>NC_090929.1:53823003-58823003 GCF_040938575.1 Ambystoma mexicanum | reverse complement strand
ACCTCCCTGTAAATATTCCTCTTGTGTCCCCTATTTCTCTGGGTTCCACCCACGTTCATACCCCACCTTCCAAGCATCGCCACCAAGGAGACCCTGAGACAAATGTTAACTCAATGTCTTTTTGTGTAACAGGGAATAACCCAAAATATCCGCGTGTTGGTGGCTCCGAGGTAGCGGTAGAAATTAAAAAGTGTCTAAGGTTGATGGCCCTCAGTTGCTGGGGTGCACATCTCATGTTTGCAGCTCGTTGGCAGCAGGGAAAACCCCCAAATTGTACATATTGGTGGCTCTCGGGCAGTGGGTTGAACTCAAAAAAATGTATGTTGGTGGTTGTCAAGTAGTGCACATAACCCAAAAGATTCTATTGCTGGCGGTTCTAGGTGCTGTGAACAGGAAACTCGCCCCTAGACTAATGTGGCTTTAAAACAGCACGTGCAAGACCCAGGAGCAGGACTTATGGACAGAAGAGTAGTAGGACAGACGCTAATGGCATCTCCCCAGGCTGACAGTACAACCTCACCAGCAGTCAATCCCACGCCACATGTTGGTGTGTGACTTGAAGAGGACAAGTCTTCATCTTCTGAGCTGCTGTATTGTCTATGGACAGGTGTCTTCCCCCAGTCTTCCTCTATGTAGTGCTGGTTCATTTTAATCGATGCTATTTGGTCAACATGGGCGCTGACAGACTTTTCATGCAGTCAGATACAACGGCGGCAGCGGCAATGAAGAATCGCATAGACTATACCCTGGCACATGGGCAGCTGTGGGGTTACATGGCAACTCTCATAAGTGGTGCTGGCCAGGCTAAATGCTTACTCATCAAGTACTGCACTGGGTCATCACCCACACAATTAGTACCAAGTGTTTTCTCTCCGATGCCCAATGTAATTCATTTGACAGGGTCCCACACATTGCACCCTAACTTTGTAACCCACCAAGCTGTTCCTAGGGGCGCCACCAGGACTATGTGTTCCTCTGTGGAATCCCCACTCCTAACTATTTCTGGAACTAGTCTCCCCCAATGGCTACTGGGTACCCACTGTTACAAGCTGCCCATGTTCCCCCCACATTCATCCGGGACAAGTTGCTGCCCTGTCTGAGCCACCAGCCCACTCCAGGCTTCTTCATGACATCTCTTCACAAATATTGTACTCACAGGGCACTACTACCCCTACAGAGATGTCCGAATGGTCACACATGCATGCTCCAAGTTGCAAACTGGGCTCTCCACTAACAACCTGTGCTGATTCTCTCAACCTCTACACTCAAGGACCCTATGCACAGACCACCTAAGCCACTCGGAACTGCTATTGAATAACCCTCCCAACAGTTGCCACGCTGCTTCGGGAGGGCCATGACGAGCCAACTGTTACGCAGGATTGCTTTGCTGCTGTCGGATTCCAATACTGCTTCTGCCTCCAACTCGATCGACTTCCCGTTGCCTCGTTCGTCCATTTCATGTTCACCCCCTGCTGTTAGGGCTGATTCTCTGGATATCAGGGCAACTCCTGTGGACAATGGGGTGAACACTGCCACTAGTATGGCCCCTGGTGGCATTTGCTTTGCCCCATCATTGGCTTTGAGTCTAAAGTCTTTAGAAATTTTGGACATGGCCTTTAAGGAGAAGTCCGATAAGGGGGCCTAGGTCTAGATGTGTTATCCACACCGACTTGACATCTTTCTATCGTTGACCCTTTTCACTCTGAATGGAGGAATGAGTCTCTAGGTCTTAACTTCTGTACCCGTGACAATTCATTGACCCCAAATGTTTTAGGAGCAACTGACAATCTGGATGCCCCTATACTAGACGTCTCATCTACTTGTAGTATCGCGGTTTCTGAGGAACGCCCCAGATACAAGCCGTGGCTTTATATCTAACAGCAGCCGAGTAGCTGTGGTGGATGTTCCTGTGTTAATGTCGCCAAATGCAGTACAAAATGGCAACCTAAATTGTGCCCTTATAAACACGAGGCCATTGGTTAAACCTTCTTGTGAAGTAGCGAATTATATTGTTGAAAACAACACAGGCATATCTTCCATCGCTGAAACCTGGCTTTCCGGTACCTCTGGACCAGACCCGGCACTTGCTGTGCCAGATGTCTATTTGGCAATTACCAAAGACAGACTCTCTGGCAAGGCAAGTGGAGTTGCCATCATTTTTTGGAAAAATCTTAATATCCATGAAGTCATCACTGATGCCCCTGAGGGCTTGTAACTATTGCGGGGTTAATGTTCTTGTGTCACATACAGCTTTTCTATACTGCACAGACCCCCTAATGACATTTGACACTCAGTGTATCTCTAGTTTGTTTGTTTATTGATTTGTATGGCCCACCAAACCCAAAGGTCTCCTTCCAACGATTAAACCATTGTCCAATATCTTATTGTTGGGTGATTTTAATTATCAGTTTAGTGATGGCACTGATATCGCTACTACCTCACTTAATGAAGCGCTTATTGATCTTGGCTTCCAGCAGCATCTTATGGCCTCCACACATAGGGAAGGTCACCTATTGATTGCATCTGTACTTATGAAATTATGATTAATGAGCTCACGATCTCACCTTGTCCGTGGTCGGATCATTATTTCATTAAGTTCCGTTTTCCTACCCCTAATCTCAAGCTGCGTGTGTGTCCTGTTAATATCACTGTCAGCAAGCGTGATCTGTGCACAGCCACAAAAGATCCTCTTTCTCTGCTGCTGCACTCACCACCTGGGGTGCTTGTGTCTTTAACACCTGCTCCAGACATGATTGACTATTATGGGAAGTCAGTGATTGGAGCCACATGTGCGATTGCTCCTTTAAGAGATCATAAGGTCTGTGTCAATTTCAATAAACCTTGTTATCTTGCGTTACGCCTGATTTACATAAATTAAGATAGGAGAAAAAGAAATGTCACAAAAGCTGTCTCAGATCTGTTTCCTCTGAAGATATGGACTCTTATCTCTCTGTTGCAAAAACATATAAGGGAGCCACACTCGATGTCAAAAAGGAACACTTTGATTCACGCATCAATGCAGCCGAATCTGACTCTAAAGAATTGTTTAAAGATCTTAGAGAACTCGAGTCCTCGGGTTTGTGAAACACAAGATTTTGGTCGAAAAAATTCGGCCTATCTGCACGCATACAGAGTGCACACATGCACTATTTACTTCTGACCTGGACTCCGGTCCCTCGAGGGCTTGGCCTACAGCGCATTGAGACTTTTCCAATGGTGAAAGGTGCGATACAGCTGCCCAGTGACATAACATAAGATAACAGCAAGGATGACGCGTGGTTCCCGGCTATACAGGATGCCCTAATGAATAAGGTTCAAACTCTTAAGCAGGATATTGCTCAAAAACAAGCTACTTCCTCGCCACTGCCAGGCACCGCAATGACCCTCTGGCTGCTTTTCCATTATTTAAATTCTCTAATGTTACAGAACAGGATGTTGCAGTTATTATCCACTCCCTTAAGCCCACTGCGTGCAAAGGAGATTGCGGTCCAGCTGTCACTGGGAAGAGGTGAGGGCCCTCTCTGATTTCTGTGATCACTAAGTTCATCAACGGTTCCTTTAATTCAGCTACTCTACCGTTTACCATCAGGCAGACGTGGACAGCGCCTTTGTTGAAGAAGCCCTCCCTGCACCCTAGTGTGGTTGCCGACCGATAACGAATGTGCCTTCCCTACTAAAGATTAGCGATTGAGTAGCAAATCTATAAATACAGTCTTACTTGGAAGAGTACAATTTACTTGGTCTTAGGCAGTCAGGCTTTAGGCCCGCGCATGGGACAGAGGTCGCCCTATTAGACCTTAAGTTTAACATTCTGCAGATTGTGCATAAGGGTGGGGTGGCTCTGCTTATGCTTTTGGACCTTTCTGCAGCATTCGATCTGGTAGACTATAACAACTGGTAGGTTGCTCTCAACTCCATCCTCCCTTTTTGTCTGAATTTACTGCAACAGATTTTAACTAATCTGCAGCAACCCCCCTCCCCTGTTAACTTGATCTGTGGTGTACCGCGGGGTTCTTGTCTGTGCCCACCTTATGCAATGTTTTTATGAAGCCCCTTTTGATACTCTTGATGATTTTAGCGTGTAATTTACTAACTATGTCGATGACACCGAGATTTTGTTGCATTTTATGGGGGGTTATAAACAGGATTCGGACAATATTAGCAAGATTTTTAATACCGTCCAAACTTGGATGGGTTGCAACTGATTTCTGTTGAATGACTCCAAAACAAAGCGGCGTATCGCTGGCTTCCAACCAAGAGGTGCAAAGTTCTCTGCTGACCTCGGCTAGGTTACTATTGCTGGTTGCGTTATTCCAGGGGCAACCTGATATTTCTCGAAACTATTGTGCCGTACTCGGCTCATTCTGTTCCAAGGATATTTGTGCTTGCATGGCGCAGGCCATTGTTGGAGCAAAGATTGATTACTGTGGCAGCCTCCTGCACGGCACTACACAAGGCCACATATCTAAGCTACAGAGGTGTGAGCCAAATCGAACGTTGGGAACAAGTTAATGGGACTCGTCGCGCCCTACTCTGGTTGCGAATGAAGGAGCGTTTTGCCGTTGGAGTTCTTGCCCTTGCCCTTAAATCTTATTTGGGGACAAGTCTGTCTTATTTAAAATCTAGGCTGACCTTTAAATCTTGTGTTCGGACATCTGTTTGTTGACCATGCCTCAAGTCAAACTTCATAGAAGCAGTAGACAGGCCTTTGACTCAACGGCTCCTCGTGTTTGGAATAGCCTTCCACTAGACCTGATAGGAAATACGTTTGTTCCCTCTCTTTAACAAGGCGCTTAACTCACTTTTTAAATAAGTTGTTGTTGGAGTCGCAAATGCTATTCTAAGGGCCTATCCCGGACTAACTCTGGTTGCCTGTTTAGATCCTGGTTTATGAATTTGCTTCTGTTCTGCAGCGCTTCTCCGGTTTGTGTTTAAGTTTGTTTATGTCCTTTCGTGTTATGGGCCCCTTAATGGCTACGGACGTTTGGCACACTACAAATGTATAAATAGTTATAAATAAATAAATAAATAAATAAATAAATAGGAATCCAACTATAGAACGCTACACTTCTACAATCGTGCTCCACATCACAGTCGCATCCAATGCACCGAAAGCACCAGTGGCATGCAGCAAGGCTTCCCTCTGCAGAAAAGTGTGTCTATGCTTTCAATACCGGACACCTAGAAAAGAACCAGCATGCAGAGCGCAGGGCGCTTCCTGCCGGAAGCATCAACACAACAGCACAGCTTGCTTGCTTTTACGCCCCTCTTCCCCACTAGCCTAACCCACGCCCTCTCTTTCAGAGCTGCTAGAGGGCTTTGAGGCAATGCAAATGGCAACGGTCGTCAGTTTTAAGCACGAGTATCATAACAAACACGCCAGCCAAAT
Source organism: Ambystoma mexicanum (assembly GCF_040938575.1). Classification (NCBI taxonomy): domain Eukaryota; kingdom Metazoa; phylum Chordata; class Amphibia; order Caudata; family Ambystomatidae; genus Ambystoma; species Ambystoma mexicanum. The sequence goes on along the minus strand of NC_090929.1, from coordinate 58,817,614 downwards.
TGTGGGCCTTTATCATATTGAAGTGGCTGAGTACTAGCAGGTACAGAAGTGTCAGTGCCATGCGTAACACAGTAGGTAGCCTCCTCAAAAGGCTGAGCAGAAAAGAACACTCTATCGGAAGGTTGTCTGTGAGTGCTGCAATATTCAGTGATGGCATTGCATTGCTCTCTTAGCCGGTCCAGCCTGTGCACAGTAGAATTCCAGCTTGTGGAAATAGTCTTCATGTTCTGTTGTGGTAACTTGTGGTGCACCTGCAATTGGTGCAGTGTATTTTTGCACTGTGGGCCCGGCTGAAGTGTGAGCTGATCCTCTGGGCCACAGCAAACATCAACTTCACACGTTGACTACTGCTGATGAGATAGGTCACCACAAGCAGAGGGACCTGTGCACTGAAACGTCTGGATCTACCACTTGAAATAGTAGGCAATGATTTACCATGCAAATTTCATCGGAAGTCCATCAATGCATCAATGTGACCTGGATGCTGCAGGGAACAGCAGCCAGTCACCTCCACCCCTTACAGGTAATAGCCCTCATGGTGAATCCAGCCCCCTGTAGAGGAGCAGGTGGATGCATTTTCCCTAACTCCCGCCCCCTGACCCCCATCATTCTGGAACAGCAGGAGAAGGACCCTGTGTGAGACTCCATGTGTTATACCTATACCGCATTGAGTGTACAAGAGACGATATGCACTCAGACAACCATATCGAACGTACCCTCGCACTGAAAGTGTGGAAGGATGTCACATAGAAGGATGTCCGCACGCACAATTGGACGTCATGGAGCGTAACTTGCTGACCAATAAGTGTAAATATAGAAGCTTGCTATAGAGGAATATATAACATGGCAAGGACGGCCATAGAAGGAAAATGGATGCCGGCTCCTCTAAACATTTAATTCAGCTACCTCAGAAACAGACCAGGGTTGCAGAGTCAGGAGACACTGGCAGAACAGCTTTGCGTGCAAAACAAAGAGGAGGCGATGTTGGCTTGAGATCAAGGGTGACTTTTTTAAGGAACAGATAAGCCATGGACGAGACATATTTCTCTTAGATTAAAGAAGAAGAAAACATCTCCAAAAGCCAAGTATTGGACAGTTAAAATTGTATAGTCTAGAGTGTGAAAGTCTGAAGAGGCCAAGAGGAGGAATGACGCTCAGTATGATTAAACCAAATATCAGTAAGAGGCTGAAATGGACACATTTGTGGTCTGTTCACACGTGATACAGAAGTCGAAAACAAGGGCTGTTCATTAAGCCTCGGATAACGATAGTGATGTGCTTATACTCCCTTGAATGTCCCAGAACAGAGAGCCGGCCTCAAGGTCAGCTACGGATGGGAATCTTTGGTTCATGGCTGGACTGATGAGAGATGATGGACTGATTGGGAAAGTAGGGATTAATCCAACGTGATTCAAGCACCTGGATTTTGGTTTCCTTACATGCTTCTAGCCGAGCCGAAAGTCCAAGGCTGGGGGAGAATGCTAACTAATCAGTGGGTTTATGGGACAACCTGCTATACAATGTTGCATAGACCAATCTGCTGCCATTTTTGTTTGCTATAATCAGTATTATATGCATTTAGAGGTAGTTCGAGATGTGCCTCACAGATAAGAGACAGCCAATGGTGTACTAAGGCCATGTATTCTAAAAGTAGATATGTTCCCCTAATCCAATCCCTCCCGGTAATACGTTTTACCATTTGCCACATAGCATGATGTCATAAATGATGCATATTGTGGCATAAGACCTCTGTGTAATCAAGTTTGTGTGTGTGTGTGTGCGTGTGTGTGCAAGCATTAGTCTGATGTCTGCCAGTTGACCCTGCTTTATTAAATTGAGAATAAAATAGTACTTTGCCACATTCCTTGCACCTGTCCGGTTATTGGGTCTGAGATCTTTATTGGTAATTCCATCTAGCACAAGAGACGCTTCAAGGTGCTAGAGCAGATGTTGGTAGCAGTGTGGATGGTTCAAGTCTTGTCAACCTATGCCCAGATCCAGATCTTTGGAATTTAGGCTGCTCCTGCCATTTGCCAGAAGACCCTGGAGCTTCCTGTGGAGAACGGCGTGCAACAAAACTCATATAAAGAGATACGGTTGGCAGGTCCCCATCTGATGAAATTCCTGTCCGGTCCCAACAGGTGCCCCGTGGACAAAAGGCAAACTGGTTGGGCGAGAGCGAGTCAATGCCGAGGGACACAAGTTGAGCCACGGACTTCAGTAAAACATCGAAAGTGGGAAAAATAAGGGGCAGGGACTGTGTTGTAATTAATATATAAAAGTGACAGGATGTTTGGGGGGGTTATAAAGAAGAGAAGTACATACCTCGATTCCCAGTTCCAAAGGGACAGAAGGGTACGCACTAAAAAGACTCCTAATCGGGGTGTTAAGGATTCCTGAGGCAAAGCCAACAAGAACAGTGCGTATCAAGTTATATTTATTAAAGTGCACATGTGTGGGGTTATAAATATGTCTGTATAAAACTTTTGTTGTGTTTAAACTCGTAGATATAAAATGATAGTAAATAATTAAGGTACGTTTTAGATTTTTTGATCAAGAGATTGACGTCAATCAGAAGAATAAAGATCAAAGGAAACTAATGAATAAATAAAGAAGAGGCTCGTAAAATATCAATGATAGAACAACGACATATTAAAAATAGATGGAAGGTGTAAACAAAGGAACAGAAAGAGCATTGTTGTGTAGAGTTTTAAAAGTGGATACAATATTTTGATTTTCGGATTAACTAAGCAGCAATTGATAGTGCCCACTCAAATTGATCATGTGGTATATTTGATAACATGGAGAGAAGAATAAAAAATCGGGTAAGTACAGACATTCAAAATCGACTTGTCACCATGGGAGACACTCCTCTTCTACACTTATGCAGGACATTGCCAGGATACACAGCTAAGATAAGGAAATATCATTTGGAATGGGTCAAAAAGTGTATTGCAACATATGATAATGCATTTGCATGCTACATATGCCGGAAATAAGTTACAGAAAAGGTTGGCTGTTTTAGAACTATGGAAGATGTATCAGAGTGAGAAAGAAGATCCAGCAGAGAAGGAGTGGATGCTTAATTAGCGTAAAGGGGAGGATAAGACACCTTTGGCTACCCTTTTCCCTCCTAAAAATAAGATCATAGACACAGAGGAGAAGGGATTGTATCCTTAAAAGGAATTGAAAGCAATGTCAGTGTACGTAAATCCGACATATGGGTCCCTCGCCTATAACAGTGAGGACAATGCGGAAGAGAGCAAAAGCAGACAACACAAATATATCTCGACACGCAATAAAAGTAAACAGCGTAATGAGAGGAAGGACAGACACGATAGACAGATTGGGATAGAGGAAGAAGCAGAAATAAATAAAGGACAAAGCTAAGGCAATAACAATAGCACAGAACGAATAGATGGGAGGACAGATATTACTCAAGCTGGATGATAAGGGCATTGATGGGGTTTGAGAAAGAGAAGAGAGAGAAGAGCGGGAAAAGAAAGAAAAGGAAGAAGAGAGAACATACAAAGAAGAGAAAGAAAGAGAATGTACTTGAAGGGAAGAACGAAGAATGTACGAGGCAAGAAAAGAAAAGGAGATACTAGAAGAGATACGAGGAGTTAGAAGTGTAAAGAATGCAAGAACATAGGTTGCAAAGAAGGCAAGAGGAAGATGAACTGAGAGCGATGAGGAGAAGGGAAGAAGACATTAACAGAAGTAGGGGACTAAAATATTATGAGATAGAGTATCTATGTCATAGAAGCATAGTGCCGATCGAAGCACAAGAACAACTTGAGAACAGCCACACAGGGAGCTATAACATCATGGGATGATGTGCGAGATACAGAAGGCATAGAGAACAGACTTGGGGATTTATATAGGCAAATGAGGGATAAAGAAGGGAATAAAACCCCAGAGAACATAGGAAGATCTTTTTTGTGAGAAATGGGAGGTAGTTCAGATGACATCATAACAGATGAGCACAGAACATTGTCTTCAAGAAGACTAAATATTGATGATGCAGAAAAGGATAACAGTCATACAAGCTGGGGCATAATGATGTCAGATGAAGAAAGGGAAGAAAACAAGAGCGCTTGAAGGGATAGTGCATTCAGATTTGAAAAAGAATCAAGTGTAGAAAAGGGAGTAAAATGTACAGATTTAGAGGACCCCAAAGAGAGAATACCAGAATCAACACCATATACTGAGTGACCACAAGCACGATTGCGCAGTACAGGGGATGTATCCCCACCTTATATAAGCAGATATAGGGCACTACCAGGAGGGAGACAAACAGGCGAGACTAGCCCAGCCTGGAAGATGAGAAGTGTGGGCAGGTATGATTATGGACCAAGATTTTCACAATTCCAATTATTAGAGAAAGGGGAGGATGACCACAATATATACTGTGGCCACAAATGGATAAAGACAATTTAAGAAGTAAATTACAGAGTTTAACTTCTGGTGCAGGAAAATGGATTTATGAGCTAGAAAGAAAGACATCAGGACTGATGTTAGCTATAGATGACATAAAAGGCTTTCTAGCAGCAATCATAGGGGAGAGAGCTGACAACATTTCGAAACAACCAAGATGTGCAGGTGTGATTGCACAAAACACGACACATGATGGAGCGCCATTTAATAATTGCAGAGCAGATGTATGGCGGGTGCTCAGAGTGCAATACCCTGAAGGATGTATACTAATTGACCTTTTCACAATTGACCTGGGGAGAATTCACCTGGGGAGAATTTACCTAATTTAAAAGGTCAATTAGGATATATATGTGGGGCAAAACTCCCCACAACACCCCGCCCAATCCAAAAACCCCTGCAACCCCTCAACCAATCCCCTTATATTATTTATAATCCAAAACCAACCCAATGCACATATAAAATAACTAAAATAATATAAAGGTCAATTGTGCAGAAGGTCAATTAGGACCACTATAATTAGGTCAATTAGGACAAAAGGTCAATTGTAAAAGGTCCATTTGGGCGCTATATCAGATATGTGTGCGATTAAGGCTTGGAAAATTGGGGAAGATAAAGACTCTGTTCCTTACATTCAAGATATTCAAGAATGTTGGCACCTTGAGACACGTGAACCGTGCGATAAAACGGTAGCATTATTTTACCACATTTTGTGTCAGGGACTGCCAAAGCCAGTTCAAGACAACTGTAGAAACATGAGTGAATGGATGCAAAGCCATGGCCATAAATACAATTGAGGATCGTGCATCACTGCCGATTAATTGAGGAGAAGAAAAGAGGAAAGCCAACGGTAGAAAGCAGTAGAAAGCAAAGTAAAGCCAGAGGAAGTTTGCAAATATAGCCATAGAGGGAGCGGTATTGATGCATAATGAAGGTGGGGTGATGCAAATAGTGCAGCAAAACAGCATAATGTATCCCATAGATCAGAGTGGGTAAAATATTTGGAAGAGGGGAAGAGGAAATGGGCGTAGAGGAGGAGAACAAGGTGGATTTCAAAACCCTCATGGAAGAGGAGGATTTCATGGCAGCCATGTGCAAACATGTTGGAATTGCGGAAGAATGGGCCAGAACACGTAGAAGCAGAGGAGGCATGCAGGCAAATTGGCAAGCTCCAATATGGGGATGGGCTATGCTCCGCATTATGATAAAGAACCACAGGAATATTATGCCCAGGATCACACGCAGGTTCAGACATGTGTGCTGCAACCACAGCAAATACAGCAAGCACCATTACAAATGCAATCGCCACAAGGGCAATTACAGCAAGTGCCCATGCACGCACAACAGGTACAAACACAGCAAGCACAGACACAGCAGGCTATGGTACCACAATGGAATATGACTACAGGAGTTCAGCAAGCACCCACACTCAAATTAGGGAGTGTGACTCTGGTAGGTGGAAATCCTTTCACAGGTACATGATTGAATTTATATCCACAATAGGACAGCCCACAGAGCGACCTTATGTGTTCAGTACTATCAGAGATAGAGTCCCAAGCGGAACCAAGAGTCAAGGTGATGATAGGAAGCAAGACTTTTTCATTTCTTGTGAACACTGGAACAATTAGTTCCAATGTCTTTGAGGGAAAATACCTAATGTCAAGCATTGCCTTGAATGTGCAGGGATTCTCTGGTGTGATGAGTTTAGTTCCTTTTACAGACAAATTACCAATCTCTATAGGAGAGTGATGTGTCTATGCCATCATTATTTTATATTCTAGAAAATGCTGTTTAACATTTTAGGGCAGGACTTAATGACGGAACTTAACATGATGATATCTTTTACTGACAAAGGAATAGTGTGTTCAACTCCAGGGATACATTAAATGAATTTGAGAGAGTTTATATTAACCTTTACAGGCCAGAAAGCATCCCTCCGGACCCAGAAGTGTATTTTTGTATGGAGTGACTGTTTTATTATTGTGGTTACCAGATTGATAGGTAAAATATTAAGACTACCTGATGATTTTTTGTTCTGACCACAAATCCCTATGGATTTATTTATGTTTTTTCTTTTTTATAATTTGCTTAATACCTGAGTTTGGTTTCAGTCTTTAGCTGCTGCTGCATTCATGATTGAAAAAGCCTCAGGAAAACAATGGGGTGTTCAGTAACATTATTTGTTGAATATGCATTATTTGTGATTTTTGAGAACCCCAAAAGTACATTGACCACACAAAGAGCATCAGGATACAATGAATTTATATTGAATCCTGTGATTAAAATTGTCAGACTTAAGGCAGTGAATCAAGCAATGTTCCTAGCTGAACCAGTAGGAGAGGGTGATTATGTACATGATTTAACAACTATACTATAATGAAATTGTCCAAGTTAGAGAAAATGCCCTCGGGAGGGGGATTGTTTTTATTGATGATTCTTCACAAATTTACCAAACGACTGGCAAAAGGCATACTGGATCAGCGGTAATAAAGCTGAACTGAGATGGTGAACTTGAAGTAGTGACAAGCACAAGATTGCCTTCGCATTGCTCAGCACACACTGCAGAATTAGTGCCGCTTATCGCCATGCTTCACAGATGTAAAGATGAGGAAGTGACAGTGTATTCTGACTCCGCCTATGTGACATCAAACATACATGCAAGTTTGTCACTCTGGAAAAGGAGGGGCTTCCTCCACTCAGACAGCACTCCAGTGCAACATGCAGCCCTTTTGGATAAACATATTGAAGTACTCTCATTGACTCTAGCAGTCATAAAATTTCCAGCGCATTCTCAAAGGACAGATTTCATTTCTTGCGGAAACAAAGCCATAGATTTAGAAGCCAAAAAGGCAGCCCATTTTCCAACCATTTCTAATTTTGAAATAAAAAGTGTTAAACAAATGACAAGACTATGCATTTTGGTAAAGGAGGGCTTTAACATGCAGTTTGTTGTCCAGTTAATTGAGATACAAGGGCAAGCACCACACAAACAGAAGGAATTATGCAAGAAGCAGGGGTGTTCTTTATCCCCCATTGAGGTAATTTGAAGAAATTATAGCACTGGAAAGCCAGTTATGCCTCTTACATTATTGAGGATTGCTCTGGAGCAGCTCCACTACCTACATATAGACTATATAGATATGCTGCAGACATGCAACTGTTACAGATATATGCTGGTCATGGCATGTCCTTTTTTTTAGATAGATTGAGGCAGGCCCATGCACACACCCTGATGCCACATGCGTTGCCAAGTGCCTTGTGCATGAAGTGTTGCCAAGATGGGGTATATGTGAGCTTTTCCAGCCTGACAATGGACTTCATTTTGTAAATTAGTTGTTTTAACTAGTTCTTTTATTAGGCATTAAGCATGCTTTTTCCTCTGCTTATCAACCACACATGAATGCCATCTGTGAGATACTAAATAGATTATTGAAGGAAAGGATTGCAATGGTCAATATGACCCTAAAGACGGGATGGCTCCTTTGCATAGCCCAAGCCTTGTACGCTCTAAGAAACCAGCCTGGCTCAGATCCATCACCATATAACTCATGAGCTGGTAACTGGATGCTGCATTAAAATCCCCCTTGCTCCTCCAACTACGTTAAAAACTGATGCCCATAATGTAGCTAAGACACTAGATGATGATATGCATGATTTCCTAACAACACTGACTGAAAGTGTTTCATTCATGTCTCAACAGGTCAAGAATCGAAGGGAGGATTCAAAGAGAAGTGACAAAGATGATCAACCTATCGAGGCAGAGGATTTGTTAAAATAACCAATTTATACCCAGGAGACCAGGTCCTGTACGAAGGTTTGTACGCACTTGAAGTACTTCCCGCTTTGAAGGTCCATACAAGATGGAAGAAGTCAAACCCACAGCAGCCAAGTAAAAAGGACAAAGAGCCTGACTTCATTTGCGTGGCATTAAGCCATATAAAGGTGAAACCCGACCCCTCCTGCAACAATTCACAGTGAAGCAACAGAGGAAGTTCTGTGTATGTAGACTCGTTCAATGGCCAAGTGTAAAGACAAGGAAAGTGAAGAACACAGCAGCACCTTAGACTAAAGGATCTTTTAACATTTGAAAAGTATTAAAGAGACTTGTAGTTATCCCTGAACTTTTTTTAGAAGGGCTTAAGCGACAATGTATTGAAGTAAACTAAAAGAAGAAAAGCACACTTTGGCCCTGATTCATGGAATTATTTGCGTTTAAAACAGGGATTTGCGTGCCATTCTGCCCGCAAATCTGTGTTTAACGAATGGAGATTTGCAGTCAGAATGGCACGCAAATCCCTGCTTTACACGCAAATAATTCCATGAATCAGGGCCTTCCTCTTTATGTTACCTACAGGAATAACATTAAACACATTCTTTTATGCTGTTTTTATCTACATATTACAGTCTTATCCAGCTCTAATAAGAAGATATGTCAATGTCATAACATTTCTTGGAAACCCTATGTATAGGGTGTGCTATGGGACCATAATGCATAGGGGGTCCTCCCCCCGACCCTCCTGCCTCCATCAGACATCCATGGATTGTCATGCTCTTATCAATTAGACAGAAACAGGAAAAAACAGATGCCTCAGAGCTGAAAATGTGTTTTTATTTTTCAAGGGACAGAACACACTCAAATACTTGTCTGCTCCTAACCTATCCTTATAGATGTTTCATGATTATGCCACACTTGTATGCAAATTAACACCTTGTACAGGGTATGCTTTTGATAGGCCAAGCTAGCTAAAGGGCAAACATCCCTTCATTTAGGATGCACTGTTTTGTGACCATGGAGGACTTGAAACCTCAATCTTCTGATTCGAATAAAATAGTCAGTCGGGGGGGTCATTAGACATTCTGGGGAACGCAAGGATGGGGGAGTTTCATAAAGAGAGTAATTGTTTTTATTTTTAGTCACAATTGGGCATCTGGCTGGGTCCCTCAAAAACCCTTTTTCATAACAACAAGGGCTTTTCTCCCTGCTCACAGTATCGGTTGCCTTCAATCACCTGGGGTACAGGTACTGCCCGTCTATATTTAATATAAAAAATAAGTACATTCTATCATAAGTACTTCCTCCTAAAATAATTGCTACTGAAGTTCCTCTTTTTCTAAAGTAATAGAATGGCTTCCTCTCTCTCTCTCCCTTTCATCTATACCTTAGTGTCACCTATGTTCATATATGCGTATATATGGGTGCGCCTGTGACATGAGACCAAAATCACACACACAAGTTGTTTGACTTTCACTTGCCCCACCTTTTCATGGGCTCACACTCCATTTTATCCTTCTTACTGTTGTGTTAAAAACCCACCTAAAATCACCACCCTTCTTTTTTAAGTGACAAGGAAACACAGGGCATCATTACAACTGAGGCAGTAAGGGGTTAATGGCGCTGGTAAATGTGCCGGCGTCATTAACCCTGTACCGCCTCATTACGAGGTTTCCTCGCGGGACCGGCTCTGGATGTCTGGTCAGACCAGACGTCCTTTGCGGGTCCCGCGAGGGGACCAGCATGCTAACAACGGGCCCATCATTAACGGGCCCGTTGTTAGCATGCTCCCCATTGAGCCCCATGGGGTCTCAAATGGGAATGGGGATTTTCCGGGTCTGGGTTCCCTGAATGGGGAAATACCGGGCCCTCCAAAGTTGGAATGGCCCGGTATTTCCTCATTCAGGGACCACGGACCCTGACCCGAGTTTGGAGGCAGCCATGCCCCTGTTAAGGGCATGGCTGCCTCCAAACTCGTAATGAGGCCCATTTCTCTTCAGTTTTTGTTAAAGCTTTTCTATGTGGTTGTGACATTCTTCACACCACTGGGGTTACATTGTCCCCTTCCTTATAATACAAATAGTAAAGACAAAACAGACAACATAACAAATCCAAAAACATTTATTTTCTCTTTTTTGAAAATGGATGTTGTCTTCTTTAGCCGTTACTCTTCTTTCTTCTTGGTGCATCCATCGCTAACATTGTTCTTTTTCCCCTGCAGAAACCAACATAGAGGCAAAGTCATGATAAACTAGCAAAGCAAATGGTATTTCCATAAAATATGCCTTTATCGCTCATGTTTTTCTTTAACATGATGTTGCTGGGCTCATCTCTTTATATCTTCAGCCAAGTAGAATGCAAGCTTGTTTTCTTTAAAAATAGAAACAGTGCGGCACTTTAATCAATTATTTTGTCTTTTGTTAACATGATGTAGTGGCAGGCCTGTTTTTAATCTTCTCTGCTATGCTGAACATTTTCTCTGTAATTTTGTAGTCCTCCTCCTGATGGCGTGGGACTGCGGTCTCTTCTTTCTTTGCTATATTTATTCTGTTGAGACATAATTACCACTTTTGTCGCCCTACCTACACTAATCTACCTACCCATGATATTGGAAAGAAGCACTGATCTTATTAGGTGCATGCAAGTGTGGCATACAGGCATACAATGTTTGCCTAACTCTTCAGTTTCATGCATTTACCAGGTAAACATATTCAATATTCTCTATCACCATAATTATAAAAAGGTCACTCCACCTTCCATCCAAATGTCTTTTTCATTCTCTTCACTAGATATGGCCATACTCAGATATATGTACTATTCTGTGTTTACACCTGTATACACCTTTCTTGTGGAAAAAATGTTATTTGTTTAAAAATACTGTATCCTTTACTACCTTTCTCCGTACTCACTTGGGTCCTCTTTCTCCGGATAATGATCAATGAGGTGATTCAGACACTTGCTGTGTTCACTGGTACTTACCCTTTCCCTCTCTATTTGTCTACTAATACTTACCTTTATTATGATGTTTCTTCAATATCAATCAATACACAATTCAGTATCAATATACTCCGCTGCGGCCATATAGACATTCCTCCTGTGCTCCAGAAATGACAATTTTTCACCTGTAATGCATAAATCAACATGTTTTACATAAACATATAAATGATGTTCTTGTTACTTACTCTCATATGTTCTTTTGTGCAATTCTGACCGAAGTTCTTTCATACTGACGGGTGGATCTTGGCTGTTTATACTTTCCTGGCCTTTCATTCCTTTTTTTATTTTATCAAATATACTACACTGATAAATGTGAACAGGCACCATCCATTGCAGCACATTATTTGAAAATCAGAATATTTTATCCACACCTTTCTCCATCAACCTTATGTCATAATGTTATTTTTGTTCCTTTATTTAAATCTTCTATCAACTTGTATTATATTGTTGCTTTAATATTCATTTTTTAAAGTTCATTTTTGTTTTCTTTCTTCCTGTCTTTCTTTCTTTCTTTCTTTCTTTCTTTCTTTCTTTCTTTCTTTCTTTCTTTCTTTCTTTCTTTCTTTCTTTCTTTCTTTCTTTCTTTCTTTCTTTCCCTGGATTGACATCAATTTTTTGGTTAGGAACTTCTTACTAAGCGCTTTAGTTTTAAATGTTTACTATCGTCTTATATTTATTAGACTAGACATAACACAAACACTTATACTAATTATGTTATATTATAATCCCTTATATATGTGCACCTTTATTTTGTCCCCCTACGTACATTGTTCTTTTTGCATCATTAAAGTCTTACTCTAATTACCTAAATGTGCTTTTATATCAATTGAGCCAGTGATTCATTGATTGCCTGTGCTTCTACGGGATTGTGAGTGTGTGGGTGTATGTTCAGAGAACTAAATGCATGATTTTTTAATTTCCGTTAGGGTCAGTGTTCACTCTGTAGGTGACCTTCCTTGCTCTGGCACTGTATAACACATTCTAAAAGTGAAATATTGTTTCACCTGACTTTTCACCACCATTTATTCCTATATAGTATTCTTTGTATCAAACAATCTAAAAGAAGGCCTGTATACCCCTCAATAACCTATCTATTAAATTATGTTCCAATGTAGGGATGATACTGGGGGAGGGTATACATATCCCTGCAAGGGCATGAGAGGGGGTATGGAGATATCCCTGCAAGGGCGTGAGAGGGGGTATTGAGATGTCCCTGCAAGGGCATGAGAGGGAGTATTGAGATAGTCCATGCAAGGGCGTGAGAGGGGGTATTGAGATGATCCCTGCAAGGGCATGAGAGGGGGTATTGAGATGATCCTTGTAAGGGCCTGAGAGGGGGTATTGAGATGTCCCTGCAAGGGCATGAGAGGGGGTGTTGAGGGGTCCCTGTAAGGGCATGAGAGGGGGTATTGAGGGGCCCCTGTAAGGGCGTGAGAGGGGGTATTGAGATATCCCTGCAAGGGCATGAGAGGGGGTATTGAGATGGTCCCTGCAAGGGCAAGAGGGGGGTATTGAGATGTCCCTGCAAGGGCGTGAGACGGGGGTATTGAGATGGTCCATGCAAGGGCGTGAGAGGGGGTATTGAGATGTCCCTGCAAGGGCATGAGAGGGGGTGTAGAGGGGTCTCTGTAAGGGCATGAGAGGGGGTATTGAGGGGTCCCTGTAAGGGCGTGAGAGGGGGTATTGAGACGGTCCGTGCAAGGGCGTGAGAGGGGGTATTGAGATGGTCCATGCAAGGGCGTGAGAGGGGGTATTGAGATGATCCCTGCAAGGGCATGAGAGGGGGTATTGAGATGATCCTTGTAAGGGCCTGAGAGGGGGTATTGAGATGTCCCTGCAAGGGCATGAGAGGGGGTGTTGAGGGGTCCCTGTAAGGGCATGAGAGGGGGTATTGAGGGGCCCCTGTAAGGGCGTGAGAGGGGGTATTGAGATATCCCTGCAAGGGCATGAGAGGGGGTATTGAGATGGTCCCTGCAAGGGCAAGAGGGGGGTATTGAGATGTCCCTGCAAGGGCGTGAGACGGGGGTATTGAGATGGTCCATGCAAGGGCGTGAGAGGGGGTATTGAGATGTCCCTGCAAGGGCATGAGAGGGGGTGTAGAGGGGTCTCTGTAAGGGCATGAGAGGGGGTATTGAGGGGTCCCTGTAAGGGCGTGAGAGGGGGTATTGAGACGGTCCGTGCAAGGGCGTGAGAGGGGGTATTGAGATGGTCCATGCAAGGGCGTGAGAGGGGGTATTGAGATGATCCCTGTAAGGGCATGAGAGGGGGTATTGAGATATCCCTGCAAGGGATTGAGGGGGGTATTGAGATGGTCCCTGCAAGGGCAAGAGGGGGGTATTGAGATGTCCCTGCAAGGGCATGAGAGGGGGTATTGAGGGGTCCCTGTAAGGGCGTGAGAGGGGGTATTGAGATGGTCCCTGCAAGGGCGTGAGAGGGGGTATTGAGATGGTCCATGCAAGGGCGTGAGAGGGGGTATTGAGATGGTCCCTGCAAGGGAGAGAGAGGGGGTATTGAGATGATACCTGCAAGGGCATAAGAGGGGGTATTGAGATGTCCCTGCAAGGGCACAAGAGGGGGTATTGCGATGGTCCCTGCAAGGGAGTGAGAGGGGGTATTGAGATGATCCCTGCAAGGGCATAAGAGGGGGTATTGAGATGTCCCTGCAAGGGCAGGAGAGGGGGTATTGAGATGCCCCTGCAAGGGCATGAGAGGGGGTATTGAGAGGGTCCCTGCAAGGGCGTGAGAGGGGGTATTGAGATGGTCCCTGCAAGGATGTGAGAGGGGGTATTGAGATGTCCCTGCAAGGGCGTGAGAAGGAGTATTGAGATGTCCCTGCAAGGGCATGAGAGCGGGTATTGAGATGGCCCCTGCAAGGGCGTGAGAGGGCATGTTGAGATGGCCCCTCAAGGGCGTGAGAGGGCGTATTGAGATGGTCCCTGCAAGAGCGTGAGAGGGGTTATTGATATGGTCCCTGCAAGGGAGTGAGAGGGGGTATTGAGATGTCCCTGCAAAGGCATGAGAGGGGGTATTGAGATGATCCTTGTAAGGGCCTGAGAGGGGGTATTGAGATGTCCCTGCAAGGGCATGAGAGGGGGTGTTGAGGGGTCCCTGTAAGGGCATGAGAGGGGGTATTGAGGGCCCTGTAAGGGCGTGAGAGGGGGTATTGAGATATCCCTGCAAGGGCATGAGAGGGGGTATTGAGATGGTCCCTGCAAGGGCAAGAGGGGGGTATTGAGATGTCCCTGCAAGGGCGTGAGACGGGGGTATTGAGATGGTCCATGCAAGGGCGTGAGAGGGGGTATTGAGATGTCCCTGCAAGGGCATGAGAGGGGGTGTTGAGGGGTCTCTGTAAGGGCATGAGAGGGGGTATTGAGGGGTCCCTGTAAGGGCGTCAGAGGGGGTATTGAGACGGTCCGTGCAAGGGCGTGAGAGGGGGTATTGAGATGGTCCATGCAAGGGCGTGAGAGGGGGTATTGAGATGATCCCTGTAAGGGCATGAGAGGGGGTATTGAGATATCCCTGCAAGGGATTGAGGGGGGGTATTGAGATGGTCCCTGCAAGGGCAAGAGGGGGGTATTGAGATGTCCCTGCAAGGGCATGAGAGGGGGTATTGAGGGGTCCCTGTAAGGGCGTGGGAGGGGGTATTGAGATGGTCCCTGCAAGGGCGTGAGAGGGGGTATTGAGATGGTCTCTGCAAGGGCAAGAGGGGGGTATTGAGATGTCCCTGCAAGGGCGTGAGACAGGGGTATTGAGATGGTCCATGCAAGGGCGTGAGAGGGGGTATTGAGATGGTCCCTGCAAGGGAGAGAGAGGGGGTATTGAGATGATACCTGCAAGGGCATAAGAGGGGGTATTGAGATGTCCCTGCAAGGGCACAAGAGGGGGTATTGTGATGGTCCCTGCAAGGGAGTGAGAGGGGGTATTGAGATGATCCCTGCAAGGGCATAAGAGGGGGTATTGAGATGTCCCTGCAAGGGCAGGAGAGGGGGTATTGAGATGCCCCTGCAGGGGCTTGAGAGGGGGTATTGAGAGGGTCCCTGCAAGGGCGTGAGAGGGGGTATTGAGATGGTCCCTGCAAGGATGTGAGAGGGGGTATTGAGATGCCCCTGCAAGGACGTGAAAAGGAGTATTGAGATGTCCCTGCAAGGGCATGAGAGCGGGTATTGAGATGGCCCCTGCAAGGGCGTGAGAGGGCATGTTGAGATGGCCCCTCAAGGGCGTGAGAGGGCGTATTGAGATGGTCCCTGCAAGAGCGTGAGAGGGGTTATTGATATGGTCCCTGCAAGGGAGTGAGAGGGGGTATTGAGATGTCCCTGCAAAGGCGTGAGAGCGGGTATTGAGATGTCCCTGCAAGGGCATGAGAGGGGGGTATTGAGATGGTCCCTGCAAGGGTGTGAGAGGGGGTATTTAGATGTCCCTGCAAGGGCGTGAGAGCGGGTATAGAGATGGTCCCTGCAAGTGCGTGAGAGTGGGATATTGAGATGTTCCATGCAAGGGCTTGAGAGGGGGTATTGAGATGGTCCCTGCAAGGGCGTGAGAGGGGGTATTGAGAATGTCCCTGCAATGTTGGGAGAGGGGGTCTTCAGATGTCCCTGCAAGGGCATGAGAGGGGGGTATTGAGATGGTCCCTGCAAGGGGGTGAGAGAGGGTATTGAGATGTCCCTGCAAGGACGTGAGAGGTGGGTATTAAGATGGTCCCTGCAAGGGCGTGAGAGGGGGTATTTAGATGTCCCTGCAAGGGCGTGAGAGCGGATATTGAGATGTTCCTGCAAGGGTGTGAGAGGGGGGAATTGAGATGGTGCCTGCAAGTGCGTGAGAGTGGGGTATTGAGATGTCTCTGCAAGGGCGTGAGAGGGGGTATTGAGATGTCCCTGCAAGGGCGTGAGAGGGGGTATTGAGATGGTCCCTGCAAGGGCCTGAGAGGGGGTTATTGAGATGGTCTCTGCAAGGGCGTGAGAGGGGGTATTGAGATGGTCCCTGCAAGGGTGTGAGAGGGGGTATTGTGATGGTCCCTGCAAGGGTGTGAGAGGGGGTATAGAGATGTCCCTGCAAGGGCGTGAGAGGGGGTATTCAGATGTCCCTGCAAGGGCGTGAGAGGGGCTATAGAGATATCCCTGCAAGGGCGTGAGAGGGGGTATTGAGATGGTCCTTGCAAGGGCGTGAGAGGGGGTATAGAGATGTCCCTGCAAGGGCGTGAGAGGGGGTATAGAGATGTCCCTGAAAGGGCATGAGAGTGGGTATTGAGAGGTCCCTGCAAGGGCGTGAGAGGGGGTATTGAGATGTCACCGCAAGGGCGTGAGAGGGGGTATTGAGATGTCCCTGCAAGGGTGTGAGAGGGGGTATTGAGATGGTCCCTGCAAGTGCGTGAGAGTGGGGTATTGAGATGGTCCCTTCAAGGGCGTGAGAGGGGGGGTATTGAGATGGTCCCTGCAAGGACATGAGAGGGGGTATTGAGATGGTCCCTGCAAGGGCGTGAGAGGGGGTATTGAGAATGTCCCTGCAATGTTGTGAGAGGGGGGTCTTCAGATGTCCCTGCAAGGGCGTGAGAGGGGGTATTTAGATGTCCCTGCAAGGGCGTGAGAGCGGATATTGAGATGTTCCTGCAAGGGCGTGAGAGGGGGTATTGAGATGGTGCCTGCAAGTGCTTGAGAGTGGGGTATTGAGATGGTCCATGCAAGGGCTTGAGAGGGGATATTGAGATCGTCCCTAGAAGGGAGTGAGAGGGGGTATTGAGATGGTCCCTGCAAGGGCGTGAGAGGGGCTATTGAGATTGTCCCTGCAAGGGCGTGAGAGGGGGTATTGAGATGGTCCCTGCAAGGGCGTGAGATGGGGTATTGAGATGTTCCCTGCAAGGGCGTGAGAGGGGGTATTGAGATGTCCCTGCAAGGGCGTGAGAGGGAGTATTGAGATGGTCCCTGCAAGGGCATGAGAGGGGGTGTTGAGATGGTCCCTGCAAGGGCGTGAGAGGGGGTATTGAGATTTTCCCTGCAAGGGCGTGAGAGGGGGTATTCAGATGTCCCTGCAAGGGCGTGAGAGGGGGTATAGAGATGTCCCTGAAAGGGCGTGAGAGGGGGTATTGAGAGGTCCCTGCAAGGGCGTGAGAGGGGGTATTGAGATGTCACCGCAAGGGCGTGAGAGGGGGTATTGAGATGTCCCTGCAAGGGCATGAGAGGGGGTATTGAGATGGTCCCTGCAAGTGCGTGAGAGTGGGGTATTGAGATGGTCCCTTCAAGGGCGTGAGAGGGGGGGTATTGAGATGGTCCCTGCAAGGACATGAGAGGGGGTATTGAGATGGTCCCTGCAAGGACGTGAGAGGGGGTATTGAGAATGTCCCTGCAATGTTGTGAGAGGGGGTCTTCAGATGTCCCTGCAAGGGCGTGAGAGGGGGTATTTAGATGTCCCTGCAAGGGCGTGAGAGCGGGTATTGAGATGTTCCTGCAAGGGCGTGAGAGGGGGGTATTGAGATGGTGCCTGCAAGTGCTTGAGAGTGGGGTATTGAGATGGTCCATGCAAGGGCTTGAGAGGGGATATTGAGATCGTCCCTAGAAGGGAGTGAGAGGGGGTATTGAGATGGTCCCTGCAAGGGCGTGAGAGGGGCTATTGAGATTGTCCCTGCAAGGGCGTGAGAGGGGGTATTGAGATGGTCCCTGCAAGGGCGTGAGATGGGGTATTGAGATGTTCCCTGCAAGGGCGTGAGAGGGGGTATTGAGATGTCCCTGCAAGGGCGTGAGAGGGGGTATTGAGATGGTCCCTGCAAGGGCATGAGAGGGGCTGTTGAGATGGTCCCTGCAAGGGCGTGAGAGGGGGTATTGAGATGTTCCCTGCAAGGGCGTGAGAGGGGGTATTCAGATGTCCCTGCAAGGGCGTGAGAGGGGTTATTTAGATGGTCCCTGCAAATGCGTGAGAGGGGGTATTGAGAGGGTTCCTGCAAGGGCGTGAGAGGGGGTATTGAGATGGTCCCTGCAAGGGCATGAGGGGTATTGAGATGTCCCTGCAAGGGCCTGAGAGGGGGGTATTGAGATGGTCCATGAAAGGGCGTGAGAGGGGGTGTGGAGATGGTACCTGCAAGGGCGTGAGAGGGGGTATTGAGATGGTCCCTGCAAGGGCGTGAGAGGGGGGTAAGATGGCCCCTGCAAAGGCACGAGGGGGGGTGAGATGGTACCTGCAAGGCCGTGAGAGGGGGTATTGAGATGTTCCCTGCAAGGTCATGAGGGGGGTGAGATGGTACCTGCAAGTGCATGAGAGGGGGTATTGAGATGTCCCGACAAGGGCATGAGAGGGGGTATTGAGATGTCACCTACAAGGGCATGAGAGGGGGTATTGAGATGTCCCGACAAGGGCATGAGAGGGGGGGTGAGATGTTCCCTGCAAGGTCATGAGGGAGGGTGAGATGGTCCCTGCAAGGGCGTGAGAGGGGGTATTGAGATGGTCCCTGCAAGGGTGTGAGAGGGGGTATTGAGATGTCCCTGCAAGGGCATGAGAGAGGGGGTGAGATGGTCCCTGCAAGGTCATGAGAGGGGGTGAGATGGTACCTGCACGGGCGTGAGAGGGAGTATTGAGATGGTCCCTGCAAGGGTGTGAGAGGGGGGTATTGAGATGGTCCCTGCAAGGGCGTGAGAAGTTGTTTTGAGATGGTACCTGCAAGGGTGTGAGAGGGGGTATTGAGATGGTCCCTGCAACGGCGTGAGAGGGGGTATTGAGATGGTCCCTGCAAGGGCGTGAGAGGGGGTATTGAGATGGCCCTTGCAAGGGCGTGAGAGGGGGTACTGATATGATCTCGGCAAGGGCGTGAGAGGGGGTATTGAGATGTCCCTGCAATTGCGTGAGAGGGGGGTATTGAGATGTCCCTGCAAGGGCGTGAGAGGGGTTATTGAGATGGTCCCTGCAAGGGCATGAGAGGGGGTATTGAGATGGTCCCTGTAAGGGCGTGAGAGGGGGTATTGAGATGTTCCCTGCAAGGGCGTGAGAGGGGGTATTGAGATGTCCCTGCAAGGGCGTGAGAGGGGGTATTTAGATGGTCCCAGCAAGGGCGTGAGAGGGGGTATTGAGATGGTCCCTGCAAGGGCGTGAATGGGGGGATGAGATGGTCACTGCAAGGGCACGAGGGGGGGTGAGATGGTACCTGCAAAGGCGTGAGAGGGGGTATTGAGATGGTCCCTGCAAGGGTGTGAGAGTGGGGTATTGAGATGGTCCCTGCAAGGGCGTGAGAGGGGGTATTGCAATGGTCCCTGCAAGGGCGTGAGAGGGTGTATTGACATGTCCCTGCAAGTGCATGAGAGGGGGTATTGAGATGGTACCTGCAAGGGCGTGAGAGGGGCCATTGAGATGGTGCCTGCAAGGGCGTGAGCAGGGGGATTGAGATGGTCCCTGCAAGGGCACGAGAGGGGGTATTGAGATGGTCCCTGCAAGGGCGTGAGAGGGGGGTATTGAGATGGTCCTTGCAGGGTGTGATAGGGGGTGTTGAGATGTCCCTGCAAGGGCGTGAGAGGGGGGTATTGAGATGGCCCCTGCAAGGGCGCAAGAGGGGGTATTGAATTGGCCCCTGCAAGGGCGTGAGCGGGCGTATTGAGATGGTCCCTGCAAGGGCATAAGAGGGGGAATTGAGATGGTCCCTTCAAGGGCGTGAGAGGGGGGTTATTGATATGGTCCCTGCAAGGACATGAGAGGGGGTATTGAGATGGTCTGTGCAAGGGCGTGAGAGGGGGTATTGAGATGGGCGTGAGAGGGGGTATTGAGATGGTCCCTGCAAGGGCGTGAGAGGGGGTATTGCGATGGTCCCTGCAAAGGCGTGGGAGGGGGTATTGAGATGGTCCCTGCAAGGGCATTAGAAGGGGGTATTTAGATGGTCCCTGCAAGGGTGTGAGAGGGGGTATTGAGATGGTCCCTGCAAGGAGGGCGTGTTAGGGGGTATTGAAATTGCCCCTGCAAAGGCATGAGAGGGGGTATTGAGATGGCCCCTGCAAGGGCATGAGAGGGTGTATTGAGATGGTCCCTGCAAGGGCATGAGAGGGGGTATTGAGATGGTCCCTGCAAGGGCGTGAGAGGGGGGTATTGAGATGGTCCCTGCAAGGGCGTGAGAGGGGGTATTGTGATGGTCCCTGCTAGGGCGTCAGAGGGGTATTGAGATGGTCCCTGCAAGGGCATGAGAGGGGGTATTGAGATGTCCCTGCAAGGGCGTGAGAGGGGGTATTGAGATGGTCCCTCGAAGGGCATGAGAGGGGGTATTGAGATGGTCCCTGCAAGGGCGTGAGAGGGGGTATTGAGATGTACCTGCAAGGGCGTGAGAGGGGGTATTCAGATGTCCCTGCAAGGGCGTGAGAGGGGGTATTGAGATGGTCCCTGCAAATGCGTGAGAGGGGGTATTGAGAGGGATCCTGCAAGGGCGTGAGAGGGGGTATTGAGATGGTCCCTGCAAGGGCATGAGGGGGGTATTGAGATGTCCCTGCAAGGGCGTGAGAGGGGGGTATTGAGATGGTCCATGAAAGGGCGTGAGAGGGGGTGTGGAGATGGTACCTGCAAGGGCGTGAGAGGGGGTATTGAGATGGTCCCTGCAAGGGCGTGAGAGGGGGGTAAGATGGCCCCTGCAAGGGCACGAGGGGGGGTGAGATGGTACCTGCAAGGGCGTGAGAGGGGGTATTGAGATGTTCCCTGCAAGGTCATGAGGGGGGGTGAGATGGTACCTGCAAGTGCATGAGAGGGGGTATTGCAATGGTTCCCTCAAGGGTGTGAGAGGGTGTATTGAGATGTCCCTGCAAGGGCGTGAGAGGGGGTATTGAGATGGTACCTACAAGGGCGTGATAGGGGGTATTGAGATGTCCCGACAAGGGCATGAGAGGGGGGGTGAGATGTTCCCTGCAAGGTCATGAGGGAGGGTGAGATGGTCCCTGCAAGGGCGTGAGAGGGGGTGTTGAGATGGTCCCTGCAAGGGTGTGAGAGGGGGTATTGAGATGTCCCTGCAAGGGCATGAGAGGGGGCGTGAGATGGTCCCTGCAAGGTCATGAGAGGGGGTGAGATGGTACCTGCACGGGCGTGAGAGGGAGTATTGAGATGGTCCCTGCAAGGGTGTGAGAGGGGGGTATTGAGATGGTCCCTGCAAGGGCGTGAGAAGTTGTTTTGAGATGGTACCTGCAAGGGCGTGAGGGGGGGTATTGAGATGGTTCCTGCAATGGCGTGAGAGGGGGTATTGAGATGGTCCCTGCAAGGGTGTGAGAGGGGGTATTGAGATGGCCCTTGCAAGGGCATGAGAGGGGGTATTGATATGGTCTCGGCAAGGGCGTGAGAGGGGGTATTGAGATGTCCCTGCAATTGCGTGAGAGGGGGGTATTGAGATGTCCCTGCAAGGGCGTGAGAGGGGTTATTGAGATGGTCCCTGCAAGGCCATGAGAGGGGGTATTCAGATGGTCCCTGTAAGGGCGTGAGAGGGGGTATTGAGATGTTCCCTGCAAGGGCGTGAGAGGGGGTATTGAGATGTCCCTGCAAGGGCGTGAGAGGGGGTATTTAGATGGTCCCTGCAAGGGCGTGAGAGGGGGTATTGATATGGTCCCTGCAAGGGCGTGAATGGGGGGATGAGATGGTCACTGCAAGGGCACGAGGGGGGGTATTGAGATTGTCTGTGCAAGGGCGTGAGAGGGGATATTGAGATGGGTGTGAGAGGGGGTATTGCGATGGTCCCTGCAAGGGCATGAGAGGGGGCATAGAGATGTCCCTGCAAGGGCGTGAGAGTGGGTATTGCGATGGTCCCTGCAAGGGCGTGGGAGGGGGTATTGAGATGGTCCTTGCAAGGGCATTAGAAGGGGGTATTTAGATGGTCCCTGCAAGGGCGTGAGAGGGGGTATTGAGATGGTCCCTGCAATGGCGTGATAGGGGGTATTGAAATTGCCCCTGCAAAGGCATGAGAGGGGGTATTAAGATGGCCCCTGCAAGGGCATGAGAGGGTGTATTGAGATGGTCCCTGCAAGGGCATGAGAGGGGGTATTGAGATGGTCCCTGCAAGGGCGTGTGCGGGGGGTATTGAGATGGTCCCTGCAAGGGCGTGAGAGGGGGTATTGTGATGGTCCCTGCTAGGGCGTCAGAGGGGTATTGAGATTGTACCTGCAAGGGCGTGAGAGGGGGCATTGAGATGGTGCCTGCAAGGGCGTGAGCAGGGGGATTGAGATGGTCACTGCAAGGGCACGAGAGGGGGTATTGAGATGGTCCCTGCAAGGGCGTGAGAGGGGGTTATTGAGATGGTCCTTGCAGGGTGTGATAGGGGGTGTTGAGATGTCCCTGCAAGGGGGTGAGAGGGGGGTATTGAGATGGCCCCTGCAAGGGCGCAAGAGGGGGTATTGAATTGGCCCCTGCAAGGGCGTGAGCGGGCGTATTGAGATGGTCCCTGCAAGGGCATAAGAGGGGGAATTGAGATAGTCCCTTCAAGGGCGTGAGAGGGGGGTTATTGAGATGGTCCCTGCAAGGACATGAGAGGGGGTATTGAGATGGTCTGTGCAAGGGCGTGAGAGGGGGTATTGAGATGGGCGTGAGAGGGGGTATTGAGATGGTCCCTGTAAGGGCGTGAGAGGGGGTATTGCGATGGTCCCTGCAAAGGCGTGGGAGGGGGTATTGAGATGGTCCCTGCAAGGGCATTAGAAGGGGGTATTTAGATGGTCCCTGCAAGGGCGTGAGAGGGGGTATTGAGATGGTCCCTGCAAGGGCATGTTAGGGGGTATTGAAATTGCCCCTGCAAAGGCATGAGAGGGGGTATTGAGATGGCCCCTGCAAGGGCATGAGAGGGTGTATTGAGATGGTCCCTGCAAGGGCATGAGAGGGGGCATTGAGATGGTCCCTGCAAGGGCGTGAGAGGGGGTATTGTGATGGTCCCTGCTAGGGCGTCAGAGGGGTATTGAGATGGTCCCTGCAAGGGCGTGAGAGGGGGTATTAAGATGTCCCTGCAAGGGCGTGAGAGGGGGTATTGAGATGGTCCCTCCAAGGCATGAGAGGGGGTATTGAGATGGTCCCTGCAAGGGCGTGAGAGGGGGTATTGAGATGTACCTGCAAGGGCGTGAGAGGGGGTATTCAGATGTCCCTGCAAGGGCGTGAGAAGGGGTATTGATATGGTCCCTGCAAATGCGTGAGAGGGGGTATTGAGAGGGTTCCTGCAAGGGAGTGAGAGGGGGTATTGAGATGGTCCCTGCAAGGGCATGAGGGGGGTATTGAGATGTCCCTGCAAGGGCGTGAGAGGGGGGTATTGAGATGGTCCATGAAAGGGCGTGAGAGAGGGTGTGGAGATGGTACCTGCAAGGGCGTGAGAGGGGGTATTGAGATGGTCCCTGCAAGGGCGTGAGAGGGGGGTAAGATGGCCCCTGCAAGGGCATGAGGGGGGGTGAGATGGTACCTGCAAGGGCGTGAGAGGGGGTATTGAGATGTTCCCTGCAAGGTCATGAGGGGGGGTGAGATGGTACCTGCAAGTGCATGAGAGGGGGTATTGCAATGGTTCCCTCAAGGGTGTGAGAGGGTGTATTGAGATGTCCCTGCAAGGGCGTGAGAGGGGGTATTGAGATGGTACCTACAAGGGCGTGAGAGGGGGTATTGAGATGTCCCGACAAGGGCATGAGAGGGGGGGTGAGATGTTCCCTGCAAGGTCATGAGGGAGGGTGAGATGGTCCCTGCAAGGGCGTGAGAGGGGGTGTTGAGATGGTCCCTGCAAGGGTGTGAGAGGGGGTATTGAGATGTCCCTGCAAGGGCATGAGAGGGGGCGTGAGATGGTCCCTGCAAGGTCATGAGACGGGGTGAGATGGTACCTGCACGGGCGTGAGAGGGAGTATTGAGATGGTCCCTGCAAGGGTGTGAGAGGGGGGTATTGAGATGGTCCCTGCAAGGGCGTGAGAAGTTGTTTTGAAATGGTACCTGCAAGGGCGTGAGAGGGGGTATTGAGATGGTTCCTGCAATGGCGTGAGAGGGGGTATTGAGATGGTCCCTGCAAGGGTGTGAGAGGGGGTATTGAGATGGCCCTTGCAAGGGCATGAGAGGGGGTATTGATATGGTCTCGGCAAGGGCGTGAGAAGGGGTATTGAGATGTCCCTGCAATTGCGTGAGAGGGGGGTATTGAGATGTCCCTGCAAGGGCGTGAGAGGGGTTATTGAGATGGTCCCTGCAAGGCCATGAGAGGGGGTATAGAGATGTCCCTGCAAGGGCGTGAGAGGGGGTATTGCGATGGTCCCTGCAAGGGCGTGGGAGGGGGTATTGAGATGGTCCTTGCAAGGGCATTAGAAGGGGGTATTTAGATGGTCCCTGCAAGGGCGTGAGAGGGGGTATTGAGATGGTCCCTGCAAGGGCGTGATAGGGGGTATTGAAATTGCCCCTGCAAAGGCATGAGAGGGGGTATTAAGATGGCCCCTGCAAGGGCATGAGAGGGTGTATTGAGATGGTCCCTGCAAGGGCATGAGAGGGGGTATTGAGATGGTCCCTGCAAGGGCGTGAGAGGGGGGTATTGAGATGGTCCCTGCAAGGGCGTGAGAGGGGGTATTGTGATGGTCCCTGCTAGGGCGTCAGAGGGGTATTGAGATGGTACCTGCAAGGGCGTGAGAGGGGGCATTGAGATGGTGCCTGCAAGGGCGTGAGCAGGGGGATTGAGATGGTCACTGCAAGGGCACGAGAGGGGGTATTGAGATGGTCCCTGCAAGGGCGTGAAAGGGGGGTATTGAGATGGTCCTTGCACGGTGTGATAGGGGGTGTTGAGATGTCCCTGCAAGGGCGTGAGAGGGGGGTATTGAGATGGCCCCTGCAAGGGCGCAAGAGGGGGTATTGAATTGGCCCCTGCAAGGGCGTGAGCGGACGTATTGAGATCGTCCCTGCAAGGGCATAAGAGGGGGAATTGAGATGGTCCCTTCAAGGGCGTGAGAGGGGGGTTATTGAGATGGTCCCTGCAAGGACATGAGAGGGGGTATTGAGATGGTCTGTGCAAGGGCGTGAGAGGGGGTATTGAGATGGGCGTGAGAGGGGGTATTGAGATGGTCCCTGTAAGGGCGTGAGAGGGGGTATTGCGATGGTCCCTGCAAAGGCGTGGGAGGGGGTATTGAGATGGTCCCTGCAAGGGCATTAGAAGGGGGTATTTAGATGGTCCCTGCAAGGGCGTGAGAGGGGGTATTGAGATGGTCCCTGCAAGGGCGTGTTAGGGGGTATTGAAATTGCCCCTGCAAAGGCATGAGAGGGGGTATTGAGATGGCCCCTGCAAGGGCATGAGAGGGTGTATTGAGATCGTCCCTGCAAGGGCATGAGAGGGGGCATTGAGATGGTCCCTGCAAGGGCGTGAGGGGGGGTATTGAGATGGTCCCTGCAAGGGCGTGAGAGGGGGTATTGTGATGGTCCCTGCTAGGGCATCAGAGGGGTATTGAGATGGTCCCTGCAAGGGCGTGAGAGGGGTTATTGAGATGTCCCTGCAAGGGCGTGAGAGGGGGTATTGAGATGGTCCCTCCAAGGGCATGAGAGGGGGTATTGAGATGGTCCCTGCAAGGGCGTGAGAGGGGGTATTGAGATGTACCTGCAAGGGCGTGAGAGGGGGTATTCAGATGTCCCTGCAAGGGCGTGAGAGGGGGTATTGAGATGGTCCCTGCAAATGCGTGAGAGGGGGTATTGAGACGGTTCCTGCAAGGGCGTGAGAGGGTTTATTGAGATGGTCCCTGCAAGGGCATGAGGGGGGTATTGAGATGTCCCTGCAAGGGCGTGAGAGGGGGGTATTGAGATGGTCCATGAAAGGGCGTGAGAGAGGGTGTGGAGATGGTACCTGCAAGGGCGTGAGAGGGGGTATTGAGATGGTCCCTGCAAGGGCGTGAGAGGGGGGTAAGATGGCCCCTGCAAGGGCATGAGGGGGGGTGAGATGGTACCTGCAAGGGCGTGAGAGGGGGTATTGAGATGTTCCCTGCAAGGTCATGAGGGGGGGTGAGATGGTACCTGCAAGTGCATGAGAGGGGGTATTGCAATGGTTCCCTCAAGGGTGTGAGAGGGTGTATTGAGATGTCCCTGCAAGGGCGTGAGAGGGGGTATTGAGATGGTACCTACAAGGGCGTGAGAGGGGGTATTGAGATGTCCCGACAAGGGCATGAGAGCGGGGGTGAGATGTTCCCTGCAAGGTCATGAGGGAGGGTGAGATGGTCCCTGCAAGGGCGTGAGAGGGGGTGTTGAGATGGTCCCTGCAAGGGTGTGAGAGGGGGTATTGAGATGTCCCTGCAAGGGCATGAGAGGGGGCGTGAGATGGTCCCTGCAAGGTCATGAGAGGGGGTGAGATGGTACCTGCACGGGCGTGAGAGGGAGTATTGAGATGGTCCCTGCAAGGGTGTGAGAGGGGGGTATTGAGATGGTCCCTGCAAGGGCGTGAGAAGTTGTTTTGAGATGGTACCTGCAAGGGCGTGAGAGGGGGTATTGAGATGGTTCCTGCAATGGCGTGAGAGGGGGTATTGAGATGGTCCCTGCAAGGGTGTGAGAGGGGGTATTGAGATGGCCCTTGCAAGGGCATGAGAGGGGGTATTGATATGGTCTCGGCAAGGGCGTGAGAGGGGGTATTGAGATGTCCCTGCAATTGCGTGAGAGGGGGGTATTGAGATTTCCCTGCAAGGGCGTGAGAGGGGTTATTGAGATGGTCCCTGCAAGGCCATGAGAGGGGGTATTCTGATGGTCCCTGTAAGGGCGTGAGAGGGGGTATTGAGATGTTCCCTGCAAGGGCGTGAGAGGGGGTATTGAGATGTCCCGGCAAGGGCGTGAGAGGGGGTATTTAGATGGTCCCTGCAAGGGCGTGAGAGGGGGTATTGATATGGTCCCTGCAAGGGCGTGAATGGGGGGATGAGATGGTCACTGCAAGGGCACGAGGGGGGGTGAGATGGTACCTGCAAAGGCGTGAGATGGGGTATTGAGATGGTCCCTGCAAGGGTGTGAGAGGGGGGTATTGAGATGGTCCCTGCAAGGGCGTGAGAGGGGGTATTGCAATGGTCCCTGCAAGGGCGTGAGAGGGTGTATTGACATGTCCCTGCAAGGGGATGAGAGGGGGTATTGAGATGGTACCTTCAAGGGCGTGAGAGGGGGTATTGAGATGGTGCCTGCAAGGGCGTGAGCAGGGGGATTGAGATGGTCACTGCAAGGGCACGAGAGGGGGTATTGAGATGGTCCCTGCAAGGGCGTGAGAGGGGGGTATTGAGATGGTCCTTGCAGGGTGTGATAGGGGGTATTGAGATGTCCCTGCAAGAGCGTGAGAGGGGGGTATTGAGATGGCCCCTGCAAGGGCACAAGAGGGGGTATTGAATTGGCCCCTGCAAGGGCGTGAGCGGGCGTATTGAGATGGTCCCTGCAAGGGCATAAGAAGGGGTATTGAGATGGTCCTTTCAAGGGCGTGAGAGGGGGGGTATTGAGATGGTCCCTGCAAGGACATGAGAGGGGGTATTGAGATGGTCTGTGCAAGGGCGTGAGAGGGGGTATTGAGATGGGTGTGAGAGGGGGTATTGCGATGGTCCCTGCAAGGGCATGAGAGGGGGTATAGAGATGTCCCTGCAAGGGCGTGAGAGGGGGTATTGCGATGGTCCCTGCAAGGGCGTGGGAGGGGGTATTGAGATGGTCCTTGCAAGGGCATTAGAAGGGGGAATTTCGATGGTCCCTGCAAGGGCGTGAGAGGGGGTATTGAGATGGTCCCTGCAAGGGCGTGATAGGGGGTATTGAAATTGCCCCTGCAAAGGCATGAGAAGGGGTATTAAGATGGCCCCTGCAAGGGCATGAGAGGGTGTATTGAGATGGTCCCTGCAAGGGCATGAGAGGGGGTATTGAGATGGTCCCTGCAAGGGCGTGAGAGGGGGGTATTGAGATGGTCCCTGCAAGGGCGTGAGAGGGGGTATTGTGATGGTCCCTGCTAGGGCGTCAGAGGGGTATTGAGATGGTACCTGCAAGGGCGTGAGAGGGGGCATTGAGATGGTGCCTGCAAGGGCGTGAGCAGGGGGATTGAGATGGTCACTGCAAGGGCACGAGAGGGGGTATTGAGATGGTCCCTGAAAGGGCGTGAGAGGGGGGTATTGAGATGGTCCTTGCAGGGTGTGATAGGGGGTGTTGAGATGTCCCTGCAAGGGCGTGAGAGGGGGGTATTGAGGTGGCCCCTGCAAGGGCGCAAGAGGGGGTATTGAATTGGCCCCTGCAAGGGCGTGAGCGGGCGTATTGAGATGGTCCCTGCAAGGGCATAAGAGGGGGAATTGAGATGGTCCCTTCAAGGGCGTGAGAGGGGGGTTATTGAGATGGTCCCTGCAAGGACATGAGAGGGGGTATTGAGATGGTCTGTGCAAGGGCGTGAGAGGGGGTATTGAGATGGGCGTGAGAGGGGGTATTGAGATGGTCCCTGCAAGGGCGTGAGAGGGGGTATTGCGATGGTCCCTGCAAAGGCGTGGGAGGGGGTATTGAGATGGTCCCTGCAAGGGCATTAGAAGGGGGTATTTAGATGGTCCCTGCAAGGGCGTGAGAGGGGGTATTGAGATGGTCCCTGCAAGGGTGTGTTAGGGGGTATTGAAATTGCCCCTGCAAAGGCATGAGAGGGGGTATTGAGATGGCCCCTGCAAGGGCATGAGAGGGTGTATTGAGATGGTCCCTGCAAGGACATGAGAGGGGGTATTGAGATGGTCCCTGCAAGGGCGTGAGAGGGGGGTATTGAGATGGTCCCTGCAAGGGTGTGAGAGGGTGTATTGTGATGGTCCCTGCTAGGGCGTCAGAGGGGTATTGAGATGGTCCCTGCAAGGGCGTGAGAGGGGGTATTGAGATGTACCTGCAAGGGCGTGAGAGGGGGTATTCAGATGTCCCTGCAAGGGCGTGAGAGGGGGTATTGAGATGGTCCCTACAAATGCGTGAGAGGGGGTATTGAGAGGGTTCCTGCAAGGGCGTGAGAGGGGGTATTGAGATGGTCCCTGCAAGGGCATGAGGGGGGTATTGAGATGTCCCTGCAAGGGCGTGAGAGGGGGGTTATTGAGATGGTCCCTGCAAGGACATGAGAGGGGATATTGAGATGGTCTGTGCAAGGGCGTGAGAGGGGGTATTGAGATGGGCGTGAGAGGGGGTATTGAGATGGTCCCTGCAAGGGCGTGAGAGGGGGTATTGCGATGGTCCCTGCAAAGGCGTGGGAGGGGGTATTGAGATGGTCCCTGCAAGGGCATTAGAAGGGGGTATTTAGATGGTCCCTGCAAGGGCGTGAGAGGGGGTATTGAGATGGTCCCTGCAAGGGCGTGTTAGGGGGTATTGAAATTGCCCCTGCAAAGGCATGAGAGGGGGTATTGAGATGGCCCCTGCAAGGGCATGAGAGGGTGTATTGAGATGGTCCCTGCAAGGGCATGAGAGGGGGTATTGAGATGGTCCCTGCAAGGGCGTGAGAGGGGGGTATTGAGATGGTCCCTGCAAGGGTGTGAGAGGGGGTATTGAGATGGTCCCTCCAAGGGCATGAGAGGGGGTATTGAGATGGTCCCTGCAAGGGCGTGAGAGGGGGTATTGAGATGTACCTGCAAGGGCGTGAGAGGGGGTATTCAGATGTCCCTGCAAGGGCGTGAGAGGGGGTATTGAGATGGTCCCTACAAATGCGTGAGAGGGGGTATTGAGAGGGTTCCTGCAAGGGCGTGAGAGGGGGTATTTAGATGGTCCCTGCAAGGGCATGAGGGGGGTATTGAGATGTCCCTGCAAGGGCGTGAAAGGGGGGTATTGAGATGGTCCATGAAAGGGCGTGAGAGGGGGTGTGGAGATGGTACCTGCAAGGGCGTGAGAGGGGGTATTGAGATGGTCCCTGCAAGGGCGTGAGAGGGGGGTAAGATGGCCCCTGCAAGGGCAGGAGGGGGGGTGAGATGGTACCTGCAAGGGCATGAGAGGGGGTATTGAGATGTTCCCTGCAAGGTCATGAGGGGGGGTGAGATGGTACCTGCAAGTGCATGAGAGGGGGTATTGCAATGGTTCCCTCAAGGGTGTGAGAGGGTGTATTGAGATGTCCCTGCAAGGGCGTGAGAGAGGGTATTGAGATGGTACCTACAAGGGCGTGAGAGGAGGTATTGAGATGTCCCGACAAGGGCATGAGAGGGGGGATGAGATGTTCCCTGCAAGGTCATGAGGGAGGGTGAGATGGTCCCTGCAAGGGCGTGAGAGGGGGTGTTGAGATGGTTCCTGCAATGGCGTGAGAGGGGGTATTGAGATGGTCCCTGCAAGGGTGTGAGAGGGGGTATTGAGATGGCCCTTGCAAGGGCATGAGAGGGGGTATTGAGATGTCCCTGCAAGGGCATGAGAGGGGGCGTGAGATGGTCCCTGCAAGGTCATGAGAGGGGGTGAGATGGTACCTGCACGAGCGTGAGAGGGAGTATTGAGATGGTCCCTGCAAGGGTGTGAGAGGGGGGTATTGAGATGGTCCCTGCAAGGGCGTGAGAAGTTGTTTTGAGATGGTACCTGCAAGGGCGTGAGAGGGGGTATTGAGATGGTTCCTGCAATGGCGAGAGAGGGGGTATTGAGATGGTCCCTGCAAGGGTGTGAGAGGGGGTATTGAGATGGCCCTTGCAAGGGCATGAGAGGGGGTATTGATATGGTCTCGGCAAGGGCGTGAGAGGGGGTATTGAGATGTCCCTGCAATTGCGTGAGAGGGGGGTATTGAGATGTCCCTGCAAGGGCGTGAGAGGGGTTATTGAGATGGTCCCTGCAAGGCCATGAGAGGGGGTATTCTGATGGTCCCTGTAAGGGCGTGAGAGGGGGTATTGAGATGTTCCCTGCAAGGGCGTGAGAGGGGGTATTGAGATGTCCCGGCAAGGGAGTGAGAGGGGGTATTTAGATGGTCCCTGCAAGGGCGTGAGAGGGGGTATTGATATGGTCCCTGCAAGGGCGTGAATGGGGGGATGAGATGGTCACTGCAAGGGCACGAGGGGGGGTGAGATGGTACCTGCAAAGGCGTGAGATGGGGTATTGAGATGGTCCCTGCAAGGGTGTGAGAGGGGGGTATTGAGATGGTCCCTGCAAGGGCGTGAGAGGGGGTATTGCAATGGTCCCTGCAAGGGCGTGAGAGGTTGTATTGACATGTCCCTGCAAGGGGATGAGAGGGGGTATTGAGATGGTACCTTCAAGGGCGTGAGAGGGGGTATTGAGATGGTGCCTGCAAGGGCGTGAGCACGGGGATTGAGATGGTCACTGCAAGGGCACGAGAGGGGGTATTGAGATGGTCCCTGCAAGGGCGTGAGAGGGGGGTATTGAGATGGTCCTTGCAGGGTGTGATAGGGGGTATTGAGATGTCCCTGCAAGAGCGTGAGAGGGGGGTATTGAGATGGCCCCTGCAAGGGCACAAGAGGGGGTATTGAATTGGCCCCTGCAAGGGCGTGAGCGGGCGTATTGAGATGGTCCCTGCAAGGGCATAAGAGGGGGTATTGAGATGGTCCCTTCAAGGGCGTGAGAGGGGGGGTATTGAGATGGTCCCTGCAAGGACATGAGAGGGGGTATTGAGATGGTCTGTGCAAGGGCGTGAGAGGGGGTATTGAGATGGGTGTGAGAGGGGGTATTGCGATGGTCCCTGCAAGGGCATGAGAGGGGGTATAGAGATGTCCCTGCAAGGGCGTGAGAGGGGGTATTGCGATGGTCCCTGCAAGGGCGTGGGAGGGGGTATTGAGATGGTCCTTGCAAGGGCATTAGAAGGGGGAATTTAGATGGTCCCTGCAAGGGCGTGAGAGGGGGTATTGAGATGGTCCCTGCAGGGGCGTGATAGGGGGTATTGAAATTGCCCCTGCAAAGGCATGAGAGGGGGTATTAAGATGGCCCCTGCAAGGGCATGAGAGGGTGTATTGAGATGGTCCCTGCAAGGGCATGAGAGGGGGTATTGAGATGGTCCCTGCAAGGGCGTGAGAGGGGGGTATTGAGATGGTCCCTGCAAGGGCGTGAGAGGGGGTATTGTGATGGTCCCTGCTAGGGCGTCAGAGGGGTATTGAGATGGTACCTGCAAGGGCGTGAGAGGGGGCATTGAGATGGTGCCTGCAAGGGCGTGAGCAGGGGGATTGAGATGGTCACTGCAAGGGCACGAGAGGGGGTATTGAGATGGTCCCTGCAAGGGCGTGAGAGGGGGGTATTGAGATGGTCCTTGCAGGGTGTGATAGGGGGTGTTGAGATGTCCCTGCAAGGGCGTGAGAGGGGGGTATTGAGATGGCCCCTGCAAGGGCGCAAGAGGGGGTATTTAATTGGCCCCTGCAAGGGCGTGAGCGGGCGTATTGAGATGGTCCCTGCAAGGGCATAAGAGGGGGAATTGAGATGGTCCCTTCAAGGGCGTGAGAGGGGGGTTATTGAGATGGTCCCTGCAAGGACATGAGAGGGGGTATTGAGATGGTCTGTGCAAGGGCGTGAGAGGGGGTATTGAGATGGGCGTGAGAGGGGGTATTGAGATGGTCCCTGCAAGGGCGTGAGAGGGGGTATTGCGATGGTCCCTGCAAAGGCGTGGGAGGGGGTATTGAGATGGTCCCTGCAAGGGCATTAGAAGGGGGTATTTAGATGGTCCCTGCAAGGGCGTGAGAGGGGGTATTGAGATGGTCCCTGCAAGGGTGTGTTAGGGGGTATTGAAATTGCCCCTGCAAAGGCATGAGAGGGGGTATTGAGATGGCCCCTGCAAGGGCATTAGAGGGTGTATTGAGATGGTCCCTGCAAGGGCATGAGAGGGGGTATTGAGATGGTCCCTGCAAGGGCGTGAGAGGGGGGTATTGAGATGGTCCCTGCAAGGGTGTGAGAGGGGGTATTGTGATGGTCCCTGCTAGGGCGTCAGAGGGGTATTGAGATGGTCCCTGCAAGGGCGTGAGAGGGGGTATTGAGATGTACCTGCAAGGGCGTGAGAGGGGGTATTGAGATGGTCCCTCCGAGGGCATGAGAGGGGGTATTGAGATGGTCCCTGCAAGGGCGTGAGAGGGGGTATTGAGATTTACCTGCAAGGGCGTGAGAGGGGGTATTCAGATGTCCCTGCAAGGGCGTGAGAGGGGGTATTGAGATGGTCCCTACAAATGCGTGAGAGGGGGTATTGAGAGGGTTCCTGCAAGGGCGTGAGAGGGGGTATTGAGATGGTCCCTGCAAGGGCATGAGGGGGGTATTGAGATGTCCCTGCAAGGGCATTAGAAGGGGGTATTTAGATGGTCCTTTCAAGGGCGTGAGAGGGGGGGTATTGAGATGGTCCCTGCAAGGACATGAGAGGGGGTATTGAGATGGTCTGTGCAAGGGCGTGAGAGGGGGTATTGAGATGGGTGTGAGAGGGGGTATTGCGATGGTCCCTGCAAGGGCATGAGAGGGGGTATAGAGATGTCCCTGCAAGGGCGTGAGAGGGGGTATTGCGATGGTCCCTGCAAGGGCGTGGGAGGGGGTATTGAGATGGTCCTTGCAAGGGCATTAGAAGGGGGAATTTCGATGGTCCCTGCAAGGGCGTGAGAGGGGGTATTGAGATGGTCCCTGCAAGGGCGTGATAGGGGGTATTGAAATTGCCCCTGCAAAGGCATGAGAAGGGGTATTAAGATGGCCCCTGCAAGGGCATGAGAGGGTGTATTGAGATGGTCCCTGCAAGGGCATGAGAGGGGGTATTGAGATGGTCCCTGCAAGGGCGTGAGAGGGGGGTATTGAGATGGTCCCTGCAAGGGCGTGAGAGGGGGTATTGTGATGGTCCCTGCTAGGGCGTCAGAGGGGTATTGAGATGGTACCTGCAAGGGCGTGAGAGGGGGCATTGAGATGGTGCCTGCAAGGGCGTGAGCAGGGGGATTGAGATGGTCACTGCAAGGGCACGAGAGGGGGTATTGAGATGGTCCCTGAAAGGGCGTGAGAGGGGGGTATTGAGATGGTCCTTGCAGGGTGTGATAGGGGGTGTTGAGATGTCCCTGCAAGGGCGTGAGAGGGGGGTATTGAGGTGGCCCCTGCAAGGGCGCAAGAGGGGGTATTGAATTGGCCCCTGCAAGGGCGTGAGCGGGCGTATTGAGATGGTCCCTGCAAGGGCATAAGAGGGGGAATTGAGATGGTCCCTTCAAGGGCGTGAGAGGGGGGTTATTGAGATGGTCCCTGCAAGGACATGAGAGGGGGTATTGAGATGGTCTGTGCAAGGGCGTGAGAGGGGGTATTGAGATGGGCGTGAGAGGGGGTATTGAGATGGTCCCTGCAAGGGCGTGAGAGGGGGTATTGCGATGGTCCCTGCAAAGGCGTGGGAGGGGGTATTGAGATGGTCCCTGCAAGGGCATTAGAAGGGGGTATTTAGATGGTCCCTGCAAGGGCGTGAGAGGGGGTATTGAGATGGTCCCTGCAAGGGTGTGTTAGGGGGTATTGAAATTGCCCCTGCAAAGGCATGAGAGGGGGTATTGAGATGGCCCCTGCAAGGGCATGAGAGGGTGTATTGAGATGGTCCCTGCAAGGACATGAGAGGGGGTATTGAGATGGTCCCTGCAAGGGCGTGAGAGGGGGGTATTGAGATGGTCCCTGCAAGGGTGTGAGAGGGTGTATTGTGATGGTCCCTGCTAGGGCGTCAGAGGGGTATTGAGATGGTCCCTGCAAGGGCGTGAGAGGGGGTATTGAGATGTACCTGCAAGGGCGTGAGAGGGGGTATTCAGATGTCCCTGCAAGGGCGTGAGAGGGGGTATTGAGATGGTCCCTACAAATGCGTGAGAGGGGGTATTGAGAGGGTTCCTGCAAGGGCGTGAGAGGGGGTATTGAGATGGTCCCTGCAAGGGCATGAGGGGGGTATTGAGATGTCCCTGCAAGGGCGTGAGAGGGGGGTTATTGAGATGGTCCCTGCAAGGACATGAGAGGGGGTATTGAGATGGTCTGTGCAAGGGCGTGAGAGGGGGTATTGAGATGGGCGTGAGAGGGGGTATTGAGAT
Source organism: Ambystoma mexicanum (assembly GCF_040938575.1). NCBI lineage: Eukaryota > Metazoa > Chordata > Amphibia > Caudata > Ambystomatidae > Ambystoma > Ambystoma mexicanum. The sequence goes on along the minus strand of NC_090929.1, from coordinate 58,782,586 downwards.
GGTCCCTGCAAGGGCGTGAGAGGGGGTATTGCGATGGTCCCTGCAAAGGCGTGGGAGGGGGTATTGAGATGGTCCCTGCAAGGGCATTAGAAGGGGGTATTTAGATGGTCCCTGCAAGGGCGTGAGAGGGGGTATTGAGATGGTCCCTGCAAGGGCGTGTTAGGGGGTATTGAAATTGCCCCTGCAAAGGCATGAGAGGGGGTATTGAGATGGCCCCTGCAAGGGCATGAGAGGGTGTATTGAGATGGTCCCTGCAAGGGCATGAGAGGGGGTATTGAGATGGTCCCTGCAAGGGCGTGAGAGGGGGGTATTGAGATGGTCCCTGCAAGGGTGTGAGAGGGGGTATTGAGATGGTCCCTCCAAGGGCATGAGAGGGGGTATTGAGATGGTCCCTGCAAGGGCGTGAGAGGGGGTATTGAGATGTACCTGCAAGGGCGTGAGAGGGGGTATTCAGATGTCCCTGCAAGGGCGTGAGAGGGGGTATTGAGATGGTCCCTACAAATGCGTGAGAGGGGGTATTGAGAGGGTTCCTGCAAGGCGTGAGAGGGGGTATTTAGATGGTCCCTGCAAGGGCATGAGGGGGGTATTGAGATGTCCCTGCAAGGGCGTGAAAGGGGGGTATTGAGATGGTCCATGAAAGGGCGTGAGAGGGGGTGTGGAGATGGTACCTGCAAGGGCGTGAGAGGGGGTATTGAGATGGTCCCTGCAAGGGCGTGAGAGGGGGGTAAGATGGCCCCTGCAAGGGCAGGAGGGGGGGTGAGATGGTACCTGCAAGGGCATGAGAGGGGGTATTGAGATGTTCCCTGCAAGGTCATGAGGGGGGGTGAGATGGTACCTGCAAGTGCATGAGAGGGGGTATTGCAATGGTTCCCTCAAGGGTGTGAGAGGGTGTATTGAGATGTCCCTGCAAGGGCGTGAGAGGGGGTATTGAGATGGTACCTACAAGGGCGTGAGAGGAGGTATTGAGATGTCCCGACAAGGGCATGAGAGGGGGGATGAGATGTTCCCTGCAAGGTCATGAGGGAGGGTGAGATGGTCCCTGCAAGGGCGTGAGAGGGGGTGTTGAGATGGTTCCTGCAATGGCGTGAGAGGGGGTATTGAGATGGTCCCTGCAAGGGTGTGAGAGGGGGTATTGAGATGGCCCTTGCAAGGGCATGAGAGGGGGTATTGAGATGTCCCTGCAAGGGCATGAGAGGGGGCGTGAGATGGTCCCTGCAAGGTCATGAGAGGGGGTGAGATGGTACCTGCACGAGCGTGAGAGGGAGTATTGAGATGGTCCCTGCAAGGGTGTGAGAGGGGGGTATTGAGATGGTCCCTGCAAGGGCGTGAGAAGTTGTTTTGAGATGGTACCTGCAAGGGCGTGAGAGGGGGTATTGAGATGGTTCCTGCAATGGCGAGAGAGGGGGTATTGAGATGGTCCCTGCAAGGGTGTGAGAGGGGGTATTGAGATGGCCCTTGCAAGGGCATGAGAGGGGGTATTGATATGGTCTCGGCAAGGGCGTGAGAGGGGGTATTGAGATGTCCCTGCAATTGCGTGAGAGGGGGGTATTGAGATGTCCCTGCAAGGGCGTGAGAGGGGTTATTGAGATGGTCCCTGCAAGGCCATGAGAGGGGGTATTCTGATGGTCCCTGTAAGGGCGTGAGAGGGGGTATTGAGATGTTCCCTGCAAGGGCGTGAGAGGGGGTATTGAGATGTCCCGGCAAGGGAGTGAGAGGGGGTATTTAGATGGTCCCTGCAAGGGCGTGAGAGGGGGTATTGATATGGTCCCTGCAAGGGCGTGAATGGGGGGATGAGATGGTCACTGCAAGGGCACGAGGGGGGGTGAGATGGTACCTGCAAAGGCGTGAGATGGGGTATTGAGATGGTCCCTGCAAGGGTGTGAGAGGGGGGTATTGAGATGGTCCCTGCAAGGGCGTGAGAGGGGGTATTGCAATGGTCCCTGCAAGGGCGTGAGAGGTTGTATTGACATGTCCCTGCAAGGGGATGAGAGGGGGTATTGAGATGGTACCTTCAAGGGCGTGAGAGGGGGTATTGAGATGGTGCCTGCAAGGGCGTGAGCACGGGGATTGAGATGGTCACTGCAAGGGCACGAGAGGGGGTATTGAGATGGTCCCTGCAAGGGCGTGAGAGGGGGGTATTGAGATGGTCCTTGCAGGGTGTGATAGGGGGTATTGAGATGTCCCTGCAAGAGCGTGAGAGGGGGGTATTGAGATGGCCCCTGCAAGGGCACAAGAGGGGGTATTGAATTGGCCCCTGCAAGGGCGTGAGCGGGCGTATTGAGATGGTCCCTGCAAGGGCATAAGAGGGGGTATTGAGATGGTCCCTTCAAGGGCGTGAGAGGGGGGGTATTGAGATGGTCCCTGCAAGGACATGAGAGGGGGTATTGAGATGGTCTGTGCAAGGGCGTGAGAGGGGGTATTGAGATGGGTGTGAGAGGGGGTATTGCGATGGTCCCTGCAAGGGCATGAGAGGGGGTATAGAGATGTCCCTGCAAGGGCGTGAGAGGGGGTATTGCGATGGTCCCTGCAAGGGCGTGGGAGGGGGTATTGAGATGGTCCTTGCAAGGGCATTAGAAGGGGGAATTTAGATGGTCCCTGCAAGGGCGTGAGAGGGGGTATTGAGATGGTCCCTGCAGGGGCGTGATAGGGGGTATTGAAATTGCCCCTGCAAAGGCATGAGAGGGGGTATTAAGATGGCCCCTGCAAGGGCATGAGAGGGTGTATTGAGATGGTCCCTGCAAGGGCATGAGAGGGGGTATTGAGATGGTCCCTGCAAGGGCGTGAGAGGGGGGTATTGAGATGGTCCCTGCAAGGGCGTGAGAGGGGGTATTGTGATGGTCCCTGCTAGGGCGTCAGAGGGGTATTGAGATGGTACCTGCAAGGGCGTGAGAGGGGGCATTGAGATGGTGCCTGCAAGGGCGTGAGCAGGGGGATTGAGGTGGTCACTGCAAGGGCACGAGAGGGGGTATTGAGATGGTCCCTGCAAGGGCGTGAGAGGGGGGTATTGAGATGGTCCTTGCAGGGTGTGATAGGGGGTGTTGAGATGTCCCTGCAAGGGCGTGAGAGGGGGGTATTGAGATGGCCCCTGCAAGGGCGCAAGAGGGGGTATTTAATTGGCCCCTGCAAGGGCGTGAGCGGGCGTATTGAGATGGTCCCTGCAAGGGCATAAGAGGGGGAATTGAGATGGTCCCTTCAAGGGCGTGAGAGGGGGGTTATTGAGATGGTCCCTGCAAGGACATGAGAGGGGGTATTGAGATGGTCTGTGCAAGGGCGTGAGAGGGGGTATTGAGATGGGCGTGAGAGGGGGTATTGAGATGGTCCCTGCAAGGGCGTGAGAGGGGGTATTGCGATGGTCCCTGCAAAGGCGTGGGAGGGGGTATTGAGATGGTCCCTGCAAGGGCATTAGAAGGGGGTATTTAGATGGTCCCTGCAAGGGCGTGAGAGGGGGTATTGAGATGGTCCCTGCAAGGGTGTGTTAGGGGGTATTGAAATTGCCCCTGCAAAGGCATGAGAGGGGGTATTGAGATGGCCCCTGCAAGGGCATTAGAGGGTGTATTGAGATGGTCCCTGCAAGGGCATGAGAGGGGGTATTGAGATGGTCCCTGCAAGGGCGTGAGAGGGGGGTATTGAGATGGTCCCTGCAAGGGTGTGAGAGGGGGTATTGTGATGGTCCCTGCTAGGGCGTCAGAGGGGTATTGAGATGGTCCCTGCAAGGGCGTGAGAGGGGGTATTGAGATGTACCTGCAAGGGCGTGAGAGGGGGTATTGAGATGGTCCCTCCGAGGGCATGAGAGGGGGTATTGAGATGGTCCCTGCAAGGGCGTGAGAGGGGGTATTGAGATTTACCTGCAAGGGCGTGAGAGGGGGTATTCAGATGTCCCTGCAAGGGCGTGAGAGGGGGTATTGAGATGGTCCCTACAAATGCGTGAGAGGGGGTATTGAGAGGGTTCCTGCAAGGGCGTGAGAGGGGGTATTGAGATGGTCCCTGCAAGGGCATGAGGGGGGTATTGAGATGTCCCTGCAAGGGCGTGAGAGGGGGTATTGCGATGGTCCCTGCAAAGGCGTGGGAGGGGGTATTGAGATGGTCCCTGCAAGGGCATTAGAAGGGGGTATTTAGATGGTCCCTGCAAGGGCATGAGAGGGGGTATTGAGATGGTCCCTGCAAGGGCGTGTTAGGGGGTATTGAAATTGCCACTGCAAAGGCATGAGAGGGGGTATTGAGATGGCCCCTGCAAGGGCATGAGAGGGTGTATTGAGATGGTCCCTGCAAGGGCATGAGAGGGGGTATTGAGATGGTCCCTGCAAGGGCGTGAGAGGGGGGTATTGAGATGGTCCCTGCAAGGGTGTGAGAGGGGGTATTGTGATGGTCCCTGCTAGGGCGTCAGAGGGGTATTGAGATGGTCCCTGCAAGGGCGTGAGGGGGGTATTGAGATGTCCCTGCAAGGGCGTGAGAGGGGGTATTGAGATGGTCCCTCCAAGGGCATGAGAGGGGGTATTGAGATGGTCCCTGCAAGGGCGTGAGAGGGGGTATTGAGATGTACCTGCAAGGGCGTGAGAGGGGGTATTCAGATGTCCCTGCAAGGGCGTGAGAGGGGGTATTGAGATGGTCCCTACAAATGCGTGAGAGGGGGTATTGAGAGGGTTCCTGCAAGGGCGTGAGAGGGGGTATTTAGATGGTCCCTGCAAGGGCATGAGGGGGGTATTGAGATGTCCCTGCAAGGGCGTGAAAGGGGGGTATTGAGATGGTTCATGAAAGGGCGTGAGAGGGGGTGTGGAGATGGTACCTGCAAGGGCGTGAGAGGGGGTATTGAGATGGTCCCTGCAAGGGCGTGAGAGGGGGGTAAGATGGCCCCTGCAAGGGCAGGAGGGGGGGTGAGATGGTACCTGCAAGGGCATGAGAGGGGGTATTGAGATGTTCCCTGCAAGGTCATGAGGGGGGGTGAGATGGTACCTGCAAGTGCATGAGAGGGGGTATTGCAATGGTTCCCTCAAGGGTGTGAGAGGGTGTATTGAGATGTCCCTGCAAGGGCGTGAGAGGGGGTATTGAGATGGTACCTACAAGGGCGTGAGAGGGGGTATTGAGATGTCCCGACAAGGGCATGAGAGGGGGGGTGAGATGTTCCCTGCAAGGTCATGAGGGAGGGTGAGATGGTCCCTGCAAGGGCGTGAGAGGGGGTGTTGAGATGGTCCCTGTAAGGGTGTGAGAGGGGGTATTGAGATGTCCCTGCAAGGGCATGAGAGGGGGCGTGAGATGGTCCCTGCAAGGTCATGAGAGGGGGTGAGATGGTACCTGCACGAGCGTGAGAGGGAGTATTGAGATGGTCCCTGCAAGGGTGTGAGAGGGGGGTATTGAGATGGTCCCTGCAAGGGCGTGAGAAGTTGTTTTGAGATGGTACCTGCAAGGGCGTGAGAGGGGGTATTGAGATGGTTCCTGCAACGGCGTGAGAGGGGGTATTGAGATGGTCCCTGCAAGGGTGTGAGAGGGGGTATTGAGATGGCCCTTGCAAGGGCATGAGAGGGGGTATTGATATGGTCTCGGCAAGGGTGTGAGAGGAGGTATTGAGATGTCCCTGCAATTGCGTGAGAGGGGGGTATTGAGATGTCCCTGCAAGGGCGTGAGAGGGGTTATTGAGATGGTCCCTGCAAGGCCATGAGAGGGGGTATTCAGATGGTCCCTGTAAGGGCGTGAGAGGGGGTATTGAGATGTTCCCTGCAAGGGCGTGAGAGGGGGTATTGAGATGTCCCTGCAAGGGCGTGTGAGGGGGTATTTAGATGGTCCTGCAAGGGCGTGAGAAGGGGTATTGATATGGTCCCTGCAAGGGCGTGAATGGGGGGATGAGATGGTCACTGCAAGGGCACGAGGGGGGGTGAGATGGTACCTGCAAAGGCGTGAGAGGGGGTATTGAGATGGTCCCTGCAAGGGTGTGAGAGGGGGGTATTGAGATGGTCCCTGCAAGGGCGTGAGAGGGGGTATTGCAATGTTCCCTGCAAGGGTGTGAGAGGGTGTATTGACATGTCCCTGCAAGGGCATGAGAGGGGGTATTGAGATGGTGCCTGCAAGGGCGTGAGCAGGGGGATTGAGATGGTCACTGCAAGGGCACGAGAGGGGGTATTGAGATGGTCCCTGCAAGGGCGTGAGAGGGGAGTATTGAGATGGTCCTTGCAGGGTGTGATAGGGGGTATTGAGATGTCCCTGCAAGAGCGTGAGAGGGGGGTATTGAGATGGCCCCTGCAAGGGCGCAAGAGGGGGTATTGAATTGGCCCCTGCAAGGGCGTGAGCGGGCGTATTGAGATGGTCCCTGCAAGGGCATAAGAGGGGGTATTGAGATGGTCCCTTCAAGGGCGTGAGAGGGGGGGTATTGAGATGGTCCCTGCAAGGACATGAGAGGGGGTATTCAGATGGTCTGTGCAAGGGCGTGAGAGGGGGTATTGAGATGGGTGTGAGAGGGGGTATTGCGATGGTCCCTGCAAGGGCATGAGAGGGGGTATAGAGATGTCCCTGCAAGGGCGTGAGAGTGGGTATTGCGATGGTCCCTGCAAGGGCGTGGGAGGGGGTATTGAGATGGTCCTTGCAAGGGCATTAGAAGGGGGTATTTAGATGGTCCCTGCAAGGGCGTGAGTGGGGGTATTGAGATGGTCCCTGCAAGGGCGTGATAGGGGGTATTGAATTTGCCCCTGCAAAGGCATGAGAGGGGGTATTAAGATGGCCCCTGCAAGGGCATGAGAGGGTGTATTGAGATGGTCCCTGCAAGGGCATGAGAGGGGGTATTGAGATGGTCCCTGCAAGGGCGTGAGAGTGGGGTATTGAGATGGTCCCTGCAAGGGCGTGAGAGGGGGTATTGTGATGGTCCCTGCTAGGGCGTCAGAGGGGTATTGAGATGGTCCCTGCAAGGGCGTGAGAAGGAGTATTGAGATGGTCCCTGCAAGGGCGTGAGAGGGGGTATTGAGATGTCCCTGCAAAGGCGTGAGAGGGGGGTATTGAGATGGTCCCTGCAAGGGCTTGAAAGGGGGTATTGAGATGGTCCATGCAAGGGCGTGAGAGGCGGTATTGAGATGTCCCTGCAAGGACGTGAGAGGGGGTATTGCGATGGTCCCTGCAATGGCATGAGAGGGGGTATAGAGATGGTCCATGCAAGGGTGTGAGAGGGGTTATTGAGATGTCCCTGCAAGGGCGTGATCGGGGGTATTGCGATGGTTTCTGCAAGGGCATGAGAAGGGGTATTGAGATGTCTCTGCAAGGGCATTAGAGGGAGTATTGAGATGTCCCTGCAAGGGCGTGAGAGGGGGTATTGAGATGTCCCTGCAAGGGCGTGAGAGGGGGTATTGAGATGGTCCCTGCAAGGGCGTGAGAGGGGGTATTGAGATGTCCCTGCAAGGCCATGAGAGGGGGTATTGAGATGGTCCCTGCAAGGTTGTGAGAGGGGGTATTGAGATGGTCCCTGCAAGGGCGTGATAGGGGGTATTGAAATTGCCCCTGCAAAGGCATGAGAGGGGGCATTGAAATGGTCCCTGCAAGGGCGTGAGAGGGGGGTATTGAGATGGTCTCTGCAAGGGCGTGAGAGAGGGTATTGAGATGGTCCCTGCAAGTTCGTGAGAGGGGGTATTGAGATGGTCCCTGCAAGGGCGTGAGAGGGGGTATTTAGATGGTCCCTGCAAGGGCATGAGAGGGGGTATAGAGATGTCCCTGCAAGGGCGTGAGAGGGGGTATTGAGATGGTCCCTGCAAGGGCGTGAGAGGGGGTATTGAGATGGTCCCTGCAAGGGCGTGAGAGGGGGTATTGAGATGGTCCCTGCTAGGGCGTGAGAGGGGGTATTGAGATGTCCCTGGAAGGGTGTGAGAAGGGGTATAGAGATGTCCCTGCAAGGGCGTGAGAGGGGGTATTGAGATGGTCCCTGCAAGGGCGTGAGGGGGGGTATTGCGATGTCCCTGCAAGGGCATGAGAGGGGGTATAGAGATGTCCCTGCAAGGGCGTGAAAGGGGGTATTGAGATGTCCCTGCAAGGGCGTGATAGGGGGTATTGCGATGGTCTCTGCAAGGGCATGAGAGGGGGTATTGAGATGTCTCTGCAAGGGCGTGAGAGGGGGTATTGAGATGTCCCTGCAAGGGCGTGAGAGGGGGTATTGAGATGGTCCCTGCAAGGGCGTGAGAGGGGGGTATTGAGATGGTCTCTGCAAGGGCGTGAGAGGGGGTATTGAGATGGTCCCTGCAAGGGTGTGAGAGGGGGTATTGTGATGGTCCCTGCAAGGGTGTGAGAGGGGGTATAGAGATGTCCCTGCAAGGGCGTGAGAGGGGGTATTGAGATGTCGCTGCAAGGGCGTGAGAGGGGGTATAGAGATATCCCTGCAAGGGCGTGAGAGGGGGTATTGAGATGGTCCTTGCAAGGGCGTGAGAGGGGGTATAGAGATGTCCCTGCAAGGGCGTGAGAGGGGGTATAGAGATGGTCCCTGCAAGGGCGTGATAGGGGGTATTGAAATTGCCCCTGCAAAGGCATGAGAGGGGGCATTGAAATGGTCCCTGCAAGGGCGTGAGAGGGGGGAATTGAGATGGTCTCTGCAAGGGCGTGAGAGAGGGTATTGAGATGGTCCCTGCAAGGGCGTGAGAGGGGGTATTGAGATGGTCCCTGCAAGGGCGTGAGAGGGGGTATTTAGATGGTCCCTGCAAGGGCATGAGAGGGGGTATAGAGATGTCCCTGCAAGGGCGTGAGAGGGGGTATTGAGATGGTCCCTGCAAGGGCGTGAGAGGGGGTATTGAGATGGTCCCTGCAAGGGCGTGAGAGGGGGTATTGAGATGGTCCCTGCAAGGGCGTGAGAGGGGGTATTGAGATGTCCCTGGAAGGGTGTGAGAAGGGGTTTAGAGATGTCCCTGCAAGGGCGTGAGAGGGGGTATTGAGATGGTCCCTGCAAGGGCGTGAGAGGGGGTATTGCGATGTCCCTGCAAGGGCATGAGAGGGGGTATAGAGATGTCCCTGCAAGGGCGTGAAAGGGGGTATTGAGATGTCCCTGCAAGGGCGTGATAGGGGGTATTGCGATGGTCTCTGCAAGGGCATGAGAGGGGGTATTGAGATGTCTCTGCAAGGGCCTGAGAGGGGGTATTGAGATGTCCCTGCAAGGGCGTGAGAGGGGGTATTGAGATGGTCCCTGCAAGGGCGTGAGAGGGGGGTATTGAGATGGTCTCTGCAAGGGCGTGAGAGGGGGTATTGAGATGGTCCCTGCAAGGGTGTGAGAGGGGGTATTGTGATGGTCCCTGCAAGGGTGTGAGAGGGGGTATAGAGATGTCCCTGCAAGGGCGTGAGAGGGGGTATTGAGATGTCGCTGCAAGGGCGTGAGAGGGGGTATAGAGATATCCCTGCAAGGGCGTGAGACGGGGTATTGAGATGGTCCTTGCAAGGGCGTGAGAGTGGGTATAGAGATGTCCCTGCAAGGGCGTGAGAGGGGGTATAGAGATGTCCCTGAAAGGGCGTGAGAGGGGGTATTGAGAGGTCCCTGCAAGGGCGTGATAGGGGGTATTGAGATGTCACCGCAAGGGCGTGAGAGGGGGTATTGAGATGTCCCTGCAAGGGCGTGAGAGGGGGTATTGAGATGGTCCCTGCAAGTGCGTGAGAGTGGGGTATTGAGATGGTCCCTTCAAGGGCGTGAGAGGGGGTATTGAGAATGTCCCTGCAATGTTGTGAGAGGGGGTCTTCAGATGTCCCTGCAAGGGCGTGAGAGGGGGTATTTAGATGTCCCTGCAAGGGCGTGAGAGCGGGTATTGAGATGTTCCTGCAAGGGCGTGAGAGGGGGGTATTGAGATGGTACCTGCAAGTGCTTGAGAGTGGGTTATTGAGATGGTCCACGCAAGGGCTTGAGAGGGGATATTGAGATCGTCCCTAGAAGGGAGTGAGAGGGGGTATTGAGATGGTCCCTGCAAGGGCGTGAGAGGGGCTATTGAGATTGTCCCTGCAAGGGCGTGAGAGGGGGTATTGAGATGGTCCCTGCAAGGGCGTGAGATGGGGTATTGAGATGTTCCTGCAAGGGCGTGAGAGGGGGTATTGAGATGTCCCTGCAAGGGCATGAGAGGGGGTATTGAGATGGTCACTGCAAGGGCATGAGAGGGGGTGTTGAGATGGTCCCTGCAAGGGCGTGAGAGGGGATATTGAGATGTTCCCTGCAAGGGCGTGAGAGGGGGTATTCAGATGTCCCTGCAAGGGCGTGAGAGGGGGTATTGAGATGGTCCCTGCAAGGGCATGAGGGGATATTGAGATGTCCCTGCAAGGGCGTGAGAGGGGGGTATTGAGATGGTCCATGAAAGGGCGTGAGAGGAGGTGTGGAGATGGTACCTGCTAGGGTGTGAGAGGGGGTATTGAGATGGTCCCTGCAAGGGCGTGAGAGGGGGGTAAGATGGCCCCTGCAAGGGCACGAGGGGGGGTGAGATGGTACCTGCAAGGCCGTGAGAGGGGGTATTGAGATGTTCCCTGCAAGGTCATGAGGGGGGGTGAGATGGTACCTGCAAGTGCATGAGAGGGGGTATTGCAATGGTTCCTGCAAGGGTGTGAGAGGGTGTATTGAGATGTCCCTGCAAGGGAGTGAGAGGGGGTATTGAGATGGTACCTACAAGGGCGTGAGAGGGGGTATTGAGATGTCCCGACAAGGGCATGAGAGGGGGGGTGAGATGTTCCCTGCAAGGTCATGAGGGAGGGTGAGATGGTCCCTGCAAGGGCGTGAGAGGGGGTATTGAGATGGTCCCTGCAAGGGTGTGAGAGGGGGTATTTAGATGTCCCTGCAAGGGCATGAGAGGGGGGGTGAGATGGTCCCTGTAAGGTCATGAGAGGGGGTGAGATGGTACCTGCACGGGCGTGAGAGGGAGTATTGAGATGGTCCCTGCAAGGGTGTGAGAGGGGGGTATTGAGATGGTCCCTGCAAGGGCGTGAGAACTTGTTTTGAGATGGTACCTGCAAGGGTGTGAGAGGGGGTATTGAGATGGTCCCTGCAACGGCGTGAGAAGGGGAATTGAGATGGTCCCTGCAAGGGCGTGAGAGGGGGTATTGAGATGGCCCTTGCAAGGGCGTGAGAGGGGGTATTGATATGATCTCGGCAAGGGCGTGAGAGGGGGTATTGAGATGTCCCTGCAATTGCGTGAGAGGGGGGTATTGAGATGTCCCTGCAAGGGCGTGAGAGGGGTTATTGAGATGGTCCCTGCAAGGGCATGAGAGGGGGTATTGAGATGGTCCCTGTAAGGGCGTGAGAGGGGGTATTGAGATGGTCTCTGCAAGGGCGTGAGAGGGGGTATTGAGATGGTCCCTGCAAGGGTGTGAGAGGGGGTATTGTGATGGTCCCTGCAAGGGTGTGAGAGGGGGTATAGAGATGTCCCTGCAAGGGCGTGAGAGGGGGTATTGAGATGTCCCTGCAAGGGCGTGAGAGGGGGTATAGAGATATCCCTGCAAGGGCGTGAGAGGGGGTATTGAGATGGTCCTTGCAAGGGCGTGAGAGGGGGTATAGAGCTGTCCCTGCAAGGGCGTGAGAGGGGGTATAGAGATGTCCCTGAAAGGGCGTGAGAGGGGGTATTGAGAGGTCCCTGCAAGGGCGTGATAGGGGGTATTGAGATGTCACCGCAAGGGCGTGAGAGGGGGTATTGAGATGTCCCTGCAAGGGCGTGAGAGGGGGTATTGAGATGGTTCCTGCAAGTGCGTGAGAGTGGGGTATTGAGATTTTCCCTTCAAGGGCGTGAGAGGGGGGGTATTGAGATGGTCCCTGCAAGGACATGAGAGGGGGTATTGAGATGGTCCCTGCAAGGGCGTGAGAGGGGGTATTGAGAATGTCCCTGCAATGTTGTGATAGGGGGTCTTCAGATGTCCCTGCAAGGGCGTGAGAGGGGGTATTTAGATGTCCCTGCAAGGGCGTGAGAGCGGGTATTGAGATGTTCCTGCAAGGGCGTGAGAGGGGGGTATTGAGATGGTGCCTGCAAGTGCTTGAGAGTGGGTTATTGAGATGGTCCATGCAAGGGCTTGAGAGGGGATATTGAGATCGTCCCTAGAAGGGAGTGAGAGGGGGTATTGAGATGGTCCCTGCAAGGGCGTGAGAGGGGGTATTGAGAATGTCCCTGCAATGTTGTGAGAGGGGGTCTTCAGATGTCCCTGCAAGGGCGTGAGAGGGGGTATTTAGATGTCCCTGCAAGGGCGTGAGAGCGGGTATTGAGATGTTCCTGCAAGGGCGTGAGAGGGGGGTATTGAGATGGTGCCTGCAAGTGCTTGAGAGTGGGTTATTGAGATGGTCCATACAAGGGCTTGAGAGGGGATATTGAGATCGTCCCTAGAAGGGAGTGAGAGGGGGTATTGAGATGGTCCCTGCAAGGGCGTGAGAGGGGCTATTGAGATTGTCCCTGCAAGGGCGTGAGAGGGGGTATTGAGATGGTCCCTGCAAGGGCGTGAGATGGGGTATTGAGATGTTCCCTGCAAGGGCGTGAGAGGGGGTATTGAGATGTCCCTGCAAGGGCGTGAGAGGGGGTATTGAGATGGTCCCTGCAAGGGCATGAGAGGGGGTGCTGAGATGGTCCCTGCAAGGGCGTGAGAGGGGGTATTGAGATGTTCCCTGCAAGGGCGTGAGAGGGGGTATTCAGATGTCCCTGCAAGGGCGTGAGAGGGGGTATTGAGATGGTCCCTGCAAATGCGTGAGACGGGGTATTGAGAGGGTTCCTGCAAGGGCGTGAGAGGGGGTATTGAGATGGTCCCTGCAAGGGCATGAGGGGGTATTGAGATGTCCCTGCAAGGGCGTGAGAGGGGGGCATTGCGATGGTCCATGAAAGGGCGTGAGAGGGGGTGTGGAGATGGTACCTGCAAGGGCGTGAGAGGGGGTATTGAGATGGTCCCTGCAAGGGCGTGAGAGGGGGGTAAGATGGCCCCTGCAAGGGCACGAGGAGGGGTGATATGGTACCTGCAAGGCCGTGAGAGGGGGTATTGAGATGTTCCCTGCAAGGTCATGAAGGGGGGTGAGATGGTACCTGCAAGTGCATGAGAGGGGGTATTGCAATGGTTCCTACAAGGGTGTGAGAGGGTGTATTGAGATGTCCCTGCAAGGGCGTGAGAGGGGGTATTGAGATGGTACCTACAAGGGCGTGAGAGGGGGTATTGAGATGTCCCGACAAGGGCATGAGAGGGCGGGTGAGATGTTCCCTGCAAGGTCATGAGGGAGGGTGAGATGGTCCCTGCAAGGGCGTGAGAGGGGGTATTGAGATGGTCCCTGCAAGGGTGTGAGAGGGGGTATTTAGATGTCCCTGCAAGGGCATGAGAGGGGGGGTGAGATGGTCCCTGCAAGGTCATGAGAGGGGGTGAGATGGTACCTGCACGGGCGTGAGAAGGAGTATTGAGATGGTCCCTGCAAGGGTGTGAGAGGGGGGTATTGAGATGGTCCCTGCAAGGGCGTGAGAACTTGTTTTGAGATGGTACCTGCAAGGGTGTGAGAGGGGGTATTGAGATGGTCCCTGCAAGGGCGTGAGAGGGGGTATTGAGATGGCCCTTTCAAGGGCGTGAGAGGGGGTATTGATATGATCTCGGCAAGGGCGTGAGAGGGGGTATTGAGATGTCCCTGCAATTGCGTGAGAGGGGGGTATTGAGATGTCCCTGCAAGGGCGTGAGAGGGGTTATTGAGATGGTCCCTGCAATGGCATGAGAGGGGGTATTGAGATGGTCCCTGTAAGGGCGTGAGAGGGGGTATTGAGATGTTCCCTGCAAGGGCGTGAGAGGGGGTATTAAGATGTCCCTGCAAGGGCGTGAGAGGGGGTATTGAGATGGTCCCTGCAAGGGCGTGAAAGGGGGTATTGAGATGGTCCCTGCAAGGGCGTGAATGGGGGGATGAGATGGTCACTGCAAGGGCACGAGGGGGGGTGAGATGGTACCTGCAAAGGCGTGAGAGGGGGTATTGAGATGGTCCCTGCAAGGGTGTGAGAGTGGGGTATTGAGATGGTCCCTGCAAGGGCGTGAGAGGGGGTATTGCAATGGTCCCTGCAAGGGCGTGAGAGGGTGTATTGACATGTCCCTGCAAGGGCATGAGAGGGGGTATTGAGATGGTACCTGCAAGGGCGTGAGAGGGGGCATTGAGATGGTGCCTGCAAGGGCGTGAGCAGGGGGATTGAGATGGTCACTGCAAGGGCACGAGAGGGGGTATTGAGATGGTCCCTGCAAGGGCGTGAGAGGGGGGTATTGAGATGGTCCTTGCAGGGTGTGATAGGGGGTATTGAGATGTCCCTGCAAGGGCGTGAGAGGGGGGTATTGAGATGGCCCCTGCAAGGGCGCAAGAGGGGGTATTGAATTGGTCCCTGCAAGGGCGTGAGCGGGCGTATTGAGATGGTCCCTGCAAGGGCATAAGAGGGGGAATTGAGATGGTCCCTTCAAGGGCGTGAGAGGGGGTTATTGAGATGGTCCCTGCAAGGACATGCGAGGGGGTATTGAGATGGTCTGTGCAAGGGCTTGAGAGGGGGTATTGAAATTGCCCCTGCAAAGGCATGAGAGGGGGTATTGAGATGGCCCCTGCAAGGGCATGAGAGGGTGTATTGAGATGGTCCCTGCAAGGGCATGAGAGGGGGTATTGAGATGGTCCCTGCAAGGGCGTGAGAGGGGGGGTATTGAGATGGTCTCCCTGCAAGGGCGTGAGAGGGGGTATTGTGATGGTCCCTGCTAGGGCGTCAGAGGGGTATTGAGATGGTCCCTGCAAGGGCGTGAGAAGGAGTATTGAGATGGTCCCTGCAAGGGCGTGAGAGGGGGTATTGAGATGTCCCTGCAAAGGCGTGATAGGGGGGTATTGAGATGGTCCCTGCAAGGGCGTGAAAGGGGGTATTGAGATGATCCATGCAAGGGCGTGAGAGACGGTATTGAGATGTCCCTGCAAGGATGTGAGAGGGGGTATTGTGATGGTCCCTGCAATGGCATGAGAGGGGGTATAGAGATGGTCCATGCAAGGGCGTGAGAGGGGGTATTGAGATGGTCCCTGCAAGGGCGTGATAGGGGGTATTGCGATGGTCTCTGCAAGGGCATGAGAGGGGGTATTGAGATGTCTCTGCAAGGGCGTTAGAGGGAGTATTGAGATGTCCCTGCAAGGGCGTGAGAGGGGGTATTGAGATGTCCCTGCAAGGGCGTGAGAGGGGGTATTGAGATGGTCCCTGCAAGGGCATGAGAGGGGGTATTGAGATGGTCCCTGCAAGGGCGTGAGAGGGGGTATTGAGATGGTCCCTGCAAGGGCGTGAGAGGGGTATTGAGATGGTCCCTGCAAGGGCATGAGAGGGGGTATAGAGATGTCCCTGCAAGGGCGTGAGAGGGGGTATTGAGATGGTCCCTGCAAGGGCATGAGAGGGGGTATTGAGATGGTCCCTGCAAGGGCGTGAGAGGGGGTATTGAGATGGTCCCTGCAAGGGCGTGAGAGGGGGTATTGAGATGGCCCCTGCAAGGGCGCAAGAGGGGGTATTGAATTGTCCCCTGCAAGGGCGTGAGCGTGCGTATTGAGATGGTCCCTGCAAGGGCATAATAGGGGGTATTGAGATGGTCCCTTCAAGGGCGTGAGAGGGGGGTTATTGAGATGGTCCCTGCAAGGACATGAGAGGGGATATTGAGATGGTCTGTGCAAGGGCGTGAGAGGAGGTATTGAGATGGGCGTGAGAGGGGGTATTGAGATGGTCCCTGCAAGGGCGTGAGGGGGGGTATTGCGATGGTCCCTGCAAGGGCGTGGGAGGGGGTATTGAGATGGTCCCTGCAAGGGCATTAGAAGGGGGTATTTAGATGGTCCCTGCAAGGGCGTGAGAGGGGGTATTGAGATGGTCCCTGCAAGGGCGTGTTAGGGGGTATTGAAATTGCCCCTGCAAAGGCATGAGAGGGGGTATTGAGATGGCCCCTGCTAGGGCGTCAGAGGGGTATTGAGATGGTCCCTGCAAGGGCGTGAGAAGGAGTATTGAGATGGTCCCTGCAAGGGTGTGAGAGGGTGTATTGACATGTCCCTGCAAGGGCATGAGAGGGGGTATTGAGATGGTACCTGCAAGGGCGTGAGAGGGGGCATTGAGATGGTGCCTGCAAGGGCGTGAGCAGGGGGATTGAGATGGTCACTGCAAGGGCACGAGAGGGGGTATTGAGATGGTCCCTGCAAGGGCGTGAGAGGGGGGTATTGAGATGGTCCTTGCAGGGTGTGATAGGGGGTATTGAGATGTCCCTGCAAGGGCGTGAGAGGGGGGTATTGAGATGGCCCCTGCAAGGGCGCAAGAGGGGGTATTGAATTGGCCCCTGCAAGGGCGTGAGCGGGCGTATTGAGATGGTCCCTGCAAGGGCATAAGAGGGGGAATTGAGATGGTCCCTTCAAGGGCGTGAGAGGGGGTTATTGAGATGGGTGTGAGAGGGGGTATTGAGATGGTCCCTGCAAGGGCGTGAGAGGGGGTATTGCGATGGTCCCTGCAAAGGCGTGGGAGGGGGTATTGAGATGGTCCCTGCAAGGGCATTAGAAGGGGGTATTTAGATGGTCCCTGCAAGGGCGTGAGGGTGGGTATTGAGATGGTCCCTGCAAGGGCGTGTTAGGGGGTATTGAAATTGCCCCTGCAAAGGCATGAGAGGGGGTATTGAGATGGCCCCTGCAAGGGCATGAGAGGGTGTATTGAGATGGTCCCTGCAAGGGCATGAGAGGGGGTATTGAGATGGTCCCTGCAAGGGCGTGAGAGGGGGGTATTGAGATGGTCTCCCTGCAAGGGCGTGAGAGGGGGTATTGTGATGGTCCCTGCTAGGGCGTCAGAGGGGTATTGAGATGGTCCCTGCAAGGGCGTGAGAAGGAGTATTGAGATGGTCCCTGCAAGGGCGTGAGAGGGGGTATTGAGATGTCCCTGCAAAGGCGTGATAGGGGGGTATTGAGATGGTCCCTGCAAGGGCGTGAAAGGGGGTATTGAGATGATCCATGCAAGGGCGTGAGAGACGGTATTGAGATGTCCCTGCAAGGATGTGAGAGGGGGTATTGTGATGGTCCCTGCAATGGCATGAGAGGGGGTATAGAGATGGTCCATGCAAGGGCGTGAGAGGGGGTATTGAGATGGTCCCTGCAAGGGCGTGATAGGGGGTATTGCGATGGTCTCTGCAAGGGCATGAGAGGGGGTATTGAGATGTCTCTGCAAGGGCGTTAGAGGGAGTATTGAGATGTCCCTGCAAGGGCGTGAGAGGGGGTATTGAGATGTCCCTGCAAGGGCGTGAGAGGGGGTATTGAGATGGTCCCTGCAAGGGCATGAGAGGGGCTATTGAGATGGTCCCTGCAAGGGCGTGAGAGGGGGTATTGAGATGGTCCCTGCAAGGGCGTGAGAGGGGGTATTGAGATGGTCCCTGCAAGGGCATGAGAGGGGGTATAGAGATGTCCCTGCAAGGGCGTGAGAGGGGGTATTGAGATGGTCCCTGCAAGGGCATGAGAGGGGGTATTGAGATGGTCCCTGCAAGGGCGTGAGAGGGGGTATTGAGATGGTCCCTGCAAGGGCGTGAGAGGGGGTATTGAGATGGCCCCTGCAAGGGCGCAAGAGGGGGTATTGAATTGTCCCCTGCAAGGGCGTGAGCGTGCGTATTGAGATGGTCCCTGCAAGGGCATAAGAGGGGGTATTGAGATGGTCCCTTCAAGGGTGTGAGAGGGGGGTTATTGAGATGGTCCTTGCAAGGACATGAGAGGGGGTATTGAGATGGTCTGTGCAAGGGCGTGAGAGGGGGTATTGAGATGGGCGTGAGAGGGGGTATTGAGATGGTCCCTGCAAGGGCGTGAGGGGGGTATTGCGATGGTCCCTGCAAGGGCGTGGGAGGGGGTATTGAGATGGTCCCTGCAAGGGCATTAGAAGGGGGTATTTAGATGGTCCCTGCAAGGGCGTGAGGGGGGTATTGAGATGGTCCCTGCAAGGGCGTGTTAGGGGGTTTTGAAATTGCCCCTGCAAAGGCATGAGAGGGGGTATTGAGATGGCCCCTGCTAGGGCGTCAGAGGGGTATTGAGATGGTCCCTGCAAGGGCGTGAGAAGGAGTATTGAGATGGTCCCTGCAAGGGTGTGAGAGCGGGTATTGAGATGTCCCTGCAAAGGCGTGATAGGGGGGTATTGAGATGGTCCCTGCAAGGGCGTGAAAGGGGGTATTGAGATGATCCATGCAAGGGCGTGAGAGGCGGTATTGAGATGTCCCTGCAAGGACGTGAGAGGGGGTATTGTGATGGTCCCTGCAATGGCATGAGAGGGGGTATAGAGATGGTCCATGCAAGGGCGTGAGAGGGGGTATTGAGATGGTCCCTGCAAGGGCGTGATAGGGGGTATTGCGATGGTCTCTGCAAGGGCATGAGAGGGGGTATTGAGATGTCTCTGCAAGGGCGTTAGAGGGAGTATTGAGATGTCCCTGCAAGGGCGTGAGAGGGGGTATTGAGATGTCCCTGCAAGGGCGTGAGAGGGGGTATTGAGATGGTCCCTGCAAGGGCGTGAGAGGGGGTATTGAGATGTCCCTGCAAGGCCATGAGAGGGGGTATTGAGATGGTCCCTGCAAGGGTGTGAGAGGGGGTATTGAGATGGTCCCTGCGAGGGCGTGATAGGGGGTATTGAAATTGCCCCTGCAAAGGCATGAGAGGGGGTATTGAGATGGTCCCTGCAAGGGCATGAGAGGGGGGTATTGAGATGGTCCCTGCAAGGGCATGAGAGGGGGTATTGAGATGGTCCCTGCAAGGGCGTGAGAGGGGGTATTGAGATGGTCCCTGCAAGGGCGTGAGAGGGGGTATTGAGATGGTTCCTGCAAGGGCATGAGAGGGGGTATAGAGATGTCCCTGCAAGGGCGTGAGAGGGGGTATTGAGATGGTCCCTGCAAGGGCGTGAGAGGGGGTATTGAGATGGTCCCTGCAAGGGCGCGAGAGGGGGTATTGAGATGGTCCCTGCAAGGGCGTGAGAGGGGGTATTGAGATGTCGCTGCAAGGGTGTGAGAGGGGGTATAGAGATGTCCCTGCAAGGGCGTGAGAGGGGGTATTGAGATGGTCCTGCAAGGGCATGAGAGGGGTATTGAGATGTCCCTGCAAGGGCGCGAGAGGGGGTATAGAGATGTCCCTGCAAGGGCGTGAAAGGGGGTATTGAGATGTCCCTGCAAGGGCGTGATAGGGGGTATTGCGATAGTCTCTGCAAGGGCATGAGAGGGGGTATTGAGATGTCTCTGCAAGGGCGTGAGAGGGGGTATTGAGATTTCCCTGCAAGGGCGTGAGAGGGGGTATTGAGATGTCCCTGCAAGGGCGTGAGAGGGGGGTATTGAGATGGTCCCTGCAAGGGCGTGAGAGGGGGTATTGCGATGGTCCCTGCAAGGGCGTGAGAGGGTGTATTGTGATGGTCCCTGCAAGGGCGTGAGAGGGGGTATTGAGATGGTCCCTGCAAGGGCATGAGAGGGGGTATAGAGATGTCCCTGCAAGGGCGTGAGAGGTGGTATTGAGATGGTCCCTGCAAGGGCGTGAGAGGGGGTATTGAGATGGTCCCTGCAAGGGCATGAGAGGGGGTATTGAGATGTCCCTGCAAGGGTGTGAGAGGGGGTATAGAGATGTCCCTGCAAGGGCCTGAGAGGGGGTATTGAGATGGTCCCTGCAAGGGCGTGAGAGGGGGTATTGAGATGGTCCCTGCAAGGGCATGAGAGGGGGTATAGAGATGTCCCTGCAAGGGCGTGAGAGGGGGTATTGAGATGGTCCCTGCAAGGGCATGAGAGGGGGTATTGAGATGTCCCTGCAAGGGTGTGAGAGGGGGTATAGAGATGTCCCTGCAAGGGCGTGAGAGGGGGTATTGAGATAGTCCCTGCAAGGGCGTGAGAGGGGGTATTGAGATGTCCCTGCAAGGGCGTGAGAGGAGGTATAGAGATGTCCCTGCAAAGGTGTTAAAGGGGGTATTGAGATGTCCCTGCAAGGGCGTGATAGGGGGTATTGCGATGGTCTCTGCAAGGGCATGAGAGAGGGTATTGAGATGTCTCTGCAAGGGCGTGAGAGGGGGTATTGAGATGTCCCTGCAAGGGCCTGAGAGGGGGTATTGAGATGGTCCCTGCAAGGGCGTGAGAGGGGGGTATTGAGATGGTCCCTTCAAGGGCGTGAGAGGGGGTATTGAGATGGTCCCTGCAAGGGCGTGAGAGGGTGTATTGTGATGGTCCCTGCAAGGGCGTGAGAGGGGGTATTGAGATGGTCCCTGCAAGGGCATGAGAGGGGGTATAGAGATGTCCCTGCAAGGGCGTGAGAGGGGGTATTGAGATGTCCCTGCAAGGGTGTTAAAGGGGGTATTGAGATGGTCCCTTCAAGGGCGTGAGAGGGGGTATTGAGATGGTCCCTGCAAGGGCGTGAGAGGGTGTATTGTGATGGTCCCTGCAAGGGCGTGAGAGGGGGTATTGAGATGGTCCCTGCAAGGGCATGAGAGGGGGTATAGAGATGTCCCTGCAAGGGCGTGAGAGGAGGTATAGAGATGTCCCTGCAAGGGTGTTAAAGGGGGTATTGAGATGTCCCTGCAAGGGCGTGATAGGGGGTATTGCGATGGTCTCTGCAAGGGCATGAGAGAGGGTATTGAGATGTCTCTGCAAGGGCGTGAGAGGGGGTATTGAGATGTCCCTGCAAGGGCGTGAGAGGGGGTATTGAGATGGTCCCTGCAAGGGCGTGAGAGGGGGGTATTGAGATGGTCCCTTCAAGGGCGTGAGAGGGGGTATTGAGATGGTCCCTGCAAGGGCGTGAGAGGGTGTATTGTGATGGTCCCTGCAAGGGCGTGAGAGGGGGTATTGAGATGGTCCCTGCAAGGGCATGAGAGGGGGTATAGAGATGTCCCTGCAAGGGCGTGAGAGGGGGTATTGAGATGGTCCCTGCAACGGCGTGAGAGGGGGTATTGAGATGGTCCATGCAAGGGCGTGAGAGGGGGTATTGAGATGGTCCCTGCAAGGGCGTGAGAGGGGGTATTGAGATGTCCCTGCAAGGGTGTGAGAGGGGGTATAGAGATGTCCCTGCAAGGGCGTGAAAGGGGGTATTGAGATGGTCCCTGCAAGGGCGTGAGAGGTGGTATTGAGATGTCCCAGCAAGGGCGTGAGAGGGGGTATAGAGATGTCCCTGCAAGGGCATGAGAGGGGGTATTGAGATGGTCCCTGCAAGGGTGTGAGAGGGGGTATAGAGATATCCCTGCAAGGGCGTGAGAGGGGGTATTGAGATGTCCCTGCAAGGGCGTGAGAGGGGGTATAGAGATGTCCCTGCAAGGGCGTGAGAGGGGGTATTGAGATGGTCCCTGCAAGGGCGTGAGAGGGGGTATAGAGATGTCCCTGCAAGGGCGTGAGAGGGGGTATAGAGATGTCCCTGAAAGGGCGTGAGAGGGGGTATTGAGAGGTTCCTGCAAGGGCGTGAGAGGGGGTATAGAGATGTCCCTGCAAGGGCATGAGAGCGGGTATAGCGATGTCCCTGCAAGGGCGTGAGAGGGGGTATTGAGATGTCCCCGCAAGGGCGTGAGAGGGGGTATTGAGATGTCCCTGCAAGGGCGTGAGAGGGGGTATAGAGATGTCCCTGCAAGGGCGTGAGAGGGAGTATTGAGATGTTCCCTGCAAGGGCGTGAGAGGGGGTATAGAGATGTCCCTGCAAGGGCATGAGAGGGGGTATAGCGATGTCCCTGCAAGGGCGTGAGAGGGGGTATTGAGATGGCCCCTGCAAGGGCGCAAGAGGGGGTATTGAATTGTCCCCTGCAAGGGCGTGAGCGTGCGTATTGAGATGGTCCCTGCAAGGGCATAAGAGGGGGTATTGAGATGGTCCCTTCAAGGGCGTGAGAGGGGGGTTATTGAGATGGTCCCTGCAAGGACATGAGAGGGGGTATTGAGATGGTCTGTGTAAGGGCGTGAGAGGGGGTATTGAGATGGGCGTGAGAGGGGGTATTGAGATGGTCCCTGCAAGGGCGTGAGGGGGGGTATTGCGATGGTCCCTGCAAGGGTGTGGGAGGGGGTATTGAGATGGTCCCTGCAAGGGCATTAGAAGGGGGTATTTAGATGGTCCCTGCAAGGGCGTGAGGGGGGTATTGAGATGGTCCCTGCAAGGGCGTGTTAGGGGGTATTGAAATTTCCCCTGCAAAGGCATGAGAGGGTGTATTGAGATGGCCCCTGCTAGGGCGTCAGAGGGGTATTGAGATGGTCCCTGCAAGGGCGTGAGAAGGAGTATTGAGATGGTCCCTGCAAGGGTGTGAGAGGGGGTATTGAGATGTCCCTGCAAAGGCGTGATAGGGGGGTATTGAGATGGTCCCTGCAAGGGCGTGAAAGGGGGTATTGAGATGATCCATGCAAGGGCGTGAGAGGCGGTATTGAGATGTCCCTGCAAGGACGTGAGAGGGGGTATTGTGATGGTCCCTGCAATGGCATGAGAGGGGGTATAGAGATGGTCCATGCAAGGGCGTGAGAGGGGGTATTGAGATGGTCCCTGCAAGGGCGTGATAGGGGGTATTGCGATGGTCTCTGCAAGGGCATGAGAGTGGGTATTGAGATGTCTCTGCAAGGGCGTTAGAGGGAGTATTGAGATGTCCCTGCAAGGGCGTGAGAGGGGGTATTGAGATGTCCCTGCAAGGGCGTGAGAGGGGGTATTGAGATGGTCCCTGCAAGGGCGTGAGAGTGGGTATTGAGATGTCCCTGCAAGGCCATGAGAGGGGGTATTGAGATGGTCCCTGCAAGGGTGTGAGAGGGGGTATTGAGATGGTCCCTGCGAGGGCGTGATAGGGGGTATTGAAATTGCCCCTGCAAAGGCATGAGAGGGGGTATTGAGATGGTCCCTGCAAGGGCATGAGAGGGGGGTATTGAGATGGTCCCTGCAAGGGCATGAGAGGGGGTATTGAGATGGTCCCTGCAAGGGCGTGAGAGGGGGTATTGAGATGGTCCCTGCAAGGGCGTGAGAGGGGGTATTGAGATGGTTCCTGCAAGGGCATGAGAGGGGGTATAGAGATTTCCCTGCAAGGGCGTGAGAGGGGGTATTGAGATGGTCCCTGCAAGGGCGTGAGTGGGGGTATTGAGATGGTCCCTGCAAGGGCGCGAGAGGGGGTATTGAGATGGTCCCTGCAAGGCCGTGAGAGGGGGTATTGAGATGTCCCTGCAAGGGTGTGAGAGGGGGTATAGAGATGTCCCTGCAAGGGCGTGAGAGGGGGTATTGAGATGGTCCTGCAAGGGCGTGAGAGGGGTATTGAGATGTCCCTGCAAGGGCGGGAGAGGGGGTATAGAGATGTCCCTGCAAGGGCGTGAAAGGGGGTATTGAGATGTCCCTGCAAGGGCGTGATAGGGGGTATTGCGATGGTCTCTGCAAGGGCATGAGAGGGGGTATTGAGATGTCTCTGCAAGGGCGTGAGAGGGGGTATTGAGATTTCCCTGCAAGGGCGTGAGAGGGGGTATTGAGATGTCCCTGCAAGGGCGTGAGAGGGTGGTATTGAGATGGTCCCTGCAAGGGCGTGAGAGGGGGTATTGCGATGGTCCCTGCAAGGGCGTGAGAGGGTGTATTGTGATGGTCCCTGCAAGGGCGTGAGAGGGGGTATTGAGATGGTCCCTGCAAGGGCATGAGAGGGGGTATAGAGATGTCCCTGCAAGGGCGTGAGAGGTGGTATTGAGATGGTCCCTGCAAGGGCGTGAGAGGGGGTATTGAGATGGTCCCTGCAAGGGCATGAGAGGGGGTATTGAGATGTCCCTGCAAGGGTGTGAGAGGGGGTATAGAGATGTCCCTGCAAGGGCCTGAGAGGGGGTATTGAGATGGTCCCTGCAAGGGCGTGAGAGGGGGTATTGAGATGGTCCCTGCAAGGGCATGAGAGGGGGTATAGAGATGTCCCTGCAAGGGCGTGAGAGGGGGTATTGAGATGGTCCCTGCAAGGGCATGAGAGGGGGTATTGAGATGTCCCTGCAAGGGTGTGAGAGGGGGTATAGAGATGTCCCTGCAAGGGCGTGAGAGGGGGTATTGAGATGTCCCTGCAAGGGCGTGAGAGGGGGTATAGAGATGTCCCTACAAGGGTGTTAAAGGGGGTATTGAGATGTCCCTGCAAGGGCGTGATAGGGGGTATTGCGATGGTCTCTGCAAGGGCATGAGAGAGGGTATTGAGATGTCTCTGCAAGGGCGTGAGAGGGGGTATTGAGATGTCCCTGCAAGGGCGTGAGAGGGGGTATTGAGATGGTCCCTGCAAGGGCGTGAGAGGGGGGTATTGAGATGGTCCCTTCAAGGGCGTGAGAGGGGGTATTGAGATGGTCCCTGCAAGGGCGTGAGAGGGTGTATTGTGATGGTCCCTGCAAGGGCGTGAGAGGGGGTATTGAGATGGTCCCTGCAAGGGCATGAGAGGGGGTATAGAGATGTCCCTGCAAGGGCGTGAGAGGGGGTATTGAGATGGTCCCTGCAACGGCGTGAGAGGGGGTATTGAGATGGTCCATGCAAGGGCGTGAGAGGGGGTATTGAGATGGTCCCTGCAAGGGCGTGAGAGGGGGTATTGAGATGTCCCTGCAAGGGTGTGAGAGGGGGTATAGAGATGTCCCTGCAAGGGCGTGAAAGGGGGTATTGAGATGGTCCCTGCAAGGGCGTGAGAGGGGGTATTGAGATGTCCCAGCAAGGGTGTGAGAGGGGGTATAGAGATGTCCCTGCAAGGGCATGAGAGGGGGTATTGAGATGGTCCCTGCAAGGGTGTGAGAGGGGGTATAGAGATGTCCCTGCAAGGGCGTGAGAGGGGGTATTGAGATGGTCCCTGCAAGGGCGTGAGAGGGGGTATAGAGATGTCCCTGCAAGGGCGTGAGAGGGGGTTTAGAGATGTCCCTGAAAGGGCGTGAGAGGGGGTATTGAGAGGTTCCTGCAAGGGCGTGAGAGGGGGTATAGAGATGTCCCTGCAAGGGCATGAGAGGGGGTATAGCGATGTCCCTGCAAGGGCGTGAGAGGGGGTATTGAGATGTCCCCGCAAGTGCGTGAGAGGGGGTATTGAGATGTCCATGCAAGGGCGTGAGAGGGGGTATAGAGATGTCCCTGCAAGGGCGTGAGAGGGAGTATTGAGATGTTCCCTGCAAGGGCGTGAGAGGGGGTATTGAGATGTCCCTGCCTGGAGCTTGTCAGTTTTTGTGGAGCGTCTTTACACGATTCTTTGTAGGAGGCAAGTGGAGAGTTTGGCAAGGTGGGGCGGCTTTGAAGTTGGCACTTCTTCCATCTGGTCCTTGTCAGCACACTTTCTAAAGGGATTGCTAAAGTTGCTTTAATTGTGTGAGTGTACGTGGATTGTGCAGAATTTCCCTCCTTGGAGTACAATATGGACTTAGAGGGTCTGTTCTGCTGTGTTCACTTATTTTGGGGTTTTGTAATGCACTACATGCTATCAAAAAAAAATCCCTTCGTAGCTCTCGAGGGCAGTGAGGAAGGGAAGGAAATGTCTAAAAACTCGTTGAGCTTTAGAGAGTTGAGCTCTTGCATGTGTCCGGATGGTGAGGTCACTCCGTTAGTCAATTGGGCTCTTGGTGGTTGGATTGTGGGAGAAACTCCCCAGAGGAGACTTTAAGAAATAAGTTATTACCTCCCATCCCCCCTCTCACAACAGTCCGCACATTATGCTAATCTCAATTTTCTCTTTCTAGCATAGAAGATGATCCCTCCTCACGGACATCCCGTCAATTGGGTGGATTTTCTCTCAGGGAACAACTAGATGTAGGCCTTGAGTAAAGCCAGGAAAGGATTGTATGGGAATTAGGCACTAAGGATCTATGGCACTGAGAACAGGTGGTGAAAAGAAAGCCGAGTCCAGCTGCTGGGGGCTTTTGAGGTGTCTGCTCCTGGAGACGTCCGAGAATAGTCTCCAAGTTGTTGTTGAGGAGAACGAGGAAGGTGTGGACCTGTTGGCGAGCTCAGTGAGCTTTGAGCAGGAAGTTCAGCTGTAGGGGAGTGCAAGGGGGTACGTTTTGCAATGGAGGACTCCTCCGGCTCTAGTGATTCTGGCTCTGAGTGGCAGTCCGTTCCTCTCAAGAATAATTTTTAAGCGGGAGGATATGAATAGGAGCAGGTCTCCTGTGGATCAGTTGGTCGACGCTGACTGTGGTGTTGCTGTTTCTTCAGGTATGCAGTGTTGCAGCATGAGGAGGGGAAATCCCCACAAAAAACGGATTTAAAAAGTCTGAATCGAACATTTGATCGAATTTAGGACGAACAAAAAGTTTGAACGGGTGAAAAATTCAAACAAATGCCCCATTCGGTGGCATTGTGGTGAGCAAGGGTAGTGGAGGCTCCGGGGGTGTCCCCCGCACCCTTGTTCACCATAATGTCAGCAGGGGTTGTGGAGGTGTCCCCGCACCCATTTTCAAAAAGTAAAAAAAGAAAAGAAAGGGACCCTATGATGCCTGTTCCCAATCATTTGTGTGATTGGGAACTGGCGTTGCAGGGACACAGCGAGTCTGTGGCACACAGCAGAGTGTGGCGCCAACGGGTAAGTAAGGGGGTGGGTGGGATATGGGTATCCAAAATGGCCGCAGGAAGAATAACCGAATGTTATTTTCGAACACATAACATTCCGTCATTTCTTCATCTGTCATTTCGGAAATGTGAAATTCATCCAAATTTTGAGGAGACGGTGCCTCTTCATCCAGCAGGGGTGAATGGTGCAGTACGGTTTGTTGCAGAAGCAGTGGAGGGCAGTGGGTCTTGTGTGCTGCACTAGGGTGCTGTTGGTACGCCTAAGGAGAATGAATTTGTGGTAATTGTGGTGAGTGCTTTGAAAGGTCAGGATTTCAGGAAGGGGTGCCCAATTGAAATTGCGGGATCGATACAAGAGTGGGCTTGTTTGCTTCACTTTATGCATAAGGTGGGTGAGCGTTTGGTTTGCTGCAAGCTTTGTGAACTGGAGAAGATGCTGCGCTTGCGCAATGTGATGGGGATTGCTGTGGCGTGTACTGTGCCGCCCACACGTGTGGAAAGAGGTAAGGGGTGATTTATGGAGTACCGACCAGTACTGATTTGGACCTTTTGAAGCACGATAATGTGGCAGGGATGCAATGGTTGGGTCAAAGGAATGGCGATGGGGTAGTGCTCTCGACTGCTGTGTTGGTGACGTTTCAGTCTGTGAAGGTGCCGCAGTTTCTGAGGATTGGTTATGAGAGGTTCCAGCTGGCAAATTATGTACTCCCTCCATTGCAGTGTTTTCGGTGTCAGAGGTTTGGTCGTGTAGCCAGTGTCTTCAGAGGTGTACAACGTTGTGCTAAGTGTGGAGGTGGCCATGCTGTCAAGGAGTGCTTAAGTGAGGAAAAGCCTATCTGTAGGAACTGCTGTGGGGATCAATGTGGCATGTATAAGGAGTGCCGGTATACGTGCGAGAGGCCCAGGTGCAATCAGTGGGAGTGTCTCATAATTTGACTCATGCTTCAGCAGTTGCGCGGATGCAAGTTGACGGTGTGGATCGTGACGGGCAGGATTGTAAAGTTAAGAGTGGGAGCTTGCCTCCATTGGTTGATTCTGAGGAGCGGGTGGTGCAGACACAGGTCGTCGGGGATTTTCTGGTGATGACAAAAGAGAGGTTTTTGTTGTTTATGATAGAGGTTATTAAATGTTCCTTTCAAACACAGAGTAAGACTGATAAAATGATGATAATAGTGAAGGGAGCCGAGATGTTTCTGGACACTATTGGATTTTCAAGCTCTTGAGAAGGGGTACTGTGTGATGTGCGGTGGTTGTACTGCGGTGTGGGTACAGGATTAGTGGTGATCAGGTTTTCTTGGAAAGTTGGTTAGTGTGTGCATTTGAAGGAAATAGTCAAACATCGTCTCTCCAGATGGAAATCGCCAGCTCCTGATCGAAGGAAGGAAGGAAGGAAGGAGAAGGAGAAGGAGGAGAAGGAGGAGAAGAAGAAGGAGAAGAAGGAGAAGAAGAAGAAGAAGAAGGAGAAGAAGAAGAAGAAGAAGAAGAAGAAGAAGAAGAAGAAGAAGAAGAAGAAGAAGAAGAAGGAGAAGAAGGAGAAGAAGGAGAAGGAGAAGAAGAAGAAGAAGGAGAAGAAGAAGAAGAAGAAGAAGAAGAAGAAGAAGAAGGAGAAGAAGAAGAAGGAGAAGAAGGAGAAGAAGAAGGAGAAGAAGAAGAAGAAGGAGAAGAAGAAGGAGAAGAAGGAGAAGAAGAAGAAGAAGAAGGAGAAGAAGAAGAAGAAGAAGAAGAAGAAGAAGAAGGAGAAGAAGAAGAAGAAGGAGAAGAAGAAGAAGAAGGAGAAGAAGGAGAAGAAGAAGAAGAAGAAGAAGAAGAAGAAGAAGAAGAAGAAGACATCCTTTTTTTCATGCTGCTTTCCTGAACATAAGGTGTAGGACCCTGGTGTGGCGTGGTTGCAGACAACCGTAAGTGCAGATATGGGAGCAGGGGACCATCAAGGGATGGCGCTGTTGCAGACCTGGGTATTTCCAGAGCTCCGGAGCTGCGTCAGGAGGCGTGCATTGCATCCCGCCCACAGCTGCTTCGCCTGCTGTTGCAGGCCGTACCATGAAGATCGCACAGTAGCAAATCTGGAGAGGAGGAGAGATACAGCGTCCTCTGCAGAGCCAATGGGCAGAGAGCGCACACGCGTTAAAACACAATATTTAAGCATTGCCGTGACAACCTGGCATGGACTGGAGCTGGCCGGCCCGCGTACCCACTTATAATCAGGCATAACTAGGGTTGACATAATGGCCAGGATGGAGGGCAGAAAGTGTTCCCAGAAAAGATAACACATTGAGCCTGCCTCCTCATCCCATTCTCCTGAATGGAGAAGACAACGGGAGGCACACATACTCCAGGTGATGCATGTCAGAGGAGGAGGTGGAGCTGTTAGTACACAAGTCAGTGGCTGAGGCCATCTACACAGCGCTCCCGAATGCCCCTGAAAGCAACATCTTGGAGCTACAAGATGGCGGTCCTCGTGCAGATAAGCAGGACAATGACCAAATCCTGGTCAATGAAGCAGGTGGCCACCATCTTTTCAGGCAAGCAACTGAAAGCGATATTGGACCACGCAAGGGCTCCTGGCTGTGCCAATGGAGAAAAAGTGGCTTAAGCAGTTTAAAGGAGTTCCCAGTATGGCCTTCCCCCTTAGTGAAGATATTTAACAGCCATTATTGAGAGAAGGGCCGGATACCAAGCAGTCCTCCTTTCCACATTACCTATACATGCTGTACCCCATGAGGGAGGGGGCAGAAGTCAAGTGCCCGGGGAATGTGAAAGCGGACCCTCAATTAGGGGATCTTATCGTCCAAAAGAATGTTTCTCCCGAGAAACCACTGCGAGTGGAATCAGCGGATAGGACAATGAAGAATGCTGTGAAGCGCACCGAGCTGCATATTACTCGGCCAACGCGGCTCAGCCCCCAATGATGGATTTCCAAACTCTCCAGGTGGCCTACCAAGCGGGAGAAGACATATTAGAGGCCATTGGTGTTCATAGTTCAGAGATGGGGAGTGAGCCCCTGCCTGGGTCGGACCTCTTCACTACAAGGGAGAACAGGCAAGTCTTCTGGGATGGGTGCTCTCGAAGTATGGAACCAGGACGCGTTACAGGGCTGTACGCCTTCCCGCCATTGCCTCATTGTCGAGGGTCCTCGGGAATGACCAGAAAGGCAGGAGTGCTACTGGTGCCAGCATTCTGCCCAGCTCAGTATAAGACAGATCTGCAAGAGGCATGGAGGCCTCGTGGGCTGAGGCCCAGGGGGTCACCATGGAGGGCTTTTTTTTTTTAAACTTTGGTTTTATTGACATTTTCTTAAACAAACAAAAGGGCACTATGCATATTCAAATGGTATACCAATGACTGGCCCAGTGGCCCCTGCCCCTCCCACCCCCGCCACCCCAAAACGAATCCTCCCCCCCAACAACTTAGTCCCAGTCGAGCCCCCTTATTGGGGAGTCGTGTTGCAAGCTCTGTAAATCTGGAGCTCGGGAATGAACGTGAGCGTTGACTTCCTGTATGGCTATATTTCGTCCGCCGTCTCCTAGGCCGTGGGCGCCCAATCCATCCCTGTCTCCACCCAGAAGATCAGTGGACATCCCATCGCCAGGTCTGCTGCACCCCATACCAATTCGCTTGGAATGAGGCTGAATCATTGTTCATCATTGCCGTTAATTTGTCCATCAAAAACATATTTTTTACCTTCTGTAACCAGTCCTCCTTTGAGAGGGTCTCTGGCCTCTTCCACTTCTGGGCCAGGGCCACCCTACCCGCCCGCAACATTGTTTTCCACATTCTAGGGTACCTCAGTATGTCTGTGTCCTCTGGGGGGAGGCCCAGCAACATAGTCAGAGGGTTTTGGGGAGTAGTTCCTCAGAGACTTCAGCGATCTAGCCCTTTACCTTCTCCCAATATGCCTGTACTTTTGGGTAGTGCCACCACATGTGTCCCCTCATTCCAGCCTGGTCACATCCCCTTGGGCATGCGGGGGACACTCCCGCAAATATTTTCGACAACTTGGCGGGATCTCTGTGCCATCCCTGAAGGATCTTGAAGTTGTGTTCCATGTCCGCTGTAAATAAGTTCCCATGGAAATCTATTTTGAATATCCTGGACCATGCGTCCTCCGAAATCTCCTCCCCTGCCAAATTGTTCCAAAAAGAAGGGAAACGCCTCCTCTCCCCCAAGTTTACAGTGTTCAGGACTTTATACAACTCTGATACTGCCCCCTTCCTTGAAGACGCTGTGTCAAGTAGCTTCTCAAAGGGGGTCAGCTGTCTCTTCAAATCTTGCCCCCATGCTTGGTCGCAAAGGATACCCTTCAAACGGAAGCATTCAAATATGGAGAGTGACCCCTGCCCGAGAGCATCCCTCAATTCCCCATATGGTAGGAATTCCCCTTCCTTAAACATCTGCCCCAACCACTCCATCCCCGAGTCAGACCAAGACTGTGCGCTGCGGAATCCCCTACTGCCCAGTTTGAGGGGGTGACCCCATAGTAAGGACATTGGGGATGGCCACGACGTTAAGTATGCCATTTGGGGCTCTTCCCGCCAAATCGCCCAGAGAACTCCCAATGTATGGTGGGACTTTAATCTATTCGGCATGAACTTGCATGAGGCCCATTGGAGGTCTCAAACTTTAAGTGGGTGGGCGTCCATGTCTTCCAAGTATGACCAGTATGTGCCCAACCCCTCTTTCATGTGCTCCAGGAGGACATGCAACTGGGTGGCGCGGTAATAAAGTTGAAAGTCTGGTAGCCCGAACCCTCCCTCCTCCCTAGGTAAAGTCAGGACAGCCTTTGCAGTCCTCGGGGTCCTGTCCTGCCAAATGAACTCACGGACCATGTTTTGAAGGACCCTGAAGGTTTGGTCAGGGACGATAGTTGGGTGAGAGGTAAAGAGGTACAATAACCGCAGAAGTATGTTCATCTTTACTGCCGTCATGCCGCCATACCAGGAAAGAATCATTGAGCCCCATCTCCTTAGGTCTGCTGTGTCCCCCGCCATAACGGGGTCGTAGTTCATGGGGGCGAGATTGGATAGGTCCCTGGGGAGGAGGACACCCAGGTATCGGATAGAGACCTTCCCGACTGTTATCCCTTCCAGCTTGTCTAGGGAGTCTAAGCCCGGGTCACGTGTTCTCAGGGGAGCAGGACTGATTAAGATGCGTTAATCTTAAGCCCCGAGAAGCGCCCAAATGTGGCCATCAGGGAGAGGAGGGGGGGAAGCGAGGACCCCGGGTCCACCAGGTAGGCCAGGATATCATCCGCGAATAGTAATAGCTTAAATTCCACGTCACCTCTCCTAATCCCCTTGATATCTCGGTGAGCTCTGACTGCGATGGCCAGGGGTTCCATTGTGAGGACGTAAATTAGGGGGGAAAGTGGACATCCCTGCCTGGTTCCCCGCGAAAGGGAGAACAGATCAGATAGCCTGCCGTTCACTTGATCCCTTGCCCTCGGGGCCCTGTATAGCGCAGCCACCCAATCCCAGATGTGTGTCCCAAAGCCCATTTTCTGGAGGGTGAGTTCCATGAATCTCCATTCGACCCTGTCGAACGCCTTTTCGAATCCAGGGACAGGACGCTCGCGTCAAGGTCCGACACCTGGGCATTGTGAAACAAATCTATGGTTTTACGGATGTTATCTGAGCCCTGTTGTCCCCTTATAAACCCCACCTGGTCTCCGTGGACCGGTTTCGGCAGGATCTCCTCCATCCGCTTCCCAATCACCTTAGCCAGGATCTTTACATCAATATTCAACAGAGATATTGGGCGGTAGGAGGAACACTCCGAGGGGTCCCTGCCGTCCTTGGGGAGCACCACAATAATTGCCTCCATCATGGAGTCCGGGAGAGACCCCCCCTCCAACACCGCGTTGAACACCTTGACCAGATGTGGGGCAAGGGTCGAACGAAACCTTTTGTAGAAGAAGACTGTGTAGCCATCCTCATTCTGCTGATCACTCGCTCCACCTCATCCTCGGTCACCGGGCCCTCCAACCCCCCGCCATCTCCCTGGACAGGGCTGGGATCTGTATAGAGTCCAGGAACCCCTCGATCTCCTCCTCATCCCCGCTATATTCAGACGAATATAGTTTTTCATAGTATCCACGGAAGGCCTCTCCTATATGGGATGTGTCATGGCCCAACTCCCCCGCCTCGTTCCTTACTGCTCTCACCATTTTACTTCTCTGTACCTCCCTCAGTTTCCAGGCCAGAATCCTGTCCGCCCTGTCCCCCTTTTCATCATACTTTTGCTTAACCAGGTGGAGACTTCTCTATGGAAAGCATTTCTAATGCTGCCACGTGGGCAGCACCAGCGAACTTTGTGGATCGATACAGACTCCAGATGGGAGGTTCCTTGTCCACGGAGGTTGGGGCGCAGTCCTGGTATCTGCACATTAGGCTTTGTGGCCAATAAACTGTGCTTGCAATTACACTGCCTGGATGCAGTGCGAATCTTATGGTCCAGAAACACTGCTGCGTACTACGCCTTCATAAATGCAAGGACTGTGGTGAGATGGCGGTGGGATAATGTCCTATTACGTATGGTGACGCTCACTACTCCACTGCAGTCCTTACAATCTCTCGCAAACCCATCCCTGCCCGGTGTTCCAAGCTAGAAATGAGGGGTGAAGGGAGGGGCTTATTGCCACATTACTGAAAGAGAAAAGGGAGATAAACTGGGGCTGAGGCTGTTCGGGGACACAGCCCCTTCATAACATAAGGCTGTAGGGGCCACTGTGACGGCAAGGTACACCGGTCGCGCTTAGAAACGCTTGTGTACAGGCACGTTATAAATGGCGTATCATAACATATCACGCAGGCGTTCTGCCCCGGGCACAGGGCAACCTGTCCCTGTAGCCCCTCTACTGGCTGACTGGTACTGGCAGCTTTTTGAAGACAGGCCAGCCGAAGTTAGGGCCTGTCACTGGGCCGGAAGTGTTGCCAGCCTTTGCTGATCACTGAGGCACCACCCGCCCCCTCTCGCAGACACCCCCTTGCTGCTGCCACCTGTGCAAGGTCAGCAGGCAGAGGGAGGGAGTCTGTGGGTCGCCGTCTGGCCCAAGTGTGTGGATGTGTACATGTCTGGGTTCGGCACGATTGCATACTTGCCAACATTCTGTGACCAAAAAGATGTAGGATTTTTCAAGTATCAAAAACAATAATTTGCATAACAACGACATCACCGGAAAATACAAAACATACATTCTAAGCACCATTGAAGCATCCTAAAATACACAACCCATCACACAGCACAACATGGAAAGATGTTCAAATGATAAAAATGTATAATTCTGAATGTTAAGTTAACACCAAATTCAATTACTTAACTTCACAGATGGTAATCACTCAGAGCTGGCAGGCAACGTTTGCGCAGCCTGGGCAATACATAAGTATTCCTGCAGTGCAGGTCGAACACTGAATGTCATGGAGACTGATACCCTCCTTGGTCTGATAGGCAGATGCTGTGTGACGGTGTTAAGCTCTGTCACCTGCCTTCACTGGTGGTACACCTAAGGGGTGACCCGGCAAGAGTGCAGGGCAGAGTCACGCAGCTGCCAGGTCAGTGGATTGGTGTGAGCCCAATCAAAGTAATCACCCACCAGTCCACTGTACAGACAGACTCATTAAAGTGTTGCAAGCTTTGTCCTGCAGCCTGCCTTAGTGTCACATACATTACCTGCCGCGCAATGTAGTGTCTTCCATTATTGTTGGCATAACATTTAATAATATTCATGGATTATTTGAAAGTTTTTTCTGTGGCTTCCGAGTGCCTCCCCCCAGTCAGGGCCTCGATTCCTTGTATATCAGTCCCCCCTCCCCTCCTCGTGCTCCCTCGCAGAAAGTTCCGGAAGCCGGGCGCCCGGCGCCTGCTTAGCATGTGCGAGGTGTCAGCGCGCAGGCGCCCCAGAGGGAGTCCGCGAATTATCGGGGTCTTAGGGAGCGCCTAGCCGCCTCCCAGGACTGCGAGCCTTCAAAGGCGCATTAGCATGTATCGACCCCACTTCTGACAGCTCCAGCTGACGGCGGGGGCCGGGGGCCGCGTTCCCAGCACGGCTGGCTCAGTCCAGCTACCTGTGGCTCCAGGGCCTGGAGCTCTGCAGATGGGGAGAAGGGGTGGGGGCGGGCGAGTGGGCTTCCAACTTCACTCTTTTCTGCTTCATGGGTTGGTTGGGAGGGGCTGCCTGTTTTATTCATTACATAGGAGTCTGTCTGTCACTTTCCCCATTAGAAGCAATTAAGTATCACCAACCCTGGCTGTGTGTCTACCAAGGTATACCAAGGCCAGGGTTTTGCAAACACTGCATCGCCCCCGCCCCCTCTACTTTACCCTTAATTTGGACCACTACACTCCCATTCCTAAGTGACATTCACAGCCCTAAAACTGTGGAAAACACACCTCTTTTTTCACATTCGACCTCTCAGCTAATGCAAGAGGGACCCCATCCATAACAGAACTGCCTCATCCCATGCCCGTCTGCCATGCACGCACCACACATGGGATCTGCCCCCAAGGGGTATGTGGCAGTTCCAGGCAGTGCCGAAGACCCTGCACAGCAAGGGCTGCAAGAGACGAGCACCGCCTGGCCTGGTGTGAGAAGGCACTGGAGCCCATCCTGACCTGCCATTTCTTTCCCAGAGGCAAGCCTGGCTCTGATTCACTTTTCACCACCCCACAAAGGCAGAATAGCCATCCTCACAAACCACACATCTCTGTCAGCCCCACCGCAACACAACCCAGCACAGCTAACTGTGAATCCCTTCTAGACAAACTCTCTCTCCTGCCCACTCTCTCGCACCGCTTCCTACTCGACTACAGGCCTCCCGGATACGACGGACACCTTGCCAACGGCCTATGAGACTCACCAGCGGTCACATTAGTTACCCACCCTGCACTCACCGTACCGGGGGACTTCAAAGTCTGGTTCAACGTGCCCAAAAACCCGATGACTCTACCCCTAGTCGACAGCCTAGAGGCCCTCAACCTTACCCAGTATATCAGAGGACCCTTGCACACTGCTGGCCACACCCATGACACCATGCTCAGTTCCTCCTACCTCATCTCCATGTCCACCCCTAAACCCCTCATCTGGACAGACCACTCTGCCATACAAGGCCTCCTCCACCCCTACATCTCAGGTAAAGTGCTGGAGCAAGGTCAAGGTACTACCGGACCTGGCTGAAGTGCTGCTACGCGCCCGCCCCTCACTCCCAGCCACAGATAGATCCTTACACATAGAGCTCGTCGACTCCTGGCTATATTACTCACTCCTTCCCTTAACCCCTTCCGAGTCCGCTCGCTCCCGCAAAGGACCTACCCCCACCCGAAGACTCTCAAGCCCCATAATCGCTCCCTCGAGCACAAATGACGAGCCTCCAGAACCCAGCAAACCAGATCAATATTCACCCACCATTGTCGAAATTACAAATCAGAGATCCAAAAGGCCAAAACAGCCTATTATAATAAAAGAATCCTGAGCTGCCATAGCAGCAGCAAAGAGCTCCACAGGATCATCACGGAATTTCTGAACCCTTCCTGCACACCAGCCCTGACTGCCTCGTCACAAATGCTCTGCAACTCCCTCTCTCTCTGAACATTTCCACAAAACAGCCCTAGACAGGACGGTGTTAGGAGTGCCCACCTTTTAAGGACATTCAACAGAGTGGGAACACACTGCAATGTAAATAGTGTATGTATTGCCATGGTTCCACATCACCTGCATCATGAGTAGCCTCTGTCACTGTGGATTGCACTACATGGAACCTGGAACCTCGGGGGGGGGGGGGGTCTGGAGTGCAGGAAGGGTTCCACGTTCCACGGGGTGTCAGTTGGCTAATGGGTGAGCTGGGAGGTTCGCTGCTATGAACCCTGCTTCCCCTCAATGAATATACCCATGTGATGGCAATAGTGTTTCCAGAGTATTTATTGAGTGTAAAGCCTGATCCTATCAAATTGCGACGAGTTGGAAGAGAGAGCAGCGAACTACAGTGACTGCTGTGCCAGACTGAAGTGAAGGCAATGCTACGCTGCTGAGATCCTGAACGCCAGAGGAGTTGAGTTCATGCTGCCCCTCGGTGTTGGAACGAAGTCGATCGTGTGGCCCAGGTGAGAGGCGCAGCATGCTGGAAGCGCAAGGGCACCACCTTTTAAAATGCACAGAGCGTGCGTTCCACAGAGCAAGTCCATTTGAATCCTGACATCCGGCACAGACTCAGCGTTGCCCAGGCGACACTAAACTGTGTCACGCTCTGTGGCATTAAAGGAAAGCACCCGAGAGCATTGATCCGCGTGCAGCGATTTTGTATGCACATTTGTCATACGACGATATGCGAGCAAGACTGTTTGTTGTGACTGTTTGTTTAGCGTTTCCATGGTGATCATCCCATAATCTACAACAGGGTTACAGCAGCATCGCTTTGAACGCTGCTGGCACGGGAACGTTATTCAATGTAAAGCAGGAAAACAGTGTCTACACATGAGTTGGCAAGGCCAGCCCAGCCATAATGGAAAGTAAATGTTATAAAGTGGAGAGTAACTTTACAAAGTCAGCCCATATGAACATTGATTTTAACTATAAATAAAGGAAGGCATCCAACAAGAATGTGTAACACAGAGAGAGGCACAACACATATTAGCTCTCAAACAGGTGTAGTGGGCTTCCCCAACAATGGCCAATGTACCTGGACCTGTATTTTGTTTCTCCTCACCTGGTGAGCCCAAGGTGCGATGGGCTGAATGGAGGGATGTCTTCACCAAAGAAGCGTTGGCATTGTTTGGGGCCAACTATTCCAATGGCAGGAAAGAAGCCTTGCTATGTCTTGGGGCAGCAGACCAGGATATTCTTAAGAAATTGCCTGAACCCATCGGCCTCGGAGATGTGGGCTTGCATGAGAAAAGCATTGCCAAACTTGACAAACACTATGAGGTGCAAGAACTTATTTTTCTGGCACGTTATCACTTCGCCACTAGAGAACAGAAGATCAGTGAGACCATTGAAGAATTCGTTGCAATTCTATGGGGCTTGGCAACCAAGAAATGTGGAAGGAACATTACCCATCTCCAGCAAGAGCCATTGAAATTGCTCAATGCATAGAACATACTGAAACTGGCGTCAAAGCACTTTACTCTGAAAAAAATGCTGAGAATGACGAGTGGCACTGGATGAAGGCTCGTGGAACAAAGCTACAAAGGCATCTCAGAAACAGTGGTCGGCACATGGAAGGAGAGGCGACACGAGAGTGAGAGAAACACAGAGTGAGTGACATGATACCTCGTAGCAGTGGAAATCCCGGACGCTCATGGGGTCCTCCTAAAGAAGCTAGATTCACACAGAACAGGAGATGGTACAGATGCGGTAGTGGCAACCATCTGGCCAATGACAAGGAATTCAGAGCAATTCACATAATCTGCCACGAGTGTGGACGCAAGGGACATGTAGCTCGATGCTGCAAACGTTTTAGATCATTTGGACAAGTGAGAGAGATCTATGAAGATGAAGATGAAGGTGACGAATACGAGAGCATAGGAAAGGACGTGATCAATTCAGTACAGGCAATGTCAGGGAAAATGAAGAGAAGTAAGCCCTATGCCATGGATGCTATAAGTGGAGTACAAATACCCCTGTTGATAGACAGTGGCACTGACTACACCCTTATGAGCATACAAGTATGGACAGGTACATTTGACTGCTGCACGCTACAAGAACCAGAGATCAAAGTGAATGCATATGGTGATATACCCATTAATATCATGGGTCAATTTTGTGCAGAGCTAAAATCTAAAGGGAGGAGAGCTTTGAGCATGGTATTTGTGGCAAGAAGTGGGGGAGAGTTATTGTCATGGGGGGATCAAGCAGAGTTGTCCAACCAATTAGACCCACGTTATCCTGAACAAGTGCTTTCAGTCCAAGAAATTGAGGGGTGCAACAGTTTGTCTGAGGTTACGGAATGGCACCCAGAAGTCTTTGAGAAAAGACTAAGATATCTCAAAGGCTTTGTTGAGTGTAAAGCCTGATCCTAACAGACGGCCACCCTCAATGCCAAAATTTCCAACCTGACCGCCCACACAACACCCGCTCTACAATAAACAACCATCCTCACCCCAAGAACCCTTCGTTCTGCTCTTTCAGCCCTATCTCGAGCGAGGAGTTAGTCAAACTACTATCCGACACCTGACCCTCCAGCTCCCATCTCGCCCTTTGTTCCCACCTCTCTCCTCAAAGAAATCTTCACCTCCACTTGTGCAGTAGAAATGACGAGGTCTATTCTTAATGACTCCCTGACCTCCAGCAACTTCCCAGAACTCTTCAAAACTGCACATGTCAAACCTCTTCTCAAAAAAGCATCCCTCGACCCTCTCCTACCAATCAAGTACAGGCCTATTTCCAACACCCTATTCTTGGCAAAGCTCATCGACCGCAGCACATACTTGCAGCTCAATGGTTTTGTGGAATCGAACGATCTCCTAAACTCCATGGAATCAGGCTTCCGTACACGCCATGGAACAGAAACCACACTTATCTCTATCTGGGATGTCCTCAATGTCATATTAGACTCAGAATGCGCAGCACTTGTTCTCCTTGACCTCTCGGCAGCATTTTACATTATTAACCACATGATCCTCCTTGACAGACTGCACTCCCTAGGAATACGAGATTCAGCGCTCAGCTGGATCGCCTCATTCTTCACTAATAGACAGCAAATTACCCCGCTCTCGCCTTTCCTTTCCACCGCACGCCCAGTGAACACTGCGTACCCTTCACATTTCTCCCAAGGTGCCTGCCTCTCACCCCTTCTTTTCAACACTCACATAACCCCTCTGCCCAGGATCATCCGCTCACACACAACCTCACTTGCTATAACTATGCGGATGACACACACATCTTCCTGAGAATTCCTAAATTGACCTCTGACCCTCGCCCTGACCTATCAGTATGTCTCACTGACATTGACCACTGCATGGCGACTTACCATCTCCTTGTGAACCCAGCGAAAACAGAGATCATGGTATGTGGCAAAACTGCTCTATTCCCCCAACCGACTCCCCGGCCACTGTCTCTCTGTCCTCCCCCCGACCACCACCACTGTCAAAAACCTCAGCTGCACAATGGATTTGCACCTAACTCTTTATCACCACATCAACAATGCATCCAAATCCTGTCATTTCCACCTTAGGCTTCTGAAGCGCATCTTGCCTTACCTCACCTGCCCCAATAGACTGGCTGCAATTATGTCCATCGTCATGTCCAGACTTGACTATGCAAACTCCCTCTACCTGGGTGCACCGGCCTAACAGCTAAACACATTCCAAAGAGTAAAAAACTCAGATGCCTGACTACTTCTTGCACTGGGACGAAGGGACTACATCTCACCTGCTCTCTGCACCCTACATTGGCTCCAAATTGGATGTAGGGCCACCTAAACCATCATGTATATTACTCACCAAGCGGTGCACAAAGCAGGCCCCAAATGCCTACAAGAAAAGAATATGCCTTACCACCCAACTCACACCCTAAGGTTAAGCACAGCCCTCCTCAGAGAGGTTCCCGCCTCCAAATCAGACATGAGCAGAGGTTCTTCCTACTCAACCCTGGCACCTACTTTGTGGAACTCACTGCCTCCCAGCATTAGCCACAGCCACGATTACATAGCTTTCCGGAAGGCACTCAAAACCTGGCACTGCCCCCAAAAATACACAAGGGACCGCCCTGGCTACTCGACTTACCACCATGTCCAACAAATGGCTTGGTAACCCCTTCAATGTGGGCCCTTTAATAGGCTTGCAGGCCAGGAGATATCTACCTCCAACTATCTAGAGCCATTCCCCTAGACTTGAAAACCGAATCGAAGTAGCACTTATGTACCTACACCATGACGTAGTTGGATCATGCCTTTCCCCACCAGGTATACACAACGCTCTGAGGTCAAGAGATATCTATCTCAAACTATCTGGATCGACTATGCTAGACTCGTAACCCAAGCACTGATAGCACTTATGTACGAATGCTGTGACTGAACTTGATCATTGCCCACTCCAGATAGGCGCTACGCTGTCAGTCCAGGAGATGCCCATCCTTGCTAATCTTACTTATCTGAAAATCTTGCAGCATAACTACATACCGAGGGCCTACTCGCACTTATATCTTTGCTAATCCAACCTATCTGGGAATGTATTTAGCAGAACTACCGACCGAGGGCCTCTCTAGCACCTATATGGAAGTCATATGATTTGGGCCAGATCTGGCGGTCATCGTCCAACAGACAACGCCAATAAACAATTGCAGACCCAACAAGACACAGGGAGGACCTACCCAAATAGCCCTGAACCCCAAAGGGAGATACCATCCCCAGACAGACACTGGAAACTCATCAGGAACAGGGCCCCCCTCGAATCCACGTAGACACTCAAACACAACAATATGCTAGCTCTTTCCTCTGCACCAGCAAACAATAGAATGCAGCTATACCCCTCGATTAATTCAGCCTACCTGCACATACTTATACACCCCCATGAGCACCTCAACCTTCTTTAGAAGGCAGCTATACACCACAGAAATGCGCCTAGATGCACACATAATCCCATTCACAAACTCCACCAACGCTAGAATGCAGCTAGCCAAGTCCAATTGGCCTTGCTGCACACATTCCACTGACCTCACACAACACTGCACCACACCTTGTACTAGTATGCAGATACATACCACTTATTCCACACTGCCTGCACACATACTGAGTGCATCCAAGCATGTTTTATTAGCCTGCTCTCTCCACTGAACTGGACTGCGGTCCCAGAGGGTGTTCAGCCCACTGATCATAGGAATCATAACAATGGTAAAAGGTGCTATACAAATGCCCAATAACATAACGTAACATAACATAACAAAACATATCTATCAATACAATTTAGGTCCAACTCCAGAGGGTGGGCCGTGTGGCCAGGTCCCTCTAGAGTATGCACCTGCCTCCCATTCTGTAAGCAATGATGCCTCTGCCCACAGGCTCCAATGCCAAGGGGGATATGAACAATACAATAATACTTTATTTGCATTGTTGAAGATGCAAGTTTTGCCAAACCTTAATTATGCATTCTTCAGATTATATATGCCCTTGATGTTGCCACCTTCCACTACACCCTTTGTTTCACCCCATCCTCCTGGTTCCCAATCTCGCCTCCTGCTTTTACCACCTACTCCTGACTTGCCACCTGTCCTCCTGCCATGATTATTGTTGTACAGCACCTTCCTCAGACTCTCGGGTAAGTCATTATAAGTGCTTTCTCAGCAAGACCTTAACATCTTACATGTAGGACCCACCATTGTCCACCACGCAGGACCCATCTCTCCAACTGTCTGGCAGTGGGACATTGAGTTGGGCATTCTACACCACCTCACACGTCAACTCATGCCACCCAATCACCAAAGCACAGCATATAAATACAGCATGTTGCTCCAATACTACTGATATCAACAAGTCACCAAAGCATGGCGTGTCAACCTACCATGCCACAACACTGCTGCATGCACTGAGACAATGCCTCATTTCATTTTTTAAGTGTCCATAAAGTTCCTTTATTC
This sequence comes from Ambystoma mexicanum, assembly GCF_040938575.1. Taxonomy (NCBI): domain Eukaryota; kingdom Metazoa; phylum Chordata; class Amphibia; order Caudata; family Ambystomatidae; genus Ambystoma; species Ambystoma mexicanum. The sequence continues at coordinate 58,740,665 of NC_090929.1, read as the reverse complement.
AGTTACAACACCAGTCCATAAGATAGGAACCCACTGACTCCCACCACCCAGGCTACATTGTAAAAGCAAGGAAATATCGAGGCTGAGTGCCACAAAAGGAAATACACCAAACACGGGCTATAAAGATTCACAGATTTGTTTTGTTTTTTTTAAACATGTTTTTATTGATTTTCACATATCAACTCATAACAAACAGAAATTCCCCCCCCCCCCACAACTACTCCTCCCTCCCCTTCGGGCAGGCATAGTTCTCTTTCATGGGTACATTATGCATGGAAGATGTCTGGTACTTTAATATTGTGTGGGCACCATTGTTTCATAAAGTCTGATCGGAGATACTCTACAACACCACCCCACTCGTCCTCAAACCTGTCTCTCGTTCCTTGGATTGTGTGAGTGACTTTTTCCATCGCCAATTGTGCCCATATTTTTTGTAGCCACGTAAATGTCAGAGGGGTGTCTTTCTTTTTCCAACTTTGTGCTATTGTAGACCATGCCACTATAAGTAGTCCCATGAAGGATCTCCATTGGGCTTTTTTGTACTTCCTCGCCCTTTCATCCCTCATCCCGCACATCCACACCCCATCTCCCAGTTGACCCACTTCCCGAAACATTTTCCCCATCTCCCCCTTCACCTCCTCCCAGAACGGCACAATCTCTTTACAGGTCCACCAAATATGCTTCCACGTTCCCTCTTCTCCACATTGCCTCCAGCATCTGTTTGACATGTAGGGGAACATTGAGTGTAACCTCTCCGGGGTGTAGTGCCATTGCGTAACAACTTTGATCCACATTTCGCTTGTCTGGGCTGATCTAGTTATCTTGGGGATCAGCAACCATAAATCCACCCATTGATCTCTTGTAGGTTCCTCCCCCAAAGTTCTACTCCATTTAACCATGTAAGCCCACTTAACCTCTTCCTCTTGGGTGTTTATGAAGGAGTATAAAGTCGACACCCAGTTCTTTGCACCTGTGTTGGTTATGACGTAGTTCTCAAACGGAGTGAGGACTCTAGTGGCTGCCCTAGTAATTTCCGGTGTTTTTAGCCAATGCTTAAGTTGCTCATATCTATATTTGTCTCGTTTGGATGGTGCTTCATGAGGGAGGCACATTTCGAGAGGTCTAATTTCGTCATTGATTAACATTTCTCCAATTGTTGTTATTCCTGCCTCCTCCCATTTTTCATATGCCCCCTGCTCCATGCCCGGTGGGAATTGCGGGTTTCGCCATAAGGGGGTGAATGGGCCTAGGGTGGTGGTCATTATACCTCTCCGTGTCTGACTGTCCCACGCTTCCATTGTTGTTCTCAGTATTTCACTAATCCCTATGTTGGGATGTCTATTTTGTTTCTGCTTCCAGAGAAGCTCCACCAGTGGGGTTCTTGCAACCGCCCTGTCTTGCTTAGCCCAAATCTGTTGCGGGTTATCGCCCAGCCATTCCCGGAGCACTTTTAGCTGCGCTGCTTGGAAGTATCTCTGAAAGTGAGGTAGTGCCAATCCAATGACTTGAAAAAGGTTCTGGGGACACCCACCGGAATAGCCTGAAAGAGGTAGAGAAGTTTAGGGAGAATGGTCATCTTAATCGATCAACAGATTCCACCTTTCCAGATCTCTACGAATACTTGCAAGGATGTGCAGATAGTTCTTCCCATATAGTTGCCCCACCTTACTAGTTAGCGTAATTCCCAGATATTTGATGCTGTCCCCTGCAATTCTAATGCCCATTGTTTTTGCTTCCCTCTCTATTTGGTCCCGGTCCCCCGCCAGTATTAAGATATCTGACTTGCTCCTATTAATTTTTAGACCTGAGATGGCCCAAATTCCTCCAGCGCACCCACTACCCCTGCCAGTGATCTGTCCGGTCTTCTAATGCAATTAACATATCATCTGCGTAGACCATCGCCTTGTGTTGCAGCCCAGCCATGTCAATCCCTTTAATGTGCGTGGATTCTCTAATCTTCATAAGTAGGGGTTCTAGAAAGATTGCATACAGGAGTGGGGAAAGCGGGCAGCCTTGTTTTGTCCCTCTTGTTATTTTTACCTTTTCTGTTACTTCCCCGTTAACGGCCACTCTGCTACTCGGGGAGTTGTATTTCGCTTTAATTCTCGCTATAAATTGCTCCCCAAACCCCATGTATTTCAAAGTTCTAAACAGCATGGACCATTCAACCCGCTCAAAAGCTTTCTCAGCATCTATTGCAAGCAAAATCGCCGGGGTATGCGTTATGCCTATTTTCTCCACTAAGTGGATGATCCTCCTAATGTTGTCATGGGTTTGTCTACCCGGGATAAATCCTGATTGATCTAAATTTATTAATTTTGGAAGTAGCGGGGAAATTCTTGCCACCAAGATCTTGGTATAAATTTTGGCATCTATATTTATGAGGGAGATTGGTCTATAAAATGCGGGGAGAGCCGGGTCCTTCCCTGGTTTGTGAAAAACTAGAACCTTCACTTCATTCATTGTGGGTGTAATGTTTCCGCTGTCTTTAAATGAATTTAGAAGCTTAGTTAGAGCAGGGGTCAGTATGTCCACATATCACATATTTTTTGTAAAAAGGGGCTGGGAAGCCATCTGGGCCCGGGGCTTTATTTGTCGGGAGATCTTTTATTGCCTTTCTAACTTCCTCCTCTCTTATTGGATCTTCCAGGGCCTGTTTGTCCTCTTCTGAAATGTGTGTGAAGTGAAGGGTTCTAAGATATCTGTCCTGAGCCTCCTCATCCGGGTGGTCTGTGGAGTATAAAGTTTGGTAGTATTTCCTAACCGCCTCCCCTATATCCTATATCGTCAGCTGCCCCCCTCTTCCATCTATGATATTCTTAATCGTTGTATCTTTCTGTTTCGCTCGGAGTTGCCTCGCCGGTAGCCTGTCTGCCTTATTTGCTTTTCGGTAGTATCTTTGTCTTAGAAATAGTAAGTTTTGTTCTGCTGCTTTCGTGCGAAGCATCTCTAATTGGCCCTGTGTGTGTTTTAGCTGTTTCTTTAGTACTCTAGTGGGGTGGGCCGATATTTTCTCCTGTAGGTCTGTTATAATCTTTTCTAGTTCCTTTTCCCACATATGGCTCTGCTTATCCTTCGTAACCTTCAGCGCCATCATCTTCCCCCAGATTACAGCCTTAAAAGCCTCCCAGACTGTACTCATAGATACTTCCCCTGTGTCATTTTGTGTAAAATACTCCAAGATCATTTCCCTTACCGATTCTCCCAAGACCGGGTCCTGTACTATATCCCCTGGTAGCCTCCACCTCCAAAGCCCATTTTTTCGCCCAGGGAAGTTTAGCTCTAGCCACAGGAGGGCATGGTCGGACAAGGCGATAGTCCCCAGTTCCAACCCTTGTATCCTGCCCAGTAACCCACCGTTGCCCAGAAGTAATCTATCATTGACAGGGAATTGTGGACATGTGAAAAATACATGTACCCCCTCTGTTCTCCCATCCTCTCCCTCCACACATCATTCAGGGCCATTTGGTCCATCTGTTGTTTTAGGCGTTCAGAGGGTGCCCCTTGACCATGTATACCCCCTGTGCTTCTGTCAAGTTGCGGGTTCCATGCCATGTTAAGGTCTCCCCCCAGGAGCACCTCCCCCTTTGCGAAGGCTTCCAGTTTTCCCAGAGCATCTCTAAGAAAGCCATCTTGGCCCACATTTGGCGCATAAACTGACGCCAGAGTTAAAGGCATGGTCCAGTAAATTTTTTTATTGTCCCTACGGGTCGGCCATGTTTTTTTAAGCCTTAGTGGCTCGATTTTAGAAAACTTTCCTATGGACCCTACCCGAGTTTTCGTCCATTAAACGCATGCAAAAACAGGCACCAGGGAGCCGCCATTTTGTGATAATCCTATCACTTGCCGCATCGCCCTGGCTGACCTGCTTCTGCGGCACTAAATCAAATCCCCCGCCCCTGAGCCTGTCATCAGCAGACTCGTACCACCCATTTCCCAACGCCAAAGCACGTCTCGTGTCAACAATCGCTGCGCCGCAGCTAATGACGTGTCGCCAGGGAAATGGCAGGACGCCTCTTTCCTCAATAAGTATAAACAGACCGTTTCCCAACACACAGCAGCAGATTTTCGATTCCATTCCTCTCTCTGTGTTACTTTGAGTATTCTGTGACTCGTTTCTGTGCTCTGGTCAGCTACCTTCGCCGCTTGTAGCCCGTGTGAACACCTGTACCATCTCTGTAAATTATTTTACTTTGTTTACCACACAATGGCTACAATAATGCCCTACATGTACGAGCCCGAGTATACCGAGGAGGAACTACTGGAAAGGGAAGCACGCAAAAACAATGGGGATTCGGACGGCAGTTGGGAGGACGATTCAACAGATGAAGAGCCTGGGCCTAGTCGCATTACGGCGTCTCCACCTGGTGCACATGCAATTGGTGCGAGCTAATGCCAACCGAGGAGGAGAACTGCTGCTGCTGAGAAAACTCGGGATGCCTGGCCTACATTTCGGAAGGCGAGCCACAACCGCAATGCATCACCGAGCTGCCAGACTTCAGGGCAGCCTGCCTCACACGGGCCGTATTGAGAATAATGATGGTGCTTATGCACGAACTTCGCGCAACTGTTCGTCCTCATAATCCGAGTAACGAGTAAGTATACTCTGCTTGTCATGCCACTCCTATTTCATGTTCTTCTACTATATCCAAAATTATATATTCATATCATAGTAACGCATGAAAGTCGTTCAATAGTGGGCATTGTCTAGATAGCATTTGTCCGTGCAGAATGCCATTAGTTAGAAGAATTGTCATTGACAACAAACGTTTATTAAACTTATCTTGGTCATTTAAAAACAGTTTGTTTCATTCCTTTTCACAGGTGGTACAGGCTGGTGGCCTATCGTTCCTTTACATGGTGGCTCCACGGGAGGCTTGGACTCTGCGTTCGAAGAGTGATACGCGGCTGTGCCGTTCGTGCCATAAGAGAAACGTTCCCAAGTGACAGCGGTCAGTACAGAGGATTTTCTCTCGCTGTGCTGCAACCTGACCTGTATAATCTTTAAAGTCTTGTATTTTTGTGTCATGAAAATAAGATACAAAATAAAACACCACATATATTTTAAAAACGGTTGTTTCGATTTTTTAAATTAATCAAGTGTGTCTCCATTCAAGGATGGACGTCAGACATCTGTGCTCCGAATGGGCGAAGGTCTGGTCGCTGTGAAGCAGGGTGGTCACTATCTATCTAAGCTAACATAACATATTCTCGATAATGCATGCACTAAATAACACTTGTTCAAAGTCTTTCAGTAGGTTATGTCTCTATAAAAGTCACACATCTATCTATACTAACAATTACCATTGGATTATACAGGCCTTAGGGTCTTGACCACTATAATACACCGGTGGAAGTGTGGGTCTGTGCTCACAAGAATCTCTGGTATGTGGCATTTGTTATTGATAAGCAACGATATACCATCAAAGGCAGTTCGCACCCGTGGATGAGCGCTGGCATGTGGGCTGTCTGGGGCGCAAACGGCCAAGGTGCCAAACAACATGTACACTTCAAAAGGTATCCCACGCCAAGGGGCCATCGGCCACATGGCCTCCTCAGACCCCGTGTCTCCAGCCAGGCTTCCCCTTGAAGCAGGCCGCCCCCCTGCAATCCACATAAGTGTGTTTCCATTCAGCAGTCTTCCTGTGCCTTATCTGCACGCCCCAGGCCCCTCCATCCCACCCACCCTCTATCAAAGGCGGTTCGCGCCAGTGGATGCGCGCTGTCAGGGGCGCGAAAGGCCAAGGTGCCAAACTACATGTCCACTTCAAAAGGTATCCCACGCCAAGGGGCCATCGGTCACATGGCCTCCTCAGACCCCGTGTCTCCAGCCAGGCCTCCCCTTCAAGCAGGCCACCCCCCTGCAATCCACAAAAGTGTGTCTCATTCAGCAGTCTTCCTCTGCCTTATCTGCACGCCCCAGGCCCATCCATCCCACCCCCTCTATCAAAGGCGGTTCGCACCCGGGGATGAGCGCTGGCATGGGGGGCTGTCACGGGCGCAAACGGCCAAGGTGCCAAACAGCATCTACACTTCAAAAGGTATCCCACGCCCAGGGGCCATCGCTCACATGGCCTCATCAGACCCCGTGTCTCCAGCCAGGCCTCCCCTTCAAGCAGGCCGCCCCCTAAGACCACGACATACATACGTCATTCATTCACAAACACACCCCTGTTTCTAATACTTTATAAACCACTTGATATGTCTCATGAGAACATCTTTGTGCTTTGCAAGTCAACTCCTGAACGTGCTACCTGGCAACCACTGAGATCTACGCTAATCTGCTCGTCGTCGTGCTATCCGTGAACTTCTGTGACCGCTTAGAGCAAACCCATCAGTGTGCTACCTGTGGCCACCCACCTATTCTCCTGCAACATACTGCTCTGCTTGCTGAATCCAACTGTTTGTTGGTCAAGGTAAGGCCATGTATCCTAGTCATATTTCGCAGATTTTTAAATTTCTATCTATTTGCGAGTAGAGTACACAATAGTGCTATGTTCATTGGTCTCATTGCTATTGACTTGAGTTTCCATTGCTATGCTATCAATAGATCTATTTATTTTCATCTTTGTCTATTGTCATCGAATTGCATCCTTCGGGGGTCCAGTCTATAATGTAAGCATGTTTCCTTCTCGTGCAAGACAGAACATCCAAGGGACGAGTCACATGTTCAGATTTTAGTCACATCATTTATACATTTCTGCAAATTATGCAAATACTAAGCCGCACATAATGAACTGGTATAGTTCCGGCGACCAAGACAAACCTTGCATTGATCATTGTATGATTCATTTACTTATGTATCAAATCTTTATTCATGAAGATTGTATAATAATGTCGATATTTACTTTTCAGATTTATCAACAATGCCTGCCTGTTCGATTAGCGGTTGCCCTTCGAAGACCCATGTGAAATCTGAAGGCACTACAATGCATGTATTCCCGAAAACTGTTGATCGAATAAGAGAATGGGTCAGACATTGCGGATATCCACTGGATGAGCTGGAAAGTAGAGTCCAACAAGTCTTACAGGACAAGAGGGGTGATCGATAACGCATCTGCAGCCGGCACTTTTCCTTGGACATGTACACAACATCTTGGGTAACAAAGAAGAATAAACGGCGAACGGCACGGAAATTGCTCGAAAACGCTATTCCCACTCTATTCATCCACATTCTGCCACCGGTGAGTCAAGTGTCCGGATTTAGCTTTAGGCCTTGCGGTAGTGTGTAGGTAGCCGAATGGATTAATTGATATTGTAGGTGTTCTATCCCTTGTAATAATTTCGATATTGATATGAGTGTGTAGCTTTTTGAATAATGACATTTATCAATATATTCTTTTTTGATTTCATAACCCACAAACGAAATGTATATATATGGGAACAGGAAACTGTGCTGTATTGAGCATTTTTCAAGTATTCTGTCGCCTTACATGGCTATTTTTAATATTGGCATTTCATTATCAATCATTAATTTACCTTTACAACTTCTTGACTATCCCTTGCATCTGAAGCAAGAACATTCTACATCCTTGACGTGGTCGCAGTTATCAACCACTTCTAGCGCGTATCAGGTAATCTTACTAGGCTAATCCGCTACAGACTTGTTTTATGCATGTCAAGTCATAGTTTTATTCTATCGTTTTATTATTTTACCGAATGTTTGGTTAGAGCTTTCCAATTGATATACACCTTAGTTATCGTCCACTGGTGTTTGTTTTCAGTTATAATGGGCCTCATTACGACCCTGGCGGTAAGGGGTTTACGCCAGCGTTAGCTGCGCCGACCCCTTACCGCCAATTACGAGGTCCCTTAGCGCCATGGAGGTTTTAACACCCGCTTTTAGCGGGTGTTAAAATCCATGGCGCTAAGGGACCATGGAGTTAATTACGCCACCGTAATTTACGGTGGCGTAATTAACGCCTTCCCCACTCCCATTATGCCCTATGGGGCAAAAATGTGAATGGGGAAGGGTAAATGGGGATTGGGGACTTACCGCCCCGCCAAGGTCGGAATGGGGCGGTAAGTCCGCCAACCACCATGGCGTAAACGTAGTTTACGCCATGGTGGTAAAGTCACGGCCCAGGCGGTAACTTACCGCCTGGGTCGTAATGAGGCCCAATGAGTGTTATCCATACTAATGCAAGTACTGTCTTTCAGGGAGATGCTGAAGCCTCCGCCACATCTACAACATTTCTAGATGTTCTTCACCAGCAGGAGGTATGGATACTGACAGCTCCATCGAGCGTCATCATCAGAGCTGGAATTCTTGTCGTTTGATTGTTCTACACAATGTTTCATTCGTGGTTAGCCGTTGATATGTACCTGTGCTGTCGACCCCAGGTGTGTGTTATGTTTTCACTATTGTAATCCTCACTAATGCAAGTACTATGTTTCAGGCAGTTGATGGAGCGTCAACCCCTGCACTTGATGCAGAGCCTGACATTCAAGTAATTCCAGGGGAAGTGGAAGCGGGACCATGCGTATACGAATCGGCGCAAAGCTTTCGGAAGTGCACACTACATTTGCAACATCCTTAGATATTCTTCAGCAGCACGAGGTATGGATACTGACAGCTCCATCATGCGTGATCATATAACGTGATTCCATTTGCTATACTTTCTTCCCTATTAACGCAAGTGCTGTGTTTCAGGGAGACGACAGAGCTTCCACTACAATCACAACATCCCATTTAGATGATGCAGATGTAAATAAATCGGAGAAATAACTTGACGAAATCTGCTTAATTATATTTTCCTTGATTGTTTTAGAAAATGCATCATTTGTGGTTATCTCTTTATATGTACCTGTGCGTTCGACCCCAAGTGTTTGTTATGTTTCCAATATTGAAAACCATACTAATGCAAGTACTGTGTTTCAGGGAGACGACGGAGCTTCCACTACAATCACAACATCCCATTTTGATGATGCAGATGTAAAGGAATCGGAGAAATAAGTTGATGAAATCTGCATATTTATATTTTCCTTGATTGTTTTAGACAATGCATCATTTGTGGTTATCTCTTTATATGTACCTGTGCCGTCGACCCCAAGTGTGTGTTATGTTTCCAATATTGAAAACCATACTAATGCAAGTACTGTGTTTCAAGGAGATGCTGATGCCTCCTCTCCAGTCCATGCAGAGCCAGAGGTATGGATACTGACAGTTCGATCGAAATAGATCATCACTGGTCGAATACTTGTCGTTTGATTGTTGGACACAATGTTTAAATCGTGTTTGGCTATTGAGATGTACCTGTGTGTTTGTCCTCACGTGTGTTTTATGCTAACAATATTTTGATACATAGTAATGAAAGTACTATGTTTCAGGGAGATGCTGATGCCTCCTCTCCAATACAACCATTCATGGCAGTCCATGCAGAGCCAGAGGTATGGATACTGACAGTTCCATCGAAATAGATCATCACTGGTCGAATACTTGTCGTTTGATTGTTGCACACAACAACAACAATGTTTAAATCGTGTTTGGCTATTGAGATGTACCTGTGTGTTCGTCCTCACATGTTTTTTATGCTAGCAATATTTTGATACATAGTAATGAAAGTACTATGTTTCAGGGAGACGATGGAGCCTCATTCCGTGCTGTCTATGCGGATACAGAAAATATAGTTGTTGCAGCGCAGGAGGAAGGGAGGACATGCGAAAACGAATCGGAGCTACAGCGTGCAGATGTTGAAGGTCGAGTCAAAAAAGTTGCAAAAAAAAAAAAAAAAAAGGTTAGTTACAAACAGTTCATAACTTTAAAAAAATGTTTGTGCTGGGGACTATTTTATGTTTTTTTTCCAGTCAATTGGACTACACTTTATCTTGTGTTTAAACTGAACATCCCTTTTACAAACTCTCCTCTAGTTACCCGTGGGTGTCAGAACTATACATACACAGACAGTGAAGCGAATGAGAGATGTTGCTTGCCAAACCATGTACACTATGGAGGAACTATTAATCGAGGCGAGGCGTGTTCAGGCTCGCGATACTCATGTCCAATGGCCAGAACATGAATTAACTGTGTTTGGAGAATACAGCAAAGTTGCATTGGACCATTGCTACAGTGCGACCGCACCACCACAAGAAGATGATATTGAATGTATTGAAGATAGCTCTGAAGTAGTTGCAGATCAATTCACACAATCTACACCCGCCAAAAAATTGCCACCCAAAAACATGTCGACATTGTTGTGTTCTCCCATCAATGTTGAAGTAGCAGATGTCGAAATGACAGAGAATGAACCAGCCGCAGCATCCATAGACGCATCAGAACTTGATAGCAGCGATATTACTTTCCAATGTGTTGAAATCTCTGCAACGTCACAGGCCGAAACAACGTTGACACAGATGACAGTCTAATGAAAGAGAGCAAATACATTGTATTCGACAGTTGTTTGATGGAAATTATAAGTATGCTGAAATGTGGGCATTCAGTTAGAGGGAAAGTATGTGGGAAGCCATTGATTAATGTAACACGTCAAATAAAAGGCAGTAACGTCAAAATAAATGCCGCCTGTCGATTAAATCATAGGTTCTCATGGTCTGCACAAACGATGCTGGGGAAAATGCCAGCAGGCAATCTGTGTGCAGCTGCATCACTTTTTAGTGGCTCCAGTTTTAGAAAGTTAGAGGCTTTCTTTAAGTTTGTGGGACTCCATTTCATTTCTAAATCGCTGTACTACATATACCAACGTGATTATCTGTTTCCGGCCATTAGTGATGCTTGGAAAATTGAACAATTGTCTCTAGCAAGTACATTCGAAGGGAAACGTTTCAGGCTAGCCGGCGATGGACAGTGCGACAGCCCTGGATTTTCTGCCAAGTACTGCACCTACCACTTTCAGGACATGGATAGTAAGAAAATTGTGAGTTTGGTGGTCGTGCAGGTAACACAATGTACATCCTCAGTGGCCAAGGAGAAACTAGGATTTATAAAATCAGTGGAATATCTACAATCAAGGGGAATGCACATCGACCTCATAGCCACAGACAGACACGTTTCAATTGCCAAGACAATGAGAGAGCAGTTCCCGCTTATTAATCATCAATACGACGTATGGCATCTTGATTAATCAATCAGTAAGAAAATCTCGGCTGCAGGAAAAAAAAAGGTTTTGAAAGTATTTTGCAGTGGTCCCAGTCTATCACCAACCATCTTTGGTGGAGCTCAAAAACTTGTGAAGGGTCAGTGGAAATACTACTTGAAAAATGGCGGTCACTGATGCACCACTGTACCAATGTTCACCGCTGGTCAGAAAACCTACATTTCCACCAATGTGAACATGGCACTTTGTCCCCAGAGGAGGCACGGACGAAGAAGTGGTTGATTCCATCTTCACCGACACACAGAGCCATTGAGAAGATTGTTTTCGACAAAACTCTATCAAGAGATTTGAGAGGACTGACAGAATTCTGTCACACAGGAGGTTTGGAGGTGTTCCACAATATGTGCCTAAAGTATAGGCCAAAGCGCTTGCATTTTAGCTTTCGGGGCATGAAACATTGCACTCCTCTAGCGGTCTTGGTCCATAACAGCAATGTCTGACGTGAACAATCTAGGACTAGGGGTAAAGTAAGGATGCCTCGCTACACTAAGGTGTTTTCAAAACGAAGTAAGCAATGGGTGATCAAACCAGTCTATGATGAAATGCAGTTCGACTTTGTGAAAGGCCTTATTGTTGCTGTGTTAGAGAAGCATAGATATGGAAATTTGGACGTTTCTGTGCAGAGCAGTGATCCATTGCCACCGAACATTGCAACTGTGCCATGCCCACCCGAAGCACAGCTGGTTGTGAAGTACAAATCCCGGTTTAAATAATTGCAATACGATTGTCTTTTTGTAAATAAATGTATTGTACAGTGCACCTGTAACCCTAACCCCCACCATCACCATCATGGGTGGCGAACAAGCTGGGTGTCATCTTTGAATTCTCTCTATTCACCTCATATATGTGTATGTATATATTTTTCTCATGTCTCATCTCAAGTAAATGTAAATGCTGAGCACTGTTAACGGAGGGGAGGCTTGCGTATTGCAAATAATAAAACAAACAAACAATAAATCTCACTTTTAACTCAACTCCTGTGGTACTTTATACTTTCCCTGACATTCCGCCAAAAATTAAATGTCTCCATAGTTATGATTCTTTGGGGCTGCAAAGCTCGCAGACACCGGGGACAAAATTGGGGGCCTTAGAACGCGCCAAGCGGGCCGTGGCGTTTGGGAGAAAAGCCAGTTCACATTTGCACATTGTGGCGCACTACATAGAGGGATTCTAAACTTCAAGTTCTCACAGATACCTTTACTACGGGATGTTGCAAATAAAGAATGCGAAGGACAGCGGCTTTCATTTTGTTCTCGCGCCCAGAAGAGGCCCACAAGTCGCACTGGAAGTATAAGGGTCTATTGTTTTTTGACCTTGAGACAGGGACCATGCCGAAAGAACTTCATTTGAAGGGGGTGCGCAATAACGTAAGAGACGATAAGGCAGAAAATTCAGAAACTAGACCGAGTTTCATTTTAGTTCAGTATACGAAAAATCGTTGTCAAGAGCACGGTCGGATTTACAGACTGCATTACGCAGAGACACAATGGAAATTTCAAATATAATGTGAGTAAATCTTTAGACGCTTTTATACCGGAATGAAGAATTAATGAATGGATGCATGAATAAATGAATGAATGAAGAGCTAGGAAAAGCAAGGAAAACGTGTACGTAGTGGGCACATGGGCATGCAGGTCCACAGGTCTCACCAATCTCGGTCCTTGGCCCAGCCACTTTTCCCTGCACTGCCTACCTGCACTACGGGACTGTCTCTGTATCCTTCAGCCCCTTTCCCGGCATTTACCTTGCACTTGCCACCAGCTGGCCCTATTATTTATCTTGTATTCTACTAACCATGTACAGCACTTTTACCCCCCTCTACTCTTCCCCTTGCGTGATCTGAAAGACACCTGGCCTAGTAGGAACGTTGTCTGTCTGCCCTTGTTCCCCCCTGTCTTGTCGCGCCTTGAAACACTTGTGTATAGGCGCGTTACAAATGCCATATCATATATCATATCATTCCACACGCATGTAGACTAACTGTCGTTTCTCATTGTGTGTTGGCCTCGATTTATTTTGTTACTTTTCGCATTGATTTTAGAGCCGAACATACTCCATTGAACTATCCTTGCAAGCAAATAGTTTCTGCTTGGCCGTAATAAATAAAATAATTTTTTTGTTTTCATAACAGGTATTTGATCCCGTTCTGCTACTGTCATCGGTTTGAGACACCGGCAGACGGATTCTTCAATAGACACCTGCAGCTTCGTGTAAACAACTGAAGCATGTTAACCATATTATGGGACGATCGCCAAGGGCCCACATGCCCTTACGCTGTACTAGTGGCTAGAAGCAACATATCAACCTTTACGGTGGACTAGTGCCTAGTTGATGGAACAGCCTTGCGGTTCACCCTGCTTCCAAAGTGCTTCTTTTAATGAAAAGCAACACCCTGTGTACCATAAAGGAACAGCGCGTGACTCAATATAAACTTAGACGGATTTGCGGATACAGATAAAAGAAAATAAATGGCTTTCGGAGTTCATATGGCAATTGCTGAATATTCTCTAAACATTTAATGTCAAATAAATGTACTTTACCAAATGTACCGTGTTGCTGTTTGATTTTAAAGTACAGTTTCATATTCCGAATTGTGGCGCGCTGTGTTGTGAGATGGTCTGTGTTGGTTTCCGGGTTCTGTGTGGAGTCGCGCAGCACAGTAACGTCACGGAGAGAGGCGGGGAATATTAATGTTTTGATAATGTCAGGCTCAGGGGCGGGGGATTTGATTTAGTGCCGCAGAAGCAGGTCAGCCAGGGCGATGCGGCAAGTGATAGGATTATCACAAAATGGCGGCTCCCTGGTGCCTGTTTTCGCATGCGTTTAATCGACGAAAACTCGGGTAAGGTCCATAAGAAAGTTTTCTAATATCGAGCCACTAAGGCTTAAAAAACATGGCCGACCCGTAGGGACAATAAACATTTTTACTGGACCATGCCTTTAAGCGTTGGCCCTCTATCACCACATTTGCGAACACAAAACTTCCTTCTTTGTCTGTGGTTACTTCCTCCAGCGTGGTGTTCCGTTTTTCTCTTATCGCTACCAACACCCCTGCTCTTTTTTCTGTTGCATTTGCTTGGGCCCAGATTTTATATCCACCTATGCGTGTTTTGTGTCTGTCCCGCATTCTGATATGGGTTTCCTGAAGTAGGAGAAGATCCGCTCTTTCCCTTTTAAGAAATTTCTCCAATTTTGTCCTCTTTGTGGTGTGATTCATGCCCCTGATGTTAAAAGTTACAATGCGTATTTTCTCCATCTTATAGAGTACATGGTGCCTGACCTTGATTCCCTCCTCTTTGCTGCTGCAAATGTTTGCCTGCCCCACACCCCTGACCCATCCCTTTGAACTCATCCCCCCAACTAATACCCATGAAGAAAACTACTTGCCCCTGAGTAGGGCAAGGGTTCCTACTGATACTAGAGCATTGCGCCCTGAGCTCCCTGCCCTGCTTGTACTCGGGGATATTTTCGTAGGGAATCTTAAACCCCACATTACCTTCCAATCTTACCGGATTCCACGCCGGCTTGTCCCGCCCAGGCCGCCAGGTCTGCCGCATATGTAGCAATTCTTACTCCTTCACCCACCCCCAGTGGGGGCCTAGCCCGTGTCACCGCCCGTTTGTACTGCCCTCCTCTTTGCTTTATGTTTCAAGGCTGCTTCCTGTGGCCTTCCATTCCCACGGTTGGCCTTTTCTTTTTATCATTTCCCAGCCCCTAGGTTTCCTCGACAGTTCTCCTCTAGTTTTTGCTTGGTCAAATTCCGCTTCGTCCTCCTGGATTCCCATAATATTAAGGCCTTCTTCACATGTGGTCACTCTTCTCTGTTTCCCTTCCCCCGTGAAGGTCAGCCCAAAAGGGAAGGTCCATTTGTATCGTATTTGTTTCGCCACCAGAGCCTTAACCAGTGGGGCCATCGCTCTTCTTTTTTGCAAAGTCACCAGGGCTAGATCTTGGTATAACTGTATGTCTTGTCCGTTCATTAGATTCACAGATCTTTAATACTGCACAGTTACAAAGAAACACAGATCTGATACAGATAGCTATCTGGCTCTCGACACCCCACAATGAGTACCAGCTCGTCAGAGTGATTAGGAGAGTGCTGGACATCTAAACATTTCACAATTTTATACATTTCCTACAATATTGTCCAGCCCTTCTGCATGTTAATAATCTGCGGTCTAGAGTTTGTGCCGAGTTCACATACAGTTTATACAATAATGTGCAGAAGGATTACATGAGTTTGTATTTCTGCAGTGATACAATGACAGTGTATGATCACAAATCCTACAACTATGTTACAACTGAGTTCGACCTGTGTCCATGCTTGGCATTTACATAACATTGTCCGAGACATGTATTCGTGGATTAGTCTCGTAAGCACAGACAATGCTGGGACAACAAGTCATGCCTAGTGCAAGGTCTCATTACCTAATCTAAACACTCGGCCCTCGGACAGTCTAATCATTAACAAACTCATAGGTCGGGAAGGCTTGGTTGCAAGTTAGAAACACAGTCCACCATTTTAGAAGAGAGAATCATTCGAACAGAAATCAAAATGGCAGATGATTCTAAAATGGCGGCAAAGTCGATCTATACTCAGATCTTTGCAAAACGGTTTTCTTCGCAGAGCGACTAGGCTTAGGCCAATATAAGTCGAAAGGAGGCACGATATGATTTCCCATTTAAAAAACCCTCCTTTTGGTCTAAGCCAAGCGCTAAACTACAGCTAGTCACTTTACGAGTAACTCCACGTTTCAATGTCCATACAACCTGAATCACAATCATTAAAGATATCAATCGCCATGAAGTCTGTGACAGAAATTTCCTTCAACACAAATTTGTGGGTCATTCTTTCTGGTGCGCGTACCTTTTGTCCTAATGTTCCCATAGTCTGTGCACAACATCCCCCTAACATTGAACATATGCAGGAAGACATTGTATACAGCAACAGCAGAACAACAGAATACCCAGAATAATCAATAAGACTAAAAGTAGCTTCCATCCCCAAGATCGTAAGAAGTCCCAGAACCAAGCACTAAGATCCCAATTTCCCTCGGGAACGTGCACTTCTGAACTAAGGACGTGCAGATTTTGTATAGCCTAAGATGGTTGGGGAGGAATCCGGTAGGAAAACGCAACAAGCGGACCCCACTAATTTGCATACTCCACCACGCTCAGCCAGGATGACATCTCACGCCATTCGGTTCTGTAGTGCCACTAACCTTATTGCTTTTTGTTCTAGAGTCATGTTATAGAGTATGTCAGTGGTCTGGTTGATGGTTCTCTCCAGTACTCTCGCTAGTCTTCTGATAGCCTCGGAATTCAGTATTTGTCCCCAAAAAGGTACAAGGGATTTTGCTACGTCACCCAGAACTTGTGACGAAGTATCGCCATTCTCATCACGCCTTGGACGAGCGCTAAAGATTTCTGTGGTACTAGCTATAAATACCCCTGGCAACAGAATTCCTAAACAACAGGTTCCCTGCCAATCCCTAGGTAGCCATGGGAAAGCTTCATTACCGCAAACAAAATAGACAGGTTCGCCTACATACAAAGGTCTGTCCTCACTGGTCAAGTTCGCAACATTGGTGCAACCTTTGAAATCACCCATTGACTGGGTACCATTCCTCTGTATGCAGAAAGAAACTGAGTCGGGACTATGGTTAACAGTGTAGGAAGGTGGCGTGGCATCCCTATTGCCTATAGGAGCCATCTTAAAAGAGATCAGAGATTGGAAAGGTCGAGACAGTCTATCAGAAGGCCTAATGGAAGCGACATTTAGCTGACTTCTATTTGTGAAAAGTGAGCATCCCAGGGGCATTAGAACTTGTTTTACAAACTCATTCAAATTTGTTCCATCAAAATTCCCCGAGATGCTATCATTCCATCGGGCAAAGAATAGTGCCCTTAGAGAAGCATAACATGCAGTAGTCAGAGGCAAAGGATGAATATACCAGCCCAACCGTTTGTCTCCATGTTGCGGTAAATGAGGGCAGACCCAGCAGTTAGACCTGTTCAAAATGGCATGTGTTGCATTCATTATAAGCAGTAGTGTGTTATTGTGGTAACTCTGTCTGTGTTGAGAGTCTCTAGGAGATAGAGTGTGCAGATGCATGAAAGGTGTAGATACAGTGGGTACATTTTCAGTGGGCAAAAGTGTTTCAAACGTACGTATTTCTTCCATGTACTAAAATCCTAAAGCGATTACTATTGTGAAACCGGTTAACATGATTACAAGAAAACAATATGTTTTAAAAGACCATGTATTCGATCATCCATTGTCTTTGCTGGCCACACGGTCACTTATTTGTTCCATACGGGTAGAGGCGATAATAGGCATTGTTCCTTCGAAACGAAAAGCACGTAGTCATTTGCTGATGATCTCCAGATCACGCGTTTTCAAACAGGGCAAAGGACAAGCCCTATGATGATTTTCCTGTTGGCACAGCCGAACCATGCAGTAGATCTAGCTCCATGGATGCAGATTGTACCTTGTGACTCCTGGTACAGTGTGATCTGCGAACAGCGTATCGTTGCTTCCTGGTGGAAGTGATGAATTTGCAACAGAACCAGACAAAGATGCAAAAGGATATGCACGAGAGTGTGGAGATGAAGCAGCTGTTTCCCCAGGCCCCACTGGCTCAGGGAGTGTCTCCGAACCACTCTCAGTACTGCTCAATGCTGAGTGATTGTTGGGAGCAGAGCAGGTAAGTTTCTCTGTATCTTCTCTGTCGTGTGGCAAAGGGAAGGGTATCCTCTTGACATGCGATGCATGTATCCAGTGCCTCTTGCCCTCCACCCGAATCGCCGTCTGTGTGGCCAGGAGGACCTGGTGTGGCCCTCTCCACCGCGGTGCAAGACAGGATGCTCTTTCGAATTCCTTAACGAGCACCCACTCCCCAGGTCGAATCCTATGACCTGGCCCCTCGTATTTTGCTAGGAGGGCTTCTCGCACCTGTTAGTTAACCGGTCACAGTAATCAGAAAGAAGCACATGCTCAATGTCCCTCAGAGCCCTGGGTTTTGGGAGGTTCCAAATGTTAGCTGGCCTACCCATTACCACCTCATATGGGAAAGCCCAGTCTTAGTCTGTGGAGTGGTGCGCATTGACAGTGACACTATCGGTAAGGCGTCCGGCCATTTCAATTTGGTGCCGGCACACGTTTTAGCAAGCTTGTTCTTTAAAATTCCATTGTGTCTCTCTACCAATCCAGCACTCTGAGCATGTCTAGCCGAATGGAACCGTTTATCGATCTGTAATCCCACGCATATCTGCAGAATTACATCAGCGATAAAATGTGGACCATTGTCTGACCAGATGACTCTTGGCAAAGCAAACCTAGGAAAATATTCCTTAAGCATGATTTTTGCCGTTGTCATTGCTGTGGCATCTTTTACAGGAAAGGCTTCAACCCATTTACTAAAGGCGCAAATAACAACCAAAATGAACTTAAAATTGTTACAACGCTCCATTTCAATAAAGTCAAAGTGGATCACTTCAAAGGGAACAGAAGGTGGACCAAAAGTACCCCCTGGTGTCGATGTGCCCTTCCCCATATTGTGCTGTAGACAGATCATGCAACTCTGGACAAAACGCTTAGCTGTTTTTGGGATGTTATCGTTCACCCAGACATTTTCTTACAATTTACAAATCTTCCTTGCACAGATGTGGGTGGGGCCATGAGCTATTGCGACCATCATAGTAATGTACGCATCTGGCAGCATCCATTTTCCCTGTAACTTATCCACCCAACACCCATCATCATCCAACCTCGCCAAACCCTCGGCCCATTGCTTAGTTTCTTCTGAAGTGGCATCGGCTTGGATATTCTTTACATATTAAATACCTTCATTTATGGTACAGACATTTGTGGCCTCCCTTGTAGTATACATATCTGAATAGAGATCAGTAGCAGTTTGTTTGGATATCTGGTCAGCAAAAGCATTCCCCGTTCCTACATCATTTATGATTTTCTGATGCGCTGCACATTTCATGATTGCTAACTGAGTGGGAAGTGCAAGCGCTGAAAGTAACCGCACTATCAAGGAGCCATATTGAATCTTCGTTCCATGTGAGGTCAAGAAACCTTGTTCTGCCCAAAGTCTACCGAAGTTGTGAACTACCCCAAAAGCATACTATCAGTATATATGTTTACTCTAAGCCCTTCGGAAAGTTGACAAGCTCGAGTCAATGCAATAATCTCTGCGGCCTGCGTGGAGTTATGCGAAATTCTTTTGGTTTTCACAATCGTGCTTAGTGTGGTGATGGCATAAGCAGCCGTGGATGTACCATCCGGAGGTTTGAAACAGGAGCCATCGCAAAACAGCTCCCCTTGTGGGTCGTTCAAAGGTGTATCTTTCAGATCAAACCTGCCTTTGGTTTCTTGTTCTATGGTGTAAAGGCAGTCATGTGACATTCCGTCACTGCAAGCAGTATCTTGCGGGAAAGGTAATAGTTCAGCCGGATTCAATACACAACACCTCTTCATTTTTATATGCGGTGCAAACAAGATCAATTCCTATCTACAGAGTGAGGTACCAACAAGGTTAAAGCATGCCCTAGGACCATACCCTTGCTCTGTTTTACAGATGCAGCAGCAGCAGCGACAGCTCTCAAACATCTTGGCAAAGGGCATGCAACAGGATCAAGGGCAGAAGAAAAGTAACCGGACAGTCTATTCTTCCCTGCATGTTCCTGCGTTAATACAGCCAAAGCACATCCATCACGTTTATGCACAAACAACTCGAAGGCCTTTTCATAATTTAGTGTGCAGAAAAATGGTGCTGAACACAGTGCAGTCTTGAGCAGATCAAAAGCTTTCTGGTGTTCCAAGTTCCACAGCAATGGCAAAGAAATGCCCTTCTTTGTAAAAGCCAACATTGGTTTGATCACTAGTGAGAAATTGGGGATCCACTGCCTACAGTAAGAAGCCATACCTATCAAGGCTCTGTCTTCCTTCTGTGTATTTGGGAGGGACATGCTAGAAATGATTTTAATCCATTGAAGCGTCAACTTTCTTCCCTCCTTTGACAGGAGATAGCCTAAATAGGCGATCTCCTGTCGACAATATTGAAACTTTTTCAGTGAAAATTTATGTCCATGTTTAGCCAGGTGAATAAGCAACAACACAGTGCCCTCCTTACAGGCACTTTCTGAGTCAGCAGCTAAAAGAAGATCATTTACATATTGAAGCAATGTACAAGTGGTAGGCAACTCGAGTGTATCAAGCTGCTCTTTCAAAACCCTACTGTAAATGCTCGGACTTTCCGTGTATCCTTGTGGCGCACGAGTGAATGTAAACGAGCGTCCCCCTAGGGTGAACACGAACAGGTATCTGCTATCCTTGTGTATAGGAATGCTAAAGAAAGCATTTTTAAGATCTACAGCACTAAAATGAGTAGCAGAAGCTGGGATCATAGTTAATATCATCGTTACATGAGGCACAATAGGAAATTGTGGAGCAAAAATCTTATTGATCGCGCATAAATCAATGATAAAACGAAAAGGAATTGCAGTATCTCCTTTCTTATAAACAGGCAAAATCAGACTATTGCACAAACCACCTGCAATTTCTTCAATTACCCCGCGGTGTACAAAATCAGAAACTATACACTTCAAAGCTTGCTCACCATCAACCAAAATCTTATACTGAGTAGTACGTGGCAACTTTACTCCTTGTTTCAAAATGATTTTAACAGGCTCAATCTGTAGAACACCAACATCGTTGTCATCAATCGCCCATAAACACTCCAGAGCATCACTAAATTCTGGCGGCAAAGGTCTAGTCAGGAACTGTGAGGCAGAAAGTTGCTGTGGTGAAATCGTCAAACGCACTCCATCCGAAGAACAATGAATTACCGCATTTAATTGCTTCAACAGATTCAACCCCAACAAAGTCTCTCCACAGGTCGTTGTCAAAAGAAATGGACAGTGATCCGTGAATGGACCCAGTGTAAACGGTACCGGCGAAGAAACCGGACTAACCACTGGCATACCAGAAAACCCTACAGAAACATTGGTTTGCCCTGACAGTGGAATGTTTGGAACCCATGAATGGTCAATGGAACACTTCTGCGCTCCTGTATCTATCAAGAATAGATGTTTCCTATTTGCCACTATCATTTCAACATAGGGACCTTTCTGATTAACGGAAATATGCGTCGGTTCCAAACCCTGCTTTGAGCGATCCTAGTGAAATAATGTATCATCAAAAGGAAGGTCTTCAGAGAGAAATGCAGTAGAAGGATGATCAAAAATGTTTCTATTATCCACACTCAGTGACTGATTGTCTTGTGAAAAAGGCTGTGAATTCTGAGAAAACTGGCTCCTACCAGGACTCCCTGCCCCAGGGCGGCCTCTTGATCGTCTACCCATGATACCAAATGTGTTATTCGACCTCTACTGGAGGATCGGGCATTGTGCTCGCCAATGACCCTCTTATCTGCAATAAGGACATTGGTTTGCGTGTACAGGACCCAACGGCACATTACCTTGTGGAACATACTGTCCCCTAAACTGTGTACTACCCCCTCTAGGACCTCTGACAATCTGTTGCAACAACACCTCAGTTTTCAAGTCTCCTTTTTTTCTTTTCAATCCCCTATTTTTCATTATTGACTCGGTTCTCATAATACTGAGCCATATGCAATACTTCAGACTGAGACTTAACTTGCCAAGCGCTCTCAGATGTCATAATTTGTGACTGGATGTCAGGTAACAATCCACACACAAATGTATCTACAAATAGTCGTTTTCCAGACTCTGTGCTCAAATCTTGTCCACTGAAATCTGAAAACACTTGATCAAACCAATTAAAGAATTTGGTAGCTCCCTCAGCCTTTCCTTGGGCACAAGCAGTAAGTTTGTCCCAGACAATCCTTCTCTCAGGAATTAAGGCTTTCAGTTTTGTCACTATTCTATCAGGCAAAGTCAGTATTACCTGTGGCGGTCTCTCGCCAGCTGGTCTATCTCTAACTTGTCTAGCCAAATTATCCCATGTGTCCCCTAACCCTGCTGCATCATCTACTGTCCTAATCTGTTTCCACAAATCAATGGGTAGGAACACAGGAAATAACAAATCTATATCACTCAGAGTAAATACTGACGACTGCAAGACAGATTATATCTCTTTATAGAACCTGGTTGGATTCTTTCTGATATCTGGGGTGGATTGTCTAATGGTGTTCACTTCCTGTCTTGAGAACGGGACGTGAACAAACTGTGATACATAGTGTGTAGGAATGTCATAAGCAGCCGTACCTGCTGCAGCATTAGCTTGAACCTCAACTTTTGGGACAAATGTCGGAGGAACCTCTCTCATAGGCAACTGAGAGATAGGAAACTCTGAATGCTTAATGAGCAACAGAGCTAAATCGAGAGCTGAAGAAGCCAAAGGAGTATCAGACGAAAAAGCTCTCTTATAGATATTCAATAATTCTGCGGGACAACAGATCTTTCTTTTTATACATTCATCCTGCAGGTATTCTACCATAACCTGTATCACTTTCCTCTGCATTTCTGGCGTATACTGACTATATGTGTCATATACTTCTACGGGAGATATCGACATGTCTGAAATCCATCTTATTGCATCTTTTGTGCAAATTCCTGTTTCCTCACTCATCGACTTACAAAGAGGAAGGAACCGTTTCTGTACAAAAATAGCGCTCAAACTATCACCATCAATTTCTTCATTCTGTAACCTTTCTAACTCCCTTCTATACTCAAAAACCCTCTCGACGTGCTCATATACTTTCTCTGCAGTATCTGTTGAATATGCTAAAACATTCAGATCCCTCAACCCTTGCGGGAGATCTACATCATTCAGTCTGTTCCACATTACAGATAAATAAATTCCCAGTCCTTCGATAAAAACATTTTTCTCAGGAAAACTTTCTCGATTAGAGAGTGTGGCAAAAATATCAAATTGTTCACCCTTCTCCATGCACTGTCTAGCCCATGCAGTCAAATCACACTTTCTCACTTTAGACACAGTATTGCGAGGTACAATCTTTGATTCCGTTCCCTTAGCAACTATAAGTGGAACAGAACCACTCGGAAGAGGAAGAGTAGACAAATATTGTACAATCGGTAACAAAGGTGCTATCACTGGTGCAGAAGACAAATCTACCAGACCCGTAACAGTAGGCAAAGGCGGAGGTACAGGTGGAGGAGCAACGATAGGAGGAGGAACAATAACTGGAGGAAGAGGAGCAATAGGAGGAACGATAGGAAGAGCAGGAATTACTACGGGAGGAGGAACAACAGCAGGAAGAGGTAAAGCAACAGGAATAGGAACATACAGAGGTGGTGCAGTGACACCAGGTCTTCGTTAATTTAGAAGCTTGTCAATTAATTCATCAGATATATGAAAATCTTTAGACGGATATATCTTCTGAATACCAAGTTGAAAAGCCCTATCCATATTTCTAACTGACTCTGACCGTTTGTTTTGATCATACAATAACTCTTTCTCAGCATTGGACATATGTCGGCGCGCATGTTTTTCTCTACTTTTAAGTTGCTGCATTTCCTTCTTCCAATTTTGTAATACATCAAATGCTGCAGGTCTAGCCTTTTTCTTTAATAATATAGACTCTAAATATTCCATACGAGGAATCTCAAAGCTACCATTGGTTGGCCACTGAAGTTCAGAAGCATGTCTAGTTTGTCTGTGCCAAATATCATTAAACACTACACTACCAATGCCATGCTTACTGTACATAGTACACGCCGCTGACCCCTCCTGTGGTGCCGGGTGGCCAAATTCCAAAGATTGTCTGTCTCTGTGGAATAATGCCCTGAAAGAGGCATACAATTTCTCCAGGTGTTATCTGGTCAATAATTGTGCTCGCGAGTACAATACGCCAAATCAAATTATCAGGATACTTAAGAATCGGGTCATGACTCACCTGATCAAAGAACTAAAGAAGATCTGATCGGATTACAAAAGACAACTAAGGACCCTTGTGGTTGGTGATTTCGGCAAAACTGCCCGCCTCGATATATGGATCCTTGTCAAGATGCCATCTCGGACAACGGGTTCACCATCCAGGGATCGGGTCGTGCAGTACTGTTGAGTTATCGCGTCTCATTCAAGAAGGGGCCCCCTTTCTCACTGTCCGATCCTGATCCGATAGCCGCGTCAACACTTCAACTACATGGCATCAATCTTGAGGGTCCCTATTCGGGCGCCATCTGTAAAAGCAAGGAAATATCGAGGCTGAGTACCACAAAAGGAAATACACCAAACACGGGTTATAAAGATTCACAGATCTTTAATACTGTGCAGTTACAATGAACAGAAAAACAGATCTGATACAGATGGCTATCTGGCTCTCGACGCCCCGCAATGAGTAACAGCCCGTCAGAGTGAGGAGGGAGAGTGCTGGACATCTAAACATTCACATTTTTATACATGTCCTACAATATTGTCCAGCCCCTCTGCATGTTAATAATCTGCGGTCTAGAGTTTGTGCCGAGTTCACATATAGCTTATACAATAATGTGCAGAAGGATTACATGAGTTTGTATTTCCGCAGTGATACAATGACAGTGTATGTTCACAAATCCTACAACTATGTTACAATTGAGTTCGGCCTGTGTCCATGCTTGGCATTTACATAACATTGTCCCAGACGTGTATTCATGGATTAGTCTCGTAAGCAAAGACAATGCTGGGACAACAAGTCATGCCTAGTGCAAGGTCTCATTACCTAATCTAAACAGTCTGCCCTCGGACAGTCTAATCATTAACAAACTCACAGGTCGGGAAGGCTCGGTTGCAAGTTAGAAACACAGTCCACCATTTTAGAACAGAGAATCATTCGAACAGAAATCAAAATGGTGGATGATTCTAAAATGGCGGCGAATTCGATCTAAACTCAGAACTTTGCAACGCGGTTTTCTTCGCAGAGCGACTAGGCTTAGGCCAGTATAAGTCGAAAGGAGGCATGATATGATTTCCTGTTTAACAACATCTTCCAACTCCCTGTGGTGGAACGCCAGCAACACAGCACTCTCTCGCTCATCCATACACATTCTGAAATTCCATCATTCACTCTGGCCTTACATATTCCAGACTAGCATGCATCCATCCAAAACAGAGCACACCACACCGCATCCCTCCTCCGTCAATCTCTTAGCTTTCACCACCACCTCCGCTGCCACCACTCCAATCACCTGCATCGCGATAGCCTCCCCTTGTACCAACTCTCCCCAATCTCCAGCCACTGAAAAACTCGAGCATCCTGCTCCTCCAAACCACTCTGGATGAATGGGTGCCCTAGGTCGCCTAGTCCTCTCTCTGGGCTGGGCTATTAGTGAGGTGCCTGCACCTGGGTTTGGAAATTGGGACCGGGTTGTGATTGGCTGCATGAGTACACCTGGTGCTACTTTGGACTTATGGGCCAGACCTGCCATATTACAGGCCTTTATACCATCTTGGAATTTACTCTCCCGTCTTAAATGTCTCTGATGCTACCTCTGTAGATAATATGCCTACTGCTCCAGTATGTGCATGAAATGCTGGGGAAATGATTGGGTGGGGTCTTCAAACTCTTTATGAATCGACTGTGCATTCGCGTGTGGTGAAATTGCAACATTAAATACGTGGCAAGAGAAGCCTCTGCCTGGAGATGCTTTGATGATTTTGGTTCTCGTATGATACAATCCGTGGTTTGAAAACCACAAGCTTGTCTTATTGCGTGGCTCGGTGGATAGCTCAGGGGCAACACACTTGTCTTGGAAACAAGGTAGCACAGAGCAACACAGGTTCAAATCACAGATCTGCGCTTAGAGACTGGTCCCCAGTATTAAGCGCATTATAAAAGATTAAGCAATTCATTGTATCTGTGGGACTCCCAGGTTCACTGTGCATCTTTTTAAAGTTTGAAAATGATTTCTCTGATTCTGTGGGCCCTCAGTGTGACACTGGGTTCCAGAAACGGACTCCTGTTAACAGGGCAGGTGCATTTTTCAGCCTGTAGATTATGGGCCTCATCACGAGTAGGGCGTTATCCCGGCGCTAATTCCGCTCGGCGGAATTACTGTTACCGCCGGGGCATGCAGCGGAATTAGTGCCGTATCACAACTTGTCATGAACGTGCACACCTCTCTGACGGTAGCAGTAATAGCACCTGGCGGTATTAGTGCTGGAACAGGCCACCCTGGATGTGATTCTGCCAAAACTCTGCAGTATTACTGTTACCGCTGGTCAATCAGAGCTAAAAGCGCCAGTGTAATTAGCGCCGGTGGACATAGCGTTATCGCCGGACAGGAAGCATCGCACAGCCATCTTGACAAACAGAATCCACCCTGAGTCGCCACTTCGTGCAGCCATCTGAACCCAAATGTCACAGAAATCAGGTTGCAAGAGAGGACCAGAGGGAACACCTCTGAACAACGGCTTCAGAATCCATAATTCAGTGAGAGTGAGCTACAAGTCCTCACTCATGAGGTGGTGGGTCATTGCAAGGAATTGTATGGAAGAAGACAGACTAAAACATCTGGGTAGTGGAAGACTGCAATCTGGCAATCAATAAGCCAGAATGTGACGCTGTAGGCATGGTACCCCAGGATGCCAAAGACTGCCGGAAATGGTGGAATTATGTTCAGATCAGAGTGCAGGGCCTCCTCTCCCAACAAAGGCAGGAGGCCATGGCCACAGGATGTAGCACGAAGGAGCCCCTTGCGCTCACACCATGGGTACAGACGGTGCACAGAATCCTCAATATGGAGAGGATCGAGGGAGTTGGTGGGGCGGAGGCAGGTGCCAGCAGCCAGGAGGCAGGAGGTGAGTAATTCCCCCCGTCCAATGAACATTGCAAATGGCCAACCAAAGAAAGTGTCCCTTAGCACCAATTGTGCCAATGGACAGGGACACATGCCAGCGGGCCCAGCATCAGACCCGGCAACATCAGCCCCCCACCATGGCAGGCTGGGGGAGGCCACCAAGTGCACTCCTGAGCTGGTGTGGAGTGTGCAGGTGTGGCATGCACCCTATCGAAGTATAATGCACCCCACTCACCTACTGGCGCTGGCCATGCCAGCAGGAGTGTGGGGTGCAAGTAATCACAACACAGTGCAGCTGCAAAACTTGCATGTTCTGAGCCCTGTCGGGCAGCCCAATGCTGGTATGGCATACAAGCTGTATGGCAGTGTTGAACTCCCTGCACCTGCATGGGTGCAGTGAACCAAACACCAATGCAAACTGAGCACCGCTGCTGGCTCCACAGCAGCGTCCCATGGAGCCATGGCAGTGCCCTGGATGATGCCACTAAATACACTCCCCCCACGTGTGAGTCAAAAGGGGAAGGGTTGGGGTGCATGAGCACACAAAATTTCCCCATGCTCTTCCCAAGCAAAGCCTGGGCCTGGATGCCAGCACATGTCCATAAGATTACACCACAATAGGCATGACCATACAGAGCCCCTTGCATGCACGGTTGAGCCAGTAAGCTGCACCTGCATCGACAGACTGCCTTGGCTACCCAAGGGCCAAAGGGCCCCTGACCATGGGTCAGACAAACTCAGCTGCAAACAGACCCACCCTGCTGTGGCCACATGCAATGGCCCATGTACATCCATACCCTTCTGTTCACATGGGTGGGGTGTCCCTCTGATTAATCGCATGTGTGACTTGCGTGCCAAGGCACAGGAATCCACAATTCCTGACAGGCTTTCAGCTGGCTCAGGATGAGGCAGAGGAGGGTGAGGGGGAAGGCCAATCGACGGCTGGGTCCTCCAGGGTGTCAACATCTACAACAACCCCTAAAGGGCCATACGACGGGACAGGCAAGCACAAGGGACAGCATGTCACACCAGGTCCGAACAAAATCAGGCCTATTAGTTCCAGCGCAGGCCCTATGCCCACTCCACATGTCTCAGGGATCAAAACTCCAACTGCACAATAACAGCTGGCCAAAGTGCCTGTGATGGGTGACACAGCTGGTGGCAGGCATGGTGAAGCCAGTTTGGAGCATCCAACCCGACAGGCACAGGGCACCTGAGCATCACCAAGCCAAGACAGCATGCAGCATGGCCAGAAGGCCCAGACATCAGAGGGAGACACGGACAGCCCCTCGTATGGGTCGCCATGTTTCAGCCCAAGTTCTCTCCATAGCCCATGACCCATTCCCCACCCCACTCCAGACCACACCGTCATGCTGAGGCTGGACGCTATGGAGAGGCACCAGGTACAAATGGAGGCAATCGTGAGCACATATTCCCTCTACCTCCAGGCCATCCAGGACTGCATTCAGGGTGCCACACACTGGATTGTGTGGTACATGGAGCGCGACCGGGCACAGGCGGCTGCGACAACTCCCGCACTGACAGTGTACGGGCAGTGTATTATGGCGCTAACCGAAGGCATCTCTGCCTTTGTCCAGGTCATGCAACAGAACATGGAATAAATTATGCAACATGGGGGCCAGGGTCTATTCCATCTAGTGTGGCAACACCTATGAAGGGTTCCTTGCCAAGCACCCCAATGTGCCGTTCAGAGTGCATTCTGGGCCCTAAATAGCTTGGGGAAGCATTGAAGGGGAAGAGGCCACACAAGTGACTCTGTACATGTAGTTCGGCACAGTGGGTGTTGGGGTGGTTTTGAGGGGTGGGGGAGAAGGGCTAGTGTGTTTGTGTAGTGTTGAGGGGCGGGGAAGGGGGATAGTGTGTTGGGGTGGTGTTGGGCGTGGGGGAAGGGGAGATAGTGTGTTGGGGTGATGTTGAGGGGTGGGGAGGGGAATAGTGTGTTGGGGTGGTGTTGAGGTGTGGGGGAGGGGGTAGTGTGTTGGGGGTGGTGTTGGGAAGTGGGGGAGGGGGGACAGTGTGTTGGGGTGGTGTTGAGAAGTGACGAGGGGGGATAGTGTGTTGGGGTGACATTGAGGGGTGTTGGAGAGGGGGAGTGTGTTGGGGTGTTGATGAGAGTGGGGAGGGAGCAGTGTTTTGTGGTGATGTTGAGGAATGGGGAGGGGGATAGTGTATTGGGGTGGTGTTGAGGGGTGTGGGAGGGGGGATCATGTGTTGGGGTGGGTTGAGGGTATAGTGTGTTGGGGTGGTGTTAAGGGGTAGGGAGGGGGAATAGTGTGTTGGGGTGGCGCTGAGGGGTGGGGGAGTGTGTTCTGGTGGTGTTGGGGGGCAGGAGGGGGGACAGTATTTTGGGGTGGTGTTGAGGAGTGGCGAGGGGGGATAGTGTGTTGGGGTGGTGTTGAGGGGTGGTGGAGTGGGATAGTGTGGTGAGGTGTTGTTGGGGATACGGGAGGGGGACAGTGTGTTGGGGTGGTGGCGCAGGGGGTTAGTGTGTTGGGGTGTTGTTGGGGGTGGGGGAGGGGGGACAGTGTGTTGGGGTGATGTTGAGGAATGGTTGAGGGGGATAGTGTGTTGGGGTGGTGTGAGGGGTGGGGGAGGGGGGAGTATGTTGGGGTTGTGTTGAGGGGTGGCGGAGGGGGGCAGTGTGTTGGGGTGGTGTTGAGAAGTGGGGGAGGGGGATAGTGTGTTGGGGTGGCCTTGAGGGGCGGTGGAGGGGGATAGTATGTTGGGATGTTCTTGGGAGTGGGGGAGGGGGCAATGTGTTAGGGTGATGTTGAGTGGGGGAGGGCGATAGTGTGTTGGGGTGGTGTTGTGGGATGGGGGACAGGGACAGTTAGTCAACTATCACATTAAACCTTTGTTCTGTCGAATGAATGCCAGGACATTCCTCATGGTGCCCATGTGTTTAATCATGAATGTGTGAGTTAATACGTGGTGCATGTCATGTGATATGTCAAATCATCAGAAAGAATTGTCCATCAGTTCCTGGTGAACCACTCGTCGAGCTCTGACGTCATCTCGGCAAATGCGTTCAGACGCCTCTGCCACCAGCGATGTGTCCTCATCCTCAGTGGGTGGCATGTCCACATCAGCGGGTAGAGGGACATTCCTCTGGAGGCAGATATGGTGCAGCATGGCACACAACAGCATGATTGACTCAACTTTTTCCAGACTGTACATTAGTGCCCTTCTAGTATGGTCCAGCCAAATAATAATAATAATAATAATAATAATTTAGCATTTATATAGCGCTACGAACCCTCAGGTATCTGAGCGCTGCTTATTATTACCCACGGTGTGTGGTGCTCATTCATCAACCTCGGAAGGATGAAAGGCTGAGTTTGGCCCCGCCGGGATTCGAACCTGCATCAGCAGGCTCTGCACAGATGTCAAAGCGAGCACTCTACTCGCTGTCCTATCGGACCGGCTAAATGTACGCTCAATACAGACCTGGGTACTGCTGCATGTGTAATTGTAGGCCAACTCTTGTGGTGTCTGTGGACCCCGCACAGGTGTCATGAGCCGAGGCAGCTGTGGGTTTCCGGAGTCACCTGCAAGCGGAAAGGTCAGAGTCATAAGTCACAGTGCATTGTGTGGGTGTTGCCATTCACTGCATCATTCACTGCATCATGGCAAAGGACATCATGTGCATGCATATGGGGCTTACTTGCAAAGCATGTATTCATTTCACTGCATTTGCATATTGTAACTAGCACTTAGTACATTTAGTGTGACCACATGCACCCTGTTCTCTTGCAGCAGATGTCATTTCAAGGGTCTATCGTTGTCATGTCAAGGTGGCTGTCTTGTGCCTGTATGTTGCTCTTGTGCATGCTCCCTGCTGGATGGTTTCTCGGGCCTCCATAGGTTTCTTGTGGCAGCAGCTGCACATGTATGGCTGAGTGTACCTGGGTACCTGGCTCTGGAACTGCCAGGGTCATTGGTGTGGCTTGTCATGTCGCACGTAGTCTGACATTGATGATGCTTCTATCATACGGCATTGTGGTACCTGTATTCATGTGTGTGCTGGTAGTCCTTACCATTAATGTGCATATGTGTATTCATACACATTCGTCCAGCATGTACACGTTCTGTGGGGTGTTTTGTGACATTAGTGCGGGATGAGGGCAGGCCAAACATGTACATTACCTTGTCAGGGCATCCATTCTGCTGTTGTGCCCATGCAAACTGCACCCAATATGGTTGGCTGCATTGCAGCACCTTGATGTATAGTGTGATGCCACTTTTACTCACCCACTATCCACATCCATTGTCCTCTGTTCCTGTCCATGTATCCAGGCAGTGTACTGTTCTGTAGTACCATGTCATTGTGATATGATACGATAGGTTATTTATAACACGCTTAATACCCAGAGGTTTCTAAGCGCGGACCCGGCGATCGCACCTGTGTTGCTTTGTGCCGTCTTGCTTCCAAGACAAGCACGTTGCCCCTAAGCTATCCTCCCGAGACTGGGTGGGCCAAGGGTAGCCGGCACAACAGTGTGTGATGTACAGTTCGGGATCACAGGTCAACTGCATGTTCAGTGAGTGGTAGTGCTTCCTGTTGTGGTACACTGCTTTGTGTGCCTAGGTGGCCACCGGCACCACATGGTTGCAGTCCAGGGCTGAAATGACATTTGGCATGAGTGCATTGGCATGGAATCATGCCTTCATGGCATGCACCTGTGCAGGGGTGGTGGGCAGTCAGATGTACCGTGAAACATGGTGCAGGAGGGCTTCAAGCACCTGGACTAGCACTGCACAAAAGGTTGGTTGTGCCATGCCGTGCAGCATGGCCACAGAGTGCTGGAAGGTGCCAGTTTCTGGGAATTGCAGGATGGACACTAGCTTTAGCAGTTAGGGCACAGCTGTCCTGATGTTAATCCTGATCTCTGTGGCCCCCTGGATTGTGGTAAGCAGCTCACTTATGGTCTCCCTGTTCAGGTGATGCATGGTTATCAGCTGGCTGTCTGTGAGGATCCAGGGTGAGGGGCTTGACCCAGGGCATGGGCGCGCACCTTGACTGCCATATCTTCCTCCTCTCTGCACCCTGTACAGGTTGTCCTGCACCTCTATTTCCAGGCACAGCCTGAGCAGCTGCATGTCCCATCTCGCAGTGGCTAGTGGCATCATGGTGTTGGAAACTGTTTGGGGAGGGCGTGTGCCCTATGTATGATATGATATGATATGGCGTTTGTAACGCGCCTATGCACAAGTGTTTCAAGGCGTGAAGGTGTAGCCTTCTTAAATGGATTGAGTTCACCTGTGGCTTCATTTGTGGCACCTGAATGCATTTACCACCACCTGGAGGCTGGAGGTAACTGTGCTGTGTTTTCAGCAGTATTAGCGCCAGACTTCAGTGAAAATTTCACCATCTCAAGCCTTGTGATGCAACAGTAATTGCGCTTTGCTGTATCGGCGGAATTACACCCGTGCTGATTTCGCCAGCTGTGATAGTGCTGGCTGTAATTCTGCTGGCTGTAACACAGCTGGCGGGATTTGCACCGACTTGTGATTCGGAGAGGCTGTATTTGCGGCGGTAGGTCCATTACAGCCAGTTTTAAGGGTTGCAATGAGGGCCAGTTTGAGTCTGACCTGAGAGAGCTTGAAGCTCTCTAAATTGGTTTTGGGGTTCCTTGTACGGCCGCACCAAGGGTTTGGGGGGACAAGGGGGTTCAGGCTTTCAATAACAGCCTCTCCTAGCTGGCTTGTGGGATGGGCCATGCTCTCTATGGCTGGCCTACAGTGCTTTCCCATGCCATGTGACAGGGACCAAGGAAGGGCCCCCAGACACCCCTCCCCTACACATTAGGTGGCCCCTAGAAACAGGCCAGGGATTTGGTCACACACATCACTCCTGTTCTAACCGCACCACATAGAGAGGGAGTCCATGTCATCATATCTTGGAGCACAAGAAAGAGCACCCAAATACCCACTTAATAGTAAAGCAACTCCAAATATTGAACGTCTGTTAAATACATGGCACTGATGCAAACATTCCTTCTATGAAGGAACCTGACTCTCCTATAGACACCCTGAAGACCATGTGCAGCGTTACAGGATGGGGACCCACTATATTCCTATGGTTGCCCCCTCCCTCCTTCTTTTCTCCCCCTTAGCATACTCATTTTTATTCGTTCAGATTTGGGTTTTATCATACTGCACCTTTTGCGCTCTTTCTTTTGACCTTGTGTCTTTCGGTGTCTATATGTTGACAAGCACTGTTTATAAAAATGGGTAGAAAAGTAGCATTGATTGCTTCCATCCAAGCCCCATAAGGGGGTACCTCAACTCATCCATAGAGATGCCGCAAAGTAAAGCTATTCCAATTTCGATGCAGAGCAGGGAATCAGTGAACCCCAAACCTTTTTTTCCTTAGAAAGCAAAAGAAAGCATTTTTGGGCAATGCTGCATGGGCAACCCACAAGGGAGGCAGGGTAACTGCTGTTACCATCGGCAGCTGGGAGAGGGGCAGCCCCAATCTTCTCTGTGCCTGCTCCTCTCCTCCCTCCAGCTATGGAGACACACAGTCTCGGCAGCACAAAGCCACGGAAGGGTAAGGTGCGAACAGTCAACGCACCCTTCCTCCAAACAGCAAGGTTCTAAGCACCATAAGGAAAACAACCGTCAGGCAGGGCCCAGGTTCAAAAGATCTGCCCCCACAAGGGGGCCAGACAGTCGGCTATCCGGCCGGGGGCTGTGACAACAGCAGCCCCCACCACATATATAACAAAGACCCAGGGCCTCCCTGGGTCCTATAAATATGAGCACCATGCTCAGAGTAAACACAATCTGTTTGTGGACCCTGAACGGGGACCCAAGCAAACAGGAGATTCACTGTTTACTCAGTGTCTTCCAAATCTTCTTGCTTCTTTAGCAAATCTTGAAGTTCGCTGTACATCGCAGCGTCTTTTTTCCTTCCTGAACATTGTACTGTTCAAAGCAATTGCATTGCAGCCTTAACGAAGGAAGAAGAGGCAACCGAACAGCCAGCGCGGACGGCGTCAATTTCAACATCTCGGCATGAAGGAAAAGCGAGTGGCGAGCGTGTTCAAAACAAAACAAACAAAGACGCATGCTGCGGAATCATCCTAAGCCAGTGCGAATGAAGGAGAGAGAGGCACTCGAGCAGCCCAGCGCGGACGGCGTCCGATTCAACAATTTACAGGTGAGCCACCACGCTGGGGCTACGAGGGAGGAAAAATAGACACTTGTGTCCGGGAAGAGATACAATTTGTTACAGTGGACTGGAGCCCCTGCATTATAAGGCAGGCGGGGCAAGATAACACAAGCCAGTTTTAAACTCAGGCAGAGTCACAGCCAGCCTGGTAGCACGGCGAGCCGGGAGCTCGTTTTTCTTGACATCCACGCAAAGCTTGCGAATGCAATTTCAAGCTCGGCGGGCCCAAATACTGCAGATTAAAAATATTTTCTGTAATTATGCACGGGCGCCCTCACAGCAAAACCAATTATTTAAAAACCAGTAAAACAAGTCTGGGGGCTTGCCCATTGATTAAAATGAACACCGCAGAAAGTGGACACTAGGAGACAATTTTTCTTTGAACCCTACATAAACTTAAACAAAAGGAGATATATCTCTTTTGGCATAAAGCTAGCAGAAAATACAGACCGCATCGAGAAGGCACCAGCCAGCAGTTACCCAGCACGGGCAACAAATAGAACAGGCTCAAAGAGCTCGCTGATAGCAACAGCTTTAACTCCTTGATAAAACGTTTTGCCTTTTCCTATAACAGGCATAAAAGATCATGGGGCCCAAACGGAAAGCACGGGCACCCTCAACACTGGTGCAAAAGCCCAAATCACCACAATTGTTAGCAGCCATTGAAGCGGCAGAGCACTCTGGATGGGCATGGCTTAGAAAAAACATGTACGGCCTACCCAGGGAAGGAATTACCAGCCCACCCAGCCAAGATGAGGTTTCTGCACCATCAAAAAGGAGAAAAGTATCTGAAGGTACCAAAAAAGGTAACAAAAAATTGTCAAAACTATGCGAGAATGTAGCGGAATTACAGCAACAAAT
The DNA here is from genome assembly GCF_040938575.1 of Ambystoma mexicanum. Classification (NCBI taxonomy): domain Eukaryota; kingdom Metazoa; phylum Chordata; class Amphibia; order Caudata; family Ambystomatidae; genus Ambystoma; species Ambystoma mexicanum. The sequence goes on along the minus strand of NC_090929.1, from coordinate 58,705,703 downwards.
GGTAGAAGTAAGGGGGAAACAGACACCGCCCACAAAGGAACCCGGGGCCTCAAACCCTACCATCGCAGTAGAACCTACAATAATGGTTGTCAACCCACCCGTAACACTACCTACAGCAATCCCGCCACAAGTACAGCAGTTGCCAGTAGCACCCACAGCTATAAATACAACAGCCTCCACAACTCCAGCAACAGACTCAGCAGGTGCTCTAAAAGCATGGGCAACCCCCAGCGCAGACAACACGGGCGTGACAGGGACACCCGGCAGCAATACAACTGACATTGTAACAATCTGTAATGCACAGTTAGACCAAAAAATGAAATCTTTCCAAACAGAGATATTAAATAGATACAAAAGATGCCTGGCATGGAACATTGATACCACAATCAAAGAAGCCATATGGGCCAAGGAATTTATAGAAATCTTTTCCTTAATAGAAGCCTAACGCAAAGGGAAAGACGCTTTCAGAAACCCCAAAAAGATAGAAGAAAAAGCTATTGCCAGAAACGCCCAGGTCGAACAAAACTGGAACAACTGGTTACAAGCCTTTGCCATCTTAGCAACAATATATGAAGAAAAATTCCCCATGGATGGTAGGAAGATCTGGGCATGCGTTGATAAAATAAGGGAAGTAAAAGTAACCCAGAGGGGGAAGACATGGCTAGCATATGACATCAGATTTAGGAGGAGCATGTCAGAAAGGCCGGCCATTAAGTGGGATGAAGTCCAGAACGATTTATACACCCTCAACGCCGAACCTCCCCAGGAAGAAGATACCATGCATTCTTCTTCCAAAAATAGCAAAAATCCACAAGGAAACAAATCCAATGGCAATGATAAATCCAAAAAAGGGGAGCAGCCCTTTCGGAAGAACCAGCCTTGGGCGGCTAAAGATAATGCCCACAGACAGAACAAACAGCAGGCTGCCAAATCCAACATCCCATGCAGAAATTTTGGGAAAAGCCAGTGTACATGGGGCAAAGGATGCTGGTACAAACACGCCTGCACAAACTGCAACGGCCACCATGCAGCAAACAACTGCACCAGACTACCAGCCAAGAAAGAATGATACCCCAATTTTAGAACCAGGACAAACACCCATCAACCCGGGCAACTTTAGGGACGCCCTAAACAACGACCCAGACAAGGAAACCAGCAGGATACTATGGCAGGGTTTCACCAAAGGTTTTTCCATCCCATTTAAGGGCTCTGGGTCACACACCATCCCGATGAACCTGAAGTCAGCCAGGGATAACCCCCAAATAGTAGAAACCAAAATCAAGAAAGAACTGCAACTAGGCAGGATAGCAGGTCCCTGGGACGGCATGCCTTTAAAGAACCAATTAATATCTCCACTAGGGCTTGTCCCCAAAAAAGAACCCGGGAAAATGAGGCTAATCCATCATCTCTCCTACCCCAAAGGCCAGTCTTTAAACGATGGCATCCCACACACAGAATCCGCCGTATTTTACACACATTTCCAAGAGGCGGTAAGGTTCATACAAGAGTGTGGCAGTAACGCCTTGATGGCTAAGCTGGACATCAAATCTGCTTTCAGACTTTTGCCAGTCCACCCGGATTCACAGCAGTGGCTAGGTTTCACTTTTAACAACAAATTCTATGTAGATAGATGCCTCCCCATGGGGTGCGCAGTATCCTGTGCACTATTTGAGCAATTCAGTTCCTTTTTCCAATGGGCTTTCCTAAAGCAGAGACCAGGGACAAAAATAGTGCATTAACTAGATGATTTCATGGTCATAGGGCCACCAAACTCCGGGGAATGCGGCAGGGCTTTAGCAAAACTTGAGCACATGGCCGCACAGTGGGGAATTCCCCTAGCGAGGGAAAAAACCACCAAAACAGACACAAACATAACCTTTCTGGGCATCGAAATAGACTCAGTAAAGGGGCTCTGCAGAATCCTCAAAACAAAAATATCAGACGTCCTGTCTAAAATACAAAACCTGATAATGAGAGAAAAGGGGACAGTAAAGGAAATACAATCCTTAGCAGGCAGCCTCAATTTCGCATCCAGAATAATACCTCAAGAGAGGATATTTTCCAGAAGCCTAGAGTTCAAAATCAAATCACTCACCAAACCACACTTGCATAGGCAGAGAGGTGAAACAAGACCTGGAAACATGGGGAAAATTCCTCAGAGATTTCAACGGGTCTTTACTTTTGCGAACACCTTTAAATACCTGGTCAAACAGGGTCCTATACACCGACGCAGCCGGGAGCAAGGGGTTTGGAGCCATCTAGACTCCGAATGGGTGGCAGGACACTGGCCCAATTCATGGCAAGCAGCAGGGTGGACAACAAACATCACCCTACTAGAAATATTTCCCATCTGGCTAACATTACACATCTGGGGCAGGCGATTAGCGAATACAGAACTTTTGATCTGGTGCGATAACATGGCTGTAGTGGGCTCTATAAACAGAAGGTCTACGAAATGCCCTTTAGTACTGGAAGTACTACGAGCCATTATAACAGTCACACTACAAGAAAACGTTGTAGTCAAAGCGAAGCACATTTCAGGGGCAGATAATAACATTGCTGATGCCTTATCTCGCTTCCAGTGGACAAGATTCCGAGAGCTAGCGCCGCACGCCCAAGAACAGATGACGTCAATACCAGCAGAATGCTGCCCAATAACGGGAAGACAAGAATAACGGCATCAACGCCAGCGCCAGAGAGCACAGGCCGGAATGCCCAACGAAAACCAGGCACCTATAAAACAGGGTCCAAAAACACATTGGCATCAACACCAGCACCAGAGAGTGCAGGCCGGGATGACCAATACAAAACAGGCACCTCTAAAACGGGTGCCAACAACACATTGGCATAAACGCCAGCGCCAGAGAGCCCAAGCCGGGATGCCCAACAAGAATCAGGCACATCACCAACGGGTGCCAACAACCTCCTAGGCTTCCTAACGGAGATGGCAGAGAGGGCAGTGGCAAGCACTACTGCAACACAGTACAGTAAGTGTTTGCAAACAGTACTTAAGGCCATAGGTGTAAACCACGTAGAATTAATAACGATTAAAGATATAGGGCCTCATTACACGGACGGCGGTAAGGGGTAACGGTCACCGTTAATGGCAACAGTGACCGTTAACCCTTACCGCCGTACTACGAGGTCCCTTGCGGGTTGGTGATTTAACGCCTGCTTTTTGCAGGCGTTAAAAACCAACCCGCTAAGGGACCTCGGAGCTAATTACGGCACCGCAAAATTGCGGTGCCGTAATTAGCGCCTTCCCCATTCCCATAGAGCCCTATGGGGCAGAAATGGGAATGGGGAAGGGCAATGGCGGAAGGGGGATTTACCGCCCCTCCAACCTTGGAATGGGGCGGTAAATCCCCTTTCCGCCAAGGCGGTGCCGGTATTTTACCGGCATGAGCCATGGCGCTAATAGCGCCATGGCTCACCGCCTTCCGTGTAATGAGGCCCATAGAAGTATTTTTAAAATGGGCTCGGGAACAAGGTTTCAAAAGGGATTGGGCTAAAAGACACCTGGTGGCCATTTCACATTTTACAAAAATACGGGGCGATTCAGACCCCACCCAGAACGCCCTCATCTCTTATGCAACGAAGGGATGGGGCAGAATAGAGGGTGCCCAAGTGGATACCCGCCAACCCCTTGATTTCAGCAAACTGGTGCAGATAGCAAGCCATTTGGAAGCCATATGTTGGCACCCATACGAGATAATGTTATTTAAAACAGCCTTTTTCCTAGCCTACTTTGGGGCTTTCCGGGTAGGAGAACTCATCGCTTCCAGTACCAAGGCCACAAACGGCCTGGGTGTCATGGAAGTCAGGGTGAGACAGGAGGGTGTTAACATAGAAATGCAACAGTCAAAAACGGGTGCAAAAAGAATCATCAACATTTGTTGCATTGATGAAGCAACAAACTGTCCGGTTTGCATCACCAACCTCTATTACGCACAATGACCCAAAGTGGGGGGGAGTTTTTTAATCCACAAGGATGCATCGGCTCTAAGCCGCTACCAATTTAAAGGAGTGCTGATAAAAGCAATCAGCAAAGCAGGGTGGGATCCCAAACAGTTCGGCACTCATTCCTTCAGGATAGGTGCCGCCACTGCAGCATGGCAGGGAGGCCTAGCACCGCAACAACTAAAAAACATAGGGGGATGGAAGTCAGACTGTTACAAAAGATATATCATACCACAACTGATATAGCCTTCCTCCCTCAAATTTTCTTTTCTTTTCCCTCCCTCCCACCACCACAGAAACAACAGGCGAATCGAGGACCACACTCCGATCAGCATGGATAGTTGACCACTCATTCGTTTTCAGGACAGGCAGATGGGCAGAAGAGACTAAAGAAGGGCCACCTTTCAGAAACACCATTACTTCATGGTGTGGTTACAGAGGCCTACGTTGGGCCGACGTCCACGAAACATTAGCAGAACTGGTGGCATACAGGGACCCCCCAGAATTCCTGCTCATTCATCTAGGGGGCAACGACCTAGTCAACACAGCTAGACGCATCCTATGCGAAGAAATTTGCTCCTCCCTAGCAGGCATTTCGCACAACTGGAGGGGGACGGAAATATACTTTTCGGCCATTTTACCAAGAAAGAAATGGCTAGGGGCCAACTGCTACACATCTATAGACATATCCAGAAGAAAATTGAACAGGGGGATAGAGAGATTCTGTATGACAAGAGGACTGGGTTTCATAAAACACCCAGCCATTACACTAGGCAACCCAGACCTCTTTCTCCACGACGGCACCCATTTGTCTAACCAGGGCATGGAGCATTTCTTTCGGGAAATCAATGCAACACTTGCTCACAGGAGCTGCCTCTAGGGCATACTCTTGGGGGAACACGGTCAGCCGCACAACCTGCCCGTGTGTGGCGGCACAGGTCACAGGGGGTAACCTCAGGACCCGGTGCCCAAAAGTATGATACCATCATGATATGTGATATTGTGTATTTGCCATAACTCATATCTGTACAATAAAATCCTACAGCCTTTTATTGCCAACACTTGACACAAGTTGTGAGCCTATCATTACGGGAGAGGGTTTGGGGTTCGGCCAATACTAATGCATGCATATGGGTTCAGCAGTTATGCTGTGTAAGCGGGGATGGGGATCCTTTGGGGTCCCAACAGGTAGACCAGAGGAAAGTTTGCATTTATTTGCCTCGGCTCATATTTTGATATTAATAGTGATTGAAGACAGCCAATCCGATCCATCCTTTATTTCAGCAAGGACCTGCATTCGAAAGTGCCAGCAGAAGTTCACAGTGCTCCATGTGTCCTGTAGCGAGGCATTTCATGAAGGCAATGCCATTGGGAAGGCTTTAATCTTACTGATGTTTGACCTACACCCAGAAAGATGTCACAGGCCTTTAGGCAGAAAGGATTGGGGTCAGAATAGAAAGTTAATAGGCACGGGCTCCCTGGGGCGAGCCCCTAGGCCAGGCTGGCTTGGGGAGAAAATATGCAGTGGGGAACTCTGATAACGGTGTCCACTGCATCTTCACTCTCAGTCTTGGATGCACCCAGAATGATGGCGGCACCCTTCCGCTGGCCTCTCCTGGCCCCAAGGTAACCCCGAGTGCGGTGGGGGTCATACACACCCTTAGTTTCCAGGCAGGAGGCTCGGTGGCAATCATGCCTTAACCCCTGACTTGTTTCTTCCCAGGCTGCGGGCTCACAATCAACATTGCCTAAAAGATGCTTTCACCCTTGGCGTCTTCATGAATGGGTTACAGCAAGAAGCCAGGCTGCCTGGCACCAACCAACGAAGGGCACCCCTCTGCTTTCTCAAGAGAATTCGTACAAGTGTTGTGGGGTACCTGCCGTGACCCCAGGATCTTTGCGGGTTAGAGAATTTAACGCCTGCTTTTTGCAGGCGTTAAAAACCAACCCACAAAGGGACCAGGGAGCTAATTACAGTACCGCAATTTGCGGTGCCGTAATTAGCACCTTCCCCATTCCCATTATGCCCTATGGGGCAAAAATGGGAATGGGGAAGGGCAATGGGGGAGGGGGAATTACCGCCCCACCAACCTTGGAATAGGGCGGTAATTCCCCTTTCCACCAAGACGGTGCCGGTATTTTACCGGCATGGACCAAGGTGCTAATAGCACCTTGGTCCACCACCGTCCGTGTAATGAGGCCCATTGAGTTGCATGGACCCAAGATCGCTGTAGATTGTTTTTGATCGCATTGAAACCATGCAGGGTATTGGCCGGCTCAGGGAATTTTGTGTGTTTTGTTTTTGATCCCATTGATATGATTTATATAGCACCTATACACAATGGGCCTCATTACGACTTTGGAGGTAGCTATGGCGCTATTAGCAGCATGGCTGCCTCCAAAATCGTGTCCAGGTCCGGGTTCCCAGAATGGGGAATCACCGGGCCATTCCGAGTATGGCGGGCCCGGTAATTTCTCCTTCAGGGAACCCGGGCCCGGTCCTTCCCCATTCCCATTTGAGCCCCAGTAGGGCCCATTCCCATTGGGCCCATTCCCATAGGGCTCAATGGGAATGGGGCGGGAGCTAATAACAGGCCCACTCATAATGGATAAACCAGACGTCCACATCGGGTCCCGCGAGGGAAACTCGTAATAGTGCGGAGTGGGTTTAACGGCACCGGCACCATTACGGGCGCCATTAAACCCATTCCGCACATCTTATAATGAGGCCCAATGTGTTTCAAAGTGCTTCAACGCAAGGGAGGGAACAAGGGAAAATACAATGGTAGGCGGTAACCATGGCGCTATTAGCGCCATGGTTGCCGCCAGTATTTTAGCGTGTCCGCCCTGGTGGATGGCGGAATTACCGCCCTACTCCAAGGTGAGCGGGGGCGGTAATTCCCCATTCACCAAGGCCCTTCCCTTCCCCATTCCCATTTTTGCCCCCATAGGGCATAATGGGAATGGGGAAGGCGCTAATTACGGTACCGCAAATTGCGGTACTGTAATTAGCACCAAGGTCCCTTTGCGGGTTCGTTTTTTAACGCCTGCTAAAAGCAGGCATTAAAGTACCAACTTGCAAAGGGACCTCGTAATAAGGCGGTAAGGGTTAACGGTCACCGGTAGCATTACCGGTCACCGTTAACCCTTACCGCCTTCCGTGTAATGAGGCCCAATGACATTCTTACAGGCCATGAACAGTAAGGATGTGAAATTAACTATCGTACTCGGCCTGACGACATTTCAGATAGTGCAAGAGCTAAGACATAGGGCCTCATTACACGGTAGGTGGTAAGGGTTTACCGGTACCGGTAAGGGCACTGGTAAACCCTTACCACCTTACTACGAGGTCCCTTTGCGGGACCCGACTTTAATGGCTGGTGTAGACCAGCCGTTAAAGTTGGGACCCGCAAAGGGACCTTGGTGCTAATTACGGTACCGCAATTTGCGGTACCGTAATTAGCCCCTTCCCCATTCCCATTGAGCCCTATGGGGCAAAAATGGGAATGCGGAAGGGCCATGGAGAAAGGGGGAATTACCACCCCACCAACCTTGGAATAGGGTGGTAATTCCCCTTTTCTCCATGGTGGTACCGGTATGGTACCAGCGGCAACCATGGTGCTAATAGCACCATGGTTTACCGCCTACCGTGTAATGAGGCCCATAGATAAGGAAGGGGGGGGATTGGAAGGAAATGGAAACAGACAGGCGACTACCATACTAGGCCTGACGACATGTCAGATAGTGCAAGAGCTGAGACATAGATAAGGAAGGGAGGGGGAGAGTGGGGAGGAAATAGAAACAGACAGGCGACTACCGTACTTGGCCTGACGACATTTCTGGTAGAGCCGGAGAAAAACAAAAGGTGAGGGCGAGGGGTGCAGAAAGGGGTGCAGAAAGGGAGGGGAGGAACAAAACAAGCGACTATCGTACTAGGCCTGACAACGTTTCAGATAGGTCTGGAGGGAACGGGGAGTAAGGGGACAGGGTGGGAGACAGATCAGGTTGCTATCATACTAGGTCCAGGGACGATTCAGAGAGAGTCAGTGCATAGAAGAAAGTAAGGGGAGGACTTGGAATAGCCCGGTGGCACCGGGAAGTCAGGTGCTGGTAATTTTTTATGGGTCCGGCTGCAACCCGCCAGTAGCACTGGCACGGTTACCACCAGATCCGTAATGAGGCCCACTACTGTTTTATGACATCACTCTCTTGAGTCATCACTTTTGGGAACTTCCTGTAGATAGTCAAACCCCTGTCTGATATAGGGGCTATAGGTGCTGAAAGTAGGGATGGATTCAGGTGGTCTGTAAGTGTCAGCAGAAACAACAATGATCAATAACCTAGGCCTTCTGATCATAAGATACATGCATTCACCTGATTGCTGCTTGTGTGCGTGTTTACTTGCAAAGCACTCAATAACGACCCGAGAGTCTGTCTACAGTGACTGCGCCTGCTGCGGGAGGAGTCAACAGCATTTGAGCTCCACCTCCAACGTGGAGCGTTCGTGGAGCTGTGCCTGAGGTGTTTACAATCTATGCGGTCGAGACTGATTCCTGGTGCCCGAGAGTCTGTCTACAGTGACTGCGCCTGTTGCGCGAGGCGTCAACAGCATTTGACCTCCACCTCCAACATGGAGCGTTCGTGGAGGTGTGCGTGAGGTGGTTACAATCTATGCAGGTCTACGGCGAGACGTGGATGGTGAGGACCGCTGTCCACAATAATACTGAGCGGGGAGCCTTGGACTGCAGTGATAATAGCTGAATAGGAGTGCTGGGGCTGGGGAGCATGGCTACCTCTTCTAACCTCTGGAGGCATCCCAGGTAAGCCTCACTGAGAGTGTGAAGATGTATGGAATAAGCTGCTGGAATTCAGTGCGCTTGGCATATAAAAGCCCACTTTTCTGTATTTCGGGAGTGGGATGCGGGGGAGTGGACCTTCCCCCCACTGTGCGAAGATCCATAGCCCTCCGCAGCCCGTCATCATAGTTGGATTAAGACTACTTCTGTGGGCATGTCTTCGCTGCGGGGTGCATAAGGCTCTTGTAGGGTCCCCCTGTCTCTCCCCCCCTGTCTTTATAGTAGCCCTCTTAGGTGGTCTGGTGTTTGGGTTAATGGGCCGGAGATTGGAAATGTTACCTTCTTGAAGATCAATTTGCTTGGATAATGCCAGGGGAATAGAAGGGTACTCTGCGCAGTGAGTCTTTGAAATCCGGTAAGCGAGTTCGCAGCCCGTCACGTGCTCCTAAAATTAGGAGCCGGGCACCACGGGCTATCAAGGCACTTGAGGCAAAATGGAATCAGTACTGGTCCTATGCGCCAGCATTGCCTCCGAACAGAGAGATATGAAATTAGTGTTGCGTACTCTGGTTGAAGCCCCATTAAATGAAACTCATTCGGTTATGCACGTGGATAAAACCAGACCCAAAGTCTCATCAACACTTAATGAGGGATTGGCTGGGCCTCCAAAAAAGCGACCTGTTCCTCTGGATAAAACAAATGACCTACTACAGAAACCAGCCGAGACCCTACTCGTAGTGGCCTTATCAGAAAGTGACGCCGTGGATGCCCTGTGCAAGGAACTGTCCATGATCGCCAGCCCGGCGATATATGAGGATGAAACTCATGGGAACCTGCCTGGCACTGGCAAGGGCGGGGCAATAAGAAACCAGTGGCTTTCATGAACTCTTCTACCAGATCTTTGATAGCACCTTTGGACTCTGTTATTCTCTCTTCTCCTTTGAATGGATCGTGGCGAAGGACTAAAGTACAAGGAGATGGTACCAGACAACAGATAGTTCTGCAACGTCCAATGGACAGAAGGATTTGCCACAACCCTAATAAGGACTCTAGGCCTTCTGTCAGAAATGTGACCCTGCAGAATACCTTGCTCCATAATGGTGAACCTATTAAGATACCTTCTAGGCGGCCTCGAATGGCCGCGGTCGGGGCACTCGCTCAGGACCGGGGGGAGTTTGCTGCTGGGTCTACATCCTCAAGTAGATAATACGGCGCAACAGCAGCAAGCGAATGTGGGTGTTTTTGCCTCAATGGGACGTATGGTCAAGGTTGAAGAAATCCTTCCTAAAAGAGAGAGCTTATTCCTGAATCGCTCAAATGTGCTCAATGTATTTGGTTCGATTGCTTGCTTAGCATGTTTTACTAACTATCACATGCTGAGGCCTGGATTGCCTAAATGGGACAGCGCATCTAAGTGGGTGGTTATAGAATTTCGCTCTCCAGTAGTTACATCGTTATTGTGCACTTATGCGCACAAACTATATGGGAGGGGCCTGAAACTCACCAATTGCAACTTAACGGATGGCAAAAAGTATCAACGTGTCTTGCAGCCATATGTCATTGGGAGAGGGGACGGTGCCAGTAGGGAAAGTGATGTACACTCCTCTTAAATATGATACCACACTTCACGCCGCTTGCCACCAAGGAAAAGCTGCGAGTGCCCAGTCCACCAATTGACCTCAGCAATATGATGTGGTAACTAGATGGCTGAGCTAGAACACTCGAGGCTTTCGATCCTTTCTTGTGCACCCAGTGGGTAAAATACTTATAGAAGATTGTGATACCTTTGCCCTGCAGGAGACCCGGGCGAGGAAAGCCTTTTATATTGATGGTTATAGTATCTTGCATTCGGCAGATAAAAGTGGCGCTAAGGGCAGACCCAGTGGCGGGCTTGCCATTGGTGGCTTGGCTAAGCATCCATTGAAAGAATTTACCATGGCTAGGCCCTCTCTCCATGCCATGGCAGCTATGCTGATAAATACGGAGCGCACTTTACTTATTATAAACATATATGACCTCCGCCCCCGTGTGGAGCTGCGATAAAGGACATTATTGCCAACATTAAAGACACTTGATTACTTTGGCAAGACTCCAACCCCACAGTGGGATTGCTATAGCTGGGGATTTGAATGTGCCCAGCTTGCTACAGAAAATGTACAGTGTCCAGCATGAGACTCAAGGGAGTCATTTGGTAGATACGCTTCCACATACGACTGCTGATTCCAGATGGTTGAATATGGCTACGACTCATGATCTTGTCTGTCTCAATACATACGAGCCCTATGATAATAGTATCAAGGGCACTTGGCCCAATGGTACTAGCTTCTTCGACCTGAACTATGTATTTGTAGACATATATTACGTTGACCACTGCGGTGCCTTCACTTCTACATTTAATACGGTTAGCGATCATGCAACCCTGGGATGGACCTATAGTATACCGTTTAACTGTCGCCCTAAGTATTTTCAGGCCTTGGTTTCGGCCAATCCTCAGGGTAACCGTATAGTGTTGAATAATCATAATGTTGAAGCAGAGAGTAATTTTGTTAAAAATAATCACATTCCTCTCACAAACTGGCTGAGTAGACAAGGTTGGGACGTTTCTAATATTATGTGTCTTCTAAATAGTCAGCTACACCTGTCTCGGGAGGTGATAGCCCGGCCTTCTTCACATGCTAATAACTTCGACATCATAATTCACTGTAAGAAATAAATCTAACGAAACAATATCTACAGCATTAAGAAATCTGAAAATCATAGCCTGTGAGAAAAAAGGAGATTTGTCGGGCATTCATCAACTAGATATAAGAATTGGCGTAAGGACCATAAATACTCGAAGACCACTGCTGATTGGAAAGATCTCTTCCAACTCCTCTGTAGCAATGACGACAGAAAGGTTTGGTCATTGTTTAGATCTTCTGCTAACGGGACGAGTGGAAGTGAGTATAATTCCATCAATGTACTGTGCTGGTCAGAAGCTATTATGGCACTATATAATAAACCAGTCAACAACCAACCACATATTCCTTATATAAATGAAAAGGAATTTTCTGAGGGATTTCAGATAGATGATATTGAGATTATCATCAAAGCCCTAAATTGGCTCAGGAGCTCCAGGTCTGGACATGATCGCTAACGTTATATTCAAGGTTGATCCGGAATTCTGGACAATGGTGCTATCAAAGCTCTATCAACAAATCCTCATTACTGGCCTTATACCGCCTAGTTGGCGTAAGTCCATATGAATCCCTATATTTAAAAAGGTGACTGGAATAATACAGAAAATTATAGGCTATTAGCTATGCTTGTCATTAGTTTGAAAATATTTGGTATGATTCAGCAAAAGAAAACTGTCGAAATGGGCTGCTTCTAGAAATCTGTTGTCCACCTTTCAAATGGGCTTTCGTAAATCATATGATACTCTTCATAATCTTCCTACCCTACAAGCCATCATTAGCAACTGCCAGCAGGAATCATATGGGAATATCTATGAATATAATTTGATTCAGTATCCCGCCATGGACTCTGGGTCAAACTGATAGATTGGGATATCGATCGTTCTCTTTTACAGTTTCTCATTGCCTTATATACTAATACTATGATTTCATTTCGCGTTAACCAGTAAGGCGAAGTAACCAAGGACATTCCCACAAATACGGTCTTGAAACAGGGCTGTGGGTTAGCCCCTAGCTTGTATAACCTGTACGTAGCTGATAGGGTCACATGCATTGAAGCTGTACATAATTTCCCTCCACGCCTGGGCACAATTCCAGTGTCTTGGATTGGATACGCTGACGGTACAGATATATTTGATAGATTTCCTATTGGTCTACAGAGATCATTGGATGCTTTGACGGCTTACACCCTGAATAATGGTCTCTGTGTCAACAGTATCAACACAAAGGTAATGGTATTTGGTAAGAGAAGAAAACCTAGATACAACTCTACTTGGCACGATAAGGAAGATGTGCTGGAAATAGTTGATAACTATCTATATCTTGGGGTTCCTAATAGTAATACACAGTCTCCACAAATGTATAGCAATTACATGCACACGAAAACTATGAAGAAATGGCGTATTATCAGGAACTTTATATGCCATAAAGGGGGGAACAATGTGGGGGGAATGGTCGAAATCTATCGTAGAAGCATTGTTCCCATGATCCTATACAGCCCTGCCATTTTCTCTAATCATTTGATGAAATGGATGGACATCTTAGAAGCCAAACTATTGAGATCCATATTAGGGGTCCGCTCTTCTGACCCTGTAGAGGCCCTTCGATGTGACCTTGGTGTACAATCTATCCGTTCTCTCTGGTCACTCCAGAGGTGTAAATTGTTTCTTGCAATATCTCACTCACTGTTGGAGAGGGAGAACGTGTACTGTTATCTGGCTAAACTATTCAAATAGGGCACTACTAATACCTTTCTTGACTCACTCAAAAAGTCTGCCCTTGAGTATCTATCACATCTTGAAATTGATCTATTCGAGATACTGGAAGTACCCAATTCCTCGTGCATATTAAAAAAGAAGAACAGTAATTGTGACTTTATGGCAAACATTAGGCACAAGGCATACAGCACCCAAGGTTTTTGGTGGGATTTGCTCCCGACCTATTTAACTAAAGTATTGTCTCCTAACATACGCAGATTTATAGTGTACTCACATTTTAATATTCTCCCGACCCGTGAGCATATGGGTAGATGCCAGAATGTACAACGTAGTGAAAGACTTTGTAGAATATGCAAGGTACATATTGAACTCAATGTCCAGCTCTTATACCTTTTATAGGGCCAGTTATAGTGGCCTAATAGACAATATTTTATCTATCGAGGGAGATCAATTCTGTTATACACTATATTGTGCAGAAAGTGTTGTCAGGACAGCGGGGGCTATTATGTATAGAACTTGGCTTGCCAACTGATCATCGTTTGATGTCATTTTAATCGTGCAGAGAATTTATTTATGAACCCTTTTTTAATTCCTCAAATATGTAAGCTATATTATTACATTTTGATTGTATTTATATGATTGTATCTAATGCTTGCTTTTATATAATCAGTCTGAGTATATTACAGATATGTGATGTAATTATTTGGCAAAAGGTTTGTTTTAACCATATGCTTTAATAAAAAAAAAATGAAATAACGACTTCAAGTCACTTGAAGACACCATAGAAGAGAGGAGAAATGGACAAGAGGGGATTATGAGATAGAAGATGGCAGAGAGTTAAGGCTGGAAGAGAATTCACTAGGAGGAGAGACCCAATCTATGACATTGAGTTAGAATTTAGGGATTAAACACGGGACTCATGAATGGATAAATTCAGCTGGAGAGAGGTGTGAAACTGACATCTGGCAAGGGTGCAAGCCATGGCTTTTTTGATTTGTATTCAATAATAAAGTTTGATGTCAGAAAGCTAATCTTCTGATCAGATTCCCCTTTCTCAAGCTCCATGCCAAAAGCATAGTATGTATCTGTGGCCTGCTGCATCAGTATCGCGAGTCGCATCACCTGCTCTATCCATGGCACAGAGCAGGTGCAGAGTTTACAGACACCACGTGATAGCGACAGTAACAGAAACATCACTGCCGTGCAGGGGGTGCATTTAAGATATGCACTCCTCTACCCAAACAATGATCGCAAGCAGCCCATGCTGATGTCAGGATAATCCCTAAGAATAAGCAATGCCTGAGTTTAGGCACGGTGCATGGTACTACTTATGATCATGACCGCCACATTCCAGTTGTTTCGCACATGTGTCGGCTCCTGTGAGTCAGCTCACATGTGGAAGGGGAGGTGCAGTCTGGTCAGCCGGAAGTAACCCAGAAAATGCCAGACCTCCCCTTTCATCTCTTTGTGAGGGCAGGTACACCCATGACCTGAGACAGCCGCACAGCAGGCAGGTGCCCTGGGTCCAGGCATCAACGGAGCACGCCCATTCAATAGTAGTAGCCTCACACCAGGGTGCCGCATCTCTAAAGGTCTTTGTTCACAGGAGGGAAGGGAAGGGAGCAGCATTAAGATAGGCAGGAGGGTTCTGGACAATGGACGAGGACTGCCAACATCTTGATTCTCAGTGTCCTTCTTTCGCTTTCTTGTCCCCTCCACTTCCATTCAAGAGCAGGGATTGGACCATGAAAGCAGACAAGCTTTAGTTCAATCACCCGAGGACTTCGGCCTTTAAAACAAGGGGTCTCCCACCCCTTCTGCAGTTTTGTTCAGACCCTCTTGTATGCTTTATGCCACAGATTCCCTCTGAAGATCTCAATGGACTTCCTTTGGGAAAGTGGCACTTTTCAAAGAGCTTGACACGTCATCGTTTCCTAGCTAAAGCTCGTCACCTGCTAGGCCGAAGCGACTTCTCAGCACTGGCACCTGAACCGAATCACTTGGGAGTCACATGCCAACTCCAACCGGCGGTTACAACCGTATCTCAACTCAGCTAGCTCTTGGACTGCCGCCTCATTGATCTCACATTGATGCACCCAAGATCACCACTTCGACGACCATCGCCTGTCCACTCGAACTGCTGGAGTTTCAATCATCGACCCATCCCGGCAGCAAAAGCTCGACATGTCCTGGGCAACTGCAAAGTGTTCCTGGGACCGCCCATACCTGCATCCTTGAGAGATGCCCTTCTACTGCACAGAGCACCTGCCTTTGCCCGTCCTCAACGCCTGCTTGCTGCTTTACCCACATGATCCAACGTGCCCGAACTGAGCTTGATCCACTCGCATCAATGTTTGACACCAGGTCTGACTTTGTCAGCCCACAAAGAACAGAATACAGGTGCGTTTGACAATGAACTGCCCCCTCGGTCCACTTGGACCCTAGAGACTAGTTATGTAATGATCACGCCTGTTTTCAACCAATATATCCTTTTTGTGGTTAGCAAATTATCTCCCACCCCTTGAGTTTAGGTCAGAGTGTTACTTTCTCCATCCTGACGCATCTTCTCTGTTCTTCCTTTGGGGTGGTTTTTTGTACAGTGTTTTCTCTTTGTTTTATTGTATATGGTATGTTTGCTTAAAGTATATATATTTTTATAGAACCTTGTTTGGACATTCCCTATATTTTTGATTGTCTTACTGTGTTGTCTGGGTCACTACTGGTTCACCTTCAGACCCCTCTTAGGAGTGTAGCCTTCCCTCGGCCCGCGTTACCACAAAAGGCAAAGGAGGTATATCTCTTAACGGTGCCTGGTTTACCTTTATGACTGCGTTGTGTTTTGGTCTCTGGAAGTGTGAGGGTTGAGTGGGCCATTTTACCCCCACTCATGCTTGTACTCCTTGTACTCCTGCGAAGCGGGATACAATTTGTCACATAAGGCCATTTAGAGGGCGGAAAAAGGGGGCTCTAATGGGTACAAACCTTCATTTGCCCAGGTGGACAGAACTTCTGGGAGGACAAGGACATTAGGTCATGGGGGAGGGCCCCCTCCTGGATGCTAAGGGACATTAGTTCTTGGGTGACCCTGTAGTTTTGGGTAAAGCAAAATTGGAGCATTTTGGAGCAGTGAATACATAAATAGACATGTTGCAGCCCTTTACGTGGCCCATTATTGTGTTTATTTGTATTGATAGTGTGCCCATCACAAACTAAATTGCCCCTTGGTGCTGCCAGTCACAGGGTAAAGGTGATAGCCACTTAGCACCGGCACATAGTTCCAGCACGTCCCATTTTTCCCAGCATTGAGAACTTCTATTTCTCTAAACTGAGGGAGAGTACTGGTACTTATGTTTGTGACTAGAAGCAAGATGCTCAAATGGCATTAAATTGAACCAGAATCCAGGACAAAGCTCCTTCAGTGTTTGCTGTGGCTCCCTGCGCCAACTTCCTCTCCCCGGAAGCTGTGTTCCTTCCTAACCTTCCCTTCCTCTCCAAGGGGAGCCTCAGGTGCATCTTCAAGATACACCTTTGTGCTCAATCTCCCAGTGGGGGGTGCCCCCTCCCACGAGGGACCACCCCTTCTGTGTATTGCCCTTATGGATACTGTGCTCAGAGCACTGTTAGTGAATGCACCTCTTCAATGCACGCAGTTAACGTACAGAAGTTTTCCAAAACGTCATTCCCCCCTCTAATTATTGATGTATGAATCTGCAGGGACAGCTCAGTGGGTTCAGTGCTCTCCTCAGTCATGGGGCCAGGCAACACTTTGCAAGCTTGAATACTAGCAGCGCTGACTCAGTCCTTCATCCTTCCAAGGTTGATCAATGCAGTACCATTAAATTGGATAGGTATAGCCCCAGCAATACAGCACTTAGAAGTGAGAGGAACACGGCATGTGACGCTACTGAGCTATGCTGAGGCTTGGTGCCAGAAATACCAGGACTTGATCAAGAACACGGTAGTTGAACTCGAAGAGTAGCTGTAGAGTTCTTCCTACCAATGTATCCCTTCCAAACTAAATACAAAGGGATCAATCAGTCGAAAGATGGGAAACACCACACCAGACCTCAGAGGACCCGAGACACCGTTGACTGCAGGAGAGGGAGAAAACTATGATCACAAACGGAAATCAAAGGAACTATAATGCCAGCTAGAAGAAACTAGAGAGTATCATCAAAGTACAATGAAAGGAGACTGTTATAGCACTAAGATGAATCAATGTAGGAACCAAGGATTGACTTACCAAACTGTAAGGATGAAAACAGCGATGCCAAAGGGAACTCTGGAACAACCCAACCTATCCCTGACACACAACGGCATGAGGATGACTAGGTGAGTGCAATAGTCTCTAGTCCAGTGCCTGTGCCTACGGAACGAGGATGCCTGTCGACCTCAGCGCACAACCCAACCTATCCCTGACACACGACGGCACGAGGACGACTAGGTGAGTGCAATAGTCTCTAGTCCAGTGCCTGTCCCTACGGAAGGAGGACTCCTGTCGACCTTAGCGCACAACCCAACCTATCCCTGACACACGACGGCACGAGGACGACTAGGTGAGTGCAATAGTCTCTAGTCCAGTGCCTGTCCCTACGGAAGGAGGACTCCTGTCGACCTTAGCGCACAACCCAACCTATCCCTGACACACGACGGCACGAGGACGACTAGGTGAGTGCAATAGCCTCTAGTCCAGTGCCTGTCTCTACGGAACAAGGACGCCTGTCGAACTTAGCGCACAACCCAACCTATCCCTGACACACGACGGCACGAGGACGACTAGGTGAGTGCAATAGTCTCTAGTCCAGTGCCTGTCCCTACGGAACGAGGACGCCTGTCGACCTTAGCGCACAACCCAACCTATCCCTGACACACGACGGCACGAGGACGACTAGGTGAGTGCAATAGTCTCTAGTCCAGTGCCTGTCCCTACGGAACGAGGACGCCTGTCGACCTTAGCGCACAACCCAACCTATCCCTGACACACGACGGCACGAGGACGACTAGGTGAGTGCAATAGTCTCTAGTCCAGTGCCTGTCCCTACGGAACGAGGACGCCTGTCGACCTTAGCGCACAACCCAACCTATCCCTGACACACGACGGCAGGAGGACGACTAGGTGAGTGCAATAGTCTCTAGTCCAGTGCCTGTCTCTACGGAACGAGGACGCCTGTCGACCTTAGCGCACAAACCAACCTATCCCTGACACACGACGGCAGGAGGAAGACTAGGTGAGTGCAATAGTCTCTAGTCCAGTGCCTGTCCCTACGGAACGAGGATGCCTGTCGACCTCAGCGCACAACCCAACCTTTCCCTGACACACGACGGCAGGAGGACGACTAGGTGAGTGCAATAGTCTCTAGTCCAGTGCCTGTCCCTACGGAACGAGGACGCCTGTCGACCTTAGCGCACAACCCAACCTATCCCTGACACACGACGGCAGGAGGACGACTAGGTGAGTGCAATAGTCTCTAGTCCAGTGCCTGTCCCTACGGAACGAGGACGCCTGTCGACCTTAGTGCACAAACCAACCTATCCCTGACACACGACGGCAGGAGGACGACTAGGTGAGTGCAATAGTCTCTAGTCCAGTGCCTGTCCCTACGGAACGAGGACGCCTGTCGACCTTAGTGCACAAACCAACCTATCCCTGACACACGACGGCAGGAGGACGACTAGGTGAGTGCAATAGTCTCTTGTCCAGTGCCTGTCCCTACGGAACGAGGACGCCTGTCGACCTTAGCGCACAACCCAACCTATCCCTGACACACGACGGCACGAGGACGACTAGGTGAGTGCAATAGTCTCTAGTCCAGTGCCTGTCTCTACGGAACGAGGACGCCTGTCGACCTTAGCGCCAGTAATACCAGTCTCTAGTTCATGCGCTGTCTTTTGGGTCATGCAGATTCCCTCTGGGGCCGAATGATAATCCTTCCAACAGCTTGATCCAATCTGACAATGTGGTGGTGACAAAGCGATGAAGATCCTTCCTCCAAAGGCTTGATTAAAATGCACAGCATGAGGATAATAACGTGCGGAAGACGTGGCATTGATTATGGAGAACAGATAAGGGTCAAAACGTTCTGGGTTCGATAACTTGCGGGCAGCGTGGAGATTAATTCAGGAGACAGAAGCGTAGTCAAAAACATTCCGAAGTAATTCAGCGTGCATCAGGAAGCGAAGAGAAGTAGGGACACGGACCGTATTGGTTAAACCAGGGAAGCCTTCCGTAAGGGTAATGAGGTAGGGGCAAGACCAAGAAAGAACAAGAACAAAAGTACCAAACAAGTACACAAGAGCTACCCGAGATTTTAGAAGTAAAATCAGAAGCGGCGAATGCGGCAACCCGGAAGCATTAAAACGGGTGGCCGCGAGCTTGCCTAATTCTGCCTCTCCGAGACCGGGTCACGTGACGAGCATGGAGAGGATGCCATAGTCGCCATGGCAACCTTGCAGCGTGTGTTTTCGAAAAGCGAAAGTTACATAGGTACATCTATATCTACATGTACATAGGTACATCTATATCTCTTCTGCACTTAAACCAAAACAAGCCCTTATGCCAATGTTAGTTTAAATTAAGAACATGCCATCAGCCTCCAAACAAGTTTCTATTCAAAAGAGAAGACAGTAGTAGTGTTAGGAGGACAATTTATTTATTTATTTGTTGAGCATTTGTTAGACACCTATACAACAAAATGTTGTTTCCCGGCATCACAAAGTGGGGAGGGAAGAAGGGGAGTAAATAACATTGGCATATACAGTACATATACACTCCTGGTCCTACTAGGCCTTGTGACATTCGGGCATTGAAGTGCAGTGAAGAGAAGTGCAGAAGATATGGAAGTCAGGGAGGGGGGAGCAGGGTATGGGCACGTGCTGGTGGGAGCCCGGGAAGGAAGTGCCAAGGGGAGCCAAGGGAGGCGGTCACTGGCTAAGTGCTAGGGGGGAGGAAACCCAAGATTGGGATGTACAGCCGGCAGGAAGTGCAGATGGGGGCTAGAGGGGGGTTGCTGGTGTCGACTGGATAGATGCTTTAAAGGAAACGAAAACACAATGTTAGTGTTAAAACAAAGAAACAGCTAGCATGTGTTTCGCCCCTCTGGCCTTTTTCAAGGTAAGTCAAATATTGATGGTACAAAATGTTTCAAATGTTGATTTGCTCAGGCTGAGTCAGAGAGGAGACAAATGTGGTATTGAAAGAGAAGGGGGTCAAGATAGAGAGGGGGAGAACGCAGAGAGTGAAAGAGAGTGGGAGGCATTTGGGAAACTGAAACATACAGACAAAAGGAGTGTCAGGGTAGAACCGGGCGAGGGAAAAAAAGTGAGTTAAAAACACCTTGTGTCAGTCATGAGTGGAGAAGTGAGAGGGAGAGAGAGAGGGTGTGCATCAAAATGCAAAATTCCCCAAATAAGGTTGACGATGACTCTGGAAGTGATATAAAGGCAGGGAGAAAATGAGGTCAAAAGAGGGAAAAGGGGGACTTGAGCGACTCATGCAAGGGGAAAGGGTTGCCGCTGGATGTATTAAAGAATCCCAGCGGCATTGGGGGAAGGGCGACTGGTAGAGAGAGGCGGAGAGTGGAAGACATTCCAGAGACACTCTACAGACCTGAACATAGTGCTCATTATTTATAAAGTGTCTCTTCATCTGTATCTTCACACTGAACACATCCCACCTTCATTCTGCGTAAATGTATTGTGTGCTTTGGTTTCTTTCCCACCGTTTAATTAAATAACACAGAAAAATGATCGCAAGCTGCCTTAAATACATCTACACATTAGCTAACAAAAATCATACAATCACATAATAAAATACTGTTAATGCAGGTCAAGGAGATACTAATTAAAAGATTATGAAACAGTGATGAGATGAAACTATCAACAAATGAGGGATTAAATCAAAAACATCTCATGGAGGCTCCACTCGCGGTAATTTAATGAAGATAACGTCCCAGAGGCATCGAAGAGCATGCGCCAGACATATGGACCTCCCTGACTTGCACTAGGATCAGAGCTGCTGTGCACCAGTGCTGTGTGTATTACTCCCAACATGCAGGGGCAGATCTAGGGCAAGGAGCCCAGTGGGCAAACATGACAGAGGGCCCCGGGTGGGCGGGCCATGAAGGCGGAGTCTGGAATCGGCGCAGTTGGACAATAATGAACATTAAGGACAAGTACTACTTTTGTGTTTTTTAGTTGTCTGTGTTTAGGGGTCTGACTCCAGCTAGAGACAGCTGGAACCCTCGCCAGGTTTTGCTGTCAATGGTGGTAATATTGAAAGATCGCGCCTGAAGATAATGTTGGGAATTATAGGGTTCAAGGCAATGGGCAATGGGAGGGGACATTACAGGGGGGTGACATTACGGGGTAATTCCTACGGCAGCAGAACCCTTGTGTGCATATCCCCAGTGTTCTTACCCCCCACACACTTGAAAGGTCATTGAGCATCACAGACTTAAAGGAGTTCACCTTTTAATCTCAAAACATTCCAGGGGATTCCTTTGTGTGGGTGTTGCTTGTGGCACTTGAAAGACCCCTTAACTCCAACCCACCACCACCATATCTCCCCCAGCTCCACAGCGCCCTCTACAGGCCAGTGAATGGGAATGGAGAGGGAATAAGTAGAGAAGGGGCAGGTAACATGAACACTGATGGCACAAGAGAGCGGAGAAAGAGGGAGGGCAAAAGAGGGAGGGAGAGATTGAGAGTGAGGGAAGGTAGGAGATAAGGTGAGTGAATGGAGCCAGGTGAGGGTAAAAGGGTGAATGGGTACAGAGATTGAAAGAGGCAGGAGAATGGGGCAACAGTTAATAAGACCCAAAGGTGAGTGGAAATGCAGGGTGAAGAGGATTAAAGGTCAGGGAAATAGCGAGCAGGGGGTTCGGGTGTGTAAGGAGAGTGGGGAATAATAGCAGTCAAAGGAGTCAGGGAGAAATGAAGAAAGAGAGCAGGAGAAAGGGAGAGAAGGGAGGCAAGTGAGTGGGGAATGGGCAGTGAAGGGGCAGCAATGGAAAGGCAACTGGTGTGATGTGGCCAAACGGGGGAGGAAAGAATTGAGTGAAGGGAGGCAGGTGGGTATGCAAATAGCACCAAAATGAGGAAGAGAGTGTGATCTTTATAACAAAGAACTTCTGGCAGAAATGGAGGAAGAAAAGGCGAGAGGAGCATTAAGGGAATGAGGCAAGAACAGGGGATGCCATAGTGCTCAAAAAGAGCAGGAAAGAGTGGGATACTAGAGAGGAAATTGCTGGTAAGGAAAAAAGGAGGGCAAGAAGAATGCAGTATGAGAGAAAATGGAAGCAGAAGGGAAAGGGGTAAAAGGGGAGCATATTTGTGATGCGAGGTGGGCAGGTGCTTGCCCTCGCTGCCCACCTACACACAGTCACAGCTGCAACAGATAACTGAACAGGAAAACAATAAAAATGCAGCCCCTTGGATGAGAGCGTACGCTCCACCAGCACCCCCAGTTTCAGCTTTGTGTTAACCTCATTTCAATAAACCGATTAGAGGTTGATGAGCCAGACACAGGGGCGCCTTGGTAAGGATTGTTGTCCCTTGAAAGGTGTGATTGGTGGGTGATAGTAAGTAGGAGGGGAGTATAACGCTACATGCTGCGTAAAATAATGGCTGAAGCAGATGACCTTATATTGAATTCTGCTTCACTGTGAATACCTTTTTTTTAAACCAAATAATATTGTTTTTAGATCCATATTCCTTTTCAGGCTGCTACTACACGTGTGCATTTAAGGTGGTGAAAATAAAGGTATACACGTCTGTTTGCTTGACCTATTTCTATAACTATGTATGTAATGTCAGGTTTGTTTCTTATGTGCTTTGTGTACTTTTGAAGGCATTGATAGAAAAACACATTATTTTGTTTTTTGAAAGCCAAACCTTAAAAAATATGTATGTGATCTATTCCTGTGAGGATAGGTATGTAGTCAAGTGCTTAAATCAGAGCCTTGGTCCAACTTCTGATTTCACCACTTTAACGAAATATGTGATCCTGGGCCAATCATTCAATCTCACTGTGCTTGATCTGGGGACATTGAGTGTTGCTAGAAGGGATTTAGTTTTCAATGTTTGCTATGAAGAAAATCCCTCATGGTTTACTGTATATATTGCACTGCATATTAATCTCTTGGCTTACATGGGAACACCTCTTTTGATGTCTGTACCAAAGGTATTCTGGAGTCTTGAAGATTGATGCCACTGCTTGCAGTATTATTTACTGTGATGTTGCTCTGATCATGTCAATCCATATTGTGCAAATTGGGGTTCTGCATATCTTTTGCTGGACGGCAAATAAGAGCATGTCAGTGCCTTGTATGCCTAACTGTCACACAGTGTTGTGAATTGGTTGTGCTGTGTATGTGTTGAACAGCATCAGGGGGGGGGGACCACAGCTGCCGCTATTTTGGCTGCATTACTAAACAGCAAAATATTTATTTCATGGTATTAAATGTGCTCTTTGCCGGCAGCCCTTTTCTGGCTTCTGTCACCTTGACTCAGTGGTATCAAACTTTTTCATACTGAGCCTTCTGTCCCCCCTTTCCCCTAGTAAGAAAATGCTTCTGAGCTCCCTTCCTATGTGTTGCCCTACCCTAGAGGGGCCAAAGGATCCCCACGGGGGCCAGGCTCTTTAAAATATAAGCTGATTTTCTACTGCTTATATTTTGTATTAAAAGCAGTCACCTTAATCCTCTTTTATATTGAAAACATTCATCTTAATCTTATTTTATAGAGTCTTCCCCCCCCAGACATCCTTCGGGCCCCCTAGTTTGAAGACTTTAAATAAATGTGAGCTTTGGGGGAAGGTTACAGTCTGGCTTTGATGGCATCCAGCAGTGTTATCTCCTCTTTGCCTTTACTCTGGTTTCATCTGCATTAGCACCTTGCCGACAGTGCAATTACTAACTTTTCAGTGGCATTTTAGTGTTTCAGCTCCCCTCTGGCTGCCCTGTGAGATTAAAGGGCATTCCTTTGTATCCATTCTTTTTAAGCAACCCAAGGGTGCCACACACTGTGTCCAGCCCTCACGATTGTACGCAAGGGGGGCCCACTCATATTGAAATCGGCCACACGAGCCCTGACAAATGTTTAGTCAGGCCCTCTGAGCGTCAGCAAGGAGAGAGGAGGGGCTGGTGTGATTAGATGGGAAGGTGTCGGACCAGGATACAGCAGCGCCTGCTCGCCCTCTTGTCCATCAGCGAGTGCTAAATCCGCCTCTGCTTACATGAAGCTTGAAGAAGTAAAGGCAGTGAGTCTAGAGACGTTGAGCACTTCCCAAGATATTAGTGGAACTCTTCCGCAGCCCTTGCCAATATCCCTTAATGAGACGCGAAGGTAGGACATTAAACCATAGCAACATCAAAAATCCACCTGCATTTTGGCATGGATCTTTTCTTATGTATTTCTGTGGAGGGGCCACTGGAAACGACAGCTTAATGTAGTAAATGTATGTATTTTCTCCAGCAAAGTACTCAAGATATAGCAGCAGTCCCAACTTCATTTTACTAGACCAGTGCCGTCTCCATTTATGTTCACAATGACGCCATTGGTAGCTGCTCCCACCATTTAGAGCATGCCTACAAACTACGGGAACACAGCATCGCATCCATTTAACTGGGACCATGTTAAGCATATAATTTACATGCAGGCTCACAGCGTCTAAACACATGGAAAAAGGGACAAGCTCTAGAATTTGTAGATCACTGCGCTTTTTCATGGTGCTTAGTGTTGCATCGTGCAGCCGGTGAGTGGTTCCTGAAAGACTGGGCACTTGCATCTTGTTTGCAGTTTAAATAGGGTATGGTGGGGAAACTGCACTCAAACCAAGCCCTGGAGCCTGTTGGGATGGAAATGAGCCTATCCCATCCTCTAGGCGCTTTAAGATGAGGCGAATCCCATGAAATCATGAGGTCTACAAGGAGGAAGAGGAACCTGCTATGAAAGTGGGAACGGACATAATATAGCACGAACGAAAGATGCATAACAAGGGTGGAAGGCTTGGGTGTGAGAAGAGCGGTATCAACAAAGCACAGAATGTGTGGGTCAGTGTGACTGTATTTCTTCCTCCCATCCCCTTGGCACCAGCCCCGAGCCTCCCGGATGCATTCCATAGTGATGTAGTATTGGGCTTAGCATATAATCACAGTGTTTACAATGTAACTTATGAGAGACCTGACCTTCACTCTGCGGAGGGGTAAGCCCAGCTGACCCACGTGGGAACTGACGGACGGTGGAGAAGGGAACCAATTGTAGCCTGGCATCCCCTACGGAGCAGGCCCATGTATATAGTCTCACCAATCAATGATGCCAGTTTTTACTGTATACAAGTGGTGCTGTCACAATATATTATGCAGCACAAGCAAGACAAGGACCCCTTTTCCCTTGCAATGGGCGTGTGCACAATCAAACCGCTTTTTATTTTTACAATCCCCAGATGTTTTTTTAAGGAGGCCTCCAACCCGTCTCGCACCCAACCTCCACCAGCACCCTTTGTCCAAATAGACCAAGAACCAGGCCGATGTGTTGTTAATGAACACTATTAATTTATTATTTTTAATATTCAATCAGAACATAATATGACAGCAGCCACTATTGAGGTGGAAACACAATGCACAGGTTTCTAACACATCACCAGATTACAAAAGACTTCAATGCCACACCAATTTAGGTTGTGAAAGCAATGTAAACTAATTCCCCTCTACTGATGGCAGGAAGGTTAAGCGCTCCCCCCGTTACAATGGAAAACTGGGGTTTTCAATGATTCAGTACTACTACCATGGGACAGCACACAAGGGTATTTTGGGCTGCTTACACTAGAGAACAAATAGGGCTTCAACACAGACTAGCTAGCACACATGGGAAATCCGATTTTTACATGGGCAGCACATGAAAATAAAAGTGAATAGAATCCGAGATAAGGGTATGATAGATAAAGAAGGATTGAATAGGAAAAACGATTCTTTAAAGGTGAACAGAAAGATTTAGAAAAACAAAAATGCAAATCACGCTAAGTGTTACTGGGGCTGGAAGTGACAGGCAAGCTGAAAACCATAAAATAAAGAAAAGTCAATGCCAAATCCAAGCTCAGAACATAGTAGAGAAAAAAGGATTGAGTAGGAGGAAAATCACCTTTTAAAGGCGGAAGAGAAGGTTTTGGAAAAATGAAGTTGTAAAAATCTATGAATTTGGCTGCAGCTGGAAACTGCAAGCAAGCTCAAAACCATACAAATGAAGGAAACTGCAATGCTAAATCCGAACTCAGAACATGATAGAGGAAGAAGGACTGAGCAGGAAGATCACTTTTTAAATAAGGAAGAGAATGTTTTGGAAACATTGAATTATAAATCACAATGAATTTGGCTGGAGCTGGAAATGAAACACGCTTTCAACAATGGGAAAGGCACATAGAAACCACTGTTTTTAGTGAAAATGACAGGGGCGACTCACAGGGATGTTTTGGGCAAAGAGATTCTCACAGTGGGAGTAAGAGTTTGGGTTTATAATGAGAGGTGCAAATGGTGTTTTGTTTTTAGCCACACAATTTTCACATGGACAAATTCGGTTTTAGCTCATAATGGGAATAATTATTTTGGGGCAACACTTTAATGACTATAACAATTAAATAACATCACAGGGCACAAGATAGTTGGTTTTGAATTGCAACAATCTTGCTCTGCCAATTTGAATGGGGGAATTAATTGATTTACTGAGCAAAATACTGGGGAAAGAACTTACCTAAAAATGCAAACAAACAAAGGGCTTTTCAGGGGAAAGAGAACTTTGATCAACAGATACACAAGGGATGATTTGCTCCATAGGACAAATGACTTAAAGGCACAGAGGTACTTTTAGGGGAAAGAGAACTTTGATCAACGGATACACAAGGGATGATTTTATTCCATAGGAAAATGACGTAAAGGCACATAGGAACAAAGTATTTGTCAAGGAGTGAGTTACCAAATTGAACGGAGAGAGGTAAAAATACTTTTCCATAGAACAATGACTAAATTTCACAAACAGATACAATAAAGCATTTTTCCTTATGGACACTCTAGGGAAGTGCTTACATAGATAGGACTTTTTTAATCTATGGCTGTGTAGATCGATACTTACAGAAGAAATGGATTCTATAGTCCTCAACTTGGTTTGATGATTATGGGACCTACTGTTGCGAGCCACAGTTTTCCCTTGTTTCTGCCCAAACCATATTACTGAAAATGCAGGCATTCGATGGGTAAAACACCTAGCACCTGTTATACATTCTCTCAAATTTTTATGATGGTCATATTTATGCAGAGGACACAATTATTTTTTTCTATAACTTTTGATAGATTGGTGTCAGCAAAATCCTTTTCGGCCCAGTAGATGTGACTTGCGGACAGCTTTTTAGAAATCTGTACATTAATATTTTGGGCCGAACATTATGGATATTGCACAATGAAACATGTGTCTCCTATTTTACACAATGGGAAATCAGCTCCCTCTTTAAACTAGACCCCACCTTTGCCAAATGTGACTGTGACATCACAAAGGGTTTGTGCTGAAATTAGATCACATTCTGCAGAGCTTCAAAGGGCTAGTTGCTGGCTCAGGCACATTTTATTGGGGCCTAAGTGGTTTGGACCATAAAATGCTGGAGAGCACCCATGCTTGAAGGGAAGCCAGACTCACATTACCATATCAGCAGACTTTGAAGCTTCAGTTTCAGATTTGAAAAAAAAACCACTGCAGAAACGAAACCAGGACCAATATTTGAAGCCTATCTCTGCTGCAAGCATTTTAACTTTTTAACCAACCTTGGTAAAGCACCCTTTTGTATGTAAAGCCCTTTCACAGTATTTTCCTGTAACCAGTGATCACTGAAAGGCAACATAATGTATATATTTCCAGACTTTGATGCACATCTTCTTTTACACAGTGTTACTTCAAGGCAAAATTGACATGTCTTTGGTAGCCTCAGCAGTGGAAAAGGGCCTTCATTTGACTGGAGCTTTTTAACCCCGTTTAGGCTCCCAACATGACAACAACCAAACTCTTATGTTGAAAATGTTTGCATACATCTCGGGAAGCCTGTCTTAAACTGCAAAGGAAGCATGGATTCAAACACTTTCTTTAATCTTTCCGCCGAAATGCATTCTGCTACATAGTAACGGTAGCTCACAATGATGCCATCCCATGAAGGGTTCTGTGGACGGTAGTTCAGGGGGACATTATTTCAGTTTTCTCATAGTTTGACAAATTATGCCATTGTGCTTTGCTTTTGAGCAGGCAATGCACATGTTTAGGCATTTCCAAGTTTGGACACCTTATTTTGCTCCTTTTCACTTTGCAACTGCGGGGCCTCAATTTGCACATTACTCCAGTGCAGGTCTTTTGCTGAGGAGTATAGCCCCCTCTGACTCCGGCCTGTAGTTATGGCATTTTAGGGATATTTCACCCCACAATGTGTTTGCCCTTTTTTAACTACAGATTGTGCTAAATAGAACCAGCATGTTCTTGAGCAGCAGAGTCCTTTGCTGATATTTTGTATTATATACAATTAAACCTTGTTATCCTTGCAAGCTATCTCTTGGCCTATTTTCCTAGAGGGCTGTATTTACTCCGGTGTGATAGTGAACAGGGACTTGCCATCATTTGGTGACCCTGCCAACGTGATCCCATCGCCCCATACCTGCAGAGGTTTCCAGGCAGCCTCTCCGGAAGGGCCGCGCCCACCTACAGTGACCAGTCTCAAAACGCATACCCCGAGTGGCCTTGTGGAGCCGTCTTTGCAGAATCCCGCCTGCTCTTTGGAACGGGGTGCAGCACCAAGGAGAGGTGCAGGCCAGTTGTGGAACCCCGTGAACGGAAGTCTTCGGGAGAAATCATGCATGTTAGTATAACCTGCAAGGGATAACAAAGTGGGGTTGGGTATATGGAGCAGTGTGCATGGGGTGAACACGTGGTGACTGAAATTAAGAATGTGGCATGGTTTTAGAGGGTGTTTATTTTTCTTTTTTTATTATTCATTTTTAAGGATATTAAGGTAAAGGAGAACGGAATAGAGAGTGACCCCCCTGAGTAAGGAGGGAGGGGAAGGTGGCACCACTTGCACTTTCTCAACCTCTGCAGGAAAAATATGAGGATAAAATATAGGAGCTCGGCCTAATTAGAGAGTGCTCGGGCATAGTAGTGGCATAGTAGCGGTTATTGTTTTAGCTTGTTATTTTGGTTTATTTTCTTGGTGTATTTTTTAAGGTGTAAGGAGGGAGCCCAGGAGGGTGTGGTGTGTGAGCGTATCAGGAGAGCATGAGGTGTGGGTGTAAATGCATTGTTGGGGGATAGCGGGTGGGGGAAGTGAACTGATGATGTTTGCTCTGTGACACTTGTTGACGGTATTATGATATATTAGAAATGAAATTGAATCGCATATTCATTGAACTGAGTGGATTACTCTTTAACTGTGACACAGTAGTATAGGTGTAGTACCACTGTGAAGACACATGAGAGACACGACAATCGGGGTAGAAACCCCCCTAGACCCAATTTACAAGGCCCAGTCCCAATATTGTGAGAAGATGAAAAAATATCATAACCAATGGGTGACTGAGACGAAAGGGGGGGAAATGCCCCATCCCTGGCCAGACCTGGGTTCTTTTGACAGGCGCACATTGGAACATATGTCTACATACCTGACAGCAAAATAGAAGGGTAGACCATTTCAGAATAGAAGGGAAGTATTGAACTTCTGGAAAATGTTTCAGGACACAGAGGATCCTAGAGGGTAAGAAGCCGCACCTGTGAGTACCAGGGGCCACATCAGCTCAGTCCCTTGATGTTGGGGCAGGCAGCCAGATGCAGGTACCTGGGCGTTTACACTGCACCACGTTCAGGCTCAGTCAGTCCTTTGATGCTGCGGCAGGCAGCGAGACACAGGTAGCTGGGCGTCTACGCTGCACCACGTTCAGGCTCAGTCAGTCCCTTGATGTTGGTGCAGGCAGCAAGAAACGGGTAGCTGGGCGTCTACGCTGCACCACGTTCAGGCTCAGTCAGTCCCTTGATGTTGGGGCAGGCAGCGAGACGCGGGTGGCTGGGCGTCTAGGCTGCTCCACGTTCAGGTTCTGTCAGTCCCTTGATGTTGGGGCAGGCAGCGAGACGCGGTTAGCTGCGCGTCTACGCTGCACCATGTTCAGGCTCAGTCAGTCCCTTGATGTTGGGGCAGGCTGCGAGACAGAGGTAACTGGGTGTCTAGGCTGTGCCACGTTCAGGCTCCCCAAAGCAGGAATGCCTCTGGGTGTTGATAGAGCAGGGGGTGGGAGCATGTTACTCACCCCCCACCCTTCTTGGAAGGAGAATTAGACAGTTGATATCCCAGTTCAAGGGCTGGCAGAAACCTACACCCGTGCCCATATCGGCCTGGTCCGTGGATGTTAGGGCAGGCAGGGCGACGCTAGTGGCAGGGTGCCAGGGCCACTTGCTTATTAGTTCTCTCCCCAAGCAGGAGTTGTTTGATTGCACTGCCAGCAGTAGAGGGCGCACAAGCACTTTGTTGAGCTGCAACCCCCACATGCAAGATGGGTTCTTCTTGGCAGTCTTGTGCCAGTATGCAGGCATGTTCTGTGTCAATATGAGCCTTTTGAAATTATGACTGCCCTTCTTCGCACTTTCACATAGCTGGTATGCTTTCTTTGCTCTGATGACAGGAGTACTGTATATCTGTTGGACCGGTATTCGCAGGTCGGGGGGGGGACTCCCCTTCATGCTCTGATGTGGAGTGTGATATTCTCCTACGCGGACCGCCTCACGCTGTTTTGTCATTCATACAACACCTCGATTAAGATGAGACGACACAGAGCTGGGGTGCAACACGTCTTTATTCAACAACTGCTTGTCTCGAACTAACGGTCTGGCGGTAACCCTGCCCCTTAACTCCCGTGGGTCACAGCCCACTAATTAATGGCAACAGACAGAGGACTCATCCTCCAAACACAATGAGAGTGGCAACACCACACCCTCCCGCTACTAAACATTTAGTCCTGCCCTCAGTTCATCTCTTCAATGAGGCGATGGGGTTTCTTTCTTGTTCTCTGGGGTCGACATTCCACTCTGGCTGGTGGACCGGTCGCGGTTCCTAACGTCGTGTCACCTTCAGAGTCTTCTCTGTCTCCTTCATAGGGAACGTCCCATTGAGAGAAAGTGTCATCCAGGTTTATGTCACCTGAGGATGGGGTTCCGGGCATTCGCCTGAAATGAGATGAGTTTCGTGTTACAGACCTGCTGTCTCCTTCTGCGTTGATGAGTGATCCCTTCCTTTTGACAATGATGAGGGGTTCTTCGCTGAATGGGGCCATGTTTTTGCGCTGTTGGGGTTGGCGGACCACGACCAGGTCTCCTGGTGTCAGGTCATTCTCCTTGGCCCTGCGGGTGGCGTCAGCAGTCCTCTTCATGTTCTCTTTCATGAGTTTGTCTCTATGTCTCATTTCGTTGTGTCCTTTTCATATTGATCTTCATCAACCGCTATGTGTGGTAATCGTGTCCTAATTGTTCGCCCAAACATCACCTCTGATGGTGTTTTCCCGGTGGTGCTATGTGGGGTGTTTCTGTAATCTCGCATGAGTTGGTATAACAGCTTCTCGACAGGTTCTCCCGTGATGCGTGCAATTTGGGTCGTGTGTTTAACGTTGCTCATGAACCTTTCGACTGTTCCATTTGCCTGTGGCCACAGGGGTGTCACTTTTCAGTGGCGAAAACCCATGTATTCAGCCAATCTTTGAAAGTCTTGTCCGGTGAACGGAGGTCCATTGTTGGACTTTACTACCTTGGGTACTCCATATGTTGCGAACATTCGATCTAGGGCTGGGATGGTGTGATGCGCCGATGTGAACGGGACTATATGCAGGTCGGGATATCTCAAGTATTCGTCCACTGCCACCAATCTGTATTCTCCCCCTTCCATGGGTCCAAAGTGGTCGACAGCTATTTCCTCCCAGGTTCCTTCTGGCAGTGCGGTCATAGTCAAGGGTTCAGGTGACGTGTGTGGCTTTACGAGGGCACACGTAGGGCAGTCTTGCAGTAGTTCTTCCACTGAGGTGTCTAATTGGGGGAACCATAGTTTTTGCCTTAACATTATTTTGGTGGATACTATCCCTCGGTGTCCTTCATGGGCCAGCTCTAGTACTTTCAGTCGCAGGCTCCGCGGAATTACGAACTTGGCGCCCTTTAACAGTAGCCCTTCTTCTGATTTTGCGAGTTCTTCCTTCACGGCCAGAAAACAGGTGATGTCTTGTTTAGTGTCATCATTCATTGATTCTCGGATTTGTTTAGCGTGTTTCCATTGCCCTGTTTCTAGGCATCGCAGTATGGTTTGTATCCCTTGGTCGATGTTGGATTCCCGAGTTATCTGATCCATGTCGAGTCCGTGTGGTGTGTTGCTGTGGATGACATACTTTATGTACTGGTCAGCTATGGAGGGTTCTGGCCCGCATGTTTCTTTTGGGTGCCGCGAGAGGAAGTCTGCAGGGTTTTGTTCTTTCCCTGGTCTGTGTGTGATGGTAAATTGGTAGTCTTGTAGTCGAAGTGCCCATCAGGCTATCCTGGGTGGCATTTTTGACTGAGGGTTGCCATAGAGGAAGGTGAGGGCCTGATGGTCCGTTACAACTACGAAAGGTTTTCCATACAGGAACAAGTGAAAGTGTTTGCAGGCCCAGACCACTGCCAGACCTTCCTTCTCTGCCTGAGAGTAGGCTTTCTCAGTTTTGGAGAGGCTATGACTGGCGTAGGATACAATGTGCTTTTCGCTTTCTTCTTTGTTGCCCAGTTGTGTCAGAATGGCACCTAGGCCAACTGGACTGGCATCAACGATGAGTTCCGTGGTCTTCTTGGGGTCGAAGAATGCCATGTTCCGGGCATCGGAAATGCGGTCCTTGATGATTTGAAATGCCTCTTGGCATTGGGGTGACCAGACAAATTCTGTGTTGCGCTTGGTGAGGGCTCTGAGAGGTTCACTGATGGAGGCAAAGTCTTGTATGTATCATTTGCAGTAACTTGCAAGTCCTAAGAATGATCTGAGGTCTGAGGTGGTGGCAGGTGGCTCAGCTTCTCGGAGCGCGCTGACTTTCTCCGGGTCTGGTGTCATGCCCTTCTCAGAAAATGTGTGTCCAAAGAAGCAAAGTGTTCTCTTGCGGAACTCACATTTCTCCTTGTTTAGGGTGAGCCGTGCGTCTTCTAACGCCATGCATACTCTCATTAGCGTGTCATTGTTTGTTCTTGATTCTGGCCGATGACCAGGATGTCATCGCTGTAGTTCAAGCAATTTGGAACGTGCTTGATGACGTTGTGAATTTCTGCTTGAAAAATGTCCGCCACGGAGGACACTGTGAAACTTAACCGCTTGTATCGGAAACCCCCTAGGTGGGTTGCGAACGTTGTTATGTAGCGGGAGCTCTTGCAGAGTTCCAACTGGTGATAACCTTTGTTTAGGTCGAGTTTGGAGAACATGGTTGCCCCGTTCAGGAGGTGTACCATGTCTGTTATTCGTGGGGCTTGGTGACATTCCCTCAGAATGGCTTTGTTCGGTCTCCTCATGTCTACACATATTCGAATGTCAGAGGAGTCTCTTTTGGGCACGGGTACTATGGGGGAGACCCATAGGGTGGGGCCTTCCGCTAGCTCAATGATGTCTGCCTCCAGTAGCTTGGTCAGTTCGTTTTCAACTTGCTTTTGAATGTTGATGGGGATTCCCCGGTAGTGTTGAGCTATAGGTGGGACGCTGGTGTCGATATGGAGCTCGATCTGTTTGTCCTTCAATTTGCCAAGGCCTTTGAATAGTGACAGGAAGACTTGGTCAATGCTTGCCGTTGGGTCTAAATATTTGTGTACCATGAGGCGATATAATATGTGAATGAGTCTCATTTCTATGGCTGCCTGATAGCTCAATATGCATCCGCTCTCGGTGGCCGCTTCTAACATGTGCATGGGGATGTTTTTCTGGTCGGCGGGCTCTCTCGTCCGATGACGCGCTTGACACACTGTCAGACTGCGACTGCTCAATGAGGCATCGTACATACCTCCGGGGTCTTCTCCTTGTTTTGGAAGGCGGGGTCTTGCTCTCCCTCCAGTCCTTTTTGTCTTGGGGGTATTCGTGTCCACACCGGTAACAGAAGGGGTCACTGTTGTTTCTTGCGGTCCCTTCTAGTCTGTTGAGGCTCTCATGTTTTCCATGGGTGATACTTATGTCGTCCAGGCCTTCTACTTGAGCCGCGAGAGCAGCATCTGACCGCGGCAGGCGTAGAATTTCGTCTAGGTTGCGTGGCTGTTGCAGTAATTGTTTGTGGAAGTCAGCGCTTTCGCAGCCCACTATGATTTGTGACCTGAGGGCCTCGTCATTGGAGTAATTGTTGAAATCACAGTGTTTCATTTTTGATCGTAGTCTCATGACGAATGCATCTATGGTTTCCCCTTTGTTTTGTTTTGTGGTGTGGAAAACATGTCGTTCGTAGTCCACGTTGGTGTGGGGTGTGAAGTATTCTGTGAGCGTTGTCTTCAATTTGGTGTATGTGTCTATGTTGTTCTCCGGTATTTCTTCTAGGATGTCTTGCACGTTTGACCCTACCGCATGGTTTAGGAGGTTGAGTTTCTGTTCGTCTTCCAGTGGACCGGCCGCTTTTAGGCACACTTCAAAATCCCTCAACCACCTTTTCCATCTTGATCCGAGGGTGCTGGTGTCGGTGAGGTCGAAATTTGCTGGCAGTGAGCTAGAAGACTGTCCGTCATTTTCCGTTGTTCTGGTCTGGCTGGAGTCACTGGAACGGTTAGTGACTCTCCTTCCGAGCCGCTCATGAGCTGTCGCCACTCGTATCCTTCTCTTTGTTAGATGTGCTGGAGAGAAATTTCCTTGGGTTTTGGTGAAGTGGAGACGGTTGAGGGCGCTGCGCTAGATACTGGTGGCTCGTGAGCTTTTCCTCGCTTGGTGACTTGCAAAGTTTGCACGCCAAAAGTGGGGCGCTGTGCCGCATGTTGGTGGGCCTGTGAGGCCTTGTGCAGGTGAGGTTGGGCCTTGCGGGGGGGGGGCATTTGTGCCTATTCTTGTGAGTATTTGCGTTGGAGCGGGAGGGCCAGGCCTCCACCGCTCATCTCCTGGTCGTTTCTTTTACCGTTGCCGTCGGCGGGAGGCCAGTGCTCCTCAACCGCCCGGAATATGTGAGCAGGGAGTCGCTGCTCCACCTGCCGGTGTTCCGCCGTGCCCGCACGTGCGCAGCTCGGGTTTCTCTGCTTCGTTGCCGTTGGCGGGAGATGTTCTCTCTCCACCGCCCGGATGGATCACTACACGGGGAGCTTTCACAGTTGCTCCACCCACCAAAGATATGTGCATCGAAGCCTCGATGTGGCACGCACAATATGAGCCTTTTGAAATTATGACTGCCCTTCTTCGCACTTTCACATAGCTGGTATGCTTTCTTTGCTCTGATGACAGGAGTACTGTATATCTGTTGGACCGGTATTCGCAGGTCGGGGGGGGGACTCCCCTTCATGCTCTGATGTGGAGTGTGATATTCTCCTACGCGGACCGCCTCACGCTGTTTTGTCATTCATACAACACCTCGATTAAGATGAG
Organism: Ambystoma mexicanum; assembly: GCF_040938575.1. NCBI lineage: Eukaryota > Metazoa > Chordata > Amphibia > Caudata > Ambystomatidae > Ambystoma > Ambystoma mexicanum. The sequence goes on along the minus strand of NC_090929.1, from coordinate 58,669,954 downwards.
CCGACACAGAGCTGGGGTGCAACACGTCTTTATTCAACAACTGCTTGTCTCGAACTAACGGTCTGGCGGTAACCCCGCCCCTTAACTCCTGTGGGTCACAGCCCACTAATTAATGGCAACAGACAGAGGACTCATCCTCCAAACACAATGAGAGTGGCGACACCACATGGAGTGCATTAGAATTCCCTGCCGTGTGGCCCGGGATCTTTCTGTGCAGTGCCTTTTCCCCACAAGCCCCGGCACCGAAGCAGTTCATGATGTTCACCGGCGGGTGGGCCCGGGATCGTTCGACAGTCATGTTCATTTTATAATACCCACTCCAACATGCAGCACTTCACTATTCATCCCTGGGCAGCCCGGGATTAACTGTGGGGGCTGCCGGTACAGCAAGAGTGCAGGAATGTGCTGCTCCTTAGTCAGCGTTTTAACAGACTGGGATCTCTGGTCTGCAGTGGGAGCCTCTCTTTGCTTTTCGCCACAGGAGCTGTCCATGGCTCACCACCGGGGCCCGGGATGCTCCTTTCATCCGCAAGCTCCGATGTCAGGAGCACATAACATCCACCTGCTCTCACCCCAGGAACATACGGGCAGCGCCGGGATGGAGCGATTTGCTTTTTTCCTTCTTTGCTCCAACACGGAGCACGTTTCTATTCACACCGGCCGGCCGGGGACAAGCTCTCCCCAGTGGGCCTCTGTTCCTGAGCTCTGACACGGGAGCATCGTTCATCTTTCACTGCAGGGCGACCTGGGGATGCTTGGGGGCTCGGCACTCACCTCCTTACCGGTTGCATTGCACTTCCATTGTACACAAGGCCGGCCTTTGGGGCAGCAGCGCCCTGGGCGAATTGGCGCCACCCCTACCCCAGTGCGCATGGTCAACAGGGGGCGGAGGGGGGCAGGGCCAGGATGTACCACTTTTTTCATTTTTTCACCTCCTCGCTTCGACAAAGAGGTAATGAAATGTATGGGTACATTACCACCCTATTGTTGTTAAACGCGGACCATCTCCGGGGGGGCATTCAAGAACAATGAGGCGCCTGCCACGGCTTCTGCCAACACGACAGCTCGCGGGAGCCCTTGAAGGACTCCCCCGAGCTGGCGCAGTTGGGGGTCTAATGACACCTTTTCCTATCAAGAGCGCCCGCGGTGGAGGGGCGCACCAAATAACAATAGGGTGCTGAGCACCCCTGTCACCAAATGCACCCGCCACTGCGGGCACGTCCGACAGCAACAGCGCGCCTTCTCCCACCACGCCAGCTCGGGGGAGACTTTGAAAGACTCCCCGGAGCTGGCGCGGGAGGTGCTAAAGGCGCCCTGGGGGGCATGGCGCCCCAGGTGGTCACCCGGTTCGCCCATCCGTAAAGCCGGGCCTAATTGTCCAACACCCACCTGCCCTGAGATCTCTGTGAGGGCCTGGGCACGAGCGGGCTGGGCACTCATCTTCATTTTCTTTTGGAGCTTGGGTGGGGGTGCCGGGCACTTTCTCCCTCCTGCAGGAGCAAATATAGCACATTAGCGGCAGATGTGCAGGGCCTGCAGTCGCGCCTCCCACCAGCCGCACAAACACCCTCTTGAGTGTGCCGCAGACAGCATGGTGTGCATCCATATCTTCCAGGCAATACCACAGCTGCGTCGAGCCCCGACTTTCCTTTATTTTCATCTTTTTTTCCCTTGAAAACGTGAGAAAGTCAACGTTGGGCGAGGCGCATGGCAGGGTTCGTGCCGTCTTCGTCGCCATTATTGTCGGGCCGACTGTGGGTACAATACCGGCCTCACAAGGTGCTGGGGGTGCCAGTACCTTGTGGGTTTCCCGGGATCACTCAGACTTACAGGTTGTTGCAGGGCGGGACCTTGTTAGTGCATCGGGGGTACACGGCCTGGGTGCCGGAGGCATCATGGATGCCAGGGGCATCCTAGATGGATGGTGTCTTGGCTGGTTCTAGGGCACCAGGCTAGTTTGGGGGGCCCAGACCAGCAGGGACCTGCAGGACCGTGTCACATGGTGTGGGCCTGCAGGCCCGAAATGAGAGACGGAGTCCGCAGGTCTATTGTTGGAGTCTGCAGTGCGTGCATGCAGGCCTCCTTTTATTATAGAGTCATGGCCCTTCTTAAAAGGGCAATACACTTGGCAGGGACACACGTGACAAAGGGGACAAGGAGGGAGAGAGAGAGGGAGGAAAAAAGGGGCAGATAAACGATTCTGGGAAAAAGAATTGACCTGCGCTTAATGGACAGCATGCATAGTCCAAACGTTGGGGCGCAAAGCCTCTGTTTCAAAGGAATTGATTGGTGAGAAACTGCACATCTTCTCCATTTCCGTGTATGCGTGTAGGTGGCTCCTCCTAGCGCCAATCAAGCGCGAATGCGCTGTACAGGGAGTGGCGGATAAATGGATAGGGAGCGGGATGTCAGTGCCAAGGCCTGCCACCATGGGGCACTTCATAGGCAGAGGTCAAAGTGGGAGGGAACTAGAGGGTACGGCGTTCCCTTATTTCTCAGGGAAATCTGTGTCAGTTCCCTTACTTAATGTGACCATGACTACCACTCCAGGATGGTAGGGAAGGCCACTTTTTATATAAATAATGTTTCCCCTACTGGGGATTTGAACCCAGGCTCTGTTGGCAAGAACCCTGGGTCACACCTCTTTGTTATACAAGACTCGAAAAGATAGGACTTAATCCTTTATCAACAGTTATCCATTCATCTGAATGCCATTGGTTAATTCAAAAAGTACACATTTTAATGGAGATAGCAAAATAGTCTAAAATACATGATTAAACCCTCTAAAAAGATACAAGTGTATCGTGTTGACAAAGACAAACATTAAGAACATACAATTCTAAAAGATCTTAGAGATAATGACTTTCTAATCTCTAATTCTTCTATTCTAATTCTATTCAATAATTAGGATTAGATTGTCCCTTCATTGGAATTTTCAATTCACTCAGACAGTTTAACTAATTAGACTGACAAAAAATTCTCGACATGTTTCAGTCCTCTGTGTAGGTCTTGGGACTTTCTTCAGTAGTGGTCAATAAGGGGGGTTTAGAATGGGCTTCAGCTAAGTATGAACTCTTCTGGCCTCTTCTTTAAGATGATAATAACTGTTGATAAAGAAACATTAAAAAAGAATCAATTTATGTTTCTTTAGACATGTTTAGAGGTGTCAAGAAAGACTACAGGGTCCATTTGGTTACCTGGTCTTCTTAGTGTGGGGGCTTTCTTGATTAGCAGGCGAAAAAATGTCCACATATGTTGGGCATCAATTTCTTGGGAGGAAGGATATTCCTACCGAATCTGCAAACAACAAATTATTTTATTTACAAGAAAGTCTACTCCAGCCTTCAGCTTAGAAAACACAAAGCATCTGCGAGGTTGTTTAATTTGGAGAGGAGTGGTGTCCTTTCTTTAGTAATTGGTTATGGTTTCTATATATTTTAAACGTATTTTAAACATAATGGCGAGATCATAATGGCTTATCCCTTATGCATGGGTTCTTAAAAAAAGGTCGCATTTTAGTCAGCTTACCAGTGGTTTAGTCAGAAAACTCTCTCTGTTCTTTTCCTTGCCGCAATGTTTTGCGGATGTGTTAATGCAGTTTTAGCTTCTGTGTAGAGGCTTCTACAATTGGTTTCTGAAATAAACCACACGGGTTGTATCCGTTAGTTCTAAATGGATTCCTGTTTCCCATTGCTGAAAACAGTTCGAAAAAAGACTTCAGTAAAACTGTTCTCCAGCTATTCTTAAAGCTAGAAAAGTGCTAAAAAAATGCTTAAAGGATGTTAAAAAATGCAAGTCAAATGCTGAGTTTAAATCTAAGTGCTATCTTACTTCTCTGTATTTCAATACTTTGCACAGGCTACCGTGTGTATCATGATTTACCTGTTTCTTGGTCTCTAGTCATTCCCAATGGTGCCACTACAGGGTGGAGTGGTATCCCTGTGGGCTGGTGTCTTCTATGGGCTGATTTTAGCTCCTTCTGTAAGATCCTCTTTCATGGGTGCCTGCGCCTGTTCTGGTTAGTATCTATGTTTGGGCTGCCATTTTGAGAGGTCTATATATAGCTCTCTAGTAGTCCTTTTTTAGTGTTTATGTCATTAAAGGGCCTCTACTTCAATTGTGTTCTCTGGCTCTGCTAATAACAGTCAAAAAGAAGGTTGTGCCGATGATTATAAATTATACATTAGGGCGATCAGATTTTTAACCAATCTATAGACTCGTTGAGTCCTATTTTGTCACTTTTAGTTAAAAAAATTAATCTCTGTTCTTTTTCAAGTAGGATTCTATTTTTTATATTGTGATCTCTCCCTTGTACCATTAGTAAAACGGTCCAGCTGAAGTTTTCATAACCATGTTGTGCTTCCCCAAAATGTTTTACTAGAGGTGCGTTGGTGACTTTATTTTTCAAACAGCTTTTATGTTCAAGCATCCTGGTTTTTACCTTCCGGTTTGTTTTCCCTATGTAGTGTTTATTACACGGACATGTGATCATGTATACTACATATTCAGAATTGCAATTAGTCATTAGTTTTTGTTTCCAAGGGGTGAGTAACCCTATGTCTATTTCTTTGGTTTTTTGGGTTAATTTACACATTGCACAATTAGTGCATGGGTAATGTCCAATTAAAGATTTAAGACCCCAGGATTCAGTCAGGCTCAGGCTCAGACTGAATCCTGGGGACTGAAACCTTTAATTGGACATTACCCATGCACTAATTGTGCAATGTGTAAATTAACCCAAAAAACCAAAGAAATAGACATAGGGTTACTCACCCCTTGGAAACAAAAACTAATGACTAATTGCAATTCTGAATATGTAGTATACATGATCACATGTCCGTGTAATAAACACTACATAGGGAAAACAAACCGGAAGGTAAAAACCAGGATGCTTGAACATAAAAGCTGTTTGAAAAATAAAGTCACTAACGCACCTCTAGTAAAACATTTTGGGGAAGCACAACATGGTTATGAAAACTTCAGCTGGACCGTTTTACTAATGGTACAAGGGAGAGATCACAATACAAAAAATAGAATCCTACTTGAAAAAGAACAGAGATTAATTTTTTTAACTAAAAGTGACAAAATAGGACTCAACGAGTCTATAGATTGGTTAAAAATCTGATCGCCCTAATGTATAATTTATAATCATCGGCACAACCTTCTTTTTGACTGTTATTAGCAGAGCCAGAGAACACAATTGAAGTAGAGGCCCTTTAATGACATAAACACTAAAAAAGGACTACTAGAGAGCTATATATAGACCTCTCAAAATGGCGGCCCAAACATAGATACTAACCAGAACAGGCGCAGGCACCCATGAAAGAGGATCTTACAGAAGGAGCTAAAATCAGCCCATAGAAGACACCAGCCCACAGGGATACCACTCCACCCTGTAGTGGCACCATTGGGAATGACTAGAGACCAAGAAACAGGTAAATCATGATACACATGGTAGCCTGTGCAAAGTATTGAAATACAGAGAAGTAAGATAGCACTTAGATTTAAACTCAGCATTTGACTTGCATTTTTTAACATCCTTTTACCATTTTTTTAGCACTTTTCTAGCTTTAAGAATAGCTGGAGAACAGTTTTACTGAAGTCTTTTTTCGAACTGTTTTCAGCAATGGGAAACAGGAATCCATTTAGAACTAACGGATACAACCCGTGTGGTTTATTTCAGAAACCAATTGTAGAAGCCTCTACACAGAAGCTAAAACTGCATTAACACATCCGCAAAACATCGCGGCAAGGAAAAGAACAGAGAGAGTTTTCTGACTAAACCACTGGTAAGCTGACTAAAATGCGACCTTTTTAAGAACCCATGCATAAGGGATAAGCCATTATGATCTCGCCATTATGTTTAAAATACGTTTAAAATATATAGAAACCATAACCAATTACTAAAGAAAGGATACCACTCCTCTCCAAATTAAACGACCTCGCAGAGGAACTGCAATTACCAGAATGCTTTGTGTTTTCTAAGCTGAAGGCTGGAGTAGACTTTCTTGTAAATAAAATAATTTGTTGTTTGCAGATTCGGTAGGAATATCCTTCCTCCCAAGAAATTGATGCCCAACATATGTGGACATTTTTTCGCCTGCTAATCAAGAAAGCCCCCACACTAAGAAGACCAGGTAACCAAATTGACCCTGTAGTCTTTCTTGACACCTCTAAACGTGTCTAAAGAAACATAAATTGATTCTTTTTTAATGTTTCCTTATCAACAGTTATTATCATCTTAAAGAAGAGGCCAGAAGAGTTCATACTTAGCTGAAGCCCATTCTAAACCCCCCTTATTGACCACTCCTGAAGAAAGTCCCAAGACCTACACAGAGGACTGAAACATGTCGAGAATTTTTTGTCAGTCTAATTAGTTAAACTGTCTGAGTGAATTGAAAATTCCAATGAAGGGACAATCTAATCCTAATTATTGAATAGAATTAGAATAGAAGAATTAGAGATTAGAAAGTCATTATCTCTAAGATCTTTTAGAATTGTATGTTCTTAATGTTTGTCTTTGTCAACACGATACACTTGTATCTTTTTAGAGGGTTTAATCATGTATTTTAGACTATTTTGCTATCTCCATTAAAATTTGTACTTTTTGAATTAACCAATGGCATTCAGATGAATGGATAACTGTTGATAAAGGATTAAGTCCTATCTTTTCGAGTCTTGTATAACCTTAAGTCCCAAAAACAAGATAGGACTCCACAATCGTGGAATTTGGGCTCTCTTCATTGTATTCCTTATTTCACACCTCATTGTGCCATCTAGCACGTGCTGGCTGACCTTTGTTGATTTCGCATCTGAGAAATTCTGCAGGTGCTGGGGTGCTTGTGCGGGCACAGAGGGGTTTGCAGGTAACGGGAGGGTGTCTGCGTGCGGCTCTAGTCCTGGGCATGTCTCTTAAGAGGTGTGATGGTAGGGGGTGAAGGGAGGCTGCACAAAGCTGCATGCATGGGGGGCAATGACTCACTAATGGTGGTCGTTTAAATGCATGTTCTTTCATGCTGTTCTCTACAATCTGGGGAGAACTGTTGTAAAACACACGGTAGTGAGGTGGAGGGAAGGAAAGGAGGAAACCAGGTAGGGGGCTTGAATTGGAGAGGGGAACGCCAGTGAGTATGGGGGGAGTGAAGGAAGAAGAAACGCGGGTGGGCCCGAGGGAACGTCGTTCCACTACTTTTGTTTGTACACTTTGAACACTGTTCACAGGGACGTCCAAGCAAAAGCGCAAGTGGCGAATCACAGGGCATCCTGATGCCTCCCACTGCGAAGGCTGGCATGGAAAGGTCGCCTGTCAGCGGCTTCCTAAACAAGGTTTTGGGGTTCTTTCCATGGCTGGAGGCCCTCCTTCCTCTAGGGGCCCCCGCCGTGCCCAGACCTTTCATCCCTTGATGGGAAGATCGATAGCGCTTGGCATGGCCGTGCTTCATGGGGTGTGTTTAATGCTTTGCCAGGTAGCGGAGGTCTGAAGGCCGTTTATCACGGCGGGGCTGTGCACCGTGTATACCACCCGTGCACACGGTGCTCACACGGAGCCCTTCTGATGATACTAGGGGCGGCTGCACGCACTCTTGCCTCTTTATCCGAAGGCTCGAGCTTGCTGTCGGCTCTGCGCCTTTTCTAGTGTTTTCAGCAGTGTTTGGTAAGACCTTGAGCACTCCAGTACACGAGGTGGCCTCCTTGCATATGTACAGAGAGGGGAAGTGTGATTAGGAGTACATGTACAGAGAGTACAAGTATACCATGCTGAGCGCATGCACAGAGTGCAAGTATGCCACGTAGGAGTGCACGCACAGAGTGCAAGTATGCGTATGCCATGATGATTAGGCATGTACATGTACAGAGAGTCCAACTATACCAGGATGCTTAGGAGTACATGCACCGAAAGTGCCCATTTACCAGGATGCTTAGGAGTGGCTGTACAGATATGGCAACTATACCAGGATGCTTAGGAGTGACTGTACAGATATGGCAAGTATACCAGGATGCTTAGGGGTGACTGTACAGATATGGCAAGTATACCAGGATGTTTAGGAGTGACTTTATAGATATGCCAAATATACCCAAATGCTTAGGAGTGACTGTACAGATATGGCAAGTATACCAGGATGCTTCGGGGTGACTGTACAGATATGGCAAGTATACCAGGATGCTTAGGGGCGACTGTACAGATATGGCAAGTATACCAGGATGCATAGGAGTAACTGTACAGATATGGCAAGTATAACAGGATGCTTAGGAGTGACTTTATAGACATGGCAAGTATACCAGGATGCTTCGGAGTGACTGTACAGATATGGCAAGTATAACGGATGCCTAGGAATGACTTTATAGATATGGCAAGTATACCAGGATGCTTAGGAGTGACTGTACAGTTATGGCAAGTGTACCAGGATGGTTAGGAGTCACTGTACAGATATGGCAAGTATGCCAGGATGCTTATGAGTGCCTTTATAGATATGGCAAGTATACCCAGATGGTTAGGAGTGACTTTATAGATATGGCAAGTATACTAGGATGCTTAGGGGTGACTGTACAGATATGGCAAGTCTACCAGGATGCTTAGGGGTGACTGTACAGACATGGCAAGTATACTAGGATGCTTAGGAGTGACTGTACAGATATGGAAAGTATACCAGGATGCTTAGGGGTGACTGTACATATATGCCAAGTATACCTGGATGATTAGGAGTGACTTTATATAAATGGCAAGTATACCAGGATGCTTAGGAGTTACTGTAGAGATATGGCAAGTATACCAGGATTCTTAGGAGTGCCTTTATAGATATGGTAAGTATACTAGGATGCTTAGGGGTGACTGTACAGATATGGCATGTATACCAGGATGCTTAGGAGTGCCTTTATAGATATGGCAAGTATACCTGGATGGTTAGGAGTGACTTTATAGATATGGCAAGTATACTAGGATGCTTAGGGGTGACTGTACAGATATGGCAAGTATACCAGGATGCTTAGGGGCGACTGTACAGATATGGTAAGTATACCAGGATGCTTAGGAGTGACTGTACAGATATGGCAAGTATACCAGGATGCGTAGGAGTGACTGTACAGATATGCCAAGTATACCAGGATGCTTAGGAGTGACTTTATATATATGGCAAGTATACTAGGATGCTTAGGAGTGACTGTACAGACATGGCAAGTATACCACAATGCTTAGGAGTGACTGTACAGATATGACAAGTATACCGGGATGCTTAGGAGTGACTTTACAGATATGGCAAGTATACCAGGATGCTTAGGTGTGCCTTTATAGATATGGCAAGTATACCCGGGTGATTAGGAGTGACTTTATAGATATGGCAAGTATACTAGGATGCTTAGGGGTGACTCACAGATATGGCAAGTATACCTGGATGATTAGGAGTGACTTTATATATATGGCAAGTATACCAGGATGCTTAGGAGTGACTGTAGAGATATGGCAAGTATACCAGGATGCGTAGGAGTGACTTTATAGATATGGTAAGTATACTAGGATGCTTAGGGGTGACTGTACAGATATGGCATGTATACCAGGATGCTTAGGAGTGCCTTTATAGATATGGCAAGTATACCCGGATGGTTAGGAGTGACTTTATAGATATGGCAAGTATACCAGGATGCTTAGGGGTGACTGTACAGATATGGCAAGTATACCAGGATGTTTAGGAGTGACTTTATAGATATGCCAAATATACCCAAATGCTTAGGAGTGACTGTACAGATATGGCAAGTATACCAGGATGCTTCGGGGTGACTGTACAGATATGGCAAGTATACCAGGATGCTTAGGGGCGACTGTACAGATATGGCAAGTATACCAGGATGCATAGGAGTAACTGTACAGATATGGCAAGTATAACAGGATGCTTAGGAGTGACTTTATAGACATGGCAAGTATACCAGGATGCTTCGGAGTGACTGTACAGATATGGCAAGTATAACGGATGCCTAGGAATGACTTTATAGATATGGCAAGTATACCAGGATGCTTAGGAGTGACTGTACAGTTATGGCAAGTGTACCAGGATGGTTAGGAGTCACTGTACAGATATGGCAAGTATGCCAGGATGCTTATGAGTGCCTTTATAGATATGGCAAGTATACCCAGATGGTTAGGAGTGACTTTATAGATATGGCAAGTATACTAGGATGCTTAGGGGTGACTGTACAGATATGGCAAGTCTACCAGGATGCTTAGGGGTGACTGTACAGACATGGCAAGTATACTAGGATGCTTAGGAGTGACTGTACAGATATGGAAAGTATACCAGGATGCTTAGGGGTGACTGTACATATATGCCAAGTATACCTGGATGATTAGGAGTGACTTTATATAAATGGCAAGTATACCAGGATGCTTAGGAGTTACTGTAGAGATATGGCAAGTATACCAGGATTCTTAGGAGTGCCTTTATAGATATGGTAAGTATACTAGGATGCTTAGGGGTGACTGTACAGATATGGCATGTATACCAGGATGCTTAGGAGTGCCTTTATAGATATGGCAAGTATACCTGGATGGTTAGGAGTGACTTTATAGATATGGCAAGTATACTAGGATGCTTAGGGGTGACTGTACAGATATGGCAAGTATACCAGGATGCTTAGGGGCGACTGTACAGATATGGTAAGTATACCAGGATGCTTAGGAGTGACTGTACAGATATGGCAAGTATACCAGGATGCGTAGGAGTGACTGTACAGATATGCCAAGTATACCAGGATGCTTAGGAGTGACTTTATATATATGGCAAGTATACTAGGATGCTTAGGAGTGACTGTACAGACATGGCAAGTATACCACAATGCTTAGGAGTGACTGTACAGATATGACAAGTATACCGGGATGCTTAGGAGTGACTTTACAGATATGGCAAGTATACCAGGATGCTTAGGTGTGCCTTTATAGATATGGCAAGTATACCCGGGTGATTAGGAGTGACTTTATAGATATGGCAAGTATACTAGGATGCTTAGGGGTGACTCACAGATATGGCAAGTATACCTGGATGATTAGGAGTGACTTTATATATATGGCAAGTATACCAGGATGCTTAGGAGTGACTGTAGAGATATGGCAAGTATACCAGGATGCGTAGGAGTGACTTTATAGATATGGTAAGTATACTAGGATGCTTAGGGGTGACTGTACAGATATGGCATGTATACCAGGATGCTTAGGAGTGCCTTTATAGATATGGCAAGTATACCCGGATGGTTAGGAGTGACTTTATAGATATGGCAAGTATACTAGGATGCTTAGGGGTGACTGTACATATATGGCAATTATACCAGGATGCTTAGGGGCGACTGTACAGATATGGTAAGTATACCAGGATGCTTAGGAGTGACTGTACAGATATGGCAAGTATACCAGGATGCTTAGGGGTGACTGTACAGATATGGCAAGTATACCAGGATGCGTAGGAGTGACTGTACAGATATGCCAAGTATACCAGGATGCTTAGGGGTGATTTTATATATATGGCAAGTATACTAGGATGCTTAGGAGTGACTGTACAGACATGGCAAGTATACCGGGATGCTTAGGAGTGACTGTACAGATATGACAAGTATATCGGGATGCTTAGGAGTGACTTTACAGATATGGCAAGTATACCAGGATGCTTAGGTGTGCCTTTATACATATGGCAAGTATACCCGGGTGATTAGGAGTGACTTTATAGATATGGCAAGTATACTAGGATGCTTAGGGGTGACTCACAGATATGGCAAGTATACCAGGATTCTTAGGAGTGACTGTACAGATATGGCAAGTATACCAGGATGCTTATGGGTGACTGTACAGATATGGCAAGTATACCAGGATGATTAGGAGTGACTGTACTGATATGGCAAGTATACCAGAATGCTTAGGAGTGACGTTATAGATATGGCAAGTATGCCAGGATGCTTAGGAGTGACTGTACAGATATGGCAAGTATACCAGGATGCTTAGCGGTGACTGTACAGATATGGCAAGTATACCAGGATGCTTAGGAGTGACTGTGCAGATATGGCAAGTATACCAGGATGCTTAGACAGAAAACTGTGCAATTTATGAAGGTGAGGAAGACAATATTCCCAAAGCTAAAGACAGCCCATGGAAGAGGGCAAAATATGTGTTATTGATGGGTCAGCATCAATTGACCAAGACACAAGGCATGAGACATGTTGGGGCACAGTGGTATATCTAGAAGTCAATGATTATGGGACACTTGTAATGAAAATGTTGCCCATGCATTACTTGGTCCAAGCAGCGGAACTCATAGCACTCATTGAGGCCCTTTGGGCAACATCTATTCAGATTTTGCTTATGTAACCACAACGGTGCACACACGTCTTTCTTGCTGGAGAAGGAGGGGCTTCAGGCAGGAAGATGGCTCACCAGTGCAGCATACCATCCTGCTCAACATACTGATTTCTGCCTTCTGTAGTGGAGGTTGTTAAATGCAGTGCACACCAACAACACTATCAAAATTGAGTTGGGGAATGCAGTGGCCAATGCGGAAGCAAACACTGCAGCATACCTCCCAGTGACCACCTCGGCTGAATATGTTGTTGCAGCAGTTACAACAAGACCAGAAACAGCTGCATACACAGCTCTCCCTATAGCACAAATAATAGAGCTACAGTGTGGGCCACCACAAGAAGAACATATGATGTGGCTCATACGTAGGTTTGTGCAATCCCCCACTGACCTCTGATGGAGGCAACAAAGCACAGGGAAAGTAGTGATGCCCATGGAATTATTATACACAGCTTTTGAGCAGTTGCATTAATCCTTTCATAGCTCCAAGCAACACATTGCAGCAGACATCCCGGAAAACTGGTTTGTCCCTAATCTCTGAGAACACCTCTCAACAATGGTAGTTCAATGCACCACCTGCCAAGTGTCTAGTACAGGGATGACACTTAGAACATTGTGAATCACACTAACCAACCCATTGGGCCATTCTGGGAGCAGCATATTGATTATGCAGACATGGGGGAAGATGCAATGGAGCATGATATCTCATTGTGTTGGTTATGTCAATTCTTGAGGTGGGTCGAGGCTGGTCCATGCGCCCACCCAAATGCCAAGTGTGCTGCAAAATTCATCATATGTGAGGTTTTCCCCCAGATCTGGAGTGGGGGACATTTTGAGGTCCAACAACAGCACCCATTTTTTCAATGAACTCTTCAAAGTGATCACAGCAATATTGGACATCAACCACTGCATGTGTTCGATTTACCACCCACAACCAAATGGGGTGGTAGAACGGATCAACAGCCTACTCAAAAGCAGGATATCCAAATTGTGCAACACCCTGAAAAAGAAATGGGTGTATTGCCTACCCCGGGACTGTTCAATTTGTGTACACAGCCCAGTAAAGACCACCACCTCTCCCCTCATAAAATAGTGACAGGAAGAAATAGGCAAATGCCTATTTCACCTGTATGGAGAGCATCAGATGTCCACAGAGCAGCAGTAGTTCTGGGAGAGGAATTCAAGCAATACTTGACACACCTGACATGGGCGATCTGGTGCATGTCACAAGAGATGGCACCACCACACACAGAGGATGCACAAAACGTACAGGTTTGCAAGCTGACCCAGCACCCGCCCAACCATTGTTGCCGGAGGAGCTGGTGTATGCCAGAAGCTTTGTCAAAAAATGGAACAATCACAGTTTCCATGAGCCCTACGAGGTTTTGTTTTCCACCCCTCTCGCAGTACAGATAAAGGGGCTCTGATATCGGATACACCTTTCAGATGTTCGCAGGGCCACACCCAATTACGAACCCAGCACACAAGAGTAAGCAACAAGTCTGCCTCCATTTATGTAGCTCAATGTTGACTATATAGGTGCATGTACAAGAGCTGGGCAAACATGCATTGCTGCTAAACAAGCATCAGTTACTGAAGAATTAAAACTCTTTCTCTCTCTCTCTCTTTTTCTCTATCTCTATCTTTCTCCCTCTCCCTTTCCCTTTCTTTCCTCCTCACCCCCACCCGAATTATCCACGCTTACCCTAATTTCCATACCCTACTACAGGTACCACAACAATGAAGACCTCAACGTCAAGCTGTTCTTTGTCTAGTGATAGAAATATTGTTAGTAGCATGAGAATGTACTCATATAATTGTGGCGTACACTTCACAGCCTTTTTGTTCGTGGTTTAAATGTTTTTATTAGGGATATATGGGGGGTATCTTTTATCTGGACTGACCATCTAAAAGAAGGGGGGTGGGTTGCCACAGGGAACGGGAATGAAGGTGCACCCGCTAATTTAACTGAATTGATCCCAAGTCCAACCCTGGATGAAAGTTTGAATGAAAGCACACCCGCTAATTTGACCGACCATGCAAATGTTACTATATATACGGATAACATAACACCTACAAGTGACAGCAACACTGCATGACTGTGTGCACCAGTAAAATGTTTGAAGTTGTACTTCCAAATGTAAAAAACCTTTTATGTGGCACAAATAATAGTGTAAATATCACAAACAGCAAGAATAGAATGGTGAAAAGGCACATATTACACCATAATAGAATAAAAAGAGACGTCCGAAAACCCAAGTATTATGCAGATCATGGCCTAGGCCTGGATGCAGTTGAAGATATCCATCACCCCGAGCACTCCAACAGTTGGTATTCCGACATGAGTGCAGTGGGACGGCGAACGACCAATGGTAGTTGCTATGTGTGCTCCTTAATACCGCACGCATCTGGGGCACGCAAGGTTTTAGTACCGCAGGAGGTACCAATTATAGAGGCATAATGTCTAATTCATCTTGTGCTATGTAGGATCATAGGCACCTTCCAGGCACACAACGTCCACTTAGAACTTGTTAATCTGTATGCTCAGAAATGCAAAACGAGTTCAACCACCAGCAACTGTCTGAAACAACCCCACCTAGTGATCGAAGGTAGAGCATGCACAATACACGCGTTTGCCCTGCGCATAACAGAGAACATACACAGTCCAAACGTTGGGGCGCAAAGACTCTTTCAAAGGAATAGATTGGTGAGAAACTGCACATCTTTTTTCATTTCCGTGTATGCGTGTAGTTGATCCTTCTAGCGCCAATCGAGCTCGAAAGCACTGTACAAGGGAGTGGAGGATGCCTGGGTAGGGTGCGGGATGTCAGTGCCAGGGCGTGCCACCATCGGACGCTTCATAGGCAGAGGTCAAAGTGGGAGGGAACTAGAGGGTACGACGTTCCCTTACTTCTGAGGGAAATCTGTCTTAGTTCCCTTACTTAATGTGACCTGGATTACGTTCCAGGATGGTAGGGAAGGTCACTTTTTGTTTATATACATAATGTTCCTCTGTTGGTAACAGCTCTGGGTCACACCTCATTGTGCCATCTAGCACGTGCTGGCTAACCATTGTTGATTTCGCATCTGGGAAATGCTGCTGG
Source organism: Ambystoma mexicanum (assembly GCF_040938575.1). Classification (NCBI taxonomy): domain Eukaryota; kingdom Metazoa; phylum Chordata; class Amphibia; order Caudata; family Ambystomatidae; genus Ambystoma; species Ambystoma mexicanum. The sequence continues at coordinate 58,654,522 of NC_090929.1, read as the reverse complement.
CGCTGGGGTGCTTGTGTGGGCACAGAGGGGTTTGCAGGTAATGGGAGGGTGTGTGTGTGTGTGTGGCTGTAGTCCTGGGCATGTCTCTTACGAGGTGTGAATGGTAGGTGGTGAAGAGGGGGCTGAATGACGCTGCATGCATGGGGGGACAATTACTAATGGCGGTCATTTAAATGCCTGTTCTTTCATGGTGTTTTCTTCACTCTTGGGAGAACTGTTGTGAAACACAGGGTGGAGGGAGGAAAGGAAAGGACCATGTAGGGGGTTTGACTGGAGAGGGGAACACCAGTGAGTATGGGGGGAGTGAAGGAAGAAGAAACGCGGGTGGGCCCGAGGGAACGTCGTTCCACTACTTTTGTTTGTACACTTCGACCACTGTTCACAGGGACGTCCAAGCAAAAGCGCAAGTGGCGAATCACAGGGCATCCTGATGCCTCCCACTGCGAAGGCTGGCATGGAAAGGTCGCCTGTCAGCGGCTTCCTAAACAAGGCTCTGGGGTTCTTTCCATGGCTGGAGGCCCTCCTTCCTCTAGGGGCCCCCGCCGGACCCAGACCTTTCATCCCTTGATGGGAAGATCGATAGCGCTTGGCATGGCCGTGCTTCATGGGGTGTGTTTAATGCTTTGCCAGGTAGCAAAGATCTGAAGGCCGTTTATCACGGCGGGGCTGTGCACCGTGTATACCACCCGTGCACACGGTGCCCACACGGAGCCCTTCTGATGATGCCAGGGGCGGCTGCATGTGCTCTTGCCTCTTTATCCGAAGGCTCGAGCTTGCTGTCGGCTCTGCGCCTTTTCTAGTGTTTTCAGCAGTGTTTGGTAAGACCTTGTGTAAAAAGAGCACTCCAGTACACGAGGTGGCCTCCTTGCATATGTACAGAGAGGGGAAGTGTACCAACGTGATTAGGAGTACATGCACAGAGAGTACAAGTATACCATGCTGAGCGCATGCACAGAGTGCAAGTATGCCACGTAGGAGTGCACGCACAGAGTGCAAGTATGTGTATGCCACGATGATTAGGCATGTACATGTACAGAGAGTCCAACTATACCAGGATGCTTAGGAGTACATGCACCGAAGGTGCCCATTTACCAGGATGCTTAGGAGTGGTTGTACAGATATGGCAAGTATACCAGGATGCTTAGCAGTGACTTTATAGATATGGCAAATATACCTGGATGCTTAGGAGTGACTGTACCTATATGGCAAGTATACCAGGATGCTATGGGGTGACTGTACAGATATGGCAAGTATACCAGGATGCTTAGGAGTGACTGTACAGATATGGCAAGTATAACAGGATGCTTAGGAGTGACGTTATAGATATGGCAAGTAGACGAGGATGTTTAGGAGTGACTGTACAGATATGGCAAGTATAACGGGATGCTTAGGAGTGACTGTACAGATTTGGCAAGTATAATGGGATGCTTAGGAGGGCCTTTATAGATATGGCAAGTATACCAGGATGGTTAGGAGTGACTTCATAGAAATGGCAAGTATACAAGGATGCTTAGGAGTGACTGTACAGATATGGCAAGTATAACAGGATGCTTAGGAGTGCCTTTATAGATATGGCAAGTATACCAGGATGCTTAGGAGTGACTGCACAGTTATGGCAAGTGTACAGGATGCTTAGGAGTGACTGTACAGTTATGGCAAGTGTACCAGGATGCTTAGGAGTGACTGTACAGATATGGCAAGTATAACAGGATGCTTAGGAGTGACTTTATAGATATGGCAAGTATACGAGGATGCTTAGGAGTGACTGTACAGATATGGCAAGTATAATGGGATGCTTAGGAGTGACTGTACAGATATGGCAAGTATAACAGGATGCTTAGGAGTGACTTTATAGATATGGCCGTATATGAGGATGCTTAAGAGTGACTGTACAGATATGGCAAGTATAACGGAATGCTTAGGAGTGACTTTATAGATATGGCAAGTATACCAGGATGCTTAGGGGTGACTTTATAGATATGGCAAATATACCTGGATGCTTAGGAGTGACTGTACAGATATGGCAAGTATACCAGGATGCTTCGGGGTGACTGTACAGATATGGCAAGTATACCAGGATGCTTAGGAGTGACTTTAGAGATGTGGCAAATATACCAGGATGCTTAGGAGTGACTGTACAGATATGGCAAGTATACTTGGATGCTTAGGGGATACTATACAGATATGGCAAGTATACCAGGATGCTTATGAGTGACTGTACATATATGCCAAGTATACCAGATGCTTAGGAGTGACTATATATATGGCAAGTATACCAGGATGCTTAGGAGTGACTATACAGATATGGCAAGCATACCAGGATGCTTAGGAGTGCCTTTATAGATATGGCAAGTATACCAGGATGGTTAGAAGTGACTTTATAGATATGGCAAGTATATGAGGATGCTTAGGAGTGACTGTACAGATATGGCAAGTATAACGGGATGCTTAGGATTGACTTTATAGATATGGCAAGTATACCAGGATGCTTAGGAGTGACTGTACAGTTATGGTAAGTGTACCAGGGTGCTTAGGAGTGACTGTACAGTTATGGCAAGTGTACCAGGATGCTAAGGAGTGACTGTACAGATATGGCAAGTATAACAGGATGCATAGGAGTGACTTTATAGATATGGCAAGTTTACCAGGATGATTAGGGGCGACTGTACAGATATGTCAAGTATACCAGGATACTTAGGGGCGACTGTACAGATATGGCAAGTATACCAGGATGCTTAGGGGTGACTGTACAGATATGGCAAGTATAATGGGATGCTTAGGAGTGACTGTACAGATATGGCAAGTATAACAGGATGCTTAGGAGTGACTTTATAGATATGGCCGTATATGAGGATGCTTAAGAGTGACTGTACAGATATGGCAAGTATAACGGAATGCTTAGGAGTGACTTTATAGATATGGCAAGTATACCAGGATGCTTAGGGGTGACTTTATAGATATGGCAAACATACCTGGATGCTTAGGAGTGACTGTACAGATATGGCAAGTATACCAGGATGCTCAGGAGTGACTTTATAGATGTGGCAAATTGACCAGGATGCTTAGGAGTGACTGTACAGATATGGCAAGTATACTTGGATGCTTAGGGGATACTATACAGATATGGCAAGTATACCAGGATGCTTATGAGTGACTGTACATATATGCCAAGTATACCAGATGCTTAGGAGTGACTATATATATGGCAAGTATACCAGGATGCTTAGGAGTGACTATACAGATATGGCAAGCATACCAGGATGCTTAGGAGTGCCTTTATAGATATGGCAAGTATACCAGGATGGTTAGAAGTGACTTTATAGATATGGCAAGTATATGAGGATGCTTAGCAGTGACTGTACAGATATGGCAAGTATAACGGGATGCTTAGGAGTGACTTTATAGATATGGCAAGTATACCAGGATGCTTAGGAGTGACTGTACAGTTATGGTAAGTGTACCAGGGTGCTTAGGAGTGACTGTACAGTTATGGCAAGTGTACCAGGATGCTAAGGAGTGACTGTACAGATATGGCAAGTATAACAGGATGCTTAGGAGTGACTTTATAGATATGGCAAGCTTACCAGGATGATTAGGGGCGACTGTACAGATATGTCAAGTATACCAGGATACTTAGGGGCGACTGTACAGATATGGCAAGTATACCAGGATGCTTAGGAGTAACTATACAGATATGGCAAGTATAACAGGATGCTTAGGAGTGACTTTATAGATATGGCAAGTATACAAGGATGGTTAGTGGCGACTGTACAGATATGGCAAGTATACCAGGATGCTTAGGGGTGACTGTACAGATATGGCAAGTATACCCGGATGTTTAGGAATGACTTTATAGATATGGGAAGTATACTAGGATGCTTAAGGGTGACTGTACAGATATGGCAAGTATACCAGGATGCTTAGGGGCGACTGTACAGATATGGCAAGTTTACCAGGCCACCATGGCACCCTCATACGCCAACAGTTTCATGCACAAATTTGAGACTGACCATGTATTGAACAGACAAGAATGGAACAAGGATATCCGGATGTGGACACGATACATAGATGACATCTTCGGAGTTTGGAAGGGGACCAAGGAATCTTTTGAGACATTATTTGAATATACAAATAGCATTGACCAAAGGATCCAGTTCACTAAAGAGATCTCGTATGACACCATAACTTTCCTGGATGTCCAAGTCAGAAAGCAAGCAACCAACTATAGCACTTCACTGTTTCGGAAGGTGACTGATCGCAATAATCTCTTACATCGCCTCAGCTTTCACCAGCTAAGTCTGCTAAAAAATCTGCCATATAGTCAGTTACTACGGGTTAAAAAGATAGTGAGTGACCCTGAAGACTATAAAAGGCAACAGATGGAGATGAAAGAGAAATTTCTTGCCTGTGGCTATAAACAAAATGAACTCGATATAGCGTCTGATAAAGTCAATGCTCTATCACGAGAGACTCTATTATCAGCACAGAACACCAGTAATAAAAGAGAATTGAAATCACCAGTATAGGTATTTAAGTTTTCCATTCAAAGTAACAAAATCAAGAAAACCATCATGAAACACTGGGAGGTCTTTAAAAATGACATTAGGGTACAGAATGTGTTCAGTGAAAGACCAGTTTTTGCGTATCAACGCAGTAGGAACTTGAGAGACGAACTGGTGCAAGCCAAACCAACAGCGAAGGGACCCACAACTCAACGTACTGGAACATTCCCTTGCCTCCATTGTGCCAACTGTAACTTTGTCATTAAAGGTAACACCATTAATCATCCGAGAACAGGACAAAAGATTTTGCTTAAGACTTTTGGTACTTGTGACAGCAGCAACATCATTTATGGCATTAAATACCCATGTGGTAAATTCTATGTCGGACAGTCGAAAAGAACAGCTAAACTAAGGTGGGGTGAACATTGGTCCTGTATTCGTAACGCAAACATGAATTCAGCCGTGGCACGACATTGGGTGGCCAATGGACATAATGTGACACAGATAAGATTTGTGATTTTGGAGGTACTAACCAAAAACAATACTCATGAAGATCTATGCCAATGCCTGAATCGCAGAGAGACCTTCTGGATAGACAAACTTGGTAGTTTAGTGCCCAATGGACTAAACGAGGAGATTAATTTTCACTTTTTTCTCTAATTGTTTTCTCTAATTGTATGTTACTTCCTCTGGTTGGATGAATCTGTTTGGATTTACATTCAGGTATAGTGGAACCATGGCTTACATGACATTATTGTTGGTGTTAACTTTAAACTGTTTTGGTATCCTCTGTTTAACATGTGCATGTGACTATACAACACACACTATATATTTGATTCGCATGCTGCATTTCCTGGACCCCCGTCCAGGACCCAAGGTGCCGTCCTCTCTGACGACACCTCTGGCAGCATCAATGAATACCTTTTTTTGATGTAAAATGTAAGAAATTACTATGTGTTTGACTATGCATATAAGTATGATGTCATGGCTGTAGTATACTTTCAATCCTTTCTGTTATGTTACCACTGTTTTGTCTTTCTTATTTATTTTATTTGTAATGGTTTAGCAAATTATCAAATCGTATTGCCCCAGTTTTTCGGTTCGAGTATGTCTTCTCTTTCCATGATTTTTGGTTTTGCAAATTTTTATTTTTCTTACGACTAATTTTCTAATCATAAGCCTGGGAGGTTCAATAAATATTTTTTTCAATCAAATTTAAGCCTACTGGCTTGATTGCAGCCTCGACACGTAGCTCGCGCCCTTCTAGAGGAGCCGCGATCACATGTCGTATATAGTATCGTTGCTCAGCAACGCTCTGATGCGGCGAGGTCAGTCTGCTACCGGCAGACCGAGAGAGTACTGCTCCGCTCCGTTCCCTGTGACGTAAGCTTGATATAAACGCTCTGCAAGGACGATGCATTTATTAACGCTTTTAACTACTAAGGCTCCTAGATAGACATTAACACGTCCTCCTGCTTACATATACAGCGTTTCCGAGTTATGCACTTCGCTGATTTCGGTGGAGCAGTTCGTTTTTGAAGTTTACAGCTCAAATTCTGTTTGCTACATTTTACTTACCTATTTCAGGTAAATGACCATTTTCCTTAATATGGCTTCACTGAACCAGAGCTTACCTTATCACTGATTGGTTTTCCTATTTCTATTTTTTTCTTCGGTCCACCTTCTGCTTCTGCAAACATTACTGCTGGGTATGTTTTAATTTCATACGTTTACTTCACATGATGTTTTGTGCTATTTTTGCCATGTTTTCACATGCATTACATACTTTTATTTTATGTATTTCATACGTTTATTTCACATGTTTTTGCAACATTTAAATGTATATGTGATGTTTATATTGTTCAGACTTGCCCTGATGAAGGAATATCTATTCCGAAATGCATTGGCACAATGTAGTCTGTTTATGAAGTTACTTGTGGCAAACTCTTCCTCACTAAAACACTGCTAGTGACTACCTTCTATTTTTCAAAAAACTTTGGTTTGACAGATAAAATCATTGTTGGAAATCAACAGTATTTTTGAGTTTTTTTGCAAATCACCTTTAAGGTCTATACTGAGTGTCCAGAAAAAATTGTAATTAATTAAAACCCAGATTGGGATTCCAGAGAGCGGCTGTATGACTGGGTAATTCACCTGGTCTCTTGCTTCTATAAGTATACCAGGATGCTTAGGGGTGACTGTACAGATATGGAAAGTATACCAGGATGCTTAGGAGTGATTGTACAGATATGGCAAGTATAACAGGATGCTTAGGAGTGACTGTATAGACATGGCAAGTATACCAGGATGCTTAGGAGTGACTGTACATTTATGGCACGTGTACCAGGATGCTTAGGAGTGACTGTACAGTTATGGCAAGTGTACCAGGATGCATAGGAGTCACTGTACTGATATGGCAAGTATGCCAGGATGCTTATGAGTGCCTTAATAGATATGACAAGTATAACCGGATGGTTAGGAGTGACTTTATAGATATGGCAAGTATACCAGGATGCTTAGGGGTGACAGTACAGATATGGCAAGTATAACAGGAAGCTTAGGAGTGACTTTATAGATATGGCAAGTATACAAGGATGCTTAGGAGTGACTGTACAGATATGGCAAGTATAACGGGATGCTTAGGAGTGACTTTATAGATATGGCAAGTATACTAGGATGCTTAAGGGTGACTGTACAGATATGGCAAGTATAACAGGAAGCTTAGGAGTGACTTTATAGATATGGCAAGTATACAAGGATGCTTAGGAGTGACTGTACAGATATGGCAAGTATACCAGGATGCTTAGGAGTGACAGTACAGATATGGCAAGTATAACAGGAAGCTTAGGAGTGACTTTATAGATATGGCAAGTATACAAGGATGCTTAGGAGTGACTGTACAGATATGGCAAGTATAACGGGATGCTTAGGAGTGACTTTATAGATATGGCAAGTATACTAGGATGCTTAAGGGTGACTGTACAGATATGGCAAGTATACCAGGATGCTTAGGAGTGACACTACAGATATGGCAAGTATAACAGGATGCTTAGGAGTGACTTTATAGATATGGCAAGTAAACCAGGATGCTTAGGAGTGACTGTACAGTTATGGCAAATGTACCAGGATGCTTAGGAGTGACTGTACAGTTATGGGAAGTGTACCAGGATGCTTAGGAGTCACTGTACAGATATGGCAAGTATGCCAGGATGCTTATGAGTGCCTTTATAGATATGGCAAGTATACCCGGATGGTTAGGAGTGACTTTATGGATATGGCAAGTATGCTAGGATGCTTAAGGGTGAATGTACAGGTATGGCAAGTATACCAGGATGCTTATGGGCGACTGTACAGATATGGCAAGTATACCAGGATGCTTAGGGGTTACTGTACTGATATGGCAAGTATGCCAGGATGCTTATGAGTGCCTTAATAGATATGACAAGTATAACCGGATGGTTAGGAGTGACTTTATAGATATGGCAAGTATACTAGGATGCTTAAGGGTGACTGTACAGATATGGCAAGTATACCAGGATGCTTAGGGGTGACTGTACAGATATGGCAAGTATACCAGGATGCTTAGGAGTGACTGTACAGATATGGCAAGTATAACAGGAAGCTTAGGAGTGACTTTATAGATATGGCAAGTATACAAGGATGCTTAGGAGTGACACTACAGATATGGCAAGTATAACAGGATGCTTAGGAGTGACATTATAGATATGGCAAGTATACGAGGATGCTTAGGAGTGACTGTACAGATATGGCAAGTATAACAGGATGCTTAGGAGTGACTTTATAGATATGGCAAGTAAACCAGGATGCTTAGGAGTGACTGTACAGTTATGGCAAATGTACCAGGATGCTTAGGAGTGACTGTACAGTTATGGGAAGTGTACCAGGATGCTTAGGAGTCACTGTACAGATATGGCAAGTATGCCAGGATGCTTATGAGTGCCTTTATAGATATGGCAAGTATACCCGGATGGTTAGGAGTGACTTTATGGATATGGCAAGTATGCTAGGATGCTTAAGGGTGAATGTACAGGTATGGCAAGTATACCAGGATGCTTATGGGCGACTGTACAGATATGGCAAGTATACCAGGATGCTTAGGGGTTACTGTACTGATATGGCAAGTATGCCAGGATGCTTATGAGTGCCTTAATAGATATGACAAGTATAACCGGATGGTTAGGAGTGACTTTATAGATATGGCAAGTATACTAGGATGCTTAAGGGTGACTGTACAGATATGGCAAGTATACCAGGATGCTTAGGGGTGACTGTACAGATATGGCAAGTATACCAGGTTGCTTAGGAGTGACTGTACAGATATGGCAAGTATAACAGGAAGCTTAGGAGTGACTTTATAGATATGGCAAGTATACAAGGATGCTTAGGAGTGACTGTACATATATGGCAAGTATAATGGGATGCTTAGAAGTGACTTTATAGATATGGCAAGTATACTAGGATGCTTAAGGGTGACTGTACAGATATGGCAAGCATACCAGGATGCTTAGGAGTGACTGTACAGTTATGGCAAATGTACCAGGATGCTTAGGAGTGACTGTACAGTTATGGGAAGTGTACCAGGATGCTTAGGAGTGCCTTTATAGATATGGCAAGTATACCCGGATGGTTAGGAGTGACTGTACAGTTATGGCAAATGTACCAGGATGCTTAGGGGTGACTGTACAGATATGGCAAGTATACCAGGATGCTTATGGGCGACTGTACAGATATGGCAAGTATACCAGGATGCTTAGGGGTTACTGTACTGATATGGCAAGTATGCCAGGATGCTTATGAGTGCCTTAATAGATATGACAAGTATAACCGGATGGTTAGGAGTGACTTTATAGATATGGCAAGTATACTAGGATGCTTAAGGGTGACTGTACAGATATGGCAAGTATACCAGGATGCTTAGGAGTGACTGTACAGTTATGGCAAATGTACCAGGATGCTTAGGGGTGACTGTACGGATATGGCAAGTATACCAGGATGCTTAGGAGTGACTGTACAGATATGGTAAGTATAACAGGAAGCTTAGGAGTGACTTTATAGATATGGCAAGCATACAAGGATGCTTAGGAGTGACTGTACAGATATGGCAAGTATAATGGGATGCTTAGGAGTGACTTTATAGATATGGCAAGTATACTAGGATGCTTAAGGGTGACTGTACAGATATGGCAAGTATACCAGGATGCTTAGGAGTGACTGTACAGTTATGGCAAATGTACCAGGATGCTTAGGAGTGACTGTACAGTTATGGGAAGTGTACCAGGATGCTTAGGAGTGCCTTTATAGATATGGCAAGTATGCCAGGATGCTTATGAGTGCCTTTATAGATATGGCAAGTATACCCGGATGGTTAGGAGTGACTTTATAGATATGGCAAGCATGCTAGGATGCTTAAGGGTGAATGTACAGGTATGGCAAGTATACCAGGATGCTTATGGGCGACTGTACAGATATGGCAAGTATACCAGGATGCTTAGGGGTTACTGTACCGATATGGCAAGTATACCAGGATGCTTAGGAGTGACTGTACAGTTATGGCAAGTGTACCAGGATGCTTAGGAGTGACTGTTCAGTTATGGCAAGTGTACCAGGATGCTTCGGAGTCACTGTACAGATATGGCAAGTATGCCAGGATGTTTATGAGTGCCTTTATAGATATGGCAAGTATATCCGGATGGTTAGGAGTGACTTTATAGGTATGGCAAGTATACTAGGATGCTTAAGGGTGACTGTACAGATATGGCAAGTATACCCGGATGGTTAGGAGTGACTTTATAGATATGGCAAGTATACCTGGATGCTTAAGGATGACTGTACAGATATGGCAAGTATACCAGGATGCTTAGGGGAGACAGTACAGATATGGCAAGTATACCAGGATGCTTAGGGGTGACTGTACAGATATGGCAAGTATACCAAGATGCTTAGGAGTGACTTTACAGATATGGCAAGTATAACAGGATGCTTAGGAGTGAATATATAGATGTGGCAAGTATACAAGGATGCTTAGGAGTGACTGTACAGATATGGCAAGTGTACCAGGATGCTTAGGAGTGACGGTACAGTTATGGCAAGTGTACCAAGATGCTTAGGAGTCACTGTAGATATATGGCAAGTATGCCAGGATGCTTATGAGTGCCTTAATAGATATGACAAGTATAACTGGATGGTTAGGAGTGACTTTATAGATATGGCAAGTATACTAGGATGCTTAAGGGTGACTGTACAGATATGGCAAGTATACCAGGATGCTTAGGGGTGACTGTACATATATGGCAAGTATACCAGGATGCTTAGGGGTGACTGTACAGATATGGCAAGTATACCAGGATGCTTAGGAGTGACTGTACATATATGGCAAGTATAACAGGAAGCTTAGGAGTGACTTTATAGATATGGCAAGTATACAAGGATGCTTAGGAGTGACACTACAGATATGGCAAGTATAACAGGATGCTTAGGAGTGACTTTATAGATATGGCAAGTATACGAGGATGCTTAGGAGTGACTGTACAGATATGGCAAGTATAACAGGATGCTTAGGAGTGACTTTATAGATATGGCAAGTAAACCAGGATGCTTAGGAGTGACTGTACAGTTATGGCAAATGTACCAGGATGCTTAGGAGTGACGGTACAGTTATGGGAAGGGTACCAGGATGCTTATGAGTCACTGTACAGATATGGCAAGTATGCCAGGATGCTTATGAGTGCCTTTATAGATATGGCAAGTATACCAGGATGGTTAGGAGTGACTGTACAGATATGGCAAGTATACCAGGATGCTTAGGGGTTACTGTACCGATATGGCAAGTATACCAGTATGCTTAGGAGTGACTGTACAGATATGGCAAGTATAACAGGATGCTTAGGAGTGACCTTATAGATATGGCAAGTATACCAGGATGCTTAGGAGTGACTGTACAGTTATGGCAAGTGTACCAGGATGCTTAGGAGTGACTGTTCAGTTATGGGAAGTGTACCAGGATGCTTCAGAGTCACTGTACAGATATGGCAAGTATACCAGGATGCTTAGGGGTGACTGTACATATATGGCAAGTATACCAGGATGTTTAGGGGTGACTGTACAGATATGGCAAGTATACCAGGATGCTTAGGAGTGACTGTACAGATATGGCAAGTATAACAGGAAGCTTAGGAGTGACTTTATAGATATGGCAAGTATACAAGGATGCTTAGGAGTGACACTACAGATATGGCAAGTATAACAGGATGCTTAGGAGTGACTTTATAGATATGGCAAGTATACAAGGATGCTTAGGAGTGACTGTACAGATATGGCAAGTATAACAGGATGCTTAGGAGTGACTTTATAGATATGGCAAGTAAACCAGGATGCTTAGGAGTGACTGTACAGTTATGGCAAATGTACCAGGATGCTTAGGAGTGACGGTACAGTTATGGGAAGGGTACCAGGATGCTTATGAGTCACTGTACAGATATGGCAAGTATGCCAGGATGCTTATGAGTGCCTTTATAGATATGGCAAGTATACCCGGATGGTTAGGAGTGACTGTACAGATATGGCAAGTATACCAGGATGCTTAGGGGTTACTGTACCGATATGGCAAGTATACCAGGATGCTTAGGAGTGACTGTACAGATATGGCAAGTATAACAGGATGCTTAGGAGTGACCTTATAGATATGGCAAGTATACCAGGATGCTTAGGGGTGACTGTACAGTTATGGCAAGTGTACCAGGATGCTTAGGAGTGACTGTTCAGTTATGGGAAGTGTACCAGGATGCTTCAGAGTCACTGTACAGATATGGCAAGTATACCAGGATGCTTAGGGGTGACTGTACAGATATGGCAAGTATACCAAGATGCTTAGGAGTGACTGTACAGATATGGCAAGTATAACAGGATGCTTAGGAGTGAATATATAGATGTGGCAAGTATACAAGGATGCTTAGGAGTGACTGTACAGATATGGCAAGTGTACCAGGATGCTTAGGAGTGACGGTACAGTTATGGCAAGTGTACCAAGATGCTTAGGAGTCACTGTAGATATATGGCAAGTATGCCAGGATGCTTATGAGTGCCTTAATAGATATGACAAGTATAACTGGATGGTTAGGAGTGACTTTATAGATATGGCAAGTATACTAGGATGCTTAAGGGTGACTGTACAGATATGGCAAGTATACCAGGATGCTTAGGGGTGACTGTACATATATGGCAAGTATACCAGGATGCTTAGGGGTGACTGTACAGATATGGCAAGTATACCAGGATGCTTAGGAGTGACTGTACAGATATGGCAAGTATAACAGGAAGCTTAGGAGTGACTTTATAGATATGGCAAGTATACAAGGATGCTTAGGAGTGACACTACAGATATGGCAAGTATAACAGGATGCTTAGGAGTGACTTTATAGATATGGCAAGTATACGAGGATGCTTAGGAGTGACTGTACAGATATGGCAAGTATAACAGGATGCTTAGGAGTGACTTTATAGATATGGCAAGTAAACCAGGATGCTTAGGAGTGACTGTACAGTTATGGCAAATGTACCAGGATGCTTAGGAGTGACGGTACAGTTATGGGAAGGGTACCAGGATGCTTATGAGTCACTGTACAGATATGGCAAGTATGCCAGGATGCTTATGAGTGCCTTTATAGATATGGCAAGTATACCTGGATGCTTAAGGATGACTGTACATATATGGCAAGTATACCAGGATGCTTATGGGAGACAGTACAGATATGGCAAGTATACCAGGATTATTAGGGGTGACTGTACAGATATGGGAAGTATACCAAGATGCTTAGGAGTGACTGTACAGATATGGCAAGTATAACAGGATGCTTAGGAGTGAATATATAGATATGGCAAGTATACAAGGATACTTAGGAGTGACTGTACAGATATGGCAAGTGTACCAAGATGCTTAGGAGTCACTGTAGAGATATGGCAAGTATGCCAGGATGCTCATGAGTGCCTTAATAGATATGACAAGTATAACTGGATGGTTAGGAGTAACTTTATAGATATGGCAAGTATACTAGGATGCTTAAGGGTGACTGTACAGATATGGCAAGTATACCAGGATGCTTAGGGGTGACTGTACATATATGGCAAGTATACCAGGATGCTTAGGGGTGGCTGTACAGATATGGCAAGTATACCAGGATGCTTAGGAGTGACTGTACAGATATGGCAAGTATACCAGGAAGCTTAGGAGGGACTTTATAGATATGGCAAGTATACAAGGATGCTTAGGAGTGACTGTACAGATATGGCAAGTATAACGGGATGCTTAGGGGTGACTTTATAGATATGGCAAGTATACTAGGATGCTTAAGGGTGACTGTACAGATATGGCAAGTATACCAGGATGCTTAGGAGTGACACTACAGATATGGCAAGTATAACAGGATGCTTAGGAGTGACTTTATAGATATGGCAAGTATACGAGGATGCTTAGGAGTGACTGTACAGATATGGCAAGTATAACAGGATGCTTAGGAGTGACTTTATAGATATGGCAAGTAAACCAGGATGCTTAGGAGTGACTGTACAGTTATGGCAAATGTACCAGGATGCTTAGGAGTGACTGTACAGTTATGGGAAGTGTACCAGGATGCTTATGAGTCACTGTACAGATATGGCAAGTATGCCAGGATGCTTATGAGTGCCTTTATAGATATGGCAAGTATACCCGGATGGTTAGGAGTGACTTTATAGATATGGCAAGTATGCTAGGATGCTTAAGGGTGAATGTACAGGTATGGCAAGTATACCAGGATGCTTATGGCCGACTGTACAGATATGGCAAGTATACCAGGATGCTTAGGGGTTACTGTACCGATATGGCAAGTATACCAGGATGCTTAGGAGTGACTGTACCGATATGGCAAGTATACCAGGATGCTTAGGAGTGACTGTACAGATATGGCAAGTATAACAGGATGCTTAGGAGTGACCTTATAGATATGGCAAGTATACCAGGATGCTTAGGAGTGACTGTACAGTTATGGCAAGTGTACCAGGATGCTTAGGAGTGACTGTTCAGTTATGGCAAGTGTACCAGGATGCTTCAGAGTCACTGTACAGATATGACAAGTATGCCAGGATGCTTATGAGTGCCTTTATAGATATGGCAAGTATATCCGGATGGTTAGGAGTGACTTTATAGGTATGGCAAGTATACTAGGATGCTTAAGGGTGACTGTACAGATATGGCAAGTATACCCGGATGGTTAGGAGTGACTTTATAGATATGGCAAGTATACCTGGAAGCTTAAGGATGACTGTACAGATATGGCAAGTATACCAGGATGCTTAGGGGCGACAGTACAGATATGGCAAGTATACCAGGATGCTTAGGGGTGACTGTACAGATATGGCAAGTATACCAAGATGCTTAGGAGTGACTCTACAGATATGGCAAGTATAACAGGATGCTTAGGAGTGAATATATAGATATGGCAAGTGTACCAGGATGCTTAGGAGTCACTGTAGAGATATGGCAAGTATGCCAGGATGCTTAAGGATGACTGTACAGATATGGCAAGTATACCAGGATGCTTAGGGGAGACAGTACAGATATGGCAAGTGTACCAAGATGCTTAGGAGTCACTGTAGAGATATGGCAAGTATGCCAGGATGCTTATGAGTGCCTTAATAGATATGGCAAGTATATCCGGATGGTTAGGAGTGACTTTATAGATATGGCAAGTATACTAGGATGCTTAAGGGTGACTGTACAGATATGGCAAGTATACCCGGATGGTTAGGAGTGACTTTATAGATATGGCAAGTATACCTGGATGCTTAAGGATGACTGTACAGATATGGCAAGTATACCAGGATGCTTAGGGGAGACAGTACAGATATGGCAAGTATACCAGGATGCTTAGGGGTGACTGTACAGATATGGCAAGTATACCAAGATGCTTAGGAGTTACTGTACAGATATGGCAAGTATAACAGGATGCTTAGGAGTGAATATATAGATATGGCAAGTGTACCAGGATGCTTAGGAGTGACGGTACAGTTATGGCAAGTGTACCAAGATGCTTAGGAGTCACTGTAGAGATATGGCAAGTATGCCAGGATGCTTATGAGTGCCTTAATAGATATGACAAGTATAACCGGATGGTTATGAGTGACTTTATAGATATGGCAAGTATACTAGGATGCTTAGGGGTGACTGTACATATATGGCAAGTATACCAGGATGCTTAGGGGTGACTATACAGATATGGCAAGTATACCAGGATGCTTAGGAGTGACTGTACAGATATGGCAAGTATAACAGGAAGCTTAGGAGTGACTTTATAGATATGGCAAGTATACAAGGATGCTTAGGAGTGACTGTACAGATGTGGCAAGAATAACCGGATGGTTAGGAGTGACTTTATAGATATGGCAAGTATACTAGGATGCTTACGGGTGACTGTACAGATATGGCAAGTATACCAGGATGCTTAGGAGTGACACTACAGATATGGCAAGTATAACAGGATGCTTAGGAGTGACTTTATAGATATGGCAAGTATACGAGGATGCTTAGGAGTGACTGTACAGATATGGCAAGTATAACAGGATGCTTAGGAGTGACTTTATAGATATGGCAAGTATACGAGGATGCTTAGGAGTGACTGTACAGATATGGCAAGTATAACAGGATGCTTAGGAGTGACTTTATAGATATGGCAAGTATACCTGGATGCTTAAGGATGACTGTACAGATATGGCAAGTATACCAGGATGCTTAGGGGAGACAGTACAGATATGGCAAGTATACCAGGATGCTTAGGGGTGAATGTACATATATGGCAAGTATACCAAGATGCTTAGGAGTGACTGTACAGATATGGCAAGTATAACAGGATGCTTAGGAGTGAATATATAGATATGGCAAGTGTACCAGAATGCTTAGGAGTGACGGTACAGTTATGGCAAGTGTACCAAGATGCTTAGGAGTCACTGTAGAGATATGGCAAGTATGCCAGGATGCTTATGAGTGCCTTAATAGATATGACAAGTATAACCGGATGGTTATGAGTGACTTTATAGATATGGCAAGTATACTAGGATGCTTAGGGGTGACTGTACATATATGGCAAGTATACCAGGATGCTTAGGGGTGACTATACAGATATGGCAAGTATACCAGGATGCTTAGGAGTGACTGTACAGATATGGCAAGTATAACAGGAAGCTTAGGAGTGACTTTATAGATATGGCAAATATACAAGGATGCTTAGGAGTGACTGTACAGATATGGTAAGTATAACCGGATGGTTAGGAGTGACTTTATAGATATGGCAAGTATACTAGGATGCTTAAGGGTGACTGTACAGATATTGCAAGTATACCAGGATGCTTAGGAGTGACACTACAGATATGGCAAGTATAACAGGATGCTTAGGAGTGACTTTATAGATATGGCAAGTATACGAGGATGCTTAGGAGTGACTGTACAGATATGGCAAGTATAACAGGATGCTTAGGAGTGACTTTATAGATATGGCAAGTAAACCAGGATGCTTAGGAGTGACTGTACAGTTATGGCAAATGTACCAGGATGCTTAGGAGTGACTGTACAGTTATGGGAAGTGTACCAGGATGCTTATGAGTCACTGTACAGATATGGCAAGTATGCCAGGATGCTTATGAGTGCCTTTATAGATATGGCAAGTATACCCGGATGGTTAGGAGTGACTTTATAGATATGGCAAGTATGCTAGGATGCTTAAGGGTGAATGTACAGGTATGGCAAGTATACCAGGATGCTTATGGCCGACTGTACAGATATGGCAAGTATACCAGGATGCTTAGGGGTTACTGTACCGATATGGCAAGTATACCAGGATGCTTAGGAGTGACTGTACCGATATGGCAAGTATACCAGGATGCTTAGGAGTGACTGTACAGATATGGCAAGTATAACAGGATGCTTAGGAGTGACCTTATAGATATGGCAAGTATACCAGGATGCTTAGGAGTGACTGTACAGTTATGGTAAGTGTACCAGGATGCTTCAGAGTCACTGTACAGATATGGCAAGTATGCCAGGATGCTTATGAGTGCCTTTATAGATATGGCAAGTATATCTGGATGGTTAGGAGTGACTTTATAGGTATGGCAAGTATACTAGGATGCTTAAGGGTGACTGTACAGATATGGCAAGTATACCCGGATGGTTAGGAGTGACTTTATAGATATGGCAAGTATACCTGGAAGCTTAAGGATGACTGTACAGATATGGCAAGTATACCAGGATGCTTAGGGGAGACAGTACAGATATGGCAAGTATACCAGGATGCTTAGGGGTGACTGTACAGATATGGCAAGTATACCAAGATGCTTAGGAGTGACTGTACAGATATGGCAAGTATAACAGGATGCTTAGGAGTGAATATATAGATATGGCAAGTGTACCAGGATGCTTAGGAGTGACGGTACAGTTATGGCAAGTGTACCAAGATGCTTAGGAGTCACTGTAGAGATATAGCAAGTATGCCAGGATGCTTATGAGTGCCTTAATAGATATGACAAGTATAACCGGGTGGTTATGAGTGACTTTATAGATATGGCAAGTATACTAGGATGCTTAAGGGTGACTGTACAGATATGGCAAGTGTACCAGGATGCTTAGGAGTGACTGTTCAGTTATGGCAAGTGTACCAGGATGCTTCAGAGTCACTGTACAGATATGGCAAGTATGCCAGGATGCTTATGAGTGCCTTTATAGATATGGCAAGTATATCCGGATGGTTAGGAGTGACTTTATAGGTATGGCAAGTATACTAGGATGCTTAAGGGTGACTGTACAGATATGGCAAGTATACCCGGATGGTTAGGAGTGACTTTATAGATATGGCAAGTATACCTGGATGCTTAAGGATGACTGTACAGATATGGCAAGTATACCAGGATGCTTAGGGGAGACAGTACAGATATGGCAAGTATACCAGGATGCTTAGGGGTGACTGTACAGATATGGCAAGTATACCAAGATGCTTAGGAGTGACTGTACAGATATGGCAATTATAACAGGATGCTTAGGAGTGAATATATAGATATGGCAAGTGTACCAGGATGCTTAGGAGTGACGGTACAGTTATGGCAAGTGTACCAAGATGCTTATGAGTCACTGTAGAGATATGGCAAGTATGCCAGGATGCTTATGAGTGCCTTAATAGATATGACAAGTATAACCGGATGGTTATGAGTGACTTTATAGATATGGCAAGTATACTAGGATGCTTAGGGGTGACTGTACATATATGGCAAGTATACCAGGATGCTTAGGGGTGACTGTACAGATATGGCAAGTATACCAGGATGCTTAGGAGTGACTGTACAGATATGGCAAGTATAACAGGAAGCTTAGGAGTGACTTTATAGATATGGCAAGTATACAAGGATGCTTAGGAGTGACTGTACAGATATGGCAAGTATAACGGAATGCTTAGGAGTGCCTTTATAGATATGGCAAGTATACCCGGATGGTTAGGAGTGACTTTATAGATATGGCAAGTATGCTAGGATGCTTAAGGGTGAATGTACAGGTATGGCAAGTATACCAGGATGCTTATGACCGACTGTACAGATATGGCAAGTATACCAGGATGCTTAGGAGTAACTGTACAGATATGGCAAGTATAACAGGATGCTTAAGAGTGACCTTATAGATATGGCAAGTATACCAGGATGCTTAGGAGTGACTGTACAGTTATGGCAAGTGTACCAGGATGCTTAGGAGTGACTGTGCAGTTATGGCAAGTGTACCAGGATGCTTCGGAGTCACTGTACAGATATGGCAAGTATGCCAGGATGCTTATGATTGCCTTTATAGATATGACAAGTATATCCGGATGGTTAGGAGTGACTTTATAGGTATGGCAAGTATACTAGGATGCTTAAGGGTGACTGTACAGATATTGCAAGTATACCCGGATGGTTAGGAGTGACTTTATAGATATGGCAAGTATACCTGGATGCTTAATGATGACTGTACAGATATGGCAAGTATACCAGGATGCTTAGGGGAGACAGTACAGATATGGCAAGTATACCAGGATGCTTAGGGGTGACTGTACAGATATGGCAAGTATACCAAGATGCTTAGGAGTGACTGTACAGATATGGCAAGTATAACAGGATGCTTAGGAGTGAATATATATATATGGCAAGTATACAAGGATGCTTAGGAGTGACTGTACAGATATGGCAAGTGTACCAGGATGCTTAGGAGTGACGGTACAGTTATGGCAAGTGTACCAAGATGCTTAGGGGTGACTGTACAGATATGGCAAGTATACCAGGATGCTTAGGAGTAACTGTACTGATATGGCAATTATAACAGGATGCTTAGGAGTGACTTTATAGATATGGAAAGTATACAAGGATGCTTAGGGGTGACTGTACAAATATGGCAAGTATACCAGGATGCTTAGGGGTGACTGTACAGATATGGCAAGTATACCCGGATGGTTAGGAGTGACTTTATAGATATGGCAAGTATACTAGGATGCTTAAGGGTGACTGTACAAATATGGCAAGTGCACCAGGATGCTTAGGAGTGGCTGTACAATTATGGCAAGTGTACCAGGATGCTTAGGAGTCACTGTACAGATATGGCAAGTATGCTAGGATGCTTATGAGTGCCTTTATAGATATGGCAAGTATAACCGGATGGTTAGGAGTGACTTTAGAGATATGGCAAGTATACTAGGATACTTAAGGGTGACTCTACATATATGGCAAGTATACCAGGATGCTTAGGGGTGACTGTACAGTTATGGCAAGTGTACCAAAAAGCTTAGGAGTCACTGTACAGATATGGCAAGTATGCCAGGATGCTTATGAGTGCCTTTTTAGATATGGCAAGTATACCCAGATCATTAGGAGTAACTTTATAGATATGGCAAGTATACTAGGATGCTTAAGGGTGACTGTACAGATATGGCAAGTATACCAGGATGCTTAGGGGTGACTGTACAGATATGGCAAGTATACCAGGATGCGTAGGAGTGACTGTACAGATATGGCAAGTATAACAGGATGCTTAGGAGTGACTGCACAGATATGTCAAGTATACCAGGAGGCTTAGGGGCGACTGTACATATATGGCAAGTATACCAGGATGCTTAGGAGTGAATATATAGATATGGCAAGTATACAAGGATGCTTAGGAGTGACTGTACAGATATGGCAAGTGTACCAGGATGCTTAGGAGTGACGGTACAGTTATGGCAAGTGTACCAAGATGCTTAGGGGTGACTGTACAGATATGGCAAGTATACCAGGATGCTTAGGGGTGACTGTACAGATATGGCAAGTATACCAGGATGCGTAGGAGTGACTGTACAGATATGGCAAGTATAACAGGATGCTTAGGAGTGACTGCACAGATATGTCAAGTATACCAGGAGGCTTAGGGGCGACTGTACAGATATGGCAAGTATACCAGGATGCTTAGGAGTGAATATATAGATATGGCAAGTATACAAGGATGCTTAGGAGTGACTGTACAGATATGGCAAGTGTACCAGGATGCTTAGGAGTGACGGTACAGTTATGGCAAGTGTACCAAGATGCTTAGGGGTGACTGTACAGATATGGCAAGTATACCAGGATGCTTAGGAGTAACTGTACTGATATGGCAATTATAACAGGATGCTTAGGAGTGACTTTATAGATATGGAAAGTATACAAGGATGCTTAGGGGTGACTGTACAAATATGGCAAGTATACCAGGATGCTTAGGGGTGACTGTACAGATATGGCAAGTATACCCGGATGGTTAGGAGTGACTTTATAGATATGGCAAGTATACTAGGATGCTTAAGGGTGACTGTACAAATATGGCAAGTGCACCAGGATGCTTAGGAGTGGCTGTACAATTATGGCAAGTGTACCAGGATGCTTAGGAGTCACTGTACAGATATGGCAAGTATGCTAGGATGCTTATGAGTGCCTTTATAGATATGGCAAGTATAACCGGATGGTTAGGAGTGACTTTATAGATATGGCAAGTATACTAGGATACTTAAGGGTGACTCTACAGATATGGCAAGTATACCAGGATGCTTAGGGGTGACTGTACAGTTATGGCAAGTGTACCAAAAAGCTTATGATTCACTGTACAGATATGGCAAGTATGCCAGGATGCTTATGAGTGCCTTTTTAGATATGGCAAGTATACCCAGATCATTAGGAGTAACTTTATAGATATGGCAAGTATACTAGGATGCTTAAGGGTGACTGTACAGATATGGCAAGTATACCAGGATGCTTAGGGGCGACTGTACAGATATGGCAAGTATACCAGGATGCTTAGGGGTGACTGTACAGATATGGCAAGTATACCAGGATGCGTAGGAGTGACTGTACAGATATGGCAAGTATAACAGGATGCTTAGGAGTGACTGCACAGATATGTCAAGTATACCAGGAGGCTTAGGGGCGACTGTACAGATATGACAAGTATACCAGGATGCTTAGGGGTGACTGTATAGATATGGCAAGTATGCCAGGATGCTTAGGAGTAACTGTACTGATATGGCAAGTATAACAGGATGCTTAGGAGTGACGTTATAGATATGGCAAGTATACAAGGATGCTTAGGGGCGACTGTACAGATATGGCAAGTATACCAGGATGCTTAGGAGTGACTGTACAGATATGGCAAGTATAACAGGATGCTTAGGAGTGACTGCACAGATATGTCAAGTATACCAGGAGGCTTAGGGGCGACTGTACAGATATGGCAAGTATACCAGGATGCTTAGGAGTGACTGTACATTTATGGCAAGTGTACCAAGATGCTTAGGAGTGGCTGTACAGTTAAGGCAAGTGTACCAGGATGCTTAGGAGTCACTGTACAGATATGGCAAGTATACCAGGATGCTTAGGGGTGACTGTAAAGATATGGCAAGTATACCAGGATGCTTAGGAGTGACTGTACAGATATTGCAAGTATAACAGGATGCTTTGGAGTGACTTTATAGATATGGCAAGTATACCAGGATGCTTAGGAGTGACTGTACATTTATGGCAAGTGTACCAGGATGCTTAGGAGTCACTGTACTGATATGTCAATTATAACAGGATGGTTAGGAGTGACTTTATAGATATGGCAAGTATACTAGGATGCTTAAGGGTGACTGTACAAATATGGCAAGTATACCAGGATGCTTAGGGGCGACTGTACAGATATGGCAAGTATACCAGGATGCTTAGGGGTGACTGTAAAGATATGGCAAGTATACCAGGATGCTTAGGAGTGACTGTACAGATATTGCAAGTATAACAGGATGCTTAGGAGTGACTTTATAGATATGGCAAGTATACCAGGATGCTTAGGAGTGACTGTACATTTATGACAAGTGTACCAGGATGCTTAGGAGTCACTGTACAGATATGGCAAGTATGCTAGGATGATCATGAGTGCCTTTATAGATATGGCAAGTATAACCGGATGGTTAGGAGTGACTTTATAGATATGGCAAGTATACCAGGATGCTTAGGGGTGACTGTACAGATATGGCAAGTGTACCAGGATGCTTAGGAGTGACTGTACAGTTATGGCAAGTTTAACAGGATGCTTAGGAGTGACTTTATAGATATGGCAAGTATACAAGGATGCTTAGGGGTGACTGTACAGATATGGCAAGTATACCAGGATGCTTAGGAGTGACTGTACAGATATGGCAAATATACCAGGATGCTTAGGGGTGACTGTACAGATATGGCAAGTGTACCAGGATGCTTAGGAGTAACTGTACTGATATGGCAAGTATAACAGGATGCTTAGGAGTGACGTTATAGATATGGCAAGTATACAAGGATGCTTAGGGGCGACTGTACAGATATGGCAAGTATACCAGGATGCTTAGGAGTGACTGTGCAGATATGGCAAGTATAACATGATGCTTAGGAGTGACTGCACAGATATGTCAAGTATACCAGGAGGCTTAGGGGCGACTGTACAGATATGGCAAGTATACCAGGATACTTAGGAGTGACTGTACAGATATGGCAAGTATAACAGGATGCTTAGGAGTAACTGTACTGATATGGCAATTATAACAGGATGCTTAGGAGTGACTTTATAGATATGGCACGTATACAAGGATGCTTAGGGGTGACTGTACAGATATGGCAAGTATACCAGGATTGCTTAGGGGTGACTATACAGATATGGCAAGTATACCTGGATGGTTAGGAGTGACTTTATAGATATGGCAAGTATACTAGGATGCTTAGGGTGACTGTACACATATGGCAAGTATACCAGGATGCTTAGGGGCGACTGTACAGATATGGCAAGTATACGAGGATGCTTAGGGGTGACTGTACAGATATGGCAAGTATACCAGGATGCTTAGGAGTGACTGTACAGATATGGCAAGTATAACAGGATGCTTAGGAGTGACTTTATAGATATGGCAAGTGTACCAGGATGCTTAGGAGTGGCTGTACAGTTATGGCAAGTGTACCAGGATGCTTAGGAGTCACTGTACAGATATGGCAAGTATGCTAGGATGCTTATGAGTGCCTTTATAGATATGGCAAGTATAACCGGATGGTTAGGAGTGACTTTATAGATATGGCAAGTATACTAGGATACTTAAGGGTGACTGTACAGATATGGCAAGTATACCAGGATGCTTAGGGGTGACTGTACAGATATGACAAGTGTACCAGGATGCTTAGGAGTGACTGTACAGTTATGGCAAGTGTACCAAGATGCTTAGGAGTCACTGTACAGATATGGCAGGTATGCCAGGATGCTTAGGAGTAACTTTATAGATATGGCAAGTATACCAGGATGCTTAGGGGTGACCTTACAGATATGGCAAGTATACCAGGATGCTTGGGAGTGACTTCATAGATATGGCAAGTATACCAGGATGATTAGGCGGGCGTGACTGTACAGATATGGCAAGTATACCAGGATGCTTAGGGGTGACCTTACAGATATGGCAAGTATACCAGGATGCTTAGGAGTGACTGCACAGCTATGGTAAGTATACCGGGATGCTTAGGAGTGACTTTATAGATATGGCACGTATACAAGGATGCTTAGGGGTGACTGTACAGATATGGCAAGTATACCAGGATTGCTTAGGGGTGACTGTACAGATATGGCAAGTATACCTGGATGGTTAGGAGTAACTGTACTGATATGGCAATTATAACAGGATGCTTAGGAGTGACTTTATAGATATGGCACGTATACAAGGATGCTTAGGGGTGACTGTACAGATATGGCAAGTATACCAGGATGCTTAGGGGTAAGTGTACTGATATGGCAAATATAACAGGATGCTTAGGAGTGACGTTATAGATATGGCAAGTATACAAGGATGCTTAGGGGCGACTGTACAGATATGGCAAGTATACCAGGATGCTTAGGGGTGACTGTACAGATATGGCAAGTATACCCGGATGGTTAGGACTGACTTTATAGATATGGCAAGTATACTAGGATGCTTAAGGGTGACTGTACAGATATGGCAAGTATACCAGGATGCTTAGGGGCGACTGTACAGATATTGCAAGTATACTAGGATGCTTAAGGGTGACTGTACAGATATGGCAAGTATACCATGATGCTTAGGGGCGACAGTACAGATATGGCAAGTATACCAGGATGCTTAGGGGTGACTGTACAGATATGGCAAGTATATGAGGATGCTTAGGAGTGACTGTACAGATATGGCAAGTATAACAGGATGCTTAGGATTGACTTTATAGATATGGCAAGTATACGAGGATGCTTAGGAGTGACTGTACAGATATGGCAAGTGAACCAGGATGCCTAGGAGTGACTGTACAGTTATGGCAAGTGTACCAAGATGCTTAGGAGTCATTGTACAGATATGGCAAGTATGCCAGGATGCTTATGAGTGCCTTTATAGATATGGCAAGTATACCCGGATGGTTAGGAGTGACTTTATAGATATGGCAAGTATACCAGGATGCTTAGGAGTGACTGTACAGTTATGGTAAGTGTACCAGGATGCTTAGGAGTGACTGTACAGTTATGGCAAGTGTACCAGGATGCTTAGGAGTCACTGTCCAGATATGGCAAGTATGCCAGGATGCTTATGAGTGCCTTTATAGATATGGCAAGTATACCCGGATGGTTAGGAGTGACTTTATACATATGGCAAGTATAGCAGGATGCTTAGGAGTGACCATACAGTTATGGCAAGTGTACCAGGATGCTTAAGGGAGACTGTACAGATATGGCAAGTATACCAGGATGCTTAGGGGTGACAGTACATATATGGCAAGTATACCAGAATGCTTAGGTGTGACTGTACAGATATGGCAAGTATACCAGGATGCTTAGGAGTGACTGTACAGATATGGCAAGTATGCCAGGATGCTTATGAGTTCCTTCATAGATATGGCAAGTATACCCGGATGGTTAGGAGTAACTTTATAGACATGGTAAGTATACTAGGATGCTTAAGGGTGACTGTACAGATATGGCAAGTATACCAGGATGCGTAGGGGCGACTGTACAGATATGGCAAGTATAACTGGATGCTTAGGGGTGACTGTACAGATATGGCAAGTATACCAGGATGCTTAGGGGCAACTGTACAGATATGGCAAGTATACCAGGATGCTTAGGAGTGACTTTGTAGATATGGCAAGTATACCATGATGCTTAGGAGTGCCTGTACATATATGACAAGTATACCTGGATGCTTAGGAGTGACTTTGCAGATATGGCAAATATACCAGGATACTTAGGAGTGACTGTACAGATATGGCAAGTATACCAGGTTCCTTAGGGGTGACTGTACAGACATGGCAAGTATACCAGGATGCTTAGGAGTGACTGTGCAGATATGGCAAGTATACCTGGATGTTTAGGAGTGACTGTACAGATATGGCAAGTATACCAGGATGCTTAGGAGTGCCTTTATATATATGGCAAGTATGCCAGGATGGTTAGGAGTGACTTTATAGATATGACAAGCATTCTAGGATGCTTAGGGGTGACTGTACATATCTGGCAAGTATACCAGGATACTTAGGTGTGACTGTACAGATATGGCATGTATACCAGGATCTTAGGAGTGACTGTACAGATATGGCAAGTATACCAGGATGCTTAGGAGTAACTTTATAGATATGGCAAGTTTACCAGGATGCTTAGGGGTGACCTTACAGATATGGCAAGTATACCAGGATGCTTGGGAGTGACTTCATAGATATGGCAAGTATACCAGGATGATTAGGCGGGCGTGACTGTACAGATATGGCAAGTATACCAGGATGCTTAGGGGTGACCTTACAGATATGGCAAGTATACCAGGATGCTTAGGAGTGACTGCACAGCTATGGTTAGTATACCGGGATGCTTAGGAGTGACTTTATAGATATGGCACGTATACAAGGATGCTTAGGGGTGACTGTACACATATGGCAAGTATACCAGGATGCTTAGGGGCGACTGTACAGATATGGCAAGTATACGAGGATGCTTAGGGGTGACTGTACATATATGGCAAGTATACCAGGATGCTTAGGAGTGACTTTATAGATATGGCAAGTGTACCAGGATGCTTTGGAGTGGCTGTACAGTTATGGCAAGTGTACCAGGATGCTTAGGAGTCACTGTACAGATATGGCAAGTATGCTAGGATGCTTATGAGTGCCTTTATAGATATGGCAAGTATAACCGGATGGTTAGGAGTGACTTTATAGATATGGCAAGTATACTAGGATACTTAAGGGTGACTGTACAGATATGGCAAGTATACCAGGATGCTTAGGGGTGACTGTACAGATATGACAAGTGTACCAGGATGCTTAGGAGTGACTGTACAGTTATGGCAAGTGTACCAAGATGCTTAGGAGTCACTGTACAGATATGGCAGGTATGCCAGGATGCTTAGGAGTAACTTTATAGATATGGCAAGTATACCAGGATGCTTAGGGGTGACCTTACAGATATGGCAAGTATACCAGGATGGTTGGGAGTGACTTCATAGATATCGCAAGTATACCAGGATGATTAGGCGGGCGTGACTGTACAGATATGGCAAGTATACCAGGATGCTTAGGGGTGACCTTACAGATATGGCAAGTATACCAGGATGCTTAGGAGTGACTGCACAGCTATGGTAAGTATACCGGGATGCTTAGGAGTGACTTTATAGATATGGCACGTATACAAGGATGCCTAGTGGTGACTGTACAGATATGGCAAGTATACCAGGATTGCTTAGGGGTGACTGTACAGATATGGCAAGTATACCTGGATGGTTAGGAGTAACTGTACTGATATGGCAATTATAACAGGATGCTTAGGAGTGACTTTATAGATATGGCACGTATACAAGGATGCTTAGGGGTGACTGTACAGATATGGCAAGTATACCAGGATTGCTTAGGGGTGACTATACAGATATGGCAAGTATACCTGGATGGTTAGGAGTGACTTTATAGATATGGCAAGTATACTAGGATGCTTAGGGTGACTGTACACATATGGCAAGTATACCAGGATGCTTAGGGGCGACTGTACAGATATGGCAAGTATACGAGGATGCTTAGGGGTGACTGTACAGATATGGCAAGTATACCAGGATGCTTAGGAGTGACTGTACAGATATGGCAAGTATAACAGGATGCTTAGGAGTGACTTTATAGATATGGCAAGTATACCAGGATGCTTAGGAGTGGCTGTACAGTTATGGCAAGTGTACCAGGATGCTTAGGAGTCACTGTACAGATATGGCAAGTATGCTAGGATGCTTATGAGTGCCTTTATAGATATGGCAAGTATAACCGGATGGTTAGGAGTGACTTTATAGATATGGCAAGTATACTAGGATACTTAAGGGTGACTGTACAGATATGGCAAGTATACCAGGATGCTTAGGGGTGACTGTACAGATATGACAAGTGTACCAGGATGCTTAGGAGTGACTGTACAGTTATGGCAAGTGTACCAAGATGCTTAGGAGTCATTGTACAGATATGGCAGGTATGCCAGGATGCTTATGAGTGCCTTTATAGATATGGCAAGTAAACCCGGATCATTAGGAGTAACTTTATAGATATGGCAAGTATACTAGGATGCTTAAGGGTGACTGTACAGATATGGCAAGTATACCAGGATGCTTAGGGGCGACTGTACAGATATGGCAAGCATACCAGGATGCTTAGGGGTGACTGTACAGATATGGCAAGTATACCAGGATGCGTAGGAGTGACTGTACAGATATGGCAAGTATACCATGATGATTAGGGGCGACTGTACAGATATGGCAAGTATACCAGGATGCTTAGGGGTGACTGTACACATATGACAAGTATACCAGGATGCTTAGGAGTGAATGTACAGATATGACAAGTATAACAGGATGCTTAGGAGTGACGTTATAGATATGGCAACTATACAAGGATGCTTATGGGCGACTGTACAGATATGGCAAGTATACCAGGATGCTTAGGGACGACTGTACAGATATGGCAAGTATACCCGGATGGTTAGGAGTGACTTTATAGATATGGCAAGTATACTAGGATGCTTAAGGGTGACTGTACAGATATGGCAAGTATACCAGGATGCTTAGGAGTGACTGCACAGCTATGGTAAGTATACCGGGATGCTTGGGAGTGACTTTATAGATATGGCACGTATACAAGGATGCTTAGGGGTGACTGTACAGATATGGCAAGTATACCAGGATTGCTTAGGGGTGACTGTACAGATATGGCAAGTATACCTGGATTGTTAGGAGTAACTGTACTGATATGGCAATTATAGCAGGATGCTTAGGAGTGACTTTATAGATATGGCACGTATACAAGGATGCTTAGGGGTGACTGTACAGATATGGCAAGTATACCAGGATTGCTTAGGGGTGACTATACAGATATGGCAAGTATACCTGGATGGTTAGGAGTGACTTTATAGATATGGCAAGTATACTAGGATGCTTAGGGTGACTGTACACATATGGCAAGTATACCAGGATGCTTATGGGTGACTGTACAGATATGGCAAGTATACCAGGATGCTTAGGAGTGACTGTACAGATATGGCAAGTATAACAGGATGCTTAGGAGTGACTTTATAGATATGGCAAGTATACCAGGATGCTTAGGAGTGGCTGTGCAGTTATGGCAAGTGTACCAGGATGCTTAGGAGTCACTGTACAGATATGGCAGGTATGCCAGGATGCTTATGAGTGCCTTTATAGATATGGCAAGTAAACCTGGGTCATTAGGAGTAACTTTATAGATATGGCAAGTATACTAGGATGCTTAAGGGTGACTGTACAGATATGGCAAGTATACCAGGATGCTTAGGGGTGACTGTACAGATATGGCAAGCATACCAGGATGCTTAGGGGCGACTGTACAGATATGGCAAGTATACCCGGATGGTTAGGAGTGACTTTATAGATATGGCAAGTATACTAGGATGCTTAAGGGTGACTGTACAGATATGGCAAGTATACCAGGATGCTTAGGGGTGACTGTACAGATATGGCAAGTATACCAGGATGCTTAGGGACGACTGTACAGATATGGCAAGTATACCCGGATGGTTAGGAGTGACTTTATAGATATGGCAAGTATACCAGGATGCTTAAGGGTGACTGTACAGATATGGCAAGTATACCAGGATGCTTAGGGGCGACTGTACAGATATGGCAAGTATACCAGGATGCTTAGGGGTGACTGTACAGATATGGCAAGTATACCAGGATGCTTAGGAGTGACTGTACAGATATGGCAAGTATAACAGGATGCTTAGGAGTGACTTTATAGATATGGCAAGTATACCAGGATGCTTAGGAGTGACTGTACATTTATGGCAAGTGTACCAGGATGCTTAGGGGTGACTGTACAGTTATGGCAAGTGTACCAGGATGCTTAGTAGTCACTGTACAGATATGGCAAGTATACCAGGATGCTTCGGAGTGACTGTACAGATATGGCAAGTATAACAGGATGCTTAGGAGTGACTTTATAGATATGGCAAGTATACCAGGATGCTTAGGAGTGACTGTACATTTATGGCAAGTGTACCAGGATGCTTAGGGGTGACTGTACAGTTATGGCAAGTATACCAGGATGCTTAGGGGCGACTGTACAGATATGGCAAGTATAACTGGATGCTTAGGGGTGACTGTACAGATATGGCAAGTATACCAGGATGCTTAGGGGCAACTGTACAGATATGGCAAGTATACCAGGATGCTTAGGAGTGACTTTATAGATATGGCAAGTAAACCAGGATGCTTAGGGGTGACTGTACAAATATGGCAAGTATACCATGATGCTTAGGAGTGCCTGTACATATATGACAAGTATACCTGGATGCTGAGGAGTGACTTTGTAGGTATGGCAAATATACCAGGATGCTTAGGAGTGACTGTACAGATATGGCAAGTATACCTGGATGTTTAGGAGTGACTGTACAGATATGGCAAGTATACCAGGATGCTTAGGAGTGCCTTTATATATATGGCAAGTATGCCAGGATGGTTAGGAGTGACTTTATAGATATGACAAGCATTCTATGATGCTTAGGGGTGACTGTACATATCTGGCAAGTATACCAGGATACTTAGGTGTGACTGTACAGATATGGCATGTATACCAGGATGCTTAGGAGTGACTGTACAGATATGGCAAGTATACCAGGATGCTTAGGAGTAACTTTATAGATATGGCAAGTATACCAGGATGCTTAGGGGTTACCTTACAGATATGGCAAGTATACCAGGATGCTTGGGAGTGACTTCATAGACATGGCAAGTATACCAGGATGCTTAGGGGTGACCTTACAGATATGGCAAGTATACCAGGATGCTTAGGAGTGACTGCACAGCTATGGTAAGTATACCGGGATGCTTAGGAGTGCCTGTACATATATGACAAGTATACCAGGAGGCTTAGGGGAGACTGTACAGATATGGCAAGTATACCAGGATGCGTAGGAGTGACTGTACAGATATGGCAAGTATACCAGGATGATTAGGGGCGACTGTACAGATATGGCAAGTATACCAGGATGCTTAGGGGTGACTGTACACATATGACAAGTATACCAGGATGCTTAGGAGTGACTGTAAAGATATGGCAAGTATAACAGGATGCTTAGGAGTGACTGCACAGATATGTCAAGTATACCAGGAGGCTTAGGGGAGACTGTACAGATATGGCAAGTATACCATGATGCTTAGGGGTGACTGTACAGATATGGCAAGTATACCAGGATGCTTAGGAGTAACTGTACTGATATGGCAAGTATAAGAGGATGCTTAGGAGTGACGTTATAGATATGGCAAGTATACAAGGATGCTTAGGGGCGACTGTACAGATATGGCAAGTATACCAGGATGCTTAGGGACGACTGTACAGATATGGCAAGTATACCCGGATGGTTAGGAGTGACTTTATAGATATGGCAAGTATACTAGGATGCTTAAGGGTGACTGTACAGATATGGCAAGTATACCAGGATGCTTAGGGGCGACTGTACAGATATGGTAAGTATACCAGGATGCTTAGGGGTGAATGTACAGATATGGCAAGTATACCAGGATGCTTAGGAGTGACTGTACAGATATGGCAAGTATAACAGGATGCTTAGGAGTGACTTTATAGATATGGCAAGTATACCAGGATGCTTAGGAGTGACTGTACATTTATGGCAAGTGTACCAGGATGCTTAGGGGTGACTGTACAGTTATGGCAAGTGTACCAGGATGCTTAGGAGTCACTGTACAGATATGGCAAGTATACCAGGATGCTTAGGAGTGACTGTACAGATATGGCAAGTATAACTGGATGCTTAGGGGTGACTGTACAGATATGGCAAGTATACCAGGATGCTTAGGGGCAACTGTACAGATATGGCAAGTATACCAGGATGCTTAGGAGTGACTTTATAGATATGGCAAGTAAACCAGGATGCTTAGGGGTGACTGTACAAATATAGCAAGTATACCATGATGCTTAGGAGTGCCTGTACATATATGACAAGTATACCTGGATGCTGAGGAGTGACTTTGTAGGTATGGCAAATATACCAGGATGCTTAGGAGTGACTGTACAGATATGGCAAGTATACCAGGTTCCTTAGGGGTGACTGTACAGACATGACAAGTATACCAGGATGCTTAGGAGTGACTGTGCAGATATGGCAAGTATACCTGGATGTTTAGGAGTGACTGTACAGATATGGCAAGTATACCAGGATGCTTAGGAGTGCCTTTATATATATGGCAAGTATGCCAGGATGGTTAGGAGTGACTTTATAGATATGACAAGCATTCTATGATGCTTAGGGGTGACTGTACATATCTGGCAAGTATACCAGGATACTTAGGTGTGACTGTACAGATATGGCATGTATACCAGGATGCTTAGGAGTGACTGTACAGATATGGCAAGTATACCAGGATGCTTAGGAGTAACTTTATAGATATGGCAAGTATACCAGGATGCTTAGGGGTTACCTTACAGATATGGCAAGTATACCAGGATGCTTGGGAGTGACTTCATAGACATGGCAAGTATACTTGGATGCTTAGGGGTGACCTTACAGATATGGCAAGTATACCAGGATGCTTAGGAGTGACTGCACAGCTATGGTAAGTATACCGGGATGCTTAGGAGTGCCCGTACATATATGACAAGTATACCAGGAGGCTTAGGGGAGACTGTACAGATATGGCAAGTATACCAGGATGCGTAGGAGTGACTGTACAGATATGGCAAGTATACCAGGATGATTAGGGGCGACTGTACAGATATGGCAAGTATACCAGGATGCTTAGGGGTGACTGTACACATATGACAAGTATACCAGGATGCTTAGGAGTGACTGTAAAGATATGGCAAGTATAACAGGATGCTTAGGAGTGACTGCACAGATATGTCAAGTATACCAGGAGGCTTAGGGGAGACTGTACAGATATGGCAAGTATACCATGATGCTTAGGGGTGACTGTACAGATATGGCAAGTATACCAGGATGCTTAGGAGTAACTGTACTGATATGGCAAGTATAAGAGGATGCTTAGGAGTGACGTTATAGATATGGCAAGTATACAAGGATGCTTAGGGGCGACTGTACAGATATGGCAAGTATACCAGGATGCTTAGGGACGACTGTACAGATATGGCAAGTATACCCGGATGGTTAGGAGTGACTTTATAGATATGGCAAGTATACTAGGATGCTTAAGGGTGACTGTACAGATATGGCAAGTATACCAGGATGCTTAGGGGCGACTGTACAGATATGGTAAGTATACCAGGATGCTTAGGGGTGACTGTACAGATATGGCAAGTATACCAGGATGCTTAGGAGTGACTGTACAGATATGGCAAGTATAACAGGATGCTTAGGAGTGACTTTATAGATATGGCAAGTATACCAGGATGCTTAGGAGTGACTGTACATTTATGGCAAGTGTACTAGGATGCTTAGGGGTGACTGTACAGTTATGGCAAGTGTACCAGGATGCTTAGGAGTCACTGTACAGATATGGCAAGTATACCAGGATGCTTAGGAGTGACTGTACAGATATGGCAAGTATAACAGGATGCTTAGGAGTGACTTTATAGATATGGCAAGTATACCAGGAGGCTTAGGAGTGACTGTACATTTATGGCAAGTGTACCAGGATGCTTAGGGGTGACTGTACAGTTATGGCAAGTATACCAGGATGCTTAGGGGCGACTGTATAGATATGGCAAGTATAACTGGATGCTTAAGGGCGACTGCACAGATATGGCAAGTATAACTGGATGCTTAGGGGTGACTGTACAGATATGGCAATTATACCAGGATGCTTAGGGGCAACTGTACAGATATGGCAAGTATACCAGGATGCTTACGAGTGACTTTATAGATATGGCAAGTAAACCAGGATGCTTAGGGGTGACTGTACAAATATGGCAAGTATACCATGATGCTTAGGAGTGCCTGTACATATATGACAAGTATACCTGGATGCTTAGGAGTGACTTTGTAGATATGGCAAATATACCAGGATGCTAAGAAGTGACTGTACAGACATGGCAAGTATACCAGGATGCTTAGGAGTGACTGTGCAGATATGGCAAGTATACCTGGATGTTTAGGAGTGACTGTACAGATATGGCAAGTATACCAGGATGCTTAGGAGTGCCTTTATATATATGGCACGTATGCCAGGATGGTTAGGAGTGACTTTATAGATATGACAAGCATTCTAGGATGCTTGGGGGTGACTGTACATATCTGGCAAGTATACCAGGATACTTAGGTGTGACTGTACAGATATGGCAAGTATACCAGGATGATTAGGGGCGACTGTACAGATATGGCAAGTATACCAGGATGCTTTGGGGTGACTGTACACATATGACAAGTATACCAGGATGCTTAGGAGTGACTGTACAGATATGGCAAGTATAACAGGATGCTTAGGAGTGACTGCACAGATATGTCAAGTATACCAGGAGGCTTAGGGGAGACTGTACAGATATGGCAAGTATACCATGATGCTTAGGGGTGACTGTACAGATATGGCAAGTATACCAGGATGCTTAGGAGTAACTGTACTGATATGGCAAGTATAACAGGATGCTTAGGAGTGACGTTATAGATATGGCAAGTATACAAGGAT
This sequence comes from Ambystoma mexicanum, assembly GCF_040938575.1. Classification (NCBI taxonomy): domain Eukaryota; kingdom Metazoa; phylum Chordata; class Amphibia; order Caudata; family Ambystomatidae; genus Ambystoma; species Ambystoma mexicanum. The sequence goes on along the minus strand of NC_090929.1, from coordinate 58,619,325 downwards.
GCTTAGGGGCGACTGTACAGATATGGCAAGTATACCAGGATGCTTAGGGACGACTGTACAGATATGGCAAGTATACCCGGATGGTTAGGAGTGACTTTATAGATATGGCAAGTATACTAGGATGCTTAAGGGTGACTGTACAGATATGGCAAGTATACCAGGATGCTTAGGGGCGACTGTACAGATATGGTAAGTATACCAGGATGCTTAGGGGTGACTGTACAGATATGGCAAGTATACCAGGATGCTTAGGAGTGACTGTACAGATATGGCAAGTATAACAGGATGCTTAGGAGTGACTTTATAGATATGGCAAGTATACCAGGATGCTTAGGAGTGACTGTACATTTATGGCAAGTGTACCAGGATGCTTAGGGGTGACTGTACAGTTATGGCAAGTGTACCAGGATGCTTAGGAGTCACTGTACAGATATGGCAAGTATACCAGGATGCTTAGGAGTGACTGTACAGATATGGCAAGTGTACCAGGATGCTTAGGGGTGACTGTACAGTTATGGCAAGTATGCCAGGATGCTTAGGGGCAATTGTACAGATATGGCAAGTATAACTGGATGCTTAGGGGCGACTGCACAGATATGGCAAGTATAACTGGATGCTTAGGGGTGACTGTACAGATATGGCAAGTATACCAGGATGCTTAGGGGCAACTGTACAGATATGGCAAGTATACCAGGATGCTTAGGAGTGACTTTATAGATATGGCAAGTAAACCAGGATGCTTAGGGGTGACTTTATAGATATGGCAAGTATACCAGGAGGCTTAGGAGTGACTGTACATTTATGGCAAGTGTACCAGGATGCTTAGGGGTGACTGTACAGTTATGGCAAGTATACCAGGATGCTTAGGGGCGACTGTACAGATATGGCAAGTATAACTGGATGCTTAGGGGCGACTGCACAGATATGGCAAGTATAACTGGATGCTGAGGGGTGACTGTACAGATATGGCAAGTATACCAGGATGCTTAGGGGCAACTGTACAGATATGGCAAGTATACCAGGATGCTTAGGAGTGACTTTATAGATATGGCAAGTAAACCAGGATGCTTAGGGGTGACTGTACAAATATGGCAAGTATACCATGATGCTTAGGAGTGCCTGTACATATATGACAAGTATACCTGGATGTTTAGGAGTGACTTTGTAGATATGGCAAATATACCAGGATGCTTAGGAGTGACTGTACAGATATGGCAAGTATACCAGGTTCCTTAGGGGTGACTGTACAGACATGGCAAGTATACCAGGATGCTTAGGAGTGACTGTGCAGATATGGCAAGTATACCTGGATGTTTAGGAGTGACTGTACAGATATGGCAAGTATACCAGGATGCTTAGGAGTGCCTTTATATATATGGCACGTATGCCAGGATGGTTAGGAGTGACTTTATAGATATGACAAGCATTCTCGGATGCTTGGGGGTGACTGTACATATCTGGCAAGTATACCAGGATACTTAGGTGTGACTGTACAGATATGGCAAGTATACCAGGATGCTTGGGAGTGACTTCATAGATATGGCAAGTATACCAGGATGCTTAGGGGTGACCTTACAGATATGGCAAGTATACCAGGATGCTTAGGAGTGACTGCACAGCTATGGTAAGTATACCGGGATGCTTAGGAGTGCCTGTACATATATGACAAGTATACCAGGAGGCTTAGGGGAGACTGTACAGATATGGCAAGTATACCAGGATGCGTAGGAGTGACTGTACAGATATGGCAAGTATACCAGGATGATTAGGGGCGACTGTACAGATATGGCAAGTATACCAGGATGCTTAGGGGTGACTGTACACATATGACAAGTATACCAGGATGCTTAGGAGTGACTGTACAGATATGGCAAGTATAACAGGATGCTTAGGAGTGACTGCACAGATATGTCAAGTATACCAGGAGGCTTGGGGGAGACTGTACAGATATGGCAAGTATACCATGATGCTTAGGGGTGACTGTACAGATATGGCAAGTATACCAGGATGCTTAGGAGTAACTGTACTGATATAGCAAGTATAACAGGATGCTTAGGAGTGACGTTATAGATATGGCAAGTATACAAGGATGCTTAGGGGCGACTGTACAGATATGGCAAGTATACCAGGATGCTTAGGGACGACTGTACAGATATGGCAAGTATACCCGGATGGTTAGGAGTGACTTTATAGATATGGCAAGTATACTAGGATGCTTAAGGGCGACTGTACAGATATGGCAAGTATACCAGGATGCTTAGGGGTGACTGTACATATATGGCAAGTATACCAGGATGCTTAGGAGTGACTGTACAGATATGGCAAGTATAACAGGATGCTTAGGAGTGACTTTATAGATATGGCAAGTATACCAGGATGCTTAGGAGTGACTGTACATTTATGGCAAGTGTACCAGGATGCTTAGGGGTGACTGTACAGTTATGGCAAGTGTACGAGGATGCTTAGGAGTCACTGTACAGATATGGCAAGTATACCAGGATGCTTAGAAGTGACTGTACAGATATGGCAAGTATAACAGGATGCTTAGGAGTGACTTTATAGATATGGCAAGTATACCAGGAGGCTTAGGAGTGACTGTACATTTATGGCAAGTGTACCAGGATGCTTAGGGGTGACTGTACAGTTATGGCAAGTATGCCAGGATGCTTAGGGGCGACTGTACAGATATGGCAAGTATAACTTGATGCTTAGGGGTGACTGCACAGATATGGCAAGTATACCAGGATGCTTAGGGGCGACTGTACAGATATGGCAAGTATAACTTGATGCTTAGGGGCGACTGCACAGATATGGCAAGTATACCAGGATGCTTGGGAGTGACTTCATAGATATGGCAAGTATACCAGGATGCTTAGGGGTGACCTTACAGATATGGCAAGTATACCAGGATGCTTAGGAGTGACTGCACAGCTATGGTAAGTATACCGGGATGCTTAGGAGTGCCTGTACATATATGACAAGTATACCAGGAGGCTTAGGGGAGACTGTACAGATATGGCAAGTATACCAGGATGCGTAGGAGTGACTGTACAGATATGGCAAGTATACCAGGATGATTAGGGGCGACTGTACAGATATGGCAAGTATACCAGGATGCTTAGGGGTGACTGTACACATATGACAAGTATACCAGGATGCTTAGGAGTGACTGTACAGATATGGCAAGTATAACAGGATGCTTAGGAGTGACTGCACAGATATGTCAAGTATACCAGGAGGCTTGGGGGAGACTGTACAGATATGGCAAGTATACCAGTATGCTTAGGGGCAATTGTACAGATATGGCAAGTATACCAGGATGCTTGGGAGTGACCTTACAGATATGGCAAGTATACCAGGATGCTTAGGAGTGACTGCACAGCTATGGTAAGTATACCGGGATGCTTAGGAGTGCCTGTACATATATGACAAGTATACCAGGAGGCTTAGGGGAGACTGTACAGATATGGCAAGTATACCAGGATGCGTAGGAGTGACTGTACAGATATGGCAAGTATACCAGGATGATTAGGGGCGACTGTACAGATATGGCAAGTATACCAGGATGCTTAGGGGTGACTGTACACATATGACAAGTATACCAGGATGCTTAGGAGTGACTGTACAGATATGGCAAGTATAACAGGATGCTTAGGAGTGACTGCACAGATATGTCAAGTATACCAGGAGGCTTGGGGGAGACTGTACAGATATGGCAAGTATACCATGATGCTTAGGGGTGACTGTACAGATATGGCAAGTATACCAGGATGCTTAGGAGTAACTGTACTGATATAGCAAGTATAACAGGATGCTTAGGAGTGACGTTATAGATATGGCAAGTATACAAGGATGCTTAGGGGCGACTGTACAGATATGGCAAGTATACCAGGATGCTTAGGGACGACTGTACAGATATGGCAAGTATACCCGGATGGTTAGGAGTGACTTTATAGATATGGCAAGTATACTAGGATGCTTAAGGGCGACTGTACAGATATGGCAAGTATACCAGGATGCTTAGGGGTGACTGTACATATATGGCAAGTATACCAGGATGCTTAGTAGTGACTGTACAGATATGGCAAGTATAACAGGATGCTTAGGAGTGACTTTATAGATATGGCAAGTATACCAGGATGCTTAGGAGTGACTGTACATTTATGGCAAGTGTACCAGGATGCTTAGGGGTGACTGTACAGTTATGGCAAGTGTACGAGGATGCTTAGGAGTCACTGTACAGATATGGCAAGTATACCAGGATGCTTAGAAGTGACTGTACAGATATGGCAAGTATAACAGGATGCTTAGGAGTGACTTTATAGATATGGCAAGTATACCAGGAGGCTTAGGAGTGACTGTACATTTATGGCAAGTGTACCAGGATGCTTAGGGGTGACTGTACAGTTATGGCAAGTATGCCAGGATGCTTAGGGGCGACTGTACAGATATGGCAAGTATAACTTGATGCTTAGGGGCGACTGCACAGATATGGCAAGTATACCAGGATGCTTAGGGGCGACTGTACAGATATGGCAAGTATAACTTGATGCTTAGGGGCGACTGCACAGATATGGCAAGTATACCAGGATGCTTGGGAGTGACTTCATAGATATGGCAAGTATACCAGGATGCTTAGGGGTGACCTTACAGATATGGCAAGTATACCAGGATGCTTAGGAGTGACTGCACAGCTATGGTAAGTATACCGGGATGCTTAGGAGTGCCTGTACATATATGACAAGTATACCAGGAGGCTTAGGGGAGACTGTACAGATATGGCAAGTATACCAGGATGCGTAGGAGTGACTGTACAGATATGGCAAGTATACCAGGATGATTAGGGGCGACTGTACAGATATGGCAAGTATACCAGGATGCTTAGGGGTGACTGTACACATATGACAAGTATACCAGGATGCTTAGGAGTGGCTGTACAGATATGGCAAGTATAACAGGATGCTTAGGAGTGACTGCACAGATATGTCAAGTATACCAGGAGGCTTGGGGGAGACTGTACAGATATGGCAAGTATACCAGTATGCTTAGGGGCAACTGTACAGATATGGCAAGTATACCAGGAAGCTTGGGAGTGACTTCATAGATATGGCAAGTATACCAGGATGCTTAGGGGTGACCTTACAGATATGGCAAGTATACCAGGATGCTTAGGAGTGACTGCACAGCTATGGTAAGTATACCAGGATGCTTAGGAGTGCCTGTACATATATGACAAGTATACCAGGAGGCTTAGGGGAGACTGTACAGATATGGCAAGTATACCAGGATGCGTAGGAGTGACTGTACAGATATGGCAAGTATACCAGGATGATTAGGGGCGACTGTACAGATATGGCAAGTATAACAGGATGCTTAGGGGTGACTGTACACATATGACAAGTATACCAGGATGCTTAGGAGTGACTGTACAGATATGGCAAGTATAACAGGATGCTTAGGAGTGACTGCACAGATATGTCAAGTATACCAGGAGGCTTGGGGGAGACTGTACAGATATGGCAAGTATACCATGATGCTTAGGGGTGACTGTACAGATATGGCAAGTATACCAGGATGCTTAGGAGTAACTGTACTGATATAGCAAGTATAACAGGATGCTTAGGAGTGACGTTATAGATATGGCAAGTATACAAGGATGCTTAGGGGCGACTGTACAGATATGGCAAGTATACCAGGATGCTTAGGGACGACTGTACAGATATGGCAAGTATACCCGGATGGTTAGGAGTGACTTTATAGATATGGCAAGTATACTAGGATGATTAAGGGCGACTGTACAGATATGGCAAGTATACCAGGATGCTTAGGGGTGACTGTACATATATGGCAAGTAAACCAGGATGCTTAGGAGTGACTGTACAGATATGGCAAGTATAACAGGATGCTTAGGAGTGACTTTATAGATATGGCAAGTATACCAGGATGCTTAGGAGTGACTGTACATTTATGGCAAGTGTACCAGGATGCTTAGGGGTGACTGTACAGTTATGGCAAGTGTACGAGGATGCTTAGGAGTCACTGTACAGATATGGCAAGTATACCAGGATGCTTAGGGGTGACTGTACATATATGGCAAGTATACCAGGATGCTTAGGAGTGACTGTACAGATATGGCAAGTATAACAGGATGCTTAGGAGTGACTTTATAGATATGGCAAGTATACCAGGATGCTTAGGAGTGACTGTACATTTATGGCAAGTGTACCAGGATGCTTAGGGGTGACTGTACAGTTATGGCAAGTATACCAGGATGCTTAGGGGCGACTGTACAGATATGGCAAGTATAACTTGATGCTTAGGGGCGACTGCACAGATATGGCAAGTATAACTGGATGCTTAGGGGTGACTGTACATATATGGCAAGTATACCAGTATGCTTAGGGGCAACTGTACAGATATGGCAAGTATACCAGGATGCTTAGGAGTGACTTTATAGATATGGCAAGTAAACCAGGATGCTTAGGGGTGACTGTACAAATATGGCAAGTATACCATGATGCTTAGGAGTGCCTGTACATATATGACAAGTATACCTGGATGCTTAGGAGTGACTTTGTAGATATGGCAAATATACCAGGATGCTTAGGAGTGACTGTACAGATATGGCAAGTATACCAGGTTCCTTAGGGGTGACTGTACAGACATGGCAAGTATAACAGGATGCTTAGGAGTGACTGTGCAGATATGGCAAGTATACCTGGATGTTTAGGAGTGACTGTACAGATATGGCAAGTATACCAGGATGCTTAGGAGTGCCTTTATATATATGGCAAGTATGCCAGGATGGTTAGGAGTGACTTTATAGATATGACAAGCATTCTAGGATGCTTAGGGGTGACTGTACATATCTGGCAAGTATACCAGGATACTTAGGTGTGACTGTACAGATATGGCATGTATACCAGGATGCTTAGGAGTGACTGTACAGATATGGCAAGTATACCAGGATGCTTAGGAGTAACTTTATAGATATGGCAAGTAAACCAGGATGCTTAGGGTGACCTTACAGATATGGCAAGTATACCAGGATGCTTGGGAGTGACTTCATAGATATGGCAAGTATACCAGGATGATTAGGCAGGCGTGACTGTACAGATATGGCAAGTATACCAGGATGCTTAGGGGTGACCTTACAGATATGGCAAGTATACCAGGATGTTTAGGAGTGACTGCACAGCTATGGTAAGTATACCGGGATGCTTAGGAGTGCCTGTACATATATAACAAGTATACCAGGAGGCTTAGGGGAGACTGTACAGATATGGCAAGTATACCAGGATGCTAAGGAGTAACTGTACTGATATGGCAATTATAACAGGATGCTTAGGAGTGACTTTATAGATATGGCACGTATACAAGGATGCTTAGGGGTGACTGTACATATATGGCAAGTATACCAGGATTGCTTAGGGGTGACTGTACAGATATGGCAAGTATACCTGGATGGTTAGGAGTGACTTTATAGATATGGCAAGTATACTAGGATGCTTAGGGTGACTGTACAAATATGGCAAGTATACCAGGATGCTTAGGGGCGACTGTACAGATATGGCAAGTATACGAGGATGCTTAGGGGTGAATGTACAGATATGGCAAGTATACCAGGATGCTTAGGAGTGACTGTACAGATATGGCAAGTATAACAGGATGCTTAGGAGTGACCTTATAGATATGGCAAGTATACCAGGATGCTTAGGAGTGGCTGTACAGTTATGGCAAGTGTACCAGGATGCTTAGGAGTCACTGTACAGATATGGCAAGTATGCTAGGATGCTTATGAGTGCCTTTATAGATATGGCAAGTATAACCGGATGGTTAGGAGTGACTTTATAGATATGGCAAGTATACTAGGATACTTAAGGGTGAATGTACAGATACTGCAAGTATACCAGGATGGTTAGGGGTGACTGTACAGATTTGACAAGTGTACCAGGATGCTTAGGAGTGACTGTACACTTATGGCAAGTGTACCAAGATGCTTAGGAGTCACTGTACATATATGGCAGGTATGCCAGGATGCTTATGAGTGCCTTTATAGATATGGCAAGTATACCCGGATCATTAGGAGTAACTTTATAGATATGGCAAGTATACTAGGATGCTTAAGGGTGACTGTACAGATATGGCAAGTATACCAGGATGCTTAGGGGCGACTGTACAGATATGGCAAGCATGCCAGGATGCTTAGGGGTGACTGTACAGATATGGCAAGTATACCAGGATGCGTAGGAGTGACTGTACAGATATGGCAAGTATACCAGGATGATTAGGGGCGACTGTACAGATATGGCAAGTATACCAGGATGCTTAGGGGTGACTGTACACATATGACAAGTATACCAGGATGCTTAGGAGTGACTGTACAGATATGGCAAGTATAACAGGATGCTTAGGAGTGACTGCACAGATATGTCAAGTATACCAGGAGGCTTAGGGGAGACTGTACAGATATGTCAAGTATACCATGATGCTTCGGGGTGACTGTACAGATATGGCAAGTATACCAGGATGCTTAGGAGTAACTGTACTGATATGGCAAGTATAACAGGATGCTTAGGAGTGATGTTATAGATATGGCAAGTATACAAGGATGCTTAGGGGCGACTGTACAGATATGGCAAGTATGCCAGGATGCTTAGGGACGACTGTACAGATATGGCAAGTATACCCGGATGGTTAGGAGTGACTTTATAGATATGGCAAGTATACTAGGATGCTTAAGGGTGACTGTACAGATATGGCAAGTATACCAGGATGCTTAGGGGCGACTGTACAGATATGGCAAGTATACCAGGATGCTTAGGGGTGACTGTACAGATATGGCAAGTATACCAGGATGCTTAGGAGTGACTGTACAGATATGGCAAGTATAACAGGATGCTTAGGAGTGACTTTATAGATATGGCAAGTATACCAGGATGCTTAGGAGTGACTGTACATTTATGGCAAGTGTACCAGGATGCTTAGGGGTGACTGTACAGTTATGGCAAGTGTACCAGGATGCTTAGGTTCACTGTACAGATATGGCAAGTATGCCAGGATGCTTATGAGTGCCTTCATAGATATGGCAAGTATAACCGGATGGTTAGGAGTGACTTCATAGATATGGCAAGTATACTAGGATACTTAAGGGTGACTGTACAGATATGGCAAGTATAACCGGATGGTTAGGAGTGACTTCATAGATATGGCAAGTATACGGGGATGCTTAGGAGTGACTGTACAGATATGGCAAGTATACCAGGATGCTTAGGGGTGACTGTACAGATATGGCAAGTATACGAGGATGCTTAGGAGTGACTGTACAGATATGGCAAGTATACCAGGATGCTTAGGAGTGACTTTATAGATATGGCAAGTATATGAGGATGCTTAGGAGTGACTGTACAGATATGGCAAGTATAACGGGATGCTTATGAGAGACGTTATAGATATGGCAAGTATACCAGGATGCTTAGGAGTGACTGTACAGTTATGGCAAGTGTACCACTATGCTTAGGGGTGACTGTACAGATATGGCAAGTATACCAGGATGCTTAGGAGTGACTGTACATATATGGCAGGTATAACAGGATGCTTAGGAGTGACTTTATAGATATGGCAAGTATACGAGAATGCTTAGGAGTGACTGTACAGATATGGCAAGTATAACAGGATGCTTAGGAGTGACTTTATAGATATGGTAAGTATACCATGATGCTTAGGAGTGACTGTACAGATATGGCAAGTATACGAGGATGCTTAGGAGTGACTGTACAGATATGGCAAGTATAACAGGATGCTTAGGAGTGATGTTATAGATATGGCAAGTATACAAGGATGCTTAGGGGCGACTGTACAGATATGGCAAGTATACCAGGATGCTTAGGGACGACTGTACAGATATGGCAAGTATACCCGGATGGTTAGGAGTGACTTTATAGATATGGCAAGTATACTAGGATGCTTAAGGGTGACTGTACAGATATGGCAAGTATACCAGGATGCTTAGGGGCGACTGTACAGATATGGCAAGTATACCAGGATGCTTAGGGGTGACTGTACAGATATGGCAAGTATACCAGGATGCTTAGGAGTGACTGTACAGATATGGCAAGTATAACAGGATGCTTAGGAGTGACTTTATAGATATGGCAAGTATACCAGGATGCTTAGGAGTGACTGTACATTTATGGCAAGTGTACCAGGATGCTTAGGGGTGACTGTACAGTTATGGCAAGTGTACCAGGATGCTTAGGTTCACTGTACAGATATGGCAAGTATGCCAGGATGCTTATGAGTGCCTTTATAGATATGGCAAGTATAACCGGATGGTTAGGAGTGACTTCATAGATATGGCAAGTATACTAGGATACTTAAGGGTGACTGTACAGATATGGCAAGTATAACCGGATGGTTAGGAGTGACTTCATAGATATGGCAAGTATACGGGGATGCTTAGGAGTGACTGTACAGATATGGCAAGTATACCAGGATGCTTAGGGGTGACTGTACAGATATGGCAAGTATACGAGGATGCTTAGGAGTGACTGTACAGATATGGCAAGTATACCAGGATGCTTAGGAGTGACTTTATAGATATGGCAAGTATATGAGGATGCTTAGGAGTGACTGTACAGATATGGCAAGTATAACGGGATGCTTATGAGAGACGTTATAGATATGGCAAGTATACCAGGATGCTTAGGAGTGACTGTACAGTTATGGCAAGTGTACCACTATGCTTAGGGGTGACTGTACAGATATGGCAAGTATACCAGGATGCTTAGGAGTGACTGTACATATATGGCAGGTATAACAGGATGCTTAGGAGTGACTTTATAGATATGGCAAGTATACGAGAATGCTTAGGAGTGACTGTACAGATATGGCAAGTATAACAGGATGCTTAGGAGTGACTTTATAGATATGGTAAGTATACCATGATGCTTAGGAGTGACTGTACAGATATGGCAAGTATACGAGGATGCTTAGGAGTGACTGTACAGATATGGCAAGTATACCAGGATGCTTAGGAGTGACTTTATAGATATGGCAAGTATATGAGGATGCTTAGGAGTGACTGTACAGATATGGCAAGTATAACGGGATGCTTATGAGAGACGTTATAGATATGGCAAGTATACCAGGATGCTTAGGAGTGACTGTACAGTTATGGCAAGTGTACCACTATGCTTAGGGGTGACTGTACAGATATGGCAAGTATACCAGGATGCTTAGGAGTGACTGTACATATATGGCAGGTATAACAGGATGCTTAGGAGTGACTTTATAGATATGGCAAGTATACAAGAATGCTTAGGAGTGACTGTACAGATATGGCAAGTATAACAGGATGCTTAGGAGTGACTTTATAGATATGGTAAGTATACCATGATGCTTAGGAGTGACTGTACAGTTATGGCAAGTGTACCAGGATGCTTAGGGGTGACTGTACATTTATGGCAAGTGTACCAGGATGCTTAGGAGTCACTGTCCAGATATGGCAAGTATGCCAGGATGCTTATGAGTGCCTTTACAGATATGGCAAGTATACCCGGATGGTTAGGAGTGACTTTATAGATATGGCAAGTATACTAGGATGCTTACGGGTGAATGTACAGATATGGCAAGTATACCAGGATGCTTAGGAGTGACTGTACAGTTATGGCAAGTGTACCACTATGCTTAGGGGTGACTGTACAGATATGGCAAGTATACCAGGATGCTTAGGAGTGACTGTACAGATATGGCAGGTATAACAGGATGCTTAGGAGTGACTTTATAGATATGGCAAGTATACGAGAATGCTTAGGAGTGACTGTACAGATATGGCAAGTATAACAGGATGCTTAGGAGTGACTTTATAGATATGGTAAGTATACCATGATGCTTAGGAGTGACTGTACAGTTATGGCAAGTGTACCAGGATGCTTAGGGGTGACTGTACATTTATGGCAAGTGTACCAGGATGCTTAGGAGTCACTGTCCAGATATGGCAAGTATGCCAGGATGCTTATGAGTGCCTTTACAGATATGGCAAGTATACCCGGATGGTTAGGAGTGACTTTATAGATATGGCAAGTATACTAGGATGCTTACGGGTGAATGTACAGACATGGCAAGTATACCGGATGCTTAGGGCCGACTGTATAGATATGGCAAGTATACCAGGATGCTTAGGGGTGCCTGTACAGATATGGCAAGTATACCAGGATGCTTAGGAGTGACTGTACAGATATGGCAAGTATAACAGGATGCTTAGGAGTGACTTTATAGATATGGCAAGTATACCAGGATGCTTAGGCGTGACTGTACAGTTATGGCACGTGTACCAGGATGCTTAGGAGTTACTGTACATTTATGGCAAGTGTACCAGGATGCTTCGGAGTCACTGTACAGATAATGCAAGTATGCCAGGATGCTTATGAATGCCTTTATAGATATGGCAAGTATACCCTGATGGTTAGGAGTGACTTTATAGATATGACAAGAATTCTAGGATGCTTAAGGTTGACTGTACAGATATGGCAAGTATACCCAGATGGTTAGGACTGACTTTATAGATATGGCAAGTATACTAGGATGCTTAAGGGTGACTGTACAGATATGGCAAGTATACCAGGATGCTTAGGGGCGACAGTACATATATGGCAAGTATACCAGGATGCTTAGGTGTGACTCTACAGATATGGCAAGTATACCAGGATGCTTAGGAGTGACTGTACAGATATGGCAAGTATAACAGGATGCTTAGGAGTGACTTTATAGATATGGCAAGTATACGAGGATGCTTAGGAGTGACTTTACAGATATGGCAAGTGTTCCAGGATGCTTAGGAGTGACTGTACAGTAATGGCAAGTATGCCAGGATGCTTATGATTTCCTTTATAGATATGGCAAGTATACCAGGATGGTTAGGAATGACTTTATAGATATGACAAGCATTCTAGGATGCTTAGGAGTGACTGTACAGATATGGCAAGTATACCAGGATGCTTAGGAGTAACTTTATAGATATGGCAAGTATACCAGGATGCTTAGGGGTGACCTTACAGATATGGCAAGTATACCAGGATGCTTAGGGGTGACCTTACGGATATGGCAAGTATACCAGGATGCTTAGGAGTGACTGCACAGCTATGGAAAGTATACCAGGATGCTTAGGAGTGCCTGTACATATATGACAAGTATACCAGGAGGCTTAGGGGCGACTGTACAGATATGGCAAGTATACCAGGATGCTTAGTAGTGACTTTATAGATATGGCAAGTATACCAGGATCCTTACGAGTGACTGTACATTTATGGCAAGTGTACCAGGATGCTTAGGGGTGACTGTACAGTTATGGCAAGTGTACCAGGATGCTTAGGAGTCACTGTACAGATATGGCAAGTATGCCAGGATGCTTATGAGTGCCTTTATAGATATGGCAAGTATAACCGGATGGTTAGGAGTGACTTCATAGATATGGCAAGTATACTGGGATACTTAAGGGTGACTGTACAGATATGGCAAGTATACCAGGATGCTTAGGGGTGACTGTACAGATATGGCAAGTATGCCAGGATGCTTAGGAGTGACTTTATAGATATGGCAAGTATACGAGGATGTTTAGGAGTGACTGTACAGATATGGCAATTATAACGGGATGCTTACGAGAGACTTTATAGATATGGCAAGTATACTAGGATGCTTAAGGCAGACTGTACAGATATGGCAAGTATACCAGGATGCTTAGGGGCGACAGTACAGATATGGCAAGTATACCAGGATGCTTAGGGGTGACTGTACAGATATGGAAAGTATACGAGGATGCTTAGGAGTGACTGTACAGATATGTCAAGTATAACATGATGCTTAGGAGTGACTTTATAGATATGGCAAGTATACGAGGATGCTTAGGAGTGACTGTACAGATATGGCAAGTGTACCAGGATGCTTAGGAGTGACTGTACAGTTATGGCAAGTGTGCCAAGATGCTTTGGAGTCACTGTACAGATATGGCAAGTATGCCAGGATGCGTATGAGTGCCTGTACATATATGACAAGTATACCAGGAGGCTTAGGGGCGACTGTACAGATATGGCAAGTATACCAGGATGCTTAGTAGTGACTTTATAGATATGGCAAGTATACCAGGATCCTTACGAGTGACTGTACATTTATGGCAAGTGTACCAGGATGCTTAGGGGTGACTGTACAGTTATGGCAAGTGTACCAGGATGCTTAGGAGTCACTGTACAGATATGGCAAGTATGCCAGGATGCTTATGAGTGCCTTTATAGATATGGCAAGTATAACCGGATGGTTAGGAGTGACTTCATAGATATGGCAAGTATACTGGGATACTTAAGGGTGACTGTACAGATATGGCAAGTATACCAGGATGCTTAGGGGTGACTGTAAAGATATGGCAAGTATGCCAGGATGCTTAGGAGTGACTTTATAGATATGGCAAGTATACGAGGATGTTTAGGAGTGACTGTACAGATATGGCAATTATAACGGGATGCTTACGAGAGACTTTATAGATATGGCAAGTATACTAGGATGCTTAAGGCAGACTGTACAGATATGGCAAGTATACCAGGATGCTTAGGGGCGACAGTACAGATATGGCAAGTATACCAGGATGCTTAGGGGTGACTGTACAGATATGGCAAGTATACGAGGATGCTTAGGAGTGACTGTACAGATATGTCAAGTATAACATGATGCTTAGGAGTGACTTTATAGATATGGCAAGTATACGAGGATGCTTAGGAGTGACTGTACAGATATGGCAAGTGTACCAGGATGCTTAGGAGTGACTGTACAGTTATGGCAAGTGCGCCAAGATGCTTTGGAGTCACTGTACAGATATGGCAAGTATGCCAGGATGCGTATGAGTGCCTTTACAGATATGGCAAGTATACCCGGATGGTTATAAGTGACTTTATAGATATGGCAAGTATACTAGGATGCTTAAGGGTGACTGTACAGATATGGCAAGTATACCAGTATGCTTAGGGATGACTTTACAGATATGGCAAGTATACCAGGATGCTTAGGAGTGACTGTACAGATATGGCAGGTATAACAGGATGCTTAGGAGTGACTTTATAGATATGGCAAGTATACGAGGGTGCTTAGGAGTGACTGTACAGATATGGCAAGTATAACAGGATGCTTAGGAGTGACTTTATAGATATGGCAAGTATACCAGGATGCTTAGGAGTGACTGTACAGTTATGGCAAGTGTACCAGGATGCTTAGGAGTGACTGTACATTTATGGCAAGTGTACCAGGATGCTTAGGAGTCACTGTCCAGATATGGCAAGTATGCTAGGATTCTTATGAGTGCCTTTATAGATATGGCAAGTATACCCGGATGGTTAGGAGTGACTTTATAGATATGGCAAGTATACTAGGATGCTTACGGGTGAATGTACAGACATGGCAAGTATACCGGATGCTTAGGGGCGACTGTACAGATATGGCAAGTATACCAGGATGCTTAGGCGTGCCTGTACAGATATGGCAAGTATACCATGATGCTTAGGAGTGACTGTACAGATATGGCAAGTATAACAGGATGCTTAGGAGTGACTTTATAGATATGGTAAGTATACCAGGATGCTTAGGAGTGACCGTACAGTTATGGCACGTGTACCAGGATGCTTAGTAGTGACTGTACAGTTATGGCAAGTGTACCAGGATGCTTCGGAGTCACTGTACAGATATGGCAAGTATGCCAAGATGCTTATGAATGCCTTTATAGTTATGGCAAGTATACCCGGATGGTTAGGAGTGACTTTATAGATATGACAAGTATACTAGGATGCTTAAGGGTGACTGTACAGATATGGCAAGTATACCCGGATGGTTAGGAGTGACTTTATAGATATGGCAAGTATACTAGGATGCTTAAGGGTGACTGTACAGATATGGCAAGTATACCAGGATGCTTAGGTGTGATTCTACAGATATGGCAAGTATACCAGGATGCTTAGGAGTGACTGTACAGATATGGCAAGTATAACAGGATGCTTAGGAGTGACTTTATAGATATGGCAAGTATACAAGGATGCTTAGGAGTGACTGTACAGTTATGGCAAGTGTACCAGGATGCTTAGGAGTGACTGTACATTTATGGCAAGTGTACCAGGATGCTTAGGAGTCACTGTCCAGATATGGCAAGTATGCCAGGATGCTTATGAGTTCCTTTATAGATATGGCAAGTATACCCGGATGGTTATGAGTAACTTTACAGACATGGTAAGTATACTAGGATGCTTAAGGGTGACTGTACAGATATGGCAAGTATACCAGGATGCTTAGGGGTGACTGTACAGATATGGCAAGTATAACTGGATGCTTAGGGGTGACTGTACAGATATGGAAAGTATACCAGGATGCTTAGGGGCAACAGTACAGATATGGCAAGTATACCAGGATGCTTAGGAGTTTCTTTATAGATATGGCAAGTAAACCAGGATGCTTAGGGGTGACTGTACAAATATGGCAAGTATACCATGATGCTTAGGAGTGCCTGTACATATATGACAAGTATACCTGGATGCTTAGGAGTGACTTTGTAGATATGGCAAATATACCAGGATGCTTAGTAGTGACTGTACAGATATGGCAAGTATACCAGGTTGCTTAGGGGTGACTGTACAGATATGGCAAGTATACCAAGATGCTTAGAAGTGACTGTGCAGATATGGAAAGTATACCTGGATGTTTAGGAGTGACTGTACAGATATGGCAAGTATACCAGGATGGTTAGGAGTGACTTTATAGATATGACAAGCATTCTAGGATGCTTAGGGGTGACTGTACATATCTGGCAAGTATACCAGGATACTTAGGTGTGACTGTACAGATATGGCACGTATACAAGCTTGCTTAGGAGTGACTGTACAGATATGGCAAGTATACCAGGATGATTAGGGGTGACCTTACAGATATGGCAAGTATACCAGGATGCTTAGGAGTGACTGCACATATATGGCAAGTATACCAGGATGCTTAGGGGTGACCTTACAGATATGGCAAGTATACCAGGATGCTTAGGAGTGACTGCACAGCTATGGCAAGTATACCAGGATGCTTAGGAGAGCCTGTACATATATGACAAGTATACCAGGATGCTTAGGAGTGACTTTATAGACATGGCAAATATACCAGGATGCGTAGGAGTGACTGTACAGATATGGCAAGCATACCAGGATGCTTAGGAATTACTGTACAGCTATGACAAGTATACCAGGATGCTTAGGATTGCCTGTACATATATGACAAGTATACCAGGATGCTTAGGAGTGGCTTTATAGATATGGCAACTATACCAGGATGCTTAGGAGTGACTGTACAGATATGGCAAGTATACTAAGTTGCTTAGGAGTGACTGTACAGACATAGCATGTATACCAGGATGCTTAGGAGTGGCTTTGTAGATATGGAAAGTATACCAGGATGCTTAGGAGTGGCTTTATAGATATGGAAAGTATACCAGGATGCTTAGGAGTGACTGTACTGTACAGATATGGCAAGTATACCATGATGCTTAGGAGTGACTGTACAGATATGGCAAGTATACCAGGATGCTTAAGAGTAACTTTACAGATATGACAAGTATACCAGGAGGCTTAGAAGTGCCCATACATATATGACAAGTATACCAGGATGCTTAGGAGAGACTTTATAGATAAGGCAAATATACCAGGATGCATAGGAGTGACTGTACAGATAAGACAAATATACCAGGATGCTTAGGAGTGACTGTACAGATATGGCAAGTATACCAGTAGCTTAGGAGTGACTTTATAGATATGGAAAGTATACCAGGATGCTTTGGGTTGACTGTACAGATATGGCACGTATACCAGAGTGGTTAGGTGTGACTTTATAAATTTGGCAAGTATGCCAGGATGCTTAGGAGTGACTGTACAGAGAGTGGACGTATACCATGCTGATTGGGAGCATATGCAAAGAGTGAAAGTATACCATGTTGATTAGTTGTACATGTACAGAGAGTGCTAGTACACCAGGATACTTAGGAGTACATGTACAGAGAGTGCAAGTATACCATGTTGATTAAGAATATATGTTGTGACAAATCAAAGATATTCATCCCTTCTCCCCAGGGGGAAGCTCCCCCTTTCAGTCTAGGGAGGTGAGCCCACTCCGCAAGTCCCTCCCTACGGGTCTGGCCAAGTTGGACCTCACTGGGAGAGACACCCCTTAGGGGACAAGGACTCAAGTTCCTGTGAGCAACTCCCTAAGACACTTAGCCTAGTAGCATACATGGGAATAATTTCTACAAAGACTATTTGGCTGAATGTAATTCTGGAACATGTCATCCTGAAGAGGAAACAGAGAATATGTCTTTAAGGGAAAACATATGCATTAACTGGGATGAGTGGAGGATGCTGGAGAAGCAGAGAGTATCCTATTCCGGGGAAGCCTCCTAACGTGAGCCGGCCTGGAAGATGCCCATGACTTTTGAACAACGGCTGAAGGCCAAGGTGAGATGCTGGGAGCCCGGCATATCCTGCAACGGGAGAACTTCTGTGAGGCAGGAAAGCAGAGTCCGGCAGCAGGTGGTGGTGAGGCCATGTCCCGACCGTGGTGGGCAGGACGCCAAACAGAACACACCACGACCACCCAGGAAGGCAGCTGGACGTATGAGCAGCTTTGGAACCGTGAAGCTTATATATGCCATAAGGGAAACTGAGAATGGGAGACCTGGTGTAGAGGTAACACCCACAATGGGAAAAGCGGGAGGTCGCCGGGGCAATGAAAGATGAGATGAGGAACTCATCCCAGTACTTATGAAGATTTTTTAAACATAAATCTATGTATTATTGGAACTGTATAAAGCCGAGAAAGTAGCGACTTAGTAACCCTGGCTAAAAAGCCTATGAAGATTCCAAAACAAAACCTAATAACAAAGGGAAGATATGAGGCGAGCAAAAAGCTGCAAAGACAAGCGCAGAAAGTGGAAAGCAAGAGAAACTCAATAAGTGGGGAAATGCGAAGGGGAAAGAAATCCGAGCCAAGCTGAGAAAGCCTGGATTCATGGACTGTGTGAGTCCTAAAAATCCCAACCAACAGGGAGGAAGTATTCCGAGGAATGTTGCCATACATGCTACTCTAAAGAGAACATCAAGCTCTGGAGTGTTGTGAAGGAACTTCAATTACTAATCAAAGAAGAAATTAGAGACTATAAATGAAGGCCCGACGGGATCGCTACTAACCAGATGAAAAGACAATGAGCCTCATTACGTGGTTGGCGGTAAGTGGTTACCGGCACCGGTAAGGATGCAGGTGCCGGTAACCCCTTAGCTCCGTATTCTGAGATCCCTTAGCGGGTCTCACTGAGGCCGGCTGGTTTTACCAGCCGCCCTTAGCGGGAGCCACTAAGGGACCATGGAGCTAATAACGGGCCCGCTCTTTGCGGGCCCATTATTAGCTCCTTCCCATTCCCATTGAGCCCTATCGGGGCTCAAATGGGAATGGGGAATGGTTTTCAGAATGGGGACTTACCGGGTCCTCCAAGGTTGGAATGACCCGGTAAGTCCCTTTTCCGACAACTCGTTCCCGGAATGCGGTAAGGGGGTAGCCATTGTGCTAATAGCACCATGGCTACTTCCAACCTCGTAATGAGGCCCAATGATACAAAGAGGCCACCAGAAAGACTGGCACATCAGGAGAATCAAATCAATCTCCTGAAATGGTTTAGGTTTAGTTTCTGACTGGTACGGTCAGGATAGAACTAGCTTTAGTCAGAGGTCTTCTCTTTCTTTGGGGCTTCTTGACAACAGACCAGCACCTTCAGTTCCTTTAGGTAGGTATGGAAACACCTTCAGAATAGGGAAAACTAGGCCGTTTTCTTATTACTTAACAAAAGTACTTTAGAAATGCCCTCAAAGAGTCTGACTCCTTCTTCTGACCTCGCAAGAGACCTATGTAGAAAGAGTGCAATTGTACCAGGATGCTTTGGGGTACATATACAGAGAGCGGATGTATACCATGTTGATTAGGGGTACATGTTGTGATGGGGTGACAGCAACAAATAACTGCTCTCACTCGGATAGGAAGTCCAAGGGTGTTTTCTTTCCCTCCTCCCTAGTCCAGGGAAGTTAGTACTGGCCAGTGGTAACACCTACCGGTCTGTTCTCTTTCTAAGATTGTCAGTGGTATCACTAATTCAGTGGCTAGGTGACTCCCTAGGGCCTTCTAGTCTTTCCCTGACCTAGCCCGCTTAGTGTTCTAAGGGACACGTTAGGGATGGTGCCTTCTTTCACCCAGTGCCACTTTCTTGTCTCACACACACAGTTTTACCTCACCCTTTACTACACTGGCCTTAAGCTGTTTTCCTCCAAACTTACCATTGGCACTCTCCTCTCTCACTCCGCCTATCCACCTCCACCCTTTCATCGGACTTCTCCTTTTTTCTCAACTCTATCACTTCTTACTGTTGATGCCTCCTCTTACCTTGTTGTTATACTTTCATCCCCCTCCCTCCTACGCTTTCACCTCGCTTCTACTATTCCTCCACTACCACTACTCCCGTTCCTTTCTTACCACTACTCCTATTCCTCTACTCCCTCTTTCTACTACCACTTTGCTACTACCACTATTATCTCCCATAAGCGGTACTCTCTCTACTGTAACCTCCACACACTAACACCTACTACCATTCACTACTACCAACTACCACTTCCTACTCCCTCCACCACTCTACTTCTCCCACAATTACTACCACCTCCTCTACCATTACCATCGTGCTACTCCTACTCTATCTCTACTCCTCACACTCTCCACTCTCACACACAAATAATCCACAGACCCCACTCTCTTCAATAGCTTCAGCACTCCAGTCGCTCTCGCCTCCACTGGTCTCTCGGATATCCTCCACTGCCTCCTGTCTAACTAACCCACACTGCACACTCACCAAGCTTCTGTTTAAATACCCCTCCCCACTCCCAGGATTGGACAACTTACCTTACCAATCACTTGCCTTCCTTGACAGGGTGAGCCAGGTGAAGGCTTGGCTATGCTGTATACAGGCCCGCCTCTTTCTCTGGTGCACTTCTCACATGAAGCCTGTAAGGAGTCGCTGGGACCCAGTGCTTTCCCAGATTATTTTAGGAATCCCATGTGGTTTAGTGGTGGCTTCTCCGTACGCACAAGCGCCAGCAGCTGCCTGTTGCTTGAGCCGTGCATCTTTCCCCCCTGCTGGGGCCACTGTTGTTCCAGCCTCTGCCAACCGGTGGTATAGATTCACCTTTGCTCGGCCAGTATGGTGATGTTTGCCGCATGCCTTGATGTTGAGCGGTGGTTCCTCGCGGGCTTCCTGCTGATCCCTATTGTGGCTTCTCCCCTTCGACGTTCTCCCGGCATGGGGGCACTGCCACCATCACAGGTAAGGTGGGGCAGGGAGGGGGCCTTTCTGCACTCACACGGGCACCACAGGTTGTTTGGGGTGGGAGGCTCCCTCCCTCCCCTGACAGAGCCGTGATAGAGGCCCTGTCAAAATGTATTGAGAGTGCAGGTATACAAGGATGTTTAGAGCACATGCACAGAGAGTGCAAATATACCATGTTAATTAGGGGTACATGTGCAGAGAGTGCAAATATACCATGCTGATTAGTAGTACATTTAAAGAGGGCAGGTATACCATGCTGATTAGTAGTACATGTAAAGAGTGCAGGTATACCATGCTGATCAGTAGTATAAGTAAAGAGTGCAGGTATACCATGCCGATTAACAGTACATGTACAGAGAGCAGGTATACCATGCTGGTCAGTAGTACATGTAAAGAGTGCAGGTATACCATGCTGGTCAGTAGTACATGTAAAGAGTGCAGGTATACCATGCTGATTAATAGCACATTCAAAGAGTGCAGGTATACCATGTTGGTCAGTAGTACATGTAAAGAGTGCAGGTATACCATGCTGGTCAGTAGTACATGTAAAGAGTGCAGGTAAACCATGCTGATCAGTAGTACATGTAAAGAGTGCAGGTATACCTTGCTGATCAGTAGTACATGTAAAGAGTGCAGGTACACCATGCTGATCAGTAGTACATGTAAAGAGTGCAGGTATACCATGCTGATCAGTAGTACATGTAAAGAGTGCAGGTATACCATGCTGAACAGTAGTACATTTAAAGAGTGCAGGTATACCATGCTGATCAGTAGTACATGTAAAGAGTGCAGGTATACCATGCTGATTAATAGTACATGTAAAGAGTGCAGGTATACCATGCTGATTAATAGTACATGTAAAGAGTGCAGGTATACCATGCTGATTAGGGGTGCATGTGCAGAGAGTGCAGGTATACCATGCTGATTAGTAGTACATATAAAGAATGCAGGTAAACCATGCTGGTTAGTAGTACATGTAGAGTGCAGGTATACCATGCTGATTAGTAGTACATGTAAAGAGTGCAGGTATACTGTGCTAATTAGTAGTACATGTAAAGAGTGCAGGTATACCATGCTGATTAGTAGTACATGTAAAGGGTGCAGGTATACCATGCTGATCAGTAGTACATGTAAAGAGTGCAGGTATACCATGCTGATCAGTAGTACATGTAAAGATTGCAGGTATACCATGCTGATCAGTGGTACATGTAAAGAGTGCAGGTATACCATGCTGATTAGTAGTACATGTAAAGAGTGCAGGTATACCATGCTGGTCAGTAGTACATGTAAAGAGTGCAGGTATACCATGCTGGTCAGTAGTACATGTAAAGAGTGCAGGTATACCATGCTGATTAATAGTACATGTAAAGAGTGCAGGTATACCATGCTGATCAGTAGTACATGTAAAGAGTGCAGGTATACCATGCTGATCAGTAGTACATGTAAAGAGTGCAGTTATACCATGCTGATCAGTAGTACATGTAAAGAGTGCAGGTATACCTTGCTGATCAGTAGTACATGTAAAGATTGCAGGTATACCATGCTGATTAATAGTACATGTAAAGAGTGCAGGTATACCATGCTGATTAGGGGTGCATGTGCAGAGAGTGCAGGTATACCATGCTGATTAATAGTACATGTAAAGAGTGCAGGTATACCATGCTGATTAGTAGTACATGTAAAGAGTGCAGGTATACCATGCTGATTAATAGTACATGTAAAGAGTGCAGGTATACCATGCTGATTAGTAGTACATGTAAAGAGTGCAGGTATACCATGCTGATTAGTAGTACATGTAAAGAGTGCAGGTATACCATGCTGATTAGGGGTGCATGTGCAGAGAGTGCAGGTATACCATGCTAATTAGTAGCATATATAAAGAATACAGGTGTACCATGCTGATTAATAGTACATGTAAAGAGTGCAGGTATACCATGCTGATTAATAGTACATGTAAAGAGTGCAGGTATACCATGCTGATTAGTAGTACATGTAAAGAGTGCAGGTATACCATGCTGATTAGTAGTACATGTAAAGAGTGCAGGTATACCATGCTGATTAGGGGTGCATGTGCAGAGAGTGCAGGTATACCATGCTGATTAGTAGTACATAGAAAGAATCCAGGTAAACCATGCTGGTTAGTAGTACATGTAAAGAGTGCAGGTATACTGTGCTAATTAGTAGTACATATAAAGAGTGCAGGTATACAGTGCTGATTGGTAGTACATGTAAAGAGTGCAGGTATACCATGCTAATTAGTAGTACATGTAAAGAGTGAAGGTATACCATACTGATTAGTAGTACATATAATGAGTGCAGGTATACCATGCTGATTAGTAGTACATATAATGAGTGCAGGTATACCATGCTGATTAGTAGTACATGTGCATGTTGTTTACAAATACATTTACAGAAAGTGTAAGTATACCATGTGGATTAGGGGTGCATTTGCAGAGATAGAACAAGTCTATCATTGTGCTTAGGTGCACATGCACAAAGAATGCAAGTACCCGATGATAATTAGGGATACAGGAAGAGAGAGTGCATGTGTACTGGGATGCGTAGGTGTACTTGTACGTATTGAAAGTGTATTTGATGCTTGGGTTTTCACTTATAGAGAGTGCAAGAAAACCACGCTGACCGGGAGTGCAAAAGTATTATCAGGTGTGTACTTGGCATGCATGTTTGCCAGGGTGCTTATGTGTGGACTTACAGCGAGTGCAAGTATACCTGAGTGCTTAAGTGTACACATACAGAGAGTACACGTGCAATAGGGTGCATAGCATAACATGTACCTATAGTCCACATACACTGTAGTGATTAGGTGTACATGTATAGCGGCTAGCTGTATTCCAATGTTCTTAGAGGTCTACATGTACAGAAAGTGTAGATATAAGAGAATGGTCCAGGTGAACACGTACAAAGACTTATAGTATTCCGGGGTGCTGGAGTGTTCAGATATGTCAGGGTGCAGCAATGCACACACTGGAGAGAGCCAATATCTGCTCGCGTGCACTGGGATGTACTCCCTGCACCCTCCCACATCTGTTTGTGCTGCATCCTGGGGTTCTGAGAGATGCCTCCCACATGAAATAATGAAAGGGCCTTTAACGAGGGTCCCTGGTGCTGTTACCACCCACTGCAGACCATAGAATGGGTGGTTATTGCTTTTAGCACCCCAGGGTTTACCATCTGGAAACCTGGGGTGCTAAGAGCACTGTCTTTTGAATCAATGAGTGGGGGGCCTCACAGAGTCACGATCATTCTTAAGATGTCCGCCATGGATCAGGAAAGTGGGGTTGCGTTGAGCCCCTCTTCCATTTCCATGTGTTAGGGAGAATTCTCCAGAATGGCTAATTTCCCTCACCTACTGAGTCCCTCAGCAGCTTTGCTGGATTTCTAGGATTTATTTTTCTCACCAGGTAAGAGTGTGAGCCTTTTTTCCACTCTTACATGTGCTTTGCTGTTTGTTTAACATTTTTGTGTTCATAGACTGTGGAGCCTCACCTACTCCACAGGCATCATCTTTTTATTGTGTGTTACACAGCACCTTCAGTGCAGTGACACAGGGTTGTCTTTTAGACTTCCCAACTCAGACTCCATTTTCTGGGACTGACTACTGTCTCCCATAAACATATAAAGTTGCCATTAACTTTATTAGCCTCTGTAAAACCACAGACCCAGTACACCCTATTTTACATAGAGTACTGGAAAGGGTTACTAGTTATCCCTTTTTGTCTGTTGGAGCAGTGTTTCACTCCCTTTTCAGCAAGACTTGGCTGGTGGCAGTGGTAACTACACTATTTTTCCTACTGTGGTTATTTTAAATAACCTTGGTATTGTTTTAGGCTATCTTGGTAGCCTCAAACTTAAACCTGCTAGACCATATATGTTTTATTTCGGTTACGGCTGGGTTTAGTCACCATTTCTTGTTGTAAAAGACTGTCTTGTGTTTTACTCGGCGCGCCAAACCAGGTTTGATTCTTTTGTTCACCATCTTTTTGCCAGCTTCTACGTAGAAGACCACCTTAGGTTCCTGTGTGTGGGACAGGATGTGAGGGAGGGGTTTAGGACTCCCTGCACAGGGTCTCCTTGGAGACCCATGTCGCACTCTGAAATGATTGGCTGGGCTGACTGTCCCGGCGGGACAGCACCCCTGCTGTGTGATTGACAGCCAGGCTGAGTGAATGGGGGAAAACTGCATAAAAAGCAGGTCTCTGGATCTAGAAAAGGCAAAGTCGCCACTGGAACGAAAGAACTGATGAGGAGCTGACAGAAGAGGACCCCTACAACGACTGAACCGCCCGGTGAAGCCCTGCTGCAGGTCCGAATCTTCAGACTCCAACGACAGAGAAGATCTACCAGGAATCTTCTTCCCTTGAGCTGGTGGGACCAACCAGTTCACCCAAACAGCAATCCAGGACTCCCTCCTCAGGTCTAATTTGCTGTACAGAGCTACAGTGGACCGGATAGCCAGGAATGTCGGACCTTGCTTGGGTTTTAAGGAGCACACCTTTTATTTGTTGCTTTGCTCTGCTGCTGGTTTCTTCCCTGGGCAGTGCAGGACCCTCCAGTCTTCCTACTTCGTGTCAGTCTGACAGTCGCTTCAGGAACCGTGAGCCTGCAGGACCTTCCAGGAACATCTGCCTCAGCGACAGCTTCTTCTCCATTTAAAGGTACTGTGCAAATCCGGTTGTTCGTTTCGTCAATCCACGGTGAAAGTGGGTGAAATCTTTCTCCAAACTGAGGGCTTGTCCTGCTTTACTCTTTGAACTATCTTTTCTGCCAACCAACTTCATACGGAACTCTTACCAAAGACTTAAACGCGAACTACCCTGAACTGTGTGATCTTGAGCAAAAGACTTTTGTCCGATTGACTTTGGCCCTAAGCCTTTTTGATTTGATTCCATCACTGTAGTTCATCTTTCTAGATTGCCCTGCTTACTCACCTGTTGGCGCTGCTCACATTTCTGCCTAACGCTGTCTTTCCCTCCCTTTTTACTTACTGGAGTGCCATTTTGCTCACACTTCATTTTGAGCCTAACTTGTCCAGAATCTATTGGGTGCGGTGTAGTGCATTAAGAGTGTGATTTTTCAACTGCTTTACTTTAGTGAAATGTTATACAACTGATGTGTAAATAAATGTATATTCTTTTACTCAGAAACCTTGAGTCAGTGTTTGTTTCAATCTTAGTAATTGCTGTCCTTTGTGTAACTACTGATACTGGTCACTTTACTCTTGAGATAAGTCTGGCTGCTCAGCCATTGCTACCACTTTACTGTTTAGTACATACTTATACCAAAGGTGAGATTGTGCTTAGACCTGTAGTCGTAATTGTGTTGGTGTTCCCAAAGGGTACTGCATATAATTCTGAGTAACACCATGGAAGCTATGGAGTGGCAGCGCGGCGTCAGCGTGCAGCGCTGAAGAAATGAGGCAAGTGGGGCTGGAGGTGAGAGAAACAGGACATTTTAAAGGATAGGGGTGGAGATGGTGGTGCAGGCGGGTGAAGCAGACATCAGGTTCCATGGATTGGTAGATTCAGCCCTCGATCCATGGAAGCTGATTGGTTGCTCCCCCCGCCCAGGGTGCTAATTTAGGAAAAGTCAATCGTCATGGTTGCTATGAACATTTAGGGGATATAAACCAATGAAGAAAAGGTATTTCTACAAGAAGTATATATTAATATGCACAGGTCTAAACACACGAAGAAGGAGAGTGGTACATTCTAAGCATTTAAATCCACAGTGCCGACTTCAGGGCCTTTGGACCATTTCAATGGGAATGGGCCATCATGCCCTCTGGAGTCCCTTGTGACTTTGACAAATAAAAGCTAATAGCTTTTTCTGAATGGTCACTCCTTCCACCCATTGGCCGTCTTTCTTTGTTCTGCGGTGCAGGGTCCTAACAACCCATGATAATCTACAGCTACTCAGCACTCCCTCAATTGCTTTAACTAGGATTCGTCCCTGTAAATGTGTACTTACCGGCCAAAGACAGACCACTCCAAAAGGTGTTCCCTTATCATAAACATGCTTTGCCTTTCTTCCAGCTCCGGCGTGGGGCAGGGCGTTTGCATGGGAAATTATGAAGTTCAAGGTGGGGCTCAGGTGGTGCCCCCTGAATGATAAACCCAGGGACATCACTGGTTGGAGTGTCCTTCAGGAAACAGCTCTTTTATAATCTATGCACCACACAGTGGCCTCAGATGGGCTTCGCCAGCTGCAAGCAAGATCGACCCCAAACATCATTCTGAAATGTGCCGCCACGACGTTCTCAGTGCCCAGGGGAAGCAGGATGACACGGCCTACAGACCTTAGTTACCTGGCTAGCCAGGGTTCAGTGTTCCTTGACCTCGCCACTTCCAATGACCCTCCCTGGGTGGATGTTCATGAACTGAGTTCCACACCAAGTTCAGTGATGCTGGCGTCTAGGAGAACAGCGGAGCCCTCCCTATGGGCATGCAGTGCTGAGGAGTGGCAGCCAGCCATCAATCAGGAAGTCTGGATGCCCCATGCAGGAATTCCAGCCTCACTCCTAGTCCCAGAAGCCAAACTCCCAGAGAAGGAGAGTCTAGTGGCCAGCAGCAGAATTCTACAGACATAACTTCCTCACCCTCTTCCTCATCACAGTCCTCAACATATGAACTATCCAACTCTCGAGACAGGCACCCCCCTTTGTTTTAACCAATGACCCCTTAGGTAAGAGTGACCCCTGGCCACTCCCCTACTGCCGGGAGGGTACAATGGCACCACACACGCTGTTTTCTCTCTCTCCCAGCAGAAGACTCTCTGCAGGGGAGTACCTACTAATGCTCCTATTTGTTTTGCTGCAAGTCCTGAAGAGAATCTCTTGTTTGCTGATCTTCAGCCAGTCCTGCTGCCCAGGGATGCCAATTCACCAAAATGCCAGGGGTAGCAGAAGTGAGGCCTCACACCCAATGACATCACAGGAAGTGATGTCATATGACCTTTATCCCTGGTCCATCACATGAAATGACATTTAACCCCAAGGTCATAATCCTGAACTGACTGACGGGTGAAAAAGCATATTGGAAGAACAACAAGAAAGCACTGTGTCTGACACCTGGTATCATCCCAACACCACATTGAAAGTATGTGTGAGGAACTCGACCATCCACACACCGGGTGTGCACTCACCTGGGTTTATTTTTATATTTTGTTAAGAACTTGAATGACGGGCGAACAAACTCGGAAAATATGTGGGGCTAAACCTTACACATTTTCCTGTTCTGACTGCATGACAAAGCCATAGACCTGTGTACTCTGGAGGGACACAGCCTACACGTGCAGTCCTCCTTATCACACTTAGTTGGAATGTGACAGCCATGAGTACATGAAAGCATCAAGAGGAAGAGGGTAAAACCTTCCTCCTGCCCACTCCAGCCTAATGAAATATGCTAAAGGCTCCATGGATCTGCTGAGCCTATTGTCATTTCGGCTGGTGGCAGCACATACTGATGCGAGTTAATTGAAGCCGGCCTGCGAGAGACCTGGTTGCAGAGCTGATAAAGGGGACAGTAAACCAACACCTTTTTGATATGCATCTGTGTCAACCTGAAGTCAGCTCCCACCCCTTAGTACGAAGAGCAGTGAAATGTCATGTCTGGGACAACTGTTTGGAGTAGGACTCCCCTGCAGGAGTACCCCCTTTCAGAGGGTAGAAGTATGTGATTTGATGGAGACAGAAAGTCTGTTCTCACCGCACACTTCACAGGAGACTCTTTGATCAGGAGCCACAGGGAGCTCAATTAACCATAGAGACACTTTGATCCGCAACAGACAGGAAGATGGGAGGGACTTAGTAGTACATGTTGTCACCACTTGCCTTTCCTGTTGCAAAGCACTCTGGTTAGGACCTCACACATTAGAGAAGATTGTTGGTGGGGACACAGGATTGGTTCATTAAGGTAGGCTTAGCCTGCAACAATCACTGAGTCCCATTTTGGCTTTAAAAGAGGCTTGAGCCCCTCTCTTAGCAGATCATCCGACGATGAAAGAGTAAGAAGAAGGACTAATTTGGACCCAGGCTGAAGGTACACTCTGCTTTACAGCTTCCGCTGGTGAAGAAAGGACAGGATTTCCTAAAGGGAAGCAAGATCCCACCCCAAAACATCTCCAAGGGAACAGACGGAGATACCAACCTCAGAGGACTAATCCAGCAGCTCCAGAGCGTGCCCTGCTAGGTTTCTGCCAGCAAGCTTCCTATGTGGGAAGTGCCTGAGAGCCTCTGATCAAAGGACAAGGCCATTGCCTGCAAAAACTCGCTTCAGTTTTGGGCCGTCCACCTTGAAAGGACAACACAAGCCCAGCAATGAAGCAAGGAGGAGTGCCACAAGAAGCATCAATCAGCGTTAATCTTTTAAGGACATTTTCAAGGCAGTTGAGCCCTTGAACTGTGACTGGTTGCACCGCTGATTGTTGTCAGGCTGCAACCATTAAAGCTGTCTGAGATGCCTCGACCTACATTCCAGATCGGTCAACCAGCACATAGACAACGATTCTTGACACCAAGCCGCTGTGTAGGCCAGCCTTGAGCCGTCCATCCAGTCTCACTTGCCGAACTGCCTGCTGCCTGATAGCCGCAGCTGTGTTCCATCTTGACCTCTGTTGCAGAAGCTGCAAAGCTTACTGGACCTGACTCGACGCTGTTGAGCATCAGGATCATCTCAAGCACCTGGTACATTGTGGTTCTGTCCCCCTGTTCCTTCTCCAAAGGCCCCTAGTGGCATTTGCGACCCCTTGCTCCCTTGGTGCTGAAACCAAATAAGCTTGAACAGTTAAGACTGATTGCTTCACTGACTACCCTCCTGTCAGTATCCAGAGTCATCCCTTTCCTTCAGGAAACTGCCTGTCCTCTGTGTTCCTTTACAGGTTGGGTTGTATTTTGTAGTATTCTAGAACTGTCTGTTGTTATAATAAAAAGTACATATTTGTATACAACCTTGACTGGACAGTCCCTTTTATCATTGGGTAATAATTGTATTTTTGCTGTGTTGCAACTAACCAACGATCCACAACCTTGCAGAGATAAGCCTGCTGCTCCGTCCACATTACCAAAATTGGATAAGGAGGTTTATAATTTACTTGTGTTTTCAATCTCTTCAGATCGCTTCTGGTGTACTAGAGGTGTGGGGCTGATTGATGGTTTGGAAACCAATATTCATCCCTGTACCACTGGTGCCCAGTAAGTTGATTCATCACAAAATAACTGATGTTATGCGCTCAGACAACCGTATCCCATGTACCCTCAAACCGATGCGGTATACATGAGCCTGCAGTCACCACTGGATATAGAAGAAGTATAAGTAAAAAGTCTGGGAGATGTAAAGTGACGCCACTAAAGAAAGAAAATACATGGATGCACTGAACTAATGTATGCATAGCTAAAGAATGACGGTGTGTTCAAAGTGACAAAGTAAACATATATGAGAATACAATGAAAGCCATATACACTAAGAAGATAAGTGACAAGAGGTGTACTAAATGTATATATGTAGAAATGCAATGTAGATGAGACATATAGAAGTTTGCTAAAGTAGGAAATAGAAGGTAAGTAAAGCAGCCATGCTGAGAAAATAAATGTTACCATCGTATAATAGTAAGCAAGAAGCCTGAAAAAGCAAAACTAGGGCTGCAATTCTGACGGGCACTGGAATGCAAATGTGTGCAAGAACAAAGGGTATTTGCTTGGCTCAGAATCAAGGATGCAACAGGAAGAAGCAACTGCAAGGCTTGAAAGAAATCAAAGAGGATAAGCTATGTACGCAGGATATATTTCCTCTTAGAATAAGTAAAGGAGTGAACAATTGTAATTGCCAAGTATTGTTCAATTAAAGGTGCAGAAAGCACATGCAGGACGGAGCAACCAAGTGTCCAGAGGCCAAGGAGAGTAATAGCACCCAATATAATTGAATGAAATAGTACTAAATGGAAGGACACAATGGACAAAATCATGGTCTGCTCACACGTGATTCCTGACTGGAAAACAAGGCCAATTCATAAAGCTCCAGACGAAGATAGTAATGTACCTACACTCCCTTTAAAGATCTGAGGAAGAGAACAGTCAGCAAGGTCAACTACAAAGATGAAGCGTTGGCTAAGGGCCTTAAAGATGAGATATGGTAGACTAATTAGATAAGAAAGGCATTTGGCTGGCATTGTTCCCTTGCATCTGGGTTTCACTGCTTACATGCTGCTAACGAGCCGAATGTTCAAGGCTGGCAAGAGAGAGCCAAACAATCATGAGGGTCTATGTAATAGTCGACCATACATTGTTGCACGGGCCTATCCACTTCTGGTATTACATTATTACCTGTATTTTACGTAGTTAGAGGTGGTTCAAGGCGTGCCTACCAGATAAGAGGCATCCAATGATGATACTAACACTTGTAAAAACTATATGTATATGTTTCCCTTAACCAATCCTTCCACCCAAGAGGTTTTTACTGTTAGTCACGTAGGATGACATGATAGCTGTCGTATGTCAAGGTATAAAACCTTTTCTATTTCTATTTGTTTGTTAAGAGCCAAAGCCCTTAGGCATCTGGGTGCTCCACAGAACAGAGACAAACATGAAACCAGAAGACAAAGTGAATCAAATCGTAAGACCTTGCCCAGGCAAATAGTCTAGTTTTCAAACTTTTCCTAAAAGCAAGATAATTCTTTTCTTTTGGCAAATTTTCATGCTTGAGCAATCAGAGTTGGTAAAGAGCGACCATACCCTTTGCCTCTCTTGAAAAAGGGGATGATGAGACCATGTGTATCAGAAGACCAGAGGTTACGGACAGGTTTATGGACTTGCAATTTTTCCTTCAAGTAGGACGGTGCATTTCAAAACAAGCATTTGTGACCCAAGGTGAGTATCTGAAACTGAACCCTAGCAGCAACAGGAAGCCGGTGGGGTTCCTTGCAAGCCCCGGATACCGGTTCTCTCCGAGCAATGTTACAGACTGCTCTCACCGTGTCTTTTTGGATCTTTTGTAACTTACCTAGGTATTCCTTGCTTGCCCCGCCTAGCAAGGAATTGCAATAATAAAGTCGGGGTAAAACAATAGCTTGACTAGCTTCTTGCATTTTATTTTTGAGTGACCAGGGGGCAAATCGGTCTCAGGACCCTCAAGTAGTAATTTGAGTTTTTGACCACATAGTTCACATGGGCGTCCGCATTAAGTGATGCTTCCATGTAAATACCTAGGATTTAACTTTGTCGACCACAGGTATATGACCTCCATTGATTCTGTTTTGGTAGCATTTAAACATAACCAATTTGAAGTCATCCAATCTTTAAAAAGCTTGGAGATTGTATTCAGGTTTTCCTGATCAGTTTCATAGTTCCCACTGAGTTCCATAGATAGGTGGAAGTCATTAGCATAATTCCCAAAGAAAAAGCCCTGTTTCTCTATTTCAACATATAACGGCTTAATATAAAATTGAACAAGGATGGGGACAAGCAAGCCCCCTGTGGAACCCTACAAGAAATTGGAGCAAGGCCGGATGAGACGTCTCCCCAGCAAAATTATAGAGTTACGGCCACAAAGGAATTAACCCATCCACTTTATGGCTTTCTCTGAGAAATGGCCTGTATATGTCAGTGTATTCAACAGCCATTTATGATCGAGTAGTTCGAAGGCTGTCTATAAGTCCAAAAGGATCCGCAGCCCGAACCACTCCTTTCAAGGGCAGTTAGCATATGAATACTGAGGTACAGAAGGGTGCTCTCGATTCCATGAGCGGTACGAAAGCTGGACTGCTTCTTGTGAAAAAGACCCATGGCCTCTATGTGTTGTTGCATCTGGTAGGTAGACATTTAATCAATAATATTTCTCCTGTGTCTCCCTCTTGCAAGGAGGGTGTGTGCATAACGCTCATGAAGTACATTAATAAGGGTCCTTCTTACAGGGGGAATCATAGGAACACCTGTCATAGAAATGGATGGCCTCACACGCACTGCTGGTGTGGGGACAATCACAAACGGTCTCGGCCTTTCAGTAATAGACACATCTGTAAGAGTCATCAGAGTTGGAAGAATCACAGGGACTAACAGAATCAGGAAAACAATAATAAATGTTGAATATGCATAAATTATGGACCAGTACATCAGTCCCCACCATTTGCAACTCTTCACAGGTCATTGAGTTTGCTCACTTTTCAAAACTGTACCATTCTCTACAGCCCTCATTATGCCTGTATAGTGTTTTAAGGAAGGAAAAACCTTTTTAATCAGGCAACCTGGGTAAATGATCAGGTAACTGTAGGATCTGTCCAACTATCGTCACAAGTAGCCTCCTGATGCAAGGTCATTTTCAGGATACTGTAGAAACACGTGTATATTACTGCTACGCCCAACAATAGCAGGATAAGCTCAAAGTGCATAAACAAAAACAGCGAGAAACAGCCTATGGGCATCAGCATTTAACAGCACCATCTGGATTAACCGAAAAGAAACTCAGTAAGGAATGAATCTGGAAATTGCTCACATTTCCAGTCATCAAACTCAAAATATAAGTTTGGCATATCTGCAATACATCAACACTTTCTAAAGTCCAATTCAAAAGAATCCTGTGACTCAAGAACTTGATTAGCACCCTTGCTAAAATATCTATAAAGAGTGTCCAAGGTGAGCCACAGTCCAAATGCACACTTGCATTTATTTAATCAGCAACTTTGGCATCCTTACTCCTCGTCATCGATTGAGTCTGCACATGCTGAACTTCTTCTTCTTGCCTTGCTTCCAAATCAACGGTTGGGGGTGTATCATTCTCAGCAGCATAAGACTTTACGTCACTTAGGTGGATCCAGGTGCATCTGTCTTGGACTTTTATTGCAGAAGGAGTAATGTTCTCGATGATAAAGGGATCATTATAGTGTGGCTCGTGCCACTTCCGGGTAAAATTACACACTTCGTCTCCAACAAATAATCTTGGTACAGGTAAAAGTTCTTGAGTTCAGGTTGCTGAATGGCCTTCATCTGTGTCCGGAGACCGACCCCCCTTTGCGCTTGAGTTGATCTGATATGACAGAGATACTAGCTGTCATACCTGTTAAATAAGCATGTAGCTTATTTCCTAACATTTCTGCAGTCTTCTGGGCATCACTTCTGCTCCTTGATGGAGGAGACAAAGGCGTTCTCATTTGCCTCCCTGTTACTAGTTTGTGGGGTCTGAGGTGGTGTTCCGACCCAGGCTGGTTCCTTAATGCATACAATGCAAGGGGCAGGCAGTATAGCCATCCCTTCTTCAGTGTCAATTTTAATTTTCCAATTCTCTTGTTAAGGAGACCATTGAGTCTCTCACGTATTCCGTTCGCTTTCAGGTGATAGGTAGAAGAAATTTTGTGTTTTATACTAAGCAATAGACTAATCTGTTCAAATACTTCATTAACAAAATGGGGCCCATTGTCGGATCTCAACACCTCACACACTCCCCATCTGGGAAAAACTTGTTGGACTGAAAACTTTGCTGCACAAGTGGCATCAGGGTGTGTGCAGGGACCTGCTTTGATCCACCTGGAAAAGGGACACACCACCCCTATTATATACCTATATCCACTACATACTTGCAGGATATCAACATAGTCGATATCTAAATGCTGAAAAGGACCATTTGGTCGAGGAATCACTCCTCTGATCATTCGCAGTGTATACCCAGCAGTAAACTTTTGACATACTATGCAATTTACCACATGAAAAGCAACATGTTCTAACAGTTTTGGTACAACTAGTCCTCTGCAAAAGCTACTGCGGGGCTTTCCCTAGTGACATGCAGGGGGTAGTGCAGCTGTTCAAGAACTACCCTCAACTAGGCTACAGGCATCCCCGGCTTTCCAGTGCTGTCCTGTCCCCATAATGTTTCAGAGGGGGACAAGGAACACCCCCTTTGATTCCACAATTCCTGCTCTTTCTGTGGTACACTGCCTTGAACTTCCATCAACTGTGTCTTTGAAAAATGCTAAACCCTTAATTTACTGTCATGATCTTAACTGCTTTTTCCTTCACATCTGGATTATCAAAACTGAAATATATGGTGAATATGCAACCCTTTTGGCCTCTTCATTTGCGGCTTCATTCCTGCAAGAGATACAATCAGTTGCTTAGTATGTGCTGTGCATTTAACTATTGCAATGGCTACTGGGAGTTGTAGTACCTTAATAAACCTGTCCAAAAATGCTGCAAGTTGCACTGGAGTGCCATCCGCTCGGAGGAGGCCCCTCCTTTTCCAACATGCTAACCCTGTGTGCACTGTTGACGTCACATACGCGGAGTCACTTTACACTGTTACTTCCTGCCCTGTATGTTTCTCGAGCATGACAATAAACGCCACCAATTCTGGTGCTTGCACTGAAAAGTGAGACATAGGGGGTCATTATGAGTTGGGTGGTAAGGGATTACCGTCACCGGTAAGGAGATCGGTGCCGGTAGTCCCTTACCGCCCAATTCCGAGGTCCCATAGCGGGAACCGTAAAGAACGTGTGGTCTGACCACACGTCCTTTACGGGTCCCGCTAAGGGACCAGGGCGCTAATAACGGGCCTGCTATTCGCGAGCCCGTTATTAGCGCCCTCCCCATTCCCATTGAGCCCTATGGGGGCTCAAATGGGAATGGGGAATGGTTTGTTCAATGGGGACTTACTGGTCCCTCCAAGGTCGGACTGCACCGGTAAGTCCCCATTGAACAAGACCGGTGCCGGACCCGGTATTGGAGGCAGCCATGGCACAAATAGCACCATGGCTACCACCAATCTCGGAATGAGGCCCATAGTCTTGCACTTGCTACCCCTTCAAATTCACCATTGGCTCTTTGTCTTGCTACAGCTGAACCAGAATACCTTTCCCACTATAGTTTGATACATTTTCAAAGACCCATCAATGAAGATAATCTCCCCCCCTGCTAGCACATTTTCTTTTACGTATTGGATGTCGTGGTAAAACTCCTCATAATTAGCGCAATGATGCACATGCTAACCTTCTGCCACAGGCTAAACTACACACATGGCAGGATTCACTATTTTACACATAACTATTTTGATTGCTGGATTCGATATAACTACCTCATATGCAGAAGCTCTCTTAGATGTCAATGTACCCTTAGGTTTTTTCCAAAATGGCAAACAAAGTATGCTCAACAAATAATGTAATAGAACACCCCATCACAATATTGGTAGACTTCTCTATTGTGAACGTGGCTGCTGCCAGCGACTGTTCGTAAGGAAAGTGCCCTTTCATAACTGGATCCAAAATCCCACTATAATATGCCAAAGATTTATAACCTAATGTAGAGCTCTGTCGAAGAACTGCTGTCATGACTGTCCCATTCGTCTGCGAAAATAAGAAGAACTCCTCATCATAGATGGGAATTCCTAAAGCTGGAACTGTACAAATTGCTTTTTCAGTTCTTCAAACCCTTCATCCATTTCTTCAGTCCATTCTATTTTTTCATTATTCACTTGTGCTTTCTTCAGAGCCTGCAAAAGGTGTCTTGTATACGAATGATAATCAAACACCCACGCTCTAGCATAGTGGCATAATCCCAAAAATGGTTGCATGTGTTTTATCATGTGCGGTTTTGCTGTTTTCATGATTGCCTCAGCTTTTTCAGGTGGGACTCTTTTCTGTTCATGTGAAATCAACTAACCTATATACAACACATTTTCTTGACAACATTGCAGCTTCTCCTTGTCTACCTTATATCCCTTGT
The DNA here is from genome assembly GCF_040938575.1 of Ambystoma mexicanum. Lineage (NCBI taxonomy): Eukaryota > Metazoa > Chordata > Amphibia > Caudata > Ambystomatidae > Ambystoma > Ambystoma mexicanum. The sequence continues at coordinate 58,582,189 of NC_090929.1, read as the reverse complement.
CTGCCAGAATATTCATTAACTGAAACGAGTCTTATCTGCACTCATCTTCTGGTGTGCTACAAACCAAAATATCATCTACATGCTGTATCACAACGCTTTACAAATCAATATTGCTCAAGTCCATCTGAAGAACTCTGTTAAAGATTGATGGAGATTCACAGTACCTTGGGGCAAACAAGTGCTTTTCAGTTTAATTTGGTGAAAGGTAAATGATGTGATATCTTGGGTGTCCTTATGCAACGGGATTGAGAAAAATACATTTTTCAAGTCAATCACCATGAAATATTGTGCTTCTGCTGAGATACTACACAATATCGTTGCAGGAATTGGAACTATAGGAAATTATGCTTCTACAATTTGGTTAATCGGTCTCATGTCTTGTATGAATCTCCAAGACCTCTCTTTATTTTTTAATCGGATACACCGCAGTATTACACAGTGACACTGATGTCACTAAAATACCTTGTTCCATCAGGGCTGATATACGGCCTGATCACGAGTTGTAGCGCCGGCGTTAATAGCCCTACCGCCAAACCCCCCTATTAGCGCCGGATCATGGGTTTGGCGGAACGGGTATTGCCCATTCCCCATTGGGCCCATTCGGGAATTCCTCATTTCCCATTGGGCCCAATGGGTACATTTCATGCTATTACCACCGGAGGATTTCCCGCCGTCGGTAAACGCACCGAATATTAGCAAATTTGCGGCGGATTTCCCCCAGCTCAGACGGACCCTTAAATGCGGCAGTAATAGCGCTACCACCACATTTAAGGGTTACTGCCAACCTCGTAATGAGGCTCATAGTCTTAAAAATGCCTTCATCCGCTGCTCAAGACATTGTGTACTACCTTGCTCGAGGTACAATTACTCCTGGCTTCAACTTAATCTTAACCTCCCCTGTCTACTTCAATAGGCCTGTGTCAGAGGGCCCTGTAGACCATAAAGAATTTGGCACTTTTTCCAAATCTTCATGAAAACATTCTGGGCGCTGTCGTACTATCACCATTCACATTGAGAGCTCTTTTTTCTCTATTCTGATCCAATATGTAATACTCATCTTGAATACCACTTCATCATCTGATGGATCCTCTCTGAACATGTCTTTGTCTGTGACGTCAGTCAATCTATAGCCTTCCCCAATGGCAATCACTGTTCTCCATGGCCTGCCCTCGTCATCGGTTCCTTCAAGCATGGCCATTTCCCCTCGTACTATGGCTGCATTTAACTCTATGGGCATAATCTGTCCCCCCTCTTCGTCCACAGTTATCTGTGGTCTGAACAAAAACTCATCAGGTATTCTCATAATCTTTCCCACTAAGCCGTGTAGCCATGTCAACAAAATGCATACCCCATAAAGAAAGACCATTTCCCCTGTAAATGCCAGTATAAATGTGCCCACATTCATATAATGTATCCCTGGAGTAGAACCCACTATGCCTTCATCAGTGAAAGAAATTGTCATATTAAATTCCGTCATTAAGTCTCGTCCTAGAATGTTAACCGGTGTCTTTCTTGAATACAATAATGGACTGACATGTCACACTCTCCTATGGAGACTGGTAAAACGTCAGTAAAATGAACTCAACTTGTAGCTCCAGAGAACCCTTGAGCATTCATGGCATTTCCCAACATTGGATACTTGCCCTTTCGTATACATGATCGAGTAGCCCCGGTGTCTACTAAAAAAAAAAAAGATTTGCCTCCATTGGTTCCTCTTGAGGGTCTGGTGTCACAGATAGTACTGAACACATCAAGTCACCATGTGAGCTGTCCTATTGTGGATACATACCTATCCCTGTACCTGTGAAAGGACTTCCTCCTACCACAGTGACACCCGCTTCTCTTGGTGTCAATAGCTGTCCCGTGTTTGCATTCTGCTATATCTGCATGGGGGCGTGCTGTGATTGCCCTTTTGGCAGATTCAATGATGTTTACTGTGGCTGCAAGGCCTGTTGCAATTGTGGCGCTTGTGCTTGATATAATATCTGATCCTCGGCAAACCCAGTAATAACTTGAGAGCTATAAACTGGAGGATAAACTGTCCCTCCTCTTGAAAATTGCCCATTCAGTACATAACCTTGTTTTCCACATGTTTGCGCAATATGCCCTGTCATTCCACATGTCCAACATACAGGAGGGAATCTTGCGATTTGTCCCCCCTGCATATTGTGATTATCATTCTGCATATTCTGAAACCCACCTTGGTTATTCGTAAAACCACCCCTCACTGTGTAGCCCATTCCTCTGTCTTGCAGGATAAACCCATTCCTTCTTTGATCCAATTGGCATTGATTATTTGGCTGCAAAGTACCCACAGCTTGATGTGTTCCCAATCCTTCTCGGCTTGTCAGTACTGCCCCTTCTAAGACGTACTTTGCACATTTTTTCTGGACTAGCTTGGCTTCCTCAAGTTTTCTAGCATCTTCCTTCTTCTTATTTTTCTCTTGCAATATTCGACAGTGATGCACTATAGTCAACTGTATCTCTGCCCATGACTTTGCTTCCATTCCCACTCATTTCTTGAGTTGTCTCTGTACTTGTTCCAGTAATCCCTTCCATGATTTCCCCGACGGCTCCCTCGTTTCAAGAGTCCACCGTTCCTGAATGCTTTGAATGTAAGCAATCAGATCTTTGTCATCTTTCATTTTATGTGCCATACTTGCACTCATATCTGATGTATCAGGATACTGTACCCTGAGTGCTCTCCAGACATCTGCTCTATCATGCACTGTGGTCTGTGCCATGACACTTCAGTATCCTGCTCTCGTCCAAATGTCATCAGCCCTTTCCCCAAGAATGGCTGCTAGGAAACCCTTAATGTCCCCTATCTCTAACGTATTTCCCCCTGTCATTTTCTCTAACTCATAGACCCATTTTCCCGCACCCGCCATTAAACTGGGAAGTTTACACCTTAAATCATCCTTATCCAATTATGCCCATGGAATATACTGTGGTCTGGCCCCTCCTTTCTCCAAGCAAGGGAACTGCATGAACCCAAATCCACAGTTTGCCTATCCATAGTGGGGACAATAATTCCTGATTGCCTTCTTCCTGGCAATGACCTCAGCCTGTTCACATATGGTGGTGACTCTCCCTTCTCGCTATGCGATCATTCTTTAGGTCACTCTGGATACACTGTAGGATCTGGCGTCCTCTCCTTAGGCTGCTCTAGATCAGCCCATCTCACTTCTTTGTCTGTCTGCAGACATATCTCTGAGCCGCATGCACGTCCTCCCTCTTCCCAATGGAAGGTTTCTCTCTCTTCATCTGACATATCGAGTCCCCAACTAGTAGGGCTCCCTTCTCTTTTTTTGTAATTATCTAAAATCAGCCTGTCTAAGCACAAGGCTCTATGCTTGAGAATATATGGGTCTCTTTCTTCGCTCCGTGATTGGAGGAAAAAGGGATTGTTCTCTCTTCCTTTGACTTCCTGATTTGCTGCTTTCCCTTATGTCTTGATAGGCCTTATTGATCCTCTCCATGATGCTCCCTATGTCATAATTCTCCTCTAGAGTTACCCTAAATGGCCCTGACGTTGCTCCCTGTGACGGGAGGAACTCCTCTATATTGCCCCTTGATATAACTGGACTCGGTTCCATTAACTCTTTCTGAATATGATAAATATTGCCTTCCCTTTGTCTCCTTTATCGCTCAGTTTCTTTGTCTAATTCTCTTCGCTTTTTTGCGTCCCATCTGACTCTCTCTTCTTCTTGTCTTTTCCCCTTTCTTCTTTCATTTGCCCTACGCTCTTCTTCTTCCCTTTGTCTTTGTATCCTTTTATCCCTTCATTTCTGTGCTTCCTCCTCTTCTATCTTCCTTTCTTGCCTATCTCTTTCTTCAAGTGCTCTCTGCCTGTTGTCATATTAACTTTGCCCCTCTTCCCTTTCTACTTTATTTTGCTGTTCTTCCTGATATATTTGTTCTTGTCTCTGTCTGCTCTTTCTTTTATGTTCATCCTCTTTCAATCGCTTTTCTCGTTCCTTGTCTTTTCTATCCTGCACGTCTTGGTCTTCCCTTTATCTAACGTCCTCAATACTTTTCCCATCAAGTTTGAGCAATATCTGTCCTCCCATCCATTCGTTCTGTAGAAGCGCTACCTCATCAGCTTTGTTTTTCTCGTTTCTATCTTTTAATCTCTCATTCTATGTCTGTATATATATTTGGTCATTCACTTTACTCTTCTCTGTTTTGTATGATCTTAAAGGTCACTTCTCTCTTCCTAGTCTATTCTGGACTGTCATCACTATTATAAGCAGGCAGTTCATATATCGGATTAGTATACCCTGACGCTTCAATACTTCATCTTTTGCACTATCACCATTTACTTCAGGTGAGGCAAGGGGAGCAGAATGCTCAGCACCTTCCTCCTTACACTGATTTAACATCCGATCCTCAGGTGGCGGATCCTCTCTCTCTTCCTTATACATCTTCCAAATATCTGAAAATGCTAGCCTTTTTTCCAATTTCTTCTCCGTGTACGCAGCGTGCAAATATGTGGTCCTGTGTTGCAATACCGCTTTTGACAGTGATCCCCCTTGTGGCCATGACATGAACATTTTATCTGCTGTACCTTTTACCATTCCATGCTATACTGTTTGAGCTTCGGTGAGTGTTTTAGCAGTGTCTTGCACAGGTGCTTCAGTGGATTAACATTCCTTATTGTGACGAGTCTCAATAAACTGTCAATACCTACCGATGTCTACACAGATAAGTTTCAGAAAAACCACAAATATGAGTGTGCTCCACCCTCCGCCGCTCAAAGCCTCTACTTCTCAATTATCTCAATCCATCTTTTCAGTCGGCGCCGACAATGACCCAAAGTAGGCAATCTTTGTACCTCTTCTTTAACCTCACAGTTTATTCTCGTCACTCTTCGACATCTTATTTTCATTTCCAAAATACGCAAACAAACCATGGTACTCCTTTCCTTTGCTCCTAGCCCCTAAAATACTCTGATTGTAGTTTGAGTCATTCCCTATCATAAACCTGTTTATGTGTTGCCTATTTACCCCTTTGGGGTTTTGAAATGACTCCTTGTAAACCTGCCTTGAGGTCGGCAACTAGGCTTTACAAAATGCTCCTCATTTTCACTATAATGCTCCTCATTATTTTAAACAACCCTGTTTCTTTTTCTGCATTACCACAATCCCATCCCCGTATTTTGCTATTCCCCTCAATCTACTCACCATTCGCTCTTCAGCTCTTAGACCTTTGGTATCGTCCTCTCCTCCAATCGACCACTTTTGCCTTTCATCCGATCAGCACCTGTGGAAACCAGGAGGGATTTCATGAAAGATCGACCCGTCCCACCTGTATCGATTTTCTTGCAGGTTTTCTATATCGGCCGCTCTCCACAGGAAACTTTAGATGGTGGATGGTGTCCAATTATCTGATGCACTAGAAACCTACTGGTAGATGGGTCTTGGAAATCATCTTATCTCTGCTACCATGTAAACCTGTAGGCCCTTTAAGCGAGGTAACAAATTATTAGATGGACGTGGATGCAGAATTTACTCTGACGCCAATAATAAGACCGACTCAGGAAGTCGGCAAAAACATAACTGTTTTAATTGCAATTGTCCAAAACAGGGAGTACAGCGGACATCAATGGATGTCGCACACACATTCTCAATGTTTCACAAGAAAAAATACATATTTATAACAACAACTCATCATTAGTGACATCATACTACGTGGCAAAATAAGAAAACCTACTTTGTGTTGTGATAGGCTTAATGGGGAGATCTAGGTATACTTTCTATGGGCAATAGGATTGTGATTGGTCTCTAACATCAGTTGGACAACTTTTGCCCACCCCTACTGCAAGTCATCTTCACTGTCATAGAATACACAATGTTTCATTGGCCTTCAAACAGACTTTACCATTCCTTCCCACCTAATTAGCCCATCATCCACCATCTCTTCTGCTGTCTGCCATTTGAATTGTCTTTGAACTCGGCCTTGCAAGTTTAACTGTGCCTGAGAATAAAATGGAGTGTGAGCATGGTCTTATCTTCAGTCTTGATGTAGCTTGCCCAAAGTCTATTTTCATCTGGGCATGTGACAAAAGACTGTGTTTGAGCTCCTTTTCTTTGTATTTAATACTATTAAATGAATAAAACCTGGCACTCTTAGTGTTTTTCAATTACACCTCAACAGGAGCTCGCCTCACTTCTCACGTTCATTGTATCTTCTCGAATAGATAACCGGTTTCTTGGCTGCCTCAACCCTTGACACAGGTGCAGACAAGCCTTCTCGAATCTTCCTTAATCGTCAGCTATTTTCTTCTACTGCGCCACACTTTCAACCATTTCGCTCTTGGGGTCCTAGTTTGCTTAAACAGAACGTGGAACATCCAGATTCTATACACAAATATATATGATTACTTAGACTACTTGAGTTACAGCATCTGTACAATTATAAAGAGATTTGCATTTTCTTCAGTGCTTTTCGTATGTGCAATCTTCATTCCCACACATTAAATGCTACTCAACTCTTCATTTTGTCATCAGAATCTAAAGGGTCTATATACTTTCTTCTTGGTGCGTCATCTCTGCTTCATGTGACGTCACCAATCTTTTGTCTTTATCACTTCACACTTCTTCAAGAACCTCTTTTAAGAGGCTGTCATTTCTTCGTGGATACGTTACATAGGGCTTTCTTACTGGATTCCTTGTATCGAGGATCCTTTGCGGGTGAGATACCAATACTGGCGTTGTGCATTTCACAATGTCCGGCTTCCAACATATAGGAAGAATTGGGGCAGGACTTCTGGCAGAGGCATTTGGCTCCTCCTCTACAATACATTAATAATAATATGTGTTGATTCCAGCAGTAAAGCATAAACCTCCTTCTCCTCCAACCGCTTCTGAGGTGTAGTGCCTTGACAGCCACTTTCAAGAGTTAGTCCTACTTTTATGTCAGGTTCCCTGTCCTGTTTTTTTTTACTTTTTAAATCTGGTCACAGTGGGTTCCTGACGGTGCAGGGAGTTGTTTCTCACCTTTTGTTGTGGACTGTATAGACACAGGGGTGGAGAGGGAACTGAAAGAGGCCCTGAAAATAATCTTCAAGGAGGCCCACATTTCATATTTTGAACAAGCCCTTTCTCATAAGAAAATGTGAAAATAAAGAAATAAAGGCAGAGTATGCAGAAGCTCCCTGGGAAATCTTCAGAGTTTCCCGGAGGACAGTCCACCCCTGGCTGTGCAGAAGCCTACTGGGAAATCTCCAGAGCTCCCTGCAGGCCAGTCCACCCCTGGCTGTGCAGAAGCCTACTGGGAAATCTCCAGAGCTCCATGTAGGGCGGTCCGCCCCTGGCTGTGCAGAAGCCTACTGGGAAATCTCCAGAGCTCCATGTTGGCCAGTCCACCCCTGGCTGTGCAGAAGCCTACTGGGAAATCTCCAGAGCTCCATGTAGGGCGGTCCGCCCCTGGCTGTGCAGAAGCCTACTGGGAAATCTCCAGAGCTCCATGTAGGGCGGTCCGCCCCTGGCTGTGCAGAAGCCTACCGGGAAATCTCCAGAGCTCCATGTAGGGCGGTCCGCCCCTGGCTGTGCAGAAGCCTACTGGGAAATCTCCAGAGCTCCCTGTAGGGCGGTCCACGCCTGGTTGTGCAGAAGCCTACTGGGAAATCTCCAGAGCTCCCTGTAGGCCGGTCCGGCCCTGGCTGTGCAGAAGCCTACTGGGAAATCTCCAGAGCTCCCTGTAGGGCGGTCCGCCCCTGGCTGTGCAGAAGCCTACCAGGAAATCTCCAGAGTTCCCTGCAGGCCAGTCCGCCCCTGGCTGTGCAGAACCCTACTGGGAAATCTCCAGAGCTCCATGTAGGGCGGTCCACCCCTGGCTGTGCAGAAGCCTACTGGGAAATCTCCAGAGCTCCATGTAGGGCGGTCCACCCCTGGCTGTGCCGAAGCCTACCAGGAAATCTCCAGAGCTCCCTGTTGGCCAGTCCACCCCTGGCTGTGCAGAAGCCTACCGGGAAATCTCCAGAGCTCCATGTAGGGTGGTCCGCCCCTGGCTGTGCAGAAGCCTACCAGGAAATCTCCAGAGTTCCCTGCAGGCCAGTCCACCCCTGGCTGTGCAGAAGCCTACCGGGAAATCTCCAGAGCTCCCTGTTGGCCAGTCCACCCCTGGCTGTGCAGAAGCCTACTGGGAAATCTCCAGAGCTCCATGTAGGGCGGTCCGCCCCTGGCTGTGCAGAAGCCTACCGGGAAATCTCCAGAGCTCCATGTAGGGTGGTCCGCCCCTGGCTGTGCAGAAGCCTACTGGGAAATCTCCAGAGCTCCCTGTAGGGCGGTCTGACCCTGGTTGTGCAGAAGCCTACCGGGAAATCTCCAGAGCTCCCTGAAGGCCGGTCCGCCGTTGGCTGTGCAGAAGCCCACCGGGAAATCTCCAGAGCTCCCTGTTGGCCGGTCCGCCCCTGGCTGTGCAGAAGCCTACTGGGAAATCTCCAGAGTTCCCTGCAGGCCAGTCCACCCATAGCCAGTGGCGGACTGGCCTTTTGGCCATTTAGCCACCGGCCGAACGAGATTGGGGTTGGGAATTACCTTCGGCCGGTTTTGTAAGCCATCCTGGGGGCTGGTTTTACAAGCGCTTTTAAGCGCTGAGAGCATCCATAGATTTTGAGAAAAAATGTAAGTTAAGTAACATTGTCGGTTGCCGGCGCTGGGCTGGAAGGATGCATTCATGCGTGCTCAGGCACATTCATCAATCAAAGTTAACACTTTGTTACTAAGTGGTCTCTTTGCTTTGATGAATGCAGTACACAAAAGCATGAGGCAGTATGACATCCGCTGGCGTGGTGCCGCCAGCAAGGACACAACAGCGGCTGCCTGCAGGCCTAGGAGGTAGCCCTGCCCCTGCCCCTGCTCCGCCGCGCTCTCAGGGTCAGAAGCAATGAACAACACATGGTGGGGGTTGGGTGGTGTGTGAGCTGGCAGCCTAAGCTCGTGACTCGTGTACTTGTTTCTTTTGCAGGCCTGCTTGGGATGGGGGGCAGGGCTGGCCCAGGGCTGCTGCCTGCCTGACTCCTGCCTTTGACACACGCCGTTATGTGCTTTGGTGTGCTTGGTGTGGCCACCACACCCCAGCACAGTCTGAGAGAGCACATTTAGGAAGTGCTGTTGGCGATGAGGGAGCACTGACTGAGTGAGCAGGCATCAAAGAATGACCCCTATTCGAGCTGCCTGCCTGCCTGGGTCCAACCGAGGACTGGAGACACTGCGAGACAACAGAATGTATGCCGTCATGCTATACAGTAAGTATTGGTAATCTGTTTATACAAACCAGGTGGTGCCCAGCTGCAGGTTCTTACACAATACATCATCAGCCTTTTCCAGGCCAGATATTGCCACCATGGCAGTGCCAGGTAGGCAAGTGCCTACACAACCTCCAAAACCGCTGGCTTTGCCAGTGTTTGTTTTCTCTCTTTTGTTGTGCGTCAAAGGACCCTGTGACACAGAGTGCTGGCAGCATGTGATGTGGGGGATGGAGGGTGTAGGGGGAGAGAAGACCATTCAAGTTTGCGGCCTTCCAGGGCCACCTTCAGGGGCGTAGGAGACACATAAAATCTGGGGGGGACAGGGGACATCTTGGGGACTGCTTTATTTATTTATTTATTTATTTATTTATTTATTCATTGTGTTTTAGTCAAAGAACTCGACTTTTAACAAAATTAGAATTAAAATAGCAGTACGTATTACATTACAAATATTACTGTATAAAACAAGAGAAAAGAAGAAAAGAAAACAGAAGAAAATTAAAGGATGCAGCAGCAAAGAACATGTCTTTGTATGTTGCATTTCTGGATTTTTCATCTGACTATGAGCTCATGGTAAGAGAGAGGAAATAACAATTACTTCCAGTGGGCCACAGCTAGGACGTCAGCTCGTTAAGAGGCAGATCACCTGTAAGTGGACTCTTGTCAAATAAACGAGTTGAAGCCTTTTCTACCAACTGCAAGTTGCTACTTTTTTGTGTGGGGCAAGGAGACGTGTGTGTCTCTTGAAATGGAAAGATAAGGGTTTCAAAGAAAGAGGAATACTTGTTTGTATCTCTGAGTAAGCCCTGTTATGGGAGTAGAGGGACCAGGTGTGTGATGTTGCTGCTTTGACTGTCCTCCGGGGGTGGGGAGGTATAGCAAACAAGGAGGATGAGCGATCGCAAGCCCACCCTCTTATAATCACTCCCCAGTTCCGCGACCGGATGTGTCAGACCCCGGGGATGCCTAGTAGGTGGGGTGTATGTGGACCAAGGGGGTGGCCAAAGGGGCGCTCTTGCGCCTCCGCGAGGGCCGGGCCAGCCTCTCACGACGAGTCTGGTCCCTCTTATTCCATCTCATGCTGGCTTCAGAGCGTAGCCTTTCTTTGCCTTTGTTATTCTGAATGCAGAGCTGGACTCTGTTCCTTTCTCGGTTAAAATTTGCTGCAAAGCCTGATCTATTTGATTCTCTCATATGTTACTAGGACGGCAGCGCATGGGTCCTCTGCCCTGTTACATTATTCAAAGAGCCCCTCTGGCCTTTCTTTGCCTCTCCCTTGTCTCACTGCTTGCTTGCTTAATACATACCTCCTTGCTTGAACACTCAACATATTCTCTCTAACACTAAAGGCAGCTGCAGTCTGTCTTAACTTCTATTTGTTCTGTGTCTTGAATTGGCCTCTTATTTCCACTTTTCTGTCTGCAGGGGAAAGGCATTTGCCAGTCACTGCCATAATGGTTCTACCTGGCCATAAGAGGGCAACAGCTAGCCAATATTGGAAGAACATGGGCATATTATGCCAGAGGCTGGCAACTGCCTTCCTAATGGCTACACAAGATACACAACTCTTGCCTTTGTTTCCAACAGTAATTCAGTGGATGAAGAAACGCGAGAGCACACATATTGCTTCTAAAGGAAGGGGATGATGTCACACTTGGTTAAAACATTTTGATCATGCCATGAGCTAATTTCCAGCTGTAATTAAGCGATTACCTTTTAGACTACAGGCTTTAAATAACGTTAGTATCACCTCAAAAGCACAGAGGTTGCTCAACAGGGTTCCTGGAGCACAAGGGGTACCCTAATCGTGTGCATGGATGATTGGAGGGCATTTTTACCCTGTTTTGGAGCCTGGCCCCTACAGACATGATGGGGGAGGGGCCTATTACTTTTTGTTGTACGTACTCTTTGAGGGTGGGCAGACATTGCCTCCTGCTTTAGCCCACTAACAGCTCTGCTTTGCAACTTTATCACACATACCTGTCAGGTGGCATGTAACTCAATGCTACTAATGTTATCAGCCTCAGAAGTCTGGAATCCTTTGCCACATCAACTAGGGTACAGGCTTGCCACCTGAGACTCACCCATGTCTGAGTCGGCATCTGTCACCCTGTGGGGAAGACACACACAGAAAGAGCAGGGCACAGTGCCCTTGTGGGTTCTTCACACGTCTTCCTCGGGGTGGGCACAATTCACTCAGCAGAGAAAGTGCACATGCTGGGCAACATTCTCCCACTTTGACAATTTATATTGATATTGATATTTTATTTCTATCGCGCTCATACACAAGTGTTTCAGAGCGCGACAGGGCAAGGGAAGGGGAACAGAGGAGAAACAAAAACAACGATCTTACTAGGCCCTGTGACATTGAAAACGCGCAAGTGCATGGGAGAGGAGGAGGGGAAAAGTGCATGGAAGGGGGAACAAAAGGACAGTGCGGAGCAAGGTGGAAAAAAACATAAATAATAATAAATAAATTAATAAATAAAAAGGCAACAAACAGAGGGAGTGCAGCCAGCAAGTGGCAGTGCTGGGTTTAAGGCAGCAGGCTGGGTAGGTCTGATAAGTGCAGGAATAACAAAACAAAGGGGTGGAGGCTGTATGTATACAGATACAGACCCCAGTGCAAGGGGTGGCCTAGAGGCAGTGCGTGCGGGTGGTAAGAGGAGCAGGTACCTGGGCACGGAGGAAAGAGGGTGGCCAGGTGCATGGTGCCGAGGGAGAGTAGAGTCAGCAGGGGAGGGGGGGGCAAAGGCAGAAGCAAAGAGGAAGGTCTTGAGGTGCTTCCAGAACCGGAGATGTTTTTCCTCAAGTTTTAGAGTGGCAGGGAAGCTGTTCCAGAGGGAGGCCCCAGCCGACCAAAAGAGCGAAATTGGCCATTTGAAATACCTCTGTCAACTTATTATTGCGCAATCCACGCTGATGGGTTTCAGCACCTGCTTAACGCGAGTTTGCCAACGCACTCAAGAAGCACAGGACACCCTCTTACCAGCGACATGCCATGCTCACTCATTCTGATCACTAATTGGCCTTTATCTGGGGTCATGTTAAATGTATTTATTTATTTATTGCATGTATAGCATCACTCAAAACCCCCAAGCATCAAGGCGCAAAGTAAACTGCACGGAGTGGACCACTTCCATTGGCGCACATTTTTACTTTTCCGCCACAAAATGGAAGATTTTAGCATAAAAGGCAGGTGAAATCACATTGCTTTTCCACTTTGGAAGAGTGTAAATACCTCACGCAATTAGCGATTGCTGGCGGAATTGACAATGGCTTCCTCTGGACTCTGCACGCTTTTACCAGGTTCATTTCCAAGCAGATCCCAGAGGAATCCCTTTCCTTATTTCCAGCATGAGAATCCATGCTGGCAGTAAGACCACATTTGTCTGGTGGAGCGGGAAATACAGGGGGTCCTGGTGTGTCCACTCGGCTCCCAAACTCCACCCAGAAAATGCACAAAAATCTGGCCAATTAGAAAAAGCGACAGTAATAGTGTTTTCCACCACTTTTTCTGAACCAATTGACCTGGAAAATGCTGTGTTGCATCGGAAGCTGAATGCATTCACTCTGCCTATTATCCCACCGGAAGATTAAGCCAGGTCCTGGACACAGGTGTTACATATTCCTGTGCACAATATGCATTTGGAGAATTAACTAACTGAGCTACCTTACAAATGATAACTCCTCTGGGGCTTTACCATCTTAACCCCTGAACTGCCATGGGTATTTCCCCCCAGTGCCAAGATCTTTTTTGGTGATTTCGGTATGTCGCCATTCAATCCCTTGTAACTTCTTTGTTACATGAGATATCTCGGCCAAAGTTGGCCCCTTTTTTCCCACATGTAGGCGGTTGTAACGCCACCCAGGAATCCTAGTTTGCTGTAGGGGATGAGAGAAAATAACCAAAAAGGAGAACATTTGTTTTTTTTTCAGAAAATGCCAATAAAATGTTGTACAAAGAAGCCTGTGGTGTTTTCCTTGTAACAGCTAGGAACAAATGGTTTGCTGTGCTGGATTCGCCATTTTCCAGGCTTCCAAGAACACATTGAGTGGAAACCAAAATAACATATTTTTATATGCTAATCAGTCGTTTAGTGAGAGGTAGGAGATTTTGGCGTTTTTTGTTCATTAGGACATGTGTGGACGGAATGGAAGAAAAGGGTAGGAAAGCTGAATGGGAAGCCAGAAAGGCATACATTTCTGAAAAGTAGACAATGTTCCAAGTTTATGAAGCAGTGATTTGCACAGGTCAGGCAACAACTATGTAGGGAAAGATTCCATAGTTTGGGGGGAAATCGGGAAAATTTCAGAAAATAATACACAATTTCCGCACATTTCACTCTGGTCACCCACCGAAACACGCGGCCAACACCACATGGCCTACCTTCACGCGTTCCCACAGGTTTCCCGATGAAAACAGTACCTCACATGTGTGGGTGCACCTACCTGGGTGCAAAAGGAAAAGCCTAAAAGACTGGTAACCACAAGTGTTTTCGCACAGTACATTTTTTCAGCAATTTTGCTCATGTGGACAACCTACACATTTGGGCCTAGGGTGTCGAAGCCACGAAGGGAAAACAGGGAACCCCATGCATTACCGAAAAGAAGACACCCGTGGGCACCCCCATTTCCACTAAAAACATCCATGGTGGTTTAGTGACCCCCACACAAAACAAGTTATCATTTTTTTTATTTTTGTTTTTGTTTTGCTTCTTTCCTAGGGGAAGATTGTGCTAGCAATCTGCCCCCAGAGGGCTACATGAGATGCCCCCCTCCATTTGGGGTGGGGGGAAGAGGGCCACCCCCCTTTCCACTAAAAACATCCATGGTGGTTCAATGGCCCCCCACACCCACCCAAAACAAGTTATAATTTGGTTTATTTTTGTTTTGCCCCTTTCCTAGGGGCAGATGGGCACATGTTGTGAAAAGAGAAAAATAATATGAGGCCGGGAAACCCAAAGGAAACACACCAAACACCGGTTACAAAGGAACATACAAAGTGCTTTATTTTAAGGTCAAGCAATGACCAAGTCAAATGACAGATCGGATAGCTATCGGCCCTCAGTACAACACAACGAACTTCAACGGGGTTCGATATATCCAGTGAGAGAGTGTACATTGGGACATGCAGGCTTATATACATTTCTCCAGCCTGTTGTCCAACCCCTCCGCGGGTTAGCCATTCCATGAATGTATTACTGGTCTAGGGTCTCTGCCAGGTCAATCTTCTAATACATACATCAGTATGCGCATAGAGCAGTTCCGTTGATACAGGTAATCCATTTACATGCAGGTCAACTGTAGGACAAGGCCTGTAGGCAAGTTATACATTAGCTGTACAGAGGTCAAGACGACCTAGATTCTATTTGGAATGACATAGTCCACCAGTTTGATGTACAGGGTGACTTTTACACAACAAGAAAACCTAAAATGGAGGTTTGATTCAAGATGGCGGTTTACATCAATTTCTAAGGTCAAGACCTTGCCGTAGAGAGTTATTCGCGTACAGTTTTATGCAACTTGGCGTAGGCCAATATACATACAATCGTTTACAATAGGAGGCATAATTTAATATCCAGTTTGACAAACCCTCCTTTTGGCCTATGCCAAGTGCTAAGACTACTTCTGATTTCCTTGCAAGTAACTCCATACGTCATCGTCCATACACCCTGAATCGCCGTCAGAGATATCTATGGCCATCAGGTCATTCACTAAGATCTCTTTTAACACATACTCCTTGGAAGTTTTATCCGGAGCATATATTTTGTGTCCTATCGTACCTATCGCCTGAGCACAACATCCCCCTAGCATCGAACATATACTAGGCAGACATTGGATACATCAACAAAGGAATAGCAGAACTCCCAAAATGAACAACAAAACCGAAAGTACCTTCCAACCCCAAGATCGTAAGAAATCCCAAAACCAAACACTAAGATTCCAGTTCCCCGCAGGGAACATGCACTTCTGAACTAAGGACGTGCAGATTCTGAATTGCTTTGAAAATGGTTGGGGAGGAGTCTGGTACAAAAACACAGCAAGCGGACCCCACTAATTTACATACTCTACCATGTTCAGCCAGAATGACATCTAATGCCTTCCGGTTCTGGAGTGCTACTAATCTTATCGCTTTCTGCTCTAATGTCATGTTATAGAGTTTATCTGTGGTCCGGTTGATGGTTCTCTCCAATATTCTCGGTAGTCTCCTGATGTCTTCGGAATTTGCTATCTGCCCCCAAAATGGCACAACTGATTTCGCTATATCTCCCATCACTTGTGCGGGGGTATCACCATTCTCGTCCCTTCGTGTACGAGCCTTTGAAACTTCTAAAGTGCTTGCTATAAATACCCCAGATAACAGGATCCCTAAATAACAGGTTCCCTGCCAATCCCTGGGCAACCATGGAAATGCTACATTACCGCAAACGAAATAGACAGGTTCGCCCACATACAAAGGTCTGTTTTCCCCAGTCAAATTTGCAATGTTGGCACAGCCTTTAAAATCTCCCATTGACCGGGTACCATTCCGCTGTATGCAGAAAGAAACTGAATCGGGGCTATGATTAAAAGAGTAAGAAGGAGGCACGGCATCCTTATTGCCTATCGGAGCCATTTTAAAGGAAACTAAAGATTGGAAAGGACGGGATAGTCTATCAGAAGGCCTAATTGAAGCAACGTTGGGTTTGCTCCTATTTGCGAAAAGTGAGCATCCCAGGGGAGTCAGAACACGTTTCTCAAAATCATTCAAATTAGTTCCATCAAAGTTCCCCGAGATGCTATCATTCCACCGGCCAAAGAACAGTGCTCTAAGAGAAGCATAGCAAGCAGTTGTCAAAGGTAAAGGATGAATATACCAACCTAGCCCCTTATCCCCATGTTGCGGTAAATGTGAGCAGACCCAGCAATTGGTTTTGTTAAAAATGGCATGTGTCGAATTCATAATTAGCATCATAGTATTATTGTGATACTTCTGTCTATACTGAGAGTCCCTAGGTGACAGAGTATGCAAATGTACAAAAGGAGTAAAAACAGTAGGTGCAATTTCAGTTGGCAAAAGAGGCTCTAGAGGATAAATCTCCTCAAAGTACCAGAATCCTAAAGCAGTTACTATAAAACCCCCAATTATTATCATCAAAACACAGCAATACGTTTTCGGGGCCCAGGCACATTGTTCATTGTCCAAGTTGGTCACCCCCTTATTTACAAGTCCAATACGGGCAGTAGCGGTGGCAGGCATCGTAGTCTTCGGATGGAAACACCAATGTTTGTTGCTGGCGGCCCCCCGGTCGTGCGGCTTCTTAGTCCTTCCCCAACCCTAGCCGACAGAGCCCTCTTTCTCAAAATTTGGGCAAAAGCAAGCCCTTGATGATCCTTTCCTTCTTTTGAATGCACAGTCGAACCGTGCTGTAAGTCTATTTTCTCCGCCGAAGATTATATCTGGTGGTTCCCGGTACTGTTTGATCTGGAAATAAGGTACATCACTCCCCGAGGGAAGCAACGTATCAGAGGCAATGGAAGTTGCAGAATTCAAACCAATGGTTTCCGGAAATGACTTTTCCAAAGAGTGTGGAGACAAAATGGACGGCTCCCCAAACCCCACGGGCTCAGAGAGACGCTCCGACTCACTCACAGTGCTATTTGTTGCTTCAGGATCATCGATTGCAGCGTTAGCGAGGGGTTCTGTTTCTTCTGTAACGTGCGGCGTCGGGAGAGGAAGTTTCTTGACATGCGTCGCATGTATCCATTTCGTCTTTCCAGCCACCCGCACTGCCGTTTGGGTGACCAACAAGACCTGGAATGGTCCCCGCCAGCGAGGCACGAGGCAAGAAGACTGCTCGTATGCTCTCACCAAGACCCAGCTTCCAGGCCGGATGTTGTGTCCTGGGCCCTCATAACGTACAGGTAAAGCTGATCGTACCTGATGATAAATGAAATACAGATTTTTAGTCAACTGGTTACAGTAGTCTGAAAGCAATACATTCTCAACATTTCTCAGTGCTTTAGGTTTCGGAAGACCCCAAATATTGGCAGGCCTCCCCATCACCACCTCAATTGGAGAGAGCCCAGTCTTAGTTTGAGGGGTAGTGCGCATGGCTAATAACACGATCGGTAAGGCGTCCGGCCATTTTAGTTTGGTACCGACACATGTCTTAATCGAGTTTGTTCTTTAGGATACCGTTATGTCTCTCTACCAACCCGGCACTTTGAGGATGTCTATCCGAATTAAATCGCTTATCAATATGTAGTGCCGTACATATCTGTAAAATTACAGCAGCAACAAAATGTGGACCATTGTCCGACCAAATGACTCTTGGCAACCCAAACCACGGGAAGTACTCCTTTATCATAATTTTCGCAGTGGTCATGGCTGTAGCATCTTTGAGAGGGAAAGCCTCAACCCATTTACTGAAGGCACAAATGACCACAAGGACATATTTTAAACTATTGCACCGCTCCATCTCAATAAAATCAAAATAAATCACTTCAAACGGGACAGAAGAAGGCCCGAAGATACCCTTTGGAGTTACCGTCCCCTTCCCCACATTGTGCTGTTGGCAAATCATGCAATTTTGGACATAATGCTGAGCAATTTTCGAAATCTTATCATTTACCCAGACTTTCTCTAACATTTTCGTATTCTGTTGAGCACACACATGTGTGGGACCATGTGCCATAGTAACCATCATGACTATGTAGGCATTAGGAAGTAACCATTTCCCTTCAACTGTGTCCACCCAACACCCGTCATCATTTAATTTCCCCAAGCCTTTAGCCCATTTCTTAGATTCTTCCATTGGGGCATCAGCTTGGATATCCCGCAAAGACCCAATATCCTCGTCCATTACATAGACATCCCTAGTTTCTCTTAGAGCATATATTTCTGTGCGAAGATCTGTGGCAGTTTGTCTGGCTATCTGATCAGCGAAAGCATTCCCTTTTCCTACATCGTCTGTGATCTTGCGATGCGCTGCGCATTTCATGATCGCTAACTGATTAGGGAGCGCGAGTGCCGAGAGCAATTGTACTGTCAGGGGGCCATGCTGAATCTTGGTCCCATGAGAAGTTAGAAACCCTCTTTCTGACCAAAGTCTCCCAAAGTTGTGAGCCACCCCAAAACCATACTGACTGTCAGTATATATATTCACTGTTAGCCCTTCGGAAAGCTCACAAGCTCGGGTTAATTCTATAATCTCTGTGGCCTGCGCGGAGTTATGTGTAATTCGCTTGGTCTCTACAACCGTGCTCAATGTAGTGACTGCATAAGCAGCTGTGAATGTACCATCCGTAAGTTTGAAACAGGAGCCATCACAAAATAGCTCCCCTTGCGTATTATCCAAAGGAGTGTCCTTAAAGGCATGGTCTAGTAAAAAATGTTATTGTCCCTACGGGTCGGCCATGTTTTTTTAAGCCTAAGTGGCTTGATTTTAGAAAACTTTCCTATGGACCTTACCCGAGTTTTCGTCCATTAAACACACGCAAAAACAGGCACCAGGGAGCCGCCATTTTGTGATAATCCTATCACTTGCCGCATCGCCCTGGCTGACCTGCTTCTGCAGCACTAAATCAATTCCGCCGCCCCTGAGCCTGTCATCAGCAGACTCGTACCGCCCATTTCCCAACGCCAAAGCACGTCTTGTGTCAACATTTGCTGCGCTTCAGCTAATGACGTGTCGCCATGGAAATGGCAGGACGCCTCTTTCCTCAATAAGTATAAACAGACCGTTTCACAACACACAGCAGCAGATTTTCGAGTCCATTCCTCTCTGTGTGTTACTTTGAGTATTTTGTGACTCGTTTCTGTGCTCTGGTCAGCTACATTCGCCGCTTGGAGCCCGTGTGAACACCTGTACATCTCAGTAAATTTTTTACTTTGTTTACCACACAATGGCTACAATAATGCCCACTGATACCACCCTGGATCAGCATTTTTCGACCTCCAGCGAGAGGTAAGATTTTTTTCCCTGCATATAATAAAAACCTTTTTTTTCATGCTTTTTTAAACGGGGACATGTTTAGCTTCAACCTCCCTTTGCTTCTCTCGTTCTCTGTTATTTGCAACAGGACCATACAGAGACCAGCCCATGCGGCTAGCAGATCTCAAATTTAGCGCCTGTGAAATCTATTAACCCATAGGTACGCTATGTGCTTTTTGATTTTACATCAACCACACGTGATTCACTCAAACTAAATAATTTTGGCTCAGACATCCCCCTGACTGTAGTCTCCTTCCCCTGCAGCACAGACGTCAATCTACACAGAACTCCGTCCTGATGAAGGCCGTGTTAAAGATGAGGCACACCTAGCCCACCTAGAAACGGCTGAAACACCTGGTGTAGACGCACTACTCCCCCCAAAAACTACAGCACATTAATGCTGTTTACGCAAGAAAAATAATTTTGTGTACCTACCATTGTTCTATGTGTTTTCCACAAATGTTGACTTGAATATGTACACTGCAATATGTGAATTTCTTGGCAAATCCTAATAGGAGTCGGGTTTGTTACACACACACAATTTGGAGATTGTCCCAAAAAATGTTTTTTGGCACTGTGTTGTAAATATATTTTTTGTCTGATTGTTCTGTTTTAGCAAACCATTTTGATGTCTTAATTTCTCTAAATGTTGGATTTATGTCTTTTTGCACACAACTTTAATATAAAAAAATGAGATTTATCTCTACAACATACTATTGAAGAGTGATTCCTTCCTTAGCAATGCAGAGTTTGATAATACATGTGGAGGTGTTGTTCTGAGCCTAGCATCCTTGGACCTATTCATTTGTTTCTTTTGTTTTCCTAGTTAACCCTCCTGGGTAGAATAGGTTCCACACCAGGAGCCCTATTTTTTGATTCTACAATAATGCCCTACATGTACAAGCCCGATTATACCGAGGAGGAACTACTGGAAAGGGAAGCACGCGAAAACGATGGGTATTCGGACGGCAGTTGGCAGGACGAATCAACAGATGAAGAGCCTGGGCCTAGTCGCATGGACGGCGTCTCCACCTGGTGCACATGCAATTGGTGCGAGCTAATGCCAACCGAGGAGGAGAACTGCTGCTGCCGAGAAAACTCGGGATGCCTGGCCTACATTTCGGAAGGCGAGCCACGACCGCAATGCATCACCGAGCTGCCAGACTTCAGGGCAGCCTGCCTCACACGGGCCGTGTTGAGAATAATGATGGTGCTTATGCACGAACTTCGCGCAACTGTTCGTCCTCGTAAACCGAGTGACGAGTAAGTATACTCTGCTTGTCATGCCACTCCTATTTCATGTTCTTCTTCTATATCCAAAATTACATCTACATATCATTGTAACGCATGTAAGTCGTTCAATAGTGTGCATTGTCTAGATAGCATTTGCCCGTGCAGAATGCCATTAGTTACAAGAATTGTCATTGGCAACAAACGTTTATTAAACTTATCTTGGTCATTTAAAAACAGTTTGTTTCATTCCTTTTCACAGGTGGTACAGGCTGGTGGCCTATCGTTCCTTTACATGGTGGCTTCACGGGAGGCTTGGACACCGCGTTCGAAGAGTGATACCCGGCTGTGCCGTTCGTGCTATTAGAGAAACGTTCCCGAGTGACAGCAGTCAGTACAGGGGATTTTCTCTCGCTGTGCTGCAACCTGACCTGTATAATCTTTAAAGTCTTGTATTTTTGTGTCATGAAAATAAGATACAAAATAAAACACCACACATATTTTAACAACGGTTGTTTCGATTTTTTAAATGAATCAAGTGTGTCTCCATTCAAGGATGGACGTCAGACATCTGTGCTCCAAATAGGTGAAGGTCTGGTCGCTGTGAAGCAGGGTGGTCACTATCTATCTAAGCTAACATAACATATTCTCGATAATGCATGCACTAAATAACACTTGTTCAAAGTCTTTCAGTAGGTTATGTCTCTATAAAAGTCACACATATATCTATACTAACAATTACCATAGGATTATACAGGCCTTAGGGTCTTGACCACTATAATACACTGGTTGAAGTGTGGGTCTGTGCTCACAAGAATCTCCGGTATGTGGCATTTGTTATTGATAAGCAACGATATACTATCAAAGGCGGTTCGCGCCAGTGGATGAGTGCTGGCATGGGGGGCTGTCAGGGGCGCGAAAGGCCAAGGTGCCAAACTGCATGTACACTTCAAAAGGTATCCCACGCCAAGGGGCCATCGGTCACATGGCCTCCTCAGACCCTGTGTCTCCAGCCAGGCCTCCCCTTGAAGCAGGCCACCCCCCTGCAATCCACATAAATGTGTCTCCATTCAGCAGTCTTCCTGTGCCTTATCTGCACGCCCCAGGCCCATCGATCCCACCCCCTCTATCAAAGGCGGTTCGCACCCGGGGATACGCGCTGTCAGGGGCGCGAAAGGCCATGGTGCCAAACTGCATGTACACTTCAAAAGGTATCCCATGACAAGGGGCCATTGCTCACATGGCCTCCTCAGACCCTGTGTCTCCAGCCAGGCCTCCCCTTGAAGCAGGCCGCCCCCCTGCAATCCACATAAGTGTGTCTCCATTCAGCAGTCTTCCTGTGCCTTATCTGCACGCCCCAGGCCCATCCATCCCACCCCCTCTATCAAAGGCGGTTCGCACCCGGGGATGCGCGCTGTCAGGGGCGCGAAAGGCCATGGTGCCAAACTGCATGTACACTTCAAAAGGTATCCCATGCCAAGGGGCCATTGCTCACATGGCCTCCTCAGACCCCGTGTCTCCAGCCAGGCCTCCCCTTGAAGCAGGCCGCCCCCCTGCAATCCACATAAGTGTGTCTCCATTCAGCAGTCTTCCTGTGCCTTATCTGCACGCCCCAGGCCCATCCATCCCACCCCCTCTATCAAAGGCGGTTCGCACCCGGGGATGCGCGCTGTCAGGGGCGCGAACGGCCAAGGTGCCAAACTGCATGTACACTTCAAAAGGTATCCCATGCCAAGGGGCCATTGCTCACATGGCCTCCTCAGACCCCGTGTCTCCAGCCAGGCCTCCCCTTGAAGCAGGCCGCCCCCTGCAATCCACATAAGTGTCTCCATTTAGCAGTAATCAAGTGCCTTATCTGCACGCCCCAGGCCCATCCATCCCACCCCCTCTATCAAAGGCAGTTCGCACCCGGGGATGAGCGCTGGCATGGGGGGCTGTCACGGGCGCAAACGGCCAAGGTGCCAAACAGCATGTACACTTCAAAAGGTATCCCACGCCCAGGGGCCATCGCTCACATGGCCTCCTCAGACCCCGTGTCTCCAGCCAGGCCTCCCCTTCAAGCAGGCCGCCCCCCTAAGACCACGACATACATACGTCATTCATTCACAAACACACCCCTGTTTCTAATACTTTATAAACCACTTGATATGTCTCATGAGAACATCTTTGTGCTTTGCAAGTCAACTCCTGAACGTGCTACCTGGCAACCACTGAGATCTACGCTAATCTGCTCATCGTTGTGCTATCCGTGAACTTCTGTGACCGCATAGAGCAAACCCATCAGTGTGCTACCTGTGGCCACCCACCTATTCTCCTGCAACATACTGCTCTGCTTGCTGAATCCAACTGTTTGTTGGTCAAGGTAAGGCCATGTATCCTAGTCATATTTCGCAGATTTTTAAATTTCTATCTATTTGCGAGTAGTGTACACAATAGTGCTATGTCACATGTTCAGATTTTAGTCACATCATTTATACATTTCTGCAACGTATGCAAATACTAAGCCGCACATAATGAACTGGTATAGTTCCTGCGACCAAAACAAACCTAGCATTGATCATTGTATGATTCATTTACTTTTGTATCAAATCTTTATTCTTGAAGATTGTATAATAATGTCGATATTTACTTTTCAGATTTATCAACAATGCCTGCCTGTTCGATTAGCGGTTGCCCTTCGAAGACCCATGCGAAATCTGAAGGCACTACAATGCATGTATTCCCGAAAACTGTTGATCGAATAAGCGAATGGGTCAGACGTTGCGGATATCCACTGGATGAGCTGGAAAGTAGAGTCCAACAAGTCTTACAGGACAAGAGGGGTGATCGATACCGCATCTGCAGCCGGCACTTTTCCTTGAACATGTACACAACATCTTGGGTAACAAAGAAGAATAAACGGCGAACGACACGGAAATTGCTTGAAAACGCTATTCCCACTCTATTCGTCCACATTCTGCCACCGGTGAGTCAAGTGTCCGGATTTAGCTTTAGGCCTTGCGGTAGTGTGTACGTAGCCGAATGGATTAATTGATATTGTAGGTGTTCTATCCCTTGTAATAATTTCGATATTGATATGAGTGTATAGTTTTTTGAATAATAACATTTATCATATATTCTTTTTCGATTTCATAACCCACAAACGCAATGTATATATATATGGGAACAGGGAACTGTGCTGTATTGAGCATTTTTCAAGTATTCTGTCGCCTTACATGGCTATTTTTAATATTGGCATTTCATTATCAATCATTAATTTACCTTTACAATTTCTTGACTATCCCTTGAATCTGAAGCAAGAACATTCTACATCCTTGACGTGCTCGCAGTTATCAACCACTTCTAGCGCGTATCAGGTAATCTTACTAGGCTAATCCGCTACATACTTGTTTTATGCATGTCAAGTAATAGTTTTATTCTATCGTGTAATTATTTTACCAAATGTTTGGTTAGTGCTTTCCAATTGATATACACCTTAGTTATCGTCCACTGGTGTTTGTTTTCAGTTATAATTAGTGTTATCCATACTAATGCAAGTACTGTCTTTCAGGGAGATGCTGAAGCGTCCGCCACATCTACAACATTTCTAGATGTTCTTCACCAGCAGGAGGTATGGATACTGACAGCTCGATCGAGCGTCATCATCAGAGCTGGAATTCTTGTCGTTTGATTGTTCTACACAATGTTTCATTCGTGGTTAGCCGTTGATATGTACCTGTGCTGTCGACCCCAGGTGTGTGTTATGTTTTCACTATTGTAATCCTCACTAATGCAAGTACTATGTTTCAGGCAGTTGATGGAGAGTCAACCCCTGCACTTGATGCAGAGCCTGACATTCAAGTAATTCCAGGGGAAGTGGAAGCGGGACCATGCGTATACGAATCGGCGCAACAGCTTTCGGAAGTGCGCACTACATTTGCAACATCCATAGATATTCTTCAGCAGCACGAGGTATGGATACTGACAGCTCCATCATGCGTGATCATATAACGTGATTCCATTTGCTATACTTTCTTCCCTATTAACGCAAGTGCTGTGTTTCAGGGAGACGACGAAGCTTCCACTACAATCACAACATCCCATTTTGATGATGCAGATGTAAAGGAATCGGAGAAATACGTCGATGAAATCTGCATACTTATATTTTCCTTGATTGTTTTAGACAATGCATCATTTGTGGTTATCTCTTTATATGTAGCTGTGCCGTCGACCCCAAGTGTGTGTTATGTTTCCAATATTGAAAACCATACTAATGCAAGTACTGTGTTTCAGGGAGATGTGGATGCCTCCTCTCCAATACAACCATTCATGGCAGTCCATGCAGAGCCAGAGGTATGGATACTGACAGCTCCATCGAAATAGATCATCACTGGTCGAATACTTGTCATTTGATTGTTGCACACAATGTTTGAATCGTGTTTGGCTATTGAGATGTACCTGTGTGTTCGTCCTCACGTGTGTTTTATGCTAACAATATTTTGATACATAGTAATGAAAGTACTTTGTTTCAGGGAGACGATGGAGCCTCATTCCGTGCTGTCTATGGGGATTCAGAAAATATAGTCGTTGCAGCGCAAGAGGAAGGGAGGACATGCGGAAACGAATCGGAGCTACAGCGTGCAGATGTTGAAGGTCGAGTCAAAAAAGTTGCAAAGAAAAAAAAACAAAAAAAGGTTAGTTACAAACAGTTCATAATTTAAAAAAAATGTTTGTGCTGGGGACTATTTTATGTTTTTTGCCAGTCAATTGGACTACACTTTATCTTGTGTTTAAACTGAACATCCCTTTTCCAATCTCTCCTCCAGTTACCCGTGGGTGTCAGAACTATACATACACAGACAGTGAAGCGAATGACAGATGTTGCTTGCCAGACCATGTACACTATGGAGGAACTATTAATTGAGGCGAGGCATGTTCAGGCTCGAGATGCTCATGTCCAATGGCCAGAACATGAATTAACTGTGTTTGGAGACTACAGCAAAGTTGCATTGGACCATTGCTACAGTGCGACCGCACCACCACAAGAAGATGTTATTGAATGTATTGAAGATGGCTCTGAAGTAGTTGCAGATCAATTCACACAATCTACACCCGCCAAAAATTTGCCACCCAAAAACCTGTCGACATTGTTGTGTTCTCCCATCAATGTTGAAGTAATAGATGTCGAAATGACAGAGAATGAACCAGCCGCAGCATCCATAGACGCATCGGAACTTGATATCAGCGATATTACTTTCCAATGTGTTGAAATCTCCACAACGTCACAGGCCGAAACAACGTTGACGCAGGATGACAGTCTAATGAAAGAGAGCAAATACATTGTATTCGACAGTTGTTTGATGGAAATTATAAGTATGCTGAAATGTGGGCATTCAGTTAGAGGGAAAGTATGTGGGAAGCCATTGATTAATGTGACTCGTCAAATAAAAGGCAGTAACGTCAAAATAAATGCCGCCTGTAGATTAAATCATAGGTTCTCATGGTCTGCACAACCGATGCTGGGGAAACTGCCAGCAGGCAATCTACTGTGTGCAGCTGCATCACTTTTTAGTGGCTCCAGTTTTAGAAAGTTAGAGGCTTTCTTACAGTTTGTGGGACTCCATTTCATTTCTAAAGCGCTGTACTACATACACCAACGTGATTATCTGTTTCCGGTCATTAGTGATGCTTGGAAAATTGAACAATTGTCTCTAGCAAGTACATTCGAAGGCAAACGATTCAGGCTAGCCGGCGATGGACAGTGCGACAGCCCTGGATTTTCTGCCAAGTACTGCACCTACCACTTTCAGGACATGGATAGTAAGAAAATTGTGAGTTCGGTGGTCGTGTAGGTAACACAATATACATCGTCAGTGGCCATGGAGAACCTAGGATTTATAAAATCAGTGGAATATCTACAATCAAGGGGGATGCACATCAACCTCATAGCCACGGACAGACACGTTTCAATTGCCAAGACAATGAGAGAGCAGTTCCCACATATTAATCATCAATTTGACGTATGGCATCTTGCTAAATCAATCAGTAAGAAAATCACGGCTGCAGGAAAAAAAAAGGTTTTGAAAGTATTTTGCAGTGGTCCCATTCTATCACCAACCATCTTTGGTGGAGCTCAAAAACTTGTGAAGGGTCAGTGGAAATACTACTTGAAAAATGGCGGTCACTGATGCACCACTGTACCAACGTTCACCGCTGGACAGCAAATGAACATTTCCACCAATGTGAACATGGCCCTTTGTCCCCAGAGGAGGCACGGAAGAAGAAGTGGTTGATTCCATCTTCACCGACACACAAAGCCATTGAGAAGATTGTTTTCGACAAAACTCTATCAAGAGATTTGAGAGGACTGACAGAATTCTGTCACACAGGAGATTTGGAGGTGTTCCACAATATGTGCCTAAAGTACAGGCCAAAGCGCTTGCATTTTAGCTTTCGGGGCATGAAACATCGCACTCTACTAGCGGTCTTGGCCCATAACAGCAATGTCGGACGTGAACAATCTAGGACTAGGGGTAAAGTAAGGATGCCTCGCTACACTAAGGTGTTTTCAAAACGAAGTAAGCAATGGGTGATCAAACCAGTCTGATCAAACCAGTCTATGATGAAATGCAGTTCGACTTTGTGAAAGGCCTTATTGTTGCTGTGTCAGAGAAGCACAGATATGGAATTTTGGACGTTTCTGTGCAGAGCAGTGATCCATTTCCACCGAACATTGCGACTGTGCCATGCCTACCCGAAGCACAGCTGGTTGTGAAGTACAAATCCCGGTTTAAATAATTGCAATATGATTGTCTTTTTGTAAATAAATGTTATTGTACAGTGTACCTATAACCCTAACCCCTACCTTCACCATCATGGGTGGCGAACAAGCTGGGTGTCATCTTTGAATTCTCTCTATGTGTATGTATATATTTTTCTCATGTCTCATCTCATGTAAATGTAAATGCTGCGCACTGTTGCGCACTGTTAACGGAGAGGAGGCTTGCGTATTGCAAATAATAAAACAAACAAACAAACAATAAATCTCACTTTTAACTCAACTCCTGTGGTACTTTATACTTTCCCTGACCTTCCGCCAAAAATTAAATGTCTCAATTTGGGCTGCAAAGCTCGCAGACAACGGGGACAAAATTGGGACACTTAGAACGCACCAAGCGGGCCGTGGCATTTGGGAGAGAAGCCACTTCGCATTTGCACATTGAGGCGCACTACATAGAGGGATTCTAAACTTCAAGTTCTCACAGATGCCTATACTACGTGATGTTGCAAATAAAGAATGCGAAGGACAGCGGCTTTGATTTTCAGCTCGCGTCCAGATGAGGCCCACAAGTCGCACTGGAAGTATAAGGGTCTATTGTTTTTTGACCTTGAGACAGGGACCATGCCGAAAGAACTACATTTGAAGGGGGTGCGCAATAACGTAAGAGACGATAAGGCAGAAAATTCAGAAACTAGACCGAGTTTCATTTTAGTTCAGTATACGAAAAATCGTTGTCAAGAGCACGGTCCGTTTTACAGACTGCATTACGAAGAACACAATGGAAATTTCAAATATAATGTAAGTAAATCTTTACACGCTTTTATACCGGAATGAAGATTTAATGAATGGATGCATGAATAAATGAATGAATGAATGAATGAATGAAGAGCTAGGAAAAGCAAGGAAAACGTGTTCGTAGTGGGCACATGGGCATGCAGGTCCACTGGTCTCACCGATCTCGGTCCTTGGCCCAGCCACTTTTCCCTGCACTGCCTACCTGCACTACGGGACTGTCTCTGTATCCTTCAGCCCCTTCTCCCGGCATTTACCTTGCACTTGCCACCAGCTGGCCCTATTATTTAATTTGTATTCAACTAACCATGTACAGCACTTTTACCCCCCCTCCCCCCTTCCCCATGCGCGATCAGAAAGACACCTGGCCTAGTAGGATCGTTGTCTGTCTGCCCTTGTTCCCCACCTGCCTCGTCGCGCCTTGAAACACTTGAGTATAGGCGTGTTACAAATGCCATATCAGATATCATATCATTCCTCACGCATGTAGACTAACTGTCGTTTATCATTGTGTGTTGGCCTCGATTTATTTCATTACTTTTCGCATTGATTTTAGAGCCGAACATACTCCATTGAACTATCCTTGCAAGCAAATAGTTTCTGATCGGCTGTAATAAATAAAATGAGTAATATTAATGAAGATCGGCTGGCGAGACTAATTATAATTTTTTTGTTTTCATAACAGGCATTTGCTCCCCTTCTGCTACTGCCATCGGTTTGAGACACCAGCAGACGGTTTCTTTGTGAGACACCTGCAGCTTCGTGTGAACAACTGGAGCACACTGACAATTTTATGGGACGATCGCCAAGGGCCCACATGCCCTTACGCTGTACTAGTGGCTAGAAGCAACATATCAACCTTTACGATGGACTAGTGCCTAGTTGATGGAACAGCCTTGCGGTTCACCGTGCTTCCAAAGTGCTTCTTTTAACGAAAAGCAACACCCTGTGTACCATTGCGGATACAGATAAAAGAAAATAAATGGCTTTCGGAGTTCATATGGCAATTGCTGAATATTCTCTAAACATTGAATGCCAAATAAATGTACTTTACCAAATGTACCGTGTTGCTGTTTGATTTTAAAGTACAGTTTCATATTCCGAATTGTGGCGCGCTGTGTTGTGAGATGGTCTGTGTTGGTTTCCGGGTTCTGTGTGGAGTCGCGTAGAAAACGACTGGGCACGTTTGCCTACGCAGCACAGTAACATCACGGAGAGAGGCGGGGAATATGAATGTTTGGATAATGTCAGGCTCAGGGGCGGGGGAATTGATTTAGTGCTGCAGAAGCAGGTCAGCCAGGGCGATGCGGCAAGTGATAGGATTATAACAAAATGGCGGCTCCCTGGTGCCTGTTTTCGCGTGCGTTTAATGGACGAAAACTCGGGTAAGGTCCATAGGAAAGTTTTCTAAAATCGAGCCACTTAGGCTTAAAAAAACATGGCCGACCCGTAGGGACAATAACAAATTTTACTAGACCATGCCTTTAAGATCAATTCTGCCCTTCGTTCTTGTTCAGTAGCATAAAGGCAGTCATGTGACTCATCATCACCGCAAACAGTATTTTGCGGGAAAGGTAGGAGTTCAGCCGGATTAAGAACACAACACCTCCTAATTTGTATGTGGGGAGCAAACACAATTAATTCATATCTCGTCAATCGTGCGGAAGTGAGGTGTTGCGTTTGGGTTTTGTTCAATAGAACATCTACAGAGTGAGGCACCATCAGGGTTAAATCATGGCCTAGGACCATTCCCTCAATCTGTTTTACAGACGCGGCAGCAGCAGCGACAGCTCGCAAACAACTTGGCAAAGCGCATGCAACAGGATCAAGGGCGGAAGAGTAGTAACCGCACAGCCTATTCTTCCCTCCATGTTCCTGCGTTAATACAGCCAAAGCACATCCATCACATTCATGCACAAACAACACAAAGGCCTTGTTGTAATTTGGTGTACCCAAAACCGGTGCAAAGCATAATGCAGTCTTGAGAAGCTCAAATGATTGTTGATGTTCCGATTTCCATGGCAATGGCGAAAAAATGCCCTTCTTTGTCAAAGCCAACATCGGTTTTATCACTAGTGAAAAGTTCGGGATCCATAACCTACAGTTAGAAGCCATACCTATTAAGGCTCTGACTTCCTTCTGTGCATTTGGGACAGACATGCCAGAAATTTGTTTTATTCTTTCAGGCGTCAATCTTCTTCCCTCCTTTGACAGGAGGTAGCCTAAATAGGCAACCTCCTGGAAACAATATTGAAACTTTTTATGCAAAGCTTTGTGACCATGCTTAGCTAGATGGATGAGCAACAATACAGTGCCCTCTTTACAAGAGCTCTCAGAATCTGCTGCTAAAAGCAAGTCGTCAACGTACTGAAGCAGCGTACAAGTAGGGGGTAATTCAAGAGTATCAAGGTGTTCTTTCAAGGCCCTACTATAAATGCTAGGACTCTCGGTGTAACCTTGAGGTGCACGAGTAAATGTGAACGAGCGTCCCCCTAAGCTGAACGCGAACAAATATCTACTGTCCTTGTGTATAGGAATACTGAAGAAAGCATTCTTCAGGTCCACAACACTAAAGTAAGTAGCCGTAGCTGGAATCATAGTTAATATCGTCGTCACATCAGGCACAATTGGAAATTGTGGAGCGACAACTCTATTAATGGCACGCAAATCAATTATAAAACTAAACGGAATAGCATTATCGCCTTTTTTGTACACGGGTAGGATCGGACTATTGCACAAACTTTCTGTAATATCCTCAATCACCCCATGATGCAAAAAATCGGAAACAATGCTCTTCAAAGCTCGCTCACCTTCAACCGAGATCTTATACTGCGGAATAGGTGGCAGCTTAATACAATGTTTCAAGACTATTCTAACAGGCTCAATCTGTAGAACACCGACATCATTGTTGTCAGCCGCCCACAAACACTCTGGGACATTACTGAATTCTGGTGGCAAAGGTCTAGTCAAAAATTGTGAAACAGAAAACTGCTATGGTGAAATCGTCAAACGCACTCCATCAGATGAACAATGAATTACCGCATTTAATTCCTTCAACAGATTCAACCCCAACAAATTCTCTCCACAATTTGAAGTCAAAAGAAAGGGACAATGGTCCGTAAAGGGACCCAAAGAAATAGGTACCGGTGAAGAAACCGGACAAATGACTGGTGTGCCAGAAAACCCTACAGAGACATTGGTTTGCCTTGACAGTGGAATGTTTGGAACCCGAGAATGACCAATGGAGCACTTCTGTGCTCCAGTGTCTATCAAGAACTGATGTCTCCTATTTCCCACTACCATTTCAACGTAGGGACCTTTCTGACTAACGGGAATAGGTGTAGGTTCCAAACCCTGCTTCGGGCAATCCTAACGAAACAGAATATCATCAGAAGGAAGCTCCTCAGAGAGGTAAGCAGCAGAAGGGTGATCAAATTTTTTTCTAGTATCCACACTTGAAGTCTGATTGTCCTGTGAAAAAGGTTGCTGAGGATCCTGCGAAAACTGACCTCTACCAGGGCCCCCCACCCCGGGGCGACCTCTGGGTCGTCTACCCATACTCCCAAATGTGTTATTCGACCTCTGTCGAAGGACGGGGCATTGTGCACGCCAATGACCCTCCTGGCGACAATAGGCACACTGGTTAATGTTCACAGGACCCAAGGGCACATTCCCTTGTGGAACATACTGACCTCTAATCTGCGAACTACCCCCTCTGGGGCCTCTAACAATTTGTTGTAACAATACTTTAGTCTTTAAGTCTCCTTTTCTCTTTTCTACTTTATCTTTTTCGTTATTGACACGGTTCTCGTAGTACTGAGCCATGTGCAGTACTTCTGATTGGGATTTCGCCTGCCAAGCGCTCTCGGAAGACATAATCTGTGACTGGATGTCAGGCAGCAGTCCACGCACAAATTTGTCCACAAATAACCTTTTCCCAGATTCTGTGCCTAAATCCTGTCCACTGAAGTCCGAGAATACTTGTTCGAACCGATTAAAGAACTCGGTAGCACCCTCAGATTTTCCTTGGACACAGGCCGTAAGCTTGTCCCAAATAATTCTTTTTTCGGGAATTATAGTTTTTAATTTCGCAATTATTCTGTCAGGCAAAGTGAGTATCACCTGAGGCGGTCTCTCACCAGCTGGTCTTTCCCCGTCAAACCTAGTTATATTAGCCCACGTATCTCCCAAACCAGGTGCATCATCTATTGTTCTAACCTGCTTCCACAAATCTACGGGCAGGGCTACAGGGAATAACAAGTCAATATCGCCTAGGGTGAACACTGAGGACTGCAAGACAGACTTTTCCTAATGTCGGGAATAGATTGCCTAATAGTGTTCACTTCCTGTTGTGAAAACGGGACGTGAACAAACTGTGATACATAATGTGCAGGAATGTCCACAGCAGCTATACCTGCTGCAGCATTAGCGGCAATCTCAACTTTTGGGACAAATGTCGGAGGTACCTCTCTCATAGGCAACTGAGATATAGGCAACTCCGAACGCTTACTAAGCAACAATGCTAACAAAGCTAAGTCGAGCGCTAAAGCAGTCGAAGAAGTGTCAAGTGAAAAAGCTCTCTTATAAATACCCAGTAACTCTGTGGGACAACTAACCTTCTTCCTCACACATTCATCCTGCAGGTTTGTTTGTTTATTTGTTTGTTTATTATTTATAGAGCAAGCCAGACCCTGGGGCATCAGGGCGCACAAGACAGGAATATGCTCAACTCAATTACAGGTACATGGTACATGGTAAGTTGGACATTACAGGGACATCAGACAAGTTACAGTAGGCAGAAATATGCAAGGCAGGATCTAGGTCCAGAAACAAAGTTTTACAGGTCCAGGTATTCTAGAGAGGAATATAAAATAATAATATACACAGTAATAATATACAGGCACCAGGAACATTCCATTGCAGGAAGACAGAGGCAGATTCAAATAGCCTGGTAATGGGGTGCAAGTAGAACTTCAGGTTAGTTCGTCAGCGGATACAAGCATGTCAGGGTAGTTAGGTGTCATTTGCTCTCAACCAATTGGTCAAGTTCTGTCTGAATTTGACAAAAGGCTGGGGTTCTCTAATGCCATGGGGTAGGGAGTTCCACAGCTGTGCAGCCTTGACTGGGAAGCTGTGTCCTCCTATAATAGCTAGTTTGAATCGCGGGACTTGTAGGCAGTTTGCGTTCGCTGTTCTTGTGGTTCTGGTCGAGGTTCTTATATGTAGCCTATCCTTGAGGTAGGGTGGTGCTTTGCTGTTGAGGCACTTGTGGGTAAGGGAGGCAATTTTGAGTTGAATTTTGTCAGAAGTGGATAGCCATTTGTATTCTCTTCTTACCGAAGATATATGCTCATTTCTGTTAATCTTGAGAGCTGCTCTCAAGGCATTATTCTGGAGGACCTGGATTTTATGGATGGTCTGTTTATTAGCCCCAATATATAGTCCAATACAATAATCCAGTTTGGAAAGTATAAGGGCTCTGGCAAGCGTGATGCAACTGTCTGTAGAGAGGAATTGTTTGCTAGCTCTGATAGGTTTGCATGTGTATGCAGTAGCTGAGGCTAGGGAGTTAACTTGTTTAGCAAAGTTCAAGGTGGCATCTAGGTAAAAGCCTAGGGTCTTCACTTCCTTAGCTACTTTGATGTTATTCCCATCGATAATGAAATTGGCAGAGTCAGGGCTGAGTTTGGATATGTATGTCGGGGTGCCTAGGATAATGAGCTCAGTTTTGTCGTCGTTCAGGCATAAGCCGTGTGTGGCCATCCATGCCTGAACGATGCTGTAGATTTTATTCACTAGGGCTAGATCCTTGACGTAGTCTCCTGAAAGCGGAAGGAGGATCTGGGTATCGTCTGCGTAGTTTGTGTAGGCGATACCCAGATGATCCATTTCGTCAAAGAGGGGCTTTGTGAATACATTGTAAAGGGTAGGTGACACACAAGATCCTTGAGGTGCACCACATGTTATGGGGATCGGGTCTGCCGAGGCTGATGGAGAGAAGACTCTCATAGTTCGGTCACTCAAGAATGACTTGATCCATATTATGGCCTCTTTAGAGAAGTGGGCTGCAGAGTCTAGGTGGCTGCATAAGACTGTGTGGTCAACTAAGTCAAATGCAGCTGAGAGGTCTAGCAGGAGGAATAGGGCTGCTTGGCCATTGTCTCTGCAGTGATCTATTTGGGCTTAAGATTGATTAAGGCTGTCTCAGTCCCGTGTTGTGGGCGGAATCCGGATTGGCGGGTACCGAGTAAATGGTTGGATTCAAGGAAGTTTTGTATTTGCATGTATGCCACTTTGCCTAGAATTTTTAGAAGAAAGGGCACGGTCGTGATGGGCCTGAGGTTATTGGGAACTGCCGGGTCAAGGGTTTGCTTCTTTAAAAGTGGCAGTACCCAAGACTCTTTTAAGTTATTCGGTACAGTGCCTGTGGTAAAGGATGAGTTGATGAGTTTAGTTATGAATGGTGATAATTCTCTCGCAGCATCCTTAATCAGTTGGGCAGGGCATTGTTCGCCTTTACAGTTGGACGGTTTAAGTCCCAGAATAACCTTTTCTACCTCAATGGTCGATACCTTAGAGAAGCAGAAACGCGATTCTTGTTTGGGGTTTGGTGATGGTGCTATAGTCTGTGGAATATGAGGCTTTAGAGATGCTTTTTTTAGGGCAATTTTAGTTTGTAGGTTGGCTACTTTGGTTAGGGCAGACTGTATGCTGGAGCACCATTTTTTATCCTTGGTGCAATTTTCTTGAGGAACAATAGGTGTTTCCAGTTCTTTCAGAATGCTGAACAATTCTCTGACACTAGATTTAGATTGAGATATTCTAGTATTATACGTTTCCTGTTTGGCTAATAGGATGTCTTTTTTGTATTGGGATGATGCCTAGGAGAGGTTAAGTTTGTTTTCGGCTGAAGGAGAGAGTCTCCAAATAGTTTCAAGTTTTCTTTTAATTAGCCTAAGATTTTTGAGATGAGGAGTGAACCATGAGTTCAGATGTTTTTTTTGGTTTACTATTCCGTAGTTTGAGCGGAGCTATGTGGTCAAGGGCTGTATTAATAGTTTCATTAAATTGTTCCACTAGCAGATTGGGATCCATATTGTCTGGGATCGAGTTCAGTTGCGGTAGTATAATGGGCAACAGTTTTTCCGCTGTCATAAGTTTTTTGTTCCTCGTGGGCATAGGAGGGGCAAGTAAGGACTGGGCCGTGGCAGAGTTTGTTGCTACTGTAAATAATAGCGGATGGTGATCAGTCCAGATCTGGGGTACAGTATCTGTGATGGTTACTTCACAGTTGTGTTCCGCTATCCAGTCAAGGATTCAACCTTTGTTATGAGTGGGAAGGTTAACTTTCTGGGAGAATCCCAGCTCTTTTAGGATCAAGGCAGTAGCTGTTGACTGGATATCCGTAATGTCATTGTAGCCTAGGTTGAAGTCATCTAGCACTATTGTTTGGGAGGTATTTTTTAAGTTATTGGACAGGGTTGTAGAGATATCCTCAGCGAAGGTTCCAATAGGACCTGGAGGTCTATAGATAAGGAAGAGGTTTAATGTTTGGGAGCTAGCGGTGGCAATTTTGACCGTGAGGCATTCACAGGATTTCATAGTGGGTGTTGTAGTAATTCTCATGTCTAGACTGATCTTAGCTATGATTGCTAGACCCCCCCCCTCGAGAGGTGTGTCTGTCTACTCGTAAGATGGTATAATTGTCGGGAACTGCTAATGATAGGGCAGGGCCTGCCGCATCATGAAGCCAAGATTCTGAGATAGCCAGGAAATCAAGGTTGTCTGCGAGAATGATATCTGAGATCTCTGTTGCGTGTGCGACTAGAGACCTAGCATTTATAAGCGCACCTTTGAGATAATGTTTGTGGCTTTCTGAGTTGGGGTGCGTGGTACTGAGTCTATCTATAGCGATAGGTTTAGTGCAGTTTTGTGTGGGTCTTTTGGGATTGCAATATTTCCTAATACACTCTACAGTTGCCTTCAAGGGTATGTGTTTTTTTTAGGAGATTAAGTTGTTCAATTTTCTTTGCTGGTAGCTCATACAGCTTAGACAGGCGCGCGCATAGTCTTAGGTTTCTGTCCGCGGTACTACATGGCCTTTGTATGATAGTATCTTCTTGATACTGGTTCACTACAGGTCCTGTGATTTGTTGTGTGGCAGGCATGGTGAGGTAAGAGAGGGGAGTAGGGTGGTACCTGGTGCAGTGGATCAATATGTTAGCTTTGGTAGCCAAGCTAAGTGATAATGCTACTAATATGATGGAAGAAGCGATGTAGAGAGGTGGTTTAGCTATCCTATAATGGGCAGCGATAGTTTGTTTACCTGGATTTGGAGGGTACATTCTAACTGTCTAAGTGCAAGTAGGCTGGATGTGACTAACAAGCTACATACAGTATAGATATCATGTGCACTTTAGAGTTGCTCAGTACAGGCAGGCTAGATGCGACTGTCTGGCTAGGTACAATTTTAGATACCACAGTACATTTTAAAATGGCTAAGTACAGGCAGGCTAGATGCAACTGTCTGGCTAGGTACAATTTTAGATATCACAGTACATTTTAAAATGGCTAAGTACAGGCAGGTTAGATGCGACTATCAGGCTTTGAATAGTTTTAGGTAGCAGGACATAGATAGGCTAGGTGACGATTCACAGTTTACAACAATCTGAGTGCAGTTGATTCAAATATCAGGCACATCAGAGAATGCAGTGCAAAATACAGCGCAGCTAGATTCAAATATCAGGCACAACAGGGAATGCAGTGCAAAATACAGCATAGCTAGATTCAAATATCAGGCACAACAGGGAATGCAGTGCAAAATACAGCGTAGCTAGATTCAAATATCAGGCACAAAATACAGGGTAGCTAGATTCAAATATCAGGCACAACAGGGAATGCAGTGCAAAATACAGCGCAGCTAGATTCAAATATCAGGCACAACAGGGAATGCAGTGCAAAATACAGCATAGCTAGATTCAAATATCAGGCACATCAGGGAATGCAGTGCAAAATACAGCGCAGCTAGATTCAAATATCAGGCACAACAGGGAATGCAGTGCAAAATACAGCATAGCTAGATTCAAATATCAGGCACAACAGGGAATGCAGTGCAAAATACAGCATAGCTAGATTCAAATATCAGGCACATCAGGGAATTCAGTGCAAAATACAGCGTAGCTAGATTCAAATATCAGACACATCAGGTAAAACAGTGCAGAAAGCACCAGGCAGAAGTTGGGTCTTTAGAACAAAAGGCTGAGTAGTGCCGAGTGCAGCCAGGTAGATGTCTGGGTGAATGTATCACAGTGAGCAGCAGAGGAATGGCATAAACACGGACATTTAGATTCAATATCGGCGTCAATGCAGGCATAACTGATTATCAGATCACAAACATTCGGCATGTAAGTCGCTGGACATGGCTAGTCAATGTAGCCGTGGGGCAGGCAGGTTTGCGCCCATCTAGGCAACATGTGGTTTCAGGCAGAGTTATATCGGTATACAGGTGAGAATATCAGTAAATTGCTAGTGCTTGTCAATAGACTGGCATAGGCTGATTTGGAGTTAACAGGATGGGCAGGAGATGAACCCTAAGCTGCGTCATGGGTTAGCGCAATGTACATACTGTGTGCAGTTGGCTGAGTCAGGGTTATTACGAATGCAAAGTGAATGCAGCGGACTGAGTCAAACGTTGAAAAACGCGTTATAAACAGTGGGCTGGTAAAAGCGTCTGTGGCAGAGTAGTGAGAGGCTGCGCTCTGAAGTTTCAGGTTGTGTTTCAGGATGGTAGTAGCGGGCGAGCGTGTTGCTTACCTAATATAGAGTGTCCTAATTGACAAACAGGGCCTTTTCCTTGGCCTTATCCGCCGAGCCGGCTTCCGCCTTACGGTCAATGCTATTGGCTAATAAGGAAGCCAGAAACCTAGCAACCGAGGCAAACAGCCTCGTTTTCATGCCGCGCAGTGCCGGCCATTTTAAAATCAGGCAGTGGCATGGTCGCAGCATGGAAATGCGAACAAAGGGCAATGAGGCCGTGGATAAAGATGTTGCTGATAGATATTGGGCATAAAAGGTCTCACCCAATGTGAGGGAAGCAGAAATCAGACGAGGACTCTGGTGCTAGATTCGTCATGCACTCCGCTGCTGGATACATGGGTCGACGTTGTAGCTCAACTCCTAGTCTGGATGGTTACGGTGCAGTAGCATGGGGGGAGATTGGCTCCTGCCCTCTCCGCTCCTGGGATGCGTCGCTTCTGAGGTACACTACCATTACCTGAATCACCTTCCTCTGCATTTCTAGCGTATATTGACTGTATGTGTCATATGCCTCAACCGGAGTTATCGATAAATCCGAAATCCATCTAATCGCATCTCTTGTACAAATTTGTGCTCCCTCAGATGCCCATTTACGACACGGAAGAAATTGTTTCTGTACATACATACTCTCCTCTTCGTCATCCTCTTTCCGTAACTTCTCCAAATCTCTCCTATACTCAAACAACCTCTCGACATGCTCATGTACTTTCTCCACAGTATCTCTTGATAGTGCTAAAGTATTCAGATCCCTCAGCCCTTGTGGGAGATCCACATTATTTAATTTACCCCACATTACGCATAAATGAATCCCTAAACCTTCAATAAAAACATTTTTCTCAGGAAAAGTATCCATATTAGACAGTGTGGCAAAAACATTAGCTCGATCATCTCTCTCCAAACAATGCTTAGCCCATGCAAACAAATCCCGCTTTTTATCTGTAGGGACAGTATTACGAGTAACAACCTTCGACCCCGCACCCCGATCAACTATAGTCGGTACAGAACCACTCGGGAGTGGAGGTGCAGGTAGATTCAATGGAGGTGTTATTACTGGTGCAATGGGAAGAGGTAGTAGAGCAGGCAGAGGAACAACAGCCGGAAGAATAGGAGCAACAGGTTGAGCAGGGAGAGCAGGAATAACAGCAGGAAGAGGCAAAGCAACAGGAAGAGGATCATACGGAGGTGGTGCAGAGGCACCAGGCCTTCGCTTATTTAACAATTTGTCGAGAAACTCGTCAGAAACATGAAGGTCTTTAGAAGGATAGATTTTCTGAATACCGAGTGAGAAAGCTCTATCCATATTCTTAACTGACTCAGACTGTTTGTCCTGATCAATTAACAACGCCTTTTCAGCGTTCGTTTTATGACGCCGTGCATGTTTTTCCCTACTCTTAAGCTGCTGCAACGCTTCTTTTTTCCAATTCTGTAGAACATCAAATGCTGCGAGTCTGGCCTTTTTCTTTAACAAGACCGACTCTAAGTATTCAATACGAGGGATCTCAAAACTACCATTGATTGGCCACTGAAGTTCGAGGCATGTCTGGTTTGTCTGTGCCAAATATCATTAAATACTACACTTCCAATGCCATGTTTACAATACATAGTAAACGCCGGAGACCCCTCCTGTGGTGCCGGGTGGCTAAATTCCAAAGATTGTCGATCGCTGCGGAATAATGCCCTAAAGCAGCTAGACAATTTCCCAGGCATTTCTCAAAAACTTGGTGTTACCTGGTCAATAATTGTGTCTGCAGATACAATGCGCCAAATTCAAATTGTCAGGGTTAAATTAAGAGTCGGGTCACGACTCACCTGACCAAACCTAAGGAGGACCATACAGTTTATCAAAGAACTTACCTAACAAATGTTACCTTGTGTTTGGTAATTTCAGCAAATCTGCCTGCCTCAAAAGTGGACCCTCGTCAAGAT
This sequence comes from Ambystoma mexicanum, assembly GCF_040938575.1. Classification (NCBI taxonomy): domain Eukaryota; kingdom Metazoa; phylum Chordata; class Amphibia; order Caudata; family Ambystomatidae; genus Ambystoma; species Ambystoma mexicanum. The sequence goes on along the minus strand of NC_090929.1, from coordinate 58,542,429 downwards.
GCTGTCTCAGACCGCACGGCTTTCGTCCAAGGATCGGATCGTGCAGCGCTGTAGAGGTGTCGCGTCTCGTTCAGTCGGGCCGCAGTATCACACCGTCCGATCCCGGTCCGATAGCATGCGTCAAACTTCAATGGTCCGGCATCAATCTTGAGGGTCCCTATTCGGGCCCCAACTGTGAAAAGAGAAAAATAATATGAGGCCGGGAAACCCAAAGGAAACACACCAAACACCGGTTACAAAGGAACATACAAAGTGCTTTATTTTAAGGTCAAGCAATGACAAAAGTCAAATGACAGATCGGATAGCTATCGGCCCTCAGTACAACACAACAAACTTCAACGGGGTTCGATGTATTCAGTGAGAGACTATACATTGGGACATTCAGGCTTGTATACATTTCTCCAGCCTGTTGTCCAACCCCTTCAAGGGTTAACCATTCCATGAATGTATTACTGGTCATGGGTCTCTACCAGGTCAATCTTTTAATACATACATCAGTATGCGCATAGATCAGTTCCGTTGATACAGGTAATCCATTTACATGCAGGTCAACAGTAGGACAAGGTCTCAGTTCACGACCCTAAGAAATGGCCTGTAGGCATGTTATACATTAGCTGTACAGAGGTCAAGACGACCTAGATTCTATTTGGAATGGCATTGTCCACCATTTTGATGTACAGGATGACTTTTACACAAAAAGAGAACCTAAAATGGCGGTTTGATTCAAGATGGCGGCTTACATCAATTTCTAAGGTCAAGACCTTGCCGTAGAGAGTTATTCGCGTACAGTTTTATGCAACTTGGCGTAGGCCAATATACATGCAATCGTTTAAAATAGGAGGCATAATTTAATATCCAGTTTGACAATGTGTGTGGCCACCTGCCCCCTGGGGGGGCAAAACGTACTGCCCTAGACTTGGGGGGTGGCTCTGCCATTATTTGCAGTGGCCTCCCCTCACCCCAAATGGATGGGGGCATCTCATGCACCCCTTCCAAGGGGCGGAAATCTGCCCCCAGGAAGGGGTACAAATGGTGAGGGATTATGGGAATTGTGGTCCATAGCATCTGGAGAACCACAGGTTACAGACCATTATTAATCTAGGGACACTGATGGGGGAGTTGATTCACTAGTGTGAGTTTCTAGGGCAGGGGTCTGCAACCTTTGGCTCTCAGATGTTTTGGATAAAAACATCACCCCAAGTAACTATAAGGAATGGTGAGGGATCATGGGCGTTGTAGTCCAAATCATCTGAAGAGTTGCAAGTTGCAGACACCGGCTTTAGATTCAGTGCCTTGTCTTTCCTAGATGAGAAGGGTGCATTTGAGTGCCACGAGGACCAATGCTAGAGTCCATCCTTTTTTAATGAGGTCACTCAGGGGTGTGGATGGATCAGCGTCTGGGCCTGTGCATTTCAGTGAGTGCACGCTTGCAAGATTAGTGCAAGGATCTGTACTTTTCAATGTGTTCTTGTGGGGTGATAGGGTTAATGGGTTCCATCAGAATCACTGTTTTTCTGAGTGGCTGGGGTGGCATATATGTAAAGTACAGTAAGTACTGTCGATAAGTTGTGCACATGTAATCGGCCTCATCACACGTTGAGCTATTAGCTCCGGATCACGGGTTTGGCGGAATGGTAATTCCCCATTCCCCATTGGACCCAATGGGGAAATGTTGGCACTGCTGCTGTTGGCAGTTTTAGCGTGCGTTAATAGCACCGAAAATCCAGCAAAACCCGTGATTTGGCAGACCCTTAAATGCGGCGGTAATAGCATTATTGCCGCATTTAAGGGTTACCGCCAAACTTGTGATGAGGCTACAATATTTAACTTGCTGCACCGCTGTCTCGCAGTAAAAGGCACTCCGCACATAGCACTGACTGTAGGCTATGAGAGTGTACGCACTTTAGCTCTGCATGCCTAAATATGGCGGGCATTTGTGCATTGAGTGAAAGTGCACGAGCATAGAACTTTGCAAAATCAGACTACATGTAAGCGCAAACAGATGCCTTGCTTCTGCAGCAACGCGGGCAGGAGCCACGCTTTGCCCCCTAAGAGAGGGTTACACGTTTCAGCTGCCGACTGCACTTCTCAAAGGAGACTGCACAACGTACCAATGCACATGAACTGCACTGTTCTTAATGCAGTGACCTGAGCAGTGTCAGGGGCCCATCTGACATGTTGAGTAGCAGTCCCCAAAGCAGGAGCCTGCAGGTAGCTCAGGAGATTAGGATATTATATGATGAGCTCGCCTAATTCACTGTCTTTGTCTTTTTGAATTTCTTTTCTTAAACGCACTACAAAAAGCGCTGTTTGCACCAGGGAAGGGGTTGAGCTCAGTTCACGGCTCTTATTCACAGTGTGTGAGTGTGTGTGTGGGGGGGGGGGTCAGGGGTGCGAATGTTGCCCTTGTGTGAAAATGAAAAGTAGTCCTGCATGCAGGTAAGGGTAGGAGCCAGCTAAACAGGCCCCTACCTGCTTTCAGCCAAGAAAAGAAATGGGCCCAGAAATAGTGTGGGGGTGTGGGGGTGGTAACGAGAGGCAGGTGGACTTCTGACATTGAATAATGCATCCTTTACGATGAGATCACTCTGGAGGGGTAACCAGATCACCCTGGGGGAGTGGACAACTTGTAATCAGTGCTGGGACCCATCCTCTCCAATGGGATTGCCTCTGGGGGAGTGACCAGGGGTGGTCTTGCCCAGCTCAACCTCTGCCATAGTGCTCATCCTTCTGTACATTAGGTTACTCGAGCTGAGGGGCCAGTGAAGGCTCCAGAATCAGAGACTGGTACCCTCAGAAGGCATCCTCGTGGGCGAAGGGGTGGGGGGGGGGGGCTGTCACATGGGACTGCACAGGATCAGTGTTGGAGCCCATCCTTTCCACGTCTCCATGAGTGTTGGCGGAAAGGGAAGTTGGTAGGCCTTGCTCCACCCTGTCACCAAGGGTGAAATACTGCCTGGTGACAAAGGGCAGGGGCAAGCTTGGGTAATGCCACAGGGAATGTGAGCTGGGTAAGGGTGGGCCCAAAGCTGAGGCCAGATAGTCATTCGTATCCCTTTGTTTAACGCCCACAATACAGCAGCAGAACATCAGATTGGGAAAGGGAGATGGGCAGCCTGGGCTGTGCCCGTTAGAAGGGGCCAGTTATAACCAGGGAAGGTGCCTAATTGGTCCAGAAAAGTTGCCAGTTTTCCAGCAAGATTGCTCAGTGGGTTGAGCGCTAGCTGCTGCTATCTGTGTGTAGGATCTGCAAGTTATAGTGGGCTGTAAGTGTGCTATACAAATGCAAATACATACACGAATAAATAAATATACGTTTGAATCCTGGCAAAGCCAACTCAGCCTTTCATCCTTCCAAGGTAGATAAATGAAGGAGTTCCAACTTGGTTGGGCGATATTGTATGAGAATATGTTCTGTATAAAGCGAGTTGGCGAGCTTTGGCAAACGCGCTATATAAATAACACATTGAATCATCATCCAGCGCCTCGCTCACCACACAAAGTAAGGATCCTGCAGCACTTTGGAATGTGGACTGGTGATAGGTTCCTGGAGCCCCTGCAAAATGGGAAAGTGCCACCTAGGGAGATGCTCTGTGCCGCTAGTAATCACTGCCCCTGGGAAAGATGCCTGGCATCTGTGTGATATGCAGGTGGCAGGTTTAAATCCCGGCCGGGCCAACTCAAGCTTTCCCTCATCTGAGGTTGCTAAATGAGCACCGTCTTCAGTTGGGAATAATTGCATGGAATATGTACTATGCACCGTGCTTTGGCAAACGCACAATTTAAATGGCAAATCATTATCCAATGCCAGGGCCATGGCTACTGCCTGCAGTACCAGGGTGGGCTGCTCACACATTAAGTCCTCACCTGCTGTTGCTGCTCACATCAGGGTGGAGCCAGCCTGCACTTCCCAAGTTGGCATCCCGGACAAGCCTCATTGGCCTTTGATCTTTCTGAGGTAGTTCATACCCAGGCCACTATTCATTGGAATAATAACAGCTGTTATAACCGCACTTAACATCAGGAGTAATCAGGTGCGTGCAGAGAGCACACTATACACGAATGCAAATGACATGGTGGGTGTACGCGGGAGCTTGAATGCAGCGTGTCTGGTGTGGTCCGATGTATGGATTCTGCTTGCTCTGGTGGTTTCCTCGGAATGGGTATAGTTCACAGGCCGGGTGGTACTCGTTAGATTTCTGCAGTGTTGTCATGTTGTGCACTGCAAGCTCTTCACTCTGCAGCCGCAGGGATAGCACCTGTTTCAAGGATGATGACCTATATACATCTAGGGCCTTCTTTTGCCTCTTCCTTGTTACGATCACCCCTGAACTGTATGTATGTGCACGTATACAATATATACTGTTCAGTGCTTCGATATCTTTATCCTTGTTATGTTTTCTCAGTCAGAGAAAACCTCAAGTATCCGCTCCAGTCACCAGCAACCAGAGAAGCCCAGAACTGAGATGGGTGAGTAACCGCTAGTAGTTGTTTGCCTGTAGTGCAGTGTCATGTAAGGGGGTGTGGCACACTTATGCCCCACGTTTTACTCCTTTATAGGGTGATGACTGGGACGAAGGAGGGGGTCGAGGCGGTAATGTCAAGACTACTTACCAGTGTTCCCAACTCCCTGAGTCCATGGCCTCATCCCAGTCCTGGAGCCCCCTCACTCATGGGGGTCAGTGTAGAGGTGGTGTTGCTGGATAATGGCAGGAGGTCTGGGGGTTAAGCAGTGCCTCTGTATGCTTCCCACGGGAGTGGGGGGTCCGGCCACGAGAAAAGTGAGATCACGCATCAGAAAAGAGCCTCCAAAAAGGAAAAATAAAAAAAAATCGGCCCTGATTCCTCAGGCCGCGAAAATCAATACAGGCTGCCAAGCAGTAAAAAAAACATGGAACCTTAAGTCAATAAAACCCTCAACGGCAAGCCTTGTAACAGACTTCTTCCAGGCCTTTGCCCCAGACTCTAAATCCAGGCAAGAGGACCTCACAGATGAAGAAATCCTGGAAGCGATCAAATCTTGCCCTAAAGAAAGGAAAATTGGAGGGGGCCCAGTTGCGGGCCCTCCCGCATCAAGCCTGAAAACGGGCACCCGGGCCCCGAGCCTACCTCCACGGGCCCTACCTCCAACCCCCCAAGAGTCGGCTTGCCAACCTCGTCTGGTCGCAGCGCCCGCCCCTGAAAAGGGTCCAGTGCTCTCTAGACCAGCGATTGAGCACTGTGTCCCGGACAAGGCGGCTTCCTTAGGAATCCCAACAGCAGAATTTCCCCCAAGCCCGCGGAGTAGCGAGAAAGGATCATTGAACCTAAATTCACCGAAAATCACAGTCGTCCCGACACTTCCAGCTATGGAGGGGACACAGCTTATTCAGGAAACGGCGATCCGAGCCCAAGGGGCGGTTGGCGGCCCTATGGGTCAGCCGCCCGATGCTCCACTTCAAGAACAACGCCACCAAGTGAAAGCCAACCAGCTGGTCTGCCCAAGGCTAGTAGGGGCGCCACCGGTGCATCTCTCAAAACCACGATCCCTGGACCGGACCAGTGGCGGTCCTGCAGACCCACCATCTACACTGGTAGTGAGACGCCACTTAAATGAAAGTTCCGCTTCAACACCAGTCTCCAAACAGCGCCCCTTATTAGTGGGCTCTCCAATTGACTCATCAGGCCAAAATAAAAGGGACCTTCTGTCCATATTGTCAGCAGTCACAATCGCCCTAAATCCCTTCACTAAACTGTATGAAGGCATCAATGAAAACTTAAAGGATCACACCTCGATCCAGGCCTCTAAGCTTGCAAAATTGACCTTCTTGGAAGGCTACATCACAGCCCTAGATGGACAATTAAAATCCTTGAAGCTAAATGCGGATCGTGGTACCACAACAGTTGCGCCCGGCCTGACATCAGCCCCAACGGTGAACGTAGTTGAGTCATCAAACCCGCCTCCACAACAACGTCTACTATCCTCTAGCATCGCTCTCTGTCAGTCGGAGGGACCGGCTCCTCGGAACTTGCTCAATCACGAGGTCATCGTTATAACGGACGACACTCAGCAAACGGTCGAGCTCCGAAATCCATCTGCGAGGCTAGAGGATGGCTCCTATCCCCTCTTTTCGACAGCAAGAGCAGAAAAACAGAACCAAGGAGGGAAACCTGTAACTAAAAAAATTCCATCAGCAAAGCAACCAGCCACATGTGCTGATAAAAGTCCCACAAAATCTGGAAATCCAACTTTTACGGTGACTGTGCCATCAGGAAAGCAAAAAGGATCCGTCTCTTCACCGAGCTCCACAGAAGACTTCCTAGCAGAGAATGATCTAATGGAACTCTCTCAACATTTGGATGACCTTCAACCCGTTCGGCCAATCGAGGGGGGGTCAGCGACTCAGGAGCCACCCTACCCGATAATCCTGGGTGCTCTGGGAAACTCACAGGAGATCCTAACAACCAAAGACGCAAGTAAAGATGACAAAGGGCATACATTCCTGACACCGGAGGACCGCAGGAACAATCGCCTCCGACGGCGCGCACGCCCCTCCAACAGCCCGCCAGGTCGTAGAACAGTGTCATTCGCCTCTCCCCGAGCGAGAGACGCGGCGGGTAGAAACAAAGCGGCCTCCAGTGTAACATCGGTCCAGCACGCGTCAGGGGGGCGTCAGTCAGAACGCCCAGTAAAGAAAGGGGAACACCATGCCTCATCATCTACCTTAAAAGATCAAAGGGGGGTGCGTCACTCGATCCATTATTCTTCAAGAACAGAGTCTTACCGCAAGGAAACCAAATCTTCGAGTGTGTCTCCAATTAAGTTGAAACAGCACAAAGACAACAAGGATGACATAATTCTCAACCGAAGAGGGCTGCTCGCACTATTCAGTCTGATCCCAAAACTTTGTGACATAAAATCGCCCGATTTAAAGATAGTGGATCCCTACCACTCACATGACAGAGCCAAAGTGAATATCTACACTGTTTCCGAGAGAGTGAAAAGGGAAATAGTGCGAGCAAAAGAGGATTTGGCCGCTCTAGGATACATCATCAATCCCCAAAGTGCAAATTCAAACCAAAGGGAGTCGGACCACCTCGAGAAAAACCCAGTCCGACAGGAAAAAACCATCGGAAAGGAGAAGGGACGAGAATGCAAAAGAAGCGCGGAACAAGTTCAAACCGGGGACATTCTCAACGCAAAGCCTCAAGACACTCCCGCGCAATACTGGCGGGACAAACCAAGGTTGCTCAAGCTGACCAAAACTGTTGATCGCCAGACAGCTAGGTCCCCCAGGAAAAACCGTAAATCACCTGAAGGGGACCTGATACTGCATTCAGTGCAGAGAACCGGGACAAACACGAGAATAACAACACAAGCGGGATCCTCCAAGGCAAAGCAAAGCGACAAACGCCAGGGGCTGTGGGCGTGGCTTCCTAAGGTGTTGTTCCAAACGAATGAATAGCAACCCGCAGGTTGGCTGGAAGGGCTTCCAGATCCTCCGACGGTCGACCACCAATTACCACCCCTCCACTTCTGTTCCTGGAACACCCGCGGCCACTTACACCTTACAACGACGGGAGATGCAAATTTAGCATCATTCAATATCATCTGTTTACAAGAGACTTGGTTGGTCCAAACACCTGTGCTGGACGGCTATGACATAATTTTGGCCCCAGCTATCAAAGGGCTTCTGGGTCGCCCGACGTCGGGCCTTTTAACGGCCTATCGGCAGGGAACTGGCCTAAAACACAAGGCCACACTTCTAGCCAACCTTTCGATCTTGGCAGTTCTACTTGATTGGGTTGAAAACTCCTATTCCAGACCCTCGCAAATTGCGATTGTGAACACGTACTGGTATCCGGCTGCTATAAACCCACAATCCTACCTAACGATGATGGAGAACCTGGTGGATGATATTCAAGCTACGCACCAGGTCCTAGACATCATAATCTGTGGGGATCTAAATGTCAAATGCAGTGAGGAAATCATACAACCGGGTAAAGTCTCAAACCTGACGCCAGTAGCAAAAAGAGGGAACCTTTGGGCGTCCCTAATGTCCTCAAGAAACCTGGTAAACTTGAACTCGGTCTTCCCAAATGTACATCGTTTGCCAACTTGGGAACAGGGTCTCCTTAACGCCACTATTGATTATATTTACACATCAAGACAACTTGTGGGGAAGGTAAAAGCCTATGAAGTACGTAAAACAACAGCCAGCGACCACAATCAGCTTACGATGTCATTGGCTACCCGCTTCTCACAGACCGCGCCGTATGTTCTGGCAGTGGAAACAAACCAGCGCGGAAATCGACTGACCTTGACAGCACGAGCAGCTTCAGCCCTGCAGGCCAAATATGTCCGCAAGAGGTACACCGAGAGCATCGAAAATCTGGATTACGTTCCTCTACTGGTACAATATAGGTCGAAAACCAACCAGCAGTCTTCCACGCTCATCCAACCTAAACACTCTTATGATGCTGCTCTTGCGGCCAAAAGGCGTGAGCTTCGCAGGCTGAAGAGACAGCTGGGAAACCAGCCCCAAAACAAAGATCAACTAAGGGTGGCAACAGTATCCTACAAAAACTGGGTAAAAAATCACCGCCACCAGCTTTATCAGCAGGATGCGGAATGCATGTTAAAAGCCATCTGCGGAAACCAGGCAAAGGAGTTCTGCTCATTGTTAAAATCTTTGGCCCCTTCATTCAACAATTCAACAATCAACGCCATAGCCGAGCAAAAATGGATCTCTCACTTTGCCACAGTTTTCCAAGCACCGGCAACAACTTCCCCAGTAATAGAGGCCGCAATGGGTGAAAATCAGTTGGCCACGGACTGGCTAAAACTGAACGATCAAGCTGAAATCGGAGAACAAATCAAAAAATTAAAGATCTCGAGAGCTGCGGGCCCTGACGGCATCTCGAACATAGACTTGAAAGCAAACCCAGTTGAATGGCCTGCGATGATCGCGTCGATCTTCATAAAATGCGCGGTGCAGAAAGCCTTGCCGCCTTCATGGACCAAATCCATCATTGTCCCGATTTATAAGAAAGGCGACATCACAGACCCGCTAAACTATCGCCCCATCGCATTGCTAGATTGTATTGGCAAAGTCTATGGGAGCCTGCTCCTGAAAAGATTCCAAGCTTGGGCAGAGCTGGCCCCATGTAATGACAAGTTTCAAACTGGATTCAAAAAGAAGATGGGCACGGCGGCTAACATTTTAACCATCAGCACCCTAAAAAGTAAGGTCTGGGAAGGGAAACCAAGAATTTTCGTTGCCTTCATCGACCTCTCCCAGGCCTTCGATCTAGTGGACCGAAACCGACTATGGCAAAAACTTGAAGGTTGGAGCTGCCCCTAGGAGCTTTTGCAGCCAATTAAAGCCCTACACTCCGATACCACCCTAAGGGTCCGACTGTCACAAAGGGGGAATTTATCAGGAGAAATTTCGACTGAACGGGGGGTAAAACAAGGCTGCCCCATGGCTCCAGCGCTGTTTCTGGCCTACATCGGTGACCTCGGGTTATCAGAAGACCTGACACGCACTTTTCCTCCACAAGTTGCAGAGGTCAAAATAAGCCATCTATTGTACTCCGATGATCTCATCTTACTGGATCAGACACAGATTGGCCTCCAGAGGCAGCTTTCCAATCTCCTCGTTTACATGCAGGAAAACAACTTAAGAATAAATAAAGAAAAAACAAAAATTCTGATAATGGCAGCTGGGCACAAAAAAACCATTGACAAATTCACATGGCGTCTAGAGGAACACGAGATCGAAAGGGTTACCGGATATAAATACTTGGGTGTACCAATTGACAGCTCGAGACTTGAGACCTCCATGCAGGCATCCCTCCTCAACAAAACCAAGAAGTTGGCTTCCCAAGGAAAGGCAATCAACAGCAAATTCGGAAAATTTTCCTGTATCCCAGTGTTAGAATTTTACAGGATAAAAGTCGTGCCGTCTATCACCTACCACCTGAAGCCATGCCATCGATTCCAGCAAAAACTTGGCAGTATCTAGAAGGCCTGTTTTGGAAGTCGGTGTTGGCCTGCCAAAATCTACATCCATCGCTGCAATTCGCCGCGAGCTGAGCCTCCTGTCTTTAAAGACAACGGTAAATATCAACACACTCAGGCTATACAGGAAATGTATAACGGACGACAGCGATCACATGTATGGTCTCCTCAACAAAGAAATCCACTCTGGTAAGGTGAAGATGCTGACAGACTGGAAAGATTTCAACAAGGCCCAACTGGAGTCGGTGGAGTGTTCGGAATTCGATCTCAGCACCAATCCCACAAGAGTCTATCAGAAACTAAAAGACCTAGACAGGATTCAAACCCAAGAAACAGCATTTAAGAACAAACTTCTTCTTCACCTTCCTCCATGTGTCAACAAACTCAACGAGCCGATGAAATACCTGCAAAAATTCCCCAGCAGGGGGGCTCGAAACGCACTCCTGAGGATAAGATTGAATCTGCTAGAGACCAACGAAATCCGATACATCAGAGGACTAGTGGACTCAAGCACATGCCGCCTGTGCGCAGCGGAGACTGAATCAATCAGACACCTGCTGCTGGTCTGTCCAAAAACTGTAACTCTGAGAGCATCCTACTTCAAACATCTAATCGGGGACGACAGAGGGTGGGACGAAGAAATCTGGTGGCCAAGACTGATGGGAGGAGACCGTACATCGTGGCTCCTAGCAACCACAAAAATTTTGGAACACACCATGAAATTGCTAACAGCCGGAGGGGCCCACCCTGAGCAGTAGCAGTGATTTTGTTTCTTTCCTTTCTTGCAGCAACTTGTCTTTGTAAAGTTCGCTTTTTGAACATATGCAAATAAAAAAATAAAAAAAATAAAAATTATTATTTACATATCTGATTAATAGATTAATTAATTCTTACAAAATGAATACATCCTTAAGAAATTAAAAGTATGTCATCAATGGTATAGCGAACAAATAAAATACATACAATTAAAATACATAACATGTAAAACAGATTTAGACCGATGTATCAAAATCAAAAGACAAAGAGAAAACAACACTCTTAATATAATCAATAACTTTTTCCTTCCGTTTTGAATAATGCATTGAGAAATTGAACAATTGCAATTCGAACAGATAGATTAGTATTGGTGAATAACCACTGCCAAGCTTGAGTCTGGTTCATGGGTAGTAAAGAAAAAGTCACCCTCGCAAAATGTTTTTTTTCGCAAAATCGCTAGACTGGGACATTCTATTAAACAATGTTGTAACGTTTCTTTCTGAGATTGTGTGTTACACGACATACAGAAATTTTGATTTTCTGGAATGAGCTTCCTTTTTGCTAAAACTTCCCCTGTGTGCCAGAGATTAAATCTGACGCATAGGTATTCACTTCGCATTTGTGGAGAAGGCCACTTAAGCAGATAGTCTGCCATGGTTCCTCATTTTTTGTGGTAGAAGCAAGAGAACAGGTGCAATACCCAGTAATACAGCCGCTCTCTGAATCCCAATACGGGTTTTAATTAATTACAATGTTAGTAGACACTTAGTGTAGAAATAAAGAGTTGATTAGAAAAAACTCAAAGGTAATACTGTTTTCTCAATGATGACTTTATCTATCCAAAATTAATAATGCGTAGTCACTAATAATTTTTATTGAGGAAGAAGTCTGCCACAAGTCACTCTTTCAACAGACTCAAATCGTGCCAATGCATTTCGGAATACAAATTCCTTCATCAGGGCAAGTCTAAACAACATAAACATAACATATATATTTTTTAAAGTAACAATACCATGAGTATTATGAATCCAATTCAAGCCCGAGGATATGACAATTATGTGAAACATGCATGTAAATATGTCGAAATAGAATTAGCATCCAGTTAAATAGCATATGAAAATAAAATGTAATAAAACACATACCCAGCAAAAATGTTTGTAGAAGTAGAAGGAGGACCGGAAATTGAAAAAAGAATAAAAGCAATCAAGCAGTGAAAAGTCATGTCTTCATAAAGTATGGTCATACAAAACAGAATATTGTCTGTTACCTGAATGAAGTAAATTAATGTGGCATCTCAACTACGGGGCTGATATCATCAGAAAAACGAACCGCTCCCCGAATCCAATGTAAAGCAGTCTCTGTAAACATAGACACATCTAGTTTAGAATCCCACGAGATTCACAACGTTGTAATTCACAACGTTCGTGGTAAAGTGTAAAGAATAAGCTTACCGTCACAGAGAGTATAGCGGAGCTGTTCTCTCTATGTCTGCCAGTAGCAGACTGACCGCGCTGCATCGGAGTGTTACTTAGCAACCTAGCTAAATATGACACGTGATCGCGGCTCCTCGCTAGAGGGCGCGATGCAAGTGTCAAGGCTGCAATCAAGCCAGTAGGCTTGAATAACAAGGATTAAACTATTTTGGAGACTAATGGGCTCATACCTAGAGTAATAAACCTATTAAGAAAATAAAATAGAAATAAGTGAAAATCACAGAAAGTGAAGAAATACTCAGCGCCAAAAATTCCGGGTAGTGTAACAATGAAGATAGTAGCACATGTACGAGGGACAGAACAGACTATAAAAAGAATTATGAAAAAGGATGTAGCTATGTCAATATTTCACATCATGTATCAAATTGTAGATATATAGAAAGATGCTGCCAGTGGTGTCGTCATCAAGACGGCACCTTGGGTCCTGGATAAAAATCCAGGATATGCAGCATGCGAACCACACCTACGGGGAGTGTATTAAATCCACTTTGCCCGTAAAATTTCAAAATAACGACCATATTTGTAAGTTTGTGTTAACAATAGTTACATATAAATCATGGTGCCACTAGTACATGGATGTAATTCTAAACAGGTCCATCCAAACAGAAATAACATACAATTAGAGAAAACAATGAAAATTAATCTCCTCATTTAGTCCATTAGGTACCAAACTGCCAAATCCTGTCTATCCAGTAAGTTTCCCTGCGATTTAGACGTTGGCTTAGATCCTCATGAGGACTGTTCCTGGTAAGTACTTCTAAAATCACAAATCTTATCTGTGTCACATTATGTCCAGTAGCCACCCAATGTCGTGCCACAGCTGAATTGGTGTTCGCATTACGGATACAGGACCGATGCTCACTTCACCTTAGTTTGGCTGTTCTTGTCGATTGTCCAACAGAGAATTTCCCGCATAGGCACTTGATCCCATGAATGATGTTACTACTGTCACAAGTCCCAAATGTCTTCAGCAGAATCTTCTGTCCTGTTCTCGGATGGTTGATGATGTTGCCTTTGATAACAAAGTTGCAATTAACACAATGGAGGCAAGTGAATGTACCAGTATGTTGGGTTGTAGGTCCTTTTATTGCTGGTTTAGTTTGCACCAATTCGTCCCTTAGGTTCCTACTACGTTGATATGCAAAAACTGGTTTTTCATTAAACAGATTCTGTACTCTAATGTCATTTTTGAATATCTCCCAGTGGTTCATAGTAGTTTTCTTGATTTTATTAGTTTGAGTTGAACATTTTGAAACGTATACTGGTGACTTCAATTCTCTCCTTTCCTTGGGGTTCTGTACTGATAATAGAGTCTCTCGTGACAGAGCATTGACCTTGTCAGATGCTAAATCAAGCTCATCCTGCTTGTATTCACGGGCCAGAAATTTCTCCTTCATCTCCATCTGTTGCATTTTACAGTCTTCAGGATCACTCACTATCTTCTTTACCCGTAGTAGCTGACTGTATGGCAGGTTTTTTAGCAAACTTGGCTGGTGAAAGCTGAGGCGATGCAAGAGGTTATTGCGATCAGTGATTTTCCGAAACAGAGAAGTACTGTAGCTTTTAGCTTGCTTTCTGACCTGGACATCTAGGAAAGTTATGGTGTCATATGAAGTTTCCTTAGTGAATTGTATCCTTTGGTCAATGCTGTTAAGATATTCAAAAAATATCTCAAAAGACTCTTTGGTCCCCTTCCAAACTCCAAAGATATCATCTATGTATCTTGTCCATATCGCGCCTGAATAGGGACCCTTCCCCATATGCTCCATCGTGTATGTCGTAATTTGAAGAAGGCTGAAAAAACGAATCGAGGACGAGGCCATCGAGCCGGGATCGAGAGGTGTTCGGGGCGCCCCTGTGAAAGTGATGAGAGACTCCTTTTCAGATCTGTACACAACCGATCCCTGATCGACGTGTCCAGCCAGAGAGCAAGAAGGCGAGGGTCCCAAAACGAGGCAGAGTAAGCCAGATAGGCAGACACGACGATCCTTGGTTGTGTCAGTATATGGACAATTTGCGACTTCATAAGAGACAAATCGGTTGATCAGGTGAGTCGTGCCCCGATTCTAATAATCCAGATATTGTTTGAGTGTTGCTCTAGCAAGATCAAATGCCCAGGGTAAGGTACAAATATGATTAAACATGCCTGGGAAATTGTCTTCCTGTTTAGTGGGATTTGTCCACTGCGGTAGACAATCTTTGGAAACTGGCCAGGCTGCGCCACCCGTAGGATCGCCAGCGTATGAGATGTATGTGAAGTATGGAATAGGGGCAATCATTTTTTGGAAATTTGGCAAAGGCAAACCAGACACAAAGAAGATTTGCAATGGCCTAAAAATGGGAGTTATGAGATGGCGCGTGTAGATTATTTGGAATCAGTATTGCTGTCCAAGGAAGCACGCCCTGTGACATTTGACGTCATTAGAAACTGGAGGAAGGAAGCTATGCTTCACTTGAGAAGCAGAGAGAAACATGCGCTTAGGCACAAATCTAGAGAAGATAGAGCGCTAGACCAGGAGGAAAAAGAATGCGATGAGCAAATTAGAAAGGCAGATGGAAGTCTCCAAATGGGGATAGATAAAATATATCCTCAACGAGAATTACATGCATCGGATGAACTAATCAATAATATTTTAAATGAGAAGAGGCAAGAACGACCCAAAAGTAAGAGTGACATAATTGCACCAGTGACCGTTGCTCAGCTTTCGCCTCAGCCCACCCCCGTTGTTCAGCCTCCATTACAGCCACAGTTAATACTCCCCCTTCCAGTTGTACCATCCACACCAGCCCCTCCTCTCCTCTCAATCTCACTCCCCCCTCCCCCGACCGAATTTCAATCCATAGTAATCAGAGAAGACAGCATGGGAGGAGCGGGGCCTGCACCAAGCACGCAGCAAGAAAGCAAAGTAAAGAGAGCGAGATGATCGAGTGGTTGCTGATGTTCATTGTACTCCCCGTTTTATGAACTTGTAATTAAACGGACTCACTTTGCCAAACTATTGAGTTGTCTTGACTATTTGATGCATGAGTATGAATCTGCATCCCCATCTATCGCGAGGGTGCTGCGACTCATCTTAAAGGGCTTTTTGGAGATCATCCAGTTCAGGTGTCTCCCAAGGTGCAGGCGATGTGCCTTGCCATTGCAGGATGGTGCTTCCTGCCACTCTTCCTCTGCTGTTCGGCATGCGCAGCTTCATGTCTGCTGGACTGCTGTGACATGTTACTTGCATGCGTCAAAGCATACTTATATGGCATCATTCGTTGCTCATGCGGAATGTTGGTATCTCTGTGTTGCAATCAGCATGTATGTGTATGTCGTAGGGTGCTGCAGGAAGTTGAGTGGTTGTGCGCTTGGTGTGGTGAATATGTTGGTTGACCTGTGTACATGTTGCACCTGTATGTAAATATGTTTGTCCATGTGCATATATGTGTGTGTCGGCATGGGTTTTCTATGTATGTCAGGATGTGTTGGTCTGTCACTCACCTGTATCATGTCCCTCCTCTGGGAGCACCTTCTGCTCCCAGGCACTCCATGAAATGGTCTCAGGTCCCCTCTCACAAGTGCTGTCTTTGGCTTCCTGCGCCTCTGGCATGTGTTTGCGCATGGCACGCTTGAAGTCATTCCACCTCGTACATAGATCTCCCTTCTCTCGTGGCACGGTGGACACTGTCTGCATTGACCAATTCCATCCGCCTGTCCCTCCTTCCAGTGTATGCACCTCTTTCCGCTGCATGTACCTCCTTCCACTGCATGCCCCTCTTTCTGCTGCATGTCCCTCCTTCCACTGCATGCCCCTCTTTCCGCTGCATGTCCCTCCTTCCACTGCATGTCCCTCCTTCCACTGCACTTGAGGAACGCATCACTGGCATCATATTGTCCAGCAACACCTGCAGTTCTGTGGGGCTCTTGCACCTGGCATGCCTGGTGGGTAGGAATGTTGTTGCATAGGGTCACATGCTTTTTCTAGTTCTCCACCTTGCAGCTGTATTGGGCTATTTGACTGCCTTCCTGGGACTTTTCTGGAGATCTGCAGCAACGTTCTGGAAATGCGATTTCCACCGGCCTCATCTTCCATTCATCTCCGGCTGTCCCCTCCTCTCATTCCTTGGCTACCATCCCCACTGTTCCCTCCTCCTCTCCCCCTCTTCAAGCTGCCTTCACAACTCCGCAGGGCGTGCCTCTGATTTGTACCCCTCCCGGAAGGTCTTTAAGGCCGGCAACCTTCTTCATCTTGCCAATCTCAACTCTCGCTCTGCTGACAAACACTCCTCTGACATCTGCCACCTCCTTGAAGAACTTGACCTTGATGTCCTCGGTCTTACGGAGACATGGTTCAGGGCCAGCTCTGTCACAAGCTTTGACACTCTCCTCCCTGATGGTTACAAGATCCTCTCTGCACCCAGATCCACCCGGCCTGGACGGGGTGTAGCCCTGATCTTTCCAAAAGTGGATTCCTGCCACTATCATTCCTACTCAGATTTACTCCTCCTTCGAATGCCTTTTCTGCAGGCTCTCAATCTCTCCTAGCCACTCTCTTACCGTTGCTACTCTCTACTGCCCACCTGAGAAAATCACCTCTTTTCTTTCTGAGTGGGCTGACCTCTCCTCCTCCCTCCTGACCTTTACCACTCAACTCCTCCTCCTTGGTGACCTCAACAACCACCTCGATTCCCCCTGTCGCTCATCTTTGCTCTTTCGCAACCTTTGTGATTCCCTCTCCCTCTCTATCCTCCCCTCTGGCCCGATGCACTCTGCAGGACACACACTTGATGTCCTGATCTCCTCTGGCCTCCTCCTCTCTATCCCTCTGACCACTCATGTCTCCTGGAGTGACCACTGCCTTCTCTCCTCTCATCGCTCACTCTCTTCCACCAAACCAAGCTCACCCCAACATTGCCACCTACCTTCTTAGACATCTGACCTATGAAGCATGTGTCAGTTGAGGCTTTCACTGCTATCTTCTCTCCACCCTCTCCTCCTCTGGATGACTCACACCCTGACACAACCCTGTCCCTTCTCTACTCTTCCATTTCTGATACTATTGATGCTTTTGCCCCTGTCATGAGGATCCGCTTGAAGTCCAAAGCCAAGTGCAATTCCTGGTATGACTCCGACCTAGCTACACTTAAACATAAGTGAAGGGCGGCTGAGAGGAAATGGAGGGCTTCTAGTTCATCCTCTGACAAACTGGCCTGTCGCCTGCTCCAAAGGCAATACCGAATCTCTGTCTGCACCAACACATTCAAGTCCATGTCTCTGTGGCATCTAACAACTCAGCTGAACTCTTCAAAATCTGCAAGGAGCTTGCCAACCCTGCTGTAGTCTCTACCCCTCCTCTTGCCTCCCAAGCTCTCTGCAATGACCTTGCCTCTCATTTTATCCCAAAAACCCATGACATCATGTCCACCCTCTCCTCCCCTCCCCTTCCTATTCCCCCTCAGTGTGCGCTTGCTAACCCCCCCTTTAATAACCCCCCTCCCTCCTTCTCTTCTTTTCCTCTCTTCTCCCCTGATGAGGTCGCTAGACAAGTCCGATCTATGAAAGCCTCGTCAAAACAGGTTCATCCCTGTTTCTCTAAATCCATCAAGGACCACATTGACACCCTCGCGCCGGCCCTTGCAGATTTTTGCAACCATTGCTTTGCTTCAGGATCCTTCCCCTTCCCTCTGAAACACTCCCTTGTGCATTCTCTTCTCAAGAAACCCACAGCTGATCCTTCCTGTCCGGCTATCACCCAATCTCCATTACTCTCTTTCTAGGCAAACTCCTGGAAAAGTTGGCCATCTCTCAGCTTAACCTTCATTCTGATTCTGTTGGCTGTCTCCATGGCCACCAATCTGGGTTCAGAGCAGCCAGAAGCACAGAAACTGCTCTCCTGAACATCCGTGAAGATCTGCTCTCGACTTTAACATTTGTTCTGTCCTCATCCTACACGATCTCTCTTCTGCCTTCGACACGGTCAACCATACCACCCTGCTCAACCATCTCTGTGATAACCTAGGCATCACTGATCAGGCTCTGGCCTGGCTGACCTCTTTCCTCTCTGATCGACCCGCCCAGGTCCAACTGGGGTCCTTCCTTTCATCTATCTTCCTCTCTACCTGTGGTGTTCCCCAGGGGTCTAACCTCTCGCCCTGGCTTTTCAACCAATACCTGGCAACTCTCGGCCACTGCATTGCCATTCTATGTTCAAATTTCCAGTGCTACGCTGATGACACTCAACTCTTTTGCAGGCTGCCCTCAGCCACCTCCTCTCCCTCCCTCATCTCTGATTGCCTAACTGTCATTCAAGATTGGTGTGCTGCCAATGATCTCTGTCTGAATGCCAGCAAGACGGAGATCCTCCTCATCAGCAACCCTTCTCCATCCTTTCCCCTCTCTCTCCGGCCGGCCTCGTTTGGCCCTCCTCCTATCCCCACCTGTAAGAACCTTAGGGTCATCTTTGACTTCACACTTTCCTTCTCCGCCCACATCTCTGAGGTCTCTAAAAGTCAAACTTATGACTGCACCTCCTCAGAGGTATTCTGCCTTTCCTCTCCTTCCCCCAGAAGCTCACTGTCTCCCACGCTCTGGTTCTCTCTAGGTTGGACTATTGTAACAGCCTCTTTCTAAATGTACCTGCCTCTTCTCTTCGCCCTCTGCAACTCATCCAGAACAAGACTGCGAGACTTGTCCTTGGCCTCAAGCCCTGGGATCGTATCTCTCCAGCTCTGAAATCTCTCCATTGGCTCCCAGTGCTTGCAAGGATTGAATTCAAAACCCTCTGCATTGTCCACAAGGCTTTCTGGGGCCTGGGTCCAAAATACCTACAGCTATCCCTCTGCAAATACCTCCCCTCTCGAGCTCTTCACTCCTCTACCTCCAACTCCCTCAGGGGCAGTCGTTTCTCTAAGAAACGAGCTGGGGTAGATCTCTGTCTTCGGCTAGGTCCTCCCTCTGGAATAGCCTCCCTGCCACTCTTAAACTTGAGGAGAACCATCTCCATTTCTGGAAGCACCTCAAGACCTTCCTCTTTGCTTCTGCCTTCGCTCCCCCTCTCCCCTGCTGATCTGCTCTCTCTTGGCATTGTGCACCTGGCCACCCTTCTTCACTGCTTCCCGGCCACACCTTGCACTGGGGACTGTATCTATACCCATACAGTCCCCCACCCTCCTTTTTTTCTTCTTTTTAAGCACTTATCAGACTTACCCAGTCTGTTGACGCAAACACAGCACTTGCCACTTGCTGGCTGCACTAGCCCTGCTTATTGCTCCATTATCTATTTAATTTTTGTATTTATTATTATTTATCTGTCCATCCTCTGCTCCGCACTTTCCACTCTCCCCCTTCCATGCACATTTACCCTTTTCCCTTCCCCTGCACTTGCGCGTTCTCAATGTCACTGGGCCTAGTAAGATCGCTGTTGGGTTCTCCCCTGTTCCCCTCCCTTGCCTTGTCGCGCTCTGAAACACTTGTGTACAAGCGCGATACAAATAAAATAGCATATCATATCATTTATCCCTTTACCGTGATAAGGGAAAGTCCAGGTTTCCTCCTGGCCGCTCTAGAGCTACAGAGACCAGTGCCAGCGGGCACTGGGGTGCCCCACTTTCACTGGACAGGGCCAACTTATGCATTTCCGGGGGCAGGCACCACTGCCCAGATTTTAGGAGAGTGGCATTCAAAGTGTTTTAACTAACTCTGTTGGAGATTGATTTTTCTGGGGGGTTTGCTCTGGCCCCTGCTTTTACCGCTTAGATGCGGTTTCCACCACCCCCTCCCCCCACTACATCGCCCCCAAAAGCTGAAATAAAGCCCATGCACCCGCCCCAGGCGCCCAATGAAGCACTAGGAAACGTTTCTGAAATGTGTTTAATGAACGTTAATTAAGACAGAAGACAGCAGACTCCCCCCAGGTTGCGCCGAGCCGCACGTTAATTAAATCTGCTGAGAAGAAGATGAGGGTGGGGGAAGGTGCGGGGGGAGAAGGGACGGCCCGAGGAAGGGAAGACAGACACGTTGGGAGAAAGAGAAACAGGAAGGGAGGAGAGTGCACGTGTGGCAGGGAGGGGGCGATAGGAGATAGCAGAGAGTGAGGGTACAAAAGAGGAAAAAGAGACGCGAGGAAGAAGGGAGAGTGGGTGGGGAGAGCAAAGAGGAAGGAATGGGAAGATTTAGAAGAGGCGAAGAGCCCTTGGGGCGGGAGGGGAAGAAGATGAGGAGGAGCGGGGAGAAGAGGAAGAAAAGGAGAAGAGCAGAAGGGGAGAAAGAAGAAACAGTGAACAGGGAAAGGAGGGGGAAAGTAAAGCACACGAAGGGCAGACGATTCAAAGGAGGGAGGTGGAAGGAGTGGAAGTGGAGACGTAGGAGAAGAGAAGCTAAGTGTGGCGAAGAAAGGAGGGGAAGAATAGGGGAGAGAGAGGAAATAGAGAAGTGGTAACACATCAGAAGGGGAGGAATGGAAGAAGAGAAGAAAAATATGGTAAATGGAGGAGAGAAAGGAAAAGGAAAAAAAGAGGAAGAAAAGAAGAAGGCAAGGAAGAGGGGGAAACAGAGAAGGAACGAGAAAGCAGAAGAAGAGGAGTAGAGATCAAGCACTGGATGGGAAAGGGGAGAAGGAGGGAAGGAAAGAGGTGGAAGGAGAGAGAGAAAGAGGAAGTAGAAGAAGAGGTTAAGCAGTGGAAGGAAGAGGGAACAGAAAGAGGATGAAGAGAGAAGGAAAGAGAATGTAGAAGGAGAGAAGGGAGAGGAGAGAAGATGTGGGAAGGAGAGAAGAAAAGAAGGAGAGAAGGAACGAGGAGGAAGAAGGAGAGGAGAAGCGGTCAAGTAGTGGAAAATAGAGGAGAGAAGGAGGGAAGGAAAGAGGGGGTAGGAGAGAGGGAAGCAGAAGTAGAAGAAGAGGTCAAGCAGTAGAAGGAAGAGGGGAGAAGAGGGGACAGAAAGAGGGGGAAGAGTGAAGGAAAGAGGAAGTAGAAGGGGAGAGAGGAGAAGAAGGAAAGGTAAGAGGGGAAAGAGAGAAGGAAAGAAGGAGGGAAGAGGAAGAAGAAGAGGAGATGAGGTCAAGCAGTGGAAGTGAGAGGGGAGAAAAATAGAAGGAAAGAGGGGGAAGGAGAGAAGGAAAGCAGAAGGAGGGAAGAGGAAGAAGAAGAAGGTGAGATGAGGTCAAGCAGTGGAAGGGAGAGGGGAGGAGAAGAAAAGGAAAGAGGGATGGAGAAGAAAGAGGAAGTAGAAGAAGAGGAGAAGAGGGCACACCATGGAAGGTAGAGGAGAAAAGAAGGGAAGGGAAGAAGGGGGAGGAGTATAAAGAGGAGATCTTCACTTCTGAACCTTTTAATTGGGCATTTATTCTCAGTAAACTCTTCCAGACGATTATCAATTCCCAGACACACCTACATCATGGAAACAAGCTCTTGTCAGGCCAATGTATAAAAAGGCGAAGATCTGACCCTGTACATTATTGGCCAATCGCTTACTGGATGGCAACAGTAAGATCTTTGCCGAATTGGTTTTGCAAGATCTTGAAAATCGGGCTACTTATATTTAAATACTTTCTAAATTTCAGGTTGGTTTTCGTAAAGAGCTCTCAACCATTTTGAATGGTTTGACGATTAACATCCTTAAAGCCCAATCTCAAAAAATAATGTCATCTCCTACCTACTTTGTCCTAATTGATTTGTCAAAGGCGTCTGACCTTGTTTACAGGTCAAAGCGCTGGTCTAAGTTAAAATCATGGAATATTCCTATGTGCCTGCTGCAAATTATTATAGCGCCCCACAAGCATACATCAATCCAGGTTAGAATCCATTTAGCAGGTGATTTAACCACCTCGATACCTACAGCCAAAGGGGTAAGGCAAGGATGTCTTTTGGCCGCTCTTCTCTTTAATCTATATCTTGCCGATTTACCGGCATTCCTAGAAAACTCTACTTTTGTTTCTCCAACCATAGACACCTGTAAGCTGTTTTTGTTGGCATACTGCTGACGATATAGCGCTGATAGATAACACTTGCACAGGACTCCAGCGTTTAATAAATGCTCTAGAAGAGTATGCCGATGCGAAGAGGTTATTTATAACGTGCTTAATACCCAGAGGTTTCTAAGCGCGGGCCCAGGGATCGAACCTGCGTTGCCAGGGATCGAACCTGCGTTGCTCTGTGTCGTCTTGCTTCCAAGGCGAGCATGTTGCCCCTGAGCTATCCTCCCGAGACCAAGTGATCAATGACTTAGTGATCAATACTAACAAATCAAACATAATTATGTTTGGCAAGCAACTAAAAAAGACATCTAACCCTTATTGGTCGCTTGATAACAAAGTCATTCCATTAGAGAACATTGTAAAATATCTGGCATTGACTCTAACCTCTAACCATTCAGTGCAGGACCTGAAGGTGGAACTTGAGAGAAACGTCATCAATTCATGTGCCAAATGAAAACACTGCTCCACTCATTCTGCAGATTTTCACTCATGCCGCTCATTAACTATTACAAGGGCAAGATCATTCCGTCCTTTTTATACGGCATAGAGTGTAAACCTTGCGCAAAAAAATACATGAATGGGACAGGCGTGAAGGATGATCATGGACAAAAAGTACTACCTTTACCTCCTTCTCTGCCTACCTTGAAGTTGCGCAATGAGTTAGGTCTGCATTCTCTGAAATTGTACTATGACTGGAATGTTCTGGCCCTTTATAGAATAATTCTCAGTCCTAAAGAACATTTGTCACGAGGATATTCATGCTCACCTCTTGGCACATAAGAGCTCCTATTTGACAAGTTTACATCATGAACACAAACTAATCTTATCCAATTTTGAAAGTTTTAACTTCACTCTAATAGAAAACCCTGATAAGATAAAGCGTGCACTTAATGCGAGCAGATTGGATAAGTACCAGAGCCTCGATCAGTAATTTAAAGAACACTAAAACATTTACTCTATGTTAAAAACTCAGTACCTATGATCTTCCATACATAAGACGTTTTCCGAATCCTGTCTGGAGAACTGAGTTGTTGAGTTTTTGGCTCAATCTCATTAGATCTTGTGAAACACAGCAGAAATGGTTAACATTAGACCCTTCTGCAGGGGAAGGTACACTGTGTGGTGAAGGGTTGGTACAGGATCTGAGGCATTTGGTTATTTCATGCTCTTTTACTCTTACTATCAGAGAAACATGTTTCTCATCTTTGGTTCATAATCCAGTTTGGCTCTCTACACAGGATTTCTGTTATAGGATCTCATCGGGCAAGGAGATCCGTTATAGGATCTCATCGGGCAAGGAGATCCCCTCGTCTATTGCCTTGATCAAATACCTGAATAGACTGAATTCCATACAAATCTCCCTGTAATCCACACATATTGCACCGATCTAGCAATACTAATGACCTTTCAGTTGCATTTTAGATTGTTTCATTGGAATAGTAATTTAGTTGATATGTTCTTTTTTTGCATTACTTTTTTTAGTTAAAAACTGTCTTTTGTTTAGAGAAATAGGACCATGAAATTATGTTGAATTATTTATTATTTTGCATTTCTTTAACTACTTATTTCATTCTGATGAAGAATGTGTAAAATGTCCTTTTATGCGACTATGTGCAGAATAAAAAAAGAAAAGAGGAAGTAGAAGAAGAGGAGAAGAGGTCAAGCAGTGGAAGGGAGAGGGGAGAAGAAGGGAAGAACAGAGGGGGAAGGAGAGATGGAAAGAGGGAGTGAAGGGAAGAGGAAGATGAAGAAGAGGAGAAGAGGTCAAGCAGTGGAAGGGAGAGGGGAGAAGAAGGGAAGGACAGAGGGGGAAGGAGAGGAAAGAGGAAGTACAAGAAGAGGAGAAGAGGTCAAGCAGTGGATGAGTGAGGGGAGAAGGAGGGAAAGAAGGAGAGGGAAGGAGAAAAGGAAAGAGGAAGTAGACGAGGAGGAGAAGAGGTCAAGCAGGGGAAACGAGAGGGGAGAAGAAGGGAAGAGGGTGAAGAAGAGAAGGAAAGCGGAGCAGAAGAAGAGGAGAAGAGGTCAAGCAGTGGAAGGGAGAGGAGAGAAGTAGGGAAGGCTAGGGAGATAGGGAACAGAATTAAACCATATTAATAAGCAAAAAGGCAAGGCTTATTCGGGAGGAGCACAGGAATCTCATAGAGAGATATTAGGTAATTAATTAAAATCAGTTCACTCAGCAGAGCTGGCCGCAGGCAACAGCAGAGCTTATGAAAGACGAAGACACAGCACCAGTCAGACGTGGACATGTGACCGAGCAGGAGAGCGGCAGCAACAAGAGGATACATAAGAGAGACCACACCAGACAAGTGGACATGTGACAGATCAAGAGAGAGACAGCAACAAGAGGACACATAAGAGAGACCACACCAGACAAGTGGACATGTGACAGAGCAAGAGAGAGACAGCAACAAGAGGACACATAAGAGAGACCACACCAGACAAGTGGACATGTGACAGAGCAAGAGAGCGACAGCAACAAGAGGACACATAAGAGAGACCACACCAGACAAGTGGACATGTGACAGATCAAGAGAGAGACAGCAACAAGAGGACACATAAGAGAGACCACACCAGACAAGTGGACATGTGACAGAGCAAGAGAGAGACAGCAACAAGAGGACACATAAGAGAGACCACACCAGACAAGTGGACATGTGACAGAGCAAGAGAGCGACAGCAACAAGAGGACACATAAGAGAGACCACACCAGACAAGTGGACATGTGACAGAGCAAGAGAGAGACAGCAACAAGAGGACACATAAGAGAGACCACACCAGACAAGTGGACATGTGACAGAGCAAGAGAGAGACAGCAACAAGAGGACACATAAGAGAGACCACACCAGACAAGTGGACATGTGACAGAGCAAGAGAGCGACAGCAACAAGAGGACACATAAGAGAGACCACACCAGACAAGTGGACATGTGACAGAGCAAGAGAGAGACAGCAACAAGAGGACACATAAGAGAGACCACACCAGACAAGTGGACATGTGACAGAGCAAGAGAGAGACAGCAACAAGAGGACACATAAGAGAGACCACACCAGACAAGTGGACATGTGACAGAGCAAGAGAGCGACAGCAACAAGTGGACACATAAGAGAGACCACACCAGACAAGTGGACATGTGACAGATCAAGAGAGAGACAGCAACAAGAGGACACATAAGAGAGACCACACCAGACAAGTGGACATGTGACAGAGCAAGAGAGCGACAGCAACAAGAGGACACATAAGAGAGACCACACCAGACAAGTGGACATGTGACAGAGCAAGAGAGAGACAGCAACAAGAGGACACATAAGAGAGACCACACCAGAAGTGGACATGTGACAGAGCAAGAGAGAGACAGCAACAAGAGGACACATAAGAGAGACCACACCAGACAAGTGGACATGTGACAGATCAAGAGAGAGACAGCAACAAGAGGACACATAAGAGCGACCACACCAGACAAGTGGACATGTGACAGAGCAAGAGAGAGACAGCAACAAGAGGACACATAAGAGAGACCACACCAGAAAAGTGGACATGTGACAGAGCAAGAGTGAGACTGCAACAGGAGGACGTATAAGAGAGACCGCACCAGACAAGTAGACATGTGACAGAGCAAGAGAGTCACAGCAACAAGAGGACGTATAAGAGAGACCACACCAGATACGTGGACATGTGACAGAGCAAGAGAGAGAGACTGCAACAGGAGGACATATGAGAGAGACCAAACCAGACAAGTGGACATTTGACAGAGCAAGAGAGAGACAGCAACAAGCGGACACATAAGAGAGACCACACCAGACAAGTGGACATGTGACAGAGCAAGAGGGAGACAGAAACAAGAGGACACATAAGAGAGACCACACCAGACAAGTGGACATGTGACAGAGCAAGAGTGAGACTGCAACAGGAGGACGTATAAGAGAGACCGCACCAGACAAGTGGACATGTGACAGAACAAGAGAGACACAGCAACAAGAGGACGTATAAGAGAGACCACACCAGACAAGTGGACATGTGACAGAGCAAGAGAGAGAGACTGCAACATGAGGACATATGAGAGAGACCAAACCAGACAAGTGGACATGTGACAGAGCAAGATAGAGACTGCAACAAGCTGACATATAAGAGAGACCGCACCAAACTAGTGGACATGTGACTGAGCAAGAGAGAGACTGCAACAAGAGGACATATAAGAAAGGCTGCACCAGATAAGTGGACATGTGACAGAGCAAGAGAGAGACAGCAAGAAGAGGACACATAAGAGAGACCACACCAGACAAGTGGACATGTGACAGAGCAAGAGAGAGACAGCAACAAGAGGACACATAAGAGAGACCACACCAGAAAAGTGGACATGTGACAGAGCAAGAGTGAGACTGCAACAGGAGGACGTGTAAGAGAGACCGCATCAGACAAGTGGTCATGTGACAGAGCAAGAGAGTCACAGCAACAAGAGGACGTATAAGAGAGACCACACCAGATAAGTGGACATGTGACAGAGCAAGAGAGAGAGACTGCAACAGGAGGACATATGAGAGAGACCAAACCAGACAAGTGGACATGTGACAGAGCAAGAGAGAGACAGCAACAAGAGGACACATAAGAGAGACCACACCAGACAAGTGGACATGTGACAGAGCAAGAGGGAGACAGAAACAAGAGGACACATAAGAGAGACCACACCAGACAAGTGGACATGTGACAGAGCAAGAGTGAGACTGCAACAGGAGGACGTATAAGAGAGACCGCACCAGACAAGTGGACATGTGACAGAACAAGAGAGACACAGCAACAAGAGGACGTATAAGAGAGACCACACCAGACAAGTGGAAATGTGACAGAGCAAGGGAGAGAGACTGCAACATGAGGACATATGAGAAAGACCAAACCAGACAAGTGGACATGTGACAGAGCAAGATAGAGACTGCAACAAGCTGACATATAAGAGAGACCGCACCAAACTAGTGGACATGTGACTGAGCAAGAGAGAGACTGCAACAAGAGGACATATAAGAAAGGCTGCACCAGATAAGTGGACATGTGACAGAGCAAGAGAGAGACCGCAACAAGAGGACATATGAGGGACACCACACCATTTTACAGTGGAGGTGCGACAGAGCCGCTGGATGGAGAAAGAGAGAGACAGCAACATGAGGGCACATGATAGAGAAACAGCACCATTTAAAAGTATACCTGTGACAGAGCAGCAGGGCAGAGAAATAGAGCAACAGCAACAAGAGGACATATGAGAGAGACAATGTTAAGATGGATTTATAAAGTCTGAACTGGTGGGCAGACGTTTAGGAGGCCACCCTAGTTTAGTGGAACAGGGGAACCTTCTGGACAAACCAAACCAATCTACGGTAGCTTTGCAGGCGGTCAAGACTAAGTCTCCAGAGGGGTGAGAGTGATCGGAAGCCCACAATGAGCAAACACAGTGAAACTCCACAGAATACTCTTGGACAGATGTATATCAAAAATACATTTATTATAGGCCTTTATAACAAAAACACAATTAAACCACAGTTTTCAAGAAAACAATTACCGCACATGCTTATTCAATATGTAACATATACAATAATGCGATTAGCCTAAGGCTGATGATGGGGGAGGGGAGCAAATAACCGCAACCTGTAACAGAAAGGGCCAGTTCAACACATATATCAGTTTAGGAAGTCCTTCTCCAACAATCCATAACTTATGTAGTCCAGCCCTACGAAGAGAGTTTGTGGGCTAACAACGCGCGGTCGTGTGTAAGACAAAAAGCAAGTTCTCTTCAGGGGCTGTAGCTGCTCAGGAAGGGGCTACGTTCCTATTCCTAGTAGAGGGTCTACTCTTGTGGATGGAGTGACGTTCAGAGTTCGGGAATAGCTGGGGAGTGCAGGCTAGTCCAGCCAAGGTGAGGATCCTTTAAGGGTTTCTCGTGCTTAAAAAGGGATGGATGTTCCAGGGGGCCACCAGTAAATTATGAAAGTACTCATTGACCCTCGACACAGTCCAGACCAAACTTTGGTAGTCTAGCCAACTTCTCTCGTAGGTGTTAACCCTGCAGTTTCAGGACGCTCCAGCTCTCAGAGGCTGTGGGACGGCACGATAGTCTGTGGCGGGACAGTAACCTTTACTCCGCTCTCGAGGAAAGGAGGATAGTGCTGGAGCAGCACATCTCAGGACATGGTAGGTAAGAACGGCAGGCACTTTCAGCGATGGCCACCAAAGCGGGGCGATGCAAGAACTGCAAATGCTCACGGCATGGTGCACCCTCAGAAATCACAACCAGAGGAGCTAAGACAAAGAGTTTTGGCGGCAGAGTATCCAGGACTACAAGCGAGTGATTGCCAATGTCTTGAGTCTCAACTCAGGAGAGCACAGTTCTTGTGCGATACCCTGGGTTCGAGCTGGACAGTTCACTGGATGGCCCAGGAAAACTTCCGAAGAGGCTCTTTGTGAGGGTAAGTAGAAGAAGCCGAGATTAGTGGTTCCCACTACTTCAAAGGGGTGAAGCAGCCTTGCAGGCCTTCTTGGTTCAATGAAGAAACAGGGGTCCATCTTGACAGTGTACAGGCAGGCGGAGTGATCTCTGACGGGCCCATGGGATCAGAGCTCACCCTCGAGTACTTTAAGGCAAGATAGCTGCACCCTGAGGAGGATGGGGAGCGGGATTCTCTTACTCCAACACCAATCAATAAGGACAAATCAATGGTTTGGCAAAGGGAAGTCCGTTTAATGACAAGTACAAAAAACGGGGAAACATTAGGAAATCATCAGTGATGCAATCGCCCGTCTCGTTTCAACTTCCAAATTCTTCATTCAGACAGCAATAGCTATAGCAAATTCTCATCATCATTGACGTGTAATATTCTAAAGTTTGTCATGCAATTCTATTGGTTAAAAAGATAACTTAAGTATAGGTACTATATCTGTATATGACAACAGAGTGTGAGGATTGGATAACTCTTATTGGGTGGGCATCTGAGCCCATCCCTCTACATCACTCGTGCTAGACATCACTAAAAGTATGACGTCTCATTGGTTCTACTAGCTATAGGACCCTAGATTACTTGGTCCATTGTGATTGGGTCGGTTACACCCCAAGGCATAAATCTCCACTTTAATTATGGTCACCCAGATGCTACATGCCCCGCAAGTCACCTGCCTCCCTTCCATCAATCAGTACTTTAGGGCTACGTGTCAATTAGTTGGTTTTGGGTGACATCAGACGTTGGTACCTCTCCGCACCTGGCTGGTCATGTGTTAGTACACCGTGAAGCTGCTTCATTTTCCATTTATTTGCGTATTTGATTCTCCTTTCAGCCTTGCCACCTGCCTGGGCCTACTTATCTCGACCTTCACGGGGCATGATGCTATGCTCTTAAGTTTCGATTCTTCGAAGCTGCTGCTCTCCTCCCTTCCTTGGGTGACCTCGAATTCCCAGACATGAGCCCTTCTTGCTAAGTTTCGATTCTGCTCTTTCGTCTTGCTTTGTGCTGGTATATGAATCCTGGCTTGTTTGACCACTATCAACCTGGGCTTAATTCTGCTTTTGTATAAAGTGGCTTTGCACTTATATAATGTGCTTTATTGAGGTAGATATACATTTGGCGCTTGCCGCTCTATTCTTCTACTAAGCATAGCAAGCAGTACTGTTTCCTTAGCTTCTTGCGTTCCAAGCCTATTTACAGGCGTTAGCTGGTTGCGTATCTTCATCCTGTTTTATGGTTATGTTTCTTTAAAGTTCAGCATTGCTTCTCTTTCTAAGTCCATTACATCATTATTCCTTACATTTGGTCTCTGCGTGGATTGTCGTTTCATTCTTCTGAACGTCTGTCCGGGCCCTTGTGTCATCACCATTTGCCTTCAATTAAGGCCCTTTGGGTCTCTTCGGGGACAGTTTGTAAGTAGTCTTCATTTCGTGTCAGATGCTGGTACGGTTAATAATAATAATAATAATAATAATTTGGCATTTATATAGCGGTACGAAACCTCAGTTATCTGAGCGCTGCTTATTATTACCCACAGGTGTGGTGCTCATTTATCGACCTCGGAAGGATGAAAGGCTGAGTTTGGCCCTGCCGGGATTCGAACCTGCGTTAGCAAGTTCTGCATGGATGTCAAAGCGAGCGCTCTACTCACTGTGCCACTTGACCAGCTACAATGGATGTCTGGTTATTGGCACTATGGTTGTTTCAATGGATACTGTGCTGCCCATGGTTGTCTGGTTATTGGCACTTCAACAGGTATTGCTCTTCTGATGGGCACTGGGCATAGCCCTAGTGCTGCTCTCTGTTGGTTTATTTGCTCCTCATTCATCACATATCTCGGTGACTATGCTCCTGGTATTTCAAAATGGGTGGCTGGAGTGCAGGCCATGTCTGGGACCTCCTCTACACTACCCGCTCTGGTCGGTTCATCGACCACTTCTGCTTCCTCCTTTGAATTTGTCTTGTTTGGTTCTTCTGTATCCATTTCTTCGTCTTCTGGGTTTGTACATGTGGTGTGAAAGAGTGTCTCTCAGGAGTCCACATTTCTATCACTCCTTTCAAACTTCCTGCTGTTTTCACATGTTCGTCCTTATTCCATGTCATTAGTTGACATTGTCCATTTGGGCTACAATAGATCCATTTTCCTTCATAATTTCTACATTTCCTGGGGTACAGGAACTTTGTTCCTTCTGGCGCATATTCGCTGGCCTTCACAAAGTCTCTTATTTCTTCAT
This sequence comes from Ambystoma mexicanum, assembly GCF_040938575.1. Taxonomy (NCBI): domain Eukaryota; kingdom Metazoa; phylum Chordata; class Amphibia; order Caudata; family Ambystomatidae; genus Ambystoma; species Ambystoma mexicanum. The sequence continues at coordinate 58,511,505 of NC_090929.1, read as the reverse complement.
CTGTCAGGTCTCTAGGCTTCCATCCTGGTTTGACATTGATCATGATCTTCATCCCTATGGCTTTCTTTGCAGTCTTCTGGCACTGAGATATTATTATCTTGATGATACAAAATCCTAGTGGTATCATTGATAGCAGGGCTCGCAGAAACTTGAATATGTTTGCCATCCATTGTGGGACCCATGAGAATAGTGTTCCAAACCTGCTCTCATCATCAGCTTCGTCAGTTTCATTGATCATCTGGTTCTGTATGTTTATCAGCATACGTATGGCTTCTGTTAAAGTTCAATTTTCTCCGTCATGTGAAGGTATAAACGTGCAACATGATTCTCCGATTTTTGCACAAACACCTCCATCCATCGCTGTGATCATATCAAGTACATATCTGTTCTGGAGAGTCATCAGTCTGATTGCTTTAGTTTTTCCTTAATCGCATTGAACCCTTTTATGGTAGTGTTAATGGTCTGCAATAACTCCCATCTGGTTATCTGCAACCATTTGGTATTTACTCCAACTTGGATGCTTGGCATGAGGATTGGTGTGAACACTGATGAGGTGAGACACAAAAGCCTGTGTTCATACGGGATGGCATGAAATGCCTCTTCTGATTTGGCAGAAAAGCAATTTTCTCTCTTCATTCAGGATACCAGCTCCACAGATCTCCTTTTCCTCAGGTGGGCATCTGCTCTCGGAAAACTGTCAATATTGAGTTCACTTTTCGGGATCACTAATGCAGGAACGTGGACGTTCACTATAGTGCATACGCCTGCCCAGTTTTTCGGCAGTTTTGTGTATGCTTTGGATCCACACGCCCCTTAATGATCCATAATTACTGCGGTTCCATGCGTCATTCCTGGAGCTTCAAAAATGTGTCTGCAGTTCTGATTCTCTCCCATCTTTCTTGTGCCATTGTTCCTGAAGGACAATTTTGGGCTTTCCAGTGGCACTATCTGCAACTGTCCTCCTCTGTCTTTGACCCATGTTAGTAATCTTGTGAGTATCGCCCATAAAGGTTTGCACAACCTCTGTGAGTTCTCTATTGCTTCCTTGCAGGCTCCAAGGACCATCCATGCTCGGCAGATCACCACTTCTTCTTCCCATTTGTTTGGGGAAAGCACTGTTCCCCAAATCTGCATCTGGCCTCTGTTCTTCCAAATTTGGGCTTCTTCTGGAGTTTTTCCTTGGACGTTCAGTCTTTGGTTAATTTCCCATCTTATTCCTGCTCCTTTGACTTCAGGCTTTTCATACGTGATCACGTGGTTCCTAGTATGAGCTCTATTTCTTGTCTTAATGTCCTGGATGTAGCCATCTTTATCAGGATAATCCGTTTCAGTTGCCCATATCAATGAGGCATCCCTTCCCATAAACTGTCCTCTGGTGTTGCACATTGCTACGTGTGACAAACAGTGTGCTGTCGGGACATCGATTTCTACATCCACGAAGATCTTGGATTTCCCCATGCTGTTTGATAGAAGTGCACAAGGAAGCAGTCTCTTTCTGATTTCGTCTTCCGACTTCTTCCATGTGTTGGTACCAGATGTTGTTTCCTAGATGTGCTGTGCTGTCCAGGTAGTCGTTCAGTTCACTGTTATCTTCATGCAGGCTTCTCTTGATCCTTAGTGTCTTCCTGTAGTTAGCTATAACTATATTTCTAATCGCATCTGTGTGACTTTTCCTTGCTGGAGGGCTCTCAGGCATTCTGGTCCATGGAGCGGGTTTCTTTATCTGTATTGATGTGGTAGGTGGAGGTTTTGTAGTTCTCTCCTTCTCTTCTTGCATTCTTTTTCTGACGTCTATAAGTGCCTTTAGCAACCACCAGCCGGTCACCAGCCCAGTGTATGGCCGCATCGTGGGCCTTGTACCTGTTCCTTGTGTTGGAATTTGCGTGCTTGTCAATACAGTCTCTGTGGTTTTATTTTTCAGTTCCTCATGCCGTTTCTTCGCTCTAGCTATAAAGAGGAATAAATGATCTATTAACATTTGTGTCCATGCAGTGAATTCTCCTACAGCCGCTTCTGTCTTCTTAAGGGCTTTCGTTAAGTCTGCTTTAGTTGTCCTTTCACTTGATTCTTTCCGATCTCTCTCATTATTTTCTGTGACTGATTGTTCGTTAGGCAGTCTCATCCTCACTGTTGCCGTCGCTTGAGGTTCTGTGGCCATTGACACATGCCCTAGTTCGTGTGCATTCAGTGTGTGTGTGTGTGCGTGTAGTTGTCAGTGCCATGTTTTCATTCATTCCGTGCTGACCCTGTCTCCAGCTTTTCTCTTCATTCGTTACCTCAAGTGTGTATGTGTCACTGCTAACTATATTCATTCACAGGTCATTTACCTCACCATCAGATTTTCTCTGGACCGGAATTACTATATAGGGTCTGAGTGCTTTTATAGGACTCATTCGTATACCATCAGGTGGGTGAACTGAAATTGGACCTCTTTGTGCACCAAGAAAAAATGCAGTTCTGATCGTCAATGACAGTAAAATAATGATAAACACAATGCATAAATACATGATAGTACTGTAAGTGAGGTGGCAGCATTTTCTCCCAGAGAAGCGAGAGTGCCCCTCTGCTTGTGGGAGGACCACGTTACTGTTCTGGTCCCCCATCTCGATCATTTATTCAATGTCAATGTTATTGAATTCCCCCAATTGAATATTGGTCTTGAACAGTTTGTATCATAAAATGTCTGGTGCTTCACAAGTGTCCCCCCTCTTGCGGGTGACTATTGTCTCTTGATACAGGATGCAGTATCCTTGCTAGATTATGGAAAAATAGATTACATTAACACTTCGATAAGTCACTTTTACTGTGCATGTTCAAAGTAGGTGAGTTCCCAGTACACCCCCCGAATATGCTTCAGTCCTGAGGACATGCTGGACACTTGTCACTATGAAGAAATGGGAAAATGGCAATCAAACATCAAAAGGTGAGGTTCTTGTCTCTGCTCCCTCGATCTGTCCCTCGGCGGAATGATGACGTGCTTGACTCTGCTTCCTCGATCTGTCCCTCGGGGAAAGACTCACTGGAATCTCCTCAGATAATCTCTCTGAAAGTTAGATAGCTCCACTTGTAACATCATGCCATGGCGGAGCGTTCCCCACTGTGCGACATTAGCTGGATCTCTGATGAAGGTGAGGACGTCAACCTCGATAGGTCTCCCCACCATCTCTGGAAAGTCAGTGACTATGCGAAAGAGGACGTTGTGTGCCAGTCGGCTGTCTTCGGGTGCTGGGTTCAGGATTACAGGCCCTTCCCCTGGCGTGAAAAATCCTTGCACTTTCCTGAAGCGTGGATTGCGACCAAATAGCTTAGTTTGTTCCACAGCTCGCTCAAATGTTCAGAGTTTGCTGGATCTCGAATAAAAGTCAGAGTGTCAGTTGTTCTCCGGACAATAGATGGGCACTCTTCGATTATGCGAAAGAAAAGTGCATTGATGAGTTAATCTAGACTCGCCTGTGGTGTAAGCATTTTTGTGTTTGTCACTGTATTCAGGTAGTACAATGAAGGCTTCCGCGATGACAGTAAGTAGATGCTAAATTACGTTCTTGTTGGAAGGATCTTGGATAAAGTAAGAGACACTGGTGACCCTCCCTACTAGTGACGGATATGACACCAATACTAACTGGAAGTAGGTGAGCACGTCCTTTGTGATGTTTCTGCTGGGGGACACCATAAGTGCTGCCAAACAAAGTCTTGGTATTGGATGATTCAGGATACTGTATTTTGATCTTAAGGTAAAAGACCTTGATCACTGTCTTTTAGGGTCCCGTTTCTCAACAATGTTTAAGTGTGGCTTGGTTTACAAGTTCATGGGCCTCATTACGAGGTTGGAGGTAGCCACTTACCGCATTCCGGGTCCGGGTTCACGAAATAAGGACTTACTGGGTCATTCCAACCTTGGAGGACCCGGTAAATCCCCATTCCGAGAACCATTCCCCATAGGGCTCAATGGGAATGGGGATGGAGCTAATAACAGGCCCGTTATTAGCTCCCTGGTCCCTTAGCGGCTAAAACCAGGCACCCATTGCGGGACCCGCTAAGGGACCTCGGAATATGGAGGTAAGGGATTACTGGTACTGGCACCTTTACCGTTGCCGGTAATCCCTTACCTCCAACCTCGTAATGACCCCCCATGTCAGCAAACGTGTTGTGGCTTACATGCGCAATTTTCTTCTTCACCCCGCAACTAGGATGCACAGAGTGTTCGTTTTATGTCCTTATCCCGTTTTATTTGCTTAGAGGAAATGTCCAAATTAAGCCACAATTTGCAAATGGGGTCTTTTGTTTTGGCTTTGCTGCTCATGCGTCCTTCTTCCTCGTCATGGATCTCATCTGCACGTGCTGTGGTTCTTCCCTGTTGTCTGTAGTTTCTTCGCAGTGGGGTGCAGCTAGAGGGCTTTCTCCAATATAGGGCTTAATGTCATTGAGAAAAATCCATGCTCTCCTGCCCTGCAGTTTTACAGCTGAAGGAGTGCAGTCCTCCACGATGAAGGGACCATTGAATCTCGGCTAGTCCCACTTTTTTCTCGAATGTTTTTTTACCAACACAGCATCTCCAGGGAAGATGAGTGGAACACGTAGACCTTGAACTGTGTCTGTTTCAGTGGCTCCTGCTGTGTTTTGTGCTGTGCTGCACCCTTTTTGTCGCTGCTGCAGTTGGTCTGAAATTACAGTAAGGCTGGATGTCATGCAGTTCAGATATTTTTGCATTTCGGTTCCCAGGACCTCTCGGGTTGGCTGGGCATCACATCTAGCTCTGTCTCGAGGGGTTAGGGGAGTATTCATTCTCCTTCTGTGACTATCTCGTGCAATGATGGTCGGAGCCAGGTTGGTTCCGAAGAGCATACAATTCCAATGGAAGGCAGTGCAACCATCCCCTTTTTACAGTAAGCTTCAACCTGGCTATCATTTCCTTTAACAAGCCATTGAGCCTCTCAGAAAATACCATTACCTTCCGGATGATACGCCTACGAGAACTCGTGCTTTATACCAAGCAGCAAGCTAATCTGTTCAAAGACTGTATTTACAAAATGACCCCCATTATCTGATCTCATCACTTCACACACCCCCCATCTAGGGAACACTTCCCTCACTAGGAATTTGGCCACACAGGTAGAGTCTGGTTGTGTCCATGGGCCTGCTTCTATCCTTCTAGAGAATGGACACACCACTATAATTAAGTATCTGTACCCGTTACACACCATGTCGACATAGTCGATATGTAAGTGCTGAAAAGGCTCATTTGGCTGGGGAATGACTCCTCTCATTACTTTTAATGTGTGCCCAGCGGTGAATTGCTGGCAGATTATGCAGTTCACCATACAGAATGCAACATGCTCTGCTAAATTCGTTATAAACCAGTCTTCTGCGAGCGTTTACCAGTGCTGATTTGCCACCACAATCCGTCAGAGGGGTTTAAAGAACACCCTCAACGTTTCCACAGTTTCTTGTCCTGTGGTGCCTCCCCTTGAAGCTCCATTAGTTGTGTCTGCCCCAGATTACTATAGGCTTCAGGTGTGGTGTGTGCCACCAACATTCTCTCATGGGTGCACACCACTTCCACTTCCATGATCGTCTCACTTTTGGAGGCCATACGCTTGGCCTCCGTGTCTGCTGCGTGGTTTCCGCTTGACACAAAATCTGTCCCTTTGGTGTGGGTGGCACATTTCACGACCACTATGCCCACTGGGAGCTGTAGTGCCTTGATCAGCCTGTCCAATAAGGCTGTGTGCTGCACTGGCGTGCCGTCTGCTCGGAGGTAGCCCCTCCTTTTCCAGCGCACTAGTCCTGCGTGCACTGTGGACGTCACTGTACACCGTAACTTCCTGGTCTGCGTGATTCTCGATGGGGAGTATCAACGCCAATAATTCTGCAGCCTGCGCTGAATAATGAGATAGTATTCATGCACCGATGAGTACTCGAAATTCTCTGTTTGCTATGTGTTTCATCACAGCGACCCCTGTGTATCTATGTCCATCTTCTTGGTCGATTCTCAAAGAGCCATCAATAAAAACGATCTCTCCTCCTGACAGGGCATTTTCTTTCACCCTCGGGATTTCATCATAGAATTCTTCATAGTTTGCACAGTCATGTATCGGCTCTCCTTCAGTGACTGGCTCAGCTATGAATGTAGTTGGGTTCACTGTTTTACATTGAACTATTTTGATCGATGGATTAGATATAATCACTTCATAGGCAGAAGCTCTTTGAGATGTCAATGTCCCCTTTGGTTTCTCTAAAATGGCGAATAATGAGTGTTCGACGTATAATGTCATAGAACATCCCATCACAATGGTTGTTGCTATCTCTATGGCGAACGCTGCGGCAGCTAAGCTATATTGGCATGGGAAGTGGCCTCTCAATACTGGGTCCAGGTTCCCACTGTAATATGCCAGGTGCTTGTACCCCAACAGGGTTTATTGAGCGAGCACTGCCGTTATAACGCTGCCATCTGTGTGCAAAACAGGTAGAATTCCTCTGCATACTTAGGAATCCTGAGAACTGGAGCCGTACAAATCGCTCTCTTGAGTACTGCAAACCCCTTTTCCATTGCCTCAGTCCATTCAATCTTTTCCTTTGTCACCTGGGCTTTCTTCAGGGCCTGTAGCAAGGGCTTGGTATACGAGCTGTAATCGAAGATCCATGCTCTAACATAATTGCACAGGCCTGAAAGCTCTGCATTTGCTTTATCGTGAGTGGCTTAGATGTGTTCATGATGGCTTCAGCCCTTTCTGGGGTCACCTTTATTCCTTCATGCATGATCAGCTGGCCTATGTATAGCACCTCCTGTTGACAATATTGTAGTTTTTCCTTGTTAACCTTATAACCTTTCTCAGCCAGTATAGTCAATAACTGAACAGAGTCGCGCTTACATTGCTCCCCTGTAGTACTGCAGATTAAGATGTCGTCCACATACTGCAAGATGACACTTTCTAATGCAATATTGCTGAGGTTCATCTATAGGACTCTGTTTAAAATGGACAGGGACTCACAGTACCCCTGTGGCAACCTCATGCTTTTCAGACGCATTAGCCTAAACGTAAATGACGTCAGATCTTGTGAGTCACGGTGTAATGGGATTGAGAAAAAGGCGTTTTTCAAGTCAATCACCGTGAAATATTTTGCCTTGATGGGTATATTACATAGGATTGTAGACGGGTTAGGGACAAGAGGGAACTCAGCATCAACAATATAATTTAATGCTCTTAAATCTTGGATTAAACACCAAGACCCTACCTTTGATTTCTTGATGGGATAAATCACTGTGTTACAGGGTGACTCTGACGTCACTAAGATGCCCTGGTCCATCTTGGCGGAAATTGTCTTCGCGATTCCTTCATTTGCTTCTCTGGACATGGGATATTGTTGCGCTCTCTGTAAAATTGCTGCTGGTTTCAGTTTAATTTTCACTTCTCCCACCCCCTTCAGGAGGCCTACGTCATATGGTCCTGTAGTCCATACTGAGACAGGCACCTGGGCCATGTCGTCATCAAAGTATTACAGATGTATCAGCGCAAACATCATTCTCTGAGGCACTCCTCTTTTGATCATTTTTACCCAAAATATGAGACTCACTTCCACCCTTGCCTCTTCTGAGTCTGGGTGTTCTTCAAACAGATCGTCATCAGTGACGTCAGTCACTCGATACCCTTCTTCAATGGCGATAATTGCGCACCATTGTCTGACTTCATCATGGTATCCGTCAACCAATGCTACTTACCCACGCACTGCTGCTGCGTGTATCATAAAGGGAAATACCTGTCTCTCCTCTTCATGCATAGGTATTCTTGCTCTGAATAGAAACTCATCAGGGGTACTCATAGTTCTATCTGCGAGGCCTGGTAATCTTGCCATAAGCACATGCATGCCATATGAGAAAACTTCTGGCTCTAATGGTATAGCTCTCATGGCTATTTGTCCTGAGTACGCCCTGATCATTTCGCACGCATTTGAATAATGCATTCCTGGAGTGGAGCATACTATGCCCCCCTCCGTGAACGAGATCGTCATGCTCAATTTTGTCATTAAGTCTCAACCCAAAATGTTTACTGGGGTCTGATGTGAATATAATAAAAGTACATTCATCTCGCACTCTCCTAGGGAGACTGGGTGTGCGTCTGTAAAGGGAACTCGACTGTGAGCTCCTGTAAAACTCTGAGTATCTATGGCCTCGCCAGACAATGAAAACTTGCCTTCTCGTATGCACGAGCGTGTTGCACCCATATCAACTAAGAAGGAATATTCTTTACCCCCTATGATGACATTCACCTTCGATTCCCTATTAGGGTCTGGTGTCACTGATAGGATAGAGCACATCAGGGTTCCCAGTGAGCTGTCCTAGTTCATACATAAGTTAGGTCCACTGTACACTTGTGGATTCTCTCCATTCCCTGGGTTGCCCCCACTTTTGGAGTTTGTGCCCTGTGATGTTTGCGGTGGTGCCTGTTGAAATTGCCCTTGTGGCAAATTCCCATGTTCGTAGGTTGAACCCCTTGTTGTGCACCTTGCTGCACGCCAGGTGCTTGTTGCTGCACTGTGTGATTCTGTGCACCGCCCTGTTGTGAGATTGCAGGTGGATTCGCTGTGCCTTCTCCCATTCCTTGGCTATTCTGCCACGCGCCTTGACTTCTACACTTGCACGCTAAATGCCCCATCATTCCACACAGCCAACATATTGGCTGTGGTTGGATTATTTGTCCATTTGACATACCTAGGCTGTCTGTTTGCACGTTTTGAAAGCCTCCCTGATGGTTTTGGAACCCTCCTTGTTTACTCTGCCACCCTCTTCCTCTAAATCCTCTTCCCCTCGGGTACAGTCCTACGTTACCCTGGTTATTCTGCTGTGGGTTAGCCACCTGGTGTATGTTCTGTTCAGCTGGGTTAGTTAGCATTGCTCCTTCAAGAGCAAACTTTGATAATATCTTTTGCACCAGTTTTGATTCCTCATCCTTTCGAGTTGCCTCCTTTTTCCGATTCTTTTCTTGCAACAATCTACAGTAATGTGCCATAGTTGACTGTATTTCAGCACAAGGATTAGCCTCAACCCCTACCAATTTCTTGAGCTGTTTCTGCACTGGTTCTGCCAAATCTTTGCACCATATGTGATAAAACACCAGTATAGATTTCGTCCAAGATTCATGCGTTTCGAGCACCCACGCATCTTGGAAATTCTGAATATAAATCAACGGATCTTCTGACTCCTTCATTTTTCGAGTCATTATAGCTCCCATATCGGAAGTGTTCGGGTAAAGCACTCGTAGCGCTTTCCATACTGCTGCTCGGCAATTATTAAATGGCGCTCCGTCATGTGCAGTGTTAATTATGGTTACACCAGGGTACCCTGCTCGTGTCCACACATCGTCTGCTCTCTCACCAAGTCTGGCGAACAGGAGACCTTTAATGTCCCCTATAGCTAACGTGATACCCCCAGTCATTTTTTCTAACTCGTGTATCCACTTCCCGACTCCCCATGTCAGAATTGAAGCTTGTTTTTCAGGTTTTCTTGATCCATGTGTGGCCATGGAATATATTGTGGTCTTGCTCCCCCCTTTTCTAATAGCAGAAATTGGAATGCACAGCCTTCTTTCTCTTCCCCCATAGCTCTCCTGTCTATCGCTGGGGTAACATTCCCACATCGCTGTCTGCCTGGCAATGTCCTCAACCTGTCTACATAGGCGGGTGCTGACACCCCCCTCTGACCATGGGGTGTTCCTTCATGCTGGTCAGACTGCGCGGCAAACTCTGATGTCCTTGGTGCAGACTCGCTAGCATCTGACCATTTGACCCCTTTGTCCCTTGGGAGCCGCTTTTCGCACCGTCTCCCTTCTTTATTTGTCTCGCACTCCGTCTCCTCTCCGAAGTCTGACATTGATTGTTCCCAATTCACGCAACTCCTTGTGTCATCATCATTTTTTACTAATTTCTAGTCTGTCCACGGACAGTCGCCTGTTCCCACTACTTCGGGTGACATCCTCAGTGTCATACAACTGAGTGCTTTCCAAGCGCTCGTCTTCCCTTTCCCCTCGGGATATTTGTTCTAACCCCATTTCATCATATATTTTATCGATCGTTTCTACGATGCTTCTGGTGTCGAAGTCATCTTCAATATTTGCTCTAGCCTTGCCTGGTACTGAGTCATACGCAGGAAAGAATTCTTCAATGTCTTCCCATTCTGCAACAGGATCGGGTTTTTTAACTTCCCGCTCCAGATATTCGAGATTGCGTGCCCTCGGTCTACGCTTACGTTCAATATCATCATCAAATTCTTTTCACTTCCTCGTTTCTTCTCTGACCTTATCTTCTTCCCTTCTCCTTTCATTTCTACGTTCATCTGCCCTTCGAACTTCCTCATCTTTTCGTCTACTTATCCTTTTTTCACGTACCCTTTGCTCTTCTTCCAAACTTAGCTGTTTCTGTCTGTACTGGTCATAGGATGATTTCTGTTTGCGATCGAGCTGCTTTTCTTGCTTCTCGCGATATAGCTGTTCTAGCCTCAACCTATCTTTCCTTCTTATCCTTTGTCCCTTAACTCCTTTTCCTTCTCCTTCTCCCTTCTCTGTGCCTCATCTGACTTCTCTTTAGGTCTCACATCATCACTTCCTTTTTCCATCGAGTTTCAACAATATCTGTCCTCCCATCCATTCATTTTTTGCAAATGCTATCTCATCAGTTATGCTTTCACCTGCTTTCCATTTCTTTCCCTCTCTCTCTTTACCGAGAGATGCACTAATCTGTGCCTGATCCTTCCTCTCATCATCGTGTCTCTCCTTGTCCCTCGGGACTGCAGAGGTAAGATTCTTATCCTGATCCTTCCCTTTATTTTCATCACTACTGTATGTAGGTGACTCATATGCGGGGTTGCTATACCCTGTGGCTGCCTTAAGCTCTCTTAATGCGTAGAGTCCCTCAGGCTTACTTCCCTTGGTTTCTGTTTGAGGCAGGGCAGGTGGCGCGGTAGGCGTCTCACCCCCCTCCGTGCATACGTTTAATATCCAGTCAGCAGGTGGCTCTTTCTCCTTCGACTGTTCGAACATTTTCCAAAGCTCTAGAACAGCAAGGCGTTTCTCTAGTTTCTTGCCTGTATATGTGGCATGCAAGTAAGTCATCATATGTTGTAAAACGGCTTATGATACAGACCCATTTTGTGGCCAGGGCATAAACATCTTGTGGGCGGTACCCTTAACCCACTCAGTGCTGTATTTCTTAAGCTTGGGTGAATGTTTCGGCATTTGTTTACATAAGTGTGCTAATGGAGTAATGTCGTCCATGCTTAAATCTGTTTCTAACAACACTTTCATGTAACTTCAACACACCCAACACTATGAGCGAGAACCAAATACTGCAAGCTCCAATCCAATATTTTTCCCGCCAAAACCTTTGTATCACCAATTTACTCAAGAACATCAATTCATGTGCGATTCCCTCTCAACTATAGAATTGCGTAAAAACCCTACTTAGTTTCAAACAACAGAGACAAAATTCCTTACATGTGACATACAACAGAACACGTACAACAGACACTTGACAGACTAGACAGACACCATCTGGGCACAAATATCTCTGCCTCTAATTTGTACACCGGCATGGAGTTTAAACGAACTCCGTTCACGACGTCTTTAAACGTGGTGGTAGCCTAATTGTCCCCTATTATGTGGGCTCTGAGTTCACGTTTCTTCTGACCGCTGTATTAAAGCGCAGGAATAAGGCGTATCCTCTCTCTTTATCTCAGGTGTCCGCCCTGGTGTCCTCTCTCTTCTATTGTGACCGCCTTGGTATCCTCTCTCTTCTCGGGTGTCTGCCCCGGTATTCTCTATTTATTCAATTATTCTCAAGTCATTATCCCCTTATATTTATATACAGTCTTCTCTACTTCTGACTATTTTGTTTTCTCCACCTCCCTCTGTTACCTTTTCCCTTACTTGTTCTAATGCCTATGACATTTTGCCAAAGCATTCAATTTTTTGTTTCACTCACAGATCGCATCGTTCCTCTCTGGACTCTCAGGATCACCACCTTCGTTACCGCCTCCTTTAGTCTTTCGCCTGTTCTGCTGCCCATAGGAATGGAAGGGTTTATGTTTTTTAAAACGGGTCCCTTCAGACCCACTGCAGATTTGGATAAATGTAAACTATCATTGTCCATGGGAAGCTTCACAGTCTACTCGGCCAAATGGCGAAGGACTCGTGATATTGCCAAAGACCTAGAGTTACTTCGTGTCGATGGTCAATAGGTGTCTTATTTTAATCAATAATCAATAATCGATGGTCAAAACCATCCTCTGTTACCATGTGTACAGGAGGGCAGAGCGACCTCTGACGGGCCCATGTGATGAGAGCTCACCCTTGAGAAGTTTAAGACGAGATAGCTGCACCTTGAGGTGGATGGGGTGCGGGATTCTCTTACTCCAACACCAATCAATAAGGACAACTCAATGGTTTGGCAAAGGGAAGTCTGTTTATGACAAGTACAAAAAAGGGGGAAACATTAGGAAATCATCAGTGATGTGATCGCCCGTCTCGCTTCAACTTCCAAATTCTTCGTTCAGACAGCAATAGTTATAGCAAATTCTCGTCATCATTGACGTGTAACACTCTAAAGTTTGTCATGCAATTCTTTTTTTTTTTACTATATCTGTATATGATAACGGAGTGTGAGGATTATATAACTCTTATCGGGTGGGCGTCTAAGCCCATCCCTCTACATCACTCGTGCTAGATGTCACTAAAAGTACAACGTCTCATTGGTTCTACTAGCTATAGGACCCTAGATTATTTGGTCCATTGTGATTGGGTCGGTTACACCTCTAGGCATAAATCTCCACTTTAATTAGCAGCATGCAGAATGGTCACCCAGATGCGGCATGCCCCACGATCCACCCTGCCTCCCTTCCATCAATCAGTACTTCAGGACTATGTGTCAATTAGTTGGCAGAAGATGGCCCCAAAACTGTAGCTTCTTATCAGGAAAAGTTATGGCATCCTGTGGTTTTGGGTGACATCAGACGTTGTTACCTCTCCGCGCCTGGCTGGTCACGTGTTAGTACACCGTGAAGCTGCTTCATTTTCCTTCTATTTGTGTATTTGATTCTCCTTTCAGCCTTGCCACCTGCCTGGGCCTCCTTATCTCAACCTTCACAGGGAAGGCTGCTATGCTCTTAAGTTTTGATTCTTCGAAGTTGACGCTCTCCTCCCTTCCTCGGGTGACCTCGAATTCCCAGGCATGAGCTCTTCTTGCTAAGTTTCGATTTTCGCTCTTTCGTCTGGCTTTGTGCTGGTATATGAATCCTGGCTTGTTTGACCACTATCAACCTGGGTTTAATTTTGTTTTTGTATAAAGTGGCTTTGCACTTATATAATGTGCTTTATTGAGGTAGATATAAAGTTGGCGCTTGCCACTCTATTCTTCTACTAAGCATAGCAAGCAGTACTGTTTCCTTAGCTTCTTGCGTTCCAAGCCTATTTACAGACGTTAGCTAGTTGCGTATCTTCATCCTGTTTTATGGTTACGTTTCTTTAAAGTTCAGCATCGTTTCTCCTTCTAAGTCCATTACATCATTATTCCTTATATTTCGTCTTTGTGTGTCATCTTTTGATTGTCATTTCGTTCTTCTGAACGTCTGTCCGTGCCCTTGTGTCATCACCATTCACCTTCAATTAAGGCCCTTTGGGTCTCTTTGGGGACAGTTTGTAAGTAGTCTTCATTTCGTGTCAGCTGGTGGTACGGTTGTCTCAATGGGTACCGTGCTGCCCACGGTTCTCTGGTTATTGGCACTTCAACAGGTATTGCTCTTCTGATGGGCACTGGGCAGAGCCCTACTGCAGCTCTCTGCTGGTTTATTTGTTTCTCATATGTCACATATCTCGGTGTGCACGTTCTTGGTATTTCAAAGTGGGTGGCTGGATTGCAGGCCATGTCTGGGACCTCCTCTACAACAACAAAGGGGTGAGGGTGCCATACGTTCCTAGCACGTCACGGGTGGTTCCTTGAGTCTGCTTTCTTGTTAAGGATACTTGGCTCCTTAGGAGGTTCTGTGTGAACCTCACTAGATTGACCTGGAATGGATGCAGAGCCCCTTATCTTATCCAAGATTAATTTTGCTCTCATATCTCAGATAGTCAATGGAAACTCTGCTCTCTTGCATGCACGCCAGGTGTGGGCCATTCGTGGCCCACAGTAGTTCCAGTTGTTCATGGCTGCCAGACATACTGGCAGCAGTAGTGTGGATTGGGACCAGGCAGTCCCAACCCTCTTCCTGGGCACTACCACACGTGACATGCAGGAGTCTGTGAAAGATGCGCTTTTCGAGGGAGGCTGAATGCCCACATAAGGAATAGATGGGTCTCTCGACCTGGGGGAAAGTAAAGGGACAAAATGGCCCAAGGGCAGAACAAAAGACTTCATGGCACAGTCATTTTCGACGCTGGCCACAGTCTTGGGCCAAATGCAGTAAACCTGTATGACCCATAGAAACAAAGTAAAAATACTTTAAACTGCTGCCACCAGTTCGTCCTAGGCACACTTGTACAAAATTCAAAAACTCCTTAGAGGGTGGTTAAGGCCATAAAAAAAGGATCTCTATGAACAGTACTGTAAGGTACCTGGCACATAGATAAACAGTTACCAAGAAATGGCAACACAGTCGAAGACTAAGGGAACATATTTATTTTACCAGTACTGACAGACTGAAGTCAGTTTCCCCATAACAAATGAGCACAAGCCCAGAGGAGTGCAGCTGAAGGCTGTGCAACACTGGTAAAGTCAGGTTAGGTAAGCCAAACAAAAGCAAAAGGTTTGGTGGGTTCACAAATGTAGGGACAATTGCACGTAAGGGAAATCTTTCCTAAGAGACAGCACTAGTTAAAAGTGGACAGAGAAAGAGAGAGACGGCAACAAGAGGATATATGACAGAGACAGCACCATTTCAAGTGGGCCTGTGACAGAGCGGTGGGACAGAGAAAGAGAGAGACAGGAACAAGAGAACACATGAGAGAGACAGTACAAGTTACACGTTGACATGTGACAGAGCAGCAGGACAGAGTAAGAGAGAGACAGAAACAAGAGAATACATGAGAGAGACTGCAACAAGAGGCCGTATGAGAGGGATCACACAAGTTACAAGTGGACATATGACAGAGCAAGATGGAGACAGAAGCAAGAGGACCTATGACAGAGACAGCACCATTTCAAAGTGGACATGTGACAGAGCAAGAGAGAGACAGTAACAAGAGGAGAACGCACCAGTTACAAGTGGACATGTGACAGAGAAAGAGAGAGACAGCAACAAAAGGACACTTGACACACAAATGGGTCAGAGAGAGCCAGAGAGACAGCACTAGTGCAAAAGGACAAAGATGTAGAGTGGCAGGACTGAGAAAGAGAGCGACAGCAACAAGAGGATATATGAGAGTAACCACACACATTATAAGTGGACATGTGACAGAGTGGCCAGACAGAGAAAGAGAGAGACAGCAATAAGAGGACATATAAGAGAGAAGTGGGACACAGAGAGCCAAGCAGTAAACAAGAACACGAAACAGAGTGGCGGGACAGAGAAAAAGAGAGAATGCAACAAGAGGACACTTCAAACATAAATGGGACAGTGA
The DNA here is from genome assembly GCF_040938575.1 of Ambystoma mexicanum. Classification (NCBI taxonomy): domain Eukaryota; kingdom Metazoa; phylum Chordata; class Amphibia; order Caudata; family Ambystomatidae; genus Ambystoma; species Ambystoma mexicanum. Next base: position 58,495,906 of record NC_090929.1, on the reverse strand, counting down.
GAGCAGGAGAGATAGCACCAGTGTAAAATTACAAGATACAGTGGGGCAGGACTGAGAAAGAGAGTGACAGCAACAAGAGGACATATGAGAGAGACCACACACATTACAAGTGGACATGTGACAGAGGAAGAGAGAGACTGCAACAAGAGGACATATGAGAGAGACCACACACATTACAAGTGGACATGTGACAGAGCAAGAGAGAGACTGCAACAAGAGGACATATGAGAGAGACCACACACATTACAAGTGGACATGTGACAGAGCAAGAGAGAGACTGCAACAAGTGGAGATATGAGAGAGACTTCACACTTTACAAATGGACATGTAACATAGCGGTGGGGCAGAGAAAGAGAGAGACAGCATTAAAAGGACATACGAGCGAGACAGCACCAGTTATAAGTGGACATGTGACAGAGCAGTGGGACAGAGAACGAGAGAGACAGCAACACAAGGACGTATTAGAGAGACAGCTCTATTTACAAGTGGACATTTGACAGAGCAGCGGGATAGAGAGGAGAAAGACAGCAACAAGAGGACATATGAGAGAGACCACACACATTACAAGTGGACATGTGATAGAGCGGCAGTACAGAGAAAGAGAGAGACAGCAACAAGGGCACATATGGCAGAGAAGTGTGACAGAGGGAGCCAGCGAGACAGCACCACTACAAATGAACATAAGACAAAGCACCGGGACAGAGACAGGCAGCAACAGGAGTACAAAAGACAGAGAAATGGGACAGACTATGAAGGAGAGACAGCATCACTACAAACGGTCATGAAATAGAGCTGCAGGCCACAGCAGCAGTGAAGAAGGACCAGTATCTTGAAGGGCGCAGATCTCGACTCGAGTCAGGGATTTGGCTCGGCTCTAGCTTGGCTCTAGAGCACAACACGAGCTGAGCCACCGAAATTAAGTCATGTGATTCATGTAACGCAATAGTTTGTAGATCGCAGACGTGGCAAACATTACATTGTTGCAGTCATTATTATAGTAAAACATAAAGTTGGTCCTAGTTGACAGTGCACACTACCCCTACGCAAAGGAAAGTTAAGCGGCTTGTTTTACACACACTGCAAAGTAGTATATGAGATCTGATTCCATAGACATCAGTGAGATCGGATTCCATAGACATCAGTAAGATCTGATTCCATAGACATCAGTGAGATCTGATTCCACAGACATCAGTGAGATCTGATTCCACAGACATCAGTGAGATCCGATTCCACAGACATCAGTGAGATCTGATTCCATAGACATCAGTAAGATCGGATTCCATAGACATCAGTGAGATCTGATTCCACAGACATCAGTGAGATCCGATTCCACAGACATCAGTGAGATCTGATTCCATAGACATCAGTAAGATCGGATTCCATAGACATCAGTAAGATCGGATTCCATAGACATCAGTAAGATCGGATTCCATAGACATCAGTGAGATCTGATTCCACAGACATCAGTGAGATCTGATTCCACAGACATCAGTGAGATCCGATTCCACAGACATCAGTGAGATCTGATTCCACAGACATCAGTGAGATACGATTCCATAGACATCAGTGAGATCGGATTCCATAGACATCAGTGAGATCGGATTCCATAGCAGGACATCTTTGTAATTACTTTTTTTTCAACATTATTTTTATTGTTATTTTGGCTCGACAAGTAATGCATAGCTTTAAATGTTACAAATGTTTCTCACTTGTTAAAGTGTTTAAAAGAGAAGAAAAAGCAACAAAAAGAAAACATCACTGAACATAACTGGGTCATCATAAATCATGAGATTTCATCGAGAATAGAGTCTCGGGTAACAACTAGGGGGTGAGGGTGAAAGAAGGGGGAGGGGAGAAGAAGGAGCTAAGTGGAACTTGGGGGTGGAAGACTGCTCAATTCGGCGTTGGCATAGCATCAAAGTTTTGGTATTTCTTTGTAGCTGGGCGTGGGATGGGTTCCTTTGGTTGAGATTTTGCTAGGTTAATGTCTCTAGTCTGTTTAGCTTTTAGCAACTTGGAAACATACCAGGGCCTTCCCCTATTTCGATCCTTTATTCCATTTCGTTCTTTTTAGTCCTGGGTTGCCATCCAGCGTAGTGTTGGGGGCTGTCTTGCCAAGCCTGGGAATTTCTGCACAAAGACTTTTAAACTCATAGCAGAGCTCTGCTCATGTTTACACCAATTCTAAAGGCTCTGTCGGCAGACATTTCCCACATGTTATGACATTGAATGGTTTGTCTATTGGGCCCTAATAAGGGGGCCTCATTACAAGTTGGCCGGTCCTGAAACAAGGTTGTCGGTAAGCTCACCGGCACCCTTGTTCCCGGAACCACAAACTACTTGTAATGTCCCGGTGGCACCGGGAAGTCAGGCACTGGTAGGGTTACCTCCGGAGTCGAATATTTTTTCGAGCTCTCTAGCCGGCTTCCAGGGCAATACCGACCAAAGTTTAAGATCCTTTGTATAATGGTCAAGGCGTACATAGTCAAAGGCCCTCAGTACCCTCTAAAGCAGGGCCCATATTATGCCACAGGCCCCACTGCATGATCCAGCAGCATGAAACAGTGTACCAGGCTAACTTTAAAAGGACAAGGAGGGGGGGTATTTAAGAACAAGGGCTGGCCCCTACCCGACCCTGTGACTCCTTCTCAGAACCATACTATAGGCGGTTTAATGGGAACCATGGGCATCATTTTAAGGGGGGGGCACAGGTGTTTGCCCCTTCCCCCAACTTTTGTGGCACTCCATTTTGTCCCCTAAATTTGGCAGGGGCCCCTTTCATTTAGAAGTCATGCCCCCCCAACCTTTTCAGCAAAGCTACTCCACTGATGGGAACTCACTCACTAAAGTTTACAGCACACACATGTTCATCAAAGCCTTTGTAACAAGGGCTCAGCCTGAGATTCCTGCCACTTCCTGTGAGTATCATCCCCAGGATGCCAAGATGCCACCCTGCATGGCCCCTGGAGGGTCACCCATCACCATCCCTGAGCACTGAGCTATATCCCTAGCCTGGGCATCCATTAGATAAAGCATCTGGAACCCAGGTTAAACTATTTGATCTCAACCCCCAACTTTGAGATGCACCCCCTATGCCAACCCCAGCTCCTGACTGATTCCCCTTCCACAGACCCTTGAAAGTCACTCTGGTCCACTCATGGATGGGAGTGACCACCAGGGCAGCTCAAAAGGCCGTCCATCGACATCATCAATATTAGTGAGTGGGGCGCAAGCCAATATTACATTTCTGAAAATGAAGCTTCCAGACACTTTAATAGAGACTCCACAATCACTTTCAGAGTTTACTGAGCAACTATCCATACCAGTTGTTCAAAGCGTGAAGACGCTCAGTGTCACTATCAACGCTGAACTCTCTATGCCCTCTCATGTGGCTAAAACAAGTGCCACATGTGGCTGGATTAATAAACAACCCTGCTCACTGCGCCCTTTCCTATCTGTCAATAATATGTCTCTCCTTGCCTCTGCCCTCGTCAACTCAAGGTTTGACTATTGCAACAGTCTTTTGGCAGGAACATCTTCGGCTAATATCGCAGCCCTTCAGATCACCCCAAACAGCGCGGTTAGAGCTCTGCTTGGCTTGTCATGGTGGCATTCCATCACTGAAGGCTGTAAAAAACTGCATTGGCTTCCTATCAGGCACAGGACCTTTTTCAAGATACTCACAATTACGTTTAAATGCCTGAATGCCACTGCACCCAGCTACCTTGCAGAATGTATTCAACGATACGTCCCAGGATGATTGCTCAGGTCAACCGAACAGGTCAGGCTCTGTCAGCCTTGGTTGCGTCTAGCCAAATTTGGAAAAACAAATTTGGTTGTCATCGTTCCAGTCCCGTGGAACTCTCTACCACTTTATCTTAAGCCCACCAACTCCCTGGTTGACTTTAAAAAGAATCTGAAGACCTACTTCTTCACTGCTACCTAGTTTCTGCTTTGCTCTTCTCTGAACCCGACTTCTTTGCTTGTATCTGATTGTTTGTCTTGTTCTGTTTTGTGTGTACCCTGAGGCCAGGGGGGATTTGGCACTCTATCAAGAATTAAAATAAAATAAATAAATTAACTCAAGCCCACTTGGCAGAGGCTAAATCAGACAGCATATCAATGCATACAAATTGGTGGCCCACTGCTCAGTCATGCGAACAAACTATGGATAGCCTTCACAACTCTCACCCACAAGGACCTTGCTGATACTCTCTCATCACTAAAACCAACCTTCAAGGACCTCACTGATACTCTCTCATCACTAAAACCAGCCTTATCACCTCTCACCCAGAAGTAACCTAGATGATACTTTCACGTCACTTAAACCTACATTATTCCCTCTCACCCAGAAGGACCTCGCTGATACTCTCACATCATCAAAACCTACATTATTCCCTCTGACCCACAAGGACCCTGCGGATACTCACATCACTAAAAACCAACCTTCACACATCTAAGGCTCAAAGACCTCGCTGATACTCTCACATCACTAAAACCAACCTTCAAACCTCTCACCATCAAGGACTTTGCAGACACTCTCATGTCACTAAAACCTACATTATCCCCTCTCACCCACAAGGACCTAGCTCATACTCTCATATCAATAAAACCAAACTTATCACCTTTCACCCACAAGGACCGTGCTGATACCCTCACATCAATACAACCAACCTTAACACCTCTCAACCACAAGGACGTCGCTGATACTCTCACATCACTAAAACCTACATTATCCCCTCTCACCCACAAGGACCTCGCTGATACTCTCACGTCACTAAAACCTACATTATCCCATCTCACCCACAAGGACCTCGCAGATACTCTCACGTCATTAAAACCTACATTATCCCCTCTCACCCTCAAGGATCTCACTGATATTCTCACATCACTAAAATGTACATTACCACTTGTCAACCACAAAAACCTAGCTGATACTCTCATGTCACTAAAATCAACCTTATCACCGATCACCTACAAGGCCCTTGCTGATACTCTCACGTCACTAAAACGTACATTATCCTCTCTCATCCACAAGGACCTTGCTGATACTCTCTCGTCACTAAAACCAACCTTATAACCTTCACACCTCTCACCATCAAGGACCTTCCTCGCACTCTCTAGTCACTAAAATCAACCATATCACCTCTCACCCAGAACAACCTCACTGATACTCTCACATCACTAAAAACCAACCTTCACACCTCTAGGTCTCAAGGACCTTGCTGATACTCTCACATCACGAAAACAAACCTTCACACCTCTCACCATCAAGGACCTTGCTGACACTCTCTCGTCACTAAAATCAACCTTATCGACTCTCAACCACAAGGATCTCACTGATACTCTCATGTCACTAATACCTACATTAACCCCTCTCACCCACAAAGACCTTGCTGATACTCTCACATCACTAAAACCTTCATTATACCATCTCACCCACAAGGACCTCGCTGATACTCTCACGTCACTAAAACCTACATTATCCCCTCTCACCCTCAAGAATCTCGCTGATATTCTCACGTCACTAAAATGTACATTATCACCTGTCACCCACAAGGACCTCGCTGATATTCTCACAACACTAAACCCAACCTTCACACCTCTCACCATCAAGGACCTTGCTGACACACTAAAATCAACCTTATGACCTCTCACCCAGAAAGACCTCGCTGATACTATCAAATCACTAAAACCTACATTATCCCCGCTCACCCACAAGGACCCTGTTGATACTCTCATATCACTAAAACCAGCCTTCAGATCTCTCTCACGCTCAAGGACCTTGCTGGTACTCTCACATCACACCACTCAACATCATACTCGCACGTCACTAAAACCAATCTTATCACCTCCCAACCACAAGGATCCTGCTGATACTCTCCTGTCACTAAAACGTACATTATCCTCTCTCACCCACAAGGACCTTGCTGATACTCTCGTGTCACTAAAACCAAACTTATAACCTTGCACCCACAAGGACCTCACTGATACTCTCACGTCAATAAAAAAAACATTATCTCCTCTCACCAACCAGGATCTCGCTGATACTCTCATGTCACGAAAAACCTACATTATCCCCTCTCACCCACAAGGATCTCGCTGATACTCTCATGTCCCGAAAAGCCTACATTATCCCCCTCACCCTCAATGATCTCACTAATACTCTCTCGTCACTAAAACCAACTGTATCACCTCTCACTCACAAGGACCTCCCTGATACTCTCACGTCACTAAAATGTACATTATCACCTCTCACCCACAAGGATCTTGCTGAAAAACTCATGTCACTTAAACCAACTTTCACACCTCTCACCATCAAGGACCTTGCTGACACTCTCTTGTCACTAAAATCAACCTGTTAAGTAGTGAGCCAGAGGCAATAAGTGTTCAACAACGGTTTTATTATTCGGCTCACCAGTCTGCACGTTATTGTAAGCAAAAACAAAAATTACGGGACTTCCTCTCTTCAAGTAAATGCAGCTTTACAGTTCGTATTGGCTCGAGCGTGGTCTTCGCCAGGCCATTTCTTTTCAGTAAATGTCCCCTACTTCCTGCAGTGCTTTCACCAGGCTTGCGGCTGTAGGCTTTCCGAGACTCAGCTCACTGGTCTGCCTGGTCCCAGAAATCGAAGGAACATAAAACGAACAAACACCTTCCCTGTCCGTCCTCACGCTGCTTAAGGCTCATTTCCCTTCAGGCCCTTCCTCCGCTGCGCAGCCGACTTGGACCGCCGGTCTGGTAGGGCGTTCTCCGGCGGTTTTTTCTCTCCGCCCTAATATGGCCACTGGTACTCGGGACTGGTCTCGCTCCACTCCGGGCAGCTCCGTCAGCCTCCTGCCACTCCTGCAAGACAAGACTCCCTCTGAGTGGTTTGGTTATGCTTTTAGCCCAGGTGCCCCACCTCCCAGTGATTACTGCCGGGTGTTCCCAGCAATGGTTTCCCCGCACCTGATGGTAATTCCCCTCATCCTCCCCGCTCAGCCCTCGAGGTGTTAGCCTTGGTTTTAGTCACTGACTGTGGGGTCTGCCTGAACATGGAAGCGTGTTTTTCCATCTTCCTTGATTACATTACTTTCCCCTATTCAGGCTTTATACTGATGCCGTATTTGGTGGGGCATTCTGGGATCTGTAGTCCGTATGTGTTTTATTTCACTTTCTTCCCTCAAGGGTAGCATTATTTGATCCGTTGGCTTACACCCCTTCCTGGTGTTCTGTTCCGTACCTTCCCTTCGCACAGTATCTCGGGTGGCTGCCACTTCTTCACCATCACACAACCTTATCACCTCTCATCTTGAATGACCTTGCTGATACTCTCACATCACTAAAACCAACCTTCACACCTCTCACGCTCAAGGACCACGCTGATACTCTCAAATCACTAAAACCAACCTTCACACCTCTCACCATCAAGGAATTTACTGACACTCTCATGTCACTAAAACCACCCTTATCACCTCTCACCCATAAGGACCTTGCTGATACTCACACATCAGTAACACCTACATTATCCCATCTCACCCACAAGGACCTCACTGATACTCTCACGTCACTAAATCCTACATTATCCCCTCTCACCCTCATGGATCTCGCTAATACTCTCACATCACTAAAACCAACTGTATCACCTCTCACCCACAAGGACCTCACTGATACTCTCACGTCAACAAAACCTATATCATCCCCTCTCACCCTCAAGGACCCCACTGATACTCCCACATCACTAAAAGCAACCTTTACACCTCTCACACTCAAGGACCTCGTGTTAGGGAGAATTCTCTGTAAGGCTAATTTCCCAAACCTAGTGAGTCCCCCAGCAGCTTTGCTGGATTTCTGGGGTTCGTTTTTTTCTCCTGCCAAGAGTGAGACTCTTTTTCTCCCACTCTTGGACATGATTTATGGTGTTCCTATGAGTGTTAATATGTTTTATGGGCTATGGGGTCCTTTACTCCATAGGGTCTCATGTGTATTTACTATGTGTGTTACACAGCACCCTCCGTGCAGTGACACAGGGGTGTCATAGTGACACCCCACCATAGACTCCATACCCTGGGACTAACTACTGTCTCCCAGGGCATGTAAAGTCACCATTGGCTTTACTAGTCCCAAATTATGAACAGAAACCAGTACAAACCATCATATTGTGGACGTACTGGTCGGGGCAATTCGATTGCCCCGATGTCTGTTAGTCGAGGGGACACGTCTCCGTCCCCCCTGATCGAGTTTTGGCTGGTGGTAGTGGATACTACTTTTTATATTCGACCGCGAATATATCCCTATGCGATTTTCCCATTGTTCGAGGCTACCAACTTTAATTATTTAATTCTCATAGCCTCGAACATACCGCCGGTTTATTTATTTAATATTAATTCGCCGGTTGGTATTTTTTGCCAGGACTCGATTCTAAAATGGCGCTTGTGTTCTCTTCTGTGACTCCAACCCAAGTCGAGCCCTTTGTTCCACTTTTTGGCGGGATTCTCCACAGAAGCCTCCAAAAGTGGTGCCCCTCTGTCTGGGTACCACAGGGGGTGTGGGAGGGGGTTTAGGCACCCTGGACTGAGTTACCTTGGTAACTCAAGTCGCACTCTTGTGTGATTGGCCCAAGTGGTCAGCCGGCCGGCTCATCACTTAGCATGTTTGATTGACAGCTAGGCTGAGTGAATGGGGGTGTGCTGCATAAAAGCAGGGCTTTTGGGACTGGAACTTTAGAAGTCGCCACAGGACCTGAGAATCCGACGAGGAAGAAGCTGAGCCGACCTGCTATGATGACACCACCGGTGGAGCCCTGCGGAACCGACTCACCACTTCCCGACGACAGAGGAGATCTCCCGGCTGGAGAGTCTTCTTCCCCTGACTGGTGGGCACAACCAGTTTACCTTCTTTTCCTCGCATCCCAGGACATCTTGTGGTCGAATTGCCCGTGCCAAGCACCCCGGCAACCGGATAGCCACTTACCACTGGACCGTGAATAAAAGGACCGCTCCTTTTTGACCTGAGAACTCTGCGGCTGGTTTCTTCCCTGGCAGTGCAACAGACTCCTGTCTTCCTCCCCGACGAGATCCTCTCTTCCCCTGGACGAAGCACCGACTTGCATCCGCTGCCAGGAACAACTGCCCCCGCTGGAGTATTCTCACCACTTTAAGGTACCGTGTCCGCCAGGCCTCCCTTTCTAAAGATTGCTACAAGGTAATAATAATCCCTTAACCTTCTGGACTGGGCTGGCCGCCTTGACCATCTAACTGGCCCCTTTCTTTTGGTCCAACTCTTTCTGAACCTTTTTGAGACTTTTGTGCACTTTTCAACCGTGTGACCTTGGACACATTTCGTTCTGATCCTCTTAACGTGGATTCGGCTTTCTGAACTCTAACTTCACGGTTTGACTCTGCCTTCCTCTCTTGCTGTGTTCTTTTGAAAGTGTTGGGATCTGTTTCAATTTATGCTCTGCCTTTCTCTCCCTTTTAAACCGAATTATTAGAGTGCCATCTACGTTAAGCGCTCACCGCTGTCTGAAAATAAGTGGGGCTTTACTTAAGACTTGTCTAATATTCTTTTAAGGGAGTGTATATCTTTTAGTGACTGTGTTTTTGAACTGCTTAATATTAGTGCCTGTGTGTTTTATTAGATGTGGTTTTAAATAAATAATTATATCTCTTTTACACCAAGCTCTGGTCAGTGTTTGCTTGTTCCACTGTGTTCTTTTGACCTATTGTGAATACTCTGTATACTGCCTAACTCTTCTTGAGGGAAGTCTGACTGCTCAGCCATAGCTACCAAGTGAATCTGTGTGGTACAGACTGCTACCAAGTGGGTTTACTGCCAAACACCTGTATTCTTAAATCTTTTGCAGTGGTCCCAGAGGGAACTGCACTGGTTTCTGCCTAACACCTCGCTGATACTCTGACATCACTAAAACCAATCTTCACACATCTCCCCATCAAGGACTTTGCTGACACTCTCATGTCACTAAAACCAACCTTATCACCTCTCACCCACAATGACCTCATTGATGCTCTCCCCCATCACTAAAACCTATGTTATCCCCTCTCACCCACAAGGACCTCGCTGATACTCTCATATCACTAAAACCAACTGTGAGGAATTCGACCATCCGCACAGGTAGTGTGCACTCGCCTGGACTTTTTAGAAATGTATGAAAAGAAATGATGGGAGATCATCCTCAGAAAATGTGTGGGGCTAATCCACACACGTTTTCCTATACTCAACGCACAACAAACACATAATCAGGTGTACTCTGGGGGGACACAGCCTACAGGGGCAGTCCTCCCTGTCACATTTAACTGGAATGTGACAGCCAGGAGTTGATGAAAGCATCCCAGGAACGGCCAAGGCAACACCTTCCTCTTGCCATATCCAACCTAATTAAATATCAAAGGCCCCATGAATCCACTCTGCCCATTGTACTTTTGTGTGGCGTCAGCGCATACTGATGAGAGTTAATTGAACTAGGCCTGCGAAGAGGCCTGGTCAAAGAACTAACAAAGTGCAGGAAACCCCAACACCTTTTTATATGCAATGTGTCAGCTTGAAGCTAGCTCCCTGTGACCAATCATCTTCCGGGCACCAGTGGTAGTGGTCCAGGGATGAATTTCGGTCTCTAAACCATTAATCAGCCCCACACCTCCAGTACACCAGAAGGGATCTGAAAAGATTGGAACACAAGTCAACTATAAACCTCTTTATCCAACTTTGGTAACGTGGATGGAACATCATGCTTATCTCCGCAAGGTCGTGGATCGTTGGTTAGTTGCAACACAGCGAAAATACAATTATTACACAATGATAACAGGGTCAAGGTTGTATAAAAATATCTACTTTATTATTATCACACAGACAGTTCTAGCCCACCACAAAATACAACCCACCCTGTAAAGGAATGCAGAGGACAGACAGTTTCAAAGAAGGAAAAGGGATGCACTCTGGATACTGACAGGAGGGAAGTCGGTAAAGTAATTAATCACAATAGTTCAAGGATACTTGGTTTTAGCACAAAGAGAGCAATGGGTCATAAAATGTCACTAGGGGCGTTCGGAGAAGGACCAGGGGGACAGAACTACAATGTACCTTGTGCTTGTAGAAGTTCTTGGTTCTCAACAGCATTGAGTCAGTTCCAAGGAGCTTGGCAGCTCCTAAGACAGAGTTCGAGACAGGAAACAGCTGAGGGTATCAGGTGGCAGGCAGTTAGGCAAGCAAGGCTGGATGGACGGCTTCAGGCAGGCCTACACAGTGGCTCGGGGTCAAGATTCGTTGTCTCTGTGCTAGTGGATGGATCTGGAACACTGATTTAGGCATCTCGGCCAGCTCTGCGACTGCAGCGTGACAACAGTTAGCGGTGCAGCCGGTTGCGGTTCGAGGACTCGACCGACTCGAAAATGTCCTTAAAAGATGAACGCTGTTTGATACTTGTGTCGCACTCATCCTAGCTTCTTCGCAGGGCTCGTGTCGTCCTTTCAAGGTGGACGGCCAAAAGCTTAAGAGAGTGTTTTCAGGCAACAGCCTTGTCCTTAGTTCAGGTACTCTCCGGAACATCCCACCTAGGAAGCTTGCTGGCACAACCTAGCAGGGCACGCTGTGTGCTGGCTGGTTACCAGTTCTGGAGCTGCTGTAGGGGTCCTCTGAGTCTGGTATCTCCCTCTGTTTCCTGGAAGATGTTTATGGGAGGGATCTTACTTCCCTCCTGGAATTCCTGCCTTCCTTCACTGTAAGATAGACTGTACCGTCAGCCCTAGTCCAAATGTGTCCTTCTTCCTTTCCTTTCAAAGTGATAAGATGATCTGCTAAGTGAGGGGTTCATCCCTCATTTAAAGTGAAATAGGCCCCAAGGATTGGTGCAGGCTAAGCCTACCTTAATAAACCAATCCTGGGTCCCCACGAACAATCTTCAGTCATGCATGAGGTCAGGACCAGAGTTCTCTGCAACAGGACAGTTAAGGGGTGACAACATATACCTAAGTCCGACCTGTAAAGACTGGAGGGGGGATATGTACTCCTGCTCTCTTTATGGTAGAGGAGAGGCACAGAGCACCCCAGCTAAAATTCTCTATAATGGTAGCAATGGACGAGCAGTCAAGGCCTAGCTTCTCAGGAGGTGATGCAGGCTGGTTCTTAAGTACAGTGTAGTCCCTAAGCACCCACAAAGGAATGTCTGCACACTGTATTAGTTAAAACACAGTCTTTATATAATTAATGTTCAAAGTTATGTACAATATTACGATAACTCACTTTGTACTCGGTTATCTACAATGGCAAATCTATATAGTTCTACTTGGTACCACAATCACTATTCAATCTCTTTAAAGTGCATCAACGGTGCAGTAAAATGTCGCACAAATCAGTTTGTGAAGGAAACCAACAATAGATATAAGAGGAAAGCAGTTGGTTAGAACAATTGGCAGAATACTGGCCCCTACCAATAGACACAGTTCTGTGTGGAGATCCCCCCACCTGGGCAACCTGTGGAATAAAGTTATATCACAAGCCCAGTCCATATATTGTTCACAAGAGTCTTTCCAATAGTTTTGCAACCCCAAAGTACCTGGTGTTGTAGAGTTCCTCGTGGGGAAATCAACAGCCCTTCTTGAGTGCACTCCCTTTAAGGCAGGAGCCACGGGTCGTCGAACGTCAAGCGATGAATGGGGTGAACTACGGCAGAGAAGTGGCAGCTTCGTTCCTAGGAAGAGGTGTGCGAGGCACCTCAATGACGATAGTTCAGGACCGCAAAGAGTTTGAAGAACTGTGACCCCGCAAGGGCGTCGAGTCTTCCGGCGTCTCTGTGGTCTTTAGGTGGCGGGAAACCCACCGGTGGATGCTCCTCGGCGTGTCAGCGGCCTCGACTTTCTCCGGCGGGACAAAGTGGTTGACGGTGCTGACGAGAGCATCATTGGATCAAATGTTCTTAGGCAACAGGAGCACTGTGGCTCCGGTCGGCGACGGCGGTCGTCGACGGTGATGGACAACAGTCCGGGCGCTTCTCCTTGGGATTCCGCGGCAGTCCCCATCTCCGATTGGCAGCCTTTCGTAGGTCTGTCTACCAGGGAGCTTTGGCAAAGATCAGCTGGTGCACGATGGTCCCTCGTAGCTTGAGGAGAGGTGTCATTACCAGGTAATCTCTTGGATCAGTTCTTGGAGACACAACCGCTTTCAGATCGGTGAAGTAGAGCAACAGCAATTCTTCTCTTCCAGCAGGGCTTCAAGGTCAAGCTTCAGTTTTAACTCCAGTTTCTCTTCAGCTTCTGAATGATTTCTAGCATTGAGAGTCCCCCAGATATGCTGTTGATCTCCCATTCATTCTGTTTGGTCACACTCAGGCAGCCAATCACTCAGAAGGGCATTCAGCAGTCAGTCAGCCAATCAGGCGCACAGGGCATTCAGGCCCTTCTTCTCCATCCAGACACTCAAAACACAGAATTTGGATTCGGACAAGTACCACGCCATTCAACACTACACACTGGATTCATACCAGTTTCGGGCAGGGTTGTCTCAGTCATTGTGTCAAACACCAGATACCAGACATCCACAACAAGAAGTGTCTATTTGTCACACACTCCATTCACACAGGTCCCACCCACAGGTGTACCCAAAACATACAATTGTTGGGAAGGCTCCAGCCAGTCTGGTCGGCAATTCCCCACACTACCATATATGGAACTTCCACCCAACAGCCAGTCAGGGGGAAGGGACAGAGTCGGGGCTTCCCGGGACTTTGGGAAAACCAAGGTATCAGGCGATGGAAGGCAAGAGGCCATGGGGGCCATCTTGTCTCCATCAGGAATCTACTGTTCCCAATGACAGGACCTGGGCATCCCAAAATGGAGGAGGCTCAGGGCACCTGTCAATTCACCACAGAGCTGCCACCAGCCCATACCCTGCTCTGTGGGCCACATACAGGTGCCCAAACACATGCACTAGGGGCACAGGGTTGTACCCCCACCCATGGGTGCCAGAAGAGTATCCCATGGGTCTGTACACCAAACCAAAAGGAAAGCTGCACCACTAGGAGTCCCACATGAACTCCTGCGTGGAAAACACAACAGCACACACGATAAAAAGCAGTAAAGGACAAGGATACGGAGGCCCTGTCCCTCCGATGCATTTCCAGCATCACACCACCCATCTTCCTGTCTGTTGTAGATCAAAGTGTCTCTCTGGTTAACTGAGCCCTCTCTGACTCTTGATTAAAGGGCAGGTTTCTCTTGAAGTTTGTGACGAGAGTGTGATGAAAGCATCTGCATTGCATTACGTTTTGGGCTGTTTGCGGGTACTTTCTCCTCCCAACATGGCATCCCGGCCGACACGCAGTGGCAGGCTAGTTTCTTCCACCTTAGCGATTACATGACTTCCAGATGAGGACATGCCTACTGTTGTGTCTGCGTCCTGTAGTTTCCTCCGGCAGACGGGATACTCGTCGCGTAGCTACTCTCCTAGAGGTCGCAATACGCTCCTTGAGTATGCTGTAGGTTTACTCTCTTCTATTCTAATAGCCAGAGCCTTTGCCTACTTGCTCTTATTCACTCGCTCTCTTTCTGACATTCCAGACTATTCAACCCTTGAGAGACACGGACTCCAGACCTTTACGGTCACTGCTCGACCACAGCACCAGCAGTATTATTCCTTGCCAGGGCTGCGTATCATATCATTCCTTGCGGGTAGGTCTTGAGTCTACATCTAAGATTACATTCCTAATAGCCCAATAGCTGTACAATTGCCGTTGCTTGCACACTTGTCATCAAGGTTCATTGTTATCGTAGACTCCGGTGCAGATGGACAGAGCCGGGACTACATCTTCCAGAATACTTCACTTCCATTAAGGCAGATCTTGACCTTTCATTCAGGTTATCTATCTGCGCTTATCCAGCGTTACAGTGCAATCTGTATTAGTATTTCTTTCTTCTCTCATCCTTTACTTCTTGCCTTCTTTACCTCAGTAATCCCAGAGGGAGTGATCTGTGGATCTGCTTTCTACAACTACAGACTGGAACAAGTCTCTTCTTCTTCTGGTTTGAGGTAAGACTTTCTTAAAACAGTGGGTTACTTCCAGTTCCCTTTTCTATACCTATCTCCTTGCTAATTAACTCTACTTTTCCTGTCTAGTCGTGCTTAGCAGTTGAATCAGCTCCTTCCCTTCTTTGACGAGACGGAGCCAAGAATACAACAACGCGACTCTGCATTGGCTCTGAGGGACAACCAAAACCACGCTCCCCAGAAGCCCACCCAGGGTTTTTTTCCCCCATGAGGGTTTCCCTGATATGCTCTCCATGATCTAGCCAGCTAAGTACCGGATCACTCAGGATATCGCAGGGGGATTCCTATTAGCAGCATTACAGACCGAGCCCCGAAACTCAAGGTAGGAGATCGTTTGGGCTTTATTAGCTTGTTAAATTGGCGAAGTGTAGTCCTAGCATAACAGATAGCTACTCCCACAAAAAAAGAAAAAGGATTAAGACACATAGGGATCTCCGTAGCTCACTATGGATCAACAGATACAACAATTGATATCGGTGGTACAATCCCGGACCGCAGAGGTGCAAAATTTAAAGCAGGAAAATGCCACCTTAAGACAACAACAGCAACCGGATAACGCATCATTAAGGCAACAGCAACAACAGGACACTGCTGCATTAAGACAACAACAAAAACAATTACACCAGCCGAACACCAAACTGTTCAGAGGTCCCGCCTGGTCTGATTCCAGGGGGACAGTTTGATGGAAATCCTCATAAGGTGAAGGAGTTTATACACTCCTGCGCTTTACAGTTTGCCTTGAAGGGAGCATATTTCCACACGGACCTAGACCGAGTGGGATACATGATTTCCCAAAGGACGGGAAATTCCATTAGCTTGACCAGCACCTTTAGTTACTTCGAATAATCAGATCTTAGATTCACACTCAGCATTCTGCAAAAGCATTCGAAGAATGTTTGGACGTCAGGAACTTACCGTAGCAGCCCAGGAACATCGTTGGATTTCAAACAAGGCAATCAGGACACCCTAACATATATTACCAGGTTTAAACAAATGGCAGGGGAGACACATTGGGCAGATGAGGCTTTAACCACTATCTTATGCAGAGGGTTGTCCTAAGAGCTTAAGGATGAGGTCTCAAGAGTTCCTCTCCCCCAGTCACTGGCAGAATCTATTGCTCCTGTCCTTCAGATAGATTATTGAATGAAGGAACGACAAATAGAAAGAAAGAAGGGACATTCCTAGCAGCCCTCTACTGAGTCTTCTACTCCCAGTAGGACAGTGTCGGCGGAAGAGCTAATGCAGTTAGGGGCCGCAGCTCGTGGTCCTCTGTCTCCTGAGGAACGCGCCCACAAACAGACTCTGGGCTTATGTATGTATTGTGGGGCCAATACACACACCGTTCAGGAATGTCCCATGGCTCCACCCGACGATCGGGAAAAGCCAACGCCCGACCATAAGAGGAACCACGGTTTGGGAACCTTTTCAGGTAAATGGTTTCTCTTCTCGTAGGCTGGATCCTGTTCAGTCGTCTCCTGACGCTGGGCTAACGAACACCGGAATGCTGGTGTTGAAAATATCATTCACCTTTGGAGGATTAGTGTTGGTAGACATTGCAGTGCTTGTAGACAGTGGGGCAGCGGCGAATTTTGTTGATGATTTATGGGCGGTCACTCAGGGCATCCTGTGATCTTCTAAGAATATGTCCATTCCGTTATAAAGTGTGGACAGAAGTCCTTTGGTCTCAGGTCCCATAAAAGACCAAACAGGTCCCCTAGAAATTTCCAATTCCACCCATTCCGAAGTCCTCAACTTAGCTATTATCCGAACAGCTCATCATCCAGTGATCCTGGGATTGCCCTGGCTGAAACGACATAACCCTTTCATAAATTGGTCTGCTGGGTCATTTTTCTTGGGGTTGAAGTACTGTCTTGGACATTGTATTAAGGGCAATCATCTGGTACACATGGAGTCTGTTACTACGGCTATGGATCCTCCTAAAGTCACTTCACTCAACCAAGTAGCAGGCTTGCCAGGAGATTACCATGAGTTTCAAATTGTCTTCTATTCATCAGAATACATGGAATTGCCTCCCCATAGGAGAGATGACTGTGTAATCGATTTAATCCCTGACCAACCACTACAATTTGGTAGGATGTACATCTTGTCTGCCTCGGAAAAGGAGGTTCTCTGGAAGTACATACAGTCCAATCTCAAGAATGGCCTTATTACAGAATCTACCTCACCTGCAGCAGCAGCATTATTTTTTATCCCCCAGAAAAATACCCTGGAGTTACGTTGTGTATCAATTTCCAGAGATAACCATCCCAGATAAGTACCTGATGCCATTGATACCGGACATATTAGAAGCAGTCAAAGGGGCTAAGATTTACACCAAATTAGACCTTCGGGTGCCTATGATCCCATTTGCGTTAGAGCAGGAGACAAATGGAAGACAGCTTTCCGCACCCCATTTGGTCATTACCAGTACAGAGTGATGCCCTTTGGTATTTCTAATGCCCCCACAGTTTTCCAAAGGTTCATGGACCACCTCTTTGCGGATATTCTTCTTCATGATGTCATTGTATACTTAGATGACATTCTCGTTTTCTTAGTGTCACTTCAGAAACATAAGAAACATGTTCGAGAGTTCCTTAATAGGCTTCATCATAATCATTTGCATTGTAAGATTGACAAATGTGTTTTTCATCAATCCCAGGTATCTTATCTGGGATATGTTTTGTCTGAGGCAGAGATAGCCGTGGACCCTGAAAAGGTCTCAGCTGTTCAGGACTGGCCGGCTCCAACTTCGGTAAAGGAGATACAAAGATTTGTGGGATTTGCAACCTGTTACCTGAGATTTATACCTCACTTCTCAAGCCTCACATATCCGTTAACTTCCCTTCTCAAAAAAGGGGTTCCATTTATATGGTCTTCAGATATCCAACGGGCTTTTGAAGAATTAAAGAAACTTTTCACCTCCTCTCCAGTCCTGATGACGCCGGATCAAAACAAAGGATTCATAGTAGAGACTGATGCGTCCAATTATGCCCTAGGAGCCATTCTGTTACAGAAAGATCACCAAGGACAGGAACGCCCCATTGCAAATATGCCCAAAACCCTGACACCGGCAGAGTTGAACTATACGGTTTTGGAAAAAGAACTCTTGGCGATTAAAAGGGCGTTCGAAGAGTGGTGACACTTGCTACTGTGAGGCAAATATGAAGTCAAAGTCAGAACAGACCACCATAATCTGAGGGTTCTACAATACGCTCAGACCTGCAACAGTCGTCAAGCCCGTTGGGCTCATTTCTTTTCTCCTTTAGGATTACATTCACCTTCATTCCAGGGAGATGTAATCTTTGTGCAGATGCCCTTTCTAGAAAGGAGATCATTTCTTACGATCAATTCAGAACCTATTTTTCCTCCAACCCAAGTGGTTCATTTGGTTGTTACAGATTTCCTTACTCGCTTATGGGAACAATCGGGGCGATTAACCAAAGAACAAAAAGATAAACAACGTCCCCACTTTTTAATGAAGGAGGAAGGCTGTTACTTTCAGGGACAAAAGGTGTTCATTCCGAATGAATTATTGCGAGGAGAAGTCCTGAAACTGTGTCATGATTGTAAAGTGTCGGGACATTGTGGAACTGCTAACACCCAAAAATTGGTAGCACATTACTTCTGGTGGCCCTCCTGGAAAATGGATGTAAAAGACTATGTGAGTTCATGCCCTTTGTGTTTACAATCTAAAACCCTGCGTCATTCCCCCTTAGGGGAACTGGTGAGAATGCCGTTACCATTACGTCCTTTGCAGATAATTTCCACCGATTTTGTAGTGGAATTACCTCCCTACGGAGGCTGTTCGACCATTATGGTTACGATCGATTCTTTTTCTAAAATGGCTCATTTCATCCCATTAGCCATTCTTCCATCCACTGCACAGATGATGCGGGTTTTCATTGAGAGAATTGTTTCCTTACATGGTCTCCTGAAACTATTACATCTGACCGATGTTCCCAATATACCTCCCGCTATTGGAAGCAAGTTTGCACATTTCTGGGTATCTCTAGAGCCCTCTGCTCTGGTTATCATCCACAGTCGAACGGATAGACAGAACAACTGAATCAAACACTGGAAGGATACCTCAGGAATTACGTGGCAGCAGCTCAGGATGATTGGAAGGAACTATTACCAATGGCAGAATATGCATATAATAATTTGTACCATTCCACAATCAAGATGAGTCAATTTTATCTCACTTATGGATTTCACCCTTCCTCGTTTCTGGTGCTGAAACTTTCCACGTCACAATTCCCAGATGTGGATCTGCTGATGAAACAGCTCCAGCAGTGCCATACCTCTGCCAGAGTGGCACTTAAGGATTCCCAAGATCGGGTCAAGGAGTTTGTGGACAGACATCGAACACCAGCTCCAGTCATCAAACCGGGCGATTCGGTATGGTTGTCCTTGCATTTCCTCCCACGACATCTTGTGCCATCTAAACTATCCCCAAGGTTTTTTGGACACTTTCGAGTTCTTACCTTGATAGGAGCAGTGGCTTTCCGAATGCGTCTCCCCACTTCCTGGGCTCGGATTTATCCGGTTTTTCATATTTCTCAGTTGAAGCTGGACCGAAGGAGTAGGTTTCATCCAAAAGCCGCTGCTAGGCCTCCACCTATCCTTACCTCTCTGGGTTGAATTTGAAGTGGTCGGGAACTGTGATTCACAATACTATAGTGGAAAACTTCAGTGCTGGTGGACTGGAAGGGGTACTCTCCAGCAGAACGTTCGTGGGAACCCGCCACTGCCATACATGCTTCACTCCTAATAAGAACATTTCACAAGAGACATCCAGATAAACCTGGGGGGCTCCTCTCAAGAGGGGGCACACTGCGATGAAAGCATCTGCACTGCGGGTTGTTCGCGGGTACTTTCTCCTCCCAACATGGCATCCCGGCCGACACGCAGTGGCAGGCTAGTTTCTTCCACCTTAGCGATTACATGACTTCCGGATGAGGACACGCCTACCTTTGTGTCTGCGTCCTGTAGTTTCCTCCGGCAGACGGGATACTCGTCGCGTAGCTACTCTCCTAGAGGTCACAATACGCTCCGTGAGTATGCTGTAGGTTTACTCTCTTCTATTCTAATAGCCAGAGCCTTTGCCTACTTGCTCTTATTCACTCGCTCTCTTTATGACTTTCCAGACTGTTCAACCCTTGAGAGACACGGACTCCAAACCTTTACGGTCACTGCTCGACCAGATAACCAGCAGTATTATTTCTTGCCAGGGCCGCGTATCATATCATTCCTCACGGGTAGGTCTTGAGTCTACATCTAAGATTACATTCCTAATAGCCCAATAGCTGTACAATTGCCTTTGCTCGCACACTTGTCACCAAGGGTCGCTCCCTAGCAGCTCAACCAAGGGTTTTTTCCCCCATGAGGGTTTCCCTGATGTGCTCTCCATGATCTAGCCTTCTTCGTGCCGGATCACTCAGGGATTCCTATTAGCAGCATTACAGATGTAAAAATACCTAAACAGATATACAGAGTCATTCACGTCAACCAGCTAAGACCCCATTATAGCCGGGATGACATTGTCATGGCGTTAGTGACTGACGGAAACCCTGAGGAGGAGACTGATCCCCTCCCAGACCGCCTACACACAAAAGCCACAGATGGGTCAGTTGAAGGTGTCAACCTTGCAACTGACCTGTCAGAACAGCAACTGACAGACTGTCACTGGTTACGGGGACAGTTTGCAGGTGTGTTTTCTCCGACTCCAAGTTGCGCAGATTGGTGCACCCATGATGTGGACACTGGAGACAGTAAGCAGGTGAAGAGTAGGATTCACAGGATGTCTGATAAGGTCAAGGACACCATCAAGGAGGACGTTTCCAAGATGTTGTCCCTAGGAGTGATAAAGCCATCCCACAGCCCCTGGGATAGCCCAGTGTACTGGTCCCTAAAAAGACCAGTACTGGGAAGACTGAAGTTCGCTTTTGTGTGGACTAAAGGGGGCTAAATTCTGTCATGAAGACAGATGCTCACCCCATTTCTCGGGCATATCAGCTCATTGACAAGCTTGGCGCTGCCAGGTACATGAGTACTTTTGACCTCACAGCAGGGTATTGGCAGGTTGGCTTGACAGATGGAGTGAAAGAGACGTCAGCATTCTCAACCCCGGAACAATATTATCAGTTCACTGTGATGCTCTTCAGATTAAAAAATGCCCCTGCCACTTTTCAGAGGATGATTAACCAGGTTTTGTCTGGACTGGATAATGTAGTGTTGCCTATTTAGACGACATTGCTGTGTTCAGCCACACCTGGGAGGATCATGTTTCCCACCTGAAACAAGTGCTTCAGGTGCTGCAGAATGCAGGCCTAACTATCAAGGCCACGAAGTGTCAGATAGCGCACGGTAACATGACTTACCTGGGCCACCTGGTCGGTGGAGGCAAGAAACAACCGCTCGAAACGAAGGTAAAGGCTGTGAAGGATTGGGACATCCCCAACACACAGACACAGGTGAGAGCCTTTCTAGGTCTCAACGGGTACTACCGGTCGTTCATCAGAGGGTATGGAACCATTGCCATGCCCCTGAATGATTTAACATCCAAAAAGATGCTAAGAAGGTAACTTGGACCCCTGCCTGCCAAACCTCCTTTCAGAATTTAAAGGATGGATTGTGCAGGGCCCCAGTTCTGAAAGTGCCAGACTATGGTCCGGAATTCCTTATCCAGACAGACACCTTTGATTTTGGGATTGGAGCAGTGTTAGTGCAGCTGAACTCTGAAGGGGCAGAGAAACCAGTTGCCTACATTAGCAGGCGGTTGACAAAAGGGGAAAGGAACTGGGCTGTTGTAGAAAAAGAGGCATATGTGGTTTTGTGGGCCATAAAAAAGAGGAAACCCTACATCTTTGGGTCTCACTTTACAATCCAGATGGACCACAGGCCACTGTGATGGTTAATGGACATGCAAGGGGCGAACCCTAAGCTTTTGTGTTGGCCCATATCCCACAGGGAATAGATATGGACATCCAGCACAAGCCATGCTCCCAGCATGGAAGTGCAGTTGGCCTCAGCCTGTAGGATATGTCCTCCTGGAGTACACATGACTATGCGTTACGTGCTGTGGGCAGAGACAATGTGTGCGGAATGGCCTCACACATTTTCAGAGGTTGATCTCCCATCATTCATTTTCAATATCAAAAAATCAAAAAAGCCCATGCGAGGTCACACTACCTGTGTGGATGATCGAATTCCTCCCACACCCACCCCCCTGTATAAAGGGCAATGAATGTAATGCCTGAGAAAACTGTTTACAGTAGGCAACCCATGCAAGGGGACTCCCTTTCAGAGAAAAGAAGTGTGTGATTTGATGGAGACAGAAAGTCTGTTGTCACCACAAACTGCAAGGTAGACCTGCGCTTTGATCAGGAGCCACAAAGAGCTCAATTAACCAGAGAGACACTTTGATCCACAACAGACAGGAAGATGGGTAGGACTTAGTAGTACATGTTGTCATCCCTTACCTTTCCTGTTGCAAAGCACTCTGGTTAGGACCTCACACATAACAGAATATTGTTGGTGGGGATCAAGGAATGGTTCATTTAGGTAGGCTTAGCATGTACCAATCACTGGGGTCCACTTGGCTTTAAAAGAGGGTTCAGCCCCTCTTTTGGCAGATCATGCAATGACTTTGACAGGAGAAAGAAGGGCTCATTTGGATGCGGGCTGAAGGTACAGTCTGCCTTGCAGCTTCTGCCAGTGAAAGAAGGCCAGGATTTCCAAGAGGGAAGCAAGATCCCTCCCCTAAGCGTCTCCCAGGGAACAGAGTGATATACCAACCTCAGAGATACCGACCTCGGAGGACCCGTCCAGCAGCTCCAGAACTGATACTCAGCCAGAACACAGCATAGCCTGCTAGGATCTGCCAAGTTTCCTAGATGGGAAGTGCCAGAGAGTCTCTGAACAAAGGACAAGGCAGTTGCCTGAAAACACTCCCTGCAGCTTTGGGCTGTCTGCTTTAAAGGATGACACGTGCCCAGGGAAGAAGATAGGAGGAGTGTCACAACAAGCATCAACCAACGTCATCTTTTAAGGACATATTCGAAGCAGTCGAGCCCTTGAACCATGATCAGCTGCACCACTGACTGTTGTCATGCTGCAGTCACTAAAGCCATCCGAGAAACCTCAACCAGCATTCCAGATCCTTCAATCGGCACAAAGACAGCAATTCTTGACCCCGAGCCACCGTGTAGGCCAGCCTGCAGCCACCCGTCTAGTCTTCCTTGCTGAACTGCCTGCCTCCTGATACCCGCAGCTGTCTCCTGTCTTGAACTCTGTTGCAGGAGCTGCAAAGCATCCTGGATCCAACTCGATGCTGACGAGCATCAAGATCATCTCAAGCACCAGGTACATTGTGGTTCTGTCGTCCTAATCCTTCCCCGAAGGCCGCTAGTGACATTTATGACTCCTTGCTCATTTGGTGCTTATATCAAATAACTTTGAACAGTTAAGACTGATTGTTTTACCGACTACCCTCCTGTCAGTATCCAGAGTGCACCCCGTTCCTTCGTGAAACTGTCTGTCCTCTGTGTTTCTTTACAGACTGTGTTGTATTTTCTAATGTCCTAGAACTGTCTGTCATAATAATAATAAATTAGATATTTGTATACAACCTTGACTGGACAGTCCCTTTTATCATTGGGTAATAATTGTATTTTCTCTGTGATGCATCTAACCAACGAACCACGACCTTGCAGAGATAAGCCTGCCGTTCCGTCCACATTACCAAAATTGGACAAGGAGGTCTATAATGTACTTGCGTTTCCAATCTGTTTGGATCGCTTCTGGTGTACTAGAGGTGTTGGGCTGATTGATGGTTTAGAAACCGATATTCATCCGTGGACCGCAGGTGCCCCGGAAGTTGATTCGTCACACCAACCTTCAGACCTCTCACCAACAAGTAGTTTGCTGATACTCTATCATCCTTAAAATCAACCTTATCACCTCTCAACCCAAATGACCTAGCTGTTACTCTCATGTCACTAAAAGCTACAGTATCCCCTCTCACCCACAAGGACCCAGCAGATACTCTCACGTCACTAAAACCAACCTTCCCACCTCTCATCCACAAGGACCTTGCTGATACTGTTAAATCATTAAAACCAACCTTATCACATCTCACCCACAAGGACCCCACTGATACTCTCACATCACTAAAACTAACCTTATGACCTTTCTCCCAAAAGGACCTTGATGATACTCTCACATCACTAAAAACCATCCTTATCACCTTTTATCCACAATGACCTCGCTGATACTCTTATGTCAATAAAACCAAGCTTATCACCTCTCACCTACAAGCACCTCGCGGATAGTCTCACGTCAATAAATCCCACATTATCACCGCTCAGCCACATGGACCTAGCTAATACTCTCATGTCATTAAAACCAACCTTATCACCTCTCACCCACAAGGACCTCGCTGATACTCTCACTTCAATAAAACCAACCTTATCACCTCTCACCCACAAGGACCTCGCTGATGCTCTCATATCAATAAAACCAACCTTATCACCTCTCACCCACAGGACCTCGCTGATACTCTCACTTCAATAAAACCAACCTCATCACCTTTTATCCACAACGACCTCGCTGATACGCTCATGTCAATAAAACCAAGCTTATCACCTCTCACCTACAAGCTCCTCGCGGATACTATCACGTCACTAAAACCTACATAATCTCGTCTCACTGACAATGACCTTGCTGATACTCTCACATCACTAAAACCAACCTTATCACCACTCACCCACAAGGACCTCGCTGATACTCTCACTTCAATAAAACCAACCTTATCACCTCTCACCCACAAGGACCTCGCTGATGCTCTCACATCAATAAAACCAACCTTATCACCTCTCACCCACAGGACCTCGCTGATACTCTCACTTCAATAAAACCAACCTTATCACCTTTTATCCACAACGACCTCGCTGATACTCTCATGTCAATAAAACCAAGCTTATCACCTCTCACCTACAAGCACCTCGTGGATACTATCACGTCACTAAAACCTACATAATCTCGTCTCACTGACAACGACCTTGCTGATACTCTCACATCACTAAAACCAACCTTATCACCGCTCACCCACAAGGACCTCGCTGATACTCTCACATCACTAAAACCAACCTTATCACCACTCACCCACAAGGACCTCGCTGATACTCTTACTTCAATAAAACCAACCTTATCACCTTTTATCCACAACAACCTCGCTGATACTCTCATGTCAATAAAACCAAGATTATCACCTCTCACCTACAAGCACCTCGCGGATACTATCACGTCACTAAAACCTACATAATCCCGTCTCACTGACAACGACCTTGCTGATACTCTCACATCACTAAAACCAACCTTATCACCACTCACCCACAAGGACCTCGCTGATACTCTCACTTCAATAAAACCAAGCTTATCACCTTTTATCCACAACGACCTCGCTGATACTCTCATGTCAATAAAACCAAGCTTATCACCTCTCACCCACAAGCACCTCGCGGATAGTCTCACGTCACTAAAACCTACATAATCTCGTCTCACTGACAACGACCTTGCTGATACTCTCACATCACTAAAACCAACCTTATCACCACTCACCCACAAGGACCTCGCTGATACTCTCACTTCAATAAAACCAAGCTTATCACCTTTTATCCACAACGACCTCGCTGATACTCTCATGTCAATAAAACCAAGCTTATCACCTTTTATCCACAACGACCTCGCTGATACTCTCATGTCAATAAAACCAACCACTTGCAAGGACGGCGTTCTTCCAATCTGCCATTGTGAAACAGTTCTTAGGATCCACCCTATCTCTCCTCCTCCAAATAGACAATCCCTCACTCCATCAGGGAATCTTTCCAAACATCTAAAAAACAGAATTAAACTGACCGCTCCCGAAAAGCCCCCTCTAGATACAGATGTTAAAACACTGGTCAGTCACTAGCCTTCTGTGAATTGGTCACACCGTTTTAAGCAGTTACCAACCAACCCCTTGATAGGATTAACCAATATGCCCACTCCAAGACTACCCAACTGGGGAACTGCCACCAACCAGGCCATAGATGATGCTCTCCAATTCATTGAAAAGTTGGGGCCCTCGTCAACTTCCCAGGCAGAGTCCACAACTGCTTCAACTCAACTCCCTCGACCCGATACCAGGCACAAATACAACCTTATACCTGACTTTATGGCGATCACTACGTTTTATGGTAAGAATTGCCTCCAGGTTTTTGATACCATTTTTCATTGATCATTCTTGCGAATCACGTGATATGCGTATATTTGTCCAGGAAGACTCTTTATTTCAGTGTTACCTCTGTACGTCACCTGGGGTTGGTTCTGTGCCTCATCTATGACCCATTTTGCTCACACCATCATAAACGTCGTTCTCGCCCCCTGTTCTCATCTTTTTGCTATCATGGGAATGCCTCGCCATCTGTTATATTATTTTGTTTTTTCATTTTTAAAGCGCTCACACAGCCCGCGGGCATGTGTGCGCTGTTACAGGAATTGTTTGTTTTTTCAGTTGTGTCATTGTTTTTGTCTTAGTTGCCTATTTCTAACGCACTTAAATTCCCAGAGGTTTCTTAGTGCGGACCCGGGTTTCGAACCTGTGTTGCTTCCTGTCGTCGCACACGTTGCCGCTGAGCTATCCTCCCGGACAACTGGAGGTCATTTCTGAAGGAAGTTAACATCCTGCTCTTCTCACCTGCTGCCGGGGTGCTCCACGTGTCTGGCACGGATTTCAGCAGGATCCTTTGTGATCTGACCCATTCCTCATTAGCCCTGTCATTACACTTGAATCAAATATTTCTATTAAAAAAAAAAAAAAAAAAATCTACCGGCGCAAATGATCAATATTGCGCCGATAATTATGGGTAGCCAGAATGATTTCTTTTTGCTCGCCACCTAGTGTCTAGGATGCAGTGGGTTGCCATCACATGCTTTTTGAGGGGTGCACTCCTTGTTCTATGTGGTTAATGGATGTGTTTCTAAGTGTATTTGTTTTTTTTGCAGTATGTAACTTTGTTTTTATGTCTTGCCTTGTCAAAGCTCCACGAGTGAAGCGCGTGTCGCGCGTCGCCTCTGACACTGGATTTAATAAACCGATTTTAACGTCCTACTTTGTCAAGTTGACACATCAATACTGCAATATATCTGGATGAGTTATTGAACTTCATAAGGTTTGGTCAATTGAGAAAAGCGTGGCCTGTGGATGAACCCTGACTATAACGATCACAACATGTGGGCACTGGGGAGGAGTTCCCTTAACCCACGCAGCCACCCCAGTAGAGTTTATGACGTCAATAGCAAGACATGGGCATGAGTGCCTTGGCATATTATGGTGGCAATAGCCGGACACTGGCATGAGTGCCTGGGCATATTATGAGGTCAATAGCTAGACACTGGCACAACTACCTTGGCATATTATGATGGCAGTAGCTAGACAGTGGCACGACTGCCTGGGCATATTATGATGGCAGTAGCTAGACAGTGGCACGACTGCCTGGGTATATTATAATGCCAATAGCTGGACACTGGCATGACTGCCAAGGCATATTATGATGGCAGTAGCTAGACAGTGGCACGACTGCCTGGGCATATTATGATGGCAGTAGCTAGACAGTGGCACGACTGCCTGGGCATATTATAATGCCAATAGCTGGACACTGGCATGACTGCCAAGGCATATTATGATGGCAGTAGCTAGACAGTGGCACGACTGCCTGGGCATATTATGATGGCAGTAGCTAGACAGTGGCACGACTGCCTGGGCATATTATAATGCCAATAGCTGGACACTGGCATGACTGCCAAGGCATATTATGATGGCAGTAGCTAGACAGTGGCACGACTGCCTGGGCATATTATAATGCCAATAGCTGGACACTGGCATGACTGCCAAGGCATATTATGATGGCAGTAGCTAGACAGTGGCACGACTGCCTGGGCATATTATGATGGCAATAGCAAGACATGGGCATGAGTGCCTGGACATATTATGATTTCAATAGCAAGACATGGGCATGAGTGCCTGGACATATTATGGTGGCAAAAGCCGGACACTGGCATGAGTGCCTGGGCATATTATGATGGCAATAGCAAGACATGGGCATGAGTGCCTGGACATATTATGGTGGCAAAAGCCGGACACTGGCATGAGTGCCTGGGCATATTATGGTGGCAATAGCCGGACACTGGCATGAGTGCCTGGGCATATTATGGTGTCAATAGCAAGACATGGTCATGAGTGCCTGGGCATATTATGGTGGCAAAAGCCGGACACTGGCATGAGTGCCTGGGCATATTATGGTGGCAATATCCGGACACTGGCATGAGTGCCTGGGCATATTATGGTGGCAATAGCTGGACACTGGCATGAGTGCCTGGGCATATTATGATGTCAATAGAAAGACATGGTCATGAGTGCCTTGGCATATTCTGATGTCACTAGCAAGACATAGGCATGGGTGTGTTGGCCTATTATGGTGGCAATAGCTAGACACTGATTTGAGTGCCTGGGCATATGACGATGGCAGTAGCTAGACCCTGGCTTGAGTGCCTGGGCATATTATGACATCAATAGCTAGACACAGGCACAACTACCTTGGCATATTATGATGGCAGTAGCTACAGACTGGCATATGTGCCTGGGCATATTATAATGCCAATAGCTGGACACTGGCATGACTGCCTGGGCATATTATGATGGCAGTAGCTAGACACTGGCATGACTGCTTGGGCATATCGTTATGTCAATAGCTGGACACTGGCATGACTTCCAGGGCATATTATGATGGCAATATCTGGACACTTGCATGAGTTACTGGGCATATTATGATGGCAGTAGCTAGACACTGGCATGAGTGCCTGAACATATTATGATGGCAGTAGCTAGACACTGGCATGACTGCTTGGGCATATGGTTATGTCAATAGCTGGACACTGGCATGACTTCCAGGGCATATTATGATGGCAACAATATCTGGACACTTGCATGAGTTACTGGGCATATTATGATGTCATTAACTAGACACTGGCATGAGTGCTTGAACATATTATGGTGGCAGAGTTTGAGCAGAGTTACAGTCTGTGCGGGCTGCTTCCACACTTTGTGTCTTTCCTTGCTTGCTGTTACTTGGAGGAGGAGCCAGACCTAAAACGCTTGCCAGACCGCGGGGCGGCGTTTGAGCAGAGTTGCAGTCTGGGCAGTCCATGCTGCGGGATTGCGGCGAGAGGTTGTCTGCGACCCTGGTGCCCTGGCTGCATTCACCGAGCACACAGACCTTAATGGAAGTTTTCCAGCTGAGGTATATCTACTGCTAAAAGCTGCTCCAGGGGGTAAGCTTGTTTGCATGCCCAAAATTTCTGGGCTAAAACCATCCCATGACCAAACGCTTGGGTGTGTGGGTCTGCTACTATTTCAATTCCCATAGCCCGTTGCCAGCTGGCTCCTCCCCCCTGTGGATCTTAGCCGCTTGCCGGTAACACATAGCGCAATCTATGCAATTGCATAGAACGGAGAAACTGTTTAGTTGGAAAAGGCCGGCCGGTGTTTACCACTCTGTGTGGTCTGCCTTAAATAATTAAGCGGCTGCGGTAAACTGACTGTGGGACTGGGTCCTTTGAACCTCATCCGCGCCGAGGACGTCCCACAACATTGCAAGCTTATCTTTCTTTTTCTCTCTCCTTCTCTTGCCAGTGGCTATAGTGGTTGTGCTCCGTAGTATGCTGAAGGGCTCTTTTTTGCCAATAACCATCCATACCCCTGCTGAAAATATTGCAGAGTTATCTACTGTGGTTAGTCCTAGTCCTGAGGCTGGGCGGGCCCTATACATTGTACTGTCATTCAAATGTTCTCGCTGCCTTGCCTGCATTTGATGAAAAGCCTCAGCCTTCATTGCTCTTGGTGGTTTAAAGCCCCGAGAGGCCTATAATGGAGAGCGCCACTCCATCTAACTTGAAACAATTTGAGGAGCCTACAAAGTCCTGCCCCAGCACCGGTTGTACTTCCCCTACGTATGTGCCTCCTGAGGGGTCTCCTTGGTTTCATTCGGAATCTGGCACTCAACATGCACTGAACTCAAATAACCATGGTCTTGTTTCCGATGTGTCTATCTTGGCCTCTGCAATTTGCCACGAGCCAGAGAAACAAGTAAAGCTCTTGCTCGATTTGAAATCCAACCAATGGGTTTTTCCAGGCCCTAATGATGAGGAAGATGTCACGAGGTCATGTTACACCGGTCCTCTATATCTGACTACTCACTGGACGGCCTCACTGGAGCTCTCCCGTTGGCTAACGTGCAATCAATCTCTACACAGGAAGAAAAAGACCCGGGATGCCTCTGTGCCACCGAAGCACCTAAGGCGGGAGACGGGGGGCCTCATCCATCATCCAATTTGGGGGTAGTAACCCTGCCTTTGAGCAAAGAGTGGTGGACGAGCTATCCCTCCAGGTTCTATCCCATCTGCTGGACTCTATGGACAGGGGTTACACCACCCTTAACATCGAACTAAGGGAGCTGCGAACAATACTAAAGGATGTTGTGCAAAAGTTAATTTTATTGAAGGTTTCATTACAGGTTTACAGATAAAAATTCCTAATACCTCAGTGAATCCCAAGGAAATAAAAATTAACCTATACATAATCCTAACACGAAAGCCCCCATCCTGATTTTACCATGTGGCTAGTTGCTCCGACGCCTTTCGAGAAGTGCTCGGTGGTTGAGACGCAGGCTCCTGTACACAGCCGTTTTGTGGAGTCACCTCTGGAGAAGACACACTCACCTACGGTTTCCATGCCCGGCTAAAGCAGCCCGGCAATCCAGGGCGGCCGAAATTACTAACAACAGGAACAAGATCGATACTCCAGAGGTGGCCCTCCAAAAACGTTTACATAGAGGGAAGTCAAAGGAAGGTATTCCCAAAAATCATATTAAACCTAAAAACTGCACAAACCCGGAAAAAAACTGCAAACAATGACTCTAGGAAATTCCTGCGCAACCTAAGGCTAAAGGAAGATGGGCTGGTGGGGAGTTCTGGAGGTGGTCCTCAAATGCCAATACGGGGAAAGACAAATGGTTCTGGGGGATTAAATGGGAGAAAACCTGCAATTTGTGCAGACAAGGTTACGTCCACCACCTCTCAGGGTTCTAGGTCACATTTCTTGGTGCCGGTACCCAAATCATGTGGATTACTTGACCTGAGTAAGATCTCAGTTCATTCAGACACTGGGAACCAGGCCCAGGCGGAGAATTACCCTCAGGTGACTTCACTGGGCAGAATCAACGAAAGCTGTATAACAAAGTGGCCTGGGAATATGTCACACTTTGAGTGAAACTCCGGTGACGTCCGCGATGGATTGAGTGAGCCATGGTGCTCCATCAAATGAAGGCTTGAAAAAAGAACTGATCACCCTGGGGAAGGAGGTACTCCCCATATTTAAGACCGTAGAAGAGAAAAGAAGGGCCCTGGTCCGCAGACCACCGCTTCATGTCAACTCCAGCAAAACACTGGTATGCAGCCCCCGGCGCCAGTCCTAAAATAGGGGACCAGAGTCAAAAAAAGATGGGAGGGTCCATTGTCAAACGTCACATGAATGTGAAAATAGCTCAGGAGCCTCATTTTGTTTACGTGGGGCATTTGTTTGAGGAATTTGACAATAATCCCCATTAAACAGACGTCATATTCTATCTGTGTTTTCGGAAATACCAAGGTTAAGGATAATTAGATCTAATGGGATAAAACAGGTGGTTTTTGTGTACGAAGTTAGCCTGAACGTTGTAAAAGTGTGCTTACGTTCAAACACAGTAATAAACGTGATCCTTGTTGAGGGTGAGGCCCTACGATCACTGAGGTATGAAATCTTTGAGAATTTAGTGTCTCCGGCTTCCTCACCTGGCAGTGACACACTATTGAAAACTGGCCCCCTAGAGAGCACTCTGAGCACTTAACAGTTAACCTGTGCACTAACCAACCTCAGGGATCCCGGAAACCTCATTTTACTATGCAGGAGGGGGACAGAAGAGCAAGTTAGGACTGGGTCCGGATTGCAAATGCATTACACAGTGAAGTAACTACCTCGGATGCCCACCTATGATTATCTACAACTTCTATGTTGTCTTGTAACTCAAAGGGTTTCAACAATATTTTTAGTAACAAAGATGTCTTAAGTGCTTTTGATACTGTTTGTTTACAGGAAACCCTAATGTGTGATGTCCCTATTATGGATGGCTATGAGGTGTTTGCAACTAAGGCTGAACAGGGTGAAAGAGACTGCCCTTATGGTGGGCTTTTATCAGCTATTAAACATAACCAGGGGCTTGAAGTTAACGTAATCAATTCATCAAGACCAGACATGTCAATTACCCTTCTGTCTTGGAAGAGACCGGCCTTAACTGAGTTCACAAAGTGTCTCCTATTTAACGTTTACTTTATTCCTGATCGTGTAAGTTTGGATGATTTTTTGTCTGATTTTTCTTATTCAATGCTCGGTGAACCCGCTGAGGATGGGAGCCACGTTATAGTTTTGGGTGATTTCAATGCAGACTGTCTTGAGCAGTTATGGTACCAAAACAAGATCGCTTGGGGGGATCTCCTAATAACTCTGGTCGTGGGATCTGTCTCCCTTGAACAGAGTACTGCAGCCTGACATTCTGGACAGCTTCTCGTGGCACAATAATCTCTAGCGATCAACCATAGACTATGTCTTTGTGTCCTCGGAATTGCTAGCTGGGGTGGATCTCTAGAGATACGGTCCACACATCGAATTGACCGTTCGATGCAAGTGTATCATTTCCAAGCAATATGGCCCTGCTCAGTCGGCAATGTAGAACTGCAGTACAGATTTGTGAGGCAATTTAACGGGATAATGGAAGCAGAGTTTGAGGAAAATATGCCTTGACTGTGCTCCCCCGATTACGTGAGACCAACTGTCTCCTCGACTCTTGGGATTCTATGTACTGCAACGTCTCTGGCAAAAGGTGTGGGTGTTGTTGTCCACGCACATGCCCTTGACAATGCGGGAAAGTCTTGTAAGAAAGAACTGAGGCTTAACATAGGAAGGATGAAGAAAAGCAGCCTATCTTTCTTAACAGAAATGCGCGCCCTACAGACCAAATTAAAAAATTTGATTCTAGGGCACAGGTTCTTCAGAACAATTAACAAAGCCGAAAACACATTGAGCTTTTTGTTTGGGTTAATTCTGTTCATTTCTGGCAGCTCATTAGGTCAAACGGGATGGACCCGTTTTTACAGGTGCAGTCTATATCAAAGACAAGTTTGGTTGCTCATTTTGAGGCCCATTACAATGCTGACAAAGAAGGGTTCAGAGTTGACTGCAAGGTACCCTGACATGAAGCTCTCTCCTGGGGCTTGAATGATCTGCTGCCCCTTACTGGCCTCAGGAAGAGCTCAAATACACCAGGACAGGACGGCTTGTCAAATCTGATCCTATATTATGGGCAAAGATAATCTCT
Organism: Ambystoma mexicanum; assembly: GCF_040938575.1. Classification (NCBI taxonomy): domain Eukaryota; kingdom Metazoa; phylum Chordata; class Amphibia; order Caudata; family Ambystomatidae; genus Ambystoma; species Ambystoma mexicanum. The sequence goes on along the minus strand of NC_090929.1, from coordinate 58,462,361 downwards.
GCACTCTGTGAATGTACTTGACGAAAGTAACATCCCCCAATCTTGGAAATTGCCTACCGTGGTGCTCATTTTTAAAGGAGGTGACAGATTCTCTCCCCTTAACTACAGGCTGATATCTCTCTTGGACACAAGTTGCAATATTTTCTCCAAATTGACCCAACGGGACTTGCAGACTTGGCCCGAGATCTAGGCAAGTTTGTTTTTTTACAATCAGGTTTCAAAAAGGGAGTGGGGACGGGCCTAAACAGTTTCTTGGTAAATCTATTAGGTGTTCAGGCGAGGGGCCCAAACAGGCTTTATACTTGGCATTCTTGGACGTCAGTAAGGCGTTCAACTGTGTAAATCGAGAGCTTTAATGGGCAAAACTATCAAAGCATGGCTGCCCGAAGGTACTAATAGACATCCTGGTAACATTACCCAGGGATACAAAGATCAGAGTCTGACTAGATGCCAATGGCTCCTGTACTGCCTGGATCACTACGACCAGGTGATTGCGTCAAGGATGTGTGCTTGCCCCCTTCCTTTTTAATTTTTATATCATGGACATGGGTCTATGTTGGGAATCTGTCTGCACTAATCCACCTCTCCTAGGCCAGTCCAAGATCCAATATCTTAACTATGTGGACGATGTCATTGTCTTTGACAAGACTCTGATAGGACTACAACGGGGCTTGGACAGTCTAAATTCTTATTTCGAAAGCCTGGACCTTAAGCTAAATGGCACAAAATCAAAGGTTTTGATTTAGAAGGTAGTAAAGTCCAAATGGAAAGCTCACTCACGGACGGTCCAGGGGTGTTCTTTGGAAGTTGTAAAGGAGTTTCAATATTTGGGCAGAATAGAGTCATCACATAAAAATAAAGCTGAAACTTATATGAAACTTAGAACATCCTTTCTGGCTTCGACTTCCCAGTTGTGACTATTTTATAAGTTTGGTCGCTACTCAACACTGGCAATGCTGAAATTGTGCAGGCAAAAAATGTGCCAGGCCTGATTTATGGCACAGAGAACTTGGGAATCGCTATAGAGTGGTCATTACTAGAGGCCCTCCAGTGGGGAAAGGCACTGCATTTGCCAAATGCTCTTCCAATGGCGGCATTAAAGCATGAACGGGGTTTGGTACCTGCTGACTGTCTGGTTGAATGGAAAACGCTATCAACGCATGCGTTCATTTTAGCCTCCCCTGAATGCATCTCTATACACAACATTGGGTCAAGAACTCAACCGAGCAGTCTGCAAACCGTTAGCGGCCTGGAGGGTTAATTGTGAGCTGATATTAACAAGGATTGATTTATCTGATTTGGAGCTTGCCAGCAACCCTACCAAGGTGAAAAGTAAACTCTACAGTAGTGAATGGCTGAAGAATAGGTCGATTCTTATGAACTATCGATGCTTCAACGACCACTTTCAATACAACATAAAAAGCTTTAATACATTGGGCCTCATTACGACCCTTGCGGAAATCGGAAAACGATGGCGGAAATGCAATACCGCCATCGAATAGCGCTCGGTGCGACTATGACCCGTCACCGCAAAGTACGAAGCCATTAGCGACACCGTAGTGAACGCCAACGCTAACTGCACCAAGCACGCGCGCGCGCGCCATGCGAAACCGCAAACACCACCATGGCGCAAGGGTACGCCAATTCCGACCCTAGCGGACATGTACCTAACGCCATCAGGCATGGCGTAATGTACCATTCCGCCATGGTGAGAAGTACGGCATCGCGAATCAACTGTAAACGGCCCCACTGAGTGCCTGTACACCGCTCCCTGCCCACAAAGTACAACTCCCCGTAGGTGCAATGAAGTCACAATGCAACCATTGAAATGTACAAGTCACCCATGCATGGCAACGAACAAAAGAAACACAAGAGGGGCCAATGGGAGCTGCAGGGCACAGATGGCACGAATACAGAAGCCATCCCAATGGACATGACCACAGTCCCCCACCAAGAAACGCACGCAAACACAGGCACCTGTGACCAGCAATATTCCGAGAATCACATCATTCCACCAGTCCACCTGGCTGACCGGCATCTGTTACACAAAACCCAATGCCCCGCCCCTGAGCATGACAACATTCAAACTGTCATATTGGCAGCCCCCATCCCTGACCTCACGGGCTTAGTAGGCAAACGCGCCCAGTACAGTACCACGCAACTAAACTCCGAAGCTGGAACCCAATGCAGATCTCCTCACAATACATCGCCCCCCAAATAGGCATATGCCACATCACTTGCAAAGAAAAACGCTACACGGGCCAAATCAGAATAGAAATTTTATGCACATCAAAGTCACCAAGCCCATACAGCCATCAGGCCATGAACTCCAAAACACTAATCACCATTGTGGGCTGCATCCGCAAGAAATGACCAGCCACTACTTGTGTGTCGCCCTGTTCCCTCATGGTACACAGAGCCACATTCACGTACGAAAAGGCAACATGGAAGCGCACAGAACCGCAGGGCCGTCCCAATGGGGAGGCACTAGTCCAGCTGAAAGGCCGAAATGTTGCTCCGAGCCACCAGTACTGCGTAAGGGCATGTGGGCCATTGGCGATCGTCCCATAAGATCGTAATGCTGCTCCACTGATTAACACGAAGCAGCAGGTGTCGGGAGTAAAACCCATCTGCAGGAGTGGCATACAGATGGCAGTGGCAAAAGGGGAGGAGATACCTGTCAACCAAAAGAAAAGAAAAAGAACAGAATGGCCATCAGAACTACATTCCAACAACTCACTTCAATGATCACACGAAATCCACAGCCATATGCATGCTAGCCCACTCCAAAGGATCATCACCACCCCAAAACCACTTGCGACTCATAACCATCTATATCGAGGTGCAAACACCATCACAAACGAGTGTACCTGTGCATGCGTCTGTCAAAACAGAATCCATCAGATGGGAATGTTAACGTGCATGGACACAAGTGTCTGAGGGCGCGTCGAGACAGGGAGGGCTCAACAAGGCCAGATAGACGATGGTCCCACTATGGCAGCCCTGCATCACATAGCGTAGGGGAGGCGGATAGATCCCAAGAAGCCCTGTACATGGCAAACTCTGTATCAAATCACCTGCCCATGCATCCATTCATCATTCCCTCATCCCGGGATCAAAACGCCTGAATAATTACTCACATAACATTAGAAACATCCATTGAGTCTGTGCGTTATGCAGCCTGCAAAATCCACAGTGCCCCAGCCCGTAATTCCAGTGTTGTGAAGTAACATGTATTTGGGAACGGCCGGCCTCATCGCCCACGTAGCTATTGCGCATCCCAAACTATTCATATCAATCATTGCTTCCTCGCCATGGGCCCTGTCTCAAGGACATTGAACAATAGAACGTTATATTTGCAGTCAGACCTGTGGGCATCTCCTCGCCGCTAGCTGGAAACCGAAAGCGCCGCCCTTCGAATTCCTCATTTGCAACATCACGTCGAAAAGGCATCTGTGGCCGTTTGAAATCACTAATTATTCCATCGAGTGCGGCTGTGTGTGAAAATGGCAACTGCCTTCACCCACAAATGGGACGCCCCGCCCGTCGTTGCAACTCGGTACAGTGATGCATGAGGGCCCACCGTTACTCGAGTACTACGTTCCACTGACCCTTCACAAGTCTGTTCGCGACTGCACAGATAGTATGTGAAACAATGGGACCACAGCAGAATGAACATATCAACCAATCTTACACGGCCATCGGGTACAAATACATGATTGCAATAGCAAGATGCCATTCCCCGAATTGCAGCGTTGTGCGCGGGACGTGCTCGGCCAAAGGGGAGAGCAGTTTGCACAGGTGGAATGAATCACCACAGGTGGAGGCCATACAGCCTGAAAACACATAAATTGCACAGCCAGTCTCCTCCCACAACCACACCGAAATGCTACCGGCAGGACTCGCGATGTTGGCCCTGGGGGACCTGATAGCACTGCAAGTACTCCAACTCCAAGAAGAAGACGAACACCAACTACAACCAGCCGCACGGAGGAGACGCAGGAGGAGGAGGAGGCCAAGGCAGGGCCAGCAAGGCCCACCAGCACAGCCACTACCACCACGCAGGCAGCCCGCAATCCCACGCCTCCGAGCACATCCGTTCAACCTCACTGATGAGCAGATCCACACCCTCTACCGTCTGGACCGGGACACCATAGCCGCCATTGTGGACATGACACAGGCTGACCTTGTCAGCATGATAGATAGCCCAACCGCCATCCCACCCCTACTGAAGGTGGTGTCTGTACTCCACTTCCTGGCCACAGGCACCTACCAGCACACAGTCGGACAGTTGCATGGCATTTCTCAGCCACTGTTCTCACGGACACTATTTCAAGTGCTCGATGCCCTCCTGCAGCACGCAGACGACTACATCTCTCTACCACGCTCGGAGCAGGAAATTACCAACACAAAAGTGGGATTCCATGCACTTGCCGGCATACCGGGTTGCATTGGTGCCATCGACTGCACCCATGTGGAATTGGTCGTCCCACATGCCATGGAGGCCCAGTACCGCAACCGAAAACAATTTCATTCCCTGAATGTACAAATGGTGTGTGACACCAACAGGATCATTACACATTGTTGTGCCCGATTCCCTGGATCAACCCATGATTCTATGGTCTTGAGGAACTCTACAATACCACGCTACATGGAGCGACACGCAGGGAACAGATCCTGGCTACTCGGTGAGTCTCATTACATGCATGATTATGTGGGGTATGTGATTTGGCAATGACCTTGCAGTAAGGGGGGGCGTGTGCGTACGTAGCAATGGCATTCCACATCATACGTTTCTCGTCCACATACAGGTGATGCTGGATATCCACTGAAGAGATGGCTCCTCACACCAGTCCGGAACCCACGGGACCAGCATGAGGAGGACTACAACCATGCCCACTCCCGTACCCGTGTAGTCATTGAACAGGCATTCGGCCTACTGAAGACTCGTTTCCGCTGCCTCAGCAGGTCTGGCGGGGCACTCCTGTACCGCCATGAGAAGGTTGCAAAGATGGTCATGGCATGTGTCATGCTCCACAACATGTGCATACGTAGAAATGTGCCCATGCCCCCTGATGCAGAACTGCAAGCACCTGATGATGGTCATGATGAGGGTGGGGATGTGGCAGCACCTCATGGAGTCTGCGAGGCACCGGAGGCCCGTGACATTCGTCAGCATCTCATTGATGCATGCTTCTAGTACTCACGCCTGGTGGCTGATACATGGACACGGGACTCGTGGCACTGCGTGTGTCTGGGACATGCACAATATGGACTGTACGCCTATGATGGCCTAGTACACAAAGATCAATGTCCACACATCTCATTGGTTGATCGTGCACTTTTTATGGCATATGTGATGTCATGTTGAACACCCTATCGACCCGCCACCCAAGTGAGCCCAACACACCCCCTCCACCCTCCTACCTCTCCCCCGAACACCAGTGTCCAAAGATGCTCATTGTCAGTGGGCTGTCGCTATTGCAAGCCCCCTCTGCGGGTATCAGGGGCACCCCTGCCTGTGGAGCGCAGGTTCCTTCCAGATCTACGTTGGGGGCTGCCCTGGACGGAACTTGCAACGGATGATGTGTCTGCCTGCTCACGTCCATGCATGTCCCTAAGGGTTTGCGAGAGCTCAGTGAGCACACGGCGCACTGCGGCAAGTTCGGCACATACGTCTTTGGACGTCGCATGCAGTTCCCCCCTCAGGCTCTCGGTGCTTCTCTCCATTTGGACTCTCAGGCTCTCGGTGCTCCTCTCCATTTGGACTCTCAGGCTCTCGGTGCTACTCTCCATTTGGACTCTCAGGCTCTCGGTGCTACTCTCCATTTGTGCCCTTAGTGTCTCTGTACCTCTCTCCATTTCTGCCCTAAGTGTCTCAGTTGATGTTTCTATGTCTGCCTTAGTGCCCCCACATTCATCGGCATGGTCCTTGAGGAGTGTGGCCAGTTGCTGCTGTTGTACGATTAACTGGTCGAGGGACTGTTGCCTCTGCTGGGCCATGGCCATTTGCGGGGGTGTCACAGAGGGGCTGTTGTCCTCATGTTGCCTTGCCACAGGGCTTGTGGGGGATGGCCAGTCGTCGTCTTGTGGGTGCCCCTGCGTGGTATCCTCATGTTGTACGGGATGGGACAGACAGAGGGATTGGGACAGGTCATGGATGGATCTGACTTCGACATCCCCGTTTTCTGTGTCCGAGCATGCTGCCATCAATGGGGTGTCACCTATGGTGCTGCTGCCACCAGAGGCAGTGCCTTCTGTGGCATCCATTGGGGGGACATGTGGTGGTGGTGTTGTGGGCATGCTGGATGCTGGGGTGCCTGTTGATGTTCCCTCCTCTGTGCTGCCACCTGATTTGTGCTGCTGCCGTGTCTTGATGCGTGCAGCTGAGGTGGAGGGTCTCTGGCCGTTGGTCTTGGCCCTCTTTGCAGGTGTGCTGGTAGGGGTGTCCTGTAGCTCGTCGTTTGGATCGGACCCTGTGGTGGAGTAAAGGAGGGCGAGGGTTATTGATGGGTCTGTGGGAATTGGAATGGCATTGTATCACATGCTTTGGGGTGGTACCTGAGGGTGATTTGGGTCGGGGCCTTGGAGGTGCTTTGATTTGTGTGTGGAGTGAGGGTGCAGTTGTTTGGCAGCCTGCAGTTAGGGTGTGCCTGCTGCACGTGTAGTGCGTGTATTAGGGGTTTTTAATTATTTATGTATTTATTGTGGGTTTTAACGTGCGCTATCAGGCCGATGTGTGTGGACGTTCTCCTGGACATGTGTTTCTGTTGCACTATGTGGACGCATGGTACTTCACATGGATGGACTGTGTGGATTTGGCATTGTTTTATCTGGCCCACCTACCTGAATCTTCGGATGTCTGCACTCCTTTCTCCATCCCTCCGACTCCCTCTATGCTCTCCATTCCGATGGTGGAGGCACAGATTTCTTCCCAGGGGGTCAACTTGATGGGTGATTCAGGACCTCCCCCGGTGGCTGTGGCAATGTTGCGGTTGGCAGAGAGTATGCTGCGGACTCGTATCCGCAGGTCGTCCCATCGCTTGCGGCATTGCTGTGGGGTGCGGGGTGCGGTCCCCACCGCACTTACCCGCTGTGCCACCAGAGCCCATATGGTCTTCTTGTTTGCTAGTGCCGTTCTGGTCATTTGCGTGGAGAAGACGACGGCAGCATTCTCCTGGAGGGTCTCTGTTAGCACGGTGAGTTCCTCACGGGAGAAGTGGACCTGCCGCTTGCGGTCGCACGCTTTCTTCGCTACTTTTCCCATTTGTCTTGGTTTCGCTAGGGTGGGTGACGGGTTGGGGTGTGTTTCAGGGTAGTGATTTTAGTGGTTGTGTGGTTTTAGTGGTTTTATAGGTGTACGGCGGGATGTTTCCCGTTCCGGGCCCATGTTTTTACTTCCGTTTCCGTATATTTCCGGTCACCGTACTTTCCGGTAGGCGCACACTGCGGTGACCGCTAAGAGGGGTGGCGGTATTGCACCTAGGGCGCCGTACGGCGGCGGTGTGGGCCGTTTTGGGGTCATTTCCGCCATCGCGGACTTTGCACTTCCGCCGTGGCGTGGTGCTCGTGCCCGATGGGTCGGAATGGGCCGCACTTTGCTCCTTCGTGCAATGGCGGAAACGCTATTTACGCTGTGGCGCTCCGGTCAGTCACTTTCCGCCAGGGTCGTAATGAGGGCCATTGTCTGCTTACTTGAGAATGCATCCGTCTAGAGACTATGGAATGAAAGCCATGAGATTAAGATTCAATTTATTCTTAACCAAGGAGGTACAAGGTTTAAGAGAAGGTCTCTCGTCACGTCGCTACTGTAATCAAGATCAGGAGACATTAAAACACTTACGCAGCTCCGTTACGTGTAGTAGGTTAGACGTACCCACAACCTTGGGCTATTCCGGCAGACCATTTGTGGATCCGCATTTTAAACTTGAATGACTTTTTTTTAATTGCAACCTTTGAACTTTTAGAAAAGATTATACCTCTTGAATTACGGTGGCAATAACAGGACACTGGTACGAGTGGCTGGGCATATTATGATGGCAATAACTAAACACTGGCATGAGTGCCTGGGCATGTTATGATGGCAATAGCTAGACACTGGCATGAGTGCCTGGGCATTTTATGATGGCAATAGCTAGACACTGGCATGAGTGCCTGGGCATTTTATGATGGCAATAGCTAGACACCGGCATGAGTGCCTGGGCATTTTAGCTAGGTACTGGCAGAGGCGCGTAGGCATGTTATGAAGGCAATAGCAGACACTGGCATGAGTGCCTGGGCATGTTATGAAGGCAATAGCAGACACTGGCATGAGTGCCTGGGCATTTTATGATGGCAATAGCTAGACACTGGCATGAGTGCCTGGGCATTTTAGCTAGGTACTGGCAGAAGCGCGTAGGCATGTTATGAAGGCAATAGCAGACACTGGCATAGACACTGGCATGAGTGCCTGGGCATTTTATGATGGCAATAGCTAGACACTGGCATGAGTGCCTGGGCATTTTATGATGGCAGTAACTAGACACTGGCATGAGTGCCTGGGCATTTTATGATGTCAATAGCTAGACACTGGCATGAGTGCCTGGGCATTTTATGATGGCAGTAACTAGACACTGGCATGAGTGCCTGGGCATTTTATGATGGCAATAGCTAGACACTGGCATGAGTCCCTGGGCATTTTATGATGGCAGTAACTAGACACTGGCATGAGTGCCTGGGCATTTTATGATGGCAATAGCTAGACACTGGCATGAGTGCCTGGGCATTTTATGATGGCAGTAACTAGACACTGGCATGAGTGCCTGGGCATTTTATGATGGCAATAGCTAGACACTGGCATGAGTGCCTGGGCATTTTATGATGGCAGTAACTAGACACTGGCATGAGTGCCTGGGCATTTTATGATGGCAATAGCTAGACACTGGCATGAGTGCCTGGGCATTTTATGATGGCAGTAACTAGACACTGGCATGAGTGCCTGGGCATTTTATGATGGCAATAGCTAGACACTGGCATGAGTGCCTGGGCATTTTATGATGGCAGTAACTAGACACTGGCATATGTGCCTGGGCATATTATGATGGCAATAGCTAGACACTGGCATGAGTGCCTGGGCATTTTATGATGGCAGTAACTAGACACTGGCATGAGTGCCTGGGCTTTGTATGATGGCAGTAACTAGACACTGGCATGAGTGCCTGGGCATATTAGCTAGGTACTGGCACAAGCGCCTAGGCATGTTATGAAGGCAATAGCAGACACTGGCATGAGTGCCTGGGCATTTCATGATGGCAGTAACTAGACACTGGCATGAGTGCCTGGGCATATTAGCTAGGTACTGGCACAAGCGCCTAGGCATGTTATGAAGGCAATAGCAGACACTGGCATGAGTGCCTGGGCATTTTATGATGGCAGTAACTAGACACTGGCATGAGTGCCTGGGCATTTTATGATGGCAATAGCTAGACACTGGCATGAGTGCCTGGGCATTTTATGATGGCAGTAACTAGACACTGGCGTGAGTGCCTGGGCATTTTATGATGGCAATAGCTAGACACTGGCATGAGTGCCTGGGCATTTTATGATGGCAGTAACTAGACACTGGCGTGAGTGCCTGGGCATTTTATGATGGCAATAGCTAGACACTGGCATGAGTGCCTGGGCATTTTATGATGGCAGTAACTAGACACTGGCGTGAGTGCCTGGGCATTTTATGATGGCAATAGCTAGACACTGGCGTGAGTGCCTGGGCATTTTATGATGGCAGTAACTAGACACTGGCGTGAGTGCCTGGGCATTTTATGATGGCAATAGCTAGACACTGGCATGAGTGCCTGGGCATTTTATGATGGCAGTAACTAGACACTGGCATGAGTGCCTGGGCATTTTATGATGGCAGTAACTAGACACTGGCATGAGTGCCTGGGCATATTAGCTAGGTACTGGCACAAGCGCCTAGGCATGTTTTGAAGGCAATAGCAGACACTGGCATGAGTGCCTGGGCATTTTATGATGGCAGTAACTAGACACTGGCATGAGTGCCTGGGCATTTTATGATGGCAGTAACTAGACACTGGCATGAGTACCTGGGCATATTAGCTAGGTACTGGCACAAGCGCCTAGGCATGTTATGAAGGCAATAGCAGACACTGGCATGAGTGCCTGGGCATTTTATGATGGCAGTAACTAGACACTGGCATGAGTGCCTGGGCATATTAGCTAGGTACTGGCACAAGCGCCTAGGCATGTTATGAAGGCAATAGCAGACACTGGCATGAGTGCCTGGGCATTTTATAATGGCAGTAACTAGACACTGGCATATGTGCCTGGGCATATTATCATAGCAATAGCAGACACTGGCATGAGTGCCTGGGCATTTTATGATGGCAATAGCTAGACACTGGCATGAGTGCCTGGGCATTTTATGATGGCAGTAACTAGACACTGGCATGAGTGCCTGGGCATTTTATGATGGCAATAGCTAGACACTGGCATGAGTGCCTGGGCATTTTATGATGGCAGTAACTAGACACTGGCGTGAGTGCCTGGGCATTTTATGATGGCAATAGCTAGACACTGGCATGAGTGCCTGGGCATTTTATGATGGCAGTAACTAGACACTGGCGTGAGTGCCTGGGCATTTTATGATGGCAATAGCTAGACACTGGCATGAGTGCCTGGGCATTTTATGATGGCAGTAACTAGACACTGGCGTGAGTGCCTGGGCATTTTATGATGGCAATAGCTAGACACTGGCATGAGTGCCTGGGCATTTTATGATGGCAGTAACTAGACACTGGCATGAGTGCCTGGGCATTTTATGATGGCAGTAACTAGACACTGGCATGAGTGCCTGGGCATATTAGCTAGGTACTGGCACAAGCGCCTAGGCATGTTTTGAAGGCAATAGCAGACACTGGCATGAGTGCCTGGGCATTTTATGATGGCAGTAACTAGACACTGGCATGAGTGCCTGGGCATTTTATGATGGCAGTAACTAGACACTGGCATGAGTGCCTGGGCATTTTATGATGGCAGTAGCTAGACACTGGCATGAGTGCCTGGGCATTTTATGATGGCAGTAACTAGACACTGGCATGAGTGCCTGGGCATTTTATGATGGCAGTAACTAGACACTGGCATGAGTGCCTGGGCATATTAGCTAGGTACTGGCACAAGCGCCTAGGCATGTTATGAAGGCAATAGCAGACACTGGCATGAGTGCCTGGGCATTTTATAATGGCAGTAACTAGACACTGGCATATGTGCCTGGGCATATTATGATAGCAATAGCAGACACTGGCATGAGTGCCTGGGCATTTTATGATGGCAATAGCTAGACACTGGCATGAGTGCCTGGGCATTTTATGATGGCAGTAACTAGACACTGGCGTGAGTGCCTGGGCATTTTATGATGGCAATAGCTAGACACTGGCATGAGTGCCTGGGCATTTTATGATGGCAGTAACTAGACACTGGCGTGAGTGCCTGGGCATTTTATGATGGCAATAGCTAGACACTGGCATGAGTGCCTGGGCATTTTATGATGGCAGTAACTAGACACTGGCGTGAGTGCCTGGGCATTTTATGATGGCAATAGCTAGACACTGGCATGAGTGCCTGGGCATTTTATGATGGCAGTAACTAGACACTGGCGTGAGTGCCTGGGCATTTTATGATGGCAATAGCTAGACACTGGCATGAGTGCCTGGGCATTTTATGATGGCAGCAACTAGACACTGGCATGAGTGCCTGGGCATTTTATGATGGCAGTAACTAGACACTGGCATGAGTGCCTGGGCATATTAGCTAGGTACTGGCACAAGCGCCTAGGCATGTTTTGAAGGCAATAGCAGACACTGGCATGAGTGCCTGGGCATTTTATGATGGCAGTAACTAGACACTGGCATGAGTACCTGGGCATATTAGCTAGGTACTGGCACAAGCGCCTAGGCATGTTATGAAGGCAATAGCAGACACTGGCATGAGTGCCTGGGCATTTTATGATGGCAGTAACTAGACACTGGCATGAGTGCCTGGGCATATTAGCTAGGTACTGGCACAAGCGCCTAGGCATGTTATGAAGGCAATAGCAGACACTGGCATGAGTGCCTGGGCATTTTATAATGGCAGTAACTAGACACTGGCATATGTGCCTGGGCATATTATGATAGCAATAGCAGACACTGGCATGAGTGCCTGGGCATTTTATTATGGCAGTAGCTAGACACTAGCATGAGTGCCTGGGCATTTTATGATGGCAGTAACTAGACACTGGCATGAGTGCCTGGGCATTTTATGATGGCAGTAGCTAGACACTGGCATGAGTGCCTGGGCATTTTATGATGGCAGTAACTAGACACTGGCATATGTGCCTGGGCATATTATGATGGCAGTAGCTAGACACTTTCATGAGTGCCTGGGCATTTTATGATGGCAATAGCTAGACACTGGCATGAGTGCCTGGGCATTTTATGATGGCAGTAACTAGACACTGGCATGAGTGCCTGGGCATTTTATGATGGCAGTAGCTAGACACTGGCATGAGTGCCTGGGCATTTTATGATGGCAGTAACTAGACACTGGCATATGTGCCTGGGCATATTATGATGGCAGTAGCTAGACACTGGCATGAGTGCCTGGGCATTTTATGATGGCAGTAACTAGACATTGGCATGAGTGCCTGGGCATTTTATGATGGCAGTAGCTAGACACTGGCATGAGTGCCTGGGCATTTTATGATGACAGTAACTAGACACTGGCATGAGTGCCTGGGCATATTAGCTAGGTATTGGCACAAGTGCCTATGCATGTTATGAAAGCAATAGCAGACACTGGCATGAGTGCCTGGACATTTTATGATAGTAGTAACTAGACACTGGCATGAGTGCCTGGGCATTTTATGATGGCAACAGCCAAGAACAAAACAAAAGAGGTGATGGCTGGAAGGTTTAGAATTAATCTTAACCTCTGGCATTGCTCTGGGCACCCCTCCAGACCATCATTCCTCACCTGCCAAGCCATTACAAAAGGGGAAAGACCATATGCAAATCAATAGGTGTAGTCCAGCCGCTAGGTCACATCCCTTCTGCATGAGAGCACAAGCACCCCCAGACATGTTTAGGCCTTGTTGGGCCTCCCCAGTGAGGAGCTGCTTGGGTCTCTAGGCCCAGCAGGCACGGGACCCAGGTTGGGCATACCCGTCCCAAACCAAAAGAGGAGATGGCTGGAGGTTTAGAATACATCTTATCCTCTGGCAACAGCCAGGCACAGGGACAAGTGCCTGGGCATATTATTATGGCAATAGCTAGACACTGGCACAAGTGCCTTGGCATATTATGGTGGCAGTAGCTAGACACTGGCATGAGTGCCTAGGCATGTTATGATAACAGTAGCTAGACACTGGCATGAGGACCGGGGCATATTATGATGGCAGTAGGTAGACACTGGCATGAGTGGCTGGGCATATTATGAGGGCAATAGCAAGGCACTGGCACACGCAGCTGGGTATATTATGACGGCAATAGCTAGACACTGGCACGACTGCCTGAGTATATTATGATGGCATCAGCTAGGCACTGGCATGAGGGTCTGGTCATATTGTGATGGCAGTAGCTAGACACTGGCATGAGTGCCTGGGCATTTTATGATGGCAGTAGCTAGACACTTGCATTAGTGCCTGGGCATACTACGATGGCAATATCTAGGCACCTGCAGGAGTGCGTGGGCATATTACGATGGCAGTAGCTAGACACTGGCACGAGAGCCTTGGCATATAAAGATGGCATTAGCAAGGCACTGGCACCAGTGCCTGAGCATATTATGATGGCATTGGCAAGGCACTGGCATGAGTGTCTGGGTATATTATGATGGCTGTCTAATAGAGTGAGTACTTGGGCATGCAATGCCAATACCTGGGCTTCCACGTGAATATCTGAGCTGGAATATGTCGTCGGGGGGAGGGGGAGATTTCTATTTTCCTGACGCCCATAGAAACTCTCCAACATATTCTGCTGCTGCCCTAGAATATTTGGGGGGACAGTGCGTAGTCAGGGTGCACATTTTTGTAAAAAGAGCCCAGATAGTGGCTATCGCTGGCATATAATGCACCTATATGGGCACGTTAATCAAATACTTATATCAAACATTATTGCCTTCTTTTTAAAGCTGGAAATGTGTAGAGTTCCTGGATATTCAGTGAGTACCTGGTTTACATGATTGCAATTAACTTGTCATATGATGTATGTGAACATATCATGGCAAAACCTGCAAAAGGAAGGCAGCCTCATCATGCGAAAGTAACACAGGGCACATTGGTTGGGCACCTGATCATGTGATGCCAATGCATCGTAATAAAGAACACTTCTTCACTACACACACCTCTTGGCTTTGCTAATGCATGTTTTCTACCTGAGCAGGTACATATGTTTCCCTATAGTTAGCACACACACAGCACACTGCATCAAGAAACCTAGAACACCACACTACGGCCTGGTGCCCTTACCCGCAGCCCCGTAGTCGTAGTCCTTGAACCCCTAAATCTTCTCACCTTAACCTGTTCCATGTTCACGCTCCAGGCCACTCTCCCTAAAACAGCGTGTGCTCTACTTGCGCACTTGCTTTTCCTGTGTCCAGGTAAATAGGGTGGCCATGTGACCTGGTTTTGAGTCATGGACTTTCATTTAGCAAATCAATGCATTCTGGGAGCCGCCGTTTTGTTGGCATATATTGGGTACCAGAACACCCCATTTTTGGAGAAATTATGCCCTTGTGACACAGAGTCACTAATTTGAGTGCCATAAAAGAGGAAACACACAAGAAAAGAAACATAGTAACCTGCTAAAAGACCAGACATGGCCTCTTCCTCATTCCTGTCCTCAATTATGAGCAGTACTGGGACGAGGAAGAGTAGGACTAAGAGCAACAGAGATTATCAGTAAATAATCTGGACATTACCCCAATTTAGGATAGTGGCAAGGAAGTGTAGGACTGTGTAATGGAGATTATCTGTAAACAATCTGGGCATTACCCCAATTCAGGAAAGTTGCGAGGAAGAGTAGGACTGTGTAATGGAGATTATCTGTAAACAATCTGGGCATTACCCCAATTCAGAAAAATTGAGAGGACGAGTGGGACTGTGTAATGGAGATTATCTGTAAACAATCTGGGCATTACCCCAATTCAGGAAAGTTGCGAGGAAGAGTAGGACTGTGTAATGGAGATTATCTGTAAACAATCTGGGCATTACCCCAATTCAGGAAAGTTGCGAGGAAGAGTAGGACTGTGTAATGGAGATTATCTGTAAACAATCTGGGCATTACCCAAATTCAGGAAAGGGGTGAAGAAGAGTAGCACTAAGTGTATCAGAGATAATCGGTAAATAATCTAGGCACTACCCCAATTGAGGACAGGAGTGAGAAAGAGGAGAATTCTGTGAGATGGAGATTATCTGTAAAAAATCTGGGCATTATCCCAATTGAGGACAGGGGTAAGTAAGAGGAGGATTCTGTGTAATGGAGATTATTGGTAAGTAATCGGGGCAATGCCCCAAATGAGGATGGGGGTAAGTAAGAGGAGGATTCTGTGTAAGGGAGATTATCGGTAAGTAATCTGGGAATTAAAAAATTAAGGACAGAGGTGTAAAGAGTAGGATTCTGTGTAATGAAAATAATCAGTAAGTAATCTCGGCTTTACCCCAATTGAGGACAGGGGTTAATAAGAGCAGGATTCTTTGTATTGGAGAGCATTGGCATATAATTGGGGCAATACCTCAATAGAAGACAGGGGTAAGTAAAGGAGGATTCTGTGTAATGGAGATTATTATAATTTCTTTTTTTTTAATTACTTGTTTATAATTACAGTTAGTAATTTTTACAAGAGTTTTTACTGTTCCTTCCGAGCTAAGAGATTCGTAGCAGAGGTAAAGGGGCAGAGGCCAGCATAGATGAGGAAGAAGAGGAAAAGGAGAGCGAAGATAAGGAAGAAGAAAAATGAAAATGGAAGTCTAAAACTTGACATTTAAGATTCAACGTTCCAAAGTTCGCAGTTCAGAAAACCTCAACAAAAGCGGAAAAAAGTTCACAGTCTTCCAATCAAATTCGCAGGGGCTTCCTGTAATTCATTTGGGATCAATTCCCACAGCCATCGTACTGAGAGTGGTTCCACATTGTTTTGTTGCCCTCGGTACCTGATTGTGCATTTATTTTCGAAAACGCTGCTTCTAAGACTTTAGCTGTTGCTAATGCCCAGGACGTTCTTTCCCCTGAGATCAACCTGTTCCACCATGTCTTTTCTTCTTCTTCTTGGAGTCCAACAAAATCGGTGCATAGGTTGTTTAAGTACGTAGCGCGTATTTCTCTTAGCTCCGAACACTGCATCAGAAGATGATGTACTGTTTCCAGTTTATTTGTGTCACCACAAAGTCTGTATTCTGTAGTGGCTGTTTTTAGTCTGATTGATTGAATTTCGCGGGTAGGGAGGAGGTTGGACGCGCTCTCATAAAGGTGATCCTAAGTTGTTTGTCAGGGAACTTTATGCAGTACGACAGAGGCCCATTCAGTCTGTTGAAAGTAGGTGGGAGATGTTTCGTGAGTTTGTTTAGTTGTGCCTTTTCCAGAGTATTAATCCAGTCTTGGGCTTCCAATTTGGATTTTACTCTTGTTGGATTGTTTTGCAGGTCTTCTTCTGTACATGCCACTTCCGCCAGTTTCTTCCTTAGCTTGTCTACCCATCTGTTGAGGATGCTCAGCTTACAGTTTCTTATTTCAGTCCCAATGATCTTGTAGGTCAGCGGTGCCTCCGGGAGTGTGGTGTTTCTCAGAAGTTGCATTGCTCCAAGAGTTACCGATCGTTCAAGCGAAAGCAGGCCTAGCTCACGCCTGATGAGATCCACTGAGACTGACTTAGGTAAATCTAGTAAAGATTTCCAAAGAAATCCTTCCAATTTCCTCCATATGGTGTTTGGCATGCTCAAAGTTGCACCCATCCCATAGGTGAGTGTCAGCACTACCTTCCCTTTGTAGAATTGAATTACAGGTATAACTGAACATTTCCCGTATTTTCTATCCAGGGTCCTCATTTGGGCTGCTAGATTCTTTGCTTTCTTCCAAAGCGTCGCCTGCATTGTCCGTTCCTGGCTAGATGCGTCTATGATGACTCCAAGGTATTTGTAGGATGGTACTACCTCAATATTTACGTTTCCCACATACCATTTGTTAGCTATCTTCTTTTTCGAGGTGCTTTTCCCAAGTATCAAAACCTTTGTTTTTTTCTTGTTTATTTGCAGGTTGTTTTCATCCATATATGCCGCCAAGTTGTTTAATTGGCGCTGCAGGCCTACCTGTGTCTGATCTAACAGAATGAGGTCGTCAGCGTATAGTAGCCTTGAAATATTCACCATCCCCAATTTTGGAGGGAAAGATTTACAGAGAATTCAGCTTCCTTAAAGTCACTCAGGTAGGCGATGAATAGGGCTGGGGCTAAGGGACATCCCTGTTTCACCCCGCGTTTAGATGGAATTTCGCGCGATAGCATCCCTTGGGCATTAAGTCGGACTCTTAGTTTGGTGTTTTCATGTAGGGCCATCACAGGATCGAGTAGCTCTCTTGGACATTCCCAGTTTTCCAATTTGGTCCAAAGTCTGCGCCTGTCTACTCTGTCAAACGCCTGTGACAGGTCTACAAAAGCCATGTACACTGGCGATGCTCCTTGTTTTGCCTTCGCTTTTATCAGGTTTAGCAAGCAGATGTTCACTGAGGTGCTTCCGTTTTTAAGGAAGCCCATTTGAAAGGGGTCATCGGCTGGTGACGTTTTGGCCCAAACACGAAAGTGAGCTAACAGTAGGGTTGCGAAGATTTTCCGTATTATGTCCAGCAGTGCTATTGGGCGATAGTTGCCCGGTTCTTCTCTGTCACCTTGCTTGTAAATCGGAACTATCACTGCTTCTGTCCAGGATGTGGGAATAGCTTTTGTTTCTCTACAGTGTTTAAAGATGGTGCTGATGAAATCTGACCATTCCTCTGCGTTTTGTTTAATGTCTATGTTGCTGAGTCCATCCGGACCTGGTGCCCTTGATATTTTTAGTCTTGTTATAGCACTTCTTATATCATGTCTGTCAGATAGATCGATCCATTGATGTCCTGTGTTTTTTTGCAAAGGGACCTCATTAAATTTTGGAGATTTGTAGAGGTCTTGGAAGAATGTGGCCCATGATTCTTCGCTCACGGCGTTAGTTGTTTTGGTGTCTATTTCTTTATTTGGTCTTTTGATGAGCGCCCAAAAGTCACTGCTTTTCCTGGCGCTAAGTGCCCTTAGCATTTGCTCTGCATCCTCCTGGTGCTGAATATGCCTGTGCCCCCAGAGCCAAGATTTGTATAACTTTATCTTGCTTTGTAAATTTCTCCACGCCAGTAAGGAGTTCACTGACTTAGCTTGTCTTGTCACTTTTCTTAAAAGTCTTCTTCATTCCACCACTTCTTTGTCATAGGCATGGATGTTTTTAGTTGTGGCATAATTTCCGTCTTTCATTTTCTTTCTGTGCTGTAACAGAAAGGGCAAGTAATCTGGTTGTACTGTTTTAGTTTTCAGCGCATTCTTTTGCTTTTTGTAGGCGTTTGTGATGTTAGCAATATTTGCTGCTGTTAAACGCAGCCGTGTACGTTGGTTGTTTACCTCTATCTGGTGTTTGGGGAGGTGTTGATGCCCATGCAATTGTCACCAGGTTATGGTCGCTCTCTGTGGTTTTAAGCACCAAGTAGTTTTCTATGTAGTGTAGCATACTCTCAGAGGTAAAGAAGTAGTCAAGGGTAGCATTCGATTTTCCTCTCTCCCATGTGGGTATCGTCCCTGACCATGGCCTCACTGTTGCGATGTTATGAAAGTTTCTAGATTTCATCAGCGCCATCCATACTGCTCCTCTCTCTTCGGCTTGTGAGCGTCCTTTCTTCTCCCCCATGTTGTCTGTGTCGATGTTACAATTCGAATTAAGATCTCCACATATGATTATGCTTGGTTGCGGATCTTCCACTGAGATCTTATCGATCAGCTTTTCTATTTTATCGCAGAAATCCCTACTTGAAGTTCTCTGTGGGTTCAGATATACAGTTATTGTTGCGATCTTTGATGGTTTTGTTTGCCTTTGTGTACTCTGGTTTTGATTCCACGTGGTTAAGATCGCCAAAATGCCGTATGCTTCCATTATTATTTTTGTTATTTCAATTCCGCATCCCATTCGGATGGTTATCAGTAATCCTGCCGATGGACGGCCAAACAAGCCTTTTGTTGCTGGGGCAAAGGCTATCTCAAATCCGTCCAGTGCTGGTTTCACCATTAACCATGTCTCTTGGAGACAAAGTATGCAAATGCTCCAAGGTCTTGGTTATCTGGATTAGTTAAATGATGGTGGCCTCTTGTATTCCATGAGGCCATCGTCACCTCCTTCTTTGTCGTTGTTTGTTCGCGGTGAGTCGGAGAAGGTAGTTTTTCCGGCACTCCTCCTAATGGTTGCTATTTCTCAACGTTGGAATTTAGGGCTGCCTTTAGCCACTTCCATGGGCCCTTTGGTTTTCTTGAGCCTTCCACATCTTGATCGGACACTTCTCTTTTTGGATCGTTTTCATTTTTGTTTACTTGCTCTTTTTAAGAGTAATGCGTGTCAGGTCTTTGATGGTCTTCCTCTCGTTCTGATCGATAGCTCTGCTTGTGATGTTGCTCGGATTTCCTAGGTGACCCGTCCCTTCGTGTACACCTAGTATAGTAGTCTCTCCGTCTACTCGGCTCTCGCCTGGTTTCTCGATGGTTCTGCCTCCTATAAATGTTACTTTTCTCTGGATTTACTTTTCCTGGGTTAGCCCTTCTCCAGTTTTCCCGGGCGTGTGTTCATAGTATCTGGTGACATTTTGAGCTCTCACTCTCGATGACTCTCCTTGGCTTTTGGTCATGATTGTTTACTTGTGTTATTTCTGTCAATACGAAGCCTGCTTTTTTTAGCTCTTTATATGGCTCATTTGTGAGTTTCTCGATTGCCCCACTTTTGATGTGCAGATATGTTTTTGCCTTCTGATCACGGTGGTAGGGTTCAATTAAGATGAAATCGTCTGTATTTAGATGTTGCAGCGATACAATTTTACTCAGAGTTTTTAGGACTGTTTTCCTATTCAGGACAATATAGTCACTTTTGCACGATGCTTGTTCTAACTTGTAGAGTCTAGTTGTTTCCAGTTTAATTTCTTTTTGCCTTCGTCTTTCTCGCTCCGATGCTCTTCTTGTTCTCTCCTTTATGGTACTTTGTGAGCTTTGTCTTTAAGGGGTTGATGCCTGTCTGTTTGATTTTCTTTGGTTTATTTCTCGGCTTTCCTTGTGATATTCACCACGGGTCTGATCTCGTGAGTTGAGTCCTTGTTGTCTGGACCCTGGGTTTACCCCCCTTTTAGGTGTCTTATTTTCTGTGGGTTCTTCTGTCTCGGTCTGGGCTGCCTTTAGGATATCCTCTTGGAGCATAGTCTCACTGGTTTTCTCTTGGGCTGTTTCCTTATCTGACTCTGAGTCCGGGTATATCGATATGTCCATTAATGTACTTGTCCTTAAAAATTCACCCACCGTTCTAGGAGATTTTTCTGTGTGTCTGATCTTTTTCGGACTTTTTGTGGTTCTCTGGTCGTCTCGATTAGGGCTCTTGGTCAAGTCAATACTGCTCTCTGTGGCTGCCGTTTTGTTTTTAGTTATTTCTGTTTGTGGTGTTAACTGAAGGCCTATTTTTTTCTCTTTGGGTAATTCTCGATGTTTTCGTTATGTCCGATCTTGGTTTTTGGCTTTGCAGCCGTGCGTCTTCAGTCAATGGCGTCTGTTTAGATGCACCCGCCATATGGTCCACAACGGCCTTTTCCTTTCTTGGCCATACTTGAGTTTGACTTCCTGTTGTTTTTGTCCTGAGGTTGTTATTTTGAGTTACATCCTCAAGCGTCGCCTCCATAGTTTGCCATTTTGCCTCCCATGTCGCTGCCTGTTTTTGGTTTTTTACTTCCATTGCCGTTAGGTATCCTTCAATGAACTCAAATTTTGATAGTAGTTTCCCTAGAATGATTGTGTTATCTTTTGTAGCTTCATTTGTGGTTTCATAGAGTTTCCCAAACGGGGCGAGTGAGCTAGTAATTGCTGCCATAATTGTTGTCATATCTGTTTTTTTGTTTGGCGAGTTTTTCTGCGTGTCCATCGTAATTTCACTATGTCTTCTGTGTTTCCCTGGTGTTTGCTCTGAGTTGTAAAATAGCACAGAGGGCTGGGTCGGAATTTCAGCATGCAGAGCTGCCCGAGGGGGAGTCTCTGAGGGTCGCTGGTCCCCGTGGTTCCCTGTCTGGCTCCTTTTTTCCGACGTTTGCATAGATCGATTTTCACTCCCGTTTAGGTGTTGGAGATGAATTTTAGCCCAAGGTTGTTCACTCATTTTCCTTCCAACGCCCGAGATGTAAGGATGTTCCCTGGCCTGATCCTCCTGTAGTGTGTCATGCCCGTGAGGATCTGCAAAGGAAACATCCTTTTGGGCGTCTAGGTTTCCCTGTTCGGCGTGATTGTGTTTTTGCCGAATCTCAGCGTTGGCCATAACATTTTTTGCTGCATCAGAAGCCTCATTTGGCTTTGGACATATTATATCTCGAGCTATCTTGTCAGAATGTTCGAGACCTTTTGTGGCAGTCGAGGTGTGATTTACATCTTCTTCTCGTGGAGGTGTAGGACATTCTTGAGCCCTCTTGTCCAGGTGTTGAGGACCTTTTGTGGCAGTTGAGGGGTGATTTACGTCTCCTTCTCGCGAGGCTATATTAGAGTCCCCCTTTTTGGCATCCACGACTAGTTCTTTGTTGTGCTCAGGCCCATTGTCTGTGTTCTCTTTAGGGTTTAGTTTCAGATCGTCCATTTTTCTTGTTTTATTTGCCGGCAGAATCTCTTCTACTACTTCCAGCATTTCTGCATCGGATAGTTCAATGTCCATGTTGAGTTTCCATTTGTGCTGTTGCTTCTTGAAGAAGTTGAGGAGTGCATTTGAGATTAATGGATTAGGTAGTTTTTCTGTGCCGTTTACGTTCTTCTTATTTATTGGGTTTTTTTTTGTTGGGTTTAAGGGCTTTCCCTTTTTGTCTTTTATTGTAGGTTTTTTTTGTTTGTTTTGTCCCTTCCTCCTTTTTTGTGCCAGTCACTGTCGTCTCCTCGGGGCTAGACGGAATATTTTGGTCCTTGGTTACCAGGGGCTTCGTGGTCAGGACATTGTCATCTTCCATGTTGTCCTGCACGATTTCCTCTGAGCATATAGGCTTTTCTTTTGTATTTACCGGACCTGGTGTTCTATCAGTAATTTCTGATGTTTCTTTATTCTTGACGCGGTTGTTTGCTGTTTCCTGTTGATTTTGCACCTCAGTTTGAGTTCGAGGATGGATTTGAGCTGTTATCAGCAATGTCTTTTTCCTCTGTCCCTCCAATTCCTCTGTGCTAGCATCCAAAAGTTGTCGGTGCTCCTGCTCTTTTATCGGGTCCCCCCACCCTTCAATTCACATACTGGCTGGGCCTTGGCGTCACCCTTCATACATTGCGATGTAGATGCAATGCTTGCCGGAGTGTCTGGCAGTGCCGTTGCGAGCGGACTTCTTTCGGAGGGCTTGCGTGTGTTGGCGGGGCAGGCCGGAGAAAGGGTCATCCCAGTCTGCCCTCTGGCAGTCTTGGCTGACAGTCCTCTCGCCGAGGCGGGCCTCCGGTCCACATCCCTGCCGCACACTACAGGACCCTCCTCTGTCTCTGTCGTCGCCGTTGGTAACATTTTCTCCACGGCCCTTTCAGTGGCAATAGCGGCGGTATTCAGCGTTCTCTTTAAGTTTTGAGGGCTCTCAGTGAGGGATTCCGGAAAGAAGTCAAAAAGTGCCTCTGTTACACGGTTCGGGGCGGGTGTAACTGTGGTAAGGTGACTCTTACCTCGCTTTAAGGTAGGTGATTTTTTCTCTGGCTGGAGCGGAAGCTTTGAGTTACTTCTGAGGCATCTTGCCGGCTCCGAGCTGCTCAGGTCGTCCACGTCCGTCCCCTCCATCACCTCGAGACTGTCCACGTTTTCTAGCCGCAGTACCATATGCCTCTTTTTTAGGGGAGTTTGTCGAGTACCTGAGGCCACTGACCCTCTGCACGACTGCAGACTGCTCGACTCTGCAGTAGACTCCGCTGTAGCTCCGCGGTCCGCTCTGCGGTCAAAGGAGTGTTTATGTGGGTCCACCCACAAACGATAGCAACGAAAAGCAGACTCTACTCAGGACTGCAGACTGCTCGATCGAGATTATTGGCAAGTAATCGGGCCAATGCCCTAATTGAGGACAGGGGTAAGTAATAGGAGGATTCTGTGTAATGGAGATTATTGGTAAGTAATCGGGGCAATGCCACAATTGAGGACATGGGTAAGTAAGAGGAGGATTCTGTGTAATGGAGATTATTGGTAAATAATCGGGGCAATGCCCCAATTAAGGACAGGGGTAAGTAAGAGAAGGATTCTGTGTAATGAAGATTATTGGTAAGTAATTGGGGCAATACCCCAATTAAGGACAGGGGTAAGTAAGAGGAGGATTCTGTGCAGTGGAGATTATTGGTAAGTAATCGGGGCAATGCCCCAAATGAGGACAGGGGTAAGTAAGAGGAGGATTCTGTGTAATGGATATTATTGGTAAGTAATCGGTTTATTGCCCCAATTAAGGACAGGGGTAAGTAAGAGGAGGATTCTGTGTAATGGAGATTATTGGTAAGTAATCGGGGCAATGCCCCAAATGAGGACAGGGGTAAGTAAGAGGAGGATTCTGTGTAATGGATATTATTGGTAAGTAATCGGTTTATTGCCCCAATTAAGGACAGGGGTAAGTAAGAGGAGGATTCTGTGTAATGGAGATTATTGGTAAGTAATCGGGGCAATGCCCCAAATGAGGACAGGGGTAAGTAAGAGGAGGATTCTGTGTAATGGATATTATTGGTAAGTAATCGGTTTATTGCCCCAATTAAGGACAGGGGTAAGTAAGAGGAGGATTCTGTGTAATGGAGATTATTGGTAAGTAATCGGGGCAATGCCCCAAATGAGGACAGGGGTAAGTAAGAGGAGGATTCTGTGCAGTGGAGATTATTGGTAAGTAATCGGGGCAATGCCCCAAATGAGGACAGGGGTAAGTAAGAGGAGGATTCTGTGTAATGGAGATTATTGGTAAGTAATCGGGGCAATGCCCCAAATGAGGACAGGGGTAAGTAAGAGGAGGATTCTGTGTAATGGATATTATTGGTAAGTAATCGGTTTATTGCCCCAATTAAGGACAGGGGTAAGTAAGAGGAGGATTCTGTGTAATGGAGATTATTGGTAAGTAATCGGGGCAATGCCCCAAATGAGGACAGGGGTAAGTAAGAGGAGGATTCTGTGCAGTGGAGATTATTGGTAAGTAATCGGGGCAATGCCCCAAATGAGGACAGGGGTAAGTAAGAGGAGGATTCTGTGTAATGGATATTATTGGTAAGTAATCTATGCATTACTCAATTTAGGACAATGGCGAGGAAGAGTAGGGGTACGTGTAGTGAAGATTCTCAGTAATATTCTGGGCATTACCCGATTGGGGACGGGGTTAAGGAAGAGCAGGATTCTGTGCAGTGTAGGTTACCTATTCATATTTTGTGCATTAATGCTTAATTGCCCCTTCCTCATGTATTATCTTACTCTGGGGCATTTCTTCATTCTTCCGCACCTGCCCCTACAATCCTCTTCTCTATGCAGCGTCTGCTCTCTTTGTGTAAACCACAAACACATTGTTTTCTTAGCCCTCTATCAGCGTGCAATCCTTCGTTCTAATAGACTGATAGTGCCTCTCGAGTAAACGCCACACTTAGTCCTATGTCCAGGGACAGGGCTGAGGATTTTTTTCTTTCAGAAAGAGGTGCCCAATTGTGGGAAGTATGAGCCATGTAAAAAGGTTCAGCAAAGCAGTTACGTCTTCACCTGCCTCATGGGGGAGGGGTAGACGGGTATGGGTAGGACTGCCTGTTAATTATTGATAAAAATCCAAACATGGTCTCTCCTCTCCATGACAAGAACTGGCTGTCCTCGCAGTGCCCCCACCCCGCCTGTGTGCTGGGCCATTGCCTGATTCTCCAATCCCTAGAGACGGCCCTGAAGCAGTGTCACCCAGCTGGCGCATGCCTTTCACCTGAACAACCTTTAGATTATGCATCTGGAACCTGAGCTGAGCTCCAGAGACTGAGATGACCCCCTCATAGCCCTCCCAGCATCACCCGACTGATCCCCCTTCTGGATCAAATTCACCAGTCATCAGGCTCGGACTGGTCTATAGGGCAATAAGGCAATGTCCGAACCAAAAAAGCAAAATGCTGGTGAGGGAAAGTTTTTGGGGTCAAACTGGGAAACCTTTTTGGCCCATGTGGGCCCGTTTGATTAGTTACTTCACCATGCGGCTAGAAGTTTTGACCAGTGTTAATGAATGAATATTCTTTAAAATGCACAAATTGCATCACATTTGATCAAAGACCTCCCCCTTGGGTACTCCTCAAACAGCCTGTCACAAAAGGAATGAATTGCCGTTTGCAGCTGTGGGCCACTTTGTCACTGGTGCCTGAGACAATGGCCCTCATTACGACCCAGGCGGTAAGTAATCGAAATTACCGCCATGGCGTAATGAGCGTTAACGCCATGGTCCGATGGCGATAAGAGCGCCATATTACGACCCATCGCGCACGAGCATTATGCCATGGTGGTAATGTAAACTGCGCCATGGCGTTAATGCCCCCAAAACGGCACCTACCGGCATCGTATGCCGCGCAAGGTGCACCACCGCCACCCCGACCACCGTTCATAGCGGTGACCGTAGTTAGCGGTCACCGCAATTAGCGGTGACCGTAGATAAGCGGAACCGGAAGACGCGTCACCGCGGCGGAACGGGAAAGAGCACAGCGGCCATCTTTAAAAACACAATCCATTGCCATCCTCCGCAACCACTGGACATCCGAGCCTGGGACCCGGCAAATACCATCATCAACCTTCTTCCTGCAAGAAAATGCCTAAAGTGGTCAAGAAAGCCTGTGACCGCCAGCGGCAAGACCGCTTCACCAGAGAGGAGCTCACCATGCTTGCGGAGACCCTCCAGGAGAACACCGCAGTGGTATTCTCCAACCAAATGACCAGACCGGCCATAGCCAAGAAGAAGGCCATATGGGCACTGGTAGCTCAGCGGGTTAGTGCCGTGGGAACAACACCCCGCAATGTGAGACAGTGCCGCAAGCGGTGGGACGATCTCCGGCTCAGAGTCAGGAGCATACTATCGGCAAACAGAAACCTGGCCACGGCAACCGGGGGAGGATCGGAGTCCCCTATCAAATTGCAGCCATGGGAGGAAATCTGTGCCTCCACCATCGGAATGGAGAGCATAGAAGGAGTAGGAGGAATGGAGAGAGGAGCCCCGACATCAGGCGATGCAGGTAGGTGGCTCAAATCAAGCCATGCAAAATTCACCAAAGTCCATTCATGTGAAGTACAATGTTGCCCCATAGTGTAAATGCAACACATCAGCAGGAGACTGCCCACAGATACATCCGATCTCCACCCTGTACACATGCAGTATGCACACCCTAACTGCAGGCACCCACATACCTCCATGCTACTTCCACACAAAAGGGAGACAACCTGTTTTCCCCTGCCTCAAATGTGCCGCATGTACTAACTGACAAGATGTCAGTCGTCACAATGCCCGCCCAATGTCCACAGACCCATCAATAACACTTTCCCTCCTTTGCTCCACCACAGGCTCAAATTCCGACCTTGAGGATGAGGACACCACTGCCTCCACACCCACCAAGAGGGCCAGGACAACTGTGCCAACACCACAACCCTCCACCTCTGCCGTCCCGAGGAAAACCCCACAGCAGCCAAAATCCATGCCAGGAAAACAGGACAGGGCACTGACAGCCACCCCAGCAGGCAGCACAGAAGCAGCAGCAGCCATTACCCAAATCGTACCCACAGAAGGGACAGGCTCTGCTGCAAGCAGCACTATTGGGGAAACTGCTGCCATCGCAGCCTCCTCCGATAGCGAAGGAGGGATAATTGAGGAGTTTGATGTCGGAAGCCCCACTGCCCACCCTCATTCCCCCTACCTGTCCCTAAGCAGCCCGCATGCGGGTGCTACACAGGGGCAGTCAGAGGATGACGATTGGCCAGGCTCTCCATCCCCGCTGCAGGAGGTGAGCAGCCCAATGGGAATACCACTGCCATTAGCCATGGCCCAGAAAGAACAACTAAGCCTGGAGGAGATCGTCACCCGGCAGCAGCAACTATCCTCGCTCCTCAATGAGCATGTTGCAGAATGTGGGGGGTCAACGGCAGCAATGGAGAAATGTGCGGAGACAGTGAAGGCTGCTATAGAGTCCTCCACAAAGGACATCTGCGCAGAACTCGCCGCTGTGCGGCACGTCATCACTGAACTTGTGCAGACAATTCGGGACATGCGTCCAAATGAGCAGGCAGGGACCTCCTCGGCTGCCAGCTCGACACCAAGCAGCCCCATCCGCCGATCGGGGAGGAACCTGCGCAGCACAGGCAGGGGTGCCCGGGGGGCCAGGGGAGGGGGCTGCCAATAGTGGCCGGACAGTGGAGAAATCCTACATCAGACACTGCTGCACAGACTTACTCACACCTTTGTAGGGATTCCAGGGGGGAGGGTGGAGGGGGGAGTGGGTGTGTTGGGGCGTTCAGGGGGGAGGGGGGAGTGGGTGTGTTGGGGAGTTCAGGGGGGAGGGGGGAGTGGGTGTGTTGGGGAGTTCAGGGGGGAGGGGGGAGTGGGTGTGTTCAACAAAATCACTTTCACAATACACTTTTCATATTTGCACAAATCAGATGTGTGGACATTGCTCATTGCGTATGTGTGATTTATTGGTAAACAGTCCCCAGTGTCCATATAACAGACGCACACAGTGCCACAATCGTCATCTCCAGGTGACACCCCCATTCGCGTGTGCTAGAATAATTGGTTGATCAGAGTACTACGCATTTCACGCCCCTCCTGTGCATCGCCGCCTCCACGAGGTGCTGCCGAATCCCCACCTTCATCATCCTCATCGACAGGTGGTTGCAGTTCAGCATCAGGGGGCAGGGGCACATTGCGTCTGACGCACATATTGTGTAGCATGACACATGCCATGACGATCTTTGCCATCTTCTCATGGCGGTACAGGAGTGCCCCACCAGACCTGCTGAGGCAGCAAAACCGTGCCTTCAATAGGCCAAAAGCCTGCTCAATCACCACACGGGTACGTGTATGTGCACGGTTGGAGTCCTCCTCGTGCTGGTTCTGTGGGTTCCGGACTGGTGTAAGGAGCCACCTCTTCAGGGGATAGCCTGCATCACCTGTATGTGGGCGAGAATTTATGTGTCAGTCATGACGTCTATTTCAAAACATGACGTGCCACCATGGCTTGCATGCAACTGTTACTTCGGACCTCTTTTGAATGCACTAATTGATTCACACTATGCGACCAGTATATGCTCATGGCTCCTATGGAATGTGGTGCATGCCATCAACCAGTGTATGCAGGGGGGTCAAGTGCCTTGTGAGTGTCCATCCACTGTGTTCGTTCATGCCGTTTGTTTTGGTGGCCTGGCACGTGTCCTGTGAGGTCAACGCTCACATCATTGCAACATTGCTGTCAGCATCATCATGACCCCAGTGAGCAATACTGATGTTGATAGGGACATTTTGTGGGCCTTGCTGTCTGTGTGATGGTGTGTTGATGTTTCTGTCCGTCATGTGCCTCATTCGTGCGCAGTTATGGGGACAGGCCTTTCAGTGGATGGTGTCTGGTGACGTGCATGTAGGTGCATTTCGTTGAGGTCAATGTGGTGTGAATTGGTACAATGCACTTGCAGATGGTTGTGTCAATGTTGGGGCACACCTTCATTCACGTGGTGGGGCTGCATACATTGGGCATTAGGTTTAGTGGTGTCAGCTGAGGTTTGTGCTGCTTTAGGGTATGATCTGGCTCCGTTGTCTCTGCTACTCACAGCCAGGTGGGGTATTCAGTAGGGGTGGGATGGCGGTTGGTGTTTCTATCATGCTGTTTGTGTATCATGTATACGATGGTGTTGATGGTGTCCCGGTCCAAACGGTACAGGGTGTGGATCTGCTCAGCGGTGAGGTTGAATGGACTGGCTCTGATGCGTGGGATTGTGGGCTGCCTGCGTGGTGCCACTGGCTGTGCTGGTGGGGCTTGCTGGCCCTGCCTTGCCCTCCTTCTCCTCCTGCGTCTCCTCTGTGCAGCCTATTGTTGCTGTTGTTGTAGTTGAAGTTGTAGCACTTGCATTGCTATCAGGTCCTCCAGCCCCAACATTGCTAGTCCTATTGGAATCATTGTGGAGTGTGACTGGGTCTGGGAAGGGGTCGGGTGTGCTCTTTTTGTACTTCCTGACTCTGTATTGCCTCCACCTGTGCTGATTCTGTGCGCCTGTGGCAGCTGGATTCACTGCACAAGGCCCTTTACGGTTGGTTCGCGATGGCGTAATTAGCACCATGGCGGTAAGGTACTTAACGGGCTGGGTGATGGCGTTAGGTGCATGTCCGCTTGGGTCGGCATTCGCGTACCTTTACGCCATGGCGCTAAGTACGGTGTGGGAGGTCGCGTGCGCGCGCCATTGGCACAATTAGCGGCAGCGTTAACTACGATGCCGCTAATGGCATCGTAGTTAACGGTCACGGGTCATGATCGGACCTAGCGGAAAACGATGGCGGTAACCATTTACCGCCTTCGTTTTTCACTTAGCGCCAGGGTCGTAATGAGGGCCAATGTTATTCCCCAGTCAGACCGTGCCACTGATAGTCGCGTCGGCGCATTGCTGGCTGACGATGGACCACAGTGTCTGTCCGGTAGGAGGTTCGCCAACACATGCACTGCCCGTGAGAGGCCGCAAGGCCACATGTGCGCTTTCAAATGGCCTTTTAGATCATTTAATTCATTCATGCGGGCTGCCGGAGCATTACAAATACATACATAAAAAATAAATAATCAAATACATTCTGAGCACTCGCTTGCCATGTGAGACGTCGACTGTGCATTGCCAGTGTGCACAACCAGGGGTTAAACTGCGGCTGAGACCCATCCTCTGCTGTAGTCAGAACTCTGTCACGTGATTGAAATGACAATGTAACACTGGACCTGCCTTGCAATAGCAGACATAGAGCAGGTCCCAACCTTTCAATATCATATGGAGGTCCCTATGGCAACCAGATGCTGGTCCATTGAAAGCCTTTGATACGTCAAGGAACTCTCACGCTCCCCCAACTTTCAGGGTCAGTGGGAAACATGGCATGATATCAAGTTGACTTGCTCTACCTACACCATAGCATCATCGTATGTTTGCCTTCCATTCATATTTGTATTTTAATAAGTCTCACTGCACGCTATTGTGGGATATATAAGAATATTCCTTTTTTTTAAAAGTGCAATAAAGTGAAAGTTTCGATCTGCAGCTTTCCATTCTGCAGCACAACGTTCTCCTGGTCCCCCAAATCTTGCATTCAGTCCTGTTTTTTGACACTTGTATTTCTGATTTTCTGAACTGAAAACGCCGAACTGCTATTCCCAGAATGCAACAAACCAACTGAACTGTAAGTGTTAGCAGTATCTGTCATGGGGCATCTTGGAATCTCAGATAACGCCACCCCTCGCTCAGTCCAGATGGCACCTGTTTATTTCGATAAAACACCTCACTTATCAAAGATTCTCAGGGAACCAGTCAACCTTCTCAGGGTCAACTTCATTACTTCAAAACATTGGTTTGTTCCTGTGGTTCTTTTTTATAGCTCTGTAGACTTTTCTTGCACCAACCCCGTAGAAAGCAGATCGGCACTCAGGAACTGGGTGCTTCTGTCCTGCACCCATCAGCACCACAGGCCTTCCCCACCGTCCAACCAATGCACCCCACCCTCCTTTTCTCTTACAGTGCCAAGCACAGCGAGGCCACCAATAGTGGCAGACAGGCGCTATACAAGACCGCGTACATTATGTTGCATAAGTGAATACTTCAGACACAGGGTATTAAACTGCATATTTTGGGGTGCTTGCCAACAGTTTGAGGGGGAGCTTTAGTGCTTTTCTTGATCAACCCAGAATGTGGTGGGTGGAGGAGGGCGGTGAAAATCCATAACAGAAAAGGCGGTGCTGACTAAGGTCACTCAAAATGAGCCCACAAAACCTACCACGAGCAACTGAAAGTCGTTTTAAACACGCAGAACCCATCCTTTGCTCAGCCTGTACCAGGGAGGCCAGAGGACTGCATGCTACACCCGCACCCTGTTTGCAAATCCTGAGCGGGCTGTCACAGGTGTGTGTGGGGTCCAGGACAAAGCACTGAAAGAAGCCCCTCCCAAACATTGATTGCACTGGCCCATCACCTATGGGAGCCCCTTTGCGGAACTGACCTTCTTGAGATGCATGGACTGACCACATCATCTTTTTTTGTCTTTCTCAGGTCAGGTGACCAAAGCCGGCTGAATTCGGGGGTAAGACCAAGGATGCCAGCCTGCTGACAAAGCCATGGTGGGAGTGCCTAGGAGCAAGGGTGAGACCAGAGGGCCCTATGTGAGTTGGACACAGAGGCTTTGAGCCGTGAGAGCCGGGAGAAGAGAAACCCTACAACCAGAGAGCAGACTGAGTAATGCTTACAGGAAACGAGCGACAAAGGGTGGTGAACCGCTGAGCGAAATATGCAAACGAAGAAAGTACTGTGCAGAGCCAGGTGAGAGAACAAAGCAAAACTGTCCAGGGAAGGGAAGCTTCTGACGGAATCCCATCTGTGAGGGTGTGAAAGCATTAGCTGTTTGGATATTTATTAATAACATGATGCAAGTGATTCTGTTTCTGAAAGGGGGGCCTGCTAATTAGACCCCCCTTTATAATGCTCCATGCCAAATTCATTGTTCACTCATGTGCCTAGGCGGAGAAAAACTCCTGACACCCACAGCACCAGCTCTCCAGTTGCAGCAGGGCAGGTTCAAAGGTGAAATGTGCATTACTGACAGCTACTGAAACACAAAGTTCCAGCAGACAAAGATGGCTTTTGAATAGTCTGCACCTCTGATTTAAAATGTAACAATTGTATATTCTAGTTAGCCTAGTGGTGCGTTAAACTGTAAATATAATCCATGTCTAATTAAGGTATGGTAGCTACTGGGGACACACAATTATACACCCACAATATTTTAATTTCATATTAGTGTCAGCTTGGTAAGCAGTTCTTACCTATGACAGGGCTGGTGTGCACTAGCTGTTTGGCCTGGATGTTTCCACAATAGTCATGTGGGTCAATACTTAGGAAGCTACTTCTTTAGTTCCCTTCAGGGACGCTAAGTCTTTAATTCCAGGGCATAGGAAACCCCACCGTGAGGTCCCCTGGGAATCTTTACTTGATAGTAAATCATGACATAACAAAGCCACATTTACACCAGTATGCAGATCACTGGAGTCCTTTTGAAGTCTACAGGCCTGGGACAGGGGAGGTGGGGTTAGAGTAACCAGAGGAGAGAGGTAGAATGAGCTCCACCATCTTAGTTTCTTTTTGGGCTCTTTACAGCTCCCTACCCTGCCAATGTTAAGGCAGGCAAAGCACTCTGGGTATGTTGTCAGAAGGAAAAGGACACTTTTTAGCGCAGCCTGGATTGGACCTTTGACAACATGTTTGCTTTGGATCAATCCGCTGTAACATTTTGCTTTTATAAGGAGAGGAAACCTTCTCCTTTGTTGATTCATTTGTTTACTCTCAGACAATGAGGACCCCCTGCCACTCTTTTGGGGCTAGAGTCAATGCCAAAGACCTCTCCCATAGAGGTGAAGCCAGAAGGCTCCATGGCAGATGCAAGCTCTGCCCCCATGCATTCCCAGGGAACACCTGGGGTGAAGCTGCTGTGTGGACATGTCCTACTGCAACTGGATAAGACAGAACCCCTGCAAGTATCCTCTGGAAAGCTTTCCAGGTGGGAAAGGTAGACGAAAGGACCGACCTTGCCCGGAGCACCCTGGACGGGTCCTCCCAGCAATCAAAAAGTTAAAGACGAGCTCTGGGCCTTGGCTGCCACTTCCATCCTTTGTTGGGCTACACCGACCAGGACATCTGCCTGTCTCAAGCTTCTTCGTGTCAAATTGCATATTATACCACGTGTGATGGGAGCAGTCGACAGATCAACAACCTAACGTAAAAGCACTGCCTTAGAAGGCGCCGCTAAGCTTCGCTCAACGGTGTTGAGCTCCATATACAAGAAACCAAAGGTATTTGAAGGATAGTGAGTCCCCCGGTACACCTCAAAGATCCTTAGTGACTTGTAAGCCTCTTTCTTTGCCTTTTAAATACATAACTGTTGAAGTGTGTATCCAAGGATACAAATAACCGTATTATGTAATGGAATGGTTGGTCCTAAAGTGTTGTCAGTGATCTGGTCAGTTATCTTTTGGAACTGGAGTTGCAGGGAGCTGGGGGTCACTGCTGACTGTTCTTGTGTTAAATAAACAAGAAAACTGCATTCCATCTGTACTGACCGTAGGATATCTCTGTTAACGCATTTCCTTGGTTATGAAGGGCAATGTATATATGAAACTCTCCCCAATCTGGATGGACATGAGGAATCTACAGCTTCCAATGAATTTGACATGGTGTTATGTAAGTGTGATGCCCACTTTAACCCCAAGACTCGCACTATATTGTAAAGGTACACTTTTAGGGTCAGGGTACAGGAAGAGGGAACGTGTGGAGGAATATGTCACTGCTCTTTGGCTTTTGGCTCTTACGTGTACGTTTGGGAAGAAACTGGATGAACATACAAGAGACCTGTTTAGGATACATTTAAGCAGGGATAAAACAAGACGGGAGCTGTGGCCCAAAGATGAGGTGTGTTTAGATGAAGCTATCACCATTGTAAATAGAGTGGAACATTCAATGACCTGTGTGGCACCACTATCTAAGAAACAAAGCAAAGTGGGGAATGCAGAGACACTGCAGGTGGGGACAGAGGACAAAGCAAAATAGAAGCAAAAGAGAAGTGGGCCATGCCCTAAAAGTGGGTTTGACAAGGGAAGTCGACCTAAACGGCAGAAGGAAGAGGAACATTTGTGTTTTCGTTTCTCCAGTGCAATACATTGTGCGGGAAGAAAATTGACTTGTTAAAAATACAAAAAGTGGGACCATTATGCCAACTGCTGTAAAAAACATTGTTGTAAGGGGGAGAGAAAGTGTTGTATGTTGCTGAGGAGGCACAACCATCATCAGGAGATGATGATGAGCAAGTGGAGTTGATCACTGTAAACTTGGTGAAATGTTTGGATGGTGAGGAGTGTGGGAGCCCCTATGCTGAAGTGGACATTTATAGGAAGTGTGTAAAGATGATGGCTGACTCAGGTGCCAAAGTTTCATTATTGACGCGAGAGGGGTTTGAGAGAGATGTTGGGGGACGGATCAAAGATTTAATACTGCCTGATATAAGGCCAGGAGGTTGCAACCTAGGCAAAATTGACTTGCTGGGCTACTTTGTAGAACAACTAGATTACAAGGGGAGGCAAGCATATGGGAAAATGTATGTCACAAAGAAAGGTGAAACTTTGTTGGGTTGGAAGGAGCAGAATAAATTGGGGATAAGACTTGATCCAAATACCGTGGAACAGGTATTGCATGTCAACGAGAATGTGACGGTTACCAACCGTTTCAGGAGTGTTTTCACCAGCAAAATTGGATGTGTGAAAGGTTTGAGGTATAGAATTGTTCTTAAGGAGGGAAGTGTCGCAATAGCAGCCAAGTTGTGACTGTTCCTTTATTTGTTAGGGATGGTGTTAAAAAGGAACTTGAGAAATTGAGAGTGTCAGGGGTGATTGAGCGATCGAGCAGTGTGGAGTGGGTGTCTTCCTTGGTGGTTGTTAAGAAGGCTAATGGGGAGTTAAGATGATGTATAGATGTGCGTGAACTTAATGAACGTGTGGTGGCTGAGAGCCATCCTTTGCCTAATATGATGGAAATTCTAGTTATGGTCGGGAAGGCTAGATATTGTTCAAAACGTGATATGGCATTACTTACCACCAGATCGAACTGGATGAGGAGTCAAGGAAACTTACAGCATTTATTATGCATGAAGGGATTTTTTAATTCTAGATGATGCCATTTGTGCTTGCAGCTGCTTCGTTGGTGTTTCAGAAAATGATGGACAGATTCTTTAAAGGATTGGTGGTTGTACATTGCTTACAAGACAAAGTGTCGGTATGTGGAAAGACGTTGATGCAGCATGAGCAGGCACTGGAACATGTGCTTGAGATTCTGAAAGAGCGAGGGTATAGCATTGAGGGAACAAAAGTGTGTGTTTAGGAAAAGTGCTGTGGAGTACTTGGGCCATGAGATTTCTGGTGTGGGATTAAAGCTAAAAGCTGACATGATGGATGCCGTAAAGAAAATTCCAGCTCCGAGAGATAAAAGGGAACTAAGATCCTTTCTTGGTATGATCGAATTTTACCATAAATGTGTGCAAAAGATTTGCAGACAAAGTGGTAAGGATGAGGAAGTTATTAAAAAGGAGAAGAGTGTGTTTGGAATGCAGAATGTGAAAGAGAATTCGAAGGAGTAAAGGGAGAGCTTGACATGGCAAAGCAACTGGGGCAATTTGACACAAAGTTGAGGTGTATCATAACTGTTGATGTGAGCGATACTGGCATTTGGGCAGTTTTGTCTCAGGAGGGCGGAGTTGGAGAGTGTGATCACCCAAGCATCGAGGATGTTGAGCGGTGCAGAGAGAAATGATTCTGTCCCAGAAAAAGAGGCTTCTGTGTGCCACAGGGCTGAAGAGAAATTCTAAAATGTTGTGTGGGGAGCAGACTTTATTATTAGAACAGATTATAAGCCTTTGAAGGTGATTTTTGAAGATAAAGATTTGAATAAGGTCTCCAGGAGAGTTGCTGGTTGTTGGGTAGCTAGGATGCAGGGCCAGCCATTTTCTATGGAAGTGATCCCAGGAAGGGACAATGTTTTGACGGACCACCAGTCAAAGATGGGGGGTGCTGAAGAGGGTTGAAAGACAAGATAACCGACACAGCGTATGTAACTCATGGTGTTGTAATATCTCAAGAGGAGTGGAGAGAGGCGATCAAGTTGGAGCCTGTTGGAAAAAGTTCTAGGATTTCTGGAAAAAGGGTTGGCCTGAAAAGAGGCTGTTAAGTGGTGAGGAGAAAGCGTACTGAGAGGTTCTTGCACAATTGAGTGCAAAGGATCGTTTGTTGTACCGGTGGGACCATGCATTCATGCCAAGGGTGGTGAGGAAGAAATTGGTGGAAATGGCCCATGAAGGGCACATTGGTGTTACAAAAACCAAGGCAGTGCTGAGCAGTGAGTATTGGTGGCCAAGGTTTGACTGTGATTTCGAAAAATTGTTTGGAGAGTGTCTGGAGTTAGAAAAGTCCAGCAAGGATGTGGTGGCACATTTGCAATGCATGGTGAAGGTGTATGTTCTGGAGAAGATGTGGAGTGATTTAGCCAATGATATTTTGCGGGGGGGATGTGGAAAATGTGTTCTAGTTATGTTGGATTTGTTGTCATGTTGGACTGAATTTAAAGATTGTGCATGAAGCAACTGGGAAGTATTTGTGGAATGTGTTTTTGCCCAGCTCCATTTTGACAGATAATGGGAGTCAGTTTCTGGGCGGCAGTTTTGCGGAATACTTGGTGCAATGTGGTGTGAAGCATAAAAAGACTGCAGTCTACCACCCGCAGGGGAATGGAGCGGTGGAAAGGAAGAATAGATGCAGGTGCATGGCGTAAGGATAGGTAGGTGGCTGTGAGGGAGTGGTCGTATGCTCTTCACATAGCGCTACCTGCTGTTACAGGGGTGGTTCCCTTTGAGCTGCTGAGCGGAAGGAAAGGTAATTCCAGCATGTCGCCTTCCTGGTTGGGGAGGGCAAGGCAGTCTGATTGTTTGGTGGAAGAGTTGAGGAGAACTCTTGATGAAAGAAAGCATGAGTGGGTGAGGAAGGGAAATCAGAAGAGAGGATGGAAGGCTGTTGAAGTGCGAGTGGGTGATTGGGTGCAAATAAAAAAGGTGTGGTGAAAAGGAAAGGAGAGTTGTTAAACTCTGAACCTGGGCAGGTGACGGAAGTGTTGAGGGGAGCTGTAAAAGCCCATTGAGGACAGGTATGGAATTTTAGTAGAGTTGCTTTCATTAAAATAATTACATCAAAATAAATGTGTTTAGTAACATTTTTAGGAAAGGAGATGTCTTGTAGTGTGTATCCAAGGATACATAGAACCTTGTTATGTAACAGAATGTTCGGTCTTGAAGAGCTGTCAGTGATCTGGTCAGTTATCTTTTGGAGTTGGAGGTTTAGGGAGTTGGGGCCCACTGCTGACGGTTCTTGTGTTAAAAAAATAAGGAAACTATGTACCTGATGCCTGTTGTGCCTCGTTTCAATAACCCTGAATATGGACATTTGCTGCTGAAATCCTTTGTCTGGGCACACCTGCCTATCAACTGAGAGTGCCCTTTATTCCATTCCAAAACCTGCATTCTCTGTCTTTCCTTTACATGTTTTTTTTTAGAGTTTTCCAGCTTGTTGTGTACATTGATTGATTTTATTTTAAGTCCCTATTTTTTTGGAACCTTGAATGGACATTCTTTTATTTTGGAGCAATTTCACTAAAGTAATTTGGGTTGTTACTGTTACCAGCTCACACGCCTCCTGGAGATGTAACCTTCCTTTGGCCTGAACTAGCAAAAGAAATATACACCTGTCGGCTGCCCCTGTTACACCTGTATGATTGGGATCACTGCTGGTTTGGTAGTAGTGTGGAGTTGAGTGGGCAGTTTAGCCACAACTCATCCCTGTACTCCTGCTGAACCGTAGTCATTTTGACACAGAGCCAAAGTCCAAGGAGCAAAGCTACATCTTAGGTTTTGGTGTGGGTGGCCCAGAGCACCTTGAAGGACCAGGCCTTCGAGCAGTGGTCGAAGTGTACGAAAAGAAGTAGTGGAACTATGTTCTCTGCTGGCCTGAACCCACTCCCCACAAACCCCATCACCACGCCCCTCCTACACACAATACACACCCCCAAACACTTGCACCTGCTGTTTAAGGGACTGTTCAGTGCAGTGCACTGAAAGTGCAAGTTTCAACTTCTTCCTACACTTTTATTTTAAAACGAAACCATTCCGGAACGGTTTCTTTTTAAAATAAAAGTATAGTGTAAAAGGTAATTTTAAAAAGTACAGGAGCACTGCTCCCGACTTCTGCCGCTCACTTCGACCACTGCATTTGATAAGCTAAATCAGAGGCAGCTACACAGCCAGTGGGGATTCAGAGCATGCGTCTCAAGAATAAAGTGAGAAAGGCAGACATGATGCATGCTAGGAGCTGGAGTTCAAGTTGCCAGAGTGAACAGAGAAAGTCCTATCAGGTTTTAACAAGCTATATGCTCTCGTGCATTTGTTCTCTTACTGCCCATAGATGTTGAGGATTTGGTGAAAGCTAGGAATTAAAGTTCAGTCCATATGTACACCTGAAATTGAAGGAATGCAATGTATGTATCCAACTACTGGGCTACACCGCATCTCAGGGGCGGCCTCTGTCGCTGCTGCTCTCATTCTGCTTTTAACCACAGAAAAAGCAGCTCCTCCCTCCTGTATTTTCTCTGGTCGTGCTTCTGTCATTAACGACTGGAGTGACTCTGGCAAACACGCAGTTGACATTGCGACTCTCATTGAGACAGAGAGGGAGAGAGACAGAGAGAGAAAGAAACACAGGCCTGGATCGCCATACAATACACTTGTGTATAGACGCGTTATAAATGCCATATCATATCATATCAATATGCAGGTTTTGGATAGACCTAGATATCATTCCGTAATGAAGTCTTGAATTGGGAGCAGGGCATATGTATCTCCATCTTTACCCAGAGACCCTGGTTCCCCTCCCAGCCACTCCTCTTCTACAATTCTGGATGCTGCGAAAAAGGAGAACAGGTCTTGGATTACAATGGAGTGACAGAGGCCACGGGCGTTGTATCCTCACATGCAAACAGGAAAGGTTATTTCAATTAATTTATATGGTTGAACATTATAAATGCTTTAACGATAAGGTGAATGTTGGGAAGAGTGAAAAGGGCACTATGATTAATACATGAAACCCCTTACCCTTTTAGTGTAGACCTTTTTGTCAGATAAAAAGATCTGGGGTCATTTTTGTGTTCTCAAAATGCTCTTTTATTTTATGCAAAAGAGCCAAGAACCCACATTGGTGGTATTGATCTGCTTGCCCTTATTCCCTTCACATTTCTTATAGGGGTATTTCAAAAGAGCACAATTGGAGTGTACCACACTGTTCATCTTGGAATGATAACTCACTATCGGAAATTAATGTATATAGTTGTTCTTGGCTTTGATAATGTGCTTTGCTCAGTTTGAAATACATAGAAGCATGCAATATCTTTATAGAAATCCTCTAAATAATGTCTCTATTACAGGCTGGTTGTGGCATAACTACCCACCTGTAATTAGACAATGAGATCACTACCTTAACTGCAATAACCTATTACAGTTGGGCTGTGACGTCACCATGCCTGCTGCTTGAGACAGCACATAGTAGAATTCCATCTGCCACAGTGGGGGTCATTACGACCCAGGCGGTAAGTACGCCAACTTTACCACCATGGTGTAAACTATGTTTACACCATGGTGGATGGCGGATTTACCGCCCCATTCCAAGGTGAGTGGGGCGGTAAATCCCCATTTCCCATTTACCCTTCCCCATTCCCATTTTTGCCCCATAGGGCATAATGGGAGTGGGGAAGGCGCTAATTACGCCACCGTAAATTACGGTGGCGTAATTAGCACCAAGGCGGTTTAGCGCCATGGATTTTAACGGCTGCTAAAAGCAGCCGTTAAAATCGGAATCAGGCGTTAAGGGTTAACGACGGCGTTAACCCTTAACGCCTGAGTTGTAATGAGGCCCAGTAACACATCGTTGACACCACAAGCCGC
This sequence comes from Ambystoma mexicanum, assembly GCF_040938575.1. NCBI lineage: Eukaryota > Metazoa > Chordata > Amphibia > Caudata > Ambystomatidae > Ambystoma > Ambystoma mexicanum. Next base: position 58,422,312 of record NC_090929.1, on the reverse strand, counting down.
TTTGCAAGTTCCGTTCTTCTAAAATATCTTTCGGTGACACTTTACAGCCATTATTGGATAACGAACTGTTCATTGCGTGCACTGCTAGAGTTCAACAGAGGAAACCAGAAATAGGTATTATTGATGTTAAACCCCAAAATATTTGCAGATGCTTTATTCATAAGTTTATGCATTTATTATTCATTTACTTTAATTTATAGAGTACTTTTGCTAAAGCACGGCACAGAAATGATATCCAAACTGATACGAAGAAATAAGAATGTATGCAGGCAACAAATCACGCGGAACACATTAATGAAAGAGGTTTTTGGAAAATACATTTTCAGAGAAGAACGAAAACTAAATAAAGAGAAAGAGGAGTGTACAGAAATAGAGCCAACATCTCAAGCTTTAGGAGCTAGGAGGGTAAGATAATGAGGAAGAGGAGTGTAAGGACATAGGGCTAACATCTCAAGCTTTAGGCGCTATGGGCGTAAAATAATGAGGAATAGGAGTTTACAGAAATAGAGCTAACCTCTCAAGCTTTAGGAGCAGGGAGGGTAAACTAATGAGGAAGATGAGTGCACAGAAATAGGGCCAACATCTCCAGCTTTAGGAGCTAGGAGAGCAACATAATGAGGAAGAGGAGGGTACATAAATAGGGCCAACATATCAAGCTTTAGGAGCTAGGAGGGTAAAATAATGAAGAAGAGGAGTGTACAGAAAGAGGGACAACATCTCAAGCTTTAGGAGATAGGAGGGCAAAGTAGTGAGGAAGAGGAGTGTGCAGAAATAGGGCCAACATCTCAAGCTTTGGGAGCTAGGAGGGCAAAATAATGATGAAGAGGAGTGTGAAGAAATAGGGCCAACATATCAAGCTTTAGGAGCTTAGAGGGTAAAATAATGAGGAAGAGAAGTGTAAGGTAATAGGGTTAACATCTCAAGCTTTAGTAGATAGTAGGGTAACATAATGAGGAAGAGGAGTGTATAGAAATAGGGCCACATAATAGGGCCAACATCTCATGTTTTAGGGGCTAGAAGGGTAAAATAATGAGGAAGAAGAGTGTACAGAAATAGGGCTAACATCTCAATCTTTAGGAGCTAGGAGGGTAGAATAATGAGGGAAAGGAGTGTACAGAAATAGGGCTTATATCTCAAGCTATCGGAGCTATTTTAGTGGGATGTTCTTGTCAAGGGGAGGTGTTTTTTTTTGAGTGACAGAGGGTTTTGTGAAAATGGCTTGAGGCAGAGAGGGCTGGGCATTATTTCACTCACTGACGAAGGAGGCAGAAGTCCTGGAAGTAAGAGAGGAGTGGTTCCTGGGCAGATGGTCTTCAGGACTGATGCTGTCTCTCTCCTGGGTTGGCACTCCTCAGAAGAGCTACAAAGTCTCCAGCATCCTTATCTGTGAATGACCCTGGGTCTCTACAAAGCTGAGTCAGGGAATATCGCCAACAGATCTAGGTAATTATGCAGTAAATTGAGGAGACTGAATTGTATGAGAGAAATATTTTGCCAGCTGTCGTGAGATAGAAATATATTTGTTTTCTTAAAGTATTTCACAATCTATTTTTTACATGGATTCCTATTTATGAAGAATTTTTTTTTTGTCAAGATAAGAAACTCACAGCTGCCAAGAATTGAGAGAGAAACATTCAAGGTTACAGCAGACTGTGCGTTAGCCAGCCAGCAATAAATGTGTAATTGAAGTTTATTATTAAAAAAGCTACTTAATGTGTGCATGCGCTCTAATGAAATGCATTTTCGAGTACAAGCCACTGTAAAGGAGTACAGGATAATGAAACTGTTTGGTCATTTTCCGAATGTTTACATTTTATATAGCCACAAAAGGAAAAAAAAGTTAGATTCAGTGTTCTTATTATGTGTCTGAATTATTGTGTTAGCACCTAGACTGGGGTCCAACAAGTGGTAAGCTCATTTTACTGCAGGCATTCATTCACATTACCACGTGTGGCAAAACATAAGGTAAAATTGCTCATGGGAGTTGAGTCTTTCAGAAGTGATATGCGTGTGTGTGAGTATAACTTTTTTGTGATGTGAAATCATTGATTTATTTTGAGACACAACCAAAAGGGCATAGAAGTGGTATTGTACATAAGATACCACAAGCAGATAAGAGTGTACTAAGTCCAGTAATTGATTACCATTAGTGATCCTGGTTAAATATTTATTAGACAGTGTTCTGAAATTAGTCTCAGCACTATAAGAACACCCCAATAGGTTTATCAGAATATATTGCCAAAAAATAAGAAAATACCACCATAACAAAATACCACACAATACCAAAAGATACTAAATATAACTAAATAAATTTCCTACACTCAAGACCTCTAGCTTTAGGAGCTAGGAGGGTGAAATAATGAGGAAGGTGAGTGTAACGTAATAGGGCTAAAATCTCAAGCTTTAGGAGTTAGGAGGGTAAAATAATGAGGAAGAGGCGTGTAAGGAAATAGGCCTAACATCTCAAGCTTTAGGAGCTAGGAGGGTGAAATAATGAGGAAGACGAGTGTAAGGTAATAGGGCTAACATCTCAAGCTTTAGGAGCTAGGAGGGTAAAATAATGAGGAAGAGGCGTGTAAGGAAATAGGGTTAACATCTGAAGCTTTAGGAGCAAGGAGGGTAAAATAATGAGGAAGAGGAGTGTACAGAAATATGGCCACATAATAGGGCCAACATCTCAAGTGTTGGGGGCTAGGAAGGTAAAATAATGAGGAAGAGGAGTGTACAGAAATAGGCCTAACATCCCAAGCTTTAGGAGCTAGGAGGGTGTAATAATGAGGAAGAGGCATGTTAGGAGATAGGCCTAACATCTCAAGATTTAGAAGCTAGGAGGGTGAAATAATGAGGAAGATGAGTGTAAGGTAAAAGGGCTAACATCTCAAGCTTTAGGAGCTAGGAGGGTAACATAATGAAGGTGAGATTGCAGAAATGGGGCTGCGGGTATGGAACAGTCAGAAGAAATGAAGAAGCAAAGCAAAGTGACCGAGGGGGGCCATTCAATGATACCAAAGAGTAAAGATGGGATTGGGGGTACAAGACTCTGCATATACTTAAAACCAATACAGAGAAAACTAAACCGAAGACGAGCTGGAAAAGAGAATGAAAATGGGAAGGAGTGTACAAGGCACACAATGACCCACATTAACACGAGATTGAAGAAAAGGAAGAGCAAAGGGAGGAGGTCCGACAACAAGAGAAAAACAAAAGTCGAGATGGGAGAGAACAGAGGTCAACATCAGAGTCTTAGCAGCCGAGGAAGAAAGAAATGGCAGACTTTTTAGGATAGTGTAGAGCTGGTAATGAATGGACCGAGCCGGAGAAGAAAGGTGATAATAAAAAGAAAGAGAAGGGTCCTAGATAACAAATGAGCTATTTGCAGAACAGCAAAGAGGAAAGAATCAGAAGATAACAAAACAGATGAGTGGAGAAAGCAAGCAAAGGGAGAAGAGGCAGGGAAGAAGAGAATCTCTGTGTTAGTGGGCTTAGGAAGAAGAGAGTGTGAGAGCATCCAGGATTTAACAGCGGGCAGGCAGTCTGAAATAGCTCAATGCAAGGAGCCAAAAATGGAAGAGAAGGAACAAAAGAGTTGAGAATCAACAGCAGTGAAATGACAAGAACATTGAAATGTCTGAATGACAGAAGAAAACCGGATTATATACAAACAAGGGAGGACAAGATGACCATAGCCTGAGTCTTGAGGGACCCCATAATCAAGCAGAAGAGGAGAAGTGATGGGCACTACCCATGATACTGCAAAGGAGTGGTCAGAAAGATACACAGAAAACCAGGGCAGAACAGTGTCCGATATAGCTAGAGTAAAAAGAAAAATAAAGAATAGCGTGCTCTACCTTTCCGAAGGTGGCGGACAGATCTAGGAAAACGAAAAGGGAAGATGGGCTTCATGTGACGAGAAGATGTAAGAACTTTGGTGACGTGTAGAAGAGCCGTCTCACTAGAAAGAGAGGGACCAAACCCTAATTGGAGAGGGGAAGTAAAGAATTGTTCTCCAGAAAGCGGAGCGTGAATTGCGAGTGCCACAAGTTTAGACAGAAAGGAAGGAGAGAAATAGGATGGTAGTTAGAAGGAGACGAGGGAAGAGAAGTCTTCTTAGGAATGGAATAACAGCAGCAAAAGACAAAGCCGAATTAAAGAAAGAAGTCTGATAAGGGAGAAAAGTAGGCTCTCGAGGAACAAGAGGATAAGGCAGGGGGTCATTCGGAATCGTAGTGGAGACAGGCCATTGGACCAAAGAGACAATCCGTCTTGACAACTCAAAGATAATTAAGATAATGACACGGAGACAGCCTCGGAAGACGAAAAATAGGGAGAATTTGAAGAAATAAAAGAATGAAGGTTATCAGTCTCAGAAGTAAAATGCAAAGTAAAGTGAGAATCAGACAAAGAAGACTTAGAGGCGGCCAGAGGGTGTAACACCTTTTCGCGTGAAAGAGATCACGATCTTAAGAAGCATCAAGAGAAGACGTGCAATGAGATCAGAGGAAGAACACGAGTTGTGCCAAAAGCATTGCAAGCTTGTGGACTCCTGTAAGTGGCTTACATGAAGTTGCTGCAAGTATTGCTCTGCAACACATTCCCATATGCAGATGAGTGGCTTTTGTAACGAACATGATTCTACATTGATTATATGTATCAACAACTGGAAGGTCTCTTACATTTGATTAATCAAAAGGAACGGAATTAAAGCTGTTGACAGGTTGGGCCATATAGCATAAGGCTTAAAATACCCTCTGCCATAAATAAAAGGACATTGCATGCCTCTGACTTCCATGGCCCTCCTCTGTTGTACATAAAAGGACATTGCAAGCCTCTGATCGTCATGGCCCTCCTCTGCCACACATAAAAGGACATTGCAAGCCTCTGACTTCCATGGCCCTCCTCTGTTGTACATATAAGGAAATTGCAAGCCTCTGACTTCCATGGCCCTCCTCTGTTGTACATAAAAGGATATTGCAAGCCTCTAACATCCATGGTCCTCCTCTGCCATACATATAAGGACATTGCAAGCCTCTGACTTTCATGGCCCTCCTCTACCATACATAAAAGGAAATTGCAAGCCTCTGACTTCCATGGCCCTCCTCTGCCATACATAAAATGATATTGCCAGCCTCTGACCTCCATGGACCTAAAGGTGAATTCAGCCTTCAGCATAATTCCTCTATTTGCTCAAGAAACTCCACTGTGACTTGCACGATTATTGTAACATGTATGGGGGCGTTATTCCATGTATTATGACAACAGAAAGTAATGGAAGTGATCAGTGATTATTAGACATAAACCTTGGAAAACCGTTTTTTTAAAACAGTTTACAAGGTTAGTACACATAAACAATGTCCTTTTTGAATAGATAATTTTGCTTAGAAACCACAAGCGTGTGTCAGGGAAAACGTCTTCCCTTCTCTGAATGGGTTGAGCACAGAATAACACTAGTGATCTCTTCTTTCTGTGAGCACCAAAGATCTGCTTAATTGGGAGACAGGTTGAGGGTGGGGCAGCAGGAGATACAGAGGGGGAGGGGAGAGGGAAAGTGAAACAGAGGGACTCAAAGAAACATACACACAGAAGAAGAGATAGACTGGGACATGCACATAGAGAGAGGCACTCACAACAAGAGGAATGACGAGAATGAGGAAGGGAGTGTGTGAGAGAGGTGGAGACAGAGGGAGAGAAAGACACACTCACACACACACAGAGGGGAGGGAGAGAGAGAGAGAAAGAGAGGGAACGGCATACACAGAGGGCACAGAGTTACAGAAGCTCATAGAAAGACAGAGAGACTGAGAGAGGGCGAAAGGAAGAGGTACAGAGGCCCAGAGAAAGAAAGAGAGAGGGAGGGGATAGACAATAACAGAGTTACAGAGACACAGAATAAGACAGAAAGAGAAAGAGAGAGAGAGAGAGAGAGAGAGGGAGACAGTGCCAGAGGAAGAGACACAGGGATAGAAAGAGAGAGCCAGTGAGAGAGCAAGAGAGAGAAAGAGAGAGAGAGAGAGAGAGAATGCCAGAGATACAAAGGCACAGATTAAGACTGAGAGAGAGAGAGACAGAGAGAGAGAGGGGGGAGAAAGAGAGAACAAATGACAAAGATACAGAGGCACAGATTAAGACCGAGAGGGGGAGAGAGAGAGAGAGAGAGAGAGAGAGAGAAAATAACAGAGATACAAAGGCACAGAGTAAGACAGAGAGAGGGCAAGAGAGAAAAAGAGACAATGGGCCTCATTATGAGAAGCGTGGTAAAAACGGGGTCATTACCGGCATGGAGGAACTAGCGGGTCCGTGCTCGTATGACGCCGCTAAAAGCGGGTGATTATGAGTGCGCGAGCACGTGCAAACCCCCATGCCGGTAATGGGCATACCGCCATGGCGCTAAAGGCCCTCCAACACCCCGATAGCGCCATCACGGGACCCACCGATACCGCCTCCGCCTAAGACCAACCCTTAATACCGACCCGGTAATAACATCATGCTAATACCGTGCTCGTAATACCGGACCCGGAAGTAAGGTCATTGCGTCGGAACGGGAAATGCGCCGGTGGCCATCTTTAAAAACACAATCCATTGCAATACTCACAAACCACCACTGCTACAGAGGAGAGACCGGGGCCTATCGATTGAAAATGTCCAAGGCTATCAGAAAATCGAACCCCCGCCTGCGCAAAAAGCGTTTTTCAGACGAAGAACTGACCATGCTGGCAGACACCTTAGCTGCCCATGCTGAGGAGATCAACCAGCACAACCTGAAAAGGGAGGTGCAGCAACGTAAAAAGGAGATCTGTGAGGAGGTAGCCCACAAGGTCTCGGCAGTCGGCACCACCCCACGGACAGTCAAAGACTGTAAAAAAAGGTGGAATGACCTCCACCTCAGGGTACGGAACATCCTGGCCAGCAATAGGAGAGAGGCCATGGCCACAGGCGGGGGTCCCCACTCACCCATAAAACTTTCACGTTGGGAGGAGACGTGGAGTACCTTAATACAGATGGAGTCCATCGAGGGATTTGGGGAGATGGAGACGGGTGCTGCAACATCTGCAGATGGAGGTGAGTGACCCTGCAGATCCCAGTAGGGGAAACCATGCCATAGCACAAGTGATGTGGAAGAGAGTCTAGGCAAGGCAATGCATGTCCCAACATACACATCAACATATCCTTGTCCAGATGGAGGCCCAAGCCCTGCCACACTGAAATGCATGCTGAGTGCCAAGCCCATTACCAACACACAGTCAACACACACGGACCATGCCCATGTAATACATCACACAAAGCCCAATACAACGGCATGCCACCTGCCATGCAGCATCCCTGCACTGAGACACCATGGCACATGCCAAAATGGCCCCTTCAAACTACCCTGTGTGACACACCTGTAAGATATGAATGCATGATAAATGAAATTCTCCACAGCACCATATAATGCATCATGCAGGTAACACCATCACTGATGCCCTGCATCTCTTCTACCCCCCCAGGCACCAATGGAGAGGATGCCAGTGAGGAAACAGCCACAAGGGCATCCACGTCCCGGCACAAGACTACTCCCACAGGCAAGACCACCTCCGGGGCAGCCTCGCAGGCCACACTGAAGCCCAGGGCGAGTGCCCAGGCCACGGCCGCACATGAGGGCCCCACATCAACGCCTGACACCGGGACCACGGAGCTGGCAATACCAGTGGAAGACGAGGCCAGTGGCACAATGTCGGCAGCAACAAGTTTGGTGGGCGAGGCAGCCGCCACTGCCCCACTGAGTGACATAGAAACTTTAGTGGAGGAGTATGTGGACGAGGAGGGACTAACCCATGTGGCATGTCCACACTCCCCAAGCCCCGTGTCCATCCCCCAACCCCACACTCAGCCCTCACCCACCAGCAGTAGTGTGAATCCTTTACTACACGATTCGGACCTCAGCACCCTCCCCGATGACAGCACTGCCAATGCAGGCCCGGTGGCAGCACCCTCAACCACTGCTGCTCCCACCACCAACCTTGAGGCACGGCTAGCAAGGGTGGAGGCTTGACAGGACTCAATGTTGGACCTCGTCCGACAATATGTCACGGAGGGGGAGGACACAAGGCATGAGATAGCACAGGCCATAGCGGCGAATACAGCTGCCGTCAATGCCTCTGTGCTGATGATGCGAGACAGTCTGGGGGCCGTCACGCAGGTCCTCACCTCTATCCTGCAGCATATGCAGCAGCCACAACCCGCACCAGCCGTGCAAATCACCACGGCTTGCACCACATCCACCACACCCCCATCCTCCACACTGGCTTCCTCTGCACCCTCCAGCCCTGTGCGTCAAACAAGACGGAGTGCGAGGCACTCAGAAATGCTGCCCCCCGGACAACAAGAAATCAAGAAAATAGTGTGGGAGAACAATGGGAGTGGGTCAGATGGTGTCGGTGGTGAATGGGTGTATTAGGGGGATTTCATTGGGGACGTTTGGACTTCATTGGGTGGTTTTGGGAGTTCATTGGGGGTTTTGAGAGTTCATTGGGGGGTATGGGTAGTTTTGGTGTTGTGGGGGGGGATAGCACATTTCTGTAGTTGATATTAATACACCGTTGTGTGAAAAATCATTCAATGCCTGGACATTGTTTATTTCGTGTGTATCCTTTTAATTCATGACAGTGCACAGGGCCCAACTCCCCACATTACCTGTGTGCATGTCCACATGGACCCAGTGTACAATGTGTCAATGACACATATCTATCGACATCCCTGTGGGTCAGAAGTATTCGCCAATCAGGGATTGGCATACTGCACGGCCATCTTGTGCATCACATACTGGCAGGGGTACTGCTTCTCCTCCATCTTCATCCTCATCATTCTCACCCGGTGCATGCATGTCAATGTCAGGTGGCAGTGGTACATTTCTCCGGATGCACATGTTGTGCAGCATGACAAAGGCCATGGTGATCTTTGCCACCTTCTCAGGCCTATAAAGGAGTGCTCCACCAGACCTGCTTAAGGTCTATGTGAGTCACTCTGAGCTGCCACCTTCAGGATTCACAGCCATGGCCGCAGCTATTTGCTGTCGACATGCACATGTCCCTGTACGTATGCACAAATATTATTTAGATGCATTCTATACTGCAATATGGTGTGGTAGTCTGGATGGCGTTGTACAGATGATGCAGGGTGAATTCTTGCATGCTGATGTGGATGTACTGTGGTTGCAGGACGATGTTTTGCCTCACATTTTTGCTGTGTATACTACACTGTGCATGGTCACACTAGCCACATTGGCACAGTTGCAATCATGTTCAGTCATGCATTGCTTGACATACCCATAGTGGCCAGGTTGTGCGTTTTACATGTTGTCAATGATATACAGCATTGGTCTAATGTGTGCCAGTGATGTGCAATGTTCGGGTTGGGAGGTTCAGAGCAGGAGTGTTTAGCTCTGCGTACATTCTCCACTCACCGGCCACTCCCACCCAGGTGGAGTATGCATCCCAACACATCACAACCACGATGCACTGCCATGGGCCAGGCAGGCAACTCACCAAGCAGCCAGGCACGTGGTCCAGCATGTCGCTCCATGTGACGGGGTAGCATGGAGTTACGCAGCACCATGGCATCATGTGTCGATCCGGGATATCGGGCACAGCAATGTGTGATGATCTTGCTGGAGTCACATACCATCTGCACATTGATGGAATGGTATTGCTTGCGATTGCGGTACACCGCCTCTACGGCATGGGGGACTACCAATTCTACATGGGTGCAGTCCAGGGCACCAACACAAATGGGCATGCCTGCCAGTGCATGGAAGCCTACTTTGGTGTCGGCTATCTCCTTGGCAGTCCGTGGTAGGGATATGTGGGTGCTAGCGTGCTTCAGGAGGGCATCTAGCACTTGGGTCAGCATGCGTGAAAATAGTGGTTGTGAAATGCTATGCAGCTGGCCCACTGTGTGCTGGTAGGTGCCTGTGGCCAGGAAGTGGAGCACAGAAACCACCTTTAGTAGCGGGGGGATGGCAGTGCGTATTTCTATGAGGCTGAAAATGTCGTTGTGTATCATGTCCACTATGGTGGTGATGGTGTCCCGGTCCAACCGGTACAGGGTGTGTATCTGCTCAGGGGTTAGATTGAATGGACTGGGTCTGATGCGAGGGATTGGTGGCTGCCTACGAGGTACTACTGGCTGCACTGGTGGTAATTGCTGGCCCTGACTCAACCTCCTTCTCCTCCTGCGTCTCCTCTGTGCTGCCTGTTGTTGTGGCTGTAGTTGTTGTAGTTGGTGTTGTTGCTGTAGTTGTAGCAGTATAGGCATGTCCTCCAGCCCCATGATTGTAACAGCTAGTGGTATCATTTTGGTGTAGGAAGGAGCAGAGGCATAGGCAGGGTAGGGCTTGAGCGGGAAAGGTCCACCCAAAAATAACAAATGCCTGCGTTGCTCTGAGCACACAACATTTTTAGACGCAACACGCTGCTCACTTAGTTTTCTTTTAAATTTTTGTTGGAGAGCACGCCTGGCGCTCTTTGCGCTGGTTGCTATGCAACCACTTTGGTCTTGCAAAGGTCAGCCTTGGGCCAACCACCATATACAAAGCAAACTTTTAAAAAAACATTTTTTAAGGAGAACGGGTCTCCGTGTCCACACCGCGTCTGCCTGTGCACTGACTGCCTGGCAGCTGCAGCTCTCTGTGTGTGGAGCTCCGTGGACTCCAGGGCTGTGGCTGCTGCTGTGCCTGTGCCCACAGACCGAAGAAGACTATTCTTCTAAGGTAAGCACTGCAGCGCCAGCAGCGAGCGAGCCCATCATGTAATCTTAATGTACTTGTTATGTGTATATGCCTGCGTGTCATGAATGCTGGTGCGTGCGTGTCTGTATGTTATGTTATGTGTGTTGTATTTGAGTGAGTGACTGAGGGACTGTGGTGTTCGTGTGTGTGTGTGTTGTTAGCAGAGTGTATAGTGTGCCTGTGCAAGTGTGTCTGAGTCAGTGTCAGTGAATGCATGGGTCGAGGGTTGGCTGGATGCAGGGGTGGACTGGCCTATAGGGAACTCTGGAGATTTCCCGGTGGGCCTCTGCACTCTGGGCAGGGCTGGACTGGCCTATAGGGAACTCTGGAGATTTCCTGGTGGGTCTATGCACCGTGGGCAGGGGTGGACTGGCCTATAGGGAACTCTGGAGATTTCCCGGTGGGCCTCTGCACTCTGGGCAGGGGTGGACTGGCCTATAGGGAACTCTGGAGATTTCCCGGTGGGCCTCTGCACTCTGGGCAGGGCTGGACTGGACTGGCCTATAGGGAACTCTGGAGATTTCCCGGTGGGCCTCTGCACTCTGGGCAGGGCTGGACTGGACTGGCCTATAGGGAACTCTGGAGATTTCCCGGTGGGCCTCTGCACCCTGGCCTGGGCTGGACTGGCCTATAGGGAACTCTGGAGATTTCCCGGTGGGCCTCTGCACTCTGGGCAGGGGTGGACTGGCCTATAGGGAACTCTGGAGATTTCCCGGTGGGCCTCTGCACTCTGGGCAGGGGTGGACCGGCCTATAGGGAACTCTGGAGATTTCCCGGTGGGCCAGGTCTGCACCCTGGGCCTCTTTTGAGTGGTATTTCCAAATGTTCTCAAAGTAAAAGCATTGGGCTTGCTGACAATGTGCCATATGGGCCCACTTTGAACATTATTTCCAGGGCCTCTTTTGGTCCCCGACTCCCCAGTAATTATTTCCAGTCTTTTAGTTCCCAGTCCACCCCTGACTGAATGAAGTAGGCATCTATGCAATATCTATCGTTACTACTACTGCTGTAATGATAGATACTGCATAGATGCCAACCAACCAGGTGTACAGTAAGTGACCAAGCCTTTCAGGGGTGAGGGGGGCTAAGAGGCCTCGCAGCGCATCATTCTGCTTTGCATTCAGCGCGAGCGTCTTCATGCCTGCCCATTGCCCTCCTTCAGTTCAGTCACAGCCCCGGGTGCAGGGAAGTATCCAGCATTGCCAGAGTGGGGGAGGAAAGAAGGGTGAGTCACGAAAAAAGTCATGCTACAGTGCTTCTTTTTCTCACAAATGAGGTTTGTGGGGAAAATAGGCAATTCCATACGTCTCATTCACACCCCCAAACAGCCCACCTCTGCCCCAATCTACTTTTGTTTAACCATTAGTGGCAGATGGCATTTTAACACAACAAAAAAGTTAAACTGCAGGATCATGACCGATGCAGGAAATCATCTATTAGAGTTCTGTCCAGGCCCTCTGGCGCAAAATAAATGAAAACCTCCTAATTTGCATATGGATTGCACCAAGATGTGACTTCATAGAAAAGGACATTACAGGGACCACAATCAGTCTTTGATACTTGGGACGCACCATGAAAGTGAGTTCAAGTGACCAAGTGGCAAAATAACTTTGTGGTGCAAAATACCTAAATTGTGCTTTTATTATATTTGGAGCAACTCTATAGACGTTATTTGTTTCTTTATTATAATAGCATGCTATATTAACATAAACTTTGAAGTGAATAAGAATCACTTACAGAGCTGCAGTTAAGACACAGTGGGCCTCATTATGAGGTAGGAGGTGGCCATGGTGCTGTTAGCACCATGGCTACCCCCTTACCGCATATCGGGTCCGGGTTCTCGGAATGGGTACTTACCGGATTATTTGAACCTTGGAGGACCCGGTAAATCCCCATTCTGAGAACCATTCCCCATTCCCATTTGAGCTCCCATAGGGCTTAATAGGAATGGGGAAGTAGCTAATAACGGTACCGCAATTTGCAGTACCGTTATTATCTCTGAAGTCCCTTAGCGGGTCCCGTCCTTTACACCTGGTCAGACCAGGGGTTAAGGAAGGGACCCGCTAAGGGACCTCGAAATATGGAGGTAAGGGATTACCGGCACCGGCACCCTTACCGGTGCCGGTAATCCCTTACCTCCTACCTCATAATGAGGCCCAGTGTGATTAAATGATTTGCCCAGGATCACACACTTTGGTTAAATGGTGAAACTGGGATGCAGACAATTTAAGCAACTGAGCACATCTTCCTAGACTTAGTTGATATAGATGTTTATTAAGGGTTTGTTTTCATTTCATGTGCTTAAATAATACTTTATTTATAGCAATGCCTTGGAAGCAAACCCCATTACATATTAAACTAGCCTTTTATAGTAAACTAACTATGCACAATATTTATTTATTTATTTATTTATTTGAATTTGTATAGCGCACAACTGCCCTCGCTTAGCTTAGTTACATAAGTGCAAGAACGACAGGTTGGAGCATACAGCATGAAGCCTTACCCCAGGTTGCAGGGAGGCAGCTAGGAATGCATGGTCAAAATCGGTGGCACAACACATGACGCCTTACCCCAGTTGCAGGGAGGCAGCTTGAAATGCATAGTCAAAATCGGTGGCACAAAGCCTGATGCATTAACCCAAGTGGCTGGAGGAGCATATGAACATGATGTCTACCACGTGTTACATAAGGCGGCATACAGGTGTGGATGTCGGGAGGGAGGGCTTAGTTAGGGGAGGGTGTACAGAGGGGTGTGCAAGGGGTGAGATAGAAGGAGGGGAGGTGGGCATTGTCATAGAAATATATTGAGCAATACAAGTATGGCTTTAGTTTTATTCTCCCCATCCTGCATGCAAAGACACAATAGCATCATGCAGATTTATGTGAGCCTCACAAATCACCCTAGGGTTTTAAAGCCATCATCATTATTTCATAAAACATGCAACATTATCCACCATTCTCAGTTCTGATCACACCCTCCCATTTCTAAAGGGTCAAAAGTCCCTGATAATAGCCCCAACATTTTTTGGGGGGGACTAAAGCCCCCTGGTCTGCTCTATGGCAGTTGCGGTAACAGGGGGCAGGGACATGTTGTCTGTGGTGTGGGTGGTAATGAGGGGTGGAGGTAGGTGTTGAATATGGGTGCCATTAATATCAAATGCTGGCTGCTTTGCATAAAAAAGAAGTGTATTTTTGGGAACATAAGAATGGCTGCCAATTTATCAAATGTCTGATATGAATTTAAATATGCATTCCTTCTGAGCATGCAATGCACACTTTGTGTAATGTTTATTTGTTCTGTCAAAATATTCAACATGACAGTAAAATGTGTGCAAAGCGTGAGACATGTATATAGCTTTAGACCATTTCATTGATTGAGCGTGGACTATTCTGGTAGGCAATGGACAACTTTCAGATGTAGGTTGTTAAGGCATTACATACGGTTCGCTGCATGCATTGAGACTTCAAAAGCACAGCATTCAGGAGACTCGGGGAGTCGGGGGCAGAGAGCTTCCTCAAGTTTGGAAGGGCATGGGCCACGGGTCTCCAAGGAATGGGTTCAGGCAACACAGTATGTGCCGGAGCGCAGCTCTGCCTCTTTCCGGCCCAATTCCTTCCCTGATTTGATAGCTATTCAAAAGTGATGGGATTGATTGCACTGGAGTGCCTTGTGATCTTGGGCAAAACTGTTCCGGGAATGTTTGTTCACTAGTACTGACTTTGTAGATAGTATTGAATCATCACTGATATATCTAGTAATGGGGCGCACAATTAACCCAATTGTAAACATGTGTATATCAGTGTATGTTTTATTTTAAGAAATTGCCATATTTTCATCCCAGCCCCACCAATAATTTATGTGCCTGACCTCAAAGCATTTAAATCAGTGCGCAAATCGAGGGACCATGTGGGGGGAAGGCATCTACCCACTTTTTTGAAAGGGCGGATGCTGTCCCTATTGTGTATATTTTTTTTTTAAATCCTGCACTTGCTTTTGAACACTGGTCGTGCATCTGGGAGGTGAGACCCTTCATCACAAGACCACATGAATAGCTCAGCACTGGCCCCTAAAATGTTTTATATTGCCATCCTGCAATACAGAACATGCTTTGGTGAAGTTTATTAGATTTTAAAAGTGCATTCCTTTCATAGTTAGTCAGCAGAGTAATAAGAAATCAGTTTTTCTTGGCAAATGTGCATTTGGTCTATGCAATTTAAGTTGAATATAATTTAGCATATCTAATTTAATTTTAGGATTTGTTCATCTCCTGTGACGTCATGTCCCAATTCGTGCATCAGAGTTCCTCCATTTTTAGGACTAGAGCCTTGCCTTAATTAATTTGTTTTCGGAGATGTGACAGCACAGCTTTATATACACACTTCTGGTCTGTGAGATCTGCAAAAAGTATGAGTTCATAGGAGGTCAAAGCTCTTTCATTGGCAGAAGTAGAACTCAGTAAAGACATTGGGCCTCATTACAAGTATGGAGGTAGCGATGCCGCTTGTAGCGGCATGGCTAACCCCATACCGGGTACCGGGTCCGGGTCCTGCAAAAGGGGACTTACTGGGCCATTCCGACCTTGGAGGGCCCGGTAAATCCCTTTTGCGGGACCCGGACCCGGTACATCCCCATTCCCATTTGAGCCCCCATAGGGCTCAATGAGAATGGGGAGGATGCTAACAACGGGCCTGTTAATGACAGGCCCGTTGTTAGCATCCTGCTCTGCGAGCGGGTCCTGATAAGGACGCCTGGTCTGACCAGGCGTTCCAGAGCAGGACCCACTGCAGACCTCGTAATGAGGTGGCCCGTAATTATCAGCACCGTTCATTACGGGTCCGCACTCGTTGTAATGAGGCCTCGTTGTGTCACTTTAAATGTGATTTTGCTGGAAAACGACAGACCTCAGGGTGTTCGCTTATCCACAACATGTTTTACATTATTCTTTAATGTAGGGTAAGGAGTAGGTTTGGGTGGGGATAAAGACATTCAAGGTGGGATTCATGTTAGGCACGCTCAACAATAATCCCAGAGAAATAACCCATTTTAGTTTTTTTTATTAGGAAGCATCTCCATTATGATCTATGAACCACACAGCTGCCCCGGGAAGAAGACTGGGGGAATTGGTGTCCACCAGGAGCATCAATGCATCTTAAACCAGCCTTCAAATTACTCATGAGGGGACGTGTGAGAAAGAAGAGGACAACAAATAGCACCAATGTAAGCTAATTGGTACTTGGCATATAATCAGAACATTTTGGTTTGGATCATACAAATGAACAGATTTGAAATCCTCTACATTAGCGCTCATTAATTGTGCGCAATATATTGGCACTGGAAATATAGGCCTGGCACCACATAAGACAATGATTCACACTATATTTATTTGTTGTATAATTTTTATAGTGCAATATAATATGTGTGTTTACAATGGAATGGCGTGCTTTTATTGTGACTTTCTACTATTACTATCTGTTGCTATTTATTTTAATATACATCCTAATTATGTCCTTAATTATATATTAGTGTTAATCTGCTAGTGATTAGGTTTCAGACATGAAGCGACAGAGGAAGCTCACTGATTGCTTAACTAGACCAAGCTGTAGTTCAAGTACCATCAAAGAAGCTGGAGATCTGCATATGTCTGTTTTTAGTGATGATCACCACAGTTCTAATCGACCCGATAGACCTAGCTGCAGTACAGAACTTGATGGATGTTCACCAGTTCCATCAGATGTAGACTGTGAAGTTATTAGAAGTCCATGTGAGATAGGAAGTGCAGCAGTAGTTAGACAGTTTCCTGGTGATTTGGGATCCAGATTTGAGCAACCATTTCAACCACGGATAAAGTTTACAATCACCGTGATAGGTGGAAAAAATCCAGGTCCTTCCAAGAAGCATGGTACTCCAATACTAAATGGTTGGAGTACTCTAAGAAAATGGACTCTGCTTACTGCTTTTCCCGCCGTCATTTTGGCAGTAACAGTTTGTCTGATACAACAGGCAAATCCCCTTTTATTGATGCTGGTGAGTTTGTTTACATCTTATGATAGTTATTTAACACATCAGAATAGTTACTGTGATAAGAAACTATACCTGCGTCTGCTTTGTGAGCTATAACAACGTTTGTTGGATGGGAATGTACCAAAATTCATGGAGAAATTGTCCTTACTCACTGTCTGAGATGGCGAGCTGGTGAGCGGTCTACACTTGGCTTTTAAAGCTTTCTAGTAATGTGCATTCAATTTCTTTGTAAGCTGAATGTTTACAATTAAGTAAGCAGTCATAAAGAAGGAATTGAAGATTTAGAGAACAACATAGTGAATCCAATTTAATTTTACAATTTGCTATTCATCATTATCATTGCTTTATCTATGATCCATAATTAATGCTGTGATGCATTTAGAATTGTCATACAATCTACAGACCGTAGACTGTGGCACCATGCAGTGCACTGACAATAGAAGCCCAGATTGGGTGGACAGAAGGGAATAATGTCTTTTGATATTTTATCATATTCCAACCTATGCTAGGTGGGTATTGTAACTGGAAACATGCAAGTGGTTCCAGTGGTGGGTTTCACAGACATGCCAACAGTTCAGCACACATACATTCAATGACCTGGTCGAAAGACTGACAACCACACAAACAGGACGGGGATTGATGACCTCATAGATAAAGTAGGCATTTGTTTGTATACGTGCTTTATTCTTTAATCTGTACTTCAATAACCATAAGAAGAAATGTACTTCTCTGATACCAGAATGTCGTAATCAAAGGGATGTAACAATTGTTATGAGAACTCTCCTGAGTTATACCCCTATGCAATGCCAGGGGCAAACAAGGGGTAATGGTATCTAACAGTCGTTACAGCCCAACCTCCTCCCACCCCAGCATAAATAATGTTTCATCCCATTGGGAGGCTGTTCCCCTCGTCCATCTGGGAATCCTGCTCTGAACCTCAGTGAATGCAGAAGGCCCTTCAGAAAATCCCTCAAAACTGTCTCTCCAAATCAAAAAAATGTATGTCTCTCCCTTTCAACACTGAGATGTGTAGTTAAGTGCCTAGAAGCAGTTCCTCTATACATATGCAGTGCACATTTCTTAACTACCATCCACAGTTGTATTTTAATAATTTGTTGGTGAATTTGTTTACCCAGGACTTGTATTACCTTGAGTAGTAGCAGGTTCCTACTTTCTTTCTGCAAAAGCAGTTAATTTCTGCCTGAAAAATATTATTTACCTGAATGCAGATCACATTCAAATTAAGAAGTTAATTCAGTTTTACTATATTTTTTTTATTGTCCCCACAGTACCAGCCCAGTAGAATCTATATTAGTAATTTATATGAAAATAAATAGTCTGTATCCTGATCTTGAAAACATTTATGTTTCTGTACTGCACCAAACCAGTGTATCTATCATTAGCAGGCTCAATGCCTCTGGCAGAGCATAGTGTCAGTATTGAAGGACTTTTCTTTTTTAATTTGTTGTCAGGTGTCTGCCCAAGTCAAGGAAAAGAATCGCATCTATTTGAAGGTGGTCTGCAAAATCCTTTTACTCTGTGCACAGCAGGATCTTCCCCTCCGAGGGCACCTTGAAAGTTTAAGTAAACTTAATGAAGGCAGTGATGATCTTGAAGTGAACAGTAATGCATCTAATGTGAATATGGGCAATCTTTTGGCATTGCATTATTTTGCACAAGACTTAAATTCAGACTTTAGATCAATTGTGTCACAGCAACCAAAAAATGCTAAATACCCATCGCCAGATGTTCAGTACGAGTTGTTAAATGTAATGGCTGATGATGCAATTCATAGAATAAGACAACAGATACAGGCCGCCACTTGCTTTTCATTAATTGTTGATGAGCCAAAAGCTGAAAGCAAAAACGAGCAAGTTAGCTTTGTGCTTCGGTACATAAATGCATGTGCTGAACTTTGTGATGGATTTGTAGGGTTCACCCAAGCTACCAATCTGGATGCCAAAAATCTGGCGACTTGCATTGATTGCACTTAGATGGTTTGCTGGCAGAAGGAAATGTGTCGCACTTAGATGGATTGTTGAGGATGGGCAATGTGGCACACTTAACTAGATGTTGGGAATAGGATATGTATCGTGTTTATGTATCGTGCTTAGATGGATTGCTGGGGGTAGGAAATATGTGGCACTTAGTTGGATTGTTGGGGGAAGGAAATGTGTCGTACCTAGATAGATTGTTGGGGTTAAGAAATGTGTTGCACTTAAATGGAGTGTTAAGGATGGGAAATGTGCTGCAATTAACTAGATGTTGGGAGTGGGAAATGTATAGTACTTAGATGGATTTTTTGGGGCAGGACATGTGCTGCGCCTACCTGGTTGTTGGGGTAGGGAAATGCATCACACTTAGATGGTTTGCTGGGGCCAGGAAATGTGCTGCACTTAACTAAATGTTGGTGCTACGAAATGTATCGCACTTAGATGGATTGTTGGGGGCAGAAAATGTGTTGCACTTAGATGGATTGTTGAGGATGGGCAATGTGCCGCACTTAACTAGATGTTGGGAATAGATGTGTATCATGCTTAGATGGATTGCTGGGGGCAGGAAATATGTTGCACTTAGATGGATTGTTGGGGGCAGAAAATGTGTTGCACTTAGATGGATTGTTGTGGCTCGGCAATGTGCCACACTTAACTAGATGTTGGCAATCGGAAATGTATAGAACTTATATGGTTTTCTGGCAGGAGGAAATGTGTCGCACTGAGATGGATTGTTGAGGGTGTGAAATGTGCTGCACTTAACTGGTTGTTGGGGGTTAGAAATGTATCGTACTTAGTTGGATTGTTGGGGGAAGGAAATATGTGGCACTTAGTTGGATTGTTGGGGGAAGGAAATGTGTCGTACCTAGATAGATTGTTGGGGTTAAGAAATGTGTTGCACTTAAATGGAGTGTTAAGGATGGGAAATGTGCTGCAATTAACTAGATGTTGGGAGTGGGAAATGTATAGCACTTAGATGGATTTTTTGGGGCAGGACATGTGCTGCGCCTACCTGGTTGTTGGGGTAGGGAAATGCATCACACTTAGATGGTTTGCTGGGGCCAGGAAATGTGCTGCACTTAACTAAATGTTGGTGCTACGAAATGTATCACACTTAGATGGATTGTTGGGGGCAGAAAATGTGTTGCACTTAGATGGATTGTTGAGGATGGGCAATGTGCCGCACTTAACTAGATGTTGGGAATAGATGTGTATCATGCTTAGATGGATTGCTGGGGGCAGGAAATATGTTGCACTTAGATGGATTGTTGGGGGCAGAAAATGTGTTGCACTTAGATGGATTGTTGTGGCTCGGCAATGTGCCACACTTAACTAGATGTTGGCAATCGGAAATGTATAGAACTTATATGGTTTTCTGGCAGGAGGAAATGTGTCGCACTGAGATGGATTGTTGAGGGTGTGAAATGTGCTGCACTTAACTGGTTGTTGGGGGTTAGAAATGTATCGTACTTAGTTGGATTGTTGGGGGAAGGAAATGTGTCGTACCTAGATAGATTGTTGGGGTTAGGAAATGTGTTGCACTTAGATGGAGTGTTGAGGATGGGAAATGTGCTGTAATTAACTAGATGTTGGGAGCGGGAAATGCATTGCACGTAGGTGGTTCGCTGGGGGAGGGAAGTGTGTTGCTTCTAACTAACCATACAAAAAACTCCCCATTCTGCATACTGAGCCTCAAACTCTGAGCTAAACACAACCATACCTCTACTGTACTACAAAACAAACCACATGCATTTCACAACACCCAACATAAATGTAAACCACACACAATCGTACCTCAACATCACATGACGGCTACCAACTGAAAATGCAACTACGCTCAGTGACCAGTTTCTCCGAACTGAAGATGCCAACAGCACATCACAGCTCTCTTGCTCTTCTCCCTCTCAATCCAACTAACAATCTTCCCCAACACCCCCTCCCATTGCAGATCTGCCAGAGTGCCAAGAGACCAGACAAGTGGCAACAGTGCGCGGTACAACACCCATTAACATTAACATTAATATTAACATTAATCATGTCTACTAACAATGCTATGGGTAGCCGTCCACATCATCACTGTGTTATCTCCTCTGCCCCATTATAAAAACTGCCCAGCCTGTTGCAAACCAGTCTTGGTCCTATCACCAAGGATGTTATGTTCAATGCTACTGATTGTGATTAATGCTTGTGATTATGATTAATTTGATACTCTCTATCCATCATGATTTCGTATTGATGGAAAGCATAATGTCACAGGAATGTGTCTGTAATTTTACATTCTGTGATGTCACTCGCTGTGATGTGTCACTTCCCATGACATCTCGGTGAAAGGTTGAGTTGTAAAGTTCGGCCTTCTCCCCTCCCACTGTAAAGGTTGGCCCTCATGCCTGGTGGAAGTTGAGAGCTCAGTTGCAGTTCATGTTGCTGGCTCACGGAACAGGATGACGTTGCTTCTGTGAGATCTGACAACATACCACCTGCTGGAGGTGCCCAGTCCCTCTGAGTCGGTGGATGTTTACTCTGAGAGGGTGGATGGTCTTACCAATGTTTCGATTGGTCTGAGGATTGTTTGGAAAAGGAGGTTTTCTGCTCCTTTGGAGCTCTGTTTAGCTGACCGGGCTGCCTAAACATATTAGTGTCTTTCCTCTCTTCTTCACCCCTGCTGCATGATAGCAGACTGAGGCTTTCTTTCTTTTCTATAGCTGACCGGGCTGCCTAAACATAGTAGTGTCTTTCCTCTCTTCTTCACCCCTGCCGCGTGATAGCAGACTGAGGCTTTCTTTCTTTTCTATAGCTGATCGGGCTACCTTTCCATAGGAGTGTCTTTCCTCTTTTCTTCGCCCGTGCCGCGTGATAGCAGGCTGAGGCTGTCTTTCTTTTCTATAGCTGACTGAGCTGCCTTGCCATAGGAGCGTCTTTCCTCTCTTCTTCACCCGTGCTGCGTGATAGCAGGCTGAGGCTGTCTTCCTTTTCTATAGCTGACCAGGCTGCCTTGCCATAAGAGTGTCTTTCCTCTTTTCTTCACCCGTGCCACTTGATAGCAGGCTGAGGCCTTCTTTCTTTTCTATAGCTGACTGGGCTGCCTTGCCATAAGAGTGTCTTTCCTCTCTTCTTCACCTGTGCCGCGTGATAGCAGACTGAGGCTGTCTTTCCTTTCCATAGCTGACCGGGCTGCCGTGCCATAGTAGTGTCCTTCCCCTCTTCTTCACCCGTGCCGCTTGTTGGCAGATCAAGACTTTCTTTCCTTCCCTCGGTCATGTCTTCTTCTTTCCTTGAACACACTTGAATTCTGTATGTACCTATTATATGTCAGCATTGCCTTATAAAAACATGTTCATGTTGTCTGTGATCAATATATGTCAGAATTACCCGTTATATATATCAATGAGGGCACCAGGTTTTCCCCTGATCCCCCAGGTTCCTTTGAACAATATTCATAAACTATGATCAGGGTACAGGCTTCAGGTAGACACACTATTAACTGTATACAGATGGACACCCCTTACTTACGATTTCTTTGAAGTTTATTATTATGTAAAATATTGTTTTTCTTTAAAGAAAAGCTCACACAAACTTACACATGCACAAAGTGCATACACATAAGTGCATTTTTCATATAAACAGACGAAAAAATCTTCTGACACCATATACATTCAGTGCTCAACACAAATACATATTATTCTTCAATACTGTTACCACTGGTTTGAACCATTTTTGTGTTTGCTGTTCTTGTACACAGGAAAAACGAACTGGCTCTTATTTAGGGTCCCTATAATTGTGTGTTGCTTCTTAAGGCATCCATATTCCGAGGCATTGTCATCTAATTCTTTCTTCAGTAATCCCACCCTTTCTGTACAGTGGATTATTGCTTTAACATTGTGATATGTGTTGACACCCCGTGTTTCGGCCTCTTGAGATTTTTTGCACTCTGAGTTCTAGCAGCCTTCATCAGGACACATATTATTTAGTAGCCCCACCAATGGGATCCTGTGTTACCACGTCTCTAATTCAGCATGCCTCGACACATTCTCCACCTATTTCATGGTCTCCTCTTTTTATAGCGTTCTGGTCACTCTTTTCCAAATGCTTTGAGATTAATGCTTTTAGGTGGGCAGTTTTCAGTTCCTTTAAAAGCCAAAAGTGGATATCATGTCTGAAAACAATGCAGTCAAAGTTTGTTAAAAAATATGACCTGCATGAACATTTTGATACTGCCTGTGTTTAATATATGCCAGTATTGACTTTTGGAACAGTGATTTAATTTTTTTCTTACTCAGTGAAAAACATGGGTGTTATCTGGAAAGCCAGACACGTTCTTGAGATTTGCAAGACCTCATATATTAGGTTGCAGCAAATGCAATGAGTTCTGTCTTTTTATCTAAATTTGATCTGGCCATTGCTACTGCTTCCCTCATCAATTCCCGACTGCATTATGCTAACTCATTGCTTCTTGGCCTACCAGAATATCAACTTCAGCGTTTACAATCGATTCCAAATGCAGTTGCTCAATGAAGCTTTCATCTTCCGCAAGACACTTCTGTTCCTTCTGCACGCCACACATTCCACTGGCAGGGACGTCATTTCACCAAAACGCCAGGGGTAGCGGAAGTGACATCACAACGCCACACCCCAAGAGTGACATCACAGGAAGTGATGGCATTTGACCACACCCCCACGTGACATCACAATAAGTGATGTCATTTGGCCACATGCCCGCATGACATCACAGGAAGTGGCATCACATATCATTGTTTCTAAGTACACTACGAACAATATGGTCACGATAACCCTGTACATTGATTACATTTCATACAAGCCTGGATCACCATATGTATCATTAATATCAGTGTGTATTGGCCCATATTACCAAATCACTGAATGCAAGCAGACGCCCAAAGCCAAACTATAAGGATGTTTTAATATATAGCACTTAAGCTTAAGCGCTTCATTTAGAACAACTACACATACAATATCAGACAACCTGTGTTGGTACTCATTTATCAACCGAAGCAGGATGACATGCTGAATTGACCTTGCTGGGAGTCGAACCTGCAACCTCTAGATCACACACACACATCGCAGCGCTCACACCACACAATAAGCGCTGTACAAGAAAGTGAAACATTTTGGTCTTCTGGAAGAGTTTAGAGTCCGTAGTTCGAGAGAGGCGCTATACAAAGTCCCACCACGCACGCAACACAACAGGCAACCTGCAGACTCTGGATAGAGCGCTTGCCTGCTATACATAATTGCACAATGATCAAGAACACGTGGTCAGGTGCATGCCATTGTATTCTTAGCAGTACGGGTAGCAAGTAGGACAGTTTTAAGAGAGGGTTATAAAACAGCACACCTGGCGCCTGACTGATCTAATCTAGATTTCCCCAATATTCAACCCCATACTAACAGGGCCCTCCTGCTCCCTCTTCAGGTGAAAACGCTCACTTTTAGAAACTGCCTTTCAACTGTACATTCTGCGCGGACTCATATTGCAGCCTGTGCGCCAATGTTAATGTTTCCAAGCAAATGGGCTCCTCATTTCATCCACCTGACACGGCAGCTCTTCCGTCTGCTCTCAAACACCTCCCAGACCTTCCAACCGTAGCATCACTAACGAGTAACGTGATGTAATAATGTAGTCAGGCAAGCACCATGGACTCACCGTTGACACAGTCAACACACCACACCCAAACCACATGCATTGCAACCTCAGCATGAACATGCTGACTGGTATTGCTAATGAGACAGTCTGGTGTATTCAGCATGCAATGTTTATTAATGCCGCTCAGACCCGTTTTCCTCAATGCCATTAATTAGGTAATATCTACAGGCCAGTGGAATCCCAGAACAGTGGAAGCTGGCCCACCTAGCCTGGCCAAAGCACTATGAGGCCACACAAATGGCAGAGGAGCTCTCTACACATGTGCCCCTTGCGGACTACCCAGGTCTTCCCCGGCCTGTGCTCAGCCGACACCACCATGGATGTCTGACCCATGGCATGTCTTTCCCTTGACACTGTCCTGGTGTCATTCCAATAACCACCACACGGCTGGCATCAGCCCATCCCCTTTGCTTATGGGAAAGGCCCCATCCAGGGGCTTCCTCTGTCATCTGTAAACGTGCCACTAGGCCAGTCATTTCTCTTCAACATGTCATCCTTATTGTTCGATAACTATAAATGCAAAACAGAAATACAAATACAGTGTTAGGGTGATAAGAAACCGAAGACCTAAGGCGAGCTGAAATCTACAAGAAGTACTGTCGCGATTAAGCTCTCTATCCTGTCTGTGCTGTGTCTGTGCTGTGTCTGTGCTGTGCTGGAAGAAGCAAAAGCAAAACCTGCTGCATCATCTGACGGTGAGAAACTCGGCGCGCAGTCCAACAAAATGGATGGTGCAGGATTCTGATGTATGCCAACCATGGCACTTACATGGGCCTGCCACTTCCCGCTGGGGGTCCTGCAAGGCTTGCACAGCGGACGCTTCTCCGCTGATGCGAGGCGTGAGTCGCGGCTTTAGATGCTCCATGCTCTGTGTTGCTGTGCCTTGTGATGCGCTTTCAGTTGTGATGCTGTGTCTACTTCTGTTGTGACTCGTGTTGCTGTCCCTGCTGTGCTGCTATGGTTTGTGCTGCAGTACCATGAGCTGCTGCAGTGGCTCTGGGGACCCTCCTGCTGTTTCCTTGGCTGCTTTTTTGTTTGTTGGTTGTGCCTTGTGATGCTGCACCAGATGTAGTGCGGTGGTGGGTGCTGCTGCGGCGGCAGCTGAGACTCGCATCCCATACCTTGTGCTAATGCCCCGGTGCTGTTGTGCTAGTGCAGCTCCCTCAGCTCCTTTCTGCTGCACGCAGCGCTGCTGTCGTTTTTGGCTTTGCTTTGCAGTCTTTTTTGTCAGGCCTTGTGCTGCTGGCTCAGTTGCGCCCCAATGGTTTGTGGTATGGCAGCAGCTGTGGCTCCTTCTGCGTGTTTTGCGCTGTTGTGGTGTTCATTGTGCTTGTGTTGCTGGGTCCCGTGTTGCGCTACGGCCTGAGCTCCACGGCTTGTGCTGGTGCTGCTGTCTCTCTGGCACTCTCGGCCTGGCGCTCTCAGCCCTGAACTCTCCTTTATAGCTCGGCCACTAACACTGTTCCCCCTAGACAAACACCCCAGGGAGTTGGAGGGCTGATGGGGGGTGCAGTGGGGTGGGTGGTGTTGCCTCAGAGGTGTTTTTCGTCCCCTTGCTGGCTGTGTGTTTGGCCATTCACTTGCCCATTGCCTGATCTTTTATTTCTGGAAAATGCGCCTGGAAGTAAACACGAGACCAGCCACTCCCTCTTCACTTTTTTTTGTCCATCACAGGATGGACAAAAATACCTAATACTAACTAATACCTAATACTAACTAATACTTAATACTAACTAATACCTAATACTAACTAATACCTAATACTAACTAATACCTAATACTAACTAATACCTAATACTAACTAATACCTAATACTAACTAATACTTAATTGTGCCTTATATATAGAAAATGGGCCTCAGTATGACTCTGGCGGTAGCCATGCCAGTAAAACCGGTAAAAATGGGCAATTACAGCCTTGGCAGACCCTGTAATTGCCCATTCCCGGGAGCCGGAAAAAAATACTCCCCATTCCCATTTGAGCCCCATAGGGCTCAATGGGAATGGGGAGGTCGGATTCACCGGCACCATTCGTGAATGGTGCTGGTGCATCCGACATGGGCTGCTCACGGGTGCCGGTCCCCCCACCAGGTCAGATCTGGTGGGCGAAAAGGCACCCTCGAGCAGACCTCGTAGTTTGCCAGTCTGGTAGCAACAGTACCGGTAAGCTTACCGGTACCGTTGTTACGGGACCGGCAACCTTATAATGAGGCCCAATAACTACCTTCTTCATTGCTCGCCTATGTCTATGTGTATGTGATTATGCTTGCATGAGAGAGCCTTCCCAGTACCCATCCTCCCCTCTAGTCCATTATAGTGCCTTAAAGAGGTCTTTCCTAACTCTAAAGCCCTTGTGGGTTCGAGAGGACCCTGGTTCCTTCCCAAAAGTATTCCCAATCTATCTGAATTTAACGTATTATTAGCGCATCTCCTTGGGCTGCATGCTATCTAGAGACGTCTCATAACCTTCACTTGATTTTGTTTCCCAGTAACTCAGTAACATACGTGATCTTGATACTTTGCCGAACAGAATTGTTCTCATCATTTCTTTGACTGCACTTATGATACGAGGCTTGGTGGATATTGTGATAATATCCTCTGGATTCAGCCAGATATCCACTTGGCTTATGTCCATAGGGAATGTCTTGATATAAAGGCGCCAGGGAATGGAATGACCCCCTTCTTGGCTTCTAAGGTCTAATCGTGCCTCCCTTTGATTACCAATGTAGGCGAGGACCACAGCCTAACCCAGTATAAGAGTGGTTTCAGAGCCACCATCTCACTGCAATTATTTAGATCCACCTCCATATGGAAAGAGGTAGACGGCATTCTACTTGGCAACCCCTACAGAGTTTTCAAGAACCGGTTCTCAGAGGCATCTAACCTCTGCTGGTTCACATGGCCCCATAGTTCAGCCCCATAAATGGTGGCTTGTCGAGCTTGTAATTTATATGCAACTAGGCTGGTTTTAATGCACCGTACCCGTGGACCTTAGCAAACTTTGCAGTTACCATGTGTCTTATAAAAGTCTCATTCGCCTTTGTTTTTTTAGTTTACATTTTTTAAAAAATAAGTCCATTTGTCAGCACACTTGCAGAAGGGTTGTTGTACAATAGCTTAACACAGCATTGGAAATCTCTCCCAAAGTTCATTTTCCTCAGGCACGTGAACAAAAAGACCCACTCCACACGATCACATGCCTTTTCAGCATCTAGTGAGATGACCGCAGTGGCAATAGGCTGATTACGTCCCTTCTCAATGGTCAACAGCAGGTGTCTCTCATGTTGTCAGCCACCGCTCTGCCTGAGACAAAACCTACTTGGTTTTCATGTTTCAGAATCGGAATGACCTTTTCCAATCGACCAGCCAGGAATTTAGCCAATATTCTGCAGTCGCAGATTATCAGACTGATCGCCGATAATTCTCGCCCTGGTAGCAGATCTATCCTTTATTTTCAATACCATAATCAATGCATATCTCATAGTATCTGGTAGTGAACCAGACTCAAAGGCATCATTGAAAACTTCACACAAAAGCTGTAGTGCAGAATCGGGGAGGACTTTATAAAATTCATTAGGTAGTCCATCAATGCCAGGAGACTTAATTACAGTCAGCTACGAAATTGCCTGTCGAAAATATCATCCACTTCCACCACTCCCTCAAGGCTTGCCGCCTCTTCAGTTGTCAGACGAGAGGAAACATGCAAGTCAAGGAAATTCTCAATTTCTACTTTTTCACAGGCCAATTCAGAGTCATAGAGTTTTTCATAAAAGCTACGGAATAAATTGTTACTACCTCTTTGCTGCGTCTCCAAAGTATTATCCAAATCTCTGATTGCAGTAATAAAGCGATTGCTTTCAGCTATCTTTAGCCTATGTGCTAGTAATCTCCCTGCTTTCTCCCCATTATCAAAGTAATTCATCTTTTGCCTGAATAGGGCATATTCGACCTGGCTGGAAATTAGTTTGTTCAGTTCATACTTATCTTTTCTCAATGCAGATTTCGTTATTTCATCTTTGCTCGCCGCAAATAGAACATCTAGGCGCTTTGCTTCAGAAGAGAGTCTCTGGATATCCTTTGTTCTCAACTTTCTCTCTTTTCCAGTTTTTGAAATCAGCACTCCACGAACAAAGCATTTCAGCGTCTCCCAGACTGTCGAGAGTTGGACATCAGCAGTTTTATTGAACTGGATGAAGCTATCAATTTCCTCTACCACTTCCTTCCTGATCTGGTAATTCTTTAGAATATTAGAGTTCATTCTCCACCTTTAGGATTTAACAAGAGAGTGCTGCAAGGACAATCGTAAAGACACAGATGTGTGATCCGACAGGGCAATGAGCCCAATAACTGTATCATAGCAACTTGAAGTCACCCGTCCAGAGGTCAAGAAGAAATCAATCAGAGAATACGTATCATGACCCTGAGAATGAAAGCTATAATCCCTGTCTGACGGGTGCTCCAATCTCTAGCCGTCAGCCAGGTTGAACTCCATTATTAGACTCTCCAATGGTCGTTTGCATTTGTTTGGACTTCTGGTACAATCCCCATTTGATCGATACAATGCTGAGTCCATTACCTGATTGAAATCCCCTCCTGTTATTATAGAGTCTATGTTGAAACTTTGAAGCAACTGAGCCACCTCATGAAAGAACATGGGATCATCTAAAATTGGTGCACATATATTGCAAAGGAGAATGTTCACACCTTGAATTCTTACCAATACACAAATAACTCTGCCCTCTTTATCTCCTCTGCTTGTAATGACTGATAAAGGCACATTTTTCTTTATAAGTATCAAAACACCTCTTTTGCTGGATGAATGATTAGAGAAGAAAGTATCCCCAACCCATCCCCTCTTCAGTTTTTCAGCTTCAGGATCCTCTAAATCCATTTCTTGGAGGAAAGCAATATCACATGAGTTTGAACGTAGATGAGACAACATTTTGGTCCATTTCACCACATTATTGAGTCCATTAACATTCTATGAGATGATATTTAGATGGTTCACAATTTTAGTGCCCATGGTACAGTACTTATTTTGATTCAACATATAACGTATGCAATCACAGTCTAAGAATAGGATAGGGAGAAAGAACAGAAGAAAGAAAAGATAGAGATAGAGCACATGCCCCAATTGGGCATTAGACCACCTGGACATACCAGTAGCGGTTACTAGTAGATGGCTCACTGTACAGACACAGCAGCAAGGCAACAAGCAAGTATAATGTCACACTAAACACTAAACTTTCAATAAGATACAAATCCCAAATCTCCCATCCCTACCCTAAAATTTACTTACAACGCATATCCTAAAACATAGTCCTACAACGTCCATATGTAATAAGGCCAACCCATTCACATCCATAAACCAAGAACCCGGATCACTACTTTTAGACACACTAACGACTCCTAAAATACCATTTTGGTCCCTCATGCCAAAGTTCCAGGAAGACAAACTAATATGTTTGCCCAGAAACAAACTCTTAAGATCCTGGTCATATAAACTCAGTTGCACATATATATTTCATCCTAAATATGCATTTGTGAATATCCACCCATTCTGTAATATTAAGGAGTACCTGACATACTTCAACATGACATACTTTTTTGTTTTATTTGAGCTTAAGAAAAGTCATCCTCTACTATTTCCTTTATGTAGCCTGACCATTTTGGCTCACATAACTTCCCTACTTCTCGGTTAGCCTGAAAACTCTGATGCCTGTATCACCATCACCTTTCGTATAGGGTATCCAGGAAGGTCTGTCGTGAATGGTTGCCCGGCTTCTTTGAATGACAACAAAATCCTTTTGGTACTCATGGCTGCCTCACTTGTTCATGGTGAAGCCCTGACCTGCCGGCACCCCTGCATCCTGCTCTTCCCTAGTTAAGACCTCACATTGGGATGGCCATGATTTCCACATCTATTTTCATGTAGCCTCAATCCTGTTACCCATGTGGATCTTGCACACTTAAAACGTAGGTCTGACCTTATGATGCCTGCGACTTCTGTCTTTGATAGTATTTTGGACCAATATAATGCTCAATGGGCCCAAATGTCAGTCAGTACAGCGCGAACAGTAAAAAGTTATAGTGCAAATGGACACCTGTTTTGTGTTGCTGACGAAGCTCCTAGAAAACTAGAGGAAATGTGTGTGTCCATAATATCCTTCCTCTAAATCCTGTCCCTTTGTGCTAACACTCACAGGCCGATTCATGGAATAATTAGCACGGCGCAAGTGGGCGAAAACGTGCGATTCGCAGTGGAATAGCGAAAATCGCAGTGCAAGTGCGAAAATCGCACGAAAAGCAGCGCACGTCGATTCATGGAAGGCCGTGCGCGAGAAAACCAGCGGATGTGCGATAAAAAAGTGCGCGGCGCACGTTGGCGCACAGGCCATCGAACAGCGTGCGCCAGGTCACAGCGAAAATCGCACAGGCCAAAGAGAAATTCGCACATAGCGCGGCGCACGCAACAAAAGTAGGCGGAGCACGGGCGTAACACTCGGAATGGGGAACAACTTGCCAAAACGTGGGCGTCACGGGGGAAGTACAGGGCACAAGCGCGCGGAACGCCCACACGCTCGCCTACAACACGTATTCATGGAATAGAATAGGGGAAAAAAGCGCACGCTCAAACCAGCGCACAGGCACAAACACGACCGCCACAAGAAAGCAGGCGGTAGCGTCTCTGCGGCTGTAAGAAATGTGCGCCAAAAGGTGCGCCAACAAATAGCACCTATATACTGCCATGATGAATGTCCCATACTGTGGCCCTCCAGGAAAAATGACGTGCAAAGGGGTACCCACAAACACGGACACCCGCTGACAAAAAATACGTGTGCGTGTATACCGGGGTGCGCGGGAAGTCTCACACGCGATTTCAGCAGGGTACGTGCATCACAGGGGTTCGCGTGAAGTCATTCACGCGATCGGGCCTGGGGGAGCGGGCTACGTGTATTTCAGGGGTTCGCGTGAAGTTTCTCACGCGATCGGGCCTGGGTGAGCGTGCTACGTGTATTTCAGGGGTTCGCGTGAACTTTCACACGCGATCGGGCCTGGGGGAGCGGGCTACGTGCATTTCAGGGGTGCGCGGGAATTTCCACACGCGAATAGCCTGTGCGCGTGTATTTCAGGGGTGCGCGGGAAGTTTTACATGCGAATAGCCTGGGCGCCTGTATTTGAGGGGTGCGCGGGAAGTTCCACACGCAAATAGCCTGGGCGCGTGTATTTCAGGGGTGCGCGGGAAGTTCCACACGCGAATAGCCTGGGCGCGTGTATTTCAGGGGTGCGTGGGAAGTTCCACACGCGAATAGCCTGGGCGCCTGTATTTGAGGGGTGCACGGGAAGTTCCACACGCAAATAGCCTGGGCGCGTGTATATCAGGGGTGCGCGGGAAGTTCCACACGCGAATAGCCTGGGCGCGTGTATTTCAGGGGTGCGCGTGAAGTCATTCACGCGATCGGGCCTGGGGGAGCGGGCTACGTGTATTTCAGGGGTTCGCGTGAAGTTTCTCACGCGATCGGGCCTGGGTGAGCGTGCTACGTGTATTTGAGGGGTTCGCGTGAACTTTCACACGCGATCGGGCCTGGGGGAGCGGGCTACGTGTATTTCAGGGGTGCGCGGGAAGTTCCACACGCGAATAGCCTGTGCGCGTGTATTTCAGGGGTGCGCGGGAAGTTTTACACGCGAATAGCCTGGGCGCGTGTATTTCAGGGGTGCGCGGGAAGTTCCACACGCGAATAGCCTGTGCGCGTGTATTTCAGGGGTGCGCGGGAAGTTTTACACGCGATTTCTGCACGGTACGTGTATTTCAGGGGTGCCGGGGAGTCCCACATGTGATTTGACAGTGTGGGTCCTCCCAGGTGTACCCTGTACACCCTCCACGGCCCCTGCAGGCAGCCCACACCACAGGGGACTACCCTGCATCCCTGGTCATGTCCCGCAGGCAGCCCACCCAACATGGGCATGCCCCCCAGCAAAGGCACATGTCTCCTTGAACTAATGAACACCAACTCATGTCCCCTTGCACCCCCACCCCCCAGCACTGTGGGGCACCTGCCAGCAGGCCCCCACCCATGTCCAACTCATGTCCCCCACCACCCCCACCCCCCAGCACTGTGGGGCACCTGCCAGCAGGCCCCCTCCATGTCCAACTCATGTCTCCCACCACCCCCACCCACCAGCAGTGCAGGGGCAGCCTCCACCAGGCCCCCACTCATGTCACCCACCACCCCCACCCCCCAGCCACCAGGGTCACCCTCCACCAGGCCCCCACTCATGTCACCCACCACCCCCACCCCCCAGCCACCAGGGTCACCCTCCACCAGGCCCCCACTCATGTCACCCACCACCCCCACCCCCCAGCCACCAGGGTCACCCTCCACCAGGCCCCCACTCATGTCACCCACCACCCCCACCCCACAGCCACCAGGGGCACCCTCCACCAGGCCCCCACTCATGTCCCCCACCACCCCCACCCCCCAGCACTGTGGGGCACCTGCCAGCAGGCCCCCACCCATGTCCAACTCATGTCCCCACCACCCCCACCCCCCAGCAGTGCAGGGACAGCCTCCACCAGGCACCCACCCATGTCTCCCACCACCCCCACCTCCCAGCACTGTGGGGCACCTGCCAGCAGGCCCCCACCCATGTCCAACTCATGTGCCCACCACCCCCACCCCCCAGCAGTGCAGGGGCACCCTCCACCAGACCACCACCCATGTCTCCCACCACCCCCCACCCCCCAGCAGTGCAGGGGCACCCTCCACCAGGCCCCCACTCATGTCACCCACCACCCCCACCCCCCAGCCACCAGGGTCACCCTCCACCAGGCCCCCACTCATGTCAAACCCAGGGTCACCCTCCACCAGGCCCCCACTCATGTCTCCCACCACCCCCACACCCCAGCAGTGCAGGGGCACCCTCCACCAGGCCCCCACTCATGTCTCCCACCACCCCCCACCCCCCAGTAGTGCAGGGGCACCCTCCACCAGGCCCCCACTCATGTCACCCACCACCCCCACCCCCCAGCCACCAGGGTCACCCTCCACCAGGCCCCCACCCATGTCTCCCACTACCCCCCAACCCCCAGCAGTGCAGGGGCACCCTCCACCAGGCCCCCACTCATGTCCCCCACCACCCCCACCCCCCAGCACTGTGGGGCACCTGCCAGCAGGCCCCCACCCATGTCCAACTCATGTCTCCCACCACCCCCACCCACCAGCAGTGCAGGGGCAGCCTCCACCAGGCCCCCACTCATGTCACCCACCACCCCCACCCCCCAGCCACCAGGGTCACCCTCCACCAGGCCCCCACTCATGTCACCCACCACCCCCACCCCCCAGCCACCAGGGTCACCCTCCACCAGGCCCCCACTCATGTCACCCACCACCCCCACCCCCCAGCCACCAGGGGCACCCTCCACCAGGCCCCCACTCATGTCCCCCACCACCCCCACCCCCCAGCACTGTGGGGCACCTGCCAGCAGGCCCCCACCCATGTCCAACTCATGTCCCCACCACCCCCACTCCCCAGCAGTGCAGGGACAGCCTCCACCAGGCACCCACCCATGTCTCCCACCACCCCCACCCCCCAGCACTGTGGGGCACCTGCCAGCAGGCCCCCACCCATGTCCAACTCATGTGCCCACCACCCCCACCCCCCAGCAGTGCAGGGGCACCCTCCACCAGGCCACCACCCATGTCTCCCACCACCCCCACCCCCCAGCACTGTGGGGCACCTGCCAGCAGGCCCCCACCCATGTCCAACTCATGTGCCCACCACCCCCACCCCCCAGCAGTGCAGGGGCACCCTCCACCAGGCACCCACCCATGTCTCCCACCACCCCCCACCCCCCAGCAGTGCAGGGGCACCCTCCACCATGCCCCCACTCATGTCACCCACCACCCCCACCCCCCAGCCACCAGGGTCACCCTCCACCAGGCCCCCACTCATGTCACCCACCACCCCCACCCCCCAGCCACCAGGGTCACCCTCCACCAGGCCCCCACTCATGTCTCCCACCACACCCACACCCCAGCAGTGCAGGGGCACGCTCCACCAGGCCCCCACTCATGTCTCCCACCACCCCCCACCCCCCAGCAGTGCAGGGGCACCCTCCACCAGGCCCCCACTCATGTCACCCACCACCCCCACCCCCCAGCCACCAGGGTCACCCTCCACCAGGCCCCCACCCATGTCTCCCACCCCCCCCACCCCCCAGCAGTGCAGGGGCACCCTCCACCAGGCCCCCACTCATGTCACTCACCACCCCCACCCCCCAGCCACCAGGGTCACCCTCCACCAGGCCCCCACTCATGTCACCCACCACCCCCACCCCCCAGCCACCAGGGTCACCCTCCACCAGGCCCCCATTCATGTCACCCACCACCCCCACCCCCCAGCCACCAGGGGCACCCTCCACCAGGCCCCCACTCATGTCCCCCACCACCCCCTCCCCCCGGCACTGTGGGGCACCTGCCAGCAGGCCCCCACCCATGTCCAACTCATGTCCCCACCACCCCCACCCCCCAGCAGTGCAGGGGCACCCTCCACCAGGCACCCACACATGTCACCCACCACCCCCACCCCCCAGCCACCAGGGTCACCCTCCACCAGGCCCCCACTCATGTCTCCCACCACCCCCCACACCCCAGCAGTGCAGGGGCACCCTCCACCAGGCACCCACACATGTCCCCCTGCCCCCAGGTCCTGACGATACTCAATCATGGCAGTAATGGCCAGCATACCCAGCACAAACACCCAGGCAAGGATTGCATCCACCCACATAGTGAATGCAATTACATGATACAACCCCAATGGCAAGTCTGTAAATGAACACATGTCCGTCACACACACATACACAATGGGTGCAAGTGAATGTCAAAACCCATATCATGACATGTATGAAACCAATGAGAAAATACCACAAGTGAAAGTGAAAAAAACATGTATTAAAGATGAAAAATAAGTAAAAAAATCAAACATACAACAATGGGGATAACAAAATAAATGCTCCATGTCCGAGAACAAATGTAAAAATAAAAAATACAAAGTAATCCAAAAACAAATGTTGTCCAAAGCAAAATCATGTGGAAGTAAAATAAAGAAAAACCATTTCCTCATGCTGAACACAATAATTAATAAAAAAAATGTTTCTTCAAAAAGCTAACTATATACACGAAAATTCCAGGGTCCATGAGCCCAACACCATAAATGAAACCTACTACTACCTAATGAAAATAATATATACAAAAAAGTGGGCATTGTCCGAGCGGTCCAAAAATACAAAAATTAATAAAGGAAACCTAACACTAACTAACTAAATAACTATATACAAAGGCAGCGGGCAAGTCCTGCGGCTCACTCGGTGATGTTGCTGGCCAGGGCATCATCGAACTCCATGTCGATGTCCTGGAGGCGGGACTCTGTCCTGGCCCCGAGGTCTCGCAGGGATAACCCCATGTCCAGCTCAAACTCCCTGCGAGCTTCCTCGAGGCACTCAGCCCGCCTCAACGCCCGACGCATGGAGAACTCCGCCCTGACCATGGTGAGCCGCTCCTCTTCCGCCCGCTGCCGCTCCGCACCTATTCCGCTGGACCAACTGCTCCCACACGGAAGACACAACCATCCCAGGGTTGCCCTGTCCTCCGGTCGATGCCTGCCCCTCTGATCTTGAAGGCCCCGAGCCATGATGCCTCCCACGTCGAGCCTGCTGCTGCCTCCGACGCCACTGCCTCTGCCAGCACGACGGCATCCAGGCTGATGGAAACCACCGACGCCGTCGTGCACGTGCCCTGCCCGATCATGCTGTCACATCTTCCATCTGCTGGGGTCCAGTTGCTGTGTTGTCCACCCCTGCTGGACCTCCGACTCCCAACTGTGGCAGGGATGGGATCCCCACCGAGCTGGCTGCATTGGTCGGGGCAGGTCTACAGGGGGCCCTGGTGGCATCTGGGCCGGAAGACGGCAAGGAGAACGACTGGTGTATAGCCTGCACAGAGGAGGAGAGGGCCGCCAGATTGGACAACACATGCAGGAAACCCCCGAACATGGCCGATCCCAATTGGGCCACGTCGGCACGGTGCACTTCGTGATGACGTGCGTCCTCCTCCCGGGAAGCACGCACGGCATCACGAATCACAGCCGTGCGCATCGCGACCCCAATCAGGACCTTCTCCACACGGCCAGGGGTTCCCACATCCGCAGGTGGAGTGGAGTCAGGTGACATGGACATCCCCTCTACCTGCGGACGGGCCTGGGACGGGGCATCCCTGCTGGTGCATGGTGGTGCACTCACAGGGTCAGGGACAGCGACATGCACAGGCCCCTCCACAGTGACCTGTGCTGCCTCCTGCCCCTGGCCCTGGACTGCACCACTTGCACCAGCAGGGATGCCCCCACCAGGCCCCATGTGTGCCCCAGTGGCGGCCTCCTCCTCCTCTGTGCAAACCACCAACCTGGATGGCTCCTCACCGTCTCCCACCGTAGAAGGCCCCTGTGGGGGCTCACCCACCCCTTCCGCTGCAGCCGTGGGGGCATCCCCGCCGCCTTGCTCCACAGCGCCGGCTCCGCCCTCTTCTTCACTAGCCGCTGCGTAGAGGGAGACAAAGAACACAAGCATCAGGGCACTGTACAATGGTCCCCTAGACAGGAAGCAATAGCAGATGAGCACCACTGTCAAAGTACACTTCCATCATGTCCCTCCACAACACATGGGTCAGTCCAGGCAAAATACACACAGTAACAGGCATGGTGCATGCCATGGACATTTCCATGCATGTCCAATGGACTCTTGAAACATTCAATGATATGTAACTCACATGCATCATGGCTCATGCCTATCACATGCACACACTTCACCTCAGTCACATCCATCTGGCCCCAAACACACCAAACACAGCGGATACAAGGGTAATTTGGCTGCTTCACTGAATCTGTGCATTGTCACACACATGTGTCATGCATCCATGGCATGCACAAGTCACAGACACGCAGGTCAGGCACACAGACATGGCTACCATATATGTACCTGGCATCAGCACCCATCCCTCACCCCCACCCATGTCCAGGTACAGAGACTGGCATGCTCTCATGTTCAAAATCTGCATAGGGCTCCCCATGCGGCATTTGAACACATGCAACAACCATGTGGGTCACACATCACTGGTCGCATATGCATTACCATGATGTCCCTGCACACATACATGCATACATGGCCTATGGCACACATACAGGCAAGTATCATAGAACCAGCACACCGCAACATGCCCTGTCTCACACAGTAATGCTTGGACACTTACCGCTCAACTCCAGACGGGCCTCCCTCTCAAGGATCTGGGCGTGGAGCGCTGGGCGTACGCGTTCCAGGACCCTCATCTGGATGGAACTCATGCGGCCCCGGCCCCCCTCCACGAGGCGCCGGGCCTTCACAAGGGTCCTGCACCTCAAGTCCTCCCAGCGCTTCTTGATCTTCAGTACGTTGCGGGTTGCCACCCCCTCCGCGTTGATGGCAACCCCACAGTCGGCCCAGATCCTCTCCCGTCCTTCCTTGCTGGCGCGGGACGATCCAAAGAGGGCATCATACTGCCCCAGGACATGCTCCACCAGGACACCAACTTCGTTGTCAGTGAAGCTGGTGCCCCTCTGCCCCTCTGGCCTGGGGTTGCCACTGGTGCCAGATGTGGAAGTGCCCAACATGGCAACCCCAGAGGCAGGTGTGGGTGGGCAACTGGGTCCTGGGGCTGGGCCGTGGAGCGATGTAATCCCAGTCGGGAGTCTTCAGTTCCAGCAGGGGTGGACACAGCAACTGGACCCCTGCAGATGGCTGATGTGCCGGCACCAAATGGCAGGGCACGGTGGCAGCAGGCAGGCAGGCAGCAGCAGATGGCACGTGGGAGGCTGCTCGGGGCACTGGGGGGCAGTAACTCGGCCTTCTGGGCAGGAGCGTGGTCTTCCGTGTGTTTTCGCGTGGCCAGCTTGATACGGAGTGATTTGGCACGTGAAAATCCTGCACGTCAGCGTGAAATCCGAGGAAAGGCCCTTAGCGCGTAAGCGCGTCAGCACGCATACGCGATTCTATTGGACCAGAGTCCCTCAGCGCGTAAGCGCGTCTGTGACGTGACCCGCACGGGTGTTCCCCACTCAGCACGTGATGACGGAGCACACGTGGAAATACTGCACGTCAGAGTGTCATTGCGTGTAATTGGACAAAAGTGCGTGTACACGCGATTGGCCTATGTACGTGTATTTCATGGGTGCGCGGCCACTTACACACGCAAGTACGTCAGCGAACCTGTATCCCGTGGTGCGTGTGAATTTCCACACGCTATTGGACTGTGAACTGGATTCCAGGGGTGCGCGGGTCACACGCTCGCCTAGAACACGCGCAAAGCATAAATTTGCGGACTTTAACAATAACAAGCTCAGACGCCAGGATGAACATACCGTTCCTAGCAGCAGTGGCAGTGGGCTACCAAAGGAGGAGGAGGAGGATAGTCAGGGCCAGAATATTCACACCCAGAACCAGCCTTTTCGGGATGCCTGATGACCAGGTGTATGGGAGGTACAGGTTTCCACCACACATTATACTGGACCTGGTGAGTGAGTGGGAGGATGACCTCACATCACCCACCCTGTGCTCCCAAGCACTCAGCCCCCTGGAGAAGGTCCTCAATGTACTTCACTTCTTAGCCACTGGATCATTTCAGCGGACAAGTGCCATAGTGGGTGGGGTGTCACAGGCCACCCAGTCACGCTGCCTACACCAGGTCTTGAACATCATCACTGCACGCCCATCAGTCCGCAGGCACATATACCTGCCCAGAACACCTGCAGAAAGGCATGCTGCCGCCCTGGATTTTTACGCTGTGGCACGATTCCCCAAAGTGCTAGGTGCCATCGACTGCACCCATGTGGCTCTACGTCCCCCCAGGGCATCTGAGCACATCTATAGGAACCGCAAGCACTGGCATTCCATCAACGTGCAGGTAGCATGTAATGCCAAGGGAATCATCACCTCAGTATATGCCAACTATCCCGGCTCCACCCACGACAGCTTCATTTACCGAATGTCCACCCTAAGCCGGGACCTAGAAGCTGGGCGGCATGGCGATACATGGCTGCTTGGTGAGTATGTATGCCACTGCACATGCATGCATGTTGGATACTGAGCAAGGTCACAACCCCACCAATGATACCAATCACCACCTCCACAGGGGACAGTGCCTACCCTCTCAGCCCCCACATGATGACGCCAATTCGGAACCCCACCACGCCACCCGAGGTAAGATATAACACAGCCCACATTACAACCAGGGGCATAGTGGAGCGCACATTCGGAGTGCTAAAGTCACGCTTTCGCTCCCTTGACCGTTCTGGCGGGCAGCTGTTATACGCTCCCCCAGTAGTGTGCAGGATCATAGTGGCAGCATGTGTCCTGCACAACATTGCAACACGCCGGGGCCTGGCCGTGGACATGGTGGTGGCCCCACATCCCCAACCACATGCACAGCCGCTGCGCATGGGAGGAGAAAGGGCACGGGGGGAGGCAGCCCGTACACAGCTAGTGGCTAATTACTTCACATAGAAATCACACCCCTGTGGAGTGCACACTGCCCTGGCACATTCCATCTGACAATCAATGATGACTCAACCTGACACTGATCCTGAATGTCTGGAGAATGAACCGTGAATACCATATCAGCCTGAGATTGTTCACCTGGAAGTGTCACAATGTGTGCATCCCTACCCACACAGACACCACAAATGCAGTTTTATGAAGTTACACATTGAAGCAGCTAAAATGAATACCCACTTGCAAAATGCAACAAGAGGACAGTGCCATGTCAGCCAACCCAACCCCAGCACCGCCACACGACACACCGTGCCATGTCATGCTAATTGCAGGTAAACAAAGTAATCCCCACAACATGACATAAGTCTCAATATGTACAGTGTCCCTATTAGAAACCTGCAACACCTGAAATGCTCACAGCAATGCCGGACCAACAACATACTTGAGCACGTACTACCATTAACATGACATCACAAATGTTACATATTAGTAGTCTCACCACCTGGAAATGCCTGCACTCCCACCACTACCAACTGTGCAGTGTTGGCGCCATGTAGAGTTGTAGGTGCACTGCTGCCAACATGGACCCCATCTCCAGACTAGAGATCCTTGTTTAGACATGAGGAAGGGACCTGCAAATTGGGAGGTAGACACAGAAGAAGAGTTACACATCAATGCAACATGCAGTGTACAACAAAACAGCAATATGCACTAGGAATGTATACACAGTATTGACTACAGACTGCCCACACAGCTCATGGGAGTCCAACGTCACTGTGTAATTCACTGTCACTTGGGCACACCCTTTGCAAGCCCATGGAAACGGGAAGCAAGAGGGGTGTGTGTGACTCAAACCCAAGCATCTGAACCAAATACATTACAAGCCTGCATGTGCCCAGCCACAATGCAGCGTATGCCCACAGGAACCACGGAAGCCAACAAATCGTCCCAAAAAAATTGGGAATAAAAGAAATAAAAATAAAAATAAAAATAAGAAACAATCAAAAATGGCCATTGATGGGCCCGGGGGGGTTGGGGAGGCCACCCAGGAGGTCCGAGGACAGGATGCACACCAGAACCCACCTGTGTGGATCCTGGGAAGATAAAACACCTCCATGGGCTCATGGCCCACACGGCTACCCTATTGTGGGAGTATCACTGCTGTCGCTATTATCACCCTGTGCAGCTGCATCCGGAGGTGGTTGCACTATGGGAGGCAGCCCACGCAAGGCCCTAGTCTGCTCCTCCATGGCTGCAAGCATGCGGGTGTGGTAGGTCTGGTTCTGGAGGATGAGTGTGCGGAGGTCCCCATGCAACAACTCACGGGATGCCCGGACCTCCACCCTCGTTGCCTGCATCTCAGCTGAGAGCGTACGGGTGAGACGCTCCAGCTGCTGTTCTGTCCTTTGGTGTGTTGAAGCCTCAAGCTCAACAAGAGTCGTCCTGAGGTGAAGGAGCTCCTGCCTCAGGGCTTCCCTGTGGCCCTGGGACTCAATGGAGATGGCCTCCTGCAGAGTCGCCAGTGCCGCTCGCCTGTCCCTGTTGGACCCCAACATGTCCTCCCTGTGTGACTGGCAGATGGAGTCGGTTGCCTGCTCTAGTCGCTCCATCAGCCTTTCTGGGGGGACAATGGAAGTGGCCACCCTATCCATGGCCTGAGCCATCATCTCGGATGATGCAGCCTGTTGGGTTGCCATACCGTAAATGGATTGCTCCCATGCGGTATTGCCGGGTGGCGTACGGCCACCACGTCGGCGGGCACCACACCTGTCTGGGGCAAGGCGAACTGCGCCTTGCTGTGCCGGCACTGCCTGAGGCTGCAGGACTGCATTCCCCCTCTGATCTGCTGGCCCAGGAACAGGATCAGATGTCGCGGAGTGTGACCCTGCATCCGTAACCACCGAAGGCGTAGCTGCCAACACTGACATCCCCATGGAGGGTACTGACCCTGGTGCAGGTGGGTGA
This sequence comes from Ambystoma mexicanum, assembly GCF_040938575.1. NCBI lineage: Eukaryota > Metazoa > Chordata > Amphibia > Caudata > Ambystomatidae > Ambystoma > Ambystoma mexicanum. The sequence continues at coordinate 58,380,336 of NC_090929.1, read as the reverse complement.
GACAGAACAGAATCCCTCCCTGGAACACTCACCTGCGACGGCACGTAGGTCTCATCCGAATCAACACCTGAGTACAGCTCGGGGGAGGTGCAGCCAGAGACACCCCTTGAGAGCACGACCTGCAGCACTTGTGGGTTCTCCCCCACCACCACACCACGTCCCTCACTGGTGGTTGGTCGGCCCTCGGACCCCTCCTGGGTCTGCACCATCTCCACAACCCCAGCAGTATCAGGTGCGTCTTCCCCTGCAAAGACATGAAAACAAAGAAATGGAAACAGGCATTAGCACCATGGCACACAATGAGGGCTGAGAAGCAAGAGAACCAGTACTTGATTGACACATGTCCCACATGACTAAAACCCTCCCATGCATGCACCCTAACAGCGTATGAAGTGCAGGCAAATGGCACACACTGATGACACCAAGATGGAAGATGAACACATTTTCTGCATGCTGCCTGGCAGTGGCATCACACATTGGCCTGTGATTGCCAGGTGAAACACACATGCCATCACACAGATGGCATGTACCATTGCTATTGAGTGAAGATGGAGAGGAGGGCAGCACCTATTCATTCAGTCCAGTTCCCGCATGTAATCGCTTTTCTAATTCTAACAGGTCAGATTTTTCACCTGGAGCTGCCAGTCTGAAATGGTCCAATTGCACAGGGTCATGTGTGTACAAATGATATCCAGGTAACAAAGTCACTCCACTTTACCATACCCATGTCAGACATGTGACTAGTGGACAGCGACATGCCTAGTGAAAGTGGTGGAATGCAAACAAACTGACTGAATGAACAGTGAAAAATAAGCAACTATGTTGTGGCAAGGTGACACTTCAAGGGCAACTGGCGTGCAGTTGGGCTAGATGTCTACTGTTGGCAGAAGGGATACTGCTATGGCCAAATGCAGCTGCGCAGGAAGGATTGCATGAAGCACATGGCTGACCCATACGACTCAGGCGCACACACTCTCACCTGGCACACAAACAGAAGCCCTCACACACACACCATGCACATGAATGACACACACATGCATGTGCACTCACCGGACAATGCCTCGTAATCAGCCAGATCTCCCACGCCTTGGATCTGTTCCTCCGTGACGGAGGTCCCAGCGACTGACTCATGTGGAGTGAGTTCCATGTCTACTACTGGAGACCCACCTCCAGTCACTAGAGTTGCGGCATGACTTGAGGCCAGCTTACTCTTTGCCCTGCGCTTTAGGTCATTCCAGCGCTTATAGCAATCATTGGCTGTGCGCCTCACGATTCCAAGGGCACTTACGATGTCCGCAACGGTCTGCCAGTGTGCCTGGCATTGTGCAGGTGTGGTCTTGGATCCTGCAACAATGACCATCTCGTTGTCATGTCCGGACACATACTCGACAAATGCATTCAGTTCGTCATCCGTGAAGCTGGGCTTCCTGGATGGGCCGGACTGTGTAGCCGTGTCTGGGGCATCAGCCAGTGCCGGACGAGCACTCTTCCTCTTCCGCTTGGAAGGTGGTGGTGATCCTGAGTGTCCTGCGCCGCTCTGGACACTAGGGGCAGGAGCCCTGGTGGACTCTGTATCAGGAGTGTGGGATTGCACACTCAGCATGGGAGTTGGTGCAGGCATTGGCTCTAGTGTGATGGTGTCAGGGGGAATGTCAGCAGCATGGACTAGGACCGACACTGTCCTGGCTGGGTGTGTGAGGGCTGGGGTGGATGGAGCCGCAGCTGCCCCTGCAGCCTCTCCGCCCTGCCTCCTTGGTGCAGCAGATGACCTTGCTGGCCCAGATGCACGTGGCATGGTGACATCAACGTGCACCAGCGCACGTGTCATAGGCCTGCTGACCTGGAAGTCAGCCATGGAGTCAGCCAGATCTGGTGCCACAATGGGCTGGTCCAACAAGGGCTGAGCATGGATGGTGTCAGCCACATCAGCCTCAACGGGAGGGGGGGATTATGGGTGCCCTTGACTGGTCCTCCACACATGGGGGGACAGGCTCACCCTGCAAGTAACGACCACGTCCCCTACCGGATCCACCACGGCCACCACTTGTGGCTCTTCCACCTTTGCCACCCTTACGGAATCCTCGCCTCCCAGCCATGGCACTGATGTAAATGTGCGTATGGGAGTGGCTGGAAACTATTGTCCTGGGCAATAGGGGGTCAAAGGGGTTGGGTACCAGATGGTAATTGTACCCTAGTGCTCTTGCAAGGCTGATTGTAACCCCTGGGGAAAGATGACGGGTCACGCTACGCACAGGAGCCCCAAAAAAGGGAGATGACGTGCACGCAACCCCTCCTAGACCACGTGTGCAGAAAAAAAAACCTGCACTACGCTGTGGCACCCAGTAACACAAGAATGAACGTATGCGTGTCACACGCAGCCTAGAATGACCTCTGAAGGGGTAGGCTACACACGGGGCAAGCACAGATGTTAGATACGTGCGTGACTCACCGTCTGCCTGGTAAACGAGCGTGTAAAAGGAGCACGTTTGGTTGGCAACACCCCCGCCAAAAGAAGATTTGTACGCTGTCTGAGGAGACAGGACAACAGTAGAAGGGAACACTGTTTGAGGGAACAGGCCCAGGTAAACCAGTAAAAGCGAAAAAAGAGAAAAAGCTGTCAGAGGTAACAGGGAATACGAACTTGAAACGCTGTGAAGTAAATCGCGTGTGAAACGACAAGAAGTACAGAATTCACCCACTCGCTCTCCACGAAAAGCACGTACAAGGAAAACGTGTTCTACACGTACCTTTTATACAGGGCCACACGTCCAGCGTCACTTACGCGGCGTGTACGCGCTAGGGCCATTTCCACCAATTACACGCTTTGTCACTTCTGCGTGTAGGGACATTTCCTCCAATTACACGCTTTGTCACTTGTGCGTGTAGGGCCATTTCCACCAATTACACGCTTTGTCACTTCTGCGTGTAGGGCCATTTCCACCAATCACACGCGATGAGACTCTGACGTGCAGTCTTTCCACGTGTGCTCTGTCATCACGTGCTGTGTGGGAAACACCCGTGCGGGTCACGTCACAGACGCGCTTACGCGCTGAGGGCCTTTGGTCCAATAGAATCGCGTATGCGTGCTGACGAGCTTACGCGCTAAGGGCCTTTCCTCGATTTTCACGCTGACGTGCAGGATTTTCACGTGCCAAATCACTCCGTACCAAGCTGGCCACGCGTAAGCACACGGAAGACCACGCTCCTGCCCAGAAGGCCGAACTACTGCCCCCCAGAGCCCCGAGCACGCTCCCACCTACCATCTGCTGCTGCCTGACTGCCTGCTGCCCACGTGCACTGCCATTTGCTGCCTGCACATCAGCCAGGGGTGCTGTTGCTGTGACCACCCCTGCTGGAACCGAAGACTCCCGACTGGAATTCCATCGCTCCACAGCCCAGCCCCAGGACCCAGTTGCCCACCCACTCCTGCCTCTGGGGTTGTCATGTCGGGGCAAACACCATCTGGGACCACTGACAACCCCCGGCCAGAGAGGCAGAGGGGCACCAGCTTCAGTGCCACCGAAGTTGGTGTCCTGGTGGAGCAAGTCCTGGGGCAGTATGATGCCCTCTTCAGAAGTTCCCGCGCCGACAAGGAAGGACGGACTCGGATCTGGACTGACATCGTGACTGCCATCAACGCGGAGGGGGTGGCAGTCCGGGACTTACAACATGTCAGGAAGCGCTGGGAGGACTTCAGGTCCAGGACCCTGAACAAGGACCGGCGCCTCTTGAAGGCAGCGGATGCCAAGGGGCGCCGGGGCCACTTGTCGGAAGAACAGATGGGGGTCCTGGAACGCATATCCCCAGCGCTCCACGTCCAGGTCCTGGAGAAGCAGATCCGTCTGGAGTCGAGCGGTGAGTGTACATGCATCCTGATTGTGAGCAGTGCGTGTGGTGATTATTCGGTATTGTGCAGGTTCCACATCTGTTTGTATGGGGTCGAGTATGGGTGGGGGTGTACATGGCCGTGGGGCTGACACATGCGAGGGCTGTAATGTGTGAGACATGGATGGTGCTTGTGTGTGTAGGCTTGCATGGCAAATGCAGTTGTGCGTGCACACATGTTTGTATGTATGTGTATGTAAGTAGACATGTCCGTGATGTCACGCATGTATGTTGTTTTGGGCTGCATGTATGAGCACTGTGTACATGTGCATGTGTGTGTATTTGACAAGGGTGCAACAGTGATGCAACATGGATGCATGTGACTGCGGTATGTGTAAGCCTGATTGGCAGATGTGACATGGATGCCCGTGTGAACAGTGCGACACTTGGCAGAGGTGTACACATGCATGCAAGTGTGGTGGTGTGTGTACATGTGTGGTGCACTTCCTGTGTTGCATGTGATGTCTGGGTCACCTTTGGCTGCTCATGCTGTTGTATGTGTATGGATGGTGGTGGCAGTTGCGATATGGCTGTGGTATGGCTCATGTGTGCGAGTTACAATGACATGTGTGTTGGGGATTGTGATGACATGTCTGAGGTTTGCCAATGCCACTCATGTGCAACTGTCATGTGTGTATGTGTCCATTGTACAGTGCCCTGATGCCTGTGTTTTGTTTCTCCCTGTCTGCAGCGTCAACTGATGAAGAGGGCGGAGAAGGTGCTGTGGAGCACAGCGGCGGGGATCCGACCGCCAGCCGGAGACGCAAGGCCCGGCTCCCCTCCCGTGTTGTCATCTCGTCGGGGAGTGAGGAGTCCGGTGCCGCGTCCCAGGCCGCAGCTGCCGGGGGGAGGTCCAAGAGGCGGAGGTTGGAGTTGGACTCCTCGGCAGCAGAAGGGGCAGCTGGGACCCCACAGGGCCCAACAGGGGAAGATGGCACGGAGTCATCCAGGTTGGTGGGGGGTCTGGTGGAGGAGGAGGCCGTGCAAGCACCAGAGACGGGGTCTGGAGGTGGGGATCCCACTGGTGCTAGTGGTGCAGTCCAGGACCAGGGACAGGAGGCAGCACAGGCCGCCGCGGAGGTGCCTGTGTGCAATCCTGTCCCCGATCCTGTCCCTGCATCATCTTGCACCAGCAGGGATGCCTACGTCCAGACCCGTTTCCAGGCAGGGGATGAGCTGACGTCAACTGGCCTTCCTCTGCCTGCGGACGTGGCTATCCAGGTCCGGGTTGAGCCTGTCCTGGCTGGTGTGGCGTTGCGTCAATGGGCCATGCGAGGTGACCTGCAGTCTTTTCATGGAGAGACTGCACGTCATCTCGAATGGCTCGTTGACCACGTCAGCCTGCTGGGACAGGTCACCCAGACCGGATTCCTCCGTCTGATGGGGCTTGTTCCGACCCCCTCCTCAACTGGACCCCCTACGCGCCAGTCGTCCTCTGTGCCATCTTCCCACCCATCAGTCACCTGGGTGCCCTGTGGAGCTGCCTCTGACAGTGCGGCCAGGCTGGTGGAGGAGGCATCCCTGCCACAGTCGGGAGTCGGACGTCCAGCAGGGGTGGCCACATCAACAACTGCACCCCAGCCGGCGGAGGATGTGCAGGCAGCAGGAGGCAGTGCACGGGCAGAGGCAGAGCAGCAGCAGCAACATGGTGGGAGCCATGAAGGCTCGGGGCCTTCGACATCGGAGGGGCAGGCATCGGCCGGAGGGCAGGAGGACCCAGGACAGAGAGTGTCTTCCGTGTGGCAGCGGTTGGGCCACGCCATAGGTGCGGAGCGGCGGCGGGCGGAAGAGGCGCGGCTCACAATGGTCAGGGCGGAGAACTCCATGCGGAGGGCCCTGAGGCGGGCCGAGTGCCTCGAGGCAATCCGCAGGGGGTTAGAGGAGGACACGGCGTCGTCCCTGCGGACCCTCGGGGCCATGGAACTGGACCGCCTCCGGGACATCGAACAGGAGTTCGATGATGCCCTGGCCCGGAACACCACGGAGTGAGCTGCTGGACTTGCCCGCCGCCTTTGTATATAGTTCTTTAGTTTTAGGTTTCCTTTGTTTTTTCTTATGATTTGGAGTCGACGGACACTGCTCCACTTTTTGTATATAGTTGATATTTAGGTAGGTTTTTTAGGAGGTTTCCTTAGTTCAGTTGTGATGATGGACCCTTGTTATTTTTGTACATAGTTCTTTGTTGCATGGAGAGTTTTTACATTTCACTTTGGACAATATTTTTTGGATTTGATTTTCTACTTTTGTGTTTTTATGCGGACATGCAGCTTATTTTTTCACATTTACATTGTAGTTATTTTTCTTTCTTTACCATTCGTATTTTTGTCCAATACATTTTTTTTTCCATTGTTCACTGTGTGGTTTCATCTCATTGGTTTCATGCATGTCATGTTGTGTGTTTTCCCATTCAATTGGAAAATATCTGTGTGACGGACATGGGTTCATTTGCTTTATGAACATTGGGGGTGTAACATGTGTTTTCATTTCCATGTGGGTGAATGGGTTACTTGGTAGGGCTTTTTGGCTGTGGAGGCTGACCATTACGCACATGATTGGGGATTGTGAGGACCTGGTGGGGGCTGCACATGGTGGCAGGGGGGTGGGGGTGGTGGGAGACATGAGTGGGGGCCTGGTGGAGGGTGCCCCTGCACTGCTGGGGGGTGGGGGTGGTGGGAGACATGAGTGGGGGCCTGGTGGAGGGTGACCCTGCACTGCTGGGGGGTGGGGGTGGTGGGAGACATGAGTGGGGGCCTGGTGGAGGGTGACCCTGCACTGCTGGGGGGTGGGGGTGGTGGGAGACATGAGTGGGGGCCTGGTGGGGGCTGCCCATGGTGGCAGGGGGGTGGGGGTGGTGGGAGACATGAGTGGGGACCTGGTGGAGGGTGCCCCTGCACTGCCGGGGGGTGGGGGTGGTGGGAGACATGGGTGGGGGCCTGGTGGAGGGTGCCCCTGCACTGCTGGGGGGTGGGGGTGGTGGGAGACATGGGTGGGGGCCTGGTGGAGGGTGCCCCTGCACTGCTGGGGGGTGGGGGGTACAGGGGGACATGAGTGGGGGCCTGGTGGAGGCTGCCCCTGCACTGCTGGGGGGTGGGGGTGGTGGGAGACATGGGTGGGGGCCTGGTGGAGGGTGCCCCTGCACTGCTGGGGGGTGGGGGTGGTGGGAGACATGGGTGGGTGCCTGGTGGAGGGTGACCCTGCACTGCTGGGGGGTGGGGGTGGTGGGAGACATGGGTGGGGGCCTGGTGGAGGGTGCCCCTTCACTGCTGGGGGGTGGGGGTGCAGGGGGACATGAGTGGGGGCCTGGTGGAGGTTGACCCTGCACTGCTGGGGGGTGGGGGTGGTGGGAGACATGAGTGGGGGCCTGGTGGGGGCTGCCCATGGTGGCAGGGGGGTGGGGGTGGTGGGAGACATGAGTGGGGGCCTGGTGGAGGCTGCCCCTGCACTGCCGGGGGGTGGGGGTGGTGGGAGACATGGGTGGGGGCCTGGTGGAGGGTGCCCCTGCACTGCTGGGGGGTGGGGGTGGTGGGAGACATGGGTGGGGGCCTGGTGGAGGGTGCCCCTGCACTGCTGGGGGGTGGGGGTGCAGGGGGACATGAGTGGGGGCCTGGTGGAGGATGGCCCTGCACTGCTGGGGGGTGGGGGTGGTGGGAGACATGAGTGGGGGCCTGGTGGGGGCTGCCCATGGTGGCAGGGGGTGGGGGTGGTGGGAGACATGAGTGGGGGCCTGGTGGAGGGTGACCCTGCATGCTGGGGTGTGGGGGTGCAGGGGGACATGAGTGGGGGCCTGGTGGAGGGTGCCCCTGCACTGCTGGGGGGTGGGGGTGGTGGGAGACATGGGTGGGGGCCTGGTGGAGGGTGCCCCTGCACTGCTGGGGGGTGGGGGTGCAGGGGGACATGAGTGGGGGCCTGGTGGAGGTTGACCCTGCACTGCTGGGGGGTGGGGGTGGTGGGAGACATGAGTGGGGGCCTGGTGGGGGCTGCCCATGGTGGCAGGGGGGTGGGGGTGGTGGGAGACATGGGTGGGGGCCTGGTGGAGGGTGACCCTGGATGCTGGGGTGTGGGGGTGCAGGGGGACATGAGTGGGGGCCTGGTGGAGGTTGACCCTGCTTTTTTTTTTTTTTTTTTATTTGTTTTGGCTTAAGCCTTTACAAAAAGAAAAACATTACAAAACAATTTGCATTAGGTATAAAAAGGACCAAACTTGTGTTGAAATTTCTTATAGACCACCAACCCTGCCAAATTTTCTAGTCCTATGAATACCATGTTTAGGTACATTTATCCTTTTGGATCGTTGTGTTAGATTGTCACACCACTTTCTATTAGCACCTGGATTGCTGCAAACGTAAGTGCAGCATTCTTTCCTGAGATAATTCTGTCCCAGAGGAAGTCTGTTACTATGGCCCTCATTACGACCCTGGCGGTAAGGGGTTTACGCCAGCGTTAGCTGCGCCGACCCCTTACCACCAATTACGAGTTCCCAAAGCGCCATGGTCACTTTTACGCCCGCTTTTTGCGGGCGTAAAAATCCATGGCGCTATGGGACCTTGGTGTTAATTACGCCACCGTAATGTACGGTGGCGTAATTAACGCCTTCCCCACTCCCATTGAGCCCTATGGGGCCGAAATGGGAATGGGGAAGGGTAAATGGGTCAATGGGGACTTACCGCCCCGCCAACCTCGGAATGGGGCGGTAAGTCCGCCATCCGCCATGGCGTAAACGGACTTTACGCCATGGCGGAAAAGTCCGTCAATGGCGGAAAAAATCCGCCAGGGTCGTAATGAGGGCCTATGTCTTCCTCCCTCCGTACCAGATCTCTAAAGAATCTTAATCGCTGTGGCCAGGTGCCTTCGCAATCCATTAGAATATGCTTTAACGTTTGTTTGGCAGGGTTTGAGCAGATTGAGCATAATTTTATTGCCATGTGACCTTGATTACGTTTTACCAGAACAGCCCCACAGTGGACGAGATTCAGTCTCATTCTAAGGAAGACTGAACGCAACTTTCTATTTGGAGATTTCAGTAGATAGCATGAGAGAGATCCTAGTTTCTTATCTACCCTCAAAAATGTGTTTTGATTTGGGTCCTCTCTTACTTTCTCCACTGTTTCAATCCAGTCCCATTCTTCTAGTCTGCATTTTACTTTAAGTGGATTTAGAGCCAGAGTCTCTTCATTTAAATCCAGTTTCTTTAGCATTTCCAACGTTTTCCTTTCCAGTGAAGTGAGAATAGCAGATTTTTTCAATAATGCTTCGTGTTTAAGGTCTCCATACAACGTCGAGTCCTTGCTTAATGTTATTTCCCTGAACAGTGAAATGAGCTTCCAGTCGGCCATACAATTTAGAGATTTTAGGCCTAGTTCGAATCTTAGGCTTTTTAAGGTTGCACAATTTGGGAGACCCAGAACTCTTTTCCAGAGGCGACCCTCATAGTTGTCCCAGTTTATGAACCAAAGATCCGGTTTTGCTTCAAGTCCGTATAGAACAACTGGAACCACTTTGGCGAGATAGAACTTTACCAAGGGCAAAATGGAGAACTTACAAAATTTATAATTTAGCTTAATCATCTGTGATGTAAATTGTGTTATTTTAGCTGACACTTCATTTTCTACTTTGTATGTTGCTGGATGGGCATAGATGTTATATCCCAGATATTTTATGGTTTCTACTGTTTTAATCCGTTCTCCTCCCATATTCCAGTTTATATATTTTGCTTTTGACAATGGGTGTTTGAAAATCAAAATGTTCGATTTAGATGGATTAACTGTCAATTTATTTAATCCTACGTATTCATCCAGTTTGTCGAGTAGGTGTTGTAGCCCAATTGGTGTTCTGTCGAGGAGAACTATGTCATCTGCATACGCCAACCAGCAGATTTCCCTCCCATTTAGTATTGGGCTTATCAAAGCAGACGTTTCTAAAAAATGGCCCATATCCGCCAGGAACAAGTTGAAGAACAGAGGCGCCCCCAAACACCCTTGTCTTACACCTCTATTAACCTCAACTAGTCTGGACAGATGACCCATCGCGTCGAGCCGTATTCTTAGATTGGTGTTTTTATGAAGTTCCACTAAAATTGATAGAAGAGATTCTGGCATTCCCCAGTTCCGGAGTTTGTCCCACAGTAGGACTCGTTCAACCTGATCGAAAGCTTTAGATAGATCTATCCAGGCTCCGTACAGCATTTGTTTTTTCCCCCCTCTTTTTTGCTCATTCAAGATGTTTAAAATCAGGCCATTAATAGATGTTGAGTGGCCTTTGCGGAATCCTGTTTGAAAGCGTGATAGAATGTTACAGTCTTCGACCCATTTCGAGACATGAGTTAGTAATAGTCTCATGAAGACTTTGCTTTCAATGTCCAGCAATGCTATCGGTCTGTAGTTCATTGGAATACGACGATCCCCAGATTTAAAGAAGGGTATTATAAGGGCCGTTTTCCAGGAAGCTGGAAAGGTTCGTTGCTTTAGTATTTCTTTAAAGAGAGCGGATAGTAATTTTGACCACAATGTTGGTTCACTTTTCAGTGCCTGATAGGTCAAGCCGTTTAGACCCGAGGCTTTTGATGTTGAGGAGTTGGCTATAATTTCCCGTATGTCTTCTTCACAGAAATTGAGTTGCCAATGGGTATCTGGTTTGGGTATAAATTCACGGGTCTCGTCGCTCTTAAATGTCTCTGTCAGGTAGCTCACCCAGCCATCTTCTGAAACTAAGTTACATAATGATTGTGCATGATCCCCTTCAAACTGGTTCATTACTTCCCAGAAGTTCTTGCTATTTTTTTCTCTGAGTGTTTTAAGTATGTGCTCGCCATCTGTTTGCATCCGAAGAGCATTATGAGAGATTGACCATGATTTGTAGTTGGCTTTTTGGGTTCTTATTTCAGTTTTCATACCCTCCGCTGAAAGTCCTGCCTTTTTGATGGCTCTTAACGTTTTCCTGTGCTCTCTTTTTCTTCTTTGTATGGATTCGTCAAAGGCATGCAGATGTTTCTGTTTGGCTTCTCCCGCTAAATATTTGGGTGCTAGGGTTGCCCATAGGAAGTTGGTAAATCGGTGTGGATCACAATGTGATTTCCATATGTGATCAGGGATCGTTTTGAGTTTTCCATTTAGATTGGTTCCCCCATCTTTATATTTTACGACTCTAAGTTTTCCTTTCTTCCCCTCAAGCAACTGTAGTTCTCGTTCAGCTTCTGTCATTAAAATATTTTCGAGTGACAACTCCAATCTACTGTGGTCACTGCCAGGCTCCTGTTTTATTTTTAATGTGTATGGCAAGGCATGCAGAGTTTTTGAAACAAGGATATAGTCTAAAGCTGAAGATGAGTTCCCTCTTCTCCAGGTTATGTATGGTTCTTTTACACCCTCCTGTGAGCCCACTACCATGTGGAGGTCCCATTGTTCCATAAAATCCTGCCATTGTTTTCCCAGAGTAGTTTTCCTATGGGTTCCTCGATCTCAGTCTCCTTTTAGGGGATATAGGCAATTCGTGTTGAAGTCTCCAGCTACCACGATCTTACTAGAAACTAGGGTTGTTTTTAATAGTTCGAATAGAGATGCTAAGTTCTCTAGAAAACAGTCTAGTTTTGATGTTGCAGGGTTCCAGTAAATGTTTACAAAGACCCAAGTTGTCGTAGTTTCTTGTGTAGATACTTCGGTTCTGCATGCCTGAATGCCCTGTGGATTTTTCCATAATTCCTTTACATTTTTAAAGACTTGGTTATTTAGTGCTATTAGTAAGCCTCCTGAGGGCCGGCCCAACGGTTTTTGTACGGCTGACAGACAGTGAACTATATACCCTTCGATGTTTAGCGGATTGACCAACCAGGTTTCTTGTAAAAGAATCGCATCCCCCTGATTGAATAAGTATGACCTTGTTTCTTTATCTCTGATGACACTAGAGCCTCTTGTGTTCCAACTAAAGACGTTGACATGGTTCTTTCTAAAGTCGATGTGTGCCCAGGCCCGACTTCTTCAGAACTTCTGAAAATATGTCTGATAGGAACATGAGGGTGCTTTCTTTTGTTTTGAGGTCTTTTTCTAAATTTCCTTGCTTTGTAAGGATTGCATCATTTTGATATATTGTTTCTTTGTTTGGGCGTGGGAGAAAGCAGTGTTTGGCCATAGTGTTGTTTTTCTTATCATTGCATGAAACTTCCAGTCCATAGGATTCCAACTCAATTGAGTTTTGCAAGACATCCTCTTTTGCGTTTGCTGAGGTCATAATGAGTTCAACCAGGAATGGATCACTTGATAGCGGGAATTTCACGCTTTCGATGTCATTGGATTTAAAAGAGTGGAGGTCTCCTATTTTTTGTATTATCTTCAGAATCACTCCCCGATTTAAGGATTTATAGTGGCCGTGGTTTGAGCGCAGTCTCAACCAAATCCTTTCATTGGCATTGGCATTTCCCACTGATGTATTTTCTGTTGGTTTGTCGCATATTTCGGAGAGTAAATGGATACCTGCAGCATTCTCCTCACAATGCATCTGGGTATCAAGTTTGACGAATTTCCCTTCTCCGTTTTTAGTTTGGTTGTCATTTATTTCAGGTGTGTTTTTCCCCAGCATGTTTGCTGGAACAGTTACACCTGGAAGGGTTGTGCTTGGGTCCTTGGAAGCCAACGGCTTCTTTGTTAGAAAAATGGGGGCAATTTTCCAATTTTCCTGTTGGTTTATGGCAGTGACATTCCCATAAGGTCTTTTTGCTGCTGACTGCCTTCTTTTCTGTGTAAAAATTGGGGCCCATTTGACTACTTTGGCTATATTCTCTTTTTGAGGTTGAGCGACTAGTTTTTTTATTCTTGGTGTTTCCTCTAGATTTATCTGTTTTTTCAGATCCTTTCCGATCTCTATGCTTTTCTTTTTTAGATTGTTTTTTTGTCCTATCAACTCCTCTGTTTGTAAGCCAATGCTTGCTTTTGTTATTGGAACTATATCGTCCAATTGTTTGTCTTTAGTAAAATTGGCCTTTGTCGGATGTCAATTTTGACCTTCTGGATTCCTTTTCCTATTTTGGATTTATTTTCTTTTATGCCAATACGAGGGTTTTTAGAGTCGCCCACAATAGTGTCCTGCTCCTCACTAATCCGAACGGATTGTTTTTTTTCTTGGATCTTACCTTTTTCTTTTTCAATTTTGTTTTGCTTCAACCCTTTGTTATGTTTACTTTTGTTTTTAGACTGTAAAGATTTAGAACTCTTTCTCTTTGCCAAACGATTTCTCCTTTTTCTTCTGCCTCTTGATGTTTGTTCCCCTTGTTCTTGCCATTCCTGAGGTTTTTCCGCCTGAATGGCTTTTGGGTTATCAGATTTAGTATCTTTTATATTTTTTCCGGTATCTGCCTCTTCCTCTAGTACTGTAGCTAGTCTTAAGAATTCTTCCATTATTGAATCTGAAAGTGGGGTGTCCTCCAGTGAGTATTCCTGAATTTTTTCTGGGGTTTCTTCTGTTTGAGCTGGGGGCAGTTGTCCCTTTAAGGCTGAAAAAATCTCTTTCAAAAGTGTGTTGTTTTGGTTTTCAATTTGATTTTTTTCTTTCAGTGATTGCTGAATCGAGGAGATGTCGAGTCCTTGTTTTACAATCTCAATATTCAGTGCCTGAATTGGGGTGCTCAGTTTTGTATTCATGGCATTTGCCAGGCCCACTAGAGTAGAGTCACAAAGAGAAATGTCTTTAGTCATTTCTAGCAATGTCCCGCTTTGCGATTGGACCTCTCCTTTTAGCATCTCAAAAACTGAAACCAATGAACTAAGAACAAAGTTCAGTGCTTTCAATGTGTCTGTATTTGGATTCGTTGTTGATTCTTCGTCATCTTTTCTTTCTAAGTCCCTTTGTTCCAGCATTAGCTGTGCAACAGTTGATGAGGATTGTAGATTTTGTGGGGTTGGGATGAAAACATTATCTTCCTCAGGTGAGGTACATATTTCTTTTTCCAGATGTGCTGCAACAATATGTATTTCTGTACTAGAAGTCGGGGATTGGGAGTGTCTTGGGTCTTCCCAGAGAATAAAAGATTCGCCTTCGATGTCACTGTGGCTTTTATGTCGTTTATTCCCGAAGTGGTTTTCTATTTTACTTTGTATTTTTCTTGTTGAAATAGTGTATTCTAACCCTTTTTTCCAGTTATTCATTATAGCGATATTTGGATTTTTCTTTGTCTGACTTTTTGTTGGAGTACTATGTTTTTCACCAGCATGTACCAGAGCTTGAGTTTTTTGTCCATTCATCAGATTAGCATTCTCCTGAGCGAGTTGAGCAGTTGGTATGATCATTTCACTGCTTTGGTTTAAATACGATCCATTCCCTGCCCCTTCCATGTCTTTAGTGCTACGAAGTTTCATCAAGTTTGGTTTAATCAACAATCTGTGATGTCTACACCGTTTGTTAGTAGAAAGTGATAAACGATGTGTCTACAACTTAAAATAAGTCTGGGGGTAGTTAGTCACTTTGCCTCAGAAGTGCTTACTACCGAGGATGAAGATGTGGTGCTAGGTAGTCGCTTTAGATATTTCAGGTCTGAGGGAAAAAGGCTTTTATCAAGTCGTACTTAGAGAAAACAGCGTGATCAAAGGATATAATTTCCCGCAGTCTCACGTTGTGTGAACAAGTATTGTAACGATGTAGACCTTACCTCAGGTTCACCTCGGCTATTAATGGCTGCTGTTGATTCTCATGCAGATCACATGTAGTTTTTTGCGCCAACTGCGCCGAACAGCCGCACAACAGCCAGAGGGCTTGTCTCCTACGGGCTTAACGCCGCAAGGGTGGATGGCTCAGCGTTTTGTTGGTAACAAGGTCACGTGATACGTCACGTGACTCGCAAAAGCCCGCCTCCTCCAGGAAGCACAGGCACCGGCAAGAGCCTCCTCACGGCTCGCAGTGCTGGGTTCTCAAAAAGCAAAAACGTTTGTCCTGCAAAGCACAACTGAGTTGACCCTGCACTGCTGGGGGGTGGGGGTGGTGGGAGACATGAGTGGGGGCCCGGTGGGGGCTGCCCATGGTGGCAGGGGTGTGGGGGTGGTGGGAGACATGAGTGGGGGCCTGGTGGAGGGTGCCCCTGCACTGCTGGGGGGTGGGGGTGGTGGGAGACATGAGTGGGGGCCTGGTGGAGGGTGACCCTGCACTGCTGGGGGGTGGGGGTGGTGGGAGACATGAGTGGGGGCCTGGTGGGGGCTGCCCATGGTGGCAGGGGGGTGGGGGTGGTGGGAGACATGAGTGGGGACCTGGTGGAGGGTGCCCCTGCACTGCCGGGGGGTGGGGGTGGTGGGAGACATGGGTGGGGGCCTGGTGGAGGGTGCCCCTGCACTGCTGGGGGGTGGGGGTGGTAGGAGACATGGGTGGGGGCCTGGTGGAGGGTACCTGCACTGCTGGGGGGTGGGGGTGCAGGGGGACATGAGTGGGGGCCTGGTGGAGGCTGCCCCTGCACTGCTGGGGGGTGGGGGTGGTGGGAGACATGGGTGGGGGCCTGGTGGAGGGTGCCCCTGCACTGCTGGGGGGTGGGGGTGGTGGGAGACATGGGTGGGGGCCTGGTGGAGGGTGCCCCTGCACTGCTGGGGGGTGGGGGTGGTGGGAGACATGGGTGGGTGCCTGGTGGAGGGTGACCCTGCACTGCTGGGGGGTGGGGGTGGTGGGAGACATGAGTGGGGGCCTGTTGGGGGCTGCCCATGGTGGCAGGGGGGTGGGGGTGGTGGGAGACATGAGTGGGGACCTGGTGGAGGGTGCCCCTGCAATGCCGGGGGGTGGGGGTGGTGGGAGGAATGGGTGGGGGCCTGGTGGAGGGTGCCCCTGCACTGCTGGGGGGTGGGGGTGGTGGGAGACATGGGTGGGGGCCTGGTGGAGGGTGCCCCTGCACTGCTGGGGGGTGGGGGTGCAGGGGGACATGAGTGGGGGCCTGGTGGAGGCTGCCCCTGCACTGCTGGGGGGTGGGGGTGGTGGGAGACATGGGTGGGGGCCTGGTGGAGGGTGCCCCTGCACTGCTGGGGGGTGGGGGTGGTGGGAGACATGGGTGGGTGCCTGGTGTGAGGGTGACCCTGCACTGCTGGGGGGTGGGGGTGGTGGGAGACATGGGTGGGGGCCTGGTGGAGGGTGCCCCTGCACTGCTGGGGGGTGGGGGTGCAGGGGGACATGAGTGGGGGCCTGGTGGAGGTTGACCCTGCACTGCTGGGGGGTGGGGGTGGTGGGAGACATGAGTGGGGGCCTGGTGGAGGCTGCCCCTGCACTGCCGGGGGTGGGGGTGCAGGGGGACATGAGTGGGGGCCTGGTGGGGGCTGCCCATGGTGGCAGGAGGGTGGGGGTGGTAAGAGACATGAGTGGGGGCCTGGTGGAGGCTGCCCCTGCACTGCTGGGGGGTGGGGGTGGTGGGAGACATGGGTGGGGGCCTGGTGGAGGGTGCCCCTGCACTGCTGGGGGGTGGGGGTGGTGGGAGACATGGGTGGGTGCCTGGTGGAGGGTGACCCTGCACTGCTGGGGGGTGGGGGTGGTGAGAGACATGAGTGGGGGCCTGGTGGGGGCTGCCCCTGCACTGCTGGGGGGTGGGGGTGCAGGGGGACATGAGCAGGTGTGCAGGGTAGTCCCCTGTTTTGTGGGCTGCCTGCAGGGGCCGTGGAGGGTGTACAGGGAACACCTGTGAGGACCCACCCAGCCTAATTGCGTGTGATAATTCCCGCACACCCCTGTAATACACGTACCTGCCCAAATCGCGTGTGATAATTCCCACGTACCCCTGTAATACACGTACCCTGGCCAATCGCGTGTAGAACTTCCCACGCACCCCTGTAATACACGTACCAAGCCAAATCGCGTCTGATAATTCCCACGCACCCCTGTAATACACGTACCAAGCCAAATCGCGTCTGATAATTCCCGCGCACCCCTGTAATACACGTACCTGGCCAAATCGCATGTGAGAATTCCCGCGCACCCCTGTAATACACGTACCCAGCCGAATCGCGTGCAGAACTTCCTGTGTACCCCTGTAATACACGTACCCAGCCAAATCGCGTGTGATAATTCCCACGTACCCCTGTAATACACGTACCCTGGCCAATCGCGTGTAGAACTTCCCACGCACCCCTGTAATACACGTACCAAGCCAAATCGCGTCTGATAATTCCCACGCACCCCTGTAATACACGTACCTGGCCAAATCGCATGTGAGAATTCCCGCGCACCCCTGTAATACACGTACCCAGCCGAATCGCGTGTAGAACTTCCCGTGTACCCCTGTAATACACGTACCCAGCCAAATCGTGTGTGATAATTCCCACATACCCCTGTAATACAGGTACCCTGGCTATTCGCGTGTATAACTTCACGCGTACCCCTGATATGCACGTTACCCGCTTTGCGTTCATTGTTTGGCAGCCCTGTGGACTGGTCCAGGTTTAGCGCTGCCCTTTGCGATGATTTAGCGATTTTGATGGCTTTTCCTTGCGCGAGGGCGTTCTTGGGGGCGTTACTGGCTCTGCTGCAGGGTCGCTGCGATACTCTGCGCCACGGCTGGTTTGGGAGCCTAAAATCCATGAATACGCTGTGCGCGGAAATTGGTTTTAGCGCACGTGCCTGGCGCAGACAATCGCACGCGGACACTCTGCGCCAGCCGCTTGCAACACTTTTCTGCGAAATTCTATGAATTACCCTGTCAGTGTCTATGTGTGCAGGAAAATGTTTGCTGCCTTAAACTAAATAATATATATTTTATACATATATATATATATATATATATATATATATATATATATATATATATATATATATATTGATGATGAAGCTAGAATATGGTACTATTTGATCTTAAAATGTGTACAAATGTAAACAGTCTTATTTAATTTCTTTTGTAATTGATGCATTCACAGCTACTCGTTTTGTAAATGGATGCATCTGCATTACACCCACATACATCGGCATAAGGTATCAAACAGAGGTAATTCCGGGAAACCAGCGCCACTGAATGTGCAAGGGGAAGAAACATATCCGGCGTGAACACAGGAGACTGCAAAAATACAGTGCATGGAGTGAGGGAAACATGAGGGCGAGAAAGAAAAAATGCATCTCAACCCAGGCCCAGGCACCAAGACCCACCAAGGGAAAAAAGGCCAGATGCAGACCGAACCCAAAAAAAAAAAAACACGCCGTCCAAACCGCTCAAACACTCAATCAGAAGAACAGCCACTCCACAAACCGTGCGCCTCCCACATTCTGCATCCGTGAAACACTGGCCCCCATGCTCTGCAACAAGCAGACACGGAACCACAGCACCATGCGCTCCCATGTTGGACGGCGCCGCACCACAACTGCCGAACATCGACCACCCACCAACAACCGGCAACCGAGAAAACACACCAAGCACTCCTGAAGGGAGCCATAGAGCATGACAGTCGGCACGGAGGAGTCAAATGCCCCGGGTAACCAGGCATAACAACAAGCCATGCAAGAATACTGGAAATACAAACGAGGCAGAAAGGGGTTACCGGGGTATCTCGAGACCAGGGAGCTGTTTAAATACAGAGCACAGTAACACACAGACATGTACAGAACATACCCAAATAGTCCAATGAGAATCAGGGTATGCCACACAATGCTGTGATAAATTCTGATATCCCGAAAGCACGCCATCACTATGTGGCAGCATTCACTTCCTCCCCAACGTAATGCCTATTCAGGTCCCTTACTCTAACTCTAACAAGGCCTCGTATACTGTGACAAAAGAAAACAACTCATGCGGGGTAATCGCTCAACTGCCATAAATCGAATTTTCAAGCAACAACAACAAGTAATTAAGAAATATTAATAAAGATTAACAAATGTTAATGAAAATTCAATAACAGTGAAATAATAATAATAATAACAATATAAATATCAATAATAATGTTAAAACAGAAAACGAAAATACATCAGAGATTAAATCATGTTTTTGTTGTTTGCAAAGTCAGGCAAGGGTCATTTCTAAGCCAGGCACAGGCTTGTTCAGGAGCCTCAGTAAGTTTCACTCCATCTGGCAGAAAAAGCTTCAAAATAGCAGGCTTCAGCAATGACGTTTTAAGTCCCCGTTCTTTAGCCATGCGTTTAGCCTCCCAAAATGCTTCTCTTTTAAGGACCACTTCCTTTGGAAAATCAGGATAGATATGAAATGAGACTCCATCCCAAGTTAGAGAAACCTGTTTTCTCGCAATACACAGGATATCGTCCTTCATGCTGGTCTTCACAAATTTAACAATAATTTGTCTTGGCTTCCCAGTTTCTAGTTTCCCAGCTCTGAAGACCATATCCAAATTCTTCAGTTGCACATCACTTCCATGTAAACACCCATTGAAGATACTGGTAACCAAAGTCAATAAAGCAGGCTCTTGTTGCTCCTTAATGCCAATCAAGCGCAAGTTGTTATTTCTAGCTTGAATTTCCAGGTTTATGTTTGTCAGTTGGAGCCTTGACATTCCTTCCTGTAATTCCTGGTAGGCTCAGTAACTACCTGGGGCATCCCTTTCCAAACCAGCAGTCCTGCCTTTAACATCTTTCATGCGTGTTTCCATACCATTGACTGCCCTAGACAAGTCATTTAAAGTTGTTTTCACTTCAATCATGTCATTGGCTACCTGCTTAAGCAATTTAAAAATGTCAGCGCTGCTTGGAGTGTCTTCTTCAATATCATCAGCAACTTGCTTGGGCTTCTTGGAAAGAGGATTGTCCACAGGTTCATTTTTCTTTTTTCCAGACATTTTTCAGCTAATATCAGCAGGTTACAGATGGTTGCCAGGGTGGGAGCAGGACCTGCTGCCTTAAGCTGCTACTCCCTCAGAGGCCATTCTAGAATCCACCTCATCGACCCTCTGCCAGTTCACATGGCCCCATAGTTCAGCCCCATAAATGGCGGCTTGTCGAGCTTGTAACTTATATGCAACTAGGCTGGTTTTAATGCACCGTACCCGTGGACCTTAGCAAACTTTGCAGTTACCCCGTTTTATAAAAGTCTCATTTGCCTTTGTTAACTGAGAGTCCCACTTGGCTGCCTCTGCTAATCCTACTCCCAGGTAATCCTGTTTCTTTACCTGTTCAGTTTCATTGGCCTTCAGTACAAGGTGTAATTGTGGCTGTTTTAATCTCTTATTAGAGAACACAGTGCTTTTGGTTTTACAAAAATTAATGTCTAAACCATTTTGCAACATGTATTAAATATGGAGAGCTGCTTCTTCAGGCTGACTGGTGTTAATGATATTAGGGTTGAGTCATCAGCAGACATTAGTATTGGGTGCCTGCCTAAGCCCAGCGAAGGAGCATCACTGGCAGTGGACAGTTGTGCCT
The DNA here is from genome assembly GCF_040938575.1 of Ambystoma mexicanum. Lineage (NCBI taxonomy): Eukaryota > Metazoa > Chordata > Amphibia > Caudata > Ambystomatidae > Ambystoma > Ambystoma mexicanum. The sequence goes on along the minus strand of NC_090929.1, from coordinate 58,360,155 downwards.
CATTATGAGTTGGTGAAGCGGTTAAAATGTAGTTAAAATGCGGCAGTAATACCATTACCGCCACATTACTGCACCACCCAACTATGAGTTTACGGGCAAGTTGGAGGATTCATCTGTCAAATTTCAGTGTAACTACTGCCGACAGAATTACCGCTGCAGTCATTCTGCTGAAATTCCCCATGGATCTATGGACTCCAATTAAAGTGCCACGATTCCAGGACCATGTTGGATGCTACCACAGCGTTATAAAGGCACTGGAGATTTCGGGCCCATATCGCATCATAACTTTTATGTATGTCCATAGGTACTTCATCTGGTTAGTCCCTATTTATGTAGTCCATGGGAGTACAAGGGGATTTTGGAAGAATTACCACCAGCGGTAATTCTGCAGTCGGTAATTCTGTCACAATGGCTGTTTTTTGATGGTAAGGTGATGGAATTACACCTAGCATTTTGCTGGAGGTTTTTCCTCCACCTTTCCTCCAAACCTATATTTTGGCGGTGCAGTAAAGCAGCAGTAATGCAGTGGTAAACTCTGTTACCAATGCATTAGCGCCATTTTTGGTGACACGCCAAACTTTAGTCCCAGGAGGATAGCTCAGCGGCAGCGTGCTCGACTTGGAAACAAAATGACACGGAGCAACACAAGTTCGATCCCTGGGTCCGCGCTTAGAAACCTCTGGGTATTAAGCGCGTTATAAATAACCTATCATATCATATCATATCATATCATATCATAATGAGGTCAATAATATCCCTTAAAGTAGAAATGTAATGTCGCCTAAAGTAGAAATGCAATGGCCCTCATTACGACCCTTGCGGAAATCAACCGACCGGACCGCCATAGCGTAAATAGCGTTTCCGCCATTGCACGATGGAGCAAAGTGCGGCTCATTCCGACCCATCGGGCACGAGCACCACGCCATGGCGGAAGTGCAAAGTCCGCGATGGCGGAAATGACCCCAAAACGGCCCACACCGCCGCCGTACGGCGCCCTAGGTGCAATACCGCCACCCATCTCAGCGGACACCGCAGTGAGCGCCAACTGGAAAGTACGGTGACCGTAAATATACGGAAACGGAAGTAAAAGCATGGTCCCGGAACGGGAAACATCCCGCCGTACACCTATAAAACCACAAATTCCACACAACCATTAAAAATACTACCCTGAGACACATCCCAACCCGTCATCCACCCTAGTGAAACCAAGAAAAATGGGAAAAGTAGCGAAGAAAGCGTGCGACCGCAAGCGGCAGGTCCACTTCTCCCGTGAGGAACTCACCGTGCTCACGGAGACCCTCCAGGAGAATGCTGCCGCCGTCTTCTCCACGCAAAGGACCAGGACGACACTTGCGAACAAGAAGGCCATATGGGCCCTGGTGGCACAGCGGGTAAGTGCGGTGGGGACCGCACCCCGCAACCCACAGCAATGCAGAAAGCGATGGGATGACCTGCGGATACGCGTCCGTAGCATACTTTCTGCCAACCGCAACATTGCCACAGCTACCGGGGGAGGATCGGAATCACCCATCAAGTTGACCCCCTGGGAAGAAATCTGTGCCTCCACCATTGGAATGGAGAGCATAGAGGGAGTCGGAGGGATGGAGAAAGGAGTGCAGACATCCGAAGATTCAGGTAGGTGTCCCAAATAAAACAATGCCAAAACCACAATGTCCAATCATGTGAAGTACCACGTGCCCACATAGTGCAACAGGAACACATGTCCAGGAGAACGTCCACATACATAGGCCTGATAGCACACTTTAAAAATCACATCAAATACATAAATAATTAAAAATCCTAAAAACACCCTCTACACGTGCAGCAGGCACACCCTAGCTGCAGGCTGCCAAACAACTGCACCCTCACTCCACACACAAATGAAACCACCTCCAAGGCCCCGACCCAAATCACCCTCAGGTACCACCCCAATGCATGTGATACATTGCCATTCCAATTCCCACAGACCCATTAATAACGCTCGCCCTCCTTTACTCCACCACAGGGTCCGATCCAAACGACGAGCTCCAGGACACCCCTACCAGCACACCTGCAAAGAGGGCCAAGACCAACGGCCAAAGACCCTCCACCTCAGCTGCACGCATCAAGACACGGCAGCAGCACAAATCAAGTGACAGCACACAGGAGGGAACTCCAACAGGCACCCCAGCAGCCAGCATGCCCACAACACCACCACCACAGGTCCCCCCAATGGATGCCACAGTAGGCACTGCTTCTGGTGGCAGCAGCACCATAGGTGATACTGCATTAATGGCAGCATGCTCCGACACAGAAAACGGGGATGTCGAAGTTAGATCCATCCATGACCTGTCTCAATCCCCCTGTCTGTTCCATCCCGTACACCATGAGGATACCACGCAGGGGCACCCACAAGACGACGACTGGCCATCCCCCACAAGCCCTGTGGCAAGGCAACATGAGGTGATCAGCCACTCTGTGACACCACCGCAAATGGCCATGGCCCAGCAGAGGCAACAGTCCCTCGACCAGGTAATCGTGCAACAGCAGCAACTGGCCACGCTCCTCAAGGACCATGCCGATGAATGTGGGGGCACTAAGGCAGACATAGAAACATCAACTGAGACACTTAGGGCAGAAATGGAGAGAAGTACAGAGACACTAAGGGCACAAATGGAGAGTAGCACCGAGAGCCTGAGAGTAGAAATGGAGAGAAGCACCGAGAGCCTGAGAGTACAAATGGAGAGAAGCACAGAGAGCCTGAGGGGGGAACTGCATGCGACGTCCAAAGACGTATGTGCCGAACTTGCCGCAGTGCGCCGTGTGCTCACTGAGCTCTCACAAACCCTTAGGGACATGCATGGACGTGAGCAGGCAGAGACATCATCCGTTGCAAGTTCCGTCCAGGGCAGCCCCCAACGTAGATCTGGGAGGAACCTGCGCTCCACAGGCAGGGGTGCCCCTGATACCCGCAGAGGGGGCTTGCAATAGCGACAGCCCACTGACAATGAGCATCTTTGGACACTGGTGTTCGGGGGGGAGGTAGGAGGGTGGAGGGGGTGTGTTGGGCTCACTTGGGTGGCGGGTCGATAGGGTGTTTAACATGATATCACATATGCCATAAACAATGCACGATCATGCAATGAGATGTGTGGACATTGATCTTTGTGTACGAGGCCATTATAGGCGTACAGTCCATATTGTGCATGTTCCAGACACACACAGTGCCACGAGTCCCGTGTCCATGTATCAGCCACCAGGCGTGAGTGCTAGAAGCATGCATCTATGAGATGCTGACGAATGTCACGGCCCTCCTGTGCCTCGCAGACTCCTTGAGGTGCTGCCACATCCCCACCCTCATCATGACCATCATCAGGTGCTTGCAGTTCTGCGTCAGGGGGCATGGGCACATTTCTACGTACGCACATGTTGTGGAGCATGACACATGCCATGACCATCTTTGCAACCTTCACATGGCGGTACAGGAGTGCCCCGCCAGACCTGCTGAGGCAGCGGAAACGAGTCTTCAGTAGGCCGAATGCCTGTTCTATGACTACACGGGTACGTGAGTGGGCATGGTTGTAGTCCTCCTCATGCTGGTCCCGTGGGTTCCAGACTGGTGTGAGGAGCCATCTCTTCAGTGGATACCCGGCATCACCTGTATGTGGACAATAAAGGAATTTTGAGGAATGCCATTGCTACGTACGCACCCCCCCCCCTTCCTGCCAGGTCATTGCCGCATCACATACCCCACATCATCATGCATGAAATGAGACTCACCGAGTAGCCAGGATCTGTTCCCTGCGTGTCGCTCCATGTAGCGTGGTATAGTAGAGTTCCTCAAGACCATAGAATCATGGGTTGATCCAGGGAATCTGGCACAACAATGTGTAATGATCCTGTTGGAGTCACACACCATTTGTACATTCAGAGAATGAAATTGTTTTCGGTTGCGGTACTGGGCCTCCATGGCATGTGGGACGACCAATTCCACATGGGTGCAGTCGATGGCACCAATGCAACCCGGTATGCCGGCAAGTGCATGGAATCCCACTTTTGTGTTGGTAATTTCCTGCTCCGAGCGTGGTAGAGAGATGTAGTCGTCTGCGTGCTTCAGGAGGGCATCGAGCACTTGCAATAGTGTCCGTGAGAACAGTGGCTGTGATATGCCATGCAACTGTCCGACTGTGTGCTGGTAGGTGCCTGTGGCCAGGAAGTGGAGTACAGACACCACCTTCAGTAGGGGTGGGATGGCGGTTGGGCTATCTATCATGCTGACAAGGTCAGCCTGTGTCATGTCCACAATGGCGGTTATGGTGTCCCGGTCCAAACGGTAGAGGGTGTGGATCTGCTCATCAGTGAGGTTGAACGGATGTGCTCGGAGGCGTGGGATTGCGGGCTGCCTGCGTGGTGGTAGTGGCTGTGCTGGCGGCCCTTGCTGGCCCTGCCTTGCCCTCCTCCTCCTCCTGCATCTCCGCCGTGCGGCCGGTTGTAGTTGGTGTTCGTCTTCTTCTTGAAGTTGGAGTACTTGCAGTGCTATCAGGTCCCCCAGGGCCAACATAGCTAGTCCTGCCGGTAGCATTTCGGAGTGGGTGTGGTTGTGGGAGGAGACTGGGTGTGCAATTTATGTGTTTTCAGGCTGTATGGCCTCCACCTGTGGTGATTCATTCCACCTGTGCAAGCTGCACTCCCCTTTGGGCGAGCACGTCCCGCACACAACGCTGCAATTCGACGAATGGCATCTTGCTATTGCAATCATGTATTTGTACCCGATGGCAGTGTAACATTGGTTGATATGTTCATTCGGCTATGGTCCCATTGTTTCACATACTATCTTTGCAGTCGCGAACAGACTTGTGAAGGGTCAGTGGAACGTAGTACTCGAGTAACGGTGGACCCTCATGCAACACTGTACTGAGCTTCACCGACGGGCGGGGCGTCCCATTTGTGAGTGAAGGCAGTTGCCATTTTCACACACAGCCGCACTAGATGGATTAATTTGTGATTTCAAGCGGCCACAGATGCCTTTTCGACGTGATGTTGCAAATGAGGAATTCGAAGGGCGGCGCTTTCGGTTTTCAGCTAGCGGCGAGGAGATGCCCACAGGTCTGACTGCAAATATAACGTTCTATTGTTCAATGTCCTTGGGACAGGGGCCATGGCGAGGATGCAATGATTGATATGAATAGTTTGGGATGCGCAATAGCGACGTGGGCGATGAGGCCGGACGTTCCCAAATACATGTTACTTCACAACACTGGAATTACGGGCTGGGGCACAGTGGATTTTGCAGGCTGCATAACGCACAGACTCAATGGAAATTTCACATGTTATGTGAGTATGGAAACAGGCGTTTTCATTACGGGATGAGGGAATGATGTATGGATGCATGGACAGATGATTTGATACAGAGTTTGCCATGTACAGGGCTTCTTGGAATCTATCCGCCTCCCCTGCGCTATGTGATGCAGGGCTGCCATAGTGGGACCATCGTCTATCTGGCCTTGTTGAGCCCTCCCTGTCTCGACGCGCCTTCAGACACTTGTGTCTATGCACGTTACCAATCCCATCAGATGGATTCTGTTTTAACAGACGCATGCACAGGTACACTCGTTTGTGATAGTGTTTTCACCTCGATATATATAGTTATGATTCGCAAGTGGTTTTTGGGTGGGTATAATCCTTTGGAGTGGGCTAGCATGCATATGGCTGTGGATTTGGTGTGATCATTGAAGTGAGTAATTCAAATGTAGTTCTGATGGCCATACTATTCTTTTTCATTTCATTTGGTTGACAGGTATCTCCTCCCCTTTTGCCACTGCCATCTGTATGCCACTCCTGCAGATGGATTTTACTCCCGACACCTGCTGCTTCGTGTTAATCAGTGGAGCAGCATTACGATCTTATGGGACGATCGCCAATGGGCCACATGCCCTTACGCAGTACTAGTGGCTAGGAGCAACATTTCGGCCTTTCAGCTGGACTAGTGCCTCCCTATTGGGACGGCCCTGCGGTTCTAGGCGCTTCCATGTTGCCTTTTCGTACGGGAATGTAGCCCCTGTGTACCATGAAGGAACAGGGCGTCACACAAGAAGTAGCTGGTCATTTATTGCGGATGCAGCCCACAATGGTGAAATGTATTTTGGAGTTCATGGCCTAATGGCTGTATGGGCTTGGAGAATTTGTTGTGCATTAAATTTCTATTCTGATATGAACCGTATAGCGTTCTTCTTTGCAAGTGATGTGGCATATTGCTATTTGGGGAGCGATGTATTGTGAGGAGATCTGCATTGGGTTCCAGCTTCGGGGTATAGTTGCGTGGTACTGTGCTGGGCGCGTTTGCCTACGAAGCCCAGTGAGGTCAGGGATAAGGACTGCCATTATGACTGTTTTGATGATGTCATGCTCAGGGGCGGGGGATTAGCTTTTGTGTAACAGATGCCGGTCAGCCAGTTGGATTGGTGGAATGATGTGATTATCGGAATATTGCTGGTCACAGGTGCCTGTGTTTGCGTGCGTTTCTTGGTGGGAGACTGAGGTCATGTCCATTTGTATAGCTTCTGTATTCGTGCCATCTGTGCCCTGCAGCTCCCATTGGGCCCTCTTGAGATTCATTTGTTCGTTGGCAGGCATGGATGACTAGTACATTTCACTGGTTGCATTGTGTGACTTCATTGCACCTACGGGGGGTTGTACAATGTGGCCAGGGAGCGGTGTACAAGCACTCAGTAGGGCCGTTTACGGTTGGTTCGCGATGCCGTACTTCTCACCATGGCGGAATGGTACTTTCCGCCGTGCTTGATGGCGTTAGGTGCATGTCCGCTAGGGTCGGAATTCGCGTACCGTTGCGCCATGGTGGTAATTACGGTTTGGCATGGCGCGCGCGCGCGTACTTGGTGCAGTTAGCGTTGGCGTTCACTACGGTGTCGCTAATGGCATCGTACTTTGCGGTGACGGGTCATGATCGCACCGAGCGCTATTCGATGGCGGTATTGCATTTCCGCCATCGTTTTTCGATTTCCGCCAGGGTCGTAATGAGGGCCAATGTCCTCTAAAGTAAACATGCAATGTCCCCTAAAGTAGAAATGCAATGTTGCCTGAAGGAGAAATGCATTGTCACCTAAAGTTGAAATGCAATGTTCCCTAAAGGTGAAATGCAATGTCACCTAAAGTAGAAATGCAATGTCCCCTAAAGTAGAAATGCAATGTCCCCTAAAGTAAACATGCAATGTACCCTTAAGTAGAAATGCAATGTCCCCTTAAGCAGAAATGCAATGTCACCTAAAGTAGAAATGAAATATCCCCTAAAGTAAACATGCAATGTCCCCTAAAGTAGAAATGCAAAGTACCCTTAAGAAGAAATGCAATGTGCCCTACCCCAATGGTTTCCCAGGGAACCTGCCTCTTTTTAGAACCTACTAATGCAGGCACGTTCAATTGGAATCCATGGTAGATGCCCTCAGCAAGCATACATTGCAGGATGCATTAACACTTCCTGCATTACAAGGTGTCAAAAAGTGTTGACCTGTTTTCCTAAATTTAGCATTTTGTTTTTGCAAATGACCAAAGTGCAAACGTAGGTGCTCCCCACTGTGCAACCTACTCTTTTTTTAACTTGTGCCCTGGACTGATAAGCCCCTTGATCCTGGGGTTAAATCCATCAATTTTCCTCCAAATATCGCCAGAATTACAATTTGGCAATCTCACCGGTGGTTATTCTGCCAGAAACCCCCAGTGCAATCGATAAATGGGTACTAACACCCAGGGGTGTTGCTAGGTCTGGAAAAGACCTAGCAACACATCTGCTAACACCGCCATACCAGCACTTGAAATCCTGTGTTAAACCCGCAGGACCAAGTGGCAGTAATGGTATCCGATCTTGTCAGGAATTACTGCCAAACTCATTATGAGCTGCTCTGTAGGGCGAACCGGGGGTTAATGGTGAACTCAAAAGGTAGTTTTGTTCATCTTGAAACCAAATGATAAGGTCCAAAGACTGCCTGCATGAGTAAGAAGGGGTCCTGAGGCTGCCTTCATGAGTAGGAGGGGTTCAGAGACTGCCTGCATGAGTAGGAGGTATCCTGAGGTTGCCGGCATGAGTAGGAGGGGTCCTGAGGCTGCCTGCATGAGTAGGAGGGGTCTTGAGGCTGCAGGCATGAGTAGGAGGGGTCCAGAGGCTACCTGCATGAGTTGGATGGGTCTAGAGACTGCCTGCATGAGTAAGAAGGGTCCTGAGGCTGCCTGCATGAGTAGGAGGGGTCCACAGGCTGCCTGCATGAGTAGGAGGGGTCCCGAGGCTGCCTGCATGAGTAGGAGGGGTCCAGAGACTGCCTGCATGAGTAGGAGTGGTCCCGAGGCTGCCCGCATGAGTAGGAGGGGTCCTGAGGCTACATGCATGTGTAGGAGGGGTCCAGAGGCTGCCTGCATGAGTAGGAGGGGTCCTGATGCTCCCTGCATGTGTAGGAGGGGTCCTGAGGCTGCCTGTATGAGCAGGAGGGGTCATGCATGAGTAGGAGGAGTCCTGGGGTTGGCCACATGAGTAGGAGGGGTCCTGAGCCTGCCCGCACGAGTAGGAGGGGTCCTGAGGCTGCCTGCATGAGTAGGAGGGGTCCAGAGGCTGCCCGCATGAGTAGAAGGGGTCCTCAGGCTGCCCACATGAGTAGGAGGAGTCCTGAGGCTGCCTGCATGAGTAGGAGGGATCCAGAGGTTGCCTGCATGAGTAGGAGGGGTTCTGGGGCTGCCCGCATGAGTAGGAGGGGTCCAGAGACTGCCTGCATGAGTAGGAGGGGTCCTGAGGCTGCCTGCATGAGTAGGCGGGGTCCAGAGGCTGCCTGCATGAATAGGAGGGGTCCTGAGGCTGTCTGAATGAGTAGGAGGGGTCCTGAGGCTGCCTTCATGAGTAGGAGGGGTCCAGAGGCTGCCTGCATGAATAGGAGGGGTCCTGAGGCTGTCTGCATGAGTAGGAGGGGTCCTGAGGCTGTCTGAATGAGTAGGAGGGGCCCTGAGGCTGACTGCATGTGTAGGAGTGGTCCTGGGGCTGCCTGCATGAGTAGGCGGGGTCCAGAGGCTGCCTGCATGAATAGGAGGGGTCCTGAGGCTGTCTGAATGAGTAGGAGGGGTCCTGAGGCTGCCTTCATGAGTAGGAGGGATCCTGAGGCTGCCTTCATGAGTAGGAGGGGTCCAGAGGCTGCCCGCATGAATAGGAGGGGTCCTGAGGCTGTCTGCATGAGTAGGAGGGGTCCTGAGGCTGTCTGAATGAGTAGGAGGGGCCCTGAGGCTGCCTGCATGAGTAGGAGGGGTCCTGAGGCTGCCTGCATGAGTAGGAGGGCTTGGGGGCAGCGTGGAAGCCAGATGTCACTGGCCAAAGGAAGGCTTCATTTATGAAGAGGGTGGATTTGGCATTCATGGATGGTCCGGTGGCAGGTGACTAGGATTATTGTCGTGTTTGCGGGGTGTTTTATGAGGATCAAATGAGTGAGTCCATGTCATCTGGACACCACTGGGGGTTCTTTGGAAAATCATTGTTTTCTGGCATGTTAATCCAGTCCAAACCAAAAAACACTCCAAAAAATACTGAGGTGAATCTTCGACTTTACCTCCAAAGTCGGGATTTAACGGTGTTGTAACAATGGCAGAGATTCTATTAACCAAAAAGTGGCAGTAACAGCCTTACCACCACTTTTTTACTGCACTGCCACCCTCGGAATGAGATCCTATGTTTGATGCTCATGTTTAAGCTGGGGGGAAGGGGCAGGCGTTGGAAACTGGGGGCACCAGGGATTAGAGCGCGCTTGAAGGCTTTGTGCACATCAGGGGTTAACCACCTCTGGGGCTTTATGCACCCATTTCATGTGTGTGCTGTTTATTGTGCAACAATTATATGTAGAACGGTAGAAAACAAGCATTAAGAAAGCCAACAGTTTTGACATGTGTGAAGTGAAACTGTTTTCTTTGTGGCTGTTGTAGACATTGAGAAAACATTCCAATCTGCCCTCACGATTTGCCTGGTGTTAGAATGCCATGCCCAAGTTACCATCATTTGCTAGGTTTTGCCACGGCGTGTTCACATGCTCACAGCATGTAGCAGGCATAGCGATCAAAGATGAATGTTGCCAGGCACTCCGCCAAATTGCCAGTTAGCAACTCACACAATGTGCGAGGTATTTCAATATGTGAGCCTTACACTTGCACCATATGATAATAATTTGGCAATTGTTACAGCGCCTCCTGTAGATGGACTGCTTTTAAGCTCTGTAATAATCAGCGCTAATACCCACTGAGGATTCTTGATTTCTTGCCCAAAGTGGGATGAAGGGCTTGTCGGCCAAAGCAGGGATTCGAACCTGTGGCCTGGCATCGCCCCATTCCTGAAATGAGCAATTTGCACGTGAGCTATCTGTCCGGCATGCAATCGTTCACCAGTAGTTAGCATTATTTGCCCAGGTACTCACCCCATCACGCAGCTAGTGCCACCACATGCCTACTCATGCCATTTCCCAGATATTGCCACCATATACTTAGGTAGCTAGCATTATATGCCATGGTACTCGCCCCATCAGGCAGCTAGTGCCATCAGATGCCTACTCATGCCATTTCCCAGATATTGGCATTCTATACTTAGGTAGCTAGCATTGTATGCCCAGGTACTGGCCCCATCACGCAGCTAGTGCCACCACATGCCTACTCATGCCATTTCCCAGATATTGCCATCATATACTTAGGTAGCTAGCATTATATGCCCAGGTACTCGCACCACCAAGCAGTTAGTGCCATCACATGCCTACCCATGCCATTTCCCAGATATTGCCATCCTATACTTAGATAGTTAGCATTATATGCCCAGGTACATGCCACATCAGGCAGCTAGTGCCATCACATGCCTACCCATGCCATTTCCCAGATATTGCCATCCTATACTTAGGTAGTTAGCATTATATGCCCAGGTACACGCCACTTCAGGCAGCTAGTGCCATCACATGCCTACTCATGCCATTTCCCAGATATTGCCATCATATACTTAGGTAGCTAGCATTATATGCCCAGGTACTCGCACCACCAAGCAGTCGTGCCATCACATGCCTACCCATGCCATTTCCCAGATATTGCCATCCTATACTTAGATAGTTAGCATTATATGCCCAGGTACACGCCCCATCAGGCAGCTAGTGCCATCACATGCCTACTCATGCCATTTCCCAGATAAAGCCATCCTATACTTAGGTAGCTAGCATTATATGCCCAGGTACTCGCTCCATCAGGCAGCTAGTGCCATCACATGCCTACTCATGCCATTTCCCAGATATTGCCATCATATACTTAGGTAGCTAGCATTATATACCCAGGTACACGCCCCACCAGGCAGCTGGTGCCATCACATGCCTACTTTTGCCATTTACCAGATATTGCCGTCCTATACTTAGGTAGCTAGAATTATATGCCCAGGTACTCACCCCATCAGGCAGCTGGTACCATCACATGCCTACTCATGCCATTTCCCAGATATTGGCGCCCTATACTTAGGTAGTTAGCATTATATGCCCAGGTACTCGCCCCATCAGGCAGCTGGTGCCATCACATGCCTACTCATACCATTTCCCAGATATTGCCATCCTTGGTAGTTAGCATTATATGACCTGGTACACACCCCATCAGGCAGCTGGTGCCACCACATGCCTACTCATGCCATTCCCCAGATATTGCCATCATATACTTAGGTAGCTAGCATTATATGCCCAGGTACACGCCCCACCAGGCAGCTGGTGCCATCACATGCCTATTCATGCCATTTCCCAGATATTGCCATCCTATACTTAGGTAGCTAGCATTATATGCCCAGGTACACGCCCCATTATGCAGCTGGTGCCATCACATGCCTACTCATGCCATTTCCCAGATATTGCCATCCTATACTTAGGTACCTAGCATTATATGCCCAGGTACATGCCCCATCAGGCAGCTAGTGCATCACATGCCTACTCATGCCATTTCCAAGATATTGCCATCATATACTTAGGTAGTTAGCATTATATGCCCAGGTGCACGCCCCATCACGCAGCTAGTGCCATCACATGCCTACTCATGCCATTTCCCAGATATTGGCATCATATACTTAGGTAGCTAGCATTATATGCCCAGGTACTCACCCCATCACGCAGCTAGTGCCATCACATGCCTACTCATGCCATTTCCCAGATATTGCCATCATATACTTAGCCAGCTAGCATTATATGCCCAGGTACACACCCCATTCGGCAGCTAGTGCCATCCCTTGCCTACTCATGCCATTTCCCAGATATTGGCATCATATACTTACGTAGTTAGCATTATATGCCCAGGTACTCGCCCCACCAGGCAGCTAGCGCCATCACATGCCTACTCATGCCATTTCCCAGCTATTGCCATCATATACTTAGGCAGCTATCATTATATGTCCAGGTACACGCCCCATTCGGCAGCTAGTACCATCCCATGCCTACTCATGCCATTTCCCAGATATTGGCATCATATACTTACGTAGTTAGCATTATATGCCCAGGTACTCGCCCCACCAGGCAGCTAGTGCCATCACATGCCTACTCATGCCATTTGCCAGATATTGACATCATATACTTAGGTAGTTAGCATGATATGCCCAGGTTTGCACACCACCAGGCAGCTAATGCCATCACATGCCTACTCATGCCATTTCCCAGATATTGCCATCATATACTTAGGTAGCTAGCCTTATATGCCCAGGTACACGCCCCATTAGGCAGCTAGTGCCATCACATGCCTACTCATGCCATTTCCCAGATATTTCCATCCTATACTTAGGTAGTTAGCATTATATGTTCAGGTACACGCCCCATTAGGCAGCTAGTGCCATCACATGCCTACTCATGCCATTTCCCAGATATTGCCATCCTATACTTAGGTAGTTAGCATTATATGTCCAGGTACACGCCCCATTAGGCAGCTAGTGCCATCACATGCCTACTCATGCCATTTCCCAGATATTGCCATCATATACTTAGGTAGCTAGCATTATATGCCCAGGTACACGCCCCATCAGGCAGCTAGTGCCATCAAATGCCTACTCATGCCATTTCCCAGATATTGGCATCATATACTTAGGTAGCTAGCATTATATGCCCAGCTACACGCCCCATCAGGCAGCTAGTGCCATCACATGCATACTTATGCCATTTCCCAGATATTGCCATCCTATACTTAGGTAGCTATCATTATATGCTCAGGTACTCGCCCCATCACGCTGCTAGTGCCATCACATGCCTACTAATGCCATTCCCCAGATATTGGCATTCTATACTTAGTTAGCTAGCATTATATGCCCAGGTACTCGCCCCATCAGGCAGCTAGTGCCATCACATGCCTACTCATGCCATTTCCCAGATATTGGCATCATATACCTAGGTAGCTAGCATTACATTGCCAGGTACTCGCCCCATCACGCAGCTAGTGCCATCACATGCCTATTCATGCCATTTCCCAGATATTGCCATCCTATACTTAGATAGTTAGTATTATATGCCCAGGTACACGCCCCATCAGGCAGCTAGTGCCATCACATGCCTACTCATGCCATTTCCCAGATATTGGCATCATATACTTAGGTAGCTAGCATTATATGCCCAGTTACTCGCCCCATCACGCAGCTGGTGCCATCACATGCCTACTCATGCCATTTCCCAGATATTGCCATCCTATACTTAGGTAGCTAGCATTATATGCCCAGGTACTCGCCCCATCAGGCAGCTAGTGCCATCACATGCCTACTCATGCCATTTCCCAGATATTGCCATCATATACTTAGGTAGCTAGCATTATATGCCCAGGTACACGCCCCACCAGGCAGCTGGTGCCATCACATGCCTACTTTTGCCATTTACCAGATATTGCCGTCCTATACTTAGGTAGCTAGAATTATATGCCCAGGTACTCACCCCATCAGGCAGCTGGTACCATCACATGCCTACTCATGCCATTTCCCAGATATTGGCGTCCTATACTTAGGTAGTTAGCATTATATGCCCAGGTACTCGCCCCATCAGGCAGCTGGTGCCATCACATGCCTACTCATGCCATTTCCCAGATATTGCCATCCTTGGTAGTTAGCATTATATGACCTGGTACACACCCCATCAGGCAGCTAGTGCCATCACATGCCTACTCATGCCATTTCCCAGATATTGGCATCATATACTTAGGTAGCTAGCATTACATGCCCAGGTACTCGCCCCATCACGCAGCTAGTGCCATCACATGCCTATTCATGCCATTTCCCAGATATTGCCATCCTATACTTAGTTAGTATTATATGCCCAGGTACACGCCCCATCAGGCAGCTAGTGCCATCACATGCCTACTCATGCCATTTCCCAGATATTGGCATCATATACTTAGGTAGCTAGCATTATATGCCCAGTTACTCGCCCCATAACGCAGCTAGTGCCATCACATGCCTACTCATGCCATTTCCCAGATATTGCCATCCTATACTTAGGTAGCTAGCATTATATGCCCAGGTACTCGCCCCATCAGGCAGCTAGTGCCATCACATGCCTACTCATGCCATTTCCCAGATATTGCCATCATATACTTAGGTAGCTAGCATTATATGCCCAGGTACTCGCCCCATCAGGCAGCTAGTGCCATCACATGCCTACTCATGCCATTTCCCAGATATTGGCATCATATACTTAGGTAGCTAGCATTACATGCCCAGGTACTCGCCCCATCACGCAGCTAGTGCCATCACATGCCTATTCATGCCATTTCCCAGATATTGCCATCCTATACTTAGATAGTTAGTATTATATGCCCAGGTACACGCCCCATCAGGCAGCTAGTGCCATCACATGCCTACTCATGCCATTTCCCAGATATTGCCATCATATACTTAGGTAGCTAGCATTATATGCCCAGTTACTCGCCCCATCACGCAGCTAGTGCCATCACATGCCTACTCATGCCATTTCCCAGATATTGCCATCCTATACTTAGGTAGCTAGCATTATATGCCCAGGTACTCGCCCCATGAGGCAGCTAGTGCCATCACATGCCTACTCATGCCATTTCCCAGATATTGCCATCATATACTTAGGTAGCTAGCATTATATGCCCAGGTACACGCCCCACCAGGCAGCTGGTGCCATCACATGCCTGCTTTTGCCATTTACCAGATATTGCCGACCTATACTTAGGTAGCTAGAATTATATGCCCAGGTACTCACCCCATCAGGCAGCTGGTACCATCACATGCCTACTCATGCCATTTCCCAGATATTGGCGTCCTATACTTAGGTAGTTAGCATTATATGCCCAGGTACTCGCCCCATCAGGCAGCTGGTGCCATCACATGCATACTCATGCCATTTCCCAGATATTGCCATCCTTGGTAGTTAGCATTATATGACCTGGTACACACCCCATCAGGCAGCTGGTGCCACCACATGCCTACTCATGACATTCCCCAGATATTGCCATCATATACTTAGGTAGCTAGCATTATATGCCCAGGTACACGCCCCACCAGGCAGCTGGTGCCATCACATGCCTATTCATGCCATTTCCCAGATATTGCCATCCTATACTTAGGTAGCTAGCATTATATGCCCAGGTACTCGCCCCATCAGGCAGCTAATGCCATCACATGCCTACTCATGCCATTTCCCAGATATTGCCATCATATACTTAGGTAGCTAGCATTATATGCCCAGGTACACGCCCCATTAGGCAGCTAGTGCCATCACATGCCTACTCATGCCATTTCCCAGATATTGCCATCCTATACTTAGGTAGTTAGCATTATATGCACAGCTACATGCCCCATTAGGCAGCTAGTGCCATCACATGCCTACTCATGCCATTTCCCAGATATTGCCATCCTATACTTAGGTAGTTAGCATTATATGTCCAGGTACACGCCCCATTAGGCAGCTAGTGCCATCACATGCCTACTCATGCCATTTCCCAGATATTGGCATCATATACTTAGGTAGCTAGCATTACATGCCCAGGTACTCGCCCCATCACGCAGCTAGTGCCATCACATGCCTATTCATGCCATTTCCCAGATATTGGCATCATATACTTAGGTAGCCAGCATTATATGCCCAGGTACACGCCCCGTTAGGCAGCTAGTGCCATCACATGCCTACTCATCCCATTTCCCAGATATTGCCATGCTATACTTAGGTAGTTAGCATTATATGCCCAGGTACACGCCCCGTTAGGCAGCTAGTGCTATCACATGCCTACTCATGCCATTTCCCAGATATTGCCATCATATACTTAGGTAGCTAGCATTATATGCCCAGGTACATGCCCCATCAGGCAGCTAGTGCCATCACATGCCTACTCATGCCATTTCGCAGATATTGCCATCCTATACTTAGGTAGTTATCATTATATGCTCAGGTACTCGCCCATCACGCAGCTAGTGCCATCACATGCCTACTCATGCCATTCCCCAGATATTGGCATTCTATACTTAGTTAGCTAGCATTATATGCCCAGGTACTCGCCCCATCAGGCAGCTAGTTCCATCACATGCCTACTCATGCCATTTCCCAGATATTGGCATCATATAATTAGGTAGCTAGCAATATATGCCCAGGTACTCGCCCCATCACGCAGCTAGTGCCATCACATGCCTACTCATGCCATTTCCCAGATATTGGCATCATTTACTTAGGTAGCTAGCATTATATGCCCAGGTTCACGCCCCATTAGGCAGCTAGTGCCATCACATGCCTACTCATGCCATTTCCCAGATATTGCCATCCTATACTTAGGTAGTTAGCATTGTATGCCCAGGTACATGCCCCGTTAGGCAGCTAGAGCCATCACATGCCTACTCATGCCATTTCCCAGATATTGGCATCATATACTTAGGTAGCTAGCATTATATGCCCAGGTACTCGCCCCATCACGCAGCTAGTGCCATCACATGCCTACTCATGCCATTTCCCAGATATTGGCATCATATACTTAGGTAGCTAGCATTATATGCCCAGGTACTCACCCCATCACGCAGCTAGTGCCATCACATGCCTACTCATGCCATTTCCCAGATATTGCCATCATATACTTAGGCAGCTAGCATTATATGCCCAGGTACACGCCCCATTCGGCAGCTAGTGCCATCCCATGCCTACTCATGCCATTTCCCAGATATTGGCATCATATACTTACGTAGATAGCATTATATGCCCAGGTACTTGCCCCACCAGGCAGCTAGTGCCATCACATGCCTACTCATGCCATTTCCCAGATATTGCCATCATATACTTAGGCAGCTAGCATTATATGCCCAGGTACACGCCCCATTCGGCAGCTAGTACCATCCCATGCCTACTCATGCCATTTCCCAGATATTGGCATCATATACTTACGTAGTTAGCATTATATGCACAGGTACTCGCCCCACCAGGCAGCTAGTGCCATCACATGCCTACTCATGCCATTTCCCAGATATTGCCATCATATACTTATGTAGCTAGCATTATATGCCCAGGTACACGCCCCATTAGGCAGCTAGTGCCATCACATGCCTACTCATGCCATTTCCCAGATATTGCCATCCTATACTTAGGTAGTTAGCATTATATGTCCAGGTACACGCCCCATTAGGCAGCTAGTGCCATCACATGCCTACTCATGCCATTTCCCAGATATTGCCATCATATACTTAGGTAGCTAGCATTATATGCCCAGTTACTCGCCCCATCACGCAGCTAGTGCCATCACATGCCTACTCATGCCATTTCCCAGATATTGCCATCCTATACTTAGGTAGCTAGCATTATATGCCCAGGTACTCGCCCCATCAGGCAGCTAGTGCCATCACATGCCTACTCATGCCATTTCCCAGATATTGCCATCATATACTTAGGTAGCTAGCATTATATGCCCAGGTACACGCCCCACCAGGCAGCTGGTGCCATCACATGCCTACTTTTGCCATTTACCAGATATTGCCGTCCTATACTTAGGTAGCTAGAATTATATGCCCAGGTACTCACCCCATCAGGCAGCTGGTACCATCACATGCCTACTCATGCCATTTCCCAGATATTGGCGTCCTATACTTAGGTAGTTAGCATTATATGCCCAGGTACTCGCCCCATCAGGCAGCTGGTGCCATCACATGCCTACTCATGCCATTTCCCAGATATTGCCATCCTTGGTAGTTAGCATTATATGACCTGGTACACACCCCATCAGGCAGCTAGTGCCATCACATGCCTACTCATGCCATTTCCCAGATATTGGCATCATATACTTAGGTAGCTAGCATTACATGCCCAGGTACTCGCCCCATCACGCAGCTAGTGCCATCACATGCCTATTCATGCCATTTCCCAGATATTGCCATCCTATACTTAGATAGTTAGTATTATATGCCCAGGTACACGCCCCATCAGGCAGCTAGTGCCATCACATGCCTACTCATGCCATTTCCCAGATATTGGCATCATATACTTAGGTAGCTAGCATTATATGCCCAGTTACTCGCCCCATAACGCAGCTAGTGCCATCACATGCCTACTCATGCCATTTCCCAGATATTGCCATCCTATACTTAGGTAGCTAGCATTATATGCCCAGGTACTCGCCCCATCAGGCAGCTAGTGCCATCACATGCCTACTCATGCCATTTCCCAGATATTGCCATCATATACTTAGGTAGCTAGCATTATATGCCCAGGTACTCGCCCCATCAGGCAGCTAGTGCCATCACATGCCTACTCATGCCATTTCCCAGATATTGGCATCATATACTTAGGTAGCTAGCATTACATGCCCAGGTACTCGCCCCATCACGCAGCTAGTGCCATCACATGCCTATTCATGCCATTTCCCAGATATTGCCATCCTATACTTAGATAGTTAGTATTATATGCCCAGGTACACGCCCCATCAGGCAGCTAGTGCCATCACATGCCTACTCATGCCATTTCCCAGATATTGCCATCATATACTTAGGTAGCTAGCATTATATGCCCAGTTACTCGCCCCATCACGCAGCTAGTGCCATCACATGCCTACTCATGCCATTTCCCAGATATTGCCATCCTATACTTAGGTAGCTAGCATTATATGCCCAGGTACTCGCCCCATGAGGCAGCTAGTGCCATCACATGCCTACTCATGCCATTTCCCAGATATTGCCATCATATACTTAGGTAGCTAGCATTATATGCCCAGGTACACGCCCCACCAGGCAGCTGGTGCCATCACATGCCTGCTTTTGCCATTTACCAGATATTGCCGACCTATACTTAGGTAGCTAGAATTATATGCCCAGGTACTCACCCCATCAGGCAGCTGGTACCATCACATGCCTACTCATGCCATTTCCCAGATATTGGCGTCCTATACTTAGGTAGTTAGCATTATATGCCCAGGTACTCGCCCCATCAGGCAGCTGGTGCCATCACATGCATACTCATGCCATTTCCCAGATATTGCCATCCTTGGTAGTTAGCATTATATGACCTGGTACACACCCCATCAGGCAGCTGGTGCCACCACATGCCTACTCATGACATTCCCCAGATATTGCCATCATATACTTAGGTAGCTAGCATCATATGCCCAGGTACACGCCCCACCAGGCAGCTGGTGCCATCACATGCCTATTCATGCCATTTCCCAGATATTGCCATCCTATACTTAGGTAGCTAGCATTATATGCCCAGGTACTCGCCCCATCAGGCAGCTAATGCCATCACATGCCTACTCATGCCATTTCCCAGATATTGCCATCATATACTTAGGTAGCTAGCATTATATGCCCAGGTACACGCCCCATTAGGCAGCTAGTGCCATCACATGCCTACTCATGCCATTTCCCAGATATTGCCATCCTATACTTAGGTAGTTAGCATTATATGCACAGCTACATGCCCCATTAGGCAGCTAGTGCCATCACATGCCTACTCATGCCATTTCCCAGATATTGCCATCCTATACTTAGGTAGTTAGCATTATATGTCCAGGTACACGCCCCATTAGGCAGCTAGTGCCATCACATGCCTACTCATGCCATTTCCCAGATATTGGCATCATATACTTAGGTAGCTAGCATTACATGCCCAGGTACTCGCCCCATCACGCAGCTAGTGCCATCACATGCCTATTCATGCCATTTCCCAGATATTGGCATCATATACTTAGGTAGCTAGCATTATATGCCCAGGTACACGCCCCGTTAGGCAGCTAGTGCCATCACATGCCTACTCATCCCATTTCCCAGATATTGCCATGCTATACTTAGGTAGTTAGCATTATATGCCCAGGTACACGCCCCGTTAGGCAGCTAGTGCTATCACATGCCTACTCATGCCATTTCCCAGATATTGCCATCATATACTTAGGTAGCTAGCATTATATGCCCAGGTACATGCCCCATCAGGCAGCTAGTGCCATCACATGCCTACTCATGCCATTTCGCAGATATTGCCATCCTATACTTAGGTAGTTATCATTATATGCTCAGGTACTCGCCCATCACGCAGCTAGTGCCATCACATGCCTACTCATGCCATTCCCCAGATATTGGCATTCTATACTTAGTTAGCTAGCATTATATGCCCAGGTACTCGCCCCATCAGGCAGCTAGTTCCATCACATGCCTACTCATGCCATTTCCCAGATATTGGCATCATATAATTAGGTAGCTAGCAATATATGCCCAGGTACTCGCCCCATCACGCAGCTAGTGCCATCACATGCCTACTCATGCCATTTCCCAGATATTGGCATCATTTACTTAGGTAGCTAGCATTATATGCCCAGGTTCACGCCCCATTAGGCAGCTAGTGCCATCACATGCCTACTCATGCCATTTCCCAGATATTGCCATCCTATACTTAGGTAGTTAGCATTGTATGCCCAGGTACATGCCCCGTTAGGCAGCTAGAGCCATCACATGCCTACTCATGCCATTTCCCAGATATTGGCATCATATACTTAGGTAGCTAGCATTATATGCCCAGGTACTCGCCCCATCACGCAGCTAGTGCCATCACATGCCTACTCATGCCATTTCCCAGATATTGGCATCATATACTTAGGTAGCTAGCATTATATGCCCAGGTACTCACCCCATCACGCAGCTAGTGCCATCACATGCCTACTCATGCCATTTCCCAGATATTGCCATCATATACTTAGGCAGCTAGCATTATATGCCCAGGTACACGCCCCATTCGGCAGCTAGTGCCATCCCATGCCTACTCATGCCATTTCCCAGATATTGGCATCATATACTTACGTAGATAGCATTATATGCCCAGGTACTTGCCCCACCAGGCAGCTAGTGCCATCACATGCCTACTCATGCCATTTCCCAGATATTGCCATCATATACTTAGGCAGCTAGCATTATATGCCCAGGTACACGCCCCATTCGGCAGCTAGTACCATCCCATGCCTACTCATGCCATTTCCCAGATATTGGCATCATATACTTACGTAGTTAGCATTATATGCACAGGTACTCGCCCCACCAGGCAGCTAGTGCCATCACATGCCTACTCATGCCATTTCCCAGATATTGCCATCATATACTTATGTAGCTAGCATTATATGCCCAGGTACACGCCCCATTAGGCAGCTAGTGCCATCGCATGCCTACTCATGCCATTTCCCAGATATTGCCATCCTATACTTAGGTAGTTAGCATTATATTTCCAGGTACACGCCCCATTAGGCAGCTAGTGCCATCACATGCCTACTCATGCCATTTCCCAGATATTGCCATCATATACTTAGGTAGCTAGCATTATATGCCCAGGTACACGCCCCATCAGGCAGCTAGTGCCATCAAATGCCTACTCATGCCATTTCCCAGATATTGGCATCATATACTTAGGTAGCTAGCATTATATGCCCAGCTACACGCCCCATCAGGCAGCTAGTGCCATCACATGCATACTTATGCCATTTCCCAGATATTGCCATCCTATACTTAGGTAGCTATCAATATATGCTCAGGTACTCGCCCCATCACGCTGCTAGTGCCATCACATGCCTACTAATGCCATTCCCCAGATATTGGCATTCTATACTTAGTTAGCTAGCATTATATGCCCAGGTACTCGCCCCATCAGGCAGCTAGTGCCATCACATGCCTACTCATGCCATTTCCCAGAAATTGGCATCATATACTTAGGTAGCTAGCATTACATGCCCAGGTACTCGCCCCATCACGCAGCTAGTGCCATCACATGCCTATTCATGCCATTTCCCAGATATTGCCATCCTATACTTAGATAGTTAGTATTATATGCCCAGGTACACGCCCCATCAGGCAGCTAGTGCCATCACATGCCTACTCATGCCATTTCCCAGATATTGGCATCATATACTTAGGTAGCTAGCATTATATGCCCAGTTACTCGCCCCATCACGCAGCTAGTGCCATCACATGCCTACTCATGCCATTTCCCAGATATTGCCATCCTATACTTAGGTAGCTAGCATTATATGCCCAGGTACTCGCCCCATCAGGCAGCTAGTGCCATCACATGCCTACTCATGCCATTTCCCAGATATTGCCATCATATACTTAGGTAGCTAGCATTATATGCCCAGGTACACGCCCCACCAGGCAGCTGGTGCCATCACATGCCTACTTTTGCCATTTACCAGATATTGCCGTCCTATACTTAGGTAGCTAGAATTATATGCCCAGGTACTCACCCCATCAGGCAGCTGGTACCATCACATGCCTACTCATGCCATTTCCCAGATATTGGCGTCCTATACTTAGGTAGTTAGCATTATATGCCCAGGTACTCGCCCCATCAGGCAGCTGGTGCCATCACATGCCTACTCATGCCATTTCCCAGATATTGCCATCCTTGGTAGTTAGCATTATATGACCTGGTACACACCCCATTAGGCAGCTAGTGCCATCACATGCCTACTCATGCCATTTCCCAGATATTGGCATCATATACTTAGGTAGCTAGCATTACATGCCCAGGTACTCGCCCCATCACGCAGCTAGTGCCATCACATGCCTATTCATGCCATTTCCCAGATGTTGCCATCCTATACTTAGATAGTTAGTATTATATGCCCAGGTACACGCCCCATCAGGCAGCTAGTGCCATCACATGCCTACTCATGCCATTTCCCAGATATTGGCATCATATACTTAGGTAGCTAGCATTATATGCCCAGTTACTCGCCCCATCACGCAGCTAGTGCGATCACATGCCTACTTTTGCCATTTACCAGATATTGCCGACCTATACTTAGGTAGCTAGAATTATATGCCCAGGTACTCACCCCATCAGGCAGCTGGTACCATCTCATGCCTACTCATGCCATTTCCCAGATATTGGCGTCCTATACTTAGGTAGTTAGCATTATATGCCCAGGTACTCGCCCCATCAGGCAGCTGGTGCCATCACATGCCTACTCATGCCATTTCCCAGATATTGCCATCCTTGGTAGTTAGCATTATATGACCTGGTACACACCCCATCAGGCAGCTGGTGCCACCACATGCCTACTCATGACATTCCCCAGATATTGCCATCATATACTTAGGTAGCTAGCATTATATGCCCAGGTACACGCCCCACCAGGCAGCTGGTGCCATCACATGCCTATTCATGCCATTTCCCAGATATTGCCATCCTATACTTAGGTAGCTAGCATTATATGCCCAGGTACTCGCCCCATCAGGCAGCTAATGCCATCACATGCCTACTCATGCCATTTCTCAGATATTGCCATCATATACTTAGGTAGCTAGCATTATATGCCCAGGTACACGCCCCATTAGGCAGCTAGTGCCATCACATGCCTACTCATGCCATGTCCCAGATATTGCCATCCTATACTTAGGTAGTTAGCATTATATGTCCAGGTTCACGCTCCATTAGGCAGCTAGTGCCATCACATGCCTACTCATGCCATTTCCCAGATATTGGCATCATATACTTAGGTAGCTAGCATTACATGCCCAGGTACTCGCCCCATCACGCAGCTAGTGCCATCACATGCCTATTCATGCCATTTCCCAGATATTGGCATCATATACTTAGGTAGCTAGCATTATATGCCCAGGTACACGCCCCGTTAGGCAGCTAGTGCCATCACATGCCTACTCATCCCATTTCCCAGATATTGCCATGCTATACTTAGGTAGTTAGCATTATATGCCCAGGTACACGCCCCGTTAGGCAGCTAGTGCTATCACATGCCTACTTATGCCATTTCCCAGATATTGCCATCATATACTTAGGTAGCTAGCATTATATGCCCAGGTACATGCCCCATCAGGCAGCTAGTGCCATCACATGCCTACTCATGCCATTTCGCAGATATTGCCATCCTATACTTAGGTAGTTATCATTATATGCTCAGGTACTCGCCCATCACGCAGCTAGTGCCATCACATGCCTACTCATGCCATTCCCCAGATATTGGCATTCTATACTTAGTTAGCTAGCATTATATGCCCAGGTACTCGCCCCATCAGGCAGCTAGTTCCATCACATGCCTACTCATGCCATTTCCCAGATATTGGCATCATATAATTAGGTAGCTAGCAATATATGCCCAGGTACTCGCCCCATCACGCAGCTAGTGCCATCACATGCCTACTCATGCCATTTCCCAGATATTGGCATCATTTACTTAGGTAGCTAGCATTATATGCCCAGGTTCACGCCCCATTAGGCAGCTAGTGCCATCACATGCCTACTCATGCCATTTCCCAGATATTGCCATCCTATACTTAGGTAGTTAGCATTGTATGCCCAGGTACATGCCCCGTTAGGCAGCTAGAGCCATCACATGCCTACTCATGCCATTTCCCAGATATTGGCATCATATACTTAGGTAGCTAGCATTATATGCCCAGGTACTCGCCCCATCACGCAGCTAGTGCCATCACATGCCTACTCATGCCATTTCCCAGGTATTGGCATCATATACTTAGGTAGCTAGCATTATATGCCCAGGTACTCACCCCATCACGCAGCTAGTGCCATCACATGCCTACTCATGCCATTTCCCAGATATTGCGATCATATACTTAGGCAGCTAGCATTATATGCCCAGGTACACGCCCCATTCGGCAGCTAGTGCCATCCCATGCCTACTCATGCCATTTCCCAGATATTGGCATCATATACTTACGTAGATAGCATTATATGCCCAGGTACTCGCCCCACCAGGCAGCTAGTGCCATCACATGCCTACTCATGCCATTTCCCAGATATTGCCATCATATACTTATGTAGCTAGCATTATATGCCCAGGTACACGCCCCATTAGGCAGCTAGTGCCATCACATGCCTACTCATGCCATTTCCCAGATATTGCCATCCTATACTTAGGTAGTTAGCATTATATGTCCAGGTACACGCCCCATTAGGCAGCTAGTGCCATCACATGCCTACTCATGCCATTTCCCAGATATTGCCATCATATACTTAGGTAGCTAGCATTATATGCCCAGGTACACGCCCCATCAGGCAGCTAGTGCCATCAAATGCCTACTCATGCCATTTCCCAGATATTGGCATCATATACTTAGGTAGCTAGCATTATATGCCCAGCTACACGCCCCATCAGGCAGCTAGTGCCATCACATGCATACTTATGCCATTTCCCAGATATTGCCATCCTATACTTAGGTAGCTATCAATATATGCTCAGGTACTCGCCCCATCACGCTGCTAGTGCCATCACATGCCTACTAATGCCATTCCCCAGATATTGGCATTCTATACTTAGTTAGCTAGCATTATATGCCCAGGTACTCGCCCCATCAGGCAGCTAGTGCCATCACATGCCTACTCATGCCATTTCCCAGAAATTGGCATCATATACTTAGGTAGCTAGCATTACATGCCCAGGTACTCGCCCCATCATGCAGCTAGTGCCATCACATGCCTATTCATGCCATTTCCCAGATATTGCCATCCTATACTTAGATAGTTAGTATTATATGCCCAGGTAAACGCCCCATCAGGCAGCTAGTGCCATCACATGCCTACTCATGCCATTTCCCAGATATTGGCATCATATACTTAGGTAGCTAGCATTATATGCCCAGTTACTCGCCCCATCACGCAGCTAGTGCCATCACATGCCTACTCATGCCATTTCCCAGATATTGCCATCCTATACTTAGGTAGCTAGCATTATATGCCCAGGTACTCGCCCCATCAGGCAGCTAGTGCCATCACATGCCTACTCATGCCATTTCCCAGATATTGCCATCATATACTTAGGTAGCTAGCATTATATGCCCAGGTACACGCCCCACCAGGCAGCTGGTGCCATCACATGCCTACTTTTGCCATTTACCAGATATTGCCGTCCTATACTTAGGTAGCTAGAATTATATGCCCAGGTACTCACCCCATCAGGCAGCTGGTACCATCACATGCCTACTCATGCCATTTCCCAGATATTGGCGTCCTATACTTAGGTAGTTAGCATTATATGCCCAGGTACTCGCCCCATCAGGCAGCTGGTGCCATCACATGCCTACTCATGCCATTTCCCAGATATTGCCATCCTTGGTAGTTAGCATTATATGACCTGGTACACACCCCATCAGGCAGCTAGTGCCATCACATGCCTACTCATGCCATTTCCCAGATATTGGCATCATATACTTAGGTAGCTAGCATTACATGCCCAGGTACTCGCCCCATCACGCAGCTAGTGCCATCACATGCCTATTCATGCCATTTCCCAGATGTTGCCATCCTATACTTAGATAGTTAGTATTATATGCCCAGGTACACGCCCCATCAGGCAGCTAGTGCCATCACATGCCTACTCATGCCATTTCCCAGATATTGGCATCATATACTTAGGTAGCTAGCATTATATGCCCAGTTACTCGCCCCATCACGCAGCTAGTGCGATCACATGCCTACTTTTGCCATTTACCAGATATTGCCGACCTATACTTAGGTAGCTAGAATTATATGCCCAGGTACTCACCCCATCAGGCAGCTGGTACCATCTCATGCCTACTCATGCCATTTCCCAGATATTGGCGTCCTATACTTAGGTAGTTAGCATTATATGCCCAGGTACTCGCCCCATCAGGCAGCTGGTGCCATCACATGCCTACTCATGCCATTTCCCAGATATTGCCATCCTTGGTAGTTAGCATTATATGACCTGGTACACACCCCATCAGGCAGCTGGTGCCACCACATGCCTACTCATGACATTCCCCAGATATTGCCATCATATACTTAGGTAGCTAGCATTATATGCCCAGGTACACGCCCCACCAGGCAGCTGGTGCCATCACATGCCTATTCATGCCATTTCCCAGATATTGCCATCCTATACTTAGGTAGCTAGCATTATATGCCCAGGTACTCGCCCCATCAGGCAGCTAATGCCATCACATGCCTATTCATGCCATTTCTCAGATATTGCCATCATATACTTAGGTAGCTAGCATTATATGCCCAGGTACACGCCCCATTAGGCAGCTAGTGCCATCACATGCCTACTCATGCCATGTCCCAGATATTGCCATCCTATACTTAGGTAGTTAGCATTATATGTCCAGGTTCACGCTCCATTAGGCAGCTAGTGCCATCACATGCCTACTCATGCCATTTCCCAGATATTGGCATCATATACTTAGGTAGCTAGCATTACATGCCCAGGTACTCGCCCCATCACGCAGCTAGTGCCATCACATGCCTATCCATGCCATTTCCCAGATATTGGCATCATATACTTAGGTAGCTAGCATTATATGCCCAGGTACACGCCCCGTTAGGCAGCTAGTGCCATCACATGCCTACTCATCCCATTTCCCAGATATTGCCATGCTATACTTAGGTAGTTAGCATTATATGCCCAGGTACACGACCCGTTAGGCAGCTAGTGCTATCACATGCCTACTTATGCCATTTCCCAGATATTGCCATCATATACTTAGGTAGCTAGCATTATATGCCCAGGTACATGCCCCATCAGGCAGCTAGTGCCATCACATGCCTACTCATGCCATTTCGCAGATATTGCCATCCTATACTTAGGTAGTTATCATTATATGCTCAGGTACTCGCCCATCACGCAGCTAGTGCCATCACATGCCTACTCATGCCATTCCCCAGATATTGGCATTCTATACTTAGTTAGCTAGCATTATATGCCCAGGTACTCGCCCCATCAGGCAGCTAGTTCCATCACATGCCTACTCATGCCATTTCCCAGATATTGGCATCATATAATTAGGTAGCTAGCATTATATGCCCAGGTACTCGCCCCATCACGCAGCTAGTGCCATCACATGCCTACTCATGCCATTTCCCAGGTATTGGCATCATATACTTAGGTAGCTAGCATTATATGCCCAGGTTCACGCCCCATTAGGCAGCTAGTGCCATCACATGCCTACTCATGCCATTTCCCAGATATTGCCATCCTATACTTAGGTAGTTAGCATTGTATGCCCAGGTACATGCCCCGTTAGGCAGCTAGAGCCATCACATGCCTACTCATGCCATTTCCCAGATATTGGCATCATATACTTAGGTAGCTAGCATTATATGCCCAGGTACTCGCCCCATCACGCAGCTAGTGCCATCACATGCCTACTCATGCCATTTCCCAGGTATTGGCATCATATACTTAGGTAGCTAGCATTATATGCCCAGGTACTCACCCCATCACGCAGCTAGTGCCATCACATGCCTACTCATGCCATTTCCCAGATATTGCGATCATATACTTAGGCAGCTAGCATTATATGCCCAGGTACACGCCCCATTCGGCAGCTAGTGCCATCCCATGCCTACTCATGCCATTTCCCAGATATTGGCATCATATACTTACGTAGATAGCATTATATGCCCAGGTACTCGCCCCACCAGGCAGCTAGTGCCATCACATGCCTACTCATGCCATTTCCCAGATATTGCCATCATATACTTAGGCAGCTAGCATTATATGCCCAGGTACACGCCCCATTCGGCAGCTAGTACAATCCCATGCCTACTCATGCCATTTCCCAGATATTGGCATCATATACTTACGTAGTTAGCATTATATGCCCAGGTACTCACCCCACCAGGCAGCTAGTGCCATCACATGCCTACTCATGCCATTTGCCAGATATTGACATCATATACTTAGGTAGCTAGCATTATATGCCCAGGTACACGCCCCATTAGGCAGCTAGTGCCATCACATGCCTACTCATGCCATTTCCCAGATATTTCCATCCTATACTTAGGTAGTTAGCATTATATGTCCAGGTACACGCCCCATTAGGCAGCTAGTGCCATCACATGCCTACTCATGCCATTTCCCAGATATTGCCATCCTATACTTAGGTAGTTAGCATTATATGTCCAGGTACACACCCCATTAGGCAGCTAGTGCCATCACATGCCTACTCATGCCATGTCCCAGATATTGCCATCATATACTTAGGTAGCTAGCATTATATGCCCAGGTACACACCCCATCAGGCAGCTAGTGCCATCAAATGCCTACTCATGCCATTTCCCAGATATTGGCATCATATACTTAGGTAGCTAGCATTATATGCCCAGCTACACGCCCCATCAGGCAGCTAGTGCCATCACATGCATACTTATGCCATTTCCCAGATATTGCCATCCTATACTTAGGTAGCTATCATTATATGCTCAGGTACTAGCCCCATCACGCTGCTAGTGCCATCACATGCCTACTAATGCCATTCCCCAGATATTGGCATTCTATACTTAGTTAGCTAGCATTATATGCCCAGGTACTCGCCCCATCAGGCAGCTAGTGCCATCACATGCCTACTCATGCCATTTCCCAGATATTGGCATCCTATACTTAGGTAGCTAGCATTATATGCCCAGGTACTCGCCCCATCAGGCAGCTAGTGCCATCACATGCCTACTCATGCCATTTCCCAGATATTGCCATCATATACTTAGGTAGCTAGCATTATATGCCCAGGTACACGCCCCACCAGGCAGCTGGTGCCATCACATGCCTACTTTTGCCATTTACCAGATATTGCCGTCCTATACTTAGGTAGCTAGCATTATATGCCCAGGTACTCGCCCCATCAGGCAGCTAGTGCCATCACATGCCTACTCATGCCATTTCCCAGATATTGCCATCATATACTTAGGTAGCTAGCATTATATGCCCAGGTACTCACCCCATCAGGCAGCTGGTACCATCACATGCCTACTCATGCCATTTCCCAGATATTGGCGTCCTATACTTAGGTAGTTAGCATTATATGCCCAGGTACTCGCCCCATCAGGCAGCTGGTGCCATCACATGCCTACTCATGCCATTTCCCAGATATTGCCATCCTTGGTAGTTAGCATTATATGACCTGGTACACACCCCATCAGGCAGCTAGTGCCATCACATGCCTACTCATGCCATTTCCCAGATATTGGCATCATATACTTAGGTAGATAGCATTACATGCCCAGGTACTCGCCCCATCACGCAGCTAGTGCCATCACATGCCTATTCATGCCATTTCCCAGATATTGCCATCCTATACTTAGATAGTTAGTATTATATGCCCAGGTACACGCCCCATCAGGCAGCTAGTGCCATCACATGCCTACTCATGCCATTTCCCAGATATTGGCATCATATACTTAGGTAGCTAGCATTATATGCCCAGTTACTCGCCCCATCACGCAGCTAGTGCCATCACATGCCTACTCATGCCATTTCCCAGATATTGCCATCCTATACTTAGGTAGCTAGCATTATATGCCCAGGTACTCGCCCCATCAGGCAGCTAGTGCCATCACATGCCTACTCATGCCATTTCCCAGATATTGCCATCATATACTTAGGTAGCTAGCATTATATGCCCAGGTACTCGCCCCATCAGGCAGCTAGTGCCATCACATGCCTACTCATGCCATTTCCCAGATATTGCCATCATATACTTAGGTAGCTAGCATTACATGCCCAGGTACTCGCCCCATCACGCAGCTAGTGCCATCACATGCCTATTCATGCCATTTCCCAGATATTGCCATCCTATACTTAGATAGTTAGTATTATATGCCCAGGTACACGCCCCATCAGGCAGCTAGTGCCATCACATGCCTACTCATGCCATTTCCCAGATATTGGCAAAATATACTTAGGTAGCTAGCATTATATGCCCAGTTACTCGCCCCATCACGCAGCTAGTGCCATCACATGCCTACTCATGCCATTTCCCAGATATTGCCATCCTATACTTAGGTAGCTAGCATTATATGCCCAGGTACTCGCCCCATCAGGCAACTAGTGCCGTCACATGCCTACTCATGCCATTTCCCAGATATTGCCATCATATACTTAGGTAGCTAGCATTATATGCCCAAGTACACGCCCCACCAGGCAGCTGGTGCCATCACATGCCTACTTTTGCCATTTACCAGATATTGCCGACCTATACTTAGGTAGCTAGAATTATATGCCCAGGTACTCACCCCATCAGGCAGCTGGTACCATCACATGCCTACTCATGCCATTTCCCAGATATTGGCGTCCTATACTTAGGTAGTTAGCATTATATGCCCAGGTACTCGCCCCATCAGGCAGCTGGTGCCATCACATTCCTACTCATGCCATTTCCCAGATATTGCCATCCTTGGTAGTTAGCATTATATGACCTGGTACACACCCCATCAGGCAGCTGGTGCCACCACATGCCTACTCATGACATTCCCCAGATATTGCCATCATATACTTAGGTAGCTAGCATTATATGCCCAGGTACACGCCCCACCAGGCAGCTGGTGCCATCACATGCCTATTCATGCCATTTCCCAGATATTGCCATCCTATACTTAGGTAGCTAGCATTATATGCCCAGGTACTCGCCCCATCAGGCAGCTAATGCCATCACATGCCTACTCATGCCATTTCCCAGATATTGCCATCATATACTTAGGTAGCTAGCATTATATGCCCAGGTACACGCCCCATTAGGCAGCTAGTGCCATCACATGCCTACTCATGCCATTTCCCAGATATTGCCATCCTATACATAGGTAGTTAGCATTATATGCACAGCTACATGCCCCATTAGGCAGCTAGTGCCATCACATGCCTACTCATGCCATTTCCCAGATATTGCCATCCTATACTTAGGTAGTTAGCATTATATGTCCTGGTACACGCCCCATTAGGCAGCTAGTGCCATCACATGCCTACTCATGCCATTTCCCAGATATTGGCATCATATACTTAGGTAGCTAGCATTACATGCCCAGGTACTCGCCCCATCACGCAGCTAGTGCCATCACATGCCTATTCATGCCATTTCCCAGATATTGGCATCATATACTTAGGTAGCTAGCATTATATGCCCAGGTACACGCCCCGTTAGGCAGCTAGTGCCATCACATGCCTACTCATCCCATTTCCCAGATATTGCCATGCTATACTTAGGTAGTTAGCATTATATGCCCAGGTACACGCCCCGTTAGGCAGCTAGTGCTATCACATGCCTACTCATGCCATTTCCCAGATATTGCCATCATATACTTAGGTAGCTAGCATTATATGCCCAGGTACATGCCCCATCAGGCAGCTAGTGCCATCACATGCCTGCTCATGCCATTTCGCAGATATTGCCATCCTATACTTAGGTAGTTATCATTATATGCTCAGGTACTCGCCCATCACGCAGCTAGTGCCATCACATGCCTACTCATGCCATTCCCCAGATATTGGCATTCTATACTTAGTTAGCTAGCATTATATGCCCAGGTACTCGCCCCATCAGGCAGCTAGTTCCATCACATGCCTACTCATGCCATTTCCCAGATATTGGCATCATATAATTAGGTAGCTAGCAATATATGCCCAGGTACTCGCCCCATCACGCAGCTAGTGCCATCACATGCCTACTCATGCCATTTCCCAGATATTGGCATCATTTACTTAGGTAGCTAGCATTATATGCCCAGGTTCACGCCCCATTAGGCAGCTAGTGCCATCACATGCCTACTCATGCCATTTCCCAGATATTGCCATCCTATACTTAGGTAGTTAGCATTGTATGCCCAGGTACATGCCCCGTTAGGCAGCTAGAGCCATCACATGCCTACTCATGCCATTTCCCAGATATTGGCATCATATACTTAGGTAGCTAGCATTATATGCCCAGGTACTCGCCCCATCACGCAGCTAGTGCCATCACATGCCTACTCATGCCATTTCCCAGATATTGGCATCATATACTTAGGTAGCTAGCATTATATGCCCAGGTACTCACCCCATCACGCAGCTAGTGCCATCACATGCCTACTCATGCCATTTCCCAGATATTGCCATCATATACTTAGGCAGCTAGCATTATATGCCCAGGTACACGCCCCATTGGGCAGCTAGTGCCATCCCATGCCTACTCATGCCATTTCCCAGATATTGGCATCATATACTTACGTAGATAGCATTATATGACCAGGTACTCGCCCCACCAGGCAGCTAGTGCCATCACATGCCTACTCATGCCATTTCCCAGATATTGCCATCATATACTTAGGCAGCTAGCATTATATGCCCAGGTACACGCCCCATTCGGCAGCTAGTACCATCCCATGCCTACTCATGCCATTTCCCAGATATTGGCATCATATACTTACGTAGTTAGCATTATATGCCCAGGTACTCGCCCCACCAGGCAGCTAGTGCCATCACATGCCTACTCATGCCATTTCCCAGAAATTGCCATCATATACTTAGGTAGCTAGCATTATATGCCCAGGTACACGCCCCATTAGGCAGCTAGTGCCATCACATGCCTACTCATGCCATTTCCCAGATATTGCCATCCTATACTTAGGTAGTTAGCATTATATGCCCAGGTACACGCCCCATTAGGCAGCTAGTGCCATCACATGCCTACTCATGCCATTTCCCAGATATTGCCATCCTATACTTAGGTAGTTAGCATTATATGCCCAGGTACACGCCCCATTAGGCAGCTAGTGCCATCACATGCCTACTCATGCCATTTCCCAGATATTGCCATCCTATACTTAGGTAGTTAGCATTATATGCACAGGTACACGCCCCATTAGGCAGCTAGTGCCATCACATGCCTACTCATGCCATTTCCCAGATATTGCCATCATATACTTAGGTAGTTAGCATTATATGCCCAGGTACACACCCCATTAGGCAGCTAGTGCCATCACATGCCTACTCATGCCATTTCACAGATATTGCCATCCTATACTTAGGTAGTTATCATTATATGCTCAGGTTCTCGCCCCATCACGCAGCTAGTGCCATCACATGCCTACTCATGCCATTCCCCAGATATTGGCATTCTATACTTAGTTAGCTAGCATTGTATGCACAGGTACATGCCCCATCAGGCAGCTAGTGCCATCACATGCCTACTCATGCCATTTCCCAGATATTGGCATCATATACTTAGGTAGCTAGCATTATATGCCCAGCTACACGCCCCATCAGGCAGCTAGTGCCATCACATGCCTACTCATGCCATTTCCCAGATATTGGCATCATATACTTAGGTAGCTAGCATTATATGCCCAGGTACACGCCCCATTAGGCAGCTAGTGCCATCACATGCCTACTCATGCCATTTACCAGATATTGGCATCATATACTTAGGTAGCTAGCATTATATGCCCAGTTACTCGCCCCATCACGCAGCTAGTGCCATCACATGCCTACTCATGCCATTTCCCAGATATTGACATCATATACTTAGGTAGCTAGCATTATATGCCCAGGTACACACCCCATTAGGCAGCTAGTGCCATCACATGCCTACTCATGCCATTTCCCAGATATTGGCATCATATACTTAGGTAGCTAGCATTATATGCCCAGGTACTCGCCCCATTACGCAGCTAGTGCCATCACATGCCTACTCATGCCATTTCCCAGATATTGGCATCATATCCTTAGGTAGCTAGCATTATATGCCCAGGTACTCGCCCCATCACGCAGCTAGTGCCATCACATGCCTACTCATGCCATTTTCCAGATATTGCCATCATATACTTAGCCAGCTAGCATTATATGCCCAGGTACACGCCCCATTCGGCAGCTAGTGCCATCCCATGCCTACTCATGCCATTTCCCAGATATTGGCATCATATACTTACGTAGTTAGCATTATATGCCCAGGTACTCACCCCACCAGGCAGCTAGTGCCATCACATGCCTACTCATGCCATTTCCCAGATATTGCCATCATATACTTAGGCAGCTAGCATTATATGCCCAGGTACACGCCCCATTCGGCAGCTAGTGCCATCCCATTCCTACTCATGCCATTTCCCAGATATTGGCATCATATACTTACGTAGCTAGCATTATATGCCCAGGTACATGCCCCATTAGGCAGCTAGTGCCATCACATGCCTACTCATGCCATTTCCCAGATATTGGCATCATATACTTAGGTAGCTAGCATTATATGCCCAGTTACTCGCCCCATCACGCAGCTAGTGCCATCACATGCCTACTCATGCCATTTCCCAGATATTGACATCATATACTTAGGTAGCTAGCATTATATGCCCAGCTACACGCCCCATCAGGCAGCTAGTGCCGTCACATGCCTACTCCTGCCATTTCCCAGATATTGACATCATATACTTAGGTAGCTAGCATTATATGCCCAGGTACACGCCCCATTAGGCAGCTAGTGCCATCACATGCCTACTCATGCCATTTCCCAGATATTGGCATCATATACTTAGGTAGCTAGCATTATATGCCCAGTTACTCGCCCCATCACGCAGCTAGTGCCATCACATGCCTACTCATGCCATTTCCCAGATATTGACATCATATACTTAGGTAGCTAGCATTATATGCCCAGGTACACGCCCCATTAGGCAGCTAGTGCCATCACATGCCTACTCATGCCATTTCCCAGATATTGGCATCATATACTTAGGTAGCTAGCATTATATGCCCAGGTACTCACCCCATCACGCAGCTAGTGCCATCACATGCCTACTCATGCCATTTCCCAGATATTGGCATCATATACTTAGGTAGCTAGCATTATATGCCCAGTTACTCGCCCCATCACGCAGCTAGTGCCATCACATGCCTACTCATGCCATTTCCCAGATATTGACATCATATACTTAGGTAGCTAGCATTATATGCCCAGGTACACACCCCATTAGGCAGCTAGTGCCATCACATGCCTACTCATGCCATTTCCCAGATATTGGCATCATATACTTAGGTAGCTAGCATTATATGCCCAGGTACTCGCCCCATTACGCAGCTAGTGCCATCACATGCCTACTCATGCCATTTCCCAGATATTGGCATCATATCCTTAGGTAGCTAGCATTATATGCCCAGGTACTCGCCCCATCACGCAGCTAGTGCCATCACATGCCTACTCATGCCATTTTCCAGATATTGCCATCATATACTTAGCCAGCTAGCATTATATGCCCAGGTACACGCCCCATTCGGCAGCTAGTGCCATCCCATGCCTACTCATGCCATTTCCCAGATATTGGCATCATATACTTACGTAGTTAGCATTATATGCCCAGGTACTAGCCCCACCAGGCAGCTAGTGCCATCACATGCCTACTCATGCCATTTCCCAGATATTGCCATCATATACTTAGGCAGCTAGCATTATATGCCCAGGTACACGCCCCATTCCGCAGCTAGTGCCATCCCATTCCTACTCATGCCATTTCCCAGATATTGGCATCATATACTTATGTAGTTAGCATTATATGCCCAGGTACTCGCCCCACCAGGCAGCTAGTGCCATCACATGCCTACTCATGCCATTTCCCAGCTATTGTCATCATATACTTAGGTAGCTAGCATTATATGCCCAGGTACACGCCCCACCAGGCAGCTAGTGCCATCACATGCCTACTCATGCCATTTGCCAGATATTGACATCATATACTTAGGTAGTTAGCATGATATGCCCAGGTGTGCACACCACCAGGCAGCTAATGCCATCACATGCCTACTCATGCCATTTCCCAGATATTGCCATCATATACTTAGGTAGCTAGCATTATATGCCCAGCTACACGCCCCATCAGGCAGCTAGTGCCATCACATGCCTACTCATGCCATTTCCCAGATATTGCCGTCCTATACTTAGGTAGTTAGCATTATATGTCCAGGTACACGCCCCTTTAGGCAGCTAGTGCCATCACATGCCTACTCATGCCATTTCCCAGATATTGCCATAATATACTTAGGTAGCTAGCATTATATGCCAAGGTACATGCCTCATCAGGCAGCTAGTGCCATCACATGCCTACTCATGCCATTTCCCAGATATTGGCATCATATACTTAGGTAGTTAGCATTATATGACCAGGTGCGCGCACCACCAGGCAGTTAGTGCCATCACATGCCTACTCATGCTATTTCCCAGATATTGGCATCCTATACTTAGGTAGCTAGCATTATATGCCCAGGTTCACGCCCCTTTAGGCAGCTAGTGCCATCACATGCCTACTCATGCCATTTCCCAGATATTGCCATAATATACTTAGGTAGCTAGCATTATATGCCAAGGTACATGCCTCATCAGGCAGCTAGTGCCATCACATGCCTACTCATGCCATTTCCCAGATATTGGCATCATATACTTAGGTAGTTAGCATTATGTGACCAGGTGCGCGCACCACCAGGCAGTTAGTGCCATCACATGCCTACTCATGCTATTTCCCAGATATTGGCATCCTATACTTAGGTAGCTAGCATTATATGCCCAGTTACACGCCCCATCAGGCAGCTAGTGCCATCACATGCCTACTCATGCCATTTCCCAGATATTGGCATCCTATACTTAGGTAGTTAGCATTAAATGCCCAGGTACACGCCCCATCAGGCAGCTAGTGCTATCACATGCCTACTCATGCCATTTCCCAGATATTGCCATCATATACTTAGGTAGATAGCATTATATGCCCAGGTACTCGCCCCATCAGGCAGCTAGTGCCATCACATGCCTACTCATGCCATTTCCCAGATATTGGCATCATATACTTAGGTAGCTAGCATTATATGCCCAGTTACTCGCCCTATCACTCAGCTAGTGCCATCACATGCCTACTCATGCCATTTCCCAGATATTGACATCATATACTTAGGTAGCTAGCATTATATGCCCAGCTACACGCCCCATCAGGCAGCTAGTGCCGTCACATGCCTACTCCTGCCATTTCCCAGATATTGACATCATATACTTAGGTAGCTAGCATTATATGCCCAGGTACACGCCCCATTAGGCAGCTAGTGCCATCACATGCCTACTCATGCCATTTCCCAGATATTGGCATCATATACTTAGGTAGCTAGCATTATATGCCCAGTTACTCGCCCCATCACGCAGCTAATGCCATCACATGCCTACTCATGGCATTTCCCAGATATTGACATCATATACTTAGGTAGCTAGCATTATATGCCCAGGTACATGCCCCATTAGGCAGCTAGTGCCATCACATGCCTACTCATGCCATTTCCCAGATATTGGCATCATATACTTAGGTAGCTAGCATTATATGCCCAGGTACTCACCCCATCACGCAGCTAGTGCCATCACATGCCTACTCATGCCATTTCCCAGATATTGGCATCATATACTTAGGTAGCTAGCATTATATGCCCAGGTACTCGCCCGATCACGCAGCTAGTGCCATCACATGCCTACTCATGCCATTTTCCAGATATTGCCATCATATACTTAGCCAGCTAGCATTATATGCCCAGGTACACGCCCCATTCGGCAGCTAGTGCCATCCCATGCCTACTCATGCCATTTCCCAGATATTGGCATCATATACTTACGTAGTTAGCATTATATGCCCAGGTACTCGCCCCACCAGGCAGCTAGTGCCATCACATGCCTACTCATGCCATTTCCCAGATATTGCCATCATATACTTGGGCAGCTAGCATTATATGCCCAGGTACACGCCCCATTCCGCAGCTAGTGCCATCCCATTCCTACTCATGCCATTTCCCAGATATTGGCATCATATACTTATGTAGTTAGCATTATATGCCCAGGTACTCGCCCCACCAGGCAGCTAGTGCCATCACATGCCTACTCATGCCATTTCCCAGCTATTGTCATCATATACTTAGGTAGCTAGCATTATATGCCCAGGTACACGCCCCACCAGGCAGCTAGTGCCATCACATGCCTACTCATGCCATTTGCCAGATATTGACATCATATACTTAGGTAGTTAGCATGATATGCCCAGGTGTGCACACCACCAGGCAGCTAATGCCATCACATGCCTACTCATGCCATTTCCCAGATATTGCCATCATATACTTAGATAGCTAGCATTATATGCCCAGCTACACGCCCCATCAGGCAGCTAGTGCCATCACATGCCTACTCATGCCATTTCCCAGATATTGCCGTCCTATACTTAGGTAGTTAGCATTATATGTCCAGGTACACGCCCCTTTAGGCAGCTAGTGCCATCACATGCCTACTCATGCCATTTCCCAGATATTGCCATAATATACTTAGGTAGCTAGCATTATATGCCAAGGTACATGCCTCATCAGGCAGCTAGTGCCATCACATGCCTACTCATGCCATTTCCCAGATATTGGCATCATATACTTAGGTAGTTAGCATTATATGACCAGGTGCGCGCACCACCAGGCAGTTAGTGCCATCACATGCCTACTCATGCTATTTCCCAGATATTGGCATCCTATACTTAGGTAGCTAGCATTATATGCCCAGGTACACGCCCCATCAGGCAGCTAGTGCCATCACATGCCTACTCATGCCATTTCCCAGATATTGGCATCCTATACTTAGGTAGTTAGCATTAAATGCCCAGGTACACGCCCCATCAGGCAGCTAGTGCTATCACATGCCTACTCATGCCATTTCCCAGATATTGCCATCATATACTTAGGTAGCTAGCATTATATGCCCAGGTACTCGCCCCATCAGGCAGCTAGTGCCATCACATGCCTATTCATGCCATTTCCCAGATATTGGCATTCTATACTTAGGTAGCTAGCATTATCTTCCCAGGTACTCGCCCCATCAGGCAGCTAGTGCCATCACATGCCTACTCATGCCATTTCCCAGATATTGCCATCCTATACTTAGGTAGCTAGCATTATATGCCCAGGTACACGCCCCATCAGGCAGCTAGTGCCATCACATGCCTACTCATGCCATTTCCCAGATATTGCCATCCTATACTTAGGTAGCTAGCATTATATGCCCAGGTACTTGCCCCATCAGGCAGCTAGTGCCATCACATGCCTACTCATGCCATTTCCCAGATATTGGCATCATATACTTAGGTAGCTAGCATTATATGCCCAGGTACTCACCCCATCACGCAGCTAGTGCCATCACATGCCTACTCATGCCATTTACCAGATATTGGCATCATATACTTAGGTAGCTAGCATTATATGCCCAGTTACTCGCCCCATCACGCAGCTAGTGCCATCACATGCCTACTCATGCCATTTCCCAGATATTGACATCATATACTTAGGTAGCTAGCATTATATGCCCAGGTACACACCCCATTAGGCAGCTAGTGCCATCACATGCCTACTCATGCCATTTCCCAGATATTGGCATCATATACTTAGGTAGCTAGCATTATATGCCCAGGTACTCGCCCCATTACGCAGCTAGTGCCATCACATGCCTACTCATGCCATTTCCCAGATATTGGCATCATATCCTTAGGTAGCTAGCATTATATGCCCAGGTACTCGCCCCATCACGCAGCTAGTGCCATCACATGCCTACTCATGCCATTTTCCAGATATTGCCATCATATACTTAGCCAGCTAGCATTATATGCCCAGGTACACGCCCCATTCGGCAGCTAGTGCCATCCCATGCCTACTCATGCCATTTCCCAGATATTGGCATCATATACTTACGTAGTTAGCATTATATGCCCAGGTACTCACCCCACCAGGCAGCTAGTGCCATCACATGCCTACTCATGCCATTTCCCAGATATTGCCATCATATACTTAGGCAGCTAGCATTATATGCCCAGGTACACGCCCCATTCGGCAGCTAGTGCCATCCCATTCCTACTCATGCCATTTCCCAGATATTGCCATCATATACTTAGGTAGCTAGCATTATATGCCCAAGTACACGCCCCACCAGGCAGCTGGTGCCATCACATGCCTACTTTTGCCATTTACCAGATATTGCCGACCTATACTTAGGTAGCTAGAATTATATGCCCAGGTACTCACCCCATCAGGCAGCTGGTACCATCACATGCCTACTCATGCCATTTCCCAGATATTGCCATCCTTGGTAGTTAGCATTATATGACCTGGTACACACCCCATCAGGCAGCTGGTGCCA
Organism: Ambystoma mexicanum; assembly: GCF_040938575.1. Lineage (NCBI taxonomy): Eukaryota > Metazoa > Chordata > Amphibia > Caudata > Ambystomatidae > Ambystoma > Ambystoma mexicanum. The sequence continues at coordinate 58,318,787 of NC_090929.1, read as the reverse complement.
TCACATTCCTACTCATGCCATTTCCCAGATATTGCCATCCTTGGTAGTTAGCATTATATGACCTGGTACACACCCCATCAGGCAGCTGGTGCCACCACATGCCTACTCATGACATTCCCCAGATATTGCCATCATATACTTAGGTAGCTAGCATTATATGCCCAGGTACACGCCCCACCAGGCAGCTGGTGCCATCACATGCCTATTCATGCCATTTCCCAGATATTGCCATCCTATACTTAGGTAGCTAGCATTATATGCCCAGGTACTCGCCCCATCAGGCAGCTAATGCCATCACATGCCTACTCATGCCATTTCCCAGATATTGCCATCATATACTTAGGTAGCTAGCATTATATGCCCAGGTACACGCCCCATTAGGCAGCTAGTGCCATCACATGCCTACTCATGCCATTTCCCAGATATTGCCATCCTATACATAGGTAGTTAGCATTATATGCACAGCTACATGCCCCATTAGGCAGCTAGTGCCATCACATGCCTACTCATGCCATTTCCCAGATATTGCCATCCTATACTTAGGTAGTTAGCATTATATGTCCTGGTACACGCCCCATTAGGCAGCTAGTGCCATCACATGCCTACTCATGCCATTTCCCAGATATTGGCATCATATACTTAGGTAGCTAGCATTACATGCCCAGGTACTCGCCCCATCACGCAGCTAGTGCCATCACATGCCTATTCATGCCATTTCCCAGATATTGGCATCATATACTTAGGTAGCTAGCATTATATGCCCAGGTACACGCCCCGTTAGGCAGCTAGTGCCATCACATGCCTACTCATCCCATTTCCCAGATATTGCCATGCTATACTTAGGTAGTTAGCATTATATGCCCAGGTACACGCCCCGTTAGGCAGCTAGTGCTATCACATGCCTACTCATGCCATTTCCCAGATATTGCCATCATATACTTAGGTAGCTAGCATTATATGCCCAGGTACATGCCCCATCAGGCAGCTAGTGCCATCACATGCCTGCTCATGCCATTTCGCAGATATTGCCATCCTATACTTAGGTAGTTATCATTATATGCTCAGGTACTCGCCCATCACGCAGCTAGTGCCATCACATGCCTACTCATGCCATTCCCCAGATATTGGCATTCTATACTTAGTTAGCTAGCATTATATGCCCAGGTACTCGCCCCATCAGGCAGCTAGTTCCATCACATGCCTACTCATGCCATTTCCCAGATATTGGCATCATATAATTAGGTAGCTAGCAATATATGCCCAGGTACTCGCCCCATCACGCAGCTAGTGCCATCACATGCCTACTCATGCCATTTCCCAGATATTGGCATCATTTACTTAGGTAGCTAGCATTATATGCCCAGGTTCACGCCCCATTAGGCAGCTAGTGCCATCACATGCCTACTCATGCCATTTCCCAGATATTGCCATCCTATACTTAGGTAGTTAGCATTGTATGCCCAGGTACATGCCCCGTTAGGCAGCTAGAGCCATCACATGCCTACTCATGCCATTTCCCAGATATTGGCATCATATACTTAGGTAGCTAGCATTATATGCCCAGGTACTCGCCCCATCACGCAGCTAGTGCCATCACATGCCTACTCATGCCATTTCCCAGATATTGGCATCATATACTTAGGTAGCTAGCATTATATGCCCAGGTACTCACCCCATCACGCAGCTAGTGCCATCACATGCCTACTCATGCCATTTCCCAGATATTGCCATCATATACTTAGGCAGCTAGCATTATATGCCCAGGTACACGCCCCATTGGGCAGCTAGTGCCATCCCATGCCTACTCATGCCATTTCCCAGATATTGGCATCATATACTTACGTAGATAGCATTATATGACCAGGTACTCGCCCCACCAGGCAGCTAGTGCCATCACATGCCTACTCATGCCATTTCCCAGATATTGCCATCATATACTTAGGCAGCTAGCATTATATGCCCAGGTACACGCCCCATTCGGCAGCTAGTACCATCCCATGCCTACTCATGCCATTTCCCAGATATTGGCATCATATACTTACGTAGTTAGCATTATATGCCCAGGTACTCGCCCCACCAGGCAGCTAGTGCCATCACATGCCTACTCATGCCATTTCCCAGAAATTGCCATCATATACTTAGGTAGCTAGCATTATATGCCCAGGTACACGCCCCATTAGGCAGCTAGTGCCATCACATGCCTACTCATGCCATTTCCCAGATATTGCCATCCTATACTTAGGTAGTTAGCATTATATGCCCAGGTACACGCCCCATTAGGCAGCTAGTGCCATCACATGCCTACTCATGCCATTTCCCAGATATTGCCATCCTATACTTAGGTAGTTAGCATTATATGCCCAGGTACACGCCCCATTAGGCAGCTAGTGCCATCACATGCCTACTCATGCCATTTCCCAGATATTGCCATCCTATACTTAGGTAGTTAGCATTATATGCACAGGTACACGCCCCATTAGGCAGCTAGTGCCATCACATGCCTACTCATGCCATTTCCCAGATATTGCCATCATATACTTAGGTAGTTAGCATTATATGCCCAGGTACACACCCCATTAGGCAGCTAGTGCCATCACATGCCTACTCATGCCATTTCACAGATATTGCCATCCTATACTTAGGTAGTTATCATTATATGCTCAGGTTCTCGCCCCATCACGCAGCTAGTGCCATCACATGCCTACTCATGCCATTCCCCAGATATTGGCATTCTATACTTAGTTAGCTAGCATTGTATGCACAGGTACATGCCCCATCAGGCAGCTAGTGCCATCACATGCCTACTCATGCCATTTCCCAGATATTGGCATCATATACTTAGGTAGCTAGCATTATATGCCCAGCTACACGCCCCATCAGGCAGCTAGTGCCATCACATGCCTACTCATGCCATTTCCCAGATATTGGCATCATATACTTAGGTAGCTAGCATTATATGCCCAGGTACACGCCCCATTAGGCAGCTAGTGCCATCACATGCCTACTCATGCCATTTACCAGATATTGGCATCATATACTTAGGTAGCTAGCATTATATGCCCAGTTACTCGCCCCATCACGCAGCTAGTGCCATCACATGCCTACTCATGCCATTTCCCAGATATTGACATCATATACTTAGGTAGCTAGCATTATATGCCCAGGTACACACCCCATTAGGCAGCTAGTGCCATCACATGCCTACTCATGCCATTTCCCAGATATTGGCATCATATACTTAGGTAGCTAGCATTATATGCCCAGGTACTCGCCCCATTACGCAGCTAGTGCCATCACATGCCTACTCATGCCATTTCCCAGATATTGGCATCATATCCTTAGGTAGCTAGCATTATATGCCCAGGTACTCGCCCCATCACGCAGCTAGTGCCATCACATGCCTACTCATGCCATTTTCCAGATATTGCCATCATATACTTAGCCAGCTAGCATTATATGCCCAGGTACACGCCCCATTCGGCAGCTAGTGCCATCCCATGCCTACTCATGCCATTTCCCAGATATTGGCATCATATACTTACGTAGTTAGCATTATATGCCCAGGTACTCACCCCACCAGGCAGCTAGTGCCATCACATGCCTACTCATGCCATTTCCCAGATATTGCCATCATATACTTAGGCAGCTAGCATTATATGCCCAGGTACACGCCCCATTCGGCAGCTAGTGCCATCCCATTCCTACTCATGCCATTTCCCAGATATTGGCATCATATACTTACGTAGCTAGCATTATATGCCCAGGTACATGCCCCATTAGGCAGCTAGTGCCATCACATGCCTACTCATGCCATTTCCCAGATATTGGCATCATATACTTAGGTAGCTAGCATTATATGCCCAGTTACTCGCCCCATCACGCAGCTAGTGCCATCACATGCCTACTCATGCCATTTCCCAGATATTGACATCATATACTTAGGTAGCTAGCATTATATGCCCAGCTACACGCCCCATCAGGCAGCTAGTGCCGTCACATGCCTACTCCTGCCATTTCCCAGATATTGACATCATATACTTAGGTAGCTAGCATTATATGCCCAGGTACACGCCCCATTAGGCAGCTAGTGCCATCACATGCCTACTCATGCCATTTCCCAGATATTGGCATCATATACTTAGGTAGCTAGCATTATATGCCCAGTTACTCGCCCCATCACGCAGCTAGTGCCATCACATGCCTACTCATGCCATTTCCCAGATATTGACATCATATACTTAGGTAGCTAGCATTATATGCCCAGGTACACGCCCCATTAGGCAGCTAGTGCCATCACATGCCTACTCATGCCATTTCCCAGATATTGGCATCATATACTTAGGTAGCTAGCATTATATGCCCAGGTACTCACCCCATCACGCAGCTAGTGCCATCACATGCCTACTCATGCCATTTCCCAGATATTGGCATCATATACTTAGGTAGCTAGCATTATATGCCCAGTTACTCGCCCCATCACGCAGCTAGTGCCATCACATGCCTACTCATGCCATTTCCCAGATATTGACATCATATACTTAGGTAGCTAGCATTATATGCCCAGGTACACACCCCATTAGGCAGCTAGTGCCATCACATGCCTACTCATGCCATTTCCCAGATATTGGCATCATATACTTAGGTAGCTAGCATTATATGCCCAGGTACTCGCCCCATTACGCAGCTAGTGCCATCACATGCCTACTCATGCCATTTCCCAGATATTGGCATCATATCCTTAGGTAGCTAGCATTATATGCCCAGGTACTCGCCCCATCACGCAGCTAGTGCCATCACATGCCTACTCATGCCATTTTCCAGATATTGCCATCATATACTTAGCCAGCTAGCATTATATGCCCAGGTACACGCCCCATTCGGCAGCTAGTGCCATCCCATGCCTACTCATGCCATTTCCCAGATATTGGCATCATATACTTACGTAGTTAGCATTATATGCCCAGGTACTAGCCCCACCAGGCAGCTAGTGCCATCACATGCCTACTCATGCCATTTCCCAGATATTGCCATCATATACTTAGGCAGCTAGCATTATATGCCCAGGTACACGCCCCATTCCGCAGCTAGTGCCATCCCATTCCTACTCATGCCATTTCCCAGATATTGGCATCATATACTTATGTAGTTAGCATTATATGCCCAGGTACTCGCCCCACCAGGCAGCTAGTGCCATCACATGCCTACTCATGCCATTTCCCAGCTATTGTCATCATATACTTAGGTAGCTAGCATTATATGCCCAGGTACACGCCCCACCAGGCAGCTAGTGCCATCACATGCCTACTCATGCCATTTGCCAGATATTGACATCATATACTTAGGTAGTTAGCATGATATGCCCAGGTGTGCACACCACCAGGCAGCTAATGCCATCACATGCCTACTCATGCCATTTCCCAGATATTGCCATCATATACTTAGGTAGCTAGCATTATATGCCCAGCTACACGCCCCATCAGGCAGCTAGTGCCATCACATGCCTACTCATGCCATTTCCCAGATATTGCCGTCCTATACTTAGGTAGTTAGCATTATATGTCCAGGTACACGCCCCTTTAGGCAGCTAGTGCCATCACATGCCTACTCATGCCATTTCCCAGATATTGCCATAATATACTTAGGTAGCTAGCATTATATGCCAAGGTACATGCCTCATCAGGCAGCTAGTGCCATCACATGCCTACTCATGCCATTTCCCAGATATTGGCATCATATACTTAGGTAGTTAGCATTATATGACCAGGTGCGCGCACCACCAGGCAGTTAGTGCCATCACATGCCTACTCATGCTATTTCCCAGATATTGGCATCCTATACTTAGGTAGCTAGCATTATATGCCCAGGTTCACGCCCCTTTAGGCAGCTAGTGCCATCACATGCCTACTCATGCCATTTCCCAGATATTGCCATAATATACTTAGGTAGCTAGCATTATATGCCAAGGTACATGCCTCATCAGGCAGCTAGTGCCATCACATGCCTACTCATGCCATTTCCCAGATATTGGCATCATATACTTAGGTAGTTAGCATTATGTGACCAGGTGCGCGCACCACCAGGCAGTTAGTGCCATCACATGCCTACTCATGCTATTTCCCAGATATTGGCATCCTATACTTAGGTAGCTAGCATTATATGCCCAGTTACACGCCCCATCAGGCAGCTAGTGCCATCACATGCCTACTCATGCCATTTCCCAGATATTGGCATCCTATACTTAGGTAGTTAGCATTAAATGCCCAGGTACACGCCCCATCAGGCAGCTAGTGCTATCACATGCCTACTCATGCCATTTCCCAGATATTGCCATCATATACTTAGGTAGATAGCATTATATGCCCAGGTACTCGCCCCATCAGGCAGCTAGTGCCATCACATGCCTACTCATGCCATTTCCCAGATATTGGCATCATATACTTAGGTAGCTAGCATTATATGCCCAGTTACTCGCCCTATCACTCAGCTAGTGCCATCACATGCCTACTCATGCCATTTCCCAGATATTGACATCATATACTTAGGTAGCTAGCATTATATGCCCAGCTACACGCCCCATCAGGCAGCTAGTGCCGTCACATGCCTACTCCTGCCATTTCCCAGATATTGACATCATATACTTAGGTAGCTAGCATTATATGCCCAGGTACACGCCCCATTAGGCAGCTAGTGCCATCACATGCCTACTCATGCCATTTCCCAGATATTGGCATCATATACTTAGGTAGCTAGCATTATATGCCCAGTTACTCGCCCCATCACGCAGCTAATGCCATCACATGCCTACTCATGGCATTTCCCAGATATTGACATCATATACTTAGGTAGCTAGCATTATATGCCCAGGTACATGCCCCATTAGGCAGCTAGTGCCATCACATGCCTACTCATGCCATTTCCCAGATATTGGCATCATATACTTAGGTAGCTAGCATTATATGCCCAGGTACTCACCCCATCACGCAGCTAGTGCCATCACATGCCTACTCATGCCATTTCCCAGATATTGGCATCATATACTTAGGTAGCTAGCATTATATGCCCAGGTACTCGCCCGATCACGCAGCTAGTGCCATCACATGCCTACTCATGCCATTTTCCAGATATTGCCATCATATACTTAGCCAGCTAGCATTATATGCCCAGGTACACGCCCCATTCGGCAGCTAGTGCCATCCCATGCCTACTCATGCCATTTCCCAGATATTGGCATCATATACTTACGTAGTTAGCATTATATGCCCAGGTACTCGCCCCACCAGGCAGCTAGTGCCATCACATGCCTACTCATGCCATTTCCCAGATATTGCCATCATATACTTGGGCAGCTAGCATTATATGCCCAGGTACACGCCCCATTCCGCAGCTAGTGCCATCCCATTCCTACTCATGCCATTTCCCAGATATTGGCATCATATACTTATGTAGTTAGCATTATATGCCCAGGTACTCGCCCCACCAGGCAGCTAGTGCCATCACATGCCTACTCATGCCATTTCCCAGCTATTGTCATCATATACTTAGGTAGCTAGCATTATATGCCCAGGTACACGCCCCACCAGGCAGCTAGTGCCATCACATGCCTACTCATGCCATTTGCCAGATATTGACATCATATACTTAGGTAGTTAGCATGATATGCCCAGGTGTGCACACCACCAGGCAGCTAATGCCATCACATGCCTACTCATGCCATTTCCCAGATATTGCCATCATATACTTAGATAGCTAGCATTATATGCCCAGCTACACGCCCCATCAGGCAGCTAGTGCCATCACATGCCTACTCATGCCATTTCCCAGATATTGCCGTCCTATACTTAGGTAGTTAGCATTATATGTCCAGGTACACGCCCCTTTAGGCAGCTAGTGCCATCACATGCCTACTCATGCCATTTCCCAGATATTGCCATAATATACTTAGGTAGCTAGCATTATATGCCAAGGTACATGCCTCATCAGGCAGCTAGTGCCATCACATGCCTACTCATGCCATTTCCCAGATATTGGCATCATATACTTAGGTAGTTAGCATTATATGACCAGGTGCGCGCACCACCAGGCAGTTAGTGCCATCACATGCCTACTCATGCTATTTCCCAGATATTGGCATCCTATACTTAGGTAGCTAGCATTATATGCCCAGGTACACGCCCCATCAGGCAGCTAGTGCCATCACATGCCTACTCATGCCATTTCCCAGATATTGGCATCCTATACTTAGGTAGTTAGCATTAAATGCCCAGGTACACGCCCCATCAGGCAGCTAGTGCTATCACATGCCTACTCATGCCATTTCCCAGATATTGCCATCATATACTTAGGTAGCTAGCATTATATGCCCAGGTACTCGCCCCATCAGGCAGCTAGTGCCATCACATGCCTATTCATGCCATTTCCCAGATATTGGCATTCTATACTTAGGTAGCTAGCATTATCTTCCCAGGTACTCGCCCCATCAGGCAGCTAGTGCCATCACATGCCTACTCATGCCATTTCCCAGATATTGCCATCCTATACTTAGGTAGCTAGCATTATATGCCCAGGTACACGCCCCATCAGGCAGCTAGTGCCATCACATGCCTACTCATGCCATTTCCCAGATATTGCCATCCTATACTTAGGTAGCTAGCATTATATGCCCAGGTACTTGCCCCATCAGGCAGCTAGTGCCATCACATGCCTACTCATGCCATTTCCCAGATATTGGCATCATATACTTAGGTAGCTAGCATTATATGCCCAGGTACTCACCCCATCACGCAGCTAGTGCCATCACATGCCTACTCATGCCATTTACCAGATATTGGCATCATATACTTAGGTAGCTAGCATTATATGCCCAGTTACTCGCCCCATCACGCAGCTAGTGCCATCACATGCCTACTCATGCCATTTCCCAGATATTGACATCATATACTTAGGTAGCTAGCATTATATGCCCAGGTACACACCCCATTAGGCAGCTAGTGCCATCACATGCCTACTCATGCCATTTCCCAGATATTGGCATCATATACTTAGGTAGCTAGCATTATATGCCCAGGTACTCGCCCCATTACGCAGCTAGTGCCATCACATGCCTACTCATGCCATTTCCCAGATATTGGCATCATATCCTTAGGTAGCTAGCATTATATGCCCAGGTACTCGCCCCATCACGCAGCTAGTGCCATCACATGCCTACTCATGCCATTTTCCAGATATTGCCATCATATACTTAGCCAGCTAGCATTATATGCCCAGGTACACGCCCCATTCGGCAGCTAGTGCCATCCCATGCCTACTCATGCCATTTCCCAGATATTGGCATCATATACTTACGTAGTTAGCATTATATGCCCAGGTACTCACCCCACCAGGCAGCTAGTGCCATCACATGCCTACTCATGCCATTTCCCAGATATTGCCATCATATACTTAGGCAGCTAGCATTATATGCCCAGGTACACGCCCCATTCGGCAGCTAGTGCCATCCCATTCCTACTCATGCCATTTCCCAGATATTGGCATCATATACTTACGTAGCTAGCATTATATGCCCAGGTACATGCCCCATTAGGCAGCTAGTGCCATCACATGCCTACTCATGCCATTTCCCAGATATTGGCATCATATACTTAGGTAGCTAGCATTATATGCCCAGTTACTCGCCCCATCACGCAGCTAGTGCCATCACATGCCTACTCATGCCATTTCCCAGATATTGACATCATATACTTAGGTAGCTAGCATTATATGCCCAGCTACACGCCCCATCAGGCAGCTAGTGCCGTCACATGCCTACTCCTGCCATTTCCCAGATATTGACATCATATACTTAGGTAGCTAGCATTATATGCCCAGGTACACGCCCCATTAGGCAGCTAGTGCCATCACATGCCTACTCATGCCATTTCCCAGATATTGGCATCATATACTTAGGTAGCTAGCATTATATGCCCAGTTACTCGCCCCATCACGCAGCTAGTGCCATCACATGCCTACTCATGCCATTTCCCAGATATTGACATCATATACTTAGGTAGCTAGCATTATATGCCCAGGTACACGCCCCATTAGGCAGCTAGTGCCATCACATGCCTACTCATGCCATTTCCCAGATATTGGCATCATATACTTAGGTAGCTAGCATTATATGCCCAGGTACTCACCCCATCACGCAGCTAGTGCCATCACATGCCTACTCATGCCATTTCCCAGATATTGGCATCATATACTTAGGTAGCTAGCATTATATGCCCAGTTACTCGCCCCATCACGCAGCTAGTGCCATCACATGCCTACTCATGCCATTTCCCAGATATTGACATCATATACTTAGGTAGCTAGCATTATATGCCCAGGTACACACCCCATTAGGCAGCTAGTGCCATCACATGCCTACTCATGCCATTTCCCAGATATTGGCATCATATACTTAGGTAGCTAGCATTATATGCCCAGGTACTCGCCCCATTACGCAGCTAGTGCCATCACATGCCTACTCATGCCATTTCCCAGATATTGGCATCATATCCTTAGGTAGCTAGCATTATATGCCCAGGTACTCGCCCCATCACGCAGCTAGTGCCATCACATGCCTACTCATGCCATTTTCCAGATATTGCCATCATATACTTAGCCAGCTAGCATTATATGCCCAGGTACACGCCCCATTCGGCAGCTAGTGCCATCCCATGCCTACTCATGCCATTTCCCAGATATTGGCATCATATACTTACGTAGTTAGCATTATATGCCCAGGTACTAGCCCCACCAGGCAGCTAGTGCCATCACATGCCTACTCATGCCATTTCCCAGATATTGCCATCATATACTTAGGCAGCTAGCATTATATGCCCAGGTACACGCCCCATTCCGCAGCTAGTGCCATCCCATTCCTACTCATGCCATTTCCCAGATATTGGCATCATATACTTATGTAGTTAGCATTATATGCCCAGGTACTCGCCCCACCAGGCAGCTAGTGCCATCACATGCCTACTCATGCCATTTCCCAGCTATTGTCATCATATACCTAGGTAGCTAGCATTATATGCCCAGGTACACGCCCCACCAGGCAGCTAGTGCCATCACATGCCTACTCATGCCATTTGCCAGATATTGACATCATATACTTAGGTAGTTAGCATGATATGCCCAGGTGTGCACACCACCAGGCAGCTAATGCCATCACATGCCTACTCATGCCATTTCCCAGATATTGCCATCATATACTTAGGTAGCTAGCATTATATGCCCAGCTACACGCCCCATCAGGCAGCTAGTGCCATCACATGCCTACTCATGCCATTTCCCAGATATTGCCGTCCTATACTTAGGTAGTTAGCATTATATGTCCAGGTACACGCCCCTTTAGGCAGCTAGTGCCATCACATGCCTACTCATGCCATTTCCCAGATATTGCCATAATATACTTAGGTAGCTAGCATTATATGCCAAGGTACATGCCTCATCAGGCAGCTAGTGCCATCACATGCCTACTCATGCCATTTCCCAGATATTGGCATCATATACTTAGGTAGTTAGCATTATATGACCAGGTGCGCGCACCACCAGGCAGTTAGTGCCATCACATGCCTACTCATGCTATTTCCCAGATATTGGCATCCTATACTTAGGTAGCTAGCATTATATGCCCAGGTTCACGCCCCTTTAGGCAGCTAGTGCCATCACATGCCTACTCATGCCATTTCCCAGATATTGCCATAATATACTTAGGTAGCTAGCATTATATGCCAAGGTACATGCCTCATCAGGCAGCTAGTGCCATCACATGCCTACTCATGCCATTTCCCAGATATTGGCATCATATACTTAGGTAGTTAGCATTATATGACCAGGTGCGCGCACCACCAGGCAGTTAGTGCCATCACATGCCTACTCATGCTATTTCCCAGATATTGGCATCCTATACTTAGGTAGCTAGCATTATATGCCCAGTTACACGCCCCATCAGGCAGCTAGTGCCATCACATGCCTACTCATGCCATTTCCCAGATATTGGCATCCTATACTTAGGTAGTTAGCATTAAATGCCCAGGTACACGCCCCATCAGGCAGCTAGTGCTATCACATGCCTACTCATGCCATTTCCCAGATATTGCCATCATATACTTAGGTAGCTAGCATTATATGCCCAGGTACTCGCCCCATCAGGCAGCTAGTGCCATCACATGCCTACTCATGCCATTTCCCAGATATTGGCATCATATACTTAGGTAGCTAGCATTATATGCCCAGTTACTCGCCCTATCACTCAGCTAGTGCCATCACATGCCTACTCCTGCCATTTCCCAGATATTGACATCATATACTTAGGTAGCTAGCATTATATGCCCAGGTACACGCCCCATTAGGCAGCTAGTGCCATCACATGCCTACTCATGCCATTTCCCAGATATTGGCATCATATACTTAGGTAGCTAGCATTATATGCCCAGTTACTCGCCCCATCACGCAGCTAATGCCATCACATGCCTACTCATGGCATTTCCCAGATATTGACATCATATACTTAGGTAGCTAGCATTATATGCCCAGGTACATGCCCCATTAGGCAGCTAGTGCCATCACATGCCTACTCATGCCATTTCCCAGATATTGGCATCATATACTTAGGTAGCTAGCATTATATGCCCAGGTACTCACCCCATCACGCAGCTAGTGCCATCACATGCCTACTCATGCCATTTCCCAGATATTGGCATCATATACTTAGGTAGCTAGCATTATATGCCCAGGTACTCGCCCGATCACGCAGCTAGTGCCATCACATGCCTACTCATGCCATTTTCCAGATATTGCCATCATATACTTAGCCAGCTAGCATTATATGCCCAGGTACACGCCCCATTCGGCAGCTAGTGCCATCCCATGCCTACTCATGCCATTTCCCAGATATTGGCATCATATACTTACGTAGTTAGCATTATATGCCCAGGTACTCGCCCCACCAGGCAGCTAGTGCCATCACATGCCTACTCATGCCATTTCCCAGATATTGCCATCATATACTTAGGCAGCTAGCATTATATGCCCAGGTACACGCCCCATTCCGCAGCTAGTGCCATCCCATTCCTACTCATGCCATTTCCCAGATATTGGCATCATATACTTATGTAGTTAGCATGATATGCCCAGGTACTCGCCCCACCAGGCAGCTAGTGCCATCACATGCCTACTCATGCCATTTCCCAGCTATTGTCATCATATACTTAGGTAGCTAGCATTATATGCCCAGGTACACGCCCCACCAGGCAGCTAGTGCCATCACATGCCTACTCATGCCATTTGCCAGATATTGACATCATATACTTAGGTAGTTAGCATGATATGCCCAGGTGTGCACACCACCAGGCAGCTAATGCCATCACATGCCTACTCATGCCATTTCCCAGATATTGCCATCATATACTTAGGTAGCTAGCATTATATGCCCAGCTACACGCCCCATCAGGCAGCTAGTGCCATCACATGCCTACTCATGCCATTTCCCAGATATTGCCGTCCTATACTTAGGTAGTTAGCATTATATGTCCAGGTACACGCCCCTTTAGGCAGCTAGTGCCATCACATGCCTACTCATGCCATTTCCCAGATATTGCCATAATATACTTAGGTAGCTAGCATTATATGCCAAGGTACATGCCTCATCAGGCAGCTAGTGCCATCACATGCCTACTCATGCCATTTCCCAGATATTGGCATCATATACTTAGGTAGTTAGCATTATATGACCAGGTGCGCGCACCACCAGGCAGTTAGTGCCATCACATGCCTACTCATGCTATTTCCCAGATATTGGCATCCTATACTTAGGTAGCTAGCATTATATGCCCAGGTACACGCCCCATCAGGCAGCTAGTGCCATCACATGCCTACTCATGCCATTTCCCAGATATTGGCATCCTATACTTAGGTAGTTAGCATTAAATGCCCAGGTACACGCCCCATCAGGCAGCTAGTGCTATCACATGCCTACTCATGCCATTTCCCAGATATTGCCATCATATACTTAGGTAGCTAGCATTATATGCCCAGGTACTCGCCCCATCAGGCAGCTAGTGCCATCACATGCCTATTCATGCCATTTCCCAGATATTGGCATTCTATACTTAGGTAGCTAGCATTATCTTCCCAGGTACTCGCCCCATCAGGCAGCTAGTGCCATCACATGCCTACTCATGCCATTTCCCAGATATTGCCATCCTATACTTAGGTAGCTAGCATTATATGCCCAGGTACACGCCCCATCAGGCAACTAGTGCCATCACATGCCTACTCATGCCATTTCCCAGATATTGCCATCCTATACTTAGGTAGCTAGCATTATATGCCCAGGTACTTGCCCCATCAGGCAGCTAGTGCCATCACATGCCTACTCATGCCATTTCCCAGATATTGGCATCATATACTTAGGTAGCTAGCATTATATGCCCAGGTACTCACCCCATCACGCAGCTAGTGCCATCACATGCCTACTCATGCCATTTCCCAGATATTGCCATCATATACTTAGCCAGCTAGCATTATATGCCCAGGTACACACCCCATTCGGCAGCTAGTGCCATCCCATGCCTACTCATGCCATTTCCCAGATATTGGCATCATATATTTACGTAGTTAGCATTATATGCCCAGGTACTCGCCCCACCAGGCAGCTAGCGCCATCACATGCCTACTCATGCCATTTCCCAGCTATTGCCATCATATACTTAGGCAGTTAGCATTATATGCCCAGGTACACGCCCCATTCGGCAGCTAGTACCCTCCCATGCCTACTCATGCCATTTCCCAGATATTGGCATCATATACTTAAGTAGTTAGAATTATATGCCCAGGTACTCGCCCTACCAGGCAGCTAATGCCATCACATGCCTACTCATGCCATTTCCCAGATATTGCCATCATATACTTAGGTAGCTAGCATTATATGCCCAGGTACACGCCCCATTAGGCAGCTAGTGCCATCACATGCCTACTCATGCCATTTCCCAGATATTTCCATCCTATACTTAGGTAGTTAGCATTATATGCACAGGTATATGCCCCATTAGGCAGCTAGTGCCATCACATGCCTACTCATTCCATTTCCCAGATATTGCCATCCTATACTTAGGTAGTTAGCATTATATGTCCAGGTACACGCCCCATTAGGCAGCTAGTGCCATCACATGCCTACTCATGCCATTTCCCAGATATTGGCATCATATACTGACGTAGTTAGCATTATATGCCCAGGTACTCGCCCCACCAGGCAGCTAGCGCCATCACATGCCTACTCATGCCATTTACCAGCTATTGCCATCATATACTTAGGCAGTTAGCATTGTATGCCCAGGTACACGCCCCATTCGGCAGCTAGTACCATCCCATGCCTACTCATGCCATTTCCCAGATATTGGCATCATATACTTAAGTAGTTAGCATTATATGCCCAGGTACTCTCCCTACCAGGCAGCTAATGCCATCACATGCCTACTCATGCCATTTCCCAGATATTGCCATCATATACTTAGGTAGCTAGCATTATATGCCCAGGTACACGCCCCATTAGGCAGCTAGTGCCATCACATGCCTACTCATGCCATTTCCCAGATATTTCCATCCTATACTTAGGTAGTTAGCATTATATGCACAGGTATATGCCCCATTAGGCAGCTAGTGCCATCACATGCCTACTCATGCCATTTCCCAGATATTGCCATCCTATACTTAGGTAGTTAGCATTATATGTCCAGGTACACGCCCCATTAGGCAGCTAGTGCCATCACATGCCTACTCATGCCATTTCCCAGATATTGGCATCATATACTTACGTAGTTAGCATTATATGCCCAGGTACTCGCCCCACCAGGCAGCTAGCGCCATCACATGCCTACTCATGCCATTTCCCAGCTATTGCCATCATATACTTAGGCAGTTAGCATTATATGCCCAGGTACACGCCCCATTCGGCAGCTAGTACCATCCCATGCCTACTCATGCCATTTCCCAGATATTGGCATCATATACTTAAGTAGTTAGCATTATATGCCCAGGTACTCGCCCTACCAGGCAGCTAATGCCATCACTGTCAGTCGCGCTCTTGCCCTCGTAGTGAAGCCGAGGAGTTCTTCTCGCCAATCTACCGAACTATTCAGTATAATCAACAAACAGAACAGTTGATTGGCGGAAAGATGGAATGTCAACGAAGAGTCCAGAACCCGATGGAATCAGGATACCGGAGCAGGTTCTCTTCTCAAGGAGTACAGGCAAGACCCCCAGACAACTGCACTTCGAGCAAATATCACATAGATGCGATGTATGCAAATAAATGCAGAAAACAGAATAGAATCCACCACTAACCTGAGTAGTTCTTCAGAAACTCCGATTCTCCGAACATTCCCAAGGAGGAATAAGAAGGAAGGTAAAATCCAACCCAAGATCCAGGTACAAGGCAAAGTAAGAAGCAGGAGAAAATCCACTCTGACTGTCCCAAGAGCACAACCTAACCCGACGGCACGAGGACGCCTACAAGGTACAACAAGGCAGTCTCTAGTCCATGTACCAAAGGTGACGAGTTCCAATGCAGGTGGACAATCCTAGCAGGTTAGGATCGTGGACGATCCGAGGTCGAAGAACAGGGCTGGCAGCAAAAGTACAAAGGATTACCAAAAGCAGGTCCGGGGGCGATCCGAGGTCGAAGAGCAGGGCTGGCAGCAAAAGTACAAAGGAGTAGCCAAAGCAGGTCCGTGGGGCGATCCGAGGTCGAAGAGCAGGGCTGGCAGCAAAAGTACAAAGGAGTAGCCGAAGCAGGTCCGTGGGCGATCCGAGGTCGAAGAGCAGGGCTGGCAGCAAAAGTACAAAGGAGTAGCCAAAGCAGGTCCGTGGGGCGATCCGAGGTCGAAGAGCAGGGCTGGCAGCAAAAGTACAAAGGAGTAGCCGAAGCAGGTCCGTGGGCGATCCGAGGTCGAAGAGCAGGAAGACAAGGCAAGAGAGGACAAGATGCTGGAATTACAAGAAAAGGCAAGCCGCTAGAATACAAGATTCAGAAGCGCCGGCAAAACGAACAGGCGTGGCTTATATAACAGTCACATGATCATTAGACGTATACTTAACGTGTAGAGGGAAAAAGGACCGACGTGAGAGGACGCCAACGTCTCCATGCCAACTTCTAAGATCCCGGCAGACGAGAACTTAAAGGGACCGTAACCACCGTTCGTTGGCGAATAAGAAGAGCCACACGTATTATTTCTCGTGGAAGCCGGATAACTAAGGCGACCCAACACAGATGGTTTCTGCCGATTCTTGACAATCACATGCCTACTCATGCCATTTCCCAGATATTGCCATCATATACTTAGGTAGCTAGCATTATATGCCCAGGTACATGCCCCATTAGGCAGCTAGTGCCATCACATGCCTACTCATGCCATTTCCCAGATATTTCCATCCTATACTTAGGTAGTTAGCATTATATGCACAGGTATATGCCCCATTAGGCAGCTAGTGCCATCACATGCCTACTCATGCCATTTCCCAGATATTGCCATCCTATACTTAGGTAGTTAGCATTATATGTCCAGGTACACGCCCCATTAGGCAGCTAGTGCCATCACATGCCTACTCATGCCATTTCCCAGATATTGCCATCATATACTTAGGTAGCTAGCATTATATGCCCAGGTACATGCCCTATCAGGCAGCTAGTGCCATCAAATGCCTACTCATGCCATTTCCCAGATATTGGCATCATATACTTAGGTAGCTAGCATTATATGCCCAGCTACACGCCCCATCAGGCAGCTAGTGCCATCACATGCATACTTATGCCATTTCCCAGATATTTCCATCCTATACTTAGGTAGTTAGCATTATATGCACAGGTATATGCCCCATTAGGCAGCTAGTGCCATCACATGCCTACTCATGCCATTTCCCAGATATTGCCATCCTATACTTAGGTAGTTAGCATTATATGTCCAGGTACACGCCCCATTAGGCAGCTAGTGCCATCACATGCCTACTCATGCCATTTCCCAGATATTGGCATCATATACTTACGTAGTTAGCATTATATGCCCAGGTACTCGCCCCACCAGGCAGCTAGCGCCATCACATGCCTACTCATGCCATTTCCCAGCTATTGCCATCATATACTTAGGCAGTTAGCATTATATGCCCAGGTACACGCCCCATTCGGCAGCTAGTACCATCCCATGCCTACTCATGCCATTTCCCAGATATTGGCATCATATACTTAAGTAGTTAGCATTATATGCCCAGGTACTCGCCCTACCAGGCAGCTAATGCCATCACTGTCAGTCGCGCTCTTGCCCTCGTAGTGAAGCCGAGGAGTTCTTCTCGCCAATCTACCGAACTATTCAGTATAATCAACAAACAGAACAGTTGATTGGCGGAAAGATGGAATGTCAACGAAGAGTCCAGAACCCGATGGAATCAGGATACCGGAGCAGGTTCTCTTCTCAAGGAGTACAGGCAAGACCCCCAGACAACTGCACTTCGAGCAAATATCACATAGATGCGATGTATGCAAATAAATGCAGAAAACAGAATAGAATCCACCACTAACCTGAGTAGTTCTTCAGAAACTCCGATTCTCCGAACATTCCCAAGGAGGAATAAGAAGGAAGGTAAAATCCAACCCAAGATCCAGGTACAAGGCAAAGTAAGAAGCAGGAGAAAATCCACTCTGACTGTCCCAAGAGCACAACCTAACCCGACGGCACGAGGACGCCTACAAGGTACAACAAGGCAGTCTCTAGTCCATGTACCAAAGGTGACGAGTTCCAATGCAGGTGGACAATCCTAGCAGGTTAGGATCGTGGACGATCCGAGGTCGAAGAACAGGGCTGGCAGCAAAAGTACAAAGGATTACCAAAAGCAGGTCCGGGGGCGATCCGAGGTCGAAGAGCAGGGCTGGCAGCAAAAGTACAAAGGAGTAGCCAAAGCAGGTCCGTGGGGCGATCCGAGGTCGAAGAGCAGGGCTGGCAGCAAAAGTACAAAGGAGTAGCCGAAGCAGGTCCGTGGGCGATCCGAGGTCGAAGAGCAGGAAGACAAGGCAAGAGAGGACAAGATGCTGGAATTACAAGAAAAGGCAAGCCGCTAGAATACAAGATTCAGAAGCGCCGGCAAAACGAACAGGCGTGGCTTATATAACAGTCACATGATCATTAGACGTATACTTAACGTGTAGAGGGAAAAAGGACCGACGTGAGAGGACGCCAACGTCTCCATGCCAACTTCCAAGATCCCGGCAGACGAGAACTTAAAGGGACCGTAACCACCGTTCGTTGGCGAATACGAGAGCCACACGTATTATTTCTCGTGGAAGCCGGATAACTAAGGCGACCCAACACAGATGGTTTCTGCCGATTCTTGACAGTTTCCTTCCCCAAAGAGGCCCCCACACGCCTTGATCTCCAGAAACGGGACAACAAAACCGGGGCATGTACGTTTTCGCATGGCTCCCAGGTGCGATCCTCTGGACCATAGCCCTTCCAGTCAACATAGTAGAGTCTCCTACCGTACCGAACCTTGGTGTCCAAGATGGCCGACACCTCATACTCCACAGCACCCTGAACCCTGAGAGGCGGAGGATGGGAGGGAAGACGGGTGTTAGGACGGCACGGTTTGATCAAAGACACGTGGAATACTGGGTGTATTTTCCACGACTGGGGAAGAACCAGACGCACCACTGCCGGGTTGATGACATGTGAGATAACATATGGCCCAACAAAACGTGGGAGCAACTTCCTCTGACCAGGCAGGCGTAAATTGCGAGTAGACAACCAGACGTTCATGCCTGGGAGATACACTGGAGCAGGGGTACGGTGCCGGTCTGCATATAACTTGGTCCTGTTCTGAGCCTCCAACAATCGTCTCATAACCTGGACATGGGTGCCGGAAATGTCCCTAACACAGGCAAGGGCAGCAGGATTGTGAGCCGGCAGGACAGGTGCGAGAGGCAAGGAACGCGGATGCCGCCCATACAGGGCAAAGAAAGGAGAAACCTGTGTAGCAGTGTGGAGTGAATTATTGTAGGCAAATTTGGCCATAGATAGTACCGAGAGCCAATCGTCCTGACGCTGAAAGATGAGACACCTTATGTATTGCTCCATAGTGGCATTCAGACGTTCGGTCTGGCCATCCGTCTGCGGATGATAAGCACTCGAAAATCGAGCTTCGATACCTAGTGCAACCGACAAAGCCCTCCAAAAGCGTGAAGTAAACTGAGGACCGCGGTCGGAGATGATTATAGAAGGAAGACCAAACAACCGAAAGACGTTCCGTAGAAAAAGATCCGCCAGTTTGGGAGCAGTAGGGATCCCTTGACAAGGTACGAATAGTGCCATTTTGGTGAAATAGTCGACGACCACCCAAACAGTATCAAAACCGTCCACCGGAGGTAGTTCCACAACGAAATCCATGGAAATGGAGGACCAAGGATGATCTGGAAGAGGCATAGGTTGGAGCAAACCCATGGGTTTGCCATGTGATGACTTACACTGAGCGCAAACCGAACAAGTATTTACGTAATCAGTAACATCCTGTGATAAAGACGGCCACCAACACCATCTTTTCAGTAGCTCCACCGACTTCCTAATACCGGGATGAGCAGCCAGAGAGGAGTCATGACACCATTGTATAGCAGTACGTCGCGTCTCTGGAGTAGGCAGGAATATCTTACCCTGGTAGTAGGGCAAGGAATTTATGTTCTCCAGCTTGTATTTTGTTACTTCCGATGGATCGTTTCTAAGCCATTCCTGTATACAAGACTTAAGTGACGGACGTAAAGAACAACCACAAACTACCTGGGTAGGTAACAGAGGTACACCAGTGGCGTGAGAGGATTTGGCGGGTCCATGTAGACGAGAGAGAGCATCTGCCTTAGAATTCTGAGAACCAGGACGATAGGAAATAGTGAAATCAAACATGGAAAAGAATTCATGCCAACGGGCATGTCGTGCAGTAGTGCATTTCACCGACTGAAGGGCCAAGAGATTCCTATGATCCGTGAACACCTGAACCGGCATTTGGGAACCCAGCAAATGATGCCTCCAAACCAAGAACGCGTCCCTGATAGCCAGCAATTCGCGCTCCGTGATAGTATAGTTCCTTTCATAAGGTGTTAATTTTCTGGAATGAAAGGCTACTGGATGCAAACCCGCATCGTCTGGGCAGGGTTGGGACAGGATAGCCCCCAAGGCCATATCCGAGGCATCAGCCTCGACAATGAATGGTAGGGTTGGGTCCGGATGCTGGAGCACAGGTGCCGAGGTAAAGGCGGACTTCAGAGAGTCAAACGCATGTTGAGCCTCCCCATCCCAACGGAAAGATCTCTTGGAGCTAGTCAGAGCCGTAATGGGACAGACAATGGTTGAAAAGTCTTGAACGAAACGCCGATAGAAGTTCGCAAAACCTAAAAAGGATTGCAACGCCTTTAGATTGTTGGGAACCGGCCAATCCAGTATAGCAGAGACTTTAGATCTGCTCATCTTGACTCCTTTGTTGGTGATGTTAAAGCCAAGAAACTCGACCTCTTGTACGTGGAAGAGACACTTTTCCAGTTTGGCGTATAAATGGTTGTCCCGCAAACGTTGTAGGACTCTACTGACCTGGACAACATGGGTTTCATGGTTGGGGGAGTATATCAAAATGTCGTCGAGATACACGATCAGAAATTGATCCAACATGTCATGAAAGACTTCGTTTATGAAGAACTGGAAAGTGGCGGGGGCGTTACTCAGGCCAAAAGGCATTACCGTGTATTCATATAGACCGTATTTGGTTTTGAAGGCGGTCTTCCATTCATCCCCTTCTCGTATGCGTACAAGGTTGTACGCCCCACGTAAGTCTAACTTGGAGAAGACCTTGGCTGCGCCGAGCTGATCAAGCAAGACTGATATCAGAGGAATCGGGTATTGGTTTCTGACCGTAACGGCATTCAGGGCCCGATAGTCGATACAGGGGCGAAGGTCCCCCTCCTTCTTTGGAACAAAAAACAGAGGGGAAGCTGCCGGAGAACGCGAATGCCGAATGAAGCCGGATTTTAAGGATTTATCAATGTATTCCTTAAGGATGACATCCTCCTTGGGTGTTAATGAATAAATCCTGCCAGATGGTATCTTGGCCCCAGGAATCAATTCTATAGGACAATCAAAAGGCCTGTGGGGTGGAAGGATCTCTGCTCCACCTGCGTCAAAGACATCCCGATAGTCTCGATACTCTGAGGGCAATTGAGTGTTAAGAACCGCTCCTATCGTAGAGGCGGCATCCATGAGAGCATGGCTTGGGCTGGGGTTTTTCTGAACTGATGTCCAACAGAACTGGTCACAATGTTCCGAGAAGAAGTTCACTTCCCCCGACTGCCAATCCACCAGTGGGTTGTGCAGTCTCAACCAAGGAAGTCCCAGGATGACTTTAAACTGTGGGGCGGCAATCAGGTCAAAGGTGATCTCTTCAGAATGCCCACATTCCGTCCTCATGACCAAAGTAGCAGTACGTTCAGTCACTAGACCAGAAACCAAGGTTGAGCCATCAACCGCATTCACGACCTCGGGGTAGTCTTTGGAAACGATCTGTATACCCAACTCTCGGGCATAGTCACCATCAATATAGTTCCCCGTAGCTCCTGAATCCAAGACTACTGGAACTACCCGTCTACCGAGGGAGGTGGAATAGAGAGTGACGGATAAACAACTGTCAAGAATCGGCAGAAACCATCTGTGTTGGGTCGCCTTAGTTATCCGGCTTCCACGAGAAATAATACGTGTGGCTCTCGTATTCGCCAACGAACGGTGGTTACGGTCCCTTTAAGTTCTCGTCTGCCGGGATCTTGGAAGTTGGCATGGAGACGTTGGCGTCCTCTCACGTCGGTCCTTTTTCCCTCTACACGTTAAGTATACGTCTAATGATCATGTGACTGTTATATAAGCCACACCTGTTCGTTTTGCCGGGGCTTCTGAATATGTCAGTCGCACTCTTGCCCTCGTAGTGAAGCCGAGGAGTTCTTCTCGCCAATCTACCGAACTATTCAGTATAATCAACAAACAGAACAGTTGATTGGCGGAAAGATGGAATGTCAACGAAGAGTCCAGAACCCGATGGAATCAGGATACCGGAGCAGGTTCTCTTCTCAAGGAGTACAGGCAAGACCCCCAGACAACTGCACTTCGAGCAAATATCACATAGATGCGATGTATGCAAATAAATGCAGAAAACAGAATAGAATCCACCACTAACCTGAGTAGTTCTTCAGAAACTCCGATTCTCCGAACATTCCCAAGGAGGAATAAGAAGGAAGGTAAAATCCAACCCAAGATCCAGGTACAAGGCAAAGTAAGAAGCAGGAGAAAATCCACTCTGACTGTCCCAAGAGCACAACCTAACCCGACGGCACGAGGACGCCTACAAGGTACAACAAGGCAGTCTCTAGTCCATGTACCAAAGGTGACGAGTTCCAATGCAGGTGGACAATCCTAGCAGGTTAGGATCGTGGACGATCCGAGGTCGAAGAACAGGGCTGGCAGCAAAAGTACAAAGGATTACCAAAAGCAGGTCCGGGGGCGATCCGAGGTCGAAGAGCAGGGCTGGCAGCAAAAGTACAAAGGAGTAGCCAAAGCAGGTCCGTGGGGCGATCCGAGGTCGAAGAGCAGGGCTGGCAGCAAAAGTACAAAGGAGTAGCCGAAGCAGGTCCGTGGGCGATCCGAGGTCGAAGAGCAGGAAGACAAGGCAAGAGAGGACAAGATGCTGGAATTACAAGAAAAGGCAAGCCGCTAGAATACAAGATTCAGAAGCGCCGGCAAAACGAACAGGCGTGGCTTATATAACAGTCACATGATCATTAGACGTATACTTAACGTGTAGAGGGAAAAAGGACCGACGTGAGAGGACGCCAACGTCTCCATGCCAACTTCTAAGATCCCGGCAGACGAGAACTTAAAGGGACCGTAACCACCGTTCGTTGGCGAATAAGAAGAGCCACACGTATTATTTCTCGTGGAAGCCGGATAACTAAGGCGACCCAACACAGATGGTTTCTGCCGATTCTTGACAATCACATGCCTACTCATGCCATTTCCCAGATATTGCCATCATATACTTAGGTAGCTAGCATTATATGCCCAGGTACATGCCCCATTAGGCAGCTAGTGCCATCACATGCCTACTCATGCCATTTCCCAGATATTTCCATCCTATACTTAGGTAGTTAGCATTATATGCACAGGTATATGCCCCATTAGGCAGCTAGTGCCATCACATGCCTACTCATGCCATTTCCCAGATATTGCCATCCTATACTTAGGTAGTTAGCATTATATGTCCAGGTACACGCCCCATTAGGCAGCTAGTGCCATCACATGCCTACTCATGCCATTTCCCAGATATTGCCATCATATACTTAGGTAGCTAGCATTATATGCCCAGGTACATGCCCTATCAGGCAGCTAGTGCCATCAAATGCCTACTCATGCCATTTCCCAGATATTGGCATCATATACTTAGGTAGCTAGCATTATATGCCCAGCTACACGCCCCATCAGGCAGCTAGTGCCATCACATGCATACTTATGCCATTTCCCAGATATTGCCATCCTATACTTAGGTAGCTATCATTATATGCTCAGGTACTCGCCCCATCACGCTGCTAGTGCCATCACATGCCTACTCATGCCATTCCCCAGATATTGGCATTCTATACTTAGTTAGCTAGCATTATATGCCCAGGTACTCGCCCCATCAGGCAGCTAGTGCCATCACATGCCTACTCATGCCATTTCCCAGATATTGGCATCATATACTTAGGTAGCTAGCATTACATGCCCAGGTACTCGCCCCATCACGCAGCTAGTGCCATCACATGCCTATTCATGCCATTTCCCAGATATTGCCATCGTATACTTAGATAGTTAGTATTATATGCCCAGGTACACGCCCCATCAGGCAGCTAGTGCCATCACATGCCTACTCATGCCATTTCCCAGATATTGCCATCCTATACTTAGATAGCTATCATTATATGTCCAGGTACTCGCCCCATCAGGCAGCTAGTTCCATGACATGCCTATTCATGCCATTTCCCAGATATTGCCATCATATACTTAGGTAGCTAGCATTATATGCCCAGGTACACGCCCCACCAGGCAGCTGGTGCCATCACATGCCTACTTTTGCCATTTACCAGATATTGCCGTCCTATACTTAGGTAGCTAGAATTATATGCCCAGGTACTCACCCCATCAGGCAGCTGGTACCATCACATGCCTACTCATGCCATTTCCCAGATATTGGCGTCCTATACTTAGGTAGTTAGCATTATATGCCCAGGTACTCGCCCCATCAGGCAGCTGGTGCCATCACATGCCTACTCATGCCATTTCCCAGATATTGCCATCATATACTTAGGTAGCTAGCATTATATGCCCAGGTACACGCCCCACCAGGCAGCTGGTGCCATCACATGCCTACTCATGCCATTCCCCAGATATTGCCATCATATACTTAGGTAGCTAGCATTATATGCCCAGGTACACGCCCCACCAGGCAGCTGGTGCCATCACATGCCTATTCATGCCATTTCCCAGATATTGCCATCCTATACTTAGGTAGCTAGTATTATATGCTCAGGTACTCGCCCCATCAGGCAGCTAATGCCATCACATGCCTACTCATGCCATTTCCCAGATATTGCCATCATATACTTAGGTAGCTAGCATTATATGCCCAGGTACACGCCCCATTAGGCAGCTAGTGCCATCACATGCCTACTCATGCCATTTCCCAGATATTGCCATCCTATACTTAGGTAGTTAGCATTATATGCACAGCTACATGCCCTATTAGGCAGCTAGTGCCATCACATGCCTACTCATGCCATTTCCCAGATATTGCCATCCTATACTTAGGTAGTTAGCATTATATGTCCAGGTACACGCCCCATTAGGCAGCTAGTGCCATCACATGCCTACTCATGCCATTTCCCAGATATTGCCATCATATACTTAGGTAGCTAGCATTATATGCCCAGGTACATGCCCCATCAGGCAGCTAGTGCCATCAAATGCCTACTCATGTCATTTCCCAGATATTGGCATCATATACTTAGGTAACTAGCATTATATGCCCAGCTACACGCCCCATCAGGCAGCTAGTGCCATCACATGCATACTTATGCCATTTCCCAGATATTGCCATCCTATACTTAGGTAGTTATCATTATATGCTCAGGTACTCGCCCCATCACGCTGCTAGTGCCATCACATGCCTACTCATGCCATTTCCCAGATATTGCCATCCTATACTTAGGTAGTTAGCATTATATGTCCAGGTACACGCCCCATTAGGCAGCTAGTGCCATCACATGCCTACTCATGCCATTTCCCAGATATTGCCATCATATACTTAGGTAGCTAGCATTATATGCCCAGGTACATGCCCCATCAGGCAGCTAGTGCCATCAAATGCCTACTCATGCCATTTCCCAGATATTGCCATCATATACTTAGGTAGCTAGCATTATATGCCCAGGTACATGCCCCATCAGGCAGCTAGTGCCATCAAATGCCTACTCATGCCATTTCCCAGATATTGGCATCATATACTTAGGTAGCTAGCAATATATGCCCAGGTACTCGCCCCATCATGCAGCTAGTGCCATCACATGCCTATTCATGCCATTTCCCAGATATTGGCATCATTTACTTAGGTAGCTAGCATTATATGCCCAGGTACACGCCCCATTAGGCAGCTAGTGCCATCACATGCCTACTCATGCCATTTCCCAGATATTGCCATCCTATACTTAGGTAGTTAGCATTGTATGCCCAGGTACATGCCCCGTTAGGCAGCTAGAGCCATCACATGCCTACTCATGCCATTTCCCAGATATTGGCCTCATATACTTAGGTAGCTAGCAATATATGCCCAGGTACTCGCCCCATCACACAGCTAGTGCCATCACATGCCTACTCATGCCATTTCCCAGATATTGCCATAATATACTTAGGTAGCTAGCATGATATGCCCAGGTGTGCACACCACCAGGCAGCTAATGCCATCACATGCCTACTCATGCCATTTCCCAGATATTGCCATCATATACTTAGGTAGCTAGCATTATATGCCCAGCTACACGCCCCATCAGGCAGCTAGTGCCATCACATGCCTACTCATGCCATTTCCCAGATATTGCCGTCCTATACTTAGGTAGTTAGCATTATATGTCCAGGTACACGCCCCTTTAGGCAGCTAGTGCCATCACATGCCTACTCATGCCATTTCCCAGATATTGCCATAATATACTTAGGTAGCTAGCATTATATGCCAAGGTACATGCCTCATCAGGCAGCTAGTGCCATCACATGCCTACTCATGCCATTTCCCAGATATTGGCATCATATACTTAGGTAGTTAGCATTATATGACCAGGTGCGCGCACCACCAGGCAGTTAGTGCCATCACATGCCTACTCATGCTATTTCCCAGATATTGGCATCCTATACTTAGGTAGCTAGCATTATAGGCCCAGGTACACGCCCCATCAGGCAGCTAGTGCCATCACATGCCTACTCATGCCATTTCCCAGATATTGGCATCCTATACTTAGGTAGTTAGCATTAAATGCCCAGGTACACGCCCCATCAGGCAGCTAGTGCTATCACATGCCTACTCATGCCATTTCCCAGATATTGCCATCATATACTTAGGTAGCTAGCATTATATGCCCAGGTACTCGCCCCATCAGGCAGCTAGTGCCATCACATGCCTACTCATGCCATTTCCCAGATATTGGCATTCTATACTTAGGTAGCTAGCATTATCTTCCCAGGTACTCGCCCCATCAGGCAGCTAGTGCCATCACATGCCTACTCATGCCATTTCCCAGATATTGCCATCCTATACTTAGGTAGCTAGCATTATATGCCCAGGTACTCGCCCCATCAGGCAGCTAGTGCCATCACATGCCTACTCATGCCATTTCCCAGATATTGCCATCATATACTTAGGTAGCTAGCATTATATGCCCAGGTACACGCCCCATTAGGCAGCTAGTGCCATCACATGCCTACTCATGCCATTTCCCAGATATTTCCATCCTATACTTAAGTAGTTAGCATTATATGCACAGGTATATGCCCCATTAGGCAGCTAGTGCCATCACATGCCTACTCATGCCATTTCCCAGATATTGCCATCCTATACTTAGGTAGTTAGCATTATATGTCCAGGTACACGCCCCATTAGGCAGCTAGTGCCATCACATGCCTACTCATGCCATTTCCCAGATATTGCCATCATATACTTAGGTAGCTAGCATTATATGCCCAGGTACATGCCCTATCAGGCAGCTAGTGCCATCAAATGCCTACTCATGCCATTTCCCAGATATTGGCATCATATACTTAGGTAGCTAGCATTACATGCCCAGGTACTCGCCCCATCACGCAGCTAGTGCCATCACATGCCTATTCATGCCATTTCCCAGATATTGCCATCCTATACTTAGATAGTTAGTATTATATGCCCAGGTACACACCCCATCAGGCAGCTAGTGCCATCACATGCCTACTCATGCCATTTCCCAGATATTGCTATCCTATACTTAGGTAGCTAGCATTATATGTCCAGGTACTCGCCCCATCAGGCAGCTAGTGCCATCACATGCCTACTCATGCCATTTCCCAGATATTGCCATCATATACTTAGGTAGCTAGCATTATATGCCCAGGTACACGCCCCACCAGGCAGCTGGTGCCATCACATGCCTACTTTTGCCATTTACCAGATATTGCCGTCCTATACTTAGGTAGCTAGAATTATATGCCCAGGTACTCACCCCATCAGGCAGCTGGTACCATCACATGCCTACTCATGCCATTTCCCAGATATTGGCGTCCTATACTTAGGTAGTTAGCATTATATGCCCAGGTACTCGCCCCATCAGGCAGCTGGTGCCATCACATGCCTACTCATGCCATTTCCCAGATATTGCCATCCTTGGTAGTTAGCATTATATGACCTGGTAAACACCCCATCAGGCAGCTGGTGCCACCACATGCCTACTCATGCCATTCCCCAGATATTGCCATCATATACTTAGGTAGCTAGCATTACATGCCCAGGTACTCGCCCCATCACGCAGCTAGTGCCATCACATGCCTATTCATGCCATTCCCCAGATATTGCCATCCTATACTTAGGTAGCTAGTATTATATGCTCAGGTACTCGCCCCATCAGGCAGCTAATGCCATCACATGCCTACTCATGCCATTTCCCAGATATTGCCATCATATACTTAGGTAGCTAGCATTATATGCCCAGGTACACGCCCCATTAGGCAGCTAGTGCCATCACATGCCTACTCATGCCATTTCCCAGATATTGCCATCCTATACTTAGGTAGTTAGCATTATATGCACAGCTACATGCCCCATTAGGCAGCTAGTGCCATCACATGCCTACTCATGCCATTTCCCAGATATTGCCATCCTATACTTAGGTAGTTAGCATTATATGTCCAGGTACACGCCCCATTAGGCAGCTAGTGCCATCACATGCCTACTCATGCCATTTCCCAGATATTGCCATCATATACTTAGGTAGCTAGCATTATATGCCCAGGTACATGCCCCATCAGGCAGCTAGTGCCATCAAATGCCTACTCATGTCATTTCCCAGATATTGGCATCATATACCTAGGTAACTAGCATTATATGCCCAGCTACACGCCCCATCAGGCAGCTAGTGCCATCACATGCATACTTATGCCATTTCCCAGATATTGCCATCCTATACTTAGGTAGTTATCATTATATGCTCAGGTACTCGCCCCATCACGCTGCTAGTGCCATCACATGCCTACTCATGCCATTTCCCAGATATTGCCATCCTATACTTAGGTAGTTAGCATTATATGTCCAGGTACACGCCCCATTAGGCAGCTAGTGCCATCACATGCCTACTCATGCCATTTCCCAGATATTGCCATCATATACTTAGGTAGCTAGCATTATATGCCCAGGTACATGCCCCATCAGGCAGCTAGTGCCATCAAATGCCTACTCATGCCATTTCCCAGATATTGCCATCATATACTTAGGTAGCTAGCATTATATGCCCAGGTACATGCCCCATCAGGCAGCTAGTGCCATCAAATGCCTACTCATGCCATTTCCCAGATATTGGCATCATATACTTAGGTAGCTAGCAATATATGCCCAGGTACTCGCCCCATCACGCAGCTAGTGCCATCACATGCCTATTCATGCCATTTCCCAGATATTGGCATCATTTACTTAGGTAGCTAGCATTATATGCCCAGGTACACGCCCCATTAGGCAGCTAGTGCCATCACATGCCTACTCATGT
This sequence comes from Ambystoma mexicanum, assembly GCF_040938575.1. Taxonomy (NCBI): domain Eukaryota; kingdom Metazoa; phylum Chordata; class Amphibia; order Caudata; family Ambystomatidae; genus Ambystoma; species Ambystoma mexicanum. Next base: position 58,288,390 of record NC_090929.1, on the reverse strand, counting down.
CATTTCCCAGATATTGCCATCCTATACTTAGGTAGTTAGCATTGTATGCCCAGGTACATGCCCCGTTAGGCAGCTAGAGCCATCACATGCCTACTCATGCCATTTCCCAGATATTGGCATCATATACTTAGGTAGCTAGCAATATATGCCCAGGTACTCGCCCCATCACACAGCTAGTGCCATCACATGCCTACTCATGCCATTTCCCAGATATTGCCATAATATACTTAGGTAGCTAGCATGTTATGCCCAGGTGTGCACACCACCAGGCAGCTAATGCCATCACATGCCTACTCATGCCATTTCCCAGATATTGCCATCATATACTTAGGTAGCTAGCATTATATGCCCAGCTACACGCCCCATCAGGCAGCTAGTGCCATCACATGCCTACTCATGCCATTTCCCAGATATTGCCGTCCTATACTTAGGTAGTTAGCATTATATGTCCAGGTACACGCCCCTTTAGGCAGCTAGTGCCATCACATGCCTGCTCATGCCATTTCCCAGATATTGCCATAATATACTTAGGTAGCTAGCATTATATGCCCAGGTACATGCCCTATCAGCCATCACATGCCTACTCATGCCATTTCCCAGATATTGGCATCATATACTTAGGTAGTTAGCATTATATGACCAGGTGCGCGCACCACCAGGCAGTTAGTGCCATCACATGCCTACTCATGCTATTTCCCAGATATTGGCATCCTATACTTAGGTAGCTAGCATTATATGCCCAGGTACACGCCCCATCAGGCAGCTAGTGCCATCACATGCCTACTCATGCCATTTCCCAGATATTGGCATCCTATACTTAGGTAGTTAGCATTAAATGCCCAGGTACACGCCCCATCAGGCAGCTAGTGCTATCACATGCCTACTCATGCCATTTCCCAGATATTGCCATCATATACTTAGGTAGCTAGCATTATCTTCCCAGGTACTCGCCCCATCAGGCAGCTAGTGCCATCACATGCCTACTCATGCCATTTCCCAGATATTGCCATCCTATACTTAGGTAGCTAGCATTATATGCCCAGGTACTCGCCCCATCAGGCAGCTAGTGCCATCACATGCCTACTCATGCCATTTCCCAGATATTGCCATCATATACTTAGGTAGCTAGCATTATATGCCCAGGTACACGCCCCATTAGGCAGCTAGTGCCATCACATGCCTACTCATGCCATTTCCCAGATATTTCCATCCTATACTTAGGTAGTTAGCATTATATGCACAGGTATATGCCCCATTAGGCAGCTAGTGCCATCACATGCCTACTCATGCCATTTCCCAGATATTGGCATCATATACTTACGTAGTTAGCATTATATGCCCAGGTACTCGCCCCACCAGGCAGCTAGCGCCATCACATGCCTACTCATGCCATTTCCCAGCTATTGCCATCATATACTTAGGCAGTTAGCATTATATGCCCAGGTACACGCCCCATTCGGCAGCTAGTACCATCCCATGCCTACTCATGCCATTTCCCAGATATTGGCATCATATACTTAAGTAGTTAGCATTATATGCCCAGGTACTCGCCCTACCAGGCAGCTAATGCCATCACATGCCTACTCATGCCATTTCCCAGATATTGCCATCATATACTTAGGTAGCTAGCATTATATGCCCAGGTACATGCCCCATTAGGCAGCTAGTGCCATCACATGCCTACTCATGCCATTTCCCAGATATTTCCATCCTATACTTAGGTAGTTAGCATTATATGCACAGGTATATGCCCCATTAGGCAGCTAGTGCCATCACATGCCTACTCATGCCATTTCCCAGATATTGCCATCCTATACTTAGGTAGTTAGCATTATATGTCCAGGTACACGCCCCATTAGGCAGCTAGTGCCATCACATGCCTACTCATGCCATTTCCCAGATATTGCCATCATATACTTAGGTAGCTAGCATTATATGCCCAGGTACATGCCCTATCAGGCAGCTAGTGCCATCAAATGCCTACTCATGCCATTTCCCAGATATTGGCATCATATACTTAGGTAGCTAGCATTATATGCCCAGCTACACGCCCCATCAGGCAGCTAGTGCCATCACATGCATACTTATGCCATTTCCCAGATATTGCCATCCTATACTTAGGTAGCTATCATTATATGCTCAGGTACTCGCCCCATCACGCTGCTAGTGCCATCACATGCCTACTCATGCCATTCCCCAGATATTGGCATTCTATACTTAGTTAGCTAGCATTATATGCCCAGGTACTCGCCCCATCAGGCAGCTAGTGCCATCACATGCCTACTCATGCCATTTCCCAGATATTGGCATCATATACTTAGGTAGCTAGCATTACATGCCCAGGTACTCGCCCCATCACGCAGCTAGTGCCATCACATGCCTATTCATGCCATTTCCCAGATATTGCCATCGTATACTTAGATAGTTAGTATTATATGCCCAGGTACACGCCCCATCAGGCAGCTAGTGCCATCACATGCCTACTCATGCATTTCCCAGATATTGCCATCCTATACTTAGATAGCTATCATTATATGTCCAGGTACTCGCCCCATCAGGCAGCTAGTTCCATCACATGCCTACTCATGCCATTTCCCAGATATTGCCATCATATACTTAGGTAGCTAGCATTATATGCCCAGGTACACGCCCCACCAGGCAGCTGGTGCCATCACATGCCTACTTTTGCCATTTACCAGATATTGCCGTCCTATACTTAGGTAGCTAGAATTATATGCCCAGGTACTCACCCCATCAGGCAGCTGGTACCATCACATGCCTACTCATGCCATTTCCCAGATATTGGCGTCCTATACTTAGGTAGTTAGCATTATATGCCCAGGTACTCGCCCCATCAGGCAGCTGGTGCCATCACATGCCTACTCATGCCATTTCCCAGATATTGCCATCCTTGGTAGTTAGCATTATATGACCTGGTACACACCCCATCAGGCAGCTGGTGCCACCACATGCCTACTCATGCCATTCCCCAGATATTGCCATCATATACTTAGGTAGCTAGCATTATATGCCCAGGTACACGCCCCACCAGGCAGCTGGTGCCATCACATGCCTATTCATGCCATTTCCCAGATATTGCCATCCTATACTTAGGTAGCTAGTATTATATGCTCAGGTACTCGCCCCATCAGGCAGCTAATGCCATCACATGCCTACTCATGCCATTTCCCAGATATTGCCATCATATACTTAGGTAGCTAGCATTATATGCCCAGGTACACGCCCCATTAGGCAGCTAGTGCCATCACATGCCTACTCATGCCATTTCCCAGATATTGCCATCCTATACTTAGGTAGTTAGCATTATATGCACAGCTACATGCCCTATTAGGCAGCTAGTGCCATCACATGCCTACTCATGCCATTTCCCAGATATTGCCATCCTATACTTAGGTAGTTAGCATTATATGTCCAGGTACACGCCCCATTAGGCAGCTAGTGCCATCACATGCCTACTCATGCCATTTCCCAGATATTGCCATCATATACTTAGGTAGCTAGCATTATATGCCCAGGTACATGCCCCATCAGGCAGCTAGTGCCATCAAATGCCTACTCATGTCATTTCCCAGATATTGGCATCATATACTTAGGTAACTAGCATTATATGCCCAGCTACACGCCCCATCAGGCAGCTAGTGCCATCACATGCATACTTATGCCATTTCCCAGATATTGCCATCCTATACTTAGGTAGTTATCATTATATGCTCAGGTACTCGCCCCATCACGCTGCTAGTGCCATCACATGCCTACTCATGCCATTTCCCAGATATTGCCATCCTATACTTAGGTAGTTAGCATTATATGTCCAGGTACACGCCCCATTAGGCAGCTAGTGCCATCACATGCCTACTCATGCCATTTCCCAGATATTGCCATCATATACTTAGGTAGCTAGCATTATATGCCCAGGTACATGCCCCATCAGGCAGCTAGTGCCATCAAATGCCTACTCATGCCATTTCCCAGATATTGCCATCATATACTTAGGTAGCTAGCATTATATGCCCAGGTACATGCCCCATCAGGCAGCTAGTGCCATCAAATGCCTACTCATGCCATTTCCCAGATATTGGCATCATATACTTAGGTAGCTAGCAATATATGCCCAGGTACTCGCCCCATCACGCAGCTAGTGCCATCACATGCCTATTCATGCCATTTCCCAGATATTGGCATCATTTACTTAGGTAGCTAGCATTATATGCCCAGGTACACGCCCCATTAGGCAGCTAGTGCCATCACATGCCTACTCATGCCATTTCCCAGATATTGCCATCCTATACTTAGGTAGTTAGCATTGTATGCCCAGGTACATGCCCCGTTAGGCAGCTAGAGCCATCACATGCCTACTCATGCCATTTCCCAGATATTGGCATCATATACTTAGGTAGCTAGCAATATATGCCCAGGTACTCGCCCCATCACACAGCTAGTGCCATCACATGCCTACTCATGCCATTTCCCAGATATTGCCATAATATACTTAGGTAGCTAGCATGATATGCCCAGGTGTGCACACCACCAGGCAGCTAATGCCATCACATGCCTACTCATGCCATTTCCCAGATATTGCCATCATATACTTAGGTAGCTAGCATTATATGCCCAGCTACACGCCCCATCAGGCAGCTAGTGCCATCACATGCCTACTCATGCCATTTCCCAGATATTGCCGTCCTATACTTAGGTAGTTAGCATTATATGTCCAGGTACACGCCCCTTTAGGCAGCTAGTGCCATCACATGCCTACTCATGCCATTTCCCAGATATTGCCATAATATACTTAGGTAGCTAGCATTATATGCCAAGGTACATGCCTCATCAGGCAGCTAGTGCCATCACATGCCTACTCATGCCATTTCCCAGATATTGGCATCATATACTTAGGTAGTTAGCATTATATGACCAGGTGCGCGCACCACCAGGCAGTTAGTGCCATCACATGCCTACTCATGCTATTTCCCAGATATTGGCATCCTATACTTAGGTAGCTAGCATTATATGCCCAGGTACACGCCCCATCAGGCAGCTAGTGCCATCACATGCCTACTCATGCCATTTCCCAGATATTGGCATCCTATACTTAGGTAGCTAGCATTATATGCCCAGGTACTCGCCCCATCAGGCAGCTAGTGCCATCACATGCCTACTCATGCCATTTCCCAGATATTGCCATCATATACTTAGGTAGCTAGCATTATATGCCCAGGTACACGCCCCATTAGGCAGCTAGTGCCACCACATGCCTACTCATGCCATTTCCCAGATATTTCCATCCTATACTTAAGTAGTTAGCATTATATGCACAGGTATATGCCCCATTAGGCAGCTAGTGCCATCACATGCCTACTCATGCCATTTCCCAGATATTGCCATCCTATACTTAGGTAGTTAGCATTATATGTCCAGGTACACGCCCCATTAGGCAGCTAGTGCCATCACATGCCTACTCATGCCATTTCCCAGATATTGCCATCATATACTTAGGTAGCTAGCATTATATGCCCAGGTACATGCCCTATCAGGCAGCTAGTGCCATCAAATGCCTACTCATGCCATTTCCCAGATATTGGCATCATATACTTAGGTAGCTAGCATTACATGCCCAGGTACTCGCCCCATCACGCAGCTAGTGCCATCACATGCCTATTCATGCCATTTCCCAGATATTGCCATCCTATACTTAGATAGTTAGTATTATATGCCCAGGTACACACCCCATCAGGCAGCTAGTGCCATCACATGCCTACTCATGCCATTTCCCAGATATTGCTATCCTATACTTAGGTAGCTAGCATTATATGTCCAGGTACTCGCCCCATCAGGCAGCTAGTGCCATCACATGCCTACTCATGCCATTTCCCAGATATTGCCGTCCTATACTTAGGTAGCTAGAATTATATGTCCAGGTACTCGCCCCATCAGGCAGCTAGTGCCATCACATGCCTACTTTTGCCATTTACCAGATATTGCCGTCCTATACTTAGGTAGCTAGAATTATATGCCCAGGTACTCACCCCATCAGGCAGCTGGTACCATCACATGCCTACTCATGCCATTTCCCAGATATTGGCGTCCTATACTTAGGTAGTTAGCATTATATGCCCAGGTACTCGCCCCATCAGGCAGCTGGTGCCATCACATGCCTACTCATGCCATTTCCCAGATATTGCCATCCTTGGTAGTTAGCATTATATGACCTGGTAAACACCCCATCAGGCAGCTGGTGCCACCACATGCCTACTCATGCCATTCCCCAGATATTGCCATCATATACTTAGGTAGCTAGCATTACATGCCCAGGTACTCGCCCCATCACAAAGCTAGTGCCATCACATGCCTATTCATGCCATTCCCCAGATATTGCCATCCTATACTTAGGTAGCTAGTATTATATGCTCAGGTACTCGCCCCATCAGGCAGCTAATGCCATCACATGCCTACTCATGCCATTTCCCAGATATTGCCATCATATACTTAGGTAGCTAGCATTATATGCCCAGGTACACGCCCCATTAGGCAGCTAGTGCCATCACATGCCTACTCATGCCATTTCCCAGATATTGCCATCCTATACTTAGGTAGTTAGCATTATATGCACAGCTACATGCCCCATTAGGCAGCTAGTGCCATCACATGCCTACTCATGCCATTTCCCAGATATTGCCATCCTATACTTAGGTAGTTAGCATTATATGTCCAGGTACACGCCCCATTAGGCAGCTAGTGCCATCACATGCCTACTCATGCCATTTCCCAGATATTGCCATCATATACTTAGGTAGCTAGCATTATATGCCCAGGTACATGCCCCATCAGGCAGCTAGTGCCATCAAATGCCTACTCATGTCATTTCCCAGATATTGGCATCATATACTTAGGTAACTAGCATTATATGCCCAGCTACACGCCCCATCAGGCTGCTAGTGCCATCACATGCATACTTATGCCATTTCCCAGATATTGCCATCCTATACTTAGGTAGTTATCATTATATGCTCAGGTACTCGCCCCATCACGCTGCTAGTGCCATCACATGCCTACTCATGCCATTTCCCAGATATTGCCATCCTATACTTAGGTAGTTAGCATTATATGTCCAGGTACTCGCCCCATTAGGCAGCTAGTGCCATCACATGCCTACTCATGCCATTTCCCAGATATTGCCATCATATACTTAGGTAGCTAGCATTATATGCCCAGGTACATGCCCCATCAGGCAGCTAGTGCCATCAAATGCCTACTCATGCCATTTCCCAGATATTGCCATCATATACTTAGGTAGCTAGCATTATATGCCCAGGTACATGCCCCATCAGGCAGCTAGTGCCATCAAATGCCTACTCATGCCATTTCCCAGATATTGGCATCATATACTTAGGTAGCTAGCAATATATGCCCAGGTACTCGCCCCATCACGCAGCTAGTGCCATCACATGCCTATTCATGCCATTTCCCAGATATTGGCATCATTTACTTAGGTAGCTAGCATTATATGCCCAGGTACACGCCCCATTAGGCAGCTAGTGCCATCACATGCCTACTCATGTCATTTCCCAGATATTGCCATCCTATACTTAGGTAGTTAGCATTGTATGCCCAGGTACATGCCCCGTTAGGCAGCTAGAGCCATCACATGCCTACTCATGCCATTTCCCAGATATTGGCATCATATACTTAGGTAGCTAGCAATATATGCCCAGGTACTCGCCCCATCACACAGCTAGTGCCATCACATGCCTACTCATGCCATTTCCCAGATATTGCCATAATATACTTAGGTAGCTAGCATGTTATGCCCAGGTGTGCACACCACCAGCAGCTAATGCCATCACATGCCTACTCATGCCATTTCCCAGATATTGCCATCATATACTTAGGTAGCTAGCATTATATGCCCAGCTACATGCCCCATCAGGCAGCTAGTGCCATCACATGCCTACTCATGCCATTTCCCAGATATTGCCGTCCTATACTTAGGTAGTTAGCATTATATGTCCAGGTACACGCCCCTTTAGGCAGCTAGTGCCATCACATGCCTGCTCATGCCATTTCCCAGATATTGCCATAATATACTTAGGTAGCTAGCATTATATGCCCAGGTACATGCCCTATCAGCCATCACATGCCTACTCATGCCATTTCCCAGATATTGGCATCATATACTTAGGTAGTTAGCATTATATGACCAGGTGCGCGCACCACCAGGCAGTTAGTGCCATCACATGCCTACTCATGCTATTTCCCAGATATTGGCATCCTATACTTAGGTAGCTAGCATTATATGCCCAGGTACACGCCCCATCAGGCAGCTAGTGCCATCACATGCCTACTCATGCCATTTCCCAGATATTGGCATCCTATACTTAGGTAGTTAGCATTAAATGCCCAGGTACACGCCCCATCAGGCAGCTAGTGCTATCACATGCCTACTCATGCCATTTCCCAGATATTGCCATCATATACTTAGGTAGCTAGCATTATCTTCCCAGGTACTCGCCCCATCAGGCAGCTAGTGCCATCACATGCCTACTCATGCCATTTCCCAGATATTGCCATCCTATACTTAGGTAGCTAGCATTATATGCCCAGGTACTCGCCCCATCAGGCAGCTAGTGCCATCACATGCCTACTCATGCCATTTCCCAGATATTGCCATCATATACTTAGGTAGCTAGCATTATATGCCCAGGTACACGCCCCATTAGGCAGCTAGTGCCATCACATGCCTACTCATGCCATTTCCCAGATATTTCCATCCTATACTTAGGTAGTTAGCATTATATGCACAGGTATATGCCCCATTAGGCAGCTAGTGCCATCACATGCCTACTCATGCCATTTCCCAGATATTGCCATCCTATACTTAGGTAGTTAGCATTATATGTCCAGGTACACGCCCCATTAGGCAGCTAGTGCCATCACATGCCTACTCATGCCATTTCCCAGATATTGCCATCATATACTTAGGTAGCTAGCATTATATGCCCAGGTACATGCCCTATCAGGCAGCTAGTGCCATCACATGCCTACTCATGCCATTTCCCAGATATTGGCATCATATACTTAGGTAGTTAGCATTATATGACCAGGTGCGCGCACCACCAGGCAGTTAGTGCCATCACATGCCTACTCATGCTATTTCCCAGATATTGCCATCCTATACTTAGGTAGCTATCATTATATGCTCAGGTACTCGCCCCATCACGCTGCTAGTGCCATCACATGCCTACTCATGCCATTCCCCAGATATTGGCATTCTATACTTAGTTAGCTAGCATTATATGCCCAGGTACTCGCCCCATCAGGCAGCTAGTGCCATCACATGCCTACTCATGCCATTTCCCAGATATTGGCATCATATACTTAGGTAGCTAGCATTACATGCCCAGGTACTCGCCCCATCACGCAGCTAGTGCCATCACATGCCTATTCATGCCATTTCCCCGATATTGCCATCCTATACTTAGATAGTTAGTATTATATGCCCAGGTACACGCCCCATCAGGAAGCTAGTGCCATCACATGCCTACTCATGCCATTTCCCAGATATTGCCATCCTATACTTAGATAGCTATCATTATATGTCCAGGTACTCGCCCCATCAGGCAGCTAGTGCCATCACATGCCTACTCATGCCATTTCCCAGATATTGCCATCATATACTTAGGTAGCTAGCATTATATGCCCAGGTACTCACCCCATCAGGCAGCTGGTACCATCACATGCCTACTCATGCCATTTCCCAGATATTGGCGTCCTATACTTAGGTAGTTAGCATTATATGCCCAGGTACTCGCCCCATCAGGCAGCTCGTGCCATCACATGCCTACTCATGCCATTTCCCAGATATTGCCATCCTTGGTAGTTAGCATTATATGACCTGGTACACACCCCATCAGGCAGCTGGTGCCACCACATGCCTACTCATGCCATTCCCCAGATATTGCCATCATATACTTAGGTAGCTAGCATTATATGCCCAGGTACACGCCCCACCAGGCAGCTGGTGCCATCACATGCCTATTCATGCCATTTCCCAGATATTGCCATCCTATACTTAGGTAGCTAGTATTATATGCTCAGGTACTCGCCCCATCAGGCAGCTAATGCCATCACATGCCTACTCATGCCATTTCCCAGATATTGGCATCATATACTTAGGTAGCTAGCAATATATGCCCAGGTACTCGCCCCATCACACAGCTAGTGCCATCACATGCCTACTCATGCCATTTCCCAGATATTGCCATAATATACTTAGGTAGCTAGCATGATATGCCCAGGTGTGCACACCACCAGGCAGCTAATGCCATCACATGCCTACTCATGCCATTTCCCAGATATTGCCATCATATACTTAGGTAGCTAGCATTATATGCCCAGCTACACGCCCCATCAGGCAGCTAGTGCCATCACATGCCTACTCATGCCATTTCCCAGATATTGCCATAATATACTTAGGTAGCTAGCATTATATGCCAAGGTACATGCCTCATCAGGCAGCTAGTGCCATCACATGCCTACTCATGCCATTTCCCAGATATTGGCATCATATACTTAGGTAGTTAGCATTATATGACCAGGTGAGCGCACCACCAGGCAGTTAGTGCCATCACATGCCTACTCATGCTATTTCCCAGATATTGGCATCCTATACTTAGGTAGCTAGCATTATATGCCCAGGTACACGCCCCATCAGGCAGCTAGTGCCATCACATGCCTACTCATGCCATTTCCCAGATATTGGCATCCTATACTTAGGTAGTTAGCATTAAATGCCCAGGTACACGCCCCATCAGGCAGCTAGTGCTATCACATGCCTACTCATGCCATTTCCCAGATATTGCCATCATATACTTAGGTAGCTAGCATTATATGCCCAGGTACTCGCCCCATCAGGCAGCTAGTGCCATCACATGCCTACTCATGCCATTTCCCAGATATTGGCATTCTATACTTAGGTAGCTAGCATTATCTTCCCAGGTACTCGCCCCATCAGGCAGCTAGTGCCATCACATGCCTACTCATGCCATTTCCCAGATATTGCCATCCTATACTTAGGTAGCTAGCATTATATGCCCAGGTACTCGCCCCATCAGGCAGCTAGTGCCATCACATGCCTACTCATGCCATTTCCCAGATATTGCCATCATATACTTAGGTAGCTAGCATTATATGCCCAGGTACACGCCCCATTAGGCAGCTAGTGCCATCACATGCCTACTCATGCCATTTCCCAGATATTTCCATCCTATACTTAGGTAGTTAGCATTATATGCACAGGTATATGCCCCATTAGGCAGCTAGTGCCATCACATGCGTACTCATGCCATTTCCCAGATATTGCCATCCTATACTTAGGTAGTTAGCATTATATGTCCAGGTACACGCCCCATTAGGCAGCTAGTGCCATCACATGCCTACTCATGCCATTTCCCAGATATTGCCATCATATACTTAGGTAGCTAGCATTATATGCCCAGGTACATGCCCTATCAGGCAGCTAGTGCCATCAAATGCCTACTCATGCCATTTCCCAGATATTGGCATCATATACTTAGGTAGCTAGCATTATATGCCCAGCTACACGCCCCATCAGGCAGCTAGTGCCATCACATGCATACTTATGCCATTTCCCACTATATTGCCATCCTATACTTAGGTAGCTATCATTATATGCTCAGGTACTCGCCCCATCACGCTGCTAGTGCCATCACATGCCTACTCATGCCATTCCCCAGATATTGGCATTCTATACTTAGTTAGCTAGCATTATATGCCCAGGTACTCGCCCCATCAGGCAGCTAGTGCCATCACATGCCTACTCATGCCATTTCCCAGATATTGGCATCATATACTTAGGTAGCTAGCATTACATGCCCAGGTACTCGCCCCATCACGCAGCTAGTGCCATCACATGCCTATTCATGCCATTTCCCCGATATTGCCATCCTATACTTAGATAGTTAATATTATATGCCCAGGTACACGCCCCATCAGGCAGCTAGTGCCATCACATGCCTACTCATGCCATTTCCCAGATATTGCCATCCTATACTTAGATAGCTATCATTATATGTCCAGGTACTCGCCCCATCAGGCAGCTAGTGCCATCACATGCCTACTCATGCCATTTCCCAGATATTGCCATCATATACTTAGGTAGCTAGCATTATATGCCCAGGTACTCACCCCATCAGGCAGCTGGTACCATCACATGCCTACTCATGCCATTTCCCAGATATTGGCGTCCTATACTTAGGTAGTTAGCATTATATGCCCAGGTACTCGCTCCATCAGGCAGCTGGTGCCATCACATGCCTACTCATGCCATTTCCCAGATATTGCCATCCTTGGTAGTTAGCATTATATGACCTGGTACACACCCCATCAGGCAGCTGGTGCCACCACATGCCTACTCATGCCATTCCCCAGATATTGCCATCATATACTTAGGTAGCTAGCATTATATGCCCAGGTACATGCCCTATCAGGCAGCTAGTGCCATCAAATGCCTACTCATGCCATTTCCCAGATATTGGCATCATATACTTAGGTAGCTAGCATTATATGCCCAGCTACACGCCCCATCAGGCAGCTAGTGCCATCACATGCATACTTATGCCATTTCCCAGATATTGCCATCCTATACTTAGGTAGCTATCATTATATGCTCAGGTACTCGCCCCATCACGCTGCTAGTGCCATCACATGCCTACTCATGCCATTCCCCAGATATTGGCATTCTATACTTAGTTAGCTAGCATTATATGCCCAGGTACTCGCCCCATCAGGCAGCTAGTGCCATCACATGCCTACTCATGCCATTTCCCAGATATTGGCATCATATACTTAGGTAGCTAGCATTACATGCCCAGGTACTCGCCCCATCACGCAGCTAGTGCCATCACATGCCTATTCATGCCATTTCCCCGATATTGCCATCCTATACTTAGATAGTTAATATTATATGCCCAGGTACACGCCCCATCAGGCAGCTAGTGCCATCACATGCCTACTCATGCCATTTCCCAGATATTGCCATCCTATACTTAGATAGCTATCATTATATGTCCAGGTACTCGCCCCATCAGGCAGCTAGTGCCATCACATGCCTACTCATGCCATTTCCCAGATATTGCCATCATATACTTAGGTAGCTAGCATTATATGCCCAGGTACTCACCCCATCAGGCAGCTGGTACCATCACATGCCTACTCATGCCATTTCCCAGATATTGGCGTCCTATACTTAGGTAGTTAGCATTATATGCCCAGGTACTCGCTCCATCAGGCAGCTGGTGCCATCACATGCCTACTCATGCCATTTCCCAGATATTGCCATCCTTGGTAGTTAGCATTATATGACCTGGTACACACCCCATCAGGCAGCTGGTGCCACCACATGCCTACTCATGCCATTCCCCAGATATTGCCATCATATACTTAGGTAGCTAGCATTATATGCCCAGGTAAACGCCCCACCAGGCAGCTGGTGCCATCACATGCCTATTCATGCCATTTCCCAGATATTGCCATCCTATACTTAGGTAGCTAGTATTATATGCTCAGGTACTCGCCCCATCAGGCAGCTAATGCCATCACATGCCTACTCATGCCATTTCCCAGATATTGCCATCATATACTAAGGTAGCTAGCATTATATGCCCAGGTACACGCCCCATTAGGCAGCTAGTGCCATCACATGCCTAGTCATGCCATTTCCCAGATATTGCCATCCTATACTTAGGTAGTTAGCATTATATGCACAGCTACATGCCCCATTAGGCAGCTAGTGCCATCACATGCCTACTCATGCCATTTCCCAGATATTGCCATCCTATACTTAGGTAGTTAGCATTATATGTCCAGGTACACGCCCCATTAGGCAGCTAGTGCCATCACATGCCTACTCATGCCATTTCCCAGATATTGCCATCATATACTTAGGTAGCTAGCATTATATGCCCAGGTACATGCCCCATCAGGCAGCTAGTGCCATCAAATGCCTACTCATGTCATTTCCCAGATATTGGCATCATATACTTAGGTAACTAGCATTATATGCCCAGCTACACGCCCCATCAGGCAGCTAGTGCCATCACATGCATACTTATGCCATTTCCCAGATATTGCCATCCTATACTTAGGTAGTTATCATTATATGCTCAGGTACTCGCCCCATCACGCTGCTAGTGCCATCACATGCCTACTCATGCCATTTCCCAGATATTGCCATCCTATACTTAGGTAGTTAGCATTATATGTCCAGGTACACGCCCCATTAGGCAGCTAGTGCCATCACATGCCTACTCATGCCATTTCCCAGATATTGCCATCATATACTTAGGTAGCTAGCATTATATGCCCAGGTACATGCCCCATCAGGCAGCTAGTGCCATCAAATGCCTACTCATGCCATTTCCCAGATATTGCCATCATATACTTAGGTAGCTAGCATTATATGCCCAGGTACATGCCCCATCAGGCAGCTAGTGCCATCAAATGCCTACTCATGCTATTTCCCAGATATTGGCATCATATACTTAGGTAGCTAGCAATATATGCCCAGGTACTCGCCCCATCACGCAGCTAGTGCCATCACATGCCTATTTATGCCATTTCCCAGATATTGGCATCATTTACTTAGGTAGCTAGCATTATATGCCCAGGTACACGCCCCATTAGGCAGCTAGTGCCATCACATGCCTACTCATGCCATTTCCCAGATATTGCCATCCTATACTTAGGTAGTTAGCATTGTATGCCCAGGTACATGCCCCGTTAGGCAGCTAGAGCCATCACATGCCTACTCATGCCATTTCCCAGATATTGGCATCATATACTTAGGTAGCTAGCAATATATGCCCAGGTACTCGCCCCATCACACAGCTAGTGCCATCACATGCCTACTCATGCCATTTCCCAGATATTGCCATAATATACTTAGGTAGCTAGCATGATATGCCCAGGTGTGCACACCACCAGGCAGCTAATGCCATCACATGCCTACTCATGCCATTTCCCAGATATTGCCATCATATACTTAGGTAGCTAGCATTATATGCCCAGCTACACGCCCCATCAGGCAGCTAGTGCCATCACATGCCTACTCATGCCATTTCCCAGATATTGCCATCCTATACTTAGGTAGTTAGCATTATATGTCCAGGTACACGCCCCTTTAGGCAGCTAGTGCCATCACATGCCTACTCATGCCATTTCCCAGATATTGCCATAATATACTTAGGTAGCTAGCATTATATGCCAAGGTACATGCCTCATCAGGCAGCTAGTGCCATCACATGCCTACTCATGCCATTTCCCAGATATTGGCATCATATACTTAGGTAGTTAGCATTATATGACCAGGTGCGCGCACCACCAGGCAGTTAGTGCCATCACATGCCTACTCATGCTATTTCCCAGATATTGGCATCCTATACTTAGGTAGTTAGCATTAAATGCCCAGGTACACGCCCCATCAGGCAGCTAGTGCTATCACATGCCTACTCATGCCATTTCCAAGATATTGCCATCCTATATTTAGGTGTCTAGCATTAGATGCCCAGGTACTTGCCCCATCAGGCAGCTAGTGCCATCACATGCCTACTCATGCCATTTCCCAGATATTGGCATTCTATACTTAGGTAGCTAGCATTATCTTCCCAGGTACTCGCCCCATCAGGCAGCTAGTGCCATCACATGCCTACTCATGCCATTTCCCAGATATTGCCATCCTATACTTAGGTAGCTAGCATTATATGCCCAGGTACTCGCCCCATCAGGCAGCTAGTGCCATCACATGCCTACTCATGCCATTTCCCAGATATTGGCATCATATACTTAGGTAGTTAGCATTATATGACCAGGTGCGCGCACCACCAGGCAGTTAGTGCCATCACATGCCTACTCATGCTATTTCCCAGATATTGGCATCCTATACTTAGGTAGTTAGCATTAAATGCCCAGGTACACGCCCCATCAGGCAGCTAGTGCTATCACATGCCTACTCATGCCATTTCCAAGATATTGCCATCCTATATTTAGGTGTCTAGCATTAGATGCCCAGGTACTTGCCCCATCAGGCAGCTAGTGCCATCACATGCCTACTCATGCCATTTCCCAGATATTGGCATTCTATACTTAGGTAGCTAGCATTATCTTCCCAGGTACTCGCCCCATCAGGCAGCTAGTGCCATCACATGCCTACTCATGCCATTTCCCAGATATTGGCATTCTATACTTAGGTAGCTAGTATTATCTTCCCAGGTACTCGCCCCATCAGGCAGCTAGTGCCATCACATGCCTAATCATGCCATTTCCAAGATATTGCCATCCTATATTTAGGTGTCTAGCATTAGATGCCCAGGTACTTGCCCCATCAGGCAGCTAGTGCCATCACATGCCTACTCATGCCATTTCCCAGATATTGGCATCATATACTTAGGTAGCTAGCATCATATGCCCAGGTACTCACCCCATCACGCAGCTAGTGCCATCACATGCCTACTCATGCCATTTCCCAGATATTGCCATCATATACTTAGCCAGCTAGCATTATATGCCCAGGTACACACCCCATTCGGCAGCTAGTGCCATCCCATGCCTACTCATGCCATTTCCCAGATATTGGCATCATATACTTACGTAGTTAGCATTATATGCCCAGGTACTCGCCCCACCAGGCAGCTAGCGCCATCACATGCCTACTCATGCCATTTCCCAGCTATTGCCATCATATACTTAGGCAGTTAGCATTATATGCCCAGGTACACGCCCCATTCGGCAGCTAGTACCATCCCATGCCTACTCATGCCATTTCCCAGATATTGGCATCATATACTTAAGTAGTTAGCATTATATGCCCAGGTACTCGCCCCACCAGGCAGCTAATGCCATCACATGCCTACTCATGCCATTTCCCAGATATTGCCATCATATACTTAGGTAGCTAGCATTATATGCCCAGGTACACGCCCCATTAGGCAGCTAGTGCCATCACATGCCTACTCATGCCATTTCCCAGATATTGCCATCCTATACTTAGGTAGCTAGCATTATATGCCCAGGTACTCGCCCCATCAGGCAGCTAGTGCCATCACATGCCTACTCATGCCATTTCCCAGATATTGCCATCATATACTTAGGTAGCTAGCATTATATGCCCAGGTACACGCCCCATTAGGCAGCTAGTGCCATCACATGCCTACTCATGCCATTTCCCAGATATTGCCATCCTATACTTAGGTAGCTAGCATTATCTTCCCAGGTACTCGCCCCATCAGGCAGCTAGTGCCATCACATGCCTACTCATGCCATTTCCCAGATATTGCCATCCTATACTTAGGTAGCTAGCATTATATGCCCAGGTACTCGCCCCATCAGGCAGCTAGTGCCATCACATGCCTACTCATGCCATTTCCCAGATATTGCCATCATATACTTAGGTAGCTAGCATTATATGCCCAGGTACACGCCCCATTAGGCAGCTAGTGCCATCACATGCCTACTCATGCCATTTCCCAGATATTTCCATCCTATACTTAGGTAGTTAGCATTATATGCACAGGTATATGCCCCATTAGGCAGCTAGTGCCATCACATGCCTACTCATGCCATTTCCCAGATATTGCCATCCTATACTTAGGTAGTTAGCATTATATGTCCAGGTACACGCCCCATTAGGCAGCTAGTGCCATCACATGCCTACTCATGCCATTTCCCAGATATTGCCATCATAAACTTAGGTAGCTAGCATTATATGCCCAGGTACATGCCCTATCAGGCAGCTAGTGCCATCAAATGCCTACTCATGCCATTTCCCAGATATTGGCATCATATACTTAGGTAGCTAGCATTATATGCCCAGCTACACGCCCCATCAGGCAGCTAGTGCCATCACATGCATACTTATGCCATTTCCCAGATATTGCCATCCTATACTTTGGTAGCTATCATTATATGCTCAGGTACTCGCCCCATCACGCTGCTAGTGCCATCACATGCCTACTCATGCCATTCCCCAGATATTGGCATTCTATACTTAGTTAGCTAGCCTTATATGCCCAGGTACTCGCCCCATCAGGCAGCTAGTGCCATCACATGCCTACTCATGCCATTTCCCAGATATTGGCATCATATACTTAGGTAGCTAGCATTACATGCCCAGGTACTCGCCCCATCACGCAGCTAGTGCCATCACATGCCTACTCATGCCATTTCCCAGATATTGCCATCCTATACTTAGGTAGTTAGCATTGTATGCCCAGGTACATGCCCCGTTAGGCAGCTAGAGCCATCACATGCCTACTCATGCCATTTCCCAGATATTGGCATCATATACTTAGGTAGCTAGCAATATATGCCCAGGTACTCGCCCCATCACACAGCTAGTGCCATCACATGCCTACTCATGCCATTTCCCAGATATTGCCATAATATACTTAGGTAGCTAGCATGATATGCCCAGGTGTGCACACCACCAGGCAGCTAATGCCATCACATGCCTACTCATGCCATTTCCCAGATATTGCCATCATATACTTAGGTAGCTAGCATTATATGCCCAGCTACACGCCCCATCAGGCAGCTAGTGCCATCACATGCCTACTCATGCCATTTCCCAGATATTGCCGTCCTATACTTAGGTAGCTAGCATTATATGCCAAGGTACATGCCTCATCAGGCAGCTAGTGCCATCACATGCCTACTCATGCCATTTCCCAGATATTGGCATCATATACTTAGGTAGTTAGCATTATATGACCAGGTGCGCGCACCACCAGGCAGTTAGTGCCATCACATGCCTACTCATGCTATTTCCCAGATATTGGCATCCTATACTTAGGTAGTTAGCATTAAATGCCCAGGTACACGCCCCATCAGGCAGCTAGTGCTATCACATGCCTACTCATGCCATTTCCAAGATATTGCCATCCTATATTTAGGTGTCTAGCATTAGATGCCCAGGAACTTGCCCCATCAGGCAGCTAGTGCCATCACATGCCTACTCATGCCATTTCCCAGATATTGGCATCATATACTTAGGTAGCTAGCATTATATGCCCAGGTACTCACCCCATCACGCAGCTAGTGCCATCACATGCCTACTCATGCCATTTCCCAGATATTGGCATTCTATACTTAGGTAGCTAGCATTATCTTCCCAGGTACTCGCCCCATCAGGCAGCTAGTGCCATCACATGCCTACTCATGCCATTTCCCAGATATTGCCATCCTATACTTAGGTAGCTAGCATTATATGCCCAGGTACTCGCCCCATCAGGCAGCTAGTGCCATCACATGCCTACTCATGCCATTTCCCAGATATTGGCATTCTATACTTAGGTAGCTAGTATTATCTTCCCAGGTACTCGCCCCATCAGGCAGCTAGTGCCATCACATGCCTACTCATGCCATTTCCAAGATATTGCCATCCTATATTTAGGTGTCTAGCATTAGATGCCCAGGTACTTGCCCCATCAGGCAGCTAGTGCCATCACATGCCTACTCATGCCATTTCCCAGATATTGGCATCATATACTTAGGTAGCTAGCATTATATGCCCAGGTACTCACCCCATCACGCAGCTAGTGCCATCACATGCCTACTCATGCCATTTCCCAGATATTGCCATCATATACTTAGCCAGCTAGCATTATATGCCCAGGTACACACCCCATTCGGCAGCTAGTGCCATCCCATGCCTACTCATGCCATTTCCCAGATATTGGCATCATATACTTACGTAGTTAGCATTATATGCCGAGGTACTCGCCCCACCAGGCAGCTAGCGCCATTACATGCCTACTCATGCCATTTCCCAGCTATTGCCATCATATACTTAGGCAGTTAGCATTATATGCCCAGGTACACGCCCCATTCGGCAGCTAGTACCATCCCATGCCTACTCATGCCATTTCCCAGATATTGGCATCATATACTTAAGTAGTTAGCATTATATGCCCAGGTACTCGCCCCACCAGGCAGCTAATGCCATCACATGCCTACTCATGCCATTTCCCAGATATTGCCATCATATACTTAGGTAGCTAGCATTATATGCCCAGGTACACGCCCCATTAGGCAGCTAGTGCCATCACATGCCTACTCATGCCATTTCCCAGATATTTCCATCCTATACTTAGGTAGTTAGCATTATATGCACAGGTATATGCCCCATTAGGCAGCTAGTGCCATCACATGCCTACTCATGCCATTTCCCAGATATTGCCATCCTATACTTAGGTAGTTAGCATTATATGTCCAGGTACACGCCCCATTAGGCAGCTAGTGCCATCACATGCCTACTCATGCCATTTCCCAGATATTGCCATCATATACTTAGGTAGCTAGCATTATATGCCCAGGTACATGCCCTATCAGGCAGCTAGTGCCATCAAATGCCTACTCATGCCATTTCCCAGATATTGGCATCATATACTTAGGTAGCTAGCATTATATGCCCAGCTACACGCCCCATCAGGCAGCTAGTGCCATCACATGCATACTTATGCCATTTCCCAGATATTGCCATCCTATACTTTGGTAGCTATCATTATATGCTCAGGTACTCGCCCCATCACGCTGCTAGTGCCATCACATGCCTACTCATGCCATTCCCCAGATATTGGCATTCTATACTTAGTTAGCTAGCATTATATGCCCAGGTACTCGCCCCATCAGGCAGCTAGTGCCATCACATGCCTACTCATGCCATTTCCCAGATATTGGCATCATATACTTAGGTAGCTAGCATTACATGCCCAGGTACTCGCCCCATCACGCAGCTAGTGCCATCACATGCCTATTCATGCCATTTCCCAGATATTGCCATCCTATACTTAGATAGTTAGTATTATATGCCCAGGTACACGCCCCATCAGGCAGCTAGTGCCATCACATGCCTACTCATGCCATTTCCCAGATATTGCCATCCTATACTTAGATAGCTATCATTATATGTCCAGGTACTCGCCCCATCAGGCAGCTAGTGCCATCACATGCCTACTCATGCCATTTCCCAGATATTGCCATCATATACTTAGGTAGCTAGCATTATATGCCCAGGTACACACCCCATTAGGCAGCTAGTGCCATCACATGCCTACTCATGCCATTTCCCAGATATTGCCATCCTATACTTAGGTAGTTAGCATTATATGCACAGCTACATGCCCCATTAGGCAGCTAGTGCCATCACATGCCTACTCATGCCATTTCCCAGATATTGCCATCATATACTTAGGTAGCTAGCATTATATGCCCAGGTACATGCCCCATCAGGCAGCTATTGCCATCAAATGCCTACTCATGCCATTTCCCAGATATTGGCATCATATACTTAGGTAGCTAGCAATATATGCCCAGGTACTCGCCCCATCACGCAGCTAGTGCCATCACATGCCTATTCATGCCATTTCCCAGATATTGGCATAATATACTTAGGTAGCTAGCATTATATGCCAAGGTACATGCCTCATCAGGCAGCTAGTGCCATCACATGCCTACTCATGCCATTTCCCAGATATTGCCATCCTATACTTAGGTAGTTAGCATTATATGTCCAGGTACACGCCCCATTAGGCAGCTCGTGCCATCACATGCCTACTCATGCCATTTCCCAGATATTGCCATCATATACTTAGGTAGCTAGCATTATATGCCCAGGTACATGCCCCATCAGGCAGCTAGTGCCATCAAA
The DNA here is from genome assembly GCF_040938575.1 of Ambystoma mexicanum. Lineage (NCBI taxonomy): Eukaryota > Metazoa > Chordata > Amphibia > Caudata > Ambystomatidae > Ambystoma > Ambystoma mexicanum. The sequence continues at coordinate 58,266,654 of NC_090929.1, read as the reverse complement.
TGCCTACTCATGTCATTTCCCAGATATTGGCATCATATACTTAGGTAACTAGCATTATATGCCCAGCTACACGCCCCATCAGGCAGCTGGTACCATCACATGCATACTTATGCCATTTCCCAGACATTGCCATCCTATACTTAGGTAGTTATCATTATATGCTCAGGTACTCGCCCCATCACGCTGCTAGTGCCATCACATTCCTACTCATGCCATTTCCCAGATATTGCCATCCTATACTTAGGTAGTTAGCATTATATGTCCAGGTACACGCCCCATTAGGCAGCTAGTGCCATCACATGCCTACTTATGCCATTTCCCAGATATTGCCATCATATACTTAGGTAGCTAGCATTATATGCCCAGGTACATGCCCCATCAGGCAGCTAATGCCATCACATGCCTACTCATGCCATTTCCCAGATATTGCCATCATATACTTAGGTAGCTAGCATTATATGCCCAGCTACACGCCCCATCAGGCAGCTAGTGCCATCACATGCCTACTCATGCCATTTCCCAGAAATTGCCGTCCTATACTTAGGTAGTTAGCATTATATGTCCAGGTACACGCCCCTTTAGGCAGCTAGTGCCATCACATGCCTACTCATGCCATTTCCCAGATATTGCCATAATATACTTAGGTAGCTAGCATTATATGCCAAGGTACATGCCTCATCAGGCAGCTAGTGCCATCACATGCCTACTCATGCCATTTCCCAGATATTGGCATCATATACTTAGGTAGTTAGCATTATATGACCAGGTGCGCGCACCACCAGGCAGTTAGTGCCATCACATGCCTACTCATGCTATTTCCCAGATATTGGCATCCTATACTTAGGTAGCTAGCATTATATGCCCAGGTACACGCCCCATCAGGCAGCTAGTGCCATCACATGCCTACTCATGCCATTTCCCAGATATTGGCATCCTATACTTAGGTAGTTAGCATTAAATGCCCAAGTACACGCCCCATCAGGCAGCTAGTGCTATCACATGCCTACTCATGCCATTTCCCAGATATTGCCATCATATACTTAGGTAGCTAGCATTATATGCCCAGGTACTCGCCCCATCAGGCAGCTAGTGCCATCACATGCCTACTCATGCCATTTCCCAGATATTGGCATTGAATACTTAGGTAGCTAGCATTATCTTCCCAGGTACTCGCCCCATCAGGCAGCTAGTGCCATCACATGCCTACTCATGCCATTTCCCAGATATTGCCATCCTATACTTAGGTAGCTAGCATTATATGCCCAGGTACTCGCCCCATCAGGCAGCTAGTGCCATCACATGCCTACTCATGCCATTTCCCAGATATTGGCATTCTATACTTAGGTAGCTAGTATTATCTTCCCAGGTACTCGCCCCATCAGGCAGCTAGTGCCATCACATGCCTACTCATGCCATTTCCCAGATATTGGCATCATATACTTAGGTAGCTAGCATTATATGCCCAGGTACTCACCCCATCACGCAGCTAGTGCCATCACATGCCTACTCATGCCATTTCCCAGATATTGCCATCATATACTTAGCCAGCTAGCATTATATGCCCAGGTACACACCCCATTCGGCAGCTAGTGCCATCCCATGCCTACTCATGCCATTTCCCAGATATTGGCATCATATACTTACGTAGTTAGCATTATATGCCCAGGTACTCGCCCCACCAGGCAGCTAGCGCCATCACATGCCTACTCATGCCATTTCCCAGCTATTGCCATCATATACTTAGGCAGTTAGCATTATATGCCCAGGTACACGCCCCATTCGGCAGCTAGTACCATCCCATGCCTACTCATGCCATTTCCCAGATATTGGCATCATATACTTAAGTAGTTAGCATTATATGCCCAGGTACTCGCCCCACCAGGCAGCTAATGCCATCACATGCCTACTCATGCCATTTCCCAGATATTGCCATCATATACTTAGGTAGCTAGCATTATATGCCCAGGTACACGCCCCATTAGGCAGCTAGTGCCATCACATGCCTACTCATGCCATTTCCCAGATATTGCCATCATATACTTAGGTAGCTAGCATTATATGCCCAGGTACATGCCCTATCAGGCAGCTAGTGCCATCAAATGCTTACTCATGCCATTTCCCAGATATTGGCATCATATACTTAGGTAGCTAGCATATTATGCCCAGCTACACGCCCCATCAGGCAGCTAGTGCCATCACATGCATACTTATGCCATTTCCCAGATATTGCCATCCTATACTTAGGTAGCTATCATTATATGCTCAGGTACTCGCCCCATCACGCTGCTAGTGCCATCACATGCCTACTCATGCCATTCCCCAGATATTGGCATTCTATACTTAGTTAGCTAGCATTATATGCCCAGGTATTCGCCCCATCAGGCAGCTAGTGCCATCACATGCCTACTCATGCCATTTCCCAGATATTGGCATCATATACTTAGGTAGCTAGCATTACATGCCCAGGTACTCGCCCCATCACGCAGCTAGTGCCATCACATGCCTATTCATGCCATTTCCCAGATATTGCCATCCTATACTTAGATTGTTAGTATTATATGCCCAGGTACACGCCCCATCAGGCAGCTAGTGCCATCACATGCCTACTCATGCCACTTCCCAGATATTGCCATCCTATACTTAGATAGCTATCATTATATGTCCAGGTACTCTCCCCATCAGGCAGCTAGTGCCATCACATGCCTACTCATGCCATTTCCCAGATATTGCCATCATATACTTAGGTAGCTAGCATTATATGCCCAGGTACACGCCCCACCAGGCAGCTGGTGCCATCACATGCCTACTTTTGCCATTTACCAGATATTGCGGTCCTATACTTAGGTAGCTAGAATTATATGCCCAGGTACTCACCCCATCAGGCAGCTGGTACCATCACATGCCTACTCATGCCATTTCCCAGATATTGGCGTCCTATACTTAGGTAGTTAGCATTATATGCCGAGGTACTCGCCCCATTAGGCAGCTGGTGCCATCACATGCCTACTCATGCCATTTCCCAGATATTGCCATCCTTGGTAGTTAGCATTATATGACCTGGTACACACCCCATCAGGCAGCTGGTGCCACCACATGCCTACTCATGCCATTCCCCAGATATTGCCATCATATACTTAGGTAGCTAGCATTATATGCCCAGGTACACGCCCCACCAGGCAGCTGGTGCCATCACATGCCTATTCATGCCATTTCCCAGATATTGCCATCCTATACTTAGGTAGCTAGCATTATATGCACAGCTACATGCCCCATTAGGCAGCTAGTGCCATCACATGCCTACTCATGCCATTTCCCAGATATTGCCATCCTATACTTAGGTAGTTAGCATTATATGTCCAGGTACACGCCCCATTAGGCAGCTAGTGCCATCACATGCCTACTCATGCCATTTCCCAGATATTGCCATCATATACTTAGGTAGCTAGCATTATATGCCCAGGTACATGCTCCATCAGGCAGCTAGTGCCATCAAATGCCTACTCATGTCATTTCCCAGATATTGGCATCATATACTTAGGTAACTAGCATTATATGCCCAGCTACACGCCCCATCAGGCAGCTAGTGCCATCACATGCATACTTATGCCATTTCCCAGATATTGCCATCCTATACTTAGGTAGTTATCATTATATGCTCAGGTACTCGCCCCATCACGCTGCTAGTGCCATCACATGCCTACTCATGCCATTTCCCAGATATTGCCATCCTATACTTAGGTAGTTAGCATTATATGTCCAGGTACACGCCCCATTAGGCAGCTAGTGCCATCACATGCCTACTCATGCCATTTCCCAGATATTGCCATCATATACTTAGGTAGCTAGCATTATATGCCCAGGTACATGCCCCATCAGGCAGCTAGTGCCATCAAATGCCTACTCATGCCATTTCCCAGATATTGCCATCATATACTTAGGTAGCTAGCATTATATGCCCAGGTACACGCCCCACCAGGCAGCTGGTGCCATCACATGCCTATTCATGCCATTTCCCAGATATTGCCATCCTATACTTAGGTAGCTAGCATTATATGCACAGCTACATGCCCCATTAGGCAGCTAGTGCCATCACATGCCTACTCATGCCATTTCCCAGATATTGCCATCCTATACTTAGGTAGTTAGCATTATATGTCCAGGTACACGCCCCATTAGGCAGCTAGTGCCATCACATGCCTACTCATGCCATTTCCCAGATATTGCCATCATATACTTAGGTAGCTAGCATTATATGCCCAGGTACATGCTCCATCAGGCAGCTAGTGCCATCAAATGCCTACTCATGTCATTTCCCAGATATTGGCATCATATACTTAGGTAACTAGCATTATATGCCCAGCTACACGCCCCATCAGGCAGCTAGTGCCATCACATGCATACTTATGCCATTTCCCAGATATTACCATCCTATACTTAGGTAGTTATCATTATATGCTCAGGTACTCGCCCCATCACGCTGCTAGTGCCATCACATGCCTACTCATGCCATTTCCCAGATATTGCCATCCTATACTTAGGTAGTTAGCATTATATGTCCAGGTACACGCCCCATTAGGCAGCTAGTGCCATCACATGCCTACTCATGCCATTTCCCAGATATTGCCATCATATACTTAGGTAGCTAGCATTATATGCCCAGGTACATGCCCCATCAGGCAGCTAGTGCCATCAAATGCCTACTCATGCCATTTCCCAGATATTGCCATCATATACTTAGGTAGCTAGCATTATATGCCCAGGTACATGCCCCATCAGGCAGCTAGTGCCATCCATCAAATGCCTACTCATGCCATTTCCCAGATATTGGCATCATATACTTAGGTAGCTAGCAATATATGCCCAGGTACTCGCCCCATCACGCAGCTAGTGCCATCACATGCCTATTCATGCCATTTCCCAGATATTGGCATCATTTACTTAGGTAGCTAGCATTATATGCCCAGGTACACACCCCATTAGGCAGCTAGTGCCATCACATGCCTACTCATGCCATTTCCCAGATATTGCCATCCTATACTTAGGTAGTTAGCATTGTATGCCCAGGTACATGCCCCGTTAGGCAGCTAGAGCCATCACATGCCTACTCATGCCATTTCCCAGATATTGGCATCATATACTTAGGTAGCTAGCAATATATGCCCAGGTACTCGCCCCATCACACAGCTAGTCCCATCACATGCCTACTCATGCCATTTCCCAGATATTGCCATAATATACTTAGGTAGCTAGCATGATATGCCCAGGTGTGCACACCACCAGGCAGCTAATGCCATCACATGCCTACTCATGCCATTTCCCAGATATTGCCATCATATACTTAGGTAGCTAGCATTATATGCCCAGCTACACGCCCCATCAGGCAGCTAGTGCCATCACATACCTACTCATGCCATTTCCCAGATATTGCCATCCTATACTTAGGTAGTTAGCATTATATGTCCAGGTACACGCCCCTTTAGGCAGCTAGTGCCATCACATGCCTACTCATGCCATTTCCCAGATATTGCCATAATATACTTAGGTAGCTAGCATTATATGCCAAGGTACATGCCTCATCAGGCAGCTAGTGCCATCACATGCCTACTCATGCCATTTCCCAGATATTGGCATCATATACTTAGGTAGTTAGCATTATATGACCAGGTGCGATCACCACCAGGCAGTTAGTGCCATCACATGCCTACTCATGCTATTTCCCAGATATTGGCATCCTATACTTAGGTAGCTAGCATTATATGCCCAGGTACACGCCCCATCAGGCAGCTAGTGCCATCACATGCCTACTCATGCCATTTCCCAGATATTGGCATCCTATACTTAGGTAGTTAGCATTAAATGCCCAGGTACACGCCCCATCAGGCAGCTAGTGCTATCACATGCCTACTCATGCCATTTCCCAGATATTGCCATCATATACTTAGGTAGCTAGCATTATATGCCCAGGTACTCGCCCCATCAGGCAGCTAGTGCCATCACATGCCTACTCATGCCATTTCCCAGATATTGGCATTCTATACTTAGGTAGCTAGCATTATCTTCCCAGGTACTCGCCCCATCAGGCAGCTAGTGCCATCACATGCCTACTCATGCCATTTCCCAGATATTGCCATCCTATACTTAGGTAGCTAGCATTATATGCCCAGGTACTCGCCCCATCAGGCAGCTAGTGCCATCACATGCCTACTCATGCCATTTCCCAGATATTGGCATTCTATACTTAGGTAGCTAGCATTATCTTCCCAGGTACTCGCCCCATCAGGCAGCTAGTGCCATCACATGCCTACTCATGCCATTTCCCAGATATTGCCATCCTATACTTAGGTAGCTAGCATTATATGCCCAGGTACTTGCCCCATCAGGCAGCTAGTGCCATCACATGCCTACTCATGCCATTTCCCAGATATTGGCATCATATACTTAGGTAGCTAGCATTATATGCCCAGGTACTCACCCCATCACGCAGCTAGTGCCATCACATGCCTACTCATGCCATTTCCCAGATATTGCCATCATATACTTAGCCAGCTAGCATTATATGCCCAGGTACACACCCCATTCGGCAGCTAGTGCCATCCCATGCCTACTCATGCCATTTCCCAGATATTGGCATCATATACTTACGTAGTTAGCATTATATGCCCAGGTACTCGCCCCACCAGGCAGCTAGCGCCATCACATGCCTACTCATGCCATTTCCCAGCTATTGCCATCATATACTTAGGCAGTTAGCATTATATGCCCAGGTACACGCCCCATTCGGCAGCTAGTACCATCCCATGCCTACTCATGCCATTTCCCAGATATTGGCATCATATACTTAAGTAGTTAGCATTATATGCCCAGGTACTCGCCCCACCAGGCAGCTAATGCCATCACATGCCTACTCATGCCATTTCCCAGATATTGCCATCATATACTTAGGTAGCTAGCATTATATGCCCAGGTACACGCCCCATTAGGCAGCTAGTGCCATCACATGCCTACCCATGCCATTTCCCAGATATTTCCATCCTATACTTAGGTAGTTAGCATTATATGCACAGGTATATGCCCCATTAGGCAGCTAGTGCCATCAAATGCCTACTCATGCCATTTCCCAGATATTGGCATCATATACTTAGGTAGCTAGCATTATATGCCCAGCTACACGCCCCATCAGGCAGCTAGTGCCATCACATGCATACTTATGCCATTTCCCAGATATTGCCATCCTATACTTTGGTAGCTATCATTATATGCTCAGGTACTCGCCCCATCACGCTGCTAGTGCCATCACATGCCTACTCATGCCATTCCCCAGATATTGGCATTCTATACTTAGTTAGCTAGCCTTAAATGCCCAGGTACTCGCCCCATCAGGCAGCTAGTGCCATCACATGCCTACTCATGCCATTTCCCAGATATTGGCATCATATACTTAGGTAGCTAGCATTACATGCCCAGGTACTCGCCCCATCACGCAGCTAGTGCCATCACATGCCTACTCATGCCATTTCCCAGATATTGCCATCCTATACTTAGGTAGTTAGCATTGTATGCCCAGGTACATGCCCCGTTAGGCAGCTAGAGCCATCACATGCCTACTCATGCCATTTCCCAGATATTGGCATCATATACTTAGGTAGCTAGCAATATATGCCCAGGTACTCGCCCCATCACACAGCTAGTGCCATCACATGCCTACTCATGCCATTTCCCAGATATTGCCATAATATACTTAGGTAGCTAGCATGATATGCCCAGGTGTGCACACCACCAGGCAGCTAATGCCATCACATGCCTACTCATGCCATTTCCCAGATATTGCCATCATATACTTAGGTAGCTAGCATTATATGCCCAGCTACACGCCCCATCAGGCAGCTAGTGCCATCACATGCCTACTCATGCCATTTCCCAGATATTGCCGTCCTATACTTAGGTAGTTAGCATTATATGTCCAGGTATACGCCCCTTTAGGCAGCTAGTGCCATCACATGCCTACTCATGCCATTTCCCAGATATTGCCATAATATACTTAGGTAGCTAGCATTATATGCCAAGGTACATGCCTCATCAGGCAGCTAGTGCCATCACATGCCTACTCATGCCATTTCCCAGATATTGGCATCATATACTTAGGTAGTTAGCATTATATGACCAGGTGCGCGCACCACCAGGCAGTTAGTGCCATCACATGCCTACTCATGCTATTTCCCAGATATTGGCATCCTATACTTAGGTAGTTAGCATTAAATGCCCAGGTACACGCCCCATCAGGCAGCTAGTGCTATCACATGCCTACTCATGCCATTTCCAAGATATTGCCATCCTATATTTAGGTGTCTAGCATTAGATGCCCAGGAACTTGCCCCATCAGGCAGCTAGTGCCATCACATGCCTACTCATGCCATTTCCCAGATATTGGCATCATATACTTAGGTAGCTAGCATTATATGCCCAGGTACTCACCCCATCACGCAGCTAGTGCCATCACATGCCTACTCATGCCATTTCCCAGATATTGGCATTCTATACTTAGGTAGCTAGCATTATCTTCCCAGGTACTCGCCCCATCAGGCAGCTAGTGCCATCACATGCCTACTCATGCCATTTCCCAGATATTGCCATCCTATACTTAGGTAGCTAGCATTATATGCCCAGGTACTCGCCCCATCAGGCAGCTAGTGCCATCACATGCCTACTCATGCCATTTCCCAGATATTGGCATTCTATACTTAGGTAGCTAGTATTATCTTCCCAGGTACTCGCCCCATCAGGCAGCTAGTGCCATCACATGCCTACTCATGCCATTTCCAAGATATTGCCATCCTATATTTAGGTGTCTAGCATTAGATGCCCAGGTACTTGCCCCATCAGGCAGCTAGTGCCATCACATGCCTACTCATGCCATTTCCCAGATATTGGCATCATATACTTAGGTAGCTAGCATTATATGCCCAGGTACTCACCCCATCACGCAGCTAGTGCCATCACATGCCTACTCATGCCATTTCCCAGATATTGCCATCATATACTTAGCCAGCTAGCATTATATGCCCAGGTACACACCCCATTCGGCAGCTAGTGCCATCCCATGCCTACTCATGCCATTTCCCAGATATTGGCATCATATACTTACGTAGTTAGCATTATATGCCCAGGTACTCGCCCCACCAGGCAGCTAGCGCCATCACATGCCTACTCATGCCATTTCCCAGCTATTGCCATCATATACTTAGGCAGTTAGCATTATATGCCCAGGTACACGCCCCATTCGGCAGCTAGTACCATCCCATGCCTACTCATGCCATTTCCCAGATATTGGCATCATATACTTAAGTAGTTAGCATTATATGCCCAGGTACTCGCCCCACCAGGCAGCTAATGCCATCACATGCCTACTCATGCCATTTCCCAGATATTGCCATCATATACTTAGGTAGCTAGCATTATATGCCCAGGTACACGCCCCATTAGGCAGCTAGTGCCATCACATGCCTACTCATGCCATTTCCCAGATATTTCCATCCTATACTTAGGTAGTTAGCATTATATGCACAGGTATATGCCCCATTAGGCAGCTAGTGCCATCACATGCCTACTCATGCCATTTCCCAGATATTGCCATCCTATACTTAGGTAGTTAGCATTATATGTCCAGGTACACGCCCCATTAGGCAGCTAGTGCCATCACATGCCTACTCATGCCATTTCCCAGATATTGCCATCATATACTTAGGTAGCTAGCATTATATGCCCAGGTACATGCCCTATCAGGCAGCTAGTGCCATCAAATGCCTACTCATGCCATTTCCCAGATATTGGCATCATATACTTAGGTAGCTAGCATTATATGCCCAGCTACACGCCCCATCAGGCAGCTAGTGCCATCACATGCATACTTATGCCATTTCCCAGATATTGCCATCCTATACTTTGGTAGCTATCATTATATGCTCAGGTACTCGCCCCATCACGCTGCTAGTGCCATCACATGCCTACTCATGCCATTCCCCAGATATTGGCATTCTATACTTAGTTAGCTAGCATTATATGCCCAGGTACTCGCCCCATCAGGCAGCTAGTGCCATCACATGCCTACTCATGCCATTTCCCAGATATTGGCATCATATACTTAGGTAGCTAGCATTACATGCCCAGGTACTCGCCCCATCACGCAGCTAGTGCCATCACATGCCTATTCATGCCATTTCCCAGATATTGCCATCCTATACTTAGATAGTTAGTATTATATGCCCAGGTACACGCCCCATCAGGCAGCTAGTGCCATCACATGCCTACTCATGCCATTTCCCAGATATTGCCATCCTATTCTTAGATAGCTATCATTATATGTCCAGGTACTCGCCCCATCAGGCAGCTAGTGCCATCACATGCCTACTCATGCCATTTCCCAGATATTGCCATCATATACTTAGGTAGCTAGCATTATATGCCCAGGTACACACCCCATTAGGCAGCTAGTGCCATCACATGCCTACTCATGCCATTTCCCAGATATTGCCATCCTATACTTAGGTAGTTAGCATTATATGCACAGCTACATGCCCCATTAGGCAGCTAGTGCCATCACATGCCTACTCATGCCATTTCCCAGATATTGCCATCATATACTTAGGTAGCTAGCATTATATGCCCAGGTACATGCCCCATCAGGCAGCTATTGCCATCAAATGCCTACTCATGCCATTTCCCAGATATTGGCATCATATACTTAGGTAGCTAGCAATATATGCCCAGGTACTCGCCCCATCACGCAGCTAGTGCCATCACATGCCTATTCATGCCATTTCCCAGATATTGGCATAATATACTTAGGTAGCTAGCATTATATGCCAAGGTACATGCCTCATCAGGCAGCTAGTGCCATCACATGCCTACTCATGCCATTTCCCAGATATTGCCATCCTATACTTAGGTAGTTAGCATTATATGTCCAGGTACACGCCCCATTAGGCAGCTCGTGCCATCACATGCCTACTCATGCCATTTCCCAGATATTGCCATCATATACTTAGGTAGCTAGCATTATATGCCCAGGTACATGCCCCATCAGGCAGCTAGTGCCATCAAATGCCTACTCATGTCATTTCCCAGATATTGGCATCATATACTTAGGTAACTAGCATTATATGCCCAGCTACACGCCCCATCAGGCAGCTGGTACCATCACATGCATACTTATGCCATTTCCCAGACATTGCCATCCTATACTTAGGTAGTTATCATTATATGCTCAGGTACTCGCCCCATCACGCTGCTAGTGCCATCACATTCCTACTCATGCCATTTCCCAGATATTGCCATCCTATACTTAGGTAGTTAGCATTATATGTCCAGGTACACGCCCCATTAGGCAGCTAGTGCCATCACATGCCTACTTATGCCATTTCCCAGATATTGCCATCATATACTTAGGTAGCTAGCATTATATGCCCAGGTACATGCCCCATCAGGCAGCTAATGCCATCACATGCCTACTCATGCCATTTCCCAGATATTGCCATCATATACTTAGGTAGCTAGCATTATATGCCCAGCTACACGCCCCATCAGGCAGCTAGTGCCATCACATGCCTACTCATGCCATTTCCCAGAAATTGCCGTCCTATACTTAGGTAGTTAGCATTATATGTCCAGGTACACGCCCCTTTAGGCAGCTAGTGCCATCACATGCCTACTCATGCCATTTCCCAGATATTGCCATAATATACTTAGGTAGCTAGCATTATATGCCAAGGTACATGCCTCATCAGGCAGCTAGTGCCATCACATGCCTACTCATGCCATTTCCCAGATATTGGCATCATATACTTAGGTAGTTAGCATTATATGACCAGGTGCGCGCACCACCAGGCAGTTAGTGCCATCACATGCCTACTCATGCTATTTCCCAGATATTGGCATCCTATACTTAGGTAGCTAGCATTATATGCCCAGGTACACGCCCCATCAGGCAGCTAGTGCCATCACATGCCTACTCATGCCATTTCCCAGATATTGGCATCCTATACTTAGGTAGTTAGCATTAAATGCCCAAGTACACGCCCCATCAGGCAGCTAGTGCTATCACATGCCTACTCATGCCATTTCCCAGATATTGCCATCATATACTTAGGTAGCTAGCATTATATGCCCAGGTACTCGCCCCATCAGGCAGCTAGTGCCATCACATGCCTACTCATGCCATTTCCCAGATATTGGCATTGAATACTTAGGTAGCTAGCATTATCTTCCCAGGTACTCGCCCCATCAGGCAGCTAGTGCCATCACATGCCTACTCATGCCATTTCCCAGATATTGCCATCCTATACTTAGGTAGCTAGCATTATATGCCCAGGTACTCGCCCCATCAGGCAGCTAGTGCCATCACATGCCTACTCATGCCATTTCCCAGATATTGGCATTCTATACTTAGGTAGCTAGTATTATCTTCCCAGGTACTCGCCCCATCAGGCAGCTAGTGCCATCACATGCCTACTCATGCCATTTCCCAGATATTGGCATCATATACTTAGGTAGCTAGCATTATATGCCCAGGTACTCACCCCATCACGCAGCTAGTGCCATCACATGCCTACTCATGCCATTTCCCAGATATTGCCATCATATACTTAGCCAGCTAGCATTATATGCCCAGGTACACACCCCATTCGGCAGCTAGTGCCATCCCATGCCTACTCATGCCATTTCCCAGATATTGGCATCATATACTTACGTAGTTAGCATTATATGCCCAGGTACTCGCCCCACCAGGCAGCTAGCGCCATCACATGCCTACTCATGCCATTTCCCAGCTATTGCCATCATATACTTAGGCAGTTAGCATTATATGCCCAGGTACACGCCCCATTCGGCAGCTAGTACCATCCCATGCCTACTCATGCCATTTCCCAGATATTGGCATCATATACTTAAGTAGTTAGCATTATATGCCCAGGTACTCGCCCCACCAGGCAGCTAATGCCATCACATGCCTACTCATGCCATTTCCCAGATATTGCCATCATATACTTAGGTAGCTAGCATTATATGCCCAGGTACACGCCCCATTAGGCAGCTAGTGCCATCACATGCCTACTCATGCCATTTCCCAGATATTTCCATCCTATACTTAGGTAGTTAGCATTATATGCACAGGTTTATGCCCCATTAGGCAGCTGGTGCCATCACATGCCTACTCATGCCATTTCCCAGATATTGCCATCCTATACTTAGGTAGTTAGCATTATATGTCCAGGTACACGCCCCATTAGGCAGCTAGTGCCATCACATGCCTACTCATGCCATTTCCCAGATATTGCCATCATATACTTAGGTAGCTATCATTATATGCTCAGGTACTCGCCCCATCACGCTGCTAGTGCCATCACATGCCTACTCATGCCATTCCCCAGATATTGGCATTCTATACTTAGTTAGCTAGCATTATATGCCCAGGTATTCGCCCCATCAGGCAGCTAGTGCCATCACATGCCTACTCATGCCATTTCCCAGATATTGGCATCATATACTTAGGTAGCTAGCATTACATGCCCAGGTACTCGCCCCATCACGCAGCTAGTGCCATCACATGCCTATTCATGCCATTTCCCAGATATTGCCATCCTATACTTAGATTGTTAGTATTATATGCCCAGGTACACGCCCCATCAGGCAGCTAGTGCCATCACATGCCTACTCATGCCACTTCCCAGATATTGCCATCCTATACTTAGATAGCTATCATTATATGTCCAGGTACTCTCCCCATCAGGCAGCTAGTGCCATCACATGCCTACTCATGCCATTTCCCAGATATTGCCATCATATACTTAGGTAGCTAGCATTATATGCCCAGGTACACGCCCCACCAGGCAGCTGGTGCCATCACATGCCTACTTTTGCCATTTACCAGATATTGCCGTCCTATACTTAGGTAGCTAGAATTATATGCCCAGGTACTCACCCCATCAGGCAGCTGGTACCATCACATGCCTACTCATGCCATTTCCCAGATATTGGCGTCCTATACTTAGGTAGTTAGCATTATATGCCGAGGTACTCGCCCCATTAGGCAGCTGGTGCCATCACATGCCTACTCATGCCATTTCCCAGATATTGCCATCCTTGGTAGTTAGCATTATATGACCTGGTACACACCCCATCAGGCAGCTGGTGCCACCACATGCCTACTCATGCCATTCCCCAGATATTGCCATCATATACTTAGGTAGCTAGCATTATATGCCCAGGTACACGCCCCACCAGGCAGCTGGTGCCATCACATGCCTATTCATGCCATTTCCCAGATATTGCCATCCTATACTTAGGTAGCTAGCATTATATGCACAGCTACATGCCCCATTAGGCAGCTAGTGCCATCACATGCCTACTCATGCCATTTCCCAGATATTGCCATCCTATACTTAGGTAGTTAGCATTATATGTCCAGGTACACGCCCCATTAGGCAGCTAGTGCCATCACATGCCTACTCATGCCATTTCCCAGATATTGCCATCATATACTTAGGTAGCTAGCATTATATGCCCAGGTACATGCTCCATCAGGCAGCTAGTGCCATCAAATGCCTACTCATGTCATTTCCCAGATATTGGCATCATATACTTAGGTAACTAGCATTATATGCCCAGCTACACGCCCCATCAGGCAGCTAGTGCCATCACATGCATACTTATGCCATTTCCCAGATATTGCCATCCTATACTTAGGTAGTTATCATTATATGCTCAGGTACTCGCCCCATCACGCTGCTAGTGCCATCACATGCCTACTCATGCCATTTCCCAGATATTGCCATCCTATACTTAGGTAGTTAGCATTATATGTCCAGGTACACGCCCCATTAGGCAGCTAGTGCCATCACATGCCTACTCATGCCATTTCCCAGATATTGCCATCATATACTTAGGTAGCTAGCATTATATGCCCAGGTACATGCCCCATCAGGCAGCTAGTGCCATCAAATGCCTACTCATGCCATTTCCCAGATATTGCCATCATATACTTAGGTAGCTAGCATTATATGCCCAGGTACACGCCCCACCAGGCAGCTGGTGCCATCACATGCCTATTCATGCCATTTCCCAGATATTGCCATCCTATACTTAGGTAGCTAGCATTATATGCACAGCTACATGCCCCATTAGGCAGCTAGTGCCATCACATGCCTACTCATGCCATTTCCCAGATATTGCCATCCTATACTTAGGTAGTTAGCATTATATGTCCAGGTACACGCCCCATTAGGCAGCTAGTGCCATCACATGCCTACTCATGCCATTTCCCAGATATTGCCATCATATACTTAGGTAGCTAGCATTATATGCCCAGGTACATGCTCCATCAGGCAGCTAGTGCCATCAAATGCCTACTCATGTCATTTCCCAGATATTGGCATCATATACTTAGGTAACTAGCATTATATGCCCAGCTACACGCCCCATCAGGCAGCTAGTGCCATCACATGCATACTTATGCCATTTCCCAGATATTACCATCCTATACTTAGGTAGTTATCATTATATGCTCAGGTACTCGCCCCATCACGCTGCTAGTGCCATCACATGCCTACTCATGCCATTTCCCAGATATTGCCATCCTATACTTAGGTAGTTAGCATTATATGTCCAGGTACACGCCCCATTAGGCAGCTAGTGCCATCACATGCCTACTCATGCCATTTCCCAGATATTGCCATCATATACTTAGGTAGCTAGCATTATATGCCCAGGTACATGCCCCATCAGGCAGCTAGTGCCATCAAATGCCTACTCATGCCATTTCCCAGATATTGCCATCATATACTTAGGTAGCTAGCATTATATGCCCAGGTACATGCCCCATCAGGCAGCTAGTGCCATCCATCAAATGCCTACTCATGCCATTTCCCAGATATTGGCATCATATACTTAGGTAGCTAGCAATATATGCCCAGGTACTCGCCCCATCACGCAGCTAGTGCCATCACATGCCTATTCATGCCATTTCCCAGATATTGGCATCATTTACTTAGGTAGCTAGCATTATATGCCCAGGTACACACCCCATTAGGCAGCTAGTGCCATCACATGCCTACTCATGCCATTTCCCAGATATTGCCATCCTATACTTAGGTAGTTAGCATTGTATGCCCAGGTACATGCCCCGTTAGGCAGCTAGAGCCATCACATGCCTACTCATGCCATTTCCCAGATATTGGCATCATATACTTAGGTAGCTAGCAATATATGCCCAGGTACTCGCCCCATCACACAGCTAGTCCCATCACATGCCTACTCATGCCATTTCCCAGATATTGCCATAATATACTTAGGTAGCTAGCATGATATGCCCAGGTGTGCACACCACCAGGCAGCTAATGCCATCACATGCCTACTCATGCCATTTCCCAGATATTGCCATCATATACTTAGGTAGCTAGCATTATATGCCCAGCTACACGCCCCATCAGGCAGCTAGTGCCATCACATGCCTACTCATGCCATTTCCCAGATATTGCCATCCTATACTTAGGTAGTTAGCATTATATGTCCAGGTACACGCCCCTTTAGGCAGCTAGTGCCATCACATGCCTACTCATGCCATTTCCCAGATATTGCCATAATATACTTAGGTAGCTAGCATTATATGCCAAGGTACATGCCTCATCAGGCAGCTAGTGCCATCACATGCCTACTCATGCCATTTC
Source organism: Ambystoma mexicanum (assembly GCF_040938575.1). Classification (NCBI taxonomy): domain Eukaryota; kingdom Metazoa; phylum Chordata; class Amphibia; order Caudata; family Ambystomatidae; genus Ambystoma; species Ambystoma mexicanum. The sequence goes on along the minus strand of NC_090929.1, from coordinate 58,249,939 downwards.
CCAGATATTGGCATCATATACTTAGGTAGTTAGCATTATATGACCAGGTGCGATCACCACCAGGCAGTTAGTGCCATCACATGCCTACTCATGCTATTTCCCAGATATTGGCATCCTATACTTAGGTAGCTAGCATTATATGCCCAGGTACACGCCCCATCAGGCAGCTAGTGCCATCACATGCCTACTCATGCCATTTCCCAGATATTGGCATCCTATACTTAGGTAGTTAGCATTAAATGCCCAGGTACACGCCCCATCAGGCAGCTAGTGCTATCACATGCCTACTCATGCCATTTCCCAGATATTGGCATTCTATACTTAGGTAGCTAGCATTATCTTCCCAGGTACTCGCCCCATCAGGCAGCTAGTGCCATCACATGCCTACTCATGCCATTTCCCAGATATTGCCATCCTATACTTAGGTAGCTAGCATTATATGCCCAGGTACTCGCCCCATCAGGCAGCTAGTGCCATCACATGCCTACTCATGCCATTTCCCAGATATTGGCATTCTATACTTAGGTAGCTAGCATTATCTTCCCAGGTACTCGCCCCATCAGGCAGCTAGTGCCATCACATGCCTACTCATGCCATTTCCCAGATATTGCCATCCTATACTTAGGTAGCTAGCATTATATGCCCAGGTACTTGCCCCATCAGGCAGCTAGTGCCATCACATGCCTACTCATGCCATTTCCCAGATATTGGCATCATATACTTAGGTAGCTAGCATTATATGCCCAGGTACTCACCCCATCACGCAGCTAGTGCCATCACATGCCTACTCATGCCATTTCCCAGATATTGCCATCATATACTTAGCCAGCTAGCATTATATGCCCAGGTACACACCCCATTCGGCAGCTAGTGCCATCCCATGCCTACTCATGCCATTTCCCAGATATTGGCATCATATACTTACGTAGTTAGCATTATATGCCCAGGTACTCGCCCCACCAGGCAGCTAGCGCCATCACATGCCTACTCATGCCATTTCCCAGCTATTGCCATCATATACTTAGGCAGTTAGCATTATATGCCCAGGTACACGCCCCATTCGGCAGCTAGTACCATCCCATGCCTACTCATGCCATTTCCCAGATATTGGCATCATATACTTAAGTAGTTAGCATTATATGCCCAGGTACTCGCCCCACCAGGCAGCTAATGCCATCACATGCCTACTCATGCCATTTCCCAGATATTGCCATCATATACTTAGGTAGCTAGCATTATTTGCCCAGGTACACGCCCCATTAGGCAGCTAGTGCCATCACATGCCTACCCATGCCATTTCCCAGATATTTCCATCCTATACTTAGGTAGTTAGCATTATATGCACAGGTATATGCCCCATTAGGCAGCTAGTGCCATCACATGCCTACTCATGCCATTTCCCAGATATTGCCATCCTATACTTAGGTAGTTAGCATTATATGTCCAGGTACACGCCCCATTAGGCAGCTAGTGCCATCACATGCCTACTCATGCCATTTCCCAGATATTGCCATCATATACTTAGGTAGCTAGCATTATATGCCCAGGTACATGCCCTATCAGGCAGCTAGTGCCATCAAATGCCTACTCATGCCATTTCCCAGATATTGGCATCATATACTTAGGTAGCTAGCATTATATGCCCAGCTACACGCCCCATCAGGCAGCTAGTGCCATCACATGCATACTTATGCCATTTCCCAGATATTGCCATCCTATACTTAGGTAGCTATCATTATATGCTCAGGTACTCGCCCCATCACGCTGATAGTGCCATCACATGCCTACTCATGCCATTCCCCAGATATTGGCATTCTATACTTAGTTAGCTAGCATTATATGCCCAGGTACTCGCCCCATCAGGCAGCTAGTGCCATCACATGCCTACTCATGCCATTTCCCAGATATTGGCATTATATACTTAGGTAGCTAGCATTACATGCCCAGGTACTCGCCTCATCACGCAGCTAGTGCCATCACATGCCTATTCATGCCATTTCCCAGATATTGCCATCCTATACTTAGATAGTTAGTATTTTATGCCCAGGTACACGCCCCATCAGGCAGCTAGTGCCATCACATGCCTACTCATGCCATTTCCCAGATATTGCCATCCTATACTTAGATAGCTATCATTACATGTCCAGGTACTCGCCCCATCAGGCAGCTAGTGCCATCACATGCCTACTCATGCCATTTCCCAGATATTGCCATCATATACTTAGGTAGCTAGCATTATATGCCCAGGTACACGCCCCACCAGGCAGCTGGTGCCATCACATGCCTACTCATGCCATTTCCCAGATATTGCCATCCTTGGTAGTTAGCATTATATGACCTGGTACACACCCCATCAGGCAGCTGGTGCCACCACATGCCTACTCATGCCATTCCCCAGATATTGCCATCATATACTTAGGTAGCTAGTATTATATGCCCAGGTACATGCCCCATCAGGCAGCTAGTGCCATCAAATGCCTACTCATGTCATTTCCCAGATATTGGCATCATATACTTAGGTAACTAGCATTATATGCCCAAGTGTGTGCACCACGAGGCAGCTAGTGCCATCACATGCCTACTCATGCTATTTCCCAGATATTGGCATCCTATACTTAGGTAGCTAGCATTATATGTCCAGGTACACGCCCCATTAGGCAGCTAGTGCCATCACATGCCTACTCATGCCATTTCCCAGATATTGCCATCATATACTTAGGTAGTTAGCATTATATGCCCAGGTGCGTGCACCACCAGGCAGCTAGTGCCATCACATGCCTACTCATGCTATTTCCCAGATATTGGCATCCTATACTTAGGTAGCTAGCATTATATGCCCAGGTACACGCCCCATCACGCAGCTAGTGCCATCACATGCCTACTCATGCCATTTCCCAGATATTGGCATCATATACTTAGGTAGCTAGCAATATATGCCCAGGTACTCGCCCCATCACGCAGCTAGTGCCATCACATGCCTACTCATGCCATTTCCCAGATATTGGCATCATTTACTTAGGTAGCTAGCATTATATGCCCAGGTACACGCCCCATTAGGCAGCTAGTGCCATCACATGCCTACTCATGCCATTTCCCAGATATTGCCATCCTATACTTAGGTAGTTAGCATTGTATGCCCAGGTACATGCCCCGTTAGGCAGCTAGAGCCATCACATGCCTACTCATGCCATTTCCCAGATATTGGCATCATATACTTAGGTAGCTAGCAATATATGCCCAGGTACTCGCCCCATCACACAGCTAGTGCCATCACATGCCTACTCATGCCATTTCCCAGATATTGCCATAATATACTTAGGTAGCTAGCATTATATGCCAAGGTACATGCCTCATCAGGCAGCTAGTGCCATCACATGCCTACTCATGCCATTTCCCAGATATTGGCATCATATACTTAGGTAGTTAGCATTATATGCCCAGGTGCGCGCACCACCAGGCAGCTAGTGCCATCACATGCCTACTCATGCTATTTCCCAGATATTGGCATCCTATACTTAGGTAGCTAGCATTATATGCCCAGGTACACGCCCCATCACGCAGCTAGTGCCATCACATGCCTACTCATGCCATTCCCCAGATATTGGCATTCTATACTTAGTTAGCTAGCATTATATGCCCAGGACCTCGCCCCATCAGGCAGCTTGTTCCATCACATGCCTACTCATGCCATTTCCCAGATATTGGCATCATATACTTAGGTAGCTAGCAATATATGCCCAGGTACTCGCCCCATCACGCAGCTAGTGCCATCACATGCCTACTCATGCCATTTCCCAGATATTGGCATCATTTACTTAGGTAGCTAGCATTATATGCCCAGGTACACGCCCCATTAGGCAGCTAGTGCCATCACATGCCTACTCATGCCATTTCCCAGATATTGCCATCCTATACTTAGGTAGTTAGCATTGTATGCCCAGGTACATTCCCCGTTAGGCAGCTAGAGCCATCACATGCCTACTCATGCCATTTCCCAGATATTGGCATCATATACTTAGGTAGCTAGCAATATATGCCCAGGTACTCGCCCCATCAAACAGCTAGTGCCATCACATGCCTACTCATGCCATTTCCCAGATATTGCCATAATATACTTAGGTAGCTAGCATTATATGCCAAGGTACATGCCTCATCAGGCAGCTAGTGCCATCACATGCCTACTCATGCCATTTCCCAGATATTGGCATCATATACTTAGGTAGTTAGCATTATATGCCCAGTTGCGCGCACCACCAGGCAGCTAGTGCCATCACATGCCTACTCATGCTATTTCCCAGATATTGGCATCCTATACTTAGGTAGCTAGCATTATGTGCCCAGGTACACGCCCCATCAGGCAGCTAGTGCCATCACATGCCTACTCATGCCATTTCCCAGATATTGGCATCCTATACTTAGGTAGTTAGCATTATATGCCCAGGTACACGCCCCATCAGGCAGCTAGTGCTATCACATGCCTACTCATGCCATTTCCCAGATATTGCCATCATATACTTAGGTAGCTAGCATTATATGCCCAGGTACTCGCCCCATCAGGCAGCTAGTTCCATCACATGCCTACTCATGCCATTTCCCAGATATTGGCATTCTATACTTAGGTAGCTAGAATTATCTTCCCAGGTACTCGCCCCATCAGGCAGCTAGTGCCATCACATGCCTACTCATGCCATTTCCCAGATATTGCCATCCTATACTTAGGTAGCTAGCATTATATGCCCAGGTACTCGCCCCATCAGGCAGCTAGTGCCATCACATGTCTACTCATGCCATTTCCCAGATATTGGCATTCTATACTTAGGTAGCTAGCATTATATGCCCAGGTACACGCCCCATCAGGCAGCTAGTGCCATCACATGCCTACTCATGCCATTTCCCAGATATTGCCATCCTATACTTAGGTAGCTAGCATTATATGCCCAGGTACTCGCCTTATCAGGCAGCTAGTGCCATCACATGCCTACTCATGCCATTTCCCAGATATTGGCATTCTATACTTAGGTAGCTAGCATTATATGCCCAGGTACACGCCCCATCAGGCAGCTAGTGCCATCACATGCCTACTCATGCCATTTCCCAGATATTGGCATCCTATACTTTGGTAGCTAGCATTGTATGCCCAGGTACACACCCCATCAGGCAGCTAGTGCCATCACATGCCTACTCATGCCATTTCCCAGATATTGCCATCCTATACTTAGGTAGCTAGCATTGTATGCCCAGGTACACGCCCCATCAGGCAGCTAGTGCCATCACATGCCTACTCATGCCATTTCCCAGATATTGCCATCCTATACTCAGGTAGCTAGCATTATATATGCCCAGTTACTCTTCCCATCCCGCAGCTAGTGCCATCACATGCCTACTCATGCCATTTCTCAGATATTGGCATTCTATACTTAGGTACTCTCACCATGTGGCTGCCTTTGCCATTAAGTGCTCGTGTACTCAGACCACTTGGCTGGTATTGCTTGAACCTTTGTAGGTACTCACTTCATGTGGAAACATGACTGCTTCCCCTTAAAGCCTACCAACTTCTCTAGTCTTCCCCAATAGCTCTTTGAAGCAGCTTCAAGGCACACCCATCTTCTCGTCCTCCCTTGGAGCATTTGGAGCGGCTTCTGAGCGCTATGTTCACCGACTGAAGAGAGATTGTGCCCCCCTCTACACATTCATTCAGACAGTAATTAGCTTACCATAGGCTAATGAAAATGAGTTGCTGTTTGTAATGGTGTGCACGTCTTTGGCTACTTATTAATGTTAAGGACAATCCAACGAAACATTAACACTTCTATGATTTAATGATGTATGAGAGGCAGGGCGATCTTAAGCACTTTGGGGGCCCTGGCACAGACATCTTTATGCCCCACTCCACCAAACCAAAGGAATTAAGGGTTCAAGAATACTGGTGTGGCCCCCCTTGCCCCCACCTGTTGTACTCACGATCTATACGTTGATATGCTGTCTTGCAGCATAATAAGCACATTTACTCCCTTTAAGTTCCCTTGCCTGCTTCGTTCTTGCTCTAATCAGAATGATAAATAAGTAGCATTTGAAGACCAACATTAGCAGTCTACGAAGAGGTTACTGTGCTGGTACATACAGGGTAACTTTTAGCAATAGCATTCAGCCTGTAGTAATAATGCAGGGCCGTATGTAAAAGGTACATGCAAACCATAATAGACAAAGAACTCACATTAGCTGCCTCACAGAATGTAAAAGTGCTCATGCATGGATAGAGACCACCAATTGGAAGGACGGAGACCGCTACACGTACCGTAGCATGGATAGTGGAGGCAGATTAGAAGCTTCCAGTAAGGTGCCTTTATCCAGACAGACTGAGATTAGAAGTGGGATAGGGTTTTCAAATAGTGTTGCCATTAGATAACAAAGGAACAAATAAATGCCTGTGGTGTGCAATATAAATAGGCTCACTATTAACACAGTGAAACCATGAATAAGGCTTTTATGAGGATCAGACCCTGAGAAGGCAATCACCCGGAAGGGCTGACAATTTTGAAAGGTTTAGGGACTGGCAGTGTTGAGAGGTTAGGCAACACAAGGTTAAACGAGATGCCCAGGATGACACATTGGTTAAGGGGTGAAGCTGGGATTTCTGCCTACTCTGTAATTTCTGCATTTGAACACTTTCTTTTACAGTTCTTACCATGAACTAAAACAATCTCATTTAATAAAAAATGGACTTATAAAGTACACAAATCACATTACCAAGCATGATCATTTTTAAACAAAATATTATAGAAGGGCGTTATGCAAAATGGGAATGATTCTAGCTTAATTCTCTCCATCATACAGGTAAGTATAGAAGTACCAGCATACCAATCAGTGTGAGTGAACACATTTCATCTGGGTTTGTCTTTTGTATTTTAAAACTTTAAATACTTTCAAAACAATGGCTTGTGACATTTTCATTTATAAACGTGCATAAAAACCTCTGAATTTAACGAAAAAGCAAACCGTTTTGTGTGCCAAACAAGCAGACCATCAAATATGCTTGCTTGAGGCCTGCAACATCTGGTCCCTTCTCATCTGTCACCAACCCATCCACCCAAATGGCCTACATAAGAAGAAAGATCAAATAATGGGCTAAACGATATTAGCAGCATGCAAGAAGGCAAACCTCACAGATGACAGCACAGTCATGTAAGATATAATAGATGATTTGATCACTGTATCATCTGCTGGCAAATCGAGGATACAAGCATGAACGCTTTTGTTCCGTAGTCTTGAATTTGGATAATTATTCACCTCTTGTACTAACAGTTTGTGTCATCGCTGGAGTCGATTGCCTAGGTTTTACAGCACCACAGCTGAACAAACTAATTTCTAGACCTTCACCATACGGATGATAAAACAACCCCTGTCTGGTGCAGGTACATTGCTGATAATAGCAGATGTTGTTCTGCAAAACCAAGTACATATGCAGGTAGGTTTATAGATTTCAGACATAGGAAAGGCTCAGCCTGCCTTGCTGGAATGTGATATTCTAATTGTGCATATTAACACATATCTCTGCATTGGGTGCTTCACACACTGAGCTAACTTCTGAACCATTGTGGCACTTAATTTATCAATATGCATTTCACCGTTGCCTATTGCACATGATCAGCATAATTCCCACAGGAAGGAAAGAATGCTACAGAGTTATGCTGTAAGGAACACACACAGGATGCATACCACAGTGAACACAGAAAGCAATACATGATGAATTGATCAAAGCAGAATGTACTTGTCAAAGCAGAAAGGCAATGGGTTGAGAGCCACAGCAGCACCGCATACAATATCCTGATGTGTGCTATGTATGACTGGTGAACAATGGAATCTTACTTCTTCAGATCAGGCCGCTCTGAGGGGCCCCCCCTCCAAGGTGGGGGCCCTGGGCAAATGCCCCTTTTGACCTCCCATAAAAACGTCTCTGATGAGAGGTTGTGCAGCGTGGTGTCGCGGTAGAAAAGCAACGCAGGAGGGGGGCGGTATGGTAACGGGGGGCACATTCTGCTCTTTCGCCCTGGGCACAATGTTGACTAGAAGCTGCCCCGGACACCCAGACAGATTGAGCCCAGCAAAACGAGGCTTTAACTGCGCTCTCTTACAGGCTCCCGAGAAAAGATGTGAACTGGACAGTACATGGAGGTGATGGGCTTTCAAAAGGGCTCCGATTAAGGCTGCACCTGTTGCTTTGGCTTCACCCATAAGACAGACATGTTGTTGTTTTAAAAGCGCACCCCATCTCTGTTTTTCTCTTGAAACCCCCTGTGTCTATTCCAGTAAACACTCCTGGCCCCGACCGTTCATCTTAGTTCAGGAATACTGAACAGCAGGCACTGACAGGAGGACAGTAGACAGCAGGGCCGTCTCTTAGGGTGGGCCAAGTGGGCAGTGGCCCCGGGCGAGTACTTTGCAGAGGCGTCTGATCTGCTGTTCACGCCTAGCTCTCGGAGACGAGGTTCCACACTCCTGCTGCAAGAGCTCTCTTCCCGTTTATTCCTGTTTACTTTTTCCCTTGCATTTCAAGTACAAATGAATCAACGGGATGATACAATGTCAAATATGTGCTTAGCAGGTCTCCTTCCCTCATCAGAGCATATACAAAGAGATAGCTGCAGAGACAACAGTGGGTGAGTAGTTGCAAGTGGCTATTGTTAATGGGATCTTATGTTATGTTGATATTCTTTTATGCAGTGCAAAATCACCATCTTAGTAGTTTCACTTAGTGCAAGCAAATGCCTTCTGCGCCCCCTCCAGGGGTATTCAAATGACAGGGAAGATAAGAGGATGGGAACGCAGGACATAGATGCTACAAACACAGGTAGGGAGAGATGCAGAAGGTGTGAATGTTGGGTAATTAGAAATGTTAGGGGTGCATAATGATAACTGCTGTGTGAAAAAATGCTCTGATTACTTACTGGTGGATTACTTACTGGTAATCTGCACTACATCTAGTCGCACTCCTTCTCTTCACAGTCCTTAATTATGTGAAGGACACCAGTCTTCTTGCCAGTCCGATCCCAAAAGCTTTTAATGTTTTCCTACTTACCGCTGTCCCCCAGGGGTATAAAGTGGGAGACAATCCTCAACAACTCTTTAGATGGGCAACAGCCCCTCCTCATCCCAGGGCAGGAGTGTGGGATGTCAAGACTATGATGAGGATGAGTAGGACTAGGTGTAATGAAGACTACCGGTAAGTAATCCGAGCATTAACCCCACGCCGCTCTTCTTTGTCCCAGTCATCGCTTATCTAACATTTCCCCAAAATCAGACCGATTTCACGTCCAGAAAATAAAAGACAGAGGGCCTCATTACAAGTTTGGAGGTAGCCATGCTGCTATCTGCGGCATGGCTGCCTCCAAACTCGGGTCCGGGTTCCTTGAATGAGGAATTACCGGACCATTCCAACCTTGGAGGACACAGTAATTCCTCATTCAATTTACCCATCCCCATTCCCATTTGTGCCCCGATAGGGCTCAATGGGAATGGGAGGGAGCTAACAACGGGCCCATGTCAAAATTGAATTAAAAGGAGACTGTATGACCACTATGCTTTTCTCAAAACCCCCAGACCGAAAAAATGTACTTCATGTTAAGAGTTTCCATCCAAAGAAAACTATTGAAGGATTAACATGTAGTCAATTATTGAGAATCAGATGAAAGAGAATTAACATCTCAGGAGCAGTAGTTATTGGATAAATTAAAAAGTTTATGTGATGAACGTTTACTGAATTGATAAGAAAAGCAGACACACTGACAAGAACACAACTGTAAGCTGTTAAACCAAAAAGGTTATTTCCACCTATTATACATGTCATGACATACTCTAAACAGAGTAATAGGATACAATCTACAATTTGCATATATTGTGTGTGTTTGATCAATACCAGCTGTTACACCAACTTTTTCCAAAGCAACTTATAAGTGCGTATAGAATCATAGTTTGATTAGAAACTGTAGAAATGTATAAGTCTGGGCAGATAGTTTAAACATGGTAGGAGAGCAGTGTTCATTTAAGGAGAAAGGCGCTTTGCCATGCCTTGGGTGTCAACATGGTAACAAGCTGATCAGTGATTCCAAGTGTTACCTCTGAATCATCCCTTTCATGGGAAGGAAACAATGTTTCTAAGAGATTTGTTTACATGCAATTCCAACAATGAGATGTATGCAGTTTGTTGTTGTAAAGACTGAAGGGGTGTGTCTGTGGCACCACCCACTATATGGGTGGGATAGAGGCACAGAGGTGCCTCAGCCAAGCCTCTCAAATGGTAGCAATGGATGAGCAACCAAGGCTGGGACTAAACGGAGGAGGTGCAGAATGGTTCTTAGGTACAATGAATCCCCAAACCCCCACACAGGGATTTCCACACACTATGGTATGTGCTAATATAGTTCTTTTATTAGAAACATTCAGCTGTAGGTGAATATATACACATAATGGCAAAGTGTTGCAGAAGTGTCTGTAACCAGAGTTTGCCATGTTTCCCGTTACTTTGAATATTTATTGCAAGTGAAATTACCGAAGTGCTCAGTGGATGGTGATCTATTAATCTTGCCTGCTGGATTTGCATTTGACTATTAAAGTCTACAAGGGTATAAAAACCATAAGCCGGCATGTCGGTGTGTGCTTGGTAAAGTGTTGCAGAAGTGTCTGTAACCACAGTTTGGCAGTGTATCCCGTTACTTTGAATCTTTATTGGAAACAAAATTACAGATGTGCTCAGAGGATGGTAATCAATTACTCTTACCTGCTGGAGTGGCATTAGTCTAGAAAAGTCTGAAAGGGTTTAAAAAACATCAGCCAGTGTGTCAGCGTGCACATAGCGAAGTGTTGCAGAAGTGTCAGTAACCACAGTTTGGCAGTTTGGCAAGGAGGCTGAGTGTAATGTGTTGGATGCAGATCCCTTCTGTACGAGACCACCAGCATCCCCAAACATGTTTCAGCCTTGTTGGGCTTCATCAGTGAGGTGTATCTCAGGTCTCTAGGGCCAGCTGGCATAGGACCCATGTCTGGGCATACCCGTCCCTCTCGGGGTGACAAAGCAAAACATAAGGGGTGATGGCTGTAAGGTTTTAAAGTCATCTTAACTTCTGGCATTGTTCTGGTTAGCCCGCCAGACCATGCAAAGAACAATGGTCTGGATGGTTGCCCACTGGTGGGCACTTCTCTGCAGGCGACAACACTGGACTTCCTCAGCCGTGGAGAAGTGGACAGATGTCGTGGTTGCAGTGCCCGATGCAGTCTGGCTTTCCCACAGTCGCAGACAGCCTCTGCACATTGGACAATGCTGGTGGACTTCTTGGGCTCAAGATGACCAGACACGCTTCTCGAGGACTGATGAAGATACATCTGCAGGACGGCAGGCACTCAGGACTGGTTTCCAGGACACTTCTGGAAGAATAGCAGTTGCAAGATGTCCCCTCGTAGCTTTGGGAAGAGCCCGCCTGTGCAGGTCCTCTCTTCATCAGTCCTTGAATCAGCACAGCAGCCTTTGGATCTTGTGAAGAGTTGCAGCAGCAGAACATCTTCCTGCAGCTGGATTCAGGATCGCCTCCAGGAAAACTCCAAGCTTCTGACACAGAGTTAGGTGCGGGGTCTTCTGATATACACACATCCCCTCATTCACTCAGGCTGAGTTTTCTCAGTCAGACAATCACACACTAGTGCATTCATCCTGCAGCACCCAATCAGGTGCAGATGCATTCACACCATTCACCTAAACCCAGATGCTCAAAAGAGTTGATGTGTATTAGGGACAACTCCCAGCCTTTCAGAGCACACACTGCATTCACTCCAGTTTTGGATAGTGCTGGCTCAGGCAGGACCACAGACATTTTGACACACAGCCAAAACCAGACACCCACAACACAGAATGTGAGTTGACTTCTCTTTCCATTCAGTCAGGTCCCACCCCTTGGGTGTACCCAAAACAAGCAGTCTCTGGGAATGGCAGAGCCATATACAGTCCTTCCGCCCAACATCCAAACAGGGGAAGGGATATTGCAGGACTCTGAAAAACAGGAAGGTAAAGTATTGACAGTAGCCATCTTACCTTTGTTTAGGAATCCATTGATTCCTATGGCAGGGCCAGGGAGTCCCAAATGGGAGAGACCAAGAGCACCTGCCAAATCAGCATCTAGCTGCCACCAGCTAATGCCACGCTCTGTGGGGCAACACACAGGTGCCCAAAAACATACACTAGGAGTACCAAGGGGGACCCCCACCCATGGGTGCCATAGGGGTATGACATAGCTTTGTTCACCAAGAAAAAAAGATGAAGAACAGCACTGCCAGGGGTCCAAATTGGGATTCTGTGCAGAAAACACACACAGGGAAGTGGTACGACAGGGAGGGTGAGACCCTGCCCAACCCCCCATAAGGTATTTCCAGCATCACAGTTGCACCTTTAGTATTTACTTTGTTGGTATGACAACCCGTTCAGTCACACAATGGTGGACAGAACACAATTCTAATGTAAGATTACAGAATTGTAGACCATCAGTGGCACAATATGCTTCTCAATTACATGACACAATAGCTCACATGCAATTTGTAGTGTTAGAAATAGCTTGTTGTCCTAGAAGTGGAGGCAATCTGAATGTCCTACTAGTTAGACAGGAAAGCTATTGGATAGAGAAGATATCAGCAAGTTCACCAAAAGAGATGAATAGCAAAAAAGTGAGTTAAGCTGCTTTCTGTACTTAATAAACAATGGCCCTCATTATGAGTGTGGCGGAAAGGCAACAACGGCGCCGGTAGTGCTACCGTTGTTACCTCTCCACCACACTACGAGTTCTGCTCGCGGGTGCCGGACTGCACGCCTGGTCTGACCAGGAGTGCATACCGGCACCCACGGGCAGAACTCATGATTGCACCAGCACCGTTATTGACAGTGCTGGTGCAACCATGCTCCCCACCCCCATTCAGCCCTATGGGGCAGAATGGGGATCGGGAGGCCGGCCATAACGGCACCCGCAAATGGGCAATTACCGGGTCCGCCAAACTCAGCATGACCCGGTTATTGCCCATTCGCGGGTGCCGGAAAAAAAATAACTCTGGCGGCAGCAGTGCCCTTAATAAGGACACGGCTACCCCCAGAGTTATAGTGAGGGCCATTAGTGTAGTTGGTGATGTGTTCTAAATGGTTGCTTCACGATTTGATGTGCTTGTACCTATTGCTGCAATCCAGATGGTTATAAAGTCCAGCATTTAAATATATTCTCTCATGCTGGAGTTCCTTTGCATCTTGTACTCATGGTGGCCCTGAATCATGCTGTTCCCATCTTCATCTTGTATCCTGGCTTGCAAAATTATGTATTACTACTGACTTCTACAATTGTATTCGCTCTCACCTCTTGCTTCTCCACACCTTTTGACTGCTTACTCTCTTTTCTCTCCTCCTTTCCCTTCTCCCTTTTCCTATCTCCTCCCCTTACTTTCTTCTATGCACTTACTCTAGCAGAATTGTCCCTGGACCTAATATGATAGCAACCTCGTCTGTTTCCTCCACCCTCCCATTACTGTTTTTTTCCTCCCCACCACCCCTCCAGCACTATCTGAAATGTCGTCGGACCTAGTATGATAGTCGCTTGTTTTGTTCCTCCCCTCCCTTTCTGCACCCCTCTCCCTCACCTTTTGTTTTTCTCCGGCTCTACCAGAAATGTCGTCAGGCCTAGTACGGTAGTCGCCTGCCTGTTTCCATTTCCTTCCCACTCTCCCCCTCCCTTCCTTATCTATGTCTTAGCTCTTGCACTATCTGAAATGTCGTCAGGCCGAGTAAGATAGTTAATTTCACATCCTTACTGTTCATGGCCTGTAACAATGTGGTTGTATTTTCCCTTGTTCCCTCCCTTGCCTTGAAGCGCTTTGAAACACATTGTGTATAGGCGCTATATAAATAAACGATCATATCATATCATGTCATTTACATAGCGGAATGCTATGATGTAACTGACTTGTAACAGTGTAAATGCATTTATATATATTTTTTTTATTGACATTTTTAGTTGATTACAAACTTTTTAGCCGCATTCCTGTGTATAGTTTTTTACCATCAACACAAAATAGAATGAGATAAAGATAAAAAAAGGGTCCTGATACGTCTTTAGACCATTTTTTGATGAATTTATATTCTGTCCCCAGTCAAAAGGGTGATTGTAAAAAGTCTGAAAGATTATGGGCCTCATTCCGAGATTGGTGGTAGTCATGGCGCGATTTGCGCCATGACTGCCACCAATAACGGGTCCGGCACTGGTGTTGTGCAATGGGGACTTACCGGTGTAGTCCGACCCTGGCGGGACCGGTAAATCCCCATTGCACAAACCATTCCCCATTCCCATTTGAGCCCCCATAGGGCTCAATGGGAATGGGGAGGGCGCTAATAATGGGCTTGCGACTTGCAAGCCCATTATTAGCACCCTGGTCCCTTAGCGGGACCCGTAAGGGACGGGTGGTCGGACCACACGTTCCTTACATTCCCTGCCAAGGGACCTTGGATTATGGCGGTAAGGGATTACCGGCACTGGTCTCCTTACAGGTGCCCGGTATCCCTTACCGCCCAGGTCGTAATGACCCCCTATGTCTGTGTCAACAAAGATAGGTTATCTATATATGCGTATCTTGAATTGATTATCACCGTCTCTTTACGATTGTTAGTTTTGACGAACATTGCTGAGTCATTTTCCATCATGAGCTTTTGTCCATTGTAGAAAGAGTGGCGGATAGTTGTATTTTTTATTTTTGTATATTTTTGTTTATAACGCACCGGAGCCCGCTGCAATTATAACTGGAGATTGCAGAGAACATTTCCGCAAAGTATTCCATATATAGACGATGCATGGCTGCTCCTATTTTTTGCTAGCGGGATATACAGAGAACTACTCTTCCGAGAATACGAGCAAGTAAAATATGGAAATTACTTTACACATCTAAATACATTTCTACAAAGATTGTTACAAAAATCACCCTGATGATTTTTAGTAACAATCTTTGTAGAAATTTCTAGTTTGCTAATGAAATATATGGTTTGAAATGTTGAAGAAAGCATAGAATTTTTTTTTTCCAAATATTTTACTAGAACGACGGGACACATGTACAACCTTAATTAGATGTGTTTTCTATAGAGAGAGGAGTTGTTTAAATTATCCACAGTTAGGTATGGGTTAAGGTGGCCCTATAGTTACTCATCATAGACGCTCCCTAGCCTCTGGCCAGGAAGTAGCCATGCCTTGGGTCAATTGGAATGCCACAGAACCTGGCAGAGGGACATCAGTGAGTGCAAAAGCCGATACAATATTGACCTTAATGCACTTACCAATTGAGAGAGAGAGAGAGAGAGAGAGAGAGAGAGAGAGAGAAAGAGAGAAATAGAGAGAGAGAGAGAGAGAGAGAGAAATAGAGAGAGAGAGAGAGAGAGAGAGAGAGAAAGAGAGAGAGAGAGAGAGAGAGAGAGAGAGAGAGAGAGAGAAATAGAGAGAGAAAGAGAGCGAGAGAGAGAGAGAAATAGAGAGGGAGAGAGAAAGGGAGAGAGAGCGAGAGAGAGAGAGAGAAAGAGAGAGAGAGAGAGAGAGAGAGAGAGAAATAGAGAGAGAAAGAGAGCGAGAGAGAGAGAGAGAGAAATAGAGAGGGAGAGAGAAAGGGAGAGAGAGCGAGAGAGAAAAGCTTTATGACCCGTGTTGCTGCCCCTCCGAAGACACAACATCGACTAGTGAGAGCGAACATGATTTAAGTATACCAGCCATTATCAACATCACACGAACACCAATTCTTGAACAGGAAGAATGCCATTTTTTCTTAGAAGAGTTAAGGCCGTTGTAAGGGAGGCATGGTATCACAAGTATGACACTGACACAAGAGTTACAAGTTTCAAAACCTTTATTAAATTCTTGGGGTTAGGAAAAACTCCTACTTTGCCCCATAGCTATGATGGAAGTAGTCTTGACCATCAAATAATAAGGAAATCACAGTCCTAGTCAGTCTTTGTCAAATCAAAATGGGCTATACTAACTTAACCTAATGCCTTTCCATTTCTCTTATACAAAAAGTGTGTAAAGCAGAATGTGTATGCAAAGGAAAGTCAGTGTTATAACATAAAAGATCAAGGTGGCTGAGACAGCTCTCCTCCCCACATTGGACAGCACGGAGTAAGGCGGCCCCCGTAACTAGGATGACACACTCTGGCTCAGCTTATCAAAAAAAGGCTCTTCAAAACATGGGTAGAGGCCTGCTTTGCTTTCCACGTTAAAGTCACATATTCCAGTGTTCCAAAAGTTATTTCACAGTTCAAGAAAAATTCAAATAGATCTCCCCCTGTTGGGCTCAGACCTTTCAACACAAAATGTACCTGATTCAATGTCACGTAGTTCTCCCTCAGTCGGGCTCGGACCTCATAATCACAGCACTTGCAGGGGCTCCCTTCCCCAAGTTTTATTCACATTTGTTAGGTGTTGCCTTCCCCTATCTTATTTCATATTCCAGGGGTTGCTTGGTCGGGCTCGGACCTTCCACTGATGTCAAAGTCTTTTGAATTTGTGTGGCTTTTTCCATAGATCTCCGCAGGACCACTTCGAATTTCACTTCATCTCTCCCTTATGGTGTTTGCCCCAGTGTCTCTTGTTGGTCTTGGTAGTTCCATAACCCAATCAACAAAGTTCAAAGAAATCTTTCTCTTAAAGCAATCATCTTTTAACATCCCCTTTCGACGGGATTCATTTTGGCCATTGTGCATTTCAAAGTTCGCTCACTTGCCGCTTTATAACAAAACATCAAACAAATGTGCGTAGACTTTGGAGTGGGCTACTTCCTTTCGTCGGACCACTCCGCTAATCACTATCACTGGCTTCACAGTTATCAGTAACGTTAGAGTTTCTTTCGCGTCTCATCAGCATGCGCGCAACCTTCAATTATGAGATACACTGTTGCAGCTTCAATCTTTCCTTGACACAAATCGGCCTTTCCTGTCTTCCGCTAACTCACTGGCTGTGTGCATTTTTGTCTTGTCTTTGCAACTTTGATTCACCAGTCAAGGTTTATACTACAGGCTTGGCCTCACTTCGCCAACTCTATTGGTCACCCAGGAGGGTCACTGGTGTCCTTGACACACAATGCAGGCTTATTCCAGTCTGGGATTTGGCATTCTCTGCATATCCTTCATTGCTTCCCGGAGGAAACCACCTCTTGCAGGGACTTTCCCTACACTTCACTCTAGTCCCTCGATCGATCGTCCTGCTGCAGAGGGTTCACTTTCATCCCGGAAGATCTGCTCCTTCTCGTGTCTCACCTTGCTCAGAGTCTGTCTCTATGTTCCGCCTTTTATCCGTGTGCGGGGAGCTATGGGTATCAGATGTATGTGATTAAGGTCAAGTGCCTGACTTTGCCTGACCTGATTAACTGGACATGTCAAATGATATATGTAAGTGTTAGCCTCTTTACTCTCAGTCGCCTTCTTATTCAGCCCAGTGTTTGTGTACAAAATAGGGGGGATGTTGGAGAATCCTATTAAATAGGATTGGGTCTGGGCATGGGAAAGGGGGGAATACCGTGTCTCGCCATCGGTTGTCTCACCCCAACTCCCCAAAAGAACCCTTACCAAGGTGATCCTCCCGCACTGGCCCACCTCCCAGGGTCTGGATCCAATGGTGATGACTGTGCCCTGGCCACCTTTTGGTTTCTCACACAGTACAGAAAAAAAAATTCAAAACACAGTCCATTACCAGTGTCTACGAGAGCGCCAGGCACAGAAAGTCTAGTTTTCGGAACTACCCAACAAAAAAAGGCGAGTGGGGAGGAAACAAGAAAAGCAGAAATAAAGAACTCTGGAGTCTAACAAGATCCAACAGAACAATTCAACAGAACAAGAAAATGTAATTTGAAATCTTTTCAATGTTGAAATTACATTAGATCTAAGGATGGCTCTTTCCAAAGGCCTTTCATACCTTCCCAGCAATTCAAACAACTGCATACATGTACAAATTGACCTATTCAAATTTTGTCATAATTTAAAACTCAAATCATTGTTTATGACACAACCTGAGTATCAGAAACAAATATCTAATAGAACCTACGATTTTTAACATGACAATTCAATGTGTAGGCGATACCCTTGCTCTCGTAAATTTGAAAGAAACTGAAGCGCAAACTTTAGACACTTTCACAAAAAAACTAAAAATATCGACAAATGCTATGATTAGTACTAAGCTCAGACTAAAATCAAAATATGTTCCCTGGTAGCCACAAGACATGTAATTGATACCTTCAACAATCTGGTCACTAGTGATCGTAGAGGAGTCCAGAACAGTGATAAAAATAAAAGGTTATTGCTCTTCAACCTAACTAAATCACACAATGAACCATTCAAAGAGATTCAAAGGAAATACAAAATAATAATTAAACCAGCTGAAAAATGTGGTAAAAAAGTAGACATGAACTGAATTGACTATATAAGAGAAGCTGCTACGCAACTAAGTGACAAGCACTGTTATGAGATATTTCCAACTAACCCCATAAATGAAATGTCATCAAATTGGAATATGCAACTAAGTAAATGCCACAATGGAAGTTTATTGTATGACGATGAATATAACTGTCTGTCAAACATCCATTCATATCTATCATCTATTTAATTCCAAAATTGCACAAAAAGTGGACATTATTTCCAGAATGTGGTCCAATAATCAATGGGAAAGGTTCACTCACCGAACCAAGATCAGAATATATAGATATATATCTCAGACCTTTAGCCCGATCTTTAGCATCCTACATACAGAACACTAAGTATGTTATTGAACAACTTGAAGACATTATCTGGGAAGAGAATTAATGAATTGTGACCCTAGATGTCACTTTACCCTTGTATTGAACACACCAGAGGAGTTTCAATTATCAAATACTATTTAAAATCAAGATCCATTCCATTGTATGAACACAATCAAATGTTGCTAGACATGCCAGTATTTACTTTGAATCACAGCATCTTTACTTTCAACGGTCCCATCTACAGACAAGTACAAGCACAGCAATGGGGTCAGATACGCTCCCTTGTATGCTAACCTTTTTATGGGACACTATGACACTCAACACGCTTGGTCACATTGTGCTTTCACTACCAATAATAACATCATGTATTGGGGCGGATACATCAATGATATTCTAGTCACCTGGAATGGTGATTCCATCACATTGAAAAGCTATGTTGAATTTCTCAATGGAAATGTATACAATATCAAACTTACCTTGAATTAAAGCACAGCGAGAATAACCTTCTTTGATTTGGAACTTTATGTGCAAAATAACAGAAATCAACAACACTAAATGTGAAACCTGCCGCAGTAAATACAATTTTCCATGCAAACCATAACCACTCCAAACATGTAATTAACAATATCCCATATGGAGAATGCTTCAGAATTAAAATAAACTGCAGCAAAGAAGATTTTATAAAAAAACTATGGAAACATTTAAAGCAAGGGTGTATGACACCAAAATCATCAGTAAGGGCTTCAAAAAGGTCCTAAACAACCAACTTCATGACCTCTTTAAGATCAAATAAAACAAAAAAGATGTATTCACAAAACGAAGTAGTACCGTTTATCACACACAGATCTTTACAAAATCAAATCTTGATCAAAATTCTAAGAACACATTGGAACATTATACATCCTGATGTGGATTTAAAGCAACATTTAACAGAATACACTATGATAGCCTATCACAAAGCACCAACTATCAAGAATAAAAGAAGTCCAAGCTTCATGATACCGATACGGGAATTAAAGGAAAACCAATCAGGACAAAGGGTGGCTTCAGCCAATAAAAGGTCATAACAAATGTGAATTCTGTGTTACCTGCCAATTAATGATGGTCAACAATAAAGAGATACCATTAACAAATGGTAAAAAATAAACTATCAACAGCTTCATAAACTGCAACACCAAATGTGCAATTTACGCACTTCAATGTGTTTGCAATAAATGGTACATACCGCAATCCGCAAGCTAAAATCAAGAATTCAAGAGCAAATAAGAGTAATTAGGAATAAGGACCACAAATGTACATTTGCTGTACATTGGATGGAAACCCATCAATTTAAAGAGTTTATGGAATAAGATGTACAGGTTTAGAGGAAACCAGAATGCCACTAAGAAGTGGCAATAGAGAATTGAAATTACATCACGCAGAATCCATTTGTATCAACAAAATGAATCCATGCAATATAGGCCTGCATAAATGTTCTGAACACTATGTATTTCTAGGATAAGAACCACATAGATCATACCATATTGCAAAATATGTATTTACTCTACGTATGAGCACAATCATCACTAACTATTAAATATCAACAACCATTCAAAAACTAAGAACGCAAATGTATAGGTAACTACACTGTAAAACCGGCATCCATCATGACCAAGTCTCAAAAACAACACATGTTTTGTGCAGAGGCTTTTGATTTTATATGTTTATACAAACTCCAATTTTCTTAAGTTAGGCATCTAAGTGGATAAAAAGCAACTATCTCAATAGTTCATTTAAACAGATAGGTCTTTAAGGCTTTGTGAAATTCTATCACCTCTTTCATACTCCTAAATTCCCAAGAATGAGTATTCCACAGTTTAGGTCTGTAAACTGCAACATGCCTGTCACCTCTGAAAATACAGTTAGACGGAGGCACCACCAGTAACAGTTTATCAGCAAAAGCAAAGGACAATTGGGATGGTACCAAGTAAGCTTTTTAGCCAAATATATTGAAGCCAGATTAGGTAAACATCTAAAGACCATACAAAGGATCGTAAAATCAATTCTCTCCTTAACCGGAAGCCAGTGAAGGGAGAGACGCAATGCTGGGATAGAGGTTGCTTTAGGGAGTTTAAAGATTAATCTGATAGCTTCATTTTGGGCTCTCTGGAGCCAAGTCAGATTTGTTTTGAGATACCCATTAACATGCTGTTTCCATAGTCGAGTTGCAAGTTAATCAAAGTCCCAACTAGGATTGCATTGCCATCCTGTAAAATAAACAGCAGGGCCTGATGCAGCAGGAATAAGGAGTAAAATACAGACTCTAACTGTGCTCCCACCTGGTTTTCACAGCTCAGGTTGGATTCCCAGATGCAGCACACATTATTAATCTTAGAAGTATAGCTAAGACTTGAACCCTTGAAGCCCGGGAAGGAAGACACACAGATTCCTTTCAAAGAAGATGTTTTGGACCAAAGTGTGCTATCTCCGTCTTACTTGGGTTAAGCTGCAGCCAGTTCTGACACCAACTATAACACAATAAGTTCATTACTTACATATTTCTGTATCAGTTCGAAAAATGTACTTACAATCTTCTACACACTTTGGGCCTCATTACGACTCAGGCGGTAAGGGGTTTACGGCAGCGTAAACAGCGCCGACCCTTACCGCCTGATTCCGAGGTCCCTTAGTGCCATGGCGGATTTAACACCTGCTTTTAGCAGGTGTTAAAATCCATGGCGCTAAGGGACCATGTTGTTAATTACGCCACCGTAATTTACGGTGGCGTAATTAACGCCTTCCCCACTCCCATTATGCCCTATGGGGCAAAAATGGGAATGGGGAAGGGTAAATGGGGATTGGGGACTTACCGCCCCGCCAACCTCGGAATGGGGCGGTAAGTCCGCCAACCACCATGGCGTAAACGTAGTTTACGCCATGGTGGTAAAGGTACGACCCAGGCGGTAACTTACCGCCTGGGTCGTAATGAGGCCCTTTGTATTTAATTTTGACCACAAATATATCAACAATAATAATTCACATCTGCATTTTATACCATGCTTCTTTTTATCGGTAAAGATGAAAAACGTTGGGTCCTTTTTCTAACAAATTTGTATTCAAAATCATTAGACACAAAAATGGCTGCAATGCACATGACATCATCATGTTCACTCTAACGCGATGATGTCACTGAAATGTTGTTTAAATAGACAACATTTTAAATTGCTGGTGTCCTCTTGAACACAAGTAGCACAAAAGAAGCGTAAGTTCTTGAAACAGACAGGTATTCTTTTTTATTTTTTTAAATTAATGTTTGTATCGGTTTCACACAACCTATAGAAAGCAAATAGAAAACAAACTTTAACAGTTTACATACATTTGTTCCAAAAACAAAAGAAGGACAAGAATCCTAATCAAAAAGCAATATCACAGCAGTTTAAAAGTGATTAAAAAAGAACAAAGCGCATTTCCAAGTCCATTTCTAACTACAGATTCCTATTAGTAAAACAGTATTAAAGCATCCTAGTGTGCCAATCAAGGGATCAAATTAATCATGTTACAATCGTTCACCACAAATTCAATTTTCTTCTCTAAAAATTCTCTCCACACATTTCATTGCTGCTAGAGCCATGCCAACCTTTTCTCACACTAGGACTAACTCCCACCATTCCTCTAATGTCACTCACGCTGTTTTTCCCAATTGCTCTTCTACAGAGTGACCTTAAATCTGTTAGAGTAGGACACCTCACTATTAGGTGAGTTAGAGATTCTACCTGACCCATTTCTGTATAATATCGACAGCAGTCATTTTCCACCTGTATTTAATGTCTTCTCAATTGAATCACTTTTGTGGGCATGATGTTCAACCAACATCTTTACAAGAGATCTCTTTAACAAGCTGATGGAAACTTCTGAAGATACCTTGGCAAGTCATTAAGCCCTTTTTTTCTCTTTCCATAGGCCATCTATCAGAGTATCTCTCCCCTTGGCTTCAGAAGTTTCTATCCAGTCAGATTTTTCCAGAAGTTCTTTGACTTTAGTTGGATTACCCACCAGGACCATCAGATCGATACCATGGAAAAGCTACAGTGCCTCTATTTCCCTTCTCCATTCTTTGATGGCCTTACCCTCAGACTTCTGAGATTCCAGAATTGCAAAGGTGAGCGCCCCCTCTTCTAATATACATTTACGATAGAGCAATATGGATTTCCATAGGGTTACCAGACATTTGATCGAAAAAAATTGGTCGACTGGACAAATGGTCGAACCAATTTGGTCGAAAACCAAATGGTCGAATTTTTTTTTAATATTATTTTTACCCCTTTTTTTGAGGGGGGTCCCCCCCGAACCCCTTTTTTTCTAAAAAACCCTTTTTTCCCTAAACTACAACCTTAAAAATATATATATATATATAAATAAAAAAAATTCGACCATTTGGTTTTCGACGAAATTACGTCGACCAAATGTCCTGTCGACGAATTTTTTTCGATGAAATGTCCGGACACCTTTCCATAGCACTACCGAGGTCATTGAGTGCAGGCGCAATTCATGGCGTATCACAGCTACCGGCAGCGATCTTGGGAGCCTCAGCACTTTGTGCCAAAAGTAATCCACAAATACTGCCCACACTTCCCATTTGAGGTTTAGGGTAGCTTTGGCGCCATATGTAAGTGCTTGCATCACCTTCTGTTTGTAGAAGGTGATCACTGGTGTCCACAAGAAATAGAAGTAGTGCCTGAAGATGGCGGCCCCCTGGGTGGTTCGTTTTTTTAATTTGTCCATTTGCTCCTCAGGAAAGTGTAGTGACCTTTGTCATTCAGATTTCTGTTAATAACAATTCCTAAGTAGACAATAGATTCAACCATCTCCTGGGGTCGATCTTCCACACTCCTCTGTTTCCTATGCGCCAATGACATCACAAGGACCTTTGATTTGCGGACATTTATTGTCATACCATTCTCCGCCAAGTAATGCTTAAATACCTCAATTCAGCGCTGAAGGGCAATCTGCGTTTGGTCCAAGAAAACAATGTCATCAGCATATAGGATCCAGGGAACTATCTGGTTATTTAACCTGGGGGGAAAGCTCGGCTCTTCCCCTGCGAGATTCTCTTGTCCAAGAGGTAAAGACTGCCGGGGTCAAGTTACCCACTCTTTTTTCCCATGTTTTCAGATCGCGTAGGATAACAGAACCAAAAACCTTCACTAAGGAGTCAAGAAGGGCGATAGGGCGAAAGTTCTTCAGATCGCCTCTATCACTCTTCTTGAATATTGGGCCCAGAATCGCCTCTCTCCAAGATCGAGGCACCTGCCGGGTGGCCC
This sequence comes from Ambystoma mexicanum, assembly GCF_040938575.1. NCBI lineage: Eukaryota > Metazoa > Chordata > Amphibia > Caudata > Ambystomatidae > Ambystoma > Ambystoma mexicanum. Next base: position 58,225,859 of record NC_090929.1, on the reverse strand, counting down.
TCACTACATCATGGTCGTAAACATGCCTAGTGGTTATATGGGTTTTTCCACCCTTGTCTTGGACTTGGCTAAAATCCTTCAAAATCCACGAATATTCCACTATATCAGGAGCACCCCCAATGGCTTCTATAAAGAGCTTTGGTATTTTAACCACTTCCCTGTGGTTGATCTTTAGTCTGTTTTTCCCCAATGCTAGGTCAACCATTGGCATTTTCTTAGTGGCCTGGACAGGGTGGGGCCAGCCGGGGATAATCACTAGCATATCATGGTCATTCTGGGGTACATTTAGGACCTCAAACCTCTCAACATTTACTCAGACATATTTAGAAACAAAACAGTAGTCCAGGCAGGCCTTATGAGCTCCATTTCTTCATGTACAGGCCCCAGGTCTTTCACAGTCAATTTGCCCATTTAACATCAACAATTCACAGTCTTGCTTCCCTCAGCCATTTTTCTGCCCCCACTGCTGTTTGTGCGGGCCGAAGTGGCACACCCTCCTTAGATAGGGGCCGCATATTTAGACATATCATGATCTGGGGGTCAGCCCAATCAATGAAAGCCTCCTCCACACTGCTCATCGCTGATTCCATAAATGTTTCAGCATCTAATTTGTTGGCACTTCTGTAGCAGTTTATCAGCAAGAGATTAGAGTAAACCCCCCGAAGATTTCCTTTGCAGCTTCACTATTTGGACGTATGGGTTTGGGGTCATGTGGTTGCATATTTTGAAACCAATATCCACTTTAATCAGGGTGAGCAAGCCTGAAAAGGGCCTGCCCAGCAGGCCCTTACAAGCCGGATTTAGGAGGGCCGCATAACCTTCACAAGTAGGCTTTGACCTGAACCATGTCTCCTGGAAGCAAAGAGTGTCAAAACGGCCAGGTTTGATCTTTCTAAACGTTGCTGGCTGTCATTGGAGAATTTAGTTTCCTAGGCCTTCCCTGCTTCAGGCTTTTCACTTTGTGGGTTCGTGAGGCTGGCCTTTTGACCTTCGTGATTAATAGAGTTTAAACTCGGGTTTTTTCAGCGCTCACTAATGACACCTGGATAGTAGTTGTCGCTATGCTCAAGCAACGCTTCTTTAATTAACGGAGATTCCAAGTGTAAATTGACCCAGTCGTTACATTTTCCGCTCACGAATTCCACCACCCTGATGTCATCTGTCCTTATATATCTTAGGGATGGAATAAGGTGTAGCAACTTCATGACGTTACACCTGTTCAATATAGGGGCTTCTTGGTTCAACAGTATTCTCTCTATGCATATTTTCAAAACAGTTATGTGGTGATTTGCACTTTCCCGATGAGTTTCCGTGCTCTTTCTGACCATAGACATGCCTGGAGGGCTTACCCCTAATTGCCTTTGATTAGGGTCGACAAGCTGTTTACTGGAAGTGACTTGCACCAACCTTTTGGCCTCCAGGGTTTGAAATGGAGGTAATCGCACCTTTGCGCAGTGCTTCGGGACCAACTTCACTCCCATAGTCCGTCTCCTACCCGACTGCACTTGGCTTAGTTGATTTCCTTGTCTCTCGATTTTGAGCCAGTCTCTTTTACTTAACTTGTTCTACCCATCATCATCGTCTTTGTCAATGATCTCAATTAAGTCACTCAAACACATCCCTTTGGAGGAATGAAGGTTCCTCAGATCGTTATGAGGACTAGGGAGCTGGGGAGTGGATAGCTGCCTTATCGAAGGGTCTACTGCATTTGGAATCACAAGTTCTCTTCAGGGCTTTTTGGAAGTTTGCGAGATCTCATCTCGACCAGGTGTTTTTATATTACGCAGAAAGACTCTAGAGCCATTTGATTTCCTCTTTATGACTCGGGTTATGTTTTTCAAGTGACTGGGAGCTATTTTTCCTTTTTCGATTTCCTAACTCCACTTCCTGCGACTTGGCCGAGTTTAATATTGGGTAAGTAGAGGATTGGGCAATTACCAGCTCATCCATAGGGACTCTCCCTTCCAATTCCTTGCCTAAGCTCTGGGTAATCATGGCCGGCATCTGTGTTGGTATATAGTTGCGTGGCTGGTTCGGAATAGCATTGCTGCTGTCTTGACATTTATGTTCTGTTTCCTACCGATGTCACCATTTACCTTCTTCCAATATCGGTTCCATGAATGCAGTTTTGTCCAAAGTCTCCCTCCTCGCCAGCTCACATAATCTGGCCTGCCATTGAGCCGACGAACACAGCTTCGTCATTTAGCCGAGTTTCAACCTTGTTAACAAAGGTTTCCAGGCTGATAATTTTGGTATGATCCATGGCGATCAGAGTAGTCTGAGCTTGTAATGACATGTTGAAGGCCTCATATAGCTTACAAAACTGAGCCATTGATACTGCGAGAGTGGCCATCATTGTATTTTGGATATGGCTTATGTCATCTCTAAGTGAGAGACCTCCTCGCGACCGGCCACCATCCCCTTGGCTAGATCTATTATGGAAGCTGCCCACAGGTGACAGTGAGCTTTGGTTGGCTGTCGAAGAATCATGTATCGATTCCTCCAACCAAGCATAATCACTTCTTATGCGAGCCTCTACATTTAGATAGTGCCCTTCGATTTATCTGTTCAGCGGGGGGGATCCCAGATACCGCTTTATAGACCTTCCATATGGACTTTACCCCTAAAGATCTTTGCCCTCCTTCAGGGCTTGAACATTGAATGAGCGGGAATGGGCTCCTTTCAGGGTGAGGCTGGTCATCATTCAGCTCCTCTAAGCGTTGCTGAATTGTGGAATGGCTTTTCCTTCTTTGTGAATAAATGTTTTTATTAAGGGCACTAAGGTATTTATTCATTTATTAACATTTATAGAGCGCACAACAGCCCTTAGGCATCGTGGCGCTGTTACAGAAAGACTTGCTGGTTACAGGAAAGAGGTGTGATAGCGGTCACAGGCAGCAGCTTCGCATGGTGGTTACAATGCAGCAGCTGAGCTTAGTCGTTGCCACTATGCATACATAATATGCATAGAGGTTACATTGGATACAGTAAAGTTAATTACATGCTTAGCTTAGCGGTTACCTGGGAAGCAGAGGGGGAGAGTTACAGATTCTGCTGGTGAGCCTGAGGTGGTTTTGAGGGTTTTGTGAAAGATGAGGAGGGACGGTTCTGCTCTGCGCTCGCTGGGGATTGTGTTCCAAAGTTTGGGCGCTATGTGGGGGAAGCCTAGACCTCCGGCATTAACTCTTTTGATGAGTGGGACTTGCAGTTGGTTGGCATGGTGACTTCTTTTAGGATGGGTAGAACTGACTCTGTTGATTGTTTTAGTTAGATAGGATGGTGCTGTGTGACTCAGGTATTTGTACGTGATGATTAGGATTTTTAAGTTGACACGTTCCTTGATGGGTAGCCAGTGAGCAGCTCGCCTGGCTTGAGTGATGTGTACTCTTTTGGGAATGCTGAGTGCTGCGTGAAGCGCATTCTTCTGCACAATTTGGAGCCTGTTGAGATTTTTGGCTGAGGTGCCTGCAAGGATGGCATTGCAGTAGTCCAGTTTAGCTCCGATGGTGGTGCGGGTGATAGAGGGGCAGTTTCCAGGGGTTAAGAAGGGTTTAATGGCATTTATGAGTTTAGTGGTGTGGGCCGAGGCTGAAGCAATAGTGCTGACCTGTCGTGTCATAGAGAGGGTCGAGTCAAGGTAGACTCCAAGGGTTTTTACAGAGTTGGAAACAGGAATGTTGGTAATGTCGATAGTGAAGTTGTCATATTTTTTGTTAGTTTAGGCAAATTTTCTTTGGGGCTAAGGAGTATGATCTGGGTTTTGTCCCCGTTACGGCAGAGAACATTGATTGCCATCCACGTTTGGATGGTGGTGTAGATTTGGTGGAGGGCTGCTGCGTCTTGGTCGTAGTCACCAGAGAGGGGGAATAGTACTTTTGTATCGTCGGCATAGTTTGTGTGTGCTATGCCGAGCGAGTCCAGTAAGTCAAACAGAGGCTTATTAAATAGGTTCTAGAGGGTGGGTGCAGTACAGGATTCTTGGGGCACTCAACAGTGAATAGTGTCGGGAGCTGCATTGGCCAGGTCGGAGTAGACCTTCATGGCTCTACCTTCTAAGTAGGAGGTTATCCAAGAGGTTGCTTTTTAAGAAAAATGGGCTGCATTGGAGAGTTTGGAGGTCAGGATGTTGTGATCTACCAGATCAAACTCAGCTGAGAGATCTAGAAGAAGCAGAAGGGCTGGATTGCACTTATCCATGATGTTGGTGATTTGGGCTTTGAGGTCTAGTAGGGCAGTTTCTGTGTCATGACTTTACGGAAGCCTGATTGTCTAATACCCAAGATGGAGTTGGATTCCAGATAGTGTTGGATTTGTGTGTGGGCAGCTTTAACATGAATTTTGAGGAGGAATGGGACTGTGGTGATGGGGAGGTAGTTGTTGGGGCAAGTGGGCTCAAGGGAGGGTTTCTTTATGAGGGGCGGACTCATGCCTCTTTTAGGCTTAGGGGTTCAATTCCTGAGGAAAAGGAGGCGTTGATGAAAGCAGTGATAATAGGGGTAAATGCGCTGGTGCACTCTTTGATGACGGTAGGTAAGCAGATGTCTCCTTTACAAGTGGAGGGTTGGATGTGTTGGAGGAGATCCGTGACTTCCTTTAGACAACTGTGAAGCCAAAGCAGAGTTGCAGAAGTTTTTCTGATTCATCCGGGGGGCTAGGGGGGGTTTTGGTGGTTGCATTGATTTCAAGTGTTTTGTCCAGGTCTATAGGCATAGAATTCCCTCCTAGTGTGCATGAGTTTCCCAAGGGTTTCACATGGCTTAGGGGTATCACAGCCATAGCCTCTTCTTTAGCCCAAAGGCTGAGGCTATCCCTCCTTCCAATTGGATTTTGCGTTAGGAGCAGGTGCGAGGGAGCCGCACAGTCACTATTCAGGCAGTCACCAACTGCGACCTCCTCCACCTACATATGTCTGATTTCCAGCAGTGGAGCTTTACAGGAACCATCCGGAACTTCAAACACCTCCCCATGCCTGAAGTTGAAGGGTGATGGCTCCACCGGCATATTCAACATCCCCTCATACCCAGCGTTCCGAGGAGTTCGCTCCACATGTGAAGTACCGGGCTCAACTTGGATGCATCCGTTCTGCGGATCAGCCGGTGGGTACTCCTCCCCAATGCTCATAGCCCTTTCACCCAAGTTCACCACCAGTTTTCCCCCCGAGTCTTCGCTGAATTGCTGAATCTTTAGTGATTGCAAGGTCAGGGACTGACTAGCAGCCAGAGAATTCAAAGGGGGTGGCAAGGCAGTGGGCGGAGTCATTGCCGGTTGTAACAGTTTCAGGGCTAACATTGTGGTGTTATTACAGGATTCAATGTTATTAATGGAAGTAGACGGTAAGGCAAATCTTCTTACCTGTTGTCTAGTACGACCGCCCACTAGATTTGAGATGTCAGGAGCCGCACTCTCCATGCTGCGGCGGGGCGCTGAAATTGGAAGTTTGAATATAGATTTCACTTCCTCCCGCCAGCGGAGGGAAAAACACGCCACTGCCCAGTGTGTTCCTGTTCTGTTTGGGGGCCAGTTCAGGGACTCCTCAGATGAATGAATGACCGGAACAACCTCACCACCCAACACCGAAACACTCAATCTCACTCCGCCGAGGCTCTGCAAAACGCTGTGATTATATACTCGGCCTTCAATGAGCTGCAGCAAAGGTGAACAGACTACAGCTGGAGAGAAGTTCCAGGCTCTCTCACAAAACACTCGACCTCACTCACTTATATTTTATGATCCTTCTTTGTTTAATCAGTCAGCTCAAACCATTGAGACAGATGTAATAGCTATTGTCCCAAACATCTTTTCCCCTCACTTTCCAAAGATATTGCAATTGAACCCAAATAACTCAATGGAACTATACAGAATGAAAAAGAATAATGAAGGTAAATATATGTCAAGGTTAGTCCAAACATGAGCTCACAATATTATTCCCTATTACATTTATAGGACATATTTAATTTCCTATAATTGATACACAATCGTTATATCTTTCATCACATAGGTTTATTACGTTAGTACCTGGATTTTTACTATGTTCAAATAATGTATCCTGCTGATGAGCCATTAGCATTATTATAAACACGTGTTAAGGAACTGATTATGAGGAATTGTTCATTGAAACTACGGATTTAAGAAATTGGAGGGACTGATTATGACAAAATGATTATTTAAACTATGGATTTGAGAAATGTATCATTCAAATTGAGGATTTAACCATCCAAGACAAAATTTGTATCAAGGATTTAATCATTCAACACAAGAATGTAACAATAAAAAATCCCTTACCTGAATGATCGGAGGGTACAATAATTATAAATATGGATTTCAGGCAGGAACGTCATTTCACCAAAATGAAATGGGTAGCGGAAGTGACATCACATGACCCTTGCCTTCTGATGGCATCACAGGAAGTGATGTCATTTGATCCCACCCCAAAATGACATCACAGGAAGCTATGGAACACAACCTTTCACCCTTTGACAAAACAGAAAGTGGCATCACATAGCATTGTTTCTAAGTACACTACAAAAACTATGGTTTCAATGTCACCGTAATGTGATATACATTTCATACAAGAATAGATCATCATATGTATCGTTAATATCAGTGCGTATAGGCCAACATACCAAACTACTGTGAATGCAAGCAGACGTCCATGGCCAAATGATAATGATGTGATATTATATGGCACTTACACTTAAGCGCTTTATATATAACTAATATACATACAATATCACCCAACCTGTATCAGTACTCATTTATCAACCTCAGAACGATGAAAAGCTGAGTTGGCCTTGCCGGGATTCGAGCCTGCAGATCACACACACATCGCAACAGCAAGTGCTCAGCCCCTTGAGCTATTTTACCGGCTATAGCTATTTTACCGGCTATAGTAAAATGAGCAATTATATGTCTGAATGTTCTCAAAGTCAGAAATCAAATTACACTCTGTAGTGGATACCATTGAACTAGTAACTGAGATTTAACAGCAGGTCAGTTCATCTGCAGGCCTGGTGCAAAGTTGGCCACATGTCAAGCCTGCGTGGATCTACTTTTCTGGCTTTGATTGTAAAAGCAAAAGGAAATATCGAGGCTGAGTACCCCAAAAGGAAATACACCAAACACGGGCTTAGAAAGATTCACAGATCTTTATTCTAAGACTGTACAGTTTACAAAGAAACAAAGTATCAGATAGCTATCTGGCCCTCAGTACATCACAGTGAATACCAGCAGCCCTTTCAGTGTGAGAAGTGAGAGGTACTGGACGTCTAAACAGTTATGCTTTTCATACATTAATGATCATAATGTCCAGCCCCTCTACAGGTTAATGATACTCGGTCTAGGGTTCGTGCCGAGTTCACTTCTGCTTTGTCCAACTATATGCATCTGGATCATCTTCAGTTTGTACATCAACAAGTCACAATGGCAACAGTGTATTCTCTGATTTAACAATAAGCCTTAACACATGTCTTATACAATGCAATTCAGCCAGTGTCCACGTTCAGTATTTATACAACATTGTAGTTGATGTATGTCCGTGGATCGGACTTGTTCGCGCAGACAATCCTCTGTCCACAAGTCAGGAATGGGACAAGGTCTCTTTACTCAACCCAAACATTCGGCCAACAGACAGTTTGAACATTAACTTCCGTACAAAGGTCAGAATGGCTCAGTTACAAGCGGGAAACACTCTCCACCATTTTAGAACAGAGGATCACTTTAGAATAGAAATCAAAATGGTGGAGGAACCTAAAATGGCGGCGAAGTCGATCTAAGATCAGAACTTTGCAACACGGTTTTTCTTCGCAGAGCGACTGGGTTTAGGCCAATATATACAATAAAGGAGGCATGATATGATATCCCGTTTAACACAGAGGTTGGCAAAATACATACCATTGGGAGGGTTCGTAACTGTGTATTAAAGAATTTAGAGTAGCTCAGGGAAAGCAGCACACACACCCAGCATCCCATACTCAGGGCACATGTTACCTGCCTGTAACTAAGCTCATGCAAGTAACAGTGCCTCAATGCCCCTGGGCTGCTTGCGCGCTATACAAATTTAAATAAATAAATAAATAAATAAATACATGCAAACAAACATCCTGAACAGCATGCCAGGGAGATAGGAAAGATAGACACATTACAACAAAGCATTAATTGTAGTACAATGATATCAAGGGCCACTTGATGTGCTATGGTCAAACATTTCTACGCTGTACACAAGCTTTTAGGCACAAGGATTTTATCAAGTGACCGAGGACACGGAGCTAGAATGTCTTGTGATGATCGTAAAAAAAAAACATGGTATAACAGCAACTTGCGAAAAGCAAAATACATAGAGCCTGATTCACAGACGCGTTTTATAATGGCACAATCCCTTTGAAAATGTTTTGTGAATCAGGCCCTCAGTCCAAAAGGGATGCTTATTCTACTCTAAATGCTTTTTGGAGTTTTTTGTCTGCATTGTGAATTTGAGGTGTTAAGGAACAGACTAAATCAGTGACTCACCCCCTGAAGTGTGCCTGAAATAGACCTTTAATGAGTCTAGCAATTATTGTCTAGAATTCCAGAAAGACACATTTTTTGGCATTCCTATCCTTTCTTATTTAGGGTCAGTGCTGAAAGTGTTACACTTGTGGAACCTTCTGTTTTTTAAGAAGCCTGAACATTAAAGCCCGCCACTCCAGAAACAACGTGCTACATGGCACTGGCCACAGCCCAGGAGCTTCAATTAAGGGTAGCAAGGGAGACCACAGGGGTAGCAAGGGAGAACACAGAGGTCGCAGGTGCGACCCCTGGCAACCCCCAAATGACGTCCCTGATTTCAGTATTCAAATCACTAAACATAAGTATTGAAGCACATGAAACAAACTGGACATTCAAATTGACTGTTACACTGGAATGTTGGAGTACTTTTTGAGAACATTTTATCGATCTACCTGCGGAACTACATAACTAAGTGTCTATGAAATATTGTCCTTAGTCACAATAAAAATTCACAAAAACATAACATTTTTTGGGAGTGTGAATTTCAACTTCTTTTCTCTTTTTAGTTAATAAATGAGTTTCCTTCTTGGCCTTTAGCAAGTTGTCAGCATTTTCTTGCACAATAGAATGATAAATATTATATTACTAACATCTGTTGTACATCACACAAACAACCACATTCAATGTCAAGATTGGTTCATAAGATCTATTTTGTGCATTAAATTCATTGGGACGCACACAGCCATATGGACAGTAAATACTAGTGAATGCGAAATTCAACCATGAGCCCCTTTACTCTGTTTGCTTTTGATGTCTAGGGAATGTGTTCTGGGTGGCCCCTTTTATTATATGGACTCCCTATAAGACTCCCTATAAGACTGAGGTGATATGCCCCGAGGCCGCAGGCCGACCCTTTTGGTAATGGCCCGCCGCCCCAGTTGAGGGTCCGAGCGAAGGGCAGGGATGTTACAGAGAGGGTTGGCCTGCCAAAGGGGGGGGGGCTATCAGGGGGCATATTGCCATTAACACCTGTGTAGTTCCTGACACGGGTGCTGATGGTGTTTTTAAAAAAAACATACCTTTATCCCGTGTCTCGGCTCCACATAGTGTTGCTTGTCAGTGAAGTCCATTTTCAATGTTGATGACTCTGACATCATCAACATGAAAACGGACTTCACTGACATGCAGCACTGTGCGGCCCCTGGGCCGTGTGATAGAGGTACGTTTTTTTTTAAAGACACCATTAGCACCCGTGTAGGAAAGTACATGGGTGTTAAGTGGCAAAGGGGGAGTGGGGAAGGGAATGGAAAGCTCAGAATGCAGGATTGTACCATTAAGTGCAGCCCGTGTTCCAAGCCTCCTGATTGGCCAGCACCCTCACCCAGGGTGCTACAGGACAATAACGAATATTCTCTAAAGCCGTCAGCACGCTGCGCGCCTTCCCCCGCAGGGGGGCGCTCATAAACCTGGGACTAGAGATCCGATCGGGTTCTTTCCATTTCACCTAAACTTTGTCCCTGAGTTCCTCAGTCAGAGGGATGCAGTTTTTCTGAATAACCCCTTGATCTGGCGCACGGTGCAGTGCTGTCATTGGGATGGATCTTCCCGGATCTAGCAAATAATGTATGCCCAGAATCCTGGGAAATCTAAGTGCATTCTATATTTATTTATTTCTCAATGCTTTGGTACCGGGGCCAGTTCTTGAACCGTGTCTAGTGGGTCCAGTGGGTTCTTGAATCTTGAACCGTGGCCAGTGGGTTCAGAGGTGAGACACTTCCCCACAAGACCACCAGAGGGTCTGGCCAGGAGCCCTGTGAAATCCCTTGTCAATTTAGCACCATAGAGGAAATACTGATGTGCATTATTTGGAGTTTAAAAGGTGTGCACCTTTTATACTTTGCTGACATTATAAGAAATCGGGCTATTTTCCATTTGGCCATTATTAATTTTCTGTGGGGCTTTTAGACAAATGTTTATGGGGGTGATTAAAATATCAGCCCTACACCACCACTCCCCAGCCACCACTGTGCGCTAGGTTGGTTCCCCCAGTAAAAAGGTCAATTGACACAACTGGCACTGTGGGTCTTGGGTTAATGGGGGAAGGATCCCACTTTGAGAACCTCATCCTGGAGTTACATGCGCCAACTCTTTGCCAAATGCCTCCTGGTCTAAATAATAATAGTAATAATAATTTAGCATTTATATAGCGCTACAAACCCTCAGGTTTCTGAGCACTGCTTATTATTACCCACTGTGTGTGGTGCTCATTTATCGACCTCGGAAGGATGAAAGGCTGAGTTTGGCCCTGCCGGGATTCGAACCTGCGCCAGCAGGCTCTGAACAGATGTCAAAGTGAGCGATTAACTCCGCTGTGCTATCGGACCGGAGCCTACTGGGAAGTACTTCCCAGTGGCCTCCTTGCCCTCTTCCATAGAATGCAAGGACCCAGAGGAGGAATAGGAGTAGCTTGAGCTGGAAGAAAGGGGGACTTTCTTGCACTGGCACTCCATCATCTGCTTTTTCTGCAAAGCCTCACTCATCAGGGCTTTTACCCTTGCTTTGGAGCACTCCTTTCTCCTGGGTGGTGCCCCTGAAGAGGAGGAACACTTTCTGGATGAAGAGGTGTCTCTGCGTCTCCTCGTAGCTTTCTCATGGGAGCACATCCTTCACCAAATCAGCAACTGCTAGGAAGTCAGGCACCGGCTCACACAAGAGCCCCTTTACCTTGTTCTTAGGGAACATCCACCCACCATGGAGATCCCAGCACATCCTACCACGGCCACTACTTCTCCTTCGACCGGCCTGTCTATCTAGTCACAACTGGGGCCGCCGCGGGATGCCCCATGCACCTAGTCCTCGGACCCAGCTCAGAGCCCTCAAGAACATGCCACATTCCCTGTGCCCCACTCGCACCCAACCCCAGCAGAGGGGGCGGGAGCGCCTTGATGAACTGCTTCATTAAGAAACACCCCAGCAGGTCCTGTTGGGGGAACTCGCCTGCTTGATACCACTAGGGGAGCCAGAGCGCTATGTAGGAAAACAGTACATGTTTTGGAAGCATGTGCAAAAAAACACTGTGGCAAAGACCAATGTCCTTCAGAGAAGTAAGGACTGTGATAAGGAAGAGGGGACGTGGGGGCAATGACATCATGGCTTCGTGCAAGTGACCTGATCATGCTTTATATTTTCAGGTTTGGTTATTATGTGATTTGAGTTTTTTCAAGACATCCATATAAAGAAAAGTATTATTTTAACCCCGGGAAGCTGAATATTAAGACATAGCTGTACCCACTAGAGATGGGAACATAAGTGGTCACATGCCTACCTTGAAGACTGGTCTGAAATCCCGGCTTCACAAATCAACCAAAGTGTGTGCCGACGGGCAAATTATTTATTCTCACTGTGCTTTAGCTACCATAATTTGGAGTCAGTAGAAGTTATTTTGTTTGCATCATACGGTAATAAAAATAAACCCTCACTTACAGTTTGCTAGACTATCTAGTGCACCATTAACAAAGCCAACAGTTTCAGCCTGTGGATAGATGTTTTGCTGACATTACAAAGACATATTTGTTGTTTGCAAATGTGTGGGTTGCCCTGGGGATCTTGGTTACAAGTAATTTTGCATATTGTTGAGAGAGGTTTCAGTAAATGAAGTCATAAAAACATATTTGAGATCTTTAGTGGGTTAAATGAAAATAAAATAGATTAAGGAGCAGCAATAAAACCCTGTGCAGCTGCAACATCTAGGAGAGTGTGCTTTAGACCATGGGCATGTACAGGAGATAATGAAAGGGAACTGTGTGTGCAATACTGTTTTCCTCTTTGCTGTGTCTTCTTATTACTATTAAGTACCTTAATGACAAGTTAAATAATAACAGTTTTTTGTAGCGCAAGGTTTGTGAGATTGGGCGCCTTCCAGTGTTTTTCCCTGGGGCTGAATTGTCTAGAAACGGCCTTGGCCGCATCGCAGCTTTGCACTGGTGTAAGTGCAATTGTGCATGGTATTCACACTAGGACAAGATTCACCCTGGAACAAACACCTATTTGTCCAATGAATGTTTGCACCAGGGAAAGGTTTGCACTAGTGCTAGTATGGAATGGTGTTACGACTAGGGCAAGCTTTGCCCTGGTGCAAACATGAATTGAAAGCACATTTGGTAGTATTACAGAATGTTTGCACTAGTGCAAATTTGCAGCAGACCAAAGGAGTAGGAGAAATCATAACCCTTGTGGAAAAGTGCATTGAAAGAATATGTTTTTTGCACTAGAACTATTTTTACCTGCATGCTAATCGCATGCAACCATGCACTTGCGACTGTGCAAAGTTTCTGTAAACTGCTTTGTCAGCATTCCTGTCTCACTGCTTCCTCGTAATTTTCACTGTTGGCTATTAGGTGACCTATAAGCCAAAGCAATTGTATTGCAGTACAGCTCGGAGGGAGATGACATATGAGATGGGGCACTCACAACTTGTGGGTGGTGTTTGCTTATTTACCCATCCATTGACTGCCAATGGCCAGGCCTTTGGATATTTACGCACACCGCGACTGTCAATGGCCATGTAAATCCCTATGACCACGCCCACCCAGTAAAGGTCCTTCCCCACCCAAAACGCTTCTTCCTAGGATCTCGTTGAGCAAGCTCTATCAAGAAGAATCATCAAACCCTGGCCTGCAAGTGTTTTTTCAAAGCAGTCCGCTGAGGGTTTTTGGTTTAATTGCACCTGTAAATGTTCTCTGGCTGTAATAAATATGTTTTACCCAAGTGTGATTTATAAGCAAGATGTGTGTTCTCACATCTGTTCCTTTCACTGAAGTCCTGATAAAAACATGTATTGGCAAATCCACAGTTTGGGTTTGCGTATTGACATGTGATAGCCTTTTGCCAGGCACTGCTTTAATATGTCCAGGTAAGCATGTTCCAGCTGTTGCCATTTTATGGCCATGTGGTGCCATCAATGTAGTGCCTGGTAGAAATCTGTCTCATGCCTATGCAAGAGCCACACTGTTGGCTTTGCTGGTGCTTGCTCCTTCTTGGGTGCAGCCTGCATATGAGTGGGAGCACAAAGTACAGTTTGAAAATAATATAATCTGATAGACTGAGGGAGGTGTCGTTATGATCCCCCTCCAGTCCCCTGCCACCATTCACCCCCCCATCCCACCCCCCATGTCTATACAGGTATGAGCACCCAGTGCTTGGAGCAATGCATGTTATGAAGTTTTGGTGATGAATTAAATAATGTTACTTTAGTTCTGGGTAAAGTACATAGGCAACTGAGTTAGTAAATGAAATGTGGTTTTATATTTTACTGTTAAAATAAAATGCTTTACCTCAAAAATAAGCAATGTAATTGCAAACCTGCCTTAACCTGACCTTGTTTAACATGACCAAGCATTAGAAGTCATGTAAAAAAAACGCTTTCTCTTTAAGAAAGCAAAAACCTTTCCCCATGCTTTAGCTTTCTCTTTAAGAAAGCAAAAGCTTTTCCCCATGCAACGCTTTTCCCCATGTTTTAGCTTTCTCTTTAAGAAAGCAAAAGCTTTTCCCCATGCAACACTTTCCCCATGTTTTAGATTTCTCTTTAAGAAAGCAGAAGCTTTAATAAAGCAAAGGCTTTCCCCATGCTTTTGCTTTCTCTTTAAGAAAGCACAAGCTTTTCCCCATGATTTAGCTTTCTCTTTAAGAAAGCAGAAGCTTTTCCCCATGCTTTAGATATCTCTTTAAGAAAGCAGAAGCATTAAGAAAGCAAAGGCTTTTCCCATGCTTTTGCTTTCGCTTTAATAAAGCAGAAGCTTTTCCCCATGCTTTAGATATCTCTTTAAGAAAGCAGAAGATTTTCCCCATGCTTTAGATATCTCTTTAAGAAAGCAGAAGCATTAAGAAAGCAGAAGATTTTCCCCATGCTTTAGATATCTCTTTAAGAAAGCAGAAGCATTAAGAAAGCAGAAGATTTTCCCCATGCTTTAGATATCTCTTTAAGAAAGCAGAAGCATTAAGAAAGCAGAAGATTTTCCCCATGCTTTAGATATCTCTTTCATGTGTTAAATAGGACGTTGCAGCAAAACAAGTGTCTTGTTGAAAGAAATCTTGCCGGGAAAGCATTGTTTTATCCCTGTCTACTTTTGAAAACTGAATATTTAGAACACAGTCAACACAAGTAGTTATTGACTGCACTCTAAACATTTAGATTGGCTGAGAGGAGGTCAATAACGGTTTCCATGTGCTCATTTGTGTTAATGTGTCAGACTGTGAAAACATAAAAATAATATGAGGCCGGGAAGCCCAAAAGAAACACACCAACACAGGTTACAAAGAACATACAAGTGCTTTATTTAAAAGCTACAACAGTTACCAAAGTCAATTGACAAACGGATAGCTATTCGGCTCTCAGAGTAACGTAACGAACTTCAACGAAGGTTCGATGCATTAGTAAGAGAGACCGTACATTGGAATACTTGGGTCTTTTATATGATTTGTCCAGCCCTTGGCCAACCCTCTCGCGGGTTAACCATTCTTGGGATCGGGCCTAAGGGTTCCTTGCCAGGTCAATCCTATAATTAATGCATTTTGATTAGTTTCACTGATATAGCTGTATATTTACAAATAGGTCAGCAATAGGACAAGGTCTCAGTTCGCGACCCCAACAAGTAGCCTGCAGGCATATTAATTATTTGTGTGTGCGGAGGTCACAACGGCCAGAATCTTACTCAGAATGTCATTCGGCCTCCATTTTGATGTTCAGGGTGACTTCCACATTACAAGAGAACCTAAAATGGCGGCTTAATCCAAGATGGCGACTTACATTACTTTCTCTAAGGTCAAGACCTTGCCGCAGAGTTTATTCACATGATGTTTTAGACAACTTGGCGTAGGCCAATACACATACAATTGCTGCGATAGGAGGCATAATATTATTTCAATTCCGACAAGACATGATAGGATTCCCCACCTCACAGAGCGAGGGGCATCTCTGCCGCCTTCATGGCACTGGCCTGAGCTTTAACAGATCAGCCACTGGCCTACCGCAGGGAGTGGAGGGTGGGGAGTACCCTGAGAGCCTGTAGGCAAGACACAGTTCAGAGGAGTGGAGGGATGGGTACAGGGGCTTGGGTGAATAGGGTGACCATTGTGTAATCGGGAGCCTGGATTGCTAGACTGGAGGGCATGAGACCTGAAGCGAGAGGACCTAAGGAACCAGAGGGAAGAGACCCACAGGAGCAAAGGGGAGGGACCCAAGAGTGAAAAGGGAAGACACCTAAGGAAAAAAGGGGAGAAGCCTGCGACTGGGGAATGGATGGTGCAAATGGAGGTGGAGGGGGGGAAGGGTGCCAGAAGAAGGTAAAGGGGAGGTGATGGTACCAGAGCGTGATAGAGAAGAAGTGATGGAATGGGAAGGTGCCAGAGCAAGATAGCAGAAATGGGATGGTGCCAGAGGAAGGTAAAGGAGAGGGCTTGGTACCTGAGGGAGTTATAGGAGAGTGAATGGTGCCAGAGGGAGGTAGAGGAGAGGGGATGGAATGGGAAGGTGCCAGAGGAAGATAGCAGAAATGGGATGGTGCCAGAGGAAGGTAAAGGAGAGGGCATGGTACCTGAGAGAGTTATAGGAGAGTGAATGGTGCCAGAGGGAGTTAGAGGAGAGGGGATGGAACGGGAAGGTGCCAGAGGAAGGTAGCAGAAATGGGATGCTGCTAGAGGGAAGCAACGAAGAGGGAATTGTGCCCAGAGGGAGGTAGAGGAGAGGATGGTACCAGAGCGAGATAGAGGAGAGGGTATGGAACAGGAGGGACCAGAGGAAGTTATTGGAAATAGGATGGTACCAGCGGAAGGTAAAGAAGAGGGCATGGTGGCAGAGGGAGGTAAAGAAGAGGTGATGGTTCCAGGGGAAGGTAAAGGAGAGGGAATGGTACCAGAGGGAAGTAGAGGCGAGGGGATGGTGAAACAGGGAGGCAGAGAAGACCTGATGGCACCAGAGGAAGGTGGAGGAGACGGGGTGGTGCTAGATGGAGGTAGAGAAAGGGGGATGGTGCCAGAGGAAGGACAAGGAGATGGGATGCTGCCAGAGGGTTGTGGAGCAAATGATACAGTGTCAGGGGGAGGCAGAGGAGAGGGGATGGTGGCAGGGGAGGTAGATGAGAGCAGATGGTGCCAGAGGAATGGAGAGGAGATGGTGCTAGGCTGAGGAGAGGGGGTGTGCTGGGCCAAAGGAGGTTTAGCAAACGGCAAGTTGACAGTGGGTGGTAGAGAAGAGGGGATTGGACCAGCAGAAGGTAGAGGAGAGGGTATTGGGCCAGCAGATGGTAGAGAAGAGGGGATTGGGCCAGTGGAAGGTAGAGGAGAGGGGATTGGGCCAGTGGAAGGTAGAGGAGAGGGGATTGGGCCAGCGGAAGGTAGAGAAGAGGGGATTGGGCCAGTGGAAGGTAGAGGAGAGGGGATTGGGCCAGTGGAAGGTAGAGGAGAGGGGATTGTGCCAGAGGGAGTTGGAGAAAATGGTATTGTTTTAAACACAGATGGATGAACCCGTATGCAGGATTATAACGGGTATATACTGTAACATGGAACTGAAGGAATCGCCTAATTAGGCTTCAAAGTTCACCAGACATGTCAACCTACATTATATTTGTTCATATACCTCCTGCTTCATCATTGGTCGGCTTTGCTTGTAACTTTGCATAATTGGTTGCTGACTTGGTCGTTGCCTATCCTAACTTGATTCTCATGGCTGATTTCAACTTTAAACATTAAACCTAACAATCCCACTGATACTCAGGGGTGGACTGGACCCATAGGAGCCCCTGGAAATAATGTTCAAAGTGGTCCCATATTACAGATTTTCAGCAAGCCCAACCCTTTTCCTGTGAGAAAATCTGGAAATGAAATAGGTTGCCACACAAAAGAGGCCCAGAGAGCAGAGGCCTACTGGGAAATCTCCAGAGTTCCCTATAGGCCAGTCCACCCCGGCCCAGGGGGCAGAGGCCTACCGGAATATCTCCAGAGTTCCCTATAGGCCAGTCCACCCCTGCTAAGGGGACAGAGTCCTACCTGGAAATCTCCAGAGTTCCGTATAGGCCAGTCTACCCCTGCCCAGGGAGCAGAGGCCCACCAGGAAATCTCCAGAGTTCCTTATAGGCCAGTTCACCCCTGCCCAGGGGGCAGAGGCCTACCAGGAAATCTCCAGACTTCCCTATAGGCCAGTCCACCCCTAGCCAGAGTGCAGAGGCCTACTGGGAAATCTCCAGAGTTCCTTATAGGCCAGTTCACCCCTTCCCAGGGAGCAGAGGCCTACCGGGAAATCTCCAGAGTTCCTTATAGGCCAGTCCACCCCTGCCCAGGGTGCAGAGGCCTACCGGTAAATCTTCAGAGTTCCTTATAGGCCAGTACACCCCTGCCTAGGGAGCAGAGGCCTACCGGGAAATCTCCAGAGTTCCTTATAGGCCAGTCCACCCCTGTCCAGGGAGCAGAGGCCTACCGGGAAATCTCCAGAGTTCCGTATAGGCCAGTCCACCCCTGCCCAGGGAGCAGAGGCCTACTGGGAAATCTCCAGAGTTCCTCATAGGCCAGTTCACCCCTGCCCAGGGAGCAGAGGCCTACTGGGAAATCTCCAGAGTTCCGTATAGGCCAGTCCACCCCTTCCCAGGGAGCAGAGGCTTACCGGGAAATCTCCAGAGTTCCGTATAGGCCAGTTCACCCCTGCCCAGATTGCAGAGGCCTACTGGGAAATCTCCAGAGTTCCTTCTAGGCCAGTTCACCCCTTCCCAGGGAGCAGACGCCTACCGGGAAATCTCCAGAGTTCCGTATAGGCCAGTTCACCCCTGCCCAGATTGCAGAGGCCTACCGGGAAATCTCCAGAGGTCCCTATAGGCCAGTCACCCCTGCCCAGAGTGCAGAGGCCTACCGGAAAATCTCCAGAGTTCACTATAGGCCAGTTCACCCCTGCCCAGAGTGCAGAGGCCTACCCGGAAATCTCCAGAGGTCCCTATAGGCCAGTCACCCCTGCCCAGATTGCAGAGGCCTACCGGGAAATCTCCAGAGGTCCCTATAGGCCAGTCACCCCTGCCCAGAGTGCAGAGGCCTACCGGAAAATCTCCAGAGTTCACTATAGGCCAGTTCACCCCTGCCCAGAGTGCAGAGGCCTACCCGGAAATCTACAGAGGTCCCTATAGGCCAGTCACCCCTGCCCAGATTGCAGAGGCCTACCGGGAAATCTCCAGAGGTCCCTATAGGCCAGTCACCCCTGCCCAGAGTGCAGAGGCCTACCCGGAAATCTCCAGAGGTCCCTATAGGCCAGTCACCCCTGCCCAGATTGCAGAGGCCTACCGGGAAATCTCCAGAGGTCCCTATAGGCCAGTCACCCCTGCCCAGAGTGCAGAGGCCTACCGGAAAATCTCCAGAGTTCACTATAGGCCAGTTCACCCCTGCCCAGAGTGCAGAGGCCTACCCGGAAATCTACAGAGGTCCCTATAGGCCAGTCACCCCTGCCCAGATTGCAGAGGCCTACCGGGAAATCTCCAGAGGTCCCTATAGGCCAGTCACCCCTGCCCAGAGTGCAGAGGCCTACCCGGAAATCTCCAGAGTACCTTATAGGCCAGTCCACCCCTGCCCAGAGTGCAGAAGCCTACCCGGAAATCTCCAGAGTTCCCTATAGGCCAGTCCACCCCTGCCGATACTCACGCTAGAAATCTGGTCAGTTTATTAGCTGACATGGGTTTGGAGTTATGTAATAGTCTTCCCACACACGAGGGGGGACATGTGTTGGATGTAACTTTCTCTGAAAGGTGTTTAATGCTATTGCAGTTCGTTGTTCTACTCACTTTATTCTGCCGTTCACTATCGCTTTCACGGCCTCTGCTTCTCTCCCCACAGTGACAGCACCGTGGCAGGGTCTCCCCCACCTCCGTAGCCAGGTTTCTGGTGACTAGTACATACCAGTTCACGTCCAAGGGTAATCAAGATCCTTGTAATACCCGTCTTAAACCTATGGCTGATGCTGCAAACATCTGTGCACCCGCTAAGGCCAGCTGTATCCGTGCTAGACCCTCAGCGCCCTGGTTTAACTTAGAGCTTCGGCGCTTAGGCAGGCCGCCAGTCGCCCCCCCCCCCCCCTGCACTCCCCCCAGAAATGGCGGCTTGATTTAGAAGAGATCTCTAAAGTAGCCTATAAACAGTCAGTGGCTCCACCCCAGGATGCCAGTAAGGTTGCCAAATTCTCAGCATTATGCCAACCGCCTTCTATCAGCTCCGGTGCGCAGGCCAGCTCTTGAGAGCTGCCAAGGAGCTTTCAAGTGTACCCCCGGCAATGGACCCATCGCGGCCACAAGTACGATGTAACCATCTCTTCTTCAATACAAAGATTCGAAACATCCGGCAAGCCACAGCGTCTAGTGGAGCAGGGTATTTAGAGACTGCATGGCTCTCATTATGAGTGCGGTAACAATGGCGGGAGAAATGCCCGTGACACCAGATCCGGCATTGTTACCCGACCGGCCCACTCTGAGTTTGCCGGTAGTGGCAGTGAACTACCGGCAGGCCTGACCCGCCGGGAGTTCAGGCCCCCTACTGGCAAAGAATTGCCCCTATCACCGGCCCCGTTACTATAGGTGCCGGTGATAGGAGCAAACCCATTCCATGGAGTCCCATAGGATTCCATGAAATGTGAACTTATCTCCATTGCCGGCACACATAATATCCTGCTAACGCCAGGATATTGGGTGCCAGTAACGGTAAGGAGAGTTTGCCGGTGGGCAGAGTTATCAGCAAACTTGTAATGAGGGCCTGACTTTCAACTACTAAGCAATGACTCCAGGATGGCTTTTTTTGAGCCAGTCATAGACGACATTAATATGGAGTTTCTCTGAAAGCTGAAATCCTCCTCCCCGGCAGTCTCCCCGGCAGTCTCGATTCCTCTCTGGTTTATCCAGGCTCTGCCATTGGAGGTTACTCTGCCTTTTACAGCTGCAGTTCTTGCGTCTTTTCCTAGGGGTTTTATTCCGAAACCACAGCTTGACGCAGCTCTTGCAGCAAACTATCGGCCCATCTAAATGCTGCCTGCATCATGAAGCCCATGGACGCTGCCTGCATCATGAAGCTCGTGGAAGCTGCCAGCATCATGAAGCTCATGGACGCTGCCTGCATCATGAAGCCCGTGGACGCTGCCTGCATCATGAAGCTCGTGGAAGCTGCCTGCATCATGAAGCCCATGGACGCTGCCTGCATCATGAAGCCCGTGGAAGCTGCCTGCATCATGAAGCCCATGGAAGCTGCCTGCATCATGAAGCCCGTGGACGCTGCCTGCCTCATAAAGCTCATGGAAGCTGCCTGCATCATGAAGCTCGTGGAAGCTGCCTGCATCATGAAGCTCGTGGAAGCTGCCTGCATCATGAATCTTATGGAAGCTGCCTGCATCATGAAGCCCATGGAAGCTGCCTGCATCATGAAGCTCATGGAAGCTGCCTGCATCATGAAGCCCATGGACGCTGCCTGCATCATGAAGCCCATGGAAGCTGCCTGCTCATGGAAGCTGCCTGCATCATGAAGCTTATGGAAGCTGCCTGCATCATGAAGCCCATGGACGCTGCCTGCATCATGAAGCCCATGGACGCTGCCTGCATCATAAAGCCCATGGACGCTGCCTGCATCATGAAGCCCATGGAAGCTGCCTGCATCATGAAGCTTATGGAAGCTGCCTGCATCATGAAGCCCGTGGAAGCTGCCTGCATCATGAAGCCCGTGGAAGCTGCCTGCATCATGAAGCCCGTGGAAGCTGCCTGCATCATGAAGCCCATGAAAGCTGCCTGCATCATGAAGCCCATGGACGCTCCCTGCATCATGAAGCCCGTGGACGCTCCCTGCATCATGAAGCCCATGGACGCTGCCTGCATCATGAAGCTCATGGAAGCTTCCTGCATCATGAAGCTCATGGAAGCTGCCTGCATCATGAAGCTCGTGGAAGCTGCCTGCATCATGAAGCCCATGGACGCTGCCTGCTCATGGAAGCTGCCTGCATCATGAAGCTTATGGAAGCTGCCTGCATCATGAAGCTTGTGGAAGCTGCCTGCATCATGAAGCCCATGGACGCTGCCTGCATCATGAAGCCCATGGACGCTGCCTGCATCATGAAGCTCGTGGAAGCTGCCTGCATCATGAAGCTCGTGGACGCTGCCTGCATCATGAAGCCCACGGACGCTGCTTTCATCATGAAGCCCATGGACGCTGCCTGCTTCATGAAGCTCGTGGAAGCTGCCTGCATCATGAAGCTCGTGGAAGCTGCCTGCATCATGAAACCCATGGACGCTGCCTGCATCATGAAGCCCATAGTAGCTGCCAGCATCATGAAGCTCATGGACGCTGCCTGCATCATGAAGCTCATGGAAGCTGCCTGCATCATGAAGCTCATGGAAGCTGCCTGCATCATGAAGCTCGTGGAAGATGAGCTGCCTGCATCATGAAGCCCATAGAAGCTGCCTGCATCATGAAGCCCATGGACGCTGCCTGCATCATGAAGCCCATGGAAGCTGCCTGCATCATGAAGCCCATGGACGCTGCCTGCATCATGAAGCCCATGGAAGCTGCCTGCATCATGAAGCCCGTGGACGCTGCCTGCATCATGAAGCCCATGGAAGCTGCCTGCATCATGAAGCTCGTGGAAGCTGCCTGCATCATGAAGCCTGTGGACGCTGCCTGCATCATGAAGCCCATGGACGCTGCCTGCATCATGAAGCCCATGGAAGCTGCCTGCATCATGAAGCTCGTGGAAGCTGCCTGCATCATGTAGCCCGTGGACGCTGCCTGCATCATGAAGCTCGTGGAAGCTGCCTGCATCATGAAGCTCGTGGAAGCTGCCTGCATCATCAATCTTATGGAAGCTGCCTGCATCATGAAGCCCATGGAAGCTTCCTGCATCATGAAGCTCATGGAAGCTGCCTGCATCATGAAGCCCATGGACGCTGCCTGCATCATGAAGCCCATGGAAGCTACCTGCATCATGAAGCCCATGGAAGCTGCCTGCTCATGGAAGCTGCCTGCATCATGATGCTCGTGGAAGCTGCCTGCATCATGTAGCCCGTGGACGCTGCCTGCATCATGAAGCTCGTGGAAGCTGCCTGCATCATGAAGCTCGTGGAAGCTGCCTGCATCATGAATCTTATGGAAGCTGCCTGCATTATGAAGCCCATGGAAGCTGCCTGCATCATGAAGCTCATGGAAGCTGCCTGCATCATGAAGCCCATGGACGCTGCATGCATCATGAAGCCCATGGAAGCTGTCTGCATCATGAAGCCCATGGAAGCTGCCTGCATCATGAAGCTTGTGGAAGCTGCCTGCATCATGAAGCTCGTGGAAGCTGCCTGCATCATGAAGCTCGTGGAAGCTGCCTGCATCATGAAGCCCATGGAAGCTGCCTGCATCATGAAGGCCATGGACGCTGCCTGCATCATGAAGCCCGTGGACGCTGCCTGCATCATGAAGCCCATGGACGCTGCCTGTATCATGAAGCTCATGGAAGCTGCCTGTATCATGAAGCTCATGGAAGCTGCCAGCATCATGAAGCTCATGGACGCTGCCTGCATCATGAAGCTCATGGAAGCTGCCTGCATTATGAAGCTCATGGAAGATGAGCTGCCTGCATCATGAAGCCC
The DNA here is from genome assembly GCF_040938575.1 of Ambystoma mexicanum. Lineage (NCBI taxonomy): Eukaryota > Metazoa > Chordata > Amphibia > Caudata > Ambystomatidae > Ambystoma > Ambystoma mexicanum. The sequence goes on along the minus strand of NC_090929.1, from coordinate 58,202,742 downwards.
ATGGAAGCTGCCTGCATCATGAAGCCCATGGACGCTGCCTGCATCATGAAGCCCATGGACGCTGCCTGCATCATGAAGCTCATGGAAGCTGCCTGCATCATGAAGCTCAAGGAAGCTCCCTGCATCATGAAGCTCGTGGAAGCTGCCTGCATCATGAAGCCCATGGACGTTGCCTGCATCATGAAGCCCATGGACGCTGCCTGCATCATGAAGCTCGTGGAAGCTGCCTGCATCATGAAGCTCATGGAAGCTGCCTGCATCATGAAGCCCATGGACGCTGCCTGCATCATGAAGCTCGTGGAAGATATGCTGCCTGCATCATGAAGCCCATGGAAGCTGCCTGCATCATGAAGCCCATGGACGCTGCCTGCATCATGAAGCCCATGGAAGCTGACTGCATCATGAAGCCCATGGACGCTGCCTGCATCATGAAGCCCATGGACGCTGCATGCATCATGAAGCTCATGGAAGCTGCCTGCATCATGAAGCTCGTGGAAGCTGCCTGCATCATGAAGCCCATGGATGCTGCCTGCATCATGAGGCCCATGGATGCTGCCTGCATCATGAAGCCCATGGACGCTGCCTGCATCATGAAGCTCGTGGAAGCTGCCAGCATCATGAAGCTCGTGGACGCTGCCTGCATCATGAAGCCCGTGGACGCTGCCTGCATCATGAAGCCCGTGGACGCTGCCAGCATCATGAAGCCCATGGACGCTGCCTGCATCATGAAGCTCGTGGAAGCTGCCTGCATCATGAAGCTCATGGAAGCTGCCTGCATCATGAAGCTCGTGGAAGCTGCCTGCATCATGAAGCCCGTGGACGCTGCCTGCATCATGAAGCCCATGGAAGCTGCCTGCGTCATGAAGCTCATGGACGCTGCCTGCATCATGAATCCCATGGACGCTGCCTGCATCATGAAGCCCATGGACGCTGCCTGCATCATGAAGCCCATGGAAGTTGCCTGCATCATGAAGCTCATGGACGCTGCCTGCATCATGAAGCTCATGGACGCTGCCTGCATCATGAAGCCCGTGGAAGCTGCCTGCATCATGAAGCCCGTGGAAGCTGCCTGCATCATGAAGCTCGTGGAAGCTGCCTGCCTCATGAAGCCCATGGACGCTGCCTGCATCATGAAGCTCGTGGAAGCTGCCTGCATCATGAAGCCCGTGGACGCTGCCTGCATCATGAAGCCCATGGAAGCTGCCTGCATCATGAAGCTCATGGAAGCTGCCTGCATCATGAAGCCCATGGACGCTGCCTGCATCATGAAGCCCGTGGACGCTGCCTGCATCATGAAGCCCATGGACGCTGCCTGCATCATGAAGCCCATGGAAGCTGCCTGCATCATGAAGCTCATGGAAGCTGCCTGCATCATGAAGCCCATGGAAGCAGCCTGCATCATGAAGCCCATGGACGCTGCCTGCCTCATAAAGCCCATGGAAGCTGCCTGCATCATGAAGCTCATGGAAGCTGCCTGCATCATGAAGCCCATGGAAGCTGCCTGCATCGTGAAGCCCGTGGAAGCTGCCTGCATCATGAAGCCCGTGGAAGCTGCCTGCATCATGAAGCTCATGGAAGCTGCCTGCATCATGAAGCCCATGGAAGCTGCCTGCATCATGAAGCTCGTGGAAGCTGCCTGCATCATGAAGCTCATGGAAGCTGCCTGCATCATGAAGCTCGTGGAAGCTGCCTGCCTCATAAAGCTCATGGAAGCTGCCTGCATCATGAAGCTCGTGGAAGCTGCCTGCATCATGAAGCTCATGGAAGCTGCCTGCATCATGAAGCTCATGGAAGCTGCCTGCATCATGAAGCTCGTGGAAGATGAGCTGCCTGCATCATGAAGCTCATGGAAGCTGCCTGCATCATGAAGCTCGTGGAAGCTGAGCTGCCTGCATCATGAAGATCATGGAAGCTGCCTGCATCATGAAGCTCGTGGAAGCTGAGCTGCCTTAATCATGAAGCTCATGGAAGCTTCCTGCATCATGAAGCTCATGGAAGCTGCCTGCATCATGAAGCTCATGGAAGCTGCCTGCATCATGAAGCCCATGGAAGCTGCCTGCATCATGAAGCCCATGGAAGCTGCCTGCATCATGAAGCCCATGGACGCTGCCTGCATCATGAAGCCCATGGAAGCTGCCTGCATCATGAAGCCCGTGGACGCTGCCTGCATCATGAAGCCCATGGAAGCTGCCTGCATCATGAAGCCCATGGACGCTGCCTGCATCATGAAGCCCATGGAAGCTACCTGCATCATGAAGCCCATGTAAGCTGCCTGCTCATGGAAGCTGCCTGCATCATGAAGCTTATGGAAGCTGCCTGCATCATGAAGCCCATGGACTCTGCCTGCATCATGAAGCCCATGGAAGCTGCCTGCATCATGAAGCCCATGGAAGCTGCCTGCATCATGAAGCTTATGGAAGCTGCCTGCATCATGAAGCTCGTGGAAGCTGCCTGCATCATGAAGCTCGTGGAAGCTGCCTGCATCATGAAGCCCATGGAAGCTGCCTGCATCATGAAGCCCATGGACGCTGCCTGCATCATGAAGCCCATGGAAGCTTGCTGCATCATGAAGCCCATGGACGCTGCCTGCATCATGAAGCCCATGGAAGCTGCCTGCATCATGAAGCCCATGGAAGCTGCCTGCATCATGAAGCCCATGGACGCTGCCTGCATCATGAAGCCCATGGACGCTGCCTACATCATGAAGCCCATGGAAACTGCCTGCCTCATAAAGCTCATGGAAGCTGCCTGCATCATGAAGCTCGTGGAAGCTGCCTGCATCATGAAGCTCGTGGAAGCTGCCTGCATCATGAATCTTATGGAAGCTGCATGCATCATGAAGCTCATGGAAGCTGCCTGCATCATGAAGCCCATGGACGCTGCCTGCATCCTGAAGCCCATGGAAGCTGCCTGCTCATGGAAGCTGCCTGCATCATGAAGCTTATGGAAGCTGCCTGCATCATGAAGCCCACGGACGCTGCCTGCATCATGAAGCCCATGGACGCTGCCTGCATCATGAAGCCCATGGACGCTGCCTGCATCATGAAGCCCATGGAAGCTGCCTGAATCATGAAGCTTATGGAAGCTGCCTGCATCATGAAGCTCATGGAAGCTGCCTGCATCATGAAGCCCATGGAAGCTGCCAGCATCATGAAGCTCATGGAAGCTGCCTGCATCATGAAGCCCATGGAAGCAGCCTGCATCATGAAGCCCATGGACGCTGCCTGCCTCATAAAGCCCATGGAAGCTGCCTGCATCATGAAGCTCATGGAAGCTGCCTGCATCATGAAGCCCATGGAAGCTGCCTGCATCATGAAGCCCGTGGAAGCTGCCTGCATCATGAAGCCCGTGGAAGCTGCCTGCATCATGAAGCTCATGGAAGCTGCCTGCATCATGAAGCCCGTGGAAGCTGCCTGCATCATGAAGCCCGTGGAAGCTGCCTGCATCATGAAGCTCATGGAAGCTGCCTGCATCATGAAGCTCGTGGAAGCTGCCTGCCTCATAAAGCTCATGGAAGCTGCCTGCATCATGAAGCTCGTGGAAGCTGCCTGCATCATGAAGCTCATGGAAGCTGCCTGCATCATGAAGCTCATGGAAGCTGCCTGCATCATGAAGCTCGTGGAAGATGAGCTGCCTGCATCATGAAGCTCATGGAAGCTGCCTGCATCATGAAGCTCGTGGAAGCTGAGCTGCCTGCATCATGAAGATCATGGAAGCTGCCTGCATCATGAAGCTCGTGGAAGCTGAGCTGCCTTAATCATGAAGCTCATGGAAGCTTCCTGCATCATGAAGCTCATGGAAGCTGCCTGCATCATGAAGCTCATGGAAGCTGCCTGCATCATGAAGCCCATGGAAGCTGCCTGCATCATGAAGCCCATGGAAGCTGCCTGCATCATGAAGCCCATGGACGCTGCCTGCATCATGAAGCCCATGGAAGCTGCCTGCATCATGAAGCCTGTGGACGCTGCCTGCATCATGAAGCCCATGGAAGCTGCCTGCATCATGAAGCCCATGGACGCTGCCTGCATCATGAAGCCCATGGAAGCTACCTGCATCATGAAGCCCATGGAAGCTGCCTGCTCATGGAAGCTGCCTGCATCATGAAGCTTATGGAAGCTGCCTGCATCATGAAGCCCATGGAAGCTGCCTGCATCATGAAGCCCATGGAAGCTGCCTGCATCATGAAGCTTATGGAAGCTGCCTGCATCATGAAGCTCGTGGAAGCTGCCTGCATCATGAAGCCCATGGAAGCTGCCTGCATCATGAAGCCCATGGACGCTGCCTGCATCATGAAGCCCGTGGACGCTGCCTGAATCATGAAGCCCATGGACGCTGCCTGCATCATGAAGCCCATGGACGCTGCCTGCATCATGAAGCTCATGGAAGCTGCCAGCATCTTGAAGCTCATGGACGCTGCCTGCATCATGAAGCTCATGGAAGCTGCCTGCATCATGAAGCTCGTGGAAGATGAGCTGCCTGCATCATGAAGCCCATAGAAGCTGCCTGCATCATGAAGCCCATGGACGCTGCCTGCATCATGAAGCCCATGGACGCTGCCTGCATCATGAAGCTCATGGAAGCTGCCTGCATCATGAAGCTCAAGGAAGCGCCTGCATCATGAAGCCCATGGAAGCTGCCTGCATCATGAAGCTCATGGAAGCTGCCTGCATCATGAAGCCCATGGAAGCTGCCTGCATCATGAAGCTCGTGGAAGCTGCCTGCATCATGAAGCCCATGGACGCTGCCTGCATCATGAAGCCCATGGATGCTGCCTGCAGCATGAAGCTCATGGACGCTGCCTGCATCATGAAGCCCATGGAAGCTGCCTGCATCATGAAGCTCATGGACGCTGCCTGCATCATGAAGCCCATGGACGCTGCCTGCATCATGAAGCCCATGGACGCTGCCTGCATCATGAAGCCCATGGAAGCTGCCTGCATCATGAAGCCCATGGACGCTGCCTGCATCATGAAGCCCATGGAAGCTGCCTGCATCATGAAGCTCGTGGAAGCTGCCTGCATCATGAAGCCCATGGACGCTGCCTGCATCATGAAGCCCATGGAGCTGCCTGCATCATGAAGCTCATGGACGCTGCCTGCATCGTGAAGCCCATGGAAGCTGCCTGCATCATGAAGCTCGTGGAAGCTGCCTGCATCATGAAGCCCATGGAAGCTGCCTGCATCATGAAGCCCATGGAAGCTGCCTGCATCATGAAGCTCGTGGAAGCTGCCTGCATCATGAAGCCCATGGAAGCTGCCTGCATCCTGAAGCCCATGGACGCTGCCTGCATCATGAAGCCCATGGAAGCTTGCTGCATCATGAATCCCATGGACGCTGCCTGCATCATGAAGCCCATGGAAGCTGCCTGCATCATGAAGCCCATGGAAGCTGCCTGCATCATGAAGCCCATGGACGCTGCCTGCATCATGAAGCCCATGGACGCTGCCTACATCATGAAGCCCATGGAAACTGCCTGCCTCATAAAGCTCATGGAAGCTGCCTGCATCATGAAGCTCGTGGAAGCTGCCTGCATCATGAAGCTCGTGGAAGCTGCCTGCATCATGAATCTTATGGAAGCTGCATGCATCATGAAGCTCATGGAAGCTTCCTGCATCATGAAGCCCATGGACGCTGCCTGCATCATGAAGCCCATGGAAGCTGCCTGCTCATGGAAGCTGCCTGCATCATGAAGCTTATGGAAGCTGCCTGCATCATGAAGCCCACGGACGCTGCCTGCATCATGAAGCCCATGGACGATGCCTGCATCATGAAGCCCATGGACGCTGCCTGCATCATGAAAACCATGGAAGCTACCTGCATCATGAAGCCCATGGAAGCTGTCTGCTCATGGAAGCTGCCTGCATCATGAAGCTTATGGAAGCTGCCTGCATCATGAAGCCCATGGACGCTGCCTGCATCATGAAGCCCATGGAAGCTGCCTGCATCATGAAGCCCATGGAAGCTGCCTGCATCATGAAGCTTATGGAAGCTGCCTGCATCATGAAGCTCGTGGAAGCTGCCTGCATCATGAAGCTCGTGGAAGCTGCCTGCATCATGAAGCCCATGGAAGCTGCCTGCATCATGAAGCCCATGGACGCTGCCTGCATCATGAAGCCCGTGGACGCTGCCTGAATCATGAAGCCCATGGACGCTGCCTGCATCATGAAGCTCATGGAAGCTGCCAGCATCATGAAGCTCATGGACGCTGCCTGCATCATGAAGCTCATGGAAGCTGCCTGCATCATGAAGCTCGTGGAAGATGAGCTGCCTGCATCATGAAGCCCATAGAAGCTGCCTGCATCATGAAGCCCATGGACGCTGCCTGCATCATGAAGCCCATGGACGCTGCCTGCATCATGAAGCTCATGGAAGCTGCCTGCATCATGAAGCTCAAGGAAGCGCCTGCATCATGAAGCTCGTGGAAGCTGCCTGCATCATGAAGCCCATGGACGCTGCCTGCATCATGAAGCCCATGGACGCTGCCTGCATCATGAAGCTCGTGGAAGCTGCCTGCATCATGAAGCCCATGGATGCTGCCTGCATCATGAACCTCATGGACGCTGCCTGCATCATGAAGCCCATGGACGCTGCCTGCATCATGAAGCTCATGGAAGCTGCCTGCATCATGAAGCTCGTGGAAGCTGCCTGCATCATGAAGCCCATGGACGCTGCCTGCATCATGAAGCCCATGGATGCTGCCTGCAGCATGAAGCTCATGGACGCTGCCTGCATCATGAAGCCCATGGAAGCTGCCTGCATCATGAAGCTCATGGACGCTGCCTGCATCATGAAGCCCATGGACGCTGCCTGCATCATGAAGCCCATGGACGCTGCCTGCATCATGAAGCCCATGGAAGCTGCCTGCATCATGAAGCCCATGGACGCTGCCTGCATCATGAAGCCCATGGAAGCTGCCTGCATCATGAAGCTCGTGGAAGCTGCCTGCATCATGAAGCCCATGGACGCTGCCTGCATCATGAAGCCCATGGAGCTGCCTGCATCATGAAGCTCATGGACGCTGCCTGCATCGTGAAGCCCATGGAAGCTGCCTGCATCATGAAGCTCGTGGAAGCTGCCTGCATCATGAAGCCCATGGAAGCTGCCTGCATCATGAAGCCCATGGAAGCTGCCTGCATCATGAAGCCCATGGAAACTGCCTGCCTCATAAAGCTCATGGAAGCTGCCTGCATCATGAAGCCCGTGGAAGCTGCCTGCATCATGAAGCTCGTGGAAGCTGCCTGCATCATGAAGCCCATGGAAGCTGCCTGCATCATGAAGCCCATGGACGCTGCCTGCATCATGAAGCCCATGGAAGCTTGCTGCATCATGAAGCCCATGGACGCTGCCTGCATCATGAAGCCCATGGAAGCTGCCTGCATCATGAAGCCCATGGAAGCTGCCTGCATCATGAAGCCCATGGACGCTGCCTGCATCATGAAGCCCATGGACGCTGCCTACATCATGAAGCCCATGGAAACTGCCTGCCTCATAAAGCTCATGGAAGCTGCCTGCATCATGAAGCTCGTGGAAGCTGCCTGCATCATGAAGCTCGTGGAAGCTGCCTGCATCATGAATCTTATGGAAGCTGCATGCATCATGAAGCTCATGGAAGCTGCCTGCATCATGAAGCCCATGGACGCTGCCTGCATCATGAAGCCCATGGAAGCTGCCTGCTCATGGAAGCTGCCTGCATCATGAAGCTTATGGAAGCTGCCTGCATCATGAAGCCCACGGACGCTGCCTGCATCATGAAGCCCATGGACGATGCCTGCATCATGAATCCCATGGACGCTGCCTGCATCATGAAGCCCATGGAAGCTGCCTGCATCATGAAGCTTATGGAAGCTGCCTGCATCATGAAGCCCGTGGAAGCTGCCTGCATCATGAAGCCCATGGAAGCTGCCTGCATCATGAAGCCCATGAAAGCTGCCTGCATCATGAAGCCCATGGACGCTGCCTGCATCATGAAGCCCGTGGACGCTGCCTGCATCATGAAGCCCATGGACGCTGCCTGCATCATGAAGCTCATGGAAGCTGCCTGCATCATGAAGCTCGTGGAAGCTGCCTTCATCATGAAGCCCATGGACGCTGCCTGCTCATGGAAGCTGCCTGCATCATGAAGCTTATGGAAGCTGCCTGCATCATGAAGCTTGTGGAAGCTGCCTGCATCATGAAGCCCATGGACGCTGCCTGCATCATGAAGCCCATGGACGCTGCCTGCATCATGAAGCTCGTGGACGCTGCCTGCATCATGAAGCCCATGGACGCTGCCTGCATCATGAAGCCCACGAACGCTGCCTGCTTCATGAAGCTCATGGAAGCTGCCTGCATCATGAAGCTCGTGGAAGCTGCCTGCATCATGAAACCCATGGACGCTGCCTGCATCATGAAGCTCATGGAAGCTGCCTGCTTCATGAAGCTCATGGAAGCTGCCTGCATCATGAAGCTCGTGGACGCTGCCTGTATCATGAAGCTCATGGAAGCTGCCTGCATCATGAAGCCCATGGAAGCTGCCTGCATCATGAAGCTCATGGAAGCTGCCTGCATCATGTAGCCCGTGGACGCTGCCTGCATCATGAAGCTCGTGGAAGCTCCCTGCATCATGAAGCTCGTGGAAGCTGCCTGCATCATGAATCTTATGGAAGCTGCCTGCATCATGAAGCCCATGGAAGCTGCCTGCATCATGAAGCTCATGGAAGCTGCCTGCATCATGAAGCCCATGGACGCTGCCTGCATCATGAAGCCCATGGAAGCTACCTGCATCATGAAGCCCATGGAAGCTGCCTGCTCATGGAAGCTGCCTGCATCATGAAGCTCGTGGAATCTGCCTGCATCATGTAGCCCGTGGACGCTGCCTGCATCATGAAGCTTGTGGAAGCTGCCTGCATCATGAAGCTCGTGGAAGCTGCCTGCATCATGAAGCCCATGGAAGCTGCCTGCATCATGAAGCTCATGGAAACTGCCTGCATCATGAAGCCCATGGACGCTGCCTGCATCATGAAGCCCATGGAAGCTACCTGCATCATGAAGCCCATGGAAGCTGCCTGCTCATGGAAGCTGCCTGCATCATGAAGCTCGTGGAAGCTGCCTGCATCATGTAGCCCGTGGACGCTGCCTGCATCATGAAGCTCGTGGAAGCTGCCTGCATCATGAAGCTCGTGGAAGCTGCCTGCATCATGAATCTTATGGAAGCTGCCTGCATCATGAAGCCCATGGAAGCTGCCTGCATCATGAAGCTCATGGAAGCTGCCTGCATCATGAAGCCCATGGACGCTGCCTGCATCATGAAGCCCATGGAAGCTGTCTGCATCATGAAGCTCATGGAAGCTGCTTGCATCATGAAGCTTATGGAAGCTGCCTGCATCATGAAGCTCGTGGAAGCTGCCTGCATCATGAAGCTCGTGGAAGCTGCCTGCATCATGAAGCCCATGGAAGCAGCCTGCATCATGAAGCCCATGGACGCTGCCTGCATCATGAAGCCCGTGGACGCTGCCTGCATCATGAAGCCCATGGACGCTGCCTGCATCATGAAGCCCATGGACGCTGCCTGTATCATGAAGCTCATGGAAGCTGCCAGCATCATGAAGCTCATGGACGCTGCCTGCATCATGAAGCTCATGGAAGCTGCCTGCATCATGAAGCTCATGGAAGCTGCCTGCATCATGAAGCTCGTGGAAGATGAGCTGCCTGCATCATGAAGCCCATAGAATCTGCCTGCATCATGAAGCTCATGGACGCTGCCTGCATCATGAAGCCCATGGACGCTGCCTGCATCATGAAGCTCATGGAAGCTGCCTGCATCATGAAGCTCAAGGAAGCTGCCTGCATCATGAAGCTCGTGGAAGCTGCCTGCATCATGAAGCCCATGGACGCTGCCTGCATCATGAAGCCCATGGACGCTGCCTGCATCATGAAGCTCGTGGAAGCTGCCTGCATCATGAAGCTCATGGAAGCTGCCTGCATCATGAAGCCCATGGACGCTGCCTGCATCATGAAGCTCGTGGTAGATATGCTGCCTGCATCATGAAGCCCATGAAAGCTGCCTGCATCATGAAGCCCATGGACGCTGCCTGCATCATGAAGCCCATGGAAGCTGCCTGCATCATGAAGCCCATGGACGCTGCCTGCATCATGAAGCTCGTGGACGCTGCCTGCATCATGAAGCTCATGGACGCTGCCTGCATCATGAAGCTCGTGGACGCTGCCTGCATCATGAAGCCCGTGGAAGCTGCCTGCATCATGAAGCCCGTGGAAGCTGCCTGCCTCATGAAGCCCATGGACGCTGCCTGCATCATGAAGCTCGTGGAAGCTGCCTGCATCATGAAGCCCGTGGACGCTGCCTGCATCATGAAGCCCATGGAAGCTGCCTGCATCATGAAGCTCATGGAAGCTGCCTGCATCATGAAGCCCGTGGACGCTGCCTGCATCATGAAGCTCGTGGACGCTGCCTGCATCATGAAGCCCGTGGACGCTGCCTGCATCATGAAGCCCATGGAAGCTGCCTGCATCATGAAGCCCATGGAAGCTGCCTGCATCATGAAGCCCATGGAAGCAGCCTGCATCATGAAGCCCATGGACGCTGCCTGCCTCATAAAGCCCATGGAAGCTGCCTGCATCATGAAGCTCATGGAAGCTGCCTGCATCATGAAGCCCGTGGAAGCTGCCTGCATCATGAAGCCCATGGAAGCTGCCTGCATCATGAAGCTCGTGGAAGCTGCCTGCATCATGAAGCTCATGGAAGCTGCCTGCATCATGAAGCCCATGAAAGCTGCCTGCATCATGAAGCTCGTGGAAGCTGCCTGCATCATGAAGCTCATGGAAGCTGCCTGCATCATGAAGCTCGTGGAAGCTGCCTGCCTCATGAAGCTCATGGAAGCTGCCTGCATCATGAAGCTCGTGGAAGCTGCCTGCATCATGAAGCTCATGGAAGCTGCCTGCATCATGAAGCTCATGGAAGCTGCCTGCATCATGAAGCTCGTGGAAGATGAGCTGCCTGCATCATGAAGCTCATGGAAGCTGCCTGCATCATGAAGCTCGTGGAAGCTGAGCTGCCTGCATCATGAAGCTCATGGAAGCTGCCTGCATCATGAAGCTTGTGGAAGCTGAGCTGCCATAATCATGAAGCTCATGGAAGCTGCCTGCACCAAGAAGCTCATGGAAGCTGCCTGCATCATGAAGCCCATGGAAGCTGCCTGCATCATGAAGCCCATGGAAGCTGCCTGCATCATGAAGCCCATGGAAGCTGCCTGCATCATGAATCCCGTGGACGCTGCCTGCATCATGAAGCCCATGGAAGCTGCCTGCATCATGAAGCCCATGGACGCTGCCTGCATCATGAAGCCCATGGAAGCTACCTGCATCATGAAGCCCATGGAAGCTGCCTGCTCATGGAAGCTGCCTGCATCATGAAGCTTATGGAAGCTGCCTGCATCATGAAGCCCATGGAGTCTGCCTGCATCATGAAGCCCATGGAAGCTGTCTGCATCATGAAGCCCACGGAAGCTGCCTGCATCATGAAGCTTATGGAAGCTGCCTGCATCATGAAGCTCGTGGAAGCTGCCTGCATCATGAAGCTCGTGGAAGCTGCCTGCATCATGAAGCCCATGGAAGCTGCCTGCATCATGAAGCCCATGGACGCTTCCTGCATCATGAAGCCCGTGGACGCTGCCTGAATCATGAAGCCCATGGACGCTGCCTGCATCATGAAGCCCATGGACGCTGCCTGCATCATGAAGCTCATGGAAGCTGCCAGCATCATGAAGCTCATGGACGCTGCCTGCATCATGAAGCTCATGGAAGCTGCCTGCATCATGAAGCTCGTGGAAGATGAGCTGCCTGCATCATGAAGCCCATAGAAGCTGCCTGCATCATGAAGCCCATGGACGCTGCTTGCATCATGAAGCCCATGGACGCTGCCTGCATCATGAAGCCCATGGAAGCTGCCTGCATCATGAAGCTCATGGAATCTGCCTGCATCATGAAGCCCATGGACGCTGCCTGCATCATGAAGCTCATGGAAGCTGCCTGCATCATGAAGCCCATGGACGCTGCCTGCATCATGAAGCTCGTGGACGCTGCCTGCATCATGAAGCCCATGGACGCTGCCTGCATCATGAAGCCCATGGAAGCTGCCTGCATCATGAAGCTCGTGGAAGATGAGCTGCCTGCATCATGAAGCCCATAGAAGCTGCCTGCATCATGAAGCCCATGGAAGCTGCCTGCATCATGAAGCCCATGGAAGCTGCCTGCATCATGAAGCCCATGGACGCTGCCTGCATCATGAAGCCCATGGAAGCTGCCTGCATCATGAAGCCCATGGAAGCTGCCTGCATCATGAAGCTCGTGGAAGCTGCCTGCATCATGAAGCCCGTGGACGCTGCCTGCATCATGGAGCCCATGGACGCTGCCTGCATCATGAAGCCCGTGGAAGCTGCCTGCATCATGAAGCTCGTGGAAGCTGCCTGCATCATGAAGCCCGTGGACGCTCCCTGCATCATGAAGCTCGTGGAAGCTGCCTGCATCATGAAGCTCGTGGAAGCTGCCTGCATCATGAATCTTATGGAAGCTGCCTTCATCATGAAGCCCATGGAAGCTGCCTGCATCATGAAGCTCATGGAAGCTGCCTGCATCACGAAGCCCATGGACGCTGCCTGCATCATGAAGCCCATGGAAGCTACCTGCATCATGAAGACCATGGAAGCTGCCTGCTCATGGAAGCTGCCTGCATCATGAAGCTTATGGAAGCTGCCTGCATCATGAAGCCCATGGACGCTGCCTGCATCATGAAGCCCATGGAAGCTGTCTGCATCATGAAGCCCATGGAAGCTGCCTGCATCATGAAGCTTATGGAAGCTGCCTGCATCATGAAGCTCGTGGAAGCTGCCTGCATCATGAAGCTCGTGGAAGCTGCCTGCATCATGAAGCCCATGGAAGCTGCCTGCATCATGAAGCCCGTGGACGCTGCCTGCATCATGAAGCCCATGGACGCTGCCTGCATCATGAAGCCCATGGACGCTGCCTGCATCATGAAGCTCATGGAAGCTGCCAGCATCATGAAGCTCATGGACGCTGCCTGCATCATGAAGCTCATGGAAGCTGCCTGCATCATGAAGCTCGTGGAAGATGAGCTGCCTGCATCATGAAGCCCATAGAAGCTGCCTGCATCATGAAGCCCATGGACACTGCCTGCATCATGAAGCCCATGGACGCTGCCTGCATCATGAAGCTCATGGAAGCTGCCTGCATCATGAAGCTCAAGGAAGCTGCCTGCATCATGAAGCTCGTGGAAGCTGCCTGCATCATGAAGCCCATGGACGCTGCCTGCATCATGAAGCCCATGGGCGCTGCCTGCATCATGAAGCTCGTGGAATCTGCCTGCATCATGAAGCTCGTGGAAGCTGCCTGCATCATGAAGCCCATGGACGCTGCCTGCATCATGAAGCTCGTGGAAGATGAGCTGCTTGCATCATGAAGCCCATGGAAGCTGCCTGCATCATGAAGCCCGTGGACGCTGCCTGCATCATGAAGCTCATGGAAGCTGCCAGCATCATGAAGCTCATGGACGCTGCCTGCATCATGAAGCTCATGGAAGCTGCCTGCATCATGAAGCTCGTGGAAGATGAGCTGCCTGCATCATGAAGCCCATAGAAGCTGCCTGCATCATGAAGCCCATGGACACTGCCTGCATCATGAAGCCCATGGATGCTGCCTGCATCATGAAGCTCATGGAAGCTGCCTGCATCATGAAGCTCAAGGAAGCTGCCTGCATCATGAAGCTCGTGGAAGCTGCCTGCATCATGAAGCCCATGGACGCTGCCTGCATCATGAAGCCCATGGGTGCTGCCTGCATCATGAAGCTCGTGGAATATGCCTGCATCATGAAGCTCGTCGAAGCTGCCTGCATCATGAAGCCCATGGACGCTGCCTGCATCATGAAGCTTGTGGAAGATGAGCTGCTTGCATCATGAAGCCCATGGAAGCTGCCTGCATCATGAAGCCCATGGACGCTGCCTGCATCATGAAGCCCATGGAAGCTGCCTGCATCATGAAGCCCATGGACGCTGCCTACATCATGAAGCCCATGGACGCTGCATGCATCATGAAGCCCATGGACGCTGCATGCATCATGAAGCTCATGGAAGCTGCCTGCATCATGAAGCTCGTGGAAGCTGCCTGCATCATGAAGCCCGTGGACGCTGCCTGCATCATGAAGCCCATGGACGCTGCCTGCATCATGAAGCTCGTGGAAGCTGCCTGCATCATGAAGCTCGTGGGCGCTGCCTGCATCATGAAGCCCGTGGACGTTGCCTGCATCATGAAGCCCATGGACGCTGCCTGCATCATGAAGCCCATGGACGCTTACTGCATCATGAAGCTCGTGGAAGCTGCCTGCATCATGAAGCTCGTGGAAGCTGCCTGCATCATGAAGCTCATGGAAGCTGCCTGCATCATGAAGCCAATGGAAGCTGCCTGCATCATGAAGCTCATGGACGCTGCCTGCATCATGAAGCCCATGGACGCTGCCTGCATCATGAAGCCCATGGAAGCTGCCTGCATCATGAAGCTCGTGGACGCTGCCTGCATCATGAAGCTCGTGGACGCTGCCTGCATCATGAAGCTCGTGGAAGCTGCCTGCATCATGAAGCCCGTGGAAGCTGCCTGCATCATGAAGCTCATGGAAGCTGCCTGCCTCATGAAGCCCGTGGACGCTGCCTGCATCATGAAGCTCGTGGAAGCTGCCTGCATCATGAAGCACGTGGACGCTGCCTGCATCATGAAGCCCATGGAAGCTGCCTGCATCATGAAGCTCATGGAAGCTGCCTGCATCATGAAGCCCATGGACGCTGCCTGCATCATGAAGCTCGTGGACGCTGCCTGCATCATGAAGCCCATGGACGCTGCCTGCATCATGAAGCCCATGGAAGCTGCCTGCATCATGAAGCTCATGGAAGCTGCCTGCATCATGAAGCCCATGGAAGCAGCCTGCATCATGAAGCCCATGGACGCTGCCTGCCTCATAAAGCCCATGGAAACTGCCTGCATCATGAAGCTCATGGAAGCTGCCTGCATCATGAAGCCCATGGAAGCTGCCTGCATCATGAAGCTCGTGGAAGCTGCCTGCATCATGAAGCTCATGGAAGCTGCCTGCATCATGAAGCTCGTGGAAGCTGCCTGCCTCATAAAGCTCATGGAAGCTGCCTGCATCATGAAGCTCGTGGAAGCTGCCTGCATCATGAAGCTCATGGAAGCTGCCTGCATCATGAAGCTCATGGAAGCTGCCTGCATCATGAAGCTCGTGGAAGATGAGCTGCCTGCATCATGAAGCTCATGGAAGCTCCCTGCATCATGAAGCTCGTGGAAGCTGAGCTGCCTGCATCATGAAGCCCATGGACGCTGCCTGCATCATGAAGCCCATGGAAGCTGCCTGCATCATGAAGCCCATGGACGCTGCCTGCATCATGAAGCTCGTGGACGCTGCCTGCATCATGAAGCTCATGGACGCTGCCTGCATCATGAAGCTCGTGGACGCTGCCTGCATCATGAAGCTCATGGAAGCTGCCTGCATCATGAAGCCCATGGAAGCTGCCTGCATCATGAAGCTCGTGGAAGCTGCCTGCATCATGAAGCCCATGGACGCTGCCTGCCTCATAAAGCCCATGGAAACTGCCTGCATCATGAAGCTCATGGAAGCTGCCTGCATCATGAAGCCCATGGAAGCTGCCTGCATCATGAAGCTCGTGGAAGCTGCCTGCATCATGAAGCTCATGGAAGCTGCCTGCATCATGAAGCTCGTGGAAGCTGCCTGCCTCATAAAGCTCATGGAAGCTGCCTGCATCATGAAGCTCGTGGAAGCTGCCTGCATCATGAAGCTCATGGAAGCTGCCTGCATCATGAAGCTCATGGAAGCTGCCTGCATCATGAAGCTCGTGGAAGATGAGCTGCCTGCATCATGAAGCTCATGGAAGCTCCCTGCATCATGAAGCTCGTGGAAGCTGAGCTGCCTGCATCATGAAGCCCATGGACGCTGCCTGCATCATGAAGCCCGTGGAAGCTGCCTGCCTCATGAAGCCCGTGGACGCTGCCTGCATCATGAAGCCCGTGGAAGCTGCCTGCATCATGAAGCCCGTGGACGCTGCCTGCATCATGAAGCCCATGGAAGCTGCCTGCATCATGAAGCTCATGGAAGCTGCCTGCATCATGAAGCCCATGGACGCTGCCTGCATCATGAAGCTCGTGGACGCTGCCTGCATCATGAAGCCCATGGACGCTGCCTGCATCATGAAGCCCATGGAAGCTGCCTGCATCATGAAGCTCATGGAAGCTGCCTGCATCATGAAGCCCATGGAAGCAGCCTGCATCATGAAGCCCATGGACGCTGCCTGCCTCATAAAGCCCATGGAAGCTGCCTGCATCATGAAGCTCATGGATGCTGCCTGCATCATGAAGCCCGTGGAAGCTGCCTGCATCATGAAGCCCATGGAAGCTGCCGGCATCATGAAGCCCGTGGAAGCTGCCTGCATCATGAAGCTCATGGAAGCTGCCTGCATCATGAAGCTCGTGGAAGCTGCCTGCATCATGAAGCTCGTGGAATCTGCCTGCATCATGAAGCCCATGGAAGCTGCCTGCATCATGAAGCTCGTGGAAGCTGCCTGCATCATGAAGCTCATGGAAGCTGCCTGCATCATGAAGCTCGTGGAAGCTGCCTGCCTCATAAAGCTCATGGAAGCTGCCTGCATCATGAAGCTCGTGGAAGCTGCTTGCATCATGAAGCTCATTTAAGCTGCCTGCATCATGAAGCTCGTGGAAGCTGAGCTGCCTGCATCATGAAGCTCATGGAAGCTGCCTGCATCATGAAGCTCGTGGAAGCTGAGCTGCCTTAATCATGAAGCTCATGGAAGCTGCCTGCACCATGAAGCTCATGGAAGCTGCCTGCATCATGAAGCTCATGGAAGCTGCCTGCATCATGAAGCCCATGGAAGCTGCCTGCATCATGAAGCCCATGGAAGCTGCCTGCATCATGAAGCCCGTGGACGCTGCCTGCATCATGAAGCCCATGGAAGCTGCCTGCATCATGAAGCCCATGGAAGCTACCTGCATCATGAAGCCCATGGAAGCTGCCTGCTCATGGAAGCTGCCTGCATCATGAAGCTTATGGAAGCTGCCTGCATCATGAAGCCCATGGACGCTGCCTGCATCATGAAGCCCATGGAAGCTGTCTGCATCATGAAGCCCACAGAAGCTGCCTGCATCATGAAGCTTATGGAAGCTGCCTGCATCATGAAGCTCGTGGAAGCTGCCTGCATCATGAAGCTCGTGGAAGCTGCCTGCATCATGAAGCCCATGGAAGCTGCCTGCATCATGAAGCCCATGGACGCTGCCTGCATCATGAAGCCCGTGGACGCTGCCTGAATCATGAAGCCCATGGACGCTGCCTGCATCATGAAGCCCATGGACGCTGCCTGCATCATGAAAGCTCATGGAAGCTGCCAGCATCATGAAGCTCATGGACGCTGCCTGCATCATGAAGCTCATGGAAGCTGCCTGCATCATGAAGCTCGTGGAAGATGAGCTGCCTGCATCATGAAGCCCATAGAATCTGCCTGCATCATGAAGCCCATGGACGCTGCCTGCATCATGAAGCCCATGGACGCTGCCTGCATCATGAAGCTCATGGAAGCTGCCTGCATCATGAAGCTCAAGGAAGCGCCTGCATCATGAAGCTCGTGGAAGCTGCCTGCATCATGAGGCCCATGGACGCTGCCTGCATCATGAAGCCCATGGACGCTGCCTGCATCATGAAGCTCGTGGAAGCTGCCTGCATCATGAAGCTCGTGGAAGCTGCCTGCATCATGAAGCCCATGGACGCTGCCTGCATCATGAAGCTCATGGAAGATGAGCTGCTTGCATCATGAAGCCCATGGAAGCTGCCTGCATCATGAAGCCCATGAACGCTGCCTGCATCATGAAGCCCATGGAAGCTGCCTGCATCATGAAGCCCGTGGACGCTGCCTGCATCATGAAGCCCATGGAGGCTGCCTGCATCATGAAGCTCATGGAAGCTGCCTGCATCATGAAGCCCATGGACGCTGCCTGCATCATGAAGCTCATGGAAGCTGCCTGCATCATGAAGCCCATGGACGCTGCCTGCATCATGAAGCTCGTGGACGCTGCCTGCATCATGAAGCCCATGGACGCTGCCTGCATCATGAAGCTCGTGGAAGATGAGCTGCCTGCATCATGAAGCCCATAGAAGCTGCCTGCATCATGAAGCCCATGGAAGCTGCCTGCATCATGAAGCCCATGGACGCTGCCTGCATCATGAAGCCCATGGAAGCTGCCTGCATCATGAAGCCCATGGACGCTGCCTGCATCATGAAGCCAATGGAAGCTGCCTGCATCATGAAGCTCGTGGAAGCTGCCTGCATCATGAAGCCCGTGGACGCTGCCTGCATCATGAAGCCCATGGACGCTGCCTGCATCATGAAGCCCGTGGAAGCTGCCTGCATCATGAAGCTCGAGGAAGCTGCCTGCATCATGAAGCCCGTGGACGCTGCCTGCATCATGAAGCTCGTGGAAGCTGCCTGCATCATGAAGCTCGTGGAAGCTGCCTGCATCATGAATCTTATGGAAGCTGCCTGAATCATGAAGCCCATGGAAGCTGCCTGCATCATGAAGCTCATGGAAGCTGCCTGCATCATGAAGCCCATGGACGCTGCCTGCATCATGAAGCCCATGGAAGCTACCTGCATCATGAAGCCCATGGAAGCTGCCTGCTCATGGAAGCTGCCTGCATCATGAAGCTTATGGAAGCTGCCTGCATCATGAAGCCCATGGACGCTGCCTGCATCATGAAGCCCATGGAAGCTGTCTGCATCATGAAGCCCATGGAAGCTGCCTGCATCATGAAGCTTATGGAAGCTGCCTGCATCATGAAGCTCGTGGAAGCTGCCTGCATCATGAAGCTCGTGGAAGCTGCCTGCATCATGAAGCCCATGGAAGCTGCCTGCATCATGAAGCCCGTGGACGCTGCCTGCATCATGAAGCCCGTGGACGCTGCCTGCATCATGAAGCCCATGGACGCTGCCTGCATCATGAAGCCCATGGACGCTGCCTGCATCATGAAGCTCATGGAAGCTGCCAGCATCATGAAGCTCATGGACGCTGCCTGCATCATGAAGCTCATGGAAGCTGCCTGCATCATGAAGCTCGTGGAAGATGAGCTGCCTGCATCATGAAGCCCATAGAAGCTACCTGCATCATGAAGCCCATGGACACTGCCTGCATCATGAAGCCCATGGACGCTGCCTGCATCATGAAGCTCATGAAAGCTGCCTGCATCATGAAGCTCAAGGAAGCTGCCTGCATCATGAAGCTTGTGGAAGCTGCCTGCATCATGAAGCCCATGGACGCTGCCTGCATCATGAAGCCCATGGACGCTGCCTGCATCATGAAGCTCGTGGAAGCTGCCTGCATCATGAAGCTCGTGGAAGCTGCCTGCATCATGAAGCCCATGGACGCTGCCTGCATCATGAAGCTCGTGGAAGATGAGCTGCTTGCATCATGAAGCCCATGGAAGCTGCCTGCATCATGAAGCCCATGGACGCTGCCTGCATCATGAAGCCCATGGAAGCTGCCTGCATCATGAAGTACATGGACGCTGCCTACATCATGAAGCCCATGGACGCTGCATGCATCATGAAGCCCATGGACGCTGCATGCATCATGAAGCTCATGGAAGCTGCCTGCATCATGAAGCTCGTGGAAGCTGCCTGCATCATGAAGCCCGTGGACGCTGCCTGCATCATGAAGCCCATGGACGCTGCCTGCATCATGAAGCTCGTGGAAGCTGCCTGCATCATGAAGCTCGTGGGCGCTGCCTGCATCATGAAGCCCGTGGACGCTGCCTGCATCATGAAGCCCATGGACGCTGCCTGCATCATGAAGCCCATGGACGCTTACTGCATCATGAAGCTCATGGAAGCTGCCTGCATCATGAAGCTCATGGAAGCTGCCTGCATCATGAAGCCAATGGAAGCTGCCTGCATCATGAAGCTCATGGAAGCTGCCTGCATCATGAAGCCAATGGAAGCTGCCTGCATCATGAAGCTCATGGACGCTGCCTGCATCATGAAGCTCGTGGACGCTGCCTGCATCATGAAGCCCATGGACGCTGCCTGCATCATGAAGCCCGTGGAAGCTGCCTGCATCATGAAGCTCGTGGACGCTGCCTGCATCATGAAGCTCGTGGACGCTGCCTGCATCATGAAGCTCGTGGAAGCTGCCTGCATCATGAAGCCCGTGGAAGCTGCCTGCATCATGAAGCTCGTGGAAGCTGCCTGCCTCATGAAGCCCATGGACGCTGCCTGCATCATGAAGCTCGTGGAAGCTGCCTGCATCATGAAGCCCGTGGACGCTGCCTGCATCATGAAGCCCATGGAAGCTGCCTGCATCATGAAGCTCATGGAAGCTGCCTGCATCATGAAGCCCATTGTCGCTGCCTGCATCATGAAGCTCGTGGACGCTGCCTGCATCATGAAGCCCATGGACGCTGCCTGCATCATGAAGCCCATGGAAGCTGCCTGCATCATGAAGCTCATGGAAGCTGCCTGCATCATGAAGCCCATGGAAGCAGCTTGCATCATGAAGCCCATGGACGCTGCCTGCCTCATAAAGCCCATGGAAGCTGCCTGCATCATGAAGCTCATGGAAGCTGCCTGCATCATGAAGCCCATGGAAGCAGCCTGCATCATGAAGCCCACGGAAGCTGCCTGCATCATGAAGCTCGTGGAAGCTGCCGCATCATGAAGCTCACGGAAGCTGCCTGCATCATGAAGCCCACGGAAGCTGCCTGCATCATGAAGCTCGTGGAAGCTGCCTGCATCATGAAGCCCATGGAAGCTGCCTGCATCATGAAGCTCGTGGAAGCTGCCTGCCTCATAAAGCTCATGGAAGCTGCCTGCATCATGAAGCTTGTGGAAGCTGCCTGCATCATGAAGCCCATGGAAGCTGCCTGCATCATGAAGCTCGTGGAAGCTGCCTGCATCATGAAGCTCATGGAAGCTGCCTGCATCATGAAGCCCAGGGAAGCTGCCTGCATCATGAAGCTCGTGGAAGCTGCCTGCATCATGAAGCTCATGGAAGCTGCCTGCATCATGAAGCTCGTGGAAGCTGCCTGCCTCATAAAGCTCATGGAAGCTGCCTGCATCATGAAGCTCGTGGAAGCTGCCTGCATCATGAAGCTCATGGAAGCTGCCTGCATCATGAAGCTCATGGAAGCTGCCTGCATCATGAAGCTCGTGGAAGATGAGCTGCCTGCATCATGAAGCTCATGGAAGCTCCCTGCATCATGAAGCTCGTGGAAGCTGAGCTGCCTGCATCATGAAGCTCATGGAAGCTGCCTGCATCATGAAGCTCGTGGAAGCTGAGCTGCCTTAATCATGAAGCTCATGGAAGCTTCCTGCATCATGAAGCTCATGGAAGCTGCCTGCATCATGAAGCTCATGGAAGCTGCCTGCATCATGAAGCCCATGGAAGCTGCCTGCATCATGAAGCCCATGGAAGCTGCCTGCATCATGAAGCCCATGGACGCTGCCTGCATCATGAAGCCCATGGAAGCTGCCTGCATCATGAAGCCCATGGAAGCTGCCTGCATCATGAAGCCCGTGGACGCTGCCTCCATCATGAAGCCCATGGAAGCTGCCTGCATCATGAAGCCCATGGACGCTGCCTGCATCATGAAGCCCATGGAAGCTACCTGCATCATGAAGCCCATGGAAGCTGCCTGCTCATGGAAGCTGCCTGCATCATGAAGCTTATGGAAGCTGCCTGCATCATGAAGCCCATGGACGCTGCCTGCATCATGAAGCCCATGGAAGCTGTCTGCATCATGAAGCCCATCAAAGCTGCCTGCATCATGAAGCTTATGGAAGCTGCCTGCATCATGAAGCTCGTGGAAGCTGCCTGCATCATGAAGCTCGTGGAAGCTGCCTGCATCATGAAGCCCATGGAAGCTGCCTGCATCATGAAGCCCATGGACGCTGCCTGCATCATGAAGCCCGTGGACGCTGCCTGAATCATGAAGCCCATGGACGCTGCCTGCATCATGAAGCCCATGGACGCTGCCTGCATCATGAAGCTCATGGAAGCTGCCAGCATCATGAAGCTCATGGACGCTGCCTGCATCATGAAGCTCATGGAAGCTGCCTGCATCATGAAGCTCGTGGAAGATGAGCTGCCTGCATCATGAAGCCCATAGAAGCTGCCTGCATCATGAAGCCCATGGACGCTGCCTGCATCATGAAGCCCATGGACGCTGCCTGCATCATGAAGCTCATGGAAGCTGCCTGCATCATGAAGCTCAAGGAAGCGCCTGCATCATGAAGCTCGTGGAAGCTGCCTGCATCATGAAGCCCATGGACGCTGCCTGCATCATGAAGCCCATGGACGCTGCCTGCATCATGAAGCTCGTGGAAGCTGCCTGCATCATGAAGCTCGTGGAAGCTGCCTGCATCATGAAGCCCATGGACGCTGCCTGCATCATGAAGCCCATGGATGCTGCCTGCATCATGAAGTTCATGGACGCTGCCTGCATCATGAAGCCCATGGACGCTGCCTGCATCATGAAGCTCATGGAAGCTGCCTGCATCATGAAGCCCATGGAAGCTGCCTGCATCATGAAGCTCGTGGAAGCTGCCTGCATCATGAAGCCCATGGACGCTGCCTGCATCATGAAGCCCATGGATGCTGCCTGCAGCATGAAGCTCATGGACGCTGCCTGCATCATGAAGCCCATGGAAGCTGCCTGCATCATGAAGCTCATGGACGCTGCCTGCATCATGAAGCCCATGGACGCTGCCTGCATCATGAAGCCCATGGAAGCTGCCTGCATCATGAAGCTCATGGAAGCTGCCTGCATCATGAAGCCCATGGAAGCTGCCTGCTCATGGAAGCTGCCTGCATCATGAAGCTTATGGAAGCTTCCTGCATCATGAAGCCCATGGACGCTGCCTGCATCATGAAGCCCATGGAAGCTGTCTGCATCATGAAGCCCATGGAAGCTGCCTGCATCATGAAGCCCATGGAAGCTGCCTGCTCATGGAAGCTGCCTGCATCATGAAGCTTATGGAAGCTTCCTGCATCATGAAGCCCATGGACGCTGCCTGCATCATGAAGCCCATGGAAGCTGCCTGCATCATGAAGCTCGTGGAAGCTGCCTGCATCATGAAGCCCATGGAAGCTGCCTGCATCATGAAGCCCATGGACGCTGCCTGCATCTTTAAGCCCGTGGACGCTGCCTGAATCATGAAGCCCATGGACGCTGCCTGCATCATGAAGCCCATGGACGCTGCCTGCATCATGAAGCTCATGGAAGCTGCCAGCATCATGAAGCTCATGGACGCTGCCTGCATCATGAAGCTCATGGAAGCTTCCTGCATCATGAAGCTCGTGGAAGATGAGCTGCCTGCATCATGAAGCCCATAGAAGCTGCCTGCATCATAAAGCCCATGGACGCTGCCTGCATCATGAAGCTCATGGAAGCTGCCTGCATCATGAAGCTCAAGGAAGCGCCTGCATCATGAAGCTTGTGGAAGTTGCCTGCATCATGAAGCCCATGGATGCTGCCTGCATCATGAAGTCCATGGACGCTGCCTGCATCATGAAGCTCGTGGAAGCTGCCTGCATCATGAAGCTCGTGGAAGCTGCCTGCATCATGAAGCCCATGGACGCTGCCTGCATCATGAAGCCCATGGATGCTGCCTGCATCATGAAGCTCATGGACGCTGCCTGCATCATGAAGCCATTGGACGCTGCCTGCATCATGAAGCTCATGGAAGCTGCCTGCATCATGAAGCCCATGGAAGCTGCCTGCATCATGAAGCTCGTGGAAGCTGCCTGCATCATGAAGCCCATGGAGGCTGTCTGCATCATGAAGCCCATGGATGCTGCCTGCAGCATGAAGCTCATGGACGCTGCCTGCATCATGAAGCCCATGGAAGCTGCCTGCATCATGAAGCTCATGGACGCTGCCTGCATCATGAAGCTCGTGGAAGCTGCCTGCATCATGAAGCCCGTGGACGCTGCCTGCATCATGAAGCCCATGGAGCTGCCTGCATCATGAAGCTCATGGACGCTGCCTGCATCATGAAGCCCATGGAAGCTGCCTGCATCATGAAGCTCGTGGAAGCTGCCTGCATCATGAAGCCCATGGAAGCTGCCTGCATCATGAAGCCCATGGAAGCTGCCTGCATCATGAAGCCCATGGAAACTGCCTGCCTCATAAAGCTCATGGAAGCTGCCTGCATCATGAAGCCCGTGGAAGCTGCCTGCATCATGAAGCTCATGGAAGCTGTCTGCATCATGAAGCCCATGGAAGCTGCCTGCATCATGAAGCCCATGGACGCTGCCTGCATCATGAAGCCCATGGAAGCTGCCTGCATCATGAAGCCCATGGACGCTGCCTGCATCATGAAGCCCATGGAAGCTGCCTGCATCATGAAGCCCATGGAAGCTGCCTGCATCACGAAGCCGATGGACGCTGCCTGCATCATGAAGCCCATGGACGCTGCCTACATCATGAAGCCCACGGAAACTGCCTGCCTCATAAAGCTCATGGAAGCTGCCTGCATCATGAAGCTCGTGGAAGCTGCCTGCATCATGAAGCTCGTGGAAGCTGCTTGCATCATGAATCTTATGGAAGCTGCATGCATCATGAAGCTCATGGAAGCTGCCTGCATCATGAAGCCCATGGACGCTGCCTGCATCATGAAGCCCATGGAAGCTGCCTGCTCATGGAAGCTGCCTGCATCATGAAGCTTATGGAAGCTGCCTGCATCATGAAGCCCATGGACGCTGCCTGCATCATGAAGCCCATGGACGCTGCCTACATCATGAAGCCCATGGACGCTGCCTGCATCATGAAGCCCATGGAAGCTGCCTGCATCATGAAGCCTATGGAAGCTGCCTGCATCATGAAGCCCGTGGAAGCAGCCTGCATCATGAAGCCCGTGGAAGCTGCCTGCATCATGAAGCCCATGAAAGCTGCCTGCATCATGAAGCCCATGGACGCTGCCTGCATCATGAAGCCCGTGGACGCTGCCTGCATCATGAAGCCCATGGACGCTGCCTGCATCATGAAGCTCATGGAAGCTGCCTGCATCATGAAGCTCATGGAAGCTGCCTGCATCATGAAGCTCGTGGAAGCTGCCTGCATCATGAAGCCATTGGACGCTGCCTGCTCATGGAAGCTGCCTGCATCATGAAGCTTATGGAAGCTGCCTGCATCATGAAGCTTGTGGAAGCTGCATGCATCATGAAGCCCATGGACGCTGCCTGCATCATGAAGCCCATGGACGCTGCCTGCATCATGAAGCTCGTGGAAGCTGCCTGCATCATGAAGCTCGTGGACGCTGCCTGCATCATGAAGCCCACGGACGCTGCCTGCATCATGAAGCCCATGGACGCTGCCTGCTTCATGAAGCTCGTGGAAGCTGCCTGCATCATGAAGCTCGTGGAAGCTGCCTGCATCATGAAACCCATGGACGCTGCCTGCATCATGAAGCTCATGGAAGCTGCCTGCATCATGAAGCCCATGGACGCTGCCTGCATCATGAAGCCCATGGAAGCTGCCTGCATCATGAAGCCCATGGACGCTGCCTGCATCCTGAAGCCCATGGAAGCTGCCTGCATCATGAAGCCCATGGACACTGCCTGCATCATGAAGCCCATGGAAGCTGCCTGCATCATGAAGCTCGTGGAAGCTGCCTGCATCATGAAGCCTGTGGACGCTGCCTGCATCATGAAGCCCATGGACGCTGCCTGCATCATGAAGCCCATGGAAGCTGCCTGCATCATGAAGCCCATGGACGCTGCCTGCATCATGAAGCCCATGGAAGCTACCTGCATCATGAAGCCCATGGAAGCTGCCTGCTCATGGAAGCTGCCTGCATCATGAAGCTCGTGGAAGCTGCCTGCATCATGTAGCCCGTTGACGCTGCCTGCATCATGAAGCTCGTGGAAGCTGCCTGCATCATGAATCTTATGGAAGCTGCCTGCATCATGAAGCCCATGGAAGCTGCCTGCATCATGAAGCTCATGGAAGCTGCCTGCATCATGAAGCCCATGTGCGCTGCCTGCATCATGAAGCCCATGGAAGCTACCTGCATCATGAAGCCCATGGAAGCTGCCTGCTCATGGAAGCTGCCTGCATCATGAAGCTCGTGGAAGCTGCCTGCATCATGTAGCCCGTGGACGCTGCCTGCATCATGAAGCTCGTGGAAGCTGCCTGCATCATGAAGCTCGTGGAAGCTGCCTGCATCATGAATCTTATGGAAGCTGCCTGCATCATGAAGCCCATGGAAGCTGCCTGCATCATGAAGCTCATGGAAGCTGCCTGCATCATGAAGACCATGGACGCTGCCTGCATCATGAAGCCCATGGAAGCTGTCTGCATCATGAAGCTCATGGAAGCTGCCTGCATCATGAAGCTTATGGAAGCTGCCTGCATCATGAAGCTCGTGGAAGCTGCCTGCATCATGAAGCTCGTGGAAGCTGCCTGCATCATGAAGCCCATGGAAGCTGCCTGCATCATGAAGCCCATGGACGCTGCCTGCATCATGAAGCCTGTGGACGCTGCCTGCTCATGGAAGCTGCCTGCATCATGAAGCTTATGGAAGCTGCCTGCATCATGAAGCTTGTGGAAGCTGCATGCATCATGAAGCCCATGGACGCTGCCTGCATCATGAAGCCCATGGACGCTGCCTGCATCATGAAGCTCGTGGAAGCTGCCTGCATCATGAAGCTCGTGGACGCTGCCTGCATCATGAAGCCCACGGACGCTGTCTGCATCATGAAGCCCATGGACGCTGCCTGCTTCATGAAGCTCGTGGAAGCTGCCTGCATCATGAAGCTCGTGGAAGCTGCCTGCATCATGAAACCCATGGAAGCTGCCTGCATCATGAAGCTCATGGAAGCTCCCTGCATCATGAAGCCCATAGAAGCTGCCTGCATCATGAAGCCCATGGACGCTGCCTGCATCATGAAGCCCATGGAAGCTGCCTGCATCATGAAGCCCATGGACGCTGCCTGCATCCTGAAGCCCATGGAAGCTGCCTGCATCATGAAGCCCATGGACACTGCCTGCATCATGAAGCCCATGGAAGCTGCCTGCATCATGAAGCTCGTGGAAGCTGCCTGCATCATGAAGCCTGTGGACGCTGCCTGCATCATGAAGCCCATGGACGCTGCCTGCATCATGAAGCCCATGGAAGCTGCCTGCATCATGAAGCCCATGGACGCTGCCTGCATCATGAAGCCCATGGAAGCTACCTGCATCATGAAGCCCATGGAAGCTGCCTGCTCATGGAAGCTGCCTGCATCATGAAGCTCGTGGAAGCTGCCTGCATCATGTAGCCCGTTGACGCTGCCTGCATCATGAAGCTCGTGGAAGCTGCCTGCATCATGAATCTTATGGAAGCTGCCTGCATCATGAAGCCCATGGAAGCTGCCTGCATCATGAAGCTCATGGAAGCTGCCTGCATCATGAAGCCCATGTGCGCTGCCTGCATCATGAAGCCCATGGAAGCTACCTGCATCATGAAGCCCATGGAAGCTGCCTGCTCATGGAAGCTGCCTGCATCATGAAGCTCGTGGAAGCTGCCTGCATCATGTAGCCCGTGGACGCTGCCTGCATCATGAAGCTCGTGGAAGCTGCCTGCATCATGAAGCTCGTGGAAGCTGCCTGCATCATGAATCTTATGGAAGCTGCCTGCATCATGAAGCCCATGGAAGCTGCCTGCATCATGAAGCTCATGGAAGCTGCCTGCATCATGAAGACCATGGACGCTGCCTGCATCATGAAGCCCATGGAAGCTGTCTGCATCATGAAGCTCATGGAAGCTGCCTGCAACATGAAGCTTATGGAAGCTGCCTGCATCATGAAGCTCGTGGAAGCTGCCTGCATCATGAAACTCATAGAAGCTGGCTGCATCATGAAGCTCATGGAAGCTGCCTGCATCATGAAGCTCGTGGAAGATGAGCTGCCTGCATCATGAAGCCCAGAGAAGCTGCCTGCATTATGAAGCCCATGGACGCTGCCTGCATCATGAAGCCCATGGACGCTGCCTGCATCATGAAGCTCATGGAAGCTGCCTGCATCATGAAGCTCAAGGAAGCTTCCTGCATCATGAAGCTCGTGGAAGCTGCCTGCATCATGAAGCCCATAGAAGCTGCCTGCATTATGAAGCCCATGGACGCTGCCTGCATCATGAAGCCCATGGACGCTGCCTGCATCATGAAGCTCATGGAAGCTGCCTGCATCATGAAGCTCAAGGAAGCTTCCTGCATCATGAAGCTCGTGGAAGCTGCCTGCATCATGAAGCCCATGGACGCTGCCTGCATCATGAAGCCCATGGACGCTGCCTGCATCATGAAGCTCGTGGAAGCTGCCTGCATCATGAAGCTCATTGAAGCTGCCTGCATCATGAAGCCCATGGACGCTGCCTGCATCATGAAGCTCGTGGAAGATATGCTGCCTGCATCAAGAAGCCCATGGAAGCTGCCTGCATCATGAAGCCCATGGACGCTGCCTGCATCATGAAGCCCATGGAAACTGCCTGCATCATGAAGCCCATGGACGCTGCCTGCATCATGAAGCTCGTGGACGCTGCCTGCATCATGAAGCTCATGGACGCTGCCTGCATCATGAAGCTCGTGGACGCTGCCTGCATCATGAAGCCCGTGGAAGCTGCCTGCATCATGAAGCCCGTGGAAGCTGCCTGCCTCATGAAGCCCATGGACGCTGCCTGCATCATGAAGCTCGTGGAAGCTGCCTGCATCATGAAGCCCGTGGACGCTGCCTGCATCATGAAGCCCATGGAAGCTGCCTGCATCATGAAGCTCATGGAAGCTGCCTGCATCATGAAGCCCATGGACGCTGCCTGCATCATGAAGCTCGTGGACGCTGCCTGCATCATGAAGCCCATGGACGCTGCCTGCATCATGAAGCCCATGGAAGCTGCCTGCATCATGAAGCTCATGGAAGCTGCCTGCATCATGAAGCCCATGGAAGCAGCCTGCATCATGAAGCCCATGGACGCTGCCTGCCTCATAAAGCCCATGGAAGCTGCCTGCATCATGAAGCTCATGGAAGCTGCCTGCCTCATGAAGCCCATGGAAGCTGCCTGCATCATGAAGCCCATGGAAGCTGCCTGCATCATGAAGCTCGTGGAAGCTGCCTGCATCATGAAGCTCATGGAAGCTGCCTGCATCATGAAGCCCGTGGAAGCTGCCTGCATCATGAAGCTCGTGGAAGCTGCTTGCATCATGAAGCTCGTGGAAGCTGCCTGCATCATGAAGCTCGTGGAAGCTGCCTGCCTCATAAAGCTCATGGAAGCTGCCTGCATCATGAAGCTCGTGGAAGCTGCCTGCATCATGAAGCTCATGGAAGCTGCATGCATCATGAAGCTCATGGAAGCTGCCTGCATCATGAAGCTCGTGGAAGATGAGCTGCCTGCATCATGAAGCTCATGGAAGCTGCCTGCATCATGAAGCTCGTGGAAGCTGAGCTGCCTGCATCATGAAGCTCATGGAAGCTGCCTGCATCATGAAGCTCGTGGAAGCTGAGCTGCCTTAATCATGAAGCTCATGGAAGCTGCCTGCATCATGAAGCTCATGGAAGCTGCCTGCATCATGAAGCTCATGGAAGCTGCCTGCATCATGAAGCCCATGCAAGCTGCCTGCATCATGAAGCCCATGGAAGCTGCCTGCATCATGAAGCCCATGGACACTGCCTGCATCATGAAGCCCATGGAAGCTGCCTGCATCATGAAGCCCATGGAAGCTGCCTGCATCATGAAGCCCGTGGACGCTGCCTGCATCATGAAGCCCATGGAAGCTGCCTGCATCATGAAGCCCATGGACGCTGCCTGCATCATGAAGCCCATGGAAGCTACCTGCATCATGAAGCCCATGGAAGCTGCCTGCTCATGGAAGCTGCCTGCATCATGAAGCTTATGGAAGCTGCCTGCATCATGAAGCCCATGGACGCTGCCTGCATCATGAAGCCCATGGAAGCTGTCTGCATCATGAAGCCCATGGAAGCTGCCTGCATCATGAAGCTTATGGAAGCTGCCTGCATCATGAAGCTCGTGGAAGCTGCCTGCATCATGAAGCCCATGGAAGCTGCCTGCATCATGAAGCCCATAAACGCTGCCTGCATCATGAAGCCCGTGGACGCTGCCTGAATCATGAAGCCCATGGACGCTGCCTGCATCATGAAGCCCATGGACGCTGCCTGCATCATGAAGCTCATGGAAGCTGCCAGCATCATGAAGCTCATGGACGCTGCCTGCATCATGAAGCTCATGGAAGCTGCCTGCATGATGAAGCTCGTGGAAGATGAGCTGCCTGCATCATGAAGCCTATAGAAGCTGCCTGCATCATGAAGCCCATGGACGCTGCCTGCATCATGAAGCCCATGGACGCTGCCTGCATCATGAAGCTCATGGAAGCTGCCTGCATCATGAAGCTCAAGGAAGCGCCTGCATCATGAAGCTCGTGGAAGCTGCCTGCATCATGAAGCCCATGGACGCTGCCTGCATCATGAATCCCATGGACGCTGCCTGCATCATGAAGCTCGTGGAAGCTGCCTGCATCATAAAGCTCGTGGAAGCTGCCTGCATCATGAAGCCCATGGACGCTGCCTGCATCATGAAGCTCGTGGAAGATGAGCTGCTTGCATCATGAAGCCCATGGAAGCTGCCTGCATCATGAAGCCCATGAACGCTGCCTGCATCATGAAGCCCATGGAAGCTGCCTGCATCATGAAGCCCGTGGACGCTGCCTGCATCATGAAGCCCATGGAAGCTGCCTGCATCATGAAGCTCATGGAAGCTGCCTGCATCATGAAGCCCATGGACGCTGCCTGCATCATGAAGCTCATGGAAGCTGCCTGCATCATGAAGCCCATGGACGCTGCCTGCATCATGAAGCTCGTGGACGCTGCCTGCATCATGAAGCCCATGGACGCTGCCTGCATCATGAAGCCCATGGAAGCTGCCTGCATCATGAAGCTCGTGGAAGATGAGCTGCCTGCATCATGAAGCCCATAGAAGCTGCCTGCATCATGAAGCCCATGGAAGCTGTCTGCATCATGAAGCCCATGGACGCTGCCTGCATCATGAAGCCCATGGAAGCTGCCTGCATCATGAAGCCCATGGACGCTGCCTGCATCATGAAGCCCATGGAAGCTGCCTGCATCATGAAGCTCGTGGAAGCTGCCTGCATCATGAAGCCCGTGGACGCTGCCTGCATCATGGAGCCCATGGACGCTGCCTGCATCATGAAGCCCGTGGAAGCTGCCTGCATCATGAAGCTCGTGGAAGCCGCCTGCATCATGAAGCCTGTGGACGCTGCCTGCATCATGAAGCTCGTGGAAGCAGCCTGCATCATGAAGCTCGTGGAAGCTGCCTGCATCATGAATCTTATGGAAGCTGCCTGCATCATGAAGCCCTGGAAGCTGCCTGCATCATGAAGCTCATGGAAGCTGCCTGCATCATGAAGCCCATGGACGCTGCCTGCATCATGAAGCCCATGGAAGCTACCTGCATCATGAAGCCCATGGAAGCTGCCTGCTCATGGAAGCTGCCTGCATCATGAAGCTTATGGAAGCTGCCTGCATCATGAAGCCCATGGACGCTGCCTGCATCATGAAGCCCATGGAAGCTGTCTGCATCATGAAGCCCATGGAAGCTGCCTGCATCATGAAGCTTATGGAAGCTGCCTGCATCATGAAGCTCGTGGAAGCTGCCTGCATCATGAAGCTCGTGGAAGCTGCCTGCATCATGAAGCCCGTGGAAGCTGCCTGCATCATGAAGCCCGTGGACGCTGCCTGCATCATGAAGCCCATGGACGCTGCCTGCATCATGAAGCCCATGGACGCTGCCTGCATCATGAAGCCCATGGACGCTGCCTGCATCATGAAGCTTATGGAAGCTGCCAGCATCATGAAGCTCATGGACGCTGCCTGCATCATGAAGCTCATGGAAGCTGCCTGCATCATGAAGCTCGTGGAAGATGAGCTGCCTGCATCATGAAGCCCATAGAAGCTGCTTGCATCATGAAGCCCATGGACGCTGCCTGCATCATGAAGCCCATGGACGCTGCCTGCATCATGAAGCTCATGGAAGCTGCCTGCATCATGAAGCTAAAGGAAGCTGCCTGCATCATGAAGCTCGTGGAAGCTGCCTGCATCATGAAGCCCATGGACGCTGCCTGCATCATGAAGCCCATGGACGCTGCCTGCATCATGAAGCTCGTGGAAGCTGCCTGCATCATGAAGCTCGTGGAAGCTGCCTGCATCATGAAGCCCATGGACGCTGCCTGCATCATGAAGCTCGTGGAAGATGAGCTGCTTGCATCATGAAGCCCATGGAAGCTGCCTGCATCATGAAGCCCATGGACGCTGCCTGCATCATGAAGCCCATGGAAGCTGCCTGCATCATGAAGCCCATGGACGCTGCCTACATCATGAAGCCCATGGACGCTGCATGCATCATGAAGCCCATGGACGCTGCATGCATCATGAAGCTCATGGAAGCTGCCTGCATCATGAAGCTCGTGGAAGCTGCCTGCATCATGAAGCCTGTGGACGCTGCCTGCATCATGAAGCCCATGGACGCTGCCTGCATCATGAAGCTCGTGGAAGCTGCCTGCATCATGAAGCTCGTGGGCGCTGCCTGCATCATGAAGCCCGTGGACGCTGCCTGCATCATGAAGCCAATGGACGCTGCCTGCATCATGAAGCCCATGGACGCTTACTGCATCATGAAGCTCGTGGAAGCTGCCTGCATCATGAAGCTCGTGGAAGCTGCCTGCATCATGAAGCCAATGGAAGCTGCCTGCATCATGAAGCTCATGGACGCTGCCTGCATCATGAAGCTCATGGACGCTGCCTGCATCATGAAGCCCATGGACGCTGCCTGCATCATGAAGCCCATGGAAGAAGCCTGCATCATGAAGCCCATGGACGCTGCCTGCCTCATAAAGCCCATGGAAGCTGCCTGCATCATGAAGCTCATGGAAGCTGCCTGCATCATGAAGCCCATGGAAGCAGCCTGCATCATGAAGCCCACGGAAGCTGCCTGCATCATGAAGCCCGTGGAAGCTGCCTGCATCATGAAGCTCGTGGAAGCTGCCTGCATCATGAAGCTCGTGGAAGCTGCCTGCATCATGAAGCTCGTGGAAGCTGCCTGCCTCATAAAGCTCATGGAAGCTGCCTGCATCATGAAGCTCGTGGAAGCTGCCTGCATCATGAAGCTCATGGAAGCTGCCTGCATCATGGAGCTCATGGAAGCTGCCTGCATCATGAAGCTCATGGAAGCTACCTGCATCATGAAGCTCATGGAAGCTGCCTGCATCATGAAGCTCGTGGAAGATGAGCTGCCTGCATCATGAAGATCATGGAAGCTGCCTGCATCATGAAGCTCGTGGAAGCTGAGCTGCCTGCATCATGAAGCTCATGGAAGCTGCCTGCATCATGAAGCTCATGGAAGCTGAGCTGCCTTCATCATGAAGCTCATGGAAGCTGCCTGCATCATGAAGCTCATGGAAGCTGCCTGCATCATGAAGCTCATGGAAGCTGCCTGCATCATGAAGCCCATGGAAGCTGCCTGCATCATGAAGCTCATGGAAGCTGCCTGCATCATGAAGCCCGTGGAAGCTGCCTGCATCATGAAGCCCATGGACGCTGCCTGCATCAAGAAGCCCGTGGAAGCTGCCTGCATCATGAAGCCCGTGGACACTGCCTGCATCATGAAGCCCATGGAAGCTGCCTGCATCATGAAGCTCGTGGAAGCTGCCTGCATCATGAAGCCCGTGGACGCTGCCTGCATCATGAAGCCCGTGGACGCTGCCTGCATCATGAAGCCCATGGAAGCTGCCTGCATCATGAAGCCCATGGAAACTGCCTGCCTCATAAAGCTCGTGGAAGCTGCCTGCATCATGAAGCCCATGGACGCTGCCTGCATCATGAAGCCCATGGAAGCTACCTGCATCATGAAGCCCATGGAAGCTGCCTGCTCATGGAAGCTGCCTGCATCATGAAGCTTATGGAAGCTGCCTGCATCATGAAGCCCATGGACGCTGCCTGCATCATGAAGCCCATGGAAGCTGTCTGCATCATGAAGCCCATGGAAGCTGCCTGCATCATGAAGCTTATGGAAGCTGCCTGCATCATGAAGCTCGTGGAAGATGAGCTGCCTGAATCATGAAGCTCATGGAAGCTGCCTGCATCATGAAGCTCGTGGAAGCTGAGCTGCCTGCATCATGAAGCTCATGGAAGCTGCCTGCATCATGAAGCTTGTGGAAGCTGAGCTGCCTTCATCATGAAGCTCATGGAAGCTGCCTGCACCATGAAGCTCATGGAAGCTGCCTGCATCATGAAGCTCATGGAAGCTGCCTGCATCATGAAGCCCATGGAAGCTGCCTGCATCATGAAGCCCATGGACGCTGCCTGCATCATGAAGCCCATGGAAGCTGCCTGCATCATGAAGCCCGTGGACGCTGCCTGCATCATGAAGCCCGTGGACGCTGCCTGCATCATGAAGCCCGTGGAAGCTGCCTGCATCATGAAGCTCGTGGAAGCTGCCTGCATCATGAAGCCCGTGGACGCTGCCTGCATCATGAAGCCCGTGGACGCTGCCTGCATCATGAAGCCCATGGAAGCAGCCTGCATCATGAAGCCCATGGACGCTGCCTGCCTCATAAAGCCCATGGAAGCTGCCTGCATCATGAAGCTCATGGAAGCTGCCTGCATCATGAAGCCCATGGAAGCAGCCTGCATCATGAAGCCCACGGAAGCTGCCTGCATCATGAAGCCCGTGGAAGCTGCCTGCATCATGAAGCTCGTGGAAGCTGCCTGCATCATGAAGCTCGTGGAAGCTGCCTGCATCATGAAGCTCGTGGAAGCTGCCTGCCTCATAAAGCTCATGGAAGCTGCCTGCATCATGAAGCTCGTGGAAGCTGCCTGCATCATGAAGCTCATGGAAGCTGCCTGCATCATGGAGCTCATGGAAGCTGCCTGCATCATGAAGCTCATGGAAGCTACCTGCATCATGAAGCTCATGGAAGCTGCCTGCATCATGAAGCTCGTGGAAGATGAGCTGCCTGCATCATGAAGATCATGGAAGCTGCCTGCATCATGAAGCTCGTGGAAGCTGAGCTGCCTGCATCATGAAGCTCATGGAAGCTGCCTGCATCATGAAGCTCATGGAAGCTGAGCTGCCTTCATCATGAAGCTCATGGAAGCTGCCTGCATCATGAAGCTCATGGAAGCTGCCTGCATCATGAAGCTCATGGAAGCTGCCTGCATCATGAAGCCCATGGAAGCTGCCTGCATCATGAAGCTCATGGAAGCTGCCTGCATCATGAAGCCCGTGGAAGCTGCCTGCATCATGAAGCCCATGGACGCTGCCTGCATCAAGAAGCCCGTGGAAGCTGCCTGCATCATGAAGCCCGTGGACACTGCCTGCATCATGAAGCCCATGGAAGCTGCCTGCATCATGAAGCTCGTGGAAGCTGCCTGCATCATGAAGCCCGTGGACGCTGCCTGCATCATGAAGCCCGTGGACGCTGCCTGCATCATGAAGCCCATGGAAGCTGCCTGCATCATGAAGCCCATGGAAGCTGCCTGCTCATGGAAGCTGCCTGCATCATGAAGCTTATGGAAGCTGCCTGCATCATGAAGCCCATGGACGCTGCTTGCATCATGAAGCCCATGGAAGCTGTCTGCATCATGAAGCCCATGGAAGCTGCCTGCATCATGAAGCTTATGGAAGCTGCCTGCATCATGAAGCTCGTGGAAGATGAGCTGCCTGCATCATGAAGCTCATGGAAGCTGCCTGCATCATGAAGCTCGTGGAAGCTGAGCTGCCTGCATCATGAAGCTCATGGAAGCTGCCTGCATCATGAAGCTTGTGGAAGCTGAGCTGCCTTCATCATGAAGCTCATGGAAGCTGCCTGCACCATGAAGCTCATGGAAGCTGCCTGCATCATGAAGCTCATGGAAGCTGCCTGCATCATGAAGCCCATGGAAGCTGCCTGCATCATGAAGCCCATGGACGCTGCCTGCATCATGAAGCCCATGGAAGCTGCCTGCATCATGAAGCCCGTGGACGCTGCCTGCATCATGAAGCCCGTGGATGCTGCCTGCATCATGAAGCCCGTGGAAGCTGCCTGCATCATGAAGCTCGTGGAAGCTGCCTGCATCATGAAGCCCGTGGACGCTGCCTGCATCATGAAGCCCGTGGACGCTGCCTGCATCATGAAGCCCATGGAAGCTGCCTGCATCATGAAGCCCATGGAAGCTGCCTGCCTCATAAAGCTCATGGAAGCTGCCTGCATCATGAAGCCCGTGGACGCTGCCTGCATCATGAAGCCCATGGACGCTGCCTGCATCATAAAGCTCGTGGAAGCTGCCTGCATCATGAAGCCCATGAACGCTGCCTGCATCATAAAGCTCGTGGAAGCTGCCTGCATCATGAAGCTCGTGGAAGCTGCCTGCATCATGAAGCCCGTGGACGCTGCCTGCATCATGAAGCCCGTGGAAGCTGCCTGCATCATGAAGCTCGTGGAAGCTGCCTGCATCATGAAGCTCGTGGAAGCTGCCTGCATCATGAAGCCCGTGGACGCTGCCTGCATCATGAAGCCCATGGAAGCTGCCTGCATCATGAAGCTCATGGACGCTGCCTGCATCATGAAGCTCATGGACGCTGCCTGCATCATGAAGCCCATGGACGCTGCCTGCATCATAAAGCCCATGGAAGCTGCCTGCATCATGAAGCTCATGGACGCTGCCTGCATCATGAAGCTCATGGACGCTGCCTGCATCATGAAGCTCGTGGAAGCTGCCTGCATCATGAAGCCCGTGGAAGCTGCCTGCATCATGAAGCTCGTGGAAGCTGCCTGCCTCATGAAGCCCATGGACGCTGCCTGCATCATGAAGCTCGTGGAAGCTGCCTGCATCATGAAGCCCGTGGACGCTGCCTGCATCATGAAGCCCATGGAAGCTGCCTGCATCATGAAGCTCGTGGAAGCTGCCTGCATCATGAAGCCCATGGTCGCTGCCTGCATCATGAAGCTTGTGGACGCTGCCTGCATCATGAAGCCCGTGAACGCTGCCTGCCTCATGAAGCCCATGGACGCTGCCTGCATCATAAAGCTCGTGGAAGCTGCCTGCATCATGAAGCTCGTGGAAGCTGCCTGCATCATGAAGCCCATGGACGCTGCCTGGATCATAAAGCTCGTGGAAGCTGCCTGCATCATGAAGCTCATGGAAGCTGCCTGCATCATGAAGCCCATGGAAGCTGCCTGCATCATGAAGCCCATGGACGCTGCCTGCATCATGAAGCCCATGGAAGATGCCTGCATCATGAAGCCCATGGACGCTGCCTGCATCATGAAGCCCGTGGACGCTGCCTGCATCATGAAGCCCGTGGAAGCTGCCTGCATCATGAAGCTCGTGGAAGCTGCCTGCATCATGAAGCCCGTGGACGCTGCCTGCATCATGAAGCCCGTGGACGCTGCCTGCATCATGAAGCCCATGGAAGCTGCCTGCATCATGAAGCCCATGGAAACTGCCTGCCTCATAAAGCTCATGGAAGCTGCCTGCATCATGAAGCCCATGGACGCTGCCTGCATCATGAAGCCCATGGACGCTGCCTGCATCATGAAGCCCGTGGACGCTGCCTGCATCATAAAGCTCGTGGAAGCTGCCTGCATCATGAAGCTCGTGGAAGCTGCCTGCATCATGAAGCCCGTGGACGCTGCCTGCATCATAAAGCCCGTGGACGCTGCCTGCATCATAAAGCTTGTGGAAGCTGCCTGCATCATGAAGCTCGTGGAAGCTGCCTGCATCATGAAGCCCGTGGACGCTGCCTGCATCATAAAGCTCGTGGAAGCTGCCTGCATCATGAAGCTCGTGGAAGCTGCCTGCATCATGAAGCTCATGGAAGCTGCCTGCATCATGAAGCTCATGGAAGCTGCCTGCATCATGAAGCTCGTGGAAGATGAGCTGCCTGCATCATGAAGCTCATGGAAGCTGCCTGCATCATGAAGCTCGTGGAAGCTGAGCTGCCTGCATCATGAAGCTCATGGAAGCTGCCTGCATCATGAAGCTTGTGGAAGCTGAGCTGCCTTCATCATGAAGCTCATGGAAGCTGCCTGCACCATGAAGCTCATGGAAGCTGCCTGCATCATGAAGCTCATGGAAGCTGCCTGCATCATGAAGCCCATGGAAGCTGCCTGCATCATGAAGCTCATGGAAGCTGCCTGCATCATGAAGCCCATGGAAGCTGCCTGCATCATGAAGCCCATGGACGCTGCCTGCATCATGAAGCCCATGGAAGCTGCCTGCATCATGAAGCCCGTGGACGCTGCCTGCATCATGAAGCCCGTGGACGCTGCCTGCATCATGAAGCCCGTGGAAGCTGCCTGCATCATGAAGCTCGTGGAAGCTGCCTGCATCATGAAGCCCGTGGACGCTGCCTGCATCATGAAGCCCGTGGACGCTGCCTGCATCATGAAGCCCATGGAAGCTGCCTGCATCATGAAGCCCATGGAAGCTGCCTGCCTCATAAAGCTCATGGAAGCTGCCTGCATCATGAAGCCCGTGGACGCTGCCTGCATCATGAAGCCCATGGACGCTGCCTGCATCATAAAGCTCGTGGAAGCTGCCTGCATCATGAAGCCCATGAACGCTGCCTGCATCATAAAGCTCGTGGAAGCTGCCTGCATCATGAAGCTCGTGGAAGCTGCCTGCATCATGAAGCCCGTGGACGCTGCCTGCATCATGAAGCCCGTGGAAGCTGCCTGCATCATGAAGCTCGTGGAAGCTGCCTGCATCATGAAGCTCGTGGAAGCTGCCTGCATCATGAAGCCCGTGGACGCTGCCTGCATCATGAAGCCCATGGAAGCTGCCTGCATCATGAAGCTCATGGACGCTGCCTGCATCATGAAGCTCATGGACGCTGCCTGCATCATGAAGCCCATGGACGCTGCCTGCATCATAAAGCCCATGGAAGCTGCCTGCATCATGAAGCTCATGGACGCTGCCTGCATCATGAAGCTCATGGACGCTGCCTGCATCATGAAGCTCGTGGAAGCTGCCTGCATCATGAAGCTCATGGAAGCTGCCTGCATCATGAAGCTCATGGAAGCTGCCTGCATCATGAAGCTCGTGGAAGATGAGCTGCCTGCATCATGAAGCTCATGGAAGCTGCCTGCATCATGAAGCTCGTGGAAGCTGAGCTGCCTGCATCATGAAGCTCATGGAAGCTGCCTGCATCATGAAGCTTGTGGAAGCTGAGCTGCCTTCATCATGAAGCTCATGGAAGCTGCCTGCACCATGAAGCTCATGGAAGCTGCCTGCATCATGAAGCTCATGGAAGCTGCCTGCATCATGAAGCCCATGGAAGCTGCCTGCATCATGAAGCTCATGGAAGCTGCCTGCATCATGAAGCCCATGGAAGCTGCCTGCATCATGAAGCCCATGGACGCTGCCTGCATCATGAAGCCCATGGAAGCTGCCTGCATCATGAAGCTCGTGGAAGCTGCCTGCATCATGAAGCCCGTGGACGCTGCCTGCATCATGAAGCCCATGGAAGCTGCCTGCATCATGAAGCTCATGGACGCTGCCTGCATCATGAAGCTCATGGACGCTGCCTGCATCATGAAGCCCATGGACGCTGCCTGCATCATGAAGCTCGTGGAAGATGAGCTGCCTGCATCATGAAGCTCATGGAAGCTGCCTGCATCATGAAGCTCGTGGAAGCTGAGCTGCCTGCATCATGAAGCTCATGGAAGCTGCCTGCATCATGAAGCTTGTGGAAGCTGAGCTGCCTTCATCATGAAGCTCATGGAAGCTGCCTGCATCATGAAGCTTGTGGAAGCTGAGCTGCCTTCATCATGAAGCTCATGGAAGCTGCCTGCACCATGAAGCTCATGGAAGCTGCCTGCATCATGAAGCTCATGGAAGCTGCCTGCATCATGAAGCCCATGGAAGCTGCCTGCATCATGAAGCTCATGGAAGCTGCCTGCATCATGAAGCCCATGGAAGCTGCCTGCATCATGAAGCCCATGGACGCTGCCTGCATCATGAAGCCCATGGAAGCTGCCTGCATCATGAAGCTCGTGGAAGCTGCCTGCATCATGAAGCCCGTGGACGCTGCCTGCATCATGAAGCCCATGGAAGCTGCCTGCATCATGAAGCTCATGGACGCTGCCTGCATCATGAAGCTCATGGACGCTGCCTGCATCATGAAGCCCATGGACGCTGCCTGCATCATAAAGCCCATGGAAGCTGCCTGCATCATGAAGCTCATGGACGCTGCCTGCATCATGAAGCTCATGGACGCTGCCTGCATCATGAAGCTCGTGGAAGCTGCCTGCATCATGAAGCTCATGGAAGCTGCCTGCATCATGAAGCTCATGGACGCTGCCTGCATCATGAAGCCCATGGAAGCTGTCTGCATCATGAAGCCCATGGACGCTGCCTGCATCATGAAGCTCGTGGAAGATGAGCTGCTTGCATCATGAAGCCCATGGAAGCTGCCTGCATCATGAAGCCCATGGAAGATGCCTGCATCATGAAGCCCATGGACGCTGCCTGCATCATGAAGCCCATGGACGCTGCCTGCATCATGAAGCCCGTGGAAGCTGCCTGCATCATGAAGCTCGTGGAAGCTGCCTGCATCATGAAGCCCGTGGACGCTGCCTGCATCATGAAGCCCGTGGACGCTGTCTGCATCATGAAGCCCATGGAAGCTGCCTGCATCATGAAGCCCATGGAAACTGCCTGCCTCATAAAGCTCATGGAAGCTGCCTGCATCATGAAGCCCATGGACGCTGCCTGCATCATGAAGCCCATGGACGCTGCCTGCATCATAAAGCTCGTGGAAGCTGCCTGCATCATGAAGCTCGTGGAAGCTGCCTGCATCATGAAGCCCATGGACGCTGCCTGCATCATAAAGCTCGTGGAAGCTGCCTGCATCATGAAGCTCGTGGAAGCTGCCTGCATCATGAAGCCCGTG
This sequence comes from Ambystoma mexicanum, assembly GCF_040938575.1. NCBI lineage: Eukaryota > Metazoa > Chordata > Amphibia > Caudata > Ambystomatidae > Ambystoma > Ambystoma mexicanum. Next base: position 58,161,661 of record NC_090929.1, on the reverse strand, counting down.
GACGCTGCCTGCATCATGAAGCCCGTGGACGCTGCCTGCATCATGAAGCCCGTGGAAGCTGCCTGCATCATGAAGCTCGTGGAAGCTGCCTGCATCATGAAGCTCGTGGAAGCTGCCTGCATCATGAAGCCCGTGGACGCTGCCTGCATCATGAAGCCCATGGAAGCTGCCTGCATCATGAAGCTCGTGGAAGCTGCCTGCCTCATGAAGCCCATGGACGCTGCCTGCATCATGAAGCTCGTGGAAGCTGCCTGCATCATGAAGCCCGTGGACGCTGCCTGCATCATGAAGCCCATGGAAGCTGCCTGCATCATGAAGCTCGTGGAAGCTGCCTGCATCATGAAGCCCATGGTCGCTGCCTGCATCATGAAGCTCGTGGACGCTGCCTGCATCATGAAGCCCATGAACGCTGCCTGCCTCATGAAGCCCATGGAAGCTGCCTGCATCATGAAGCCCGCGGAAGCTGCCTGCATCATGAAGCCCGTGGAAGCTGCCTGCATCATGAAGCTCGCGGAAGCTGCCTGCATCATGAAGCTCGTGGAAGCTGCCTGCATCATGAAGCCCATGGAAGCTGCCTGCATCATGAAGCTCGTGGAAGCTGCCTGCATCATGAAGCTCGTGGAAGCTGCCTGCATCATGAAGCCCATGGAAGCTGCCTGCATCATGAAGCTCGTGGAAGCTGCCTGCATCATGAAGCTCATGGGAGCTGCCTGCCTCATAAAGCTCATGGAAGCTGCCTGCATCATGAAGCTCGTGGAAGCTGCCTGCATCATGAAGCTCATGGAAGCTGCCTGCATCATGAAGCTCGTGGAAGCTGCCTGCATCATGAAGCTCGTGCAAGATGAGCTGCCTGCATCATGAAGCTCATGGAAGCTGCCTGCATCATGAAGCTCGTGGAAGCTGAGCTGCCTGCATCATGAAGCTCATGGAAGCTGCCTGCATCATGAAGCTCATGGAAGCTGCCTGCATCATGAAGCTCATGGAAGCTGCCTGCATCATGAAGCCCATGGACGCTGCCTGCATCATGAAGCCCGTGGAAGCTGCCTGCATCATGAAGCCCATGGAAGCTGCCTGCATCATGAAGCCCGTGGAAGCTGCCTGCATCATGAAGCTCGTGGAAGCTGCCTGCATCATGAAGCCCGTGGACGCTGCCTGCATCATGAAGCTCGTGGAAGCTGCCTGCATCATGAAGCCCATGGAAGCTGCCTGCATCATGAAGCTCGTGGAAGCTGCCTGCCTCATGAAGCCCGTGGACGCTGCCTGCATCATGAAGCTCGTGGAAGCTGCCTGCCTCATGAAGCCTGTGGACGCTGCCTGCATCATGAAGCTCGTGGAAGCTGCCTGCATCATGAAGCCCGTGGACGCTGCCTGCATCATGAAGCCTGTGGAAGCTGCCTGCATCATGAAGCTCGTGGAAGCTGCCTGCATCATGAAGCCTGTGGAAGCTGCCTGCATCATGAAGCTCGTGGAAGCTGCCTGCATCATGAAGCCCATAGACGCTGCCAGCATCATGAAGCTCGTGGACGCTGCCTGCATCATGAAGCCCATGGACGCTGCCTGCTTCATGAAGCCCATGGAAGCTGCCTGCATCATGAAGCTCATGGACGCTGCCTGCATCATGAAGCTCATGGAAGCTGCCTGCATCATGAAGCCCATGGACGCTGCCTGCATCATGAAGCCCATGGAAGCTACCTGCATCATGAAGCCCATGGAAGCTGCCTGCTCATGGAAGCTGCCTGCATCATGAAGCTTATGGAAGCTGCCTGCATCATGAAGCCCATGGACGCTGCCTGCATCATGAAGCCCATGGAAGCTGTCTGCATCATGAAGCCCATGGAAGCTGCCTGCATCATGAAGCTTATGGAAGCTGCCTGCATCATGAAGCTCGTGGAAGCTGCCTGCATCATGAAGCTCGTGGAAGCTGCCTGCATCATGAAGCCCATGGAAGCTGCCTGCATCATGAAGCCCGTGGACGCTGCCTGCATCATGAAGCCCGTGGACGCTGCCTGCATCATGAAGCCCATGGACGCTGCCTGCATCATGAAGCCCATGGACGCTGCCTGCATCATGAAGCTCATGGAAGCTGCCAGCATCATGAAGCTCATGGACGCTGCCTGCATCATGAAGCTCATGGAAGCTGCCTGCATCATGAAGCTCGTGGAAGATGAGCTGCCTGCATCATGAAGCCCATAGAAGCTACCTGCATCATGAAGCCCATGGACACTGCCTGCATCATGAAGCCCATGGACGCTGCCTGCATCATGAAGCTCATGGAAGCTGCCTGCATCATGAAGCTCAAGGAAGCTGCCTGCATCATGAAGCTCGTGGAAGCTGCCTGCATCATGAAGCCCATGGACGCTGCCTGCATCATGAAGCCCATGGACGCTGCCTGCATCATGAAGCTCGTGGAAGCTGCCTGCATCATGAAGCTCGTGGAAGCTGCCTGCATCATGAAGCCCATGGACGCTGCCTGCATCATGAAGCTCGTGGAAGATGAGCTGCTTGCATCATGAAGCCCATGGAAGCTGCCTGCATCATGAAGCCCATGGACGCTGCCTGCATCATGAAGCCCATGGAAGCTGCCTGCATCATGAAGCCCATGGACGCTGCCTACATCATGAAGCCCATGGACGCTGCATGCATCATGAAGCCCATGGACGCTGCATGCATCATGAAGCTCATGGAAGCTGCCTGCATCATGAAGCTCGTGGAAGCTGCCTGTATCATGAAGCCCGTGGACGCTGCCTGCATCATGAAGCCCATGGACGCTGCCTGCATCATGAAGCTCGTGGAAGCTGCCTGCATCATGAAGCTCGTGGGCGCTGCCTGCATCATGAAGCCCGTGGACGCTGCCTGCATCATGAAGCCCATGGACGCTGCCTGCATCATGAAGCCCATGGACGCTTACTGCATCATGAAGCTCATGGAAGCTGCCTGCATCATGAAGCTCATGGAAGCTGCCTGCATCATGAAGCCAATGGAAGCTGCCTGCATCATGAAGCTCATGGACGCTGCCTGCATCATGAAGCTCATGGACGCTGCCTGCATCATGAAGCCCATGGACGCTGCCTGCATCATGAAGCCCATGGAAGCTGCCTGCATCATGAAGCTCATGGACGCTGCCTGCATCATGAAGCTCGTGGACGCTGCCTGCATCATGAAGCTCGTGGAAGCTGCCTGCATCATGAAGCCCGTGGAAGCTGCCTGCATCATGAAGCTCATGGAAGCTGCCTGCCTCATGAAGCCCATGGACGCTGCCTGCATCATGAAGCTCGTGGAAGCTGCCTGCATCATGAAGCCCGTGGACGCTGCCTGCATCATGAAGCCCATGGAAGCTGCCTGCATCATGAAGCTCATGGAAGCTGCCTGCATCATGAAGCCCATGGACGCTGCCTGCATCATGAAGCTCGTGGACGCTGCCTGCATCATGAAGCCCATGGACGCTGCCTGCATCATGAAGCCCATGGAAGCTGCCTGCATCATGAAGCTCATGGAAGCTGCCTGCATCATGAAGCCCATGGAAGCAGCCTGCATCATGAAGCCCATGGACGCTGCCTGCCTCATAAATCCCATGGAAGCTGCCTGCATCATGAAGCTCATGGAAGCTGCCTGCATCATGAAGCCCATGGAAGCAGCCTGCATCATGAAGCCCACGGAAGCTGCCTGCATCATGAAGCTCGTGGAAGCTGCAGCATCATGAAGCTCACGGAAGCTGCCTGCATCATGAAGCCCACGGAAGCTGCAGCATCATGAAGCTCACGGAAGCTGCCTGCATCATGAAGCCCACGGAAGCTGCCTGCATCATGAAGCTCGTGGAAGCTGCCTGCATCATGAAGCCCATGGAAGCTGCCTGCATCATGAAGCTCGTGGAAGCTGCCTGCCTCATAAAGCTCATGGAAGCTGCCTGCATCATGAAGCTTGTGGAAGCTGCCTGCATCATGAAGCCCATGGAAGCTGCCTGCATCATGAAGCTCGTGGAAGCTGCCTGCATCATGAAGCTCATGGAAGCTGCCTGCATCATGAAGCCCATGGAAGCTGCCTGCATCATGAAGCTCGTGGAAGCTGCCTGCATCATGAAGCTCATGGAAGCTGCCTGCATCATGAAGCTCGTGGAAGCTGCCTGCCTCATAAAGCTCATGGAAGCTGCCTGCATCATGAAGCTGGTGGAAGCTGCCTGCATCATGAAGCTCATGGAAGCTGCCTGCATCATGAAGCTCGTGGAAGATGAGCTGCCTGCATCATGAAGCTCATGGAAGCTCCCTGCATCATGAAGCTCGTGGAAGCTGAGCTGCCTGCATCATGAAGCTCATGGAAGCTGCCTGCATCATGAAGCTCGTGGAAGCTGAGCTGCCTTAATCATGAAGCTCATGGAAGCTTCCTGCATCATGAAGCTCATGGAAGCTGCCTGCATCATGAAGCTCATGGAAGCTGCCTGCATCATGAAGCCCATGGAAGCTGCCTGCATCATGAAGCCCATGGAAGCTGCCTGCATCATGAAGCCCATGGACGCTGCCTGCATCATGAAGCCCATGGAAGCTGCCTGCATCATGAAGCCCATGGAAGCTGCCTGCATCATGAAGCCCGTGGACGCTGCCTCCATCATGAAGCCCATGGAAGCTGCATGCATCATGAAGCCCATGGACGCTGCCTGCATCATGAAGCCCATGGAAGCTACCTGCATCATGAAGCCCATGGAAGCTGCCTGCTCATGGAAGCTGCCTGCATCATGAAGCTTATGGAAGCTGCCTGCATCATGAAGCCCATGGACGCTGCCTGCATCATGAAGCCCATGGAAGCTGTCTGCATCATGAAGCCCATCAAAGCTGCCTGCATCATGAAGCTTATGGAAGCTGCCTGCATCATGAAGCTCGTGGAAGCTGCCTGCATCATGAAGCTCGTGGAAGCTGCCTGCATCATGAAGCCCATGGAAGCTGCCTGCATCATGAAGCCCATGGACGCTGCCTGCATCATGAAGCCCGTGGACGCTGCCTGAATCATGAAGCCCATGGACGCTGCCTGCATCATGAAGCCCATGGACGCTGCCTGCATCATGAAGCTCATGGAAGCTGCCAGCATCATGAAGCTCATGGACGCTGCCTGCATCATGAAGCTCATGGAAGCTGCCTGCATCATGAAGCTCGTGGAAGATGAGCTGCCTGCATCATGAAGCCCATAGAAGCTGCCTGCATCATGAAGCCCATGAACGCTGCCTGCATCATGAAGCCCATGGACGCTGCCTGCATCATGAAGCTCATGGAAGCTGCCTGCATCATGAAGCTCAAGGAAGCGCCTGCATCATGAAGCTCGTGGAAGCTGCCTGCATCATGAAGCCCATGGACGCTGCCTGCATCATGAAGCCCATGGACGCTGCCTGCATCATGAAGCTCGTGGAAGCTGCCTGCATCATGAAGCTCGTGGAAGCTGCCTGCATCATGAAGCCCATGGACGCTGCCTGCATCATGAAGCCCATGGATGCTGCCTGCATCATGAAGCTCATGGACGCTGCCTGCATCATGAAGCCCATGGACGCTGCCTGCATCATGAAGCTCATGGAAGCTGCCTGCATCATGAAGCCCATGGAAGCTGCCTGCATCATGAAGCTCGTGGAAGCTGCCTGCATCATGAAGCCCATGGACGCTGCCTGCATCACGAAGCCCATGGATGCTGCCTGCAGCATGAAGCTCATGGACGCTGCCTGCAGCATGAAGCCCATGGAAGCTGCCTGCATCATGAAGCTCATGGACGCTGCCTGCATCATGAAGCCCATGGACGCTGCCTGCATCATGAAGCCCATGGAAGCTGCCTGCATCATGAAGCTCATGGAAGCTGCCTGCATCATGAAGCCCATGGAAGCTGCCTGCTCATGGAAGCTGCCTGCATCATGAAGCTTATGGAAGCTTCCTGCATCATGAAGCCCATGGACGCTGCCTGCATCATGAAGCCCATGGAAGCTGTCTGCATCATGAAGCCCATGGAAGCTGCCTGCATCATGGAGCTTATGGAAGCTGCCTGCATCATGAAGCTCGTGGAAGCTGCCTGCATCATGAAGCTCGTGGAAGCTGCCTGCATCATGAAGCCCATGGAAGCTGCCTGCATCATGAAGCCCATGGACGCTGCCTGCATCTTTAAGCCCGTGGACGCTGCCTGAATCATGAAGCCCATGGACGCTGCCTGCATCATGAAGCCCATGGACGCTGCCTGCATCATGAAGCTCATGGAAGCTGCCAGCATCATGAAGCTCATGGACGCTGCCTGCATCATGAAGCTCATGGAAGCTTCCTGCATCATGAAGCTCGTGGAAGATGAGCTGCCTGCATCATGAAGCCCATAGAAGCTGCCTGCATCATAAAGCCCATGGACGCTGCCTGCATCATGAAGCTCATGGAAGCTGCCTGCATCATGAAGCTCAAGGAAGCGCCTGCATCATGAAGCTTGTGGAAGTTGCCTGCATCATGAAGCCCATGGATGCTGCCTGCATCATGAAGCCCATGGACGCTGCCTGCATCATGAAGCTCGTGGAAGCTGCCTGCATCATGAAGCTCGTGGAAGCTGCCTGCATCATGAAGCCCATGGACGCTGCCTGCATCATGAAGCCCATGGATGCTGCCTGCATCATGAAGCTCATGGACGCTGCCTGCATCATGAAGCCATTGTACGCTGCCTGCATCATGAAGCTCATGGAAGCTGCCTGCATCATGAAGCCCATGGAAGCTGCCTGCATCATGAAGCTCGTGGAAGCTGCCTGCATCATGAAGCCCATGGATGCTGCCTGCAGCATGAAGCTCATGGACGCTGCCTGCATCATGAAGCCCATGGAAGCTGCCTGCATCATGAAGCTCATGGACGCTGCCTGCATCATGAAGCCCATGGACGCTGCCTGCATCATGAAGCCCATGGAAGCTGCCTGCATCATGAAGCCCATGGAAGCTGCCTGCATCATGAAGCCCATGGACGCTGCCTGCATCATGAAGCCCATGGAAGCTGCCTGCATCATGAAGCTCGTGGAAGCTGCCTGCATCATGAAGCCCGTGGACGCTGCCTGCATCATGAAGCCCATGGAGCTGCCTGCATCATGAAGCTCATGGACGCTGCCTGCATCATGAAGCCCATGGAAGCTGCCTGCATCATGAAGCTCGTGGAAGCTGCCTGCATCATGAAGCCCATGGAAGCTGCCTGCATCATGAAGCCCATGGAAGCTGCCTGCATCATGAAGCCCATGGAAACTGCCTGCCTCATAAAGCTCATGGAAGCTGCCTGCATCATGAAGCCCGTGGAAGCTGCCTGCATCATGAAGCTCATGGAAGCTGTCTGCATCATGAAGCCCATGGAAGCTGCCTGCATCATGAAGCCCATGGACGCTGCCTGCATCATGAAGCCCATGGAAGCTGCCTGCATCATGAAGCCCATGGACGCTGCCTGCATCATGAAGCCCATGGAAGCTGCCTGCATCATGAAGCCCATGGAAGCTGCCTGCATCACGAAGCCGATGGATGCTGCCTGCATCATGAAGCCCATGGACGCTGCCTACATCATGAAGCCCACGGAAACTGCCTGCCTCATAAAGCTCATGGAAGCTGCCTGCATCATGAAGCTCGTGGAAGCTGCCTGCATCATGAAGCTCGTGGAAGCTGCCTGCATCATGAATCTTATGGAAGCTGCATGCATCATGAAGCTCATGGAAGCTGCCTGCATCATGAAGCCCATGGACGCTGCCTGAATCATGAAGCCCATGGAAGCTGCCTGCTCATGGAAGCTGCCTGCATCATGAAGCTTATGGAAGCTGCCTGCATCATGAAGCCCATGGACGCTGCCTGCATCATGAAGCCCATGGACGCTGCCTACATCATGAAGCCCATGGACGCTGCCTGCATCATGAAGCCCATGGAAGCTGCATGCATCATGAAGCCTATGGAAGCTGCCTGCATCATGAAGCCCGTGGAAGCAGCCTGCATCATGAAGCCCGTGGAAGCTGCCTGCATCATGAAGCCCATGAAAGCTGCCTGCATCATGAAGCCCATGGACGCTGCCTGCATCATGAAGCCCGTGGACGCTGCCTGCATCATGAAGCCCATGGACGCTGCCTGCATCATGAAGCTCATGGAAGCTGCCTGCATCATGAAGCTCATGGAAGCTGCCTGCATCATGAAGCTCGTGGAAGCTGCCTGCATCATGAAGCCATTGGACGCTGCCTGCTCATGGAAGCTGCCTGCATCATGAAGCTTATGGAAGCTGCCTGCATCATGAAGCTTGTGAAAGCTGCATGCATCATGAAGCCCATGGACGCTGCCTGCATCATGAAGCCCATGGACGCTGCCTGCATCATGAAGCTCGTGGAAGCTGCCTGCATCATGAAGCTCGTGGACGCTGCCTGCATCATGAAGCCCACGGACGCTGCCTGCATCATGAAGCCCATGGACGCTGCCTGCTTCATGAAGCTCGTGGAAGCTGCCTGCATCATGAAGCTCGTGGAAGCTGCCTGCATCATGAAACCCATGGACGCTGCCTGCATCATGAAGCTCATGGAAGCTGCCTGCATCATGAAGCCCATAGAAGCTGCCTGCATCATGAAGCCCATGGACGCTGCCTGCATCATGAAGCCCATGGAAGCTGCCTGCATCATGAAGCCCATGGACGCTGCCTGCATCCTGAAGCCCATGGAAGCTGCCTGCTTCATGAAGCCCATGGACACTGCCTGCATCATGAAGCCCATGGAAGCTGCCTGCATCATGAAGCTCGTGGAAGCTGCCTGCATCATGAAGCCTGTGGACGCTGCCTGCATCATGAAGCCCATGGACGCTGCCTGCATCATGAAGCCCATGGAAGCTGCCTGCATCATGAAGCCCATGGACGCTGCCTGCATCATGAAGCCCATGGAAGCTACCTGCATCATGAAGCCCATGGAAGCTGCCTGCTCATGGAAGCTGCCTGCATCATGAAGCTCGTGGAAGCTGCCTGCATCATGTAGCCCGTTGACGCTGCCTGCATCATGAAGCTCGTGGAAGCTGCCTGCATCATGAATCTTATGGAAGCTGCCTGCATCATGAAGCCCATGGAAGCTGCCTGCATCATGAAGCTCATGGAAGCTGCCTGCATCATGAAGCCCATGTGCGCTGCCTGCATCATGAAGCCCATGGAAGCTACCTGCATCATGAAGCCCATGGAAGCTGCCTGCTCATGGAAGCTGCCTGCATCATGAAGCTCGTGGAAGCTGCCTGCATCATGTAGCCCGTGGAGGCTGCCTGCATCATGAAGCTCGTGGAAGCTGCCTGCATCATGAAGCTCGTGGAAGCTGCCTGCATCATGAATCTTATGGAAGCTGCCTGCATCATGAAGCCCATGGAAGCTGCCTGCATCATGAAGCTCATGGAAGCTGCCTGCATCATGAAGACCATGGACGCTGCCTGCATCATGAAGCCCATGGAAGCTGTCTGCATCATGAAGCTCATGGAAGCTGCCTGCATCATGAAGCTTATGGAAGCTGCCTGCATCATGAAGCTCGTGGAAGCTGCCTGCATCATGAAGCTCGTGGAAGCTGCCTGCATCATGAAGCCCATGGAAGCTGCCTGCATCATGAAGCCCATGGACGCTGCCTGCATCATGAAGCCTGTGGACGCTGCCTGCTCATGGAAGCTGCCTGCATCATGAAGCTTATGGAAGCTGCCTGCATCATGAAGCTTGTGGAAGCTGCATGCATCATGAAGCCCATGGACGCTGCCTGCATCATGAAGCCCATGGACGCTGCCTGCATCATGAAGCTCGTGGAAGCTGCCTGCATCATGAAGCTCGTGGACGCTGCCTGCATCATGAAGCCCACGGACGCTGCCTGCATCATGAAGCCCATGGACGCTGCCTGCTTCATGAAGCTCGTGGAAGCTGCCTGCATCATGAAGCTCGTGGAAGCTGCCTGCATCATGAAACCCATGGACGCTGCCTGCATCATGAAGCTCATGGAAGCTGCCTGCATCATGAAGCCCATAGAAGCTGCCTGCATCATGAAGCCCATGGACGCTGCCTGCATCATGAAGCCCATGGAAGCTGCCTGCATCATGAAGCCCATGGACGCTGCCTGCATCCTGAAGCCCATGGAAGCTGCCTACATCATGAAGCCCATGGACACTGCCTGCATCATGAAGCCCATGGAAGCTGCCTGCATCATGAAGCTCCTGGAAGCTGCCTGCATCATGAAGCCTGTGGACGCTGCCTGCATCATGAAGCCCATGGACGCTGCCTGCATCATGAAGCCCATGGAAGCTGCCTGCATCATGAAGCCCATGGACGCTGCCTGCATCATGAAGCCCATGGAAGCTACCTGCATCATGAAGCCCATGGAAGCTGCCTGCTCATGGAAGCTGCCTGCATCATGAAGCTCGTGGAAGCTGCCTGCATCATGTAGCCCGTTGACGCTGCCTGCATCATGAAGCTCGTGGAAGCTGCCTGCATCATGAATCTTATGGAAGCTGCCTGCATCATGAAGCCCATGGAAGCTGCCTGCATCATGAAGCTCATGGAAGCTGCCTGCATCATGAAGCCCATGTGCGCTGCCTGCATCATGAAGCCCATGGAAGCTACCTGCATCATGAAGCCCATGGAAGCTGCCTGCTCATGGAAGCTGCCTGCATCATGAAGCTCGTGGAAGCTGCCTGCATCATGTAGCCCGTGGACGCTGCCTGCATCATGAAGCTCATGGAAGCTGCCTGCATCATGAAGCTCGTGGAAGCTGCCTGCATCATGAATCTTATGGAAGCTGCCTGCATCATGAAGCCCATGGAAGCTGCCTGCATCATGAAGCTCATGGAAGCTGCCTGCATCATGAAGACCATGGACGCTGCCTGCATCATGAAGCCCATGGAAGCTGTCTGCATCATGAAGCTCATGGAAGCTGCCTGCATCATGAAGCTTATGGAAGCTGCCTGCATCATGAAGCTCGTGGAAGCTGCCTGCATCATGAAGCTCGTGGAAGCTGCCTGCATCATGAAGCCCATGGAAGCTGCCTGCATCATGAAGCCCATGGACGCTGCCTGCATCATGAAGCCTGTGGACGCTGCCTGCATCATGAAGCCCATGGACGCTGCCTGCATCATGAAGCCCATGGACGCTGCCTGTATCATGAAGCTCATGGAAGCTGCCAGCATCATGAAGCTCATGGACGCTGCCTGCATCATGAAACTCATAGAAGCTGGCTGCATCATGAAGCTCATGGAAGCTGCCTGCATCATGAAGCTCGTGGAAGATGAGCTGCCTGCATCATGAAGCCCATAGAAGCTGCCTGCATTATGAAGCCCATGGACGCTGCCTGCATCATGAAGCCCATGGACGCTGCCTGCATCATGAAGCTCATGGAAGCTGCCTGCATCATGAAGCTCAAGGAAGCTTCCTGCATCATGAAGCTCGTGGAAGCTGCCTGCATCATGAAGCCCATGGACGCTGCCTGCATCATGAAGCCCATGGACGCTGCCTGCATCATGAAGCTCGTGGAAGCTGCCTGCATCATGAAGCTCATGGAAGCTGCCTGCATCATGAAGCCCATGGACGCTGCCTGCATCATGAAGCTCGTGGAAGATATGCTGCCTGCATCAAGAAGCCCATGGAAGCTGCCTGCATCATGAAGCCCATGGACGCTGCCTGCATCATGAAGCCCATGGAAACTGCCTGCATCATGAAGCCCATGGACGCTGCCTGCATCATGAAGCTCGTGGACGTTGCCTGCATCATGAAGCTCATGGACGCTGCCTGCATCATGAAGCTCGTGGACGCAGCCTGCATCATGAAGCTCGTGGAAGCTGCCTGCATCATGAAGCCCGTGGAAGCTGCCTGCCTCATGAAGCCCATGGACGCTGCCTGCATCATGAAGCTTGTGGAAGCTGCCTGCATCATGAAGCCCGTGGACGCTGCCTGCATCATGAAGCCCATGGAAGCTGCCTGCATCATGAAGCTCATGGAAGCTGCCTGCATCATGAAGCCCATGGACGCTGCCTGCATCATGAAGCTCGTGGACGCTGCCTGCATCATGAAGCCCATGGACGCTGCCTGCATCATGAAGCCCATGGAAGCTGCCTGCATCATGAAGCTCATGGAAGCTGCCTGCATCATGAAGCCCATGGAAGCAGCCTGCATCATGAAGCCCATGGACGCTGCCTGCCTCATAAAGCCCATGGAAGCTGCCTGCATCATGAAGCTCATGGAAGCTGCCTGCCTCATGAAGCCCATGGAAGCTGCCTGCATCATGAAGCCCATGGAAGCTGCCTGCATCATGAAGCTCGTGGAAGCTGCCTGCATCATGAAGCTCGTGGAAGCTGCCTGCATCATGAAGCCCGTGGAAGCTGCCTGCATCATGAAGCTCGTGGAAGCTGCTTGCATCATGAAGCTCGTGGAAGCTGCCTGCATCATGAAGCTCGTGGAAGCTGCCTGCCTCATAAAGCTCATGGAAGCTGCCTGCATCATGAAGCTCGTGGAAGCTGCCTGCATCATGAAGCTCATGGAAGCTGCATGCATCATGAAGCTCATGGAAGCTGCCTGCATCATGAAGCTCGTGGAAGATGAGCTGCCTGCATCATGAAGCTCATGGAAGCTGCCTGCATCATGAAGCTCGTGGAAGCTGAGCTGCCTGCATCATGAAGCTCATGGAAGCTGCCTGCATCATGAAGCTCGTGGAAGCTGAGCTGCCTTAATCATGAAGCTCATGGAAGCTGCCTGCATCATGAAGCTCATGGAAGCTGCCTGCATCATGAAGCTCATGGAAGCTGCCTGCATCATGAAGCCCATGCAAGCTGCCTGCATCATGAAGCCCATGGAAGCTGCCTGCATCATGAAGCCCATGGACACTGCCTGCATCATGAAGCCCATGGAAGCTGCCTGCATCATGAAGCCCATGGAAGCTGCCTGCATCATGAAGCCCGTGGACGCTGCCTGCATCATGAAGCCCATGGAAGCTGCCTGCATCATGAAGCCCATGGACGCTGCCTGCATCATGAAGCCCATGGAAGCTACCTGCATCATGAAGCCCATGGAAGCTGCCTGCTCATGGAAGCTGCCTGCATCATGAAGCTTATGGAAGCTGCCTGCATCATGAAGCCCATGGACGCTGCCTGCATAATGAAGCCCATGGAAGCTGTCTGCATCATGAAGCCCATGGAAGCTGCCTGCATCATGAAGCTTATGGAAGCTGCCTGCATCATGAAGCTCGTGGAAGCTGCCTGCATCATGAAGCTCATGGAAGCTGCCTGCATCATGAAGCCCATGGAAGCTGCCTGCATCATGAAGCCCATAAACGCTGCCTGCATCATGAAGCCTGTGGACGCTGCCTGAATCATGAAGCCCATGGACGCTGCCTGCATCATGAAGCCCATGGACGCTGCCTGCATCATGAAGCTCATGGAAGCTGCCAGCATCATGAAGCTCATGGACGCTGCCTGCATCATGAAGCTCATGGAAGCTGCCTGCATGATGAAGCTCGTGGAAGATGAGCTGCCTGCATCATGAAGCCCATAGAAGCTGCCTGCATCATGAAGCCCATGGACGCTGCCTGCATCATGAAGCCCATGGACGCTGCCTGCATCATGAAGCTCATGGAAGCTGCCTGCATCATGAAGCTCAAGGAAGCGCCTGCATCATGAAGCTCGTGGAAGCTGCCTGCATCATGAAGCCCATGGACGCTGCCTGCATCATGAATCCCATGGACGCTGCCTGCATCATGAAGCTCGTGGAAGCTGCCTGCATCATAAAGCTTGTGGAAGCTGCCTGCATCATGAAGCCCATGGACGCTGCCTGCATCATGAAGCTCGTGGAAGATGAGCTGCTTGCATCATGAAGCCCATGGAAGCTGCCTGCATCATGAAGCCCATGAACGCTGCCTGCATCATGAAGCCCATGGAAGCTGCCTGCATCATGAAGCCCGTGGACGCTGCCTGCATCATGAAGCCCATGGAAGCTGCCTGCATCATGAAGCTCATGGAAGCTGCCTGCATCATGAAGCCCATGGACGCTGCCTGCATCATGAAGCTCATGGAAGCTGCCTGCATCATGAAGCCCATGGACGCTGCCTGCATCATGAAGCTCGTGGACGCTGCCTGCATCATGAAGCCCATGGACGCTGCCTGCATCATGAAGCCCATGGAAGCTGCCTGCATCATGAAGCTCGTGGAAGATGAGCTGCCTGCATCATGAAGCCCATAGAAGCTGCCTGCATCATGAAGCCCATGGAAGCTGTCTGCATCATGAAGCCCATGGACGCTGCCTGCATCATGAAGCCCATGGAAGCTGCCTGCATCATGAAGCCCATGGACGCTGCCTGCATCATGAAGCCCATGGAAGCTGCCTGCATCATGAAGCTCGTGGAAGCTGCCTGCATCATGAAGCCCGTGGACGCTGCCTGCATCATGGAGCCCATGGACGCTGCCTGCATCATGAAGCCCGTGGAAGCTGCCTGCATCATGAAGCTTGTGGAAGCCGCCTGCATCATGAAGCCTGTGGACGCTGCCTGCATCATGAAGCTCGTGGAAGCAGCCTGCATCATGAAGCTCGTGGAAGCTGCCTGCATCATGAATCTTATGGAAGCTGCCTGCATCATGAAGCCCTGGAAGCTGCCTGCATCATGAAGCTCATGGAAGCTGCCTGCATCATGAAGCCCATGGACGCTGCCTGCATCATGAAGCCCATGGAAGCTACCTGCATCATGAAGCCCATGGAAGCTGCCTGCTCATGGAAGCTGCCTGCATCATGAAGCTTATGGAAGCTGCCTGCATCATGAAGCCCATGGACGCTGCCTGCATCATGAAGCCCATGGAAGCTGTCTGCATCATGAAGCCCATGGAAGCTGCCTGCATCATGAAGCTTATGGAAGCTGCCTGCATCATGAAGCTCGTGGAAGCTGCCTGCATCATGAAGCTCGTGGAAGCTGCCTGCATCATGAAGCCCGTGGAAGCTGCCTGCATCATGAAGCCCGTGGACGCTGCCTGCATCATGAAGCCCATGGACGCTGCCTGCATCATGAAGCCCATGGACGCTGCCTGCATCATGAAGCCCATGGACGCTGCCTGCATCATGAAGCTTATGGAAGCTGCCAGCATCATGAAGCTCATGGACGCTGCCTGCATCATGAAGCTCATGGAAGCTGCCTGCATCATGAAGCTCGTGGAAGATGAGCTGCCTGCATCATGAAGCCCATAGAAGCTGCTTGCATCATGAAGCCCATGGACGCTGCCTGCATCATGAAGCCCATGGACGCTGCCTGCATCATGAAGCTCATGGAAGCTGCCTGCATCATGAAGCTCAAGGAAGCTGCCTGCATCATGAAGCTCGTGGAAGCTGCCTGCATCATGAAGCCCATGGACGCTGCCTGCATCATGAAGCCCATGGACGCTGCCTGCATCATGAAGCTCGTGGAAGCTGCCTGCATCATGAAGCTTGTGGAAGCTGCCTGCATCATGAAGCCCATGGACGCTGCCTGCATCATGAAGCTCGTGGAAGATGAGCTGCTTGCATCATGAAGCCCATGGAAGCTGCCTGCATCATGAAGCCCATGGACGCTGCCTGCATCATGAAGCCCATGGAAGCTGCCTGCATCATGAAGCCCATGGACGCTGCCTACATCATGAAGCCCATGGACGCTGCATGCATCATGAAGCCCATGGACGCTGCATGCATCATGAAGCTCATGGAAGCTGCCTGCATCATGAAGCTCGTGGAAGCTGCCTGCATCATGAAGCCTGTGGACGCTGCCTGCATCATGAAGCCCATGGACGCTGCCTGCATCATGAAGCTCGTGGAAGCTGCCTGCATCATGAAGCTCGTGGGCGCTGCCTGCATCATGAAGCCCGTGGACGCTGCCTGCATCATGAAGCCCATGGACGCTGCCTGCATCATGAAGCCCATGGACGCTTACTGCATCATGAAGCTCGTGGAAGCTGCCTGCATCATGAAGCTCATGGAAGCTGCCTGCATCATGAAGCCAATGGAAGCTGCCTGCATCATGAAGCTCATGGACGCTGCCTGCATCATGAAGCCAATGGACGCTGCCTGCATCATGAAGCCCATGGACGCTGCCTGCATCATGAAGCACATGGAAGCAGCCTGCATCATGAAGCCCATGGACGCTGCCTGCCTCATAAAGCCCATGGAAGCTGCCTGCATCATGAAGCTCATGGAAGCTGCCTGCATCATGAAGCCCATGGAAGCAGCCTGCATCATGAAGCCCACGGAAGCTGCCTGCATCATGAAGCCTGTGGAAGCTGCCTGCATCATGAAGCTCGTGGAAGCTGCCTGCATCATGAAGCTCGTGGAAGCTGCCTGCATCATGAAGCTCGTGGAAGCTGCCTGCCTCATAAAGCTCATGGAAGCTGCCTGCATCATGAAGCTCGTGGAAGCTGCCTGCATCATGAAGCTCATGGAAGCTGCCTGCATCATGGAGCTCATGGAAGCTGCCTGCATCATGAAGCTCATGGAAGCTGCCTGCATCATGAAGCTCATGGAAGCTGCCTGCATCATGAAGCTCGTGGAAGATGAGCTGCCTGCATCATGAAGATCATGGAAGCTGCCTGCATCATGAAGCTCGTGGAAGCTGAGCTGCCTGCATCATGAAGCTCATGGAAGCTGCCTGCATCATGAAGCTCATGGAAGCTGAGCTGCCTTCATCATGAAGCTCATGGAAGCTGCCTGCATCATGAAGCTCATGGAAGCTGCCTGCATCATGAAGCTCATGGAAGCTGCCTGCATCATGAAGCCCGTGGAAGCTGCCTGCATCATGAAGCTCATGGAAGCTGCCTGCATCATGAAGCCCGTGGAAGCTGCCTGCATCATGAAGCCCATGGACGCTGCCTGCATCATGAAGCCTGTGGAAGCTGCCTGCATCATGAAGCCCGTGGACACTGCCTGCATCATGAAGCCCGTGGAAGCTGCCTGCATCATGAAGCTCGTGGAAGCTGCCTGCATCATGAAGCCCGTGGACGCTGCCTGCATCATGAAGCCCGTGGACGCTGCCTGCATCATGAAGCCCATGGAAGCTGCCTGCATCATGAAGCCCATGGAAACTGCCTGCCTCATAAAGCTCGTGGAAGCTGCCTGCATCATGAAGCCCATGGACGCTGCCTGCATCATGAAGCCCATGGAAGCTACCTGCATCATGAAGCCCATGGAAGCTGCCTGCTCATGGAAGCTGCCTGCATCATGAAGCTTATGGAAGCTGCCTGCATCATGAAGCCCATGGACGCTGCCTGCATCATGAAGCCCATGGAAGCTGTCTGCATCATGAAGCCCGTGGAAGCTGCCTGCATCATGAAGCCCATGGACGCTGCCTGCATCATGAAGCCCATAGAAGCTGCCTGCATCATGAAGCCCATGGACGCTGCCTACATCATGAAGCCCATGGACGCTGCATGCATCATGAAGCCCATGGACGCTGCATGCATCATGAAGCTCATGGAAGCTGCCTGCATCATGAAGCTCGTGGAAGCTGCCTGCATCATGAAGCCTGTGGACGCTGCCTGCATCATGAAGCCCATGGACGCTGCCTGCATCATGAAGCTCGTGGAAGCTGCCTGCATCATGAAGCTCGTGGGCGCTGCCTGCATCATGAAGCCCGTGGACGCTGCCTGCATCATGAAGCCCATGGACGCTGCCTGCATCATGAAGCCCATGGACGCTTACTGCATCATGAAGCTCGTGGAAGCTGCCTGCATCATGAAGCTCATGGAAGCTGCCTGCATCATGAAGCCAATGGAAGCTGCCTGCATCATGAAGCTCATGGACGCTGCCTGCATCATGAAGCCAATGGACGCTGCCTGCATCATGAAGCCCATGGACGCTGCCTGCATCATGAAGCACATGGAAGCAGCCTGCATCATGAAGCCCATGGACGCTGCCTGCCTCATAAAGCCCATGGAAGCTGCCTGCATCATGAAGCTCATGGAAGCTGCCTGCATCATGAAGCCCATGGAAGCAGCCTGCATCATGAAGCCCACGGAAGCTGCCTGCATCATGAAGCCCGTGGAAGCTGCCTGCATCATGAAGCTCGTGGAAGCTGCCTGCATCATGAAGCTCGTGGAAGCTGCCTGCATCATGAAGCTCGTGGAAGCTGCCTGCCTCATAAAGCTCATGGAAGCTGCCTGCATCATGAAGCTCGTGGAAGCTGCCTGCATCATGAAGCTCATGGAAGCTGCCTGCATCATGGAGCTCATGGAAGCTGCCTGCATCATGAAGCTCGTGGAAGCTGCCTGCATCATGAAGCTCATGGAAGCTGCCTGCATCATGAAGCTCGTGGAAGATGAGCTGCCTGCATCATGAAGATCATGGAAGCTGCCTGCATCATGAAGCTCGTGGAAGCTGAGCTGCCTGCATCATGAAGCTCATGGAAGCTGCCTGCATCATGAAGCTCATGGAAGCTGAGCTGCCTTCATCATGAAGCTCATGGAAGCTGCCTGCATCATGAAGCTCATGGAAGCTGCCTGCATCATGAAGCTCATGGAAGCTGCCTGCATCATGAAGCCCGTGGAAGCTGCCTGCATCATGAAGCTCATGGAAGCTGCCTGCATCATGAAGCCCGTGGAAGCTGCCTGCATCATGAAGCCCATGGACGCTGCCTGCATCATGAAGCCTGTGGAAGCTGCCTGCATCATGAAGCCCGTGGACACTGCCTGCATCATGAAGCCCGTGGAAGCTGCCTGCATCATGAAGCTCGTGGAAGCTGCCTGCATCATGAAGCCCGTGGACGCTGCCTGCATCATGAAGCCCGTGGACGCTGCCTGCATCATGAAGCCCATGGAAGCTGCCTGCATCATGAAGCCCATGGAAACTGCCTGCCTCATAAAGCTCGTGGAAGCTGCCTGCATCATGAAGCCCATGGACGCTGCCTGCATCATGAAGCCCATGGAAGCTACCTGCATCATGAAGCCCATGGAAGCTGCCTGCTCATGGAAGCTGCCTGCATCATGAAGCTTATGGAAGCTGCCTGCATCATGAAGCCCATGGACGCTGCCTGCATCATGAAGCCCATGGAAGCTGTCTGCATCATGAAGCCCGTGGAAGCTGCCTGCATCATGAAGCTTATGGAAGCTGCCTGCATCATGAAGTTCGTGGAAGCTGCCTGCATCATGAAGCTCGTGGAAGCTGCCTGCATCATGAAGCCCGTGGAAGCTGCCTGCATCATGAAGCCCGTGGACGCTGCCTGCATCATGAAGCCCATGGACGCTGCCTGCATCATGAAGCCCGTGGACGCTGCCTGCATCATGAAGCCCGTGGACGCTGCCTGCATCATAAAGCTTGTGGAAGCTGCCTGCATCATGAAGCTCGTGGAAGCTGCCTGCATCATGAAGCCCGTGGACGCTGCCTGCATCATAAAGCCCGTGGACGCTGCCTGCATCATAAAGCTCGTGGAAGCTGCCTGCATCATGAAGCTCGTGGAAGCTGCCTGCATCATGAAGCCCGTGGACGCTGCCTGCATCATAAAGCTCGTGGAAGCTGCCTGCATCATGAAGCTCGTGGAAGCTGCCTGCATCATGAAGCTCATGGAAGCTGCCTGCATCATGAAGCTCATGGAAGCTGCCTGCATCATGAAGCTCGTGGAAGATGAGCTGCCTGCATCATGAAGCTCATGGAAGCTGCCTGCATCATGAAGCTCGTGGAAGCTGAGCTGCCTGCATCATGAAGCTCATGGAAGCTGCCTGCATCATGAAGCTTGTGGAAGCTGAGCTGCCTTCATCATGAAGCTCATGGAAGCTGCCTGCACCATGAAGCTCATGGAAGCTGCCTGCATCATGAAGCTCATGGAAGCTGCCTGCATCATGAAGCCCATGGAAGCTGCCTGCATCATGAAGCTCATGGAAGCTGCCTGCATCATGAAGCCCATGGAAGCTGCCTGCATCATGAAGCTCGTGGAAGCTGCCTGCATCATGAAGCCCGTGGACGCTGCCTGCATCATGAAGCTCGTGGACGCTGCCTGCATCATGAAGCCCATGGAAGCTGCCTGCATCATGAAGCCCATGGAAACTGCCTGCCTCATAAAGCTCATGGAAGCTGCCTGCATCATGAAGCTCGTGGAAGCTGCCTGCATCATGAAGCCCATGGAAGCTGCCTGCATCATGAAGCCCGTGGACGCTGCCTGCATCATGAAGCTCGTGGAAGATGAGCTGCCTGCATCATGAAGCTCATGGAAGCTGCCTGCATCATGAAGCTCATGGAAGCTGCCTGCTCATGGAAGCTGCCTGCATCATGAAGCTCATGGAAGCTGCCTGCTCATGGAAGCTGCCTGCATCATGAAGCTCATGAAAGCTGCCTGCTCATGGAAGCTACCTGCTCATGGAAGCTGCCTGCATCATGAAGCTCTTGGAAGCTGCCTGCATCATGAAGCCCATGGACGCTGCCTGCATCATGAAGCCCGTGGAAGCTGCCTGCATCATGAAGCCCATGGACGCTGCCTGCATCATGAAGCCCATGGAAGCTGCCTGCATCATGAAGCCCGTGGACGCTGCCTGCATCATGAAGCCCATGGACGCTCCCTGCATCATGAAGCCCATGGAAGCTGCCTGCATCATGAAGCTTGTGGAAGCCATACTTCCCGTTATCTTGAATCCCAGGCTCTTCTGCACCCATTGTAATCGGGCGTCCGCCCAGCTAACGGTACTCAGGCAGTGATGAATTCTGTTCCGGATGATCTCGCCCTACTTCGGACCGTGGAGAGGTCAGGGTTTTAATTCTTGTTGACTTCTCTGTGGCGTTTGATACGATTGATCATAACATCTTGCTTCAACGCTTGGAAACGTCAGGAATCTCCGGCCTTCCACTAACCTGACTTACTTCAGAACATACACAAACTGTCTCTTTGTTTCCTTTTTTCAATCTCTCCTATGGCTCTTACTTGTGGGTCCACGAGGGGTCCTCACTGTCTTCTCTTCTGTTTAATTTGTACCTCAGTTCACAAGTAGCTTTAATCCAGCAGCACGAGGTGCAGTTCTTTAATAAGCTGATGATACCCAGCTGCTTTTCGGCTTGAACTCCCCAGAATCTGACTCCCTCCTTAAGCTTGGAATCTGCCTGGCGACAGTAGGGGATTAGATGGCCAGAAATCGGCTAAAACATAATGGAGAGAAAAGAGAGATCATGGTCACGGTCTCTGTTACAGCACAGACAGCCTGGGTCAAGGATGTCTGGCCTTGAATGTCTTGGACCATCCCAACACCTAGGAAATCAGTTAAAAGTGTGGGTCTTACAATCGTACCCTCTGGCTCCCGGGAGCTTCAAATCTCGGCGGTAAGTATTGTATTGTATTGTATTTATTTATATAGCATTCCAAGCCCTGAGGCAACTGGGCACTTTCTCAGGTACAGAGGACATAGTTATATTTACACATAGAGGGATAAAAGGTCACATCATTTACAATTAAAGTCAGTAAAAGCACATAATTTACAAGCATAGATAAGGCTGTACAGTCATAGCTAGTACAGGCAGTAGGTGTATACAGTAAAGGTAGTGGTAGTGTTTGTGTGTTGGCTGGGAGTCATTTTAGCTTTCGTTCAGAGAGAGCCAGGATTTGGCCATGTGTCAGAATTTATGGAAGGAGTGCTCAGTTCTGATTTTGGGGGGTAGTGCATTCCAGGTTTTGGCAGCTAAGATAGGGAATCTATTGCCCCCTGCCTTTTGTAATTTAAACTTTTCTATAATGAGAAGGTTGGAATTGGAGGATCTTGTTTGTCTTAGTGAGGATTGGAGGTTGAAGTTGTGGCAAAGATAGATCGGTGCTTGTCTGTGTGTGCATTTGTGTAAAAGGGAAAGAGTTTTGAGTTTGATTCTTTGGTTGATGGAGAGCCAGTGAACACTACGTCTCAGCTCTGAGAAATGTAAGTTTCTGGGGAAGTTGGTGGCTGCTCTTAATGCGTTGTTCTGAAAAATGTGTAATTTATTTAGATTGTGTTGACTGGTGCCTAGGTAGAGCGCATTGCAGTAGTCCAGTTTGGTTAGTACTAGTGCTCTAGCCAAGGTGATGCAATTTGCTGTTGTCAGGAGTGGTCTGCATGCGCTGATGAGCTTACACGTGTAAGCAGTAGTAGATGTGGTAGCACTGATTTGTTTATCGAGCGAGATAGAGGAGTCTATGTACATGCCAAGCGTTTTGACGTTTTTAGACACTTTGATAATGTTACCGTCAATGGTGAATGTGTTGAATTTGTTGTCAAGTTTGTTGAGTCTGGCTTGTGTACCCACAAGGAGGAGCTCAGTCTTGTCATTGTTAAGGCAGAGTCCGTGTTGGGCCATCCAAGCTTGGATGATAAGAGAAATGTCATTGAGTCGTTGAGTGTCTGTGTCATGGTTGCCTGTTAGGTGTATAAGGATTTGCGTGTCATTCGCGTAGTTAGTGTAAGAAATGCCCAGTTGGTCAAGTTTGTCAAAGAGAGGTTTTGTCAATATGTTGTAGAGAGTGGGGGAGACACAGGAGCCTTGTGGAACTCAGGATGTGACGGAAGAAGGGTGTGCAGAGGCAGTGGGTGTGAATACTCTGGTTGTTCTATTGTTTAGAAATGACTGAATCCAGTTGATTGCTTCGATGGAGAAGTGGGCTGCTGACGATAGATGATTACAGAGGGTTTTATGGTCGACCAGGTCAGATGCTGCTGATAGATCTAGTAGCAGAAGGATGGCAACGTTGCCTGAGTCCTTGAGGTTTTCGATTAGGGTTACTAGATCTATCAGGGCAGTTTCTGTTCTGTGTCTAGGACGGAAACCAGATTGGCATAGTCCTAGCAGGTTGTTGCTTTCAAGGTGGTGCTGGATCTGAAAATAAGCTGCTCTGTCTATGATCTTCAAAAGAAAGGGTACCGTGGTGATAGGTCTGTAATTGGAAGGATTGTTAGGGTCGAGAGTTGGTTTCTTCAGGAGAGGCATGACCCATGCGTCCTTGAGGTTTGTGGAGATGGTATTAGATTTAAAGGAGGCATTGATAAATGAAGAGATAAATGGGGTGATCTCCTTTGCTCTTTCTTTTATGATAGATGCATCTGGATGGTTTGAGACTTAGGGCCTCATTACACGGAACGCGGTAAACCATGGTGCTATTAGCACCATGGTTGCCGCCAGTACCATACCGGTACCACCATGGAGAAAAGGGGAATTACCACCCTATCCCAAGGTTGGCGGTGCGGTAATTCCCCCTTTCTCCATGGCCCTTCCCCATTCCCATTTTTGCCCCATAGGGCTCAATGGGAATGGGGAAGGGGCTAATTACGGTACCGCAAATTGCAGTACCGTAATTAGCACCAAGGTCCCTTTGCGGGTCCCAACTTTAATGGCTGGTCTACACCAGCCGTTAAGGTCGGGTCCTGCAAAGGGACCTTGTAGTAAAGTGGTAAGGGTTTACCGGTACCGGTGCCCTTACCGGTACCGGTAAACCCTTACCACCTAGCGTGTAATGAGTCCCTTAGTATTATTTCTTCCACTTCTCTGATGCTGAGTGGGATGAATTTGAATAAATTAGATTGTTCAGAGGGTGGAATAGTTATAGTAGGAGCAGGCAGGTTATTTGTCAAAGTGGCTTTTTTATTTTCAATCTTTTTTTGTAACAGTTCAATTTTGTCGGATAAGGCCTTTTGGATGTTTTGACACCAGGTGGTGTCCTTTTGGCAGGTTGTGGGAGGGGGAGTGAGTGATTCAAGTTCTTTAAGAATGTTAAACAGTTCTCTGGTGTTAGATTTGGCATTTTGAATGGGTTCATTGTAGGAATCTGATTTGGCTAGAAAAATGGCAGATTTGTAGACTGTGCAGGCTAATCTGAAATGTTCTTTATTACAAGGTGATGGGGTATTTCGCCAGCTGGATTCAGCTGGTCTTTTGTTTTTACGCAGTGTTTTCAAGTGTGGGGTGAACCAGGTGTTAGGGTGGGCATGCGGCTTAGCTTTACGAAGCTTTTGGGGTGCTATTTTGTTGATGGCATTTAGTAAAGTTGTGTTATAGAGGTTTACCAAATGCGAAGGATCTCCACTAAGCTCGGAAACTATGTTAGCCTGCAAGAGCAGTTGTAGCAATGGCAATAAGTTGTGCACTGTTATGCTCCATGTGTTTCTTGCTAATCTTGACAGAGCTGTAGGTTTCTCGTGGTTAGAAGTATCCCTAGGAATGGAGAAGAGGATGGCATTTGGTCTGACCAGGCGATAGGGTGGTTAGACAAGATAGAGATGTTGCAGTTGCAGTCTGCAATCCAGTCTAGTTGTCGTTCTCTGGCATGTGTAGGTTGTGCAAGTCTTTGAGTGAGGCCTAGATCAGTTAAGCCTTTGTTAATATTGGCAGCATTTTTGTCATTGATATGAAGCCCTAAATTAAAGTCTCCAAGGAGGAGAGTTTGTG
Source organism: Ambystoma mexicanum (assembly GCF_040938575.1). Lineage (NCBI taxonomy): Eukaryota > Metazoa > Chordata > Amphibia > Caudata > Ambystomatidae > Ambystoma > Ambystoma mexicanum. Next base: position 58,137,340 of record NC_090929.1, on the reverse strand, counting down.
AGCTTAATTTAGTTTTATTTGTGAGCATCAGTGATAGATCATCTTCAAGGGAGGAGAATGGGCCAGGTGGTCTGTAGATCAAGTGGGCTGAGATGGTCTGAGTAGGTGAAAGTGTTACTTTGAAGGCTAGGTGTTCAGCGGAAGAGATGGTTTGGCTGGAGGCCTGTCTGATGCCAAGGGAGGACTTAGCAATGATAGCGACGCCACCGCCCTTTGAGGATGTTCTATCTTGTCGAATGATTGTGAATTGGTCTGGAATGGCAAAAGATAGTAAGGGACTTGATGCAGGGTATAGCCAAGTCTCCGTGATGGAAAGGAGATCTAAGTCGTTGGATGTTATAAGGTCATTAATATCTAATGGGTGGGCTGTTAGTGACCTTGCATTGATGAGGCCGCCTTTCAAGGTGGAAGTGTGGTTTGTCTCTGAAGTGGGGGGGTTGCTATTATTGACTGGGGTGTTGTGATTGATATGAGGATGGCCTGAGGCTCTTACTTTATTCTGATCCAATATTAGGCAGGGCGGAGGAGTGATGTTTGGTGGTAGCGTGGGATGTTTTCTAGTGAATCTGTAGCCTAATGTGGCATTTCTGATGAAGGTTGGGCACGGTAAGTTCGGAGTGGGTTTATCTATTGTGCAAATGTGTTTATCCATTGTTTTGGTGTGAGATATGCTCTGCTCCAAATAGTGTTAGTTATGGGTTTAGAACTATATGATATGGTATTTGGTAGGTAAGTCGATGCTTTGGTGTTGGATGAGTGCAGTAGTGAGGTAGCCAAGTTTGAGGGTTGGGTATAGTCAGGTTCACTAAGTGGGTGACTGTCATTAGGTGGACTGTTACCGACATGGTTGTTCATGGCGTCTGGTGAGCACTTATACAAACATAGGATGGGTAAGAGTATGTAGAACATTCAACCAGGTATGAGCCTGAGCAGGCCGGAGGACAGAGAGGCCATACGTGGTAGATTGCGTTGGGCCACAAGTTGGGTGATAGCAGTAGTGCTGTAAGAGTGTTGTAATCCCCACTGGTTGCGCTGTCGAAGTGCGGGTCCTACACAGAGGGCCTCATTCCGACCCAGGCGGTAAGGGGTTTACGGCAGCGTAAACAGCGCCGACCCTTACCGCCTGATTCCGAGGTCCCTTAGCGCCATGGAGGATTTAACACCTGCTTTTAGCAGGTGTTAAAATCCATGGCGCTAAGGGACCTTGTTGTTATTTACGCCACCGTAATTTACGGTGGCGTAATTAACGCCTTCCCCACTCCCATTATGCCCTATGGGGCAAAAATGGGAATGGGGAAGGGTAAATGGGGATTGGGGACTTACCGCCCCGCCAACCTCGGAATGGGGTGGTAAAGGTACGACCCAGGCGGTAACTTACCGCCTGGGTCGGAATGAGGCCCAGAGTCAGTGGTATTCCCTGATGGAGCAATAAGGATGTGGTGTAGGCATGAGACAAGGTTGGCAATTGTCACAGGTGGATGAGAAGCAAATATACAGTAGGTATACAATAGGCGTGCATAGAGCTTGGAGGCAGAAGGTATACATGTACTTTTGGTAGACAAATTAGTTGAGAGGTCACAATGGTACACAGTTGGCCGGTTATATAGATGCTAAACTTCAGTGAGCCAATTCGGGCCACGATAAGCGTACACAGATCATGAATGGCATTACAACATTATATGCTGGACGGCATAAGATATCGGCAAGTATTTTGGGTAGTCATATAGTGATGGTATAATACGGTGATTACTCACTATGTAATGAGTTGATAGAGATTATACCTGGTGGAGGCTGAGGGTGATGGTTCAGTCCGGTACATGGTATTCTTGGCAGCGATGGAATTTCATCCTTTGCTGGATGTATGTGGATCCGGCTCATGTTGGCCCGCACAGCTTTGTGTTGCAGAAGGGGCTGAGGGAAGTGTCACGTGCCGTACTGCCGGTGCGGACAGTTGCAGACAGGAAGGGGCCTTGATCATTGTGGGCCTTTGTCGGGGTGGGCCGGCTTCCGCCTCTGGCTCACTGTGTGATATTTGTTCGGCACAAAGTCATTGCAAGGCAACCGTAATATACATATAATGCGGGAGCAGGGCGGCAGCCATCTTAGTGAGCTGGAATTTGAGCAACGGCTCCTTGTGGTGGTAAGAGGACAGGGGGCACTTCGTACCTTGTTGGAAACCCAGTGGAATTTTGCAGAGAGCCACGATGGGTAGTATATCAGGAAGGCAGGCCGTGGGTGTCAAGCTCCGTAGTCAGGAGCGCATACGCTGTGCTGCAGGGCTAAAGTCAAGCTGCCCCTGCGGCGGACGACCTCCGTGTGCAGTGCGGTGCTGCTAGGTGATGCAGGGCTTTGACCCTGGGCGAAATGAGCTGCAACTGAGGTTTATAACTTAAAGTAACTCAGGTATTTTAAGTTAAAAATCTTAAAAACAAACACTGCCTTTTCTTCCATCGTAATCTCGAGATGAACGTGTGCAGCTTCTTTACTAGGGTCCACAGTTTACTGCAATGGGATGTACTTGGGCCAACCAGCCTTTTTAGTTCAAAGGTTGCAGTTTCTTTAAAATGCTGCAGCCCTGCTGGCCTTGGGAGCTAACCACCTTGCCCACTCCCAGGACCTCTTTCTGTAGCTGCACTGGCTTCCGGTGAACAATCGCATTACACCGCGCACCCCATCACGCCGGTGTGGCGTGTCTTCAGGCTACACTGACCCTTCATGTTGCACCTAGGGCTCTTAGGTCAGCCTCGAGGATAGCTTGGAAGCAAGACGACACAGAGCAACACAGGTTCGATCCCCGGATCCGCGCTTAGAAACCTCTGGGTGTTAAGCACGTTATAAATAACCTATCGTATCATATCATATCAATATTCTGACAGTCCTTAGATTCTGTGGTGCACCGGCGCGGGGGTCCAGCGCTCTCGATTCTTGCACCTGCTATGTGGAATTCTCTCCCAGGTCAGCTACGGGAGGTGAGCGATCATCGGGGCTTTCAAAAAGCTTTAAAACCTATCTTTTTTAACATTGTATTCTGTCTCTTACTGCTCAGCAGAGATCTGAACTCACATTGCTGCTTTCCTGGTGCCTAGATGCCTTCGGGTCGTAGGCAGCGCTTTACCATTTCTGCGACATTACATGACTTTGGCCCTCATTACGACCCTGGCGGAAATCAACCGACCGGACCGCCATAGCGTAAATAGCGTTTCCGCCATTGCACGATGGAGCAAAGTGCGGCTCATTCCGACCCATCGGGCACGAGCACCACGCCATGGCGGAAGTGCAAAGTCCGCGATGGCGGAAATGACCCCAAAACGGCCCACACCGCCGCCGTACGGCGCCCTAGGTGCAATACCGCCACCCATCTCAGCGGACACCGCAGTGAGCGCCAACCGGAAAGTACGGTGACCGTAAATATACGGAAACGAAGTAAAAGCATGGTCCCGGAACGGGAAACATCACGCCGTACACCTATAAAACCACAAATTCCACACAACCATTAAAAATACTACCCTGAGACACATCCCAACCCGTCATCCACCCTAGTGAAACCAAGAAAAATGGGAAAAGTAGCGAAGAAAGCGTGCGACCGCAAGCGGCAGGTCCACTTCTCCCGTGAGGAACTCACCGTGCTCACAGAGACCCTCCAGGAGAATGCTGCCGCCGTCTTCTCCACGCAAATGACCAGGACGGCACTTGCGAACAAGAAGGCCATATGGGCCCTGGTGGCACAGCGGGTAAGTGCGGTGGGGACCGCACCCCGCAACCCACAGCAATGCAGAAAGCGATGGGACGACCTGCGGATACGCGTCCGTAGCATACTTTCTGCCAACCGCAACATTGCCACAGCCACCGGGGGAGGATCGGAATCACCCATCAAGTTGACCCCCTGGGAAGAAATCTGTGTCTCCACCATTGGAATGGAGAGCATAGAGGGAGTCGGAGGGATGGAGAAAGGAGTGCAGACATCCGAAGAATCAGGTAGGTGTCCCAAATAAAACAATGCCAAAACCACAATGTCCAATCATGTGAAGTACCACGTGCCCACATAGTGCAACAGTAACACATGTCCAGGAGAACGTCCACATACATAGGCCTGATAGCACACTTTAAAACTCACATCAAATACATTAATAATTAAAAATCCTAAAAACACCCTCTACACGTGCAGCAGGCACACCCTAACTGCAGGCTGCCAAACAACTGCACCCTCACTCCACACACAAATGAAACCACCTCCAAGGCCCCGACCCAAATCACCCTCAGGTACCACCCCAATGCATGTGATACATTGCCATTCCAATTCCCACAGACCCATTAATAACGCTCGCCCTCCTTTACTCCACCACAGGGTCCGATCCAAACGACGAGCTCCAGGACACCCCTACCAGCACACCTGCAAAGAGGGCCAAGACCAACGGCCAAAGACCCTCCACCTCAGCTGCACGCATCAAGACACGGAAGCAGCACAAATCAAGTGGCAGCACAGAGGAGGGAACTCCAACAGGCACCCCAGCAGCCAGCATGCCCACAACACCACCACCACAGGTCCCCCCAATGGATGCCACAGTAGGCACTGCTTCTGGTGGCAGCAGCACCATAGGTGACACTGCATTAATGGCAGCATGCTCCGACACAGAAAACGGGGATGTCGAAGTCAGATCCATCCATGACCTGTCCCAATCCCCCTGTCTGTTCCATCCCGTACACCATGAGGATACCACGCAGGGGCACCCACAAGACGACGACTGGCCATCCCCCACAAGCCCTGTGGCAAGGCAACATGAGGTGAACAGCCACTCTGTGACACCACCGCAAATGGCCATGGCCCAGCAGAGGCAACAGTCCCTCGACCAGTTAATCGTGCAACAGCAGCAACTAGCCACGCTCCTCAAGGACCATGCCGATGAATGTGGGGGCACTAAGGCAGACATAGAAACATCAACTGAGACACTTAGGGCAGAAATGGAGAGAAGTACAGAGACACTAAGGGCACAAATGGAGAGTAGCACCGAGAGCCTGAGAGTACAAATGGAGAGAAGCACCGAGAGCCTGAGGGGGGAACTGCATGCGACATCCAAAGACGTATGTGCCGAACTTGCCGCAGTGCGCCGTGTGCTCACTGAGCTCTCACAAACCCTTAGGGACATGCATGGACGTGAGCAGGCAGAGACATCATCCGTTGCAAGTTCCGTCCAGGGCAGCCCCCAACGTAGATCTGGGAGGAACCTGCGCTCCACAGGCAGGGGTGCCCCTGATACCCGCAGAGGGGGCTTGCAATAGCGACAGCCCACTGACAATGAGCATCTTTGGACACTGGTGTTCGGGGGGGAGGTAGGAGGGTGGAGGGGGTGTGTTGGGCTCACTTGGGTGGCGGGTCGATAGGGTGTTTAACATGATATCACATATGCCATAAACAATGCACGATCATCCAATGAGATGTGTGGACATTGATCTTTGTGTACGAGGCCATTATAGGCGTACAGTCCATATTGTGTATGTTCCAGACACACACAGTGCCACGAGTCCCGTGTCCATGTATCAGCCACCAGGCGTGAGTGCTAGAAGCATGCATCTATGAGATGCTGACGAATGTCACGGCCCTCCTGTGCCTCGCAGACTCCTTGAGGTGCTGCCACATCCCCACCCTCATCATGACCATCTTCAGGTGCTTGCAGTTCTGCGTCAGGGGGCATGGGCACATTTCTACGTACGCACATGTTGTGTAGCATGACACATGCCATCACCATCTTTGCAACCTTCACATGGCGGTACCAGACCTGCTGAGGCAGCGGAAACGAGTCTTCAGTAGGCCGAATGCCTGTTCTATGACTACACGGGTACGTGAGTGGGCATGGTTGTAGTCCTCCTCATGCTGGTCCCGTGGGTTCCGGACTGGTGTGAGGAGCCATCTCTTCAGTGGATACCCGGCATCACCTGTATGTGGACAATAAAGGAATTTTGAGGAATGCCATTGCTACGTACGCACCCCCCCCCCCTTCCTGCCAGGTCATTGCCGCATCACATACCCCACATCATCATGCATGAAACGAGACTCACCGAGTAGCCAGGATCTGTTCCCTGCGTGTCGCTCCATGTAGCGTGGTATTGTAGAGTTCCTCAAGACCATAGAATCATGGGTTGATCCAGGGAATCGGGCACAACAATGTGTAATGATCCTGTTGGAGTCACACACCATTTGTACATTCAGAGAATGAAATTGTTTTCGGTTGCGGTACTGGGCCTCCATGGCATGTGGGATGACCAATTCCACATGGGTGCAGTCGATGGCACCAATGCAACCCGGTATGCCGGCAAGTGCATGGAATCCCACTTTTGTGTTGGTAATTTCCTGCTCCGAGCGTGGTAGAGAGATGTAGTCGTCTGCGTGCTGCAGGAGGGCATCGAGCACTTGCAATAGTGTCCGTGAGAACAGTGGCTGTGATATGCCATGCAACTGTCCGACTGTGTGCTGGTAGGTGCCTGTGGCCAGGAAGTGGAGTACAGACACCACCTTCAGTAGGGGTGGGATGGCGGTTGGGCTATCTATCATGCTGACAAGGTCAGCCTGTGTCATGTCCACAATGGCGGTTATGGTGTCCCGGTCCAAACGGTAGAGGGTGTGGATCTGCTCATCCGTGAGGTTGAACGGATGTGCTCGGAGGCGTGGGATTGCGGGCTGCCTGCGTGGTTTTAGTGGCTGTGCTGGCGGACCTTGCTGGCCCTGCCTTGCCCTCCTCCTCCTCCTGCGTCTCCTCCGTGCGGCCGGTTGTAGTTGGTGTTCGTCTTCTTCTTGAAGTTGGAGTACTTGCAGTGCTATCAGGTCCCCCAGGGCCAACATAGCTAGTCCTGTCGGTAGCATTTCGGAGTGGGTGTGGTTGTGGGAGGAGACTGGGTGTGCAATTTATGTGTTTTCAGGCTGTATGGCCTCCATGTGGGTGCGATTTCTCGCCGTCCATAACCAGTACAAGAGGGACCCTGCAATAACTCAGACAGAAAAGAGCCAAGTTAACATTACTTTATTAATGCACAAGCATTCGCGAATGGGCAGCAAGTTCAAACGTCTCGCAAAGCAAGTCGTCAAAGTGCCGCCCTTTGCCCTGCACATCGTGGTCCTTTTATACCCATCTGTTTTACATTGTCATACATTGCTGCACATAGATTATGTCCACCACAAGGCGGTTCCTCCCAGTCATGACTTTGCATCAATGGTCAACAGTTCAACATCTGCTATTGTGGTTTCCTGTTATCTGTTATTCGCTCTCTCTCGTGCCCTTCTGTGTCCTTATCTCTGTGCACGAGGCTGTGCTTACTCATTCCTTCCCCACCCGTAATCTGCAGATAGTTTTAGCAGGCTCAGCATGCTTCGACATACAGTGACCAAACACAATTCTTCTGTTAAAACAAGTTCTTGCCAGGTCAGCAGGTCTTAAATGTCGCTGTATAAAGAGAAGGCCTCTTATTTTAACAAAGGGTACATTCTTTTAACACATATGGTGATTAGTACAAACTCCAAGTGTGAGCACAACATTACATATGTATGCGTACCTTCAATCCACCCTTTGCTCACACTTGAGCATCAATCTAAACAGTCCTAGCATAAGCAGATGGCAGGAAAGCAACATCATCACATACTGTATGTACCATAATCTTCTCCAGGCCTCCCATGTCAAAAAATTCCTGTTGTACATGGCTTTTATCCATTGGATTTAGGCGCGTTATGCTGGAAGAACACATGGAAACACAGCACGACACACATACCGGGAAACATTGGATGCAGAGACAAATTCCTACAACTATTGCCGCTAGAACCAGTATAGGCGTAAGAAGTTGCCATCCAATTTCTTTCAGGAGCTTCATCCACCAGCTATCTCCTTGTGATGGTGATAGGGGGAGGAGGTTCTCTTACTATCTGTACCATAGCAGGTGCAAGCCCGATTCCCTCAGTTTTGATTTTATAGCGTATCTTTTCCTTTAGAAGGGTTTTGTTCTCTCCTCTAACATAACAAGCGGTATTCGGTATCATGTATTGCTGTGCTGACACTATTCTCATGTAAATTAATGTACACCCGGCATCCTCAGTAACTGGCGATGCGTACACTGGGATGCCTTCACTGCTATGTCGGGGCATGTGGGTGCAGATCCAGCAATCAGTTTTATTCACTACCCCATATGTTGTGTTTATTATCTTCACGTATTCATTTTTAGCATAGTCTTCCGGGTCGTGTTGGTCATAGGCATCTCGATTCCTGCTCTTGACCCAATCTGTTCTCCCTGTTTCATTTGACTCGGGCAACAGGTTCTTTAATTCATATCTAGATGGATGTTCCAGATACCAGAATATTATGGCAAATGCTATTAGTACTACTATCGTGCATACAGAAAACAAAATTTTGCCTCTTGTGGTACAAACTGGTATTTTCCTCTTACCTTCTGTGTTTGAGGAGCATACACTTATCCGTTCAGGGACTAAACCAGCATACACGGGTGTAGACATAGTTCAGTATATGGCTCAGTATACAGCGTATATCAGTTGCAACCTAGCGATATAGCAATATCCCCTATTTAAAGCACCAGTGTCCTTATTACTCTAATAGTGGTAGGTCTCACTGAAAACCTTCATCCGATCTGTCCCACGTCTCGTAGTGCCTGTCCCAGGAGGGGAACGCCGAAGGCCCTTCAGGCTACAAGCCCGTCGTCTTCAGTAAGGCACAATTCTGCTAAAACCAACAAGAGAGTCCAAATGTTCATCTCCCTAATGATCAAAGTTCAAAACAGTGTCCTTACACGTTGCTTGGCACATACACGTCACGGGATCGGAGACGATGGGCACACCTACTAATGGCGTCTGGCAGTACTGTTGCAACCTGGGGTTGGTTGGTTCCCTTTTCTGGATTCACGTGGTACCAGTGCGATTTGCCATCAACTTTTACCGCAGTTTGTGTTGCGAGGAGCACCTGAAACGGGCCTCTCCATCTGGGTTGCAGTCCGCTGGTGCGATCGAAGGCTTTTATAACAACCCAGTCACCGGGCTGCACGTCGTGACCTTCTCCTATCAGAGGAGATGGAGCTACTGCGTTCACCTGTGCATTAATAGAAATCAGTCTATTAGTTAACCCAATACAGTACTGTTGTAATGCAGGCCATGCTTGCTCAGACAATCTCTTAGGTGATATGGGGGTCCCAATACTTGGTGGGCGCCCCATAACAATTTCGAAAGGAGATAAACCATGTGTACGCTTAGGCATAGTACGCATACTCAATAATGCAATAGACAATGCATCCGGCCATTTCAGTCAAGGGCATCCAGTGTTTCAATCTGCATTGTGCTGTGGAGGTGGCACTATTGTCCCGCAGGGGATATGCTTCCACCCATCCTGAGAACCCACATGTCATCACCAAACAGTAGGAATGTTTATTTACAGGCTCCAGCTGTATAAAGTCCATATACACCACCTCAAAAGGGCAGGTGGGTAACTTACTGTGGCCCGCCGGGGCCGGTACACCTTTCCCCACATTATATAAAACACATATTTCACATTGTTTTGCCCATTGGCGACAATACATTCCCAATCTTTTGTTGTACCACACAGTACTTAAAACTTCTTCCATAGTTCTTGCGTTAACGTGGGTTGGACCATGAGCCACGCTCACTATCACAGGTAAGTATGCGTCAGGTAGTACCCAGGTGTTCGTTTTGGTATGTGCCCATAGCCCATCTACCGTCTCCTCATATTGATCATCCTTGTGCCAAGATAGTCTTTCTTCAATGGTTGCATCTGCTTGGATTTCCTTTACGCGCTCCTTCGTCCCTTCCATAGTCACATCCCTCCCCACTATGAGCTGTCGGGCTTCCCACCGAGTGTCCCTTGTGGCAGCTAGTTTAGCCATCTGGTCAGCCAAAGAATTTCCCTGCGTGACATAATCCAGTGTTTTTTTATGCGCTGAGCACTTCACTACGGCCACCATTTTGGGCAGCGTAAGGGCTTGCAATAATTCAGCAATCAATCGGGCATGTTTAATAGTATCACCTTGGGAGGTTAAAAACCCACGCTCTCCCCAGAGTTTACCAAAACTGGAAACCACCCCATGAGCGTAGGCTGAATCAGTATAAATTGTCACTTTCATACCGCTGCTTAACACTAATGCTCTCGTTAGCGCAATTAATTCTGCTGCCTGGGCCGATTCTTCACACACTTTCCCACTCTCAATCAACCGTTCCCCTGTAGTTACTGCATACCCTGCTGTTGTCTCCCCATTTGGCAGTTTGAAACAGGAACCATCACAGAATAATATACCCTCATTATCAACCAGCGGGGTGTCTTGCAGGTCTGCTCTACCCTTAGTGTGTTCTTCCATTTGAATCACACAATCATGCCTAATGTCATCAGGTGAGGTGGGCAAAGGAAGCAGTGTCGCTGGATTCAAAGTGTTACACCGTTCAATTTTTACATTACTGGCAAACAGGATCATCTCATACTGTGTGAGTCTAGCTGTAGTCAAATGCTGTGTATGCACTCTATTCAGAAGAACATCTACCGTATGTGGAACTTTTACTGTTACTTCACTCCCTAGGATGATACCTGCACTTTGTTTTAGGGCTGTCGCTGCTGCAGCTACTGCTCTCATGCATGGGGGTAGGCCTCGAGCTACTGAGTCCAGAGTGCTAGAAAAATATGCACATGGTCTCTGTTTACCCCCTTGTTCCTGTGTCAAGACTGACACAGCGCAACCTTCCTGTTCATCAACAAAAAGGCAAAATCTCTTAGTATAATCAGGTGTGCCTGTTTCCAGCTCCCGTGTCTACCAGACATCTCAAGTTTCGGTGGGGGCCGATCCTAATAGAGGCATAAGGCCCCCTTTGGTCTATAGGAACCTGCACCACTCCCGCTATCTCATTCCGGCATCCTCAGGACATATCGCTTGTGTTATCCTGAAAATCAACGTTATAGTATACCCCTTCTCCACATTCTTCACCCTGGCATACACCTTGTACTTGTGTCGTTTGTTGTGGCTGATACAGTAGATTGGGGGGAGGCGGGGCCGGCCAGGGAACATCCCCTCTTGCTTGCCCGTCAAAGGCATTGGGTTGAGGGGGTTTAAACATTCTATTGTCTTGGTTGCCGTACCCACCAGTCCTATTTCCTGGGGCAAATGTTGTCTGTGAAGGGGGCCGTACGCCCCTTCCTCTCCCACCACTCTGGGGACACTGGGATTTCCAGTGTCCGGGTCTCTTGCAGAAGGCACATACATCTTGGGGTAGCCCATCCCTCCTCCCATATAGCGCACCTTCTTGCACTGTACCTCTTCCTGTCCCTTGGCCCCCTATCATGTTGCTACTATAGCCCTGTGACGGGCCGTTATAATTGTAGTTATACCTGCCTTGGGGCCCTTGATGCAACTGTTGCATCAACACTTTGGTTTTTAAATCCTTCTCTTGTCGTGCCTTTTGTTGTCCCTTCACTCTTTCCCCTCTTTCGTAATACCTAGCCATTTCGAGGAGATCCCGGGGGTTCCTAGTCATCCATGTACTTTCTGCCCTCCTAATGTTCTCCTGAATTGGCCCGTGGAGCCCCTCTACAAAGTTTGTGGCAAAGTACCGTTGGCCCGTTTCAGACCCTATCTCTAGCCCACTGTGCGCTTTGAATGCTGCTTCATAACGCAGAAAGTACTGTGCTACCTCCTCACTTGCACCCTGTATCACAGCGGACAGTTTCTCCACATTCACATCAAATGGGGGTAACACCTTTTCTAGAGCCCTCAGGACTGCCATGCCATGCCCCCTTAGGGGTTCAGGATATTCCTCATGCAGTTTTCTATTTTTGCTCGCATCCATTACATCTTTCCATTTTATTGTTTCATTGTCTTTGGCACGAAAGGGGGTCCATATTTCTTCTGGGACAATGGCTAACAATATGTTATCTACATCCTCTACGGTAAATAACCCTGGTCTGAATAACTTTCCTACTTCTTTGTAGAATCCTGCCGGGTCTATACGGGGGTCGGGGATGGACTTGGTGATATGCATTAATTCAATTCGGGATAAAGGGACATACACATAGGTGCGCATCATGTTACCAGTGGCTGCCTCTATGGTGGGTTGGCACTCTCTCATTGGCATTAATAGTAACTTTTCCATGTCTGTTTGTTCACTTACAAGGGCCTGCGCTGGTGGCGAAACAGAGGATTGATGACTAAGAGCTTTCTCTTTTATTTTTTTATAATCTTTTAATAGTTTCTCCACCTTAGCCATCCTCCATTCTTCCGCCCCTGAATCATCCACTCTTATATTAGGTAGCAGTTTCTTATCCAATTCCGTCCTAATCCTATTCCACTGGGACACATATCTAGGCTCCTTTTCCTCTTCTATATCATCCACCCTAATAAGAAGATATTTAATTACGTTTACTTGTATAGGCCAGCCAAGGCCCTCCATCAGACTCACCAGGGTGGACATGGACTGCGAGTGTATGGATGCTATCATACGATTAGCTACGTTTTGGCCCGCCTGGTCTGCATCTTTGAGTTTAGCTTCTCTTTCCTTCACCTCTCTTTCCCATGCCCTCTTTTCCTTCTCCCATTCAACACCGCCCCTTATGACTTCCGCTATTATGTCGGACATACATCCCCATAACTGAACACTGGACGCAGTCACTGGTAGTAACGCGACAGCGTCCTGATATGCTGAGGGCAGATCCGCAGTACTCTGTCCTCTCAATTTACAGTTACCCTCATAAAAGGTATATAGTTTAGTGGCCACTGTCCTAAATTCCAAAGGTGTCAAACGCCCCAATTGGTCCCGTAGGCTGTCATTGAGGGGTGTGCCATACAGCCCGGTCATAAGGATTTGCAAGTCTCCATCTCTATCCTTTTCTACAGTAGTCGTTCTCCTATGGTCTATCAACCTATCTGGGTCTCCATACTTCATTGGGAATTCCACCCTTTCACCCTCACTGTCTGCCGGTGGAGCTGTAGCTCCTGGAAACAATAATTCAGTCGTTGTTTGTTCTGCTTCTAGCCCTATCACATCTTCATATCGAGGCACCGGCACGGCAGGATACATACCCCCACTGTTCTTAATCATCATATGTCTATCCAACTGATCTAGCCTCTCACCCTTCTCTTTTATCTCTAGATCATGTAATTTTTGATTTACCGTTCTCTTCTGCTCCTTTGCTTTTTGTTTATTCTGAGCATTGCGCCTGCGCATTGCTTCTACCCTCCATAGTCGTATAGCCTCAAACTGTGCGGGTCTGACCCGTCTTTTTACTAATTCTATTTCTACTTTGGATATGCGGTCCACATCAAAGGACCCGGTGTCTGGCCATTTATGCTCAATCAAATCTTTTGTGTATTCGGACCATTCTTTTAAGAACAATGTTGAATTCAATCCATGTTTAATCAACATATCAAATGCAGGGGTTCCTTCAAGAGGGGCATAGTGTCTCTTGCCTATACCACTCTTGCTGGAAGCCGCTTGACCCATTTTGTTGGTATACCGCAATTGCCTAAAACACTCACCTTTCCCAAATATGCACCTATTGGTTAACAATAATAATACATCCTCCTGGCGTATCTAACATATCATATCATCATTTCAACATTACTTCTTCATAGACGGACTTACCACCGTCCTCTTCACAAACCCTGAATCATTATTTCCTTATTCCATCATGCATCCGTCCATACCACTTATCTTAAGGGTCCCGCCAGAGTGTTCCGGACCCGAAGGGCGACAGCCTGCTGTTCCACCGCCAACGGAGCCGGAAAAACAAGGATGACGCGTTGGTTGCAATCAAAGGTGCGGATTCAGTTGTTGGGGCCCCGTGATCAATTCCTTCTCCGGTTCCGCCGCGGCGTTCCTCACCCAGTGACGGACTGTCGCTCCTTCGCGTCCCACTTCTGACACCAAAATTGTGGGTGCGATTTCTCGCCGTCCATAACCAGTACAAGAGGGACCCTGCAATAACTCAGACAGAAAAGAGCCAAGTTAACATTACTTTATTAATGCACAAGCATTCGCGAATGGGCAGCAAGTTCAAACGTCTCGCAAAGCAAGTCGTCAAAGTGCCGCCCTTTGCCCTGCACATCGTGGTCCTTTTATACCCATCTGTTTTACATTGTCATACATTGCTGCACATAGATTATGTCCACCACAAGGCGGTTCCTCCCAGTCATGACTTTGCATCAATGGTCAACAGTTCAACATCTGCTATTGTGGTTTCCTGTTATCTGTTATTCGCTCTCTCTCGTGCCCTTCTGTGTCCTTATCTCTGTGCACGAGGCTGTGCTTACTCATTCCTTCCCCACCCGTAATCTGCAGATAGTTTTAGCAGGCTCAGCATGCTTCGACATACAGTGACCAAACACAATTCTTCTGTTAAAACAAGTTCTTGCCAGGTCAGCAGGTCTTAAATGTCGCTGTATAAAGAGAAGGCCTCTTATTTTAACAAAGGGTACATTCTTTTAACACATATGGTGATTAGTACAAACTCCAAGTGTGAGCACAACATTACATATGTATGCGTACCTTCATCCACCTGTGGTGATTCATTCCACCTGTGCAAGCTGCTCTCCCCTTTGGGCGAGCACGTCCCGCACACAACGCTGCAATTCGACGAATGGCATCTTGCTATTACAATCATGTATTTGTACCCGATGGCAGTGTAACATTGGTTGATATGTTCATTCGGCTATGGTCCCATTGTTTCACATACTATCTTTGCAGTCGCGAACAGACTTGTGAAGGGTCAGTGGAACGTAGTACTCGAGTAACGGTGGACCCTCATGCAACACTGTACCGAGGTTCACTGACGGCCGGGGCGTCCCATTTGTGAGTGAAGGCAGTTGCCATTTTCACACACAGCCGCACTAGATGGATTAATTTGTGATTTCAAGCGGCCACAGATGCCTTTTCGACGTGATGTTGCAAATGAGGAATTCGAAGGGCGGCGCTTTCGGTTTTCAGCTAGCGGCGAGGAGATGCCCACAGGTCTGACTGCAAATATAACGTTCTATTGTTCAATGTCCTTGGGACAGGGGCCATGGCGAGGATGCAATGATTGATATGAATAGTTTGGGATGCGCAATAGCGAAGTGGGCGATGAGGCCGGACGTTCCCAAATACATGTTACTTCACAACACTGGAATTACGGGCTGGGGCACAGTGGATTTTGCAGGCTGCATAACGCACAGACTCAATGGAAATTTCACATGTTATGTGAGTATGGAAACAGGCGTTTTCATTACGGGATGAGGGAATGATGTATGGATGCATGGACAGATGATTTGATACAGAGTTTGCCATGTACAGGGCTTCTTGGTATCTATCCGCCTCCCCTGCGCTATGTGATGCAGGGCTGCCATAGTGGGACCATCGTCTATCTGGCCTTGTTGAGCCCTCCCTGTCTCGACGCGCCTTCAGACACTTGTGTCTATGCACGTTACCAATCCCATCTGATGGATTCTGTCTTAACAGACGCATGCACAGGTACACTCGTTTGTGATGGTGTTTTCACCTCGATATAGATAGTTATGATTCGCAAGTGGTTTTTGGGTGGTGGTGATCCTTTGGAGTGGGCTAGCATGCATATGGCTGTGGATTTGGTGTGATCATTGAAGTGAGTAATTCAAATGTAGTTCTGATGGCCATACTATTCTTTTTCATTTCATTTGGTTGACAGGTATCTCCTCCCCTTTTGCCACTGCCATCTGTATGCCACTCCTGCAGATGGATTTTACTCCCGACACCTGCTGCTTCGTGTTAATCAGTGGAGCAGCATTACGATCTTATGGGACGATCGCCAATGGGCCACATGCCCTTACGCAGTACTAGTGGCTAGGAGCAACATTTCGGCCTTTCAGCTGGACTAGTGCCTCCCTATTGGGACGGCCCTGCGGTTCTAGGCGCTTCCATGTTGCCTTTTCGTACGAGAATGTAGCCCCTGTGTACCATGAAGGAACAGGGCGTCACACAAGAAGTAGCTGGTCATTTGTTGCGGATGCAGCCCACAATGGTGAAATGTGTTTTGGAGTTCATGGCCTAATGGCTGTATGGGCTTGGTGAATTTGTTGTGCATTAAATTTCTATTCTGATATGAACCGTGTAGCGTTCTTCTTTGCAAGTGATGTGGCATATTCCTATTTGGGGAGCGATGTATTGTGAGGAGATCTGCATTGGGTTCCAGCTTCGGAGTATAGTTGCGTGGTACTGTGCTGGGCGCGTTTGACTACGAAGCCCAGTGAGGTCAGGGATAAGGGCTGCCAATATGACTGTTTTGATGATGTCATGCTCAGGGGCGGGGGATTAGCTTTTGTGTAACAGATGCCGGTCAGCCAGTTGGATTGGTGGAATGATGTGATTATCAGAATATTGCTGGTCACAGGTGCCTGTGTTTGCGTGCGTTTCTTGGTGGGAGACTGAGGTCATGTCCATTTGTATGGCTTCTGTATTCGTGCCATCTGTGCCCTGCAGCTCCCATTGGCCCCTCTTGAGATTCATTTGTTCGTTGGCAGGCATGGATGACTAGTACATTTCACTGGTTGCATTGTGTGACTTCATTGCACCTACGGGGAGTTGTACAATGTGGCCAGGGAGCGGTGTACAGGCACTCAGTGGGGCCGTTTACGGTTGGTTCGCGATGCTGTACTTCTCACCATGGCGGAATGGTACTTTCCGCCGTGCTTGATGGCGTTAGGTGCATGTCCGCTAGGGTCAGAATTCGCGTACCGTTGCGCCATGGTGGTAATTACGGTTTGGCATGGCGCGCGCGCGCGTACTTGGTGCAGTTAGCGTTGGCGTTCACTACGGTGTCGCTAATGGCATCGTACTTTGCGGTGACGGGTCATAATCGCACCGAGCGCTATTCGATGGCGGTATTGCATTTCCGCCATCGTTTTTCGATTTCCGCCGGGGTCGTAATGAGGCCCTTTGTCTTTTGTCTCTAGAATTTACATATAACATTTTGATTGCCAACCAGTGACACTTTTAAACTCTCAATCACTTGACATATAAACTGACAATTTTATAAATGTCTTAATTGTTTGCATACGTTCTTTAAAATACTTTTTTTGAATTTTTGAACAAACGTACCCGTACAGCGTCCGAAAAAAAAGGTTTTGGGGTGTACAAATAGTGATATGAAAAAAAACATCACCACACCATGTGATTAGTGACAGTAAAAAGCATTTAAAACCTGTTTCTGTGTTCCTAATTCTATTTCTTCTCTGGAAACGATGGAGCCCAACATGTTTCGGTTCTCATATCGCGAGCCTTCTTCAGGGGAAAGTAACCTGAAGAATGCTGGCAAGGGCCTGCAGGATTGTATTCATCTTGGACCATGTGTCTCTAGGGACTTATCCGAAGCTCATCGTTTTTGTGGCTGTTCTCCCTTATGCAAGATCACTTCCTTTATTCTCTTTTGTCCCATAAAGCATAAGGTCAAGGGGTGAGAAACCATCAGCTTATGCAATGCTCATTTCCGAGTATACTGGCAGGTCTATGCCGACGGGGCATGTGCTTTAAAGTGCCAAGGACGAGTATACCTGTCCTTTTTGCATAGACTTGCATAATACCCCGGCACTTACGGGGTTAATAAGGACGGCAGCGTTTAGGTTCAAAATGCCATGCGACTCTTGTTTCAGCTGCAGTAACCAGGTTCGTTTAGCCTAGGGCCCCATGCTCATAGTTACCTGTTAGTGTGACTTTCATCCGTTATATGTGATGGCGAGATAACCTAAACGTACACTGCTCTACTGTCCAAAAACGATCACGTCCACATGGCGCCAGAGGAAGGTAGCGTAGAGGGAATGGTGCCACAGTGAGGCAGGGGAGAGGGGATGACGTCAGATGGGATAGTACCAACGAGAGGTAGAGGAGTGGGAATGGCGCCAGAAGAGGTAGAGGAGAGGCAATGGCGCCAGAGGAGGCAGAGGAGAAGAGATGGTGCCAGAGAAGTTAGATGAGATGGGATGGTGCCAAAGGGAGGCAGAGGAGAGCGGATGACGTCAGAGGACGGTAGAGGAGATAGGTTAGTGACAAAGGGGGATAGAGGATCGGGAATGGAACCAGAGTAGGTAGAGGAGCTGGGATGGCGCCGGAGGGGGTAAAGGAGGTGGGATAGTGTCAAAGGGGGGCAGAGGACCGGATGACGCCAGAGGAAGGTAGAGGAAAGGGGATAGTGCCACAGGAGGTAGAGGAGATGGGATGGCGCCAGAGGAAGGTAGCGGAGAGGGGATGGCGCCAGAGGAAGTTAGAGGAGACGGGATGGTGTCAGAAACAAGTAGCTGAGAGGGAATGGGGCCCGAGGAGGTAGAGGAGAGGGGATAGTGCCAGAGGAGGTAGCAGAGAGGGGTTGGTGCCTAAGGGACGCAGAGGAGAGAGCATGGTGCCAGAGGGAGGCAGAGGAGAGCGTATGACGTCAGAGGACGGTAGAGGAGATAGGTTAGTGACAAAGGGAGGTAGAGGATCGGGTATGGCACCAGAGTAGGTAGAGGAGCAGGGATGGCGCTGGAGGGGGTAAAGGAGGTGGGATAGTGTCAAGGGGGGGCAGAGGACCGGATAACGCCAGAGGAAAGTACAGGAGATGGGATAGTGCCAGAGGAGGTAGAGGAGATGGGATGGCGCCAGAGGAAGGTAGCAGAGAGGGGATGGCGCCAGAGGAAGTTGGAGGAGAGGGGATGGTGTCAGAAACAAGTAGCTGAGATGGAATGGTGCCCGAGGGAGGTAGAGGAGAGGGATAGTGCCAGAGGAGGTAGCAGAGAGGGGTTGGTGCCTAAGGGACGCAGAGGAGAGAACATGGCGATAGAGGGAGGAAGAGGAGAGGGGATGCGGCAAGAGGGAGGTGGAGGTGAGGGGATAGTGCCAGAGGAGGTAGAGGAGAGGAGATGGTCTAGACAGAGGAGAGGTGGTTTAGGGTATGGAATGGTGACAGAGAGGAGTAGAGGAGAGGGGGCAGTGCAAGAGGGAGGTAGAGGAAAGGGAATAGGGCAAGGGGCAGGTAGAGGGGAGGGGGCCGTGCCAGAGGAGATAGAGGAGATGGAATGGTGCCAAAGGCAGGCAGATGGGAGGGGAAGGCACCAGAGGAAGGAAGAGCAGAGGAGATGGTGCTAGACAGAGGAGCGGGGGTTTAGGGGATGGAATGGGGACAGAGGGAGGTAGAGGAGAGGGGATGGCGCCAGACGGAGGAGGGTGGATGGCGCCAGACAGAGGTAGAGGGGATAGGATGGTGCAAGAGAAAGCTAGGGAAACGTTAAATCCACATACTATGCATACAAGATATAATTCAAAAACATACACAATGAGACAGGTTTCATATATTTTTACAAAGGCAGCACAAGGAAACCTTCCCATCCCAGCACTGGGCGTGCAGAGTGTGGAGGCGATTCCCGAGAATGAGGGGAGCCCTCCCCATCCCAGCACTGGGGGGGCGTGCGGAGTGTGGAGGCGATTCCCGAGAATGAGGGGAGCCCTCCCCATCCCAGCACTGGGGGGGGCGTGCGGAGTGTGGAGGCGATTCCCGAGAATGAGGGGAGCCCTCCCCATCCCAGCAGTGGGGGGGCGTGCGGAGTGTGGAGGCGATTCCCGAGAATGAGGGGAGCCCTCCCCATCCCAGCACTGGGGGGCGTGCGGAGGCGATTCCCGAGAATGAGGGGAGCCCTCTCCATCCCAGCACTGGGGGGCGTGCGGAGTGTGGAGGCGATTCCCGAGAATGAGGGGAGCCCTTCCCATCCCAACACTGGGGGGGCGTGTGGAGTGTGGAGGCGATTTCCGAGAATGAGGGGAGCCCTTCCCATCCCAGCACTGGGGGGCGTGCAGAGTGTGGAGGCGATTCCCGAGAATGAGGGGAGCCCTCCCCATCCCAGCACTGGGGGGCATGCGGAGGCGATTCCCGAGAATGAGGGGAGCCCTCTCCATCCCAGCACTGGGGGGGCGTGCGGAGTGTGGAGGCGATTCCCGAGAATGAGGGGAGCCCTTCCCATCCCAACACTGGGGGGGCGTGTGGAGTGTGGAGGCGATTTCCGAGAATGAGGGGAGCCCTTTCCATCCCAGCAATGGGCGTGCGGAGTGTGGAGGCGATTCGCGAGAATGAGGGGAGCCCTTCCCATCCCAGCACTGGGGGGCGTGCAGAGTGTGGAGGCGATTCCCGAGAATGAGGGGAGCCCTCCCCGTGCGGAGTGTGGAGGTGAGGGGAGCCCTTTCCATCCCAGCACTGGGCGTGCGGAGTGGGGAGGCGATTCCCGAGAATGAGGGGAGCCCTCCCCATCCCAGCACTGGGCGTGCAGAGTGTGGAGGCGATTCCCGAGAATGAGGGGAGCCCTCCCCATCCCAGCACTGGGCGTGCGGAGTGTGGAGGCGATTCCCGAGAATGAGGGGAGCCCTTCCCATCCCAGCACTGGGCGTGCGGAGTGTGGAGGCGATTCCCGAGAATGAGGGAGCCCTTCCCATCCCAGCACTGGGCATGCAGAGTGTGGAGGCGATTCCCGAGAATGAGGGGAGCCCTTCCCATCCCAGCACTGGGGGGCGTGCAGAGTGTGGAGGCGATTCCCGAGAATGAGGGGAGCCCTCCCCGTGCGGAGTGTGGAGGTGAGGGGAGCCCTTCCCATCCCAGCACTGGGCGTGCGGAGTGTGGAGGCGATTCCCGAGAATGAGGGGAGCCCTCCCCATCCCAGCACTGGGCGTGCAGAGTGTGGAGGCGATTCCAGAGAATGAGGGGAGCCCTTCCCATCCCAGCACTGGGGGGCGTGCGGAGTGTGGAGGTGAGGGGAGCCCTTCCCATCCCAGCACTGGGCGTGCGGAGTGTGGAGGCGATTCCCGAGAATGAGGGAGCCCTTCCCATCCCAGCACTGGGCGTGCGGAGTGTGGAGGCGATTCCCGAGAATGAGGGAGCCCTTCCCATCCCAGCACTGGGCGTGCGGAGTGTGGAGGCGATTCCCGAGAATGAGGGGAGCCCTTCCCATCCCAGCACTGGGCGTGCGGAGTGTGGAGAGTGTGGAGGCGATTCCCGAGAATGAGGGGAGCCCTCCCCGTGCCGAGTGCGGAGTGTGGAGGCGATTCCCGAGAATGAGGGGAGCCCTCCCCATCCCAGCACTGGGCGTGCAGAGTGTGGAGGCGATTCCCGAGAATGAGGGGAGCCCTCCGACGTATACGAAAAGTGGATGCTTGCAAGTGAAGGCGGACCCCCGTGCCCACCAAATGACCCCCCAGCACAAAGGTCAGAGTGGCTCTGGCTGGTAAATGGGCCAGTGATCCACCAGCCTCTCAGAGACAGGTCTGGCCTCCAGGGGCACCCGACTGAGCCATCACACCATGGGTGGCATGGCTCCGGCCATGAGGGAATGTTACACCACCCCCTGAGAGGGTTCCCCGGGAGAGGAAGATAGACATCCGGGGTTCTTCTCCTAGAGACGAATAAAGGGCAATGAGACCCGTGGGGTCTCTGGGGCCCTTCAGAGGTTTCTATGAGGGTATAAACGGTGCCCGCGCCACACTGACGATATCCAATGCCACTCTCAGAACCCCTCCGCAGCCCCACGCCCTTCCTCAGCCTTCCTCTCCAAATGCCACCGGCGCAAACTCGGGCGCTTGTTCATTTCAGGGGGGTCGCCATCAGACTCCGTTCCATGATAACTCTTCCTAAAATGCCCCAACCACCAGATGTGCCTAATAACTGCTCTCTGTACCCTGTGGCGCCTCCCAATGTCAAGAGTCATTTTCTGGCATACACTGGATGTGCAATATTGGATGTGCAGTACTGGGTGTGCTATACTGGATGTCCATATATGGATGTGCAATACCGGATGTGTCATTTTCTGGTATACACTGGATCTGTAATACTGGATTTGCAATACTGGATGTGCATATACTGGATGTGCAATACGGGATGTGCAATAATGGATGTGCAATACTGGGTGTGCATATACTGGATGTCCATATATGGATGTGAAATATCAGATGTGCAATACCGGATGTGTAATACCGGATGTGTAATACTGGATGTGCAATACTGGATGTGCAATACTGGATGTGCATATACTGGATGTGCAATACTGGATGTGAAATAGTGGATGTGCATATATTGCGTGTGTGTATACTGGATGTCCATATACTGGATGTGCACATACTGGCTGTGCAATACTGGATGTCCACATACTGGATGTGCAATACTGAATGTGCAATATTGGATGTGCATATACTGGGTGTGCATATACTAGATGTATGATAATGGATGTACAATATTGGATGTGCATATACTGGATGTGCATACACTGGATGTGCAATACCGGATGTGCAATACTGGATGTGCATATACTGGATGTGCAATACTGGATGTGCAATACTGAATGTGCACATACTGGATGTACAATGCTGGATGTGCAATACTGGGTGTGCATATACTGGATGTGCAATACTGGATGTGCACATACTGGATGTGCAATACTGGATGTGCAATACTGGATGTGCATATACTGGATGTGCAATACTAGATATGCAATACTGGATGTGCATATTCTGGATGTGCATATACTGGATGTGTGATACTGGATGTGCAATACCGGATGTGCATATGCTGGATGTGCATACACTGGATGTGCAATAGCGGATGTGCAATATTGGATGTGCAATATTGGATTTGCATACACTGGATGTGCAATACTGGATGTGCAATACTGGATGTGCAATATTGGATGTGCAATATTGGATTTGCATATACTGGATGTGCAATACTGGATGTGCATATACTGGATGTGCATATACTGGATGTGTGATACTAGATGTACAATATTGGATGTGCATATACTGGATGTGCATACACTGGATGTGCAATACCGGATGTGCAATACTGGATGTGCAACACTGGATGTGCATACACTGGATGTGCAATACCGGATGTGCAATACTGGATGTGCAACACTGGATGTGCATATACTGGATGGGCAATAATGGATGCCCCGCCTCCACCTGGGTGTGTTTTGCAAATTGGTGCAGAGCGGGCTTCCTGGAGACCCACAATGGTTTCCTGGCACCCGCTTGTCCAGAGTGGAGAACCTTTAGTGAGAGGGTCACATTGCGGACCTGCAGGTGCTGATGGTTGAGGGTGTGCCCTCTAATGGGCCACGGTGGGGCTGCAGGCGGCACTTGAAAGGAGCAGAGCTTCACCTTCCTCATGTTGACCTCACACTCCTTCGTAGTGTAGCTGTGCAGTGCCCACACTTCATGTGGTGTGTGTCGATTGCCTGCACTAGTTAGTGCATTGATGTAAAAAAGCGCCCCCTGCGTAATGCCCACTCCAGGATGGCCCCCCGCTTCGGGGGACTCCACACTGCTAGATCTCTCCCCGCCGGTTTGCTCTGGGGGTCTGTGCTGTTGCTTGCTCCTGCAAGTCTTAGGCTATTGCTTGGCTCCACTGTGGGTTTGCTCTGAGGTGTTTCCTGCACTCTGCATCCTCTCCCTGGGATGCTCTTGGCATTCTCCCTCCAATGACCTTGCTTCAAGTTGCCCCACTATCAGGACACACACGGCTGTACCACATCAGGTACTCCAAATGCCCACCGGGGTCTCCACTGCATTCTCCCCTTACTAACAAACTCACACATTACAATCTGCCTTATCATATGCACACCAACTACGCCAACCACACACACTAATTTGGCACACACCAAAGCATCATAACTCTACAATTCCCCCTGCCAGCTTGGATAAGACCACACCAGCCTCCGCGCTCTGGCACTGTGGGCGCACAAGGCTTCCCTCTGGATGCTGATAACTCAAGTTCTCTCAACAGAAAACACCTAGACACACACCCACACACAGAGGCCGGGAACCTCTGCCCTGCACGTTGCCTTGTATTTGTCCTATGTGCCTACTCACCACACCCTCTTTTGCCCATCTAAGAAACAGTGCCCGGCCCAGCTCGGGCCTCATTACAACAGTTTCTCCACGTGGCCCAAAGGGTGGACAAGGACTTGCTTGGACGTGGGCGCTGCACGTGCAACTCCCCCTCATTCCATACAAACTCTCATTTTATATTAAGTTCAAGCCTGCAAGCCCAGGACTGGAATCCAAGGCGTGCAAGAAGGGGCGGGCCCGAAATCAGTCATTCTCCTGCTCTGCTCCCACCTTCTGGAACACCAGGCTGCCCCAACCCCCCCCCCCCCCCCCGCCCCCTCCTCCTGCTCTGACAAATGAGGACCATAGACCGACAAGACGACCCCCTGCCACGATGTTGCTCTCCCATGATTCTGGAATGTTCTGCTGCTTCCCCGCCATCTCCACACTTTATAAATCACCTACATGCGTGACGAGCATTTCGTATGCTGTGAGTGAGCACACACATGATGAGCGAGTGAGTGGGCCCCGATTTACAGTGCACGCTGGGGGCTCCACCGCAGACACAGTGGTGTAGGTGATTTCTACCCTATTCAAAATCCCTATCAATGTGTGTAGTTCCTCATTATTTGAATAAACAGTATTCGCATAATTGACCTAAAAACATTTGACCTAAAACATTTCATCACATTTATTTGACCTTTTATATGGAGGTGGGTATGGGTATAGATTAGGTTCAGGGGAAGTGTGGAGGAGTTGCGAGGGGTCCCTCGACCCCGCATTTTAGACTGAATAAAAGTGAAATAAATTCAATCAAATGTAATTTTGTATTTTTTTTTGTTAGGTTTAAAGTTACATTTAGAACTTGTACCCACACTATGTAGAGTGCAGTGCTACTGCACGTGTGCATTGACCCCTTTCTCTCATTAGCCTTTTTCGCCTTTCATGTCACCCTCTTTCTCTGGGTGTACAGGTGGGGTGGCAGCACATGCTGGCACCGGTGCCCACTGGCTCGGCTCAGCCCCCTCTGCCATGGGGAGACTGTGGCAGAAGCACTTTCATATCACAGCCTCACTTGAGCGTTTCTTGGAGAGCTTTGTTTATGGGCAGCAAATCAATGTGGGGGTAAATGGGGGCCTGGGCCCTCGGTGGGGGGCGGATGAACGCTTGGCCTCCGAGGTAGCCTAGACTCCTGGGGACCTCTGGGTGAGATCATTGGGGTAAGGGCGTGTGCTGGACACTCTGAAGTGCACTTGACTCCCATGTACATGGTGGGGGCTCTGGGAAAGGCTTGAACATGCTCCCTTCATTTAAAGGGGAGTGAGCAGAGGTCCAAGCCCCCCCCAAAGCTGTTACTGACATTTCATCTATGCCCTGTCCCTCGTGAGATACCGAGAGCCAGACCCCCCAGCGGCTCTGTTGTCACTCAGGGGGGGCTCTTCTGGTTTCTTAAGACCATTCCAGTCCCAGTGGACCCATCCTGTTGGGGATCCGACCCTAGACTTGCAAGGGGGGGGCTGTTTGAAGTGAAGCCTCCTCTCAGAGCTTGTTCGTTTGCTCCCCTACCTTTCGGCAATACTATTGCTTCTTCTGCTGTGAACCCATGACTGGAGAGATCCCCCTTCTCTCCTTGGAAGGGGACTAGTAGACCTTACCTTGTTCACATGGTGCACCATCGGCTGCCAGCTGCACCCAGCTTGTGGCACAGGAAGTGAGCAGCTTGCCACCTAGCTCTCCAGGAGTATTACTGCAGTCTCTCTGCTATTGATGTATAGGGCAGTGACGTCATCAGAAAGAGCCATGGCAGAGCCCAGTGAGAAGAAGGTTTACTCTAATCCGCAGTCAAAGGTCACTCTGGTACCCTCAGAGCTGGGGTCACTGAGAGGTCTCATGTCTTGTATTCAGGACTCTCTAGCCTAACCCACCCTGCAGCTGGAACCTTATGGGTGATCTTTCACTCTTCCTTCTCTATTGGAGCACCACGGTAACCCTACTGCAAGGTCCTTCCAATAGCAGCGGGGGAGGGAGGGGTTGAGCCCTATTAATCAGTTTGCACCTCACTGTGGGGCCATGATGGGATGATTGATGGAATGGGGGGCTAGCTTTCTGCTGGGGGACTCCATAATGTCTACCGCGAAGGCTGACTTAGTCACAACCCGTACCACACTTGTTAAAGTTTTAGTAAAGACCTGTCGCAGACCCATCACATTCCCACGACCGTCAACATTTAGGAACACACTCCACACTCGGTGGATTCTAGGCGCTGATTCAAGTCCCTAGCGCTTCGAAGCCTTCAGTGGTTGCCAGTCAGAAGGATATTCATCTTCAAGTACCCGAGGCAGTCTTTGATGCACGAGACAATGTCGCAATTAGATATTTCATTACTGAGACCCATTAGAAATGTACTGTCTGTCTGAGTTGGGAACCACCGCCGGGCACGGTTGCGCGCCGCCTTTCCTCATTTAACACAGCGCAGCCCGAGAATCAGGGACCAGGGAAAAAGATTTGCAGATCAATAGCCCGATGGTATTTAGAGAAGCTATTAAGACCTGTTCTAATTTCTGTCCCTTCCAACAGGCTCATTTTGAATGAAGCAGACGCTGAACGTGTCTAGGCAGACCGCCTCCACACCTGCCCATTCCTTTCCCAGCGGCATAAGGAGGTCCACGCTGAGGCGGATATCACACACCGGCTTCCTGCACACTTGCCGCTGCACCCCATGCTAACAGGGCATTCAGATTACCTGGAATATGATGAATTAGATGTATTATGCCTGCAAAAAACAGGCACACTCCCCGCCAATCCACAGGGAAAAGTATCTGCCTCTACTAGTTACCACTGCGTCTACTGGTAACCACTGTTTGGCCAGCTCCCAGGAGGGCCAGTATATCCTACATATGTGAACAGATATTCTCTTAGACAACCATTCTGACCCTATCCAGCTGACGTCTTTGTGGATACAGGTGCCTCAACACTGGACCAGGTTGACTAATGATAAATATCCAGCTGTGCTGATGTCATTAGAGACACCACGACATAGTAACGTTAGCCACAAAGCAAACTCACTTCCCTGCACGAAGTTACACAGACACACACGTGCACAGACAAAGAACATGCATACACAGCTCTATAGATAGAGGACAGCCACACGTACATACTGTCAGAAGTCTTTCTTATTTTCTTTCATTAGCCAAATGCAGAAACGCAGAATCCCAAGAGAGCAAGAGTCACACAAAACAAGCTTGCAGCCGCTTATTGCAACTAACCATATGGAACTTCAGGGACATATAAGGAACCTAGAAGAACCTTATACTACTAACCTCAAGAGAAAGCAATACAAGAACATATATATAGACATAGAGAAATCATTGAACAACTGTAGTGAAAGTGCACAACGCCACAGGCCTCAGAACAAGGAAAAAAGACATGCAGACTCTGCAGCATGTAGCAAAGGGCCAGTGCTCGCAGCCAAGGACAGAGGCAGGTGGAAAATTCCTGACTCCAGGGGCAAAGAGCCACCTGCAAAATAGCAGAATAAATCCTCACTATTTGCAGACCGAAAAGCTCAGTTTTGCGGTCCTCACCCACGTGATGTGGCAGAGCCGAACAATAGCCATTTACTTGTGATGGGAAGAGAAGCTGTTCCCAGCAAAACAGAGAAGAATTGATACATGTGTTGCCCAACAAACATTCCAAGTCCCAGGCACTCTCTTAGGCTATGTGGATAAACCAGTGGCAACATTTGGGGCACATTGAGGGTCATTACGAGTATGGAGGTAGCCTTGCCATTCTTCCCGGCATGGCTACCCCCATATCGGGTACCGGGTCCGGGTTCCAGGAATAGGGAATTACTGGGCCATTCCAACCTTGGAGGGCCCGGGAATTCCCATTCCCTGGACCCAGTACATCCCCATTCCCATTTGAGCCCCCATAGGGCTCAATGGGAATGGGGAGGATGCTAACAACGGGCCCGTTAATAGTGGGCCCGTTGTTAGCATCCTGGTCTGCTAGCGGGTCCCGCTAAGAACGCCTGGTCTGACCAGGCGTTCCAGAGCGGGACCCTCTGCAGACCTTGTAATGGGGTGGCCCGTAATGAACGGTGCCGGTCCCTTACCGGCACCATTCAATACGGTCCACATTCCTCGTAATGAGACCCATAGTCTTTCTCATCACCTTGAGAAGGTACACTGAGCGCAGAGAACAGAGCGGGGACCCAGGCCTGAGGAGACCCGCTCCAGCCAATCAGGGAGCAGAAATCCTAGGGTGGAGGGTAATGGGCAAGGGCCAATGGCCATCTCGTGACCATGCAACAATGTAATTGGTCGTTTTTGGGGAAGTCCCAGGCGAGACCACCTGACATTGAAGGACCAGTTAGCTAACATCTATAGATGCCTTCGATAGGCACTACCACCCCAGCCACCAAATGGTGTGGGCTCTTCGGTTTTTGGGGAGACGCCCAAAGGTATGACACCCTGTTCTAGCAAAAGCCCCTGACCGGGGCTCAGGAGCTGTGATTGCTGGAGATTTTTGGGTTTCCTGTATGATCCCTGTCTACTGTGGAAAATAAAGGACAGTTCTAATTTGCCCTTGGCTGAGTTCTCCGTCATTTACCGGGGAAGGGTTTGTTGGGCTTGATCACTCTGCTGAATGGTGACTGTGTAGCACGAACCTCGGTCCTCTGGTATACCTTTACCGTAACCGGAGAATGACTCCCTGCTCCTGGATCTGCAGGAATAAGCCTTAGAGACAATGTCCAAGAGTCTTTGTTTCAGTTCAGTTCTTCTTCTTGAAGAGAAAAGGCCCGGAGAATGACTCCCTTATCCTGGCTCCACAGGTCCAACCTTCTCTTGACAGTCCTTTGCTGGTGTTAACTTTAGCTTCTGATTCAACAAATACATCCCAGGAGAATTAGTCCCTCCTCCTGGTTCCGTGACTCAAAGTGTGCTTCTATCTGTTGTTCACAATAGTTCTTATGAGCCCTTGCAGTTCCCTCCAGGCTTCTCTGAGGGCTCTTATGAACGTATCGTATACTTTATCTCTGACGTTAACACTCTTGTCCTCTTCACTGAGACGAGGGATACTGCTCCAGAGGCTATATTCACTTTTGTTACTGTTGGAACAGTTATTGAGATGAAGGAGATTCTTTCCCAGGCGTTCTTCCCAATTCTTCCTATTCTTAGTGCTGCTAATGGGACAAAGGGAGATCACTCGCAAAGTTTTCTTCACAACTCCTATTTGCAATGCAATTACTAAGATGAGGGAGACTACTTCTGAGGCTTTCTTCACAATTCTTATTCTCAATGCAATAACTGAGATGACGGAGATCACCCCAGAGACTTTCTTCAAAATTATTTTTCTCAGAGTGCTTACTGAGAGAAGAGAGATCCCTCCCAAGGTTTGCTTCACAATTCTTATTCTCAATGTGTTTACTGAAAAAGGCAGCACACTCGTACTTCCCTACTGGGTCTCCCATAGCTCCCATTACCTTTACTTTGGTCGGAGCACGTCACCGATTCGTCCTGGTGTGTCAGGCTTCTGTGTTCCCAGCTATCGCTTGTTCGACTTCACTCTTTTCTCTCCATAGCCCCCGCTGTGTATCTGTGGTTGTTTCAGACAGGAAGTATTGGCGTAGTTGTGGCACCACTTTGTTCACCTCCTCAAGGTCATGTCAGTGTCTCCCAGATTCCAGCTTCCAGTTTAGCCTGCTTTCACTCGGCCATAGAAGGATGTTTCTGGTGTGCGGCCGGCAACCTGACAGCGTATAGGTTGCTCCTTCTCTGTCCGGTCTTCTCTGCCAGTTAGAATCTACTGGGTTGAACAGGCTTTGCACCTGTTGCTCTCTTTACTGAGTCAATCATTGTTTTTTATCTTGTTGAGCTGGGACCCCCCCCAGCAGAATGTCATAATCTGTCACCAGGTGGAGTTGTTTACTCCTCATGCCTCCTCTGGGCTCTTTTGTCTCAGTCTCTTTCAGATGCGTGTTCAGCATGACTCCATGAATGTTCTTCTTCTTCTCAGTACGTTCATAGTACAAATCCTGTTTGGACTGAAGGTTCATATTGATGGTATCTGATCTTATAGCAAGAAGAGAAAGCGTATCACAAAAGCACACAGTAGTATTTCAGCCTGAACCTCGACAGATCATAAGGGTTTCATGGTTTTTAGGGCAGGAGGACTAGGGAGTTCCGTCATGGAACGGGAATCCTTGTCCCCATAGGGGGAGTCTCTCCCTGTGAGATCCTCCTGCTTTTTATCGCCCATAGGTGGACTATCAGGTAGCAGCCTCCCCTCCCTAGCCTCACAAGGAAGGGCTTCCCCTTGGGGAGAAGTGGTGTGATCTCATGAACTGTGACAATGGGCCCAACAGTTGGTTGGGTTTGCCTCACACTTTTACCAATGGGCTGCACAGGGGCAGTACCCGCCAAGAAGTCACACCAACACAGAAGTTTTTAGAAAACATTAGGCCACAAATAATCATCACAAAATGGAACAAGAATAGAACATTAAACACTGAAAATCTTTTAGTGACCAAAAACGTACATCTGTATTCACCTGATGCGTGACAGGGGTGCGGACCCGCACCCCCGCCACTCCATTGGGAGTAAAAATAATAATAAACAATCTTTATTTTGAAGCATATTTGGGCCTTCATCAAAGGCATAAAAGCATATAAAAAACACACAACAACAAAACATAAAAATGCATTAATAAGACTACATAAATACATTTGTAAAATTGTGTTTGCTAACTTACCAACATAGATTGGCAGCGATGAGCCCATTGGGATCTTAAACATTCTGGCAATTTTTAGTGATCAGATGTATTATTGCTTCTAAAAACATATATACAGTTGTTGCAACCACTTTTGTTGTAATATGTATATGTAATTGCCTCCTTGACTTTTCTGCATTTAGACTTCCTTAAAATTGGCATTAAAAACCTCTGTTTTAGCTTATAAAATAATGGGCAAAAAACACAAGGTGCGTAGGGTCTTCTTTTAGAATAACATCATATGGGCAGCAAAAGCTCGATTTCAAACGAATACAATTCCTGCCATCGTGCGTATTAATAATCACAGGAAGCGATTTGCCCTTGGATGGAACAAAACACCCCTCTCATGTTTGCTGCCAAATCAATGTAGATAGTCAGCATTGAGCCCATTACAGCCATGGAGGGTATTCTTAAAAACTGGCTGTTTCTTAGACTCTGAACTTGCATGGAGCTCCCTTCTATAAACCAGAAAATGTTGCCGCATGAAGGATAAATCGATCCGTGAGCCGCTCACTGGAGTAACAAAAAGACTCAGAAGGCAGAGAACTCTAAATGATTAAGTCGATCCGTGAGCCGCTCACTGGAGTAACATAACGACTCAGAAGGCAGAGAACTCTAAATGCTTTTTCCAGGTTATCCAACCAAGAGATATTCTTAAAATGGATGACACTGAGGACTGTCCCCACACCTCTGCGCCGCCCCATAAACACACTACGCCCCAGAACTAGCCTGATGGATGTCAAATGTGGTGTCGATGGTTAACCCACCGATCTCTAATCCAAACGTTTGTAACTCACCACAGGCCTGGGTATATTTGAATGCCGTCTCGGAAATGTGGTCAGCCCTTTTTGCCTTACTTTTAAATGTTACCCCCAGATAGGTACATTTTTGTATCCAATTGAGTTTTAGGCTAGATGCAGTAATATAGCGTACATTGTTACTGGGCCTGCCCACACACATAACTTTGGACTTCTTAACGTTGATTGCCAGGTCCCTGCATCCCATAAACTCTGCATAACGAGTGACCAGTTTCTGCAATGGCGAGGAAGGATAGCTTAGGGGCAACGTGTTCGTCTTGGTAGCAAGAGAACACAGTGCAACACAGGTTAAAATCCCGATCCTGCACTTAGAAACAACTTGTCGGTATTAAGCGTGTTATAAATAAACAATTAAAATGAAATTAAAATGCTGTCAGAGTGCGTGCCAGCAGAGCAACATTTTCTGCATAAGACAGCACAGAAATGTTTCTCCGCGTAACTCTGTGTGCATCCCTCATTACCATTGTCTGCATAAGAGAGCACACACGTTTCTCCCGTAACTCTGTGTGTATACCTAGTTACCATTGTCTGCATAAGACAGCACAGAAATGTTTCTCCCGTAACTCTGTGTCTATCCCTAGTTGCCATTGTCTGCATAAGACAGCACTGAAATGTTTCTCCCGTAACTCTGTGTGTATTCCTAGTTACCACTGTCTGCATAAGAATGCACAGACATGTTTCTCCCATAACTCTGTGTGTATCCCTAGTTACCATTGTCTCCATAAGAGAGCACACACGTTTCTCCCGTAACTCTGTGTGTATACCTAGTTACCATTGTCTGCATAAGACAGCACAGAAATGTTTCTCCCGTAACTCTGTGTCTATCCCTAGTTGCCATTGTCTGCATAAGACAGCACTGAAATGTTTCTCCCATAACTCTGTGTGTATTCCTAGTTACCACTGTCTGCATAAGAATGCACAGACATGTTTCTCCCATAACTCTGTGTGTATCCCTAGTTACCATTGTCTCCATAAGAGAGCACACACGTTTCTCCCGTAACTCTGTGTGTATCCCTAGTTACCATTGTCTGCATAAGACAGCGCAGACATGTTTCTCCCGTAACTCTGTCTGTGTCCCTAGTTACCATTGTCTGCATGAGACAGCGCAGACATGTTTCTCCCGTAACTCTGTGTGTATCCCTAGTTACCATTGTCTGCATAAGACCGCGCAGACATGTTTCTCCCATAACTCTGTGTATCCCTAGTTACCATTGTCTGCATAAGACAGCGCAGACATGTTTCTCCCGTAACTCTGTCTGTGTCCCTAGTTACCATTGTTTGCATGAGACAGCGCAGACATGTTTCTCCCGTAACTCTGTGTGTGTCCCTAGTTACCATTGTCTGCATAAAACAGCATAGACATGTTTCTCCCGCAACTCTGTGTGTGTCCCCAGTTACCACTGTCTGCATGAGACAGCGCAGCCATGTTTCTCCCGTAACTCTGTGTGTATTCCTAGTTACCACTGTCTGCATAAGACAGCACTGAAATGTTTCTCCCGTAACTCTGTGTGTGTCCCTAGTTACCACTGTCTGCATGAGACAGCGCAGACATGTTTCTCCCGTAACTCTGTGTGTATCTCTAATTACCATTGTCTGCATAAGAGAGCACACACGTTTCTCCCGTAACTCTGTGTGTATACCTAGTTACCATTGTCTGCATAAGACAGCACAGAAATGTTTCTCCCGTAACTCTGTGTCTATCCCTAGTTGCCATTGTCTGCATAAGACAGCACTGAAATGTTTCTCCCGTAACTCTGTGTGTATTCCTAGTTACCACTGTCTGCATAAGAATGCACAGACATGTTTCTCCCATAACTCTGTGTGTATCCCTAGTTACCATTGTCTCCATAAGAGAGCACACACGTTTCTCCCGTAACTCTGTGTGTATACCTAGTTACCATTGTCTGCATAAGACAGCACAGAAATGTTTCTCCCGTAACTCTGTGTCTATCCCTAGTTGCCATTGTCTGCATAAGACAGCACTGAAATGTTTCTCCCATAACTCTGTTTGTATTCCTAGTTACCACTGTCTGCATAAGAATGCACAGACATGTTTCTCCCATAACTCTGTGTGTATCCCTAGTTACCATTGTCTCCATAAGAGAGCACACACGTTTCTCCCGTAACTATGTGTGTATACCTAGTTACCATTGTCTGCATAAGGCAGCACAGACATGTTTCTCCCATAACTCTGTGTGTATCCCTAGTTACCATTGTCTGCATAAGACAGCGCAGACATGTTTCTCCCGTAACTCTGTCTGTGTCCCTAGTTACCATTGTCTGCATGAGACAGCGCAGACATGTTTCTCCCGTAACTCTGTGTGTATCCCTAGTTACCATTGTCTGCATAAGACCGCGCAGACATGTTTCTCCCATAACTCTGTGTATCCCTAGTTACCATTGTCTGCATAAGACAGCGCAGACATGTTTCTCCCGTAACTCTGTCTGTGTCCCTAGTTACCATTGTTTGCATGAGACAGCGCAGACATGTTTCTCCCGTAACTCTGTGTGTGTCCCTAGTTACCATTGTCTGCATAAAACAGCATAGACATGTTTCTCCCGTAACTCTGTGTGTGTCCCCAGTTACCACTGTCTGCATGAGACAGCGCAGCCATGTTTCTCCCGTAACTCTGTGTGTATTCCTAGTTACCATTGTCTGCATAAGACAGCACTGAAATGTTTCTCCCGTAACTCTGTGTGTGTCCCTAGTTACCACTGTCTGCATGAGACAGCGCAGACATGTTTCTCCCGTAACTCTGTGTGTGTCCCTAGTTACCATTGTCTGCATGAGACAGCGCAGACATGTTTCTCCCGTAACTCTGTGTGTGTCCCTAGTTACCATTGTCTGCATGAGACAGCGCAGACATGTTTCTCCCGTAACTTTGTGTGTGTCCCTAGTTACCATTGTCTGCATGAGACAGCGCAGACATGTTTCTCCCGTAACTCTGTGTGTGTCCCTAGTTACCATTGTCTGCATGAGACAGCGCAGACATGTTTCTCCCGTAAATCTGTCTGTGTCCCTAGTTACCATTGTCTGCATGAGACAGCGCAGACATGTTTCTCCCGTAACTCTGTGTCCCTAGTTACCATTGTTTGCATGAGACAGCGCAGACATGTTTCTCCCGTAACTCTGTCTGTGTCCCTAGTTACCATTGTTTGCATGAGACAGCACAGACATGTTTCTCCCGTA
Organism: Ambystoma mexicanum; assembly: GCF_040938575.1. Classification (NCBI taxonomy): domain Eukaryota; kingdom Metazoa; phylum Chordata; class Amphibia; order Caudata; family Ambystomatidae; genus Ambystoma; species Ambystoma mexicanum. The sequence continues at coordinate 58,102,740 of NC_090929.1, read as the reverse complement.
ACTCTGTGTGTGTCCCTAGTTACCATTGTCTGCATGAGACAGCGCAGACATGTTTCTCCCGTAACTCTGTCTGTGTCCCTAGTTACCATTGTCTGCATGAGACAGCGCAGACATGTTTCTCCCGTAACTCTGTCTGTGTCCCTAGTTACCATTGTCTGCATGAGACAGCGCAGACATGTTTCTCCCGAAACTCTGTGTGTGTCCCTAGTTACCATTGTCTGCATGAGACAGCGCAGACATGTTTCTCCCGTAACTCTGTGTGTGTCCCTAGTTACCATTGTCTGCATGAGACAGCGCAGACATGTTTCTCCCGTAACTCTGTGTGTGTCCCTAGTTACCATTGTCTGCATGAGACAGCGCAGACATGTTTCTCCCATAACTCTGTGTGTGTCCCTAGTTACCATTGTCTCCATGAGACAGCGCAGACATGTTTCTCCCGTAACTCTGTCTGTGCCCCTAGTTACCATTGTCTGCATGAGACAGCGCAGACATGTTTCTCCTGTAACTCTGTCTGTGTCCCTAGTTACCATTGTCTGCATGAGACAGCGCAGACATGTTTCTCCCACAACTCTGTGTGTGTCCCTAGTTACCATTGTCTGCATGAGACAGCGCAGACATGTTTCTCCCGTAACTCTGTGTGTGTCCCTAGTTACCATTGTCTGCATGAGACAGCGCAGACATGTTTCTCCCGTAACTCTGTGTGTGTCCCTAGTTACCATTGTCTGCATTAGACAGCGCAGACATGTTTCTCCCGTAACTCTGTGTGTGTCCCTAGTTACCATTGTCTGCATGAGACAGCGCAGACATGTTTCTCCCGTTACTCTGTCTGTGTCCCTATTTACCATTGTCTGCATGAGACAGCGCAGACATGTTTCTCCCGTAACTCTGTCTGTGTCCCTAGTTATAATTGTCGGCATGAGACAGCACACACATGTTTCTCCCGTAACTATGAGTGTGTCCCTAGTTACCATTGTCTGCATGAGACAGCGCAGACATGTTTCTCCCGTAACTCTGTGTCCCTAGTTACCATTGTTTGCATGAGACAGCGCAGACATGTTTCTCCCGTAACTCTGTCTGTGTCCCTAGTTACCATTGTTTGCATGAGACAGCGCAGACATGTTTCTCCCGTAACTCTGTGTGTGTCCCTAGTTACCATTGTCTGCATAAGACCGCGCAGACATGTTTCTCCCATAACTCTGTGTATCCCTAGTTACCATTGTCTGCATAAGACAGCGCAGACATGTTTCTCCCGTAACTCTGTCTGTGTCCCTAGTTACCATTGTCTGCATGAGACAGCGCAGACATGTTTCTCCCGTAACTCTGTGTGTATCCCTAGTTACCATTGTCTGCATAAGACCGCGCAGACATGTTTCTCCCATAACTCTGTGTATCCCTAGTTACCATTGTCTGCATAAGACAGCGCAGACATGTTTCTCCCGTAACTCTGTCTGTGTCCCTAGTTACCATTGTTTGCATGAGACAGCGCAGACATGTTTCTCCCGTAACTCTGTGTGTGTCCCTAGTTACCATTGTCTGCATAAAACAGCATAGACATGTTTCTCCCGTAACTCTGTGTGTGTCCCCAGTTACCACTGTCTGCATGAGACAGCGCAGCCATGTTTCTCCCGTAACTCTGTGTGTATTCCTAGTTACCATTGTCTGCATAAGACAGCACTGAAATGTTTCTCCCGTAACTCTGTGTGTGTCCCTAGTTACCACTGTCTGCATGAGACAGCGCAGACATGTTTCTCCCGTAACTCTGTGTGTGTCCCTAGTTACCATTGTCTGCATGAGACAGCGCAGACATGTTTCTCCCGTAACTCTGTGTGTGTCCCTAGTTACCATTGTCTGCATGAGACAGCGCAGACATGTTTCTCCCGTAACTTTGTGTGTGTCCCTAGTTACCATTGTCTGCATGAGACAGCGCAGACATGTTTCTCCCGTAACTCTGTGTGTGTCCCTAGTTACCATTGTCTGCATGAGACAGCGCAGACATGTTTCTCCCGTAAATCTGTCTGTGTCCCTAGTTACCATTGTCTGCATGAGACAGCGCAGACATGTTTCTCCCGTAACTCTGTGTCCCTAGTTACCATTGTTTGCATGAGACAGCGCAGACATGTTTCTCCCGTAACTCTGTCTGTGTCCCTAGTTACCATTGTTTGCATGAGACAGCACAGACATGTTTCTCCCGTAACTCTGTGTGTGTCCCTAGTTACCATTGTCTGCATGAGACAGCGCAGACATGTTTCTCCCGTAACTCTGTCTGTGTCCCTAGTTACCATTGTCTGCATGAGACAGCGCAGACATGTTTCTCCCGTAACTCTGTCTGTGTCCCTAGTTACCATTGTCTGCATGAGACAGCGCAGACATGTTTCTCCCGAAACTCTGTGTGTGTCCCTAGTTACCATTGTCTGCATGAGACAGCGCAGACATGTTTCTCCCGTAACTCTGTGTGTGTCCCTAGTTACCATTGTCTGCATGAGACAGCGCAGACATGTTTCTCCCGTAACTCTGTGTGTGTCCCTAGTTACCATTGTCTGCATGAGACAGCGCAGACATGTTTCTCCCATAACTCTGTGTGTGTCCCTAGTTACCATTGTCTCCATGAGACAGCGCAGACATGTTTCTCCCGTAACTCTGTCTGTGCCCCTAGTTACCATTGTCTGCATGAGACAGCGCAGACATGTTTCTCCTGTAACTCTGTCTGTGTCCCTAGTTACCATTGTCTGCATGAGACAGCGCAGACATGTTTCTCCCACAACTCTGTGTGTGTCCCTAGTTACCATTGTCTGCATGAGACAGCGCAGACATGTTTCTCCCGTAACTCTGTGTGTGTCCCTAGTTACCATTGTCTGCATGAGACAGCGCAGACATGTTTCTCCCGTAACTCTGTGTGTGTCCCTAGTTACCATTGTCTGCATTAGACAGCGCAGACATGTTTCTCCCGTAACTCTGTGTGTGTCCCTAGTTACCATTGTCTGCATGAGACAGCGCAGACATGTTTCTCCCGTTACTCTGTCTGTGTCCCTATTTACCATTGTCTGCATGAGACAGCGCAGACATGTTTCTCCCGTAACTCTGTCTGTGTCCCTAGTTATAATTGTCGGCATGAGACAGCACACACATGTTTCTCCCGTAACTATGAGTGTGTCCCTAGTTACCATTGTCTGCATGAGACAGCGCAGACATGTTTCTCCCGTAACTCTGTGTCCCTAGTTACCATTGTTTGCATGAGACAGCGCAGACATGTTTCTCCCGTAACTCTGTCTGTGTCCCTAGTTACCATTGTTTGCATGAGACAGCGCAGACATGTTTCTCCCGTAACTCTGTGTGTGTCCCTAGTTACCATTGTCTGCATGAGACAGTGCAGACATGTTTCTCCCGTAACTCTGTCTGTGTCCCTAGTTACCATTGTCTGCATGAGACAGCGCAGACATGTTTCTCCCGTAACTCTGTCTGTGTCCCTAGTTACCATTGTCTGCATGAGACAGCGCAGACATGTTTCTCCCGTAACTCTGTGTGTGTCCCTAGTTACCATTGTCTGCATGAGACAGCGCAGACATGTTTCTCCCGTAACTCTGTGTGTGTCCCTAGTTACCATTGTCTGCATGAGACAGCGCAGACATGTTTCTCCCGTAACTCTGTGTGTGTCCCTAGTTACCATTGTCTGCATGAGACAGCGCAGACATGTTTCTCCCGTAACTCTGTGTGTGTCCCTAGTTACCATTGTCTCCATGAGACAGCGCAGACATGTTTCTCCCGTAACTCTGTCTGTGTCCCTAGTTACCATTGTCTGCATGAGACAGCGCAGACATGTTTCTCCCGTAACTCTGTCTGTGTCCCTAGTTACCATTGTCTGCATGAGACAGCGCAGACATGTTTCTCCCGCAACTCTGTGTGTGTCCCTAGTTACCATTGTCTGCATGAGACAGCGCAGACATGTTTCTCCCGTAACTCTGTGTGTGTCCCTAGTTACCATTGTCTGCATGAGACAGCGCAGACATGTTTCTCCCGTAACTCTGTGTGTGTCCCTAGTTACCATTGTCTGCATTAGACAGCGCAGACATGTTTCTCCCGTAACTCTGTGTGTGTCCCTAGTTACCATTGTCTGCATGAGACAGCGCAGACATGTTTCTCCCGTTACTCTGTCTGTGTCCCTAGTTACCATTGTCTGCATGAGACAGCGCAGACATGTTTCTCCCGTAACTCTGTCTGTGTCCCTAGTTATAATTGTCGGCATGAGACAGCACAGACATGTTTCTCCCGTAACTCTGTGTGTGTCCCTAGTTACCATTGTCTGCATGAGACAGCGCAGACATGTTTCTCCCGTAACTCTGTGTGTGTCCCTAGTTACCATTGTCTGCATGAGACAGCACAGACATGTTTCTCCCGTAACCCTGCGTGTGTCCCTAGTTACCATTGTCTGCATGAGACAGCGCAGACATGTTTCTCCCGTAACTCTGTGTGTGTCCCTAGTTACCATTGTCTGCATGAGACAGCGCAGAAATGTTTCTCCCGTAACTCTGTGTGTGTCCCTAGTTACCATTGTCTGCATTAGACAGCGCAGACATGTTTCTCCCGTAACTCTGTGTGTGTCCCTAGTTACCATTGTCTGCATGAGACAGCGCAGACATGTTTCTCCCGTTACTCTGTCTGTGTCCCTATTTACCATTGTCTGCATGAGACAGCGCAGACATGTTTCTCCCGTAACTCTGTCTGTGTCCCTAGTTATAATTGTCGGCATGAGACAGCACACACATGTTTCTCCCGTAACTATGAGTGTGTCCCTAGTTACCATTGTCTGCATGAGACAGCGCAGACATGTTTCTCCCGTAACTCTGTGTCCCTAGTTACCATTGTTTGCATGAGACAGCGCAGACATGTTTCTCCCGTAACTCTGTCTGTGTCCCTAGTTACCATTGTTTGCATGAGACAGCGCAGACATGTTTCTCCCGTAACTCTGTGTGTGTCCCTAGTTACCATTGTCTGCATGAGACAGTGCAGACATGTTTCTCCCGTAACTCTGTCTGTGTCCCTAGTTACCATTGTCTGCATGAGACAGCGCAGACATGTTTCTCCCGTAACTCTGTCTGTGTCCCTAGTTACCATTGTCTGCATGAGACAGCGCAGACATGTTTCTCCCGTAACTCTGTGTGTGTCCCTAGTTACCATTGTCTGCATGAGACAGCGCAGACATGTTTCTCCCGTAACTCTGTGTGTGTCCCTAGTTACCATTGTCTGCATGAGACAGCGCAGACATGTTTCTCCCGTAACTCTGTGTGTGTCCCTAGTTACCATTGTCTGCATGAGACAGCGCAGACATGTTTCTCCCGTAACTCTGTGTGTGTCCCTAGTTACCATTGTCTCCATGAGACAGCGCAGACATGTTTCTCCCGTAACTCTGTCTGTGTCCCTAGTTACCATTGTCTGCATGAGACAGCGCAGACATGTTTCTCCCGTAACTCTGTCTGTGTCCCTAGTTACCATTGTCTGCATGAGACAGCGCAGACATGTTTCTCCCGCAACTCTGTGTGTGTCCCTAGTTACCATTGTCTGCATGAGACAGCGCAGACATGTTTCTCCCGTAACTCTGTGTGTGTCCCTAGTTACCATTGTCTGCATGAGACAGCGCAGACATGTTTCTCCCGTAACTCTGTGTGTGTCCCTAGTTACCATTGTCTGCATTAGACAGCGCAGACATGTTTCTCCCGTAACTCTGTGTGTGTCCCTAGTTACCATTGTCTGCATGAGACAGCGCAGACATGTTTCTCCCGTTACTCTGTCTGTGTCCCTAGTTACCATTGTCTGCATGAGACAGCGCAGACATGTTTCTCCCGTAACTCTGTCTGTGTCCCTAGTTATAATTGTCGGCATGAGACAGCACAGACATGTTTCTCCCGTAACTCTGTGTGTGTCCCTAGTTACCATTGTCTGCATGAGACAGCGCAGACATGTTTCTCCCGTAACTCTGTGTGTGTCCCTAGTTACCATTGTCTGCATGAGACAGCACAGACATGTTTCTCCCGTAACCCTGCGTGTGTCCCTAGTTACCATTGTCTGCATGAGACAGCGCAGACATGTTTCTCCCGTAACTCTGTGTGTGTCCCTAGTTACCATTGTCTGCATGAGACAGCGCAGAAATGTTTCTCCCGTAACTCTGTCTGTGTCCCTAGTTACCATTGTCTGCATGAGACAGCGCAGACATGTTTCTCCCATTACTCTGTGTGTGTCCCTAGTTACCATTGTCTGCATGAGACAGCGCAGACATGTTTCTCCCGTAACTCTGTGTGTGTCCCTATGTTTGCATGAGACAGCGCAGACATGTTTCTGCCTTAACTCTGTCTGTGTCCCTAGTTACCATTGTTTGCATGAGACAGCACAGACATGTTTCTCCCGTAACTCTGTGTGTCCCTAGTTACCATTGTCTGCATGAGACAGCGCAGACATGTTTCTCCCGTAACTCTGTGTGTGTCCCTATGTTTGCATGAGACAGCGCAGACATGTTTCTCCCGTAACTCTGTGTGTGTCCCTATGTTTGCATGAGACAGCACAGACATGTTTCTCCCGTAACTCTGTGTCTGTCCCTAGTTACCATTGTTTGCATGAGACAGCGCAGACATGTTTCTCCCGTAACTCTGTCTGTGTCCCTAGTTACCATTGTCGGCATGAGACAGCACTGAAATGTTTCTCCTGTAACTCTGTGTGTGGCCCTAATTACCATTGTCTGCATGAGGCAGCGCAGACATGTTTCTCCCGTAACTCTGTGTGTGTCCCTAGTTACCATTGTCTGCATGAGACAGCACAGACATGTTTCTCCCGTAACTCTGTGTGTGTCCCTAGTTACCATTGTCTGCATGAGACAGCACAGACATGTTTCTCCCGTAACTCTGTGTGTGTCCCTAGTTACCATTGTCTGCATGAGACAGCGCAGACATGTTTCTCTCGTAACTCTGTCTGTGTCCCTAGTTACCATTGTCTGCATGAGACAGCGCAGACATGTTTCTCCCATTACTCTGTGTGTGTCCCTAGTTACCATTGTCTGCATGAGACAGCGCAGACATGTTTCTCCCGTAACTCTGTGTCCCTAGTTACCATTGTTTGCATGAGACAGCGCAGACATGTTTCTCCCGTAACTCTGTCTGTGTCCCTAGTTACCATTGTTTGCATGAGACAGCGCAGACATGTTTCTCCCGTAACTCTGAGTGTGTCCCTAGTTACCATTGTCTGCATGAGACAGTGCAGACATGTTTCTCCCGTAACTCTGTCTGTGTCCCTAGTTACCATTGTCTGCATGAGACAGCGCAGACATGTTTCTCCCGTAACTCTGTGTGTGTCCCTAGTTACCATTGTCTGCATGAGACAGCGCAGACATGTTTCTCCCGTAACTCTGTGTGTGTCCCTAGTTACCATTGTCTGCATGAGACAGCGCAGACATGTTTCTCCCATTACTCTGTGTGTGTCCCTAGTTACCATTGTCTGCATGAGACAGCGCAGACATGTTTCTCCCGTAACTCTGTGTGTGTCCCTAGTTACCATTGTCTGCATGAGACAGCGCAGACATGTTTCTCCCGTAACTCTGTGTGTGTCCCTAGTTACCATTGTCTGCATGAGACAGCGCAGACATGTTTCTCCCGTAACTCTGTGTGTGTCCCTAGTTACCATTGTCTGCATGAGACAGCGCAGACATGTTTCTCCCGTAACTCTGTGTGTGTCCCTAGTTACCATTGTCTCCATGAGACAGCGCAGACATGTTTCTCCCGTAACTCTGTCTGTGTCCCTAGTTACCATTGTCTGCATGAGACAGCGCAGACATGTTTCTCCCGTAACTCTGTCTGTGTCCCTAGTTACCATTGTCTGCATGAGACAGCGCAGACATGTTTCTCCCGCAACTCTGTGTGTGTCCCTAGTTACCATTGTCTGCATGAGACAGCGCAGACATGTTTCTCCCGTAACTCTGTGTGTGTCCCTAGTTACCATTGTCTGCATGAGACAGCGCAGACATGTTTCTCCCGTAACTCTGTGTGTGTCCCTAGTTACCATTGTCTGCATTAGACAGCGCAGACATGTTTCTCCCGTAACTCTGTGTGTGTCCCTAGTTACCATTGTCTGCATGAGACAGCGCAGACATGTTTCTCCCGTTACTCTGTCTGTGTCCCTAGTTACCATTGTCTGCATGAGACAGCGCAGACATGTTTCTCCCGTAACTCTGTCTGTGTCCCTAGTTATAATTGTCGGCATGAGACAGCACAGACATGTTTCTCCCGTAACTCTGTGTGTGTCCCTAGTTACCATTGTCTGCATGAGACAGCGCAGACATGTTTCTCCCGTAACTCTGTGTGTGTCCCTAGTTACCATTGTCTGCATGAGACAGCGCAGACATGTTTCTCCCGTAACTCTGCGTGTGTCCCTAGTTACCATTGTCTGCATGAGACAGCGCAGACATGTTTCTCCCGTAACTCTGTGTGTGTCCCTAGTTACCATTGTCTGCATGAGACAGCGCAGACATGTTTCTCCCGTAACTCTGTCTGTGTCCCTAGTTACCATTGTCTGCATGAGACAGCGCAGACATGTTTCTCCCATTACTCTGTGTGTGTCCCTAGTTACCATTGTCTGCATGAGACAGCGCAGACATGTTTCTCCCGTAACTCTGTGTGTGTCCCTATGTTTGCATGAGACAGCGCAGACATGTTTCTGCCTTAACTCTGTCTGTGTCCCTAGTTACCATTGTTTGCATGAGACAGCACAGACATGTTTCTCCCGTAACTCTGTGTGTCCCTAGTTACCATTGTCTGCATGAGACAGCGCAGACATGTTTCTCCCGTAACTCTGTGTGTGTCCCTATGTTTGCATGAGACAGCGCAGACATGTTTCTCCCGTAACTCTGTGTGTGTCCCTATGTTTGCATGAGACAGCACAGACATATTTCTCCCGTAACTCTGTGTCTGTCCCTAGTTACCATTGTTTGCATGAGACAGCGCAGACATGTTTCTCCCGTAACTCTGTCTGTGTCCCTAGTTACCATTGTCGGCATGAGACAGCACTGAAATGTTTCTCCTGTAACTCTGTGTGTGGCCCTAATTACCATTGTCTGCATGAGGCAGCGCAGACATGTTTCTCCCGTAACTCTGTGTGTGTCCCTAGTTACCATTGTCTGCATGAGACAGCACAGACATGTTTCTCCCGTAACTCTGTGTGTGTCCCTAGTTACCATTGTCTGCATGAGACAGCACAGACATGTTTCTCCCGTAACTCTGTGTGTGTCCCTAGTTACCATTGTCTGCATGAGACAGCGCAGACATGTTTCTCTCGTAACTCTGTCTGTGTCCCTAGTTACCATTGTCTGCATGAGACAGCGCAAACATGTTTCTCCCATTACTCTGTGTGTGTCCCTAGTTACCATTGTCTGCATGAGACAGCGCAGACATGTTTCTCCCGTAACTCTGTGTCCCTAGTTACCATTGTTTGCATGAGACAGCGCAGACATGTTTCTCCCGTAACTCTGTCTGTGTCCCTAGTTACCATTGTTTGCATGAGACAGCGCAGACATGTTTCTCCCGTAACTCTGAGTGTGTCCCTAGTTACCATTGTCTGCATGAGACAGTGCAGACATGTTTCTCCCGTAACTCTGTCTGTGTCCCTAGTTACCATTGTCTGCATGAGACAGCGCAGACATGTTTCTCCCGTAACTCTGTCTGTGTCCCTAGTTACCATTGTCTGCATGAGACAGCGCAGACATGTTTCTCCCGTAACTCTGTGTGTGTCCCTAGTTACCATTGTCTGCATGAGACAGCGCAGACATGTTTCTCCCGTAACTCTGTGTGTGTCCCTAGTTACCATTGTCTGCATGAGACAGCGCAGACATGTTTCTCCCGTAACTCTGTGTGTGTCCCTAGTTACCATTGTCTGCATGAGACAGCGCAGACATGTTTCTCCCGTAACTCTGTGTGTGTCCCTAGTTACCATTGTCTCCATGAGACAGCGCAGACATGTTTCTCCCGTAACTCTGTCTGTGTCCCTAGTTACCATTGTCTGCATGAGACAGCGCAGACATGTTTCTCCCGTAACTCTGTCTGTGTCCCTAGTTACCATTGTCTGCATGAGACAGCGCAGACATGTTTCTCCCGCAACTCTGTGTGTGTCCCTAGTTACCATTGTCTGCATGAGACAGCGCAGACATGTTTCTCCCGTAACTCTGTGTGTGTCCCTAGTTACCATTGTCTGCATGAGACAGCACAGACATGTTTCTCCCGTAACTCTGTGTGTGTCCCTAGTTACCATTGTCTGCATTAGACAGCGCAGACATGTTTCTCCCGTAACTCTGTGTGTGTCCCTAGTTACCATTGTCTGCATGAGACAGCGCAGACATGTTTCTCCCGTTACTCTGTCTGTGTCCCTAGTTACCATTGTCTGCATGAGACAGCGCAGACATGTTTCTCCCGTAACTCTGTCTGTGTCCCTAGTTATAATTGTCGGCATGAGACAGCACAGACATGTTTCTCCCGTAACTCTGTGTGTGTCCCTAGTTACCATTGTCTGCATGAGACAGCGCAGACATGTTTCTCCCGTAACTCTGTGTGTGTCCCTAGTTACCATTGCCTGCATGAGACAGCACAGACATGTTTCTCCCGTAACTCTGCGTGTGTCCCTAGTTACCATTGTCTGCATGAGACAGTGCAGACATGTTTCTCCCGTAACTCTGCGTGTGTCCCTAGTTACCATTGTCTGCATGAGACAGCGCAGACATGTTTCTCCCGTAACTCTGTCTGTGTCCCTAGTTACCATTGTCTGCATGAGACAGCGCAGACATGTTTCTCCCATTACTCTGTGTGTGTCCCTAGTTACCATTGTCTGCATGAGACAGCGCAGACATGTTTCTCCCGTAACTCTGTGTGTGTCCCTATGTTTGCATGAGACAGCGCAGACATGTTTCTGCCTTAACTCTGTCTGTGTCCCTAGTTACCATTTTTGCATGAGACAGCACAGACATGTTTCTCCCGTAACTCTGTGTGTCCCTAGTTACCATTGTCTGCATGAGACAGCGCAGACATGTTTCTCCCGTAACTCTGTGTGTGTCCCTATGTTTGCATGAGACAGCGCAGACATGTTTCTCCCGTAACTCTGTGTGTGTCCCTATGTTTGCATGAGACAGCACAGACATGTTTCTCCCGTAACTCTGTGTGTGTCCCTAGTTACCATTGTTTGCATGAGACAGCGCAGACATGTTTCTCCCGTAACTCTGTCTGTGTCCCTAGTTACCATTGTCGGCATGAGACAGCACTGAAATGTTTCTCCTGTAACTCTGTGTGTGGCCCTAATTACCATTGTCTGCATGAGGCAGCGCAGACATGTTTCTCCCGTAACTCTGTGTGTGTCCCTAGTTACCATTGTCTGCATGAGACAGCACAGACATGTTTCTCCCGTAACTCTGTGTGTGTCCCTAGTTACCATTGTCTGCATGAGACAGCACAGACATGTTTCTCCCGTAACTCTGTGTGTGTCCCTAGTTACCATTGTCTGCATGAGACAGCGCAGACATGTTTCTCTCGTAACTCTGTCTGTGTCCCTAGTTACCATTGTCTGCATGAGACAGCGCAGACATGTTTCTCCCATTACTCTGTGTGTGTCCCTAGTTACCATTGTCTGCATGAGACAGCGCAGACATGTTTCTCCCGTAACTCTGTGTCCCTAGTTACCATTGTTTGCATGAGACAGCGCAGACATGTTTCTCCCGTAACTCTGTGTGTGTCCCTAGTTACCATTGTCTGCATGAGACAGCGCAGACATGTTTCTCCCGTAACTCTGTGTGTGTCCCTAGTTACCATTGTCTGCATTAGACAGCGCAGACATGTTTCTCCCGTAACTCTGTGTGTGTCCCTAGTTACCATTGTCTGCATGAGACAGCGCAGACATGTTTCTCCCGTTACTCTGTCTGTGTCCCTAGTTACCATTGTCTGCATGAGACAGCGCAGACATGTTTCTCCCGTAACTCTGTCTGTGTCCCTAGTTATAATTGTCGGCATGAGACAGCACAGACATGTTTCTCCCGTAACTCTGTGTGTGTCCCTAGTTACCATTGTCTGCATGAGACAGCGCAGACATGTTTCTCCCGTAACTCTGTGTGTGTCCCTAGTTACCATTGTCTGCATGAGACAGCACAGACATGTTTCTCCCGTAACCCTGCGTGTGTCCCTAGTTACCATTGTCTGCATGAGACAGCGCAGACATGTTTCTCCCGTAACTCTGTGTGTGTCCCTAGTTACCATTGTCTGCATGAGACAGCGCAGACATGTTTCTCCCGTAACTCTGTCTGTGTCCCTAGTTACCATTGTCTGCATGAGACAGCGCAGACATGTTTCTCCCATTACTCTGTGTGTGTCCCTAGTTACCATTGTCTGCATGAGACAGCGCAGACATGTTTCTCCCGTAACTCTGTGTGTGTCCCTATGTTTGCATGAGACAGCGCAGACATGTTTCTGCCTTAACTCTGTCTGTGTCCCTAGTTACCATTGTTTGCATGAGACAGCACAGACATGTTTCTCCCGTAACTCTGTGTGTCCCTAGTTACCATTGTCTGCATGAGACAGCGCAGACATGTTTCTCCCGTAACTCTGTGTGTGTCCCTATGTTTGCATGAGACAGCGCAGACATGTTTCTCCCGTAACTCTGTGTGTGTCCCTATGTTTGCATGAGACAGCACAGACATGTTTCTCCCGTAACTCTGTGTCTGTCCCTAGTTACCATTGTTTGCATGAGACAGCGCAGACATGTTTCTCCCGTAACTCTGTCTGTGTCCCTAGTTACCATTGTCGGCATGAGACAGCACTGAAATGTTTCTCCTGTAACTCTGTGTGTGGCCCTAATTACCATTGTCTGCATGAGGCAGCGCAGACATGTTTCTCCCGTAACTCTGTGTGTGTCCCTAGTTACCATTGTCTGCATGAGACAGCACAGACATGTTTCTCCCGTAACTCTGTGTGTGTCCCTAGTTACCATTGTCTGCATGAGACAGCACAGACATGTTTCTCCCGTAACTCTGTGTGTGTCCCTAGTTACCATTGTCTGCATGAGACAGCGCAGACATGTTTCTCTCGTAACTCTGTCTGTGTCCCTAGTTACCATTGTCTGCATGAGACAGCGCAGACATGTTTCTCCCATTACTCTGTGTGTGTCCCTAGTTACCATTGTCTGCATGAGACAGCGCAGACATGTTTCTCCCGTAACTCTGTGTCCCTAGTTACCATTGTTTGCATGAGACAGCGCAGACATGTTTCTCCCGTAACTCTGAGTGTGTCCCTAGTTACCATTGTCTGCATGAGACAGTGCAGACATGTTTCTCCCGTAACTCTGTCTGTGTCCCTAGTTACCATTGTCTGCATGAGACAGCGCAGACATGTTTCTCCCGTAACTCTGTGTGTGTCCCTAGTTACCATTGTCTGCATGAGACAGCGCAGACATGTTTCTCCCGTAACTCTGTGTGTGTCCCTAGTTACCATTGTCTGCATGAGACAGCGCAGACATGTTTCTCCCATTACTCTGTGTGTGTCCCTAGTTACCATTGTCTGCATGAGACAGCGCAGACATGTTTCTCCCGTAACTCTGTGTGTGTCCCTAGTTACCATTGTCTGCATGAGACAGCGCAGACATGTTTCTCCCGTAACTCTGTGTGTGTCCCTAGTTACCATTGTCTGCATGAGACAGCGCAGACATGTTTCTCCCGTAACTCTGTGTGTGTCCCTAGTTACCATTGTCTGCATGAGACAGCGCAGACATGTTTCTCCCGTAACTCTGTGTGTGTCCCTAGTTACCATTGTCTCCATGAGACAGCGCAGACATGTTTCTCCCGTAACTCTGTCTGTGTCCCTGTTTACCATTGTCTGCATGAGACAGCGCAGACATGTTTCTCCCGTAACTCTGTCTGTGTCCCTAGTTACCATTGTCTGCATGAGACAGCGCAGACATGTTTCTCCCGCAACTCTGTGTGTGTCCCTAGTTACCATTGTCTGCATGAGACAGCGCAGACATGTTTCTCCCGTAACTCTGTGTGTGTCCCTAGTTACCATTGTCTGCATGAGACAGCGCAGACATGTTTCTCCCGTAACTCTGTGTGTGTCCCTAGTTACCATTGTCTGCATTAGACAGCGCAGACATGTTTCTCCCGTAACTCTGTGTGTGTCCCTAGTTACCATTGTCTGCATGAGACAGCGCAGACATGTTTCTCCCGTTACTCTGTCTGTGTCCCTAGTTACCATTGTCTGCATGAGACAGCGCAGACATGTTTCTCCCGTAACTCTGTCTGTGTCCCTAGTTATAATTGTCGGCATGAGACAGCACAGACATGTTTCTCCCGTAACTCTGTGTGTGTCCCTAGTTACCATTGTCTGCATGAGACAGCGCAGACATGTTTCTCCCGTAACTCTGTGTGTGTCCCTAGTTACCATTGTCTGCATGAGACAGCGCAGACATGTTTCTCCCGTAACTCTGCGTGTGTCCCTAGTTACCATTGTCTGCATGAGACAGCGCAGACATGTTTCTCCCGTAACTCTGTGTGTGTCCCTAGTTACCATTGTCTGCATGAGACAGCGCAGACATGTTTCTCCCGTAACTCTGTCTGTGTCCCTAGTTACCATTGTCTGCATGAGACAGCGCAGACATGTTTCTCCCATTACTCTGTGTGTGTCCCTAGTTACCATTGTCTGCATGAGACAGCGCAGACATGTTTCTCCCGTAACTCTGTGTGTGTCCCTATGTTTGCATGAGACAGCGCAGACATGTTTCTGCCTTAACTCTGTCTGTGTCCCTAGTTACCATTGTTTGCATGAGACAGCACAGACATGTTTCTCCCGTAACTCTGTGTGTCCCTAGTTACCATTGTCTGCATGAGACAGCGCAGACATGTTTCTCCCGTAACTCTGTGTGTGTCCCTATGTTTGCATGAGACAGCGCAGACATGTTTCTCCCGTAACTCTGTGTGTGTCCCTATGTTTGCATGAGACAGCACAGACATGTTTCTCCCGTAACTCTGTGTCTGTCCCTAGTTACCATTGTTTGCATGAGACAGCGCAGACATGTTTCTCCCGTAACTCTTTCTGTGTCCCTAGTTACCATTGTCGGCATGAGACAGCACTGAAATGTTTCTCCTGTAACTCTGTGTGTGGCCCTAATTACCATTGTCTGCATGAGACAGCACAGACATGTTTCTCCCGTAACTCTGTGTGTGTCCCTAGTTACCATTGTCTGCATGAGACAGCACAGACATGTTTCTCCCGTAACTCTGTGTGTGTCCCTAGTTACCATTGTCTGCATGAGACAGCGCAGACATGTTTCTCTCGTAACTCTGTCTGTGTCCCTAGTTACCATTGTCTGCATGAGACAGCGCAAACATGTTTCTCCCATTACTCTGTGTGTGTCCCTAGTTACCATTGTCTGCATGAGACAGCGCAGACATGTTTCTCCCGTAACTCTGTGTCCCTAGTTACCATTGTTTGCATGAGACAGCGCAGACATGTTTCTCCCGTAACTCTGTCTGTGTCCCTAGTTACCATTGTTTGCATGAGACAGCGCAGACATGTTTCTCCCGTAACTCTGAGTGTGTCCCTAGTTACCATTGTCTGCATGAGACAGTGCAGACATGTTTCTCCCGTAACTCTGTCTGTGTCCCTAGTTACCATTGTCTGCATGAGACAGCGCAGACATGTTTCTCCCGTAACTCTGTCTGTGTCCCTAGTTACCATTGTCTGCATGAGACAGCGCAGACATGTTTCTCCCGTAACTCTGTGTGTGTCCCTAGTTACCATTGTCTGCATGAGACAGCGCAGACATGTTTCTCCCGTAACTCTGTGTGTGTCCCTAGTTACCATTGTCTGCATGAGACAGCGCAGACATGTTTCTCCCGTAACTCTGTGTGTGTCCCTAGTTACCATTGTCTGCATGAGACAGCGCAGACATGTTTCTCCCGTAACTCTGTGTGTGTCCCTAGTTACCATTGTCTCCATGAGACAGCGCAGACATGTTTCTCCCGTAACTCTGTCTGTGTCCCTAGTTACCATTGTCTGCATGAGACAGCGCAGACATGTTTCTCCCGCAACTCTGTGTGTGTCCCTAGTTACCATTGTCTGCATGAGACAGCGCAGACATGTTTCTCCCGCAACTCTGTGTGTGTCCCTAGTTACCATTGTCTGCATGAGACAGCACAGACATGTTTCTCCCGTAACTCTGTGTGTGTCCCTAGTTACCATTGTCTGCATTAGACAGCGCAGACATGTTTCTCCCGTAACTCTGTGTGTGTCCCTAGTTACCATTGTCTGCATGAGACAGCCCAGACATGTTTCTCCCGTTACTCTGTCTGTGTCCCTAGTTACCATTGTCTGCATGAGACAGCGCAGACATGTTTCTCCCGTAACTCTGTCTGTGTCCCTAGTTACAATTGTCGGCATGAGACAGCACAGACATGTTTCTCCCGTAACTCTGTGTGTGTCCCTAGTTACCATTGTCTGCATGAGACAGCGCAGACATGTTTCTCCCGTAACTCTGTGTGTGTCCCTAGTTACCATTGCCTGCATGAGACAGCACAGACATGTTTCTCCCGTAACTCTGCGTGTGTCCCTAGTTACCATTGTCTGCATGAGACAGCGCAGACATGTTTCTCCCGTAACTCTGCGTGTGTCCCTAGTTACCATTGTCTGCATGAGACAGCGCAGACATGTTTCTCCCGTAACTCTGCGTGTGTCCCTAGTTACCATTGTCTGCATGAGACAGCGCAGACATGTTTCTCCCATTACTCTGTGTGTGTCCCTAGTTACCATTGTCTGCATGAGACAGCGCAGACATGTTTCTCCCATTACTCTGTGTGTGTCCCTATGTTTGCATGAGACAGCGCAGACATGTTTCTGCCTTAACTCTGTCTGTGTCCCTAGTTACCATTTTTGCATGAGACAGCACAGACATGTTTCTCCCGTAACTCTGTGTGTCCCTAGTTACCATTGTCTGCATGAGACAGCGCAGACATGTTTCTCCCGTAACTCTGTGTGTGTCCCTATGTTTGCATGAGACAGCGCAGACATGTTTCTCCCGTAACTCTGTGTGTGTCCCTATGTTTGCATGAGACAGCACAGACATGTTTCTCCCGTAACTCTGTGTGTGTCCCTAGTTACCATTGTTTGCATGAGACAGCGCAGACATGTTTCTCCCGTAACTCTGTCTGTGTCCCTAGTTACCATTGTCGGCATGAGACAGCACTGAAATGTTTCTCCTGTAACTCTGTGTGTGGCCCTAATTACCATTGTCTGCATGAGGCAGCGCAGACATGTTTCTCCCGTAACTCTGTGTGTGTCCCTAGTTACCATTGTCTGCATGAGACAGCACAGACATGTTTCTCCCGTAACTCTGTGTGTGTCCCTAGTTACCATTGTCTGCATGAGACAGCACAGACATGTTTCTCCCGTAACTCTGTGTGTGTCCCTAGTTACCATTGTCTGCATGAGACAGCGCAGACATGTTTCTCTCGTAACTCTGTCTGTGTCCCTAGTTACCATTGTCTGCATGAGACAGCGCAGACATGTTTCTCCCATTACTCTGTGTGTGTCCCTAGTTACCATTGTCTGCATGAGACAGCGCAGACATGTTTCTCCCGTAACTCTGTGTCCCTAGTTACCATTGTTTGCATGAGACAGCGCAGACATGTTTCTCCCGTAACTCTGTCTGTGTCCCTAGTTACCATTGTTTGCATGAGACAGCGCAGACATGTTTCTCCCGTAACTCTGAGTGTGTCCCTAGTTACCATTGTCTGCATGAGACAGTGCAGACATGTTTCTCCCGTAACTCTGTCTGTGTCCCTAGTTACCATTGTCTGCATGAGACAGCGCAGACATGTTTCTCCCGTAACTCTGTCTGTGTCCCTAGTTACCATTGTCTGCATGAGACAGCGCAGACATGTTTCTCCCGTAACTCTGTGTGTGTCCCTAGTTACCATTGTCTGCATGAGACAGCGCAGACATGTTTCTCCCGTAACTCTGTGTGTGTCCCTAGTTACCATTGTCTGCATGAGACAGCGCAGACATGTTTCTCCCATTACTCTGTGTGTGTCCCTAGTTACCATTGTCTGCATGAGACAGCGCAGACATGTTTCTCCCGTAACTCTGTGTGTGTCCCTAGTTACCATTGTCTGCATGAGACAGCGCAGACATGTTTCTCCCGTAACTCTGTGTGTGTCCCTAGTTACCATTGTCTGCATGAGACAGCGCAGACATGTTTCTCCCGTAACTCTGTGTGTGTCCCTAGTTACCATTGTCTGCATGAGACAGCGCAGACATGTTTCTCCCGTAACTCTGTGTGTGTCCCTAGTTACCATTGTCTCCATGAGACAGCGCAGACATGTTTCTCCCGTAACTCTGTGTGTGTCCCTAGTTACCATTGTCTCCATGAGACAGCGCAGACATGTTTCTCCCGTAACTCTGTCTGTGTCCCTAGTTACCATTGTCTGCATGAGACAGCGCAGACATGTTTCTCCCGTAACTCTGTCTGTGTCCCTAGTTACCATTGTCTGCATGAGACAGCGCAGACATGTTTCTCCCGCAACTCTGTGTGTGTCCCTAGTTACCATTGTCTGCATGAGACAGCGCATACATGTTTCTCCCGTAACTCTGTGTGTGTCCCTAGTTACCATTGTCTGCATGAGACAGCGCAGACATGTTTCTCCCGTAACTCTGTGTGTGTCCCTAGTTACCATTGTCTGCATTAGACAGCGCAGACATGTTTCTCCCGTAACTCTGTGTGTGTCCCTAGTTACCATTGTCTGCATGAGACAGCGCAGACATGTTTCTCCCGTTACGCTGTCTGTGTCCCTAGTTACCATTGTCTGCATGAGACAGCGCAGACATGTTTCTCCCGTAACTCTGTCTGTGTCCCTAGTTATAATTGTCGGCATGAGACAGCACAGACATGTTTCTCCCGTAACTCTGTGTGTGTCCCTAGTTACCATTGTCTGCATGAGACAGCGCAGACATGTTTCTCCCGTAACTCTGTGTGTGTCCCTAGTTACCATTGTCTGCATGAGACAGCGCAGACATGTTTCTCCCGTAACTCTGCGTGTGTCCCTAGTTACCATTGTCTGCATGAGACAGCGCAGACATGTTTCTCCCGTAACTCTGTGTGTGTCCCTAGTTACCATTGTCTGCATGAGACAGCGCAGACATGTTTCTCCCGTAACTCTGTCTGTGTCCCTAGTTACCATTGTCTGCATGAGACAGCGCAGACATGTTTCTCCCATTACTCTGTGTGTGTCCCTAGTTACCATTGTCTGCATGAGACAGCGCAGACATGTTTCTGCCTTAACTCTGTCTGTGTCCCTAGTTACCATTGTTTGCATGAGACAGCACAGACATGTTTCTCCCGTAACTCTGTGTGTCCCTAGTTACCATTGTCTGCATGAGACAGCGCAGACATGTTTCTCCCGTAACTCTGTGTGTGTCCCTATGTTTGCATGAGACAGCGCAGACATGTTTCTCCCGTAACTCTGTGTGTGTCCCTATGTTTGCATGAGACAGCACAGACATGTTTCTCCCGTAACTCTGTGTCTGTCCCTAGTTACCATTGTTTGCATGAGACAGCGCAGACATGTTTCTCCCGTAACTCTGTCTGTGTCCCTAGTTACCATTGTCGGCATGAGACAGCACTGAAATGTTTCTCCTGTAACTCTGTGTGTGGCCCTAATTACCATTGTCTGCATGAGGCAGCGCAGACATGTTTCTCCCGTAACTCTGTGTGTGTCCCTAGTTACCATTGTCTGCATGAGACAGCACAGACATGTTTCTCCCGTAACTCTGTGTGTGTCCCTAGTTACCATTGTCTGCATGAGACAGCACAGACATGTTTCTCCCGTAACTCTGTGTGTGTCCCTAGTTACCATTGTCTGCATGAGACAGCGCAGACATGTTTCTCTCGTAACTCTGTCTGTGTCCCTAGTTACCATTGTCTGCATGAGACAGCGCAGACATGTTTCTCCCATTACTCTGTGTGTGTCCCTAGTTACCATTGTCTGCATGAGACAGCGCAGACATGTTTCTCCCGTAACTCTGTGTCCCTAGTTACCATTGTTTGCATGAGACAGCGCAGACATGTTTCTCCCGTAACTCTGTCTGTGTCCCTAGTTACCATTGTTTGCATGAGACAGCGCAGACATGTTTCTCCCGTAACTCTGAGTGTGTCCCTAGTTACCATTGTCTGCATGAGACAGTGCAGACATGTTTCTCCCGTAACTCTGTCTGTGTCCCTAGTTACCATTGTCTGCATGAGACAGCGCAGACATGTTTCTCCCGTAACTCTGTCTGTGTCCCTAGTTACCATTGTCTGCATGAGACAGCGCAGACATGTTTCTCCCGTAACTCTGTGTGTGTCCCTAGTTACCATTGTCTGCATGAGACAGCGCAGACATGTTTCTCCCGTAACTCTGTGTGTGTCCCTAGTTACCATTGTCTGCATGAGACAGCGCAGACATGTTTCTCCCGTAACTCTGTGTGTGTCCCTAGGTACCATTGTCTGCATGAGACAGCGCAGACATGTTTCTCCCGTAACTCTGTGTGTGTCCCTAGTTACCATTGTCTCCATGAGACAGCGCAGACATGTTTCTCCCGTAACTCTGTCTGTGTCCCTAGTTACCATTGTCTGCATGAGACAGCGCAGACATGTTTCTCCCGTAACTCTGTCTGTGTCCCTAGTTACCATTGTCTGCATGAGACAGCGCAGACATGTTTCTCCCGCAACTCTGTGTGTGTCCCTAGTTACCATTGTCTGCATGAGACAGCGCAGACATGTTTCTCCCGTAACTCTGTGTGTGTCCCTAGTTACCATTGTCTGCATGAGACAGCACAGACATGTTTCTCCCGTAACTCTGTGTGTGTCCCTAGTTACCATTGTCTGCATTAGACAGCGCAGACATGTTTCTCCCGTAACTCTGTGTGTGTCCCTAGTTACCATTGTCTGCATGAGACAGCGCAGACATGTTTCTCCCGTTACTCTGTCTGTGTCCCTAGTTACCATTGTCTGCATGAGACAGCGCAGACATGTTTCTCCCGTAACTCTGTCTGTGTCCCTAGTTATAATTGTCGGCATGAGACAGCACAGACATGTTTCTCCCGTAACTCTGTGTGTGTCCCTAGTTACCATTGTCTGCATGAGACAGCGCAGACATGTTTCTCCCGTAACTCTGTGTGTGTCCCTAGTTACCATTGCCTGCATGAGACAGCACAGACATGTTTCTCCCGTAACTCTGCGTGTGTCCCTAGTTACCATTGTCTGCATGAGACAGCGCAGACATGTTTCTCCCGTAACTCTGCGTGTGTCCCTAGTTACCATTGTCTGCATGAGACAGCGCAGACATGTTTCTCCCGTAACTCTGTCTGTGTCCCTAGTTACCATTGTCTGCATGAGACAGCGCAGACATGTTTCTCCCATTACTCTGTGTGTGTCCCTAGTTACCATTGTCTGCATGAGACAGCGCAGACATGTTTCTCCCGTAACTCTGTGTGTGTCCCTATGTTTGCATGAGACAGCGCAGACATGTTTCTCCCTTAACTCTGTCTGTGTCCCTAGTTACCATTTTTGCATGAGACAGCACAGACATGTTTCTCCCGTAACTCTGTGTGTCCCTAGTTACCATTGTCTGCATGAGACAGCGCAGACATGTTTCTCCCGTAACTCTGTGTGTGTCCCTATGTTTGCATGAGACAGCGCAGACATGTTTCTCCCGTAACTCTGTGTGTGTCCCTATGTTTGCATGAGACAGCACAGACATGTTTCTCCCGTAACTCTGTGTCTGTCCCTAGTTACCATTGTTTGCATGAGACAGCGCAGACATGTTTCTCCCGTAACTCTGTCTGTGTCCCTAGTTACCATTGTCGGCATAAGACAGCACAGAAATGTTTCTCCCGTAACTCTGTGTCTATCCCTAGTTGCCATTGTCTGCATAAGACAGCACTGAAATGTTTCTCCCGTAACTCTGTGTGTATTCCTAGTTACCACTGTCTGCATAAGAATGCACAGACATGTTTCTCCCATAACTCTGTGTGTATCCCTAGTTACCATTGTCTCCATAAGAGAGCACACACGTTTCTCCCGTAACTCTGTGTGTATACCTAGTTACCATTGTCTGCATAAGACAGCACAGAAATGTTTCTCCCGTAACTCTGTGTCTATCCCTAGTTGCCATTGTCTGCATAAGACAGCACTGAAATGTTTCTCCCATAACTCTGTGTGTATTCCTAGTTACCACTGTCTGCATAAGAATGCACAGACATGTTTCTCCCATAACTCTGTGTGTATCCCTAGTTACCATTGTCTCCATAAGAGAGCACACACGTTTCTCCCGTAACTCTGTGTGTATACCTAGTTACCATTGTCTGCATAAGGCAGCACAGACATGTTTCTCCCATAACTCTGTGTGTATCCCTAGTTACCATTGTCTGCATAAGACAGCGCAGACATGTTTCTCCCGTAACTCTGTCTGTGTCCCTAGTTACCATTGTCTGCATGAGACAGCGCAGACATGTTTCTCCCGTAACTCTGTGTGTATCCCTAGTTACCATTGTCTGCATAAGACCGCGCAGACATGTTTCTCCCATAACTCTGTGTATCCCTAGTTACCATTGTCTGCATAAGACAGCGCAGACATGTTTCTCCCGTAACTCTGTCTGTGTCCCTAGTTACCATTGTTTGCATGAGACAGCGCAGACATGTTTCTCCCGTAACTCTGTGTGTGTCCCTAGTTACCATTGTCTGCATAAAACAGCATAGACATGTTTCTCCCGTAACTCTGTGTGTGTCCCCAGTTACCACTGTCTGCATGAGACAGCGCAGCCATGTTTCTCCCGTAACTCTGTGTGTATTCCTAGTTACCACTGTCTGCATAAGACAGCACTGAAATGTTTCTCCCGTAACTCTGTGTGTGTCCCTAGTTACCACTGTCTGCATGAGACAGCGCAGACATGTTTCTCCCGTAACTCTGTGTGTATCTCTAATTACCATTGTCTGCATAAGAGAGCACACACGTTTCTCCCGTAACTCTGTGTGTATACCTAGTTACCATTGTCTGCATAAGACAGCACTGAAATGTTTCTCCCGTAACTCTGTGTCTATCCCTAGTTGCCATTGTCTGCATAAGACAGCACTGAAATGTTTCTCCCGTAACTCTGTGTGTATTCCTAGTTACCACTGTCTGCATAAGAATGCACAGACATGTTTCTCCCATAACTCTGTGTGTATCCCTAGTTACCATTGTCTCCATAAGAGAGCACACACGTTTCTCCCGTAACTCTGTGTGTATACCTAGTTACCATTGTCTGCATAAGACAGCACAGAAATGTTTCTCCCGTAACTCTGTGTCTATCCCTAGTTGCCATTGTCTGCATAAGACAGCACTGAAATGTTTCTCCCATAACTCTGTGTGTATTCCTAGTTACCACTGTCTGCATAAGAATGCACAGACATGTTTCTCCCATAACTCTGTGTGTATCCCTAGTTACCATTGTCTCCATAAGAGAGCACATACGTTTCTCCCGTAACTCTGTGTGTATACCTAGTTACCATTGTCTGCATAAGGCAGCACAGACATGTTTCTCCCATAACTCTGTGTGTATCCCTAGTTACCATTGTCTGCATAAGACAGCGCAGACATGTTTCTCCCGTAACTCTGTCTGTGTCCCTAGTTACCATTGTCTGCATGAGACAGCGCAGACATGTTTCTCCCGTAACTCTGTGTGTATCCCTAGTTACCATTGTCTGCATAAGACCGCGCAGACATGTTTCTCCCATAACTCTGTGTATCCCTAGTTACCATTGTCTGCATAAGACAGCGCAGACATGTTTCTCCCGTAACTCTGTCTGTGTCCCTAGTTACCATTGTTTGCATGAGACAGCGCAGACATGTTTCTCCCGTAACTCTGTGTGTGTCCCTAGTTACCATTGTCTGCATAAAACAGCATAGACATGTTTCTCCCGTAACTCTGTGTGTGTCCCCAGTTACCACTGTCTGCATGAGACAGCGCAGACATGTTTCTCCCGTAACTCTGTGTGTATTCCTAGTTACCACTGTCTGCATAAGACAGCACTGAAATGTTTCTCCCGTAACTCTGTGTGTGTCCCTAGTTACCACTGTCTGCATGAGACAGCGCAGACATGTTTCTCCCGTAACTCTGTGTGTGTCCCTAGTTACCATTGTCTGCATGAGACAGCGCAGACATGTTTCTCCCGTAACTCTGTGTGTGTCCCTAGTTACCATTGTCTGCATGAGACAGCGCAGACATGTTTCTCCCGTAACTTTGTGTGTGTGCCTAGTTACCATTGTCTGCATGAGACAGCGCAGACATGTTTCTCCCGTAACTCTGTGTGTGTCCCTAGTGACCATTGTCTGCATGAGACAGCGCAGACATGTTTCTCCCGTAAATCTGTCTGTGTCCCTAGTTACCATTGTCTGCATGAGACAGCGCAGACATGTTTCTCCCGTAACTCTGTGTCCCTAGTTACCATTGTTTGCATGAGACAGCGCAGACATGTTTCTCCCGTAACTCTGTGTGTGTCCCTAGTTACCATTGTCTGCATGAGACAGCGCAGACATGTTTCTCCCGTAACTCTGTCTGTGTCCCTAGTTACCATTGTCTGCATGAGACAGCGCAGACATGTTTCTCCCGTAACTCTGTCTGTGTCCCTAGTTACCATTGTCTGCATGAGACAGCGCAGACATGTTTCTCCCGTAACTCTGTGTGTGTCCCTAGTTACCATTGTCTGCATGAGACAGCGCAGACATGTTTCTCCCGTAACTCTGTGTGTGTCCCTAGTTACCATTGTCTGCATGAGACAGCGCAGACATGTTTCTCCCGTAACTCTGTGTGTGTCCCTAGTTACCATTGTCTGCATGAGACAGCGCAGACATGTTTCTCCCGTAACTCTGTGTGTGTCCCTAGTTACCATTGTCTGCATGAGACAGCGCAGACATGTTTCTCCCATAACTCTGTGTGTGTCCCTAGTTACCATTGTCTCCATGAGACAGCGCAGACATGTTTCTCCCGTAACTCTGTCTGTGTCCCTAGTTACCATTGTCTGCATGAGACAGCGCAGACATGTTTCTCCCGTAACTCTGTCTGTGTCCCTAGTTACCATTGTCTGCATGAGACAGCGCAGACATGTTTCTCCCACAACTCTGTGTGTGTCCCTAGTTACCATTGTCTGCATGAGACAGCGCAGACATGTTTCTCCCGTAACTCTGTGTGTGTCCCTAGTTACCATTGTCTGCATGAGACAGCGCAGACATGTTTCTCCCGTAACTCTGTGTGTGTCCCTAGTTACCATTGTCTGCATTAGACAGCGCAGACATGTTTCTCCCGTAACTCTGTGTGTGTCCCTAGTTACCATTGTCTGCATGAGACAGCGCAGACATGTTTCTCCCGTTACTCTGTCTGTGTCCCTAGTTACCATTGTCTGCATGAGACAGCGCAGACATGTTTCTCCCGTAACTCTGTCTGTGTCCCTAGTTATAATTGTCGGCATGAGACAGCACAGACATGTTTCTCCCGTAACTATGTGTGTGTCCCTAGTTACCATTGTCTGCATGAGACAGCGCAGACATGTTTCTCCCGTAACTCTGTGTCCCTAGTTACCATTGTTTGCATGAGACAGCGCAGACATGTTTCTCCCGTAACTCTGTCTGTGTCCCTAGTTACCATTGTTTGCATGAGACAGCGCAGACATGTTTCTCCCATAACTCTGTGTGTGTCCCTAGTTACCATTGTCTGCATGAGACAGTGCAGACATGTTTCTCCCGTAACTCTGTCTGTGTCCCTAGTTACCATTGTCTGCATGAGACAGCGCAGACATGTTTCTCCCGTAACTCTGTCTGTGTCCCTAGTTACCATTGTCTGCATGAGACAGCGCAGACATGTTTCTCCAGTAACTCTGTGTGTGTCCCTAGTTACCATTGTCTGCATGAGACAGCGCAGACATGTTTCTCCCGTAACTCTGTGTGTGTCCCTAGTTACCATTGTCTGCATGAGACAGCGCAGACATGTTTCTCCCGTAACTCTGTGTGTGTCCCTAGTTACCATTGTCTGCATGAGACAGCGCAGACATGTTTCTCCCGTAACTCTGTGTGTGTCCCTAGTTACCATTGTCTCCATGAGACAGCGCAGACATGTTTCTCCCGTAACTCTGTCTGTGTCCCTAGTTACCATTGTCTGCATGAGACAGCGCAGACATGTTTCTCCCGTAACTCTGTCTGTGTCCCTAGTTACCATTGTCTGCATGAGACAGCGCAGACATGTTTCTCCCGCAACTCTGTGTGTGTCCCTAGTTACCATTGTCTGCATGAGACAGCGCAGACATGTTTCTCCCGTAACTCTGTGTGTGTCCCTAGTTACCATTGTCTGCATGAGACAGCGCAGACATGTTTCTCCCGTAACTCTGTGTGTGTCCCTAGTTACCATTGTCTGCATTAGACAGCGCAGACATGTTTCTCCCGTAACTCTGTGTGTGTCCCTAGTTACCATTGTCTGCATGAGACAGCGCAGACATGTTTCTCCCGTTACTCTGTCTGTGTCCCTAGTTACCATTGTCTGCATGAGACAGCGCAGACATGTTTCTCCCGTAACTCTGTCTGTGTCCCTAGTTATAATTGTCGGCATGAGACAGCACAGACATGTTTCTCCCGTAACTCTGTGTGTGTCCCTAGTTACCATTGTCTGCATGAGACAGCGCAGACATGTTTCTCACGTAACTCTGTGTGTGTCCCTAGTTACCATTGTCTGCATGAGACAGCACAGACATGTTTCTCCCGTAACTCTGCGTGTGTCCCTAGTTACCATTGTCTGCATGAGACAGCGCAGACATGTTTCTCCCGTAACTCTGTGTGTGTCCCTAGTTACCATTGTCTGCATGAGACAGCGCAGACATGTTTCTCCCGTAACTCTGTCTGTGTCCCTAGTTACCATTGTCTGCATGAGACAGCGCAGACATGTTTCTCCCATTACTCTGTGTGTGTCCCTAGTTACCATTGTCTGCATGAGACAGTGCAGACATGTTTCTCCCGTAACTCTGTGTGTGTCCCTATGTTTGCATGAGACAGCGCAGACATGTTTCTCCCTTAACTCTGTCTGTGTCCCTAGTTACCATTGTTTGCATGAGACAGCACAGACATGTTTCTCCCGTAACTCTGTGTGTCCCTAGTTACCATTGTCTGCATGAGACAGCGCAGACATGTTTCTCCCGTAACTCTGTGTGTGTCCCTATGTTTGCATGAGACAGCGCAGACATGTTTCTCCCGTAACTCTGTGTGTGTCCCTATGTTTGCATGAGACAGCACAGACATGTTTCTCCCGTAACTCTGTGTCTGTCCCTTGTTACCATTGTTTGCATGAGACAGCGCAGACATGTTTCTCCCGTAACTCTGTCTGTGTCCCTAGTTACCATTGTCGGCATGAGACAGCACTGAAATGTTTCTCCTGTAACTCTGTGTGTGGCCCTAATTACCATTGTCTGCATGAGGCAGCGCAGACATGTTTCTCCCGTAACTCTCTGTGTGTCCCTAGTTACCATTGTCTGCATGAGACAGCACAGACATGTTTCTCCCGTAACTCTGTGTGTGTCCCTAGTTACCATTGTCTGCATGAGACAGCACAGACATGTTTCTCCCGTAACTCTGTGTGTGTCCCTAGTTACCATTGTCTGCATGAGACAGCGCAGACATGTTTCTCTCGTAACTCTGTCTGTGTCCCTAGTTACCATTGTCTGCATGAGACAGCGCAGACATGTTTCTCCCATTACTCTGTGTGTGTCCCTAGTTACCATTGTCTGCATGAGACAGCGCAGACATGTTTCTCCCGTAACTCTGTGTCCCTAGTTACCATTGTTTGCATGAGACAGCGCAGACATGTTTCTCCCGTAACTCTGTCTGTGTCCCTAGTTACCATTGTTTGCATGAGACAGCGCAGACATGTTTCTCCCGTAACTCTGTGTGTGTCCCTAGTTACCATTGTCTGCATGAGACAGTGCAGACATGTTTCTCCCGTAACTCTGTCTGTGTCCCTAGTTACCATTGTCTGCATGAGACAGCGCAGACATGTTTCTCCCGTAACTCTGTCTGTGTCCCTAGTTACCATTGTCTGCATGAGACAGCGCAGACATGTTTCTCCCGTAACTCTGTGTGTGTTTCTAGTTACCATTGTCTGCATGAGACAGCGCAGACATGTTTCTCCCGTAACTCTGTGTGTGTCCCTAGTTACCATTGTCTGCATGAGACAGCGCAGACATGTTTCTCCCGTAACTCTGTGTGTGTCCCTAGTTACCATTGTCTGCATGAGACAGCGCAGACATGTTTCTCCCGTAACTCTGTGTGTGTCCCTAGTTACCATTGTCTCCATGAGACAGCGCAGACATGTTTCTCCCGTAACTCTGTCTGTGTCCCTAGTTACCATTGTCTGCATGAGACAGCGCAGACATGTTTCTCCCGTAACTCTGTCTGTGTCCCTAGTTACCATTGTCTGCATGAGACAGCGCAGACATGTTTCTCCCGCAACTCTGTGTGTGTCCCTAGTTACCATTGTCTGCATGAGACAGCGCAGACATGTTTCTCCCGTAACTCTGTGTGTGTCCCTAGTTACCATTGTCTGCATGAGACAGCGCAGACATGTTTCTCCCGTAACTCTGTGTGTGTCCCTAGTTACCATTGTCTGCATTAGACAGCGCAGACATGTTTCTCCCGTAACTCTGTGTGTGTCCCTAGTTACCATTGTCTGCATGAGACAGCGCAGACATGTTTCTCCCGTTACTCTGTCTGTGTCCCTAGTTACCATTGTCTGCATGAGACAGCGCAGACATGTTTCTCCCGTAACTCTGTCTGTGTCCCTAGTTATAATTGTCGGCATGAGACAGCACAGACATGTTTCTCCCGTAACTCTGTGTGTGTCCCTAGTTACCATTGTCTGCATGAGACAGCGCAGACATGTTTCTCCCGTAACTCTGTGTGTGTCCCTAGTTACCATTGTCTGCATGAGACAGCACAGACATGTTTCTCCCGTAACTCTGCGTGTGTCCCTAGTTACCATTGTCTGCATGAGACAGCGCAGACATGTTTCTCCCGTAACTCTGCGTGTGTCCCTAGTTACCATTGTCTGCATGAGACAGCGCAGACATGTTTCTCCCGTAACTCTGTCTGTGTCCCTAGTTACCATTGTCTGCATGAGACAGCGCAGACATGTTTCTCCCATTACTCTGTGTGTGTCCCTAGTTACCATTGTCTGCATGAAACAGCGCAGACATGTTTCTCCCGTAACTCTGTGTGTGTCCCTATGTTTGCATGAGACAGCGCAGACATGTTTCTCCCTTAACTCTGTCTGTGTCCCTAGTTACCATTGTTTGCATGAGACAGCACAGACATGTTTCTCCCGTAACTCTGTGTGTCCCTAGTTACCATTGTCTGCATGAGACAGTGCAGACATGTTTCTCCCGTAACTCTGTCTGTGTCCCTAGTTACCATTGTCTGCATGAGACAGCGCAGACATGTTTCTCCCGTAACTCTGTCTGTGTCCCTAGTTACCATTGTCTGCATGAGACAGCGCAGACATGTTTCTCCCGTAACTCTGTGTGTGTTTCTAGTTACCATTGTCTGCATGAGACAGCGCAGACATGTTTCTCCCGTAACTCTGTGTGTGTCCCTAGTTACCATTGTCTGCATGAGACAGCGCAGACATGTTTCTCCCGTAACTCTGTGTGTGTCCCTAGTTACCATTGTCTGCATGAGACAGCGCAGACATGTTTCTCCCGTAACTCTGTGTGTGTCCCTAGTTACCATTGTCTCCATGAGACAGCGCAGACATGTTTCTCCCGTAACTCTGTCTGTGTCCCTAGTTACCATTGTCTGCATGAGACAGCGCAGACATGTTTCTCCCGTAACTCTGTCTGTGTCCCTAGTTACCATTGTCTGCATGAGACAGCGCAGACATGTTTCTCCCGCAACTCTGTGTGTGTCCCTAGTTACCATTGTCTGCATGAGACAGCGCAGACATGTTTCTCCCGTAACTCTGTGTGTGTCCCTAGTTACCATTGTCTGCATGAGACAGCGCAGACATGTTTCTCCCGTAACTCTGTGTGTGTCCCTAGTTACCATTGTCTGCATTAGACAGCGCAGACATGTTTCTCCCGTAACTCTGTGTGTGTCCCTAGTTACCATTGTCTGCATGAGACAGCGCAGACATGTTTCTCCCGTTACTCTGTCTGTGTCCCTAGTTACCATTGTCTGCATGAGACAGCGCAGACATGTTTCTCCCGTAACTCTGTCTGTGTCCCTAGTTATAATTGTCGGCATGAGACAGCACAGACATGTTTCTCCCGTAACTCTGTGTGTGTCCCTAGTTACCATTGTCTGCATGAGACAGCGCAGACATGTTTCTCCCGTAACTCTGTGTGTGTCCCTAGTTACCATTGTCTGCATGAGACAGCACAGACATGTTTCTCCCGTAACTCTGCGTGTGTCCCTAGTTACCATTGTCTGCATGAGACAGCGCAGACATGTTTCTCCCGTAACTCTGCGTGTGTCCCTAGTTACCATTGTCTGCATGAGACAGCGCAGACATGTTTCTCCCGTAACTCTGTCTGTGTCCCTAGTTACCATTGTCTGCATGAGACAGCGCAGACATGTTTCTCCCATTACTCTGTGTGTGTCCCTAGTTACCATTGTCTGCATGAAACAGCGCAGACATGTTTCTCCCGTAACTCTGTGTGTGTCCCTATGTTTGCATGAGACAGCGCAGACATGTTTCTCCCTTAACTCTGTCTGTGTCCCTAGTTACCATTGTTTGCATGAGACAGCACAGACATGTTTCTCCCGTAACTCTGTGTGTCCCTAGTTACCATTGTCTGCATGAGACAGCGCAGACATGTTTCTCCCGTAACTCTGTGTGTGTCCCTATGTTTGCATGAGACAGCGCAAACATGTTTCTCCCGTAACTCTGTGTGTGTCCCTATGTTTGCATGAGACAGCACAGACATGTTTCTCCCGTAACTCTGTGTCTGTCCCTAGTTACCATTGTTTGCATGAGACAGCGCAGACATGTTTCTCCCGTAACTCTGTCTGTGTCCCTAGTTACCATTGTCGGCATGAGACAGCACTGAAATGTTTCTCCTGTAACTCTGTGTGTGGCCCTAATTACCATTGTCTGCATGAGACAGCGCAGACATGTTTCTCCCGTAACTCTGTGTGTGTCCCTAGTTACCATTGTCTGCATGAGACAGCACAGACATGTTTCTCCCGTAACTCTGTGTGTGTCCCTAGTTACCATTGTCTGCATGAGACAGCACAGACATGTTTCTCCCGTAACTCTGTGTGTGTCCCTAGTTACCATTGTCTGCATGAGACAGCGCAGACATGTTTCTCTCGTAACTCTGTCTGTGTCCCTAGTTACCATTGTCTGCATGAGACAGCGCAGACATGTTTCTCCCATTACTCTGTGTGTGTCCCTAGTTACCATTGTCTGCATGAGACAGCGCAGACATGTTTCTCCCGTAACTCTGTGTGTGTCCCTATGTTTGCATGAGACAGCGCAGACATGTTTCTCCCTTAACTCTGTCTGTGTCCCTAGTTACCATTGTTTGCATGAGACAGCGCAGACATGTTTCTCCCGTAACTCTGTCTGTGTCCCTAGTTACCATTGTTTGCATGAGATAGCGCAGACATTTTCTCCTGTAACTCTGTGTGTCCCTAGTTACCATTGTCTGCATGAGACAGCGCAGACATGTTTCTCCCGTAACTCTGTGTGTGTCCCTATTTTTGCATGAGACAGCCCAGACATGTTTCTCCCGTAACTCTGTGTGTGTCCCTATGTTTGCATGAGACAGCACAGACATGTTTCTCCCGTAACTCTGTGTGTGTCCCTAGTTACCATTGTCTGCATGAGACAGCGCAGACATGTTTCTCCCGTAACTCTGTCTGTGTCCCTAGTTACCATTGTCTGCATGAGACAGCGCAGACATGTTTCTCCCGTAACTCTGTGTGTGTCCCTAGTTACCATTGTCTGCATGAGACAGCGCAGACATGTTTCTCCCGTAACTCTGTGTGTGTCCCTATGTTTGCATGAGACAGCGCAGACATGTTTCTCCCGTAACTCTGTGTGTGTCCCTAGTTACCATTGTCTGCATGAGACAGCGCAGACATGTTTCTCCCGTAACTCTGTGTGTGTCCCTAGTTACCATTGTCTGCATGAGACAGCGCAGACATGTTTCTCCCGTAACTCTGTCTGTGTCCCTAGTTACCATTGTTTGCATGAGACAGCGCAGACATGTTTCTCCCGTAACTCTGTCTGTGTCCCTAGTTACCATTGTTTGCATGAGACAGCGCAGACATGTTTCTCCCGTAACTCTGTGTGTCCCTAGTTACCATTGTCTGCATGAGACAGCGCAGACATGTTTCTCCCGTAACTCTGTGTGTGTCCCTATGTTTGCATGAGACAGCACAGACATGTTTCTCCCGTAACTCTGTGTGTGTCCCTATGTTTGCATGAGACAGCACAGACATGTTTCTCCCGTAACTCTATGTGTGTCCCTAGTTACCATTGTCTGCATGAGACAGCGCAGACATGTTTCTCCCGTAACTCTGTGTGTGTCCCTATGTTTGCATGAGACAGCGCAGACATGTTTCTCCCGTAACTCTGTGTGTGTCCCTAGTTACCATTGTCTGCATGAGACAGTGCAGACATGTTTCTCCCGTAACTCTGTCTGTGTCCCTAGTTACCATTGTCTGCATGAGACAGCGCAGACATGTTTCTCCCGTAACTCTGTGTGTGTCCCTAGTTACCATTGTCTGCATGAGACAGCGCAGACATGTTTCTCCCGTAACTCTGTGTGTGTGTCCCTATGTTTGCATGAGACAGCGCAGACATGTTTCTCCTGTAACTCTGTGTGTGTCCCTAGTTACCATTGTCTGCATGAGACAGCGCAGACATGTTTCTCCCGTAACTCTGTGTGTGTCCCTAGTTACCATTGTCTGCATGAGACAGCGCAGACATGTTTCTCCCGTAACTCTGTCTGTGTCCCTAGTTACCATTGTCTGCATGAGACAGCGCAGACATGTTTCTCCCGTAACTCTATGTGTGTCCCTAGTTACCATTGTCTGCATGAGACAGCGCAGACATGTTTCTCCCGTAACTCTGTGTGTGTCCCTATGTTTGCATGAGACAGCGCAGACATGTTTCTCCCGTAACTCTGTGTGTGTCCCTAGGTACCATTGTCTGCATGAGACAGCGCAGACATGTTTCTCCCGTAACTCTGTGTGTGTCCCTAGTTACCATTGTCTCCATGAGACAGCGCAGACATGTTTCTCCCGTAACTCTGTCTGTGTCCCTAGTTACCATTGTCTGCATGAGACAGCGCAGACATGTTTCTCCCGTAACTCTGTCTGTGTCCCTAGTTACCATTGTCTGCATGAGACAGCGCAGACATGTTTCTCCCGCAACTCTGTGTGTGTCCCTAGTTACCATTGTCTCCATGAGACAGCGCAGACATGTTTCTCCCGTAACTCTGTGTGTGTCCCTAGTTACCATTGTCTGCATGAGACAGCGCAGACATGTTTCTCCCGTAACTCTGTGTGTGTCCCTAGTTACCATTGTCTGCATTAGACAGCGCAGACATGTTTCTCCCGTAACTCTGTGTGTGTCCCTAGTTACCATTGTCTGCATGAGACAGCGCAGACATGTTTCTCCCGTTACTCTGTCTGTGTCCCTAGTTACCATTGTCTGCATGAGACAGCGCAGACATGTTTCTCCCGTAACTCTGTCTGTGTCCCTAGTTATAATTGTCGGCATGAGACAGCACAGACATGTTTCTCCCGTAACTCTGTGTGTGTCCCTAGTTACCATTGTCTGCATGAGACAGCGCAGACATGTTTCTCCCGTAACTCTGTGTGTGTCCCTAGTTACCATTGCCTGCATGAGACAGCACAGACATGTTTCTCCCGTAACTCTGCGTGTGTCCCTAGTTACCATTGTCTGCATGAGACAGCGCAGACATGTTTCTCCCGTAACTCTGCGTGTGTCCCTAGTTACCATTGTCTGCATGAGACAGCGCAGACATGTTTCTCCCGTAACTCTGTCTGTGTCCCTAGTTACCATTGTCTGCATGAGACAGCGCAGACATGTTTCTCCCATTACTCTGTGTGTGTCCCTAGTTACCATTGTCTGCATGAGACAGCGCAGACATGTTTCTCCCGTAACTCTGTGTGTGTCCCTATGTTTGCATGAGACAGCGCAGACATGTTTCTCCCTTAACTCTGTCTGTGTCCCTAGTTACCATTTTTGCATGAGACAGCACAGACATGTTTCTCCCGTAACTCTGTGTGTCCCTAGTTACCATTGTCTGCATGAGACAGCGCAGACATGTTTCTCCCGTAACTCTGTGTGTGTCCCTATGTTTGCATGAGACAGCGCAGACATGTTTCTCCCGTAACTCTGTGTGTGTCCCTATGTTTGCATGAGACAGCACAGACATGTTTCTCCCGTAACTCTGTGTCTGTCCCTAGTTACCATTGTTTGCATGAGACAGCGCAGACATGTTTCTCCCGTAACTCTGTCTGTGTCCCTAGTTACCATTGTCGGCATAAGACAGCACAGAAATGTTTCTCCCGTAACTCTGTGTCTATCCCTAGTTGCCATTGTCTGCATAAGACAGCACTGAAATGTTTCTCCCGTAACTCTGTGTGTATTCCTAGTTACCACTGTCTGCATAAGAATGCACAGACATGTTTCTCCCATAACTCTGTGTGTATCCCTAGTTACCATTGTCTCCATAAGAGAGCACACACGTTTCTCCCGTAACTCTGTGTGTATACCTAGTTACCATTGTCTGCATAAGACAGCACAGAAATGTTTCTCCCGTAACTCTGTGTCTATCCCTAGTTGCCATTGTCTGCATAAGACAGCACTGAAATGTTTCTCCCATAACTCTGTGTGTATTCCTAGTTACCACTGTCTGCATAAGAATGCACAGACATGTTTCTCCCATAACTCTGTGTGTATCCCTAGTTACCATTGTCTCCATAAGAGAGCACACACGTTTCTCCCGTAACTCTGTGTGTATACCTAGTTACCATTGTCTGCATAAGGCAGCACAGACATGTTTCTCCCATAACTCTGTGTGTATCCCTAGTTACCATTGTCTGCATAAGACAGCGCAGACATGTTTCTCCCGTAACTCTGTCTGTGTCCCTAGTTACCATTGTCTGCATGAGACAGCGCAGACATGTTTCTCCCGTAACTCTGTGTGTATCCCTAGTTACCATTGTCTGCATAAGACCGCGCAGACATGTTTCTCCCATAACTCTGTGTATCCCTAGTTACCATTGTCTGCATAAGACAGCGCAGACATGTTTCTCCCGTAACTCTGTCTGTGTCCCTAGTTACCATTGTTTGCATGAGACAGCGCAGACATGTTTCTCCCGTAACTCTGTGTGTGTCCCTAGTTACCATTGTCTGCATAAAACAGCATAGACATGTTTCTCCCGTAACTCTGTGTGTGTCCCCAGTTACCACTGTCTGCATGAGACAGCGCAGCCATGTTTCTCCCGTAACTCTGTGTGTATTCCTAGTTACCACTGTCTGCATAAGACAGCACTGAAATGTTTCTCCCGTAACTCTGTGTGTGTCCCTAGTTACCACTGTCTGCATGAGACAGCGCAGACATGTTTCTCCCGTAACTCTGTGTGTATCTCTAATTACCATTGTCTGCATAAGAGAGCACACACGTTTCTCCCGTAACTCTGTGTGTATACCTAGTTACCATTGTCTGCATAAGACAGCACTGAAATGTTTCTCCCGTAACTCTGTGTCTATCCCTAGTTGCCATTGTCTGCATAAGACAGCACTGAAATGTTTCTCCCGTAACTCTGTGTGTATTCCTAGTTACCACTGTCTGCATAAGAATGCACAGACATGTTTCTCCCATAACTCTGTGTGTATCCCTAGTTACCATTGTCTCCATAAGAGAGCACACACGTTTCTCCCGTAACTCTGTGTGTATACCTAGTTACCATTGTCTGCATAAGACAGCACAGAAATGTTTCTCCCGTAACTCTGTGTCTATCCCTAGTTGCCATTGTCTGCATAAGACAGCACTGAAATGTTTCTCCCATAACTCTGTGTGTATTCCTAGTTACCACTGTCTGCATAAGAATGCACAGACATGTTTCTCCCATAACTCTGTGTGTATCCCTAGTTACCATTGTCTCCATAAGAGAGCACATACGTTTCTCCCGTAACTCTGTGTGTATACCTAGTTACCATTGTCTGCATAAGGCAGCACAGACATGTTTCTCCCATAACTCTGTGTGTATCCCTAGTTACCATTGTCTGCATAAGACAGCGCAGACATGTTTCTCCCGTAACTCTGTCTGTGTCCCTAGTTACCATTGTCTGCATGAGACAGCGCAGACATGTTTCTCCCGTAACTCTGTGTGTATCCCTAGTTACCATTGTCTGCATAAGACCGCGCAGACATGTTTCTCCCATAACTCTGTGTATCCCTAGTTACCATTGTCTGCATAAGACAGCGCAGACATGTTTCTCCCGTAACTCTGTCTGTGTCCCTAGTTACCATTGTTTGCATGAGACAGCGCAGACATGTTTCTCCCGTAACTCTGTGTGTGTCCCTAGTTACCATTGTCTGCATAAAACAGCATAGACATGTTTCTCCCGTAACTCTGTGTGTGTCCCCAGTTACCACTGTCTGCATGAGACAGCGCAGACATGTTTCTCCCGTAACTCTGTGTGTATTCCTAGTTACCACTGTCTGCATAAGACAGCACTGAAATGTTTCTCCCGTAACTCTGTGTGTGTCCCTAGTTACCACTGTCTGCATGAGACAGCGCAGACATGTTTCTCCCGTAACTCTGTGTGTGTCCCTAGTTACCATTGTCTGCATGAGACAGCGCAGACATGTTTCTCCCGTAACTCTGTGTGTGTCCCTAGTTACCATTGTCTGCATGAGACAGCGCAGACATGTTTCTCCCGTAACTTTGTGTGTGTCCCTAGTTACCATTGTCTGCATGAGACAGCGCAGACATGTTTCTCCCGTAACTCTGTGTGTGTCCCTAGTGACCATTGTCTGCATGAGACAGCGCAGACATGTTTCTCCCGTAAATCTGTCTGTGTCCCTAGTTACCATTGTCTGCATGAGACAGCGCAGACATGTTTCTCCCGTAACTCTGTGTCCCTAGTTACCATTGTTTGCATGAGACAGCGCAGACATGTTTCTCCCGTAACTCTGTGTGTGTCCCTAGTTACCATTGTCTGCATGAGACAGCGCAGACATGTTTCTCCCGTAACTCTGTCTGTGTCCCTAGTTACCATTGTCTGCATGAGACAGCGCAGACATGTTTCTCCCGTAACTCTGTCTGTGTCCCTAGTTACCATTGTCTGCATGAGACAGCGCAGACATGTTTCTCCCGTAACTCTGTCTGTGTCCCTAGTTACCATTGTCTGCATGAGACAGCGCAGACATGTTTCTCCCGTAACTCTGTCTGAGACAGCGCAGACATGTTTCTCCCGTAACTCTGTGTGTGTCCCTAGTTACCATTGTCTGCATGAGACAGCGCAGACATGTTTCTCCCGTTACTCTGTCTGTGTCCCTAGTTACCATTGTCTGCATGAGACAGCGCAGACATGTTTCTCCCGTAACTCTGTCTGTGTCCCTAGTTATAATTGTCGGCATGAGACAGCACAGACATGTTTCTCCCGTAACTCTGTGTGTGTCCCTAGTTACCATTGTCTGCATGAGACAGCGCAGACATGTTTCTCCCGTAACTCTGTGTGTGTCCCTAGTTACCATTGCCTGCATGAGACAGCACAGACATGTTTCTCCCGTAACTCTGCGTGTGTCCCTAGTTACCATTGTCTGCATGAGACAGCGCAGACATGTTTCTCCCGTAACTCTGCGTGTGTCCCTAGTTACCATTGTCTGCATGAGACAGCGCAGACATGTTTCTCCCGTAACTCTGTCTGTGTCCCTAGTTACCATTGTCTGCATGAGACAGCGCAGACATGTTTCTCCCATTACTCTGTGTGTGTCCCTAGTTACCATTGTCTGCATGAGACAGCGCAGACATGTTTCTCCCGTAACTCTGTGTGTGTCCCTATGTTTGCATGAGACAGCGCAGACATGTTTCTCCCTTAACTCTGTCTGTGTCCCTAGTTACCATTTTTGCATGAGACAGCACAGACATGTTTCTCCCGTAACTCTGTGTGTCCCTAGTTACCATTGTCTGCATGAGACAGCGCAGACATGTTTCTCCCGTAACTCTGTGTGTGTCCCTATGTTTGCATGAGACAGCGCAGACATGTTTCTCCCGTAACTCTGTGTGTGTCCCTATGTTTGCATGAGACAGCACAGACATGTTTCTCCCGTAACTCTGTGTCTGTCCCTAGTTACCATTGTTTGCATGAGACAGCGCAGACATGTTTCTCCCGTAACTCTGTCTGTGTCCCTAGTTACCATTGTCGGCATAAGACAGCACAGAAATGTTTCTCCCGTAACTCTGTGTCTATCCCTAGTTGCCATTGTCTGCATAAGACAGCACTGAAATGTTTCTCCCGTAACTCTGTGTGTATTCCTAGTTACCACTGTCTGCATAAGAATGCACAGACATGTTTCTCCCATAACTCTGTGTGTATCCCTAGTTACCATTGTCTCCATAAGAGAGCACACACGTTTCTCCCGTAACTCTGTGTGTATACCTAGTTACCATTGTCTGCATAAGACAGCACAGAAATGTTTCTCCCGTAACTCTGTGTCTATCCCTAGTTGCCATTGTCTGCATAAGACAGCACTGAAATGTTTCTCCCATAACTCTGTGTGTATTCCTAGTTACCACTGTCTGCATAAGAATGCACAGACATGTTTCTCCCATAACTCTGTGTGTATCCCTAGTTACCATTGTCTCCATAAGAGAGCACACACGTTTCTCCCGTAACTCTGTGTGTATACCTAGTTACCATTGTCTGCATAAGGCAGCACAGACATGTTTCTCCCATAACTCTGTGTGTATCCCTAGTTACCATTGTCTGCATAAGACAGCGCAGACATGTTTCTCCCGTAACTCTGTCTGTGTCCCTAGTTACCATTGTCTGCATGAGACAGCGCAGACATGTTTCTCCCGTAACTCTGTGTGTATCCCTAGTTACCATTGTCTGCATAAGACCGCGCAGACATGTTTCTCCCATAACTCTGTGTATCCCTAGTTACCATTGTCTGCATAAGACAGCGCAGACATGTTTCTCCCGTAACTCTGTCTGTGTCCCTAGTTACCATTGTTTGCATGAGACAGCGCAGACATGTTTCTCCCGTAACTCTGTGTGTGTCCCTAGTTACCATTGTCTGCATAAAACAGCATAGACATGTTTCTCCCGTAACTCTGTGTGTGTCCCCAGTTACCACTGTCTGCATGAGACAGCGCAGCCATGTTTCTCCCGTAACTCTGTGTGTATTCCTAGTTACCACTGTCTGCATAAGACAGCACTGAAATGTTTCTCCCGTAACTCTGTGTGTGTCCCTAGTTACCACTGTCTGCATGAGACAGCGCAGACATGTTTCTCCCGTAACTCTGTGTGTATCTCTAATTACCATTGTCTGCATAAGAGAGCACACACGTTTCTCCCGTAACTCTGTGTGTATACCTAGTTACCATTGTCTGCATAAGACAGCACTGAAATGTTTCTCCCGTAACTCTGTGTCTATCCCTAGTTGCCATTGTCTGCATAAGACAGCACTGAAATGTTTCTCCCGTAACTCTGTGTGTATTCCTAGTTACCACTGTCTGCATAAGAATGCACAGACATGTTTCTCCCATAACTCTGTGTGTATCCCTAGTTACCATTGTCTCCATAAGAGAGCACACACGTTTCTCCCGTAACTCTGTGTGTATACCTAGTTACCATTGTCTGCATAAGACAGCACAGAAATGTTTCTCCCGTAACTCTGTGTCTATCCCTAGTTGCCATTGTCTGCATAAGACAGCACTGAAATGTTTCTCCCATAACTCTGTGTGTATTCCTAGTTACCACTGTCTGCATAAGAATGCACAGACATGTTTCTCCCATAACTCTGTGTGTATCCCTAGTTACCATTGTCTCCATAAGAGAGCACATACGTTTCTCCCGTAACTCTGTGTGTATACCTAGTTACCATTGTCTGCATAAGGCAGCACAGACATGTTTCTCCCATAACTCTGTGTGTATCCCTAGTTACCATTGTCTGCATAAGACAGCGCAGACATGTTTCTCCCGTAACTCTGTCTGTGTCCCTAGTTACCATTGTCTGCATGAGACAGCGCAGACATGTTTCTCCCGTAACTCTGTGTGTATCCCTAGTTACCATTGTCTGCATAAGACCGCGCAGACATGTTTCTCCCATAACTCTGTGTATCCCTAGTTACCATTGTCTGCATAAGACAGCGCAGACATGTTTCTCCCGTAACTCTGTCTGTGTCCCTAGTTACCATTGTTTGCATGAGACAGCGCAGACATGTTTCTCCCGTAACTCTGTGTGTGTCCCTAGTTACCATTGTCTGCATAAAACAGCATAGACATGTTTCTCCCGTAACTCTGTGTGTGTCCCCAGTTACCACTGTCTGCATGAGACAGCGCAGACATGTTTCTCCCGTAACTCTGTGTGTATTCCTAGTTACCACTGTCTGCATAAGACAGCACTGAAATGTTTCTCCCGTAACTCTGTGTGTGTCCCTAGTTACCACTGTCTGCATGAGACAGCGCAGACATGTTTCTCCCGTAACTCTGTGTGTGTCCCTAGTTACCATTGTCTGCATGAGACAGCGCAGACATGTTTCTCCCGTAACTCTGTGTGTGTCCCTAGTTACCATTGTCTGCATGAGACAGCGCAGACATGTTTCTCCCGTAACTTTGTGTGTGTCCCTAGTTACCATTGTCTGCATGAGACAGCGCAGACATGTTTCTCCCGTAACTCTGTGTGTGTCCCTAGTGACCATTGTCTGCATGAGACAGCGCAGACATGTTTCTCCCGTAAATCTGTCTGTGTCCCTAGTTACCATTGTCTGCATGAGACAGCGCAGACATGTTTCTCCCGTAACTCTGTGTCCCTAGTTACCATTGTTTGCATGAGACAGCGCAGACATGTTTCTCCCGTAACTCTGTGTGTGTCCCTAGTTACCATTGTCTGCATGAGACAGCGCAGACATGTTTCTCCCGTAACTCTGTCTGTGTCCCTAGTTACCATTGTCTGCATGAGACAGCGCAGACATGTTTCTCCCGTAACTCTGTCTGTGTCCCTAGTTA
This sequence comes from Ambystoma mexicanum, assembly GCF_040938575.1. Classification (NCBI taxonomy): domain Eukaryota; kingdom Metazoa; phylum Chordata; class Amphibia; order Caudata; family Ambystomatidae; genus Ambystoma; species Ambystoma mexicanum. The sequence goes on along the minus strand of NC_090929.1, from coordinate 58,061,416 downwards.
CCATTGTCTGCATGAGACAGCGCAGACATGTTTCTCCCGTAACTCTGTCTGTGTCCCTAGTTACCATTGTCTGCATGAGACAGCGCAGACATGTTTCTCCCGTAACTCTGTGTGTGTCCCTAGTTACCATTGTCTGCATGAGACAGCGCAGACATGTTTCTCCCGTAACTCTGTGTGTGTCCCTAGTTACCATTGTCTGCATGAGACAGCGCAGACATGTTTCTCCCGTAACTCTGTGTGTGTCCCTAGTTACCATTGTCTGCATGAGACAGCGCAGACATGTTTCTCCCATAACTCTGTGTGTGTCCCTAGTTACCATTGTCTCCATGAGACAGCGCAGACATGTTTCTCCCGTAACTCTGTCTGTGTCCCTAGTTACCATTGTCTGCATGAGACAGCGCAGACATGTTTCTCCCGTAACTCTGTCTGTGTCCCTAGTTACCATTGTCTGCATGAGACAGCGCAGACATGTTTCTCCCACAACTCTGTGTGTGTCCCTAGTTACCATTGTCTGCATGAGACAGCGCAGACATGTTTCTCCCGTAACTCTGTGTGTGTCCCTAGTTACCATTGTCTGCATGAGACAGCGCAGACATGTTTCTCCCGTAACTCTGTCTGTGTCCCTAGTTATAATTGTCGGCATGAGACAGCACAGACATGTTTCTCCCGTAACTATGTGTGTGTCCCTAGTTACCATTGTCTGCATGAGACAGCGCAGACATGTTTCTCCCGTTACTCTGTCTGTGTCCCTAGTTACCATTGTCTGCATGAGACAGCGCAGACATGTTTCTCCCGTAACTCTGTCTGTGTCCCTAGTTATAATTGTCGGCATGAGACAGCACAGACATGTTTCTCCCGTAACTATGTGTGTGTCCCTAGTTACCATTGTCTGCATGAGACAGCGCAGACATGTTTCTCCCGTAACTCTGTGTCCCTAGTTACCATTGTTTGCATGAGACAGCGCAAACATGTTTCTCCCGTAACTCTGTCTGTGTCCCTAGTTACCATTGTTTGCATGAGACAGCGCAGACATGTTTCTCCCATAACTCTGTGTGTGTCCCTAGTTACCATTGTCTGCATGAGACAGTGCAGACATGTTTCTCCCGTAACTCTGTCTGTGTCCCTAGTTACCATTGTCTGCATGAGACAGCGCAGACATGTTTCTCCCGTAACTCTGTCTGTGTCCCTAGTTACCATTGTCTGCATGAGACAGCGCAGACATGTTTCTCCCGTAACTCTGTGTGTGTCCCTAGTTACCATTGTCTGCATGAGACAGCGCAGACATGTTTCTCCCGTAACTCTGTGTGTGTCCCTAGTTACCATTGTCTGCATGAGACAGCGCAGACATGTTTCTCCCGTAACTCTGTGTGTGTCCCTAGTTACCATTGTCTGCATGAGACAGCGCAGACATGTTTCTCCCGTAACTCTGTGTGTGTCCCTAGTTACCATTGTCTCCATGAGACAGCGCAGACATGTTTCTCCCGTAACTCTGTCTGTGTCCCTAGTTACCATTGTCTGCATGAGACAGCGCAGACATGTTTCTCCCGTAACTCTGTCTGTGTCCCTAGTTACCATTGTCTGCATGAGACAGCGCAGACATGTTTCTCCCGCAACTCTGTGTGTGTCCCTAGTTACCATTGTCTGCATGAGACAGCGCAGACATGTTTCTCCCGTAACTCTGTGTGTGTCCCTAGTTACCATTGTCTGCATGAGACAGCGCAGACATGTTTCTCCCGTAACTCTGTGTGTGTCCCTAGTTACCATTGTCTGCATTAGACAGCGCAGACATGTTTCTCCCGTAACTCTGTGTGTGTCCCTAGTTACCATTGTCTGCATGAGACAGCGCAGACATGTTTCTCCCGTTACTCTGTCTGTGTCCCTAGTTACCATTGTCTGCATGAGACAGCGCAGACATGTTTCTCCCGTAACTCTGTCTGTGTCCCTAGTTATAATTGTCGGCATGAGACAGCACAGACATGTTTCTCCCGTAACTCTGTGTGTGTCCCTAGTTACCATTGTCTGCATGAGACAGCGCAGACATGTTTCTCACGTAACTCTGTGTGTGTCCCTAGTTACCATTGTCTGCATGAGACAGCACAGACATGTTTCTCCCGTAACTCTGCGTGTGTCCCTAGTTACCATTGTCTGCATGAGACAGCGCAGACATGTTTCTCCCGTAACTCTGTGTGTGTCCCTAGTTACCATTGTCTGCATGAGACAGCGCAGACATGTTTCTCCCGTAACTCTGTCTGTGTCCCTAGTTACCATTGTCTGCATGAGACAGCGCAGACATGTTTCTCCCATTACTCTGTGTGTGTCCCTAGTTACCATTGTCTGCATGAGACAGTGCAGACATGTTTCTCCCGTAACTCTGTGTGTGTCCCTATGTTTGCATGAGACAGCGCAGACATGTTTCTCCCTTAACTCTGTCTGTGTCCCTAGTTACCATTGTTTGCATGAGACAGCACAGACATGTTTCTCCCGTAACTCTGTGTGTCCCTAGTTACCATTGTCTGCATGAGACAGCGCAGACATGTTTCTCCCGTAACTCTGTGTGTGTCCCTATGTTTGCATGAGACAGCGCAGACATGTTTCTCCCGTAACTCTGTGTGTGTCCCTATGTTTGCATGAGACAGCACAGACATGTTTCTCCCGTAACTCTGTGTCTGTCCCTTGTTACCATTGTTTGCATGAGACAGCGCAGACATGTTTCTCCCGTAACTCTGTCTGTGTCCCTAGTTACCATTGTCGGCATGAGACAGCACTGAAATGTTTCTCCTGTAACTCTGTGTGTGGCCCTAATTACCATTGTCTGCATGAGGCAGCGCAGACATGTTTCTCCCGTAACTCTCTGTGTGTCCCTAGTTACCATTGTCTGCATGAGACAGCACAGACATGTTTCTCCCGTAACTCTGTGTGTGTCCCTAGTTACCATTGTCTGCATGAGACAGCACAGACATGTTTCTCCCGTAACTCTGTGTGTGTCCCTAGTTACCATTGTCTGCATGAGACAGCGCAGACATGTTTCTCTCGTAACTCTGTCTGTGTCCCTAGTTACCATTGTCTGCATGAGACAGCGCAGACATGTTTCTCCCATTACTCTGTGTGTGTCCCTAGTTACCATTGTCTGCATGAGACAGCGCAGACATGTTTCTCCCGTAACTCTGTGTCCCTAGTTACCATTGTTTGCATGAGACAGCGCAGACATGTTTCTCCCGTAACTCTGTCTGTGTCCCTAGTTACCATTGTTTGCATGAGACAGCGCAGACATGTTTCTCCCGTAACTCTGTGTGTGTCCCTAGTTACCATTGTCTGCATGAGACAGTGCAGACATGTTTCTCCCGTAACTCTGTCTGTGTCCCTAGTTACCATTGTCTGCATGAGACAGCGCAGACATGTTTCTCCCGTAACTCTGTCTGTGTCCCTAGTTACCATTGTCTGCATGAGACAGCGCAGACATGTTTCTCCCGTAACTCTGTGTGTGTTTCTAGTTACCATTGTCTGCATGAGACAGCGCAGACATGTTTCTCCCGTAACTCTGTGTGTGTCCCTAGTTACCATTGTCTGCATGAGACAGCGCAGACATGTTTCTCCCGTAACTCTGTGTGTGTCCCTAGTTACCATTGTCTGCATGAGACAGCGCAGACATGTTTCTCCCGTAACTCTGTGTGTGTCCCTAGTTACCATTGTCTCCATGAGACAGCGCAGACATGTTTCTCCCGTAACTCTGTCTGTGTCCCTAGTTACCATTGTCTGCATGAGACAGCGCAGACATGTTTCTCCCGTAACTCTGTCTGTGTCCCTAGTTACCATTGTCTGCATGAGACAGCGCAGACATGTTTCTCCCGCAACTCTGTGTGTGTCCCTAGTTACCATTGTCTGCATGAGACAGCGCAGACATGTTTCTCCCGTAACTCTGTGTGTGTCCCTAGTTACCATTGTCTGCATGAGACAGCGCAGACATGTTTCTCCCGTAACTCTGTGTGTGTCCCTAGTTACCATTGTCTGCATTAGACAGCGCAGACATGTTTCTCCCGTAACTCTGTGTGTGTCCCTAGTTACCATTGTCTGCATGAGACAGCGCAGACATGTTTCTCCCGTTACTCTGTCTGTGTCCCTAGTTACCATTGTCTGCATGAGACAGCGCAGACATGTTTCTCCCGTAACTCTGTCTGTGTCCCTAGTTATAATTGTCGGCATGAGACAGCACAGACATGTTTCTCCCGTAACTCTGTGTGTGTCCCTAGTTACCATTGTCTGCATGAGACAGCGCAGACATGTTTCTCCCGTAACTCTGTGTGTGTCCCTAGTTACCATTGTCTGCATGAGACAGCACAGACATGTTTCTCCCGTAACTCTGCGTGTGTCCCTAGTTACCATTGTCTGCATGAGACAGCGCAGACATGTTTCTCCCGTAACTCTGCGTGTGTCCCTAGTTACCATTGTCTGCATGAGACAGCGCAGACATGTTTCTCCCGTAACTCTGTCTGTGTCCCTAGTTACCATTGTCTGCATGAGACAGCGCAGACATGTTTCTCCCATTACTCTGTGTGTGTCCCTAGTTACCATTGTCTGCATGAAACAGCGCAGACATGTTTCTCCCGTAACTCTGTGTGTGTCCCTATGTTTGCATGAGACAGCGCAGACATGTTTCTCCCTTAACTCTGTCTGTGTCCCTAGTTACCATTGTTTGCATGAGACAGCACAGACATGTTTCTCCCGTAACTCTGTGTGTCCCTAGTTACCATTGTCTGCATGAGACAGCGCAGACATGTTTCTCCCGTAACTCTGTGTGTGTCCCTATGTTTGCATGAGACAGCACAGACATGTTTCTCCCGTAACTCTGTGTCTGTCCCTAGTTACCATTGTTTGCATGAGACAGCGCAGACATGTTTCTCCCGTAACTCTGTCTGTGTCCCTAGTTACCATTGTCGGCATGAGACAGCACTGAAATGTTTCTCCTGTAACTCTGTGTGTGGCCCTAATTACCATTGTCTGCATGAGACAGCGCAGACATGTTTCTCCCGTAACTCTGTGTGTGTCCCTAGTTACCATTGTCTGCATGAGACAGCACAGACATGTTTCTCCCGTAACTCTGTGTGTGTCCCTAGTTACCATTGTCTGCATGAGACAGCACAGACATGTTTCTCCCGTAACTCTGTGTGTGTCCCTAGTTACCATTGTCTGCATGAGACAGCGCAGACATGTTTCTCTCGTAACTCTGTCTGTGTCCCTAGTTACCATTGTCTGCATGAGACAGCGCAGACATGTTTCTCCCATTACTCTGTGTGTGTCCCTAGTTACCATTGTCTGCATGAGACAGCGCAGACATGTTTCTCCCGTAACTCTGTGTGTGTCCCTATGTTTGCATGAGACAGCGCAGACATGTTTCTCCCTTAACTCTGTCTGTGTCCCTAGTTACCATTGTTTGCATGAGACAGCGCAGACATGTTTCTCCCGTAACTCTGTCTGTGTCCCTAGTTACCATTGTTTGCATGAGATAGCGCAGACATGTTTCTCCTGTAACTCTGTGTGTCCCTAGTTACCATTGTCTGCATGAGACAGCGCAGACATGTTTCTCCCGTAACTCTGTGTGTGTCCCTATTTTTGCATGAGACAGCCCAGACATGTTTCTCCCGTAACTCTGTGTGTGTCCCTATGTTTGCATGAGACAGCACAGACATGTTTCTCCCGTAACTCTGTGTGTGTCCCTAGTTACCATTGTCTGCATGAGACAGCGCAGACATGTTTCTCCCGTAACTCTGTCTGTGTCCCTAGTTACCATTGTCTGCATGAGACAGCGCAGACATGTTTCTCCCGTAACTCTGTGTGTGTCCCTAGTTACCATTGTCTGCATGAGACAGCGCAGACATGTTTCTCCCGTAACTCTGTGTGTGTCCCTATGTTTGCATGAGACAGCGCAGACATGTTTCTCCCGTAACTCTGTGTGTGTCCCTAGTTACCATTGTCTGCATGAGACAGCGCAGACATGTTTCTCCCGTAACTCTGTGTGTGTCCCTAGTTACCATTGTCTGCATGAGACAGCGCAGACATGTTTCTCCCGTAACTCTGTCTGTGCCCCTAGTTACCATTGTTTGCATGAGACAGCGCAGACATGTTTCTCCCGTAACTCTGTCTGTGTCCCTAGTTACCATTGTTTGCATGAGACAGCGCAGACATGTTTCTCCCGTAACTCTGTGTGTCCCTAGTTACCATTGTCTGCATGAGACAGCGCAGACATGTTTCTCCCGTAACTCTGTGTGTGTCCCTATGTTTGCATGAGACAGCACAGACATGTTTCTCCCGTAACTCTGTGTGTGTCCCTATGTTTGCATGAGACAGCACAGACATGTTTCTCCCGTAACTCTATGTGTGTCCCTAGTTACCATTGTCTGCATGAGACAGCGCAGACATGTTTCTCCCGTAACTCTGTGTGTGTCCCTATGTTTGCATGAGACAGCGCAGACATGTTTCTCCCGTAACTCTGTGTGTGTCCCTAGTTACCATTGTCTGCATGAGACAGTGCAGACATGTTTCTCCCGTAACTCTGTCTGTGTCCCTAGTTACCATTGTCTGCATGAGACAGCGCAGACATGTTTCTCCCGTAACTCTGTGTGTGTCCCTAGTTACCATTGTCTGCATGAGACAGCGCAGACATGTTTCTCCCGTAACTCTGTGTGTGTGTCCCTATGTTTGCATGAGACAGCGCAGACATGTTTCTCCTGTAACTCTGTGTGTGTCCCTAGTTACCATTGTCTGCATGAGACAGCGCAGACATGTTTCTCCCGTAACTCTGTGTGTGTCCCTAGTTACCATTGTCTGCATGAGACAGCGCAGACATGTTTCTCCCGTAACTCTGTCTGTGTCCCTAGTTACCATTGTCTGCATGAGACAGCGCAGACATGTTTCTCCCGTAACTCTATGTGTGTCCCTAGTTACCATTGTCTGCATGAGACAGCGCAGACATGTTTCTCCCGTAACTCTGTGTGTGTCCCTATGTTTGCATGAGACAGCGCAGACATGTTTCTCCCGTAACTCTGTGTGTGTCCCTAGTTACCATTGTCTGCATGAGACAGTGCAGACATGTTTCTCCCGTAACTCTGTCTGTGTCCCTAGTTATCATTGGCTGCATAAGACAGCATAGACATGGTTCTCCCGTAACTCTGTCTGTGTCCCTAGTTACCATTGTCGGCATGAGACAGCACTGAAATGTTTCTCCTGTAACTCTGTGTGTGGCCCTAGTTACCATTGTCTGCATGAGACAGCGCAGACATGTTTCTCCCGTAACTCTGTGTGTGTCCCTAGTTACCATTGTCTGCATGAGACAGCACAGACATGTTTCTCCCGTAACTCTGTGTGTGTCCCTAGTTACCATTGTCTGCATGAGACAGCACAGACATGTTTCTCCCGTAACTCTGTGTGTGTCCCTAGTTACCATTGTCTGCATGAGACAGCGCAGACATGTTTCTCCCGTAACTCTGTCTGTGTCCCTAGTTACCATTGTCTGCATGAGACAGCGCAGACATGTTTCTCCCATTACTCTGTGTGTGTCCCTAGTTACCATTGTCTGCATGAGACAGCGCAGACATGTTTCTCCCGTAACTCTGTGTGTGTCCCTATGTTTGCATGAGACAGCGCAGACATGTTTCTCCCTTAACTCTGTCTGTGTCCCTAGTTACCATTGTTTGCATGAGACAGCGCAGACATGTTTCTCCCGTAACTCTGTCTGTGTCCCTAGTTACCATTGTTTGCATGAGACAGCGCAGACATGTTTCTCCTGTAACTCTGTGTGTCCCTAGTTACCATTGTCTGCATGAGACAGCGCAGACATGTTTCTCCCGTAACTCTGTGTGTGTCCCTATGTTTGCATCAGACAGCACAGACATGTTTCTCCCGTAACTCTGTGTGTGTCCCTATGTTTGCATGAGACAGCACAGACATGTTTCTCCCGTAACTCTGTGTGTGTCCCTAGTTACCATTGTCTGCATGAGACAGCGCAGACATGTTTCTCCCGTAACTCTGTCTGTGTCCCTAGTTACCATTGTCTGCATGAGACAGCGCAGACATGTTTCTCCCGTAACTCTGTGTGTGTCCCTATGTTTGCATGAGACAGCGCACACATGTTTCTCCCGTAACTCTGTGTGTGTCCCTAGTTACCATTGTCTGCATGAGACAGCGCAGACATGTTTCTCCCGTAACTCTGTGTGTGTCCCTAGTTACCATTGTCTGCATGAGACAGCGCAGACATGTTTCTCCCGTAACTCTGTCTGTGTCCCTAGTTACCATTGTTTGCATGAGACAGCGCAGACATGTTTCTCCCGTAACTCTGTCTGTGTCCCTAGTTACCATTGTTTGCATGAGACAGCGCAGACATGTTTCTCCCGTAACTCTGTGTGTCCCTAGTTACCATTGTCTGCATGAGACAGCGCAGACATGTTTCTCCCGTAACTCTGTGTGTGTCCCTATGTTTGCATGAGACAGCACAGACATGTTTCTCCCGTAACTCTGTGTGTGTCCCTATGTTTGCATGAGACAGCACAGACATGTTTCTCCCGTAACTCTGTGTGTGTCCCTAGTTACCATTGTCTGCATGAGACAGCGCAGACATGTTTCTCCCGTAACTCTGTCTGTGTCCCTAGTTACCATTGTCTGCATGAGACAGCGCAGACATGTTTCTCCCGTAACTCTGTGTGTGTCCCTAGTTACCATTGTCTGCATGAGACAGCGCAGACATGTTTCTCCCGTAACTCTGTGTGTGTGTCCCTATGTTTGCATGAGACAGCGCAGACATGTTTCTCCCGTAACTCTGTGTGTGTCCCTAGTTACCATTGTCTGCATGAGACAGCGCAGACATGTTTCTCCCGTAACTCTGTGTGTGTCCCTAGTTACCATTGTCTGCATGAGACAGCGCAGACATGTTTCTCCCGTAACTCTGTCTGTGTCCCTAGTTACCATTGTCTGCATGAGACAGCGCAGACATGTTTCTCCCGTAACTCTATGTGTGTCCCTAGTTACCATTGTCTGCATGAGACAGCGCAGACATGTTTCTCCCGTAACTCTGTGTGTGTCCCTATGTTTGCATGAGACAGCGCAGACATGTTTCTCCCGTAACTCTGTGTGTGTCCCTAGTTACCATTGTCTGCATGAGACAGTGCAGACATGTTTCTCCCGTAACTCTGTCTGTGTCCCTAGTTATCATTGGCTGCATAAGACAGCGCAGACATGCTTCTCCCATTACTCTGTGTGTATCCCTAGTGTGTGTGTCCCTAGTGTGTGTATCCCTAGTGTGTGTGTCCCTAGTGTGTGTATCCCTGGTTGCTTTATTGAATTCCACTGCCAGAGTAAGTAGCAGAGGGGCCAGGAGGCACCCCTGCCTGACCCCTCGCAGTGCGCTAAATGGGGAGGATAATTGACCTCTGTTGTCTAGTCTCAATGATGCGCTTAGGTCAGTATGCAGTGACATCAATAGATTTAGAAGGGGCTCTGGCAAACCCAATGATTGTTGCAAGCTCCGCAGCTTTTATCGGTTTCCCCTGTGTAAAGCTTGACTCCATAAACCCCAAACATATTGGAGAATCATAGGCGTGGCTGAATCTGTCAAAGATCAGACTGAGGTCCAGGAAGGGGGTCGGTCTACTGTGCCAACTCCTGCCCTGAACCCATACTGCTTGTCTGGCAGTATGTTAAAAAGATTGAGCCCAATTGACAATGCAAGTGTGACTCACACTGCCCGGACGTTTCGCCGTCGAATCATTTAAGGATGTTAGCTGAGAGCAGCTTGGATACATTCGCCTTTTGTAAAGATGGTAATTCTAATAGATTCCTTCCAGCTGTCGGGAAACGTTTTACTGTGAAGGGAGACTGTTGCAGCACTCCACTATTCTTATATGAACGTTTTGTATTCATGCCTTTGTAGTTATTCACAAAACATTTAAGGTGTGGGGGAGGAAAATTGGAGCTGGCACAGGACCACCAACACACATATGTAGAGAAGAGAAGAGGATCCAAAAACAGGAACCCTCCCGCCCCCTGCACACTATTACTATTCCGTCATCAGACGGTTAACCACATTCTTATTCAAGGTAATTATTATTCTCATCAATTAATAATGTTGACATTATTAATTGATAGGAAACTTATTACTGGCCACACATGCATTAAAGATGTTAGTGAAGGGGACCCCCCAGGGGGGTGCAGAGATGATTAACGCTCTTGCGTTGGTCCCCACGGTTGAGGCTGTAAAAGGGCTGGAGTCGCTCCATAGCAGCCCCCAGTGCCTGGATCCGTCACCCCCAGATTGAGTGGAGCCTCTGCTGATCTCTCCCGTGAAAGAACGGGGACTGGAGCCCCCATGGTAGAGGAGAAACACTGCTGTGAAGGGTAAGCGGAACAACGAGCAATAGCACTTTGACTGGCAGTTCCACACGAGACTGGGGACTGAGCACAGCAGACAGTGTGTCTATTCCCCCACTTGGACTGTACTCCTGAGCCCTCTACAGGAACAATAATGGAGCCCAGAGCCCCTGTGAGGGTGAAGAAACGTTGTAGCTCGGAGGCACCCGAGCGTAGAGAAAGCGTAGGCGATCTGGCAGCGCCACGCGCAGCAGAACGTGGCCCGTGGGGACCTGGGCAGCGGACACCAGGAGAAGCAGCTTTGCACCAGGCAGAGCATCCATGAGGGGGAAGATGCAGCCTGACTTCCCACCACCAGAGGTACTCAGAAAGGGTTTTCCAGGTGGAGAGACCTGGGCACCACCGCCCCCGGTCCCGTGGGAGGCGGGCGCAGTTGCGCAAAGACAAACCCAGCGGGAAGGAGCCGCTGCCGTGGGGGAGATGTTGTGGCTCCTCCTCTGATCCACTGGGGGAGATGGGGCATACATCTGTAGAGGTGCCCATCCTGCCCTGAACCCCCCGGGTCAACTGCCACCAGGGGAACACTCTGCTCATCCCGACGGATGTGTCCGAGCCCAGGATGGCGCGCAGCAGCACCGTGGACACCAACAACAGGGCACCAGGAACAGAGCCCCTCCAGCGCAGGTTGAGCTCCTCTTCTTTCCAAGAACGAGGCCTTTGTTATAACGCGAGCCACCAGGCCTCATGTCTCTTCAAACTCTGAGGCCCGCAGAAACTAAATGCCTGGAGCGGCGACCTCACTGGGCACGGGGACCTGGGCAGGGTGGCTTGGACCGCTCATGGCTCCTCGCAATTGGCACGTGGTAGGTTGACCTCGCACTGGACGGAACTGCCTTGCACCACTGCTGCATTGAGAAGCCCCCATCCATTTGTGGTCCATGAATCATGCAACATGCTTGGGCATCTTCCAGCATCAAAGTATCCGGTGGCCCTGCCAACTCCCACTGAGCCCTTACCTCTGAAAACACCCAGGGAATACCCCCTGGGGGAAGCATGCAGAACCTTCTTATCACACGCCCACAATCCAGCTCGGACCCCGGGAGGGTCCCCCAACAGTGCCAGCCCTTGAATTGGTCTGACACACTTCAACAATTTCGGCATGACCAAACCCTGCCTGTGTCACAGGCAATTACATCTAGTTCTTCGACAGCAGACACAGTGAGTCACACTCAGTGAGTAAGGACATGGCAGCCCTAGTAAACGAAATTAGGGGCTTCAGAGCAGACATTGGGAAGAGGCTTGAAGGCCTGGACACAAAAGTGAACAGTATGGATGAACGCATCCAGGACCTGGAAGCTAACCGAACATGCGTTTATCTCTTGGAGACCCAAATCGATATAAGACTCTCGGAGCTAGAGAGGCGAGAAGAAAAGTACGCTCTTAAAATGGAGGATCTGAAAAATCGGCAGCGCTGCAATAACCTGAGGTTTCTTGGCTTCCTGGAACGCAAAGGCGAGACCCAAGCAGACATCCTGAAAGCCATTAATGCAGTGGTCAGTAAGCTCTTCGACGAGGGAAACACCAGTGAGCCAACGATTGAGAGAGCGCACAGAGCGGAAGCAAGCTCCAGGGGCCCCAGATCAGTACTGGCAAGATTCCATTACTTTGCCAAGAAGTCCAAGAACTTAGAGTTGGCGAGATGAGGGGCCCGATAGAGTGGGGAGACACTAGAATAACTATCTACCAAGATCTTTCAGCATTCACTCTGACCAGAAGAAGGTTGTGTGGCCCCCTAACAAAGTGACTCCAGACAAAAGGGGTCCGCTACAGGTGGGGATTTCCCTTCTCGCTCACCTTCGAACATGAAGGATACAAGTTCAACCTTGTTACGGAAGATGACATCAAGCATGTAACACATGAGCTGCTGGGAGAATTCGACCCCAGGCACCAGCAAACCAGGATTCCATGGGAGGGAGCTGACGGAATCCCAGAACGCAGACGGCTTTGTCGAGAGACGCTGCATACGGGCAACAAAAAGTTTAGAAAGCTGACCCCGGCATCTCTGACGGTCGCTAACGGTTAAGAGGGTCTCCCAAGGAACACATGAGGGCCCGGTGCACTGTAAGCCTTCTTGGCCCAGTGAAGATATGTGATTTGGTTCTGAGGTGGGGACTGGCCTGGAAACTCCCCATTGCCCAGCTGTAAGTGGCCCTGTGACACGGTTTTGATTTATAGTCTATTTGATGTCCGAGCCAGTGCCCCTGCGATGAGGCACCGGCCCCGGGAGATTCTGTCTACACTGGAGGAGGTGACTCTATGATTCATAGTTGATGTTTTGGGGGGCGGTGTACGTATTGGTTCCTAGCCTGGTTGGGCTGATAGGGGGGGCTCAGAGGAGGTATTTGGGTTTACCGTAAACCTGGGTGTGGTAGGGACTGGTGGCCTGGCCCAGCTGCAATTCTAACGTCACAGGCAGTCCAGACGCTCGGGAGGTGGAAGGGGGACATGTGGGGGGGTTTGTTGTTACTTATATTGGTTTGCATTTTTTACAAGCTACCAAGCTCTATTCCAGCCCACAGAGGGACAGACATGGGGTCACTGAGTCTGTGATTACCAAATCCTAGAGCGGGTCGCACATATTGGGCCTCGTTACAAATCAGGCGGTCTGGAAATAACGGTGGCGGTAAACCCGCCGCCACCGTTATTTCCAGACTGTTTGATCCCAACTCCTGCAGGCGGGAGGTGATGTTCCCACCAGGTTTCACCTGGCGGGTTTAACACCGCCCGCCTGCAGGCGGACGTGGAAACACCGGCAGCATTACGAGATGCTGCCGGTGTTTCCATGATCCCCATTCCCATTGAGTCCCATAGGACTTAACACCATTCCGCCTCCGTGATTCCCAGGAAGGCGGAATGGTAATACGAGTCCGGCGGTAACCGGCAGTTTTACCGCCTCGGTTACCGCCAGACTCGTAATGAGGCCCATAGTATTTAATACAGGGGACTTCATGAGATTGTTGTGCCCCCCTGATGGATGACTCGAAGCAAGCACTGGCGTTGGGTTTGCTAAATGTATGGGGCTTGAACTCCCCTCACAAAAAGTCCCTAGTCGTGAGGGAATTCAATCAGCTAAAATTGCATTTCATGTTTTTACAGGAGATCCACTGGGTACGGGGAAGGGAGCCAGCCTTGAGAGCCAGTTCAATACAAGAGGAGTTTCATGCTTCAGGCACATCTAAAAAAAGGGAATTGCCCTTGTGATATCCAGAGGGGCGCAGTTCACACTGAAGGCACAACGTAAGGACTCAGAGGGATGCTACTTGATGGTCAAGGGGGAGATTAGGGGAACCACGGTCACAGTGATTTCCATCTATTGCCGGAATGAAGCTCAGGACCATTATTGGGAAGGGGCTAGAACCAAAATAATGTCCTTTGCCGAGGGTGCCCTCAGAGTGGGTGGGGATTTTAACATGGTTTTGCATCCTGAGAGTGATAGAAAGAGCGAGGCCCCAAACCCAGATACACCAACGCAGTGAAGGGTAGCTGCCCGCTTCCGAATGGTTGATGATGATCTGGGGTTGTCAGACACACACACAACAGGGCAGGGGCGTGCACCCTTATTCACATACCTTTCCAAAGTTCACGCCATGTTTTTGAGAATTGATTACATTCTGGTGGACTCCTCCATGCGGGAGTGAGTAGTTGACTTTACGGTAGAGACTGTCCTGTGGTCGGACCATGACCTAGTGAGGGTCTTAACAGGTGTCCCCCTAAGACACCAAGACCAAACGAGGTGGTTGTGCAATGATTTTCTGCTACGAGATAAAGTGCTAACCCAGAATACTTCAAATTTCACGGCAATGGGGAAGTGGGTGCAGTGGGGTTTGGGAAGCATTTAATGCCATGATAAGGGGGGTCCTCATTGGAATGGGAGTGAGGAGAAAAAGGGAGAGGGCAAACGAGGAGAAGCTCCTCAGGGAGAACATTGAGGCCATCAATCCCAAATGTTCCCGGGCAGATGGGTGGAACTGCAACAACATAAAGAGAAATTAAAGGCACTCCTGGTCAGTCAAATGGAACGAAAACTAGCCTTCTTGAAACAAAAGTACATAGAAAAGGGAGAAAGGTCTGACAAGATCCTGGCATGGAGGTTGAGGGACCTTAGGAACAGCCGTAAAGTAGATGTCCTGTGCCCCACCGAAGACTTGAAACTTCTCGAAGACTCTCAGCTAGCAGAGGAATTCTGACAGTTCTATGAGTGCCTTTACACCTCAGAGTATAAAGAAGATGGGGCTGACGTGGACCATTTCCTTCATTCCTTCCCGGTCATGCACCTCTCACCCGAGAAGGCGGAGCCCATGGAAGCGCCCACCACTCCCCAGGAAATAATAGACACCATTGGTGGAATGAAAGGAGGCACCACTCCTGGGGACGATAGTTTTACGGTATCATTCCTTAAGGCATTCCGCTCCACTCTGGCACCTTCTATGGACAAACTGTTTAATTTGGCCCTGGAAATGGGCTCCCTTCCCCAGTCTTTGTTAGCAGCCCTCATTGTAGTCATACCTAAAGAAGGGAAAGACCCCACTCAGTGCTCATCCTGCAGGCCCATCTCACTCCTGAACACTGATGTGGACATTCTGGCAAAACACCTGGCCAATAGGTTGCCCCAGCAGCTGTCCTTGTTGGTTCATGGGGATGAGGTAGGGTTCATCCCATGCAGACAGGGTGCAGATAATATAAAAAAGACCATAGACTTAATGCACAAGGCCACACGCAGAAATCTTGGGGCTCAGGTTGTATCCATAGATACGGAAAAGGCATTCAACCGGGTGGAATGGCAGTACATGAGTGAAGTTCTGCAGAGCATGGGGCTAGGAGAAAAATATAGAGGGTGGATTCCAACTCTTTATAACGGCCCAACAGCAAGGGTGGCAGTCAATGGAACTGTTTCCTCCCCCCTCCAGCTCACTAGAGGAACGCAGCAGGGTTGTCCCATCTCCCCACTCTTGTAAACCATGCCTATGGAGCCCGTGGCGATCGCCATTAGGGTGGACCAGGGGATTGCAGGTATCTAATACGGGGAACAGCACTTTAAACTGTTGTTGTTTGCCGATGACATCCTTTGCTACCTGACTAACCTCTTAGAATCCCTCCCGCACCATCTGGATCTGATACAATCTTTTGACTGATTCTCGGGCCTGAAAATAAATCCCTGCAAGTCAAGTGGGATGCCCATGGGAGGAGATGACCGAGGTACGGCTGGTAGGAAAACGATAGGTGATATGAGAGTCTAGTGTAAGGCCTCCCCGTACCTGTGAGTTCATCTCCCTAGGGACTTGGGATCATTATATGACGTCAACTACATCCCAATCCTTGAGAAAATTAAAGCAGATCTATTACGCTGGAGCCCTCTTACCCTCTCTTGGTTTGGCCAAATGGTATCGGTAAAAATGAACATCCTCCCCGTCTCTTGGATCTTTTCACGGCTCTCCCCAGCCCGCTACCAGACTCCTTCTTTGCAAAACTTCAAAGCATGGTGCAACACTTTATCGGGAAAGGGAAAAGGCAGAGAGTTAAACATGCAACCTTGACTCTCCTTAGGGACCTGGGGGGGCTTTGGCCTTCCAGACTTTAAATTATATTACAAAGCAGCGCAGCTCCGGGTATTGACGGAACACTTGAGGGATGACACGGGTACATATTGGACATAGATAAAGGATACCCTCCCCAGAAAGTGAGAGACCTTTTATGGTCTCCTCCCAGGGGAATCCCCCACATGTTAAATCCCACCCCACATTGGCAGTCCTCTGGGAGTTAGGGAGACTTAACAAAGCAAACACACTCCTTTCCTCCTGGACCTCGCCCCTGAGCTCACTGTGGGGCACCCCCCTTGATCTGGGTAACATAGGGCTTTGTAACACTCAGCGATGGTTGGATATAGGGCTACTTGAGAGAGCCACTCAGCTGTTTAGGGAGGGTACCTTTATTGATTACGAGACCTTGGCGGAGGCCATGGACACATCCCCACTGTCAATCTTTGAATACCTGCGCGTGAAGGGCATTTTGACAGACCCCAAATGGTGTAAGGAGCTCTCCCGCCCCCTCACCCACACCCACTTTGAGAAAATAATTGCTTAGTCCCATAAAAGGAAGGGAGCACTCTCCAGCATTTACAGAGCCTTGGTCACTGCAGATCTGGAGGGGAGACAGAATTTTAAAAGGAATTGGGAGGAAAGGGAGGGTGCAGAGATAGACGATGCAACCTGGAGTACAGTCTGTAAATTAATCCTGGCTGGGTCTCTTTATACGGCAGCCATGGAACACAACTTTAAAATTCTACATGCTTGGCACCTGCCTCCGGCAAGGCTCTCTAAAATGTGAGTGGGAGCCTCTCCTCTCTGCCCCAGAGGATGTGGCCAACAGGGAACATGGTACCAGATGTGGTGGGAGTGCCCGACCATTTAAATCTATTGGGCGGAACTCTTGAGCTGGATCAGGGGCATGGTAGGTGTCTCCCCGATTTTGCACTCTATTGAAATCTTGCTGGGCACCCCGTCCCCTGAATCAGACTCATCTAGCTTCCCGAGAGATGTGGAAGCCATGTTAAGAGCTGCGAGGATTGCCCTGACTCAGAAATGGAAACAAACGTCTGCTCCGACCAGGGAGGAGTGGCTCTCTAAACTCTGGGCTATTTTTACGTATGAAAAACTCACAGCGATCATCAACGACAAGAGGGAGAGCTTTCTGTTGGAGTGGAGTGTGGTACTGTTAAAAGGAGGCTGTGATGCCCTGAAACTATATGTGTCTCCCCCTAGCTGTGTGTTGCCTCCCTGACTCACCGAGGTCCAAGGGGGACCCTGAGAAATGTGTACGCCCCGTGCGTAAAACCCACATGGCCAGTTAGGACTCAAAAGCTTGATATCAATTCCATCTATACGTACGTCCTTTCTGGATGGTTGGGGTTGGTAGCTATAATGCGGGGGGAGGGAAAGGGACGGGGTGGGGGTAAAAATGTTGGGTGACTTTTGATGTGTGCAATTAAAGTACAATGCAATGTTCAATCACAAATGCTTAATAAAAATTTAAGTGAAAAAAAAGATTTTGTTGAAAACCGGTACCCAGACAAGGTGGTCCTGCCTAAACACATCCGTCACCACCTGATCTGGGCCAGTGCCTTGCCAAAGGGAATGGAGATCAGAGGTTCACTTACTTCCTCAGCCTGAAACTCCAAATCTGATTGGTTGGTAAGAGAAAGGTCCTGGTGAAAGCAGCTTAGTGTCGCCAGGTCTTCTCCATCGACCCTGTGGTGAAAGTTCAACCAGATTCCAGCTGTGGGACCCACACACATGTTGTCTTTAATTCGGTTGTTTCCTGGGACACAATCTTCCAGAATGGGCTCTTGTTGGGTTTTTTAGCTGCTGGTTCCAGCTGCTGCCGTCGTTTACACTTCCACACATCTTTAGCCCGTATCAGACTGCCTTGCCGTGGGTGGCCATGCATGCAGATTCTATTTCTGTGAGGGCTCTTTGCTATCGCCAGGACATGGGCTTTATCTTTCCTCATTCCTGGTTATACCACGGTGAACCAGAATGTGCCCGTTCGCTAGGCCAGTGGGCGGTAGTCAAACGTAACTTACAAATATCAATGATACTGTTGAATACTTGTAGATGAGCACTGGCTGGTGCCGCACTAGACCACCACATCTCGGTGGGTGGAAGGCAGGCAGCCATTACATTCTCACAAACGGATTCCTTATCCATGGCTGCCCATGTTAACAGCCTCCTTCTATTGTATATATGGCAATCATGGTACAGGTGAGCAGTATTCCCTCCTGCTCATGCTACAGGTGTACAGTATTCTCTCCTGCTCATGGTGCAGTTGAGCAGTTTTCTCTACTGCTCATGGTACAGGTGTGCAGTATTCTCTCCTGTTCATGGTGCAGGTGAGCAGTATTCTCTTCTGGTCATGGTGCAGGTGAGCAGTTTTCTCTCCTGCTCATGGTGCAGGTGTGCAGTATTCACTCCTGCTCATGGTGCAGGTTTGCAGTATTCCTGCTTGCTCGTGGTGCAGGTGAGCAGTATTGTCCCCTGTTCATGGTACAGGTGAGCAGTATTCTCTTCTGCTCATGGTGCAGGTGAGCAGTTTCTCTCCAGCTCATGGTACAGGTGTACAGTATTCTCTCCTGCTCATGGTGCAGGTGAGCAGTTTTCTCTACTGCTCATGGTACAGGTGTGCAGTATTCTCTCCTGCTCATAGTACAGGTGAGCAGTATTCCCTCCTGTTCATGGTGCAGGTGAGCAGTATTCTCTTCTGGTCATGGTGCAGGTGAGCAGTTTTCTCTCCTGCTCATGGTGCAGGTGTGCAGTATTCACTCCTGCTCATGGTGCAGGTTTGCAGTATTCCTGCTTGCTCGTGGTGCAGGTGAGCAGTTTTCTCTCCTGCTCATGGTGCAGGTGTGCATTATTCCCGCGTGCTTGTGGTGCAGGTGAGCAGTTTCTCTCCAGCTCATGGTACAGGTGTACAGTATTCTCTCCTGCTCATGGTGCAGGTGAGCAGTTTTCTCTACTGCTCATGGTACAGGTGTGCAGTATTCCCTCCTGTTCATGGTGCAGGTGAGCAGTATTCTCTTCTGGTCATGGTGCAGGTGAGCAGTTTTCTCTCCTGCTCATGTTGCAGGTGTGCAGTATTCACTCCTGCTCATGGTGTAGGTTTGCAGTATTCCTGCTTGCTCGTGGTGCAGGTGAGCAGTATTGTCTCCTGTTCATGGTACAGGTGAGCAGTATTCTCTTCTGCCCATGGTGCAGGTGAGCAGTTTTCTCTCCTGCTCATGGTGCAGGTGTGCATTATTCCCGCTTGCTTGTGGTGCAGGTGAACAGTTTTCTCTCCTGCTCATTGTACAGGTGAGCAGTATTCTGTCCTGCTCATGGTGCAGATGTGCAGTATTCGCTCCTGCTCATGGTACAGGTGTGCAGTATTCCATCCTGCTCATGGTGCAGGTGTGCAGTATCCCCTCCTGCTCATGGTACAGGTGTGCAGTATTTCATCCTGCTCATGGTGCAGGTGTGCAGTATCCCCTCCTGCTCATGGTACAGGTGTGCAGTATTCCTTCCTGCTCATGGTGGAGGGAAATTAATCAGTCACCAAGGAATTACAGGAACAGCACGAAAAGAAGAGCGTGAAAGAGGCCCGTTTAACGCACCGCCCCTCCACCCAAAATCAATACTCGTTGGATTGGCAGGAAGCTGGCAGTGGGCAGCTGTGTGTTATCCGAGTGTAGAGAACGTCTAGAGGACGAGAAACGAATGTAAATACAACTGGGGGAGGGGGCAGGGGGAGAGGGGTAGGCCCGACCTTGCCCCCACATCTGCTCAGAATACAAAGGATGGCATTACTACACAAAGTAAGCCAGAACTGAGCCCTGGGGGCGGGGGTCCTGACCTCCAGCACATGTGAGACCATGCACACCTGCACCATGAGCAGGAGGGAATACTGCACACCTGCACCATGAACAGGAGGGAATACTGCACACCTGCACCATGAGCAGGAGAGAACACTGCACACCCACATCACAAACAAAAGCGAATACTGCACACCTGTACCATGAGCAGGAGGGAATAATGCACACCTGCACCATGAGCAGGAGGGAATACTGCACACTTGCACCATGAGTGCGAGGGAACACTGCACACCTGCACCATGAGCAGGAGGGAATACTGCACACCTGCGCCATGGGCAGGAGGGAATACTGCACACCTGCACCATGAGCAGGAGGGAATACTGCACACTTGCACCATGAGCAGGAGGGAATACTGCACACCTGCGCCATGAGCAGGAGGGAATACTGTACACTTGCACCATGAGCAGGAGAGAACAATGCACACCTGCACCATGAGCAGGAGGGAATACTGCACACCTGCACCATGGGCAGGAGGGAATACTGCACACCTGCACCATGAGCAGGAGGGAATACTGCACACCTGTACCATGAGCAGGAGGGAATACTGCACACCTGTACCATGAGCAGGAGGGAATACTGCACACCTGCGCCATGAGCAGGAGGGAATAATGCACACTTGCACCATGAGCAGGAGAGAACAATGCACACTTGCACCATGAGCAGGAGAGAACACTGCACACCTGCGCCATGAGCAGGAGAGAACACTGCGCACCTGCACCATGAGCAGGAGGGAATACTGCACACCTGCACCATGGGCAGGAGGGAACACTGCACACCTGCACGATGAGCAGGAGGGAACACTGCCACCTGCACCATGGGCAGGAGGGAACACTGCACACCTGCACCATGGGCAGGAGGGAATACTGCACACCTGCACCATGAGAAGGAGAGAACACTGCACACCTGCACCATGAGCAAGAGGGAACACTGCACACCTGCACCATGAGCAGGAGAGAACACTGCACACCTGCACCATGAGCAGGAGGGAACACGGCACACCTGCACCATAAGCAGGAGAGAACACTGCACACCTGCACCATGAGCAACGAGAGAACACAGCACACCTGCACCATGAGCAGGAGGGACCACTGCACACCTGCACCATGAGCAGGAGGGAACACTGCACACCTGCACCATGAGCAGGAGAGAACACTGCACACCTTACTGCACACCTGCACCATGAGCAGGAGGGAATACTGTTCACCTGTAACACGAGCAAGAGGGAAAACTGCACACCTGCACCCTGAGCAGGAGAGAAAAACTGCTCACCTGCACCACGAGCAGGAGGGAATACTGCACACCTGCACCATGAGCAAGAGGGAATACTGCTCACCTGCACCATGAACAGGAGGGAAAACTGCACACCTGCATCATGAGCAAGAGGGAATACTGCTCACCTGCACCATGAACAAGAGGGAATACTGCACACCTGTACCATGAGCAGAAGGGAATACTGCACACCTGCACCACGAGCAGGAGAGAATACTTCACACCTGTACCATGAGCAGGAGGGAATACTGCACACCTGTTACATGAGCAGGAGAGAACACTGCACGCGTGCACCATGAGCAGGAGAGAACACTGCACACCTGTACCATGAGCAGGAGAGAATACTGCACACCTGTACCATGAGCAAGAGGGAATACTGCACACCTGCACCATGGGCAGGAGAGAATACTGCCCACCTGTACCATGGGCAGGAGGGAATACTGCACAACTGCACCATGAGTAGGAAGGAATACTGCACACCTGTTCCATGAGCAAGAGGGAATACTGCACACCTGCACCACGAGTAGGAGGGAATACTGCACAACTGCACCACAAGCAAGAGGGAATACTGCACAACTGCACCACAAGCAAGAGGGAATACTGCTCACCTGCACCATGAGCAAGAGGGAATACTGCTCACCGGTACCATGAGCAAGAGGGAATACTGCTCACCTGCACCATGAGCAAGAGGGAATACTGCTCACCTGCACCATGAGCAAGAGGGAATACTGCTCACCTGCACCATGAGCAAGAGGGAATACTGCTCACCTGCACCATGAGCAAGAGGGAATACTGCTCACCTGCAGCATGAGCAAGAGCGAATACTGCACACCTGCACCATGAGCAGGAGAGAATACTGCACAGCTGTTCCATGAGCAGGATAGAATACTGAACACCTGTACCATGCGCAAGAGGGAATACTGCTCACCTGCGCCATGAGCAGGAGGGAATACTGCTGACCTGCAATATGAGCCAGAGAGAATACTGCATACCTGTACTATGAGCAAGAGGGAATACTGCTCACCTGCACCATGAGCAAAAGGGAATAATGCACACCTGTACCATGAACAGGAGGGAAATACTACACACCTGCAGCACGAGCAGGAGGGACTTCTGCACACCTGTACCATGAGCAGCAGGGAATAATGCCCACCTACACCATGAGCAGGAAGGAATACTCAACACCTGTACAATGAGCAAGAGGGAATACTGCACACCTGCACCATGAGCAGGAAGGAATACTGCACACCTGCACCACGAGCAGGTGGAAATTATGCTCACCTGTACCATGCACAGAATAGAACACTGCACACCTGTACCATGAGCAAAAGAGAATGCTGCTTACCTGTACCATGAGCAGGAGGACATACTGGACACCTGCAACACGAGCAGGAGGGAATAATGCAGACCTGTACCATGAGCAGGAGGGAATACTGCACACCTGCACCACAAGCAAGAGGGAATACTTCACACCTGTACCATGAGCAGGAGGGAATACTGCACACCTGTACCATGAGCAGGAGAGAATACTGCACACCTTTTCCATGAGCAGGAGGGAATACTGCACACCTGCACCACGAGCAGGAGAGAATACTGCACACCTGTACCTTGAGTAAGAGGGAATACTGCTCACCTGTACCATGAGCAAGAGGGAAAACTGCACACCTGCACCCTGAACAGGAGGGAATACTGCACACCTGCACCATGAGCAGGAGAGAATACTGCACACCTGCACCATGAGCAGGAGGGAATACTGCACACCTGTACCATGAGCAGGAGGGAACACTGCACACCTGTACCATGAGGAGGAGGGAATACTGCTCACCTGCACTATGAGCCGGAGAGAATACTGTTCACCAGCACCACGAGCAAGAGGGAATACTGCTCACCTGTACCATGAGCAGGAGGACATACTGGACACCTGTACCATGAGCAGGAGGGAATACTGTTCACCTGCACCACGAGCAAGAGGGAAAACTGCACACCTGTACCCTGAGCAGGTGAGAAAAACTGCTCACCTGCACCACGAGCAGGAGGGAATACTGCACACCTGCACCATGAGCAAGAGGGAATACTGCTCACCTCCACCATGAACAGGAGGGAAACTACACACCTGCATCATGAGCAAGAGGGAATACTGCTCACCTGCACCATGAACAAGAGGGAATACTGCACACCTGTACCATGAGCAGAAGGGAATACTGCACACCTGCACCCCGAGCAGGAGAGAATACTTCACACCTGTACCATGAGCAGGAGCGAACACTGTACGCGTGCACCATGAGCAGTAGAGAACACTGCACACCTGTACCATGAGCAGGAGAGAATACTGCACACCTGTACCATGAGCAAGAGGGAATACTGCACACCTGCACCATGGGCAGGAGAGAATACTGCCCACCTGTACCATGGGCAGGAGGGAATACTGCACAAATGCACCATAAGTAGGAAGGAATACTGCACACCTGTACCATGAGCAAGAGGGAATACTGCACACCTGCACCACGAGTAGGAAGGAATACTGCACAACTGCACCACAAGCAAGAGGGAATACTGCACAACTGCACCACAAGCAAGAGGGAATACTGCTCACCTGCACCATGAGCAAGAGGGAATACTGCTCACCTGTACCATGAGCAAGAGGGAATACTGCTCACCTGCACCATGAGCAAGAGGGAATACTGCTCACCTGCACCACGAGCAAGAGGGAATACTGCTCACCTGCACCATGAGCAAGAGGGAATACTGCACACCTGCACCATGAGCAAAAGAGAATGCTGCTTACCTGTACCATGAGCAGGAGGACAAACTGGACACCTGCAACACGAGCAGGAGGGAATAATGCAGACCTGTACCATGAGCAGGAGGGACTACTGCACACCTGCACCACAAGCAAGAAGGAACACTTCACACCTGTAGCATGAGTAGGAGGGAATACAGACCTGTACCATGAGCAGGAGAGAATACTGCACAGCTTTTCCATGAGCAGGAGAGAATACTGCACACCTGTACCATGAGCAAGAGGGAATACTGCTCACCTGTACCATGAGCAAGAGGGAAAACTGCACACCTGCACCATGAACAGGAGGGAATATGGCTCACCTGTACCATGAGCAGGAGGGAATACTGCACACCTGCACCACGAACAGGAGAGAATACTGCACACCTGTACCTTGAGTAAGAGGGAATACTGCTCACCTGTACCATGAGCAAGAGGGAATACTGCTCACTTGCACAATGAGCAGGAGGGAATACTGCACACCTGTGCAATGAGTAAGAGGGAATACTGCTCACCTGCACAATGAGCAGGAGAGAATACTGCACACCTGCACCATGAGCAGGAAGGAATACTGCACACCTGTACCATGAGCAGTAGGGAATACTGCTCACCTGCACAATGAGCAGGAGAGAATACTGCACACCTGCACCATGAGCAGGAGGGAATACTGCACACCTGTACCATGAGCAGGAGGGAACACTGCACACCTGTACCATGATGAGGAGGGAATACTGCTCACCTGCACTATGAGCCGGAGAGAATACTGTTCACCAGTACCACGAGCAAGAGGGAATACTGCTGACCTGTACCATGAGCAGGAGGACATACTTGACACCTGTACCATGAGCAGGAAGGAATACTGTTCACCTGCACCACGAGCAAGATGGAAAACTGCACACCTGCACCCTGAGCAGGAGAGAAAAACTGCTCACCTGCACCACGAGCAGGAGGGAATACTGCACACCAGCACCATGAGCAAGAGGGAATACTGCTCACCTGCACCATGAACAGGAGGGAAAACTGCACACCTGCATCATGAGCAAGAGGGAATACTGCTCACCTGCACCATGAACAAGAGGGAATACTGCACACCTGTACCATGAGCAGAAGGGAATACTGCACACCTGCACCACGAGCAGGAGAGAATACTTCACACCTGTACCATGAGCAGGAGGGAATACTGCACACCTGTTCCATGAGCAGGAGAGAACACTCCACGCGTGCACCATGAGCAGGAGAGAACACTGCACACCTGTACCATGAGCAGGAGAGAATACTGCACACCTGTACCATGAGCAAGAGGGAATACTGCACACCTGCACGATGGGCAGGAGAGAATACTGCCCACCTGTACCATGGGCAGGAGGGAATACTGCACAACTGCACCATGAGTAGGAAGGAATACTGCACACCTGTACCATGAGCAAGAGGGAATACTGCACACCTGCATCACTAGTAGGAGGGAATACTGCACAACTGCACCACAAGCAAGAGGGAATACTGCACAACTGCACCACAAGCAAGATGGAATACTGCTCACCTGCACCATGAGCAAGAGGGAATACTGCTCACCTGTACCATGAGCAAGAGGGAATACTGCTCACCTGCACCATGAGCAAGAGGGAATACTGCTCACCTGCACCATGAGCAAGAGGGAATACTGCTCACCTGCACCATGAGCAAGAGCGAATACTGCACACCTGCACCATGAGCAGGAGAGAATACTGCACAGCTGTTCCATGTGCAGGATAGAATACTAAACACCTGTACCATGCGCAAGAGGGAATACTGCTCACCTGGGCCCTGAGCAGGAGGGAACACTGCACTCCTGTACTATGAGCAAGAGGGAAGACTGCTCACCTGCACCATGAGCAAGAGGGAATACTGCTCACCTGTACCATGAGCAAGAGGGAATACTGCTCACCTGCACCATGAGCAAGAGGGAATACTGATCACCTGCACCATGAGCAAGAGGAAATACTGCTCACCTGCACCATGAGCAAGAGCGAATACTGCACACCTGCACCATGAGCAGGAGAGAATACTGCACAGCTGTTCCATGAGCAGGATAGAATACTGAACACCTGTACCATGCGCAAGAGGGAAAACTGCTCACCTGCGCCATGAGCAGGAGGTAATACTGCTGACCTGCACTATGAACCGGAGAGAATACTGCACACCTGTACTATGAGCAAGAGGGAATACTGCTCACCTGCACCATGAGCAAAAGGGAATAATGCACACCTGTACCATGAACAGGAGGGAAATACTACACACCTGCAGCGCGAGCAGGAGGGACTTCTGCACACCTGTACCATGAGCAGGAGGGAATAATGCCCACCTGCACCATGAGCATGAGGGAATACTGCACACCTGTACAATGAGCAAGAGGGAATACTGCACACCTGCACCATGAGCAGGAAGGAATACTGCACACCTGCACCACGAGCAGGTGGAAATTCTGCTCACCTGTACCATGCACAGAATAGAACACTGCACACCTGTACCATGAGCAAAAGAGAACACTGCTTACCTGTACCATGAGCAGGAGGACATACTGGACACCTGAAACACGAGCAGGAGGGAATAATGCAGACCTGTACCATGAGCAGGAGGAAATACTGCACACCTGCACCACAAGCAAGAGGGAATACTTCACACCTGTACCATGAGCAGGAGGGAATACTGCACACCTGTACCATGAGCAGGAGAGAATACTGCACACCTTTTCCATGAGCAGGAGGGAATACTGCACACCTGCACCACGAGCAGGAGAGAATACTGCACACCTGTACCTTGAGTAAGAGGGAATACTGCTCACCTGTACCATGAGCAAGAGGGAAAACTGCACACCTGCACCCTGAACAGGAGGGAATACTGCACACCTGCACCATGAGCAGGAGAGAATACTGCACACCTGCACCATGAGCAGGAGGGAATACTGCACACCTTTACCATGAGCAGGAGGGAACACTGCACACCTGTACCATGAGGAGGAGGGAATACTGCTCACCTACACTATGAGCCGGAGAGAATACTGTTCACCAGCACCACGAGCAAGAGGGAATACTGCTCACCTGTACCATGAGCAGGATGACATACTGGACACCTGTACCATGAGCAGGAGGGAATACTGTTCACCTGCACCACGAGCAAGAGGGAAAACTGCACACCTGCACCCTGAGCAGGAGAGAAAAACTGCTCACCTGCACCACGAGCAGGAGGGAATACTGCACACCTGCACCATGAGCAAGAGGGAATACTGCTCACCTGCACCATGAACAGGAGGGAAACTGCACCCCTGCATCATGAGCAAGAGGGAATACTGCTCACCTGCACCATGAACAAGAGGGAATACTGCACACCTGTACCATGAGCAGAAGGGAATACTGCGCACCTGCACCACGAGCAGGAGAGAATACTTCACACCTGTACCATGAGCAGGAGCGAACACTGTACGCGTGCACCATGAGCAGGATAGAACACTGCACACCTGTACCATGAGCAGGAGAGAATACTGCACACCTGTACCATGAGCAAGAGGGAATACTGCACACCTGCACCATGGGCAGGAGAGAATACTGCCCACCTGTACCATGGGCAGGAGGGAATACTGCACAAATGCACCATAAGTAGGAAGGAATACTGCACACCTGTACCATGAGCAAGAGGGAATACTGCACACCTGCACCATGAGCAGGAAGGAATACTGCACACCTGCACCACGAGCAGGTGGAAATTCTGCTCACCTGTACCATGCACAGAATAGAACACTGCACACCTGTACCATGAGCAAAAGAGAACGCTGCTTACCTGTACCATGAGCAGGAGGACATACTGGACACCTGAAACACGAGCAGGAGGGAATAATGCAGACCTTTACCATGAGCAGGGGGAAATACTGCACACCTGCACCACAAGCAAGAGGGAATACTTCACACCTGTACCATGAGCAGGAGGGAATACTGCACACCTGTACCATGAGCAGGAGAGAATACTGCACACCTTTTCCATGAGCAGGAGGGAACACTGCACACCTGCACCATGAGCAGGAGAGAATACTGCACACCTGTACCTTGAGTAAGAGGGAATACTGCTCACCTGTACCATGAGCAAGAGGGAAAACTGCACACCTGCACCCTGAACAGGAGGGAATACTGCACACCTGCACCATGAGCAGGAGAGAATACTGCACACCTGCACCAAGAGCAGGAGGGAATACTGCACACCTTTACCATGAGCAGGAGGGAACACTGCACACCTGTACCATGAGGAGGAGGGAATACTGCTCACCTACACTATGAGCCGGAGAGAATACTGTTCACCAGCACCACGAGCAAGAGGGAATACTGCTCACCTGTACCATGAGCAGGAGGACATACTGGACACCTGTACCATGAGCAGGAGGGAATACTGCTCACCTGCACCACGAGCAAGAGGGAAAACTGCACACCTGCACCCTGAGCAGGAGAGAAAAACTGCTCACCTGCACCACGAGCAGGAGGGAATACTGCACACCTGCACCATGAGCAAGAGGGAATACTGCTCACCTGCACCATGAACAGGAGGGAAACTGCACACCTGCATCATGAGCAAGAGGGAATACTGCTCACCTGCACCATGAACAAGAGGGAATACTGCACACCTGTACCATGAGCAGAAGGGAATACTGCACACCTGCACCACGAGCAGGAGAGAATACTTCACACCTGTACCATGAGCAGGAGCGAACACTGTACGCGTGCACCATGAGCAGGAGAGAACACTGCACACCTGTACCATGAGCAGGAGAGAATACTGCACACCTGTACCATGAGCAAGAGGGAATACTGCACACCTGCACCATGGGCAGGAGAGAATACTGCCCACCTGTACCATGGGCAGGAGGGAATACTGCACAAATGCACCATAAGTAGGAAGGAATACTGCACACCTGTACCATGAGCAAGAGGGAATACTGCACACCTGCACCACGAGTAGGAAGGAATACTGCACAACTGCACCACAAGCAAGAGGGAATACTGCACAACTGCACCACAAGCAAGAGGGAATACTGCTCACCTGTAACATGAGCAACAGGTTAATACTGCTCTCCTGCACCATGAGCAAGAGGGAATACTGCTCACCTGCACCATGAGCAAGAGGGAATACTGCTCACCTGCACCATGAGCAAGAGGGAATACTGCACACCTGCACCATGAGCAAGAGGGAATACTGCACACCTGTACCATGAGCAAGAGGGAATACTGCTCACCTGCACCATGAGCAGGAGAGAATACTGCACACCTGTACCATGAGCAAGAGGGAATACTTCTCACCTGTACCATGAGCAGGAGGGAAGACTGCTCACCTGCACCATGAGCAAGAGGGAATACTGCTCACCTGTACCATGAGCAAGAGGGAATACTGCACACCTGCACCACGAGCAGGAGAGAATACTTCACACCTGTACCATGAGCAGGAGGGAATACTGCCCACCTGTACCATGAGTAGGAAGGAATACTGCACAACTGTACCATGAGCAGGAGAGAATACTGCACACCTGTACCATGAGCAAGAGGGAATACTGCACACCTGCACCATGGGCAGGAGAGAATACTGCCCACCTGTACCATGGGCAGGAGGGAATACTGCACAAATGCACCATAAGTAGGAAGGAATACTGCACACCTGTACCATGAGCAAGAGGGAATACTGAACACCTGCACCACGAGTAGGAAGGAATACTGCACAACTGCACCACAAGCAAGAGGGAATACTGCACAACTGCACCACAAGCAAGAGGGAATACTGCTCACCTGCACCATGAGCAAGAGGGAATACTGCTCACCTGTACCATGAGCAAGAGGGAATATTGCTCACCTGCACCATGAGCAAGAGGGAATACTGCTCACCTGCACCATGAGCAAGAGGGAATACTGCTCACCTGTACCATGAGCAAGAGGGAATACTGCACACCTGCACCATGAGCAGGAGGGAATACTGCACACCTGTACCATGAGCAAGAGGGAATACTGCTCACCTGTACCATGAGCAAGAAGGAATACTGCTCACCTGTACCATGAGCAGGAGGGAATACTGCTCACCTGCACCATGAGCAAGAGGGAATACTGCTCACCTGTACCATGAGCAAGAGGGAATACTGCACACCTGCACCACGAGCAGGAGAGAATACTTCACACCTGTACCATGAGCAGGAGGGAATACTGCCCACCTGTACCATGAGTAGGAAGGAATACTGCATAACTGCACCACAAGCAAGAGGGAATACTGCACAACTGCACCACAAGCAAGAGGGAATACTGCTCACGTGCACCATGAGCAGAAGAGAATACTGCACACCTGCACCATGAACAGGAGAGAAAACTGCTCACCTGCACCATGAGCAGGAGAGAATACTGCACACCTGCACCATGAGCAGGAGGGAATACTGCTCACCTGTACTATGAGCAGGAGAGAATACTGCACACCTGCACCATGAGCAGGAGGGAATACTGCACACCTGTTCCATGAGCAGGAGGGAATACTGCTCACCTGTACCATGAGCAGGAGAGAACACTGCACACGTGCACCATGAGCAGGAGAGAATACTGCACACCTGTGCCATGAGCAGGAGAGAATACTGCACACCTTTTCCATGAGAAGGAGATAATACTGCACACCTGTACCATGAGCAGGAGAGAATACTGCACACCTGTACCATGAGCAGGAAGGAATACTGCACACCTGTCCCATGAGCAGGAGAGAATACTGCACACCTGTACTCTCTGTACTCTCTTTTCTCTCTGTGGCTACTCCTTGTGTGTGCGTGTCTCCAGAAAATAGGTGATAGGGGAGACTCAAGGGCCTTTCAACTCTTTCTTTTTAATTGGGCTCCGAGCGGGGCTGGGGGTCTTGCGACGAATGACCATATGGTAGGGGTTTGGTAGCCCTAGCTTTTGGGGGAATTTGTATTCAATAATAAAAATATGCGGTTAATTATGTGCCAAAAGCATGGCACATACATGTGCGCTTACTGCACCAGTCTCTCAACAACTTCTCTCTCTCTCTCTCTCTCTCTGCTATTTATCCTTCGGAATCGCAGCAGAGGACCTTGCCGTGCTCTTGCCATCCATAATTGCGAAAAATTTAAGAAAAGTCCCTCACCGTATCTCCCTCCTTTCTCTTCCTCTCCTCCACCCTACCCACATTCTCTTCTCACTAAAGGTGTCCAAGGTATCCAGTTAAATTCTCTCTCGCTCTCTCGCTCTCTCTCTGTAAGGGCTGGGTACAGAGCATATTTGGACAGAGTTAAATGTGCTTTCAGACCATGGCAATTGTCAGCGCATTCTGGAAACCTATAATGTATCAGACTCCATGTATCAGACTCCAGGCTCGTTTGGAGACTAGTGGCTAAATTACGGAATCCATTATGG
Organism: Ambystoma mexicanum; assembly: GCF_040938575.1. NCBI lineage: Eukaryota > Metazoa > Chordata > Amphibia > Caudata > Ambystomatidae > Ambystoma > Ambystoma mexicanum. The sequence continues at coordinate 58,030,140 of NC_090929.1, read as the reverse complement.
AAGGCAGTGTACCCACAAGTCTAAAACAAGCATGGGTTACCCCCATTATAAAAAGACCTGGACTATGGCCTGGGAAACCCCTTAATTAAAGACCGATTACTATTACGCCGTTCCTCTTAAGGATTCTGGATAGAGTCACCAGAGACGTTATTATGGGAGGGCAAAAAGGGCACTTGCCCAGGGCCCCCACCATGATGGGTCCCCACAAGGCCAGCTGATCTGAAGAAGTAAGATTCCATTGTTCACCAGTCTTAAATAGCACACGTCGGGAGATTGTATGGCGTGCTGCTGAGGCTCTAAACCCATTGCCTTTCTGTTTTGGCAAGTGTATTCTGCCTTGATCAATTCATCATGTATTGCTTTCTGTGTTCACTGTGGTATACATAGTTTGTGCATTGGTTTTCCAGAACAGCACCTGCTTTTATCAGCAATGTACCTGTAGCAGATGGGGGTTGCTATAAAAACTAATTTATCATGCATATGGCGAAGGTCTAGAAATTGGTTTGTTCAGATTAGGTGTTGTAAAACCTAGGCAATCGCCTCCAACGATGGCATAAACTGTTAGTCCAAGAGGTGAATAAATATCCAAATTCAAGACTACGGAACGACAGCATTCATGTTTGTATCCTGGATTTGCCAGCAGATTATACAGTGATCCTGGTCAAATCATCTAATATTGCTTACATTACTGTGCTGTCTCTTATGAGGTTTGCCTTCTTGCATGCTGCTGGTATCGTTTAGCCCATTACTTGATCTTTCTTTTTATGGAGGCCATTTGGGTGGAAGGGTTGGTAGACATAATTTTATTTATTTCTTTATTTATGTATTTGTTACATGCCCAGACCCTCAGGTATCACGGCATGGTTACAAGACAGCTTAGAGATTGGTCATACATTGTTACAGAGTACAAGTTAAAGCATAGGTGGCGAGCTAGTACAATAAGATAGACAATATTTACAGTTTACATATTTCGCTGGCATGTTACACTTTTGGGGCAGCATGTCCCTTAGTGCTAGTATTGGTTAAATAACCAGGTTTTTAGCAACTTCTTGTAGCCAGGGAAGGAAGATTCTTTTTTGATGTTAATGGGGAGGGTGTTCCAGTGTTTAGGGGCTAGAACAGGGAAACTGCTGCTCCCCGCTCTAGTAGTTTTGTAACGAGGGGGTGCCAATAAGAGGTTGTCATTGGATCTTAGTGATCTAGTGTATTCTTTTGGGTATAGAGTATTGTTAACGTAAGTTGGGCCTTTTTTGGTCAGACATTTATGTGCAATGCAAAGTGTTTTAAAGATAATTCTTGCTTTGATGGGAAGCCAGTGAGCGTCCTTCCTTGTCTTGGAAATGTGGTCTGATTTTTTTATTCTTAAGGCTGCTCTTAGGACTTTGTTTTGCAGTAGTTACATTTTGGAGAGGTTGGTATTGGATGTGCCTAGTAGTAATACATTGCAGTAATCCAATTTCGATAATACTAAGGCTCTGGCCAAGGTAAGGAAGTTTGTTGGGGTCAGAAATTGTCCGCAGAGAGCAATAAGTTTGCAGGTGTAGGCCGTGGAGGAGGCTAGTGCGTTAATATGTTTAGTCATAGTAAGACTGGCGTCGAGGTAGACTCCTAATGTTTTCACTTGCTTCAGCACTGGAATAAAGGTGCCATCGATATTAATAGCTGAGTAGTCTGGGTGGAGAGCCACTATTTTAGCTGGGGATCCTACGATGAGAACTTCTGTCTTCTCATCATCGAGGCTATTTAGTGCCATCCAGTTTTGGATGATGACGTACATTTTGTTGATGGTTGCAGTGTCCTGGTCATAGTTACCTGTGAGTGGAATGAGGATCTGGGTGTCATCCGCAAAATTGGTGTAGATGACACCCATGTCGTCTAATGCTGAGAAAAGGAAAAGGAGTTCGGTGTAAGTGTTGTACAGAGTGGGGAGAGACATGATCCTTGGGGCACTCCTATGGGGACTGGGATGGGGTTGGCCGCTTCTTTGCCTATGGACACTTTGGAGGTGCGATCGGTTAAGAAGGATTTCACCCATGCAGTGGCTTCACTGGAAAGGTTGGAGTCCCGAGTGAGTGAGGTGCATAGTTTATCATGGTCCACCAGATCAAATGCTGCAGAGAGGTCCAACAGCCGGAGGATGCAGAGTTTCCCAGAGTCTCTAATGGCATCCATCTGGATTTAGAGGTCCAAAAGTGCTGCTTCTGTACTATGGTTCGGCCTAAAGCCTGATTGTCTGGTGCCGAGGAGCTGATGCGATTCCAGGTGAGTTTGGATTTGATTATAAGCTAGTTTGTCAATGATTTTGAGTGGGATTGGAATCGTGGTTATGGGGCAATAATTACTCGCAATGGTGGGGTCTAGATTTGTTTTTTTTAGAAGCGGGGTAACCCAGGCTTATTTGATGGCAGCTGGACCTGTATTGGAATTGAAGGAGGAGTTGACAAATTTGGTAATGGCGGGGGTCAAGGTGGAGGCATATGCTTTGATTAGTTTGGCAGGGACGGTGTCTCCTTTGCAATTAGAGGCTTTTAGTTTGGAGATGGTGTCAAATACAAGTTCTTGGGTGACAGGTGAGAAATGGTATAAGGGATTGGGGTTATCTCTGGTGGTGGGGAGGGGGTTAGGGGTGATGGTGTTTTTATCTGCTAGTAGTAGTAGTTGGTAATTATTTTGTTCTGGAGCACAGCAATTTTGGAGGCAAGTGCGTCTTGTATGGTAGTACACCATACTTTGCTGCTGGCGTTGGTGGGCGTTTCGGCTGGTAGGGTATTTTCTAGTTCTCTAAGGATACAGAAGAGTTCTTTAGAGTCAGATGCTGCATTGCTGGTGTGGGTGTTGTAGGAGTTGGATTTGTGGGAGATGATGGCTGTTTTGTAGGTTTTGTTGGCATCCTTGAAAGCTTTGGCTGAGTCAGGGGTGAGGAGTTTACTGTGGGCGTGTTCAAGAGAACGTTTCTTCCTTCTTAGGGCGACTAGTTCTTTGTTGAACCAGAAGTTGGTTTTTCTGTTGTCACGTCGCATTTTAGTTGTGATGGGGGCTACTACATCGATAGCAATGGAGAGACATTTGTGGTAAAACTCGGCAATGGCAGCGGGATCATTACTGAAGATTGAGTAGGTTTCTAGTGTTTTGTTCAGGGTGGGGTCAAAGTTCTCTACAGTGAGCTTTCTGGGATTTCTGCTTACAATGGTGTCCATTATTGTGGCCTTAGGAGGGCAGGGGTCATCACTCATGAGAGTGAATTCTACGCAGAAATGGTCTGTCCAGCTAAGTGGAGTAATTGGGCCTAAGGTCATTTTGGTGTTGAGGGGGAGGATCCAATCAAGGGTTCTGCCCTTGATGTGAGTGGGAGCATTAACAAGTTGGCTGAAGTTCATGTCTTTGAGTTCAAGGTGAAGGGCGGCTGCTTTAAGGTCTTGGTCATCATTGAATCCAAGATTCAAATCCCCAATGATTATGCATTTAGTGTTAGGTTTTAAGATGGGCGCAAGTAGTAACGTGATGTCTGTTTCTGGGTGGGTATCAGTGCTCCGGGTTCTGTAGATTACCATAATATTGATTGTAGTATTTGCATTCATGGCGAGTTTGGCGAATAGTAATTCATATCCTGCGATAGTTTCCATAGAGCTTGATCTGATTTGGATGGTATTTTTCGCTATGATGGCAACACCTCCTCCTGTGGAGATGGTTCTGTCGGTTCTAAGAAGGGTGTAGTCTGGTGGGATAGCCAGTGCTAGCAGTGGTCCAGAAGCTTGGTGTAACCAGGTTTCTGTGATTACTAGTAGGTCCAGATTTTGTTCAATGATTAGGACATGTATTTCAATAGCGTGGGCTCTTAGGGATCAGGCATTAATGAAGGCATTTTTTAGGCTGATGGGAAGTTTGAGGTCCTTTATGGGAGCATGATTGGTTGTTTGAGTGGTGGGAGTATTAGGATTTCTGTTGGTGTTTATTGCTATAGATGGCGCTAACTTTTTATTTTTATTCTTCCCGTAGTCCACGGGTTTGGGTGGTCTGGAGGGCAAGGTAGTGGGAGTAGTGCTGTGGCAGAGTACTTTAGTACGTGCTCTGAGGCAGGGCGTCCTATCATTCCCTAAAATGGGATATGTTTTGGCGTTAGCTGTGAGTTTGGGGAGTGATAACAGGTCATCTGTGTGAGTTGATGGAGAAGGCTCTTCCTCACCTATTGTGTTATGGTCATTGAAGCTGAGAGCATGGCTAGAAGTGGGAGGGAATGGAGGAGTGGGTGGGAAGAATGGAGTTGGACATGGGATTGGGTAATGTCTCGGGCATGCCAATCTTGCGAGACTGTTTCTGAGAGTGAGGAAGTGATTGCCTGTGCAGGGTGTGTCGACTTGGACAAGGCAGAATGGGAACACGATGAGCAATATCCAGCCTATCATAGCTGTATCCGGGATAGTATGGTGAGGAGGGACTAAGTAAGTCTATTCAACCACAATTAGGCCGTGGGCTAGATCAGGCCTAGGATGGTCAGAGGGCAAGTTCAGGCAAAGTGTGGGCATAGAGCTAGTACAGTCTAGAACAGGCGCAGGCACAAAATTACAACAGTTGGACGGATGGAAAGGCTTTGATAATAGAATGGATGAGGTTGAGAAAAGAGTAGGTCTAGTAGAAGAAACTACTCCTAAAGTAGCACAAGTTGAAAAGTCAATCAAGGATCTTCAAAAACACAACGAAGATTTGGAAAATCGCAGCAGACGTAACAACCTCCGAATTTCAGGTCTACCAGGGGGCTCAGAAGGAACTGATACCATTGTCTTTTTGCAAACATTTCTAACAGCTCTGCTTCACCTACCTTCAGATTTAGTACTTAACATTCAACGTGCCCATAGTCGGCCAAATCTCTACTTCCACCTCTCGTCGACCTTTGTCCAGAACACTGATTTTTTATCTTCTAGAATACTCCCAACTTCAACTCATCTTATCTGCTGCAAAGGAACGCAAATCTCTCATATGGAATGGTGTTAAGATTTTCATTTCACAAAATGTTGCTAAAAGCACGGCCCCGTGCAGGAAAGTATTTTTATCCTTCCGTCCAGCCTTGAAACAACTTAATATACGTTATGGTCTATACCACCCTTGTTCTTTTAAAATAACATATGAAGGCCGTACCATAATGTTTGAAGAACCAGCAAACCTAAGAGCATTTATAAGGTCTATCAAATCTGATAACATGGACACATCATCTCCTGCAAGTACCTCTACTTCTTTTTTTACATGAATGCTTTACTCTCTTCTTTTCCTTACTATTTCAAATATAATGCCATGATCATCCCCTATATATAAGCTGTGGGACGGGTGGCCTCGTGATGTCCATCTTCCATCCTGAGTCGCTCTTTTTCCTTTTTGACGACTCAGCGGGTGTCACCCTTCCCTACTATTTTATTGTCCCCTAGCCTCCTTTTTTCCTGTCTGATCTGTGTTCTATTTCATACTCCCAAGCTATTAGATAATTGTTTATGATCAGACTCCACAACCCTCTTCCCATAACCTTATGTGTTTTCCTTATGTGTCTTACTCTCATTAATTGTTATTCAAGATATTGTTCTTTCGCACCTATTATTTGTATCTATATGGTTTCAGGTTATGGCTATATTATCATAATGTTTTAAAGTTTACAATGAGTTTCAAATGTGTCACATGGAACATCAAAGGTTGTAATAATCCCATCAAGAGATGTAAAGTCATCTCTCATCTTAACAAATTCAACCCTTCCATGGCATGTATAGAAGAAACACGTCTATCTAACAAAGAAGCATTGAAACTGAAGTCCCGATAGGTTAAAGAAATAATTTCCAGTCCTGCTGTCACTAAGAAAAATGGTGTAGCTGTTCTAATTAGCAAGAAATTACCCCACAAAGTTCTTGATCAAGGCGCTGATACGAATGGGAGATGGGTTTGCGTCAAGCTATAAATAGAATATACATATGTTACCATTCTGAATATTTATGGCCCCACTAATCCTGATCCTAAGTTTTGGACATCCATAAAACAATGAATACTTCAGAACAATGTTACCAATCTAATAATGTGCAAGGATATGTATCGGGTCCTGGATCCTTTTCTTGATAGAAAATCTACTTTCCTGTTCAAAAACAACAAATCACACAAATCCTTTTTAGGATGCTTAGCCGAAACCGTCCTTATTGATACATGGAGGATATCTCACCCTACCCAACTTGACTGCACTTTCCACAATTCCCCACATAACACTCTCTCCTGCCTAGATTATATTTTCTCCACTAGAAACCTTACAGGCACATCATTGATTCTAAAATAGACAATATAATTATTTCTGATCATGCCCCTGTCTGTACCTCTTTTAATCTTTTAAACGTGCATAAACCGTCATCTCGCTGGAAGCTTAATAATTTTCTTTTACAAGACCCTCAATTCATTCTATCAGTTGAATCTTTTATTCAACAATTTTATGCTGATAATCTAGATGGTGACACATCGGCTGTGAACAATTGGGACGCTTTTAAGGTTGCCTTGAGAGGTCATATTATGGCCTACTCAGGAAAAATGAAAGTTCTATGCAAAAAGCATCTGGATGACCTTTACTCTCAGCTTACTATAGCTGAACAACATTACTATAATGACTCCAACCCTACTAACCTTTGTCAAGTATTGACGTTACGCTTCCTAATTAAGAAGGAAATTACTGACCTTGCTGCGGGCAATATTCTTAAATATAAAACGAAAATATATCAAACATCCAATAAAGTCGGGAAAGCACTAGCCTCTTACCTGAAAAAAAAGAGAAATTCTTTATCCCCACATTAAAGACTCCTCTGGCACCGTTAAACACCATCCCAAGGATATTCTAAATTGCTTCAAAGATTTCTATACTAACCTATACACTCCTGAAAATTCTATCCCCCATAACGACATCACAACCTTTTATGATAATATAAATAGATCCTCTTATCCTCAATTAGATTTATCCCATTTAGATAACAAAATTACCCTTCCAGAAATTTCCAAAGCAATTAAAGGCTTGGGTAAAGACAAAGCTCTTGGCCCTGATGGTCTTTCTACTGAGTTCTTCGACTGCCTGTCTCACTCCCTCATTCCCAAGCTTCAAAATCTATTCTCTTACTTTATTTCCCAGAAAGCGTCCTCTGGATCCTTTTCTGAGGCTTTACTCATACTCTTGACAAGGATCCTTCTTTACCCGGAAATTTTCGGCCCATCCCTCTTATTAATGTTGAAAGTAAAATCTTTGCAAAAATCTTAGCCAATAGGATCGAGTCTTCTCTTCCTTCCCTAGTGAAACCTGATCAAGTTGGCTATGCTAAAGGGTGTAACATTTCTTCCAAAGCAAGGCTACTTTTAAATGTTTAAATGCCATTCACCTTAAATGCCATTCACCTATCAAACAAAAATAAAAAAGATAAGCAGGGCTCTGCTGTCATAGCACTAGAAGCAGAAAAGGCCATTGATCGTGTCAATTGGGACGTCATGTTTCAGGCCCTTCAATGGCACGGCTGTGGCGACAAGTTCATCTCTCTAGTTAGGTTACTTTATTCTTCCCCAAAATCTTCAATATGTATTAATGGCGTAACCTCCCCATTTTTCTCCCTTAGCAGAGGCAACAGACAGGGCTGCCCCATCTCACCTATCTTATATATCCTCTCCCTGGAACCGTTATTAGAACTAATCAGATCTAACAAAAATATCCAGGGTATACCAAGTGGTACATCTTATATAAAAATAGCTGCTTACGCAGATGATATCCTCATTCTTATCAAGAACCCTAAAATACACCTCCCACATTTACTCAATGTCCTATCTCAATTCAGCTCAGTATCAGGTTAAACTTAAGAAAGACAAGTCAGAAAAGATGCCCCTCAATCCCTACTGCCTTACATGACATCGACTCCTTTGGTTTTTAATGGTATAGTTCCTCCATTAAATATCTAGGCCTAAGATTCGCTCCTACGATCCAGGATACCATAAAACTTAATACACAATCTTTATTAGATAGACTAAAAGAATTAACATCCAGATGGTCCCCCTTATATCTTTCATGGTGGGGGCGTCTTGATACGATTAAGATGATGCCATCACCAATAATCTTATAATATCTACAACTCCTTTGTGTTCGAATATCCCCCTCCTTTTACAAATCTATTTATTCCATATTACTTAATTTCCTTTGAGGACAGGGCAAAGGCAAAATAATAGCTCTAATTAAATTAAAAGCACCCTGCGACAAAGGAGGAGTCAGGTTTCCTGAATTTAAAGCATACCACTCTGCCTTTCTCCTGAAACAATCCAGAAGTTGGTTTGCTTGTCCCATGCTGTCGGATATTCCCACATGGTGTACCATAGAAAAGCAGCGGTGTGCCCGGTAGAAATTACTGATCTTACTTATGTATTTAATCATTCCTCGACAGCCATATCAGACCCTATTAGAGCCACAATATCTGCATTCCAATTCTTTTTATTTCCACACACAAACTCTCCAAGAAAATGCCTTTCCCCTTTTTATGGCATAACAGTAAGATCCTGATTAATAATAGAACCCTAAACAGAAAATCCTGGTTGAAAAAGGGTATTAGATGTATACAGCAAATCATAAATGGGTCCACTATTCTTTCCTTTCAACAGCTCAAACATCAATTCTATATTTCCAATACAGAATATAAATTCTATAATAAATTAGTTAACTCTTCTTAGAAGCACTTCATGGCTCCTCCAATGGTATCTTACCTCGGGATGCCCTAAGACTGCTGCAATTTACAATGCTTTCAGACATTAAGGCTTCAAAATTCTACAGCATTCTTATTACATCCCTAGAGATATGCACGATACGTCACAAATGGGAAGATGACTTTGTCTACACCTTAGCTGAGCACACATGGTCTATGCTTTTCTCCAGAATTAAGCATATCTCTACCTCAGCAAATATCTCCCAGCATTGCCTCTTCTTTATACACAGAGCATTCATTACACCTGCGATAATTGTTGGTCATGTGGAGCTGCCTCAGCATCATGTATACATATGTTTTTTGTGTGTCCCTATTCTTTCAAGTTTTGGCAACAAGTATGGAAATACCTTAATTTTATTTTCTTCACCGATATCCCACTTTCTTTCATAAATATTGTTTTGGGAAGCCTTGCTATAACCACCCACTTACCGTCTGGAGCTTCGAAACTTTATAATCTCTTTATATGTCTCGCTATGAAAAGCATAAGTGCTAATTGGAAAGACTCTCGATCCTTGTGCATCAGAAGTTGGTGGAATAACATATGTCTCACGCAAAAGATGCAACTGTGCATGGAAAATAATCTCAATTATATACCTAAGTACAATGCCAAATGGTCATTTTTCATTTACTATCTTGATCACTTTAATGTAACCACACACGGAATGTGACTATGCTTAATATTTAACACTCCTTGAACGCTCCTAATTTCTTTTTTTTTCTTTTTTTTGAATATTACTCCTGATACCATACTGATTATTGTGATGATACACCAATGTGGCGTACTTCTTCACTTAGCTACCCACGAATCCCCCTCCTCCCCCTTCTCCCCCTCATCTCTTGTTTGTCATATGTCTGTCCTGTGTTTGTCCCCCCAATTTAATCCATTGTAATGCAGTGATCTATTTATGCTATTTTGTGCACAATACATGACTATATATTTCTTTTTGGTTTATGCCTTAATTACAGTGTTAAATTGTTCTATAATTATATAAGCAAAATAAGTTTATAGTGCACTCTTTTACCTGTTCTCTAGTTTCACATTTGTCTAACGATCGTTTATTAATTGTTTACCTAATGGATTACTGCATTGTGCTTCAGTTATAATGACTTAGTATATACTTCAATAAAAATTATGAAAATAAAAAAAAATACAAAAGATGAAACCAGATTAAATGTGTTAAATCACATTGTTTGGTATGCTGGTTGTTATATACTTCGCTTGATGATGGAGAGAATGAAGCTAGAATCATTCCCAGTTTGCACAACACCCTTCTATAATATTTTGTTTAAATATGGTCATGTTTGGTAATATGATTTGTGTACTTTCCAAGTCCGTTTTTGTATAAAATGAGATTAGTTTAGTTCATGGTAAGAACTGGAAAAGAAAGTGTTCAAATGCAGAAATTGAAGAGTTGAAACAAATCCCAGCTACCCCCCTTCATCCATTAACCAATGTGTGATCCTGGGCATCTCATTTAATCTTGTGTTGCCTAACCTCTCAATATTGCCAGTCCCTAAATCTTTCAAAATTGTCAGCCCTTCCGAGTAATTTCCTTCTCATGATATGATCTTCATAAAAGCCTTATTCATGGTTTCACTGTGTTAATAGTGAGCCTATTTATATCGCACACCAAAGACATTTGTTCCTTTCATATCTAATGGCAACACTATTTGAAAACCATATCCCACTTCTAATCTCAGTCTGTCTGGATAAAGACACCTTCCTGGTAGCTTCTATTCTGCCTCCACTATCCATGATACGGTATGTTTAGCGTTCTCCTTCCGTCAATTGGTGGTCTCTATCCATGCATGAGCACTTTTGCATTCTGTGAGGCAGCTAATGTGAGTTCTCTGTCTATTATGGGTTACATGTACCTTTTACATACGGTCCTGCATTAATACAACATCTATCTTACTGGATGTTATTGATAAAAAGTATCCTGTATGCACTAGAACAGTAACCCCTTTGTAGACTGCTAATGTTGTTCTTCAAATGCTACCTGTTTATCATTCTGATTAGAACAAGAATGAAGAGGGCAAGAGGACTTAAAGGGAGTACTTATTATGCTGCGAGACAGCTTATCAACCTATGGGTTGTGAGCGCGATGGGTGGGGAAGTGCCCAGGATTCTTGAACCTTAATTCCGTTGGTTTGGTGGAGGGGGGCCCCAATGATGTCCGCGCCCAGGGCCCCAAAAGTGCTTAAGATGGCCCTGAGAGTCACATATGAACAACTCGCCAAACACCTTCATGAATATCCTGTGCTCAACCCTCGCCAGTCAGGCTTTCGAGCTGGTTTTGGGACAGAAACCTCCCTTTTAGAACTCCAATCTGACAGATGGAGCGGATGGACAGGGGCCTTGCATCTATGCTCATGCTCCTGGATCTTTCTGCTGCCTTCGACCTGGTCGGCCATACCATTCTGGTCGTCAGGTTGAAGGCAGTAGCCAATTTCTCTCCCATGGCTACACAATGGGCTGCCTCATTCTTGAACAACCATGTTAGCAGTGTTTTCTCAGGAGAGGCAGATCCCCCCCCCATCCTCTGTCCCAATCGAATTTATTTGGTGTACCCCAGGGTGCCTGTCTGTCCCTCTGTTTATATAACATGTTCATGGTTCCCTTTTTCGCTTTACTTGAGCAAGAGGGGATCATGTTCACGAATTATGCGGATGATACCCAGTGTGTCATCCCCATGGTGGGCATCCACTCAGTTGAGGAGGCAGAGCTGTGTAATTGTTGAGAGCTGGATATTGAGAAACAATCTTGCTCTGAACAAGAATAAGACCCACCTTCTGCTTGTAGCCTTGCCCACCTTAGCACACAAGCTGGGCTTGGCCTATACTAGCTTCCTTCTTGGCGAGACTACCCTCTCTCCCCTTAAAAAAGTCAAAACCTTGGGAGTAGTATTGGACCAACAATTATCCATGATGGCTCATGTAAGCAGCATGGTTTCCAGTGCAGCTTTTTATATAAAACTCCTTGCCCAGCTCACGCCCTTCATTAGTCAAGCCAATGCTGAAACAATCACCCGTGCAATTGTAGGAGCAAACATTGACTATTGTTGTAGCTTACTGGCTGGCCTTAATAAATCAGACATGAATAGACTCCAAGTCATTCAGAATGGGGCTGTTCGAGTTGTCTCGGGCTCCGGCGGTATGATCACATCTCGGCTGCAAGAAGGGGCCTGCATTGGCTACTAGAAGAAGCGCAAATACAATATCGGCTTATAGTGATTAACTATAAGTGCATCAATGGCACTATGCCTGACTATTTGTGGCAAATCATTTCGGAAAGAATGCAAAGTCGCTCTCTGAGATCAAATAATCAAAAACTTCTGAGCATTCCTCGAAGTCGGACCAAAAATGCAGAAAAAGGAGCTTTCTATTTATCAGCGTCCAAGGCCTGGAACAACCTTCCTCTTGATCTCAGAGACCAACCTGACCTGGAATCTTACAAGATTAAATTGAAAACCTTGCTGTTTCTCTGATTGTTGGTCTAGCCCCCTCTTCCTCACTGGCTTTCTTCCTGCATGAGTTTATGTTCTGTCTCGCGCCCTTATGCCTATGGGTTCACGGCTGTGTTATATAAATGTTCTAAACTAAACTAAAGTAAAGGGAATTACTAATGAAATGGCAGCGGAGCCCCGGATAGACTAATGCTTCTCGCTTTCAGGGAAATGTATAGGGTACTGATTTCCAAGATACACTTATAGAATCTGCACCTTTTTTTAGCCTCATCGAGTTAGCGGAGATGCTTAATTGAAAAGACCCAAGGCCCAACCCTAGAGGAGGTTCAAAGGGAAAAAGCAATGCATGTGAGACTGATAAGCTTTTGAGCACGTGCACTTCATACACTTAGAAATAATTGACTGGATATTGTCAAGGGTTTTGACCCATGTTGAATCAATAGACTTGGTAGATGTGGGGATGAGCTGTCGCCGCCCATTATTCTATCCCAGAACAAACTAAATCAATAGACTGGGTGGATGTGGGGATGAGCTATCGCCACCCACATTCACGCCAGAATAGGAGAACTGCGCAGTTGGCACAAGACCACTCCAAAGATACAACCTTCTTGTGGGGGGTTCCACATCACCACTCTACTGTAAGGATGCCATCAAAACAATGTTAAGCAAGGACCCTATACTATCAAGCAAAAGACCACTCTATTGAAATGCAGTAATTCAAGACAACTCAAAAATGGATGCAGTACCGACAAATTCCCCAAGGTGGCACTAGCGGTCTAAACTCTGACAGGGAAACTGTATTTAGGAGTTGCAAGAGGGGCAGAGACTTCAAAGCTTGTTGGTTAATTGAAAATCTAGCCACCTGCTGTTCCCAGAGGCCAAGAGGCTGGGAAACCTTAAGACCTCAGAGATTCCCACACTAGGAGGCAGGATATCACATGACCCTGTTGATTGATTGAGTAGAGACTTCCAGGCAGCCTGCTGGAGCCCACACAAAAGGGTCTTTCTGTTGAATGGGGTATGTTAATTTTGAGTGTTTCCTGTCAACAGCCCTCTGCCAGCAAGGACTCACCCAGACTTCTGGAGGCGGACCCAAACCATTGGGGAGTTGAATTGCAACAAATATATAGTTTATAGAAACAGTGATAATTTATTGTAACCAAATGACAGGAATGTACAACTTTGAAAGTCTTAGTTTGAAAAATGCCCTCACGATTTGAGTCCAAACTCCAATGTGTACCATGTTCTGGGGCAAAACCCCGCTAATTATGATTATTGTAGACAAATGTGTTTATGCTAGAGACATGGAAAGTTACTGGGATATATGTGGAAGGGAAATGTACCTTTGTATAATTTTTGATGAAAAAACAATGTTGCAAAACCCACTAAATCGAAAATAAGTTGCCATTTTTGAATGCAAGCTCCTAGAAACGCCAGAGTCGGGACAGGGACTATCTTTAGTAATATATGATGTGTGCATGTGATGTCAAACAACTGTGTACCTGGGAAATATGTATTTGGATCAGGAATAGATTTGTGTGCACATTGACCAGGGGAGTGTCATTTCTGCAGGTCATAAAAATGACATCAATCTGACACACTATCCCTTCCCAAATCAGGGACCAAAGAATCTATTGACCTATCAAATCAAGAGAGGGGCCGGCTTAGGGATGCTAGCCTCTCCACCCACTTTTTAAAACACATAAAAAGAGACTGCTGGGACAAGTAGAGACATGCAATTCCATTTTCTGCGGGACGCTCTGCCGGGAGACTCCAGACTTCACATCCATCAATCTCCAAAGACCAGAACTTTACTTAAGAACTTAAAGCAAGGGCCTAAACCCACAAACTGAGAACTCATCTCAGCAGGCCTCAGCATCCTTAAAATCATTTGCAAACTATTCCACATCCAGGCGAGCTGTTTGAATTCTTTGCCAAGAACAATTGCCAGAGGCCAGACCAGAGATCCAGAGAGACCCAGACCGCTGTGAGCAGAACCGGTGCTTGATTGACCCGCCGAGCAGAGAGAACCGAAGTCCAGTCCAGTTGACCAGATCCGTGACGAGGCCCATTCATTTCAAAATTAGGAGTGAGTATCCGCCAGAACTGTGCAGAACCCAATCTCTTAGTTAAAATAATCTAATTCAAGCTATTTTAACCTAATTAGAACAGCCTCCTAGAAATCATGTCATCTGTCATTTTTAAAGCTGCACAACTGTCACCTGTCAATTCTGCAGCTGCAAGCTGTCACCTGTCATTTTGAGCTTTACTTTAAATCCGAAAATGTAACTTTATTAAATCATCCGTATCTCCGGAACCGTTTGTGCTAGGAACGAGATTTCATCTGAAGACCTAGAATCTAGGCTTTCCAACGAACCAAGAACCGACTTCCTACTCTCTATACTTTTTCCGTAATCGCGAGACACGCACTCGCAAATTTTACCGTGATTTGCGATTTGGCCCGATTTCTTCATCTGTAGAAATCAGCAGCTTTTTGCTTCTCTTTGCTGAAATTCATTTGCAATCTGCTAATCATTCATAGAGTATTGTTAAAGTGAGCCTGAACTAATATAAAGTAGCCATCACCTACCCTGAACCTCTAGAGGGAATTAAAAGCAATTTTAGCACCTTTTCACTTCCTTGCAAACCACATTAAAGTAATTCGCCTGTGTTTAAAACTCATCCCTGTTTTCTCTAAGCTTGCTGGGGGAACTGGAACTGTGTATTGCATTATAAAGTGTGATTTGTTGGGATTCTTGAAGATTGTGTGCTCTCCTTCCATTTCTTGTATTGCATAGGGGGGGGGAGTGAATTGTCAAAAGAAAAAGTGATCATATTACCTTTTGCTAAAATCATAACAAGTTATTTCTGTACTGCATTTTATTCCACCTTGCGTTTCCTTGAACCATATAAAGCATTCTTTCCCACCTTATTCTTCTGTTCCTATTCATAAGTTACCTCTTGCTGACTACTGCTCATATTCACAAGTGTAATATCCATTAGCAAATTATTTATAGAAGTGTGATATGTATATATATTGTTTACATTTTCAAATAAACCTTTTAATTTGCAGAACAAACCTACTTCTTGGCTCAGTGGGGTCAGGGGGATTCTAAGAGGGGGATGTTATACAAGGGTTGTCATCCAGAGTACTGAACTGGATATAAAAATACATCAATAAGGGTTTTCCTCAGCATCCCAGACTAGGCATTGACTTAGCTGTAGTGTTGATTGAATATCGCTTATAAAAGTGTGGGCTCGTCCGGGATATTCTGGGTTAGATTTACCACTTGTGCAGATTAATACAGTGTGCCAACTGACCAGATACACATATCCGGTTAGATCACCACGCTGTTTTACACTGTGAAAGCATCCCTCAAAGGACCGCTCTAAGAAAACGGTCTGTTTTGCAAAATAAAATACAAACTTCTGTAAGTCAGGAAGGAACTCAAATTCCAGAATGACGACCTTGGTAGATATGAAAATAGCCAGAGAGCACTTCTTACATAAGCTATTTGTGAGAGGTGAGTGGACTCATCAGGACCAAACGGTCTGGTTGCAGGCAATCGCGCAACAGGTCACTGAAACAGGGTCAGATATATGGAGAGATCAGGGTCCATTACATTTGGCCCTGAGTGAACTATATATGGCCCCTAAAGCCAAAGATGAACATAATAAGATTGCCAGGATAGCGGCATATTTGTATCTATATATGGGAGCCATGCAGGACAAATGTGCTGAAGGCCAAGATCTGGAAAATAGGCAACAGATGGCGTTAGAAAAGGCCCAATATGACCTGGTCTCTTCTGAGCAGAGGCTGCAGAGGAGCCAGGAGTCAGAAAATGATAGTAGGCAGTATATCATTAAAATACAAGTGGACATGGATATACTGCAACAGGAAAAGACAGACCAGGATACCAGAATTCTGGCTTTGCAGAAGGAGCACCAAGACAGTTTGGACTCCTTACTGCAGAGCAAGAAAAAGCTGGAGCAACAGATCAATTTCAACAGGGCATGCACAGAGCAGGTAGCCACCCTGCGAATCCAACTAGACAGGGAGAAAGAGGAAAGCAATAAATTGATTTTGAAAGACCTGGATACCCAGGCAGAGTTTGATGAAGAACGCCAGAAAGCTGGTGCCTTTCAAAGGCAGAGGGACGACCTGGCGTCACAAATGCAGGCTCTTGGTCAGGAAAGGGATACCTTAGGCCAGGAAGTCTGCCATTTAAAAAGAAAAATTGAAGAAAATCACTTGGCCCTCCAGGGGCTGGGTGACCTCCAAAAAGAGCATCAGGGCTTGCTAGACCACACCAGGAGGGTGGAGGAGGCTCTGGCAAGAAAGGAGCAGGCCAGTAGGGATGGGACTGAGGAGGTAACCCTCCTGCAGCAGAGACTGGCCCAGTACTCCAGGACCAATCAGGAGGCACAGAGAGAAAATGAGGCTCTCTGTCAGCACAATGATAGGCTCCAGCAACAGGTAGCCATGCAGGAGAGACTGATAGAGTCTAGTAAGGCCTTAACTGAGGAACTGAAAGCGCAGGCTCTTGCATTGCAACAGGAAGCAGGGGCGGATAGAGATGAGGTTGGCTGGGAAAGAGAAACTCCTGAGCATAACCTCAGGAGCCCTAGTACCAGAGGCCTTCATCTCTCCCAGTACCTGGACTCTGCCACCCCCATGTCCCCTCGCGCACATGAGCCCAGGGCCACGGGGATGGCAGATTACTATCCAGCTAGAAGTATGGGGCTCATAGGCCAGTACCTCCCAGGAATGGATGGGCGGGCATCCGGGTATGGGCACCCAAGCACAGTGCAATTTAGTGGGGAACCCCAGGAGAGTAGGCCACTAAGGGCATCCTGAAAACCTCTGCCCAGTTAGGTCAGTGGGGGGGATACCCAGCAAATCCTGGTAGCAAGGAGGGATCTGAAGACTCCTCTGAGCGTCACAGGACACAGGAGACCAGGCCCCCACATTCTGCCAGCCATTCCCAGGCTCGCAGAATCCGGGAAAACCTGGAAGATCAGACGGGCACCTCTGGGAGCAGCGCTTCTGAGTTGGAGGATGAATGGACCAGGGTTACCCAAACCAAAAAGGCCAATAAGGCAAAAAGGGCCTTGCTTAAGGACTCATTGAAACAAATAAAGGCAATAAGGAGTGTCATCACGCCTTATCATAAGAACGCCAAGTATTCTGTTTGGGAACACTTGGAGCTCTATGAGCAAATGATGGAGACTTTCCATTTGAAGGACAGCCAAAGCTGTAGTCAATATGTAAAGTGGACCTTCTCACCAGAATACTCCAGTTTCTTTGCGGGGCTGGAGGATCAAAACCATTCAAGGTGGTCCACATACAGGGCGGCCATCTTGAAACATTTTTCTGTGCACAGAAATCCTCAAGAGGCTTGCAAGGCAGCCTACAATTTGCAATGTGGGGAGGATCAGGCCCCACAAGAGTTTGTGCAAGAATTAGAGCGTGCTTTTGCGCAGACCACCAGAAGGGTGCGCACGGATAGCAGAGAATTTATCAATACGTTTTTCCATGCCTTACCCAAATACATAATGACCCAGCTCGTGAGAGATTTTCATGAGAAAAGATCTTTAGACTGGGTCATTGAACAGGCTACCCGGATCTATGAGGTGCAGAAGCCCATCGAAAATAAAAATAACGCGCCGAAAAACCCCAAAAACAACAGCACCCCTGCTGCTGCCAAGGTGGCGGAGGTAAAGGTTGCCCCCGTTTTAGATTTGGAGATGGGGGGGCCTAAAAACCTGCCTGCACCAAATAATTCACAGCCCAGAAGGCCCTCGGGCCAGTCACAGACAGGGAGTCGAGGAGGTAGTCCCACAAATGGGGTCCCCCGCTCTCCTGACTATGTAAGTCCCCACTACAAGGGAAACCGACCAATCCTGGGTTATGTGTGGACTCCTCCAGCCCAAGGGGGGGATCCAGCCAAGCACCTGACCCGGGGAACGTCCCTCCTAACTTCCCCCAGGAGGGCAGAAATTCACCAAATCCTGGGCAGAACTTTTTCCCCAGGTATCCACCCAATTTCCAGCCCCAAAATCATCAATCCTTCTTTCCCCAATTCCCTGAGCCAGACAACCTAATCCGGGAGAGGGGAGGCCAAGGGTGGAGGGGTATCAAAATCTTCCCAACCAGGGGTACTACCAGAGAAGGGATAGCTACCCTTCCCGGGATCAGCCCAGGGGAGAAAATAGAGCCCTGTATCAGCCTGAGCGGGTTTCACAACTTGAGCGCCAGGTCCAAAATATGGCACGGGATCTGGGTCACATACTGAGGGCTCAACAGAACCCTCAGATGAGCATGCCACCGCAGAATGCCCCAAACTCTGGACCTGGTGCTCCAGAACAATGACGGGGGCAGCACCCCGATAACCCACCGGTTCCCAGGGAGGAGGCACAAGGGGAAGGGGGGCGTAAAGCCTTGGTGGAAGCTTCCTTCCCAACTTGTAAACAGCCCCTGGAAAACCAGGAACCGGAAACAAAATCTCCTGCCCCTGAAAGCCTGCCTCCCCAGGAGCAGTTGGGGGGTAGGAGAAACAAAGGACCCAAACAGACCCACTTTGTGGAGGAGGTACAGGTCTTCCAATTTGAGGGGGAGGGATCCTCAGAAGATCCTGGGAAAAGGATCTTCTCCTTCAGAGATGGGGGAACTCCTCCCAAGGAAAAATGGGTCCCCCGGGGTGCCAATTCAGACTGGGGAGATGTGGAGACTGAGCTACCGCCGCCCATCATCTCATCCCAGAACCGACAATACCAAAATCACAAGGGTCAAACCAATCCTGATGACTGCCTCCAAAAAGGGGGGGGGGTGGCCAAGAACCCAAAACCATTTCCAGTTGCCAACTTTTTATTTCAGATTCCCCAGGCTCTCCACAGAATTCTGCCCAAATCTCTTCTCTTGCAATGTCCAAAACCAGAAAGTTAGCCCACCAGTTGTCCAAAAATGTGCATTATCTGTGCCCCCTTGAGGAGAAGGAGGGAAGATAGTATGCCCCGGTACAAGTACAGGGGCAGGGTACAATTGCGGCACTGGTGGACACTGGATCTCAAGCTACCCTTCTGTCCAGAAGGGCCTTTGATGAACTGAATGCAGGAAAGGGAGAGAATTACCGTATTCCTCTCACCTCTCTTCCTGGACAACTGCAGAACTTTGATGGGAAGGAAATTCCTGTCGAGGGGACTGCAGATTTGGACATCAAAATTGGTCGACACAAGGTGAACACCCAGTCATAGTAGTGACTCCAGAGGGCACCCCTTGTTTACTAGGGAACGACCTCCTGAGAAGGTTGTCACCCCTAATAGATTGCATAAACAAAGTCCTCTGGACCCAGACTAGCCGACCAATAAAATTAAAACAAAGTGTCAACCATGTTAGTTTAAACGGCACCTGCCACATAGTTGAACAAAAATCTGACCAAGTAGAATTTCACTTCCAGAACAACCAAACTCCAGACGTGACAGTAATAGCAGTAGGACAACAGACTGGTGATGGGGGGTCCTCTCTATTTCTGAAAATCAACCTTCCTTCCAGTCTAAAGTGGTACTCCACGCTGGAAGGAAACACCCTGAAATTCTTTACCAATCCACAATCAGAAAGTCCCACTCCTATAGTCCAGAAAGATGTGAAATCAGCTCAGAGCCTGGCTGATATTCAGCAAATTGGAGAGCAGTTGTTCATCCCTGTTCAGTTAAATGATGGGAAGGACTCTGTTCTCGCTCGAGTGTGTGTGAACAACGGTAAGAGCTTCATCAGCGAAGCCATGTTCCGCCAACTCCCAAAAGATCCAGCCATTCCCACATTCAAACTGATAGACAAATGGGAAATGGACCTGGAAGCACCTAATTCCAAACATCTCCTGCCAAGCAGGTGTATGCTCAAAATCTCCATTGGCAACAAGAGCATAGTCCACAATTGTTGGGTCGTGCGAGACGTCACTGCCGCCTTTTACTTAGGCAGTGACATTCTCAATCGCTTTGCCATTAGTTTGGACCTAATAAACTTGAAAGCCTGGTCCCGATTAGCGGATAATCCCATGGGCTTTGATGATCAAGAAAAAGCATTTAGGTCAGCTCAACTGCTACCTTATGCAGTTGAAATTCAGATTAAAGAGGAAGTCACCATCCCAGAAAGGACCCGACAATTCTCCCTGGAAGTGAAAGTTAAAAGAGGACAAAAATTGAAAAACCCTGATGCTTATTTATGTATTTATTTATTTATTTATTCACATTTGTTTAGCGCACAGGCAGCCCAATGGGCATCGTGGCGCTTGTTACAGAAATGAAAATGACTTGTTTTACATACATTGAAGTCATTACTTAGTTGCAGGAGAAGAAAACAGAAGATATGCAGATGACTAGTTGTACATACATTGAAATAATTTCTTAGTTGCAAGAGAAGAGAAATATCTACAGGAGAGGAAGAGGAGGGAGGAGAGGAGGAGGAGGGAGCAGACGACATGAGGAAAGGGAATTAGTTAAACAAGGTGGTTTTCAGCTTTTTTCGGAAGGCAGAGAGAGAGGTTTCTGCTCTAAGTGTGCTAGGTAGTGCGTTCCATAGCTTAGGGGCAATGTAGAGGAAACTTATTCCACCTGCTCTGGCTCGATTGATGCGAGGGACCTTAAGTTGGTTGGAGTGGCATTGCCTAGTTGGTCTGGAGGAGAGAGACTTGGTTAGCGTATCAGACAGGTATGATGGTGCGGACAGGTTGATACATTTGTGTGCGGTGGTGAGAATTTTGAATGTAATGCGCTCTTTGACCGGAAGCCAGTGTGCTGCCTTTCTGGCTTGCGCGATGTGGTCCCTTTTAGGTATATTGAGGGCTGCTCTTAGAGCATTATTCTGTGTGGTTTGGAGTTTATTGAGATTGGATTTGAAGGTGCCAGCCAATAGCGCATTACAATAATCTAGTTTGGCTCCAATGGTGGCTCTGGCGATAGAAAGGCAATTATCTTTGTTTAGGAAAGGTTTGATGGCATTAATGAGTTTGGTGCTCAGGGCGGAGGCTGAAACAATGGAGTTGACTTGTTTGTCCATAGAAAGAGAGGCGTCGATGTGGACTCCTAATGTTTTTACAGAAGGCAGAACTGAGATGACACAATTGTCAATGCAGAAATTGGTGTAGAGTGGGTCAAGGTTAGTGAGAGTGGATTTTTGCCCCAGGATGAGAATTTCAGTCTTGTCTCCGTTGAGACATAGGCCGTTTGTGGCCATCCATGCTTGGATGGTGGCGTATATGTTCTGGAGGGTGGCTGCGTCCTGATAGTATAGTCCTGTGAGTGGGAGGAGTACTTGGGTATCGTCCGCGTAGTTGGTGTATGCGATCCCAAGTGCGTCGAGTTTGTCAAAGAGTGGCTTGGTAAACAGATTATAGAGGGTAGGAGCCGTGCATGAGCCCTGAGGGACTCCATGCCTAATAGTCGTAGGCTCTGCATTAGCTATATTAGAGAACACTTTCATTACTCTTCCTTTGAGGAAGGAGGTGATCCAGTATGTGGCTTGCTTGGAGAAATGTGCGGCCTGCGTGAGATGGTTCGTAAGGATGGCATGATCGACTAAATCAAAAGCCGCCGAGAGGTCTAGAAGGAGCAGAAGGGCCGGCTTGCCTTTGTCTAGAATTAGGGTAATTTGGTTCTTCAGATCTAGTAGAGTGGTTTCAGTGCCATGACCTTTGCGGAATCCGGAATGCCTTTTACCTAGGATAGAGTTGTTTTCCAGGTAGGACTGTATCTGCATGTGGGCTGCTTTGTCTAGGATTTTCAAAAGAAATGGGACCGTAGTAATGGGCTGGTAGTTGTTAGGTTGGGTAGGATCAAGGGTAGGTTTCTTTAAGAGCGGACGCACCCATGCCTCTTTAAGGCTGTCGGGGACTAAGCCCGTCTTGAATGAGGCGTTAATGAATGCTGTGATGATCGGTGTGAGGGGTGCCGCACACTCTTTAATGATGTTGGGGGGGCATATATCGCCTTTGCATTGAGATTGTTTTGAGCTGCTTGAGGATGTGGAGAGCATCTGCTTCGGTGATTGGAGAAAAATTGAATTGGGGGGTGTTCTTGCCTTTAGTGGTGTTGGCGGGGTGGGTCTGTTGGGGGTGCAGAGCCTTAAAGTGTTCTGCTATTTTGTTTTGAAGAAGTTCTATTTTATTTAGCATCGCTGTTTGGATGCTGTTACACCAGTCTTCGTCCTTAACAATCTCATCTGTACAGATAGGGGGGACGGTAAACTCTTTAAAGATGGTGAAAAGCTCTTTTGAGTGGGAGTTAGCTTTCAGGATACGTTTATTGTAGGTTTCTGACTTGGCTTTAAATATGGCCCTTTTGTATTTTTTAGAAATGCAGAGAAAGTCTACTTTGGTGTCATCACAGGGGTTGGCCTGCCATGTTTTGAGGGCTTGGCGCTTACATTGGCGTAGATTTAATAGGTCCTCCGTGAACCATGAGTTGGAATGAAATGATTTTTTTTCTTTTTTGTTTTCAAGAGGAGCTGCAGAGTTGATGGCATGGGTGAGAGTGTCTTTAAAGATATCTGCTAGAATGTTGGGGTCAGAGGAGAAAGGAGGTGCTAGGCATGGGTTGTTGAGAAAGGGACGTATGTTGTCTGCTGTAAGTTTTTTGGCACTTCTGGCTAACTTGGCCGGTGCGGATATAAGTGGTTTGGAGTATACGGATATGGGAATGCAGAATTGAAGGCAGTTGTGATCAGACCATGGGAGGGATGTGTTGGAGTTGAGGGTGGAGCCACAGTTGTGATCTGCCACCCAATCTAAGATACAGCCTTTACTATGGGTCGGGGCAGTAACTATCTGTGTGAATCCTAGATTTGTGAGGTTTCTGGCGAGAGTGGTAGCTGCTTTGTCACGTTTATCATTGTATCCAAGGTTTAGGTCTCCTAGAAGCAGAGTTCTGGAAGTTTGTTTGATGTTTTTACCAAGGAGATGGTTGACTATGCCTGTGAAGTTATTGACAAGGCCTGGGGGTCTATATATGACATGAATGTTAACTGTATCTTTAGGGGAGAGGGTGAGTTTGGCTGAGAGGATGTCAGTAGTGTCTTCCCCGGTAGTGGCAGTCTGTCTTAGTGCAAGGGAGTCTTTGAAGATAAGTGCGACCCCACCTCCCGTTTTGGCTATTCTGTCCTGTCTTAAGATAGAGTAGCCTGGCGGTACGGCTAAGCTGATAGTAGGGCCAGAAGCGGAATGCAACCAAGTTTCTGTTATGGCTAACATATCTAAGTCTTGGCTGGTAATAGTATCATTGACTTCTAGAGCGTGGGCGTTGAGGGAGCGAACATTTAGTAGCGCACATCTAAGGTGTTGGAGAGTTTTTGATTGTAGTGGCTTGGGGTCGGTGGTTGGAGTAGGCTTATTGGTAGTATGAATAGGCTTGTTGGACATGTGAAGTATGGGAGGAGCGGGCGTCGGAGCCTTGTTAAGGCGCTTGTAGGTGTTGGTGTATGGCGGGCGGCAGGACTGTTTTGACAGTGACAGTGATGACAACACAACACCAGACAGGATTTTCACCCGGCATGGGGGGAACTTCCTGGTGTACACTTCTTGCCCTTATGGTAAGGAAGATGTGACTTGTGACTTCAGGAGGGATGAGGTGATTTTCCAGGTCCAAGAGGGCTGCCTTTCCCACCTGAAGCCTCCAGTCCAAATCAGCACTCTGACCAGGGACTTCTCCACCCAGCTGGAGGAGGCCGCTGAGATAGCCAAACCAGAAGTCTTTCCAGGCTTCAGGCAGATGGTGGAAGAGAGAGTCAACCTAGCTTATGCATGTGTGACTCTGGAACAAAAGCAAAAGTTGAAACAAGTTTTCTTGGATTTCCAAGATCTCTTTGCGGTAGACTCATATGACTGTGGTCGCACTGACATCCACACGACAACAATTCCCACGGACCCTGGCATGACTCCAGTGTTTGTGAAACAATATCGCTTGCCTCTCGCATCCATGGAGTCCCTTACTGAAATAATTAAGAACCTTGAGTCCCGGGGAAAAATCTGTCCAGTACACAGCACCTTCAATAATCCGGTGCTGGGAATATTGAAGCCAAACGGCCAGTGGAGACTCTGCGCCGACCTTAGGGAGCTCAACAAATGGGTCCATACTTCCCGATGGCCTCTGCCCTACATTGACCAAGGGCTGGCCCAGATTCAGGGGTCACAGGTATTCACTGCAATAGACCTGACCAATGGATACTGGACCGTGCCTGTCAGTAGGGAGGACCAATACAAACTGGCTTTTACCTTTGGGGGCCAGCATTACACATGGACCCGGACTCCCTTCGGATACCTCAACTCCGGCAATTAATTCAACATTTTCCTACATAAGGCCATGCCCGACCTGGGTGCGAGGGGTAACCTGGCTTAGGTAGATGATGTCCTCATCAAAAGTTCATCTGTGGAAGAACACATAGCAGAGATCCGTTATGTTCTGACACAGTTGAGGGCCGCCGGAGCAAAACTTTCCTTCCAGAAAGCACAGTGGTGTAGAACCCGTGTTAATTTCTGGGGCATGAGATTACTCCTCAGGGCCTCTGTCCCCAGGAAAAGAAAGTGCAAGCACTCCAGAAACTGAAGGATCCCACAACTCTGCGGGAACTAAGGAGCCTCCTTGGACTGACTAATTACAGCAGAAAGTTCATTGAGGGCTATGCAGAGATCACCAGACCCCTGATTCATCTCTTGAAGGGGGGGGTCAAGTGAGAATGGGGTCCAGAACAATCCGAGGCAGTAAGACAACTCAAGAGAAGCCTCTCACAAGCGCCTTGCCTAGCTTACCCAGTCAGAAACAAGGAGTTCTTCCTGGAGACAGGGTTCTCTAATATGTGCTTGACGGCAGTATTATACCAAAAGCATGACAAGGTCAATAAAGTAATCTCCTATGCGAGCAAAACTTTATCCTCTGTGGAGGAAAAATTCAACGATTGTGAAAAGGCACTCCTGGCAACGGTGTGGGCATTGAAGAATTACCGCCCGTTCATCCAGGGGGAACACATCATAGTGGAGACTCCACACCAGCCTCTGCAATACCTCCAAAGTGACAGAATCCGGGCCGGAAATGTGAGTAATTCCCGAATTACTTCCTGGATTCTGTCAATGCAAGGCTTTCCTGTGGAGGTCAGATATGGCCAAAACAAGAAGAGTCCCCTCGCGCAAGGTCTGGCTGACTTGCATGATTGTGCCAGAGAAAACTGTCTCGAGGACGAAAGTCTAAAAACCAAGGACAACATGGAGGCATATCTTAATTCCCCCCACAAAGTCTTTGAAGAAGACAAGTGTGAGGGAATGCCCACTGTCTATGTGGATGTATGCTCTTACCATGTTGACAACAACGGGGAGAAAGAACTGGTGGCCGGCGTAGGGAATGCATGGGTGAAGGAGTTTCCAGAACCCTCCACTGGATACAAAATTGGTCCCCGAAGTAGTCAGGTGGCAGAATTGATGGCTGTGCATCAGGCCATCCTCACTGCTGTCCAACATCAACTCCACGAACTGGTCATAATCACAGATTCGGATTATTTACGGAACGGGTTTGTGGAGCACCTGGTTAACTGGAAAACCAGAGGCATGTTATGTGCTAATAACAAACCCCTGAAACATGGGAAGTTAATCCAAAATATTGATGATCTGGTCACATCGAATGGGATGACCATCTACTGGAAAAATATCAAGGGTCATTCCAAAGTAGAGGGACCAGACAAAACTGGAAATTACTTAGCTGATCAGCTGGCCAAAAACCGGGGCCATCCAAGGGGATCTAATAGAAATACAGTCCCTGTTGGGGGAAATCCAGGTCACTGCTATCACTAGGTCCCAGACGAATGCTCACAATGATCTTTCAACTGCACAATGGAGTAAGGAGACCCCTGATGCTGATTTAATTACAGCTCAGAAGGGGGATCCAATCATTGGTAAGTTTTACCAACACCTTGAGGACCCTGAGAACTTTCCCCTGACGGATACTGATTACATTGGGAAAGAGGACCTAAGAGTGTTGATGAAATGTCCAAAAAGGTTCCGAATCCAAGACGGTTTGTTGGTAAGGAAATCCCAAGCTGGCCATGATCAGTGGGTGGTCCCTACCGCATTCCGAAGCCTGACGTTAAGTCACGCCCATGATGCGGCCACTGCCGGTCATAGGGGGTTTCACACTGGAAATCTTAAGAGAGGTTGCATACTGGCCACACATGGGGCAGGACCTCGACCAATACTTGAAGGGGTGTCTTGTGTGTGCACAATTTCAGCCATCATCCCTCACGAACCGTGCACCTCTCCAAAAGAGGGGGATGACACTGCCATGGTCAGATTTGCAAATCGACTTATAGGCCCTGTAATCCGCTCGTCTAGAGGAAACAAGTACATGTTGACCGTTACATGCTTGTTTACCAAGTGGGTGGAATGTCTCCCAGCCCCAAACTGCAAGGCAGAAACAGCACCTGCCCTGATGATTAACCACATCTTTTCCCGTTGTGGTCTACCTCAAAGGATTGAGTCAGACAGAGGTAGCCACTTCACCAGTGGAGTAATGACAAAGATGTGGGAGATACTGGGGGTTAAAAGGAAGCTACTCATTGCTTACAGGCCAGCGTCTTCTGGAGCAGTGGAGAGATACAACCGAACCATTGTGAGCATCTTAAAAAAGTTTGTGGCAGACTCTGGGCCAAGTTGGGATATCCGATTACCTCTGGTCCTAATGGCCATCAGATCTACCCCTTCATCTGCAACTAAAATGTCACCATTTGAGTTGATGACTGGACGCAAGATGGTGCTTCCCCAGCATTTGCTCTACAGAACCCAAGAGCAAACGTTGATAAATGCCTCCACAACTGATGAGTATGTGGAGAATTTAAGGAAACACCTTCAGCATGCTTTTGCCTATGCTCAGCGGAATCTAGAAAGATCAGCCGCGAGCATGAAGACCCACTATGATTTAAAAACTACCCGAAAGGAATATAAGGTGGGTGATCGGGTCTATCTATACAATTTCCAAAGGAACCAGGCCAAACAGCAAAAATTCTTGCCTACATGGAAGGGACCGTTTGAAATTATAGACAAGATATCCCCTGTTGCCTACAAGATCTGCATCCCCAAAGGCAGTTTGGCAGAGGGGGAAGATAAGTGGGTCCATATAAATCAGCTAAAGTGTTGCCATCCCAGGCACACTCTGCAACAACTGGAGGAGTCCTCTGCAATACCAGAGGGGACCGCTCCAGAGTAATTCAATTCCAACCCTAAAATATCCCACATATAGTCTCTAAAATATAATGATTTGGAAAAAAAAATGTCTTATAATTGTATTTTGTTTTTTGTTAAAATAAGAACGCAAATGTTTTGACTATAAAATGTATATGCCACCCCACTATATCAATGGTGGGGAAGAAATGTCTACGAATAGGTATTGCCGCTTTCCTTTGTCGTCCTAGGAGAAAGAAAACCTGGAGACTGGCCGAGGAGGACGATCCGGGGACCGGGAGCAGAGACCCGAGGGGCCCAGGGTACCGCCCAATATTCCCATCAGGACCGGCGAGGAGAACCGATCGATCCAGGAGGAAAAGATGCTGAACTGTGCCATCTACAGAATTGGAAGAAGATAATGCGGACATACCAGCGCAAGGGCTCAAAACCTCCTTTGCACCCGACTTCCCCTCGACTTGAATCAAAGCGCAGTCGGGCGGGGGGATTTGTCAAGGGTTTTGACCCATGTTGAATCAATAGACTGGGTAGATGTGGGGATGAGCTATCACCGCCCACATTCACGTCAGAATAGGAGAACTGCGCAGTTGGCACAAGACCACTCCAAAGATACAACCTTCTTGTGGGGGGTTTCCCATCACCACTCTACTGTAAGGATGCCATCAAAACAATGTTAAGCAAGGGCCCTATACTATCAAGCAAAAGACCACTCTATTGAAATGCAGTAATTCAAGACAACTCAAAAATGGATGCAGTACCGACAAATTCCCCAAGGCGGCGCTAGCGGTCTAAACTCTGACAGGGAAACTTTATTTAGGAGTTGCAACAGGGGCAGGGACTTCAAAGCTTGTTGGTTAATTGAAAATCTAGCCACCTGCTGTTCCCAGAGGCCAAGAGGCTGGGAAACCTTAACACCTCAGAGATTCCCACACTAGGAGGCAGGATATCACATGACCCTGTTGATTGATTGAGGAGAGACTTCCAGGCAGCCTGCTGGAGCCCACACAAAAGGCTCTTTCTGTTGAATGGGGTATGTTAATTTTGAGTGTTTCCTGTCAACAGCCCTCTGCCAGCAAGGAGACATGTGATCACTGACCCACCCAGACTTCTGGAGGCGGACCCAAACACTTGGGGAGTTGAATTGCAACAAATATATAGTTTATAGAAACAGTGATAATTTATTGTAACCAAATGACAGGAATGTGCAACTTTGAGAGTCTTAGTTTGAAAAATGCCCTCACGATTGGAGTCCAAACTCCAATTTGTACCATGTTCTGGGGCAAAACCCCGCTAATTATGATTATTGTAGACAATGTGTTTAAGCTAGAGACATGGAAAGTTACTGGGATATATGTGGAAGGGAAATGTACCTTTGTATAATTTTTGATGAAAAACCATTGTTGCAAAACCCACTAAAATCGAAAATAAGTTGCCATTTTTGAATGCAAGCTCCTAGAAACTCCAGAGTCGGGACAGGGACTATCTTTAGTAATATATGATGTGTGCATGTGATGTCAAACAACTGTGTACCTGGGAAATATGTATTTGGATCAAGAATAGATTTGTGTGCACATTGACCAGGGGAGTGTCATTTCTGCAGGTCATAAAAATGACATCACTCTGACACACTATCCCTTCCCAAATCAGGGACCAAAGAATCTATTGACCTATCAAATCAAGAGAGGGGCAGGCTTAGAGATGCTAGCCTCTCCACCCACTTTTTAAAACACATAAAAAGAGACTGCTGGGACAGGTAGAGACATGCAATTCCATTTTCTGCGGGACGCTCTGCCGGGAGACTCCAGACTTCACATCCATCAATCTCCAAAGACCAGAACTTTACTTCAGAACTTAAAGCAAGGGCCTAAACCCACAAACTGAGAACTCTTCTCAGCAGGCCTCAGCATTCTTAAAATCATTTGCAAACTATTCCACAGCCGGGCGAGCTGTTTGAATTCTTTGCCAAGAATAATTGCCAGAGACCAGACCAGAGATCCAGAGAGACCCAGACCGCTGTGAGCAGAACCGGTGCCTGATTGACCCGCCGAGCAGAGAGAACCGAAGTCCAGTCCAGTTGACCAGATCCGTGACGAGGCCCATTCATTTCAAAATTAGGAGTGAGTATCCGCCAGAACTGTGCAGAACCCAATCTCTTAGTTAAAATAATCTAATTCAAGCTATTTTAACCTAATTAGAACAGCCTCCTAGAAATCGTGTCATCTGTCATTTTTAAAGCTGCACAACTGTCACCTGTCAATTCTGCAGCTGCAAGCTGTCACCTGTCATTTTGAGTTTTACTTTAAATCTGAAAATCTACCTTTATTAAATCATCCGTATCTCCGGAACCGTTTGTGCTAGGAATGAGATTTAACTTTCATCTGAAGGCCTAGAATCTAGGCTTTCCAACGACTTCCTACTCCCTATACTTTTTCCGTAATCGCGAGACACGCACTCGCAAATTTTACCACGATTTGCGATTTGGCCCGATTTCTTCATCTGTAGAAATCAGCAGCTTTTTGCTTCTCTTTGCTAAAATTCGTTTGCAATCTGCTACTCATTCATAGAGTATTGTTAAAGTGAGCCTGAACTAATATAAAGTAGCCATCACCTACCTTGAACCTCTAGAGGGAATTAAAAGCAATTTTAGCACCTTTTCACTTCCTTGCAAACCACATTAAAGTAATTCGCCTGTGTTTAAAACTCATCCCTGTTTTCTCTAAGCTTGCTGGGGGAACTGGAACTAATCTGTGTATTGCATTATAAAGTGTGATTTGTTGGGATTCTTGAAGACTGTGTGCTCTCCTTCCATTTCTTATATTGCATAGGGGGGGAGTGAATTGTCAAAAGAAAAAGTGATCATATTACCTTTTGCTAAAATCATAACAAGTTATTTCTGTACTGCATTTTATTCCACCTTGCGTTTCCTTGAACCATATAAAGCATTCTTTCCCACCTTATTCTTCAGTTCCTATTCATAAATTACCTCTTGCTGACTACTGCTCATATCCACAAGTGTAATATCCATTATCAAATTATTTATAGAAGTGTGATATATATATATATTGTTTAAATTTTCAAATAAACCTTTTAATTTGCAAAACAAACCTACTTCTTGGCTCAGTGGGGTCAGGGGGATTCTAAGAGGGGGGTGTTATACAAGGGTTGTCACCCAGAGTACTAAACTGGATATAAAAATACATCAATAAGGGTTTTCCTCAGCATCCCAGGCTAGGCATTGACTTAGCTGTAGTGTTGATTGAATATCGCTTACAAAAGTGGGGGCTCGTCCGGGATATTCTGGGTTAGATTTACCACTTGTGCAGATTAATACAGTGTGCCAACTGACCAGATACACATATCCGGTTAGATCACCACGCTGTTTTACACTGTGAAAGCATCCCTCAAAGGAACGCTCTAAGGAAACGGTCTGTTTTGCAAAATAAAATACAAACTTCTGTAAGTCAGGAAGGAACTCAAATTCCAGAATGACGACCTTGGTAGATATGAAAATAGCCAGAGAGCACTTCTTACATAAGCTATTTTTGAGAGGTGAGTGGACTCATCAGGACCAAACGGTCTGGTTGCAGGCAATCGCGCAGCAGGTCACTGAAACAGGGTCAGATACATGGAGAGATCAGGGTCCATTACATGTGGCACTGAGTGAACTATATATGGCCACTAAAGCCAAAGTTGAACATAATAAGATTGCCAGGATAGCGGCATATTTCTATCTATATATGGGAGCCATGCAGGACAAATGTGCTGAAGGCCAAGATCTGGAAAATAGGCAACAGATGGCGTTAGAAAAGGCCCAATCTGACCTGGTCTCTTCTGAGCAGAGGCTGCAGAGGAGCCAGGAGTCAGAAAATGATAGTAGGCAGTATATCATTAAAATAAAAGTGGACATGGATATACTGCAACAGGAAAAGACAGACCAGGATACCAGAATTCTGGCTTTGCAGAAGGAGCACCAAGACAGTTTGGACACCTTACTGCAGAGCCAGAAAAAGCTGGAGCAACAGATCAATTTCAACAGGGCATGCACAGAGCAGGTAGCCACCCTGCAAATCCAACTAGACAGAGAGAAAGAGGAAAGCAATACATTGATTTTGAAAGACCTGGATACCCAGGCAGAGTTTGATGAAGAACACCAGAAAGCTGGTGCCTTTCAAAGGCAGAGGGACGACCTGGCGTCACAAATGCAGGCTCTTGGTCAGGAAATGGATACCTTAGGCCAGGAAGTCTGCCATTTAAAAAGAAAAATTGAAGAAAATCACTTGGCCCTCCAGGGGCTGGGTGACCTCCAAAAAGAGCATCAAGGCTTGCTAGACCACACCAGGAGGGTGAGGAGGCTCTGGCAAGAAAGGAGCAGGCCAGTAGGGATGGGACTGAGGAGGTAACCCTCCTGCAGCAGAGACTGGCCCAGTACTCCAGGACCAATCAGGAGGCACAGAGAGAAAATGAGGCTCTCTGTCAGCACAATGATAGGCTCCAGCAACAGGTAGCCATACAGGAGAGACTGATAGAGTCTAGTAATGCCTTAACTGAGGAACTGAAAGCGCAGGCTCTTGCATTGCAACAGGAAGCATGGGCGGATAGAGATGAGGTTTGCTGGGAAAGAGAAATTCCTGAGCATAACCTCAGGAGCCCTAGTACCAGAGGCCTTCATCTCTCCCAGTACCTGGACTCTGCCACCCCCATGTCCCCTCGCGCACATGAGCCCAGGGCCACGGGGGTGGCAGATTACCCTCCAGCTTGAAGTATGGGGCTCATAGGCCAGTACCTCCCAGGAATGGATGGGCGGGCATCCGGGTATGGGCACCCAAGCACAGTGCAATTTAGTGGGGAATCCCATGAGAGTAGGCCACTAAGGGCATCCTGAAAACCTCTGCCCAGTTAGGTCAGTGGGGGGGATACCCAGCAAATCCTGGTAGCAAGGAGGGATCTGAAGACTCCTCTGAGCGTCACAGGACACAGGAGACCAGGTCCCCACATTCTGCCAGCCATTCCCAGGCTCGCAGAATCCGGGAAAACCTGGAAGATCAGACGGGCACCTCTGGGAGCAGCGCTTCTGAGTTGGAGGATGAATGGACCAGGGTTACCCGAACCAAAAAGGCCAATAAGGCAAAAAAGGGCCTTGCTTAAGGACCCATTGAAACAAATAAAGGCAATAAGGAGTGTCATCACGCCTTATCATAAGAACGCCAAGTATTCTGTTTGGGAACAATTGGAGCTCTATGAGCAAATGATGGAGACTTTCCATTTGAAGGACAGCCAAAGCTGTATTCAATGTGTAAAGTGGACCTTCTCACCAGAATACTCCAGTTTCTTTGCGGGGTTGGAGGATCAAAACCATTCAAGGTGGTCCACATACAGGGCGGCCATCTTGAAACATTTTTCTGTGCATAGAAATCCTCAAGAGGCTCGCAAGGCAGCCTACAATTTGCAATGTGGGGAGGATCAGGCCCCACAAGAGTTTGTGCAAGAATTAGAGCATGCTTTTGCGCAGACCACCAGATGGGTGCGCACGGATAGCAGAGAATTTATCAATACGTTTTTCCATGCCTTACCAAAATACATAATGACCCAGCTCGTGAGAGATTTTCATGAGAAAAGATCTTTAGACTGGGTCATTGAACAGGCTACCCGGATCTATGAGGTGCAGAAGCCCATCGAAAATAAAAATAATGCGCCGAAAAACCCCAAAAACAACAGCACCCCTGCTGCTGCCAAGGTGGCGGAGGTAAAGGTTGCCCCCGTTTTAGATTTGGAGATGGGGGGGCCTAAAAACCTGCCTGCACCAAATAATTCACAGCCCAGAAGGCCCTCGGGCCAGTCACAGACAGGGAGTCGAGGAGGTAGTCCCACAAATGGGGTCCCCCGCTCTCCTGACTATATAAGTCCCCGCTACAAGGGAAACCGACCAATCCTGGGTTATGTGTGGACTCCTCCAGCCCAAGGGGGGGATCCAGACAAGCATCTGACCCGGGGAACTTCCCTCCTAACTTCCCCCAGGAGGGCAGAAATTCACCAAATCCTGGGCAGAACTTTTTCCCCAGGTATCCACCCAATTTCCAGCCCCAAAATCATCCATCCTTCTTTCCCCAATTCCCTGAGCCCAGACAACCTAATCCGGGACAGGGGAGGCCAAGGGTGGAGGGGTACCAAAATCTTCCCAACCAGGGGTACTACCAGAGAAGGGATAGCTACCCTTCCCGGGATCAGCCCAGGGGAGAAAATAGAGCCCCGTATCAGCCTGAGCGGGTTTCACAACTTGAGCGCCAGATCCAAAATATGGCACGGGATCTGGGTCACATACTGAGGGCTCAACAGAACCCTCAGATGAGCATGCCACCACAGAATGCCCCAAACTCTGGACCTGGTGCTCCAGAACAATGACGGGGGAAGCACCCCGATAACCCACCGGTTCCCAGGGAGAAGGCACAAGGGGAAGAGGGCGTAAAGCCTTGGAGGAAGCTTCCTTCCCAACTTGTAAACAGCCTCTGGAAAACCAGGAACCGGAAACAAAATCTCCTGCCCCTGAAAGCCTGCCTCCCAAGGAGCAGAGGGGGGGTAGGAGAAACTAAGGACCCAAATAGACCCACTTTGTGGAGGAGGTACAGGTCTTCCAATTTGAGGGAGAGGGATCCTCAGAAGATCCTGGGAAAAGGATCTTCTCCTTCAGAGATGGGGGAACTCCTCCCAAGGAAAAATGGGTCCCCCGGGGTGCCAATTCAGACTGGGGAGATGTGGAGACTGAGCTACCGCCGCCCATCATCTCATCCCAGAACCGACAATACCAAAATCCTAAGGGTCAAACCCATCCTGATGACTGCCTCCAAAAAGGGGGGCGGGCGGCCAAGAACCCAAAACCATTTCCAGTTGCCAACTTTTTATTTCAGATTCCCCAGGCTCTCCATAGAATTCTGCCCAAATCTCTTCTCTTGCAACGTCCAAAACCAGAAAGTTAGCCCACCAGTTGTCCAAAAATGTGCATTATCTGTGCCCCCTTGAGGAGAAGGAGGGAAGATATTATGCTCCGGTACAAGTACAGGGGCAGGGTACAATTGCGGCACTGGTGGACACTCGATCTCAAGCTACCCTTCTGTCCAGAAGGGCCTTTGATGAACTGAATGCAGGAAGCGGAGAGAATTACTGTATTCCTCTCACCTCTCTTCCTGGACAACTGCAGAACTTTGACGGGAAGGAAATTCCTGTCGAGGGGACTGCAGATTTGGACATCAAAATTGGGCGACACAAGGTGAAACACCCGGTCATAGTAGTGACTCCAGAGGGCACCCCTTGTTTACTAGGGAATGACCTCCTGAGAAGGTTGTCACCCCTAATAGATTGCATAAACAAGGTCCTCTGGACCCAGACTAGCCGACCAATAAAATGTCAACCATGTTAGTTTAAACGGCACCTGCCACATAGTTGAACAAAAATCTGACCAAGTAGAATTTCACTTCCAGAACAACCAAACTCCAGACGTGACAGTAATAGCAGTAGGACAACAGACTGGTGATGGGGGGTCCTCTCTATTTCTGAAAATCAACCTTCCTTTGAGTTTAAGGTGGTATTCCACACTGGAAGGAAACACCCTGAAATTCTTTACTAATCCACAATCAGAAACTCCCACTCCTATAGTCCAGAAAGATGTGAAATCAGCTCAGAGCCTGGCTGATATTCAGCAAATTGGAGAGCAGTTGTTCATCCCTGTTCAGTTAAATGATGGGAAGGACTCTGTTCTTGCTCGAGTGTGTGTGAACAACGGTAAGAGCTTCATCAGCGAAGCCATGTTCCGCCAACTCCCAAAAGATCCAGCCATTCCCACATTCAAACTGATAGACAAATGGGAAATGTACCTGGAAGCACCTAATTCCAAACATCTCCTGCCAAGCAGGTGTATGCTCAAAATCTCCATTGGCAACAAGAGCATAGTCCATAATTGTTGGGTCGTGCGAGACGTCACTGCCGCCTTTTACTTAGGCAGTGACATTCTCAATCGCTTTGCCATTAGTTTGGACCTAATAAACTTGAAAGCTTGGTCCCGATTAGCGGATACTCCCATGGGCTTTGATGATCAAGAAAAAGCATTTAGGTCAGCTCAACTGCTACCTTATGCAGTTGAAATTCAGATTAAAGAGGAAGTCACCATCCCAGAAAGGACCCGACAATTCTCCCTGGAAGTGAAAGTTAAAAGAGGACAAAAATTGAAAAACCCTGATGCTTACATACATCTAAATGCTTCTCTCCAACAGCAAGGGTTGGGGGTAAACCCAACTCCATTAGTGAACATAGAACATGACACCATTCCAGTAGAGTTAGATAACAGCGACTTAAAGAGTATTACTCTAGCCGCAGGCACCATTATTGGAATGACAGTTGATGACCAACATTTCTCCATTGATCTAGGAAATGAACTGTTAGGACCAATCCCCAAGGACTGTTTTGACAGTGACAGTGATGACCACACAACACCAGACAGCATTTTCACCCGGCATGGGAGGAACTTCCTGGTGTACACTTCTTGCCCTTATGGTAAGGAAGATGTCACTTGTGACTTCAGGAGGGCTGAGGTGATTTTCCAGGTCCAAGAGGGCTGCCTTTCCCACCTGAAGCCTCCAGTCCAAATCAGCACTCTGACCAGGGACTTCTCCAGCTGGAGGAGGCCGCTGAGATAGCCAAACCAGAAGTCTTTCCAGGCTTCAGGCAGATGGTGGAAGAGAGAGTCAACCTAGCTTATGCATGTGTGACTCTGGAACAAAAGCAAAAGTTGAAAAAAGTTTTCTTGGATTTCCAAGATCTCTTTGCGGTAGACTCATATGACTGTGGTCGCACCGACATCCACACGACAACAATTCCCATGGACCCTGGCATGACTCCAGTGTTTGTGAAACAATATCGCTTGCCTCTCGCATCCATGGAGTCCCTTACTAAAATAATTAAGAACCTTGAGTCCCGGGGAATAATCCGTCCAGTACACAGCACCTTCAATAATCTGGTGCTGGGAATATTGAAGCCAAATGGCCAGTGTAGACTCTGCGCCAACCTTAGGGAGCTCAACAAATGGGTCCATACTTCCCGATGGCCTCTGCCCTACATTGACCAAGGGCTGGCCCAGATTCAGGGGTCACAGGTATTCACTGCAATAGACCTGACCAATGGATACTGGACCGTGCCTGTCAGTAGGGAGGACCAATACAAACTGGCTTTTACCTTTGGGGGCCAGCAGTACACATGGACCCAGACTCCCTTCGGATACCTCAACTCCGGCAATTAATTCAACATTTTCCTACATAAGGCCATGCCCGACCTGGGTGCGAGGGATAACCTCGCTTATGTAGATGATGTCCTCATCAAAAGTTCATCTGTGGAAGAACACATAGCGGAGATCCGTTATGTTCTGACACAGTTGAGGGCCGCCGGAGCAAAACTTTCCTTCCAGAAAGCACAGTGGTGTAGAACCCGTGTTAATTTCTTGGGGCATGAGATTACTCCTCAGGGCCTCTGTCCCCAGGAAAAGAAAGTGCAAGCACTCCAGAAACTGAAGGATCCCACAACTCTGCGGGAACTAAGGAGCCTCCTTGGACTGACTAATTACAGCAGAAAGTTCATTGAGGGCTACGCAGAGATCACCAGACCCCTGATTCATCTCTTGAAGGGGGGGTCAAGTGGGAATGGGGTCCAGAACAATCCAAGGCAGTAAGACAACTCAAGAGAAGCCTCTCACAAGCACCTTGCCTAGCTTACCCTGTCAGAAACAAGGAGTTCTTCCTGGAGACAGGGTTCTCTAATACGTGCTTGACGCAGTATTATACCAAAAGCATGACAAGGTCAATAAAGTAATCTCCTATGCGAGCAAAACTTTATCCTCTGTGGAGGAAAAATTCAACGATTGTGAAAAGGCACTCCTGGCAACGGTGTGGGCATTGAAGAATTACCGCCCATTCATCCAGGGGGAACACATCATAGTGGAGACTCCACACCAGCCTCTGCAATACCGCCAAAGTGACAGAATCCGGGCCGGAAATGTGAGTAATTCCCAAATTACTTCCTGGATTCTGTCAATGCAAGGCTTTCCTGTGGAGGTCAGATATGGCCAAAACAAGAAGAGTCCCCTCGCGCAAGGTCTGGTTGACTTGCATGATTGTGCCAGAGAAAAATGTCTCGAGGACGAAAGTCTAAAAACCAAGGACAACATGGAGGCATACCTTAATTCCCCCCACAAAGTCTTTGAAGAAGACAAGTGTGAGGGAATGCCCACTGTCTATGTGGATGTATGCTCTTACCATGTTGACAACAACGGGGAGAAAGAACTGGTGGCCGGCGTCGGGAATGCATGGGTGAAGGAGTTTCCAGAACCCTCCACTGGATACAAAATTGGTCCCCGAAGTAGTCAGGTGGCAGAATTGATGGCTGTGCATCAGGCCATCCTCACTGCTGTCCAACATCAACTCCACGAACTGGTCATAATCACAGATTCGGATTATGTACGGAACGGGTTTGTGGAGCACCTGGTTAACTGGAAAACCAGAGGCATGTTATGTGTTAATAACAAACCCCTGAAACATGGGAAGTTAATCCAAAATATTGATGATCTGGTCACATCGAATGGGATGACCATCTACTGGAAAAAGATCAAGGGTCATTCCAAAGTAGAGGGACCAGACAAAACTGGAAATGACTTAGCTGATCAGCTGGCCAAAACCGGGGCCATCCAAGGGGATTTAATAGAAATGGAGTCCCTGTTGGGGGAAATCCAGGTCACTGCTATCACTAGGTCCCAGACGAATGCTCACAATGATTTTTCAACTGCACAATGGAGTAAGGAGACCCCTGATGCTGATTTAATTACAGCTCAGAAGGGGGATCCAATCATTGGTAAGTTTTTATCAACACCTTGAGGACCCTGAGAACTTTCCCCTGACGGATACCGATTACATTGGGAAAGAGGACCTAAGAGTGTTGATGAAATGTCCAAAAAGGTTCTGAATCCAAGACGGTTTGTTGGTAAGGAAATCCCAAGCTGGCCATGATCAGTGGGTGGTCCCTACTGCATTCCGAAGCCTGACGTTAAGTCACGGCCATGATGCGGCCACCGCCGGTCATAGGGGGTTTCACACAACACTGGAAATCTTAAGAGAGGTTGCATACTAGCCACACATGGGGCAGGACCTCGACCAATACTTGAAGGGGTGTCTTGTGTGTGCACAATTTCAGCCATCATCCCTCACGAACCGTGCACCTCTCCAAAAGAGGGGGATGACACTGCCATGGTCAGATTTGCAAATCGACTTTGTAGGCCCTGTAATCCGCTCGTCTAGAGGAAACAAGTACATGTTGACCATTTCATGCTTATTTACCAAGTGGGTGGAATGTCTCCCAGCCCCAAACTGCAAGGCAGAAACAGCAGCTGCCCTGATGATTAACCACAAATTTTCCCGTTTTGGTCTACCTCAAAGGATTGAGTCAGACAGAGGTAGCCACTTCACCAGTGGAGTAATGACAAAGATGTGGGAGATACTCGGGGTTAAAAGGAAGCTACACATTGCTTACAGGCCAGCGTCTTCTGGAGCAGTGGAGAGATACAACCGAACCATTGTGAGCATCTTAAAAAAGTTTGTGGCAGATTCTGGGCCAAGTTGGGATATCCGATTACCTCTGGTCCTAATGGCCATCAGATCTACCCCTTCATCTGCAACTAAAATGTCACCATTTGAGTTGATGACTGGACGCAAGATGGTACTTCCCCAGCATTTGCTCTACAGAACCCAAGAACAAACGTTGATAAATGCCTCCACAACTCATGAGTATGTGGAGAATTTAAGGAAACACCTTCAGCATGCTTTTGCCTATGCTCAGCGGAATCTAGAAAGATCAGCCGAGAGCATGAAGACCCACTATGATTTAAAAACTATCCGAAAGGAATATAAGGTGGGTGATCAGGTGTATCTATTTCAATTTCCAAAGGAACCAGGCCAAACAGCGAAAATTCTTGCCTACATGGAAGGGACCGTTTGAAATTATAGACAAGATCTCCCCTGTTGCCCATAAGATCTGCATCCCCAAAGGCAGTTTGGCAGAGGGGGAAGATAAGTGGGTACATATAAATCAGCTAAAGTGTTGCCATCCCAGGCACACTCTGCAAC
The DNA here is from genome assembly GCF_040938575.1 of Ambystoma mexicanum. NCBI lineage: Eukaryota > Metazoa > Chordata > Amphibia > Caudata > Ambystomatidae > Ambystoma > Ambystoma mexicanum. Next base: position 57,990,571 of record NC_090929.1, on the reverse strand, counting down.
AACTGGAGGAGTCCTCTGCAATACCAGAGGGGACCGCTCCAGAGTAATTCAATTCCAACCCTAAAATATCCCACATATAGTCTCTAAAATATAATGATTTGGAAAAAAAAATGTCTTATAATTGTATCTTGTTTTTTGTTAAAATAAGAACGCAAATGTTTTGACTATAAAATGTATATGCCACCCCACTATATCAATGGTGGGGAAGAAATGTCTACGAATAGGTATTGCCGCTTTCCTTTGTCGTCCTAGGAGAAAGAAAACCTGGAGACTGGCCAAGGAGGACGATCCGGGGACCGGGAGCAGAGACCCGAGGGGCCCAGGGTACCGCCCAATATTCCCATCAGGACCGGCGAGGAGAACCGATCGATCCAGGAGGAAAAGATGCTGAACTGTGCCATCTACAGAATTGGAAGAAGATAATGCGGACATACCAGTGCAAGGGCTCAAAACCTCCTTTGCATCCGACTTCCCCTCGACTTGAATCAAAGCGCAGTCGGGCGGGGGGATTTGTCAAGGGTTTTGACCCATGTTGAATCAATAGACTGGGTAGATGTAGGGATGAGCTGTCGCCGCCCATTATTTTATCCCAGAACAAACTAAATAAATAGACTGGGTGGATGTGGGGATGAGCTATCGCCGCCCACATTCACGCCAGAATAGGAGAACTGCGCAGTTGGCACGAGACCACTCCAAAGAAACAACCTTCTTGTGGGGGGTTTCACATCACCACTCTACTGTAAGGGTGCCATCAAAACAATGTTAAGCAAGGGCCCTATACTATCAAGCAAAAGACCACTCTATTGAAATGCAGTAATTCAAGACAACTCAAAAATGGATGCAGTACCGACAAATTCCCCAAGGCGGCGCTCTCGGTCTAAACTCTGAGAAGGAAACTGTATTTAGGAGTTGCAACAGGGGCAGGGACTTCAAAGCTTGTTGGTTAATTGAAAATCTAGCCACCTGCTGTTCCCAGAGGCCAAGAGGCTGGGAAACCTTAACACCTCAGAGATTCTCACACTAGGAGGCAGGATATCACATGACCCTGTTGATTGATTGAGGAGAGACTTCCAGGCAGCCTGCTGGAGCCCAAACAAAAGGCTCTTTCTGTTGAAAGGGGTATGTTAATTTTGAGTGTTTCCTGTCAACAGCCCTCTGCTAGCAAGGAGAGACATGTGATCACTGACCCACCCAGACTTCTGGAGGCGGACCCAAACACTTGGGGAGTTGAATTGCAACAAATATATAGTTTATAGAAACAGTGATAATTTATTGTAACCAAATGACAGGAATGTGCAACTTTGAGAGTCTTAGTTTGAAAAATGCCCTCACGATTGGAGTCCAAACTCCAATTTTTACCATGTTCTGGGGCAAAAAACCCGCTAATTATGATTATTGTAGCCAATGTTTTTAAGCTAGAGACATGGAAAGTTACTGGGATATATGTGGAAGGGAAATGTACCTTTGTATAATTTTTGATGAAAAACCAATTTTGCAAAACCCACTAAAATCGAAAATAAGTTGCCATTTTTGAATGCAAGCTCCTAGAAACGCCAGAGTCGGGACAGGGACTATCTTTAGTAATATATGATGTGTGCATGTGATGTCAAACAACTGTGTTCCTGGGAAATATGTATTTGGATCAGGAATAGATTTGTGTGCACATTTACCAGGGGAGTGTCATTTCTGCAGGTCATAAAAATGACATCACTCTGACACACTATCCCTTCCCAAATCAGGGACCAAAGAATCTATTGACCTATCAAATCAAGAGAGGGGCAGGCTTAGGGATGCTAGCCTCTCCACCCACTTTTTAAAACACATAAAGAGAGACTGCTGGGACAGGTAGAGACATGCAATTCCATTTTCTGAGGGACGCTCTGCCGGGAGACTCCAGACTTCACATCCATCAATCTCCAAAGACCAGAACTTTACTTCAGAACTTAAAGCAAGGGCCTAAACCCACAAACTGAGATCTCTTCTCAGCAGGCCTCAGCATTCTTAAAATTATTTGCAAACTATTCCACAGCCGGGCGAGCTGTTTGAATTCTTTGCCAAGAACAATTGACAGAGACCAGACCAGAGATCCAGAGAGACCCAGACCGCTATGAGCAGAACCGGTGCCTGATTGACCCGCCGAGCAGAGAGAACCGAAGTCCAGTCCAGTTGACCAGATCCGTGACTAGGCCCATTCATTTCAAAATTAGGAGTGAGTATCCGCCAGAATTGTGCAGAACCCAATCTCTTAGTTAAAATAATCTAATTCAAGCTATTTTAACCTAATTAGAACAGCCTCCTAGAAATCGTGTCATCTGTCATTTTTAAAGCTGCACAACTTTCACCTGTCAATTCTGCAGCTGCAAACTGTCACCTGTCATTTTGAGTTTTACTTTAAATCCGAAAATCTACCTTTATTAAATCATCTGTATCTCCGGAACCGTTTGTGCTAGGAATGAGATTTAACTTTCATCTGAAGGCCTAGAGTCTAGGCTTTCCAATGGACCAAGAACCGACATCCTACTCCCTATACTTTTTCCGTAATCGCGAGACACGCACTCGCAAATTTTACTACGATTTGCGATTTGGCCCGATTTCTTCATCTGTAGAAATCAGCAGCTTTTTGCTTCTCTTTGCTAAAATTCATTTGCAATCTGCTAATCATTCATAGAGTATTGTTAAAGTGAGCCTGAGCTAATATAAAGTAGCCATCACCTACCCTGAACGTCTAGAGGGAATTAAAAGCAATTTTAGCACCTTTTCACTTCCTTGCAAACCACATTAAAGTAATTTGCCTGTGTTTGAAACTCATCCCTGTTTTCTCTAAGCTTGCTGGGGGAACTGGAACTGTGTATTGCATTATAAAGTGTGATTTGTTGGGATTCTTGAAGACTGTGTGCTCTCCTTCCATTTCTTGTATTGCATAGGGGGGGAGTGAATTGTCAAAAGAAAAAGTGATCATATTACCTTTTGCTAAAATCATAACAAGTTATTTCTGTACTGCATTTTATTCCACCTTGCGTTTCCTTGAACCATATAAAGCATTCTTTCCCACCTTATTCTTCTGTTCCTATTCATAAGTTACCTCTTGCTGACTACTGCTCATATTCACAAGTGTAATATCCATTATCAAATTATTTATAGAAGTGTGATATATATATATATTGTTTAAATTTTCAAATAAACCTTTTAATTTGCAAAACAAACCTACTTCTTGGCTCAGTGGGGTCAGGGGGATTCTAAGAGGGGGGTGTTATACAAGGGTTATCATCCAGAGTACTAAACTGGATATAAAAATACATCAATAAGGGTTTTCCTCAGCATCCCAGGCTAGGCATTGACTTAGCTGTAGTGTTGATTGAATATCGCTTACAAAAGTGGGGGCTCGTCCGGGATATTCTGGGTTAGATTTACCACTTGTGCAGATTAATACAGTGTGCCAACTGACCAGATACACATATCCGGTTAGATCACCACGCTGTTTTACACTGTGAAAGCATCCCTCAAAGGAACGCTCTAAGGAAACGGTCTGTTTTGCAAAATAAAATACAAACTTCTGTAAGTCAGGAAGGAACTCAAATTCCAGAATGACGACCTTGGTAGATATGAAAATAGCCAGAGAGCACTTCTTACATAAGCTATTTGTGAGAGGTGAGTGGACTCATCAGGACCAAACGGTCTGGTTGCAGGCAATCGCGCAACAGGTCACTGAAACAGGGTCAGATACATGGAGAGATCAGGGTCCATTACTCTGGATGACAAGGGTTGTCATCCAGAGTACTGAACTGGATATAAAAATACATCAATAAGGGTTTTCCTCAGCATCCCAGGCTAGGCATTGACTTAGCTGTAGTGTTGATTGAATATCGCCTACAATATTAGGATGATATCGCCTCTCGCTGCATGGGAATTAATCTATCCAAGTTTCAAGTACTGGAATATAAAAAAGAGTCTTGCCAAATCGTGATCCTTTGCTGTTGGTAATTGCGTACCATCTACAGCTGATCCCTGTCATCATGTAGCTCTTCGATTCGATTCAAAGGGGGGACGTGTCATGGAAGCGGCATTGTCCATGAGCCAGTAATTGGGGTGTACACTGGTTTTCTGCAGTGTAAGGTGGTGAGGCAAACCCCATCACCACCCTACGTGAGACTGGAGGATCTGCTACCTCGCCTGGTTGCTTGTAGATCCCTTGCTGACAAACTGCCCACCTACCCCCTCCCCAGTTGTTAGCTCCCCACTCCCTTGTTTTTCTGCCCCCCTCACTATGTTGTTCCGCCTATGATTGTAAAGCGCTGCGTTGCTTCTCGGAGCTAGTTCAGTGCTTATTAAATACCAATATAATACATTATCAATAACTCTACCTACATTCCACCTATATTTAGCTACCACCGGTGGTATCGCCAAATATACCACTGGCGTATGGGCCATAGCTTCCTTGACACTAATTGTTCTGGTTGCAGTCACATTTTTGAAGAAATTGAGAGGTTTAACGACTAAGACTAGCATAGAAATGCTCTATCTAGCAGCACACCTGACACCTATTGAAAGGGTCTTGCAGATTGCCCCCTTAAATGCCAGGCTATTATGCAAGTCTATGCAAAAAGGATGGGCATACCTCTCCTTGGCACTTTGCTACGATTACCTAAGCCCGCTAACGGCCAAGCCCTGCTCACGCCGGTAACTGCATTTTAAAAATATCAAAAAGTAAGAATTGTTAGTGGGACTCAAATGTGAAATCCATGTTATCTTCTTCATATCTGCAGAAATGATATAACAATCCTGCACCTTTGTGGAAAGCAGATACAAGGTGACTTACAGCTGCACAGAGGTGCAGATACGAGGAGCAAGCAATCGATATCTTCCATTCGGTCACATTGGCCCGACCTAATCTCATGCCCAATTTCAAGGAGTTATTTATCCGCTGTGGCACAGGTAGAAGCTGCCAAAGGGACCATCAGACCAGGTGCAAAACCCTTGCCATTGCTGGTGTGTATTTATCTGCCAATACCGGTTGGAGTATTATTTATAAATGTGTGAGCAACAAATCAACACATTTTGGGGTTTCTGTTCATTTTATTCGGCAGCTGGTGAAAAATATACTGTTCTGGCTTTGAAAACGTTGAGCATAAGATGAGGGCTAAATTATGAGTTTGGCGGTGAAATCGGCAGCACACCTGCGGAATTACTGGCACAATTGTTTACTGTTGCCGCCACTCTCTCCCGCAACTTTTGGGGGGATTCATCAGGAGCAATTATCCTGCCGTGCTTAACCTGGCAATTTATGGAGGTGAAGTCAAGCTTTGCTGGAGGTAAACCCTCCACTTCGCCTCCAGAATCAGCAGTGCGGGAGAGCGGTGAGAAAGTGGCAGTAACGACTGCTGTGTGTTTCCAGAATACTCGTAATGTATTTATTTATTTTTACATTTACATAGCGCACCTAACCCGCAGGCTTCTAGGTGCTTGTACTTAAGAAGTCGGTCATATTGCTTTCTTAGTCAAGTTACAGGTATTGCAGACATTGGTGAAACAGTTCTGTCTTACCTTCATTGCATGCATAGGTTAAACAGTTCTGTATTACCTTCATTGCATGCATAGGTTAAACAGTTCCGTATTACCTTCATTGCATGCATAGGTTAAACATTTCCATATTACCTTCATTGCGTGCATAGGTTAAACAGTTCTGTATTACCTTCATTGCATGCATAGGTTAAACAGATACGTATTACCTTCATTGCGTGCATAGGTTAAACAATACTGTACTACCTTCATTGCATCCATAGGTTAAACAGTTCCGTATTACCTTCATTGCGTGCATAGGTTAAACAGTTCTGTATTACCTTCATTGCATGCATAGGTTAAACAGATACGCATTACCTTCATTGCGTGCATAGGTTAAACAATACTGTACTACCTTCATTGCATCCATGGGTTAAACAGTTCTGTATTACCTTCATTGCGTGCATAGCTTAAACAGTTCTGTATTACCTTCATTGCATGCATAGGTTAAACAGCCACGTATTACCTTCATTGCGTGCATAGGTCAAACAATACTGTACTACCTTCATTGCGTCCATAGGCTAAACAGATCCGTATTACCTTCATTGCGTGCATAGGTTAAACAGCTCCGTATTACCTTCATTGCGTGCATAGGTTAAACAGTTCCGTATTACCTTCATTGTGTGCATAGGTTAAACAGATCTGTATTAAATTCATTGTGTGCATAGGTTAAGCAGTTCTGTATTACCTTCATTGCGTGCATAGGTTAAAAAGTTCTGTAGTACCTTCATTGCATCCATAGGCGAAACAGTTCCGTATTACCTTCATTCCGTGCATAGGTGAAAAAGTTCTGTATTATCTTCATTCCATGCATAGGTTAAACAGTTCCGTATTTTGCCTTCATTGCATGCATAGGTGAAACAGTTATGTATTACCTTCATTCTGTGCATAGGTGAAACATTTCAGTATTACCTTCATTGCATGAATAGGTCTGTATTTGTATTTGTATTTTATTTATTTATATAGCGAACCTGGCCCAAGGGCATCCGGGCGCATTACTTGAGTTACAAGACATATATACATAAGCATAACAAAGAGGGTGATATACAATGACGGGATAGGTAAAGATTTACAGACATGTACAGAAACAACTATTATACAATCGTATACAGAAACAACTATTATACAATAGTATACTTAAACAACTATTATAACAGCTATTATACAGGTATATACACTATTAGCTATGTAAAATAAGATAAAAGAGCACGGGTGGTGACTAGTGGGCTAGTTATTGTCGGGGCAGGTCTTGGGCGGACAGCCATGCTTTGGTCTTGCTCTTGAAGGCAAGGAACGAGGGTTCAGTTCTAAGAGGATTTGGAAGTGAGTTCCATAGTTTCGCATCCAGAACCGGGAAGCTGACACGACCCGATCTTTGGAGCTTGAAGCGAGGTATGGAGAGGCAATTGGCCTGGGCAATTCTGAGGGGTCTGTTGGTAGTGTGGTAGGCGAATCTGCAGGCCAGGTAGCTGGTGCGCTTGGTTGGCCAGGCATTTTTGCGTTAAAGCAAGTGTTTTGAGTGAAACTGATACAGGGAGCCAGTGGAGGCTTTGTCTGGTGTCAGATATTAGATGGTTCCTAGGGATATTTAGTGCAGCTCTAATGCATTATTTTGGATAATCTGTAACTTGTTAAGATTGCATTGGTTAGTACCTAAATAGAGGGCATTGCAGTAATTGATTTTGGACATAACCAACGTCCTAGCTAGGGTAGTACAGTTGCCTGGTGTGAGGAAAGGTCGGCAGGCTGTGATGAGCTTGCATGTGTACGCTGCGGCCTAGGATACCGCATTAGTTAGTCTAGAAAGGGAGAGGGTGGAGTCGAGATATATACCTAGAGTTTTAGTGTCGTTTGAGACTTTAATGATGTTACCATCGATGACAAAAGATTTAAAAGATGGGTCTAGTTTGTTAAATCTCTGATGAGAGCCCAAGATGAGAAGCTCTGTCTTTTCGTCATTGAGCCAGAGTTCGTGTGAGCCATCCAGGCTTGGATGACTTGGTAGATAGTGTTTACGGCTAGTGTGTCAGCTGAGTGGTCACCTGTGATGGGGATGAGTATCTGGGTGTCATCTGCATAATTTGGGTAGGTGACATCCAGATAGTCCAGGATATCGAACAGTGGTTTTGTAAACACATTGTAAAGTGTAGGGGAAACACACGATCCTTGTGGTACCCCACATGGAACTGGTGAAGGTTCAGCTGCGACAGAGGGGGAGAAGACCCTCATGGATATGTTATCCAAGAATGAGCTGATCCAAGCGGTGGCTTTGTCTGAGAAGTGGGCAGCTAGTTTGAGGTGTCGACAGAGGATTTGGTGATTTACCAGATCAAATGCCGCTCATAAATCAAGAAGGACTAGAAGGGCCAACTTGCCCTTGTCTTTTAAGTCTTCAAACTGGGTTTTTAGATCAATGAGGGCTGTTTCGGTTCCGTGGCAGGGACGGAAACACGATTGTCTGAGGCCTAGGAGTTTATTTGTTTCCAGATAGTCTTGGATCTGCAGGTAGGCTGCTCGATCCAAGATTTTTAGCAAGAACGGCACAGTAGTGATAGGCCTGTAGTTTGTCAGTATGCTTGCATCCAATGTAGGTTTTTTAAGAAGCGGGATGACCCATGCATCCTTCAAGTTGTCTGGGACAATACCTAAGTTAAATGATGAATTTATGAAGGCGGTGATGAATGGGGCTAATTTATGTGAGGCCTCCTTGATAATGGGGGTGGGACATAAGTCACCCTGACAGTTGGAGGGTTTGAGATTGTTGATGATATTTCAACTTGAGTGGTGGAGAGGGGAGAGAAGCTGAAAGGTTTATGTGTGTGTATACTAGATTTAGTTCTATCATGATGGGGCTTAAGGTGCGGGTCCATCTGAAGGCTAATTTTTTTATCATTAATTTTGGCTTGGAGAGTGGCTATTTTACCAAGAAATGCCTTCTGGATATGGGCATGCTAAGTACTATCTTTGGTACATGTGTCAGGTGCGGTGACCGGGGATTCCAATTCTTTTAGGATCTTAAACTACTCTTTAGTGTTTGATTTGGCTTGTAGGATTTGCTTGTTGTACGTGTCTTTTTTGGCCTGGTGGATGGCATCTTTGTAGTTCATAGTGGCTATGGCATGGCTAGCTTTGTTCATTTCAGCGGGGTTACTTTTACAGCGAGCTTCTAGGTTGCGTTTTTCTTTGCGTAGGACTCTCAAACCAAGAGTTGAGGTGAGCACGTGGTTTAGGTATACTGGATTTAATAGGTGCAATAAGGATGAGAGCTTTCAGCATAGTCTGATTTAACATGTCTACCAAGACTGTAGGATCAGTGCAAGAGGAGGACAGTTCATTGAGCGCTGGGAGGAGAAGCGGGAGTAGTTTTTTGCAAGTTATATCTCTCTTATTTCTTTTGGAGATTGCAGGTGCGATGTCCTGTGTGGTACATACGTTTTTTGCTAAAATACTAAAGGTGAATAAGTGATGGTCTGTCCAAGCGCAAGGTTGGTTAGATTCCATATTGATTTTGCAGTTTAGGTCAGCTAACCAATCAAGAGTTCTACCCTTAATGTGTGTCGGTTCACTGATACGTTGCGTAAAGCCTAAGTTTGATAATGTACAAGTGATATCACGTGCTGAGGCATCATTGGGGTCTTGGAGGCCCAGGTTGAAATCCCCTAATACAATAATTTGCAATTTAGTTTTGTTGTTGTCCGCAAGAATGTAGGATAAGTCATCTGCAAAAGTAGATATAGGACCAGGAGGCCTATAGATGAGGTGAAGTGTGATAGTTTGGTTAGGTGATATGGCTAATTTCACTGAGAGAAGTTCCGCTGATGGGGTCCGTTGTGTAGGTGAGGTCCGAAGGCTGATCGAGTTTTTGTGAATGAAGGCAATATCGCCTCCTTTGGTTTGGCTAGTGTTGCGATCACTTCTGATGATGGTATACCATGTGGGGATGGCCAATGATAGAAGTGGTCCTGAGGAAGCATGGAGCCAGGTTTCTGTAATGGCGATAAAGTCGAGGTCATGAGTTGTAATCATATCGGCCATGGCAAGCGCGTGAGCAGTAAGGGACCTGGCATTAATCAGTGCCTCCTTGATCATGTTGTTTTGTGCTGGGGAGGTGCTGATACTAGGTTTAGTGTTCTTGGTTAAGGTACATAGTAGTGTGGCGCAGGCTATTGCAGATTGAGCTGCCGGGTTAGCGTGCCGGATGGTGCTGCTGTGGTGGTGGGAGGCATGAAGAAGTCTAGAACCAAGTCTAAGGTTCCTCATATGTACAGTGCAAGGTTGGTTAGGCGTAGGTTTAGTAGCAAAGTGTTCTAGCCAGAGGCCAGGTGAGCTGAGGTAGGGGTTTGCGATGTGTGTTGAGGGAGTCAATGCTGAGATGGGATAGGACTGCATGGTGTTGGGCGTGGTATAGTTGTGCAATTGGTCATTTAAAATAAAAGGCATGCTGTGCCCAGAGTGGGTAGTGCACGGGAGTAATGAGTGGGTATGGGTCTTGGTAGCTGTTAACGCTGTTAAGGCACTGAAATACAAGGTAAGTGACCACGTCAAAGATAGTATCTTGGGAATAAGGCCGGGTGAGCAATAGCTAGCAGTGTAAGGGTAGCATTGCCAATGCATAATGGCGCACACTAGCGAAATAAAGGTCATGGCTAGGGTGTGTCACTAGACAGTATGCCTAGGTTTGTAGAGGACGCTAACGACGAGGGTTAACAGGAACCACCAGAGTAGTAGGTGGTGTTAGGTGGCAGATCTAAGAGCAAGAATCAGACATTCATATAGGCATGTCAGTGAGTGATCAATGCCGTTGCGGGCAGAGCGGTGTACCGGGTAGTTGAAAGTCTAGGTACAGAAGCCCCTGTCTAGGTCCACAGTACACCGTAGTATAAAGTCACGATACACAATTAGCACAAGAACTTGGTGCACAATCCAAGGTGGAGGCAGGATGCAACACAAAGTCATGGCATTACACTGGTGCAATGCAGTACAATAATCTATGAATTATATATTCAAGCATGAGTCTACTGGTAGCTGGGTCAAGCATAATCACAGGCAAAGACGTAAGAGTATCTGGAGCCAAGATGTAGTTGTTAAAGGTGAGACTGGGATGGTACTTGCATACTACACAGGCTAATCAGAAGTCACAGAGGGTCATTACTCATGAAGTGGTCTAGGCACTACTGGACAAGCGTAGATAAACAGGTGAACAGAATGTTTTAGACCGTTGGAAGGGCAGGCCGTGCAAAGCAGTGCAAGTATGTTGAGTGTATAGAAATCACAGTTAGTATAGGAGGACGGGCATCGAGTAGCTAAGGAAGTGTTTAAATGACAGTTTAAATAGGAACCAATGTTTAGTAAAACAACGTAACGATGTACGCCACAAATGTTCAAACCGGTGCGTTGTAGCGGATCTTGCATCGACGTAGTACCTGTGAACGGGACAGGTCAGGCATCAGTGTACTGGGGTGAGGAGATGGTGTGGAAGGGCGGCAAGGGCGAATATAGATGGGTTAGCACCAAGTGCCGGTTGCGCTCAGTCAGCTCCGTCAGCTGCTGGCCTTCTTCCAAGGCCTTACTCGGTTAAACAATTCTGTATTGCCTTCATTGCATGCATAGGTGAAACAGGTCCGTATTAACTTCATTGCATGCATAGGTTAAACATTTCTGTATTGCCTTCATTGCATGCATAGGTGAAACAGGTCCGTATTAACTTCATTGCATGCATAGGTTAAACAGTTCCGTATTACCTTCATTGCATGCATAGGAGAAACAGCTCTGTATTACCTTCATTGCGTGCATAGGTTAAACAGTTTCATATTACCGTCATTGCATGCATAGGTTAAACAGTTCTGTATTACCTTCTTTGCATGCATAGGTTAAACAGTTCCATAGTACCTTCATTGCAAGCATAGGTGAAACAGTCCCGTATTACCTTCATTGCATGCATAGGAGAAACAGTTCCGTATTACCTTCATTGCATGCATAGGTGAAACAGTTCCGTATTACCTTCATTGCATGCATAGGAGAAACAGTTCCGTATTACCTTCATTGCATGCATAGGTTAAACAGTTCCGTATTACCTTCATTGCAGGCATAGGAGAAACAGCTCTGTATTACCTTCATTGCATGCATAGGTTAAACAGTTTCGTATTACCGTCATTGCATGCATAGGTGAAACAGTTCTGTATTACCTTCTTTGCATGCAAAGGTGAAACAGTTCTGTATTACCTTCTTTGCATGCATAGGTGAAACAGTTCTGTATTACCTTCTTTGCATGCATAGGTGAAACAGTTCTGTATTACCTTCTTTGCATGCATAGGTGAAACAAGTCCGTATTACCTTCTTTGCATGCATAGGTGAAACAGTTCCGTATTACCTTCTTTGCATGCATAGGTGGAACAGTTTGGCAGCGTGGTAACATTCATAGGAAGGTGCATTGTATTAGCTAACAGTTTTGATATCAGTTCTCGAGGGGTGTAGTCATTTATTGGGTGTCTTGGCTAAAGAGCCAGGTCTTAAGTCTTCTTCAAAAGGACCAGAGCGATGGGTCTGCTCTTATTGCCAGGGGCATGGGATTCCAGTATTTGCCTGCGATCACCGGGAAGCTGCAACCTCCTGCTTTTTGCTGTTTGAATCTCGGGATGGCCAAGTGGTAATCAGAATTATCAACTGGATGGATGTGATGCTACTTAAATGTATGTTTACATTATGTGTATGTATTGTAAGTTTAAAATAATTGCATTCAAAAGAAATGGATTTGACGGCCCATTCAACTACAGACCTTGACCGACCTTGTGATCCCTTCCTCCTGTCTCATTGGGCATATACGCTTTTAAGGACTATTTCCGTTTGGGGTGCATTACAACTCATGAGCTTCTTAACCGTGCTGTACTCTCCAGTTCTATAGTGCTGCACAATGTCTAAAATGATAAGGGCTGGGATGGGAGCCAAGGGCAAGACTCGTTTTAGGGCTTGATGTACCATTTAAGAGCTGCAGAATGGACCCGTAAAGCTCACATGTTCCTCACACGGTCTGCAGTGTATCACCAAACATATGGGAGCAGATATCAGTGGAGAACCATTAAGACTCGCGACAAGTTAGTGATGGGGGGGCCCGGAGCATGACAAATCAAATGCCTGACGTGGTTCCAAACCCAAACATTAGAAATGGCCGGGCGGACTGAGAAGGGAAGCTGGGAGAGCGAGGTAGGGGCTAGGATAGGGGGTATTCTGTTCAGGCAGTATGTTCTGTAGTGATGTACACTACAGTCATGCTATGTTTTCTGGAAGCCCTGTGTCCTCACCTGTGATGCAAAACACTACATTGAGACAGGCGGGGACTTGTAAGACATTCGTTTCACTGCTGAAACATTCTTTGCACCAGAACGTTTGCACAGTTTGCTGTTTCGAAAGATCGGTCACCTTGCTAGTAAAGCACGGCCTTCTATGTTGTAAAAGGCCGTGTCTGGGGTTCAGGGGTGCTGACATCTCTTGAAATCAGTCCTACTGGAACTTTAAGACTTTCGGGGCGGGTTCGTCCTGCCCCATGGGATTCCTGGAAGATTTCAAATGGATCGAAACTTGCCCTCCTTCTTCTTCTTCTTCTTAATTACTGAATGCGTGGGCGGACCCACGCAGGCGCTTCCCCATCCAATAGGATGATGTGCACCAACCCACCAATCAACACATAGTCCACATAAACTCACAACTCCTCCCACCGCCCGTCTGTCTCACAAAATCCAACAACACCCTGCTCCTCCTCCTGCCTCTCACCCCGTCACCTCCCAGCAAAGCCTTCCCACTCATCTCAGCCACACCCAGCGCAGTCAACCGAACCCTCATCAATTCTCTCTCTTCAACATGTCTCTCACACCTAAGCAAAAAATGTCCCACTGTCTCAGGAACCGCACACACCGCACAGTCCCTCGACTCACGCTTCCCCACTCGATGCAGACAGTCATTCAGCCCCACATGCCCTATCCTCATTCGATTCAGCATCACCTCCTCCCCCCTTCCATTCCAGACTCCCCGCATCCACCGTCACCGACACTTTCCCACGAACACCAAACATCCACCTGCCCTTCACCCCACTCACCCACCTCTCCTGCCACTCATCCATGACCCGTCTCACCACCACCGCCTTCACCTCATCCACACTCAAAGGCAACCTCACATCAACCGTTCCCCTCCTCATACCTTCACCCGCCGTGATGGGGGGTTTGCACCCGGCCATCCAATTGATAGTGGTGAGACTCCTAGGGGGAGTTTCACGGGCCAATTAGAATCCTCAAACCACGGGAAGAGGTTTTTAGGACATTTTAAACTCCCAGCTCACGTCCTGTTTCCTTTGTGGGTTTGCTTTGGCTGTAGGAGTAGGAGTAGACAAAACAGGCCCACAAACTGATGCTTTGGGGTCGTTTTGGAGGAGTTTGCTTGTTGGTTGTGTTGGTTGATCCCTGTTTGAACTCCTTTGTTTCATCGGCTGTGTTTTTCTAAGCTCTCTATATTATCTCGCCTTTTCTAACCCTGCTACCATTGATTTTTTCTAAATAAGTTCCCCTTGTACTTTCCTCTGTTCCTTTTTCCCTCTGTGTTACCCCAAAACACACAAACAGTTCCACATTTCCCTTCATGGACTTCTCCATTTCTGCAAGCCTGGGGCTTCCTACTTTGTGTTAGCCCCCCACCCTCCCTTCCGGTGTGTACTGGGAACCCTTGCCCGCTTTGTGAGTCTGGCATGATTCCACATGTTTGGCTTTGATGCTTGTCTTGCTTCGTGTTTGGTATTTTAGGCAACAGATTGCTTTATTTATTTATTTATGTATTTATTTATTTATTATTTCATTATTTGTATTTGGCACAAAGCATCTTCATAAATATTCAAACATCAGCATAAAAAAGTACAAAAAAGACATATTATTCATCCAAAGCATAACAACTAAAACATAACATATTTACATACATTTAAGACTCAATGGGGGTCATTCCGAGTATGGCGGTAAGTAACTGTCATTACCGGTAGGGAGCAAATACCGTGTCCGCGTAGGTAACATCCCGCTAATAGAGGGCTATTACGACTTCGCGGGCACGAGCTTTGCGCCATGCCGGTAAGGGCATTACCGCCATGTCGTAAAAGGCCCGAAAAAGGCCCTTAGCGGCATAATTGAAAGCGCAGATTGCACTACCGGCATGAATCAAGGCAGCATTAACGGTCACCGCTATTAGCGGTGACCGCTAATAATGGTCACCGTAAATAAGCAGAACCGGAAGTAGCGTCATCGCACAGGAACGGTAAGGAGCACGGGGGCCATCTTTAAAAACACAATCCATTGCCATCCTCAGCAGCCAGGACCTGTAGGATACTGCTGTGTGAGAAATCCTAATCACTAAAATACCACAATGCCCATGGCTGTGAAGAAGGGTGCCTCCTGCCAGCGGAAGGAGTACTTGAATGAAGATGAGCTGACCATGCTAGCGGAGACCCTGGAAGAAAATGCAGATGTAGTTTTTGCCCAGAACCTCAAGAGGGAGGCCATAATCCGTAAGAAGGAGATCTGGGCACTGGTGGCGCAGAAAGTAAGCACGGTCGGTAACACCCCGCACAATAAAGGACTGCAGGAAGAGGCGGGATGGCTTGCGCTTGCGGGTCCGCAATATCCTCTCCAACAGGAGCCAGGCCATGTCAACTGGCGGGGGAGCAAGCTGTCCCATTAAGCTGTCCCAGTGGGAGGACATCTGTGCGAGCCTGATCGGCATGGAGGCCATAGAAGGGGTTGGAGACATGGAGTGTGGCGCCACGACATCGGTGGATGGAGGTGAGTGTCCTAAGAATACACTGTAATGCAGAGTTTGATGTAATTCCCCCAATATGTCTGTCCAAAGAGGCAAGCCATGGCCCAATACACTCACATTCCCAGCAAAGTTGTTGGACGCAGCACAAACACATGCAGTTGCCTGCAGCAAGGCAATGCCGTACCTAGCACAAACCACACAAAGATGTAAATGGCATAAATCACACTGCATGCAGGTCCCAACAAATATGCATGTCACATACCATACGTCTGCCCCAACATGAGTGACCCCGACGTATGCCTGCATAACCCACCCATGTAGCAAGCAACGTGATCATCTAAACTCAAATGCCTATTACCCTCAATTGTGTAGATGAGCAATTATACAAATGTATGCATGATGCCTATCAAACCATCACTCATGCCGTCCCTCTCTTCCACCCCCACAGGCTCACACCATGAAAGCGAGGTGCAGGACTCACCCCCACAGCCAACCACACTCCAGAAGAGGGCCCGGGATTAGGACAACAGGCCTTCGACCTCAAAGGCCCAACACAAGGCCCGCCATGCACCACCAAGGAAACCACCTAAAGATGCCACAGCACTGGTGCTGCCAAGGGCCATAGAGACGGAAGCTGCAACCCCTGTCACACTGCCACAGGACACAGCTGACACTCCACACTCAGCAGAGTCCAGTTCAGTCGGGGAGACGGCAGCCACAGGACCCCTGGCTGAGGAGGAGGTGCAGGAAGTGGTGTGGGTGCCCGTCGAGGACAAATCCTCTGAACCGCCCTGCACACCAAGTCCAGCACCATCCCCCCAGATCACATATTTATAGCCTGACCATGCCACCACCCCAGAGCAGTCTGGGGGGGAGTATGATCAAGGGGCCATGAGTTCCATAGTGGAGCCCATTGAAGCCGAACATGACACCCAAGCACTGTCAACCTCCACAGGTGCACCGGCAGGGCCACAGCGGCATGAGGAGCTGATTGGCCTTGTGCGTCAATTTGTGGATGACAATGCCCAATCAAGGCTTGTGTAGCGTGAAAACACTGCCTCTCTGGGCAAGATAATTGCCGACAACAATACCGCCTCCCTAGGGAAGATCTTTCCAGACAATACAAGTAGGCTTTGCAAGGAGGTATCCGCCCTGTGGCAGGTCCTCAGCCGCATCGCTGATGCTATGGAGGCTGAACGTCCAGCACCCCAGATGGACCACGCGGCCACACCATCCTCCTGCAGCTCAACCCAGACCAGCCCACTGCGCAGGTCGGCGCGCACCCTGCGCCGCCTGGACATGCCACCACCAGGGGCAGGGACTGGCAGGAAGTAGACTGGCAAGCCTGATGATGGCAATGGATACTTGTTTGGACATGTGTTGGGGAGTTTTGGGGGGAGGGGGAGGAGGATGAGGGTGTGTTGGGGAGTTTTGTGGGAGGGGGAGTGTGGTGTGGGTGTGTTGGGGAGTTTTGGGGGAGATGGAGGGGGGTGAGGGTGGTGGGGGGGTTGGTGCACTTTCTTCTTCATTGTAAATTTCAATACACCCTTTGTGTGAAAAAAAACAAACATCTTGAGTGGACATTCATCATTGTGCATGTGTCTTTTATTCATTAACAGTGCATAGTGTACATGTACTCCCACACCCTGTGCCCTCTGTCAAACTATCATGTCACCCTCTGCAGCCATGTGTGTCAGAAATATTGTGCTATCACTGACTGACGCACAGCACGTCCCTCCTGTGCATCGCCACCGTGATGATGTGCAGGCTTACCTTCTTCATCCCCTTCATCATCATCAGGTGGTAGCAGTTCCATGTCAGGGGGCAGGGGCACGTTCCGACTGATGCACATATTGTGCTGCATGACACATGCCATGGTGATCTTGGCCACCTTCTCATGCCTGTAGAGGAGTGCCCCACCCGACCGGCTGAGGCAGCGGAATTGTGCCTTCAACAGGCCAAAGGTCTGCTCAATGACCACATGGGTACGGGTGTGGGAACAATTGTAGTCCTCCTTGTGCCTGTTCTGTGGGTTACGGACAGGGGTGAGAAGCCATGGCTTCAACGGATAGCCACTGTCACCTGCATGGGATTCAAAAATAGGTATATGTCAGTCGAATCATGATGGACAACTGTACTAGTCACACATGCCTGCAGGTTTACGTTGGCCACATGCACATGTCCCTGGATGTATTGGCGCCTTTTTCTGTCCTTCAATGTATACTGTGCAATGGACTGATGGTGTGGGTTGCATCTTCAAGATGATACACGGTGTGTACAGCCGTCTTGTTGCACATGCATCGTGTACGCATACAGCTGTGTTCGTGTCTAATTTGTGATGTGTTGTCTTCTGTAGGAATTGCTGACTTGGAGCGTTGGCAGTAGGCTCTTCAATGTTAAGCATTCAGCGCTGATTTTTGCCATGGTGACATGCTGCATTCCTGTGGTTGTGGCGGCCTTGTGACTGACAGTGGATTCCCTTGGTGGTTTGGTTCAATGCACTCCCATGGATGCTTGTCCTGTGTGGTGATTTGCTGGAGACAGCAACTTAGTGTATATTCACTGCATGTTGCTGGATGGTGTTACGGAAGGTGAGGTCCGCTGATGAGTTGTGCACGTTTATTGGGATGTGGGGGGGGTTTACTGTTTGTCATGTTGTGGTAGGTGTCGACCTTACTACTGTCCTATGGCATTTGGATGTCATGTTCTGTTTGGGATGCTTTGGAGCACAGTGTTTAGTGATGTGCACATCAACATTGACATCATGGTGGTGTGTGCATCCCTCCGCCCAATCAGTGCCATATGCCTGTCATGCACTTACCAAGCAGCCAGGCACATCATCCAGCATGTCGCTCCATGTAGGGTGGTAGCGTGGAGTTTCGCAGGACCATAGTCATGAGTTGATCCGGGATATCGGGAACAACAATGTGTTATGATCTTGCTGGGGTCACATACCATCTGCACATTGATGGAGTGGTATTGCTTGCGGTTGCGGTACACCACCTCCATGGCATGCAGGACCACCAACTCCACGTTGGTGCAGTCAGGGGCACTTATACAATTTGGCATGCCTGCCAGTGCATGGAAGCAAACTTTGGTGTCAAGAATCTCCTGGGGAGTACGTGGTAGTGATATATAGTCCCTTGTGTGCTGGAGGAGGTCATCCAGCACTTGGTTCAGAATGCGAGAAAATAAGGGTTGTGATATCGTAAAATGAATTTGATGGGGGATGTAACATTTTACCATAGTTCACAAGCATCCTCCAAGAGAATTTAACAGCAAGATAATTAAGATCCAGTTCATGCAAGATCATCGTGTTAGGAAGTGCTTTAGGAAAACGCAATACTGCTTTCCAAATCCTACCTTGCAATTTATTTAACACTTTAGTCAGATCAAGTAAACAAATGTCCAATCCATACAAAATGATAGGTTCTACCTTTAGGGTATAGAAATCAATAATCGGGAGTAGTGAACATTTTGAGTACTTCTGATATATGATTTTCATTTGCGAAATTAAATGAACTATGTTTAGATTTAAAGTCTTACTCCACATAGAAAAATAATTAGCATCACAGAGATTGTATCACAAATAACGCGTAGCCAGGGCCCATTGTATTTTGACTCCATCCATCTCCCAATTAAATCTACAAAGTTTCTTTCTGTTAGCAAATACTATTATAGTAGATTTGGAAGGATTCGTTGTTAGATTATGTGTTATAGCATAGGCAGAAAACAAATTGAGTTCCTTTTGGAGGCCATATGGCGTCCGGTCAAACAAAATGATGTTGCCTGCAAAGACTAGCCAGTTAATTCTGTCATCCCCTAATTTAACTGGATATGTGTCAAGATTTTCTCATATCTTATCAATATCACAGATGTAAAGGTTAAAGAGTATGGCTGCGAGTTGACAACCGTGTTTAAGTACAATTTCAGAATCAATTGAGTCAGTGACAAATCCAGAACGATGAATGCGTACCTTGTAAGAAGTTTGATTGTGAAGTTAAGCTATTAACCCTACAAGATGTTCCGGTATACCATACTGGATCATCTTGCTCCATAACAGCGCTCAAATAACACTGTCAAACACTGCAGACAGGTCCAGCTGGTTGCTGCTCTTTTTCACCACTTAGCAAGCCCCGCACACCTGGTGCCTTCCTGCTTGCCGCTCTTTTCCCTACTTAATGAGCCTTGCAGTCTCTTTCCTTTGCAGCTGGGGAGCAGTTGCAAGTGGATCTAGGTCACCTGTCCTAAGCCCCGCCTACCTGGTACCTTTCTGGTTGCCACTCTTTCAGCACTTAGCAAGCCCCGCCCACATGTGCCTTTCTGCTTACCGCTCAATTTCCCTACTTAAGGAGCCCTCCAGCCTCTTTCCTTTGCAGCTGGGGAGCAGGTGTAAGTGGATCTAGGTCACCCGGCCTAAGCCCCAGCCACCTGGTGCCTTCCTGGTTGCCGCTCTTTTTCACCATTTCGCAAGCCTCACCGACCTGGTGCCTTCATGATTCTGCTCTTCTCCCTACTTAAGGAGCCCTCCAGCCTCTTTCCTTTGCAGCTGGGGAGCTGGTGCAAGTGGATCTAGGTCACCTGGCCTAAGCCCCGCCCACCTGGTGCCTTCTTACTTGCTGCTCTTTTCCCTACTTCAGGAGCCCTCCAGCCTCTTTTACTTTGCAGCTGGGGAGCTGGTGCAAGTGGATCTAGGTCACCTGGCCTAAGCCCCGCCCACCGGGTGCCTTCCTGGTTACCGCTCTTTTTCACCCCTTAGCAAGCCCCGCCCACCTGGTGCCTTCCTGGTTGCTGGTCTTTTTCACCACTTAGCAAGCCCCGCCCACCTGGTGTCTGCCTGCTTGCCACTCTTTTCCCTACTTAAGGAGCCCTCCAGCCTCTTTTCCTTTGCAGCTGGGGAGCAGGTGCAAGTGGTTCTAGGTCACCTGGCCTAAGCACCACTCACCTTTTTAGCCCTGCCTCTTCCTTCCGGCTCTTAACTCTTAAATCAAGGGCTTATTTTGCCAGGGCATCTGAACCGAAGGGCAGACAAAGTAAAGGGCAATTCCTGTTTGAACCTGTTTGGACCAGGAGGACCAAGGGCCCGACCCCCTGCTCAGACAGCAGGTAAGCATGCACCAACATGTGTTTACTCCCTCTGTCTCCACAGGCCATCCCCATCCCCTCTGGTCCCCCTGTGCTGTTCCCTTGTGCCCTCCACCCTTTTTGCACACAGGTGTTGCCTTTTTTGCTTGATTCTTCTACCCTGCTCCCCTCCCCCAGCCTACTTCTGCAGGAGTCTGTCCTGATACATTCTGGTTTCACCATCACTGTCTTGTGGCCAATGCTGGATTTGACTTTAATGGACTTCATTGATTCACGGTGTGTCACCCTTTCTCAACTCTCATGCTGGACTTCCTTTGCATCTTGTACTCATGGTGGCCCTGAATCATGCTGTTCCCATCTTCATCTTGTATCCTGGCTTGCAACATTATGTGTTACTACTGACTTCTGCAATTGTATTCACTCTCCACTCTTGCTTCTCCACTCTTTTTGATTGCTTACACTCTGTTCTCTCCTACTCTTTCTTCTATGCACTTACTCTAGTAGAATTGTCCCTGGACCTAGTATGATAGCAACCTTGTCTGTCTTCTCCCACCTCCCCTTACTGTACCCCCTAATCCCCATCCAGCACTATCTGAAATGTTGTCAGGCCTAGTACGATAGTCGCTTGTTTTGTTCCTCCTTTCCCTTTCTGCACACCTCTCCCTCACCTTTTGTGTTTCTCCTGCTCTACCGGAAATGTTGTCAGGCCTAGTACGGTAGTCGCTTGTCTGTTTCCATTTCCTTCCCACTCTCCCACTCTCTTCCTTATCTATGTCTTAGCTCTTGCACTGTTTGAAATGTCTTCAGACTGAGTACGTTCACATCCTTACTGTTCATGGCCTGTAAGAATGTCATTGTATTTTCCATTTTCCCTCCCTTGCCTTGAAGTGCTTTGAAACACATTGTGTATAGGCGCTATATAAATAAAATATCATATCATATCATATATACTGCCCCTGAGCAAGTGAGATGTGAGGTTTCTAAACCTTTAGGTCGCTTTCCTAAATCCCACTTGGAATTGTGATAGGAGATGATTCTCAGATACCCATTTTTCCAAGTCACTTAATAAAAGAGTTGCAAATATCTTTACAGGCACATCGATTAATGAAATTGGGCGATAATTGCATGGTTCGTCACAAGGCCCTTTTTTATGAATGGGTACAATAATGGCGGTAAGCCATGAGGAAGGTATGATTTTAGTTGGAAAGACCGAATCAAATATTGGTTTAATCATTTTAGCCCAAAAGCAGGGGTCATACTTTAGAAGACAGGGCAGTAGCCCGTCAGGCCCTGCAGCCTTTGAATAAGTTAATTTGTTGATGGCCAATATCAGATCCTCCACTTTCTTAGGTATCTTTTTGATATAAAGGTTAATGTCAACAGGAAGGAAGCATTTGGGTAGAGCATATCTTTATTTAATGTATGTACTCAACACCTCACCCGTGGTAGAAGAACCAAACTCAGAGTGTACTGATCTACCGGGATTGCGAAGTATAGCCCAGGCATCTTTTGTTTCGCGCTTTCACAATAACGCAATTATTTTTTGGTTATCGGCCAGTACACTTGCCCTCTTCACCCTTTTAAGATTTCTTCTACATCATGCTTGTATTCGCTTTTTTATCTTATTAAAAGACATAACCTCGGATTCCAATCTTCTTGCCTTTCTAATGTCCCTGTTGCGTGTACCTTTGAGTGCAGCAATCTCTGTGCTGTATATGTTTTGGTGTATAATAGTGTTACTCACATATTGGTACTGTCCTAGTTGTTGCAGATGATATCTTATCACAGAAGTATTATGATCTACAAAACTTAGATTAGATGTGGTAGTCTTTGAATTAGCACTTGCTTTCCACATATCTCGGTTTACCCAATATGTCAGCTGTCTGCACATTTTCAGATTCCATCAAATCGATAGCGCCTGCCTGTCTACTTCATTTAATGCCAACTTATTTGTATTTTTGAATAATTCAACTGGGATATTTATGGGGTAATTCATGGAAATTAGGGCACAAGTGGCGCTTGCGGCTGATGCACAGTTTGGCGTGCGGCAGTCTGCGCCAGCCGCGTGCGCCAACACCCATTTCAGCACACAGCGTATTGATGGATTTTAACATCCATAACCAGCCGCGGCGCAGAGTGGCGCAGCGACCCTGCAGCAGCGGCAGTTACGCCCCCAACCCCTCCCCTTGCGCCATGAACTGCGCACAAATCCAGTACATGGCGCAAAGGCCAGTGTACCAGCATATAGTCCCCCAACCATGAAATCATGTGTAAAACTCCCCGTGCACCCCTCAGAATACATGTACCCCGCTTGCGCTAGCGAAATCGCATGTAAAACTCCCCACGCACCCCTCAGAATACATGTACCCCTCTCGCGCTAGCGAAATCACATGTAAAACTCCCTGCGCACCCCTCAGAATACAGGTACCCCGCTCGGGCCAGGTAAATTCCGTGGAAAAAGTCCCCCCTGTGGTGTGGGCTGCATGTGGGGCATGGCCAGGGTGGATGGGCCGCCTGTGAGGCATGGCCAGGGTGGAGGGGCAGCTTGCGCGAATTTCGGGGTGCGCGGGAAGTTTATCACGCGATAGGCCCTGTGCGAGCAGGGTACGTGTATTTCGGGGTGCGTGGGAACTTTTACATGCGGTTTCGCTAGCGCCAGAGGGGTACGTGTATTCTGAGGGGTGTGCAGGGAGTTTTACATGCGATTTCGCTAGTGCGAGAGGGGTATGTGTATTCTGAGGGGTGCGTGGGGAGTTTTACATGCGATTTGGCAGTGTGGGTCCTCCCAGGTGTGCCCCTGCCTCCTCCCCAGGCCCTGCAGGCAGCCCACACCACAGGGGACTACCCTACACCACTGGCCATGCCCTGCAGGCAGCCCATCCACCCTGGCCATGTCCCGCAGGCAGCCCATCCACCCTGGCCATGCCCTGCAGGCAGCCCATCCACCCTGGCCATGTCCCGCAGGAAGCCCATCCACCCTGGGCATGGCCTGCAGGCAGCCCATCC
Source organism: Ambystoma mexicanum (assembly GCF_040938575.1). NCBI lineage: Eukaryota > Metazoa > Chordata > Amphibia > Caudata > Ambystomatidae > Ambystoma > Ambystoma mexicanum. The sequence continues at coordinate 57,967,138 of NC_090929.1, read as the reverse complement.
ACCCTGGGCATGCCACGCAGGCAGCCCACATGGCACCATGCACTTGTGAGCCCCAACACATGTCCCACCCACCATTGACGGGCACCTGCCAGCACGCCCCGACTGATGTCCCCCTGCAACCCCAGCCACCCAGCAGTGACGGCACCTGCCAGCAGGCCCCAACTCATGTCCCAACAAAAAACATGTCCCAAAAAAATAGAGCCATGTCCCTAAAGCCAACCCTAATCCCCCTTGCCCCCCAAACCAAGCATGCAACTATCCACAGAACCCACTCCCAAATTACCCATGCCATGATAGTCCAAATGAACCACCATGCCCATGCAGGAATGCACAACGGAGCCACACAGTGGCAACACATATCAGAGGAAATATTCAATGAGACATGCACAAAACCAATGACAGAACACAACACCAATTTAGAAGTTATAAAAAATGTATTAAAAACATAGAACTGAGTTGGAGGAATTGTAAACTGAAAACCAATGTGCAATGACAGATTTTGAAAAAAAAAAATTCAAATCCAATGAAGTCAAAAATATGAAAAACATGTCCAATAAAATAGTGGTCGATTGCCAATATCCATAATAAAATCATAATCCAGATAAAAAGAAACCATTGATCCATGGGAATATAGAAAAAGAAAGTATGTACAAGTCTGAAACTATATACAGTGGAAGTCCAAATGGTCCGTGATCCACAAACAAAAGGAAACCTACAAAAAACTCCTATGAATACAAAACTATACACACGAAGTGGAGTAATGTCCATGAACTCCAAAATAAAAGAAAACCAAAGTAAACCTAAGACTAATGAACTATATACAATGGCGGCGGCAGAGAATGGCATTTCATCAGATTATTAAACCCACAACAGTTCCAACTAAGAATGGAAAATTCTGCAAGTTATGAACTTTCTTGCTTGGTATCGAGGGAACTCCCATTTTTCAAGAATGGTTCTAAGCATGCCAAACCCTTAATAGCATTCACAACGGAAGCTAACTGGGTTAGCATATCTTGGTTTAAAGCTAGATTAGATCCCTCTTGTATGCATGGAATTACATTACACATCATCGTCTGTGGATGATATTCGATGAAGCTGGTTTACTCATGCATGTTTTCAAAAGCATATAGTTCATATCCCAGCATGTTAAAGTTATCTCTTTGTTCCCAGAGCATTTTAGTAATTAGCGGAGATTTAGATTTACATAACATCCTGTTATTATTAATGGGAGAGAGTTTAATCCATTCAATATCTTGGGAATTTAGGTTACGCAAAGTAGGTATTTGTTGAAACACATTTAACAAATAGTTGCGATTAATTATATCACTTACATGCAATGCTAAATCACTACTCCAACCAATAAACATTTGCATTTCTTTCGTTATATCTTCATATCTCCTGGCAGTGCCAAAGTGATTCTGTTGATTATTTACACTTGCTGTATTTAACCCTTCTCCCCCTAGGTCAACACTGTTATTAGGCAAATGCACCTGTTTGACCTCATTGTGTGTAAAAGTATCAGAATTATTTGGAGCGAGCTGTTGCTCATCATTTGTCTTCAAAATAGGGGTACACGACGGGATCTCACTGCCCGTAAGGGTTTTTAAAGAGTTTCCTTTGCTCGGATTGCTATGCTTCAAACATATATATGGGGGTTTTGCTTCAATTTGCCTTGAGGGTCCTACCAAAGGTACTTATTTTGCATGTTCTCCATCACAGCGGTCTCTTCTAAAAGTTTTTTTAATTTTTTGTTATTTGGTAAAAGGAAGCTAAGCTGTATTGTTTCATGTTTACTCCTTGAGGACTAGTAGCACCCGAAATACTAGCACAAGCACCCCCTTTTGTAGCCACTATAGATTTATGTTGGATCTGAGAGCTTAACTGGGGATCTAATTTATTCAATCATTGTCTAGACTTATTTTGGGCGTTAATAAGATCATTGTGAGGATCTTGCCCATCCATCTGCAGGTGAGCCTTGGATTCTTCGTCCAGCTGACTTAGATCTAAACCACACTCATCCAACAAATGAGTGGCACCATATTTACTGTCCTCAGTGCACTCAGTGGAAGCAGATATTGAACTTTTATGATCCTTTTTGCTTGTTGTTTTATCCAGTGCAGTGCTAGAGTTCCATTTTAATACTTTCTGTTGATGTTTTATTGCTCTTAGCTGAAGTTTTTTAGCTTTGCGGGACATAAAGTATTTCCACTCCTGATTATCTTCTGTTTTAGCTGCATCTACTATAACTGTAGCATGCTCGTTGTTTACCTGATCCTGTTGATCCATAATTTCAGTCTAGACAGAAGGGCTATCAGGTGTCTCCGTATATACGTCTCTACCCTCTTCGTTAGACGGCTCAACTTGATGAATTCCACTCTCATCTGATGGTACCAAGTTGGCTTTCATCAACAAACTTTCTAGCACCATAATTCTGTCATGATGTGGCTTAGCTACTTTAATTAGTTCAATCTTTGTAATCTCATCTGGAGAAGGTGTATATCCCTCTTCCTTTTGTAACAATGTTACTTGATCTTTTAGGGACATCTTAACTTTGTGATCCATAGTAGTTGTTTGTGTCACTTAAGACGACATCATCACATGAGGGTGGAATTAACAAGGTAGTCTGTAGCGTGTATGAATCATGTTAGCTGTTTGATTTGCTTGCAATTGTCCTAATGATTCAGGAGCTAACGTGAATCCTTCTAACCTGTTAAGTTTCCCCATCATTTCCATTATTAACCCTTTCATCTCCGTTATAGCAAAATGGGTAAATCCGTTCCCTTTGTCTAGAAGGTTTAGAATCTGCATCAAGGTATGGCAATTCTGCTCATTAAGATCAAGCATTGTTTCATCAATAAGGTTGTTTTCTTGCTTAGTCATTGAAGATTTGCGTGGAGCAACATTTTCATGGTCATTAGAAGACATAGGAAAAGGATTAAACTCTCTGAACTCATGAAAGTGACAATCTTTAACAGTTCCACAAAAGGTGGCAAGTTGGGTAGTTTGATCGATTTCTCAAGACCCTTGGGATCTGACATGTGGTTGGAAATTGCATTAATACACAAGTCATTGTCAATGTTACTGTGTAAGTGCATGGTCTCTATTTCTTCGAGGTATGGTCACAGGAGTGGATGACCCCGAAGACAAACACTCAAGTTTATCAAGTTCCGCCATGATGGCCGGTGCTAACATAGAGACATCAGCAATGTCTCCAGATACTTTTAATTCATCTGGCGGTCTAGGTGGATCTAACTGGGTGTCACAGGGTTGCATAAAGTCATCACCAATATCTTGTAGACCATTGAGTTCACTAAGATAAAGCACCTTTTCCGCATTCGTTGAGGACTGAATCAAATGTTCTTGTTCCCACCAAGACCTTGCTCCTCAATATGCATTACAGATGCATTAATAGGCAATTTCGATAATTTGAGAAGTGCTGGCGATAATGTACAAGAAGGGTTATAGATTTGAGACTCAGTATCTTGTCCCTCTTTCAAACTAGAAACTATATCGTGCCTCCTATTGCTATGAATATATGTATATTGGCCTACGCCAAGCTGCTAACAAGCTGCTTATAAACTACATGTGAATAAACTCGCATTGCAAGGTCCTGACCTTAGAAACCATGTAAACTGTCATTTTGGGTCAAGCCGCCATTTTAGGTTTTCTTGCTCTATAAAGTCACCATGTGAGCTAAAATGGTAGCCTATGTTATTCAGAACAGAACTTGATTGTCATGACCTCTGTACAGCTAATGTATAACCTGCCTGCAGGCCACTTGTTAGGGTCATGAGCTGAGACCTTGTCCTTCTGCTGACCTGTGTGCAATGGATTACCTGTATCACCGAAACTGATCTATAATTGAATGAGAACACCTGCTTAACTATATTGTATAAATTAAGTCCCGCATTGTAATGTTAGGCCTAGAGCATACATTATTACCATTTCTTCTTGTTAATGTATAAACCTAAGATGAACTAGATTTGACCTGGCAAGGGACCCTAGAGCAGTAACTTATTTATGGAATGGTTAACCCAAAGGAGGGCTGAACAGCAGGCTTGAAATGTATAAAAGCCTGACTGTTTCAATGAATATTTGCACTCACTGAGCACACCGAACCACGCCGGAGTTCGCTGTGTTGTACTGAGGGTCGATAGCTATCTGAATTTTGTTCTGTTCTTTTGTAACTGGATTCAGTATAAAATAAAGTACTTTGTATGTTCCTTTGTAACATGTGTTTGGTGTGTTTCCTTTTTGGTTACCCTGCCTCATATTATTTCCTTGTTTTCACAGTTGGCACCCGGAATAGGGACCCTCAAGATTGATGCCGGATTATTGAAGGTTGACGCACGCTATCGGACCGGGATCGGACGGTGTGACATAACGGGCCCGACTGAACGAGACGCGACACCTCAACAGCGCTGCACGATCCGTTCCCCGGACGATAGCCGTGTGGTCTGAGACGGCATCTTGACGAGGGTCAATTTTTTGAGGCGGGCAGATTTGCCGAAATCACCATACACAAGGTAAAATTTGTTAGGTAAGTCCTTTGTAAACCGATCGGTCCTCCTTAGGTTTGGTCAGGTTAGTCGTTACCCGACTCTTAATTCAACCCTGACAATTTGAATTTGGCGCATTGTATCTGCAGACACAATTATTGACCAGGTAACACCGAGTATTTGAGAAATGCCTGGGAAATTGTCTAGCTGCTTTAGGGCATTATTCCGCAGCGATAGACAATCTTTGGAATTTAGCCATCCGGCACCACAGGAGGGGTCACCGGCATGTACTATGTACTGTAAGCATGGCATTGGAAGTGTAGTATTTAATAAAATTTGGCACAGACAAACCAGACATGCCTCCGAACTTCAGTGGCCAGTCAATGGTAGTTTTGAGATCCCTCGTATTGAATATTTAGAGTCAGTCTTGTTAAAAAAGAAGGCCAGACCTGCAGCATTTGATGTTTTGCAAAATTGTAAAAGAGAAGCGTTGCAGCAGCTTAAAAGTAGGGAAAAACATGTGCGCCGTCATAAAACAAATGCTGAAAAGGCGTTGTTATATGATCGGGACAAACAGTCTGAGTCGGTTAGGAATATGGATAGGGCTTTCTCACTCGGTATTCAGAAAATCTATCCTTCTAAAGATCTTCATGTTTCTGATGAGTTTATCGACAAATTGTTAAATGAACGAAGGCCTGGTGCCTCTGCACCACCTCCGTATGTTCCTCTTCCTCCTGCTGTACCTCTTCCTGCTGTTATTCCTGCTCTTCCTGCTCAACCTGTTGCTCCTATTCCTCCAGTTGTTGTTCCTCCACCTGCTCCTCTGCCTCTTCCCATTGCACCAGTAAAAGTACCTCCATTGAATTTGCCTGCACCCTCACTCCCAAGTAGTTCTGTACTGCTTGTAGTTGATCAGGGTGCAGGGTCGAGGATTGTTACTCGTAATACTGTTCCTACAGAAAAGAAACAGGATTTGTTTGCATGGGCTAAGCATTGTATGGAGAGAGATGATCGAGCTAATGTTCTTGCCACACTTTCTAATATGGATAATTTTCCTGAGAAAAATGTTTTCATTGAAGGTTTAGGGATTCATTTATGTGTAATGTGGGGTAAATTAAATAATGCAGACCTCCCAAAAGGTTTGAGGGACCTGAATACTTTAGCGTTTTCAAGAGACACTGTGGAGAAGGTACATGAGCATGTTGAGAGGATATTTGAGTATAGAAAGGAGTTGGAAAGGTTACGGAATGAGGATGACGAAGAAGAAAGTATGTATGTACAGAAACGATTTCTTCCGTGTCGTATATCGACATCTGAGGAGGCGCGAATTTGTACAAAAGATGCGATTAGATGGATTTCAGACATATCGATAACTCCAGTTGAGGTATATGACACGTTACAGTCAATATACGCTAGAAATGCAGAGGAAAGTGATACAGGTAATGGTAGAGTACCTGCAGGATGAATGTTTAAAGAGAAAGGTTAGTTGTCCCACAGAGTCATTGAGCATTTATAAGAGAGCTTTTTCACTTGACACTTCTTCAACTGCTTTAGCGTTCGACTTAGCTCTGTTGCTTAGTAAGCGTTCGGAGTTGCCTACATCTCAGTTGCCTATGAGAGAGGTTCCTCCGACATTTGTCCCAAAGGTTGAGATTCCTGCTAATACTGCAGCAGGTACACCTGCTGTGGACATTCCTGCACATTATGTATTGCAGTTTGTTCACGTCCCGTTTTCACAACAGGAAGTGAATACTATTAGACAAACTATTCCTGACATTAGAAAAAAATCCGACAGGGTTCTATAAAGAGATAGAGTCCGTTTTGCAGTCCTCAGTGTTTACCCTAGGCGACATTGATTTGCTATTCCCTGTACTCCTGCCTGTAGATTTGTGGAAACAAGTTAGAACTATAGACGATGTACCAGGGTTGGGAGATACATGGGCTAACATAGTTAGGCTTGATGGGGAAAGGCCAGCTGGTGAGAGACCACCTCAGGTGATACTAACTTTGCCTGACAGAATCATTGCAAAACTGAAAACTATAATCCCCGAAAAGAGAATTATTTGGGACAAGCTTACGGCCTGTGTCCAAGGAAAATCTGAGGGTGCTACCGAGTTCTTTAATCGGTTCGAACAGGTATTCTCGGATTTCAGTGGACAAGACTTAGGCACAGAGTCTGGGAAAAGATTATTTGTGGACAAATTTGTACGTGGATTGCTGCCTGACATCCAGTCACAAATTATGTCTTCTGAGAGCGCTTGGCAGGCGAAATCCCAATCAGAAGTACTGCACATGGCTCAGTACTACGAGAACCGTGTCAATAATGAAAAAGATAGAGTCGAGAAGAGAAAAGGTGATTTGAAGACAAAAGTATTGTTACAGCAAATTGTTAGAGGCCCCAGAGGGGGTAGTTCGCAGATTAGAGGTCAGTATGTTCCACAAGGGAATGTGCCCTTGGGTCCTGTGAATATTAACCAGTGTGCCTATTGTCGCCAGGAGGGTCATTGGCGTGCACAATGCCCCGTCCTTTGACAGAGGTCGAATAACACATTTGGAAATATGGGTAGACGATCCAGAGGTCGCCCGGGTGTAGGGGGCCCTGGTAGAGGCCAGTTTTCGCAGGATCCCCAACAACCTTTTTCACAGGATAATCAGACTTCGAGTGTGGATACTAGAAACATATTTGATCATCCTTCTGCTGCATATCTATCTGAAAAGCTTCCTTTTGATGATATTTTGTTTCGTTAGGATTGCCCGAAGCAGGGTTTTGAACCTACACCGATTCCCGTTAATCCGAAAGGTCCCTACGTTGAAATGGTAGTGGGAAATAGGAAACACCAATTTTTGATAGACACTGGAGCACAGAAGTGCTCCATTGATCATTCTCGGGTTCCAAACATTCCACTGTCAGGGCAAACCAATGTTTCTGTAGGGTTTTCTGGCACACCGGTTGTTTGTCCAGTTTCTTCACCGGTACCTATTTCTTTGGGTCCCTTTACGGACCACTGTCCATTTCTCTTGACTTCGAATTGTGGAGAGAATTTGCTGGGGTTGAATCTGTTGAAGGAATTAAATGCGGTAATTCATTGTTCTTCTGATGGAGTGCGTTTGACGATTTCACCACAGCAATGTTCTGTTTCGCAATTCTTGACTAGACCTTTGACGCCAGAATTCAGTAATATACCAGAGTGTTTGTGGGCAGTTGATGACAATGATGTCGGTGTTTTGCAGATTGAGCCTGTTAAAATAGTTTTGAAACATGGAATTAAGCTGCCCCGTATTCCACAGTATAAGATCTCAGTTGAAGGCGAGCGAGATTTGAAGAGCATTGTTTCCGATTTTGTGCATCGTGGGGTGATTGAGGAGATTGCAGGAAGTTTGTGCAATAGTCCGATTTTACCCGTGTACAAAAAAGGTGATAGTGCAATTCCATTTCGTTTTATAATTGATTTACGTGCAATTAATAAAGTCGTCGCTCCGCATTTTCCAATTGTGCCTGATGTGACGACAATATTAACCATGATTCCAGCTACGGCTACTCACTTCAGTGTTGTGGACCTAAAGAATGCTTTCTTCAGTATTCCAATACATGAGGATAGTAGATACTTGTTCGCGTTCACCTTAGGGGGACGCTCATTCACATTTACTCGTGCACCTCAAGGTTATACTGATAGTCCTAGTATTTATAGTAGGGCTTTGAAAGAGCAGCTTGATACCCTTGGATTGCCCCCTACTTGTATGTTGCTTCAATATGTTGATGATTTGCTTTTAGCCGCTGACTCTGAGAGCTCTTGTAAAGAGGGCACTGTGTTGTTGCTCATCCATCTAGCTAAGCATGGTCACAAAGCTTCGCTCAAAAAGTTTCAATATTGTTGCCAGGAGGTCGCCTATTTAGGCTATCTCCTGTCAAAGGAGGGAAGAAGATTGACACCTGAAAGAATAAAACACATTTCTGGCATGTCTGTCCCAAATACACAAAAGGAAGTTAGAGCCTTGATAGGTATGGCTTCTTACTGTAGTTTATGGATCCCAAACTTCTCACTAGTGATAAAACCGATGTTGGCCTTGACGAAGAAGGGTATTTCTTCGCCATTGCCATGGAATACGGAGCATCAACATTCATTCGAGTTGCTCAAGACTGCATTATGTTCTGCGCCAGTTTTGGGCACACCGAACTATGAGAAGGCCTTTGTGTTGTTTGTGCATGAATGTGATGGATGTGCTTTGGCTGTATTAACGCAGGAACATGGAGGGAAGAATAGGCCATGCGGTTACTACTCTTCCGCCCTTGATCCTGTTGCATGCGCTTTGCCAAGATGTTTGCGCGCTGTCACTGCTGCTGCTGCGTCTGTAAAACAGAGTGAGGGAATGGTCCTAGGCCATGATTTAACCCTGATGGTGCCTCACTCTGTAGATATTCTATTGAACAAAACCCAAACGCAACACCTCACTTCCGCACAACTGACAAGATATGAATTAATCTTGTTTGCTCCCCACATTCAAATTAGGAGGTGCTGTGTTCTTAATCCGGCTGAACTCCTACATTTCCCGCAAAATACTGTTTGCGGTGACGAAGAGTCACATGACTGCCTGTATACTACTGAACAAGATTCAAAAGGCAAAGTTGATTTGAGGGACACTCCTTTGGATAACCCACAAGGGGAACTGTTTTGTGATGGCTCCTGCTTAAAACTACTGGATGGTACATCCAGAGCTGCTTATGCAGTCACTACATTGAGTACGGTTGTGGAGACCAAGAGAATTACGCATAACTCTGCGCAGGCCGCAGAGATTATAGCATTGACTCGAGCTTGTGAGCCTTCCGAAGGGGTAACAGTAAACATATATACTGATAGCCAGTATGCCTTTGGGGTGGCTCACAACTTTGGGAGACTTTGGTCAGAGAGAGGGTTTTTAACTTCGCATGGCACCAAGATCCAACATGGCTCCCTGATAGTACAATTGCTTTCAGCGCTTGCGCTCCCTAGTCAGTTAGCAATCAATAAGTGCTCAGCACATCGCAAGATTATAGATAATGTAGGGAAAGGGAATGCTTTCGCTGATCAAATAGCTAGACAAACTGCCTCTGATCTCTTCACGGAGATGTATGTTTCAAGGGAGACTGTAGATGCCTATGCAATGGATGAGGGTGTTGGGTCTGTACGGGATATCCAAGCCGATGCCACATTAGAGGAATCCAAGAGGTGGGCTGAGGGCTTGGGGGAACTCGATGATGATGGGTGTTGGGTGGACATGGTTGAAGGGAAATGGTTGCTTCCTAATGCCTATATAGTAATGATGGTTACCATGGCACACGGTCCCACACATGTGTGCGCTCAACAGATCACGAGAATGTTAGAGAAAGTCTGGGTACATGATAAGATTTCAAAAATTGCCCAGCATTATGTCCAAAATTGCAGGATTTGCCTACAACACAATGTGGGAAAGGGGACAGCAACTCCAAGAGGTAGCTTTGGGCCTCCTTCTGTCCCGTTTGAAGTGATTCACTTTGACTTTATTGAAATGGAGCGATGTAACAATCTAAAATATGTCCTTGTGGTCATTTGTGCCTTTAGTAAGTGGGTCGAGGCTTTCCCTGTTAAAGACGCTACAGCCATGACCACTGCAAAGACCATGTTAAAGGAATTCTTCCCACGGTTCGGCTTGCCGAGAGTTATCTGGTCGGATAATGGTCCGCATTTTATCGCTGCTGTAATTCTACAGATATGTACGGCATTGCAAATTGACAAACGATTCCATTCGGCCAGACATGCTCAGAGCGCCGGATTAGTGGAAAGACACAATGGTATTGTAAAAAACAAGCTCGCTAAAACGTGTGCCGGCACCAAACTAAAATGGCCGGACGCCTTACCGATCGTGTTACTTTCAATGCGGACAACCCCTCAAACTAAGACTGGGCTCTCTCCCTTTGAGGTGGTAATGGGGAGACCTGCTAATATTTGGGGTTTGCCTAAAAGCTGCGCATTGCGCGATGTAGAAAATGTACTTCTCTCCGAGTACTGTAACCAGTTAACTAAAAACCTGTATTTCATTTATCACCAGGTGTTTTCAGTTTTACCTGCACGGTTCACGGGCCCAGGACACGATATACAGCCTGGAGTTGGGTCCTAGTGAAGGCCTACAAAAGGTCTTCCTGTCTCGGTCCTTGTTGGAAGGGACCCTGCCAGGTGCTGTTGGTCACTCAGACAGCAGTGCGGGTGGCTGGAAAGAAACACTGGATCCACGCGACGCATGTCAAGAAACTTCCTCACCCGACGCCACACATTACAGAAGAAGCAGAACCCCTCGCTGATGCTACAGTCCCTGATCTTGGAGTAGCAAACAGCGCTGTGAGTGCGTCGGAGAATTTCTCTGAGCCTGTGGAGCTTGGGGAACAGTCCATTTCGTCTCTGCACTCTTTTGAAAAATCACTTCCGGAAAACACTGTTTCAAGCTCTGCGACTTCCGTCGCCTCCGATACGTCGCTTCCCTCAGGAAGTGACGACACCTTATTTTCGGACCAAACAATCTTGGGTACCACCAGGTACAACCTTCGACGAAGAAAATAGAACTACGGCACGGGTTTTTCCGTGCATTTGAGAAAGAGAAGTGATTGAAAGTCTTTCCTTTGTATAAGAACGTTTCTGTTGAACAAAAGGGAAAAAAAGGGATTCTGCTGGCTAGGGTTGGGAAGGACTAAGAAATCACGCGACCGTAGCGTCGCCAGCAACGAGCATTGGGGTCATCGATTGAGGAACTACAATGCCTGCCACCTCCACTGCTGCTCCCCGACTGGACTTGTGAATAAGGGGGTGACCAACTTGGACAATGAACAATGTGCCTGGGCCCCGAAAACGTACTGCTGTGTTTTGATAACGATAATTGTTATTTTTGCAATTACTGCTGTAGGACTTTGGTACTTTGAAGAAATCTATCCTCTAAAACCTTTACTACCGACCGAGATTGTACCGACTGCTTTGACTCCCTCTGTACACCTTCACAATCTGTCCTCTAGAGACTCCCAACATAGACAAAAGTATCATAATAACACTCTAATGATAGTAATGAATGCAACGCATGCCATTTTTAATAAGAGTAATTGTTGGATTTGCACTCATTTACCGCAACATGGGAACAAGGGACTAGGTTGGTATATTCACCCTTTACCTTTGACAACTGCTTGTTATGCTTCACTTAGAGCACTGTTCTTTGGCCGATGGAACGATAGCATCTCGGGGAACTTTGATGGCACTAATTTGAATAGTTTTGAGAAACGTGTTCTGACTCCCCTGGGATGCTCGCTTTTCGCAAATAGAAGTAAACCTAATGTCACTTCTATTAGGCCGTCTGATAAACTGTCTCTTCCTTTTCAAACTTTAATTTCCTTTAAAATGGCTCCGATAGGCAATAAGGACGCAGTGCCTCCTTCTTACTCTATAAATCATAGCCCTGACTCGGTCCCCTTTTGTGTACAAAGAAATGGCACTCGGCCAATGGGAGATTTTGAAGGTTGTATGAACATTGTAAATTTGACTGGAGAAAACAGGCCTCTGTATGTAGGGGTGCCTGTTTATTTTGTTTGCGGTAATGTAGCATTTCCATGGTTGCCCAGGAATTGGCAGGGAACTTGTTATCTAGGAATCCTGTTACCTGGGGTGTTTATAGCAAGTACTGTAGAGGTTTTGAAGGCTCGTCCACGGCGGGACGAGAATGGCGACACTCCAGCACAGGTTTTAGGAGATGTAGCGAAATCATTCCTTCCATTCTTTGGGCAGATAGCCAATTCCGAGGATATCAGGAAACTAGCGAGAGTACTGGAGAGAACCATCAACCGGACCACAGATATACTCTATAATATGACTTTAGAGCAGAAAGCGATCCGATTGGTAGCGCTTCAGAACCGGATGGCATTAGATGTCATTCTGGCTGAACGTGGTGGAGTATGTAAACTAGTGGGGTCCGCTTGCTGTGTTTTTGTACCGGATTCCTCCCCAACTATTTTTAAGGCAATACAGAATCTGCACATTCAGAAGTGCATGTTCCCGAGGGAAATTGGGATCTTAGCGCTTGGTTCTGGGACTTCTTGCGGTCTTGGGGTTGGAAAGTGCTTTCAGTCTTGCTGATTATTTTGGGAATTCTGCAATTTCTTTGTTGTTGTATCCAATGTCTACCAAGTATATGTTCAATGCTAGGGGGATGTTGCGCTCAGGCGATAGGTACAATAGGACATAAAGTGTATGCCCCGGATAAAACCTCTAAGGAGTATGTACTGAAAGAGATCTTAGTAAAAGATCTAATGGCGATAGATATTTCTGACAGCTATTCAGGGTGTATGGACGATGACACATGGATTTATTTGCAGGGAGATCAGAAGTAGTTTAGCACTTGGCATACGCCAAAAGGAGGGTTTGTCAAACTAGAAATTATATTGTGCCTCCTATTGCTATGAATATATGTATATTGGCCTACACCAAGCTGCTAACAAGCTGCTTATAAACTACATGTGAATAAACTCGCATTGCAAGGTCCTGACCTTAGAAACCATGTAAACTGTCATTTTGGGTCAAGCTGCCATTTTAGGTTTTCTTGCTCTATAAAGTCACCATGTGAGCTAAAATGGTAGCCTATGTTATTCAGAACAGAACTTGATTGTCATGACCTCTGTACAGCTAATGTATAACTTGCCTGCAGGCCACTTGTTAGGGTCATGAGCTGAGACCTTGTCCTTCTGCTGACCTGTGTGCAATGGATTACCTGTATCACCGAAACTGATCTATAATTGAATGAGAACACCTGCTTAACTATATTGTATAAATTAAGTCCCGCATTGTAATGTTAGGCCTAGAGCATACATTATTACCATTTCTTCTTGTTAATGTATAAACCTAAGATGAACTAGATTTGACCTGGCAAGGGACCCTAGAACAGTAACTTATTTATGGAATGGTTAACCCAAAGGAGTGCTGAACAGCAGGCTTGAAATGTATAAAAGCCTGACTGTTTCAATGAATATTTGCACTCACTGAGCACACCGAACCACGCCGGAGTTTGCTGTGTTGTACTGAGAGTCGATAGCTATCTCAATTTTGTTCTGTTCTTTTGTAACTGGATTCAGTATAAAATAAAGTACTTTGTATGTTCCTTTGTAACCTGTGTTTGGTGTGTTTCCTTTTTGGTTACCCTGCCTCATATTATTTCCTTGTTTTCACACCTCTGGAGAGTCAGTCTCCTCCATCCCACCCACAGGTGGGGAATTAAGGAACACCTTGTCCTTTCTCACTGCTGGACATTTACGGCATTTCCCCCTTCTGACACTAGTTTCCATTTTTTTTCAGGTGTTAGAACTAGTGACGCTTGCCACAACCCCAAATAAAGAAAGGTGGGTTAGTCACACACCTGTGCTTTCAAATCACCATACAGTACTAGTTATACCAAAAATATTCTCTTCTATATATTCCCAATTGCTTGTTAGCTTCACATAAGATGCGTTAATATTTTTAGGTGAGTATATTGGAGGTGATACTAACCTCCCAATAACATAGAGCTTTTATATAGTCTCAAGAACAATATACAACCTTATTCCATAATCCCTATTTCCATCTGTGTTCAGAATGGAATATGACAGGTCCACGTGATACAGCAATTGCTGGTAGGTAGTCAATGGAAATTAAATCAGCCTTTAGTTATACAGGCCAATTTCACGTGGCTTAAAGGCTCAAGGGATTATATCCTGCAGTCACCCCACTAATTCAATAGATCTTAGTAGCAAAACCCCAGGTCACAACTACATTTCTCGAAGCTTGCCAAGGGGCTCAAAGGCTACTGTGCCCCCAGTCACCCCACTGACAACGTAAACCTGGGGCAGCGCTACCTCCGTGCTCATCAACACTTATTAAAGCTACACCACGGGGCTCAAAGGCTCTAGGGCCACAGTCAGCCCCTTAGCTAAGGTGTTGGCTGTAGTTTTTCAAATCGCTTAAGCGATGCTATACAGACAATAGAAATCAAAGTGTTATATGCTCGTTCAACATGGGAGATGTCGTCTTCAGTAATATAGTCCTGAACGCATCCCATTCATATCCTTGAGCCACTGTTCCACGTTACTGGATGGAGCTGTCGTTTTTGAGGTAAGCTTCCCCTTATCTGGTATTTAGACTTTCTCTCATCAAGTTTGTAGCCGCAGGAACAGATGGGTTTGAATTAATTCCTGCATGAACAGTATTACAAAGGCAGTTCCCAAACCACAGATATTGGTGGTTCAGTCGCGGTTGTGTTGCACTAATACGGCCTCCTACGGCCCGACGACAGACAATAAGTGGACCAAGCATGTTAAAGTAACCAAGATTATTTATCACCAAAGCACCACTCCACTTGCGTGGCATCCAACGCTTTGATGTATATGCTTTCCACTCTTTAGCCATACCTCATTGGAGTACACTGACGTCAGAAAATACACTGGTCGGAAAATGCTCACTGCAGGATCTGCCGTTAACTTAGTCCATAAACTCCCACATGGATGGAAAACCACAATGTCTCTTGGACTGGAAAAGAAATGCTTACCACCAAGCAACTTAAAGACTCAGGCAAACGTCCACCGCAGCCGCTGCTCCGCAGTCCATAGAACACAAAACACACTGCTGGCACACCGCGCAAGATTCCGCGCATGCGCGGTGTGTATGTAGGCTGCGGCTCCAGGTGATAACATTAGAAATAGGACTCGGTTAGCATGAGTCCATGTCTGAGAGAGTCAGGAGATCAAACAATCAGGACCTTCCTCCAGGCTGAACAAAACAGACTGCTGGCACACTGCGCAGCGCTCCACGCATGCGCATTGTGTATGTAGGCTGCGGCTCCCGGTGATAACAATAGAAATAGGACTCGGTGAGTATGAGTCCACATCTGAGAGAGTCAGGAGATCAAACAATCAGGACCTTCCTCCAGGCTGAACAGAACACACTGCTGGCAGATTGCTTTAACTGGAGGGTGTTCCGATGGGGAAGAGGAGCAACTGGACCACTCCCTGACCACCATGTCAGAGGTCAAAGGTGTGATATGATTGTGTTTGTGGAGGAACAGGTGGTGCTTGCGGAGAGGCCGATGGTGCTTGAGGGTGGACAAAAGACGCTCAAGACAAAAACTACAAAATGACTGGCTTGTTAAAACAGATGAAAAACCAGGAGTGACAATTTCCACCTTGTTTTAAACATTCCGGGGACGTGGAACATGGCCATCATTGTGCTTTCTGTTTTTGTTTAATTTAACTATATATTTTGATTAATTGTGAATTTTGCAGTAAGTAAGCAAATGCATAGATCAATTATTTTAGACTGGCAATGGTGTTGACCTCTTCCAATGAGTGGGACGCTCAAGGTGGGGTAAGGTTGGTAGGGCTCTGGCAGTGAAGACGGAGAAGTGTTGAAGACTTGGGGCATGTGCGATGGATTTCAGTGGATAGGCAGAGCCTTGATGGGACTAAGGAAGACAGAGAGGTCTGGTTCTATGGGGAAAAGGATTCCATCTTTCCGCCCTAAAGAGCTTATTCATATTGGTCTTCCACTCCTGGGGGTGATCAAACATGGGCCCTGAGTATACAAATGACAGAGTCATTGGGGTTCATTATATGTTTGCCTTTATCCTGCCGGCAAATTCTGGTGGGATACCGGCAAACTGACCTACCGTTTCCACCTCCTAATATCTCGGCTACACCGGGATATTACAGGCAGAGCAAAGGGCAGTATATCCCCATTACATGGAGTCAAAAGTGGTTGCCCTTGGAAGCAGCCTATTTGTTTTGTACAGCTGCTTGATCTGGGGATCGAAAACACAGTGCCTGCTTTCTGCCGAACCCTTTTAAGAGATGCATTTCTTTACTTTGAAGGGGCACATGCCATGTTTCACTTCTGCACAGTCCTTCCTTCGTACATCCTCTGAATTCAGAAATGTGGAGGGTGGCGAAGCTCTGTAGAAGTCTGGCTCTTTCCCGGGCACTAAAAAGTTCCTCTTCTACATTGGGGCTAGGTCCACAAACCGTCCACTCCCCACCCTAATACTGTAGAGGTCCAGGCTCAATGCTGCCAAGGGAGGCCCACATTCCAGTTGGGCAAGTAACATGGTGATGTCAAGAGTGACGTGGTGGGTGGAGACGTCATTGAATGCGCCGCTGCATGCATAAGGGGACCGGGAATCAGGTGCAGCTCGAGAAGTCCCATGGTGGAGCGCAATGAAGGGTGGGTGCGCTGGGATTAGTAAGGGGCACTTATATAAAGCAGGCACTGGGTGGGCGTGCAACACGTGTTAGGGGGGTAACGTGGTAAGGGGCCTTTGAGTAATATGTAAGCAGTAGAGAAGCCATTTTCTTGCAGGCCCTTGTTAGGAAAGCATTTCTCGCAGACAGCCCATAATAAAAAAAGAGCTGCAGGCTTTGTGGGTGACAAGCAGTATGTATTTCTTGAATATTCAGCAGAAACAGTGTGCAGAAATGTTGCATGGATGACATTTCCCAGGAGAACGCAGCCTGAGTGAAGTCACTAAGAGATACCTTCGAGGCCAGTGAGCTAGGCACCTGGGCACCCGGTTGCACAAGGAAAATTGGCAGAGAAATAGAAATGAAATACAATTAATTAAACTCCAGCCACGGAGTGGTATAGATTTTTCAGACTACTCTTGGCAGCAAAGCGTGAGAAGGAAGCTGATGGTCAGAGCGTTGGGGTAGGGATTACGGGCACGTGACAGGGAGCCAGTCAGCGGGTGAGGTTTCGGTCTCCTTAGTGGGCAACATTGAACAGTGTCCTCGCTCATGTCCGCGAGGCACTTCATTGGTCAGACTCGGTGTGAATGTCCCGACCCTTGCCACTCAAGTCATTTAGTATATTGGACATTGCCACCCAATAGCAAACTAGTGTTTTTGACTGATCAGCACAATCACACAATTATGGGGCAGTGTGGGAAGGTCTGTGACGTCACAAGGCATGTTAATATCATTTTTGCCAAAGAAACTTTCCACTCAATCAGGGTCACTTAACATATATCTATACATATCGGTGACTGACGTAGTTCCTCCAATCAGTTTTTCTATGACCTGCCCCAAAAATGTAACTAAAATGTTGCATGATAGTTTTGTAATGAGGGTAAACAATGTGCACCGCTGTGGGTGGCGTTGATGCTCATCTCATTCCGTTCAGTTGTACGGGGTATCTCAACCTCATTTTTGTATTGGTTTTTGGTTCCTGTGATTACTTTTACAGGAGGTCCCCTGATGCGCTACCTAACACTCGGTGGGCTGTTCCCCACTGTCCCCTCGCCTGGTTGCTTGGAGATCCCTTGCTGCCAATTGCCCACCCTCGCCCTCCCATGTCATCTCCCTTTTTCTCTGCTTCCCTCACTGCGTTCTCCCCCCTATGATTGTAAAGCGCTCCACTGCTAGGTGTGTGCTCAATAAATATCCAAATAACTGGTAGCACTTTCATGTGCGATGCTTGCGGCTTCCTGCACGCTCCGAGCTTACTATAGCTCCATGGCCATCATCCATTTCACCTGAAGGCTGTTTGGTCCTACACCTTCTCCCACTCAATGGTGTCTTCCAGTGGCTGGGCCTGTCATGCCTCCTGCAAGGCGGTTTCCAATGTGTCCTCCATCACTGGAAGGGGAGCTGAGCTGATCACACTAAAGTAAACAGACAGACAGCAAGTTCACTTCATGGGCACGTTTGGTTGGAGGGTGAGGAATGCCTGTTTGGAAGGTGATTCGACTGGAAGACATGGAGTGTGTTGGGAGAGTTTAAATCAGCACAGGTGACCCCGCCTCCCTCGCGAATGAGGGTGGCTTGCAAGGTATGGCCTTGGGTAGATAAGCAAAATACAAATTGGGGTTATACACATTAAATCCAGGGTTTTCAATGGCTGTGTGTTGTTTCTTTGTCCGAAAACGTCTTTGGGTAATGGGCAACATACCAACATACATATTGTTCTCCCACAGGAAGCTCCTGCTATGACTCATAGGATATGCACTGGTTTGTAGTGGGGGTGGGGGGAAAGAGACACACCTCAGCATGGCAGCTCTAGGCTGTACTGGAGCATTCTTTGCTTTGAGCTTCAGTTCTCGTGCTCTGGTCGTTTCCTTTTCAATGCAGGCACTTCATGTCTCTCTGTGCCCCTTTGTTAGTTTGTGTTGCATTGTCTGCCTCGTGCAGGGCTTCCTGGCCTTCCTTTAGAGCTGCATTCAGGCTTGAACATGTGGTAAGGGTGGCACTTTTGAATCTCTCATGTTTAGGTGCCCCGTGGACCATAATCACATCAGCTGGCATTCTGCCACGCGCGCCCTTTCTTCTCGCTGTGATGAATGCTCCCAGGGTTCGCCTTGAGGTTCAGACGAGCCCTTTGCAGGGAATTCATTCCTGTCTGCTTGCAATGCAACACACTGATAGCTGTGCTCACAGCTGGACTGTGCCTCTAAGATCAGAGAGAGGGATGGGGGAACTGAGAGGGAGAGGCCCTCATACTCTGGGTTCGGTTGTGCAAACAGTAACAAAGTAAAGACACAGGACAAGAATAGGCACCAGGTGCTGGCAATTAGGCAAATCAGACTTCCCGCGGCCCTGGCGGCTTTATGAAGAATCTACGCCGCAGCAGGATGTTATTAGAAATCTCCCTGCAAGACTCAGAGCCAACAACAGGAGCACAGGCATGAACGAGTGAATCTTCACATACATGACCACATGGAAAAGGACACAGCATTGGAGGCCGTGAGCAGCTGATGTTTGACAAGTGAAATGCCTAATGTGCCTGTGTTAGCCACTTCCCCTAGGAGCACTGGCCACATAGGAGGGCTCACTCTGTGACTACCTAAACCGTGCTCAAAACTGTGAAGCAGGATTCCAGTATGAACTGTATAGTGTCTTTACGGTGTCAGTTTTCCTGATCCAATAGAAAACATGACTTTGTACCTTAAAGCTTTAAAAAGAGATATTGAAATACGTCATCATTTCTCATCAACTGGCCCAATAGGGAACCCACCTCACCAGTGCTGCGTCAGGCTCACTGGATTCCTGTTACGTGTTGCATTGACCTCAAGTCCCACTGTCGATTCTGCGTTGCAGGAGTTCAAGGATGAGCAGGGGTAAAATGGCCCACTCCGCCTGAAAAACTTCTACAAACCAAAACCCAACGCAATCATAAAGATAAAACAGGGACAGTGAAGAGATATACCTCCTTTGCCTTTTGTGGTAACGTGGGTCGAGGGGGGGCTATACTCTCAAGATGGGTGTGAAGGTGAACCAGTAGTGACCCAAACAACACAAAATCACAGTCCAAAATAAAGGGAATGTCCAAACGAGGTTCTATACAAATATAAACGCTTTAAATAAACACACCATCTGCACGTAGAACGAACAGAGAATACTGCACAAAAAACAACCGCAAAGGAAGAACAGAGAAGATGTGACAGAGTGGAGAAAGTAGCATTCTGAGCATGGTTCCAGGGGTGGTAGGTAATTCACTAACCACAAAAAGGATATATTGATTGAAAACAGGAATAATCATAAACTAACCAGTCTCTAGGGTCCAAGTGGGAGGAGGGGGCAGTTCAGTGTCAAACAAACCTGTCTTCAGTTCTTGGAGGGTTGCAGCAGACAGACCTGGGTTCGAACGTCGATGTGAGATGATCAAGCTTAGTTCAGGCATGAAGGATCGTGGAGGCCCCGGCAGTATGCGGACACCGGAAAGGAGCAAATGCGGTTGCTCTGTGAAGTAGAATGGTAGCTATTCAAGGATGCAGGTCGTAGTGGTCCCAGGAACACCTCATAGTTGGACAGGCTGAGTTGGCTTTAGCCGCTGGGAGGGGTCAATGAGTGACGCTCCAGTGGCTTCAGTTGGTGAGCAATGGTCGACAAAGTGGTGATCTTTGGTGAGTCGATGTGCAATCGAGAAGGTGGAGGTTCAGGAGCTAGCGGGGCCAAGCCATGGTTGTAACCACCGGTTAGTGTCGGTGAGTGACTCTCCGGTGATTCGGTTCGGGTCCAGGCATTGAGCAGTCGCTTTGGGCCTACCAGTTGACAAACTTTGTCTGGGCCACAATGCTTTGTGTCAAGCTGGTCGAAGGTGCAAGCAAATGTGTGATTGGTAGAGGAGCACAGAAACCAGCACCGGCTACTTAACTCTGGTTGCTGGTTCAGTTAACATGGAGAGACCAGTTCAGTGCGGTGAACAGGGAGCCTCGGCTGGACTGTTCCTCTGGTTGCTGAGAGGATCTTTCAGGGGGACTTTAGTATAGGAAGCTTCCATTCAGGGTCTGCTCTCCCATCTCAGGAGAGTGCAGAGTGGTAGGTCCTGATCCACAGCAGAAGTTACTCCCGATGTGCTCTGGGAGTGGTAGGAGGCAGATCTTGCTTCTGTCTTGAGTGATTCCTTCTTCACCTCTCAGGCTGAGGGCCTTGGAGAGTGCAACTCTCCCAAAGGAAGTCCAGTGTGATCTTCAGAATGAATATGCAGCCTTAAAGATTCCAAGACGAACTGAGCAAATCTGCTGAAGCGGTGGAAGACCCCTTCTATTAAGGGCAAAAGTCCTCAAGCGATTGGACTAAAGCTAGTCTACCTTAGTGGTCCAATCCCTGCTCTGGGACATAATGGTCTTTGCCCTGTTGATGTCACACCCTAAGTGCTTTGCTCCAGAAGAAGTGGAGGGGAAAGAAAGGGAGACAGGGACATTGAGAATCAAGATGGTGGAAACCTTCTCCCACTGACTAGAGCACTCTGGCCTATCATAATCCCGCCCACTTCCCAATAAGAAAAAAGGCCCTTAGAGATGCAGCAGCTGGTGTGATGGTGCTGCTTTTGAATAGGTGGGCTCTCTTGATGCCCGGACCCAGGACAGCTGCCGCTGTGTGGCTGTCTCGGGTGGAGGGTGTTACCTGCCCTCAAAAAGAGATCGTCAAGGAGGCCCAGAATTTCAAGTTCTCGTCCTGCCATTTAGTGGGCCACACCCAGTTGAACAGAATACACATCTCCTTCCATAGTGGAGCTGGCTCTCAGGAGCTGACACGTGTGCGATATCAATTGAAACGCAGCGGTTATGCCATGTACTAGGCCTAAATGTAGGTATAACGTTTATTCAGAGTTTACTCTGCCACCATCATGGGCGACCCATGATCCTCATAGTTTTGGGCACAGAACGGCCTATCTTAAATGCCACCCCTGTGCTGCAGGGACTTTGCTATCTCTATGGCTGTCAAGTGGGTATCTTGTGACCTTCAAACCTGCTCTTTGCCACAAGTAGAGTGGGTGCTGCGGATCAGACTATTGAAGCAGCAGGGCACGAGTGCACTATGCTTTTTGCATGGAGTCTACAGTAATGGGGGAATCTGCTTGGTAGATGACTGCTTTTTGAGACAGAATTACCTTCATCATTCGCTTTGTTAATAAAAATCAAAAAAGCCGGGTCATGCACTGTTCTCAGATGGCAATTCTTCACATGCCCCACAATCATAAAATTTGAGACGCACCCTTCTAAGGGTCTGGCTTATCATCCTGGTGAAAGTACAGACTGAGGCCATCTGCATTGGAGTGCTGCATCCCAGGTTTGTGTTGGATGTCCATGTCCAAACCCTGTAGGGATAAAGGCCAGCACAGTAACCTGGGACCCTCTACCGGCATGGCCATAAGCCACCTGAAAGGTCTGTGGGCAGTTTGGACGGTGAAGTGGGACCCAAATATGTCTCAACTTGCGTACCACCCAAACTGCCGCAAATGCCTTCTTCTCGATGGTCGCCCAGTTGCGCTCTCGCTTGGTCAAGTGCCTGCTAAGGTACTGTGATGAATTGCAGGAACTTATCACCCGGAGGGGGTCCCTTGCATGTGAGGCTAAGAAGGTGAGCCTGTTATGCAATATTTCTCCTAGGGGTGGAATTAAGTGTGACCTCATAGGGAGAGACTCCCCTCTTGGAGATAAGGACTCCCATTCCATCAAGGAACTCCCAAACCCCCTTTCGTATGAGCCCCTCAACCCATCAGGACTTCAGAAAAATCATCCTCTACAAGTTACTGTTTGCTATTGTGACATCAATCACAAACGTGAAGTCAGAAACACTAAGAAGAAGAAGAGTAAAGAAGGCATAGATATTGTCGAATGTTTGGAAGCCAACCATACTGGGAAGAGGAAGATTGAGTGAGTTATGAAGCGTACTCGTGAGAAAGAAAGAATGGACTACTGTCTTATGCTGGGGAGGATCCAGGGAACTCAAGTTAAAAGGGAAGAAAGACTAGCCTCTCGAGAACCTGAAGTCCATGAGTTTCAAAGGAGCAAGAAGGAGGAAGCTGCTGAAACCTCGCAGATCCTCAGTCAAGAGGATTCAGCCAGCCAACGAGAAACAGAAGGGCGGAGAGCGCGATTAGCTGTGCTATGCATGCCAGAGATCGGAAGAAGTTGTGGCATGACCCAGGAGAGGTGGACTGTGCAGCCCTTGAACAATGCCTAAACTGCTGTAGTATTTGCTTTTCGGCACCACAAGAATTAACACGAAAATGAAGGAGTGAACGCTGGAGCAGTCCACACTCCAGGAGGGATCCCGACCCTGCAGGAAGACCCGTTGATGCTAGCCCGTAGTGAAGAAAGTAATGGGAGTGTCGGGAGAACTGGGAGGGGGAAAAGAGATACATATAACCCTCATCCTACTCGTCCCAGTGAATGGTCAATAGTCAAGTCAAGTGAAGAGCACTCAGTGACTCATCCTACTCGTCCCAGTGAATGGTTAAGATTCAAAACAAGTGAAGAGCACTTAGGGACTCATCCTAGTCGTCCGAGTGAACAGGCAAGAATCAAGGCATGTGAATGAAGAAAGATCCATCTGAATAAGAAATATAGAGGATCACTACATCCAAACTTAAGCGAAGAAAGTAGCAAAGATACTGTGAAAGTTGCCATTAAGGATAAGGGTCAAAACCCTTAATTGATCAACCGGATATTTTTTTTTCCAGGAAGAAAACGGGATACCCCAGAGGTGGAGGAGCCCCCATAGCAGAAATGAAAGAACTGACTCAGGAAATCACCAAGAACTATTTAAGGATGGTTTAATGAAGCTGAAAAAAACTGAAGGCTTGTCCAGGAGGAGAGAATCATTCTTCTGGAACTTGTTGTTATTTTGCTTAGTGGTAGGGTTAGCGTAGATTAGCTTCAGGACAGAAGACAAACTATTGCTTTGGGTTAGACTATTGACGACACGCAAGCTATTTAGTTTTGTGTTAGGTAGGGCAAGCTCTTATATTAAGGACATTTAAATAAATAAATACATTTTGGAAATGTCACCATTTGGTCCGTTTCCTTCTCTTGACCTACCACATATAGTGTTAGTTGTGGGATCCTGTCCAACAGACAAATGTTGGGGGACCCTAAAGTTTATAAAACTAACACCAAGAACCTCAGCACCTATGGTGGCTACAGATGAATCCATCAGCTTTGACCTCCATATTAGTGCAGAAGCCAATATCTAAGTAGTAGAAAGACAACTGGTTCCCACAGGCCTGGAACTCTCTCCCCCTAAAGGGACCTATGTCAGGCTTGTCTCTACGTCAGGGTTAGCCTGGAAATATGGTCTCAATGTGATGGCTGCAGTAATTGACATGGACTATAGAGGTGGCATTAGAGTCATGATACACAATAATGGAAAGCAATCCGACCAGATTAAAATAGGAGAGAAAATAGTTCAGGGAATACACGAGAATGCCATCTTCCCTGTTCCCCAAGAAGTACAGGAACAAAGGGTTGCTGAAAGGGGTACGCAAGTGTTTGGAGAGGCTGATACATTCAACCAGAGGAACCTATCTTATTCCAGATCTATCATTTGCCCCACACATTGATCCCATCTTAACAAAAGCCTTTTCCAAAGTAGTTATGGAGACAAAAGGTAGTGCTCAGGTGGCACCGTTCTTCTTAAAAATGGGTCTTCTCTACAGAGGTGATACTACTCCCGAGGGCCTACCAAGAACACAATTAGTGATTCTCTGTAGTCACCACAAAGTAGTAGTGGTGGTAGCTCACGCGCACTTCGCCTCCGGCCACCAGGAAGTGACAACAACCCAAAGTCAAGTTATCCCAAAGTATTACTGGCCAGAGATGTATGCCCATGTATAAAAACATTGTGGCAACTTGCTCCCTATGTTAAAAAACAGCTAACCCAATGGTTCATCCTGCCCGTCTTCAACCTCTCCCCATCATCGAGGTACCTTTCTCTAGTATAGGAATGGATATTGTAGGCACGCTTGAACCAACCAAGTAAAAAAATAAATACATCTTGGTTATCGTAGATTATGCTAGAAGATATCCTGAAGCATTTGTCCCTCAGAACAACACCTGCCAACGCATTTTGAAGCCTCTCATTCCCTTCGTATCTCATGTGGGGTTCCCTAGAGAGATCTTAACAGATCAGGGGACCATGTTTCTGTCCCGAATATTGTCTGAGGTGAAAGAAATACTGCAGATCAAGACACTTTCAACATCTGTGAATCATCCCCAAATTGACATATTGAAGAACATCTTAAAGAAACTGGTTGAGACAGATGGCAAAAATTGGGACACAATAATTCCTTGGGCGCTTTTTGCTGTGAGGACATCACCTCTGGTCTCTTTTGGGCTATCCCCCTTTGAACTCCTTTACTGTAGGGAGACAACTGATGTCCTTGACATGCTCTGAGAAACCTGGGAGAAGAGAGAGGAAGCTGCATTGCCTTTTTCACAAACTGCCCAACGTCTCAAGAGGCACATGACCATAGTGCAAGAGGTATTAAGTAAAACTCTTGCACAAGTCCAAGAAAATCAAAAAGCTCAATGTGATAAAAAAAAAGAAGGTTCTCTGCTCATTTCCGGTGGGATAGAAAGTTTTGGTATCATCACCCACTTCTGATCAGACAATGCTCTCAAAGTGGTTTGGCCCCTACAAGATCATAGATATGAAAGGGCCATGTAACTATGTGGCTGCACAACCAGATCACAAACAGAAAACATTACTGTAACATGCAAACTTTCTTAAGGAATGTAGAATAGATCCCACCCGAAAATACTATGATAACCAGGGCCACCCTACTGACTGTGGAAAACAATAGCGATAGTCTAATGTCTTCTGAACTAAACCCTCAACAACAGAAAGACATTAGAGACATTTTAAATCAGTTCCCAGATGTATTTAGTAATCAACCGGGGAGAGTCAGAAACTTTGTACATAAGATCAGTACTCCCCACTGGAAGGTGGTAAATTTGAAACCATATAGAATCCCTGAATCAAGAAAGGAAATAATCCTCTGGGAAGTGGGGAGCCTGTTGGAAGCTGACATGATTGAACCATCGGAGAACCTGTGGTTTTCACCAATAGTCCTAGTGGCAAAACCGGATAAATCGTGGAGGTCTTGCATCGATTTTAGGAAGTTGAATTCCCTCTCATTTTTCGATAATTATCCCATGCCTAGAATTGATGATTTAATAAACACATTAAGATAAGGCCGATATATCTCAATGATTGATCTCACAAAGGTCTATTGGCAAGTTCCCCTAAATCCTCCTGATTGAGAAACAACACTTTTTTCCACTCCCTGGTGATTTTTTTAGTTAAAGGTTTTACTTTATGGATTGCATGGGGCCCCCATCACCTTCCAGTATCTAATGGGCAAGGTAATGCGACCCTTTCCCATTTCTGTGGTGCATACCTGGATGATATCCTGATAATAGTGAGACCTGGGAGGAGCATCTTTTCCACTTGTATGAGACAGTAATAGCACTGAGGAAGACTGGCTTAACTGACAATCCCAGGAAATGTCACCTGGCACAGTCAGCCGTAGAGCATCTAGTATTTCCCTCGGGTAACAACATCCAACCCCACGTAGAGAAGGTTAAGGCCGTAAAACTGACACCACAACCCAAAACAAAAAGAGAACGCTGAGCCTTCCTAGGACCTATGGGGTATTACCACAGATTCCTCCCCAAATACTCCACTATCATCTCCAGTCTAGCAGATAAACTGAAAAATGCAGAGCCCCATAAATTGATGTGGGAGGCAAAATACCAAAATGGATTTGATATATCAACACATCTTACATAGTGAGCCCGTTCTAAAGGTCCCTAATTTCAACAGGGCATTCATCCTACAAACAGATGCTTTTAAAGTAGGCATTGGGGTTGTGCGCCCACAGGAATATGAGGGAGTAGAACATCATGCCCTGTACATTAGCAGGGAACTCTTCCAGAGAGAGCAGAATTATGCTACCATTGAATTAGAGGCCCTGGCCATTAAGTGGCCAATAACATATCTAAAGTACTATTTTATGGGACAAAGATTTAGGTTAGTGACAGACCTTTCTCCCCTGACCTGGCTCAGTCTCAAGGAAGATACCATTGCAAGAATCTTGCAATGGTACTTAGGACTTCAACCCTACTGCTTCACTGTTGAACATAGAAGAGGAAAGGAGCAAGGGAATGTTGATTTCCTTAGTAGGTTTGCAGCCTGTTAAGAAGGGAAATGGCCCTTGTGAGTGTCTTTTTTTTTAATATAATGGTTTTGTAGCTTGTGGGAGGCAAAATACCAAAGTGGATTTGATATGTCAACACATCCTACCCGATGAGAGCCCTTCCCTGTGAGGTTGGGGAGGTGAGCCTGCAACACAATATTCCCACTAAGGGTGGCGGTAAGCGGGACCTCACAGGGAGAGACTCCCATCTTGGGGACAAGAACTCCCGTTCCATCAAGGAACTCCCTAACTTCCTTTTGTGTTAGCTCCTCTTCCTATCAGAACTTCAGAAAAACCATCCTGATCAAGTGACTGTTTGCTATTGTAACAACAATCACACATCTGAAGTCAAAAACACTGAGAAGAAGATGAGAAAAGAAGGCATAGAGATTATTGAAAGGTTTTACGCCAACCATAATGGGAAGAGGGTGATCAAGAAAGTAATGAAGAAAACTTGTGAGAAAGAAAGAAAGGATAACAGTAAGATCAAGTAATGTGTGCAGTAAGTTTATTTAATATATTCAGCATTCGTACCATTAGAGTTCATCTTAACTCATTTGGTTTCTTTTATTTACTTGATTACACGTGCGGTTTGAATTGTGGAAACATCATGAATGCAGAAAATCCTATGAAAAACTTTGACTATGAAGTCTGGAGAATAATTTGAATTATTTCTCAGTTAATACTTATTATCATTTTGAATAATATGTCATATTAATTTAAAACTCAGTTTGGATACACACAGAGAGTGATCAAGTAGCTGGGTTAGGCTACTTAGCTTCTTACCTCACGGATACTTTGAATTTGGGTGTCTCTGAACTCTTCTCGGTCTGCTCCTGAAGATTCCAACCGAATCAATAAAATGTTGATTGAACCAAATTATATTTGAACTTCATGTCCTAATTTTAGTGTGGTGCCCACTTTTTTGCTTAGCAGTCCTTGAACAATGCCAACACCCCTGCAGCATTGGCTCTGTGGAGCCATGAGAATGAACACAAGCACAAAGATGAGAAAGAAGGAGTGAAAAACATAGCCATCCACACTCCAAGAGGGATCCCGACCCCACAGGACGACCTGGTGATGTAAGCCCATAGTGAAGAAGGTAATGAGAGTGGTGGGAGATCGGGGAGAGTGGAAGGGATACAGTAACCCTCATCCTACTTGTCCTAGTGAATGGTTAAAAGTCAAGTGAAGAGCACTTAAGGGCACATCCTACTCATCCCAGTAAATGGTTAAGAGTCAAGCTAAGCGAAGACAATTTAGGGACTCATTGTACTCATCCTAGTGAATGGTAAGAGTCAAGTCAACTGAAGAACACTTAGGGCACATCCTACTCATCCCAGTAAATGGTTAAGAGTCAAGTCAACTGAAGAACACTTAGGGCCTCATCCTACTCATCTCAGCGAATGGTTAAAATTCAAGTCAAGTGAAGAGCACTTAGCGACACATCCTAATCGTCCCAGTGAATGGTAAAGAGTCAAGCCAAGTGAAGAGCACTTAGGGACTCATTCTACTCGTCCCAGTGAATGGTTAAGAGTCAAGCCAAGTGAGGAACACTTATCGATTCATCCTACTCGTCCCAGTGAGTGGGTCAAAGTTAAAGCAAGTGAAGAAACCTTAGGGACCCAATCTACTCATCCCAGTGAACAGGCAAGAATCAAGGCGTATGGATGGAGAAAGAACCATCTGAAAAAGAAATATAGAGGATCACTGCATCCAAACTTAAGTGAAGAAAGTAGCAAAGAGACACTGAAAGTTGCCATTAGGGATAAGGGCCAAGCCCCTGAATTGATAAATCAAGTAAATTTTGTCCTGGAAGAAAAGGGGATACCCCATAGGTGGAAGCGCCCCCCTTGCAGAAATGAAAGAACTGATTCAGAAAATCACCAATAACTATTAAAGAATCGCTTTCTGAAGCTGGGAGAAGCCGACAAGCCTTGTCCAGGAGAAGGGAGTCATCTTCCTGCACCTTTTTGTTATTTAGCTTTTTGGGACGGAAACAGATTATTGCTTTGGACTAGACTATTTATTTATTTATTGGGTATTAATAATATTAGGGAGAATTCTCTTAAAAAGGCTAATTTCCCTTACCTGTAGAGTTCCCCAGCAGCTTTGCTGGATTTCAAGGGTTTGTTTTTTACTCTTGCTAAGAGTGAGACTCTTTTTTCCCACTCTTAGACATAATTTTGATGTGTGTTTCAGGCTATTTTTGTGCTAATGGGCTATGGAGTTTTTCTCACTCCATAGGTATCATCTTTTTACATGTGTGTTACACAGCACCCTCAGGGCAGTAACACAGGGGTGTCATAGTGACCCCCAAACATAGACTCAATACCCTGGGACTGACTACTGTCTCCCAGGGCATGCAAAGTTACCATTGACTTTGCTAGTCAATAGTTATGAACAAAACCAATACAAACCATCTTACTATGGAGGTATTGGGAAGGGTTAATAGTTTTTCCCTGGTGTTCATTTTTGAGAGGGTACTGTCCAGTCCCTCTCTCCAAAGTTTCTGGCTGGTGGCAGTGGTTACTATCATAAATATTCGACCGCGAATATTTTCCTATGAGATTTTCCCATTGTCCGAGGCTACCACTTTTACTGACAGCCCTGAATATACCGCCGGGTCATTTTAATATTAACTTTACTCCGAAGTTTTTTTTAGCCAGATCTTTAACCATATTTCTTTCTCGTGTCGCTCTCTGTAATCCAAACTGAGGTCGGGGCACTTTGTTCGTCCTTTTGGCGGGCTTCTGGACAGAAGCCCTCCTTTAGGCGCCAGTGAGTCTGGGGTAGACAGGATGTGTGGGAGGGGTAATAGGTGCCTAAGCAACCCAAGTCGCACTATGCCCTGATAGGCTGGGGGTTATCCCGCCAGGATAACCACCCCGCTGTGTGAGTGACAGCTAGGCTGTATGAATGTGGGTTCTTCTGCATAAAAGCAGGGACCTGCGGACTGGAAGAGAGATGTCGCCACTTGGCCGTGAGAAATCCGAAGAGGAGCGAAGCCAAAGACATCTGCAACGTCTGAACCACCGATGAAGCCCTGCTGTAGATCCTCACCACTTTTCTCCAACGGCAAGAGAAGATCTTCACCTGCAAGAGCCTTCTTCCCTTGAGCTGGTGGGACCAACCAGTTCGCCAATCGCCTTCCAGGACCTGCCTTGGTCGAATCGCCAGTGCCAAGCACTAGGAGACCGGATAGCCAGGCACCCGTCCACCACGACCGCGATTTAAAGGAACGTAACTTTCATTCCGTTTTGGCATCACCGCAGCCGGCTTCATCCCTGGGCAGTGCAGTAACTCGAACCTTCCTCCACGACGAGAGCCTCTCTTCCCCTGCTGGATCTCCCGAACTGCAGGAACTGCCAGGAACTACTGCCACTGCAGGAGCTTCTTCCACTTTTAAGGTACATTGTTCTGCCAGGCCTCCCGTTTCGTTGGGTACAGCTAAAGGTGTTTTAAATCCTTTACTTACCTTCTGGGCGGGCTGCCCTATCATCTAACATTGTCTTTTTACCTTCTGCACCCTCCTTTTCAACCGTTAAACAAAGACTTGACTGCAGCTACTACAACAGTTTGATCCTGGGCAC
The DNA here is from genome assembly GCF_040938575.1 of Ambystoma mexicanum. Taxonomy (NCBI): domain Eukaryota; kingdom Metazoa; phylum Chordata; class Amphibia; order Caudata; family Ambystomatidae; genus Ambystoma; species Ambystoma mexicanum. The sequence continues at coordinate 57,936,565 of NC_090929.1, read as the reverse complement.
TGTGCCTTGTACCACTGACTCCGGCACCGGCCTATTGACTCTGGCTAAATCTGTTACAACTGCCTTCTCTAGATTGCTTCTCACCTAGAAATGTGTTGGTGCACCTAGCCTCTTCTAACCACCTTTCCTTCCCCTTTATATATTGTTGAAGTGCCATTTTGCTTGGTTTTCACCTAAATATTGCTTGTGCTAAAGTACTACCTTGCCTAACTTGTTCACAATCCAATTGGGAAGTGTTGCTGGTGTGTTTAGGAGTCTAACCCTGTATAACTTGATCTTTCCCTCCCTCTGTGAAATTGTTAGAGTGCCATTTCTGTTTGGTTTACACTGTGCCATTTTGCTCAGTTTTCACTCTTGCTCAAACTTGTCTACAATGTAAATAGGGAGTTGTGTATACTGTTCTTGACTGTTTTAACTTGCTTTAATGATAGTGATTTGTGTGTAGAGTTAAGAGTGTGTAAAATAAATATATATATTCTTTTTGATACAAAGCTTTGGTCAGTGCTTCCTTGTTCCAAAGTACTGTGGTCCTATTGTGTAAACCCTGAATACTGCTCATCTCCCTCTTGAGATAAGTCTGACTGCTTAGCCATAGCTACCAACTAAACCTGTGTGGTACAGACTGATGCCAAAGGGGATTTTTATTGCTCTCACCTGTAGTCCTGATCTTCTGTAGTGCTCCCTAAGGGAACTGCATAGGATTCTGCCTAACATATAACGTTTTATTTTTCAAATGTATTATAATTGTATAATAGTTCAGAAACTGAACTTTTACAATAATAACATTTATAAACAAATTTTACAAATACTTAACACAATTTATCACATATATCATCTTCCAATTTCATTTAAAAAACAATTACCAGGACCTAAAAAGAAAACATATGTTTCACTAAAATAATAAAACACCACATTAAAAGAAGGAAAATCAAATAATTTTTAAATGATCCCACATCTCACTTAAAGGCCCCAGTACATACATTTACCAACCCTAAACTCCAGTGATAATCATCACATCTCCGTATTTATGGCAGTCTACACCAGCATCATCATTACAGATCTCCAGACCCTATAAAGGGCCAACAGAACAGTTATTGATGTAAAGTTAACACATAGCACCAAAACCCCATCGCTTTTAATAGTGTCTAAGTTGTGGACTAGATGCCCCAATGCTACCATGTACAAAGAGTCATGGCTAGGGCATTCCGTCAGAACATGCCTAGCTGTTTCAAGGTTGGTAGAAATATGACAGATCCTACAGAATCTAGCTTCACGGGGGATCATTTTCCGTGCACAAGAAATGGCCAGAACCGGCAGTTGATTCACACGGAGCCAAAGATAATAGTCTCTAACCTGCAGATCAGGGCATAATATTAGGTAGCTCTCAGGCTTCAAGTATTTATGAATCACTGACACCACACTCGAGTAACTGTTTAGGGTACTAAGGTGATCCTAGTTTCGTACCCAATCATTTTTCTCAACCCTTCACTTGAGAGCACCTTTCAACACTTCAAAGGTGGAACAGCGATCATAATCGAGGAACAATCCTAATTCATCACATAGCTCGGAAAATAACTGAGCATGACTAGAACACTTACTTCCCTCCAGTGCTGAGTCATAGCTAGAGCCCAGTGTACGTACCGAAGGACAGTAAGGGGAGGTTCTAGCTTTTAACATCAAACAACCTCTTCTTATTAGTAACTGGGCTCTGAGGGAAACAAGTCCCAGTTCCAGGTGGATATATTCTACAGACGTTGCCCTAGGTAGTTGTAGTACAGCTCTCCAAAATCTAGCTTCCACCCCATTTAGTCATTTCAGGTCTTTCATAGCTAGGGCCTTGAGTCCATATAATACCGTCGGGCATAACCATGTTTAGCGTTAACACACCCGATAGTGTAAAAGCAGAGTGGTCCCTTACAAACTTTCAGCAGACCACTGTGATCCTTAGCAACTTTGGTATCAATAATGTCTGCATACCCTTGCCTCCTGGACATCTCCAGCCCTAGATACGTGCAGCTGTCCACATACTCAATTGTCCCCATAGAGTATCCCAGTTTCATCTTACAGATTTTCCTGAAGGACACCAGCATCCCATTGGTCTTACCAAGGTTAACCGATAGTTTAAACTCATTTGCATATGTAGCCAATTCTTCTAGCATCGCCTTCAGACCTGTCACCAAATGATCAAATATGACCAGATCGTCGGCATTTAACATGCCTCCAATCCTAATATTACTGATATTGAGTGGACAACCCGCTCTTGCTGGCAACCTGGCCAATACATCTGGTACATAGATGCTCAACAGTAAGGCGGACAGCATACCCCCTTGCCTGAACCCCTTATTAATAGGTGTTTTATCTAATATATTCCCCTGGTCATTCAATCTAATCCAAGCAGAGGTGCTCTCATGCAATGTCCTGATGACCTCTAAGAGCCAACTAGGACAGCCCAGCTGGCACAGTTTACCCCACAGGATGCACTGATCAACCTGGTCAAATGCCGATCTGAAGTCGACAAAAGCAATATAACGAGGGGCCAGCCATGGGTCAAGCCTGAAAGATAAACTTATCCAGAACTCTGAGATTATGAACATTACTTGAACCAGGTCTAAAACCTGACTAGCATGCGTGCAAAATCTCAGCTACGTCAACCCAGGCCTGGAGATGCTCCAGTACGTAAGTCGCAAAAACCTTCCTGGTTACATTAAGAAGCGACAACAACCTTTAATTATTAGGGCACAGATGGTCCCGTGCCTTAAAAACTGGTACCAGAATGGGCTCTTTCCAAAAGTCTGGGATTCCATTGCTTCTGCAGTCCAAGCTAGGCGGTCGCTCTTCAATACCGCTGAAGAGAGGCCATTCGGCCCCCGCGCTCTAGAATTTTTTAGGGCACATAAATGTTGGCTGATGTTATGGCTTGTAAAGTGAATGTGCCAGCTAGACTCAGACTGCTCAACAGGCAAGTTAGGTTCCATATCTATAAAAATGTTTTACTTTTCACATGAGCGATCCAAGAGCCCTCAGCAATGGGGTTCAAGATCTGGGGTTTCTAGGGAGTTCTGGCCCAGTCAGAACCCTCTACATCACACCCACCTTACAGGTCCTCAGGTCTTAATCAGATCTTCCCAGATCCCCCGCTTTCACTCCCAGGATCTTCTTCGTACCCAATTGCAAAATCTGGTCTTCAATCAAGCTCTTTCATCCATGACCATACCAGGGGAAACATTTAGAGGGTTAACAGCCCGTAGTTTTCTTCTCAGTAATTTTTTAGCCCTATTAATCTCTGGGTCATAGTCATGTCTATGAACTTTCCTAGTCATAGTCAAACTCTTACCTTTACATTTACCTGTGATATTAAATAACCATTTTAACCACCCTTCAATATTGTTAGGTGTCAATGCGTATAGATTTACCCTGTTGTCAGACAGCGTCTTTTTTAACAAGTCACAGACATTAATCACATTTTTGTCGAACCATAGGTGTCAATGACCTGGCAATGAGACTCTCAAATGAGCAGGCCCTTTCTTTAATCAGCGATTTAACTCCAACCCCCATTCTACAGCGAGGGTGGCATGATCACGTGCTATTTGCCAAGTCACTGACATCCTCAGCACTCTCTCAACCAAGCAATATAATCCAGTGTGGCACAGCTACTGCCCATCTCCCACTTTTGCTTCCCGGGTATATTGCCCTTGACTCTGCCATTTAGAACCACCAGATCCCAATCATTCCAGAAATGTAGCCATTTTTTCTCTCAGGGATGGACAGTTTTGAGCTCCATAGAATTGACACCAGATCCACTCTCATCAATGGGATCCTCACCCAGTCTAGCATTTAAAGCGCCTCCGACAATCATGCCTTCATTCACATTACCAGTCACCCGTGCGGTCAACACCTCATCAATATATGCAAAAATGGTCTCAGTGTACCTGGTGGTGTCATATACATTACCAAAAAGTGGCCTTTTTACCTCTGACTCCCCCTCCCAGGTAACCTCAACAATCAACACCTTCCCCTCTTTCTCCGCCGGGGCAATTTGCTTAGATACCAATGCATTGTTAACCCCAATCGGCAAAGCACCATAGGGGCGTCCAACTAAACCCTTCATTGCCTCCATCTGGTATATCTGAAACCCGTCTAGCAAAAATTGATCAACCAGCCAGGTGGGTTTCCTGTAGCATAAACACGTTGTGTTGCTCCAGGACTTTTAGGGAAGGGCCTGCTTGCAACAAAAGGGAATGACCTCTGGTATTCCACTCATCCATGGCCAGAGATCATTGGGCTTGACTTTCACTCCCCGCAAACATGGCTTTCAGCCATCGCCACCCCTGTATATGATCAAACTTCGCCACCTCAGGTTCTTTTACATTTAATTAACAAATCATAGGAGGAGCATTTACGCACAGGTGTAGTATTTCCGTGCATGGGTTAGAGGTTTGTCTAAGGTTTAACCTAAGAATGTCAAGGAGTCTGCCTGTTCGAGTAGTAGCGCAGCAGTTACCGGCAGGCCACAGTGGATTGAGGCATCGCCATGTAGCCCCCCTTTTAATTTCTGAATAAAATAAAAATTTGCAGAACTAAGAATCCTCAGGGCCGATATTTTGATGCAGATTGTAAGTAGCTTGCTTGTGTTGATGTTTCGCTTCTGGGAGCTCTTGCTTCTCGCAATAAATACTTAGCGTAAATCGAGAGGACCCGGCTTGGGGGTGGGAGACCGTGGTGCGACCAAGTCAGATTCCTTCGGACCCAGCTGAGGCTCCCTCCCTTTCCCAGGTTGAGAATTTGCTCACTCCTCAAATGGGGGACAAGGAGTCAAAAGCAGCTTGTTGGCACATACATTATCTTGATGCCCTTGAATGGACACTCATTGCGAAAGTATTTCTACTTCTGCCTGTTCCTTAATGAGCCAAGTTGACAGTGTTCTATCGCCCATTGAGGCGCGCTTCATCCATCTTGCTGCGCATTTATGTTTGCGCTTAGTCAAGTTATGCAGGCCCTTGTTTCATAATACCAACGAGTTTGACAATAAGTTGTCCTCAGACAGATCACTTGCCTTTACTTCCTTATTCCTGGGCTTTTTGTTATTCTTTTTCTGTTTATTCAGTACTCGCTGTTTTTGAGTAAGATAATTTGCAGGTGAATGAATACAAGACTCCATGGATTCTTTGTCTTGGTCCAGACTTTTTGAGGGAATTGATATGGGATCATCATTTACCAGTACCCCATTAGACCTCTCTTGGGGACGCGACTGTCTTGTTTCTTCCATTTGCTGCATGGTCCCCATACATTTCACCACTCCCTCGTGAAGCAATGAAATTTGCTCCACCTGTTTCAGAATTTCATAATGGGTCCTTCCACACAAATTAAGCAGACTTTTAACAGCAAAATTCCACACATCCCATGATACACCGGCTTCAAGTTGAGTTAACTGTACTCCAAGGTTCCCACTCCTATTACCAATTGTCCTCTCATCAGTGGGAGCTTGGCCCACACCTCCAGGCACTTCCGCAGAATCTGGGGAGATGGGATTTGAAATGGGGAACAATATTGGAGTGGTAGATAGCCTATCGCCCCTGTCTTTGTCAGGCTCTTCACCCTGTATTAGTAAAGACGAGGTATTCCTCCTGGGATGAAAGTCGGGCTCAATAGGCAGAGCCACGGGGTTAAGAGGTACGTGGGGGGGGGGGTGAGATGAGATGTTAAACTGATCTCCATCAGCAGTGGACTTCAACACAGTCCTCTGTCCTGCTTCCACTGTGCCATCAATCACCCCCCCCTGAACACATCTGATAGCACAGCCGTAATAGGGAGAATCAATGGAAGCTCCAGAAAAAACAACTCCTGAAGATATATTTAATCTAGTTGTTACCTCCTGCGATGGTTCTGTCAGCATTCTGGTAGCTTTGGCACTTTTAGATGGAAAATACTTAGCGATCGGGTTCCTTGCAGGCAAAGGAGTTGTCACCCCCTATCACCAGGTGCCCCATTTTCATGCTGACTGTCCCCCATTGTTGGAGAGCTTGTCGTTGCAGTTCCACTGTTCAGATGAAATTCCCAGGGCTAAAAGAGAGATGATTCTTCACAGAACCTCTTTCCTTTCCCCACACGATGATCCGATTTGGTTAGCAGGTTCAACCCCCAGATCACAATTCCGTCCACAGGCTCAACGGGGAGCATCCCCCAATAGTCACCAGGACGGATTTGTGAGTTTTGTCAGTAGCTCAATATTTTCCTTCAAAACCTGTCCCCCTTTTGTTTATCAATCTGTCACTTACCTACTGATCTATATCACAGGCTCAAAGAGGAATGTGCCCCACAGTCACCACATGGCTTCAAATCAAGTATGTCAATACCACATATCACACGCCACCGTCAAAATGCAATGCATTGAATTCGCACTGAGAACTGTAAGTATCGACAGCGGACACTTGTGTTTTTGTGCCATATATCATAGTTCACTTCACCACGCTGTTGTGGAGCTCGGAGGAAGGACCAGCCAGACAAAACTCAAAACGCTCTACTCACGCCTCTCGCTATGCGGAAGTGAGGCTTATGAGTGATCCCTGGCCGTAGCAGTGGCAGCAAGCCACGCCTCCACAAGAAGACAGCAAGAGAAATGGAGAAAATCCTCGGTCGTCACAGCACGGCAGTATCAGCCTCCAAACACTCTGCTCACTCCGCTCGCTCTGCGGAAGCGAGGCTTATAAGTGATCCCTTGAAGTAGCAGTGGCAGCCTGCCTCCACAAGAAGACAGCAAGACAAATAGAGAAAATTCTCGGTCGTCACAGCACGGCAGTATCAGCCTCCAAACACTCTGCTCACTCCGCTCGTTATGCGGAAGTGAGGCTTATGAGTGACCCCTGGACGTAGCAGTGCTAGCAAGCCACGCCTCCACAAGAAGGCATCAAGAGAAATTGAGAAAATCCTCGGTTGTCAGAGCACGGCAGTATCAGCCTCCAAACACTCTGCTCACTCCGCTCGCTCTGTAAAAGCAAAAGGAAATATCGAGGCTGAGTACCCCAAAAGGAAATACACCAAACACTGGCTTATAAAGATTCACAGATCTTTATTCTAAAACTGTACAGTTACAAAGAAACAAAATCAGATACAGATAGCTATCTGGCCATCAGTACATCACAGCGAATACCAACCCTTTTGGTGGGAGAAGTGAGAGGTACTGGACGTCTAAACAGTTGTGCATTTTATACATTTGTGATCATAATGTCCAGCCCCTCTGCAAGTTAATAATCCATGGTCTAGAGATCGTGCCAAGTTCACTTATGGTTTGTATGACAATATGCACATGGATCATCCTCGGTTTACATATAAACAAGTTACAATCGCAACAGTGTATTCTTGGGTTTAACAATAAGCCTTAACACATATCCTTTACAATGCAGTTCAGCCAGTGTCCACGTTCAGTATTTGTTCTACATTGTGGTCGATGTATTTCTGTGGATCAGACTCATTGGCGCAGACAATCCTCTGTCTATAAGTCAGGCATGGGACAAGGTCTCTTTACTCAACCCAAACATTCGGCCAACGGACAGTTTACACATTAACTAACGTACAAAGTGCAGGACGGCTTAGTTACAAGCGGGAAACACTGTCCACCATTTTAGAACACAGAGTTACTTTGAAATGGAAATCAAAATGGCGGATGGACCTAAAATGGTGGCGAAGTAGACCTAGAATGGTAACTTTGCAACGCGGTTTTCTTCGCAGAGCGGCTGGGTTTAGACCAATATATACAAGAAAGGAGGCACGATATGATATCCCATTTAACAGATCTGCGGAAGTGAGGCTTATGAGTGATCCCTGGATGTCGCCGTGGCAGCAAGCCATGACTCCACAAGAAGGCAGCAAATAGAGAAAATTCAAATAGAGAAAATTCTCAGTCGTCACAGCACGGCAGTATCAGCCTCCAAACACTCTGCTCACTCCGCTCGCTCTGCGGAAGTGAGGCTTATGAGTGATCCCTGGACGTAGCAGTGGCAACAAGCCACACCTCCACAAGACGCAGCTAGAGAAATGGAGAAAATCCTTGATCGTCACAGCACAGCAGTATCAGCCTCCAAACACTCTGCTCACTCCGCTCGCTCTGCGGAAGTGAGGCTTATGAGTGATCCCTGGCCTTAGCCATGGCAGCAAGCCATGCCTCCACAAGAAGGCAGCAAGACAAATAGAGAAAATCCTCGGTCATCACAGCATGGCATATCAGCCTCCAAACACTCTGCTCACTCTGCTTGCTCTGCGGAAGTGAGGCTTATGAGTGATCCCTGGATGTAGCAGTGGCAGCAAGCCATGCCTCCACAAGAAGGCAGCAAGAGAAATCGAGAAAATCCTTGGTCGTCACAGCACGGCAGTATCAGTCTCCAAACACTCTGCTCACTCCGCTCGCTCTGCGAAAGTGAGGCTTATGAGTGATCCCTGGCCGTAGCTGTGGCAACAATCCATGCCTCCACAAGAAGGCAGCAAGACAAATAGAGAAAATCCTTGGTCGCCACAGCACGGCAGTATTAGCAATTGGTGTTTCAAGGCGCAACAAGACAGATGGGGGGAGGGAACAGATGATGACAAACAAAAACTGTTTTACTAGGACTTGTAACATTCAGATCATGCAAGTGCAGCACCGGAAGTGCAGGGGAGGAGGGTGGACGTACTGGTCAGAGTGGAAAGCGCTAGTGCAGGGAGGGAAAGGAAGTGCAAGTCGGAGTTGTGAGTGCGCAAGAGCTGGTGGGAGAGGAGGATGGGGGAAGAGGGCCCCTAGGATAGGCGAATGCTAAGGGGAGGCCAGGTGGACAATTTTCAGGGGAATGCAGAAGTGCAGGGGAGTGAAGGTCCACAAGCAATTGCTAGGGTGGGACTGAAGGGCTCAAGGTGGTGCAGGCCCAGCCAGGCTAGTGCAGGGCAAGGAGCCCGTGGGGGTGATCAAGTTCAGGTTAGTGGGGGGATCAGGAGAGAATGAACAGCTGGGGTAGACTGGGTGAGGAGGGCCTGGTGCTCTGTATGAATCAGAAGCAACCGTGCAGCCAGTCACATTGCAGCAGAGGGGGGACATTAGCAGGGTAGGGGGAGAGGAAAGGTAGAAGAGAAAAGGAAGGTCTTGAGAAGCTTCTGGAACTTAAGGAGATTCGGCTCAAGTTTGAGAGGGGCAGGGAGGCCATTCCAAAGGGTGGCTCCTGCAAAAAAGAGAGATCTATGCACCACTCTCTGCTTGGAAAAGCGTCTGATCTGCAGAGAATTTGAGCTAGAAAATGGAAGGGCTCTAGCAGGGAGGTGTTTAGGGAGAGATAGTTGGATGTAGTGGGGTCCAAGGCCCTAGAAAGCCTTGCGTATGATGCAGAGGGTCTTGAACTTGATCCTCGCAGCCACCGGGAGCCAGTGGAGAGATTTTATTGCTGGAGAGATGCGGTCCCTGGGCTTGACGCCAAGGATAAGTCTCACAGTCCTATTCTGGATTAGTAGAAGGGGGTGAAGGGAGGATAAAGGAAGATTGAGGAAGAGGTGGTTGGAATAGTCCAGCCTAGAGAGGACCAGAGCTCTGGAGACATTGAGGTCCTGGGGGAAGGTGAGGAAAGGGAGAATGCCCCTGAGGAGGTGCAGCTTAAAGTGGGCTTTCATGGCGAGGTCAGCAATGTGAGGAGAGAAGGAGAGAGAAATCAGAGATGACAAAGGTTTTTTGCCTCACAGGACGGTGAAGGAAGGGGGCCCATGGAGGAAGTCCAGAGAGTAGAAGGGAAGGAGGGAGCCTGAGTTTTAGTCATGAAGTGAGAGGCCAGTGCAGTGCAGAAAGTCAGGGAAGGCGGAGGAGAAGTGGAGACTGCAAGTGGATTGGCGAGTTCCTTGCAGATTTTGAAAACTTCAGCTGTGTTGTTAGTGTCCCCAGAGATGCAGGCTTGGATATAGGCCCTCTTCCTCTAGGGGATGGAAAGTCTGTATTGTCTTTGGAGTAGGCGGCAGGCCAGTTTGTCAGAGGATGTGCTTGAAGCCTGCCACTTCCGAACAGCTGCTCTGTACTTGCGTTTCAGAGAGGCCAGGTCAAAGTCATAACAGGTGTTGCACTGAGAGGCAGGCTTAATGCATATCCTCATGAAACGGGCAAGGATGTCCAGAGTGTTAGAGATGGAGAGTTGAAGGTTAATAAGGGCTGTGTCAGTGTGGGAGTCAGTGGTAGGGGTGGGGGGGTGAAGGTGGCGACAAAAGAAGCAACTGACACTTGCTTCATTGGTCGAATGACGGAGAAGAAGACAGGCAGTGGGGGTGGGGGCTTAGCCAGGGGACCCAAGAGGTCCAGATGAGAAGACACGAGAGCATGATCAGACCAGGAAGGAGGTGTAGTGAGAGTGTTGGAGATGGGGATATCTGCTGAGATGAGAGCACCCAAGGTGGATCCGGCTGAGTGCGTCGGACCGGAGGGAAGAATGGAGAGGGAAAGAGAGTCACAGAGGTTGCGAAAGAGTCCAGAGGATGCATCAGGGGAGTCAAGGTGAATATTGAAGTCTCTGATGAGGAGAAGCTTGGAGGTAGAGGCCAGGAGAGAAGAGGTGAGTTCAGACCACTCTGAGAGGAAGAGAGAGTCCAGACCAGGGGTCCTGTAGATGGTGGCAAGAGCCAACGAGAGGATAGGAGAGACACCAAGCCTGCCAATAAGACATTCAAAGAAGAAATAGGACTGAGTGGGCATGATAGTAGTGGGGACGCGTTCAGGGAAGATCAGGGTTACCCCTCCCCTCCTCCCCCGCCCCAGTCGAGTTAGGCCTGGGCTTAGAGAGGATCTTGTAGCCCTCCAGGACGAGAGTGTCAACACTTATGTCAGAGTGGGTCGTGAACCCCATCTCAGTGAGAGCGAGGATGTCAAGGTCGAGTTCTTCAAGCAAGTGGCAGATGTCAGAGGAGTATTTATCAGCAGAGCGAGAGTTGGAGGTAGCTAAGTGGGGAGGTTGCCACTTTTGAAGGTCTTCCGAGGAGGGGTACAGGAATGTGGTACACCCGTTGGTGGTGGCAGAGGGGCCAGAGGGGTAGCTGAAGGGGGAGTGGCAGGGGAAGGGAGTAAGTTGATGAGAGAAGGAAGACGCCTATCAAGAAGAAGACGGTTGTGTTGAGAGCCTGGGTCATTCAGGTAGACATTAACGGTGGCCCTAGAGCAGTGGTCTTCAAACCTTTTGGCCTGGCCCCCCCTGAGCACAATGTGGGCAGGCCGGGCTCCCCAAAAATGCCAAATGAACAGTATGTATTGCGCACCGTCACTGCACCCTACTCCAAGTATAGTCCCTCGGCTCCCCCACCTGCTCCCATCACAGTGGTTAGGCTCCCTCATCCCAATCCGACCCAGTCCCTGGGCTCTCCCCACCCCATCACACACCGGGGCTCTCCCCACCCTCCTCCCACCTCTATCCCATGGTCCCCGCCCAACCTCCTCGCACCACAGTCCCTGTGCTCCCCCCATCCCATTCCCAACACAGTCAGAGGGCCAGTGGCGGCTGGTGAATTTTTTAAGTGGAGGGGCATAACTATTTCCTCCAAAAATGCCATAGCGACCAAGCGCAGTGAAGGAGCCCAAACTAATAAAGAGGGGGTTTGCCCCCATGGATAATGGGTTAACATGTTGCATTGTAGAGCATACTTAAAAAAAAAAAGGTAAATATCCACACAGTTTGCAATTGGTGCTGGGGAGCCCAGGGAGCAGACATGACATTTTTTTCTGGACATCTATGATAGATGTCCAGTAAAAAGATACCATCCCTGTCCCCTGGGCCCCACTAGGCCTAACACAATTAACATTATTATGTGTGTATGCAAGGCGCTGGGGTGCCAAGGGGGAAAAGCCTGGTGTTTTTAACTGGACATCTATGAAAGAAATCCAGTAAAAAAATAACATTCCTTTCCCCTGGGCTCCACAGCACCTCAGAGGGAGAGCTGATTTTGGCAGGTGGCTAGGGGGATTGTGCAACAAAGGCATTTAGGCATTTTTTAAATGCCTTTTTTGTACCACCCTCCTTCTCCTCTCTATCCACCACTTGCCAAAATCAGCTCAACGGACCAAAACAAACTAACACACACAAACACACATTCATATATCAATCACTTTATCATTCACACGAGCATCCATCACCATACACTCACTCATAACACAAGCATACATGCATCCATACACATGTTTCAATAAAAAAAATGAACATAAAGTACCTTCTGCATTGGCCTGCGTGTGGGTGCTGAAACGCCCTGTTCCAGGCTGTTCTGTCCGTATGTGCGAGGAGGTGCAGGAGCTCCCTCTCGCACATACAAACATGCAGTGCCCCAGCAAGAATTTCCATTGAGCTATGCAATGCTGGTGAGGCATAACGCCCCAGCCTTGCATGGCTCAGTTAGCATGTGCGGCTGTGGCACTGAACAGAACTGTCAAAGGGAAATAGGGTTTACCTTTGACAGTTCAGCCAGCCCAGGAGCACTCCCTCAGCTGGAAAAAGCAGCTGAGGGAGTGCTCACTGTTTCACTGGGCTGGCTCCTTAGCTCCTCCATAATGGGCGAGGGGGCCACTGGGTGGGTGCCCCTCACCATTATGGATGACCGCCAGGCTCGAACTGGCCATTAGGGCAATGCCTGTGCCAGAAATGTAAAATGCTAGTGTGGGCCAGTCAAAATGGGCCACCTTTTTGGCCAATGTGGGCCAGTTTTATGAGTTACTTCACTATGCAGTTAGTCATTTTGATCATTGTTGCTGAATAAATATTCTATAACTATCAACATTTACTTACATGTTAACACACAGCACCCCCTTGAGTACTATGCAAACAGTCTCTGACTAATGTATATCCATTTACAACTGCGGGCCACTTTTTAATTGGTTCCTGAGACAGTTTCATGCTTCAGCCCGACCATGTGAGCCGCCCCGGCCCATTTCTTCCAATCTAAAAAAAAATGATAGTAATATATATATTTTTTTACATTTCATGCTGGGCTCTCACGGCCCCCCCAGGGATGCAGCCGCGGCCCCATGCGGCGGCGCGCCCCACAGTTTGAATACCGCTGCCCTACAGGATGGGAAATATGCCAAGAGTACTCCCAATCGGTGCCACCATTAATGGGTGAGGAAGAGAAAGGGGAGAGCAGGAAGACCATGTAGGGAATTCAAAGGTCTGGAGAGGAGGCGACAAAGGGGATGTCAGTGACAGTGTGCCTGGAATAAGAATCAATGACATAGGTGTCAGCAATGGGCAGCCCTGGATTTGAGACCAGGAGATCTTTCTTGAAATTTTTCCTTCCAGACTTTGAAAGAAAGATTGGATAGGTGATAGAGTAGCAGTTAGAGAAAATAGGGGAGATTGAAAGCACCATGGAGGGAGAGCGCAGAGAAGGAGGGGGAGAGAGAAAGGGCAGGATCGAGAATCAAGTGTCCAGGATAAAGGCAAAAAGCCTCGGTTTCAACATTCAGCAGAAAAAGCCAAAACACCTTGATGCGAGTTTCCTGGATAGACAGAAAAGGCCTAGGTTTCAACATACAGCAGAAAAAGCAAAAACACCTACATGCGAGTTACCTTGATAGGGCCTAAGTGAATAGACAACATGCAAATGTGGCTGACGTGCAGCAGACTACAAGTATTTTGGTAAAAGGAGTAATAAGAGAGGGGGGCAGTTTAAAATGGGGAGCAGTAACGGCTGTTCCCCCTACCCACACCTTGCTTACCTTGTCAGTCACTGCTGGTTGACGGCTACACTTCAGGCTCCACTGGCGAACACCGGCAAACACAGTTTAGAGCTGCCCTTTGCCTCAGGGCCCTTAATCGAAGGGGCTGCAATGGGCAGAGGAGCTGCCCTTGGGGGGTGACTTGAGAATGTTCCCTCAGCCAATCAGGGTCTGGTGGGAGGATGGAAGGGGAACAGAGCGTGCTCAAAACACTAATACAATTTCAAATGACATGCCCCAGAAATGAAAAAGTTAGAAATGGGGTTGCAGGAAGTACCAGTGGCATTCACCTAAGAGAGCGCAGAAAATAAATGAAAATGGTGCTGCAGCTACGCAGCTACACCCTTTTGGGAGTTAGAAAATGACCTCAGCCAATCAGGGTCCAATGTGCGGGTGGGAGGCAGGCTAGGAGGGGATACAGGAAGCAGGAACAGAGCGTACTCAAAGCTTGAATACAGTTTCAAAATACATGCCCCAGAAACAAAAAAGATGGAAATGGGGTTGCAGGAGGCACCAGTGCCACTCACGTAGGGGAGCAAAGTTAATAAATGGAAAGGGTGCTGCAGCGACGCAGCTAGACCCTTGCTGGAGTTAGAAAATGGCTTCTGCCAATCAGGGACTGGTGGACTATTGAAGAAGAGCACACTATTTCATTTTGTGTCATGCGAGGAGTCAGAAATCTGAGACAGACACAACGGTTTGCCATTTATTCAATGAAAAAGGATGGGATAAACACCTATCTTTCTATATCCTAACAAAGAGGTCCCTGACTAGCAAACGAAAACTAAAGAAAAGTGACTTAGGGGGTCATTCTGAGTATGGAGGTAACCATGCCGCTATTAGCAGCATGGCTACCCCCATATCGGATGCCTGGCCCGGAATCCCTGAATGGGGAAATACCGGGCCATTCCGACCTTGGAGGGTCCGGTATTTCCCTATTCAGGGAACCCAGACCCTGTGCATCCCCATTCCCATTTGAGCCCCCATAGGGCTCAATTTGAATGGAGAGGACGCTAACAACTCGCCCGTTAATAATGTGCCCGTAGTTAGCACCTTGGTCTGCTCGCAGGACCCGCTAAGGACGCCTGGTTTTACCAGGCGTCCTTAGCGGGTCCCACGAGCAGAACTCGTAATGAGGCGGTAAGGGGTTGACGGCTACGGCGCCTTTACTGGTGCCGTTAACCCTTACCGCCTACCTCGCAATGACCCCCATAGTGTCCAAAAAGTCTCTGACCCTCAAACTGGCTAACTTTAGTTCAACAAAACACTTTATCAGTTCAACTTTAAAGAGGTCTGAAAGCACTCCTTGGGACAAGGGTTGGGCTCCCTTCCCCTTGATCCATTCAGGTATACTTTGAGCACAGTTCTGACTCAACAAAGTTCAGTTCAAGGCACCACAAAAGTCTCTTCCAACCACTGTACCTTTCCCTGTGACACAGCAATTGCCGTTTTGATAAATGTTGCTTCACATTACAAAACAACTGGTATTTTCCACAATATCCTTCTTGGAATGTTAAACATATTTCTTTCACAACACAAAGTCAAAACCAAAGCGATTGTTCTTTTCAAAATGTCCAACAATTATTAGCATATCACACCTTCTTCAAATGAACTGCATTTGTCAGCATAGCACATCATCTTCTCTTGGTGATGCCACAGCTTGCCAAACAAATGATAAAGTTAATGAGTTCCTTTGATTCAACAAAGGTCTTTTCACCATTCCTTTTGTAATAAATATACTTCGTCAAGTCAACTTCATCATTCCTGGTGCACTTGGCTGCCAGGATACTATGTTCCCTTTCCTGGTATACTCACCTGCCAGAAAGAAAACTCCTACAACTACATTCAAACTTGATGGCAATATTAATTCCAAGATTCTGCACATCAATCTCGCTGGGAAGGAGTTTGAACAATAACTGACTTTTCTGATGGCCTTTTGACTGTTGGCAGTTTTGGGTTACAAGTTTCCCCCAGTTGATATCCCAAAAAAGGAGAGTTGTACCCTTTTCGCCTCTGTATGGCTTAACAGTCTCTTGACTGTTGGCAATGCGGGATATACGCTTTCTCCAATGTATATCTCCTGAAAGGGGATTCACACCTTGTTGTTCTCTTGTGGTTTTCTCACAGTCTCTTGGCTGTTGGCAATGCTGGTTATAAGATTTCCCCAATTGTAGTCCACTATGTGGCAACTTATGCTCTTGCCACTTTTCTCTGTTTCTTTAATTGTTCGCTATTCACAATTATGACATTTCTGCTTTCTTTCATTAATTGTTTGGTATTCAAAATGATGTGGTTTCTGCATTCTTTCATTAATTGTTCGATACTCTGTATTTCTTTCTCCTCCTTTCCCCTGTTCACCCGTGGCAATGTTTCTAGACAAGTCTGATCTATGAAAGTATCATCAAAGCTGGTTCTCCCCTGCTCATCCAGAACAATCAAGGACCACATGGATACCCTTGCTCCAGCTTTGGCCAATTTCTGCAATCACTCCTTTGACACTGGAACTTTTCCCCTCCCCTCTTAAGCACTCCATTGTACACCCTCTTCTAAAGAAGCCTTTGGCCGATCCTTCCTCTCGGGCTAACTATCACCCGATCTCCATCACTCCTTTCCTGGGTAAACTCTTGGAAAAGCTGGACATCTCCCAGCTTAATCTACATACTGAACGTGTTGGTTGCCTCCATGACCACCAGTAGTGCTTCAGAGCTACCAGAAGCACGGAAACTGCTCTCCTGAACACCCGTGAAGACTTGCTCTCCAATCTTGACTCTAATCTCTGTTCTTTCCTCATTGTCCTTGATCTATCATACGCTTTTGACACAGTCAACCATGCCATCCTGCTCAATCATCTCCGGGACAACCTTGGTATTACTGATCAGGCCCTGGCCTTGTTGACCTCCTTTCTCACTGACCGACACTCTCAGGTCCAACTGGGGTCTTTCCTCTCTTCTATTTCTCCCACTACTTGTGGTGTTCGCCAGGGGTCAAACCTCCCTCCCTGGCTCTTAAACCACTAACTGGCACCTCTTGCCCACTGCATGGCTACTTTCTGCTCCAATTTTCAATGTTATGCAGATGACACTCAACTCTCATTCAGGCTCCTCTCAGCCACCTTTGCTTCTTCTCTCTTACCAGAATGTCTGGCTGCAATTCAGGAATGGTGCAGCGCCAATGATCTCTGCCTTAATGCCAGGAACACTGAGATCCTCCTCCTTGAGACACACACTCCCTCCTTTCCTCTCCCTCTCTGGCCACCCACTCTGGGCCCTCTTCCTGCTCCTTCCTGTGAGGCTAAGAACCTTAGTGTGATCTTCGACTCCACCCTCTCCTTCGGTCCTCACATTTCTGACGTCTCTTAGAAGTCAAACTATCAGCTGCACCTCCTCAGAGATATACTTCCTTTTCTCACTTTATTCCAGAAGCTCACTGTCTCCAGAGCTCTGGTCCTCTCTAGGTGGGACTACTGCAACATCCTCTTTCGAAATCTTCTTGCCTCTACTCTTCGACCTTCACAACCTATCCAGAACAGGACTGTGAGACTTGTCTTTGGCCTCAATCCCAGGGATCGTATCTCTCCATCTTTGAAATCTCTTCACTGGCTCCCCGTGGCTGCAAGGATCAATTTCAAAACCCTCTGCATTTTCCACGAGGCTTTCTGGGGCCTGAGACCACTCTACCTCCAACTGTCTCTTTCAAAACATCTTCCTTCTTGAGCTCTCCGCTCATCCACCTCCAACTCTCTGAGGGTCAGACACTTCTCCAAGCAGAGAGTTGGGGGCAGATCTATCTCTTCAGCTCGGCCTCCCTCTGGAACAGCCTTACCTTCCTCTCTCAAACTTGGGCAGAACCACCTCTGGTTCCGGAAGCAACTCAAGACCTTTCTTTTCGCTTCTGCTTTCTCTCTTCCTCTCCTCTGCTGATGCAATTGACTGCTCTCTGCACTGGTCAGCTGGTCACCCTGTGAACTCAGGCCCAGGCTCCTGCATGTCCAGATGCCCTTGCACTGCCTCTGGGCTCCGCAGCACTTAGGAGTCTGTATCTGCAACCCGACAGTCCTTTCTTTCTGCTCTTATGAGCCACCCGCTGGCTGCACTTGTGAGTTAACTGCAGTTCCCTCTTCCGCTCTGTTATGTAAGAATTGATGCAGTCGCACTGTGTGAGACTACACAACACTTATCTGCTTGTTATTAGGTAACCCACCTTTTGGTATAGGTCTGTACTAACAAGTTGGTAGTGTGACTGAGCAGCCAGGCCTATCTCAAGATTTGCAGTGATCCGACCGCGGCTGAATTTACCGCGGCCGGAACGTTCACATGAGAAAGGTGCAAATTACCAAAAGTATGCACCTTTCTCATGCAAACACACATACATACTCACACTCACATACACAACACACCCATAAAACCCCCCCACCCACACTCTCAGCACACCCCCGCCCACACCCCCAACATAAACAATCCCCACTTACCTTCATCTTCACGCTGGGTTCCTGCAGCACCAGTTCCCTTTCACTTCCGTGATCGGGATCCGGCGCCAAGGGTCCTTTTCTTTTCTTTTTTAACAGAAGGCTGCAGGGGTGTCCCCCGCAGGCCCCGCTCACTATACCATAAAGTATAGTGAGCGGGCGATGCGGGGGATACCCCCTTTTTTTTAAACGGAAGACTGCGGGGGTGTCCCCCACAACCCCTTCTCACTATACCATGAAGTATAGTGAGCGGGGCGATGCGGGGGACACCCCCTTTTCTTTTTAAACGGAAGGCTGCGGGGGTGTCCCCCCGCAACCCCTTCTCACTATACCATGAAGTGTAGTGAGTGAGGCGATGCAGGGGACACCCCAGCAGCACCCGTTTCTTTTTTTTACAATGCTGTGTTCTAACCTTTGGTGGTAGCATTTTTAGAACTTTTGGTCATTGCGACCATTTTATTTTCAAGAGGGGTAAATGTGAGCTGTAGAGCTCTACACATGAAATCCATAAATACAAGTAGCCAAGCAACACTTACGCTCAAGGTTTCAGTTATAAATAGTTATTTATTTAATTAACATCAATGTTTAAATAAGCGTTCTTTAAAAAGGTAATTCATGTAACTAGGTAAAGATACTTTAAAATGATTTTTCTGAATCAGGACACGTTAGTGGATAATCTTTGGATATGCTTCTTACACAATTCCTACACCCTAAGTGACTTCAATCACAAGGACAGTAATGGCATTTATAAATCACACCATGTATAGTTTGCAGATTCTGAGGTTGCAGAAAGGAAAGGTTAAGAAAGGAAAAAGGTTAAACAGTTTCTCAGTAAATGTGAGGACAACTAACTCTTCCAATTAAATCTAGATAAGCCTTTACCAGCAGTAATAGTCTACAACAAGCTTCCAACTATGAGGGACAAACAGTATCAAAGTCAATGGACCAGAATAGTCTTCATGGAGCCAGGACAGCCGAGGTCAATTGGAGCACAGTCTAAGGGTCTGACGCACTTCTTAAATCAAAGTCTTGCACAAAGTTAGAAAGTTTATAGGACAATCACTTGAAGGGTCACAAGCTGTGAAGCCTGTGAAAAGGAGAGTTGGAATCAACTCTAAAAGTCAAGCGACTGCAAATCCCAACTGAGAAAAGCACAGCCAGAAAAAATGGGCCTCATTCCGAGTTTGGAGGTAATCATGGCGCTAATAGCTCCATGGCTGCCTCCAATACCGGAACCGAGTCCGCCCTCGTTCAATGGGGACTTACCGGTCTATTCCGACCTTTGCGGGACCGGTAAATCCCCATTGAAAAAGCCATTCCCCATTCCCATTTGAGCCCCCATAGGGCTCAATGGGAAGGGGGAAGGCGCTAATAACGGTACCGCAAATTGCGGTATCGTTATTAGCTCTAAATTCCCTTAACGGGTCCCGTCCTTAACGCCTGTTAAAACCAGGCGTTAAGGAAGGGACCCGCTAAGGGAACTTGGAAAAGGGCACAAAGGGATTACCGGCACCGGTGTCCTTTCCGGTGCCTGGTATCCCTTTCGGCCAAACTCGGAATGAGGCCCAATGAGGTAAGTACCCCACGCCTAAACAGTACCTCTGGTTTGAAGAAGAGTGGTCCAGCTGGATTCTGTCTTGCTACAGCGGTGCAGACCCTTGTTCCTGTGCCTCAGTCATGGGAACAAGAGGGGGATGTCTGGAGGGCTCCTGCGGCAGTACTTGAGAGGTCATCAGCAGCTACGGGCTCTTTTCGGTTCAGTGCACTTCGCAGTTACAGCGGTTAGCAAACAGCACTGTTGTGGATCTCAGATACCGATTGGGCTTCCTTCACCCCTTGGATCCTGCACTCCGGTGAGGGGACTGAGGATTTGGTTGTCCTGCTTCTGAAGGTTCCTTAGGAGACTCCTGGAGCTTCTAGCTGGATTTGTTACCGCTTCAGACGTTTCACTCGACTACGGATACTTGACCTCTCACATTGGACTTCCGAAGCCACAGAGAGGCACAGCAAGTCAGGGGTGATCATCCAGTGGAGTTTGTCTCGGGGTTAGTTGGTCCGACTAACCCAAGGGGAGAAGTCGTTCAGTCCTGAGCTTCTCTGTCGAGGTGAACAAGGAGTTCAGCACAGCATCAGAGCTTCACCGGGCAATTCAAAGGTCCAGGAGGATGCAGAAAGCTTTGTTCATGGTTCCTTTGCCGGGTGTTTCTCCCAGAGGTCGACTCTGCCTGCAGTCCCAAAACCCTTGCCATTTAACAAGGTTTCTTCCATTCATACACAGCTTAGACTGCCAATCATACAGCAGGATGGCTGTCCTGAAAGGGCAGGAATCGAGCTGAGTGGGCACCACTGGATAGTAAATTCACTTTTCTCTGGTGTTCAAACCTCATGCAACGAAAAATTCTTTCTTTCAAATGTCTGTCCAAAAACTTGTAAAGGAGCGGGCTGTAACAGGTTTGGAGACACCCAAGCCCAGAAAACATATGAAGCAGGAGACCAGGTAAAATACCTGGTCATACAGCCGCTCTCTAAGATACACAGCCTGGGTTGTAGTTTCTTTCAAAATTACTGAAGATTCAGTTCGAAGGTGAAAAAATATGCTTCAAATTGTAACAAGAAAAGTATACAATTCTGTTGTTTTTCAAAGTAGTTTTTATCTGCAAAAATAATAATCTCAAAAAAATGAGTAGTCACTAATAGTTTCTTAGTGAGGAAGAGTTTGCCACAGTTGATTAATCAATCAGACCAATTTTTCCAATGCATTTCGGAAAAAAATTCCTTCATCAGGGCCAGTCTAATCAAAATCAATACATATTCATAAATGAACAAGCAGTACAAAATGGTACATGATTACATTCATAATTGTGATAAAATTTGAAACATACCATCAAGTCGTGGTTGCAGTAGCAGAAGAGTAGAAAAGGAGAGAGCAGGAAAAAATAAGGGAGGCCAATAAGTCAATATCGTGAATCATGTGTCTATGTAACCAACAGTTACATGACAAGAAAACAGTTACCTGTGGCAGGTAGGTGGAAAGTTGAGTGTAGCAAACTATAGAGTGGCGGCCAAGTCGTGGCCAAATCGAACTGCCTGACAGAAATCAGCGCACTATATCAGCCTGTTATGCGGTAGCTGGAAACAGGAGAAACCCGTTAGTGAGAGCGGATAACATCCGTGGTTCTAATTAATTGGAAGGTAAAGGGAATCTTACTGTGTTGAGAGCGGGAGCGGAGCAGTTCTCCCGTGCTCTGCGAGAAGCAGAATGCCGTCGTCGCATCGGAGCTTTGCCGAGGCAACGTTTCCTAAATGCGACACGTGATCACAACGCGGCCAGGAGGGCGCGCTGTTGAAAATCAGTGTTGTAATCAGGTCAGTGGGCTTGAAATAAATAAATCTGAACAATTATCAAACCTCACAAGGAGAAATGAGGAATATTGGAATAAAGAAAAGCGAAAAAGGAAAACATGGAAATAGAAGAAATACTAGTGTTGAAAACAATGCCGATAGAGTTGGATTCAAAATTAGGAAAGAATGAGAGCAAATTGGATGATATTGGTGGTGATAAACTCCGCTGCAGTTGGTGTCGTCAAACGACGGCACCTTGGGTCCTAGACACCAGGTCCAGGATATGCAGCGTTAGAGTAGGGAATACTATCAATTATGCATACCAATGTACATAGTCCTAGCAATTAATCATATCTAGTGTTGGTACCAATGGTCCTAGACTAAGTGTCTAGGCACTGAGGTTGAGCTGAAACAACATTCACATTAAATTGGCCCAGATCCCACTATGTTAAGTGTCACCCAAGAGAATACCAATCAAAACAGTAGGGATAACATAAAATTACAGAAAGCAGTGATAATTGATTTCCTCATTGAGTCCGTTGGGCACTAAACTGCCCAGTTTGTCTATCCAGAAGGTTTCTCTGCGGTTAAGCCGTTGGCCCAAATCCTCATGTGCACTGTTTTTCGTTAGTACTTCTAGAATGACAAATCTAATTTGTGTCACATTATGTCCATTTTCAGCCCAATGACGGGCTACAGCGGAGTTGGTGTTTACATTCCGGATGCAAGATCTGTGTTCATTCCACCTTGTCTTGGCTGTTCTTGTCGATTGTCCAACATAAAATTTGCCACATGGGCATTTAATGCCATAGATAATGTTGGTACTGTCGCAGGTTCCAAATGTTTTGAGCTGAATCTTCTTCCCTGTTCTGGGGTGATTGATAGTGTTACCCTTCATAATTAAGTTACAATTTACGCAGTGTAGACGGGGGAATGTTCCTGTATGTTGAGTCATTGGTTTTTTAAGAGATGGTCTAGTTTGAACCAATTCATCTCTGAGATTCCTATTCCGTTGATAAGCAAATACCGGTACTTCACTGAACAATAGATGGAGATAAAAGAGAAATTCCTAGCACGGGGCTACAAGCAAGATGAACTCGAGACAGCATCTACCAGAGTCAATTCCTTGTCACGTGAGACCCTATTATCAACTCAGAATCTCAAAAGTAAAAGAGAACTGAAGTCACCAGTGTACGTATCCAAATTCTCCATCCAAAGTAATAAGATCAAGAAAACCTTTAAGAAGCACTGGGGGATCTTCAAAAATGACATCAGGGTACAAACTTTGTTCAGTGAAGTACCGGTATTTGCTAATTAACGGAGTAGGAAACTCAGAGATGAATTGGTTCAAACTAGACCATCTCTTAAAAAACCATGTGGTAAATTTTATGTTGGACAACCTTCTGGATAGACAAACTGGGTAGCTTAGTGCCCAACGGACTCAATGAGGAAAACAATTATCACTGCTTTCTGTAATTTTATGTTATCCCTACTGTTTTGATTGGTATTCTCTTGGGTGACACTTAACATAGTGGGATCTGGGCCCATTTAATGTGAATGTTGTTTCAGCTCAACCTCAGTGCCTAGACACTTAGTCTAGGACCATTGGTACCAACACTAGATATGATTAATTTCTAGGACTATGTACATTGGTATGCATAATTGATATTATTCCCTACTTTAACGCTGCATATCCTGGACCTGGTGTCTAGGACCGAAGGTGCCGTTGTTTGACGACACCAACGGCAGCGGAGTTTATCACCACTAATATCATCCAATTTGCTCTCATTCTTTCCTAATTTTGAATCCAACTCTATCGGCATTGTTTTCAACACTAGTATTTCTTCTATTTCCATGTTTTCCTTTTTCGCATTTTCTTTATTCCAATATTCCTCATTTCTCCTTGTGAGGTTTGATAATTGTTCGGATTTATTTATTTCAAGCCCACTGACCTGATTACAACACTGATTTTCAACAGCGCGCCCTCCTGGCCGCGTTGTGATCACGTGTCGCATTTAGGAAACGTTGCCTCGGCAACGCTCCGATGGGACGACGGCATTCTGCTTCTCGCAGAGCACGGGAGAACTGCTCCGCTCCCGCTCTCAACACAGTAAGATTCCCTTTACCTTCCAATTAATTAGAACCACGGATGTTATCCGCTCTCACTAACGGGTTTCTCCTGTTTCCAGCTACCGCATAACAGGCTGATATAGTGCGCTGATTTCTGTCAGGCAGTTAGATTTGGCCACGACTTGGCCGCCACTCTATAGTTTGCTACACTCAACTTTCCACCTACCTGCCACAGGTAACTGTTTTCTTGTCATGTAACTGTTGGTTACATAGACACATGATTCACGATATTGACTTATTGGCCTCCCTTATTTTTTCCTGCTCTCTCCTTTTCTACTCTTCTGCTACTGCAACCACGACTTGATGGTATGTTTCAAATTTTATCACAATTATGAATGTAATCATGTACCATTTTTTACTGCTTGTTCATTTATGAATATGTATTGATTTTGATTAGACTGGCCCTGATGAAGGAATTTTTTTTCCGAAATGCATTGGCAAAATTGGTCTGATTGATTAATCAACTGTGGCAAACTCTTCCTCACTAAGAAACTATTAGTGACTACTCATTTTTTTGAGATTATTATTTTTGCAGATAAAAACTACTTTGAAAAACAACAGAATTGTATGCTTTTCTTGTTACAATTTGAAGCATATTTTTTCACCTTCGAACTGAATCTTCAGTAATTTTGAAAGAAACCACAACCCAGGCTGTGTATTTTAGAGAACGGCTGTATGACCAGGTATTTTACCTGGTCTCCTGCTTCATATGTCCTGAAAGGGCAGCCAGCCAATCAGGACTAGCTGCATTCAGACATTCCTAGAGACAAAGGACAGGGGAGTTTCGGGACCCTCCCTCACATCCTGTCCTTCCAGACACACTGGCACTGAAGCCCGCCAAAGGCAAGACAAACAAAGGGCACACATCTTTCTCAACACACAGAGTAAAACCAAAGAAAGACCTCTCAAACCGAAAATGATGAAAAAAGGAGACAGTGGCCATTTGCCCAAAATGGTCCCCCATGGGTGCTGTTCTGCAGCTGAGGGTTCAGCCTGCGGCACACTATCACCAGCCATTAGTGAGGGTAACATAAAAATGTTACATGAGAGAGTAGGATAAGGGGCTATTAGGTAACCCCTCAGCAATCCACATAAAATGGTGTGTGCTGGACCTACAAAGAGACAAGGTAAGCACAGTCAATTTCACTTTCCTATTCTTGGGAAATATAGTTCATACAAGAAAAGGAATTTAAACCTTGTGAGAAATCTAAAAGGATTTCTCTGTGACACTGCACTGAAGGTGATGTGTCACCATGAAAAAAGCAAATGCCTGTGGAGTTTGTTAGACTCCAAAAACAGGTAAAAACACATGAGAGAGTGAGAAAAAGGTCTCACTCACTCCTGGGTTGAAACTAAAAAGTCCTAAATCCAGGGGTCTCTAAGGTGGGAGGAATTAAGCACTCAAATGAAAATTCTCCCCAACACGCTTCCCCGTGGCACTTCTCCCCATCCCTCTTCCCTGCGTTTGCGCAATCTGAATGACACAAAGGACCTCATTCCGAGTTTGGAGGTAGCCATGGCGCTATTTGGTTCAATGAGGACTCACCGGTCTAGTCCGACCTTTGCGGGACCGGTAAATCCCCATTGAAAAAGGCAATCCCCCTTCCCATTTGAGCCCTCATAGGGCTCAATGGGAAGGGGGAAGGTGCTAATAACGGTACCCCAAATTGCGGTACCGTTATTAGCTCTAAAGTCCCTTAACGGGTCCCGTCCATAAAGCCTGGTAAAACCAGGCGTTAAGGAAGGGACCCGCTAAGGGAATTCGGAATAGGGCACAAAGGAATTACCGGCACCGGTGTCCTTACCGGTGCCCGGTATCCCTTTGCACCAAACTCGGAATGAGGGACGAGGTCTAGTAAGATTGTTATTTTGTCCTCCCTTGTTTCCCCTCCTTGTCTAGTCGCGCCTAAAAACACTTGTGTACAGGCGCATTATAATGCCACATCATATCATATCATGTGTGTTTTGCTTTCTTTCATAAATTGTTTGGTATTCAAAATTATTAAACTTCAACCCGGGGCCTGCATTTACATCTAGCCAGCTCACTGGCTTTCTTTGGCAGCTCCTTCACGGGGTCAGGTGTTGCGGGGAACCTCAGGTGTCCTGCCTGCTCTTACGCCTGCTTTTGCGTACCATTGTGAGCTGCGCGTTGATCTCTGGGAACTCTGACAGTTCTGTCGATCTTCTGTGGCTTGTCTCTTACCTGCATGCCATGTGCTGAGTTGGAAGCACGTCTCCTTATCAGCTGGGCTTCTTCTTGACATGCTGCTTCCCACTGCATGCACTCTGCACTTCTGCTCGCCTTCATCCTTCGTGATAGCTTCCACTGGCGTTGTTCTTTCTCTGGCTGCTTCTGCACCTCAGATAACGTCTGCTTCAACAACTATGCCCTCTGCATGGCTCTCACAGCCTCTTTCACCTCCTTCTCCTTCTGGCAGAAGCTGTGTGTCATTTTGGGATGCAAATGTCCCACTCAGGTGCCTTAGTCTATAACAACTAGGCCGCACCTTTTGAAAAAACAGCATTCTGAATCCTCATTGCCTCCGAGTCCTTCCTCCTTGTCTCAGTACCATCAGCATTATGGGAACTGAAGTCCATAGGGAATTGTGTAACATTATTTTGATCTATTTCACAATAAAACATCAATATTTTAGGAAGTGTAGGGGAATTATGAGATAAGGAGGTTACCAATTCCTCCTGGCATGAGTCCCCTCCCATGTGATCCTCCCACATGATACCACCCCCAGGGTCAGTGTCAGGTAGCGGCTGCCTTCCCATGGCCACATGAGAGGAAGCCCATAAAGGGGTTCTCGTGATGTTCACACTTGATTCTTCACAATGAGGTATGGCAAACTCTTAGAAAAGAGACATAAAGGACTTTTCTTATCATTTAAATAAAGAAATACATTTTGGAAATGTCAAAATTTGGTCAGTTTCCTTCTGTTGACCTACTACAGTATGCACAAGTTTGTTCTACCCCTTCAGAGTTCAGTTGCGCCAATACATCACTGATGCCAAATTCAGAAGCATCCGTCTGGATAATAAACTCTTGCCCAAAATCCGGGATCTTAAGAACTGGGGTCTGGCACAGGACATCCTTCAAGATCTTGAAGGACGACTGACATGTCCAAGTGACCTTTTTCTGCAGATTCTTTGATGTGACGTTGTTTAAGGGAAGGGTAAGGGTCCCATACCCCTAAACAAAGGCTGTGAGGTTGAGGAAGGCCCTCACTTGAGTCTCGGTAGTGGGGATGTCTCAATCCTTCACTACCTGGACTTTGGCCTGGAGAGGCTGTTTCTTTCCTCCAACCACTTGGTGGCTCAACCAAGTCACAGTACCCTGCGCTATCTGGCACATGGACGCCTTAATAGTCAAGCCAGCCTTTCGCATGGCTTGAAGTACCTGCTCCAGGTGGGATAAATGGTCTTCCCAGGTGTTGCTGAATGCCACCATGTTGTAGAGGTAGGGGATGCTGAAGTCTTCCTGCCCCATTAGGACCTGGTTCACCATCCTCTGGAAGGCAGTGCGGGCATTCTTTAATCCAAAAGGCATAACCGTGAACTTCTAGTGCACCCCTAGAGTTGAGAATGTGGACCTCTCTTTCCCATGATCAGTCACGTCAACCTCCCAGTACCCTGTTATGAGGTCAAAGGTACTCTTGAACTTGGCAGTGCCTAACCGGTCAATGAGTTTATATGCCCCTGGGATGGGGTGTGCCTCTGTTTTTGTGACAGTTTTGAGACCCCGATAATCCACGGAAATGCGGGCCTCGATTTTCCTGCTACTTGACTTTTTAGGGACTAGCATTACTGGGCTAGGGTGAGGGCTGCGGACGGTTTTCTGACCCCCAAGGTCAACATCTTGGACACTTTCTCTTTGATGGTATCTTTGACCTTGTGGGACATCCAGTGAATCCTACTCTTCACTGCTTTACTGTCTCCAGGGGTTGATATCAATAACGCACCAATCAATCTTCCCGAGAGTCAGCGAGAACAGTCTGGGAAACTGATCCAGCAGCCTTTGGCAGTCTTGCCGTTACTGTTCGGTGATGTCTGGAGAGGGAATCTGTATCCTCTGTGGTCTCGTCATCCGTGACCAGAGCCATCAGTAAGTCATCCCAGCAGTAATGGGGTTTAAGCAGGTAGACATGGAAGACCAGATGTGTCTGCCTCCGGATCTTTGTATCAGTGAGGTCGTTCACTTTCCAGCACCATTTAGGACCCAGTCCACTTGTCGTGCAAGGAGCTGGGTTTCATGGACTCCCTGATCCAGACCATCTGGTTGGGGGTGTACTTCGTCATGGTGGCCTTCCAGTCATGTCAGTTCTTCATGAGCTCTTGGCTTGCCTTCATGTTCTGGGTGCTTTGTTCTATGTATTTGGCCATCTTGGATTGAGGCCAAGCACATATTACACTATGTAATGGAAAGGAATTCAGGGATTGCCTCCTATCCTTTCTGCACCGGAATTAGCAGAACCCTGATGGG
Organism: Ambystoma mexicanum; assembly: GCF_040938575.1. Classification (NCBI taxonomy): domain Eukaryota; kingdom Metazoa; phylum Chordata; class Amphibia; order Caudata; family Ambystomatidae; genus Ambystoma; species Ambystoma mexicanum. The sequence goes on along the minus strand of NC_090929.1, from coordinate 57,908,455 downwards.
ATGGCCAAATAGGAGCATGAAGGGACTGAACCAAACACCATTCTGTGGCACCTCCTGGTAGAAGAACAGGAGGCCTGGCAGGAGAATATCCCACTTTCTCCTCAGGGGCTCTTCCAAGCTGCCTATTATGCCCTTGAGGGTTTTGTTGAACCGCTCAACGAGCCCATTGGTTTGTGTGAGAAAAGCCATGGACAACTTGGAGGTTACAGCACATTCACATTGCCTTCATATATGTTGATATGAAGTTGGAGATTCCCTGTCAGAAATGGCTTCTTTAAGGAATGGCACAGGACAGAATATCCCCCACGAGAGCCTTCATGACCACAGGGGTTTTGGTGCTGCTCAGGGGGGGGGGGCAGACTCGTGGCATGATCAACCACGACCAAGATATACCCATTTCCTAAGGAGTGTTGTGGATCCAAAGGACCCACAATGTCCATACCTATCCTCTCGAAAGGCCATCCTACCACGGGTATAGGAATTATGGGGGTCTTGGTGGCGCAACCAGCTCTACCGGATGCTTGGCGAGTGTGGCAGGACCAGACACATTCTTTTATCTTTGACTCCATCTGGGGTCAATAATATTAATTGACAGCCTTCTGTGATACTGGGTAATCACCAAACACCAGATGAGCCCCACCTCAGAAGCCTTTGGCTCACTGTACAGGAGACCGTTCTCCCAGTACACCCTGAACATCCCTGGGACTTTCCCCTGGGCCTTCTTCTTTGCCTGTTCACTCAGATCTGCCAAAGTCAGGCAGTCATGCTGTGCCTGGAAAAGTCATTTTGACTCGAACCACCAGCTAAGGACTAGTCACTTAGCTCAGGTAGACCCTTGATGTCTGAAGCAACCGTGTCTCCACCTCAGGTCCAGATTCTACGACTCTAGGCAACCAAGTGGTCAATGAGTCAGCTGCAGCCGCTGCAGGCGCATCAGTGCTCACTAGACCATCTCCGTCAGAAGCAGGTGTCTCTGTGGCCTCTGGGTCCTGACTGGGTAGTACCTGGGGAGAGCCACTGGATCCATGGCCACCAGGGCTACTTCCCGTGCCGCCTCCTTTGCCCAGATTGTGTGACCACGGCAATGATCTCTTTTGCAATTTTAATTGAACATGTTCCATTGACATAGTAATCATCCACACAGTTATGAGTTTTCCGCAGTTAGGTTGAGCATGTCATTTGTATATTCTGAAATGTATGTAATTTATGACTGTGGTCAACAGCTATAGTCTGATCATGTATGTTATAATAGTTTCAGCTTGATGCCCTGATGATGGACCAGTGGGTCGAATGAATCGAGGGCGGTTAACAAGAGCACCAGGACGTTTACCCTAGTATAGCCCATGGAACACGTTACTAACGCTATTAGTACCGGGGTTTCCAAAGCGGTAAAAAAGTATTTTCATTCATTGAACGAGAAGGCAGCCATGGTTGTGGAAGGTGGGGCTCCATACGGTGGCTGGAAAAGCTAAATGAATGTAAGCTTTTGTGGCGGCGGCGTCTGGGGTTGAAAAGAGAAAACAAATACAAAGGGAAAGGAGGGTGGGAACAAGATGGCGGACCAGGGCAGGGGAGGCAGTCTGCAGGTTCCGTGAAATGTGGGCTGAGATCAGCAGTTTCTGCCTGCAATCCGTGGAACCTGATTGGCTGCTCCCCCCGCCCGGTTGCTAACAACCATTATTGCCCTCTGCCACCGCCTCACCTGCAATGGAACTAGCAACCTTCCAATGCTCTGATGTGTGTTAAGTCGTGCGTTGTGCCGGAGGCCCAGCACGAGGGGCTGGCTCCGGTCCAAGAAGGCCGCATGGCCTGGGCGCGGCCTTGGCAGGGGAGCGCAAAGAAACACACACACACGCTGGCTCAGCTTCGCCCGGAACTGCCTCCCACTCAGGGGGCGGGGCTTTTATTAACATGCCCTACGTCACCGCGCTGCGGGACGTAGGGCGGATATAACATTCCTCCTTTATTTCAACATGACCTAAACAACATAAACGTAAACCGCATGCTCAACTATAACACTTCTGCCACTGCTGGGGAAATTAGCATACATAGTCATTCAGCCTCGCAGGCGGCCTCGTGGCCTTTCTCAGGCTGTACCGCTTCGCTTGGGGGCTGTCCCCGCTCGGCTCGTCAGTCTGCTCACCTTCAGTACATGTGTCCTCACTGCTGGGTAGTCTCGGTGATTGCCAGCTGCAATCCCCCGCAGATCCTTCCTGGGGGTCTTGCGCCGGCACGTCGCTGCTTTGTGGCTCGTTGTCGTCGTGGTGCCCTTCGCCATCCGTCCAGAGGTGCTGGGGCACGGGCTTGAACCAGGAGGCGTTCCTTGTTACTTCCCGACCTCCCCGTGTGACCGTTATCATGGTCCCACGCCGGTTGCTGATAGTCCATGGCAGTTCGCCATACCTGGTGTCCATCTTGGATTTTGTGGGGTTTCGAAACATGATGACTTGGTCGCCCACTCTGTGGTTCGAGGGCCTTGCTCTTCTCTTGGCGCTCATGTGAGCATTGGCACGTGTTCTCCTCGTTTCCACACGTGCATGGTCGATGTCGTCAGGGGTTCTGCTTGGATGATGGGGAATCGACGAGTTGATGACAGTTCCGAACATAAGGTCAGCGGGTGGTATGCCCGTGGTGCTGTGGGGGGTGACACGATAGTTCCTTAGGAAACGGAACAGGTCGATCCTCCATGGGCTGCCGTTTGCCTTAGATACTCGGAGTACCTTGTTGATAGTTCTCATGAAACGCTCGACGTCCCCATTAGCTTGCGGCCACCTTGGCATGATATGGTGGTATTTGATGCCCAGTTCCTGTAGGTATGACCTGAATTCCTCCCCTGTGAATGGGGGTCCATTGTCACTCTTAATGGTCGTGGGCAGACCATGGGTGGCAAACATCTTTTCTATCACCGGGATGACCACCTCCGCGGCGGTGGACTCCAGTATCTCGACCTCTGGATATCGTGAGTGGTCATCGATTGCCACCAGTAGATGTAGACCCTCTCTGATTTTGCAAAAGTCAATGCTGATCGCTTCCCATCGTGCCCGGCCACGCTCGGCCGATAGGATCGGTTCTGGGTCAGGGGGTCCACTCGTTATTTGGCAGGGTAGACATGTGTTCACTAAGTCCTCCACTCGATCGTCAATGTGAGGGAACCAAACCCTGTGTCGGATCCGTGCCTTTGTCCTTGCAAGCCCTTGGTGTCCTTCATGCGCTAGGGCAACTATCCTGTCTTGCAGCCTTGGGGGTATGATGATGCGGTCACCCCTTAGCAGGAGCCCTCCCTCAGTGATCGAGAGGTCTTGTCGAACCGTGAACATGCCTGCTAGGAACGCCTTGGCCCCCTCGGTTCTATTGCGTGTATGCGACATGAAGTCTTTCCAGTTGCCTGACAAGATGGCATCCTTTACCAGATCGCAACATGGGTCATTCTGGGTTTCTGTCGTAATGTCCTCGATGTTTATCGCTCTGGGCCTCATGGTGTGGACCACTTGACAGATGTGCTCCTCCGTTTCTTCGGCGACTAACACTTCCTGCTGGGTGGCTGGTCGTGGGTGTCTCGACAGGAAGTCCGTGGGGTTGCCGCTGCCCGGTTGGTAGACAAGTTCGAAATCATATTGCTGGAGGTGTAGCAGCCACTTGGTGATTCTGGCTGGTGGGTGTGCCGATGACCCAATGAAGATTGGTAGCAGGGGGTTGTGGTCGGTGATCGCCGTGAACTTGCGCCCATATAGGTACATATGGAAATGTCGACATCCCCATAGAACGGCAATTGCCTCCTTCTCTATGTGGGAGTACCTTTGTTCCGTTGCAGTGAGTGCCCTGGATGCATAAGCAATCGACCTTTTTGTACCCTCTTTCGTGACCTGCATCAAGATTGCTCCGAGTCCGACTGGGCTGGCATCCACAAATAGTTCTGCCGGGAGGTCCGTGTCATAGTAGGCCATCCTGGTGTCCGTTGACAGGGAGTCTTTTATGTTCTCAAATGCCTCCTGGCATTCGGGTCCCCAGTCCCACTTGGTGCTGGCCTTTGTTAGCTCCCTCAGTGGTTCGGATAGTGTTGCTAAGTTCCGAATAAATCTGCCACAGTAGGTGGCCATACCCAGGAAACTGCGCACCTCGGTGGGAGTCATGGGGGGGCTGGCAGCTTGTATGTCCGCCACTTTCTGGGGATCAGGCGATATGCCGGTGCGGTCGAACCGGTATCCAAAAAACGTAATTTCTGGTTTTAGGAATTCGCACTTTTCTCGATGGATTGTGAGTCCGGCGCTTTCCAACCTGCCCAGTAGTGCTTTCAGTCTCACGATGTGTTCCTTGATGTCCGGTGCATGTATCAGGATGTCATCGCTCACGTTCAGTACCCCTGGTATGCCTCTGATGACCTCCTGGATGGTTTGTTGAAAAACCTCCGCGGCCGACGATATGCCGAAACTCAGGCGCTTGTACCTCCTCAGGCCCAAATGGGTTGAGAACGTGGTGATGTAGCGCGATTCTCTGTGTAGCTTCAGCTGGTGGTACCCCGCCTTTAGGTCTACCTTCGAGAAAACACACGATCCCGTGAGGTCAGTGATGATTTCATCGATTGTCGGCGTTATGTGTCGCTCTCTCTTTATGGCTGCATTGGGCAGGCGCATGTAAATGCAGATCCGAACTTTCCCTGGCTGTTTGGGCTTCCGGGTGACCACCATCGGGGAAACCCACGGTGTTGGTCCCGTGACTTCTTCGATAATACCAGCGGCTTCGAGTGACCTTAACTCCTTCTCGACTTGTTCCCTCATGTGGAAAGGTGTCCGTCGGTGTCTTACTGCGCGTGGTTGCACTGACTGATCAATATGTAGTTTGATGGTCTTTCCTTTGAGACAGCCTATCCCCCTCTGTAGCATGGGGTGCTGCCTGAGAAAGTTCTCGACCTCGGATGTGTCGTCAACGTGGCATATGAATTTTACCACGCCCAGGTCTTCAGCCGCATCTCCACTCAACAGGCTTTCAATTCCCGCCTTGACGACGTAGATCTTCGACCACAACTTCTGTTCACCATGCTCAAGCGTGGTGCGGAACCTCCCGATGACTGGTAGAGGTTTTCGACTGCCGTAGGCAAATAGTCGAGTGTCTGTGGATTTTAGCTCGGGTCGTGGAGCGAGGGTTCGGAAAACGGTGGTTGGCATGACGTTTACCGACGCCCCCGTGTCGATGGTCATTTGTATGTCCTGGCCTTGTATGTTGACCATGCATTTTCGTCGCCTGGCGGTTCTTTTCGACTGGGCTGGCCCTTGGTTTAGTGTCGATACTAAGTATACCTTTCGGCCCTTTCCTTCGTTCTCCGTGCCTGCTGTTTGTCGTAGGGCTGAGAGATCATCTCCTTCTTCTTCCGTCGAGGAGTTGACTACCGCTACCCTCCTCGCGCTGGCTTGTTTCTTTTTCTTCGATGACCCTTTCTCCTGGGATCCTTGTGGGGGCTGCAACGGCGTACTCACGGATCTGCACACTTTCGCGTAGTGATCCTTCCGGCCACATGCTCCACACGTGGTGCCTTGCGCCGGGCAATTTGGCCTTCCGTGCCTTTGGCCACCACACCATCCACATTCAGTTGGTCCTGGTGCTCGAGGCTGCCACCTGTTCTGGGTGTAACCGCTGCCATATTCGCTCCTCGTTGATTGTCTGTCCGAGATTTGAGCCACCAATGCTGTGGACAGTGACGGCTGGAGTTTTTGTAGGGTCACTTCCATGTTTGCGGCCCTGGAGTGGGCAAGCTCCCTTTGTCGGCCCAGTTCCAGGATGCGCTGTAGAGGGATACCCTTCTCACTGAGCACGAGACGCCTCAGCTTCTCCGAGTGAATTCCATTTATGATTTGCCTCCTAATCTCCCTTTCAGTGTTCGTAAACTCACACGACATGGCCAGCTTCCTCAGCCTCGTGTGGTAGGCGTCGAGAGTCTCGTCGGTGGCCTGGATGGTCGTGCAGAAGATGAAGGTTTCATAGTCTGGATTCAATTGCGGGAGAAAATGTGCTGTCAGAGCGTCCTTCGCGCTCTGGTATGCATCTTGGCCGTCGTCCACCTCCAGGGAGTTAAAGATGCGCAGCACCTCGTCGCCCACACTAAGGAGTAGATGAGCCTTCATTTTTCTGGATGACGTGACGTCCTTACATTCCATGGCCATCTCGAACTTCTGTAGCCATAGCTGCCATCTGGGCCCACTGGACGATGGGTCCGTGAATGGGTCGAATGGTTGGATCAACGTCGACGAACTTCCCTGCGTGCGAGGCGGTGGTGACGCCATGGACAGGTTTGCCGCCATTCTGGACGGTGTGGAAGGTCCAGGGGTAGATAGCCCAGTCGCCATGGTGATGCGTGCGCTCAGTCGCCGAGTGTCTACCTTTCAGGTTCGTGCGTGCCCTGTGGTGATGCAGCGTCCTACCGGCACATGTGCTCCGATGGATTGGTGCAGGAGACGACGTGCTGGTGGTGCCTGGGACGACACGTGAAAAAAAACTCTTTTTTTTTTCTTCACCCCACGAGGATGAGGTGTGGAAAAGGGGGATGAAAAGAGAATTTTTTTTTTTTTTTTTTTTTTTTGGGGGTGGGGGTCACGTGGTCGTGAGGCCCCCACCGGGTGTCCAAAAATGTATACGGAGCGACCGTGTGGTCTCCGGAGCGCGTGGATGCTCGCTCACTTCCTCGTCGCCATTGTTAAGTCGTGCGTTGTGCCGGAGGCCCAGCACGAGGGGCTGGCTCCGGTCCAAGAAGGCCGCATGGCCTGGGCGCGGCCTTGGCAGGTGAGCGCAAAGAAACACACACACACGCTGGCTCAGCTTCGCCCGGAACTGCCTCCCACTCAGGGGGCGGGGCTTTTATTAACATGCCCTACGTTACCGCGCTGCGGGACGTAGGGCGGATATAACAATGTGCAAGGATTTCTTGAGAGCAATGGCTGGTTTTCGAATCTCATGAAGACCAGCCGACTTGATCCAATGTTGTGGCTCTCAAGGCCCCTGTGATTTCTTGCATCTAGGTTTGGATGTAGGGGTCTCCACTGGGGTGACATGCACTGCCTGGATCTGCCACCTCAGAGGGTGCCTCCATCCCCCAGCTCTATTCTTAGACAGCGTCATTTTCTGATGTTTACAGGGTAGGCCACCGATTGCTGCCCCTCTGTCCCTCCCAGGATCACTTTACTGTTTCTAAGGGGAAAGGGAGAGGAAGGCGTGTGTTAGCCGCTGTTGGAGTTCTATTTCATTAATTCGTTTTAGCTTTATTGCATTGTGTGATCGTGTTTAATGTGGTTGCTTGTTCATAATTATGGCGCCTTTCTTGTGCTTGACTATGTCTAATGTTCGTTGTGCCCGCCTAGTGTCTTCCGGCCAGGGCAAGCCTTGCCCTTCCGGAATAACAGTTCGAGGACGCACGAGCAGCACGCCCCATACATATTGGACAGACCAATCACATTTCTCGTGAGTGCAGGATAAGTTCACAATCTTCATAGGCCGAGGCGTTTCACGCACAGTGCTTCTCCGGAGCCATGAGTTGAAACAGTGTAACACAATGAATATGTGCGAGATGGGTAGCGTGACCAGATTTTGAAAATAAAAAACCGGGACATATCTCTGATATAAAAGTAGGATTAATGCTTCCGCGTGAAACTCTTGTCCTACTTCTATGTGGGTGACCTGTCCCGTGTCATGTTGCAACGCCTTGGGTCCCAAGGCTATTGTAAGTTTAAAAACACGTCCGGGATTTGGGAATCGGGCAGATACCATCCAGGTTTTTGGAAAACCGATGGAAAAACCATCATATGCAGCCAAACACCGGGATGGTATCCACCGATCCCCCAACCCCGGTATGGGGTTTTTATCCTTAAAAAAGTCTCAGGACCCCGGCACGGAAGTGCAAATACCCGGAAAGTCCTGGCAAAACCAGGATGCCTGGTCACCCTGGTCACCCTACAGATGGTTTGCACGTGATGCGCCATGTTGCAAAGCTGCAAACACAAAACACTGTATTATCACAAGTCCAGTGGCATGAAATTTCTATTGTGTCTGCCTTTTTCTCACCCATTAGGACAAATGTACATATTTGAATGTTAAAATGCCCACCGTAGCAGCAGGTGGTGTGTCAGCTGGTGGCATCAGTGGGTGGATTTACCTTGCCTTCCTGCTGTGCAGGCAGCTGCGCAGACGTGTCAGGTCAGGCGCTGCAGAGCAGGTGTAGCCGGACAGCGGTTTCATGGCTACGCATGTGCCGCTGAAGTATGGCAGCGTATGACCAGCTGCAGGGAAAGCACACAGATTGGGTGGAGCGCTACTTTGGAAACACCACCAAAGTCTAGACTTTCTTGGGAAGAGCAGCAAAGATGGCTGTGCGTAGGCGTGACGCCCTAGTGTACCCTTCAGCTAGGCCGCCCGCGACATCCCACCCCACTGTCTGGATGGTGCAAGCAGCTACTCAAACCCATCAAACCTGCTAGAAAAATCCAGAAAGCTAGAGGGATTGCCCACAAGTCCCACATTGAAAAATGGCGTCCAAAATGGCAATGACCTCAATTAACACCTGGCGAGATGCAGGAACCTGGGAGGATCTTTCTCATAATCCAACTCTCCTGAAGAAAACGAAAATCAGCCAAGTCCCAGAGGGAAAAGGAAATCCCAAACAGGCAATATGAGGGAGCGTGCCAGGAATGTGATAGAGTTGGCATTCTGTTCTAGTAACTTCTAATGTCGCTTGGCTCAGAGCACCACACAACCTTCTGCAGAAACCGATGAAGGATTGGAGGTCCTGCAACAAGATACCCAATAATTCCGTAAATAAAAGAGTGGGACACAACTACCTTGGAGTGATTAGGCAATGGCAGACTAAGGTACCAAGCGTATCTGTACAAAATAGACGGGGAAACAACTACCTTGTAGTGACTAGGCAATGGCATACTAAGCTACCAAGAGTATCTGTACAAAATAGATCTGGAAACAACTACCTTGGAGTCACTAGGCAATGGCAGACTAAACTACTAAGAGTATCTGTACAAAATAGACGGGGAAACAACTACCTTGGAGTGACTAGGCAATGGCAGACTAAGCTACCAAGAGTATCTGTACAAAATAGATCTGGAAACAACTACCTTGGAGTCACTAGGCAATGGCAGACTAAGCTACTAAGAGTATCTGTACAAAATAGATGGGGAAACAACTACCTTGGAGTGACTAGGCAATGGCAGACTAAGCTACCAAGAGTATCTGTACAAAATAGACGGGGAAACAAATACCTTGGAGTGACTAGGCAATGGCAGACTAAGCTATCAAGAGTATCTGTACCGAATAGACGGGGAAACAACTATCTTGGAGTGATTAGGCAATGGCAGACTAAGCTACCAAGCGTATCTGTACAAAATAGATGGGGAAACAACTACCTTGGAGTGACTAGGCAATGGCAGACTAAGCTACTAAGAGTATCTGTACAAAATAGACGGGGAAACAACTACCTTGGAGTGACTAGGCAATGGCAGACTAAGCTACCAAGAGTATCTGTACAAAATAGATCTGGAAACAACTACCTTGGAGTCACTAGGCAATGGCAGACTAAGCTACTAAGAGTATCTGTACAAAATAGATGGGGAAACAACTACCTTGGAGTGACTAGGCAATGGCAGACTAAGCTACCAAGAGTATCTGTACAAAATAGACGGGGAAACAAATACCTTGGAGTGACTAGGCAATGGCAGACTAAGCTATCAAGAGTATCTGTACCGAATAGACGGGGAAACAACTATCTTGGAGTGATTAGGCAATGGCAGACTAAGCTACCAAGCGTATCTGTACAAAATAGATGGGGAAACAACTACCTTGGAGTCACTAGGCAATGGCAGACAAAGCTACCAAGAGTATCTGTACAAAAAAGAGAGGGCCACAACTACCTTGGAGTGAGTGGGCAATGGCAGACTAAGCTACCCAGAGTATCTGTACAAAAATGAGAGGGACGTAACTACTTGGAGTGATTGGGCAATTATTATTATTGTAATATTATTATTATTATAGTTATTATAATTATTATATTTATTGGGCACAGATCTAGCTTTGTGGAGCAACAGAGCGCTTTACAGAGGTATAGAACAATACAGGTGCATAACAGAGTGCTGTGCAGTGGTATACAACAGTGCAGATGCACAACAGAGCACTTTCAGAGGTAACAAAAGAACAGATTTGCAGCAGTGGTGGGATATAGAGAGGCACAGAGTTGGGTTACAGCTGTACCTGGTAACAGGGAGGGGTGGGCGGGTGGCGTCTAGCGAGGCAGATGGTGCAAGCGGCGATGTGATGGCCTAGGTGTTGAGGTGGAGAGATTCCTTGAAGAGGTGGGTCTTGAGTTGTTTTCTGAATTGAAGGAGCGGGGAGGCAAGTCTGATGCTAACGGAGAGGAGGATCCATAGTCTTGGGGCATAGGCAGAGAAGGCTTGTTTTCTGGTCTTTTCCTTTTTACAGCAGTGGATTTCAAGTCTGACTGTGTCCTGGCTTCTGGTGGTGCACTGTCCACTGGAGATGCAGAGTTTCTCCTCAAGGTAGCTGGGTGACATGAGGGGGACTGCCTTATAGATGATGCAGAAAGACTTGAAGGTGATATGTGCGTGCAGTCGGAGCCAGTGAAGGTCGATGAGGGCGGGGTGATGTGGTTGTATCTGTGTAGTACCTTGATGAGGCGCACAGCTGCATGTAGGACACTTCTCAGGTGTTCAAGGAAGGATGACAAGAGGTCTTCGAGGATTGCATTGGCCCCATCCAGTTCGGATTGGACCAGTGCTTGAATGTTGGATCTTTAGCTGTGATCTGGGAGAAAGGGTTTGACTTTTAGCAGGAGGGTGAGGTGATACGAAGCGTTCTGGGTTTTCGTAGCTACCCGTACTGTGAAATGGCAGACTAAGCTACCCAGAGGAGCTGTACAAAGAAGAGGGACAAAACTACCTTGGAGTGACTGGGCAATGGCAGACTAAGCTACCGAGAGTATCTGTACAAACAAGAGGGGGGCACAATTACCTTGGAGTGACTGGGAAATGGCAAACTAAGCTACTCAGAGGTTCTACACACAAAAAGAGAGGGACACAGATACCTTGGAGCGACTGGGTAATGGCAGACTAAGCTACCCAGTGGATCCATACAATAAGAGATGGACGCAACTACCATAGAGTGAGTGAGCAATGGCAGACTAAGCTACCCAGTGTATCTGTAAGACAAGAGGGGATGCAACTACCTTGGCATGACTTGGCAAAAGTAGACTAAGCTACCCAGCATATCTGTACAAGAAAGATAGGGAAACAACTATCTTGGAGTGACTGAGCAATGGCAGACTAAGCTTCTCAGAGTACCTGTGCCAAAAAGGGAGGGGCACAGCTACCTTTGAGTGACTGGGCAATAATAGGCAAAGCTACCCGGTATATCTGTACAACAAAGATAGGGCTGCAACTACCCTGAAGTGACAGGACAATTGTAGACTAAGCTAGCAAGTGCATATGTACAGAAAAGAGAAGGATGCAACTATGTTTGGCCTGATGCCAATGGCAGACTAAGCTACCCAGTGTATCTGTACACGAAAGATAGGGACACAACTATCTTGGATTGACTGGGCAATGGCAGACTAAGCTTCCCAGAGTACCTGTACACAAAAGAGGGGGACACAACTACCTTGGAGCTACTGGGCAATTGCAGACTAAGCTGCCAAGAATATCTGTACAAAAAGAGAGGGACACAACTACTTTGGAGTAACTGGGCAATGGTAGACTAAGCTACCAAGAGTATCTGTACAAAAAGGAGATGGAACAACAACCTTGGAGTGACTGGGTAATGTCAGACTAAGCTACCCTGTGGATCTGTACACAAAAGTGAGGGGTGCAACTACCTTGGATTGACTGGGCAATGGCAGACTAAGCTACATAGTGGATCTATACAAAAAGAGGGGATGCAACTACCTTGCAGTGACTTGGCAAAGGTAGACTAACGTACCCAGTAAATCTGTGCCAAAAAGGGAGGGGCACAACTACCTTTGTGTGACTGGGCAATGATAGGCGAAGCTACCCGGAGTATCTGTACAACAAAGATAGGGCTGCAACTACCTTGAAGTGACTGGACAATGGCAGACTAAGCTAGCCAGTGCATATGTACGGAAAAGAGAAGGTCGCAACTATGTTTGGAGTTATTGGGCAATGGCAGACTAAGCTACCCCGTGGATCTCTGCAAACAAGAGCGGGACTCAACTACCTTGGAGTGACAGGGCAATGGCAGACTAATCTACCCAGTGGATCTGTACAAAAAGGAGATGGACACAACAACCTTGGAGTGACTGGGCAATGTCAGACTTAGCTACCCAGTGGATCTGTACAAAAAGAGGGGACACAACTACCTTGCAATGACTTGGCAATGGTAGACTAAACTACCCAGTGCATCTGTGCCAAAAGGGGAGGGGCACAACTACCTTTGAGTGACTAGGCAATGATAGGCGCAGCTACCCGGGGTATCTGTACAACAACGATAGGGCTGCAACTACCTAGAAGTGACTGGACAGTGGCAGACTAAGCTAGCCAGTGCATATGGTCAGAAAAGAGAAGGACACAACTATGTTTGGAGTTATTGGGCAATGGCAGACTAAGCTACCCCGTGTATCTGTGCAAACAAGAGCGGGACTCAACTACCTTGGAGTGACTGGGCAATGGCAGACTAATCTACCCAGTGGATCCGTACACAAAAGAGAGGCACACAACTAACGTGGAGTGACTGGGCAATGGCAGTCTAAGCTACATAGCAGATCTGTAAAAAAGAGGGGACACAACTACCTTGAAGTGACTGGACAATGGCAGACTAAGCTATCCAGTGCACATGTACAGAAAAGAGAAGGACGCAACTATGTTTGGAGTGATTAGGCAATGGAAGACTAAGTTACCCCGTGTATCTGTGCAAACAAGAGCGGGACTCAACTACCTTGGAGTGACTGGGCAATGGCAGACCAATCTACCCAGTGGATCTGTACAAAAAAGAGAGGCACACAACTAACTTGGAGTGACTGGGCAATGGCAGTCTAAGCTACATAGCAGATAAAAGAGGGGACACAACTACCTTGGAGTGACTGGAAATGGCACACTAAGCTACCAAGAGTATCTGTACAAAAAGGAGATGGACACAACAACCTTGGAGTGACTGGGCAATGTCATACTAAGCTACCGAGTGGATATGTACACAAAAGAGAGGGGCGCAACTACCTTGGATTGACTGGTCAATGGCAGACTAAGCTACATAGTGGATCTGTACAAAAAGAGGAGACACAACTACCTTGCAGTGACTTGGCAATGTTAGACTAAACTACCCAGTGCATCTGTGCCAAAAAGGGAGGGGCACAACTACCTTTGAGTGACTGGGCAATGATAGGCAAAGCTACCCAGAGTATCTGTACAACAAAGATAGGGCTGCAACTACCTTGAAGAGACTGGACAATGGCAGACTAAGCTAGCCAGTGCATATGTACAGAAAAGAGAAGGACACAACTATGTTTGGAGTGAATGGGCAATGGCAGACTAAGCTACCCCGTGTATCTGTGCAAACAAGAGCGGGACTCAACTACCTTGGAGTGACTGGGCAATGGCAGACTAATCTACCCACTGGATCTGTACAAAAAAGAGAGGCACACAACTCACGTGGGGTGACTGGGCAATGGCAGTCTAAGCTACATAGCAGATCTGTAAGAAAAAGAGGGGACACAACTACCTTGGAGTGACTGGGCAATGGCAGACTAAGCTACCAGGAGTATCTCTACAAAAGGGAGATGGACACAACAACCTTGGAGTGACTGGGCAATGTCAGACTAAGCTACCCAATGGATCTGTACACAAAAGAGAGGGGTGCAACTACCTTGGATTGACTGGGCAATGGCAGACTAAGCTACATAGTGGATCTTTACAAAAAGAGGGGACACAACTACCTTGCAGTGACTTGGCAATGGTAGACTAAACTACCCAGTAAATCTGTGCCATAAAGAGAGGGGCACAACTACATCTGAGTGACTGGGCAATGATAGGCGAAGCTACCCGGAGTATCTGTATAACAAAGATAGGGCTGCAACTACCTTGAAGTGATTGGACAATGGCAGACTAAGCTAGCCAGTGCATATGTACAGAAAAGAGAAGGACGCAACTATGTTTGAAGTGATTGGGCAATGGCAGACTAAGCTACCCAGTGTATCTGTAAGACAAGAGGGGAAGCAACTACCTTGGCATGACTTGGAAAATGTAGACTAAGCTACCCAGAGTATCTGTACAAGAAAGATAGGGACACAACTATCTTGGAGTGACTGGGCAATGGCAGAGTAAGCTTCCCAGAGTACCTGTACAAAAAGAGAGTGACACAACTACCTTGGAGTTACTGGGCAATGTTAGACTAAGCTACCAATAGTATCTGTACAAAAAGGAGATGGACACAACAACCTTGGAGTGACTGGGAAATGTCAGACTCAGCTACCCAGTGGTTCTGTACACAAAAGTGAGGGGTGCAACTACCTTGGATTGACTGGGCAATGGCAGACTAAGCTACATAGTGGATCTGTACAAAAAGAGGGGACAAAACTATTTTACAGTGACTTGGCAATGGTAGACTAAACTATGCAGTAAATCTGTGCCAAAAAGAGAGTGGCACAACTACCGTTGAGTGACTGGGCAATGATAGGCAAAGCTACTCGGAGTATCTGTACAACAACGATAGGGCTGCAACTACCTTGAAGTGACTGGACAATGGCAGACTAAGCTAGCCAATGCATATGTACAGAAAAGAGAAGGACGCAACTATGTTTGGAGTGATTGGGCAATGGCAGACTAAGCTACCCCGTGTATCTGTGCAAACAAGAGTGGGACTCAACTACCTTGGAGCGACTGGGCAATGGCAGACTAATCTACCCAGTGGATCTGTACAAAAAAGAGAGGCACACAACTAACTTGGAGTGAATGGGCAATGGCAGTCTAAGCTACATAGCAGATCTGTAAAAAAAAGAGGGGACACAACTACCTTGGAGTGTCTTGGCAATGGTAGACTAAGCTACCCAGTGTATCTGTACGAGAAATGGAGGGGCACAACTTCCTTGGAGTGACTGGGCAATGGCAGGCTAAGCTACCCAGATAATCTGAACAAACAAGTTAGGATTGCCACTACCTTGGTGTGACAGGGGATTAGTATACTAGGCTATGCAGAGTATCTGTAAAAAAAAGAGAGGGATGCAACAACATTGCAGTGACTGGGCAATGGCAGACTAAGATAGCCAGTGCATGTGTACAAAAAAAGAGAAGGATGCATATACGTTGGAGTGATTGGGCAATGGCATACTAAGCTACCCAGAGTATCTGTGCAAACAAGAGTGGGATGCAACTGCCTTGGGGTGCCTGGGCAATGCAGGCTAATCTACCGAGTGGATTTGTACAAAAAAGAGAAGCACACAACTAACTTGGAGTGAATGGGCAATGGCAGTCTAAGCTACATAGCAGATCTGTAAAAAAAAGAGGGGACACAACTACCTTGGAGTGACTTGGCAATGGTAGACTAATCTACCCAGTGTATCTGTACGAGAAATGGAGGGGCACAACTTCCTTGGAGTGACTGGGCAATGGCAGGCTAAGCTACCCAGATAATCTGAACAAAGAAGTTAGGGTTGCCACTACCTTGGTGTGACAGGGGATTAGTATACTCGGCTATGCAGAGTAGCTGCAAAAAAGAGAGGGATGGAACAACTTTGCGGTGACTGGGCAATGGCAGACTAAGCTAGCCAGTGTATGTGTACAAAAAAAGAGAAGGATGCATATAAGTTGGAGTGATTGGGCAATGGCATACTAAGCTACCTAGAGTATCTGTGCAAACAAGAGTTGGATGCAACTGCCTTGGGGTGCCTTGGCAATGCAGGCTAATCTACCCAGTGGATTTGTACAAAAAAGAGAATCACACAACTAACTTGGAGTGACTGGGCAATGGCAGTCCAAGCTACATAGCAGATCTGTAAAAAAAAGTGGGGGACACAACTACCTTGGAGTGACTTGGCAATGGTAGACTAAGCTACCCAGTGTATCTGTACCAAAAACGGAGGGGCACAACTTCCTTGGAGTGAATGGGCAATGGCAGGCTAAGCTATCCAGATAATCTGAAAAAACAAGTTAGGGTTGCCACTACCTTGGTGTGACAGGGGATTAGTATACTAGGCTACGCAGAGTATCTGTAAAAAAAAGAGAGGGATGCAACGACTTTGCAGTGACTGGGCAATGGCAGGCTAAGCTAGCCAGTGCATGTGTACAAAAAAAGAGAAGGATGCAAAGTCGTTGGAGTGATTGGGCAATGGCATACTAAGCTACCCAGAGTATATGTACAAACAAGAGTGGGATGCAACTGCCTTGGGGTGCCGGGGCAATGGCAAACTAAGCTACCCAGAGTATTTGTACAAAATAGAGGGGGAAGCAACTACCTTGGAGTGACTAGGATATGGCAGATTAAGCTACCCACTGGATCTGTACAAAAAAGAGGGTGATGCAACTACATTGGAGTGACAGGGCAATGGCAGGCTAAGCTACCAACTAACTTGGAGTGACAGGTCAATTGCAGAGTAACCTACCCAGGTACTGGGCAATGGCAATCTAAACTACAGAGAGTATCTGTACAATAAAAGAAAGGGGCATAACTACTTTGGGTGACTGGGCAATGGTGAAATAAACTATCCAGCAGATATGTTAAAAAAGAGGGGAACACAATTACGTTGGAGTGACTAGGCATTGGCAGACTAAGCTACCCAGAGTATCTGAAAAAAGGGAGGGATGTAACTACCTTGGAGTGATTGGGCAATGGCAGACTACATGACCCAGGTTATCAGTACATAAAGAGAGGGACACAGCTACCTTGGAATGACTGGGAAATAGAAGATCAAGTTACCCAGTGGATCTGTACGAATAGGAGCTGGACACAACCATGTTGGAGTGACTGGGAAATGGCAGACTCAATGTTGAAGGATAGGTGGGTTCCCACCTAGAACTGCCACCCTGTAGGAGGCTTTGGTAAACATCCTATCCATATGGCAGTGACCAACTTTTCCAGGTTTTTTCATGGTAGTCTGCATGATCCCAATTTGCATCCTTCCTCTCCTCTATCTCTATCTTTAACTTTGGTGTTCCCCAGGTGTCTAACCTCTCTTCTTGGCTGTTCAACAAATGCCTGGCACTTCTTGCCCACCGCATTGCTGCTCTCTGCCCCAACTTCCAGTGCTAATCGGATGACACTCAGCTCATCTTCAGGCTCCCTTCCGCCACCTCTTCTTCTCTCATCTCTGACTGTCTGTCTGCTATCCAGGAGTGGTGTGCTGCCAATGATCTCTGACTTAATGCCAGTAAGACTGAGATTCTCCCCATCTGCACACTTGCTCCCTCCGTTCCTGTCACTCTCTGGCCAGCCTCGCTTGGCTCTCTTCCTGCTCCCACCTGTAAGGCTAAAAACGTTGGTGTCATTGACTCCACACTCTCCTTCTCCCATCACATCTCTGACGTCTCTAAGAAGTCGCACTACCAGCTGCACCTCCTCAGAGGTATTCTGCCTTTCCTCTCCTTCTCCCAGAAGCTCACTGTCTCCAGAGCGCTGGTTCTCTCTCGGCTGTAATATTGCAACAGACTCTTCGTAAATCTGCCAGGTTCTACTCTCCGTCCTTTGCAACTCATCCAGAACAGGACTGCAAGACTTGTCCTTGGCCTCAAGCCCAGGGACCGTATCTCTCCAAGACTGAAATCTCTGCACTGGCTCCAAGTGGCTGCAAGGATTACGTTCAAAACCCTCTGCATTGTCCAAAAGGCCTTCTGGGGCCTGGGGCCTCAATAGCTTCAACTCTCTCTTCCTAAATATGTTCTTTCTCAAGCTCTTCGCTCATCCACCTCCAACTCTCTCGTGGTCAGTTGCTACTCCAAGCAACGAGTTGGTGGTAGATCTCTTTCTTCGGCTGGGGCCTCCCTCTGGAACAGCCTCCCTGCCTCACTGAAACTTGAGGGGAACCATCTCTGGTTATGGAAGCACCTCAAAACCTTCCCCTTTGCTTCTGCTTTCTCTCTCCCTCTCCCCTGCTGAATTCCTGACTGAAACTGCAGTGGTTACCGGGCCACCCTTTTGATCTCGGGCCAAGGTCACCTCCCCCGCCAGTTGCACACCTGCACTTCCTCCCTGGCAACCCCCACACTTGGGGACTGTTGTCTGTATCCTTACAGTCCCCCTACCAGCACTTGACACCCTATGTCTGCACTTACCTTTGCACTTGCCACCAGCTGGCCATATTTGTATTTATTTAATTATTTATTTATTTATTTATTTATTTATTTATTTATTTATTTATTCTATTATCCCGTGTACTGCACTGCCCCCCAATTCCACCCTGCAGTTTCCCCTTCCTATACAATTATGCGATCTGAATGACACCTGGCCTAGTAAGATAATTGTTTCTGTCTTCCCGCTGTTCCCCTCCCTTGCCTCGTCGTGCCTTCATGCACTTGTGTATAGGCGCGGTATGAATACCATATCATATTATATCATATCACCTCCCCAACCCACAAGAGCCATCATGAGGGTCCTCCTATTCCACCAGGTGGATGTCATAACAGCACAGAATATTGTCCTGCAAATGGCAGGGAGAAACAGTCTGTGCCGTTTGGGTCCCACGGCGATGCACTGCACGCATGCAAAGCATCTCAAGCACCCTCTTGGCAAGGTGAATCACATATGTATGCATCCACAGAGTGGAAATGTATCAACAAAGGCTAACCAGGAATACAGAAACATGTTGCAACACCAAGGTCCACACACCTTCAACTCCCCACCCTACCTGAGTCTGGGTGATCTGCTCCCCACTGTTTCCTCCCCTGGATGCCAGGGTCCACACACCCTCCACTCCCCACCCTGCCTGAGACTGGGTGATCTGCTCCTCCCTGTTTCCTCCCCTGGATACCAGGTCCACACACCATCTGATCTCCACCCTACCTGAGACTGGGTGATCTGCTCCCCACTGTTTCCTCCCCTGGATGCCAGGTCCACACACCCTCCACTCTCCACCCTACCTGAGACTGGGTGACCTGCTCCCCACTGTTTCCTCCCCTGGATGCCAGGTCCACACACACTCAACTCCCCACCCTGCCTGAGACTGGGTGATCTGCTCCCACTGTTTCGTCGCCTGGATGCCAGGTCCACACACCCTTCACTCCCCACCCTACCTGAGACTGGGTGATCTGCTTCCCACTGTTTCCTCACCTAGTTGCTAGGTCCACACACCCTCCGCTCCCCACCCTACCTGAGACTGGGTGATCTGCTTCCCACTGTTTCCTCCCCTGGATGCCAGGTCCACTCACCATCTGCTCTCCACCCTACCTTAGACTGGGTGATCTGCTCCCCACTGTTTCCTCCCCTGGATGCCAGGTCCACACACCCTCCACTCACCACCCTGCCTGAGACTGGGTGATCTGCTCCCACTGTTTCGTCGCCTGGATGCCAGGTCCACACACCCTTCACTCCCCACCCTACCTGAGACTGGGTGATCTGCTTTCCACTGTTTCCTCACCTAGTTGCTAGGTCCACACACTCTCCGCTCCCCACCCTACCTGAGACTGGGTGATCTGCTTCCCACTGTTTCCTCCCCTGGATACCATGTCCACACACCATCTGATCTCCACCCTACCTGAGACTGGGTGATTTGCTCCCCACTGTTTCCTCCCCTGGATGCCAGGTCCACACACCCTCCACTCCCCACCCTGCCTGAGACTGGGTGATATGCTCCCCACTGTTTCCTCCCCTAGATGCCAGGTCCACACACCATCTGCTCTCCACCCTACCTGAGACTGGGTGATCTGCTCCCCACTGTTTCCTCCCCTGGATGCCAGGTCCACACACCCTCCACTCCCCACCCTGCCTGAGACTCGGTGATCTGCTCCCACTGTTTCGTCGCCTGGATGCCAGGTCCACACACCCTTCACTCCCCACCCTACCTGAGACTGGGTGATCTGCTTCCCACTGTTTCCTCACCTAGTTGCTAGGTCCACACACCCTCCGCTCCCTACCCTACCTGAGACTGGGTGATCTGCTTCCCACTGTTTCCTCCCCTGGATGACAGGTCCACTCACCATCTGCTCTCCACCCTACCTTAGACTGGGTGATCTGCTCCCCACTGTTTCCTCCCCTGGATGCCAGGTCCACACACCCTCCACTCCCCACCCTGCCTGAGACTGGGTGATCTGCTCCCACTGTTTCGTCGCCTGGATGCCAGGTTCACACACCCTTCACTCCCCACCCTACCTGAGACTGGGTGATCTGCTTCCCACTGTTTCCTCACCTAGTTGCTAGGTCCACACACTCTCCGCTCCCAACCCTACCTGAGACTGGGTGATCTGCTTCCCACTGTTTCCTCCCCTGGATGCCAGGTCCACTCACCTTCTGCTCTCCACCCTATCTGAGACTGGGTGATCTGCTCCTCCCTGTTTCCTCCCCTGGATACCAGGTCTACACACCTTCTGCTTTCCCCCTACCTGAGACTGGGTGATCTGCTACCCATGTTTCCTCCCCTGGATGCCATGTCCACTCACCTTCCGCTCTCCACCCTACCTGAGACTGGGTGATCTGCTCCTTCCTGTTTCCTCCCCTGGATGCCAGGTCCACACACCCTCCGCTCCCCACCCTACCTGAGGCTGGGTGAACTGCTCATTCTTGTTTCCTCCCCTGGATGCCAGGTCCACACATCCTCCACTCCCCACCCTACCGGAGACTGGGTGATATGCTCCCTACTGTTTCCTCCTCTGGATGCCAGGTCCACACATCCTCCACTCCTCATCCTTCCTGAGACTCAGTGATCTGCTCCCCACTGTTTCCTCCCCAGGCCACTAGGTCCACACACCTATACTCCCCACCCTACCCGAGACTGGGTGATCTGCTTCCTACTGTTTCCTCCCCTGGATGCCAGGTCCACACATCCTCTGCTCCCCACCCTACCTGAGTCTGTGTGATCTGCTCCTCACTGTTTCCTCGCCGGGTCACTAGGTCCACACACCCTACACTCCCCACCCTACTTGAGACGGGCTGATCTGATCCCCACTGTCTCCTCCCCTGGTCACTAGGTCCACACATCCTCCACTCTCCACCTTACCGGAGACTCAGTGATCTGCTCCCTAGTGTTTCCTCCCCTGTATGCCAGGTCCACACGTCCTCCACTCTCCACCCTAACGGAGACTCAGTGATCTGCTCCCTACTGTTTCCTCCCCTGGATGCCAGGTCCACACATCCTCCACTCTCCACCCTACCAGAGACTCAGTGATCTGCTCCCTACTGTTTCCTCCCCTGGATGCCAGGTCCACACACCTTCCGCTCTCCACCCTACCTGAGACTGGGTGATCTGCTCCCTACTGTTTTCTCCCCTGGATACCAGGTCCACACACCTTCGGCTCTCCCCCTACCGGAGACTGGGTGATCTGCTCCTCCCTGCTTCCTCCCCTGGATATAAGGTCCACACACCTTCTGCTATCCCTAAACTGAGACTGGGTGATCTCCTCCCCACGCTTTCCTCCCCTGGATGCCAGGTCCACACAGCCTCCGCTCCCCACCCTACCCGAGACTGGGTTATCTGTTTCCCACTGTTTCCTCACCTAGTTGCTAGGTCCACACACTCTCCGCTCCCCACCCTACCTGAGACTGGGTGATCTGCTTCCCACTGTTTCCTCCCCTGGATGCCTGGTCCACTCACCTTCTGCTCTCCACCCTACCTGAGACTGGGTGATCTGCTCCTCCCTGTTTCCTCCCCTGGATACCACGTCCACACACCTTCTGCTTTCCCCCCTACCTGAGACTGGGTGATCTGATACCCATGCTTTCCTCCCCTGGATGCCAGGTCCACACACCCTCCGCTCCCCACCCTTCCTGAGACTGGGTGATCTGCTCCCCACTGTTTTCTCCCTGGGTCACTATGTCCACACACCCTACA
Organism: Ambystoma mexicanum; assembly: GCF_040938575.1. Taxonomy (NCBI): domain Eukaryota; kingdom Metazoa; phylum Chordata; class Amphibia; order Caudata; family Ambystomatidae; genus Ambystoma; species Ambystoma mexicanum. Next base: position 57,886,479 of record NC_090929.1, on the reverse strand, counting down.
CTCCCCACTCTACCTGAGACGGGATGATCTGATCCCCACTGTCTCCTCCCATAGTCATTAGGTCCACACATCCTCCACTCTCCATCCTACCAGACACTCAGTGATCTGCTCCCTCCTGTTTCCTCCCCTGGATGCCAGCTCCACACATCCTCCACTCTCCACCCTACTGGAGACTCAGTGATCTGCTCCCTACTGTTTCCTCCCCTGGATGCCAGGTCCACACACCTTCCGCTCTCCACCCCACCTGAGACTGGGTAATCTGCTTCTTACTGTTTTCTTCCCTGGATACCAGCTCCACACACCTTCTGCTCTCCCCCTATCTGAGACTGGGTGATCTGCTCCCTACTGTTTCCTCCCCTGGATGCCAGGTCCACACATCCTCCACTCCCCACCCTACCAGAGACTGGGTGATCTGCTCCCTACTGTTTCCTCCCCTGGTTGCCAGGTCCACACACCCTCCAATCACCACCCTGCCTGAGACTGGGTGATATGCTCCCCACGCTTTCCTCCCCTGGATGCCAGGTCCACACACCCTTCATTCCCCACCCTACCGGAGACTGGAAGATCTGCTCCCCACTGTTTCCTCCCCTGGATGCCAGGTCCACACACCTTCCACTCTCCACCTTACCTGAGACTGGGTGACCTGCTCCCCACTGTATCCTCCCCTGGATGCTAGGTCCACACAACCGCCAATCCCCACCCTGCCCGAGACTGGGTGATCTGCTCCGCACTGTTTCCTCCCCTGGATGCCAGGTCCACATATACTCCACTCCCCACCCTGCCCGAGACTGGGTGACCTGCTCCCCACTGTTTCCTCAACTGGATGCCAGGTCCACACATCCTCCACTCCCCACCCTACCGGAGAATGGGTGATCTGCCCCCTACTGTTTCCTCCCCTGGTTGCCAGGTCCACACACCCTCCACTCCCCACCCTGCCTGAGACTGGGTGATCTGCTCCCCACGCTTTCCTCCCCTGGATGCCAGGTCCACACACCCGCCACTCTCCACCCTGCCCGAGACTGGGTGATCTGCTCCCCACTGTTTCCTCCCCTGGATGCCAGGTCCACATATACTCCACTCCCCACCCTGCCCGAGACTGGGTGACCTGCTCCCCACTGTTTCCTCCCCTGGATGCCAGGTCCACAAATCCTCCACTCCCCACCCTACCGGAGACTGGGTGATCTGCCCACTACTGTTTCCTCCCCTGGTTGCCAGGTCCACACACCCTCCACTCCCCACCCTGTCTGAGACTGGGTGATCTGCTCCCTACTGTTTCCTCCCCTGGATGCCAGGTCCACACATCTTCCACTCCCCACCCTACCAGAGACTGGGTGATCTGCTTCCTACTGTTTCCTCCCCTGGTTGCCAGGTCCACACACCCTCCACTCCCCACCCTGCCTGCGACTGGGTGATCTGCTCCCCACGCTTTCCTCCCCTGGATGCCAGGTCCACACATCCTCCACTCCCCGCCCTGCCAGAGACTGGAAGATCTGCTCCCCACTGTTTCCTCCCCTGGATGCCAGGTCCACACACCTTCCACTCTCCACCTAACCTGAGACTGAGTGATCTGCTCCCCACTGTTTCCTCCCCTGGATGCTAGGTCCACACAACCGCCACTCCCCACCCTGCCCGAGACTGGGTGATCTGCTCCCCACTGTTTCCTCCGCGGGATGCCGGTCCACATATACTCCACTCCCCACCCTACCAGAGACTGGGTGATTTGCTCCCTACTGTTTCCTCCCCTGGTTGCCAGGTCCACACACCCTCCACTCCCCACCCTGCCTGCGACTGGGTGATCTGCTCCCCACGCTTTCCTCCCCTGGATGCCAGGTCCACACATCCTCCACTCCCTGCCCTACCGGAGACTGGAAGATCTGCTCCCCACTGTTTCCTCCCCTGGATGCCAGGTCCACACACCTTCCACTCTCCACCTAACCTGAGACTGAGTGATCTGCTCCCCACTGTTTCCTCCCCTGGATGCTAGGTCCACACAACCGCCACTCCCCACCCTGCCCGAGACTGGGTGATCTGCTCCCCACTGTTTCCTCCGCGGGATGCCGGTCCACATATACTCCACTCCCCACCCTGCCCGAGACTGGGTGATCTGCTCCCCACTGTTTCCTCCCCTGGATGCCAGGTCCACACATCCTCCACTCCCCACCCTACCGGAGACTGGGTGATCTGCCCCCTACTGTTTCCTCCCCTGGTTGCCAGGTCCACACACCCTCCACTCCCCACCCTGCCTGAGACTGGGTGATCTGCTCCCGACGCTTTCCTCCCCTGGATGCCAGGTCCACACACCTTCCACTCTCCACCTAACCTGAGACTTGGTGATCTGCTCCCCACTGTTTCCTCCCCTGGATGCCAGGCGTACACACCCTCCACTCCCCACCCTGCCTGAGACTGGGTGATCTGCTCCCCACTGTTTCCTCCCCTGGATGCCAGGTCCACATGTACTCCACTCCCCACCCTGCCCGAGACTGGGTGATCTGTTCCCCACTGTTTCCTCCCCTGGTTGCCAGGTCCACACATCCCCCACTGTCCACCTAACCTGAGACTGGGTTATCTGCTCCCCACTGTTTCCTCCCCTGGTTTCCAGGTCCACACACCCTTCACTCCCCTCCCTACCTGAGACTGTGTGATCTGCTCCCCACTGTTTCCTCCCCTGGATGCCAGGCCCACACACCCTCCACTCCCCACCCTGCCTGAGACTGGGTGATCTTCTCCCCACTGTTTCCTCCCCTGGATGTCAGGTCCACACATCCTCCACTCCCCACCCTACCAGAGACTGGGTGATCCTCTCCCCACTGTTTCCACCCCTGGATGCCAGGTCCACACACTCTCCACTCTCCACCCTGCCTGAGACTGGATGATCTGCTCCCCACTGTTTCCTCCCCTGGTTGCCAGGTGCACACACCCTCCACTCCCCACCCTGCCCGAGACTGGGAGATCTGCTCCCTATGTTTCCTCCCCTGGATGCCAGGTCCACACATCCTCCACTCCCCACCCGGCCTGAGACTGGGTATTCGGCTCCCCACTGTTTCCTCCCCTTGATGCCATGTCCACACATCCTCCATGCTCCACCCTACCGGAGACTGGATGATCTGCTCCCCACTGTTTCCTCCACTGGATGCCAGGTCCACACACCCTTCACTCCCACCCTGCCCGAGACTGGGTGATCTGCTCCCTACTGTTTCCTCCCCTGGATGCCAGGTCCACACACCTTCCACTCTCCACCCTACCTGAGACTGTGTGATCCTCTCCCCACTTTTTCCTCCCCTGGTTAATAGGTCCACACATCCTCCACTCCCCACCCGGCCTGAGACTGGGTGATCGGCTCCCCACTGTTTCCTCCCCTTGATGCCATGTCCACACATCCTCCATGCTCCACCCTACCGGAGACTGGATGATCTGCTCCCCACTGTTTCCTCCACTGGATGCCAGGTCCACACACCCTTCACTCCCACCCTGCCCGAGACTGGGTGATCTGCTCCCTACTGTTTCCTCCCCTGGATGCCAGGTCCACACACCTTCCACTCTCCACCCTACCTGAGACTGGGTGATCCTCTCCCCACTGTTTCCTCCCCTGGTTAATAGGTCCACACATCCTCCACTCTCCACCCTACCTGAGACTGGGTGATCTGCTCCTCACTGTTTCCTCCCATTGATGCCAGGTCCACACATCCTCCACTCCCCGCCCTACCGGAGACTCAGTGATCTTCTCCCTACTGTTTCCTCCCCTGGATGCCAGGTCCACACACCTTCCACTCTCCACACTACCTGAGACGGGGCGGTCTGCTCCTCCCTGTTTCCTCCCCTGGTTGCTTGTAAATTCCTTGCTGCCCCGTGCCCAACCCTTACCCTTGTTGTTAGTTCCTCCGCTCCCTTGTATCTCTGCCCCATCACTGTGTCCTTCCCCCTATGACTTATAAAAGCTAGGTCCATGCTCAACAAATACCCTAATAATAATAATAATCCTAATAATATTACTACTAGCAGAGATGTGTGTGCTGTACAATTGATTGACAGCTAGTGCTTTGCCCTTGAGAATCGCCTCCATGGCAACACACGTTTATCGATTAATTTTAAATTCATCAGCATTGATTTTAATTTCCCTGTGATTCGTATGTTTGTTTCTTTAAAGCAAGTGGTAATCAGTGGAGTTGTATTTCTTGTGGACGTGTGCATAGTACTTAAAGTGTCCAACACGCAGTTACTACGCGCACGTTTTGATAACAGTGTGTGCTACGATACAAACACACATGATAAGGTCTTTCTTTGTGACTCACAAGTCATGCATATGGAGTTCTTTCTCACTGCAGGGAGGGTCATCACTGGTGTCAGTCCCATCAGGTTTGGCGGGAGATTTATCGGGTCTTTTGGCGGATTCAATGTCCTGCCAATCGTCGTTGCGAGCAAAAATGATTAGTTGCACGGCTGTGAATGGAAGTGTTGTCACAGGTTCATCGCAACATTCTGTGCTGGGAATACAGGCTTAACCCTATTTGGGCAGGTTTACTGGGTGCTATAGTTTCACAGAAAACAAATCGTGCTTAAACCCACTTGTGTGCGTGTCCTTGTGCTTCATGAGCACACATGATGTAGGTGGAAGCCCGTGTCCCTCATTGCCACTCTTGCCTCAGTCCGGAGCTACCACACTGGTACCAGGAGCTATAAACCAGCTCCTGGGAGTTGGGCATCACCCTGTAGTCCGGAGCTACCACACTGGTACCAGGAGCTATAACCAGCTCCTGGGAGTCAAGCACCGCCCTGTAAGCAGGCGTGACTGCTGGGGAACCTGGAGCGAGTACACATGAGCTATAACCAGCTCCTGGGAGTCGGGCACCACCCTGCAGGCAAGAGCTACCGCTGAAGAACCTGGAGCGAGTACACGTGAGCTATAACCAGCTCCTGGGAGTCGGGCACCACCCTGCAGGCAAGAGCTACCCCTGGGGAACCTGGAGCGAGTACACGTGAGCTATAACCAGCTCCTGGGAGTCGGGCACCACCCTGCAGGCAGGAGCTACCACACTGGTACCAGGAGCTATAAACCAGCTTCTGGGAGTCGGGCATCACCCTATAGTCCGGAGCTACCACACTGGTACCAAGAGCTATAAACCAGCTCCTGGGAGTCGGGCATCATCCTGTAGTCAGGATCTACCACAATGGTACCAGGAGCTATAACCTGCTCCTGGGTGTCAGGCACCGCCCTGCAGGCAGGAGCTACCTCTGGGGAACCAGGAGCGGGTGCACATGAGCTATAACTAGCTCCTGGGAGTTGGGCACCACCCTGCAGGCAAGGGCTACCGCTGGGAAACCTGGAGCGGGTACACGTGAGCTGTAACCAGCTCCTGGGTGTCAGGCACCGCCCTGCAGGCAGGAGCTACCTCTGGGGAACCAGGAGCGGGTACACAGGAGCTATAACCAGCCTCTGGGAATCAGGCACCGCCCTGCAGGCAGGGGCTACCACACGGGTACTAGGAGCTACCAGAGTTGCTCCTTTTAACTTTTTGTCCATTTTGTATGAACCATTATGTTTAAATGTGTATCAGATGTTTTACAATCCTCCTTTTTAGCATTCTTAAATACACAAAGTTAATGTCACACTTACATGTTTGGGAGGCACCATTTGGCCCTAGGAGCCAAAAGTAGCTCCTGGTAGCTATTGGTATCAAGCTAACCAGGCACATCCCTCAGCTCAAAAGAGGCAGCTAACAGCATCAGCACAAGATGGCGGCCAGTGGTATTTTACTCCTCTAAAAATTGGCCATTGAAATGTGAAATAAGTGTTTAATTTAAATGTGCAAAGCTACATATGACTGTTTCTTCACAGCAAGTGTTTGGGAGTCAACATGAGTGGCCAAGCAAAAGTGGGGCGAGGCACAAGTCTAGACACAACGACCTTGGGGTGTTCCACTTACAGTGGGGGTGAAGATATTGCACCGGAAGAGTTAGGTGTAGCCCCTGCTCTTCTGGCCTTGGTCTCGAGCAAGGGTGCACATTCCTTACCACAGACCAGGGATGTACCCCACTGAAGCCAACCACTCCCAACCCCCAGACCAGCTGATTTGGAAGGGGGTGCAGCACAACCTGCAGAGCAAATAGATGATAAGACAGGAGATGGGCTGCACCCTGAGTCTTTACCTTCTTCCACACCATGAGGCCCATACACCAAGGAAGATTTGTTTAGGGGTTCCTTTGGGGTGCCCTTTTAATTTATAAAACACAACACAATAGCCCTATAAATATTACCCCTTCTAAAAAAACATTTTTCTCTGTTCCTATGGTGTTATTTCCCTCTGAGGGACTGTCACATCAGCCCACCCTCCCTAAGAGGGGTCAAATGTACACCCTTAGGGTGGAACTGGCAGAAGAGACCCCTACTCCTTTCAGGGCACCATCCACTGCGGTGCAGTATTTCTTATGGCTGTGTCGCTATTGCCATGGATGCTGCCGCCATTCACTTTCTCGCTCGGTACAGATTAGCTGGTCTGCAGCCGCCCCCGTTTCTCTCCTGCTTTGGCACTGAACTGGGGGTCCACCCAGCCCTTTAAGACATGGTAGCAATACCCTTCAGATGGATGGGGATGCAGAAGTTACTCAAACATCAATAATCAAAATGACTCAGGTAGTTGACAAAAAAGTTAACTGTTTAAATATAAATGATCTAAAACAGGGAGTACAACGGACATCAACGGACGTCTCACAGCATGGTCTCTCAATGCATTTTAAAAAAGCTTGCTTTTATAACAAAAACTCATCATAGGTGACTCTATCATATTTAACTACTAACGTCATCCTACGTGGCAAACTACAAAAAACCTAGTGTCTATTGTGATAAGGTCTAAGGGAACATCTAAGTATACGTTCCATACTAGTCTAAGAAAGTGATAGGTCTCTTAACATCAGGTGGGGCAACTAAGCCCTCCCCTCAAACAGGTCACTATGAACGTCACTAAATGCATGACGTCCCATTGGTTACACAACTATAGTGCCCTTAATTACGCAGCCCCCTACCATTGGTTGGAATTCTTACATCCGTCAGTACTTTTCCACTTACGTTAGCAGTACGCAGGGTAGACTTCCAGGTGATGGTGAGCTGGTCATAACTTTAGCTTCCCACCAATTAGCATATCATATATCATCATCTCATTGGTCTGCTGTCAATTAGGCTTTGAACTAGTCCTTGGAAATGTTCCTTGCTCTGGAGAATTCAGGGGAGTGAAGGCACGCTCTGCCTCCATACATAGGTTTGGTTCGACATGTTTGTCCAACTTCATCATTCCACGTGACTAAAGACCACAAAATTGAGCTGTACTGTATTTAAAATACTATTTTCTAATAGACCTCTGGCGCCTTCCTTGTTTTTGTCCATGTCTTCTGAACAGGAGTTTCGTTCTTTCACACGATTTGTATCCAATGTCTGCTCGTCCCAGTCTGATACAACCTTGGCTTCTTGGTGCCCACTCAACCTCGCCTTTCTGAGTTTCACTCATGTTCATTCACTTGCTTTTTAACTGCGACACACTGGAAAAGAAGGCCTTTCTTTCCTGGTCCAGCTCTGCTATAACACGTAGTTGAAACATCCATTCTTTACTCACTCCTATATATGTATATATTGGTGCATGGCGCAATCTATTCACTATAAAGCTAGCCTCAAGAATACTTAATCTGCTTGCGTTTCTTTGCATATGTACACGTGTAAAATGACTTGATGTCTTTATCGTTTATGTAGCATAAGTTTCTTCATCTTGAGTCCAAGATGTCACTTATCTTTAATACTTTCTTGATGTCTTATAGAATATCTTCATTCTCTTGTCTCTACATATCTTCTATGTACTTCAATCTTGTTTCATGTGTGATGTCACCCTTCTTCTCTGCCAGACATCTGCTCTGTTTCTTCTGGGATTTCATTCCAATGGCCATCATACTGTCTTGTATGCAGGTATGATTTTCTCAATGGGAATCTTGCTTCCAGGATTCTCCTTGGTATCTGTATTTTCAATGGTTTTGCTTGTGTCTCACACTCTGGTTCCCAACATATAGGGAATATGGGTGAGGTGGTTGAGGTGGGGGTACTTGGCTCCTTCTCTACAGCACGGCACACACCGCTGGCCAATGGACCGGCTCTCGCCGGATCCGAGATCCGGCATCAGATTTGTAGCCAGATCTCGGGATCGGGGACAGCTTTAGCCAATAAAACTCGAACATTTTTAATTTTTTAAACAAACACTCCAGTCACTCTGGTAAGCAACTCAACGAAAAGCGATTTGTATAATTTAAGCAAATACAACCGATGATGATGTAATGTGCTCTGTGGCTGTGCACAGGGCAGATTCAGTGATCTAAGCTGCCCTGTGCGTAGCCACAGGGCACATTACATAAGCGTTGGCTACATTTGTTTAAGTTTCAGTTTCGAAATGCTGTTGTCTCAAAGCACTGCCTTGTACACAGTGTTGAACCATGTACTGTACTTAAGTTCTTTTCTTTATCTTCACCTAGCGAAGTGACCTGTTTCTCGAAACAGGTCACTTAACTAGATGCTTATCAGGAAATGCTGTCGGTTACCGGTGAACTCTATTTCCTTGGGGTGCTGCTAGGAGATATGGGGTGGGAAATAGACATGTGTGTGTTTAATCTAGGGTCGGAGTATAAATAGTGTGGAGTTTGGAAAAGAAGCAGCATGAAAGAAGTTGGGCCATTTTAAAACTATTATTTTTAACATTTCCTTTGATCGGAGGTCAACTGCCAGCTTCAAACCCCTCTGAACTCCGCCTCTTCAGGACTCAGTCCCTTCCTCCAAACTCCACCCCCACCCCACCATTGTAGGATCCCCTGCACATTTTTTCACATTTCCACCACTGATGGCACAGGAGGCGTCCCGCACATACCTTGGAGCTCTGGCTGGCGTGACTTCACCTGGGAAGAGGACAGCACACCGCCTGGTTTGGGCTGCCCCAGGCATGCAGCTTGGTTTCAGTGGCCGTGCTCTTCTCACAGGGCCACTCACACATGAGACCAGTTATCATTGATGTTGGGCCCTCCTCGTCTGACCCCCGCGTGCGGGGTTAGCTCTCCATGGTCTCGTAGGTGCTCAGGCCCAGTGCTGGTTATTGGGCCCGCTCCCGGCGGATCTGAGATCCGGCACCAGATGTGTAGCCGGATCTCGGGATCCGGCCAGAGTCAGCCCCCCAAGCCCATTAACGGCGCTGGAAAACTTGAACCAAAAAAAAAAAAAAACACACCGGCAACGGCAGCATTGACTTTTACCACGGTTTTGGCGCTGGTGTGTAATGCAGAATGCTCGCTACATGTACAACTGACACCAGTGCCAAAGCCGTGGTAAAGGGCAATGCTGCCGTCCCGGGTGCTTGTTTTTCTTTTCTTTTTTTTTTGTTTAAAGTATTCCAGCATTGCTGGATGTTCACTACGACCCCGTCCTCTCTAGACCATGCACCCTCGCACCCCCTCCTTCCCACCCCCAACTCCTCCCCCACCCCGGCCCTTGTGTTGTGGGACCCCCTACCACATTCTTTCCATTTCCACCACTGCTCAGAGCCAGAGTAGATGCCAGGCCATACCTAGCATACGTGGCCCAGCTTTGAAAGTGTTCCTAGCGTCAGAGGCCATGCAAGGCCACTGCCCTCAGTGAGCAGACTCTCCCTACCCCCTCCGTCCTCACTCACTTCCAACCTTTTCTTCGAACAATCCTTTTGGCAGGGGACCTCTGTCTACCATTCCTGCTCTGTTTGTTCATTCATTTCGTGGTGTCTGTGCCTTTTTTTCTTTATTTCGATCAGGGGGCACGCCTGCCCCCCAACCTAGCTGGGTCCAAAATGGGCCAGGGGCTACATAGAGGTTTAAATTACATTGACTAACTGCTGACACAATGCTTCCTGATGAGCAGCATACTACCTGAAGAGCAGGGACACCAGCAGGAGCTGCAGCAGGAACCTCGGCCAAGACCATGAAGGCGCAGTAACGGTGGTGGCAATGCAGCGGCAGGACCACCAAGTCTGCAGCAGCAAAAGCGTTAATACAAGATTCCCTGGCTACAGCCATCGTACCACAGCATAGGTCAGCAGCCTGTTGCCAACCCCGCAGGAGTTCTAGAACAGGAGAACAAAAACACAAAGCTGCCAGGTTTTCCAGCGATGCCCCACCAGAAAGTTGCAGTATTTTCCAGGCACTGGTGCAAAGAACTCAGGTAATTTGATGGTGCCACTCTGCAGGCATTCAAAGCAACTTCACCTTGAACGTGGGAGGCAAGGGCGGGGATACCTTCCTCCGGGTGGGTAGACCAGGCCTTCATGGGGTGGGGGGTGTAAGGTTCTAGCTGTATTTTTATTTTATTATGCTTTTTTAAGGGCATTTACTGTTTGACTTTTGGCTCTGTCGTTGCATCTTGATTTGGCTTTTGTTTTGCTTTAAGGTCACAGATGTTATTTTTTTTGTTGGCGGCTTCTCCTCCAGCACCTGTTGTATGAGTTTCCCACTGTATTTTCTGTACACAGCAAGGCAAGGCATTGCTTGCCAACTAATGATATGCTGGCAGACAGCCCTATAAGAAATAATAACTGCATTAGAATAAGTGCAGTAGATTAGAAACCACATAGGCAGCACCCCTTTTCTTGTTTATAGCCTGTTGTATGAGGGCCTGCTATGGGCATCCAGCAGACCCCAGGCCTGCTATTGGTCGTCAGCACCTTAGAGGGTTGCAGAGGAACACCCGGTCTTAAGTGGGGGCAGGGCGGGCCATACCCAGGAACCATGCAAACCCTTGCCACCTTGCTGGCTCGAAGGTCCCACGGCATCATGTCCTGCAGGCCAGTGCTCACACGGTGTGGGCCTGCAGGCCTAAATGAGAGACAGACTCAGTCATGGCCCACGTTAAAAGGGCAATACACATAGGCGGGACACATTTCCTTAAAGGGGCAACACACTTGGGAGGGTAATACACCACACTCCTCCTTTTTCATAAAACAAACAAATGATACTGAAACCTAAATGATTCCCTACCCTCGTTACAGAACAACATTACTTGGGCCACTTCAGAATTGTAGGATGGACAACAGATAAGATGTGCCACGGCTACACACATGGGGCTCACATAGTTATAGACATACAACACATATCAACACACTCTAAACATGACCAGCAGGTGACCGTCGCAGTTGGCGAACCACCGGTGGAATGCTGGCAGTTCCAACACATTTCACAAGACCCCTTATTAACCCGGGGTCAGTGGCACTTCCACCACTGAATGACGCCATTGCTAGCGGCTAGCACCATTTAGAGCATAAAGGTGGTTGTTCCCAAAAGATTCAGGAACTTCCGTCCCCTGCACACTATCTGCTATCTGTAAATACAGATCAATAACGAAACAAAATAATAAATAATTTGTGCAAACAATTTGACACTATTATTTCAATCAATAGTTGAGATTTGTAAGACAGTATAAAAAAGAATAATAACAATCTCACAAGCAAGATTATATCAAAACGTTCATAGTTATTTATTATACATAGTTAGGCCCAATGTGTTTCGAGTTTACACTCTTCTTCAGGGGCAATATCATAAGTCCACAAGTTTCGAGAAAAGTAAAGAGAAATGTACATCTTAGGATGGTGTAGTACTCAAATACATTTTTTGACCACACTATCACATTTACTTAAACTTTTTGCAGAAATCACTAAATGCAGTTCATCAAATTAGAGTGAAACCACCCATTTAGCCGTCCATTTTTACATTTTGGAAACTAAGTCCGCCAGTGCTGGAGGTGGTGATCACTCTCAAAAGAATAGTAAAAAAAAAACTTAGAACAATCAGTAATAGAGGCGGAGTCAGCCTTACCAGGATGAGGTAATTATTATTATCTAATTACTGGTATTGAGCTATTCAACAAGGGATTTAAGAACTAGGATGTGAGAGCCACTTACCACCTAGGATAAGGCGAATTCCTAAGATAGACAGAATTTGTGATGGTTCAATAAGACAGTACTTCAGAGGCTGTCCGGCACCGAGCTATGACAAGAAACATATAAGAAAATAACAATGAAATAAAAAAGATAGCCTAATATATAGAGGAATACATATATATAGATATAGACTTACATAAAATAATAATAATAATTTAGCATTTATATAGCGCTACAAACCCTCAGGTATCTGAGCGCTGCTTATTATTACCCACGTGGGATGAGCTCTCTACTCGCTGTGCTATCGGACCGGCTATATGGTTCTACGTTATTTCGCCGAACGAAATTTCATCGTGGGACTTTTCATCGCTGACCCTTTCATCAGCAACATTTTTATTTGCTGCGCCCCCCCAACCGCCCCTTACTTAAATAATCATACCCCAACCCGCACAAACACCCCCCCTAAAAAAATAAATTTCAAAAAAAATGTTGGCGATGAAAGGGTCGACGATGAAAAGTCCCATGATGAAAAAGTGGTCGACGAAATGCATGTATACCGGCTATATAGTCTCACTAATGTCACACAGGAAGTGTAATACAGAAAGATCAACTCCAAAGGGGAAGGGAGATCTAATTCAAAGCCACGTCAAAAGAATGATGTCCAAATAGTCGCCGTCAGGTTGACAAGCAGTCAACTGCAGGATCAAAAAGAAAGAGTAAACTCAGTATCTCAATGCAGAGATGTTGGGTAAGTAAAGACTAGGAAGATCAGCCCTACAACTTAGTTTTTAGATGGAGATCACGAAAATCATTGAGGGAAACATGGTGGATCACATCCTGCCAGAGGAGGATGCGGCTCACTCATTGAGCTCCTTCTTAAGTACCCTATTGGTAATGATGCATCAGTGTGCATGCGCAGTAGCAGTGCACAACCAGCGCATGCGCCTAACGTTAAAGAAAAGTAGGGGCGCATTGTTATCTAGCGTCATGCTTATGACGGAAAAGCATGCATGCGCGGTGGCGTCAGAAAACAAAAACAAATTACGACATTCTGCACACGCACCGATAATACATAAGATGGTAAATGCGCTTATACGAAGACTGTCTGAATAATGTAGCCAAAAGACGAAAATATGACAATGATTGTGAATGGCAATTTCTAAGGAGGTTAAGATGCGGATACAGCTAGAGAAAACAATTTAAGACAAAGTACGTAAGAAAGGTGACAATGGGTGTGCAGATAAGTTAAGTTAAATCCCTCAGGTAAATGGTGGTGCCTATCAACCCTTATTATGTCCTGTTCCAATCAGGATGCACAATCTTATCAACAATAAGAGGACATTAGCAAGTATTTAAAAAAACAAGTACAGAGATACATTAACAAGTGTTTGAAAAACCACATAAGCATATGTCTGGTTAGGTGAATAACAGGCAATTCGATTTCTTGAACCCACAGAGTCATAGAAGATACATTCAATGTATTTTCAAAATCTTATTAGCCCTAGTTTTTGGATTGGATTTTTGAGGATGGAATTTTGAGGAGAGACCTAACCATAGTAGATTAGAGAAGGATAAGCGTATAGGTTCATTTATTATAATTAGGGGCCCAAGTAGTAGTCTTCGTTCATACCAAGGGGGTTAAGTGAATCAAGGCAATGAATCCAAAAAAGTTCTCTTTGAGATAATATTTTCTGTTAGTTACCTCCTCTAGGGAGTGGGTGTATAACTTCAAGTATCATCACTCTCATTTGTGCCACTGTGTGTTGGTGGTCTCTAAAGTGTCTGAACACTGGAGATTTGGGGCCTCATTACGAGGTGGGCAGAGTAGGTTTAACGGCGCTGGTAATGGTGCCGGTGCGGTAAACCCATTCCGCCCTATTACGAGGTTCCCTTGCGGGACCCGCTTAGAACGTCTGGTCAGACCAGACGTCCTTTGCGGGTTCCGCAAAGGGGACCAGGGAGCTAATAACGAGCCAGTTGCTAACGGGCCCATTATTAGCTCCATCCCCATTCCCATTGAGCCCTATGGGGGCTCAATGGGAATGGGGATGGGTTTTTTGAATGAGGAATTACTGGGTCCTCCAAGGCTCCAAGGTTGGAATGATCCGATAATTCCTCATTCAAGGAACCCGGACCCGGACACGATTTTGGAGACAGCCATGGCGCCAATAGCACCATGGCTACCTCCAAACTCGTAATGAGGCCCTTGGTATTTTTAGTGCAAATGTTTGACTTATGCTCTGTCCATCTTTCTTTTGCTTTTCTAGTTGTTTTCCCGACATAATACTTTCCGCATGGACAGCGTAAGGCATAAACAACATTTTTGGAGTCACAGGTTGCATATTGTCTCAGTGGTATTTTCTTATGGCATGTCCAATGTGATCTCCTTTTATCACATTGGAACAATGTTGGCAATTAAGACATGGATGAGTTCCATTTTTTGGTTTGTTCAGAAAAGTTTGATTAGTTGGTTTACGTTTTTCAGCTTTGATCAATTTGTCCCGAATGCTTTTGCCCCTCTTATATGCAAGCATTGGTGGTTCTGGAAAAAGATGGCTCAGTTGGGGGTCCGATTTAATAGTGTCCCAATTTTTGTGTATTATCCTCTTTATCTGAAAACTCTGGCTAGAGTATTTTAATGTTTGAATCAGGTTAGTTGTTTCTTCTTTGGTTTTGGGGTGAGACGAGACTCAAACAGAGAAAAGTTTAGTTTTGAACTTATCCTCAGGAAGATTAACGGAACAAGAAATCAAAACATTACATAAGGGGTTAAGTTTTGTACCAACGTACAGTAGTTCTCTCTTCGACATGTGGATAGAACTCTTCAAACTAGTAAGAAAAATGAAGTTCAAAGTATTTAATGAATTAGAGGTATCGGAAACAACAGCAATGGCAGAAAATGGATTTAAAGAATTCAGAAGCAAAAGCGGCTTTATCCCACCTATTAATGTGATGTCAATCGAAATTTTTCAAAGACAAACCATTAAAGATTTAGAAAAGATCAATTTTAAGTCCAAGTGATATGGCAATATGAAACCCCACAAGCTTGAGCTCACAAAGAAACTATACGGAGATGAAAATACCTTCAGCTATCCCTCCGCAAATACCTCCCCTCTCGAGCTCTTCACTCCTCTACTTCTAATTCCCTCAGGGTCAGTCGTTTTTCAAAGAAACGAGCTGGGGGTAGATTTCTATCTTCAGCTCGGGCCTCCATCTGGAACAGCCTCCCTGCCACTCTAAAATCTGAAGAGAACCATCTCCGGTTCTGGAAGCACCTCAAAAGGTTCCTCTTTGCTTCTGCCTTTGCTCCCCTTCTCCCCTGCTGATCTGCTCTCTTGACACTGTGCGCCTGGCCACCCTCTGTCCCTGGGCCCAGGTACCTGCTCACCTGCCACCTTCCTGCACTGCCTCCTGGTCACCCCTTGCACTGGGGACTGTATCTGTACCCATACAGCCCCCCCCATTTTTCTTCTTTTTCTGCACATATTCAGACTTACCCAGTCTGCTGCCTTAAACACAGCACTTGCTGGCTGCACTACCACAGTTTGCCTCCATTTTCTATTTCATTTATCTGCGCTCCTCGGCTTCTGCACTTTCCACTGTCCCCCTTCCATGCACTTTTTCCCTTTTCCCTTTCCCATGCACTTGCGCATTCTCAGTGTCACTGGGCCTAGTAAGATCTCTGTTTTGTTCTCCCTTGTTCCCCTCCCTTGCCTAGTCGCGCTCTGAAACACTTGTGTACGAGCGCAATACAAATAAAATATCATATCATATCATAACTCACGATCAGGTCAGCAGACAAAGGAGGGGCATTGAAATACTAAACACCGCTGATTATGATGCTGAGTGCAAGAGACAGTTGAGTGACCCAAATACGTACGCAAGATTGGAGGTCGATCCAACTAATGAGATCAAACATAATATGGAAGAATTACTAGCAAAAGCTGAAGATCTGAGCTGGATAAACCACCACACCAGAAAATTCTTAACAAACAATTTTCCTAAAATTCCACATATCTATACATTGCCAAAGGTACACAAAGACCCGATTAATCCACCAGGCAGGCCGGGGGGGCGTGGCCAGCTACGGAACGATGCAGACGTGAGCCTTCGAGCTCCCGGGCCCGCTGTATACATCCTGTCTAAAAAACCCTGTCAACCGTGTCAAATTCCCAAAATAATCGGGACCACGAAGAGAGGAACTATATCACATCAAATAGTGGAATATTGAGGCGGAGAGAGGACAGAGAACTACCCGAGGTGATCCCGGGAAGAGTTCCCAAGATGGCGCCGAACTACGAGCTGCCCGACGCTTCAGAAGGACCCGCTCGGGAGGTGGCCTCAGTGGAGAGGGTGAGAAGGGGGAAGTGAGGACCCGGGGCGAGAGATAGGTGCAATCGGGCCGTAGTACACGGCGAAACGCAGGGCGGAGCTGCGTGGAGACCACTTGGATACGGCGAGCAACTTCACCTCCGGCCGACGCTGAGCGGAGTGGCGTTTTCTCCCCTGCCCGCCAAGGACTCACGAGACAGAGGTGCTACCACAGCAGTGACTGCTTCCGGCTCCAGCCAGAGCCAGCTAAAGCCGGTACCACAACCCCTCCGATTGCTGTGGAGGGCTCACAAACCGAGCGGAGGTAGTTTCGCCAAACTCGGCGACCAGGCTCGAGCACACAGACATCCACTACGCTGACACAGGTGGGGCGCCGGCTTGAGGGGGGTCGGAGGTGCCTGAAGCCAACGTAAAAAGCCTTTATACGACATCATCTCCTAACACTGAGGGCCACCGCTACAAGCAAACATAGTGGCTGCAAGCTCAAAACACGGTGCACGCTCAAATGTAACGAGGGTGCGGGGGACGCCAGGACCGAGCACCCCAGTGCCTGGAGCCAATGTTTGCCCCCTAGCCAGGCCACAAGGCCTAGCCCCCACACAATCAGAAAGGGGAAACCGCCTTCATACAACAACATCTTCTATCTCAGAGGGTAGCCGCCACAAGCCATTATAGTTGGTGCACGCTCAATTCACCGTGCATACTCAATCGTAACGAAGGGGCAAGGGACACCAGGATGAAGCACCCCAGAAGAGGGAAACTGGGCACCAACAACAGACCACACCAAAGACCGCGACGAGTGCAGCCCATCGGACGCGCTGGAAGCATTAGGACAGGCCGGATGCACCGGCAACACATGATACGCAACGACCTTCTGTGGAGGGTAGCAAGACGCTAGTATTCGCCAGTGATAGGTGATAACAAAACACAGAATCCCGATCCGGACTACACCCGCTAGTCGCACTCACAGGCCTCTGATATGGGAAAAGAAAAACCGAAAAAGGCGGGAATACAGAGCAAAATCAACCAGTTCACTACGCCCGCAACAAATGCACCGACGGTGCATGAGCAAAGGGAAGCAATGGAAGAGGAAAGAGAAGTGATATCCCTGAAAGACATTATGGTGGCAATCGCCGACTCACGAGCTTCCATGGAGCAAAAATTAGATGGAATAACTGTGGATGTCTCACTACTACGCAATGATCTCCAAAAGTTAACTTCCCGCACCGGAGAGGCCGAACAGTGCATTTCTGGGACAGAGGTTTGGCTGAGGAACCTGGAGCAGCAGCTAAACAGAGCTACTTCTCGCCTAAAGGTATTGGAAGCGAGAGTAGATGAAGGAGAAGGCAGATCGAGACGGAACAATGTGCGGATCCTAGGCTTGCCCGAAAGGGCCGAATGCGACTGTATGGAATTGTTTCTGGAACAGTGGCTCATCGATCTGTTCGACCAAAAGAGTTTCGCTAAATTCTTCTCGATAGAAAGGGCCCACCGAGTACCCACCGGACGCCCACCACCAGGGTCCCCACCGCGCACGGTAGTGGCTAAATTTCTAAACTACAGAGACCGGGATGCTTTGCTCCAGATGGCACGCACGAAAAGCACGATAACTCATAATGGCTCCAGGATTGCCTTCTTCCCGGACTATACAAGAGAAGTGCAAAAGGCAAGGCAATCATTTGAGCAAATCAAGAAACACCTCCGTGCTCTGAATGTTAAATACAGTCTAATCTTCCCAGCCCAGCTGAAGATCTTCCATAAAGGGACAACGGTCCATTTCACCGACCCGAAAGAGGCATGGAAGTGGGCGGAATTGCACATAGATGGCGACTGGAGACCGAACCGGAGAAACAGAAATTGTCACCCTGGCACCCACCGGCCAGAGAACCCCGCCCGACCGACCACCGGATCGAGATGACATCTTGCCGCCACTCGAGGGGGAGGGCTAGGATAGCGAACAACGCAGCAGCGACTATCCAGACAGCGGCGCTGAACTGACGTGGGATCGGCAACGATCGAAAGCAACGCAGCAAGGTATTTGACATGGATGCAAAGAAATTTAGTGCCCGTTTCGGACGCACACACGCCCCCAGTTCCTTGGGAGTAGTTGTAGAAGTTGTAGGGGTTGTTAAGTACAGTCTGAGCAGACCCTAGTCAAGCTCGGACTGATGTTCGGGCGACAGGTACTTCAAGTTGGGGCGGAGTATGGGGAGGGGGCGGGGGAGTTTGGTTTTGTGCCAGAATTTGTTTGTTTAGTTCATTGTTTTAGGATGGCCCTGGGCTTTACTAGGGCGCAGGAATTAATGCACACTTTGGGTCGGGGGCTGGCTCCCAACGAGCAGACAAAAGTCACCATTCCGAGACACATACAGCACCACTCGACACACCCAATTCCCAACCAACATGACAGAATCTACCAACGAAAATAGGGCCAAATCCATTAAGATTATAACCTGGAATGTGAATGGGCTGGGCAGCAGTATTAAGAGGCGCCTGGTACTACAATATCTGAATCGATATGCGCCCGATGCAGCCTTCTTAACGGAAACACATCTGGCAGGCACGAACTGCAACCTCTTTAAGCGAACCAATTACCGAATAGCATTACATTCGGGCTTCTCCATGGGAGCCCGGGGAGTATTGATCCTAATACATAAGCGACTACCACTGAATCTCCTAACCGTTACACAGGACACGGGGGGTAGATTTGTGCATATAGGTGTGCAGTCATAATGTCGACATCAATAATGTCGACAGTCAAAATGTCGACAAAATAATGTCGAAAATGTATAATGTCGACATACAAAAATGTCGACACAATACATTTTCGACATTATTTTGTCGACATTTAAAAAACACACAAATACGTTTGATATATCAGTATGTTTATTAAATTAAAAGTAGTATGTGTAAGTAAACGTAACTGTACAACATAATAAATAAATAAAATTAACAATAATATTACTTTAATAAATATATAATTAAATACAACACCTTTTTGTAATTCGTTTCAACTTGTTATATAATAAAAAACCAGTAGATGGCGCTTGTGAGCTAAAAATGTATGTCTATAATTATTAACTTAGAATTGTTTTGACTTTCTACGTAAGGTACGTAGCACAACGTAAACGTGAGCGCCATTTTTAAAGCTCACTTTCGACTTGTTTTTACCGCGGTCGCGTCCTCGTCCCTTCGCTCCATGGATTTGTTTTTTTTTTGGGCATTTCATCATTTTTTTCATGGTTTTTCATCTGACGGACCGGGTCTTTGTGGATTTCAAGGATTTTATCGTACGGATGGTGGATTTTTTTTTTCGGATATGGCTTTTTTGGAAGTTTTTATGTTCATGCAGCAGCGAGATTACCCGGAACTGATTATTGGACTTTCGAGTTATATGGATTTTGGACACTTTTCGGTGAGTTTGGATACCTTTTTTTACTGAAGCTGTGGATTACAACAAGAAAACGGTACTTTTTCACGCTTAATGCAACGTCATTTTGCACCTGGATTCATGGATTTTATGGGGGATTCTTCACCTTTTTAACACGGAATCTTGGCCACCATGAACTGTAAGTACTCTTTTTAGCATTTTAAATTAAAAGCTATGGAATCTAAGTAAATGTCCTTGTTCTCTACTGTGAATGCTTGTACTAATTGCACTAATTTACTATCATAGTCTCTGTATTTTTTGGTTTTCGGTGCCCGATTTGCCAAAGAAATTGTTTGCGAAATTCTCATTTCTTGGTGTTGTTCTTCCAACTTTAAGTCTCGCAAGAAATGCCACAAACTTGGATTTTGGGTATTGAAATTTTTACTTATGCGGCTATGCCAGCCTTCTAATGCGTTATTTGTTCGGGGTTTGTTCTCCATGGTGGTGCGGTAGCAGTTCCATAACTCAATTGTGTATTTTGGTCGCCGTCTGTTGCCACTCCGTGTTAACTGGCCTATCCATGTATTTTCGAAGTAGTCTAGTAAATTTGTTAATTCATTCTCATGATTTTTATAGTATTCACTGTCAATTAAATGTTCGTAATAATTAATAACATGATTCTCCGGTACAAAAGCCAATGCAAAAAGTTTTTTTACGTTAATCTGAAAGTAACTGTCCTCCGTATATTTTGCTGACAAACCTAATTTCTGTATTTTTCTCCAAACACTTTGAGTGAAATGAAAAAAACAACCCTTTATTGTAGTGTCTTTGTACACGCATGAAAAACCCTTGATTTGTGCTGTTTCAAAATCCATGATTATTGTCTCTGGTTGTGAATCGGGTGTAGTTTCCTTAATTTTATTGTATACGATTTTGTAAGCGTCCTCTGTTTTTTTTGGCATCAAAAAGTAAATCAGTGGTAATGTTTTGTCATTGATTGTTCCATGGACAGTATAAAATTGAAAAAACGGGTGGGGGCATACTTTAAACGTGGCGTCACTTTGCCAATATTTGCTGTGACTTAGATGGCGAAAGTTTTCAGAGGTAGCGAACACCAAGATTTTTTCATTGTTTATTCCCATTTCGCCACAATAAAAATGTTCTCCTCTCGCTGTAATCTTAAAAATATCCGGAATACGTATATGTTCAAAGGATGTAGGTGGAGGGGGTAGGTTTTCATTGGTATGTTTTGCTCGGTTCATAGTGCGTTGCATCAACTTTTCAGCTGGTAATTGCGCTGTTACATGCGTCGGTAATTGGCCACAAACTTCCCTGAGTACCGATCCACTAGTTTCCCCCTCATGTTCTACTGCTTTTCTTTTAAGTTCCGTTAATGTTTTCCTGATGATTATAGTTGTTTGATCAGGCATATGATTGTGTTCAGCGTTTCCCTTTACATCTGTTCCCACTGTTACTGCGCGGGCTGAACATTTATTTTTTGCATATTCTGTGCAGCGCCAGTATATTCTCTCTTTTCGTTGAAGTTCTTTACAGAATATGTATCCATTCCATACCAGCTGCTTACTTCCTTTTTGGCTTTCTATAAATTCTATTTTGTTTTCCATTTTATCACCTGAAACGACACGTAAAAATAATTTTTTTGAGGTACTGTATACTATTTCCTTTATTGTAGACGTAATTTTTCATAATGGTAGTGCGTCTTACCTTTTCGCTAGAAAAAAGTACGAAAAAAATGCTGTCAATTGCCCGAAGTAACCTCTCAAGAGATGTTCTGTCAGGTAATGACGGTTTTTTTACAGCCGTTAACCGTTTCCTGCTATCAAAAACAAGGTGCTTTACTCAGGAATGTCATCTAGCGTGTTAACCATTTCGTAACCTATCTTTATCCAGTGTCACAGACAAGTGGGTGATTACGGACGAAGGGAAGGGGAGGGGGTGCTGGGATGGTTCGTGATGGAGGGTGAGGTTGGGGGGTTGGGGGGGGGGACCCCCCCCAATGATAATTTTGGTTATTGTCTATGATAATCGACCATTTTTTTTGTCGACATTTTTTTTTCGATAAATTGACTTCTTCCATTCTATGTATAGGATGTCGACATTATTGTTTTCGACATTTTTTTTTCGACATTTTTGCATGTCGACATTTTTTTGTCGACATTTTGACTATAAACCGTGCATATAACAGGGACTCTCTGGGAGCGGTCCATATCCATGCTAGCCATCTACGCACCACCAACCTTACTTACCGCCCTAATTAATGACATAACGCCTATACCCGCGGCAGATCCCTCGAACTTGATAGTGGTGGGGGGAGACTTCAATGAAGTCATGAATCTGGAGCTTGATCGCACGCATATCCGTACGAGAAATCCCTCAGTGCATACCAAACTGGCCACATTTGTTGACGCGATGGGACTAAAGGATGTGTGGAGACATCTACACCCTGGCACAAGAGAATACTCGTTTCTCTCTGGAGCACATGCCTCATTGTTGAGGCTTGACTATTTTTTTCTCCCGGCATCCGAACTACACCTAGCAAAAGATGCACAGCTCCTACCCAGAGGCATATCAGATCACTCCCGCTCATGCTAGAACTTAATACCCATAGACCAGTCCCTCCGCCCACATGGAGGCTAAATAGTTACTACCTGGGCTTTCCCGATCTAGTAGAGCATGCCCAGAACGCCTCAGAATCGTACTTTGAATTGAATACATCTTCCGTGGATAGCCCAGTAACACTGTGGGAGGCATAAAAACCAGTACTGAGGGGGGACCTCATCTCCCAGATCACAGCCCATAAGAGAAAACAGACTGAATCAATCCGGGCAGCTGAAGGGCGAGTGCAAAGGTCCCAGGGTCTCCCAGAATCTCACAGTGCGCTACAGCTAGCACAAAAACAGCTACACAATTTTGCCCTGGACAATGCCAAACAGGCACACACAGCGATGTGTGCCAGAGTGTACGAGACCAGGGATAAAGCGGGCAAAATGCTGGCATGGCTGGAGAAGCGAGATGAGGGGCTCCGACATGTCAGAGCGATTAGATCGCAGGAGGACACACTAATAACGGCAGATCGGGACATCGCGGAAGGGTTCGCAGCCTACTATAAGGAACTTTATAAAACACCAACCTCCCCCATTGATACCACAGCCATATCGGGAATCACCCTCCGCTCTTCGGAACCCGATCAAAGAGCCCTGCTAGAAACTGACGTTACGGAGCCATGGCAGACCTCCAA
The DNA here is from genome assembly GCF_040938575.1 of Ambystoma mexicanum. Lineage (NCBI taxonomy): Eukaryota > Metazoa > Chordata > Amphibia > Caudata > Ambystomatidae > Ambystoma > Ambystoma mexicanum. The sequence continues at coordinate 57,863,600 of NC_090929.1, read as the reverse complement.
GCCGGGAAAACCCTGGGACCCAACCGTTTCCCCGTAGAGGTGTGGAAGAAAATAGGCCGAAATTTAATTACACCACACTTACTGAAAATGTATGAAACCTGCCGAAGTGAAGGGACCCTCCCACAAGACCTGAGACAGGCCACCATAGTGGTAATACCCAAATCAGACAAGCCCCCAGACAGATGCAGTTCATATAGACCTATCTCCCTCATTAACACCGAAACCAAAATCCTAGCAAAAACACTAGCCAACAGGCTCCAGCAAATCATACCCTATTTAATCCATCCGGATCAATGTGGTTTCATGCCGCAAAGATCCAAGCGGATGAACATACATCGATTATACACAGCAATAGAAAATGCGACCACCATCCAGGGCCCACTAGCCCTGCTGGCGGTGGACTTCGAAAAAGCATTTGATTCGGTCAACTGGGAAGCGATCTGGGAAATAATGCGAAGAATGGGATTCGGGCCCCAATTCATGAGTTGGGTTAAACTACTGTATAAATCTCCATTAGCAGTCACAAAAGTAAATGGTCATGTATCGAGCCCCTTCGAAATAGGTAAAGGGACCAGACAGGGATGCCCCCTTTCAGCTATGATATTTGCGATAGCAATCGAACCACTCACGATAATGTTAAGAACCAATGAAACCTGGAAGGGATTCCGATGGTCAGATAACTGGGAAGACAAAGTGCCCTTATATGCAGATGATTTGCTGGTATACCTGAGTGATCCGGTCAGATCCTGTCCCATAGTGACCGACCTACTGCAGAAATACGGCTTCTTCAGCGGCCTAAGGGTTAACTGGGCTAAATCCACTCTGTTCCCACTAAGGCAGGAGGAAGAATCGATTCCGCCCCAATGTCCCTACTAGGTGGAAAGGGAACAATTCAGATACCTAGGTATACTAATAACGAACAATCTGAACGATTATATTCCCAGAAACTTGTACCCAGTGATGACAAGACTCGCGGAGGACACCCAACACTGGTCATCCCTTCCTCTGACACTACTAGGTAGAGCAGCGCCCTTTAAAATGATGTCCCTGCCCCGACTCCTATATATTTTGCAGAATGCCCCACTATATATTCCCCCAAGCGCATTCAGGAAAATAGATCAAGCACTCCGTAAATTGCTATGGAGTGATGGCCACCCGCGCATAGCACTCGCCACGCTCCAAAGATCCATATGGGAGGGCGGAATAGGGCTGCGCCGAATGCAGACATACTACTGGGCCAGCCAATTGACGAAAGTGAATGACCAACTGCACGGGGACACAGCTGCGCCACATAACAGATCATTAGAAGCCAACACTCCCGATAAACCTATCAAACAATACCTTTACAAGAAAAGGGCCCGAACAACCACCTCCAGTATGAGAGCACATATAACGCAAATTTGGGCAGAAGCACATAAATTCGTGGGATGGGGCGATAAATTATCACAGGCGCAGCCACTGTGGAATAATAGAAACCTCCCCGGTGTATATACGCTCCCCAAATGGCCGAACTGGTCTCAGCATGGATCGCTCACATTGGGTGATGTTGTGAAAGAAGGCAATATAATCCCATTCACGGAGCTAGCACTCCGCTTTGCACTTCCCCAAACCGAACAATACCACTACACCCAACTGCAACACGCACTACAGGGCATCCTCCCCGAGGCAAACTCCCTGCCGGAATATACCCCCATAGAGAGGAACCTTTTCCTGAACGAATCACCCACAAAGTGACATCAGTCTTGCACAGTGCCATAAGTTCCTTTGGCACGACAGATCTGCTGTCGCTACGGACCAAATGGGAGACTGACGTGGGTGCTATACTACCGGAGGAATGGGTTGTGGCACTGATGTTCCCCAGGGAGGTAGCCATTTCATCAAGACTTAGGCTGATCCAGCTAAAAATACTACACAGAGTATACTACCCTAGGGTTGCCCTCTACAAATGGGGAAGGATAAAGGATCCAAATTGTCTGCGATGTAAAACGGAAGAAGGTACCTTCTTCCACATCCTGTGGGAATGCACACGCATCCAACTATTCTGGGAGGTGTGCTGTAATGAGCTATCGAAGTCATGGGCAAGATGATTCCTAGAGATCCTAAGTTATTACTGTTGATAATGGACGATGAAATTGATCTGTCTAGATACGAGAAGCTGTTTTTGTCCACTACTACTGCACTTATGAAAAGAAACATTGCTCAAAAATGGGGATCAGATCTGACACAGAGTTATGAACAATGGAGGACAGATGTGGATGTTTGTGTTACAATGGAGCAAAGGGTATACTCGGCCAGATGCTGCCCGGCTAAAGCGCAGAAAGTATGGCAAAAATGGGAAGACGCCCAATGAAAGCTAACTCTGGGTAAATGGACACCAAGATATGTCGAAGCACCCCCTCACACCCATGGTGCTCGCAAGACAGGGGAAAGCAAGGTAGACCCTGCGCTGGGACAAGTGGACTCAATTCTAAATATATGTGTGTATCGGGGGGAGACAGTCATTGACCCTTACCAGCAGTGTGCTTCTATTGTTTGTTCTTTTGTTTATTTGTTTAAATACCAATAAAATATGTTATCAAAAAAAAAGAAATCCACCAGGCAGGCCCATAGTTGCCGGCACAAACAGCATATTACAACCATTGGGAGTTTACATCGACTATTTCAAGCAACCACTTATACAAAAGACGAGTACGTATGAAAAAGATACAAAACATTTTTTGGAATACTTGAGGGACACAGAATATGCGGCAAATAACATCCTATTCACCATCGATGTAAAAAATCTCTATACATCAATCCCACACGACCTAGGAAGAACAGCAATGGAATGGCTACTATTGCAAGAGGATGAAATCCCAGCTCAAAAAGAGTTTATTATGGCACTGTTGGAATTCATAGGTGAAAACTCTTACTTTCAATACAGAGATGAATTCTTCCTACAAATAGCTGGTACATCAACGGGTGCGACCATGGCACTTTCATATGCAAATGCATTCATGCATAAATTTGAGATTGACTATGTTTTGAAAAATGAATGCTGGAAAGAGAAAATTGGATTGTGGATTAGATATATCGATGACATTTTTGGGATTTGGAAGGACACAGAAGAAGAACTACAAAGGTTTCTTCAATTTTTAAATAGTATTGATCAACGCATTCAGTTCACATTTGAATTCTCCAAGGAATCGATACACTTTTTGGACGTAAACATCAAGAGGAGTACTACTGGCTACCAGACAAATATATACCAAAAACCAACAGACAGAAATCATATTTTACACAAACTCAGCTTCCGCCAACCAAGTTTAACAAAGAGCTTACCATACAGCCAGATACTGAGAGTTTAAAGAATAGTGAGTGACCCCAGAGACTATGAGGAAGCAATAGCAACTGCGGGTGAAAAATTCTTGAATCGTGGCAACACGAAAATGAGATTTATGAAGCTGAAACAAGGTTGGAGAGCCAAACGCGAGAACATCTACTGAATCCAAAACAGAAAATTGAGAAACGACCACTGATGGTATTTGTATCAAAATATCCAACGTATTAAGAGTATAATAAAAAAGAACTGGAATGTGCTAGCACTAGATGAAAGAGTGGAGCCACTGTTTAAAGAATTACCCACCTTCGCCTACAAGAGCAGTCAAAATCTCAAGGACAAATTAGTGAAAACAAGGAACTTGAGCATTAAAAAAGACACTAAACAAACTGGAACATATCCATGTTTAAGTTGCAGTAATTGTGGATATGTGCAAAAGGGGAACATTGTCAGCCACCCACACAGTGGAGAGAAAATAAAACTCTGTAAATTCGGAACATGTGCAAGAAAGAACATAATCTAGTCCATCAAATGCCCATGTGGAATGTACTATGTGGGACAGTCCAGATGTCCAGCTAAAACAAGATGGAACAAACACTGCTCCTGTACACGAAACCACAACAAAAACTCTGCTGTGGCACGGCACTGGGACATAAAGAAACACAATCTGGCACAGATGAAATTCCAGATTTTGGAAGTGGTTAAGAAGAGAGAACCACACATGAATATTCAACTCAGACTTGACCAGAGGGAATCCTTCTGTATTGATAAAGTGGGAACTTTATCCCCTAGAGGGCTAAATGAAGAGATCAATTTTGATTGTTTGCTATGAATAGACCTGTGAAAATGTTGATGATTATGTTAATCATTGTGCGATCTGTTTCATAAATAGAGATTGTGTACTGTCAGCAAAACTTAAATGCATTTATGTCGGACCAGTTGGTTTGGCAACCCACTTGGATATATGTAAGTACCATCAGAAGCCATCACAGAATCTAAGGGGAGGCAATATCAGGCAGCACTGCACGTTAATTACACCCTTTTGTTTATAATCATCTAAGATGTCCTCAATGAGCAAGACTGAGAACTTGACATATATGCATTTGAATAGGCTGTACCATATTCATTGAATACTAATCATGAGATTATGCATAGAACAATTGTTACTTTAAGCCACGTTATGGTATGAGATCCAAATAATGGAGCCGGGGGTCACGGCATCTGGTTTCAGACATAGTGATCCGTGTCTGACGTATAGTGAATGCAGGTATGGGTTGTGATCTGACTCATATATGCAGTGTCTCTCTAGTAATATGCACGGCAGTAATTTTCACCTCCGATCCGTAAGTTTGTTAAGACATCATGGTGATTGCACGTCCTATTTACGATGAATGCAGGCATGTTCTGTGACCTAATTCATACACATAGTGTCCTTTAATAACATACACGGCAGTAATATTTCCCCACCAATCCGAATGTTAGTTTGGGTGTCATGGTGATCGCACGTCCCGCCTACCCGTTACCACGGGGAGGCGGGACGCGAGGCGCGTCCTTGACGGCCATTTCTGGCCAGAGGACGTCTCCATGATCACCATGGCAACCTACAAAAACAGGAGGTTGCGCGCACTTGGTTTGCAGCGGCGTGCAGGAGAGGAGCAGCGCAGACAAACGTAAGAGGTAAGGACCATGTAGACAGTAACATTTAAGAGAAAGGATTACACCCAGGTACATGCCCAGTAATACATATTATTACTGTTGCAGGCAGGTTTTATACCGCACTCGATAGGACACAGGCGAAAAAGACACTAAATACAAAGGCTGAGCTAAACAAAAAAAATGGAAGCACGGCTTTTTAACAACTGGGGGTATTCAAGTGGCTTGTATACACAAACAGAGAAACTGACAATATTGTTGCTGTTTTCTTTCTTTTTGTCCCACTATATATCGGAACGTGAATCATTATATATCCGAAAGTGGTGGTATGTATATGCATTGTTTGAACGTTCATGAACATGTATAATACTGATTGAAATTTGTTGATCATGAAATACAATTGTGTTGTTGCAAATTGAAAAATGTAGCCCTGCAGATGGTGCTAGGCACCGAAATGCATTGGCAAGAGCCCAGATACACAAAAATAGTCTAGTATTTTAGAAAAACTCAGAGGAGTTTCTGAGATCATTTTTGAACATTTTTGAAAAATTGGTAAACAAAAAGAAACGTCTAAATTAGGTACGAAGAATTCTATACAACATAAAGGAACAAATTTAGCTCTGGTGAGGAGCAAGAAGCGAGCACAAGGTTTTACGGGGTGGTATCCACCCTGTTTCTTAGTTCCTGATTGGAACAGGACATATTAAGGGTTGATAGGCACCACCATTTACCTGATGGATTTAACATAACTTATCTGCACAACCATTGTCACCTTTCTTACGTAACTTTGTCTTAAATTGTTTTCTCTAGCTGTATCAACATCTTACCCTCCTTAGAAATTGCCATTCACAATCATTGTCATATTTTCGTCTTTTGGCTACATTATTCAGACAGTCTTCGTATAAGCGCATTTACCATCTTATGTATTATCGGTGCATGTGCGGAATGACGTCATTTGTTTTTGTTTTCTGACGCCACCGCGCATGCACGCTTTTCCGTCATAAGCATGACGCTAGATAACAATGGCTCCCTACTTTTCTTTAACGTTAGACGCATGCATGGGTTGTGCACTGCTACCGCACATGACGCATCATTACCAATAGAGTATCTAAGAAGGAGCTCCATGAGTGAGCCGCATCCTCGTCCAGCGGGATGTGGTCCACCATGGATCCCTCGATGATTTTCGTGATCTCCATCTAAAAAGTAAATTGTAGGGCTAATCTTCCTAGTCTTTACTTACCCGACATCTCTGCATTGAGATACTTAGTTCATTCTTTTTCTTTTTGATCCTGCAGTTGACTGCTTGTCAATCTTACGGCGACTATTTGGACATAATTATTTTGAGGTGGCTTCGAATTAGATCTCCCTTCCCCTTTGTAGTTGATCTTTCTCTGTTACACTTCCTGTGTGTCATTAGTGAGACTATATGTAAGTCTATATCTATATATACGTATTCCTCTATATCTTAGGCTATCTTTTTATTTCATTGTTATTTTCTTATATGTTTCTTGTCCTAGCTCGGTGTTTGACAATAAGAGATATCGGACAGCCTCTGAAGTGCAGTCTTTTTGAACCATCACAAATTCTGTCTATCTTAGAAAATCGCCTTATCCTAGGTGGTAAGTGGCTCTCACATCCTAGTTCTTAAACCCCTTGTTGAATAGCTCATTACCAGTAATGAGATAATAATGATCACCTCATCCTGGTTAGGCTGACTCCTCCTCTATTACTGATTGTTCTAAGTCTTTTTTTGACTATCTTCTTGAGAGCGATCACCACCTCCAGCACTGGTTACTTTCGAATTCAGACTTTATTCTTGTCGTCGCGTCACCTGATCTTCTCCTCCCTCTGTCCTTGACTCTTCCTGCTCATCCTTCCTTGTTTCATTGCTCCCATTGCTCATGAGTCTTCCCCTAAACCTTACATTGACTGAACACTCCCACCTTGACTTTCCCAGAAAGCTCCCAGTTTGAGTTTCCAGGTAAATTCCCAGTTGACATTCCCAGGGAGCTCTAAGTCGACATTGTAAGTAGGCTCCCAGTGTGGCAATCCCACAGAACTCCCAGAGTCCACATTTCCAATATATTGTACAGAAAAATCGCAAATTGGCTGCAAACATCTTGAAGAGCAAGATGCGATAGGAGGAACCCTGCTTGTGCAGCTCTGATTGCAAAGGCAGAGGAGATATCTGCACACCACTGATGGCATTATGGTGAGCAGGGACTTGAGTCTTCCGACCAATCACAATGAGGCAAAGCTTACTGCAGACTCGTGGGTACCGCTGACCCCATAAGTGAGATGAACTCTGCTATTGCACCTAAAAATATAAACGCTGTAATTGGTATTAAAACAAGGTCAAAAATGGGTTTTAATTCAATTAGCACCTTGCAGGTGATGTTGATGATGCTACCTGCCAATCAGAGAACTGGGAATGTGGGCCTTACCTCAGGGTATCAGCCTGCCTTCCTAGGCCCAGGACATGTGGGGAGCAATATCTTGCCTCCTGGGCTCCGAGACCAGCTGCCAGTCACTGTGCCCCTGCCCCATTTCCCATCACTGCTGCCACTTCCCCACACCGCACCACACCGCACCCCCTGCTTTTTCCTCTTCCGCTCTCACGGTCACTCCTGAACAGTGGTTGCTCTCTCGACCGTCTCTCTAATCTGCAACGACCATCACTGAAAGGCAGAAGAGACTATGAGATAAGTTTTGCTTTTTTTTTGTACTTGTGAAAAGACCACAGTGCTGAGTCACAATTTAAACAAATTGCTTTTGGCACCGAAGACAGCATGCCACCGTGGCGTGCTAACAGCTATAACCCCCTCGATGGCGGGCATTACTGCCTGGTAAGGGCACAGGCGACTTGGGCCATTTTCAAGTGGTAATTCCCCTAACCATGGGGGTTATTGTTTAAATAAAGGGCAATTGTACTCTTGGCATTGGTCGAGCAATAGCAGCTGGGAATAGCTTTGTCCGAATGCTTTGGAGGCTTAGAAACCTCTAGAAAACCTCTAGTAGAGCGTGAGATCTAGCGTCCATAAGGGGTCTGGTTTCCTCTGTAGATACTTCCAGTGGGGGTCGGCTAGTTCTTCTACCAAGAGGTGGTTCTTACAATCTAGAGTCTAAGGGATTCAGAAAGAGAGGAGAAAAGCCATACGTTCATCAGTGCACCCTCAGGTCCTTTGCAGCAGTCTGTGGTGATTCAGCACACAGACTGGCGACAAGGTTGAGATGGTCTCCTCGGGTCACAAACAGTTTTCACAGCAAATGATGTGCATTGCAGCTCCTCTGCCCCATACAGCGCTGTGACACACAACTTTGGCTTCTATTCACTATGCAACAAAGCATCAAGACTACAAGCCTGTCGCCACCACTACGACAGCACCCAACACGGGTAGACAAGGTGAAGTGGGAGAATGGAAGACCAGGCTCCCGTCCTTCACCTCTCGCGCTTGGCCTAGAGGGTCACGACCCAGACACCCGCCACGAGAAGAGTTTGTCCATTTACCAGACGACCAAATACCCTGGTACAGGAACATACGGATGTGTCCATCTGCCTGCCCAACAGCCCGCACTGGCCATGCCGACACCTGCGGCACGGACCAACTAGACTAAAATCTACACGTCGTTAGAGATGCCATGACGACCTAGACAACGGGAAGCACATCTGTACAAATATACACACTGGACATTCCCACACCGATCTACACGAAGAATATACTCGGTGCTATGACGTAGGCGACAGGCATATTCACGGACGTGCATCTTTATTATTTTTACATAGGCTTTCAGAATGCAGAAACACAAGACGCGTCATGAACTCATCTACAAAGCTTGCTCACGCTTCTCTTGAAACCAGTTACCACCATAAGAAATATAATGAAGACACGATACTGGTCATGGAACTATATGCTACTATAACCTAAAGCACCTATGCACCAAACGGACCACTTATGCACCAGGCCCAAGTAGGCCTCAAACAAGAGCTCCCGTGGACATTAACAAAGCAAGAGTCTGGTTGCTGATCCTGCAGAATGGGCCCGGTGAAACAACCAGCCAAGGTCGCAATGTTGCAAACCCACATTCCAAGAACAAAGCATCAAAGGCACGATGTTGCAACCTCGCACTCCGCGCACCAACGTTAAGGTCACACCTACAAATTAAACCAGACACACAGTGGAACAGCAATATTAATTGTGCAGAATTCTGCCTCAAACACGGTCCCTCCCCACGTGACCAAGCCGAACCTGACGAGATGCCAAACCCAGGAGAGAAAAGGCGTCTGGATCCCTCGCTACGAGACACAGGCAGATACACTTGAAAGGCTCAATGGACATCTGCGACAGTGGGAGCGGTCAGCCTTCCAACTATGAATAAATCCTCACATTGTCTGCACGTACCCATAGTGAAACATTGTTGCAATTGCAGGTACACCGAGAGCTGGGAACAGCGGTGGTCCCAGGCTGGGAAGCTCACTGGCGCACCAATCAGAACATGGGGCTCTTATCACTGACGCCAGTAATATTAACCAATCCTCAGGAGTCTTCATGTAACAATTTTCATGTATCTAATTGTAGGGACAACCCAGATATATCACCTGACTACCCTTTGTCCACTAACATTGTCCTCTATATGTGTGCTATACTAACCCTACCACTCGAGCAACCAATTAAGAGTGGCGATAGGTTTTTTTGTTAACTTTCTGAAGTGACGCAAATAGCGCGTCATAATACAGTAAAAAGGGCCTGCGAGCCCCATGCGTGTGTGTGTGTCAGGACGGACGCGTACGCTCCTTGACCCATCCCTGCCGTTTTGTCTAATAAACAGCAGAGTCACCTTGCTCCTTGTGTGTGTCTCATACTCTATCTCATCTGGGATACACGGGAGGAGTTGGGGCCTCCCTGCCTGGAGGTCTGCGGACGGCCCGGCCGACCCCGGCAGAATTTCCCCCCGACAAGTTGGAGGCACCGCTGAGATCTGTTTAAGATCGACTTTTTATTTTTTACTTTTTCCAGGCACTCCCGTTGCGAGGAGGCCCGGCGGCGCGGCCCCCTCTGCCGTTGCCCCCTTCTGAGGACTACAGGACCATCGCGGAGCTGCGAGAAGACCGGACAGCGCAAGCCGGATATTGGCCCTCGGGAGCCAGTTGAGAAGTATCCCGCCCGCGGTTGGCGAGTGTCCAGACGTGGTCCAGACGAGGGGAGGTGGCGAGCCGCTTGGAGGGGTGCACGCAGTCGAGCGGCCCTGCATCGAGAGAACTTGGTGAGCATGACACGCACAACAAGCAATGCGAAATTGTGAGGGAGGGGGGAGGAAGTAAATAAGGGAGGTGTTGTACAGATGCACAGCGAAGGTCTAACAACTTAGTGTTGCCAATGGAATGAATGGTAGCGAAACGAGTGTGAGAGCAGTCGGCTACGTTACACGAAAGAGGGAGGGCGGAGCACGAAAACATCACGTGCGGCCGCTCGTAAGGCACTGATTGGCCTAAGTCGTGACTACGTGTAAGGGTGGGGGTGTGTGTGGTTTCCTACGATTTGGCATTTATTGATCAATGAGTAGACGAGGATCCCTATTGTTCGAGCAAGAAACTCGATAGGTAGATGACGATTCCCTGTAGGCGGTGGCTAGTTGCCTAGTTACCCAATACGGAACATAATTGGCTGGTTAAGCCCTCCTGTTGAGGGGCGTATCACACGCGAGGCGACGCAGCGTGCGCAGTCCGATTATATTATTGATTTGATTACCTTGTTCCAGGAGTGACAGGAAGACAGCTGTAGGGTTAGCGGGGGTAGATTGCAAGTGTATTTGAACTTAAAGAACATAATAAGAATGTACCAGTAGCTCGAAGAGATCGGTGACGTCACCAGTAGGGATTTAATAGGATATCGCGAACACAAGGAACTTTGGTTTTGGGAGTGGTGGGGAAGAGAAATATGATAAGGGAGCGGACGCACAGATAAACGATAAACGAGTGGATCGGGAAAAGGAGAAGGGGAAAGGGGCATGGCTGCGCACGGAGAACGCCGGCCACGGCAAGTGTAAAAGGCGGAGGAGAACGGGGAAACAGGACGACTGTATAAGAGCGTCGTAAAGGGTACGCAGCCGCAGGGGGCTGCGTGCGCTTCGGCCGCAGGGGGCCGTAAGGGTGTAATAACAGAAGGGAATCGACAAATGTAAAATCATACATAAAGGATTGTCGTAAGTCCCCATACTTACGGGGCCAGGTAAACAATATAAGGTTGTATATTGTAAACTACTAGTGAAGGGAAGGATAACAAGTGGAGCGCCACTATGTCATACGGGACGGGGTCGGGAGGGTGGGGGAACACCCTCACTACACCACTACAACACATATGCACCACACTGCCACCCCATAGGGAGAAATTAATCAAGTACAGCATAGAGTAGACCCAGGGGACGGATAACAAAATGTTAACACCATGGCCGCCTAATGGGAGTTTCGATCCATATGCCCAACATTCACTGCTAAACCATCTGCACAATACATACAAGGGGAAGAAGTTGGCAAACCATGTGGAGGTGTTTAACTTATGGAGGATGTTCCAGGGGTCCCGACCAGGACCAAATGGAATGTTCACTATGGGGGAAACACCGGAAGAAAAGGAGATTAAGAAAGAAGGAGAGGATGGGAAACAGGGGCGTGAAAGCACAAAGAATACGGGGAACGGAGGAGAGGGAGGAGAAAAGATTGTTAAATCAGACGACATAAAAAAGGAACCGAACAACGAGATACCCATAACACCGGGAGTGAAAACGGAGGGAGGAGGGTTGTACCCTTTAAGAGAATTAGGAGAAATAGAAGGACAGTTAAGGGCGGCTGAAGGATACTCGAACCCAGCATACAGCCCTCCACCATATGTGGCTCATAGGAAGATGCCAGTGGGGGAGGGGAGGATTGGAGAAGAGCAGACTGTAGAGATAGGAAATGATGAGTGGGTAGCTGCACAGATATTATTAAAATTACGAGGTTCACTAACTGGAGAAGAGAGGGAGGTAGTAAAGAGAACAGACGAGGATAGTGCAAGAGAGAGTGAAATGAGGGGGGAGGAGCTATTACGGCAAAAGGAAGAGATTTTAGAGGAAAGATTAGCAAAGCTAAGGGATGAGCAGAATGAATTGATCAAACAGCTTGAGAGGGAGGAAAGAGAGAGAGTGAGGAAAAGGAAAGAAGGTAAGAACGAATTGGAAAAATTAAGGGAACGAAATGAGGAGCAAAGGAGAGAAGCTGAAAGGGTAAAAGCAGCGGCAGACAGGGTATCAAGAGTAGTGTTGAGAGAGAAGAAGAAGGAAGAAGAAGAAAGAGAAAAGGAAATGGCAATATGGAAGAGGAGGGTACTATCAGAGACAGCTAACAAATATGAAGTGGGAAAAGTAATAGAAAGTATAGTAGAGAGAGAAAGAGTGAAATGGGAAAGGAAGAAAGAGAATGAAAGAATATTGGAACAGATGAGCAACGAAGTGATGGAGGAATTGAAAAGGAAAAGGGAGGAAAATAGTAGGGAGATGGAGGAGAGAAGTGAAGGGGAAAGAGAAGGGAGGAGTAGGGAGAGTGACAGATGGGGGGATGTATATAGAAGTAGAGAAGTAGCAACAACATCAGCACTAGGGGGAGCAGTTGGTAACAAAGGAAAAGGAGAAACAGACCTAATAGACTTAGAGACAGTAACAATAAAAGGGAAAAAGGCAGAGTGGGGGGTGCCATTTATGAATGATTTTTGCAGTGAGGAAGAAGAAGGAGTGGAGAGAGAAGGAAGAAAGAGTGAAAGGGAAAGCTTAGATAAGCTATACCTCACTCGAACAAACATAGACTCGCCATGGATCAGTAGGAGAAGGGAGGACCTGGAGAGAAGTGAGGAGGGAGTGCAAGGACTAGTGGAAGGACAAACCCATGAAACCACACCATCCCCATCTCCATCACGCCCTCCCCCATCGCACCCTACATGCTCAACCACCGCACGCTCGCTGCACAGAATAAAGCTTGCGCCCTTCATGGACGAACTGACACCCTATCCATGTCGGCTTAGAGACCTCCCTAGTCGCAGGCAAGACAGACAAATAAACACGCCCACATTAAATACAGGAAATGACGAAAGGGGAAAGGATGGAGAAGGAGCTAGGAGCAGGGGTAATAAGGACGGAATTGAAGAGGTAAAGGAACCAGAAGAAGAGGAGGGGTGTGAGGACTCGATATTATGGAACATAAAAGGTGACACAAGACACAACTTAATGCCACTGTTGGAGAGAGGAGGGGTTAGACCACAGTACGTCCCTTGGAAGCATACGGATAAAGAAAATATAAAATGTAGGCTCCCATCACTAAGTGGAGGTGCGGGTAAGTGGATATATGAAATGGAAAAACACACCGCAGGACAGAAACTAGCAGTAGGAGATGTAAAAGGCCTGTTAATATCAATATTATGGGATAGAGCGGATGACATTTGGAAGAGAGCGGGATTCCATGGGGTAACAATAACAAACACATCGCATGATGGGGCACCATTTGCAAACTGCAGACATGCGTTATGGCAGGCACTGAGAGTACAGTACCCAGACACATCAGACATAGGAGCAATTACTTCCCGTAAGATGCGTGAGAATGAGGATCCTGTTGATTATATCCAGGATATCCAAGAGAAGTGGCGCATGGAAACTAGAGAACAATGGGACAAAACACCAGCCATATTTTATCATATACTAGTACAAGGGCTCCCAGAAGGAGTTCAGAAACAACTAAAGAAAGTAGTGGGAATGGAAGCAAAACCATGGCCAGAAATACAACTGACTATAGTACATCACTGCAGGACATGGCAAGGAAAAATGAAACAAAAGGAAGAGGACAGGAAAACAGAAGAGGCTAAACTAGTACAGAAAAAACTTACTAAATACACAATGGAAGGGGCACTAATAACTACGCCCATACCAATGGCCCAAAGCCCCACACAAGTAGTGGCTGCACAAGATCCTGCTCAAACAGCACCTCCACAGACTATAACACAACAAGTCCCGCCACTGCAATTACACGCACCAAACATGGGAGGAGGGTACCCAATGCATGGAGCTGGGTATTATAGTTATAATAGGGGGAGAGGAGGATTTATGAGAGGGAGAGGATACGGATATAATGCCCAACAGCAGGTGGGAGGACTTAGAAATTCCTACCCCACAGGGCAACCAGTATACCAGGACAACACAGGGAGCTTCCCATGGCAAAGCAGGGAACCACCCGTGTGTTGGAGTTGTGGGTTATTAGGACACATGTCACGTACGTGTAGGGTCAGGCCAGGAACACCAGCATGGAATGAACAGGCACAACCTAGGACCTCACAAGAACAGCAGGGCATACAACAACAGCAGACGTTACAACAAGGAAGTGACCCACAACAACAACAAATAACACAACAACAGCCACTGCCACAACAACAAGTAGCGCTAACACAGCAACCCCAAACTCAACAAACGCAATTGGGTAGGGTGACGGTCTTAGGACACAACCCTTACACAGGGAATGGCCAATCATTGTACCCACAATAGGACAGCCCACAGACGGCCTTGGTGTGTCCCATCCTGTCAGTAACACCTAATAGTGCGGAGGAGCCACGCATAGTGGTAACGATAGGTGACAAAAAATTATCATTTCTTGTTGACACCGGGGCAACCCGGTCTTGCATAAGGGAAGGTAAATTTAAGATGTCAGGCGAAGCCATGAACACCCAAGGATTTTCTGGGGCTAAAGGGTTGGTTCCATTTACTGATAACGTTCCCTTATCTATTGGAGATTATGATCTGTCGGTTCCACTTTTATATTATAGTGCCTCACCAGTGAATATACTGGGGAGGGACATAATGAACAGGTTGAATATGACGATCTCCTTTACAGAGGATGGCATAATTTGCTCTACTCCAGGGATTAACATGCTCGCAGCACGACAGATTATGCAAGCATACTGTGGACAGACAGCGATTATGGCGGAGCCAGTAGATGGCGAGCTATTCCAGTATGGAACAGACATGGTGTTTGCATGGATGCCAAGGATAGAAGGGAAGATATGGAGGAGGCCAGCAGCCTATCTGTTCCGACCAGAAACACCTGTTAATGAACCAGAAGGAAAGGTGTTTGTAATGGACATTGAGAGCATTATTGCAACAGCTGATTATATTGCTGTACATGCCCAAGATAAAGAAGGGAGAGCATGGAGGGCAGTGATAGCACTAGCAGAAGGATGTAGGCTGACCCAGGTGTCAGATGAGGAGCTGTTCTCAGAAGAAAAGGAGGAAGGTGAAATGGTGTTCATGATGAGTGTAGAAATATGGCTAAGAGTGGCTCACAAACAAGTAGCACAGAAAATTGCAATGGCACTTGAGGCACCCGCATGCACCCCAGTCCCCTTCTTTAAGGAGGATATGTCAAAGGTGCCCAAATCATTATGGACTATTAGCCCTTATGACGTGGGATGCATAAAAAGCATAGAAAAGGGTGCCATACTACCAAGAGTGAAACAGTACCCACTGTCAAAAGAGGCAGATGAGGGCATATATGAAACCATAACGGCCCATATAAACAATGGCATATTGGTCCCCTCAGAGTCACCATGTAACACGGCTGTGTACCCAGTGCGCAAGGCTAAAGGGGGGTCTTGGCGCTTCATACAACCCTCAGGTCCTTGAACAACATAGTAGAAGCAGAGTATCCAGTAACAGCAAACCCGGCCACAATATTGTGTGGCATTCCAGCAGAAGCATCACGGTTTACAGTGATTGACCTTAAAAATGCTTTTTTCTCAATACCATTACACCCAGACTCACAGGATTTGACAAGCTTCACTTACCGAAATACAAAGTGGAAACATACCAGATTGCCACAGGGGTATTGTGAATCACCCTCCATTTTCAATAGAGTAATACAGATGGATTTGGGTAACGTTGAAGTGGAAAGCACAGTGTTACAGTATGTGGATGACATAATAATTTGCAGTACAAACGAAAGTAAATGCAGAGAGGACTCCTTAAAAATGTTGACGATATTGGCTGAAAAAGGGTACAAGGTAGACATGGATAAGATACAATACTGTCAGGAACAGGTACTTTACATTGGCCAACTGATATCCCAACAAGGAAGAAAGATTGCACCACAAAGAGCACAGGCCATTTCAAGCACTCCAATGCCACAGACTGTGAGAGAATTGCAGCAATTTCTGGGGCTGTGCAACTACTGTAGAGCATGGGTATTTGATTACAGTTCATACAAAGGACCCCTGCTTGAGGGTTTGAGAGAAGCCAATAAAGGGGAGAAAACGTTGAGGTGGACTATGGAAATGAGGGAGGCCTTTGATGAATTGAAAGACGCGATATCAACTGCTCCGGTACTGGCATCCCCAGACTATGAGCGACGATTTTTTATATTTTCACATTGCGACTCAGCAGTGATGAAAGCAGTATTGGCCCAAAAAACGAGCATGGGCTATAAACCAGTAGCATTTTACAGTGGTCACTTAGACCCTGTGATGTTAGGTCACTTCCCTTGCGAACAAGGTCTCGCTGCAGCTGCTTTTGCAGTGGAAAAAGCATCAGCAATAACCATGGGGTGTCCAACTACACTGTTTGTGGAACATGCACTATTTGCAATATTGAATAAACCTAAGTCCACACTAACAACGCAGAGGGCATCAGGTTATGAGATCATTTTGTCTAGGGCTGAACTAGCAATTGTTAGATGTAGCACGGTTAACCCTGCAAGGTTCCTAGCAGAAATAATTGAGGAGGGAGATTACGCCCATGACTGCACCCAAATAACTGAAATGTACTCGTGTACTAGAAAAGTTGAAGAAAACGCACTAGAGGGAGGTGAGCTTTTGTTTATTGATGGGTCATCAACTATTGATCAAGGAGATGGGATACGGAGGACTGGGGCAGCAGTGGTAAAAATGATGGAGGCGCCGGTGTGTGTGGCTATGAAATGTGTACAATTACCACAGCATTATTCTGCTCAAGCCGCGGAACTGGTTGCACTGATATTGGCATTGAAGGAAAGTTTTGACAAGCGAGTAACCATATACTCCGACAGTGCATATGTTACATCCACTGTCCACTCAGGGCTATCAAAATGGAGAAGAAGAGGGTTTAGGAGAGCTGATGGCACTCCAGTGCAACATGCCCTCTTATTGGCTGAACTGATTGAAGTTATAAACGACCCCCAAGAACTAGCCCTAGTAAAATGCACCGCACACACCAATGGTGAAGATCACGTCTCAAAAGGGAATGCAGCAGCAGACGCACATGCGAAATATGCTGCATACTTTGGTGAGATATGGAATCCCACAGACTCACAGAGAGGGAGAGGGAGGGGAATGGCTAGGGAGATGTTGATAAAAGAAGGGTACACCCATCTCCCAGCCACACAGATTATGGAGCTACAAGCGGCTGCACCAATGGCCGAAAAAGAAATATGGGTAAAAAGAGGATGTACAATGTCACCAACCGACGCACTATGGCGCCAGGGTGGCACTGGGAAAGTTGTAATACCGTTGGCACTTTTAAACACCGCCCTGAGCCAATTACATCACCCAGCCCATACAGGCAAGGAAATAATTGCAGCACGAATTAGAGAAGATTGGTTCTGTTCCGAGTTAAATTCTCATGTGTCGAATTTTATCAGCAATTGTCTCACATGTCAGCAGTTTACGGCCGGTCATACCTTAAAGGTGATAAGAGGTACCATACCCCGGCCAGAGGGACCTTTTCGGCACCCTCACATTGACTATGTTGATATGATCAACATATGTCAAGGTAATAGGTATATGATTGTTGTAGTATGTCCATTCTCTAGGTGGATTGAAGCAGGGCCCTGTTCACACCCAGATGCATTTAGAGCAGCCAAATTCCTAGTAAGGGAGGTCTTCCCCAGATGGGGAGTGTGCGAGGTGTTAAGGTCAGACAATGGCCCACATTTCGCAAACGAAATGTTCCTGCATATCACATCCTTGCTGAGCATAAAACATAAATTCGCATGTGCATACCACCCACAGGCTAACGGTGTATGTGAACGCCTGAATGGCCTATTGAAGGAGGCAATTGCAAAAATACAACAAACAACAAAGAAAAGCTGGTTGTAATGCCTTCCATTAGCCCTATTTGAATTGAGGAATAGGCCAGGGTCCGACCACCACCTCACCCCTCACGAGGTGGTTACTGGACGTCAAATGCGCCTTCCCCTAACGCCAACGTCAAGGGCATTCACTGACCACGAAAGTTCAGCAAGTGTGTTAGGTGATGAAATGTATCAATATGTGTCTTCTTTGATTACTAGTGTTGTGTTTGTGTCTCAACAGCTCGAGCGCACACGGGGCGGGTCTACCAGCAATCAAGAAGAAGGCGCCAGTACAGAATTGGAAAAGGAGAACTTGTGCAAACTTGCCAAAGGTGACCACGTGCTACTTCGCAATTTCAATAGAAAGTGGAACGATAAGCGGTTCACTGGCCCCCATCTGGTAGAGGATGTATCAACAAGAGCAGTAAAACTAAAAGACAAGCGTGCCTGGAACCACCTACATGATGTAAAGATCTACAAACTGCAGACCCGCCCCAGCGCCAACGACAGGTCCAGTGGAAGAGCAGCAACAACATCCCCGACAGAGGAAGGAAGCTCTACCACGGACAACAACCCAATTGTTCCCTTACCATGTCACTACCCAGCTTCCCCGGAGACAATAACTGACGAAGAAAGGGGTGATCCCCATACTGCCCACCCCATGGTCACACGCTCAAAGAGTAAAAATACTTCCGCCATCTGAGCCCAAACCCCCCGCCCATTGACCACCAAGTATAGTTATAACTGAACTGAAAGACATTGCCTCACAAATACACATGTAAACAAGTGAATGTTCTCTTTTTCTCTCGCACATACAGGAACTGCGTATTATTGTATTGTTAAGATAATAGCTTACTAACAAGTTCACTGCCCAGGTGTAGATGGTACTCCCAGACGATAACTACCCAGAAGAATTGTCACACCAATTTGTATACGAAATAAAAAGGCCAACGTACCTAAAAGAAGAAGGGTGCGTGTCTACTACACAGCATTCCTCTTGGCCATAGAATATTCCATGCCCCACCTCCGCCCATACTTGCCGATCCTAAGAGACAGATCACTTAGAGTAGCGTGGGAACAGCTCTTCGCCTGGGCACTGAATGACTATTTGATAGGGAGAGCTTAAAGGAAACAAACAACTAACATTTAATAACAAGCATTTTGAGATTTTTCAGGTGGGCAACTTTAACGTCGCAAGAATACGCTGCCAGGACTGCAGCAAGGTAAGAGCAAAATGCCGGTGAGATTAGCATATGTAATAAAAGTAATAGGGATTTTGATGATCACCGGGTTCTTGGCTGCCTCTGTATGGCAGTACAGCTATGCTATTAATTTTATTGCTGCACCTAAACCTAATATACCCCCGTCCCCTGCTGCAACAGGTGTTACGTCAGGTGATAGTAGTAACCTTGCACCCAAGCAAAATAGAGTTAAACGCAGCACATACTCAGACAATAAAGGTATTGATAATTATATACAAGATTCAACACACGTCACAAACAACATATGGTACCAACACATGACCCGCATTGGTAAGCAGACAACTGAGGACAGCTGCTACGTTTGCTCATTAATACCATACGCCATGAGTGCTTCACGAACATTTGTTGCCACAGAAATTGATGAAAAGACAGCACGGTGCATAATATACTTGGCACTGTTCCAAACGAAAGGAAGATTTCAAGGGACGGTAGTGCACATGACATGGAAAACACGAGACTCATATCCATATGAAAACAACTTCCTCAAGACCTATTTGAGTTACCACAAGAGCAGTTTACATGCTGAAGCATTCAGATACATAACAAGTGGCCCTGCAAAAGGAGAAACAAAGAAAGTAACACTGCAGTATCTACCATGTGATTGGTACGCCACTGAAGTTCCGGGTAAACAAGGATGTTGGGAGAGGCCGCTGGTGACGATAACAGGAAAGGTGTATCTGGACAACAGCTGGGAGATAGGAGTGATTAGCAACAACATGATAACAAAAGAAACTATCTCAACTATCGAGGCACACAATCACCGATGTTGGACGACGTGGATCAAGTATGTACCAATGCTCACGTGGGTAGAAACAGATGAAGACCCAATAACAATACTACCACTGACTGCGCCCAAGGCATGCTACCAGCATAAAGGAGAGGTGGACGTAGGATATAACACCAATTGTGCAAGTGTGATGGAGTTACCTGAGGGGGGAGCAGGAACAGCAGTAATAATGGACCATTATTGGGCCTGTGGAGAAAAGGCATACCATACACTGCCCCCCCTGTGGAATGGTGTGTGCACAATGGTGCACGTCAATGTACCATCACTAGTGGTACCTAAGAAGCATGTCAATGTGGCGAACTTTCCCAAAATGGATGAAGGGGACAAGAGAAAAAAGAGATCTGCACCACTTCAGGAGGAGCAAGGGAACAGGACCAACAGCAATGATACTGTCCTAAATAGAAGAAAAATACAAGGAGAGCCACTGACAGGAAATTACCTGTGGGGAAGGTCGGAAACGGCACTAACCTCCATACCGCCAGAACACAGACTATTCAGCAGAGCAGCAATGTTCTTCTCCTCAATAATACACCCGGGACTGCAGGCTTATGCAAACGCGAAATGGCTCCAAATAACTAGATGGGAACTAATGATGACCATCAATTCTACAGTAAATGGGTTTAACGCAATAAAAGAGGAGCTGCGAGCTATAAGGATGGTAGCACTCCAGAACAGATATGTATTGGACCTTCTCACAGCGATGGAAGGAGGAGTTTGTGCAAAGATAGAACAATCATGCTGCACGTTCATACCTGCCAACGATGCTGATAATGGTACACTGACGGAAGCAGTTTCACAATTGGCCCAGATGCACTCCAAAATGATGGATGAAAGTAACGGTGTAAACAAGGATAAGAGCTGGTTTTCACTATTATGGTCATGGATGCCATCCTGGCTGTCAGATGGACTGAAAATAATAGTGGGTTGTACTATTTTGGCTGGAGCTACGCTGATCATAATTAGATTTTGGAAGGCCCGGAAGGCACGTACCACTGACGAGTTGCTCGAAATGGTGGGAATGCACCCCTTGATGCCAGCAGATGACGGCCAACATACAGGTGTGATAATACAGGAGAGGGAGAAGTTGCGCACCCAAATCATCACCAACCATCTAGACCCACCATCAGTGAAGATCGAGAACCCAAGAAACCCCAGGAGTTACATAGGGAAATGGGTATACTGTACTCCTGGAGGAACCTGTGAATATATGTATTGGTCATTTGAAGATCATGTAAACCATTATGGACATCTAGGAGGAATAACTAAGATATGGCGAGTAAGAGGAGATAACGAGAAGGATATGTTTGTGGTCGACAAGTCGACCAGAGGGGGGACTGAAGTGGGAGAATGGAAGACCAGGCTCCCGTCCTTCACCTCTCGCGCTTGGCCTAGAGGGTCACGACCCAGACACCCGCCACGAGAAGAGTTTGTCCATTTACCAGACGACCAAATACCCTGGTACAGGAACATACGGATGTGTCCATCTGCCTGCCCAACAGCCCGCACTGGCCATGCCGACACCTGCGGCACGGACCAACTAGACTAAAATCTACACGTCGTTAGAGATGCCATGACGACCTAGACAACGGGAAGCACATCTGTACAAATATACACACTGGACATTCCCACACCGATCTACACGAAGAATATACTCAGTGCTATGACGTAGGCGACAGGCATATTCACGGACGTGCATCTTTATTATTTTTACATAGGCTTTCAGAATGCAGAAACACAAGACGCGTCATGAACTCATCTACAAAGCTTGCTCACGCTTCTCTTGAAACCAGTTACCACCATAAGAAATATAATGAAGACACGATACTGGTCATGGAACTATATGCTACTATAACCTAAAGCACCTATGCACCAAACGGACCACTTATGCACCAGGCCCAAGTAGGCCTCAAACAAGAGCTCCCGTGGACATTAACAAAGCAAGAGTCTGGTTGCTGATCCTGCAGAATGGGCCCGGTGAAACAACCAGCCAAGGTCGCAATGTTGCAAACCCACATTCCAAGAACAAAGCATCAAAGGCATGATGTTGCAACCTCGCACTCCGCGCACCAACGTTAAGGTCACACCTACAAATTAAACCAGACACACAGTGGAACAGCAATATTAATTGTGCAGAATTCTGCCTGAAACACGGTCCCTCCCCACGTGACCAAGCCGAACCTGACGAGATGCCAAACCCAGGAGAGAAAAGGCGTCTGGATCCCTCGCTACGAGACACAGGCAGATACACTTGAAAGGCTCAATGGACATCTGCGACAGTGGGAGCGGTCAGCCTTCCAACTATGAATAAATCCCCACATTGTCTGCACGTACCCATAGTGAAACATTGTTGCAATTGCAGGTACACCGAGAGCTGGGAACAGCGGTGGTCCCAGGCTGGGAAGCTCACGGGCGCACCAATCAGAACATGGGGCTCTTATCACTGACGCCAGTAATATTAACCAATCCTCAGGAGTCTTCATGTAACAATTTTCATGTATCTAATTGTAGGGACAACCCAGATATATCACCTGACTACCCTTTGTCCACTAACATTGTCCTCTATATGTGTGCTATACTAACCCTACCACTCGAGCAACCAATTAAGAGTGGCGATAGGTTTTTTTGTTAACTTTCTGAAGTGACGCAAATAGCGCGTCATAATACAGTAAAAAGGGCCTGCGAGCCCCATGCTTGTGTGTGTGTCAGGACGGACGCGTACGCTCCTTGACCCATCCCTGCCGTTTTGTCTAATAAACAGCAGAGTCACCTTGCTCCTTGTGTGTGTCTCATACTCTATCTCATCTGGGATACACGGGAGGAGTTGGGGCCTCCCTGCCTGGAGGTCTGCGGACGGCCCGGCCGACCCCGGCAGAATTTCCCCCCGACAAAGGCTTTAGTCAACAGCCAGAGGCAGAGTGAGAGAAGATCTCCTCAGGCACTTCAAAGAGATCCCAAGATCCCGAACGGCATGTAAGAGGCTACTCAGCAGGATCAGCCTCTCCACATAGGAAAACTTAGGCTCCTAAGGGTCCATGCTTCAAGGCACCGCCAAGAGACACATCTTCTTGTCCAGGGCAGTTCACAGACATCTTCAGGCACAGGAAGCTTTGCGTAGGCAACACAGAGCCGATCAGTAACAGGGGCTTGATCCGGAGTCACTCAGTATTCACTCTTTAAAAACGTATCCAAAGTGTAGCTGACTAGACTGCCCGCACTTCAGAATGCTGTTCTTCATGGCTCCTATGAGGAATTCGACCATCCGCACAGGGAGTGTGTGCAGGCCTGGGCTTTTTGAAATGTTGTTATGAAATTGAACGATGGGAGATCAACTTCTGGAAAATGTGTGTGGCTAATCCACACAAATATTCCCATGCTCGCCGCACAACAAACACATAGTCACGTGTATTCTCGTTGGACACAGCCTACAGAGCAGTCCTCCTGTCTTCTTCAGCTGGAATGTGACAGCCATGGGTACATCAAAGCATCTCCAGAAGGGGGAAGGCAAAACCTTATCCCTGCCATGGTGTCACGACCCTCACCCAAAACCCCCTCTGTCAAACCCATTGGCCAGGTGGAGTCAGGACTCGGGCCTCTAGAGCCTGGCATCCTCTTCAAAAGCCCTCATGGGGCCAGTCCTGGCGCCTATGGCGCCAGGCTCATACACCATGAAAAACAATGTGCTTGGGAACTACTTTATTGTATTGTCAGCCAACATGGAGGCATCCACATAACTTGGTTCCTAAGAACCAAGCTATGTGGTCTGGTGTTTTGGGTGTGGTAGCCTAGGGACTACTTTACCTGGACTATTTTGTTGGGGCTATTTAAACCACAACCGAGCAAGACAACACGGTTAGCGTTACTTTGCAGCTTGCAACGTGACGCTCACCGTGTCCAGCTATTCCCTCGAACCTCGGAGAAGCAGAACCTGCAAGGAGACAAAAGGAACATCATTAGCAGCAGCATCTTACCTGCAGTCTTCATCTTTAAACACTTGCAGCTACTGAGAACAGCTTCCTCGAATCTGCACGCCTCCCGGACAGAACGACCTGAAAGAGGAAGATAGAGGCAACATTAAAGAAAGCAGTAGAGACATTTACAAATTACGAACTGCTCAAAAGGCTTACCTGGCTGGTCGCCTCTCGGCTGGCACCACTCCGGACATTCCATTCGCACTGAAGAACACCGTGACCTACAAGGAAGGAAAACACAGGTTAGCAAAGGCAAGACTTTGCAGCGCTGTGCATAGCGCTTACTTACCGCATCATAGCGCTCTTAATGCGCCATCATTTACCAGCGGGGCTCAACCAAGCCAGTTCGCCGTTCTGAAGCTCTGCATACCTAAGGGAGAAAAAAGAGACATTTTAAACAAAGAAAGGCACACAGGATAGCAACAAAACTAAAGAACAGCAATAAGACCTACCTGAACAATATCAAATGGGCCGGCGTCAGTGAAGTAACTGGACAGCACTCGCCCATGAAAGACAATGCACCCCTGCAAAGAAGGCAGGACGGAGAGCACGCCTAATTCTACCACAAGGTGAGGAGAAGGCACCAGAGGGACTGAAATCATACAGGGGTGGAGGGAGGATACTTACCCCAGTCGGTCAGTCTTGAACGCAGTCCTCCTGTATTTTCAGGCAGAACCTTCCCCGCAGACCACATCAGGGCAAAGCTGAGAAGCATGCCAGCGAGTAACCCGGCTGGGTGGCGTCCCTGTGGATACCAGGTGAGCGTAACAGAACGCGAAGACTACCATAACAAATACACTTGGGCGCCATGGAGACATCAGAAATTGACCAATTGGCCCAATTACTAGGAGAGCTTCGTGCTGAGGTTCATTCTGCCCGACAAGAGACTAATGCCCTCCAGAGAGACCTAATAGTGACCAAAGAACACACTGAAGAGATTAGCAGGCAATACTTGCAATCACAGGCAGGACAGACACCTCTACCTGGAAGCAATTCAACAATGCAAAACCCTGCCATACCACCCACTCCGGTACAGATCACGTTACCTGGAACAGTGCCCCTGGCACCACCAGAAAGGTTCTCAGGTGACCCACGGAAGTATGCAGCATTCATCAATCAGTGCCGCTTTCATTTTCTTTGTAGGCCTGGAGCATTTCCAAACGACCAAGCTCGGGTAGCTTTTGTTTCATCATAGCTGAGTGGTAGTGCAGTAGATTGGTCGGTGCCGTTGGTAACCCATGACGATCCTCTATTCCATGACTTTGGGGGGTTCCAGAGAGAAATGGAAAAACTTTTTGCTCGCCATACCCGGGAACAAGCAGTAGACAATGAACTCTTGTCCCTCCGACAGGGGAATCAGAACTTGTTAACGTACATTGCTACCTTCAATAGACTGGTTGCCGAAGCTAAATGGCCAGAAAACAAAAGAACCACGTTATTCCATCGAGGCTTATGAGGCGAATTAAAGGACGTCTTAGCCCAGGTGGTTGATCCACCCAGAGACTGTGCAGAATTCATAAATCTTGTCGTGCAGCTAGACCACCGGTTGCAGGACCGAAAGGCAGACCTGTCTAAGACGGACCCTCGGACCGTGTATGTTCAACCAAGGGAAAACACACCCCATGTACCTGAAAATGCTGTAGAACCCATGCAGATTGGAGGGATACGGCCTCCAATAACAAAACAAGAGCGGGACAAAAGAAGACAACAACAGCTTTGTTTGTATTATGGGAAACCAGGACATTTCCTGAAGGACTGTCCAGTAAAACCCCCAAGAAGAACAGTCGGGGCCACAGAGAAGGATGAAGCTAAAGAATCGAAAACTACCAAGCTCGACAAACGTAGAGGTCAGTTTGTCGAGTGAGAAGAAAGAGTTGCTGACCTGGCACTTTGCAATACCAGTGATCTTAATTAGCCACCAACAGTCGTCAAGAATGCATGCCGTTGAAGCATACATCGATGGCGGAGCAGTTGGAAATTATATTGATCAAGAACTGGCAGCAGAGATGGGGCTTCCTTTATGTTCTAAGCCAACTATGGACAAGGTAACCACCGTGGATGGGACAGAAATCGCTTCCGGACCAGTAACCCAGTGCACAGCCAGGGTAACCTTCCTGTGCCAGGACGGTCATCGGGAGTCTATTTCATTCGATCTCATCAAGGCACCTTAGTTCAGGCTAATACTAGGGATGCCATGGTTGGTTGCTCACATCCCTTTGATAGACTGGCGGGCATGAAAATTAACCTTCCCCGGTGACTGCTCCCCTGCTTGCTATTACCAAGAGGAGAAACCCAACGTCTGTATCCCCATGACTCCCGGAGTGACAGTATCAACCCTGGGAGCAACTAATACCTTGCCAAGTAAATACCATGATTTCCAGGATGTTTTCCAAAAGGACCGAGCCAATACATTGCCGCCGCACAGGCCCTATGACTGTCAGATCGACCTTGTTCCTGGTGCACAAATCCCTTGCGGCAGGATCTACGCTCTCACAGAACCAGAAAACCTTCATTTGAAATCCTATTTAGACCAGTACCTTGCAAACGGATTTATCCGTCCTTCGAAGTCCCCCGCAGCCAGTCCTTTGTTCTTCGTACTGACAAATGAAGGAGACTTGAGAACCTGTATTGACCACTGTGCATTGAACCAGATCACCCTGAAGAACCGCTACCCCTTGCCACTTATCTCTGAGATGCTAGACCAAGTTAAAGATGCCCAGATTTATACCAAATTGGACCTTCAAGGTGTGTACCACCTGGTCCGAGTCAGAAAAGGAGATGAATGGAAAACCGCCTTCCGTACTAAGTACGGCTTGTTTGAATATCAAGTCATGACCTTCGGGTTATGCAACGCTCCGACGGCATTCCAATATGTCATGAATGACGTCTTCAGGGAGTTAATTGATGTGTGCGCCTTAGTGTACATAGAAGACATCTTAGTATACTCAGCCTCGGAACAAGATCATGTCAGGCACGTTCGTTCAGTCCTCACCAAGCTCCGTCACCATCGCTTGTATGCAAAGCTTGAAAAATGCTTTTTTCACGTCACCGAAGTAGAATTTCTTGGTTTTATCCTTACTCCAGGTGGCATCAGAATGGACGTGCACAAGGTAGATGCCATTCTGAAATGGCCTTCACCGACGTCTCTGAAAGGGGTACAAAGCATGTTGGGCTTTTCCAACTTCTACTGCCGGTTCATCCCAGACTTCTCTCAGGTTGTACTCCCAATCACAGTACTATTACAAAAAAACAATAAAAAGTTTGCTTGGACCGAAGAAGCAGAAGAAGCCTTTCAGGAACTTAAATGAAGGTTTGCCTCCGCTCCAATCCTGTGACATCCTTGTCCAGACCTCCCTTATGTCCTTGAAACTGATGCGTCCAGTCTCGTAATGGGGGCTGTCCTTTCACAGACAGACCCGGAAACCGGCCAGCTACATCCTGTGGCCTTCTGGTCAAAAAAGTTCTCACCTCCAGAGATTAATTACGCCATCACGGACAAGGAACTCCTGGCTATCAAATCTGCCTTTAAAGCCTGGAGGCACTAACTTCTGGGGGCCAGACACACCATTATAGTCATCATAGACCACCGAATCCTGCAATATCTCAAAACAGCCAAGGCCCAGTCCTCGCGCCAATTACGGTGGGCCCTTTTCTTCACCGAATATGATTATGTAATCACATTTCGACCAGGAGTCCGAAACGGAAAGGCAGATGCCTTATCTCGCATGGGCATAGATGAAATAGTATATCCAGACTCAGTACCTATTATACCTGAAGACAAACTCTTGGGTATCACGACAGCCTTAACACAAGCAGAACTATGAAAAGAAATCCAATGGACAATGAATCCTGATGCCTACCTCGCATAGAAACTCAAGGAGAACAATATACAATCAAGGACCCATCTACCCTTTTTTAGGGATCGCCTATATGTACCCAAGAAGGAATTACAACAGCATATTATTTCAAACTATCACGATTCACTGATAGAAGGGCATCCTGGGATCGCCAATACCCTAGCTAAGGTGAAAGAGAACTTTTGGTGGCCTTCCTGGCGTAAGGACATCATTCAGTATATTCAGTCCTGCGGTGTCTGCGCACAAAATAAATCACAGAAACAAAAACCATCTGGTCTCCTACAACCATTGGACATTCCTCCAGTTCCATGGCACACTCTTTCCCTTGACTTCATCACTGATCTACCTCCAAGCCAAGGGTTCAACACCATCCTTGTAGTTGTAGTTGTGGACTTATTCTCGAAGATGGCCCATTTTATTCCTCTCAAAGGCCTCCGAGACGCAGCCACTTTAGCAAAAGTGTTCCTGGAGGGCGTGGTTAAGCTACATGGCTTCCCTTTGGTTCTGGTCTCTGATCGAGACAGCCAGTTTGTTTCAAACTTCTGGAAAAAATGTTGTGCAATGGCGCAGATCGACGTTCGGCTATCTACCAGTCACCATCCCCAAACGGACGGCCAAACCACGAGAACCAATCAGACACTCGAGCAATATTTACAGTGCATGCTGCACCACGAACAAAGGAATTGGAAAGACCTACTATGGATAGCCGAATATGCATATAACAATTCTTTGCATTCAAGCACGGGACAAACGCCCTTCTATACCCTTTATGGCAGACATCCACGTACCTCTGAACTAGACCTTCCAGCCAGCTTGGAAATGCCAGCGGTAAAGACTCGACACACAACCATTACTCAGGCTTTCAAAAGGGCAAAGGAACACCTTATTCATGCCAAAGAAAAACAAAAGAGATTCGCCGACCAACAGCGGAAAAAGGCCCCTGATTATCAAGTAGGAGAAAAAATTTGGTTAGCCGCCAAATTCGTACCCATCAAGGGAACCCAGACCTTTCATCCCAGATTCTTAGGACCCTATACCATTAAGACAATTATCAACCCAGCAGCCGTGAAGCTGGATTTACCACCTAATCTACACATCCACCCAGTATTCCATGTGTCCCTCCTGAAACCAATACAACCCGGCACACAGATTGGGACACCACCTAAGCCCATACTTGTTGACGGAGAACCATAATTCGAAGTCAAAGATATCTTGGACTCTTAATACTCTAGGACCAAGCTATATTATCTTGTCGATTGGAAAGGATTTGGACCACAAGATAGATACTGGGAGCCCAGTGAGAATATCCACGCACCACGTCTAATCAGGAAATTCCATCAGAACTTCCCAACCAAACCTGGGCCAGACAGAAGGAACACCATGGGAGGGGGCTATTGGGGGGGTGCTGTCACGACCCTCACCCAAAACCCCCTCTGGCAGACCCATTGGCCAGGTGGAGTCAGGACTCGGGCCTTTAGAGCCTGGCACCCTCTTCAAAAACCCTCATGGGGCCAGTCCTGGCACCTATGGCGCCAGGCTCATACACCACGAAAAACAATGTGTTTGGGAACTACTTTATTGTATTGTCAGCCAACATGGAGGCATCCACATAGCTTGGTTCCTAAGAACCAAGCTATGCGGTCTAGTGTTTTGGGTGTGGTAGCCTAGGGACTACTTTACCTTGACTATTTTGTTGGGGCTATTTAAACCACAACGAACAAGACAACACGCTTCGCATTACTTTGCAGCTTGCAACGTGACGCTCACCGTGTCCAGCTATTCCCTCCAACCTCGGAGAAGCAGAACCTGCAAGGAGACAAAAGGAACATCATTAGCAGCAGCATCTTACCTGCAGTCTTCATCTTTAAACACTCGCAGCTACTGAGAACAGCTTCCTCGAATCTGCACGCCTCCCGGACAGAACGACCTAAAAGAGAAAGATAGAGGCACCATTAAAGAAAGCAGTAGAGACATTTACAAATTACGAACTGCTCAAAAGGCTTACCTGGCTGGTCGCCTCTCGGCTGGTACCACTCCGGACATTCCACTCGTGCTGAAGAACACTGCGACCTACAAGGAAGGAAAACACAGGTTAGCAAAGGCAAGACTTTGCAGTGCTGCGCATAGCGCTTACTTACTGCATCATAGCGCTCTTAATGCACCATCATTTACCAGCGGGGCTCAACCAAGCCAGTTAACCGCGCTGAAGCTCTGCATACCTAAGGGAGAAAAAAGAGACATTTTAAACAAAGAAAGGCATGCAGGATAGCAACAAAACTAAAGAACAGCAATAAGACCTACCTGAACAATATCAAACGGGCCGGCGTCAGTGAAGTAACTGGACAGCACTCGTCCATGAAAGACAACGCACCCCTGCAAAGAAGGCAGGACGGAGAGCATGCCTAATTCTACCACAAGGTGAGGAGAGGGCGCCAGAGGGACTGAAATCATACGGGGGTGGAGGGAGGATACTTACCCCAGTCAGTCAGTCTTGAACACAGTCCTACTGTATTTTCAGACAGAACCTTCCCCGCAGACCACATCAGGGCAAAGGTGAGAAGCATGCCAGCGAGTAACCCGGCTGGGTGGCGTCCCTGTGGATACCAGGTGAGCGTAACACATGGTCAGCCTCATTAACTGACAAAGGCTCCATGGATCTGCCCTACCCCTTGTCTGCCCTGCTGGTGGCAACCCATACTGATGAGAAGTTAATTGAAGCAGTCCTATGAGAGGCCTGGTCGCAGGACTGACAAAGGACAGGATACCCAACACCCTTTTGATATGCATCTGTGGCAACCTGAAGTCAGCTCCTGCCTCTTACTTTCAAGGGCAGTGAAATGTTATGTCTGGGACAACTGTTTACAGTGGTGATACCCGCAAGCGGACCCCATACAGGAAGGTATGAGTATGTGATTTGGTGGTGACCATAGGTCTGGTCTGACTGACGCTTCAAGGGAGAGCTGCCGCTTTAATCAGGAACCACAGAGGGAGATCCATTAACCCTTGAGACCCTTTGATCCACACCAGACAGGAAGATTGGTGGGACTTAGAAGCACATGTTGTCACCCCTTTACCTTTCCTGGTGCAAAGCACTCTGGTTATGACCTCACACATTGTCAAGGTAAGTAGTATGCACACCTTTCTTGGAAGAATATGTTGTGTAGAACGTGAAAGACATCCAATTCGATAATTCTTAGTATGTTCTGGGCATAGGGGAGAAATTCAGTACAGAAAACTTCCACTGTACATCACAAGAGAAGCAGCGTCCTTGTTGGTGGACACTCCCATCGCCTGCGCACCACATATGCTGGGAAGGACTCCGTCCAAATTTAGATCAATTCTTATATATGACAATACATGAGTATTTTTTACTGGTGTAGGGCAGAAATGAATTCATGCTTCACAGAAAAACTTGTGATAAAATGTATAATGCAAAAATGAGCTCTACGCATTTCGGGACACTGTCCCTTCATCAGGAGCATTACATTGTTAGGACAGTAACAAATACTCTTCAAACTTCAAGTTTCATATTTCTAAAAAGAGTAAATTAACAGAGTGGCTTCAGTGTATGGATTTCTTCCAGCAATCGATGCTATTGATCATATTGGTATAGTAGTAATTAGAGCAATACAACATCACCGTATTGAATTCTTTGAGGTACTGGGGGTGGTCTATTCTTCAAGATAATAGGATTTAGTATAGATTTTCTTGATTGGATGAGAAGTTTCACTATCTGAAATCATATGGACTTTCATGGTTTGTAGTGTATATTAAACATATTCAAAATATTTGGTCTGGTCATTCTTGTTCACAAAGTAGTGGTTCAAGTGCCTTCCTTATCAAACCAGATACATGAATTGTTTTACGCACCCTTGGATGGCGTCTGGGGGGGTTTGTAGTGGGTCCTATAGTTACACCTGATAGGAAGAATCCGTCATCAGTTTGTGGTATTTTTTATATAGGTATAAGAATCGAACACTATGAAAGTGAATAGGTTTAAGTCAACAGGTAGTATACCATAAAGGTCGAACTGGAGTCTGTTAAGGACTAGAGGAAGGGTTGTGTCCCCTTCAATGCACATAGAGATAAAAGCCGCACAGGATTTGGCCCGTCATGCTGGCTTTTTTAAAGGCCTGCTAAATAAAGCGTAATGTGCTGCATCATCACGTATGCAATGACATCACGCATGTAATGTTTTTGGTTTATCAACATAAGTTCCTGACGGCCATATTTTAATGAACATGTAGTTATTAAACCTTAAAGATGTTGTTGGTGCTAATAACTATTCTAGAACTGTGAGATGTGTAATAGAGATCATAACTCTGTGATAAGGTGCCTTAATGTTTCGGGTCCTAATTTTGGGATGTCCCAATCAGTGCCTGTTCACAAAATCAAAGAGGTGTTTAGCTTATTTTGATTATTTAGTTAAGTATAGAGGACAAAATGAGATCTATTATGTGGTGTGCTAAACAACGATTCTCAGTCCCAACTGGATTAGGGCGACCTTCATGTCTATGGAGTTCAAACATATTAAGTTGCTGTTGAGATCTATTACATGGTGTGCTAAACAGGATCAAATAATTGATATGTGAAGTACATTATACTGTTCCATAAGCATATCATTCTATTAGCAGAATGCAATCTCATGCTCTGCATTAGGATGTAATCTGTATACCAGAAGATACATGGTGTGTAGGCATACGGTTTGTGGTCATAACATGATGTTGTACAGTACAATCACATTGTCCAACAGTGTCTCGGATGGTAGATACACATGATGATGACATAAGTTTAGCTCAAGTGAAGGAGTAACTTACAAAGTCATTTGGACACAGTACAGTCCATAGGCTGTAAGTTTGGCTGTTGTGATATAGGTACTCATAGTTCACTTAATAAACAAATGATATACAATACATGGTGTATAGACATTCACTCTTTGGTCAAATCATTATTACATTCAGTACAAGCACAATGCTAGAGATTATCTATGATGATAGATTTATACTTGGGTTTAAATGCACATATTCATGATCTCTATAATATGATACATAGGACGATGATGTCCGAAGTCGTCTAGCTCAGGCGCAGGAGTCATTTATAGAGAGTTTTGTTATTGCTATAAAAACGGTATGAGATTGAACTCTTCATTCATCCCAAATGGATCAAGTGGATCAAGCTTATATATCCAATACATCTCTCTGTGGATGAGGGGTGCCTTGTGGTTGCATCCCCTGGTTGGGTTTTTGACTACCTCGAGTATGAGATACTTCAATGGAGCTATTGAGTGTCTCTTTTCTAGGAAATGCCTGGCTACCAGGGATTTCATGTTCTTCATTCTGATGTTGGACTTAAGTTCGTTGAGTCTCTCTTTCATTTTCCTTGTCGTTTGGCCTACATAGAACTGTCCAGAGGGGCACACAAGACCGTAGATCACACATTTAGATTCACATGTGGCATAATGTTTGAAGCTTATTTTCTGACCAGTACGTGGGTGTTTTATAGTATCACCTTTTTGTACATTATTGAAATTACTGCAATTTAGACAGGGAAAGGTCCCGTATTTACATTTGTTGAGAAACAATTGTTTGTGGTGTAAACTCTTTCAGCTTTGACAAAGTTGTCTCAAATTCTTTCCTCACGTGTAAGCTACCATTGGTGGGCGTGGAAATAGTTTAGACAGCTGTGCATCTAGTCTGCTGATTTTCTAGTTTTTCCTCAACAATCTGTTAATTTTAGCACTTTGGAGAATTTAGTAAGATAAATCAGTGCAGGGCCATTTCTCTTCACTTTGGGTCTAAGTAAATTGGTTCTACTCTGTGCTGCAGTTTTAAGTTCTGCTTGTGTTAAAACAGATCCAGGATATCCTCTTGTTTGTAATCTTTCAGCTATGGTGTTGGATGCTTCAGTGTAATCAGTGTCAGTCGAGGTGATTCTTCTAACTCATAGGAAATGTATTTATTTTATTTCATTCATTTATTGCATTTGATAACACGCCCAAACCCAGGGGTTTCACAGGCATGAGTGGCAAATTATTTTTCAAGTGTAGTGGGTGAAAACTGGTATAGTGTAAAGTATTGTTTATATCTGTGGGTTTATGATAATTCAATGTCTTCAATTTAGTTAGGTCTGGGGTGACTTCAACATTGAGGAAGTGAACACCTGTGCTTCTCACTTCCAGTGCGAATTTGATTCTCAAATGGCACTCATTCATATATATGAGGAAGGTATCAAGTTCCGCTCTGCGGCCTTTCCAAATTCCAAAGATATCATCGAGATATCTCTTCCCAGGGACTATTTTACTAGCCCATGTTCGATTTTCAAGGATATGTTGGGATTCAAAAGCGAACATTACATTTTTTGCATAGGCTGACCTCACGCATAACAGAAGATTGTTGGTGGGGACCGAAAGATTGGTTAATAAGGTAGGCTTAGCCCGCACCAATCATTGGGGCCCATTTGGTTTTAAAAGAGGGTTGAGCTCCTCTTTTGGCAGACCATCTGACAACTTCGAAAGGAGTAAGAAGAAGGACTCATTTGGACCCTGACTGAAGGTACAGTCTGCCTTACAGCTTCTGCCAGTGAAGGAAGGTCAGGATTTCGAAGCGGGAAGCAAGATCCCTCCCGTAAACATCTTCCTGGGAACAGAGAGAGATACAGACCTCAGAGGACCTGTCCAGCAGCTCCAGGCCTGGTACCCAGCCAGCACACAGTGGGCCTCATTACGACCCAGGCGCTAATGGGTTAACGGCACTGCAAAAGGCTGCGGCGCCGTTATCCTATTAGCGCCTAATTACGAGGTCCCTTTGTGGGACCCGACCTTAATGGCTGGTTTTACCAGCCGTTAAAGTAGGGTGCCGCTAAGGGACCTTGGTGCCAAGTACGGTGCCGCAATTTGCGGCACCATACTTAGCGCCTTCCCCATTCCCATTGAGCCCTATGGGGCTAAAATAGGAATGGGGAAGGGCCCATGGTGAATGGGGAATTACCGCCCCGCCAACCTTGGAATGGGGCGGAAATTCCGCCATTCAGCATGGCGGACCCCGGCATGGACCATGGTGCTAATAGCACCATGGTTTAGCGCCGGGGTCGTAATGAGGCCCAGTGTGCTCTGCTAGCTTCTGCCAGCAAGCTTCCTAGGTGTGAAGTACCAGACTGTCTCTGAACAAATGACAGAGTTGTTGCCTGCAAACGCTCTCCTCAGGTTTGACGTGTCTGCCTTAAAGGACGACACAAGCCCAGCGAAGAAGCTAGGAGGAGCACCACGACAAGTATCTACCATCATCCACCTTTTAAGGACATTTTTGAGGACGTTAAGCCCTCAAACCACGACCGGCTGCAGCACTGAATGTTGTCATGCTGCAGTCACTAAAGCCGTCTGAGACGCCTCAAACAGCGTTCCAGATTTGCCAATCAGCACAGAGACAATGATTCTTGACCCCGAGCCACTGTGTAGGCCAGCCTGCAGCCATATGTGCAGCCTCGCTTGTTGAACTGCCTGCCGCCTGATACCCGAAGTTGTCTCCCATCTTGAAGTCTGTCACGGGAGCTGCAAAGCATCCTGGAACCAACTCGACGCTGTTGAGCACCAAGATCACCCAAAGCACCAGGTACATTCTGGTTCTGTCCCCCTGGCCCTTATCCGAAGGCCTCTAGTGACATTTATGACCCCTTGCTCCCTTGGTGCTGAAACCAAATAACCTTGAACAGTTTGGACTGATTGCTTTATCAACTACCCTCCTGTCCGTATCCAGAGTGCCTGCATTTCCTTTGTAAAACTGTCTGTTGTCTGTGTTTCTTTACAGGGTGGGTTGTATTTTGTAGTGTGCTAGATCTCCCTGTTGTAATAATAATACAGTAGATATCTGTATACAACCTTGACTGGGCAGTCCCTTTTATCATTAGGCAATAATTGTATTTTTGCTGTGTTGCAACTAACCAACGATCCACAACCTTGCAGAGATAAAAGACTAGAAGAACAAAGATTGGACCAGTGGATCAGGGTGACACACTCACTAACTCAATTCATACAAATGTTATTAAATAATTCACAAATAATCATATATCTGCATACATCCTTTAAAATCATTATCACTTTACACAAAGATCACAATTCTTTCACAACTCATACCCAAATACTCTCAATCCCTCATTCATACATACATACATAAAACCATAACTGCCTACTATACATAGTGTAACAGTTCCCAAATGTCACACTTATGTTTACAAATATCTTATTGACCTGTATTTTTCTGACCCTGTCCTTACTAATAGTGTCATGTACAGTTTGTTATACATTCAAACAATCTGTGCCGTCGACACATGTTTTGGTCAATTGGACAACAATACTGTCCTTTTCATGTTGAGACCTTTCTCAGGACGTGAGGAAAAGTATAGATGTCTTGCCTCTCATGGACTAGAGTAAGCCAATTCAAATCCCTGTGTATCAACTTCGGAGATGCAGACAATGTAATGGAGTGAATCCTTCACTGGTACCTAATATCCTATTTAGATAGGTCAGATCCACATTTAGAATCAGACACACAATCTCGTGGTCTCTGGATAGATGTGTGTCAATCACCTTCTATAACAGATATGCAACCTCTGCCTCTGTCTCCCCGCCGGATAGATCATAGCCAGATGTGTAGTTCTTATAATATAAGGCTTCCTTCATCCACTATATGTCAGCAGTGCCATCGATTCTTTATCTTCTTTCAATTCATTCTGTATTCAATCCGTCCAACCACTAAGTCTATATTCCGCTAGTAAAACATCCGTATGGTAGCGTTTACCGTGTCCATTGAGCTCCAAGAGAGATATAAGCCTGCCATTCCGTTCACGTTACCAAAATTGGACAAAGAGGTTTATAATTTGCTTGTGTTTCCAATCTGTTTGGATCTCTTCTGGTGTACTAGAGGTGTGGGGCTTACTGATGGTTTAGAAACCGATATTCATCCCTGGACCAATGGTGCCCCAGAAGTTGATTCATCAGAGCTCCCATAACCTGTTGTACACAAGAGGCCGAGCAGACTAGGTTCACATTGAAGAGTGCTGGGAAAGCCTTTGCCACTGAGTATTGCCCTTAAATCCTTCTCGAAAGGGATTACTCTGTCTTGTGCCAAGATTAAAGCACCTGCAGAAGTTTCCCCAAACAACCATGGGCTGCCTTAAAGTTCCTTAGTCTCCAGCTTTCCTGGACAGTTGTTGGAAACTTAGAACTGTCTGAAGTGTTCAGGAAAAGCTTTGTTCTATTGCTTGAGTGGATCGTGGGAGTGGGGTGCCTTTTATTTGCATGGTAAACCCAGAGGGATTTACAATATACAGGAAACACAGAACCTCAGCCAAAGGAGCGGGGGTCGCCCTGATTGCCAAATTCTGCCTGTCCATCAGAGAATTACGTAACCATCCATTCCCTTCAGGGGAACTACTCTCACTTAAACGCTCTCTTCCCAACACTGCTAAAACCACCATCCACGTCCTAAATAGACCACCAGGCCCACTTCAATCCTTCGACGAGGACATAGCTCTCCATGTATCTAGGGATACCAAGCCTTCATCCAGAATAATCATACTAGGCAATTTTAACCCTGGCCTCTACGACAACCCAGATCCCAATGCTACTTTCATACAAAACACAATCACTGCCCCAGGACTCACCCAGTGCATAGAACTGCCTACTCACGACAAAGGCCGATCCCTAGATTTGCCTGCCAATTTGAACGTGTCTGCCAAGATCATAGCTAACCCCCCTGCCCGTGGTCAAACCACAACGTCATAACCTTCCCCTTCACCAAACAAACCTCGCACAAAACTGTTCCACATATGGTCCCAGCATCTCTCGCGAGGAACACTCACAATATCAAACGCACCGACCTGCCCCCCTGCTAGGCCCCATCACTGAGTACACCCACTCATCTGCCAACTCAGCTGACATGGTTGATCTATATAACAGCACCGTCGTCCATGCTATTGACAAAATCGCCCCCACTCAAACTCTGCAAACCTAAACCAAAAGCTCAACTGAATTACTCGTTCTCACCTAACCTTAAGGATCTCAGAGCCAACAAACACGCTGCAGAAACTCTATGCAAAGCCTCAACGTCCAAAACCAACAGAGATCTATTCCTCAACTCTGCTAAAAAAATGCAGGCAAGCTAAACTCCATCCAAAGAGCTCGACTTACAATGAGCGCATAGAAAACGCCAAATCTGGTAGCAAAGAACTTTTCACTATACTGAGGGAACTTGAGTCACCCATGACCCCACCAGAAATCTGCCATAAAGATGAAACCTGGTGCACTAATATACAGAACCGCCTCACAGACAAAATATCAATGCTCCAAGATAAAATCGCCAACAAAAAAGACAAGGTGACCATTCCAGATACTGGCTCGGACACCCACACCACAACCAAACCTCCTCATCCTTTTGAATTCAGGCCAGTCTCCACTATAGAGGTTATCAAGATTATCACTAGCCTAAAACCCTCAAGGTGTCAAGGCGACATCTGCCCTGTCCCTTGAATCAAAGATTGTGTCACAGAACTTTCCCCATTCATCACCTCTCTCATCAACAATTCCTTTGCAAAAAGCACTGTCCCCAAGAACCTAAAAGAAGCGGGGGTCCTCCAACTTCTAAAAAAAACATTCTCGACCCAAACACACCTACCAATTACTGTCCCATTACAATGGTCCCCTTCCTTCTGAAAGTCCCAGACTGTGACGCCTATATCCAAATTCAAGAATATCTGGAAACAAACAATCTCTTAGGACTCCACCCAGACATGGCACAGAAACGGCGCTCCTTGACCTTAAAAACCAAATGGATGCCATAATTGACAATGGTAACCTAGCTATCCTACTGTTACTAGACCTTTCTACAGCCTTTGACTTGGTGAACCACAAAATACTGTGTCATCATTTAGCTAGCCCAGCCCAATTCTCACCAAAAGCTATTTCATGGATTGAATCTTTCCTCTCAGAGATGACAATGAGAGTGTTTTCTAACATAGCAAACACTGCCCCTGCCCCAGTCCTCTGTGGCGTGCCCCAAGGATCTTGCGTGTCACTAACGTTGTATAACATATTTGCTAACCCTCTATTCAACCTCCTAGATGAACTTCGAGTGTCATACACCAATTGTGCGCAGATCCTATTGCACCTCTTGGGAGACTACGACAAAGACTCTGTCTTACTCGATAATCTCTATCAAATTTTCCAATCTTGGATGGCCCAACATGAACTCTGTCTAAACCATGATAAAACTGAGTTACTATTGGTTGGCACACAAACAAGCCTAAAAAAACTAGACCCCAGATACAAATTATTCACAATAGATGGGAACACTATCGCTGTCTCAAAAGAAGTCAAAACCTTGGGCGTATACCTGGACTCCTCATTACCCTTAACTAGACAAGTCAACGCAATGGTCTCATCAGCAGCCTACACGGCTAAACTCATTAACGCATGTAGAGCATGCCTCTCACCCGACAGCTGTCTGTCCTTAGCCAGAGCCCTCATCCTGTTGAAACTGCACTATTGTAATGTGCTACTGGCTGGCATGTCAACCACTAGCATTCAAAAACGTCAAGTCACACAAAACAATGCCCTCTGAGCTGCTTTAAACATTCGCAGAAGAGATCACATCTCTGAAATAAGACGCAAAGCACAATGGCTGCCGTTCGAGGACAGAATCAGATTCAAAACATTGGCGATTACCCATAAATGTCTAAGCAACACTGCACCCAAATATCTCACCTGCCTGCTCACCTCAACACAAACCACTGAAGCATACTTGCTCAACAACAGCTCACCTTCTCACTGTGCACAAATTCAAAAGAACTAAAGCCGGGGGTCATAGTTTCCCAGTTGTAGCTGCGAAAAGCTGGAACACTCTCCCTCTTGCCATCAGATCGGATCCATCCCCCTCCTCATTCTGCAGAAAACTCAAATCGTGGCTCCTCGCACAGAGTCAGTAGTACTCCCACCTCTGCTGCAAACCACCTCATTGCATACTGTATACCAATCCTGATAAACTGCACCTAGAACAAACAGTGAGAGCCCTCATATTGTACACAGTAAATTGTATATTAAACCTGTATATATTGTAACCTCTGTAAAGACCCACCTGTAAATTGGATGACATTATCGCATGTTGCCTGTGGTAAAACTTGTAAATGTTTTTTTACCCTGTATTTCCAGTGCCCACATAGCTACGAGTTAGGCGCGCTTTACAAATGCAAAATAAATAAATACATAAATGAACCTATTTTCTATTGTTTTAAGAAGCGTCACAGATTTTCTTGTTTCTGACTTTTGAGTATCGATAGTGCTGTGAAGGTATATTCTGTGGATTAATTGTTAACATATCCTTATAAGATGCTATTTATGGAGATTGCAGGTATCGGTCAGGCCACGAGCTGCCTTCTACATAGCAGAGCCAGGGACGTCATTTCACCAAAATGTCAGGGGTACGGGAAGTGACATCACATGACCCTTGACCTCTGGAGACATCACAGGAAGTGATGTCATTTGACCCCACCCCCAAGTGACATAATGGGAAGCAATGGAACACAACCTTTCACCCCACGACAAAACAGGAAGTGGCGTCACATAGCATTGTTTGTGAGTACACTACAAAAAACAGGGTTAGGATATCACTGTAAAATGATATACATTTCATACAAGAATGGATCACCATATGTATCGTTAATATCAGGGCGTATAGGCCCATATTACCAAATCCCTATGAATGCAAGCAGACCTCCAAGGCACTTACGTTTAAGCGCTTCATATATAACAAATATACATACACTATCAACCAACCTGTGTTGGTACCCATTTATCAACATCTGTAGGATAAAAGGCTGAGTTGGCCTTTTTGGGAGTCGAACCTGCAACCTGCAGATCGCACACACATTGCAGCAGCCAGCGCTCAACCCACTGAGCTATTGTACCGGCTATAGCCGTTAGAAAACCAGCCACTCCAGAAACAAAGAGCCACAAGCTGCTGGCCACAGCCCATGAGCCTCATTGTAAAAAAAAAAAAAATGTAAAAAACTTTTTTGAAAACTTTTTTTTAGGGGTAGCAAGGAAGACCACAGGGGTAGGAAGGGAGACCTCAGGGGTCGCAGCTGCAACCCCTGGCGACCCCTAAATGATGTCCATGAGCACAGCCTGGGCGTTCAGCCTTGATACACAATGGTGAACTGGTTTGTAATTATATCAGAGAACAGTACAGACTCAAGGCCAACTTCAAACATTAATTGACACTGAAACAGTGAGGTGATGAAGGAGTGTACTTTTAATTGGTGGGAAGCTGGTATCAAGACAAGCTCACCGCACCTGGTTGTTCAGTCTGCATGCTGCTCACGTAGGTGGAAAGTTATTGACGGGGGTTAGAAGCCAACCAATTGTGGAGGACCACGTAGTTGGGGTCCTATAGGTTATGTAGCCAATGGGACGTTGTACATTTAGTGACCTTCAAAGTGGCCATTTTGAAGGGAGGACTTAGTTTCCCCACCTGATGTGAAATGTCCAATTATTTCTCTTTGTTACTCTATACAGAAATAACACCTATGCTTTATTACTCACTTAGACCCGATCCTGCTTCCCAATAGGTTTTAATAGATTGTCACGTAAGATGACGTTGTTAATTACGCTTGTCAACACGTCAGCTATGGCCATTTTAGGGTTTAAGAACCCAGCTTTTTTATGAAATGATTGAGAGTTGAGTATTGAGCGATTGCGGATGTTCGTTGTACTCCCTGTTTTACTTACTTACATTAAAGCAGACAAACTTTTTGCCAAACGATTTGTGTCGTCTGAATTATTGATGTTTGATTAAAATCTGCATCCCGTCCATCTCCAGGGTATTGCTACTCGTCTTAAAGAGCTGTAAGTCTCCAGTTCACTGCAGTGCACAGCTCCCCCCCCCCCCCCCCCCACTATAATCCCCCCACGACGGCGCCAAATGCGGCAGCCACACTCAGCAGGAAAATATCTGCTTAAACAGTGTTTTCAGCCTCGGGAAAGACTTCCTCCGAGGATAGAAACAATTATGAAAACTAAAGGCACTTCTCTTCTCGTCCCTCCCCATGGGTTGGTCGAAGCCCTTTGTAGACATTGGGACATTTCTTGTCAAGAGCCGCGGATTAAGATAAGCTCTGGGATGGCTTTCTTCACGCTGTGCTCGGCCAAGCAAGAAAAGACGGGGGCAGGTGGGGGGAGAGGGATACCTCCTCGGGAATAATGCTGTCACACTGGTACATAGCGCTTCATGCCATATTCCTCCAGCTAGCTTCTAAGCACTGTAATGTCCGGTGTCATTATTCCCCACCCAATGTTATAACAGGCGGGCTCCATGTCGGAGGCCGGCGCTGAACTCAATAGCTATCTGCCCAGAGGCCGAGGTGCAAACAGGTTTCAAGGTGAAGATGGGGTAGGAAGTGGGGCGCGGGGGGGGATCGATTC
Source organism: Ambystoma mexicanum (assembly GCF_040938575.1). Taxonomy (NCBI): domain Eukaryota; kingdom Metazoa; phylum Chordata; class Amphibia; order Caudata; family Ambystomatidae; genus Ambystoma; species Ambystoma mexicanum. The sequence goes on along the minus strand of NC_090929.1, from coordinate 57,821,176 downwards.
GATGATGGGCCCTGAAACTCATGAGGGTGTGTGGGACAGATCCCCACAAAAAGTAGCCCCTCCCCTCACACATAAGCACGAAAAATGAGTGCAGTGAAGCTGAACGAGAAGATGGCGGATGGAGGGTACAGCGACTCAAAAGAATTAGTGTCAATCCACCAGATAAAAGCACTGGTGTGCCCAGAACTAAAAGCTCCCCAAGGCATAACCCACAGAGATTCAGCATTTACAACATGCTTGAGGAAGTGCCTTGAAAGGCGCGAAACACGCACCTCTCGCATACATCACTGGCTTGCAGTAAATCCCCAGCATTGCACTGACCAAGGAGAGGTTAATTTCCATGTAAATGCAACGCCTTTAAATAAATACAAGGATGGTTTAGACCTGTGTCTCTCTGGATGTTCTGGAATCTGGACTACAATTCCCATGATCCCTGATTGTTAACTACCAATGGGTAGAGCTGGTGGAAGTTGTAGGCCATCGGGTAGGCCAATGTGTGCACACTCGCGGTTCTGAAAGAGGAGCAAGTGCTTAAAATATTCGTCACTTGGCACTGCGTAGGGTCCAGGCCCTGGCATCTCGATGGAAGGCGCCTGGAAGTCTTCATCGACAAGGTAGTATTAGTGACGTTCCGAATCTTCCATGTCTACACGGTTCTCCTGATAAATAAGTCTTCTAAACGCTATGAGGAAGCATGTTGTGCGCCACACAACTTCCAAATAAATATATATTTTGGGGCCGGGGAGGGCGTCCCCCACCCCTGTCACAGAAGAATCTGGAGCTCGTGGTGTGTATGTAGGTGGGGGTGGAGTGGAAGGGGTATATACCCCTCAATCAAGTATTCACTGCCCTCTGCAAAGGCCCCATGCAGGCGGATATGCCACTCAGGACGAACGCACCAATCAGCAGCCTGGGGTGTCCCCCGTCCGGCCCTTGCAGCCCCGGAGCCTTGTCTAGTTCGGGTGTGGGGGGGGGGGGGGGGGGTCCTGTCTCAAGTCCCCGAGCTCCCCCTTTGGACAACAGGTGTCACTGCAGCCCGAGAGAGAGAAGTGGCTTCAGGCCCTATTAGGGCCTGGCAGGGCCACCGGGAGGAAAACGCCAATTCAGCGGAGCTGGGATGCCTCTGAAATGTTCATTTGAAAGCCCAGCGGCGTATAAAGGGACGGAGCCAAAGCCGCCGAGGCGGGCCCTGTAATAACAGGCGCGGGATGATAAATGCCTGAGCCCGCGGCCTCCCGCTCCACGGCTCCCCCGGGTCCGTTATTAGCTCGTAACACTCGGCCAGCGTGGCATTCTCCTTATATCACACTCAAACGTGTGCTCCAGGAGAGCGGCGAGGCTGCAGGGCAGCACGCACGCACCCCGGGGGGAGCTGCAGCCCGACCGCCCTATGCTGCTGGGGGTCGGGGGGTCCACCCACCCCAAGTGGGCGTCCATTAAAGGGCCTGGAGCCATTCCCCCACCCACGGATGGTCATGAAGGGGCTGGGGGCCCAGCCAACTCTCATGGCTGACCATTGGCGTACTAGGCCCCAGCCAACCCTTCCGGGTGGTCATAATAGAGCTGGGGCCCCAACCAACTCCCCAGATGGACATTGTGGGGTTGGTGACTCAGCCATCACTCCTGGGGTGGTAGTTAGTAGCCTGGGGGGTCTAATCCTCAAACCTCTTGTGGTCATTAAAGACGGGGACCCAGCCACCCTCTCCCAGGCGGTCGTTAACGTGCTGGGACACAGCCATACCTCCCCGGTGGTCATTAACGTGCTGGGACACAGCCATCCCTCCCAGAGAGTCATTAACGTGCTGGGACACAGCTATCCCTCCCAGGTGGTCATTAACGTGCTGGGACACAGCCATCCCTAACAGGTGGTCATTAACGTGCTGGGACACATCGATCCCTCCCAGGTGGTCATTAACGTGCTGGGGCACATCTATCCCTCCAAGGTGGTCATTAACGTGCTGGGACACAGCTATCCCTCCCAGGTGGTTATTGGGACACAGCCATCCCTCCCAGGTGGCCATTAACGTGCTGGGACACAGCCATCCCTCCCAGGTGGTCATTGGGACACAGCCATCCTTCCCAGGTGGCCATTAACGTGCTGGGACACATCGATCCCTCCCAGGTGGTCATTAACGTGCTGGGACACAGCCATCCCTCCCAGGTGGTCATTAACGTGCTGGGACACATCTATCCCTCCAAGGTGGTCATTAACGTGCTGGGACACAGCCATCCCTCCCAGGTGGTCGTTAACGTGCTGGGACACATCTATCCCTCCAAGGTGGTCATTAACGTGCTGGGACACAGCCATCCCTCCCAGGTGGTCGTTAACGTGCTGGGACACATCTATCCCTCCAAGGTGGTCATTAACGTGCTGGGACACAGCTATCCCTCCCAGGTGGTCATTGGGACACAGCCATCCCTCCCAGATGGTCATTAACGTGCTGGGACACAGCTATCCCTAACAGGTGGTCATTAACCTGCTGGGACACATCGATCCCTCCCAGGTGGTCATTAACGTGCTGGGACACATCTATCCCTCCAAGGTGGTCATTAACGTGCTGGGACACAGCCATCCCTCCCAGGTGGTCGTTAACGTGCTGGGACACATCTATCCCTCCAAGGTGGTCATTAACGTGCTGGGACACAGCCATCCCTCCCAGGTGGTCGTTAACGTGCTGGGACACATCTATCCCTCCAAGGTGGTCATTAACGTGCTGGGACACAGCTATCCCTCCCAGGTGGTCATTGGGACACAGCCATCCCTCCCAGATGGTCATTAACGTGCTGGGACACAGCCATCCCTAACAGGTGGTCATTAACGTGCTGGGACACATCGATCCCTCCCAGGTGGTCATTAACGTGCTGGGACACATCTATCCTTCCAAGGTGGTCATTAACGTGCTGGGACACAGCTATCCCTCCCAGGTGGTCATTGGGACACAGCCATCCCTCCCAGGATAGGCATTAGGGTGTTGAGGGTCCAACCACATCTCCTGGATAAACATTGGGGCTTGGCCTTCCACTTCAAGGGGACAATTATGTGCCTTGGGACGCATGTGTTGAGCACAATGAGCAAGGGAAACTTAGGGTGACTAGACCTAAGGCCCTTTAAAACATCAAAGGTTAGTCATGGGCGCCCCTCTATGAGAATGAACATGGCAAAAATGGCCCGTGCAAGCTGTGAGCATGTTGTGGAGGGCTTCATGGTCCATGGTATTGAAGACAGCAGATAGGTCGAATAGGGCGAGTAAGTAATGCTGTGGCTTGGAGACAAAACATACTAACCTCTGGTGTAGCTCGTAGGCGCCCTCCTTTTTTGCTTTGCTTTTTAATCAGCTGGATCACTGTGTTATTCAATGTAAAGATTGATCCGACTGCCAGAGCCTGAAAATGTGGCAACTCGTAATGTGTGCCCCAAATGCCCTGGGCTACAGGGAGTGAGGCACACACACCTCGTTTCCCCAGGGTTAGTACCCTGCATGGCGGGCTATGGGAAGTTATTACCCAAATTGACCTTTTACAATTGACCTTTTGTCCTAATTGACCTAATTATAGTGGTCCTAATTGACCTTCTGCACAATTGACCTTTATATCATTTTAGTTATTTTATATATGTATTGGGTTGGTTTTGGATTATAAATAATATAAGGGGATTGGGTGGGGGGGTTGCGGGGTGTTTTGGATTGGGTGTGGTGGATTTAGATTGAGTGAGGGGTTGCGGGGGTTTCCGCCCCCCCCACATATATGTCCTAATTGACCTTTTAAATTAGGTCAGTTCTTCCACGGTCAATTCTCCCGAGGTCAATTGTGAAAAGATCAATTAGTATACATCCATGGAAATGCCTTCTTTGTTCTCAGTATGTGGCTGTAGCGGATGTAGCGATGCCTACTGGCCTACTGGCCATCCTCTAAACATGCAGGTGACCTAGCAGCTGGGCCCTTGCATGAGTGACCATATGTGGTCAGGGGCCTGACCTACCTTTAACAGAACCATCTCTGGCAGGTCTGTGACTGTTGCTGTGGCATTGGCATCTCACAAGAGTTTGAATAGTAACATCTGTCTCGGGTTGTCTTGGCATCATGTGCGCTTGAATGAACACTCCCTTCTGAGTGGGGTCCCGAGAGCCTGCATCTCAGTTCCAATCACCTACAAGAACTGGAGGCTTTGTGCCAGTACTCAGAAGCATCCTAGGTAGAAGGCCTTCCTAAGAGCACACCTTCCACACAAGCCACTGAGGCTGAAGAAGCACCAGAGGAAGCTCTCTAGAAGACTCTCGGTGTGAACGCTGCTGTAGAGTGCGCCATCTCCCCGGAAAGGGCAGCCGTCTACATTTGGTCATCTCACTGTGAGCCACATTGGTGGCCCTCCCTTTTCCTGGTATGGGCTTCCTTCGTGCTATACCTCTCTGTCCCACGCACCCCCAAGCTCATCCCAGCCTCCAACCCTAAATCCTGTATATCCAAACACACATATAATATACTTGTATATGGTCAACTCGATCAAAAGGAATCAACCAAATGTACAATGACCTAATCCAGGCCATTCTAGTCATTGTGCCTCCACAGGAACGCCCTCTTGATCCTCTTGCCTGGAGACTGCCTGCCAGCCTTCCCAATGAAAGACCTAGAACCAGTGTCGCTGGTGGACGAGAGGAGCTGTATGCTTCCTCCAATGCCAAAACATGCATTGTTGTGTGCCATTGAACAGCCTGCACCAAAGCAAAGGTCACAATCCTGGCGCCCCCAACAAGCCTGGCAGCAGATAGCTCCTCACCCAATAGAGTTGCATACATAAAGACCTGTTTATATACAACAGTGAATCCTTCTGGATAGACCAGTCTCTTTATCGCCTCGGATAAGAAGTGTGTTACGCTCTGCGTGGGATGTCACCCAGCACACCCTGCTTCCACCTCAGCCTTGAGTGCTCAGCCATGGCTACCAAAGGTGAGCCAAGACAGCTTCTGAGTACTGCTTAAATCACTACAGCCCCAGTAGCCAGGTGCTGGTCTGTGCCACCGCTGTATGGCCTACAGCTGCAGTTTCCCCAAATCCACCCCAGCCCCTGGACCAAAGACCTGATAGTAGAACCACTGTCTCACTCAGATGTCGACCTTAAGGTGATAGCAGCGGGACTGTCAAAGTATTTGTTTCATTTAAACACTTGGAAGCACAGTCCATGCAATAGCTTACATTAAAACAGTTGCAATATCAGATAAAAATCCTTAGCCAGAAATAGTTTATACAATCAAATAAAGCACACTATTAAAAGGTATTGGGTAAACATCTGAGCACAATATAAGAAAGCCTCCTTTACAAAAAGTGCAAAGCTAGCCTTGTGATCTTCTGCTGGAACGGTCATGCTAGACCATAATTCATGCTAGAACCCTATCATGTAGTAAGGGCTGTTGCTGAGGTATATGCCTAGTGAATAGCCAGCCTCAGTATGTTCTGCTGGAACAGATATGGTAGAACATCATTCACTCTAGAACCCCATCATCTAGCAAGGCCTGTTGCTGAGTATGCCTAGTGAATCGCATGCCTCAGTATGTTCTGCTGGAGCAGACATGCTAGGCCATCATTCAAGCTAGAACCCTATCATGTAGCAAGGGCTGTTGCTGAGGTATATGCCTAGTGAATCGCTTGCCTCAGTATGTTCTGCTGGAGCAGACATGCTAGGCCACCATTCACGCTAGAACCCTATCATCTAGCAAGTGCTGTTGCTGAGGTATATGCCTAGTGAATAGCTAGCCTCAGTATGTTCTGCTGGAACAGACATGCTAGGCCAACATTTGCGCTCCAACCCTGTCATCTAGCAAGGGCTGTTGCTGAGGTATATGCCTACTGAATAGCTAGCATCAGTATGTTTTGTTGGAACAGATACGGTAGAACATCATTCACACTAGAACCCTATCATGTAGCAAGGGCTGTTGCTGAGGTATATGCCTAGTGAATAGCTAGCCTCAGTATGTTCTGCTGGAACAGACATGCTAGGCCAACATTTGCGCTCCAACCCTGTCATCTAGCAAGGGCTGTTGCTGAGGTATATGCCTACTGAATAGCTAGCATCAGTATGTTCTGCTGGAACAGACACGGTAGAACATCATTCACGCTAGAACCCTGTCATCTAGCAAGGGCTGTTGCTGAGGTATATGCCTAGTGAATAACTAGCCTCAGTATGTCATACTGGAACAGACACGCTAGGCCATCATTCACGCTAGAACCCTGTCATCTAGCAAGGGCTGTTGCTGAGGTATATGCCTAGTGAATAGCTAACCTCAGTGTGTTCTGCTGGAGCAAACATACTAGGCCATCATTCACGCTAGAACCCTATCATCTAGCAAGGGGTTTTGCTGATGTATATGCCTAGTGAATAACTAGCCTCAGTATGTTCTGCTGGAACAGATATGGGCGAACATCATTCACGCTAGAACCCTATCATCTAGCAAGGGCTGTTGCTGGGGTATATGCCTAGTGAATAACTAGCCTCAGTATGTTCTGCTGGAACAGACATGCTAGGCCATCATTCACGCTAGAACCCTATCATCTAGCAAGGGCTGTTGCTGAGGTATATGCCTAGTGAATAGCTAGCCTCAGTATGTTCTGCTGGAACAGATATGGTAGAACATCATTCACGCTAGAATCCTATCATCTAGCAAGTGCTGTTGCTGAGGTGTATGCCTAGTGAATAGCTAGCCTCAGTATGTTCTGCTGGAACAGATATGGTAGAACATCATTCACGCTAGAATCCTATCATCTAGCAAGTGCTGTTGCTGAGGTGTATGCCTAGTGAATAGCTAGCCTCAGTATGTTCTGCTGAAACAGATATGGTAGAACATCATTCACGCTAGAATCCTATCATCTAGCAAGTGCTGTTGCTGAGGTGTATGCCTAGTGAATAGCTAGCCTCAGTATGTTCTGCTGGAACAGATATGGTAGAACATCATTCACGCTAGAATCCTATCATCTAGCAAGGGCTGTTGCTGAGGTATATGCCTAGTGAATAGCTAGCCTCAGTATGTTCTGCTGGAACAGACATGCTAGGCCATTATTCACGCTAGAACCCTATCATGTAGCAAGTGCTGTTGCTGAGGTATATGCCTAGTGAATAGCTAGCCTCAGTATGTTCTGCTGGAACAGATATGGTAGAACATCATTCACACTAGAACCCTATCATGTAGCAAGTGCTGTTGCTGAGGTATATGCCTAGTGAATAGCTAGCCTCAGTATGTTCTGCTGGAGCAGACATGCTAGGCCATCATTCACGCTAGAACCCTATCATCTAGCAAGTGCTGTTGCTGAGGTATATGCCTAGTGAATAGCTAGCATCAGTATGTTCTGCTGGAACAGATATGGTAGAACATCATTCACGCTAGAACCCTATCATGTAGCAAGTGCTGTTGCTGAGGTATATGCCTAGTGAATAGCTAGCCTCAGTATGTTCTGCTGGAGCAGACATGCTAGGCCATCATTCACGCTAGAACCCTATAATCTAGCAAGTGCTGTTGCTGAGGTATATGCCTAGTGAATAGCTAGCCTCAGTATGTTCTGCTGGAGCAGACATGCTAGGCCATCATTCACGCTAGAACCCTATCATCTAGCAAGTGCTGTTGCTGAGGTATATGCCTAGTGAATAGCTAGCCTCAGTATGTTCTGCTGGAGCAGACATGCTAGGCCATCATTCACGCTAGAATCCTATCATCTAGCAAGTGCTGTTGCTGAGGTATATGCCTAGTGAATAGCTAGCCTCAGTATGTTCTGCTGGAGCAGACATGCTAGGCCATCATTCACGCTAGAATCCTATCATCTAGCAAGTGCTGTTGCTGAGGTATATGCCTAGTGAATAGCTAGCCTCAGTATGTTCTGCTGGAGCAGACATGCTAGGCCATAATTCACGCTAGAACCCTATCATCTAGCAAGGGCTGTTGCTGAGGTATATGCCTAGTGAATAGCTAGCCTCAGTATGTTCTGCTGGAGCAGACATGCTAGGCCATCATTCACGCTAGAACCCTATCATCTAGCAAGTGCTGTTGCTGAGGTATATGCCTAATGAATAGCTAGCCTCAGTATGTTCTGCTGGAGCAGACATGCTAGGCCATCATTCACGCTAGAATCCTATCATCTAGCAAGTGCTGTTGCTGAGGTATATGCCTAGTGAATAGCTAGCCTCAGTATGTTCTGCTGGAGCAGACATGCTAGGCCATCATTCACGCTAGAACCCTATCATCTAGCAAGTGCTGTTGCTGAGGTATATGCCTAGTGAATAGCTAGCATCAGTATGTTCTGCTGGAACAGATATGGTAGAACATCATTCACGCTAGAACCCTATCATGTAGCAAGTGCTGTTGCTGAGGTATATGCCTAGTGAATAGCTAGCCTCAGTATGTTCTGCTGGAGCAGACATGCTAGGCCATCATTCACGCTAGAATCCTATCATCTAGCAAGTGCTGTTGCTGAGGTATATGCCTAGTGAATAGCTAGCCTCAGTATGTTCTGCTGGAGCAGACATGCTAGGCCATCATTCACGCTAGAACCCTATCATCTAGCAAGTGCTGTTGCTGAGGTATATGCCTAATGAATAGCTAGCCTCAGTATGTTCTGCTGGAGCAGACATGCTAGGCCATCATTCACGCTAGAATCCTATCATCTAGCAAGTGCTGTTGCTGAGGTATATGCCTAGTGAATAGCTAGCCTCAGTATGTTCTGCTGGAGCAGACATGCTAGGCCATCATTCACGCTAGAACCCTATCATCTAGCAAGTGCTGTTGCTGAGGTATATGCCTAGTGAATAGCTAGCATCAGTATGTTCTGCTGGAACAGATATGGTAGAACATCATTCACGCTAGAACCCTATCATGTAGCAAGTGCTGTTGCTGAGGTATATGCCTAGTGAATAGCTAGCCTCAGTATGTTCTGCTGGAGCAGACATGCTAGGCCATCATTCACGCTAGAATCCTATCATCTAGCAAGTGCTGTTGCTGAGGTATATGCCTAGTGAATAGCTAGCCTCAGTATGTTCTGCTGGAGCAGACATGCTAGGCCATCATTCACGCTAGAACCCTATCATCTAGCAAGGGCTGTTGCTGAGGTATATGCCTAGTGAATAGCTAGCCTCAGTATGTTCTGCTGGAGCAGACATGCTAGGCCATCATTCACGCTAGAATCCTATCATCTAGCAAGTGCTGTTGCTGAGGTATATGCCTAGTGAATAGCTAGCATCAGTATGTTCTGCTGGAACAGATATGGTAGGCCATCATTCACGCTAGAACCCTATCATGTAGCAAGTGCTGTTGCTGAGGTATATGCCTAGTGAATAGCTAGCATCAGTATGTTCTGCTGGAGCAGACATGCTAGGCCATCATTCACGCTAGAACCCTATCATCTAGCAAGTGCTGTTGCTGAGGTATATGCCTAATGAATAGCTAGCCTCAGTATGTTCTGCTGGAGCAGACATGCTAGGCCATCATTCACGCTAGAATCCTATCATCTAGCAAGTGCTGTTGCTGAGGTGTATGCCTAGTGAATAGCTGGCCTCAGTATGTTCTGCTGGAGCAGACATGCTAGGCCATCATTCACGCTAGAACCCTATCATCTAGCAAGTGCTGTTGCTGAGGTATATGCCTAGTGAATAGCTAGCATCAGTATGTTCTGCTGGAACAGATATGGTAGAACATCATTCACGCTAGAACCCTATCATGTAGCAAGTGCTGTTGCTGAGGTATATGCCTAGTGAATAGCTAGCCTCAGTATGTTCTGCTGGAGCAGACATGCTAGGCCATCATTCACGCTAGAATCCTATCATCTAGCAAGTGCTGTTGCTGAGGTATATGCCTAGTGAATAGCTAGCCTCAGTATGTTCTGCTGGAGCAGACATGCTAGGCCATCATTCACGCTAGAATCCTATCATCTAGCAAGTGCTGTTGCTGAGGTATATGCCTAGTGAATAGCTAGCCTCAGTATGTTCTGCTGGAGCAGACATGCTAGGCCATCATTCACGCTAGAATCCTATCATCTAGCAAGTGCTGTTGCTGAGCTATATGCCTAGTGAATAGCTAGCCTCAGTATGTTCTGCTGGAGCAGACATGCTAGGCCATCATTCACGCTAGAATCCTATCATCTAGCAAGTGCTGTTGCTGAGGTATATGCCTAGTGAATAGCTAGCCTCAGTATGTTCTGCTGGAGCAGACATGCTAGGCCATCATTCACGCTAGAATCCTATCATCTAGCAAGTGCTGTTGCTGAGGTATATGCCTAGTGAATAGCTAGCCTCAGTATGTTCTGCTGGAGCAGACATGCTAGGCCATCATTCACGCTAGAATCCTATCATCTAGCAAGTGCTGTTGCTGAGGTATATGCCTAGTGAATAGCTAGCCTCAGTATGTTCTGCTGGAGCAGACATGCTAGGCCATCATTCACGCTAGAATCCTATCATCTAGCAAGTGCTGTTGCTGAGGTATATGCCTAGTGAATAGCTAGCCTCAGTATGTTCTGCTGGAGCAGACATGCTAGGCCATCATTCACGCTAGAATCCTATCATCTAGCAAGTGCTGTTGCTGAGGTATATGCCTAGTGAATAGCTAGCCTCAGTATGTTCTGCTGGAGCAGACATGCTAGGCCATCATTCACGCTAGAATCCTATCATCTAGCAAGTGCTGTTGCTGAGGTATATGCCTAGTGAATAGCTAGCCTCAGTATGTTCTGCTGGAGCAGACATGCTAGACCATCATTCACGCTAGAACCCTATCATCTAGCAAGTGCTGTTGCTGAGGTATATGCCTAGTGAATAGCTAGCCTCAGTATGTTCTGCTGGAGCAGACATGCTAGACCATCATTCACGCTAGAACCCTATCATCTAGCAAGTGCTGTTGCTGAGGTATATGCCTAGTGAATAGCTAGCCTCAGTATGGTCTGCTGGAGCAGACATGCTAGACCATCATTCACGCTAGAACCCTATCATCTAGCAAGTGCTGTTGCTGAGGTATATGCCTAGTGAATAGCTAGCCTCAGTATGTTCTGCTGGAGCAGACATGCTAGGCCATCATTCACGCTAGAATCCTATCATCTAGCAAGTGCTGTTGCTGAGGTATATGCCTAGTGAATAGCTAGCCTCAGTATGTTCTGCTGGAGCAGACATGCTAGGCCATCATTCACGCTAGAATCCTATCATCTAGCAAGGGCTGTTGCTGAGGTATATGCCTAGTGAATAGCTAGCCTCAGTATGTTCTGCTGGAGCAGACATGCTAGGCCATCATTCACGCTAGAATCCTATCATCTAGCAAGTGCTGTTGCTGAGGTATATGCCTAGTGAATAGCTAGCCTCAGTATGGTCTGCTGGAGCAGACATGCTAGACCATCATTCACGCTAGAACCCTATCATGTAGCAAGTGCTGTTGCTGAGGTATATGCCTAGTGAATAGCTAGCATCAGTATGTTCTGCTGGAGCAGACATGCTAGGCCATCATTCACGCTAGAACCCTATCATCTAGCAAGTGCTGTTGCTGAGGTATATGCCTAATGAATAGCTAGCCTCAGTATGTTCTGCTGGAGCAGACATGCTAGGCCATCATTCACGCTAGAATCCTATCATCTAGCAAGTGCTGTTGCTGAGGTGTATGCCTAGTGAATAGCTGGCCTCAGTATGTTCTGCTGGAGCAGACATGCTAGGCCATCATTCACGCTAGAACCCTATCATCTAGCAAGTGCTGTTGCTGAGGTATATGCCTAGTGAATAGCTAGCATCAGTATGTTCTGCTGGAACAGATATGGTAGAACATCATTCACGCTAGAACCCTATCATGTAGCAAGTGCTGTTGCTGAGGTATATGCCTAGTGAATAGCTAGCCTCAGTATGTTCTGCTGGAGCAGACATGCTAGGCCATCATTCACGCTAGAATCCTATCATCTAGCAAGTGCTGTTGCTGAGGTATATGCCTAGTGAATAGCTAGCCTCAGTATGTTCTGCTGGAGCAGACATGCTAGGCCATCATTCACGCTAGAATCCTATCATCTAGCAAGTGCTGTTGCTGAGGTATATGCCTAGTGAATAGCTAGCCTCAGTATGTTCTGCTGGAGCAGACATGCTAGGCCATCATTCACGCTAGAATCCTATCATCTAGCAAGTGCTGTTGCTGAGGTATATGCCTAGTGAATAGCTAGCCTCAGTATGTTCTGCTGGAGCAGACATGCTAGGCCATCATTCACGCTAGAATCCTATCATCTAGCAAGTGCTGTTGCTGAGGTATATGCCTAGTGAATAGCTAGCCTCAGTATGTTCTGCTGGAGCAGACATGCTAGGCCATCATTCACGCTAGAATCCTATCATCTAGCAAGTGCTGTTGCTGAGGTATATGCCTAGTGAATAGCTAGCCTCAGTATGTTCTGCTGGAGCAGACATGCTAGGCCATCATTCACGCTAGAATCCTATCATCTAGCAAGTGCTGTTGCTGAGGTATATGCCTAGTGAATAGCTAGCCTCAGTATGTTCTGCTGGAGCAGACATGCTAGGCCATCATTCACGCTAGAATCCTATCATCTAGCAAGTGCTGTTGCTGAGGTATATGCCTAGTGAATAGCTAGCCTCAGTATGTTCTGCTGGAGCAGACATGCTAGGCCATCATTCACGCTAGAATCCTATCATCTAGCAAGTGCTGTTGCTGAGGTATATGCCTAGTGAATAGCTAGCCTCAGTATGTTCTGCTGGAGCAGACATGCTAGACCATCATTCACGCTAGAACCCTATCATCTAGCAAGTGCTGTTGCTGAGGTATATGCCTAGTGAATAGCTAGCCTCAGTATGTTCTGCTGGAGCAGACATGCTAGACCATCATTCACGCTAGAACCCTATCATCTAGCAAGTGCTGTTGCTGAGGTATATGCCTAGTGAATAGCTAGCCTCAGTATGGTCTGCTGGAGCAGACATGCTAGACCATCATTCACGCTAGAACCCTATCATCTAGCAAGTGCTGTTGCTGAGGTATATGCCTAGTGAATAGCTAGCCTCAGTATGTTCTGCTGGAGCAGACATGCTAGGCCATCATTCACGCTAGAATCCTATCATCTAGCAAGTGCTGTTGCTGAGGTATATGCCTAGTGAATAGCTAGCCTCAGTATGTTCTGCTGGAGCAGACATGCTAGGCCATCATTCACGCTAGAATCCTATCATCTAGCAAGGGCTGTTGCTGAGGTATATGCCTAGTGAATAGCTAGCCTCAGTATGTTCTGCTGGAGCAGACATGCTAGGCCATCATTCACGCTAGAATCCTATCATCTAGCAAGTGCTGTTGCTGAGGTATATGCCTAGTGAATAGCTAGCCTCAGTATGTTCTGCTGGAGCAGACATGCTAGGCCATCATTCACGCTAGAATCCTATCATCTAGCAAGTGCTGTTGCTGAGGTATATGCCTAGTGAATAGCTAGCCTCAGTATGTTCTGCTGGAGCAGACATGCTAGGCCATCATTCACGCTAGAATCCTATCATCTAGCAAGTGCTGTTGCTGAGGTATATGCCTAGTGAATAGCTAGCCTCAGTATGTTCTGCTGGAGCAGACATGCTAGGCCATCATTCACGCTAGAATCCTATCATCTAGCAAGTGCTGTTGCTGAGGTATATGCCTAGTGAATAGCTAGCCTCAGTATGTTCTGCTGGAGCAGACATGCTAGGCCATCATTCACGCTAGAACCCTATCATCTAGCAAGTGCTGTTGCTGAGGTATATGCCTAGTGAATAGCTAGCCTCAGTATGTTCTGCTGGAGCAGACATGCTAGGCCATCATTCACGCTAGAATCCTATCATCTAGCAAGTGCTGTTGCTGAGGTATATGCCTAGTGAATAGCTAGCCTCAGTATGTTCTGCTGGAGCAGACATGCTAGGCCATCATTCACGCTAGAAAGGTGTGTGGGGGAAGGAGGAGGGGCAGTGCAATACATAGGATCAACAGACAGTAAAAATAAATAAAATAAATAAAAACAATAGGTAAAAAGTGCGACCAGCTTATAAATACATATATATATATATATTATATAGTAGAGGAAGCATGCAGGGGGAGACAAGGAGGGGTGCTGGGTGGGTAGGGTGGGAAGCAAGAACATGCTTGTACAGCAACAGTGAAATTGCTACAACTAAACAGTCCACTTTAAAAATGGTGGGGCTAAAACTCAGGGACGTCATTTCACCAAAATGCCATGGGTAGCAGAAGTGAGATCATGTGACCCTTGACATCTGATGACATCATAGGAAGTGATGTCATTTGACCCCACCTCGAAGTGACATCACAGGAAGGGAAGGAACACAACCTTTCACCCCTTGACAAGACAGGAAGGGGCATCACATAGCATTGTTCCTAAGTACACTTCGATAAATATGGTTACGATATCACTGTAGTGTGATATACATTTCATACAAGAATGAATCACCATATGTATTGTTAATATCAGTGTTTATAGGACCATATTACCAAATTACGGTGAATGCGAGCAGACCTCCAAGGCCAAATGATGTGTTGTTTTATAGCACTTACCCTTAAGCGCTTTATATAGAACAAATATACATACAATATCACCAAACCTGTGTTGGTACTCATTTAGCGACCTCAGAAGGATGAAAGGCTGAGTTGGCCTTGTCGGGATTCATACCTGCAGATCGCACATAGCTTGCAGCAGTGAGCGCTCAACCCACTGAGCTATCTTACTGGCAATAGCTATCTTACCGGCTATAGTAAAATTGCCAATTATATGTCTGAATGTTCTGAAAGTCAGAAAGCAAATTACACTCTGCAATGGATACCAATAAACTGGTAACTGAGATTTAACAGCAGGCCAGTTCATCTGCCGGTCTGGTGCAAAGTTGGCCACATGTCAAGCCTGCGTGGATCTACTTTGCAGGCTTCAGAGGTTGGCAAAATACATACCATTGGGAGGGTTCATAACTGAGTATCGCAGGGAAAGCAGTGCACTCACACGCGATCCCGTACTCAGGGCACATGTTACCTCATACATGCAAACAAACATCCTGAACAGCATGCCAGGGAGATAGGAAAGATAGACACTTTGCAACAAAGCATTAATTGTGGCACAAGGGCCACTTTATGTGCTATGGTCAAACATTTCTACACTGTACACAAGCTTTTAGGCACAAGGATTTTGTCAAGTGACCGAGGACACCGAGATGGAATGTCTTGTGATGATCGTAACAGAGACAATGGCAGAAAAACCGGCTATAACTGCAACTTGCGAAAAGCTAAATACATAGTCCGAAAGGGATGCTTACTCTACTCTAAATGCTTTTTGAAAGTTTTTGTCTGCATTGTGAATGTGAGGTGTTTAAGAATAGACTAAATCAGTGACTCGCCCCCTGAAGCGCACCTGAAATAACCCTTTAATAGTCTAGCAATTACTGTATAGAATTCCAGAAAGACTAATTATTTGTTATTCCTATTCTTTCTTGTTTAGGGTCACTGCTCAAAGTGTTACACTTCTGGAACCCCCTGTTTTATAACAAGAAAGCCTGCCACTCCAGAAACAATGGCCACAGGCGAAGAGCTTCTTTTTGTTGTAAAAAAAAAAAAATGAAATATATATCTCTATTTATTTTGTAGGTGTAGCAAGGAAAACCTCAGGGGTAGCAAGGGAGACATCAGGGGTCGCACGAGCGACCCCTAGCAACCCCCAAATGACATCCCTGCTAAAACTGCATAGAACCTATCATCACTGTAGTAATTTCCACAAGGATATTCTCAATGTTTGGGTTGAGAATGTGTCCAGTATGTTTCTTATCAATCTATCATAAGGTATTCCCACTTTATCTCACTAAATATTCCCTCTCGACCACTACGTTCCTCTGGCACCAACACTTTGTGGGTAAAGCTTTTTGCTGAACAGAGGGCAGGTGGTTGATCACTTTCCTCAGCTGGCTCCCTCCTATGAAACAGCCTCCCTGTCCTTCTGCGCCTTCACCAGGAGTTTCTTAAAATCCAGAAGCTCCTCCAGACTTTCCTCTTTACCTCTCACTTCCCTTCTTCTCTCTTATGCTAATCGCACAGTTGCTGTGATTGGTATCCTGGGCCCTTATGGATCCTTGGGGCCCCTGAGCTCCCACACCCAATCGCCCCCGCTCCTTGTCTACCCGGAGCACTTGCCTTGGCACATCCTCTGCCCTGGAAGTTCACACTTACACCTAACATGGCTCCGGCCGTGTAACACTCACCATACCACGCACTTCATCTGTGCCTCATCCATGAGCCCGGACTCCCCAGCACTTACCCCCCTGCCCTCTTCCTTGTTGCTCTTGCACGTTCTGAATACTCACAAGGCATAGCAGGTCTGTCCTTTTTTCCTTTTTCCGGCCACTGCTTTTAAATATCGTGTTTTTTTGAGTTTCACTCCCTTGTTCCCTCCCTTTGCCCTGTGGGCACTTTGAAACCGTATTTTCCTTGCTGTGTAAGTGCCTTAAAAGTGAACAATAAATAAATAACATCAGTTTATTGAAGGAATATTGACTAGAGAAGCTAGCACAATAATCACTCTGAAACATATCAATTAATGACAACAAAGACGTGACTGAAAACCTGCTACATGTATACCTAACTGTTTAAAGGATTAATCCTCTAAAAATCAGAACATATTTTGAGTCAGGAATTCACGCGGCGGATGAGTGGTGTTATATGTCTTACCTTCCTAGATGCTTTTGTAGAGAACGAGCCAAGTACCCCCACCTCAACCACGTCACCCATATTCCCTATATTTTGGAAGCCAGAGTGTGAGACACGTGTGGTACCAGTGAGACTACAGATACCAAAAAGAATCCTGGAAGCAAGGTTCCCATTGAGAAAACCATACCTGCATACAAGAATATATGATGGACATTTGAATGAAATCCCGGAAGAAGCAGAGCAAATGAATGAACAAGACGAATGCTGACATCATGCAGAGTCGTGCTGACGTACCTAGAAGAGATGCAGAGACAAGAGAATGCAGATATTCTCTAAGGCATCAAGAACGTATCAAGGATAAGTGACATCTTGGGACCAAGGTGAAGAAGCTTATGCCATAGAAATTATGAAGATGTCAAGCTGTTTTACATGTGTACAGATGCAGAGAAACACAAGCAGACTAAGTATTCTTGAGGCTAGCATTATAGTGAATAGATTGTGGCATGCACTTATATATACATATATTCATAAAGAGTAAAGGATGGATGTTTCCACTACGTGTTACAGCAGAGCTGGACTAAAAAAGGAAGGCCTCATTTTCAGTGTGCCACAGTAAGCAAACACATGAATTAAAAGCGAATCTCAGAAAGGCGAGGTTGGATGAGCCAAGAAGCAAAGCCAAGAAGCCTAGGTCTTATCAGGCTGGGGTGAGCTGACATTGGATACAAAATTGTGTGAAAGAACAGAGCTCCTGTTCAGAAGGCACACACAAAACAAAGAAGATGTCAGAAGTCTATTAGAAAATAGTATTTAAATACACTAAAGGCTTGAAATCAGACTTGGTCTACAGTCACGTGGACAGATGAAGTTGGATGAACAGGACTATCACGCCTACGCATGAGGGCAGAGCGTGCCTTCACTCCCCTGGATTCTCCAGAGCTAAGAACACTTCCAAGGACAAGGTCAAAGTCTTAATTGCCAGCAGACCACTGAGGTGATGATGGAAGGATATGCTAATTGGTGGGAAGCTCTGTTCAAGACAAGCTCACCATCACGTGGAGGTCCAGTCAGCGTACTGCCAGATGTAGGTGGAATAGTACTGACGAAGGTTAGAGTGCCAACCAATTGTAGTAGACCATGTAATCAAGGGTCCTATAGTTTGTGTAGCCAATGGGAGGTTGTGTATTTAGTGATGTTCATAGTGGCCATTTTGAAGGGAGGGCTTAGTTGCCCCACCTGATGTTAAGAAACCAATTATTTTCACTAACTGTCCCATACTAGTATAGAACGTACACTTAGATATTCCCTTAGCACCAATCACTTTCTCCAATGTGTTTTTGTAGTTTGCACACGTAGCATGACATAAGTAATACATAGGTTACGTCAGCTATGACGATTTTTTGCTTTATAAGATTGCTTTTGTTTGTAATGCATTGAGAGAATTTGCGCTGAGACGTCCGTTGATGTCCTTTGTACTCCCTGTTTTAGATAATAGATATTAAAACAGTTATCCTTTTTGCCAACTACCTGAGTCGTGTTGATTATTGATGTTTGAGTAACCTCTGCATCCCCATCCATCTGAAGGGTATTGCTACCTCGTCTTAAAGGGCTGGAATTCAACCATTTCACTTTTCCATCATCAAATCACTTGCGCTTTTGTCCAAGGCCCTAAACAATAGTCTAAGACAAAGGTCTTCAAACTATGGGGCATGACCGCATCCCAGGTGGAGCGAGGGAGCCCAATATCAAAAGGTAAAAAAAAAGATTTTTTGTTTGTTTTTAGATTGGAGGAAATGGCAGGGTGGCTCACATGGTCAGACTGGACAGTAAAACTGTCTCAGGCACCAATGAAAAAGTGGCCCGGGGTTGCAAATGGATATTCATTCCTTTAGTCACAGACTGTTTGAATAGTAACTAAGGGGGTGTTTTTTGTTACAATCTAAGCAAATTGTGATATTTAAAGAATATTTATTCAGCAACAATAGTCAAAACTACTAGCTGCATAGTGAAGTAACTCATCAAACTGGCCCATTTCGACTGGCCTAAACTAGCATTTTCATTTTTGGTACAGGTATTGCCCTGGACTAAAAAAGGAAGGCCTCATTTTCAGTGTGCCACAGTAAGCAAACACATGAATTAAAAGCGAATCTCAGAAAGGCGAGGTTGGATGAGCCAAGAAGCAAAGCCAAGAAGCCTAGGTCTTATCAGGCTGGGGTGAGCTGACATTGGATACAAAATTGTGTGAAAGAACAGAGCTCCTGTTCAGAAGGCACACACAAAACAAAGAAGATGTCAGAAGTCTATTAGAAAATAGTATTTAAATACACTAAAGGCTTGAAATCAGACTTGGTCTACAGTCACGTGGACAGATGAAGTTGGATGAACAGGACTATCACGCCTACGCATGAGGGCAGAGCGTGCCTTCACTCCCCTGGATTCTCCAGAGCTAAGAACACTTCCAAGGACAAGGTCAAAGTCTTAATTGCCAGCAGACCACTGAGGTGATGATGGAAGGATATGCTAATTGGTGGGAAGCTCTGTTCAAGACAAGCTCACCAGTCCGATCCTGGCAGCTCATTTATAATGGGCGAAGGGGCGTCCACCCAGTGCCCCCCTCACCCATTATGGAGAAGCCGAGGAGCCAGCCCAGTAAATCACCAAGCACTCCCTCTGCTGCTTTTTCCAGCTGAGGGAGTGCTCCTGGGCTGGCTGAACTGTCAAAGGGAAACACTGTTTCCCGTTTGACAGTTCAGTTTCCCAACCGCACATGATCACTGAGCCATGCAAGGCTGGGGGCGTTTTGCCTCGCCAGCATTGCATAGCTCATTGGAAATGCTGGCTGGGGCACTGCATGTCTGTATGTGTGAGGGGGAGCTGCTGCGCCTCCTCGCACATACGGACAGAGCAACCTGGAGCATTTCAGCACGCACGTGCAGGCCCCTGCAGAAGGTACGTTGATGCTCATTTATTTTTTATTTAACTATGTGTATGGATGCGTGTATGCTTGTGTTATGAGCGAGTGTATGGTGATGGGTGCTCGTATGAATGATAGAGTGATTGCTGCGAGAATGTGTGTGTGTTTTAGTCCCTTGAGCTGATTTTGGCGAGTGGGGGGTAGAGGGGAGAAGGAAGGTTGTACAACAAAGGCATTTTAAAAATGCCTTTGTTGCACAATCCCCCTACCCACCTGCCAAAAATAGGCTATCCTTATGAGGTGCTGTGGAGCCCAGGGTTTGGGATGGTATTTTTTTTCCTGGATATCTATCATAGATGTCCAGTCAAAAATACCATGCTTCCCCCATGGCCCGCAGTGCCAATTGCAGACTGTTTGTCTTTTTACCCATTTTTTGTTTCAGCATGCTCTAAAATACAACATTTTAACCCATTATTTAAAACGAATTATGGTTGGGAAGACCCCCCGGTAACCCTTTGATTGGTCCAGGCTCCCTCACTGCGCTCGGTCGCTATGGCATTTTTGTGGAAATATTTATGCCCCTCCACTTAAAAGATTCACCAGCTACCACTGGCCCTCAGACTGTTTTTGGAAGGGGGTGGGGGGAGCTCAGCGACTGCTGTGAGAGCAGGATGGGCAGGAGCACTGGGAGAGTGGAGGGATCAGGGTGGGGAGAGTCCAGGGTCTGTGATGGGGTGGGGAGAGCCCAGGGACTGGGTAGGAGTGGGATGACAGAGCCCAGCGACTGTGATAGGAGCAGGTGGGGGAGCTCGGGGACTATAATGGGAGTAGGGTGCGGTGACTGCGTGCAATAGTTCATAACCATTTCTACATACTGTCCATTTGGCATTTTTTGGGGGGTCACAGCCTGTCCAAATTTCACTCATGGGGGCCCAGGCCCAAACACTTTAAAGACCACGGGTCTAAGGCCTGCCCATTGCCTGCACTGGCAGAGTCTGATGGGAGTTGTGCTCCAAAACACCTCACTTTCAACGGAAAGGTCCTGGTGTCATCCCTGCATTATGGCTGCTGTCCAAGGTGCTGAAGTACCGTCTAAAAGTGAAGGTTGCGTCTTCATCTTGGTCTTCATCTTGTATCCTGGCTTGCAACATTATGTGTTACTACTGACTTCTGCAATTGTATTCGCACTCCCCTCTTGCTTCTCCACACTTTTTGACTGCTTACTCTCTTTTCTCTCCTCCTTTCCCTTCTGCGTTTTCCTATTCCCTCCCCTTACTTGCTTCTATGCACTTACTCTATCAGAATTCTCCCTGGACCTAGTATGATAGCAACCTCCTCTGTTTCCTCCCCCCTCCCCTTACTGTTTTTTCCTCCCCACGTCCCCTCCAGCACTATCTGAAATGTCGCCAGGCCTAGTATGATAGTCGCTTGTTTTATTCCTCCCCTACCTTTCTGCACCCCTCTCCCCCACCTCTTGTTTTTCTCCGACTCTAACAGAAATGTCGTCAGCCCTAGTACGGTAGTCGCCTGCCTGTTTCCATTTCCTTCCTACTCTCCCGCTCCCTTCCTTATCTATGTTTTAGCTCTGGCACTATCTGAAATGTAGTCAGGTCGAGTACGATAGTTAATTTCACACCCTTACTGTTCATGGCCTGTAACAATGTTATTGTATTTTCCCTTGTTCCCTCCCATGCCTTGAAGCGCTTTGAAACACATTGTGTATAGGTGCTATGTAAATAAACTATCATATCATCATATCATAAGGTTTCAGCTGTCACCATTCCTTTAAGGCCACTGTCCAAGGTGCTGAAGTACTGTCTACAAAGGAATTATATGATATGATATGATATTGCATTTATAACGCGCCTATACACAGGTATTTCAAGGCGCGACGAGGCAAGGGAGGTGAACAGAGGGAAGACAGACAACGATCCTACTAGGCCAGGTGTCATTCAGATTGCGCAAGTGCATGGGAAGGGGAGGGGGAGAAGTGCAGGGTGGGTAGGGGGAGAGGACAGTGCAGCACATGGGATAAGAAATAATAACAATAGGTAAAGTACGGCTAGCAGGTGGCAAGTGCAAGGGTAAGTGCAGACAACAGTTGTCAAGTGCTGGTAGTGGGACTGTTGGGATACAGAAACAGTCCCCAAGTGCAGGGTTGCCAGGAGGTCAGTACAGGAGTGTGACGGGCTGGGGGTGGGGGGGACCTGGGCCCGAGATCAGAGGACGGCCAGGCAACCAGTGCAAAGTCAGTGTCAGCCAGGAAGTCAGCAAGGGAAAGGAGGAGAAAAGGCAGAAGCATAGAGAAAGGATTTGAGGTGCTTCCGGAACTGAAGATAATTCTCCTCAAGTTTCAGAGAGTCAGGGAGGCTGTTCCAGAGGGAGGCCCCAGCCGAAGAAAGAGATCTACCACCCACTGGTTGCTTGGAGAAGTGACTGACCCTGAGGGAGTTTGAGGCAGATGAGTGAAGAGCTCGAGAAGGAAGGCATTTAGGAAGAGAGAGTTGAAGGTATTGAGGCCCCAGGCCCCAGAAGGCCTTGTGTAGGATGCAGAGAGTTTTTAACTTAATATTCGCAGCCACTGGGAGCCAGCGTAGAGATTTCAGTCCTGGAGAGAAACAATCCCTGGGCTTGAGACCAAGGACAAGTCTCGCAGTCCTGTTCTGGATAAGTTGCAGAGGGCAGAGAGTAGAAGCAGGCAGATTTAGAAAGAGGCTGTTGCAGTAGTCCATCTTAGAGAGAACCAGAGCTCTGGAGACAGTGAGATTCTGGGGGAAGGAGAGGAAAGGAAGAATGCCTCTGAGGAGGTGCAGTTGGTAGTGTGACTTCTTAGAGACGTCAGAGATGTGAGGAGAGAAGGAGAGTGTAGAGTCGAAGATGACCCTGAGGTTTTTAGCCAAACAGGTGAGAGCAGGAAGAGGGCCAAGAGAGGCTGGCCAGAGGGCTACAGGAAAGTAGGGAGTGGGTGTACCAATGAGGAGAATCTCACTCTTTCTGGCATTAAGGCAAATGTCATTGGTGGCACACCACTCCTGGATAGTAGACAGACTGTCAGAGATGAGGGAAGCAGAGGAGGAGGCCGAGGGAAGCCTGAAAATGAGCTGGGTGTCATCCGCACAACACTGAAAGTTGGGGCAGAGAGCGGTGATGCGGTGGGCCAGGAGTGCCAGGTATTGGTTGAACAGCCAGGGAGAGAGGTTAGACCTCTGGGGAACAAAACAGGTAGAGAAAAAGATAGCGGAGAGGAAGGACACAAGTTGGACCTTAGAGGGTCGGTCGCAGAGGAAAGAAGTCAGCCCCTCCAGAGCCTGACCGGTGATACCCAGGTTATCACGGAGATGGTTGGGCAGGATGGCATGGTTGACGGTGTCAAAGGCAGAAGATAGATCAAGCAGGATGAGGACGCAAGGGGTGTTATAGTCATGATTGGAGAGCAGGTCTTCACGGATGTTCAGGAGAGCAGTTTCCGTGCTTCTGGCAGCTCTGAGGCCAGACTGAGGGTCATGGAGACAACCAACAGTTTCAGTGTGGAGAATAAGCTGGGAGATGGCCAGTTTCTCCAGGAGCTTGCCCAGGAACGGAGTGATGGAGATTGGGCGATAGTTGGCCAGGCAAGAGGGGTCGGCAGTGGGTTTCTTGAGAAAAGGGTGCACAAGGGAGTGCTTCAGGGGCGATGGGAAGACTCCAGTGGCGAAGGAGTGATTACAGAAGTCAGCCAGGGCAGGAACCAGAGAGTCAATGTGGTCCTTGATAGTTTTAGAGGAACAGGGGTGAACCTGTTTCGACATGACTTTCATAGATCAGACTTGTCTAGAAACCTCGTCTGCGGAGAACAGGGGAAAGGCAGAGAAGGAGGGAGGAGAGGTGGCTGCAGAATGGCCAGAGGAAGAGCAGGGAGTGGGGGGAGGGAGGGGATAGGAGGAGAGAGAGGACAGGATGTCCTGAGTTTTATAGAAGAAGTGAGAAACCAGTGCCGTACAGAGGGCCTGGGAGGGGACTGGAGAGGTAGAGACTGCGGCAGGATTGGCCATTTCCTTGCAGATTTTAAAGAGTTCAGCCGAGTTGTTTGGTGCCGCAGAGACGTGGGCTTGGATATGCGTTCTCTTCTTGGTTAGGACAGAGAGCCGGTATTGCCTTTGCAGCAGGTGGCAAGCCAGTTTGTCAGAGGATGTACATGAAGCACGCCATTTCCTCTCGGCCACCCTACACTTGCGTTTTAGGGTGACTAGGTCAGTGTCGTACCAAGAGTTGCACTTGGCTTTGGGCTTCAGGTGGATTCTCATGACAGGGGCAAGGATATCAAGAGTATCAGAAATAGCAGAGTGGAGAGTGGAGAGGGCTGTGTCAGGGTGGGAGTCAGCCGAAGGGGGAGGGGGGGGAGAAGGTGGCAGCGAAAGCCTCAGCTGACACAGGCTTCATGGGTCGGATGACCGAGAAGGTGGGTGGCAGTGATGGAAGTGGCTTGGCCTGGGGGTAGGGAAGGTAAGGTGGGAGGAGAGGAGAAAGTGATCACTCCAGGTGAAAGGGACCGAGAGGGGAAGGTCTGAGGAGATCAGAACATCAAGAGTGTGCCCTGCAGAATGAGTTGGGCCAGAGGGGAGAATAATGAGAGAGAGAGAGTCGCAAAGGTCGCAAAAGAGTCCAGAAGGTGGACAGGAGGCATCTAGGTGGATGTTAAGTCTCCAAGAAGGAGGAGTTGATTAGTTGAGGCCAGGAGTGAGGAGGAGTGGTCCGCCCACTCAGAGAGGAAGGATGAAATCAGACCAGGTGGCCGATAGATAGTAGCCACAGTAAGTGAGTGGCTAGGGGAGAGAGAGAGCCTGCAGATGAGGCATTCAAAAGAGGAGTAGGCCTGCGTAGGAGTGGCAGAGGCAGGAATCCACTCGGTGAAGATCAAGGCTACACCCCCACCTGAGCGGTCGGCCCTTGGCACGGAGAGGATCTTGTAGCCATCAGGTAAGAGCGAATCAAAGCTTGTGACAGAGCTAGCCATGACCCATGTCTCGGTGAGGCCGAGGACATCAAGGTCTAGTTCTTCCAGAAGGCGGCAGATATCATAGGAGTGTTTGACAGCAGAGCGAGAGTTTAGGTGGCAAGATGGAGAAGGTTGCCATCCTTGAAGGACTTCCAGGTAGCGGTACAGATCAGAGATATGCCCTGCGGAGGTGGAGATTGAGCTCGAGAAGGGGCTGAGAGGGAAGGGTATGGCAAGGTAGCCAGGGAGGAGGCAGAAGGGGGAGACGAGGTAGTCAAGGAAAGGGGAGAGGGGACAGCAGGAGAAGAAAGGAAGTTGATGAGGCGCGGGAAGCGTCTGTCAAAGAGGTGAAGTTTGGGCTGAGGGCCTAGGACTAGGACGGTCCCATTGGAGTAGACATTAATGATGACTTTAGAGGAAAGGAAGGATGCCAGGAGGGCGTCCCAGCGGGTGCCACCATTAATGGGAGAAGAGGAGAATGGGGAGAGCACAGAGACCAAATGAAGGATCCATAGGTCTGGCGAAGGTACGACAAAGAGGATGTCAGTGGGAGTTTCCCTGGAGGAGGTGCTGGTATAGGTGTCGGCGATAGGGAGGCCTGGGTTGGAACCAGGATGTCCTTTTTAAACTTTTTCCTACCAGATTTAGTGAGGAGAGCAGGATAGTCAATAGAGAAGCAGTTAGAAAATATACGAGAGACAGAGAGCACCATAGAGTAAGTGGGAGAGGGTGGAAGGGAAGAAACCAGCGAAGGTCAGTGGAGTAGGCAGACCAAACAGCGGGAGGCAGGCAGGTTGTGCAATAGGACAGACGATAACACTCAAGAAGGAGTTATTCAAAAAATGTGCCGGTTTGAGACAGGTAGGAGGGCTCACCTAAGTTTGAGAATACTAAAAAGGGGAGAAAGGCCTAGGGTTCACAATGCATTTTAATACTGATACAGTGCAAATTGTAAACAACAGTGGGAGAAAAAACACCTAAGTTTGAGAATCCTAAAAAGGGGAGAAAGGCCTAGGTTTCACAATGCATTTTAAATACTGATGCAGTGCAAACTGTAAATGACAGTGGGAGAAAAACCACCTAAGTTTGAGAATCCTAAAAAGAGGAGAAAGGCCTAGGTTTCACAATGCATTTTAAATACTGATACAGTGCAAATTGTAAACGACAGTGGGAGAAAAACCACCTAAGTATGAGAATCCTAAAAAGGGGAGAGAGGCGTAGGTTTCACAATAGGACAGGAACGTCAGATACACAGGTTAAGAGGACAATCGCAAAGCAATTTTAAGAACACAGGAGAGAACACCTAAGGTTTGGGAGTAGAACAGGGGTTAGCAGAGTAATGTGAGGGCTAATCCTGGTGAATGGCTGGCCGCTGACGTCCCCTGCAGACACCTGCAGACGCAGCCAGAAGCCGCTTCTGTGGAAGCCGCCCTTGGCATAGGGGCCCTTAGCCATGGGCTGCCGGGCAGGGGGGCTGCCCTGGGAGAGTCAGTAAAAGGAGTGGATTGGAAGCCCAAACACGTCCTGGGGGGAGGGTGGTAGGTGGGCGGAGGGAGGGGGGAGGGACCAACAAACAGCACCGGAGCACAATCAGTTAGCGGGCAGGGCCCGGGGGACACGAGGCAGTGAAACACACAAACAAAAAAGGGCTAAAGTCCAAGTTACAAATTCAAGAGAGAACAGAGCTCAGCTCCTCTCACCTGCAGAATGAGGAAATCGAAGCTGTGGCCTCGGGAGAGAAGTTGGCTGAAGATATATGCAGCCCTAGAATGTTGTGGTCCGCTAGGCCGAATGGCGCTGAAAGGTCGAGGACGAGCAGCAGGGTAGGTTTGCCTTCATCCCTGAATTCATCGATTTCGATTTTGAGGTCCAGTAGTGCAGATTCAGTCCTGTGACCTGAATGGAATCCTGACTGACGTATACCCAGGACTTGATTGTCTTCAAGGAATTGCTGGATTTGCACGTAGGCTGTTCTATCCAGAATTTTTAGCAGGAAGGGGACAGTAGTGATGGGACGGTAGTTGGTGGGGATGGCAGGGTCTACAGAGGGTTCTTTAATCAGGGGAAGTACCCAGGCTTCCTTGAGTAACGTAGGGACTATGCCCGTAGAGAAGGCGGAGTTGATGAAGGAGGTGATATTTGGAATTTGTGTGTCAGAGCAGTCTTTGATGAGGCTTGCTGAGCAGATGTCTCCTTTGCAATATGATGCTTTGAGACCTTTTAGGTTGGATTTGACTACATCTTCTGGGACATTAGAGAAGTAGAACATGGATAGATTTTGGGATCAGGGAGTGGAGGAGGCTGCGATTCAGGATGCTTGTATTGGGTCAATGAGGGATTGTTTAAAGCTGATTTTGCTGTGCAGGGTGTCAATTTTGGTGAGCATGGCACTCTGAATCCTACTACACCACTGAGTGTCTTTAGTGAGGGTGGCTGGAGGGGTGGTCGGGTTTTCAAGTTCCCTGAGGATGGTGAATATTTCACGGGAGTTAGATTTGGCAATGGCAAGGCGTGTATTATTTATAAGTGAGGGATTTGGTGGAGATTATGGCTTTTTTATAGTGTTTGGAGGCTGTTGTGAATAGAAGCTTAGTGGCATCCGAGGGTGAACTTTTCCAGTTTGCTTCTGCTAGCCGTTTATTTGTGTGAAGTGTTAGGAGTTCATGTGTGTATCATGAGTTCTTATGTGTCAATGGTTTAGATTTCTGGGGTTTAAGTGGGGCTATGATATCAATGGCAGCAGTACGGGTTTTCGCATACAGCTATGCAAGTCTGCTAGGGTCATTGTGAAATGGAGGTTCAGGTAGAAGTGAGTTGAGCACAGGGTAAGGCGCTCCTTAGTGAAGTTTTTAGCACTGTGGGCAAGAGAGAGGGTAGAGGGATTGAGATAGACATAGAGAGGAAGCATATGTCCCATTGATGCAATGGAGAACTGTATAATGCTGTAGTCTGTCCATGGGCAGGGACTGTTAGAGAGGATAGACACGTTGCAGTTGAGAACAGATGTCCAATCTAACATTCTGCATTTTTTGTGCGTGGGGGTACTGATGCATTTATGGAAGCCTAGGGCTCTAAGAGAGTTTGAGAGTGAGGCTGCTGCTGGATCATTACGGTCATTGAGATAGAGGTTGAAGTCACCAGGAGGAGGAAATTTGAAGTAGGGTTTATGTGGGAGCTCAGGGTGTAGATGAGGTTCTCTTCAAAGGCCTTGGGTGGTCCTGGTGGGCAGTACATGGTGTAATGTGTGATAGAGTCTGAGTTGGAAAGGGTCAGTCTGGCAGTCAAGATATTGCATTTGTCGTGCAAGGTGAGTTAAGTTCCCTGATAGGCAGTGAGCCCTTTGCTATGAGTGCAACTCTACCACCTCTGGAGTTGGATCATTTGATCGGTAGATAGTGTATTCAGGGGGAGGGCAATAGAGATGTCAAGTTCCAAGTAAAGGTATGGTTGTTAATATCTAGTGCATGTGCCTGGATGGATCTTGCGTTGATGAGAGTGCATTTCAGGGGAGTGGTGATAGAATTCCTAAGCTGTGGGATAGGTTGAGTTTTAGTAGAATTCTTCTGTTGGGTGATAAGTTTAGTAGGCTTGTGGCTGCAGCTGGGTATGGTAGTCTAAGTTCTAGGATGAACAGGTGAGAGCAGCCTGTCTCGTAGGCGAGAGTTTCTATTGGCTGTAGATTGCAAGAGTGTAGTGTTTGTTTGTTTATTTTATTTGTATGGTGCACCAAACCCAAAGGTAACTGGGCGCAAGCAGTACAAGGAGGCTTTAGGCTTGAGATACATAGAGTTGCAGTCATGGTAATACAGGTACAAAGATGGAGGCATTCATAGTACACAAATGATGGTTCACAAATTGCAGGTAAGCATTGAGGATATATACAGTTATTATAACAGATATATACAATTACATGGTCGAACAATATGGGAGGTGGTTTCAGTTGCAGGATTTTATGATCACAGATATTGGGCTTAGTATGTTGTTTACCATTGGGTCCTAGGGTGGGCGTCATTGGTTCTGATCCATTTCTGTATGTTGCATCTGAAGCCAGGGTAGGTTTGATCAACCCGGAGTGAGTAGGGGAGTGAGTTCCAAGTTTGGGCTGCCATAACTGGGAAACTTCTGTTACCAGATTTGGCTAGTTTGAAGCGTGGTACGCTGAGGCAGCCTGAGTTGGAAGACCTAGTTAGACGAGTGGTTGTTTTCTTGACTATCCGATCGGTGAGGTACCGTGGTGCAGCATTATTGAGGCATTTGTGGGTCAGGGAGGTTGTTTTTAGCAGGATTCCGTCCTTGATTGTCAGCCAGTGGTTTTGTCTTCTGATCACAGATATGTGATCTTTGTTTGGGATATTTAGTACCATGCTTTGGGCATTATTTTGTAGCATTTGGAGCTTGTTTAAGATGTGCTTGTTATCCCCCAAGTAAAGAGCATTACAGTAGATTAGTGCAATCTTGAGAGTAAAATGATTCAGCTGGATGAGGATAGATAAGGTCTGTGTTGTGGGGGAAGTGACCCCTGCTAGCAAGTGCAATTTAGCACAGCCTGGTATTTACATGCATGCGAGTCGTGGCTGGGTATGGTTCTCTGGCAGGAGGCTGTAGGGGTACTATACATTTGTGGTCGTGTGAAATGATCATTGTGCTTAATGCACAAGATATCAAGTAGGATATCGAGTGAAGGTAGCTTGTTAGGAGTTGAGCATAGAGGTGCATAGAGGTTGGTGAGCCTGGGCCCAGCTACTCTGTTCTGTCTGGTGTTGAGATGGAGTGGTGAGTGGGAGGTGTGTAGGATAGGTGGCATGAAGGTGCGTGCTGGTGGGTGTAGGAGTCCAGCCTAGATAGTACAGCGGGAGATGTAGGCTGGGTAAGTGATGGGGAACAGTGAATAGGCTTTTGGGTGCAAGGGGAGTGTGGCTTGAGGGTGCTCTTTGCTCACCTGGCAGCTGCTGTGAATAGTGCATTGGTGCTTTGTCTAAGCGGGTCCCGGGATGTAGCAGAGGGTTCAGTCTTCTGGGAGGGGGGCGAGTCAGGGTGTGTGGGGCTCTGTGAGTGCCGAGGGGGATAGCAGGGCATACAGGCTTGCGATTAAACCGTCAGTCGTATTGCGGCTCCAGGCTTAGTGATGCAGGACATTGAAGCGGTTCTGGAGGGGGCTCAGGGTGGCCAGATCGGCCGGAATCGTGATATGCACTTATGTGATTCCCAGTCGGTCCCATGAATGGGAGGGGGGCGAGGGAGGGGAGAGTATGCACCGGTGTTCTGTGGCCAATGGCAGGAGGCATAGTTGTTGACAGGAGGTGTTCTCCAGGGCGTGGGGGAGGGGAGAGCTTGGAGGAAGCGCGTCGGGGGTGGGATTGGAATTGCCTGCGAGCAACGAAGCCTAACAATAGAGACCAGAGACATTTGCTTACCGGATAGACAGCCGGGAGCTGTAGCTGTCTAATAAGGAAGGGTTCTGTTGCCACCATTACATTAATGCTGCTGTCCAAGGTGCTGAAGTACTGTCTATTAGTACCCGGCGAGAGTCAAGCAGAATGCAACATGCATTCTGATTGGCTCTCGCTGGGTGTGTACCCAGCCGAGAATCTTTTGATTCTCGGCCAGATTCCAGCCACCTTGTCCTGGGTGGGGGGCGTGGCAGCCCCTCAGCCAATGAGGAGGCTGAGGGGCTGCCTTCGTCCCCCCGCCGGGTCTCAGGTACGTTTTCTTTTTTCTTCCCTTCCATCCCACCTCCCTGCCCTCCCCACCCCACTTACCTGCATGCTCCTGTGTCCCCAGTAGGGGACGATAGCAGCCTCCAGCAGTGTGGAGACTAGGAGTGGGGCCTTCCCGCTCCGCGCCTCCACACAGCTGGAGGCTTCCATCGTCCCCCAGTGGGACACAGGTACATTTTTTTTTTCTTCCCCTCCCACCCTCCCAACCCCACTTACCTTCTGCTTCTTTTTTTTTCCTTTTTTTTTCCGGGAGCGGACGCGCTGGGATCTTATGTTCCCAGCGCATCCGCTCCCTATGGCCGCCATGGAAAGGGAAACGGACTCCGTTTTCCCTTTCCATGGCAGCCATTTTCTTGGTCGTTTTTTTTTTTTTTTCTGTCCCGAAGCTCTGCAGCAGAAAAAAATGCTTTTAGTGCCCCGGTCACGCACATAATGCAGGCCGGGGTACTAATAGCAATATGATCCTTGCGGTGGGGGCATTGCCGACTCAGGTAATGCCCCGGGGCCTTCGTTAAGGGCCTATAACTATGGGCCCCGGGGCATTACCTGAGTCGGTAAGGCCCCCATCGCTCGGGTCATATTGCTTAATTAGTACCCGGCGAGAGTCAAGCAGAATGCAACGAGCATTCTTATAGGCTCTCGCCGGGTCCTTACCCGGCCGAGAATACTTCGATTCTCGGCCAGGATTCCAGCTGCCTTGTCCTCGGCAGGGGTGTGGCAGCCCCTCAGTCAATGAGGAGGCTCGAAGCCGGGCCATCCCCGCTCCGAGCCTCCCCACAGCTAAGAGGCTGCCTTCACCCCCGCAGGGGACTCGGGTAAGCTTTTTCTTTTTTTTCCTTCCCTCCCTCCCTCCTCCTCTCCCTCCTCCCTACCCCACTTACCTTTTTGCTCCTGCGTCCCCACTGGGGAACGATAGCAGGATCCAGCAGTGTGGAGACTCGGACCGGGCCATCCCCGCTCCGCGCCTCCACACAGCTGGAATCTTCCATCGTCACCCAGCGGGGACGTAGGTACGTTTTTTTTGTTTTTTCTTCCCCTCCCTTCCTTCCGCCCTCCCAACCCACTTACCTTCTGCTTCTTTTTTTTCTTTTTTTTCGGGAGCAGACATGCTGGGGTGTTCCCAGCGCATCCGCTCCCGATGGCCTCCGTTTTCCCCTTTCCATGGCAGCCATTTTCTTGGTCGATGTTTTTTTTTTTTTTTGTGCTTCGCTCGGGCCTATAACTATGGGCCCCGGGGCATTACCCGGTCGGTAATGCCCCCGCCGCTCGGGTCATATTGCTTAAATAAGGGAAGGTTCTTTTGCCACCATTACAATAATGCTGCTGTCCAAGGTGCTGAAGTACTGTCTAAAGAGGAAGGGTTCTGTTGCTATTGTTGCCCTAATGCTGCTGTCCACGGTGCTGAAGTATTGTCTAGCAGGGAATAGTTCTATCACAGCCGTCTATCACAGCCGTCACCTCTAGGCGACTGACCAAAGCGCTGATGTAGGCCCCGAAGTTCTAGCTGTAAAACAAAACAAATGGTCATTAATGGCGAGTGTTGGCTCTGGTTTAGTTCCTCACCCAGAAACATTCACAGGAGTCCTCGGGAAGCAGAGGAGGTCTTGATGGACACACACAGGCTTCGATGCAGTAAGTCAGGTTGAGAGGTTCCGCAGGATGCCAATAGCACAGACAGCCCAGTCCTGCAGCTTGTCCTGTCAGCCTAGAAAAATTGATACCTCTACTTTGTGACCGAAAACGCATTTTGGTGGCCGTGGGCCAACCGTCTCATGCACGATATGACAGAATATAGGTTTTCAAGCTTGCCAATGAACGGCCATTTTGATGTAACAAGAATCGCCATTTTGTTTTCTAACCATTGCTCATTGCTTTCTGTTCCCATTGCTTTGCAGTATATTTCACAATTTGGGAGACAAAGTTTGTTTATTGAAACTTTAAGTGTATGGAGTATCCAGAACCTATACTGAATAAACAAATTGGAATTAACATAACCAAGTTATTGAGTAATTCTTCCCAAGGAGCGCACTAAAGGGTACCAACTTTATTTCTCGGAATAGCACCTAATAGATAGCAAGGTCCGGAATGCAACTCTTCCCCCCGTATGTAGCTCGCTTCCAAGAACAGAAGCGCTGTGTTCTATTCAACAACTGAAAGATGCCTTCGCACTAACAAATTGCAAATTATTACTAGAATAGATGTTTGAAGGTGTCATAGTAGTTGGAGATGTCCATCATCACACCAAGTTCAAAGAAACCCAATAAAGGGGGGGTGTTAAACATGTCATAGATTATTGTTTGATATGCATTTTATATATATGTAACTGATGTACGTAATTCACTCTCTTGCGTCCCTCGAGGTCTAGAGATACACGTCGCGGGGCATGAGACCGAGTTGGGCAACTGAGACTTTTGCTTTGCAATAAACCCTAGCTTTGGGAATACAACCTTGTGTCTGGCGTATCTATCGTGTGTGGTGACTCACCTTGTTTCCATAGACGTCAGGGTCCCCTAGGGGCCCCTTTCAAGATGGTGCCCGAATAGGGACCCTCCCCCACTTGTTCAATCGCATAACATTGTAATTGAGTAAGGCGGAGAACGGCGAGGACGGGACGATCGAGCCGGGATCAAGAGGTGTTCGGGGCACCCTGTAAAAGTGATGAGAGTCTCCTTTGCAGATCTGCACACATCTGATCCCTGATCGACGTGCCTGGCAAGAGATCAAGGAGGTGAGGGTCCCGAAACGAGGCGGAAGCCAAGAAACGCAGACACGACGTCCTTTGGTGCGTCAGTATACAGACGACTTGATTTATCAGGTGAGTCATTCCCCGATTCAAAGTTTCCCGATATTGGTTGAGAGTTGACTTTGCAAAATCAAACACCCTAGGTAAGGTTGATTAACCAGGGGGAAGGTTGAAACATACCTGGGGTATTGTCCACCTTAGCAGGATTTTTCCGCTGTGGTAGACAATCTTTGGAAGATGGCCAAATTGTACCACCTGGGGGAACGCCGGCGTATGAGATGTATGTGAAGTATGGAGTGGGTGCGATAATATTCTGTGAGACTTGGCATAGGCAAACCAGAAAACAACAAGACCTAATGGTAGTTTTGAGATAGCGAGGATAGACAACCTGGAAAGGGTGTTGATAAGAAAGAAAGCGCGTCCTGCAGCATTTGAGACTATTAAAGGATGGAGAAAGGAAGCAATGCTCCGATTTAAAAGCAGAGCAAAGCATGCGCGCAGGCATAAATCGAAAGATGAAGTAGCGGAAGAGAAAGAAGAGGAGGAGTGTACTGAGAGTCTAAGAAGGGCAGGCAGGCAAGACCAGTTGAATATAGAAAAGATATACCCACAATGAGAATTACACATAGCAGATGAATTGATAGAAAATATATTGACCCATACAAAACAAGGCCCAAGATCAGAAGTAAGACCAGACATGTCAGTAGCTATTGCCCAGACCCCGCCCGTAGCTCAAGCTCCCCCTCCGGTAGCTCAAGCCCTCCCACAGCCCCAGACCGCGCGCGTAACACTTCCTATTAGCCAATCAGGCCCACAACAGACACTCCCTGTTCCCATTTTCCCATCCGCACCTCCCGCCTCAGGCACAGACTCGGTACCGTCCGTTCCTCCCGGGGTTGAAGTTGAAATCACGGGGGCAAGAGGCGGGAATGACCAACAGGGATGCACAAGGGTAACTCGCAGCGCAATCAGCAAAGAAAGGAAGGTGGAATTGCAGCAACAGGCAGAGATGTATATAGACGGAAATGATGGGACAGCAGCAGTGGCTTCGATATATGATTTCCGTAGAAGCAACGAAAGACAGGTGGTGTTGGAATGCATGGGTGAATATTTGGTGGAGAAATGGAAACCGCTAATTGGGAAATTACCACCGCAGCGATTGTTAGATTTGAATGCATTAGCACGCTGTAGGGAGAGGGATGAAGAAGTGAGATAACATGTATACAGACTTTTTGAGCTTAGAGATGAATTAGATAATGATTATGTCGAAATGTTTACTGCACCTGTCAAAGTGGTTACTACATCTACGTACAGGAGTAGGGATATCAGGAGACCTGGGAAGGGGGAAAAGGGGTCGCATAATAAACGGCAGCAATTATCATCGCCGGGGCAGAAGAAGATGGTGAACGAATTATCGTTGCTAAAACAGGTGGGGGCAGACTTGAAAGAATGTCTAATAAGAACACAGGTACTATTGCAGCAAGTAACAGGACATAATATAGGGCGAGGGAACGCACAAGGAAGGAGTAATTTGAATATGCATGGGGGAACAGTGGGACCGAATCAGTGTGCGTATTGTAAGGAGGAAGGACATTGGAGAGCACAATGTCCGCATCTACAGAATAGAAATGGGTCTGGTCAGAGGAGACAGCATAGAGGACACCCAGGAGCGAATGGACCAAATAGGAATAGTATGCAGCAGCATCACAATAACGGAGGTAACCAAAACCAACGCCAAAACCAAAATGCCCCAAACCAGAGTCAGGGACAGCAAAATCAACAATATGGAAACCAGAGTGGGGGAAATAGAGGGAAGAGTGGAAATGTTTTCGACACACAGCCAAACTCGTATTACAGTAATAGTAATGATTACACATCGGACGATGTGTTATTTCCCCAATAGGACAGCCCAGGACAGGGGTCGGAACCAGTGTCTATTCCCGTGAATCAGAGAGGACCCTTCGTGGAAATGAGAGTCGGGAATGAGGAGCACTGTTTTCTTGTAGATACAGGAGCACAGAAGTGTTCAACAGACCATCAGTTGGTTTCCGGATATACCACTGTCAGGGCAAAAGAATATTTCTGAAGGGTTCGCAGGTACACCAGTCATAAACCCAGTGTCCAAAGCAGTCCCAGTTACCATAGGAGCATTTACTGAACATTGTCCTTTCCTTTTAACAGAAAATTGTGGGGAGAACTTGTTGGGATTAAACTTGTTGAAAAAACTTGGTTCCGTTATACATTGCACGGCAGACGGAGTGTTTCAAACGATTTGGCCAGATGATGCCCCTGTGTCAGAATTCATGTCCGAAGCGTTACCGCTAATGCATGACAATGATGTAGGATGTTTAAAGATAGAGCCAGTAAAGATCATTTTAAAAGAAGGTGTTACCCTACCGCGAATACCTCAATACAAAATTTCAGCTGAAGGTGAGAAAGGATTGAAGAGTATTGTTACAGATTTGGTGAAATTAGGGGTGATCGAGGAAATTACAGGCAGTACATGCAACAGCCCGATTCTTCCGGTTTATAAAAAAGGAGGTAATGAGGTACCATACCGTTTCATAATTGATCTACGCGCATTGACTAAGGTAGTAGATCCACAATTTCCTCTAGTGCCAGACGTCACTACAATATTGACAATGATACCCGTTTCAGCAGACTATTTTAGTGTAGTAGATTTGAAAAAAGCATTCTTCAGTATTCCAGTGGACAAGGACAGCAGATATTTGTTCGCGTTCACATTAGGAGGACGGTCATTTACATTTACGCGGATTCCGCAAGTTTACACGGAAAGTCCAAGTATTTACAGTAGAGCATTAAAAGAGCAGCTAGACATGCTGGAATTACCCATGGGTTGTGTACTCTTGCAATACATAGATGATCTATTGCTAGCTGCAGACACAGAGGAGATTTGTAAAGAAAGCACTGTATTACTACTGTCACACCTAGCGGCACATGGCCATAAAGCTAGTTTGAAGAAATTTCAGTATAATCGAAAGGAGGTGGCCTATTTGGGCTACCTACTTTCGAAAGGAGGGGGAAGACTAACGCCACAACGCATAGAAAGTATTTCTTGTATGCCTATTCCAAAGACATAAAAAGGAGTCCGAGCCATAATAGGCATGGCTTCATATTGCCGACAATGGATTGGTAATTTTGCGTTAATTGTGAAACCGTTGGTGAATTTAACTAGAAAGGATGCGGTTATGCCTTTGCAGTGGGATGAGGAATGTCAGAAAGCATTTGATGGATTGAAAACTGAATTATGCTCGGCTCCAGTTTTGGGTACGCCGAACTATGAGAACATTTTTAGACTATTTGTGTGTGAAAGTGAAGGATGTTCATTGGCGGTTTTGACACAGGAACAAGGTGGAAGAAATAGACCGTGTGGCTATTTTTCTTCTGCGCTGTACCCTGTAGCGCGCGCACTAGCACGATGTTTGCGATCTGTTGTGGCGGCTGCTGTGTCAGTGAATCAAACGGAAGGGATGGTATTGGGGCACACTTTAATTTTGATGGTGCCACATGCCATAGACGTTCTATTAAATAGGACACAGACGCAACACCTCACCTCTGCTAGACTGACAAGATATGAGATTATCTTGTTCGCGCCCCATATCCAAATTATGAGGTGTAGCGCTTTGAATCCTGCAGAATTAATGCCACTGCCCATAAAAGAAATTGGGAAGAATGAATCACCCCCCCCCCCATGATTGTTTAATGGTCACTGAGGAGGAAACCAAGGGGAGAGTTGATTTAAGTGATATCCCACAGAAAGAGCCAGATGGAGAGCTATTTTGTGACGGCTCATGTTTTAAATTACCAGATGGCACGACAACTGCCGCAGACGCTATCACTACCGTAGAGAGCGTTGTAGAAAGCAAAAGAATTTCCTATAATTCAGCACAAGGCGCAGAAATAATAGCATTAACCAGAGCCTGCGAGATTTCTGAAAATTTGAATGTGAATATATATACTGATAGTCAGGATGCTTTTGGAGTGGTTCATAATTTTGGTCGACTCTGGTCTGAGAGAGGGTTTTTGACATCACATGGTGCCAGAATTCAACATGGCCCTTTGATTGTACGATTGCTGTCTGCACTCACGTTTCCAAAGCGCCTAGCAATAGTAAAATGCGAGGCACATAAAAAAGTAACATGCAAAGTAGGAGAGGGAAACGCGTTTGCAGACAGAATTGCAAAACAAACTGCCACTGATTTGAATACCAAAATGATGACGGTTCAGACAGAGGAAGTACCCTGTATGATAGAAGATGGAGTTGCCACTGTCAAAGAAAGGCAGGCCGAGGCTACGGCCAATGAAATACAGGGTGGGCAGAGGGATCTGCTGAGTTGGATCTGGAGGGTTGTTGGGTGGACAAGGGAACTAGAAACTGGATGTTGCCAAATTCGTACGGGACTGCAATGGTCACAATGGCCCACAGCCCTACGCACATCTGTATGAAGAAAATAATACAGCACCTTTCTACAGTTTGGCAGAATGTAAACATAAAAAATAATGCAGAGAGGTTGGTGCAGAACTGTATCACGTGTTTGCAACACAATGTAGGGAAGGGAACAGTGACTCCAACAGGCAGTTTTGGCCCACCCTCCATGCCATTTGAGGTAATTCATTTTGATTTAATAGAGATGGAGAGGTGCCAAAACTTAAAATATGTCTTGGTGGTGATCTGTGCATTCAGTAAGTGGGTGGAGGCATATCCTTTAAAGGACTGCACAGCAATGAGTACGGCAAAAGTAATGTTGAAGGAGTACTTTTCCAGATTTGGCTTGCCCCGTGTCCTTTGGTCTGATAATGGACCACATTTTGTGGGTGCAGTGGTATTACAGATATGTGCTGGTCTTCAGATTGATAAGAGATTTCATAGTTCAAGGCATCCGAGTTCTGCCGGTCTTGTGGAGAGGCACAACGGGATTCTTAAATCAAAGATTAGCAAGATTTGTGCGGGAAGCAAGTTGAGTTGGGTGGATGCATTACCAATAGCACTATTATGCATGCGTACGTCTGTACAGGCTAAAACTGGGCTTTCCTCGTACGAGATCGTGATGGGGAGGCCGGCAAATGTTTGGTGCGCACCTCAGCCAAAACGACTTAGTGAGATAGAACATCCTGTGCTTAGTACTTATTGTGGCCTTTTAATGCAGAAATTGCGTTTGATTCATCAACAGGTGCAGGAGGCATTACCAGTGAGATACACCGGTCCGGGGCATGCACTGGAGCCAGGAGACTGGGTGCTGCTAAAGAACTTTGAAAGAAAGTCGTCATTAGCACCCAGGTGGTGCGGGCCCTATCAAGTACTTTTGGCGACGCAGAAGGCAATACGGGTGGATGGAAGGAAGTCGTGGATCCATGCCACCCATGCCAAGAAGACTCCAACTGCACTGAAAGACTTGCCTGACACTGATGACCGGAAAGAGACAGCGGTCCCAGAAACGAAAGAAGCTGTTGCCAGTAAGCAGCCACCTAATCTGCCAAAACGAGAAGTGAAACTCGAAACAAAGCCCGAGACGATTGCCAAAGAGGGGGAAGGGCAAAGAGTGCCCCAACGTTGCCCAGCAGAATCGACATCACTGCTGGCCGACGCGAAATGCCTTGCAAATACCAGCAGAAACAAATCCTGTACCCCATTGGCGCCCACCAGCACTTGCCAGCATGCAAAGAAAACGGATCTGCATCATTGTCGCGGCGCACACCAGCACCTGTAGTAGCACCACAGGCTGACTTTGAGCCTGAATCTGGAAGTGCACCGGCACTGTTAACGGATCATACTTCTTGCCTCCCCCTCCCCCTTCGGCTGACTCCCACCCTGACACAGCCCTCTCCATGCTCCACTCTGCTATATCTGATACTCTTGATATCTTTGCCCCTGTCATGAGAATCCGCCTGAAGCCCAAAGCCAAATGTAACTCCTGGTATGACTCGGATCTCGTCACCCTTAAACGCAAGTGCAGAGTGGCAGAGAGGAAATGGCGTGCTTCGTGTTCATCCTCTGACAAACTGGCCTGCCGCCTGCTCCAAAGGCAATACCGTCTCTCCGTTCTCATCAAGAAGAGAGCCCTTATCCAAGCCCGCATCTCTGCGGCATCTAACAACTCGGCTGAACTCTTTAAAATCTGCAAGGAGCTTGCCAACCCTGCTGCAGTCTCTACCTCTCCTGTCCCCTCCCAGGCCCTCTGCACGGCACTGGCCTCTCACTTCATCTCTAAAACTCAGGACATCCTGTCCTCACTCTCCTCCTATCACCTCCCTCCCTCCCTTCCCGGCTCTTCCTCTGGCCCTTCTGCAGCCACCCCTCCTCCCTCCTTCTCTGCCTTTCCCCTTTTTTCTGCTGACAAGGTCTCCAGACAAGTCCGATCTATGAAAGTCTCGTCTAAACAGGTTCACCCCTGTTCCTCCAAAACTATCAAGGACCACATTGACTCCCTGGCTCCCGCCCTGGCTGACTTTTGCAACCACTCCTTCGCCTCTGGAGTCTTCCCATCCCCCCTCAAGCACTCCCTTGTGCACCCTCTTCTTAAGAAACCCTCTTCCGACCCCTCCTGCCCGTCTAACTATCGCCCAATCTCCATCACTCCCTTCCTGGGCAAGCTCCTGGAGAAACTGGCCATCTCCCAGCTTAACCTCCATGCTGAATCTGTTGGTAGCCTTCATGACCATCAGTCTGGCTTCAGAGCTGCCAGAAGCACGGAAACTGCTCTCCTGAACATCCGTGAAGACTTGCTCTCCAACCTTGACTCTAAGACTCCTTGTGTTCTCATTTTGCCCGATCTCTCTTCTGCCTTTGATACTGTCAACCATGCCATCCTGCTCAAGCGTCTCCGTGATAACCTGGGTATCACTGGTCAGGCTCTGGCATGGCTGACTTCTTTCCTTTCCAATCGACCCTACCAGGTCCAACTTGGGTCCTTCCTCTCTGACGTCTTCTTCTCCACCTGTGGTGTTCCCCAGGGTTCTAATCTCTCTCCCTGGCTTTTCAACCAGTATCTGTCACTCCTTGCCCACTGCATCGCCGCCCTCTGCCCCAACTTTCAGTGCTATGCGGACGATACCCAGCTCATTTTCAGGCTATCCTCGGCCTCCTCCTCTACTTCCCTCATCTCTGACTGTCTGTCTGCTATCCAGGAATGGTGTGCCGCCAATGACCTCTGCCTTAATGCCAGTGAGACTGAGATTCTACTCATTGGCACACCCACTCCCTCCTTCCCTGCAGCTCTCTGGCCGGCCTCTCTTGGCCCTCTTCCTGCTCCTACCTGCAAGGCTAAAAACCTCGGGGTCATCTTCGACTCTACACTCTCCTTCTCTCCTCACATATCTGACGTCTCTAAGAAGTCCCACTACCAGCTGCACCTCCTCAGAGATATTCTTCCCTTCCTCCCTTCCACCAGAAGCTCACTGTCTCCCGAGCCCTGGTTCTCTCGAAGCTGGACTACTGTAACAGCCTCAATCTTAATCTGCCTGCCTCCACTCTCCGCCCTCTGCAACTCATCCAGAACAGAACTGCGAGACTTGTCCTTGGCCTCAAGCCCAGGGACCGTATCTCTCCAGGACTGAAATCTCTACACTGGCTCCCAGTGGCTGCGAGGATTAAGTTCAAAACCCTCTGCATTATCCACAAGGCCTTCTGGGGCCTGGGGCCAAAATACCTTCAACTCTCTCTTCCTAAATATCTTCCTTCCCGAGCCCTTCACTCATCCGTCTCCAACTCCCTCAGGGTCAGCCGCTTCTCAAAGCAACGAGCTGGGGGTAGATCTCTCTCCGCGGCAGGGGCCTCCCTCTGGAACAGCCTTCCTGCCTCCCTGAAACTTGAGGAGAACCATCTCCGGTTCCGGAAGCACCTCAAAACCTTCTTCTTTGCTTCTGCCTTCTCTGTCCCTCTCCCCTGCTAAATTCTACACTGAAATTGCACTGAATCTGCAACTGGGCCACTCTCACCGACCTCGGTCCTGGGCCCAGCCACTCTCCACTTGCACTGCCTCCCTGGCATCCCCTGCACTGCGGGACTGTCTCTGTATCCCTACAGCCCCCCCTTCCCAGCACTTGTCTGCACTTACCTTGCACTTGTCACCAGCTGGCCCTATTTATTTATTTATTTTTATTCTACTTACTTGTCCTGCTCTTCCCCCTCCCCTTCCCCTTTCACTTTTCCCTTCCCCTACCCCTGCACTTGCGCGGTCTGAATGCTACCTGGCCTAGTAGGATTGTTGTCTGTCTTCCCCTTGTTCCCCCCTCCCTGCCTCGTCGCGCCTTGAAACACTTGTGTTTAGGCGCGTTACAAATGCCATATCATATCATATCATATATCATACGATACCAGGAGCAAGGCGATACAACTTGCGGCCTCGGAAGACAAAGTGATCCGCAGTTCTTTTTGGTGTTCATGTCAACCTCTGGTTCAGCTCATGGACGGAGAAGGAACCAGAGGTTTAGAAGAGAGAAGCGTGAGAATTGTGCAAATCGGACAATTCAAGACTCGCGGCTCCTCGGTGCGATCATAAAAAGTACATGTGTCCGGAACCAGAGCGGACAAGCTGGGCGCACATTGTACTATGGCAAGTGAGATAACTGATTAACAGTACATGTGTCCGGAACCAGAGCGGACAAGCTGGGCGCACATGATACTAAGGCAGTGGTATTCAAACTGTGGGTCGCGACCCCCTAGGGGTCCGCGGGTGCATCCCAGGGGGGCCCTGAGAGCTCAGCATGAAAAAAGATTTTTTTTTTTTTTTTTTTTTTTTTAGGTTGGAAGAAATGGGCAGGGGTGGCCCACATGGGCGGGCTGAAGCATGAAACTGTCTCAGGCAACAATGAAAAAGTGGCCCACAGTTGTAAATGGATATTCATTCCTTTTAGTCACAGACTGGGCCTCATTACTACTATGGCGGACCAGTAACAACGGTGCTGGTAAGCTACCGGCACCGTTGCTACCGTTCCGCCATAGTAAGAGTTGTGCTCGTGGGTGCTTGACAGCCCCCCGCCAGGTCTGACCTCAGCTCGTCGGATGCACCAGCACCGTTATTAACGGTGCCGGTGCATCCGAGCTCCCCCTTCCCATTTGAGCCATATGGGGCTCAAATGGGAATGGGGATCTACCGGCACCTTCGAAAGGGCAATTATCATGTCCGCCTAACTCGGCATGACCTAGTAATTGCCCATTCGCGGGTGCCAGACCCGGATGCAACTCCAGTGGCAGCCGTGCCGGTTTTACCGGCACAGCTACCGCCAGAGTAGTTATGAAGCCCACTGTTTCAATAGTACCCAAAGGGGTGCTTTGTGTTAAAATGTAAGTAAATTGTGATATATTCAGCAACAATGGTCAACATTACTAACTGCATAGTGGCCCCTCACCCATTATGGAAGAGCTAAGGAGCCAGCCCAGTGAAACAGTGAGCACTCCCTCAGCTGCTTTATCCAGCTAATGGAGTGCTCCTGGGCTCGCTGAACTGTCAAAGGGAAACACTGTTTCCCTTTGACAGTTCAGTTTAGTTCCCCAGCCGCACATGCTCACTGAGCCATGCAAGTGCTGGGGCGTTTTGCTTCGCCAGCATTGCATAGCTCATTGGAAATGCTGGCTGGGGCACTGCATGTCTGTATGTCCGAGGGGGAGCTCCTGCGCCTCCTCGCACATACGGACAGAGCAGCTGGAGCAGCACCCACACACAGGCCAATGCAGAAGGTACGTTTATGTTCATTGTTTTTATTTAAACATGTGTATGGATGCGTTATGAGTGAGTGTATGGTGATGGATGCTCATGTGAATGATAGAGTGATTGCTGTATGAATGTGCAGCGCCTTGCATATACACATAATCATGTTCATTGTGTTAGGACCAGTGGGGCCCAGGGGACAGGGATGGTATCTTTTTACCGGACATCTATCATTCAAAACCCTCTGCCTTGTCCACAAGGCTTTCTGGGGCCTCGGTCCAAAATACCTTCAGCTATTCCTCCGCAAATACCTCCCCTCTCGAGCTCTTCACTCCTCTACCTCCAACTCCCTCAGGGTCAGTCGTTTATCAAAGAAACGAGCTGGGGGTAGATCTCCGTCTTCGGCTGGGGCCTCCCTCTGGAACAGCGCCCTGCCACTCTAAAACTTGAGGAGAACCATCTTTCTTCCTGCAGTTATCAGACCTACCCTGTCTGCTGCCTTAAACGTAGCACTTGCAAATTGCTGGCTGCACTACCACTGTTTGTTGCCTTTATTATTTATTTATTGTTATTTATCTGTTTCTCCTCTGCTTCGCACTTTCCACTTCTCCCCCCTTCCATGCACTTTTCCCCTCACACTTGCGCGTTCTCAATGTCACTGGGCCTAGTAAGATCGCTGTTTTATTCTCCTCTGTTCCCCTCCCTTGCCTTGTCACGCTCTGAAACACTTGTGTACGAGCGCGATAGAAATAAAATATCAATGCCTGCCCCCTGGACTCCCAGCAACAATTGCAAACTGTTTGGCTATTTACCCATTTTTTGTTAAAAGTATGCTCTACAATGCAACATTTTAACCTATTATTTAAAAAAAGATTCACAGGGGGAAACCCCCCCGAACCTCCCCTTAATGCCCCTCCACTTAAAAAAGATTCACCAGCCGCCACTGGCCCTCAGACTGTGTTGGGAACGGGATGGGGGAAGCGAGGGACTATGGTGGGAGCACAATGGGCGGGAACCATGGGATAGTGATGGGAGCAGAGTGGGGAGAGCCCTGGGTGTGTGATGGGGTGGGGAGAGACCAGCGACTGGGTAG
This sequence comes from Ambystoma mexicanum, assembly GCF_040938575.1. NCBI lineage: Eukaryota > Metazoa > Chordata > Amphibia > Caudata > Ambystomatidae > Ambystoma > Ambystoma mexicanum. Next base: position 57,777,423 of record NC_090929.1, on the reverse strand, counting down.
GAGTGGGATGAGGGAGCCCAGCGACTTTGATGGGAGCAGGTGACGGCGCGCAATATATACTGTCCATTTGGCATTTCAGGGGGGGTCCCTACCTGCCCAAATTTTGCTCAGGGGGGCCCTGGCCAAAAAAGTTTGAAGACCACTGTACTAAGGTGATAAGATAACTGATCAAAGGTCCTCTGAGCAGTATAAGAAAGGACAAGTGATCTCGCCTAAAAACGAATAATCGAATCCAGGCAAAAAAAGGACAGGCAGAACTGAACTGTGACAATTCCATTGAACTCATTAACATCAGAGCAAGCGCAACGAAGAGAGAGAGATCCACAACGAACTGTGATAAGAAAGAAGAAGGACGACGAGATAAAATGCCGGGACCGGTTCCAGCCTCCTCCTGCACCACCACAGCTGAGAATGAGTCAATTATAAAGACTGTAAGCTTAAGAAAAACGCATGGTAAAAAGAATTGTATGCTGGTACTGACAATAATAATGTGCTTTATGAGCGTGGTAGCACCAATATTGACAGCCCTAATATTATGGTGGGTGGAAACAATACACCCATTAGAAATGTTTTTACCCATAATTAATATATCCACTACTGAAAGCCCGGTTCAGGTGATCACTTATACCCTGCCCCCAATGGAAGAAAGACACAGGGAAGATTTTAGAAATAATACGTTGTTATTAATCATGAACATGACACATGCAATTCTGAAGAAAACAAATTGCTGGGTATGTGCCCATTTACCACAGCATGCTGGGAAAGGAATAGGGTGGTATGTGCAGCCACTACCATTAAGTTCTGCACGTATGGGAAATGGAATGAGAGTAATACGGGTCAATTAGACAGAACCAACATGAATGAGTTTGAGGAGATAATAATGAAGCCTGTGGGTTGTTCCATTTTCCATAAAGCACAAGTAATAGCCCTAGAGCCCACGAGGAAAAGTACACGAAAGATAACACGACAAAATAGACGAGATAGATTGTCCTCAACAGAAAAAACATCTGTAATGACGTTTCGTGCAAGAACAGAAGGGGACAAAGATGCAATTCCCCCATCTTACACAGTGAATTATAGCCCAGGAACTGTTCCTTTTTGTCTAAAAAAGAAAGGCTCTTTTTGAGTCGGAACATATACTGGTTGCATGAATACAGTGGTATTAAAATGGGAAATAGAACCAGTATATGTAGGTGATCCAGTTTATTTTATATGTGGAGAGAAAGCATACCCTTGGTTGCCCAGAAACTGGGGAGGTACATGTTACCTAGGGCTACTGTTCCCAGGAGTATTCCTCTTAGAAACAGCAGCCATGGCCAGATTATCCAGAACTAGAGTCAAAAGGACTGACGAGGGTGTTTTAATAGCAACTGATGTAGCAAAATCATGTATTCCATTCTTAGGGCAGATAGTGAACTCCTATAATATAAGGCAACTGTCCAGAATCCTAAAGGATACCATAAACACAACAACAGATATATTATTTAACATGACGTTGGAAGAAAGAGGAATCAGGTTAATGACGCTGCAAAATAGAATGGCTCTCGATGTGATCCTGGTTGATCGTGGGGGAATTTGCGAAATAGTGGGATCAGCATGTTGCGTTTATGTCGATGACTATTCCCCCACGATCTTTGAAGCAATAAAAAAAATACACGTCCTAAGGTCTGAACTCCCTACTGGAGAAGGGAGCTGGGGAATAGGATCTTGGTTTTGGGGAATACTACGTTCTTGGGGATGGAAGTTGATCTCAATATTAGTAGTGGTGTTTGGAATATTCCTAACGTGCTGTTGTTGTATACATTGTTTACCCATAGTTTGCGCTGAGGTAACTGAGGGATGTATGGAAGGATGTATGCATATGATGACAAAGAAAAAACAACCTCATGATCGAACTGACCCAGACCCAAATGAGATAAGAGCAGTAAAAGAGTTGATGGCAATAGATATTGATGAAGACAATGATGTCTACGATAGCATGCAAAATTCAGACATAAGTACATCAGATTCATCATCACTAGAGGAGGTTTCAATAAATAGATGAGACGTTTGGCATACGGCCAAAAGAGGGTTTGTCAGTCTAGAAAAATGGATACTTCTACTTTGTGACCGCAAACGCATTTTGGTGGCTGTGGGCTAACAGTCTCATGCACGATATGACAGAATATAGGTTTTCAAGTTTGCCAATGAATGGCCATTTTGATGTAACACGAATAGCCATTTTGTTTTCTCACCATTGCTCATTGGTTTCTGTTCCCATTGCTTCGCAGTATATCTTCCGCTTACACTGCTCGACTATAAAACATTGTTGTCTGTACGTGAAAAGGACAAGGCCGCTGGGCCGAGAGGATAACAAGAGTTCGCTGAAACACAAATGAAGGCAGCGCCAGGAAGAATGCCCGGCTCCCTCCCGAATGTAGCCTTGAAGCAGAGCTGCAGGGCATTTAATCATTTCACAGCTGCCAGCCAGTCTCGTTATATGGTACAATATGTTAGAATACTACTGCTAAAGGCTTGAATTATGCTTTTCTTACGGCCCCCCTTTACTGAGCCCGCTAGAGCGTGTCGGCTCCCAGGATGCAAATAGCACCTAATAGATAGCAAGGTCCGGAATGCAACTCTTCCCCCCTGTATGTAGCTCGCTTCCAAGAACAGAAGCGCTGTGTTCTATTCAACAACTGAAAGATGCCTTCACACTCACAAATTGCAAATTGGTACTAGAATAGATGTTTGAAGGTGTCATAGTAGTCGGAGATGTCCATCATCACACCAAGTTCAAAGAAAACCAATAAAGGGGGGGTGTTAAACAAGTCATAGCTGATTGTTTGATATGCATTTTGTATATATGTAACTGATGTACGTAATTCACTCTCTTGCGTCCCTCGAGGTCTAGAGATACACGTCGCGGGGCGTGAGACCGAGTTGGCCAACTGAGACTTTTGCTTTGCAATAAACCCTAGCTTTGGGAATACAACCTTGTGTCTGGCGTATCTATCGTGTGTGGTGACTCGCCTTGTTTCCATAGACGTCAGGGTCCCCTAGGGGCCCCTTTCAGTACGGGGTCTTGTCCTTTGTGTGCTCTGCTCTGGACTCCTGATGGCAGGGGAGGGGTTCTTGACTGCCATATAAAGGCGATTGGTGGAGTTCTTCCCACTCTTGCCCCACTGCAAACAGCAGTACATCTTCCTTGTGTTGACAGACATCCAAACTCTACATTTGTATGACCTCAAACATCATATCTGGTATTCAATCACACTAAAGTACATTAAGAAGTCAAAACCATAGGTGTGGTAGGATGTAAGGGAACCTTTCACTTACTGCTGTTTTACCTCTGTATTTGTGGACCCCCCCAACGTATTGCTTTGGTTTCAGCCTCGTGACCTGACTTTCTGCCAGTGGAGCACAGCCTTCAGCTGCACTCCAATGAACTTTCGCTCATCGTTCTGGGGAAACTGACTTGTCCTTCTGAAGGTCAGTACTGGGAAACATTGTTTCACTTAGTCTTATGACTTTGTTGCCACATTTTGGCAACTATATTTCAGTGTGCAAAGTACATTACTGTACCGTGCACTGGGGTCCTTGCGTTTTCAGGCGGTAGACACCCCTTATGGATTTTTTGGTAACTGGACAATGTGCCTAGGAGTTGACTGGTGGCAGCAGAAGGTTTTGTGTATTTTTATTAACTTTTACCGAGCCATACAGCGTTTACTGCGTGTGGCTCATGAATGTGGCTAGTGTCCATCATGGCTGTGCCACAAGGTCTTTTGTCTCCCCCTTTGGCCATTTTGTCCTTTGGCCTTCCCCTTGCTCCTTGTGACCCGGGGGAGTCATTATTTGTTCATGCATTCACCCCGCGAAAGCCAGTGCTTTTCACAGGCTAATGCATGTCACGTGTGTATGTACCCAGTAAGTGGGCTGGGACTCCCTGATTGGACCACTGCTAGTGTGCATGAGAGGGGGAGATCTACTCATTGGCCAGCTGGCGTGCGAGCACCCACTGGACTTTGGGATATGAGGAGGGGCTCCGAGTGCAGACCCGCAGATCATCCCTAGGTCTGAATCAACCTCTAAAAGGATCCAAGCATCCAGAGCAGTGAAGCAGATGCAAGGACTGTGGGGAACCGCACAGAGAAGGCTTGCCACCCTGAGCCTGCTGCTGTCCCGGTAGATCCCAGCTTTGCGCTCAAACTCTGAAGACCTGCAAAGATCCTTCAACCCTTCACACTGTACAGCAGCTTCTTGATAAATCTTGTCATCCCTACTGCTTTGGGCTATGATAGAGAAGGGTGCGTCAGTTTGCGAGACGTGGGTACTCCTGTGTCAGTGTACGACAGTGACAGTTGCTGCTTGCAATTTTCCCACATTTGTTCAAGTGTCCTTCGACCAGCTGCATTGGTGTTTTCTCTGTCCAGCCTTCGAGATGAGAGGTACAGCTCCTGGTGTAAATCAGACCTGCATCCGCACCGGCAGTATCTGTTCACTTTGAAGCATAACCTTGGAGGGGATTTTGTAGTCCAGGTGACCATCTTCAAAACTGGCAAGATTGAACCAAGAGTGAGCTAAGGGTGGTGAGTAGTTATACCCCTTACCGGTGGGCCCTAGTTCATCCAATACATCTTTACGCACAAAGGATCCCTTGTGGCCCTGGGCTTGACTTGGGTTGCTCTTGCTTCCTATAGTCATCCGAAAGTTGGGGACAGCTGTGTTCTCCATAGCAGAACTGCCCTGACTCTGAACCACATTTTCAAAACTCCAGTGTCCTCTTCTAACTTTTCCTTCCCATTGCAGTTTGTCCCTTGTGAGCTTTATGCATCAACACACGTTTTTACACACAAACATAACTTTGAGCACAAGGCTCCAATCTTTGTAGGGTTGGACTTCTTAAATTGGTGATACCCATTTCTGGAGTTGGCCATTGTGTGCTTTCCATCCACAGGTTTTGCCGGGAATCTGCACTTTACCACATTGACCTAAAAAGTGATTGTACATATGTGTTATATAGTGTGTGTTAAGTAGTAATATTACTGTGGCCATCATTATTCAACTGTGTCTGTTACAGGCCTAATACATTGTATATGTTTGATACACTACCCTCTAATGATAACTATTGTGTCCTAGTGTGTGTGCCCATCCAATATCTCACATCAAAAACCCACTTCTCCTGAGACTGAGACTTAGCCTTGACTGCTCTCCAAGATACCTTGTATTGTACTGGCCAACGTTGCAGAGGTCTCCCCTGTTTCATTAAACAAGGGTGGCCCCCAGAACATCTGTTCACCAGAGCAGAGTTCAGAAATCCATTCTAACATAGGACAGTTAGTATGGCATATCTGTACTGTTCGTGGAGGGGCAGCTACGATGGTGGCCTCAGCAAGTTGCCACATCTGATAGCCATCCTTCCCGTGAAAAAAAGTCCCCTGAGAAAACAAAGAAAAGTTGTTTCTCTCAGATAAATGTGCATACCAATGAAATATGCCACCTACATCCAGTCAGGGTATGGATCAAGAGAAACTCTGGGGTCATCTCAAGGACACAGTGTTGAAATGACACCTTGGGCTTCCCGTGTGACGAAGTGCACCCTGTACAGGGGCAGGTGGACACCTCATCTCTATCTCCCGCGCTCTCATCTCAATCATGCTGGAACCACAGGAGGAGAGCCCTATGTGAGACACGAGGCATCATCCCAATACCAGATCGAGTGTACGAGAGATGATATGCACTCAGACAACTGTATCGAATGTACCCTTGCACTTAGAGGGTGAAAGGATGTCTGCACACGCCATCGGACATCATGAAGTTATAAGTGAGATCTAGCAAAGGCAGAGTGATATCATGAAGCAGACATACGAAGATGCGCTGAAACAATATAAAAATACTCGAAGAATAAAGATTTAACTGAAGTAACAAGAGAAACATGTAATCAAATGTAAAGAAATTGTACATGCAAAGAAGATGCAGTAAACTGCTGACTAATAAATGTAGATATGCAGAAATGCAAGGTAGACAAGACATATGGAAGCTTGCAGCAGAGGAAATCATAACCTGTTGAGAGTAGTCATGATGGAAAGATAGACACCAGACTGGTATTAAAACCATTCAAGCTACCTCAGAGACAGACCAGGGATAACATGTCAGGAGACGCTGGAAAAACAGCTTTGTGTGAGAAACGAAGAGGAGTCTATAGGCCTGGGATTAAGGATGCTACTTCAAGGAATAATTGCAAGGCACAAGGGGATATAAATGGATAAGCCATGTACGTAAGACATATTTATTAGGCAAAGGAGAAAACATCTGCAAGAGTCAAGTATTGAACAATAAAGATGCAGAAAATCCATGTCAGATGGAGTGAGCAGGTCTCCAGAGGCCAAGAAGGGTAATGACATCCAGCATAATTGAAACAAATTGCAGTAAATAGAAGGTTGAGATGGACACATTTGTGGTCTCTTCACACAGAATTCAGGGGTTGAAATCAAGGGCTATTTATTAAGCCCAAACGAAGATAATAGTATGCCTACACTCCCTTGAATGTCCTAGAACAGAGAACATGCCACTGTCAAGTTGGGCAAGCAGATAAGTGTACCCACCTGGGGTAGAATGGTGGTTCGTGTCATCAAACTTTGGCTAAGGCCACGGTCAGGCTGGACAAACAGAGGAAGAAGAGGCTGGTCTGGTGTGGAAAGCTGGGTCTGGTCATGAAAGATCCATTTGGGCTTTGACAGGAACATTGACCACTTCTCCGACAGCTGGGTATCGACACATGCTTAGATTTGGTCTACCGACTCGGTTGGGATAGGCAGGTGCACTGATAATGGACTCAACATTGGTAAATAAAGCTCTGAGACAGAGATAGTGCCATCCCAAAGATTCTCCTGTGCATTTGCTGTTCAGTGCCTCGAGGTATAGCTTCTGAACCCCAAAACAATAATCTGCTTGTGTTCTTAGCAGACTTCCTTAAAGGTTCTGACTGCTTCTTCTGCTTGTCATACGCTAAAGGACAGTGGATCAGAGGCCCCTGCTTCTGTCACAGGCCTTTACAGAGCCTGGCCTCCAATAGCCCAGCAGATTTCATGCGTTCATTGAACAGTATCTTATCCATCTAGTCTTAAGGAACAGGCAAGATGCTGCCATGCCCAGAAGTGGTCCTACCTCAGCAGGAAGATAGCAGCCTTTCATCCTCAGCTTCCAAGTGAGCCAATGTCTAAAAACCGCTTTGGTCTGCATGGGGAACAAGCAGGCATTTTATAGCACAATGCAGATGGCTTTCTTTGTGTTGGGTCTTAGGATGTTTATAAGCCAATAGCCAAATGTTATGTTAACTTATTAAGCACTCGTTCACCTCAGGGCACCGTGGCGCTGAAGGATAGAGGGGAGAATCAGCTAGTCACAATCCTAAAACAGAAATGTTTTCAACGCCTTCCTGAAAGTAAAATGAATTTGAGAATTTCTCAGGGTCAGTGGAACTCTATAGCATAGTTGAGCTGAGGCGACAGAGAAAACTCACCCACCAATGCTGGAGCAGCGACATGAAGGAAAAACAAGTAGGACCGCGGCAGCAGAACGCAAAGGCTGTGTAGGAAGTTAACAGGTGAACTTGTTGCAAAGGTATTCAGCACCTTGGTCATGCAGGGCATGGCGTACCAAGCAGAGGGCCTTGAAAGCAATGCGCTTAGTAACCGGCAACCAGTGCAGAGAACGCAGCACAGGTGATATATGGCTCCCATAAGGGGAACCGGTGGCAACCCAGGCAGCCATATTCTGAAGGCATTGGAGCCGCTGTATTAAACCCTTTGGTTGGGACAGATATAGTGTGTTGCAATAGTCAAAGTGGCTGAGCACAAAGGCATCAACTACATCAGGATGTAAGTGAGAAAGTATCAGCGGGAGTAGCTTCTTCTTAATTCTGAGATGAAAGTGCCCTCCTTTGCAGACAATGGCGACTTGTGACTCCATGGAAAGTGAAGCAGAGACTATTACCCCCAAATTCCCCACCTTATCAGCCGGGACAGGAAGGCCAAAAGGAAGACACCCAAAGTGAAGGATCAGGAGGAGAACCCACCACCAGCACCTCTGTCTTGTCTCTGTTCAACTTCAACCAGTTGAGGTTCATCCAGTCCCCCACGGACGCCAGGAATCGCTGCTGGCACAACAACAACTCAGCCTGATCAAGATCTATACGGATTAGGATCTGAGTGTCGTTGGCATATGAATAGCACCTGATGCAGAAGGAGCGGATGAGACACAAGGGGCCAGATGTAATTATTGAAGAGAATAGGAGACAGTGCAGAGCCTTGAGGGACACCACAAAGAAGAGAGAAAGAAGTAGAGAGAAATGGAGGGAGTAAAAGAGTCTGGGTTCTCTCAGTCAGGAATGAGGTGAACCAGGTGTGCACCCGACCTGAAATTCCAACCTGTTCAACCCCATTTATTTAAACAGGCGTGGTCCCCCAGTCTTCTGTCATTTCATTTGTGGCCAGTGATGTCACATGCATGGTCTCCTGTGCAGCCAACAGGCTTAGGCGACAACTCAAGAACACAGGCTCGCCCCCTTTGTCTCACTTTGTGACGAGGCGCGAGGATGCATGTGGTATCACACAAAGATGGCTCCTAAAATAGTGATGAGCACACATTAGCTTGTGGCTCCCACCAATGCAGGCTCTTTTATCTCTCATCATGGCAGGGAAAGGAAGACCTGGGCTTTCGGCTCTCCCAGCGAAGAGGTCACTGGTTTGGCCAACTTTTCCATGACAATCTACCACTTCCATCATCCCCACATTTATACCAGATGTTAAAAGTCATATTTGAAAAACAATCTGAGAAAACTCCCAACTCGAGCCCTAATTTTTACCACTGCCCCCTGTGCTTCATATTGGGTGCAACCTCGACATTGGCCCCCACCATTTCGAAAATGTATGTTTGCTATTTAATATCCTATAAGGGTAGAATCCAGATGACTTGACTGTTTATTGGTGCGATTCTGTGAGCATACATCACTCGAGAGAGCCACACAACAATGCACAGATAGAATGCAAATCAGTTAATTTGCATACCCACAGACCATTGCTGTGTGGCTCTGATCTGGAGGTGAATGTTCAGTGCAAGCTAGGAGGTGGCACTGTGCATGTGTGTTTTTTTTAGCTGAAATAGCCAATTCTACCATCACATTGCAGGCAGAAGGTTTTTTCCGTTGCTTTTTTTCAAAGCCACCCTGCTATTGATGGTGAATGGTAAATATGTTGTAGAGGAGCAGGTAAATACTATCTTGCCAGTTCCCACCCCCTCACCAGTTCCTGCCCCCTCACCACCATCATATTGGAACAGTCAAAGAAAAGCAATACATGGGACCTCCTGTATTGTTCCGATACGAAATTGAGTGTACGAGAGACATTGTGCACTCAGACAGCCATACAGAATATACCTGAGCACTGAAAGTGGGGAAGGTTGTCGCATGGAAAAATATTACATGGAAGGATGTCACCTGCCAAGATGTCAGAATGCATCAATGAATACTGTGGATGGACATTAAAGTAAAATCTGATGAGGACAAAGTGATGTCATAGAAAATATATATGAATCTATGCTGAAATGATAAGAAAAAACCTAGAAGTAACAATGTAACTGAAGCAGTAAGAGTACCATGTACCAACAGCAAAAATAATCATGGATCTGAAGTTGAAGTAACTTGCTGACCAATCACTGTAACTACGCAGTAACGCAAAGTAGAAAGAAAATGTATAGAAGCTTGCTATAGAGGAATATATAACATGGCAAGGACGGCCATAGAAGGAAAATGGACACCGGCTCACGTTGAAATAACACAAGCTACTTCAGAAACAGGCCAAGGCTGTATAATCAGGAGACGCAGAGAAACAGCCCTGTGTGCAGACCCGACGATGAGTCAAGGTTGGCCCAGAGTTAAGGATGCTATTTTTAAAGGATACGCACAGAGCAGAAAGGGAGTACATGGATAAGCTCTGAATGTGGAACATTCTTCATAGATGATGGAAGACAAAAACATCTGTGAGAGCCAAACTTTTGGACAGTTAAAAGCATACAAAGTTCATGTGAAATAGAGTGAGCAAGTCTCTAGAGGCCAAGAAGAGCAACATCACCCTGCATAATTAAATCAAATAGCAGTAAATAGAAGGCTGAAATTGTCAAATTTGTGGTCTTGTTACACATGACCAAGAAGTTGTAAAGCTAGGCTATTCATTAGAGCCTTAAGCTAAGGTAGTGGTGCGCTCACACTCCCTTGAATGTTCCAAGCCAGCGAACAGGCAACAAGATCAACTACAAATAGAAGACTTTGGCTGATGGCCTACCGATGAGAAATGATGGACTAACTGGGAAAATGGGGTGTAGTCTGACGGGATTCAAACACCTAAGTTTCGTTTCATGTGCTGGAAAAGACACAAAAGTCCAATGTTGGGATGGTATGCCAACCAATAGGTGGAGTCGAGGGACAACCTAACGTGCAATATAGCATAGACCAATCCATTGTTGTTTTGTCTGCTATAACCAGTATTATACGTATATGGAGGTAGTTCAAGGCGTGCCCTACAGATAAAGGGTATCCAATGATGGACTAATCCTTATATGTTCTATAAGTAGATATGTTCCGCTTAACCAATCCCTTCCCTTGATAGGTTTTGTATTTTGCCACAGATAGATATTTTGTCATACCTCTCACTCTCACCTGAGTCTGTTGTATCGGAGCCCGTTTGGGAAGTCTTTGAACTCTCACCAGAGTAGGCTGTATCTGAGTGCTTTCAGGAAGTCTTGGGGTTTCCCTTCTTAGCCTTTGCCTTAACACGTAACCAATACTGGAAGAGATAGGGCCTATCCTGGCCCACCACCAAAATGACCTTCTGTTGGTAACCACACATAGGGCACAGCGGCAGTCAGGTGGGATTTGCCCTGAGACTTGAGGGAAAAGCCCAAAGGCATAAAAGTCCTCAGCAAGTTGATGGTAGCAGGATACGGGCACACCAGTAGATTGTAGTAAATTGAGGATGGTCCGGGCTGAACGAGCAGGAAGGAGCAGTAAGAAGTATGATCTCTATAAGGATCAGGCAAGGAATGTTGAGGATGCAAGTCCAGAGCACGGGCCGGTGCAGAAAAGAGGACTGTGAAGAAGTGGTAGCAGAGAAGTCACAGGATGGCAACAGTAGCAAGTGATGGAACTAGAAGGAAAGAGGGAGTACAGGAGGCAGGAGTGCAAAGACAGACAGGATCCTGATTACGAAGGTGAGCAAGAAAAGTAGCAGAGAGACAGACCTCAAAAAATTACACTAGCGTCTTACCCTAAAGCGGGTGTGAACAGGGTTGCAATGCAACGTGCCTTGAGAAGTCACCGGTATAAGAGGAAATGCCATGATGCAAGTGGCCATCTTGATTGAACACTAGAACATTGCAGCAGATGGTGAAACAACGTGATGGAATGCTTGTAGCTCCTGATTGTAGTAACGCATAGTGGTGAACCCGCTGCCCTTTACACCAGCGATGCCACAGTGACCAATGCATCACTGTGGCAGTATGCCCCTTTTTCATCCTACTGGGTCCAGGTTTCCAGGGATGCCACCTGTGGAATTGGAAAACTAATATGGGTGCATGCAGATGAGTTACTGGTTCCCATGTACGTTCTTGTATGGTGTATCCTTTACAGTGGACAAATACTGTAAGGAGCCCCTGTAATACCTAGAGTCACAGATCTTTGAAACCTCATATTCTTCCGGTTCAGATGTTGGAGGATCTTGTTTAACTGTTCTCGTGGGGCAATGAAATGCATCATATTGATGTTCCTTCAAGCGCGGTGAATGAAATACTGGATGAAGGCATCTCCATGAGTGGGGCAAATGAAGTTTGAAGGCGACAGGATTGACCTTGGCGGAAATGGTAAATGGTCCTACATATCGAGGGGAACATTTAGAACGGTGAATCCATTTGGGAAGGAACTTTGTGGAAAGCCAGATCGTATCTACGATGTTCCAGTGTTGGTTCTGGCTTCTATGTCGGTCTGCATACTTCTTGTTCCATTCTTTAGACAAATGAAGCTGTTGATAAGCAGTCGTGTGGTTTTCCTGTATCCTTTTTAAGAAATCGTTCAGAGTGGGAATATTTGAGGGTGGACATGTAGTCTCCGGAGGTATCTTGGGATGATATCCAGAATGACAATAGAAAAATCTCATTTTATTGGCTGAATGAATGGTGTTATTGTAGGAAAATTCTGCTATGGTTGTAGATCTTACCAGGAGTCTTCAGAGCTGGTAGTATAACAGCATAAGTATTGTTCTAAGGTGTGATTTAGTTGATCCATTTGTCCATTTGTTTGGGGGTGATATCCGGATGATAGTGCTCTGTCTATGCCTAACAACTCACTAAGAGTTTTCCAGAATTTGGAGGTGTATTGAGACCCTTGGCCCATGTTTATGGATACCGGTAGGCCATGTAGATGGAATATGTCCCTAAGGAAAACTACTCCCACATGGGGAGTAGACAAAACTCCATCTAATGGTGTAACGTGAGCCATCTTACTGAATGGATTTATTGTTACCATGATGGCTGTAAAACCATCAGAAGGGGAAGATCTTCTATGAAATCCAATGAGATATGAGTCCATGGTTCTAGGGGCATGGGTGCTTGTTCCAGTTTTCCAATAGGTTTGGATGTTGAATACTTACTTCTGGCGCACATTCGTCAGGATAAGACATATCTCTTTACGTTCTGAAGCATTGAAGGCTACCAGACGGTATGATAAACCAAGTCCAAAGTGCATGTTATCCCCTTGTGTTCAGCTGCTAGACTATCATGGCATCAAGACATGACTCGGGATAGCACATAGGAGGTTGAAACCACCATGCAGTCCAGATAATAATACAATCTGTCTCGGACTATAAATGTATGGACACCCCGATACGTCCTTCTGTAATCGGGAGTCAGATAGGCCTCCCTGACTTGTTGAAAAAAAGAAAAGACTGCACAGATGAAAGTCTTACTCCCTAAAATTCTTTCGAACAACTGTGGTTCTTCCATTCTTTCTCCCTCCTTTCTTGAGAGTGCATCCGCAATGGTATTCTGACTTCCTGGGATATAAGTGATTCTGAAGCCGTGTTGAGAAAAAAAATAAGCCCATCGTGCCTGCCTGCTGTTGCGGCATTCCATTTGTTGTAGGACTTGCAGAATTTTGTGATCCGTGTGGACTTCAAACTCATGCAGAGAACTCAACAGGAGACAACGCCATTCTATGCATGCAGCACGCATGGCCAATAATTCCTTTTCTAGTACGGAATAATTTTGCTTGCCAGGGTTTAGTGTGTGAGTAAAAAGAATAGGCTACTGGATGTTCTGAATGATCATTTCCCAGTTGTTTTATGACTGTTCCTAGAACACCATAAGAGGCATTGGTCTCAGTGGTAAATGCTTTGGATTGATCGTGTTGACAAAGAAATGGAGCTGTAAAAAATGCCTTCTTTAATGATTCAAATGCAAGCTCAGCTGCTTCATGCCAATGGAAGCTAATGCATTTTTAAAGGAGCCTAGTGATGGAAGGACGGTATGTGAAAACCGGTCAATAAATCTTCAATAGAAGTTGGCCACTCCTAGGAATCATTGTATTTACTTCACTGAGGTTGGGGATGGCCACCCTTGAATAGCCAATGTCTTCTGTGGATCCATTTCGATGCCTTTACCAGAAAGAATGAATCCGAGATAGGGCACTGACTGAACTTCAAATAAAAGATTTTCTGGTTTGGCTAACAAATTGTTCTTGGGTAGCCGATCCAATACTTCAGTGAGATGTGTACGATGAATCGAGAGGGATGGTGAATAAACATGAATGTCATCCAAGTAAACAATGATGTAGTGAAAAAGGATGTCTGAGAAAAGCCTGTCCATGAATCTTTAGAAGATCGCGGGTGCATTGACCAAACCAAAGGGCATGACCTGATAATTGAAATGGCCAAATGGTGTATGAAAGGCCGTCTTCCACTGGTCCCCTTCTTTAACGTGAAGCAGATGGTATGCTCCCCATAGGTTGAGCATGATAAACGCCAATGCTGAATGTACTGCCTCAATGATGTCATTTTTAAGGGGCATAGGATATCGATCTTTCTCTGTAATCTGGTTGCAGCCCCTATAATTTATGCTTGACCTAAACTCTCGAGTATCTTGTTTTTTAAATAATAAAATGTGATGCTCCTGCTGGGGATATGGAGCCCCTGATCAAGCTGTTGTCTAAGTTGGCGTCCAAATATTTACGCAGGGCTTCCTTTTCCAAAACTGATAAGGAATACATCCTTCCAAAGGGAACCATGGCATGTGGTTTAATATCAATCGAGCAGTCCTCCGGATGGTATGGGGAAGCTGGTGAGGTAACTTGTCTTGAAACACTTATACATAGTCATGATACTCGGCAGGAATAATACTGAACTCTTGTATCAGGGGACAAGGAAGAATGGGACCAAGAACGGACGCAAGATTGATCTCGACTATGCATTATGATTTGTAACAACGATCCTTGCAGGTGGATGAGAGATTTAGCTGGACTGTTATTTCTGCCCAATTAATGAGTGGATTATGGAATCGCAACCATGGTATCCCGAGGCTGAGGGAAAATGTGCTGCTCTGATTATATCAAAGACGAGTTCCTCTTTATGTTGAATGATGTCCATCTTAAGAGAAATGGTCTGTTGAGTGATGGGACCGGAGCATAATGGTCGTCCGTCCCCTCCTTCAATGGATTCAATTTCTGTCCTCTTTAATAAATCTTCAATAGAAGTTGGCCACTCCTAGGAATCATTGTATTTCCTTCACTGAGGTTGGTGATGGCCACCCTTGAATAGCCAATGTCTTCTGTGGATCCATTTCGATGCCTTTACCAGAAATAATGAATCCGAGATAGGGCACTGACTGAACTTCAAAAAAAAAGATTTTCTGGTTTGGCTAACAAATTGTTCTTGGGAAGCCGGTCCAATACTTCAGTGAGATGTGTACGATGAATCGAGAGGGATGGTGAATAAACATGAATGTCATCCAAGTAAACAATGATGTAGTGAAAAAGGATGTCTGAGAAAAGCCTGTCCATGAATCTTTAGAAGATCGCGGGTGCATTGACCAAACCAAAGGGCATGACCTGATATTTGAAATGGCCAAATGGTGTACAAAAGGCCGTCTTCCACTGGTCCCCTTCTTTAACGCGAAGCAGATGGTATTCTCCCCGTAGGTCGAGCATGGTAATCGTCAATGCTGATTGTACTGCCTCAATGATGTCATTTTTAAGGGGCATAGGATATCGATCTTTCTATGTAATCTGGTTGAGGCCCCTATAATCTATGCATGACCTAAGCTCTCGAGATTCCTTTTTTTTAAAATAATAAAAAGTGATGCTCCTGCTGGGGATATGGAGTCCCTGATCAAGCTGTTGGCTAAGTTGTCATCCAAATATTTACGCAAGGCTTCCTTTTCCGAAACTGATGAGGAATACAATCCTTCCAAGGGAACCATGGCATGTAGTTTAATATCATTCGAGCAGTCCTCCAGACAGTTAGGAGGAAGCTGGTGAGGTAGCTTGTCTTCAAACACTTATACATAGTCATGATACTCGGCAGGAATCATACTGAACTCTTGTATCAGGGGACAAGGAAGAATGGGACCAAGAACGGACGCAAGATTGTTCTCAACTGTGCATTCTGATTTGTAACAAGGATCCTTGCAGTCGGATGAGAGATTTAGCTGGACTGTTATTTCTGCTCAATTAATGTGTGGATTATGGAATCGCAACCATGGTATCCTGAGGATGAGGGAAAATGTGCTGCTCGGATTATATCAAAGATGAGTCCCTATTTATGTTGAATGATGTCCATCTTAAGAGAAATGGTCTGTTGAGTGATGGGACCGGAGCATAATGGTCGTCCGTCCCCTCCTTCAACGGATTGAATTTCTGTCCTCTTTACCAGAGGAATGTCATGCTTCTTTGCCCATTCACTGTCCATAAACACCCCTGCGGCACCACAATCCAATAGGGCAAGAGTGGTTAAAGGTTTTAGTGTAGGACTTTGAAAGTCACTTGTAGTACCATAGCTGTCTCTGACAGCTATGATATGAATATAGGGACTCACAAGGATACCACAGTCCCCTGTCCCCACTAGGGATGGGGTCTGTAGTTTCCCTGTTTCTTAGGAGGAACTTCCGGGCAGCCATGAAGAAGATGGCCCTTAGTACCACAATAGAAACAAAAAGCCTTGGTCTCACCTCCTTTGTCTTTCTGGTGGGGTAAGGGGTCCTCTGGCTGCATATGTCAATCTAGAGTGGCTTTAATATTTAGGAGTTGGGGGAAGACGTTGGCGTGGCATCAAAGAGGGTCCCCTGATCCTTTCCTGTTCCTCTCGCCTTTCTTTTTCCCTGTATTTGATCTGTAGTATACAGATATCAATTCAGCTTAAAACAGAGGGTGAGGGGCTTGAGCTAATTCGTCCTTGATTCCTTCTGACAGACCCCCCCTAAGAAAAATAGTGTATTGAGCAGATTCTGTCCATCCTGTTTCTTGTGACAGTGGTTTGAATCTTGTTACATGAGCCAAAATCTGCAGATTCCCTTGTTTGACATCTAGGAGTGATTCATATGCATGGAAAGTCAACTCCTGCTTTTCGAACATATCATTGAGTGCTTGCACAAGGGCTGCATATGAGGCTACTAAAGGGTTTGCCGAAATCACTAATGATGTAGCACAAGAAGGAGCATTCCCAGACGTACTAGAAATCATGAAGAGGAGATGGGGCCTATCCTGGCCCTCCGCCACAATGACCTTCTGTAGGTAACCACACGTAGGGCACGGCGGCAGTCAGGAATGATTTGACCTGAGACTTGAGAGAAAAGGCATAACAATCCCCAGCAGGTAGGTGGTAGCAGGATACGGGCACACCAGTAGATTATACTAAATTGAGGATGTTCCGGGCTGAACGAGCAGGAAGGAGCAGTAAGAAGTATGATCTCTATAAGGATAAGGCAAGGAATGTTGAGGACGCAAGTCCACAGCATGGGCCGGTGCAGAAAAGAGGACTGTGAAGAAGTGGTAGCAGAGAAGTCACAGAATGGCAACAGTAGCAAGTGTCCAGACGGAACTGGAAGGAAAGAGGGAGTACAGGAGGCAGGAGTGCAAAGACTGACGGGATCCTGATTACGAAGGTGAGCAAGAAAAGTAGCAGAGAGACAGACCGCAAAAATGTACACTAGCATCTTACCCTAAAGCGGGAGTGAACAGGGTTGCAATGCAACGCGTGTTGAGAAGTCACCAGTATAAGAGGAAGCGCCACGATGCGAGTGACCATCTTGATTGAACACTGGAACATTGCAGCAGATGGGGAAACAATGTGATGGAATGCTCGTAGCCCCTGGTTGTAGTAATGCATTCACTGTCCTTTACACTCGTGATACCACAGTGACCAACGGGTCGCTGTGACAATAGATGACACATATTGGGGTATAAGACCTCTAAGTAATCAAGTTGAGGTGTGACTTTGCATGCATCAGTCCGATGTCTGGCAGTTTGCCCTGCTTTATTGAATTGATAATGAAGTAGTACTTTGCCATATTCTTTGAGTCTGTCTGATTATTTGGTCTGAGATCATTATATCTAGCACAAAAGACGCTTCAAGGTGCTAGAGCACAATGTCCTATTGCTTCATTCCGCAGTATTTCATTCTACACTGCGCATCAGGTTTCTAATGAGCGTGAGCGTTGTGTGTGGTTGACTGTTGCATCACTGAGAGCTGACAGCCTTTGGATTGAGAAAGCTATGTACATAATACTGTGTGGGAGCGAGGGGTCAATGGGCCCATCCCTACCATCACTTCTCAGTACAAAACTCGGACCAAGTGCCTCTAGTGGTGGGTACGTCCCTCGCCCCTACGCGATGTTAACTTTGGGTTACATTCGCGTAGATGGCATCACTGAGCAGGACACGGGGCATCCATTTTTTGTACCCCCTTTTCAACTCCATCTTGATGACCAGGCCTCACTGCGATAGTACAAAATGCCTCTCTCCCTTTTCCCCGCCGCAGCAGCTCGGAGCACATGGCCCCCACCCTCGTTCCCACTCCGACTGGAAAACTCTGCAGCTCCATTCTCATGCTGAAGCCGGAGATGCTTGCAACAAATAATAAATGTAACACATCTCTTTTCCTCTGAGATCACTGTCCTGCATGTGAACCAACATGAGCCAAGCACATAGCTCGTCCATCTCCACAAAAGTGTCCTTGCCCTCTCACCCTCGCCAGTTGAAACTATTGCCATTCTAACCCTGTGTCCCGGCAAGTTATCCCTTTCATGTGCCAGACCGCTGACCATGCTATGAAGCCCACCCAACAGACCCCCAACTAACATTAGACCCCTGCTGCAGCATATCGTGCCCAATACTGACAAATGCCACATACCTGAGATTCTTGTGAGACTAACCTTACAGTTCAATGACAGTATTATAGTGGTTAAGACTCGTAAACCTGTGATCCGTATAACCCAAACGTCACAGATGTAGATACCTGTGTGATTTGTATAGTGGCATGATAAACTATTGAGTGTCTTTTGATCAACCAGTATTTAGTGCATGCATTATTTAGAATGTATTTTCTCAGCTTAGCTTAGATAGTGACCACCATGTTTCACAGCGACCTGACCTTCACCCATCCGGAGTACAGATGTCTGACGTCAGTCCTCCTGCCAAGTAAGCAACCAACCCGGAGGAAGAGATGATGCCCACACCTAAGACACCACCCTGGCTGACCAATCCGGGTCCAACGTAGCATCATGTGTTAAATATGCCAATGTACTATATAATATGGTGTCATTTTGATGTGTTCAGAGTGCTCTCAGAGATCTAGATAAACTTTTCCTTGAACTCTCGCAGCCTGATCTTTTGTGCCTTATTCCCTGTCCAGGGAGTGTCTGTTTTATTCATTTCTACACGTATAAGTCAGGGAGGGCACAAATAATAGCAATGCCCTGTTAGAAAATGGCCATGTTTTCGTATGGGGACAAAAGGATTCTTTTTATCTAATTTGCATACCCATAGTGCATTTCTTTGTGGCTCTGCTCTGGAGGTGAACTTGCTCCTATGGCGTCTATATAGGACTGTGTATGTGTGGCTTTTAGCCGAACTAACCTCCTCTACTGTCAGGTTTCAAGTAAGTTTTTTATTTTTTTGCTTTTGTGAAACCCACCTTAATATTGATGGTGGATGGTAACCATGTATTTTAGTTACTAAAAATAAACATAAGGATGGAGCGGACGAAAATGTGAAAAGATGTGAGAGGGTCCCCTGCACTTCCCAAATACAATCAAAATCAATAAGCAGGACTGATGGTGGCCTTTACTGCTGCAATTTGCTCTTAGAATTTGCCACGAGTAGAGAGAATATGCTGAGTGGCAAGAGGGGCTGTTCGGTTTTTGCAGGCTGGGAGACTCCTAAAAGTGTTGTTTTTCAGTAAGGAGAAATATTCTAGAAGGTAATTAAATTGAAGGCGATGCCTCCTCGGATTTGAATCACATTTAATTATTCTGAGAAATAAGAAGCGGGTTTAATTTGAAGTATCAGATAGTTGCCATGCCCACCTTGAATGTGAGATTGCCCCCTGCACGCCAATTCAAGCGAGGCAAGGTGGTCGCAGGACTGCAAGTAGCACGGCACCGAATAGGGATGTTGAAAGGATTAGAGTACTCACTGTTCACAAAGGGAGTGAGTACTCACAGGTATGTGAAGGGGTTCGTGTCAATTTCTTTTCATTATGTATTGAGACCAGACTAATTGCTGATCTATCAGAGTGATGGAGGTGTGTCAGGTGCACCATTGTACACACATTATCAGTGTTGCGCCCAGGGTGCATATAACCCACACATATAAGCCCCAATAATAAACAATACATATATGACGTCTATATGCATAGTATTGACCTTAAGTCACGTTATATCAAAGAAAATGAAGACGTGTTTACTTCAGAATGTACACTCATGATAAGGTAACGATATCTCTTTGGGGGATTTTAAATATTTTAATTGAATGACTATTTTATTTAATATTTACACACAATATTATATTTGAAATAAACTTGGGACAGGTTAAATTATCATCTGTGTGAAACAAATAATTTTCCTGCAATTTTTTGACCAAACGTCTGCCTACCAAAAATGTAATCCCGTGGTAATTCCACCGAAATTCACATACAGTTCTATGGACTCCAAGATATGGGGACTAACACTCCCTACCACCCCATGTAATCCTGTGGTAATTCCACCGTAACTCACATGGAGATCTATCGACTCCAGCAAATGGGGACTAACACTGCCTACCACCACATGTAATCCTGTGGTAATTCCGCTGGACCAAGCGCTGGCAACGGTAATACAATTTGGGTGTATCTCAGTGTATTTACCATCGCGATACCACCAGACTTGCAATAAGACTTGCTGGGCCTCCTTATAACCTTGCCGGTAAAACCGGCAGGCTGCCACCAAACTTGCACATTTTTCCGGCCCCTGCCAATGGGGAAATACAGGGCCATTACAACCCTGGTGGACCCTGCTTTGGGCTCAATGGGAATGGGGAGGCCGGTAGCACCGGCACCATTCCGAATGGTGCCAGTGCTACTGGCAGTGTCTGCTCGCTGGTGCTGGTACGCCCGCCATGTCAGACTCGTAGTTTGCCGGTCCGGTAATAACAGTACTGGCAAGCTTACCGGTACCGTTGTTACTGGACCGGCAAACTTGTAATGAGGCCCACTGTCTGTAAAATCAAGTTCATTTTGTATAATACAAGTATAACAGATGCTTATTCGCTAAATTGTAATATTGAAGAGAACTGAGCAAGTATTCAACACTAACACAACCATGTGTGTGCTGGGTGCAATTTAATAGTTAAATTGTCCACTTTTTGGTAGCGGGGCTGGGATGCCATTATTTGTGTATCCACATTGGGGGGGACTTTGATTCATTGGGGTTCAGCATCCGGGAATGGTCCTGGAGGAAAGACACGGAGGCGTTGCTCAGGGGTTTATAGCTCCGGGTCTTTTGGTTGTAGCCCTGGATAGAAGCTCAGGAGTTACAACCAAAAGGCTAGCTATGTCTGAGTCCTGACAGTCTTACCATCCCTGACCTATTCCAGACCTAGAAACACCCCTGCCGGGTGGTCTACTTAGTCTAATGTCATCGAGAGACCCGGGAGGACGTGGGGGGAGGTCCTCTCCTTCACCGAGAACACAGAAAGCATCATCTACCAATTGGAGGCACGTGGTGTCCTTCCTGCAGCACAGTCGGAAGCCTGTCTGGTTGTCACCTTGTAGGATGTTTTCAGGGGACAGAGCATTCTTTTGAGCGACCACTTAGCTCTCACTGATGGGACTCATGAGGCCAGAGGGGTCATTGAAGGTTCATTTTTATAAGGAGGTGCTCCGTCCCGTCTTTGAGGTTGTTGGGAAATTCCCCTAGTGACGGGGATGCATTCATGGCAGAAGGAGAGAAGGTTTCCAAAGCCTCTTCACTGTGTGGCGGGGATCAGGCTATACATTGCTGGAGGCCATCTCAGCGATAGAGAGAAGAAATCCTAGGACAGCCTGATGGTGACCGTCTCTAGGGCACAGAACACAAGCAGGTATCTCGGATTTCGTGCAATCTTGTGCAAAGACATCGGAAGCCCTTCTCGGTTGATCACGGAACAGTTTTGGGGGTCCGCGAGCTGACTTATACCTTATCAGCTCTTAGTGTTTCTTGGCTTTTCAGGGAATCTCTCTAGTCTTAGAGCTACAGGTCTTTGGCGTTGAAGGCCAAAGTCTGGTCATCTAAGGTGACTTTGGGAGGATTGCGACATCATCCTTTTTCCAATGCATATCTGGTTTTTGTGTCGACGTTCAGAGAGGCGATGATGTGGGGTGTACTTCTTTCAGTATTCTGAGCCCGCCCAATGGAGAAATCCTCCTGTTCTGATAAGTAAAGTTGGGTGGCGACAGGATTCTATACACCAGCCCGAATCCTACATTAACGCCAATTTGGCAAATAGAATATGGCAAATGTTTACTCGCCTGCATTTGTCTTCTTCGGTGCCATGTATTGTAATGCACTGGTGGTCCATGTGAATAGAGGGTGCCTGTGGGCCGCGCCCTGTGATATCGCCTCCCCTAGAGCCAATACTAAGTGTTCGTATTTGCGTTCATTTTGAACCTATACCACGCTTTCGCCAAAGCTCTGAGCATGGTATGAACTAGCGACAAATCAAGGATTGATAATAATATGAACCCAACAGGAGGAAGCCAGTGAGAGAAGATGCTCATTCATTGAGAGCGGGAAAGAGGGAAAGAGGATCAGGACCTGATAGAGAGCGGCGGCTGATTCCAATGTTGAGGAGCCAGAAGAGAGAAGGAACAAAAAGGCCAGTTAGCTCAAGGGGACTGGGGGGGCCAGGCACTGCCAGAAGAAAATGAGACCAGGACCTAAGACAAGAAGAGATTGGACCACCTAAAGATGGCGATCTGACCTTTACCATGTCCTGATGTAGTCCTGGCTAATGAAAAAAACACTGCCTGTGGGTTCCTATGGGGTGCCCTTTGCCAACTGCGCAGGGAGAGGGGCGTTCCTGGTTTATTTAAGACCAATATTGATAAATGGTCTTACTCATTTAGTGAGGCTGTATTACTGCCGATCTTTGCCATATAGATCGATTTCTTTTTTTATCGTATTTTAACTTTTTAAACACTGCTTTGTACCCATAATGAGCCACATTACGAGTGTGGTGGTATTCCGGTGGTAAATCTGCCAGAATACCACCAAATGTTATTACTGTTACCACCACCCGGTCCCGTGGGTTTACCAAGGTATTACAAGTGGTGGTAGGTGGTGTAACTCCCCATTTTACACTGGTGTTTTACACCGATTTCTGGCGGTAGTACCACTGGTGGAATTACTGGGTGACAATAGCACAGATTGTTGGAGTTAAAGTGGCGGATATACCGCCAGCAAGAAGCATAACCGAAATACCTCCACTTTTTTCCTACACCGCCAAACTAGCAATGAGGCCCAATGTTCTCTGATTGGAATTGTGATTTTGTACAGGTCTGTTGTCCCGGGAGGATAGCTCAGCGGCAACGTGCTCGCCTTGGAAGCAAGATGACACAAAACAGCACGTGTTCGATCCCCGGGTCCGTGCTTAGAAACCTCTGGATATTAAGCATGTTATAAATACTCAACTAAGGCATATTCCTGTAACTGCGCCTTGATGCCCCCGGGCTGTGTGAGTGCTTTAAAAATGCAAATAAATAAATAAATGTTGCTTGATCGATTTAATTCTGAACATGAATTGAATTGATTGGCTCAAGGAAGACAATAGCAGATAGAGGGGAAGTACAGAGACAGAACAGAAGAGCAGAAGCAGTGCAAGACTTGTGCCCTGAGGGACTCCACACTGTACAGGAAGGACAGAGGAGGACCGGCCAGACCAAGGAACGCAGTAAGTGCAATCCCTAAAATAAGGAGGATATACCCAGTGAGGAAATAGTAGAAAGGAGATGTGAATAGTCAAATGTATCGAAAGCGGCGGAAAGAACAAGCAAGTCAAGGAGAGAATAGTGCACAGCGTAGCGAGCGAGTAGCAGAGAAGTGGAAACATAACACAAGGCCGTGTCAGTGGCGTGCAATGGACGGAATCCCGGGGCATGGGAAGGTAGAAGAGACCACACATTAAGATGAGGAGCATATGCCACGTGATCTGCAGCCTTAGAAATAAAGGAGGGACTAGACACAGGGCGGGCGGTTATCAGAAGGCAGGCAGGGGTGGGGGCGCGGGAGGGCATGTACAGAATGGGACGAGTAGTCGCATGTATCACCCCTGAATGAACAGTAGCAGTAGATAGGGAGATAGTGTAAAGAGTATTTAAGTAAGAGATTGGAGAAGGATACAAATTAGAGATAAGGGAGGAGGATACCGGGTCAGAAGGAGATGAACTGGGGGTGTGGGGGTTAGGCCCAAGCCACGTAACCAGCAGCGTATGACCCAGTGAAGAGAGAGGAAAATAACCAAGGGACGACGAGAGAAACAGAAGAGACAGGGGGTAGAATAAGCAGTCGAGTGAGTGGAAAAAGACGAGCGAAGAAATGCCACTGTGGTGGTAAAACAGGCTGCATCAAGGGCGGGGGAGAGAGGGAATAGGAAGTGGAAGGGTCCAGACTTGGGGAAGATCTGAGGTAAGCAGGCAACAGGAGGAGAAAGAGAATGAAACAGACCACCACGCTGGTCAGTGCCAAGTAATCCTTCAGCCTACCACATCCCCACACACAGCATCAAGACACTGCAACGTGCGTGGCAACCTCAGAGTGCATGGCATGCATACATGATCCCGACTGGGTGCCACTGGGAACGCAAACGTGCCAATCCGCGGCGTACTCCGCGGCATCGTAGGACACTGCACAGCCCAAACCTACACACAAAGCCCTACACACAAAGCCTGGCGTCTTCCAATCTGCAAACACAATATTGTAGTGAAAACTACTTGCTCTCCTCCTACCCACTCCGATTAACTTTGCACCCCCTCAAACCCATCATTTGCAGGTCCCTAAGCATCAAGGAAGCATCAAGAGGCCTTAGACATGGCACAGGGCGTGGCACATAACACGTGATAGCATGTGTGGGAATACCTTACTGGAAGGTCTTGAACTGGGGCAGTGACTAGATACGACGACCTTTGTCGGCATCGAGCAGGTTGCAGACGGTGGCTCTCATCGGGGTTCCCCTTCCCTCTATTGGAGGCATCAGTCAGGCATCAGTCAGGCATAGAGCTTTGGGCGACGATGGTGGGGAATGACAGAATGGCCAAATGTGTCTCTTGCAGTGATGACCTCTGAAGGACACTTGCACGACAAGGCACACGTTAAAGCGGGATCTGGCTGTCATGTTCATGGGGGTGAGGAGGGGCATTCCGGGGCCCCTCTCTTCGGCATCTTGGATTACCATCAGCAGCAACTGAGACTAGAGAACCTATCAAGCCTTACCCTGGTATTGGGATTACAGCTCACATATTTTGGGTTGTTGTCCCTGGTTCATACCTGTGTCATTGATTGAAAGTGAGTTTCTGGTGGCTCTTCTCTCTCCACAAATCACAGATTACCTAAAGCCACCTCTGAACTTGTCCCAAGCCTGAAAGGATCTTGTCCTACTATAGGTCAGCATTTGTGTGCTAGCGGACACAACCAACGTCGCTGGAAGCTATCAGGGCAGTTGGTCCAAATCAACTTGGCTTGAGAAAAGTACTTACACTTCCCATAAGATTGGTAATGGAAGCCTAGCTCAGCCCAGTGTGGGGGTCTCCTGCCAAGTCCATTGTCTAGAGTCCTGAAGCCTGAAGATAGAAAGGGCCTGACAGATCCTGATCCATGTGCCCACTAAGGAATGCCTGGCAAGGCTGCTTCACTCAGCAGCCGCTGCCATCTTCTGTTGGTGGGAAAGCATATGCTCTCCAAGAAGAAACCATTGTACTCCCATTGTTGTCATCTCCAGCTGTCACGGGCCAGATGGTTGTGAACAAGACAGAAGGACCTATTGTGATTTTGATGGTAATGTCATGGAAATGGTGGGCACGCTCGATTGTGAATGCTACCATTCGGGCTGATAGAATTACCGCCAGATTACAAGTGGCTGTATGGTGGTGTTAGTCCCCAGTGATGGAGTCCATAGTCCTCCAGGGGGGATTTGGAGAAATAAACATGGGTGCTAATTCCTTTACTCATTGGCATTAAAGTGGAGGATTTCCCTGCAACACTTGGCGAGAGGAAGCCCCTCCATTCTAACACCAAGCCTCTAGTTCCGCTGTTTAATAAAGCGTGTGGTAATTCAGCTACTGCCGCAAAAAAGTGGCAGTAATGGATTTACTGCACCGTGCAACTCAGAATGAGCCACAATTTGTAGTCAGTTCCCCTGATCCAAAATGTGGCAGGCGATGAAGATTGTGGCACCAGACGGACATCAATGTCTTGAAAGAGAGGTGCTATCATGCCTCTTGGTAGTTACATGGTGTCTAATGGTATATGATATGATATGGCATTTATAACGCGCCTATACACAAGCGATTCAGGTTTTCAGGACTAAACAGCACTGATTCAGACTGCCTGCAGCCCTGGGGGCATCGCCTTCACTGGTGGAAGAGGATGACCTCCTGGAAACTAGAACGTGGTTGTGCAAAGAATGATGGTGGGTTCAGACGGAGACGGGAGCTTGGGTTTTCCAAGATTTATGGACAGTTGGTTCCGATTGACTTGCATTATACTTCTGGCATCACCTGTATAGTGATGCCGAAGCCTTTCTAAAGGCTGTCCAGGGGCATGATGAAGCAAAGAGCTTCTATATAGTTTTGAGAGTGATGCTTCAGAAGGTGCTACTGGAGCAGTGTGTGTAGGCCCAAAAGATGATTTTGTTGGACATCATATTTTCACTGTATCGTGTAAAAGGAACTATTTGGTGAGTAACCATACGCTGGGTGCAATAAAGGCTGCCTCTTTTGAGTAGATGCTTGCATCGATTTTATTTTTATTTGTGGGGCATTTGTAAGGTGCCTATATACAAGTGTTTCCAGGTGCCAAAAGAGAAGAGGTGGCGTGGGGGCAGCAACAGAGGAGAAACAACAACAAATAAATGGTCCTACTAGGACTTGTGACATTCGGACCATGCAAGTGCAGTGACAATAAGTGCAGGGGAAGGTCAGGGCGGAAGGGGTGGGATAAGGAAAGGGGGAAGGGGAGAAGTGCAGGAAGGCTGTGCCCCAGGGGCTGGGCAAGTGCTGAGGGGAGCCCAGAAAGGCAAGCGCCAGGGGTGCCAGTGGTAATGGCCAGATAGTGCGAGGACGCGTTGCACAATTTCTCAGGGGCTTCAAACAGTTTGTATCAGCCTTCAGGTGCTAAATCAAGTGAAATGTTGGAAGAGGGATCCATCAAGATGGCTAATTTCTTAATCACGATATGATGTTATAATCACCTATATTCCAGGTTCTAGCCACGCTACGGCAGACATATACTCGGGGCTATCCAGAGTTCCCTCCTGGTGCTGTTCCACCTCACATGCTTCATATTCTGAAGCAGAATGCTGGATGAGCGTTTTCCACTTTTGTCTATAGTTAAGGTGCTTTTCAGTTCAGATCCAAGTGTTTATTTCTTCCATACCTCCTACTGTGCTGTTCATTAAGAAGGATGGCTTGTATTTTTCTCGGTTTATAGAGGCTTAAGCTTTCAACATGTCATGTTTCTGCTTCAGCTGGACACAAAAGATTTAAAGTAGTCTTGGATTTAATTTGCTGCTCTTTTTCTTAACTGAATTTGCATATTGATGGAGGGCAGATATTTCTCTTATAGTTCAATGCGTGTTGCGAACAACTTTTTGGGTTGATATAACTTTTAGAGATGGCTCCAGCACTGTGGCTTTCTACTTATTCTGTCATTGGGTGGAATTTACGAGGGGTAGTTCAGTCATTAAACTAAATGTGGAGACATGTTCTAAGTTGTCACACTTTGCCTAATTGAATGGACTGCCCCTTTCTTTATAACTAACCAAATTGAGACTTGTTAGAATATTTTACCTTCATGATCTTCCACACAACATCATTTCAATAGAAGTTATTAGTTAATTGTAATAATGTGGATGATGTCTTTACGACCTTGGTGTGACTATCACCCTCAAACTAAGTGCCAGAAAGAAAGGGTGAATCTGACACAGGTCCAGTATTTGCATTAGTCCAATACAATGTGAGCATTGGGAAGCAGCTCCAATTGGCGATCGAGACTTAAAGGTCAGACCAGCAACCATGAGCAACATTTTAACTTGAATCCATTGGGAATTGATTCTCATACCATAGACCACACAACAACCAGCAGTCCAGACCAGTTGGACAACCAGGACAATGCCTACCAAACGACCTCATACAAAATGCATGTAACGCATACATGCCACTGCATTTCTGGATCTAGCATTGGCCTCCTGTAACTTATATTAGGTCAGCAAAAAATTGTATTTATACAAATTACTCAGAAAAAATACACACATTAATAGATGACTAACTTGCCTTGACAAAGACCAGGTGGGTGAAACTGTTGGCCACGCAGTTGGAAATCTCATTCTTTTCTATTGCCAAAAAACAGGAGTCAATCATAACAATATGTTAATATAAAACCTATGCGAGTCGCCTGCTAACTATCACCGGAAATTATATGAGAGTCTGTGAAAATTGCATGCGTTCAGTTTGGTATATGATTCCAATAGACTGAAGACCCCACCTATACTCTCTTTATATACTTTCTTTTGGAGCTCATGAATAGGGGTGAAACCTCCAAGATTCAAACAACTGAAAAGCCATCCTGCAGAATCGGTTTAGACAAACTCGGTGCATTTCTGATATCTGGGTTTCCCCGTGGCATTCTGTCCACATGCTGCCATGCATCCAAAGATATAGTTTCACCTCACCAGATGGTGCCCACTACTGATTCACTAATACAAGGGATTCTGAGACCCCCTGGGTAGGGCCAGTGCTGGGCAAAAAAGGTTAAATAAAATAAATAATGCATAGCAAGAGTTTCAAAACACTTGTGGTTTCATTGCTGCAATCCTCACCAAATCAAAGAAAGCCATGAACAGTAGTCCCTGTGCATCCAGAAGATTCTCTCAGAATGTTTCAGGGGGAACCAGGATTGTCTGTATTCAGGGTTTCTTGCTATTGTTTTTTGCCTGTAAAACGATCTCTTTAGTATAGAACTTTTTATTGATTGGTGTGGCATGCCTTGTTCTCTTCAACTGGAGATGCCTGCTAAATTGGAGGATTATTCGAGTTTTTAATGTATCTCAATTGGACCTCTTCTTCAGGATCCGTTTTTTCATGTTTCCACTCCACCTTTTTGGAGCCTGGGGATGGATGGTCCTGAGGAGAAATACTCATATATGTTGGGATCGTTGCGACTCTTTGGTTCATTGGAAGGGTTATCCGTGTGGGCTATGTTTTGGCAACCCTGTTCTTTTAGTCCTTCTCCCCATTCGTTCTTTGTACTGACCCCAAGCATTGGGACTGGAATAGAGGCCGGAGGGCCACGATCAGCATTACCAGCCGACCCCTGACGGCCTTTGTGGTCGTGTTGGACGCTGAAAGGTCAACTCAGTGACACGGGCATGGTTCATTCATGGGTCTACATGGGTGCATGGGGCCCTGGTGTCATGGGTTTGCAATAGCTGGGATTGGTTTAGGCTGCTAAATGCTGAGACCTTGAAAACTTTGAGGCTGGAAGACCATTTCTGGGGTAGAATGTCCGGTTTGTTTATGATATGATGTGTTATTTATAACGCGCTTAATACACAGCGGTTTCTAAGCATGGATCCGGGGATCGAGTTTGTGTTGCTCTGCATCGTCTTGCTTCCAAGGCAATCACTTTGCCCCTGAGCTATCCTCCCGAGACTTAGTTTCTTCGGATGACACTACTGCGAATCACTGTGTGTTGTTTGCTGACATGTTCCTGTTCTGAGGACTGCATTCACCCATGTGCTGTGACATGTGTGTGATTGAATCTCTGTTCAGCCTGAGGCACTCTTGAGGCGCGTCCATCAGGGTTGCCTCTGAACCCCAGAGCCTGGGGTGCCACCAGCAGAGGGAATGCAGGTGGGGGGCACCATATGAAACCTGAAACTATCGGATCGAGTCTCCTTGTAGAGTGTAGGGCCAACATAACATTTTACTATAAGGCCATGATTGCTGTGCCGGTGCTGCCGGAGTCCCTGCCTGTCTGGTCCAGATCCGGTGTGTCTCAAAACTCCGCCCGGGTCTCCTGGGTGATCATTGGCTTTTATTCAGCTTGGGTCTCCCGTCCCTCCCCCCCCCCCCACACTCACGCCCTCCCCGAGGCTTCCCATTCCAGTGGGTAGTTGCCCATCTCTGTGCCAACATCCTGGAGGGCAGCGTAGACACAGGGGTTGCCACCCCACTCCTCTGGATGAAAGTGAAGCTGCAGCTGGTAGGTGTGGGCAGGCCTCAGTGAGCGAAGGGTACTCCAAGTTGGCATTTGCCCTGCCTCTGCTTGAAAGCAACTGCATATGCTGACGCGGCTGTATGGCCAGGGTGTCCCCGTTACACTGCACTCCCCTTGTGTGTACCCCACACCCTCACACCCCAGAAACACGACATACAATTTCCACCCTGCTGCAGAAGCTTCCCTGCTCAGGAGTCCGACTAGGAACCGATTCATTGGTGTTTCCACATTTTTCAATCTATGCCCACCTGATACTTTAAAGGGTTTGTAAAGAGGCAGCCAGCATACCTCCCACTCAAGTCGCCATTTCTGGTGACGTCTGTCCATTTCGCCTTGAGACCTCTGGGCGAGTGACGCTTTATAAACATTACAATAAATAAATACATTCCGGAGCAAATGTGTTTGGGATTCCATCCGGCCTGGTCCACTTTGGTCCTAAGGACTGACTTTTTTTTTGCACCCATTTCTCGCAAACTTGGAAACCCATCACACAGTGCATTCCTCTCCCAATATTTTGGGGTAATTTATAGGACCACTCCCACAGATAAGTCTGTTTTTAAATGGTGCCCAAGCAGGTTTGGCTCACACATTTGGGCCCCCTCAACATCTTTGCATGTTTCATTTCTCCTTTCTCACTTACTTGCACTCACCTTTTGACTCGGTCGCCCCTTGACGCTTTCCTGCTTGGCAGTCCCAGGAGTGTCCTACTGCGTTTAGGTTTGAGGCACACGATTCTGCAGACCCACTAACGCTTCTTGCTGCAGTACCAGTTCTCTGCCACCAGGCTGCAGCCACCTCCAGCATTTTGCACCAACAATGAACTTTCTCCGTCTGCTACCTTTTTGCTCAAGCCACTCCATTTGAGCCAACATGGATTCAAAGTCAAACAAGCACCTCCCCCCTTCCCAGGGTTTTAAGTGGGATAAGAAATTGAGGGGAGGGGGGGGCTCATTTGGGGGCGTGGCTGTCAAGATGGGCGTGGCCTAAAAACGTACAAAAACTGCAGTAAGGTACGCAAACAAATATATAAATGCATGGAAACATTCATATAAGTGTATGCATACCTTACAATGGTTTGTGTAGTATACAAGCCATCTTCTATATACATTTAAATGTGTTACATATTTCTATGTTTATAAAAGATGCCCTGAAAAGTAAACAAACCATATTAAGGTACGCACATAAATATATAACATCTATATATGTGTGTGCATACCTTATGGTTTGCGTACTTTTCAAGCCATCTTTTTTACACGTTTATACAAGATGGCTTTAAAAGTACACAATTCAATCCATCTTTTATAAAGCTTTGAAGACAGACAAAGCCTGAGGCATCTTTGTCCGTCCATCGGCAAAGCTTTATAAAAGATGGCTTGAATTATGTACTTTTCAAGCCATCTTTTATAAACACAGAAATATGGCACAGAGTCCCCAGGTTCGCCGATAGTCAAATATGCCTCGGTGACCTGTGGAGGGGCGAAACAAAAGGACAGTAACTTCCTCTGGTGACCCCTCGTGTGAGGGTTCACCAGAGGAATTTACAGTGACTGTCAGAAGTGCCAGCCAGTCACACCGTCTTTGTGGCTGTCTGGCACTTCTGTCAGATTGCTTGACTTAATGGCGGGTGCATCTCCCATCGTGGCTGCGTCTGCAGTGGGATAATGTGTCCCGCCAATATTGTGCTGGGACCGGGGCCCCGGCAGTGCCCCGGCTCAGCTCCACTTTTTGCAGACTCTCGGGGAATGGCCCCAGCTGGCCCTGCCCCACTTAAAGCACTGCCCCTTCCCCTCCTTTGTTTGTAGCTCTTCCCACTTTAGGCCCCCTACTTCACCTCTCCTCTCCACCTCAGACTCCGTTCTGGAATCCACTGGCGGGGGTACAATTCGCGAACCTCAAGAACATTCTTGGCATGGGGGGCCAGTAAAGTGGTAAGCGGTGTAGTTTGTAAAACGACTCCTATTACCATTTATGATACTACGCCATATAAACAGGAGGAAGCGCTTGTATATTCCATCTAATCGCCAAAAGCGCTGGCGCGCTCGCTGGTAAAACAGAGAAGCCACTTTACAGTCCATTTAAAACATGAGAGGTGCTGAGGTGGGTGATATAAAAAAAAAGTGCCGGCACATTCAGCAAAAACGAATGCTTCTGTAAATTTGACCTGCAAGGTAAAGTGCCTGCAGTGTTTGTCTTACCTTTTTGGGAGAGGAAGTCTGTGGCGTGTTATGTTATGTTTTAAAAATGTGTAACACGCCTGTTCACTATAGGTATCTTGGCGAAAGGACAACACCGGCAAAAACAATAAGCAACCGAACTAGGAGTTAGAACAACCAGGTTTTGAGAAGGTGATGAACGAGAAGATGATTAGGTGAACGCCTAAGATCAACTGGCACGGAATTCCACAGTCTTGTCGCCGCTACTGAGAAAGCACGACCTCCAACTCTACCCAACCGAACCTTGGGCACCACTAAGAGGCAGCAGTTCTCTGAGCACAACGACCTAGCAGGGACATAAGGGACAGACCTCTCTTAAGAAAGCTAGCACCGACTCCATAATAGGCACGGTGAACCAAGCAAAGTGACTTGAAAGCTGTCCTTTTCTCCACTGGAAGCCAGCGAAGAGCACTAAGAACTGGACTGATGTGTGCCCCATAGGAAGTAACTGTAGCCAATCTAGCCGCTAACTTCTGCAACAGTTGGAGCCAATGGGTAAGGCCCTTCGGCTCTGCAAGATCAAGTGCATTACAGTAGTCGATCCAACTTGTAACCAGAGAGGACACAACTATAGGATGGAGGTGAACTGGAAGAAAGGGGAGGATTTTATGTAGGACCTTCAAGGTAAATGGACCAGCCTTGCAGACAGAGCTGACCCGAGGCGACATAGACAGGAAGAGGAAAAGTAGACTCCCAGATTCTTCACGACTGTCACGGGGACAGGCGTTGCACCAAATGAGGCCGGTTAGAAGGAAGAAGATCAAGGAGCAGTATGGTGAGAAGATGGGGCGCCCACTATAAGGACCCCAGTCTTGTCCCCATTTATTTCAAGCCAATTGAGGTCCATCCACTCCCTAGCGGCATCCAGGCAAGCTCTCAGCCGAGGCGACACCCCACTTTGGTCACAATCTAAACGGACTAGAATTCGCATGGTGTCCACGTAGGAGTAGCAAGTGAACATGTGCGAGCGGATCAGGGCAACGAGTGGCTGGATGAACACATTAAATAACAGCGGGGACAAGACCCAGCCTTTAGGAATGCCACATGGCAGAGTAAAGGAGACAGAGAGGAATAGAGGTAGAGAAAGAGTTTGGCTCCTATTTCCCACGAAAGATGTATACCAATCCAGCAGGTGTCCCAAGAGGCCCGCGAGGGACAGGCGTGCTAGGAGCATGGCATGGTCCACAGTGTCAAACGCTGCTGAGAGATCAAGCAGGATTAGGGCCCCAGTGCCACCCTCGTCAATTAGGCAGACACGATCGTCCATCACAGAGACTAGGACACTCTTGGTGCCCATGCCTGGTAGAAACCCCATCTGGTCTTGCGTGTTGCAGTTTATCTGGTATGGTGTTTGTGTTGCCACACTGGTCCTCCATGCATGCTGGTGGGTGAATGGTTATGTTATGTTATGTTATTTTGCATTTATATAGCGCCTTATATACCATTGGTATGGTCTGAAGGCGCTGGTAGGTTAAATGCCCTTGGGAACCGAAGTTCAGGTCAGTAGAGAGAGTAGGGAGAGTCAACAGCACGTTTGCGCATCGGGTATGTGTGCAGCAGGTGTGGTATTCGTGAAAAAAGCTGCTTCTTAGCAGTAGGTGTGATGGTTGAGATCAGGGGTATGTGTTCATTCTGGCAGGATTTATCCAGACCGACTGTGGCTGCGTTAGGCCTGAGGAGAATGCCTGGCTGGGGGGTGTGTAACCAGCAGTGTTTACTTAGAATGATGAGGAGTGAACGGGAGATGTTAGTATGAGAACAGTTATACCGAATGGTGTCATAGTATCTCTGTGTTCTAGTTGAGTGGTGGTGTAAAGAAGAGAGTAAGCGTGGGGTGTGATATGGTGGGTTACATGCTCTTTCATACGTTACTTGCATTCCAGACCATACTATGTACGTCGCGCAGTTCTATGCACTCCAGTCAGTTCTATGTACTTTTATTCATTCCATGCGTCCCCGTCTGTGCTACACACTAAGGTCTGCTCGACGCACTCATGCACTCCAGTCCGCCCCGCGCGCTCCTGTCTGCCTCGACGCACTCATGCACTCCAGTCCGCCCCGCGCGCTCCTGTCTGCCCCATGCATGCACTCCTGTCTGCCCCACATATGCAGTCCTGTTTGCCCCTGAATTTCATATTCACCCACCCTATGCAGTCACCCGCTCCCCGCATTCACTCTCTCCCGTACTCATGCGTTCTCGGCACTCATCTGCTCCCCACACCCATCTGTTCCCCGCAATCTCCAGCTCCCAGCACTCTCCAGCTCCCAGCACTCTCCAGCTCCCCGCACTCACCAGCTCCCCGCACTCATCCGCTCCCCTGCACTCATCTGTTCCCTCACTCATCAGCTCTCCTCACTTCTCCGCTCTATGCACTCATCCGCTCTATGTACTCATCTGCTCAATTCACTTGTGCTTTCCACACATTCAACTCGTCCGCTCCCCGCACTCATTCGCTCACTTCATTCATCCGCTCCCGGCGCTCATCAGTTCCTCGTATTCATCCGCTCCCGGTATTCATCCGCTCCCCGTACTCATCCGCTCCCTTACTCATCCACTCTCCGTACTCATCCACTCCTCGTACTTATCCACTCCCCGTACTCATCCACTCCCCGTACTCATCTACTCCCTGTACTCATCCACTCGATGCATTTGTGCTTTCCACGCATTCAGCTCATCTGCTCCCCGCACCCATCCGCTCCGCACACTCATCCGCTCTAAGCACTCATACGCTCTATCCTTTCGTGCTTTCCCCGCGTTCAACATTAATAAGCATTCATCAGCCCCTTAGAGACATTTGGTAATACGTAGTTATCCTGGTCTATAAATTCATCCGCTCTGTAGCCTCGTTTGCTCTGTAACCTCGCCTGCTCTGTAAACTCATCCCCTCTACACACTCTTCCGCTCCACGCACTCTTCCGCTCCACACAACCTTCCACTCCACACACTCTTCCGCTATACACATTCTCCCGCTCTACACAATCTTCCGCTCTACATACTCTTCCGCGCTACATGCTCCTCTGCTCTACACGCTCCTCTGCTCTAAATGCTCCTCTGCTCTACACGCTCCCTCGCTCTACACGCTCCCCCATTCTATATGCTCCCCGACTCTACACGCTCCCTGACTCTACACGCTCCCCCTGTCTACATGCTCCCTCACTTTACACGCTCATGCGTTCCGTACATTCATCTGTTCTACATCTGCTTCTCCGTAATTATGCACTCATCCGCCATACACGCTCGTCCGCTCTTCACACCCAACCACTCCAGACGCCCATCCACTTAACATGTTCATCCATTCTATAACTTCATCCGATCTACAAATTCATTCAATTTACACACTCATTTGATCTATGTAGTTATCTGTTCTTCCACTCATGCATTTTTCCATTCAGTGCATTCAACTGTTTATACTCAACCACTCTACACACTCAAACGCTTAACAAGTTTTTCATTCTATACACTTATCCAATGTACATACTCATTCAATTTACACACTTATTCAATCTATATAGTCATCAGTTCTTCCACTCATGCATTCTTTCACTCAGTGCATTCATCTGTTCAACACGCTTCATCTATTCTAACTATTTCATCGACGCCATTCATTTAGTTCCCTCTTCATGCATTATGTGCGTTTCAGCAGTTTACATCTCATTACTGTTTCCCTATGATTTATTCTTATTATCCGCTTCACTGTTTTGATCTACTTTACTCGTTTAATTCAGTTTGTCTTTCTAGGTTATATTCAGGGTCATTAGCTGTCAATTTCTCGCCTCAGGTAGTTTGTTGGGTTGGTATCGTTGAGATGCTGATTGTCTGTTTGGGCTAGTTTGGTACCGGTTGGCTTTTAGGGGAAGAGCCAGGTTTTCAGCAGTTTGCGGAAAGATGTTAAATCCTCAGTTTGGCGGATGTGGGTTGGGAGTGAGTTCCACAGGGTGGGGGCCAAGGCTGAGAATGCTGATCCACCTAATCTGACTGAGTTTGTTTTAGGAATGACTAGGAGGCCGGCTGAACTTGATCTTAGGGTGCGAGGGGGGTGATAGGGTTTTAGTTTGTCTTGAAGATATTGAGGTCCGGTTTGAAGGATGATGATGATGAAGGACAGCTCAGAGAATGTTGAGTGAATGTGGTGCACACGTGATTTCATGTGTGTCAGATGAAGCTCAGCTGTGCAACGCCCAATGGGCTGGTGGGTGTCCCGCCTCTCAACGAACAACTGGATCTGATGAGGCTAAACCTCGTTTTCACTACAGGAACCGCCGGCAGGCGGATCGCCGGCCAACCCAAAGGCCATCCTAAGGCCTGTTGTGTGCCTGTTTGGAGCCAGGGGCCACAAACTCTGCCCGTGCTGCTCCAGGTAAGCCACCTGCTGCATAGAAAGTCTAATTTTACAGAATATTACTTACGCTCTTGCCTAACCTAACTTGTTGCCACCTCACACGTTCGCATATATCTCTGCTGCCCCTGCCTATGAACGTGCCACCTGGCTACACCCTAGAACACTTTACACTGTGCCCAGCAAATTGCGTTGCACTGCTGCTGATCGCCCATCTGTGCCTCTTCGCATCTAGATGTCTCTGAACTGTACCTACCCTCCTGTTAACTTAATCTAGGTACCCATGATCCTATGCAGTTGAGCCCTTTGGTCGCTAACGGATTACTTGAACTGTGTTGTGCCTTATGGTCGCTAACGGACCACTTGAACTGTGTTGCGCTTTATGGTCGCTAACGGTTTACTTGAACTGTGTTGTGCCTTATGGTCGCTAACGGACCACTTGAACTGTGTTGTGCCTTATGGTCGCTAACGGTTTACTTGAACTGTGTTGTGCCTTATGGTCGCTAACGGTTTACTTGAACTGTGTTGTGCCTTATGGTCGCTAACGGACCACTTGAACTGTGTTGTGCCTTATGGTCGCTAACGGACCACTTGAACTGTGTTGTGCCTTATGGTCGCTAACGGACCACTTGAACTGTGTTGCGCTTTATGGTCGCTAACGGACCACTTGAACTGTGTTGTGCCTTATGGTCGCTAACGGTTTACTTGAACTGTGTTGTGCCTTATGGTCGCTAACGGACCACTTTAACTGTGTTGTGCCTTATGATCGCTAACGGACCACTTGAACTGTGTTGTGCTTTTGGTCGCTAACGGACCACTTGAACTGTGTTGCGCTTTATGGTCGCTAACGGACCACTTGAACTGTGTTGTGCCTTATGGTCGCTAACGGACCACTTGAACAGTGTTGTGCCTTATGGTCGCTAACGGACCACTTGAACTATGTTGTGCCTTATGGTCGCTAACGGACCACTTGCTTGCGCATGCCATTTTTCAACCTAAATGTGATTACTGTTCTTAGGTGAACCCCTTGCCTACTTGCACATGCCACTCTTAGCCTGAGTTGCGAATTCAGGTAAACCCCCTGCCTAACTACACATGCCAAACCGTACAATGTACCTCAGCAAGAGCCAAACAACCACCCTACTGTATCTCCTCATACATATATTACACCTTACCACCTTCATTGCCACCATAACCATGTACCCTGCAGAAAATGCACCCTGTCCAACCCTAGAAAGAAACACTAGACTACGAGCCAGACTACCCCGTCTCTACGAGCCCATCTACCACAACAAGAGACCCACCCTGCAACACACCAAAATCCACCCGAGCCACATCACACCCTGCTACAACTCCACCCTACCCAAACTTATCCCTATAACAATCCAGGATACACCCAACACTACCACTATATCCGGAGCGTTGATCAACGCCAGATCAATAATGGCCCACGCCACAGAAATAGCAGACACCTTATCCTCAAACAACCTCGACCTCCTAGCTATCACTGAATCATGGCTGCACGAAGCAGCAGGCCCAGCACTCTCAATAGCCATTCCAGAAAATTACCAAATAATCAGAATGGACAGGCCCATCAACAGAGGAGGCGGCCTAGCCATCATAGCTAAAACAAACCTCGAGCTAAGACCACTGCCTCAAGCACCTCTCAAATCCTGCGAACTCCTAGCAGCCAAACTACCCATCTCCAACTGTCGCACCTTAACCATCCTTCTAATATATAGGCCACCCGGCCCCATTGGCTCATTCGAAGCAGACCTATCCAGCCTCCTAGCCAACAACATAAAAGACACCACCCAAATATTATTGCTAGGCGACTTGAATCTAGGACTAAACGACCCTGACGACAAATCAGCACAAGCCATAGCCAACATGCTAGATGAACACGGCCTAATCCAAAGAGTGCTCACCCCCACCCATAATAAAGGTAGGACCTTGGACTGGATCGCCACTCTAAACTGCGACACCGTCATTACCAAAACCACTCCCCAGCACTGGACAGACCATTACCTCATTGACTTCACCTTATCTCTCAATAAAGAAGTCATCAAAGGAAAAATCATGGCACCACCACTACCCACTAGAGCAAAAAAAAACATAACCCCCGACAACCTCCTACCACTACTACTGCCAACCCTCAATGCTCTCCCCGATAATCTAAAACCAGAACTCCTAGTAGAAAACTATAACAATACCATAAAAAAAGGACTAGACATCATTGCCCCTCTAAAACTGCAAAAAAGCAAACAGCAAGCCCACCTGAACACCTGGTTCACCCCACATCTGAAAGAACTTAGACTGCACAAAAGGAAACTTGAAAGCCAATGGCGCAACTCCCCCACAGAAGAGAACAAATCACAACTCAAACTTTGT
Organism: Ambystoma mexicanum; assembly: GCF_040938575.1. Classification (NCBI taxonomy): domain Eukaryota; kingdom Metazoa; phylum Chordata; class Amphibia; order Caudata; family Ambystomatidae; genus Ambystoma; species Ambystoma mexicanum. The sequence goes on along the minus strand of NC_090929.1, from coordinate 57,738,464 downwards.
GCAAACAACTACAAAAAAGAAATCCTACTCACCAAAAAGAAACTATTCAATGAAAGAATCGAAAAATCGAGCTCCAACACCAGAGAACTGTTTGCTATATTAAGGGAACTAGAATCCCCTATACCCCCACCAGACAACATAATTAAGGATAAAGTATGGTGCACCAGCGTCCAAAACGCACTAACTAATAAAATCAAAAGTCTCCAAACCAAAATCGCTCTGAAAAAAGACTCTCTCACCACCAATGAAACATCTCCCAGCAACCACGATAAAACAGCCAACCGCCCAGGCCATAATCTCTTCAGATTTACCAAAATATCTATCCCAGAAACAGAAAAAATTATAGCCTCACTCAAACCATCTAACTGCAAAGGCGACAACTGCCCTCCCCAGATAATCAAGGATGCTGCTAGGGATCTAGCCCCCTTTATAACCAAGCTGATCAACGCATCTTTCTCCTCCAACACCATACCAAACAACCTCAAAGAATCTTGGGTCCTGCCTCTCCTCAAGAAGCAAACCCTAGACCCCGCTATCCCCACCAATTACAGGCCCATCACCACGGTGCCATTCCTGTTAAAGATAATAGATAGAGTAGCATACCTGCAGATTCAGCAATATCTTGAAACTCACAAACTACTAGGCACCCACCAATCAGGCTTCAGACCGAAGCACGGCACCGAGACAGCCTTAATCGATCTTAAAACCCAGATCAATGAGATTAACGACAAAGGGAACACTGCCATGTTACTACTCCTCGATCTGTCGGCAGCATTTGACCTGGTGGATCACGCAGTCCTGTGCGAACACCTGGCCTCAGCAGCCCACTTCTCGAAAGAGGCCATAGCCTGGATCCAATCATTCCTGGACAACCGAACTATGAGGGTCTTCTCCACCCTAGCCTCAGCAGACCCCATTAAAATAACCTGTGGGGTGCCCCAAGGCTCCTGCGTCTCTCCCACCCTCTACAACATCTTTACCAAGCCCCTTTTTGACAAGCTGGACAGACTGGGTGTCTCATATACCAATTATGCAGATGACACCCAGATCCTCATACCCCTTTCAGGCAACTACGCTTCAGATACGGCCTTGGTAAACAAAATATATCTCATCATTCAGGCATGGATGGCCACACACGGTCTATGTCTAAATGATGAGAAAACCGAAATCCTGCTCCTCGGATCCAATACCAATCTCAAAAAACTCAGTTCTAACTACAAGGCCTTCAACATTGATGGCAATACCATCACAGTGGCCAAAACAGTGAAAACACTAGGCTTTCACCTTGATGCAACCATGTCACTAAAAAAACAAGTCAACTCACTAGCATCCTCCACCGCCTACACATGCAAGCTAATTAGGGCAAGTAGAGCCTTCCTCACCCAAGCTAGCTGCATCATCATAGCCAACGCCCTAATACTATCCAGACTGGACTATTGCAACGCCATGTACCTAGGAGCCAACAAATGCATAACCAACAAACTACAGACACTACAAAACAACGCTCTCAGAACAGCCCTCAACCTACCCTCTAAGGAACACATCTCCAACAAAAGAAGAGAACACAAATGGCTTAAAATCCATGACCGCATCTCCCTCAAAACGGCATCACTCACCCACAAATGCTTAAACAACACAGCCCCCCCCTATCTCGCATCCAGAATAAAGAAAAAAACGTCCTCCCGCCCCACCAGATCGATCAATTCCTACTGCCTGCAAGTACCCAATTTCAGACAAAAGAAAACCGGCGGCAGCAGCTTCCCTGTCCTGGCAGCCCAACACTGGAACGCCCTCCCACTCCACATTAGGACTGACCAATCCTACTTTAGCTTCAGGCGAAACACCCTCACTTGGCTGCGGGCCAATGATCCTCACGACTAACCCTGCCATCTAATCTGATCATGCCAGTGCTATAACCTGACTACCATGTACAGCCTTAAATTTGTAAATATGTAAATGCAACCGAACTGCCCCTATGCACAGTATTAATATGTAAACCTGTAAGCTTTCGCTCAATTATATGTATATATGCACATCCCACACAATGTAACTGTAAATGCAATGCTCTTTTTCTCATGCCTATCTTATTCTGTAACCAAGTTTTTATGCAATCCTATCTTCCTGACCTCTGTTGCGCCCTGTTACCCCTGGGTTTTGCGCGCTATACTAAATAAATAAACAAACAAACAAACAAACAAACAAACAATATATGTAATAATGAAACAACTTGTTGAGACTTCCGGTTCCTGCTGGCAGTTGCCTGGGAAGTGTTTTCACAACGGCGATGAGTTTTTACTGAAATGACTCCATGCATGCTATGAAGGTGGCATAGCAAAGTGAGACACCCAGCGCCACTATCAAGGTGCCCATCCACTTTCAGGTAAGGTGTGTGCATTGCACATCTGGGGCCAGAGTACAGAAACTTTGCACCAGTGCAAATGCAAAGATTGTACGGTATTAGCACTAGGGCAAAGTTTGCCCTATTTTTAAAAAGACTGTGACACATTAAAAAACTATTGCACCTCAGCAAGTGCAGTTTGGCATATTAAAAGTACAAGGTCTAAAATTGCCCTATTTCTAAAAAGATACATTTTTGTTGCAGTTTTTCATCAGGGCAAAGTTTGCCCTAGTGCTAATACCGTTCAGTATTAGCACTAGGGCAAACTTTCCCCTGGTGTAAAAATGTAGTGAAACTGCATCTATTTTGCATTGGGGCAATTTTTACCCTGGTGCTTTTAATATGTCAACTGCACTTGTTGAGGTGCAGTGGTTTTTTAATGAATCCCAGAGTTTTTAAATATAGGGCAACCTTTGCCCTAGTGTTAATACCGTGCACACTATGCACTTGCACTGGTGCAAAGTCTCTGTAATCTGGGCGCAGCGCATAGATTCACTCTTCCAGAAACGGTATGCAAAGCTGCCAACTAAAATGCACAGAAAACAATCTGAGGGGCCCTGTGCACTAGTGCTGTGCAACTGTGCCAGTACACGTTTATTTGATCAAGGTTGACTGTACAGCAAGGGAAGAGCGAGAGCGAACCAATACCTGACCCGCCCCTGGAGCTGCGGGTGTGACGTGTTCGCTCAGTGAGAGGTGGGTCTGTTTGTTCTGGCGCTGGCAGGTACTGTGACTATTTTGTAACCCTGTGGGAAGTTAAAAGATAATCGCTGTGCTGCTGCTGGACAGTTAGCGCTCCTGTTCCTCACATGGGACTGGCAGTCTTTGGAATGTTAACTTACTTCATTATTCATAGTTAGATCGTTTTTTTAAATTTATTTTTTAGCCTCTGCAGTAGGTGAAGATTTGCTGATGGGAGCCTAGATGTGTGTGAAGTGGCAACACGTTGTTAGGTATTAGCATAATTGACCTAAAAACATTTGACCTAATATTCGGTCAAATGTAATTAAATATATATATGGAGATGGGTAAGGGTATAGATTAGGCTGAGGGGAAGTAGTGGTAGTTGTAGGGGTCTCCCCCCATTTTACACCAAAAAAAGGTCAAATAAATTAGATCAAATGTGATTAAGTGAAACGTTTTAGGTCGAATAGACCCAAACCATGTGTTGAGCACTGACCTGGCCACATGTCTCATCATAGGTTTAATGCGATTACTGGCTTATTCTCCACTGTGCGGGCCATTGTCCCTCAGAATAATTGCATTCGGGTTGTGGGCCATTCGACCCATCAACACAAAGGACACAGGAATTGAAGGGCTGGAATCCAGGCAATATTCAAATAAAATCAAATCTGATCTCTGTCTTCGACTGGGGCCTCCCTCTGGAAAAGGCTCCCTGCCTCTCTGAAACTTGAGAACCATCTCCGGTTCTGGAAGCACCTCGAGACCTTTCTCTTTGCTTCTGCCTTTTTACCCTCCTCTCCCCTGACCTTCTCTCTCTCGGCATCATGCTCCTGGCCACCCTCTGACTTCCGGGCAAGGTACCTGCTTACCCTGCCACCCTCCTGCACTGCCTCCTGGCAATCCCTTGCACAGGGGTCTGTATCGGTACCCATACAGTCCCCCGCCTTTTTTCTTCCTGCACTTATCAGACACACCCTGTCTGCTGCCTTAAACCCAGCACTTGCCACTTGCTGGCTGAACTACCACTGTTTGTTGCCTTTTATCATTAATTTATTTTATTATTCATCTGTTTTCCTTTGCTCCGCACTTTCCACTTCTCTCCCCTTCCATGCACTTTTCACCTTTCCCACTCCCATGCGCTTGAGCGTTCTCAATGTCACTGGGCCTAGTAAGATCACTGTTTCCATTCTCCCTTGTTCCCCTCCCTTTCCTCGTCGCGCTCTGAAACACTTGTGTACGAGCGCGATACAAATAAAATATCAATATCCATATCTATATCTGCGAGTTTAACACACCTTTTGAGGCTCTGCAGCCGGAATGCACATTTTAACAACAGTGCAATGTATGAAAGTCTATGCCTTCTGAACATCCATTTTCTGAAAAGGTTTGGCCATTTTCTGGACTTGCAAACGTCCAAAGTGGGCATTACTGCATCTCTGAGGTCAAGGAAATGCCCTTAAAAATAGCAATCGTGGTTGAGAGCCCTGTGGTGGGAGATAGAGCTTTGGCAATGCTGCCAGGAGGCAATGAGGTTTGGCAATGCTGCCAGGAGGCAATGAGGTTTTGATGGGGTTCCACTTTAAGACAGTACCCCAGAATATTCAAGCCTTAATATCAACTAAAAAAGCAACGGCAGGACCAAATATTTTGGAGTTTGCAGTCATTTATTGCATTGTCCTTTTAAACCGCATGGATTTGTGGTGTCCTCATAAACAGACAGCCCACCTTAAGGAACATGCCAGATAAAGGGCTGGTCACCACTTGGCTATTGTTGCATGAGTTGCCTGCCTGTGCTGTCTGATGAAATACTTCTAACATTTTACATAGCCGACTGAGGCACATAGCCTTGTGCTTCCACCACTTCCTATAGAGATTCATAAGAAGATTTTGGTCGGTTCAGCACCCGGCATGACGTCAATAATCTAATTACACAATTTCAAGCCCCAATTACTCAGGACATGCCATAAATCCGAGAAGAAGCAACATGAGGCAGACGCGAGAAATTGTAGTTCAAGAAAGGTTTATTAGAGCCAGTTACAGGGTTGGGCAAAATCAGGAAAAAAAATCAATGCACAACTTTACCAGAAGCAGCTCTGTGATTTCTCCAGACCTGTAATACTTTACCAGAAGCAGCTTGATCATTTCTCCTGACCTGCAATACTTTACCAGAAGCAGCAGGGTGATTTCTCCTTACCTGCAATACTTTACCAGAAGCAGCTCTGTGATTTCTCCTGACCTGCAATACTTTACCAGAAGCAGCTCGGGGATTTCTCCTTACCTGAAATACTTTACCAGAAGCAGCTCTGTGATTTCTCCTTACCTGAAATACTTTACCAGAAGCAGCTCTGTGATTTCTCCTGACCTGTAATACTTTACCAGAAGCAGCTTGGTGATTTCTCCTGACCTGCAATACTTTACCAGAAGCAGCTCGGTGATTTCTCCTGACCTGCAATATTTTACCAGAAGCAGCTCTGTGATTTCTCCTGACCTGCAATACTTTACCAGAAGCAGCTCGGTGATTTCTCCTTACCTGCAATACTTTACCAGAAGCAGCTCTGTGATTTCTCCTGACCTGTAATACTTTACCAGAAGCATCTTGGTGATTTCTCCTGACCTGCAATACTTTACCAGAAGCAGCTTGGTTATTTCTCCTGACCTGCAATACTTTACCAGAAGTAGCTCAGTGATTTCTCCTTACCTGCAATACTTTAAGCCCTTCAGATTATGAATCTCTGTCCTGGTTCCTTCTCTGGCTTAGAATGTCCACCTAGAGGCCAGCAGTCCAAGTGAATCTGGAGGCTGCATTTCTACTCTCCCGCACCTTGTCTCTTTCTGGATCTGGGCACTGTTCCTCAACACCACATTCTCACCTTTCTCTTTGATCGATCACAGCCTTTGTGTGCCTAAGAGGATTTCTAGTGGAACTCCTAACCTCCCCTTTTCAGTATGACTATTCCTTCTGAACTTCCTCAATGCTCCTTCATTTGCTTATATCTCTGCCCCTGCCAGGCTCATGCCCTTTAGGGCTCAGATTTCCAGCTCTTGATCTTCCATAAACTCTACTTTGGTGTTTATTCTAACCACCTCCTAATGTCTTACTCCAACCTTCTTCCTCGCTCTCATATCTCCTTAAGAATCCTCCTGTTACGTTCCAACCTCCTCTCTCTCACTAATGCTTTCTCAAACCTCCTTCTATTGTTTCCTTCCAATCTCGTCTCTCTCCCTGATATCACCTACAACCTCCTCCAGGTGGGACATAAGGTAGACTTTGAATTTCAATATCTTATTGATCTTGTGAATATCTATGCAAAGCCTCCATCACCCATCTGGCTTGCCAACTAACTCTATAGGTGAAGACCAGTGGCACTGAGTGGGGCTGAATGACCAGGAGTTTAACTTATTTTGCATCAGTTGGTGTTTATTCTAACCACCTCCTGATGTATTACTCCAACCTCCTTCCTCGCTCTCACATCTCCTCCAGAATCCTCCTGTTACGTTCCAACCTCCTCTCTCTCACTAATGCTTTCTCAAACCTCCTTCTGTTTTTTCCTTCCAATCTCATCTCTCTCCCTGATATCACCTACAACCTCCTTCAGGTGGGACATAAGGTAGACTTTGAATTTCAATATCTTATTGATCTTGTGAATATCTATGCAAAGCCTTCATAGCCCATCTGGTATGCCAACTAACTCCATAGGTGAAGACCAGTGGCACTGAGTGGGGCTGAATGACTAAGGAGTTTAACCTATTTTGCATCAGCGACTCGACTACTTGGCGTCAGTCATTAGTAAACCGATAGGCCTAGATTCACATGAAACTTTTCACAGGGATTTCAATGCAAGGCACCAATCCTGCCTACAACTACATATTGGAAATGGTTGATCTAATCTCATCGGTTGCTATCTTCCTTACACTGGTGGCTATGCCTGACGGCTCATGGGAATCCACAGGGACCTTCACATCCCCAAGAGTGTCTTCAAGGTGTGATTAAACCTCTCCACGATGCCATCTGTTTGAGGTCCATAGATTGAGCAGTGTAGTGTCCCTTTGTGGAACAAAGTTTTCAGTCCAGTCATCAGCTTAGAGATTTGAACACTGATCAGGGAGATCTCTATTGGGAAGCCTACTTGAGAGAATTAGGCAAGCGTTTGAACGTCTCTTCTGTAGTGTTTTTCCAATGGGGAAATGCTTTGGGATAACATGTGCCATAGTCCACAATTACCAAAACATATATGTTCCCTGATTTTGAAGGACTCATGTAATGCCATCAAATATATGCCTAATCTTAAAGAAGGATAGCTGAATAATAGTTAGCGCATGTAATGGGGCTCACACTTCATCGATGTGCATTGTCGTTTGACAAATGGTACATTCTTCACAACATCTTTAGACTTACTGATAGATCATGGGCCAGAAAAATCTCCCATGAACATAATCTTGTGTTTTAGCAATGTCCTGGCGGCCTGCGGTCATGTGTGAATGTCTCCTCCTAAGGAGATACTGGTACCCAGAGCTGGTAACAAGTCTGAGCCTCCCCCTTAACACCATTCCCGGCCTGGAAGGGCAAGGCTTGTTTCTCCCCACATTAGGCTCCCTTCCTAGCCTAGCAAATTCCCGCAGAAATAGTTTGGCCAAAGGTGTATCTGAGTGACAGGTTATTCCGCAGCACTATAGAAGACTCAGGACTGAGGGGAGGGGATTCTGATGGTTCTAGTTTTCAGCTTTGGAAGGCCGGACCCAAACCCTTCCCCACTCCCCCTTCAGCCAGGATTATCCTGAGTTTTGTCCTTTCTACCACAGGCAATTTGGGGGAAAAAGCTTTCAAACCGATTGGGCCATTGGATCTCCTTCCTGCACTTGAAAGAATTTGGCACCATGATTGACATTGACCACCCATTGGTCAACCTTCACCCGCTTCCCTAGACCTGAGATCCAGGCTGTATTTTCATGCAAACCCAGTCCGACCTGCAACTTGCCCATAGGGTAACTGAAATCTCATATCGGTGGAGAATTGGGCCCGGCCACTATGGGATTCTCTAACAAGATGGTTTGAGATCCCTTAAGCCTGCAACACCGGGAGAAAAGCTCCAGGTGCCTGAAGGCCTAGCTGTCTGGATTCCAGGGGAAAACATTTGGGAGCAGCCCATTAGGTTTATTGTTGAATTTGGGAGGGCACCCTCCTGATTGTTTCTTTGGGAAGATCTCAGTTTTACATTTAAGTTGGCACATACATGTACACAGACACTGGCAAATGTTAAAGACCGGCAATTCTGGGTCTTGCCATCCTTATTGATCCGCAGCATCTGCTCTGTGATAATGTCAGATGCTTATGTCAGTTGCCATGCCAACCAAATAATCTAATATCAACACCCTTGTTTTTCCTCTTACATGTTCCCCTGTTACATTGTTTTGGTCATAGGGTGGCGTTAAAGCACCACCACATGTCGCAAAACTAAAATGGGGTTTACAGGAACTCCCGGTTCAGCTTTTGGTAGTCAGGCTGAATGATCAGGCTGTACTCGGTAGAAGACAGCGAGGCAAGTTCAGATCATAGTTTAAGACAGAAATATTAATAATAATAATAATAATAATAATAATAATACTTTTTAATATGGTGCTTCAAATCAGATTCCCAGTGGTCGAAGTGGGCGGGAGCGGTCGGGAGTGGTGCTCCTATTCTTATTTTAATTCAGTTTTACCGTTCCTATACTTTTATTTTAAAAAGAAACTGTTCCGGAACGGTTTCGTTTTGAAATCAAAGTGTAGGAAGAAGTTGAAACTTGCACTTTCAGTGCACTGCACAGGACGTTCCCTTAAATAGCAGGAACATTTTTTTGAGGTTTTTATTGTGGGTGGGAGGGGGCGCGGCTATGGGGTCTGTGGGGAGCGGTGTAGGCCAGTAGGGAACATAATTCCACTACTTCTTTTCGTACACTTCGACCATGATTCCTCCTAATTCTGAGCAAATTAATAATCGCTGTTATTAGCCAATTTAGTATTCCTTAAATTATTGGCCTCTGAAGGATGAAGGGCAAACTTGGTTGTGCCATATTGGAACTTCAGCAATGCAGGCTGTTTCCATGTCAGAGGAGAGAGTTTAACCCGTTTACTGCCACCTACCAACCTGCTGTGGCCTAAACAAGATTTGTCCTCAGGGCCCTGGAATTAGTGGGCACAAAGATTCCTCTTGCCCCACCACCAATATGGGGCAAATACATACGTTCTAAGGGCAGAATTGAGCCATTTTTTCCAGGATGGATATATGCAGACAAAGGGTTAACCTATGAACTATCCACTCAGGAAAAGCTCAAGAAATATATGGTATCTTAAGTTCTCATAAAAAATATAGCCTTTCATTTACCAAAGTAATCTCACAAGTATATGTAAGCAAATGAGTACTTGATGACTTTCCCCCTATGGTATGATATCAGGATATACTTCCGCGTCATCATGGGACTTTCTGACCAACAGGAAGAAGGGAGGCATAGGCTGCTCCTTCATAAAGTTGGGAACTCCACCAGTGACTTGCAATATCTTTTTAATCTTCGGTGGTGGTATTTAATTCCTTATAATATATATTTGCACCGTCATTCCCTTCTGTGATATGGGCCTCTTACAAGTTCTGAGGCATGGAACAAAATGGCAGTAATGGAATTACCACCAATTTACCACAAGCATCCTACTCTACCCAATCCCAACTTTACAATAAAAGTACAAGATTTATCGCTAGTAAATCACCCACGTTTCCTCCAAAATGTGTATGGGTTACCACATTGCAATTACCGCTCATGGCCAATGCAATGATTTCCCCATTGCCCAAACAAACGAGTTAGGGGCAGATCTCTCTCCTCTGTGGGCAACTCCCTCTGGAACAGCCTCCCGGCCTCTCTGAAACTTGAGCAGAACCATCTCCCGTTCCAGAAAGCACAGCAAGACCTTCCTCTTTGCTTCTGCCTTCTCTCTCCCTCTCGCATGCTGATGACACGTCTGGTCCATGCACTGGTCACCTGCCACCCTCTGAACTTGGGTCCAGGTCCTTGCATGCCCTGTGCACCTCCCACTGCCCCCTGGCTCCCCCAGCACTTCTGGTCTGTGTCTGTAACCCTACAGTCTCCTCTCCTGCACTTATTAGACACCTGTTGTCTGCACTTCACACCAGCACTTGCCACCAGTTGGCTGCACTACTGTTTCCTGATTCCTTGCCCTGCACTTGTCCACCCCGCCCCCCTTGCACTTCTCACCTCACCGCTGAGGGGAGAAGTGCAAGGAGTGCATGAGCAGTTAGATGCCTCTGCAGGAAACCCCACCCCCTACCTCCTATATGTTGGAAGCCTGAGATTGTGCCGTGTTTGACACCAGCAGTTGTGCCAATACTTCATGGTATATTCGAAAGAAGATACCCATTGAGACAACCTCCTGTCAATCTCTGGCTGGCCTCTCTTGGTTCCCTGCCTGCCCCCACCTGTGAGGCTATAAACCTCGGTGTCATCTTCGACTCTACACTCTCTTTCGCTTCTCACATCTCTGACATCTCTAAGAAGTCACACTACCTCAGAGGTATTCTTCCTTTTCTCTCCTTCCCCCAGAAGCTCACTGTCTCCAGAGCTGTGGTTCTCTCTAGGCTTGACTACTGCAACAGCCTCTTTCTAAATCTGCCTGCTACTACTCTTCGCCCTCTGCAACTTATCCAGAACAGGACTGCAAGACTTGTCCTTGGCCTCAAGCCCAGGGATCGTATCTCTCCAGGACTGACATTTCTGCAAGGATTACGTTCAAAACCCTCTGCATTGTCCACAAGACCTTCTGGGGTCTGGGGCCTCAATACCTTCAGTTTCTCTTCCCAAATATCTTCCTTCTCGAGCTCTTCGCTCTTCCACCTCCAACTCCCTCAGGGTCAGTCGCTTCTCCAAGCAACGAGTTGGTGGTAGATCTCTTTCTTCGGCTGGGGCCTCCCTCTGGAACAGCCTCCCTGCGTCTCTGAAACTTGAGGAGAACCATCTCCAGTTCCGGAAGCACCTCAAAACCTTTCTCTTTGCTCTGCTTTTTCCCCTCTTCTCCCCTGCTGACCTCCTGGCTGAAACTGAACCTGCACTGGTTACCTGGCCACACTCTGATCGCGGACCAGGTCCCCTCCACCGCCAGCGGCACACCTGCACTGCCTTCATTGCAACCCCTCACTTGGGGAATGTTTCTGTATCCCCACAGTCCCACTACCAGCACTTGACACCTGATGTCTGCACTAATCGTTGCACCTGCCACCTGCTGGCTGCACTTCCACTTATTTCTTATTTATTCTATTTCCCATGCACTGCACTGTCCCCTCTCCCTTTCCCACCCCTGCACTTTTCCCCCTTCGCTCTTCCCATGCACTTGCGCGATCTGAATGACACCTGGGCTAGTAGGATCATTGTCTGTCTTCCCTCTGTTTCCCCCCACCATTTGACTCATTGCGCCTTGAAACACTTATGTAGAGGCGCGTTATAAATGCCATATAATATCCTATCATAACCCTATCAAATGTATCCCTGAAGAGACGACAATCTGAGTGAGGAACTCCCTGAAGGAATATGAAAAAGAGCAAAGAGAGAGAAGATAGTGATGTCACAAGAGACATGTGCAACATCCCGAGGTACTGGCTGAAGAGGATGCATGGATGCTAGAGAAACTAATGAAGAAGTAAAGAATCGAGTGAACTTTTAAATACGAAAACGAAGATTACGTGTGCACGAAGTGCTGCAGAGATTCAACTGTTCAATAATTGCACAGACACAGAAACCCAAGGTGGAATAAGTCATCATAGAAGCTGGCTATACGTAATGAATAGAATGCAGGCAGAGCTGCCATTGTATAGAAGCTGGTCATCGGTATCATGCATTTTAGTAAGCCAGGGCCCAAGAAGAAGGAAGGGAGAATTGTGTCACAGCAAGAATAAGACTGAAGCATCCAAGGTTGGTTATCTATTCTTGGAAGGAGTGAACGTGCGAAAAATGAATCATCCCTTGTTAAGGTGCAAAGAAAGAACACCAAGAGTGCCAAGTTGTATTCATTTACGACATTTAGAACCTGCAAAATGGACCAAATTGTGGTCTCCTGGTACGTGAGCCAAGGATGAAAATAGAGTCGAACTTGGAGTCCTAGAAAAACGATAGTGAGTGCTCGCACTCCCATATATTCCCAGAATCAAGGATACTTTTCAAGGCCAAGTTCAAAGACAATCTTCATGGCAAAAGGCTTGGGTGATGAGAGATGTTGGGCTAATTGGGTGGGTAGATAGAGTCAGGCCCACCTCCTTGCACCTGGGTCTGGGCTTACGTGCTGCTAAGTGAACCGAATGTTCCAGACATGGCACAAGCATGCCAACCAATTGTAGACATCTATATAACGAAGTTCCTTATAGTTTGAAGACCAATTGAAAACCGTGTACTTAATATTTTTGAACATTACATGTTTTAACGGTAGTCATATATTGTCCACCTGACAGTGGGCAGCCAATCACAATCCTAGGTCCTATGTAATGTATACTTAGATGTTTCCCTTAAGCCTACCACAATCCCTAGTCGGTTTTTCATTATTTGCCATGTAGTATGTCACCTCTGACGTATTTTTAGTGTAAAGTGGGCCTCATTACACGGTAGGTGGTAAGGGTTTACCGGTACCGGGAAGGGCACCGGTACCGGTAAACCCTTACCACCTTACTACGAGGTCCCTTTGCGGGACCCGACCTTACTGGCTGGTGTAGACCAGCCGTTAAAGTTGGGACCCGCAAAGGGACCTTGGTGCTAATTACGGTACCGCAATTTGCTGTACAGTAATTAGCTCCTTCCCCATTCCCATTGAGCCCTATGGGGCAAAAATGGGAATGGGGAAGGGCCATTGAGAAAGGAGGAATTACCGCCCCACCAACCTTGGAATGGGGTGGTAATTCCCCTTTCCTCCATGGTGGTACCGGTATGGTACCGGCGGCAACCATGGTGCTAACAGCACCATGGTTTACCGCATTCCGTGTAATGAGGCCTTATGTTTTGTGAAAAGATGTCTCATAGAAATCGAGCGAATGTCCGTAAACTCCTTGTTTCATATAATTGTTAATAAATCAGTACTTTGCTATGTTCCTGAGTTGGTTCAGTTATTTAGACTCAGGGCCTCCTCATGAGTTGGACGGTATCCCAGCGGTGTTACCGCCAAACCCTCTGGCACTATTAGCACCAGATCACGGGTTTGGTGGTAACGGTAATTCCCCATTCCCCATTGGGTCTATGGGACCCAATGGGGAATTTTCAGTGCAATTACCGTCGGCGGTAATACTGCCCTGTAATTGCACTGAAAATCAGGAATTTACCGGCACATTTACCCCCAGCTCAGAGCTGGGGGTAAATGCAGCCAAACCCTTGATTTGGTGGACCCTTAAATGTGCTGGTAACACTGTTACCACCGCATTTAAGGGCTACCACCAAACTCGTGATGAGGCTGTCAGAGTTATTCTGTAAACCCATCCATTGCATGCATGTTAATTCTAATACAGGTCCCTACAAATGTAGCATGATCTGTTCGAATGGTATTGTGTGATCACTTTTATTGTGTCATGATAGTGTGCAGATGCTATTTATGCCAATGCATTTCGGACTCGCAGGTCCTTCATCAGGGCACAACAGATCAATTGGGGGATATCACAGGGTAACATGGCTGGTAATCACATCAAACATAAGTTGCCCAATGTGGCGAGAGGTGCCACATCGAGAGTATTGTGCTGTCAAATCATATATAAAGTTAAAGGGCCCGAATCATGGAAATATGCGCAGAAATCCTGCAAGGGCCACGTGCCAAGAAGGATACCTGCGCAAGTCTGTGTGCAGAACAAAAAAATGCGTGCCCAGGTATTCATGGAATCCACTGCGCAAAGTAACCGTATTCGAAAGTCGCACCCGAAACGCCCCCGGCTCGCCCCCTGCAAATCATTAACACCCAGAATAGCTACCTTTGCATGCTTTCCGGGCACGAATACATGCATCCTTCAAACAGTGCATGGGTCCCCCGCAAGCAGGTCTCCATCTCGGGTACCCTGCACAAGGTCCCCCGTAACTGTTGCTGGCACCCCGACAACATGCGTATGAAAAATCGTAACTCAGTTAAAAACTAGGAAAAATCTGCATGCATACCCACCACCGTGCTGGGAGTCCTACGCGCCTTCAAGTGGCATAGAGATCGAGGGATATGCATGGCCATTACTATGCCAAGAGGCTGCACAGGTGGAATACGTTTCATTTGCCGCAATTGTGGGCGTGTAAAGGATTGCCTGCGGGCCATCCCTCGGAACGCCCACTTTTTCGCATTTTCTTTCTCATTTTCTGTGTTCCGCCCCCTTCCCTGTGTTCTGTGCAAGCAGCACCCACGCTCTGCCTGGTGGACCATGCAAGGAGATGGACGGCTCGTAGAAACATGCATAGCCTGTGCAAACTCCACGCAAGCCCAGGAAAAGTCCAGCACTGTCGATTCCATGAACTGACAAACAGGGATATGCGTGCAGAATGGCGTGCAAATCTCCGATTTTACACGCAAATAATTCCATGAATCACCCCCAAAATATAGATAGGTTAAGTGCAGGGGCAAAACAAAATGACCAGAAATGAATTCAAACGGAAACTGGGCATGCCTTTTTATTCACATCAGGAAGATTGAAGGCTCGCAATGAGTTCTTGTATATTTGGGATTTGCTGGTTCATTGGTTTAGGAAGGCTTGCTAAAGCCTCTCAGGCAGATGGGCGGAGCTGGGGTTTCTTCAATACAATGCTAGGGATTGGCTCTTAGCTGGGGGAGTGGCTGGGGAAGGAATGACTAGGGCTGAGGAGGTCCAGGCATTCGTGCATGGATTACTGCTGCAGCCGGGATCTGTGCCCTGTATACACAGGACAGACATGATCCGTGTTGAGTTCACTGGTAGATGCCAGCTCACCCTCCCTGGTGCTGAATCACCTATTGTCTCAGTGCGTGCCGTGAGAAAGCTTCCATGAAAGGTGTTCACCCTTGCGAGGCGGGCAACAGCACCCCAGGGACCCACAGCCATTGTTTAAATTTTGCCAGAATCTGGGGGGAGTTGAAAGTGTGCCTAAGTGACTGCTTCGGGGGGGGGGGGGCATCTGACCTGCCTTGGGACATTAACTTCTGATTCTGAGCCTGCGATCTAGATGTGCCAATAGTATGCCAGGTGTTGCTCTTCACAGCCAAGGGCATTTAGAGGGGCATCTCAGTCTCGAGCCATGGCAGGTGCCAAGGTCCCAATGGCATGGAGAACCTGCTGTTGCTGTCGGGAAGACTGGCTGTGTCTCTCCATGCATTGGAACTCCTCTGCCCTGGAGCTGCTGCCATAAGCATGTAAGCATGACCTAGAGTTCTCTAACTCAGCTACTGTTCCAGGGAACCGCCGTCTGGCTGCAAGTATGGACGGAGCCTAGTCAAGTAGGGAACCGCCGTCTCACTGCAAGTACGGAGCCTAGCCAAGTAGGGAACCGCCATCTGGCTGCAAGCACGGGCGGCGCCTAGTCAAGTAGGGAACCGCCGTCTGGATGCAAGTACGGAGCCTAGGCAAGTAGGGTACCACCATCTGGCTGCAATTATGGAGCCTAGGCAAGTAGGGAACTGCCGTCTGGCTGCAAGTACAGGGCCTCGGCAAATTGGGAACTGCTGTCTGGCTGCAAGTACGGATCCTAGGCAAGTAGGGAACTGCTGTCTAGCTGCAAGTACAGAGCCTAGGGAAATAGGGAACTGCCGTCTGGCTGCAAGTACTGAGCCTAGGCAAATAGGGAACTGACATCTGGCTGCAAGTACGGAGCCTACGCAAGAAGGGTACCTCCGTCTGGCTGCAAGTACAAACGGAGCCTAGTCAAACAGGGAACCACCGCCTGGCTGCAAGTACGGAGCCAAGGCAAGTAGGGAACCGCCGTCTGGCTGCAAGTACGGACAGAGCCTAGTCAAGTAGGGAATCGCAGTCTGGCTGCCAGTACGGAGCCTAGGCAAGTAGGGAACCACCGTCTGGCTGCAAGTACGGACGGAGCCTAGCCAAGTAGGGAACCGCCATCTCGCTGCAAGTACAGAGCCTAGTCAAGTAGGGAACCACCATCTGGCTGCAAGTACGGAGCCTAGGCAAGCAGGCAACTGCTGTCTAGCTGCAAGTACGGACAGAGCCTCGGCAAGTAGGGAACTGCCATCTGGCTGCAAGTACGGAGCCTAGCCAAGTAGGGAACCGCCGTCTGGCTACAAGTACGGATGTAGCCTAGGCAAGTAGGGAACCGCCGTCTGGCTGCAAGTACGGAGCCTAGGCAAGTAGGGAACCGCCGTCTGGCTGCAAGTACGGAGCCTAGGCAAGTAGGGAACCACCGTAGGCTGCAAGTACGGAGCCTAGGCAAGTAGGGAACAGCTGTCTGGCTGCAAGTACGGACCGAGCCTAGGCAAGTAGGGAACTTCCATCTGGCTGCAAGTACAGAGCCTAGGCAAGCAGGGAACTGCTGTCTAGCTGCAAGTACGGACAGAGCCCCGGCAAGTATGGAACTGCCGTCTGGCTGCAAGTACGGAGCCTAGGCAAGAAGGGAACTGCTGTCTGGCTGCAAGTACGGACCAAGCCTAGGCAAGTAGGGAACCACCATCTGGCTGCAAGTACGGAGCCTAGGCAAGTAGGAAACCACCATTGTTAGAGCTTGTCGGATCTTGGAGACATTCAGCATCTGTTGGGCTCCTGTGTGATTCCAAAAGCTTTGGCATACATGTTTTTGCAATCAGACAAGCAAGGTTAAAGAATCCACGTGTCGCACATGCAGGGATCGAAATTAAGATTGCAGGAGCTAAATGCAGCTCATGGTTATCCAGAATTACCCTGACAAGTAGCTACCACTGGGAACCAGGAGCTAGTAGATAGCATTTCACAAATCGAACTGCCACATAACATGCTAACATCATTTTGCTCATCATTTAGGATCTTGCATGCTTTAAATGTTGTATAGAGGTGTCCTAATGTTTATCTTCAATTCATCACAAATGCACAGAATTAAATTCACATGGGTGTGTTTGTTTGGGATTAGTTGGCATCGGGAGCCATAGGTTGCTCCTGGTAGCTGTTGGAGTCAAGCTAAGCAGGCTCTTCTAGGCTACAAGCAGGAGCTAAATAGCTCCCAGCCCCCCCTCAATTTTGAACCTTGACAATTATTATTTTCTCAACATTACCCAGAAGGATTTGATGGGCACTAATGTGGGAGGTGTGCCAATGATCTCCTCAAAAGTAGCAGCAACGTCAAGCCAAAAAAGAGTAGACTAGAACATCTGTATAAAATGATCCAGTAACATCTGGTATTTTGACCATGAATCATTTGTGACCATGGAGAATTTAGCAACTCATCCACCACGTATGTTTTTCTCATGCAACAATGGAATGTTAGAAATTTTCCACAGGTGTACATGTCTGTACATGCCTGTTATGTGGCATAGAGATGTACAAACTAACCTGGTCCAGTTATTCATCGTTTCGTTAACAGGGTCGAATGTACAAGTATTGTCATATTTAGCATTAAATATCGCAGATTGAAGATTGCATGGAATGGTTCCACGTCTCTCAAACCCAACATGTGGCTAAGAACAATGGGAAGCGTTCCAGTAGAACACCAAATGCATCAGAGCTACTAAACAACAATGCTCAAAGTCATGGGGCCCTAATCAACCCAAATCAAAGGGATGTATGATATGTCTCCACCCCATCCTGGTGTTACCCTGCCCCAAAAGGAATTCATATGTTCTAGTACACAAAGTATGAAAGAAGGATCTACCAGACCATATGGGCAGCTACTATCATCTTCAATGATGAAAGGTGACCATGCAATGACAGTGATAATTAAGACCAGGTCCGCAACTTAGTGAAAAGTGTTCGGAGATGGGCACCAGATTCCCGTCATAAAGAGAATTGCGTGTTCTGGTTGCACAGACTCCAAGGCATGTTGGCGATGCAGGAGCCCACCTGAATCCATAAGGTCGCGGGTGGAATAGTGGCATTGGTTAAGGGAAATTATGTGCTTTTAGTACAAATAACCTGGAATTTCTAAAGGTGGTAGAGTCTCACTCTTCTAATCAAATGATGTTTCTTGCAGTCCCTCAGTCTCTGTGATACACAGGAGAGGATGGAAAGTGCTATTAGATGCCACCATGCACTATCAAGCACTAAATGTTCACCTCTCTGGAGAACATTCCGTCATCAAGGTGTTCACATGGTCCAATGAGCCTCAGTCACTCAACATCATGCTTTCGGTAGCATCCCTGCTGGTAAAAGAGTCACAAGGCACCAGGAGACCCGTCAGAGTTTATGCTATGCGGGGGCGCAGCTGGCCCATAGAGTGGTGTGTAGGTGTAATAATGCAGATGAGCGTGGCACTGGGTCTGGCCACACCCTCACCAGTTCCTGAGCATGAACGAAAGTACAAGTTGAGAACCGTTTAGTAAAACACCAATGGAAACGCAGCCGCCATCAAGAGTAGAATAGGCTGTGTGACACAGAGTAGGGTGAGAAGTAGTTTGCATTCACAGGAGTAGGCACAGGTTGGAGAACTACCCAGACAGGGTTACACTAGTAGTATAGAGATGGGCAGGTAGGGAGAGGTTTCAGTAGGGAAAAACTAATGGCAGTTTGCAATACCCGTAAAACACTAACATGGCAGAGAAAGAACCAGCGTACCACCAGTACTCAGACCAAAACCTGCAAAGCCTCAATTCCTAAATATTGCATCCTGACAATAAGTTGCTTAACCCAAGTTCCAGGCCTCACAATGCTCAGACAGTAGCCCAGGCACCACGGTCAGTGTCCCGAGGCGAGAGTTCTGCTTAGAAAGTGAAACCGCATCAGATAACGTTTCTCAGGGCACACAGCATACAATTATTAAAGCTAATTAGTTTCATATGGAATCAGTGAGAAATCGATATATCCTTCAATGCCATGTCTAAGTGGATACTTTGCCAACGTATGCCAATTGATCCCAGAATGAATGAATACATAGTGCCCCAGGTGACTGGCGAACGAAAGCAAACACGTTAGGACATCAAAAACACCAATAAATAGATGAAATTGATCTCTGAACAGTGGTTCTCTATCATGTAATCGAAACAATGGGCATTTATTCCAGGCCCAATTAGATTGTACACCTGCAAATTCCTTAGCACATGCAGACACAGAGACGACATGCCAAGGCCATGAACAGACTGGCAGATAAGGTCTCTGGCATGGGAACGACAACGGAGTAATTTCTTTAAACTGAATCAGTGCGGACGGCAATCTCTCATTCCCAACCACATACCAGGGCACCACATTATGACACGAGGAACTGTAAGATTCCCCTGAGCAGTATTTTTGTATTTGCATTTGATTTTTTATAGCGCCTAAAACCTAAGCACTGTACATAATAAAACATTACAAAAACAAGTAAATATGGTATAATTTGTGGGAAATTATGCAGAAGAAAGAAAATGAGATTCAGGCAGAGTATGGAAAAACAAGAAAGAAGTAATAGAACAAATGGAGAGATGTAGGGAATTCCAAAGGTTGGGGGACAGAAGAGAAAAACAACGAAAGCACGACTGGGCATAAGGTGAACGAGGCAAAGAGAGCAAGAATTGCGATTCAGATCATAGAGATCGGGTGGGGTGATACCTGGAGATATAGTGATCCATGGGGGGAGCCATAGCATAAAGAGATTTAAATACAAGACATAAAAAGTGGCATTGAAGAGGGGAATGAAAGGAAAATAAGATGAGGAGAAGAATGGAAGATGGATTTCAGAGGAGCAGAATCTGAGTAAGAGGGAGGAACAGCAATCCAGACAGGAAAGAAGGAAACTAGAAACAAGCATTGGAGCAGCATTAAAAGAAAAGCTAGGCTGCACTTGCGAATATTAAACAGATGAAAATGGCAGGATTGTGCTACCACAGAAATGAGAAAAGAAAATGAAGAGTAGGATCAAAGACAACACCAAGGTTATGGGCAGTGGAAGAAATAGAGAGAAGTGATGGAGGAAAGAAAATAGAAGAAGCTGGAATGGAGATGGAATACAAGAGCAGAGGACAAATACAATCTCTGTTTTGGAGGCATTTAAGTGTAAGAAATTGTCTGACATCCAGGATTCGATGGCAGAGAGACAAGCAGAAAGGTTTGAGTACAGAGATTCTGAAAACAACGAAAATTAAAAAAATATTTAGGAATCACCTCCATAGAAATGAAACGAGAAATAAATGAGGAGATAAAATTGACAAAGGAATAGTATATAGTATGGAAAGCAGAGACCCTCGAACAGAGCCCTGAGGGACACCACAACGAAGTGGGAGAGATGGCGAGAAATTGCCAGCCCAGGAGACAGAATAGAAGCAGTTAGAGAGATACGAAAGCAACCAATTGCAGTAGCCAGATGGAACTTTCATCTAATGTCACCCTGTCCCAAGAAGCTACCTCCAAAGGCCCTGTGGCACCCTGATTATAGCACTGGATGCTCCTAAACTGTACAAGTATCCAGGCCCTGGCTTATGCATCAGGCGTGGTGCATTCGAGTCCTTGCAGTCGCACCCTCTCTGAGTCATCAGGAAGTCTACATTTTTAGGGATGTGCAAGGTCCTGTCTTTGCCCCACTGAATGCCTGTTCACTAGGCTCCCGGTACATGCCAGGGACCTTTCAATACATTCTAGAATGGATCTCCATATTTCGTGGGAATTATTGCTTTGCTGAAACTATGCAATGGCCACATTCTGGGGTGTGTCCCAGGTGCTCCCAGGAGACTCACTCATCACAGCTGTGAACCTGACTTGAAATCCCCTCAGACTCTGGCCCTTTGTAATCTTGCTGCTTCCGACTACTCAGCGTTCCTGTTGCTATCCATGTCCACTGGGCGTTTGGGATCGCGGGATCCCATCCCTGATATCTTTTCTGTGTCTCTGGCTCTGCACTCTTTCTTAGCGTGCCTCTTTTTCTGGTGTCTCCTCCCTCTTCCTGCGTTCCCTGGGACCCTCCTGTTTCCAAGATTTCTAGTAGTGTAGCAGCTCCTCATGTCCATGTCCATGTGGATTTCAGTCACCTGCTTCCTAACCTCTTTCTCTGTGTGACTGTGGCTCTGCACACTTTCTTAGTGTGCCTCTTTTTCTGGTGTCTCTCCTCCCTCTTCCTGTGTTCACTGGGACCCTCCTGTTTCTCCGATTTCTAGTATTGTAGCAGCACCTCATGTTGTCCATGTCCATGTGGTTTTTGGTCGCCTGCTTCCTGACCTCTTTCTCTGAGTGACTGTAGCTCTGCACTCTTTCTTAGCGTGCCTCTTTGTCTGGGGTCTCCTCCCTCTTCCTACGTTCCCTCGGACCCTCCTGTTTCCAAGATTTCTAGTAGTGTAGCAGCACCTCATGTCCATGTCCATGTGGCTTTCAGTTGCCTGCTTCCTGACCTCTTTCTCTCTGTGTCTGTGGCTCCGCACTCTTTCTTAGTGTGTCTCTTTTTCTGGTGTCTCCTCCCTCTTCCTGTGTTCCGTGGGACCCTCCTGTTTCCCACATTTCTAGTACTGTAGCAGCACCTCATCTTGTCCATGTCCGTGTGGTTTTTGGTCGCCTGCTTCCTGGCCTCTTTCTCTGTGTGTCTGTGGCTCTGCACTCTTTCTTAGCGTGCCTCTTTGTCTCGTGCCTCCTCTCTCTTTCTGAGTCCCCCGGGACCCTCCTGTTTCCCAGATTTCTAGTGCTGTAGCAGTACCTCATGTTCTCCATGTCCATGTGGCTTTCGGTTGCCTGCTTCCTGACCTCTTTCTCTGTGTCTGTGGCTCTGCACCATATCTTAGCGTGTCTCTTTTTCTGGTGTCTCCTCCCTCTTCCTGTGTTCCCTGGCACCCTCCTGTGTCCCACAGTCCTAGTATTGTAGCAGCACCTGATGTTGTCCATGTCCATGTGGCTTTCGGTCACCTGCTTCCTGACCTCTTTCTCTGTCTCTCTGGCTCTGCACTCTTTCTTAGCGTGCCTCTTTGTCTGGTGTCTCCTCCCTCTTCCTGTGTTCCCTGGGACCCTCCTGTTTACCAAATTTCTAGTATTGTAGCAGCACCTCATTTTGTCCATGTGGCTTTCGGTCGCTTGCTTCCTGATCTCTTTCTGTGTTTGTCTGTGGATCTGCACTCTTTCTTAGCATGTCTCTTTGTCTGGTGTCTCCTCCCTCCTCCTGTGCTCTCTGAACCCTCCTGTTTCCCAGATGTCTAGTATTGTAGCAGGACCTCATGTTGTCCATGTCCATGTGGCTTTCGGTCGCCTGCTTCCTGGCCTCTTTCTCTGTGTGTCTGTGGCTCTGCACTCTTTCTTAGCGGGCCTCTTTGTCTCGTGCCTCCTCTCTCTTTCTGAGTCCCCCGGGACCCTCCAGTTTCCCAGATTTCTAGTGCTGTAGCAGTACCTCATGTTCTCCATGTCCATGTGGCTTTCGGTCACCTGCTTCCTGACCTCTTTCTCTCTGTGTCTGTGGCTCCGCACTCTTTCTTAGTGTGTCTCTTTTTCTGGTGTCTCCTCCCTCCTCCTGTGCTCTCTGAACCCTCCTGTTTCCCACAGTTCTAGTATTGTGGCAGCACCTGATGTTGTTCATGTCCATGCGGCTTTCAGTTGCCTGCTTACTTATCTCTTTCTCCATGTGTCTGTGACTCTGCACTCTTTCTTCGCCTACCTATTCGTCTGGGGTCTCCGCCCTCTTCCTGTGTTCCCTGGGACCCTCCGGTTTCCCGGCTGTCTAGTATTGTAGCAGCACCTCATGTTGTCCATGTGGTTTTCGGTCGCCTGCTTCCTGATCTCTTTCTTTCTGTGTCTGTGGCTCTGCACTCTTTCTTAGCGTGCATCTTTGTCTGGTGTCTCCTCCCTCTTGCTGTGTTCCCTGGGGCCCCCTGTTTACCAGACTTCTAGTAGTGTAGCAGCACCTCATGTTGTCCATGTCCATGTGGCTTTCGGTCGCCTGCGTCCTGACCACTTTTTCTGTGTGTCTGTGGCTCTGCAGTCTTTCTTAGCATGCCTCTTTGTTTGGGGTGTCCTTCCTCTTCCTGAGTTCCCTGGGACCCTCCTGTTTCCTACATTTCTAGTATTGTAGCAGCACCTCATGTTGCCCTGTGGCTTTCGGTCGCCTGCTTCCTGACCTCTTTTTCTCTGTGTCTGTGGCTCTGCACTCTTTCTTAGCGGGCCTCTTTGCCTGGGGTCTCCTCCCTCTTCCTGTGTTCCCTGGGACCCTCCTGTTTCCCCGATTTCTAGTATTGTAGCAGCATCTGATGTTGTCCATGTCCATGTGGCTTTCAGTCGCCTGTTTCCTGACCTCTTTGTGTGTTTGTCTGTGGCTCTGCACTCTTTCTTAGCGTGTCTCTTTGTCTCGTGCCTCCTCTCTCTTTCTGAGTCCCCCGGGACCCTCCTGTTTCCCAGATTTCTAGTACTGTAGCAGCACCTCATCTTGTCCATGTCCGTGTGGTTTTTGGTCGCCTGCTTCCTTGCCTCTTTCTCTGTGTGTCTGTGGCTCTGCACTCTTTCTTAGCGTGCCTCTTTGTCTCGTGCCTCCTCTCTCTTTCTGAGTCCCCCGGGACCCTCCTGTTTCCCAGATTTCTAGTGCTGTAGCAGTACCTCATGTTCTCCATGTCCATGTGGCTTTCGGTTGCCTGTTTCCTGACCTCTTTCTCTGTGTCTGTGGCTCTGCACTCTTTCTTAGCGTGCCTCTTTGTCTGGTGTCTGCTCCCTCTTCCTGTGTTCCCTGGGACCCTCCTGTTTACCAAATTTCTAGTACTGTAGCAGCACCTCATTTTGTCCATGTGGCTTTCGGTCGCCTGCTTCCTGGCCTCTTTCTCTGTGTGTCTGTGGCTCTGCACTCTTTCTTAGCGGGCCGCTTTGTCTCGTGCCTCCTCTCTCTTTCTGAGTCCCCCGGGACCCTCCTGTTTCCCAGATTTCTAGTGCTGTAGCAGTACCTCATGTTCTCCATGTCCATGTGGCTTTCGGTCGCCTGTTTCCTGACCTCTTTGTGTGTTTGTCTGTGGCTCTGCACTCTTTCTTAGCGTGTCTCTTTGTCTGGTGTCTCCTCTCTCTTCCTGAGTTCCCTGGGACCCTCCTGTTTCCCAGCTTTCTAGCGTTGTAGCAGCACCTCATGCTTTCCATGGCTGTGACAGGACAGCACTTTGTATTTTGGTGCTAGGCTTTGGGTCATTCCTATTGGTTTACGATGTCTCTCTAGTCTCTGCACTTCCCTTTTGGTTGTGCCCATCATGTCCTCATGGCTATCACTGGCTTTCCTTCAGACCCTGTCCCCAGTTTCTGGTTTTATGTCCCTTACTCCTCTATGTCGAGTACCCTTACCATCCCTTGCTCCTAGTACTCCTGCCTTTCCTTTGACCCCCTTTGTTATTCCATTATTCCTTCCTCTGCTTCCTGGGGTACTCTTTTGGTGACCTGTATTTCTTTATATGTTGGCTGTTTATCAGCAAGGGTGTCAGTGACTTTAGGGGCACTTTATAGCACCTTTCAGCAGATAGCACTTAAACTCCCTCTGTAAAATCACTCTGTTAGAGCAAACTGCAGCCATGTGTAATTGTGATCTCTCTCTCATGTTCACAGAAGATCACATTCATGCAGAGCAAACGCTTTAGTTTCTCACATGGCACTTCGTCCTACTTGTTTAATCCTTCATCTGTTCTGCTGTAATATTCATAATAACTTGTGTTTAGTTTATAAGGTTTTAACTAACCAATTTGCACTTTAAATTAATAAAAAGAATATTCCAATATGTGTATTCTGTTTTAGCCCTTGACGTCTGCTTCCCCCACCAATCCCCCCGTCAGTATTCCCATTCCACCCCTATTGCCTTTGGCATTAGGTCTAAATATATGGGATAAAATACCCCCTACCACATGCCAAAAGGATATTGCAAGTAACCAAAGAGTTCCATGACTAACTAGAGGAACAAGGCCGAATGCCAAGTTCCTTTATAAGTTCACAGAACTCCCAATATCCTTAGGAGTATGGCAGGGGGTATGTTTCCCCTTATAACTAAAGCTCCCAGTATTATGCTCTTAATTTTCATATTTCCATCTATATGAATCCATATAAATTTGGTCATTTTATCTGTTTTTATCCTTGCTTACTTGTTGTAATGTTTAAAAAAAAGTCTAAATTGGTATTTCCCCAAACATTAAAATGAGAAAATGGTATTGATTAGAAGCCTGCAATGGATACTCACACAGATGGGTTCTTGCACATCAAGCCGCAATCTCTTTTCATATTAGACACGAATGGCCTGCTACTGCTGTTGCCTCAAGTCACACCTCTGCAGCCACTGCCACAGCTTCAATGGAAATACATGGGTTTTAATGTCTACCACCATTGCCCTGCAAGGCATGATGGACAACCTGGCGTCCTAAGCAAGACAGACCCATTTCTGCTTTCTTGCTTTGTTTCTTTTTTTACAAATAAATACTGAAAGGAAACAGTGATCACTTCCAGTGCTATGCGGATGACACTCAGCTCATTTTCAGGTTCCCCTCTGCCACCTCTTCTCCTCTCATCTCTGACTGCCTGTCCTCCATCCAGGAGTGGTGTGCCGCCAATGATCTCTGCCTTAATGCCATTAAGAATGAGATTCTCCTCATCGGCACACCCGCTCCCTCCTTTCCTGTCGCTCTCTGGCCGGCCTCTCTTGGCCCTCTTCCTGCTCCCACCTGTGAGGCCAAAAACCTTGCGGCTATCTTCGACTCCACACTTTCCTTCTCTCCTCACACCTCTGACGTCTCTAAGAAGTCACACTACCAGCTGCACCTCCTCAGAGGTATTCTTCCTTTCCTCTTCTTCCCCCAGAAGCTCCCTGTCTCCAGAGCCTGGGTTCTCTCTAGGTTGGACTACTGTAACAGCCTCTTTCTAAATCTACCTGCTTCTACTCTCCACACTCTGCAACTTATTCAGAACAAGACTGTGAGACTTGTCCTTGGCCTCAAGCCCAGGGATTATATCTCTCTAGGACTGAAATCTCTGCACTGGCTCCCAGTGGCTGTGAGGATTAAGTTCAAAACCCTCTGCATTGTCCACAAGGCCTTCTGGGGCCTTGGGCCTCAATACCTTCAACTCTCTCTTCCTAAATATCTTCCTTCTCGAGCTCCTCGCTCATCCGCCTCCAACTCCCTCAGGGTCAGTCGCTTCTCCAAGCAACGAGTTGCTGATGGACCTCTCTCTCTTCGAGTGGGGCCGCCCTCAGGAACAGCCTCCATGCCTCACTGAAACTTGAGGAGAACCATCTCCGGTTCCGGAAGCACCTCAAATCCTTTCTCCTTGCTTCTGCTTTTTCTCCTCCTCTCCCCTGCTGAACCCCTGGCTGAAACTGCACTGGTTACTTGGCCACCTGCTGATCTCGGGCCCAGGTTCCCTCCACCGCCAGTCGCACTCCTGCACTGCCTGCCTGGCAACCCCCGCACTCTAGACTGTTGCTGTATACCTTCAGTCCCTCTACCAGCACTTGACACTGGATGTCTGCACTTACCCTTGCACTTGCCACCAGCTGGCCATACTTACTATGTTAAAAAAAACAAGAAGTGGATGTTCCCAAAGTGGGGAACTCCCGTCCCCTGCACACTGTCTAAGATCTGTCAGAACACTGACGAATAATTTTTAACCATATGGTGTCTGATATACAAAACACCATATGTAGTTAATGCTCTTCACATGTATTTATATACTGTTCATCAAAAATAATTGAAATGGAATTCTTTCATAAGTATTAATAAACCAAAACGTTCATGATTAACACAAGAGCTTCAATTTAATTCATCCTTTGATGGCCCAACGCGTTTCGAGTATTCACTCTTCATCGGGGGCAAAATTCACAATTTTCAAAGTTTCTAAAGCAAAAACAAATTACGGAAGAATGTATTAATGAATAATATTATAAAACTTAAACAAATCTACTGTGCAACAACAGTTTGTGGCAATCAAAACAATATACATCTTCAAACCAAGCATGATAAATACATGATATGGGTAACATCTATGTAGTGCTTCAATATTGACATCAACATTGTTAGCAACCTATTGATGTACATTTTAGTTACACTTAGTGAATTCAACACTCCAATCAGTCCAGAAAACTAAGGACTATTTATTTGAACCAAACCAGCTCACCCTCCCTGGTGCTGAATCACCTATTGCCTCAGTGCGTGCCTTGAGCAAGCTTCCATGAAGGGTGTTCACCCTTGCGAGGCGGGCAACAGCACCACAGGGACCCACAGCCATTGTTTCTATTTTGCCAGAATCTGGGGGGAGTTGAAAGTGTGCCTAAGTGACTGCTTCAGGGGGGGACAGAGTCCTGCTGCTGACCTGCCTTGGGACATGAACTTCTGATTCTGAGCCTGCGATCTAGATGTGCCAATAGTATGCCAGGTGTTGCTCCTCACAGCCAAGGGCATTTAGAGGGGCATCTCAGTCTCGAGCCATGGCAGGTGCAAGGTCCCACTGGCATGGAGAACCTCCCATTGAAGTCGGGAAGACTGGCTGTGTCTCTCCATGCATTGGAATTCCTCTGCCCTGGAGCTGCTGCCATAAGCATGTAAGCATGACCTAGAGTTCTCTAACTCAGCTACTGTTCCAGGGAACCGCCGTCTGGCTGCAAGTATGGCCGGAGCCTAGTCAAGTAGGGAACCGCCGTCTCGCTGCAAGTACAGAGCCTAGGCAAGTAGGGAACCGCCATCTGGCTGCAAGTACGGGTGGCGCCTAGTCAAGTAGGGAACCGCCGTCTGGCTGCAAGTACGGAGCCTAGGCAAGTAGGGTACCACCATCTGGCTGCAATTATGGAGCCTAGGCAAGTAGGGAACTGCCGTCTGGCTGCAAGTACAGGGCCTCGGCAAATTGGGAGCTGCTGTCTGGCTGCAAGTACGGATCCTAGGCAAGTAGGGAACTGCTGTCTGGCTGCAAGTACAGAGCCTAGGGAAATAAAGAACTGACGTCTGGCTGCAAGTACTGAGCCTAGGAAAATAGGGAACTGTCATCTGGCTGCAAGTACGGAGCCTACGCAAGAAGGGTACCTCCATCTGGCTGCAAGTACAAACAGAGCCTAGTCAAGTAGGGAACCACCGCCTGGCTGCAAGTACGGAGCCAAGGCAAGTAGGGAACCGCCGTCTGGCTGCAAGTACGAACAGAGCCTAGTCAAGTAGGGAATCGCAGTCTGGCTGCCAGTACGGAACCTAGGCAAGTAGGGAACCATCGTCTGGCTGCAAGTACGGACGGAGCCTAGCCAAGTAGGGAACCGCCATCTCGCTGCATGTACAGAGCCTAGTCAAGTAGGGAACCACCATCTGGCTGCAAGTACGGAGCCTCAGCAAGTAGGGAACAACTGTTTGGCTGCAAGTTTGGAGCCTAGGCAAGCAGGGAACTGCTGTCTAGCTGCAAGTACGGACAGAGCCTCGGCAAGTAGGGAACTGCCATCTGGCTGCAAGTACGAAGCCTAGCCAAGTAGGGAACCGCCGTCTGGCTACAAGTACGGATGTAGCCTGGGCAAGTAGGGAACCGCCATCTGGCTGCAAGTACGGAGCCTAGGCAAGTAGGGAACCGCCGTCTGGCTGCAAGTACGGAGCCTAGGCAAGTAGGGAACCACCGTCTGGCTGCAAG
This sequence comes from Ambystoma mexicanum, assembly GCF_040938575.1. Lineage (NCBI taxonomy): Eukaryota > Metazoa > Chordata > Amphibia > Caudata > Ambystomatidae > Ambystoma > Ambystoma mexicanum. The sequence continues at coordinate 57,709,749 of NC_090929.1, read as the reverse complement.
TACGGAGCCTAGGCAGGTAGGGAACAGCTGTCTGGCTGCAAGTACGGACCGAGCCTAGGCAAGTAGGGAACTTCCATCTGGCTGCAAGTACAGAGCCTAGGCAAGCAGGGAACTGCTGTCTAGCTGCAAGTACGGACAGAGCCCCGGCAAGTTTGGAACTGCCGTCTGGCTGCAAGTACGGAGCCTAGACAAGAAGGGAACTGCTGTCTGGCTGCAAGTACGGACCAAGCCTAGGCAAGTAGGGAACCACCTTCTGGCTGCAAGTACGGAGCCTAGGCAAGTAGGAAACCACCATTGTTAGAGCTTGTCGGATGTTGGAGACATTCAGCGTCTGTTGGGCTCCTGTGTGATTCCTAAAGATTTGGCATACATGTTTTTGCAATCAGACAAGCAAGGTTAAAGAATCCACGTGTCGCATATGCAGGGATCGAAATTAAGATTGCAGGAGCTTAATGCAGCTCATGGTTATCCAGAATTACTCTATGACAAGGAGCTACCACTGGGAACCAGGAGCTAGTAGATAGCATTTCACAAATCGAACTTCCACATAACATGCTAACATCATTTTGCTCATCATTTAGGATCTTGCATGCTTTAAATGTTGTATAGAGGTGTCCTAATGTTTATCTTCAATTCATCACAAATGCACAGAGTTAAATTCACATGGGTGTGTTTGTTTGGGATTAGTTGGCATCGGGAGCCATACGTTGCTCCTGGTAGCTGTTGGAGTCAAGCTAAGCAGGCTCTTCTAGGCTACAAGCAGGAGCTAAATAGCTCCCAGCCCCCCCTCAATTTTGAACCTTGACAATTATTATTTTCTCAACATTACCCAGAAGGATTTGATGGGCACTAATGTGGGAGGTGTGCCAATGATCTCCTCAAAAGTAGCAGCAACGTCAAGCAAAAAAGAGTAGAAAAGAACATCTGTATAAAATGATCCAGTAACATCTGGTATTTCGACCATGAATCATTTGTGACCATGGAGAATTTAGCAACTCATCCACCACGTATGTTTTTCTCATGCAACAATGGAATGTTAGGAATTTTCCACAGGTGTACATGTCTGTACATGCCTGTTATGTGGCATAGAGATGTACAAACTAACCTGGCCCAGTTATTCATCGTTTCGTGAACAGGGTCGAATGTACAAGTATTGTCATATTTAGCATTAAATATCGCAGATTGAAGATTGCATGGAATGGTTCCACATCTCTCAAACCCAACATGTGGCTAAGAACAATGGGAAGCGTTCCAGTAGAACACCAAATGCATCAGAGCTACTAAACAACAATGCTCAAAGTCATGGGGCCCTAATCTACCCACATCAAAGGGATGTATGATATGTCTCCACCCCATCCTGGTGTTACCCTGCCCCAAAAGGAATTCATATGGTCTAGTACGCAAAGTATGAAAGAAGGATCTACCAGACCATATGGGCAGCTACTATCATCTTCAATGATGAAAGGTGACCATGCAATGACAGTGATAATTAAGACCAGGTCCGCAACTTAGTGAAAAGTGTTCGGAGATGGGCACCAGATTCCCGTCATAAAGAGAATTGCGTGTTCTGGTTACACAGACTCCAAGGCATGTTGGCGATGCAGGAGCCCACCTGAATCCATAAGGTCGCGGGTGGAATAGTGGCATTGGTTAAGGAAAATAATGAGCTTTTAGTACAAATAACCTGGAATTTCTAAAGGTGGTAGAGTCTCACTCTTCTAATCAAATGTTGTTTCTTGCAGTCCCTCAGTCTCTGTGATACACAGGAGAGGATGGAAAGTGCTATGGGATGCCACCATGCACTATCAAGCACTAAATGTTCACCTCTCTGGAGAACATTCCGTCATCAAGGTGTTAACATGGTCCAATGAGCCTCAGTCACTCAACATCATGCTTTCGGTAGCATCCCTGCTGGTAAAAGAGTCACAAGGCACCTTGAGACCCGTCAGAGTTTATGCTATGCGGGGGCGCAGCTGGCCCATAGAGTGGTGTGTAGGTGTAATAATGCAGATGAGCGTGGCACTGGGTCTGGCCACACCCTCACCAGTTCCTGAGCATGAACGAAAGTACAAGTTGAGAACCGTTTAGTAAAACACCAATGGAAACGCAGCCGCCATCAAGAGTAGAATAGGCTGTGTGACACAGAGTAGGGTGAGAAGTAGTTTGCATTCACAGGAGTAGGCACAGGTTGGAGAACTACCCAGACAGGGTTACACTAGTAGTATAGAGATGGGCAGGTAGGGAGAGGTTTCAGTAGGGAAAAACTAAATGGCAGTTTGCAATACCCGTAGAACACTAACATGGCAGAGAAAGAACCAGCGTACCGCCAGTACTCAGACCAAAACCTGCAAAGCCTCAATTCCTAAATATTGCATCCTGACAATAAGTTGCTTAACCCAAGTTCCAGGCCTCACAATGCTCAGACAGTAGCCCAGGCACCATAGTCAGTGTCCCGAGGCGAGAGTTCTGCTTAGAAAGTGAAACCGCATCAGATAACGTTTCTCAGGGCACACAGCATACAATTATTAAAGCTAATTAGTTTCATATGGAAGCAGTGAGAAATCGATATATCCTTCAATGCCATGTCCAAGTGGATACTTTGCCAACATCTGCCAATTGATCCCAGAATCAATGAATACATAGTGCCCCAGGTGACTGGCGAACAAAATCACACACGTTAGGACATCAAAAACTCCAATAAATAGATGAAATTGATCTCTGAACAGTGGTTCTCTATCATGTAATCGAAACAATGGTCATTTATTCCAGGCCCAATTACATTGTACACCTGCAAATTCCTTAGCACATGCAGACACAGAGACGACATGCCAAGGCCATGAACAGACTGGCAGATAAGGTCTCTGGCATGGGAACGACAAGGGAGTAATTTCTTTAAACTGAATCAGTGCGGTCGGCAATCTCTCATTCCCAACCACATACCAGGGCACCACATTATGACACGAGGAACTGTAAGATTCCCCTGAGCAGTATTTTTGTATTTGCATTTGATTTTTTATAGCGCCTAAAACCTAAGCACTGTACATAATTAAACAGTACAAAAACAAGTAAATATGGTATAATTTGTGGGAAATTATGCAGAAGAAAGAAAATGAGATTCAGGCAGAGTATGGAAAAGCAATAAAGAAGTAATAGAACAAATGGAGAGATGGAGGGAATTCCAAAGGTTGGGGGACAGAAGAGAAAAACAACGAAAGCACGACTGGGCATAAGGTGAACGAGGGAAAGAGAGCAAGAATTGCGATTCAGATCATAGAGATCGGGTGGGGTGATACCTGGAGATATAGTGATCCATGGGGGGAGCCATAGCATAAAGAGATTTAAATACAAGACATAAAAAGTGGCATTGAAGTGGGGAATGAAAGGAAAATAAGATGAGGAGAAGAATGGAAGATGGATTTCAGGGGAGCAGAATCTGAGTAAGAGGGAGGAACAGCAATCCAGACAGGAAAGAAGGAAACTAGAAACAAGCATTGGAGCAGCATTAAAAGAAAGGTTTGGCTGCACTTGCGAATATTAAACAGATAAAAATGGCAGGATTGTGCTACCACAGAAATGAGAAAAGAAAATGAAGAGTAGGATCAAAGACAACACCAAGGTTATGGGCAGTGGAAGAAAGAGAGAGAAGTGATGGAGGAAAGAAAATAGAAGAAGCTGGAATGGAGATGGGATACAAGAGCAGAGGACAAATACAATCTCTGTTTTGGAGGCATTTAAGTGTAAGAAATTGTCTGACATCCAGGATTCGATGGCAGAGAGACAAGCAGAAAGGTTTGAGTACAGAGATTGTGAAAACAAAGAAAATTAAAAAAAGATTTAGGAATCACCTACATAGAAATGAAACGAGAAATAAATGAGGAGATAAAATTGACAAAGGAATAGTATATAGTATGGAAAGCAGAGACCCTAGAACAGAGCCCTGAGGGACACCACAACGAAGTGGGAGAGATGGCGAGAAATTGCCAGCCCAGGAGACAGAATAGAAGCAGTTAGAGAGATACGAAAGCAACCAATTGCAGTAGCGAGATGGAACTTTCATCTAATGTCACCCTGTCCCAAGAAGCTACCTCCAAAGGCCCTGTGGCACCCTGATTATGGCACAGGATGCTCCTAAACTGTACAAGTATCCAGGCCCTGGCTTATGCATCCGGCGTGGTGCATTCGAGTCCTTGCAGTCGCACCCTCTCTGAGTCATCAGGAAGTCTAATTTTTTAGGGATGTGCAAGGTCCTGTCTTTGCCCCACTGAATGCCTGTTCAATAGGCTCCCGGTACATGCCAGGGACCTTTCAATGCATTCTAGAATGGATCTCCATATTTCGTGGGAATCATTGCTTTGCTGAAACTGCAATGGCCACATTCTGGGGTGTGTCCCAAGTGCTCCCAGGAGACTCACTCATCACGGCTGTGAACCTGACTTGAAATCCCCTCAGACTCTGGCCCTTTGTAATCTTGCTGCTTCCGACTACTCAGCGTTCCTGTTGCTATCCATGTCCACTGGGCGTTTGGGATCGCGGGATCCCATCCCTGATATCTTTTCTGTGTCTCTGGCTCTGCACTCTTTCTTAGCGTGCCTCTTTTTCTGGTGTCTCTCCTCCCTCTTCCTGTGTTCACTGGGACCCTCCTGTTTCTCCGATTTCTAGTATTGTAGCAGCACCTCATGTTGTCCATGTCCATGTGGTTTTTGGTCGCCTGCTTCCTGACCTCTTTCTCTGAGTGACTGTAGCGCTGCACTCTTTCTTAGCGTGCCTCTTTGTCTGGGGTCTCCTCCCTCTTCCTGCGTTCCCTCGGACCCTCCTGTTTCCAAGATTTCTAGTAGTGTAGCAGCACCTCATGTCCATGTCCATGTGGCTTTCAGTTGCCTGCTTCCTGACCTCTTTCTCTCTGTGTCTGTGGCTCCGCACTCTTTCTTAGTGTGTCTCTTTTTCTGGTGTCTCCTCCCAATTCCTGTGTTCCGTGGGACCCTCCTGTTTCCCACATTTCTAGTACTGTAGCAGCACCTCATCTTGTCCATGTCCGTGTGGTTTTTGGTCGCCTGCTTCCTTGCCTCTTTCTCTGTGTGTCTGTGGCTCTGCACTCTTTCTTAGCGTGCCTCTTTGTCTCGTGCCTCCTCTCTCTTTCTGAGTCCCCCGGGACCCTCCTGTTTCCCAGATTTCTAGTGCTGTAGCAGTACCTCATGTTCTCCATGTCCATGTGGCTTTCGGTTGCCTGCTTCCTGACCTCTTTCTCTGTGTCTGTGGCTCTGCACTCTTTCTTAGCGTGCCTCTTTGTCTGGTGTCTCCTCCCTCTTCCTGTGTTCCCTGGGACCCTCCTGTTTACCAAATTTCTAGTACTGTAGCAGCACCTCATTTTGTCCATGTGGCTTTCGGTCGCCTGCTTCCTGGCCTCTTTCTCTGTGTGTCTGTGGCTCTGCACTCTTTCTTAGCGGGCCTCTTTGTCTCGTGCCTCCTCTCTCTTTCTGAGTCCCCCGGGACCCTCCTGTTTCCCAGATTTCTAGTGCTGTAGCAGTACCTCATGTTCTCCATGTCCATGTGGCTTTCGGTCGCCTGTTTCCTGACCTCTTTGTGTGTTTGTCTGTGGCTCTGCACTCTTTCTTAGCGTGTCTCTTTGTCTGGTGTCTCCTCTCTCTTCCTGAGTTCCCTGGGACCCTCCTGTTTCCCAGCTTTCTAGCGTTGTAGCAGCACCTCATGCTTTCCATGGCTGTGACAGGACAGCACTTTGTATTTTGGTGCTAGGCTTTGGGTCATTCCTATTGGTTTACGATGTCTCTCTACTCTCTGCACTTCCCTTTTGGTTGTGCCCATCATGTCCTCATGGCTATCACTGGCTTTCCTTCAGACCCTGTCCCCAGTTTCTGGTTTTATGTCCCTTACTCCTCCATGTCGAGTACCCTTACCATCCCTTGCTCCTAGTCCTCCTGCCTTTCCTTTGACCCCCTTTGTTATTCCATTATTCCTTCCTCTGCTTCCTGGGGTACTCTTTTGGTGACCTGTATTTCTTTATATGTTGGCTGTTTATCAGCAAGGGTGTCAGTGACTTTAGGGGCACTTTATAGCACCTTTCAGCAGATAGCACTTAAACTCCCTCTGTAAAATCACTCTGTTAGAGCAAACTGCAGCCATGTGGAATTGTGATCTCTCTCTCATGTTCACAGAAGATCACATTCATGCAGAGCAAACGCTTTAGTTTCTCACATGGCACTTTGTCTTACTTGTTTAATCCTTCATCTGTTCTGCTGTAATATTCATAATAACTTGTGTTGATTTTATAAGGTTTTAACTAACCAATTTGCACTTTAAATTAATAAAAAGAATATTCCAATATGTGTATTCTGTTTTAGCCCTTGACGTCTGCTTCCCCCACCAATCCCCCCATCAGTATTCCCATTCCACTCCTATTGCCTTTGGCATTAGGTCTAAATATATGGGATAAAATACCCCCTACCACATGCCAAAAGGATATTGCAAGTAACCAAAGAGTTCCATGACTAACTAGAGGAACAAGGCCGAATGCCAAGTTCCTTTATAAGTTCACAGAACTCCCAATATTCTTAGGAGTATGCAAGGGGGTATGTTTCCCCTTATAACTAAAGCTCCCAGTATTATGCTCTTAATTTTCATATTTCCATCTATATGAATCCATATAAATTTGGTCATTTTATCTGTTTTTATCCTCGCTTACTTGTTGTAATGTTTAAAAAAAAGTCTAAATTGGTATTTCCCCAAACATTAAAATGAGAAAATGGTATTGATTAGAAGCCTGCAATGGATACTCACACAGATGGGTTCTTGCACATCAAGCCGCAATCTCTTTTCATATTAGACACGAATGGCCTGCTACTGCTGTTGCCTCAAGTCACACCTCTGCAGCCACTTCCACAGCTTCAATGGAAATACATGAGTTTTAATGTCTACCACCATTGCCCTGCAAGGCATGATGGACAACCTGGCGTCCTAAGCAAGACAGACCCATTTCTGCTTTCTTGCTTTGTTTCTTTTTTTACAAATAAATACTGAAAGGAAACAGTGATCACTTCCAGTGCTATGTGGATGACACTCAGCTCATTTTCAGGTTCCCCTCTGCCACCTCTTCTCCTCTCATCTCTGACTGCCTGTCCTCCATCCAGGAGTGGTGTGCCGCCAATGATCTCTGCCTTAATGCCATTAAGACTGAGATTCTCCTCATCGGCACACCCGCTCCCTCCTTTCCTGTCACTCTCTGGCCGGCCTCTCTTGGCCCTCTTCCTGCTCCCACCTGTGAGGCCAAAAACCTTGGGGCTATCTTCGACTCCACACTCTCCTTATCTCCTCACACCTCTGACGTCTCTAAGAAGTCACACTACCAGCTGCACCTCCTCAGAGGTATTCTTCCTTTCCTCTCCTTCCCCCAGAAGCTCCCTGTCTCCAGAGCCTGGGTTCTCTCTAGGTTGGACTACTGTAACAGCCTCTTTCTAAATCTACCTGCTTCTACAATCCACACTCTGCAACTTTTTCAGAAGAAGACTGTGAGACTTGTCCTTGGCCTCAAGCCCAGGGATTATATCTCTCTAGGACTGAAATCTCTGTACTGGCTCCCAGTGGCTGTGAGGATTAAGTTCAAAACCCTCTGCATTGTCCACAAGGCCTTCTGGGGCCTTGGGCCTCAATACCTTCAACTTTCTCTTCCTAAATATCTTCCTTCTCGAGCTCCTTGCTCATCCGCCTCCAACTCCCTCAGGGTCAGTCGCTTCTCCAAGCAACGAGTTGCTGATGGACCTCTCTCTCTTCGACTGGGGCCGCCCTCAGGAACAGCCTCCATGCCTCACTGAAACTTGAGGAGAACCATCTCCGGTTCCGGAAGCACCTCAAATCCTTTCTCCTTGCTTCTGCTTTTTCTCCTCCTCTCCCCTGCTGTACCCCTGGCTGAAACTGCACTGGTTACTTGGCCACCTGCTGATCTCGGGCCCAGGTCCCCTCCACCGCCAGTCGCACTCCTGCACTGCCTGCCTGGCAACCCCCGCACTCTAGACTGTTGCTGTATACCTTCAGTCCCTCTACCAGCACTTGACACTGGATGTCTGCACTTACCCTTGCACTTGCCACCAGCTGGCCATACTTACTATGTTAAAAAAAACAAGAAGTGGATGTTCCCAAAGTGGGGAACTCCCGTCCCCTGCACACTGTCTAAGATCTGTCAGAACAGACGAATCATTTTTAACCATATGGTGTCTGATATACAAAACACCATATGTAGTTAATGCTCTTCACATGTATTTATATACTGTTCATCAAAAATAATTGAAATGGAATTCTTTCATAAGTATTAATAAACCAAAACGTTCATGATTAACACAAGAGCTTCAATTTAATTCATCATTTGATGGCCCAACGCGTTTCGAGTATTCACTCTTCATCGGGGGCAAAATTCACAATTTTCAAAGTTTCTACAAAAGCAAAAACAAATTACTGAAGAAAGTATTAATGCTTAATATTATAAAACTTAAACAAATCTACTGTGCAACAACAGTTTGTGGCAATCAAAACAATATACATCTTCAAACCAAGCATGATAAATACATGATATGTGTAACATCTATGTAGTGCTTCAATATTGACATCAACATTGTTATCAACCTAATGATGTACATTTTAGTTACACTTAGTGAATTCAACACTCCAATCAGTCCAGAAAACTAAGGACTATTTATTTGAACCAAAGCAGCTCACCCTCCCTGGTGCTGAATCACCTATTGCCTCAGTGCGTGCCTTGAGCAAGCTTCCATGAAGGGTGTTCACCCTTGCGAGGCGGGCAACAGCACCCCAGGAACCCACAGCCATTGTTTCTATTTTGCCAGAATCTGGGGGGAGTTGAAAGTGTGCCTAAGTGACTGCTTCAGGGGGGGACAGAGTCCTGCTGCTGACCTGTCTTGGGACACGAACTTCTGATTCTGAGCCTGCGATCTAGATGTGCCAATAGTATGCCAGGTGTTGCTCTTCACAGCCAAGGGCATTTAGAGGGGCATCTCAGTCTCGAGTCATGGCAGGTGCAAGGTCCCACTGGCATGGAGAACCTCCCGTTGCTGTCGGGAAGACTGGCTGTGTCTCTCCATGCATTGGAACTCCTCTGCCCTGGAGCTGCTGCCATAAGCATGTAAGCATGACCTAGAGTTCTCTAACTCAGCTACTGTTCCAGGGAACCGCCATCTGGCTGCAAGTATGGACGGAGCCTAGTCAAGTAGGGAACCGCCGTTTCGCTGCAAGTACGGAGCCTAGGCAAGTAGGGAACCGCCATCTGGCTGCAAGTACGGGCGGCGCCTAGTCAAGTAGGGAACCGCTGTCTGGCTGCAAGTACGGAGCCTAGGCAAGTAGGGTACCACCATCTGGCTGCAATTATGGAGCCTAGGCAAGTAGGGAACTGTCGTCTGGCTGCAAGTACAGGGCCTCGGCAAATTGGGAGCTGCTGTTTGGCTGCAAGTACGGATCTTAGGCAAGTAGGGAACTGCTGTCTGGCTGCAAGTACAGAGCCTAGGGAAATAAGGAACTGCCGTCTGGCTGCAAGTACTGAGTCTAGGCAAATAGGGAACTGACATCTGGCTGCAAGTACGGAGCCTACGCAAGAAGGGTACCTCCGTCTGGCTGCAAGTACAAACAGAGCCTAGTCAAGTAGGGAACCACTGCCTGGCTGCAAGTACGGAGCCAAGGCAAGTAGGGAACCGCTGTCTGGCTGCAAGTACGAACAGAGCCTAGTCAAGTAGGGAATCGCAGTCTGGCTGCCAGTACGGAACCTAGGCAAGTAGGGAACCACCGTCTGGCTGCAAGTACGGACGGAGCCTAGCCAAGTAGGGAACCGCCATCTCGCTGCATGTACAGAGCCTAGTCAAGTAGGGAACCACCATCTGGCTGCAAGTACGGAGCCTCAGCAAGTAGGGAACAACTGTTTGGCTGCAAGTTTGGAGCCTAGGCAAGCAGGGAACTGCTGTCTAGCTGCAAGTACGGACAGAGCCTCGGCAAGTAGGGAACTGCCATCTGGCTGCAAGTACGGAGCCTAGCCAAGTAGGGGACCGCCGTCTGGCTACAAGTACGGATGTAGCCTAGGCAAGTAGGGAACTGCCATCTGGCTGCAAGTATGGAGCCTAGGCAAGTAGGGAACCGCCGTCTGGCTGCAAGTACGGAGCCTAGGCAAGTAGGGAACCACCGTCTGGCTGCAAGTACGGAGCCTAGGCAGGTAGGGAACAGCTGTCTGGCTGCAAGTACGGACCGAGCCTAGGCAAGTAGGGAACTTCCATCTGGCTGCAAGTATAGAGCCTAGGCAAGCAGGGAACTGCTGTCTAGCTGCAAGTACGGACAGAGCCCCGGCAAGTATGGAACTGCCGTCTGGCTGCAAGTACGGAGCCTAGGCAAGAAGGGAACTGCTGTCTGGCTGCAAGTACGGACCAAGCCTAGGCAAGTAGGGAACCGCCATTTGGCTGCAAGTACGGAGCCTCGGCAAGTAGGAAACCGCCGTCTGGCTACAAGTACGGAGCCTAGGCAAGTAGGGAACCACCGTCTGGCTGCAAGTACGGAGCCTAGGCAGGTAGGGAACAGCTGTCTGGCTGCAAGTACGGACCGAGCCTAGGCAAGTAGGGAACTTCCATCTAGCTGCAAGTACAGAGCCTAGGCAAGCAGGGAACTGCTGTCTAGCTGCAAGTACGGACAGAGCCCCGGCAAGTATGGAACTGCCGTCTGGCTGCAAGTACGGAGCCTAGGCAAGAAGGGAACTGCTGTCTGGCTGCAAGTACGGACCAAGCCTAGGCAAGTAGGGAACCGCCATTTGGCTGCAAGTACGGAGCCTCGGCAAGTAGGAAACCGCCATTGTTAGAGCTTGTCGGATCATGGAGACATTCAGCGTCTGTTGGGCTCCTGTGTTATTCCGAAAGCTTTGGCATACATGTTTTTGCAATCAGACAAGCAAGGTTAAAGAATCCACGTGTCGCATATGCAGGGATCGAAATTAAGATTGCAGGAGCTAAATGCAGCTCATGGTTATCCAGAATTACTCTATGACAAGGAGCTACCACTGGGAACCAGGAGCTAGTAGATAGCATTTCACAAATCGAACTTCCACATAACATGCTAACATCATTTTGCTCATCATTTAGGATCTTGCATGCTTTAAATGTTTTATAGAGGTGTCCTAATGTTTATCTTCAATTCATCACAAATGCACAGAGTTAAATTCACATGGGTGTGTTTGTTTGGGATTAGTTGGCATCGGGAGCCATACGTTGCTCCTGGTAGCTGTTGGAGTCAAGCTAAGCAGGCTCTTCTAGGCTACAAGCAGGAGCTAAATAGCTCCCAGCCCCCCCTCAATTTTGAACCTTGACAATTATTATTTTCTCAACATTACCCAGAAGGATTTGATGGGCACTAATGTGGGAGGTGTGCCAATGATCTCCTCAAAAGTAGCAGCAACGTCAAGCCAAAAAAGAGTAGACTAGAACATCTGTATAAAATGATCCAGTAACATCTGGTATTTCGACCATGAATCATTTGTGACCATGGAGAATTTAGCAACTCATCCACCACGTATGTTTTTCTCATGCAACAATGGAATGTTAGGAATTTTCCACAGGTGTACATGTCTGTACATGCCTGTTATGTGGCATAGAGATGTACAAACTAACCTGGTCCAGTTATTCATCGTTTCGTGAACAGGCTCGAATGTACAAGTATTGTCATATTTAGCATTAAATATCGCAGATTGAAGATTGCATGGAATGGTTCCACGTCTCTCAAACCCAACATGTGGCCAAGAACAATGGGAAGCGTTCCAGTAGAACACCAAATGCATCAGAGCTACTAAACAACAATGCTCAAAGTCATGGGGTCCTAATCTACCCACATCAAAGGGATGTATGGTATGTCTCCACCCCATCCTGGTGTTACCCTGCCCCAAAAGGAATTCATATGGTCTAGTACGCAAAGTATGAAAGAAGGATCTACCAGACCATATGGGCAGCTACTATCATCTTCAATGATGAAAGGTGACCATGCAATGACAGTGATAATTAAGACCAGGTCCGCAACTTAGTGAAAAGTGTTCGGAGATGGGCACCAGATTCCCGTCATAAAGAGAATTGCGTGTTCTGGTTACACAGACTCCAAGGCATGTTGGCGATGCAGGAGCCCACCTGAATCCATAAGGTCGCGGGTGGAATAGTGGCATTGGTTAAGGGAAATTATGTGCTTTTAGTACAAATAACCTGGAATTTCTAAAGGTGGTAGAGTCTCACTCTTCTAATCAAATGATGTTTCTTGCAGTCCCTCAGTCTCTGTGATACACAGGAGAGGATGGAAAGTGCTATGAGATGCCACCATGCACTATCAAGCACTAAATGTTCACCTCTCTGGAGAACATTCCGTCATCAAGGTGTTCACATGGTCCAATGAGCCTCAGTCACTCAACATCATGCTTTCGGTAGCATCCCTGCTGGTAAAAGAGTCACAAGGCACCAGGAGACCCGTCAGAGTTTATGCTATGCGGGGGCGCAGCTGGCCCATAGAGTGGTGTGTAGGTGTAATAATGCAGATGAGCGTGGCACTGGGTCTGGCCACACCCTCACCAGTTCCTGAGCATGAACGAAAGTACAAGTTGAGAACCGTTTAGTAAAACACCAATGGAAACGCAGCCGCCATCAAGAGTAGAATAGGCTGTGTGACACAGAGTAGGGTGAGAAGTAGTTTGCATTCACAGGAGTAGGCACAGGTTGGAGAACTACCCAGACAGGGTTACACTAGTAGTATAGAGATGGGCAGGTAGGGAGAGGTTTCAGTGGGGAAAAACTAAATGGCAGTTTGCAATACCCGTAAAACACTAACATGGCAGAGAAAGAACCAGCGTACCACCAGTACTCAGACCAAAACCTGCAAAGCCTCAATTCCTAAATATTGCATCCTGACAATAAGTTGCTTAACCCAAGTTCCAGGCCTCACAATGCTCAGACAGTAGCCCAGGCACCACGGTCAGTGTCCCGAGGCGAGAGTTCTGCTTAGAAAGTGAAACCGCATCAGATAACGTTTCTCAGGGCACACAGCATACAATTATTAAAGCTAATTAGTTTCAGATGGAAGGAGTGAGAAATCGTTATATCCTTCAATGCCATGTCCAAGTGGATACTTTGCCAACGTATGCCAATTGATCCCAGAATGAATGAATACATAGTGCCCCAAGTGACTGGCGAACGAAAGCACACACGTTAGGACATCAAAAACTCCAATAAATAGATGAAATTGATCTCTGAACAGTGGTTCTCTATCATGTAATCGAAACAATGGTCATTTATTCCAGGCCCAATTAGATTGTACACCTGCAAATTCCTTAGCACATGCAGACACAGAGGCGACATGACAAGGCCATGAAACGACTGGCAGATAAGGTCTCTGGCATGGGAACGACAAGGGAGTAATTTCTTTAAACTGAATCAGTGAGGTCGGCAATCTCTCATTCCCAACCACATACCAGGGCACCACATTATGACACGAGGAACTGTAAGATTCCCCTGAGCAGTATTTTTGTATTTGCATTTGATTTTTTATAGCGCCTAAAACCTAAGCACTGTACATAATTAAACAGTACAAAAACAAGTAAATATGGTATAATTTGTGGGAAATTATGCAGAAGAAAGAAAATGAGATTCAGGCAGAGTATGGAAAAGCAAGAAAGAAGTAATAGAACAAATGGAGAGATGGAGGGAATTCCAAAGGTTGGGGGACAGAAGAGAAAAACAACGAAAGCACGACTTGGCATAAGGTGAACGAGGGAAAGAGAGCAAGAATTGCGATTCAGATCATAGAGATCGGGTGGGGTGATACCTGGAGATATAGTGATCCATGGGGGGAGCCATAGCATAAAGAGATTTAAATACAAGACATAAAAAGTGGCATTGAAGTGGGGAATGAAAGGAAAATAAGATGAGGAGAAGAATGGAAGATGGATTTCAGGGGAGCAGAATCTGAGTAAGAGGGAGGAACAGCAATCCAGACAGGAAAGAAGGAAACTAGAAACAAGCATTGGAGCAGCATTAAAAGAAAAGCTCGGCTGCACTTGCGAATATTAAACAGATAAAAATGGCAGGATTGTGCTACCACAGAAATGAGAAAAGAAAATGAAGAGTAGGATCAAAGACAACACCAAGGTTATGGGCAGTGGAAGAAAGAGAGAGAAGTGATGGAGGAAAGAACATAGAAGAAGCTGGAATGGAGATGGAATACAAGAGGAGAGGACAAATACAATCTCTGTTTTGGAGGCATTTAAGTGTAGGAAAATGTCTGACATCCAGGATTCGATGGCAGAGAGACAAGCAGAAAGGTTTGAGTACAGAGATTCTGAAAACAACGAAAATTAAAAAAATATTTAGGAACCACCTCCATAGAAATGAAACGAGAAATAAATGAGGAGATAAAATTGACAAAGGAATAGTATATAGTATGGAAAGCAGAGACCCTCGAACAGAGCCCTGAGGGACACCACAACGAAGTGGGAGAGATGGCGAGAAATTGCCAGCCCAGGAGACAGAATAGAAGCAATTAGAGAGATACGAAAGCAACCAATTGCAGTAGCCAGATGGAACTTTCATCTAATGTCACCCTGTCCCAAGAAGCTACCTCCAAAGGCCCTGTGGCACCCTGATTATAGCACTGGATGCTCCTAAACTGTACAAGTATCCAGGCCCTGGCTTATGCATCAGGCGTGGTGCATTCGAGTCCTTGCAGTCGCACCCTCTCTGAGTCATCAGGAAGTCTACATTTTTAGGGATGTGCAAGGTCCTGTCTTTGCCCCACTGAATGCCTGTTCACTAGGCTCCCGGTACATGCCAGGGACCTTTCAATACATTCTAGAATGGATCTCCATATTTCGTGGGAATTATTGCTTTGCTGAAACTATGCAATGGCCACATTCTGGGGTGTGTCCCAGGTGCTCCCAGGAGACTCACTCATCACAGCTGTGAACCTGACTTGAAATCCCCTCAGACTCTGGCCCTTTGTAATCTTGCTGCTTCCGACTACTCAGCGTTCCTGTTGCTATCCATGTCCACTGGGCGTTTGGGATCGCGGGATCCCATCCCTGATATCTTTTCTGTGTCTCTGGCTCTGCACTCTTTCTTAGCGTGCCTCTTTTTCTGGTGTCTCCTCCCTCTTCCTGCGTTCCCTGGAACCCTCCTGTTTCCAAGATTTCTAGTAGTGTAGCAGCTCCTCATGTCCATGTCCATGTGGATTTCAGTCACCTGCTTCCTAACCTCTTTCTCTGTGTGACTGTGGCTCTGCACACTTTCTTAGTGTGCCTCTTTTTCTGGTGTCTCTCCTCCCTCTTCCTGTGTTCACTGGGACCCTCCTGTTTCTCCGATTTCTAGTATTGTAGCAGCACCTCATGTTGTCCATGTCCATGTGGTTTTTGGTCGCCTGCTTCCTGACCTCTTTCTCTGAGTGACTGTAGCTCTGCACTCTTTCTTAGCGTGCCTCTTTGTCTGGGGTCTCCTCCCTCTTCCTACGTTCCCTCGGACCCTCCTGTTTCCAAGATTTCTAGTACTGTAGCAGCACCTCATGTCCATGTCCATGTGGCTTTCAGTTGCCTGCTTCCTGACCTCTTTCTCTCTGTGTCTGTGGCTCCGCACTCTTTCTTAGTGTGTCTCTTTTTCTGGTGTCTCCTCCCTCTTCCTGTGTTCCGTGGGACCCTCCTGTTTCCCACATTTCTAGTACTGTAGCAGCACCTCATCTTGTCCATGTCCGTGTGGTTTTTGGTCGCCTGCTTCCTGGCCTCTTTCTCTGTGTGTCTGTGGCTCTGCACTCTTTCTTAGCGTGCCTCTTTGTCTCGTGCCTCCTCTCTCTTTCTGAGTCCCCCGGGACCCTCCTGTTTCCCAGATTTCTAGTGCTGTAGCAGTACCTCATGTTCTCCATGTCCATGTGGCTTTCGGTTGCCTGCTTCCTGACCTCTTTCTCTGTGTCTGTGGCTCTGCACCATATCTTAGCGTGTCTCTTTTTCTGGTGTCTCCTCCCTCTTCCTGTGTTCCCTGGCACCCTCCTGTGTCCCACAGTCCTAGTATTGTAGCAGCACCTGATGTTGTCCATGTCCATGTGGCTTTCGGTCACCTGCTTCCTGACCTCTTTTTCTGTCTCTCTGGCTCTGCACTCTTTCTTAGCGTGCCTCTTTGTCTGGTGTCTCCTCCCTCTTCCTGTGTTCCCTGGGACCCTCCTGTTTACCAAATTTCTAGTATTGTAGCAGCACCTCATTTTGTCCATGTGGCTTTCGGTCGCTTGCTTCCTGATCTCTTTCTGTGTTTGTCTGTGGATCTGCACTCTTTCTTAGCATGTCTCTTTGTCTGGTGTCTCCTCCCTCCTCCTGTGCTCTCTGAACCCTCCTGTTTCCCAGATGTCTAGTATTGTAGCAGGACCTCATGTTGTCCATGTCCATGTGGCTTTCGGTCGCCTGCTTCCTGGCCTCTTTCTCTGTGTGTCTGTGGCTCTGCACTCTTTCTTAGCGGGCCTCTTTGTCTCGTGCCTCCTCTCTCTTTCTGAGTCCCCCGGGACCCTCCAGTTTCCCAGATTTCTAGTGCTGTAGCAGTACCTCATGTTCTCCATGTCCATGTGGCTTTCGGTCACCTGCTTCCTGACCTCTTTCTCTCTGTGTCTGTGGCTCCGCACTCTTTCTTAGTGTGTCTCTTTTTCTGGTGTCTCCTCCCTCCTCCTGTGCTCTCTGAACCCTCCTGTTTCCCACAGTTCTAGTATTGTGGCAGCACCTGATGTTGTTCATGTCCATGCGGCTTTCAGTTGCCTGCTTACTTATCTCTTTCTCCATGTGTCTGTGACTCTGCACTCTTTCTTCGCCTACCTATTCGTCTGGGGTCTCCGCCCTCTTCCTGTGTTCCCTGGGACCCTCCGGTTTCCCGGCTGTCTAGTATTGTAGCAGCACCTCATGTTGTCCATGTGGTTTTCGGTCGCCTGCTTCCTGATCTCTTTCTTTCTGTGTCTGTGGCTCTGCACTCTTTCTTAGCGTGCATCTTTGTCTGGCGTCTCCTCCCTCTTGCTGTGTTCCCTGGGGCCCCCTGTTTACCAGACTTCTAGTAGTGTAGCAGCACCTCATGTTGTCCATGTCCATGTGGCTTTCGGTCGACTGCGTCCTGACCACTTTTTCTGTGTGTCTGTGGCTCTGCAGTCTTTCTTAGCATGCCTCTTTGTTTGGGGTGTCCTTCCTCTTCCTGAGTTCCCTGGGACCCTCCTGTTTCCTACATTTCTAGTATTGTAGCAGCACCTCATGTTGCCCTGTGGCTTTCGGTCGCCTGCTTCCTGACCTCTTTTTCTCTGTGTCTGTGGCTCTGCACTCTTTCTTAGCGGGCCTCTTTGCCTGGGGTCTCCTCCCTCTTCCTGTGTTCCCTGGGACCCTCCTGTTTCCCCGATTTCTAGTATTGTAGCAGCATCTGATGTTGTCCATGTCCATGTGGCTTTCAGTCGCCTGTTTCCTGACCTCTTTGTGTGTTTGTCTGTGGCTCTGCACTCTTTCTTAGCGTGTCTCTTTGTCTCGTGCCTCCTCTCTCTTTCTGAGTCCCCCGGGACCCTCCTGTTTCCCAGATTTCTAGTACTGTAGCAGCACCTCATCTTGTCCATGTCCGTGTGGTTTTTGGTCGCCTGCTTCCTTGCCTCTTTCTCTGTGTGTCTGTGGCTCTGCACTCTTTCTTAGCGTGCCTCTTTGTCTCGTGCCTCCTCTCTCTTTCTGAGTCCCCCGGGACCCTCCTGTTTCCCAGATTTCTAGTGCTGTAGCAGTACCTCATGTTCTCCATGTCCATGTGGCTTTCGGTTGCCTGCTTCCTGACCTCTTTCTCTGTGTCTGTGGCTCTGCACTCTTTCTTAGCGTGCCTCTTTGTCTGGTGTCTGCTCCCTCTTCCTGTGTTCCCTGGGACCCTCCTGTTTACCAAATTTCTAGTACTGTAGCAGCACCTCATTTTGTCCATGTGGCTTTCGGTCGCCTGCTTCCTGGCCTCTTTCTCTGTGTGTCTGTGGCTCTGCACTCTTTCTTAGCGGGCCTCTTTGTCTCGTGCCTCCTCTCTCTTTCTGAGTCCCCCGGGACCCTCCTGTTTCCCAGATTTCTAGTGCTGTAGCAGTACCTCATGTTCTCCATGTCCATGTGGCTTTCGGTCGCCTGTTTCCTGACCTCTTTGTGTGTTTGTCTGTGGCTCTGCACTCTTTCTTAGCGTGTCTCTTTGTCTGGTGTCTCCTCTCTCTTCCTGAGTTCCCTGGGACCCTCCTGTTTCCCAGCTTTCTAGCGTTGTAGCAGCACCTCATGCTTTCCATGGCTGTGACAGGACAGCACTTTGTATTTTGGTGCTAGGCTTTGGGTCATTCCTATTGGTTTACGATGTCTCTCTAGTCTCTGCACTTCCCTTTTGGTTGTGCCCATCATGTCCTCATGGCTATCACTGGCTTTCCTTCAGACCCTGTCCCCAGTTTCTGGTTTTATGTCCCTTACTCCTCTATGTCGAGTACCCTTACCATCCCTTGCTCCTAGTCCTCCTGCCTTTCCTTTGACCCCCTTTGTTATTCCATTATTCCTTCCTCTGCTTCCTGGGGTACTCTTTTGGTGACCTGTATTTCTTTATATGTTGGCTGTTTATCAGCAAGGGTGTCAGTGACTTTAGGGGCACTTTATAGCACCTTTCAGCAGATAGCACTTAAACTCCCTCTGTAAAATCACTCTGTTAGAGCAAACTGCAGCCATGTGTAATTGTGATCTCTCTCTCATGTTCACAGAAGATCACATTCATGCAGAGCAAACGCTTTAGTTTCTCACATGGCACTTCGTCCTACTTGTTTAATCCTTCATCTGTTCTGCTGTAATATTCATAATAACTTGTGTTTAGTTTATAAGGTTTTAACTAACCAATTTGCACTTTAAATTAATAAAAAGAATATTCCAATATGTGTATTCTGTTTTAGCCCTTGACGTCTGCTTCCCCCACCAATCCCCCCGTCAGTATTCCCATTCCACTCCTATTGCCTTTGGCATTAAGTCTAAATATATGGGATAAAATACCCCCTACCACATGCCAAAAGGATATTGCAAGTAACCAAAGAGTTCCATGACTAACTAGAGGAACAAGGCCGAATGCCAAGTTCCTTTATAAGTTCACAGAACTCCCAATATCCTTAGGAGTATGGCAGGGGGTATGTTTCCCCTTATAACTAAAGCTCCCAGTATTATGCTCTTAATTTTCATATTTCCATCTATATGAATCCATATAAATTTGGTCATTTTATCTGTTTTTTATCCTTGCTTACTTGTTGTAATGTTTAAAAAAAAGTCTAAATTGGTATTTCCCCAAACATTAAAATGAGAAAATGGTATTGATTAGAAGCCTGCAATGGATACTCACACAGATGGGTTCTTGCACATCAAGCCGCAATCTCTTTTCATATTAGACACGAATGGCCTGCTACTGCTGTTGCCTCAAGTCACACCTCTGCAGCCACTGCCACAGCTTCAATGGAAATACATGGGTTTTAATGTCTACCACCATTGCCCTGCAAGGCATGATGGACAACCTGGCGTCCTAAGCAAGACAGACCCATTTCTGCTTTCTTGCTTTGTTTCTTTTTTTACAAATAAATACTGAAAGGAAACAGTGATCACTTCCAGTGCTATGCGGATGACACTCAGCTCATTTTCAGGTTCCCCTCTGCCACCTCTTCTCCTCTCATCTCTGACTGCCTGTCCTCCATCCAGGAGTGGTGTGCCGCCAATGATCTCTGCCTTAATGCCATTAAGAATGAGATTCTCCTCATCGGCACACCCGCTCCCTCCTTTCCTGTCGCTCTCTGGCCGGCCTCTCTTGGCCCTCTTCCTGCTCCCACCTGTGAGGCCAAAAACCTTGCGGCTATCTTCGACTCCACACTTTCCTTCTCTCCTCACACCTCTGACGTCTCTAAGAAGTCACACTACCAGCTGCACCTCCTCAGAGGTATTCTTCCTTTCCTCTTCTTCCCCCAGAAGCTCCGTGTCTCCAGAGCCTGGGTTCTCTCTAGGTTGGACTACTGTAACAGCCTCTTTCTAAATCTACCTGCTTCTACTCTCCACACTCTGCAACTTATTCAGAACAAGACTGTGAGACTTGTCCTTGGCCTCAAGCCCAGGGATTATATCTCTCTAGGACTGAAATCTCTGCACTGGCTCCCAGTGGCTGTGAGGATTAAGTTCAAAACCCTCTGCATTGTCCACAAGGCCTTCTGGGGCCTTGGGCCTCAATACCTTCAACTCTCTCTTCCTAAATATCTTCCTTCTCGAGCTCCTCGCTCATCCGCCTCCAACTCCCTCAGGGTCAGTCGCTTCTCCAAGCAACGAGTTGCTGATGGACCTCTCTCTCTTCGAGTGGGGCCGCCCTCAGGAACAGCCTCCATGCCTCACTGAAACTTGAGGAGAACCATCTCCGGTTCCGGAAGCACCTCAAATCCTTTCTCCTTGCTTCTGCTTTTTCTCCTCCTCTCCCCTGCTGAACCCCTGGCTGAAACTGCACTGGTTACTTGGCCACCTGCTGATCTCGGGCCCAGGTTCCCTCCACCGCCAGTCGCACTCCTGCACTGCCTGCCTGGCAACCCCCGCACTCTAGACTGTTGCTGTATACCTTCAGTCCCTCTACCAGCACTTGACACTGGATGTCTGCACTTACCCTTGCACTTGCCACCAGCTGGCCATACTTACTATGTTAAAAAAAACAAGAAGTGGATGTTCCCAAAGTGGGGAACTCCCGTCCCCTGCACACTGTCTAAGATCTGTCAGAACACTGACGAATAATTTTTAACCATATGGTGTCTGATATACAAAACACCATATGTAGTTAATGCTCTTCACATGTATTTATATACTGTTCATCAAAAATAATTGAAATGGAATTCTTTCATAAGTATTAATAAACCAAAACGTTCATGATTAACACAAGAGCTTCAATTTAATTCATCCTTTGATGGCCCAACGCGTTTCGAGTATTCACTCTTCATCGGGGGCAAAATTCACAATTTTCAAAGTTTCTACAAAAGCAAAAACAAATTACGGAAGAATGTATTAATGAATAATATTATAAAACTTAAACAAATCTACTGTGCAACAACAGTTTGTGGCAATCAAAACAATATACATCTTCAAACCAAGCATGATAAATACATGATATGGGTAACATCTATGTAGTGCTTCAATATTGACATCAACATTGTTAGCAACCTATTGATGTACATTTTAGTTACACTTAGTGAATTCAACACTCCAATCAGTCCAGAAAACTAAGGACTATTTATTTGAACCAAACCAGCTCACCCTCCCTGGTGCTGAATCACCTATTGCCTCAGTGCGTGCCTTGAGCAAGCTTCCATGAAGGGTGTTCACCCTTGCGAGGCGGGCAACAGCACCACAGGGACCCACAGCCATTGTTTCTATTTTGCCAGAATCTGGGGGGAGTTGAAAGTGTGCCTAAGTGACTGCTTCAGGGGGGGACAGAGTCCTGCTGCTGACCTGCCTTGGGACATGAACTTCTGATTCTGAGCCTGCGATCTAGATGTGCCAATAGTATGCCAGGTGTTGCTCCTCACAGCCAAGGGCATTTAGAGGGGCATCTCAGTCTCGAGCCATGGCAGGTGCAAGGTCCCACTGGCATGGAGAACCTCCCATTGAAGTCGGGAAGACTGGCTGTGTCTCTCCATGCATTGGAATTCCTCTGCCCTGGAGCTGCTGCCATAAGCATGTAAGCATGACCTAGAGTTCTCTAACTCAGCTACTGTTCCAGGGAACCGCCGTCTGGCTGCAAGTATGGCCGGAGCCTAGTCAAGTAGGGAACCGCCGTCTCGCTGCAAGTACAGAGCCTAGGCAAGTAGGGAACCGCCATCTGGCTGCAAGTACGGGTGGCGCCTAGTCAAGTAGGGAACCGCCGTCTGGCTGCAAGTACGGAGCCTAGGCAAGTAGGGTACCACCATCTGGCTGCAATTATGGAGCCTAGGCAAGTAGGGAACTGCCGTCTGGCTGCAAGTACAGGGCCTCGGCAAATTGGGAGCTGCTGTCTGGCTGCAAGTACGGATCCTAGGCAAGTAGGGAACTGCTGTCTGGCTGCAAGTACAGAGCCTAGGGAAATAAAGAACTGACGTCTGGCTGCAAGTACTGAGCCTAGGAAAATAGGGAACTGTCATCTGGCTGCAAGTACGGAGCCTACGCAAGAAGGGTACCTCCGTCTGGCTGCAAGTACAAACAGAGCCTAGTCAAGTAGGGAACCACCGCCTGGCTGCAAGTACGGAGCCAAGGCAAGTAGGGAACCGCCGTCTGGCTTCAAGTACGAACAGAGCCTAGTCAAGTAGGGAATCGCAGTCTGGCTGCCAGTACGGAACCTAGGCAAGTAGGGAACCATCGTCTGGCTGCAAGTACGGACGGAGCCTAGCCAAGTAGGGAACCGCCATCTCGCTGCATGTACAGAGCCTAGTCAAGTAGGGAACCACCATCTGGCTGCAAGTACGGAGCCTCAGCAAGTAGGGAACAACTGTTTGGCTGCAAGTTTGGAGCCTAGGCAAGCAGGGAACTGCTGTCTAGCTGCAAGTACGGACAGAGCCTCGGCAAGTAGGGAACTGCCATCTGGCTGCAAGTACGAAGCCTAGCCAAGTAGGGAACCGCCGTCTGGCTACAAGTACGGATGTAGCCTGGGCAAGTAGGGAACCGCCATCTGGCTGCAAGTACGGAGCCTAGGCAAGTAGGGAACCGCCGTCTGGCTGCAAGTACGGAGCCTAGGCAAGTAGGGAACCACCGTCTGGCTGCAAGTACGGAGCCTAGGCAGGTAGGGAACAGCTGTCTGGCTGCAAGTACGGACCGAGCCTAGGCAAGTAGGGAACTTCCATCTGGCTGCAAGTACAGAGCCTAGGCAAGCAGGGAACTGCTGTCTAGCTGCAAGTACGGACAGAGCCCCGGCAAGTTTGGAACTGCCGTCTGGCTGCAAGTACGGAGCCTAGGCAAGAAGGGAACTGCTGTCTGGCTGCAAGTACGGACCAAGCCTAGGCAAGTAGGGAACCACCTTCTGGCTGCAAGTACGGAGCCTAGGCAAGTAGGAAACCACCATTGTTAGAGCTTGTCGGATGTTGGAGACATTCAGCGTCTGTTGGGCTCCTGTGTGATTCCTAAAGATTTGGCATACATGTTTTTGCAATCAGACAAGCAAGGTTAAAGAATCCACGTGTCGCATATGCAGGGATCGAAATTAAGATTGCAGGAGCTTAATGCAGCTCATGGTTATCCAGAATTACTCTATGACAAGGAGCTACCACTGGGAACCAGGAGCTAGTAGATAGCATTTCACAAATCGAACTTCCACATAACATGCTAACATCATTTTGCTCATCATTTAGGATCTTGCATGCTTTAAATGTTGTATAGAGGTGTCCTAATGTTTATCTTCAATTCATCACAAATGCACAGAGTTAAATTCACATGGGTGTGTTTGTTTGGGATTAGTTGGCATCGGGAGCCATACGTTGCTCCTGGTAGCTGTTGGAGTCAAGCTAAGCAGGCTCTTCTAGGCTACAAGCAGGAGCTAAATAGCTCCCAGCCCCCCCTCAATTTTGAACCTTGACAATTATTATTTTCTCAACATTACCCAGAAGGATTTGATGGGCACTAATGTGGGAGGTGTGCCAATGATCTCCTCAAAAGTAGCAGCAACGTCAAGCAAAAAAGAGTAGAAAAGAACATCTGTATAAAATGATCCAGTAACATCTGGTATTTCGACCATGAATCATTTGTGACCATGGAGAATTTAGCAACTCATCCACCACGTATGTTTTTCTCATGCAACAATGGAATGTTAGGAATTTTCCACAGGTGTACATGTCTGTACATGCCTGTTATGTGGCATAGAGATGTACAAACTAACCTGGCCCAGTTATTCATCGTTTCGTGAACAGGGTCGAATGTACAAGTATTGTCATATTTAGCATTAAATATCGCAGATTGAAGATTGCATGGAATGGTTCCACATCTCTCAAACCCAACATGTGGCTAAGAACAATGGGAAGCGTTCCAGTAGAACACCAAATGCATCAGAGCTACTAAACAACAATGCTCAAAGTCATGGGGTCCTAATCTACCCACATCAAAGGGATGTATGATATGTCTCCACCCCATCCTGGTGTTACCCTGCCCCAAAAGGAATTCATATGTTCTAGTACGCAATGTATGAAAGAAGGATCTGCCAGACCATATGGGCAGCTACTATCATCTTCAATGATGAAAGGCGACCATGCAATGACAGTGGTAATTAAGACCAGGTCCGCAACTTAGTGAAAAGTGTTCGGAGATGGGCACCAGATTCCCGTCATAAAGAGAATTGCGTGTTCTGGTTACACAGACTCCAAGGCATGTTGGCGATGCAGGAGCCCACCTGAATCCATAAGGTCGCGGGTGGAATAGTGGCATTGGTTAAGGAAAATAATGAGCTTTTAGTACAAATAACCTGGAATTTCTAAAGGTGGTAGAGTCTCACTCTTCTAATCAAATGTTGTTTCTTGCAGTCCCTCAGTCTCTGTGATACACAGGAGAGGATGGAAAGTGCTATGGGATGCCACCATGCACTATCAAGCACTAAATGTTCACCTCTCTGGAGAACATTCCGTCATCAAGGTGTTAACATGGTCCAATGAGCCTCAGTCACTCAACATCATGCTTTCGGTAGCATCCCTGCTGGTAAAAGAGTCACAAGGCACCTTGAGACCCGTCAGAGTTTATGCTATGCGGGGGCGCAGCTGGCCCATAGAGTGGTGTGTAGGTGTAATAATGCAGATGAGCGTGGCACTGGGTCTGGCCACACCCTCACCAGTTCCTGAGCATGAACGAAAGTACAAGTTGAGAACCGTTTAGTAAAACACCAATGGAAACGCAGCCGCCATCAAGAGTAGAATAGGCTGTGTGACACAGAGTAGGGTGAGAAGTAGTTTGCATTCACAGGAGTAGGCACAGGTTGGAGAACTACCCAGACAGGGTTACACTAGTAGTATAGAGATGGGCAGGTAGGGAGAGGTTTCAGTAGGGAAAAACTAAATGGCAGTTTGCAATACCCGTAGAACACTAACATGGCAGAGAAAGAACCAGCGTACCGCCAGTACTCAGACCAAAACCTGCAAAGCCTCAATTCCTAAATATTGCATCCTGACAATAAGTTGCTTAACCCAAGTTCCAGGCCTCACAATGCTCAGACAGTTGCCCAGGCACCATAGTCAGTGTCCCGAGGCGAGAGTTCTGCTTAGAAAGTGAAACCGCATCAGATAACGTTTCTCAGGGCACACAGCATACAATTATTAAAGCTAATTAGTTTCATATGGAATCAGTGAGAAATCGATATATCCTTCAATGCCATGTCCAAGTGGATACTTTGCCAACATCTGCCAATTGATCCCAGAATGAATGAATACATAGTGCCCCAGGTGACTGGCGAACAAAATCACACACGTTAGGACATCAAAAACTCCAATAAATAGATGAAATTGATCTCTGAACAGTGGTTCTCTATCATGTAATCGAAACAATGGTCATTTATTCCAGGCCCAATTACATTGTACACCTGCAAATTCCTTAGCACATGCAGACACAGAGACGACATGCCAAGGCCATGAACAGACTGGCAGATAAGGTCTCTGGCATGGGAACGACAAGGGAGTAATTTCTTTAAACTGAATCAGTGCGGTCGGCAATCTCTCATTCCCAACCACATACCAGGGCACCACATTATGACACGAGGAACTGTAAGATTCCCCTGAGCAGTATTTTTGTATTTGCATTTGATTTTTTATAGCGCCTAAAACCTAAGCACTGTACATAATTAAACAGTACAAAAACAAGTAAATATGGTATAATTTGTGGGAAATTATGCAGAAGAAAGAAAATGAGATTCAGGCAGAGTATGGAAAAGCAAGAAAGAAGTAATAGAACAAATGGAGAGATGGAGGGAATTCCAAAGGTTGGGGGACAGAAGAGAAAAACAACGAAAGCACGACTGGGCATAAGGTGAACGAGGGAAAGAGAGCAAGAATTCCGATTCAGATCATAGAGATCGGGTGGGGTGATACCTGGAGATATAGTGATCCATGGGGGGAGCCATAGCATAAAGAGATTTAAATACAAGACATAAAAAGTGGCATTGAAGAGGGGAATGAAAGGAAAATAAGATGAGGAGAAGAATGGAAGATGGATTTCAGGGGAGCAGAATCTGAGTAAGAGGGAGGAACAGCAATCCAGACAGGAAAGAAGGAAACTAGAAACAAGCATTGGAGCAGCATTAAAAGAAAGGTTCGGCTGCACTTGCGAATATTAAACAGATAAAAATGGCAGGATTGTGCTACCACAGAAATGAGAAAAGAAAATGAAGAGTAGGATCAAAGACAACACCAAGGTTATGGGCAGTGGAAGAAAGAGAGAGAAGTGATGGAGGAAAGAAAATAGAAGAAGCTGGAATGGAGATGGAATACAAGAGCAGAGGACAAATACAATCTCTGTTTTGGAGGCATTTAAGTGTAAGAAATTGTCTGACATCCAGGATTCGATGGCAGAGAGACAAGCAGAAAGGTTTGAGTACAGAGATTCTGAAAACAAAGAAAATTAAAAAAAGATTTAGGAATCACCTACATAGAAATGAAACGAGAAATAAATGAGGAGATAAAATTGACAAAGGAATAGTATATAGTATGGAAAGCAGAGACCCTAGAACAGAGCCCTGAGGGACACCACAACGAAGTGGGAGAGATGGCGAGAAATTGCCAGCCCAGGAGACAGAATAGAAGCAGTTAGAGAGATACGAAAGCAACCAATTGCAGTAGCCAGATGGAACTTTCATCTAATGTCACCCTGTCCCAAGAAGCTACCTCCAAAGGCCCTGTGGCACCCTGATTATGGCACAGGATGCTCCTAAACTGTACAAGTATCCAGGCCCTGGCTTATGCATCCGGCGTGGTGCATTCGAGTCCTTGCAGTCGCACCCTCTCTGAGTCATCAGGAAGTCTAATTTTTTAGGGATGTGCAAGGTCCTGTCTTTGCCCCACTGAATGCCTGTTCAATAGGCTCCCGGTACATGCCAGGGACCTTTCAATGCATTCTAGAATGGATCTCCATATTTCGTGGGAATCATTGCTTTGCTGAAACTGCAATGGCCACATTCTGGGGTGTGTCCCAAGTGCTCCCAGGAGACTCACTCATCACGGCTGTGAACCTGACTTGAAATCCCCTCAGACTCTGGCCCTTTGTAATCTTGCTGCTTCCGACTACTCAGCGTTCCTGTTGCTATCCATGTCCACTGGGCGTTTGGGATCGCGGGATCCCATCCCTGATATCTTTTCTGTGTCTCTGGCTCTGCACTCTTTCTTAGCATGCCTCTTTGTCTGGGGTCTCCTCCCTCTTCCTGCGTTCCCTCGGACCCTCCTGTTTCCAAGATTTCTAGTAGTGTAGCAGCACCTCATGTCCATGTCCATGTGGCTTTCAGTTGCCTGCTTCCTGACCTCTTTCTCTCTGTGTCTGTGGCTCCGCACTCTTTCTTAGTGTGTCTCTTTTTCTGGTGTCTCCTCCCAATTCCTGTGTTCCGTGGGACCCTCCTGTTCCCACATTTCTAGTACTGTAGCAGCACCTCATCTTGTCCATGTCCGTGTGGTTTTTGGTCGCCTGCTTCCTTGCCTCTTTCTCTGTGTGTCTGTGGCTCTGCACTCTTTCTTAGCGTGCCTCTTTGTCTCGTGCCTCCTCTCTCTTTCTGAGTCCCCCGGGACCCTCCTGTTTCCCAGATTTCTAGTGCTGTAGCAGTACCTCATGTTCTCCATGTCCATGTGGCTTTCGGTTGCCTGCTTCCTGACCTCTTTCTCTGTGTCTGTGGCTCTGCACTCTTTCTTAGCGTGCCTCTTTGTCTGGTGTCTCCTCCCTCTTCCTGTGTTCCCTGGGACCCTCCTGTTTACCAAATTTCTAGTACTGTAGCAGCACCTCATTTTGTCCATGTGGCTTTCGGTCGCCTGCTTCCTGGCCTCTTTCTCTGTGTGTCTGTGGCTCTGCACTCTTTCTTAGCGGGCCTCTTTGTCTCGTGCCTCCTCTCTCTTTCTGAGTCCCCCGGGACCCTCCTGTTTCCCAGATTTCTAGTGCTGTAGCAGTACCTCATGTTCTCCATGTCCATGTGGCTTTCGGTCGCCTGTTTCCTGACCTCTTTGTGTGTTTGTCTGTGGCTCTGCACTCTTTCTTAGCGTGTCTCTTTGTCTGGTGTCTCCTCTCTCTTCCTGAGTTCCCTGGGACCCTCCTGTTTCCCAGCTTTCTAGCGTTGTAGCAGCACCTCATGCTTTCCATGGCTGTGACAGGACAGCACTTTGTATTTTGGTGCTAGGCTTTGGGTCATTCCTATTGGTTTACGATGTCTCTCTACTCTCTGCACTTCCCTTTTGGTTGTGCCCATCATGTCCTCATGGCTATCACTGGCTTTCCTTCAGACCCTGTCCCCAGTTTCTGGTTTTATGTCCCTTACTCCTCCATGTCGAGTACCCTTACCATCCCTTGCTCCTAGTCCTCCTGCCTTTCCTTTGACCCCCTTTGTTATTCCATTATTCCTTCCTCTGCTTCCTGGGGTACTCTTTTGGTGACCTGTACTTCTTTATATGTTGGCTGTTTATCAGCAAGGGTGTCAGTGACTTTAGGGGCACTTTATAGCACCTTTCAGCAGATAGCACTTAAACTCCCTCTGTAAAATCACTCTGTTAGAGCAAACTGCAGCCATGTGGAATTGTGATCTCTCTCTCATGTTCACAGAAGATCACATTCATGCAGAGCAAACGCTTTAGTTTCTCACATGGCACTTTGTCTTACTTGTTTAATCCTTCATCTGTTCTGCTGTAATATTCATAATAACTTGTGTTGATTTTATAAGGTTTTAACTAACCAATTTGCACTTTAAATTGATAAAAAGAATATTCCAATATGTGTATTCTGTTTTAGCCCTTGACGTCTGCTTCCCCCACCAATCCCCCCATCAGTATTCCCATTCCACTCCTATTGCCTTTGGCATTAGGTCTAAATATATGGGATAAAATACCCCCTACCACATGCCAAAAGGATATTGCAAGTAACCAAAGAGTTCCATGACTAACTAGAGGAACAAGGCCGAATGCCAAGTTCCTTTATAAGTTCACAGAACTCCCAATATTCTTAGGAGTATGCAAGGGGGTATGTTTCCCCTTATAACTAAAGCTCCCATTATTATGCTCTTAATTTTCATATTTCCATCTATATGAATCCATATAAATTTGGTCATTTTATCTGTTTTTATCCTCGCTTACTTGTTGTAATGTTTAAAAAAAAGTCTAAATTGGTATTTCCCCAAACATTAAAATGAGAAAATGGTATTGATTAGAAGCCTGCAATGGATACTCACACAGATGGGTTCTTGCACATCAAGCCGCAATCTCTTTTCATATTAGACACGAATGGCCTGCTACTGCTGTTGCCTCAAGTCACACCTCTGCAGCCACTTCCACAGCTTCAATGGAAATACATGAGTTTTAATGTCTACCACCATTGCCCTGCAAGGCATGATGGACAACCTGGCGTCCTAAGCAAGACAGACCCATTTCTGCTTTCTTGCTTTGTTTCTTTTTTTACAAATAAATACTGAAAGGAAACAGTGATCACTTCCAGTGCTATGCGGATGACACTCAGCTCATTTTCAGGTTCCCCTCTGCCACCTCTTCTCCTCTCATCTCTGACTGCCTGTCCTCCATCCAGGAGTGGTGTGCCGCCAATGATCTCTGCCTTAATGCCATTAAGACTGAGATTCTCCTCATCGGCACACCCGCTCCCTCCTTTCCTGTCACTCTCTGGCCGGCCTCTCTTGGCCCTCTTCCTGCTCCCACCTGTGAGGCCAAAAACCTTGGGGCTATCTTCGACTCCACACTCTCCTTATCTCCTCACACCTCTGACGTCTCTAAGAAGTCACACTACCAGCTGCACCTCCTCAGAGGTATTCTTCCTTTCCTCTCCTTCCCCCAGAAGCTCCCTGTCTCCAGAGCCTGGGTTCTCTCTAGGTTGGACTACTGTAACAGCCTCTTTCTAAATCTACCTGCTTCTACAATCCACACTCTGCAACTTTTTCAGAAGAAGACTGTGAGACTTGTCCTTGGCCTCAAGCCCAGGGATTATATCTCTCTAGGACTGAAATCTCTGTACTGGCTCCCAGTGGCTGTGAGGATTAAGTTCAAAACCCTCTGCATTGTCCACAAGGCCTTCTGGGGCCTTGGGCCTCAATACCTTCAACTCTCTCTTCCTAAATATCTTCCTTCTCGAGCTCCTTGCTCATCCGCCTCCAACTCCCTCAGGGTCAGTCGCTTCTCCAAGCAACGAGTTGCTGATGGACCTCTCTCTCTTCGAGTGGGGCCGCCCTCAGGAACAGCCTCCATGCCTCACTGAAACTTGAGGAGAACCATCTCCGGTTCCGGAAGCACCTCAAATCCTTTCTCCTTGCTTCTGCTTTTTCTCCTCCTCTCCCCTGCTGTACCCCTGGCTAAAACTGCACTGGTTACTTGGCCACCTGCTGATCTCGGGCCCAGGTCCCCTCCACCGCCAGTCGCACTCCTGCACTGCCTGCCTGGCAACCCCCGCACTCTAGACTGTTGCTGTATACCTTCAGTCCCTCTACCAGCACTTGACACTGGATGTCTGCACTTACCCTTGCACTTGCCACCAGCTGGCCATACTTACTATGTTAAAAAAAACAAGAAGTGGATGTTCCCAAAGTGGGGAACTCCCGTCCCCTGCACACTGTCTAAGATCTGTCAGAACAGACGAATCATTTTTAACCATATGGTTTCTGATATACAAAACACCATATGTAGTTAATGCTCTTCACATGTATTTATATACTGTTCATCAAAAATAATTGAAATGGAATTCTTTCATAAGTATTAATAAACCAAAACGTTCATGATTAACACAAGAGCTTCAATTTAATTCATCATTTGATGGCCCAACGCGTTTCGAGTATTCACTCTTCATCGGGGGCAAAATTCACAATTTTCAAAGTTTCTACAAAAGCAAAAACAAATTACTGAAGAAAGTATTAATGCTTAATATTATAAAACTTAAACAAATCTACTGTGCAACAACAGTTTGTGGCAATCAAAACAATATACATCTTCAAACCAAGCATGATAAATACATGATATGTGTAACATCTATGTAGTGCTTCAATATTGACATCAACATTGTTATCAACCTAATGATGTACATTTTAGTTACACTTAGTGAATTCAACACTCCAATCAGTCCAGAAAACTAAGGACTATTTATTTGAACCAAAGCAGCTCACCCTCCCTGGTGCTGAATCACCTATTGCCTCAGTGCGTGCCTTGAGCAAGCTTCCATGAAGGGTGTTCACCCTTGCGAGGCGGGCAACAGCACCCCAGGGACCCACAGCCATTGTTTCTATTTTGCCAGAATCTGGGGGGAGTTGAAAGTGTGCCTAAGTGACTGCTTCAGGGGGGGGCAGAGTCCTGCTGCTGACCTGCCTTGGGACATGAACTTCTGATTCTGAGCCTGCGATCTAGATGTGCCAATAGTATGCCAGGTGTTGCTCTTCACAGCCAAGGGCATTTAGAGGGGCATCTCAGTCTCGAGCCATGGCAGGTGCAAGGTCTCACTGGCATGGAGAACCTCCCATTGCTGTCGGGAAGACTGGCTGTGTTTCTCCATGCATTGGAACTCCTCTGCCCTGGAGCTGCTGCCATAAGCATGTAAGCATTACCTAGAGTACTCTAACTCAGCTACTGTTCCAGGGAACCGCCGTCTGGCTGCAAGTATGGACAGAGCCTAGTCAAGTAGGGAACCGCCGTCTCGCTGCAAGTACGGAGCCTAGGCAAGTAGGGAACCGCCATCTGGCTGCAAGTACGGGCGGCGCCTAGTCAAGTAGGGAACCGCCGTCTGGCTGCAAGTACGGAGCCTAGGCAAGTAGGGTACCACCATCTGACTGCAATTATGGAGCCTAGGCAAGTAGGGAACTGCCGTCTGGCTGCAAGTACAGGGCCTCGGCAAATTGGGAGCTGCTGTCTGGCTGCAAGTACGGATCCTAGGCAAGTAGGGAACTGCTGTCTGGCTGCAAGTACAGAGCCTAGGGAAATAAGGAACTGCCGTCTGGCTGCAAGTACTGAGCCTAGGCAAATAGGGAACTGACATCTGGCTGCAAGTACGGAGCCTACGCAAGAAGGGTACCTCCGTCTGGCTGCAAGTACAAACAGAGCCTAGTCAAGTAGGGAACCACCGCCTGGCTGCAAGTACGGAGCCAAGGCAAGTAGGGAACCGCCGTCTGGCTGCAAGTACGAACAGAGCCTAGTCAAGTAGGGAATCGCAGTCTGGCTGCCAGTACGGAACCTAGGCAAGTAGGGAACCACCGTCTGGCTGCAAGTACGGACGGAGCCTAGCCAAGTAGGGAACCGCCATCTCGCTGCATGTACAGAGCCTAGTCAAGTAGGGAACCACCATCTGGCTGCAAGTACGGAGCCTCAGCAAGTAGGGAACAACTGTTGGGCTGCAAGTTTGGAGCCTCGGCAAGTAGGGAACTGCCATCTGGCTGCAAGTACGGAGCCTAGCCAAGTAGGGAACCGCCGTCTGGCTACAAGTACGGATGTAGCCTAGGCAAGTAGGGAACCGCCATCTGGCTGCAAGTACAGAGCCTAGGCAAGTAGAGAACCGCCGTCTGGCTGCAAGTACGGAGCCTAGGCAAGTAGGGAACCACTGTCTGGCTGCAAGTACGGAGCCTAGGCAGGTAGGGAACAGCTGTCTGGCTGCAAGTACGGACCGAGCCTAGGCAAGTAGGGAACTTCCATCTGGCTGCAAGTACAGAGCCTAGGCAAGCAGGGAACTGCTGTCTAGTTGCAAGTACAGACAGAGCCCCGGCAAGTATGGAACTGCCGTCTGGCTGCAAGTACGGAGCCTAGGCAAGAAGGGAACTGCTGTCTGGCTGCAAGTACGGACCAAGCCTAGGCAAGTAGGGAACCGCCATCTGGCTGCAAGTACGGAGCCTAGGCAAGTAGGAAACCGCCATTGTTAGAGCTTGTCGGATCTTGGAGACATTCAGCGTCTGTTGGGCTCCTGTGTGATTCCGAAAGCTTTGGCATACATGTTTTTGCAATCAGACAAGCAAGGTTAAAGAATCCACGTGTCGCATATGCAGGGATCGAAATTAAGATTGCAGGAGCTAAATGCAGCTCATGGTTATCCAGAATTACTTTATGACAAGGAGCTACCACTGGGAACCAGGAGCTAGTAGATAGCATTTCACAAATCGAACTTCCACATAACATGCTAACATCATTTTGCTCATCATTTAGGATCTTGCATGCTTTAAATGTTGTATAGAGGTGTCCTAATGTTTATCTTCAATTCATCACAAATGCACAGAGTTAAATTCACATGGGTGTGTTTGTTTGGGATTAGTTGGCATCAGGAGCCATACGTTGCTCCTGGTAGCTGTTCGAGTCAAGCTAAGCAGGCTCTTCTAGGCTACAAGCAGGAGCTAAATAGCTCCCAGCCCCCCCTCAATTTTGAACCTTGACAATTATTATTTTCTCAACATTACCCAGAAGGATTTGATGGGCACTAATGTGGGAGGTGTGCCAATGATCTCCTCAAAAGTAGCAGCAACGTCAAGCAAAAAAGAGTAGAAAAGAACATCTGTATAAAATGATCCAGTAACATTACATTGTACACCTGCAAATTCCTTAGCACATGCAGACACAGAGACGACATGCCAAGGCCATGAACAGACTGGCAGATAAGGTCTCTGGCATGGGAACGACAAGGGAGTAATTTCTTTAAACTGAATCAGTGCGGTCGGCAATCTCTCATTCCCAACCACATACCAGGGCACCACATTATGACACGAGGAACTGTAAGATTCCCCTGAGCAGTATTTTTGTATTTGCATTTGATTTTTTATAGCGCCTAAAACCTAAGCACTGTACATAATTAAACAGTACAAAAACAAGTAAATATGGTATAATTTGTGGGAAATTATGCAGAAGAAAGAAAATGAGATTCAGGCAGAGTATGGAAAAGCAAGAAAGAAGTAATAGAACAAATGGAGAGATGGAGGGAATTCCAAAGGTTGGGGGACAGAAGAGAAAAACAACGAAAGCACGACTGGGCATAAGGTGAACGAGGGAAAGAGAGCAAGAATTCCGATTCAGATCATAGAGATCGGGTGGGGTGATACCTGGAGATATAGTGATCCATGGGGGGAGCCATAGCATAAAGAGATTTAAATACAAGACATAAAAAGTGGCATTGAAGAGGGGAATGAAAGGAAAATAAGATGAGGAGAAGAATGGAAGATGGATTTCAGGGGAGCAGAATCTGAGTAAGAGGGAGGAACAGCAATCCAGACAGGAAAGAAGGAAACTAGAAACAAGCATTGGAGCAGCATTAAAAGAAAGGTTCGGCTGCACTTGCGAATATTAAACAGATAAAAATGGCAGGATTGTGCTACCACAGAAATGAGAAAAGAAAATGAAGAGTAGGATCAAAGACAACACCAAGGTTATGGGCAGTGGAAGAAAGAGAGAGAAGTGATGGAGGAAAGAAAATAGAAGAAGCTGGAATGGAGATGGAATACAAGAGCAGAGGACAAATACAATCTCTGTTTTGGAGGCATTTAAGTGTAAGAAATTGTCTGACATCCAGGATTCGATGGCAGAGAGACAAGCAGAAAGGTTTGAGTACAGAGATTCTGAAAACAAAGAAAATTAAAAAAAGATTTAGGAATCACCTACATAGAAATGAAACGAGAAATAAATGAGGAGATAAAATTGACAAAGGAATAGTATATAGTATGGAAAGCAGAGACCCTAGAACAGAGCCCTGAGGGACACCACAACGAAGTGGGAGAGATGGCGAGAAATTGCCAGCCCAGGAGACAGAATAGAAGCAGTTAGAGAGATACGAAAGCAACCAATTGCAGTAGCCAGATGGAACTTTCATCTAATGTCACCCTGTCCCAAGAAGCTACCTCCAAAGGCCCTGTGGCACCCTGATTATGGCACAGGATGCTCCTAAACTGTACAAGTATCCAGGCCCTGGCTTATGCATCCGGCGTGGTGCATTCGAGTCCTTGCAGTCGCACCCTCTCTGAGTCATCAGGAAGTCTAATTTTTTAGGGATGTGCAAGGTCCTGTCTTTGCCCCACTGAATGCCTGTTCAATAGGCTCCCGGTACATGCCAGGGACCTTTCAATGCATTCTAGAATGGATCTCCATATTTCGTGGGAATCATTGCTTTGCTGAAACTGCAATGGCCACATTCTGGGGTGTGTCCCAAGTGCTCCCAGGAGACTCACTCATCACGGCTGTGAACCTGACTTGAAATCCCCTCAGACTCTGGCCCTTTGTAATCTTGCTGCTTCCGACTACTCAGCGTTCCTGTTGCTATCCATGTCCACTGGGCGTTTGGGATCGCGGGATCCCATCCCTGATATCTTTTCTGTGTCTCTGGCTCTGCACTCTTTCTTAGCATGCCTCTTTGTCTGGGGTCTCCTCCCTCTTCCTGCGTTCCCTCGGACCCTCCTGTTTCCAAGATTTCTAGTAGTGTAGCAGCACCTCATGTCCATGTCCATGTGGCTTTCAGTTGCCTGCTTCCTGACCTCTTTCTCTCTGTGTCTGTGGCTCCGCACTCTTTCTTAGTGTGTCTCTTTTTCTGGTGTCTCCTCCCAATTCCTGTGTTCCGTGGGACCCTCCTGTTCCCACATTTCTAGTACTGTAGCAGCACCTCATCTTGTCCATGTCCGTGTGGTTTTTGGTCGCCTGCTTCCTTGCCTCTTTCTCTGTGTGTCTGTGGCTCTGCACTCTTTCTTAGCGTGCCTCTTTGTCTCGTGCCTCCTCTCTCTTTCTGAGTCCCCCGGGACCCTCCTGTTTCCCAGATTTCTAGTGCTGTAGCAGTACCTCATGTTCTCCATGTCCATGTGGCTTTCGGTTGCCTGCTTCCTGACCTCTTTCTCTGTGTCTGTGGCTCTGCACTCTTTCTTAGCGTGCCTCTTTGTCTGGTGTCTCCTCCCTCTTCCTGTGTTCCCTGGGACCCTCCTGTTTACCAAATTTCTAGTACTGTAGCAGCACCTCATTTTGTCCATGTGGCTTTCGGTCGCCTGCTTCCTGGCCTCTTTCTCTGTGTGTCTGTGGCTCTGCACTCTTTCTTAGCGGGCCTCTTTGTCTCGTGCCTCCTCTCTCTTTCTGAGTCCCCCGGGACCCTCCTGTTTCCCAGATTTCTAGTGCTGTAGCAGTACCTCATGTTCTCCATGTCCATGTGGCTTTCGGTCGCCTGTTTCCTGACCTCTTTGTGTGTTTGTCTGTGGCTCTGCACTCTTTCTTAGCGTGTCTCTTTGTCTGGTGTCTCCTCTCTCTTCCTGAGTTCCCTGGGACCCTCCTGTTTCCCAGCTTTCTAGCGTTGTAGCAGCACCTCATGCTTTCCATGGCTGTGACAGGACAGCACTTTGTATTTTGGTGCTAGGCTTTGGGTCATTCCTATTGGTTTACGATGTCTCTCTACTCTCTGCACTTCCCTTTTGGTTGTGCCCATCATGTCCTCATGGCTATCACTGGCTTTCCTTCAGACCCTGTCCCCAGTTTCTGGTTTTATGTCCCTTACTCCTCCATGTCGAGTACCCTTACCATCCCTTGCTCCTAGTCCTCCTGCCTTTCCTTTGACCCCCTTTGTTATTCCATTATTCCTTCCTCTGCTTCCTGGGGTACTCTTTTGGTGACCTGTATTTCTTTATATGTTGGCTGTTTATCAGCAAGGGTGTCAGTGACTTTAGGGGCACTTTATAGCACCTTTCAGCAGATAGCACTTAAACTCCCTCTGTAAAATCACTCTGTTAGAGCAAACTGCAGCCATGTGGAATTGTGATCTCTCTCTCATGTTCACAGAAGATCACATTCATGCAGAGCAAACGCTTTAGTTTCTCACATGGCACTTTGTCTTACTTGTTTAATCCTTCATCTGTTCTGCTGTAATATTCATAATAACTTGTGTTGATTTTATAAGGTTTTAACTAACCAATTTGCACTTTAAATTGATAAAAAGAATATTCCAATATGTGTATTCTGTTTTAGCCCTTGACGTCTGCTTCCCCCACCAATCCCCCCATCAGTATTCCCATTCCACTCCTATTGCCTTTGGCATTAGGTCTAAATATATGGGATAAAATACCCCCTACCACATGCCAAAAGGATATTGCAAGTAACCAAAGAGTTCCATGACTAACTAGAGGAACAAGGCCGAATGCCAAGTTCCTTTATAAGTTCACAGAACTCCCAATATTCTTAGGAGTATGCAAGGGGGTATGTTTCCCCTTATAACTAAAGCTCCCATTATTATGCTCTTAATTTTCATATTTCCATCTATATGAATCCATATAAATTTGGTCATTTTATCTGTTTTTATCCTCGCTTACTTGTTGTAATGTTTAAAAAAAAGTCTAAATTGGTATTTCCCCAAACATTAAAATGAGAAAATGGTATTGATTAGAAGCCTGCAATGGATACTCACACAGATGGGTTCTTGCACATCAAGCCGCAATCTCTTTTCATATTAGACACGAATGGCCTGCTACTGCTGTTGCCTCAAGTCACACCTCTGCAGCCACTTCCACAGCTTCAATGGAAATACATGAGTTTTAATGTCTACCACCATTGCCCTGCAAGGCATGATGGACAACCTGGCGTCCTAAGCAAGACAGACCCATTTCTGCTTTCTTGCTTTGTTTCTTTTTTTACAAATAAATACTGAAAGGAAACAGTGATCACTTCCAGTGCTATGCGGATGACACTCAGCTCATTTTCAGGTTCCCCTCTGCCACCTCTTCTCCTCTCATCTCTGACTGCCTGTCCTCCATCCAGGAGTGGTGTGCCGCCAATGATCTCTGCCTTAATGCCATTAAGACTGAGATTCTCCTCATCGGCACACCCGCTCCCTCCTTTCCTGTCACTCTCTGGCCGGCCTCTCTTGGCCCTCTTCCTGCTCCCACCTGTGAGGCCAAAAACCTTGGGGCTATCTTCGACTCCACACTCTCCTTATCTCCTCACACCTCTGACGTCTCTAAGAAGTCACACTACCAGCTGCACCTCCTCAGAGGTATTCTTCCTTTCCTCTCCTTCCCCCAGAAGCTCCCTGTCTCCAGAGCCTGGGTTCTCTCTAGGTTGGACTACTGTAACAGCCTCTTTCTAAATCTACCTGCTTCTACAATCCACACTCTGCAACTTTTTCAGAAGAAGACTGTGAGACTTGTCCTTGGCCTCAAGCCCAGGGATTATATCTCTCTAGGACTGAAATCTCTGTACTGGCTCCCAGTGGCTGTGAGGATTAAGTTCAAAACCCTCTGCATTGTCCACAAGGCCTTCTGGGGCCTTGGGCCTCAATACCTTCAACTCTCTCTTCCTAAATATCTTCCTTCTCGAGCTCCTTGCTCATCCGCCTCCAACTCCCTCAGGGTCAGTCGCTTCTCCAAGCAACGAGTTGCTGATGGACCTCTCTCTCTTCGAGTGGGGCCGCCCTCAGGAACAGCCTCCATGCCTCACTGAAACTTGAGGAGAACCATCTCCGGTTCCGGAAGCACCTCAAATCCTTTCTCCTTGCTTCTGCTTTTTCTCCTCCTCTCCCCTGCTGTACCCCTGGCTAAAACTGCACTGGTTACTTGGCCACCTGCTGATCTCGGGCCCAGGTCCCCTCCACCGCCAGTCGCACTCCTGCACTGCCTGCCTGGCAACCCCCGCACTCTAGACTGTTGCTGTATACCTTCAGTCCCTCTACCAGCACTTGACACTGGATGTCTGCACTTACCCTTGCACTTGCCACCAGCTGGCCATACTTACTATGTTAAAAAAAACAAGAAGTGGATGTTCCCAAAGTGGGGAACTCCCGTCCCCTGCACACTGTCTAAGATCTGTCAGAACAGACGAATCATTTTTAACCATATGGTTTCTGATATACAAAACACCATATGTAGTTAATGCTCTTCACATGTATTTATATACTGTTCATCAAAAATAATTGAAATGGAATTCTTTCATAAGTATTAATAAACCAAAACGTTCATGATTAACACAAGAGCTTCAATTTAATTCATCATTTGATGGCCCAACGCGTTTCGAGTATTCACTCTTCATCGGGGGCAAAATTCACAATTTTCAAAGTTTCTACAAAAGCAAAAACAAATTACTGAAGAAAGTATTAATGCTTAATATTATAAAACTTAAACAAATCTACTGTGCAACAACAGTTTGTGGCAATCAAAACAATATACATCTTCAAACCAAGCATGATAAATACATGATATGTGTAACATCTATGTAGTGCTTCAATATTGACATCAACATTGTTATCAACCTAATGATGTACATTTTAGTTACACTTAGTGAATTCAACACTCCAATCAGTCCAGAAAACTAAGGACTATTTATTTGAACCAAAGCAGCTCACCCTCCCTGGTGCTGAATCACCTATTGCCTCAGTGCGTGCCTTGAGCAAGCTTCCATGAAGGGTGTTCACCCTTGCGAGGCGGGCAACAGCACCCCAGGGACCCACAGCCATTGTTTCTATTTTGCCAGAATCTGGGGGGAGTTGAAAGTGTGCCTAAGTGACTGCTTCAGGGGGGGGCAGAGTCCTGCTGCTGACCTGCCTTGGGACATGAACTTCTGATTCTGAGCCTGCGATCTAGATGTGCCAATAGTATGCCAGGTGTTGCTCTTCACAGCCAAGGGCATTTAGAGGGGCATCTCAGTCTCGAGCCATGGCAGGTGCAAGGTCTCACTGGCATGGAGAACCTCCCATTGCTGTCGGGAAGACTGGCTGTGTTTCTCCATGCATTGGAACTCCTCTGCCCTGGAGCTGCTGCCATAAGCATGTAAGCATTACCTAGAGTACTCTAACTCAGCTACTGTTCCAGGGAACCGCCGTCTGGCTGCAAGTATGGACAGAGCCTAGTCAAGTAGGGAACCGCCGTCTCGCTGCAAGTACGGAGCCTAGGCAAGTAGGGAACCGCCATCTGGCTGCAAGTACGGGCGGCGCCTAGTCAAGTAGGGAACCGCCGTCTGGCTGCAAGTACGGAGCTTAGGCAAGTAGGGTACCACCATCTGACTGCAATTATGGAGCCTAGGCAAGTAGGGAACTGCCGTCTGGCTGCAAGTACAGGGCCTCGGCAAATTGGGAGCTGCTGTCTGGCTGCAAGTACGGATCCTAGGCAAGTAGGGAACTGCTGTCTGGCTGCAAGTACAGAGCCTAGGGAAATAAGGAACTGCCGTCTGGCTGCAAGTACTGAGCCTAGGCAAATAGGGAACTGACATCTGGCTGCAAGTACGGAGCCTACGCAAGAAGGGTACCTCCGTCTGGCTGCAAGTACAAACAGAGCCTAGTCAAGTAGGGAACCACCGCCTGGCTGCAAGTACGGAGCCAAGGCAAGTAGGGAACCGCCGTCTGGCTGCAAGTACGAACAGAGCCTAGTCAAGTAGGGAATCGCAGTCTGGCTGCCAGTACGGAACCTAGGCAAGTAGGGAACCACCGTCTGGCTGCAAGTACGGACGGAGCCTAGCCAAGTAGGGAACCGCCATCTCGCTGCATGTACAGAGCCTAGTCAAGTAGGGAACCACCATCTGGCTGCAAGTACGGAGCCTCAGCAAGTAGGGAACAACTGTTGGGCTGCAAGTTTGGAGCCTCGGCAAGTAGGGAACTGCCATCTGGCTGCAAGTACGGAGCCTAGCCAAGTAGGGAACCGCCGTCTGGCTACAAGTACGGATGTAGCCTAGGCAAGTAGGGAACCGCCATCTGGCTGCAAGTACAGAGCCTAGGCAAGTAGAGAACCGCCGTCTGGCTGCAAGTACGGAGCCTAGGCAAGTAGGGAACCACTGTCTGGCTGCAAGTACGGAGCCTAGGCAGGTAGGGAACAGCTGTCTGGCTGCAAGTACGGACCGAGCCTAGGCAAGTAGGGAACTTCCATCTGGCTGCAAGTACAGAGCCTAGGCAAGCAGGGAACTGCTGTCTAGTTGCAAGTACAGACAGAGCCCCGGCAAGTATGGAACTGCCGTCTGGCTGCAAGTACGGAGCCTAGGCAAGAAGGGAACTGCTGTCTGGCTGCAAGTACGGACCAAGCCTAGGCAAGTAGGGAACCGCCATCTGGCTGCAAGTACGGAGCCTAGGCAAGTAGGAAACCGCCATTGTTAGAGCTTGTCGGATCTTGGAGACATTCAGCGTCTGTTGGGCTCCTGTGTGATTCCGAAAGCTTTGGCATACATGTTTTTGCAATCAGACAAGCAAGGTTAAAGAATCCACGTGTCGCATATGCAGGGATCGAAATTAAGATTGCAGGAGCTAAATGCAGCTCATGGTTATCCAGAATTACTTTATGACAAGGAGCTACCACTGGGAACCAGGAGCTAGTAGATAGCATTTCACAAATCGAACTTCCACATAACATGCTAACATCATTTTGCTCATCATTTAGGATCTTGCATGCTTTAAATGTTGTATAGAGGTGTCCTAATGTTTATCTTCAATTCATCACAAATGCACAGAGTTAAATTCACATGGGTGTGTTTGTTTGGGATTAGTTGGCATCAGGAGCCATACGTTGCTCCTGGTAGCTGTTCGAGTCAAGCTAAGCAGGCTCTTCTAGGCTACAAGCAGGAGCTAAATAGCTCCCAGCCCCCCCTCAATTTTGAACCTTGACAATTATTATTTTCTCAACATTACCCAGAAGGATTTGATGGGCACTAATGTGGGAGGTGTGCCAATGATCTCCTCAAAAGTAGCAGCAACGTCAAGCAAAAAAGAGTAGAAAAGAACATCTGTATAAAATGATCCAGTAACATCTGGTATTTCGACCATGAATCATTTGTGACCATGGAGAATTTAGCAACTCATCCACCACGTATGTTTTTCTCATGCAACAATGGAATGTTAGGAATTTTCCACAGGTGTACATGTCTGTACATGCCTGTTATGTGGCATAGAGATGTACAAACTAACCTGGCCCAGTTATTCATCGTTTCGTGAACAGGGTCGAATGTACAAGTATTGTCATATTTAGCATTAAATATCGCAGATTGAAGATTGCATGGAATGGTTCCACGTCTCTCAAACCCAACATGTGGCTAAGAACAATGGGAAGCGTTCCAGTAGAACACCAAATGCATCAGAGCTACTAAACAACAATGCTCAAAGTCATGGGGCCCTAATCTACCCAGATCAAAGGGATGTATGATATGTCTCCACCCCATCCTGGTGTTACCCTGCCCCAAAAGGAATTCATATGGTCTAGTACGCAAAGTATGAAAGAAGGATCTACCAGACCATATGGGCAGCTACTATCATCTTCAATGATGAAAGGTGACCATGCAATGACAGTGATAATTAAGACCAGGTCCGCAACTTAGTGAAAAGTGTTCGGAGATGGGCACCAGATTCCCGTCATAAAGAGAATTGCGTGTTCTGGTTACACAGACTCCAAGGCATGTTGGCGATGCAGGAGCCCACCTGAATCCATAAGGTCGCGGGTGGAATAGTGGCATTGGTTAAGGAAAATAATGTGCTTTTAGTACAAATAACCTGGAATTTCTAAAGGTGGTAGAGTCTCACTCTTCTAATCAAATGTTGTTTCTTGCAGTCCCTCAGTCTCTGTGATACACAGGAGAGGATGGAAAGTGCTATGGGATGCCACCATGCACTATCAAGCACTAAATGTTCACCTCTCTGGAGAACATTCCGTCATCAAGGTGTTAACATGGTCCAATGAGCCTCAGTCACTCAACATCATGCTTTCGGTAGCATCCCTGCTGGTAAAAGAGTCACAAGGCAGCAGGAGACCCGTCAGAGTTTATGCTATGCGGGGGCGCAGCTGGCCCATAGAGTGGTGTGTAGGTGTAATAATGCAGATGAGCGTGGCACTGGGTCTGGCCACACCCCCACCAGTTCCTGAGCATGAAAGAAAGTACAAGTTGAGAACCGTTTAGTAAAACACCAATGGAAACGCAGCCGCCATCAAGAGTAGAATAGGCTGTGTGACACAGAGTAGGGTGAGAAGTAGTTTGCATTCACAGGAGTAGGCACAGGTTGGAGAACTACCCAGACAGGGTTACACTAGTAGTATAGAGATGGGCAGGTAGGGAGAGGTTTCAGTAGGGAAAAACTAAATGGCAGTTTGCAATACCCGTATAACACTAACATGGCAGAGAAAGAACCAGCGTACCGCCAGTACTCAGACCAAAACCTGCAAAGCCTCAATTCCTAAATATTGCATCCTGACAATAAGTTGCTTAACCCAAGTTCCAGGCCTCACAATGCTCAGACAGTAGCCCAGGCACCATAGTCAGTGTCCCGAGGCGAGAGTTCTGCTTAGAAAGTGAAACCGCATCAGATAACGTTTCTCAGGGCACACAGCATACAATTATTAAAGCTAATTAGTTTCATATGGAAGGAGTGAGAAATCGATATATCCTTCAATGCCATGTCCAAGTGGATACTTTGCCAACATCTGCCAATTGATCCCAGAATGAATGAATACATAGTGCCCCAGGTGACTGGCGAACAAAATCACACACGTTAGGACATCAAAAACTCCAATAAATAGATGAAATTGATCTCTGAACAGTGGTTCTCTATCATGTAATCGAAACAATGGTCATTTATTCCAGGCCCAATTACATTGTACACCTGCAAATTCCTTAGCACATGCAGACACAGAGGCGACATGACAAGGCCATGAAACGACTGGCAGATAAGGTCTCTGGCATGGGAACGACAAGGGAGTAATCTCTTTAAACTGAATCAGTGCGGTCGGCAATCTCTCATTCCCAACCACATACCAGGGCACCACATTATGACACGAGGAACTGTAAGATTCCCCTGAGCAGTATTTTTGTATTTGCATTTGATTTTTTATAGCGCCTAAAACCTAAGCACTGTACATAATTAAACAGTACAAAAACAAGTAAATATGGTATAATTTGTGGGAAATTATGCAGAAGAAAGAAAATGAGATTCAGGCAGAGTATGGAAAAGCAAGAAAGAAGTAATAGAACAAATGGAGAGATGGAGGGTATTCCAAAGGTTGGGGGACAGAAGAGAAAAACAATGAAAGCACGACTGGGCATAAGGTGAACGAGGGAAAGAGAGCAAGAATTGCGATTCAGATCATAGAGATCGGGTGGGGTGATACCTGGAGATATAGTGATCCATGGGGGGAGCCATAGCATAAAGAGATTTAAATACAAGACATAAAAAGTGGCATTGAAGAGGGGAATGAAAGGAAAATAAGATGAGGAGAAGAATGGAAGATGGATTTCAGGGGAGCAGAATCTGAGTAAGAGGGAGGAACAGCAATCCAGACAGGAAAGAAGGAAACTAGAAACAAGCATTGGAGCAG
Source organism: Ambystoma mexicanum (assembly GCF_040938575.1). Classification (NCBI taxonomy): domain Eukaryota; kingdom Metazoa; phylum Chordata; class Amphibia; order Caudata; family Ambystomatidae; genus Ambystoma; species Ambystoma mexicanum. Next base: position 57,665,308 of record NC_090929.1, on the reverse strand, counting down.
CATTAAAAGAAAGGTTCGGCTGCACTTGCGAATATTAAACAGATAAAAATGGCAGGATTGTGCTACCACAGAAATGAGAAAAGAAAATGAAGAGTAGGATCAAAGACAACACCAAGGTTATGGGCAGTCGAAGAAAGAGAGAGAAGTGATGGAGGAAAGAAAATAGAAGAAGCTGGAATGGAGATGGAATACAAGAGCAGAGGACAAATACAATCTCTGTTTTGGAGGCATTTAAGTGTAAGAAATTGTCTGACATCCAGGATTCGATGGCAGAGAGACAAGCAGAAAGGTTTGAGCACAGAGATTCTGAAAACAAAGAAAATTAAAAAAAGATTTAGGAATCACCTACATAGAAATGAAACGAGAAATAAATGAGGAGATAAAATTGACAAAGGAATAGTATATAGTATGGAAAGCAGAGACCCTAGAACAGAGCCCTGAGGGACACCACAACGAAGTGGGAGAGATGGCGAGAAATTGCCAGCCCAGGAGACAGAATAGAAGCAGTTAGAGAGATACGAAAGCAACCAATTGCAGTAGCCAGATGGAACTTTCATCTAATGTCACCCTGTCCCAAGAAGCTACCTCCAAAGGCCCTGTGGCACCCTGATTATGGCACAGGATGCTCCTAAACTGTACAAGTATCCAGGCCCTGGCTTATGCATCCGGCGTGGTGCATTCGAGTCCTTGCAGTCGCACCCTCTCTGAGTCATCAGGAAGTCTAATTTTTTAGGGATGTGCAAGGTCCTGTCTTTGCCCCACTGAATGCCTGTTCAATAAGCTCCCGGTACATGCCAGGGACCTTTCAATGCATTCTAGAATGGATCTCCATATTTCGTGGGAATCATTGCTTTGCTGAAACTGCAATGGCCACATTCTGGGGTGTGTCCCAAGTGCTCCCAGGAGACTCACTCATCACGGCTGTGAACCTGACTTGAAATCCCCTCAGACTCTGGCCCTTTGTAATCTTGCTGCTTCCGACTACTCAGCGTTCCTGTTGCTATCCATGTCCACTGGGCGTTTGGGATCGCGGGATCCCATCCCTGATATCTTTTCTGTGTCTCTGGCTCTGCACTCTTTCTTAGCGTGCCTCTTTTTCTGGTGTCTCTCCTCCCTCTTCCTGTGTTCACTGGGACCCTCCTGTTTCTCCGATTTCTAGTATTGTAGCAGCACCTCATGTTGTCCATGTCCATGTGGTTTTTGGTCGCCTGCTTCCTGACCTCTTTCTCTGAGTGACTGTAGCGCTGCACTCTTTCTTAGCGTGCCTCTTTGTCTGGGGTCTCCTCCCTCTTCCTGCGTTCCCTCGGACCCTCCTGTTTCCAAGATTTCTAGTAGTGTAGCAGCACCTCATGTCCATGTCCATGTGGCTTTGAGTTGCCTGCTTCCTGACCTCTTTCTCTCTGTGTCTGTGGCTCCGCACTCTTTCTTAGTGTGTCTCTTTTTCTGGTGTCTCCTCCCAATTCCTGTGTTCCGTGGGACCCTCCTGTTTCCCACATTTCTAGTACTGTAGCAGCACCTCATCTTGTCCATGTCCGTGTGGTTTTTGGTCGCCTGCTTCCTTGCCTCTTTCTCTGTGTGTCTGTGGCTCTGCACTCTTTCTTAGCGTGCCTCTTTGTCTCGTGCCTCCTCTCTCTTTCTGAGTCCCCCGGGACCCTCCTGTTTCCCAGATTTCTAGTGCTGTAGCAGTACCTCATGTTCTCCATGTCCATGTGGCTTTCGGTTGCCTGCTTCCTGACCTCTTTCTCTGTGTCTGTGGCTCTGCACTCTTTCTTAGCGTGCCTCTTTGTCTGGTGTCTCCTCCCTCTTCCTGTGTTCCCTGGGACCCTCCTGTTTACCAAATTTCTAGTACTGTAGCAGCACCTCATTTTGTCCATGTGGCTTTCGGTCGCCTGCTTCCTGGCCTCTTTCTCTGTGTGTCTGTGGCTCTGCACTCTTTCTTAGCGGGCCTCTTTGTCTCGTGCCTCCTCTCTCTTTCTGAGTCCCCCGGGACCCTCCTGTTTCCCAGATTTCTAGTGCTGTAGCAGTACCTCATGTTCTCCATGTCCATGTGGCTTTCGGTCGCCTGTTTCCTGACCTCTTTGTGTGTTTGTCTGTGGCTCTGCACTCTTTCTTAGCGTGTCTCTTTGTCTGGTGTCTCCTCTCTCTTCCTGAGTTCCCTGGGACCCTCCTGTTTCCCAGCTTTCTAGCGTTGTAGCAGCACCTCATGCTTTCCATGGCTGTGACAGGACAGCACTTTGTATTTTGGTGCTAGGCTTTGGGTCATTCCTATTGGTTTACGATGTCTCTCTACTCTCTGCACTTCCCTTTTGGTTGTGCCCATCATGTCCTCATGGCTATCACTGGCTTTCCTTCAGACCCTGTCCCCAGTTTCTGGTTTTATGTCCCTTACTCCTCCATGTCGAGTACCCTTACCATCCCTTGCTCCTAGTCCTCCTGCCTTTCCTTTGACCCCCTTTGTTATTCCATTATTCCTTCCTCTGCTTCCTGGGGTACTCTTTTGGTGACCTGTATTTCTTTATATGTTGGCTGTTTATCAGCAAGGGTGTCAGTGACTTTAGGGGCACTTTATAGCACCTTTCAGCAGATAGCACTTAAACTCCCTCTGTAAAATCACTCTGTTAGAGCAAACTGCAGCCATGTGGAATTGTGATCTCTCTCTCATGTTCACAGAAGATCACATTCATGCAGAGCAAACGCTTTAGTTTCTCACATGGCACTTTGTCTTACTTGTTTAATCCTTCATCTGTTCTGCTGTAATATTCATAATAACTTGTGTTGATTTTATAAGGTTTTAACTAACCAATTTGCACTTTAAATTAATAAAAAGAATATTCCAATATGTGTATTCTGTTTTAGCCCTTGACGTCTGCTTCCCCCACCAATCCCCCCATCAGTATTCCCATTCCACTCCTATTGCCTTTGGCATTAGGTCTAAATATATGGGATAAAATACCCCCTACCACATGCCAAAAGGATATTGCAAGTAACCAAAGAGTTCCATGACTAACTAGAGGAACAAGGCCAAATGCCAAGTTCCTTTATAAGTTCACAGAACTCCCAATATTCTTAGGAGTATGCAAGGGGGTATGTTTCCCCTTATAACTAAAGCTCCCAGTATTATGCTCTTAATTTTCATATTTCCATCTATATGAATCCATATAAATTTGGTCATTTTATCTGTTTTTATCCTCGCTTACTTGTTGTAATGTTTAAAAAAAAGTCTAAATTGGTATTTCCCCAAACATTAAAATGAGAAAATGGTATTGATTAGAAGCCTGCAATGGATACTCACACAGATGGGTTCTTGCACATCAAGCCGCAATCTCTTTTCATATTAGACACGAATGGCCTGCTACTGCTGTTGCCTCAAGTCACACCTCTGCAGCCACTTCCACAGCTTCAATGGAAATACATGAGTTTTAATGTCTACCACCATTGCCCTGCAAGGCATGATGGACAACCTGGCGTCCTAAGCAAGACAGACCCATTTCTGCTTTCTTGCTTTGTTTCTTTTTTTACAAATAAATACTGAAAGGAAACAGTGATCACTTCCAGTGCTATGCGGATGACACTCAGCTCATTTTCAGGTTCCCCTCTGCCACCTCTTCTCCTCTCATCTCTGACTGCCTGTCCTCCATCCAGGAGTGGTGTGCCGCCAATGATCTCTGCCTTAATGCCATTAAGACTGAGATTCTCCTCATCGGCACACCCGCTCCCTCCTTTCCTGTCACTCTCTGGCCGGCCTCTCTTGGCCCTCTTCCTGCTCCCACCTGTGAGGCCAAAAACCTTGGGGCTATCTTCGACTCCACACTCTCCTTATCTCCTCACACCTCTGACGTCTCTAAGAAGTCACACTACCAGCTGCACCTCCTCAGAGGTATTCTTCCTTTCCTCTCCTTCCCCCAGAAGCTCCCTGTCTCCAGAGCCTGGGTTCTCTCTAGGTTGGACTACTGTAACAGCCTCTTTCTAAATCTACCTGCTTCTACAATCCACACTCTGCAACTTTTTCAGAAGAAGACTGTGAGACTTGTCCTTGGCCTCAAGCCCAGGGATTATATCTCTCTAGGACTGAAATCTCTGTACTGGCTCAGAGTGGCTGTGAGGATTAAGTTCAAAACCCTCTGCATTGTCCACAAGGCCTTCTGGGGCCTTGGGCCTCAATACCTTCAACTCTCTCTTCCTAAATATCTTCCTTCTCGAGCTCCTCGCTCATCCGCCTCCAACTCCCTCAGGGTCAGTCGCTTCTCCAAGCAACGAGTTGCTGATGGACCTCTCTCTCTTCGAGTGGGGCCGCCCTCAGGAACAGCCTCCATGCCTCACTGAAACTTGAGGAGAACCATCTCCGGTTCCGGAAGCACCTCAAATCCTTTCTCCTTGCTTCTGCTTTTTCTCCTCCTCTCCCCTGGTGTACCCCTGGCTGAAACTGCACTGGTTACTTGGCCACCTGCTGATCTCGGGCCCAGGTCCCCTCCACCGCCAGTCGCACTCCTGCACTGCCTGCCTGGCAACCCCCGCACTCTAGACTGTTGCTGTATACCCTCAGTCCCTCTACCAGCACTTGACACTGGATGTCTGCACTTACCCTTGCACTTGCCACCAGCTGGCCATACTTACTATGTTAAAAAAAACAAGAAGTGGATGTTCCCAAAGTGGGGAACTCCCGTCCCCTGCACACTGTCTAAGATCTGTCAGAACAGACGAATCATTTTTAACCATATGGTGTCTGATATACAAAACACCATATGTAGTTAATGCTCTTCACATGTATTTATATACTGTTCATCAAAAATAATTGAAATGGAATTCTTTCATAAGTATTAATAAACCAAAACGTTCATGATTAACACAAGAGCTTCAATTTAATTCATCATTTGATGGCCCAACGCGTTTCGAGTATTCACTCTTCATCGGGGGCAAAATTCACAATTTTCAAAGTATCTACAAAAGCAAAAACAAATTACTGAAGAAAGTATTAATGCTTAATATTATAAAACTTAAACAAATCTACTGTGCAACAACAGTTTGTGGCAATCAAAACAATATACATCTTCAAACCAAGCATGATAAATACATGATATGTCTAACATCTATGTAGTGCTTCAATATTGACATCAACATTGTTATCAACCTAATGATGTACATTTTAGTTACACTTAGTGAATTCAACACTCCAATCAGTCCAGAAAACTAAGGACTATTTATTTGAACCAAAGCAGCTCACCCTCCCTGGTGCTGAATCACCTATTGCCTCAGTGCGTGCCTTGAGCAAGCTTCCATGAAGGGTGTTCACCCTTGCGAGGCGGGCAACAGCACCCCAGGGACCCACAGCCATTGTTTCTATTTTGCCAGAATCTGGGGGGAGTTGAAAGTGTGCCTAAGTGACTGCTTCAGGGGGGGGCAGAGTCCTGCTGCTGACCTGCCTTGGGACATGAACTTCTGATTCTGAGCCTGCGATCTAGATGTGCCAATAGTATGCCAGGTGTTGCTCTTCACAGCCAAGGGCATTTAGAGGGGCATCTCAGTCTCGAGCCATGGCAGGTGCAAGGTCCCACTGGCATGGAGAACCTCCCATTGCTGTCGGGAAGACTGGCTGTGTCTCTCCATGCATTGGAACTCCTCTGCCCTGGAGCTGCTGCCATAAGCATGTAAGCATTACCTAGAGTTCTCTAACTCAGCTACTGTTCCAGGGAACCGCCGTCTGGCTGCAAGTATGGACAGAGCCTAGTCAAGTAGGGAACCGCCGTCTCGCTGCAAGTACGGAGCCTAGGCAAGTAGGGAACCGCCATCTGGCTGCAAGTACGGGCGGCGCCTAGTCAAGTAGGGAACCGCCGTCTGGCTGCAAGTACGGAGCCTAGGCAAGTAGGGTACCACCATCTGACTGCAATTATGGAGCCTAGGCAAGTAGGGAACTGCCGTCTGGCTGCAAGTACAGGGCCTCGGCAAATTGGGAGCTGCCGTCTGGCTGCAAGTACAGGGCCTCGGCAAATTGGGAGCTGCTGTCTGGCTGCAAGTACGGATCCTAGGCAAGTAGGGAACTGCTGTCTGGCTGCAAGTACAGAGCCTAGGGAAATAAGGAACTGCCGTCTGGCTGCAAGTACTGAGCCTAGGCAAATAGGGAACTGACATCTGGCTGCAAGTACGGAGCCTACGCAAGAAGGGTACCTCCGTCTGGCTGCAAGTACAAACAGAGCCTAGTCAAGTAGGGAACCACCGCCTGGCTGCAAGTACGGAGCCAAGGCAAGTAGGGAACCGCCGTCTGGCTGCAAGTACGAACAGAGCCTAGTCAAGTAGGGAATCGCAGTCTGGCTGCCAGTACGGAACCTAGGCAAGTAGGGAACCACCGTCTGGCTGCAAGTATGGACGGAGCCTAGCCAAGTAGGGAACCGCCATCTTGCTGCATGTACAGAGCCTAGTCAAGTAGGGAACCACCATCTGGCTGCAAGTACGGAGCCTCAGCAAGTAGGGAACAACTGTTTGGCTGCAAGTTTGGAGCCTCGGCAAGTAGGGAACTGCCATCTGGCTGCAAGTACGGAGCCTAGCCAAGTAGGGAACCGCCGTCTGGCTACAAGTACGGATGTAGCCTAGGCAAGTAGGGAACCGCCATCTGGCTGCAAGTACAGAGCCTAGGCAAGTAGAGAACCGCCGTCTGGCTGCAAGTACGGAGCCTAGGCAAGTAGGGAACCACCGTCTGGCTGCAAGTACGGAGCCTAGGCAGGTAGGGAACAGCTGTCTGGCTGCAAGTACGGACCGAGCCTAGGCAAGTAGGGAACTTCCATCTGGCTGCAAGTACAGAGCCTAGGCAAGCAGGGAACTGCTGTCTAGCTGCAAGTACAGACAGAGCCCCGGCAAGTATGGAACTGCCGTCTGGCTGCAAGTACGGAGCCTAGGCAAGAAGGGAACTGCTGTCTGGCTGCAAGTACGGACCAAGCCTAGGCAAGTAGGGAACCGCCATCTGGCTGCAAGTACGGAGCCTAGGCAAGTAGGAAACCGCCATTGTTAGAGCTTGTCGGATCTTGGAGACATTCAGCGTCTGTTGGGCTCCTGTGTGATTCCGAAAGCTTTGGCATACATGTTTTTGCAATCAGACAAGCAAGGTTAAAGAATCCACGTGTCGCATATGCAGGGATCGAAATTAAGATTGCAGGAGCTAAATGCAGCTCATGGTTATCCAGAATTACCCTGACAAGGAGCTACCACTGGGAACCAGGAGCTAGTAGATAGCATTTCACAAATCGAACTACCACATAACATGCTAACATCATTTTGCTCATCATTTAGGATCTTGCATGCTTTAAATGTTGTATAGAGGTGTCCTAATGTTTATCTTCAATTCATCACAAATGCACAGAGTTAAATTCACATGGGTGTGTTTGTTTGGGATTAGTTGGCATCAGGAGCCATACGTTGCTCCTGGTAGCTGTTCGAGTCAAGCTAAGCAGGCTCTTCTAGGCTACAAGCAGGAGCTAAATAGCTCCCAGCCCCCCCTCAATTTTGAACCTTGACAATTATTATTTTCTCAACATTACCCAGAAGGATTTGATGGGCACTAATGTGGGAGGTGTGCCAATGATCTCCTCAAAAGTAGCAGCAACGTCAAGCAAAAAAGAGTAGAAAAGAACATCTGTATAAAATGATCCAGTAACATCTGGTATTTCGACCATGAATCATTTGTGACCATGGAGAATTTAGCAACTCATCCACCACGTATGTTTTTCTCATGCAACAATGGAATGTTAGGAATTTTCCACAGGTGTACATGTCTGTACATGCCTGTTATGTGGCATAGAGATGTACAAACTAACCTGGCCCAGTTATTCATCGTTTCGTGAACAGGGTCGAATGTACAAGTATTGTCATATTTAGCATTAAATATCGCAGATTGAAGATTGCATGGAATGGTTCCACGTCTCTCAAACCCAACATGTGGCTAAGAACAATGGGAAGCGTTCCAGTAGAACACCAAATGCATCAGAGCTACTAAACAACAATGCTCAAAGTCATGGGGCCCTAATCTACCCACATCAAAGGGATGTATGATATGTCTCCACCCCATCCTGGTGTTACCCTGCCCCAAAAGGAATTCATATGGTCTAGTACGCAAAGTATGAAAGAAGGATCTACCAGACCATATGGGCAGCTACTATCATCTTCAATGATGAAAGGTGACCATGCAATGACAGTGATAATTAAGACCAGGTCCGCAACTTAGTGAAAAGTGTTCGGAGATGGGCACCAGATTCCCGTCATAAAGAGAATTGCGTGTTCTGGTTACACAGACTCCAAGGCATGTTGGCGATGCAGGAGCCCACCTGAATCCATAAGGTCGCGGGTGGAATAGTGGCATTGGTTAAGGAAAATAATGTGCTTTTAGTACAAATAACCTGGAATTTCTAAAGGTGGTAGAGTCTCACTCTTCTAATCAAATGTTGTTTCTTGCAGTCCCTCAGTCTCTGTGATACACAGGAGAGGATGGAAAGTGCTATGGGATGCCACCATGCACTATCAAGCACTAAATGTTCACCTCTCTGGAGAACATTCCGTCATCAAGGTGTTAACATGGTCCAATGAGCCTCAGTCACTCAACATCATGCTTTCGGTAGCATCCCTGCTGGTAAAAGAGTCACAAGGCAGCAGGAGACCCGTCAGAGTTTATGCTATGCGGGGGCGCAGCTGGCCCATAGAGTGGTGTGTAGGTGTAATAATGCAGATGAGCGTGGCACTGGGTCTGGCCACACCCCCACCAGTTCCTGAGCATGAAAGAAAGTACAAGTTGAGAACCGTTTAGTAAAACACCAATGGAAACGCAGCCGCCATCAAGAGTAGAATAGGCTGTGTGACACAGAGTAGGGTGAGAAGTAGTTTGCATTCACAGGAGTAGGCACAGGTTGGAGAACTACCCAGACAGGGTTACACTAGTAGTATAGAGATGGGCAGGTAGGGAGAGGTTTCAGTAGGGAAAAACTAAATGGCAGTTTGCAATACCCGTAGAACACTAACATGGCAGAGAAAGAACCAGCGTACCGCCAGTACTCAGACCAAAACCTGCAAAGCCTCAATTCCTAAATATTGCATCCTGACAATAAGTTGCTTAACCCAAGTTCCAGGCCTCACAATGCTCAGACAGTAGCCCAGGCACCATAGTCAGTGTCCCGAGGCGAGAGTTCTGCTTAGAAAGTGAAACCGCATCAGATAACGTTTCTCAGGGCACACAGCATACAATTATTAAAGCTAATTAGTTTCATATGGAAGCAGTGAGAAATCGATATATCCTTCAATGCCATGTCCAAGTGGATACTTTGCCAACATCTGCCAATTGATCCCAGAATGAATGAATACATAGTGCCCCAGGTGACTGGCGAACAAAATCACACACGTTAGGACATCAAAAACTCCAATAAATAGATGAAATTGATCTCTGAACAGTGGTTCTCTATCATGTAATCGAAACAATGGTCATTTATTCCAGGCCCAATTACATTGTACACCTGCAAATTCCTTAGCACATGCAGACACAGAGGCGACATGACAAGGCCATGAAACGACTGGCAGATAAGGTCTCTGGCATGGGAACGACAAGGGAGTAATCTCTTTAAACTGAATCAGTGCGGTCGGCAATCTCTCATTCCCAACCACATACCAGGGCACCACATTATGACACGAGGAACTGTAAGATTCCCCTGAGCAGTATTTTTGTATTTGCATTTGATTTTTTATAGCGCCTAAAACCTAAGCACTGTACATAATTAAACAGTACAAAAACAAGTAAATATGGTATAATTTGTGGGAAATTATGCAGAAGAAAGAAAATGAGATTCAGGCAGAGTATGGAAAAGCAAGAAAGAAGTAATAGAACAAATGGAGAGATGGAGGGTATTCCAAAGGTTGGGGGACAGAAGAGAAAAACAATGAAAGCACGACTGGGCATAAGGTGAACGAGGGAAAGAGAGCAAGAATTGCGATTCAGATCATAGAGATCGGGTGGGGTGATACCTGGAGATATAGTGATCCATGGGGGGAGCCATAGCATAAAGAGATTTAAATACAAGACATAAAAAGTGGCATTGAAGAGGGGAATGAAAGGAAAATAAGATGAGGAGAAGAATGGAAGATGGATTTCAGGGGAGCAGAATCTGAGTAAGAGGGAGGAACAGCAATCCAGACAGGAAAGAAGGAAACTAGAAACAAGCATTGGAGCAGCATTAAAAGAAAGGTTCGGCTGCACTTGCGAATATTAAACAGATAAAAATGGCAGGATTGTGCTACCACAGAAATGAGAAAAGAAAATGAAGAGTAGGATCAAAGACAACACCAAGGTTATGGGCAGTGGAAGAAAGAGAGAGAAGTGATGGAGGAAAGAAAATAGAAGAAGCTGGAATGGAGATGGAATACAAGAGCAGAGGACAAATACAATCTCTGTTTTGGAGGCATTTAAGTGTAAGAAATTGTCTGACATCCAGGATTCGATGGCAGAGAGACAAGCAGAAAGGTTTGAGCACAGAGATTCTGAAAACAAAGAAAATTAAAAAAAGATTTAGGAATCACCTACATAGAAATGAAACGAGAAATAAATGAGGAGATAAAATTGACAAAGGAATAGTATATAGTATGGAAAGCAGAGACCCTAGAACAGAGCCCTGAGGGACACCACAACGAAGTGGGAGAGATGGCGAGAAATTGCCAGCCCAGGAGACAGAATAGAAGCAGTTAGAGAGATACGAAAGCAACCAATTGCAGTAGCCAGATGGAACTTTCATCTAATGTCACCCTGTCCCAAGAAGCTACCTCCAAAGGCCCTGTGGCACCCTGATTATGGCACAGGATGCTCCTAAACTGTACAAGTATCCAGGCCCTGGCTTATGCATCCGGCGTGGTGCATTCGAGTCCTTGCAGTCGCACCCTCTCTGAGTCATCAGGAAGTCTAATTTTTTAGGGATGTGCAAGGTCCTGTCTTTGCCCCACTGAATGCCTGTTCAATAAGCTCCCGGTACATGCCAGGGACCTTTCAATGCATTCTAGAATGGATCTCCATATTTCGTGGGAATCATTGCTTTGCTGAAACTGCAATGGCCACATTCTGGGGTGTGTCCCAAGTGCTCCCAGGAGACTCACTCATCACGGCTGTGAACCTGACTTGAAATCCCCTCAGACTCTGGCCCTTTGTAATCTTGCTGCTTCCGACTACTCAGCGTTCCTGTTGCTATCCATGTCCACTGGGCGTTTGGGATCGCGGGATCCCATCCCTGATATCTTTTCTGTGTCTCTGGCTCTGCACTCTTTCTTAGCGTGCCTCTTTTTCTGGTGTCTCTCCTCCCTCTTCCTGTGTTCACTGGGACCCTCCTGTTTCTCCGATTTCTAGTATTGTAGCAGCACCTCATGTTGTCCATGTCCATGTGGTTTTTGGTCGCCTGCTTCCTGACCTCTTTCTCTGAGTGACTGTAGCGCTGCACTCTTTCTTAGCGTGCCTCTTTGTCTGGGGTCTCCTCCCTCTTCCTGCGTTCCCTCGGACCCTCCTGTTTCCAAGATTTCTAGTAGTGTAGCAGCACCTCATGTCCATGTCCATGTGGCTTTGAGTTGCCTGCTTCCTGACCTCTTTCTCTCTGTGTCTGTGGCTCCGCACTCTTTCTTAGTGTGTCTCTTTTTCTGGTGTCTCCTCCCAATTCCTGTGTTCCGTGGGACCCTCCTGTTTCCCACATTTCTAGTACTGTAGCAGCACCTCATCTTGTCCATGTCCGTGTGGTTTTTGGTCGCCTGCTTCCTTGCCTCTTTCTCTGTGTGTCTGTGGCTCTGCACTCTTTCTTAGCGTGCCTCTTTGTCTCGTGCCTCCTCTCTCTTTCTGAGTCCCCCGGGACCCTCCTGTTTCCCAGATTTCTAGTGCTGTAGCAGTACCTCATGTTCTCCATGTCCATGTGGCTTTCGGTTGCCTGCTTCCTGACCTCTTTCTCTGTGTCTGTGGCTCTGCACTCTTTCTTAGCGTGCCTCTTTGTCTGGTGTCTCCTCCCTCTTCCTGTGTTCCCTGGGACCCTCCTGTTTACCAAATTTCTAGTACTGTAGCAGCACCTCATTTTGTCCATGTGGCTTTCGGTCGCCTGCTTCCTGGCCTCTTTCTCTGTGTGTCTGTGGCTCTGCACTCTTTCTTAGCGGGCCTCTTTGTCTCGTGCCTCCTCTCTCTTTCTGAGTCCCCCGGGACCCTCCTGTTTCCCAGATTTCTAGTGCTGTAGCAGTACCTCATGTTCTCCATGTCCATGTGGCTTTCGGTCGCCTGTTTCCTGACCTCTTTGTGTGTTTGTCTGTGGCTCTGCACTCTTTCTTAGCGTGTCTCTTTGTCTGGTGTCTCCTCTCTCTTCCTGAGTTCCCTGGGACCCTCCTGTTTCCCAGCTTTCTAGCGTTGTAGCAGCACCTCATGCTTTCCATGGCTGTGACAGGACAGCACTTTGTATTTTGGTGCTAGGCTTTGGGTCATTCCTATTGGTTTACGATGTCTCTCTACTCTCTGCACTTCCCTTTTGGTTGTGCCCATCATGTCCTCATGGCTATCACTGGCTTTCCTTCAGACCCTGTCCCCAGTTTCTGGTTTTATGTCCCTTACTCCTCCATGTCGAGTACCCTTACCATCCCTTGCTCCTAGTCCTCCTGCCTTTCCTTTGACCCCCTTTGTTATTCCATTATTCCTTCCTCTGCTTCCTGGGGTACTCTTTTGGTGACCTGTATTTCTTTATATGTTGGCTGTTTATCAGCAAGGGTGTCAGTGACTTTAGGGGCACTTTATAGCACCTTTCAGCAGATAGCACTTAAACTCCCTCTGTAAAATCACTCTGTTAGAGCAAACTGCAGCCATGTGGAATTGTGATCTCTCTCTCTCATGTTCACAGAAGATCACATTCATGCAGAGCAAACGCTTTAGTTTCTCACATGGCACTTTGTCTTACTTGTTTAATCCTTCATCTGTTCTGCTGTAATATTCATAATAACTTGTGTTGATTTTATAAGGTTTTAACTAACCAATTTGCACTTTAAATTAATAAAAAGAATATTCCAATATGTGTATTCTGTTTTAGCCCTTGACGTCTGCTTCCCCCACCAATCCCCCCATCAGTATTCCCATTCCACTCCTATTGCCTTTGGCATTAGGTCTAAATATATGGGATAAAATACCCCCTACCACATGCCAAAAGGATATTGCAAGTAACCAAAGAGTTCCATGACTAACTAGAGGAACAAGGCCGAATGCCAAGTTCCTTTATAAGTTCACAGAACTCCCAATATTCTTAGGAGTATGCAAGGGGGTATGTTTCCCCTTATAACTAAAGCTCCCAGTATTATGCTCTTAATTTTCATATTTCCATCTATATGAATCCATATAAATTTGGTCATTTTATCTGTTTTTATCCTCGCTTACTTGTTGTAATGTTTAAAAAAAAGTCTAAATTGGTATTTCCCCAAACATTAAAATGAGAAAATGGTATTGATTAGAAGCCTGCAATGGATACTCACACAGATGGGTTCTTGCACATCAAGCCGCAATCTCTTTTCATATTAGACACGAATGGCCTGCTACTGCTGTTGCCTCAAGTCACACCTCTGCAGCCACTTCCACAGCTTCAATGGAAATACATGAGTTTTAATGTCTACCACCATTGCCCTGCAAGGCATGATGGACAACCTGGCGTCCTAAGCAAGACAGACCCATTTCTGCTTTCTTGCTTTGTTTCTTTTTTTACAAATAAATACTGAAAGGAAACAGTGATCACTTCCAGTGCTATGCGGATGACACTCAGCTCATTTTCAGGTTCCCCTCTGCCACCTCTTCTCCTCTCATCTCTGACTGCCTGTCCTCCATCCAGGAGTGGTGTGCCGCCAATGATCTCTGCCTTAATGCCATTAAGACTGAGATTCTCCTCATCGGCACACCCGCTCCCTCCTTTCCTGTCACTCTCTGGCCGGCCTCTCTTGGCCCTCTTCCTGCTCCCACCTGTGAGGCCAAAAACCTTGGGGCTATCTTCGACTCCACACTCTCCTTATCTCCTCACACCTCTGACGTCTCTAAGAAGTCACACTACCAGCTGCACCTCCTCAGAGGTATTCTTCCTTTCCTCTCCTTCCCCCAGAAGCTCCCTGTCTCCAGAGCCTGGGTTCTCTCTAGGTTGGACTACTGTAACAGCCTCTTTCTAAATCTACCTGCTTCTACAATCCACACTCTGCAACTTTTTCAGAAGAAGACTGTGAGACTTGTCCTTGGCCTCAAGCCCAGGGATTATATCTCTCTAGGACTGAAATCTCTGTACTGGCTCAGAGTGGCTGTGAGGATTAAGTTCAAAACCCTCTGCATTGTCCACAAGGCCTTCTGGGGCCTTGGGCCTCAATACCTTCAACTCTCTCTTCCTAAATATCTTCCTTCTCGAGCTCCTCGCTCATCCGCCTCCAACTCCCTCAGGGTCAGTCGCTTCTCCAAGCAACGAGTTGCTGATGGACCTCTCTCTCTTCGAGTGGGGCCGCCCTCAGGAACAGCCTCCATGCCTCACTGAAACTTGAGGAGAACCATCTCCGGTTCCGGAAGCACCTCAAATCCTTTCTCCTTGCTTCTGCTTTTTCTCCTCCTCTCCCCTGGTGTACCCCTGGCTGAAACTGCACTGGTTACTTGGCCACCTGCTGATCTCGGGCCCAGGTCCCCTCCACCGCCAGTCGCACTCCTGCACTGCCTGCCTGGCAACCCCCGCACTCTAGACTGTTGCTGTATACCCTCAGTCCCTCTACCAGCACTTGACACTGGATGTCTGCACTTACGCTTGCACTTGCCACCAGCTGACCATACTTACTATGTTAAAAAAAACAAGAAGTGGATGTTCCCAAAGTGGGGAACTCCCGTCCCCTGCACACTGTCTAAGATCTGTCAGAACAGACGAATCATTTTTAACCATATGGTGTCTGATATACAAAACACCATATGTAGTTAATGCTCTTCACATGTATTTATATACTGTTCATCAAAAATAATTGAAATGGAATTCTTTCATAAGTATTAATAAACCAAAACGTTCATGATTAACACAAGAGCTTCAATTTAATTCATCATTTGATGGCCCAACGCGTTTCGAGTATTCACTCTTCATCGGGGGCAAAATTCACAATTTTCAAAGTTTCTACAAAAGCAAAAACAAATTACTGAAGAAAGTATTAATGCTTAATATTATAAAACTTAAACAAATCTACTGTGCAACAACAGTTTGTGGCAATCAAAACAATATACATCTTCAAACCAAGCATGATAAATACATGATATGTCTAACATCTATGTAGTGCTTCAATATTGACATCAACATTGTTATCAACCTAATGATGTACATTTTAGTTACACTTAGTGAATTCAACACTCCAATCAGTCCAGAAAACTAAGGACTATTTATTTGAACCAAAGCAGCTCACCCTCCCTGGTGCTGAATCACCTATTGCCTCAGTGCGTGCCTTGAGCAAGCTTCCATGAAGGGTGTTCACCCTTGCGAGGCGGGCAACATCACCCCAGGGACCCACAGCCATTGTTTCTATTTTGCCAGAATCTGGGGGGAGTTGAAAGTGTGCCTAAGTGACTGCTTCAGGGGGGGGCAGAGTCCTGCTGCTGACCTGCCTTGGGACATGAACTTCTGATTCTGAGCCTGCGATCTAGATGTGCCAATAGTATGCCAGGTGTTGCTCTTCACAGCCAAGGGCATTTAGAGGGGCATCTCAGTCTCGAGCCATGGCAGGTGCAAGGTCCCACTGGCATGGAGAACCTCCCATTGCTGTCGGGAAGACTGGCTGTGTCTCTCCATGCATTGGAACTCCTCTGCCCTGGAGCTGCTGCCATAAGCATGTAAGCATTACCTAGAGTTCTCTAACTCAGCTACTGTTCCAGGGAACCGCCGTCTGGCTGCAAGTATGGACGGAGCCTAGTCAAGTAGGGAACCGCCGTCTCGCTGCAAGTACGGAGCCTAGGCAAGTAGGGAACCGCCATCTGGCTGCAAGTACGGGCGGCGCCTAGTCAAGTAGGGAACCGCCGTCTGGCTGCAAGTACGGAGCCTAGGCAAGTAGGGTACCACCATCTGACTGCAATTATGGAGCCTAGGCAAGTAGGGAACTGCCGTCTGGCTGCAAGTACAGGGCCTCGGCAAATTGGGAGCTGCTGTCTGGCTGCAAGTACGGATCCTAGGCAAGTAGGGAACTGCTGTCTGGCTGCAAGTACAGAGCCTAGGGAAATAAGGAACTGCCGTCTGGCTGCAAGTACTGAGCCTAGGCAAATAGGGAACTGACATCTGGCTGCAAGTACGGAGCCTACGCAAGAAGGGTACCTCCGTCTGGCTGCAAGTACAAACAGAGCCTAGTCAAGTAGGGAACCACCGCCTGGCTGCAAGTACGGAGCCAAGGCAAGTAGGGAACCGCCGTCTGGCTGCAAGTCCGAACAGAGCCTAGTCAAGTAGGGAATCGCAGTCTGGCTGCCAGTACGGAACCTAGGCAAGTAGGGAACCACCGTCTGGCTGCAAGTATGGACGGAGCCTAGCCAAGTAGGGAACCGCCATCTCGCTGCATGTACAGAGCCTAGTCAAGTAGGGAACCACCATCTGGCTGCAAGTACGGAGCCTCAGCAAGTAGGGAACAACTGTTTGGCTGCAAGTTTGGAGCCTCGGCAAGTAGGGAACTGCCATCTGGCTGCAAGTACGGAGCCTAGCCAAGTAGGGAACCGCCGTCTGGCTACAAGTACGGATGTAGCCTAGGCAAGTAGGGAACCGCCATCTGGCTGCAAGTACAGAGCCTAGGCAAGTAGAGAACCGCCGTCTGGCTGCAAGTACGGAGCCTAGGCAAGTAGGGAACCACCGTCTGGCTGCAAGTACGGAGCCTAGGCAGGTAGGGAACAGCTGTCTGGCTGCAAGTACGGACCGAGCCTAGGCAAGTAGGGAACTTCCATCTGGCTGCAAGTACAGAGCCTAGGCAAGCAGGGAACTGCTGTCTAGCTGCAAGTACAGACAGAGCCCCGGCAAGTATGGAACTGCCGTCTGGCTGCAAGTACGGAGCCTAGGCAAGAAGGGAACTGCTGTCTGGCTGCAAGTACGGACCAAGCCTAGGCAAGTAGGGAACCACCTTCTGGCTGCAAGTACGGAGCCTAGGCAAGTAGGAAACCACCATTGTTAGAGCTTGTCGGATGTTGGAGACATTCAGCGTCTGTTGGGCTCCTGTGTGATTCCTAAAGATTTGGCATACATGTTTTTGCAATCAGACAAGCAAGGTTAAAGAATCCACGTGTCGCATATGCAGGGATCGAAATTAAGATTGCAGGAGCTTAATGCAGCTCATGGTTATCCAGAATTACTCTATGACAAGGAGCTACCACTGGGAACCAGGAGCTAGTAGATAGCATTTCACAAATCGAACTTCCACATAACATGCTAACATCATTTTGCTCATCATTTAGGATCTTGCATGCTTTAAATGTTGTATAGAGGTGTCCTAATGTTTATCTTCAATTCATCACAAATGCACAGAGTTAAATTCACATGGGTGTGTTTGTTTGGGATTAGTTGGCATCGGGAGCCATACGTTGCTCCTGGTAGCTGTTGGAGTCAAGCTAAGCAGGCTCTTCTAGGCTACAAGCAGGAGCTAAATAGCTCCCAGCCCCCCCTCAATTTTGAACCTTGACAATTATTATTTTCTCAACATTACCCAGAAGGATTTGATGGGCACTAATGTGGGAGGTGTGCCAATGATCTCCTCAAAAGTAGCAGCAACGTCAAGCAAAAAAGAGTAGAAAAGAACATCTGTATAAAATGATCCAGTAACATCTGGTATTTCGACCATGAATCATTTGTGACCATGGAGAATTTAGCAACTCATCCACCACGTATGTTTTTCTCATGCAACAATGGAATGTTAGGAATTTTCCACAGGTGTACATGTCTGTACATGCCTGTTATGTGGCATAGAGATGTACAAACTAACCTGGCCCAGTTATTCATCGTTTCGTGAACAGGGTCGAATGTACAAGTATTGTCATATTTAGCATTAAATATCGCAGATTGAAGATTGCATGGAATGGTTCCACGTCTCTCAAACCCAACATGTGGCTAAGAACAATGGGAAGCGTTCCAGTAGAACACCAAATGCATCAGAGCTACTAAACAACAATGCTCAAAGTCATGGGGCCCTAATCTACCCACATCAAAGGGATGTATGATATGTCTCCACCCCATCCTGGTGTTACCCTGCCCCAAAAGGAATTCATATGGTCTAGTACGCAAAGTATGAAAGAAGGATCTACCAGACAATATGGGCAGCTACTATCATCTTCAATGATGAAAGGTGACCATGCAATGACAGTGATAATTAAGACCAGGTCCGCAACTTAGTGAAAAGTGTTCGGAGATGGGCACCAGATTCCCGTCATAAAGAGAATTGCGTGTTCTGGTTACACAGACTCCAAGGCATGTTGGCGATGCAGGAGCCCACCTGAATCCATAAGGTCGCGGGTGGAATAGTGGCATTGGTTAAGGAAAATAATGTGCTTTTAGTACAAATAACCTGGAATTTCTAAAGGTGGTAGAGTCTCACTCTTCTAATCAAATGTTGTTTCTTGCAGTCCCTCAGTCTCTGTGATACACAGGAGAGGATGGAAAGTGCTATGGGATGCCACCATGCACTATCAAGCACTAAATGTTCACCTCTCTGGAGAACATTCCGTCATCAAGGTGTTAACATGGTCCAATGAGCCTCAGTCACTCAACATCATGCTTTCGGTAGCATCCCTGCTGGTAAAAGAGTCACAAGGCAGCAGGAGACCCGTCAGAGTTTATGCTATGCGGGGGCGCAGCTGGCCCATAGAGTGGTGTGTAGGTGTAATAATGCAGATGAGCGTGGCACTGGGTCTGGCCACACCCCCACCAGTTCCTGAGCATGAAAGAAAGTACAAGTTGAGAACCGTTTAGTAAAACACCAATGGAAACGCAGCCGCCATCAAGAGTAGAATAGGCTGTGTGACACAGAGTAGGGTGAGAAGTAGTTTGCATTCACAGGAGTAGGCACAGGTTGGAGAACTACCCAGACAGGGTTACACTAGTAGTATAGAGATGGGCAGGTAGGGAGAGGTTTCAGTAGGGAAAAACTAAATGGCAGTTTGCAATACCCGTAGAACACTAACATGGCAGAGAAAGAACCAGCGTACCGCCAGTACTCAGACCAAAACCTGCAAAGCCTCAATTCCTAAATATTGCATCCTGACAATAAGTTGCTTAACCCAAGTTCCAGGCCTCACAATGCTCAGACAGTAGCCCAGGCACCATAGTCAGTGTCCCGAGGCGAGAGTTCTGCTTAGAAAGTGAAACCGCATCAGATAACGTTTCTCAGGGCACACAGCATACAATTATTAAAGCTAATTAGTTTCATATGGAAGCAGTGAGAAATCGATATATCCTTCAATGCCATGTCCAAGTGGATACTTTGCCAACATCTGCCAATTGATCCCAGAATGAATGAATACATAGTGCCCCAGGTGACTGGCAAACAAAATCACACACGTTAGGACATCAAAAACTCCAATAAATAGATGAAATTGATCTCTGAACAGTGGTTCTCTATCATGTAATCGAAACAATGGTCATTTATTCCAGGCCCAATTACATTGTACACCTGCAAATTCCTTAGCACATGCAGACACAGAGGCGACATGACAAGGCCATGAAACGACTGGCAGATAAGGTCTCTGGCATGGGAACGACAAGGGAGTAATCTCTTTAAACTGAATCAGTGCGGTCGGCAATCTCTCATTCCCAACCACATACCAGGGCACCACATTATGACACGAGGAACTGTAAGATTCCCCTGAGCAGTATTTTTGTATTTGCATTTGATTTTTTATAGCGCCTAAAACCTAAGCACTGTACATAATTAAACAGTACAAAAACAAGTAAATATGGTATAATTTGTGGGAAATTATGCAGAAGAAAGAAAATGAGATTCAGGCAGAGTATGGAAAAGCAAGAAAGAAGTAATAGAACAAATGGAGAGATGGAGGGTATTCCAAAGGTTGGGGGACAGAAGAGAAAAACAATGAAAGCACGACTGGGCATAAGGTGAACGAGGGAAAGAGAGCAAGAATTGCGATTCAGATCATAGAGATCGTGTGGGGTGATACCTGGAGATATAGTGATCCATGGGGGGAGCCATAGCATAAAGAGATTTAAATACAAGACATAAAAAGTGGCATTGAAGAGGGGAATGAAAGGAAAATAAGATGAGGAGAAGAATGGAAGATGGATTTCAGGGGAGCAGAATCTGAGTAAGAGGGAGGAACAGCAATCCAGACAGGAAAGAAGGAAACTAGAAACAAGCATTGGAGCAGCATTAAAAGAAAGGTTCGGCTGCACTTGCGAATATTAAACAGATAAAAATGGCAGGATTGTGCTACCACAGAAATGAGAAAAGAAAATGAAGAGTAGGATCAAAGACAACACCAAGGTTATGGGCAGTGGAAGAAAGAGAGAGAAGTGATGGAGGAAAGAAAATAGAAGAAGCTGGAATGGAGATGGAATACAAGAGCAGAGGACAAATACAATCTCTGTTTTGGAGGCATTTAAGTGTAAGAAATTGTCTGACATCCAGGATTCGATGGCAGAGAGACAAGCAGAAAGGTTTGAGCACAGAGATTCTGAAAACAAAGAAAATTAAAAAAAGATTTAGGAATCACCTACATAGAAATGAAACGAGAAATAAATGAGGAGATAAAATTGACAAAGGAATAGTATATAGTATGGAAAGCAGAGACCCTAGAACAGAGCCCTGAGGGACACCACAACGAAGTGGGAGAGATGGCGAGAAATTGCCAGCCCAGGAGACAGAATAGAAGCAGTTAGAGAGATACGAAAGCAACCAATTGCAGTAGCCAGATGGAACTTTCATCTAATGTCACCCTGTCCCAAGAAGCTACCTCCAAAGCCCCTGTGGCACCCTGATTATGGCACAGGATGCTCCTAAACTGTACAAGTATCCAGGCCCTGGCTTATGCATCCGGCGTGGTGCATTCGAGTCCTTGCAGTCGCACCCTCTCTGAGTCATCAGGAAGTCTAATTTTTTAGGGATGTGCAAGGTCCTGTCTTTGCCCCACTGAATGCCTGTTCAATAAGCTCCCGGTACATGCCAGGGACCTTTCAATGCATTCTAGAATGGATCTCCATATTTCGTGGGAATCATTGCTTTGCTGAAACTGCAATGGCCACATTCTGGGGTGTGTCCCAAGTGCTCCCAGGAGACTCACTCATCACGGCTGTGAACCTGACTTGAAATCCCCTCAGACTCTGGCCCTTTGTAATCTTGCTGCTTCCGACTACTCAGCGTTCCTGTTGCTATC
This sequence comes from Ambystoma mexicanum, assembly GCF_040938575.1. Lineage (NCBI taxonomy): Eukaryota > Metazoa > Chordata > Amphibia > Caudata > Ambystomatidae > Ambystoma > Ambystoma mexicanum. The sequence goes on along the minus strand of NC_090929.1, from coordinate 57,643,947 downwards.
CATGTCCACTGGGCGTTTGGGATCGCGGGATCCCATCCCTGATATCTTTTCTGTGTCTCTGGCTCTGCACTCTTTCTTAGCGTGCCTCTTTTTCTGGTGTCTCTCCTCCCTCTTCCTGTGTTCACTGGGACCCTCCTGTTTCTCCGATTTCTAGTATTGTAGCAGCACCTCATGTTGTCCATGTCCATGTGGTTTTTGGTCGCCTGCTTCCTGACCTCTTTCTCTGAGTGACTGTAGCGCTGCACTCTTTCTTAGCGTGCCTCTTTGTCTGGGGTCTCCTCCCTCTTCCTGCGTTCCCTCGGACCCTCCTGTTTCCAAGATTTCTAGTAGTGTAGCAGCACCTCATGTCCATGTGGCTTTGAGTTGCCTGCTTCCTGACCTCTTTCTCTCTGTGTCTGTGGCTCCGCACTCTTTCTTAGTGTGTCTCTTTTTCTGGTGTCTCCTCCCAATTCCTGTGTTCCGTGGGACCCTCCTGTTTCCCACATTTCTAGTACTGTAGCAGCACCTCATCTTGTCCATGTCCGTGTGGTTTTTGGTCGCCTGCTTCCTTGCCTCTTTCTCTGTGTGTCTGTGGCTCTGCACTCTTTCTTAGCGTGCCTCTTTGTCTCGTGCCTCCTCTCTCTTTCTGAGTCCCCCGGGACCCTCCTGTTTCCCAGATTTCTAGTGCTGTAGCAGTACCTCATGTTCTCCATGTCCATGTGGCTTTCGGTTGCCTGCTTCCTGACCTCTTTCTCTGTGTCTGTGGCTCTGCACTCTTTCTTAGCGTGCCTCTTTGTCTGGTGTCTCCTCCCTCTTCCTGTGTTCCCTGGGACCCTCCTGTTTACCAAATTTCTAGTACTGTAGCAGCACCTCATTTTGTCCATGTGGCTTTCGGTCGCCTGCTTCCTGGCCTCTTTCTCTGTGTGTCTGTGGCTCTGCACTCTTTCTTAGCGGGCCTCTTTGTCTCGTGCCTCCTCTCTCTTTCTGAGTCCCCCGGGACCCTCCTGTTTCCCAGATTTCTAGTGCTGTAGCAGTACCTCATGTTCTCCATGTCCATGTGGCTTTCGGTCGCCTGTTTCCTGACCTCTTTGTGTGTTTGTCTGTGGCTCTGCACTCTTTCTTAGCGTGTCTCTTTGTCTGGTGTCTCCTCTCTCTTCCTGAGTTCCCTGGGACCCTCCTGTTTCCCAGCTTTCTAGCGTTGTAGCAGCACCTCATGCTTTCCATGGCTGTGACAGGACAGCACTTTGTATTTTGGTGCTAGGCTTTGGGTCATTCCTATTGGTTTACGATGTCTCTCTACTCTCTGCACTTCCCTTTTGGTTGTGCCCATCATGTCCTCATGGCTATCACTGGCTTTCCTTCAGACCCTGTCCCCAGTTTCTGGTTTTATGTCCCTTACTCCTCCATGTCGAGTACCCTTACCATCCCTTGCTCCTAGTCCTCCTGCCTTTCCTTTGACCCCCTTTGTTATTCCATTATTCCTTCCTCTGCTTCCTGGGGTACTCTTTTGGTGACCTGTATTTCTTTATATGTTGGCTGTTTATCAGCAAGGGTGTCAGTGACTTTAGGGGCACTTTATAGCACCTTTCAGCAGATAGCACTTAAACTCCCTCTGTAAAATCACTCTGTTAGAGCAAACTGCAGCCATGTGGAATTGTGATCTCTCTCTCATGTTCACAGAAGATCACATTCATGCAGAGCAAACGCTTTAGTTTCTCACATGGCACTTTGTCTTACTTGTTTAATCCTTCATCTGTTCTGCTGTAATATTCATAATAACTTGTGTTGATTTTATAAGGTTTTAACTAACCAATTTGCACTTTAAATTAATAAAAAGAATATTCCAATATGTGTATTCTGTTTTAGCCCTTGACGTCTGCTTCCCCCACCAATCCCCCCATCAGTATTCCCATTCCACTCCTATTGCCTTTGGCATTAGGTCTAAATATATGGGATAAAATACCCCCTACCACATGCCAAAAGGATATTGCAAGTAACCAAAGAGTTCCATGACTAACTAGAGGAACAAGGCCGAATGCCAAGTTCCTTTATAAGTTCACAGAACTCCCAATATTCTTAGGAGTATGCAAAGGGGTATGTTTCCCCTTATAACTAAAGCTCCCAGTATTATGCTCTTAATTTTCATATTTCCATCTATATGAATCCATATAAATTTGGTCATTTTATCTGTTTTTATCCTCGCTTACTTGTTGTAATGTTTCAAAAAAAGTCTAAATTGGTATTTCCCCAAACATTAAAATGAGAAAATGGTATTGATTAGAAGCCTGCAATGGATACTCACACAGATGGGTTCTTGCACATCAAGCCGCAATCTCTTTTCATATTAGACACGAATGGCCTGCTACTGCTGTTGCCTCAAGTCACACCTCTGCAGCCACTTCCACAGCTTCAATGGAAACACATGAGTTTTAATGTCTACCACCATTGCCCTGCAAGGCATGATGGACAACCTGGCGTCCTAAGCAAGACAGACCCATTTCTGCTTTCTTGCTTTGTTTCTTTTTTTACAAATAAATACTGAAAGGAAACAGTGATCACTTCCAGTGCTATGCGGATGACACTCAGCTCATTTTCAGGTTCCCCTCTGCCACCTCTTCTCCTCTCATCTCTGACTGCCTGTCCTCCATCCAGGAGTGGTGTGCCGCCAATGATCTCTGCCTTAATGCCATTAAGACTGAGATTCTCCTCATCGGCACACCCGCTCCCTCCTTTCCTGTCACTCTCTGGCCGGCCTCTCTTGGCCCTCTTCCTGCTCCCACCTGTGAGGCCAAAAACCTTGGGGCTATCTTCGACTCCACACTCTCCTTATCTCCTCACACCTCTGACGTCTCTAAGAAGTCACACTACCAGCTGCACCTCCTCAGAGGTATTCTTCCTTTCCTCTCCTTCCCCCAGAAGCTCCCTGTCTCCAGAGCCTGGGTTCTCTCTAGGTTGGACTACTGTAACAGCCTCTTTCTAAATCTACCTGCTTCTACAATCCACACTCTGCAACTTTTTCAGAAGAAGACTGTGAGACTTGTCCTTGGCCTCAAGCCCAGGGATTATATCTCTCTAGGACTGAAATCTCTGTACTGGCTCAGAGTGGCTGTGAGGATTAAGTTCAAAACCCTCTGCATTGTCCACAAGGCCTTCTGGGGCCTTGGGCCTCAATACCTTCAACTCTCTCTTCCTAAATATCTTCCTTCTCGAGCTCCTCGCTCATCCGCCTCCAACTCCCTCAGGGTCAGTCGCTTCTCCAAGCAACGAGTTGCTGATGGACCTCTCTCTCTTCGAGTGGGGCCGCCCTCAGGAACAGCCTCCATGCCTCACTGAAACTTGAGGAGAACCATCTCCGGTTCCGGAAGCACCTCAAATCCTTTCTCCTTGCTTCTGCTTTTTCTCCTCCTCTCCCCTGGTGCACCCCTGGCTGAAACTGCACTGGTTACTTGGCCACCTGCTGATCTCGGGCCCAGGTCCCCTCCACCGCCAGTCGCACTCCTGCACTGCCTGCCTGGCAACCCCCGCACTCTAGACTGTTGCTGTATACCCTCAGTCCCTCTACCAGCACTTGACACTGGATGTCTGCACTTACCCTTGCACTTGCCACCAGCTGGCCATACTTACTATGTTAAAAAAAACAAGAAGTGGATGTTCCCAAAGTGGGGAACTCCCGTCCCCTGCACACTGTCTAAGATCTGTCAGAACAGACGAATCATTTTTAACCATATGGTGTCTGATATACAAAACACCATATGTAGTTAATGCTCTTCACATGTATTTATATACTGTTCATCAAAAATAATTGAAATGGAATTCTTTCATAAGTATTAATAAACCAAAACGTTCATGATTAACACAAGAGCTTCAATTTAATTCATCATTTGATGGCCCAACGCGTTTCGAGTATTCACTCTTCATCGGGGGCAAAATTCACAATTTTCAAAGTTTCTACAAAAGCAAAAACAAATTACTGAAGAAAGTATTAATGCTTAATATTATAAAACTTAAACAAATCTACTGTGCAACAACAGTTTGTGGCAATCAAAACAATATACATCTTCAAACCAAGCATGATAAATACATGATATGTCTAACATCTATGTAGTGCTTCAATATTGACATCAACATTGTTATCAACCTAATGATGTACATTTTAGTTACACTTAGTGAATTCAACACTCCAATCAGTCCAGAAAACTAAGGACTATTTATTTGAACCAAAGCAGCTCACCCTCCCTGGTGCTGAATCACCTATTGCCTCAGTGCGTGCCTTGAGCAAGCTTCCATGAAGGGTGTTCACCCTTGCGAGGCGGGCAACAGCACCCCAGGGACCCACAGCCATTGTTTCTATTTTGCCAGAATCTGGGGGGAGTTGAAAGTGTGCCTAAGTGACTGCTTCAGGGGGGGGCAGAGTCCTGCTGCTGACCTGCCTTGGGACATGAACTTCTGATTCTGAGCCTGCGATCTAGATGTGCCAATAGTATGCCAGGTGTTGCTCTTCACAGCCAAGGGCATTTAGAGGGGCATCTCAGTCTCGAGCCATGGCAGGTGCAAGGTCCCACTGGCATGGAGAACCTCCCATTGCTGTCGGGAAGACTGGCTGTGTCTCTCCATGCATTGGAACTCCTCTGCCCTGGAGCTGCTGCCATAAGCATGTAAGCATTACCTAGAGTTCTCTAACTCAGCTACTGTTCCAGGGAACCGCCGTCTGGCTGCAAGTATGGACGGAGCCTAGTCAAGTAGGGAACCGCCGTCTCGCTGCAAGTACGGAGCCTAGGCAAGTAGGGAACCGCCATCTGGCTGCAAGTACGGGCGGCGCCTAGTCAAGTAGGGAACCGCCGTCTGGCTGCAAGTACGGAGCCTAGGCAAGTAGGGTACCACCATCTGACTGCAATTATGGAGCCTAGGCAAGTAGGGAACTGCCGTCTGACTGCAAGTACAGGGCCTCGGCAAATTGGGAGCTGCTGTCTGGCTGCAAGTACGGATCCTAGGCAAGTAGGGAACTGCTGTCTGGCTGCAAGTACAGAGCCTAGGGAAATAAGGAACTGCCGTCTGGCTGCAAGTACTGAGCCTAGGCAAATAGGGAACTGACATCTGGCTGCAAGTACGGAGCCTACGCAAGAAGGGTACCTCCGTCTGGCTGCAAGTACAAACAGAGCCTAGTCAAGTAGGGAACCACCGCCTGGCTGCAAGTACGGAGCCAAGGCAAGTAGGGAACCGCCGTCTGGCTGCAAGTACGAACAGAGCCTAGTCAAGTAGGGAATCGCAGTCTGGCTGCCAGTACGGAACCTAGGCAAGTAGGGAACCACCGTCTGGCTGCAAGTATGGACGGAGCCTAGCCAAGTAGGGAACCGCCATCTCGCTGCATGTACAGAGCCTAGTCAAGTAGGGAACCACCATCTGGCTGCAAGTACGGAGCCTCAGCAAGTAGGGAACAACTGTTTGGCTGCAAGTTTGGAGCCTCGGCAAGTAGGGAACTGCCATCTGGCTGCAAGTACGGAGCCTAGCCAAGTAGGGAACCGCCGTCTGGCTACAAGTACGGATGTAGCCTAGGCAAGTAGGGAACCGCCATCTGGCTGCAAGTACAGAGCCTAGGCAAGTAGAGAACCGCCGTCTGGCTGCAAGTACGGAGCCTAGGCAAGTAGGGAACCACCGTCTGGCTGCAAGTACGGAGCCTAGGCAGGTAGGGAACAGCTGTCTGGCTGCAAGTACAGACCGAGCCTAGGCAAGTAGGGAACTTCCATCTGGCTGCAAGTACAGAGCCTAGGCAAGCAGGGAACTGCTGTCTAGCTGCAAGTACAGACAGAGCCCCGGCAAGTATGGAACTGCCGTCTGGCTGCAAGTACGGAGCCTAGGCAAGAAGGGAACTGCTGTCTGGCTGCAAGTACGGACCAAGCCTAGGCAAGTAGGGAACCGCCATCTGGCTGCAAGTACGGAGCCTAGGCAAGTAGGAAACCGCCATTGTTAGAGCTTGTCGGATCTTGGAGACATTCAGCGTCTGTTGGGCTCCTGTGTGATTCCGAAAGCTTTGGCATACATGTTTTTGCAATCAGACAAGCAAGGTTAAAGAATCCACGTGTCGCATATGCAGGGATCGAAATTAAGATTGCAGGAGCTAAATGCAGCTCATGGTTATCCAGAATTACTTTATGACAAGGAGCTACCACTGGGAACCAGGAGCTAGTAGATAGCATTTCACAAATCGAACTTCCACATAACATGCTAACATCATTTTGCTCATCATTTAGGATCTTGCATGCTTTAAATGTTGTATAGAGGTGTCCTAATGTTTATCTTCAATTCATCACAAATGCACAGAGTTAAATTCACATGGGTGTGTTTGTTTGGGATTAGTTGGCATCAGGAGCCATACGTTGCTCCTGGTAGCTGTTCGAGTCAAGCTAAGCAGGCTCTTCTAGGCTACAAGCAGGAGCTAAATAGCTCCCAGCCCCCCCTCAATTTTGAACCTTGACAATTATTATTTTCTCAACATTACCCAGAAGGATTTGATGGGCACTAATGTGGGAGGTGTGCCAATGATCTCCTCAAAAGTAGCAGCAACGTCAAGCAAAAAAGAGTAGAAAAGAACATCTGTATAAAATGATCCAGTAACATCTGGTATTTCGACCATGAATCATTTGTGACCATGGAGAATTTAGCAACTCATCCACCACGTATGTTTTTCTCATGCAACAATGGAATGTTAGGAATTTTCCACAGGTGTACATGTCTGTACATGCCTGTTATGTGGCATAGAGATGTACAAACTAACCTGGCCCAGTTATTCATCGTTTCGTGAACAGGGTCGAATGTACAAGTATTGTCATATTTAGCATTAAATATCGCAGATTGAAGATTGCATGGAATGGTTCCACGTCTCTCAAACCCAACATGTGGCTAAGAACAATGGGAAGCGTTCCAGTAGAACACCAAATGCATCAGAGCTACTAAACAACAATGCTCAAAGTCATGGGGCCCTAATCTACCCACATCAAAGGGATGTATGATATGTCTCCACCCCATCCTGGTGTTACCCTGCCCCAAAAGGAATTCATATGGTCTAGTACGCAAAGTATGAAAGAAGGATCTACCAGACCATATGGGCAGCTACTATCATCTTCAATGATGAAAGGTGACCATGCAATGACAGTGATAATTAAGACCAGGTCCGCAACTTAGTGAAAAGTGTTCGGAGATGGGCACCAGATTCCCGTCATAAAGAGAATTGCGTGTTCTGGTTACACAGACTCCAAGGCATGTTGGCGATGCAGGAGCCCACCTGAATCCATAAGGTCGCGGGTGGAATAGTGGCATTGGTTAAGGAAAATAATGTGCTTTTAGTACAAATAACCTGGAATTTCTAAAGGTGGTAGAGTCTCACTCTTCTAATCAAATGTTGTTTCTTGCAGTCCCTCAGTCTCTGTGATACACAGGAGAGGATGGAAAGTGCTATGGGATGCCACCATGCACTATCAAGCACTAAATGTTCACCTCTCTGGAGAACATTCCGTCATCAAGGTGTTAACATGGTCCAATGAGCCTCAGTCACTCAACATCATGCTTTCGGTAGCATCCCTGCTGGTAAAAGAGTCACAAGGCACCAGGAGACCCGTCAGAGTTTATGCTATGCGGGGGCGCAGCTGGCCCATAGAGTGGTGTGTAGGTATAATAATGCAGATGAGCGTGGCACTGGGTCTGGCCACACCCCCACCAGTTCCTGAGCATGAAAGAAAGTACAAGCTGAGAACCGTTTAGTAAAACACCAATGGAAACGCAGCCGCCATCAAGAGTAGAACAGGCTGTGTGACACAGAGTGGGGTGAGAAGTAGTTTGCATTCACAGGAGTAGGCACAGGTTGGAGAACTACCCAGACAGGGTTACACTAGTAGTATAGAGATGGGCAGGTAGGGAGAGGTTTCAGTAGGGAAAAACTAAATGGCAGTTTGCAATACCCGTAGAACACTAACATGGCAGAGAAAGAACCAGCGTACCGCCAGTACTCAGACCAAAACCTGCAAAGCCTCAATTCCTAAATATTGCATCCTGACAATAAGTTGCTTAACCCAAGTTCCAGGCCTCACAATGCTCAGACAGTAGCCCAGGCACCATAGTCAGTGTCCCGAGGCGAGAGTTCTGCTTAGAAAGTGAAACCGCATCAGATAACGTTTCTCAGGGCACACAGCATACAATTATTAAAGCTAATTAGTTTCAGATGGAAGGAGTGAGAAATCGATATATCCTTCAATGCCATGTCCAAGTGGATACTTTGCCAACGTATGCCAATTGATCCCAGAATGAATGAATACATAGTGCCCCAAGTGACTGGCGAACGAAAGCACACACGTTAGGACATCAAAAACTCCAATAAATAGATGAAATTGATCTCTGAACAGTGGTTCTCTATCATGTAATCGAAACAATGGTCATTTATTCCAGGCCCAATTACATTGTACACCTGCAAATTCCTTAGCACATGCAGACACAGAGGCGACATGACAAGGCCATGAAACGACTGGCAGATAAGGTCTCTGGCATGGGAACGACAAGGGAGTAATCTCTTTAAACTGAATCAGTGCGGTCGGCAATCTCTCATTCCCAACCACATACCAGGGCACCACATTATGACACGAGGAACTGTAAGATTCCCCTGAGCAGTATTTTTGTATTTGCATTTGATTTTTAATAGCGCCTAAAACCTAAGCACTGTACATAATTAAACAGTACAAAAACAAGTAAATATGGTATAATTTGTGGGAAATTATGCAGAAGAAAGAAAATGAGATTCAGGCAGAGTATGGAAAAGCGATAAAGAAGTAATAGAACAAATGGAGAGATGGAGGGAATTCCAAAGGTTGGGGGACAGAAGAGAAAAACAACGAAAGCACGACTGGGCATAAGGTGAACGAGGGAAAGAGAGCAAGAATTGCGATTCAGATCATAGAGATCGGGTGGGGTGATACCTGGAGATATAGTGATCCATGGGGGGAGCCATAGCATAAAGAGATTTAAATACAAGACATAAAAAGTGGCATTGAAGAGGGGAATGAAAGGAAAATAAGATGAGGAGAAGAATGGAAGATGGATTTCAGGGGAGCAGAATCTGAGTAAGAGGGAGGAACAGCAATCCAGACAGGAAAGAAGGAAACTAGAAACAAGCATTGGAGCAGCATTAAAAGAAAAGTTCGGCTGCACTTGCGAATATTAAACAGATAAAAATGGCAGGATTGTGCTACCACAGAAATGAGAAAGAAAATGAAGAGTAGGATCAAAGACAACACCAAGGTTATGGGCAGTGGATGAAAGAGAGAGAAGTGATGGAGGAAAGAAAATAGAAGAAACTGGGATGGAGATGGAATACAAGAGGAGAGGACAAATACAATCTCTGTTTTGGAGGCATTTAAGTGTAGGAAATTGTCTGACATCCAGGATTCGATGGCAGAGAGACAAGCAGAAAGGTTTGAGTACAGAGATTCTGAAAACAACGAAAATTAAAAAAAAGATTTAGGAATCACCTCCATAGAAATGAAACGAGAAATAAATAAGGAGATAAAATTGACAAAGGAATAGTATATAGTATGGAAAGCAGAGGTCATAGAACAGAGCCCTGAGGGACACCACAACGAAGTGGGAGAGATGGCGAGAAATTGCCAGCCCAGGAGACAGAATAGAAGCAATTAGAGAGATACGAAAGCAACCAATTGCAGTAGCCAGATGGAACTTTCATCTAATGTCACCCTGTCCCAGGAAGCTACCTCCAAAGGCCCTGTGGCACCCTGATTATAGCACAGGATGCTCCTAAACTGTACACGTATCCAGGCCCTGGCTTATGCATCCGGCGTGGTGCATTCAAGTCCTTGCAGTCGCACCCTCTCTGAGTCATCAGGAAGTCTACATTTTTAGGGATGTGCAAGGTCCTGTCTTTGCCCCACTGAATGTCACTAGGCTCCCGGTACATGCCAGGGACCTTTCAATACATTCTAGAATGGATCTCCACATTTCGTGTGAATCATTGCTTTGCTGAAACTATGCAATGGCCACATTCTGGGGTGTGTCCCAGGTGCTCCCAGGGGACTCACTCATCACAGCTGTGAACCTGACTTGAAACACCCTCAGACTCTGGCCCTTTGTAATCTTGCTGCTTCCGACTACTCAGCGTTCCTGTTGCTATCCATGTCTACTGGGCGTTTGGGATCGCAGGCACTCATTCCTGATCTCTTTCCCTGTGTGCCTGTGGCTCTGCACTCTTTCTTAGCATGCCTCTTTTTCTGGTGTCTCTCCTCCCTCTTCCTGTGTTCCCTGGAATCCTCCTGTTTCCCCGATTTCTAGTATTGTAGCAGCACCTGATGTTGTCCATGTCCATGTGGCTTTCGGTCGCCTGCTTCCTGACCTCTTTCTCTGTGTCTGTGGCTCTGCACTCTTTATTAGCGTGCCTCTTTGTCTGGGGTCTCCTCCTTCTTCCTGCGTTCCCTGGGACCCTCCTGTTTCCAAGATTTCTAGTAGTGTAGCAGAGCCTCAGTTTGTCCATGTCCATGTGGATTTCAGTCGCCTGCTTCCTAACCTCTTTCTCTATGTGTCTGTGGCTCTGCACACTTTCTTAGCGTGTCTCTTTTTCTGGTGTCTCTTTCCTCTTCCTGTGTTCCCTGGCACCCTCCTGTGTCCCACAGTTCTAGTATTGTAGCAGCACCTCATGTTGTCCATGCCCTTGTGGCTTTCGGTCGCCTGCTTCGTGATCTCTTTCTCTGTGTGTCTGGGGCTATACACTCTTTCTTAGCGTGTCTCTTTTTCTGGTGTCTCCTCCCTTTTCCTGTGTTCCCTGGGACTCTCCTGTTTCCCAGATTTCTAGTATTGTCTCAGCACCTCATGTTGTCCATGTCCATGTGGCTTTCAGTCGTCTGCCACACGATCTCTTTCTCTGTGTCTGTGGCTCTGCACTCTTTCTTAGCATGCCTCTTTGTTTGGGGTGTCCTCCCTCTTCCTGTGTTCCCTGGGACCCTCCTGTTTCCCACATTTCTAGTGCTGTAGCAGCACCTCATTTTGTCCATGTCCATGTGGCTTTCGGTCGCCTGCTTCTTGATCTCTTTCTGTGTTTGTCTGTGGCTCTGCACTCTTTCTTAGCATGTCTCTTTGTCTGGTGTCTCCTCCCTCTTCCTGTGCTCCCTGAACCCTCCTGTTTCCCAGATATCTAGTATTGTAGCAGCACCTCATGTAGTCCATGTCCTTGTGGCTTTCTGTCGCCTGCTTCCTGACCTCTTTCTCTGTGTCTGTGGCTCTGCACTCTTTCTTAGCATGTCTCTGTGTCTGGTGTCTCCTCCCTCTTCCTGTGCTCCATGAGCCCTCCTGTTTCCCAGATGTCTAGTATTGTAGCAGCACCTCATGTTGTCAATGTCCTTGTGGCTTTCAGTTACCTGCTTCCTGACCTCTTTCTCTCTCTGTCTAGTATTGTAGCTGCACCTCATTTTGTCCATGTGGCTTTCAGTTGTCTGCTTCTTGACCTCTTTCTCTGTGTGTCTGTGGTTCTGCACTCTTTCTTAGCGTGCCTCATTGGCTGGTGCCTCCTCTCTCTTTCTGAGTTCCCCGAGACCCTCCTGTTTCCCAGATTTCTAGTGCTGTAGCAGTACCTCATGTTCTCCATGTCCATGTGGCTTTCGGTCGCCTGCTTTCTGACCTCTTTCTCTGTGTCTGTGGCTCTGCACTATTTCTTAGTGTGTCTCTTTTTCTGGTGTCTCCTCCTTTTCCTGTGTTCCCTGGGACCCGCCTGTTTCCCAGATTTCTAGTAGTGTAGCAGCACCTCATGTTCTCCATTTCTATGTGGCTTTCGGGCGCCTGCTTCCTGAAATCTTTCTCTGTGTCTGTGGCTCTGCATTCTTTCTTAGCGTGCCTCCATGTCTGGGGTTTCCTCCCTCTTCCTGTGTTCCCTGGGATCCTCCTGTTTCCCAGACTTCTAGTAGTGTAGCAGCACATCATGTTGTCCATGTCCATGTGGCTTTCGGTTGCCTGTTTCCTGACCTCTTTCTCTGTGTGTCTGTGGCTTTGCACTCTTTCTTAGCATGCCTCTTTATCTGGTGTCTCCTCCCTCTTCCTGTGTTCCCTTGGTCCTTCCTGTTTCCCAGATTTCTAGTATTGTTACAGAACCTCATGTTGTCCATGTCCATGTGGTTTTCGGTCGTCAGCTCCAGTTCCTGACCTCTTTCTCTGTTTGTTTGTGGCTCTGCACTCTTTCTTAGCATGCCTCTTTGTTTGGGGTGCCCTCCCTCTTCCTGTGTTCCCTGGCACCCCCCTGTTTACCAGGCTTCTAGTAGTGTAGCAGCTCCTCATGTTGTCCATGTCCATGTGGCTTTCGGTCGCCTGCTTCCTGACCTCTTTCTCTGTGTCTCTGGCTCTGCACTCTTTCTTAGTGTGTCTCTTTTTCTGGTGACACCTCCCTCTTCCTGTGTTGCCTTGGCCCTTCCTGTTTCCCAGATTTCTAGCAGTGTTACAGAACCTTATGTTGTCCATGTGGTTTTCGGTCGTCAGCTCCAGTTCCTGACCTCTTTCTTTCTGTGTTTGTGGCTCTGCATTCTTTCTTAGCGTGCCTCTTTGCCTGGGGTCTCCTCCCTCTTCCTGTGTTCCCCTGGACACCTCCTGTTTACCAGATTTCTAGTAGTGTTGCAGCACCTCATGTTGTCCATGTCCATGTGGCTTTAGGTCGCCTGCTTCCTGATCTCTTTCTCTGTGTCTGTGGCTCTGCACTCTATCTTAGTGTGTCTCTTTGTCTGGCGTCTCCTCCCTCTTCCTGTGTTCCCTGGCCCCCTCCTGTTTCCCAGATTTCTAGTATTGTTTTAGCACCTCATGTTGTCCATGTCCATGTGGCTTTTGGTTGCCGGCTCCCGTTCCTGACCTCTTTCTCTGTGTGTCTGTGGCTCTGCACTCTTTCTTAGCATGTCTCTTTGTCTGGTGTCTCCTCCCTCTTCCTGAGTTCCCTGGGACCCTCCTGTTTCCCAGCTTTATAGTATTGTAGCAGCACCTCATGCTTTCCATGGCTGTGACAGGACAGCACTTTGTATTTTGGTGCTAGGCTTTGGGTCATTCCTATTGGTTTACGATGTCTCTCTAGTCTCTGCACTTCCCTTTTGTTTGTGCCCAACATGCCCTCATGGCTATCACTGGCTTTCCTTCAGACCATGTCCCCAGTTTCTGGTTTGATGTCCCTTACTCCTCCATGTCGAGTACCCTTACCATCCCTTGCTCCTAGTCCTCCTGCCTTTCCTTTGACCCCCTTTGTTATTCCATTATTCCTTCCTCTGCTTCCTGGGGTACTCTTTTGGTGACCTGTATTTCTTTATATGTTTTCTGTTTATCAGCAAGGGCGTCAGTGACTTTGGAGGCACTTTACAGCACCTTTCAGCAGATAGCACTTACACTCCCTCTGTAAAATCACTCTGTTAGAGCAAACTGCAGCCATGTGTAATTGTGATCTCTCTCTCATGTTCACAGAAGATCACATTCATGCAGAGCAAACGCTTTAGTTTCTTACATGGCACTTCGTTCTACTTGTTTAATCCTTCATATGTTCTGTTGTAATATTCATAATAACGTGTGCTTAGTTTATACGGTTTTAACTAACCAATTTGCACTTTAAATTAATAAAAAGAATATTCCAATATGTGTATTCTGTTTTAGCCCTTGACGTCTGCTTCCCCCACCAATCCCCCCGTCAGTATTCCCATTCCACTCCTATTGCCTTTGAAATTAGGTCTAAATATATGGGATAAAATACCCCCTACCACATGCTAAAAGGATATTTCAAGTCACCAACGAGTTCCATGACTAACTAGAGGAACAAGACCAAATGCCAAGTTCCTTTATAAGTTCACAGAACTCCCAATATCCTTAGGAGTATGCCAGGGGGTATGTTTCCCCTTATAACTAAAGCTCCCAGTATTATGCTCTTTATTTTCATATTTCCATCTATATGAATCCATATAAATTTCGTCATGTTATCTGTTTTTATCCTCGCTTACTTGTTGTAATGTTTAAAAAAAAAAGTCTAAATTGGTTTTTCCCCAAACATTAAAATGAGAAAAAGGTATTGATTGGAAGCCTGCAATGGATACTCACACAGCTGGGTTCTTGCACATCAAGTCGCAATCTCTTTTCATATTAGACACGAATGGCCTGCTACTGTTGCTGCCTCAAGTCACACCTCTGCAGCCACTTCCACAGCTTCAATGGAAATACATGAGTTTTAATATCTACCACCATTGCCCTGCAAGGCATGATTGACAACCTGGCGGCCTAAGCAAGACAGACCCATTCCTGCTTTCTTGCTTTTTTGTTTTTTTACAAATAAATACTGAAAGGAAACAGTGATCACTTCCAGTGCTATGCGGATGACACCCAGCTCATTTTCAGGTTCCCCTCTGCCACCTCTTCTCCTCTCATCTCTGACTGCCTGTCCTCCATCCAGGAGTGGTGTGCCACCAACGATCTCTGCCTTAATGCCGTTAAGACTGAGATTCTCCTCATCAGCACACCCGCTCCCTCCTTTCCTGTCACTCTCTGGCCGGCCTCTCTTGGCCCTCTTCCTGCTCCCACCTGTGAGGCCAAAAACCTTTGGGCTTTCTTCGACTCCACACTCTCCTTCTCTCCTCACATCTCTGAAGTCTCTAAGAAGTCACACTACCAGCTGCACCTCCTCAGAGGTATTCTTCCTTTCCTCTTCTTCCCCCAGAAGCTCCCTGTCTCCAGAGCCTGGGTTCTCTCTAGGTTGGACTACTGTAACAGCCTCTTTCTAAATCCACCTGCTTCTACTCTCCACCCTCTGCAACTTATTCAGAACAAGACTGCGAGACTTGTCCTTGGCCTCAAGCCCAGGGATCATATCTCTCCAGGACTGAAATCCCTGCACTGGCTCCCAGTGGCTGTGAGGATTAAGTTCAAAACCCTCTGCATTGTCCACAAGGCCTTCTGGGGCCTGGGGCCTCAACACCTTCAACTCTCTCTTCCTAAATATCTTCCTTCTCGAGCTCCTCGCTCATCCGCCTCCAACTCCCTCAGGGTCAGACGCTTCTCCAAGCAACGAGTTGCTGGTAGACTTCTCTCTCTTCGAGTGGGGCCGCCCTCAGGAACAGCCTCCCTGCCTCACTGAAACTTGAGGAGAACCATCTCTGGTTCCGGAAGCACCTCAAATCCTTTCTCCTTGCTTCTGCTTTTTCTCCTCCTCTCCCCTGCTGAACCCCTGGCTGAAACTGCACTGGTTACTTGGCCACCTGCTGATCTCGGGCCCAGGTCCTCTCCACCGCCAGTCGCACTCCTGCACTGCCTGCCTGGCAACCCCCGCACTCTAGACTGTTGCTGTATCCCTTCAGTCCCTCTACCAGCACTTGACACTGGATGTCTGCACTTACCCTTGCATTTGCCACCAGCTGGCCATACTTACTATGTTAAAAAAAACAAGAAGTGGATGTTCCCAAAGTGGGGAACTCCCGTCCTATGCACACTGTCTAAGATCTGTCAGAACAGACCAATAATTTTAACCATATGGTGTCTGATATACAAAACACCATATGTAGTTAATGCTCTTCACATGTATTTATATACTGTTCATCAAAAATAATTGCAATGGAATTCTTTCATAAGTATTAATAAACCAAAACGTTCATGATTAACACAAGAGCTTCAATTTAATTCATCATTTGATGGCCCAACGCGTTTCGAGTATTCACTCTTCATCAGGGGCAGAATTCACAATTTTCAAAGTTTCTACAAAAGCAAAAACAAATTACGGAAGAAAGTATTAATTAATAATATTATGAAACTTAAACAAATCTACTGTGCAACAACAGTTTGTGGCAATCAAAACAATATACATCTACAAACCAAGCATGATAAATACATGATATGGGTAACATCTATGTAGTGCTTCAATATTGACATCAACATTGTTATCAACCTATTGATGTACATTTTAGTTAAAATTAGTGAATTCAACACTCCAATCAGTCCAGAAAACTAAGGACTATTTATTTGAACCAAACCTGTAGAAAGGTGTATGATAAAGAGATGTAAAGAGAAGTGAATTCTCCTGACCTTGTGTTTAGGATGTATTTTTCAAACTGGAATAGAACGTTTTCTTAAAAAGGATGAGAAACATCCGGCGTCATATGTGGGAGGGGCTATCACCCAGGGAATACATGATACTACCTGTAAAAAATAGTAATCGGGGATATTAAGGGCTGAATACACACAATTAACAAAAAGAAATGTATGTTAAAAAAAGAAGAAGGTGCTAACCTTATTAGGTGTATATGCCACATGATGACACTCCAGCCACCGGAGTAGTTTCCAAAAGGAATGTATATCAAGCCCGTACTCTATTTCTATGAGTGATCAAAAAGACTCCACATCAGCGAACTGCATTGGAGGGAAGAAAGAGTATACAAAAAGTACTTAGTCTCATGGTGTAATGGACCGGGTCTACAGTAACCCAGAATATAAATCAATTCAAGACTTACTTATTTACACAAAAAAGAAGTCGCTCCGCAGAACACGCGAAGAATCACAGGAGCAGGCGTCGCCGCTGTTGGATGTTAAGTTTTTATCGTTGTCCACTTAATATAGCGTCATTAGGGTGACGATTGCGCGTCCTACGTCACACGCGTCATAGCGTGATCCCGTCAACGGGAGCTGACGTCATCGTGCGAATGTGTCGTGCTATTGTCCGGTAATTCCACAAACAGTGTAGTTGGGCACCCCATGGTTATTGCTGATGCTTTTTCTACCGCAAAAGCAGCTGCGGCGAGACCTTGTTCGCAAAGGAAATGACCTAACATCACAGGATCTAAGTGGCCACTGTAAAATGCTACTGGTTTGTAGCCCATGCTTGTTTTTTGAGCCAACACTGCTTTCATTACTGCTGAGTCGCAATGTGAAAATATAAAAAATTGTCGCTCATAGTCTGGGGATGCCAGTACCGGAGCAGTTGATATCGCATCTTTCAATTCATCAAAAGCCTCTTTCATTTCCATCGTCCACCCCAGCTTTTTCTCCCCTTTATTAGCTTCCTTTAACGCCTCAAGCAGGGGTCCTATGTATGAACTGTAATCAAATACCCATGCTCTACAGTAGTTGCACAGCCCCAGGAACTGCTGCAGTTCCCTCACTGTTTGTGGCACTGGGGTGTTTGAAATGGCCTGTGCTCTTTGTGGTGCAATCTTTCTTCCATGTTGGGATATGAGCTGACCAATGTAAAGTACCTGTTCTTGACAGTACTGTAGCTTTTCCATGTCTACCTTGTAACCTTTCTCAGCCAATATTGTCAACATCTTTAATGAGTCCTCTCTGCATGTTCTTTCGTTTGTACTGCAAATTATTATGTCATCCACATACTGCAACACTGTGCTTTCCACTTCAATGTTACCCAAATCCATCTGTATTACTCTGTTGAAAATTGAGGGTGATTCGCAATACCCTTGTGGCAATCTGGTGTGCTTCCACTTTGTGTTTCTGTAAGTGAAGCTTGTCAGATCTTGTGAGTCTGGGTGCAATGGTATTGAGAAAAAAGCATTTTTAAGGTCGATCACTGTAAATCGTGATGCTTCTGCTGGAATGCCACACAATATTGTGGCCGGGTTTGCTGCTATGGGATATTCTGCTTCTACTATGTTGTTCAAGGGCCTGAGATCCTGTATGAAGCGCCAAGACCCCCCTTTAGCCTTACGCACTGGGTATACAGCCGTGTTACATGGTGATTCTGAGGGGACCAATATGCCATTATTTATAAGGGCCGTTATGGTTTCATATATGCCCTCATCTGCCTCTTTTGATAGTGGATACTGTTTCACTCTGGGGAGTATTGCACCTTTTTTCAATTTTATCCTTACTCCCCCTATACTTCTTATGCACCCCACGTCATAGGGGCTAGTAGTCCACAATGATGTGGGTACCCTTGTCATATCCTCCTTAAAGAAGGGGACTGGGGTGCATGCAGGTGCCTCAAGTGCCATTGCAATTTTCTGTGCTACTTGTTTGTACGCCACTCTTAGCCATATTTCCACACTCATCATAAACACCATTTCACCTTCCTCCTTTTCTTCTGAGAACAGCTTCTCATCTGACACCTGGGTGAGCCTACATCCTTCTGCTAGTGCTATCACTGCCCTCCATGCTCTTCCTTCTCTGTCTTGGGCATGTACAGCAATGTAATCAGCTGTTGCTATAATGCTCTCAATGTCCACTGGAACCACCTTTCCTTCTGGTTCATTAACAGGTGTTTCTGGTCTAAACAGATAGGCTGCTGGCCTCCTCCATATTTTTCCTTCTATCCCTGGCATCCATGCAAATGCCATGTCTGTCCCGTACTGGAAGAGTTTGCCATCTACTGGCTCCGCCCTAATCGCTGTCTGTCCGCAGTATGCTTGCATAATCTGTCGTGCTGTGAGCATGTTAATCCCTGGAGTAGAGCAAATTATGCCGTCCTCAGTAAAGGAGATTGTCATATTCAACCTGTTCATTATGTCTCTCCCCAGTATATTTACTGGTGAGGCACTATAATATAGAAGTGGAACTGACAGGTCATAATCTCCTATAGATAAGGGAATGTTATCAGTAAAAGGAACCAACCCTCTAGCCCCAGAGAATCCTTGGGTGTTCATGGCTTCGCCTAACATCTTATATTTACCTTCCCTTATGCAAGACCGGGTCGCCCCGGTGTCAACAAGGAATGATAATTTTTTGTCACCTATCGTTACCTCTATGCGTGGTTCCTCCGCACTATTAGGTGTTACTGACAGGATGGGACACACCAAGGCCGTCTGTGGGCTGTCCTATTGAGGGTACAACGATTGGCCATTTCCTGTGTAAGGGTTGTGTCCCAAGACCGTCACCCTACCCAGTTGTGTTTGTTGTACTTGGGGTTGTTGTGTTATCGCTACCTGTTGTTGTGGCAGTGAATGTGTCTGTGGCTGTTGTTGTGTTATTAGTTGTTGCTGTTCATTTCCCTGTTGCAACGTCTGCTGTTGCTGTATGCCCTGCTGTTCCTGTGAGGGCCTTGGTTGTCCCTGTTCACTCCATGATGGTGTTCCTGGTCTAACTCTACACGTGCGTGACATGTGCTCTAATAATCCACAACTCCAACACACCGGTGGTTCCCTACTCTGCCATGGAAAGCTCCCTGTGTTGTCCTGGTATACTGGTTGCCCTGTGGGGTAGGAATTTCTAAGTCCTCCCACCTGCTGGTGGGTGTTATATCCGTATCCTCTCCCTCTCATAATTCCTCCTCTCCCCCTGTTATAATTATAATACCCAGCTCCTGGCATTGGGTATCCTCCTCCCATGTTGGTCGTGTATGGTTGGAGTGGCGGCACCTGTTGTGTTATAGTCTGTGAAGGTGGTATTTGGGAGGAATCTTGTGCAGCCACTACTTGTGTGGGGCTTTGGGTCATTGTTGTAGGCGTAGTTATTAGTGCCCCTTCCATTGTGTATTTAGTAAGCTTTTTCTGTACTAGTTTAGCCTCCTCCGTTTTCCTGTCCTCTTCCTTTTGTTTCATTTTTCCTTGCCATGTCCTGCAATGATGCACTATAGTCAGTTGTATTTCTGGCCATGCTTTTGCTTCCATTCCCACTACTTTCTTTAGTTGTTTCTGAACTCCTTCTGGGAGCCCTTGTACTAGTATATGATAAAATATTGCTGGTGTTTTGTCCCATTGTTCTCTAGTTTCCATGCGCCACTTCTCTTGGATTTCCTGGATATAATCAACAGGATCTTCGTTCTCACGCATCTTGCGGGAGGTAATTGCTCCTATGTCTGATGTGTCTGGGTACTGTACCCTCAGTGCCTGCCATAGTGCATGTCTGCAGTTTGCGAATGGTGCCCCATCATGCGATGTGTTTGTTATTGTTACCCCAGGGAATCCCGCTCTCTTCCAAATCTCATCCGCTGCATCTCCTAATATCGATATTAGAAGGCCCTTTACATCTCCTACTGCCAGTTTCTGTCCTGCGGTGTGTTTTTCCATTTCATATATCCACTTACCCGCACCTCCACTTAATGATGGGAGCCTGCATTTTATATTTTCTTTGTCTGTATGCTTCCAAGGGACATACTGTGGTCTAACCCCTCCTCTCTCCAGAAGTGACATTAAGTTATGTCTCGTTTTACCCTTTGTGTTCCATAAGATCGAGTCCTCACACCCTTCCTCCTCTTCCCTTTCTTCTACATCGTCAATTTCATCCGTATTTCCCCTGCTCATAACTCTTTCTTCTCCATCTTTTCCCCTTCTTCCATCATTTCCTGTATTTAATGTGGGCATGTGTATTCGTCTTTCCTGCCTGCGTCTAGGGAGGTCCCTAAGCCGACATGCATAGGGTGTCAGTTCGTCTGTGAAGGGCGCAAGTTTTATTGTGCGTAACGAGCGTGAGGTGGTTGAGCATGTAGGGTGCGATGGGAGAGGGCGTGATGGGGACGGTGCGGCCTCTGTGTCTGTCTTTCCGCTATTCCTTGCTCTCCCTCCTCACTTCTCTCCAGCTCATCCTTTCTCCTACGGATCCATGGTGAGTCTGTGTTGGTCCGGGTAATGTATAGTTTATCTAGGCTTTCCCTTTCACTGTTTCTTCCTTCCTTCTCCACTCCTTCTTCTTCCTCAATACAAAAGTCAGTCATAAACGGCACCCCCCACTCGGTCTTTTTCCCCTTGATTGTTACTGTTTGTAAGTCTATTAGGTCCAGTTCTCCTTTTTCTCCTTTATCAACCGCTCCCCTTTGCGCTGATGTTGTTGCTATTTCTGTGTCTCTATATACATCCCCCCATACTTCACTCTCCCTTCTCCTATCTTCTCTTTCTCCTTCATTTCTCTCCTCCATCTCCCTACCATTTTCCTCCCTTTTCCTTTTTAATTCCTCCATTACTTCACTACTCATCTGTTCCAGTATTCTTTCATCCTCTTTCTTCCTTTCCCGTTTCACCCTTTCCCTTTTTAATATACTCTCTATCACCCTCCCTTCTTCGTATTTCTTAGTCGTTTCTGATAGTAATCTTCTCTTCCACATTGCCATTTCTCTTTCTTTCTCTTCTTCTTCCCTTTTCTTTTCTCGCAGCACTGCTCTTGATACCCTTTCTGCTGCTGCTTTTACCCTTTCAGCTTCTCTCCTTTGCTCCTCAGTTCGTTCCCTTATTTTTTCCAATTCGTTCTTACCTTCTTTCCTTTTCCTCGCTCTCTCTCTTTCCTCCCTCTCGAGCTGTTTGATCAATTCATTCTGCTCATCCCTTAACTCTGCTAGTCGTTCCTCCAAAATCTCTTCCTTTTGTCGTAACAGCTCTTCCCCCCTCATTTCACTCTCCCTGGTATTATCCTCGTCTGTTTTCCTTACTACCTCCTTCTCTTCTCCTGTTAATGAACCTCGTAATTTTAATAGTATCTGTGCAGCTACCCACTCATCATTTCCTACTTCCACAGTTTGTTCTTCTCCAGTCCTCCCCTCCCCTGCTGGCATCTTCCTATGAGCCACATATGGTGGAGGGCTGTATGCCGGGTTCGAGTACCCCTCAGCCGCCCTTAACTGACCTCTTCCTATTTCTCCTAACTCCCTTAAAGGGTACAACCCCCCTCCCTCTGTTTTCACTCCCTTTGCTAGGGGTATATCGTTGCTCGGTTCCTTTTTTATTTCATCTGATGTATTATTCTTTTCTCCTCCCTCTTGTCCATTCCCCGTGTTCTTTGGGTCTTCACTCCCCTTTTTCCCATCCTCTCCTTCCTCCTTAATCTCTTTTTCTTCCGGTATTTCCCCCACAGTGAACATTCCATTTGGTCCTGGTCGGGACCCTTGGAACATCCTCCATAAGTTAAACACCTCCACGTGGTTTGCCAACTTCTTCCCTTTGTATGTATTGTGCAGATGGTTTAATAGTGAATGTTGGGCATATGGATCGAAGCTACCATTAGGCGGCCACGGTGTTATCATTTTGTTATCCGTTCCCCGGGTCCATTCTATGCTATACTTAATCAGTTTCTCCCTATGGGGTGACAGTGTTGTACATATGTGTTGTAGTGGGGTAGTGAGGGTGTTCCCCCACCCTCCCGATCCTGTCCCGTATGACATAGTAGCGCTCCACTTGTTACCCTTCCCCTATCTGGTAGCGGTTATCTCACTAGCAGTTTACAATATACAGCCTTATATCGTTACCTGGCCCCGTAAGTTTGGGGACTTGCGATAGTCCGCTAAGGAAAATTATAAAAATATAGTATTTTACATTTGTATATTTTCTTCTGTCTTTCTTTCTTTACACGACACCCTTACGGCCCCCTGCGGCCGAGGCGCACGTAGCCCCCTGCGGCTGCGTACCCCTTATGACGTTCTTATACAGTCGTCCTATTTTCACTTGCTCCTCCTCCTTCTTCTACACTTGCCGTGGCCGGCGTTCTCCGTGCGCAGCCACGTTCCCCGTTTCACCTTTCCCCGATCAACTCATTACCGTTTATCTCCGTTTCCACTCCCTTACCACAGTTCTCTTCCCCACCATTCTCAGAAAGGAAGATGCCTTGTGCTCGGGATATCCTATGAAAGCCCTACTGGTGACGTCACCGATCTCTTCGAGCTACTGGTAAATTCTTCATATATCCTGTAAGTTCAAAATACACTTGCAATCTACCCCCGTTAACCTCACAGCTGTCTTCCTGTCACTCCTGGAACAAGGTAATCAATAATATAATCGGACTGCGCACGCTGCGTCGCCTCGCGTGTGATACGCCCCTCGACAGGAGGGCTTAACCAGCCAATTATCTTCCGTATTGGGCAACTAACTAGCTACCGCCTACAGGGAAACGTCATCTACCTATCGAATTTCTTGCTCGAACAATAGGGATCCTCATCTACTCATTGATCAATAAATGCCAAATCGTAGAAAACCATACACACACACACACCCTTACACGTAGTCGCGACCTAGGCCAATCAGTGTCTACGAGCGGCCGCACGTGATGTTTTCGTGCTCCACCCCCCTCTCTCGCGCAACGTAGCCGACTGCTCTCGCACTCGTTCGGCTACCATTCATTCCATTGCCAACACTAAATTGCCAAACCTTCGTCGCGCACCTGTGCAACACCTCCCACCTCCCGTATTTAATTCCTCCCCCCTCCCTCACAATTTCACATTGCTTGTTGTGCGTGGCATGCTCACCAAGTTCTCTTGATGCGGGGCCGCTCGACTGCGTGCACCCCTCCAAGCGGCTCGCCACCTCCCCTCGTCTGGACCACGTCTGGACACTCGCCAACCGCGGGGGGGATACTTCTCAACCGGCTCCTGAGGGCCAATATCCGGATTGCGCTGTCCGGTCTTCTCGCAGCTCCGCGATGGTCCTGTAGTCCTCAGAAGGGGGCAACGGCAGAGGGGGCCGCGCCGCCGGGCCTCCTCGCAACGCGATTACCTGGAAAAAGTAAAAATAAAAAAAAGCAGATCTTAAACAGATCTCAGCAGTGCCTCCAACTTGTCGGGGGGAAATTCTGCTGGGGTCGGCCGGGCCGTCCGCAGACCTCCGGGCAGGGAGGCCCCAACTCCTCCCGTATATCCCAAAAGAGATAGAGTATGAGACACACGCAAGAAGCAAGGTGACTCTGCTGTTTATTAGACAAAACGGCAGGGATGGGTCAAGGAGCGTACGCGTCCGTCCTGACACACACACAATCGTGGGGCTCGCAGGCCCTTTTTACCTTAGTATGACGCGCTACTTGCGTCACTTGGAAAGTTTAGCAAAAAACCTATCTCCACTCTGGATTGGTTACTCGAGTGATAGGGTTAGTATAGCGCACATATAGAGAACGGTGTTAGTGGCTGAGGGTTAGTCAGGTGGTATACCTGGGTTGTCCCTTCAATTTGATACATGAAAATTGTTACATGAAGACCTCTGAGGATTGGTCAATGTGAATGGCGTCAGTGATAAGAACCCCATGTTCTAATTGGTCCGCTCGCGAGCCTCCCAGTCTGGGACTATCGCTGTTCCCAGCTCGCGGTGCACCTGTCATTTGCAACAATGTTTTAATATGAGTAGGTGTAAACAATGTGAGGATTTATTCATATGTTGGGAGGTCGAATACTCCCACTGCTGCAGATGTCCAATGAGTCTTTTAATTGTATTTGTATTTGTATTTATTTATTTGTATTGCGCACCTTGCCCGGAGGCTTGCGGGCGCATGTTTAGTAGGCAGTTACAAGTTGCAGAGGAGAAGTTACAGGTTCCAGGAGAAGAGGTTAACAGTTACATAGGTAGTGATACAGTATAACATGAACGGTGAAAATGACAATGATACAGTATAACATAACGGGTGAAAATGACATAGATAATGTGTCTTGAAACGTGGGATTCAGGCGTCTCCTTCCTTCTGGGCTTGGCATCTTGTCAGGTTTGGCTTTGTCACGTGAGGTGGGACCGTGTTTGAGGCAAAATTCAACACAATTAATATTGTTTTTCCTACTGTGTGCCTGGTTTATCTTGCAGGTGCGACCTTGGCGTTGGCTTGCGGCGTGCGAGATTGCAACATCGTGCCCTTGGCGGTGTGCTTTCGCCGGGCTCATTTTGCAGGGTCAGCAACCCAGTTCTTGCTCATTCAATGTTCATGGAAGCTTTTGCCTGCGGCCTACTTGGGCCTGGTGCATAGGTGGAACCGTTTGATGCAGAGCGCTTTAGGTTACGGTATCATATTGCTCTATCCTCAGTATCGTGTCCCCATTATATTCTTCATTATGGTACATGGCTCTTAGAAGAAGCGTGAGCAAGCCTTTTATATAAGTTCATGATGCGTCTTGCGTTTCTGCATTTTGAGAGCCTATGTGGAAAATAATAAAGATGTACGTCCGTGAGTATGTCTGTCGCCTACGTCATAGCACTGAGTATATTCTTCGTGTAGATTGGTGCGGGAGTGTCCGGTGTGTATATTTGCACAGGTGTGCTGACCGTTGGCTAGGTCGTCATGGCATCTCTAACGACGTGTAGGTTTAGTCGAGTTGATCCGTGCCGCAGGTGTCGGCATGGACAGGGCGGGCTGCTGGGCAGGTAGATGGACACATCCGTATGTTCCTGTACCAGGGTATTTGGTTGTCCGGTAGATAGGCAAACTCCTCTCGTGGCGGGTGTTTGGGCCGTGATCCTCTAGGCCAAGCGCGAGAGGGGAAGGGCGGGAGCCTGGTCTTCCATTCTCCCACTTCAAGTACATGAGCGTGATGACAGCTAAAGTTCTCATATAGGATTGTAAAGAGAAGTGGAACGCATACAAATGCATTCCGAAACCGGTCGAGATCGAGTGACCAAATAAATTTAGCCAAACAGAAATGTAGGGATACGGTTCAACAAAATCTGTGAGTGTAATCATAGTTGGTGTTACTTACACAAATGGGAAGAATAATTCAGAAGTAGTAGAAAGTGAAGGAGTGGGATCTATATCCTACAAAAGATGGTCATGGATATATAATATGATCTATTGTTATTGTCAAAAATTAATGTTAACCTCAAATGATAAAATGTTCACTCTGTTGCTGTTCCATCTATGGATTCACAATCTGATACATGATATACACATCCGTATATATACAGTACTTCAATATTCATAGTAAGCAACTCCTATGTAGTAATGACTTCTGATACAATGTTCAACTCATTCAACATTATCTGGTAAATATGGTAAAAACTGATGGAAACTGCTAAATAGAGAAATGGTAGCTGTTTTATAGAAAAGGTCCCAGATAGTAATCTTCATTAATCCCTAGTGGGTTAAGAGAGTCAAGGCGATGGATCCAGTATAATTCTCTTTGAGATAATCTCTTTTGTAGATCTCCTCCTCTTGTGAGCAGGTGGAGTACCTCAAGTATAACCACTCTCATTTGTGCAACATTGTGTTTGTGATCTCAAAAATGCCTGTAGATGGGTGACTTAATATTTTTGGTTCTGATGTTTGATTTATGCTCCGTCCATCTTTCTTTGGCTTTCCTGGCTGTTTTGCCCACGTAGTATTTACCACATGGGCATCGTAGCGCGTAAATGACATTTTTTGAATCACATGTAGCATATTGTTTGAGTGGAATTTTCTTGCCAGTATTGGCATGTCTGATGTGATCACCCTTAATTACATTTGAGCAGTGTTGGCAGTTGAGATAGGGAAAGGTTCCATTCTTTGGTTTGCTCAGGGTGCTTTGTGTAGATTGTTTTACTTTTTCTGCTGTGATCAATCTGTCTCTAAAATGACTGCCCCTTTTAAATGCTAGCATGGGTGGTTCTGGAAAAAGAGTATTCAACTGAGGGTCTGTTTTGATAAGGTCCCAGTTTTTATGGATTATCCGCTTTATTTGAAAGCTGTGACTAGAATATCTTAGTGTATGTATTAAGTTGTTTTTGATATTCTTTGGTTTCTGTGTCAAAACTTCTTCGCAACTTTGTGTTTCTGTTCTCCGTATCGCATTTTCCACTAGGTCTGCAGGGAATCCTCTTTCAATAAATCTGTTTTTAGGATCCCAAATACATCCTGTAGTTTTTCTGTATCGGAAGTGATCCTTTTAATTCTTAGAAGTTGACTATATGGTAAATTATCCTTAAGATGCTTAGGGGGAAAGCTTTGGAAATGGAGAGAACTATTCACATCTGTGGGTTTTCTGAAGATCCGTGTTTTGAGTCCTTGGGTCGTAATTTCAATTGTCATGTCCAGGAAATTGATGGATGGTTTACCAATTTCAATGGTAAATTGAATCCTGTTGTTACAATTGTTAAGAAATTCCTAAAAGAGTTTCTATTCCGATTCCGTGCCTAACCAGATGCCAAACACATTGTCAATGTATCGTAGCCAGGTTTTTATTTTGTCCTTCCAGACAGGATTTTCCAAGACAAATGTTCGTTCAAAGTTATACATGAAAATGATCGCATATGAAGGGGCTACCGATGAGCCCATGGATGTTCCTGATTTCTGCAAATAGTACTGGTTGTTGAAACAAAAGTAATTGTTGTATAAAATGAGGTTGATGAGTTAAATGGTGAATGTTTTATGAATATTGATGTCTTCATGCATAAATTGAAACCATTCCAGGGCTTCAATGCCTTGATTATATGGCATAGATGTGTATAAGCTACTGACGTCCATAGTGAACAGTAGAATATTCGGTTGGTCCGTATCGATCTCTCTAATGATTTGTAAAAAACGTGTGGTATCCTTGATATAGATTTCCGTCTTCTGTATAAATGGTTGTAGAGCTGTGTCTAGATATATTGCCAATGGTTGAAAGATACTATCAGTCCCTGCTACTATTGGCCGTAGGGGTGGATCTGTTCTATTTTTGTGTATTTTAGGTAATCCATAAAAGACCGTTGTCACAGGATGTGCATTAATCAGATAATCACTTGTTCTTTCTGTGATCCAATCTAGATCAGATGCTTTATCAATTGCTTTTTTGATGGTATCTTTAATTGTGAGAATAGGATCTCCGTCCATTTTCATGTAGGTATCTTCATCGGATAGTAATTTATAACATCTTTCATTGTTTTGGGTAGTGTCCATAATGATTAAGGCACTGCCTTTATCTGCTTGTTTGATAGTGAGACTGTTGTCAGATGCTATCTCCTTGATGATGTTTAACTGGTGTTTCCTGATGTTGTGTTTTCTAATTGTAGCATATTTTAGACATCTGAGAGCCTTTGTAGTCTTGGTTTTTAATAGATTAACCAATGGATGGTTGATTTGAGGATGAAAATTGATTTTGCCTTTGATTTCCAAAAATTGTGGAGTCTTTCTCTCATGTGTCTCTTCAGTCAAATTGTCCAAAAATATTTTCAGTTCCATTTTGCGAAATAGTTTGAATACATTTATTTCCTCTTCAAATAAACTTGTGTTGTTTGTTGGGATAAATGAAATTCCTAGATTAAGGGTATCTATCTGCGATTGTTAAAGCTGTTTTGATGAGATATTGATAACCATGGGATCTTTCAATGTCTGTTTTTCTGTCTGGGTTTTCTTTTTGCCTTGTCTGGCTCTCCGTCTCCTAAAAAAGGTTCCGGTACTGTTGGGGATGTTAAGCTTGCAGATGCTGGTGGTATATTAGCCGTGTTTGGAACTGGCATTGGTGTTCCACTTGTGGATGGTGTTTCCTCTAGTTCACCACTGGTGACTTCACTACTATCTGTATTAATATTTTAAGATTGTGGTTTGGTAGGTCTAGTAGGTCTTGGAGTCAGTCTGTTGTTATTGTAATACTCTTGCCAGAAATATACTATATCCCAAGCGTAATCAAGTGTGTCCCGTCTAAACTTCTGATCTTCCGTTGTTCAATTTCTTTTTTGTAATTGTAAAGTTTTTGATTTGTGTCTTCTAAGATTGCTTGTAATTCAGTAGCAGTCTTTAATTTAGACAGTTGTGATGATACTTCCTCTATTTCCTGGTTGATTTCAGACAGTGATTTTGCTAATTCTTCTATAGTCAATAAAATGAGGTCCAAGGAGCACTTATTTAGTATTTGTTCCCAACGTTTCACAAATTCTTTATTATCCTTACACAAAGTGGGGCGTGGATATACCCGTAGTCCTCTAGGTATTCTTTTGGCTCTGAAATATTGGGCAAGTGTTGTTGCGTGTAGTTTTTGGGAAATTTCCATCCTTATTAGTCTTTCTAATCTCTGTATAAGATGTTGTGGATTGTCCCTATTAGTGGACTCTTTACTAGTGTCTTTAATAAGTCCCAGTATTCTTGTGGCTTCCCCGTCTGAAAAGGCCAATGTGGTAGCTGCTTTGTCCGTAAGAGTATTTATTTTGGAAAATGACATTTCCAAAAATGTAGGGTGCTGGTGTTAAGTGTTGATGCCAACCCCATATAGGGGAAACCAAAAGTGAAAAGAAATACAAAACTATGCACACCTAATAGTGACAATATTTGTGAATAATTTGAAATAAATCCTCAAATGGTTATGAGAAAAATGTTTACAAATATTTTGAGGTGCGGGGGAGATAATCTCAACCTTGGCATCTGGGTTGGTATAATAACAAAACAAGAAGTGGATGTTCCCAAAGTGGGGAACCCCCGTCCCCTGCACACTGTCTAAGATCTGTAGATATTTCAAACTATTCACAAATAGTGTTACTATTAGGTGTGCATAGTGTTGTATTTCTTTTCACTTTTTTATTCATACTTACTATGTTATCAGTCTATTATCATGTGTACTGCACTCTCCCCTCCCCCTCTCCCTTGCACTTTCCCTCTTCCCCTTCCCATGCACCTGCATGATCTGAATGACACCTGGCCTAGTAGGATCACTGTTTGTCTTCCCTCTGTTCCCTCTCCCTTGCCTCGTCGCGCCTTGAAACACCGGTGTATAGGTGCGTTATAAATGCCATATCCTATCATATCAATGTCTGTATTTATCTGTCAAAAATCAGTGAAAACAGGGAATCCTCCGTATAATTCATGACCATACACTGCCAGCACCTTTAATAACTGGCCTCTTGCATCATGAAATGCAAGAGCCTGCCCTGCTGCAGATATACATAACCAAAGAAGAATCTGTCTGCATTAAAACACACTAAAACGCAGCTTCTAATGTGTTATAGAAACATAGTTTAAGCCGTTTAATTAAATGCATCTAAAAATATTTTCATTTTGTGCTTTAAATTAAGCAATAATATGCAGATCCTGGCACTCATGTTAAACTCCAGCAGTGCACAAAACAAACATGCTCCCATGATCAGCGTCTGTTTAGTTAACGGCTGTAAAGTGTCACCGAAAGTGATTTTACAAGGAAAGAATTTGAAAAGCTTTTCACAGCGTTCATTAAGTGCAGCAGTGACAGCTGGAATTTCTGCTCTGCACCGCCTTAGTCAGCAGGCCTTGCAACGTCACAACTGAAGTGCAATAACTGATTACAGAGCAGGAGTGATGTCATTTTCTTATTACAGTAGTAATGTCAAAACTAGCCTGTAATAAAACTATGTACAGGCTTCTAAGCGGGTATTGCAGTCTGCCATGCATTTATGCTATTATTGCTGTATGTGTGCCTTCTCTTCCCTGTGCTCCTTTCCACTCTAGGTCCAGGTGCCTCCTAACACATTTTCCGGTCCAGTTATTGTCTTTGTCCAGTGCTCATGTATCTTATTCTATTTCTCCTCCTGAATTAGGTCTGCTTGTGAGCCCTGTCAATTCAAACACAACCTCAGTGCATCTATGGCCAGGGTCTCCAACCAGTAGATCGTGAGCCACTGGTAGGTGGCCTGAGGCTTCCCAGTAGCTCCTCGCATCAGACACAAACATGAGCAGTGTGTGTGTATGTTGGTGTCTTCACCTGATCCCTTCCTCTCCTCTTCCTGTGAAGAGAAACAGTCCACATCTGTGCGCGTGGTGAGAGGAGGGGCTGCAACTGGGCTCAGGGAAGTGTCTCAACAAGGGGCTAAGTATCAATAACACAAATAAGTGGATAGTTTGTGTTGTGGCCCTTGCCACCAAGAGGTGCAAATGATGCCTGGTTAGAAAGGGAAGGGGTACATACATCAGCATGCCTTGTGAACCACAGCTGGACGGTGATCATTTCAGTCTCACTGTGTTTCTTCAGATTTATTGAGGTTAGCGTTACTTGGCATGCTGGTAATGGTAGGCTTCCTATCAGAATGGTGAAAATAAAGCTAGAGCTGTAATCGTTTTTTGCTTTGTGTATGTGTGCATGTGTGTATGTGTGTGTAAAAAGTAAAGGCAATTCGTCTGAGTGACAGCTTGCCAGAACAAAGGTACACCCAACAGTACGTGTTGCTGTTTATGGAAAAACTGTAAATTCTTTTTTTTTATTTGAAGATGCTGAGTTCTTTGCTGTATAGCACCCCAAATGCATTAAAGGTTAAGCAGGAATTTGTCATGATATGGAGGAGCCCACCTCCAGGTGTGTCCCAATACAGGAATTGAAGCACTAACCGCAATTGTACATGGAGGCAGAAAACTACTGGGTGCACTACATTCTGGTGCGTGTCCACTTACCTTTATAAAACTAAACAGGAATGTAAAATGATGTGCTATCAAGGCCAAGGCTGTTTCACCCTGTGTATGCATGGAGTAACTAGTGAGAAAAGTGGGTAGTGGTTTGGATATATGTATTTGCTCTTTATAGTAATGCTATAGCTTAAACCTAGTTGCTAAGGAACCAAGCAGTGTACAAATCAGGGCGGTGAATACAATAAGAGAGAACCCTGAGGAGAACAATGGGATGAGAGAACAATAGGATGGGAGAAGAATGAATAGGGTGGAGTGCCTTTGTCTATGTGCACAAACCGAGAGCTCTACAGAGATCTGTGGGCATCCTGTATGCATTTGGCCACATTTTGACAGGGGATTTTCAGCCTTTCAATACCCGGTTGAAAAGGTGCAATTTCAAGCACTGGTTCTGCTAAAAATTAGGCAAAACACCATAGAATTTACAAGAATTTCTCTAACTAATTTTTTCAATCCTGCCAAATACTTTGACGTGAAAAGTTTTAAGGGTAGTCATTTTATCATTTTAAACGCTTTATTCGGAATAGACCTTCAGCACAATTGATCAGAAAAACACTTTATACAAAATGTACATTTAAATACAGACGACAATCTTAAGAATTACATGTAAAACGCAAATGTGGGTCTACGTATAGTTAATATCATTCCAATGGCATAACCCCCTATGAGGAGAGCAAGCTTGCAGCCTCATAACTCTTCCCAATATATAATTTAAGAAGTACCCACCAACCTCCCTCTTAATAACCATGTTCGAAACACAAACCTAGCTGAGGCAAACACAACTTTCCACTCCAGTGTGCACGTCAAAAACTGCATAGCTTCTCGTGTGCTCCTTGACCTTTACTCAATCAAGAAAGCTTTCCAATTCCTACATCTTAGCTCTAGCGTAACTGGGCAAATGACCATAAAATGCGTCTGAGTTTCGATTGCTGATCGGCAAAGGGGGCCATTCACCAGACCTCGACGATGACCAGATCCGAGTGTACCACGCTATATGCAGAATTCCTAGCCTAAAGCATACATGAAACAATTGTGTATAGGCGTGTTATAAATGCCATATCATATCATATCATACACATAAGGAACGTTCAAAGGGGGTGGATTTTCTCTAGTATTTCTTTACATTTCCCCATCATATTACAACGTAAACATTCAGGACAGTTCTTCAATGAAGACGTTGATACCACTAGCTTTTCCAAGGATTTGCTCTTTGCAGTCACTTTTTTTTGGCACCGTAAGCGGCTGTCCACAATTCTTTAGCGTTCAACCTACATAGCAAGTACTTCGCAATACGTATCAAACCACACCTCTTTGCCACTTCCAACTCTAAGAACTTCCTCGGGGCATCCCTGTAGGGAGCTAAACTTGGGGCAGGCCATACTCTTACCCAATAAAATGCAGGTTTGAAGGCACACTGGTCGGCTATAAGACACGCATGAAGGTCCATTTGGACTAATGAGGTAGGGGTATTTTTTGGAAGAATCAATAGCTTCTTCAGAAAGATGTTCTCAATTAGAGGTAATGATGTTATGTTAGAATAGCCCCAAATCTCGGAACCATACTAAGCTACTGGTAAAGCTTGTTGTTGAAATGGTTCCAATGCCGCCGAGATTGCCCCGCTACCATGACTTGTAAGAAAGGAATGCATACCCCCACCATATTCACTTAGGGTAATTTTAGCTTTTAGGAAATGGTCCGACCATCCCCCAGTTTCATTTAACCTAATCTCTAATTAATCGAAGAACTTTACCTGCTCGAAATTTGAGGCCTTAACCTATATATTAATATGTCTAGGCTTGGAAAACGGGGGGATGAAAAACATAACTTTTGTTTTACCAGCATTTAATTCAAGCTCCCTGCATTTCCCCACAAAGATGCCAAGGTAGGTTTCCAGCCCCTTTGGCGACGTGGAGAAAATTACTGCACCGTCTGCAAAGAAGAGGGCTGGACTTCTCCTGGTTGCAATTCTAGGCGTGTCCATTGCACGCAACTCTAGTGAATCCACTATCTCCTGATGAATATGGAAAAGAGGAGCTGTGCCAGAACGCATCCTTGGCAAACCCCCTTCAGGACAGCAAAGAATTCAGATTGTTCCCCTACAAGTCTGTAACGGACCAAAGCCGTTGTCTCCACATGTTATCATTTAATTGCATCGACTACTGCAGTCTGGGCTTTTCTCCTCTCCAGAACTTGCCACAGGGCTTCTCTTGGGACTGAGTCAAAAGCAGTTTTAAGATCTAAAAAATGGCATATAGTTTTACTTTGAGCAGTCTAGTATATTTCTGAATTATTAAAACAAGTAGGTAACAGTGGTCCAGAGTACCCCCACAAGCCTGAAACCCAACCTGGGCGTCGCTAATAATTCCAGTCTCATCCACCCAATTTTGTAATTTCCCTTGAAGGGCTTTACCAAATGTCTTCCCAGCACAATCTAGCAATGAAATTGGCAATAATTACTAAGGAACACAGCACTGTACAAAACAGGGTGGTGAATACAAGAAGAGAGATCTCTGAGGAGAACAATGGGATGGGAGAACAATGAATAGGGTGGAGCGCCTTTGGCTATGTGCACAAACCGGGAGATCTACAGAGATGGGTGGGGAACCTGTATGCCTATGGTCACAGTTTGACAGGGAATTTTCAGCCTTACAATACCTGGTTGAAATGATACAATTTCAAGCCCTGTTTCTGCTCAAAATTTGGAAAAACACCATACAATTTACAAGTAATTCTCAAACTCATTTTTTCAGTCGTGCCAATTACCTTGGCCTAAAAGGTTTTAAGGGTAGTCAACAAAGCAAGCATTGGCTTTCTTTTCCTTGTCTGAATTCTGTGACCTGCCACATGATCAATATGCATGAATTGGGATGTGCTAAACTAAACTGGCAGTGGATTTTATTTTTTGACAAAGCAGAACGTGGTATATGCTGAATTATTTTAACACATTGCTTGAAATACTCCCCAGATTGTTTTTACACATGCAGCCCCATAAAAAACAAATGAACTACCGCTGTCGAAATCCTGGATGCAGATGCAACATCCAACAAAAGGCAAAAGATGCACCATTTACATCCAGAGTGGGAAAAAGATTGTTTTTCTTTCAGCATGAAAAGAAAATGTACAGAATAATAATCTACGGTGCCCAGGTTACAGTGCTGTCTGCGATCCTAAAAAGTACATAACCTAAACGCTGCAGCACCAATGCTATTACAACGGCTTCCTTCAAAGTTGCTAAATATTTGTTGAAAGACAAATGTACTTTTACAGATGGTGCAATTGTGAAGGGCACATTGGCTCCCGTGGCTGAGTCTGTCTAAAGAGCTTTTAAAAACTGTCCTGAATGTATGTTTGCCACGTCAGTTAGGTGCAAACAGTATGGCAAGGTGGCATCTGCACTATCAGCCAAGGTTATTGCCCATCTCTGTGAACCTGTCTTCTTCAGACATGAACTTCTGAAATGAAATCTTTCATCCCATCCGACAGCATCTGAGAGATGTTGCTGTTTCAAGCTACACACTGGATTTCTGTGCACAGGTGGCACACTGGATTTCTGTGCACAGGTGGCTAGCATGCAGTGTCAGCCGTCACAGCTGCTTCACGCTACACACTGGATTTCTGTGCACAGGTGGCTAGCATGCAGTGTCAGCCGTCACAGCTGCTTTCAGCTACACACTGGATTTCTGTGCACAGGTGGCTAGCATGCAGTGTCAGCCGTCACAGCTGCTTCAAGCTACACACTGGATTTCTGTGCACAGGTGGCTAGCATGCAGTGTCAGCCGTCACAGCTGCTTCACGCTACACACTGGATTTCTGTGCACAGGTGGCTAGCATGCAGTGTCAGCCGTCACAGCTGCTTCAAGCTACACACTGGATTTCTGTGCACAGGTGGCACACTGGATTTCTGTGCACAGGTGGCTAGCATGCAGTGTCAGCCGTCACAGCTGCTTCACGCTACACACTGGATTTCTGTGCACAGGTGGCTAGCATGCAGTGTCAGCCGTCACAGCTGCTTTCAGCTACACACTGGATTTCTGTGCACAGGTGGCTAGCATGCAGTGTCAGCCGTCACAGCTGCTTCAAGCTACACACTGGATTTCTGTGCACAGGTGGCTAGCATGCAGTGTCAGCCGTCACAGCTGCTTCACGCTACACACTGGATTTCTGTGCACAGGTGGCTAGCATGCAGTGTCAGCCGTCACAGCTGCTTCAAGCTACACACTGGATTTCTGTGCACAGGTGGCACACTGGATTTCTGTGCACAGGTGGCTAGCATGCAGTGTCAGCCGTCACAGCTGTTTCACGCTACACACTGGATTTCTGTGCACAGGTGGCTAGCATGCAGTGTCAGCCGTCACAGCTGCTTCACGCTACACACTGGATTTCTGTGCACAGGTGGCTAGCATGCAGTGTCAGCCGTCACAGCTGCTTCACGCTACACACTGAATTTCTGCGCACAGGTGGCTAGCATGCAGTGTCAGCCGTCACAGCTGCTTCACGCTACACACTGGATTTCTGCGCACAGGTGGCTAGCATGCAGTGTCAGCCGTCACAGCTGCTTCAAGCTACACACTGGATTTCTGCGCACAGGTGGATAGCATGCAGTGTCAGCCGTCACAGCTGCTTCAAGCTACACACTGGATTTCTGCGCACAGGTGGCTAGCATGCAGTGTCAGCCGTCACAGCTGCTTCAAGCTACACACTGGATTTCTGCGCACAGGTGGCTAGCATGCAGTGTCAGCAGTCACAGCTGCTTCAGGCTACACACTGGATTTCTGCGCACAGGTGGCTAGCATGCAGTGTCAGCCGTCACAGCTGCTTCAGGCTCCACACTGGATTTCAGTGAACAGGTGGCTATCATGCAGTGTCAGCCGTCACAGCTGCTTCAGGCTCCACACTGGATTTCTGTGCACAGGTGGATAGCATGCAGTGTCAGCCGTCACAGCTGCTTCAAGCTTCACACTGGATTTCTGAGCACAGGTGGCTAGCATGCAGTGTCAGCCGTCACAGCTGCTTCAGGCTCCACACTGGATTTCAGTGAACAGGTGGCTAGCATGCAGTGTCAGCCGTCACAGCTGCTTCAGGCTCAACACTGGATTTCAGTGAACAGGTGGCTAGCATGCAGTGTCAGCCGTCACAGCTGCTTCAAGCTACACACTGGATTTCTGTGCACAGGTGGATAGCATGCAGTGTCAGCCGTCACAGCTGCTTCAAGCTACACACTGGATTTCTGTGCACAGGTGGCTAGCATGCAGTGTCAGCCGTCACAGCTGCTTCAGGCTTCACACTGGATTTCTGTGAACAGGTGGCTAGCATGCAGTGTCAGCCGTCACAGCTGCTTCAGGCTCCACACTGGATTTCAGTGAACAGGTGGCTAGCATGCAGTGTCAGCCGTCACAGCTGCTTCAAGCTACACACTGGATTTCTGTGCACAGGTGGCACACTGGATTTCTGTGCACAGGTGGCTAGCATGCAGTGTCAGCCGTCACAGCTGCTTCAAGCTACACACTGGATTTCTGAGCACAGGTGGCTAGCATGCAGTGTCAGCCATCACATTGTCTGTTCTGATTGGTTTCCCACATTCTGACATGCTTGTCAATTTTTAGGTGACAGCTATGAATACAATAAAATATAAATATATATATATATATATATATACGTATTTATTTTATTGTCCATTTTGGTTACACCAAATAACCTTGACACAAAATGAGTAAAGAAAGACATTTACAACATTACATAAAACACAGTAATATCACAATTCCATTCTACTTATTACATCATAAAACCTTTAATCAACATTGAATGCAGACATATACAGTATAGCCCATTATGTTGTCTGTAGCTTCATGGGGAGCCCGAGACAGTGCTCGTCATGTAACACCAACCATGTGCTTTACCGCTTCTTTCCAGACGTAGGAGGCTGCCCCCGAAATCACAGGGGAGTTTGACCCGTATAACAAGGACCAGAATTGGTCACCTTGGATGTTATCACAATTGGAGACAAAACTTAAATATGTCCGATGATATGTATGGTTAAGGGAGGTACATTGCGTCAGTATATGGCGGCTAGATTCAATGTGCTCACCGCAGAGGCGACACAGCTGCTTCTCAAGGACCACACCAGACCAACTCCCAGTACACCGGTAAGTTGGTAAGATATTTAAGTGAAAGTACAGAATGAAATCTCTCCTTTTTTGGGAGCATGGTCTGGTTAGAAAGGTGCAATGGCTGTCGATTTTGACGGCCTGCTGTATAAAGCCTGTATATCGCTTTTTCTAAGCGAGTTTGTGAAGGGAATTGAAAGATCCCAGTCCCAGGTTTTCCTCATGAATAAGTTCAAATAATCAGGGAAATCTGTTAACATTGAGAGCTGGAAATCTATCTCGCCGTAATGTGCCTCGGCCGTTTTAGTCAGTGCTACCAGAAAGGGATTTTGGCAAGTTACACCTAGGCCATGTGCAGCCAGACCTAGGAGCTTATGGTCGTCCAAAGGACAAAGTTGCAGGGCACAGTATAGTTTGCACCACTTCAGAAGCCAATGTGCCCAAAGCGACCAAACCCCTCATTCCAGTCTCAGGGCTTCAACCGGAGTGGTATCAGGGACAGCCAGGATTTCTCCTGCACTTTTTCTAGCCGAGCCATGTGTACTTTGGCAAGTAGGTCCAAGCCATAAGCATATATATATATACAGAGCAAATAAACCACCCTCACCAATCTTGGCACACATTCTCATACTCATGGATATCACCACTGCAGAATCTCTTGCCAGTAGCTCCCAGCTATTGGCAATCCAACATCAAAACCTTAGGCAAGCAGCCCAAAGGAGATGTAAGTGTTCCACTCCTGTCTATACGAATACAGCCCGCAGCTGCCATCCTGAGGAATCTGCCTGTGCCTGAAGTCCTCAAAGCAGTTGTCGCACCTGTGCACACTGGAGAGCATCCTTGTGAGTGCACCACTTGAGGGCGTACTCATAATTATATGCACTTCTCTAGCTTTATACTTAACTGTTGCTATCACAAGGAGTAAGAAGGGTACTCTAGAACCCCCAGTGCCACGAGCTCAAGAAGGGAGCCTCTTTCGCTGAGTTTGCCCTCTGCCTGCCATGTGACTTTCTACACTGGTCTGCACTTCTTTTCTTTTCTGCGCCTATCTTGCTGCTAAGCCCCCAGGATCTTCCTGAAGTCCCTGCGGCCTCTGACTCTGGACACCTCGAATCACCCTCACCATTTCAAGTTGCTGTGGATCACTCCACCCTTGTGCTTGCCCAGGGGCATCCCCCTCTCACTGCTGGAGTAGCGCTACACCTGTTTTCAGCGATCTGGGGCATCTCGTGCATCTGACTCGTCTGCGCCTGTTTTGCTGCTAGGCCACCTGGTGAGTTTATCATGCTTTGTGCGGTTTCTCTGTTCCCTCTCTCTCCCCCTTTCATCTCTCTGCCCTCTTCCTCCATGGTGCTCTCCATTTCCCCTATTTACTCCAACTGCTGCACTATCACCTATCCTACCTCTCTTACGAAGCCTGGATGGAAAACGTTCAAGAAATATCTCCTGGTCTCCAACCCAAGTCAACCCATCGCGGACACCTACGTCAATGCTTTTTCCAGGCAGACTGTCACTGACATCCTCTTTGTTGTTCCCTCTCCTGACCTGTGGACCCCCCACATGCTCTCTGTCTTCTCCCCTTTCTCCTTGTCACCCATTAATGGTAGCACCAGTTTGGAAGTACACTTGGCATGCTTCTCTTAATCTAGGTGCATCATTAATGTCTATCAGAATGGCACTGTTATGACCCAGGGCTCTTAGCCCAACCTCCTCCTTCTTGATGGGAATCTTCTGTCTCTAATCAACTTCCTCCTTACTCCTGCCACTCCTCCGTTCCTTCAAAGGTGGCAACCAGCTTCAACTAGCCACCCTCAACTCTCACTCTGCTGCTAAACACTCCTCTGATATCCGTCTCCTTCTTGAAGACTTTGACCTTGACGTTCTCGCTCTCACTGATATGTGGTTTACTGCAAGCTCTGTCACTGCTTTTAACACAGTCCTCCCTGAGGGTTACAAGCCATGGGCCCAACCAGTCTGGAGGTGGAGAGGCCTTGATCTTCTCTGAATGGGTCTCCGTTACTATCATTTCCTCTCAGACCTAGTCTTCCTTCAAATGCCTCTTCTGCAGGCTTGGTGTCTCTCCAACCCTATTGTTGACTGTTGCCACCATCTACAGGACCCCTGGTCCGGGTCTCCCTCTCTTCTTGCCTCCACCTCCAAGCTTCTCCTCCTCAGAGACTTCAATATTCACCTTGACTCTCCTGATTCGGCCATGCGACTCTTCCGAAGCCTCTGCGAATTTCTTTCCCTCACCATTTTTCTCTCCGGTCTGATGCACTCAGCCGGGCATACCTGGGATGCTCTCATCTGAGCAGACATCCCCATCTCCAGCCCTCTCACTGCACCTGTCTCCTGGTCTGACCATGCTCTCCTGTCCTCTCACCTGGATCTCTAAGGTCCCCGGCTAAGCCTCTGCCTGCACTGCCAATCTCCTTCTCCATCATTCGACTGATGAAGCGAGGGCCAGTTGCTGCTTTTGCTGCCACTTTATTTGCCCCTCACACTCCTACTACAGTCTCCCACATTGACCCTGCCCTTGCAAATGTTCACCTCTCTATCACCAACACCCTGGTAATCCTTCCTCCGTCATGAGGATCCGCATGGATCCGCATGAAGCCTGCCTCCAAGTGCAACACCTGGTATGACTCTGACGTAGCCTCTCTGAAACTCAAGTGCAGAGTTGCTGAGCGGAAGTGGTGGGCATTAGGCACATCCTCTGACAGGCTGGCCTGTCGCCTGCTCCAAAGGCAATACAGACCAACCACATCCAAGCCTGCATCTCTGGGGGCACTAACACAATGGGGGAACTGTTTAAAATCTGCAAGGAACTCACCAATCCTACTGCATTCTCCACTTCTCCCCTGCCATCCCTGGCCCTCTGTACTACACTGGTCTCCCACGTCTTAACCAAAACTCAGGACATCCTGTCCTCTCTCTCCTCTACTCCCCTTCCTCTCACCCCTCCCCAGCTCTCAGGCCTCCCTTGCCCCCCTCTCTCCATCCCTCCTACTCTCCTCTTTCTCTCCCATAGCACCGGATGAGGACTCTAGACAAGTCTTCTCTATGAAAGCCTCCTCCAAAAGGTGCTCCCCTGCTCCTTCAGAACTATTCAGGACAACATTGACTGCCTTGCGTCTGCCTTGGCCAATTTTTGTAATCACTCTCTTGCCACTGACTCCTACCCTCTACCCCTCAAGCACTCCCTTGTGCATCCTCTCCTCAAAAAGCCCTCTGTCGACCCCTCCTGCCTGGCTAACTACCACCCTAATTCCACTATCCCCTTCCTTGGCAAACACCTGGAGAAGCTGGTCATCTCCAGCTGATTCAACACACAGACTCTGTTGCTTGTCTCCACGACCACCAATCTGGCTCCAGACCAGCCAAAGGCACGGAAACTACTCTACTGAACACCTGTGAAGACTCGCTCTCAAATCCTGATTCCAACTCTCCATCCGTTCTTATGCTTCTGGATCTTTCCTCTGCCTTTGACACAGTCAATCATGCCACCCTGACAAATTGACTGTGTGACACCCTTGGCATCACATGCCTGGCACTTGACTGGTTGACCTCATTCCTCTCTGACCGCCCTTCACAGGTTAAACTGGGCCCTTTTCTCTCTGCTAGCACTCTCTCCACATGCAGAGTCCCTCAAGACTCTATCTCTCGCTGTGGCTCTTCAACATATACCTTGCACCTCTGGCCCACCTGATCTTCTCCTTCTCACCTCACTTCCAGTGTTATGCAGACGACACTCAGCTCTCCTTCAAGCTTCCCACTACTGTCTCCTCTTTCTCCTCTCTCATCCCAGACTGCCTTACTGCTATTCAGGAGTGGTGTGCGGCTAATGATCTCTGACTTAATGCCAGTAAGACTGAGATCCTTCTCATTGGGACCCTAGCTCCTTCCTTCCCTTCTGCCTTCTGGCCGCCCCCTCTATGGGTCCCCTCACCCTCTTGTGAGGTTACAAAACTTGATGTCATCTTTGACTCCTCTCTCTCCTTCTCCCTTCACATGGAGGACCTTTCCAAGAAGGCCCACTGTCAGCTGTTCCTGCTCAGAGGCATTCTCCCTTTCCACACCTTCCCCCAGAAACACAATATCTCCAGACCTGTGGCCTCACTAGGCTGGACTACTGCAACAGCCTCTTCCTCAATCTTTCTTAATTATCCCTTCTCCCCCTTTAACTAATACAGAATAGGACTGCAAGACTTATTCATGGCCTCAAGCCCAGCAACCACATGCCTCCAGCCCTAGAATCTCTCCACTGGCTCCCAGTTGCTGCTAGGATCAAGTTGAAGACCCTCTGCATCACCCACACGGCTTTCTGGGGCCTGGGAACCCGCTACATTCAATTCTCTCTCCCTAAATACCTCCCTGCTAGAGCCCTTCGGTCCTCTATCTCCAAATATCTGCTGATCAGACGCTTCTCTAAGCAGAGTGGGGGGTAGAGATCTCTCCTCCACAGGTGCCTCCTTCTGGAAGGATCTCCCTGCCCCTCTGAGGCTTGGGCCGTATCTCCTTAAGTTCCAGAATCTTCTCAAGACCTTCCTTTTCTCTTCTTCCTTCTCCCTTCTCTCGCCCCCTTCCCTGCTAACGACCCCGTCTGCCACAGTAACTGGCTGCCTGGTTCTCTCTGAGTTCTACAGAGCACCAGGCCCCCCCGCCGAGTCCACCAACCTCCTCGCACTTAGCATGTGGACCCTCACCTCCTGCAACCCATGCAATCCCTGGCACTTGCCCTCTTGGCCTATCCTTAGCACTCACCTAGCCCCTGTGCCCCCCCTCCTTCATCCTCCCTTTTCACTTGCACTCTCTCCTCTTTACCCTGCACTTCCCTTACCACCCTAGCACCTTGTATTTTGTGCAGACTGGCACTCCCCCAAACCCTCCCTCCCCCGTTTTTGTTACTGCACTTGCATGTTCCAAATGTCACAAGACCTAGGAGGACCCGGATGTTGTCTTCTCCCTTGCCCTCCCCCTTTTATGACTTGTAGCGCCTTGAAACACCATTTGTTGTATAGGCGCCTTAGAAATGCACAATAAATAAATACATAAACTAGTAGCTCTTACTAACGTAAAGGTTGGAGACCCCTGCTCTATGAGCATCCCTTTGGGGTTCATGCAGTCTCTTCACGCTCACACATCATTTTAGACAAGGGGTCCTTCCCACTGCCTGCGCTCAAGCTATGTAAAGCCAGTGGAAACACAGGTCAATCTGGGCCACTGCAGGGCTTGTTAACATAAGGTCACAGCGGCCAAATGCGGTGATTTTCCTTAAAAACGAAATTCAAAATCACCTTCGAGCTTTTAGAAATGACTGTCCTGCCAGTGGTGCCTGTATTTTGTCCGAACTCATGGATGGACTGGCCTGTAGGAAACTCAGGAGATTTACCGGTAGGCTTTTACACACTGGCATGGGTGGACTGGCCTGTAGGGAACTCGGGAGATTTTCCAGTAGGCCTCTACACAGTGGGTATTGGTGGACAGGCCTGTAGGGAACTCTTCCCAGTAGGTCTCTACACACTGGGCATGGGTGGACTGGCCTATAGGGAACTCGGGAGATTTCCCAGTAGGCCTCTACACAGTGGGCATGGGTGGACTGGCCTGTAGGGACCTCTTCCCAGTAGGTCTCTACACACTGGGCATGAGTGGACTGGCCTATAGGGAACTCGGGCGATTTCCCAGTAGGCCTTTAAACACTGGTAAGGGGTAGACTTGCCTGTAGGGAACTCGGAAGATTTCCTGGTAGGCCTCTACACAGTGGGACCGAACCCATGTGAAGACAGAAAGCTAAGCTCTTTGCGGCTCAGAGTTGTTACTTTGAAAAGCAAGAAGTGCCTGTTATCTCCCTGTAAAATGACAAGTGTCTAAAATATCCCCGCAAAACAAGTGCTTTTATTATCCCTTTAACACAAGAAGTGTCTCGATTCTTTCTATAAAAGTCCCAGCATTCTCTCTGTTAAGTAATAGCTGCCTGAGGGTGCCTGCCCTCCGCCTGGAAGCAGAGAAGCGCATGTACACACAGACAGACTGGGGCCCCCTGCTGTGCAGAGCTCAGGGGGCCACTCTGTGCATGTCCGCGCATCACGTGCCCCATAAGTACAGGTGGGTAGCTTCCCCCAGCCCAGCCCAGCCCAGCAGCAGAACACTGAATGTTACCATAATACCCCACCCTCAGGTTCATCCTGCCCC
Organism: Ambystoma mexicanum; assembly: GCF_040938575.1. Taxonomy (NCBI): domain Eukaryota; kingdom Metazoa; phylum Chordata; class Amphibia; order Caudata; family Ambystomatidae; genus Ambystoma; species Ambystoma mexicanum. Next base: position 57,600,703 of record NC_090929.1, on the reverse strand, counting down.
CCCTGGCACATCACACCCACCGAGGCAGGAAGCGCACTAAACCCACTGCCCAAGAGGGGCATTCACGACCGAAGGGCAAACAGAAGCGATGCAGAAGAGGGGGCGGGGGTAGGGGGGAAGAGACGAAGAAGACTGGAGAAGCAAAGAACGCGAGAATGGGCAGCAGAAGGGAAAGGGCCAGGGGCATACAAGAAGGGGTGGGTGGAGGAGGGAAGACACGAACGAGGGAACAAGAAGGAGGAAAGGTGGCAGGGGTGGAAAGCTGAAGGTAGAAAGGAGGGTAGGAAGAAAAGAAAGCAAGAAAGGGAAGGGTGGCAGAGGGAGTATACAATGTAGAAACGAATGAGGACAACAAAACTAGGGACACACGAAGAATGGAAGCTTAGCGGAGAAAGGAGCAAAGGAATGAAGGAGAGAAGATACAATGTAGGGAGGCAACGGGAGGGCAGAATGAGGAAAGGGAGAGGGAAGCAAGGAAGAGAGGAAGGAAGGAAGGAAGGAAGGAAGGAAGGAAGGAAGGAAGGAAGGAAGGAAGGAAGGAAGGAAGGAAGGAAGGAAGGAAGGAAGGAAGGAAGGAAGGAAGGAAGGAAGGAAGGAAGGGAGGGAGGGAGGGAGGGAGGGAGGGAGGGAGGAAGGGAGGAAGGGAGGGACGGAGGAGGAAGGAAGGAAGGAAGGAAGGAAGGAAGGAAGGAAGGAAGGAAGGAAGGAAGGAAGGAAGGAAGGAAGGAAGGAAGGAAGGAAGGAAGGAAGGAAGGAAGGAAGGAAGGAAGGAAGGAAGGAAGGAAGGAAGGAAGGAAGGAAGAAGCGAGGGAGGGAGAGAGGAAGAAAGGGAGGAAGAGATGAAGGAAAGGGGGGGAGGGAGGGAGGAAGGAAGGAAGGAAGGAAGGAAGGAAGGAAGGAAGGAAGGAAGGAAGGAAGGAAGGAAGGAAGGAAGGAAGGGAAGAAAGCTGGGAGTGTAAGAAGAAGGGCGTGGAGGAAGGGGAGACAGAAGGAAGGGGAGGCAGAAGGAAGGAGACAGAGAGGGTCGGAGGGATAAATCCCCCCCCCACAGTAAGTAGGACCGTCCTGCTGGGCTGTCTCTTGTGATTTCGATAGCTCTGGACTGGGCTGCGCTTCTCATTCCGCCTCGTTCCGCAGAGCCGTCCTGGAGATCTCATTATCCGGCAGAATTGGGTGAAGTCAGCAGCCTGAGCGCTGCCTGGGGTGGGAGGGTGGTGCAGGCAGCGGGGGCCAGCGCGGAAACTGTATTAACAGAGCTCCAAGGGACAGTAATTCCATCATCAGATGGGACCAGAAATGTGGGGAGCACAGCAGCTCCTGCGTTCCGTAGCCAGGGCCCTGCCAATCATCCGCCGACCACAGGACTGCCTGCACAGCGAGAGTCCTGCAGGGCCTGGGAGCATCAGGAGGCCAGCATGGTGCCAGCAAGAACCATGCCGACCACAGGACTGCCTGCACAGCGAGAGTCCTGCAGGGCCTGAGAGCCTCAGGATGCCAGCATGGTGCCAGCCAGAACCATGCCGACCACAGGACTGCCTGCACAGCGAGAGTCCTGCAGGGCCTGGGAGCATCAGGAGGCCAGCATGGTGCCAGCCAGAACCATGCCGACCACAGGACTGCCTGCACAGCGAGAGTCCTGCAGGGCCTGAGAGCCTCAGGATGCCAGCATGGTGCCAGCCAGAACCATGCCGACCACAGGACTGCCTGCACAGCGAGAGTCCTGCAGGGCCTGGGAGCATCAGGAGGCCAGCATGGTGCCAGCAAGAACCATGCCGACCACAGGACTGCCTGCACAGCGACAGTCCTGCAGGGCCTGGGAGCCTCAGGAGGCCTGCATGGTGCCAGCCAGAACCATGCCGACCACAGGACTGCCTGCACAGAGGGAGTCCTGCAGAGCCTGGGAGCATCAGGAGGCCAGCATGGTGCCAGCAAGAACCATGCCGACCACAGGACTGCCTGCACAGCGAGAGTCCTGCAGGGCCTGGGAGCATCAGGAGGCCAGCATGGTGCCAGCAAGAACCATGCCGACCACAGGACTGCCTGCACAGCGACAGTCCTGCAGGGCCTGGGAGCCTCAGGAGGCCTGCATGGTGCCAGCCAGAACCATGCCGACGACAGGACTGCCTGCACAGAGGGAGTCCTGCAGGGCCTGGGAGCATCAGGAGGCCAGCATGGTGCCAGCAAGAACCATGCCGACGACAGGACTGCCTGCACAGCGGGAGTCCTGCAGGGCCTGGGAGCATCAGGAGGCCAGCATGGTGCCAGCCAGAACCATGCCGACCACAGGACTGCCTGCACAGCGAGAGTCCTGCAGGGCCTGGGAGCATCAGGAGGCCAGCATGGTGCCAGCAAGAACCATGCCGACCACAGGGCTACCTGCACAGAGGGAGTCCTGCAGGGCCTGGGAGCATCAGGAGGCCAGCATGGTTGCAGGGCCTGGGAGCATCAGGAGGCCAGCAGAGTGCCAGCAAGATCCATGCACACACAGCAGCCACTGACCACAGGGAACCTTTGCAGTGTCAGCATGAGGAATACACAGCACCCCTGGCCACCAGTGACCGGCATAGTGCCAACATGAACCATGCACAGCACCCCTGGCCACCAGTGACCAGCATGAACCATGCACAGCACCTCTGGACACCACTGACCAGCATAGTGTCAGCATGAACCATGCACAGCACCCCTGGCCACCGGTGACCAGCACGGTGCCAGCATGAACCATGCACAGCACCCCTGGCCACCGGTGACCAGCACGGTGCCAGCATGAACCATGCACAGCACCCCTGGCTACCGGTGACCAGCACGGTGCCAGCATGAACCTTGCACAGTACCCCTGGCCACCAGTGACTAGCATAGTGCCAGCATGAACCTTGCACAACACCCCTGGCCACCAGTGACCAGCATAGTGCCAGCATGGACTGTGCACGGCAGTGACTGCCCATAGGAAACCTGAGTAATGTCAGCATGAGGCATATACAGCACCCCGTGCCAGCAGTGACCAGCATACTGCCAGCATGGACCATGCGCTGCAGCCACTGGCCACAGGAAACCTGAGCAGTGTCAGCATGAGGCATAAACAGCAGCCACTGGCCACCGGTGACCAGCATACTGCCAGCATGGTCCATGCACTGCAGCCACTGGCCACAGGAAACCTGCGTAGTGTCAGCATGGGGCATACCCTTGCCCCCAGTAACCGGATAGTGCCACAATGAACCATGAACAGCACCCCTGGCCCCCAGTGGCTAGCACGGTGCCAGCATGAACCATGCACAGCACCCCAGGCCACCAGTGGCCAGCATAGTGCCAGCATGGACCATGCACAGCACCCCTGGCCACCAGTGGCCAGCATAGTGCCAGCATGGACCATGCACTGAAGCCACTGGCCACAGGAAACCTGAGCAGTGTCAGCATGAGGCATAAACAGCAGCCACTGGCCACCGGTGACCAGCATACTGCCAGCATGGTCCATGCACTGCAGCCACTGGCCACAGGAAACCTGCGTAGTGTCAGCATGGGGCATACCCTTGCCCCCAGTAACCGGATAGTGCCACAATGAACCATGAACAGCACCCCTGGCCCCCAGTGGCTAGCACGGTGCCAGCATGAACCATGCACAGCACCCCAGGCCACCAGTGGCCAGAATAGTGCCAGCATGGACCATGCACAGTACCCCTGGCCACCAGTGGCCAGCATAGTGCCAGCATGGACCATGCACTGAAGCCACTGGCCACAGGAAACCTTCGTAGTGTCAGCATGAGGCATACACAGCACCCCGTGCCAGAACTGACCAGCATACTGCCAGCATGGACCATGCATTGCAGCCACTGGCCACAGGAAACCCGAGCAGTGTCAGAATGAGGCATAAACAGCAGTCACTGGCCACCGGAGACCAGCACAGTGCCAGCATGGACCATACACAGCACCCGCTAAGCACAGGGAGTCCTCACTGTGTCAACACACGCCCTACACAGTATCAGCATGAACCATACACAGCAGCCACTGGCCACAGGAAACAGATATAGTGCCAGAATGGACCCTATAACGGAACAACCGACCACATCAGACGTGCACGATGTCAAGAGCCATACGCTGACCCAGTGGACACAGGTAGTCCAGAGTAGTGTCAGCATGAGCCATACGCAGACCCCCTGGACCCAGGTAGTCCAGCGCAGTGTCAGCATGAGCCATACGCAGACCCCTTGGACCCAGGTAGTCCAGCGCAGTGTCAGCATGAGCCATACGCAGACCCCCTGGACCCAGGTAGTCCTGCGCAGTGTCAGCATGAGCCATACGCTGACCCAGTGGACACAGGTAGTCCAGCGCAGTGTCAGCATGAGCCATACACAGACCCCCTGGACCCAGGTAGTCCAGCGCAGTGTCAGCATGAGCCATACGCAGACCCCCTGGACCCAGGTAGTCCAGCGCAGTGTCAGCATGAGCCATACGCCGGCCCCCTGGACCCAGGTAGTCCTGCGCAGTGTCAGCATCAGCCATACGCTGACCCAGTGGACACAGGTAGTCCTGCACAGTGTCAGCATGAGCCATACGCTGACACGCCTGAACACAGGTAGTCCTGGCAGTGTCAGCATGAGCCATACGCTGACCCGCCTGAACACAGGTAGTCCTGGGCAGTGTCAGCAGGAGCCATACGCTGACCCGCCTGGACACAGGTAGTCCAGCGCAGTGTCAGCATGAGCCATACGCTGTCCCGCCTGAACACAGGTAGTCCTGTGCAGTGTCAACATGAGCCAAACGATGACCCCCTGAGCACAGGTAGTCCTGCACAGTGTCAGCATGAGCCATACACAGACCCCCTGAGCACAGGTAGTCCTGAGCAGTGTCAGCATGAGCCAAACGATGAACCCCTGAGCACAGGTAGTCCTGCACAGTGTCAGCGTGAGCCACATGAACCAACCAAACACAGGCAGTCATGTGCAGTGGCAGCAAGAACCCTCACATTAGCCTGAACCCTACACAGCACCCTTTGACCGCAGTAGACTTGCATAATGTCTGCATGAACAGTACATGGCACCGTTTGACCACAGGTGGCCTACATAGTGTCAGCATGACCCCTTCACAGCATCTCCTGAACACAGGAAGTCACGTATAGTGTTGGTATGAACCTCACACCTCTACCTCTATCACACGAGACACTTGTGTGCAGGCAAGTTATAAATGACATATCATACCATATTTAGTATAGTGTCAGCCCGAGCCCTAATCAGAACCCTCTGGGATGAATCCAGCTGAGTCCTCACAAAACCCCTACCTTAAGTCTCCTCCCAGGAGGCCAGAGGAAGGCACTTGCCTTCTGATCCTGACCCTGGGGGTGGTATTAGCCGGGAGGGTCCCCTTGGGGGGAGATGGGCCAAGGGGAGTAGGAGGACTCGGTTGGCCGAAGCGCAGTATTTGTCTTCCTCATGTAAGGAAATATTGGTGATGCCGGAGTATGTAATGGCTTACTATCAGAAAGAGCTTTTATCTCCCAAAGCTACTTATATTAATGGGAATGTAGTTTTGGGTTTTAGTGAGGGATTCCTGCTGCGACAAGGATCAGTGAGTAGATCTTAACTGATGATATTAGTGATGAATGAGTCTGTCACATTGTGTGCAGACATAGAGTGCTCCCACTGCCCTCTTATTAACAAGACATTAATCAATGCCACCACACAAATTGGGCCAGTTGAGTGTATTTTATTCACAAGAGTTGTCCGTTGATGACACGTGTTTTAGCCTTTGGCATTCTTCGAAACCAGACATGTACTATATAACAAAATCAGAAACCAAACAATATACAATACAAACGTATGCTACGTGTAGTCACACACAGTTACAATGACATTCTGTTTGTTCACAAAAAGGTATGCATTTAGCGAAAAATACAGACAGAGATTGAGGGGGTTGGACCAAGGTAGGATGTTTTGGGTGAAAGAAAAGATAAAAAGAAAAAGATACAAATAAAAATCAAAATCAAAAGTCTATTATTGATAATCTACTTGCAAAAACAGGTGGTGTTATATTGCTGTCTGTTTCATTATACCACTATGATGCAGTTGGTCTTTTACCAATTTAGGTTATTACGTCTGTGTTCCCAGGTTTTATTGCCACCTTTATGATTCATGGTCAGTAAAAACTATATGTTATGACTAAGTTATAAATGCTTTATAAAAATATATAGAGTCTGATATCAACATTCTGTAGGTTCAATAGCTCTCTGTTGTACTATTCCATGTGGACATCATTCTAAACCATTTACCATTGGGCCTCATTACGAGTTTGGAGGTAGCCATGCCGTCATTACCGGCATGGCTCCCTCCAAACTCGTGTCCGGGTCCCGAAAAAAGGGAATTACTGGTTCATTCCAACTTTTGCGGGCCCGGTAATTCCCATTTTCGGGACCCGGACCTGGTACGTCCCCATTCCCATTTGAGACCCCATAGGGCTCAATGGGAATGGGGAGAATGCTAACAACGGACCCGTTAATGACAGTCAGTTGTTAGCATCCTGGTCTGCTCACGGGGGCCGGTATGCACGTCTTGCCATACCGCCACCCGCAAGCAAACTCGTAATGTGGCGGCCCGGTATGAACGGTGCCAGTACCTTACCAGCACCGTTTATACCACGGCTGCCAGGGTAGTAATAACGCCCATTGTCTAAATTATTAAATGCAATTCATTTAAGTATACATGAAAAACCGATATAGGGCTGAAAATATAACTTACCCAATTAGTGAACAAGATTGAATATCTTCGAGTTTGTCTTATTAAGTTCTTATACTGTGACAAGTAAAGGGGTAAAGTCCCAGCGCCTACAGATAGAATAACAAACACAGTGTCTGTGTTGTGCACACCGTTCTAATTGGATACATTGTAATGTGCTCCTTACATTAGGGGTGGGGCCCGTTATCCTCGTAATCATTTCTATAATTCGGGATACAGTGCTTCCCCCTTATTCCCCGCTTCATGTCTCGCATGTGTCCTATCATGTGTGCACAATGTGAGTAGTGACACAAACTTGTTTTTAAACATGTGAGTTCCTCAGGTACATCGGCATTGCTGGGGGGAGTCTGAGGCGGCAATAGCCCGGGTCTTTTGGTTGTAGCCCCGGATAGAAGCTCAGGAGCTACAACCAAAAGACTAGCTAGCCCCGATTCTTGACAGTTCTTTTCCAGACCTAGCAACACCCCTGCTCAGGTATATAGTCTGTTTCAAATGCTTAGCATGGTTAGTCACATACACAGTGCTATGCTTTTAGGATTCACTACATCAGCGAATTGCAAACAGCATAGCAGATTCAGTGTAAATTCAGGCTTCCTTATTGAGACGTATTTAATTGTAAATTAGGTCTGTTGTAGATGTAGTGCACATTAGCATTACTGTATTGTTTATACTTTTTCTTACTGTGCATCAAAGATTTGGACGCTGCCAATGTGCCTAATGAATTCCTAAATGTAGGTGCGCCTGCAGCTGAAGCACAGAACATGTGAAAAAGGAAGCTAGGCTGCAGAAGGGGACTGGAAAGGCACATTGTGGGCTGACAGGCAAAAGGCAACATTTCACTCAAAACTGCCACACATCGAACACACTGTGTACTTTGAAATTCAAGTATACAAAATGGGACTTGCATGCAAATGTCAAAGCTCAAAACCAGAGGCCTATTTTCCACTGTAGGCGATGGCATGTTTCAAGTAAAATCTTGCTGACCCAAAGAGCAAAGAATAAAGGGTAACTCTGAAAACACATAAACAGTTAACATGGAAAGGAGTGCATTTGCTACTTAAGAACAATGAACATATGGGAAAATAAATCTTCATCGTGTCATGCATGGCAGGCAAATTACCTCTGGACCTGTAACACAGTCTTCGCACAGAACTGGTTATACTCATAGAACTGCTAAGCCTTTCTATTCTAGATGGAGGCTGTTTGATACCTTGCCTGGAAAACGATGTTTGCATTATTCACGTTGTTAATATCACGTGATTAGAGATTGTTTCTGCTTTACATTTATAAGCAGCGTTTGGACGTCGCTCGCTGCTTCTGATTGAAGAAACATGGCGTCTTGTAGCTGAAACTTTCATCTGCGTCCTGGCAACTCTTCAGCAACTTCTTTTGGCTTTTCCTCCTGTGTGTTATTTCCACACGCAAACTCCGGTAGCTGCGTTCCAAGAAGAAACGGCAGCTTTCCTTGTCTGCGTGTTTCTTTCCACACGCTAATGTCTGTGGCCGTAGAAGACCAATGTACGGCTTTTTTCTGCACACGTGAACTCTGGCAGTCCCAGCTGCATGTACTTTTGTTGCATGTAAACCCACACGCGGTTTCCTGAACTCTTAACGTGCGGCTTTCCTGGTTGCATGGAAGTTTGCTGTGTGTAAATCCACACGCGGTTCCTGAACTTCTAACGTGCTGCTTCCTGGCTGTGTGTACTATTGCATGTGTAATTCCACACGCAAGTTGTGCTACGCTTTTGATTTGAATCCTGGCACCTGTGAGGAACCAACAGGTGGATTTCTACTTCCCTTTTTCTGTTCTACCTGGGAAAGGAAGTACTGCAGACAACGGCTAATTAGAAGGTGATTGTGCACAGTACTTTGGACGCTATCCTGTGGTGCACCAACTCAGTATCTAGCATGACCATCGTGTCGTTCGGGATAAGTTTTCCCTTACTAACCTTCCCTCCTTTTGTCGTTGTTTCCTTGTTTGGATTACTTCAGAGACTTGTTGGCGGAGCCTCCAGTTATCAGCATCTACAGGTTAGTGTTGTACTAATTGCTATTGCTGTGCTATTAGTGAGAGTTCATGTTGGGACACTTCCTCATTGTACCTTATTGTGTCCTAGGCTTACTTCCAATGGTTTTCCCACGCCCTTTCCAGTGATCCCTCTCTTTGCCTGTTCTATTAGTCAGAGAGTGGTATCATTTGGAAGGTCTATTTTTACTTCACTACTTTCAAGCCATTTGCCTCCTCAAGGCTCCGTAAGAACCCTACCAATTGTATCCTTTATGGTTATACCTGTATCCTTTTACGTAAGATACCTGGTTGATTTATGACACATCGCCAGATTCATGTGAAATATGTTTCATAATGTAGACTGGACTTTGTTGACATAATGTAAGATATAAAAGGCCTCATGTTTTTACATATCATTAAAAAGCTGATGAACTGGCCCACCTGTTGATTTAATGTTCATAAAAATTCGACCTAGGGAGCAAGAGTTACAAAATAAATTGTGTTTTAGATTCCCAGAAAATGTCAAAAAGAGGAGATTCGGGGAGGTGATAGCTTAATAAATTGGATTTTTTTAAAGAAAATTGCATGTGGATAATTATTATAATTTTTCAATTAATCACAAAAAAACCTGTTTGCATGTGCAACATCGTGCTGAGATGAGACACGTTTCAACAGAGCCTGCCTGGGCAGGCCATTTTAGTCATATAAATATTATGCTTAATTATAACATGGCAATAGTTGCCATGTAGGGACACTTTAGTGACACTTTAAGTGCATTTTAAGTGCAAAAAAGTAAAATCTATAAAAAGAAAAATGCAAGTGGGTGGACTGATCACCTCCCAACTTGGCCTTGGTAACTGAAGAGGCCAATCACAGAAAAGAGGCCATCCCCTTGCAGAAGGGGATGGGAAATAATGGTCCAATCAACACTAGTGACCAATAAACTGGCATATGATCATTTAGACATTGTGGTAAAAGATTCATAAGGAGACGCACAAGAGAACTTCGGGAGAACTGCTTCAGAAATGAATACAAATGATTGACTGAAATAATCCAGGTGGAACTGCTAACCAGAAAAAGGGACAGCGACTGGAAAATATCCATGGCTGATATTGGATTTTTGACCAGATTCCTGCCCTGTACCTCAAAGATGACCCGGCGGTGTTTTCCTATGTGCAAGCCCAGAGATGATTATGTAAGATAACTAAACCTAGTAATGTGGCGATCTGCTGCAGTTCAAAACATTTCCTTAATTAATTGGGGGGGGGGGGAGTGGCAGTAGGCCCTTAGCAATTTACAATAATTTAATTAATTCCCATATATCCAAATTACACAGAGTCATTTTGTTGAAGTTTGAAATCAACAACATTGCTTCCAGTGTGAATAAAAAACTATAGCCTATAAAGTGGTTGGGTATTCTTATTCCTTTTTCTAACCCCAAAACTCCCTAAAAGTAGGGGTATATAAAAAAAACTAATTCCCTACTGTTTTCTGATTCCCCTGAAGCCTGCATTAAGGCAGAGGGGATCCAAATGATTAACTGAATAACTGTTTTGTTTGTGCGGGAAAAGAAAAGGGGTTTTCCCAAAGTTCAACAGAATAAAGTCCCTGATTTGAAAAGCACCCTTTCTACAGAGGGGGTGGAAGTGTTCCCTGAGAGAAGGGAGATTATGCATTGCAGCGTGGGGGTGAAAAAGGTTTGTACAAAAATAAATGAAAGTGACTGTTTTGAAAGGTTTGTTGTGCTCTAACATTGTGAGCATTGCAAAGTGTGCAGGGAGATTAAAATAAGGAGTACTGTGCTTGTCAAAATTCATTTTTGCCAATAGTGGAATTGTATTTAAATTAAACTTTGTGAAAAGTTAACCTCGTGCAAAGTCTATGGTGTAGTTAAATCCTTTTGTTATGTTTTAGGGAGCTGTGTCATTTTGGTATCCAGGGATTTGTGAGTGTCACAGAAGTATTGACATTTTCATTTGACCTGTGTTCTACTTACTGGAGACTGAAAAGCAAAAACGCACCTGTGATGTTATCTCAGATATTGTGTTACTGTGTATTCCCTAAAAGGTGAATTATTTGTATTGAATCTTTGTTTTGGTGCCACAGAGAATGTGGTGTGTCACGTGAAGTAGTGTAAACATGACATTTTCCAGAATTCCTAAAAATATATTCTTGCTATACACCGGCCTGATTCTTGGCCTAACGTTGCTAAGGGGGAAGGAATTCACTGGTACGAGATGAGTCACAGACAGGGATAGATAGAACATACAGGTATATGGGTGGGGCTGTTTTGTTTGGGGGAAGAAACTCCTTGAATTAGCAGGGCTGATAAATAGATCTCACACAAGAAATGCATGCCAAGAAATGCATGCCAAGAAATGCATGCCAAGTCTGAAAGCTTCTGAACAATATGTGTTGTTTGGCTGTTTCTGCATTCAGTCTCCCATGCTGAGTCTTCAAAAGTTCAGGCTGCTCGTGCATGAGAGCTCGGCTTGGGAACAGATCTTGGAGGTTCCTGGGATAGAATCTCAGGCTGCTCCTGCTTGAGAGCTCTGTTTGGGAACAGACCCTGGAGGTTCCTGGGCTAGATGCTGAGGCTTCTCCTGCGTAAGAGCTTAGCTGGGAACAGATCTTGGAGGTTCCTGAGCTAGAAGCTCAGGCTGCTCTTGCGTGACAGCTCTGCTTGGGGAAAGATCTTGGAATTTCCTGGGCTAGAAGCTCAGGCTGCTCCTGCATGTCAACTGAGTTTCGGAACAGATCTTGAATTTTTCTGGGCTAGAATCTCAGGCTGCTCCTGTGTGACAGCTCAGCTTGGGAACAGATCTTAGAGAATCCTGGGCCAGAAGCTCAGGCTGCTCCTGCGTGACAGCTCGGCATGGGAACAGACCCTGGAGGTTCCTGAGATAGAAGCTGGGGCTACTCCTGCGTGAGAGCTCACCTTGGGAACAGATCCAGGAGGTTCCTGTGATAGAAGTTCAGGCTGCTCATGCATGAGAGCTCGGTTTTGGAACATATCTTGACGGTTCATGGGCTAGAAGCTCAGGCTGCTCCTAGGTGAGAGCTTAGCTTGAGAACTGATCTTGGAGGTTCCTGGGCTAGAATCGCAGGCTGCTCCTGCATGAGTGCTCGGCTTGGGAACAGATCTCAGAGAATCCTGGGCTAGAAGGTCAGGCTGCTCTTGCATAAGAGCTCGACTTGGGAACAGATCTTGGAGGTTCCTGGACTAAAAGCTCAGGCTGCTCCTCCGTGAGAGCTTAGCTTGGGAACAGATCTTGGAGGTTCCTAGGCTAGAAGTTCAGGCTGCTCCTACGTGACAGTTTAGCTTGGGAACAGATCTTGGAGGTTCCTAGGCTAGAAGTTCAGGCTGCTCTGGCATGGTAGCACTACATATAATCCCCAACAAAAATATTGCTGTGTATATGGTCATCTGGAACGGCCCTAGGTGATATTTTTGGGGGGGATAATTTGTGGGGTTTTTGGGAGCGGGAGTTGCAGGGGTGTCCCCAGCTCCTTTAAAAATAATGCAGGGGTTGTGGGGGTGTCCCCTGAAGGTTCCATGCATTAATATTGCAGAAAATATATGGTGATATTTTTGTATGGCTATTGTTTATGCGGGGATATTAACACATGGAACCTCCTGCATGAGAGCTCGGCTTGTGAACAGATCTTGATGGTTCCTGGGCTACAAGCTCATCCTGCTCTTGCGTGACAGCTCTGCTTGGGAACATATCTTGGAGGTTCCTGGGCCAGAAGCTCAGGCTGCTCGTGCATGAGAGCTCAGCTTGGGAACAGATCTTGGAGGTTCCTGGGCCAGAAGCTCAGGCTGCTGCTGAATGAGAGCTTAGCTTGGGAACATATCTTGAAGGTTCCTGGGCTAGAAGCTCAGGCTGCTCCTGCGTGAGAGCTTGGCTTGGGAAGAGATCTTGGAGGTTCCTGGGCCAGAAGCTCAGGCTGCTCATGCCTGAGAGCTTAGCTTGGGAACAGGTCTGAACATTCCTGGGCTAGAAGCTCAGGCTGCCCCTGCGTGAGAGCTTGGCTTGGGAACAGATCTTGAGGGCTCCTGGGCTAGAAGCTCAGGCTGCTCCTGCGCGAGAGCTTAGCTTGGGAACAGATCTTGGAGGTTCCTGGGCTAGATGCCAGGCTGCTGCTGAATGAGAGCTTAGCTTGGGAACATATCTTGGAGGTTCCTGGGCTAGATGCCAGGCTGCTCCTGTGTGAGAGCTTAGCTTGGGAAAAGGTCTGAAGGTTCCTGGGCTAGAAGCTCAGGCTGCTCCTGCGTGAGAGCTTGGCTTGGGAACAGATCTTGAGGGTTCCTGGGCTAGAAGCTCAGGCTGCTCCTGCGCGAGAGCCTAGCTTGGGAACAGATCTTGGAGGTTCCTGGGCTAGATGCCAGGCTGCTGCTGAATGAGAGCTTAGCTTGGGAACATATCTTGAAGGTTCCTGGGCTAGAAGCTCAAGCTGCTCCTGCGTGAGAGCTTAGCTTGAGAAGAGATCTTGGAGGTTCCTGGGCCAGAAGCTCAGGCTGCTCATGCCTGAGAGCTTAGCTTGGGAACAGGTCTGAACGTTCCTGAGCTAGAAGCTCAGGCTGCTCTTGTGTGAGAGCTTAGCTTGGGAACAGGTCTGAAGGTTCCTGGGCTAGAAGCTCAGGCTGCTCCTGCGTGAGAGCTCGGCTTGGGAACAGATCTTGAGGGTTCCTGGGCTAGAAGCTCAGGCTGCTCCTGCGTGAGAGCTTAGCTTGGGAACAGGTCTTGGAGGTTCCTGGGCCAGAAGCTCAAGCTGCTCCTGCCTGAGAGCTTAGCTTGGGAACAGGTCTGAAAGTTCCTGGGCTAGAAGCTCAGGCTGCTCCTATGTGAGAGCTTAGCTTGGGAACAGATCTTGAAGGTTCCTGGGCTAGAAGCTCATGATGCTCCTCCATGAGAGCTTAGCTTGAGAACAGATCTTGAAGGTTCCTGGGCTAGAAGCTCAGGCTGCTTGTGCATGACAAAGTAAAAGGTTTTATGGGTCCAACCACTCAAGAGTGCGCTATGACCACCGAGGATCAATGGTAAGGCAAGCTGCATCGCCAATTCCAAGAGGTCTGCCCATAAAGACCTCAAATATGTCAAACAAGAACAAAAAATAGCATTGGCAAGTTGCACTAGGCCTCGCTCATAATTAGTTCACAAAGTTAATGTTAAAGGCGGGCGGCACTCTGGATTTTAACCCGCTGATTTGAAGCAGACTATTAAGGTTTGAGATACCACTGAGGGAGCTAGTGAGCTCACCAAGATGGCAGAACCTCTTTGAGCTCTGGGATTAGCTCCCATTAATCCTGACATAATTGCCGTTTGCAGTGGAAAAAGCATCCAACTGTCAGTGGAGAGTGGTGAGGTGCGATCCGATGATTGCATCGGTGTGGGTGCTGTGCCAGATTGGACTGGCAGAGGAGGAGAGCCAGAGTGGCTGGGTGTGTGGAGTAGAAGGTCGTGCCTGGGCCGAGTCGCCCTCTGCGATCTGGTGCCGTGCAATCATCCTCAGGCACCTGTCAGGTGTCGGCGGGGTGGGCACACCGGTACACCAACCCAGCAGTGCGCCAGACAAAAAATCGGACATTGGTGACCTGACCCACCTGGGGCGTGATCGCCGTGGGTCAGGGGGAGCATCTTTCCCCGATATAAACAGTGGAGGCTGGAGGCTGCGGTCCTACCCGGTTCCGGGCTTTCGGGAGTGCTTGGCCAGAGGCAGTGGGCATTGGATTGGAGGAGTGGCGTCAGCCCAGCGAAGCGGCCACAGAGACCGAGGACAGTACCATTGCTGCCAGCTGAGGCGACGACCATCATGGCGGATGTCCCCGGCGCTGGGAGGTAGTGCATGCCACGGCGTCTTGCAAGCTGGAGGACGGGTGAGGCGTGTCAGCCGAGAACTCGCGCTGCAACCATACCCCTTGGAGTGGGGCTGCGGGAGGCAACCGTGGCACCCAGCACGGTGCGTGTGGAGACACAGCAGTAGGAGGATTGTGTGTAGCGGAGCAGGTAGGAACCATCAGTAACTGCCGTGGCCTGCCCGGCGGGACTTCACCACCCGCCCGACTGGTCGTGGGCTCCGATGAGAATTTTGCGGTCATATGAGGGTGCACTCCTCCATAGGACTGGAGGCGTCGATAACCCCCACTGCATCCCTGCCTTTGCTGGCTTTGGTCATTGGGCCGGAGCCGCGCGCGGCCGCTTGGTTCCACTAGGGCAGTGTCGGTGACCCGCCCTGCGCTGCTACAAGACAACAATGCTGAGGGAGCAAGCTGAGATCAATCAACTCAACAGAACTTTGCGAGTCCTCCAGCACCATCATCTATTTTGCGCACTGCAGGGTGGCCACAGTGCTTCGGCGCACTGCATGCTTGAAAAGAACCATGGCAGTCCCTTACAACCAGGCAAGATTGGGGGGAGAGAGCGCCACAAACAGCGCAATAAGGGCCCAGAAGACAACAGTGTCCCCCAGGATATCGGCCCAGGCCTACACACGTGGCACGTGAGTGTGTTCATCCTGAAGCCCTAAGACTGTGGAAATGCTATAGTGGGGCACAACCGTAGGCAAGAGGCTGACGGCGCCTGTCACGTCCTGATCCAGGGAGCTCCCTTGGGTGCGGCGCCGGTTGGGTCGTTCATTCGAGGCCCCCCCATGTGGGGCTCCTTCGCCCAATGACAGGATCCCTCACACTCCCGGTGGTCGAGAATGGGGAAAACTGATGAAGCCCAGAGAAAGCTGTCATTCGAGCCAGGCGTCGTGGCTAGATGCCCAAATAGCACCTGCAGGCGGAATCCCTCACCGCGGCGATAGAACTCGAAGCGGAAGCGCCTCAGGCACCAGCTATGGACATTCGGGAGATATTTCTAGAACTAAAGGCCGGCATTGGTAACCTCGATTCCAAACTGGACTCCCTCTCCTCTAAAGTCGACCTCTTACAGCATCGGCTCGACAAACACAGCGATAGACTCGACGCGGTGGAGCAAAGAGTCTCAGATCTTGATGACAGCAGTGTGGCTCTGGGAACCAGGGTGACGGCCCTGGAGAGTCAAATGAAAGTGGTGAGCACCAAAAATGAAGATCTTGAGGAAAGGGCTTGGCGCAACAATATTAGGCTGATAGGGGTCATTGTAAAACGCCACCACCAGAACCGAGGCTTAGCAGAAGCTACGGGCGGGCATAGTGCCAACACGGGCCATGCACTTTGCATTTAGTGGGCTTGCCCAACTGTATGGGGAATTTATACCAGTCTGGCCCAGTCATGCGCCACCCTAGAACTGGCGTACAGGCTCCACAGTTGCGAGGATTGGCTATTGTATATTTGCATTAAAAGATGCCTTCATATGCATTTCTATTGCCACGTCATATGACTGTCACAAGGAAGAGTAGGCCTCAGCGCAATGAAGATTTCGGGTAAGTAACAGAGGAGCAGCCAGGAGTGTCTAGCAAGTGGGGCCTGGAAGTAATGTAGTTGGGTCCCCTGCAGTGACATTAACATCTGTAAATGCGCACACAATGCTGCTGAGAGGGCCTTTACAGATTTGGGATGTGCCTTGCCAGCTCAGGGCCTACCCTGTCTACACCTCCTGCAAGTAATTGGGGCGTTGGCTTCCATCTTCCTCACGGATTGCTGTGAAATGCCCATCGATTGGATTGCTGTGAAATGACCATCAATGGGATTGCTGTAAAATGTCCATCGAGCGGATTGCTGTGAAATGTCCATCGAGCGGATTACTGTGAAATGCCCATTGAGTGGATTGCTGTGAAATGCCATGGAGCGGATTACTGTGAAATGCCCATTGAGTGGATTGCTGTGAAATGCCCTTCGAGTGGATTGCTGTGAAATGCCCAGCGAGTGGATTGCTGTGAAATGTCCATCGAGTTGCATCATTAGCAGAGTGTGTGGAAGTTATGTAAAATTAGGGAACTTACATCCGTAATTAGGTTGTCTGAACAAAATTACAGGGCATCAATAATATATTATTGAACATAGCCAGGCAATCAAGCGACATCGTACATTTTCAATTCGGTACAGCGGATTAGTTTGGTAACAGGTCTGCTAATGCAACCAGTGAAGGCCTGATTTGGAACTATGATATGACATGTTAATTTGTATTGATGAATTATCCTTACCAAAATTTAATTTCTCTATGAATTCCAAAGGACGTTCAATGAAACATGATGTTTTATAGTTCTTTTTTATTCAAATGTTTGCAAATTCGCACATTTACTTACCTTGCGTTTGTTATAAATAGTAAGGTACATTGCACTTAACTTATTTGTATTGAAGAGTTATATAAATAGATTACAGAGCAATACTTAACCAAATACTCAAAACATAAAATCCAGAACGCTAAAGGAAATTAAATAAAATGTAAAGAAACCAATGACCTACTCCTTACCATCAGAAGATGCAGAATGACGCCAGATATATTCCAGAATAAACATAGCTGGAAAAAACTCTGCGTAACTGGTAGTTTAGGAAAGGCCCTCAAAGCCATGCTTCACTTCATATTTCTGTGAGGAAGCCATGCAAATCTATCTCTGTCATTTGGATGTTACCATGGGGTAGCAGCTGCTCCCTCTGCCCCTCCCTGCTACCCCTTGACCTGTACTTGAGACCCCTTGGCCACTGGACAAGGAGGCAGTGCCAAGAGCAGATACCGGTGTTGCACCTGGTTGTAAATGCAACTAAATGTGCCACAGCTTTTTTCACCTGGAATCTAGATCTCATTGGCTGGAGAAATAACAGGGATGCAGGGAAAACCATGACGCTGCCATCACTAACAGGTGGGCAGTCCATTAGTGAGAATGTCTGAATGGTTGGATTCAGAGGCGGGGGCGTCTGTACAGCTCATACCCAGTACTGTAGCAACAGGAAGGGTATGGGGGCTAGGTCTAGCTAGCTGGGAATGGGTAAGAGCAGCCTGCAGTACTCAGTGACCCCACTGCATTAACACAAATCTCATCTGTGTTTCCCATTGTCTGCGTTGCACATCCAGTGAGCCACTGGGGCTCTGATGAGGGGTGTACCACAGAGGCTTCTGCCACCAATCCTGCCTGGATACTGTGTGACCTGACCCAGATCTGCCAGACCAGCATCACACTCACACTGTAGATAGACACAAGATGAGATAATCAATTTACATGAAGTTGCCCTCCACTTTTGAAGTACACCATATGTTGCTTCCTCAAGCAAAAAAAAAAATATATATAAAAAGATAGGGTTCAGTTCAGTTCCTGTTCCAGTGCTTAGAAGCTGGAAGAGGCTGCATTCAGCAACATACAAAGGGCCAAAGAAAATAATAAAATGAGCCTTTTCTACAGGTGATGCCATGGAGCTGCTGCTGCTGCTTACATTGTACATGTTTTTTTTATTTTTTATATTGATTTAGCTGATGTTACTCCATTTTTTCAATTATTGATTTTACAATTTCAAATAAACAAACATTAACAGCAACACATTAAAATCAAAATCATTTGTACAATAACAAATATAACATATGTATAAAATATTGCAAATAAATGATAAAAGTAAGCATTTGTATATCATCGACCTGCTTGAATTGGGTTCATAATAAAATAAAATAAATACAAAGTAAATACAAATTAATTGTATTTACCCACTCATCATAAAAATATGCTAACGTACAACACAGTTCCATCTCAGATCAAATTACAGGCTGATTGCTTACAATTCATGAGTTATTCATAGTCTCAAAAATATCAATTAAATAACAAGTACTGCTGGATCTGCGTCCATGGCAACTACTTAGCCGGACACTCGGCCTGATCAATCAGATTCAAAGCATTCATAAAATTGGCTGTCGCTATGCGAATACTCATAACCTTGGTAGCCACAATCACTATTCACCTGCTTTCAGACTCATATTACCAAAATAAACCATGTGTTTACAAAGTGTGTCTTCCTCATCGCCATGAGGGACCGACACTCTACTATTAGATGTTCCACTGTTGCTTTGGTTAACAGGTCACAACAAAAACAACAATAATTGTCTTCAGGTTTAATGATCTTCCTCCGAGCTAATATGTCTCGAGTTGGCCACAAATTTAAGCACAGGCGTAAGATTGCACTTCTCATATGCGGTGAAGGAGCCCTACACAGATATGATTCTACATCCCTGAATTTTTTTGGACCAAACCAAAGGTTATTCAAATCTTTATATGCAAGGCATCGTGTTCTTGTTTCAATCCAATCCATCATATACATCTTAACCTTGGCTCTGTCCAGGTTCATAATGAAAGTTTCAATTGTTATATCTGCATTTGCCAAAATTCCAAAAATGCGTTTAGTCCAGTTTTGTACAAATTCATGTGATGAGGACAACATATAATTTGACAAGATCGACAAAATGGTGCCATTCTTCGCAGAAAGTAGACATTTTCGAAATAATGCACATAAACGCCAATTGTACATGGCCACTAGAGCAGTAAACCCCAACTCATACCGCAGCCATGGTCCTGGAATGCATCGTGGAAGCTGGAGAACAAGTTTCCAAAATGTAGCCTCTAATTCATTAAGATATGTCATCGAGATTATTTTTTTGGTCTCCAAACCATATACAATTGTAGGCATTACATTCTGAACCCAATACATTATGGCAGATTTGATGGAGAATTTGCCATATTTATAAAGAATTAACCTTGTCTGCGATATGGCTGTAGATAGTTTGTGCTCAAATATTCTCAATTGCGAGTTCCCAGAGGGCTACCCATCAAATGTCAGGCCCACGTATGCATAATTTGACACAACCTCTATGCTGGTACTCTCAAGCTTCCAGTCCATCTTCTGTTTGTGTTTCTGGGTGCATAAATCACAATTTGTTTTTTTTTTTCCTTCAGATTGTTGACCAATTCATTCTGATCAAGATAGGCACTAAGTGCTGTCAATACATTTTATAGCCCTGCTGGGGTCTTTGAAACCAGCACCAAATCGTCTGCATACACACAATGCCTTAATTCCAACTCCATTCATTCTTGGAGAGTCTGCACACGCGTTTACAAAGGCCTGTTTTACATCATGAAGGAAAAAGTTGAAGAAGGCTGAAGCTAGGATGCACCCCTGCTTCAGCCCTCTTGCCGTTAGAATAGCAGATGACAGCAGACCCATCATTGACAGCCTTATCTGTATTGCTGTAGCCGAATGTAGGGCATAGATGATGTCACATAGCGATGCCGGACACCCCGCCTTTACTCATTTTGTCATTCGTTTTATTCTTGACACCGAATCAAAGGCAGAGTGTAAATCAACAAAGGCAAAATAAATTGGTTGTCTTGATGTATGTGCCTGGGCTTTAAGTGCATTAAGGGTGAGAAGGTTTACCGCAGTCCCCATTCCCGCAACAGAACCAGTCTGGTTGGGATACCCTTGTTCAGATGTACGAGTCCATGTATTAAAATCTCCCAATACTAATCGTGGGAAAATTTTGCCCGGAGCATCAAGCAATGCAATTGGACGATAGCTTGTGGCTTCCCTGCAATCGCCCTTTTTAAAAATCGGTACGATCAGCGACGAGCGCCAAGACATTGGTAGATTGCAGGTATTTAGGATTTTATGAAAGACATTGTCGAGAAAGATTACCCAGTGTGTTGGATTCTGCTTAAACATGTAATTATTCAACCCATCAGGCCCTGCTGCTTGCAAAGAGGAGGACTTATGTATAAATTCCTCCACTATTTCCTCTGAGCACTCTAGAGCCCAACATGAAGTTGTTTTACTTTCATATTTATAATGTGCAAGACTCTCATCAGCATACAGACGTGAGAAGTGAGCCAACCATTGTGATTCCGATACACCATTTACTTGTGTACCTACTTGACATTTACTAAGTAATTCCCAAACCTGTGCAGAGTTTTTATTCAGCAAAGAAGACATGAAAGACTCGCTATCAGCCTGAAATAACCTAGGCCGATTTGGCCGATCTAATGGCTTTTTCTCGTTCTCCAGTAGGAAATTACGAATAGCTCTAATTTCTCTCCTGTGATATGCTCTTGCTTGCTGAAGAAGAAAGTCAAAGCTATGTGTGTGCTTAGTCCCTTGTGCAACATTGCTGACATATATGTTTTTAAAGCCAGATAAGTGTCTACATAAGACTTAAAGTTACTTAGCAACTGTTGATTCTTGAGGTTGTCATTCAGTGTTGATAGTTTGCAATCAGACCACCTAAATCGTGTTTTGGCATTGTTAATGGTTAGCACCTGACGTGAACATGATTGTTCATTACCAATGTTCTGATCAACCCATGGCCAATATAGAGTTAGCAGATGATGATCGCTAAAAGACTGCTGCACCACTTCAAATTTAGTTACAATGGTAAATAAACTATCACTCATATAGATATAGTCAATAGTGGACTTTGAGCCACCTCTCTCCCAGGTGTGATGTGATGGAATATCTCCTGGAATTGACCCATTTGCCATTCTTAGGTTTCTGTCTCCCATAAAGTTAATCCTGTCAGTGTGTCTTGTGATTGTCTTTTACTTTTCAAATCAACACAGTTGAGATTTAAATCTCCCACAAAAACTGTTGCTGTTATGCCATTAGCTTTAGCTATCAATGCCAGAATGCTAGACAGGTCTTTGTAGAAAGCATTGTCTGAAATACCCCCAGGATTTCGATATAAGTTGATTATAGCTATAGACTGATTTGAATAGGAGATCTTAACCAATTGGACAAAATTATTAGGAGACGCCCATGAATATATTTTCAGGCCCTTGCTAATTTTCACAGCGACTAGCGGACCAGATGTAGGCCGCCATTTGGATGCAGGCATGGCTGGTAGCAAGACAACTTCATGGTCCTCTCACACCGGCACTGTCATCATCCAAGTTTCCTGTAGGGCTACTATATCAAATTCATTTATACCATTATTTTTCCCCCATTGCAAATGTGTATGGCCCCTTGTGTCCCAACTTGCCAGGGAGATTTATTTTATATTTTCTTTAATTGATGGTTATGCCTGCATGGTTTCTGCTTTCTCTCGGTGTAGTTTAGGCAACATGTCACAATAGGGACATTGGCAAATCGATTTGAGCTGTTTATCAGTACTTGATTGCTCTATAGCTATTTTCACCACCTCAATTTCTTGCACCAATCGCTCTGGTTCTTGTGCTATCAGAAAACCCATTCTGAATAGTTCCATTTTGGCTTTAGATATTGTGTTTAGCACCAACCCTGATTTAATCCAGAGACGCACAATGGACACATTTTGATCACACAAAAATTCAACTTGATCAAAATCACTTGAAGATAAATCTTCAAGCGTACACACATCTCCAAAAATATTCAGTATGCTTGATCGACATAGGTCATACTTTTCGAAAGGGGCATCGCAACATTTCATTATGAGTGTATGGTAAGACTGGAAATTATTTTTATTTTTATATCCCGACCCCTAACTTTGGAGCTAAGTTCTTCATTGGAGTTCTTTGTCGTGGTCACTTTGGTATCTGCAGCTCGTGATCTGGTTACATTCTGCAATCAACAACATTCATTTGGTTGTTTAACTGGTCGTGCATGGTTGTTTCTTTCTAAGAGAGATTTCTCTTTATCAATCAACTGTACTTGAACCGTCTTTTTCATGGCATATGCGTTGTAATAAATACGCATCAACTGCAGCTTTTATTGTTGTTATTCGATCTTCGCACCAGGGATCTTGTATTAAGTCAGTTACATTGTTCTTTGTTAGATTCACTGTTGACAATTTTGCTTGATTGGCATGAATTGGTTCTGCTATTGTTAACCTTCTAACCTTCTTGGTGATTTTTGAATTTTCTTCTATGAGTTCAACTAGCTCATCTAACGGAGCATGATTTGGTGGCGAGGTTTGAGTAATTTGATCCAGTATAATCACTGGACCAATTTGGTTTGCCACCACTAGGCTCTCGCCGCCTGGAGCTTTCGCTTCTGTTCCAGGCTTCACCACCTTTGTGACTTCCATCGAAAGAGGAATTTCTTTTTCAGAGCTGGTGACTCCTGCCGTCTGGTGATTGACCCTATTATTTGTCTTGCGTACCACTGATTTTAGTTTTCTTGCTGATGGTTTTAGCCGGTGTTTGTTGCGTGGCTGTTGTGCAAAGACATCAAAGTGGGCTGGACACGCCGCAGGGTGAGGGTTGTCAGAGTTTGAATCAACACTGACCCAGGAGTCGTTTAACTTCACTATTTCGGCCTCACCACACTCTATTGGTCATATTACCTTTGTAAACACTGGTAAGACTGATGTCACAGGGCATGCCATTCCTATGCCTATATTTGCTAGACGATGCTCAATACTGTCAAGTCTCTCCATGGTATTCGTGTTGTACTCTAAGTTCTTTAAATTGTGAGGTAACTTTTCAATCCACTCCGATATTTGTTGAATTTGCTTGGATTGCTGGGTAATTTTCATATCCAGACCTTCAATGACATTTGTGATGTCATCTTTGATGTCCTGGGTGTCAGTCTTAGCAGTGCACAGTGGTGGTGCAAGTTATGGTTGCTTAGCTTACCATAACTGGCGAATTTCAAGGGTTTTTCATTTTTCATTTTTACTTGGAACCATAACGTCCCTTTAACAAAGTTTTTTTCACTGAATTTCATAGGTTTTTAGTAGCGCAACTTAACCATAACATCCCTTTAACAACGTTTTTTTCACTGAATATAGATATAGATAATGTAAATGTGATAAATGTGTACTAAGACTCCCTTACCTTACATACATATAACATAGAAAATACTAAAGCCCCTGCCCTGCTATTGATTTTCATGTCCGCGGACCCTGCGCATGTCCGCAGGCAGATGCAGTCACCATCAACACTAGCCAAAAACTCAGGGGGTATCTTACATTGTTGAATCATACAATAAAAACACCAAACATGTTTAACAAGCACCACATAAATACATTACATGTAATAATAAATAAGAAGTGGAAACTGTATATGTAAGACAACAATCATTCACTGAAGTAGCTTTTGCAATATAATGGAATATACAAAACAAAATAAATATGCCTCCAACAGAATTAACTCACAGAAACTGCACAGCAAGAAGCAAGAGCATACTTACACAGCAGTAACACCAAAAGTTTGTAAGAAGCTAGTAAGTACACTACATTTATTTCATATATTTATACATTTTCTGTATTAGGTACACTAAAACTAATATTTTAGTTTTTTTTACACAGAAACGTCCGGTACTTTGGAATGGCTGGAAGAAAATTTCCCACAATGATTAAATGAGTGAAGACAGTGATACTAATGGTAGACACAACACTTCCTTATATAAGCCAATTAATAACCATTACTTTATGTGTACTTAACAAATTCTTTTTTTTAACAGACCAGACAGAAAATGAATATAATATACCAAGAGAGACATTAGAAGATCCTCTGAAGCAAATGGAACTAAAAATGGATTTTTTTAATGAAAAGTGTCAATCAACTAAAAAGTTTGTTGTGGACCACATTAAAGAAAACATTAAATATCACTGTTCCACGTGTACCTGTTCCCCCTCTCCATGTCCCAGCCAACTATCCCCAAACCCTTCCCAGCAAGAAAAACGTTACGATGAGACTTCCATCCATTTCTCCCCTCCCATACATCATGTCCAAACCCCTAATTCCCCTGTATTTGTTTCAGTTTATGCTTCCCCCTCTCTTTCGTAATTTTTATACTGTTAAACAATAATAACATTTTAAGGGTGTTCTTAGTATATGCCTGTGTCTTATTCTTTTTTTTAAAGGCAGTTAGGGTGTCCGCGGACAGCGCAGGTGTTCGTTATGTCCACAATTAACCAAAATACGGGTGTCCTAATGGCACTATACCTGTCCATACTGTCCGTAATTAAAAAGGAGGTGTCCTTAGAACGCACAAGATGTCCACCTGTCCGTAATTAACCAAAATGGGGGTGTCCTAAGGACAATATACCTGTTCGTCCTGTTCATAATTAAAATGGAGGTGTCCTTAGAACACACAAGATGTCTGCCTGTCCGCAATCACCCAAAATGGGGGTGTCCTAAGAACACCCCCCTGTTCGTAATGTGCACATCCAGAATGAATATATCCATAGAACACATATCCCTTCCGCCTGTCCGCAAAGTTTTGACGCACATTTATTTTATTCGGGGGCTTCAACACTGTTCGCATAACACCCGCGCACATGCGCATCACACACTTGGGTCCAACGAACATCGCGCCTGTCTGCAACTGTCCACTGCATGTGTGTCGCAATTTTAATTAGTTCGGGGACCCGAACACTGTCCACAGAACACCCACGCGTATTTTCACACAACCATCCCCACGCATTTGGTGTCCCGCGGACAGTCGTCCCATTTGCAAACGTGTCCGCGACATCATCATGTGACCGCACCCATGCTGAGCGTGTGTCCTTATTTGCGGACACTGTCCAGGCCCCCAAACACTTAAATAGTAATTTTTTGACAAACCAAGGTATTTTATAGTAAATGTTCACCATTGCACATGTCCCAGACAATGTCCCTGCCGATCTACATACTTTTTGGAGCTTTTTGAGCCCTTTCTTGGTGTTTGAAGTGTCCTGGGACAGCGCGGGTGTCCACGAAGCGCGCACCTGCACCCCTATAAAAGACCTCACCCCAGAGCTGATCCTCATTCTGCTTTTGGATTTCCAAGATTTACAACAGGACAATTGTGCACATTGCTGTTCTTGGTTCCTGGTTCCTGGTTCCTGGTTATTAACCTCCCAGATTGCATCCCAAATTGCTTCTGCTGCTACTGCCTCGGCATCAGCACCCCCACCCCCTCCACCACCACCATGTCCCCAAGGGCCTGCAGAGGGCAACAGGCGTAAGGGTGCAGAGGAGAGGGATGAAGAGGATGAAGAGGATGAGGTAGTGGAAGTCCCTACTACTAGCACTCATCGTAAATCTTGGGTGTGGCGGTTATTTACCACCATTGATGGAAAGGCAAAAGCTCATGTGAACAAGGGGATCTGCACTCAGTGCCGCATGGTGCTGAATCGTGGCAAGCTGGGTTCGTATAGCTTTGGTACTGCATCAGTGAAGTGACACCTAAAGTCGTTCCATGGTGGGGCTATTCGTAAGGTTGTACCTTGCGATAAACATAGTAGGTTGAGTTCCTCTGCAGCATCCTCCGGTTCTGCTCCTGTCACCACAAAATACACTCCTGTGGGACAGTGCATCCCTCCAGCTGCCTCGCAGGCCATTCATGATGCTGTTGACCCTTACCTTTCGAAGGTCACAATATTGTGCATGTACTGCGACGCAGTACTCTGCAGGGGGAGAACCTTTGGAGTGCTTTCGAGACTGCAGTCAAGGAGCGTGAGAAGGTCTGCGACCTACCTCAATAAGGCCCATCCTACATCTTCCTCTCTCCACCTGCCCTTTCTTATCCCTGTGGTTGGTGTCCCTTCCTTACCCTCTTTTCCCCTCCTTTCCTTGTGTGTCGTGTTTAAAAAAACAAAATAATATAAAACAACAAAAACCAAAAAAAAAGGCTCTTTTCAGAGCCGCCTTTCACAGTTTAAAAATAGAAGTGACAAATAAATCGTGCAGGGCCTTGTGCATTTTTTAGAAATCTGCGGACAGTCCACGGACATTTATTTTTTGGGGGTGCTGCCCTATCAGAATCCTTGCACTTTTCTATAGAGGAAGTGGTGGCGCTGAAAAGAGGCTTTTTGTGGTGTTTTTTTGTGTTTCAAAAACTTCAAATGATCAACACCTACTGCAAAATGGATTGCTGTAATTCCAAAAAAGGTCGCAATGCATTTTGCATATTTCGCAGAAAAATCTGATTGCTGGCATAAGTAAGATGTACTCCATCTCTTCGAAAAATGTGTGCTATGAAACATGTTTTCATTCTGAAAAGAGGACATACCAACATCTCTCAAAAAGGCACAAACAGCCTTGTTAACATTGCACCTTGCTTTCTCCATTTGTGGACCAAATGAAAAAGAACGCAGCCACATTTGTCTCTGCGCAAATTACTCTGGAGTGAATACATGTCCATGACTTTCCCAAGTCCTTCTTTCATTGAAAATTGCAAAGAGATTCTAGACACATGTCCTAAACTGTTCCCTCCACAATGAATAATAATAATGTCTGGATGACGCTGTGTCACCTGAGTAGCACAGAGAGGTACCAAATCCACCCACTTCATTCCACGCACTCCATGCCAGTGCACTTCCACATGAGATAATCCAAAATGTGCAGCCACTCCACAGCGATCTGCATGCACCTCCAACCAATTTATCCACGAATCTCCCAAAATCCAAACAATCTGCTTTCTGAAATACACAGCCATAGCTATCTGCTCTTCTCTCAGGAAAAAGGCCTGCTGACAAAGTCTCTCCTTACACAACACATCCAGCAAACCTTATTAACAAATCACTTGCTCTGCTCAGTCTCATTTGCATGCCTCTCAACCCCCAAATCCCTGTATGTAATACGCATTGTCCACGGACAACCGCTGTGTCTGCAGACAAATCGAAAAATCTGAACGTGGGGAATGAAAATTTAAATAGTGTTCCCCATTTCCCCTTTGAGGTTGTCTCTGAAAAGAGCATGTTTTAGTTTTTTTTGCAGATGCTTCAGAAACACCTTTTATTGTGTATTTTGTTTGGGTTCACATTAGCTTCTCCAAAGCAAACCTTATGTTCCAAAACAGCATGGCATTTCCCATAAAAGATAAAGAAATGCCATCTTCTTTAAAATAACCAACATTACCAGAATCAATGTTCTCATTATTACAAAAGAACATACCAGCTCTAAGCATGAAAGCAAACATGCCTCGGTTGTTTGCACACCCAGCAATATTTTGCTGAGGACAAAAAACAAAACTATTGTCCCATATTGCCCTAGGTACTAAACCAGAAAAAATAACCTTGACATTTGGAAGTATTTTCACTACTGCCTGAAGCAAGTGTTCCAAATCTGCCAACAAAGTAGGGGCACTGACATAGCCCATATGCAAAGCACCACAGTGCAAAACTACCACATGGGGACTGTTCATCCTGCCCATATCTCCACAAACTTGTACAATTCCCTGCACATTGAATCCAGGCACAGTGCTCCACACCACCTCCACTCCTTTAACATCAACATTGTTTGCCACATTCCTGCATTGAGCGTACTGCTCCAAACCATGCACAAACATATCTCCAACCACCAACACCCTGACTTTCTACACCTCTGCCATCTTCACTACACACAGCCTATTTCAACACAAATCCACAACCTCAACACCTGATTGGCTGATCCCTACAGTCCCCTTTCCATGCTGGATTTGCTGAGAAACCCGGGATGTGGCACGCCCTGTCTGCAGACAACCGCAGTGTCCGCGGGGTGCATAACACTGGGGCAGCCCTTCTACCCTTTCCACTTCACTCTCTGCACCACCTCCTCATTGGCTACTGTTAAGCAGTCACACAATCATCCACCAATCACATCCAAGAACTCTACATCTAACTCTATCATCCCAGATCAGCACTTTAGATGTACTTTTGATCACTCTCAGTACAATTCGGCTGTGACTGCAACGGACCTACAGCAACAACTACTATAAAACTCCTGAGGACTTCTACTTGCAGATTCATGCACATCCACATGCATGAACACAGACTACAGGTATGAATATTTTCTACACAGTACATGTACAGCTCTTCTAGCAATACATATAAAAAGAGTAACTGCCACTTACCGTGTATAAACTGTAAAATGAACTTACTGTCATTTCTCCCATCTGCTATGATGAAGTGTCAATTGCAAACCTTTCTGCTCTCCACATTTTTGTTTACACACACAGCTATATAAAAAATGTTATTTCATATTAAAAGATGGGAGAAATAGCAGTATAATTATGAAAAAGGCTGTCCAGTGTGTTATAAAGTCACTCACAGCCAGGATGAGTACATGCTTCTTCATTCAAGCACACGCAGACAATATCATTAGAAAGGCTCGCAGCTCAAACAACACCATTGCCTCTATATGAAATCATTCTGCTTTATTTCCCACACCCTCACAAATGCATACATTGCATGCTTTTCTGTACAATCTTTGCCATTTACCCTGTACAAATAGCAAAAAACGCATACGATTATTTCTTCTATCTCTTAACATCCAATAACATAACATTAAAAAAACAAGTGTGCTCTATACGTTTACTATTATACTCATTTGTAAAACATAGTCAACTAACAGATTCTAAATAAAATATACAGGATGCACATAGGCAAATTAAAGTGCATGTGCATAATATGCCCAGTTATAACAAAACTCTACTACTACAAAAACAAAAAAAAACAGTGGCCCTCATTCCGAATTTGGAGGTAGCCATGGCGCTATTTGCACCATGGCTGCCTCCAAACCCGGTCCTGAGTCTGCCCTCGTTCAAAGGGGACTTACCGGTCCATCCCAACCTTTGCGGGTAAGTCCCCATTGAAAATTCCATTCCCCATTCCCATTTGAGCCCCCATAGGACTCAATGGGAATGGGGAGGGAGCTAATAACGGTACCGCAATTTGCGGTACCGTTATTTGCTCCCTGGTCCCCTAACGGGACCCGTAAAGTACGTTTGGTCTGACCAACCGTACCTTACAGGTCTCGTTGGGGGACCTCGGAATAGGGCACAAAGTGATTACCGGCACCGGTGTCCTTACCGGTGCCGGTAATCCCTTTACGCCAGGGTCGGAATGAGGCTCAATGTTTACATTAACAAAAGTGCTATAAACACACATATTCACTAGCTTCTTTCTTTTACAATTGCAGTGAAGACCACTCTCCTGAAAAGCAGCAGCGTCTGAAGTACGAACAAGAACATAGAAGAAACCTACTCTTTTCATACAAAAACGTAAGTACAATAGTAACATAATGTTCTAACTGTTACTCAAACACACTAGCATTTTAGTATTGTAGAACAAACAAGTGTATTAACCCTTTACCATTAGATGTAGTATAAGTGCTTCCCCTTACCAGTTGCATACTTTATATTGTCATCTGAAGCCCAGTATAGTAACACACAAATACAAGAATAGCCTTCCCAAGTTGATGTAGCTGCCCAGTGCACAATCACACACCTCCACAATCATCCTTACCATCATACTCAGACACTCATGCACAAAGTACGCATACACTGCACAACAGCCCAACCCACACTTTCTTTTTTTCTCAAACAGACCCCAAAGAATGCCTACCAAAAAGCAACTCTGTAGAAAACAACACAGAAGTAGAGCAAATCAAAATAAAAGTGTTCAAAATAAGCATCCATCTCTAGCAGATTTTGTACAAAAAGTTCAAACAAAACAGCTAATACAGTCATTAAGTGAAACAAAACAAGCTTCCAGTACAGAAACCTTGCCTCCTCTATCAAAATGTAAAATGAAACAGAAAGTGATTAACAAGACTTCAGCTACCACTAATGCTAACGCTGCACCTATAAATCTTGATGTAGTGGAAAGTAACCATACCAAAAAAAATATTTTATAAAGAATGTTCCACCACAGAGTCCTTCAGATAACAACAGGAGAGAAATCATGCACAACCCTTAAAACCTACCGTAGAAAATGTATCCTAGAAGCTCTCATAGACAGTGCAATCCTTCTCAAAAGGAAGTTATTTATTTTAGTTTTAAAAAGAATGAAACCACTAACAAAACTAACTACTAAACTACAAAAAAGACTTCTCAATAAACGGAATATCAACAAAAATAGCTTCTTAAACATCTGTGGAGGTAAATGGAGTCACACCACGAGCACAGAACCATATTTTAATGAAGAAGCATATTAACAAAAGCAAACAAACCCAATTGCCATACATAGCAGTGGACGAGAGTATGACAAACTTAATCACACCATTATGGAACAAGAAACTCTGCTCACAAAAATATCCCCAGAAAACTCAGTATCACCTCTCCATTCTACTGAACCAAAACGTCCAGTCTACAAATGGCCGTGCACATCAATGTGTAACATTGCCAAAAAATCTTTCAAATCTTTATGCCAGTTCCTCAATCAGTATGTAAAAAGCAAAGACAAATTCAAAATGAAATTACTACAAAATATGGATGCCTGTCCAGTGCGCAAATATACAGGACTACAAGGACATTCATTCGTTTGCATTTCAGGACCTATTTGCAAACACACTTTCCATCATATCAAAATGACATCATTCAACTATAAGAAATCTGGTCCATAAACTCTACTATGCTAAAAGTCCTGCTTTAGCACTAGCCAATTTAAATAACAATCTTCTAAATGGTACAGCCAAATAACTACTCAAAGAAATATAGCATATCCAGAGAAAATATTTTGGAAGTGAAAGACACTTACAAAATGCAATAGCTTTACAACAAACTAGCAACTACTGTACAAATAGCAACCTTCTATTTAACACATACAAAAAAGAAATACTAAAGTTTAAAAGTGTTTAAAAGTACCTCCGCTAAAGTACCAAACCATGCGTGTGTGTGTTGCTGCAGGACTTTTTATAAAAGTAGCACACAAAACTGTAGACATAACATACAAAATAGAAGACAATGAAGATTCCAAATGGTTCCAATTAGCTCTCTACCTTATAGCAGAAAACAAATACAAAATTACTGACCCCTTAATACTTTGCAACTACTGCACTGCAAAACTTGACAACAACCAAACACGTTCACGTGCTATCACAAATAACTTGGAATTATTCCCACTACCAAAACCCCTGCAACAACTAAATTTATATGAGAGCATCATAATTCAAGCAGTGCACCCATTTCAAGCAATAATACGCCTTCAACCAAAAACAGCAAACTTACCTCCCTCTGAATTAATGAAAGGCATTTGTGGCAAAGTCGTTTATTTACCATTAGATCTCGAAGAAAATGTACACACTCTAGGAGCGCAACGGCCAATAGATCAATCTTTAATTATCTTAGTAAATAGCGTACCTACAAAAGAGAAAACAATTTGGCAACAACTCATTGACTTACATAAAGATAGACAAGCCCTGCAATATCTAGAAAACAACAATGAATACTACAAAGAAATTAATATTGAAGAAAACCTGAGAGAAACCATTGAAATAATTCAAGCGTCACCAGTGACTGGTCAATTTCAACTTCTAAATCCTGCTACAGAATCCAATATTTTAGCCCATTATACAATTCATCATTTACACTCTAAAGACACTATAGATGATGCCCTGGAAACGTACCAAATGCAATATGCCAAAGGATCTCCAATCAGCATATGGGAAAAAAGTATAGAAGCACGGGCCTTTTCTCTACTCTTTCCTACTGGAAAAGGAGGAAGGTACGATGATAGACCCACACAGATAACAGCATCAGAATATTGCTCTTTACGAATGTATTCTGATGACCCCAGATTCAGACAAATCGTGGAATACATATTCCACCTTCTCTTTGAAAGTGAACTAGCAACTCTATGCTACGGAGTTGCTCACACATTAAAATCAGGTACCCATTTTCAAGATACGTCAGCTATGCAATTATTACAAAAAGTGCAAGAAAAAGATGAGGTTTTACAGTCAAGTATTACAAATCTTTTAGCAAACATGAATGAAATGAATGAAGATTTACATGATTTCCTACGCATAGCAAACAAAAACAACACAAACATAGATATAAAAACACCAGGAGAACTCTGCTCTCTAGATCCTCTAAATGTATCAAGATATTTCTATCATCGCTTCATTGCTATGCTATACTTTATTTGTAATAAGACTGTTCCTCCCCTCTGAGAAGTTCAACACTTCTTTTGGAGAAAAGAATACCAAGCCAGAGGAGCACCAAATTCACATGCTATTATGGATTAAAGGTGCTCCTAAATTTGGTCAAGACAGTGATGCCACTGTTTTGCAGTTCATCCAAAAATATGTCACTTGTCAAATCCCTTCACAAACAACACACAGTGACCTTCATGCACAAATGTTACAAATTCAAAGGCACAAATGTGGGAAATATTGTCGTCGCAAATATAAAAAAAGGGAAATACTACACCAAATGCCGCTTTGATTTCCCTAGACCAGTTTCAGCAACAGGTCAAGTAAACAACTTAATGTCTTCAGTCAGACATAGTGTCAAAGTTAAATCACCTAAAAACACATATTACATATCAAAATACATAAATGATTACAATGCAACCATTGCCCTCCTATGGAATGCAAACATAGGAGACAAGTCCACTGCAGTTATATACTATGTCACAGCCTACTTAACCAAAGCAGAGAAGACAGAACTTCGGGACCTCTGGGATGACATATCATCTGACAAAACACTATCACAGAAATTGTACAGTTTAGGCATAAACATGCTCTCTCATAGAGAATGTGGCTGCTATGAAGCTGCAGACCGTTTAACCGGTACTGCCTGTCAAATCTGACAATATAGTATGGCTAAGTCTTGGTCCTGCTAAATCTAGAAAAAGAGTTCTCAAATCATAAGAGGACATCGAAACAAGAGCCAAAAATGAACCCAACAGCCAAGACATTTTGAAAAACAATTTAGCAGACACATACTACCCAAACAGGAGTACCACTTCGGAAACCATGTTTCTCTACCACATAGCCCAAAACTTCACATACAAAAATAATATTAAACCAGGTGAAAAGAAAGGTAGACACAGAGTTGAAATTGTGAAGGCAGCTTAGTGAAACTTACCAAATGTAGAGTAATTAATCATATCAAATTGTCCTTAAAAACTCCTCAAAATAAAGAACTGTATTACATGTCCCTGCAACAACTTTTTAAACCATGGAGAAAAGAAGAAGAATTACTGGATACATATGACTCTTATGAAGACACTTTCAAAGCAAATGAAAGGAGTATAACAGACATAAACTTTACACAGTACCAAACAATGTTGCACAATGAACAGCAACATGAAGAAGAACTCCAGACACAACTAGAAATGGACATCCTGACAGTAGTCAACCTTCTGTAACAGGAAGCCAAGAACCCCTTGGACAGCCACTAATAGCAAATGAGGCAGAATTTACCATGATGGAAGTAGAAAACACCATGTGTCCTTATGAACAAGCTACAGAAGACTTAGCTGTACTGAAATCACAACTGAACAATGAGCAGCGTAGCATTTTCCAGGAAATAACAAAACAAATTGAACATGGTGTGCAACATGAAAATAAAAACTGTACCTGCCAAGACTACAAACCTATACTGCTATACATGAGTGGTGAAACTGGTTCAGGCAAAACATTCTTAATCAAGATCATCAGCAAGTTCCTCCAACAATTGAAAAAGAACAAACTGTCAGCTGTTGTAACTGCCCCCACAGGTTTAGCTGCCTACAACATAGGCAGTGTCACTTTACACAGATTACTACTCCTTCCAGTAGAGCGGCAAAACAAATTGACTATTACAAACTTTCCACAGAAGCTACAATGGAACTACGCAGAGTTTTCAAACAAATGAAAATGCTGCTAATAGATGAGGTGAACATGGTCTCCAACCTAATGTTGGCTTTGATTCACCTCAGATTACAAGAGGTCCTCAAAATAGACTACGAATAGCTCTTTGGAGGAAACATATTATCTTCTTCAATTGACACCAGTGAAAGGTGAACCTATGTTTAAAACCTTAGGGCACAAACTGTGCCATAAAACTCTTGGCAGCATAGGAAATGTCAACTTTTGCCAACATTTCCAATACAGAGAATAAACAGAAAACATGCGCCAGTCTGCAGACCTCATATACGCCAACATTTTAAAAAGTTTTAGAGTTGGTGTACTATCTCAAGAAGCACAATCAATATTAAAAACCAGGCACATCCATGCACTCTATGGCCATAACTCATGTGCTACTGATGTCATGGAACAATTAGCACACAAAAATGTCAATTGTATGTCCTTGATGCCAGCTCTTGCCAGCTGTTCAAAATTCAATGAAAAAATGTTGAAAAACGAAATGCAACCAATAATCTAAATTTGCTCCACAAATAAACTGGATGTACATGGTATGACACTACCCATGTGTCAACAAGCCACAACAAGACTAAGGGCCTCATTATGACCCAGGCGGTAAGTTACCGCCTGGGCCGTGACTTTACCACCATGGCGTAAACTACGTTTACGCCATGGTTGTTGGCGGACTTACCGCCCCATGATGCAAGTAAAGTACATGCAGATATTCCTTGCATTCTAGAATACAATAGACAGCATTCACTCTACACCCCCATCTAAAAAGCTATCCTGTTCCGCAAAAAGCAAAACCTTGTAAAAGAAAACTTCTTCAAACTGAAACGATACAGGATCTCACTGCAATTCCTCCAAAGAAAAAAGAAGAAACTAATACTTCATCAAGTACTACAACCAAAGAAGAATCTACTGGTCAAAGTAACTCAACTACTGTTTCAAAGAAGAAACAAACACTCCGAACAAATGACTTTGACACAGAACTGTCAGGTCCATTAAAATTTTCAAATACAACTGGTGTAAATTGCTACGCAAATGTAGCAATAAATATTCTCTTCCAATTGCCACCAATTATTAACAACATTTACTTACACAGTACAGACCAATTGTGTTTGCAAATGTTAGTCCTTCATAGAAATGCAACCAACAATCCTGACAACAATTACAGTGACAAGAATTGGACTACTGTGCTGAAATGGTCAAGTTCACTATAAACACACAAGAAGATCCACAAGAATTTCTAATGTACTTACTACAAGTACTGGAAAACAAAAACCTACCTATAAATGAAATCTACCAGATTTCATACATGCGGAAACATACATGCACTCTCTGCAGCCATGAGGCACAGGAACAAGTCCCTAATGAACGCTTCCTGTATGTATCCATACCTAACTGTGAATCAATTCAATTTCAGCAACTTGTACAAAATGCAAACCATGGCAGATTATGTACTACCTGCAATTCAGATAATCGCTCCACCTTACAAATACAGACACATGGTAAATATGTAATAATAATGCTTTTACGTTACAAAGCAGATGGTACCAAAAACAACTGTAAACTGACTGGATTCACACATGGTCAAGTATCACTTGGTAAGAAAACCTTCAAAACAACAGGTATAATCTACCACGCAGGAGCAACAACCAATGCAGGTCACTACACTGCAGATATAAAAAAGAATTGTGGATGGTTCAAATGTAATGATAGTACCATTACTCTAAAGCAGAGATTACCAGCAAATCTTGTAAACGCTTACTTAATATTCATAAAATCAAAATTTAACACGTAATCTGTGTTTGAACATAAGCAAAACCTCAACTTCAAAACTGTGCACAATTAGAGTATGCCAACATGTATCTAACTGCCCCAAGATTCTGCAACAAGTAAACAGATAAATAAATACCAGTACAATGTAACAAGAAATACACAGAATACACCAACAGGTCCTAACTGCCCCAAAATTCTGCAACATGCAAACAGATAAATAAATACCACTAATATCAAACAAGAAATATACAGTTAGAATACGCCAGCAGGTATCTAACGGCCCCAAAAAATATGCAACAACCCAACAGATAGATGAATAGCATAAACGTAGAAATAAACAATTAGAATACGCCAACAGGTATCTAATTGTCCCAAAAATCTGCAACATGCCAACAGATAGATTAGCAAGAAACAAGAAATAAACAGTAAAACAATGAAAGAAATATATTGTACCACAACATAGAAGAATTTTTTTTTAATCCAGCATGGATTTTTTTCCCCACAGACCCAATGATTTAGAAAACAAACACAGAAACTGAGCAAATTGCGCAGTACACCGGTTTGAACTATAGTACTTGTAAAGTACTAAATATGAGGGTCAAAAAAATACAGAAATGTCTATTATGCAATGCAATAACTCATTATGAACTACCTACTCTAACATATGATCTTTTCTTTTACCACAGAGATCGAAAAAGTATTTCTGGTCCAATTACCCATGTCATGAAAAAACTGCATAAAACCACAAAAAACTCAACCAGTAAGTATAAAATAAATGGACTCAAAAACACTGTTGCATAACACACCCATTCAAGCAAACATCTAACCATACACCACAATCCAAAATGTTTACTTCCATCGGTATTCTAAGACGCATTCCTTGTTACAAACTCTACAATCTTAACTGCATAGCCTAGCCAAAACTTCACATACAAACTCTACAAAAGAAACAGTACATAAACTTTTGGGTTGTGGATATTTGATGGGTGTTTGATTCTATAGGTGTGCACCCAATCCTCTAGGCCCTGACAACAAACCGCCGCAGCATAATACACCTATGCTACCAAATATTTTGACTGTGGTATGTGTGCTGCTTTTAGGGGATATTAATTACAATCAATGCTCCACTAACAACCCAAAACCAACATCATACTAAAGTAAAATAGCTAGTATTGCATTATTATGTCCGCGTACAGCCGCGAAGACCGCGGACATGGCAAACACATCAGGGGCACCTGCCACCTAAATAAATACAGTATTTGACCTATCTCTTACTCACCAACCCTCCCAAGCACTCCTGCACACCAACACACTCCCCAAAATTGCATTTTGCCTCTGTTCGCTGCTGCGCTGTCCGCGGATGTCCGTGGATCCAAGATGGCAGTCGCATCGAAACAATGTGGCGCACCTCACACCTCACTCCAGCCAATCAGTGAACACGTTGTGTGTCCGCAGACATGACGTGAGTCTATTAGCCAATTGGTGTCCTGTCCACAGAGCGAACAGGGAAGTGTGTCCGCGGAGAGGACATAGATATCACACATTTTTTTGCCTTAAGTTATGGTCATTAAAAAAAAAAAAACTACTGGACGGATTTACACTAAATTAACAAAAGCACGCCTTTGGGACGAAGCTGCCGCTCCTGCCACACATTTGGTGGAAATCCATCCAGCGGTTTGAGCTGTAGGCATGAGCAAAGTTTTTTCCCATTATGTCTATGGGATGAAATACATTTTGGGACCCCCCTTATAACTTTGCCCCTCCTGGACCAAACCTCAAAAACTTGGAGTGGGCCATATACTTTTGTTGCAAAGTTTGGTGAGGATTCGTCCAGGGGGAGCGAAGTTATAAGCCGCCAAAAAAGTACTCTTCCTATGGGATTAGCAACTTAACCATAACTACATGGCCGCTACCGCAGGCCATGTAAAATATATATATATATATATTATATGAGGCCTTTGGGTTAGTGGCGCAATATAAGAACCTAGATAGATAGATAGATAGATAGATAGATATATATATATTCAGTGAAAAAACTTTGTTAAAGGGACGTTATGGTTTCAAGTAAAACCGAAAAACCCTTGATATTCGCCAGTTATGGTAAGCTAAGCAACCATAACTCGCGCCACCACCGTGCACTGCTAAGACTAACACCCACCACATCAAAGATGACATCACAAATGTCATTGATGACATCACTGATGACATCACTTGTGTATGTACTTTTTATGAAATATGTGTACAAGGGATTCTTTTTATAATGTTGCGAAAAAAGTGTCAAGGATCATTGCAGTAAATATCATACCCTAATTAGTGCATTGATTGATGCATTGATATAAATATTGGTGGCTCACGGGGCATGAGCAGGGGTTGGGGGTACAGGAGGGAGACACGGGGCATAAGCGGGGGTTGGGGGGAACGGGGGAGACACGGGGCTTGAGCAGGGGTGGGGGGAACAGGGAAAACACGGGGCATGAGCAGGGGGTGGGGGGAACGGAAGGGAGACACGGGCATGAGCGGGCGGTGTGGGGGAACACGGCACACACGGGGCATGAGCAGGGGGGGGAACAGCGGAGACACGGAGCATGAGCGGGGTTGGGGGGGAAACGGAGGGCGACACGGGGCATGAGCGGAGGGTGGGGGGGAACAGGGGAGACACGGGGCATGAGCGGGGGTTGGGGGGTACAGGAGGGAGACACGGGGCATAAGCGGGGGTTGGGGGGAACGGAAGGGAGACACGAGGCATGAGCGGGGGTGGCGAGGAACAGGGGAGACATGGGGCATGAGCTGGGGGTGGGGGGAACATGAGGGAGACACGGGGCATGAGCGAGGGGTGGGGGTAACAGGGCAGACACGGGGCATGAGCGGGGGGTGGGGGGTACAGGAGGGAGACACGGAGCATGAGTGGGGGGTAGGGCGAACAAGAGAGAGACAGGGACCATGAGCGGGGGGTGAGGGGAACAGTAGGGAGACAAGGGGAATGAGCAGGGGATGGGGGAACAGTGGAGACACGGGGCATGAGCGGGGGTTGGGGGGAACAGTGGAGACACGGGGCATGAGCGGGGGGTGGGGGGAACAGGGTACACACAGGGCATGAGTGGGGGGTAGGGGGTAACACAAGGGAGACACAGGGTATGAGCGGGGGGTGGGCGGGACA
Organism: Ambystoma mexicanum; assembly: GCF_040938575.1. Taxonomy (NCBI): domain Eukaryota; kingdom Metazoa; phylum Chordata; class Amphibia; order Caudata; family Ambystomatidae; genus Ambystoma; species Ambystoma mexicanum. The sequence continues at coordinate 57,561,621 of NC_090929.1, read as the reverse complement.
GGGCAGATGCTGGGCATGGGCGGGGGTGGGGGGTACAGGAGGGAGACACGGGGCATGAGCGGGGAGTGGGGGGTACAGGAGGGAGACACGGGGCATGAGCAGGGGTGGGGGAACAGGAGGAAGACACGGGGCATGAGCGTGGGGTGGGGAGAACACGAGGGAGACACGGGGCATGAGCGGGGGTGGGGGGAACATGTGGAAGACACAGGGCATGAGTGGGGGGGAACACGTGGGAGACACGGGGCATGAGCTGGGGGGAACACGAAGGAGACACAGGGCATGAGCGGGGGTGGGGGAACACGAGGGAGACACGGGGCATGAGCGGGGGTGGGGTGGAACAGGGGAGACACAGGGCATGAGCGGGGGTGGGAGGAACAGGGGAAACATGGGGCATGAGCAGGGGGTGGGGGGGAACGGGAGGGAGACACGGGGCATGAGCAGGGGTGGGGGGAACAGGGCAAACATGGGGCATGAGCTGGGGGTGGGGGAACAGGGGAGACACATGGCATGAGAGGGGGTGTGGGGGGAAAGGAGGGAGACACGGGACATGAGCGGGGTTGGGGGGATCAGGAAGAAGAAATGGGGCATGAGCGGGGGGTAGGGGGAAAAGGAAGGAGACACGGCGCATAAGCAGGGGGTGGGGGAACAGGGGAGACATGGGTCATGAGTGGGGGGTGGAGGGAAAAGGAGGGAGACATGGGGCATGAGCGGGGGGTGGAGGGAACAGGGGAGACACAGGGCATGAGCGGGGGATGGGGGGGAACAGGGGAGACATGGGGCATGAGCAGAAGGTGGGGGGAACGGGAGGGAGACACGAGGCATGAGCAGGGGTGGGGGGAACGGGAGGGAGACACGAGGCATGAGCGGGGGGTGGGAGGGAACAGGGGAGACACGGGCCATGAGCGGGGGGTGGGGGGAACGGGAGGGAGACACGGGCCATGAGCAGGGAGTGGGGGGGAACAGGGGAGACACGGGGCATGAGCGGGGGGTGGGGGGAATGGGAGAGAGACGCGGGCCATGAGCGGGGGGTGGGGGGAACGGGAGAGAGACACGGAGCATGAGCGGGGGTGGGGGGAATGGGAGGAAAACACAGAGCTTACTGTGCAACGCTCTGATGAACCGATGAACACAGATGGCGGGCATCTCTCCCAATACGACGCACTGCATGCTTCACAGCAGCCAATAGGAAAGCACGTCAGATGTCTGCGGACATCACGCAAGCACTTGCCCAATCCCCGTCCTGTCCGCAGAGCAAACAGGGAAGTGTGTCCGCGAAGCGGACACATATCACTAATTTTTTTCACTTACATTTTTGTCATTTTTTAAGAAACTACTGGACAGATTTATACCAAATAAAAAAAAGCACACTTTCGGGACCAAGATGCCGCTCCTGCCGCAAATTTGGTGTAAATCCCTCCAGCGGTTTGGGCTGTAGGCGTGAGAAAAGTTTTTTCCCATTATGTCTATGGGAAAAAAAGAAATTTGGGACCCCCCTATAACTTTGCCCCCGCTGGACCAAACCTCACCAAACCTTGCAAAGAATTTCAGAGTGGGCCATATACTCTGTTTGCAAAGTTTGGTGAGGATTCGTCCAGGGGGAGCGAAGTTATAAGCCACCCAAAAAGTGCTCTTCCTATGGAAACAGCAACTTAACCATAACTACATGGCCACTACCATATATATATATATATATATATATATATATATATATATATATATATATATATATATATAAATATATATATATATATATTCAGTAAAAAAACATTGTTAAAGGGACATTTTGGTTCCAAGTGAAACCGAAAAACCCCTGAAATTCGCCAGTTATGGTAAACTAAGCAACCATAACTCGCGCCACCCCGTGCACTGCTAAGACTAACACCCAGGATATCAAAGATGACATCACAAATGTCATAGGGCTAGATCCTTGACGTAGTATCCTGAAAGCGGAAGGAGGATCTGGGTATCGTCTGCATAATTGTGTAGGCGATACCCAGATGATCCATTTCGTCAAAAAGTGGCTTTGTGAATACATTGTAGAGGGTAGGTGACACACACACACAAGATCCTTGAGGTACACCACAAGTTATGGGGATCGGGTCTGCCGAGGCTGATGGCGAGAAGACTCTCATAGTTCGGTTACTCAAGAAGGACTTGATCCATAACATGGCCTCTTTAGAGAAGTGGGCTGCAGAGTCTAGGTGGCTGCATAAGAATGTATGGTCAACTAAATCAAATGTAGCTTAGAGGTCTAGCCAGAGGAGTAGGGCTGCTTGGCCATTGTCTCTGCAGTGATCTATTTGGGCCTTAAGATTGATTAAGGCTGTCTCAGTCCCGTGTTGTGGGCGGAATCCGGATTGGCGGGTTCCGAGTAGGTGGTTGGTTTCAAGGAAGTTTTGTATTTGCATGTATGCCACTTTGTCGAGAATTCATAAGAGAAAGGGCACGGTCGTGATGGGCCTGAAGTTAGTGGGAATGGCCAGGTCAAGGGTTTGCTTCTTTAAAAGTGGCAGAACCCAAGACTCTTTTGTTATTTGGTACAGTGCCTGTGGTAAAGGATGAATTGATGAGTTTAGTTATGAATGGCGATAATTCTCTCGCAGCATCCTTAATCAGTTGGGCAGGGCATTGGTCACCTTTACAGTTGGACGGTTTAAGTCCCAGAATAACCTTTTTTACCTCAATGGTCGATACCTTGGAGAAGCAGAAACCCGATTCTTGTTGGGATTTGGTGGTGGAGCTACAGTCTGCGGGATATGAGGCTTTAGAGATGCTTTTTTTAGGGCAATTTTAGTTTGTAGGTTGGTTACTTTGTTGTGCTAGAGCACCATTTTCTATCCTTGGTGCAGTTTTCTTGGGGAACAATAGGTGTTTCCAGTTCTTTCAGAATGCTGAATAATTCTCTGACACTAGATTTAGATTGAGATATTCTAGTATTGTACGTTTCCTGTTTGGCTAGTAGGGTGTCTTTCTTGTATTTTCGGCTGAAGGAGAGAGTCTCCAAATAGTTTCAAGTTTTCTTTTTATTAGCCTTAGACTCTTTAGATGGGGAGTGAACCATAAGTTAAGGTGTTTTTTTGGTTTACTATTTCGTAGTTTAAGTGGCGCTATGTGGTCAAGGGCTGTATTGATAGTTTCATTAAATTGTTCAACTAGCCCATTAGGATCCATATTGACTGGGAGCGAGTTAAGTTGTGGTAGTATAATGGGCAGCGTTTTTTCCGCTGTCATAAGTTTTTTGTTCCTTGTGGGCATACGAGGGGCAAGTGAAGACTGGGCCGTGGCATTATTTGTTGCTACTGTAAATAATAGTAGATGGTGGTCAGTCCAGATCTGGGGTACAGTATCTGTGATGGTTGCTTCACAGTTGTGTTCCGCTATCCAGTCAAGGATTCGACCTTTGTTATGAGTGGGAAGGTTGACTTTCTGGGAGAATCCCAGTTCTTTTAGGATCAAGGCAGTAGCTGTTGACTGGATATCCTTAATGTCATTATAGCCTAGGTTGAAGTCGCCTAGCACTATTGTTTGGGAGGTGTTTTTTAAGTTAATGGACAGGGTTGTAGAGAGATCCTCAGCGAAGGTTCCAATAGGACTTGGAGGTCTATAGATAAGGAAGAGGTTTCATGTTTGGGAGCAAGCGGTGGCAATTTTGACCGTGAGGCATTCACAAGATTTCATAGTAGGGGTTGCAGTAATTCTCATGTCTAGACTGCTCTTAACTATGATTGCTAGACCCCCACCACGCGAGGTGTGTCTGTCTGCTCGTAGGATGGTATAATTGTCAGGAACTGCTAATGATAGGGCAGGGCCAGCCGCATCATGAAGCCAAGATTCTGAGATAGCCAGGAAATCGAGGTTGTCTGCGAGAATGATATCTGAGATCTCTATTGCCTGTGCGACTAGAGACCTAGCATTTATACGCGCGCCTTTGAGATGATGTTTGTGGCTTTCTGAGTTGGGGTGTGTGGTACTGAGTCTATCTATAGCGGTAGGTTTAGTGCAGTTTTGTGTGGGTCTTTTGGGATTGCCATATTTCCAAATATACTCTACAGTTGCCTTCAAGGGATGGTGTTTTTTGTTTAGGAGATTAAAGTGTTCAATTTTCTTTGCTGGTGGCTCATACAGTTTGGACAGGCGCGCGCATAATCTTTGGTTTCTGTCCGTGGTGCTACATGGTCTATGTATAATAGTATCATCTTGATACTGGTTCACTATAGGACCTGTGATTTGTTGTGTGACAGGCATGGTAAGGTAAGAGGTGTGAGTAGGGTGGGACCTGGTACAGTGGGTCGATATGTTAGCTTTGGTAGCCAAGCTAAGTGATAAAGCTAAGTGATGAAGCTACTAGTATGATGGAAGAGGCGATGTAGAGAGGTGGATTAGCTGTCCTATAGTGGGCAGTGATGGTTTGTTTACCTAGATTTAGAGAGTACATGCTAACTGGCTAAGTACAAGGAGGCTAGATGCGACTAACAAGCTAGGTGCAGTTTAGATATCAAGTGCACTATAAGGTTGCTTAGTACAGGCAGGCTAGATGCTAGATGCAACTGACCGGCTAGGTACAATTTTGAGATGTCACAGTACGTTTTAGAATGGCCAAGTACAGGCAGGCTAGAAGCGACTATCAGGCTTTGAATAGTATTAGGTAGCAGGACATCGATAGGCTAGGTGACGTATCACAGTTTATAAACCAATTAATAAATATTATTTTGTATACATTCAACATATACATTTGTTTTTTACAGACCATACAGAAATGGCAACTTCCAAAGAAAAAGAAGCGGTGGATAACACTCTTGAACACATTACCCACAAAATGGACCAATTTATGGCAAATTTTACAGATTTAAAGAACTTTGTGGAAGATCACCTAAAACCACCAACAACATACCATTGTCCCACCTGTACGTGTCCCCCTCACCATATCCCATTCATTTAACCCCAAACTCTCTCCATGGACCACAACGTTTTGATAAGATTTCCATCCCTTCTTCACCTGATCCCACTTATATTGAAAACCCTAATTCTCCTGTTTTTGTTTCCGTTTCTGCCCCACCTTCTCAGTCATAAATTGTTTATATATGTTAAATAAAGTTACTTTTTATATTGTGTTGTAATTACTTTCAGTTCTTTGTGGTAAAACCAATTTAGGTGTCCATGGACAGCGTGGTTGTTAGGAAATGTTCGTAAATAAACGAAAATATAAGTGTCCTGAGGACACTATATCTGTCCGTAATGTTCTCATGCAAGTTGAAAATGTTTTAAGAGCACTCGTAGTGTCCTGAAATGTTCGTAAATAAACGAAAATGGAGGTGTCCTTAAGAACACTATGCCTGTTCGTAGTGCTCGCTAGCAAGTTGAAACTGTTCTAAGAACACTTGTGGTGTCCTGAATTGTTCGTAAATAAATTAGGTGTCCAGGGACAGCACGGTTGTTCGGAAATGTTTGTAAATAAACGAAAATGTAAGTGTCCTGAGGACACTATATTTGTCTGTAATGTTCTCATGCAAGTTGAAAATGTTCTAAGAACACTCGTAGTGTCCTGAAATGTTCGTAAATAAACGAAAATGGAGGTGTCCTTAAGAACACTATGCCTGTTCGTAGTGTTCGCTAGCAAGTTGAAACTGTTCTAAGAACACTCGTGGTGTCCTGAATTGTTCGTAAATAAACAAAAATGGAGGTGTGCTTGAGACGCTATGTCTGTCCGTATTGTGCACAAGTAAATTAAACTGTGCTAAGAACAAACGGCTGTCCGTAATTGTTTGTTTTACGTGTGACGCACTTTTAATTAGTTCAGGACTCGAACACTGTCCGTAGAACATCAACACGCATGCGCAAAACAATGTCCGTACATTGGGTGTCCTGCGGACGGCTGCTACCTTAGCGAACATGCTCATGAAACAATAATGTTACCGTGCCCACGCTGATCGCGTGCTCTGAATGCGGACACTGTTCGTGTCCCCGAACACTTTAAAAGTACATTTCCAAGTAATCCCCAAAAATTCTCATTAAAAACTCAACATACCACAAATCCCACATACTAATCCTAAATTTCCACATAGTCTTTGTGACTTTTTGAACCTTTTTTGGTGTTCGATCTGTCTTGCGGACGGCACTCATGTCCGCGAACCGCGCACAAGCACCCCTATAAAAGACCACGCCCTAGAGCTCATTCTCATTGTGTTTCTGGCTATTCCACAGAGCACACTGCATTTTGCTGCATACTTTGCAGATTTTGAGATTTCCATCTCCAAGCCGATGACATCCATGGCTCCACTATTGCCACCTGGTGCTACATCTGCCTCAGCACCACCCCCATCCCCTCCACCACCACCATTTCCCCAAGGGCCTGAAGAGGGGAACAGGAGTGAGGATACAGAGGAGGAAGAAGAGGATGACGAGAATGAGGTAGAGGAAAACCCTACTACCCGCCCTCGGTGTGATTTTTGGGTGTGGTGGTTGTTTACCGTTCATTGGAATGGTCCTAAGGCTCGTGCGAACCGTGTCACCTGCAATGAGTGCAAAATGGTACTCAGTCACGGGAGGCATGGTTCGTATAGCTTTGGGACTACGACCATGAAGCAATACCTGAACTCATTCCACACTGGGGCCATTCGCAAGGTTGTACCTTGTGAAGAGCTTAGTAGGTTTATTGCCTCTACTTCATCCTCCGTTTCTGATCCTGTCACCACAAGGAACACCTCTGTGGGACAGCGTCTTCCTCAAGCGGCCTCACAGGCCATACAGAATTCTGATGACCCTTACCTTTCGAGGGTCACAGTTGTATGTATGTACTGTGACACAGTACTCTGCAGGGGGGAGCGACTTCGCAGTGCTTTTGAGACTATCGTCTCAGAGCATGAGAAGACCTGCTCACTACCCAAATAAAACCCACTCTACATCTTCCTCTCTCAGCTCGCCCTTTCTTATCCGTGTGGTTGGTGTCCCCCCTTTAGCCTCCTTTCCCCTCCTCTCCTAGTGTGTCGTGTGTAAAAAACCCAAAAAAATACAAAATAACAAAAATCAAAAAAATAATAAGGCTCTTTTCAGAGCCGCCTTTCACGGTTAAAAAACAGAAGTAAAGATAAATAACGCAGGGCTCTTTCTATTTCTTGAAAATCCGTGGACAGTTTGCGAACATAAAAAAAATTGGGATGCTACCCTATTGTAACCATTGCATTTTTCTCTGGGAGGAAGTGGTGGCTCTGAAAAAAGCCTTTTGGAGGTGTTTGTATGTCAAAAATTTTAAATACTTAACACCTACTTCAAAATGGATGCTGCATTTCTAAAAAAGGTTGCAATGCATTTTGTACATTTCTCAGAAAAATCTGATTGCCAGCATAGGTAAGATGGACTCCATCTCTGCGAAAAATGTATGTACTACGAAACATAATATCATTGTGAAAAGAGGACATGCCAAAATCTCTTAGGAAGGCACAATGAATTACAATTATGTCTGGATGTTCCTCTATTTTCAAAGTTGCACAGAGAGATAGCAAGTCCAGCCACTTCATTCCACGCACTCCATGCCAGTGCACTTCCACATGTGGGAATCCAAGATCTATAGATACTCCACAGCTTTCTGCATGCACCTTCAACAAATGTATCCACGAGTCTCCCAAAATCCACACAATCTGTTTTTTAAAACACTCAGCCATAGCTGTCTGTTCTTCTTTCAGCAAAAAGAATATCTGAGAAAACCTCTCCTAGCACAACACACTTACTAAACTTTACTGACCAATCCCTTGCTACATTCAATCTCATTTGCATGCCTCCCCATCCCAAATTCCCTGGATGTAATACACGGTGTCCTAGAACTACCGTCATGTCCACGAACATATATCGTAACATGGACAGCCCTTTTACCATTTTCACTTCACTCACTGTGCCATTCCCTCATTGGATGTAGCTAAGAAATCACATGACCATCCACCAATCAAATCCAAGACCGCTACATGTAACTGCATCATCATAGATCAGCACTGCAAATGTACGGTGAATCTCTCGGACTACAAGTCTCATACCATTGGTAAGCATGATCTACAAGAAATACTAGACAAGTCTCCAAGATTTCTACTTGCAGCATCGTCCATATCCATATGCATGAACACAAACTACAGGTATGCATATTTTCTATACAGTACATGAACACATTTTCTAACCGACTTTTACCTTGTATAATCTGTAAAATGAATCTACGATCATTTTTTCATTCTCCTAAAATGAACTGTGATTTACAAACCTTTATACCGTTTAATTTCTTCGTACATACACACACACGCAAATAATGTTAAACTAACATTTATGAAATAAAATATATAGACTACATATGATCAAACAAAATTACATGCACACTCTATCATCAAATCTCAAAGAATAATATTTGTACAAACACATACTTGGTTTTAATTTTTTTAGTTAATATAATTACTTACATTTATATAGGACAAGCAGGCTACGACATTGACTCCCTCTTACGTGGAAAAGCAGGCTATCACATGGACTCATTATTACGTGGAAAAGCTTAGTTACAGGAATAGTGGTATACAGTGGTACATTATGATTTTGACAAGCCATAGTAAAGATATTTTCTTTCCTACAGTTAGTCATAAGATAGTTTTAATGGTTTTGAGGAAGGCGCTGAGCATTTCAATTTAAATAATCTATGTCTAAATTAAAAACAGTGCTATATACAAACCGAATTACTAATTTCTTTCTTTTACAATTGCAGTGAAGACCATTCTCCTGAAAATCAGCAGCCGAATTTGAATTACAAAGAACAACTAAGAAGCAAACTGCTCATTTTAGAAGAAAAGTAAGTAGATTGTTACCATAATATTTGAATTATTACTCAAACACACTCTAAGGTTAATTCATGCTACTTCTGTGCCTAAAAATAGAGATTCTGCACCATTCTGACCAAAAATCCTCCCGTCTTAAACAGTAATTTACTGGCAGAATGGCCCACAAATTCCTATTTTTCATCACACAAATTACCCAACTCAGCCGCTAGAATTTAGATGTTGTAGAAGAAACAACTGTTTTAATTGTATAGCTTTAGATATACTATTTATACTTCTCCACAACACTGGCTTACTTTTTTCTGTCATCTGAACCCCAGTTTAGTAACACATTAATTCAAGAATACCCATCCCTAGGAGCTGTACTTCCCAATGCACAATCACACACCATTACATACATCTTTATCATCTCACTCAAACACTCATGCACACAACACACATGCATTGCAGAACACCCCAACCCATACCTTCTGTATTTTTTTCAACAGACCCTAAAGCATGCCTACCAAAAAGCAACTCCGTAGAAAGGAACGCAGAAGTAGAGCAAATGAAAAGAAAAGTCTCCAACATAAACATCCATCTATAGCAGAATTTGTAAAAAAAAAGTTGAAACACAACAGATAATACAGTCATGTAGTGAAACAGAAGAAGTTTCTAGTACAAAAACTTTGCCTCCTCTATCAAAAAGTAAAAGAACCCAAAACACAATTAACAGAAAATCAACTATCACTGCAAATAAAACTTCTTCTATAAATCTTGATATAGTACAAAGTAAGCATACCAAGAAAAGTATTTTAGCCAAAATGTTCCGTCACAAAGTCCTTCAAAATCTTATAAAAACAGGAGAGAAACCAGTTTCAACACTTCAAACCTATCGTAGGAAAGTAATCTTAGAAGTGTTGATAGACAGTGCACTTCTATCAAAAGAAAGTTATTTATTTTAGTGTTAAACAGAATGAAACCACTAACAAAACTAATAACTAAATTACAAAAAAGACTTCTCAATAAACAAAATGTCAACAGAAATAACTTCTTAAATATCTGTGGAGGTGAATGGAGTCACACTACAAGCACAGAACCATACTTTAATGAAGAAGCCTACAAACAAAAGCAAACAAATACAATTGCCATACATAGCAGTGGTCGAGGTTATGAAAAGGTTAATAATACCATAATGAAACAAGAAGTACTCCTTACAAAAATATGCCCTGAAAACGTAAATGTACCCCTCCATTCAACTGAATCAGAACATCTAGTGTACAAATGGACATGCACGTCAATGTGTAACATTTCCAAAAAAATGTTCAAGTCTTTACGCCAATTCCTCAATCAATATGTGAAAAGCAAAGACAAAATCAAAATTAAACTACTGCAAAATATGGATGCTTGTCCAGTACGCAAGTACACAGGACTACAAGGACATTCATTGGCCTGCATTACAGGACCTACTTGCAAAACACCCTTCCATGATATCAAAAGGATATCAACACGTCATGCAAGTATAAACTGTACTATGCTAAAAGTCCTGCTTTAGCACTAGCCAATTTAAATAACATTCTTCTACATGGTACAGCAAAAGACCTACTAGAAGAAATCGACTATATCCAGACAAAATATTTTGGAAGTGAAACCCACTTACAAGATGAATTAGCTGTAAACCAACTTCGAAAAAAATCTGCACATGGCAACCTTTCACTACACACATACAAAAAAGAAATACTAAAATTTGAAAGTACTTCAGCTGAAGTACCAAACCACGTGTGTGTATGTTGCCGCAGAACTTTTTATAAAAGTAACACAAAAACTGTAGACCTATCATACAAAATAGATGACAATGAAGATTCTAAATGGTTTGAATTAGCTCTCTACCTTATAGCAGAAAACAAATACAAAATAACAGACCCCATAATACTTTGCAGTTACTGCACTACAAAACTTGACAACAACCAAACTCCTTCACGTGCTATCACAATTTTTTTTTTTTTATTTACTTTGTTTATAACTGCTTTAGCAAATTTTTACAAAACTGTTGCTGCTCGTTCCAGAAGAGCCACATAAAAGGGAGAAAACCCGATGGAAGAGAAGACTGAGCCAAGGCAGGCAGACAAACAAGGCAGACTTTAGGTCAACCGAGCATGCACCCAGTTTATCATTCTAGAGAGCGTTCCGCCTCGGGTGTCTTTATAGGACACCCTCTCTCATCGGGGTCTTGGTGAGTGGTTACTGTTGAGGAGCGAAGGGTGATCATGTGGAAAGCCGTCTCTAAGATTTTTACAGTGGCTATGGTCCATCTCGTTTTCTCCCCTGACATTAACCTGTTCCACCATGTTGAATCTTCCTCTTCTAGATATCCCAAATAATCTGTACGAAGGTTGGACAGGTATGTGGCTCTTACGATTCTTAGCTCCGGGCAGTTGAGGAGAAGGCGTTTTATTGTTTCTGCGTCAGAGGATTCAGTGCAGAGCCGACAGGTGTTGATGTTTGATTGCATCCTGATTGCCATGATTTTGCGCGTCGGGAGGAGATTGAAACGCGCTCTCATATATAGTTTTCTTAGCTGTTGGTTAGGGAATTTGGTACAATATGGGATGGGTTCCTTCAGTTTGTTGAAGTTGGGTGGCAGGTCTTTAGTCAGCTTGTTAGTTTGTGCTTTGGCCAACGTCTCGATCCAGTCTTGCACCTCAAGTTTCACTTTCACTCTTTCGGGATTCATTTTTCGATCCTCTTCTGTGAAAGCAATGACAACAAGTTTTTCTCTGAGCCTGTCCGTCCATTTGTTCAGGATAGTTAGTTGCCGGTTTGTTATTTCCTCGGCTATGATCTTATATACAGACGGACTATCTGGCATTAGGTGTTTCTGAGCAATTGCATTGAGTTTTGGGTCACAGTCGCTTCAAGTGAGAGCAGCCCCAATTCTCTTCTGATAATGTCCATCGAGGTTGCATTTGGCAGTCCAAGGACCGTCTTCCAAATCATGCTCTCTAATTTCCGCCAGATGTAATTTGGCATAGTTAGAGTTGCCCCCATGCTGTACGTTAGGGTTGGCACCACTTTCCCTTTATAAAAAGATATCGCTGGAATTAAGGAGAATTTGCCATATTTTCTGTCGATGATTTTCATCTGGGCGGCGAGATTTTTTGCTTTTCCCCATAGCACGCTTTGCATCGTGGCTTCCTTTGCTGAGTGATCGATATGCACTCCTAAATATTTGAAGCTAGACACCACTTCAATTTCAACTTTGTCCAGTGCCCAAGAGAATCGTGCTTTGGTCTTCTTTGCACTTTTTCCCAGGATCACTATTTTGGTTTTAGATTTATTTATTTTCAGGTTATTCTGTTCCATATATTTCGCCAAGTTTGCAAGTTGGCGTTGAAGGCCGATTTATGTCTGGTCTAATAATATGAAATCATCAGCGTATAGAAGGCGCAATATGTTTTCCTTGCCCAGCTTTGGTGGAAACGCTTTGACTGATTGTGCTGATTCTTTCATATCCCCCAAGAAAGCAATGAATAGCGCCGGTGCCAGTGGGCAACCCTGCTTCACTCCTCGCTCTACTGGTATCTCTCGTGACAGTAGGCCTTGATTGTTTAAGCAAATTCTTAGTTTCGTGTTGCTGTGCAGAGCCATCACGGGATCCAGTAATTCCATTGGGCAGTGCCATTTTTTCAATTTACTCCACAGCATTTGCCTGTCCACTCTGTCAAAGGCCTGGGATAGGTCTACAAATGCAAGAAACACAGTTGGTGCGCCCTGCTTGACCTTTGCTTTTAACAGATTAAGCATTAAGATGTTGACTGACGTACTCCCTTTCTTCAGGAAACCCATTTGAAAAGGGTCGTGTGCCGGGGAGGTTCTGGCCCAGTTACGGAAGTGGTTCAGGAGGAGAGTGGCGAAAATTTGACCTATTATGTCCAGGAGGGCAATGGGTCTATAGTTGCCCTGATCTTCTCTATTTCCTTGTTTGAAGATCGGGACCACCTCAGCATTGGTCCAGGATGTTGGAATGGATCTTGTCTGACCACACCGGGCGAAGATTGTACTGATATAGATGGTCCATTGGTCAGGGTTTTGTTTTAAGTCAATGTTGCACAAGCCATCCGGCCCAGGGGCTATAGATTTCTTTAATTTAAGGATGGCGCCCTTTATATCGTCTATCAAGGATTTATTTATTTATTCAAATTTGTTGAGCGCACATCAGCCCAGAAGCATCGTGGCGCTTGTTACAGACATCTTAGTTGCAAAGGAAACCGTAGTTACAAGCAGTACATAAATTACAGAGGAAATATATACAATAGCAAGGCAGTATATTTACATGGCTTCCTGAGAGTTTGCTAGTTATTTTGCAAGGAACGAGGTTTTCAGTTTCCTGCGAAAGATGGGAAGTGAGTTTTCCGTTCGGATGTCTGAAGGGAGAGCGTTCCATGTCTGTGCCTCAATGTAGGGAAAACCTAGACCTCCGGCTTTGGCTTTTTTGATGCGTGGGGTGCAGAGTAGGTTGGCGTATTGCGTCCTAGTGGGACGTGTGGAGGAAGGTTTGAGGATGGTATCTGAAAGATAGGACGGGGCGGAGAAGGAGAGGCATTTGTGAGTGAGGGTGAGGATTTTGAGGGTGATCCGTTCTTTGACTGGGAGCCATTGGGCTGAGAGCCTGGCCTGGGTGATATGCTCTCTTCTTGGGATACTAAGAGCGGCCCGGAGAGCATTGTTCTGTGTGATTTGTAGTCTATTTATGTTGTTGGCTGATGTGCCTGCTAGGAGAGCATTGCAGTATTCCAGTTTGGCTCCAATGGTTGCCCTCGCTATGGAGAGGCAGTTGGGTTTAGAGAGGTAGGGCTTGATGGCGTTTATAAGTTTGGTGTTGTGTGCGCATGCGGAAGAGATTGCGCTGACTTGTCTAGTCATTGATAGCGAAGAGCCAAGGTATACTCCCAGTGTCTTGACGGCTGTGGACACGGGGATGATGGAGTTGTCAATGGAGAAGTTAGTGTACAGTTTGTCCAGTTTGTCTAAGGTGTTCTGTTGACCTAATATCAAGATTTCAGTCTTGTCACCATTGAGGCAGAGGCCATTAATTGCCATCCATGCCTTGATGATGGAGTAGATAGTGTGGAGTGCCTTTGCGTCTTCGTTGTATGAGCCTGAGAGGGGTAGAAGTACTTGTGTGTCATCCGCGTAGTTCGTGTAGGTGATGCCGTATGAGTCAAGTTTGTCAAAGAGGGGCTAGGTGAACAAGTTATAGAGTGTAGGTGCAGTGCAGGAACCTTGAGGGACCCCGCAGTGGATTGTCGTGGGAGTGGCGTTGGCGATGCCCGAGAAGACTTTCATGGCCCTACCTTCGAGGAAGGAAGTGATCCAGGCGGCTGCTTCTTTGGAGAAGTTGGCTGAGTGCGTGAGGTGGGTAGTGAGAATCTTGTGATCAACCAGATCAAACGCGGCTGAGAGATCTAGAAGAAGCAGAAGAGCCGGCTTGCCTTTGTCCATGATTTGGGTGATCTGGCTCTTCAGATCTACCAGGGCTGTTTCTGTGCCATGTCCTTTCCGGAAGCCCGATTGCCTCGTCCCGAGGATGTAGTGGGTTTCCAGAAAGTGTTGGATTTGGCAGTGTGCGGCTTTGTCCAGTAATTTCAGCAAGAATGGCACAGTGGTTATTGGTCTATAGTTGTTGGGTTGTGAGGGGTCAAGAGTCGTTTTTTTTAGGAGAGGCCGGGCCCAAGCCTCTTTGAGGTTGGCTGGGATGATGCCTGTTTTAAAGGACGCATTGATGAATGCCTTGAGGAGCGACGCAAGGCAGTCTGCGCAGTCTTTGACTAGTTTAGGTGGGCAAATGTCGCCTTTGCATGGGGAGGGTTTGAGGTTTATTAGAAGGTTAATAACTTCTGTTTCAGTGACATCTCTGAAGGAGAAGTCAGGTATGGTGGGCTTGGAGGAAGTGGGTGGGGTGTTGGTCGGTTTGGTTCCTGTCTGGTGAGGAAGTGCTTTGCAGTGGTCTTTGATTTTCTTTTGGAGAAGGTCAATTTTGTGAAGCATGGCAGCTTGAATGCTGGTACACCACGCTTCATCTTTGATTATTTCATCTGGTGTATTAGGGGGGGAGATGAGCTCATTAAAGATTGCGAAAATCTCTTTGGAGTGTGACTTGGCATTGGCGATACGAGTGTTGAAGGCGTTGGCTTTGGCATTGGAGATAGCTCTCTTGTATTGGTGGGAGATTAAATTGAATATGTTTTTGGTATTGGTACAGGGGTCAGATTGCCAGTTTTTTAGTGCTGCTCTTTTGTGGGATCGCATTGAGTGCAGTTCTTCAGTAAACCAGGAGTTGGAGTGTAAGGATTTCTTCTCTTTTTTCCATTCAAGTGGCGCTATTGCATTGATAGCTTTGGTGAGGACATCTTTGTAGATGTCTGCTAGGATGTTGGGGTCGCTAGCGAATGGGGGGGCTAACACTGGGGTATTGAGGTATGGGCGTAGGTTCTCCTCTGTGAGTTTTTTAGAGCTTCTGACTTGTGCAGCGCTGGCAGTGGTCAGAGTCTTAAGGTTTTTGGTGATAGGAATAGAGAACTCTATGCAGTTGTGGTCAGTCCAAGGCAGTGAGGAGTTGGAGGTGATGGAGGAGAGGCAGTTATGGTCTGCGATCCAGTCAAGTATGCGGCCTTTGATGTGAGTAGGACTTTCTACTTTTTGGATGAAGCCCAGGTCATTGAGTTCCTTGGTGAGAGTGGCTGCAGATTTGTCCTTGGGATCATTAAATCCGAGGTTGAGGTCCCCTAGTAGAATGGTTTTGGTGGAGCTTTTGATGTTGTTGCTAAGGATGTGTAAGATGTTGTCCTGGGAGTCTGGGGAGTTGTCTGGGGGGCGGTATAGTAGTTGAATGGATAGATCGATCCAGGTAGATCGATCACAAATATCACAAATAACTTGGAATTATATCCACTACCAAAACCCCTTCAACAACTTAATTTATATGAGAGCATCATAATTCAAACAGTGCACCCATTTCAAGCAATAATACGCCTTCAACCAAAAACTGCAAAATTACCTCCTTCTGAATTAGTAAAAGGTATTTGTGTAAAAGTAGTGTATTTACCATTAGATCTAAAAGAAAATGTGCACACTCTAGGAGTGCAACGTCCAATGCAGCAATCTTTAATTATCTTGGTAAATGGAGTACCTACAAAAGACAAAAAAAATTGGCAACTACTGGTAGATTTACATAAAGTTAGAAAAGCCCTGCAATATCTTAAAGAGAATAATGAATATTACAAAGAAATTAGTATTGAAGAATACTTGAAAGATACAACTGAAATAATTCAAGAGACACAAGAAGCTGGTCAATTTGAGCTCCTAGATCCTTCAACAATATCAAACACTTTAGACCATTATACAATTCGTCCATTGCACTCTAATGACACAATAGTAGATGCACTGGAAACGTGCCAAATGCGTCAAACAAAAGGATCACCAATCAGCATATGGGAAAAAGTATAGAAGCACGTGCATTTCCTCTACTCTTTCCTACTGGCAAAGGAGGAAGATACAATGATAGACCTGTTCAAATATCAGCATCAGAATATCGCTCATTGCAAATGTATTCTGAAGATCCCAGATTTCGACAAAATGTGGAATACATATTCCACCTACTCTTTGAAAGTGAACTAGCAACTTTATGTTACGGAGTTGCACACATATTAAAATCAGGATCACACTTTCAAAATATGACACCCACACAATTATTACAAAATGTTCAACAAAAAGATGAGGTTTTACAAGCAAATCTTACAAATCTATTAGCAAATATGCGTGGTACTAAAGAGTAGTGGTTTCGACGTCATGGAGATGTACGTTGTATGATCAGAAACCTTGGCCCACCCACTTGGTTTGTTACATTAAGTTGTGCAGAATATGCATGGGAAGATTTACATGCTTTCCTACGCATATCAAACGAAAACAAAACAAACATAGATATACTAACACCTGTAGAACTTTGTTCACAGGATCCTGTTACTGTTTCAAGATATTTTCACCATTGCTTCATTGCTATGCTACATTTTATTTGTAACAAAACTGTTCCTCCCCTTGGTGAAGTGCAACACTTCATTTGGAGAAAAGAATACCAAGCCAGAGGAGCACCACATATCAACATGCTTTTATGGATTAAAGATGCTCCGAAATTTGGTCAAGACAGTGATGACACTGTTTTACAGTTTATTGAACAATATGTCACTTGTGAAATTCCATCAGAATCCGCAAATAGTGATCTTCATGCAAACATTTTACAATTCCAAAGACACAAATGTGGCAAATATTGTCATCGCAAATACAAAAACAAAGGGAAATACTACACCAAATGCCGATTTGGTTTCCCTAGACCAGTTAGAAATACAGGTCAAGTGAACAACCTCATGTCTTCAGTTAGACATAGTGTTAAAGGTAAGTCACCTAAAAATACATATTGCATAAAAAGAAAAGAAGAAGAAAAATATATGAATGATTACAATGCAATCATTGCCTACTTATGGAATGCAAACATAGACGTGCAGTACATTGCAGACAATTCTACTGCAGTTGCACGATATGTCACAGCATACTTAACCAAATCAGAAAAGATAGAGCTCCAAGACCTCTGGAATGACCTGTCATCAGATAAAACAGAGTCTCAGAAATTATACAGCATTGGCATAAAAATGTTGTCCCATAGAGAATGTGGATCCTATGAAGCAGCTGATCGTTTAATGGTACTGCATTGTATGGTAAATCTGCACATATGGTATGGCTAAGTCTTGGTCCAGCTAAATCTAGAAAAAGAGTTCTAAAATCATACGAAGATATAGAAAAAATAGCCAAACATGATCCCAACAGCCAAGACATTTTAAAAAACAATTTATTGGACACATACTACCCAAACAGGAGTACCACTTTGGAAACCATGAGTCTATACCACATAGCCGAAAACTACACATACAAAAATAATATAAAACCTGATGAACAAAACCGTAAATACAAAGCGACAAACTGTGAAGGCAGCTTAGTAAAACTCACCAAACCAAATTTAATTAATCATATCAAATTGTCATTAAAGACTCCTCAACATAAAGAAGTATATTACATGTCCCTGCTACAACTCTTTAAACCATGGAGAAAAGAAGAAGAAATACTAGATAACTATGACTCAGATGAAGACGCTTTCAAAGCAAATGAAAGCAGTATAACTGATGTAAACTTTGCACAGTACAAAACAATGTTGCACAATGAACAGCAACACGAAGAAGAACTCCAGGCCCAACTAGATAAGGACACTCCTGACAGTAGTCAACCTTCTGTCACAGGAAGCCAAGAACCACTGGGAGACCCACTAATGACAAATGAGGCAGAATTAGCTATGATAGAAGTAGAAAACACCATGTGTCAGTATGAAGAAAAAGAAGACTTAACTATACTACAATCAAAGCTAAACAATGAGCAATGTAGCATTTTTCAAGAAGTAACAAAAGAAATTGCACATGGTGTACAACATGAAAACAAAGAATGCACATGTCAAAATTACAAACCTATATTATTGTATGTCAGTGCTGAAGCTGGTTCTGGCAAAACATTCCTAATCAAAATCATCAGTAAGTTCCTTCAACAATTGACAAACAACAAACTGTCAGCTGTTGTCACTGCCCCCACAGGTTTAGCTGCCCACAACATAGGTGGTGTCACTTTACACTGATTACTACTCCTGCCAGTATAACACCAAAACAAATTGGATTATTACAAACTTTCTGCAGAAGCTGCAATGGAACTACGCAGAGTATTGAAACAAATGAAAATGCTACTAATAGATGAAGTGAGCATGGTGTCCAACCTAATGTTGGCTTTGATTCACCTCAGATTACAAGAAGTACTCAAAATAAACTATGAAGAGCTCTTTGCAGGAAAACACATTATTGTTTTCGGAGATCTTCTTCAATTGACACCAGTAAAAGGTGAGCCTATTTTTAAAACATTAGGACACAAACTCTGCTGTAAAACTGTTGGCAGCATTGGAAATGTCAACCTTTGGCAACATTTCCAATACAGAGAATTAACAGAAAACATGCGCCTATCTGCATATCTCACTTATGCCAACATCTTAAAAAGTATCAGAGTTGGTATACTTTCTAAAGAAGCAGAAGCAATATTGAAAACCCAGCACATTCATGCACTTTATGGTGATAATGCATGTGCTACAGATGTTATGGAACAATTAGCCCACACAAATGTTAATTGTATGGCCTTAATACCAACTCTTGCAAGCTGTTTCAAATTCAATGAAATAATGTTAAGTAAAGAAATGCAACCAATAATGGAAATTAGCGCCACAGACAAACTAGATGTACATGGAATGACACTACCCATGTGTGACCAAGCCACAACAAGACTAGTTTAGAAAAATCTATCTCAAACACAGCAGGCTTGGAAAAGATATTAAAATTATCCTTAAATTGCAGAGTAATGCTGAAACGTAACCTTGACGTGGACCAAGGACTAGTTAATGGAGCACTGGGTACAGTTGTTGGCTTTCAAACATTCCCATGTGACAACAAAATTCAGTTTGTCAATATTCTCTTTGACAAACTTTCAGAAGTAAAAAGAATAGGACGCTCAACAGCTCGATTCCTTCTATTCAAAGACATGTATGTACGCAGAGATAACTCTTGCATACGCAGTCACCATTCATAAATCACAAGGTCTTACCCTAGACAAAGCAATGATAGACGTTGGTAACACAGTCTTTAAAGAAGGCATGAGCTACGTAGCACTATCAAGCTTAGGTACACTAGACGGTCTATTTCTAATCAACTTTGATGCAAGTAAAATAAACGCTGATATTCCTTGCATTTTAGAATACAATAGACTTCGTTCACTATACACTCCCCATTTAAACACATATTCTGTTCCATAAAAAGTAAAACATTATAAAAGAAAAATAAATCAAACAGAAAAGCAACAGGATGTCACTGCAAATCCTCCAAAGAGAGTAAAAGAAAGTAATACTTCATCAAGTGCCACAAGCAAAAAAGAATCAATTAGGGAAAGTAAACCAGGTACTTCTTCAAAGAAGGAAAACAAACTCCAAAAAAAGCAGTCAGATACAGAACTACCTGGTCCATTTAAACTCTCAAATATAGTTGGTGTAAGTTGCTACGCAAATGTAGCAATGAATATTCTATTTCAATTACCACCAATTGTTGAGAACATTTACTTACACAGTGCAGACCCATTGTGTTTGCAAATGTTAGTACTTCACAGAAATGCAGCAAACAATCCTGACAACAGGTATAGTGTTTATGGAATAAGACAACAATTGGACTACTATCCTGGAATGGTGAAATTCACTATAAACTCACAGGAAGATCCACAAGAATTTCTAATGTACTTACTATTAGTACTGGAAAACAAAAACATACCTATAAATGAAATCTTCCAGATTTCATACATGTGGAAACATACATGCACTCTCTGCAACAATGTGACACAAGAACAAATCCCCAATGAGCGCTTTGTGTATGTATGTATATATCAATACCTAATTGTGAATCCGTTCCATTTCAGCAACTTGTACAAAATGCTAACCATGGTAGATTATGTTCGACCTGCAATTCAGATAATCTTTCCACGTTAGTAATACAAACACATAGTAAATACGTAATACTAATGCTTCTACGTTACAATGCAGATGGTACCAAAAAGAACTGCAAGCTGACTGGATTCACACATGGTCAAATATCACTTGGTAGGAAAACCTTCACAACAATAGGTATAATCTACCATGCAGGAGCCACAACCAACTCAGGGCACTACACTGCATATATAAAAAAGAAATGTGGATGGTTTGAATGTAATGATAGTACCGTTACTCTAAAGCAGAGATTACCAGCAAATCTTACAAACGCTTATTTAATGTTCTTAAAACCAAAATTTGATAACTAAACTGTACTTAAACCTTAAGTACACTTGTAGTAAAAAAATATAAACTGTCACAATATTCCAAAAGCTATCTAACTGCCCAAAGATGCTACAACAACTAATCAGATAAATTAATACCACTCAAATAGAGCAAAAAATAGACAGTTAGAATACGCCAATTGGTATCTAACTGTCCCAAAATTTAGAAATATCCAAATAGATAAAGCAATACCACAAAATGATATCAAAAATAAACAGTTAGAATACGCCCACTGGTATCTAACTGCTCCAAAATTTTACAATATCCAAACAAATACCTAATATCTTACTGCTCCCAAAAACTGGAACAATCCAATGTATAAAGCATTAGCCAGAAACAACAAGAAAACACTGAAAACAAACAAACAAATAAACTGTAGCATAACAGAAAAAGTTTTTTTTTTAATCCAATATGGATTTTTTTCCTCCCACAGACCCAATGATTTTAGCAACAAACACAGAAACTGAGCAAATTGCACAGTACTCTGGTTTGTCATCTACTAAATATGAGGGTAAAAAAAAAGAAAAAAATGTGATTGTACAATGTAATAAGTATTTATAAAATACTAATACTAACATGCTATTTTCTTTTATCACAGAAATGAACAAGAAAAACATGGACTCCTGTTACTAAACCAAATAGTAAGTATAACATGATAAATACAACCATCGCAGCCTATCACAACCATACTGGCTTATAACATTGTTCCTTATGAATTTGTTTTTGACCCAAAGTTATAAGCCACTATGAGTGTGATATGCTACGGTGCTTGTGGCCAAGGCATAGACTTTTGGGTGCATGGCATATGAGTGTGATATGCTGCGGTGGTTGTGACCAGGGCATAGAGTCTTGGGTGCATGGCCAACACCGAATCCATTCTGTTTATTTACGAACATTTCAGAACAGCCGTGTTGTCCGCAGATAAATCGAACACAACAAAAGTGCCCAGCACATACAAAAAAATACATTGCACCTATCTCATACTCCCCCACCCTCCCCAAACACTCTTACACACCAACACACTCCACTAAATACAATTTTTAAACCAAGTTTCACCTCGCTGTCCGCGGTCGTCCGCGAATGCAAGATGTCGGGTGCCACCAAAAATCTGACGCGCTCCATGCCCCACACCGTCCAATCAGTGAACACGTCGGATGTCCGCAGACATTGCGCAAGCCGTTCGGCCAATCAGGGCACTGTCCGCTGAGCGAACCGGGAAGGCCGTCCGCGAAGCGAACAGAGATATCACTAATTTTTTTGCCTTACATTTTGGTCATTTTTTTAAAAACTACTGGACGGATTTACACCAAATTTGCAAAAGCACGCTTTCGGGACCAAGCACCTGCTCCTGCCGCAAATTTGGTGTAAATCCGTCCAGCGGTTTGGGCTGTAGGCGTGCACAAAGTTTTTTCCCATTATGTCTATGGGAAAAAACACAAGTTTTGGGACCCCCCCCTATAACTTTGCCCCCCCTGGACCAAACCTCTCAAAAATTCAGAGTGGGCCATATACTTTTTTTGCAAAGTTTGGTGAGGATTCGTCCAGAGGGAGAGAAGTTATAAGCCACCCAAAAAATACTCTTCCTATGGAAACACCAACTTAACCATAACTACATGGACGTTACCCCGTCCATGTAATATATTCAGTAAAAAAACTTTGTTAAAAGGGACGTCATGGTTCAAAGTAAAACCGAAAAACCCCTGAAATTCGGCAGTTATGGTAAAATAAGCAACCATAACTCACGCCACCGTGCACTGCTAACACTAACACCCAGGACATCAAAGATGACATCACAAATGTCATTGATGACATCACTGATGACATCACATGGCTGGCTCTCCCTTTTTTTCCTTTACTAACATATCTAAGCCACATAGTTTTCTTCAGTAATAGTCAGGAAGTAAAAATTGAAAAGGTACTATATTTGTAGACTTAGGGTCAAGTCATATCATATGAAACATATATATAGCGGAAGACACAGGCTTGAAAGAGAGCAATCCTTTCTGTGCATGAAGATAATCATTAGAGTTATCAGCACTTTCTCATAGTTTTATTTGTATTACTATACCTTCCCTGTATATGCTCATATTTGTATACATTGTACTCACACTCCTTTCCTTAGGGTTCACTGACATCATTTGATACACATACATACAGTAAGTAGCAGCTTTGAAACAGAGCAATCATTTCTCTGCATAAAGATAATCAGTTAGGTTATGAACTCTTTCTGCTACTACTTCTGCTTTTTTGCTCACTTCTCTGTCCCTGTATATACTCATATGTGTATGTGTTGTTGTCTCTTTGTGTTTTGTCTGTATTAAGTGTAATTATGTATTAAGAGGGTTTTATTAGCTACTTATTACATGTTAGATTTTGAATATTGCACCTTCATCATGTATACTGCACACACTGCCTAGGTTTCTGCATGAGTTGCTTAGTATACTGGATAGAACTTCATAATAGAATGCTATTTATATCAATGCATTGCTTAATACAATAATTAGCTCATGATATTTATTGAAATGATCCTTCACACTTTTTGGTCAACATTATAAGAATCCCTCCTACAGAGTTTTCATGAAAAGTAAAGGCACATGCGATGTCATCAGTGATGTCATCAATGACATTTGTGATGTCATCTTTGATGTCCTGGGTGTTAGTGTTAGCAGTGCACGGTGGCGCGAGTTATGGTTGCTTATCTTACCATAACTGCTGAATTTCAGGGGTGTTTCGGTTTTACTTTGAACCATAACGTCCCTCTAACAAAGTTTTTTTACTGAATTTGATAGGTTTTTAGTAGCGCAACTTAACCATAACGTCACTTTTAACAAAGTTTTTTCACTGACTTTCATAGGTTTTTAGTAGCGCAACTTAACCATAACGTCCCATTTAACAACGTTTTTCACTGAATTTCATAGGTTTTTAGTAGCGCAACTTAACCATAACGTCCCTTTAACAAAGTTTTTTTTACTGAATTTCATATGTTTTTAGTAGCACAACTTAACCATAATATCCCTGACTTTATATACATGTAACATAGAACATACTGAACCCCTAGCTAGTGATTTCGATGTCCGCAGACTACCCCCATGTCCGCGAACATATCAAAAATCTGAGCGTGGTGAATGTAAATTTAAATAGTGTGCCCCATTTCCCCCTTGAGGTTGGCTCTGAAAACAGCCATTTTTTTTTGGGGGGGGGGGGGTTTGCAGATGCTTGACAGACACCTGTTATTTTGTATTTTATTTTTATTTTTCTTACTTTACTCCTAAAATCTTCACATAACCTTCTCCAAAGCAACCCTTACATTCCAAAACAGAATGGCATTTCCCATAAAAGATAAGGAAATGCCATCTTCTTTAAAATAAACAGCATTACTGGAATCAATATTCTCATTATTACAGAAGAACATACCAGCTCTAAGCATGAAGGCACACATGCCTCGGTTGATTACACACCTAGCATTGTTTTGCTGAGGACAAAAAACGGAACTATTGTCCCATATTGCCCTAGGTACTAATCCAGAAAAAAATACTTTGGCATTTGGAAGGACTTTCATTACTGCTTGAACCAAGTGTTCCAAATCTGCCAACAAAGTAGGGGCATTGACATAGCCCAAATGGAAAGCACCATAGTGCAAAACTACCACATGGGGACTGTTGATCCTGCTCATATCTTCACAAACTTGTGCAATTCCCTGTACATTGCAATCAGGCACAGTGCTCCACACTACCTCCACTCCTTTAACATCAAAATTCTTTGCAACATGCCTGCATTGAGCATACTGTTGTAAACCATGCACACACATATCTCCGAGCACCAACACCCTGACTTTCTCCACTTCTGCCATCTTCACTACACACAGTCTCTTTGAACACAAATCCACAACCTCAACATCTGATTGGCTGATCCCTACAGTCTTCTTTCCATGCTGGATTTGCTGGAAAACCCCGGATGTAGCACGCCTTGTCCGCAGACAGCATAACTCTTAGACAGCCCTTCTACCATTTCCACTTCATTCTCTATGCCATTCCCTCATTGGATACAGCTAACCAGGCACACAATACGGAGAACGTCCTCAGAAAACCCCCATTTTGTTTATTTTCGAACATTTCAGGACACTGCGAGTGTTCTTAGAACACATTCAACTTGCCATCGAACAATATGGACAACGTCCTCAGAACACCCCCATGTTCTTTATGTACGAACATTTCAGGATACCACAAGTGTTCTTAGAACACTTTCAGCTTGACAACGAACAATACAGACGTCTTCAGGACACACCCTGCGAACATTCCAGGACCCCACGAGTCTTCTTAGAACACTTTCAACTTGACACCAAATCCATTCTGTTTCTTACGAACATTTCAGAACAGCCGTGTTGTCCGCAGAAAAATCGAACACAACAAAAGCATCTAGCCCATAAAAAAAACAGAACATTGAACCTATCTCAGACTCCCCCACCCTCCCCAAACACTCTTACACACCAACACACTCCACTAAATACAATTTTTAATCCAAGTTTCACCGCACTGTCCGCGGGCGTCCGCGAATGCAAGATGGCGGGCGCCACAGTAAATCTGACGCGCTTCACGCACCACGCCATCCAATCAGCAAACACGTTGCATGTCTGCGGACATCACGCAAGCCGCTCGGCCAATCAGGGCACTATCCACGGAGCAAACCGGGAAGTCCGTCCGCGGAGCGAACGGAGATATCACTCATTTTTGTGCATTACATTTTGGTCATTTAAAAAAAAAACTACTGGACGGATATACACCAAATTTGCAAGCCCGTGCCCTGAATTTGGTGTAAATCCGTCCAGCGGTTTGGGCTGTAGGCGTGTGCAAAGTTTTTTCCCATTATGTCTATGGGAAAAAACAAAAGTTTTGGGACCCCCCCTATAACTTTGCTCCCCCTGGACCAAACCTCTCCAAACTTTGCAAAACTTTGCAAATAAATTCAGAGTGTGCCATATACTTTGTTTGCTAAGTTTGGTGAGAGGGAGTGAAGTTATAAACCACCCAAAATATACTCTTCCTATGGAAACACCAACTTAACCATAACTATATGGATGCTACCGGTCCATGTAATATATATATATATATATATATATATATATATATATCTTTGGGGCACTGAAAGATAAATAAAGCATCCGGATTCAAAAATGTTGTTTGGTAGAAAAAAGTTTTCTTTATTTGGATCCTTACAACTCAGCAAGCAAAATTTAAAAGTTAAAGTTACAGGCCATCAAAATATGGCACTCCCATAGTGCAAAAAAGTGCGCGTTTTCGGGCGTTAACGCGTTTCGCGGCAAATCTCGCCGCTTGTTCATATATACACATACACAAACACACTTACATGCACGCACACACATTTAAACAAAATACATTTTCTTACCTTTAATCCATTGGTCCAGGAAACGAGACACATTACTTCAAAAATAATTAATTTCTGTTAAAGGACCGAATCAGAACATAAATTATTTCTTTATGAAGGCAGAGTGATTTCAAACATAAAGTATTTGTTTTTGAAGTCATAGAGCTCCCCTGCTCCATGACACAGAGGCCTCCAGCCTGTAGGCTTCCATGTCATGGGGTGGGGAGCCCTCAGACTTCATAAAGAAGTTGCTTATTTTTCTAGTCACTCTGGCTTCATAAAGAAATACTTTCTGTTACACTGTAACAGAAATAATTTCTTTATGAAGGCAGAGTGACTTCAAAAAGAAACAATTTCTTTTTTCTGTTTTTTATTTTAAATTATTATTTATTTATTTTTAGTCTGAGGGGCCCCCTCCCAGGACATGTGCGGGTCCCCCTGCACCGTGGAGTCTGCAGGGTACCCCGTTACGCCAGTGACTGCAACCTGCACTACATCCTTCCCCTCTATCTCCCATCTAACAAAAAAATACTGTGGGTTACTTACCAAATAAGCAAAACAGAAAGGTGATGGCTCGAAGGTTTCAAATCATTCATAACCACTGGCACACCTGTGTGTTTGAGCTTTGTGCTTGAGGCTCAATGTTATGGGGGCGGGTACTGGAGACTTAAGATGTTGTACTAGTGACTTACAGATGTTGTGAGAGAGTGTTTGAGACGTAATGTGTTGTAAGAGAGTTGAAATGCATTGAATGCAGATATAAGATGTTTCAGGAGGGTAATTGAGACACTGTTGGGGTGTTGAAGGAGGGTACTGGAGACTTATCTTTCTAGTTTGCGTGAGGTTGATGGTGTTGGAAAACGCTGGCGACATAAGTTGCTGGAGGGTGGCACTGTGTAAACATGAAGGTGTTGGAGCAAGGCATTGGAGGTGTAAGGTGTTGGAGGGTGGCACAGGGTAAACATGAAGATGTTGGAGCAAGGCATTGCAGGTATAAGTTGCTGACGAGTGGCACTGGGTAAACATGAAGGTGTTGGAGCAAGGCATTGGGGGTGTAAGGTGTTGGAGGGTGGGAGTGGGTGGCAGACATTTAAAGCTGTTAACGGAGGGCCCTTAGCAACTGGCAGTTAATGGTGGGGTGCCTGTGGTCAAATGGTTGGGGGATACTCAGGTCTGGGTGACTGGCGGGAGTGGGTGGTGCAATGGTTCAAAGTGCACTATTAATAAGAGAATCCATGCATGTATTGTCCAAGTGTAAAAGCATGAAATGCTGCAGCCTCTGATTGTATTCTGGTTGGACTTGGGTTGGTCCGTTGCTGTTTCCAATCTGTGGCCGGACACTTGGCAGACACTGGATGTATGCGCTATGGAATTTAGGCCTCTTGGAGATGCTCTGTTCACAGTTTAGCCCGAGTGATGCACAATAGTCCAGGTTTCTGTGTTGGATGTTTGCTTACATTCACAGTAATTTTGTAATATGGTCCTATACACGCTGATATTAATGCTACATATGGTGATTCATTCTTGTATAAAATGTATATCACATCACAGTGATATCATAACCATATTTGTCTTAGTGTACTGAGGAACAATGCTATTTGATTCCACTTCCTGTTATGTCAAGAGATTAAAGGTCGTATGCCATCACTTCCTCTGATGTCAATTGGGGCCTGGTCAAATGACATCACTTCCCATAATGTCATCCGAGGTTAAGGGTCGTTTGATGTCACTTCCACTACCCCTGGAATTTCGGTGAATTGACATCACTGTGTACACAAAGGTAACAATAACATGTATGAAACTGCACTGGCAAACAGAACTGCCCAACTGTCCTCCGCTCGATTCACTGCGACCCTTAGCACATCTGGCTATGTTTGGGTTTCCTTGCTGGTGTTTGTGTGAGTTGTGCCTTTTTAAGGCTCACTCACTCTCTCAACTCACTTGTTTTAGAGACACTGGTCTGTTCCTAAGGCTGCTGGTGCATGGAGAGTTGCTCTCCCATTTTTATTTTTCTGTGATTTTACTTTGTAACACAAGTAACCTTCAGTGGGGTGCTACAGGGACATTGTGTGCCCCTTTTTGCTTTCCTCTGGCAACGTTTTAAGTGTTTTTTGTATGTGCCCAGTACACGCTGTAGTCACTGAACTGTGTTGTACAACTTTTTCCGGGGCACTCCATTGCACCATCTTTTTTTTAAACTTGATAATAACCGTTTTGAGTACAATATATTCAAAATGGCTTCCCATGGTGATCTATATCCTGCCCCTTGGTCTTCTTGCTTCTTGGCAATTTTCCTGGCCTCTCAGACCAGGAGCATCCAGATAAGGGTGTGCACTTCATCAGAACCCATCACTGAATACCCAGCCAGTGCTTTATGTGACTGGAACTGGTTGAAAGGTACTATGTGATATTTCTGGAGCTTTTAAAAGTGAAAATATCACACTACTGTGGGGGCAGTGTTCACCACCCCAAGCCCCCTCAGGAACCCATACTCCTGGCAAACCCCACCCCAGACACACTGATGCAGACACACAAACATACATACACACTCATGTTTAACCATTCGCCCTTTGACACGCCACAAACATTCCCCCTCGATCCCCACAAACATACGGAGACACTCACTTACACTCCAAAACACCTTGGGCACCTGCATCTCTCCTCCTTTGGCCAGGCTGAACCTGTCAGTCCTTATGCGCACTTGCTTCTGTTGCAGGGGCTGACAGTTCAATTTGGAAAGTGTGAGGAATTAGACCATCAGCACAGTGGGTGTCCTCTCGCATGGGCTTTTTTGACATTTTAAATGAAATTGAATGATGGTGGATCAAGCTCCGAAAAATGTGTGGGGCTAATCTGCACACATTTTTCTATGCTCACCGCACAACATATACATAGACGCGTATACTCTGTGTGGACACAGCCTACAGGCGCAGTCCTTACTGCCATATGTGGTTGGGATATGACAGGAGGAGCACACAATGCATCTCCAGAAGAGGGAGGGCCAAACCTTCCCCCTGACATGGCCAGCCTAATTAACTAACAAAGGCTCCATGGATCCACACCGTCCTTTTGATGGGCCCTGTAGCTGGTGGCACCAATTTGCATACTACCCAGAAAGGAAATCAAACAGGTCCCCAGAGGGCCTGGCTACAGAGGATAACAAAGGAGACAGGAAACCCCAACAACCTTTTATATACAGCTGTGTCAACCTGATGCCAGCTCCTGCCCTCGGTATCGATTGACAGTGAAATGTCATGTCTGGGACTGCGTGTTTACAGCAGTCATCCCGGCAGGAGGACCCCATTCAGACGGTACAGGTATGTGGTATGACAGAGCCAAAATGGCTGATCTCGCAGCAGCTTCAAGGGAGAGCTGCTGCTTTAAATCGGGAACCACAGAGAGTTCCATTAACCAGACACTCTTTGATCCACAAAAGACAGGAAGATGGGTAGGGCTTAGTATTACATGTTTTGACCCGTTTACCTTTTCTGTTGCAAAGCACTCTGGTTATGACCACACGCATACAGGATATTGTTGGTGGGGACCCAGGATTGGTTCATTAAGGTAGGCTTAGTCTACACCAATCCCTGTGGTCCAATTGGCTTTAAATGGGGGCTTGCCCCTCTTTTGACAGATCATCTGAAGGCTTCACAAGAAGCAGAAGGAAGAACTCATCATTGGATCCTGGCTGAAGGTACAGTCTGCTTTACATCTTCCACCATTGAAGGAAGGCCAGGACCTCCAAGAGGGAAACGAGATCCCTCCCCTAAACATCTCCCAGGGATCAGATGGAGATACCAAATCCAGAGGACCCTCCATCAGCTCCAGAACCGGTACCCAGGCAGCACACAGCGAGCCCTGCTAGGTTCTACAGCAAGCTTCCTATGTCAGCAGTGCCAGAGAGTCTCTGAACCCGACACCACGGACAAGGCAGCTGCCTGCAACACTCTCCTCAGCTTTTGGCTATCCACCTTAAATGATGACACAAACCTAGTAAAGAAGGTGGGAGAAGTGCCTCGACAAGCATCTACCGCCGTCCGTCTTAAAGGACATTTTTGAGCCAGTCGAGTCCCTTGAGCTGCAACCGATTGCAACGCTGACCGTTGTTACGCCATAGCCGCTTATAGACTTCCGACACGCCTCGACCAATGCTTCAGACCCGCCGTCCAGCACTGAGACAATTATTCCTGACCCCGAGAAGCCATGTAGGCCAGCCTTCAGCAATCTGTCCAGCCTCACTAAGCGAACTATTTGCTGTATGATATCCACAGCTGTCTCCTGTGTTGACCTCTGTCACAGAAGCTGCAAAGCGCCCTCAAACCGACTCGACCCTATTGAGAACCAAGAACTCCTACAAGCATAAGGTACATTGTGGTTCTGTCCCCCTGGTCCTTCCCTTAGAGACCCAATGCTCCCCTTGCGCTGAAGCCAAGTAACTTTAAACTGTTGTGTTTACCATAGACTCCAACTTGGAGTGTGCCAGTCTAAAGAAAATGCCAGATTCGGCATCTTTACCGGACCAGGATGTTGTGTCCCCTTTCTGTTGCTAATTAATGGTTGCTGTCATGGAGCCAAGTCTCCTTTCTATTGTTATTGTTTCTGTGGGCTGTGCCCACGTGTTAGGCAATAGGCGGGGCTACCGCCTCAGACCTAACTTTGGCGCTGACAATAAAGTAGATCAGATGCACCAGATTGAGTTCCAGTGTTTTATTAGCAACGCTTCATTCATCTGTCATATTGCATGCTGCACAATCGTAACAGACTTTCAAACATAACAATGGCTACGAGGATCCATTAAAGGGGTGTTGTGACACTCCCAGCCGCACACGTAATACAATGCTCTGGCAGGGTGCGTGGGCCGCATCCACGCTGCTACAAGCACCCACGACAGTGCTCATCTTCACGGCCTCATTTCACAATCGGAGGAAGTAATTTATGCACGCAGTGCCGCCACTTAGGAAAATTACATTGTGTGAGCGTTCCATCATCACACCATGCGCTCGCCTCACCGCAGGCCTTCATCCCCAGCACCACCATGGAGGAATCGGATTGCATAACATGAACGCTATGTGTCCACACTTTTCCCTAATTAACTCGCTCAATTTGCAACGTGTGCCACACCAAGCACCACTGAAGTGCTAGCACGTGGAGGACATTATTTACAACCAATCTTAGAACGGCATCAGCCTATCAAAAGTCACATCATCATGTCAGAAGGCAATTCTGAAAGTGGGCTTCAAATCCCCGAGGCCAGCTCTACACCCAGACATGCCAGCACCAGAGAGAAAGGGAACTCAAAATCCTTCCAACTCCAAGCTATGCCACACTTTGATATGTCGGACACCAGCAGCCTGGCACCCAGGTGGGGCAGGTGGTTGAAGGAACTCCACATCTACATAGGGTGAGAGAAGAACGCCGCCTACGGGGCATCCTGCTACACTCATTGGGACCTAGGGTACGTGACATTGTATTTGAAATGCCGGATACCAGCACTGACCCATTCCAGGGCATAATTGACTCATGAAACACGTACTTCGCGTCTTTACGGAATGTTGACTATGAAAAAGATGAAAGCATGGACCATTTTATCATGAGATTGAGAAAAAGAGCCAAATATTGTGACTTTGACAGATATTCTACGGATGAAGCTTTTAAATCCCAGGCCATTGCAGGGTGTGGGTCGCCAGGGTTTCGCAGAAAACTCCTACAGAAAAGCAGAACATTAGAAGAAATTCTTCAACTGGCAAGAGCCGACTCAGCATTAGCACTACAATCTGAATCTCTTGGCAACATCACAATCACGCAAACAGCCAATGCGGCCACCGTGTGCCCCATTCGCACCACAAATGATACAACCGAGCAAAAGAAATGCTACAGATGCGGTTTCAAGTTTCCTCATGTAGGACCGTGTCCCGTCATAGGTCATCACTGCAACAAATATGGGATGGGAAAACCACTTTCAGTCTGTCTGCAAAAGTATCAAATTCTTCCAAACCAATGACTCTAGTAGAGAATCCTGGAGACAAGATGGCCGAAATTCAAGGCTGGTAAGCCCGCGTTCGTACACGAGCCAATTCGCCGTGCCCAGCAGACGTCGCTCACATAGCTCATCACACGACCACGCACCCTCAACCCGGAGACGGAATGAAAGGAGGGAAAATTCCAGTCATCACAGGAGCAGACATGATTCCCAGCAAAGAAAACCAAGACAAAGAATAAGAAATCTAGATGAGTCACCGCAAGGGAGATGGGTCTCTCACTCATCGTCTTCCAACGGAGATCAGAAAAGGGCGTATGTTCATGCCATTGGCAACAACACAGCAGTCAAATACAGCCCAACATTGCTGCTTCAATTAAATGGACACAATTTTGAATTTCTAATTGACACTGGTGCACCAGTAAACGCGATTAACAACAACATCCACAAATCCCTCACTGTGAAGAAAGAGCTGAAACAAGATGACACATTAATATACCTGTATGGGTCCAACAAACCACTCAACTGTAAAGGCATGTTCACTGCCACTTGCCAATACAAGGAGCAACGTCAAAAGGTACAAATGTACGTCATCAAGGGAGATGTCCCAGGTGGAAGCACACTAAGCTTCAAGACAGCCATACAAATGGGTCTAGTCACATAATGTACGAAATTATGTCTGCATACACCACCAGCTCGAAGGACATGATACAAAAGATGTTCCCAGCCCTCTTCAAAGGTCTAGGCGGGTTAAAAGACAAACAAATCAAATTGCACATTAACACACTGATACCGCCGACCGCTCAACATTAGCTTGGCATCCCGCTTAACATCCAGCGACATGTTGAGGATGAAATACAATCACTGCTTCAACAAGACATTATCGAGCCAGCATCAGGGCCTACGCCATGGGTATTCTCGACTGTACCCGTATCCAAGAAAGACAACAAAACAAGTGTACGCATCTGCGTGGACATGCGTGCCCCGAACATGGCCATTGAAAGAGAACGGCACCTTGTACCGCGCATGACCGATATGATGCATCTTCTACATGGCGCCACAGTCTTCTCAAAGCTAGATTTGAACAAAGGCTATCATCAGCTTGAATTACATCTGTCATCCAGGTACATTGCCACATTCTCTACACATCTGGGTTTATTCAGATAAAAAAGACTGAGTTTTGGAGTATCATCTGCGGCCAAAATTTTCCGAAATGAGATCCATCAGGTAATCAAACACATTTCCAACTGCTTAAATTATAGCGATGATATCCTAATATTTGGCACCACTCAAGAGGCACACGAAGACACATTGAGACGAATTTGTATGGCACCGGAGAACGCCCACCTCACACTCAACCCAGACAAATGTGAAATCAGTAAACCCACGTTAAAATTCTTTGGACACATATTTTCGAACAAAGGCTTGCAACCAGACCCTGAGAAAGTACAGGCACTGGTAGAAGCGCCCACCCCTACATCCACGTCAGCGATACGGTCATTTCTAGGGATGGCCAGTTATTGCACGAGATACATCCAAGATTTTGCGTCAGTAAGCACTCCCCTGCGACTCCTCACAGGGAAGAACCAGGACTTTCAGTGGACAAGTGAGTATGAAGATGCATTCAAAGAAATCAAGCAACGCATCGCATCGGCCTCATGCATGGCCTACTATGAGCCAGGATACGACACCGAACTCACAGTAGACGCCAGTCCCGTGGGACTACGGGCAATTCTGGCACAATCAAGACCAGGAGCACCTCCCAACACAGCAAGACGCAGAGTGGCATATGCGAGTCGCAGCCTATCGCCCACGGAATGTGCCTACTCCCAGCCAGAAAAAGAGAGCCTAGCAGTAGTATGGGCGTGTGAACATTCTCATCTCTTCTTATACACCCGCCTTCACCATCGTCACAGACCACCAGGCCCTCACCACCATCTACGGGAAACCTACCGCTAAAATGCCACCTCAAATAGCCAGATGGGGGTTGAGGCTCCAGGAATACTCATTCAACATCATCCACCGACCAGGGAAGGACAGCAACCCTACGAACTTCCTGTCTAGATACCCACTACCGGCTCAAGAAGAACGTCAGTCGGTGAAGTCCAATCAATACATCAGTTACCTCATTGACGATGCACTCCTGAAATCTATCACCGCAGCCGAACTGATGGAAGCCATGAGGAATGATACACACTTACAAGCTGTACAAGAGTGTCTAAAGTCAGGCACCTGTCACAGGAGACGCCACGACATGCACAACCTATCCAATGATGAAAAAGAACAACTGCACACTTTCAAGCTCATACAACACACCGTATCCACATCCCCGGAGGGATCATTGTTGAAATAAAACAGACTTGTCATTCCATCCAGTCTACAAGACCATCTGGTTTCTTTCTTTCTTAGCCATCGCCCATGCTGGACATCGAGGAGTGGTATCAACGAACGTAGTCAGACAAACCCAGAATGCCAAAGACACCCCGGCATTCAAACCGGAACCCATGATAGTAACTCACATAAGTGGATCCATGATAACAGCGGCTAGCCCGCAAGGAACTGTCACGAGAAACTCGTCATTCTTCAAAACCCTTGAAGGAAGCCAAGACCTTGAGACCCCAACCTCGACTGCAACATATGAATCATCAGACATAGACTCTGAATATAGAGGAGAAGACCGAGCCGCTGACGACAGCGACACCGCGCCCAGCGCGGCCCCTGTGCCGACACGTAGCCCGTCAAGCTGAACTATTCGCAAACCCACCAGGTGGATTGAAGAGATGAACTAATGATCCCAAGCAACCACTTAAGTGGGGGGAAGATGTGTCCTCTTTCTGTTGCGAATTAATGTTTGCTGCCATGGAGCCAAGTCTCCTTTCTATTGTTATTGTTTCTGTGGGCTGGGCCCACGTGTTAGGCAATAGGCGGGGCTACCGCCTCAGACCTCAGTTTGGCGCTGACAATAAAGATGATCAGACGCACCAGATTGAGCTCCAGTGTTTAATTAGCAACACTTCGTTCATCTGTCATATTGCATGCTGCACGCCCGTAACCGACTTTCAAACCTAACACAGCACCCTCGTAATGACGACCACATGTCCTGGCTGTCTCTCCTGTTGTTAATTGTACCTACAAACCAACCCCCTGATTTTGGAAATATGCCTCACTGCTCAGCCAACGCTACCCAGAGAGAGTTTTCTATGACCAAGTGTGAACAGCCCTTGCTCATTCACTAGGTTGGCCTCTCAGAAACTCTGCACCCCATTGGTAGTTCTGACAAGAAGCATTGAGAATCTGCAGGCTCCATGCAGCCAGGCAGGCCGGCGTAGACCGGAGAGGCCCAGTGCAGGCAGGCACAGTGCAGGCCGGTTTCAGGTTGGCCTAGCTCAGAGAGGCCCAGTGCAGGCAGGCACAGTGCAGGCCGGTTTCAGGTTGGCCTAGCTCAGAGAGGCCCAGTGCAGGCAGGCACGCAGGCACGGTGCAGGCCGGTGGCAGTTCAGCCTAGAGCAAGAGGCCCAGTGCAGGTAGGCACAGTGCAGGCCGGTGGCAGGCCGGCCTAGCTCAGAGAGGCCCAGTGCAGGCAGGCACGGTGCAGGCCGGTGGCAGGCCAGCCTAGCTCAGAGAGGCCCAGTGCAGGCAGGCACGGTGCAGGCCGGTGCCAGGCCGGCCTAGACCAGAGAGGCCCAGTGCAGGCAGGCACGGTGCAGGCCAGTTGCAGGTCGCCCTAGCTCAGAGAGGCCCAGTGCAGGCAGGCACGGTGCAGGCCGGTGGCAGGTCGGCCTAGACCAGAGAGGCCCAGTGCAGGCAGGCACGGTGCAGGCCGGTGGCAGGTCGGCCTAGCTCAGAGAGGCCCAGTGCAGGCAGGCACGGTGCAGGCCGATGGCAGGTCGGCCTAGACCAGAGAGGCCCAGTGCAGGCAGGCACGGTGCAGGCCGGTGGCAGGTCGGCCTAGACCAGAGAGGCCCAGTGCAGGCAGGCACGGTGCAGGCCGGTGGCAGGTCGGCCTAGCTCAGAGAGGCCCAGCGCAGGTAGGCACGGTGCAGACGGTGGCAGGTTGGCCTAGACCAGAGAGGCCCAGCGCAGGCAGGCATGGTGCAGGCCGGTGGCAGGTTGGCCTAGCTCAGAGAGGCCCAGCGCAGGCAGGCACGGTGCAGGCAGGCCGGTGGCAGGCCGGCCTAGCTCAGAGAGGCCCACTGCAGGCAAGAGGCCAAGCGCAGGCAGGCACGATGCAGGCAGGTGGCAGGCCGGCCTAGCTCAGAGAGGCCAAGCGCAGGCAGGCACGGTGCAGGCCGGTGGCAGGCCGGCCCAGCTCAGAGAGGCCCAGTGCAGTCAGGCACGGTGCAGGCTGGTGGCAGGTTGGCCTAGCTCAGAGAGGCCCAGTGCAGGCAGGCACGGTGCAAGCCGGTGGCAGGTTGGCCTAGCTCAGAGAGGCCCAGTGCAGGCAGGCACGGTGCAGACGGTGGCAGGTTGGCCTAGACCAGAGAGGCCCAGCGCAGGCAGGCACGGTGCAGGCCGGTATCAGGTTGGCCTAGCTCAGAGAGGCCCAGCGCAGGCAGGCACGGTGCAGGCCGGTGGCAGGCCGGCCTAGCTCAGAGAGGCCCAGCGCAGTCAGGCACGGTGCAGGCCGGTGGCAGGTTGGCCTAGCTCAGAGAGGCCCAGCGCAGGCAGGCACGGTGCAGGCCGGTGGCAGGCCGGCCTAGCTCAGAGAGGCCCAGCGCAGGCAGGCACGGTGCAAGCCGGTGGCAGGTTGGCCTAGCTCAGAGAGGCCCAGCGCAGGCAGGCACGGTGCAAGCCGGTGGCAGGTTGGCCTAGCTCAGAGAGGCCCAGCGCAGGCAGGCACGGTGCATGCCGGTGGCAGGCCGGCCTAGCTCAGAGAGGCCCAGCGCAGGCAGGCACGGTGCAGGCCGGTGGCAGGTTGGCCTAGCTCACAGAGGCCCAGCGCAGGCAGGCACGGTGCAGACGGTGGCAGGTTGGCCTAGCTCAGAGAGGCCCAGCGCAGGCAGGCACGGTGCAGGCCGGTGGCAGGTCGGCCTAGACCAGAGAGGCCCAGCGCAGGCAGGCACGGTGCAGGCCGGTGGCAGGTCGGCCTAGCTCAGAGAGGCCCAGCGCAGGCAGGCACGGTGCAGGCCGGTGGCAGGTCGGCCTAGCTCAGAGAGGCCCAGCGCAGGCAGGCACGGTGCAGGCCGGTGGCAGGTCGGCCTAGCTCAGAGAGGCCCAGCGCAGGCAGGCACGGTGCAGACGGTGGCAGTTTGGCCTAGACCAGAGAGGCCCAGCGCAGGCAGGTACGGTGCAGGCCGGCCTAGCTCAGAGAGGCCAAGCGCAGGCAGGCACGGTGCAGGCCGGTGGCAGGCCAGCCTAGCTCAGAGAGGCCCAGCGCAGTCAGGCACGGTGCAGGCCGGTGGCAGGTTGGCCTAGCTCAGAGAGGCCCAGTGCAGGCAGGCACGGTGCAGGCCGGTGGCAGGCCGGCCTAGCTCAGAGAGGCCCAGTGCAGGCAGGCAGGGTGCAAGCCGGTGGCAGGTTGGCCTAGCTCAGAGAGGCCCAGCGCAGGCAGGCACGGTGCAGGCCGGTGGCAGGCCGGCCTAGCTCAGAGAGGCCCAGCGCAGTCAGGCACGGTGCAGGCCGGTGGCAGGTTGGCCTAGCTCAGAGAGGCCCAGCACAGGCAGGCACGGTGCAGGCCAGTGGCAGGCCGGCCTAGCTGAGAGAGGCCCAGTGCAGGCAGGCACAGTGCAGGTCGGCACAGTGCAGGCCGGTGGCAGGTTGGCAGGCCGGTGGCAGGTTGGCCTAGCAGTGCAGGCAGGCACGGTGCAGGCGCGCAGTCACATACAGTTGCAGGCGATCTTCCTCGGAGGCACGGCGGCGATCGATAGCCTTCACATCGACTCGGAATCCAATATCGACTCGGAATCCAATATCGACGACTGCTTGAAATGTCGCCGGCTGCGGCGGCCCAGTGTCTCATCCGCGCGTGGCTCGGCCGGCGCTCATCCCTCCGCCGAGAGATATTAAAGGGCGCCTCTGAGGCAGGGACGCCTGCTCGTCTTATTAAATGCCCTCTCACCCCTTGCTGCCTAGCCTCTCAGGGTGAAAATATTAAAACAGAGTCTAACCAGGCAGCCTGTCAAGGCAATCATTATATTCTGCGCTCATGCCCCCCCTCCCAGCCCCCTCCTTGCCCTTTCCAGATTGCTGCCTCCCCATCTCCCTAGCCGCGCCCCCCTCATCCCCCCCGGGATTGGCATCTATCATCAGCAAGCCATGGGGGGTCAGAAGGGCACGGCATTGCACTGAGCTTACAGTGCGAGACTTTAAGGAGCAGTGTCTGTGCAGGGAAGGAGGGTGGGGGGCGCAGCTGTAGGATTCCCCCTCCCCCCGCCACCCCATCGGCCTGGTGCCCGTGCTGGGTGCGCAGTCCTGCTCGTGCGGGCACGCGGCCCTCTGCAGGCGGCTTATGCGTCCTATTTCCTTTTATTTCTGTGCACATCGCTCTGCAGCACCTGCCCATTTTAACGGCGGCTTGGAAAGCCCCCAAATCTGCCGGGCTTGGAAACTGCCGTCTTCTAAAAACAGAAGCACTGCAGGGGTCCTCTCAGCGGGGCACCCAGGAAGGACTGGAGGGGTTGGGGAAGGTAACTGCCAACTTGGTCACTGAGGGGTAGGACTGTGGGGTCCTCTCAGTGTGGCACCTGCCCCCCCTCTCCCCCCCTAGATGCCTCCAGCGGAAGGGCTGGAGGGTTTGGGGAGGGTAACTGACAACTTGGTCACTGAGGGGCAGGACTGTGGGGTCCTCTCAGCGGGGCACCCAGGAAGGGCTGGAGGGGTCACTGAGGGGCAGGACTGTGGGGTCCTCTCAGCGGGACACCCAGGAAGGGCTGGAGGGGTTGGGGAAGGTAACTGACAACTTGGTCACTGAGGGGCAGGACTGTGGGGTCCTCTCAGCGGGGCACCCAGGAAGGGCTGGAGGGGTTGGGGAAGGTAACGGACAACTTGGTCACTGAGGGGCAGGACTGTGGGGTCCTCTCAGCGGGACACCCAGGAAGGGCTGGAGGGGTTGGGGAAGGTAACTGACAACTTGGTCACTAAGGGGCAGGACTGTGGGGTCCTCTCAG
Source organism: Ambystoma mexicanum (assembly GCF_040938575.1). NCBI lineage: Eukaryota > Metazoa > Chordata > Amphibia > Caudata > Ambystomatidae > Ambystoma > Ambystoma mexicanum. The sequence continues at coordinate 57,522,387 of NC_090929.1, read as the reverse complement.
TGGGACACCCAGGAAGGGCTGGAGGGGTTGGGGAAGGTAACTGACAACTTGGTCACTGATGGGCAGGACTGTGGGGTCCTCTCAGTGTGGCATCTACCCCTACGTCCCTAGATGCCTCCAGAGGAAGGACTGGAGGGGTTGGGGAGGGTAACTGCCAACTTATTGCCGGAGGGGCAGGACTGTGGGGTCCTCTCAGTGTGGCTTCTACCCCTACGTCCCTCCACAGGAAGGACTGGGGGATTTGGAGAAGGTAACTGGCAACTAATTCATTGAGGGCAGGACTGTGGGTCCCCATTCGTGGGGAATGTAACCCTAGGTCCCTCTAGAGTAAGGGTTGGGGGATTTGGAGGAGGTAACTGTCAACTCGGTCACTGAGGGCCCCCCTACGTCCTGTAACAGATGAAACTGGGCCTAGGGCACTCGGGTACGGTATCGGGCTCCTTGGCCCTTCAGGGGCCACGGCCTCTCAGTAGAGTCTCTGCCCTTGGGTCCTGCCGGGGAGAACGTTGGCCTGGGGCTCTGGGCGAGGCATCTGCCCTTTCGCCATTCAGAGGCCAGGGGGTCCTTGGGTGCAGTATCTGCCTATCTTCCTGCCAGAGCTGGTCCTGGATGGAGGTGGAGGGGGGTCTGTCAGGTGTGTGAGACCTTGATTATTCAGGGGACAGGATGACAGAAGACCAGGGGGGGGGGGGGTCCTCTGACACGTAGGTCAAGCCACAGCTAGTGTTAGAGGGCCTTTCTGGGGGTATCAGGCAAGTGGACATGCCATGGTGTTATTTGCTGAAGCTGTCAAGCTGGGACCTGTAACAGAGTTAACGGGACACTGCTCCTTTAAGGAGTCAGGCCAACACAGGGAGGAACCACGTCACGGCAGGGACACGTGGGAGGAAGCGCAGGCGATGGAGAATGTAGTACACAAAAGATTAAGGAAGAGGAAGGAAGCGGGAAGTCAAGGGTAGAGATTTGAATCCAGGCCCTCTGTGTGTGCGTCCTGTTATTCCTCGATCCCAAGTTGGTTAAACAACTGGCGACGAGTTCCTGCTACCCCGCACACCACCACATGACCGTCCATGGTGATCCCACTTACGGAACCCAGTGATCCAGCCGAAGCAAGTATCCACCGACTGCCAAGCCGGCACGCTGCTGCAGAGATCCCTTTGGCACTCTGCCAGTCCTCTCCCTCCCATGCCAGCACCCACTGGCTATCAAGCCGACAGGTAACTACTGTTCCATCCCGGCACTTCGACAGTTCTCTCAATGGCAACGCTCCAACCGGAGGACCGCAGCAGCTACCAGCAGCCTCCGGCAACCCTCCAGAGTGCACTCCGCTCTACGGGCATTCAGCCCCGCCACCGCCAGGTTTCCAAGAGCGCTCTGCCCTACAGGCATTCTGCCTCACCGCCGCCGAGCCTCCAGAGGGCACTGCGCCATGCTGTTTGGGCCTGCAGCAGGGGTCCTGCTACCCATGCTATGGATCCACAACGGGCAATCCACCCTACTGCAGCACGCCTCCAATGGATGTTGACTGCCAACCCACTACACACAGCAAGTTACTATCCGGCATCACCACAAGAGGCAACCACCCATCCTGATGATGCCATGAGAGGCCCACCTAAACGGTAAGAAGTTGCACAAACACAGCACCACACGGCTAACCAACCACAAGCCGCGAGTGACCCAGAACCAGGCCGGTGGTCTACCACACATACCCCACAATGGAAGAATCCACACAAGCTCCCCAGGCACTACTGCCATCGACCACAAGGGCGGCATTTCTTTGCAAGCCACTCCCATTCACACTAGTGCCACACCATGACAAATGCCTCTGGTGGGTTGGGTGGGAACAAGACTTCAAGGAGGTTTTTACCAATCTGACAGGAAGGGAGATTAAGGCCATTATGAAGACAAGACCAGATCGTTAAAGAGCCACCGTATAACACCCTGGTTGACGCACTAAATATAAAATGAACCATTCAGCCAAATAGATATTATGAACGCTGTGTGTTCAACTAATGCACACAGCAAGCCCAGGAAACCATTAACGTGTTTATGACACGTCTGTGACATACACGAGTGCACTGGCAAATTACATAGTTTTCCGATGAGGAGGCCATCTGGCTGAGGGTCATTCAGAGATGTACAGTGTCCACATTTAGAAAACTCCCGCTGGGTGACACCATAGAACTCGCGAGAGTTTATGGGAGAGTAGATCTTCAAGCAGCATCCATGGAACAACCAAACAACAAGAAGATAGAGAAAGGGGCAAAGACCAGGAAACAGACCGCAAACCACATGGCGACCGCAGAGTCAGCCGCAAATGTCAGCTCACCAGCCAGACAGACCCCAGAGGTCATGCTATAGGTATGTTTTTGCTTACCCTCATGCAGGAGCATGCCCGACGCTCACACAGATGTGCTCAAACTCGGGCAGGGAAGGACACTTTCAAACAGTCGGGAGAGAATGGAAGCATTTTCCCACGATGAGGTTAAGCCCCACGACAGCCTGGAGACAAGGAAACAGATCAAACCCACCCCTGCAAGGCCAAGGGAGAATGACGCAAGGACATAACCCAGGTGGACGCAGGTACATAAGAGCCTTGGAAGAGGCGCTGGACTATGAGACAGACCAAGAGGACGATCAACTTCATCCAAACCCGTGATATAGAAATGAATATGATGGCCCACCAAACCTCCACCAGGGAAACATGGAACACCCGATGGACTCATATTATAACGAACCACAGGAATCCGATCAGGACTATTCAAACTATTCAGATGAATATGTCAACCCTATGTACGAGGACCAGGAGGCAGACGAAGCCCGAGAGTAAACATCAATATAGGAGGAAAAAATCAGTTTCCTGATAGACACAGGGACCACCAGGGTCTGACTGGGACAAGAAATAGGCCCGGTCACCCAAAAAAGAGTGGCCCCCCCTCGTCTCATGACCCTTGACCTCTGTCATTTGACCCCACCCCAAAGTGACATCACGGGAAGCGATGAAACACAACCTTTCACCCCTTGACAAAACAGGAAGTGTCATCAAATAGCATTGTTCCTAAGTACACTAAATTACTGTGAATCCAAGCCAAGGCCAAATGATAATATGTTTTTGTATAGCACTTGCGCTTAAGCACTTTTTTTATAGAACACATATGCATACAATATCACCCAACCTGTGTTGGTACTCATGTATTGACCTAAGAAGGCTTTTTGAGAAGAAAAAAACAGAATAGAAAAAAATGATATCTTTTTTTCCAATTTTATTTTTTTTTAAACCGACCCATGCATGGCCAGAAACCGGCCCCCACACCCCAGGGACGATTTTGGCCCAGCAACAGGCCAAAAGGCAGAGGGCGAGAACAAAGGGGATCACAACAAGCTACCTTTCGACGTCCACACCGGAGGTAACAAAACTAGGTGTCAAGCCACATATGCTCATGAAAAACCATCTTTCCTTTAACAAATATCACGAGATGGAGGGCTCATTATTAACCAAAACATCTCATATATTTATTATTCTGTAATGGGTCATAACACAGACCATTTGGTCACATTTGCAAATCTCAACAACATAAAACAAAATTATAAAAGAGACAATTGATCAACAGTTGTGATCCTTGCGTTCCTTCACACAGTGCATTTTATCATAGGTGATGTTAGTCACACATGGGTGACTTTAGACTTGCCCGTTCATGTTTGCTATGATATAAAGCCCCCATTTAAATTGTGTCAACATGAGTAGATCTGTTTCCAGCCTTAATGTTTGATAGGCACAACGACTGTCCCTTGTTCTTATACTGGTTGGTCGTGTGTGTAAGGCTTTCCTCAGGACACATCAAACCCTCGTCTTGGAGAGTGCAGGATGTCACAAGTACTGTTGTGGAAATGCCTCACAGTATCTATAAAAACAGAGACATACATATCAGTGTACACAAAAACCAGAGCCTCTCGTTATTTACAAAGATGAAACACCTTTGTGCACATAAACATGAAAAAATGTTTCTCATCAATAGACAGTCTGTCATTCCAGCCTTTTATTGCCTACCAAAAGTCCATAAAGATTTGAATACACCTCCTGGTCGCCCAATTTTTTCGGCCATCGACTCATTGCTTGAACCATTGTCGGTATATGTAGATGTATTCCTTAGGCCTTTTGTCAGTAAGATGAAATCATTTGTACAAGATTCAACCTCTATGATAAAAATTATTCTAAATGAGCTCACAGTGGACCCGCAAGATCTGTTGGTCACACTAGATGTGACGTCCCCCTATATTAATATACCGCAAATTACATGCATAGAGGTCATGGTAAATCTTTTGGAAACACTTGAGGAAAAACATCCACCATCAGCATTTATTGCAGAGTGCATCCATCTAGCACTAACCAAGAATTTGTTCATATGGAATAGTGTCTTTTTCCAACAGCTCCATGGCACAAGTATGGGGGAAACCTTTGCCCCCGACTTGGCCAATCTGTACATGGACCATTTTGAAACCACCAACATCTATGCACTTGACAACCCATACCAGGCTAACATCAAGGCCTGGTATTGTTACATTGATGATATCTTTATGGTGTGGCGAGGTACCAAGGATGAGCTGGGGGTTTTCAATGTATGGCTCAATACAAGAGAAGCCTCGATACAATTCACATGTGAATCCAACTGTAGTAGTATCGCCTTTTTGGACTTATTGATTTACTGCATGCCTGAAAATAAGGTTGGCACTAGCCTTTACAAGAAACCCACTCAAAAAAACATGTTACTACAATTCCACAGCTATCACCCACAATCATTGAGGGAAAATTTACATTTTGGTCAGTTTCTCTGCATTAGGCGCAATTGCTCCGATAAAGCTGACTTTAAAAATCATAGTCAGGCACTCAAACTCAACCTAAAAGAGAGAGGTTACCCCTCTCACATCATTAGAAGAGCATATAAAAAGGCTGCGAATATCTCGAGGGTGGATTGTCTATCTAAACAAAGTAAAACCATGTTAGACAAAATTACCTGTGTGTCTTCTTTTACTCCAATTAGCAATGACCTAAGAAAAAAAAATATTGGCCAATTGGAAAATGATTAATACTGAAGACTTTAATATTCCTCCACCCCGTTTTGCCTTTAAGCGGCTCACCAACATCGGAGACAAATTAGTCCATACCTATCCTCTGCCAAAAACAAGTGAAAACACTCAGCCTACACTATGGCACCTACCACCAGTGATAGGACATTTTAAATGCGGCAAGTGTAGCATGTGCCAGTTCACGAGAAATTTGAAAACCATTGACCTAAAAGGGAAAATGTGGAAGCTAAACACATTCAGTAATTGTGCCACCAAGTGGGTCATTTACTGTATTAAATGCCCGTGGGGGCTCTTGTACATTGGCAAGGAGAAGCGACCGGTACGGACCAGAATTGGGGAACACCATTGTTGCATCAAAAATAACACGGCAGATAAACCGCTGGTTGAACACTATAAGAAGGCTAAACATTCACACAATGATATCTTTTGGTGTGTGTTGCAAAAGATTGATAATCACCCACGCGGGCGTGACCGTGATAAAAAACTGCGTAGACTCGAACAAGAGTGGATATACAATTTGGACTCAGTTAAACGTGGTCTAAATTTATATACTGAATGGGGCCTATTTATACGTAAATGACCACACATCACCATAACAGCACCGAGGTGAGCATATGAGACATACAAAATCTTGCCTGAATATGCATACATCCACATTGGTATAGATATACTTTTCAGGTCTCTGATAGCAGAGCTGATTGTAGCACTATATATAAACAAACAGAAAAAGGTTTGTTTTGCAACACACACTTTGGAATACCGTATGCCAGTCCTTTATATTTTATTGGACATTCGACTCGTACTCCTCAAGATGGCTGCCAGAGGTCAATCACATGACCCTATACACAACGTAAGCGTCCCCGTAACGCTGAACCAGCAGAACAACAACGCTGACTTTTGTTTGAAATAACGCTGATACTTGGCTCGCAAGTGCGCAGTGAGCTTTTGTGGAAACTAGACATCCCGCAGTGCTGTCAAAACCAGAAGTAAGTCATCTAACATTTGTGAATGTTTTATTCGCCCTTCGCATACACGGATCGACACTAATTTCAGCCGCACACGTGTTTTTCTTGTCTTGCAAACTAGGCATTGACGCTGACCTGAAATCGATCGTAGACTACACGAAAGATTGTTTTTCCTTCTTGCCTGCAGACAAGCAGCAGTGGCTGCACCAGGTGGGATATACCACTTTCACTTCCTTTTTGGTAAATGAATAGATAGTTTCCTCCAACTGTATTAGATTAACCGAACACTCTAATGTGTCTTTTTCTTTATTCACATTAAGACACAAAACTTTCCGAAAATGACGGTTTATCTAAGAAAAACCACCTTGATTCGTGAATGAATATATGACTCAGAAGAAGCCATAAAAGGCATGTTTTCTTCTCCATATATCGCTCTCTGCTAAATAAAATGCAGACCACAATCAACAAATAACCAATCATTAATTTCTTTATATAAAAAATGGATGTAGCAATAGTACAAAACATAAGGTGCCCACTGAAATGGGTACAAACAATAGACCTTATCTCATGTAGGGCACAGAGTGAAATTACTTTAAATGAAGAAACCATCAGCACTGTACTAATTAGACAGTACAATAATATGCAATATAATGTATGAGGCCCACCTAACTAGATTGAGAGGTCAAACAAATGGCCTCAACCACTTTTTTATGCAAAAAATAGTATTGTAAATAACGAGAGGCCCTGGTTTTTGTGTACACTGATATGTATGTCTCTGTTTTTATAGCTACTGTGAGGCATTTCCACAACAGTACTTGTGACATCCTGCACCCTCCAAGACGAGGGTTTGATGTGTCCTGAGGAAAGCCTTACACACACGACCAACCAGTATAAGAACAAGGGACAGTCGTTGTGTCTATCAAACATTAAGGCTGGAAACAGATCTACTCATGTCGACACAATTTAAATGGGGGCTTTATATTATAGCAAACATGAACGGGCTAGTCTAAAGTCACCCATGTGTGACTAACATCACCTATGATAAAATGCACTGTGTGAAGGAACGCAAGGATCACAACTGTTGATCAATTGTCTCTTTTATAATTTTGTTTTATGTGGTTGAGATTTGCAAATGTGACCAAATGGTCTGTTTATGATCCATTACAGAATAATAAATATATGAGATATTTTGGTTAATAAAGAGCCGTCCGTCTCTTTATATTTGTTAAAAGAAAGATGATTTTTCATAAGCATACGTGGATTGACACCTAGTTTTGTTACCTCCGGTGTGGACATCGAAAGGTAGCTTGTTGTGATCCCCTTTGTTCTCGCTATTTGCACTCAGTCCTCCTTCAACAAGCCCCTATATAGAAAGAGGACCCACGTTGCATCAGTGTGCTCACTGACTTTCTCACGAAAGGCAGAGGGGCCAATCCGACCCTGGAGACCACCGTCAATATTATGGGCGAGCAGGAGTTTCTACAAACAGCAGATAAGCACATTCTCTCCAGATCAATGGCGAGGATATTCCTGTGGGGCATGAGCAAACCACGACAATCTATTGGACAATTTCCATGCACTCTGGTTCCCGAAAAATGATTGACAACAGCCACCATCCATGTTGTATGCAGTTCCACCAGAGAATGCTGCCTTCGCATTTACAAGATGGCCAAACAAATATGCCTCATCGATGTACACTACCAAGACACTGATGTAGTGCAGTGCACCGCAGGGTCACTAAGAGGAGTGGAAACCATATACAGAATATCGCCTGCACCACTATCAAAGGATCTGATTCTAACAAAGTTCCCAGGGTTATTCCAAGGGCTATAAAAACTGGAAGGAGTGGTTTTCAAACTACGCATTGATGACTCAATATGCCCTGCCCCCCAACACCTGACAAGGGTCGGGTTCCATTTACCACAGGTGGTATAACAAGAAATCCGTCAACTGCTACACAATGACGTCATAGAGCGAGCAGTTAGCCCAACACTGTGGATCTCCCTGCTTGTAACCGTCCCCGAAGAACAGGGTTGCATAAGACTATGCATCGACATGAGGGTTGCCAACACAGCCATTCAACTAGAGCGGCAACCTGGTCCCAACAATGAGGACATGATTGTCCAACTGAACAAAGCCATGACGTTCCTAAAGCTTGATCCTAACCAGGGATGCCATCAGCTAGAACTGCATCCCACATCCAGGGTAATTACTACATTCTCAATGCATGAAGGGCTATTCTTTTATAAATGTTTACATTTCGGGATATCCTCTGCGGCAGAGATATTTCAGGAGGTCATCCGCCAAGTCATACTTCCCATAAAGTCTGTATTTAACTATAGCGACGACATCTTAGTCTTTGGTACATCCCAGGAAGAATATGATCAGGCACTGATGAAGGTCTGCTCAGCACTACAACAGCAGGTCTAACACTCAACTTAGAAAAATGCAACATCAATAGGAAGAAACTTCGATTTTTTAGGCACATTTTCTGAGACACAGGCATGATCACAGATCCTGACAAAGTCAGCACAATTGCAAATCTGGCAGCCCCCACTCAGACATCAGACGTCCAATCGTTCCTTGGCATGGCGGGCTATTGCGCCAGATACCTCCCTCACTACACAATGCAAACTAAACCCCTCCTTTGCTTCCTGCAAAAGGACTTCATATTCCAGTGGACAGACAAATGCCAGAAGACATTCGAATACATCAAAGGGGACCTAGCTGAAGCAAAACGGCTCGCCTATTTTGACCCGGCCTGGCACATTGAAATCGCTGTGGATGCAAACGCGGTAGGGTTAGGAGCGGCCCTAGCCCAAAACAAGAAGGAAGACTCGTACCCAAGACACATCATGGCCTACTCCAGCAGGGCACTTTCACCAACAGAAAGTGCATACTCCCCGGCAGAAACAGGGATCCTCACAAAAGTCTGGGCGCATATGCACTTCCATAACTTCATCATCGGGAAAAAGTTATCTTTGGTGACAGATAATCAGTGTTTGCTCTCATTATTTGGCAATCCACGCATCAAGATGCTGCGATTCCACCTGCAAGACTAATATTACACCATCGTGCACAGGCCAGGTGGGGATCGTAACCCTGTCGACTACATCTCTCGACACCCAGTGGGTGATCAATTAACAAAAAGAAGAGGAGATGCTGAGTACATTCAATAAGTCACGGCCAATGCGATGTACCTGGCACTCACATTGGATATTGTTGCACAGGAGTCCCTGAGGGATCCATCATTGTGATCGCCATAAAGCTAACCAACAACAACAAATGGAGAGACTATTAAAGGCAACTCCAGTTTCATCCGAAGGCTTATAAGGCAGAGCTATAAAGACTTGTGAAGATACACACACAGCCAGCGGTGATGGACCAGACAATCCTACCCAGACGCTGCAGACTCATTGAGCCCATGTATCTAAGAAGATGGGTCATAAAAATGGCTCATTGAAGGCACAGGTGTGCAAAGAACAAAAAGAAACTACTGTGCCAACATGTGTGGCTCCCAGACATGGAAACCCTCGTCAAAGACATGATATGCCACTGTCTATCATGTCAGTGCACAGCCAGGGCTGGCCCCCCATTACCACTAGAACACACAGAAATCCCAGATATGCCATGGCACAGAGTCGCCATAGACTCTTTTGGACCAATGGAATCGGGAATACCTATTTGTAATGATCAATGAATTCTCGAGGTTACCAATAGTCAAAATGACACATACAATGGCATTTCCACAGGTGGCAGGAGTGATGGACGAAAAACTCAGTGAATGGGGGATCCCACACGATCAAATGCAATAATGTCTCTCCATTCAATAGGCATGAATTTGCAAGGTTCACCAGACACATGGGGTTCATCCATCAGATCACACCACTATGGCCCCAGGCCAATGGGATGGCTGAGAAAATCATGTAATCTATCAAGAAAACAATTCAGAGAGCAAACATAGAAGGAACATCAACACATCAGACACTAAGAGACTACAGAAACACGCCACATGAGGCCACAGGGAAAGCGCCAGCAGAAATCATGATGGTGTAGTGGAGGTCCCAAATAAAGCCTGCACTCCACTCATCCATTTTGAAGTACCAGGAACATTCACACCAAAATATGTGACGTATGATGAGCAAATAAACCAGCAGAGAGCGGCAGCAGGGCTCTGCCCAGTACCTATCAGAAGAACAACATCTATTGAAATCCCAATACCTAGAAAACCATGGACAGTAAGGTACCCATTGAGACAACCCTACCAGCAAATGAGACGAAATGAAGATTGCCTAAGTATAGTCCCGGAGGAAATCAAAAAGGTCTTAATGGAAGACGAATGGTGACGTCACGAGGACCTGGACTGACGTACAAGTAGAAGAAATGACAACCCGAGAATGACTCCCAGAGACGAAACGCCATGAATAAGGATGTCGTGAACCTAAAAGGAGAGAACGATGTTGAAGTACAAAGAAGCTTAAGCTGTAAACAGGATGAAGATATTCAACCAGCTAACACCTGTACATATGCCTGGAACCGCAAGAAAGCCAAGAAAACAATGCAGCTTGCAATGCTAAGTAGAAGAATAGAGCGGCAAACACTGTTATACATAATCTACCTCAAAACAAAGCACAGTATTATCAGTGTTATTTCACTTTGCAAACGAAGCAGACTCAACCCAGGTTACTAAAAGCTGAATGAACAGAGATTCATATTCTAACAAAACGAGAAGAGACGGCTGAATCGAAACTCGGCAGATGCAACTCATGCCAGGAGAGCCAAGGTCATACCAATAGAAGGAACAAACAGTAGCTACATATAATTGAAACTTAAGAACAGAATATCCTGTCTCTGACAGGTCAAGATAAGGACGCGCAGGCAGGTGGCAAGCTGAATAAGAATCAAATGCACAAATTGAGAGAAAATAGGCAAATTCACGGAGTCTACATCACGTGACCTTCCGAGCAAGGAGAAGCACAAGTTCAAACCTACGCTTGGCATCCACCCAGGAAGAGATATCGGAACTTTCCCAGACAGAAGATGCAGTTTCAAGGCCAACCACAGTAACATAATTGACACATAGTTATGGAAGTGATGATTGATTGTAACCTTAATTGGAGAAAGGCCAGGTAACTAGGGGGCACCCTGCACCTGGCTGACCATTCTGCGTGCTGCTAAGCAAAGTGGAAATGTATGCATGGAGTTGGTGCCAACTCAATCACAATGGACCAAATAATATAGGGTCCTATAGTAAGTAGAGCCAATGGGACGCTGTACTTTTAGTGACTTCTACAGTAGTCATCTTTGAAGGAAGGGCTTAGACGCACACCTGACTCACTCTATTACCATATATAGATATAGTACCTATATTAAAGTTACCTTTTCCTAACCAATAGAATTGCATGTTAACTTTGAGTGTTACACATTAATTATGACGAGTTTTCTGTATAAATTCTATTATTTTTATGACGTTCATTGGAGTTGATCGAGAAGGGCGATTGCATCACTGCTTATTTCCATGACTCCCCGTTTTTTGTACTTGTCATTGAATGTACTCCCTTTGCCAAACCATTGAGTTGTCCTTATTGATTGGTGTTGGAGTAATAAATCTGCACCCCCATCCATCTCAAGTGGGCAGCTATCCCGTCTTAAAGTACTTTGGGAGCAAACCTCGGCTCTATGGGCTGGCCGGGGGTATCCGGAGAACACTGGCATATCAAGTTAACACCAGGCTCATCAAAATACCGGCAGAGCGCAGTGACAAGGGTACAGAAGTTAAAGAAAGAGAGGCCACAAGCAAACACCGAGCGAAGCAAGAGGCAGATCGCAGGAGAGGGGCAAGACCAAAGGAGTTTAGAACGGGAGAAGAAGTACTCATAAGATAACGAGTACACAGGAAAACAGACTCAAGATATGCAGCAACCTCGTTCAACATAATGGCTGTAAAGGATCAATGGTGACTGCAACAAAGAGAGGTCAATGCCTCATACCTCAAACACCTGTTCAGAAAGGAGGCCATTTACTCGGAAGCCAGCGAACATGACGCTGCAGGAGAAGACCCACCTGAGGACTTGCTGGGAGATGCCGAAGGGGCTGGAGTGATCCCTCAGGCCGTTTCCTCGGAGGCCAGCGAACATGACGCTGCAGGAGAAGACCCACTAGAGGACTTGCTCAGAGATGCTGAGGGGCTGGAGCGATCCCTCAGGCAGTTTACTCGGAAGCCAGCGAACATGACGCTGCATGAGAAGACCCACCAGAGGACTTGCTGAGAGATACCGAAGGGGCTGGAGCGATCCCTCAGGCCGTTTACTCGGAAGCCAGCGAACATGAAAGCCAGCAAACATGACGCTGCAGGAGAAGACCCACCAGAGGACTTGCTGAGAGATGCTTAGGGGCTGGAGTGATCCCTCAGGGAGAAGAACCAAATCCAGAAGCGATAACTCAGAACAATGATCGAAGCAGACCCCAGAGAACAATCAGGAGACCGCTGCGTCTGGAAGAAGAATGCTGAGACCACCAAAGGACATTGTGAGGGGGTGATGTTACAGAGTTAACGGGACACTGCCCCTTTATGGCGTCAGGCCCGACACAGAGAGGAACCACGTGATGGGAAGGACATGTGGGAAGAAAGAGAGATGATGGGAGAAAGGGCACTAGTACAGGAAAGATTAAAAGGAAGAAGGTGAGAAATGAAGGAGAGAGATTTGAATACAGGCCCTCTGTCTGTGCGTCCTTTTATTCCTTGATCCCAAGGTGGTTAAACAGGCCCCAGGCCACTCCCCGCCATCTGAGGTGGAAGTTCTGTGAGTTCTTGCACAGCTGGTGGTAGTCAAAATGGCATCTTGCTAGTGTAACCTTAGCTTCTAGCAAACATTTGCCCCTCACAGCGGTTTCAATTCGGGGTTTTGACGTCCCAAACCACAAGCGATTATTTTTTTTTATAAAACTTTATTTGTTTTTAGTACAAAGATCTTTACAAATAATTTGTAAATAAAATACAATTAAAGCTGAAAAATACACAACCTATAGAAACAAATATTAAACTGTAACATCAATATGAAATTTCAATTTATAATAATCCTGACACATAAATCAACTAATAAGAACCATCCGCTTTTTTCTCTCTAGTTAACTCTATCGATTTCATTTGCAATAACATTTGCCAACCTAGTTGTTTTAATTACAGAGGTGGTTGTGGCTCCCCACATCCATGTAAGCCAGATCCAGTTTCTAGCTAGGATCGTGTTTGCTTGCAAAAATGAATTAATTATTTTACACCGATCATTTTCAAAATACGGACAATAAATAAAGAGGTGTTTTAAAGATTCCTTTGATAGATTACAGAATCTGCATATTTCCGTTTTTTGTGCCAATATTTCATTCTGACCCTGAAATAAATCTAATCGGAATAACATGAACGTTTTACGTACATTAGAGCAAGGACACAATGTTAAATAAGTAATACGTGGTAATTGATTATGCAGAAATTTGGAATATTCAGCAAATGAGGAATAACTTTTCATCTTTGAGCAATTATCCGCCCAATCACATTCAAACCATTTTTTCTTAATTTTCATTTGAAACAACTCTAGATCTTCAACAGAAATGTTAATTTTCTCAAGTAGCAAAAGCATTCTTGCTTTATAATGTAATATAGATGGAGGATTATTACTAGTTAACATCTTATTTAACGCAATATACAATGAGTTTTTGGGTGGAACCATCATTTTGTCTAAATTCAAAAGTAAACACCAGTTATATCTAGCTGATAAAGAGACGAGGCCTAATTCATGTTCAACAACAGCGTTAGGCATCGAAGCTGGTAAACCCAAAGTATATTTCCACATAACACCTTGCAATTGATCCAGGAGGGGCCCCAAATCGTAAAGAAATAATTCAACACCATATAACATGATTGCCTCTACTTTTTTTCAGATAGAATTCGAAAAGTGGAGTTAGTGAAAATGTATAGATTTTATGCAGTAAAATTTACATTTGGCACTTTAAAGGGAGGACCTTTACCATTAGGAGTTCTTTCATTCTTTTGTATGACATTTTATTTGTCAAGATGAGTCCTAAATAAGGTAAGTTAATAGAAATTGCAATGGGAGAGGGACCAATCTTTGCCATACTTTTTTCTTGTTAGAGAATATGATTATCTTAGATTTTTGAGGATTGACGGTTAAGTTGTTACTATTACAGTATTGAAGAAAACTTTCTAACTTCATTTGAAGTCCTGATTGCGTGCGGTCAAACAGCAGGATATCCTCTGCATTCGCTAGCCATGAAAGGGAGAAGGCTCCAATACGAACTGCAAAGGATTTGTCAATATTCCATATTTCTTCAATGTCGGCCAAGTAGAGGTTAAAAAGGATAGCTGCAAAGTTGCATCCTTGTTTAACCCCCGTCCAACTCGGAATAGCATCAGTGAGAGAACCTTCCCGATTAATTCTTCCCTTAAAGTTTGTTTTGTAGTGCAAGATTTCTATTAAAGTAATCAGGTATTGTGGAAGATTAGCTTTATGTAATTGTTCCCAAAGTTTGCTTCTTATCACACAATCAAAGGCTGCTTTTAAGTCAAGAGAGGCGACAAAGATGGGACTATTGTCAGGACAAGTAGCATGCACAATGATGCGTTCAAGAATGCAAGCATTGAGGGGGGTCCCCATGCCTTTGCGAAACCCCACTTGGGCTTGGCGTAAACAGTTATCTTTCCGGCAAAACATTTCTAGTTCTTGTAAGATGAGGGAGGCAAAGGTTTTTGCTGCAACGTCATTAATAGCCACAGGTCTATAGTTATTAGGATCTAAAATAGACCCTTTTTTGTGAAGTGGAATAATAATTGACGTAAACCAAGATTTTGGAATCATTTTTGATCGAAAGATTTCTTGAAACATGGTCTCAAAGATAGATGTCCAAAAGAGCGGATCATCCTTGCTAAGACAAGGCGGGAGACCTTCAGGACCTGCACATTTGGATCCCTTCAATTTTTGTATTGCATTGAGTATATCGGTCTGTCCCCATGGACAATGATTCAGAATTAGTTGACACTCGGGGGGGGGGGAGTTTAAAAAGTCTAAATTCATCAGGAAGAGCAAACTTAGAAACAAAGAAGGAGGTTCAAGTTGAGCCATCAATTCCGGAGTCAAATTCTCGTGTTCCTTCTTTATCTATCGATCTGATAGATTTCCAGATGTCTTTGGTTTTACGATTACATAGAAGATTAACCATTATTTGATTTTGCTTTATTTTGTTAAGTACACGCATCTGTCTTAATGCACCTTTATAGGTAGTTATAATCTTCTTTTTTCTTAATTTATACTCTGAATTGAGGACACTCAACCTCGACCTCCTTGCCTCACGAAGATCAGCATGTTTCTTCCTTTTAAGTGAGGCTATCTCAACACTAGAATGAACTCCCTGATTTTTACTTACGTGGTGAGAACCATTCGTCTGCGAAATTTTTAACAAATGAGATGCTATCATCTTTAAGTTCCATTTTAGAATTACAACGTTATCAAGATGATTACCTCCATAACCTTTCCAGAGATCTCGATTTACTAGCGCAGTAAATTTCCTACGAGTAGTTGGAGACCAGTTGATTGAATTACGCAGTCTATCACCCTGAATTAGCGTTAAGTGGGGATTAGGACGGCCAAGTCTAAAGTATTGAAATATTGATAATGCTATCATTACATGATCTCCCAAGAAAGTCTCAATAGTGGTGACAGCAGAAACCCCCCCAGATAAACCCTTGGAAGAAAACATGTGATCGATCCATGATTTTGCACCTCCACGTTTCCACGTGAAATTCATGTGATTATTTGCGGGTTTTACTAAATGCAAATCCCAACATTTGAGAACATTTCGGCAAACATTGCCCTTTTGAATTGATGACTGGAAGTATAATGAGTTTTGAACCAAACTACTACTATTGGTCCAAAATTATGTGTTAAAATCACCTCCAATGATGATTTCCGTCAAAGGTGCCTTGATAAAAGCCTCATTGAGAGCGTCATTCAAAATTTTGCAAGCTCTTTCAATAGGCTATTGACAAGGGTTCCAATACAGAGAAATTAGGAACAAATTTCTGTTCGATCTTATATCAGATGTGAGATCCACCAAGATGAAAAGATCTGATTCATATACATTATTGATCTTAAAATTCAATTTAGTATCAATCAAAACAGCTAAGCCACCTGAAGGTCTACCTTCTATACCTTTGGTCGCGGGGTGAGAATAGGAAGAAAAGCCATCAAGTTCTAGCTTATTTATAGCCATAGTCTCCTGTACCAGCAAAATGTGAGGGAAGGACTCTGCCAATGTCCCTCCCCATTTTAGCAGGTTCAGGAAGCCACAGCAATTCCATGATGCGATCCTAAGGTCATGAATTTATGACGATGCAGGTGGTAAAGTTGTATTGGCGACTGTTTTGGGTCAAGGGTTCAAGCCATTTGAGCCCATTTTGTGCATTTGTGAGTGCGGAAAGTTGTTCCATCATGTTTTTATTGGAGTCATTGGAGCAGGTTGAATTTTCATTAGTGTATTAGTTACAGGTTTCATAGGATTTGCAGGAATCCTACC
This sequence comes from Ambystoma mexicanum, assembly GCF_040938575.1. NCBI lineage: Eukaryota > Metazoa > Chordata > Amphibia > Caudata > Ambystomatidae > Ambystoma > Ambystoma mexicanum. The sequence goes on along the minus strand of NC_090929.1, from coordinate 57,505,753 downwards.
ATTTCCAGCCCTAAGATCGCCAGATCACTCTGATGTTCCCAAATCAGTTTCGCTATTATAGGGCATAGCATTTTAGACAACATACGTTTATTATTTTCATTAGGAAGTCTGATCCACTCGATGTCATTAGTTACTAGACTTCTAAGCAGTGGAATCTTGAAAAGTGCCTTCATTAGAAAAGAGCGATTAATGCGCACAGCTCCAATTATCTTAACGTCGCTCTTCCATCCAATGATATTTTTCATTTTGTTAAGAATCTTTTGATAATGAAGGAGAGGTTGGCGGAAGGCATCTCCGAACTGTATCTCAAGCTCGTTTTTTCCATGGAATCCTCTTTTTCTGCAACGATTAAATTCCCCGGTGATTTGTGAGGAGCTTTTCTTTGGTCACCTTCTTCGTGATTAGACTTTGCGATTTGTGATTTGTGATTTCTCTGCCAATCCCGTGCCATCAATCGGAACTATAGGCACTGACGGAGGCTGGTTTTGAGGGGATTCAATCAAGTTCTCACTGTGAACAGTAGACTGTACTTGCTTTGCGTGAAGCTCTATACTGTCTCCGTCACAATTGGAGCTTGCTTCCAACATCGGGGTCCTTTTTTTTGACCTCTTCTTTAGGGAGTTCAGTGTTTACACATTTCTCCTCTGTCCCCGGAAGCACTAAAGTCATCCCCTCTGATCTTTCTTTGAGTTTGACGTTTTCATTTCTCATGAGACCATCGTTTTTTTTCATTGTGATGTCTTTAAAGAACGCGGTTAAATGTGACTGAGTCATGCAGTTAGGGTTTAATGTTGAGTCTACTTTCTTTGTTAATTTCATTTCTGTCTCGACACATTCCATGCTTGAAAACGGATTTACCAGCTGTTTCTTGGTAATTTCCTGTTCAACCACTGAGTTAAGCTGCAAGGCTTTTTTACTTTCCTCATTCAGCTCGCTCAGATTCAGATTTTGTTCAGAGGGAACCACAATAGTAAACTCTTTACTAATGTTTGTTTGTGTTTTAGTATTGTTGGAACCTTTAGACGAAGGTTCTGCCATTTTTCTCTCCACCCTGACAGCAGCCCCTTTATTATTATGCCTTCTTTTCAATGCTTTCAGATGGTTCTTTTTTGCCCTTCTTGATGTAAAGTAAAAGTTCTCTTTTGGATTCAGGGCATCTTTTTGTAGGTCAATGTTTTTATCTTTTTCCATGAGATTGATCAAGGTTGATGGACTATCAGGAGTAGCCTCTATGACACTCGTGCTGGAACAAATTACTTCTTCTGCCACAAGCATCTCCAAAATTTTATCTTTTGAGTTCATCTGTACAAGGATTTTTTCGACCTGGAGAAGTCTATCATGTTGAATTTTTGCCACCTCCAGACAGTCAATTTTTTCACATGGTGCAGTGTTCTTATTCTCCAATGTTGATTCTTCTTTATGCTGGATTATTTGTGCAAACGTCATCGGGATTCCCTTTATTAAAAGTGGATCATCCGTTGTTTGTGAGCAAACATGTTTTTTCTCAACCTGAGCATTAAGGTTTGGCAACTCATTTTTTACAATTGATGCTGCTCTTAGATGGCAATCCAGATGGTATTCGTGGCATGCTTCTTGCGCCAGGATGTAACCTTCAATTTTTGGCAATCGTGAGGTATTAGTAATCAAGTCCTTTTTTATCTCTTATAGCAAGATATGGGAAAATTCATGACCTCCATCGAGGAGGTTAAGAATTCTTGTGAATATCGGTAGATCTTTAATATTGTGATCAAGAAGTTCATCTTCAAGGTTTTCTTGTGAAAGGGGTAACTCAGGCACATTAGAAAAGTTAAACACTGGTACAGACGTGTTTAAATTCGAGCATACAGAAGCTGGTTTTTGTGGTTTTATATCATGAGAGAATTTCGCAGAAGGCGAGCTAGTCGAGGGGAATTGTAACTTTTGTGCAAGGTGTTGCTCTTTTTGTTCGTGGTTGGAGCGGGGACTCGTTGCCTCCTTAACATTAGGTTTGTGAAAGTGTACATGTTCTCCACAGATCCCGTGAATGGAAACAGGAGTAGAGGGACCAAGAGATAAGCGTACTCTTTTATCCAAGTCGGCCATAATCACAGGTGCAAGCATAGATATATCTGATATAGGAAAGTATTTATCTTCATGTATTTCTGCTGTTATTTTCTGTTCCTTGAATAAGTTGACATCTGCAGCAAATGGGTCATTTGTAATGTCCTCATTCGCTTTTTTTAATGAACATATATCTTTTGAGCCTAAATTAATCTCTTGACTATCAGGTGGCAAACTCTTCTCGATGGTGGGAATGATTTCCTCAGAATGAGTTGACTCGATAGAAAAGAAGGTTTCCCATTGAGGGAGAAAGAGGGACTATTCTTTTTTTTTTTTGTTTACATTTTTTGGGGATTCAGTTGTGGGCTGTGTTTTAGAAGAGCAGTCCTTCCGCTTTTTTCCGTTTCTCAGGACCAACTCCATGAAGAGTAGGTAAAGAAGAGGTTTGTTTAAAGGAAACGCCTAGAACAAATTGCTGGTCAATGCAAGTGGTTATGGCTTTCCTACTCTCTAACCACTTCCCGAACACAATTTATTCATACCTAGTTTCACAATAGTATAGAGAAGATCCCCTTCAAATTCTGAAAAATAAACTCCCCCGGAAAATCTTATCTATTTCCAAGACCACAAAAGACCCGGCTCCCTGCGCCGCGCACCATGAACAGTAAACAGTACTTAAAGTACTTACACGGTGCGCGCGCGGGTGCGCAGACTTCTGGGTAAATGAAGGGTCATAGGGGGGCGTGACCACCACAGGGGAGGGATCACAAAACACTGGTCCTTGAAAGGAAACATAAAGAAAACAACGTTTCAGAAATTAACGTAATAGCACAGGTGAGAGAACTCTGTACTAACGTGCACAACGTGCACAACGTGCACTATAAGCACAACGTGCACCACAGGCACAACATGCACCACAGGCACAGTGTGCCGAGTCAGTCACCTTTTTCCTTTTTGATGGGCCAGGCAGCCAACAGTGTCTCTGTTAAAGATGTCCTCCAGACGGGCGTATACGAACGCCGTAACAAGGGCTCAGCAGTGCAAAATCCTGGAAGAGGTCCACCCGCAGTGACATGCCAGTAAACAGTACTTAAAGTACTTCCACAAGCGATTATGGCTGGGGTGCATCCCCAGAGCCTTTATGGAAGAGGGGAAGCCGGCGGCAGAGCAGTGGGTTTGGCAGTCGTTCTTTTTGTGTGTGTGTGTGCTTCTGCCATTTATAGCGCTGGTCTCGATGGGCGGTTTGGCCCTCACTTCCAAGACTGCATGGTTCGGGATGGTGGGGGAGCCCCTCAGTGTTGTTATCTGCTCCTTCTGCTGCATTGCTCATGGCTGCACGGGGGTCCTCCAAGTGAGGGTGGCCCGCCCCCATCTGCTGCATGGGTCAGGACTGGACGACCCTCCATGTGGTGCTATCTGTCTCTCTGAGACAGGAAGTGCTAACCTGTCTCTCTGGCCTGATGGACCCTAATCCTAGGACTCATCCTCAGGATGTGAGCTTCTCAGGGTCCTCGTGCACCCAGTGAAGGTAACCTTGCACACAGCGTCCCCCACGTGCCGTGCCCCCACTGGGTGGTGGCGGTCGAGAATAGCCAGGCTACCATGGTGGCGCCTGCAACACCTGCGTGTACATGGCTGTGTCATTATCAAGTACCATCACCGCATGGACTGCGCGGAATCTCCCAACGTCATGGTGAGCATGTGATGAATGCTTCCAATAAAATCATCGGGATACACATAGGTCCCACCTTTGCAATATCCTCTGCGCCATCCTTAAAAGAGATATAAAGTCTTCACGCCACACCTCTGTGTACCCTTGTATTTGAAGCAGCAACAGTGTTATGCTGTGTTTTGTCCACTGCACTTCCTTCTGAAACTCAAGAACTTGATCACTCGACCACCGCTACCAAAAGGTGAGCCAAGGAAACTATAGGGAACAGTTGCTTGCTTGCAATTGGAACCACTGTATACCCTAAGCTAGAGTTCAGGGAGCAACCTTCTAAGAGCGTTCATCTACTGGATGGGTCATAAATGGGGCTGACATTTCAGGGGGGTTGTGGGGTGTCCCCATCTGTTGCATGGTTGATGGCACTGGGGACTCCTCTAGTTCGGGGTGTCTGGCAAGGATGTGAGTTCCTTCAATTCTTCCCTTGCGTGCCACTGCCAGAAGTTCTCCTCTCCAGTGACATCCCATTGTTTTTTTTCCCATCATGCTCTCCGGTCCGCCCGCAGAATGCATTTCCTGTCTTTCCCTATATATTGAATTTCTCTTTTATTTATTCTTTAGAATAGAAGAAAGAATGATAAAGCACTTTGTGAATCCTCCAAATCACTTTGATATGAGTTTTCCACTCAAAATCAATATAGCATTTATGACACGGGGCTTGCAAAAAACATTGCCAAAGGGAGTTTTCATTGTCAAGATATTCCAAAAAAGGCCGAGAAAGCAAAGTACATATTATATAGGAGATGTGCAGCCTAGACCTATCAAGAAACAGTTCACAGCAGGGGCTGGAGCACCCGCAAAACACTGGACACCCAGCAAACGCTCGAAGCATAACCGACAAGCGACCACTGTCCATCCAAAGCGTGACTGCATGCAGGGGCAATGACCAGACATTACACAAAGACACACCCACAGAGAACAGAATGCAGGAATGTCCACAGCACACACCTGATCCGCAGAGAAGGGAGAGGGGGAGAGACACATAAGTCACACACTGTGGATGCTGGTCTCTTTAGCTCATGGAAGAGGCACCGTTCGATTGCTTTGGAACGGTTGCACGTATTCATTATATACAGGAGGAACAATGCTCCTTTGATCACAAAAGAACGTACAATATATAAGAATTCAGATAATACATAAGCAGAGTCCAATGATAGTGGACTTGGTGTGAAGTGAGAAGTGAAGTTATTAAGTTTGTTCGAAATCTTGATAAAATTCAGGTTCACCTGAGTAAAATTCAATAAAAAAGAAAAATGAAAATAAGGCCAGTTTGGCCCTGGCTTAGGATGGCACATTCTCACAGCAGTCGCATATTTTAACTGTTTATTTTTAGTGCCGTCAACATGCATTCTTTCAAGCAACTTCTTGGCTGGCCAAACTTCTATATATGCTTGATATTTGCAAAGGTTTTACTGTCAGAGTGACATTTTGAGTACACAAAATAAATAACTAACGTACATACGGACCAAACCCAGCATGCATTAGATATTTAGTGATTCAACCATTTAACTCACAGACATGCATGGTAGATGTAAAGCTCTTTGGTCATTCCTATGTTCCCAAAATGCTGCTCCTTAATATGCAAAACAGCCATAACATCATTTATTTTATTGGTGCAACACCACATCATCTTTGGCGTTCTCTCTACTCAACACACACATACACTGTTAAGCAACCCCTTTATTGTTCAATACACATGACAAGCATTTTTCAAACCATTAGCAAAGGTTAAAAACAAGGCATCATTTTACAATATTAAATGCATGCCAATGCTTATACCAAGCACAGAGTTTCCACAGGTGGGCACTAAAATGAAGCGATCACTGTCCCCCCCACACACATTTCAGAGGTCTGTGGCTTCCCTAGAGGTTCAAGCATTTATTTGTTTTTTATAACACACCTAATACCACACCTGAGTTTGGTTTCTAAGCAGGGATTACAGAATCAAACCTCTGTTGCTCTGCGTGGTCTTGTTTTTAAGACCAGAACGTTGACCCAGTGCTATCCTCCGTTCACTAAGGCGACATGACATAGATTGTACAGAAGTTAAAATAGCGAATAGTAAATCTAAATATGCAAGTGCATCAAGAACCCTGTGTCAGGATACCCACAACCGCAGAAGGGTGAGAGAGAACACAGACTGTGTGCCGAAAGTATGCACTGTTTCACAGCTGTAAAGAAGAAAGACCTGCGGTAACCCGTCAAGATATCCGTACAACCATCTTTACAGAAGCTGCCCAGCGCTAAGCAGGCAAATGGCATCCATGCTGGGATTATCATGTGTCTTTGATGACATTCAGCTGCACGCTCAGCGCTACCAAGCGAACTGCAAAGTATGTCACACAATGCATAAAACTTAATGTTTATTAGTAAACTTTGCATGAACTAGATTTTAAATACAAGGTTGGACTTTTACTGTCAAACCACCTCAAACAACAACAAGAAATCTATATCTAAAACCCACAAATCTCGAAATAATCCTATGTATTGTACAGTCCAATGTACTCTAAGAAGTTAACAAACATTTTATATCACCATAAACACGAGCTGGATCATTTCATTCAAATTAGTAATTTGGCAGCAGAGAGCCGTTACGTGTTGACATACACATAGGGAGCTCCCCGCCGCCAAATTTGTGTCATTTGTACGGCAGAGTGCTCACGTGCAGGGTAAAAGGCAGCATACACATTCTGTCTGGGAGGGTTTCATTTTAATTGTACACGCTGTCTGCCGTGCTACCATGGTGCATAAAGCAGACGGACTCCATAGAGATCTCCAACAATTGTGTCAGCATGAAAATCCTTACCGGTGCAAATGCTGAAGCATTTGCATGATGCAGAGGAAGGGAGGCAGTGGAAATGCAAGTTGCATTCTGCCCCTCCTCTCTGCCATACAAAGGACTGAAAATGAACCGTGGTACAAATAGAAGGTGTTAAAGCCTTACTCAAGATTAACACCTTAAATTTACGTTACGGCTCATTTGAACATGAGCTCCACAGCCTAAACCACACCCACAAAGGTAATGTTGTGCCGGAACTGTATTGGGGCAATTGTTGGCTAGAGAGCAGGTGCCCACCTGCCTTCCCCAGAAAACACAGAATTACAAAATCAGAAAGAACACATTTGAAACTGCACTTTAAAATCTCCTGGAAATGCAGCTGGCACAAAGAATAGTTACTTTTGCTACACAAGTAGGGACAGAGGAGACATTAGCTTGCACAATTAGTGTGTCTTTTTAAATAGAATAGACTAGGTGACAGGTAAGCGTGTAACAAGGATGAGGGACTCATGACTCTAGTAGGGCAGCATTTCTATAGGTAGGGATGAGGTTGCAGCATACGTATATGTAGAAATGTTATGTGCCAGGCAATGCACTGGGACTCAGTAGACAGCAAATAAATGCAGAGCAAATGTGTCCTGCAGAATAAACATAGCATGCCATGTTAAAATGGCCCCAGCAGAGAATTCAGCTTGTTGCTTTAGGAAAAGCCCAGTTATGCACGCTTGAAAAAATCTGGGTAAATGCTGTAGCTGGCTAGATGGTGGCTATCTCAAGGAATGTCAAGGCCGGAATATGATATTATTGTGAGCGGTCAGCTGTCAGATAAATCAAGTTGCAAAGACACAGAAAACTGTTTCAAGTTTATGGGAGGAATTGGGCATCCCAGAAAATCAGAAGGAGTTGACAGATTAATGTATTCTGCAGTTGGCTAGGCATGACGGGAAGATGCAAGAAGCAGCTAAAGAAAAAACAACTAAATGTTGTGATGAAATCTTAGCAGGGTAAGAGCAGGATGACTCACAAAATAATTATTCAAAATTCTGTCAAGAGCAGGATGACGATCACAGATTACGAACAAGGCCTTGAGCCTCAGCGACTCATGGCATGGGAGGTAAAATGGGCTATTTGATTTAATTAAAATAAGGTGATGCACTTATCTCTCTTGCTCTCTCACCTACATAAATGTATCATCATGCAGCCAGTTCATAGATAGTGTGACCGCATTGTATGGCCGGCCTTTGCATCAGGCAGTGCAGGTGGCTGCCTGAGGTGCCAGCTTCTAGGGGTGACAGACAGCTCCAATCATGCATCATTTATTTGTAATTCTACAATGTGCTATGAAACCTCCCACTCTGAGCACTGCAGAAGTGACCAGTAGCACCAAAGGCCAGCCAAGGTGCTGCTGCTGTCAGCAGCAGTGTGTGCAATGCCTAGTACCTGGGGTCTCTGCAAGCCCCAGATCTTGATGTTATCTTAAAAGCAACATTTGCAGCTTATCAGACAAATCCCGGGCCCAGGCCTGGCTTGACGGCCCATGCCTCCTGAGTCATCAGCACATGCCCTGTACAGAGTTGAGGATCGGGCTCGGGAATGGCAACTAGACACAGGCAGCAGGCAAGGCACTGCTCAGGCCACCCACCACATGCAACTTAACTGGCCTTCCCTGGGTTGAAGCGACCAGACCAGAGAAGATATTGCGCCGGCCAGTCAAGAGGCTCTGCTCTCGGTAATTTTGCTATGCGTTCTAATTAATATATGAAGTAATGCTATTGCTATTGTGAGCCTGCTAGCAGTCTATTTCTGAGACTGCTAAGGGCTTCCTTCTGAGCCAGCGCGATGCCCCCTCTGAGCCAATGAGCTGACCCCTCTCAGAGCCTTTAAGATGCTACTCTTGAAGTCTACAGCAGCTACCCCTTTCTTATTACGCAAAATGTCCCTCGTGAATCCGTGCAATGTATCTTAAATGTTTATTGTTTATGTATCCCTATTCTGTTGCTCCATTGGCAAAATAAATGCACCTCTTTAAGAGATTTTGCTTCTCTCCTCTATCTCTAGCTCTACATGTGGTGTTCCCCAGGGGTCTAACCTCTCTCCCTGGCTGTTCAACCAACACCTGGCACTCTTTGCCCCCAACTTTCAGTGCTATGTGGACGACACTCAACTCACCTTCAGGCTCCTTTCCGCTACCTCTAATTCTCTCATCTCTGACTGTCTGTCTGCCATCCAGGAGTGGTGTGCCGCCAAAGATCTCTGCCCTAATGCCAGTAAGGCCAAGATCCTCCTCATTGGCACACCTACTCCCTCCTTTCCTGCCCCTCTCTGTCTGGCCTCTCTTAGCCCTCTTCCTGTTCCCACCTGTGAGGCTAAAAACCTCAGGGTCATCTTCGACCCTTTCCTTCTCTCCTCACATCTCTGACATCTCTAAGAAGTCACACTACCAGCTGTGGAGGTATTCTTCCTTTCCTCTCCTTCCCCCAGAAGCTCACTGTCTCCAGAGCTCTAGTTCTCTCTATGCTAGGCTATTGCAACAGCCTCTTTCTAAATATGGCTGCCTCTACTCTCCACCCTCTGCAACTCATCCAAAAAAGGACTCAGAGACTTGTCCTTGGCCACAAGACCAGGGATCGTATCTCTCCAGGACTGAAATCTCTCCACTGGCTCCCAGTGGCAGAGAGGATTACGTACAAAACCCTCTGCATTGTGCCCAAGGCCTTCTGGGGCCTGGGTCCTAAGTACCTTCAACTCTCTTTTCCTAAATATCTTCCTTCTCGAGCTCTTCGCTCATCCGCCTCCAACTCCCTCAGGGTCAGTCATTTCTCCAAACAGTGAGTTGGTGGTAGACATCTTTCCTCTGCTGGGGCCTCCATCTGGAATAACCTTCCTGCCTCTCTGAAACTTGAGGAGAACCATCTCCGGTTTCGGAAGCACCTCAAGACCTTCCTCTTTGCTTCTGCTTTCTCTCCCCCTCTCCCCTGCTGATCTCCTGGCTGATTCTGAAACTGCACTGATTAGCTGGTTACTCTCTGAGCTCAGTCCCGGTCCCCTCCCTGCCAGTTGCACACCTGCACTGCCCCCCTGACAACCCTTGCACTTGGGGACTGGTTCTGTATCCTTACAGCCCCTCATAGCACTTCACACCTGATGTCTGCAATTACCCTTGCACTTGCCACCAGCTGGCTGAACTTTTATTTATTGTCTTTATGTATTTCAATGTTATCCTACGTACTGCATTTCACCCATCCCCTTAACCCTGCACTTTTCCCCTTCCCCTCCCCAGCACTTGCACAATCTCAATGTCACCTGGCCTATTAGGATAGTTGTCCCTCGCTTCCCTCTGTTTCCCCTCCCTTGCCCATTGTGCTGTGATACACTTGTGTATAGGCACGTTATAAATGCCATATCATATCATAGCATATCATATCATGCATTATGTTGCATACTAGGTACAGCCCCTTGAATATTTCTGTGATTTCCAAAGTGTTAGATGTACCGTGTTTGCTGTCTTTTGTTTGGGAAAGGTACTATTTGAGTTTAATTTTAATCAAACTGCTGTGCTCATCTGGCAGATGTATTTTATTTATTGTGATGTATGCAGGGGCCACTTACAAATACGTTACTTGTGAATCCCTATTCCCTCTGAAGCACTTGCTGATCGATTATCCTGCTACCATTTTGCTATGCAATACTCGTCTCATTGTTTTTCATAACACGCAAGACTTTTCGCCTGAAAGGCCATTATTGTGAGGCTGGCCTTCCAACCTCAGCCGAAATGTTGTGTTACGTTGACTTGACCTGCCTGACCTACAGACCTGTGGTAGGACAGAACAGGACACAGACATTAAACGATACCTGCGGCTGCACAGTTAACAAAGGCCCAGCAATTACTACTGTAAAGTGATTCATTGTTAGCAGATGCATTTGTATGCATACTTTGTTAGGCAATTGAAATGGTGATGGGGTGTTAGTACCTCTTGCATGTTAAGGAGTGATTGCAAGGGTGGAGGCGGGACAGGGGACAGCTCATTCTCACAACAGTTCCTAAGTGGCTAGTTTCAGATGTGAAGGGGAGAGAGAGTTCACTGCTTGTAATATCGAAGCTGCACTAAAATAGTCTCATTAGTATGTGTAACGAAGGAAGATACCCCCACGCAAGTGAGTTTGCCCCCTCTACAGTCTCTGAAGTTAGTTCCTCTGACAACATTTGAAGAGTTAGCCCCCCTGAAATCTAAGTCTAGATGCACTCTTGGCTCTTACTGAAAACCTAAACCCCACTCACTGCCTCTGGAGGGGAGGGCTAGCTGGGAGATGATAGGAGTTTAACGCTGAACCAGGGTTTCCATATGGTTAAACCGTTTGAAGGAGACGTGGCCTAGCCTTCCATTACTCACCACGAGCTGAGATCAAACCCTAAGGAAAGTACTTTAAGGACATATAACAAAACCACCTGGCCTATATATGTCAGTGAACAAAAACAAGTGTCCCAGATGTGTGAAGTCATCAGTGATTTCATCAATGACATTTGTGATGTCATCTTTGATGTCCTGGGTATTAGTCTTAGCAGTGCACAGTGGAGGTGTGAGTTATGGTTGCTTAGCGTATCATAACTGGCGAATTTCTGGGGTTTTTTTGTTTTACTTGTAACCATAACGTCCCTTTAACAAAGATTTTTCATTGAATTTCATAGGTTTTTATTAGTGCAACTTAACCATAACGTCCCTTTAACAAAGTTTTTTCATTGAATTTCATAGGTTTTTATGAGTGCAACTTTATCATAACATCCCTTTAACAAAGTTTCTTCAGTGAAATGTATAGGTTTTTACCAGTGCATGCTATTTTCCTACAATTTACTAATATCATACCCCAATATAGCAATATTTGTGTCCAATTTACAACATTTCACCTCAAAACGCTGCCATTTCCCACCTTCTAGCATAATTTTGAACACTTCTATACTTTTTCCTCTGTTTTTGCTTCCGTCGACTTCTGCGAACATCTCACGTCACTGCAGACCTTCCGGACAGTTCCATGTGACCATACAGAGACTCAATACATTTTTCCAACATTTCCAATAGCATTTTCTGTTATGCTAATTGGAATAATGTGGCGTTCATCCCCTGTTCCAGGGACTGAAACGGGGGATAACGGGCCACCAGAACAAGTTATCGGCCCAAGTGAAGTGTGTCTGTGTGAGCCCTGATGCCTGTGGGCGCCGGCACCTTATAAATAAATAAATAAATAATGAGGACTCCAGACCATTATCCTCCAATTCAGCCGCTGCAATGGCAGATAAAGGCCATTAGCACGCCTGGTTCCCAAAGTGAAAACCCAGGGTGCTAAAAAATAGATTTTTCAAGATGGCCACCATGGATAGGGAAGGTGGAGCTCAGTACAGGGCTCCTCTTCACTTTCCTTGGCAGCCTGCAGAAGGCAAAGTCAGAACCCTATGACCATATTACCACAAGCACATTTTTTCCCCTTTCAAACCCATCCTACCTTTTATCCCATAGCCGGTCGCAGGTGGACATGGCCACTTTAAAACTATTTTTCATCCCTCGTGGTCAATGCAAGTAGCCAGATTGTCTGAGTCATGACCTTATACCACTATTTTTCATCCCTCATGGTTAAGGCCAGTAGCCAGATTGGCCGGTCATGACCTTATACCATGACCCGGACAATCTGACCACTGCCCATAGCTACAGGCTATACCTCAGTCACCAAAGGTATATCACTATTGCTTTTACCTACATTATGAAACTTGTCAAAATATAAAGTGAAGTGTGTCTATGTGCTCCCTGATGCTCACGGGCTTTGGAACATTATAAATAAATAAATAAATAAATAATGAGGGCTGCTGTCCATTTTCCTCCATTGCAGCTCCTGCAATGGGGGATAAAGACCATTAGTACCCCTGTTTCCCAAAGCGGGAACCCGAGGTGCTAAAAAATGTATTTTTCTTCCTACAGCGGGATGCCGAGTACCGAGCCCCTCTTCCCTTTCCATGGCAGCCTGCAGAAGGCGAAGTCAGAACCCAATGACCATATTACCACAAGCACATTTTTTTCCCCTTTCAAATCTATCCTACTTTCGAATAACTTTACCCCATAGCCAGTGCCAGGTGGACATGGCCACTTTAACACCATTTTTCATCCCTCGTGGTCAATGCAAGTAGCCAGATTGTCTGAGTCATGACCTTATACCATGACCAAGACAATCTGGCCACTGCTCATTGCCACAGGCTACACCTCAGTCACCAAAGGTATATCACCATTTTTTTGTACCTACCTTATGGCAAAAAGAAAAACACAGGCACGTTTGCAAAACCATGCTTTCAGGTCCTTGCCAATGCCCCTTACACAAGTTTGCTGGAAATCATCCACCCATGTTTTATTTGTTCAAAAGTGTGAAATGTATGCACATACAATAGTCATATAACTTAGCCCCCACTTGACAAACTCCATTCAGACTTTACAAAAACCTTTATATCTAGATCTAAAATGTTTTTGCCAACTTTTGTGTAGATTCATCAAATTGCACGACATTTATAAGCCTTTACAATATTTTGGGACCCTCCCCTCTAATGATGCAACCTCTTGACAGAATCCCACCAAACTTTGCAAAAACATTTATATCTAGATCTATTATCAGTTTACCAACTTAAGTGTAGATTCATCAAATGGCACCTCGTTTATAAGCCTTTACATTATTTTGGGACCCCCCCTCTAATTTTGCCCCTCTTAACAAAATCCCACAAAACTTTGCAAACCTATTCAGAATCAGATCAAGAATATAATTGCAAACGTTCATGCAGTTTCATTAATTGTCCTCAAAGCTATAAGCCATCCAAGAACTGCTTTACACCAACTCTGTAATGCGGAGGTGTCCGCGAACTTCACAGGACTGTTCGCGAACATCCGACTGTTTGCAGACTTTTACAGTGAAAAACACAAGTTTTCTTGCTTCTTTAAGCCATATCCCATCCCATCCTCATCACCCCTTGCCTCACTAGAGATTATTTGATAAGTTTGACAAGTGCAATGTTGTGTTTTATAATATGTTTTTATCGTGATGTCCGCGGACATCGGCCGCTGTCCGGTGTTAAGCAGAATCCTGTGCAGTGCCCTTAGGCACCACTACACACAATTAAGACTACAGGTGGCAATACAAGTTTTGCCTTTGGTACAAGCCCATACTACTATGGAAGAGTGGTAGCAGTGGCAGAGCACCAGGCTTATCTCAGAGTATATGAGCAGTAGCAGAGATTACACAAAGGGACCACAATTACTGTGACTCAAGCAAACACTGACTCAAGGTTTCAGGTAGAAAAATATCAGTACATTTATTTTTAAACCATTCGTTATAAACACAACACTTCTATTAAACTTCAATAAAAACAACACGTTAAATATACTACAACTAACCAATTCACTTTGGACAGTAAGTCTCAAGGTAAGTACCCTGTGTTTGAATGAACCTGTGTTATGAACAAAACACGTTACCGCGAATATGATTGCAATCACTTTTTGACAGTTCGGTCTACTAAACAAACGCCTATCCGTGACATGAAATGTTACCGGGGCAGAAACACACGTAGCACCTGAGATACCCAGAGGGAGTTGGAGTAATAAATCACAGGCAATATTTTGGTTAGACAGGCAGAATTAAGAAACACTCAAAGACAGGAGTTCAAAAGTCAAAGGGCCGGAGCCAGGGTCGAAAGACACCAGGGCCAATTGCCGAAGATCACACAGTCAAACAGTTCACGATTCAACGTAGCCAAAAGTACTTCGATATTGTCAATGTTCGGAAGCAAAAGTTATAAGAAGGAGGGAAGACAAGGGCAAGCATTGGAAATGAAGAAAAAGGGATTCACCCAGTTTCCTCAACAGAACACATTACCTTGTTCTAGTGGTGCAGCTGGTGCCCTGGCAGTTGTTCCTGTTGGTTTCCCGCAGACCCACCATTCCTGGAGCTTTATTGTGAAGGAGGACGTCTGAAGGGGGTCTGCACCACACAGGGATGAAGCCAGCAGCAGCGACAATGAATAAAAGGTGTGCTTCTTAAAAATAGGAGAAGCTCTTCAGGTGGCTATCCGGACCACTACAGCAGTGTGCAGCAATTTCGACCACCGAAGAGGATCCTCTGGCTGTAGAAGATGAGCTGGTTATCCCCACCAAGCTCAAGGGAAGAAGACTCCGGACTGGATCTTCTCTGAGTCGTTGAAGGGCAGATAGCTCAGGACTGCAGCAGGGCTTCACCGGGATGGGGTAGTTGCAGCAGCTGTCATTCTCTCTGCTTCTCTTTGGTTCCTTGTAGTTCCAGTGGCGACTCTCTGACTTCTAGCCCAAGAGACCTGCCTTTTATGCGAAAAACCCCCATTCACGCAGCCTGGCTGTCAATCACCCAGCAGGGGGGTTGTCCAGCCCGGACAACTACCCTGGCCAATCATAACAAAGTGCGACTTGGGTTTCCTAAGATACCCTGTGCAGGGGGTGATTACACCCCTCCCTCACATTCAGCCAACCTAGACACCCAGGCGCCTTGAGGAGGGTTTCTGGGCAGAAGCCTGCCAAAAGACAGTGAACAAAGAAGGCGAACCTAGTTTGCTGCACAAAGTAAAACACAAGAAGGACTTTAACAAAAAGAAATGGTGAATAAACCCAACCGGAGCCAAGAGAAAGACGATTAGGTCAAGCGGGTCTATGTTCGAGGCTTATATAATAGCCAAGAACAGTACCACGTTTATCTAATATAAAGCTAGAAAGGTTAGGTATAATCGTGGTAGAAAGGTTAGGGTAGATACCACTGCCACCAGCCAAATCTAAATGTTAAAAGAGCAAAACAATGCTCTAGGAGGTACAGATACAAAGGGATACGAGTTAACCCTTTCCAGTACTCCATGGAAGGTGGGGTGTACTGTATCTGTGGTAGATTGACTAAGTAAAGTTAATGGTAACTTTACCCTTTTCTGGGGGACAGTAGTCGCCTCAGAAATAGAGTCGAGGGAAGTCTCAAAGACAATGCTGTACCACGGCACTGAAGGTGCTGTGTGAAACACAAAAAGAAGGGGGCTACTGAAGTGGTGTACTTCAGAGTCCACAATCACAAAAACAAGTAGAAACACATAGCAAACCCAGGTAAGAGTGGGGGAAAAGCTCTCACTCTTACCAAGTGGAAAAAAATAAACTCCAGAAGTCCAGCAAAGCTGCTGGGGGACTCACTAGGTGAGGGAAAATGACAATTCTCCCTAACATCTGCGAATCCAAGATGGCGGGCGTTTCCAAAAATCTGACGCACTTCACACTTTTCACCATCCAATCAGTGAGTGTGTCCAATGTACGCGGTCACCACGTTGCCCTCTAAGCCAATCAGAGTCCTGTCCGTGGAGTGAACAGGTAAATGTGTTGATGGACCGGACACAGATATCACTCATTTTTTTACTTACTTTTTGCTTGTTTTAAAAAATAACTACTGGACGGATTTACCCCAAATTAACAAAAGCACGCTTTCGGGACCAAGCCACCGCTCCTGCCACTAATCTGATGCAAATCCGTCCAGCGGTTTGGGTTGTAGGCGTGAGCAAAGTTTTTTCCCATTATGTCTATGGAAAAAAAAAATGAGGGACCCCCCTACAACTTTGTCCCCCCTTGACTAAACCTCACCAAACTTGGCAAAGAAATTCAGAGTGGGTCATATACTTATTTTACAACGTTTGGTGAGGATTCGTCCACAGTGAGCGAAGGAATAAGCCAACCAAAAAGTACTCTTGCTATGAGTTGAGCAACTTGACCATAACTAAACGGCCTCTACCGCAGGCCGTGTAATATATATATATATATTCAGTGAAAAAACGTTGTCAAAAGGGACGTTATGGTTAAATTGCACTACTAAAAAACGATCAAATTCAGTAAAAAAACTTTGTTAAAGGGACATTGTGGTTCAAAGTAAAACCGAAAAACCCCTGAAATTCGGCAGTTATGGTAAAATAAGCAACCATAACTCGCACCACCGTGCACCGCTAAGACTAACACCCAGGACATCAAAGATGACATCACAAATGTCATTGATGACATCACTGATGACATCACATACCTGGCTCCCCCTTTTTTCCTTTACTGACATATCTAGGCCAAATGGATTTCTTCAGTAATAGTCAGGAATTAAAAGTGGAAAAGGTAGTATGTTTGTAGACTTATCCTTCAAGTATATTCTTACAATAAATCTCTTAGGGTTCAGTCACATCATATGAAACATATACATAGGGGAAGACACAAGCTTGAAAGACAGCAATCCTTTCTGTGCATTAAAATAATCAGTAGAGTTGTCAGCACTTTCTAATAGTTCTGTTGTTTTTTATTACTGTACTTTCCCTGTATATGTTCCTATTTTTATATCTTGTATTCACACTACTTTCCTTAGAGTCCAGGCGCATCATGTGATATATATATATATATATATATATATATATATATATACATAGGGTAAGTAGCAGGTTTGAAACAGAGCAATCATTTCTATGCATAAAGGTAATCAGTTAGGTTATGAACACTTTTTGCTACTACTGCTGTTTTTTTTCTTACTTCAATTTCCTTGTATATACTCATATTTGTATGTGGTGTTGTCTCTTTGTGTTTTGTCTATAATAAAGCAATTATGTGGGTTTTATTATCTACTTATCACATGTTTCACAGTATGCAAAAGTCTAATAAGAAAACAGTTATCATTTCACTATTCAACATGGCAAGTTTATGAATATTGCACCTCCATCATGTATGCTGCACACAATGCCTATGTTTATACATGAGCACCTTAGTATACTGGATGGACGAATTAGCACTTGATATTTATTCCAATAATCCTTGACACTTTTTTTATTAACATTACAATAAGAAACCCTTGTAAAGACTTTTCATGAAAGATAAATGCACATGTGATGTCATCAGTGATGTCATGAATGACATTTGTGATGTCATCTTTGATGTCCTGGGTTTTAGTCTTAGCAGTGCACGGTAGTGGCGCGACTTATGGTTGCTTAGCTTACCATAACTGGCAAATTTCAAGGGTTTTTCAGTTTTACTTGGAACCATAACGTCCCTTTAACAAAGATGTTTCACTGAATTTCATAGGTTTTTAGTAGCACAACTTAACTATAACGTCCCTTTAACAAAGTTTTTTCACTGAATTTCATAGGTTTTTAGTAGCAAAGCTTAACAATAGTAACTTTGACTTTATGTACATGTAATATGGAACATACTGAACCACTTCTACTGAATGTAATGTCCGCGAACATTTTTGATGTCAGTACCACTACCTAAAAAGTCTGGGGGGGGGGTTATGTTTAATTGTTATATTACAACATGATAACATTTAAAAAATTCACAAAGTAGTACACATACATATTATATGTAGCAATACATAAGAAATGTAACCCATATATGTACCGCACTAACCATTAATTTAAATACAATATGTTCTAAAATGGAATATACCAAGAGAAGATAAATTGGCTTCCAACATAATTACCTCACAGACACTCCACAACTAAAACCAAGACCAGACCTACAGAGAACTCAGAACATATCTTACCTGAAATAGTAAGTGTACATCATTTTACTCATATCTTTATAAACTTTCTGTATTAGATTTTAAAAAAAAATATTATATATATATTTTTTTCAGACAGAAATGTCTAGTACTCTGGAATGGCTAGAGGAGCACTTACCACATGATGAAATGTCAGAAAATAGTGATGGTAATGGTACACATTTTACAATATAAACCATTTAATTGTTATTATTTGATATATATTTAACATATATATTTCTTTTTGTACAGAGAATACCAAAATAGAAAATATGTCTGAAGAAACTGTTATGGAAAACACGCTTGTCACTTCCCCCACAGGTTTAGCTGCCTACAACATAGGTGGTGTCACTTTACACTGATTACTACTATTGCCAGTACAACACCAGAACAAATTAGACTATTACAAACTTTCTGCAGAAGCTGCAGTGGAACTACGCAGAGTATTGAAACAAATGAAAATGCTACTAATAGATGAAGTGAGCATGGTCTCCAACCTAATGTTGGCTTTGATTCACCTCAGATTACAAGAAGTACTCAAAACAAAGTATGAAGAGCTCTTTGCAGGAAAACACATTATTGTTTTCGGAGATCTTCTTCAATTGACACCAGTAAAAGGTGAGCCTATATTTAAAACATTAGGACACAAACTCTGCCGTAAAACTGTTGGCAGCATTGGAAATGTTAACCTTTGGCAACATTTCCAATACAGAGAATTAACAGAAAACATGCAGCAATCTGCAGATCTCACCTATGCCAACGTCTTAAAAAGTATCAGAGTTGGTATACTCTCTAAAGATGCAGAAACAATATTGAAAACCCAGCAAATGAATCCACTTTATGGCGATAATGCATGTGCTACAGATGTTATGGAACAACTAGCCCACAAAAATGTCAATTGTATGGCCTTAATGCCCTCTTACAAGCTGTTCCAAATTCAATGAAATAATGTTAAGTAAAGAAATGCAACCAATAATGGAAATTAGCACCACAGACAAACCAGATGTAAATGGAATGACACTACCCATGTGTGACCAAGCCACAACAAGACTAAACAGTTTAGAAAAATCTATCCCAAACACAGCAGGCCTGGAAAAGATATTCAAATTATCCTTAAATTGCAGAGTAATGCTGAAACGTAACCTTGACGTGGGCCAAGGACTAGTTAATGGAGCACTGGGTACAGTTGTTGGCTTTCAAACATTCCCACGTGACAACAAAATTCAGTTTGTCAATATTCTCTTTGACAAACTTTCAGAAGTAAAAGGAATAGGACGCTCAACAGCTCGATTCCTTCTCTTCAAAGACATGTATGTACGCAGAGATAACTCTTGCATACGCAGTCACCATTCATAAATCACAAGGTCTTACCATAGACAAAGCAATGATAGATATTGGTAACACAGTCTTTAAAGAAGGCATGAGCTACATAGCACAATCACGCTTACGTACACTTGACGGTCTATTTCTAATCAACATTGATGCAAGTAAAATAAACGCTGATATTCCTTGCATTTTAGAATACAATAGACTTCGCTCACTAGACACTCCCCATCTAAACACATATTCTGTTCCACAAAAAGTAAAACGTTATAAAAGAAAAATAAATCAAACAGAAAAGCAACAGGATGTCACTGCAAGTCCTCCAAAGAGAGTAAAAGAAAGTAATAATTCATCAAGTACCACAATCAAAAAAGAATCAATTAGGGAAAGTAAACCAGGTACTTCTTCAAAGAAGGAAGACAAACACCAAAAAAAGCAGTCAGATGCAGAACTACCTGGTCCATTTAAACTCTCAAATATAGTTGGTGTAAGTTGCCATGCAAATGTAGCAATGAATATTCTATTTCAATTACCAACAATTGTTGACAACATTTACTTACACAGTACAGACCAATTGTGTATGCAAATGTTAGTACTTCACAGAAATGCAGCAAACAATCCTGAAAACATGTATATTGTTTATGGAATAAGACAACAATTGGACTACTGTGCTGGAATGGTGAAATTCACTATAAACATACAGGAAGATCCACAAGAATTTCTAATGTACTTACTACAAGTACTGGAAAACAAAAACATACCTATAAATGAAATCTTACAGATTTCATACATGTGGAAACATACATGCACTCTCTGCAACAATGTGACACAAGAACAAATCCCCAATGAGCGCTTCGTATATATATCAATACCTAATTGTGAATCCATTCCATTTCAGCAACTTGTACAAAATGCAAACCATGGTAGATTATGTTCTACCTGCAATTCAGATAATCGCTCCACGTTACTAATACAAACACATAGTAAATACGTAATACTAATGCTTCTACGTTACAATGCAGATAGTACCAAAAACAACTGCAAGCTGACTGGATTCACACATGGTCAAATATCACTTGGTAAGAAAACCGTCACAACAATAGGTATAATGTACCACGCAGGAGCCACAACCAATTTAGGGCACTACATTGCATATATAAAAAAGAAATGTGTATGGTTTGAATGTAATGATAGTACCATTACTCTAAAGCAGAGATTACCAGCAAATCTTACAAATGCTTATTTAATGTTCTTAAAACCAAAATTTGATAACTGAACTGTACTTAAACCTCAAGTAAACTTGTAGTAAAAATATAAACTGTTAGAATATTCCAAAAGCTATCTAACTGCCCAAAGATTCTACAACAATTAATAACATAAATGAATAAAACTAAATTAGAGCAAAAATAGACAGTTAGAATACGCCAATTGGTATCTAACTGTCCCAAAATTTAACAATATCCAAACAGATAAATCAATACTACTAAAATATATAAAATAAATAGACAGTTAGAATACGCCTACTGGTATCTAACTGCTCCAGAATTTCATAATATCCAAGCAAATAAATAATATGTTACTGCTCCAAAAAAAATGCAACAACCCAATGTATAAAGCATTAGCCAGAAACAACAAATGAACACTGAAAACAAACAAACAAATAAACTGTAGCATAACAGAAACAGGGTTTTATTTTAATCCAACATGGATTTTTTTTCTCCCACAGACCCAATGATTTTATCAACGAACACAGAAACTGAGCAAATTGCACAGTACTCTGGTTTGTAATCTACTAAATATGAGGGTCCAAAAAAAAATGTTGATTATACAATGTAAAAAGTCATTACAAAATACTAATACTAACATGCTATTTTCTTTTATCACAGAAATTAACAAGAAATACATGTGCTCCAGTTTCAAAAACAAACAGTAAGTATATTATACACTCTATGCCCTGGCCACAACCATCGCAGCATATCACACCCATAGTATCTTATAACTTTGTTCCTTATAAATTTGTTTTTGACCCAAAGTTATAAGTAACTATAAATGGGATATGCTGCGGTGGTTGTGGCCAGGGCATAGAGTGTTGGGTGCATGGCCAAATGACAGCGTCCTCAAGACACCCCCTATGAACATTTCAGGACAACGCGTGTGTTCTTAGAACACACCCCCATTTTGTTTATGTGCGAACATTTCAGGACAACGCAAGAGTTCTTAGAACACTTTCAACTTGACAATGAACAATACGGACAGCGTCCTCAGAACACCCCCATTTTGTTTATTTGCGAACATTTCAAGGCACCCCGAGTGTTCTTAGAACACTTTCAACTTGCCATCGAGCAATACAGACAGCGTCTTCAGGACACCCCCCTGCGAACATTTCAGGACACCACGAGAGTTCTTAGAACACTTTCAACTTGCCATCGAACAATACGGACAGCGTCTTCAGGACATTTATTTGCGAACATTTCAGGACACCCCGAGTGTCCTCAGAACACTTTCAACTTGCCATCGAACAATACGGACAGCGTCTTCAGGACACCCCCTGCGAACATTTCAGGACACCACGAGAGTTCTTAGAACACTTTCAACTCGACAACGAACAATACGGACAGCGTCCTTAGGACACCCCCTACGAACATTTCAGGACAAAGCGTGTGTTCTTAGAACACACCCTCATTTTGTTTACGTGCAAACATTTCAGGACAACGCGAGAGTTCTTAGAACACTTTCAACTTGACAACGAACAATATGGACAGCGTCATCAGAACACCCCCATTTTGTTTATTTGCGAACATTTCAGGACACCCCGAGTGTTCTTAGAACACTTTCAACTTGCCATCGAACAATATGGACAGCGTCTTCAGGACACCCTCTGCGAACATTTCAACACACTACGAGAGTTCTTAGAACACTTTCAACTCGACAACGAACAATACGGACAGCGTCCTCAGGACACCCCCTACGAACATTTCAGGACAACGCGTGTGTTCTTAGAACACACCCACATTTTGTTTATGTGCGAACATTTCAGGACAACGAGAGAGTTCTTAGAACACTTTCAACTTGACAACGAACAATACAGACAGCGTCTTCAGGACAACCCCTACGAACATTTCAGGACACTGTGAAAGTTCTTAGAACGCTTTCAACTCGACAATGAACAATACGGACAGCGTCCTCAAGACACCCCCTACGAACATTTCAGGACAACGCGTGTGTTCTTAGAACACACCCCCATTTTGTTTATGTGCGAACATTTCAGGACAACGTGAGAGTTCTTAGAACACTTTCAACTTGAAAACGAACAATACGGACAGCGTCCTCAGAACACCCCCATGTTGTTTATTTGCAAACATTTCAGGGCACCCCGAGTGTTCTCAGAACACTTTCAACTTGCCATCGAACAATACGGACAGCGTCTTCAGGACACCCCCTGCGAACATTTCAGGACACCATGAGAGTTCTTAGAACACTTTCAACTCGACAATGAACAATACAGACAGCGTCCTCAGGACACCCCCTACGAACATTTGAGGACAACGCGTGTGTTCTTAGAACACACCCCCATTTTGTTTATGTACGAACATTTCAAGACACTGAGACAGTTCTTAGAAATCTTTCAACTTGCCATCGAACAATACGGACAGCGTCTTCAGGACACCCCCTACGAACATTTTAGAACACCGCAAGAGTTCTTAGAACACTTCAGGACAACGCTTGTGTTCTTAGAACACACCCCCATTTTGTTTATGTGCGAACATTTCAGGACAACGCGAGAGTTCTTAGAACACTTTCAACTTGACAACGAACAATACGGACAGCGTCCTCAGAACACCCCCATTTTGTTTATTTGGGAACATTTCAGGAAACCCCGAGTGTTCTTAGAACACTTTCAACTTGTCATCGAACAATACGGACAGCGTCTTCAGGACACCCCCTGCGAACATTTCAGGACACCGAGACAGTTCTTAGAACACTTTCAACTTGCCATAGAACAATACGGACAGCGTCTTCAGGACACCCCCTACGAACATTTCAGGACAACGCGAGAGTTCTTAGAACACTTTCAACTTGACAACGAACGATACGGACAGCGTCATCAGAACACCCCCATTTTGTTTATTTGCGAACATTTCAGGACACCCTGAGTGTTCTTAGAACACATTCAACTTGCCACAGAACAATACGGACAGCGTCCCCAGAACACCCCCATTTTGTTTATTTGCGAACATTTCAGGACACCCCAAGTGTTCTTAGAACACATTCAACTTGCCAAAGAACAATACGGACAGCGTCCCCAGAACACCCCCATTTTGTTTATTTGCGAACATTTCAGGACACCGTCAGTGTTCTTAGAACAGTTTCAGCTTGCTTGCAAACAAAACGGACACATATTGAGTCCTCAGAACACCCCCCATTCAGTTTATTTAGAACATTTCAGAACACCCGTGATGTCCGCAGACAAATCGAACACAAAAAGAACGTCTACCACATAAAAAAGCACAACATTTAACCTATCTCATACCCTCCCAACCTCCCCAAACACTTCTACACACCAACACACTCTACTAAATACACATTTTGAACAAACTTTCACTGCGCTGACCGTGGACGTCCGCGAATCCAAGATGGCGGGCACTACCGAAAATCTGACGCGCTTCACGCTTAACACCGTCCAATCAGCGAACACGCCATATGTCCGCGAACATGACGTAAGCCACTCGGCCAATCAGGACACGGTCCGCGGAGCGAACAGGGAAGTGTGTCCGTGGACCGAACACAGATATCACTACTTTTTTTTTTACCTACTTTTTGGTCATTTTAAAAAAAAACTACTGGATGGATTTTCACCAAATTTGCAAAAGCACGCTTTTGGGACCAAGCCGCTGCTCCTGGTCCAAATTTGATGAAAATCCGTCCAGCGGTTTGGGCTGTAGGCGCAAGCAAAATTTATTTCCCATTCAGTCTATGGGAAAAAATACATTTTGGGACCCCCCATATAACTTTCCCCCCCTGGACGAATCCTCACCAAACTTTGCAAAAAAATTCAGCGTGGGCCCTATACTTTTTTTTCAAAGTTTTGTGTGGATTCGTCCAGGGGGAGCAAATTTATAAGCCGCCCAAAAAGTGTTCTTCCTATGGAAACACCAACTTAACCATAACTACATGGCCACTACCGTGGCTAACTAATAACTAACCATGTTTTAACCATAACTAACTACATACAGTTATTATGGTTAAGTTATATATATATATAGGCTTTCGACATGTAGATAAGAGAAATACTGGTTGCTTGTGCCATTTTTTGGGAGGCTGTGGTCTGCCATGCCCTCACCCCCAACACCCTTTGTGAATATTCATGAGGATAGCATACATACTTAAGGTACTCTTGTTTCTTAGTATAAACCACGGCCAGGAAAAGCCTGTGTAATTATAAGGATAGGGGGCAGTAGTTAATTGAAGAGGACCCCCGGTGAGCACCACGCAGGTGTAGACATGTCAGAAAAAAACATTTTGTTCACAGAACATTTTGTACATAGGAAATGAGAATCTCACAAAATGCTTTTAGCATTTCAAAAAATGCATTTTATGCCTGCTGTGATGCCAAACTGCGTAACATTTTTTCTGCTTTTAACCTTAAATAAACTCACAGAAGGGTCAGCAATTACTATTGTGTGTTGCATTGTGGATATTCAGTCCCTTGGAAATTAAACATTGCCACCGATCACGCACAACCAGGGTCTTTGGGTGCAATCTTTGGCACTACAAAAATAAAGTATGTCACCTTTGCAAGGAGAACGGAGAGGAGTCACTGCATTGACACTTTCTCCTACCTGTAATATAAAAACCCAGCCTAACTAATGACCTTCCTTTATGGTCAGTGTCCTGGTGTGCACGTATTAAAGTAACACAGTGAAAGTGCAGTGATTTCGGTTTCAGATAGCTTGTAGTACACACAATGCTAAATGTGGGTTTTAAGCATGGCCTGGCCTTAGGCGAGCAAGCTGTTACTACGAGTTTAAGGTTAACAAATTATGTCAATTTCCACTGAAATACGCAGGGATGTTTCTAGGTATTGTGAGGTGCTGTGTGGCAAAGGACATCTAGGGTGCCCAATGTTGCATATGTATTGATATCATAGAAAATGATCTTACAGTGAGTGACCTCATTCTTTGATACTAGAGGAAACAAGAAGTCAGTCACATTGCATGCACAATGTCATCAGTAAACCAAGACACACATACCTTTTTGATGGGCATTTATAAATGGTCACTGACATATACATGAAACAAAATACCATGAATAAGCCTTTTATTGACTAGCGTACTCCATGCATGCCAACATATCTATTCCATTCAAGAGATACTGGTCCAGTCCTGCTTATATTTGCACTCTGAGACTTTTAGTCCTGGTTTTCCAAATTATAAATTCAGGACTACACATCCCAGAATGCAAGGTTAAAACCAGCACTGGACTAGCATCTCCCTAATATAATGGATAATGTTGGCATGTATTTTATTTTATTTTACTTATTGTTAATTTGTAATGCTTCTATCCACAAGTGTGTCAAGGTACAATATATGGTACAGTGTGAACTGAATAATTTGTAGGCCCTTCTAATTTTTGCAGATAAACCACAGTGAGATAAAATCATGTCTCCAGGATTACACACTTTGTGGGTAAGCTGGCATTTGAGACCAGTCTTTAACTTTATCACTTAAGTATATATCTTCTCATGTGTAATTGGTAGAAATGTGTGCTTATGCCTGACTTTTAAGAATATTCTGTTTTACAGAAATTAGTTGAAAAGTGTAACATGACAAATCCGTGCATACATATTGCCCATCACAGTTATAAGCGATGAGCGCAGCTTCTCCAAACTGAAGCTCATTAAAACATACCTCTGATCAACAACGGTCAATGAAAGCCTGACATAGCTGGCTATTTTATCAATTGAAAATGGCATTGGTCAGCCTCTCGATCTATCCGACGTTGTGCTTCAATTTACAAGGGCAATGTCACGAAAAGTACTTTTCTTTAACACATAATACACGTAACATTCTAAGACTGTCACCTAGTATCTAATGTATGCATTTTGTATTGCATTTTCATCTAGTTATTTGAGTGCCCTATTTACGCAATTTTAACATGCAATATTTGTTCTCATGTTTGAGGGTGGGAGCACCAAGGATGCTTCCCACCTGGGGTCGACTCTGGTCTAAATCCGGCCCTGCCGCATTGTACCCGATGAAGCATGTGTCTTTTTTCACTGCAGAAGTAATTTAGGGCCTACCAATTAATTTGTAGATATGAGGAGGTAGCACTTTTTT
Organism: Ambystoma mexicanum; assembly: GCF_040938575.1. Taxonomy (NCBI): domain Eukaryota; kingdom Metazoa; phylum Chordata; class Amphibia; order Caudata; family Ambystomatidae; genus Ambystoma; species Ambystoma mexicanum. The sequence goes on along the minus strand of NC_090929.1, from coordinate 57,478,965 downwards.
GCGGACAGTCCATGTGTGGGATTTTAGATAACGATTGTCCAATCCATAGTTGTACACATATAGGATTCCCTGTGTAGCTTAGTAGAGGGAGCCAATTACCAGGAGCAATAGGTTTTGATAACTGTGACATCACAATGATTCATTTGTACTATATAAACTCTTGTTTTCTGTTCAAACGTTGGAGAATGTTGGAGTGAAAGCTTGGCTTTTATCTTGTTTTTTTCTACAGTCTATTGCAATAAACTGGTTACCTTGCATTTGGCATACCACTGTCACGCTCACCTGCTCCCCACGGGGGCGTCGATCTGGACTGGCCCGCTGTTGCTTCCACCAGAGTAACACGTAGAGCCGAGATGACAGACTGCACAGACCCACTTAGCTTTGTTTGATGGGTTTGTACGAATATCTTTCTGCAATGGAGAAAGGGAATTAACCTCCTGTAATCTGAGCGTTAACCCGCCTTCCCACTCCCCTTGTCTGCTCACAGAACACTCCTGAAGTTCCCTCTAAATCTCACCTGAAGATTTGGAAAGATGAGCTCTCCATCCTGCGTCGAGAGCAGGGGCGCATAGACGACCAGTTACTTCACTGGCGTGGAGGAATTGGTGAGTTCCAGTATTGACTCTAAGTCCAATTGTTCGTAAGAGTTCAAAAATCTGATCTTCACTCTGCCAGATTCCTTGCAGGTTGTGGATTTTAAACCACCAGAAGAGTTCCAAGTGGCAATTGGTAAGATCCTGGTAAGTCTATTGTGGTTCTCCCCTTTGGGGCCGGGGTACAGCGATGATGCAGAATTAACTGCGCCGACCCGAAATGAGGTGAGTACCCCCCTGTGGTAAATCAGGTAAGTCTTTGGGGGTAGGTTGTATTGTCCTTGTTTTTTCCCCTTAGGGGCCGGGGTGCGGCGTGATGTGGAATTGACTGCGCCGACCCGAGATGAGGTGAGTACCCCCTTATGGTAATCAGGTAAGTCTTTGGGGGTGATTTGTGTTGTCCTTGTTTTCCCCTTAGGGGCCGGGGTGCGGCAGTGATGCAGAATTGACTACGCCGACCCGAGATGAGGTGAGTACCCCCCTGTGGTAAATCAGGTAAGTCTTTGGGGGTGGTTTGTATTGCCCTTGCTCACCTATCTGTTCTTGTCTCCCCCAGGTGTTGAAGAAGGGCCTGGAGATGCTGGATTCGCGATGGAGTAAAGGAATGCAGTCCCGGTTGGTGAGTTCAGCGCGGCTCTGCGAGGTGAGTGGCAATACACCTGAGAAGGCTTCTCTCTTCCAGATCGACGATGTGCTGGATCAAGGATTCAGGTAAGGGTTTTGTTCTGACCTCTTCTCCTTCTCCTTTTCTTGTTCCAGGTGTTCCAGGGCTGAAGCGGGCGTGGCTGAAGACTGGAGCTGCTGAAGACACGGTGAGCGTTACGCTGCAGCAAGCAGAATAACGCGAAGCACGTGTGGCTGTCCGGGTGTGGCTTAAATAGCCTTGGAAGAAGTCCCAGGTTAGTATTCTTCCACAGCCCCACCCGAGAGGAAAGGAGTCCCTGAGGTAAAGTAGTCCCTTTAAGCCTCATTTGGCTTGTGGCTTCGTGCAGCATGGTCTCCATCAGGTAGGTATGCAGCATGGTCTGCAACAGGTAAGATTGCTGTAATGAGCCTGGCGCCCATGGCGCCAGGACTGACTTTATTCTTATGAGCCTAGTGCCATAGGCGCCAGGACTGTAGCTAAAGAGCCCCTAACTGGGGTTTTTGGGCATGCTTCAAGTGGCATGATGCCTGCTTCCGGGGTTGCTGGGCCTGGTCTGGCTTTCCGGGGGCAGGCATCGTGACAACCACAATCACTCTGTGCTGTCTCTTTTTTGACAAATACCAGTTAGAGGGCTATTTGGCTTTTGAACTCTGGTTTCATCTGGTAGGAGAGTCCGGTTGAGGGCTGTGGATTTTTTGGGGTACACTACCACCCTCCTTTTGAGCAGTGGATCGGTCAGGGGATCAGATTGTCATTAGTGCACAACTCAATAGGAAGGACAGCAGGACCGACTTTGGAGTGGAACTCTGCCTGGTCTCCCACCGCCCGCTGGTAGCAACAGGAGGAGCTGGACAGTGAGGGTGCCCCAGAAGCCCACAACCCTCAAAGGTCCACTGAAAAACGTGAGTGTGCTAGGTGCATGGTAACTATTGGGGGGTTTATTGTATGATATTTAAGAAACTGAATTTGATTAAGGATAGCTCAAGACAAGGCGTTGGAAGACTGCGCAGTAGGGCCACTGTGGGCAAGATGTTCTTTTGAGGGTAGAATTAAAGAGAAAGAGAGATAAGGATATCCTGGGGGGAACCGGAAGACAGCTGTATTTGATTGTGCTGTATTGTGGTTTTGTTGATTAAATTGGTGTTTGCCGGCATTGTATTGTGTTTAGAGGCAGGTGCTTTAGAGGTGATTTTTCTTGGGTGCGTTGTGAGAGTAGCAGATAGTATTGTTTGAGAGAGGTTGATGGGGTAAGTATGAACATTTAGATTGTGAGCCGATTGTGTTGTTGTGATCCAGAGCTAGGATGTGGATCTTGGGGCGAGACTTAAGGGAAAAGCGTGAGAAAATTGTCAAAAGCCATTTCTGCTTCAAAGGTTTCGGTAAACTGGCTACTATTTTGCATTGTTTATTCTGTGTAAGTGCCCATCTGCACACTGCTTAAAAGTTGTCACCATGTCAGATGCCCCAATAATTCACCTATGTAAAGCATTTCCTAGATATAATGCCAAAATCAATAAGTATCATGCTGAATGGGTGAAAGGGACTGCTGGGAAGATGTACCTGTCGTGGCCACAAGAGGTCACTCACTGTAAAAATGTACACCAACCCATGTGCACATCCTTACACGCCACACACAAGGGCAGGAAGCTCAAGAACAGGGTAAGGGTATTACAACGCTGGAAGGCATGTGAGGAAGAAACAGAGAGGCGTAGAAAGGAAGGGAAGCTTAATATGTGTCAGGTGTAGTGCGAGCAGCCCACGACGCCGCCACCTCCTTCCTCTGAGGAAAGCGCTTACACACGTCCCACAGCTTCACCAGCTGAGGCAGGCAGCCACACACAATTCATAGTACCACCTCCATATGAGGAGAGCACAGCATACTCGACCATCCCAGGAATATACCCAGTAAAAGCAGCAGCTACGGGGTATATCAATACCAGATATGAATTCCCTGATGAAGAAGGGATGATAATAGGAAAAGGGTGAAAGTGGTAAAAGGAAAGGTGCCATTAGTGCCAATGGAGAATGAAGCTTGGCACAGCTCAGAGACACAGTTAAGGGATGAGGAAGAGTATAGAGGGCTACATAGCTTAGAAAAACAGCTCAGAGCAGCTAAGGAAGAGCTCCAGAGAGTGAGAGGCATGCAGACAGATGGCCACTGGGCAAGAAGCAAACCCATGGGTAATGGGGATAGTGGAGAGATTATGATGGAACCAGAGAAATTGGTAGGAGGAAAAATATTGGTAAACCTCAATGGGAAAGGCACTGAAAATAGTTATGTGAAGGTAGTCGAGTATGAAGAAATGAAGGGAGCAGCCAGGGAGGAAGTCAGCAGGGAGACTCAGGAAGAGATAGAGCAAAATGCACAAAGGGAGAAAGAGAGGGGACAGAGAGAAGCAGCAGAGAAGACGCAGAGAGAGGAACAGGAAAGACAAAGAAGGGAGAGGGAGGTAGGAGAAAGGGATGAGTATGAAAAGAGGCTAAATGAGAAGAACAGGAGAATGACAAGAGAAAAGGAACACATTGAAAAAAATAAGGAAGGAGATGAGCCAAAGAAAGAGCAGAAGTATGATACCAGATATGTGGGGTGAAGGGAGTGGGATAATAACCCCAGAGACAAGGGGCAGAGATGTGTTGCCAGAGATAAGTGAAACATATGTAAGGGAGCCTGTTAAGGGAGTACGTTTTGATCTCATACTTGATGATGACGAGATGGAGAAAGTGACAGGGAGACAGATTGGGTAGACAAGAATGGTGAAGAGGGGAGAAAGGAGGCAGCAGAAGCCCCATATATGGATACCACAGCTCCAGGCATGGGGGAGATAGCAGATTTACTGGGGCCAAACCTAAGCATGTATCCACCCCTCACTTCAGTACTGCCCATAAATGAAGACCATAAATCACCATATTTCTTAAGAAACTTGCCAAAACGCCAGAAACACTGTGTAGCTGAGTCATTGAAAAGGAAAATGTGCGCAGCATCACCTTTGCGCAAGAAAGGGGTAACACAATTCCCACTTCTCCACAAAGAATTAGGGCAACCCCACTATACTCCATGTAATCAGATAGACAAAAATAACTTGATGGATAATCTGCCATCACTGACAGCAGGGGCGGGCCATTGGATCTAAAAGCTAGAGCCAGAGACAGCTGGGATAGCATTAGCTGCAGTAACAGAACATAGCACCACCTAATATGACGGGTCACTGTTTAATAATTGCAGAGCAAATGCATGGAAGGCACTGAGGGAGCTATTTCTAGTTCAATCTGACGTGAGTGCCATAATGACTAGAAAGATGGGGCCTACTGAGGACCCTGCTGCCTATATTCGAGACAATAAAGAAGGTTGGCATTTGAGAACTAAACACCATTGGGATAAAAATATACTAGTGTTCTATCATATTCTATGGGTATAGCTGTTGAGCTGGGGCGACCACTTTTTTGGTAGGGGCTTGTGGGATGTGGTCAGAATATCATAGACGAAAAAGGGGTTTTCCCAGAAACAAGCTACCTGTTGTTGTCACAATCTCGGGCGCAAGGTCTAGATAAATATGAGGAACATGCAGGAGAAACATAATCTTATTATAGAATCAATCTGTACAAAAGCTAGTATTTTACTCAAAAAACATGATTTTATTTGATTACATAAAAAGATTGAACATAATTAGTTCAATTATTAAAAAAACACCAAAGATGACCAAAATCACAATCCTGTTTAACAGAAACGGTTAGATAATAGAGGTAGTCATGTGGGACCACTTCATTTCATCCAATCATGTATCAGGCCTATTTTCTTTTATGAATATAGGTGATGTTAGTAGTTGTGTAAGTGACTTTTCAACACAAACAATGACTCATGAAAACATTTTTGAACGACCACTAATGGTACAGTATATGGGCATAAGCCCATCTGTAAACAGTGTCGACAGGTTAGCTCTGTTTCCAGCCTTATAGGTCAAAACCAGTCTTTTGTGAGTGGCTGTCGTCGTGGGATGGAAGTGAGACCATATAAGACTTTCGTCAGGACACGTTAAGGCGGTGTTAGTAACCCCAGCATCGAAATCTTCATACTGGGCTGAGAGTATCAAAAGATGTATTTCTAAAAACAAAACAAACACAATAGGTTAAAAACTAGCTAAGTTCCAAATGTCATTCATCAGCTTATGCCCATATACTGTACCATTAGTGGTCGTTCAAAAATGTTTTCATGAGTCATTGTTTGTGTTGAAAAGTCACTTACACAACTACTAACATCACCTATATTCATAAAAGAAAATAGGCCTGATACATGATTGGATGAAATGAAGTGGTCCCACATGACTACCTCTATTATCTAACCGTTTCTGTTAAACAGGATTGTGATTTTGGTCATCTTTGGTGTTTTTTTAATAATTGAACTAATTATGTTCAATCTTTTTATGTAATCAAATAAAATCATGTTTTTTGAGTAAAATACTAGCTTTTGTACAGATTGATTCTATAATAAGGTTATGTTTCTCCTGCATGTTCCTCATCTTTATCTAGACCTTGCGCCCGAGATTGTGACAACAACAGGTAGCTTGTTTCTGGGAAAACCCCTTTTTCGTCTATCATATTCTATGTCAGGGCCTACCTGAAGAAGTACAGACATAGTTGCAAAAGATTGTGGGATTGAAATGAGACCATGGCAAGCAATACAACTTACTATTGTACTTCACTGTAGGTTAAAGCAGGATAAGGCTCAAAAGAAAGTAGAGTAAAAGCAAAAGGAATCAACATAATTGTTACAGAAATAATTATCCAAAATGGCAGTCGAAGGAGCGATATTGATAAATACAGAAGACAGGAATATTGGACAGGGAGTCATCAGGCCACAGCAGGGCATGGGTACTTATTTTGCAGAAATAGAGGAGAATTGTTTTTACTCCAGAGGAGGAAGAGGATTGTTTCACAGAGGGAGAGGATTTAGGTTTGGTGGGGGAACAGCCCCGCTTTAGAGGCCTGGGTGGAACTGCAGCAGTATGTTGGACATGTGGGAAAATAGGACACATTTCACGAGTGTGTAGAAATAGAGGAGCAATGCAGCAAGGTGCAATGCAGTATGGGCCAATAGGGGGATAGCATATCCAGCACCATATGGTGCACCACAGCAACACTATTATTACTATGACTATACACACTATTCACCAGATTAGACACAAGGACAGCAGATGCAGCAACCCCAAGGGCCACAGATACAGCCACAGACAAGGCCACAACAACCACAGCAGACATTGACACAGCAACCTCAGAGTGCAGTGCAATGACAGCAAGCAGTGACACAGTGGGATACCAATATTCTGCCAAAGACACAGACACCACGGATAGGAGGAGTGACAGCGGGTGGGGGCAACCCTTTTACAGGCACATGACTGAACTTGTATCCCCAATAGGATAGCCCACAGAATAGCCTGATGTGCCCTATCCTATCAGTAGCCACAGACCCTGAACAGGAACCAAGGGTGGAGGTATCTATAGGCGACCAGACTCTTTCTTTCTTAGTTGACACTGGGACAGCAACATCCTGTGACGGTAGGAGAGTAGATGGTCGCTATCCCATTCCTAGATTCCAGGGAGACACATGTTAACATATTGGGAAGAGATGTTATGGCCAAACTCAACATGTCAATATCATTTACAGAGGACAGCTCAATATGCTCTACACCAGGCATATATTTCCAGACAGCAAAATACATACAAGCCTTACATTGAAAGTAGACTATACAGAGGTCACACAAAAAATAATGCTAGCTAAAAAGGTACCATCATTTATGGAAAAAGATTTGGCAAGGGTACCTGGCACACTATGGATGACCAATCCATATGCCGGGGGTGTGTTAAAAGGAATTGAAGCAGGAAAAATTAAATTAAAGAAAGGGCCAATTTCACCTCAGTAAAGCAGTACCCAAATGTCCAAAGAAGCAGATGAGGGTATTTTATGCAACAATGCATTTGCTAATTAAGCAGGGAGTGATAGTGCCATCAGAACCTCCTTGCAACAATGCTGTACATATATAGTGTACAATCTCAGGGATTTCTTTATTTATTTTACACTTATAAAAAGCACAAAAATCTTGGGCATCACGGGTTATCATGATTAGCAAGATTGCACCCGACTCCTTATGAGTTGGTGACAGGTCGTAGGATACATGTGCCCATTACCTCACCCATGCGCGTGCAGACAGATTCCCAAAGCACTGTGACTGGTTGTAAATGTGTTACAGGACTTGTTGATGTCCAATACTAAAGACCTCTCTCTTTCGGTTCTTTCTTGACAGGAAAGGCACGGCGGGGAGGTATCCCAAAAGCCACAGAAAAAGACAAATTGGATACTACTGCAGTTGTTAACAGTTTATTTCCCTCTGTGGGTCAACATAGCCAACATAAGACGATAAAAGAGTGCCGCCTCCCTGCCCAGCTACCAGGATTCCGGAGAAGAAGAGAATGAAACCAGACCCAGGACAAGAGCTGAAGTGCACGCTGAGAAAGAAGATGAAAGGAATAAGGAACCTGAGAGTAAAGAGGGTATAAATCTCATCGCACCACTTGAGGAGCACTGATGCTGAACTTTGAGGGTAAACATTCACTAGAACAATAAGAAAGGAGGAGGTGCTGTAAGTTGATTAGAGGTTCCTAACGCGCATATCCCAAAGGAACAAAGCTGCAAGCCACATCTAGGCAAGATTTAGATTACAGGACGTGGAGGACATTTTGAATACATCACCAACATAGTATTTCTGCTGCTGAGGACTATTTTTCACAGGAACAAATCCTCTATAACAGACTATTTTCTCTACTTTCCTATTGCTACATTTTATTGGGACTATTTTTTATACTATTTCACACACGAGAATACATCCACAACGGACTGTTTTTCCTACTTTTTATCTCTTGCTGTGTAACAATTGCACCAACAGCAATGATGCAAACAGTATGAACCGCTTCATTTGCTATAAAAACTGCCCAAACTGAACAGCTACGAGGAACGCTGTTGCTTCTCAACCACGAATATTCAGGGTTGCCCTTAACCATTACTCCACTGTGAGAATGCACAGCCAAAGATTCCAAGAGCCTTCTCCAACTGTCTTTACTCCACTGAGGTGTTTATGCTGAGGCAGAGTTTACACATTTCACCTGTTATTTGGCCATATTTTAATGGCGTTCCAGGCCAAAGTATTGGAGGTACATCGGCTGCAACAGGTAACTTGCCTTATCATCTTACCCCCTGCGAACACCAGAGCTGTAACCAGGAGGAGACTGAGTTATTTTTAATGAACATTTTTATAAGATGCACAACTAGCATATATTTCATATTCAATGAAAAATCTTTGTTAAAGGGACGTTATGGTTAAGTTGCACTAATAAAAACCTATGAAATTGAAAGAAACACCTTTGTTAAAGGGATGTTATGGTTACAAGTAAAACCGAAAACCCCCTGAAATTCGCCAGTTATGGTAAGCTAAGCAACCATAACTCGCGCCACCACCGTCCACTGCTAAGACTAACACCCATGACATCAAAGATACCATCACAAATGTCATCACTGGCCATGTAATGTAAACTGTATCTCCTGACAAGACCGCACGTAGACATTTAGTTATGTCACTTGAAACATTCATGTTACAGACTAGTCTACGTGTTTCTCGTGGAGTGACAGCAGGTAACACGCGAGACAGCAGATATTAGCACTCAAACCAACCACATTTCCTCATTTCAACCTTCGCTCACGTGTGTCCAGTTGCAGACACCTTATTTTCTGATTTGCTTCCTTTAAAAGACTGTTTTCTGACCTAACCAATGGAGACAATTGGCCTAAACAACTACCACTAGTGCACTCAACTGGAGAACACTCTGCCTTCTCCAAATCCTGGGCAGCAGAGATCTGAAAACACTCTTGCGACTAATAAAACATAGAGGCTAACAGGCTTGAATTAGCAGAGTGGGAGCAATAACTTTCTAATCTCTGCAACCTTAAAAACGTCCTTAAAACTTTATGGAACCAAAATGGGTGGCGAAATGATGGTTATGAGGGGTAATCTGGTGAAGGTGCAGAGGCTGGCAGAGGTGGAGTAATGTTGGGGAGGGAGGCGCATGCACCTAGTTGGGCCTAACGCAGCAAAAAGCCTAAATATGCCACGGTACCTAAGTGGACATACATAGATTAAGGACAATCATCAATAGAACAGTGCAGGCAGGTGGTACAGCCATCTGTGTTAGGGACGTGACCATGATGGGTGAAGTGCTAGAGTGGAGGCAGAGAAAGTGAGGGACAGAGGCAGGTTAGAGGCGAGGGAAATGTGTTAGCTATCAGGCAGATGAGAGGTAGGTTTAGAGGGTAACTTGGAGGCGAGGAGGTAGGCTTGTACTTTGGTTTTGAACAGTTCGGTGTGGACTGTTTCTAGGATGTCTGGAGGAAGAGAATTTCATGCAAGTGGAGCAAGAAGAGAGAAGGAGCAGAAGCGAAAGGGAGCACAGGGAGGGCGCAGATCCACAAGGGTAGTCGAGGAGGCAGAGAGGGGATAATGAGAAGGCTTGTGGAGTTGTATAGAGAAGGATAGATTTGTGTACCAGGAAAATAAATTTAAATCCGGCCCTGTTTTCCATCACCAGCCATCCAGCCTGGTGACTGTACAAGGACGTAGGTGTGAAGTGAGGGAGTTCAAAGAGAGTCCTGCTAGCGAAGTTAATGATCTGCAGCGTCCCTCAAGACTCTAACCTCTCACCATGGCTCTTAAACATGCACCTTGCCCCTCTGGCCCGCCTGATCTTCTCCTTCTCTCTTCACTTCCAGTGTTATGCAGACAACATGCAGCTCTCCTTCAAGCTTCCCTCCACTTCCTCCTCTTCCTCCTCTCTCATGCCGGAGTTCCCCGACTGCTTTTCACGGCATGATGTGCTGCCAATGATCTCTGCCTTAATGACAGTAAGAATTAGATCCTTTTCATTGGGACTCCAGCGTGCTGCTTCCCTCCTACCCTCTAGCCGCCCTCTATGGGTCCCCTCCCCTCACCCTCTTGTGAGGCAAAAAACCTTTGACTCATCTCTCTCTCCTTCTCTCCTCAAATCGGTGAACTTGCCAAGAAGGCCAACTATCTGCTGCACCTCCTCAGAGGCATTCTCCCTTTCTTCACCTTCCCCCAGAAACTCAATGCCTCCAGAGTTCTGGTCCTCTCTAGGCTGGACTTTTGCAACCGCCCCTTCATCAATCTTCCTTTATCCTCCCTTTGTCCCCTTCAACTAATCCAGAAGAGGACTTCGAGAATTATTCTTGGCCTCAAACCCAGGTACCGCATCTCTCCAGACCTAAAATCTCCCCACTTGATCTGGTTGCTGATAGGATCAAGTTCAAGACCCTCTGCATCATCCACAAAGCTTTCTGGGGCCTGGGACTTCACTACAACCAACTCACTCTCCCTAAATACCTCCCTGCTGGAGACCTTCAGTCTTCTAGCTCCAACTCTCTGCTGATCAGACGCTTCTCTAAGCAGAGTGGGGGTAAATCTCGATCTTCCGCAGGAGTCTCCCTCTGGAAGGGTCTCCCTGCCCCTCTCGGGCTTGAGCCCAATCTCCTTAAGTTCCGGAAGCACCCCAAGACCCTCCTTTTCTCTTCTTCCTTACCTGTCCCCCTCCCCTACTAATGACCCCATTTGCCACAGTAACTGGCTGTCTGGTTTCCCTCTGAGTTCTACGGGGCACCAGCACCCACACCCCGCCCAGTCCACATCCCTTCCGCGCACTTAGCATGTCGGGCTTCACTCCCTCTATCCCATGCAATACTGGCACTTGCCCATCTGGCCTCCTCTTAGCACTCACCTAGCCCCTGTGGCCCTGCCCCCTCCTCATCCCTCTTTTTCACTTGCAATCTCTCCTCATGCCTTGCACTCCCCTTTCCACCCTTGCGCTTTGCATTTCACATTTTGTGCCAACCCGGCACCCCCTGTTCTCGCTCTACTTGTTACTGCACTTGCACAAATCGAATTTCCTAAGGCCTAGTAGGACCGTTATTGTTATATTTCTCCCTTGCCCCCCTCCCTTTTATGTCTTGTGGTGCCTTGAAACAACATTTGTTGTATAGGCACCTTACAAATAGCCACACCAAAAAAAAAAAATCAAAAAAAGATCTTATCGAGAGGACAGAAAGAATAGTTGAGGAGAGCAAAGAGGATTACTAAGCCCCTTTTTGATGATCTGGACCTTCTTGGTATGACCTACACTAATTATGCAGATGATACCCAGATTCTCCTCACACTTTCCAGGGATTACAACAAGGATTTGGCCTTGGTAAATAGGGTGTATCTCATCATCCAGGCATGGATGGCAACCCACGGTCTCTGCCTGAATGATAATAAAACAGAGCTTATCATCCTGGGGACTCATTCTAATCTTAAAAAATTAGGCCAAGACTATAAGCCTCATTACACAGAAGGTGGTAAGGGTTAACGGTCACTGGTAATGGTACCGGAGACCGTTAACCCTTACAGCCTTACTACGAGGTCCCTTTGCGGATTGGTACTTTAACGCCTGCTTTTGAGCAGGCGTTAAAAACCAGCCCGCAAAGGGACCAGGGTGCTAATTACGGTACCACAATTTGCGGTACCATAATTAGCACCTTCCACATTCCCATTATGCCCTATGGGGCAAAAATGGGAATTGGGAAGGGCAATGGGGGAAGGGGGAATTACCGCCCCGCCAACCTTGGAATAGGGCGGTAATTCCCCTTTCCTCCAAGGCGGTGCGAGTATTTTACCGGCATGGACCAAGGTGCTTATAGCACCTTGGTCCACCGCCTACCGTGTAATGAGGCCCTATACCTCATTTGAGATTGATGGTAATATCATCAAGGTGTCTAAGGAGGTAAAGACACTTGGCTTTTATCTGGACTCCACCCTCTCCTTCGACAAACAGGTGAAATTCATGGCATCCACCACAGCTTACACTTGTAAACTCATTATAGCAGGTAAACACTTTCTCTCAGATGACAACTGCATTATCTTAGCTAGAGCCCTGATTCTGTCTAGGCTCGATTATTACAATGCCCTATACATCAGTACTGACAAATCTATCATCCATAGAATTCAGATCCTACAAAATAATGCCTTGAGAGCAGCTCTTGGCGTGTCCAAAAGAGCGCATATATCTAAGATTAGGCGCCAAAACAATTGGCTGTCTACCCAAAATAAAATCTATCTAAAAGTTGCATCCCTTGTTCACAAAGCTTTGAACAATGCCCCACCTACCTATCTCACTGACAAATTCCTAAAGAGAAGCTCCACCCGACCGGCAAGAACCTCCAATGCCAATAGCCTTATCATACCGAGATTCAGGCTAACTAAGGTGGGGGGAGGTAGCTTCCAGGTCCGAGCGGCCCAATTATGGAATTCACAGCCACACCCTCTACGTGAGGAGTAGCCTTTTCTGAAATTCAGATCAAACTATATAATTCTGCTGAAGTCTGCCGAAGACTAGTTGCTCACTAGCTCTTACATAACCCCTGATACCTCCTAGTGAGACATATATATATATATATATATATATATATATATATATATATATATATATATATATATATATATATATATATATATATATATATATATATATATATCCCACCATATCATTTGTATATCTCCCCTTTTTGGCTAGTGATTTGACATCCTGCTAGTGCCTGTATATAGTCTGTCTTGATTGTAATCTGTAACTGAACTTCTACGGCCTGTATATATTTTGCTTTGCGCGTAATCTGTAACTGACTGTCTACTGCCTGTATTTATTTTGCTTTTGCATGTAATCTGTAACCATGTAACCTCAAGCCTCGCATATTCTGTACTGCTGCGCCCAGCTACCTTCGGGTTTGGTGCGCATTATAAGTGAATAAAACAAACAAACAAACAAGCATGACCAGAAGGTCAACTTGATTAAGTTTACTCAAGACTAGACATTTTTATTTATGGTACCTACAAGGCAGAGGGCCTTACAGGACAAATGGATAGTACCCTTAAAGGTTGTGGGTAAACATGGAGAGGTCAACTATCTGGTGGATTTAGGCAATCCTAAGGAGGCTCCCAGAGTCTTTCACACCAACCGTTTAAAGGCTTATGTCTCAAGACCAGAAGTGGGAGCTTTGCTTCTAGCTACAGCCCAAGAGGAGGGGGAGAGTGAACCTCTACCTGACCTACTCAGAGGCCAGCCTTTAGATGAGAAAGTAGAAGGAGTTAATCTCTCTTCTAACTTGATACCGGAACAACAGGAGGAGTGCAAGTTTCTTTTAAATCAGTTTGCCTCCCTGTTTTCACTATCACCAGGCTTGACCCCTTGGGGCCAGCATGATATTCACACTGGTGACTGTTTACCTGTCAAAAACAGGGGTTACAGGATGTCAGATCATGTAAGATCCCACATAAAGGAGGAAGTCAACAAGATGCTTGATCTCGGGGTAATAGAGCCCTCTACCAGTACATGGTGTAGTCCAGTTGTTCTAGTACCAAAGGCAGGATCCAAGGAGTTGAGATTCTGTGCGGACTGTATAGCTCTTAATGTAGTCACCAAGACTGATGCCCACCCTTTACCAAGGACAGATGAACTGGTGGATAAACTTGGTTCAGCCAAGTACCTCAGTACATTTGATCTAACTTCAGGCTATTGGCAAATAGCACTGACAGACCATGCCAAGGAGGAAACTGCATTCTCCACCCCAGCAGGCCTCTACCAATTTAAGGTTATGCCTTTTGGACTAAAGAATGCACCTGCTACATTCCAAAGGATGATTAATCACGTTCTGAATGGGATGGAGGACGTCTGCATGGCATACTTGGATGACATTGCAGTGTTCAGCCCTACTTGGAAAGAACATATTGACCACTTAGGATATGTTTTGCAGGCTCTTGAGCAGGCCCATCTGACCATAAAGGCAAGCAAATGTCAAATTGGCTAGAGTAAAGTGGTCTACCTTGGTCATGAGGTAGGAGGATGTGAAATTAGGCCATTGCATAGAAAAGTACAAGCTGTACAAAACTGGGCCACCCCTACTACTCAAACCCAAGTGAGAGCCTTCCTATGCGTCACTGGTTACTATAGGAACTTCATTGCGAACTATGGGACCATAGCTTCTCCCTTGAATGTGATCTCCTCTCCCAAATTCCCTAAAAAGGTCAGGTGGAATGAGGAGTGCACTCAAGCATTTGAAGGCCTAAATAAAGCCCTTTGTCAAGCTCCAGTCGTGAGAGCTCCTGACTACAACCAAACCTTCGTTGTGCGGACAGATCTTCAAATACAGGTATAGGGGCAGTCCTTGGTCAAATGGATGAGAAAGGTAGAGAGCACCCCATTTTCTTCATCAGCAGGAAGCTGAAGGAACCAGAAACAAGGTGGGCAACCATTGTGCGTGAATGCTTTGCTATTGTGTGGTCATTGAAGTAGTTTAGGCCATACTTTTATGGATCTACTTTTGTGATTCAAACTGACCACCAACCCTTGGGATAGTTGATGCAAATGAAGAGGGAAAACCCAAAACTACTGAGATGGTCAATCAGCCTGCAAGGGTTTGATTTTAACATTGAACAAAGGTCAGGGTGTCACCACCAAAATGCTGATGGTCTCTCCAGGATGTTTGACCGACTGGAGTAAGGAGATTCATCCAGGCGTGGATTAAATCCTCCTGTCCCTTAGTATGGGGGGACGACTGTTAGGGAGAATTCTCCAAATGTGCTAATTTCCCTTACATTTTGAGACCCCCAGCAACTTTGCTGGATTTCTAGGATTGTATTTTTAACTGGGAAGAATGCAAGCCTTTTTTTCCCACTCTTCCATGCATTTTGATGTGTGTTTTACTTTAGTGTTCTTTGGTTATGGAGTTTTAAAACAACTCCATAGGCATCATCTTTTTCTGTGTGTCACACAGCATCTTCAGTGCAGTGGCACAGGGGTGTCTTTCAGACTCCCCAAGGTTTAAATACCTTCTCTGGGACTGACTACTGTCTCCCAGAGCATGTAAAGTTAAATTGACTTTACTAGTCTCTTTAAATTTACTGACCCAGCACACCCTATCTTACTATAGAGTTCTGGAGGGGTTGCTTAGATTCCCCTGAGTCAAAACACTCATGTAACAGTAAAATGTTATCTTTTCCTATTTTAAATGGCTGGTGGCAGTGGTTTAGATCAACTACCGTGATATTTCGCGACTGCTAACAACGGTAGCTCAAAATCAGGGGTAGCCATGTTTTTCAATATGGCGCCCCAGACCTATCTGTAAAAACACACTCCTGTCCTCTTTTTTCGCTATTTCTTCTCTGCACACCAACCCAAGTTTGGTCCCTTTGTCCGTGCCCTTTGGTGGGCTTCTGTGTTGAAGCCCTGCTCTGGTGCCAGAGTGTCTGGGGTGGACAGGATGTGAGGGAGGGGCCCGAAAACGTCCTGTGCTTAGTCTCCTAGGAGACCTGAAAGCACTCTGGTGTGATTGGCCGGCTGGCTGTCCAGCAAGGACAGCCACCCTGCTGTGTGAGTGACAGCCAGCCTGAATGAATGGGGGAAAACTGTTTAAAAGCAGGTCTCTGGGACTTGGAAAGCAGAGTCAACCACTGGAACGAAAGAACCAAAGAGGAGAGGAAGGGAGAGGACTGCTGCAACTCCTGGACAACCGGTGGAGCCGTGCTGCAGGTCCGAATTGCCTGAAATTCTGACGACAGAGAAGCCCTTCAAGGTTAACTTCTTCCCTTGAGTTTGGTGGGAACAACCAGCTCGCAAGCCACCTGGACACCGTCCAATTCTGGTTGAATTTTCTTCAGAGTGCTGTTGAAAACTGGATAGCCAGAGGGAAGGAAACCAGAGGGACTTTAAGGCACTCCCACGTCTTGCTACAGCTTTTGGCCTCTTCCCTGGGCAGTGTAGGAACCTCTCGAAGTCCTCCTTCTTGTCCCCATGACTGAAGCTCAGGAACAGCGAGATCTGCTCGAACTGCCAGGACAAAATGCCTCAGCTACAGCTTTCTTCATTTAAAAGTTAGTGTGCAAACGCGGTCTGGAAATCTTTTGGGCCATCGAGAAAGTGCGTGAAACTTTCCTCAACTACGAAGGCTTGTCCTTCCCTAAACATTCATCAAACTTTTTGCCTAGCCAAATCCTTTAAAAATCTCTGCCAAGACCGTTACATACCAGAACTGTGGTATCCTATACAAAAGACTCTGAACCATTGACCATTGGCCCAGGCCTATTGAGAAGAATTGCTGGTTGCATTTAACTGGAACCCTTTGCCCTGCCTATGAATGTATTTGGGCTGTCTATTCTTATAACCTTGTCATTTTCCTCCCTTCTTAAGTAACTGAAGTGCCGTTTTGCTCACACTTCATTTTAGAGATAGTTTAATTACTTACCAGTTGGATTTTTGTGGTGTATTAGTGTGTGATATTGAGCTGTGTATGCTAATATAATGTTTTATAAATGATTGAGTAAATAAAAGTATATTCTTTTACTAAGAAACCTTGAGTAAGTGTTTAATTGAATCACTGTATTGGTTGGTCCTTTGTGTAACTTGTTCTACTGCTCACTTAAACTCTTGAGATAAGTCTGGCTGCTCAGCTATCACTACAACTTTACTGTGTAGTACAGGCTTGTACCAAAGGTGAAATGCTGCTTACACTTGTGTCCTCATTACTTGAAGTGTTCCCAAAGGGTACTGCAGGTGATTTTGCCTAATATGTGCCGCAGGTAGTGTAGGTCACCATGAAGGTGCCTGTGCCTGATCTTGTCCCTGGAACTGTGACTGCACCAGTATGCAGCTGTGGGCATGCCTCAGGCCGGACCCATCCGCAGGTGGCAGATGTATCTACGCAAACGGATCTACCACTACCTGCGGATGAAGCAATTCGTGACAAGGTGGAACCGTTGCTAGCCTGTTTTGCGAGGCGTACAGGCACCATTTGTGATGATGTGCAGACTTACAATCAGAGGCTTGCTCATCATCACATTGAGGTCTGCCGCCTCATGAACTGGCGACCTTAGTTCCTGATCATGAATGTGGTACGTGTGCTGGCCACTGCGGCAACCCCCTCCTCCTCTTCCTTCTCTGTGTGCCTGTCATCCTCCCTGCCTTCTTCTGGCCCAGATACCACTAGGGCCCCCGGTGTACCTGTCCCAACCCCGGCGGCCAGTCTGGTGGAGATCACATCCCTGCCACAGTCGGGAGTCGAAGGAGGATCAGCAGAGGTTGTCACCGCAGCAACAGGAGCTATGGCAATGGAGGAAGTACAGGCACCAAGCAGCAGGGCACGTGCACGACGGCCCCAGGTGGTATCACCTTCCCTGAGGCTGTCCTTGTGACACAGGCACCGGGCATTTTGGCAGCAGGCTCGGGGTAGGAGGCAACAGGACTTAGGGCATTCATCATCAGAGGGGTAGGTATCGGCCATTGGGCAGGAGGCAAATGTGGACGTTACGACAAGGATGTCTTCCGTGTTGGAGCGTTTGGGACAGCAAATTGGGGCAGATCGGCAGTGGACACAGGAGGTGTTTCTTACCATTTGCCAGGGCAGAAAATTCACCGCGTCGGGCAGAGAGCTGGGTGGAGGTCCTCGAAGAGACTTGCAGGGAGATCGAAAAGAGCATGGAGGAGTCCCTGCTGGCCCTCGAGGGGGAAGCCGAGACCCGTCTACGGGAAGTGGATGCAGTGTTCAATGATGCCCTAGCGGACACTATGAGAGAGCATGGCGAGGAGATGGACTAGCCTGCTGCCTTTGTATATAGTTATTTAGGAGTAGGTTTCATTTGTTTTTTCTTTACATTTGGAGTTCCTGGACGTTGCTTTGCATCTTGTATATAGTTATTTTTGGATTGTATTATTAGGATGTTTATACATGTTTTGGGACCATGGACCCTGGATCTTTGTAAATATTTGGATTTTAATTTGGCCAGTTTTTTTCACCAATGAGGAATGGTTTTCTTGTGATATGTGATTTCATTTGCACATACGTTAATGGACATAGACCACATTTTTGAGTCTTTCATTTTTTACATCACATTGATTTCGGTTGTCACTTTCTTTTGGTTTTTGATTTGGATCATGAAGGTTTAATTTGATGTTTTTACTGTGTGTGACTTAGATACATGTTTTTAAATATATTTTTTGCCATTGAAATTTAAGTGCTGTTTGGTCTCAATGGTTTAGTGCACGTTTCACTCCTCTATGACTCATTTGTGTGTCCCTGCTGTTCACCAATGTTTTTCATGTTTGTGCACACATGCATGTATGTGTGATGTGAGGATTCACATGCCATGGGGCATGTACTATTTATTAAATGTATTTATTTGCATTTTTAAAGTGCTCACACAGCCCGCGGGCATCGAAGCGCTGTTACAGGAACATGTTTCTCATAGTTGCGTATTTATAACGTGCTTAATACCCGGAGGATTCTAAGCGCGGACCCGGGATTCGAACCTGTGTTGCTTCGTGTCGTCTTGTTTCCAAGCCGAGCAAATTGCTGCCTAGCCATCCTTCCGG
Organism: Ambystoma mexicanum; assembly: GCF_040938575.1. NCBI lineage: Eukaryota > Metazoa > Chordata > Amphibia > Caudata > Ambystomatidae > Ambystoma > Ambystoma mexicanum. Next base: position 57,460,221 of record NC_090929.1, on the reverse strand, counting down.
GAGCATGACCAATGGATGGGTGTTGAGGTGCACCAGGGGGTGCAGCATGTTGTGGCATTTTAGTTGGCATGTGCTGCATGATTGTATGTTGGTCCAGTGTGTTTTGGGTGAGGGGCGGGGACATGAGGCGGGGCCTGCCTGCAGGTTGCCCTCACTGGTGGGGAGTGTGGACATGAGGCAGGGCCTGCCTGCAGGTTGCCGTCACAGGTGGGCGGTGGGGACATGTGGCGGGGCCTGCCTGCAGGTTGCCATCACAGGTGGGGGGTGGGGACATGTGGTGGGCCTGCCTGCAGGTTGCCGTCACAGGTGGGGGGTGGGGACATGTGGCCTTCCCACAGGATTTGGCTGGTGCGAGCAGGGTACGCGATTATGCTGGGGTGCGGACGAGGTACGCGCAAGCCTTCCCATGCGATTTGGCTGGTGCGAGCGCGGTACGCAATTACGCTTGGGTGTGGACGGGGAACGCACAGCCCTTTCCACGCAATTTGGCTGGTGCGAGCGGGGTATGCGATTACACTGGGGTGCGGATGGGGTACACGCAGCCCTTTCCACGCAATTTGGCTGGTGCGACCGAGGTACGCTCTGATTTTTCACGCAATTATGTGGGGGGGCTGTGTGCTGTCCCACGGATGGCACTGGGCCTTGGGCCATAGTAGGCATTTCACTGGCTTTGTCCTGTGTACAGGGGCATGTTGGGGGCGTTACTGGTGCTGCTTTATGTTAATTGCGCCGCAGCTACTGATGCCTGGGAAAATCCATAAATACGTGTGCCGCGCAATTGCTGGCATGCGGCGCTTGCGCTACTTCTGCCCTAGATTCTATGAATTGGGCCCTATATATCGTCAAGTATAAAGAAAGCTCCTTTTAGGCGGACTCTCCGTTCAAACAGCAATATGATGCTACATTAGCCCCGTGTGGCGCTTACAAGGATTGGTGGTGCCAGTTTTAATGCCTGGGCACTAGCCATTTGGAATGCACTTCCCCTTTATCTCAGGAGTTCTGCTTCCACAACTATGATGAAAAAACAATTGAAAACAATATTGTTTGATAGAGGGACGGTCTAGTTATCACTAGACTCCCACTACAATCAAGATACTATCCATTGCTCTTTTTATGTGCTCATTCTGTGTTGTCTGTCTTGTGAGTGCCCTCAGGCCTGCGGGCGAGTGGCGCAGTACAAAAAATAGATTGTAAAACTGCAAAGAAACCATATTAGTGCAATAGAAGACAATAGCATGATGTCCTTTGTTAAATAGCTTCTGTTTTGTACAACAGATGATCTGTTCTTTTCTGTGAGTCCCAAGGCAAGGTTTAATTTTGCTTGTGGGCCACTATTGGTGGATGGTGCTGTGGAACTCGCATGTTTCTATTAAATAAATATAGGCAGTAACAAAGCCAGGACCCCTGGACCCATGCAAGGTCCGCCAGGAGCCCACAGCCTCTCTACCTCCTCCAAATCCTTGTGCGGCCCCAGGTCAGGGGGTGCCCCCATCGCTCTGCCTCTAAGCACTCTGGCTAAACAAAGACAAGCCGGCTGCCTCTTGAGGAGAAAGTTAAATAACTCAAACATGTTATTGGACAAGGCCCGAAAGCTTTGAGCAATAAACAGACTCGATTTCTTAGGGAATTAGCCCACGCCATCATCTCAGCTTCAAGGCTGTTAGCGGCCACTGCACCCTTAAGAGACAAGTCCGCCCACTAAGGGGCAGGACCAGTTACGTATGTTGGGGGGAGTTAAAGAGAAAAGGCGCGCTTGACGCCAGTTATTGGGAGTCTGTGAATGAAGAAGCTTATTGCTGAGTCCCTCCGGCTGCGCGTCCTTATTCATATGTATCCCGGCCCTGACCGGGATAACAAAGACCTGGCTCCATTTTTACTGAAACACTTCAGAATAAGTGGAAAGGACAGGCCTGGTGGAGTAGCAGCAGGGCGTGGGGCCAGCGGGGGTGTAATCCCCAGGGAGCCTGCGCAGAATGAAGATGGTACATGTGTGCTGTGTCTGTAGCTTTCATATGGGAGGAATGTGGGGGTGTGCCACAGAGGCCCCCCACAAGCAGGCGCAGCATAAGCCCCCCCACACCAGGGGTCCATTCGGAACCAAAAGTGGGCCTGGACACGTGTCTTCAAGTTGCCCCCCGTCGCACACTGTGAGCAAGCTGAACCTGTCTACGTGGGGGTCGCTGCACAACAAAATGTGGCACCAAAGGTCCACGTGGTGAGTTATAAATCCCAGGAGGATAGCTCAGTGGCAACGTGCTCGCCTTGGAAGCAAGAAGACACAAAGAAACACAGGTTCGGTCCGTGCTTAGAAACCTCTGGGTATTTAAGCTAATTATAAATATGTAACTAAGACAAAACAATTACGCAACAAACAATTCCTGTAACAGCGCCTCGATGCCTGCAGGCTGTGTGAGCACTTTAAAAAATAAATGCTAAAGAAATAAATAAAACACATGTGTCACTGGATATGGATTACAAAAGAAGTTAAACATAACACAATGGGCCTCATTACAGGTCGGGCGGTCCGGAAATAAAAGTGGCGGTAAACCCGCCACCACTGTCAATTCCGGACCATCCGATCCCGACTCCTGCAGACGGGAGGTGATGTTCCCGCCAGGTCTGACCTGGCGGGTTTAACATCGCCCGCCGGCAGGCGGACGAGGAAACACCGGCACCATCACGAGATGATGCCAGTGTTTCCACTTCCCAATTCCCATTGATTCCTTTGGGACTCAATGGGAATGGGGATTTACCGAATTCCGCCTCCGGAATTCCCAGGACACCAGGGTCGTAATGCCTTGCTATTTCCTGGAGTCACGGAGGCGGAATGGTAATACGAGTCCGGCGGTAACCAGGCGGTTTTATCGCCTCGGTTACCGCCACCGGACTCGTAATGAGGCCCAATGGCCTCATTATAATATAGGCGCTCCCGTAATGAAGGGTGCTGGTACGGGACCGGCACCCTTCATTACGGGATGCCCTATTACGAGGTTCCCTTGTGGGACCCAGAACAGACGTCTGGTAAAACCAGACGTCCTTTCCGGGTCCCGCGAGGGGACCAAGGAGCTAATAACGGGCCCGTTATTAGCTCCATTCCCATTCCCATTGAGCCCTATGAGGGCTCGAATGGGAATGGGGATGGGTATTTTGAATGAGGAATTAGCGGGTCCTCCAAGGTCGGAATGACCTGGCAATTCCTCATTCACAGACCCCGGTATTGTAGCCCGGTATGGAGGCAGCCATGGCGCTAATAACACCATGGCTGCCTCCAAACCGGGCTCCATTACTGGGTTCCTTCAATGAGGAATAACCGGTTTATTCGAGCCTTGGAGGATCCAGTAATTCCTCATTCAAAATACCCATCCCCATTCCCATTCGAGCCCTCATAGGGCTCAATGGGAATGGGGAGGGAGCTAATAGCGGGTACATTACAACATTAAAAATGGCCCGTTATTACCTCCCTCTTCCCCTTGCGGGACCGGAAAAGACGTCTGGTTTTAACAGACTTCTGTTCCTGGTCCCGCAAAGGGAACCTCGTAATCAGCGCTCCCATAATGAAGGGTGGCGGTCCCATACCAACACCGGTAAAGGTGCCGGTGCCGTTAACCCCCTACCGCCCTATTCTGAGGTCCCTTAGTGGGTCCCAGCAGGAACGGTTGGTATGACCAGCCGTCCTTAGCAGGACCCGTTAAGGGACGAGGGCTCAAATGGGAATGGGGAATGGTTTTCTGAATGGGGACTTACTGGGTCTTCCACGGTTGGAATGACCCGGTAAGTCCCCATTCAGAGACACCGGACCCCGACCTGGGTTTGGAGGCAGCCTACCTCCAAACTCAGAATGACCCCATCGGTCTGCCGGAGTTCTCGGCAGATTCTGAGTGCCAGTAAGGTCAGTAATTCCCCATTCTATGGAGTTCCATAGGACTCCATGGAGGGGATTGCCAGGCGTACTGGCAACAGAATTACCAGTGCCGGTAATGCTGACATGGTATTGCCAGTGGGGGCAAGATTTACCTCCAACTCCAGGCTGGAGATAAATCAGTGACGCCACCGGCAAACTTGTGTTCTGCCAGTGCCGTAGCTGGAATTACCGGCACTTTTACCAGCATTGTTACCGCACCGGCAAAACTGTAATGAGGCTGATTTCCTGTTTATTCCAAAAAAATAAAAAAAACAGGAAACCTTTAGAGATAATATGCCCAACTCACAGCATGTGGTACACTTATGTCAAATTACCGCGGCGTCCTATGCGAAAAGGAATCCAGCCCTTCCTCCTTTTCTTGCATTCTGTCACTTGCAGCTCCTCATTTATGATTGAAAAGTGAAACTACAAGTCCCAGAATGCCGCTGAACACGCATCAGAGAATGCATCCCCCACACTTGACGGGAAGGCTAGTTACAGATCTGTATTAGATTCTTGGGCGCTTTGAAGCAAATGTTACATATAGCGCCTTACACAACTGCTGCACATACCATCAGTCTAATTGTGTGTGCACCTTGTCATGCAAGTACTGCAAATAACTGAAGCTGTCCAATGTCACATGTTAGCAGTCCAAGGAGTTCAGATTTGGTCTTTTCTTTGCTTTCTGCTACCTTTAGTTCTGGACTGATATGGAAAAACGCATATTTATGGGTACACCATGCAAATAAAGAAACAACTTACTGGCACGGCGATGGGCAATATTTTTATTTTTATAATGTATTTTTAATTTTTTTTAAAGCGCATTTACATGATACAAAAAGCTTCAACAGAGGAGTGCCATACCGCCCCTGACACAGCAGCGCGGTAACAGTACAGATTGGAGCAGTAGACAGTCATTGGTTGTGTCCGAGAAGGACCTCTAGGCAAATAGCCAGGATTTCAATACCTCTGCTTCAAAACCCCCATATGGAGTGAGTAGAGGGGGAAGTAACAGGAAGTATGAGAAGGCAAACTGCTCTTGTCTAAAGAACCGGTTCTGGGTGGAGGCGTCAGGCAAGCTCTGGGGCCCCTTAGCCACACAGAAAGCATTACTGCAGTGCTGGGATCTCACATCTCTCCACCTATTGGGAATGTTAGGCAGGTGAGAGCCCCCTGATGCTTATGGGGGGGGGGGTATTGGGCGTGTCCTTAGTGTGAGTGGGTGATTCCTAAAAAGGCAGGTGAGTTCATGGGCCTGCTATATATCGGGGCGTCCCAATGTGAAGCCTTCAGATGCTCCACCAGTCCTGGCCTCCAGGCCCGCTTCACCCTCTTCATCCGCTACTGGCAGACCAGCGCTGGGCGGTTCGGAAATAATGTACCGGCACCCTTTCCAGAGAGCCATACTACAACGATGCCGGTCGGGGCCACGGATCCCCAGCAGGTCTGACCAGCCCGGTGTTCAGGCTTCTACTGGCATGGTGTCACGGACGCACCACCACCGTTAGTAGCTGTGCTTCTGTGTCCCCATTTCCACGTACCTAACCGTTACCGCTACCACTTGTGATATCCTGGTGGCACCGGGATGTGTCAGTGTAACAGGGTTGGCGGTGGCCCGCCGGTAGAACCAGCAGTTAAATGAGACCCATTTTCTATCTTCCGTTGGACAGCAGAGTGTAATGGAGGAGATTGAGTTGATGACAAAAGTGGCCATTAGTTTGTCAGCATTATTGGCCTTTAACATGTTCTCATCAGGAATTACTTTTCCTGTAGACTCTTACTAAGTGGATACAAAATCCCATTATACCATCTTCCACACTGGCAATGAGAACTCGCATCATAAGCTTCAGGCTAAGATATGCCTCTGGTGCTGTAACCCAGCAGAAGGAGGTTGTCCCTTCTTCATTTCCCTGTAAGAGAAGTAGGACTTCATCTAGTAGATGGAAGTGTGTGGTAAGTATTGTGCCAGAATGTGTACACATTATAAACAAGCACCAGATTGTAACTTATAGAATATATGAAAATTGTTTTTATGCCCTCAGAAGTCATAAACACCATGTGGCCTCATTATGACTCCGGCGGTAGCCGTGCCTGTAAAAACGGCACAGCTGCCGCCTGAGTCATTTCTTTTTCCAGCACCTGGCAATGGGGATCTACCGGGGCATTACAGCCCCGGAGGTCTCTCCGGCCAGGCGCTGGTGTACTGGAGGGCAGAGTGACCTCAGACGGGCCCATAGGATCAGAGCTCACCCTCAAGTACTTTAAGACAAGATAGCTGCACCTTGAGGAGGATGAGGTGCAGGATTCTCTTACTCCAACACCAATCAATAAGGACAACGCAATGGTTTGGCAAAGGGAAGTCCATTTAATGACAAGTACAAGAAACGGGGAAACAATGGAAATCAACAGTGATGCGATCGGCCGTCTCCCTTCAACCCCCAACAATCTTCATTCAACAGCAATAGTTATAGCAAAAATTTGTCATCATTGACGTGCAACACTTAAAAGTGTGTCATGCAAGTCTATTGGTTGGAAAAGGTAACTTAAGTATAGGTGCTATAACTGTATATGGTAACGGAGTGTGAGGATTGGATAACTCTTATCGGGTGGGCGTCTATGCCCATCCCTCTACATCACTCGTGCTGGACGTCACTACAGTTACAATGTCTCATTGGTTCTACTAGCTATAGGACCCTGGATTACTTGGTCCATTGTCATTGGGTCGGTTACACCCCTAGGCATAAATCTCCACTTTAATTAGCAGCATGCAGAATGGTTACCCAGATGCGGCATCCCCCAAGATTCACCCTGCCTACCTTCCATCAATCAGTACTTTAGGGCTATGTGTCAATTAGTTGGCTGAGGATGACCTCAAAACTGTAACTTCTTATCAGGAAAGGTTATGGCATCCTCTGGGTTTAGGTGACATCAGACGTTGGTACCTCTTCGGGCTTGGCTGGTCACGTGTCAGTACACTGTGAAGCTGCTTAATTTTCCATCTATTTGCGTATTTGATTCTTTGTTCAGCCTCGCCACCTGCCTGGGCCTCCTTATCTCGACCTTCACGGGCAGGCTGCTATGCTCTTAAGTTTCGATTCTTCTGAGTTGCCGCTCTCCTCCCTTCCTTGGGTTGACCTCGAATTCCTAGGCATGAGCTGCTTCTTGCTAATTTTCTATTCCCCTCTTCTGTCTAGCTTTGTGCTGGTATATGAATCCTGGCCTGTTAGGCCCCTACCATCCTGGGCTTAATTCTGCTTTTGTAAAATGGAGTTGCAATTGTATAATGTGCTTTGTTGAGGTAGATATATAGTTGGCGCTTGCCGCTCTATTCTTCTACTAAGCTTAGCAAGCCGTACTGTTTTCTTAGCTTCTTGCGTTCCAAGCCTATTTACAGGCATTTAGCTAGTTGCGTATTTTCATCCCTCTTTCATGGTTCTGTGTGTTGCAACATCGTTTCTTCTTTTAAGTCCATTACATTATTATTCCCTATATTTCATCTTTATGTGATTTTCTTTGCTTGTCGTTTCATTCATTAGTACGCCTGTCAAGGCCCTTGTGTCATCACCATTCGCCTTCCATTAAAACCCTTTGGGTCTCTTCGGGGACAGTTTGTAAGTAGTCTTCATTTCGTGTCAACTGCTGGTACAGTTGTCTCAACGGGTACCATGCTGCCCATGGTTGTCTGGTTATAGGCACTTCAACAGGTATTGCTCTTCTGATGGGCACTGGGCAGAGCCCTAGCGCTGCTCTTTGTTGGTTTATTTGCTCCCCATATGTCACATATCTTGACGAGTATGTTCCTGGCATCTCAAAATGGGTGGCTGGAGTGCATGTCATATCTGGGACCTCCTCTACACTGGAATAAAGGAACTCCCCATTCCCATCAAGTCCCATTGGACTGAATGGGAATGGGGGGATGTTAGCACCGGCACCACTCGTAATGGTGCCGGTGCTACCGTCAAAGTCTGCGGGCAGGTGCCGTTCCACCCGCCAGATTAGACCTGGCGGTGGGGGGGGTATCCCGCCCGCAAACTTGTACTCTGCCCGTCCGGTAACAACAGTGCCGGTAAGCCTACCGACACTGTTCTTACCGGACTGCAGGTTTATAATGAGGCCCATGTCTTTCCTACCAAAATTCCTATCTGCGACTTAGAGATCTCACAAACACACACAAACACACACACACACACACAGCTGTGTTTTATCATCATTGTCTTGCATGTTAAGATACATGCTGGTGTGTGCATCTCTACATGTCATTCTAATCATTTTCTAAATTATATGTAGACGTCAGGGTTTTCCAATTATGTCAACTTCTCAAATCGTTAACCATGGTAAATGTGTAGGTAGCTTATTTCAATACATGTGCACTTGTTTTCCATCTTTGAATTATGGTGAGGCGACCGACAGATATGTTTTTAACGAAGCACCTTTGCTGGGTTGCCCTGTAGTCTTTGGGGCTCATTACAAGTTTGTGGGAAAACTGTAATGCTGTTTCCATCACTTGGTCTGTCGAAATTACCGGCAGATTCCAAGTGGCAGAAACACAGGTAAATCCCCATTCAATGGAGTACAATAGAACTCCAATGGGGGATTTGCCAGCATTACCAGCACCCCTATTACTGGGCTGGTAATACCAAGGGTTTTTTGCCAGTAGGGTGGTGGATATATCTCCAGCTCAAAGCTCGAGGTAAAACCACAACCCTACCGGCAAACTTGGAGTGTGCCACTGCGGTAACGTGCTGGTATACAGTAATACTGGTACATTATTACCACACCACCACACTTGAAATGAGGCATTTTCTGCAGATACACATTCTCAATTACACTCTTCTGCACTTTCAGAAGGAATTGTAATTATGTACTGCCAGGTTGATTTACCATGTGGTTTGGTGAATTGCAAGTCAGCTTTATTGAACACCTAGTACTAATGTAGCTCTGGAAAGACAACTATGCAGAGAGCATTGAACGTTGATGTAAAACTAATGATGGGATAGCTGGAGATATAGGAGATTGTTACGAATATGGCATTTTCCCACAGAAATACTGCCATACTCATAACAGTTACTGCCACTTGTGTAAGTGGTCATTTGCCTTATTATGAGTGGCTGTAACATCTAATTTCAGCCCATTTATGGGGTCCCATGGATTTCTCCCGTTTTTGGAGGTAAAGTGTAGAAAATACCACCAGCTAAGTGCAGGATGTATTTTCCTCCACATTACTGCTGGACTCTCAGTATGACGGTGTGGAAAAAATGGCAGTAATTCTGCTACTATCACTTTTTTACTGCAACACTATACCCATAATTACCCCACAGTCTACTGTCTGAATTGCACATTATAGTATCAGGAAAGCTGGCCGAAGATCTCAGCTTCTACAATCGACCATGTCATGTGATCCTGGCCAAATAACTTTACATCACTTTGCTTTATTTTCCTGATCTGATGCATTATTTCCTTGAAGTGACTATTTTGGGTATGCACTACACGTAGTCCCACTCAAACATGGCTTAACAGACTGCACTGTTGCAATATATAGACTTATATTGACCATGTGAAGTGTAACTATACAATGTATTCAGCCTTTAATGGCAATTGGCGCTTCCCTTACGATTACCTTGCAATCTCGTGATATTTTTTTTTAAGTGTATATGTGGATTAGTCGGCTGCAGTATCGGATTCTTTTGTCCTGAGGCTGGACAGGGCTTTGAGGTTAGGACAAAAAAAGAAGACTTTAGGATCCGCTGTTTTGCGTCTTCACTTGAATGTTATTCATTCAATACAGTATAATTAAGAATATTTTCTCTCCAGTTTTGAATGTACTTCTTAAGATTCTAACTCCTCGTAAATTTTACTCCTTAAATTATAATACTTGTTTTTCTCCTCAAATTATAATGTTTGCTCCTTGACAGTTGAATGGAATTCATTCAGTTTATTGTGGATACTTTCTCCGTATTGGTTGCCTTGGGTTTTCTGTGTTTGTTCCTCTCCTCAAATGTCAGTGTTTGCTCCTCTCAGTGTTTGCTCCTCAACACGTGGTTCCCTGCCTTTCCTTCTGACGGTTCACGAGGAGACGCAATATATACTTATTGTGTTATTGGTCCAAGAACCTAAGACAAACCAGGCTGTCCGATTTTCAGATTGCACTTTAAAATGATATTTTTTGACAATTGTACTGCTAATACTCACTGGTATTCTATCTTGTAGTCTCTGATAGTCATAATCCATCATCTATTTCTTAGCATCAGTGAGTATTGGCATCATTTGACTTGATCCTCCTATACAAACATACAGAAATAGCCATAATGTTATGTGATTTCCTTCCTATTTCCGAAATTCTATTAAGCATTATTGCTAATAGCAGATAGCCTATGCTATATTACATAATATGTTTACCTGTTTCTCTCCAGTATTTAAGCTTCTGAGCATCTAATACTTCATGGCACGATTGCCACAGGTTAGCAGGAAGTGTCTCTCTTTTATACTACTTGATGACGCAGTTGTATGTTTGTGCGTGATGACAAAATAAGTCATATGCGCTTGGTCGCCATCTTGTATTGGGAAATTATTGTTATAGTGAGCAGTAACGCCACTAATATTGTTACCTTGAGAATTACGAATTTCTACTGTTAGAGTTTTTGTGAAGAAATTACATAATAAAGCCTGGTTTGTCGGAGTGGCTTATAACTCTTCTATCGTTTATCGCTTTTGATTTTAGTATTGAGACAGTAACGTACGGAGTGGCAGATGTTGTGCTGTAGCAATTGTTATAGATTTGTCTAGCTTTAAATTAGCAGAGAGGCTGAAAAGCTATTCTATGACATGAACAATTTTGTTTGGAATAAGAAAGACATGCATTACATTTATATGGACATTGTTTCAATATTATGTATGGTTTTGCAAATTATACATCAAAGAAAATGATATAGTTCCTGGTCCGGGTTCAGGCCAGAATGGCAGATATCCATTATAGAAATCCAACAAGCTTCACATTTACTTCAGTTTTATGTTGTTCAAGAAAGTGGAATGTCAGCAGTGATCTGAGATCTTTATTGATGATCGCTCTTACGTGTTCACCAATGCGTATCTTTAGTGTTCTGATCGTGCTTCCTATCTAGTCTTTGCTACACACACACATCGGATCCCATATATAATATTCTTACTGTTGCAATTGCTTAAATCTTTTAAAGGTTTGCTTGTTCTATTTGGTATTTGGATACTTTTTTTTAGGATTGTCCGAAAATTTGCACATTTGGCAATTTCCACACTTGTAGTTGCCTGTTGTGGAGGGCTGCAGCCACATCGTTGTAGAGACATCTTGTTTTTTTGCTTGCTGAAAGAATGACGGACTGAGCATTTCTTTTTGATTTTTGGTTTTACGAAAGGTGATGCTTGGTTGGTGATCCAAATAACGTTGGAAGTCGGTGCCGACTGAGTATATTCCAATTTTTCGTGAGTACTCTTTTAATTATATTGTTATCGGTGCTATATGTAGTTATGAATCGCACCTTCTCATATCCCTGTAATTTATTCACCTTCGGTTTGTTTTGTAAAAATTGTTTTCTTGAACGCAATTTAATTTTTTGATAAGTTTTGTCTGAATGTTTTTGTCTTTATCCTCTCTGTCTGAATTTTCTGATAGTAGTACTGGCATGTTTTTCATATTACTCCTATGTAGTACAATTTCTTTTGACTCAGAGCATTTCTCCATAAGGTATGTTTTGAATGACATGGTTTGGATGGTTACTGGATGCAAGCATTATACTGTTGACTGCTATTGGTTTGATAAAGAGTGCGGTATGGACTATGTTTTCTTGAATGCATAGATGGAGATCCAAAAAGTCTGTCATTTAAATTTGAGGAGAGGTTTATACCTCTATCAGTGATAGACACAGTAATCCCAAGGCAACCAATAAGGAGAAAGTATCCACAATAAATTGAATTGCAGTAATGGTGCTGCCAAAGCATCACCTATTAACTCTAACTGGCGCTAAAGCGCTATAGATGAGCCAAAACTGATTGTGGCACTTCAGTGTAGTCTATCAGTGCCCTGCCTGTGATGCAGTAATTACAGGTTGACTGTAATTAGTTTACTTTTGAATCAGAGCCCTTTCCTACCCTCGTGGGCCTTTTGTCACTGGGCAAAGCTTGTAATATCTAGATTGGTTGTCTGCACTGGGTGCACACTGTTTAGATAGTGGAATGTTATCATGTCATTTAGAACCTTATGTGTCATCAAGGTTCTGGATCCTACAGTTGGGACTTTCAGGATGGGAGAGCTTATCAACTGGATGTATCTAACCTAGCTCCTGTCTCCTATATATAAGCTTACCCTGTAACTAATAATAAAGCTCATCTACTTTTATAGAAATCAGTCGCCAGCATCTTACCTGTCTCTTCATTAATGTGGATACTACAAATGGCGACAAGGATGGGATCAGGAGGCGTTTTGTTGGTCTCAGCTAAACTATGATGAAGCCTGCTGATCCCAGGATAAAGGACCCACTGGAGAAATACTGCTGAAATGAAAGCCTGCTGAATCCTGACTGATGAAAGTATTGATGAAGAGACCCATGATCAGCCCAGCAGCAGTAAAGCCGTTTGTGCCAGCTGCCATGAAGAGGTTACAGTAAATCATCATCACTTGTGCAAGGTATAACTCCTGCTGTGACGGTTGGCAGGAAGCCAGAACGCAGCGTTTGCCCAAAGGTGTTCTGCTGCTACTATTAAGGTATTGTAAAATTCATGTCTGATGGGAAGCGTTTTTGCGTTTGAGTCACAGAGACATTTTCCATGGAGGGAAATGTGGGCGTTACAGGAGAGGCAATTGTGTGTGAACATTAGCAATGTTGTATACTTTTGGTTCCTGGATGTGCTGCAGAAACGTGTCTGCGTTGGGACTGGTCTGCTGATGAGAGCGGGCGCAGCATGACCGTTGCATTTGACATTGAACGCAGTTCCGGGCGGCGTCCTGGCTGCATTAACAATGATGACGTCCTGTGTGCAGAAAGGGTTTTGGCGGAGCCCCGAATGTTAGTGCGTGGTTGTTCCAGGCACAATGTTGTTTTCCGTAATATGATTGTGACGGCACAAGTGATTGTATGTCATGATTGCAGGTGTACGTTTTCAAAGCTGTGTGAGGTGCACGTCGCTTTTCGTGCATCGGAGAACATTCGAGGAAAGGTTCTTCCAGCATGCTGTGCGTATGATGTATAGAGGACGGAAGGCCTGATCCGCTGGAAGCTACCGTACGTTCCGAGAATTGAGGATTCATCTGAAGCGAAGATGAGTAGCTTGTTTGTGCGTATTTCCGGGAGAATCTGTATGGACACATCTTTTGTGCATACTATGGGCCTCATTACACGGATGGCGGTAAGGGTTTACCGGTACCGGTATTTTACCGGTACAGGTAAATCCTTACCACCTTACTACGAGGTCCCTTTGCGGGTTGGGGAATTTAACGCCTGCTTTTTGCAGGCATTAAAAAACCAACCCGCAAAGGGACCAAGGAGCTAATTACGGTACCGCAATTTGCGGTACCGTAATTAGCGCCTTCCCCATTCCCATAGAGCCCTATGGGGCAAAAATGGGAATGGGGAAGGGCAATGGTGGAAGGGGGTGGAATGGTGGAAGGGGGAATTACCGCCCCGCCAACCTTGGAATAGGGCGGTAATTCCCCTTTCCACCAAGGCGGTGCCGGTATTTTACCGGCATGAACCATGGCGCTAATAGCCCTATGTCTGCAAAGATTATGAATCTAGAATATTTGGATTCAAAGTGTCTCGGAAAACATGAGGCGGAACTATACAGCATTGGCGGTATTTTCTTCACTATCCTTTGTGATAAGGACATCTAAGGTATTGTTTATTTTACATATTCCCGCAAGCGATAAATACTATTTTAATACTGCTTCCTTGTCTATTTGCCTGCCGCCATATTCTTCGTGCAATTTATGGACTTTTTTCTTTTAAATGACCATGATGTCTTTTATTGCTGAGCACTGATCCATGTTGCATATTCTTTTTACTGGTGCAACATGCAAAACATTACTATATGCAATTCATGGGCGTACATATTTATTAAGACAACTATATATATGTATTTCATGCATTGAAATAATATGAATGGATATGTTACTAGTAGTTTCATGCTGCCATTAGACAAATTATTGAACAATGCCATGATGTTTTTGGAAGTTGAGTTTGCATGTTTCTGCTCCATTGATACATATATTTACGCATGGATGTATATGATGCTTGAATGAGGGTGTGTTGTTGTGAATGATGGTGTGCCTTGCTGGGAAGGTGCACAGTAAATATGATGGTTTAGTGAGGGGTATGGTGTATGCATGGTATATATTGATCAACCAATACAACACAAAGAAAAAAAAATAAAGTATATTAATATATTTTTCTGTAAGTGTCTAACAATATGTGTAGGAGTTTTAGGGTGGTCATCTGACTGCATTTATGGACATTTTAGCTCTATTGTGATGATTATTTTAAAGAGCAACGTTATTATTTATAATGATGAATTATAGACACTGCATCGTTAGTTTGTCGTTTACCATGTTACTAGACACTGCATTGTCAGTGTGTGAAAAGAGAAAAATAATATGAGGCCGGGAAGCCCAAAGGAAACACACCAAACACCGGTTACAAAGGAACATACAAAGTACTTTATTTTAAGGTCAAGCAGTGACAAAGTCAATGACAGATCGGATAGCTATCGGCCCTCAGTACAACACAACGAACTTCAACGGGGTTCGATATATCCAGTGAGAGAGTGTACATTGGGACATGCAGGCTTATATACATTTCTCCAACCTGTTGTCCAACCCCTTCGCGGGTTAGCCATTCCATGAATGTATTACTGGTCTAGGGTCTCTGCCAGGTCAACCTTTAATATATACATCAGTATGCGCATAGATCAGTTCCGTTGATACAGGTAATCCATTTACACACAGGTCAACAGAAGGACAAGGTCTCAGTTCATGACACTAACAAGTGGCCTGTAGGCAAGTTATACATTATCTGTACGGAGGTCATGACGACCAGATTCTGTTCGGAATGGCATCGTCCACCATTTTGATGTACATGGTGACTTTTACACAGCAAGAGAACCTAAAATGGCAGCTTGATTCAAGATGGTGGCTTACATCAATTTCTAAGGTCAAGACCTTGCCGTAGGGAGTTATTTCGCATATAGTTTTAAGCTACTTGGCATAGGCCAATATACATAAAATCGTTACAATAGGAGGCATAATTTAATATCCAGTTTGACAAACCCTCCTTTTGCCCTATGCCAAGTGCTAACACTACTTCTGATCTCCTTGCAAGTAACTCCATACGTCATCGTCCATACACCCTGAATCGCTGTCAGAGATATCTATGGCCATCAGGTCGTTCACTAAGATCTCTTTTAACACATACTCCTTGGAAGTTTTATCCGGGGCATATACTTTATGTCCTATCGTACCTATCGCCTGAGCACAACATCCCCCTAGCATCGAACATATACTAGGCAGACATTGGATACAACAACAAAGGAATAGCAGAACTCCCAAAATGATCAGCAAAACTGAAAGTACCTTCCAACACCAAGATCGCAAGAAATCCCAAGGCCAAGCACTAAGATTCCAGTTCCCCTCAGGAACATGCACTTCTGAGCTAAGGACGTGCAGATTCTGAATTGCTTTGAAAATGGTTGGGGAGGAGTCTGGTACGAAAACACTGCAAGCGGACCCCACTAATTTACATACTCTACCACATTCTGCCAGAATGACATCTAATGCCATCCGGTTCTGGAGTGCTACTAATCTTATTGCCTTCTGTTCTAATGTCATATTGTAGAGTATGTCCGTGGTCCGGTTGATGGTTCTCTCCAGTACTCTCGCTAGTCTCCTGATGTCCTCGGAATTTGCTATCTGCCCCCAAAATGGCACAACTGATTTTGCTATATCTCCCAGGACTTGTGCGGGGTATCACCATTCTCGTCCCGCCGTGGACGAGCCTTTGAAACTTCCAAAGTGCTTGCTATGAATACCCCAGGTAACAGGATCCCTAAATAACAGGTTCCCTGCCAATCCCTGGGCAACCATGGAAATGCTACATTACCGCAAACGAAATAGACAGGTTCGCCTACATACAAAGGTCTGTTTTCCCCAGTCAAATTTTCAACGTTGGCACAGCCTTTAAAATCTCCCATTGACCGGGTACCATTCCTCTGTATGCAGAAAGAAACTGAATCGGGGCTATGGTTAACAGAGTAAGAAGGAGGCACAGCATTCTTATTGCCTATCGGAGCCATTTTAAAGGAAACCAAAGATTGGAAAGGACGAGATAGTCTATCAGAAAGCCTAATTGAAGCAACATTGATTTTACTCCTATTTGCGAAAAGCGAGCATCCCAGGGGAGTCAGAACATGTTTTTCAAAATTATTCAAATTAGTTCCATCAAAATTCCCCGAGATGCTATCATTCCATCGGCCAAAGAACAGTGCTCTAAGAGAGGCATAACAAGCAGTCGTCAAAGGTAAGGGATGAATATACCAACCTACGCCCCTGTCCCCATGTTGCGGTAAATGTGAGCAGACCCAACAATTGGTTTTGTTAAAAATGGCATGTGTCGAATTCATAATTAGCATCATAGTATTATTGTGATACTTCTGTCTATGCTGAGAGTCCCTAGGTGACAGAGTATGCAGGTGTACAAAAGGAGTAAAAACAGTAGGTACAATTTCAGTTGGCAAAAGAGGCTCTAGAAGATAAATCTCCTCGACGTACCAGAATCCTAAAGCAGTTATTATAAAAACCCCAATTATTATCATCAAAACACAGCAATATGTTTTCGGGGCCCAGGCACATTGTTCATTGTCCATGTTGGTCACCCCCTTATTTACAAGTCCAATACGAGCAGTAGCGGTGGCAGGCATTGTAGTCTTCAGATGGAAAACCCAATGTTCGTTGCTGGCGACCACCCGGTCGCGCGGCTTCTTAGTCCTTCCCCAACCCTAGCCAACAGAATCCTCTTTCTCAAATTAAGGCAAAAGCAAGCCCTTGATGATCCTTTCCTTTTTTGAATGCACAGTCGAACCGTGCCGTAGGTCTATTTTCTCCACCGAAGATTATATCTGGTGGTACCCGGTACTGTTTGATCTGGAAATAAGGTAACGTCACTTCCTGAGGGAAGCAACGTATCGGGGGCAACGGAAGTTGCACAATTCGGAGCAATGGTTTCCGGAAATGACTTTTCCAAAGAGTGTGGAGACAAAATGGACGGTTCCCCAAGCCCCACGGGCTCAGAGAGATTCTCCGACTCACTCACAGTGCTATTTGCTGCTTCAGGATCATCGATTGCAGCGTTAGGGAGGGGTTCTGTTTCTTCTGCAACGTGCAGCGTTGGGTGAGGAAGTTTCTTGACATGCGTCGTGTGTATCCAATTCTTCTTTCCAGCCACCCGCAATGCCGTTTGGGTGACCAACAAGACCTGGAATGGTCCCGCCAGTGAGGCGCGAAGCAAGAGGACCGCTCGTATGCTCTCACCAGGACCCAGCTTCCAGGCCGGATATTGTGACCTGGGCCCTCGTTGCGTACAGGTAAAGCTGATCGTACCTGATGATAAATGAAATACAGATTTTTAGTCAACTGGTTACAGCAGTCTGAAAGCAATACATTTTCAACACTTCTCAGTGCTTTAGGTTTTGGAAGACCCCAAATATTGGCAGGCCTCCCCATCACCACGTCAAATGGAGAGAGCCCAGTCTTAGTTTGAGGGGTAGTGCGCATGGCTAGTAGCACAATCAGTAAGGCGTCCGGCCATTTTAGTTTGGTACCGGCACACGTCTTAGCAAGCTTGTTCTTTAGGATACCGTTATGTCTCTCTACCAACCCGGCACTTTGAGGATGTCTAGCCGAATGAAATCGCTTATCAATATGCAGTGCCATACATATATGTAAAATTACAGCAGCAACAAAATGTGGACCATTGTCCGACCAAATGATTCTTGGCAACCCAAACCGCGGAAAGTACTCTTTTATCATAATTTTCGGAGTGGTCATGGCTGTAGCATCTTTCACAGGGAAAGCCTCAACCCATTTGCTAAAGGCACAAATGACCACAAGGACATATTTTAAACTATTGCACCGCTCCATCTCAATAAAATCAAAATGAATCACTTCAAACGGGACAGAAGGAGGCCCAAAGCTACCCTTTGGAGTTACCGTCCCCTTCCCCACATTGTGCTGTAGGCAAATCATGCAATTTTGGACATAATGCTGAGCAATTTTTGAAATCTTATCATTTACCCAGACTTTCTCTAACATTTTCGTAATCTGTTGAGCACACACATGTGTGGGACTGTGTGCCATAGTAACCATCATAACTATGTAGGCATTAGGAATAGCTAAATAACTAATAACTAAATAGGCAACCTCCTGGCAACAATATTGAAACTTTTTAAGCAAAGCTTTGTGACCATGCTTAGCTAGATGGATGAGCAACAATACAGTGCCCTCTTTGCAAGAGCTCTCAGAATCTGCTGCTAAAAGCAAGTCGTCAACGTACTGAAGCAGCGTACAAGTAGGGGGTAATTCAAGAGTATCAAGCTGTTCTTTCAAGGCCCTACTATAAATGCTAGGACTCTCGGTGTAACCTTGAGGTGCACGAGTAAATGTGAACGAGCGTTCCCCTAAGGTGAACGCGAACAAATATCTACTGTCCTTGTGTTTAGGAATACTGAAGAAAGCATTCTTCAGGTCCACAACACTGAAGTAAGTAGCCGTAGCTGGAATCATAGTTAATATCGTCGTCACATCAGGCACAATTGGAAATTGTGGAGCGACAACTCTATTGATGGCATGCAAATCAATTATAAAACGAAACGGAATAGCATTATCGGCTTTTTTGTACACGGGTAAGATCGGACTATTGCACAAACTTCCTGTAATCTCCTCAATCACCCCACGATGCACAAAATCGGAAACCATGCTCTTCAAAGCTCGCTCACCTTCAACCGAGATCTTATACTGCAGGACACGTGGCAGCTTAATACCATGTTTCAAGACTATTCTAATAGGCTCAATCTGTAGAACACCAACATCATTGTCGTCAGCGGCCCACAAACACTCCGGGACATTACTGAATTCTGGTGGAAAAGGTCTAGTCAAAAATTGTGAAACAGAAAACTGCTGTGGTGAAATCGTCAAACACACTCCATCAGATGAACAATGAATAACCACATTTAATTCCTTCAACAGATTCAACCCCAACAAATTCTCTCCATTATTCAAAGTCAAAAGAAATGGACAGTGGTCCGTAAAGGGACCCAAAGAAATAGGTACCGGCGAAGAAACGGACAAACGACTGGTGTGCCAGGAAACCCTACGGAGATATTGGTTTGCCCTGACAGTGGAATGTTTGGAATCCGAGAATGATCAATGGGGTACTTCTGTGCTCCAGTGTCTATCAAGAACTGATGTTTCCTATTTCCCACTACCATTTCAATGTAGGGACCTTTCTGACTAACGGGAATAGGTGTAGGTTCCAAACCCTGCTTCGGGCAATCCTAACGAAACAGAATATCATCAGAAGGAAGCTCCTCAGAGAGGTAAGCAGCAGAGGGGTGATCAAATATGTTTCTAGTATCCACACTCCAAGTCTGATTGTCCTGTGAAAATGTTTGCTGAGGATCCTGTGAAAACTGACCTCTACCAGGGCCCCCCACCCCGGGGCGACCTCTGGGTCATCTACCCATACTCCCAAATGTGTTATTCGACCTCTGTCGAAGGACGGGGCATTGTGCACGCCAATGACCCTCATGGCGACAATAGGCACACTGGTTAATGTTCACAGGCCCAAGGGCACGTTGCCTTGTAGAACATACTGACCTCTAATCTGGGAACTACCCCCTCTGGGGCCTCTAACAATTTGTTGTAACAATACTTTAGTCTTTAAATCTCCTTTTCTCTTTTTTGACTCCATCTTTTTCATTATTGACACGGTTCTCGTAGTACTGAGCCATGTGCAGTACTTCTGATTGGGATTTCGCCTGCCAAGCGCTCTCGGAAGACATAATCTGTGACTAGATGTCAGGCACCAATCCACGCACGAATTTGTCCACAAATAACCTTTTCCCAGACTCTGTGCCTAAATCCTGTCCACTGAAGTCCGAGAATACTTGTTCGAACCGATTAAAGAACTCGGTGGCACCCTCAGATTTTCCTTGGACACAGGCCGTAAGCTTGTCCCAAATAATTCTTTTTTCAGGAATTATAGTTTTTAATTTCGCAATGATTCTGTTAGGCAAAGTGAGCATCACCTGAGGCGGTCTCTCACCAGCTGGCCTTTCCCATCAAGCCTAGTTATATTAGCCCACGTATCTCCCAACCCAGGTGCATCATCTATTGTTCTAACCTTTTTCCACAAATCTACGGGCAGGGGTACAGGGAATAACAAGTCAATATCGCCTAGGGTGAGCACTGAGGACTGCAAGACGGACTCTATCTCTTTATAGAATCCTATCGGATTTTTCCTAATGTCGGGAATAGATTGCCTAATAGTGTTCACTTCCTGTCGCGAAAACGGGACGTGAACAAACTGCGATACATAATGTGCGGGTATGTCCACAGCAGCTATACCTGCTGCAAAATTAGCGGCGATCTCAACTTTTGGGACAAATGTCGGAGGTACCTCTCTCATAGGCAACTGAGATATAGGCAACTCCGAACGCTTACTACGCAACAGAGCTAAATCAAGCGCTAAAGCAGTCGAAGAAGTGTCAAGTGAAAAAGCTCTCCTATAAATACCCAGTAACTCTGTGGGACAACTAACCTTCTTCCTCACACATTCATCCTGCAGGTACTCTACCATTACCTGAATCACCTTCCTCTGCATTTCTAGCGTATATTGACTGTATGTGTCATATACCTCAACCGGAGTTATCGATAAATCCGAAATCCATCTAATCGCATCTCTCGTGCAAATTCGCGCTTCCTCAGATGCTCATTTGGGACACGGAAGAAATTGTTTCTGTACATACATACTCTCTTCTTCGTCATCCTCATTCCGTGACTTCTCCAAATCTCTCCTATACTCAAACAACCTCTCGACATGCTCATGTACTTTCTCCGCAGTATCTCTTGATAGTGCTAAAGTATTCAGATCCCTCAGCCCTTGTGGGAGATCCACATTATTTAATTTACCCCACATTACGCATAAATGAATCCCTAAACCTTCAATAAAAACATTTTTCTCAGGAAAATTATCCATATTAGACAGTGTGGCAAAACATTAGCTCGATCATCTCTCTCCATACAATGCTTAGCCCAGGCAAACAAATCCCGCTTTTTATCGGAAGGGACAGTATTACGAGTAACAACCTTCGACCCCGCACCCCGATCAACTATAGTCGGTACAGAACCACTCGGGAGTGGAGGCGCAGGCAGATTCAATGGAGGTGTTATTACTGGTACAATGGGAAGAGGTACTAGAGCAGGCGGAGGAACAACAGCCGGAAGAATAGGAACAACATGTTGAGCAGGGAGAGCAGGAATAACAGCAGGAAGAGGCAAAGCAACAGGAAGAGGATCATACGGAGGTGGTGCAGAGGCACCAGGCCTTCGTTCGTTTAACAATTTGTCGAGAAACTCGTCAGAAACATGAAGGTCTTTAGAAGGATAGATTTTCTGAATACCCTATCCATATTCCTAACTGACTCAGACTGTTTGTCCTGATCATATAACAATGCCTTTTCAGCGTTCCTTTTATGACGGCACACATGTTTTTC
Source organism: Ambystoma mexicanum (assembly GCF_040938575.1). NCBI lineage: Eukaryota > Metazoa > Chordata > Amphibia > Caudata > Ambystomatidae > Ambystoma > Ambystoma mexicanum. The sequence continues at coordinate 57,438,536 of NC_090929.1, read as the reverse complement.
CCTACTCTTAAACTGCTGCAACGCTTCTTTTCTCCAATTCTGTAGAACATGAAATGCTGCGGGTCTGGCCTTTTTCTTTAACAAGACCGACTCTAAGTATTCAATAGGAGGGATCTCAAAACTACCATTGATTGGCCACTGAAGTTCGGAGGCATGTCTGGTTTGTCTGTGCCAAATATCATTAAATACTACACTTCCAATACCATGTTTACAATACATAGAAAACGCCGGCGACCCCTCCTGTGGTGCCGGGCGGCTAAATTCTAAAGATTGTCGATCGCTGCAGAATAATGCCCTAAAACAGCTAGACAATTTCCCAGGCATTTCTCAAAAACTTGGTGTTACCTGGTCAATAATTGTGTCTGCAGATACAATGCGCCAAATTCAAATTGTCAGGGTTAAATTAAGAGTCGGGTCACGACTCACCTGACCAAACCTAAGGAGGAACGTACGGTTTATCAAATAACTTACCTAATGAATTTTACCTTGTGTTTGGTGATTTCGGCAAATCTGCCCGCCTCAAAAGTGGACCCTCGTCAAGATGCCGTCTCAGACCACACGGCTATCGTCCAAGGATCGGATTGTGCAGCGCTGTAGAGGTGTCGCATCTCATTCATTCGGGCCCGTAGTATCACACCCGATCCCGGTCCGATAGCATGCGTTAACCTTCAATGGTCCGGCATCAATCTTGAGGGTCCCTATTCGGGCGCCAACTGTGAAAAGAGAAAAATAATATGAGGCCGGGAAGCCCAAAGGAAACACACCAAACACCGGTTACAAAGGAACATACAAAGTACTTTATTTTAAGGTCAAGCAGTGACAAAGTCAATGACATATCGGATAGCTATCAGCCCTCAGTACAACACAACGAACTTCAACGGGGTTCGATGTATTCAGTGAGAGAGTGTACATTCGGACATTCAGGTTTATATACATTTCTCCAACCTGTTGTCCAACCCCTTCGCGGGTTAACCATTCCATGAATGTATTACTGGTCTAGGGTCTCTGCCAGGTCAACTTTTAATATATACATCAGTATGCGCATAGATCAGTTCTGTTGATACAGGTAATCCATTTACACACAGGTCAACAGAAGGACAAGGTTGCAGTTCACGACCCTAACAAGTGGCCTGTAGGCAAGTTATACATTAGCTGAACGGAGGTCATGACGACCAGATTCTGTTCGGAATGGCATCGTCCACCATTTTTATGTACAGGGTGACTTTTACACAGCAAGAGAACCTAAAATTGCGTCTTGATTCAAGATGGCGGCTTACATCAATTTCTAAGGTCAAGACCTTGCCGTAGAGAGTTATTTCGCGTATAATTTTAAGCAACTTGGCGGAGGCCAATATACATACAATCGTTACAATAGGAGGCATAATTTAATATCCAGTTTGACAAGTGGTCAGGTGATTTATTTATAGTCTGTGTTAGGCAGATGTGGATATGTATGAGTAGTGACACCGCATGAATGTGCGCTAGTGCCATGAAGTTTTCTTGAGCCTTGATGTATGGTTCATATGCAATTAATATAGCCCTGATTATTGGAATGCCATTATTTTATGTGTGAGAGGGCATGGGTGTATTTATATGATCTGCTATGATGCAGTCGTGACATTTTTACAGCTAACCGGTATGTACTTGGCCATGTTTGTTTGAAGAGAGAATGCTTTCAATAGTTTGACTGCATTCATGATTTTGTAAGATTTTATGCACTTGGACTGAAGGTCTGATCAGCTTTCTGTCGTGGTGTTATTTTTTACGCACTGTTCTCCTTTCCAGTTGTGTCGTTTATATGTGATCTTTGTTTTGTTTGTATCTTTTCTTTATTTTCCCACTTTTCTATGTTTTTCTCGGGACAGTGGGTGTGTATGCTGATGTACAAATGGAAGGTGAAATTGACGGGTGTTTCTTTGGTGAGAATGGCGGTGTGATTGGTTTTGGATGTGATGATGATATGATGATTATGTGGATGTTAGTTTGTATTTCTTGAAAGATCTGTGTGTGTACGCAAATGTGCTGCGGGCCTGGCAGCAGTCCTATCATGGCAGGTGAGGAGGAAGGTGATACGATGTGTTGGATAGAATGTGGTAGTGATTGTTCATTGCTTGCAGGTGGCAGCTGTGAGGCCCGTTGGTGGCAGAGTCGGGCAGATGGTTAGTTATGTGTTTTGCTGGCATGGATGTTAGATACATGAATGTGGCTTACGCTGTGACAGTTGTGGATGTGGTGGTTGGTTGATGGTAATTGTGTGGTTTTGTGGTGGTTCCAGAGTGCCTGTTTTTAGGTTGTGTTTGTCTGTTCCTTTCTGAAGAAGGGGAAATGTGTAATATCTAGGTTGGTTGCCTGCACTGGGTGCACACTGCGCAGCTAGTGGAATGTTATTATGTCATCTAGAACCTTATGTGTCATCAAGGTTCTGAATCCTATATATAAACTTACCCTGTAACTAATAATAAAGCTCATCTACTTTTATATAAATCAGTCTCCAGTATCTTACCTGCCTCTCCAGTAATGTGGATACTACAAAGCTCCATAGTCAACCAATGCCATCAGCGCCATCTTGGCTTCAGGGAAATGCAGCTTTGCAGCTCGCCTGCTGGCATTCCGTGGTTGGCCGGAGATCACGGGCAAGCCACTGTGTGTTCCAGCTGCTTGTTCTCTGTGGGTCTCCCTTTTCCTGACCCATGCTCGCACTGGTGGGTGAATCGTCTTAGTTTGCAGTCTGCTTCCATCAGCACTGCTGCCTCATGGGAAACATAGTCTTCACCAAAGGTTTCTTGTCTCAGCATGCTCTTGCCCTGGGTGTGATGTAGCATTGTTGCCGACTCGAGGAGCTGAAGACACCAGGGCATCCCGCTGCATCCAACCTCTGGTGGGCACTTTGGGTAGGCGCTGGGCTGCTTAAGTGTTCCACCCTCTGACACAAAAGGATGGGGATTTGCTCCAACTTGTCACAGCAACTAAGGGGAACACCTGAGAACCGAAACTAACGGTTACACTTATGAGCCAAAAATAATTGTGGAGCTGAAGGACTGGCAAGGGGCGAAATCTAATTATTTCAATAAAGTACTACTATACATGAGCCAACACTGAATTTGGCACTGCAGTCCCTCTCAGTCCTCTTTGCAATTCCACTCCCCAGTACCAGCCAATCCCTACATCTGCAAGATTATAGGTGTGTCCATGCAGATCTTTGGAATTGCCCAGGGTCCTTTCTCTTATCCCCTCCCTCTCAATGCCCCCTGGCAGCTTAGGTGCAGAAATACACCAGTCCTCCTCCAGGGCAGACTCTAACCTGGTAACACGATGCATCGGATTAAAGCTGGCAGACACCCGCCCATCCTGCTCTGAGGCCATGTACCCCTGTAGAGGAGGTCCCAAATAAAGCCTGCACTCCAATCATCCATTTTGAAGTTCCAGGAACATTCACACAGAGATATGTGACGTATGATGAGCAAATAAACCAGCAGAGAGCCGCTGTGGGGCTCTGCCCAGTACTTATTAGAAGAACAGCACCTATTGACATACAAATACCAAGGAAACCATGGACAGTAAAGTACCCATTGAGAAAACCTTATCAACAAATGAAAAACGAAATGAAGATCGCCTGAGTACAGTCCCTGAAGAAACCAAGAAGGCCTCAATAGAAGACGAATGGTGATGTCACGCGTTCCCAGACTGACTCACAGACAGAGCAAATGACAACCAGAGAATGATGCAAAGAGACAAAACGCCATGAATAAGGATATCGTGAACTTAAAGTAAAAGAACGTTGTAAAAATGTAAGAAGTTTAAGCTATAAGCAAGACAAAGATATTAAACCAGTTTACACCTGTAAATATGCTTGGAAGTGCAAGAAAGCTAAGAAAACAGTACGGCTTGCTATGCTTAGTAGAAGAATAGTGTGGCAAGCACTATTATACATAATCTACCTCAAACGACGCACCTTATTATAAGTATAGTTCTTCTTTGCACAAGAAGCAGAATCACCCAGGTTACTAAAGGCCATACGAGTAAGAGCTTCACATTTAGCAAAACGAGAAGAGACGGCTGAAACGAAACTCAGCAGAGGCAGCTTGTGCCAGGAGAGCCAAGGTCATACCAATAGAAGTTATGAACAGTAGCCACTTAATTGAAACTAAGAACAGAATATCCTACCTATGAAAGATCGAGATAAGAAGGCGAAGGCAGGTGAAACGAAAATCAAATACACAAATTGGTGGAAATGAATGAATTCACTGTGTCTGAATCATGTGACCAGCCGAGAGAGAAGAGACGAGGGTTCACACCTACGCATGGCACGAGGCTAGATGAAGATATCAGAACCTTTTCCAGACAGAAGATGCAGTTTCGAGGCCAACCACAGAGAACTAATTGACACATGGCTCCTAAAGCTATGATTGATTGTAACAAGGACTGGAGGAAGGCCGGGTTATTAAGGGGCACCTTGCACTTGGCTGACTATTCTGCGTGCTGCTAATCAAAGTAGAAAAGTATGCATGGGGTTGGTGTCAACCCAATCACAACAAAGACATGTTCTCCTGAAGCCTGAACAAACAACAAAGAACAATTAAAGGCTGGATGCGGAAGTAGCTCTTCCCATTGCCAGGCCCCGCCCCTTCTGTCAGGGCTACTGCCATGCCTCCCCAGGCCCTTTCGCTCCCCACTCAGTGTCTTAATGTATCATTGCAACATGACAGGAGGGGGAGAGTGGGCAATCTTGGGGACAGGGGACTAGAATTACAAGAGTCACTTTGGTGAGTACCTTGTACTTACATGTGTACACAATCATACTTCCCCTTGTCTTGTGGGTCGATTATCTAAGAAGCTCAGGAAAGAGAGACTGCAGCAACATATGCACACATTTAGCTGAATAGATTCAGCCAGAGGCGTTGCTAGGGGGAGCTGATAAGGCAATAGCCCCGGGTCTTCTGGTTGTAGCCCCGGATAGAAGCTCAGGGGCCACAACCCAAAGACTATCTAGCTCTGAGTCCTGACAGTCCTGAAATTAGCCTAGCCCTGTATATTTTCCAGACCTAGCAACACCCCTGTTAATTCAGCATAGACTGGCCAAATTTCCCACTGACTCTTGAGCGTATGTCCAGCAGTTTAGTGTTGTCCACATTGCTGCCTTGCAAATGACCTCTAATGGAAGGTAGAATTGAAATGCCCATGTATGGCTCTCCTCTCCTACTACTCTCTGCTCTCCCCTCTACATTCTACAACGCTTCACTCTCCTCTCTCCATTGTATGACTCTCCACTCCACTACTCTCCCCTTTCCACTCCTACTACTCCCCACTCTACTTCTCTCCATTCTTCACTACTGTGCACTCTACCCCTGTTTCTCGAAGCAGTCACCCTCCTTTCTCTCTCTCTCAATGACCTTCATCACTCAGCCTCCCTTACTCCCCTACACTCCCTCTTAATATAGTTTAGCCCCCTTCCCCCTATACACACACTCCCACACCTAAGTACCACTTTCTCTCCCCAACCTATACCCCACCTTACACACGTTGTTTATGATCTTGACCCACGCTCCACTGCACCACCCTTTCTCGATCTGTCATACTGGTCTGCCATCTCCTCCACTTGACTTCATCTGAACAACCTACACAGCACCATTTCCCCAGACCCCATTTTTCCTCAACCTCTCCTCCCACTGGTCTGGACGCCTGCCTGGTTCACCAGGCCAATTGCTAACTTGGGTTTTCCCTGGAGTCGTGTCACACAGATACAAGGCTTCAACATGCCTTTGAAGCATCCCCCCCGTGCTGTGAAATGGATCCACCAGGGTTTCTGAGGGGTGGCCTGTGACAAACATAATCTCTTTTAAAGTCCATCTGCGTGTGAGCTTCAAGCACTTCAAGTTCTTCAGTGCTGGCCTGCAATAAACACAACCATCTTCCAAGTTCTTAACCATGTGGTGTGGAACTTCTTGATTTCAGGTGTGATGCGCATACCACTGCATGGCTCTGCTGTTTACCACTGGCTCCCTCGCTCTTGGGTTGCTTGTTCCCTCTTCCACAACACATACTTCTAGGTGTTGGAGACCTGAACAAAAGCAATGAGAATGAGCTTAGGGCCCTTTAGGAACGTGCATGCAATGGATGGGATCACACACAATAACTCTTGAGTCCAAAAAAACAAACCAACTCAGGAAGATGGCAAAGTACTGTTTTATTAACAATTATCCAAAACGGGGAGTTTACAACAAACATCAACAGACGTTCAATCGTGCTCTCAGCGATCTTCACACAAATCATATTTTTTTTATTACAAAATACCTCAGAGGTGACTTCATACTAGGTGGCAAATAATGATAACCTGCCACAAGACGCAGGATTGGCTTAAGCAGAACATTTAAGTATATCTTCTATAGGAACTAGGATTGTGATTGGCTGTCTACTATTAGGTGGACAACATATGCCTACCTTTAAAACAGGTAATCTTCAGAAAAATTAGATATATGGTTTCTCATTGGTTTTCAGACTATAACGTCCTTCATTATATGGACCACTGAAATTGGTTGGCACGCTTGTGCCATGTCTGGAACATTCAGATCACTTAGCAGCACGTAAGCTCAGACTCAAGTGCAAGGAGATGGGGCATGACTCTACCTCGCCACCCAATTAGCCCAACATCTCTCATCGCCCATGCCTTCTGCCGTGAAGATTGTCTTTGAACTCGCCCTCGCAAAATGATCCTAGTCTTTAGAATACATAGGATTGAGAGCTCTCACTATCATGTTCTGGGACTCCAAGTTCGAAGTTCGAACTCTATTTTCATCCTTGGTTCACGTGACAGGAGTCCACAATTTGGTCCATTTTGCAGGTTTTAAATGCTTTAAATGAATAAAAGTTGGCACTTTTTGTGTTCTTTCGTTGCACCTTAACAAGTGATGATTCATCCTTGCACGTTTGTTTGTTCGTTCCTTCCTTTCCAGAATAGATAGCTGACCTTGGCTGCTTTAGTCTTGATGCCAGGCCAGACAAGCTCACCATGCAGCTCCATGATTCAGCTTATTCTTGTTGCAACACAGTTTTCTATTCCAGCTTCCTGGGTTCTGGCCTACTAAATTTATGATACCGATGTCCAGCTTCTATACAATGGCGGCTTTGCCTGCATTCTATTCACTCCGTATTGTGAAAACATAAAAATAATATGAGGCCGGGAAGCCCAAAAGAAACACACCAACACAGGTTACAAAGAACATACAAGTGCTTTATTTAAAAGCTACAACAGTTACCAAAGTCAATTGACAAACGGATAGCTATTTGGCTCTCAGAGTAACGGAACGAACTTCAACGAAGGTTCGATGCATTAGTAAGAGAGACCGTACATTGGAATACTTGGGTCTTTTATATGATTTGTCCAGCCCTTGGCCAACCCCCTCGCGGGTTAACCATTCTAGGGATCGGGCCTATGGGTTCCTAGCCAGGTCAATCCTATAATTTATGCATTTTGATTAGTTTCGCTGATATAGTTGTACATTTACACATAGGTCAGCAATAGGACAAGGTCTCAGTTCGCGACCCCAACAAGTGGCCTGCAGGCATATTAATTATTCGTGTGTGCGGAGGTCACAACGGCCAGAATCTTACTCAGAATGTCATTCGGCCTCCATTTTGATGTTCAGGGTGACTTCCACATTACAAGAGAACCTAAAATGGCGACTTAATCCAAGATGGCGACTTACATTACTTTCTCTAAGGTCAAGACTTTGCCGCGGAGTCTGTTCGCATATGATGTTTTAGACAACTTGGCGTAGGCCAATACACATACAGTTGCTGCGATAGGAGGCATAATATTGTTTGAATTCCGACAGACCCTCCTTTTGGCCTATGCCAAGTGCTAATATCATTTCTAATACTTTTGCAAATAACTCCATGCATTGTCGTCCATACATCCTGAATCATTATCGGTAATGTCTATAGCCATTAGGTCATTCATCAGAACCTCTTGTAACACAAATTCTTTAGATGCTGTATCTGGGGCGTACATTTTGTGCCCTACTGTGCCCACCGCTTGAGCACAACACCCCCCCCCAGCATTGCACATATACTAGGTAGACATTGGAAACAGCAACAAAGGAATAGCAGGATTCCCAAAATAACGAGGATAACAGAAAGCACCTTCCAACCCCAGGATCGTAGAGAATCCCAGAACCAGGCGCTAATAATCCAATCTCCCACAGGAACATGCACTTCAGAACTAAGGATGTGCAAGTTCTGTATTGCTTTGAAAATTGTCGGTGAGTAATCTGGTACGAAAACACAACAAGTGGACCCCACTAATTTGCATACTCCACCACGTTCTGCCAGAATGACATCTAATGCCATCCGATTTTGGAGTGCTACCAATCTTATTGCCTTTTGTTCTAGTGTCATATTGTAGAGTATATCCGTGGTCCGATTGATGGTTCTCTCCAGTACTCTTGCTAGTCCCCTAATGTTTTCAGAGTTTGCTATCTGTCCCCAAAATGGCACAACTGATTTTGCTATATCTCCCAATACTTGCCCAGGGGTATCTCCGTTCCCGTCCCGCCGTGGGCGAGCCTTAGAAACCTCCAATGTACTAGCTACAAATACCCCAGGTAACAGGATTCCTAAATAACAGGTTCCCTGCCAATCCTTGGGCAACTAGGGAAATGCTGAACTACCACAAACGAAATAAACAGGCCCCCTACGTACAGAGGCCAGTTCTCTCCAGTCAAATTTACAATGTTTATACAACCTTCAAAATCTCCCATTGGCCGAGTGCCATTTCTTTGTACACAAAAGGGGACTGAATCAGGGCTATGATTAATAGAGCAGGAAGGAGGCACGGCGTCCTCATTGCCTATCGGAGCCATTTTAAAGGAAATTAGAGTTTGAAAAGGAAGAGATAGTTTATCAGACGGCCTAATAGAAGCAACATTAGGTTTACTTCTATTTGCAAAAAGCGAGCATCCCAGGGGAGTCAATTCACGTTTTTCAAAATCATTTAAATTAGTTCCATCAAAGTTCCTTGAGATGCTATCATTCCAACGGCCAAAGAATAGTGCTCTAAGAGAGGCATAGCAAGCAGCCGTTAAAGGTAAAGGGTGAATATACCATCCTAGCCCCTTGTTCCCATGTTGTGGTAAATGAGTGCAAATCCAACAATAACTCTTATTAAAAATGGCATGCGTTGCATTCATTACTATCATTAGAGTGTTATTATGATATTTTTGTCTATGTTGGGAGTCTCTAGGTGACAGAGTGTGAAGGTGTACAGAGGGAGTCAAAGCAGTAGGTACAATCTCAATTGGCAGTAGAGGTTTTAGAGGGTACATTTCTTTGAAGTACCAAAGTCCCACAGCAGTAATTACACAAATTCCAATTATTATTAACACAACACAGCAATACGTTTTCGGGGCCCAGGCACATTGTTCATTGTCCGAGTTGGTCACCCCCTTATTTACAAGTCCAGTGCGGGGAGCAGTGGTGGAGGTGGCAGGCATCGTAGTTTCTCAATCGAGGACCCCAATGTTCGTTACTGGCGACACTATGGTCGCGCGACTTCTTAGTCCTTCCCAACCCTAGCCAGCAGAATCCCTTTTTTTTTTCTTTTGTTCGAAAGGAACTTTCTTTTACAAGAGAAAACTTTCAATCACTTCTTCTTTCCAAATGCACGGAAAGACCCGTGCCGTAGTTCTATTTTCTTCGTCGAAGGTCGTACCTGGTGGTACCCAGAACTGTTTGATCCGGAAACAAGGTAACGTCACTTCCTGAGGGAAGCGACGTATCGGAGGCGACAGAAGTCGCAGTACTTGAAACAGTGTTTTCCAGAAGTGACTTTTCCAAAGAGTGCAGAGACGAAATGGACTGTTCCCCAAGCTCCACGGGCTCAGAGAAATTCTCTGACGCACTCATAGCGCTGTTTGCTACTCCAAGATCAGAGATTGTAGAATCAGCGAGGGGTTCTGCTTCTTCTGTAACGTGTGGCGTCGGGTGAGGAAGTTTCTTGACATGCGTCGCGTGCATCCAGTGTTTTTTCCCAGCCACCCGCACTGCTGGCCGAGTGACCAACAGCACCTGGTAGGGTCCCCTCCAGCGAGGAGCGAGACAGGAAGACCTTTCGTAGGCCTTCACTAGGACCCAACTTCCAGGCTGAATATCGTGTCCTGGGCCCGTAAACCATACAGGTAAAGCTGATTGGACCTGATGATAAATGAAATACAGGTTCTTAGTCAACTGGTTGCAGTAGTCTACAAGCAATACATTTTCTACCTCCCTCAGGGCTTTAGGCTTCGGAAGACCCCAAATGATAGCAGGCCTCCCCATCACTACCTCAAATGGAGAAAGCCCAGTCTTAGTTTGAGGTGTGGTACGCATGGGTAATAATACAATAGGTAAGGCATCTGGCCATTTCAATTTGGTGTCGGGACATGTTTTTGCAAGCTTATTCTTTAAGATACCGTTATGTCTCTCTACAAACCCAGCACTTTGAGGATGTCTAGCTGAGTGAAATTGTTTTTCAATGTGTAACGCTGTGCATATCTGCAAAATTACTGCTGCAACAAAATGGGGACCATTGTCCGACCAAATTACCCTTGGAAGCCCAAATCGTGGAAAGAATTCTTTTACCATAGTCTTTGCAGTGGTCATGGCAGTAGCATCTTTAACGGGGAAAGCATCGACCCATTTACTAAAAGCACAAATAATCACAAGAACATATTTTAGATTGTTACACCATTCCATCTCAATAAAATCAAAGTGGATGACCTCGAAGGGAACAGAAGGGGGCCCAAAGCTTCCCCTTGGAGTTACTGTCCCCTTCCCCACATTGTGCTGTAAGCAAATCATACAATTCTGAACATGTCGCTGTGCAGTCTTCAAAATTTTATCATTCACCCAGACTTGTTCTAACATTTTCATGATCTGCTGAGCACACACATGCGTAGGACTGTGTGCCATCGTAACCATTGCCAGCACATATGAATCAGGGAGCAACCATTTTTCTTCAGATGTATCCACCCAACACCCATCATCATCCAGTTTCCCCATTCCTTCGGCCCACCTTTTAGACTCTTCTATTGTGGCATCAGTTTGAATATCTCGCACAGACCCAATACCTTCATCCATTACATAGGCATCTTTTGTTTCCCTTAGAGCATAGATGTCTGCGCTAAGGTCTGTGGCCGTTTGCCTGGCTATCTGGTCAGCGAAAGCGTTCCCTTTTCCCACATCATCTATGACTTTACGATGTGCTGCACATTTCATGATCGCTAACTGCCTAGGGAGTGAGAGTGCCGAGAGCAATTGCACTATCAAGGGACCATGCTGGATCTTGGTCCCATGTGAGGTTAGGAACCTCTTTCCGACCAGAGCCTCCCAAAGTTGTGAGCCACCCCAAAGGCGTACTGGCTATCAGTATATATGTTTACTATACGCCCTTCGGAGAGTTCACAAGCTCGGGTCAACGCTATAATCTCTGCGGCCTGCGCGGAGTTATACGAAATTCTCTTAGTTTCAACAACCGTACTCAACGTAGTAACTGCGTAAGTAGCTGTAGATGTACCATCTGAAGCAGGAGCCATCACAAATCAGCTCCCCTTCTGCATTGTCCAAAGGAGTATCTATAAGATCTATCCTGACCTTTGTTTCCTGTTCAGTGGTATACAGGCAGTCATGTAATTCTTCGTCACCGCAAACAGTATTTTGCGGGAAAGGTAGAAGTTCAGCCGGATTAAGAACACAACACCTCTTAATTTGAATGTGAGGGGCAAACAGAATTAATTCATACCTTGTTAGCCGTGCAGAGGTGAGGTGTTGCGTTTGGGTTTTATTCAATAGGACATCTACAGAGTGAGGTACCATCAAAATTAAATCATGGCCTAGGACCATTCCCTCACTCTGTTTTACAGACGCGGCAGCAGCAGCAGCGACAGCTCGCAAACATCTTGGCAAAGCGCATGCAACAGGATCAAGGGCGGAGGAGTAGTAGCCACACAGCCTATTCTTCCCTCCGTGTTCCTGTGTTAACACAGCCAAAACACATCCATCACATTCATGCACAAACAACACAAAGGCCTTGTCATAATTTGGACTACCCAGAACCGGTGCAGAGCATAACACGGTTTTGAGAAGCTCAAATGATCGTTGATGTTCCGATTTCCATGGCAGTGGCAGAGAAATGCCCTTCTTCGTCAAAGGCAACATCGGTTTTATCACTAGTGAAAAGTTCAGGATCCACAACCTACAGTAAGAAGCCATACCTATTAAGGCTCTGACTTCCTTCTGCGTATTTGGAACAGGCATGCCAGAAATGTGTTTTATTCTTTCAGGTGTTAATCTTCTCCCCTCCTTTGACAGGAGGTAGCCTAAATAGGCGACCTCCAGACAACAATATTGACATTTTTTGAGTGAAGCTTTATGACCATTTTTAGCTAGATGAACAAGCAACAGTACAGTGCCTTCTTTACAAGCACTTTCAGAATCTGCAGCCAAAAGCAAATCATCGACATACTGAAGCAGTGCACAAGTAGGTGGCAATTCAAGGGTGTCGAGCTGCTCTTTCAAAGCTCTACTATAAATGCTTGGACTTTCAGTATACCCTTGAGGTGCCCGAGTAAATGTAAATGAACGTTCTCCCAAGGTTAACGCGAACAAATATCTTCTCTCCTTGTGTACAGGAATGCTAAAGAAAGCATTTTTTAAATCCACAACACTAAAGTGCGTAGCCGTAGCAGGGATCATTGTTAGTATCGTTGTTACATCAGGCACAATTGGAAATTGTGGGGCGACAACTTTGTTAATAGCACGAAGATCAATTATGAACCGGTATGGGATTGCATTGTCACCTTTCTTGTATACAGGCAAAATCGGGCTGTTACATAAACTTCCTGCAATCTCCTCAATCACCCCTCGATGCACAAAATAGGAGACAATGCACTTCAAAGCACGCTCGCCCTCAACTGATATTTTATACTGTGGAATGCATGGTAATTTAACTCTACGTTTCAAAACTATTTTTACGGGCTCAATCTGTAGTACCCCGACATCATTGTCATCAACTGCCCATTAACATTCCGGAACAACGCTAAACTCAGGAGACAATGGTCGAATCAGAAACTGAGAATTGGGAAGTTGCTGTGGTGAAACCGTCAGTCGTAATCCATCAGAGGAACAATGAATTACTGCATTCAATTTCTTTAACAGATTTAACCCCAGCAAATTCTCTCCACAGTTCGAAGTCAGAAGGAAGGGACAATGGTCCGTAAAGGGACCCAAAGAAACAGACACCGGTGAAGAAACCGGACAAACAATTGGTATACCAGAAAACCCTACAGAAACATTTGTTTGCCCTGACAGTGGAATGTTTGGAACCCGGGAATGATCAATGGAGCACTTCTGTGCTCTAGTGTCTATCATAGGTGTTTCCTATTCCCCACTAACAATTCAACGTAGGGACCTTTCTGATTAATGGGAATAGGTGAAGGTTCCAAACCCTGCTTCGGGCATTCCTAACGAAATAAAATTGCGTCGGAAGGAAGCTCTTCAGAAAGGTAGGCAGCAGAAGGGTGATCAAATATGTTTCTTGCGTCCACACCCGAAGCCTGATTTTCCCGTGAAAAAGGTTGCTGAGGATCTTGTGAAAACTGACCTCTATCAGGGCCCCCTGCTCCAGGGCGACTTCTACGTCGTCTACGCATACTCCCAAATGCATTGTTTGACCTTTGTCGAAGGACGGGGCACTGTGCTCGCCAATGACCTTCCTGGCGGCAATAGGCACATTGATTAACATTCACAGAACCCAAAGGAGCGTTTCCTTTAGGGACATACTGACCTCTGGTCTGTGTCGTACCTCCTCTGGGATTTCTAACAATTTGTTGTAACAATACTTTAGGCTTCAGATCTCCTTTCCTCTTCTCTATTTTCTCCTTTTCATTATTAACACGGTTCTCATAATACTGAGCCATGTGCAAAACTTCAGATTGAGATTTCACCTGCCAAGCGCTCTCAGAGGACATAATCTGTGACTGGATGTCGGGCAACAATCCACGTACAAATTTGTCCACAAACAACCTTTTCCCAGACTCTGAACCCAAGTCCTGTCCACTGAAGTCAGAAAATACCTGTTCGAATCTATTAAAGAATTCGGTGGCGCCTTCAGTTTTTCCTTGAACACAGGCCGTAAGCTTGTCCCAAATAATTCTTTTCTCTGGAATTATAGTCTTTAATTTTGCGACAATTCTATCAGGCAAAGTAAGTATTACCTGAGGTGATTTCTCACCAGCTGGTCTTTCCCCATCAAACCTCATCATGTTAGCCCACGTATCTCCCAACCCTGGCACATCGTCTATTGTCCGAACCTGCTTTCATAAATCTACGGGTAGGAGTACAGGGAATAGCAAGTCAATATCACTTAAGGCGAACACAGAGGACTGCAAAACGGACTCTATCTCTTTGTAAAACCCTGTCGGGTTTTTCCTGATATCGGGAATTGATTGTCTAATAGTGTTCACTTCCTGTCGTGAAAACGGGACGTGAACAAATTGCGATATATAATGCGCAGGGATATCCACAGCGGGTGCACCAGTCCCAGCGTTAGTGGGAATCTCAACCTTTGGGACAAATGTCGGAGGAACCTCTCTCATAGGCAACTGAGATATAGGTAACTCCGACCGCTTACTAAGCAACAGAGCTAGGTCGAGCGCTAAGGCAGTCGAAGAAGTGTCGGGCGAAAAAGCCCTTTTACAAATTCCCAATAACTCTATAGGACAACTAACCTTCTTCCTTACACATTCTTCCTGCAGGTACTGTACCATTACCTGAATCACCTTCCTTTGCATTTCTACTGTATACTGACTATACGTGTCATATACTTCATCTGGTGGTGTCGATGAATCCGAGATCCATCGAATCGCATCTTTGGTACAAATTCGTACTTCCTCAGGTGCCGATCTACGACACGAAAGGAACCGTTTCTGCACATACATACTGTCGTCTTCATCATCCTCATCTTGTGATTTTTCAAAGTCCCTCCTATACTCAAACAATCTTTCAACATGACCATGTACTTTCTCCTCTGTGTCCCTCGAAAGTGCTAAAGCATTTAGATCCCTCACCCCTTGTGGGAGATCCGAATTTTGTAATCTACCCCACATCACACGTAAATGAGTCCCCAAACCTTCGAAAAAAACATTTTTCTCGGGAAAACTGTTCAAATTTGATAATGTGGAAAAAACAGTAACTTGATCACCTTTCTCCATACAGTGCTTAGCCCATGAAAATAATTCTTGTTTCTTGTCTGCTGAAACAGTATTACGAGTGACAATCTTTGACCCCGCAACCTGATCAACTTCAATCAATACAGAACCACTCGGGAGCGGAGGTGCAGGCAAATTCCATAAGGGTGCAACTATCGGCGCAGGAGAAAGGGGTGGTGCGATAGGTGGAGGAACAACAACTAGAGGAATAGGAACAATAGGTTGTACAGGGGGAACAGGAATAACAGCAGGAACAACAGCAGGAATGGGCAGAGCACCCGGGAGAGGATCATACGGAGGTGGCGCAGAGGCACCAGGCCTGCGTTCGTTTAACAATTTTTCAATAAATTCTTCAGAAACATGGAAATCTTTAGAGGGATACATTTTCTGGATTCCGAGTGAAAAAGCCCTATCCATATTTTTAACTGACTCTGAATGTTTTTCCTTATCATATAACAACGCCTTTTCGGCATTTGTTTTATGACGGCGTGCATGTTCATCCCTACTTTTAAGCTGCTGCAATGCTTCTTTTTTCCAATTCTGCAAAACATCAAAGGCTGCAGGTCTGGCCTTCTTTTTTAGCAAGACCCATTCTAGGTATTCAATACGGGGGATCTCAAAACTACCATTGATTGGCCACTGAAATTCGGAGGCATGTCTGGTTTGTCTGTGCCAAATATCATTAAATACTATACTCCAATGCCATACTTACAGTACATAGTACATGCCGGCGACCCCTCCTGTGGTGCCGGGCGGCTAAATTCCAAAGATTGTCGATCGCTGTGGAACAGAGCCCTAAAGCAGCTAGACAATTTCCCAGGCATTTCACAAAAAAATGGTGTTACCTGGTCAATAATTGTATCTGCAGATACAATACGCCAAATTCAAATTGTCAGGGTTAAATTAAGAGCCGGGTCAAGACTGCACCTGACCAAACCTAAGGAGGACTGTACGGTTTACCAAAGAACTTACCTAACAAATTTTACCTTGTGTTTGGTGGTTTCGACAAATCTGCCCGCCTCAAAAATGGACCCTCGTCAAGATGCTGTGTCAGACAACACGACTATCGTCCAAGGATCGGATCGTCTAGCGCTGCCGAGGTATCGCGTCTCGTTCGGTCGGGCCCGCAGTATCACACCGTCCGATCCCAGTTCGATAGTCTGCGTCAACCTTCAATGATCCGGCATCAATCTTGAGGGTCCCTATTCGGGCGCCAACTGTGAAAACATAAAAATAATATGAGGCCGGGAAGCCCAAAAGAAACACACCAACACAGGTTACAAAGAACATACAAGTGCTTTATTTAAAAGCTACAACAGTTACCAAAGTCAATTGACAAACGGATAGCTATTCGGCTCTCAGAGTAACGCAACAAACTTCAACGAAGGTTCGATGCATTAGTAAGAAACACCGTACATTGGAATACTTGGGTCTTTTATATGATTTGTCCAGCCCTTGGCCAACCCTCTCGCGGGTTAACCATTCTAGGGATCGGGCCTATGGGTTCCTAGCCAGGTCAATCCTATAATTTATGCATTTTGATTAGTTTCGCTGATATAGTTGTACATTTACACATAGGTCAGCAATAGGACAAGGTCTCAGTTCGCGACCCCAACAAGTGGCCTGCAGGCATATTAATTATTCGTGTGTGCGGAGGTCACAATGGCCAGAATCTTACTCAGAATGTCATTCGGCCTCCATTTTGATGTTCAGGGTGACTTCCGCATTACAAGAATACCTAAAATGGCGGCTTAATCCAAGATGGCGACTTACATTACTTTCTCTAAGGTCAAGACCTTGCCGCGGCGTTTGTTCGCATATGATGTTTTAGACAAATTGGCGTAGGCCAATACACATACAGTTGCTGCGATAGGAGGCATAATATTGTTTCAATTCCGACAGTATAGCCAGCTTCTATTATGACTTAGTCTACTTGCGTTTCAGCATCTGTACAATTATTGAACAGTTGATTATCTACATCACTTTGTGCACGTGTAATCCTCTTCTTCATAGTTAAAAGAACACTTGATTGTTTACTTCGTCATTAGTCTCTGTAGGATTCATACATCTTCTTCAGCCAGTATCTCGGGACGTCTGGGAATGTCGTACATGTCTCTTGTGACGTCACTAGCTTCTTTCTTTTGCTCTTTGGCCACAACCACCACAATAGAATTAAACCATATATGTATGTACAATACACCTTCAAACAACAAAACTCGCCCTGAACCCCCTGCAATCCAAATGATGTCTGCGGACAGCAAGAAGTGACTGCAGACTCGGCGGCATCTGAAAACCCTATTTCACCTATAAACACAACTCCATATCATCTTTATTCCACTCCCCTACCCTTTCCATGCCCTCTTTCAGCCATCAAATAACTCCAAATGTGTTTTCCAAACTGTTCGTTCATGGCACTGTCTGCTGACTACCACAGTGTCAGCGGACTAAGCAGCACCCACTTTTTTCGCCTAGATAAACAGCTCCATATCATCTTTATTACACATGGCCCTTATCAGCCTTTCTTTCGACCACCAAATAACCCCAAATGTGTTTTCCAGATTTTTTCCCCAAATCGATATACGCAGACACTGGAAGTTTTCTGCGGAGCCAACATGGCGACCGTTTCAAAAAATGTGATTCACCTCACGCTTTTCACCATCCAATCAGCAGGCATGTACGATGTTCGCGGACATCATGCTGGACCCTGATTGGTCCAGGGGGCTGTCTGCAGACTGAATACGGAAGTGAGACCTACTTTTTTGACAATTTTTAAAAGGAATAATGGACATATTTACACCAATTTTATAAAACCATACTTTCGAGACCAGGATGCCACTACTGGCGCCAATTTGGAGATAATCCGTCCAGCGGTTTCGGCTGTAGGCATACTCAACATTTTTTTCCATTGTGTCTATGAGGATTTCCACAAATGTTGGGACCTACCTCTATAATCTTGCCCCCTCTTTACAAAACCACACAATACTTCACAGAATCATTCTGAGAGGGGCCCATTTACGTTCTTTGCAAAGTTTGTTGAGGGTTCGTCTGGGGGGGCAAAGATATAGGCCTCCAAAAAAGTACTCTTTCTGTGAGTTGAGAAACTTTGCCATAACTACCCGGCCGCTACCATACCGTAGCGGCCGTGTAATATATATAAAGCATTGCTGTCCTTGGCTTTGGGCAGTGCCTCTCTATCTAGACAGTTTTCTTAAAGACACAATCTACCCTATGGATGACTGTGGTCAACCTTGCCCACAGCATACTTAGGCCAGCCCGAGCACATCTCAAGCTCCTCATGCACCCATAGTACACATGTCACTTCTAATATATTATTATGTTCCCGTCTATCACTCATTCACACCTATTATCACACTCCCATCCTTCCCTACTGCACTAACTACCTTACACGCTTTGAGACCAGTATGGTGGTGAACTGGCACAGTATAAAGACCCATTAACTAATTAAGTTATTAATTGGAAGGTGTGCTAATCACACCTACCAGTGAATGTATATAGCAGAACTACCTGCCAGTAATCCACCAGGCAGAACTAGCAACGCAAGGACTAATAGCACTTAGGAGCTAGATCATTGCCCTGCAAATATGCACTACGCTATCGGTCCAGGAAATGCACTTGCTCGCTAATCCTACTCATCTGGAAATCCCTAAGCAGAACCACATACCGAGGGTCTGTCTTGCACTTACTCTTTGCTAATCCCAACTATCTTGGACTGCCCTAGTAGAACCACCTATCAGGGATTCTGTATAGCAGAACTGCCGACCGAGGACGTTGCTAGCAACTTTACAGTAACAATATGAGTTTTTTGGAAGGATCTGCCTTTCACCACACATCAGACTTTGCCAAAGCAATCTGACCAAACAAGAAACAGGGAGATACCACGCCCTCAACAGGTACAAGGTCCCCCTGGAAAACACAGAGGGCCTCATTACGGCTTTGGCGGTAGCCATGCCCTTAATAAGGGCATGGATGCCACCAAAACCGGGTCCGGGTTCCCTCAATGGGGAATTACCGGGCCATTCTGAGTTTGGAGGGCCCGGTAATTCCTCTTTCAGGGAACCCGGGCTCGGACCTTCCCCATTCCCATTTGTGCCGCATAGGGCTCAATGGGAATGGGTGCGGGAGCTAACAACGGGACGATTACGACCGGCCCGTTGTTAGCTCCCTGGTCCCGTCGCGGGACCCCCTCTGGACGTCTGGTAAAACCAGACGTCCACATCGGGTCCCGCGAAAGAACCTCGTAATCTTGCGGAATGGGTTTAACGGGACTGCCACCATTAGCGGCGCCCGTTAACCCATTCCGCAAAGGTTATAATGAGGCCCAGACACTCAAACACACCATTATGCTAACTCTTGCCTCTGCACCAACAAACATTGAAAGGCAGCTTCACCCCTCGATTCCCTCAATTCAGTCTAGCTGCGCACATACTTGAACATGACCACATTCACCTCAGCAGTCTTTAGTACGCAGCTATATGCTTAGAAATTGGCCTAGCTGCACACATAACGTCATTCTCAAACACCAGCCCCGCAAGAATGCAGATACCCAAGTTCATTGGTCTTGCTGCACACATTCTACTGAACTTACACAACCACTGCACCACACCTAGCACTAGTATGCAGCTACACACCACCTATTGCACACTGGCTGCACACATACCGAGTGCACCCAATCACGTTTTGCTACATTACTGTCTCCACTGAACTGGACTGCGGTCCCCAAGGGCGTTCAAGGCACACCGCTTTGGAATCATGCCAATAGTAAATGGCGCTGTACGAATGCCCAAATTAATAACTTAACCTAACATCCTCCTGCACCTGTTTGGATCAGACGCAGAGGGGCCATCAATGCATGGCAGTGCCATTTCTGACCCTGCCATGGATTTGATTTTCGGTTTGATTATTTGGAAGTGCTTGAGTGCCAACCATAAGCCAAAACTATGGCATTGAAGCACACCTAGGAAGGAGATGGGGCATGAGGAGGGAAACAAAGCTTGTGTATGTTTGGGTATTTACCAACCAATTGACTGCCCATGCCCATGCTAATCTATGTGGCCATGCCCTCCCATTTCCTGCCCCACCCAGTTCTAAACAAATCCCCTTGGGATATCTTTCAGCTATCTCTATCAAGCAGTAGCATCAAACCTTGACCTACAATTCTTATTTCTAAACAGTCTTCTGAAAGTTAATGGCTTAATTGCAGCTGTATATGTTCTACTGATGCAATAAAAATGGCACTATCACATTTTCCTTCAGCCTCCTGATTTATGTCTGTTAAAAACAAGCAACGACAAAGCCAACAGTTTTGACTTGAGGTATTAGATAGGCATTTGCCAGGTACTGACATCATATGCCCAGGTAAGCATTCCATTTTCCTACTGTTATTATTTTATGACACGGTATTGTCATGATGGCAGTGCCTAATAAACGGATGTGGGATGCCTACACAAACGCCAACAATGTTGCTTTTGTCAATGTTTGTCTTAAATGGACACCACTGTTCTCCAGCATGTGTTTCTATTCCTCAAAAAGGGATAGACATGCTTTTTTGTTGACATTTCACAATGAGAGGGCACTGCTGGGCACCTGTAATACCTTAGTGTTGGATGTTTGCTTATGACACTAATCTATACCAGGGGGCTGGCCAGCACGCCATCATATGATTTGCACTGTGATCCAGCCCCCTGGAAATGTGTAAACCCACTCTGGGGGGTAAGATGAGCTGCTCATTCCCCAAAATGGGAGCTCTAAAACAGCACATGAGATTCTGTGTGATCGACTTCTCTGCATTTCCCTTCAGCTCTCCGGGCCATATCTTTGGTGCGCCCCTTCTAGCAGCACCCACAGTACAAGATAAGAGGGCATCAGCGGCGGGTGCCAACACACAGACATTTCATACGTCAAATCCTGGGAGTCCTTTATCAATTTCTATAGCTCCTCAGCAAGTGGATTAAGATATAAATTAAAAAGAAGAGGTTCAAGGAGATATTCTTGTCTCCCACCTTGTGAAGATGCAAATTCATGAGATAACCCCCACCCCACCCGCCTTCCCGCTCACAACACTGCACTCCCGCTGAGGGGTGGCCTGCATCTCTGCAAGGACAGTGCCACTGGGGGTCGCATCCCCACATGTCTCAGGGCAGCCATCATGTGAGTGGTTACCACAATCAAATGTAAAATGTTAGGGGCATGAACCCAAGACATAACGGTCCTGTAATGCCATCCATGCATGTTTCTATTATTACATGCCCTTTAATATTATTCCTGTATATATCAAAAGTGTCACCACCTGCTCTCTGCCTGCCCAGAACCGAAGCTGGAGTCTTGGGCTCACTTGCAAAGCAAACCAAATGGCTGGAATGTTTGGAATTAATCATAACCTCTGGCATTGCTCTGGGCAACCCTCCAGGCCATCGTTCTTTGCCTGCCAAGCCATTACAAAAGGGGAAAGACCATATGCAAATCAGGCTTGGTCCCAGCCCCAAAGGGGCAGTCCAGCCTGAACTGCTAAGTCACGTCCCTTCTGCCCAGGACCCCAGGCATGTTTCAGCCTCCTTTGCATACTATATAGTGCACCTGCCTGCAAGCACCTTTCATGTGGCATCCAAGTAGCAAACGGAGCAATAATATTTCGCGTCCGCCCTGCGCCCTCCTTATATATCGGCACAGTCCAGTTTCTACTCTTACATCCATGAGGACAGTGAGAATTGACGCCAGACTTTCATGTCCTATTTCTGTAGGGCATCTAGGGCAGCAGTGGGACCAGGGCCACTGGGTTCGGCTGTCACAGGTAGAGACTGGGGCACTTTGCTACCTGTGATCTGGGTGTTCCCTTTTACCCTCTCTCCCAGTGCTCTTTCTTCATATGGTCCTGTAAAGTTGCTGCAATTGGGGGGTGGGTTTTAACATATCCAGGAATGCATAGTTGCAGGATGTGTTCCGCCCACCGCTGGCCACAGGTCTTCACAGGTAGAGCCCTCCAACACCCTTGAACAGGTCGTTCTATCCTTCTGGGTTTCTCCCTCCCAGGACTCCTTTTGAGGGTCTTGCTTCCCAGTACCGGATAATCCATTAGGCCAAGCAGGCACCGGCGTGGGGGCCCCGTGACAACGGATCCAAATAAAAAAGGTGCAGAAATTAAAAATGGAGTAGGAGATCATTTGCCAGGGCGGCCCCAGACTGACTAGGTGCCCCCACAGGGTTGAATCCAGCACTGCCACTGGTTCCTCTTACGAAGCGCTTTGCTAAAGTTTCTTCTGCAGGAAACGGTTACATGTGTATCATCCCCAGGCAACTCGAAGAGAGATCTGCAATGCATGCGGTGCCCCCCACCCCGTGACAATCCTGATTGAGTCACCCCTTCCATTGATTGGCGTGTGCATCCTACCCTTCCATTGATGGGTGTGTGCATCCTACCCTTCCATTGATGTGTGTGTGCATCCTACCCTTCCATTGATGGGTGTGTGCATCCTATTGGGTGTGTGCATCCTACCCTTCCATTGATGGGTGTGTGCATCCTACCCTTCCATTGATTGGCGTGTGCATCCTACCCTTCCATTGATGGGTGTGTGCATCCTACCCTTCCATTGATTGGCGTGTGCATCCTACCCTTCCATTGATGGGTGTGTGCATCCTACCCTTCCATTGATTGGCGTGTGCATCCTACCCTTCCATGGATGGGCGTGTGCATCCTACCCTTCCATGGATGGGCGTGTTGCTCCTACCCTTCCATGGATGGGCGTGTGCATCCTACCCTTCCATTGATGGACGTGTGCATCCTACCCTTCCATGATGGGCGTGTGCATCCTACCCTTCCATGGATGGGCGTGTGCATCCTACCCTTCCATGGATGGGCGTGTGCATCCTACCCTTCCATGGATGGGCGTGTGCATCCTACCCTTCCATGGATGGGCGTTTGCATCCTACCCTTCCATGGATGGGCGTGTGCATCCTACCCTTCCATGGATGGGCGTGTGCATCCTACCCTTCCATGGATGGGCGTGTGCATCCTACCCTTCCATGGATGGGCGTGTGCATCCTACCCTTCCATTGATGGGCGTGTGCATCCTACCCTTCCATTGATGGGCGTGTGCATCCTACCCTTCCATTGATGGGTGTGTGCATCCTATTGGGTGTGTGCATCCTACCCTTCCATTGATGGGTGTGTGCATCCTACCCTTCCATTGATTGGCGTGTGCATCCTACCCTTACATTGATGGGTTTGTGCATCCTACCCTTCCATTGATTGGTGTGTGCATCCTACCCTTCCATTGATGCGTGTGTGCATCCTACCCTTCCATTGATGTGTGTGTGCATCCTACCCTTCCATTGATGGGTGTGTGCATCCTATTGGGTGTGTGCATCCTACCCTTCCATTGATGGGTGTGTGCATCCTACCCTTCCATTGATTGGCGTGTGCATCCTACCCTTCCATTGATGGGTGTGTGCATCCTACCCTTCCATTGATTGGCGTGTGCATCCTACCCTTCCATTGATGGGTGTGTGCATCCTACCCTTCCATTGATTGGCGTGTGCATCCTACCCTTCCATGGATGGGCGTGTGCATCCTACCCTTCCATGGATGGGCGTGTGCATCCTACCCTTCCATGGATGGGCGTGTGCATCTACCCTTCCTTTGATGGGCGTGTGCATCCTACCCTTCCATGATGGGCGTGTGCATCCTACCCTTCCATGGATGGGCGTGTGCATCCTACCCTTCCATGGATGGGCGTCTGCATCCTACCCTTCCATGGATGGGCGTGTGCATCCTACCCTTCCATGGATGGGCGTCTGCATCCTACCCTTCCATGGATGGGCGTGTGCATCCTACCCTTCCATGGATGGGCGTGTGCATCCTACCCTTCCATGGATGGGCGTGTGCATCCTACCCTTCCATGGATGGGCGTGTGCATCCTACCCTTCCATTGATGGGCGTGTGCATCCCACCCTTCCATGGATGGGTGTGTGCATCCTACCCTTCCATTGATGGGCGTGTGCATCCTACCCTTCCATTGATGGGTGTGTGCATCCTATTGGGTGTGTGCATCCTACCCTTCCATTGATGGGTGTGTGCATCCTACCCTTCCATTGATTGGCGTGTGCATCCTACCCTTACATTGATGGGTTTGTGCATCCTACCCTTCCATTGATTGGTGTGTGCATCCTACCCTTCCATTGATGTGTGTGTGCATCCTACCCTTCCATTGATGTGTGTGTGCATCCTACCCTTCCATTGATGGGTGTGTGCATCCTATTGGGTGTGTGCATCCTACCCTTCCATTGATGGGTGTGTGCATCCTACCCTTCCATTGATTGGCGTGTGCATCCTACCCTTCCATTGATGGGTGTGTGCATCCTACCCTTCCATTGATTGGCGTGTGCATCCTACCCTTCCATTGATGGGTGTGTGCATCCTACGCTTCCATTGATTGGCGTGTGCATCCTACCCTTCCATGGATGGGTGTGTGCATCCTACCCTTCCATTGATTGGCGTGTGCATCCTACCCTTCCATGGATGGGCGTGTGCATCCTACCCTTCCATGGATGGGCGTGTGCATCCTACCCTTCCATGGATGGGCGTGTGCATCCTACCCTTCCATTGATGGGCGTGTGCATCCTACCCTTCCATGATGGGCGTGTGCATCCTACCCTTCCATGGAAGGGCGTGTGCATCCTACCCTTCCATGGATGGGCGTGTGCATCCTACCCTTCCATGGATGGGCGTGTGCATCCTACCCTTCCATGGATGGGCGTGTGCATCCTACCCTTCCATGGATGGGCGTGTGCATCCTACCCTTCCATGGATGGGCGTGTGCATCCTACCCTTCCATGGATGGGCGTGTGCATCCTACCCTTCCATGGATGGGCGTGTGCATCCTAGTGCATCCTACCCTTCCATGGATGGGTGTGTGCATCCTACCCTTCCATTGATGGGCGTGTGCATCCTACCCTTCCATTGATGGGTGTGTGCCTACCCTTCCATGGATGGGTGTGTGCATCCTACCCTTCCATGGATGGGCATGTGCATCCTACCCTTCCATGGATGGGCGTGTGCATCCTACCCTTCCATGGATGGGCGTGTGCATCCTACCCTTCCATGGATGGGCGTGTGCATCCTACCCTTCCATGGATGGGTGTGTGCATCCTACCCTTCCATGGATGGGCGTGTGCATCCTACCCTTCCATGGATGGGCGTGTGCATCCTACCCTTCCATTGATGTGATGGGCGTGTGCATCCTACCCTTCCATTGATTGGCGTGTGCATCCTACCCTTCCATGGATGGGCGTGTGCATCCTACCCTTCCATGGATGGGCGTGTGCATCCTACCCTTCCATGGATGGGCGTGTGCATCCTACCCTTCCATGGATGGGCGTGTGCATCCTACCCTTCCATGGATGGGCGTGTGCATCCTACCCTTCCATTGATGGGCGTGTGCATCCTACCCTTCCATGGATGGGCGTGTGCATCCTACCCTTGCATGGATGGGCGTGTGCATCCTACCCTTCCATGGATGGGCGTGTGCATCCTACCCTTACATGGATGGGCGTGTGCATCCTACCCTTCCATGGATGGGTGTGTGCATCCTACCCTTCCATTGATGGGTGTGTGCATCCTACCCTTCCATTGATGGGCGTGTGCATCCTACCCTTCCATTGATGGGTGTGTGCATCCTATTGGGTGTGTGCATCCTACCCTTCCATTGATGGGTGTGTGCATCCTACCCTTCCATTGATTGGCGTGTGCATCCTACCCTTCCATTGATGGGTGTGTGCATCCTACCCTTCCATTGATTGGCGTGTGCATCCTACCCTTCCATTGATGGGTGTGTGCATCCTACCCTTCCATTGATTGGCGTGTGCATCCTACCCTTCCATTGATGGGTGTGTGCATCCTACCCTTCCATTGATTGGCGTGTGCATCCTACCCTTCCATTGATGGGTGTGTGCATCCTACCCTTCCATTGATGGGTGTGTGCATCCTACCCTTCCATTGATGGTGCATCCTACCCTTCCATTGATTGGCGTGTGCATCCTACCCTTCAATTGATGGGTGTGTGCATCCTACCCTTCCATTGATTGGCGTGTGTACCCTACCCTTCCATTGATGGGTGTGTGCATCCTACCCTTCCATTGATGGGCGTGTGCATCCTACCCTTCCATTGATAGGTGTGTGCATCCTACCCTTCCATTGATGGGTGTTTGCATCCTACCCTTCCATTGATTGGCGTGTGCATCCTACCCTTCCATTGATGGGTGTGTGCATCCTACCCTTCCATTGATTGGCGTGTGCATCCTACCCTTCCATTGATGGGTGTGTGCATCCTACCCTTCCATTGATGGGTGTGTGCATCCTACCCTTCCATTGATGGGTGTGTGCATCCTACCCTTCCATTGATGGGTGTGTGCATCCTACCCTTCCATTGATGGTGCATCCTACCCTTCCATTGATTGGCGTGTGCATCCTACCCTTCAATTGATGGGTGTGTGCATCCTACCCTTCCATTGATTGGCGTGTGTACCCTACCCTTCCATTGATGTGTGTGTGCATCCTACCCTTCCATTGATGGGCGTGTGCATCCTACCCTTCCATTGATGAGTGTGTGCATCCTATTGGGTGTGTGCATCCTACCCTTCCATTGATGGGTGTGTGCATCCTACCCTTCCATTGATGGGAGTGTGCATCCTACCCTTCCATTGATGGGTGTGTGCATCCTACCCTTCCATTGATGGGTGTGTGCATCCTATTGGGTGTGTGCATCCTACCCTTCCATTGATGGGTGTGTGCATCCTACCCTTCCATTGATGGGTGTGTGCATCCTATTGGGTGTGTGCATCCTACCCTTCCATTGATGGGTGTGTGCATCCTACCCTTCCATTGATGGGTGTGTGCATCCTAACCTTCCATTGATGGGCGTGTGCATCCTACCCTTCCATTGATGGGTGTGTGCATCCTACCCTTCCATTGATGGGTGTGTGCATCCTACCCTTCCATTGATGGGTGTGTGCATCCTACCCTTCCATTGATGGGCGTGTGCATCCTACCCTTCCATTGATGGGCGTGTGCATCCTACCTTTCCATTGATGGGTCTGTGCATCCTACCCTTCCATTGATGGGTGTGTGCATCCTACCCTTCCATTGATGGGTGTGTGCATCCTACCCTTCCATTGATTGGCGTGTGCATCCTACCCTTCCATTGATGGGTGTGTGCATCCTACCCTTCCATTGATGGGCGTGTGCATCCTACCCTTCCATTGATGGGTGTGTGCATCCTACCCTTCCATTGATTGGTGTGTGCATCTACCCCTACCCTTCCATTGATGGGTGTGTGCATCCTACCCTTCCATTGATTGGCGTGTGCATCCTACCCTTCCATTGATGGGTGTGTGCATCCTACCCTTCCATTGATGGGTGTTTGCATCCATTGATGGGTGTGTGCATCCTACCCTTCCATTGATTGGTGTGTGCATCCTACCCTTCCATTGATGGGCGTGTGCATCCTACCCTTCCATTGATGGGTGTGTGCATCCTACCCTTCCATTGATGGGTGTTTGCATCCTACCCTTCCATTGATTGGCATGTGCATCCTACCCTTCCATTGATGGGTGTGTGCATCCTACCCTTCCATTGATTGGCGTGTGCATCCTACCCTTCCATTGATGGGTGTGTGCATCCTACCCTTCCATTGATGGGTGTGTGCATCCTACCCTTCCATTGATGGGTGTGTGCATCCTACCCTTCCATTGATGGGTGTGTGCATCCTACCCTTCCATTGATGGTGCATCCTACCCTTCCATTGATTGGCATATGCATCCTACCCTTCAATTGATGGGTGTGTGCATCCTACCCTTCCATTGATTGGCGTCTGTACCCTACCCTTCCATTGATGGGTGTGTGCATCCTACCCTTCCATTGATGGGTGTGTGCATCCTACCCTTCCATTGATGGGTGTGTGCATCCTATTGGGTGTGTGCATCCTACCCTTCCATTGATGGGTGTGTGCATTCTACCCTTCCATTGATGGGTGTGTGCATCCTATTGGGTGTGTGCATCCTACCCTTCCATTGATGGGTGTGTGCATCCTACCCTTCCATTGATGGGTGTGTGCATCCTACTCTTCCATTGATGGGCGTGTGCATCCTACCCTTCCATTGATGGGTGTGTGCATCCTACCCTTCCATTGATGGGTGTGTGCATCCTACCCTTCCATTGATGGGTGTGTGCATCCTACCCTTCCATTGATTGGCGTGTGCATCCTACCCTTCCATTGATGGGTGTGTGCATCCTACCCTTCCATTGATTGGCGTGTGCATCCTACACTTCCATTGATGGGTGTGTGCATCCTACCCTTCCATTGATGGGCGTGTGCATCCTACCCTTCCATTAATGGGTGTGTGCATCCTACCCTTCCATTGATGGGTGTGTGCATCCTACCCTTCATTGATGGGTGTGTGCATCCTACCCTTCCATTGATGGTGCATCCTACCCTTCCATTGATTGGCGTGTGCATCCTACCCTTCAATTGATGGGTGTGTGCATCCTACCCTTCCATTGATTGGCGTGTGTACCCTACCCTTCCATTGATGGGTGTGTGCATCCTACCCTTCCATTGATGGGCGTGTGCATCCTACCCTTCAATTGATGGGTGTGTGCATCCTACCCTTCCATTGATTGGCGTGTGTACCCTACCCTTCCATTGATGGGTGTGTGCATCCTACCCTTCCATTGATGGGCGTGTGCATCCTACCCTTCCATTGATGGGCGTGTGCATCCTACCCTTCCATTGATGGGTGTGTGCATCCTATTGGGTGTGTGCATCCTACCCTTCCATTGATGGGTGTGTGCATCCTACCCTTCCATTGATGGGTGTGTGCATCCTTCCCTTCCATTGATGGGTGTGTGCATCCTACCCTTCCATTGATGGGTGTGTGCATCCTATTGGGTGTGTGCATCCTACCCTTCCAATGATGGGTGTGTGCATCCTACCCTTCCATTGATGGGTGTGTGCATCCTATTGGGTGTGTGCATCCTACCCTTCCATTGATGGGTGTGTGCATCCTACCCTTCCATTGATGGGTGTGTGCATCCTACCCTTCCATTGATGGGCGTGTGCATCCTACCCTTCCATTGATGGGTGTGTGCATCCTACCCTTCCATTGATGGGTGTGTGCATCCTACCCTTCCATTGATGGGCGTGTGCATCCTACCCTTCCATTGATGGGCGTGTGCATCCTACCTTTCCATTGATGGGTCTGTGCATCCTACCCTTCCATTGATGGGCGTGTGCATCCTACCCTTCCATTGATGGGTGTGTGCATCCTACCCTTCCATTGATTGGCGTGTGCATCCTACCCTTCCATTGATGGGTGTGTGCATCCTACCCTTCCATTGATGGGTGTGTGCATCCTATTGGGTGTGTGCATCCTACCCTTCCATTGATGGGTGTGTGCATTCTACCCTTCCATTGATGGGTGTGTGCATCCTATTGGGTGTGTGCATCCTACCCTTCCATTGATGGGTGTGTGCATCCTACCCTTCCATTGATGGGTGTGTGCATCCTACTCTTCCATTGATGGGCGTGTGCATCCTACCCTTCCATTGATGGGTGTGTGCATCCTACCCTTCCATTGATGGGTGTGTGCATCCTACCCTTCCATTGATGGGTGTGTGCATCCTACCCTTCCATTGATGGGCGTGTGCATCCTACCCTTCCATTGATGGGTGTGTGCATCCTACCCTTCCATTGATTGGCGTGTGCATCCTACCCTTCCATTGATGGGTGTGTGCATCCTACCCTTCCATTGATTGGCGTGTGCATCTTACACTTCCATTGATGGGTGTGTGCATCCTACCCTTCCATTGATTGGCGTGTGCATCCTACCCTTCCATTGATGGGTGTGTGCATCCTACCCTTCCATTGATGGGTGTGTGCATCCTACCCTTCCATTGATGGGTGTGTGCATCCTACCCTTCCATTGATGGTGCATCCTACCCTTCCATTGATTGGCGTGTGCATCCTACCCTTCAATTGATGGGTGTGTGCATCCTACCCTTCCATTGATTGGCGTGTGTACCCTACCCTTCCATTGATGGGTGTGTGCATCCTACCCTTCCATTGATGGGCGTGTGCATCCTACCCTTCCATTGATGGGTGTGTGCATCCTATTGGGTGTGTGCATCCTACCCTTCCATTGATGGGTGTGTGGATCCTACCGTTCCATTGATGGGTGTTTGCATCCTACCCTTCCATTGATTGGCGTGTGCATCCTACCCTTCCATTGATGGGTGTGTGCATCCTACCCTTCCATTGATTGGCGTGTGCATCCTACCCTTCCATTGATGGGTGTGTGCATCCTACCCTTCCATTGATGGGTGTGTGCATCCTACCCTTCCATTGATGGGTGTGTGCATCCTACCCTTCCATTGATGGATGTGTGCATCCTACCCTTCCATTGATGGTGCATCCTACCCTTCCATTGATTGGCGTGTGCATCCTACCCTTCAATTGATGGGTGTGTGCATACTACCCTTCCATTGATTGGTGTGTGTACCCTACCCTTCCATTGATGGGTGTGTGCATCCTACCCTTCCATTGATGGGCGTGTGCATCCTACCCTTCCATTGATGGGTGTGTGCATCCTATTGGGTGTGTGCATCCTACCCTTCCATTGATGGGTGTGTGCATCCTACCCTTCCATTGATGGGTGTGTGCATCCTACCCTTCCATTGATGGGTGTGTGCATCCTACCCTTCCATTGATGGGTGTGTGCATCCTACCCTTCCATTGATGGGTGTGTGCATCCTATTGGGTGTGTGCATCCTACCCTTCCATTGATGGGTGTGTGCATCCTACCCTTCCATTGATGGGTGTGTGCATCCTACCCTTCCATTGATGGGCGTGTGTATCCTACCCTTCCATTGATGGGTGTGTGCATCCTACCCTTCCATTGATGGGCGTGTGCATCCTACCCTTCCATTGATGGGCGTGTGCATCCTACCCTTCCATTGATGGGTGTGTGCATCCTACCCTTCCATTGATGGGTGTGTGCATCCTATCCTTCCATTGATGGGTGTGTGCATCCTACCCTTCCATTGATTGGTGTGTGCATCTACCCCTACCCTTCCATTGATGGGTGTGTGCATCCTACCCTTCCATTGATTGGCGTGTGCATCCTACCCTTCCATTGATGGGTGTGTGCATCCTACCCTTCAATTGATGGGTGTTTGCATCCATTGATGGGTGTGTGCATCCTACCCTTCCATTGATTGGCGTGTGCATCCTACCCTTCCTTTGATGGGTGTGTGCATCCTACCCTTCCATTGATGGGCGTGTGCATCCTACCCTTCCATTGATGGGTGTGTGCATCCTACCCTTCCATTGATGGGTGTGTGCATCCTACCCTTCCATTCATGGGTGTGTGCATCCTACCCTTCCATTGATGGGTGTGTGCATCCTACCCTTCCATTGATGGTGCATCCTACCCTTCCATTGATTGGCATGTGCATCCTACCCTTCAATTGATGGGTGTGTGCATCCTACCCTTCGATTGATTGGCGTCTGTACCCTACCCTTCCATTGATGGGTGTGTGCATCCTACCCTTCCATTGATGGGCGTGTGCATCCTACCCTTTCATTGATGGGTGTGTGCATCCTATTGGGTGTGTGCATCCTACCCTTCCATTGATGGGTGTGTGCATCCTACCCTTCCATTGATGGGTGTGTGCATCCTACCCTTCCATTGATGGGTGTGTGCATCCTACCCTTCCATTGATGGGTGTGTGCATCCTATTGGGTGTGTGCATCCTACCCTTCCATTGATGGGTGTGTGCATTCTACCCTTCCATTGATGGGTGTGTGCATCCTATTGGGTGTGTGCATCCTACCCTTCCATTGATGGGTGTGTGCATCCTACCCTTCCATTGATGGGTGTGTGCATCCTACTCTTCCATTGATGGGCGTGTGCATCCTACCCTTCCATTGATGGGTGTGTGCATCCTACCCTTCCATTGATGGGTGTGTGCATCCTACCCTTCCATTGATGGGTGTGTGCATCCTACCCTTCATTGATGGGCGTGTGCATCCTACCCTTCCATTGATGGGTGTGTGCATCCTACCCTTCCATTGATTGGCGTGTGCATCCTACCCTTCCATTGATGGGTGTGTGCATCCTACCCTTCCATTGATTGGCGTGTGCATCCTACACTTCCATTGATGGGTGTGTGCATCCTACCCTTCCATTGATTGGCGTGTGCATCCTACCCTTCCATTGATGGGTGTGTGCATCCTACCCTTCCATTGATGGGTGTGTGCATCCTACCCTTCCATTGATGGGTGTGTGCATCCTACCCTTCCATTGATGGTGCATCCTACCCTTCCATTGATTGGCGTGTGCATCCTACCCTTCAATTGATGGGTGTGTGCATCCTACCCTTCCATTGATTGGCGTGTGTACCCTACCCTTCCATTGATGGGTGTGTGCATCCTACCCTTCCATTGATGGGCGTGTGCATCCTACCCTTCCATTGATGGGTGTGTGCATCCTATTGGGTGTGTGCTTCCTACCCTTCCATTGATGGGTGTGTGGATCCTACCGTTCCATTGATGGGTGTTTGCATCCTACCCTTCCATTGATGGGTGTGTGCATCCTACCCTTCCATTGATGGGTGTGTGCATCCTACCCTTCCATTGATTGGCGTGTGCATCCTACCCTTCCATTGATGGGTGTGTGCATCCTACCCTTCCATTGATGGGTGTGTGCATCCTACCCTTCCATTGATGGGTGTGTGCATCCTACCCTTCCATTGATGGGTGTGTGCATCCTACCCTTCCATTGATGGTGCATCCTACCCTTCCATTGATTGGCGTGTGCATCCTACCCTTCAATTGATGGGTGTGTGCATCCTACCCTTCCATTGATTGGCGTGTGTACCCTACCCTTCCATTGATGGGTGTGTGCATCCTACCCTTCCATTGATGGGCGTGTGCATCCTACCCTTCCATTGATGGGCGTGTGCATCCTACCCTTCCATTGATGGGTGTGTGCATCCTATTGGGTGTGTGCATCCTACCCTTCCATTGATGGGTGTGTGCATCCTACCCTTCCATTGATGGGTGTGTGCATCCTTCCCTTCCATTGATGGGTGTGTGCATCCTACCCTTCCATTGATGGGTGTGTGCATCCTATTGGGTGTGTGCATCCTACCCTTCCAATGATGGGTGTGTGCATCCTACCCTTCCATTGATGGGTGTGTGCATCCTATTGGGTGTGTGCATCCTACCCTTCCATTGATGGGTGTGTGCATCCTACCCTTCCATTGATGGGTGTGTGCATCCTACCCTTCCATTGATGGGCGTGTGCATCCTACCCTTCCATTGATGGGTGTGTGCATCCTACCCTTCCATTGATGAGTGTGTGCATCCTACCCTTCCATTGATGGGCGTGTGCATCCTACCCTTCCATTGATGGGCGTGTGCATCCTACCTTTCCATTGATGGGTCTGTGCATCCTACCCTTCCATTGATGGGCGTGTGCATCCTACCCTTCCATTGATGGGTGTGTGCATCCTACCCTTCCATTGATTGGCGTGTGCATCCTACCCTTCCATTGATGGGTGTGTGCATCCTACCCTTCCATTGATGGGTGTGTGCATCCTATTGGGTGTGTGCATCCTACCCTTCCATTGATGGGTGTGTGCATTCTACCCTTCCATTGATGGGTGTGTGCATCCTATTGGGTGTGTGCATCCTACCCTCCCATTGATGGGTGTGTGCATCCTACCCTTCCATTGATGGGTGTGTGCATCCTACTCTTCCATTGATGGGTGTGTGCATCCTACCCTTCCATTGATGGGTGTGTGCATCCTACCCTTCCATTGATGGGTGTGTGCATCCTACCCTTCCATTGATGGGCGTGTGCATCCTACCCTTCCATTGATGGGTGTGTGCATCCTACCCTTCCATTGATTGGCGTGTGCATCCTACCCTTCCATTGATGGGTGTGTGCATCCTACCCTTCCATTGATTGGCGTGTGCATCTTACACTTCCATTGATGGGTGTGTGCATCCTACCCTTCCATTGATTGGCGTGTGCATCCTACCCTTCCATTGATGGGTGTGTGCATCCTACCCTTCCATTGATGGGTGTGTGCATCCTACCCTTCCATTGATGGGTGTGTGCATCCTACCCTTCCATTGATGGTGCATCCTACCCTTCCATTGATTGGCGTGTGCATCCTACCCTTCAATTGATGGGTGTGTGCATCCTACCCTTCCATTGATTGGCGTGTGTACCCTACCCTTCCATTGATGGGTGTGTGCATCCTACCCTTCCATTGATGGGCGTGTGCATCCTACCCTTCCATTGATGGGTGTGTGGATCCTACCGTTCCATTGATGGGTGTTTGCATCCTACCCTTCCATTGATTGGCGTGTGCATCCTACCCTTCCATTGATGGGTGTGTGCATCCTACCCTTCCATTGATTGGCGTGTGCATCCTACCCTTCCATTGATGGGTGTGTGCATCCTACCCTTCCATTGATGGGTGTGTGCATCCTACCCTTCCATTGATGGGTGTGTGCATCCTACCCTTCCATTGATGGATGTGTGCATCCTACCCTTCCATTGATGGTGCATCCTACCCTTCCATTGATTGGCGTGTGCATCCTACCCTTCAATTGATGGGTGTGTGCATACTACCCTTCCATTGATTGGTGTGTGTACCCTACCCTTCCATTGATGGGTGTGTGCATCCTACCCTTCCATTGATGGGCGTGTGCATCCTACCCTTCCATTGATGGGTGTGTGCATCCTATTGGGTGTGTGCATCCTACCCTTCCATTGATGGGTGTGTGCATCCTACCCTTCCATTGATGGGTGTGTGCATCCTACCCTTCCATTGATGGGTGTGTGCATCCTACCCTTCCATTGATGGGTGTGTGCATCCTACCCTTCCATTGATGGGTGTGTGCATCCTATTGGGTGTGTGCATCCTACCCTTCCATTGATGGGTGTGTGCATCCTACCCTTCCATTGATGGGTGTGTGCATCCTACCCTTCCATTGATGGGCGTGTGTATCCTACCCTTCCATTGATGGGTGTGTGCATCCTACCCTTCCATTGATGGGCGTGTGCATCCTACCCTTCCATTGATGGGCATGTGCATCCTACCTTTCCATTGATGGGTCTGTGCATCCTACCCTTCCATTGATGGGCGTGTGCATCCTACCCTTCCATTGATGGGTGTGTGCATCCAACCCTTCCATTGATTGGCGTGTGCATCCTACCCTTCCATTGATGGGTGTGTGCATCCTACCCTTCCATTGATGGGCGTGTGCATCCTACCCTTCCATTGATGGGTGTGTGCATCCTACCCTTCCATTGATGGGTGTGTGCATCCTATCCTTCTATTGATGGGTGTGTGCATCCTACCCTTCCATTGATTGGTGTGTGCATCTACCCCTACCCTTCCATTGATGGGTGTGTGCATCCTACCCTTCCATTGATTGGCGTGTGCACCCTACCCTTCCATTGATGGGTGTGTGCATCCTACCCTTCCATTGATGGGTGTGTGCATCCTACACTTCCATTGATGGGTGTGTGCATCCTACCCTTCCATTGATGGGTCTTTGCATCCTACCCTTCCATTGATGGGTGTGTGCAACCTACCCTTCCATTGATTGGCGTGTGCATCCTACCCTTCCATTGATGGGTGTGTGCATCCTACCCTTCCATTGATGGGCGTGTGCATCCTACCCTTCCATTGATGGGTGTGTGCATCCTACCCTTCCATTGATGGGTGTTTGCATCCTACCCTTCCATTGATTGGCGTGTGCATCCTACCCTTCCATTGATGGGTGTGTGCATCCTACCCTTCCATTGATTGGCGTGTGCATCCTACCCTTCCATTGATGGGTGTGTGCATCCTACCCTTCCATTTATGGGTGTGTGCATCCTACCCTTCCATTGATGGGTGTGTGCATCCTACCCTTCCATTGATGGTGCATCCTACCCTTCCATTGATTGGCGTGTGCATCCTACCCTTCAATTGATGGGTGTGTGCATCCTACCCTTCCATTGATGGGTGTGTGCATCCTACCCTTCCATTGATTGGCGTGTGTACCCTACACTTCCATTGATGGGTGTGTGCATCCTACCCTTCCATTGATGGGCGTGTGCATCCTACCCTTCCATTGATGGGTGTGTGC
The DNA here is from genome assembly GCF_040938575.1 of Ambystoma mexicanum. Taxonomy (NCBI): domain Eukaryota; kingdom Metazoa; phylum Chordata; class Amphibia; order Caudata; family Ambystomatidae; genus Ambystoma; species Ambystoma mexicanum. The sequence goes on along the minus strand of NC_090929.1, from coordinate 57,402,076 downwards.
ATCCTATTGGGTGTGTGCATCCTACCCTTCCATTGATGGGTGTGTGCATCCTACCCTTCCATTGATGGGTGTGTGCATCCTACCCTTCCATTGATGGGAGTGTGCATACCACCTGAAAGGAAGCGCCCCCAATTCAGCACGATCCTCCCCGCAATGAGAGACAATAAGGGACTCTCCCGTAGTGGGAATAAGACCAAGACAGAGTGCGGGTGAGCGTAAGTGGGAGTTTATCCAAGGATAAGGCATGCAAAGAACTCTGCAACCTACGAGAGCGCTCTGTCTGACAATAGCAAAGACAGGCGTATTTCTAATACAGAAAACGTCATCAACACCTAAACACTATAGGGGGCACAAGTTAATTGGGATTGGGTATCGTCGACTAACTATAGGTGTTGCTGCAGCATGGTTGGTCTTGGCAAGATGACGTCACTGGTCAGCCTCGTGGGTTGGGTTGGGCCTGGCAGGCCGGCTTGAGGTCATCCGTGCGGTGTTGGTGCGCTGGGGCAGCCTGTGACAATGATGAATACCTTTCCTGTCTTAGTTGCCCTAGGCCATGCACACTGCAGTTATTCAGAAAATGACATTTACGTTCACTAATAAATTGTTCCGTAGCTTATCTTATAAAATAAACGCAACACATGAGGAATGCACCTCGTGAGAGGTCTGGTGGTTGTTGGTTGGGGTGAGATTTACCTGAGTCTTATTGACCGGTATTTTAGGTCACGGGACGGGGCTCTGGGACCTGGGCCGAGTGATACATGTCTGTCTGCTGCGTTAGAAGTTATTATATAGATGGGTCTCTGTGTCTTGTCCCAATGATGGGGGTCGTCCTTACACGGGGTCAGGATTCTTGGGGGGGTTCGTGGGGATTTATGAGAGGGTGCTGGTAGATCAGTGGGTTCATCCGTGGGTTTATTACCGTGCTGTAAATAACACAGGTGGCGGGCTGTGGCCTTGGTTGCGGCGCCGGGGCCTCTGACTCTCTGAAGTAACGCCAGCTTGGTTGGGGGAGGTGAGGGAGCGCAGCACAAGTCTTAGCTTTTTTATCTGGCAGGCTTGGTGGGGTGGGAGAGGGAATGACCTTGCATATACTCACAAAGGTATTTTCCTCGTGCGTTGCTGATCAGTAAATGCAGAAGTTTTATACTGTTCTGCCTCATTTTAACGTTATTCAGACACACATATATATATATATATATTTCATTTTCGTTACACATTTCTTTAATACAGTCGGTTCCAGTACCTTTTCATTACCTAACATTATGTTCACTACATTGTGTGCGTATTGTATGTACATTAGACGTTATACGAGGGATATCTAGGTTATGGCCTACAGAGATTGATGCTCGCCGCTTTGGGTGATTCAGAAAACATATATGAGTTCAAGTTTCTACATACTATTGAAAAACACTTTTACAGATAGAGGTTACACGTTTGGTCAACATCTTTCTCCGTGGTTATAGCAGCATTAGTCCAGACCTGGAGGGATATCATATAACGTTATATTTTTATGGTTCGTTCACATTTTAAACAGAGGTAGTTCATTAACACCAATACTTGAACTATTTTCTACCTTCTTCAGATAGTGATGCTTCAGCTTTTTTCCCCGTTGCCCCGGCCTTGCGGTCTGGGTCATACGGGGTGCAATATCACATTGTTACTAATATAATGTTGCCGTGTTGGCATCTCGGGTTTAGCTCATCTCCGACTTTCTCATGGGAACGCGCTCGCAGCGGATCTGCCAGGGCTGCTGAGGCGGCAGAGATGCATGAAAGGCCCTCCAAAGGTGGGGGCCTCGTTACAGTGTGCTGAACTCACACCATGTTTGCTGTGCACGATGGCGTCTAGGCCTAACTTAAGTTTCGGTAAATGCAAAGACAGGGTGCGTGTGGGCAATGTCGTCGGCGGGTGAACCCCCCTCCACCTGGGCCCGGGTGGCATGAGGGTGCTCCCACCGAGCCATGGTCCTCACCTGGGGAGGGAGCTGTAGGTGAGGAGGGCCTCGTGGCCATTCCTCCCCTACATTTCCCCCCTTTCGTTACTTAAAGTAACGAATTTCTTTAGCTCTTCTAATCTTCTACATTCTTGTTCTTCTAACACTGCACCATCCCATGCAGGGGTTCCTTTTATAGGCATCCATGCTCTGCACACCCCCCTTAAGCTTTCACCTCTCCTAGCATACTCGTCTGGTGTACATGTCAAATATATACAGTCGCCGGTCTCTTCCAGATCTACCCAGACCTCCTCATACCATTCCAGTTCTACGTCTCGTGGTTCTTTAATCGTGGTGTGCCATAGCTTATCTACTATGTACTTGTCACGGCACATAGGCACTAACTGGTACCTGGGGGTGTTGTCTGTTCCTGTCTGCACGTGTACTTCTTGTGTTGCTTTAATTGTACCACCGGAGTTGCCCATTGTCACCATCATCATTGCACCGTTAGGGACTGCATTAGCACAACATCGGAGGCCCACCTGGCACAGGCAGAACATCACAAGGATGATCACCACTATTGGTATCAGGAACTTCATTGTCACTCCAAGCCATGAGGGAACCCAGGAGAAGATATTGTCGAACCACGAGCTATCCTCAGCTCCACCTTCCATTTTCATCTTCTCGCCCAGGTTATGTACTGCTTCAATAACGTGGGACAGGGACCCATTTTCTGCGTCTTCAGAAGGTACGAACGTGCAGCACGCACTTCCTATTTTTCGGCAAACACCTCCATCGATAGCTGTCAACAGGTCTAGAACATACCTGTTCTGCATGGTCATTAGTCGCAGAGCTCGTAGTTCCACCTTTATTATGTTGAACCCTTCTTCAGTGTCATTGGCCAACTGGATCAGTTCCCACCGTGTGATCTGGAGCCATTTTGCATTTGCTCTTGCTTGGACACTGGACACTAGTGAAGCAAAGAATGTTTCCACGGAGCTGAACAGGCGATACTTGTCTGGGATCTGTGCCAATAAATCAGATGATGCTTGTGATATGTAGTTCGAGGCTCGCTTGTTTCTTGAGAGCTCTTCTTCCTTCCCCCCGGAGGACAGGACATAAAGGTGCGCTTGTGTAGTTGGAGAAGCTGCATTCTGGTTCAAGCCTCCTTTCATCATGTTACTTCTGTCAATATGGCTTTCTGGAATCACCATTAGTGTCGAGTGCAAGGTGGCCATTGAGCAGCTACCACTCCATGATTGGGGAAGGTGCAGGTACGCCTGGTTTCCGCATACCCAGTAGGTGTCCATTAATGCTGCTGTCCCTTTTTTCATATCCGGGATGGTGAGGGTTTTGTTACAGTTCGTGTTCGTTCCCATTGCCATTTTTCCTTCTCCCTTGAAACATAGTTCGTTTTGTATTTCACTTTGTAGCTTGAAGGGTTTCTCCATCGCTGTTACCCATGTTAGTTTAGGGATGTGTTCTTTCCATATTGGCAAGCACGTTCTTTCCATCCACCGCAACTTGTCCGGTTGGACACCTTTCAGCGCTTCTGCCTTGCACAGCACTTCTTCGTCTTTCCATTTGTTTTCGGAAAACAGTGTCCCTTGTATTGCAAAGAAAGGTTCTTTAAGGCAGATCACTCCAGACGCTTGCGAATAGCACGTTTTGTTGTTCTGTACCATTCTGAAAGAGACATCGTGTGCTTGGAAAGTGTTCTTTATTCTACACAGCGTGAGATGAAGGAGACATTGGGCATCCACAATGGGCAATTCTCGTGGCAACAATACTTTAGGTGTGCCTGATGCATGGGGGATAAGTGAGCAGACATAACAGCTCTCATTGGTTGTTTGTTTAGATGTTGTGCTCATATCTGCATACCATTTATTTGCTTGGTGAGGGTGTCGTGGGTCTTCCATTTTGTCTAACCCTAGCCCATAATACTCATCATACCCTTTTCCACCAGTCTCTCTTCTCCGCCTACTTTTCTCCCTTCTTCTGTACCTTCTCGTTATAGGAGGTGAAGAACCAGGCCCCCCTTCCTCCCTCCCACCCCCCTTTTCTAATTCTTCATATAGGGGCGTGTGTTCTGCCATCATAATCACTTTTCCATCCTCATTAATAAACAAGAGATCGTTGTTTGAAATTGGGGCGGGAGGGATCGTGTGGTTGTTGTATGTTCCAGGTTGGGACATTGTGTCATTATCTACATTTTTGGTTCTCCATTGTGAGAGGACAGCAGTGGGTGGTGTAGTATAGTATCCCCACACAAAGTGTGCTCCATCCCAGATCAAGAAATCACCTTCTTTGATACCTACAGTCGGAATTGTTTTCGTTCCAGGAGCAAGGGTGGTGTTGTTCCCCCCTCCCCCCTCGTTCATCTCGGTAGAGATGAACGCTATAATCCAGTGTAACACCAGACAAAACATTGAGATGAAGAACACGATAGCACACATTGATAAATCACATTCAAATGAATATGTTAATCTAGCCACTAACATTTCTCTAAATCTAACATATCTATTAGTTGCAGGCTGCCCATTCGATGCCATGATAAATCCTGTTTGAGACACAAAAGTTCATTAAATACAAACATGTAAGCATTTCCACATTGTAACGTTTCGGTGATAAAATATAGGGTTGGGTGAGGAAGGGGGTTTGTTGACAGACAAGGTAGCTTTCAGTCAATATTATTTGTAACTTACTATATATATATATAAATAATAAAAAAAAACATGACATTTTTTAAAAACAACAATAATAAAAACATCTTAAATAGTACAGGAAGGAAAAAAAAAAAAGAACCCCACGCAAAACTTTCAAAAATTGTAAAAAGAAAATTTACATATACATGTGTACATGTTTTAGTCCAGGACATTTGTTGCGCGCTAATTGTGTTCACTGTTCATCTCATGAAGCACACAAAATTCAAATCATTCATTCCGCACAACTTCATCGTCCGCTGTTGCCTGTGCCTCATCCTGCACCTCACTCTCCGCGGCGCTGTAAGCTTTACGTACATCTGTCAAATGCACCCAATATCGCAGGCCCTTAACCTTTACTGCTGTAGGCGTGCAAAACACTACCTCATAGGGGCCATGGAAGCGTGGTGCGTTCCACCTCCGCACAAAACTTCTAACATATATAAGGTCCCCAGGCATTAGCTGTAGTGGTTTTTCAGGCAAACCGTTTGGTTCAGTCGCGTTCCCCTCCTCTCTTGTCGAGGGGGGGGCTAGTTGCTTTGAAATTACGCGCGCTGCCCGTGTCAATTTTCGCAGGTATTCTGTGAACTCCTCCCCCAATATGGCTGCGCTTCTGTGTGCATCAGAACGCTCACGGAGAGGCGAATGCGCTGTGTGCATTCTTCTTCCCGTGACGATCTCGTGCGGGGACAAATGGTGATCCTTACTTGGCTGGTTTCGTAACTCAAACAAGGCCAAAGGCAGGCAGTACATCCAAGTCTTTTTAAGGGAAAAACAAAGTTTTGATAATCTGCTTTTTAACAGGCCGTTTATCTTTTCTACGACGCCATTACTTTGAGGATGATAAATCGAACATAATTTGTGCTTTATTCCCAATAATGTAGTCACTTCTTTAAATAGTTCATTAACAAAATGCGTCCCGTTATCTGAGCGAATAACGTCGCAAATTCCCCAGCGCGGAAACACTTCCCGCACTAGGAACTTCGCGGCGCCCTTCGCGTCAGGGCGGGCACAAGGGCCTGCCTCCACCCACCTCGAAAATGGACATACAACCACAATCATGTATCGAGCCCCGTTACACCTTTCTCCCATGTCTACATAATCAATGTGGAGCTCTCTGAATGGGCCACTTGGTTTTGGTATCGTACCCCTTAGTGTACGCAATGTCATACCTGAGTTGTAAATTTGACATGTCGTGCATTCTAGAGCTAACCTTGTGACGTGTTCCTGGAGGCAAGGTGTAAACCAATCTTCTTGTATCTCTGCCATTATGTGTTTCTTTGTGTTGTGTGCAGGAAAGTGTAGTTGTTGAAATGCTATTTCTAACAGCGTGATTGGCATTACCACTTTTCCTGAACTCTCTTGTCGCCACAATAAATCAGTCGGTGATTTGCTGCATCCTCTCTTAGTCCACAGCAATTTTTCCTCTGCACTAGCTCCCTCTTGCAGCTCTATTATCTCCTGTGTGGACATCATGTTGTATCCTGTGGGGACTTCTTGGCTTGCTGTGTGGTGCAACATGTACTCTCCTATTTCACCTTTTTGTAGATATGAAGCTGCTTTGGCAGCGGCGTCTGCTGCCGCGTTCCCCAAAGATACAAAATCTGTATTGGTGGTATGAGCTTGACATTTTACGATGGCCACTGCCGTGGGGTCTTGCAGGGCCTCAATCAGTTCTTTCAATAATTCTGCATGCTGGACTGGCGTTCCGTCTGCTCGTCGGAACCCTCTCCGCCCCCACCGGGCCAACCCGCCGTGAACTGTTGTTGTCATGTATGCTGAGTCTGTATATATGGTCACTGCGCACCCCTTGGCGGCATGCAATGCTTCTATTAGCGCTATTAGTTCTGCTGCTTGCGCTGAATAGTGTGATGGGAGGCGGTGTTGTACTAGTATCTCATATTCATCTTCCTCTAATCGTACCACTGCCATACCCACATGCTTTTCTCCTGTCTCCATGTCTATTGATGCTGACCCGTCCACAAAATACACCTCACCCTCGGTCAGGGCATTTTCAAAAATCACTTGATCCTTACTTTCGTCACCTGTGTACGTGGCGCAGTTGTGGTTTTGCATGTCCTCTATGGTGCATGCCTCTGTGATGAATGTGGCTGGGTTCACTGTTTTACATCTTACTATATGGATGTTAGCGCTGGACAGTATTATCTCATATGCTGTGGCGCGTTGTGTTGTCAATGTGCTCTTTGTTCGCTCTAATATTGCAAAAAGTGAGTGTTCCACGAACAGTGTCACCGGGCAGCCCATTACTATCGTGGCACTTTTTTCAATTGCGAACGCGGCTGCAGCTAGGGATTGCTCGCACGCGAAATGACCTTGCATTACTGCGTCTAGGGTGCCGCTATAGTAAGCGAGTGGTTTGTGCCCTAAAGATGTTTTCTGTGTCAGTACTGCTGTCATCAATGTTCCTTTGCAGTGTGAAAATAAGAAGAATTCGCGCCCATAATCTGGGTTTGCTAGTACTGGAGCGCTTGATATCAGCTCTTTTAGTGAGTTAAATGCTGTGTTCATCACCTCTGTCCATTCTATGTGTTTGTGTTCCTGTTGTGCTTCTTTCAGTGCCTGTAGCAAGGGCCTTGTGTACGCCGCATAGTCCAATATCCATGCTCGGCAATAGTTACACATACCCAGAAATTTCTGCATCTCTTTTACTGTTTTGGGCTCCCCAATTGTTCTAATCGCCTGTGCCCTGTCTGGTATAATTCGCTTGCCATCCTTTGATATCAACTGACCCAAGTATAGGACCTCCGTCAGACAGTATTGTAACTTCCCCTTGTCCACCTTGTACCCCTTATTTGCCAATAATGTCAACAGTGTTATCGAGTCCTGTCTGCATTCTTCCTCAGCCTGTGCACAAACCAATAAATCATCAACGTACTGAATCACTGTGCTTTCTACAGACAAATTCCCCAGATCTTCATGTAGTACCCTGTTAAATATGCTTGGGCTCTCGCAATATCCTTGTGGTAGTCTGCAGTGTTCGAACCTCCTTCCTCCCAATGTAAATGCTGTCAAGTACCTGCTCTCTTCTGCCAAGGGAATCGAAAAGAATGCATTTTTTAAGTCAATTACTGTGAAGTGTGATGCTATTTTTGGAATGTTGCACAGTATTGTCGCCGGGTTCGGGACTAAAGGGAACTCCTTCATTACCACATCGTTCAATGGGCGTAAATCTTGTATCATCCTCCATGAACCCCCCTTCGCTTTTTTGATTGGGTAAATGCATGTGTTGCATGGGGAGTTTGAGGGCACTATTATACCCTGTGCTAGCAGTGCTTCTATTGTCTCTCTGATCCCTTCTTCTGCTTCTCGCGACAGTGGATATTGTTTCACCCGGGGTAGTATTGCTCCTTGTTTTACTTTTATCACCACAGGCTGAACTTCATGTAGCAACCCTACATCGTGGGGGCCATTAGTCCATAAGTTAGCGGGTACTGAACTCATGTCTTCATCAAAAAATGTATGCGGTGCTCCTACTACCGCCATTAGTTCAACTTTAGTTTGTCTGGCTGTAACTACGATGTCGCAAGGCATTGCCAGTTCCATCACTACTTCACCATCTCCCTCAGTGTCAGAAAATAGCTCCTCGTCCGAGAGCTCTCTCAGGGGGATATTTGCATTTGTACACAATACTGTCCGCCACTCACACCCTTCCATGTCAATACCAATCACGCATATTCTGTTTGCTGATACATGTATTGCATGCAAATCCAATGATAGTATTTCCCCAAGAGCAGTGTCAGGGCTTGCTATGGGACGAAAAAGGAATTCTGCTGGTATTCTCCACTCCACCCTTTTTAGTTCTGGTACTATGAGAGCCAATGTTCTCATGCCTTCAACAAACATCTCCTCATTTCTTGGTACCCCTCTGATCTCTTTTATTGTTGTGTGGCCGTGTATTACTGCTAATATACGGAGGGGGCATATGCCTGGCGTTGAACATACGATGCCGCTCCCTGTGAATGATATGGTCATGTTTAGTTTGCTCAAGAGATCTCTCCCCAGTAAGTTGATGGGAGAGTTTTCATAGTACAGCAAGGGTGCTTTCACTGTTTTACCCCCCACTGTCACATCCAATACTTCTGTGTAAGGAACTTCAATTACAGCCCCAGAGAACCCCTGCGTCTCTAACGTTCTATTAGATAACGGGAACCGGCCCTCTCTAATGCATGATTTCTCCGCTCCCGAATCCACCATGAATATGAATTGCTTGTCTCCTATCTGCGCTCCTATCAATGGTTCCTCTGATGCATTGTGGGTCGTAGACAGTACTGGACACGCAAGTGCTCTCTGTGGGCTGTCCTATGCGGGGTGTCTCATTGCCCCCCCTTGATCGAAAATATTCCCCGAAACTACTGACACTCCACTGTAAGGTGCGGGGGCTGGTGCCCCATTAGCTCCTGTGGCGAAAGTATTACCCGGCGTGTAGTGCACATTGTCATTATTCTGTGGGCTGGTTTGTGTTCGGTATTGATGTCCGTGTAGTTGTGCGTTACTCCTTTGTACTACATTGTCTGGTTGCTGGTATTGTCCCATGGGGAGGCCGTAGGGGCTTCCTGGATGGGGGTGTCCGTACTGTTCTATCTCTTGGAAACCGTTGTTTTGTCTGCTCCTACATTCCCTTGAGTAATGCCCCCATCTCCCACAATTCCAACAGCTCCCCTGTGGACCTCTGGGACCCTGCCACCCATTTCCTCCCATTCCTCCATACCCTTGTCCTCCTCTTCGCCCCCTGTACCCACCTCTTCCTCCTCTTGGGGCCCACTCTTGCCACGTTGGACCTCCGTTCTGCTCCTGCTCTGTCCACTGTCGTTGCCCTTGTCCTGCCCAATTCGCTGCTATTCTTCCTTGTATTGCTATTTGCCCCTCCTCTCCTTCCTCTCCCTCCCGTATGAGTGGGAGTCCCGCTACCGCTGCTGCGACCTTCACCAATTTTGATTGCACCAACTTCGCCTCGTCCGCCAACCTTTTCTGTGCTATTTCCCTCTCTCTTTCTTTGATCCTTTTACAATGGTGTACTATTATGCTTTGGATCTCCGGCCAGCCTTTTGCCTCAACACCTGCTATTTTATCTAGTGCCTTTTGCACTTCCTTTGGGAGCCCTCTTTTAATGATGAAGTAAAATAGAGACGTGGATTGGTGCCAGGGCGTACCCGTTTCCGCTCTCCACATCTCCTGCACCCGGAGAATGTAATCCATAGCGTCCTCCCCATCATTCATGGTACATTGCATTACTGACTGCAGGTCAGGGGTATCTGGAAAAGTTTCCCGCAGTGCGTCCCACACCCTTGCTCGCACGGTGTTAAAAGAAGCCCCATCATGGCGATCACACTCCAAAGTTACAGCTGGAAAACCCGCTTTAGCCCACACTCTGTCTGCCTGATCCCCTACTGAGGACACTAGTAGGCTTTTCACATCGCCTACTGCCAGCGGTATACCCGCGGTATGTTTTTCAAATGCATATATCCACTTGCTTGCCCCTCCTGACAGCTGTGGTAGTAATTTCATTAAGTTAGCCTTGTCCATCTGAGCCCACGGTATATAGTTCGGCCTCCCACCTCCCCTGTGGAGTAATGGTAGTTGTAATTTTCCTTTTGCCGTTGCAGCTTCCTTTTCCTTGGTTACTGCTGACTCTAATGACGCCATCTTCCCCACCCTATTTCTTAGTCGTCCTATCCATTCATCCTCTATAGTCCCCAGTGAACATGCCCCATCTAGCTCCTCGCCTTCTCCTCCTACTGCCATGCTCAGTCTATCACTCTCATCCCCCCCTCCTCTGACATCACATAACAAATCCTCTCTGATCCCTCTCTCTCTCGAGACATCACCAATGCTTCCTTCTGCTGTCCCTACTTCTATTATCCTGGTCGGTTCTTCCTCAATTCTGAACAGTATTTCCCCCTTTTTCCATCCTTCCTCAATTTGTCTACTTTCGCTCGACGCTCTAGACGTGCGTCCAGATTGTGTGGGGGCGCACGCTGTGCGTTCACATATGTCTTTTATTCTTGAGAGCTCATCTCGTGCCACTGTAAGCCTCGACTCTAAGTCACTCGTTAACTTCTCTATGTCCACTCTCTGTGTGCCTCCCTGGGTGTGCTCTCTAGTGTTTTCGTATGGTGGCGGTGCAGTTGGTCTTTGTGGCGTGCTGGTTGAAGGGGGAGGCACATAAATCGGGTCGCTATATCCTGTTGCAGGGGCTGGTTTAGGTAATATTGGGTACAACATAACCACTTCCGCAGGCTGTTCTGTACTTAACTGTTCCTTTTCCTCTCGCGGGATCATTAGTGGATTGTCTGTGGTGGAGGGTAAATCAATATTTGGAGCTGGAGCTTTGGGTGGGGGTACTTCCTCAAACAATCTCCAAAGATCTAATATCTCCTTCCTGTTCTGCCATTTTTTTCCCTTATACTTAAGGCGAATACATGTACATACCATATCAAGAACGCTTTTGTCAAAAGACCCTCCTTCTGGCCAAATCTGGGGCAACCCCTCCCCTTTCAATTCTGTTAACCATTGATCATGATATTTATTTATGCGCTCAGCATATCCCGGCAAGCTCTTGCAAATGTGTGACAAGGGAGTTTCAGCCCCCATCCTTTAAATCGCTAGCGCTACCTTGTTCGCTTTCGTTACCTTTTATTAGCTGTAAATATGCGTATGTATTCCTTTATGGCACAGACAAGAGCGGACCTCTTTAAAATTATCACCCACCGTTATTCACTGCACAAATCTCTTCTCACTCACCATATCTCATCTCCTTCCCATTCCCAGGCACTCTTATGTGATCTCACTTGTAATTGATCAAGTACTGGTTATGGCCACACTCTCTGACACCACCTCGCGGCCACCCGTTCGTCTCTCACACTCGTACGGTGCGCGCACCCTTCACAATGCTTTCCACTCACACTCTTTGTCTTTCTCCTCCCTTTCCTCCCTAGCCAGCTGTCCCTGTTTCCCTACTAAGGTTACTGTGTTCACGTCTGTACGTGCCACTACTGAGTCCCCACTTTTTAAGATGTTCTAACTACTTCATACCCTTCTCATTTTCACCCCCTACCCCGTGGAAATGGAAAAAAAAGAAATAGAGAGAGAGAGAGCACAATCACTAAAAAATATTCCCGGTGTCTCCTTTTGCTAGACACCAATAACTTATTTCTCACTTCTTCATATATTCCCAGTACTAATTTAGATAGTACTATGCGGCGCCGCCTTCCACCCCCTCTCGGAGCTAGGTTTCCGTCACTTCTACCACGTCACTTATTTCTTACTCCTAATGGCCATATGCAAAAGAAACAATAAAGAAAATTTCAAGACCCGTCTGTAGTAGACCCCCGATATTCTTCTCCTCTACCTGTCCCCGTTCTGTTATTCCCAATTCCCTTTCCTTTCCCCTTGACGATCACTCGCACTCGGTACTCACGTGCCCGTCTTGAACCGATACTCTCCGAAACTGGGTCCGTCCAGGTGGCGTCACCGGTAACTCAACGGTCAGCCCCTGGCTCCGGCGAGCGGCACTCAAAGGGGATTTTTTTCCAATCGGGATCCCGTACCCTTTCTCATTGAGTGCGCACTTCTTATTGTGCCGGTCGCCGTTGGCGGGCGGCCTCCCGGAGACGGCTCACCGTGCGTATCCCTTCTCGACCGGAGATTCTCGTGCCACAAGGGGGTCGTTTAAGAAGGAGTTAGGAAAAATAGTTTGGAGATATCACGCTATCGGGGTCACCACTGAAAGGAAGCGCCCCCAATTCAGCACGATCCTCCCCGCAATGAGAGACAATAAGGGACTCTCCCGTAGTGGGAATAAGACCAAGACAGAGTGCGGGTGAGCGTAAGTGGGAGTTTATCCAAGGATAAGGCATGCAAAGAACTCTGCAACCTACGAGAGCGCTCTGTCTGACAATAGCAAAGACAGGCGTATTTCTAATACAGAAAACGTCATCAACACCTAAACACTATAGGGGGCACAAGTTAATTGGGATTGGGTATCGTCGACTAACTATAGGTGTTGCTGCAGCATGGTTGGTCTTGGCAAGATGACGTCACTGGTCAGCCTCGTGGGTTGGGTTGGGCCTGGCAGGCCGGCTTGAGGTCATCCGTGCGGTGTTGGTGCGCTGGGGCAGCCTGTGACAATGATGAATACCTTTCCTGTCTTAGTTGCCCTAGGCCATGCACACTGCAGTTATTCAGAAAATGACATTTACGTTCACTAATAAATTGTTCCGTAGCTTATCTTATAAAATAAACGCAACACATGAGGAATGCACCTCGTGAGAGGTCTGGTGGTTGTTGGTTGGGGTGAGATTTACCTGAGTCTTATTGACCGGTATTTTAGGTCACGGGACGGGGCTCTGGGACCTGGGCCGAGTGATACATGTCTGTCTGCTGCGTTAGAAGTTATTATATAGATGGGTCTCTGTGTCTTGTCCCAATGATGGGGGTCGTCCTTACACGGGGTCAGGATTCTTGGGGGGGTTCGTGGGGATTTATGAGAGGGTGCTGGTAGATCAGTGGGTTCATCCGTGGGTTTATTACCGTGCTGTAAATAACACAGGTGGCGGGCTGTGGCCTTGGTTGCGGCGCCGGGGCCTCTGACTCTCTGAAGTAACGCCAGCTTGGTTGGGGGAGGTGAGGGAGCGCAGCACAAGTCTTAGCTTTTTTATCTGGCAGGCTTGGTGGGGTGGGAGAGGGAATGACCTTGCATATACTCACAAAGGTATTTTCCTCGTGCGTTGCTGATCAGTAAATGCAGAAGTTTTATACTGTTCTGCCTCATTTTAACGTTATTCAGACACACATATATATATATATATATTTCATTTTCGTTACACATTTCTTTAATACAGTCGGTTCCAGTACCTTTTCATTACCTAACATTATGTTCACTACATTGTGTGCGTATTGTATGTACATTAGACGTTATACGAGGGATATCTAGGTTATGGCCTACAGAGATTGATGCTCGCCGCTTTGGGTGATTCAGAAAACATATATGAGTTCAAGTTTCTACATACTATTGAAAAACACTTTTACAGATAGAGGTTACACGTTTGGTCAACATCTTTCTCCGTGGTTATAGCAGCATTAGTCCAGACCTGGAGGGATATCATATAACGTTATATTTTTATGGTTCGTTCACATTTTAAACAGAGGTAGTTCATTAACACCAATACTTGAACTATTTTCTACCTTCTTCAGATAGTGATGCTTCAGCTTTTTTCCCCGTTGCCCCGGCCTTGCGGTCTGGGTCATACGGGGTGCAATATCACATTGTTACTAATATAATGTTGCCGTGTTGGCATCTCGGGTTTAGCTCATCTCCGACTTTCTCATGGGAACGCGCTCGCAGCGGATCTGCCAGGGCTGCTGAGGCGGCAGAGATGCATGAAAGGCCCTCCAAAGGTGGGGGCCTCGTTACAGTGTGCTGAACTCACACCATGTTTGCTGTGCACGATGGCGTCTAGGCCTAACTTAAGTTTCGGTAAATGCAAAGACAGGGTGCGTGTGGGCAATGTCGTCGGCGGGTGAACCCCCCTCCACCTGGGCCCGGGTGGCATGAGGGTGCTCCCACCGAGCCATGGTCCTCACCTGGGGAGGGAGCTGTAGGTGAGGAGGGCCTCGTGGCCATTCCTCCCCTACACACCCTTCAATTGATGGGTGTGTGCATCCTATTGGGTGTGTGCATCCTACCCTTCCATTGATGGGTGTGTGCATCCTACCCTTCCATTGATGGGTGTGTGCATCCTATTGGGTGTGTGCATCCTACCCTTCCATTGATGGGTGTGTGCATCCTACCCTTCCATTGATGGGCGTGTGCATCCTACCCTTCCATTGATGGGTGTGTGCATCCTACCCTTCCATTGATGGGTGTGTGCATCCTACCCTTCCATTGATGGGCGTGTGCATCCTACCCTTCCATTGATGGGCGTGTGCATCCTACCTTTCCATTGATGGGTCTGTGCATCCTACCCTTCCATTGATGGGCGTGTGCATCCTACCCTTCCATTGATGGGTGTGTGCATCCTACCCTTCCATTGATTGGCGTGTGCATCCTACCCTTCCATTGATGGGTGTGTGCATCCTACCCTTCCATTGATGGGCGTGTGCATCCTACCCTTCCATTGATGGGTGTGTGCATCCTACCCTTCCATTGATGGGTGTGTGCATCCTACCCTTCCATTGATGGGTGTGTGCATCCTATCCTTCCATTGATGGGTGTGTGCATCCTACCCTTCCATTGATTGGTGTGTGCATCTACCCCTACCCTTCCATTGATGGGTGTGTGCATCCTACCCTTCCGTTGATTGGCGTGTGCATCCTACCCTTCCATTGATGGGTGTGTGCATCCTACCCTTCCGTTGATGGGTGTGTGCATCCTACCCTTCCATTGATGGGTGTGTTCATCCTACCCTTCCATTGATGGGTGTTTGCATCCTACCCTTCCATTGATGGGTGTGTGAATCCTACCCTTCCATTGATTGGCGTGTGCATCCTACCCTTCCATTGATGGGCGTGTGCATCCTACCCTTCCATTGATGGGCGTGTGCATCCTACCCTTTCATTGATGGGTGTGTGCATCCTACCCTTCCATTGATTGGCGTGTGCATCCTACCCTTCCATTGATGGGTGTGTGCATCCTACCCTTCCATTGATTGGCGTGTGCATCCTACCCTTCCATTGATGGGTGTGTGCATCCTACCCTTCCATTGATGGGTGTGTGCATCCTACCCTTCCATTGATTGGTGTGTGCATCCTACCCTTCCATTGATGGGTGTGTGCATCCTACTCTTCCATTGATGGGTGTGTGCATCCTACCCTTCCATTGATGGGCGTGTGCATCCTACCCTTCCATTGATGGGTGTGTGCATCCTACCCTTCCATTGATTGGTGTGTGCATCCTACCCTTCCATTGATTGGCGTGTGCATCCTACCCTTCCATTGATGGGTGTGTGCATCCTACCCTTCCATTGATGGGCGTGTGCATCCT
The DNA here is from genome assembly GCF_040938575.1 of Ambystoma mexicanum. Taxonomy (NCBI): domain Eukaryota; kingdom Metazoa; phylum Chordata; class Amphibia; order Caudata; family Ambystomatidae; genus Ambystoma; species Ambystoma mexicanum. The sequence goes on along the minus strand of NC_090929.1, from coordinate 57,386,439 downwards.
ACCCTTCCATTGATGGGTGTGTGCATCCTACCTTTCCATTGATTGGTGTGTGCATCCTACCCTTCCATTGATGGGTGTGTGCATCCTACCCTTCCATTAATGGGTGTGTACATCCTACCCTTCCATTGATTGGCGCGTGCATCCTACCCTTCCATTGATGGGTGTGTGCATCCTACCCTTCCATTGATGGGTGTGTGCATCCTACCCTTCCATTGATGGGTGTGTGCATCCTTTTGGGTGTGTGCATCCTACCCTTCCATTGATGGGTGTGTGCATCCTACCCTTCCATTGATTGGTGTGTGCATCCTACCCTTCCATTGATGGGTGTGTGCATCCTACCCTTCCATTGATTGGTGTGTGCATCCTACCCTTCCATTGATGGGTGTGTGCATCCTACCCTTCCATTGATGGGTGTGTGCATCCTACCCTTCCATTGATGGGTGTGTGCATCCTACCCTTCCATTGATGGGTGTGTGCATCCTACGCTTCCATTGATTGGCGTGTGCATCCTACCCTTCCATTGATGGGTGTGTGCATCCTACCCTTCCATTGATGGGTGTGTGCATCCTACCCTTCCATTGATTGGCGTGTGCATCCTACCCTTCCATTGATGGGTGTGTGCATCCTACCCTTCCATTGATGGGTGTGTGCATCCTACCCTTCCATTGATGGGCGTGTGCATCCTACCCTTCCATTGATGGGTGTGTGCATCCTATTGGGTGTGTGCATCCTACCCTTCCATTGATGGGTGTGTGCATCCTACCCTTCCATTGATTGGCGTGTGCATCCTACCCTTCCATTGATGGGTGTGTGCATCCTACCCTTCCATTGATTGGCGTGTGCATCCTACCCTTCCATTGATGGGTGTGTGCATCCTACCCTTCCATTGATTGGCGTGTGCATCCTACCCTTCCATTGATGGGTGTGTGCATCCTACCCTTCCATTGATGGGTGTGTGCATCCTACCCTTCAATTGATGGGTGTGTGCATCCTACCCTTCCATTGATGGGTGTGTGCATCCTACCCTTCCATTGATTGGTGTGTGCATCCTACCCTTCCATTGATGGGTGTGTGCATCCTACCCTTCCATTGATTGGTGTGTGCATCCTACCCTTCCATTGATGGGTGTGTGCATCCTAGCCTTCCATTGATGTGTGTGTGCATCCCACCCTTCCATTGATGGGTGTGTGCATCCTACTCTTCCATTGATTGGGGTGTGCATCCTACGCTTCCATTGATTGGCGTGTGCATCCTACCCTTCCATTGATGGGTGTGTGCATCCCACCCTTCCATTGATGGGTGTGTGCATCCTACCCTTCCATTGATTGGCGTGTGCATCCTATGCTTCCATTGATGGGTGTGTGCATCCTACCCTTCCATTGATGGGTGTGTACATCCTACCCTTCTATTGATGGGTGTGTGCATCCTACCCTTCCATTGATGGGTGTGTGCATCCTACCCTTCCATTGATGGGTGTGTGCATCCTACCCTTCCATTGATGGGCGTGTGCATCCTACCCTTCCATTGATGGGTGTGTGCATCCTACCCTTCCATGGATGGGTGTGTGCATCCTACCCTTCCTTTGATGAATGTGTGCATCCTACCCTTCCATTGATGAGTGTGTGCATCCTACCCTTCCTTTGGTGGGCATGTGCATCCTACCCTTCCTTTGGTGGGTTTTTGCATCCTACCCTTCCTTTGATGAGTGTGTGCATCCTACCCTTCCTTTGGCGGGCGTGTGCATCCTACCCTACCTTTGCTCGGTGGGTGCACCCTTCACTTCCTTTGTTGGGTGTGCTAATCCTACCCTGCCTTTGGTGAGTGTGCGCATCCTACCCTTCCTTTGGTGGGCATGTGCATCCTACCCTTCCTTTGGTGGGTGTGCGCATCCTACCCTTCCTTTGGTGGGAATGTGCATCCTACCCTTCCTTTGGTGGGCGTGTGTATCCTACCCTTCCTTTGGTGGGCGTGTGCATTCTACCCTTCCATTGATGGGTGTGTGCATCATACCCTTCCATTGATTGGTGTGTGCATCCTACCCTTCCATTGATGTATGTGTGCATCATACCCTTCCATTGATTGGTGTGTGCATCATACCCTTCCTTTGATGAGTGTGTGCATCCTACCCTTCCATTGATGAGTGTGTGCATCCTACCCTTCCTTTGATGAGTGTGTGCATCCTACCCTTCCTTTGGCGGGCGTGTGCATCCTACCCTACCTTTGCTCGGTGGGTGCACCCTTCACTTCCTTTGTTGGGTGTGCTAATCCTACCCTTCCATTGATGGGTGTGTGCATCCTACCCTTCCTTTGGTGGACGTGTGCATCCTACCCTTCCTTTGGTGGGTTTTTGCATCCTACCCTTCCTTTGGTGGGTTTGCACATCCTACCCTTCCTTTGGTGGGTTTTTGCATCCTACCCTTCCTTTGGTGGGTTTTTGCATCCTACCCTTCCTTTGGTGGGTTTGTGCATCCTACCCTTCCTTTGGTGCGTTTTTGCATCCTACCCTTCCTTTGGTGGGTGTGTGCATCCTACCCTTCCTTTGGTGGGTGTGTGCATCCTACCCTTCCTTTGGTGGGTTTTTGCATCCTACCCTTCCTTTGGTGGGTGTGTGCATTCTACCCTTCCTTTGGTGGGCTTGTGCATCCTACCCTTCCTTTGGTGGGTTTTTGCATCCTACCCTTCCTTTGGTGGGCGTGTGCATCCTACCCTTCCTTTGATGGGCGTGTGCATCCTACCCTTCCTTTGCTGGGCGTGTGCATCCTTGCCTTTCTTTGGTGGGCGTGTGCATCCTACCCTTCCTTTGGTGGGCGTGTGCATCCTACCCTTCCTTTGGTGGGTGTGTGCACCCTACCCCTTTGGTGGTTGTGTGCATCCTACCCTTCCTTTGGTGGGCATGTGCATCCTACCCTTCCTTTGGTGGGTTTTTGCATCCTACCCTTCCTTTGGTGGGCGTGTGCATCCTACCCTTCCTTTGCTGGGCGTGTGCATCCTTGCCTTTCTTTGGTGGGCGTGTGCATCCTACCCTTCCTTTGGTGGGCGTGTGCATCCTACCCTTCCTTTGGTGGGTGTGTGCACCCTACCCCTTTGGTGGTTGTGTGCATCCTACCCTTCCTTTGGTGGGCATGTGCATCCTACCCTTCCTTTCGTAGGTGTGTGCATCCTACCCTTCCTTTGGTGGGTGTGTGCACCCTACCCTTCCATTGATGGGTGTGTGCATCCCACCCTTCCATTGATGGGTGTGTGCATCCTACCCTTCCATTGATTGGCGTGTGCATCCTATGCTTCCATTGATGGGTGTGTGCATCCTACCCTTCCATTGATGGGTGTGTACATCCTACCCTTCTATTGATGGGTGTGTGCATCCTACCCTTCCATTGATGGGTGTGTGCATCCTACCCTTCCATTGATGGGTGTGTGCATCCTACCCTTCCATTGATGGGCGTGTGCATCCTACCCTTCCATTGATGGGTGTGTGCATCCTACCCTTCCATGGATGGGTGTGTGCATCCTACCCTTCCTTTGATGAATGTGTGCATCCTACCCTTCCATTGATGAGTGTGTGCATCCTACCCTTCCTTTGGTGGGCATGTGCATCCTACCCTTCCTTTGGTGGGTTTTTGCATCCTACCCTTCCTTTGATGAGTGTGTGCATCCTACCCTTCCTTTGGCGGGCGTGTGCATCCTACCCTACCTTTGCTCGGTGGGTGCACCCTTCACTTCCTTTGTTGGGTGTGCTAATCCTACCCTGCCTTTGGTGAGTGTGCGCATCCTACCCTTCCTTTGGTGGGCATGTGCATCCTACCCTTCCTTTGGTGGGTGTGCGCATCCTACCCTTCCTTTGGTGGGAATGTGCATCCTACCCTTCCTTTGGTGGGCGTGTGTATCCTACCCTTCCTTTGGTGGGCGTGTGCATTCTACCCTTCCATTGATGGGTGTGTGCATCATACCCTTCCATTGATTGGTGTGTGCATCCTACCCTTCCATTGATGTATGTGTGCATCATACCCTTCCATTGATTGGTGTGTGCATCATACCCTTCCTTTGATGAGTGTGTGCATCCTACCCTTCCATTGATGAGTGTGTGCATCCTACCCTTCCTTTGATGAGTGTGTGCATCCTACCCTTCCTTTGGCGGGCGTGTGCATCCTACCCTACCTTTGCTCGGTGGGTGCACCCTTCACTTCCTTTGTTGGGTGTGCTAATCCTACCCTTCCATTGATGGGTGTGTGCATCCTACCCTTCCTTTGGTGGACGTGTGCATCCTACCCTTCCTTTGGTGGGTTTTTGCATCCTACCCTTCCTTTGGTGGGTTTGCACATCCTACCCTTCCTTTGGTGGGTTTTTGCATCCTACCCTTCCTTTGGTGGGTTTTTGCATCCTACCCTTCCTTTGGTGGGTTTGTGCATCCTACCCTTCCTTTGGTGCGTTTTTGCATCCTACCCTTCCTTTGGTGGGTGTGTGCATCCTACCCTTCCTTTGGTGGGTGTGTGCATCCTACCCTTCCTTTGGTGGGTTTTTGCATCCTACCCTTCCTTTGGTGGGTGTGTGCATTCTACCCTTCCTTTGGTGGGCTTGTGCATCCTACCCTTCCTTTGGTGGGTTTTTGCATCCTACCCTTCCTTTGGTGGGCGTGTGCATCCTACCCTTCCTTTGATGGGCGTGTGCATCCTACCCTTCCTTTGCTGGGCGTGTGCATCCTTGCCTTTCTTTGGTGGGCGTGTGCATCCTACCCTTCCTTTGGTGGGCGTGTGCATCCTACCCTTCCTTTGGTGGGTGTGTGCACCCTACCCCTTTGGTGGTTGTGTGCATCCTACCCTTCCTTTGGTGGGCATGTGCATCCTACCCTTCCTTTGGTGGGTTTTTGCATCCTACCCTTCCTTTGGTGGGCGTGTGCATCCTACCCTTCCTTTGCTGGGCGTGTGCATCCTTGCCTTTCTTTGGTGGGCGTGTGCATCCTACCCTTCCTTTGGTGGGCGTGTGCATCCTACCCTTCCTTTGGTGGGTGTGTGCACCCTACCCCTTTGGTGGTTGTGTGCATCCTACCCTTCCTTTGGTGGGCATGTGCATCCTACCCTTCCTTTCGTAGGTGTGTGCATCCTACCCTTCCTTTGGTGGGTGTGTGCACCCTACCCTTCCTTTGGTGGGTTTGTGCATCCTACCCTTCCTTTCGTAGGTGTGTGCATCCTACCCTTCCTTTGGTGGGTGTGTGCACCCTACCCTTCCTTTGGTGGGTTTGTGCATCCTACCCTTCCTTTGGTGGGTGTGTCATCCTACCCTTCCTTTGCTTGGCGTGTGCATCCTTGCCTGTCTTTGGTGGGAGTGTGCATCCTACCCTTCCTTTGGTGGGCGTGTGCATCCTACCCTTCCTTTGGTGGGTGTGTGCATCCTACCCTTCCTTTGGTGGGTTTTTGCATCCTACCCTTCCTTTGGTGGGTGTGTGCACCCTACCCCTTGGTGGGTTTGTGCATCCTACCTTTCCTTTGGTGGTTGTGTGCATTCTACCCTTTCTTTGGTGGGCGTGTGCATCCTACCCTTCCTTTGGTGGGCGTGTGCATCCTACCTTTCCTTTGGTGGGTGTGTGCATCCTACCCTTCCTTTCGTGGGTTTTTGCATCCTACCCTTCCTTTGGTGGGTGTGTGCACCCTACCCCTTTGGTGGTTGTGTGCATCCTACCCTTCCTTTGGTGGTTGTGTGCATCCTACCCCTTTGGTGGTTGTGTGCATCCTACCCTTCCTTTGGTGGGTTTGTGCATCCTACCCTTCCTTTGGTGGTTGTGTGCATTCTGTAACATGCGTTACAGTGTGTTCCCGCTTTATTGATAATGTCTTCACAAGCTCTGATCTGATCTTGTGATGCCAATCTTGTGTCAAGGCAGCAGTGGATTTGTTCGACACCATGAGGCATATAACGTCCTCCAATGTGCCCTCCTGACCCCCATGTTCCATAGTGGGTGTTTCCTATTGTTGGGCACCTCCCCCACCCGGCCCATCACTGCTACTTTTTGTTGATCTTTTGGCACACCATGGATAAAATGGGTGCATCGTGGCTACTCTCACTTATATCTTGTATGCACATGGCCACTATTAAATGCCACAAGCGCGCCTCGATGCCTTCGGGTGGAAGTGCGCGTTACAAATTGCCCTAACATAACATAACACATGTCCAGATGAATCAAAAAGAATTCTTGGGACAGTTCCTCAGATCAGCGCTTGCACAAATCTCCATTTTTGTATTGGCTGTATTGGTCACGATGTGCACACGTCGCAATACAGGTTTGGCAGCAAAGTATCTGCAATTAAGTCGTACACTGCCTTCCAAGACGCGGATCATCCATGTAGGTGCAAGCAGAAGCTCCTTCACGCGCCGGCCTGCTCATGTGTGCTCTCTGTAGGGAGGAGGGTGTGATGTAGGGATCTTTTCAGGTACACACGCATACAGACATCTCTGTGGCAGCAATACCTGTGGGGTTGAAAGCCTTCCTGGGGCACAGATGGCCGATTTGGGATCTGGGTTCAAACCTGATGTGAGCCTCACCAATGGGGCAACCACCTCATTAAACAGGCGACTCCTACTTTAACTGGCTCCCAGGATTCAGTCTGCTCCACCATTGTTTCCTTTTAATAGTTCACTTGTGGCATTTATTTAGCATTTATTTCTTATTTTCATTTTGACGAATCTCCCGCTTTTTGTATGCTCTGATTTTAGGGGTCGCTCACCTCTTCTCCCCCTGCTGCTGACACCTGAGAGCAATGGTATCCCCTGTGGAAAGGTGAGAACACCTTGCAAGTGGCCAGAGGCCACAGCCACCAGGACGCTGACCAGAATCCAGACTCCAAAGGTACTTTGAGAAAGGTAAGCAAATAAAAAAAAGGCTGCCCACACTGCGTTGTCTTTCTGTACCATCATTAATAGGATTCTGATAATAATTGTCATTGTTTTTTGTATTGTCATTGTTTGTAGATGCCAAAAGCACCAAAATAAATATTAAATAAGGCGATTCTTGCCCTTCGGGGCAAATGCTCTCACCACTCCACAAGCAACGCCATGCAGACGAAGACTGGAAAAGCTTAGAAGAACACCAACTCTCACAAAACGCCACAATGCATTCCGCTAGACAGTGACCATCACATTACACTGTACTACAACACGCAAGGCTCATTGCCACCCTGAGTGTGTCTGCTTCTGTTTCTTCTTATGTTGCTACAAAAACAACACAAATCTAAACTCTGGAAAAACCTTGCACATGGGCAGCCCAATCAATGTCCTCCTGCATGTGCTGCTCCTGAGTCACTGACTCACAAGTCACTGAGACACAGGGTCTTGTGTCGGGGGACAGCGCGCATTGCGTGTCAGACGATGTTTCACACAATGGTGATAGTATTTGCAGTGTAATCTGGGCGCTAAAGTAAGAGCACTGCTCCACCCCCAACCCACACCGACAACACATGTATCATTGCTCTTGCGTGGTATCCTGGGCAATGGTGCATTGTGTGTTGGATGATATTGCAAATAAGGACGATGTTACCATCTTTGGTGGCTGCTCGCGCTCAGGATTTGTGGTAATAGATGGAATATGGGGTAGGGCAGCTATTACATGTCCATGTACATACAAAACAATATTAAAAGTTAATCAAATAGAAAGTTACCATGTTTTTCCCGTGTAATTTATGTTGAATGCAACAGTAAAAGTTTATATGCACAACGTTGCTGATTATAGTAAACTGTGTTCTGGGCCACCCTAAGGCAGCTGCTGTCTGCTCTTTACAATATCCCCCAAACTGAAGGGAAAGAATGGGTCCAACAACCTCTGAATATGAGGAAAGTATTATCTGTATCATAATTACTGCACAGGCATTCCCCGCTCCAGCCAACCACCTCCAATACCGTCCCATGTGTTTGCACCTCACTTTAGGCTTCACCCCTCTTGTGGGACCTGCCACAGGTAGCACATAAATGGCACAGTGGCCTAGATAATGGGCCCTGTGTTATTAAAAGCCCAGGTAATACTATGCTGTACCACTCTTGCACTAAAGATGGCAGTACTCACTCACCATGGGACCAACGAACTTCTGCAAGACCTGCAAGTTGCTTTAATCACCTAGAGCTTGGAAGGCCACTCCACCCATAGAGGCGCAAACAGGACATAACACCCTGAAAAGCCGGCCAGCAAACCTGAAAATATAGCATGTGAGGACAAGGTGTTTTGGATTGAACTGAGATGGTAAAATACTATCCAGCCAGTAAACAGTCTAGCTGTCCTCTTCAACTCACTACAATGTGTTCTGCATACATGCTGCCATGTAGTGATGCTGGCATTTAAACCGTGCCCCACTGCCAATAGCAGCTGCACGATCTCTCGCCCCCTCCCTCATTGGACTGCGGTCTTTGTCTTCGCTCTGATCCGCTTTGCTCTGTAACTTCCTGCACTGTGTTCGGATATGGGGTGATGTGCTAGAATGATATAAAATAACATTCTAACATACCTTTTCTTGACAGACCACCTGGCTCAACCACTTGCAGAAGCAACTTCTGCACCTTTCGCTTGGAGGATTTGCACATTGTGCATTCATTTTGTGATGTCACCGTACTCACATGTCTACTGCGCACCCCCCTCACTTAGTGCGGTGCGGTCGTCACCCTTTTCGTTTGTCTCTTTCACTCTCTCTCTCGCACTCTTTCCATTTTCAGGCCTTACTAAGAATATGGCGGTGTGGTAAAAAGGTGACACTGAGACTGTTACTGTTGCTTTTGCCAATAAGCTGAATTGAGAGTTGCTCGTGGAACTCTGGGTTTACTGCATGGAATTTTACCTCTTGCCGAAAATTTGGCAAACATCCCCATGGAGTTCGACGGGTCCAAAAACAGAGATTTACACTCCCACACCACAACTCCCAATTCCTTGGTAATGCCACAGAACCAAATTGCGGTAATGGTAATTAGGTTTTTTGGTAATTCGTAAGACTAAATGCCTATTTACCAAAAATTTGTAATGAGGCCCATTGTCTGCACCATTCTGCTCGGACCTGGCAGGCAAGCCAGGGGGCATTAGTCCTAGAACCTCGAGTAACAGATGAAAAATCTTATATCCATGATTAGTGACCTGGACAAAGTGAAAAGATACAAGATATTTGAAACTGTTCACAAAAATAAGTCAGAGGACATCTAGGCGCTCATTATGACTTCACCGGTCTGGAGAAAAGGCTTGAAAAATGCCGGTAATTCTGGCACTGGCATTCTTTTGCGGACTGGGGAAACACATGTTTGCCGATGGGGACAGTGAACTCCCGGCAGGCCTCACCTGCCACGAGTTCAGGCCCCTTCTGGCAAATAAATGCCAGAATCACCAGGATATCGGGCAGTAGAAATGGTAAGGCAGTTTTGGCAGAATACCACCAGAATTACCGATGGGATAGCGGCAAAACTGTAATGAGGGCGATAATGTCTGATACTTTCATTTAAATCCTTTATATCCTTCAGAGGAAGATGCTTCAAGAATAATATATGAAAAAGGAACTTTCATCAAAGGAATTGACATGTTTTTGGGGCCACATTACTCAAACCTATGATGGACTTTCAAGGGAATGTGCAGTGAGGCAACGAAACAGGCTACACATTTTGCCACGAATCATTCTGTGTTCATTATTTTCTGTTATGTTAACATCTCCATATTGGAGCAGTGCCCTCACCCCATAGCAACCTGAACTCAAACCCGAAATGGGGGAGAAGAGAGGCCAATAAGAGGCAGATGGTGTCCGTTAGGAGTCAAAATATGACCTTACTGAAACAACAAGTCGATCCTAAGAATAGCAAGACTTTTAAAGTGTTTGAGTAGGGGTGCGGAACAGGATTTAGCATTTAAAAAGTTGGCATTGGGTGTAAAGTTAAGTGACAACCACATTGCACTGCACCACTGTACGCAGCGCTCATTGATACGCGCCGCGCAGCGGTTTGTGTTTATACTTTGTTTATATTGTTTGCGAATCAAGCTTTAACCCCAAATTGTCTTTTGCTACAAAAACCAGAGAATGAAAACATATCAAATTAAATAAACAAAGCCAAAAATAAAAAAGGTTATCAAATGCAAATGTACTGTACTGTGATGGGTAAAAAAAAATAATAACAATGAAGACAATGGCTGTTGGATGGTGGGCGTTTGAGCAATGGGGAGGATCATGTTGAGTCGAACTCTTAGGCCTCACTCATTTACCCTCGGCCATTAAAAAAGCCACAATATTAGTTGCAGCTGGTCTGTGAATTTGAATTATGTAGTTCTGGAACACACTGGTCAATTCCAACCCATCTCTCGTGATTTCTCCTCATTTGGAGGACCATGTCGTATCCACTTGCCACTCCAACACCATCCATGAAAGTCAGCAGAAGCTTAGGGAGCTTTAACACACCTCACGCCACCATGCACTCAGCTCAAGGCATACCTTGCACATGGACGGCAGGGGCTCTGATTGGCGTCACAACATGGAGAGAGTGAAGGTGCCCAGATAGTTTCTCTTCAGGCATGTCAGAGACTAGAAGAAAAGGAAAAGATCAAGTGGAGGCCACTCGACGAACCAACGGGTCTCATATTGTGGTAAACGGTGCTTGTTGCGGTGGCTGCTATTAAAAATGGCACTCATAGGGAATTAATTTGCTATTACAGAAAGTATCCTCCCGAGACATGTCAGACATAGACCGGCCATTGTGTCCAATGTTTGATTGCAAACCATAGGGTTTGACTCCATCGTATCCATTCCACCAGAGCCAGCATACTTCAAACTCTTTTTCTTTTGAGTTCCATAACTTTTTCACAATGGTCCATTAGGCGTTAGTGTCTCCACCTAAAAAAAGGAGTAGTTCTCATGATTTTGTACCTTTGCACTCATTCCTGCCATGTGAGGGCCTCATTTGAGGTTCCCTTTTGGACTTTCCTTCCAAACTTTATGAGGCAGTGCTGCAGTGATTTGCGAGTTCTAAATCTATATTTTCCATGTCACCTCCTTTCTGGATCCATTCCAGGTTTTTGGCAGCCAGCATGCTGCTTTAATCAAATGACTATGCTTCTCAGAATGCCAGGCCCACAGCTTCATCTCCACCCTTGCACGATAAGGTTGGTTGGAGGATAAGCAGCACCTGTGACTGGCAGGTGCAGCAAGCAGCACACCTGAGGTGTGTGCTCGTTAGCCAGCTTTAAAAGCCTTCGTTTGCTTCAGTCCAGCACTGGTCATTGTTGCAGTGTTCCTGTTTTTGGTTGGTCCCTTGTTCCTGCTTGCTGCTCTTAGTTTCCAGTCTCTAGTTCCTTGTTCTTTGTTTCTTGCTCCTGGATCCCTGAATTTCGGGTTTAGTGTGCTAAGTTGTATTTTCTGCGTTCTATATTTCTTTGACCTTGCCCTGTACTGCAGTGTAGCCTTGATCATCTAGATACCACTCTTTGAGGGTTTTCCTATTTTGTAACCTTTTCCTTTCCTTCCCTGATTGGGGAGGAGGAGGTTTTTCACCTGTAATTTCATTTTCTCTACCCCTGTTCCTGTTCCATTACTTTCTCTTGGAGTCTGTTCCTTCCTGGTTTTCCCTTGCACTTCTCCCTTTGATCCTCATTGGTTGTTAGGTGTGTTGTGCTGCTGTCTCCAGCTCTTGTATGAATGCCTATGTTTTCCTGATTATTCTGTAAGCACTATTCCTACTTGTCACTTGCCAGGAGTCTTATGTATTAAGTTTTCCTCCCTTTGCTGTTGCAGCCGTTCTGGGTCCCTGATTGATCAGCAGGGCTCGTGGGCTTCACTGAAATTCCAGGTGGTGTTTCTCGTTTATATTCTTATCTCGCTCTAATTGCACATCCTTTTAGTGTACATGTTTTCTGGTTCCTGCGTGCATGCGGTTTGATATGTATTACTCACTGGGTGATCTTGTGCACATTTCCCTGGCCATATCCACATACATATGTCTCCCCATGACAGTAGTGTTAACTGGTATCACCCCATTACTGTGCAGCACAATATGCTGAATCCGAAAGGTCGATTTTAGCGGATTCTGCCACAATTATATGTATGGGGTGGGTTAGGGGGAATCTCCCCTGCATATAATTGGGTGAAAAGAAAAATAATGTCGAAATGTTTCAGATTCAGCATTTTTATATTGCCATAATCCCATACAGCTGTGTTAACTGGCCTTTATTAGAAGTGGACGTAGTCTGCATCTGTGCAAAGATACGTACACATTTGACACACACTATTTTCATTACCTTCAGATGAAGGTCACTGTTTGGATGGTTTTGGACTACACACAGGTGCATAACTGAGTGCACCATAGATGACAGTCTGTTTGGATCGCTGTCCGACCAGGGCTAGGTACAAAGTGTCCTTTTGTGGTAGGTCATGCATAGGTCCTGCGAGTGTGCCCCAAAGGCCGTCTAAAAGCAAAGGTGTGGATATTTCTTTTTCCGCTGTGAGTGGTCACTATTTGTCGGGAACTGAAAAACCTTGCAGAGTTTGGTCATCCCTCTCCTTTCAAGTGCATTGCAGACGATTTGAGCAAGCCCAGGGATGCAAAGAGTGATTGACACGTCTCCCTGCAGCACCTTAGGGTGCTGGCTCACCCCTGAAGTTTTCCCTGCCATGGAGTTATCACAGAGGACCAATGAACTTAGCCGCACTTGGGTGTCCAGCCAAAAGCATGTCATCTTTATAAGTAAGTGTGGCTGTTGATCAGAATCACTGAATGCTTCGTCACTACCGAACTGCAACAACACATGACCACAAAACACCTACTCAGCCCCTCTCTATTTGGCTTTCGACCTGGACACAGCACTTGGACCACCACAGTTCACATCCTCGTTGACCTCCACAGCATCACAGACAAAGGGCTCACAGCACTACTCGTACTCCTCGGCCTCTCTGCAGCCTTCGTCCCCATCGCCCACACCATTCTACTCAACATCCTATCCCACAGAGTGAAACTCTCAGGCACTGTCCTCGACCGGTTCACTTCCTTACTTACTGGCAGGACACACTTTGTCTCCATGCCCTCTTTCCGATCCTACCCCACCCTGGTCAAGTGCCGGGTCCAGCAAGGCTCCTCCCTGTGGCCACTCCTCTTCAACCTGTGTGTTGAATCCCTTGGACAGGCCCTTAGCGAGCAATGTCCATCTCCGCCCATGTGTAGATGGCGCAAATATTCTTCAGAATCTCGTCCCCCTCGCAACTCCACAAAAGGGGCACTCGCCCTGGGCCCTACCTTGGAGGGGTCCCACAAGGCTAGCTGATCTGAAGAAGTAAGAATCCATTGTTCACCCGAGTTAAATATCACACGTCAGGATATTTTATGGTGTGCTGCTGAGGCTTTAAACGTATTGCCTGTCAGTTTTGACAAGTACATTCTGCCTTGATCAATTAATCATGTAATGCGTTCTGTGTTCACTGTGGTATGCATCCTGTGTGTGTTCCTTACGGCAGAACTCTGTAGCATTCTTTCCTTCCTGTGGGAATTATGTTGATCAAGTGCAATAGCCAAAGTTGAAATGCATATTGATACATTTAGTGCCACAATGGTTCAGAAGTTAGCTCAGTGTGTTAAGCACTCATTGCACAAATATGTGTACCTATGCAAGATTAGAATTGCACATTCTAGCAAGGCTGGCTGAGTCTTTCCTATGTCTGGGGCCCGGGGAAGTCATAGTTTCAGCAACACAGTGAAAATAACATCATCATATACCCAGGTTCGGGCCATAGCAGAGTCGCGCTACAGCACATGTTAGTGTGCCCAGTTAAAAACAATATACACATTTGCAATTTTCTTATTTTTGTAAAAATGCATTTGTAAATTCAAGGTGGCGGACGCTCCCAGTGGAGCGCCCGCAAGCCCTGCGGGAGCCGGCCCCAACGGGGAGCGCTCCGGGCACCAGGGTGAAACCAGAGGGGGCAACTGCCCACCTTGCCACCCTGGCTCTGCCACTGCTTTGGGGCCCCCTCCACCAAACCAAAGTAATTAAGTGATCAAGAATATCTGGCCACAGCCCCCTCGTCACGATCACAGCCCATAGGTTGATATGCTGACTCACAGCATTCAAAATAAGCATGTTTACTCCCTTTAAGTCCCATTACCCTCTTCATTCTTGCTCTAATCAGAGTGAAAAACAAATAGCGTTTGAAGGCCAACATTAGAAGTCTACAAAGAGGCTTCCTCTGTTCTAGCACACATACGGGAGACTTTAGTAGCATCCAGGAAGGTATGCAGCCTGTAGTATTAATGCAGGACCGTATGTAAAAGGTACATGTAACCCATAATAGACAGAGAACTCACATTAGCTGCCTCACAGAATGCAAATGTGCTCAAGCCTGGATACAGGAGGCCAATTGGAAGGAAGGAGAGAGCTACACATACCATAGCATGGATAGTGGAGGCAGATTAGAAGCTACCAGGAAGGTGTCTGTGACCAGTCTGACTGAGATTAGAAGAGGGCCATGGTTTTCAAATAGTCATTTGAATACAAATAACCACTGCACCCCTGTTTCATCGTAGGAAAATATATATATTATTTTCTTCTTTTTGTTACAAATTAAAGGACAAAAACACATTACGAAATACTGGATTCACGTTTCTCAATTGAAAGGAATATGATTCTAGTCGGCTCAACACGTTTCGGGGGAACCCCCTTCCTCAGGAGCAATCACTCTTCCTTTTGTCCTTTGTACACTTCCTGTTTTGGCAGGATCTACAATCTGAACAAATGTCTGTTCATATTAGGATCAAGTATCACGATTCTTAATGTATAAAGTGTTCAAGTTTGCAAGAGCTGTATCCTGACACATCTGTCATGATTCAATAAGTGTGCCTGCCTTCACCTGGTCCGGGTCTTGTGCTATCAGTCCAGGCTGTGTATGTAAAAATGTTCAACAGCGGAGACACTAGGATAGGGTGACCAGACATCCCGGTTTTCCCGGGACAGTCCGGGGAAATTGCCCTTCATTCCGGGGACCCGGGATATTTTTTAATTTTAAAAACCCCATCCAGGCTTTGCAAGGTGGGTAGCTACAGTGCCGATTTTTGCCAGGACCCGATTTCGAAAACGGGTCCTGGCGCACCTATTACTGAGTGAATGGGGGCGTGAAATGCTTTTAACGCCCCCAGTTCCTCCCCGGCACTCTCCTTCAATGAGAGGAGTGTGCTTGTGAGCACACACCCTCCCCACCCCCCGCAAAGGCCAGCAACATAGAAGTAGGACTGCAGTTGTATTTGTACTTCTATGTCTATGGCCTGTCCGGGTTTACACGCTACAACATCAGAAAGCACCAAGTAGACTTATTAGAGACATTGCAGATGACAGGACACTGACAATAAAGCCTGAAGACAACGGAGGGGCAATGGTTATAATTAACACCAGCTTCTATAATTCCCAGTGCATGGACTTGTTGAGTGAATCTGACACGTATCTAATGATAGACCAGGATCCGACAAACATGATCACGGTATTAATTGGCGAGACCTTGGAAAAGGCTCAAGAAAATGGGTGGATAACAGCCAAAACCCACAGGTTTCTCACAAAAGATTTTCCAATCACACAGGACTTCTATAGTCCACCAAGAAATTCACAAAATTAGCATCCGTCCCCCACCTAGACCTATAGTGGCCGGGACAGACAGTATTTCTGACCCTCTAGCCATTTAAACTACTTATCGAAATAGAGCGGAACATTCCTTTGTCTCCAATGGGGCCCCATGTCACCAGTGGCTAGACACTTTGGGCCTCATTACACGGATGGCGGTAGGGATTTACCGGTACCAGTAAAATACCGGTACCGGTAAATCCTTACCGCCTTACTACGAGGTCCCTTTGCGGGTTGGGGTATTTAACGCCTGCTTTTTGCAGGCGTTAAAATCCAACCCGCTAAGGGACCTCGGAGCTAATTACGGCACCGCAAAATTGCGGTGCCGTAATTAGCGCCTTCCCCATTCCCATAGAGCCCTATGGGGCAGGAATGGGAATGGGGAAGGGCAATGGTGGAAGGGGGATTTACCGCCCCTCCAACCTTCGAATGGGGCGGTAAATCCCCTTTCCGCCAAGGCGGTGCCGGTATTTTACCGGCATGAGCCATGGCGCTAATAGCGCCATGGCTCACCGCCTACCGTGTAATGAGGCCCTTTATTTCACTTAGACACACTATTGCATAACTAAGGTTTATTGTGCGGACCACCAAGAGAGGGCGACCTACGAAGGGAACAGAACCAAAGAGAATTAGACTGGATTGAGAAATTAAACACCCTTACCCCGAATGGAATGAATGAGGATTTTCACTTGGGGGCTTTCTTGTGATTGACTACTATGATAGGCTGGAATTGTTGACTGTTCCCCATGATAAGTAAAAACTACAAATTGTGAGCATAGTTGTACCCAAGACTCATTTAACTGGAGAGTGTCTGTCCCCTAAACAGGGAGCCCTCCATGCTCCCCTCTGACACCTAATAGGCACCACAACATGACACCCACAGACCAGAGTGTCCATAGCTCAGCAACACACAGCACAGGACCTTTCTATTAGGGCCTTGTCTCTATTGCATAGGAGTTTGCAATTGAGCAGTCATGCAGTTGAGTAGATTGAGCTGATGCATGGGGTGGTCTTAGACCCCCTGTCAGGGGATACCTTGGAGAGCTTCTTTAATGCAAGGCGACAGGTTGCCCCGATGTTTAACAGCGATGTCATGTCTATGGAACACCCCGTTTTCTTAAATCCATGTTATCTTGTTCATATAAGCACAGCTTGTAGTCCAGTTAAGGGCTCCACTGGCCTTTACATGAGAGGAGACATTGCTAGTGGCATATAGGTAGAATTAGCGACATCGGGTTTAGTATGCACGCAATGCTATTACGTGTGGGACATATCCTAAGCTCCATATACACTAGTGGTGCATGGTTCACTTTTTGGGCAATGGCTTACGTTTAATTTTTTAACATTAATATCATGAGGAGACTATTTCAAGTAGGCGAGTGTGCAACTTTAGGCACAGAATATGGACTAATTGAATTACAGAGGGACGGACCATCACACAGGAAGACATGGATGCGGTCGGCTGCTATCTGCATAATAAAGCACTCAGTGCGTGCTCTGCTTATATATGACATCATCAAGGGGCACATGTGCCCGGATGACATTAATATATAAGGCGGCCATCTTGTTTTTTACCACGTGACTGCCCGAGTCTAGAGATCCAGCATGGTCTAGCATTCTCAACAGTAATCAGTGTCAAATTTTTCTGAGCAGCCACTAATGGTCTTTCGGGAGCATATGCCAAGTAGTAGCAAGAGGTTTAGTTCCACTCTCTGTCTGTACCATTTTAGACTCACGCTGCATTCCTCTGGGACGTCCCCAGAGGAAGTTACTGTCCCTTTGGTCCCCCCGCCCCCCATCTCCAGGTCACCGAGGCATCTTTGAACCTCAGCAAACCTGGGGACTCGTCGACATGTTTCGAGGATCATAAAAGATGGCTTGAAAAGTACACAATTCAAGTTATATTTTTTATAAAGCTTTGCCGACGGACAAAGACGCCTCAGGCTTTGTCTGTTGGCAAAGCTTTATAAAAGATGGATTGAACTGTGTACTTTTCAAGCCATCTATTAAAAACACAGAAATATTTCTATGTTTAAAAAAGATGGCTTGAAAAGTACACAAACCATAAGGTATGCACACAAACATATAAATCTTATATATTTGTGTGCCCACCTTACTATGGTTTGTGCAACTTTTCAAACCATATTTTATAAACATAAACATATGTTATACATTTCTATGTTTATAAAAGATGGCTTGCATTTGGTTTGTGTACTTTTTAGGCCACGCCCATCCCACAAGCCACGCCACCAAATGAGCCCCCCCTCGATTTCTTACCCCACTTAAAGTAACTTCTGATGGTAAGTGTAACTGGCCAGATTTTTATATAGAGCGTGGTTCCCACTTGTGTCTTTGAAGGGAAAAGGGCACCTGGGAGCCGGGGAGTCATTGTCTGGGATCACAGAAGTTGGCCAAGTGACGCAGCTGAAATTCGATCCTAGTTCCGCTTTTCTCGTTTAACCCAACGAGTCATGTGATTTCTCTGCCGGCAAAAAGAGCTACGCATTGCAGTCGCATTTAGCAGATTTAAAGACCACCTTTAACAGTTCAAAGGATCGGGAACATGAATCTGAACGCATTTTGTTTCTTCAGAGGCAAATCTACAATCCGCTTGGCTCGGATGATCAAGTACTGCCCGTTTCCCCAAGTGACAGCCCCCATGAGACACACAGGCTGTGTCCCTGGTGAACTCGACAACACGTTTCTTTTGTCATCAGCAGCAGAGCCTTTCTTATGCATGATGGTGAATTTCCAATTGAAAGACCACCAGTCACCTTGCAAATCTGTAGAGAAGGAGCAAAGTACCCTCACCTCAATCACCTCGCCCATCTTGCCTATATGTTGGGAGCCAGAGTGTGAGACACGTGCACGGCCGGTGAAAGGAATTTTTCTACCCTAGGCAAACTGTGAGAATGGCGCCCCCCCCCACCCCAGATCATAACCGTTCGCAACCAACCATCCTCATTTTGTTACTGATTGCTGCAAACCCATTACCTCCACCTAACACATTGCTCATGTCTTCTGCTGTGGATGGATCCCATTGCACTTTCCTCACCCTCACACCCGCTATCTGCACCTAACACATTGCTCACGTCTTCTGCTGTGGATGGATCCCATTGCACTTTCCTCACCCTCACACCCGCTATCTGCACCTAACACATTGCTCACGTCTTCTGCTGTGGATGGATCTCATTGCACTTTCCTCACCCTCACACCCGCTACCTCCACCTAACACATTGCTCACGTCTTCTGCTGTGGATGGATCCCATTGCACTTTCCTCACCCTCACACCCGCTACCTGCACCTAACACATTGCTCACGTCTTCTGCTGTGGATGGATCCCATTGCACTTTCCTCACCCTCACACCCGCTACCTGCACCTAACACATTGCTCACGTCTTCTGCTGTGGATGGATCCCATTGCACTTTCCTCACCCTCACACCCGCTACCTGCACCTAACACATTGCTCACGTCTTCTGCTGTGGATGGATCCCATTGCACTTTCCTCACCCTCACACCCATTACCTCCACCTAACACATTGCTCACGTCTTCTGCTGTGGATGGATCCCATTGCACTTTCCTCACCCTCACACCCATTACCTCCACCTAACACATTGCTCACGTCTTCTGCTGTGGATGGATCCCATTGCACTTTCCTCACCCTCACACCCATTACCTCCACCTTACACATTGCTCACGTCTTCTGCTGTGGATGGATCCCATTGCACTTTCCTCACCCACACACCCATTACCTCCACCTAACACATTGCTCACGTCTTCTGCTGTGGATGGATCCCATTGCACTTTCCTCACCCTCACACCCGCTACCTGCACCTAACACATTGCTCACGTCGTCTGCTGTGGATGGATCCCATTGCACTTTCCTCACCCTCACACCCGCTACCTGCAACTAACACATTGCTCACGTCTTCTGCTGTGGATGGATCCCATTGCACTTTCCTCACCCTCACGTCCACGCACAGGGTTAGGTTTCAGAAGTCAATTTAAAGCCTCTGTGTTTCATAAATACAGGTTAATTAAACAAGTCAATGATACTAAAGCAACAACACATGTAATACTGAGGCATGTGGATCTAATCCTTTCTGTAAATTACATAGAGGCAATACAGACAGTAGGAACACAATTGTAGTAATTCATACTAGAACCTGTAAGCACATAAGCAGCAATACCTGATACAAAATACTAAACGTGTCCCAATACTTACTTACTATATGTATACATTCAACAATACTTTGCAATATATCTCTTATTTTTAAAACACCTAAAATAGTGAAAAACAGTGAGTGACTCTACAGAACCATCCGCAAATCCAAGAAACACAGGGGCAGAAGTGATGGGCTACCCATTGAGAAACAATGAAACATGTATCTGGGTCACCAAAGCCATCATGTAATATACATGATGGCTTTGGTGAACCAGACATATCAACCACACATATATCTAGGAATGCATGTGACTTCTTACCAGATGTGTGTTAACACAAGTGAAAATGAACATTAGAAATGACCTTTCCGAGCTTTATTTTTTCGCAAATGTGAAAACAAGGTTCCTGATATCAATGTGGTGAGCAATGTCATGCTCTATTGGCAAGGTTGCGAGCCCAACAAGTCTTTCTTGCATCATAGAAGATCGAATATAACTTTTGATCAACTTTAGCTTTCAAGAGCTTCTTTCACCCCTTGCCACTGAAACAGGCAGGGTTAAGAGACTCTGGAGAGTGATACATGTGTTGGTCATACTGTTTGCCAAAATCAGGGTCAATGGTATGACAGGGAGCTCGGGGTAAGGGGCGGCTAACACATGCATCACAATATACAATATATACATCTCACTATAGAATGTATATATCTGTGTACAGTATGTATAGTTCAGCATCTCAATATATGATATATAGAATTGAGTGCATTTTTAATACTCGACCTATGCTGCATGCAAAAACATCCTTTTTTCAACAATGTCCCCAGTTCCACTAGTTTCATTTTTCCACTTCGACCACTGGCTAGACTCCTCCAGCATCCAAGTGTTGTAATGTTATAATCCCATTTTAGTGATACCTGATTGGTCAACTTGGGAAAGGTCGAATTTGTGAAGTGCAGGCCACTCTCAGGCCAGACACTAAGGCTTTACCCATGTAGCTATCCATCTGGGCCTATGGCCAAGCCCAGTCACCGCTCTTCTGGCATGACTTGCAGCATGGGTGCAACGAAACCTACATTTTATTTTGGGGGGGGGGCTAACTGGTGAAGGGATGGGCCATTTAAAAAAAATAGGCAGGGCTAACTTGAAGGCTCCACCCCCTCTGTTCTACCCAAAAGGGCCATCTGTGGTTATAAATTGGCTCACATCCGTAGGGAGGGGGCTGATGTGAGCATTTGATTTTGCTGAGGCCGATGGGGGCTGAAAGTCTTGAAAGTCTTGAAAGTAGCAGCTTTAAAGTTTCACTGCATGTGCACAAGTACATTTTTCTGATTCTGCACAAGCACAGTAAAAGTTTAATGCCGCCAGTTTCAGGAAAGGCTTCCCTCCTCACCTCTCTGCCAATAGCAAGTGCGCACTTCATCCGCTTTCAGGGGCGCATCTAGCTTGAAATTCCGGGAGTGAGGTGGCTAACCCTTCAAATGTTGGCGTAGGTGCTAACCTCAGAGAATGTGGAGGCGGGGCAAACTTACTTGTGTGGGGGCATCTAACATCTTTACACATTCCAATGAGATTATTCTGGTGAATCTTCAGTTTCAAAAGCAGCAAACTCTGCCTCTTACCTCTCGACGCACCCACTTCAGGACTGCTGTGAGAAGGAGTGGTCCCCTGCCCACTCTCTACCATTCTAACCACTCCCCTGGCATGCAAGTGCTAACCACACATCACAATTTCGATTGCCTAAAAATGTACGCATATGAATGCAGGTGCTGACAGTGAAATGCTTTAGGTTAGTAATTGCCGGGCCTTTGTTAAAAGGGAAGCCCCGTGCCATTTACTGTCTGTTTTCTGTTCTGTCTTGCCATAGCTCTGTAGGTCAGCCAGATCGAGACAACAAAGCCCAATTTTTTTGGGGGGGTGGGGGGGCCACTCCCCAATTAGCTCAATGGTGTTGCTCCACTGGTTATAGAGCACCCGCTTAATCTGTAAACTGTATATCAAACAGTGGCTCATAAGTCTATTTTCTCTGGATTTATACTCGTCACCCACCCACCCATGCTTTGCACAAAGGCCAGACCGCATATCAACGCATCGGGATTGCATTTGAAAATTGAGGTCCATTTTGCGACTATAGTCTATGCTAGAGTCACTCATCCAACAACACTTCGGGCCACAAACAAACTCTGTAAAAAGGTTGCAGATCGAAATGCAAGGATTGTGTCCATCCAGTCAGACATCTGTAGATAGACGGGGACATTTCAGAAATTCTATCATCCTGAAAGAGTTCTGTACGATAGGGAAATGTGGCACTGGCAGCGACACACAGCCTGTTATGAGGCCATCTCAGTCACAAGAACGTGGGGTGCCAGGCCATACTGCAGTGCATGCAAGGCACCATGTTGTACATGCAGAACAATCCTCATTAGGTGGTGATATGGCATTGCTGAGCCCAGTTATGTATAAATTTGCTCCGTTGTCTGGTGTTTTCATTGCACCTCCTTTATGTTCTTGCGAGAGATTATGACACATTACAAGTGAACGCGGGCCGCGCAGGTAAACCTACATTTCATTGCATAATCTAATCATGTCCGCTCTGGGCAGCCTGGTTGTCACTGGTCACCTGAATCAATCTTGTTTCTCCTCGTTCTGAGATAAAACCGGCGTCAGTCCATCCGCATCCCTGACTAGCGAGTCCAATGAACGACACACAGAAGGCAGAGCAAGAGGGGCACGTTCAGTGCTTGCTCTGTAAGGCGCCGGTGCCAGCGCTCGCTCCCTGCCACAGCCACGTGCTGTGGCCGCACCCACGCCCATGATGCCACTCATGAGCAGCATGACGCAGGCCTGATCGCCGCCATTCATGGGTGCCGCACCCCCTTGTCTCTCTGCTGCTGGTGCGAACCGGCTGCAAGCTGCAGACAGTGTACAGGGCCTAGAGACAGGGCTGCTGCTATCACAGGCAAGGTAAGACAGTCAGCATTTTGCCGCTCTAACATTTTGCACATATAGGCAAGCGCCTAACTTTGCCTAGTGATAGCACCGGCCCTGGACACGTGCGGTACCAGTGAAAATACTGATACCTAAGAGAATCCTGGAGGCAAGGTTCCCATTGAGGAAACCATACCTGCATACGAGACAGTATGATGGCCATTTGAATAAAATCCTGGAAGAAGCAGGACAAATGAATGGCGAAGACGAATGGTGACGTCACACAGAACCGAGTAGACGTATAGAGGAGAGATGTGGAGACTAGAGAATGCAGATACTCTATAAGGCATCAAGAAAGTATCGACGATAAGTGACATCTTGGGATCAAGATGAAGAAACTTATACTACAGAAATGATGAAGATGTCAAGCTGTTTTACACGTTTACAGATGCAAAGAAACACAACCAGATGCAGTATTCTTGAGGCTAGCCTATAGTGAATAGATTGCGGCATGCGCCAACATGTACATATATATATATATTGGAGTCAGTAAAGAATGGATGTTTCCACTATGTACTATAGCAGAGCTGGGCTTAAGTCCATTTTGTCGCAGTTAGAAAACAAGTGAATTAAAAGTGAATCTCAGAAAGGCGAGGCTGGATGAGCCAAGAAGCCAAGGCCATATCAGGCTTGAATGAGCAGACATTGGATACAAATCATGTGAAAGAACAAAGTTCTTGTTCAGGAAGCACGAACAAAACAAGGAAGACGTCAGAGGTCTAGTAGAAAATAGTATTTTTAATACACTAGAAGCTTGAATTCGTGGTCTTCAAGGGATGAAGTTGGATGAGCATGATGGTCACACCTACACATGAGGCAGAGCGTGCCTTCACTCCCTGAATTCTCTAGAACAAGAGAACACTACCAAGGACAACAAGTTCAAAGCCCTAATTGACAGCAGACCACTGAGGAGATGATGGATGAATATGCTAATTGGTGCGAAGCTATGGTCAAAGACTAGCTCACCAGCACCTGGAAGCTCAGCCTGCGGGCTGTTAGCGTAGGTAGAAAAGTACTGACGGAGGTTACAAGTCAACCAATGGTAGAGGACCCATTGATCAAGGCTCCTATAGTTATGTAGCCAATGGGACATTGTGTATTTAGTGATGTTTATAGTGACCTGTTTAAGTTGAGGGCTTAGTTGCCCCACCTGATGTTAAGAAATAAATCATTTTCTTCCACTGCCTTAGATGAATATGGATCATATATTTAGATGTTTCTTAAGACCCTATCACACTTGTCACTAGGTTTTTGTAGGGTGCCACGTAGGATGACGTTAGTAATACGTAGGTTGACGTAACCTATGACAATTTTTTGTTATAAAAACAAGCTTTTTGTCTAAATGCTTTGAGAGACCTTACACTGAGATGTCCATTAATGTCCATTGTGCTCTCTGTTTTAGATCATTGTTTTCAAAACATTTATCCTTTTGCCAACTACCTGAGTCATTTAGATTATTGATGTTTGAATAATTTCTGCATCCCCATCCATCTCAAGGGTATTGCTACCTCATCTTAAAAGGCTGGGAGCTCCAGTTCAAATCTGTCACACAATAAAGCACCCTTTGAAAGTGTGTTCATACCCATAATGTCCAAAAGCCTGATATGCTAAAAGTAAAGTTTGCTTTGATGTCCTTAGTGGAATGTTCTTAACACCATGGGCCTCATTACAACCCTGGCGTAGGTCCATGCTGCTAGTGGCTCCAATACTGTCACATAGAATTGCATTATTGCTGCACTGGCCCCTCTCCACCAGTCTCTTATCACTTGATTTGACAGGCAGACATAGGGCCTCATTACACGGTAGGCGGTAAGGGTTTACCGGTACCGGTATTTTACCGGTACCGGTAAACCCTTACCGCCTTACTACGAGGTCCCTTTGTGGGTTGGAGAATTTAACGCCTGCTTTTTGCAGGCGTTAAAAACCAACCCGCAAAGGGACCAGGGAGCTAATTACGGTACCGCAATTTGCGGTGCCGTAATTAGCACCTTCCCCATTCCCATTATGCCCTATGGGGCAAAAATGGGAATGGGAAAGGGCAATGGGGGAAGGGGGAATTACCGCCCCACCAACCTTGGAATAGAGCGGTAATTCCCCTTTCCATCAGGGCGGTGCCAGTATTTTACCGGCATGGACCAAGGTGCTAATAGCACCTTGGTCCACCGCTGTCCGTGTTATGAGTCACATAGTTTTACTAGCCGGTCAGTGCATCAGAGATTCTAGTATAGCGGACTAACTATGGTTGAACAAACATTACATTGTCTCCCCTGATGCTCACAGCCACTAAAGTTGCTTGGGTCATCCAGATACTGCCGCACATTCTAGGTCCTGTTATGCTGTGATATTGAGTCTTTCATTGCACACCATCAGCTTCGGGATCTGCAAGAAATAGGTTAAGGGGCTAACGCAGTAGTAGAGGGATCAGCCAAGATTGCTTTGTTACAACATTGATGTGTGCAGATCTTAAAAGATATGGCTCTGTACGATGAACGTTTTAGATATTTTGTCAACTGTGTGGAGCAGTGGTTATGTGCGTTTCAGGTGTCTAAGGTACTTGTTTGTGTGATTGACAGAAAATTGAAGCATTTGCTTCTTTTTTTCACCACTGACTCACCAGAGAGCCAAAGATCAAAAGAGGGATGGACCAAAGGTCCCAATCGCAAAGGAGCCAAGGACCAGAGTTGAGTTCACCAGAGCAGGCAAGGATCAGAGGGGAGACTGGCCAGAGAGGTTCACTGTTACCTTAGTTTTACTTCATTCTATTTGTAATTTTGATTGTAATCCAGAACTATTGAACTCGAGTTCAATTAGGAGGAAGATGACTTGTTAGGAGGGACACACAGCTTGAGTGTTTTTTGTTATTTACCAGCCCATTGACTGCCCATGGTTATGTTAATTCCTATGGCCAATCCCACCCACTAACTGCCCCTCCCAAAACACATCCTCATGGGATCTCTTTGAGCTAGCTTTATCAAGCATTAACATCAATCATTACCCTTCCAAAGTTATTTCTAAGCAATCTGCTAAGAGTTAATGGCTTAATTACCACTGTGCCATTCCTCCTTAAAATACTGGACAGATCGGCCTATCTACAAATCCAAACTTACTTGGAATCCAACAATCTCCTGGGTCTTCGTCAATCCTGGTTTCCGGCCTGGACATGGAACGGAATCTGCACTTCTCGACTGAAAGAACCAACTGGATGAAAACAAAGACACGGGCAAACTTGCCCTCCGTCTCTTACTAGACCTCTCAGCTGCCTTTGATTCGGTTGATTACCAAATCCTCTTTAAACATCTGTTCTCAGCAGCACACTTTTCTCCGAAAGCAATCAACTGGGTCTCATCCTTCTTAACAGATCAATGAGAGTGTTCTCCACTCTAGCCGCGGTACCCCCAGCCCCGGTCACGTGCGGCATTACCGCAGTGTTCCTGTGTTTTGCCTACTCTGTACAATATTTTCACAAAACTGCTCTTTGATCTTCTTGACGCAAAGAGCATCCTTTACACAAACTATGCAGATGATACTCAGATCCTCCTACCCATCTCAGGAGATTACAGCTCTGATTCCACACTACTGGGAGACATTTAACAAACCATCCAAGCTCGGATGGCAAGTCACTCACTTTGTCTCAACGACGAGCAGACCGAGCTACTCCTAGTTGGCTCACACAACCTGTTAAATAAACTTGATGGAGCCGACAAATCCTTCATCATCAATGGCACACCCATCCCTATCTCACAACAAGTCAAAACCCTCTGGGTATACCTTGACCCGAGACTCTCTTTGTCAAAAGAGGTAAATGTTATTGCATCTTCAGCGACCCACACCACAAAGCTAAGTGATGCCTGCAGACCCTTCCTCTCTGAGGACAGTTGTACCACCTCTGCTAGAGCTCTTATCGGCTCCAGACTTCATTACTGCACATCCTTATTTGCTGGCGCCAGTGCCCCATTATCAACAGACTGCAGATCATACAGAATAACGTATTAAGTGCTGCCTTGAACATACCTAAAAAAAGACCATGGGCTTCATTAGGAGGCTGGCGGTAGCCGTGCCTGTAATACAGGCACCGCTGCCGCTGCTATATATATTTTTCCGGCACCCAAGAATGGGCAATTATCGGGTCATTACCGCCTTGCCGGACCCGGTATTTGCCCATTCCTGGGTGCCGGAAGTAATTCTTCCCCATTCCCATTTGAGCCTCATAGGGCTCAATGGGGCTGGGGAAGCCGGATGCACCGGCACCGTTATAAACGGTGCCGGTGCATCCGACATGCTGTGCCCGCTGGTGACGCTCTGCCCGCCAGGTCAGCCCTGACGGGCAGAGAGGCACCCGTGAGCACAACTCGTAGTTTGCCGCTCCGGGTACTGCAATACCGGCAAGTTTACTGGTACAGTAGTTCTCGGACCGGCAACCTTATAATGAGGCCCAGTGTCTCTGCAGCCAGAAGGAAGTTGCACTGATTGGCCATCCATGAACGCATACTAGTCAAAACTCTGGCCATTACATACAAATGTAGCGATAATAATGCACCAAGATGCCTGTCTAGGAAATTCAATATCACAAAGTCATCGAGACCTACCCGACCAGTCAACACACATCGTCTATGCGTCTCAAGATTCAAACTGCAAAGAACAGGAGCTCGCATTTTCCTTGTCTTTGCAGCACTGAAGTGCAAGGCGCTACCACCCTCTCTAAGAGCAGAACATTCATATTGGACTTTCGCAAGCACCTGAAAAGCTGCCTCTTTACCTCAGGCCTGCAACTTAGAAGCCACGCTTAAATGTGCTGAGCCTGCCCACCAATGTCTCGATCTAGTCCCATGTAACAAGTGTATGTAACGTCTATTAGCGATCTCTACAATCTAATCATGTGTTTGCACATACGCTAGCGCCTTGATGCCTCCGGGTTTAGCACGCTCTACAAATGTTAAAATAAATGAATAGTCACTTGACTTAGATCAGTTCCATGCACTGAACTTCTTTTAAAAACAAGCGCTCACAAAGCCAACAGCTTTGGGTTGAGGTATTAGATAGGCATTTTCCAGTTAATGCCATTTTAGGCCCAGGTAATCACTAAATGTTTCAGCCGTTGCCATCTTATCGCAAGGTAACACCATTATTTCAATGCCTATCCCATACTTGCACAAAAGCCCAAACTGTCGGATTTGCCAGTGCGTGTTTGTTATTCCAGGTAATGTGTAGTCTAGCCATAAAGCAGCAAGAGACATTGTAGATGGCAAACCAAAGGTCAAACCCCACCCGGCACAGTCCTACCCTCCCCCATCACCCACCATCCCAGCCTTTCCTTTCGGATACAGAGCACCACTAGTTCCTTCTTTTCCACTCCCACCTCTGTTCTGAATACAGCACTGACAACACAAATAAACAACTTTCTTAGCACAGGAGGCAGCACTGACTCTCCTTGAACTTGTCTCCTCACTTGCAAACTGCTTTTATTCGAAGAAGGTGTGATCTGCAATCTAATGTAAGCTTTGTATGGAATTTAAAGGCATTGGGCCTCATTACAACCCTGGAGGTAATCATGCCGCTTTTTGCGGCATGGCTACCCCCATTCCGGGTACCGGGTCCGGTTCCCTGAATGGGGAAAATTCCTCATTCAAGGAACCCGCACCCTGCACATCCCCATTCCCATTTCATCCCCTATAGGGCTCAATGGGAATGGGGATGATGCTAACAACGGGCCCATTAATGACGGGCCCGTTGTTAGCATCCTGGGCTGCTCGCGGGACCCGCTAAGGACGCCTGGTTTTACCAGGCATCCTTAGCGGGTCCCGCGAGCAGACCTCGTAATGAGGCAGTAGGGGGTTAACGTGGCCGGCAGCTCTACCGGCCCTGTTAACCTCCTACCGCCAGGGTCGTAATGAGGCCCATTGTGTCGTGCATCAGGAGTGACGGTGCTGACAGATGGGTGAAGGTCAGAAGCATCCGAGTCTTGAGTGATGATCTTTTCAATAGGTTTGGGGATATGTTATGAAATGCGGAGAACTCGAGGTCTGATCCCTTGAAGTGCTTTGTGCAAACCGTAGTTACGTAAAACATTTCATTGTTAGCACCCGCATTCATATGCATACATTTTTAGGCAATTGAAATCGTGATGGGGTGTTAGTACTTACATGCCAGGAGAGTGACTGGAAGGGTACGGGGACAGGAGGCAGCTCATTCTCACAGTGGTCCTTAAATGGGTGTTTTCAGACTTAAAGGAGAGAGTTAACTGCATGTAACATTGAAGTTGAACTGGAATAGTCTCCTTACAATGTGTAAAGAAGTTACCCTACACAAGTAAGATTTTTTTTTCTTGTTTTTTTTTAAATTTTATTTGTTTTGGTTGTTCAAATACAAGGCATAAGACACATTTTATTTATACAAGGTTACCAACAGCAACAATTTATACATTTACTGTCATTTCATTTACTAACAACTCATGCTTTCATTAAAAGTTGGGAAGCATTGTGATTCCTTTCATTTATTTCCGTAGTTGCTTGGATTTAAGTTTGTAGTACAAGGCTACTGTTCATGCATGCATAATGTATTTACATTTCATATCATCAGCTCTTAATAAGTTGAGATGCGTTGCTTGAGTTTGACGCATAAACGTATTCTTTTTAAAACAGTGGTCAATAGCCCACACTCTAGATGTTCTCTTTGAACCGGTACTCCGAAGAGACTGCCGTTATATGCTTAATTTTGAAAGATAATTTATTGTGGCTATATTTATCGATATATGATTTGCATTAAATAATATATCCCAAATTTGATCAGGAGCTAGTAGTCTGAGTTGATGAAAGTATTTATGAAAGTATTATTTTCTTAATGCGGCTAAACCTTTTCATTTGACCAGGAGGTATTTTAAAGTTTCAATCCTGGAATTAGAGCCACAAAATCTGCAAGCATTATCTTGAGTTAGATGTTTAGATCGTGAGGCTAGGAGATCTTTAGTCAGTCATAAGTCTGAGCGCATTCGCATGAGATTCTTGCGATATGTTTGGTCCGGAAATTTTTGGAGGTATTTAGGAATTTGGTGTAATGGTTTGATTATTAAATTACCATTTTTAAATGATTTGTATGGGTTACATTTGTCCCATAATAGACCCCAATCGTGCTGCCACTGATTTCTCTTGGCTCGCTCCGGGTTACGTATAAGTATGCATGGTTCTACGTCGGCTTTCTATGTATCTTAGGGGTTATCATGGTTTCTTGCTAGGCTAACCGCAATAGCAGGAATCGGGCTTAGTTCATAGGTGTTGTCTGTCAAGCATTTTCTATATAAAGAACTAAGGCTTGCCAGGCTACTGTTTGCAGGGCTATTGATCTTAATTCAAATTGTATTTTTTGAATGAGGAAGCTTTTTGGTAATGATAAAGGTTTCTTCCAGTAGATGCCCTTTAGATAATCCCAGTTTGGGTGAATTCCTGGTAGTTTGGCTTGGGCTCCTTACGCAACTACTGGTACAAAGTTTGGTTTATAAAAGGTTATAATGGGTATGTTTGAACACTTTCCATATTTTCTTTGTACTGATCTGGCTTGAGAAGTCATAGTTTTCATTGTATGTTTAATTTCTTTTTTATATGGAGTGTTGTGGGTGTTGTCATTAATGTTCTGTCCCCAGTAACAAAAATCATGAATTATGTCTAGGTTTTGGTTTCCTATTGATCATTTGAAATTGAGCTTTTTCTTACCATTGACTGATGTCAAAGTTAGAATGTTAGATGTCTTTATGTTAATCGACAAAGAGTTTGCTATTGCATACTTTTGCAATGCACTTAGCTTTCTCTGCAGACCGATAGGGGTCTGGTCAAGAACGACCAAGTCATCCAGATAAAGTAGCCAGGAAACAGGGGATTCACCAATTTTGAGCGGAATTGATCTTGTAACTTCCAGGAAGGTGTTTACATCTCTAATATAGAAATTAAATAATGTCGAGGCTGGAATGCAGCCCTGTTTCAAGCCTCGATAGGTAGGGATGGGCTTGGATAAGAGACCTTCTTGATTCACTCTTACCTGGATGGATGTATTAGAGTAAAATTGACAGATTAAGTTAAGGATGAAGGTCGGAAACCCTGCTTTCATCAGTTTTTGCCATAAAAACTCTCTTGATATAGAAATCTATAGATGCTAAGTATATCAGTTGCTTGGTAGCTAGTACTTGTTTTTAGATGGCTGAAAAAACGAATAACAACTAAACAGTTGTGCCTAATCCAGCTACAAACCCTGATTGGTAGGTGCCTATTTGCGTTGTTTTCTTTATCCACTTGAGTAGATCTCTAAGGATTGATCGGGCAAAGATTTTTCCCGGTATGTCAAGGAGGGCTATTGGGCGGAAATTCAGGGGATCCTTTCGATTGCCCTTCTTGAATGTAGGAATGATAATGGAAGTTTTCCATGATTTTGGAATTAAACCAGAGATTATGATTTTCGGAAATATTAGTTAAAATGTGAACCCAAGGGTCGAGATGGGCTTTTAGCATGGTATTAGATAGCCCATCTGGACCTGGAGCTCGAGAGGAACTTAATCTGTTGATTTGTATATGAATATCTAAATGATCAAATACCAGAGGTTGTGGGTCATTTTTGCCAATGTGTGGCTTCTGAGTAGATTCTTGTCAAATATAGTTGAAAAATGGGTGACCCACATTTGGGCACTGATTGCATTAAGTAGAAGAGAAGACGTAGCATTGTTAATTCCATCTTTTAATAGTCTACATATTTCGGCGCTCGATTTTGAGTCAAGGGCCAATAACATGCGTTCACCTGCTAACTGCAGTTTTTGCGCTTCATATTGTTTGAGGTGATTTTTATAGACTGTATGTGCTTTGGCTATTTTATTTAGGATATTTTGGGAATTATTTAATTTGATCCATTGTATGTCTCTTCTCATAGTGGCTTTCATGTTTTGAACTACAGGATCGTATGAATATGTATGAATAATTATCTACCTAGCACATTTTTGAGCAGTTTCCATGAAGAATAGCAGTGTTTCAGTGTATACGACATCCTTACAAACATTTGATACACTAAGTTCTTTTTGTAACAGAGTTGAGAATCTATTGAGTTTGGAGTCGTTCCATGTAATCCTGTTCCTCGCTTATCCAAGCTCAATGTGAGGCTTATAGTAATCACAAGCTATCCGTTGCATTTGAACCCACGTGATTCCCAGAATGTCATGATCGCTGTGTAGAGTTGGGATGGTGTTAAAACTTTGTACATTATTGATCGAATGTGTGGGGACGAATACATAGTCCAATATAGCGCACAAGGCATCTCTGTACCACGTTGGGTTGGGAGGAATATTTCCATCAATCGTACCGTTCAGCGTTGTGAAACTTCTCTCGCTCATGAAGCTCATCCATCGAGCGGCTTGTGTGGTTACCATAGGAGCTTTAGGCCTGATACATCTTACGTTAAGGTCTCCAAAAATTACAATGGTATCTGTTGTTCGATCAGTTGCAATCAAATCCAACATGTTGGTCACCAGTTCAAAAAAAACATCATCATCTATTATGACTGGATTCCATTATAAATTCAGAATGGCTGTGTCGGTGCCAAGGTGGCTCAATAGGTTTGACGAGGAAAGTTTTGTTAATTGTACACAAGGATGGGGAGAAGCCCAAGGGATAAGGCTACTTTGTTATCCTAAGTCCGTTAGCAGACCCGCAGAAGGTCTTCCCTTCACATGTGAAATCGCAGGAATCCAACATATCTCATAGCCTGGCCAAGTAGGTTCAATTGTTATCCAAGTTTCTTGTAATGCTATGATATCCTAGATGGTTAGGGGATTTTATTAATTATGTCTCATCAAATGGTTGAACCCCCTTGTGTTCCACACAGCCATCTTGATATTAGAAAATGGAAATGAGTCCTGGCATTTGTAATTTCTTTGTCTAGTGGTGTCATTGATGGTGTTTGTTAGCCAAGACCACGATGAGTCTCTAGTATTCTGGTGAGTCGCTTTAAAGGACACTTCTCTTGGTTTTAATCAAGTGGCAAATGTACTCTCTTGTTATGATACCATTCATTTTATCGTTTCATTGTGGATTGTAATCATGATGTTTGCACATTTTTACATTTGCACATTTGTAATTTTGCACAATTGTATTTTGCACATTGAATTAAAGTGAATTTTACACTTGAATTTTAGATCAGATATTTTGAAATTGTTTTAGATTTTGGGACCATCTTGCACTTGTAAATTGTTCTGTTTCACGTATGATCTTATAAACCTGTTTGTAAAGGTTTTTAACAAACCAAAGGTACATTTTTTTAAAAAAGATACTTCTCGAATTTAGATGGCCCTGGTTGCCTAGACAGTTGATGAGCAGGGCTTAAAATCTAATTGAACATGAAGGCTCAGCTACGGTTGGTCTACGTATACAATATCTAATTTAAAACCATGATGCCTCCATTTGTCTTTTGTGTTCCATATTCATTCTTTGATGATTTGTGATGGAATAGTTAGAGAAACTGTGTCCATTCTCCTATTGTTGATATATTGAATATATTGAATGTCTTGTGAATGAATTCGTCTTAGAGTGGATATGGATCTGAATGCTGTGATCATTGTTGTTCTGTGAGGGAAAGGGATCTTCTCTTTGCCTATCCAACATTGCTAGAATCAGCACATCTGATTGTTTGATAGGCCAGTATCATTTCCATTACCCTTGTCCACAGTGGTGGAATGTGCATCCCATTGGTTATCGGGCAATTCATCTCCAATGTGCACTTTTCTTTTGGAACGCATGCATGGTTCCTGCATCTGACTTGGACGTGTATTTAAGTTCTCCCTTACAGTGAGGATATTCTCCGGGTTGTTCTGAGAGTTGCAAGAACAAGCTCTTTTTTGTTCTTATCATTTATTTATTTTTTGGTTAAAAAACCTTTACAAAATTTGAATCATATTTATCACGTATTAGACACATTTTACATATACAAATCATAAAACACATTTAAAACAGATATAAAATGTACCATTTTTTGTCATTTCATATCATTGTCCATTTGCAAGACATATATTCATACAATAAATTTGAAATGCATTCTAATTGGTATATACTTTAAACGAAGGTTTAAAAATTTAAATCATACATCTGAATTAGTTTATTTTCCTTAGATTTCAAATCTCACGAGTTCCTTTTCTATGATTTTTAAAAAATTACTCAGTGCTAAAATTAATGGGTAGTGTACACCGTTCATAATTCGTTCCCATAGAAATGTGGTACAGTCAGTAAACTCAATATTAACAAATTTAGCCAGATAAAACGTCTGTAGACCTTTAAAGTAACCACACTCCAATACTAACAGGGTAATTCATAGAAAATCGCACAAAAGTGGCGCACGCGACTGGTGCACAGCATGCCCGTGCGAATGTCTGCGCCAGCCGCGTGCGCTAAAACCGATTTCCGCGCACAGCGTATTCATGGATTTTCGCATCCAAAACCAGCCGTGGCGCAGCGTGGCGCAGCGACCCTGCAGCAGCGCCAGTTACGCTCCCAAGAACACCCTCGCGCAAGGAAAAGCTCTCAAAATCCCCAAATAATCGTAAAGGGCTGCGCCAACCCTGGACCAGTTCACAGGGCTGGCAAACAGCAAACGCCAAGCGGGGACCGTGTATTTCAGTGGTTCGCGGGAAGTTCCACACGCAATTGTCCTGTGTACGTGTGCATCAGGGGTGCGCGGGAAGTATCACACACAAATTCAGCTGGGTACGTGTATTTCAGGGGTGCGTGGGAATCTCCACACGCGATTGGCCCCGTGCGAGCATGGTACGTGTATTCCAGGGGTGCGCGGGAAGTTCCACATGCAATTCCATCAGGGTACGTGTATTTCAGGGGTGCGCGGGAAGTTCCACACGCGATTGGCCCCGTGCGAGCAGGGTACGTGTATTCCAGGGGTGTGCGGGAAGTTCCACACGCGATTCCATCAGGGTACGTGCATTGCAGGGGTGCGCGGGAAGTTCCACACGCGATTTCAGCAGGGTACGTGTATTGCAGGGGTGCGCGGGAAGTTCCACACGCGATTTCAGCAGGGTACGTGTATTGCAGGGGTGCGCGGGAAGTTCCACACGCAATTACAGCAGGGTACGTGTATTTCAGGGGTTCTGGGGAGTACTACACGTGAATTGGCGGTGTGGGTCCTCCCAGGTGTACGCTCCACAACCTCCACGGCCCCTGCAGGCAGCCCACACCACGGGGGACTACCCTGCACCCCTGCCCATGTCACCACCCCTACCCCCCAGCAGTCAGGGGCAGCATCCACCAAGCCCCCACTCATGTCCCCTATCACCCCCACCCCCCGCAGTGCAGGGGCAGCCTCCACCAGGCCCCCACCCATGTCTACCACCACCCCCACCCCCCAGCCACCAGGGGCAGCCTCCACCAGGCCCCCACTCATGTCTCCCACCACCCCCACCCCCCCAGCAGTCAGGGGCAGCCTCCACCAAGCCCCCACTCATGTCCCCTATCACCCCCACCCCCCGCAGTGCAGGGGCAGCCTCCACCAGGCCCCCACTCATGTCTCCCACCACCCCCACCCCCCCACAGCGCAGGGGCAGCCTCCACCAGGCCCCCACTCATGTCTCCCACCACCCCCACCCCCCGCAGTCAGGGGCACCCTCCACCAGGCCCCCACTCATGTCTCCCACCACCCCTATCACCCCCAGCCACCAGGGGCAGCCTCCACCAGGCCCCCACTCATGTCTCCCACCACCCCCACCCCCCAGCAGTCAGGGGCAGCCTCCACCAAGCCCCCACTCATGTCCCCTATCACCCCCACCCCCCCGCAGTGCAGGGGCAGCCTCCACCAAGCCCCCACTCATGTCTCCCACCACCCCCACCCCCCCGCAGTCAGGGGCAGCCTCCACCAAGCCCCCACTCATGTCTCCCACCACCCCCACCCTCCAGCAGTCAGGGGCAGCCTCCACCAAGCCCCCACTCATGTCCTCTATCACCCCCACCCCCCCGCAGTGCAGGGGCAGCCTCCACCAGGCCCCCACCCATGTCTACCACCACCACCACCCCCCAGCCACCAGGGGCAGCCTCCACCAGGCCCCCACTCATGTCTCCCACCACCCCCACGCCCCAGCCACCAGGGGCAGCCTCCACCAGGCCGCCACCCATGTACCCCTGCACCCCCACCCCCCCAGCCACAGGGGGCAGCCTCCACCAAGCCCCCACTCATGTCCCCTATCACCCCCACCCCTCAGCCACCAGGGGCAGCCTCCACCAGGCCCCCACTCATGTCTCCCACCACCCCCACCCCCCTGCAGTCAGGGGCAGCCTCCACCAAGCCCCCACTCATGTCCCCTATCAACCCCACCCCCCCGCAGTGCAGGGGTAGCCTCCACCAGGCCCCCACTCATGTCTCCCACCACCCCCACCCCCTCGCAGTCAGGGGCAGCCTCCACCAAGCCCCCACTCATGTCTCCCACCACCCCCACCCCCCAGCAGTCAGGGGCAGCCTCCACCAAGCCCCCACTCATGTCCC
The DNA here is from genome assembly GCF_040938575.1 of Ambystoma mexicanum. NCBI lineage: Eukaryota > Metazoa > Chordata > Amphibia > Caudata > Ambystomatidae > Ambystoma > Ambystoma mexicanum. The sequence goes on along the minus strand of NC_090929.1, from coordinate 57,350,196 downwards.
CTATCACCCCCACTCCCCCGCAGTGCAGGGGCAGCCTCCACCAGACCCCCACCCATGTCTACCACCACCCCCACCCCCCAGCCACCAGGGGCAGCCTCCACCAGGCCCCCACTCATGTTTCCCACCACCCCCACCCCCCAACCACCAGGGGCAGCCTCCACCAGGCCCCCACCTATGTACCCCTACACCCCCACCCCCCCAGCCACCAGGGGCAGCCTCCACCAAGCCCCCACTCATGTCCCCTATCACCCCCACCCCCAGCCACCAGGGGCAGCCTCCACCAGGCCCCCACTCATGTCTCCCACCACCCCTACCCCCCAGCCACCAGGGGCAGCCTCCACCAGGCCCCCACTCATGTCTCCCACCACCCCCACCCCCCAGCAGTCAGGGGCAGCCTCCACCAAGCCCCCACTCATGTCCCCTATCACCCCCACCCCCCCGCAGTGCAGGGGCAGCCTCCACCAGGCCCCCACTCATGTCTCCCACCACCCCCACCCCCCTGCAGTCAGGGGCAGCCTCCCACCACCCCCACCCCCCAGCAGTCAGGGGCAGCCTCCACCAAGCCCCCACTCATGTCCCCTATCACCCCTACCCCCCGCAGTGCAGGGGCAGCCTCCACCAGGCCCCCACCCATGTCTACCACCACCCCCACCCCCCAGCCACCAGGGGCAGCCTCCACCAGGCCCCCACTCATGTCTCCCACCACCCCCACCCCCCAGCCACCAGGGGCAGCCTCCACCAGGCCCCCACTCATGTCTCCCACCACCCCCACCCCCCCAGCAGTCAGGGGCAGCCTCTACCAAGCCCCCACTCATGTCCCCTATCACCCCCACCCCCCCCGCAGTACAGGGGCAGCCTCCACCAGGCCCCCACTCATGTCTCCCACCACCCCCACCCCCCCCGCAGTCAGTGGCAGCCTCCACCAGGCCCCCACTCATGTCTCCCACCACCCCCACCCCCTCGCAGTCAGGTGCACCCTCCACCAGGCCCCCACTCATGTCTCCCACCACCCCTACCCCCCAGCCACCAGGGGCAGCCTCCACCAGGCTGCCACTCATGTCTCCCACCACCCCCACCCCCCAGCAGTCAGGGGCAGCCTCCACCAAGCCCCCACTCATGTCCCCTAACACCCCCACCCCCCAGCAGTCAGGGGCAGCCTCCACCAGGCCCCCACTCATGTCCAACTCATGTACCCCTGCACCCCCACCCCCCAGCACTGTGGGGCACCTGCCAGCAGGCCCCCACTCATGTCCAACTCATGTTCCCCACCACCCCCACCCCCCAGCACTGTGGGGCACCTGCCAGCAGGCCCCCACTCATGTCCAACTCATGTACCCCTGCACCCCCACCCCCCAGCACTGTGGGGCACCTGCCAGCAGGCCCCCACTCATGTCCAACTCATGTACCCCTGCACCCCCACCCCCCAGCACTGTGGGGCACCTGCCAGCAGGCCCCCACTCATGTCCAACTCATGTTCCCCAGCCAACATGTCATCACAATCTAGATCCCTGGTCCCTATGGTCAGCCTCCAAATGCAAAACACCCACCCGAGTATTGCATCCACCCACCGATAATTGGCAATTACATGACAGAACACCAATTGCAAGTTCCGAAACAAACACATTTCCCTCACATACACCCAATGGGTGTCAGTGAATCTCAAAAGCCATATCATGATATGCATTAAACCAATGAGATGATACTACACATTGAAGTGTGATAAAAAAATATGTATTGAAGGAAAAATAATTAGAATCAAAAATAAAGAAACAGAAATGTGAATGTACAAAAATGAAAAGAAGCATGTCCGTTCAAAAAAACAAAACCATAAATAAAAATCCTAAGTAATGGTGTCCAAAGTCACTGTCCAGAAATCAAAATCCAATGTGAAAAAAAATAGAAAGCCATTGCTCCATGGTGAAAATGCGAAAGAAAAATACAATCCAACAGTGAACTATGTACATACGAACAAGCCAGGGTCCATTATCCCAACAACAGAAAGGAAACCTATCTAACTACACTGACTAATAAAATAAACTATATACAAAAATGTGGCCAATGTCCGAAAGGTCCAAAATAAATCCCACAAAAAATGAAACCTAACACTACCTACATAACTATGTACAAGGGCAGCGGGCTAGTTCGAGGGCTCACTTGTGGATGTCCCGGGCCAGGGCATCATCGAACTCCTGCTCAATGTCCCGGAGGCGGTCCTCCTCCATGGCCCCGAGGGTCCGCAGGGCCGTCGACGTGTCCACCTCCAAACCCCTGCGGATTGCCTCGAGGCACTCGGCCCGCCTCAGGGCCCTCCGCATGGAGTTCTCCGCCCTGACCATTGTCAGCCGTGCCTCTTCCGCCCGCTGCCGCTCCGCATCTATGGCGTGGCCCAACCGCTGCCACACGGAAGACACTCTCTGTCCTGGGTCCTCCTGCCCTCCGGCCGATGCCTGCCCCTCCGATGTTGAAGGCCCCGAGCCTTCATGGCTCCCACCACGTTGTTGCTGCGCCTCTGCCCGTGCACTGCCTCCTGCTGCCTGCACATCCTCTGCCGGCTGGGGTGCAGTCGTTGACGTGGCCACCCCTGCTGGACGTCCGACTCCCGACTGTGGCAGGGATGCCTCCTCCACCAGCCTGGCCGCACTGTCCGAGGCAGCTCCACAGGGCACCCAGGTGACTGATGGGTGGGAAGATGGCACGGAGGACGACTGGCGCGTAGGGGGTTCAGTTGAGGAGGGGGTCGTAGCAAGCCCCATCATACGGAGGAATCCGACCTGGGTGACCTGTCCCAGCAGGCTAACGTGGTCAATGAGCCATTCGAGATGACGTGCAGTCTCCTCATGAAAAGACTGCAGGTCACCTCGCATGGCCCGTTGACGCAACGCCACACCACTCAGAACAGGCTCAACCCGGACCCGGATAGCCACGTCCGCAGGCAGAGGAAGGCCAGTTGTCGTGAGCTCATCCCCTGCCTGAAAACGGGTCTGAACGTAGGCATCCCTGCTGGTGCAAGATGATGCAGGGACAGGATCAGGGACAGGATTGCACACAGGCACCTCTGCGGCGGCCTGTGCTGCCTCCTGTCCCTTGTCCTGCACTGCACCACTAGCACCAGTGGGACCCCCGCCTCCAGACTCCGTCTCTGTTGCTTGCACGGCCTCCTCCTCCACCAAACCCCCCACCAACCTGGATGACTCCGTGCCATCTTCCCCCGTTGGGCCCTGTGGGGTCCCAGCTGCCCCTTCTGCTGCCGAGGAGTCCAACTCCAACCTCTGCCTCTTGGACCTCCCCCCGGCAGCTGCGGCCTGGGACGCGGCACCGGACTCCTCACTCCCCAACGAGATCACAACCTGGGAGGGGAGCCGGGCCTTGAGTCTCCGGCTGGCGGTGCGATCCCCGCCGCTGTGCTCCACAGCACCCTCTCCGCCCTCTTCATCAGTTGACGCTGCAGACAGGGAGAAATAAAACACAGGCATCAGGACACTGTACAATGGACACATACACACATGACAGTTGTACATGAGTGGCATTGGCAAACCTCAGACATGGCATCACAATCACCAACACACATGTCATTTCAACTCGCACACATGAGCCATAGCACAGCCATATCGCAACTGCCAGCACCATCCATACACATACAACAGCATGAGCAGGCAAAGGTGAGCCAGACATCACATGCCACACAGGAAGTGCACCACACATGTACACACACCACCACACCTGCATGCATGTGTACACCTCTGCCAAGTGTCGCAGTATTCAGATGGGCATCCATGTCACATCTGCCCATCAGGCTTCCACATACCGCTGTCACATGCATCCATGTTGCATCACTCTTGCACCCTTGTCAAATACACACACATGCACATGTACACAGTGCTGATACATGCAGCTGAAAACAACATACATGCGTGACATCACGGACATGTCTACTTACATACACATTCATCCAAACATGTGTGCCCACACAACTGCATTCGGCATGCAAGCCTACACACACAAGCACCATCCATGTCTCACACATACCAGCCCTCGCATGTGTTAGCCCCACGGCCCTGTACACCCCCACCCATACTCGACCCCACACAAACAGATGTGCAACCTGCACACTACTGAAAAATCACCACACGCACAGCTCACAATCAGGATGCATGTACACTTACCGCTCGACTCCAGACGGGTCAGCCTCTCAAGGACCTGGACGTGGAGCGCTGGGGATATGCGTTCCAGGACCCTCATCTGTTCTTCCGACAAGTGGCCCCGGCGCCCCTTGGCATCCGCTGCCTTCAAGAGGCGCCGGGCCTTGTTCAGGGTCCTGGACCTGAAGTCCTCCCAGCGCTTCTTGACATGTTGGAAGTCGCGGACTGCCACCCCCTCCGCGTTGATGGCAGTCACGATGTCAGTCCAGATCCGAGTCCGTCCTTCCTTGTCGGCGCGGAAACTTCCAAAGAGGGCATCATACTGCCCCAGGACTTGCTCCACCAGGACACCAACTTCGGTGGCACTGATGCTGGTGCCCCTCTGCCTCTCTGGCCGGGGGTTGTCAGTGGTCTCAGATGGTGTTTGCCCCGACATGACAACCCCAGAGGCAGGAGTGGGTGGGCAACTGGGTCCTGGGGATGGGCTGTGGAGCGATGTAATCCCAGTCGGGAGTTTTCGGTTCCAGCAGGGGTGGTCACAGCAACAGCACCCCTGGCTGATGTGCAGGCAGCAAATGGCAGGGCACGTGGGCAGCAGGCAGTCAGGCAGCAGCAGATGGCAGGTGGGAGCGTGCTCGGGGCTCTGGGGGGCAGTAGTTCGGCCTTCTGGGCAGGAGCGTGGTCTTCCGTTTGCTTACGCGTGGCCAGCTTGATACGGAGTGATTTGGCACGTGAAAATCCTGCACGTCTGCGTGTAAATCGAGGAAAGGCCCTAAGCGCGTATGCACGCCAGCACGCAAATGCGATTTCATCGGACCAAAGGCCCTTAGTGCGTGAGCGCGTCTGTTACGTGAGGCGCGTGGGTGTTCCCCTCATTACACGTGATCACAGAGCACACGTGGATTTCCACCAATCACGTGTGGAACTTCCTGCGCACCCCCAGTAATACACGTACCCAGGCCAATCGCGTGTACGCTCACTTCCCTCCGAATACACGCGATGACACTCGGACGTGCAGTTTTACCACGTGTGCTCGCATTTGCGATTTCATTGGCCCAAAGGCCACCATGCGCAGCTGTGACATCACGCGCATGGCCGTAGAGAATGGCACATGTAAAAATGAAGAGAAACACGTCCGAGTGTCAAAGCGCGTAATTGGTGGAAATGGCCTCATTGCGTATGCGCGTCTGTGACGTGTGTATAAAAGGTACATGTAGGACGCCATTTCCTTGTACGTGCTTTTCGTGGAGAGCGAGTGGGTGAAATCTGTACTTCTTGTCGGTTCACACGCGATTTACTTCACAGTGTTTCCAGTTCGTACTCCCTGTTACCTCTGACAGTTTTTTCTCTTTTCCTCTTTTTCCTGGGCCTGTTTCCTCAAACAGCTTCCCTACTACTGTTGTCCTGTCTCCTCAGTCAGCGTACAATTCTTCTTTTGGCGGGGGCGTTGCCAACGCGCACACGCGCATATTTTGCATGCTTTTGTTCCTGGCAGACGGTGAGTCGCGCACGTATCTAACATCTGTGCTTGCCCCGTGTGTTGCGTACCCCTTCAGAGGTCATTCTAGGCTGCGTGTGACACGCATACGTTCATTCTTGTGTTCCTGGGTGCCACAGCGTAGTGCAGGTTTTTTTTTCAACGCACGTGGTCTAGGAGGGGTTGCGTGCACCTTACTTCCCATTTTTGGGGTGCCTGTGCGTTGCGTGACCCGTCATCTTTCCCCAGGGGTGACATACAGCCTTGCTAGAGCACTAGGGTACGATTACCATCTGGTACCCAGGCCCTTTGACCCCCAATTGCCCAGGACAATAGTTCACATCAACTCCCATACGCACAATAACATCAGTGCCATGGCTGGGAGGCGAACAAGCCGTAAGGGTGGCAAAGGTGGCCGAGCCCCAAGTGGTGGCCGTGGTGGATCCGGTAGGGGACGTGGCCGTGACTTGCAGGGTGCCCCTAGCCCCCCATGTGTGGAGGAGCAGTCAGGGACACCCATGCCCCCCCCCGGTTGAGGTTACCGTGGCTGACACCATCCATGCTCAGCCCTTGTTGGACCAGCCCACTGTGGAACCAGACCTGGCACAGGGTGAATCCATGGCTGACTTCCAGGTCAGCAGGTCTAGGCCATGTGCACCGGTGAACGTTGGTCTCATCAGGCCACGTTGATCAGGGGCAGCTAGGTCATCTGCTGCCCCGCGTAGGCAGGCTGGGGAGGCTGCAGGGGCAGCTGCGGCTCCATCCACCCCACCTCTCACACACCCAGCGAGGACAGTGTCGGTCCAAGTCCATCATGCTGACATTCCCCCTGACACCATCACACTTGAGATAATGCCTGCACCAACTCCCATGCTGAGTGTGCAATCCTACGCTCCTGCCCCTAGTGTCCAGAGTGGCGCAGGACACTCCGGATCCCCACCACCTTCCAAGCGGAAGAGGAAGAGTGCTCGTCCAATAGAGGCTGATGCCCCAGAAACGGCTACACAGTCCGGCCCGTCAAGGAAGCCCAGCTTCAATGAGGCCGAACTGAATGCACTTGTGTCCGCACATGACCGCGAAATGGTGATTGTTGCAGGATCCAAGACCACACCTGCACAACGTCAGGCACACTGGCAGACCATTGCGGACATCATAAGTGCCCTTGGAATCGTGAGGCGCACAGCTAATGATTGCTACAAGCGCTGGAATGACCTGAAGCGCAGGGCAAAGAATAAGCTGACCTCAAGTCATGCCGCAACTCTAGTGACTGGAGGTGGGTCTCCAGCAGACGACATAGAACTCACTCCACATGAGCAGGTTGCTGGGACCTACGTCACGGAGGAACAAATCCAAGGTGTGGCAGTAGTGGCAGATTACAAGGCATTGTCCGGTGAGTGCACATGCATGTGTGTGTCATCCATGTGCATGTTGTGTGTGGGAGGGCTTCTGTTTGTGTGCCAGGGGAGGGTGTGTGTGCCTGAGTGGTTCGGCTCACCCATGTGCCTCTTCCTAAACATTCTTGCCACCAGCATTTGGGTATAGCAGCATCCCTTCGGCCAACATTAGACATCCAGCCCAACACCACGCCAGTTGCCCCTGGAGTGTCATCTTGCCACTACACTGTTGCTTATTTACCTCTGTTAATTCAGGCAGATTGTTTGCATACCACCACTTTTACTCGGGATTTCTCAGTCCTATTGTCACATGTCTGACATGGCTATGGTACAGTGGACTGGCTCAGTTTTGTGGACATGATTAGTTTAGAAATGTGCCTGTGCTTTAGGACCATTTTTGACTGGAAGCTGCATGTTAAACATTAGAACCATTACAATGCAAAAAAATATATCATATGAACAATCTGGACTGAATGAACAATTGGTGACCTCCTCTCCCTCTTCACTTCATGGCTAGGGTACATGCCATCTGTGTGATGGCATGTGTATTTGACCTGCCAATCACTGGCCAATGTGTGCTGGCACTGCTAGGCAGTATGCAGCAAATGTGTTCATCTTCCATCTTGGTGTCATCAATGTGTGGCATCTGCCTCCCCATCACACGCAGTGACGGTGCATGCATGGGAGTGTTTTAGTCATGTGGGACATGTGTCAATCAAGTACTGTTTCTGTAGCCTCTCAGCACTCATTGTGTGCCATAGTGCTAATGCCTGTTTCCATTTGTTTTCTTTTATGTCTTTGCAGGGGAAGACGCACCTGATACTGCTGGGGTTGTGGAGATGGTGCAGACCCAGGAGGGGTCTGAGGGCCGACCGACCACCAGTGAGGGACGTGGTGTGGTGGTGGGTGAGAACCCACAACTGCTGCAGGTCGTGCTCTCAAGGGGTGTCTCTGGCTGCACCTCCCCGAGCTGTACTCAGGTGTTGATTCGGATGATGAGACCTACGTGCCGTCGCAGGTGAGTGTTCCTGGGAGGGATTCTGTTCTGTCCGACCCACCTGCACCAGGGTTAGAACCCTCAATGGGGATGTCAGTGTTGGTGGGTACGCCTTTGGTGGTTACGGATGCAGGGTCACACTCCGCGACATCTGATCCTGTTCCTGGGCCAGCAGATCAGAGGGGGAATGCAGTCCTGCAGCCTCAGGCAGTGCCGGCACAGCAAGGTGCAGTTTGCCTTGCCCCAGACAGGTGTGGTGCCCGCCGACGTGGTGGCCGTACGCCACCTGGCAAAACTGCATGGGAGCAATCCATTTACGGTATGGCAACCCAACAGGCAGCATCATCAGAGATGATGGCTCAGGCCATGGATAGGGTGGCCACTTCCATTGTCTCCCCCGAAAGGCTGATGGAGCGACTACAGCAGGCAACCGACTCCATCTGCCAGTCACACAGGGAGGACATGTTGGCGTCCAACAGGGACAGGCGGGCGGCACTGGCGACTCTGCAGGAAGCCATCTCCATAGAGTCCCAGGGCCACAGGGAAGCCCTGAGGCTGGAACTCCTTCACCTCAGGACGACTCTTGTTGAGCTTGAGGCTTCAACAAACCGAAGGACAGAACAGCAGCTGGAGCGTCTCACCCGTACGCTCTCAGCTGAGATGCAGGCAACTAGGGCGGAGGTCCGGGCATCCCGTGAGTTGTTGCATGGGGACCTCCGCACACTCATCCTCCAGAACGAGACCTACCACACCCGCATGCTTGCAGCCATGGAGGAACAGACTAGGGCCTTGCGTGGGCTGTCTCCCATAGTGCCACCATCTCCGGATGCAGCTGCACAGGGTGAGAATAGCGACAGCAGTGATACTCCCACAATAGGGTAGCCGTGTGGGCCATGAGCCCATGGAGGTGTTTTTTTTTCGCAAGATCCACACAGGTGGGTTTTGGTGTGCACCCTGTCCTCGGACCTCCTGGGTGGCCTCCCCAACCACCCCGGTCCCATTAATTTTTTTTTTTTTTTTTGGGGGACATTTTCTTGCCTTGTGTGGCTCCCGTGGGCATACGCTGCATTGTGGCTGGGCACATGCAGGCTTGTCATGGATTTGGTTCAGATGCTTGGATTTTTGTCACACACACCCTTCCTGCTTCCCGTTTTCATGGGCTTGCAAAGGGTGTGCCCAAATGGCATTGACGTACATGGTGACATTGGACTCCCATGAGCTGTGTGGGCAGTCTGTAGTCAATACTGTGTATACATTCATAGTGCATATTGTTGTTGTATTGTACATTGCGTGGTGTATTGATATGTGCCTCTGCATCCATCTCATCCTCCATATTTGCAGGTCCATTCCTCCATGTCTTCACAATGCAGTCCACCTTGGAACTGGAGTCCATGTTGTAAGCAGTGCACCTACACTCTTGCGTGGCGCTAACACCGTATACTTGCAAGTGTTCGGAGGGCTGTCATCATCAGGTGGTGAGGCTAGCAAATTTTTAAGTCTGTAATGTCATGTTTAAGTTAGGTTGGAGGTTGTGTAGGTGATTGGTATTATTGGTAAGTATTTGGTAATGTGGGCTGTAGGTCCTGCATTACTGTGGGCATTTCATGTGTGGCCAGGTTTCCATTAGGGACACTGTAGCTGCTGACACTTGGGGCATGTTGTGGGGATTCATTTCTTTCCTCTCACAATGCATGACATGCCATGGTGTGTTGTGTGGCCGTGCCATGGAGGGGGTGGGTGACATGGCACTGTTTTCATGTAGTATTTTGCAAGTGGGTATTCATTTCTGCAGCATGGAAGCGTCTTTTCATGACACTGCATTGGTGGTGTTTGTGTAGGTAGAGATGCACACATTGTGACACTTCCACATGAACAATCTAAGGCTGCTATGGTTTCTGACAGTTGACAGTCCCTTTGTTCGTCTTAATTGTCAGGTCGAGTCATCATTGCTTATCAGATGGTATGTGCCAGGCCTGTGTGCACTCCACTGGGGTATGATTTTCTATGTGAAGTAATTAGCCACCAGCTGCCTCACCCCGTGCCCTCTCCCCTCCCATGCGCAGCGGGCATGCATGTGGTTGGGGATGTGGGGGCACCACCATGTCCACGGCCAGGCCCCAGCGTGTTGCAACATTGTGCAGGACACATGCTGCCACTATGATCCTGCACACTACTGGGGGCGCATATAACAGCTGCCCGCCAGACCGGTCAAGGGAGCGAAAGCGTGACTTGAGCACTCCGAATGTGCGCTCCACTATGCCCCGGGTTGCAATGTGGGCTGTGTTGTATCTTACCTCTGGAGGCGTGATGGTGTTCCGAATTGGCGTCATCATGTAGGTGCTCAGAGGGTAGGCACTGTCCCCTGGTGAGGAGGTGATGGGTATCATTAGTGGGGTAGTGACATAACTCTGCATCTGACATGCATGCATGTGCAGTGGCATTCATACTCACCAAGCAGCCCTGTATCACCATGCCGTCCAGCTTCTAGGTCCCGGCTTAGGGTAGACATTCGGTAAATGAAGCTGTCGTGGGTGGACCCTGGATAGTTGGCATATACTGAGATGATGATTCCCTTAGCATTACATACTACCTGCACGTTGATGGAATGCCAGTGCTTGCGGTTCCTATAGATGTGCTCAGATGCCCTGGGGGGACGTAGTGCCACATGGGTGCAGTTAATGGCACCTAGCACTTTTGGAAATTGTGCCACACCGTAGAAATCGAGGGTGGCAGCCTGCCTTTCTGCAGGTGTCCTGGGCAGGTATATGTGCCTACGGAATGATGGGCGTGCAGTGATGATGTTCAAGACCTGGTGTAGCAGCGTGACTGCATGGCCTGTGACACCCCACCCACTATGGCACTTGTCCGCTGAAAGGATCCTGTGGCCAAGAAGGGCAGTACATTGAGGACCTTCTCCAGGGGGCTGAGTGCTTGGGAGCACAGGGTGGGTGATGTGAGGTCATCCTCCCACTCACTGACCAGGTCCAGTATTATGTGTGGGGGAAACCTGTACCTCCCATACACCTGGTCATTAGGCATCCCAAAAAGGCTGGTTCTGGGAGTGAAAATTCGGGCCCTCACTATCCTCCTCCTCCTCCTTTGGTAACCCACGGCCACTGCTGCTAGGAATGGTATATTCATCCTGGCGTATGAGCTTGTTTGTGATTTACACGCACTTTTATGCTGCGCGGGTCGACGTACGCCTGCTTCATGCTGGCGTACGTGTGTCAGGATTGGACCCTTTTTCGGCACGTCGTAGGCGAACGTGTGAATCTTCCCGCCCACACCAGGAATACATGTAGCACACTCTCACAGGCACAGTCGCGGGTAAATATTCCCGCCCACCCCTGGAATACATGTGACCCACTCTCACAGGCCCAATCGCGTGTGGAAGTTCACGCGCACCCCGAAGTACACGTACCCAGGCAAATCACGTGTGGAAGTTCACACGCACCCCCAGTAATACACGTACCCAGGCAAATCGCGTGTGGAAGTTCACGCGCACCCCGAAGTATACGTACAATCGCGTGTGGAACTTCACGCGCACCACGAAGTACACGTACCCAGACGAATTGCACGGCTGGGGGGTGGGGGTGGTGGGAGACATGAGTGGGGGCTTGGTGGAGGCTGCCCCTGACTGCTGGGGGGTGGGGGTGATAGGGGACATGAGTGGGGGCTTGGTGGAGGCTGCCCTGACTGCTGGGGGGCGGGGGTGATAGGGGACATGAGTGGGGCTTGGTGGAGGCTGCCCCTGACTGCTGGGGGGTCGGGGTGATAGGGGACAGGAGTGGGGGCTTGGTGGAGGCTGCCCCTGACTGCTGGGGGGTGGGGGTGGTGGGAGACATGAGTGGGGGCTTGGTGGAGGCTGCCCCTGACTGCTGGGGGGTGGGGGTGGTGGGAGACATGAGTGGGGGCCTGGTGGAGGGTGCCCCTGGTGGCTGGGGGGTGGGGGTGGTGGGAGACATGAGTGTTGGCTTGGTGGAGGCTGCCCCTGACTGCTGTGGGGTGAGGGTGGTGGGAGACATGAGTGGGGGGCTTGGTGGAGGCTGCCCCTGACTGCGAGGGGGTGGGGGTAGTGGGAGACATGAGTGGGGGCCTGGTGGAGGGTGCCCCTGGTGGCTGGGGGTGGGGGTGGTGGGAGACATGAGTGGGGGCTTGGTGGAGGCTGCCCTGACTGCTGGGGGTGGGGTGATAGGGGACATGAGTGGGGGCTTGTTGGAGGCTGCCCCTTGCTGCTGGGGGGTGGGGGTGATAGGGGACATGAGTGGGGGCTTGGTGGAGGCTGCCCCTGACTGCGGGGGGGTGGGGGTAATAGGGGACATGAGTGGGGGCCTGGTGGAGGCTGCCCCTGGTGGGTGGGGGTGGGGGTGGTGGGAGACATGGGTGGGGGCCTGGTGGGAGGCTGCCCCTGGTGGCTGGGGGGTGGGGGTGGTGGGGGACATGAATGGGGGCCTGGTGGAGGCTGCCCCTGCACTGCAGGGGGGTGGGGTGATGGGGGACATGAGTGGGGGCTTGGTGGAGGGTGCCCCTGGTGCTGGGGGGTGGGGGTGGTGGGAGACATGAGTGGGGGCCTGGTGGAGGCTGCCCCTGGTGGCTGGGGGGTGGGGGTGGTGGGAGACATGGGTGGGGGCCTGGTGGAGGCTGCCCCTGGTGGCTGGGGGTGGGGGTGGTGGGAGACATGAGTGGGGGCCTGGTGGAGGGTTCCCCTGCACTGCGGGGGGGTGGGGGTAATAGGGGACATGAGTGGGGGCTTGGTGGAGGATGCCCCTGGTGGCTGGGGGGTGGGGGTGCAGGGGTACATGGGGTGGGGGCCTGGTGGAGGCTTCCCCTGGTGGCTGGGGGGTGGGGGTGGTGGGAGACATGAGTGGGGGCCTGGTGGAGGCTGCCCCTGGTGGCTGGGGGGTGGGGGTAATAGGGGACATGAGTGGGGGCCTGGTGGAGGCTGCCCCTGGTGGCTGGGGGTAGGGGGTGGTGGGAGGCATGAGTGGGGGCCTGGTAGAGGCTGCCCCTGCACTGTGGGGGGTGGGGGTGATAGGGGACATGAGTGGGGGCTTGGTGGAGGCTGCCCCTGACTGCGGGGGGGTGGGGGTGGTGGGAGACATGAGTGGGGGCCTGGTGGAGGCTGCCCCTGCACTGTGGGGGGTGGGGGTGATAGGGGACATGAGTGGGGGCTTGGTGGAGGCTGCCCCTGACTGCTGGGGGGTGGGGGTGATAGGGGACATGAGTGGGGGCTTGGTGGAGGCTGCCCCTGACTGCTGGGGGGTGGGGGTGATAGGGGACATGAGTGGGGGCTTGGTGGAGGCTGCCCCTGACTGCGGGGGAGTGGGGGTGATAGGGGACATGAGTGGGGGCTTGGTGGAGGCTGCCCCTGACTGCTGGGGGGTGGGGGTGATAGGGGACATGAGTGGGGGCTTGGTGGAGGCTGCCCCTGACTGCTGGGGGGTGGGGGTGATAGGGGACATAAGTGGGGGCTTGGTGGAAGCGGCTGCCCCTGACTGCTGTGGGGTGGGGGTGGTGGGAGACATGAGTGGGAGCTTGGTGGAGGCTGCCCCTGACTGCGGGGGGGTGGGGGTGGTGGGAGACATGAGTGGGGGCCTGGTGGAGGGTGCCCCTGGTGGCTGGGGGGTGGGGGTGGTGGGAGACATGAGTGGGGGCTTGGTGGAGGCTGCCCCTGACTGCGGGGGGTGGGGGTGATAGGGGACATGAGTGGGGGCTTGGTGGAGGCTGCCCCTGACTGCGGGGGGGTGGGGGTGGTGGGAGACATGAGTGGGGGCTTGTTGGAGGCTGCCCCTGACTGCGGGGGGGTGGGGGTGATAGGGGACATGGTTGGGGCTTGGTGGAGGCTGCCCCTGACTGCGGGGGGGTGGGGGTAATAGGGGACATGAGTGGGGGCCTGGTGGAGGCTGCCCCTGGTGGCTGGGGGTGGGGGTGGTGGGAGACATGGGTGGGGGCCTGGTCGAGGCTGCCCCTGGTGGCTGGGGGGTGGGGGTGGTGGGAGACATGAGTGGGGGCCTGGTGGAGGCTGCCCCTGCACTGCATGGGGGTGGGGGTGATAGGGGACATGAGTGGGGGCTTAGTGGAGGGTGCCCCTGGTGGCTGGGGGGTGGGGGTGGTGGGAGACATGAGTGGGGGCCTGGTGGAGGCTGCCCCTAGTGGCTGGGGGGTGGGGGTGGTGGGAGACATGGGTTGGGGCCTGGTGGAGGCTGCCCCTGGTGGCTGGGGGGTGGGGGTGTTGGGAGACATGAGTGGGGGCCTGGTGGAGGGTTCCCCTGACTGTGGGGGGGTGGGGGTAATAGGGGACATGAGTGGGGGCCTGGTGGAGGCTGCCCCTGGTGGCTGGGGGGTGGGGGTGGTGGGAGACATGGGTGGGGGCCTGGTCGAGGCTGCCCCTGGTGGCTGGGGGGTGGGGGTGGTGGGAGACATGAGTGGGGGCCTGGTGGAGGCTGCCCCTGCACTGCATGGGGGTGGGGGTGATAGGGGACATGAGTGGGGGCTTAGTGGAGGGTGCCCCTGGTGGCTGGGGGGTGGGGGTGGTGGGAGACATGAGTGGGGGCCTGGTGGAGGCTGCCCCTGGTGGCTGGGGGGGTGGGGGTGAAGGGGTACATGGGTGGGGGCCTGGTGGAGGCTGCCCCTGGTGGCTGGGGGGTGGGGGTGGTGGAAGACATGAGTGGGGGCCTGGTGGTGGATGCCCCTGGGGGGTGGGGGTAATAGGGGACATGAGTGGGGGCCTGGTGGAGGCTGCCCCTGGTGGCTGGGGGGTAGGGGGTGGTGGGAGACATGAGTGGGGGCCTGGTGGAGACTGTCCCTGCACTGCGGGGGGTGGGGGTGATAGGGGACATGAGTGGGGGCTTGGTGGAGGCTGCCCCTGACTGCGGGGGGGTGGGGGTGGGGGTAGACATGAGTGGGGGCCTGGTGGAGGCTGCCCCTGCACTGCGGGGGGTGTGGGTGATAGGGGACATGAGTGGGGGCTTGGTGGAGGCTGCCCCTGACTGCTGGGGGGTGGGGGTGATAGGGGACATGAGTGGGGGCTTGGTGGAGGCTGCCCCTGACTGCTGGGGGGTGGGGGTGATAGGGGACATGAGTGGGGGCTTGGTGGAGGCTGCCCATGACTGCTGGGTGGTGGGGTGATAGGGGACATGAGTGGGGGCTTGGTGGAGGCTGCCCCTGACTGCGGGGGGGTGGGGGTGATAGGGGACATGAGTGGGGCTTGGTGGAGGCTGCCCCTGACTGCTGGGGGGCGGGTGTGAAAGGGGACATGAGTGGGGGCTTGGTGGAGGCTGCCCCTGACTGCTGGGGGGTGGGGTGATTGGGGACATGAGTGGGGGCTTGGTGGAGGCTGCCCCTGACTGCTGGGGGGTGGGGGTGGTGGGAGACATGAGTGGGGGCTTGGTGGAGGCTGCCCCTGACTGCGGGGGGTGGGGGTGGTGGGAGACATGAGTGGGGGCCTGGTGGAGGGTGCCCCTGGTGGCTGGGGGGTGGGGGTGGTGGGAGACATGAGCGGGGGCCTGGTGGAGGCTGCCCCTGGTGGCTGGGGGGTGGGGGTGGTGGGAGACATGAGTGGGGGCCTGGTGGAGGGTGCCCCTGCACTGCGGGGGGTGGGGGTGGTGGGAGACATGAGTGGGGGCCTGGTGGAGGCTGCCCCTGGTGGCTGGGGGGTGGGGGTGGTGGGAGACGTGAGTGGGGGCCTGGTGGAGCCTGCCCCTGCACTGCAGGGGGGTGGGGGTGATAGGGGACATGAGTGGGGGCCTGGTGGAGGCTGCCCCTGGTGGCTGGGGGGTGGGGGTGGTGGGAGACATGAGTGGGGGCCTGGTGGAGGCTGCCCCTGGTGGCTGGGGGGTGGGGGTGGTGGTAGACATGGGTGGGGGCCTGGTGGAGGCTGCCCCTGCACTGCGGGGGGTGTGGGGGTGATAGGGGACATGAGTAAGGGGCATGGTGGAGGCTGCCCCTGACTGCGGGGGGGTGGGGGTGGTGGGAGACATGGGTGGGGGCCTGGTGGAGGCTGCCCCTGCACTGCGGGGGGGGGGGGTGATAGGGGACATGAATAAGGGGCTTGGTGGAGGCTGCCCCTGACTGCGGGAGGTCGGGGGTGGTGGGAGACATGAGTGGGGGCCTGGTGGAGGCTGCCCCTGCACTGCGGCGGGGTGGAGGTGATAGGGGACATGAGTTGGGGCTTGGTGGAGGCTTCCCCTGACTGCTGGGGGGTGGGGGTGATAGGGGACATGAGTGGGGGCTTGGTGGAGGCTGCCCCTGACTGCTGGGGGGTGGGGGTGATAGGGGACATGAGTGGGGGCTTGGTGGAGGCTGCCCCTGACTGCTGGGGGTGGGGGTGATAGGGGACATGAGTGGGGGCTTGGTGGAGGCTGCCCCTGACTGCGGGGGGGTGGGGGTGATAGGGGACATGCGTGGGGGCTTGGTGGAGGCTGCCCCTGACTGCTGGGGGGTGGGGGTGATAGGGGACATGAGTGGGGGCTTGGTGGAGGCTGCCCCTGACTGCTGGGGGGTGGGGGTGATAGGGGACATGAGTGGGGGCTTGGTGGAGGCTGCCCCTGACTGCTGGGGGGTGGGGGTGGTGGGAGACATGAGTGGGGGCTTGGTGGAGGCTGCCCCTGACTGCGGGGGGGTGGGGGTGGTGGTCGACATGAGTGGGGGCCTGGTGGAGGGTGCCCGTGGTGGCTGGGGGGTGGGGGTGGTGGGAGACATGAGTGGGGGCCTGGTGGAGGCTGCCCCTGGTGGCTCGGGGTGATGGGGGACATGAGTGGGGGCTTGGTGGAGGCTGCCCCTGGTGGCTGGGGGGGTGGAGGTGGTGGCAGACATGAGTGGGGGCCTGGTGGAGTGTGCCCCTGCACTGCGGTGGGTGGGGGTGGTGGGAGACATGAGTGGGGGCCTGGTGGAGGCTGCCCCTGGTGGCTTCGGGGTGGGGGTGGTGGGAGACATGAGTGGGGGCCTGATGGAGGCTGCCCCTGACTGCTGGGGGGTGGGGGTGATAGGGGACATGAGTGGGGGCTTGGTGGAGGCTGCCCCTGACTGCTGGGGGGTGGGGGTGATAGGGGACATGAGTGGGGGCCTGGTGGAGGAGGCTGCCCCTGACAGCTGGGGGGTGGGGGTGGTGGGAGACATGAGTGGGGGCTTGGTGGAGGCTGCCCCTGACTGCGGGGGGGTGGGGGTGGTGGGAGACATGAGTGGGGGCCTGGTGGAGGGTGCCCCTGGTGGCTGGGGGGTAGGGGTGGTGGGAGACATGAGTGGGGGCTTGGTGGAGGCGGCCCCTGACTGCTGGGGGGTGGGGGTGGTGGGAGACATGAGTGGGGGCTTGTTGGAGGCTGCCCCTGACTGCGGGGGGGTGGGGGTGATAGGGGACATGAGTGGGGGCTTGGTGGAGGCTGCCCCCGACTGCGGGGGGTGGGGGTAATAGGGGACATGAGTGGGGGCCTGGTGGAGGCTGCCCCTGGTGGCTGGGGGGGTGGGGGTGGTGGGAGACATGGGTGGGGGCCTGGTGGAGGCTGCCCCTGGTGGCTGGGGGGTGGGGGTGGTGGGAGACATGAGTGGGGGCCTGGTGGAGGCTGCCCCTGCACTGCATGGGGGTGGGGGTGTTAGGGGACA
This sequence comes from Ambystoma mexicanum, assembly GCF_040938575.1. Taxonomy (NCBI): domain Eukaryota; kingdom Metazoa; phylum Chordata; class Amphibia; order Caudata; family Ambystomatidae; genus Ambystoma; species Ambystoma mexicanum. The sequence goes on along the minus strand of NC_090929.1, from coordinate 57,332,592 downwards.
TGTGTGGGGGCTTGGTGGAGGGTGCCCCTGGTGGCTGGGGGGTGGGGGTGGTGGGAGACATGAGTGGGGGCCTGGTGGAGGCAGCCCCTAGTGGCTGGGGGCTGGGGGTGGTGGGAGACATGGGTTGGGGCCTGGTGGAGGCTGCCCCTGGTGGCTGGGGGGTGGGGGTGGTGGGAGACATAAGTGGGGGCCTGGTGGAGGGTTCCCCTGCACTGCGGTGGAGGTGGGGGTAATAGGGGACATGAGTGGGGGCTTGGTGGAGGCTGCCCCTGGTGGCTGGGGGGTGGGGGTGCAGGGGTACATGGGTGGGGGCCTGGTGGAGGCTGCCCCTGGTGGCTGGGGGGTGGCGGTGGTGGGAGACATGAGTGGGGGCCTGGTGGAGGCTGCCCCTGGTGGCTGGGGGGTGGGGGTAATAGGGGACATGAGTGGGGGCCTGGTGGAGGCTGCCCCTGGTGGCTGGGGGGTAGGGGGTGGTGGGAGACATGAGTGGGGGCCTGGTGGAGGCTGCCCCTGCACTGCGGGGGGTGGGGGTGATAGGGGACATGAGTGGGGGCTTGGTGGAGGCTGCCCCTGACTGATGGGGGTGGGGGTGGTGGGAGACATGAGTGGGGGCCTGGTGGAGGCTGCCCCTGCACTGCGGGGGGTGGGGGTGATAGGGGACATGAGTGGGGGCTTGGTGGAGGCTGCCCCTGACTGCTGGGGGGTGGGGGTGATAGGGGACATGAGTGGGGGCTTGGTGGAGGCTGCCCCTGACTGCTGACTGCTGGGGGGTGGGGGTGATAGGGGACATGAGTGGGGGCTTGGTGGAGGCTGCCCCTGACTGCTGGGGGGTGGGGGTGATAGGGGACATGAGTGGGGGCTTGGTGGAGGCTGCCCCTGACTGCGGGGGGGTGGGAGTGATAGGGGACATGAGTGGGGGCTTGGTGGAGGCTGCCCCTGACTGCTGGGGGGTGGGGGTGATAGGGGACATGAGTGGGGGCTTGGTGGAGGCTGCCCCTGACTGCTGGGGGGTGGGGGTGATTGGTGACATGAGTGGGGGCTTGGTGGAGGCTGCCCCTGACTGCTGGGGGGTGGGGTGTTGGGAGACATGAGTGGGGGCTTGGTGGAGGCTGCCCCTGACTGCGGGGGGGTGGGGGGGGTGGGAGACATGAGTGGGGGCCTGGTGGAGGGTGCCCCTGGTGGCTGGGGGGTGGGGGTGGTGGCAGACATGAGCGGGGGCCTGGTGGAGGCTGCCCCTGGTGGCTGGGCGGTGGGGGTGGTGGGAGACATTTGGGGGCCTGGTGGAGGCTGCCCCTAGTGGCTGGGGGGTGGGGGTGATAGGGGACATGAGTGGGGGCTTGGGGGAGGCTGCCCATGGTGGCTGGGGGGGTGGAGGTGGTGGGAGACATGAGTGGGGGCCTGGTGGAGGGTGCCCCTGCGCTGCGGGGGGTGGGGGTGGTGGGAGACATGAGTGGGGGCCTGGTGGAGGCTACTCCTGGTGGCTGGGGGGTGGGGGTGGTGGGAGACGTTAGTGGGGGCCTGGTGGAGGCTGCCCCTGCACTGCAGGGGGGTGGGGGTGATAGGGGACATGAGTGGGGGCTTGGTGGAGGCTGCCCCTGACTGCGGGGGGGTGGGGGTGGTGGGAGACATGAGTGGGGGCTTGTTGGAGGCTGCCCCTGACTGCGGGGGGTTGGGGGTGATAGGGGACATGGTTGGGGCTTGGTGGAGGCTGCCCCTGACTGCGGGGGGGTGGGGGTAATAGGGGACATGAGTGGGGGCCTGGTGGAGGCTGCCCCTGGTGGCTGGGGGGTGGGGGTGGTGGGAGACATGGGTGGGGGCCTGGTCGAGGCTGCCCCTGGTGGCTGGGGGGTGGGGGTGGTGGGAGACATGAGTGGGGGCCTGGTGGAGGCTGCCCCTGCACTGCATGGGGGTGGGGGTGATAGGGGACATGAGTGGGGGCTTAGTGGAGGGTGCCCCTGGTGGCTGGGGGGTGGGGGTGGTGGGAGACATGAGTGGGGGCCTGGTGGAGGCTGCCCCTAGTGGCTGGGGGGTGGGGGTGGTGGGAGACATGGGTTGGGGCCTGGTGGAGGCTGCCCCTGGTGGCTGGGGGGTGGGGGTGTTGGGAGACATGAGTGGGGGCCTGGTGGAGGGTTCCCCTGCACTGCGGGGGGGTGGGGGTAATAGGGGACATGAGTGGGGGCTTGGTGGAGGCTGCCCCTGGTGGCTGGGGGGGTGGGGGTGAAGGGGTACATGGGTGGGGGCCTGGTGGAGGCTGCCCCTGGTGGCTGGGGGGTGGGGGTGGTGGAAGACATGAGTGGGGGCCTGGTGGTGGATGCCCCTGGGGGGTGGGGGTAATAGGGGACATGAGTGGGGGCCTGGTGGAGGCTGCCCCTGGTGGCTGGGGGGTAGGGGGTGGTGGGAGACATGAGTGGGGGCCTGGTGGAGACTGTCCCTGCACTGCGGGGGGTGGGGGTGATAGGGGACATGAGTGGGGGCTTGGTGGAGGCTGCCCCTGACTGCGGGGGGGTGGGGGTGGGGGTAGACATGAGTGGGGGCCTGGTGGAGGCTGCCCCTGCACTGCGGGGGGTGTGGGTGATAGGGGACATGAGTGGGGGCTTGGTGGAGGCTGCCCCTGACTGCTGGGGGGTGGGGGTGATAGGGGACATGAGTGGGGGCTTGGTGGAGGCTGCCCCTGACTGCTGGGGGGTGGGGGTGATAGGGGACATGAGTGGGGGCTTGGTGGAGGCTGCCCATGACTGCTGGGTGGTGGGGTGATAGGGGACATGAGTGGGGGCTTGGTGGAGGCTGCCCCTGACTGCGGGGGGGTGGGGGTGATAGGGGACATGAGTGGGGCTTGGTGGAGGCTGCCCCTGACTGCTGGGGGGCGGGTGTGAAAGGGGACATGAGTGGGGGCTTGGTGGAGGCTGCCCCTGACTGCTGGGGGGTGGGGTGATTGGGGACATGAGTGGGGGCTTGGTGGAGGCTGCCCCTGACTGCTGGGGGGTGGGGGTGGTGGGAGACATGAGTGGGGGCTTGGTGGAGGCTGCCCCTGACTGCGGGGGGTGGGGGTGGTGGGAGACATGAGTGGGGGCCTGGTGGAGGGTGCCCCTGGTGGCTGGGGGGTGGGGGTGGTGGGAGACATGAGCGGGGGCCTGGTGGAGGCTGCCCCTGGTGGCTGGGGGGTGGGGGTGGTGGGAGACATGAGTGGGGACCTGGTGGAGGCTGCCCCTAGTGGCTGGGGGGTGGGGTGATAGGGGACATGAGTGGGGGCTTGGTGGAGGCTGCCCCTGACTGCGGGGGAGTGGGGGTGATAGGGGACATGAGTGGGGGCTTGGTGGAGGCTGCCCCTGACTGCTGGGGGGTGGGGGCGATAGGGGACATGAGTGGGGGCTTGGTGGAGGCTGCCCCTGACTGCTGGGGGGTGGGGGTGATAGGGGACATAAGTGGGGGCTTGGTGGAAGCGGCTGCCCCTGACTGCTGTGGGGTGGGGGTGGTGGGAGACATGAGTGGGAGCTTGGTGGAGGCTGCCCCTGACTGCGGGGGGGTGGGGGTGGTGGGAGACATGAGTGGGGGCCTGGTGGAGGGTGCCCCTGGTGGCTGGGGGGTGGGGGTGGTGGGAGACATGAGTGGGGGCTTGGTGGAGGCTGCCCCTGACTGCGGGGGGTGGGGGTGATAGGGGACATGAGTGGGGGCTTGGTGGAGGCTGCCCCTGACTGCGGGGGGGTGGGGGTGGTGGGAGACATGAGTGGGGGCTTGTTGGAGGCTGCCCCTGACTGCGGGGGGGTGGGGGTGATAGGGGACATGGTTGGGGCTTGGTGGAGGCTGCCCCTGACTGCGGGGGGGTGGGGGTAATAGGGGACATGAGTGGGGGCCTGGTGGAGGCTGCCCCTGGTGGCTGGGGGGTGGGGGTGGTGGGAGACATGGGTGGGGGCCTGGTCGAGGCTGCCCCTGGTGGCTGGGGGGTGGGGGTGGTGGGAGACATGAGTGGGGGCCTGGTGGAGGCTGCCCCTGCACTGCATGGGGGTGGGGGTGATAGGGGACATGAGTGGGGGCTTAGTGGAGGGTGCCCCTGGTGGCTGGGGGGTGGGGGTGGTGGGAGACATGAGTGGGGGCCTGGTGGAGGCTGCCCCTAGTGGCTGGGGGGTGGGGGTGGTGGGAGACATGGGTTGGGGCCTGGTGGAGGCTGCCCCTGGTGGCTGGGGGGTGGGGGTGTTGGGAGACATGAGTGGGGGCCTGGTGGAGGGTTCCCCTGACTGTGGGGGGGTGGGGGTAATAGGGGACATGAGTGGGGGCCTGGTGGAGGCTGCCCCTGGTGGCTGGGGGGTGGGGGTGGTGGGAGACATGGGTGGGGGCCTGGTCGAGGCTGCCCCTGGTGGCTGGGGGGTGGGGGTGGTGGGAGACATGAGTGGGGGCCTGGTGGAGGCTGCCCCTGCACTGCATGGGGGTGGGGGTGATAGGGGACATGAGTGGGGGCTTAGTGGAGGGTGCCCCTGGTGGCTGGGGGGTGGGGGTGGTGGGAGACATGAGTGGGGGCCTGGTGGAGGCTGCCCCTGGTGGCTGGGGGGGTGGGGGTGAAGGGGTACATGGGTGGGGGCCTGGTGGAGGCTGCCCCTGGTGGCTGGGGGGTGGGGGTGGTGGAAGACATGAGTGGGGGCCTGGTGGTGGATGCCCCTGGGGGGTGGGGGTAATAGGGGACATGAGTGGGGGCCTGGTGGAGGCTGCCCCTGGTGGCTGGGGGGTAGGGGGTGGTGGGAGACATGAGTGGGGGCCTGGTGGAGACTGTCCCTGCACTGCGGGGGGTGGGGGTGATAGGGGACATGAGTGGGGGCTTGGTGGAGGCTGCCCCTGACTGCGGGGGGGTGGGGGTGGGGGTAGACATGAGTGGGGGCCTGGTGGAGGCTGCCCCTGCACTGCGGGGGGTGTGGGTGATAGGGGACATGAGTGGGGGCTTGGTGGAGGCTGCCCCTGACTGCTGGGGGGTGGGGGTGATAGGGGACATGAGTGGGGGCTTGGTGGAGGCTGCCCCTGACTGCTGGGGGGTGGGGGTGATAGGGGACATGAGTGGGGGCTTGGTGGAGGCTGCCCATGACTGCTGGGTGGTGGGGTGATAGGGGACATGAGTGGGGGCTTGGTGGAGGCTGCCCCTGACTGCGGGGGGGTGGGGGTGATAGGGGACATGAGTGGGGCTTGGTGGAGGCTGCCCCTGACTGCTGGGGGGCGGGTGTGAAAGGGGACATGAGTGGGGGCTTGGTGGAGGCTGCCCCTGACTGCTGGGGGGTGGGGTGATTGGGGACATGAGTGGGGGCTTGGTGGAGGCTGCCCCTGACTGCTGGGGGGTGGGGGTGGTGGGAGACATGAGTGGGGGCTTGGTGGAGGCTGCCCCTGACTGCGGGGGGTGGGGGTGGTGGGAGACATGAGTGGGGGCCTGGTGGAGGGTGCCCCTGGTGGCTGGGGGGTGGGGGTGGTGGGAGACATGAGCGGGGGCCTGGTGGAGGCTGCCCCTGGTGGCTGGGGGGTGGGGGTGGTGGGAGACATGAGTGGGGGCCTGGTGGAGGGTGCCCCTGCACTGCGGGGGGTGGGGGTGGTGGGAGACATGAGTGGGGGCCTGGTGGAGGCTGCCCCTGGTGGCTGGGGGGTGGGGGTGGTGGGAGACGTGAGTGGGGGCCTGGTGGAGCCTGCCCCTGCACTGCAGGGGGGTGGGGGTGATAGGGGACATGAGTGGGGGCCTGGTGGAGGCTGCCCCTGGTGGCTGGGGGGTGGGGGTGGTGGGAGACATGAGTGGGGGCCTGGTGGAGGCTGCCCCTGGTGGCTGGGGGGTGGGGGTGGTGGTAGACATGGGTGGGGGCCTGGTGGAGGCTGCCCCTGCACTGCGGGGGGTGTGGGGGTGATAGGGGACATGAGTAAGGGGCATGGTGGAGGCTGCCCCTGACTGCGGGGGGGTGGGGGTGGTGGGAGACATGGGTGGGGGCCTGGTGGAGGCTGCCCCTGCACTGCGGGGGGGGGGGTGATAGGGGACATGAATAAGGGGCTTGGTGGAGGCTGCCCCTGACTGCGGGAGGTCGGGGGTGGTGGGAGACATGAGTGGGGGCCTGGTGGAGGCTGCCCCTGCACTGCGGCGGGGTGGAGGTGATAGGGGACATGAGTTGGGGCTTGGTGGAGGCTTCCCCTGACTGCTGGGGGGTGGGGGTGATAGGGGACATGAGTGGGGGCTTGGTGGAGGCTGCCCCTGACTGCTGGGGGGTGGGGGTGATAGGGGACATGAGTGGGGGCTTGGTGGAGGCTGCCCCTGACTGCTGGGGGTGGGGGTGATAGGGGACATGAGTGGGGGCTTGGTGGAGGCTGCCCCTGACTGCGGGGGGGTGGGGGTGATAGGGGACATGCGTGGGGGCTTGGTGGAGGCTGCCCCTGACTGCTGGGGGGTGGGGGTGATAGGGGACATGAGTGGGGGCTTGGTGGAGGCTGCCCCTGACTGCTGGGGGGTGGGGGTGATAGGGGACATGAGTGGGGGCTTGGTGGAGGCTGCCCCTGACTGCTGGGGGGTGGGGGTGGTGGGAGACATGAGTGGGGGCTTGGTGGAGGCTGCCCCTGACTGCGGGGGGGTGGGGGTGGTGGTCGACATGAGTGGGGGCCTGGTGGAGGGTGCCCGTGGTGGCTGGGGGGTGGGGGTGGTGGGAGACATGAGTGGGGGCCTGGTGGAGGCTGCCCCTGGTGGCTCGGGGTGATGGGGGACATGAGTGGGGGCTTGGTGGAGGCTGCCCCTGGTGGCTGGGGGGGTGGAGGTGGTGGCAGACATGAGTGGGGGCCTGGTGGAGTGTGCCCCTGCACTGCGGTGGGTGGGGGTGGTGGGAGACATGAGTGGGGGCCTGGTGGAGGCTGCCCCTGGTGGCTTCGGGGTGGGGGTGGTGGGAGACATGAGTGGGGGCCTGATGGAGGCTGCCCCTGACTGCTGGGGGGTGGGGGTGATAGGGGACATGAGTGGGGGCTTGGTGGAGGCTGCCCCTGACTGCTGGGGGGTGGGGGTGATAGGGGACATGAGTGGGGGCCTGGTGGAGGAGGCTGCCCCTGACAGCTGGGGGGTGGGGGTGGTGGGAGACATGAGTGGGGGCTTGGTGGAGGCTGCCCCTGACTGCGGGGGGGTGGGGGTGGTGGGAGACATGAGTGGGGGCCTGGTGGAGGGTGCCCCTGGTGGCTGGGGGGTAGGGGTGGTGGGAGACATGAGTGGGGGCTTGGTGGAGGCGGCCCCTGACTGCTGGGGGGTGGGGGTGGTGGGAGACATGAGTGGGGGCTTGTTGGAGGCTGCCCCTGACTGCGGGGGGGTGGGGGTGATAGGGGACATGAGTGGGGGCTTGGTGGAGGCTGCCCCCGACTGCGGGGGGTGGGGGTAATAGGGGACATGAGTGGGGGCCTGGTGGAGGCTGCCCCTGGTGGCTGGGGGGGTGGGGGTGGTGGGAGACATGGGTGGGGGCCTGGTGGAGGCTGCCCCTGGTGGCTGGGGGGTGGGGGTGGTGGGAGACATGAGTGGGGGCCTGGTGGAGGCTGCCCCTGCACTGCATGGGGGTGGGGGTGTTAGGGGACATGTGTGGGGGCTTGGTGGAGGGTGCCCCTGGTGGCTGGGGGGTGGGGGTGGTGGGAGACATGAGTGGGGGCCTGGTGGAGGCAGCCCCTAGTGGCTGGGGGCTGGGGGTGGTGGGAGACATGGGTTGGGGCCTGGTGGAGGCTGCCCCTGGTGGCTGGGGGGTGGGGGTGGTGGGAGACATAAGTGGGGGCCTGGTGGAGGGTTCCCTGCACTGCGGTGGAGGTGGGGGTAATAGGGGACATGAGTGGGGGCTTGGTGGAGGCTGCCCCTGGTGGCTGGGGGGTGGGGGTGCAGGGGTACATGGGTGGGGGCCTGGTGGAGGCTGCCCCTGGTGGCTGGGGGGTGGCGGTGGTGGGAGACATGAGTGGGGGCCTGGTGGAGGCTGCCCCTGGTGGCTGGGGGGTGGGGGTAATAGGGGACATGAGTGGGGGCCTGGTGGAGGCTGCCCCTGGTGGCTGGGGGGTAGGGGGTGGTGGGAGACATGAGTGGGGGCCTGGTGGAGGCTGCCCCTGCACTGCGGGGGGTGGGGGTGATAGGGGACATGAGTGGGGGCTTGGTGGAGGCTGCCCCTGACTGATGGGGGTGGGGGTGGTGGGAGACATGAGTGGGGGCCTGGTGGAGGCTGCCCCTGCACTGCGGGGGGTGGGGGTGATAGGGGACATGAGTGGGGGCTTGGTGGAGGCTGCCCCTGACTGCTGGGGGGTGGGGGTGATAGGGGACATGAGTGGGGGCTTGGTGGAGGCTGCCCCTGACTGCTGACTGCTGGGGGGTGGGGGTGATAGGGGACATGAGTGGGGGCTTGGTGGAGGCTGCCCCTGACTGCTGGGGGGTGGGGGTGATAGGGGACATGAGTGGGGGCTTGGTGGAGGCTGCCCCTGACTGCGGGGGGGTGGGAGTGATAGGGGACATGAGTGGGGGCTTGGTGGAGGCTGCCCCTGACTCCTGGGGGGTGGGGGTGATAGGGGACATGAGTGGGGGCTTGGTGGAGGCTGCCCCTGACTGCTGGGGGGTGGGGGTGATTGGTGACATGAGTGGGGGCTTGGTGGAGGCTGCCCCTGACTGCTGGGGGGTGGGGTGTTGGGAGACATGAGTGGGGGCTTGGTGGAGGCTGCCCCTGACTGCGGGGGGGTGGGGGTGGTGGGAGACATGAGTGGGGGCCTGGTGGAGGGTGCCCCTGGTGGCTGGGGGGTGGGGGTGGTGGCAGACATGAGCGGGGGCCTGGTGGAGGCTGCCCCTGGTGGCTGGGCGGTGGGGGTGGTGGGAGACATTTGGGGGCCTGGTGGAGGCTGCCCCTAGTGGCTGGGGGGTGGGGGTGATAGGGGACATGAGTGGGGGCTTGGGGGAGGCTGCCCATGGTGGCTGGGGGGGTGGAGGTGGTGGGAGACATGAGTGGGGGCCTGGTGGAGGGTGCCCCTGCGCTGCGGGGGGTGGGGGTGGTGGGAGACATGAGTGGGGGCCTGGTGGAGGCTACTCCTGGTGGCTGGGGGGTGGGGGTGGTGGGAGACGTTAGTGGGGGCCTGGTGGAGGCTGCCCCTGCACTGCAGGGGGGTGGGGGTGATAGGGGACATGAGTGGGGGCTTGGTGGAGGCTGCCCCTGACTGCGGGGGGGTGGGGGTGGTGGGAGACATGAGTGGGGGCTTGTTGGAGGCTGCCCCTGACTGCGGGGGGTTGGGGGTGATAGGGGACATGGTTGGGGCTTGGTGGAGGCTGCCCCTGACTGCGGGGGGGTGGGGGTAATAGGGGACATGAGTGGGGGCCTGGTGGAGGCTGCCCCTGGTGGCTGGGGGGTGGGGGTGGTGGGAGACATGGGTGGGGGCCTGGTCGAGGCTGCCCCTGGTGGCTGGGGGGTGGGGGTGGTGGGAGACATGAGTGGGGGCCTGGTGGAGGCTGCCCCTGCACTGCATGGGGGTGGGGGTGATAGGGGACATGAGTGGGGGCTTAGTGGAGGGTGCCCCTGGTGGCTGGGGGGTGGGGGTGGTGGGAGACATGAGTGGGGGCCTGGTGGAGGCTGCCCCTAGTGGCTGGGGGGTGGGGGTGGTGGGAGACATGGGTTGGGGCCTGGTGGAGGCTGCCCCTGGTGGCTGGGGGGTGGGGGTGTTGGGAGACATGAGTGGGGGCCTGGTGGAGGGTTCCCCTGCACTGCGGGGGGGTGGGGGTAATAGGGGACATGAGTGGGGGCTTGGTGGAGGCTGCCCCTGGTGGCTGGGGGGGTGGGGGTGAAGGGGTACATGGGTGGGGGCCTGGTGGAGGCTGCCCCTGGTGGCTGGGGGGTGGGGGTGGTGGAAGACATGAGTGGGGGCCTGGTGGTGGATGCCCCTGGGGGGTGGGGGTAATAGGGGACATGAGTGGGGGCCTGGTGGAGGCTGCCCCTGGTGGCTGGGGGGTAGGGGGTGGTGGGAGACATGAGTGGGGGCCTGGTGGAGACTGTCCCTGCACTGCGGGGGTTGGGGGTGATAGGGGACATGAGTGGGGGCTTGGTGGAGGCTGCCCCTGACTGCGGGGGGGTGGGGGTGGGGGTAGACATGAGTGGGGGCCTGGTGGAGGCTGCCCCTGCACTGCGGGGGGTGTGGGTGATAGGGGACATGAGTGGGGGCTTGGTGGAGGCTGCCCCTGACTGCTGGGGGGTGGGGGTGATAGGGGACATGAGTGGGGGCTTGGTGGAGGCTGCCCCTGACTGCTGGGGGGTGGGGGTGATAGGGGACATGAGTGGGGGCTTGGTGGAGGCTGCCCATGACTGCTGGGTGGTGGGGTGATAGGGGACATGAGTGGGGGCTTGGTGGAGGCTGCCCCTGACTGCGGGGGGGTGGGGGTGATAGGGGACATGAGTGGGGCTTGGTGGAGGCTGCCCCTGACTGCTGGGGGGCGGGTGTGAAAGGGGACATGAGTGGGGGCTTGGTGGAGGCTGCCCCTGACTGCTGGGGGGTGGGGTGATTGGGGACATGAGTGGGGGCTTGGTGGAGGCTGCCCCTGACTGCTGGGGGGTGGGGGTGGTGGGAGACATGAGTGGGGGCTTGGTGGAGGCTGCCCCTGACTGCGGGGGGTGGGGGTGGTGGGAGACATGAGTGGGGGCCTGGTGGAGGGTGCCCCTGGTGGCTGGGGGGTGGGGGTGGTGGGAGACATGAGCGGGGGCCTGGTGGAGGCTGCCCCTGGTGGCTGGGGGGTGGGGGTGGTGGGAGACATGAGTGGGGACCTGGTGGAGGCTGCCCCTAGTGGCTGGGGGGTGGGGTGATAGGGGACATGAGTGGGGGCTTGGTGGAGGCTGCCCATGGTGGCTGGGGGGGTGGAGGTGGTGGGAGACATGAGTGGGGGCCTGGTGGAGGGTGCCCCTGCACTGCGGGGGGTGGGGGTGGTGGGAGACATGAGTGGGGGCCTGGTGGAGGCTGCCCCTGGTGGCTGGGGGGTGGGGGTGGTGGGAGACGTGAGTGGGGGCCTGGTGGAGCCTGCCCCTGCACTGCAGGGGGGTGGGGGTGATAGGGGACATGAGTGGGGGCCTGGTGGAGGCTGCCCCTGGTGGCTGGGGGGTGGGGGTGGTGGGAGACATGAGTGGGGGCCTGGTGGAGGCTGCCCCTGGTGGCTGGGGGGTGGGGGTGGTGGTAGACATGGGTGGGGGCCTGGTGGAGGCTGCCCCTGCACTGCGGGGGGTGTGGGGGTGATAGGGGACATGAGTAAGGGGCATGGTGGAGGCTGCCCCTGACTGCGGGGGGGTGGGGGTGGTGGGAGACATGGGTGGGGGCCTGGTGGAGGCTGCCCCTGCACTGCGGGGGGGGGGGTGATAGGGGACATGAATAAGGGGCTTGGTGGAGGCTGCCCCTGACTGCGGGAGGTCGGGGGTGGTGGGAGACATGAGTGGGGGCCTGGTGGAGGCTGCCCCTGCACTGCGGCGGGGTGGAGGTGATAGGGGACATGAGTTGGGGCTTGGTGGAGGCTTCCCCTGACTGCTGGGGGGTGGGGGTGATAGGGGACATGAGTGGGGGCTTGGTGGAGGCTGCCCCTGACTGCTGGGGGGTGGGGGTGATAGGGGACATGAGTGGGGGCTTGGTGGAGGCTGCCCCTGACTGCTGGGGGTGGGGGTGATAGGGGACATGAGTGGGGGCTTGGTGGAGGCTGCCCCTGACTGCGGGGGGGTGGGGGTGATAGGGGACATGCGTGGGGGCTTGGTGGAGGCTGCCCCTGACTGCTGGGGGGTGGGGGTGATAGGGGACATGAGTGGGGGCTTGGTGGAGGCTGCCCCTGACTGCTGGGGGGTGGGGGTGATAGGGGACATGAGTGGGGGCTTGGTGGAGGCTGCCCCTGACTGCTGGGGGGTGGGGGTGGTGGGAGACATGAGTGGGGGCTTGGTGGAGGCTGCCCCTGACTGCGGGGGGGTGGGGGTGGTGGTCGACATGAGTGGGGGCCTGGTGGAGGGTGCCCGTGGTGGCTGGGGGGTGGGGGTGGTGGGAGACATGAGTGGGGGCCTGGTGGAGGCTGCCCCTGGTGGCTCGGGGTGATGGGGGACATGAGTGGGGGCTTGGTGGAGGCTGCCCCTGGTGGCTGGGGGGGTGGAGGTGGTGGCAGACATGAGTGGGGGCCTGGTGGAGTGTGCCCCTGCACTGCGGTGGGTGGGGGTGGTGGGAGACATGAGTGGGGGCCTGGTGGAGGCTGCCCCTGGTGGCTTCGGGGTGGGGGTGGTGGGAGACATGAGTGGGGGCCTGATGGAGGCTGCCCCTGACTGCTGGGGGGTGGGGGTGATAGGGGACATGAGTGGGGGCTTGGTGGAGGCTGCCCCTGACTGCTGGGGGGTGGGGGTGATAGGGGACATGAGTGGGGGCCTGGTGGAGGAGGCTGCCCCTGACAGCTGGGGGGTGGGGGTGGTGGGAGACATGAGTGGGGGCTTGGTGGAGGCTGCCCCTGACTGCGGGGGGGTGGGGGTGGTGGGAGACATGAGTGGGGGCCTGGTGGAGGGTGCCCCTGGTGGCTGGGGGGTAGGGGTGGTGGGAGACATGAGTGGGGGCTTGGTGGAGGCGGCCCCTGACTGCTGGGGGGTGGGGGTGGTGGGAGACATGAGTGGGGGCTTGTTGGAGGCTGCCCCTGACTGCGGGGGGGTGGGGGTGATAGGGGACATGAGTGGGGGCTTGGTGGAGGCTGCCCCCGACTGCGGGGGGTGGGGGTAATAGGGGACATGAGTGGGGGCCTGGTGGAGGCTGCCCCTGGTGGCTGGGGGGGTGGGGGTGGTGGGAGACATGGGTGGGGGCCTGGTGGAGGCTGCCCCTGGTGGCTGGGGGGTGGGGGTGGTGGGAGACATGAGTGGGGGCCTGGTGGAGGCTGCCCCTGCACTGCATGGGGGTGGGGGTGTTAGGGGACATGAGTGGGGGCTTGGTGGAGGGTGCCCCTGGTGGCTGGGGGGTGGGGGTGGTGGGAGACATGAGTGGGGGCCTGGTGGAGGCAGCCCCTAGTGGCTGGGGGCTGGGGGTGGTGGGAGACATGGGTTGGGGCCTGGTGGAGGCTGCCCCTGGTGGCTGGGGGGTGGGGGTGGTGGGAGACATAAGTGGGGGCCTGGTGGAGGGTTCCCCTGCACTGCGGTGGAGGTGGGGGTAATAGGGGACATGAGTGGGGGCTTGGTGGAGGCTGCCCCTGGTGGCTGGGGGGTGGGGGTGCAGGGGTACATGGGTGGGGGCCTGGTGGAGGCTGCCCCTGGTGGCTGGGGGGTGGCGGTGGTGGGAGACATGAGTGGGGGCCTGGTGGAGGCTGCCCCTGGTGGCTGGGGGGTGGGGGTAATAGGGGACATGAGTGGGGGCCTGGTGGAGGCTGCCCCTGGTGGCTGGGGGGTAGGGGGTGGTGGGAGACATGAGTGGGGGCCTGGTGGAGGCTGCCCCTGCACTGCGGGGGGTGGGGGTGATAGGGGACATGAGTGGGGGCTTGGTGGAGGCTGCCCCTGACTGATGGGGGTGGGGGTGGTGGGAGACATGAGTGGGGGCCTGGTGGAGGCTGCCCCTGCACTGCGGGGGGTGGGGGTGATAGGGGACATGAGTGGGGGCTTGGTGGAGGCTGCCCCTGACTGCTGGGGGGTGGGGGTGATAGGGGACATGAGTGGGGGCTTGGTGGAGGCTGCCCCTGACTGCTGACTGCTGGGGGGTGGGGGTGATAGGGGACATGAGTGGGGGCTTGGTGGAGGCTGCCCCTGACTGCTGGGGGGTGGGGGTGATAGGGGACATGAGTGGGGGCTTGGTGGAGGCTGCCCCTGACTGCGGGGGGGGTGGGAGTGATAGGGGACATGAGTGGGGGCTTGGTGGAGGCTGCCCCTGACTGCTGGGGGGTGGGGGTGATAGGGGACATGAGTGGGGGCTTGGTGGAGGCTGCCCCTGACTGCTGGGGGGTGGGGGTGATTGGTGACATGAGTGGGGGCTTGGTGGAGGCTGCCCCTGACTGCTGGGGGGTGGGGTGTTGGGAGACATGAGTGGGGGCTTGGTGGAGGCTGCCCCTGACTGCGGGGGGGTGGGGGTGGTGGGAGACATGAGTGGGGGCCTGGTGGAGGGTGCCCCTGGTGGCTGGGGGGTGGGGGTGGTGGCAGACATGAGCGGGGGCCTGGTGGAGGCTGCCCCTGGTGGCTGGGCGGTGGGGGTGGTGGGAGACATTTGGGGGCCTGGTGGAGGCTGCCCCTAGTGGCTGGGGGGTGGGGGTGATAGGGGACATGAGTGGGGGCTTGGGGGAGGCTGCCCATGGTGGCTGGGGGGGTGGAGGTGGTGGGAGACATGAGTGGGGGCCTGGTGGAGGGTGCCCCTGCGCTGCGGGGGGTGGGGGTGGTGGGAGACATGAGTGGGGGCCTGGTGGAGGCTACTCCTGGTGGCTGGGGGGTGGGGGTGGTGGGAGACGTTAGTGGGGGCCTGGTGGAGGCTGCCCCTGCACTGCAGGGGGGTGGGGGTGATAGGGGACATGAGTGGGGGCCTGGTGGAGGCTGCCCCTGGTGGCTGGGGGGTGGGGGTGGTGGGAGACATGAGTGTGGGCCTGGTGGAGGCTGCCCCTGGTGACTGGGGGGTGGGGGTGGTGGTAGACATGGGTGGGGGCCTGGTGGAGGCTGCCCCTGCCCTGCGGGGGGTGTGGGGGTGATAGGGGACATGAGTAAGGGGCTTGGTGGAGGCTGCCCCTGACTGCGGGGGGGTGGGGGTGGTGGGAGACATGGGTGAGGGCCTGGTGAAGGCTGCCCCTGCACTGCGGGGGGGGGGTGATAGGGGACATGAGTAAGGGGCTTGGTGGAGGCTGCCCCTGACTGCGGGGGGTCGGGGGTGGTGGGAGACATGAGTGGGGGCCTGGTGGAGGCTGCCCCTGCACTGCGGGGGGGTGGGGGTGATAGGGGACATGAGTGGGGGCTTGGTGGAGGCTGCCCCTGACTGCTGGGGGTGATAGGGGACATGAGTGGGGGCTTGGTGGAGGCTGCCCCTGACTGCTGGGGGGTGGGGGTGATAGGGGACATGAGTGGGGGCTTGGTGGAGGCTGCCCCTGACTGCTGGGGGGTGGGGGTGATAGGGGACATGAGTGGGGGCTTGGTGGAGGCTGCCCCTGACTGCGGGGGGGTGGGGGTGATAGGGGACATGAGTGGGGGCTTGGTGGAGGCTGCCCCTGACTGCTGGGGGGTGGGGGTGATAGGGGACATGAGTGGGGGCTTGGTGGAGGCTGCCCCTGACTGCTGGGGGGTGGGGGTGATAGGGGACATGAGTGGGGGCTTGGTGGAGGCTGCCCCTGACTGCTGGGAGGTGGGGGTGGTGGGAGACATGAGTGGGGGCTTGGTGGAGGCTGCCCCTGACTGCGGGGGGTGGGGGTGGTGGTCGACATGAGTGGGGGCCTGGTGGAGGGTGCCCCTGGTGGCTGGGGGGTGGGGGTGGTGGGAGACATGAGTGGGGGCCTGGTGGAGGCTGCCCCTGGTGGCTGGGGGTGATGGGGGACATGAGTGGGGCTTGGTGGAGGCTGCCCCTGGTGGCTGGGGGGGTGGAGGTGGTGGGAGACATGAGTGGGGGCCTGGTGGAGGGTGCCCCTGCACTGCGGTGGGTGGGGGTGGTGGGAGACATGAGTGGGGGCCTGGTGGAGGCTGCCCCTGGTGGCTTCGGGTGGGGGTGGTGGGAGACATGAGTGGGGGCCTGGTGGAGGCTGCCCCTGGTGGCTGGGGGGGGTGGTGGGAGACATGGGTGGGGGCCTGGTGGAGGCTGCCCCTGGTGGCTGGTGGGTGGGGGTGGTGGGAGACATGAGTGGGGGCCTGGTGGAGGGTGCCCCTGCACTGCGGGGGGTGGGGGAAATAGGGGACATGAGTGGGGGCCTGGTGGAGGCTGCCCCTGGTGGCTGGGGGGTGGGGGTGGTGGGAGACATGGGTGGGGGCCTGGTGGAGGCTGCCCCTGGTGGCTGGGGGGTGGGGGTGGGGGTGGTGGGAGACATGGGTGGGGGTCTGGTGGAGGCTGCCCCTGGTGGCTGGGGAGTGGGGGTGGTGGGAGACATGAGTGGGGGCCTGGTGGAGGGTTCCCCTGCACTGCGGGGGGGGTGGGGGTAATAGGGGACATGAGTGGGGGCTTGGTGGAGGCTGCCCCTGGTGGCTGGGGGGGTGGGGGTGCAGTGGTACATGGGTGGGGGCCTGGTTGAGGCTGCCCCTGGTGGCTGGGGGGTGGGGGTGGTGGGAGACATGAGTGGGGGCCTGGTGGAGGCTGCCCCTGGTGGCTGGGGGTTGGGGGTAATAGGGGACATGAGTGGGGGCCTGGTGGAGGCTGCCCCTGGTGGCTGGGGGGTAGGGGGTGGTGATAGACATGAGTGGGGGCCTGGTGGAGGCTGCCCCTGCACTGCGGGGGGTGGGGGTGATAGGGGACATGAGTGGGGGCTTGGTGGAGGCAGCCCCTGACTGCGGGGGGGTGGGGGTGGTGGGAGACATGAGTGGGGGCCTGGTGGAGGCTGCCCCTGCACTGCGGGGGGTGGGGGTGATAGGGGACATGAGTGGGGGCTTGGTGGAGGCTGCCCCTGACTGCTGGGGGGTAGGGGTGATAGGAGACATGAGTGGGGGCTTGGTGGAGGCTGCCCCTGACTGCTGGGGGGTGGGGGTGATAGGGGACATGAGTGGGGGCTTGGTGGAGGCTGCCCCTGACTGCGGGGGGTTGGGGGTGATAGGGGACATGAGTGGGGGCTTGGTGGAGGCTGCCCCTGACTGCGGGGGGGTGGGGGTGATAGGGGACATGAGTGGGGGCTTGGTGGAGGCTGCCCCTGACTGCTGGGGTGTGGGGGTGATAGGGGACATGATTGGGGGCTTGGTGGAGGCTGCCCCTGACTGCTGGGGGGTGGGGGTGATAGGGGACATGAGTTTGGGCTTGGTGGAGGCTGCCCCTGACTGCTGGGGGGTGGGGGTGGTGGGAGACATGAGTGGGGGCTTGGTGGAGGCTGCCCCTGACTGTGGGTGGTTGGGGTGGTGGGAGACATGAGTGGGGGCCTGGTGGAGGGTGTCCCTGGTGGCTGGGGGGTGGGGGTGGTGGGAGACATGAGTGGGGGCCTGGTGGAGGCTGCCCCTGGTGGCTGGGGGGTGGGAGTGGTGGGAGACATGAGTGGGGGCCTGGTGGAGGCTGCCCCTGGTGGCTGGGGGGTGGGGGTGATAGGGGACATGAGTGGGGGCTTGGTGGAGGCTGCCCCTGGTGGCTGGGGGGGTGGAGGTGGTGGGAGACATGAGTGGAGCCTGGTGGAGGGTGCCCCTGCACTGCGGGGGGGTGGGGGTGGTGGGAGACATGAGTGGGGGCCTGGTGGAGGCTGCCCCTGCACTGCGGGGGGTGGGGGTGATAGGGGACATGAGTGGGGGCTTGGTGGAGGCTGCCCCTGACTGATGGGGGTGGGGGTGGTGGGAGACATGAGTGGGGGCCTGGTGGAGGCTGCCCCTGCACTGCGGGGGGTGGGGTGATAGGGGACATGAGTGGGGGCTTGGTGGAGGCTGCCCCTGACTGCTGGGGGGTGGGGGTGATAGGGGACATGAGTGGGGGCTTGGTGGAGGCTGCCCCTGACTGCTGACTGCTGGGGGGTGGGGGTGATAGGGGACATGAGTGGGGGCTTGGTGGAGGCTGCCCCTGACTGCTGGGGGGTGGGGGTGATAGGGGACATGAGTGGGGGCTTGGTGGAGGCTGCCCCTGACTGCGGGGGGGTGGGAGTGATAGGGGACATGAGTGGGGGCTTGGTGGAGGCTGCCCCTGACTGCTGGGGGGTGGGGGTGATAGGGGACATGAGTGGGGGCTTGGTGGAGGCTGCCCCTGACTGCTGGGGGGTGGGGGTGATTGGTGACATGAGTGGGGGCTTGGTGGAGGCTGCCCCTGACTGCTGGGGGGTGGGGTGTTGGGAGACATGAGTGGGGGCTTGGTGGAGGCTGCCCCTGACAGCGGGGGGGTGGGGGTGGTGGGAGACATGAGTGGGGGCCTGGTGGAGGGTGCCCCTGGTGGCTGGGGGGTGGGGGTGGTGGCAGACATGAGCGGGGGCCTGGTGGAGGCTGCCCCTGGTGGCTGGGCGGTGGGGGTGGTGGGAGACATTTGGGGGCCTGGTGGAGGCTGCCCCTAGTGGCTGGGGGGTGGGGGTGATAGGGGACATGAGTGGGGGCTTGGGGGAGGCTGCCCATGGTGGCTGGGGGGGTGGAGGTGGTGGGAGACATGTGTGGGGGCCTGGTGGAGGGTGCCCCTGCACTGCGGGGGGTGGGGGTGGTGGGAGACATGAGTGGGGGCCTGGTGGAGGCTACTCCTGGTGGCTGGGGGGTGGGGGTGGTGGGAGACGTTAGTGGGGGCCTGGTGGAGGCTGCCCCTGCACTGCAGGGGGGTGGGGGTGATAGGGGACATGAGTGGGGGCCTGGTGGAGGCTGCCCCTGGTGGCTGGGGGGTGGGGGTGGTGGGAGACATGAGTGGGGGCCTGGTGGAGGCTGCCCCTGGTGACTGGGGGGTGGGGGTGGTGGTAGACATGGGTGGGGGCCTGGTGGAGGCTGCCCCTGCCCTGCAGGGGGTGTGGGGGTGATAGGGGACATGAGTAAGGGGCTTGGTGGAGGCTGCCCCTGACTGCGGGGGGGGTGGGGGTGGTGGGAGACATGGGTGAGGGCCTGGTGAAGGCTGCCCCTGCACTGCGGGGGGGGGGTGATAGGGGACATGAGTAAGGGGCTTGGTGGAGGCTGCCCCTGACTGCGGGGGGTCGGGGGTGGTGGGAGACATGAGTGGGGGCCTGGTGGAGGCTGCCCCTGCACTGCGGGGGGGTGGGGGTGATAGGGGACATGAGTGGGGGCTTGGTGGAGGCTGCCCCTGACTGCTGGGGGGTGGGGGTGATAGGGTACATGAGTGGGGGCTTGGTGGAGGCTGCCCCTGACTGCTGGGGGGTGGGGGTGATAGGGGACATGAGAGGGGGCTTGGTGGAGGCTGCCCCTGACTGCTGGGGGGTGGGGGTGATAGGGGACATGAGTGGGGGCTTGGTGGAGGCTGCCCCTGACTGCGGGGGGTGGGGGTGATAGGGGACATGAGTGGGGGCTTGGTGGAGGCTGCCCCTGACTGCTGGGGGGTGGGGGTGATAGGGGACATGAGTGGGGGCTTGGTGGAGGCTGCCCCTGACTGCTGGGGGGTGGGGGTGATAGGGGACATGAGTGGGGGCTTGGTGGAGGCTGCCCCTGACTGCTGGGAGGTGGGGGTGGTGGGAGACATGAGTGGGGGCTTGGTGGAGGCTGCCCCTGACTGCGGGGGGTGGGGGTGGTGGTCGACATGAGTGGGGGCCTGGTGGAGGGTGCCCCTGGTGGCTGGGGGGTGGGGGTGGTGGGAGACATGAGTGGGGGCCTGGTGGAGGCTGCCCCTGGTGGCTGGGGGTGATGGGGGACATGAGTGGGGCTTGGTGGAATCTGCCCCTGGTGGCTGGGGGGGTGGAGGTGGTGGGAGACATGAGTGGGGGCCTGGTGGAGGGTGCCCCTGCACTGCGGTGGGTGGGGGTGGTGGGAGACATGAGTGGGGGCCTGGTGGAGGCTGCCCCTGGTGGCTTCGGGGTGGGGGTGGTGGGAGACATGAGTGGGGGCCTGGTGGAGGCTGCCCCTGCACTGCAGGGGGGTGGGGGTGATAGGGGACATGAGTGGGGACCTGGTGGAGGCTGCCCCTGGTGGCTGGGGGGGGTGGTGGGAGACATGGGTGGGGGCCTGGTGGAGGCTGCCCCTGGTGGCTGGTGGGTGGGGGTGGTGGGAGACATGAGTGGGGGCCTGGTGGAGGGTGCCCCTGCACTGCGGGGGGGTGGGGGAAATAGGGGACATGAGTGGGGGCCTGGTGGAGGCTGCCCCTGGTGGCTGGGGGGTGGGGGTGGTGGGAGACATGGGTGGGGGCCTGGTGGAGGCTGCCCCTGGTGGCTGGGGGGTGGGGGTGGGGGTGGTGGGAGACATGGGTGGGGGTCTGGTGGAGGCTGCCCCTGGTGGCTGGGGAGTGGGGGTGGTGGGAGACATGAGTGGGGGCCTGGTGGAGGGTTCCCCTGCACTGCGGGGGGGGTGGGGGTAATAGGGGACATGAGTGGGGGCTTGGTGGAGGCTGCCCCTGGTGGCTGGGGGGGTTGGGGTGCAGTGGTACATGGGTGGGGGCCTGGTTGAGGCTGCCCCTGGTGGCTGGGGGGTGGGGGTGGTGGGAGACATGAGTGGGGGCCTGGTGGAGGCTGCCCCTGGTGGCTGGGGGTTGGGGGTAATAGGGGACATGAGTGGGGGCCTGGTGGAGGCTGCCCCTGGTGGCTGGGGGGTAGGGGGTGGTGATAGACATGAGTGGGGGCCTGGTGGAGGCTGCCCCTGCACTGCGGGGGGTGGGGGTGATAGGGGACATGAGTGGGGGCTTGGTGGAGGCTGCCCCTGACTGTGGGGGGGTGGGGGTGGTGGGAGACATGAGTGGGGGCCTGGTGGAGGCTGCCCCTGCACTGCGGGGGGTGGGGGTGATAGGGGACATGAGTGGGGGCTTGGTGGAGGCTGCCCCTGACTGCTGGGGGGTAGGGGTGATAGGGGACATGAGTGGGGGCGTGGTGGAGGCTGCCCCTGACTGCTGGGGGGTGGGGGTGATAGGGGACATGAGTGGGGGCTTGGTGGAGGCTGCCCCTGACTGCGGGGGGTTGGGGGTGATAGGGGACATGAGTGGGGGCTTGGTGGAGGCTGCCCCTGACTGCGAGGGGGTGGGGGTGATAGGGGACATGAGTGGGGGCTTGGTGGAGGCTGCCCCTGACTGCTGGGGTGTGGGGGTGATAGGGGACATGATTGGGGGCTTGGTGGAGGCTGCCCCTGACTGCTGGGGGGTGGGGGTGATAGGGGACATGAGTTTGGGCTTGGTGGAGGCTGCCCCTGACTGCTGGGGGGTGGGGGTGGTGGGAGACATGAGTGGGGGCTTGGTGGAGGCTGCCCCTGACTGTGGGTGGTTGGGGTGGTGGGAGACATGAGTGGGGGCCTGGTGGAGGGTGTCCCTGGTGGCTGGGGGGTGGGGGTGGTGGGAGACATGAGTGGGGGCCTGGTGGAGGCTGCCCCTGGTGGCTGGGGGGTGGGAGTGGTGGGAGACATGAGTGGGGGCCTGGTGGAGGCTGCCCCTGGTGGCTGGGGGGTGGGGGTGATAGGGGACATGAGTGGGGGCTTGGTGGAGGCTGCCCCTGGTGGCTGGGGGGGTGGAGGTGGTGGGAGACATGAGTGGAGCCTGGTGGAGGGTGCCCCTGCACTGCGGGGGGGTGGGGGTGGTGGGAGACATGAGTGGGGGCCTGGTGGAGGCTGCCCCTGGTGGCTGGGGGGTGGGGGTGGTGGGAGACACGAGTGGGGGCCTGGTGGAGGCTGCCCCTGGTGGCTGGGGCGTGGGGGTGGTGGGAGACATGTTTTGGTGGTGCAAGGTGACATGTGGGTTGGCTGGTGGGCATGGCCATGGTGGATGGGTTGCCTGTGGGACATGAGCAGGAGTGCAGGGTAGTACCCTGTGGTGTGGGCTGCCTGCAGGGGCCGTGGAGGGTGTAGAGGGAACACCTGCGGGGACCCACATGGCCATATCACGTGTTGCATTCCCCCGCAACACCGAAATACACTTACCCAGCCAAATCGCGTGTGAAACTTCCCGCGCACCCCTGAAATCCACGTAACCAGCCAAATCGTGTGTGAAACTTCGCGCGCACCCCTGAAATCCACGTACCCAGCCAAATCACGTGTTGAACTTCCCGCGTACCCCTGGAATCCACGTAACCAGCCAAATCGCGTGTGAAACTTCGCGCGCACCCCTGAAATCCACGTAACCAGCCAAATCGCGTGTGAAACTTCGCGCGCACCCCTGAAATCCACGTACCCAGCCAAATCGTGTGTTGAACTTCCCGCGCACCCCTAAAATCCACGTACCCGGCCAGATCGCGTGTGGAACTTCCCGCGCACCCCTGAAATCCACGTACCCAGCCAATTAGCGTGTGAAACTTCCCGCGCACCCCGAAATACACGCACACGTTATTTTTCAGTCAGCGGGTGTCCGTGTTTGTGGGTACCCCTTTGCACGTCATTTGTCCTGGAGGGCCACAGTATGGGACATTCATCATAGCTGTATATAGGTGCTATTTGTTGGCGCACCTTTTGGCGCACCTTTTTTACAGGCGCAGGGACGCTACCGCCTGCTTTCTTGTGGCGGTCGTGTTTGTGCCTGTGCGCTCCTTTGACCGTGCGCTGTTTTGCCCTATTTGATTCCATGAATACGTGTTGTAGGCGAGCGTGTGGGCGTTCCACGCACTTGCACCCTGTACTTCCCCCGTGACGCCCACATTTTGGCAAGTTGTTCACCCTTCCGAGTGTTACGCCCCGTGTTCCGCCTACTTTTGTTGCGTGCGCCGCGCTATGTGCGATTTTCGCTGTGGCCTGTGCGATTTTCTCTGTGAACTGGCGCACGCCGTTAGATGGCCTGTGCGCCAACGTGTGCCGCGCACTTTTTTAACGCACATCAGATGGTTTTTTTGCGCACGCCCTTCTATGAATCGATGTGCGCTGCTTTTCGTGCGATTTTCGCACTTGCACTGCGATTTTCGCAATTCCACTGCGATTCGCACGTTTTTGCCCACTTGCGCCGCGCTAATTATTCCATGAATCGGCCTGTAAGTGTTTTAATGTTTCATAGGGTTCCTTACATGCCGGAAATCTACATTGCGTTGTTTGCATAAACTTTGCTTTTCCTGCCCAATGCTGACACCGTTCTTTTGTATGGAATTGATTTAATTTAAAACGTATGTACAGTCTCCTAATAATCGGACAAGGAAATAGATTGACATAAAGGTTGCATGGAATTTGTTTCTGTGAAAATTTAGCATATTCAGAGTATGTAGAATAACACTTTATTTGGTCAATTGTTCGAATCCAATCCTCCTCAAATAGTTTTTTCTTAACAAAGGCAGGACGGAAGCACAAGTCGTCAGAAGTGACTTTAAGTCTATCTAATATCACATTCAGTTTGAAAGCTCTTACTCGTGGCTACTGAATTAGTTTCCATCGCATGTTGTAAGGCTTGGTATAAACACTTTCTAGACGGATTTAATATTTTCGCATAATTTGATAATAGACACCATACCACTCTGCAAGATAGAGAGATCAAGCTTAGCTTGTGTCTAATCATGCAATTTGGGTTAGACATTGCGATATTTAAAACATCTTTAAGTATTCGTCCTTGCATAGTATCTGAGTACTCACATAAGTCAAAAGGACACACATCAAGAATATAAATCAAAACCGCTTGAACCTTCATAGTTAAAAAATCACGCATAGGGCTTAAGAAGAATTGACAGTATCTTTTAAAAATGATCTTCATTTGGCTCTTTAGTGGACGTACTTTATTGTTCAATCTTTCTTTCCAGATGTTAATTGAAGAGTTACTGCTTAATTGATAGCCAAGATTGTATTGCAAGGTTACCCATTTGCCACCTAAATGATTTTAATTTCCTGCCAGCATGTAATATCAGGATATTTGTTTTGTTTACATTTGGTACAAGATTTAAATCCAGGGCGTATTTCTCAAAAGCAAGTAATTTCGCTTGAAGGCCAGTTGGAGTAGTGTCCATTATAAGCAGATCATCGGCAAATGCCAACCAATGTAATCTTATTGCTCCTAGCGTAACAGGATACATCCCCAGTTCCTTCCAAATCCGATCTAGATCGCAGATGTAAAGATTAAAAAGCGTAGCTGCTAGATTACAGCCTTGTTTGAGACCGATCTGAGTTCTAATGGCCTCCGTGATTGCACCTTCGCTGGATAGTTTTACTTTATATGCAGTGTTGGTATGCAGCATTATTAACCAATATATTAATTCTGATGGAATTCCTAATTGTATTAGTTTAGACCATAGTATGTCCCTTATGACACAATCAAAGGCACGAGATAGATCAATGCTTGCTATATAGATCGGAAAAGCTCCTTTCTTTTTTGTGCTATTAATGATATGGGATATCAATGTAGCATTCAACGTAGTGCCCATTGACTTCCTAAAGCCTATCTGTGATTTCGCCAGAATATCTTTGGTGGCAATGAACTTTTCCAAGTCGTACAGAAGAAGGCTTGCAAAAATCTTTGCACATGTATTAATAAGCAATATAGGTCTATAATTTTGTGGTTCAAGAGCATTGCCTTTCTTGTATATTGGTACGATGATTGACGTGCCCCATTGCTCTGGTATATTACCAGTTTTAAAGATTACATCGAATTTAATTTTCAATATCGCTGGCCATACAATTGGGTCGGCTTTGTTCATGCACGAAGGTATACCATCAGGGCCAGGGGCATTTGATTGAGATAGTTTATTAATTGCCCATATGATGTCTGTTTCAGACCATTTCAAAGTATCCCATTTCGTAAGGGAGTTTAGTACAGGTGCATTCGATTTAAATCGTGATGGCATAGTACATTTCTCTGTTATGTATGCGGCCCATGTATTAGCCGGGATGATATTCACATTGGTAGCAACCTTAGTGCAAGTGGGGTTACGCATAATCGTCCAAATATACATTGAGTCATGTCTGCATAATTTGCGCACAATTTCACAATTAAGGTTATTCGATTGAGTTTTTTTGCAAAATTCTTATTTCATTTTTATACTTTAGTAGGATGCGATTTTTTTTATATTTGATCTGGGCATGATTATACACACGTTTCTTAACAGTACGCAGCTCTTTATTTTTTTCCGTTTTAGGAGCTGTACAGCATGATCAAACTTATTTATATGATGTAAACCCTTCGAAATTAATTTGCCTTCAACAGTTTGTATAATATTACTAATTATTCTGACTGTTTCTTCTTCTTTGTCAAACAATGAAACACCAAAATCCCAACATAATGATATTCTAGTAAACTCCGTGCTGACTTTCTCTGCTATCCATTTACATAACGGCAAGTTCCATTTCACAGAAAGTTTAGGTTGATTAATTTTGTATAATCGCAACAAGTGATTAGTTCTATGGCAAGCATGTGTATGCATTAGATTTAATTGAATGGGAGCATGATCACCCAGGTTAATTGGATGGATCAACACCGGTGAAACTTAATGTATCAGCTCATTCGAAATTGCAAAATGATCTATCTTGGAAGTATGAATGCCATGACTCCATGTATGCTTAGGACCATCTACCTGACAGTTCACAAACGACATCTCCCATGTATCAAAGTAGGCAATCCATTTCATACCCCTGTTCCTAGCTTCCAACTTCCCCAGGTTAACATTGCAGTTCATCACCGTCTTGTTCAAACAACATAAGGAATTAAAATCACCTGCTATAATAATCTTGGGTAAAGCTGCTAGATCATGAATATGTTCCAAACATAGATCTAAGTTGTCGAACATATCTTCTAAGGATACTTTCAATGGATTCCAGTAAAGGGATAACAAATATAGGCAATCCTGTGCATCGTTGCCCGGATCTATTTCTATTGCCACCAGTTGGGAGGAGAGGTGAATCTCAGATAATTTGCATTTAAACCTATTGCTTTTTGCAATAGCAATTCCTCCCATTGGGCGACGCAGAGTACCCCCTTTCGAATGGCTACAAATCGTACAATAGTCATCCAGAATCAAATCAAAGGTACACATTGTCTCCTGTAAGAAGATGATATCTGGTTTGTCATCATTGGAGAAGGAAGAAAGCCAACTTTGAAGAACATGGTAGCCGCATGAGTTCCATGATGTTAAGATTACTTGATTGCTTTTTTTGCTAGGCTGAGGACGAAAGATTTCTAAAGGAAGAGATGGAGCGCATTAACAGTTCAATCCAGGATAAATTTTGATTGCCGGCAGTCATAGCAATGATCTGAGATATACAGGTTTGTTCTATGGCCATTGCGGATGATTCAGAGGGAATCACTGTTGGTATAGGAATAGGTTTATGAAGGAACTCTTGAGCATCAGATTCACAATTGAAAGTGTGCAGGCTATAACACATGTTCTTCAATTCAGTTCTATAAATCCAAATCAATTTCAACACCATAGAATTGCCTACATAATCCAACATTCTGTAGTTATTCTCTAGTGGCAAAGAAATTTGTTCAAAGTCGGTGGTAGTTAACATACGCAATGGTGGTATCTTTGCTAGTGTCTCTAAAAGATTAGTTCTATTGATCTGTTTACCCCTCAAGACTTCGGACTCGCCTTCCAATCCTATGATATTAAGCTCTTCCCTAGGTGGTGTATCCTGTTTTAACCTTTGTACACCAAAAGGCAGGTTACCAGCTTCCAAGATTAAGTTAGGGATTGCTACATCAGGTGAGGCTAAAGTTACTGGGGCAAGATTCTGATTATTATAAATGGTGGTCTGGTTAGAGATCCGATCGCCAGCACATGACCCTAGCTGGTATTCATTCATTGCGCTTAGCTATGGATATTTCAATTCTGATAAATTAAATTCTCTTGCTAGTACTTTTGAAGATAGGGCACCACTTTCAACTGCAGAATTTAAAATTTGTATCATGCCAGTAAATGGTAATGTGTCTGATGGCTTAACTTTGCTTTGCTCGTTACTCAAAGGGCCAGGTAATATAGGTGCTGGCAATGTAGGTCCAAACTTACGGTTTGAATCAACAGCATGAGGATGGATTGGTTTTATAGTAGATAAGTCAGAGCAGCATACGTCAGTGTATGATGGAGCAGTTGTGAGTCCCGAAGTTTTAGGTATCAACGGAGCAGTTATGATGATTTTCTCTCCTCCAATTTCTTGATTAGTTGTTTTAGTCCCTGTCTTAGTAGTAGATTTTAGGCCCTTTGATGGGAAATAATTCCCCAATTCATTTCGAGTATTGTAGGTTCTACATGGAATGTCACAGAATCCCCATCCCTGATCTCAATTCCGGGAAACATTTTCTTAGATGTATTTTTATTAGCCGTTTCGGGTATTCCCAGATTGGTCAATTGGGTGTTCCCATAGGTCTTTTTTGTTAAATCTTTAGCATTATTTTTATTTATTTTTTTGTATTAATTTTCGGGGTTAATGGATGTACTAGTAGTGCACGGCTTTCTTCAGAAAGCTGATCTACATCTATGATGTCCTCTTCTTGGTGGGGAAGTATTTCATGCTTCATTCCTGATTCGATCTTTATATCTTCTGTACTTAACTGCTCTTGTGATTTTAACATTTGTTTCTCTTTTCTACGTTTCTCTGCTCTTTTTTTGCCTTCAAATGATTTTTTTTAATACGTCTTGAAATAAATGAAGAATTCTCACTATTAGCCTTATTCTCCTCGTCTGCCCTCTGCTCTTTGATAATTTTTAAGAGTTCAGACGGACTATCAGGAGACACAGGCGAAATTTCAGGCTGAGGGGAGGAAGGCTTTGTGTCAAATGTGGATTTTATCTCTCTGATGTCCTGCTTCATAGATACAATATCAGTACCCGAGCTTCCTAAAATATTAGCCAAGTCTATGGATAATAGTCGTGGTTGATCCTCCTTGATTCCACGAAGTTCCAATTCCTCAGTAGGAAAATGGCACTGAGTTTGTTTATGTTCTAATATCAACTTTTCTGAAATGCCAAGTGGTTTGTGGGAACTGGCGGCACAGGGGCAGAACAACGGGACAAATGTCTCTTTTGCTAACATAAAGCCTTCGAGACGATTACGTTTCACAAGTATCTCATTAGTTGTAGACTTCATTTCACGCAGTTCCATATGTGTGAGATCAAGGCCTTTGTCTAAGAGGTCAAGAATTCTTATAATTACCGGAAAAGAATATGGGCTGGGTGGTGAAGGGGTATGCGGCAAATCATTACCCTCCTCTGCATTTTTGTCATGTCCAGAAAAAGGTTGTTGAGTAGAGTCTGACAAGAAGTTTTCAGTTTGATTAGCAGATATTCGTGCTTGTGTTGGGAAGGTAGGACTGATGATATGGTCATACAGTAGTTTTTTGTCTATTAGTGGGGTTAACGCACCTATAGATGCCTTAATACGTTTATTCAATTAAAAAAATGGGGCTAGGTCGTTGCCCAAGGTACCAATGGTACGATAATCTTCCACAAAAGAACTCTCCATAGCCTCATGTATACTGCTTGAAGCTGGAGTCCTGTCACATAAAACATTTTCTCCTTCAATGAAGTTGTATGCACAATTTTGCTTTGAGGGAGTATTGCTAATACCAGCCATATTACAAGAGACTTTAGTTCCCATAAGCTTCGCTTCAGTGGATAGCTCAGCATAACTCTGTTTGTCAAGGTTATAAGATGTTGATGGCCCATTAGATATTATATTTACCTCACTAAGGGGGCAAGGGTCACCAATTGATGCTGATAATGGGTTACAGCGTTCCCGCTGCATACCAAAGCATCTACATTGAGAATTTGAACTTCAGTCATGTCCGTTAGGCGGCCACTACGAAGACCAGCTGCCATTACTCAGTCCTACGTTAGTGGCAATAGTTTTGCAACACTACGTTTAGCAAAAAATAGGATCTAGTGCCCACTTATCCACCACCCTAACAGCCAAACAGCCAGTCCACTTGAAATGCCACTTGCGATGCGCGTGCAATGCACGGTCACAGTGTATTTCAATGCTTTCCTCTTCCTGTTGGGGCGTGGCTACAGGCAGGGTCAGGCTGTCAGGGATGATGGGAGGAGCGCAGCAGTGGGAGTGGACATTAAGTCCCAGGTCACGGCAAGTGCGAATGCTTCCTCTTGCCGACTAGTGGCTTTCAACAAAATGCAGGAACGTGAACGTGAACACAGCGCAGCAGCACTACAGCCAAACAGCCAGTCCACTTGAAATGCCACTTGCTCTTTTTTGTTCTAAAGTTAGGAACTCAGAATCTTCAGTGTTGTAATTCTCCCTTAAAATGTTATTTATATACCAGAAATCTATAGAGCAAGTAGCTTCTTGCGTTGATCTATGTTGTGGTAAGAAGGATATAGAATAAGCTGATAAGTTCATTAGTTCTTCATCATCTATGGAGAGGGGACTATTTGTAGCCGATGGCAGTTGGTCATGTGATTTAGGTGTAGATCTTTCTCTCTGTGATAAAGTTATGTTACTTATCAGATCATTAGTAGGATTATGTCTGATTTTAATGTGAATGGTGCAGCATGTAGGACGAGTGGGAGAGGTTAAATTCTCTATGAAATTCTCAGATTTGCTTGTGGTTGATTTTTATTCTGAACATTACCAGCCTGTTTCATTTGTTCCACCGCTTTCATGGGTGAAACACCTCATACACTGATTATTGCAAGTTTTGAACATCAATCGCCTGCGGGTCATTGGCAGGAGGAGTGGGGACAAGCTGGGCGGCAATGTCAACCTGGTCCAGAACCTCCCATTCTCCTATTGTCGGAGAGCCCAAAGGGATAGGAGTGGGGACAAGCTGGCCGTCAATGTCAACATGGTCCAGAACCTCCCATTCTCCTATTGTCGGAGAGCCCAAAGGGATAGGAGTGGGGACAAGCTGGGCGTCAATGTCAACCTGGTCCAGAACCTCCCATTCTCCTATTGTCGGAGAGCCCAAAGGGATAGGAGTGGGGACAAGCTGGGCGTCAATGTCAACCTGGTCCAGAACCTCCCATTCTCCTATTGTCGGAGAGCCCAAAGGGATAGGAGGGGGGACAAGCTGGGCGTCAATGTCAACCTGGTCCAGAACCTCCCATTCTCCTATTGTCGGAGAGCCCAAAGGGATAGGAGTGGGGACAAGCTGGGCGTCAAAGTCAACCTGGTCCAGAACCTCCCATTCTCCTATTGTCGGAGAGCCCAAAGGGATAGGAGTGGGGACAAGCTGGGCGTCAATGTCAACCTGGTCCAGAACCTCCCATTCTCCTATTGTCGGAGAGCCCAAAGGGATAGGAGTGGGGACAAGCTGGGCGTCAATGTCAACCTGGTCCAGAACCTCCCATTCTCCTATTGTCGGAGAGCCCAAAGGGATAGGAGTGGGGACAAGCTGGGCGTCAATGTCAACCTGGTCCAGAACCTCCCATTCTCCTATTGTCGGAGAGCCCAAAGGGATAGGAGTGGGGACAAGCTGGGCGTCAATGTCAACCTGGTCCAGAACCTCCCATTCTCCTATTGTCGGAGAGCCCAAAGGGATAGGAGTGGGGACAAGCTGGGCGTCAATGTCAACCTGGTCCAGAACCTCCCATTCTCCTATTGTCGGAGAGCCCAAAGGGATAGCCAATTTGGGGAGATGCAACAACCTGTTTTTTTTTTTCCCATGGAGATTTTGGGAGGGCCGCAGATTGCTGAAGATGTTTCATTTCTACCCAATCTACTTTTGCTGAAACTATATTAAGTAGGTTGATTTGTGCGTCTTTGTTTTTGTCTAGTATTTAAAAAATATTTGTTAGGCCATATATCCCGTTATTCATTGCATTCAGAGTAATTTCATATTGCAATACAGGTGGTTGCTTCAGCCCGAAAGAGGGTCTAGGGGTGGGTTTTATAGAAGACATAGGTGATGACACTGAGGAGTTAAAGGTTGAATTGGATGACTCTGGATATAAAATCGGAGAATGAGATAAGTTTAAAGGTAAGTTATTTAACGCTTCCTCTAATTGTGTTTCACATATTGTACAGTCATTATTGATAATTTTGGGAATGGTTCCTAATATATCGTCTGGCTGTTTAGGCCCAGTTAATGCCTTCTTTGATGTCTGAGAGCTCGCTTGAGGCATTGTTGTTTTTTTGCAGTTCATTTTCCCGCTTGAGAATACAAAATTGGCAATTGGGAGTTGTCAGATGCGTGAATTACAACCTCAGTAGTTTCTGACATTAAAGGTGTAATGGCCACTAGAGTGCTTACCGGTGTGATCTTAGGTGGGTACGGCTCATTTGAGCCGGAAGTTCGGCATCTCTAATATGGTGGACATTGCTTGCAGAGGCTCCCATATCAATTTCTGTCATAGGCACATATGGTGGATGGAAATAATTGCGGGTAGTAGAAGTGGGCGCCTGGTTGGGCCCGGTGGCTGTTGGCTTTCCAGTGCCGTGGAGCCACAGCTGTCTAATATCAGTGGTGAGCGATTTTGATCACTTTTTTTTAGTTTTGTCGCATTTTGTATTACGACTTTTTTGGCATAGGTCTTGCTCACACCTTGGCTCTGAATTCGTTTCTGCCAAGAAAGCTGCTACTAATTTGTCTGCATGTTTAGGCATTGCTGTTTTTAAATTATATGCAGACATTTGTTTGTTGTGGTAGTGATTTTACCAATTCTACGGCAAGGACGCCTTTCTTGGGTGTATGCTCGTGGCTGTTTTGCTGCTCAGCTGAACATCAGAACAGCACTCGCCTTGCACTCCCAGGGTGCGCATGCCCCAGTGCTTTTGTTGTGTTTACGGTCAAGGGGGAGGGGCAAACATTCAGCTGCAATAAAAATGGAAACACTTTAGTGTTTGATTCCCTTTGAGGCTTCTAAATAGATATAATACAGCAGTATAAGCGTACCACGCTCCAAGATAGGAGTGTCCACAGGTAATAGATGCAGTAAGTCCGCACTGGGTAATTTGCAAAATGTAGAAGTGACGATGCCGGTGACTAGGTCCACAGCAGAACAGCACTTGCATCGCACTCCCTCGATGCGCGCATGCGATGCGCGCACCCAGGTGCTTTTGTTGTAATTCTATCAAGGGGGAGGGGCTAGCGTTCAGCACAATCCAAGATAGGAGTGTCCACAGGAAATAGATGCTGTAAGTCCGCACTGGGTAATTCGCAAAAAAGTGTAGAAGTCACGATGCCACTGACTAGGTCCACAGCAGAACAGCACTCGCCTTGCACCCCACAATGCGATGCAAGCAGTGCTGGTCATTGGGCTGGCTCTCGGCGGATTTGAAATCCGGCACCAGATATGGAGCCGGATCTCGGGATGTGGCCAGAGTCCGCCGCCCAAGCCCATGAACCGCGCTGGAAAACTTTTTTTTTAAAAAGCACCCGCCACGGCAGCATTGCCTTTTTCCGCGGCTTTGGCACTGGTGTGTAATACACAATGCTCACTACATGTACAACTGATTCCTTTCAGTTGTGCATGTAGCAAGCAGTCCATCATAGGCCCAACTCTCCCAACCCTTTGCGCCTGAGCCTCGCCTGCCCATGCAGGTGTTTGTGGGCGGGGAGAGTGCCGTTTCCTTGGGGGAAGCTGAGCCCTTGTTCCCCCAAAGGCCCCTGCCGTTTAGGCTCCCAAGGGGCGCTGGTCCGAGAAGAGCGAAGACCCTTCCAGCTTTCTCCTGGCTCATCCGGAGTCTGTCTCTTGTGTTTGGTTGCCCAAACACCGCCACACCGCCTGTCGTCCTGCGACGTCGACGATCAGGCCTCACTGCTTGTCCTGTTTGTAGGGTGGGTGGGTGGAAAAACGAAGTCCTCTGTTGGCAGACGGGCGTCCCACTGTCGAGGCTGGATGCTGCGTGCAGTGGGGAGCCCGCCTGCTATAAAGGGGGGATAGCCCCGCCCCCTTCCATTGTAGCCCTTCGCTGGCTTTTCCTTCCTTTTGCCGCGCCGTTTTCTTTTTGCGGGCTTTTCCCTGCTTTGCCGCGCTTCGGTGGGTACCTCCCCTCCACCCTGAGGAGGGGGAGGGGAGGGTTCTTAGGAGGAGGACACCGCCCGGGTTATCTGGGTGCCTCCTCCATTTTGGGATTCTCCGTTGTCACTGTCATAACCCGTGCATCCGTCCATTTTGGACCCATTACATAGCAATAACTCATTCCCCTTTTCCCCCAGAAAAGTGTAACCTGAGTCTTGCTTTGTTTTTTGGCATAAAAAGGCCGCAGATTTATTTTCCACAACCTCATAAAACACACTGCACACATTAGTGGAAATAATACAGAAGATGCAGCGACTGCTCCGTGTCCAAAAACCTGCTTCCCCCCTTTCCTTCCAAAAGTCCATCATAGGCCCAACTCTCCCAACCCTTTGCACCTGAGCCTCGCCTGCCCATGCAGGTGTTCGTGGGCGGGGAGCGTGCCGTTTCCTTGGGGGAAGCTGAGCCCTTGTTGTTCCCCCAGATGCCCCTGCCGTTTAGGCTCCCAAGGGGCGCTGGCTGCTCCTTGTCGCCCCGGTTCTTGATGTTAAAATTGGAACGAAGCAAAACGCTTAAGTTTGCAGTGACATTACCGACTTAACAGAACAGGCAGCATGCTGGGTGACTGCTTATTTTGAGTCAGGTGCTGAGTATCGCGATGGTGTGGATTTAAGTGAGTTGAGAGCCGGGGAGCAAAGTTGGATTTAAAGGTGGAAAGATTACCTGTTAACATAAACGGCGTACGCAGAAGTATTTATCCAGCGTCAGGGTAACAATGCATTAGGATCCCGCCGCCTTGTTCAGGTGCACGCTGTGCGGTTGGGGGTTTTGTAATTGCAAGGTTGTAATTGTGGAATAGATCAAATGCATCATGTTGGTAATGGGGAATGGAGTAAACCAGTGATGCAGAACACAAGTAGCACATGGTAGGTGGGGTAACTCTATATGACAACCCTGGGGGGCAGGGCTGGACCATACAACACGTGTTGGGGTTAAGCAGTACCTTGGGGGGTGATGGTTACGTGGACGGTTTAGGGCCCACAGTTTGGGGTAAGCCAGGACCTGTTTGGGGCAATGGAAGAGGGAGCTGGAATGGTGGGGCTCAGTCAGGTACAGAGCAGTTCAAGTGGCTGCCGGGGGGTAAGTCCTAATAATCAAAGTAGTGGGACTAATCAACCAACTAGGGGATTGGACATCGCCAGTAATTATCAGGTCAAGGTCTATTAGTGTCTGGGAACACGGAAAGGTGTGCAATTGTAACTTCTAGGAAAGTCATGTCCCGTGAAGGGTTTTGCACTTCTCGGGACGGCGCCTCTTGGGAGCCTAACGGCAGGGGTGTCTGGTTGTAGCAACAAGGGACCAGCTTCCCCCTAAAAATAAAACGGTGCTCTCTCCGCCCACGGACACCTGCAAGGGCAGGGTGGGCTAAGGCACAAAGGTTTGGCAGCGTCTGGCCGACTACGGACTGGGTACAAAGGAATAAGGGGAAGCGGGTAACTCCTGTAAGGGCAAGCAGAGGTGTCCCGGAGCATGCCAGCCCTGGTTAAGGCGGAACAGGAGGGAAAGGGACAAAGGCAGAAGGTCCCAGAGCAGGCCCGCCCTGGTTAACATGGCGCGGGAGGGGAAGGGGACAGAGGAAGTAGTGTCCCAGAGCAGGTACAATGCTCTCTTTGCAGGAGTATCTGCACAGCGGGGTGAAATGGAGATCGTGTGGTCAGAGGTGATTCCCAGGGCAAAATGGAGTGGCACGGGGGGCGTGGATGAAATGGGCACAACTGCAGGGGCAGGTGCGCAGATTGCTAACAAAACGGCAAAACCGGACATATCGGTTATACACTGGGGAGGTAACGACCTGACAAGCTTGGGAAGGGGGGCCCTGATGCGGGTGATGATGGGCTCTCTACAGGAATTGGCAGGCCAATTGGGGAAACAGAAATCATTTGGCAGAAATAGTCCCAAGGCCTGAATGGAGGGGTGCGGATCATCACGCAGCGGGGGAGAGGTCCAGATGTAAGCTAAGTGGGGCAAATTTCTGCAGGGGTTTTGGCCAGACCAGGCACAGCCTGATTAATTTGAATTCCTCAGAGTATTTTCTGAAAGATGGGGTACATTTGTCACCACTGGGGTTGGAACTATTCTTCTGGAACCCTTGCTCAAATCCTGGAAATGGGAGAAAGGCAGCAGAGGGGAGCCACGGTGGGCGATAACCCACCTATGGCGTGGCGGTGTTTGGGCAACCAAACACAAGAGACAGACTCCGGAGGAGCCAGGAGAAAGCAGGAAGGGTCTTCGCTCTTCTCAGGCCCAGCGCCCCTTGGGAGCCTAAGCGGCAGGGGCGTCTGGGAGAAACAACTACGGCTCAGCTTCCCCCAAGGAAACGGCACTCTCCCCACCCAGGAGCGCCTGCAGGGGCAGGAGAGGCTCGGACGCAAAGGTGGGGAGAGTTGGGCCTATTCTGGACTCTTGGGGAAGGAAAGGGGGAAGCAGGTTACTTTGGACACGGAGGAGTCGCCGCATCTTATGAGCAATTTTCCACAAATGTATGCAATTTGGTTTTGTGTTATTGTGGAATAAATCTGCGGCCTTTTATGCCAAAAACAAACAAGATGCATCCTACACTTTTCTGGGGGAAAAGGGGAATGAGTTATGGGTATGTGTTGGATACAAATGGACGGATGCCGGGGTTATGAAAGTGACGACGAACACAAAGGCAAAGCAAAATGGAGGAGGCACCCCGATAACCCGGGCAGTGTCCTACTCCCTGCCTCCCCCACGTGGGAAGAAGGGGAGGCGCCGGCCGCAACGCGGCAAAAAGGAAAGAAAGCCCGCGAACAGGAAAAGTGCGGTGAAATTTGGGAAAGCCCGCGAAGGGCAAAACAAAAGGAAGAGGAGGGGCTTCCCCTTTATAACGAGCGGGGTCCGCACGGAAGGCAGCATCCAGTGCTGCCGAAAGACACCCGCCCGTTGCGCAACAGAAGAAGGTTTTGTTTTCCCACCCACCAACCCTACGAACAGAACAAGCAGGAATACCTGGTCGTCGACGTTGCAGGACGACAAGGCAGTGTGGCGGTGTTTGGGCAACCAAACACAAGAGACAGACTCCGGAGGAGCCAGGAGAAAGCAGGAAGGGTCTTCGCCCTTCACAGACCCAGCGCCCCTTAGGAGCCTAAGCGGCAGGGGCGTCTAGGAGGAACAACTACGGCTCAGCTTCCCCCAAGGAAACGGCACTCTCCCCGCCCAGGAGCGCCTGCAGGGGCAGGAGAGGCTCGGACGCAAAGGTGGGGAGAGTTGGGCCTATTCTGGACTCTTGGGGAAGGAAAGGGGGAAGCAGGTTACTTTGGACACGGAGGAGTCGCCGCATCTTATGAGCAATTTTCCACAAATGTATGCAGTTTGGTTTTGTGTTATTGTGGAATAAATCTGCAGCCTTTTAATGCCAAAAACAAACAAGATGCATCCTACACTTTTCTGGGGGAAAAGGGGAATGATTTATGGGTATGTGTTGGATACAAATGGACGGATGCCGGGGTTATGCTCGTGGCTGTTTTGCTGCTCAGTTGAACATCAGAACAGCACTCGCCTTGCACTCCCAGGATGCGCGCGCACGATGCGCATGCCTCAGTGCTTTTGTTGTGTTTACGGTCAAGGGAGAGGGGCTAACATTCAGCTGCAATAAAAATGGAAACACTTTAGTGTTTGATTCCCTTAGAGGCTTCTAAATAGATATAATACAGCAGTATAAGCGTACCACGCTCCAAGATAGGAGTGTCCACAGGTAATAGATGCTGTAAGTCCGAACTGGGTAATTTGCAAAGTGTAGAAGTGACGATGCCGCTGACTAGGTCCACAGCAGAACAGCACTTGCATCGCACTCCCTCGATGCGCGCATGCGATGCGCGCACCCGGGTGCTTTTGTTGTAATTCCGTCAAGGGGGAGGGGCTAGCGTTCAGCACAGTCCAAGATAGGAGTGTCCACAAGAAATAGATGCTGTAAGTCCGCACTGGGTAATTCGCAAAAAAGTGTAGAAGTCACGATGCCACTGACTAGGTCCACAGCAGAACAGCACTCGCCTTGCAACCCACAATGCGATGCAAGCAGTGCTGGTCATTGGGCTGGCTCTCGGCGGATTTGAGATCCGGCACCAGATGTGTAGCCGGATCTCGGGATGTGGCCAGAGTCCGCCGCCGAAGCCCAGGAACCGCGCTGGCAAACTTTTTTTTTAAAAAGCACCCGCCATGGCAGCATTGCCTTTTTCTGCGGCTTTGGCACTGGTGTGTAATGCACAATGCTCACTACATGTACAACTGATTCCTTTCAGTTGTGCATGTAGCAAGCATTGT
Source organism: Ambystoma mexicanum (assembly GCF_040938575.1). Classification (NCBI taxonomy): domain Eukaryota; kingdom Metazoa; phylum Chordata; class Amphibia; order Caudata; family Ambystomatidae; genus Ambystoma; species Ambystoma mexicanum. Next base: position 57,295,787 of record NC_090929.1, on the reverse strand, counting down.
GCATTACACAACAGTGCCAGGTGGTAAAAGGCAATGCTGCTGTCAGGAGCGCATTTTTCTTTTCTTTTTTCTTTTTTAGTATTCCAGCGGGCACCGCCCCCTACCCCAAGTCATCCCCCACACCGGCCCTTGTGTTTTGGGATCCCGCACCACATGTTTTACATTTCCACCACTGGATACAAGTAAGTTTGCCACTCCCCCACCGTCTCTGAAGTTAGCGCCTCTCCCACCATTTGAAGGGTTACCCCCACCTACATTTCAGCCTAGGTGCACCCCTGGATGTGCGCACTTGCATTTTGTTAGGCAGAGAGGTGCGGGGAGCATTTTCTGAAACAGGCAGTGTCAAGTTTGACTGTTTTTGTGCAGGAAAAACTACTTGAACAAACGCAGTAAAACTTTAAAGCTGCTACTTTCGGGAAAGACTTCCATCGGCTGTCTGCATATTGTGCTTTACAGTTGGTCCCCAGACCACACTATGAGAGGGGTAGAACAGTGGGGGTGAAGCCTCCAAGTTTACCCCGCCTATTTTCTCAAGAGGCCCCTCCCATCACCCCTTAGCCCCCACGAGCTGAAATGAAGGCTTGGTTGCGCCCCTGCACCTAATGCATATTGAATAAAAGGAAGAAAGGACGTGCACTGGAAAATGCATACATCACTTATAAGTCAAATGAAAAAGTACAACACACGCTTAGAAACTCTACAGTCACAGGGGCCACCTTCATAGTGGGCTGAACGGAACATTGCAGTGAGTGTTTAGCACGTGCGACAAAACGAGTAACGGTTACTTCGTTCTTTCTTTTGCTCATGTTCCCTGACTTTATTAATTCACGTGTATTTTACGGTCGGCACCCCGCGGCCATCTCAGGTGAAATGTATAAGGGGGGGCTGGCTCTATGGCACAGTCATCCTTCACAGGGACAGAATGTGCGGCAGATTTTGGGCAGCCTTGCAGAATGATGCCCCCTGGCACTGATGTGCTTTCTTACGCGCTGTTTGACCATTCACCGGGCTCTGCTGGGCAGGAAGGGGCACGGGAACTGTCCTGTCACAAAGGCCCCGGAATGGCGTCTCCTCGCCATGTTCTTATGGCATCGGCTCTGCAGTTGCTTCAGCTTCAGCTCCACGAGTAACAGCAGCAATGTTAGGTCTGCCCTCTTTGCGCTGCCATAGTACAGGGCAATATGAAATCAATTAACGCCCAGAGACACCGGATGGATCAGCTACCATGAAAATCAGTGAGCGTTATGAAGTGGGTTCTCTGACACAACCGCCATGAGGTCACTTTTGCAGTTTGCAACGTCCACTGTTGTTTTTATGAGATAACTCCAGGTTACTGTTTGCTGGCAGTCAGCACCACAAGCAGTTTTACAAAAGCACTTCCTCTTTGCCTCCCTTCCTTCCTCCCTCCTCCCTTCCTCCCTCCCTTCCTCCCTCCCTTCCTCCCTTCCTTCCTTCCTTCCTTCCTTCCTTCCTTCCTTCCTTCCTTCCTTCCTTCCTTCCTTCCTTCCTTCCTTCCTTCCTTCCTCCCTCCCTAGCTCCCTCCCTTCCTTCCTTCCTTCCTTCCTTCCTTCCTTCCTCCCTCCCTTCCTCCCTTCCTCCCTCCCTCCCTTCCTTCCTTCCTTCCTTCCTTCCTTCCTCCCTCCCTCCTTCCTTCCTTCCTTCCTTCCTCCCCTCTCTCCCTCCCTCCCTTCCTTCCTTCCTTCCTTCCTGCCTTAATTCCTTCCTTCCTTCCTTCCTTCCTTCCTTCCTTCCTTCCTTCCTTCCTCCCTCCCTCCCTCCCTCCCTCCCTCCCTCCCTCCCTCCCTCCCTCCCTCCCTTCCTTCCTTCCTTCCTTCCTTCCTTCCTTCCTTCCTTCCTTCCTTCCTTCCTTCCTTCCTTCCTTCCTTCCTTCCTTCCTTCCTTCCTTCCTTCCTTCCTTCCTTCCTTCCTTCCTTCCTTCCTTCCTTCCTTCCTTCCTTCCTTCCTTCCTTCCTTCCTTCCTTCCTTCCTTCCTTCCTTCCTTCCTTCCCCCTTTCCCTAGCGTTTCACAGAGGTATTAAACAGAACAGATGCATAACGGAGGTCTTGGCAGAGAACAGTGCAGTGCAGTGACCACTGCCCCTCTTGTGCATTTTATACATAAGAGCTCTATGCTAGAAAGGAGAAAACGAGACGGTCCACATCATTTCATTCATAGGTATTTCTCTTTTTTAATTGTTGGTTATTTAATACTTCTGGGCATAGATATAGAGAGGGCGCAATGTCTTTCGCCAGAGGGTTTGGTAACGTGAAAAACTAGGGCGAATAGAAACAGGTGAGTCCAGAAATAAACCTGGGGAGCGCCTCCAGAAAGCAAAATGGCGTGGATTCCTGGCTGTTGGTTGGAACTTTTGTAGAAATAAACATAAAAAGCAAAAATGGCAAAATGTCCACTGTGAGAGCACACTCATGGGGACCTTTCCATAATATTGGCAGGACTGGCCCCTGTAAGGACACACGTGATGGGTTTGCCCCAAAAGCCCATCATTGTCCACTTCTAGGATAGAACTATAATGACTTTGCCCATAAAGGCAGTATTTGTCCCTGAACGGACACAACTGTGATGGCTTTGCCCTGAAATGCCAGCATTTGTCCCTATAAGGATAGTCCTGTGGTTGATTTGCCCAAACATGCCAGCATTTGCCCAGGTAAGGACTCCTCTTTGCAGGCTTTCACCAACATGCCAGCTATTACTCATATAAGAACAAACATATGATGGATTTGCCCTAACATAGCATTTGCCCGTGTAAGCACATACATATAATGGGAACATGTGGGCCAGTTAGGCTGCGCCCACTATAACATTAAGCATAGGCATAGAAGAAAGACTGGACACACCAACTTGCACGCGTTTTCAGCATTAAAATGGATTTACTGGGTAAAGGGGCTTTATTTATAACCCTTTTCTCAAATTACAGGACGTTCTTTAATGGCGACGTCACCATCTCAAAAGGCTCTGTAATTTGACAGCGTGGTCTCATATAACGCGCATATACCAAGTAACTGCAAGTGAATGCTTAAAATGTGTGCGAACAAGGGGTTGCACAGTTTCACATTTTTTTTATTTTTTATTTTTTATTTTACTTGATACAATTTACAAAAGAAATGTTTACAAGAAAAATAGACATTTTCCCTCCTTCCCTACTTTAAATTGTATGTTCCAACCCAAAGATAAATATGAACAACGAGCGAAGGAAAAAAGAAAGAGATATTCCTTGACACCAGACTGGCTGTGGTCGTGGGTGACCTAACGATGGAATGGTCCGTCGCCCTTCCAGTCTGAGTGTAAATAGGATAGGCAGGGGTCTCCAACTAGTCTCATTCCTAGATTTCAAGTTTCAAGTTCGTGAACAATTGTGAGACCACAATCACATGAGAGGTGTTGTCTCCCTCTATTATTTATTATTTTTTTTTTATTATTGTTGTATTATTAGTTTGCATAAAACCTTATACAACATATGCCACAAGCGAAGAAATAGGAAAAAAAAACACATTGTTACCTTTCATACTACCAATACATAAGCATGTGTGAACACACTAACACAGAAGATGGTTATCATACCATACAAAAGAAGAAACACAGCAAGAAATTTCATCTAAAACATCAAAGACATCAACATTATACAAAATTCTTGAAAAAATTCTTTAAAAAAATTCCTTCCCAGCCCTAAAAACAGATTACACAGTAATTATACGCCTTGTTAATATCATTACCCATTAGTATCCTATATTTACCTACACAAACAATTCTCTATTTCTGGCTTCCAATTCCTCCATTATATTTTGGAGCAATGAGTTCAATGCCAGAATCAGAGAAATATTAGCTCCCCACATACAGCGACTCCAGAACAAATTTTTCGACATTTCTAAATCCTCATCAAATCTGTCGGTGAGGAATAGAGCTCGTTTCGACCCAAAATGGGCACATGTTAAGACGAGGTGCTTGAGAGTTTCTAGCATGTCAGTTTCTCCACAGAAACGACATGTAAGTAAAGTATAATTAGGCGCCTTTTCTTTATGTATACAATAATGAATTCTTTCTAGGGTCGGCATCTGATTGAGTCTGAAACGCATAAATGTGGTTCTCGCCCTGTAGCAGGGGAATCTAAGTAAGTAAATGGGGATACATTCCCTTGCATGTACAAATTTAGCATATTCCTTATAAGTTGCATAGGACTCTATTTTATTCACTGTATCCACCCAATCTGCCTTGAATAACAATTTCTTAACTAGGCCGGGTCGTTGCACCAAGTCGTCTAAACTAGAGCCCAAAATAGATAGCAGAGAATTCATTCTGTCACTAAATCCCTTGATTGATTGAACTGACCCAGATTTAATCACCCTATTCAACAACTCATAAAGGGTATTTTTAAGAGGATCGTTCATTTTTCTAAAAAAGGAAAGCTGTCTCCACAAATATCTGGCTTTAAGTGAGACAAGACATAATTCGTGCCGGATAATGGCATTAGGGATTGCCAAGGAAAGGCCCATTACTTCCTTCCATAGTTTTCCCTGAACCACATTTAAATAGGAACTCATATCCTTGGTACAGATATCCAGACCATATAAGAGAACCGGCTCACATTTAGCTAGGTAGAAGCGTCTAATGGGTAGGAGCGAAAATTTACATACTCGAACCCTCAAAAATTTCATTTGAGTTTTTAATTTAGATGCTTTTTCTGCGAGACCCAATTTCCACCTCTTTAGACTAGAGTTGTTAGAGAAAGTATGGCCCAAATATGTTATAGCCTGCACTTGTTCCACAGGGTTGTCCCCCATCTTCCAAACATAAGATTTGACAACTCTCTTCTTAGAGATTACAATCGTTCGAGATTTAGATGCATTGGGGGAAAGATTATTCCTCATAGCATATTGGTAGAAAATATCCATCCTTCTACGGAGACCCCGTGGGGTCCGATCGAAAAGAATGAAATCATCCGCAAAGGCCATCCACTCAATAACCAAACTTCCCATCCTAACGGGAGCGATGGAAGGACCCTGCCACATATCCTCCACATCGCTGACGTACAGGTTGAAGAGTGTGGGTGCAAGTGAACAGCCCTGCTTAACCCCCACTTCAGTCTCAATGGGATCAGAAAGGGAGCCTTCATAAGATAAGCGCACCCTGACAGAGGTGTTTCTATGTAATAGAGCCAAGAGTTGAACAGTCTTGCGTGGAAAATTCATTGTTAGCATTTTGGACCACAATCTATCTCTAATGACCCAGTCAAAGGCGTTAGAGAGATCCAAGGAAGCCATATAGACTTCACCCATTTTAGTTTGATGGACTGTGTCTCTTAAGTGAGCCAAAATATTTCCGTTCAAGTCTGTTCCCAAACCTTCTCTAAAGCCAACCTGAAATTTACTGAAGCAGACATTCCTTCTAGTAAATTTATTAATATCCCTTAAAAGACGAATGCCAAAGACCTTACTAGCTGCATCTAAAAGGGCTATAGGTCTATAATTCTGGGGATTAAGGACGTCCCCTTTTTTAAATATAGGGACGATGATACTCTGGGCCCAGGTTTTAGGAATAGTATGGTTTTTGAAAATATCATCAAATATTGGTTTGAGCAAATCAGCCCATATTCCAGGGGATCTCTTTATGACGAACGGTGGAATGCCATCTGGGCCGGGTGCTCTAGAAGGTTTAAGTTTGTTAATGGCCCATTTGATGTCCTCTAAATCCCACCCACAGTCTTCCACCACGGGGGGACCTAAATCCAGGTCCTGTACTCTTGTGAGGTCAACAGGTAAAGCAAACTTTTGCTTATAAAAAGCACTCCACACTTGGATCGGGCAATCAAGTTTGTCTTTTGCAGGCATAAGCATAGAATTAATAGTTGCCCAAAATTTAACATCTCTGCCCTTACAAAGAGTGTGCATCCTCAATTGGTGTGCTTCATAATATTGATCCATTCTCAGTGATTTGATCAGATTTTTATGTTTCAATATAATTTTTTTCTTTCTAAGCTGAAATTCGGAGATGGGAATGGGCATTTTCTTCAAAGCTTTGATTTCACTATATTTGTTACGCTTAGAGGTTTGGATTCTGGGGTCACCCACCCTCATCCTAGGTTTTGTGACCTCCCTATCGCTGGTGCTACTCATTTTATAGACACATGACAATATAGTATTGTAGTAGAATCCTCCCAGATCTAAATGTTCACCACTAGTAATATGAGGCGACCTTCTGGATAGGAGACCCAAAACCAGGTTATTAAATTTCATAATTATTTTCTTATTCCATACAACCCTTCTCCCATTATTTCCAGCCTTTAGACCACATAGCGAGGGATTAATATAATTACCCACATTTGGAATGGAAAGAGAAAAACATAAGGGAATATGATCACCCAATTCCACCTCCATAAGTGTCAACTTTCCACAAGCTTGCTTCCAGCTATTTGAAACATAGAAAAAGTCGATTCTAGACTTATTACTTCCTCTTTTCCAAGTAAATTTCGGTAAGTCCCAATCCCAAGCATGATCTAAAAGACCCAGGTCCCAATGATCGAGATAATTATCCCACCGTATGCCTCTTTTAATATGTGGAGGGAACAGTCTGGGAATCACCCCCCTTTCATTTAGTGAGGAGCCCTCGGCACAGGCCGAGTTGAAATCCCCTCCCAAGATAATGCGATTGCCAAACCCTTTCTCGAACCATCCTCCCAGAATCATATTCAGAGTATCTTCCACTTCATCCATCGCCACTTTTAACGGGTTCCAATAGAGATTCAGCAAGAGAATCGGTTCAACCCTATGCTCTGAAGTGAGAATGATGCCCAAAAGCCACTCACTCCTAAAGATCACCTCCCCATAAAACCCCAGATTACGATCAATAGCAATAATCAGACCACCACTCGGTCTCCCCAAAGGTCCACGCGATGCTAAAGACGAAAAAGTATAGAAACCTTCTATATGTATATCAGACAACATCATGGTTTCCTGAAAAAGATAAATACGGGGGCGCACATAGTTATCCCTTTTATTCAAAAACATATCAAGGTGAGCTCCCCCGCCTGAATTCCAGGAAATCACATCTATATTAGAACTGTTAGGAACGCCCGCTATCTTGTCTGAATGTCTCCAGGGTTTTAAGTGCTGGCTGTAACCATGACCAATCCTGGCCACTATTTAGAAGGCTAGAAATTAGTGCCAACCCTGGACCCAAGTTTTCTAATTTATTATTGCCTGATTGTGAGGTTTGTTGAATTTGGTTGTTATCTGTTTCCTTATATTGGAGAAACTTATCAACCTCTTTGTCATCTGCTAGAGTAGTTAGATCATAACCCAAAGAGTTGAGATTCTTTTCTTGAGCACGTACCATATCTGCTACCATCGCTGAATGAAAACAACTTACCATACAATGGTTATTATGATTGGGTAGAGAGATGGAATCTATGTCATCAGTTGTTATTGCTCGTAATAAGGGAATCTTTTTAAACAGACTTAAAAGGTAAGTTCTATTTAAGTAAACCTGCGAATCTGTATCATTATTATTGATCCAACCCAGTATCTTCCCTGTACCGATCTTTATAGGGTGCTCGACCAGACTCGATTGCTTCATTATATGGTCAGTACTAGATTTAAACACAGCCTTTCCTCGAGATTCTTGGATTTTGGATAGATATGTATCTTGGAGGGTATCTCTCGTATTATTACTAGTAAATTCAGTCCCCTTCTCAACTGACACCATCGGTCCTTGTAAGGGGAAAATACTGGGAGATGCTACTGCTGGAATTTCTTGAGAAGTAATAGGGTGCCCAATTTGTTGTGTACCTACGGATGTTCTAGCATGTTTGGTACTAATTATTTTACCGAAGGCTGTCATCTTTGTTTGTTTAGTTTGTATGCGCTCCAGACCAACTTTTAGTATATTATTCTCCTCCGTATTTAGGTCAGTATTGATTTCCCCCCTGGGCAGGGAGTCTTTAATACTAGGTTACCCCCAAACCTGACCATCTTCTTTATTAGATACCTTGTGGTTCCCCCTATCATCAGGCTCTTCCTGAGACGGGATATTTCTAATACCTTTAAGATTCGCATTTCTGCCTTTAATTTTTGTATTAGGCATATTTTTGCTTTTTTTGGGCATCATAGACTGCTTTTTTGTCTTTTTCCGTCTGCCGACAGGGGATTGGGGCATCTCATTTATATCGTAGTTCGAGCTAGTAACTGGAGCAGGTACATCATTATTCATATTAGAACCTATTTCTAATACCTGAACTGCTAATTGTTCCTCTCTGTAATTTGTCTTTTGTTTACATTTTTGTCCTTTTTTTGAAGAATTATGTTGGGAGATTATTGAGCCCTCACTACTAATGTTTAAACATTCCCCCTCTTTTATCGTTTCTCTCACCTGCATCTGAGCGCTGGACTTTTCACTGTCCTGTTCCTGAATGGGCCCTTCTGTTGCCATAATTATGGCATCCAGAAGGACCGAAGGACTATCTGGACAGCACAGTTCCTTCCCATAGTTTTCGTTATTGATTTTATTATCTCCTATTCCCCAGGAGGCTCGATCCTCTGCCACCATATTTGACGTGGTGGGGCGATCTCCTGTCAGCATAACTTCCAACAGAGTAGTAATCTTAGCGTCCATGGTCATTAACCTAGAATCTAGTTCCTCTCTGTATTTTTCAGATAGACTCTTTTCTTTAGTAGTCTGTTCGTTAAGGTTCTTAACCTCCACTATACCCTCTAAGAAAGCCAGACGAGTCACCAATTGGTTGAAAGCCACTTGTTGTCCTACCAAAGAGCACCCAATCGTCTCTTGGGATACACCTAGGGTTTTCAAGGCCAAGTTCAAACTAATGTGTAGATTGGATAAAAGTGGTATCAGGTGATCTCCTCTCTCCTCCCTTCTCAGACCCGGAGACTCCTGTATATCTTCGGCTACCCCAAGATTTTCCAATATGGTTTGCTGAGGATCGATAGCTTTATCTACAGTTATGGGCAAGTCATTCCTTTCCATATCTGTTTGGGTATGCCTAGTCGTACAGTGTATGGATGGTATAAGTGTCTTTATGATCGGTCTAATAGGGGATAGATGTTTACCCTCTTGTTGTTTCCACATTGTAGGCGTATTTCTATTTTGTGAGAGTGTATCAAGTGGCGCACCCTCTGATAAGCTCCTCAACCCCTTGTCTTTGGACAAAAATCTACCTACTGGTATCTCTAAATCAACTATTTCTTTCAGCAGATGACCTGTAGCATCTGCCGTAGTAAAAAAGGAATCATCCAAATCACTCTCTCCAATGGGCTGGTTGAGATTATACTTAGAGCAGATGGGGGTCTCTTTAGATTGGTCCCTCCCACCCGCCTGCTTAGAGCTCCCCGACTGAGGAGAATCGAGGTACTTCTGCACCTTATCATTATTATCCTTCCCAAAAATAAATGTTGCCGGCGAAATATGGGTGAATTGCAGAGTTCCACCGGGTTGTTTCCCCTTCCATATCAGAGACTCCAAGCATTGTTTATCTCCTGCCTGTAATTTCCCAGTAATGATCCTCTTCTGAAGAGGGGTGGACGCATGATACCTGACTACCCTTTTAGTATCGATTCGACTTTGTTGAAGGCATTCCTCATCTGTGAGTTCTTGTCTAGAGTCTGGTATGTCCCTTTTTGCCCCCATATCCTCTATGTCTGGTATGTCCACATTTGCTTCAGTCAACGTTACAACATTCAAAATTGCAGGATCTATGGTGGGATGTCCCTTCGGGCTCCCTTCCGCTCTAATATGTGAATTTTCATTGATATTCTCAACCAATGAAATCGAGGCAGCCATATTTTCAATGTGGTCAATACTATTAAGCGCCTCACGATGAGTCAGAGAGCCTGATTGGTCCTCTGCTATCTTAATAGCTTGACTCTCAGCAGTTTCAAACCCGCTTCTGAGTGCGGGCATATTATAAAAAAGAAAGAAGACCCGAAAAGAGATGTATTAAAAGATATTAGAGAAGAGAAAACGAACACCCTGAGGGAAGAACAGCTCGTAACCTCTAAAGTGCGAAACACCCAAAAAATTTTTTTTTTAAAAAATTTTATAAAAAAGGCTGGGAACAGGACTAATATAAAAACCAAGACCTTCTATACTATAATAGTGCCAAAAGGAATGTATTTACGTTAAAACCGGAGGGAAAAACAGCTCGCAACCTCTGATATAATTCTGGTTACGTCAGTTTAAAAACATCTAATATATCCATAATTGGGAAATGAGTTTGAAGTAAACACTCAGTTGCAGGGTTGGGAACGCCCGGCGGCTAATGGAGCTGCCAGAGTCCGACTCTCCACCCCGTTCCCTGGTAGCTTAAGATGGACGTAGACCACAGTACTCACAGCCGAACAGCCAAACAGCGGCTCCAGCCCTTACTGCCTCCAGGGCTTAACGCCGCAAGGGCGGTTGTGCCGGCAATATGAGGAGTGAGGTGATCACGTGATCCGTCACGTGATGGTAGTAGGCCCCGCCCCCTCCAGGAAGCGGCCAGGCAGCAAGAGCAGCGCTCGCAGTGCTGCGTTTGAAAGTAAATAGCAGTCAGAGGAGCCGACGTGCACAGTACCAAACACTCCTTCCAAATAGATTAAGAACACGCCGCAAGGGCGGTTGTGCCGGCAATATGAGGAGTGAGGTGATCACGTGATCCATCACGTGATGGTAGTAGGCCCCGCCCCCTCCAGGAAGTGGCCAGGCAGCAAGAGCAGCGCTCGCAGTGCTGCGTTCAAAAGTAAATAGCAGTCAGAGGAGCCGACGTGCACAGTACCAAACACTCCTTCCAAATAGATTAAGAACAATAGATTGTCTCCCTCTATTAGTTTATTCCACCAGTCCTCTTCTCCACATATAGTCGACTCCTTGAAAATGTGGCCAAGGTGTCTACTTCTCAGGTCCGTCAAATTCGTACATGCCAATAGTAGATGTCTCAGTGTCTCAATTTGATCTGTTTTTTTACAGTAACGACAGCTGTTATCCAATGAAATTTTTCTTATCCCTCTAATTTCATTTGTTAACAAAAGGCTCATTCTGAAGCACTTTTACGCACCCCCTCACCCGCCATGCCCCTCACTACCCATGCATGCCTGTCCAGGGCACCTACCAGCTCCTACGTTACTTTCCAGCTGGTGGACTGCTCACTCACACACTGGTTCCCTCTGCTAGGATCCTAAAGCAGCTGAGATTTCAACATTTAACCCCAAAGCTGGGAGATTTTCCACATCATGGGATTAAAAGAGTACACACCATAACATGAGGCTCGACGGCTTTGCTACTGGTGCCAAACCAATTATTTGAAACTAGGTGTTTATTAACGTCAAATTCTGTAGACTCTGGACAGAAAGCGGGAATGTCGACCCTTTGACGCCTCTGGCTGAGACTCCTTGTTCCCTAAAGAGGGAGAAGCTGCTGGGAATCCGCTAGTCCTGGGCCAGAGGAGGGATAAGTGTGGGCTGGCGGCACACATGGGGGATAAGTGAGGGCTGGCGGCACGGATGGGGGATAAGTGAGGGCTGGCAGCACAGAGGGGGATAAGTGAGGGCTGGCGGCACAGAAGAGGGATAAGTGAGGGCTGGCAGCACAGAAGAGGGATAAGTGAGGGCTGGCGGCACAGAGGGGGGGGATACGTGAGGGTTGGCAGCACAGAGGAGGGATGTGTGAGGGCTGGCGGCACAGAAGAGGGATAAGTGAGGGCTGGCGGCACAGAAGAGGGATAATTGAGGGCTGGAGGCACAGAAGAGGGATAAGTGAGGGCTGGCAGCACAGAAGAGGGATAAGTGAGGGCTGGCGGCACAGAGGGGGGATACGTGAGGGCTGGCAGCACAGAGGAGGGATATGTGAGGGCTGGCGGCACAGAAGAGGGATAAGTGAGGGCTGGCGGCACAGAGGGGGGGATACGTGAGGGCTGGCAGCACAGAGGAGGGATATGTGAGGGCTGGCGGCACAGAAGAGGGATAAGTGAGGGCTGGCGGCACAGAAGAGGGATAAGTGAGGGCTGGAGGCACAGAAGAGGGATAAGCGAGGGCTGGCGTCACAGAGGGGGATAAGCGAGGGCTGGCGGCACAGAAGAGGGATAAGCGATGGCTGGCGGCACAGAAGGGATAAGTGAGGGCTGGCGGCACAGAAGAGGGATAAGCGAGGGCTGGCGGTACAGAAGAGGGATAAGTGAGGGCTGGCGGCACAGAAGAGGGATAAGCAAGGGCTGGAGGCACAGAGGCGGGATAAGTGAGGGCTGGCGGCACAGAGGAGGGATAAGTGAGGGCTGGCAGCACAGAAGAGGGATAAGTGAGGGCTGGCGGCACAGAAGAGGGATAAGCAAGGGCCGGCGTCACAGAGGGGGATTAGTGAGGGCTGGTGGCACAGAAGAGGGATAAGCGAGGGCTGGCAGCACAGAGGGGGATAAGCGAGGGCTGGCGGCACAAAAGAGGGATAAGCGAGGGCTGGCGGCACTGAAGAGGGATAAGTGAGGGCTGGCGGCACAGAAGAGGGATAAGCAAGGGCTGGAGGCACAGAGGCGGGATAAGTGAGGGCTGGCGGCACAGAGGAGGGATAAGTGAGGGCTGGCAGCACAGAAGAGGGATAAGTGAGGGCTGGCGGCACAGAAGAGGGATAAGCAAGGGCCGGCGTCACAGAGGGGGATTAGTGAGGGCTGGTGGCACAGAAGAGGGATAAGCGAGGGCTGGCAGCACAGAGGGGGATAAGCGAGGGCTGGCGGCACAAAAGAGGGATAAGCGAGGGCTGGCGGCACTGAAGAGGGATAAGTGAGGGCTGGCGGCACAGAGGGGGATAAGCGAGGGCTGGGAGCACAGAGGGGGGATAAGTGAGGGCTGGCGGCACAGAGGGGGGATAAGTGAGGGCTGGTGGCACAGAGGGGGGATAAGTGAGGGCTGGCGGCAGAAAGGGGGATAAGTGAGGGCTGGTGGCACAGAGGAGGGATAAGCGAGGGCTGGCGGCACAGAAGAGGGATAAGTGAGGGCTGGCGGCACAGAGGGGGGATAAGTGAGGGCTGGCAGCACAGAAGAGGGATAAGCGAGGGCTAGTGGCACAGAGGGGGGATAAGCGAGGGCTGGCGGCAGAGAGGAGGGATAAGTGAGGGTTGGCGGCACAGTAGAGGGATAAGCGAGGGCTGGCGGCACAGAGGGGGGATAAGTGAGGGCTGGCGGCACAGAGGGGGATAAGTGAGGGATGGCGGCACAGAAGAGGGATAAGCGAGGGCTGGTGGCACAAAGGGGGGAAAAGTGAGGGCTGGCGGCACAGATGGCGGATAAGTGAGGGCTGGCGGCACAGAGGGGGATAAGTGAGGGCTGGCGGCACAGAGGGGGATAAGTGAGGGCTGGCGCCACAGAAGAGGGATAAGCGAGGGCTGGCGGCACAGAGGGGGGATAAGTGAGGGCTGGCGGCAGAGAGGGGGGATACGTGAGGGCTGGCGGCACAAAAGAGGGATAAGCGAGGGCTGGCGGCACAGGGGGGGATAAGTGAGGGCTGGCGGCACAGATGGGGGATAAGTGAGGGCTGGTGGCACAGAGGAGGGATAAGCGAGGGCTGGCGGCACAGAAGAGGGATAAGTCAGGGCTGGCGGCACAGAGGGGGGATAAGTGAGGGCTGGCGGCACAGAAGAGGGATAAGCGAGGGCTGGTGGCACAGAAGGGGGATAAGTGAGGGCTGGCGGCAGCGAGGAGGGATGAGTGAGGGTTGGCGGCACAGAAGAGGGATAAGCGAGGGCTGGCGGCACAGAGGGGGGATAAGTGAGGGCTGGCGGCACAGAGGGGGATAAGTGAGGGCTGGCGGCACAGAAGAGGGATAAGCGAGGGCTGGTGGCACAAAGGGGGGAAAAGTGAGGGCTGGCGGCACAGATGGCGGATAAGTGAGGGCTGGCGGCACAGAGGGGGATAAGTGAGGGCTGGCGGCACAGAGGGGGGATAAGTGAGGGCTGGTGGCACAGAAGAGGGATAAGTGAGGGCTGGCGGCACAGAGGAGGGATAAGTGAGGGCTGGTGGCACAGAGGAGGGATAAGGGAGGGTGTCATGATGCCTACCCCCGGGGAACCAGACCAGGTCCAGCAGCCCCGGGAGCAGGCTCATATGAGACTTCAGTCCTGGCGCCATAGCCACCAGGCTCATAAGGGGAAAACTTACCTGGACTTACCTGATGCAGACCATGCTGCAAGGGATCCAAACCCTCAAGAGGCCTAGAAGGGACTACTTTACCTAGGAACTCTTTTGCCACTAGGGTGTGGCGGTGGAGGAATACTTACCTGGAACTACTTTGGAGGCTATTTAAACCACGCCCGAAGAACAGCACACGCTTCGGGTTATTCTGCATCCAGCAGCGTAACTCTCACCTTGCCTGCAGCAGCATCCAGAATTCAGCCACGCCCGCCTCGAACCCGGAGCACCTAGAAACAAGGGAAAGAAGGAGAAAGGTTAGAACCAGAACATTTACCAGCTTCTTACCTGATTCCAGAGCCATCGCATCGCATCGTCGAACCAAAGGAAAGACTTTATTTTTAAACACGTCGCATCGCCAGCAGCAGCGCCGCGCTGCACTCACCGTTCCTCGCAGCATCTTCACGTTTCACCGCAGCCTCCTGCATGTTCCCGCGCAATTCCGGCACCTAGGGGGATATAAAGACAATAAGATGAGCCAAGGGAACATATAGAGGAATACTGGTTACCACCCTAAAACCTACCTGATTTACCACCGGGGGAACCATTCCTCTCCTCGGGTCGGCGCAGCTCCCACTGCACCATCACCGTACCCCGGCCCCTAAGGGGAAACAAAAGCACAACAGGGTGAATCAAAAGGACAATCAAGGAGAGCCACCTCCCGCCATAGACTTACCTAATTTTACCGCTGGAGGTATAACTCCTCGACTCTGGTTTTCTCTCAGCACCTGAATAAAGGAGAAGACCACAGATTACGGGATTGGATAGGAGTGATGGTCAGGCATTTGAATTCTGATGAACTGCATACTTAAGGCGTCTTTCCAAAAGAGTCAAAATGGCCCTGGAACGCACCAATTCCTTCGACCAGTGGAGCAACTGGTCCATCACGCGCCCCTGCGCTCGAAGCAGGATGGAGAGCTCACCCTTTCAAACCATAAGGTGAGACTTTAGAGGGGACATCGGAGGTGGTCAGTGGGGAGAACAACGGGGCTGGGAGGAATTTACGCTCAACTCCACGGGTGGTTAATTCCCCTTTCTCCATTCACAGAAAAGTACTCCTACCGGCCAGACAAACGACACATCTCGGCTCTACGCATTACGCTGAAGGAGGCCGCAGCAGCCCAGATCAGACCGGCGCCTCTGTGGGAGTCAGGTGAGCGTAACAGAACGCGAAGCCTACCTACAATTTCCCACCCGGGCGTTATGGAGACCTCAGAAACTGACCACCTGTCCCAATTACTAGGGAACTGAGGGCTTAAGTGCATTCCGCCCATCAAGAGACCAATACTCTTAGGAGAGAACTGATCTTGTCAAAGGAGCGAACTGATGACCTTGCTAGGCAACTATTGCAAAGTCAGGCTGGACAAGCACCCCTACCTGGTTCCGGGGGAAATCCAGCCCCTGTGGTATCAAGTAACCCTGTGCAAATAAACCTACCTGGAAATATTCCGTTAGCTCCACCCGAACGCTTTGCCGGAGATCCCAAAAGGTTTGCCGTATTTATGAACCAATGCCGCTTGCACTTTTTATGCAGACCTGGAGCCTTCCCAAACGATCAAGCCAAGGTAGCTTTTGTATTGTCATATCTCAGCGGCAGTGCAGCCAATTGGTCTATCCCACTGGTTACTCAGGATGACCCAATGCTCCGGGATTTTCAGGGCTTTCAAACTAGCATGGAAAGACTATTTGCCCGGCACTCTCAAGGACAGGCCCTGGATAACGAACGTTTGTCCCTACGGCAGGGTAACCAGGATCTCCTATCCTACATCGCAACCTTTAATAGGTTGATTGTAGAAACTGGGTGCCCTGAGGAAAAACGGATCACGTTATTTCATCGAGGACTTCGAGGAGAACTAAAAGATGTCTTGGCTCAAGTCGTGAATCCACCTCAAGACTGTGCTGAATATATAGACTTAGTGGTCCAGTTAGATCATAGACTTCAGAATAGAAAAGCAGATTGAACCAGGTTTGAGAACCGGGTGTTGGTCAAAACCCCTGCTAACCACAAAGGAGCCGATGCTTCAGAACCCATGCAAATCGGAGGAGTTAAAGGACCCTTAACCCAGAAGGAAAGTGAAAGGAGACGGCACATGCAATTGTGCCTTTATTGTGGGAGCTCTGGGCATTTTCTACGGGATTGCCCTGTAAAACCGCCCAAGAAGGCGGTAGGAGCCGCTGATACAAGCCATATGGAGTCAGACTTGGGAAACGACCACGCCCGACAAGCGTAGAAGTCCGCTTGCCGAGCTTGAAGAAGGACACTCAGACCTCACATTTCATCATGCCAATGGTCCTCGTAGATCCTGAGCAACCATCACGTATGCATGCCGTAAAAGGATACATCGATAGCGGGGCCATAGGAAACTATGTGGACTACGAATTGGCTTCCAGGATGAATCTGCCTCTCTGCCGTAAAACCGCCTCAGATGTCATCACCACAGTCGATGAAACCGTGATCGCCTCTGGGACTGTAATTCATTCCACCGCAGAGATGACACTAGTGGGTCAGGATGGGCATCGCGAGACTATTGTGTTTGATGTAATCAAAGCCCCACAGTTCCAGATAATACTGGGGATACCTTGGTTGGAAACACATAATCCTAGTATTGATTGGCGAGAAAAGAGAATAACCTTCCCGGGTTGTGCACAAACCTGTTATCCAAAGAAAAGTCTGAACGCAGGCCTGGCTACAGTAACCACAGCAGTCATGCAACTACCTCCAGAGTACCAAGAATTCCAGGATGTCTTCCAAAAGGAACAGGCTAACACCTTACCTCCTCACAGATCGTACGATTGTCAAATCGATCTCATACCTGGTGCACAACCCCCTTGTAGCAGAATCTATGCCCTTACGGAACCTGAGAACCGCCACCTACGACAATATTTAGACCTGTACCTTGCCAATGGTTTTATTCACCCATCCAAGTCCCCTGCATCTTCAGCTTTGCTCTTCGTGCCCAAAAAGGGAGGTGACCTTAGAATGTGCATAGACTACCGCGCATTGAACCAGATAATGGTAAAAAACCGATACCCATTGCCTCTGATCCCTGAACTACTAGACCAGGTAAAGGACGCTTGCATATATACCAAACTAGATCTCCGGGGGGAATACCATCTGGTACGAGTAAAAAAAAAGCAACGAATGGAAGACTGCCTTCCGCACCAAATATGGATTATTTGAATACCAGGTGATGCCTTTCAGGCTGTGCAATGCACCAGCAGCCTTCCAATACTTCATGAATGATGTCCTTCGTGAACTCATTGACGTTTGTGTTGTCGTATATATCAATGACATTCTGGTATGCTCCTCTTCGGAATCTGATCATGTGAGACACGTCCGAGCAGTCCTTGAGAAATTGCGCCAGCACAAACTATATGCTAAACTAGAAAAATGCACTTTCCATGCCACAGAAGTTGAATTCCTTGGGTTTATCCTGACACCGAAGGGAGTCCGAATGGACTCACGAAAAGTAGACGCAATCCTTAAGTGGCTATCACCAAGTTCAGTTAAAGGAGTTCAAAGCATGCTCGGCTTTGCCAATTTATACCGCAGATTCATCCCGGTTTTTTCACATGTTGTACATCCCATCACAGCACTCTTGCGGAAAAATAAACGCTTTATGTGGACTGAAGATGCCGAAAAGGCCTTCCAAGAACTGAAAGCGAAATTCACGTCTGCACCTGTATTAAAGCATCCACGCCCTGAACTTCCATACATAGTGGAAACTGATACATCCAGTCTATCCATGGGAGCTGTCCTATCTCAAAGGGACCCTGAAACCGGCCAGCTTCACCCAGTAGCGTTTTGGTCCAGAAAATTCTCGGCACCTGAGTTAAATTATGCAGTTACCGACAAGGAGCTATTAGCCATTAAGTCCGCCTTCAAGGCTTGGCGGCACTATCTTCTCGGTGCCAGGCATACCATCACTGTGATCACCGATCACCGGAACTTACAATATTTAAAAACAGCCAAGGCTCAATCATCACGTCAACTCCGATGGGCATTGTTCTTTGCCAAGTTCGATTTCGTAATCACCTACCGCCCAGGTTGTAAGAACGGTAAAGCTGACGCTCTATCCGGAATAGAGATGGGAGAGACTGAAGTGAACTCAGAACCAGTACCTATAATTTCCGAACAAAGGATTCTTGGCATGACCACTCTACAAACCCTAGAGGACATTCAGAGTAAAATCCAGCAACTCTTTGATCCTACAGCCTTGCAGGACTGAGTAAGGAGAGGCCCAAACTTTTCAGTCAGCAATGACCTACCTTATTACCAAGGGCGCCTGTTTCTGCCTCACAAGGAACTACAAGAGCTAGTCATTTCCCGTTATCATGATACCCTGATGGAGGGGCACCCAGGTATTGCAAAAACCGAAGCAAAAATCAAAAGACAATTCTGGTGGCCCACCTGGCGAAAGGACATTAAGTAATTTGTGATGTCTTGCGGCGTTTGCGCCCAAAACAAAAGTCAGAAGAAAAAGCCAGCTGGACTCTTACAACCATTAGACATTCCACCTGCACCATGGCACACCTTATCATTGGAGTTTATTACTGACCTACCCCCATGCAACGGGCTTAACACCATTCTTGTTATTGTGGATCTTTTTTCCAAAATGGCCCACTTTATTCCTTTAAAGGGGCTACCTTCAGCTTCAATCCTAGCCAAGGAATTTCTTGAAAACATTGTTCGTATACATGGATTTCCATCCGTACTGGTCTCTGACCGGGGCAGTCAATTCATTTCTCATTTTTGGAGAAAATGTTGTCAACTGGCGCAAATCGATGTGAGGTTATCGACCAGTCACCACCCCCAAACCGATGGTCAAACGGAGAGGACCAACCAGACTCTCGAACAATACCTGCGTTGTATGTTACATCAGACTGAGAGTAAATGGAAGGACATTCTTTGGCTCGCTGAATATGCATCCAATAATTCAGTTCATTCTGGAACTGGGCAAAGCCCTTTTTATACCCTATACGGGCACCACCCTCGAACCTCAGACCTTGACTCACCCCAACACCTAGAAATGCCTGCAGTGGACCATTTACACTCCACGATTACACAAGCCTTTAAGGAAGCAGGAGCACATTTGAAGCAAGCGAAGGACAAATATAAGAAGGATGCGGATCGGCATAGAAGTGATGCTTCACAATACCAGATAGGAGACCAAGTATGGTTGGCCACAAAACACATACCACTCAAGGGAACACGGACCTTTAACCCGAGATATTTGGGACATTAATCTATTAAGGCCATTATCAACCCGGTGGCCGTCAAGTTGGACTTACCGGCTAATATGCGGATTCACCCCGTCTTTCATGTGTCACTTTTGAAGCCAGTGCAACCAGGGACAAGACTAACCAAGCCACCCAACCCCATCCTTATAGACGGGGAACCCGAATTTGAGGTTAAAAACATCCTGGACTCCAAGATGGTGAAATCAAAACTTTTTTATTTGATTGACTGGAAAGGTTATGGACCACAGCAAAGGTCTTGGGAATCTAGTGACCACATACATGCACCTCGGTTGGTGAAAAGATTCCACCGAAATTTCCCGGACAAACCTAAACCACCGGGAAGAACGACTTTAGCAGGGGCCTTGGGGGGGGGAGTGCTGTCATGATGCCTACCCCTGGGGAACCAGACCAGGTCCAGCAGCCCTGGGAGCAGGCATCATGTTCCCGGGGAAAGGCCCAGCGACCCATGTTAGGAGCCATCTGGACAGAGTCCTGGCGCCTTTGGTGCCAGGCTCATATGAGACTTCAGTCCTGGCGCCATAGACGCCAGGCTCATAAGGGGAAAACTTACCTGGACTTACCTGATGCAGACCATGCTGCAAGGGATCCAAGCCAAAATAAATGAACGTCCAATCACGGCTCTATAAGAAGGGAGGGACTTTGATAAAAACAATCATTGCAACAAACTCATTAAACATCCTACAGGAATCAAGATGGCGGCTCCCTTCTCTCTGTCTTCTCCACAGCTTATATTTAAACTTTAGAAACCCAAGGTCCACCAACGTGGTTCCCTTGAAAATATGTTTGATCTTTGTAGCCCCCAAACCTCTTCAAGGGGCGTTTGTGCAGTCTGTGTTGGTTTTACATAAAGTTAAGTGGTACAGCCCAGGATTCCCCTGGTTTGCTCAATTGGCGAAGACTCCCGGCACCTGAGGAGAAAACCAAGGTAAATACCTGGTTGATCCCGCCTCTCTTACATTGTGGCGGTCCATTTCCAGGAGGGATGCTGCATACTCAGCCCACTGTCACAGGCCATGACCTAAAGGATCTCTGCTGCCCTGGTGGCCGGAGGGGCATCGCGCACCGCATCACTGCCACACCCCGCCCTTTGTTAATGCAGTGACATTCTGGGAGGAGGGGCCATATACGTTTTGCTCACCAGCAACATCATGGACACCGCATCGCAGCAACCTCACCCATGTCACAATACACCACAACACAAAAATTGCTGTTCGCCAGTGTCCACTCAGCAATCAACCAGGCAGCTGACAGCGCCAACCTCATCACCACACATGACTTGGATGCCATCTTCATTACTGAGACCTGGATGACATCCCCCTCCACCGCGTCCTAGATGTCCTTATCCACAGCCGTTACAGAATCCTACATAAGATACTGTCTGAACAAGATTGGCGGAGGCCTCGTCATTATTCACAAGGCATTGTGGCCATGCACCCAACTAGGAGTGGCCACCATTGGCTCTTTGTAAAACCTATCCTTCCCCTTTCTGCTCTCCCCAACGTCCATAGACACTTTCCATCTCATCTGCAGACCACCCAAATCCAACACCTCCTTCATTGAAGACTTCACAGACTCTTTCACCACCATGCCTCTAATACTTGGCAACAAAATCTTCATCTGCAAATGTGTCATCCCTGGCAACCCAGCAACCAAATCAATGAAGAAAGATCTCCACTGCCTACGCAACACACTGAACCTCTCACAGCACACGAAAGAACCAACTCACAGAAAAGGTAGTATCCTTGACCTCATCATCACCACACTGCCCACCCTTCATTGCAGCTCTCCTATTCCACTCTACTGGTCGGACAATCTGGCAGTCCCCTTTGAGATTAGTCACACCACCCGACCCAAGCAAAGCCATTGGAAAACAAGCACTCAAGCCTTCAGATCATTCAAGAACTTCCCAGTGGAGGCGCTCACAGAAGGCCTCACCAAACCCCACCTCACACGTGCTGACATACCTCTGATGAACCAGGGCTGCAACTTGCTTATCCAAGAACTCAATACCACCCTTACAAATAAGATCAACCACCATGCTCCAGTGAAATGGTGCACCCTCAAGCCTAAGCCTTTAGCACCCTGGCACACGCAAGAACTCAATTGCAATAAACAAACCATCACAAACAAGAAAAGAATTGGCAAAAATCCTACAGTACATCCAACCTCATCCTGCCCAAGGAACTCCGTGCTACACAGAGCTGAATTATCCATAATGCCAAATCCAATTACTACCAAAACACCATAGCCAAGGCCAACAATGAAAGCAGAGCCCTCTTCAATGACATCAATCACTGCATCAGTGGGGGGGCGTGGCCAACAGCAGCGCGATGCGGACGTGAGCCTACGGAGCTCCCGCGACTGCCGCAGAAATCCTGGTAAAAATAACCTGTTATCCAAGGCGAATCAGTAAAATAACGTATCCAACGGTGAGGAGAAGGGCTGCAGCAGGCACCGGTGTGCTGTCGCCCTGGAAAACGCTCTACGGTGTCCCCACTGCGCCACAGAACCTTTCTTGTGGAGGTCCGAGGGAGAGAAACCAAGATGGCGGTACACGACATTCGACGCCAGGGAGCCCAGCGGTGAAGAGATAGCCCACGTAAGTAGAGATCCGCGAAACTGTGGGCGGCCCATAAGGCGGACATCGAGGGGGAATGGCGCCCTGCAGTGAAAACAAGAACGGTGTGACGCCGGTTGTGCCGGATGAGCAGGCTGAGCCGAGAGCACCCCGTACTATGAGACAAAGAAGGGCGTGTGGTGTAGGGTCGGACGTGCGGTGCTGTGCTGCCCTGCCGCCCAGGACCCAGGTGTCGACCCATAGAGACAATGAGTGGAGGGGCGCCCTGAGTGTTGAGCCGTGCGGAAGATTCTCGCACATCCTGGCTCTGTGTAAAGCTCGGCCGGCCCGTGTGTGGCGTACTACGGGAAATCAATGCCCAAGACGATTGTAGCGGCTAAATTGCATAACCGGACAGCAGCTACGAGAACGCTAAAAGAACACAGTGCTCCCGCACTGAACTGCATAACCGCAGGGTTTAGTGTGTGCCCAGCAACAAGGAGCTGTCAAGAATGACTGCAGCTCCCCTCCTCTTCCTCCTCCCCGCCAAGCACTATTAGGGAACCGCCTCGCCTGCAACAAGGAGCTGTCAAGAATGACCGCAGCTCCCCTCCTCTTCCTCCTCCCCGCCAAGCACTATTAGGGAACCGCCTCACCTGCAAGAAGCTAGTGGCGCGTAGAGACAAAATGGTGCGCCGGCAAGGTGGACTGGTGGCCGAAAGCACAGCAAACTGGGAATAATGACATCAGCGCGGTGAGAAGAGGTTAAGTCACGAGAGCCTCCCGGGCAGGCAACACACTCTGTGGAGCGATTACTGCCCCGACATATAAAAAGCAGGCACAGACCCAGAGCTCCTTATGGGTAAGGGACCGCGGGAGAACAAGCACTATGGGGAAACAGTGATGATACGCGTACCGGCTACAAAAGAGAGCAATTGTAAATGGAGTAACAGCTAGATCAGGCTATCAGAGCCTCTCAAACACTGCAGTCGCAAAAACGACCACAGCCTTGCACAGTGGCAGGCGAGAGTCTTGAGGCACAGTGCGAATAAGAGACTGACGTGGTGCGAGCAGACCGCAAATAAAGACAAGCTGTGGAGTCTAGAGAGGAATTCGGCCCCCCGGATACAGGAAGCACGAGAGACAGCGAGGATGCCACTGTTCCCTATTGACACTCGAACATCCTGGGTCGGACAGGCTGATCGCCCTGCAGGGAGGCAACCCCGGACAGACTTGGAAGTCCTAGACAGGGACGACTGGCGTGGCCCCCCTTCGGTCCGTCGGAAGCATCCGCCCCCAGGCCCGGAATAATAGCATGCATATTCAAAACGTTGAGCTACGAGTGACATGGACAAAAACCTATCAATCTAAAAGGCACTCTAACGACCTCGCAGAGCGGTCAGCCACAGGACAAGTAACAGAGTATGAGTCCGTCATCACACAGTGCGAGCATGGGCAAAGATAAAGGGAAGAAACCAGGCACCCAGAGCAAAATTGATCAATATACCATGCCGGCGACTACCACGTCGCATGAACATGTACATCCTGAAGGCACGGCTGAGATGGGGAAAACACTATCTCTAAGAGACGTTATGGCGGCAATAGCGGATTCTCGGGCGTCCATGGAGCAGAAAATGGATGGTATCAGCATGGACGTCTCGCTGCTACGACACGACCTTCAGAAGCTGACATCCCGTACAGGTGAAGCAGAACAAAGAATCTCGGGCGCAGAAGACGGCCTGAGGAATCTGGAACAACAGCTCATTAGAGTCACAACACGCTTGAAAACAGTTGAGGGGCGAGTGGACGAAAGCGAGGGTAGGGCATGACGTAACAACGTCCGGATTCTGGGGCTGCCAGAAAAAACAGAAGGACCAAGTGTGGAGCTATTCCTCGAACAGTGGCTGGTAGATATCTGGTATTGAGGTATTTTCAAAATTCTTTTCAATTGAAAGAGCTCATCGTGTGCCGTCTGGTCGAGCACTTCCGGGGGCCCCACCACGTACAGTGATAGCAAAATTTCTAAACTATAGGGATCGCGACGCACTTTTGCAGATGGCACGCACCAAAGGCACGATAACTCACAACGGTTCTAAAATAGCCTTTTTTCCGGACTACACAAGGGACGTGCAGAAGGCTAGACAGTCGTTCGACCACCTTAAGAAACAGTTGCAGTCCCTAAATGTGAAATATGGCCTCGTTTTTCCGGCACAATTTAAGATTTACCACAAAGGTACGACCGTCCACTTCACAAATCCGAGAGAAGCCTGGAAATGGGCGGAACAACACATTGAGGGCGACTGGAGCGGGAAACGGAATAAGAACAACAGGATCCCAAGAGTACCGCCGGCACAGGATCCACCGGCCGGACCTCCGCAGGATCAGGGCCGTGATCCACCGCCCCAGATGGGGGACGATTGAAACATGCAAAAGGTACGCAGCACAATTTATAATCCTGACATCATACGAGTGCAGCCAAGCCCTCACCATGAGCAATATAAACAGGGCTATTTGCCATGGATGAACCCAAGTTGTGCGGCCAGTGGGGATGGAAGTAAGACCGCACCCCCCCCGATCCACTGGGACTTGTCGTGAGTCTCACTAACAGTTTTTGGTTTTGGTCACGAGTGGTATGTTAGTCAACTCCAGACCAATGTTCGGGCGACAGATACTTCGGGTTGGGGCAGAGTATAGGAAGGGGGGATGGGGAATGGTTGGTTGTTTCTTTGGTTTCAGAAGTTATTTGTAGGTAAGAATGGAATATCGATCGTATCACTATGCACATATGCCTATACACTTCTCCGTAGTGTTTCTTTACGGTATGCAGCACATTGTGAGCATGTAATTGTGATCAGAATGGAAAGACATGGCAGACCACGAGGCTAGACACACTACACAGAGGCAACACGCACCCAATCAGAAGGAACGAGTTTTAAAATTATTCACCTGGAATGTCAACGGGTTAGGGAACAGTTTTAAAAGGTGCTTAGTTACACAATATCTAAATAAACACTCACCTGATATAGTACTGCCGGCTTCACTATGGGCTCACGAGGTGTACTCATACTGTTCCACAAATCACTACCCTTCACTCTTTCTACAGTGACACAAGACATAGGGGGAAGGTTTGTGTCTGCAGTAGGAACACTATGGAATCAAAGTATAACTTTACTGGCGTTTTATTTGCCTCCGGCACTACTACCTACACTACTTAATGACATTACCCCGCTGATTGCTAATGACACGTCAGACCTTCTGATAGTAGGGGGGATTTTAATGAAGTTATGAATTAGCCACCTTTGTCAACGCAATGGGTTTGTGTGATGTGTGGCGCGACCTCCAACCCGATGTTAGGGGTTACTCATACCACTCAGGGATACATGCCTCACTGTCAGGTTGGACTACTTTTTTGTCCCAGCAACAAGTGTCCACAGAGCAAATGTAGCGAAGTTCC
This sequence comes from Ambystoma mexicanum, assembly GCF_040938575.1. Lineage (NCBI taxonomy): Eukaryota > Metazoa > Chordata > Amphibia > Caudata > Ambystomatidae > Ambystoma > Ambystoma mexicanum. Next base: position 57,270,339 of record NC_090929.1, on the reverse strand, counting down.
TGCCAAGAGGAATATCGGATCACTCCCCTCTACTAACGGAAGTAGTTATGTCAAAACCACTCCCCCCTAGATCATGGCGCCTAAACAGTTATTACCTGGGTTTCCCGGACCTTATAGAGCATATACAGACTGTAACCAACACATACTTTGAGTTGACCTAAGAGTCGGTGGATAACCCAGGGGTGCTGTGGGAGGCATACAGGCCAGTGCTATGGGGGCAAATTCTCTCCTGGGTGGTGGCTACAAAAAAAAAGCATGGTGAAAAAATGGCTGCAGCAGAGTTAGAAGTCGAGCTAGCAGAGAAGGCCCACCTAACGCGAGATCAGCCCGAGTCCCATAGAGTGCTGTTAGTAGCGCAAAAGCGCCTGCAAAACGTGACACTGGACAATGCGAAACAAGCACACCGAGCAATGAAAGCGAGAATTTATGAAGTAGGGGATAAAGCAAGTAAGATGCTGGCCTGGCTGGAGCGTAGAGATGAAGGACATAGACAAGTTAGATTAATCAGACCAGAGAACTCGGACCCGCTCATAACAGACCGAGACATTGCTGAAGGATTTGCAGCCTATTACACTGCGCTATATGGGCCGCCCCCTGGCCCAGTTGACATGTCCATACTAGATAAAATAACCCTTCCAACCCTTAGTACTGAACAAATATCCCTACTAGATAAGGACATCAAGGAAGAAGAACTAATCGAGGCAATGTCGCAACTTCTGAGTGGCAAAACCCCCGGCCCGAATGGCTTCCCGATTGAGACCTGGAGGAAGATCAGCCTAGAGACACTGGCCCCCCATCTCTTAAAAATGTACAAACACGCAAATGCACAGGGGCATCTATCAGAGGACCTGCGTAGGGCAACCATAGTGGTAATCCCTAAACCAGGTAAACCCCCAGAACAATTTGGCTCATACAGACCAATCTCTCTTATAAATGGTGAATCCAAGCTATTGGCTAAAATATTGGCGTGCAGACTACAAAAAGTGATCATGTCCCTAGTGCACCCGGACCAGTGTGGTTTCATGCCAAACAGGTCAACACGGATGAACATTCGCAGGCTGCATATAGCACTGGAAAGGGCGCAGTACTCCCGGGACCCCCTAGCGCCATTAGCAATAGACTTTGAGAAAGCATTTGATTCGGTATGTTGGGAGGCATTGTGGGAAATAATGAGACGAATGGGATTCGGTACGGAGTATCTGGGATGGGTGCAACTACTATACAGTTCCCCGGAAGCAGAAACGAGAGTTAATGGGTGGCCATCTAGACCATTCAAACTGGGTAAAGGAACGAGACAAGGCTGCCCCTTGTCAGCATTGCTCTTTGTGCTGGCAATGGAACCTCTAGCGTGTTGGTTGAGAGATTCCCAAAATTGGAATGGTTTCGCAAGTTCGGCGGGATGGGAGGACAAGGTCTCCCTATACACGGATGACCTGCTGGTTTACCTCAGCGACCCGATCAACTCCTGCCCTATAGTGACTGATATCCTGCGACAATACTGTTCCTTCAGTGGGTTGAGGGTGAACTGGGCTAAGTCAGTACTCTTCCCAGTCAGAGGAGCGGAGGGCACAATTCCAATAGACTGCCCATACCGAGTAGAGAGAAGCGATTTCAGATCCCTAGGAATACCCATCACTAAGAACCTGAATGAATACACAGAGAGGAATCTGCAGCCAATCATAGAAAAATTCAAGGGGGATGTGTGCCATTGGATTTCCCTGCCGCGCTTCTTATATGTCCTGCCGAACACCCCGGTGCACACCCCCGCAGTAACCTTCTGCAAAATTGAATGTACACTACGCAAACTCCTATGGGGAGGTGGGCACCCGAGAATAGCACTCGTGAAGCTACAAAGATCGATCTGGGAGGGAGGTATTGGGCTTCCGCGCTTACAATCTTATTATTGTGCAAGCCAAATGGAGGTGGTAAATGACATGCTGCACAGGGACACATCCCTTCCGCATGTGAGCGCGGAAAGAGAAATGAGACAAAAGCCTCCCCCCCTACTGGAAGGGCTATACCGGAAACAAAGTCCAACTTCCCCGCACACGCTAGTGACCCAATCATCATTGATTTGGGCGGAGATACATAAATTCATAAATTGGGATAAGAAAATAACTGCAGCTCAACCATTGTGGGGAAACCGGAACCTGGCAGAGGTGAATAGGCTGCCGAGATGGTCATTCTGGGTAACGAAAGGAATAACAAAGGTGGGTGATGTGATTGTGGATGGGGGATATTGGCCTTTGAGAACCTTCGAATGAAAGTTGATATGTCAGAAAGCGAGAGATATCACTACACCCAACTAAGACATGCGTTACAGAAACACCTCCCAGACCTGGCCAACATGCCAGACTGCTCCCCCATAGAAAGAAACATAGTGGTGGATAGGGTTGAGGGTAGGGTCACCTCTATTATGTATAGTGTTATTACCTAGTTTGCCACCCCTGAATTGTCGAAATTAAAGACCAATTGGGAAAGGGACATAGGGGAAAGCCTTCCAGAAGAATGGGTCATGGCCCTGATGTATCCCCGTGAAACGGCTATCTTATCCAGGCTGCAGCTCATCCAATTTAAGATACTTCATAGGGTATACTACCCAAGAGTGGCACTCCACCGTTGGGGCAGGAGCACTGAGCCCAATTGTCTCAGATGTTGCCAAGATGAGGGGACCTTTTTTCACATAATATGGGAATGCCCGCTTATATGTCAATACTGGCAGCAATGCTGTGTTGTGCTCACAAGAGTCATGGGTAAGGTAATTCCCAGGGAACCCAAAATGTTGCTGTTGGGGATAGAGGGTGAGGTAGAGATGACGAGATATGAGAAACTATTCTTTTCAACTGTAACTGCCTTGATCAAGAGAAACATAGCCAGATTGTGGGGATCAGAAGTGTTGCCGCTGGTGGAACAATGGGCTGCCGACGTTGATGTCTGTGTGGCGATGGAACAAAGGGTGTACACGGCCAGAGGGTGCCCCGCTAAAGCTGGGAAAATTTGGCAAAAGTGGGAGGATGCCTAATGTTCTGCTATGATATTGTAACAGGTAAAAATAATGTAACTTACAAAACAGTGATGCTGCACTGATGAACAATAATATCAAAATGGTGTAGGTGATATGCAATTCCAACAATCTATGGTTGTAATGTTTTGTTATGGCTTGACCCCTCTTTGGAGTCGGAGTTTGAATGTACGTTTGTTGAATCAGAAAATCTTAATAAAATGTGTTATTAAAAAAAAAATCACTGCATCAGCCCTTTGCCCGACCCACCTCTAGCACACTCCATCAGAAAATGCACAAACATCAACTCTTTCTTCATCAACAAGATTAACATGATCCGCCAACACATAGACACCAAACCACAACTGACAGCATACTACACACCTGTTAGGCAGAATTATATGCAGTACCCTTTGGGAACACCACACACAATTAGGACTACAAGTGACAGTACAAATTCACCTTTGGAACAAGCCGGTACTGCACATTAAAGTGGTAGCGATGGCTGAGCAGCCAGACTTATCTCAAGAGTAAAGTGACCAGTATCAATAGTTACACAAAGGACAGCAATTACTATGATTCAAACAAACACTTACTCAAGGTTTCTGAGTAAAAGAACATACATTTATTTACATATCAGTTGTTAAACATTTCACTATTATCAAGCAGGAGAAAAATCACGTTACTAATACACTACACTGCACCCAATAGATTCTGGACAAGTTAAGCTCAAAATGAAGTGTGAGCAAAATGGCACTCCAGCAATTTAAAAGGGAGAGAAAGACAAAGTTAGACAGAAATTGAGCAGCACCAACAAGTGAGTAAGCAGGTCGATCTAGAAAAAGGAACTACAGTGATGGAATCAAATCAAAAAGGCTTAGGGCCAAAGTCAATAGGACAAAAGTCTTTGCAGAAGATCACACAGTTCATGTAGTTTGCAGTTAAGTCTTTGCCAAGAGTTGAGAACGAAGTTGGTCGGACGAAAAGTTACTTTAAAGAATGGAGAAGGACAAGCCCTCGGATTGGCGAAAGATTTCACACACTTTCGCCGCGGAAGGACGAAACGAACAACCGGGTTAGCACAGTACCTTTAAAGCAGAAGAATGCTGTAGCTGAGGCAGACATTACTGGCTGGTCCTGCAGGCTCACGGTTCCCGAAGCGACTGTCGGACTGACAAGAAGGAGGAAGACTGGAGGGTCCTGCACTGCCTAGAGAAGAAACCAGCAGCAGAGCAAAGCGACGAATAAAAGGTGCGCTCCTTAAAACGCAAGCATGGTCCGTTCCTCCTGGCTATCTGGTTCACTGTAGCTCTGTACAGCAAATTCAACCAGAGAAGGGAGGCCTGGCGACCAGTTTGGTGAACTGGTTGTTCCCACCAGCTCAAGGGGAGAAGATTCCTTGCAGATCTTCCTTGTCGTCGAAGTTTGTAGATTTGGACCCGCAGCAGGGCTTCACCGAGCGGTTCAGTCATGGTAGAGGTCCTCTTCTGTCAGCTTCTCCTCGGCTCTCTCGATCCAGTGGCGACTCTGCCTTTCCAGGCTCAGAGACCTGCTTTCTATGCAGTTTTCCCCCATTCACACGGGCTGGCTGTCAATCACACAGCAGGGTGGCTGTCCCGCCAGGACAGTCACCACAGCCAATTATATCAGAGTGCGACATGGGTCTCCAAGGAGACCCTGTGCATGGAGTACTAAACCCCTCCCTCACATCCTGTCCCCCTCAGACATACAGGTGCCTAAGGAGGGCTTCTGTGTAGAACCCACGAAAGGACGGCGAACAAAGGAGCCAGACCTGGTTTGGCGTGCAGAGTAAAACACAAGAACGACTTTTACAAAAAGAAATGGCGACTAAACCCAGCCGGAACCGTATAAAAATGTAATTGGTCCAGCGGGTTTAAGTTCGAGGCTACCAAGATAGCCTAAAACAATACCAGGGCTATTTAAGATAACCGCTGTAGGAAAAATAGGGTATTTACCACTGGCACCAGCCAGGTCTTAAGGAAAAGGGAACGAAACAATGTTCAAAGAGAAACAGACAACAAGGGGTAAGTATTAACCCTTCCCAGAACTCTATGTAAGATAGTTTGTACTGGGTCTGTGAGTTTTAAAAGAGACTAATAAAGTCAATGGCAACTTTACATGATCTGAGAGACAGTAGTAAGTCCCAGAAAATGGAGTCGGAGTTGGGAAGTCTGAAAAAGACAACCCTGTGTCACTGCACTGAAGGTGCTGTGTAACACACAGCAAAACGATGTTGCCTATGGAGTAGGTGAGGCTCCACAGTCTATGAACACAAGAAAATGGTAAACACACACAGCAAAACTCATGTAAGAGTGGGGAAAAAAACTCACACTCTTACCAGGTGAAAAAAATGAATCCTAGAAATCCAGCAAAGCTGCGGAGGGACTCAGTAGGTGAGGGAAATTAGCCATTCTGGAGAATTCCTCCTAACAACACCCCATCTCGCAAAACTACAACTACCTGGACAACTTTCAAGACACTGACTATGGAAGACCTCACTGTCACCCTAGTATCGCTCAAGGCCCCATCATATGTGGATGGCATCCTCCCTGCCTCTGTACTCAAGACCCTTTTGACTGAAGCAACCCTCCCTTACCTGACAATCATCAACAGCTCCCTAACCCAAGGCACCTTCCCCTTCACCCTTAGGACCAGACAAATCCGCCCACTTCTTAAGAAATCAACACTGGACCCTGATGATCTCAGCAACTACTGCCCCATTACCCATCGTCCCTTTCTAGGTAAGATCACTGAGAAAGCAGTAGCCACACAACTCCTCCAACACATCGAAGGTAATAACCTCCTTCAGTCCTGCCAATCTGGCTTCAGAACCAGATGCAACACAGACACTGTTACCATCGAAGTGGTTGACCATGCCCTTAAAATCCTTGATGATGGCCTCCTTTCGTCTTAGTTCTCTTTGACCTCTCAGCTGCATTTGGTAGAGTAGATCATCAGACACTCCCCGACAATCTATATCGCCACATGGGGATCAGCAAGAACGTCCTCATCTGGTTGCAATCCTACCCTGGGAACTGCTAACAGTTCGTAGAAATGTATTCTTTCTGATCACCAACTCTACCCATCAGTCCCGCAAGGATCCACCCTGTCCATGTGATCTTCAATCTTTACATGGAACCGCTTGGAACCCTCCTCTCTCCACACAGCATCCACATTCACAAAACGCAGATGACACGCAGATCTACCCAAGATTTCCTCCATCGAAGACATCCACAGGCTCAAGCGTTTCCTCACATTGATCCAGTCCTGGATATCCACTGCTTACCTGAAGCTCAACCCCACAAAGACTGAATTCCTACTGCTAACCAACAACACTGGACACCCTGACATGCAGACCTGGCTCTCTGCTATGAACCTCGAGGGATTCGCACCCCAGCTGGCCCCCGGTGCCAAGTCCCTTGGGTTTGACATTGACAGCCACCTCACCTTGATATGATATGATACATTATGTATAACACACTAAATACCAAGAGGATTCAAACCCCAGACCTGGGGTTCAAACCTGTGTTGCTCTGTGTCGTCTTGCTTCCAAGGTGAGCACGTTGCCCCTGAGCTATCCTCCAGAGACATACAGCACTAAGCAAGGAAGACACAAAAGCCTTGGTACCAACGTTCTCTCTGGTGGAAAATCATGGCCTTCACCCCAGAAAACAACTTCAGATCTGCTGTCTAAGCCTTGGTCCTATCCTACCTGGATATTGGCAATGCCCTTTTGGAAGGCCTTCCAGAGACTAACCTGGCACACCTGAGATGAGTTATGCATGCTGCCGGAAGGCACTCATTAAGGGAACCTGAAAATTCGACCACATCACCCGACCCTGATCGAATTGCACTGGCTCCCACAGCAAGCCTGTATCATCTTCAGGTCCTGTTGCATCATCTACACGGCTGTCACCATGATGTCCCTAAGCTACCTCACTGAGAAACTCAGCATCTCCAGAGGCCTGCAATCCACCAGAATTAAGGAAATGTGCAGGAAGGAAAGAACCAGAAGACAATCCTTCTCTGTCTGTGCTCCAAGACTCGGGAATCTCCTCCTCGTCAACATCAGACTTCCCCCATCGCTTCTACTTTTCAGGAAAGAGCTCAAGATCTTCTTCTTCAAGGAATGGTTCCTTCTTTTTTTTTTTATAACTCTGTTTATTGAGTTTTAAAGCATAACAACATAACAAGCAACATAAATCATCGGCATACAACAAATGAGAAGGGCATAGCATGGCAGCAACAGAAACATTGTCCAAGGCAAGAGGGGCAACACCAGGCCAGGGGCCACAGGCAGTTGCATGTCAAGGCAGGCAGGTGGGGTTAGGCAAGATGTTGAGTTGTATCGACCGGCGGGGCTTACTGCGCGTCAAGCCATTTGCCCCATATTTTCTCAAATTTGCGGGGGCAGCCTCGTGCATTGTAGATCCGGCGTTCCGAGGCCGCACACCTGTCCAGGTCGTTCCTCCATCGGTTCAGGCACAGTGGGTCAGCGGAGCCCCATTTGGCCGCGATGAGTCTCTTACCGGCCCCAAGCGCTATCAACAGGAACATTTTCCCATGTTTTGTCAGGTCTACTTCTCCCCAGATGCCCAGGAGTACCATTTTGGGGTCCCTAGGGATTGGTGTTCCCATGGCAGCCGAGATCCTATTAATACAGTCCCCCCAGAAGAGCTGTAACACTGGGCATTCCCAAATCATATGGTAGAAGGTGGCGGGCTCGATTTGGCATCTAATACATGTCCCATCATCTAGTCCCCCCCACCTGGCCATCGATGCCCGTGAGTGATACGAGCGGTGGAGAATTCTCAATTGTATTAGTCTGAGTTTGTTATCTATCCCAATTTCCCTGGGGGACATCAACGCATCTACCCAGTCTTCCGGCTCCAGTTGACCCACATCCCTTTCCCATTTCACCTTGAGCCCATCAAGTTGCGGAGTCCCGAAAGAATTGAGGGCCTGGTAAAGAGTGGAGGTGACCTTTGAAGGGATGCCTTGGGGGAGGATGTTGGTTTCAATGGGAGAGCACGGGGGTATGTCTGTCGTGTTTGGGAATTGGGCGTGGATGGCATGGGCCAGCTGCGCGTGTCGAAACTGGTCCATGGGCGTCAGACCAAACTGCTCTTGCAAAGTCTCGAAGTCTAGGAGGCGCCCCCCCTGTATTACATGTGCCAGTGTGTGCATCCCTTTTGCGTACCAGTGAACGAAAGCACCCATTTTCACTACTTCTGGGAGGAGTGCGTTGTGCCAAATAGGTTGGGACAGTGTTGGGATTCCCTTCCAGCCGACCAGTTTGTGTGCCTCCCGCCAAGCTCGGCGGACGTGGTGAATCGTCTTGGGAAGCCTCGGGAGCTGGTCGTGGGTGGCATACAATGTCTGGAGTGGGGATAGCGGGGCCATAGTCTCCAGCTCGATACGGATGTGCGGTAGTGTGGGGTCAGCATGCATCCAATCGTTTACCACGCCGATCTGTGTTGCAAGGTAGTATGTACGTATGCAGGGCAAGCCGATCCCCCCCTCCCAGACCGATCTCTGGAGCGTATCAAGGGCGATTCTGGGTTGCTTCCCTCCCCATAATAGTGTACGGAGATTCCTATCGATAAGTGCAAAGGTTTCCTTGGAGATGGTGAATGGGGCGTTCTGGAGGACGTGAAGGAGTCTGGGGAGGGTCATCATCTTAAATAGCGCGGCTCTACCCAACAGCGACAGGGGGAGTGATTGCCAGTGGGAAGTGTCTCTGTTGAACCGCTCAAGCACAGGTTGTAGGTTCAGTTGGGGGAACCTGTCAAGTGTTGGGTCAAGTCGTATGCCTAAGTATGTAAATTCCCTGATAGAGATGTGGTATGGGCAGGACTCAGGGATCGCGGAATCACCACCCTGGACTGGGAAATAGATAGTTTTGGTTTCATTCACTTTCAGACCTGCGAAGGTCTGATATTCCCTAAGGATGTGGGAAACAATAGGGCATGAGGTGCAAGGGTTACTAAGGTAGACGAGGAGGTCGTCCGCGTATAACGAAAGGCGGTCTTCACCCCCCCCCGGCCAGGCGAACCCGGTCCAGTTGGTGTTAGCTCTGAGCTCAATAGCAAGGGGTTCGATCGCCAGGAGGAAGAGAAGCGGAGACAGCGGGCACCCCTGTCTCGTACCCCTACCCAGTGGGAATGATTTGGAGGATCTACCATTTACCCTTACCGTGGCCTCTGGGAGTGCATAGAGTAGCCTGACCCAGGAAATGAAAGCGTGTCCCAGGTTCATCCGGTCCATGATCGCCCACAAAGCGTCCCACCCCACCGAGTCAAATGCCTTCTCAAAGTCCACCGCCAGGAGGGCTAGTGGGGCCGGTATCTCTTTGGCTCTGCACAGCGCCAGTTGGACCCTGCGTAGGTTCATACGAGTGGACTTGTTGGGCATAAATCCACACTGGTCCGGATGAATAAGGGTCTCTATTACTTTTAGGAGTCTGTTGGCGAGTGCTCTGGCGAGGACCTTGGCTTCTCCATTAATTAATGAGATGGGGCGATAGGAGGCACATTCCTCCGGAGGTTTCCCAGGTTTATGTATAACTATAATGCATGCCTTCCTGAGGTCCGGGGGGAGCGCCCCGAGTTCTTTGCTACGTAGGAACATGCGGTGCATATAGGTCGATAGCCCACCTCCGAGGTATTTCCATGTTTCTGTGGGGAAGCCGTTGGGGCCCGGGGTTTTCCCGGGTTGGAGCTGTGTTAGCGCCTCTTGCACCTCGGCCTCTGTGAGTTCCGCATTCAGGAGTTCCGACTGGCGTCGCGAGAGTTTCGGAATCTCGATCCGGTCGAGGTATTGGGAGGGTGTAGCCGGCGAGCTCTCGGCAGGTGGGGTATAGAGCTTCTTATAGTAGGCGGCAAATACTTCGACAATGTCATGGTCGTCCGTGAGTAGTGTGCCATCCAGTGACTTGATGGCGCGGACATGACCCCTGTTTTGTTGCCGCCTCTCCAGCCAGGCCAGTGTTTTATTTGCTTTGTCGCCACGTTCATAGATTTGACTCCGGACGAGCTGGTGGGCAGTTCGTGCTGTGTCCAGGGCAAGGTTACTGAGGGCATCTTGTGCCGTGGACAGGGCATCCTTTGTCTCTCGGTCATTGCGCTCCAGGGTCTGTTTTTCGCACTCCAGGACATGTGCCTCTGCCTCTCTGATCTTCTGGGTTTGTCTTCTTTGGTGGGCAGAAACCGCCGAGATAGCCTCTCCCCGAAGAACTGTCTTATATGCCTCCCAAATCGTGACCGGGCAGTCCACTGAGCCCTCATTGAGGTCGAAGAACTCTGTTGTCTTATTTTCCAGTTCCTCCGCTATCTCGGGGAGCCGCAGATGGTATGTGTTCAGGCGCCAGTTGCGATCCGGACCTGGGCAGGCGCTCTTTAGGGTCAAGAGGAGTGGAGAGTGGTCCGAGACTCCCCTTGCGAGGAACTCAGCCGCAAGGAGTCTGTGGTTTATGCTACTGGGAATGAAGGCATAATCGATCCTGGAGAACGACCTGTGCGCGCCAGAGAAGAATGAGAAGCCGGCCTCGTCGCCATGGAGTGAACGCCAAGTGTCTGTCATTCCCAGGGCTTCGGCAAACAAGGCGAGTGGCGTAGAGGCGGGGCGGCCTCCGGATCTCCTATGAGATCTATCAAGATCGATGTCCATGACCTCGTTAAAGTCCCCTCCTATCACCCACAGATCGGCCTCTTCTTCCAGGAGGACGTGCCGCAGTTCAGACAGTAGTTCCTTCGTGAGCGTGGGAGGGGCATAGATCGCTGCGAGGCCCCATTTTTCGCCCCAGAGATCGGCAAGCAGCAACACATAACGGCCACGGGGGTCAGCTCTGACCTTCCTAACCTGCAGGGGGACGCGTTTGTGAACGAGGATCATCGTGCCCCTGGCGCCTTTCGTGAATCCGGCCTGGTAAGTGTGTGGGTAGTTGGACCTTTTGAAAAAATTGGAGTTCGTACCAATCAGGTGTGTTTCGTTTAAAAGAGCTATGTCCGGCGAGTAGCGATTAAGATATTGGAGCACCAGCCTTCGCTTTATGCTGGAGCCCAGTCCATTAACGTTCCAGGATAGTAAGGAAATCTTGTTGGAGGTCATCCTATCTGCGTGGGTGCTGTGGCTCGTCATCTGGACGGATCAGTGGCGGGTGCATATTGTTCAGGGGAGCGCAGGGGCTCTCCCGCAGAGGAGACGTTCGTGGGTTGATCCGTGACGACCCGCCAGTCGCTTGGAGAGCAGTAGTGTTAATAGCCATTTCGCCCGGAGGCCGTGCGCGCCCCCCTCGCCAGTGTCCGTCGGTGTCATGCCTTCTCGATCCATAAATCGGATTCCTTATATGCCTTAAACGCCCCCCTCCCTGTACTTCCCCCCCAACTGGGAGCACCTGTCGCCCAAACATAAAACTTCTAACTTATTGAACTTCTTCGGGGTCGCCCGGACTGTGGTAGCGCTCGCACCGCACTCGGTGTGGCGGCCGCTAAGTGAGCAATCCCATATTGACGTGTTGTAGGATCGTCCCCATATTGCGTAGGGTTTATCCTTTTTCTGTAGGGTTTCCAGCCGTGTCGTCGCCTGCATTAGTCAGGAATCGAGGGGGCGAGGGTCGCTCAGGCCAGGGTTTCTGTATAGGCGGGCCCAGTGGTGTACGCCTCGTTCCAGGGCCCGAGAGGATTTGAGTTTCAAGCCAGTCCCATGTCTCCTTGGGGTTGTGGAAGAGGTAGGTGGTGCCCTCGTAGTAGACTTTGAGTAGTGCCGGGAAGAACAGGGCGTATTTGACTGATAATGACTGGAGTTTCTTCTTAACCGAGTCGAACGACTGGCGGGCTTTTTGGACTTCCTTGGTGTAATCGGGGTAGAATCCAACCTTATATCCATTGTAGGTGATCGGGCCTGAGGCCCTTGCCATTTGCAGGATCGTATCGCGGTCTCGGTAGTTGAGCAGCCTTGCGATCATTGTTCTGGGTGGGGCTCCAGGGGTAGGTGGGCCGGTGGGCACCCTGTGTGCTCTTTCAATGGAGAAAAATTTGGATAACTTTTTAGGGGCAAAGACGTGGGTCAGCCAGTCCTCAAGGAATAGTTCAGCGCAGGGGCCCTCCTCTTTCTCCGGTATTCCGAGGATCCTCAGGTTATTGCGCCGCGCTCTCCCCTCATTGTCCTCAGCGCGGTATTCCAGTTGGGAGACTTTCTGAGCGATTGTGGCGAGGTGTTGCTCCAGGCGATGGACGGTGTCTTCTGTGACAGATACCCTTTGTTCCGCCTCGCCCACCCTGGTGGAGAGGTTGCGTAGATCCTGTCGGATAAGGGAGACCTCTGAGGACAGACCGCCTATTTTGAGTTCCAGCGACGTTCTCGAGTCCCCAATCGCCTTCATGAGATCGGAAAGAGAAATTGGGGGATCCTGAGTCTCCTCACTGGCAATATCCTCTTCCGGGGTCTGCGCTCCCTGACGAGGCCCAGTTGTATAAAAGTCCATCTTACTTTGGAGGGTTTGGCGTTTGGACTTTTCTTTCCCCATGTCGTGGGTGGCAAGCGGCACGAGTATAATACGAAGTTGGGCCAGGAGTGACACGAGGGGGTCCTGGTGCGTTCAGGCCTCAAGGGGAGGGGGGTGTGGGTCTCTTGTGTCGACTGGTAGGTAGGTAGGGGGGGAGCTCACCCCGTGGTTGCGGTGTCCTGGGGGAGCTGTCTCGCAAATCGACCCTCACATCCGTGCCCCCATCGCAGATCCGCTGTAGTGAGACCCTGATCCGAGGAAGATGTCTTGCCCCCGTAAAGTTCCCAGGGCAGTTATTGCATGCTACGGTCCATGGGAGTTCTAGTCACAGGCTGCCAGGGCCTTGTCGCCAGACCAGGATTATAAGGGGTCGTGTGGAGAACAGGGAGGGAAAAAGCGGGGTCGGCGCCTGGGGCTCACTCACACCCCTACCTGGTCGTGATCAGGTCCCGGCCAACGTGGTGTCCTCCGGATGGGGAGCGCGGCACTAGGTCTTCTCCGGTGTGCCGCGGCTCAACCCTGGGTGGTCTCGCTGATGGGGGGGGGGGGGGGGGAAGACCACCGATGAAAGGCTTGTGGCTGGTCCAGGAGAGGAGGCGCAATTCTTCAGCGGCACCGGAGAGTGTGTCGTAGTCTCGTGGGCGCCCCACAGGCGCGCAGCCCGGCTGGGCAGTGTTGGCGTATCCCGGGGGGGAGGGGTGAGGAGCCGCCTCCACTTGCGCTGCTGTTGGGGTCACACAAGTCCTGGTCTCAGGCAGCCCGGGCCCCTGCGCCGGATCAAGATCACAAGGGGTTGTGTGGAAGCAGGGCGGGACCTGGGGCTAGCACACACCCCCGCCTGGTCGCGCCCCGGCTCCCGCCGCCGTGGTGCCTTCCGGATGGGGAGCGCGGCACTCGATCGTCCCCGGTGTGCCGCGGCTCGACCCTGGGTGGTGCTGTCTCGTCAATGGGCGGGGGGGGAGGGGGAGACCGCCCCCGGTGATCGGAGCGGAGCTCCCGAGGGAGTATTCCGTTGTATCGTGGGCGCGATGCTTAGGCCTGCCTCGGAGGGGGAGGGGTGAGGAGCCGTCTCCAGTCGCGCTGCGTGGGCCGTGGCGCGCCTGCCAGCCGGCCGATGGTTTTCCGAGTCGGCGTTGGGGTCCCACGGGTCCGATTTGGCCCAGTAGCTCGTTGACCGTTGCCCAGGTGCATTCACCGACGGTCTTAGGGAGGTCTGGAACCTGCTATCAGGAAAGAGAGGGTATTTTCACAGGATAATTGCTGCGGCCGCCGGGAGCCGGAGAGTTTAGGTCCGCATGCGTTGCTCGCGCATGCGCAGTCGGAATGGTTCCTTCTTAACACCTAGATCCAAACACCCTGCACTCCCCACCCTAACTGAGACTCAGTGATCTGCTCCCCACTGTCTTCCCCCAGGCTGCCAATTGCCCACCCTCCCCTGTTAGCGGTCCACTCCTTTTTTCTCTGCTTTCCTCACTGTGTTCTTCCCCCTATTATTGTAAAGTTGTCTATTGCTTCCCAAAGCTAGGGCCGCACACAATAAATACCCGAAAAATAATAATAATAATAATAATAATGATAATAATAAAGGGGTGCCGTGCAGCCTGACACCACCACACAGGCCAATTCAGTCCCACCCTGCTGTGAAACTGTTGCTGTGCCCGCCTCATCCTCCGGTGGGCCCGCTCAGCGTTGCTTGGCTGCATAGGACACGCGGCCTAGGTAAAAGGAGGGCTATGGGGCCTCCACCAGTGCTGAACATGGCAGGCCACTCATGGCATACACAGCATGGATGAGACACATATTGGGGCCCCTACTGCTGCTAAAGGTGCTGGGCCGCCCCTGTCTGACATGGTCGGGCTCAAGAGGTTGGAGAGGTCCCCCAGCACGTCATCAGAATGACCCTGGGCTGCTGCTGATATATGCAGACCGGGATGGGACTTCTTTCCTGGGGGCCCCCCTTTAGTGCTGTTGTCCTGAGCCACCCAGCACACCTGGTCCAGGGATTGGATGCACTGAGAGCCAGTGTGGAGCATCCGGGCAGCCTTGTCAGGGACACCCTGTGCACAAATTATTTATGAAGTGGCCTTCATAGGTTGTCTAGACCAGGGATATATTTCCAAAGACTATTTTTCATCTTTGTAATGTTTTTTAAATAAGTGGCTAGTTAGGGGTAGCTTTGAGTATAGGCGTGGTTAGGTATAGGTTTAAGCTTGGTGTGTAAACGCATCGTGCCACTAACCCGGCAGCGCTTCAGCACCATAGTTGTCTATCCCTGTGTCGCCTTGTGTTTACATGAACCTAGCGTTTCCTTCTATACTGTCTATGTCCCAAGACTATGGGACCTCCTCCCCATCAGAATCAGACTCGCCCCCACGCTCCTACTATTCAGAAAAGAACTCAAGACTGACCTCTTCAAGGAATCTCTCCTCCTCAACACCTAGGCCATCACGTCGCCCCTCGCACCACCTGACTTGCTAGATGCCGTGTGCCCCTCTCCTCCCCGTCACCCGGTATTGCTGTACCCATCCTCTGTCCCCCTCTGTATCCCACCCCATGCTGTATGTCTGTTCTGTTGTTACCTCTGAAAAGTGCTTTGTTATGCATCTGTACTGCTGCACACCTCTGTAAGCCGCTCCGTTCCTTCTCGAAGCTGGGTCCACGCTCAATAAATACAACAATAACAATAATAATAATAAATGTTTGGGTCTTCCCTTGGTAAGCACTTTCCCTTCCTGACTGACTGTTTTTCCCGGTGCAGTGTGGAAAAAAGGTATCTTTCATCTCGGTCTAAATTCCCAGCTCTGCACTCCAGTAACACTTGACCGATTGTGGGTCGCGTCATTCCTATAGGTCCAAACCATTCCTTTTCAATCGTTGTCCAGTTGCAGGCTGTGCCCATATAATACCTAGCCATTAGTGAAGCCAGTAGTGCGGCCAGTAGTGCAGCCAGTAGTGCAGCCAGTAGTGCAGCCAGTAGTGCGGACAGCAGTGCAGCCCCTAGTGCAGCCCCTAGTGCAGCCAGTAGTGCAGCCCCTAGTGCGGCCAGTAGTGCGGCCAGCAGTGCAGTCAGTAG
Organism: Ambystoma mexicanum; assembly: GCF_040938575.1. NCBI lineage: Eukaryota > Metazoa > Chordata > Amphibia > Caudata > Ambystomatidae > Ambystoma > Ambystoma mexicanum. Next base: position 57,254,739 of record NC_090929.1, on the reverse strand, counting down.
TGCGGCCGCTAGTGCAGCCCCTAGTGCAGCCAGTAGTGTAGCCAGGAGTGCAGTCAGTAGTGCAGCCTTCGCAAGGTTTATGCCATGTGCTGTCATGTAGGGGAAGCAGAACTTGACTGATTTTTTTTTAAGCAACCCATTACAGACAGAGCAATGTCTGCTTGTGGGCCCCCTGCCAATACTCGAGTTCAAGATCCACTGAAGATGTTTATCAGCTCAGGGGAGACCATTTCAACATGTTTGAACCCCTCCCTGCTTTAAGCAGAACAGCCTGATATCCGTGGGGTGTATACATCATAATGGAGACAAAGAAACAGATTCCCATCAGATGGTCACCCAGCAGGGAGCTGAAACACTATACGTCCACTCAAAAGCTGTGAATGCTTCTTTGTCAGCAAGGCGTGGACACAGAGAAGCCTAGGTCAAAGGGCAACCAGGTTCTAAGCCCACTTCTGTGTACCTGGTCCCTGAGTGTTGGGACAGCCTCAAGGGCTATAGCAAACACAGCTTGTAACAAAGCACACATTTAAAGCTGTGAGTGAAAAGAATATGTTGCAGTGTCAGAAGGTACGATTTATTCAAAACGTTGCAGCCATCACCGATTTATTTTTGCTTTGTCACCCCAAGTGGGACGGCATGCCCAGACGTGGGTCCCATGCCTGCTGTGCCTAGAGACCCAAGCTACTCCTCACTGATGAGGCCCAATGAGGCTGAAACATGTCTGGGGATGCTTGTGGTCTCCTGCAGAAGAGATGTGACCTAGCAGTTCAGGTTGGACTGCCCCTTTTGGGGTGGGGCCAGGCCTGATTTGCATATGGTCTTTCCCCTTCTGTAATGGCTTGGCAGGCCAAGAAAGATGGTCTGGAGGGTTGCCCCGAGCAATGCCAGTGGTTACGATTCAGTCTAAACCTTCCAGCCATCACCTCTTTTGTTTTGCAGTGCCAGAAGACTGTTGACAGCCAACATGGGGGTCAGTTGCTGTGGGCCCCCTGAGGCTCTAGGGTCTAGGCCCATTTAATTTGAAACGGTTGGAAGGTCCTGACGCCGTCCCTGATCACACATACCCCAAAGGCCCTATACCCTTCTCCTGCACTCTTAGTTCCCCTTCCTGGGTGTGTTGTTCTCCAGAAGTCCCAATTCCACCTGCCAGTGTCCCTCTCCAGTAGATGGACTGCCCACCCCACCTCGCTGAAGGAGACCCCTCCAGCAGACCCCCTGTCCCTCAGGCCCTTCCATGTGTCCTTCCCCATCGTCCTTCCTCGATGTGCCCCCCTCCAGCAAGCAACCCCCTTACAAAAATCCCTAAGCAGGGGCCCAACTCCATCAACCCCCGACCACCCATCCACTCCCCTCATCCATCTCCGTTATGTTACCTGCAGGTGCCCCTCTCTCGCAGACCCACTTCATCCACCCCCAGGTACCCATATGAAGTAGACGCCCTATCCTTCTGCCTGCCCCTTTGCCCCATCTTCTCCGGGTAGCCATGCCAGCGCCCCCTTCATTCTCGTCGAGGGCAAGCACGGGCACGCCCCATCACTGGGCAGGTGACCCTCCCCAGTCGAACCTCCTCCATATACTACTGTCCAGCCACTCTCCCTCGCGCTCCCGCAGCTTCCACCCCAGCAGGAGACCCCTGCCCCCACCGCTCTCCCGCTCCCTCTATCTCCAGTGATTAAGCAGCGGCCTTTTACTGCACGCGCTTTTTTTTTTTAGATAAGGCCATTCTTGTGTTTATCCTAATGTGCCGCATTAGGAGTCATTAGGTGTGGAGAAAGTGGCGGCCCGCCGTGAGGGGCGCGAGGGGCGGCAGGGGGCAACAGACGAGTCCTAATGGACCGGGCAGAGATGGCCCATTCTCGGTCACTGCGCAGCGGGGGGTGCGGCGGGGCTCTTAGCCGCACTGCAGTCCTGCCAATAGAAAAGAAGGAGAGTGAGCACGACACGCGCCTCATCACCCACCACGGGACCCTGAGAGTCCGGAACACCCCTCTCTACAAACGGAGGCGTCGCCGGCCACTCTAGAGGGCATGGCCCCCAAGGGGCTGGTCGCCGACAGTGGCACCCTGAGAAAAGTGTTATCCACGGAGGCCACCTTCACCAGCCGCTCCAGAGCGACTAGGCTTCGGGACAGGAGATCAGCGCCCACCCTGAGACCCTGAGGCAATCGCCGCATACAGGCCTCAGCTTCTCCTGCTATTTTACAGGCCTAGAGTTCAGGGGTTTTGAGACACACATGGTTATATGCTGAGGTCTAGTGTAAAGGGGACCCTGAGATGCGGTTATATGCAGCGATCAGCCTCACAAGTCACTGCAGGGTCTAGGGTAAAGGGGTCCCCAAGACACGGTTATATGCAGAGGTCAGCGTCACAAGTCACTGCAGAGGTCTAGGGTAAAGGGGACCCTGAGATGCGGTTATATGCAGCGATCAGCCTCACAAGTCACTGCAGGGTCTAGGGTAAAGGGGACCCTGAGACACGGTTATATGCAGAGGTCAGCGTCACTGCAGACGTCTAGGGTAAAGGGGGCCCTGAGACACGGTTATATGTAGAGGTCAGCTTCTGAAGTCACTGCAGGGTCTAGGGTACAGGGGACCCCGAGACACGGTTATATGCAGAGATCAGCCTCACTGCAGAGGTCTAGGGTAAAGGGGACCCTGAGACACGGTTATATGTAGAGGTCAGCATCACTGCAGAGGTCTAGGGTAAAGGGGACCCTGAGACACGGTTATATGCAGAGGTCAGCGTCATTGCAGAAGTCTAAGGTAAAGGGGACCATGAGACATGGTTATATGCAGAGGTCAGCATCACTGAAGAAGTCTAGGATAAAGGGGACCCTGAGACACGGTTATATGTAGAGGTCAGCTTCACAAGTCACTGCAGGGTCTAGGGTAACGGGGACCCCGAGACACAGTTATATGCAGAGGTCAGTGTCACTGCAGAGGTCTAGGGTAAAGGGGACCCTGAGGCACGGTTATATGCAGAAGTCAGCGTCACAAGTCACTGCAGGGTCTAGGGTAGAGGAGGAAGAAGAGACTGAAAGTAATACACAATATACCTTCATTTTACCACTCTGGTACTGGGACGAAGAAGATGCCTGCAGAGTGTGGTGAGAGACAGGCATGTCCCATTAATCATAGTCAGGCAAACCTAAGTAAGGATCCACACCTGCAACCTGTTAAGTGGTTACAGGTGTATAAAATGAAGGTCAGATAACCGGGGACGTCATTTCATCAAAATGGTAAGGGTAGCGGAACTGACATCACAGAACCCTTGACCTCTGATGACATCACAGGAAGTTATGTCAATTGACCCCACCTCGAAGTGACATCACAGGAAACAATAGAGCACAACCTTTCACCCCTTGACAAGACAGGATGTGGCATCACATAGAATTGTTCGTAGGTACACCATGAAAAATATGGTTACAATATCACTGTAATGTGATATACATTTCGTACAAGAATGGTTGACCATATGTATCGTTAATATCAGTGTGTATCGGCCCATATTACCAAAATACTGTGAGTGCAGGCAGACATCCAGGGCCAAATGATAGTGATGTGTTATTATATAGCACTTATGCTTAAGCACTTTATATGGAACAAATATACATACAATTTCCCCCAACCCTTGTTGGTACCCATTTATAGACCTCAGAAGGATCAAAGGTTGAGTTGGCCTTGCTAGGATTAGAACCTGCAACCTGCAGTTCACACACACATTGCAGCAGCGAGCGCTCAACCCACCAAGCTATCTTACCGGCTATAGCTATCTTACCGGCTATAGTAAAATGAGCAATTACATGTCTGAATGTTCTGAAAGTCAGAAAGCAGATTACCCTCTGTAGTGGATACCATTGAACTAGTAACTGAGATTTAACAGCAGGCCAGTTGATCTGCAGGTCTGGTGCAAAGTTGGCCACATGTCAAGCCTGCATGGATCTACTTTTCAGGCTTCAGAGGTTGGAAAAATAAAAACTATTGGGAGGGTTCATGACTGTGTATTAAAGAATTTAGAGTAGCGGCGGAAAAGCAGCAGACTTGCACGGCATCCCATACTCGGGGCACATGTTACCTCATACATGCAAACAAACATCCTGAACAGCATGCAAGGGAGATAGGAAAGACAGACACTACACAAAGCATTCATTGTGACACAATGACATCAAGGGCCACTTGATGTGCTATGGTCAAACATTTCTACACTGTACACAAGCTTTTAGGCACAAGGATTTTGTCAAGTGACAAAGGACACCGAGATGGAATGTCTTGTGATGAACGCAAGAAAAAAACCTGCTAAAACTGCAACTTGCGAAAAAGCAAAATACATAGTCCAAAATGGATGCTTATTGTACTCTAAATACTTTTTGGAAGTTGGCGTCTGCATTGTGAGTTTGAGGTGTTTAAGAACAGACTAGGTCAGTGACTCACCCCCTGAAGTGTGCCTGTAATAAACCTTTAATGAGTCTAGCAATTGTATAGAATTCAGAAAGGCAAAGTATTTGTTTTTCCTATTCTTTCTTATTTAGGGTCACTGCTAAAAGTGTTAGACGTGTGGAAACCCCTGTTTTTTTTAAGAGCCCTGAACAAGAAAGCCCACCACTCCAGAAACAAAGAGGCACATGACACTAGCCACAGGCCAAGAGCTACATTTTTTTGTAAAAAAGAAAAACAAAATGACTAGCCCCCAAATGACATCCCTGCAGAGAACAGTATGAGGAGAGTAACAGGGAGAGACCAGCAGAGGACCCTTTTTGTGTGGAGGTATCTGAGGTAGGACCGGAGTAGGAGCCAGGACTCCGGCAGATATGCCTGGGAATTTCTGGGGCCCAAGACAAGGGTGCCGTGTCGGTGCCCCAGGTGTGGGAGCCTGCAGAGCAAAGCGCGAGCAGCAGGCACTGGGGGCAAACCAAGGAGAGGGAGGACACCATTTGCGTCCGGAGAGAAACCTCTCCAATTGCTGCAATGGAGAGAAAAGGGCTTGCAACAAATAGCATGCTGGCCTCACAAGCAGGGAAGACGCTGCAGGGGCCATTGGAAGGCGACGCAGAGAGCCCGTGAGTGTCAGGGAGAGCACGTGGGCAGCACTTGGGCACTGGGGCGCTCCTAGCAGACCGTAGCTAAGTAACGTGCCTTGAAACCAAGTTCAGCAAATGTATATTGAAAACCGAATTGAACAGAAATCTGGAATTAAACATTACAAATGCATTGTAAATACCAAACTGAATGGAAACTTGAAATTAAGCATTACGAATGCATCGTAAATACCGAACAGAATGGAAACTTAAAATCATGCATAACACATGCATCTTAAATACTGAACTGAAAGGAAAGGTGAAATTAAGAATAACAGATGCATATTGAATACCGAACTGATTGTTAGACATATTGACCAGTGAATGCAATAACATTTTATGGGCAAGGCAAATATTGAAGGACAGCCAAATTGCCCATGTGAAAAACAAACAAAAAAGGGTGCAAGTGTGAAAGAGTGCCATAGAAAGCTGGGATAGGAACAAAACCTACACAAAGTGAACTTTTATGAGTGAATGCAGTGCGGCGAGGCTAAAGACTTTCAAGAGGTGTGTGACATGTGGTAGCAGAACAATAAGGTTGACAAGGAGAAGCTAGATACGCGTAAAATGGCACATAAAGCCAAGAGGTCAACGCAGAGGAATTAAGTGAAAGTGACTTGGTACACAGCGGCAGGAGTTGAAGGACCTGTGTGGCCTCAGAACCTAGGGATCCTGGTTGCGCGACCTGTGATGGGTGTGCCGTGCGGTCTGTCAACAGCGCCTAGACCAGTGAGCCCTGAATGGAGAAAACCAAAGACATTGTGAAATAAACTAATGAAAAGTACTGTAAGTGAACTGGCGAGGCAAGCCAGGAAAAGTGCCAATCCAACCTTAAGTTGTGTTAAACTGTTTGAAAAGACTGAAACAAATGTCCGTGGCGAAGTTGAAGTCTTGGGGAAAAGAACCCTGAGACTTAAGGAATTACACGTGTTGTCTTGAGAATGGAGTCTCAAGAGCTTTTGTGTTTGAACTGTGTTGCTTGGAACTTGGCTAACGGAACACTGAGGATTGTTTGGAACTGTATCACTTTGTACTTGAGAAAGGTAATCTTGAGACTTTGTGTGGAACTTTCTTGCACTTGGGGAAGGGGTACTGAAAGAGAGCTGTGAGCTGGAAGAAGCTCAGAACTTTGAGTTAAACACTAGTTCTTTTATTATTGACATCCCATCACATTGCTTAGCTTTAGTTGTGAGGGCAGGCATAGGTTATGGATACAGACAGACTTTTAAGTTGAACTCGTTGACTCAGACTTTCATTAGTTTCATTCAGGTAGGGAAATCCCGCCTTAGTATAGGGCAAGATAGGCTTTCTACCATCCTGAAGTTAATATATATCTATTGTTTGAATGCTACGTCTGTTGTCTGTGTCTTGCTTTAAGATGCATTCACAGCTCACACACGCCTTCTGTGCTGTGAATAATAGAAACACATGTTTTCCAATCTGTCACATTTACTCTTCATGTGAGGCTTTTTAATATCTCGCATCATGCCATCGATGTTCATGTTTGTATCCTGATATGTACATTCACTGGACTCTGGCCATGGCCATTTGTTTTCCCATGTGTTGTGCTTAGCAGCAAAAGTGCCAATGTTCTATCTCACATTGTAATATATCTTTGAAAGGTTTAGGCGGGGAAGTTTCACTGGTACACAGTCCCTTTCCTTCCAAGTCGCAAATATCTTTATTTTTCCATGCTGTTCTTTGTTATGAAAAGTACCTTCTTTAGTACCATAGTGAAAAGGTAGGCTTCTTATTTTAGCTCTTTGTCCTTCACTTTGCATGGCCCATTTTGTACTCTTTACTTTCAATGTAAAACAGTATTTTATTGTGGTTTTTCACCTGCAGAAGGCCCACAGTTCCATGGCCTCCCTGCTTTATAAAAGGGCACAATGGGCCTCATGATCCCGAAACAAGAGTGCCGGTAAGCTCACCGGCACCCTTGTTTCTGGACTGACAAACTACGTGTTTGCCTGCTGTGCCCGGCAGGTCTGACCCTGCCGGGTGCAGCGGTCATGGTAAGGAAATCCGCCACTGAAGCACCGGCACCGATAGCAACGGTGCCGGTGCTTCCGTGTCCCCACTCCCATATCGGACTCTATGGAAATGCGGATTAACACATTTTCCGGCACCTGACTTCCCAGGACACCAGACTCGTAATGAGCCGGTGGCACCGGGAAGTTAGGCACCAGTAAATGTTTACAGGTCCGGCGGCAACCCACCGGTAGCACCGGCAGGGTTACTGTCGGACCCGTCATGAGGCCCATGGTTTTTATGTTCTGCAAATTGAAAATAAGCTGCTGGGCTTTTCGTTTGTCAGTCACGTCTTGTCACGTATCTTGCTGCACAGTTTGGGCCTAACTTGACCTTTCAGTTAATTTGATCCTGCTGCCATTTAACGCCACAAGAGGACAGCGTCACAAGTCACCCCAGAGGTCTAAGGTGCAGGAGTTCAAAGCCCTCAGTGGGACCCTGAGACACAGTTAAATGCAGAGGTCAGCATCACAAGTCACATCAGAGGTCTAGGGTTTAGGAATTCAAAGCCCACAGTGGGACCCTGAGAGGATCTACATGATCCGACCGCGGCTACTTTTGCATCGGCTGGAAAGTTTGCATGAGAAAGGTGCGAACCACCAAAGCTTTGCACCTTTCTCATGTGAACACACGTACATACCCACACCCCCACACACACCCACAACACACTCATGAAACCCCCCCACCCACACCCTCAACACCCCCCACACCCCCAACAAAAACAAACCCCACTTACCTTTTTCTTCACGATGAGTCCCTGCGGCGCCAGTTCCCTTTCACTTCTGTGACCGGGACCCGGCGCCGCAGGGTCCTTTTATTTTATTTTTTTCTTTTACGGGGGCTGCAGGGGTCTCCCCCACAACCCCCGCTCACTATAATGCAAAGTATAGTGAGCGGGGTGTTGTCGGGGTCAGCCTCACAGCCCCTGTTTCTTTTCTCTTTTTCGCTGGTGTGCTGCGGGGGTGTCCCCCGCAACACCCCGCTGACTATACCACACAGTATAGTGAGCGGGGTGGTGCGTGGAACATCCCTGCAACCCCCACAGTCTTTTTTTTTTTTTTTACTTACCTGCAATGCAAACTGTTGGTGTTCGAACCTATGGTGGTAGTGTTTTTAGAACGTTTTGTTCATGCAACCGTTTAGATACTTTCTTTTTGTACAATACGACCCTGAGACACGGTTATATGCAGAGGTCTAGGGTACAGGAGTTCAAAGGCCTCAGTGGGACCCTGAGACACAGTTAAATGCAGAGGTCAGCATCACAAGTCACCCCAGAGTTCTAGGATACAGGAATTCAAAGCCCACAATGGGACCCTGAGAAACGGTTATATGCAGAGGGCTAGGGTACAGGAGTTCAAAGCCCACAGTGGGACCCTGAGACACACTTATATGCAAAGTTCTAGGGTACAGGAGTTCAAAGCCCGCAGTGGGACCCTGAGACACAGTTATATGCAGGGGTCTAGGGTAGAGGAGTTCAAAGCCCGCAGTGGGACCCTGAGACATGGTTCTATGCAGGGGTCTAGGGTACAGGAGTTCAAAGCCCGCAGTGAGACCCTGAGACATGGTTATATGCAGAGGTCACAAGTCAGCGTCACAAGTCACCCCAAGGGTCTAGGGTATGATATGGCATTTATAACACGCCTATACAGAATTGTTTCAAAGTGTGGGAGGGGAAACAGAGGGAAGACAGAGACAGCAATTCTACTAGGCCAGGTGACATTGAGATTGTGCAAGTGCAGGGGAAGGGGGAAGGGGAAAGTGCAGAGGGGAAGGGGAGGGGGCAGTGCAGTACATAGGATGACTGCGAAATAAATATAGAAAATAAATAGTGTCGGGGGGAAATTCTGCCGGGGTCGGCCGGGCCGTCCGCAGACCTCCGGGCAGGGAGGCCCCAACTCCTCCCGTATATCCCAAAAGAGATAGAATATGAGACACAAGCAAGAAGCAAGGTGACTCTGCTGTTTATTGGACAAAATGGCAGGGATGGGTCAAGGAACGTACACGTCCGTCCTGACACACACACAATCGTGGGGCTTGCAGGCCCTTTTTACCTTTGTATGACGCGCTACTTGCGTCACTTGGAAAGTTTAGCAAAAAACCTATCTCCACTCTGGATTGGTTACTCGAGTGGTAGGGTTAGTATAGCGCACATATAGAGAACGGTTTTAGTGGCTGAGGGTTAGTCAGGTGGTATACGTGGGCTGTCCCTTCAATTTGATACATGAAAATTGTTACATGAAGACCTCTGAGGATTGGTCAATGTGAATGACGTCAGTGATAAGAACCCCATGTTCTAATTGGTCCGCTCGCGAGCCTCCCAGTCTGGGACTATCGCTGTTCCCAGCTCGCGGTGCACCTGTCATTTGCAACAATGTTTTAATATGGGTAGGTGTAAACAATGTGAGGATTTATTCATATGTTGGGAGGTCGAATACTCCCACTGCTGCAGATGTCCAATGAGTCTTTTAATTGTATCTGCCTGTGTCTTGAAACGTGGGATTCAGGCGTCTCCTTCCTTCTGGGCTTGGCATCTTGTCAGGTTTGGCTTTGTCACGTGAGGTGGGACCATGTTTGAGGCAAAATTCAACACAATTAATATTGTTTTTCCTACTGTGTGCCTGGTTTATCTTGCAGGTGCGACCTTGGCGTTGGCTTGCAGCGTGCGAGATTGCAACATCGTGCCCTTGGCGGTGTGCCTTTGCCGGGCTCAATTTGCAGGGTCAGCAACCCAGTTCTTGCTCATTCAATGTTCATGGAAGCTTTTGCCTGCGGCCTACTTGGGCCTGGTGCATAGGTGGAACCATTTGATGCAGGGCGCTTTAGGTTACGGTATCATATTGCTTTATCCTCAGTATCGTGTCCCCGTTATATTCTTCATTATGGTACATGGCTCTTAGAAGAAGCGTGAGCAAGCCTTTTTATATAAGGTCATGATGCGTCTTGCGTTTCTGCGTTTTGAGAGCCTATGTGAAAAATAATAAAGATGTACGTCCGTGAGTATGTCTGTCGCCTACGTCATAGCACTGAGTATATTCTTCGTGTAGATTGGTGCGGGAGTGTCCGGTGTGTATATTTGCACAGGTGTGCTGACCGTTGGCTAGGTCGTCATGGCATCTCTAACGACATGTAGGTTTAGTCGAGTTGATCCGTGCCGCAGGTATCGGCATGGACAGGGCGGGCTGCTGGGCAGGTAGATGGACACATCCGTATGTTCATATACCAGGGTATTTGGTCGTCCGGTAGATAGGCAAACTCCTCTTGTGGCGGGTGTCTGGGCCGTGATCCTCTAGGCCAAGCGCGAGAGGGGAAGGGCGGGAGCCTGGTCTTCCATTCTCCCACTTCAGTCCCCCCTCTGGTCGACTTGTCGACCACAAACATATCCTTTTCTTTATCTCCTCTTACTCTCCATATCTTAGTTATTCCTCCCAAATGTCCATAGTGGTTAACATGGTCTTCAAATGACCAATACATATATTCACAGGTTCCTCCAGGAGTGCAGTATACCCATTTCCCTATGTAGCTCCTGGGGTTTCTTGGGTTCTCGAGCTTCACAGATGGTGGGTCCAGGTGGTTGGTGATGATCTGGTTGCGCAACTTCTCTCTCTCTTTTATGATTGTGCCTGTGTGTTGGCCGTCATCTGTTGGCATCAAGAGGTGTATACCAACCATTTCGATCATCTCGTCTGTGGTGCGTGCCTTCCGGGCTTTCCAAAATCTTACTATGATCAGTGTAGCTCCAGCCAGAATAGTGCATCCAACTATAATCTTCAGTCCATCTGACAGCCACGATGGCATCCATGACCATAATATTGAAAACCAGCTCTCATCCTTTTTCACACCTTTACTTTCATCCATCATTTTTGAGTGCATCTGGGCCAATTGTGATACAGCTTCCGTAAGTGTACCATTGTCAGCATCGTTAGCAGGAATGAATGTGCAGCATGATTGTCCTATCTTTGCGCAAACGCCTCCTTCCATTGCTGTGAGGAGGTCCAGTACATATCTGTTCTGTAGTGCAACCATTCTTACTGCTCGCAATTCCTCTTTTATTGCGTTGAATCCATTTACTGTAGAGTTGATTGTCATCATTAGTTCCCACCTAGTTATCTGGAGCCATTTTGCGTTTGCGTAAGCCTGCAGTCCAGGATGTATTATTGAGGAGAAGAACATAGCTGCTCTGCTGAATAGTCTGTGTTCCGGCGGTATTGAGGTCAGTGCTGTTTCTGACCTTCCCCATAGGTAATTTCCTGTCAGAGGTTCTCCTTGTCTTTTCCTTCTGTTGAGGACAGTGTTGTTGCCGTTGCGTCTGTTCTCTGGCCCGTTCCGAGGCTGTGCAGATCTCTTCTTCCTTTTGTTTCCTTCATCCATCTTGGGGAAATTCGCCATATTCACATGCTTCTGGGGTACCACTAGTGATGGTACATTAACGTGTACTATAGTGCATACACCATTCCACAAAGGGGGCAGTGTGTGATACGCCTTGTCTCCACAGGCCCAGTAATGGTCCATTACTACTGCTGTTCCTGCTCCCCCCTCAGGTAACTCCATCACGCTTTCACAGTTGGTGTTGTATCCTACATCCACCTCTCCTTTATGTTGGTAGCATACCTTAGGCGCAGTTAACGGCAATATTGTTATTGGGTCTTCATCCTTCTCCATCCACGTGAGCATGGGTACATACTTGATCCAAGTCATCCAACATCTATGGTTATGTCCATCAATAGTTGAAATATTTTCTCTTGTTACCATGTTGCTGCCAACCACTCCTATGTCCCATTTGTTGTCCATGTACACCTTCCCTGTTATTATCATCAGTGGTCTTTCCCAACATCCGTTTATACCAGGGACTTCAGTGGCGTACCAATCACATGGTAGGTACTGCAGTGTTACCTTCTTTGTTTCTCCTTTTTCAGGACCACTTGTTATGTATTTGAATCCTTCAGCATGTAAACTGCTCTTGTGGTAACTCAAATAAGTCTTGAGGAAGTTGTTTTCATATGGATATGTATCGCGTGTTTTCCACACCAGATGCACCACTGTCCCTTGAAATCTTCCTTTCGTCTGGAACAGTGCCAGGTATATTATACATCGTGCTATTTTTCCATCTATCTCCGTAGCAACAAATGTTCGAGAAGCGCTCATAGCGTATGGGATCAATGAGCAAACGTAGCAGCTGTCTCCTGTTGTCTGCTTGCCTATTTTGGTCATGTGTTGGTACCACATGTTGTTAGAGATGTGTGCTGAATCTTGTACATAGTTGTCAATGCCTTTATTAACTGAGTATGTGCTGCGTTTAACTCTATTTTCTTGGTGTGGGGTTTTACTAGTACCTGACATAACACCTGTTGCAGCTGGGGGTGGGGGTGTATTAGGTTTGGGTACAGCAATAATATCAATAGCATAGCTGTACTGCCATACAGAGGCAGCCAAGAACCCGGTGATCATTAAAATCCCCATCAATTTTATTACAAATGCTAATTTCACCGGCATTTTGCTCTTACCTTGCTGCAGTCCGGCAGCTTATTCTTGCGACGTTACAGTTGCCCGCCTGAAAGTTCTTAATATGCTCGTTATTAAGGTTAGTTGTTGTTATTAAGCTCTCCCTATCAAGTAGTCATTCAGTGCCCAGGCGAAGAGCTGTTCCCACCCCAATCTAAGCGATCTATCTCTTAGGGCAGGCAAGTATGGCTGGAGGTGGGGCATTGAATGTTCTATGGCCAAGAGGAATGCTGTGTAGTAGACACGTACCCTCTTTCCCTTCAGGTACGTTGGCGGTTTTATTTCATATACAAATTGGTGTGACAATTCTTCCAGGTAATTATCGTCTGAGGGTACCATCTACTCCTGGGCAGTGAATTAGTTAGTTATCTACTTTCTTAACAGTACAATAATACGCTTTACCTGCATGTGCGAGAGAAAAGAAAGAGAACATTCAGGTGTTTACATGTGTATATGTGCAAAAACAGTGTCCTTCAGTTCATTTGTTACTATAGTGGGCAGGGGGTCAATGGGCAGAGGGTTTGGGGTTCAGCTGGCGGAAGTCTCTTTACCCTTTGATCGTGTAACCATGGGGTGGGCGGTATGGGGATCACCCCTTTTTTTTCTAATAGTTGTCTCTGGGGAATCTGGGGGGTGGCAGGGTATAGGGACACTTAGGCCGTTAGTCGTGGTAGAAGTCTCTTCCTCCGTTGGTGACGCTGTCGTTGTTCTTCCAGTGGCCCTGTCGGTGGCGCTGGGGCGGGTCTGGAGTTTGTAGATCTTTACGTCGTGTAGGTGGTTCCAGGCACCTTTGTCCTGTAGCTTTACTGCTCTCGTTGATACCTCCTCTACCAGATGGGGGCCAGTGAATCGTGGACTGTTCCACTTTCTGTTGAAATTGCGAAGTAGTACGTGGTCACCTTTAGCAACTTTACACAGTCTTTCCTTTTCCAAATCTTTATCCACGTCTTCTTGTTGGTTGCTGTTAGACCCGCCCCGCGTGCGCTCGAGCTGTTGAGACACAAACACTACACTAGTAATCAAAGAAGACACATATTGTTACATTTCATCACCAAGAACACTCGCAGTGCTTTCGTGGTCGGTAAATGCTCTTGATGTTGGCGTTAGGGGAAGGCGCATTTGACGTCCGGTAACCACCTCGTGAGGGGTGAGGTGGTGGTCGGACCCTGGTCTATTCCTTAGCTCAAATAGGGCTAATGGAAGGCAATACAGCCAACTCTTCTTTGTTGTTTGCTGTATCTTTGCAATTGCCTCCTTTAGTAGGCCATTCAGGCGTTCACATACACCGTTGGCCTGTGGGTGGTATGCACATGCAAATTTATGCTTGATGTTCAGCAAGGATGTAATGTGCTGGAACATTTCGTTTGCGAAATGTGGGCCATTGTCTGACCTTAATACCTCACACACTCCCCACCTGGGGAAGACCTCCCTCACTAGGAATTTAGCTGCTCTAAATGCATCTGGGTGTGAACAGGGCCCTGCTTCAATCCATCTTGAAAATGGGCATACTACTACAATCATATACCTATTTCCTTGACATACGTTGATCATATCAACATAGTCAATATGAAGATGCCGGAACGGTCCCTCTGGCCGGGGTATAGTACCTCTTATCACCTTCAGAGTGTGGCCGGCCGTAAACTGTTGACATGTGAGACAATTGCTGATAAAATTTGACACATGAGAATTTAACTAGGGGCAGAACCAGTCTTCCCTAATTCGTGCTGCAATTACTTCCTTGTCTGTGTGGGCTGGGTAATGTAGTTGGCTCAGGGCGGTGTTCAAAAGTGCCAATGGTATTACAACCTTTCCAGTGTCACCCTGGCGCCATAGTGCGTCGGTTGGTGACATTGTGCATCCTCTTTTTACCCATATTTCTTTTTCGGCCATTGGTGCAGCCACTTGTAGCTCCATAATCTGTGTGGCTGGGAGATGGGTGTACCCTTCTCTTATCAACATCTCCTTAGCCATTCCCCTCCCTCTCCCTCTCTGTGACTCTGGGGGGTTCCATATCTCACCAAAGTATGCAGCATACTTAGCATGTGCGTCTGCTGCTGCATTCCCTTTTGAGATGTGGTCTTCACCATTGGTGTGTGCGGTGCATTTGACCAAAGCTAATTCTTGGGGGTCATTTATTGCTTCAATTAGTTCAGCCAATAGGAGAGCATGTTGCACTGGAGTGCCATCAGCTCTCCTCAACCCTCTTCTTCTCCATTTCGACAGCCCTGAGTGGACAGTGGATGTAACATACGCGCTGTCGGAGTATATCGTCACTCGTTTGTCAAAGCTTTCCCTCAACGCCAGGATCAGTGCAATCAATTCTGCTGCTTGAGCAGAATAATGCTGTGGTAATTGTACACATTTCATTGCCACACACACCGGTACCTCCATCATTTTTACCACTGCTGCCCCAGTCCTCCTTATACCATCCCTTTGGTCGATAGTTGATGACCCATCAATGAACAGGAGCTCACCTCCCTCTAGTGCGTTTTCTTCAACCTTTCTAGTACATGAGTACATTTCTGTTATTTGCGTACAATCGTGGGCATAATCTCCTTCCTCAAGTACTTCTGCTAGGAACCTTGCAGGGTTGACCGTGCTACATCTAACAATTGATAGTTCAGCTCTGGATAGGATGATCTCATAACCTGATGCCCTCTGCGTGGTTAGGGTGGACTTAGGTTTATTCAATATTGCAAAGAGTGCATGTTCCACAAACAGTGTAGTTGGGCACCCCATGGTTATTGCTGATGCTTTTTCTACCGCAAAAGCAGCTGCGGCGAGACCTTGTTCGCAAGGGAAATGACCTAACATCACAGGATCTAAGTGGCCACTGTAAAATGCTACTGGTTTGTAGCCCATGTTTGTTTTTTGAGCCAACACTGCTTTCATTACTGCTGATTTGCAATGTGAAAATATAAAAAATTGTCGCTCATAGTCTGGGGATGCCAGTACCGGAGCAGTTGATATCGCATCTTTCAATTCATCAAAAGCCTCTTCCATTTCCATCGTCCACCCCAGCGTTTTCTCCCCTTTATTAGCTTCCTTTAACGCCTCAAGCAGGGGTCCTATGTATGAACTGTAATCAAATACCCATGCTCTACAGTAGTTGCACAGCCCCAGGAACTGCTGCAGTTCCCTCACTGTTTGTGGTACTGGAGTGTTTGAAATGGCCTGTGCTCTTTGTGGTGCAATCTTTCTTCCATGTTGGGATATGAGCTGACCAATTTAAAGTACCTGTTCTTGACAGTAGTGTAGCTTTTCCATGTCTACCTTGTAACCTTTCTCAGCCAATATTGTCAACATCTTTAATTAGTCCTCTCTGCATGTTCTTTCGTTTGTACTGCAAATTATTATGTCATCCACATACTGCAACACTGTGCTTTCCACTTCAATGTTACCCAAATCCATCTGTATTACTCTGTTGAAAATTGAGGGTGATTCGCAATACCCTTGTGGCAATCTGGTGTGTTTCCACTTTGTGTTTCTGTAAGTGAAGCTTGTCAGATCTTGTGAGTCTGGGTGCAATGGTATTGAGAAAAAAGCATTTTTAAGGTCGATCACTGTAAATCGTGATGCTTCTGCTGGAATGCCACACAATACTGTGGCCGGGTTTGCTGCTATGGGATATTCTGCTTCTACTATGTTGTTCAAGGGCCTGAGATCCTGTATGAAGTGCCAAGACCCCCCTTTAGCCTTGCGTACTGGGTATACAGCCGTGTTACATGGTGATTCTGAGGGGACCAATATGCCATTATTTATAAGGGCCGTTATGGTTTCATATATGCCCTCATCTGCCTCTTTTGATAGTGGGTACTGTTTCACTCTGGGGAGTATTGCACCTTTTTTCAATTTTATCCTTACTCCCCCTATACTTTTTATGCACCCCACGTCATAGGGGCTAGTAGTCCACAACGATGTGGGTACCTTTGTCATATCCTCCTTAAAGAAGGGGACTGGGGTGCATGCGGGTGCCTCAAGTGCCATTGCAATGTTCTGTGCTACTTGTTTGTACGCCACTCTTAGCCATATTTCCACACTCATCATAAACACCATTTCACCTTCCTCCTTTTCTTCTGAGAACAGCTCCTCATCTGACACCTGGGTGAGCCTACATCCTTCTGCTAGTGCTATCACTGCCCTCCATGCTCTTCCTTCTCTGTCTTGGGCATGTACAGCAATGTAATCAGCTGTTGCTATAATGCTCTCAATGTCCACTGGAACCACCTTTCCTTCTGGTTCATTAACGGGTGTTTCTGGTCTGAACAGATAGGCTGCTGGCCTCCTCCAGATTTTTCCTTCTATCCCTGGCATCCATGCGAATGCCATGTCTGTCCCGTACTGGAAGAGTTCGCCATCTACTGGCTCCGCCCTAATCGCTGTCTGTCCGCAGTATGCTTGCATAATCTGTCGTGCTGTGAGCATGTTAATCCCTGGAGTAGAGCAGACTATGCCGTCCTCAGTAAAGGAGATCGTCATATTCAACCTGTTCATTATGTCTCTCCCCAGTATATTTACTGGTGAGACACTATAATATAGAAGTGGAACTGACAGGTCATAATCTCCTATAGATAAGGGAATGTTATCAGTAAAAGGAACCAACCCTCTAGCCCCAGAGAATTTTTGGGTGTTCATGGCTTCGCCTGACATCTTAAATTTACCTTCCCTTATGCAAGACCGGGTCGCCCCGGTGTCAACAAGGAATGATAATTTTTTGTCACCTATCGTTACCTCTATGTGTGGTTCCTCCGCACTATTAGGTGTTACTGACAGGATGGGACACACCAAGGCCATCTGTGGGCTGTCCTATTGAGGGTACAATGATTGGCCATTTCCTGGGTATGGGTTGTGTCCCAGGACCGTCACCCTACCCAGTTGTGTTTGTTGTACTTGGGGTTGTTGTGTTATCGCTACCTGTTGTTGTGGCAGTGAATGTGTCTGTGGCTGTTGTTGTGTTATTAGTTGTTGCTGTTCATTTCCCTGTTGCAACGTCTGCTGTTGCTGTATGCCCTGCTGTTCCTGTGAGGGCCTTGGTTGTCCCTGTTCACTCCATGATGGTGTTCCTGGTCTAACTCTACACGTGCGTGACATGTGCCCTAATAATCCACAACTCCAACACACGGGTGGTTCCCTACTCTGCCATGGAAAGCTCCCTGTGTTGTCCTGGTATGCTGGTTGCCCTGTGGGGTAGGAATTTCTAAGTCCTCCCACCTGCTGTTGGGTGTTATATCCGTATCCTCTCCCTCTCATAATTCCTCCTCTCCCCCTGTTATAATTATAATACCCAGCTCCTGGCATTGGGTATCCTCCTCCCATGTTGGTCGTGTATGGTTGGAGTGGCGGCACCTGTTGTGTTATAGTCTGTGAAGGTGGTATTTGGGAGGAATCTTGTGCAGCCACTACTTGTGTGGGGCTTTGGGTCATTGTTGTAGGCGTAGTTATTAATGCCCCTTCCATTGTGTATTTAGTAAGCTTTTTCTGTACTAGTTTAGCCTCTTCCGTTTTCCTGTCCTCTTCCTTTTGTTTCATTTTTCCTTGCCATGTCCTGCAATGATGCCCTATAGTCAGTTGTATTTCTGGCCATGCTTTTGCTTCCATTCCCACTACTTTCTTTAGTTGTTTCTGAACTCCTTCTGGGAGCCCTTGTACTAGTATATGATAAAATATTGCTGGTGTTTTGTCCCATTGTTCTCTAGTTTCCATGCGCCACTTCTCTTGGATTTCCTGGATATAATCAACAGGATCTTCGTTCTCACGCATCTTGCGGGAGGTAATTGCTCCTATGTCTGATGTGTCTGGGTACTGTACCCTCAGAGCCTGCCATAGTGCATGTCTGCAGTTTGCAAATGGTGCCCCATCATGCGATGTGTTTGTTATTGTTACCCCAGGGAATCCCGCTCTCTTCCAAATCTCATCCGCTGCATCCCCTAATATCGATATTAGAAGGCCCTTTACATCTCCTACTGCCAGTTTCTGTCCTGCGGTGTGTTTTTCCATTTCATATATCCACTTACCCGCACCTCCACTTAATGATGGGAGCCTGCATTTTATATTTTCTTTGTCTGTATGCTTCCAAGGGACATACTGTGGTCTAACCCCTCCCCTCTCCAGAAGTGGCATTAAGTTATGTCTCGTTTTACCCTTTGTGTTCCATAAAATCGAGTCCTCACACCCTTCCTCTTCTTCCCTTTCTTCTACATCGTCAATTTCATCCGTATTTCCCCTGCTCGTAACTCTTTCTTCTCCATCTTTTCCCCTTCTTCCATCATTTCCTGTATTTAATGTGGGCATGTGTATTTGTCTTTCCTGCCTGCGTCTAGGGAGGTCCCTAAGCCGACATGCATAGGGTGTCAGTTCGTCTGTGAAGGGTGCAAGTTTTATTGTGCGTAACGAGCGTGAGGTGGTTGAGCATGTAGAGTGCGATGGGAGAGGGCGTGATGGGGACGGTGCGGCCTCATGTGTCTGTCTTTCCGCTATTCCTTGCTCTCCCTCCTCACTTCTCTCCAGCTCATCCTTTCTCCTACGGATCCATGGTGAGTCTGTGTTGGTCCGGGTGATGTATAGTTTATCTAGCCTTTCCCTTTCACTGTTTCTTCCTTCCTTCTCCACTCCTTCTTCTTCCTCACTACAAAAGTCAGTCATAAACGGCACCCCCCACTCTGTCTTTTTTCCCTTTATTGTTACTGTTTTTAAGTCTATCAGGTCCGGTTCTCCCTTTCCTCCTTTACCAACCGCTCCCCTTTGCGCTGATGTTGTTGCTACTTCTGTGTCTCTATATACATCCTCCCATACTTCACTCTCCCTTCTCCTATCTTCTCTTTCTTCTTCATTTCTCTCCTCCATCTCCCTACCATTTTCCTCCCTTTTCCTTTTTAATTCCTCCATTACTTCACTACTCATCTGTTCCAGTATTCTTTCATCCTCTTTCTTCCTTTCCCATTTTACCCTTTCCCTTTCTAATATACTCTCTATCACCCTCCCTTCTTCGTATTTCTTAGTCGTTTCTGATGGTAATCTCTTCTTCCACATTGCCATTTCTCTTTCTTTCTCTTCTTCTTCCCTTTTCTTTTCTCACAGCATTGCTCTTGATACCCTTTCTGCTGCTGCTTTTACCCTTTAAGCTTCTCTCCTTTGCTCCTCAGTTCGTTCCCTTATTTTTTCCAATTCGTTCTTACCTTCTTTCCTTTTCCTCGCTCTCTCTCTTTCCTCCCTCTCGAGCTGTTTGATCAATTCATTCTGCTCATCCCTTAACTCTGCTAGTCGTTCCTCCAAAATCTCTTCCTTTTGCCGTAACAGCTCTTCCCCCCTCATTTCACTCTCCCTGGTATTATCCTCGTCTGTTTTCCTTACTACTTCCTTCTCTTCTCCTGTTAATGAACCTCGTAATTTTAATAGTATCTGTGCAGCTACCCACTCATCATTTCCTACTTCCACAATTTGTTCTTCTCCAGTCCTCCCCTCCCCTGCTGGCATCTTCCTATGAGCCACATATGGTGGAGGGCTGTATGCCGGGTTCGAGTACCCCTCAGCCGCCCTTAACTGACCTCTTCCTATTTCTCCTAACTCCCTTAAAGGGTACAACCCCCCTCCTTCTGTTTTCACTCCCTTTGCTAGGGGTATATCGTTACTCGGTTCCTTTTTTATTTCATTTGATGTATTATTCTTTTCTCCTCTCTCTTGTCCGTTCCCCGTGTTCTTTGGGTCTTCACTCCCCTTTTTCCCATCCTCTCTTTCCTCCTTAATCTCTTTTTCTTCCGGTATTTCCCCCACAGTGAACATTCCATTTGGTCCTGGTCGGGACCCTTGGAACATCCTCCATAAGTTAAACACCTCCACGTGGTTTGCCAACTTCTTCCCTTTGTATGTATTATGCAGATGGTTTAATAGTGAATGTTGGGCATATGGATCGAAGCTACCATTAGGCGGCCACGGTGTTATCATTTTGTTGTCCGTCCCCTGGGTCCATTCTATGCTATACTTAATCAGTTTCTCCCTATGGGGTGACAGTGTGGTACATATGTGTTGTAGTGGGGTAGTGAGGGTGTTCCCCCACCCTCCTGATCCTGTCCCGTATGACATAGTAGCGCTCCACTTGTTACTCTTCCCCTATCTGGTAGCGGTTATCTCACTAGCAGTTTCACAATATACAGCCTTATATCGTTACCTGGCCCCGTAAGTTTTGGGGACTTGCGATAGTCCGCTAAGGAAAATTATAAAAATATAGTATTTACATTTGTATATTTTCTTCTGTCTTTCTTCCTTTACACGACACCCTTACGGCCCCCTGCGGCCGAGGCGCACGTAGCCCTCTGCGGCTGCGTACCCCTTATGACGTTCTTATACAGTCGTCCTATTTTCACTTGCTCCTCCTCCTTCTTCTACGCTTGCCGTGGCCGGCGTTCTCTGTGCGCAGCCACGTCCCCGGTTTCACCTTTCACGATCAACTCATTACCGTTTATCTCCGTTTCCACTCCCTTACCACAGTTCTCTTCCCCACCACTCTCAGAAAGAAAGATGCCTTGTGCTCGGGATATCCTATGAAAGCCCTACTGGTTACGTCACCGATCTCTTTGAGCTACTGGTAAGTTCTTCATATGTCCTTTAAGTTCAAAATACACTTGCAATCTACCCCCGTTAACCTCACAGCTGTCTTCCTGTCACTCCTGGAACAAGGTAATCAATAATATAATCGGACTGCGCACGCTGCGTCGCCTCGCGTGTGATACGCCCCTCGACAGGAGGGCTTAACCAGCCAATTATCTTCCGTATTGGGCAACTAACTAACTACCGCCTACAGGGAAACGTCATCTACCTATCGAGTTTCTTGCTCGAACAATAGGGATCCTCATCTACTCATTGATCAATAAATGCCAAATCGTAGGAAACCACACACACACACCCCCTTACATGTAGTCGCGACCTAGGCCAATCAGTGTCTACGAGCGGCCGCACGTGATGTTTTCGTGCTCTACCCCCCTCTCTCGCGCAAAGTAGCCGACTGCTCTCGCACTCGTTCGGCTACCATTCATTCCATTGCCAACACTAAATTGCCGAATGTTCGCCGCGCACCTGTGCAACACCTCCCACCTCCCGTATTTTAATTCCTCCCCCCTCCCTCACAATTTCACATTGCTTGTTGTGCGTGGCATGTTCACCAAGTTCTCTTGATGCGGGGCCGCTCGACTGCGTGCACCCCTCCAAGCGGCTCGCCACCTCCCCTCGTCTGGACCACGTCTGGACACTCGCCAACCGCGGGCGGGATACTTCTCAACCGGCTCCCGAGGGCCAATATCCGGATTGCGCTGTCCGGTCTTCTCACAGCTCCACGACGGTCCTGTAGTCCTCAGAAGGGGGCAACGGCAGAGGGGGCCGCGCCGCCGGGCCTCCTCGCAATGCGATTACCTGGAAAAAGTAAAAATAGAAAAGCAGATCTTAAACAGATCTCAGCAGTGCCTCCAACTTGTCGGGGGGAAATTCTGCCGGGGTCCTCCCGTATATCCCAAAAGAGATAGAGTATGAGACACACGCAAGAAGAAAGGTGACTCTGCTCTTTATTGGACAAAACGGCAGGGATGGGTCAAGGATCGTATGCGTCCGTCCTGACACACACACAATCGTGGGGCTTGCAGGCCCTTTTTACCTTTGTATGACGCGCTACTTGCGTCACTTGGAAAGTTTAGCAAAAAACCTATCTCCACTCTGGATTGGTTACTCGAGTGGTAGGGTTAGTATAGCGCACATATAGATAACGGTGTTAGTGGCTGAGGGTTAGTCAGGTGGTATACCTGGGCTGTCCCTTCAATTTGATACATGAAAATTGTTACATGAAGACCTCTGAGGATTGGTCAATGTGAATGGCGTCAGTGATAAGAACCCCATGTTCTAATTGGTCCGCTCGCGTGCCTCCCAGTCTGGGACTATCGCTGTTCCGAGCTCGCGGTGCACCTGTCATTTGCAACAATGTTTTAATATGGGTAGGTGTAAACAATGTGAGGATTTATTCATATGTTGGGAGGTCGAATACTCCCACTGCTGCAGATGTCCAATGAGTCTTTTAATTGTATCTGCCTGTGTCTTGAAACGTGTGATTCAGGCGTCTCCTTCCTTCTGAGCTTGGCATCTTGTCAGGTTTGGCTTTGTCACGTGAGGTGGGACCGTGTTTGAGGCAAAATTCAACACAATTAATATTGTTTTTCCTACTGTGTGCCTGGTTTATCTTGCAGGTGCGACCTTGGCGTTGGCTTGCAGCGTGCGAGATTGCAACATCGTGCCCTTGGCGGTGTGCCTTCGCCGGGCTCAATTTGCAGGGTCAGCAACCCAGTTCTTGCTCATTCAATGTTCATGGAAGCTTTTGCCTGCGGCCTACTTGGGCCTGGTGCATAGGTGGAACCATTTGATGCAGGACGCTTTAGGTTACGGTATCATATTGCTTTATCCTCAGTATCGTGTCCCCGTTATATTCTTCATTATGGTACATGGCTCTTAAAAGAAGCGTGAGCAAGCCTTTTTATATAAGTTCATGATGCGTCTTGCGTTTCTGCGTTTTGAGAGCCTATGTGGAAAATAATAAAGATATACGTCCGTGAGTATGTCTGTCGCCTACGTCATAGCACTGAGTATATTCTTCGTGTAGATTGGTGCGGGAGTGTCCGGTGTGTATATTTGCACAGGTGTGCTGACCGTTGGCTAGGTCGTCATGGCATCTCTAACGACGTGTAGGTTTAGTCGAGTTGATCCGTGCCGCAGGTATCGGCATGGACAGGGCGGGCTGCTGGGCAGGTAGATGGACACATCTGTATGTTCCTGTACCAGGGTATTTGGTCGTCCGGTAGATAGGCAAACTCCTCTCGTGGCGGGTGTCTGGGCCGTGATCCTCTAGGCCAAGCGCGAGAGGGGAAGGGCAGGAGCCTGGTCTTCCATTCTCCCACTTCAATAGAATAAATAGAAGTGCAGCCAGCTGGTGGCAAGTGCAAGGGTAAGTGCAGACATCAGATGTCAAGTGCTAGTAGGGGCTGTAGGGATACAGAAACATTCCCTGAGTGCAAGGGTTGCCAGGGGGGCAGTGAAGGTGTGCAAATGGTGGGGGATACCTGGGCCCGAGATCAAAGGGTAGCCAGGTAAACCAGTGCAGTTTCAGATTCAGCCAGGAGATCAGCAGGGGAGAGGAGGAGAGAAAGCAGAAGCAAAGAGGAAGGTCTTGAGGTGCTTCTGGAAACGTAGATGGTTCTCCTCAAGTTTCAGGGAGGTAGGGAGGCTGTTCCAGAGGGAGGCCCCAGCAGAATACAGAGATCTACCACCAACTCGCTGCATGGAGAAGCAACTAACCCTGAGGCAGTTGGAGGCAGATGCGCGAAGAGCTAGAGAAGGAAGATATTTAGGAAGAGTGAATTGAAGGCATTGTGGTCCCAGGCCCCAGACGGCCTTGTGGACAATGCAGAGGGTTTTGGAATTAATCCTTGCCTCCTCTGAGAGCCATTGCAGATATTTCAGTCCTGGAAAGATGTGATCCCTGGGCTTGAGCCCAAAAACAAGTCTTGCAGTCCTGTTTTGGATGTCGGTGGAGAGTAGAGGCAGGCAGATTTAGAAAGAGGCTGTTGCAGTAGTCCAGCTTAGAGAGAACCAGAGCTCTGGAGACAGTGAGCTTCTGGGGGAAGTAGAAGAAAGGAAGAATACCTGTGAAGAGGTGTAGCTGGTAGTGTGACTTCTTAGAGATGTCAGAGATGTGAGGATAGAAGGAGAGTGTAGAGTTGAAGATGACCCCAAGGTTTTTAGCCTCACAGGTGGGAGCAGGAAGAGGGCCAAGAGAGGCCGGCCAGAGAGTGACAGGAAAGGAGGGAGTAGGTGTGCTGATGAGGAGAATCTCGGTTTTACTGGCAATAAGGCAGAGATCATTGGCGGGACACCACTCCTTGATGGCTGACAGACAGTCAGAGATGAGAGAACGAGAAGAGGTGGCTGAAGAGAGCCTGAAAATGAGCATAGCACTGAATGGTTTTGGAGGAACAGGGGTGAACCTGTTTTGATGAGACTTTCATAGATCGGACTTCTCTAGAAACCTCGTCTGAGGAGAACAGGGGAAAGGAAGCGAAGCAGGGAGGAGAGGTGACCGAAGAAGGGCCAGAGGAAGAGCAGGGAGTAGATGGAGGAGGATAGGAAGAGAGAGAGGACAGGATGTCCTGGGTTTTAGAGATGAAATGAGAAGCCAGGGCCATGAAGAGGGTCAGGGAGGGGACAGGAGAGGTAGATACTGCAGCAGGATTGGCCAGCTCCTTGCAGATTTGAAAGAGTTTCGGCCGAGTTGTTAGACGCCACGGAGACGTGGGGTTGGATGTGGGCTCTCTTCTTGGTGCGGACAGAGAGCCGGTATTGCCGTTGGAGCAGGCGGCAGGCCAGTTTCTCAGAGGATGTACCAGAAGCACGCCATTTCCTCTCAGCCACCCTGCACTTGCGTTTAAGGATGACGAGGTCTGAGTCATACCAGGAGTTGCACTTGACTTTGGGCTTCAAGCGGATCCTCATGACAGGGGCAAGAACATCAAGAGTATCAGATATAGCAGAGTGGAGCGTGGAAAGGGCTGTGTCAGGGTGTGAGTCAGCCAAGGGGGAGGAGGGAGGGAGAAAGTGGCTGCAAAAGCCTCAACTGACACATGCTTCATGGGTCGGATAACCAAGAAAGTGGGCGGCAGTGCTGGAGTTGGCTTGGTCTGAGGGGTACAGGAGTTCAAAGCCCACAGTGGGACCCTGAGACATGGTTATATGCAGAGGTCAACATCACAAGTCACCCCAGAGGTCTAGTGTACAGGAGTTCAAAGCCCACCGTGGGATTTTGAGACACGGTTATATGCAGAGGTCAGCATCACAAGTCACCCAGAAGGTCTAGGGTACAGGAGTTCAAAACCCACAGTGGAACCCTGAGACACGAATCCCTGCCCCTCATAAGTTGCAAACTGTCCCAGCCGAAGGACAGACAACATGCATGGGAGGCAATAGTGGAAAAAATTCAGACAGTGGAAAAACCCAACTCGTCATGTGCTTCATGCTACAATATTGCAACCATTGCAGAATCATGTCTGCCTTCTAGCTAAGCTCGGAAAAACATAGACTTGCATTGCGGTTTGGAATTGAATGCCCAAAATGGCCACGCACCAGCGCTATGTTGTTTAGCTAATTTTTGCACACGCACTACAATCCACCCTTTGGTTAATCAACTACCATACCCCAAGGAAACAAATGCCTGTCTCTGAAACTGGCGAAATATCCCAACTAAATTAGGAATATATAAAATACAGCAACAACAACTAACAATCAAAACCAAAACAACTACAAAAGCACAAACAATATTACAGCGCAATGCTTCAGGAATCCAGGAAAACATTTCATCCCACCAACTGCCGGCCTGATCTTGAGTCACCTGGGAAATAAGATCATTCAAATTACCAATATGCTTCTCAATGGAACGGGAATGGACATTCAAATCAAAACACCACACCCCTTTAACAGCATTGGAACCCTAATTATGCTTCAAAAACAAACAATCAATAGCAGCTCTGTTCTGCAAAATAGCCTTTCTAAAATGTCTGGCATCTGAAAGCAGCTCCGTCAAAGCTTGAGAGTTTTCATTAAGCACAATAACCACCACACAATCTAACTTAATCAAGGATGTATAGCCACCAGCCACCAACCCCCAAACACCCACCAAAGAGAATACGAGCACTAAGACCTCAGGTTCAGATAACAAGAGTGGCTCAACAATCCAAGCTCCATTGGTATCACTCCCAGTTGTGGGAATACCACTCGAAAGGGTAGGGATCGACATCGTTGGTCCCCTTAACCCGCAAACATCCTCAGGCAATAGGTTTATCCTGGTGCTGGTCGACGATGCTACCAGATATCCTGAGGCCATCCCATTAAAAACTGTAACTGCCAAGTCAGTTGCAAAAGCGTTACTTGGCATCTTTAATAGGGTTGGCTTTCCTAAAGAAGTTGTGTCTGACAGAGGCAGCAACTTTATGTCAAAGTATATGCAGGCTATGTGGAAGGAATGTGGGGTCACCTACAAGTTCTCTTCTGCATACCACCCCCAGACTAATGGTCTGGTGGAACGGTTCAACAGAACGTTAAAGAGTATGATTGGGGCACTGGAAGAACCTCAAAGAAGAAAATGGGGTCTTCTTTTACCATGCTTATTGTTTGTCTACCGAGAGGTACCACAGGAGGGTATTGGCTTCAGCCCCTTCAAACTTGTGTTTGGTCACCCTGTGCGGGGACCCTTAGCCATAGTCAAGGAGGGATGGGAGATGCCCACTCCCCCTATTACTACCAACGTAGTAGACTATGTGTTAGGGCTCAGAAAACAGATGGTACTTCTGATGGATCTGGCTAGTGACAAGTTGAAGGCAGGACAAGCTCTGGTGAAACATTGGTACGACCAGAAAGCTTCCCTCATCAACTTTACACCTGGTCAGCAAGACCTGATTATGAATCCCATAAGGCCTAGAGCTTTACAGGACAAATGGTCAGGCCCTTACACAGTGGTGGAGCCCCTGGGTGAGGTTAACTATTTAGTGGACCTTGGAAGGCCTGGACAGGCTCCAAAAGTGTTCCACGTAAATAGGCTGAAGGCTTTTGTCCCAAGAGTCGAAATCGCAGCACTGCTACTGGCTTCAGATGTTGAGGAAGAGGAGTCTGAACCTCTCCCCGACCTGTTCCAAAGCGGTCCTTCGGATAGCGACTTTGAGGGTGTCCGAGTGGCCCCTCTACTGACTTCTAATCAGCAGGCTGAGGTGAAAAGTTTGCTTAGGCAATTTTCCCCCCTGTTTTTGCAGTCCCCTGGTTTGAAACCTTGGTGCAAACATAACATAGACACAAGAGACAGCG
Source organism: Ambystoma mexicanum (assembly GCF_040938575.1). Lineage (NCBI taxonomy): Eukaryota > Metazoa > Chordata > Amphibia > Caudata > Ambystomatidae > Ambystoma > Ambystoma mexicanum. The sequence goes on along the minus strand of NC_090929.1, from coordinate 57,227,259 downwards.
TTCCTACCAAAAGTAGAGGATACTGGATGTCAGACAAAGTACGGTCTTACATTAAGACAGAGGTCAACAACATGTTAGACCTTGGCGTGATTGAAGCCTCTAGTAGTCCTTGGTCCAACCCTGTGGTTTTGGTTCCAAAAGCAGGCACTTCTGAATTGAGGTTCTGCGTGGATTACAGGGCTCTGAATGCTGTCACCAAGACAGATGCACACCCCTTGCCTCGAACAGATGAGCTGGTGGATACCCTGGGTGCCCACAAGTACCTCAGTACGTTTGACCTCACTGCGGTCTATTGGCAAATAGCCTTAGCAGAACATGCCAAGGAAAAGACAGCGTTTTCCACTCCAGACGGTCTTTACCAATTCAGGGTAATGCCGTTCGGGTTGAAGAATGCACCTGCCACTTTCCAGAAGCGTGTGAATCATGTGTTGAATGGGTTGGATGAATTCTGTCTTGCATATCTGGATGATATAGCAGTTTTCAGTGCCACCTGGGAAGACCATGTGAAACACTTCGGGATTGTGCTAAAGGCTCTTCAGAAAGCACACTTGACCAGAAAGGCTAGTAAATGCCAGATTGGACAAGGCTCAGTGATTTACCTTGGACATGAAGTAGGTGGAGGAAGGATACAGCCTCTTCCCAGTAAAGTACAAGCAGTACAAGACTGACCTACCCCCACTAGACAGACCCAAGTGAGAGCCTCCCTAGGACTCACCGGGTATTAGTGCAACTTCATGGCAGACTATGGAACCATAGCTGCCCCTCTGACTGCCCTCACCACTCCGAAGAAACCCAAGAAGGTAACTTGGACCAACGAGTGTGAGCAGGCCTTCAACGGCTTAAAAGACTCCTTGTGCCAGGCCCCTGTCCTCAGGGCCCCTGATTATCAAAGACCTTTTATTGTGCAGACGGATGCCTCTGACACTGGGATAGGAGCTGTACTATCGCAAGTAGATGAGAAGGGTAAGGAACACCCTATTGGTTTTATTAGTCGCCAGTTTAAGGACAGAGAGCTCAGATAGTCCACGGTAGAGAAAGAATGCTTCTCTGTTGTGTGGGCCCTACAGAAGCTGAGGCCCTACCTCTATGGGACCCACTTCACTGTGCAAACTGACCATAAGCCCTTAAAGTGGCTGATGAACATGAAGGGAGAGAATCCAAAGTTGCTTAGGTGGTCCATAAGTCTACAAGGCTTTGACTTCACTATTGAGCATAGGCCAGGTGTCCAACATAGCAATGCTGATGGGTTGTCCAGAATGTTTAACCGACCTGAACAAGAGACTCATCCAGGGGTGGATTAGTTCCCCCTGTCCTTAGTCTGGGAGGGGCGAGTGTTAGGAAAGATTTCATATTGTAGGTCATTTTCCATCCATGTAGCAAGCCCCAAACTTTTTGCTGTTTTTTTACACCCTGATCTAGACTTTGCCAGAGAAGCGCAGCCTTCCACCGCACTCCTCTGGGCTTTCGCTCCATTCTTACGGGGAAACTGACATGCCCTTAAGACAGTCAGTACCGGGAAACGTTGTTTTTCGTAGTTCTTTTCTCATGTTGCAGATTTTGCGCAACATGGCACAAGAGGGCACTGTAAGCTAAGTTACTGCACTCTTGGGTCTCTAGTCATTCTACAGGCCCTAGAAACTCTCGATGGATTTATAACGAACTGTGCAAGTATGTCACGGACGGGACTGGTGGCAGTGATCGTTTCTTTGTGTTTTGAACTCCCTTTTACCCTGTTAACCGCGCTTCTCGCGTTTGGCCAAAATGGTGGCCTGGCTTCCAAAATGGCCAGACCACGAGGTTCTTTGTCCTGTCCGCTGACCGTCTTGCCCCTTCACCTTCCCCAGGTCGAGCCGACCCAGGGCCATCCTTATTTGGGCATGTACATTCCCGCGAAACACAGATGCTTTCGTGGGCTTCTACAGGCCAGTTGTGAGCCTCCAGGATGTGGGCTGGGATGTCTGGTCCCAATACACATCCTGGGTGCCAGAGAGTCTAGTGTGTCTTCAATGCCTGGGACCACCATGGTCCGTGATAGGTCCACGCATGGTTTGAGTGTTTTGTGAGCAGATCTCCCATTGGGCCCTCTCTGTTTTGGCGCAAAGGGAACCCTGGATAAGAGGAAGCTGGAAACACCACTACCATGTCGATCTCCTGAGTTCTCACGAACAAAGAATAAAGGAGCCAAGTATCCTGCAACTAAGAAGCTGAGTCGAGGAATCGCTGGTGACACGCTGAAGGTTTGGCACCCTGCACTGCTGTCGTCCTGTGAGACCCCTCTGCCTCTGATCGAACGAGAAGGCCTGTACTGGCGCTTCAACCCTTTAGAATAGTGGGAACAACTATTCTCAGCATCTTCACCAACTCCTGTACGTAAGCCTTCAGAAGCGTCCCTGGGCCATCCAGCGGACTAACCAGCCTACATAGGAACCTTGCTCTGTTACCGCTGTCTGGCTGCTGCTGAAATCCGAGCCCTCGACACTCTCACACGCTTCGTACACCTGGCGTTCCCAGGTCTGAAGTGAGAAGTGTACATTGGGCCTGGAATACAAACGGCTGCCGAGTTGCCCTGCTGAGGTAACCTTCTGTGCGTGTTCGCTGCGTTTGGGACACCCTCGACCCTGACTTCTGCTGCCGCGGAATCTACACGGTGCCGAGACGTCCCTCTGATCGCATCTGAACCTGCCAGCGAAGAAACTAACTTGGAGAAGCCTGGGTCTGCCTGCATCGGGGACTGGTGAGTAGTCAATACCATGAACCGGTCTGCCTCCTGCAGAAGCCTGTGGCTTTCCCCCGCTGTTGAAAAGCAGCACCCCTTTCTCCGTACTCGCGCCCTGCTTCTGCCCACAAGTGGAGGCTGCGCTTGAGTAACGGAGGTCTGTTCGCCATCGTTTGTTCACCTCTCTGAATGCCTGATTTCCCTGAAGAGACAGACCTTGGCCGGTTGGCACCCGCGTGTGCAGGTACTTTTGAGCACAAGGCTCCACTCTTTGTAGGGCTCGGACTTCCTTCTAGTTAGGTGTTCTCTGATGTCGAACTGGGCCTAACGATTACTTGCACTGCCTGTTTTCCTCCCCATCTATGTGGTCTGCATATTTCGTGCTTCTAACTCGTTAGACACCTCGGTCTTGTATATATATTGTATTGGTTGTGATGTGTTGGTTTAGTTGAGTTTTATCGTGATTCTTTATTATGGTCGATGTTACAAAGGTCTTGTAATAAATGTGTCTATATTTTAATATAACACCTGCCTGGAGTAATTTGGAAGCGTCCTTGCTTTGTGTGCTCATTGCGGGCTTTCAGTCACCCTCACCCCTCTTGAGACCTAGTCTTGACCTCCGCCATCGCTACCCTGATTGGTCTGGCTTGTCCAGAGGTTACCCTGTTCCAAGAAACTAGGCTGGCCTTCTGAACCTCTGCCCCTCCAGGACAGAGTTCAGAAATCCATCTTAACAGTGGGAAGCTATGGTTATGACCAGCTCACCAGCACCTGGAAGTCCAGCCTGCGTGCTGCTAATGTAGGTGGAAAAGTACTGACGGAGGTTAGAGTGCCAACCAATTGTAGGGGGCCAAGTGATTAAGGGTCCTATAGTTTGTGTAACCAATGGGATGTCATGTATTTAGTGACATTCATAGTGACCTGTTTGAGGGGAGGGCTTAGTTGCCCCACCTGATGTTAAGAGGCCTATCACTTTCTTAGACTAGTATGGAACGTATACTTAGATGTTCCCTTAGAAACAATCACAATAGCCACTAGGTTTTTGTAGTTTGCCATGTAGGATGACGTTAGTAAATACGTAGGTTTATGTCATCAATGATGATTTTGTTTTATAAAGGAATGCTTTTTTTCAAGATGCATTGAGAAACCATGTGCTGAGATGTCCGTTGATGTCCATTGTACTCCCTGTTTTAGATCATTGATATTAAAACAGTTATTTTCTTGCCAACTACCTGAGTCGTTTTGATTATTGATGTTTGAGTAACTTCTGCATCCCCATTCATCTCAAGGGTATTGCTACCTCGTCTTAAAGGGCTGGAGTCTCCCAGTTCACGTGGTAGAAGAGGATGGTTAAAAATCCATCAAGATAGTAGACTTTGGGCTCATGGAAATATTGCCATTCGGCTGAAATGATGTGAAGCTCCCTGTAGATAGCGGAAACATTTTTAATTATCAGGCTTGCAAGCACGGGTTAGACTGGTCCCCTGGTTTCAGACAGTATCCCCTCCAGGCGTCTACAGGAAGCTGAACGAACGGAAATTTGAAAAGGCTGATAAAGAGGCGGATGATCCCGAGAGTCGGAAGTTGAAAAAGCGAATGGTAAGTAAAAACTGAGTATGGTGGCAAAATTGTGAATGGACAGTGAGTGGAGAAAGTGATAAGGGAAAAACGAGTAACGGAGGAAGGCTGGGGTAAAGTAACTTGAGAACGATGAACGTTGAATATTAAGTAATTGACTTAAGGAGAGGCCAAGCAATTGATTTATTAAGTAATTGATCTGAGGAGAGGCCAAGCAATTTAGAGATATCGTGAGGAAAGGAGCCACGATAAAGAGCATGCTCAGTTGCCTGCGTCGCAAAGACGTAACACAAGGAACCATTTCTAGAGCCCTAGTTACGGGTGACACAGGCCACAAACTTGGTTAAAGACATGTTTAAAGAGAACGGTTCACATCCCAATTAGGGTTTCTTTAGGGGTAGAATAAGTCTTGAAGAGAAGACTGAGATATATGTGACCGGTCGAGTATGTCTGTTTTTTTTTTATGTGGCTGTATATGATGAAAATAAAATAGAGGAATTGATAGATGTGAAAAGGAAAGTACAAGATTTAAGAATTAATTATGTATTTAATGGAAGTAAATTTATGGTGTTTAGTGAAAAAGTAGATTGAGTAAAAATCGTGATATAGAAGGTTTGGAGACTGCAACGATTGGTGCATGTTCATATTGTTTTGTTTTTCTGAAACATATTTTTGAAATTTGCAAAGAGTAAAGGTGAGTATTGACAGTCAAGTATGACGAGTCAGAATGGAGGATATTACTCCACTTGTACATCTCTTCAAACAGTTGCCGAAACATGCACTCAAACTTAAGCTGTATAGTGCAGAATGGGTTAAGGGCACGGCAGAAAAAATGTCTATGCCATGGCCAAAAGGGGGATCACTATCGAAGGCAGTTTTGCAGCATATGATGACATATTTGTATGCAGCATACACTGGAAAAAAGTAAGATAAATGATTAGCGAGCTTAGAGCTCTGGAAAATATACCAGGAGGAAAGAGAAGAGCCGCCAGGGACGTCATTTCACCAACATGCCAGGGGTAGCGGAAGTGACATCACATGACCCTTGACCTCTGATGACATCACAGGGGGTGATGTCATTTGTCCCCACCCCAAAGTGACATCAGGGGAAGCAGTGGAACACAAAATTTAACCCCTTGACCAAACAGGAAGTGGCATCACATAGCATTGTTTCTGAGTATACTAAGAGAAATATGTTTACGATACCACTGTGAAGTGATATACATTTATACAAGAATGGACCACCATATGTATCATTAATATAAGCGAGTGTAGGCCCATATTACCAAATTACTTTGAATGCAAGCAGACGTCCAAGGACAAATGATAATGATATGTTATTATATAGCGCTTAAGTGCTTCATATAGAACAAATATACCTAGAATATTACCCAACCTGTGTTGGTACTCATTTATCAAGTTCAGCAGGATGAAAGGCTGAGTTGACATTGCCGGGAGTCGAACCTGCAACCTGCAGATCACTCACACATTGCAGCAGCATGTGCTCAACCCACTGAGCTATCTTAACGGCTATAGCTATCAGAAAACCAGCCACTCCAGAAACAAACAGTCACATGCTGCTGCACAGCCCAGGGGACTCAATTCAATAAAAAATAAAAAACACTTTTTGTAATTTTCTTTTTTAGGGGTAGCAAAGAAGACCACAGGGGTAGCAAGGGAGACCTCAGAGTTGCAGCTGCGATCCCTGGCAACCCCTAAATGGCATCTCTGAGAGCTGCCTCCTGAGGATTGGATATTAAATATATGCAAAGAGAGGGGTGAGGAGCCTTCTGCTCTCCCCGCTGAACCTGAAGCAGATGGTGATAGTAAGAAAGATGACGGGTTGTATCCATTAATGGAGCTTAAGGCAGCGACAGGGTACAGCAACCCGGCATATGACTCGCCTGTGCAAAGCAGCGACGAGGGCTCAGAGGAATTTCCTGAGAGAGATGTAATCTCTAAGGTCCCGAGGGACAAGGAGAGATGCGATAAAGAGAGAAGTGATCGAGCAAGTACATCCTTAGATATAGGACGAGAAATAAAGAGATGGAAAGGAGAAAAGGATTAGGCTGATGAGGTAGCACTTATACAGAACAAATGGATGGGTGGTCAGATTTTGCTCAAACTCAATGGTAAGAGCTTTGAGGATGTAAGGCAAAGGGAAGATTGAGACGAACAGGACAAAAAGTACAGAGAGATAGAGGAACGATTTAAAAAAGATGGAGCGAAAAGGAAGGATAGACAAAGACGGGAACAGTTGTATCAACTGAAAAAACAGGAAAGGGCAGAGGAGCAAAGAAAGTATTACAACAGACAGAGGGCAATCGAAGAATGAGAAAAGCTAGAAAGAGAGAGGAACAAGAGGAACAGAAATTAAGGGATAAAAGAATCCAAAGAGGAAAAGATAAAGAGATACGAAGGGCAATAGAGATGAGAGATATGAAAAGAAAGGAGGAAAACAGGGTAAGAGAGGAAGCGAGGAAACAAAGAGAATTAGATGATGAACTACAATGAAAAAGAAGGCAGAGAGCACGCGGTCATGAGCGTATAGAAAAAGAGTTAATGGATCCTTATCCAGCAGTGGCATGGCAAGACATAGAAGAGTTCTTCCCAGCACATGAGCCAATAGCAAGTTCGTCTAGAGAAAATCTAGAGGATGAGTTTAACTCTAGAAGCATTGGGGACGCAATCGATAAAGTCTATCATGATATGAGGACTAAGAAGGAATTGAAAGGGAAGGGTACAAACGATTGACTCGAGAGTATGCCATTGTACGATAAAGAAGGAGCCTCATGTAGTTTTGAGCCAATGGAGCTCTCTTTAGACAGACTGACTCTGAATAGAGATGAAAAGGAGAGAAGTCACACAAGTTGGGGACAAGATATGTCTGACGAGGACAAGCAAACCTTCCATGGGGAGGAGGGAGGTGACGCATGTGGCCCTGAAGGATGTCTTTCAATGGATAAGGAAGTAAGATGGTCGGATCTAGACCTACCCAAGTCTTGGCCATCAGAATCATTGACGTGGCTAAACCCACCTACAGGGTGATCCCATGGTGAGAGGGGGACTCACCACCTTATGTGAGCAGGCTAAGGTCAATGCCAGGAAGAAGAAGGTGCAGAGCCATTGTCCCTGTTATGAACAGACAGACGACAGGTAATGAGTGTGATTTTGGGTTTCACAGTTTCCCTTGTTAGAATAAGGAGGAGCCAGACCACAGTATATACCTTTGCCACAGATGGATAAGGATCATTTAAGGTGTAAACTCCGGAGTTTAACTTCTGGCGCTGGGAAATGGATACATGAGTTAGCAAAAATGACAGGAGCAAACACGTTTGCTATAGGGGACATTAAAGGTCTCCTGATCACTATCCTTGGGGAAAGGGCTAGTGACATTTGGTCAAGAGCAGGGTATCAAGTGTTACCACGGTTAACACTGATCATGATGGAGCACTGTTCAATAACTGTAAGGTGACGGTCTGGAAAGTGCTTTGAGTACTCTATCCGGACACGTGCAACATGGGAGCTATAATGGCAAAGAAGATGCAGGAAGGGGATGACCCTCTTGTTTATATTCAGAATTTCTATAGAGCAGTGGGCTTTGGAAACACGCGAGGCTTGGGGGAATTCAATACCAGTATTTTATCATATATTGTGCCAAGGGCTGCCAGAAGCAGTACAAAAGCAGCTCTATAAATTAGTGGGCATGGAAGCAAAGCCATGGTCAGAAATTCAGCTGACCATTGCGCATTATTGCAGGCTGTTGCTTGAGAAAAATCAAGCTCTCTCTTTTTGGTTTGATGTACAGACCCATGGGATACCCTTATGGCACCCATGGGAGGGGGTACACCCCTGTGCCCCTAGTGTATGTTTTTGGGCACCTGTGTGTGGCCCACAGAGCAGGGTACAGGATGGTTGCAGTTCCGTGCTGAATTGACAGGTGCCCTGAGCGTCCTTCATTTTGGGGTGCCCAGGCCCTGTTTTTGGAATCAGTAGATTCCTGATGGAAACCAGATAGCCCCCGTGGCCTCTTGCCTTTCCTTCGACAGTTACGTTGGTTTTCCCGAAGTCACGGGAAGCCCTGACTCTGTCCCTTCCCCCTGACTGGCTGTTGTGTGGAAGTTCCATATATGGTAGTGTGGGGAAGTGCAGACTGGCTGGAGCCTTCCCAAAGAATGTATGTTGTGGGTACACCTGTGGGTGGGACCTGGGTGAATGGAGTGTGTGATGAATGCGCATTCTGTGTTGTGGATGTTTATTTATTTATTTATTTATTTATTTATTTATTTATTAGAATTTGTAAAGCGCCCAACAGCCCGAAAGCATCGTGGCACTAGTTACAGAGAGTGACAAAATCAGCTTGTTACACACAAAACATGCAGGCAACCTTATTGTACAATATTGTAAGAAACAGTTTATATAACACCTGGACAGGTTAGAAAGTGAGAAAGGGTAAGAGAGAAGAGAGTGGATTAGCTGAAGAGGGCCGTTTTGAGTTTTTTTTCTAAATGCAGGGAGAGAGGTTTCTGCTCTTAGGGCAGTGGGGGGCGCATTCCATAGCTTGGGGGCTAGGTATGGGAAGCCTGTCCCTTCTGCTTTGGCCCTGTTGATGCACGGTACAATGAGTTGGTTGGTGTAGCAGGCTCTAGTAGGCCTTGTTGATGTAGTTCTGGATAGTGTGTCTGAAAGGTATGCAGGGGCTGTGAGGTTAATTCATGTGTGTGTAGTGGTGAGAATTTTGAAAGTGATGCGGTCTTTGACTGGGAGCCAGTGGACAGTCTTTCTTATTTGTGCAATGTGGTCTGTTTTTGGAATGTTTAGTTAGTGAGTTATTTCGGGTGATTTGGAGTTTGATTATGTTTTTTGTGGAAGTGCCGGCTACAAGCACATTGCAGTAGTCAAGCTTGGCCCCTTTGATGGCTCTTGCTATTGAGAGACAGTTGTCCTTAGTTAGGAAGGGTTTTATGGCGTTAATGAGTTTGGTACTTCGGGCGGAGGTGGAGATAATAACGCTGACTTGTTTGTTCATTGACAAAGTAGCATCAATGTGGACCCCTACAGCCTTAACAGAGGATAGGACTGGGATGATGCAGTTGTCAATGTTGAAGTTGGCATAAAGACAGTCAAGTTTAGCAAGGGTGGACTTTTGGCCAAGAATAAGAATATCTGTCTTGTCTCCGTTAAGGCATAGGCCATTTGTGTCCATCCATGCTTGGATGGTGGAGTAAATCTAGTATCTGGTGTTTGACACAATGACTGAGACAGCCCTGCCCGAAACTGGTATGAATCCAGTGTGTAGTGCTAAATGGCTGAATGGCATGGTACTTGTCCAAATAAACATTCTGTGTTATGAGTGTCTGGATGGAGAAGAATGGCCTGAAAGCACTGTGTGCCTGATTGGCTGACTGACTGACTGAATGCCCTTCTGAGTGATTGGTTGCCTGAGTGTGACCCAGCAGAATGAATGGGAGATCAACAGTATATCTGGGTGCCTCTCACTGCTAGAAATCATTCAGAAGCTGGAGTTGAAACTGACATTGAAACTGGAGCTTAACCTTGACGCCCTACTGGAAGAGAAGTGTTGCTGCTGTCGATCTGAAAGCTGCTGTGTCTTCAAGTACTGATCCAGAGAGGACCTGGTTAAGTGTCCTCTTCCCGAGCTACGAGGGACCATCATGCACTGCTAACCTTCACCGAAGCTCCCTCGACAGGCTGCCGACCGGAGAAGGGGACTGCTGAGGAGGACGAAGAGAAGCACTGGACATTCCGTCCACTGTCATCGACCAGGGTTCGCAGGTTTGCTATAACCGCTGGAGGCCCGTCGAAGTTAGTTGCCCAGAAGCGGGGACTGCTTGACGCCGTGCCATCGACAACCAAAGCTGCAACGCTCCATTGATTAAGACATTTGATTCCTGGATGCACTCGTCCGCATTGCCGACCGCCTTATCCCGCCAGAGAAGGCCAGACCGTCGGTGGGTTTCCCGCCACCCAAAGACCGTAGAGATGCCGGACGACTTGACGCCCTTGCTGGGCCACAGTTCTTCACAAACTCTTTGTAGTCCTAAACTATCGACGTCGAGGTGCCCAGCACAACTCATGCTTGCAGGACGTCTTCAACTCGTCGTCGGCGAGCACCTCCAGGACCGAAGCTGCTGCCTCGACACCATTGAACTTTTTATCGAGGATCATCAACGCCAAGTTCACCTTCTTCAAAACCCATCGACGATCCATGGATCCTGCTTTAAAGGGAGTCACTCAAGAAGGATCCTCCAACGCCTCCTTGAGAATCACTGCTATTCCAGTTACCTTGGGGTGGTAGAGACACTTTAGAAGGAAATAAGACTCATTGAACAATATATGGACTGGGCTTGTAGTATATCTTTATTTTACAGGTTACCCAGATGGGGGAATCTCCTCACAGAAATGTGTCTAGGTAATGGGCCAGTATTCTGCCAATTGTTCTAACTAACTGCTTTCCTCCTATGTCTATTGTTGGTTACATGTATTAATTGATTTGTGTGACATTTGACCAGAGTTCGGTTGATGCACTTTAATGAAATCTGATGATAATTGTGGTACCACTTAGAACTGTATATATTTGCCATTGTAGATTAACTGAGCACAAAGTGAGTTATTGTGATTGTGTATAACCTTGAAACTTAATTATATAAAGACCGTTTTTTCACTAATACAGTGTGTGGACATTCCTTTGTGGGTGCTTGGGGACTACACTCTACTTAAGAACTAGCCTGCATCACCTCCTGAGAAGCTAGGCCTTGATTGCTCGTCCATTGCTACCAACAATAGAGAATCTTGGCTGGGGTCCTATGTGCCTCTCCTCTACCATGTAGAGTGTAGGAGTACAGACATCCCCTCCAGACTTTACACTGGTGGCAGCGGTGGGATGCTTATGGTTTTAAGAATCAGTGTATAACCGTGCCACTTACAAAATATCTGCACTTTGTTAAATTGAGGTTTTGTTGTGTGCTACATAACTGCATTACAAGCAATGGAATCTATTGCAAAGGGTAAATTGACTAGGATGAGCTTAGAGGCTCTACAGAGTGCTTGTGAAGCCAGAGAGTTAGACTTTGTGAGTCTAGGTTAGTCTAGGGCTGAGCTGAGAGCTGCCCTGGTTGACTACCAGATTGATTGTGAAGCTCTAGAAGGGGAGGATGTAACCATTGAGGCCACTGCCCCTGGGGGTGCCATTGAATCTGTTTCTGGGAATGTATTGTTTGGTAGCTGAGAATAGAGAATTGTGGCATTCCTTGGCTGTCTGGGCATTCTAGAATCTGCCTATACTGTGAAAACTGGGAATAAAGTAATCATTCCACATTCTGTTAATTGGGCATAATGGAATATAGCATTATTTGGTAGCTGAGCATAGAGAACTGTAGCACTCTTGAGGTATGTGGGCATAATAGCATCAACCTATACTGTGCAGACTGGGAATAATGCAATCATTCCACATTCTGTTTGCTGGGAATAATGGAATCTAGCAATTATTTGGTATCTGAGCATAGAGAACTGTAGCACTCTTGAGTTATGTGGGCATAATAGCATCTACCTATACTGTGAAAACTGGGAATAATGCAATCATTCCACATTCTGTTAACTGGGCATACTGGAATCTAGCATTATTTGGTAGCTGAGCATAGAGAACTGTGGCACTCTTGAGTTATGTGAGCACAATAGCATCTACCTATACGGTGCAAACTGGGAATAATGTAATCATTACACATTCTGTTAACTAGGCATAATGGAATCTAGCGTTATTTGATGGCTGAGCATAGAGAACTGTAGCACTCTTGAGTTATGTGAGCATAATAGCATCAACCTATACTGTGCAAACTGGGAATAATGCAATCATTCCACATTCTGTTAACTGGGCATAATGGAATCTAGCATTATTTGGTAGCTGAGCATTGAGAACTGTGGCACTCTTGAGTTATGTGAGCACAATAGCATCTACCTATACAGTGCAAACTGGGAATAATGTAATCATTCCACATTATGTTAACTGGGCATAATGAAGTCTAGCATTGCTTGGTAGCGGAGCATAGTGAATTGTGGCACTCTTGAGTTATGTGGGCATAATAGCATCTATCAAGTTCTACAAGAACTTTGCACTGCTTTGCTGGGTTAAGTGATGACTCACCGGGCCTTACAGTGCATGTAGGGACCGGGCCTTCCACAGCAGGCATTCTGAAAACATGCCTTTAAGGCAGGAGATAGTGAAGTGCAAACAACGGGGTGACGAGCTCAGGTGGGGTGCTGCTGCTAGATCAATAAGAAACCAAAAAATACATTTAAAAAACAAATATGTACATTTGCAAAGAATTTCGCCCATTTTGAAAACATGAAATTATATATTTTTTTACTGTGCCCGATACTTTCGATGTAAAATTAGTGATGTGGGCCTCTTGATTTCTACTGCCTCAGTTCCAGTCCAGGTTAATATTCCCAGGATAGAACATAGAAGAAAGACTGCAGGGGTAAATATTAGTTATTTACCCCCTGCGGCACTTGTTATGCACAGCATACAGTAAACATCCCATGCGAGCCCAACGCCTAATTATGTGGTGTTTTACAAGTAGGAGGTATCCTCATAAAGAGGCCTTGGTCTCCAGCTCTGTCTTTGCTCCTGCACTCCTGTGGCATTCAGCTGAGTCAGTCCCAGCCCCCCCCCCCCTGCAGAAGTCTCTTGCCTGTGTGCATGGTCCACACCCTTTGTGTCCCGAAGACGTGTAATTGGAGCACGAGGGCCCAGAGAGATGGTCGTTTATTCAGTTAATGAGCTTTCCAAGCATTGTTTACAAGCTGCCTGTTGTCATCTAATTACCCGCGCCTCCCAAGCGCCTCGCAATGCTAATAGATGCAGCCCGGTGTGATGGGGAGTCGCCGCCGCCTCGGCTGCGGGGTGCGGGGGGGCTTTTCAGGAGCGGGAGAGCGCCTAAGTATTTTATAACCACAACAGCAAGGAACATGGAAAGGAACGGATTCCTTTAATTTGTAGGGGCTCGGTGACCGCACTAAACCGACCTAGAAGCCCACTTAATCGGGCCTAAATTAACGATGCTACCGAAGCGGAGACATTTAATTAGCGACAGAGTTATCGCGAGTTCTGCCTGACACGCTCTCCAGGGGAGGCCTGCTCTTACAATAATTCCTCCATCCGGGTGTAATAGGAGTGAAGCAACAAACTGCAACCCCCGCCCCAAGAAATGGCTGTTAAACACCGCGGGAAATATACACACAATGACCCGCCCACTGATGGGCGGAAGGTTTTCAGTTAATCACAACCACTGGCATCGCCCTGGGAAACATTTCCTGCCATGGTTTTTAATCTCATCGGAGCCAGTACAAATTGTGACAGCCACATGCAAATCTCTCTTAATGATGCCCCCAAATGGAGTGGTCCAGCCCCAGCAGCTAGGCCACGCCCGCCTGTACAGGAACAGGAGCAGCCCCAGGCGAGTGTATGGCCTGCCGGGTTTCATCAGTGAGGTGCAGCTTGTGTCTCTAGGAACTGGGTGTGAGGGGCACACTTCTGAGTACACACACCCTCTTAGGGAGAGAAAGGCAAACCAAAGGCAACATAGGAAGGCTTCCTACTAGCAGTGATTGTATTCCCTTCTGTTATGCCTAAAACAGGTTGAACAATGATAACAGGGAAGCTTGCCCAGAGCAAAGCCAGTGGTTATGATTAAGTCAGAGCTTTCCAGCCATCGCTTTTTGGTTTTAGATTTAAAATAATGACATAAAGCCAATTCGGAGTTCCAGCTTGAGCACGTGCCAACATGCCAGGGCGACCTGTAATGAGTAGTGACCTCCGTTCCCAAGTGTACATGCAGTGCTTTCCTTCCAGGATTACACCAGCACCCCATCAGAAGAAAAAGGGGTGAAGTATGCAGAAGTAGCCATTCCAAGTGACAATCTGCAAGTGACTTGTACTGGATCCAGTTGTTTGATAGGGGTTTTGGGCACCCAGTTGTGTGCAGTTGCATATTGCTCTTCAAGGGTTAGGGACTCAGCTAGACCTAACATTCACAAGTGAGGAGAGCGAATACCTTCAGAGAGTATTTGTGGGTCTGGCAAACCTTCTTGAGTGTGTACCCCATCAAGGCATTTTTATGGAACTAGTGTCAAATTAGCTGCAAATGGTCCAAGCACATTGGGACAGTGATATTTGTCAAAAGTGTGTGGATGGGCCTTTAATCACCTTAACCCAAACATGCTCACCACTTAAGAAGGGAGTACCCGGTTGTACATAAAGCAAGTTTGTTGTAGAATTCTTTGGAGAGCAGTTAGATGGTGCTGCAGCACCAAACTAACCAGAGTTTCAACAAACCACATCAGTTCACATCTTGCAAATACTTATGCAACAGTTAAAACACTCCCAAATACTTCACTACAATCCACACCAAACATGATTGTACAAAACCCTCTTCAAAGAAATCTGATCTTTTCCCAATTCCTAAGTTTTCATTGGCTAGTTTTAGCTTAATATACATCTTCAGATCATATTCATAACACCACACCTCTGATTACGATTCATCTGTAGTAGGTCATGACATCAGCACATGGTTAAACATTGGTATTGAAACATATGTATCTGTACGGTATTTAAACCCTAACTCTTGATTTGCACATGTCTCGCATGAATATTCTCTGCGATATGAGGAAGGTTGAGAGAATGATTTTTCTTTGAGATAGTGATGCTATCTCATTCACCAGGTCACTGTTCCATTGAAACTTCCCAATCTACAAAACTCCCACTTTATTGCACAATTGAAGATCATGAGTCGTCTTAGGCACTGGCTTACCCTTCGTTATAATACTGACCAAAATAAATAATGAAACCCCTTCTGTCACAGTCTAAACTCTCATGCATTAGGAGATTACATCAACTATCTACGATACTTATCAGACCATAAAAACTCATTGCTATTTTCTACAGCTGTACTGACCGTGAAGGTTGAAGTTACTCATTCACCTGCCTTCTGCCTTCTGAAAACCTGGCAAAGTCAGTTTAAAAGTCAAAGTACATTTTGAAAAAGGGTCCCAACTACTTGTTTCTGATTCATTTGTGAGACTCATGAATTCCCCATGTATTTGTATTATTGTACATGTACGTTTTTACACTTTGTGTGTTTAATATTGTATCTTTCTCCCTGCATGCAAGTTAATATGTATCAGTTTCTAAACCAACAGGAACACTAAAGTAAGATTTCCCCTCCATGATTAACTACCCTTTGATGCCTATGAAATTATAACTTGACACTCAGCTCACCGCCACCTCCAGTTAGCCATATAGTGCACCCAACATGAACCCCTTGTAATCAAGGGAACTTTCCAGACCACCCCAACAAAAGCATGATTAGATTTAAAGAGAAACGGACCATTTAATTGGTACCTGCAACAATGGAAATGCTGCAGTTGTGATGTGGCATGTGGTTGGCTTGGTCAGCTGCTAGTTCATTGTGCATGTTTTGCCCAGTACCTGCCAGCATGGGTTGTTGCAGTGGTGATGTAGTGTGTGGTTGGCTTGGTCAGCTGCTAGTTTATTGTGCATGTTTCACTTAATACCTGCCAGCATGGGAATGCTGTTATTGTGATGTGGTGTGTGGTTCTAATGTGTGCATTATATAGTCCAGTGTCTAAACTTTCAAGGGCACCACAATGACCCAGCAGAAAGCATCAGTAACCACAGTTGCCAACATGATCCATTCCATTTTGTAGACATCAATGCAGAGCATGGGCACTGGGGACTAGGTGGATGTGCAGCGGGTGGCTCCCCGCAGCAGTAGATCCTGTCATTCAATATCAATCTCACAGTGGGTTGGGGCCACACCCTAAAGCGATGCCAAGGTGGGTGGCCTCAAAGCAACCCCTGAAATATCATATTGTCTCCTGACTGCATCCATATGATATTTGCTCCTGATTTGACCCATATATTTGCTCCTGGCTACAGCCATATGATATTTGCCCAGTATTGCACCCTTGTAATATTTCGTCCTGATTAGGCACATGTGATATTTGCTGCAGGCTACATTCATATGGTATTTGCTCCTGCATTCCCCCTTGTGATATTTGTTCCAGATTACCACATATCAGATTTGCTCATGATTACACCTTTGGGGTATTTGTTCCTGATTACCCCATACAATATTTGCTTCAAATTGCAACCATGGAATATTTCCTCCTGATTACACCCATATAATATCTGCTTCAGACTACCTAATATGATATATTGCTCCCTTTTTTCACCCATATACTCAGTCCCGGCTACCTCCATATGATATGCTGTCTTGGTTTCACCCTTGTGATATTTGCATGTGATTACACATATCTGAAATGGAGGGACCCCATGTCCTGTGTAACAGCTTCAGCCAATCCTAGCAGCACTTTCACACTACTTGATGTCGTTTTTCCGATTCCTAGTAATGGCACACAAGTCTATATGCAAAGTGTTGTGGTTTAAAAGCCAGTACTGCCTGAAGGAGTCACACATGGCAGTTTAGCCTGCACTTACTGTTAGGGAGAATTCTCTGTTTAGGCTGAATTTCCTAACCTAGTGAGTCCCCTAGCAGCTTTGCTGGATTTCTGGAGTTTGTTTCTGTCCATCCTGCCAAGAGTGAGACTCTTTTCTCCCACTCTTGGACATGAATGTGGTTAATTCCTGTGAATGTCAATGTGTTCTATGGGCTATGGGGTCTTTTACTCCATAGGGTCTCATGTGTTTTGCTATGTGTGTTACACCACACCCTCCGTGCCGACAGGATCCCCACCATAGACTCCATACCCTGGGACTGACTACTGTCTCCCAGGGCATGTAAAGTCACCATTGGCTTTACTAGACCTAAATTTACTAACCGAACTAGTACAAACCATCCTATTGTGGATGTACTACTAGGAGTAATTCAATTACCCCTGGGTCTGTTATTCGAGGGGGCACTGTCCCGTCCCCCCTCGTCGAGTTTTGGCTGGTGGCAGTGGAAACTACTTGTTATATTCGACCCCGAATATAACTCTATGGGATTCTTCCCATTGTTGGAGGCTAATACTTTTTTCCGTTAGTCTCTAACATACCACCGGTTTATTTGTCTTAAAAAAATCTACTGGTCGGTATTTTCTGCCAGAACTCGGTTTTTAAAATGGCGTCTGTGTTCACCTCTGTAAACTCCCAACCAAAGGTTGAGCCCTTAGTTCCACTTTTGGCGGGCTTCTGCACAGAAGCCCTCTAGAGTGGTGCCATTCTGTCTGGGTACCACAGGAGGTGTGGGAGGGGGTTTAGGCACCCTGGACTGAGTTGCCTTGCCAACTCAAGTCGCACTCTGGTGTGATTGGCCCAAGTGGTGAGCCACCCCGCTCACCACTTAGCGTGTTTATATTGACAGCTAGGCTGAATGAATGGGGGTTTGCTGCATAAAAGCAGGGTTTTTGGGACTGGATCTTCAGAAGTCGCCACAGGACCTAAGAATCCGACGAGGGTAAAGCTGAGCCGACCTGCAACGACGACACCTCCAGTGGAGCCCTGCTGAACCGTCTCACCACTTCCCAACGACAGAGGAGATCTCCCGGCTTGAGAGTCTTCTTCCCCTGACTGGTGGGAACAACCAGTCCCTTCGCTTTTTCTTCTCTTCCAGGGCTTAGGGGTCGAATTGCCCGTGCTGGGCACCCCGGCAACCGGATATCCACTAGCCCATACCGCGTCCAAAAGTTGGTGCCTTGTGACGGAGCACTCCGCGGCTGGTCTCTTCCCTGGTGGTGCAACGATCTTCAACTTTCCTTCGACAACGAGATCATCTCATCTCTTGGCAAAGCCCCGACTTGCATCCACCACCAGGAACAACTGCCCCCGCCGGAGCTGTCTCTCCACATACAAGGTGGCGTGTCCGCCTGGCTTCCCTGGTGCCGGTGAGCGTGCAGTGTCTTAATCCTTGCCTCTCCATCGGGTCGCCTCCAGACCTTCTTAACTTTTTGTTCTAAACTGGTCCAACCTTTCTGTGACAATTTGCTACAAAGACTCGAAGTGCATTTCCACTGTGATACTTTTTTTGGGACATATTGCCTTGCCTCTCTCCGAGTGGGCCTGGTCTCTGAACTTTGTGATCCACAGTAGACCCTGCCTTGCTTGCCTTGCATTTGCTTCTAAAAGAGTTGGTACCGAGTTGGTTTCATACCCTGCCTTTTCTCTCCCGTTCTAACGAATATTAGAGTGCCATCTAGGTAAAAGCATTCACCTCTGTCTGCAAATAAGTGGTGCCGTTGAACCTAGACTTGTCGAACTATTGTTAGAGGAGTGATATACTTATAGTAATTGTAATTGAAGTTGTTTGCCGTATTAGTGCCAGTGTGTTTTTCATAGATGTGTTTTTATAAATAAATAACTATATATCTTTACACCCAAGCTCTGTTCCATGTCTGCTTGCTCTACTGTGTAAATTGCCCTATTTTGTATACTCCGCATACCGCCTTAACTCTTCTTGAGGGAAGTCTGACTGCTCAGCCACAGCTACCAAGTGAATCTGTGTGGTACAGACTGCTACCAAGTGGGTTTACTGCCAAACACCTGTAGGCCTAAATCTTTTGCAGTGGTCCCAGAGGGAACTGCACAGGTTTCCGCTTAACACTGGTGTACAGCGGTGGGATTTGTATCGAGTATACAGTTTAGAGTGCTTTTCAACACTTTAGGATAACGAACCACAAAGCTTAGCACTAAAAAGCAACTTTCAAAAACATGTCTACTATGGAAGTTTACAGTCAAGAGTCCTTGTCAGGTGAAAATACTGAGTTTGAGAGCTCTCTGTAGACAAGAGAATCTTTCTGTAAGAGGCAAGAAAGTAGAACTGATAGCGAGACTGCTGTAAAACCAAAGTCTGGGTACAGGTTCAGAGGAACAGACTTCTCCAGCAAATGTAGATAACAGTAATGGTGTTGATCTAAATCAAAGTTCAGATGATAGTGATGAAGAGGTTGAAGAGGAAGGAGAGGCTAACAAAACTGTCTCCCCTGCTCTCCTGTCTGCCTTACCAGCTGTACCTACTGGGCCTATAACAGCTCCCACACTAAGTCCTCAAGTCCTTGAACTAGAACAAATGAAAATAGACTTGGAATTCAGAAGGATTACTGCTCAAACTGAACAGAAACACCAAGAAATGCAACAAATTCTTAGGCTCAGAGAAATGGAGCTCAAGCATGAGTTAGAAATGAAAAAGTTGTCTGTCGAAACTGCTTCTGTCTCTGGCTCCTCTAGAAGTTCCAGTCCCAAAAGACCCTGGATGCCTAAGGAATTAATTGGTATGTATGAACCAAAGTTGGATGTGTTGGATTGGCTGAGTTTGTTTGAGTACAACTATGGGCTCCAGAACATCACAGGTAATGAGCTACTTACCTGGTTGTTCTCTAAGCTCCCCCCTGTTGCAACTGATGTGGTCATGGAGTTGGGGGAGGAGGATAGGAAAGAGTACGAAAGTGTGAAACTAGCTTTGATAGCTAGGTTCGGGAAGACCCCTTCCCAGTATCTTAAGAGGTTTAGAACCCTCAAAAAGCATGATGGTACCCCTTGGGCTACCTGGGTGAGTGAAGGGTTGAAAAACTTAGAGGGATGGATTAAGGGTTACAAGGTGAACACTTATGAGGGTATGAAGAATCTTTTTATGTTGGAGTCTATTTATGATGCCTGCTCTCCTGAGCTCAGACAGCACTTGGCTGATTCGAAGGAATTGGATTCCAGGAAGCTAGCTAAGGCTGCTGACTTGTGGGTTGCCAACAGGGCTACTCATAAGGATTATGGGGCAACTCAGAAAAAGGATGAGGGAAAACAGCCTAAAAAAGACTCAAAAGAGAATTCTAATAACTCAAATTCCAAAGAGGGCCCTAAACAAAACTATAAGGGTAAGCCACAAGGAAAACCACAGCAGAATAGTATACCTTCTGGTGCCAAACCGGAGGGAGGCCAGAACAAGCCACCATTCCAGAAAGCATTCGGTAAATGCTTTGTTTGTGGCTCGACTGACCATATGAAAGGAGATCCCAGATGCAAGGGTAAACCTTCAGGGGTCCAGCTTGTCTCCTTAGCCTTCGCTCCAGAGGAGGAAGTCCAAATGGCAAGTGGAAACTTTCTACTACTGGCTGATGAACCCACTGGAGTCTCAGCCAGTGTTTCTTTAGTGTCTCTGGGTTTGTGGGAACAACAGAATTTAGATGTATATAATTCTATCCCAGATAATACTAAAGAGTATTATAAGGACAGTGTCCAGGTGAATGGTCAGGAGACTCCTGCCATTAGGGACAGTGGGGCCAGCATAACTGTGGTGGATAAATCTTTTTTTCAGGCTGAGGATGTTGCTAAGGCACCCAAACGCCTCACCAAGTTAGCTGGAGGGCCTGTGCAGATGCTTCCCCAATTACCAGTTCTCATCCAGTGTAACAACATGACTGTAAAGATACCTGTCAGCATACAGAGTGAGGTACCAGGATGAGTTCTGTTGGGTAACGATTTAAAAACTCTCGGAGTTGTGTCTTATACCCCCAGACCTCCTAGTAAATGGTTACAGGAGCTAACCAGACCTGCAAGGGAGAGAACCATGAGAGGTACTCCCCAGGAGATGATGAAGAAAGATATCACTCCTGCTCTGCTGGAATTGTCAGCTGCTGTCTCAAAGAAATCAGAAGCGAAAGGGAAACCTAAGACTTCTATCCCAAAACCAGCAGTCAGCATTCCAGTGCAGCCAACAAGGGCTTCCCTGCGGTTGTCCAAAGTTACACCCGTAACTCCCCCTCCAGCTGAGGCTGAGCGGGTGGTACAACCCAGTGTGGTAGAATTAGACTCTGAGGAAGAGCTAATGGAAGGCCAGGAACTCATTGGAGATCTGGATCCTGTTGACCATCCTGAGCTGCAGTCTTTACTGGCAGAAGGTGGACCCAGCAGGGCAGACTTCAGTAAGGGACAGAGGGAATGTCCAACTCTGGAAGGTCTTCGCCACCAGGCGGAAGCTCAGGCTGAAGGGCAAGAGCCTGGGAAATACAGGTTGCACTGGGAAGATGGCCTCTTCTACAGTGAACCGACCGAGTCTGCACCTGAGACTACAAATGACTTGTAGTACCCCAAGAGAACAGACCACAGTTCTTGCAGTTAGCCCACGAGATTCCTTTGGCTGGTCACTTGAGTTTCAAGAAGACTAAGGAAAGGCTCTCTCTCTACTTTTATTGGCCGAAGATGGGGGCCGAAGTAGAAAAACACTGCAGGAGCTGCCACACCTGCCAGACCTCTGGTAAGGTTGGCTCCAAGAATGTGGCACCTTTAGTGCCTCTCCCAGTTGTGGGAGTCCCATTTGAGAGAGTAGGGATTGGCATTGTTGGTCCCCTTGATCCCCCAACCTCCTCAGGCAACAGGTTTATACTTGTTGTAGTAGACCATGCTACTAGGTATCCTGAAGCAATTCCTATGATGACTGTTACAGCGCCGGCTGTGGCTAAGGCCCTCCTTGGTATTTTTACCAGGGTCGGGTTTCCTAAGGAAGTAATCTCTGACAGGGGGTCAAACTTTATGTCCCACTACATGAAAGCCATGTGGAAAACCTGTGGAGTTACTTACAAGTTCTCAACCGCTTACCACCCACAAACCAATGGGTTGGTAGAAAGGTTCAACCGAACCATGAAGAGCATGATAGGTGCTTTAGAAGAATCCCTTAAACGAAAGTGGGACCTTCTACTGCCATGCCTTCTCTTTGCTTATAGAGAAGTCCCTCAAGAGGGAGTAGGTTATTCTCCCTTTGAGCTTCTCTATGGTCATCCCATCAGAGGTCCATTGGCCCTGATTAAGGAGGGGTTGGAGAGTGCTCCTTCCCCCAAGCCAGTCAGAGTGACTGACTACGTGATAGGTCTCCGGAGGAGAATGTCGCACATGATGACAGAAGCAAGTGATAACTTGAAAGCTGGACAAGCATTGGTCAAGCACTGGCATGATCAAAAGGCTAACATGGTTGAGTTCACTCAAGAACAGCTAGTTCTTGTCATGATCCCAACAAGGCAGAGGGCCTTTCAAGACAAATGGATGAGACCCTTCAGAGTTGTGGGTAAACTTGGAGAGGTCAACTATATGGTGGACTTGGGCAATCCCAAGGAGGCTTCGACAGTCTTCCACACCAACCGACTCAAAGCGTATGTCTCGAGACCTGATGAAGGAGCGTTGCTTCTAGCATCATCAGAGGAAGGAGAAGAGAGTGAAGCTCTTCCGGATCTCCTCAGAGGCTTACCTTTAGACGAAAAAATTGAAGGAGTGAATCTCTCTTCAAATCTGACACCTGAGCAACAAGAAGAGTGCAAATCTATGTTGAATAAGTTTGCCTCTCTGTTCTCACTTTCACCAGGCTTGACCCCTTGGGGCCAGCATGACATACTCACTGGTGACTGTCTGCCAGTCAAAAGCAGAGGATACTGAATGTCAGAAAACGTACAAACCCACATCAAAGGTGAGGTCAGCAAGATGCTTGATCTCGGGGTAATAGAGCCCTCTACTAGTCCATGGTCTAGCCCAGTTGTGTTAGTGCCAAAGGCAGGATCTAAAGAACTTAGATTCTGCGTGGATTATAGAGCTCTTAATGCAGTCACCAAGACTGATGTCCACCCTTTGCCAAGAACAGATGAGTTGGTGGATAAACTTGGTTCAGCCAAGTTCCTCAGCACATTTGACTTGACGTCAGGCTATTGGCAAATAGCCCTGACAGACCATGCAAAGGAGAAAACTGCATTTTCTACCCCCGTTGGCTTATACCAGTTTAAGGTGATGCCTTTCGGATTGAAAAATGCACTTGCTACATTTCAACGGATGCTAAACCAGGTTCTGAATTGGATGGAGGACTTCTGCATGGCATACTTGGATGACATAGCAGTGTTCAGCAATTCCTGGGAAGAACATGTAACCCACCTAAGAGATGTTTTGCAGGCTCTCGGACGAGCCAATCTCACCATAAAGGCGAGTAAATGCCAAATTGGACAGAGTAAGGTAGTCTATCTTGGACATGAGGTAGGAGATGGAGAAATAAGGCCTTTGCTCTGTAAGATTGAAGCTGTGCAAAATTGGACAACACCTACTACTCAGACCCAAGTGAGAGCCTTCTTAGGTCTCACTGGGTATTACAGGAATTTCATTCAGAACTATGGGACCATAGCTTCTCCTCTGAATGTCATCTCCTCTCCAAAATTTCCTAAAAAGGTTAGATGGAACGAGGAGTGCAATCAGGCCTTTGAAAACCTGAAAAAGGCTCTTTGCCAAGCCACAGTACTCAGAGCTCCTGATTACCACCAAACTTTCATTGTGCAGACAGATGCTTCTAATGTAGGAATAGGTGCCATACTCAGTCAACTGGATGGGAAAGGTAGGGAGCACCCCGTTTGCTTCATCAGCCGCAAGCTGAAGGATCCTAAAACAAGGTGGGCAACAATCGAAAGAGAGTGCTTTGCTATCGTGTGGGCGCTGAAGAAGTTTAGGCCATACTTGTATGGTTCTACTTTTGTCATTCAGACTGACCACCAACCTGTCATGATGCCTACCCCCGGAGCACCAGGCCAGCCCCAGCACCCCCGGAAGCAGGCATCATGCCCTCGGGTAAAAGCCCAGCGGCCCCTTATAGGGGCTCTTTGGACTCAGTCCTGGCGCCTTTGGCGCCAGGCTCATGTTGGACATCAGTCCTGGTGCCATAGGCGCCAGGCTCATAAAGGGAGGTGTTTTGTGTACTTACCTGATGCAGACCATGCTGCACACTTCAGGCCTCCCTGAGACCTGAAAGGGACTATTTTTTCATAGGGACTATTTTTTCATTCGGGCGTGGCCAGGGAAGGATACATACCTGGGACTTCTTTGGAGGCTATTTAAGCCACGCCCAAACAGCAGCTCATGCTTTGCGTTCTGCTTCCTGCAGCTTAACGCTCACCGTGTCTGCTCCTGCTCCTGGACTCCAGCCACGCCCGCCTCGAACCTGGAAGACCTGCAAGGAAGGAAGAGAAGAGAATGGTGAAAACCAAGGACTATTTCAAACTTCTTACCTGCATCCGGAATCTTCTCGCCAGCATCCCTGAAGAAAGACTTCCATTTAAAAGCATTGCGTTGCTCGCTGCAGCGCCACGCTTCTCTCACCTGCCCTCGAGACATCTCCCGGCTCCATCGCGGCTGTCAGCATCGGACGCCACATCTCTGCACCTAGGGGAGAGAGGAAGAAACAAAATGTGAGCAGAAGGAACACAGAAGGGAAGCCTGATTAACAGCCATAATACTTACCGGCTTTTCTTCCACATTTCGGGTCGGCGCCGCCCCGTTGGCAGGTACCGTACCCCGGCCCCTATGGGGAAAGGACAAGCAACATTTCTGGGGAATGATAAGGACATTTAGAGGGATCGCCCTCATCACTACTCACCTCGGCAGTTTAACCCCTCGACGCATCGCCTTCATTCTGCACCTGAAATAAAGGACAGATCACAGGTTAGAAAGACAACATAAAGGGGGCCTCACTTGAACTTTGAACTTTCATACTTACGGCGCATCGCTCAGGAAAGTCAAGTGGATTTTGCCAGCGCCATTCTGAAAACCAGTGAAGTAACTGGACGAACACGCGCCCCTGCACCAGAAGCAGGATGGAGAGTTCATCCTTCCAAACCATAAGGTGAGCTTAAACCGGGGTTTGGAGGAAGTTAGAGAGGAACGAAGGGGGAAGGGGGAAAGGGGGGAGCTAGCACACTATTCTGCAGACTGTTAATCCCCTTTCTCATCTGCAGAAGGATATTCCTACGGGCCAGGCAAGCACGATTTGGAGGTCCTGTCCAATCGGTGTTCCGGGTCCTGCGCATCACGCTAGAAGAGGCCACAGCAATCCAGACTAGACCAGCGCCCCCGTGGGAACCAGGTGAGCGTTACACAACCCTTGAGATGGTTAATGCAAATGAAAGGGGAAAACCCAAAACTACTGAGATGGTCAATCTGCCTGCAAGGGTTTGATTTCACCATTGAGCACAGGTCAGGGTCTCACCACCAAAATGTTGATGGTCTCTCTAGGATGTATGTCATCGACTAGAGGTATGAGATTCATTTAGGAGTGGATTAAATCCTCCTGTCCCTTAGTCTGGGGGGGGCGAGTGTTAGGGAGAATTCTCTGTTTAGGCTGAATTTCCTAACCTAGTGAGTCCCCCAGCAGCTTTGCTGGATTTCTGGAGTTTGTTTTTGTCCATCCTGCCAAGAGTGAGACTCTTTTCTCCCACTCTTGGACATGAATGTGGTTAATTCCTGTGAATGTCAATGTGTTCTATGGGCTATGGGGTCTTTTACTCCATAGGGTCTCATGTGTTTTGCTATGTGTGTTACACCGCACCCTCCGTGCTGTAACACTGGGCGTCCTAGAGGATCCCCACCATAGGCTCCATACCCTGGGACTGACTACTGTCTCCCAGGGCATGTAAAGTCACCATTGGCTTTACTAGACCTAAATTTACTAACAGAACTAGTACAAACCATCCTATTGTGGACGTACTAGTAGGAGTAATTCGATTACCCCAGGGTCTGTTATTCGAGGGGTAACTGTAACGTCCCCCCTTGTCGAGTTTTGGCTGGTGGCAGTGGAAACTACTTGTTATATTCGACCCCGAATATAACTCTATGGGATTCTTCCCATTGTTGGAGGCTAATACTTTTTTCCGTTAGTCTCTAACATACCGCCGGTTTATTTGTCTTAAATAAATCTACTGGTCGGTATTTTCTGCCAGAACTCGGTTTTTAAAATGGCGTCTGTGTTCACCTCTGTAAACTCCGAACCAAAGGTTGAGCCCTTTGTTCCACTTTTGGCGGGCTTCTGCACAGAAGCCCTCCAGAGTGGTGCCATTCTGTCTGGGTACCACAGGGGGCGTGGGAGGGGGTTTAGGCACCCTGGACTGAGTTGCCTTGCCAACTCAAGTCGCACTCTGGTGTGATTGGCCCAAGTGGTGAGCCACCCCGCTCACCACTTAGCGTGTTTTGATTGACAGCTAGGCTGAATGAATGGGGGTTTGCTGCATAAAAGCAGGGCTTTTGGGACTGGATCTTCAGAAGTCGCCACAGGACCTAAGAATCCAACGAGGGTAAAGCTGAGCCGACCTGCAACGACGACACCTCTGGTGGAGCCCTGCTGAACCGTCTCACCACTTCCCAACGACAGAGGAGATCTACCGGCTGGAGAGTCTACTTCCCCTGACTGGTGGGAACAACCAGTCCCTTTGCTTTTTCTTCGCTTCCAGGGCATAGGTGTCGAATTGCCCGTGCTGAGCACCCCGGCAACCAGATAGCTACTAGCCCATACCGCAACCAAAAGGTGGTGCCTTGTGACGGAGCACTCCGCAGCTGGTCTCTTCCCTGGTGGTGCAACGATCTTCAACTTTCCTTCGACGACGAGATCATCTCATCTCTTGGCAAAGCCCTGACTTGCATCCACCACCAGGAACAACTGCCCCCGCCGGAGCTGTCTCTCCACATACAAGGTGGCGTGTCCGCCTGGCTTCCCTGGTGCCGGTGAGCGTGCAGTGTCTTAATCCTTGCCTCTCCATCGGGTCGCCTCCAGACCCTCTTAACTTTTTGTTCTAAACTGGTCCAACCTTTCTGTGACAATTTGCTACAAAGACTCGAAGTGCATTTCCACTGTGATACTTTTTTTTGGGACATATCGCCTTGCCTCTCTCCGAGTGGGCCTGGCCTCTGAACTTTGTGATCCACAGTAGACCCTGCCTTGCTTGCCTTGCATTTGCTTCGTAAAAGAGTTGGTACCGAGTTGGTTTCATACCCTGCCTTTTCTCTCCCATTCTAACGAATATTAGAGTGCCATCTAGGTTAAAGCATTCACCTCTGTTTGCAAATAAGTGGTGCCGTTGAACCTAGACTTGCCGAACTATTGTTAGAGGAGTGATATACTTATAGTAATTGTAATTGAAGTTGTTTGCCGTATTAGTGCCAGTGTGTTTTTCATAGATGTGTTTTTATAAATAAATAACTATATATCTTTACACCCAAGCTCTGTTCCGTGTCTGCTTGTTCTACTGTGTAAATTGCCCTATATTGTATACTCCACATACTGCCTAACTCTTCTTGAGGGAAGTCTGACTGCTCAGCCACAGCTACCAAGTGAATCTGTGTGGTACAGACTGCTACCAAGTGGGTTTACTGCCAAACACCTGTAGTCCTAAATCTTTTGCAGTGGTCCCAGAGGGAATTGCACAGGTTTCCACCTAACAACTACATCTGCCACTGGCACCACAGCGACCATTGCCTCCAGTACAGCTGCTAAATCTACACCTGCCACTGGTGCCACAGCATCCATTGCCTCCAGTACAGCTGCTAAAGCTACACGTGCCACTGGCACCACAGCTACTATTGCCTTCAGTACAGCTGCTAACGCTACATCTGCCACTGGCACCACAGCTACCATTGCCTTCAGTACAGCTGCTACATAGACTGAGTTTGCACGAACCTAACTTGATCAGGAACTTACCGTACAGTCAGATGCTTAGAGTGAAGCGCATTATCAGTGATCCGAAAGACTATGATAAAGAACTTCACGAAATGGGCGAGAAATTCTTGAAACGTGGATACAAGGAGGAGGAAATTAGAAAAGCCAAACACAAGGTAGAGCAAATAAACAGGAATGAATTACTTACAGCTGCAAGGAAAGCGAAAACAGAACCATCATTGGTATTCGTCACACGGTTTTCAACACAAAGTGGCCGTGACAGTTTGGTACAGACAAGACAACGCAAGAAACGACCTGAGACGAAACGTGTTGGAACGTTTCCGTGTCTACAATGTAGTAACTGTAGCTATGTGCAAAAAGGATCAACTATCAACCATCCACATACAGGAAGAAAAATCATGCTGAAATCATTTGCAACTTGTGACACCACTAACATTATTTACGGTATTAAGTGTCTGGAGTAATGATCCTCATGAAAACATACAAAACAAATTAGACAGAAGGGAATGTTATTGGATTGAAACGCTGGGGTGTCTCACCCCGAGAGGAATGAATGAAGAGATAAACTGGGCATGTTTCTTATAAACATGCTAGTGTTTATGTAAAAGGATGGGGAGGGGAACACCAACATGGACATATCTATTGTGGCTAAATGACAGTTGTGGATACATAAAAAGAAAAGCGGTGCAAGGATGAGACCCAGGCATCTTAGGTCCGACGACCAGATCCAGACAGATGGTTGCTACACACAATGCAATATACATGCCTGATAGAACATGAAAAAGCTATCATCATTATTGTAAACTACACGTACAGAGTAACGTACATAACATTTTTGGGCGCAAGCATTACGGATAGTGCAGAATATCAGTCATCATTTAACTTCACCTGTTTACGTGATTTTGTATGCATGAATTAATATTCAGTTTATGCTTAGTGTAACACACTCTTAACGAACATGTAGACAGAAGTTAGAATATAACTTAGCACGTCTGAGGCTTACGTAATGACATCGGTTAATAAGTAATCGGATGGGAAACATAAACATATATGCAGCGGTATAATTGAATGTAATTACCCACAACATTCCGTCTCCCCGTCTCCATGGGGACACGGGACCCAAGGCGTCGCCACGCAGGCCATCAGCCAGGCGCGAGCGTACGCTCAATGGGGCAGTTACATTGATTTTTGTTTAATAGCATCCCCGAGTCATTATAAGTCTCCATTGAAACCTGCACGCAGCAATCGTTATTTGAAATACCTGACAGCAGTGCAGTATGCGCCGGCACTTTTTCTGTATACTTATCGTCCGACTTCCTGGTTTCCATGGAAACACGGGACGTGTGACGACGTAGTACTGAATAGTGGTCAGGTAACCACGCACAACGTACGTGGTTACCTCAGCAACCACTTAGAAGCCATTTTTCACCTTTTTTGCTTGGAACGTGGCTCCCCGTGGACCAGCGTATATGCAACACAGGCAGAGCGCGAGTGAAGCATTAGAGAGAAGCTCATCCAGACTTTTAAACAACACTACGGGTGAGTCTGTGCCCCACATTTAAGAAGAATTAGGTATAACGTTGGTATACATATAGAACAATGATTACAGTATACATCATTGTTAGTATTACTTTTCTTTAAATTTAGAATACAGATGGCTGGAGTGCTGTACGTAAGAAGTTGGTCTTTAAAGAAGGGTGCTAGACACCATAGAAAAATGATTAAGGTAATTTTGAAAACATGATAGTCATGTATGGGATTTATTTGGATTTAGAAATGAATGTGCGCAAACATGTACCTACTTTTACCTAACAAGGGCTCTATGTTCTTGTTGTTTTCTTCTCCCCCACCATCTAATCTTCCATCTTTAACGAATTACCTTTACTGGGTATGTATGTTTTTCAATTATTCATTTTATGCATTTGTTTATTTGTGTACTGAACTATGGTGAACTATGTGAATATTGGTTATTTACTCTCAAACTATTGATTGGAATTATAATCTTGTTTTGATTTGGAATTTTCACATGGTGTGGATTGAAACATTTTCATTTATTCTCATATTATAATTATGTAAGAATTTACAATAAGTGGTATGGTTAACGCCCTGAAGAAGGAGATACGGTCTGAAATGCATTGGCATTAAAACAACCGTACACAAAATGAAACAAGTCTGCTTCTTATTTAGCAAAACATCCAGCTGTTGATGCTCCTCAGATTCGGGATTATACTCTTGAAATTTTTCTAAAGTGGCTCTAAATACGATTTTAGATATCCATGAGCGATGAACTCTAAGCTTATTAAACATTAAAACAAACACAATCTGAACAGTGAGCTCTGTTACACCTTTCCAACGCTGGTCCGTGGTCTATAGGAGAAAAATGCTTCATTCTGCAAGACGGAGGGCTGCAGAACCCGGCAGAATGAGCCTTAGCGCTCTAGTTGATTCACGCTGTCAATGCACGCCGGCAGAGAGTCACGTGACCCTATTAAAGGATCGTCTATACTCGCCTCTAAGCGTCGCTACTGTTGCCAGAGACGCTCCATAAATTCGAATCTAGGGTGAAACCATTCCTAACCAACTTTCTGTCTATCGCTGCTCACTCTCTCTCTCTTGTTTTCCTCTTCCCAGAGACTTTGTTCCAGGTTTCCTCACTATCAATCCTCCCACACGTCAGACTCTCCCCCGCTTCTCTATCCGTTACGCTCGTTCAAGTGTACGGTGTTCGGTAGGACCCAGAGCCCCTCTCATACAGTGAGTGTCTCTTTCTTGGGTTTCGGGTTTCTCCTCACATTCCCATACTTACTCATTCAGTCTTTTCAGGATTTCCCCCCGGCGCTACGAGAACCAGGCTCACAAGCAGATCCTTACGCCACGCTCAACCTCTCTGTCACTAACGACCGCTCAAGCCAGACTCCCGTAAGGATTCTCCTTTCCTCTCCTTTCATAGTTTTCTCACTATCCATCATCCATCACTTACCTGTCCAATTTTCTCCCGTAGGGCTTGTGCCTCAACCCATTGAAGATGCACATGTGAAGGGATTCCATCCATCCGAGAATCCTCCATCTGCTTCATCAGGGTTTTTTCCCCCAGAGGGTTTCCCTGGGCTTCTTGCCTCCCCTCCGTGGGTATTCGAGCTGGGGTGGGGGTGCAGGCTCCTCCGGGAGATTCTTGCTTTCTGCAGTTGCTGTTCCCGTGTTGGCCATCTGACCAGGTTAGTGTGATTGTGAGTTACTTAATATTAACAGATAGCGACGCCAGTAAAGATCCTGGTTACGATCGCGAACATGGAACAGCAAATGCAGCAGCTCATGACAGCGATGCAAACTATGACTTTAGAAATGCAGACTCTCAAACATGATAATGCTCAGTTAAAACTACAAGTTGCCCGTGCGTTTTCTGAAACCCCCCCAGTCTCTCTGCCTACTGGCAAATTCGACGGAGACCCACACAATCTGAAAGAATTTTTGGACAGCTGTACAGTCCAATTTACATTTAAGTCCCGCTTTTTCCCAACTGATAAGGACAAAGAAGGGTTTCTGATTTCTCATCTTATAGGTCCGGCCCTTGCTTGGGCTACCCCTTTGGTTACTTCAGGAAATGCCATTTTAGACTCATACCAGGCTTTCTCTAACAGTCTCAGATCAATGTTTAGCCGTCAAGAGATCTCGGTATCCACACAGGAAAGACTCCTGGACCTTAAACAGGGAAATAAGAATCTCATTACATACATTACTCAGTTCAAACAATTGTCCTCCGAAGTAGGCTGGCCTGATGACGGTTTACTGACTCTCTTTCGACGGGGGCTTAGTGAGGAATTAAAAGATGAGGTGTCGAAGGTTCCACGACCAGCTAACTTGGCCGAGATGATAACCCTAACTATGTAAATCGATTATCGTTTGCAAGAGCGCTCTCAAGAAAAGAGAAAGGGTAAAGGACATCGCTCGCATTTAGATCCGTTATCGATCCCTAGTCAACCTTGCTCAGCTGAAGAACCTATGCAGATAGGCTCTGTCAGAGGACCGTTATCTGCTACAGAAAGAGAGAAAAGAAGGTCCTTAGGGCTGTGTATGTACTGTGGATCTTCCTCCCACGTGTTACGAGATTGTCCTATAGTTCCTCCCAGTAAGTCCAGACCTCCTCAGTCGGGAAACGAGAAATCCCTGCCATAAGGGGAACCACGGCAGGAGATCAGCATCAAGGTTCCCCTATCAGAATCGAATCTTCTCTTGAACCATCTTCTAACCAACACCCTATGATTGTACTTTCCTTGACTCTTGTCTTGCATGATCAAACTATTCAAGGGGTTCTTGCTTTGCTGGATAGTGGAGCAGCAGGTAACTTCATTGATGATCAATGGGCAGCAAAAAATGGGTTGGCTAGAATCACTAAGACAGTTTCCACCCCCATTCAAGGAGTTGATGGTTCTCCTTTGAGTTCAGGACCTATTCGGGAACAAACCCAACCTGTTACTTGTGTGATTGCCTCTCATCAAGAAACATTAGTCTTTGATTTGATCAGAGACGCTCATTTTCCGGTCATCTTGGGCCTTCCATGGTTGCGCCTCCATAATCCTTATATAAATTGGAAGGCTGGAACCCTTTTTTTGGGCTCTGAATATTGTGCCTCCCATTGCATGTTCCAACACACTGTAGGTCTTCATCTTACCGCAGTGATTTCAGATACTCCTGCTGTACCCTACATAGGTCAGTTAGGGAAGGTTCCAGAATGTCACCAATCATTTCATAGAGTCTTCTCCCCAATATCCAACTCTTCCTCCCCATCGTAGAGACGACTGTCACATAGACCTTCTGCCTGACCAACCTATTCCGTTTGGACGAATGTACGTTCTTTCTCAACGAGAGAAGAGTGCGCTCAAGTAATATCTTCAAGCCAACCTCCAGAATGGTCTCATCACTGAGTCCAAATCCCCGGCTGGAACCTCTTTATTCTTTATCCCGAAGAAGGACACAGAGGAACTAAGACCATGCATTGAATACAGAGGACTCAATAAGATCACCATACCAGACAAATATCCTATGCCTTTAAAAAAGGACATTCTAGAAGCTGATCGGGGAGCTACGTTCTATACTAAATTGGATCTTAGAGGGGCATATCACCTCATCAGAATTGCTCCCAACGACAAATGGAAAACTGCCTTTCCCACCCCATTTGGTCATTTCCAATACCGCGTAATGCCATTCGGTCTGGTTAATGCGCCTGCTGTGTTCCAGCGATTTATGGACCATCTATTTTGTGATCTCCTTCTTCATTTTGTCATCGTGTACTTAGATGATATTCTGATTTTCTCCACAACTTTAAAGGAACACATTGAGCATGTCAACCTTGTGTTAAGGCGTCTGCAAGACAATCAGTTATACTGTAAAGCAGGAAAATGCGAATTCCATCAAACACAAATCACATATCTAGGATTCGTCCTTTCCAAGAAGGGAATTTCCATGGACCCCCGAAAGGTGTCTGCAGTCTTAGAATGGCCATCCCCAACTACAATCAAAGAGGTACAAAGATTCCTTGGATTTGCGAATTTTTATCGTAAATTTATCCCCTGTTACTCAGAAATTATACTCCCCATTACCCGTTTACCTAAAAAAGGAACAGTCTTTTCTTGGCATCCACCAGCGCAACAAGCTTTCGAAACCTTAAAAGAGTTGTTTACCTCAGCCTCTATCCTGCTCAATCCAGACCAATCCAAACCCTTTATCTTAGAAACAGATGCCTCTCAACATGCATTGGGAGCCGTCCTCCTCCAAAGAACGGAACAAGGAGTAGAACGACCTGTGGCCTACCTATCGAAAACTTTCTCTTCCGCTGAAGAATACTATTCAGTTTTAGAGAAAGAACTGTTGGCTATAAAAAGGGCCTTTGAGGAATGGTGGCATCTGTTTGCTGGGCCCCCCTTTGCAATAGAAGTTCGCACAGATCATCAAAATCTTAAGGCCTTGCAACATGCACAAACTACTAATATCAGACAAGCAAGATGGGCCCATTTCTTCCCACCTTACCGGATTGAATTTACCTTCCTGCCAGGGAATCAAAATTTTAGGGCGGATGCTTTGTCTCGGAAGAGACCTCACCCTTCCCGGTTTTGTTCTGAAAAGATGTTTCCCACAGCTACTTTTATCGCAGTCATTTCTGATTTCCTACAACTTCTCAAACAAGAAACAACCAGAAGTCGACGCCTATGCGAGGATCTCGCTCTTACTCATCACCTTAGTAAGAATCAAGAATTATACTTTCACGCGGATCAAGTTCTGGTGCCATCAACATTCCTTCAAACAGAAGTGCTTCGAATGTGCCATGACTCTAAGGCTGCTGGACATCGGGGTGTCCAGTCCACTTTAAAACTTGTGAAAAGACATTTTTGGTGGCCTACAGTTCAATCAGATGTTCAAGACTACGTTAAAACATGCACTACTTGTATCCAGTCCAAAACCCCACGATCCCCTCCTTACGGCTGCTCGCCCGAATGTCTATGCCAGAGAGACCTTGGCAAATGGTTTCTACTGACTTCATAGTCGATCTTCCGCCTTCCTCTCAGTACACGGCCATTATGGTCACCATTAACTACTTGACAAAACTTGCGCACTTCACTCCTTTAGTTAAGATTCCCGGAGCGGTTCAGATGGCTTCAATATTTCTATCAGAAGTGTTTTCTCGTCACGGTTTACCCGAGGTCATAGTATCAGACAGAGGACCTCAATATACCTCACGGTTTTGGAAGAAGGTATGTCACGTTCTCGGCATTAAGAGAGCCCTTACTTCAGGATACCATCCCCAGACCAACGGGCAGACTGAACGCCTCAATCAGACCTTGGAAGGCTACTTACGCTGTTTTTGGTCTGCAGCTCAAGATGATTGGAAGGAACTGTTACCGTTCGCTGAGTTTGCCTACAATAACGCTAAGCATTCTTCCCTAAAGACTAGTCCCTTCTACTGCTCATATGGCTACCACCCATCCTTTGTGCCTACTGTCTCTTCAACCTCATCTAGTTTCCCCGGTGTCGATGGTCTCGTAGCTGATATTCAGAAAGGACATAGTCTCGCCCGTCTAGCTCTCCAAAATGCCCAAGACCGGGCCAAAAGGTATGCGGACAAACATCGCCGTGATATGCCAGGGCTTGTGCCTCAACCCATTGAAGATGCACATGTGAAGGGATTCCATCCATCCGAGAAGCCTCCATCTGCTTCATCAGGGTTTTTCCCCCAGAGGGTTTCCCTGGGGTTCGTGCCTCCCCTCCGTGGGTATTCGAGCTGCGGTGGGGGTGCAGGCTCCTCCGGGATATTCTTGCTTTCTGCAGTTGCTGTTCCCGTGTTGGCCGTCTGACCAGGTTAGTGTGATTGTGAGTAACTTAATATTAACAAGCTCCAGAAGAGCTCCAACGGAGGGCGCCGGACTTAGCTGGATGTGTTCATCCAACTTTTTCTCATAAAGTCTGACTGCTCAGCCACAGCTACCAAGTGAATCTGTGTGGTACAGACTGCTACCAAGTGGGTTTACTGCCAAACACCTGTAGGCCTAAATCTTTTGCAGTGGTCCCAGAGGGAACTGCACAGGTTTCCTCTTAACAATTACCAATGTGTGGGGTGTACTGTGAAATGTGCATGTGAGGATAGCCGTCATTATTAGACCGTTAAGGGGTTATCATGTTCCATGCTGAGTGCCTTGGTGGATAGGCATGTGTTTGGGTTGATTAGCAAGTGACTGCACATGAACATGTGTTGAAGGGACACTAGTTCAATATGTTTTGCTCAGATCTTGTTTTTGGGATGTTGGTGTTGCGCACTAGCATCTGCTGAATACACATTGCATTGTGTTTGCAGAGGATGCTTCTGGGCTTGTGCCATTGATCACATGTCTTTTAGAGACACTTTTTGTTTTGGATTTGCCGTTACTCTTGATATGTTGAGTATTAAGTATGTTCAAATTCTATATGTTACTTTACACAGGTGCTACTTCATCTGACCCTGACGAAGGCTGCCTTATATAGTGGGCAGTGCCGAAACCAGTTGATCCCCTATGTTATTCATTACAGCAAAGCCTGAGCGTGTAGAGGCCTGACTTTGTGATTAGCCGCATTCTGTTTAGGCTTCCCTACATCCCTTCTGTACCTGGTGGGGTGACAGGAAATATATATATATATCTGTTGTATTAAAATTTGGCAGCAATTCTTATATATGTTATGCATTCTACAGCCTGTGTCTCAACTGTGTCATTTCTAATGTAAACCGATGTTTCAGTTTTTTTAGATATATATTTTTTCTTTATTGATTTGCGTATGTATTGTTTGGTCCCCCCAGAATATCATTCCCTTTTTCACATGTTCTTGACCCTTGATACTGGGAGTAAAGTGGGTCTCTCCTGTCTAGAGTAAGTAACTCCAATGACGTAGCGGAATGTATAGAGGAATGCAGAGAAATGAACACAAAGCACAGCTATTTGGTATATTGAGGGAGTTATGGAAGGCCTTCTTCCATGGCGGAATAGTCTCAAGGGCTCTCACACCCGAAGAGTGATGGTGTAGCCAGTTCAGGGGGGTTTAATGTATGCCCCTGATGCCAGGGCACTTCAATTTTTAAGGGCCACCACATCACCTCAAACCCTACCTCGCCCTCAATGGCGGGAAAAATAGGTGCCCCGCATTACCTTTTCTGAGGTGGGCCATCATTTTGTTTTACACCGCAGAGTCAGTTTGAAGTGTTGGGGCACTTTTGGGCTCCCCGTCACCGAGTGGGGTACGCTAAAGATCTCCCATGTTCCCCGTACAATTAACCTGTGATAGGTGCTTGCATAGATGTTGATGGACTCTCCACTGGCAAGTTCGGCGGAGGTGGATCGAGAAGGTATGCAGCTCCACGCAAGGGGCTTTTCCGGTGTCCTACGCCATTTTATTTCTCTGGATTTCTAGATCCAAAAGAGCACTCCTTCCCCATGCCATTGCCCTG
Source organism: Ambystoma mexicanum (assembly GCF_040938575.1). NCBI lineage: Eukaryota > Metazoa > Chordata > Amphibia > Caudata > Ambystomatidae > Ambystoma > Ambystoma mexicanum. The sequence goes on along the minus strand of NC_090929.1, from coordinate 57,190,508 downwards.
GCGGCACCCCAGGTAAGTGCCTAAAACGGACTTCTTTGGAAAGAGTTGGAAGATTCTGTGAGAGCTGTGGAGTAAACTCCCATAGAAGCTATAGATAGCGAGAATGTACAGTCCAGCACTCCTGATAGGGGTTGACGCCGGCCTTCGAGAGGCATCAAAGGGTTTAGATGTTGGCAAATTGCGTACTAAGGCCTGCACAGCGATAGGAGATCTCTTCGCAGAGGGAAAGTTATTGACTTTTGAACAATGGAGACCGACATATGATAATCAGCAGGGTTCCTCCTTGGTATATGCGCGGATAGTGAAATAACTGCCGACAAATGGGCAGATATCGCGGAGGAACCAGAGACGAACCCGCTGCTGCGGTTAGTACTCGCACACGATGGCGGAAGGGAATTATATCAAGAATGCATTCAGGCATCCAGGGACGGAGGCAGAAGAGTACATTGGGGGTCAAAGCTAAATGGGAAGAAGATTTAGTATACGAAATCCTGGAAAAGAAATGATCTCGTGTATGGGAACAAGTCAAAAAAGTATCAAGAAACGCACGGTTCTGTCTAATGCAATTCAATTACTTACACAGAGTATATACATGACCCCAGCAAGCTTACACTTGAGAAATACGCAGGTATCTCACTGCTTGCTGTCCAGGGTGTAATGGGATCTCGGCGGGATGTTGGCCTATGATATTGGAAAGTCCAAAGATCGAAGCTTACTGGGATGAGATACTAATTAAAATAAATGTTTTGGTACATGGATCGTATGAGTGCAAACCTGAAATGTGTCTTTGGAGACTATTACCAGGGATGTCATTTCACCAAAATGCCATGGGTATTGGAAGTGATATCAGGCAACCCATGACCTGCCTGATGATGATGATGACATCACAGGAAGTGATGTCATTTGACCCCGCCCCAAGTGTCATCACAGGAAGTATTGTCATTTGACCCCACCCCATGTGACATCACAGGAAGTTATCCAAAATGGTAGAGAGCTTAAGTAGATATGTTAGTTTAGAGTTTCTAATGGTGAAGGGCGCACAGAAGAAACACAACCCTGGCAGTAGGTTACACACAACATGAACATACATGGCCCAGGACCACCTAAATTCCTCAGCCCACCCTGTCTGGTACTGGAGTGGGCGGATACTTCATATGACAACCTGCAAAGCCTGGGCGGCACTGCTTACACAGTACAGAGCTTTCTGCATCGCTGGATGCCCGCCACCCCGCCCAGGCTCTGGCTTAATTGGGTGGGGATGATGTTTCCTCTGCCTGCTTTGCCAGTCCCTTTATTCCCCTGGGCTGCCCCACTCACATGGCCCAGGACACCATCTACACCCGGGCTGCACTTCTCACATGGCCAGGACTCAAATTCTTGCCAGCTCACCCGTTGCCCACTCAACCCGTCATGTAAATGCTCCTCCATGTCATGGGGGGGGGTTCAAGCGCATACCCCCACCTCCAGTGATCCCCGACACAATGCTCCTGCTTGTTGTCTCTGTATCTTCCAATAGTTATAACACTTTTTTATTCCCCCTGGATTTTTAGTCCAAGAACCAGTCCTGTGCATTGTCCTGGTCACTCAGGATGCAACTTCTCCACTGTTCCATTCACTCGACATTGCAAGTGGCTTCTTGTCTGGTCGCAAAACCTCCTGCCACAGGTGCAGTTAAGCATTACACTTAGGAGAATAAACTGCTTTTGTGCACTCCCTCGCGTATGAGTGTTTTTTATGTTTCCTTTCGCCGGTGTCATCACAGTGTGTAACCCCAGGTGGACTTGCCCTCAACTATACCAGGGGTTACAGGGCACTGAATTACCAGGGGTGAGGCATGTTCCATTCAAGCGGCCGGTCTTTGCTCACAGAGATGTTTGCTGGAAGAGCCCAACCTATATCCACAGCAATTTCCCCAGGCAGAAGCATTCATGCACTGCACACAACAGTCATTCGTGGAAATGCTCCTCAAGGCAATTGGGGGTAAAATGAGTAAATCGGCTTCTCGCTCTGCATCAAGCAGGCCACTCACTGGTGTCAGACTCTAGCATGAGCTTCTGGCGTGCCAGGTTTTATTGCTAGAGGTGGTGAATGGCGCTTGATGGGGATACCCGACAATACGAGTATTCTGAATTGTAGTAGGTGGGAGAGGCACATTGCGAGCTGAGCGGGCTGGCCCCCCTTGAGGAGCTAGGACAGTGCACACACACCACTAGACTGTGACCACCTGGCGTGCCCCGCATCACCAATCCATGGTGTGCTTAATATGGAACTGCAATGCTTACTAGCTGGAGAAAGTAGGCATTGCAGCAGGCTTGGGCCGCTGTTTTTATTCACAGGCATTCATGCTGACGATCTGACGAGAGGGGCTAAGCCAACATCATCATTTCAGTCAGTAGCAGACTGGAAGATGCAATTAAGAACCAAAATGTCTTCGCTTGCTCGGCAAGGTGTAAGCTTACATTGAAAATTCGGAAAGTTCTCAATGAAACCAATTCTAATCTTCTACCGACAGAAAGTAACTGCGATCATCACCTATGGAAGCAAGACCAGGATCAGCTGTGATCAATCCTTATGGAAGGCCCTTGAAGGACTCTTTTGGCGAAAAATATTGGGTCAGCCTAATTCATTCCCGATCGTAAGAATTAGACATGAGATTGTGACTCTCTCGATCGCGATCACTTCGATAAATAGTTACATGGAAAAAAATTGATCTATACAGGAAAATGATAAACGACGACGATACTCCAGCCTTCAAACTATTTTCTGGGGAAAAGAAGGCAGTATCTAACACAGTGCTGGCAATAGGGAAAGCTGCAGTCAAAAATCTCATGACAGTAAATGACATAACTTAAGAGATGTTAATGAATCGTCCGCAATGCGCCAAAAAAAGAATACAGTTGAACGACTGGATACAAACCATATCTGGGAAAAATCAGTACCAGAGGAATTTGACCTGTGAAACAGATATCCGAGCCCTCGACCAGCTGCCAACGTATCTGGTTCAATTTCCGGATCGGCTGAGTAGAGATCAATTCATGAAACTACAGCTCAATCAACTACCAACGCGTCAACTATTGGCCACAACTAGACAGATCTCCAAATATCAAGCATACTGTTGTTTCTGCGAAGATGAACAGATTCATGAGACACTTTTCCATGTCTTGATGGACTGCCCGTCATTAACCGAGAAAAGATCACTGTTCAGAGGACTGATATCCAAACGTGAGCTCGATCTGAACCCCAAAGATCGATGGAACACCATACTTGCAGTGAAAAATAGAAGCATAACCACCATAATTATACAGTTTCAGAATCACATAACTGCTCCAACTAATCCAGAGAACAATGCTACCTGAGAACTAAACTCAGATTTGACGACGTTCACAAAAAGACAATAACGATGACCAGATCCTGAAGAGATCACAGATACCTAAACTACCTTGTGTAATCTAAATTCATTTTAAAACTCTGAATTGCTTCTTTCCATTTTCTTTGAGTAAACAATATATGAGAATGTAAAAATCAAAAGTTTTCTAAACAAAACAAAATCCGGCCTTACCGCATATAACATGACATTATGTAGACGCTGCTTGCGGTCTCACCTCCTGCTTGTCAATAGCACTGCACCAGCTCTGACTCTGGCACCGTGTCTGGGCTGTGATTTGCTGCCCCTCCGTGTGACGGCATTATCAAAAGTCAAACTAACACTGAAGTGAGGCATCATGTGCGTCCAGTAACTAGACCGTTACACTGCGGTCCGCAGCACACTCGTATTGTCATGTTGACGTCTCCATGGACACGGGAAGGTGGGTGGTTGGGAGGAGGGAAGTGACGGGGTAAAGAAGGAAGTGACGTGCTGGGGGTGGGAGGATGGGTAGAGTTTGTTAGGAGTGAATAAAGAAAGACGTTGTTTGCAGCGTCCCATGTCTGTGTTTATTTAGAAGTGCGTCACCCCATATGCCAGGCTCACCCTTTACACTGGCGCCGAGGCGGGCAGCCTGGTGGCTGAAACAGCACAGAAGGTAGACTGCAAGGGCGGTCGCCTGTAGGCAATACGTGTCGGCAAAACGAGCTTCCAGCAGTGGTGCAGGAGCACCGAAGGGGCTGTGTCCTCAGCCGTGAGATAGCATGATACCAACCCTGCCACCGCAGGTCGCCAGATTCTCATCCCGGGCCGCAGCAGTATTTGCAGAGTGGCGGAAAAGGGGAGCTGGGCGGGCAGAGCCACACGTGCAGCAGGTGCCCCTACATTCCCGGGCCACAGCAGTGACTGCGAGCGGCCGCGCACGGCAGTTGAGGAGGCAGAAGGCCCCAAGCATGCCTGGTCTGCAGCGGTGAACGTGAAAGGCCATGCACAGCAACCTATGGAGGCGGAGGGCCTCCAAACACGTGGTAAGCCACTGGCCAGGCCCCGCCCACACGAAAAAAAAAAAAAGAAAAAAGACACACAGCAGATGGTGCTCGTGCCTGCAGAAGACGGCCATCGTGTCTGTGGAAGAGTCCACAAGGAATGTATGTGCTTATCTAAGGCCCTACAAGAGGGGAGGTGCACAGCGGCAGAGGGCCCCACCCAAGTTGACTACCATATCACATGGTGCTTGTGCCTAGGTGAGGTGGCCATCTGAGCAGGTTGTGAACCTGCAGGAGTTACAATCCCCAGGGACAACCTATTCCTTCTCCAGCAAGAGGCAAGGAAGGCACCAGTGAAGCAATCACCCAAACACCACCTGACAGCAAACAATGTCTGGTCAAGAGGACAACCAAAGGGCACCACCTCAGGGCAATGGACCACTGGCACCAGGTCTGCATGTGCCAGACCAAGCGCCATATCGACTGCCAGACACATTGGCAGCTCAAATGCTAGGCGCATTTGATGTTACAGACACCAGCAATATGGGTCCCAGGTGGACCAAATGGATAAGAGACTTCAACTTGTACATGGGGTCTACCTGAACCATTGCAGATGCACGGCAAATATGCCTATTGAAACTCGCAGTGGGTTCCACCACCCATGATATCATCGATGAGATGCCACCTGACTCCATTGACTCCATTCAGCACCTGAAAGACACTTTGGCAGCATACTTCACCCCACACACCAATGTTGATTACAAGAGGCATCTTTTCCATGTCAACGAGCAAATTAAGGGTGAGACCATGGACGCATATGTAATGCGTCTACGCACAAAACTGAAACACTGTGACTTTGCCAACTACTCCAACACTGAAGCCCTATGGTCTCAGATCATAGCAGGGTGTGAATCGCAGACGTTCAGGAGGAAGCTTCTAAAAAAGGCCTGCATGCTGGAAGAGATACTAGCACTGGCTTGAGTTGAAAGGGCAATAGAATCGCAAGTGGAGAGCTTTGGCAACACCACACCTGGCGAAAGCGTTCACAGACGCCAGCTGGAAAGAAAGACGGATGAACTCTTCTGCTACAAGTGCGGTTTCGAATACCCCCATGACGGCACCTGCCCAGGAATTGGCCAATGCTGCGCTTCATATGGTGAGGAGGGTCATTTCAAATCGGTCTGTAGGTTCTTCCGCGACAAAGGGAGAGACCGAACCAGAGACTAGCCACTCAAATCCAAAGTAAAAAGCAGTGCACCTTCCGGAGCACACCCCACTGCAAACCCTCAAGGGCTGTCAAGTCAAACATACCCAGAACAAAGGGAAAGATGCTCCGAGGAGGACAGGCAATGGAGAGAGAGAAGAGAGAGAAGAAGGTGTGTCATGAGCGTGATACCAGATCGCCGGTCAAGGTGCCATGTGCGTTACCCAGTGGAACAATCTCCAACAGACTCGGACCCCAGCTCATCGGGAAGTGACCAGAAAAAGAAAGCATATGTGTATGCATTAGAAAACCCCACTGCCATGGCACACATTCCCACCTTGATCATCAAATTGAATGAGCAACCAACCGAATTTCTCATAGATACAGGGGCTACGGTGAATGTGGTCAGCGAGAACATTTGCAAAGAACTACCTCAAAAACCAAAATTGCGCCCTGCAAAAGTGAACATATACGCCTACGGTGCAAAGGCACCCCTCAAATGCCTGGGACAATTTGACGGTCTATGCTGGTACAAAGGGCATGAGAAGAAGATACCCATTCATGTTCTGGCGACCGAAACAGAGGGTGCGTTCTAAGCTTCAAGGCAGCAGCAGACATGTAGCTAATCCACATTTTGTACAACATCATGGTCCACAAATACATCGACTCCTTTGAAATGATCAACAACTTGTATCCTCGCAACTTCCAAGGCATTGGGAACTAAAAAACAGGCAAATCAAGCTTCACATAGACGAGTCTGTGCACCACGTAGCGCAACACTACAGGGGGATCCCCATCAAGATACAGAAGAAGGTAGAAGACGAGTTACACAAATTACTCGAACAGGACATTATTGAACCCGCCACTGGCCCCACCACCTGGGTATCCCCTATAGTGCCCATTCTCAAGAAAGAGTCAGACGCTATCCGACTGTGCGTGGACATGAGATGCCCCAATCAAGCCATACGGCGAGAGAGACACCTGGCTCCTCGCATCACAGACGTGACCCACCTGTTAAACGGAGCCAAGGTGTTCTCTAAAATTGAACCTGCAAAAGGGATACCATCGACTCGTACTGAGCCCCAAAAGCAGGAACATCACCATGTTCGTCACGCATCTGGCCCTGTTCCTGTACAAGAGGTTAAGTTTCAGTGTGGCCTCGGCTGCGGAAATATTTCAGGCCGGGGTGCACAACGTTATCAAGCACATACCGAACTGCCTCAACTACAGTGACGATATCCTGATCTTCAGCACGGACGTTAACAAGCATGATGAGGCATTAATGAAGGTGTGGAAAGCCCCGGAAGCTGCAAATCTCACACTGAACTAAAAGAGCACATTGAGATTTTTTTCAGACAAGTCTTATCAGAGAAAAAGTGGCTGCACTAAATGAAACCGCACCCCCGGAAAATGTGTCCGGGTTGCGCTCTTTCCTAGGGTTAGCCCGCTATTGCTAGGACTTTGCTTCCGGAAGTGAACCACTAAGACTTCTAACGCTCCAAGACGCCACATTTCACTGGTCGGGGGACTGCCAAAAGGCCTTCGAAGCCATCAGAGAGAGAGTCGCCAAGGCAGAAAATATGTTCAACTACGACCCCGGACGTCAGACTGAACTGACAGTGGACGCAAGACCCATGGGATTGGGTGCCATACTGGCTCAAGTGGATCCGAGAGACCCTTCCCAAAAGTACATCATCGCGTATGCCAGCCGTAGTCTCTCCGCCACCGAACAGGCGTACTCGCAAGCTGAGAAGGAGGGTCTCGCTGTGGTATGGGTGTACAAGCACTTCCACCTTTTCTTATAGGGAAATCCTTTTCGGGTCATCACGCATCACCAAGCCCTTCTAGTCCTATATGGCAATCCACAGGCAAAAAATGCCACCCCGAATCACCAGATGGAGGCTACATCTACAAGACTGCGCCTTTGAGATTGTTCATCAGCCAGGAAAAGGGGATAACCCTGCAGACTTCCTGTCCAGAAGACCCCGGCATGGGTGTGCACCAGAACCCTCAGTAGCAGACAGGTATCTTCGAAACCTCATCCATCAAACCACCCCGGAAGGAATTGACACTAAAGTAATAGCATGGGAAATAGAAAATAACCCTGCCTGTCAGGTCATCTGCGAGGGACTCATATCTGACATGTGGAGGAGGGCCAAGGAGAGAGGGAGAGCGGCAGGAGGCCCCATACTACACCACGAGGTAGAGCGCCTCATACAGGTGAAAGAGGAACTAGCACTGTACAAGGATCATCTTCTCCTGAAGGACTGCAAGTTGGTGATTCCCTGGTCACTGAGGGTGAAGATCATTGAGCTAGCCCACAAAAATCACAGGGGAATGGTATCGACCAAGCGCATACTCCGCCAGAAAACCTGGTTCCCGAACATAGACTCCATGGTGGAAGAAGCCCTGCTGGCCTGTCCCATGGGCAGCCTCATCACCCCCAACAGACACCCAGAGCCACTAAACATGTTTGAGCTCCCGCAGGGAATATGGGAAGCCATGGCCGCTGACTTCTTTGGGCCCATTGAAGGGGGGAGGTATGCACTCGTGGTGATGGACGAATACTCTAGATACCCCAAAGCCCAACTGATATCGTCAACAGCCGCTCATCATGTCATACCTGCCCTGGACTGCATCTTCTCTACGTATGGGATTCCCAAGGTGCTCAAGACAGGCCTCCTTTTAGTGGGCATCAGTTCACCAAATTCGCGTACTACATGGGATCTCATCATTAGAAGATAACACCGCTCTGGCCTCAAGCGAACGGCATGATAGAATGCTTCCTGGCTCATTTAAAGAGAGCAGTACAAATAGCCAAGCTCACTGGGTAGCCATATGAGATGGTATTGAACCAGCTGATGAGAGACTACCGGGGCACCCACCCCCCATAGCACCACTGGGAAGACCCCTGCCGAAGTGATGTTCGGGAGAAACGTCCAAAAACGCCTCCCACAATCCTGAGCGATCAACAACCCTCCTGAATTGGACAAAGAAATGCACAAATGAGACGATGTTGCGAAGGCACGCATGAAAGCATATTCGGACACCCACCGAGGAGCGAGACCACCCCAGATCGAGGTGGGCGATGTTGTAGCCATAAAGCTACCACAGACTCACAAGCACATGGCCGTCTTCCAGGAGGAGCCCCTGCTGGTCACTCAGAAGGAGGGCTCGATGACCACCGCGCAGGTCCTGGAAGGGTCCGTCGCTCGCAATTCATCCCACTTCAAGGGAATCCTGTCACTAGGATAGAGGTGACTAAGTGGGCGCGTGATTGCCCCCATTGACTATGTGTCTGATGATTCATATCAGGGAGACCATGGAGACATGGAGGACTCAGACCAGCAAGCTCACATGGCAGGCGCGAGCAGCGGCAGTCCTCCAGTGCCCATCAGTTCACATCCTCAGAGGGCGCGGAACAAGCCTCACTGCTGGATCGAGGAAATGGGTTAGTGCAACCCACCAGACAACCACCCGTTGTGCGAGTCTGGTACCTGTTTAAAAGGGGGGGATGTCATGTTGATGTCTCCATCCATGGACATGGGAGGCAGGTGGTTGGGAGGAGGGAAGTGACGGGGTAAAGAAGGAAGTGATGGGCTGGGGCGGGGGGACGGGCAGAGTTTGTTAGGAGTGAATAAAAAAAGAAGTTATTTGCAGCATCCCGTCCGTGTCTGTGTTTATTTGGAAGTGTGTCACCCCCTATGCCAGGCTCACCCACAGCATTTACACATATCTTCCCCAGAAGTCCTGTCCACACGTTACTGTAAGTAAAGAGGTCTCTTCCTCTCCCGCTACCTTTGCGATCCTTCACAGGGGTCACAAAGGCAGTGCAAGGGGTCACAAGGGAATTGGCAGGGGTCGCAGCTGCAACCCCTACAGCCCCCAAATGTTGTATCGGATTATTACCGGGGAGAGAAAAGGACAAGATGAGGAGACAAATGGTACACTCTTTGCTAAGAGAAGAATTGCCATATCATAGAAATGCCCCAAAAGGTCCATCGCTAGTGCCCTGTGTGAGGAATGCTCGGCGTTGGGGTATGGCGGAGGCTGAACGCCTGAGGAAACAGAGGGGATCAGAGAAGGAGAGCGATGAAGGGACAGACTGGGGGCACATGCTGAGTGAACGGATGATCTCACCGGACACACGGCCACCAGGCAGTGAAAGAATGGGACACAGGGAAGAAAACAGGCAAGCGGGAGGTAGGACTGTATCAGTAGGGGAGTATGGGGCAAGCAGATGGGAGCCTAAGCCCTAACCAGGCGGCGAAACAACCAGTGAGAAAGAAACGGTATAACCGTGAACATGTTCACTATGCTGTGACTTTGGTGAAATTGGAAAAAATCTAAATACATTTTTTTTAAATGTACTTCTTGTAGCATTTCCTGAACGCCGCCATTTCAGGTGGCCACGTCGCATGTTGGGACGGACCTGCGGCCCTTCCTGCTGATCCCGACAACACTCCTGCCTTCGCACCCACTCTATCCACACCCTGCGCAGCCCCCTTGCGATGCGTCCCTTCATAGACTGAGTGGGGGGGGGGGGGGGCAGAGGACCAGACCCCTCCTGCACAGCACAACCTGAACGTCATGTCCTGCACTCTGCTCAACAGAGGAGGCTTCCCGCTGGGTGTGTGGCCTGACCTGGTACAGCTGTTTAAACTACATGGGTGGGCGGCCCCCTTCTTTAAAAAAAACATGTTATTGTGCAAAATAGTTCAAAAACAAAAGCCTTACACAAATATACACAATGACATCATAAAACATTTAGCAAAATCATATTTAATGTGTTCTCCTTGGAAGCAAGACTGCACGAAGCAACACAGGTTCGATCTGCGGATCTGCTTAGAAACCTCTGGGTATTTAAGCGCGTTATAAAAACGCAACTAAGACAAAAAAACAAAAAAAACTATTACGCAACTAAACAAAAACAATTCCTGTAACAGCGCCTTGATGCCCACACACTGTGTGAGCACTTAAAAAAAATGCAAATGCAAATATTTACACTATTTTCCATATGTACAATAATATCCGAATTTCAGTCATTTCAACCAAGCATGTGCAGGAAGTCGATATATTGGATGAACCATCTAATAGTTCGCAGTCAAACCAATGTCTTTGATAGAGTGCAGTGATGCTGTTATTGAAGCCAATGAAGAGGATTTAAAAAGCGTTTCCCAAAGTCCTTCAATCAATATGAATTTGGTCCAATGCACAAAATGGCCAAAATGCAGAATCCGCCTTTCATGTAAACACACACATTGTAAAATCCACTGCTTTAGGGCCTCAGTTTCAGCCGAACAGTATCTGCAATTAACCGTAGCAACAGCATCCTTTTCCCACAGATATAGGCTATCTCCTTTTTTTGGGCCCTCGTCCTCCTCATCCATGTGACCCTCTGGACTTGCATGATTTGCTCCCGTAACTGTGCCCCTTACAAATGACTATAGTATTTGCCCCTAAATGGACCCTCTGATCCTCTATCATTCATTGCATCAATGAGATATAATGCCCCTGGGTCTGCACCCTTATAATAATTGCTGATATGTGTTCTTTGACTGCACCCTGCTACTGCTCCCCTTTGATATTTACTCCTGATTACACCTTAGGTTGTTTACTCCTTTGTTGGAATTGAAATAATATTATGCCTCCTATCGCAGTAAATTGAATGTGTAATGGCCTACGCCAAGTTGTCTAAAATATCATGTGAATAGACTCCGCGGCAAGGTCTTGACCTTAACGAAAAGTAATGTAAGTCGCCATCTTGGATTTAGCCGCCATTTTAGGTCATCTTGTAGTTGTGGAAGTCACCCTGAACATCAAAATGGAGGCTGAATGACATTCTGAGTGAGATTCTGGCCGTTGTGACCTCCGCACACACGAATAATTAATATGCCTGCAGGCCACTTGTCAGGGTCGCGAACTGAGACCTTGTCCTATTGCTGACCTATGTGTAAATGAACAACTGTATCAGCGAAACTGATAAAAACGCATAAATTATAGGATTGACCTGGCAAGGAACTCTAGGCCTGATCCCAAGAATGGTTAACCCGCGAGAGGGTTGGCCAAAGGCTGGACAAATCATATAAAAGACCCAAATATTCCAATGTACGGTCTCTCTACTAATTCATCGAACTTTCGTTGAAGTTCGTTACGTTACTCTGAGAGCCGAATAGCTATCCATTTGTCAATTGACTTTGGTAACTGTTGTAGCTTTTAAATAAAGCACTTGTATGTTCTTTGCAACCTGTGTTGGTGTGTTTCCTTTGGGCTTCCCAGCCTCATAGCAATTTTTATGTTTTCACAGTTGGCGTCCGAATAGGGACCCTCAAGATTGATGCCGGATCATTGAAGGTTGACGCAGACTATCGAACCCGGATCGGACGGTGTGATACTGCGGGCCCGACCGAACGAGACGCGATACCTCGGCAGCGCTGCACGATCCGATCCTTGGATGATAGTCGTGTGGTCTGACACGGCACCTTAACGAGGGTCCATTTTTTGAGGCGGGCAGATTTGTCGAAACCACCAAACACAAGGTAAAATTCATTAGGTAAGTTCTTTGGTAAACCGTACGGTCCTCCTTAGGTTTGGTCAGGTGCAGTCGTGACCCGGCTCTTAATTTAACCCTGACAATTTGAATTTGGCGTATTGTATCTGCAGACACAATTATTGACCAGGTAACACCAATTTTTTGTGAAATGCCTGGGAAATTGTCTAGCTGCTTTAGGGCTCTGTTCCGCAGCGATCGACAATCTTTGGAATTTAGCCGTCCGGCACCACAGGAGGGGTCGCCGGCATGTACTATGTACTGTAAGCATGGCATTGGTAGTATAGTATTTAATGATATTTGGCACAGACAGACCAGACATGCCTCCGAATTTCAGTGGCCAATCAATGGCAGTTTTGAGATCCCCCGTATTGAATACCTAGAATCGGTCTTGCTAAAAAAGAAGGCTAGACCTGCAGCCTTTGATGTTTTACAGAATTGGAAAAAAGAAGCATTACAGCAGCTTAAAAGTAGGGATAAACATGCACGCCATCATAAAACAAATGCCGAAAAAGCGTTGTTATATGATAAAGAAAAATATTCAGAATCAGTTAAAAATATGGATAGGGCTTTTTCACTCGGAATCCAGAAAATTTACCCCTCTAAAGATTTTCATGTTTCTGAAGAATTTATTGAAAAATTGTTAAACGAACGCAGGCCTGGTGCCTCTGCGCCACCTCCGTATGATCCCTTTTTGGGCGCTCTGCCCATTCCTGCTGTTGTTCCTGCTGTTATTCCTGTTCCCCCTGCACAACCTTTTGTTCCTATTCCTCTAGTTGTTGTTCCTCCACCTATCGCACCGCCCCTTCCTCCTGCGCCGATAGTCGCACCCTTATTAAATTTATCTGCACCTCCGCTCCCGAGTGGTCCCGTATTGACTGAAGTTGATCAAGGTGCAGGGTCAAAGATTGTCACTCGTAATATTGTTTCTGTAGATAAGAAACAGGAATTGTTTGCATGGGCTAAGCACTGTATGGAGAAAGGTGATCAAGTTGATGTTTTTTCCACATTATCTAATTTGAACAGTTTTCCCGAGAAAAATGTTTTTATCGAAGGTTTGGGGACTCATTTATGTGTGATGTGGGGTAGATTACAAAATTCGGATCTTCCACAAGGGGTAAGAGATCTAAATGCTTTGGCAATTTCGAGGGACACAGAGCAGAAAGTATATGGTCATGTTGAAAGATTGTTTGAGTATAGGAAGGACTTTGAAAAGTCACGAGATGAGGATGATGAAGACGATAGTATGTATGTACAGAAACGGTTCCTTCTGTGTCGTAGATCGGCACCTGAGGAAGTACGAATTTGTACCAAAGATGCGATTCGATGGATCTCGGATTCATCGATTCTGCCAGATGAAGTATATGATACGTATAGTCAGTATACAGTAGAAATGCAAAGAAAGGTAATTCAGGTAATGGTACAGTAACTACAAGAAGAATGTGTAAGAAAGAAGGTTAGTTGCCCCATAGAGTTGTTGGGGATTTGTAAAAGGGCTTTTTCGCCCGACACTTCTTCGGCTGCCTTAGCGCTCGACCTGGCTCTGTTGCTTAGTAAGCGGCCGGAGGTACCTACATCTCAGTTGCCTATGAGAGAGGTTCCTCCGACCTTCGTCCCAAAGGTTGAGATTCCCGCTAACGCTGGGACTGGTGCACCCGCTGTGGATATCCCTGCGGATTATGTATCGCAATTCGTTCACGTCCCGTTTTCACGACAGGAAGTGAACACTATTAGACAATCAGTTGCCGATATCAGGAAAAACCCGACAGGGTTTTAAGAAGAGATAGAGTCCGTCTTGCAGTCCTCTGTGTTCACCTTAAGTGATATTGACTTGCTATTCCCTGTACTCCTACCCGTAGATGTATGGAAGCAGGTTCGGACAATAGACGATGTGCCAGGGCTGGGAGATACGTGGGCTAATATGATTAGGGTTGATGGGGAAAGACCAGCAGGTGTGAAACCACCTCACGTAATACTTACTTTGCCTGATAAAATTGTCACAAAATTAAAAACTATCATTCCAGAGAAAAGAATTATTTGGGACAAGCTTACGGCCTGTGTTCAAGGGAAAACTGAAGGCGCCACCGAATTCTTTAACAGATTCGAGCAGGTATTTTCTGACTTCAGTGGGCAGGACTTGGGTACAGAGTATGGGAAAAGGTTGTTTGTGGACAGAATTTTTACGTGGATTGTTGCCCGACATCCAGTCACAGATTATGTCCTCTGAGAGTGCTTGGCAGGCAAAATCTCAATCTGAAGTTTTGCACATGGCTCAGTATTATGAGAACCGTGTTAATAATGAGAAGGAGAAAATAGAAAAGAGGAAACGAGATTTGAAAACCAAAGTATTATTACAACAAATTGTTAGAAACCCCCGAGGAGGCACGACACAGACCAGAGGTCAGTATCTCCCAAAAGGAAATGCTCCTTTGGGTTCTGTGAATATTAATCAATGTGCTTATTGCCGCCAGGAAGGTCATTGGCGAGCACAGTGCCCCGCCCTTCGACAAAGGTCAAACAGTGCGTTTAGGAGTATGGGTAGACGACCTAGGGGCCGCCCTGGAGCAGGGGGCCCTGATAGAGGTCAGTTTTTGCAAGATCCTCAGCAAACTTTTTCACAGGAAAATCAGACCTCGAGTGTGGACTCGAGGAACATATTTGATCACCCTTCTGCTGCCTACCTTTCTGAAGAGCTTCCTTCCGACGATACTCTATTTCATTAGGACTGCCCGAAGCAGGGTTTGGAACCTTCACCTATTCCCGTTAATCAGAGAGGCCCCTACGTTGAATTATTAGTAGGGAATAGGAAACACCAGTTTTTGATAGACACTGGAGCACAGAGGTGCTCCATTGATCATTCTCGGGTTCCAAACATTCCACTGTCAGGGCAAACAAATGTTTCCGTAGGGTTTTCTGGTATACCAATTGTCTGTCCGGTTTCTTCACCGGTGTCTGTTTCTTTGGGTCCCTTTACGGACCATTGCCCTTTTCTTTTGACTTCGAACTGTGGAGAGAATTTGCTGGGGTTAAATTTGTTAATGAAATTGAATGCAGTAATTCATTGTTCCTCTGATGGAGTACAGCTGACGGTTTCACCACAGCAACTTCCTAATTCTCAGTTTCTGATTCGACCTTTGCCTCCTGAGTTTAGCATTGTCCCGGAATGTTTATGGGCGGTTGACGACAATGATGTCGGGGTACTACAGATTGAGCCCGTTAAAATAGTTTTGAAACATGGAGTTAAACTACCACACATTCCGCAGTATAAAATATCAGTTGAGGGCGAGCGTGCTTTGAAATGCATTGTCTCCGATTTTGTGCATCGTGGGGTGATCGAGGAGATTACAGGTAGTTTGTGTAACAGTCCGATCTTGCCTGCATATAAGAAAGGCGACAATGCAATCCCATACCGGTTCATAATTGATCTTCGTGCTATTAACAGAGTTGTCGCCCCACAATTTCCAATCGTGCCTGATGTAACAATGATATTGACAATGATCCCTGCTACGGCTACGCACTTCAGCGTTGTGGATTTAAAAAATGCTTTCTTTAGCATTCCGATACATACGGAAAGTAGATATTTCTTTGCGTTCACCTTGGGGGGACGTTCATTTACATTTACTAGGGCACCTCAAGGGTATACTGAAAGTCCAAGCATTTGTAGTAGAGCTTTGAAAGAGCAGCTCGACACCCTTGAATTGCCACCTGCTTGTACACTGCTTCAATATGTCGATGATTTGCTTTTGGCTGCAGACTCTGAAAGTGCTTGTAAAGAAGGCACTGTACTGTTGCTTGTTCATCTAGCTAAAAATGGTCATAAAGCTTCGCTCAAAAAGTTTCAATATTGTTGTCAGGAGGTCGCCTATTTAGGCTACCCCCTGTCAAAGGAGGGGAGAAGATTGACACCTGAAAGAATAAAACACATTTCTGGCATGTCTGTTCCAAATACACAGAAGGAAGTCAGAGCCTTAATAGGTATGGGTTCTTACTGTAGGTTGTGGATCCCAAACTTTTCACTAGTGATAAAACCGATGTTGGCTTTGACAAAGAAGGGCATGTCTCTGCCACTGCCATGGAAATCGGAACATCAACGATTATTTGAGCTTCTCAAAACCGCGTTATGCTCTGCACCGGTTCTGGGTACTCCAAATTATGACAAGGCCTTTGTGTTGTTTGTGCATGAATATGATGGATGTACTTTGGCTGTGTTAACACAGGAACACGGAGGGAAGAATAGGCCGTGCGGCTACTACTCCTCCGACCTTGATCCTGTCGCATGCGCTTTGCCAAGATGTTTGCGAGCTGTCACTGCTGCTGCCGTGTCTGTAAAACAGAGTGAGGGAATGGTCCTAGGCCATGATTTGATTTTGATGGTACCTCACTCTGTAGATATCCTATTGAACAAAACCCAAACGCAACACCTCACCTCTGCACGGCTAACAAGGTATGAATTAATTCTGTTTGCCCCTCACATTCAAATTAAGAGGTGTTGTGTTCTTAATCCGGCTGAACTCTTACCTTTCCCGCAAAACACTGTTTGCGGTGACGAAGAATTACATGACTGCCTGTATACCACTGAACAAGAAAAGAAGGGCGGTATAGATCTTATAGATACTCCTTTGGACAATGCAGAAGGGGAGCTGTTTTGTGATGGCTCCTGCTTCAAACTTTCAGATGGTACATCTACAGCTGCTTACGCAGTTACTACGTTGAGTAAAGTTGTTGAAACTAAGAGAATTTCGTATAACTCCGCGCAGGCCGCAGAGATTATAGCATTGACCCGAGCTTGTGAACTCTCCGAAGGGCGTATAGTAAATATATATACTGATAGCCAGTACGCCTTTGGGGTGGCTCACATCTTTGGGAGGCTCTGGTCAGAAAGAGGGTTCCTGACCTCACATGGGACCAAGATTCAGCATGGCCCCTTGATAGTGCAATTGCTCTCGGCACTCTCGCTCCCTAGGCAGTTAGCGATCATGAAATGTACAGCACATCGTAAGGTCATAGATGATGTGGGAAAAGGGAACGCTTTTGCGGACCTGATAGCCAGGCAAACGGCCACAGACCTTAGCACGGACATGTATGCTCTAAGGGAAATGAAAGATGCTTATGTAATGGATGAAGGTATTGGGTCTATGCGAGATATTCAAACTGATGCCACAATAGAAGAATCTAAAAGGTGGGCCGAAGGAATGGGGAAACTAGATGATGATGGGTGTTCGGTGGATACATCTGAAGGAAAATGGTTGCTCCCTGATTCATATGTGCTGGCAATGGTTACGATGGCACACGGTCCTACACATGTGTGTGCTCAGCAGATCACGAAAATGTTAGAACAAGTCTGGGTGAACAACAAGATTCCGGAGACTGCTCAACGTCATGTCCGGAACTGTATGATCTGCTTGCAGCACAATGTGGCAAAGGGGACAGTAACTCCAAGGGGAAGCTTTGGGCCCCCTTCTGTTCCCTTCAAGGTCATTCACTTTGATTTTATTGAGATGGAACGGTGTAACAATCTAAAATATGTTCTTGAAATTATCTGTGCTTTTAGTAAATGGGTCGAGGCTTTCCCCGTTAAAGATGTTACTGCCATGACCACTGCAAAGACTATGGTAAAAGAATTCTTTCCTCGATTTGGGCTCCCAAGGGTAATTTGGTCGGACAATGGTCCTCATTTTGTTGCAGCAGTAATTTTGCAGATATGCACAGCGTTACATATTGAGAAACAATTTCACTCAGCCAGACATCCTCAAAGTGCTGGGTTGGCGGAAAGACATAATGGTATCTTAAAGAATAAGCTTGCAAAAACATGTGCCGATACCAAGCTGAAATGGCCAGATGCCTTACCTATTGTATTATTAGCTATGCATACCACACCTCAAACTAAGACTGGGCTTTCTCCATTTGAGGTAGTAATGGGGAGGCCTGCTAACATTTGGGGTCTCCCAAAGCCTAAAGCCCTGAGAGAGGTGGAAAATGTATTGCTTGTAGATTACTGTAACCAGTTAACTAAAAACCTGTATTTCATTTATCACCAGGTTTAATCAGCTTTACCTGTACGTTTTATGGGCCCAGGACACGATATACAGCCTGGAAGTTGGGTCCTAGTGAAGGCCTACGAAAGGTCTTCCTGTCTCGCTCCTCGTTGGAAGGGACCCTACCAGGTGCTGTTGGTCACCCGGACAGCAGTGCGGGTGGCTGGGAAGAAACACTGGATCCACGCGACGCATGTCAAGAAACTTCCTCACCCAACGCCACACGTTACAGAAGAAGCAGAACCCCTCGCTGATGCTACAGTCTCTGATCTTGGAGTAGCAAACAGCGCTGTGAGTGCGTCAGAGAATTTCTCTGAGCCCGTGGAGCTTGGGGAACAGTCCATTTCGTCTCTGCACTCTCTTGAAAAATCACTTCCGGAAAACACTGTTTCAAGTTCTGCGACTTCCGTCGCCTCTGATACGTCGCTTCCCTCAGGAAGTGACGACACCTTATTTTCGGATCAAACAGTCTTGGGTACCACCAGGTACAACCTTCGACGAAAGAAATAGAACTACGGCACAGGTTTTTCTGTGCATTTGGAAAAGATAAGTGGTTGAAAGTTTTTCTTTTGTATAAGAAAGTTTCTGTTGAACAAAAGGGATTCTGCTGGCTAGGGTTGGGAAGGACTAAGAAATCGCGCGACCGTAGCGTCGCCAGCAACGAACATTGGGGTCGTCGATTGAGGAACTACAATGCCTGCCACCTCCACTGCTGCTCCCCGCACTGGACTTGTGAATAGGGGGGTGACCAACTTGGACAATGAACAATGTGCCTGGGCCCCGAAAACGTATTGCTGTGTTTTGATAATGATAATTGGTATTTTTGCAATTACCGCTGTAGGACTTTGGTACTTTGAAGAAATGTATCCTCTAAAACCTCTACTACCAATCGAAATTGTACCAACTGCTTTGACTCCCTCTGTACACCTTCACACTCTGCCCCCTAGAGACTCCCAACATAGACAAAAGTATCATAATAACACTTTAATGATAGTAATGAATGCAACGCATGCCATTTTTAATAAGAGTAATTGTTGGATTTGCACTCATTTACCGCAACATGGGAACAAGGGGCTAGGATGGTATATTCACACTTTACCTTTAACGACTGTTTGCTATGCCTCTCTTAGAGCACTATTCTTTGGCCATTGGAATGATAGCATCTCAGGGAACTATGATGGAACTAATTTGAATGATTTCGAGAAACGTGAATTGACTCCCCTGGGATGCTCGCTTTTTGCGAATAGAAGTAATCCTAACGTTGCTTCTATTAGGCCGTCTGATAAACTATCTCTTCCCTTTCAAACTCTAATTTCCTTTAAAATGGCTCCGATAGGCAATAAGGACGCCGTGCCTCCTTCCTACTCTATAAATCATAGCCCTGATTCAGTCCCCTTTTGTGTACAAAGAAATGGCACTCGGCCAATGGGAGATTTTGAAGGTTGTGTGAACATTGTAAATTTGACTGGAGAAAACAGGCCTCTCTATGTAGGGGGGCCTGTCTATTTTGTTTGTGGTAGTTTAGCATTTCCCTGGTTGCCCAAGGATTGGCAGGGAACCTGTTATTTAGGAATCCTGTTACTTGGGGTATTTGTAGCTAGTACATTGGAGGTTTCTAAGGCTCGCCCACGGCGGGACAAGAACGGAGATACCCCTGGGCAAGTATTGGGAGATATAGGAAAATCAGTTGTGCCCTTTTGGGGACAGATAACAAACTCTGAGAACATTAGGGGATTATCAAGGGTACTGGAGAGAACGATCAACCGGACCATGGACATACTCTACAATATGACACTTGAACAAAAAGCAATAAGATTGGTAGCACTCCAAAATCGGATGGCATTAGATGTCATTCTGGCAGAACGAGGTGGAGTATGCAAATTGGTGGGGTCCGCTTGCTGTGTTTTCGTACCAGATTCCTCGCCGACAATTTTTAAAGCAATACAGAACTTACATATCCTTAGTTCTGAAGTACATATCCCTGTAGGAGATTGGAATCTTAGCACCTGGTTTTTGGATTCTTTACGATCTTGGTGCTGGAAGTTGCTTTCTGTCATTCTGGTTATATTGGGGATCCTGCTATTCCTTTGTTGCTGTTTTCAATGTCTTCCGAGTATATGTGGAATGCTAGGGGGATGTTGTGCCCAGGCAGTGAGCACAATAGGGCATAGAATATATGCCCCAGATACAGCATCTAAAGAGTTTGTGTTACAAGAGGTTCTGATGAACGACCTAATGGCTATAGATATTACAGACAATGATTCGGGATGTATGGATGACAATGCATGGAGTTATTTGCAAAAGTATTAGAAATGATATTAGCACTTGGAGGGTCTGTTGGAATTGAAATAATATTATGCCTCCTATCGCAGTAAATTGAATGTGTATTGGCCTACGCCAAGTTGTCTAAAATATCATGTGAATAGACTCTGCGGCAAGGTCTTGACCTTAACGAAAAGTAATGTAACTCGCCATCTTGGATTTAGCCGCCATTTTAGGTCCTCTTGTAGATGTGCAAGTCACCCTGAACATCAAATTGGAGGCTGAATGACATTCTGAGTGAGATTCTGGCCGTTGTGACCTCCGCACACACGAATAATTAATATGCCTGCAGGCCACTTGTCGGGGTCCCAAACTGAGTCCTTGTCCTATTGCTGACCTATGTGTAAATGAACAACTGTATCAGCGAAACTGATCAAAACACATAAATTATAGGGTTGACCTGGCAAGGAACTCTAGGCCTGATCCCAAGAATGGTTAACCCGCGAGAGGGTTGGCCAAAGGCTGGACAAATCATATAAAAGACCCATATTCCAATGTACGGTCTCTCTACTAATGCATCGAACCTTCGTTGAAGTTCATTACGTTACTCCGAGAGCCGAATAGCTATCCGTTTGTCAATTGACTTTGGTAACTGTTGTAGCTTTTAAATAAAGCACTTGTATGTTCTTTGTAACCTGTGTTGGTGTGTTTCCTTTGGGCTTCCCAGCCTCATAGCAATTTTTATGTTTTCACACCTTGACCGCGGGCCGTTATATATGTTATTTTATATCATGTCATGTTGTGTTATTGTGACTTGTACCACACACCGCTGCCATTTTTCCTTGTCTGCAGGTGCTCAGGCAGATCTGAAAAGGAAGGGGGGTTGGGAAGGTTCGGTGGGCTGAGATGGAGAAGCTCAAGAGAGCTTTGTTGTGCAGTTCGTAGCTTCAGTTCGGATAAACGGTCACTGTGTTTTGGTATGGGTTTGGTAGATTGACATATGTGTGTTGTATGCAGGTATTTCCTGCGTGTGTTGGGTGTTGTGGAGAGATGGTAGAGTGTTTGTGGTTTCGTTGTTTGTCAGAGGCTTGTGTCAAGTCAGTCATGTAACGGGTGGTGGATGTGCTGAGAGTTAGAGAGTTAGAGGGTGACTAGTAGGGTTGGTTTTCTTGAGTTGGGTTGGCCCTTTCGCTTAGTCTCGTTCCCGGTATGTTTGTGGTTGATTTTTGAGTTGTCCATTCTTGCAGAGTTCTCTTGCCTTCTGGTGGGTGGATATATTTTTCATTCTGTAGCTTTTCATCAGCTGGGAGTGTTACAGGGCCATGTTTTTGGCAGCTTCCTGAAATTGGGGTGATCCTCTGTCGTTCGTATTTCCTTTGGGAGCGAGTTCCAGAGCTTCACAGTATGCAGGAAAATTGAGACGGATGTTGTTTCTGGATCTTAGTGCTTGTGTTGGTTTGTAGATGGTGATTTTGTCATGTATGCATTCCGGTCCTTGGCCGTGGATCGTTCTGTGTGTTATGCAGAGTGTTTGATTGTCAGCCAATGCTATGTCTGCAGTGCTGGTCTGATGCGTTCATTTCTTATGCCGGTCAGAGAATATTTCCCCAGACACAAACTCCCCTCATGACTCCACACTTAGGATTGCTGCTCCCTGTTTGCACCACGCTCTATTCGCTCATTTATTGCACCATGCTAATTGCATCCGTGTGATATCTGCCCTGTCTGCTGGAAATTGCACTTTGATTGCACTCTGACGATATCTGCCCTCGCCTGCACCATATTGTTGTCTGGGCTCCCTCTTGAACCAATACAACATGTCCTGATTGAGTGAATCCCTGTGACATTGCCCCCCCCCCCCCAATGCAACCTTGTGATATTAGTCCTTGAGTATCGCACGTGATATTTGCTTCTGATTGCAAACTTGTGATATTTGCTCCTGACTGCACTGCTGTGGTATCTGTTCCTTGTCTACACCCTTTGATTGCAGCATTGTGATATTTTGTAATTGATTCCACAGTGCTGATTGCAGCCTTAGCGTATCTACTCTGTCTTGAAATTGCACTCTCTTAAAAGCTGGCTTTGCCTGCACCCCACTGATATCCTCGCCGCCCTACGTTCTCCCCATTGAACCCTCTGAAAATGTGCTCCTTCATTGCACACATGTGTCATTGTCTCCTGATTGCACCCTTGGGATATTTGCTCCTGATGACCTCATAGGGTATTTGCTTCTGTGCGCCGCCTTGTGCTATGTGTTCCCGTTACAGCCATACATTTGCCCCTGATTGCACCATTCTGATAGGAGATTTGATTTCATTATTTTGTATTTGCAGTGAGCGTAATTCTACGGTAGCGGGCAGACACTGCTTGCATCTGGGCACTGATATTGACAACGAGAGTCTGTAATCAAAAGTTAAGCGACAATAAAAAATAACTAGGGGAAGAGGTGAGTTTTTAGGTTGAAATGAAAATTCTATAAGGAAGACAGTAGCTGAATCAGAAGTTTGTGCCAGAGGTGTGGACCTAAGACTGAGAACCACTTGTCTCCTTAGGCTAAGCATCGTATTAAAGGAACATGAAGCAAAGGCTGAGTAGAGGTGCGCAGTGGATGCACTGCGCGCCGATAAATGACTGTGCCCTTTTTTCTTTGTTTGTCTTGTATTGATAACTCTGTGCCCTGAGGCTTGTGGGCATGGAGTGCCATTTACACATTAAATAATAATTATAATAACTAAGTTCAGAATTTTAAAGATTGTACGTTGAGAAATCGGAAGTCAGTGCATCAAATGATTAGATAGAGGTATCAGCAAATTTAGGAACTCTAGGAAGTTACAGATGACGCATCTGGTATCCCGGTGATCCGGCATAAAGAGCCCTGTGCTCCTGATCACAGCAACATGATATGCCTCTTGGTAACATCCATATGATATTTTCCCTCGATTTAACCCTTCTGACATTTGCTACTCATTACATCCATGCGGTATTTGCTCATGATTGCAGTAACATCATATTTGCTCTGAATGGCACCCCTGTGATACTACCATTAATGCACCCTGTGATACTTGCTGCTAATCACAACCATATGATATTTGCCTATTAATGCACCCCCATGAAACTACTATTAATGCATCCCTGTGATACTTGCTGCTAATCAGAACCATGTGATATTTGCCCATTAATGCGCCCTGTGATACTTGCTGCTAATCAGAACATATGATATTTGCTCTGAATGGCACCCTTGTGATACTTCCTGCTAATCAGAACCATATGATATGTGCCCATTAATGCACCCTTGTGATACTTGCTGCTAATAACCATATGATATTTGCTCATTAACACACCCTTGTGATACTTGCTGCTAATCAGAACCATATGATATTTGCTCATTGATGCACCCTTGTGATACTTGCTGCTAATCAGAACCAAATGTTATGTGCCCATTAATGCACCCTCGTGATACTTGCTGCCAATCAGAACCATATGCTATTTGCCCATTAATGCACTCTTCTGATACTTGCTGCTAATCAGAACCATATGATATTTGCTCATTGATGCACCCCTGTGATATTTGCTGCTAATCACAACCATATGATATTTTCTCTGAATTGCAGCACTGTGATACTTGCTCCGGATTACAACAGTATAATATTTGCTATGGACTATGATCATGATATGATATGATAAGTCATTTATAACACGCCTTTACATGCATTTCATAGGCTATGTGCTCCTGATTGTACCCTTGTGATATGTATGTCTTTTAATACACATGCACATACTTTATCCCTCATAGCACCCTTATGATATTTATCCTGACATACTCGCTCCTTCTTGCACTCTTCTGATATTTGCTCCTAGTTACACCCAGCTGGGGGTAGATCTCTGTCTTCGGCTAGGGCCACCCTCAGGAACAGCCTCCCTGCCTCTCTAAAACTGGAAGAGAATCATCTCCGGTTCCGGTAGCACCTCAATATCTTCCTCTTTGCTTCTGCCTTCGCCCGCCCTCTCCCCTGCTGATCTGCTCTCTCTCGGCACTGTGCACCTGGCCACCCTCTGTCCTCCGGGCCCAGGTACCTACTCACCCTGTCAGCCTCCCGCAGCCTCTGGGCCAACCCTTGCACTGGGGTCTGTATCTGTACCCATACACCCCCCTTTTTATTCTTCCTGCACTTATCAGACCTACCCTGTCTGCTGCCTTACACCGAGCACTTGCCACTTGCTGGCTGCACTAGCACTGTGTGTTGCCTTTATTATTTATTTATTTATTATTTGTCTGTCTCTGCTCTGCACTTTCCACTTCTCCCCCCTTTCATGCACTTCATGCACTTGCGCGTTCTCAATGTCACTGGGCCTAGTAAGATCGCTGTTTTGTTCTCCCCTGTTCCCCTCCCTTGCCTTGTCGCGCTCTGAAACACTTGTGTACCAGCGCCATAGAAATAAAATATCAATTCAATTCAATGTGATCTTTGCTCCTAATTTCACCTATAGATCTGCTTCTGATTGCAGCCTTCTGATATTTGCTTCAGGCTACATCCATTCATGTGCTCATGATTACGTCCATATGTTTTATTTCTTTGTATTTATGTATTGGGTATTTATAATGCACCTATGCACAATGTATTTCGAGATGCAATGCTCATCCTTTTCCTCAAAATGCTGCTGTAAGGCTCATTTGCAAAGTATGTTCGATAATGATTGCACTCTTGCCATATATGCTCCTAATAACACCTATCTATTTCTTTCAGATTGCAAACTTCTGATATTTGCTCCAGGCTGTATCCATGAATTTGCTCATCATTACAACCATGTGGTAGTTGCTTCCGGTTTCATCCATGGGACATTTGTTCATTATTTCATCCTTATGATATTTGCATTTCATTACTTGAAAATATGTGTCCTGACGGCATCCATATTATGTTCACTTCTGAGTGTCACCTTTGCGATATTTTCTTTGTGACTACAACCAATGATATCTGCACCTGTGTGAGTTTTACCCAGGTAAAAAGGTGCTTCATGACTGTGCATTTCTGATTTCTTCTACATGATCGAGCCCTAGCGATATTGTTCCTGACTACACCCTGTGATATCTGCTACTGATTACACCCTTGGCATATTTGCTCCTTGACTCCACCCTCTGATATCTGCTTCTGATTGCCCCTCTGGGATATTTACTCCTTGGCTCCACCCTGTGATATATGCTTTTAATTGCCCCTCTGGGATATTTGCTCCTTGACTCCACCCTCTGATATCTGCTTCTAATTGCCCCTCTGGGATATTGACTCCTTGACTCCACCCTGTGATATCTACTTCTGATTGCACCGTTGCAATATTTCGTCCCTGACTCCGACCTGCGATATCTGCTTCTGATTGCACCATTGGTACATTACTCCTTGACTGCACCCTGTGATATCTGCTTCTGATTACACCATTGGTATATTGCTCCTTGACTGCACCCTGTGATAGGTGTTTCTGATTGCACCTTTGGGATACTACTCCTGGATTCCACCGTGTGATATCCACTTCTGATAGTACCCTTTGGATATTTACTCTTTGACTCCACCTTGTGATATCTGCTTCTGATTGCACCATTGGTATATTGTTCCGTGACTGCACCTTGTGATATGTGCTTCTGATTGGACCTATGGGATATTTGCTCCTTGACTCCACCATGTGATATCTGCTTCGATTTGCACCTTTGGGATATTACTCCTGGATTCGACCCTGTGATATCCACTTCTGATTGGACCTTTGGGATATTACTCCTGGATTCCACCCTGTGATATCCACTTCTGATAGTACCCTTTGAATATTTACTCCTTGACTCCACCCTGTAATATCTGCTTCCGATTGCACCTATGGGATATTACTCCTTGATTCCACCCTGTGATATCTGCTTCTAATTGGACTTTTGGGATATTACTCCTGGATTCCACCCTGTGATATCCACTTCTGATAGTACCCTTTGGATATTTACTCCTTAACTCCACCTTGTGATATTTGCTTCTGATTGCACCACTGACACATGTGTTCCTTGATTCCATCCTGTGATATTTGCTTCTGATTGCACCGTTGGGATATTTACTCTTTGATTCAGCCCTGTGTTATCTGCTTCTTATTTCACTCTTGGGGTATTTATTCCTTGACTCCACCATGTGGTATCTGCTTCTTATTGCAACATTGGGATATTTAAACCTGGACTCCACCCTGGGATATCTTCTTTAGATTGCACCCTTGGGATATTTACTCCTTGACTCCACTGTGTGATATTTGCTTCAGATTGGACCCTTGGATATTTGCTCCTTGACTCCACCCTGTGATATCTGCTTTGGATTGCCCCGTTGGTATATTACTCCTTGACTGCACCCTGTGATATTTGCTTCTGATTGAACCCTTGGGATATTTGCTCCTTGACTCCACCCTGTTATATCTGCTTCAGACTGCACCCTGGGGATATATACTCCTTGACTCCACCCTGTGATATGTGTTTTGGATTCCACCCTTGGGATATTTACTCGTTGACTCCACCGTGTGATATCTGCTTCTGATTGCACCCTTGGGATATTACTCCTTGACTCCACCCTGTGATATCTGCTTCTGATTGGACCCTTGAGATATTCTCTCCTTGACTCCACCCTGTGATATCTGCTTCGGATTTCACCCTTGGCATATTTGATCCTTGACTCCACCCTGTGGTATCTGCTTCTACTTGGACCTTTGGGATATTACTCCTTGGCTCCACTCTGTGATAACAGCTTCTGATTGCACCTTTGGTATATTACTCCTTGAATCCACCCTGTCATATCTGCTTCTGATTGCACCCTTGGGATATTTACACCTTGACACCGCCCTTTGATATCTGCTTCTGTTTGCATCCTTGGGATATTACTCCTTGACTCCACCCTCTGATATCTGCTTCTGATTGCATCCTTGGGATATTACTCCTTGACTCCACCCTCTGATATCTGCTTCTGAATGCACCCTTGGGATATTTACACCTTGACGCCGCCCTGTGATATCTGCTTCTGATTGCACCCTTGGGATATTTACACCTTGACTCCACCCTGTGATATCTGCACCTCAGTGAGATGTGTCCATCCACCGTATTCCATGTATGGCAAAGTGTACCTGTCTAAGCAATGATGCCTTGTTTGGTGACTATATCACGTGACAATGGCCGAACACACAAGTTAATAGGCCCACGCATAGCAAGGGCTGTCAAATAGGGTGGCAAGCAATTACTACCCGTTAT
The DNA here is from genome assembly GCF_040938575.1 of Ambystoma mexicanum. Classification (NCBI taxonomy): domain Eukaryota; kingdom Metazoa; phylum Chordata; class Amphibia; order Caudata; family Ambystomatidae; genus Ambystoma; species Ambystoma mexicanum. The sequence goes on along the minus strand of NC_090929.1, from coordinate 57,162,858 downwards.
GGCCTTCCAAACAGGGCATTACTGTTCTTAATACACAAGCACAACTTCTGAGGCGCCAAGGAACTTTTAAGTTAGTATAAATTCCATGCAGAGCACGTGACTTCACTTGTACTTACACAAATCATATAAGAAGTCAGGGTGGAAATGATGGCTGGGGATATGTAGGGGGAACTCTGCGTTCAAGGAGTCAGGTGAGTGCATGTGGGCGGGTGCTTGGGACGGGGTGGCTGCAGTCGGGTGCAGGAGGATGGGAGGCACAAGCAAGCAGGAGGCAGAGGGGATTGGGGCGAGAGGAGGGCTTCCAGCAGGCTGCTCGGAGTACCAGTAGATAATGCCCGCAAACCTAATAAACTGATTGGCTGCTCACTGATCTCACGGTGCGATTGATGCGTTTTCAACATGTCTTAATATCTTGAAAAGGTTGCAGGTAAACTACATGCAAAGAGTTCACCCAGACAAGTTAGGAAAGCCAACATCACCCCCTCAGCCCCCCACCCCCATCTCCCCCGTCGCCCCTCAGAAGACAAACAAGACTCAGCAACAATAATACCTGAAACTGACGAAGGACCCGAGATGGTCCTAATGAGCAGAGATGACCACGTGCAGAAGGCTCCCTCCCACCAGCGAGCCATGCACTTGCCAGTGTGCATTAATAGAGCAGGCGTTTCAGCACGATGGTTAGAAATACATCGTATCAAAAATAGGTGGCTAGGCGGGTGATGATGCAGGTGGGCGGGGGGCAGGTAATGTGGGGGTTACTAATAACAACGGACAGCACAGCGTGGCCGTCAATGAAGGCACAACACATACGTGTGCTCCGATTATCATATACAGTTTGATAGATTGCCTGTACACCGGAGCAGAAGGCGGATTCAAGGGGGGCTTTTAGGGGTGTTCCGGGGGACCAGACCAAGGCGCAGGGTTCAGGTAAGGTCACCTTCCAGGGAGAGGAGTCCGAGTTTAAGGGCAGATTTAAAACCACAAATAATGGTGTTTTTTGATCTGAGGGCCAGGGGATTCCAGTGGTGAGTGTCAGGGAGAGAAAAGAGGCAGAAACAAGCGGCAGCACAGCGTGGTTATAAGCGGATACATAATGAACAAGTCGCACTTGAAGAGGCAGAAGCACCGCGTGGCCGGAAGTGCCTCTGAAGTGCCTGTTCGCGCCTGGGAGAGTCCTACCTTCAGCTATGCAATATGCTGCTTTCTGCGCTCGAATTGCACCCTGGACTTGGAACTCTAGTAACTTCTTTGCTTGGACTTGAGTTGATTTGAGTGGACTTATGTTGAAAACATAATATTTACTTTGCTTCTTTTCTCTCAGTTTACTAGAGTTGCCATGGGCCCCGCCCCTCAATACAGCACCCTTCCCATTTAAGGCACAGACACGCGCCTCCGTAAGTGCGTCTGAAGTGCCTGTTGGAGCCCGTTCGGCTCTGGGCGGCTCCTATGTTTCTTTTCTTTTCGGATCTGCCCTAAAAACCCCACACTTAGCATGCGCCCTTCCGCTCTCTGTGTCTCGTGCTTACACGAGTATCGACCCTTCTGTCAGCTCGTGAACCGTGCGTTGAAGAGCTTCGCGTGGGGCACGATTCAATCTGTAAGCGGTAAGATCACGTATTATTCTAATTGCATCTGCACTTTTGATGATCTATTTCACCATGTCATAACATCTGATACTTTGCAATTATGCAACTTAATGGAACCGCGCCTGAGGTCACCTACAAGTGCTATGGATACATATGTGACGCTTGGTGCATTGTGTTGTTACAATCACCCCTGCATTTTTCCATTTGTACCCATAGCCAATAAGCCAAATTCTACTCATTCTTCCGTTTCCCTTTATTTTCCCTTTCAGAAAATTAGCTGGAATGAGACAGCTTTAAAATGGCAAACTTGGCCGCAGTTTAATTTTCACAACAAAAGAATCACTGCACACATTTAGTGAAATTCAGTTTGTAAGTGTGGTGCCTGCTCCATGTGCAATCCGCCTGCTTCCCACTATTCCTTTGCTTAAAGTCCATAGTAGGCCCAACTCTCCCCACCCTTTGTGCCTGAGCCTACACTGGCCCTGCGGGTGTCCGTGGGCGGGGAGAGCGCTGTTTCTTTTGGGGGGAAGCTGAGCCCTTGTTGTTAGGCGCGTTACAAATGCCATATCATATCATACCACCATACGCCCCGGCCATTAGACTCCCAGGAGGTGCTGGTCTGATAAAAGCGAAGACCCTTCCGGCTTCCTCCTGGCTCATTCGGAGTCTGTCTCTTGTGCTTGGTCGCCCAAACACCGCCACGCCACTTGGTGGATTACCGTCCACCGTGGCTCCCCCTTTCTCCTGCTTCCTTTTATAGCTCCAAGAGCTTTGTACACATATTGCAGTAAAAGAGCTCCATTTTTTTAAAACATTTTTTTAAAATTTGTTTTAGTTGTATTACAACTTTTCAAATTTCATTAACATATAAATAACATTAATATACAAAACACGATAATTGTCAATCTTACAAGGCTAAAAGATAACACATTCTTGCAATACCCGTTATCACATAATTAATAACAATTCTTTTTATACAACTAATCACACTAATTCATACTATTTACAAAATTCCACTTAAATTCTACTTGACTGGACTTTTCCTCTTACAACCCACCAGTTACCTGATAGCCTTATAGATAATACATTACCCGTTTCACCCCTCTAACCCAGGGAGCTCAATCTGAAAGAATTGCACTATGGCAATCTGGAGAAAACAGCTCATGCCATCTGTCATCACTCTCCATCGGTCTTTGTACTACCTGAGTATGTGCAAAACATCTGGTTCGTACATCACAAAGTGCTACACATTCCACGAGCAGATGTTGCAGAGTCTCTCTTTGTTCTTTCACAGAACAATATCTACAGTAATTTTGTGCTTGTTCCAACATTTTCCTTTTACAAAGGACATCCCTTATATACCATAGATTTAACCGAGATCTTGCGTATCCCATTCTTACTTTAGGAGAGGGACTTTTTAACAAGTAGTCTGACATCAACCCATATCTTTTTATACCAAGTAAGAGTATGTCAAAGTCCTTATATTGGGAACACCTTGTCATATTTGCTACCCAATCAGCCAGATGTACTTTTCCCTTTGCTCTAACAGGCTTTGATAATAATAACTCTACCGTGGTATCAGCCTGGCCTAATTCTTTAAATACATGCTTCCTCCACTTTGCAGCGAAGGGGTTTACAGATTTCAGCAGATAATGTGCAATCACTTTCAAAATATTATTACTTCCGTTTTCCAGAAGGCATTTGCGTAACAAGGCACACTGTTTCCAGGATACTTGAGCATACATAGATGTCAATCCCAGCTCATAGCGCAAAATAGCTATCGGTACAGAATTAGGCAGGCATAGAATCTGTTTCCAATAACTTGACTCTAGTTGATCCCAGTAACACTTTTCTCTTGGCAAAAACTCTTCAATGCCGTACAGCAATATTGGGAGAACCTTCATTTTATAAAATAAAACAACATGTTTCATGGAAAACTTCCCATACTTCCCGATCAACAATCGGGATTGCGAAACAAGCTGTTGCATTTTATGCTTTCTTACTAGGTCTTCGGTTTGTTTGCATATTACATTGTTGATAAACACCCCAAGATATTTATACTGGGTTTTAGTCTGTACGGTTTCATTTTGAATTCTCCACAAGAAGCTATTACTCCTAGTGATTTGCTGTTTTCCACACTTGAGGATTTGGGTCTTTGCAATGTTAATTTCCAACCGATTAGCTTGTACATAGAGGCCCAACTTGGTCAGCATATTTTGAAGGCCTTGTGGTGTTTGTGACAGTAATACAAGATCATCGGCATATATCAAATAGGCAGTTTTTTAGCCTCCTAGTTTTGGCATGTCACCAGTACAATTACTGAATTTGAGCCCTAGATCTAAAATGAAAAAATTGAATAGAAAGGCTGCGAGGGAACACCCTTGCTTTAAACCTCGCTCTGTTTTAATTACAGGAGTTAATTTGCCATCAAGAGAAATCCTAACTCTCACTGACGTATTTGAGTGAAGTAAAATTATCAATGAGAGTAGGCAGTCTGGGCAATCATGTTTCTTCAATTTTTGATAGCAAATTTCTATCCACTGAATCAAATGTGGCTCGGAAATCTATAAACCCCAGATATAGTGGATTATTTCGGTTTATTTGTTGGGCTTGAATCATATTTATCGAAATAATATTCGGGATCGTACCTAGCCCAGCCATAAAACCTGCTTGAGAAGGGTCAATAAGCCCTTTTTCTTTCATCCAAGTCTATAGCTGCTTAAGAATGATCTTGGCAAATAGTTTCCCTGGAATGTCTAAAAGGGAGATGGGTCTATAGCTCAAAGGAGACGCTCTCTCTCCCTTTTTATATATCGGGACTATGATGGCTTGAGTCCAAGACTCGGGCAAGGACTGAGTCACATTCACTGTGGAGAAGATCTTAAACAGAATTGACGTCCAAATATCTGGATTCTCTTTTAGATGGAAGTTGGACAACCCATCAGGACCACTAGCTTTAGAGTAACTTGCAGATTTAATGAGGTTTAAAATTTCAGACCATTCAAATTCTAAACAGAAAGGAGGAAGTGATTTCATAAATCTATTGATATCTCTCCCTTTACCGGAGCATACAACATGCTAAAATGATCAACCCATAGTTGTGACGAAACCGCTGTCGATTGTCTAACTAGCTGTGGGGAAGAGATGGATTGATTTATCATATCCCACATCCTCGCAATATTCTTGCTGGCTAGCATTTTTAACATACTAAATCCGTCCTCTTGTAACATGGAAGCTTGGTGCGATTTTAGCCAATTTCTGTAGCGCATTTTAAGAGTTTTCGTTAATTGCTGACATTGAGGGGAGAGCACATTTCTCAAATGCCTAAGATCAGCTCTGAGTTGTGCTTTACGAACCTTGATTTCAGGGTCAAAGTAGTGTGAATGGACGCGCTTCGGGGCTACTGTAGCTCTATGCTGTTTTATAGCTTGAATAGTGTCGGTGTACACATATTTCGACTTCCCTGACCATGAGTCAGGCTGCTCAGACATATATCTCAGCTTGCTCCATTCCCATTGGAATGATGAACACCATCTTTTAAAAAATATTCTGGGGTTTTTAAGTTGATCAGGCCATGTCTGATGTGTTGGAAGCCTCTGCCTTTGCAGAATTTAGACATGGCACAATTAAACTTCTTACTTGATCTTTCAACTGCCGCGTGGTTCTCAGGTTCCCCTCCATTCTGGCCTGGGAATTTCAAATCATTCCCCCCCAGGGGGATGACCAGCACATCTGGCCTCTGCTGCTTACCCAGCAGCTTCTGTAGGAGCCCTTTCAGCTGTACCCATTTCAACCCTGGCAGCCCATGCCATCAGATCGGTACTCGCCGGTCATTAGCTCCTCCTGCTGTGGTGTCCAGCTAGCCCCGGCCCTTGAAATAAACGAGTGCCACACTACCCAAACGGAGCGCCTCTTCCTCCTCTGTGAAGCTGGTAATGAGAAGGAGATGAGAAGGCATGTTACTTTACATTTTCTCTGGCCTGATGTACCTTTTAAAACACCCCGAAGACCATCTTCCTAACTTCTTGATGTCTTCCGCCACTAACCCCCCAGCTGTTGCGGAGGTGGCCGCTCGATCCTCAAAGAATGGGTCCCAAACCGCCCCTCCGTTAACCCCATTTTTGCCAGTGCCAGTTCCATCACTTTCTTGAACTGGAAGCGGCTCAAGGCGGACGCGTCCCTATGCAACAGCAATGGCGCCCCTGAATCCGACAGCGGACATTGCTGAAAGAAGCTGGCCAAGGCCTCCACCTAGCATACTAGACTCGCATGGATGGCCTGTAGTGTCAATGCCACCCCCTTCCCTTTCTGGTCAGTCTTTGACCTCCGCACATGAATGACCACCTGTGTGCTATTTGCCTGCACATCCCTTAATCACAAGAAGCCATTCCCTTTTACCCCTTTGGTCTCGGGCACTATCTTGCTCACCCTGAGGGCCCCAAAGAACGCCACTGTGAAGGCCGCTGTAAATAGCACTCTCTCTGTTTCGCTGTTGCATACTATATTCAGGCATTTAATTAAACTATGCAGTTTGACCACGTCGATGGGCCGCCTCTCATCCGGCTTCAGAACCGTTTGCTTGGCCCATCCTCTCATGGCCAATGTGATGTTATGCTCCTTGGTGGGGTCCCTTTCACCCCACAGTTTGGCATAATGAGCTATTGCTGCCAAATGACATACCATCCAAGCTCTGGTTTTCCCCCTCTTCCAGCACCAGCCCACAAAGGCTTGCACCGGTAACTCTCTCTGCCCCTCTGGCAGTACGTCCCTTTGAAACGCTGTGAACCGTTCCCAACAAGCCCTGTACCTCTTTGCTGTGCCTGGCGCTAGAGCCGTGTCTATCAGAGAGCTCAGATCACCCCAATCATCCCCCACCAGTGCTCCTTGAATGGGGACATCACCTTCCTTGCTTCTGGGCAGCTGTCTCGGAACTTCTCCCATTGTAAACGAGACAGAGAATCAGCAGCTGTGTTTTTGATGCCGGGAATGTGCCGAGCCCTGACCTCGATGATTAACACCAGCAGGCATTTAGTGAGTTCCCTGAGCAACTTCAACACCCTTACATTGCTTGATGACCCCAGATTAATAATCTGAACCACCGCCAAATTGTCTGACCACAATGACACTTTTTTGTTCTCCAGGTGTCCGCCCCCACAGCTTAAATGGTACTACAATGGGGAATAGTTCCAACAGTGTGATGTCCTTCGCGATTCCCTTCATATGCCACTCTGCAGGCCATGCTTTACCGCATTTTTTGACTTCTTCTTCAAAACAATTCCCACATCCGAAAGGTCCTCCTTTACCTCCGATCCCAAACGGACATGTTGGAAAGCATGCTGTAGACCTACTGTCTTCAGTTCAACACCTCTGGCAAACACTCTCCCTGTGGGTATTACTCTCCCCGCGAAATTAAGGTTACTGCCAGTGACTGCAGCTCCCTCAAGATTGCTTTGTTCTTCCCCTTCAAACCCTTTATGATCCCCTTGAATTTCTGCACCTTGTCCTGCGGGAGCCTGCATTCTTCCTTGACTGAGTCAATTTCAATACACAGGAATGTCAATGTAGTGGCTGGACCGGATGTATACGAATTGTTCGAACTACAATTGTTCGAATTACAATTGACCTTTGCACAATTGACCGAATTGTGAAGGTCAATTGTTACATATATGCGGGGGGAAACCCCCCGCAACCCCCTATTTTATATATAAATATATATATATATACATATATATATATATATTACCAAACCAATATATATATATTTATATATATATATATATATTTGCGGTCAATTGTGCAAAGGTCAATTCGGACCTTCGACTTTCGGTCAATTCGGTAATTCGAACAAATGTGTTCGAACAATTTGGGTAATACCGCTGGACCTACCCTCTTCCTTGCTGCCAGTGGGACCCCCATACTCCCCATCAACCCTTAAAATGCAGCCATGAGTGCCCTGCACTCTTCAGTCCCCTCTTTACCAATGAGTAACAAATCGTCAAGATAATGCAAGATCCCACCTTCCTTCACTTTTTCCTTCAAAGTGAATTCCAGGAAGGTACTGAATGCTTCAAAGTACGATCATGAAATGGCACAACCCATCGGCAGACATTTGTCATAAAAATACTTGTTGTCCACCTTGAACCCCAGCAAGTGGTGGCTATCTTTGTGGATTGGCAAGAGCCTGAACGCTGACTCAATGTCTGACTTTCCCATTAGGGTACCCCTCCATGCCGCTTTTACCATTTGTATAGCGTCATCCAAGGAGGCATAGTGAACCTGTTAAAAGAGAAATTATATTGTGCCTCCTATTGCAATAAATATATGTATATTGGCCTACGCCAAGCTGCTCGAAAGTCTCTTGCGAAAGAATCTGTGTTGCAAGGTCCTGGCCTTAAATCAATGTAAGCCGCCATTTTAGGCCAATCCGCCATTTTAGGATTTGCTGCGTAAAAGTCACCCTGTGAGTTAAAATGGTGCACAATGTCATTCCAAAATACAACATGGCCGTCTTGACCTCTGTACATAGCCAATATGTAACTTGCCTGCAGGCCACTTGTTGAGGTCATGAACTGAGACCTTGTCCTTCGTTGACTTGTGTGTAAGGGATTACTCGTGTAAAGAAACTAAGCCACGAGTATACTATAAAAACAATGTATTCAAATACTGAACATAGAACACTTGTTTAACCGCATTGTATTAATGTTTAAGAAGACTAGCATGGAAAAAACCCAGATCACACAGTTATTGCATAGGCTTGTTGATACATGTATTAAAGGCAAACCAGTTATATGTGGTTGTTCGAGACTTGGCACGAACCCTAGATCAGTGATGTATTAAGTGGAATATTAACCCGAAGTGGAGCTGGACATCGTGCCCACCAAGTGTATAAAAAGCGAATGCATTTTAATGTACAGCGTCTCTCACTGAATACACTGAACCACGCTGGAGTTTGTTGTGTTGTACTGAGGGCCGATAGCTATCTGATTCTGCTCTGTTTTTGTAACTGGATTCAGTATAAAATAAAGTACTTTGTATGTTCCTTTGTAACCCGTGTATGGTGTATTTCCTTTTGGGGTACTCAACCTCGATATTTTGATTTTGTTTTCACAGTTGGCGCCCAAATAGGGACCCTCAAGATTGATGCCGGATTGTTGAAGGTTGACGCAGGCTATCGGACCGAGATCGGATGGTGTGACGAAAAGGCGCCCCACTGAACGAGACGCAACACCTCAGCAGCGCTGCACGACCCGATCCCTGGGTGATGAGCTTGTGGTCTGAGACGGCATCTTGACGAGGGTCCACTTATTGAGGCGGGCAGATTTGCCGAAATCACCATACAGAAGGTAAGATTAGTTAGGTAAGATTCTTTGAAATCCGATCAGACCTCCTTAGGTTTGTTCAGGTGAGTCATGACCCGACTGTTAATTCAACCATGAAAATTTGAATTTGGCGCATTGTATCTGCAGACACAATTATTGACCAGGTAACACCAATAATTTGATATGCCTGGGAAATTGTCTACCTGCTTCAGGGCATTGTTCCGCAGCTATAGACACTCTTTGGAATTTAGCTGTCCGGCACCACAGGAGGGGTCGCCGGCATGTACTATGTACTGTGAGCATGGCATTGGAAGTATAGTATTTAATGACATTTGGCACAAACAAACCAGACATGCCTCCGAACTTCAGTAGCCAATCAATGGTAGTTTCAAAATCCCTCGTATTGAGTATTTACAGTCAATTCTATTAAAGAAACAGGCTAGACCTGCAGCATTTGATGTTTTGCAGAATTGGAAAAAAGAAGTGTTGCAACAACTTAAAAGTCGAGAGAAGCATGCGCGCCGTCATAAGACGAACACCGAAAAAGCATTATTGTATGGTCGACATAAACATTCTGAATCGACTAGAAATATGGACAGGGCTTTCTCACTTGGAATTCAAAAAATATATATCCGTCCAAAGACCTCCATGCTTACGATGAATTTATAGATAAACTGTTAAATGAACGAAGGCCTGGTGCCTCTGCGCCACCTCTGTATGTCCCTCTTCCTGCTGCTTTGCCTCTTCCTCCTGTTATTCCTGCTCTACCTGCTGTTGTTCCCATTGTTCCTGCTCTTCGTAATGTTCCCCTTCCTCCAGCTCCTCCACCTCTTCTTATCGCACCAGTTACAGTACCTCCATTGAATTTGCCTGCTCCCTCTCTTCCAACTGATCCCGAGCCGCTTGTAACCGATCGAGGTGCAGGGTCTAAGGTTGTCACTCGCTATACTGTACCACCGGAGAAGAAACGTGAGTTAATTGCAGGGGCTAAGCATTGTATGGAGAAGGATGATCAAGCTAGTGTTTTTGCCACACTTTGTAATATGGATAATTTTCCTGAGAAAAATGTTTTTATTGAAGGTTTAGGGATTCAGTTATGTGAAATGTGGAGAAAATTAAATAACACAGATCTCCTGCAAGGGTTAAGGGATCTAAATACTTTAGCGTTTTCTAGAGACACTGTGGAGAAGGTAAATGAGCATGTCGAGAGGTTATTTGGGTATAGAAAGGAGATAGAAAAGTTACAGAATGAGGATGACGAGGAGGAAAGTATGTATGTACAGAAACGGTTCCTTCCTTGTCGTAAATCGATATCTGTGGAAGCACGAATTTGTACGAAGGATGCACTTAGATGGATTTCAGATATGTCAATAACTCCAGTTGAAGTATATGACACGTATAGTCAGTATATGCCAGAAATGCAGAGGACAGTGATAGAGGTAATGATAGAGTACCTACAGGATGATTGTGTAAAAAGAAAGATTAGTTGTCCCACAGAGTTATTGAGTATTTACAAGACAGCTTTTTCACTTGACACTTCTTCGACTGTTTAAGCACTTGACTTGGCTCTGTTGCTTAGTAAGCGTTCGGAGTCACCTACTTCTCAGTTGCCTATGAGAGAGTTTCCTCTGACATTTGTCCCGAAGGTTGAGGTTGCGGCAGATGCTGCACAGGGTATAGTTGCTGTGAACATTCCTGCACATTATGTATCACAGTTCGTTCACATCCCGTCTCAAGACAGGAAGTGAATACTATTAGGCAATCCATTCCTGATATTAGAAAAAATCCGACAGGATTCTATAAAGAAATAGAGTCCATCTTGCAATCCTCAGTATTCACCTTAGGCGTTATTGATTTGTTTTTCCCTGTACTCCTGCCCGTAGATTTGTGGAAACAAGTTAGAACTATTGACGACATACCAGGGTTGGGAGATACATGGGTGAATATAACTAGACTCGTTGGAGAAAGGCCAGCTGGTGAAAGACCGCCTCAGGTGATACTAACTTTGCCTGATGGAATTATTGCAAAATTAAAAACTATAATTCCAGAGAAAAGAATTATATGGGACAAACTTACGGCCTGTGTCCAAGGAAAGTCTGAGGGTGCTACCTAGTTCTTTAATCGGTTCAAACAGGTATTCTCGGATTTCAGTGGACAAGACCTAAGCACAGAGTCTGGGAAAAGGTTGTTCGTGGACAAATTTGTGTGTGGATTGCCGCCTAACATCCAGTCATAGATTATGTCTTCTGAGAGCGCTTGGCAGGCAAAATCACAATCAGAAGTACTGCACATGGCTCAGTACTACGAGAACCGTGTCAATAATGAAAAAGATAGGTTTGAAAAACGAAAAGGCGATTTGAAAACTAAAGTGCTATTGGAGCAAATTGTTAGAGGCCCCAGAGGGAGTAGTTCTCAGGTTAGAGGTCAGTATGTCCCGCAGGGGAATGTGCCCTTGGGTCCTGTGAACATTAACCAGTGCGCTTATTGTCGTCGAGAGGGTCATTGGCGAGCACAATGCCCCGTCCTTCAACAAAGGTCAAATAATACATTTGGAAATATGGGTAGACGATCCAGAGGTCACCCGGGTGTAGGGGCCCTGGTAGAGGTCAGTTTGCACAGGACCCTCAACAACCTTTCTCGCAGGATAATCAGATTTCAAGTGTGGACACCAGGAACATATTTGATCATCCTTCCGCTGCATATTTATCTGAAGAGCTTCCTTTTGATGATATTTTGTTTCATTAGGATTGCCTGAAGCAGGGTTTGGAACCTACACCTATTCCCATCAATCAGAAAGGTCCCTACGTTGAAATGATGGTGGGAAATAGGAAACATCAGTTTTTCATAGATACTGGAGCACAGAAGTGTTCCATTGATCATTCACGGGTTCCAAACATTCCACTGTCAGGGCAAACCAATGTTTCTGTAGTGTTTTCTGGCACACCAGTTGTTTGTCCGGTTTCTTTGCCGGTACTTATTTCTTTGGGTCCCTTTACGGACCACTGTCCATTTCTGTTGACTTCGAATTGTGGAGAGAACTTGCTGGGGTTGAATCTGTTAAAAGAATTAAATGCAGTTATTTATTGTTCTTCTGATGGAGTGTGCTTGACGATTTCACCACAGCAATCTTCTGTCTCGCAATTCATGACTAGACCTTTGCCGCCAGAATTCATTAATGTACCAGAGAGCTTATGGGCTGTTGACGACAATGATGTTGGTGTTTTACAGATTGAGCCTGTTAAGATAGTTTTTAAGCATGGAATTGAGCTGCCACGCATTCCCCAGTATAAGATTTCAGTTGAGGGCGAGCGAGCTTTGAAATGCATTGTTTCCGATTTTGTGCATCGAAGGGTGATTGAAGAAATTTCAGGAAGTTTGTGTAACAGTCCGATTTTACCCATGTACAAGAAAGGCGATAATGCAATTCCATTCCGTTTCATAATTGATTTACGTGCCAATAATAAAGTTGTGGCTCCACAATTTCCAATTGTGCCTGATGTAACGACAATCCTAACCATGATTCCAGCTACAGCTACTTACTTCAGTGTGGTGGATCTAAAGAATGCTTTCTTTAGTATTCCTATACACAAGGATAGTAGATACTTGTTCGCGTTCACCTTAGGGGGACGCTCGTTCACATTTACTCGTGCAACTCAAGGGTACACAGAGATTCCTAGCATTTATAGTAGGGCTTTGAAAGATCAACTTGATACCCTTGAATTGCCCTCTACCTGTACTTTGCTTCAGTATGTTGATGATTTGCTTCTAGCTGCTGACTCTGAGAGTGCCTGTAAGGAGGGCACTGTGTTATTGCTTATCCATCTAGCTAAGCATGGTCACAAAGCTCTGCTTAAAAAATTTCAATATTGTTCCCTCATCCATTGAGCCTATTTAGGCTATCTCCTGTCAAAGGTGGGAAGAAGATTGAAACCGGAAAGAATAAAACACATTTCTGGCATGTCTGTCCCAAATACACAGAAGGAAGTTAGAGCCTTGATAGGTAGGGCTTCTTAATGTAGTTTGTGGATGCCAAATGTTTCACTAGTGATCAAACCAATGTTGGCTTTGACGAAGAAGGGCATTTCTTCGCCATTGCCATGGAATGCGGAATACCAGCAATCGTTTGACTTGCTTAAGACTGCATTATGCTCTGCACCAGTTTTGGCCACACCAAACTATGAAAAGGCCTTTGTGTTGTTTGTGCATGAATGTGATGGATGTGCTTTGGCTGTATTAACGCAGGAACATGGAGGGAAGAATAGGCCGTGCGGTTACTTTTCTTCTGCCCTTGATCCTGTAGCATGCGCTTTGCCAGGATGTTTGCGAGCTGTCGGTGCTGCTGCTGCATCTGTAAAACAGAGTGAGGGAATGGTCCTAGGTCATGATCTAACCCTGATAGTGCCTCACTCTGTAGATGTTCTACTGAACAGAACTCAAACGCAACACCTCACTTCTGCACAGTTGACAAGATATGAATTGATCTTGTTTGCTCCTCACATTCAAATTAAGAGGTGTTGTGTTCTTAATCTGGCTGAACCCCTACCTTTCCTGCAAGATACTACTTGCGGCGATGAAGTGCCACATGATTGTTTGTATACGACCGAACAAGAGACAAAGGGTAGAATTGATTTGAAAGATACTCCTTTGGATAATCTGCAAGGGGAGCTGTTTGTGACGGCTCCTACTTCAAACTTCCAGATGGTACATCCACAGCTGCTTATGCGATCACTACATTGAGCACTGTTGTGGAAACTAAGAGAATCACGCATAATTCTGCGCAGGCCGCAGAGATTATAGCATTAACCCGAGCTTGTGAACTTTCCGAAGGGCTTGCAGTAAATATATATACTGATAGTCAGTATGCCTTTGGTGTGGTTCACAACTTTGGGAGACTTTGGTCAGAGAGAGGGTTCCTAACTTCACATGGTACCAAAATCCAACATGGCTCCCTAATAGTACAACTACTCTCAACGCCCCCTACTCAGTTAGCAGTTATGAAATGTGCAGCACATCGAAAGATTACAGATGATATAGGGAAAGGAAATGCTTTCACTGATCAGATAGCTAGACAAACTGCTACCGATCTCTTTGAGATGTATGTTTCAAGGGAGACTGTAAATGCCTATGCAATGGATGAGGGTGTTGGGTCTGTACGGGATATCCAAGCTGATGCCACGTTAGAAGAATCCAAAAGGTGGGCTGAAGGCTTGGGAAACTTGATGAAGACGGGTGTTGGGTGGATATAGTGGAAGGGAAATGGCTACTCCCTGACGCGTATGTAATGATGATGGTCATCATGGCCCATGGTCCTACGCATGTATGTGCCCAGAAGATGACAAAAATGTTAGAGACAGTTTGGGTAAATAACAGAATTTTGAAAATTGCCCAGCCCTACGTCCAGGAATGCATGATTTGCCTACAACACAATGTGGGAAAGGGGACAGTAACTCCAAGGGGAAGTTTTGGGGCACCCTCTGTCCCCTTCAAAGTGATCGACTTTGACTTTATTGAAATGGAACGATGTGATAATAAAAAATATGTGCTAGTGGTTATCTGCGCTTTTAGTAAATGGGTTGAGGCTTTCTCTGTTAAAGATGCTACAGCTATGACTATTGCAAAAAACATGTTAAGGGAATACTTCGCGCGGTTCGGGCTACCAAGAGTTATCTGGTCGGACAATGGTCCACATTTTGTCGCTCCTGTAATTCTGCAGATATGTATGGCATTACGAATTGACAAATGGTTCCATTCGGCCAGACATGCTCAGAGAGCCGGACTAGTAGAAAGACACAACGGTATCATTAAGAAAAAGCTCACTAAGACGTGTGCCGGCACCTAAAATGGCCGGACGCCTTACCAATCGTGTTGTTATCCATGTGTACAACCCCTCAAACTAAGACTGGGCTCTCTCCATTTGAGATGGTAATAGGGAGACCTGCCAATATTTGGAACCTTCCTAAATGCAATTCATTGAGAAATGTTGAAAATGTATTACTTTCAGATTATTGTAGCCAGTTGACTAAAAACCTGTATTTGATTTATCACAAGGTATGAGAAGCTTTACCTGTGCGATACGAGGGCCTGGAAGCTGGGTGCTCATCAAAGCGTTCAAGCGCTCCTCTTGCCTCGCGCCTCGCTGGCATGGGCCGTTCCAAGTCCTGTTGGTCTCCCAGACAGCGGTGTGGGTCGCTGGGAAAAAGAACTGGATCCACACGTCCCACATCAAGAAACTTCCTCACCCTGTGCCACACGTTACAGAAGAAACAGAACCCCTCGCTGATACTGCAACCAACGATCCCAAAGCAGTAAGTAGCACTGAGAGTGTCTCGGAGAATCTTTCTGAGCCCGTGAGGCTTGGGGAAGCTGCCATTTTGTCTCCACACTCTCCAAAAGTTTTGCATCCGGAAACTGCTATTTCAAATTCGGCATCTTCACTTGCTTCCGACACGTTGCTTCCAGCAGGAAGTGACGACATATTGTTTCCGGATAAATCAGTACCGGGAAAAGTAAGGTGCAATCTGCGTTCAAGAAAATAGACTTACGGGATGGTTTTGCTGTGCATCTGATAGACTTACAGCATGGTTCAGCTGTGCATTTGAAGAAGAAAAGGATCCTCGAGGGCTTGTTTTTGCCCAAATTTGAGAAAGGGGATTCTGTTGGTTAGGGTTGTGGAAGGACTTAGAAGTCGCTCGACCGGGAGGTCTACAGCAACGAACATTGGGGTATCCGTTTGAAGACTACAAGGCCTGCTACCACCGCCGCTCGTATGGGACTTGTAAATAAGGGGGTGACAAACCGGGACCATGGACAAAATACCTGGGCCCCGAAAATGTATTGCTGTATTTTTATAATGATATTTGGGTTTTTAATAGACGCTGCCTTAGGATTGTGGTATTTTGAGGAAACTCATTCTTTAGAACTTTTGTTGCCTACTGAAAGTACACCTATTGTTCCTACTCCCTTTGTACATTTGCATACTCCGTCCCCTAGGGATTCTCAGCATAGACAAAGGTACCACAATAATATTCTACTACTTATCATGAATGCTACGCATGCCATTTTTAATAAGTCTAACTGTTGGGTCTGCTCACATTTGCCGCAACACGGGGATAAAGGGCTAGGTTGGTATATTCATCCTTTACCTTTGACAACTGCTTGCTATGCTTCTCATAGAGCACTGTCTTTGGCCGGTGGAATGATAGCATCTCAGGGAACTTTGATGGCACCAATTTGAATAGTTTTGAGAAACATGTTTTAACTCCCCTGGGATGCTCGCTTTTCGCAAACAGGAGTAAACTGAATGTTGCTTCTATTAGGCCTTCTGATAAACTGTCTCGTCCTTTCCAATCTTTGATTTCCTTTAAAATGGCTCCAATAGGCAATAAGGATGCCATGCCTCCTTCTTACAATGTTAATCATAGCCGCGATTCAGTCTCCTTCTGCATACAGAGGAAGGGAACTCAGTCAATGGGAAATTTTCTAGGTTGTGCCAATGTTGCAAATTTGACTGGGGAAAACAGACCTTTGTATGTAGGCGAACCTGTCTACTTTGTCTGCGGTAATGTAGCATTCCCATGGTTGCCCAGGGATTGGCAGGGAACCTGTTATTTAGGGATCCTGTTACCTGGGGTGTTTACAGCTAGTACAAGAGAAGTTTCAAAGGCTCGTCCACGGCGGGACGAGAATGGTGACACCCCAGCACAAATCTTGGGAGATATAGCTAAATCATTTGTGCCATTTTGGGGGTAGATAGTGAATTCAGAAGATATTAGAAAGCTAGCGAGAGTACTGGAGAGACCCATCAACCGGACCACGGACATACTCTATAATATGACGTTAGAACAAAAGGCGATAAGACTAGTATAGCTTCAAAACCGATTGGCACTTGATGTCATTCTGGCTGAGCATGGTGTAGTGTTTAAATTAGTTGGGTCCGCTTGCTGTGTTTTCGTACCAGATTCCTCCCCAACTATCTTCAAGGCAATACAGATTCTGCACGTCCTTAGTTCCAAAGTGCATGTTCCCGAGGGAAAGTGGGATCTTAGTGCTTGGTTCTGGGACTTCTTGCAATCTTGGGGTTAGAAGGTACTTTCGGTCTTGCTAATTATTTTGGGAATCCTGTTGTTTCTTTGTTGCTGTATTCAGTGTCTAGCTGGTATGTGTTCGATGCTAGGGGGATGTTGTGCACAAGCGATAGGTTCGATAGGACATAAAGTGTATGCCTCAGATAAAACTTCCAAAGAATATGTGTTGAAAGAAATTTTAGCAAATGACCTCATGGCAATAGATGTTTCTGACAGTGATTCAGGTTGCATGGATGATGATGCATGGAGTTATTTGCAAGGAGATCCAAAGTAGTTCTAGCACTTGGCATAGGCCAAAAGGAGGGTTTGTCAAAATTGAAATTATATCGTGCCTTCTATTGCAATAAATATATGTATATTGGCCTACGCCAAGCTGCTCGAAAGTCGCTTGCGAAAGAATCCGTGTTGCAAGGTCCTGACCTTAAATCAATGTAAGCCGCCATTTTAGGCCAATCCGCCATTTTAGGATTTGCTGCACAAAAGTCACCCTGTGAATTAAAATGGTGGACAATGTCATTCCAAAATACAACCTGGCCATCTTGACATCTGTACATAGCCAATATGTAACTTGGCTGCAGGCCACTTGTTGAGGTCATGAACTGAGACCTTGTCCTTCGAAGACTTGTGTGTAAGGGATTACTCGTGTAAAGAAACTAAGCCACGAATATACTATAAAAACAATGTATTCAAATACTGAACATAGAACACTTGTTTAACCGCATTGTATTAATGTTTAAGAAGACTAGTATGGAAAAACCGATATTTTGATTTTGTTTTCACAAACCCTACACAACTCCTCCGGTATGCCAGCGTTCACAGATTGCCCTTCTGGAAAGGAGAGGTTCTGGATCAGGCGGTACTGGCCTTCCTCTTTTTTGGGCACCAGCCCCAGTGGTGACACCACCAAATTGTCCATGGGAAGGGAAGAGAAAGGGCCCGCCACTCTACCTAGCTTGATTTCTTTCTCCACTTTGCGTTCCACCACCTCCGGCCTCTCCAGTGCTGCCCGTAAATTGGTTGCCTCCTTAAACCCCAGGTCTCTTGCCCCAGGGATCTTAAAACCCCACCTGAACCCTTGCCACAACAGCTTTGCATTAACCTTGTTGTGATATATATTAAGAAAAGGATTCATGGCAAGGAGGTTAACTGGTGTGGGTAAGTTAGTTTTAATCATACTCATGCCCCTCACAGGTTTGTCAAAATTGCTTCTCTCTGTTAATACTTCAATCTCTCTTTGACCTTTTTTTAGGTTTGCTGTTGCTTTTATGTTTTGCTTTGCCTGAGGCAGAGCTGCGAGCCCCCAAGCTCTCGCCCCTTGGGTGTCTGAACCTACATGTTTCACCATAGGAGCAACCCCCTTCTGCAAACCTCCAGCAATATGCTCTCTCCCCCTGGTAGGTTGCTGCCCGATTGACCGAGGAGGAGGGCCCACGAAAGGACTCCCTACCTCGCTGCGAATAACCCCCGTACGTGACGCTTGGTGCATTGTGTTGTTACAAGAGTACAAGTGAGCGTTGGTTTGTACAGCTGTATAGTTGTTCAGATACAAGCACATTGTGTTCGTGCTCAAAGGAATGTTATCG
This sequence comes from Ambystoma mexicanum, assembly GCF_040938575.1. NCBI lineage: Eukaryota > Metazoa > Chordata > Amphibia > Caudata > Ambystomatidae > Ambystoma > Ambystoma mexicanum. The sequence goes on along the minus strand of NC_090929.1, from coordinate 57,144,286 downwards.
CTCAGAAGTAATAGATGTGTATATCTTTTGCTTGATTCCACATGTTCTGGATTTCGAAGGAGAACGTATGTTGAAATTTAATTGGAAGCGCATCTACGTATGAGCTGTCCGGCTGGGACAGGTGAGGTTGTTTGTGGAATTCGACTTGTCTGGTTGGCTTTAGCATCCCATCCGTTGAGGGGTAGGATCGTACAAGTGCATAGGAATTGGTTATACGTGGGCGAGTGGTGTGCTATGCTAGTTTAGGATTAGTAGAGGGGTTGGAAGGGCCGAAACCCCAGATCAATCTATTCTTATTTGTATGAAAGAGGAATGGCTGTAAAGAAAGCGCAGTGAGTCTAACAATAGGTAATTGAAAATGAGGACGGAGAGGTCTTGCACTTAGTAACAGACGGTGCGCGAAAAACTCTATAATTAAGATGGTTGGGGGATTGCGCTGTGGAAGGAAAATACACAATTGTGATGAAATGAATCAAAGCTCAAGCATGAGTGAAGGGGCTGGGGTGCTACCCTCTATTGATAAAAGTCTTGGTGGTGCACATATGGGGGGAGGAAGTCCAAGAGGGTTTGAATACTGGTAATAAAGGGTGAAGTTGCGCCTTTACAAATAGAAATTGTGACTGCACAAGTTCACACCCATGAGTTAGTTTCTAGCGCACAGACCAGCTTTCTCTGCGTGAATTGAATGATCTGTCTAATGAAGAGGCCCGAGTGCTCGAAGACTCAATTGAAGTTGCAAATAACTCTGTGGCGAATCCAAAGCATGAAGAGCAATGAAAACATCTCTAACTTCTCTATGTGGCTCCTGTGATACAGGCTGAAGGCCGAGTTAGAGAAGTATATTAGACTCTCATTAGGACCCTCAACCCCAGTCACGCAAAAATTGACGGGGGTGGGGAATGTATTTTTGTTTAATAACAGGCATGGTCATTTCAAATGACAGTCAGTTCCAGACGCATTCTTACCTCCCGGAAGGGGGTTCTTGCCTTTGGCTAGTTCACCTTCACATGTATCACAAAATGTTAAACCCATTATAAATCTGGGCCCTATAAACACTCAAGGGCAAACGGGATCAGGTATGAGCCTGTACCAGCCGGCACGATGTAGACCATGTGCTAGAGGAAGGCAAGGCAACTTGGCCTGACTATCATGATACCAGTATAGTTCCCAACTATTAATTCCCAGTACTTAGGCGTATTCTTAATTTGTTGGACAAAGGTCACGAAACCACCCACATTGAAGTGCGCGAAATTAAGCAGTCTCTGTCGGAGATACTGGGGAAACTCAATACATTGGAAGCATTTGTTTGCGCTTATGATACGTTAATAACATTGTCAGCAACGACAAAAAAGAATAGAACTGTATGCTCCAAGTATTGTCAAACTCTGGACTCACAGCCTCATGGAGAGTCTAAAATACAATCTTATGCTGCGGTAGTTGCTGGAACTGTGGCCACACCTAAATCTAAAAGTGAGAAAGCAAAGGACCTAGTAGCACAGCTTGCAGGCCTACATAGTGATAACATGGACTAATTGAGGTCGAATTAGGAAGATTAATGGCAGTGCAAGTGGACTATCACACTCTCACCCAAATGGAAATGCAATTAGGGGAGCCTGAAAAACCTCATGTCGGTGAAGACCGGAATCCATCTGCGCTTACTGATGTGATGGAAATAGGAGAAAAAATCAATGGGTCGGTCTTAGAACATGAGGGGGGAAGTCTAGACAGTGAACACCAAGGAGATGCTGAGTTAGTATTATCACGTAGGGAGAGGTGCCTGCCTCTGAGAGCGCAAAAAAAGAAGAGCCTTCAGGAAGAAGATGCAAGCAGGCCAGGAGAAAAAAAAAACTAAAAATCAATCTCCCAAAAAAGACATTGACACAGTACCAATAGACATACGTAATATCTCCAGTGATGGCGAATTGTTGGACTTGGATCAGCTTAATGATGAACCCAAATCACTACTGGAGGTAAAAAAAAAGATGGGAAGCAGAATACGCCTAAACCTACGGTCCAAATGGATGGTAAAAAGAACAAAACAAAAGGTAATGGGCAAAAACGATGGTATATTGGGTTCAGAAAACGAGAACATAGAACATTTAATTAGCTCAGGTGAACGTACGATTAATCTCGACTAACAGAGGCAAACCTGCTTCTCTAAGTTCTACCCGGTAATCGGCAGTAAAAAATGTCATGGAGCGATGCCTCTTATTGTAAACCTTGACATACAAAATTCAATTGGCAAAACAAACAGGGAACCGAAATTTGATTGCAACTGTTAAAAGACAGTAACAGAAATAGGTGTAGATGAAGAAAGCAGTGGCATTGAAATCAATTTTGGCCAGGCAGAAGAACCAAAAGCGGACCTTCCGCCTGGCAATGAAATTGAAGAACTGACCGTAGAGCCAGGAATGAATAAAAAGGCCCCCTTCACGGGAACAGCATGTCCAGTTGTAATGGGGGGCGGTCAAGTAGAGGTAGGCTAAAAAAACATAGCACTGGCGAGTCAAAACAGGAATCGAAATAGTGATAAGGATAAACCTAAAAAAGCAGATACTTTAAGTAGTAACGGTACAAGCTCTATGGATATGTCCGATCTAAGACAACCACAAGTCCGCTACCTGTATATGTCAACTATTATGGGGTGGGAGAGTGACCTTGCCATGGACGGGAGGTCACAATTAAATCGGACCTATATATTAAATGCATTTAAACTGATTCCGCCGTTAAGAACATTAATATCGGATGATATAGACTGGATAACGCTGCCACCAACCAATAATAATTGTATGATATGGCAATGTTAGTCTTAGGTAATCACAAAGTTAATTTGGGAGCAAAGAAATTACCTTTACGCATATAGGGTTGACGCCATATATTTTTGGAACCAAAGAAGAGGCGACGAGATTTGTGGAGACACAGGGAGAGTCCACGATGACAAATACTAGCAGCCTTAATAAGAGTCAATCTGTAGCTAACAATGATGAACTACTGGCGCAATTTACGGCTTTTGCCTCTGTTACCACGGAGTTCTCGTGGCTGGAATCCCTTATGTCCAGTCTAATGGGACATAAACAAGCTATACCAGGCACGTAGCAAAATAAACTCAATCTGACCTCTTGCAATGACTGTGGATTCAAGAATTTTAAAACATGGTATAAATTAATCCCTGCAGTGGATACACCATCTATTCTTTTACTGCAGGAAACAATGAATTCCCAGTGTTTCACAATTGATGGCTATAACTCATTTACGCAACCAGCCATGAAATGACCCATAGGTAGACCCTCAGGGAGCCTGGCAATTCTAGTCAATAATGGTATTAGAGCATCTTCTGGTAAAATCTATGGGGCTGATGATCTCTTGGTCGTGGAATTAGTTATGCATGGTGAAATGAATATAACCTTTCTGAAAGTAACAATCTATTGGAACCCCGCTAAACACTCCCAAGCCCATACGCTCTCTCGTCTTCACATTATATTGGAAGAAGCTTTAGCTCGAAACTCGAACTATAAAATAGTAATTGGAGGAGACTTCAACTCTGTCTGTATCGGACCTAACATTGGGGATTTCACTGTAACTATAAAAAGTGAATCACTATCTTATAAAAGAGGTCGAGCTTGGGTTAATTATTTTTTAGAATGGGATGTGCAGTTAGTAAAACCGAACCCCAACAATTGTAAATACACTTCGGCTAGAGGTCAAGCCAAAAGTTATATTGACTTTTTTTTTCTTCTAATCTGTTAAATGACTGTGCACCTGTCGAAGTTATCAATCTATTGTTGGGCGATCACATGGTGAAGAATTGCTTATTTAACTATCACATGGGTTGTATAATAAAGAACCGCCACTATGACTGATAGAGCCAACCACCAAGGTATATCTATCCGATGGAATGTAAAGCTACGTCACAAGCTTAATCACCAGATTAGTCTGGAGAAGAGGCTCATAACTTATGACAGGTGGAATGGTCAAAATTTGGGCCAAGTAGAAGAAGCAAATGTCAAAATTATAAAATACCATCTATACAGACTTGCCAATGAGAACAATAAAAACAGGCAAGTGTCGAACCATTCACATATATACAATGTGGAAATGGCGGAATTAAAGAGACAGACAAATGTAAAAATAAGAGAATTTAAAAAAAGAATGTTGAAGCTAGAGGAGTTTAAACATCTTAAAAAACAAATATTGCATGCTTACATAAGTAAGTTAAAAATTAGAAAGTATGAGTTAATTATTGTAGACAATCAATGTATTATGTATAACTTGACTAAATGTAATACTAGGAACTGTAGGGTATTTTGTGGAGATTTGGGGCCTGACGGTATTTTCTTACCGCCGAAAAATAACTTAGCAACAATCACTCCTTGTATTCAGATTGAGCCATGTACAACAATAATACAGTGGACATGCATTATTTCAGCATCCAGACATGCATATTTGGTATGCATGGTTGGTATGCGTGGTTGGTGGTATTTTGGTGAGCATAATTCCCTTGTTTTATTGGTGGCCCCAATGTCCAGAATCCCTTATCTTTGCTTAGATTTTTCGTGTAACCACTAGAGAGACCTCAGGCCTACATTTCAGGAATACCACATTTTCAGTGTTAGTGTTAGTGTGCCACCATGGGCAATCTCACTGACTTATTTACGACAAAGAGCTATATGTGGTAATTTTGTGGTAATTTCCACTACCTTATATACGGTAGGGAACTATGTCCAGAGAGTCTCTCTTCCCGTTGGCTCATGTACCTCCAACGAGCTATGCTACAAACAGTCACTCACAACTGTCCATACTGAATATGATCATGCACACATCTGTCTTAAAATGACAATTGCACTGTTTAAAAATCTCCCCACATCATCAGCACTGTATTGGTAAATATAAAACACACCACCCGTCTGCTTTCAAATATTTTTCTGTATTATAAAAGTTGCATTTAAACACGATCTCACTCTTTACAGAAATAAATAAAATAGCACAGTAACAGCATTGTCTGTGATACACTGAAAAGAGAGTGGCGGAGAAAAGAACTCAATTTGCAACATTAACATGTGATTAAGGCACAGGAATCTCCTTTCCTACACTGACTGAATATTCTCGTACACACTCAGCCCCCACACTTCTGTAATTACCTTATCTGTTCAGCCCGAGTTTTCTTCAGCTGTTCTCTTTCTGAATGTGGCTCCCTTGAAGATTAGCCCCGGTGAAAACAAGCGTCTTTCGTTCTCAAACCGGGGTTATTGCCTGGAGCTCTCAGCTTTTTCATCAGAAATGCTCCAACCAGGAAAACAGGTCCTTCTCCCAGCTCTCCAAATCCCGACTGACCTCCCTCTCTCTTCAAACTCCCCCCAGCAAAACCCTCATCACTGTCTCTAGCATGATACTTGCTATGACGCTGCTCCAATCAGAAATTAATCATGCCACATCCTCCCTCTCTACACAATGGCTCCTTTTTACAGTAACCATTTGTAACCAACTGATTTCCTGTATCTTCGGGCCCTTGACTTCCTAAGTTATGTGGACAGAGCAGCAGAGAAAAAGAAAAAAAAAATGAATGTGCGTTTAAAAGTTCCCTTTCAGAGTAGGCCTATTTCTGCAGTGGAGACACATTTTTATTAGTGGGTTATGTTAAATTCAGTTGTATTAGTCAGGTTAGTTATGAATAATGTTAGTTATTAATTTTCAAATGTGTCTCTTGCACCATAGGCATTTCAGGTGAAAAATAGTGTGCATTTTTGAATGTGCACGTGTGCTTTTAACTGTAAAAATAGATTTGCATCTTATATGTTAAAATCGTTTTTGACTGAATAGCCTGTCTTTCCATGTTAATCTGGTAACACATATAGCAATGCACCGCACCCATGTGGTGGTGCTGCATAAAAAAAAATTGCTACCTGTGCAGTAGTGCTGTACTCTGTGCTGTAACACGCCAAATATCCTTACAGAACCTATGAGCAATTTTAAGGATATCACGGTTAATACTCATGATTCATTGCAATCTTCTATCTCTGCTCATGCTCGGTCTGAATATTTAACACAGAAGTATCAACTCCCAACCCTATACTCCAATGTGGAATGTGATAATGTGTCTCCCTCTAATTTGGGGACTTGCCCGTGGTCTCAGGCTGAAATTATACGGGCAATCTCTAAGCTTAAAAACTCAAAAGCGGCTGGGCCAGATAAAATTCCTCCCTGTGTTTTAAGATCTGACCCGAACTTTTGGGGGGTTATCCTTAAACTTAAATTGAATAACATTTTCAAATCAAAAGTTATTCCAGCCTTGTGGTGTTCGGCTAACATCATCCCAATTTATAAAAAAGGTATCCTGATGCATCAGAGAAATTTCAGGCCAATAGCCCTAATGGACGCTTCATCTAAAGTCTTTGCTAAATTGATCTTGGAAGATTTACAATAGTTTATGTTACAGCACAATACGCTTTCCCGGTACCAGGTAGGGTTTCTAAAACATATGGGATGTGCACTTAATGCAACCATTTTAGCTCACTTACTTGAGAAGACAAAACAAAAACATTTGAATTGTGGCCCAGTGTATATGGCAGCGTTGAACTTGAAAGCAGCGTTCGATAGATTAATTCAAAAATTGTTATGGAAAAAAATTCTTAGGTTGGGAATCCACTTGTATTTAGTAACTATAATAGCTATGCTGCATACAAGAACAAATTACAGAGTGAGACTTAATCAGGAGGGAGCTTTAACTGATCCGATACCTATGCACATTGGTCTTAAACAGGGGTGTTAACTGGCAGCAGTTTTGTTTAATTTGTATATATGTGATCTAAATGACCTGTGGGAAAATGCAAATGTGTTCCCGATAGGACTTGTCAAGCTTAAGGTTAATTGGATGGCATTTGCGGACGATTTCATTTTCTTTGATAGATGCCATTTGGACTTCAAACGAAACCAAATCTTTTCCCAAAATTTGCACATGAATTTAACCTACAGGCCAATCCTTTGAAGTCAAATTTTATGATCTTTGCAAATATTAAAAGGAAAATCATAAGATTTAACTGGCAAATTAAGGGTATAAAAGTTGAGCATGCGATTTCTCTATGTTACTTGTGTTATAATCTTATTGATTCTGCCGCGGTAGTGATGTAGAAAAAGGCTTTAGATTTGAAGATTAAACCACTCATGAACCAAATGCAGTTAATTTATCAAGTACTGAAAATTGTCACTTCTACCATTAATTGAATTTTACACACAAAAGTTGAGACAGTGATATTATATGGCCTGGATATTTGTTTATTAGAAATTGATACAAAACTTGACAAAGCACAGGGAAAGAGGATCTATGTGATCCGACTGCGGCTGTTTTGGCCTCAGCCGAAATGTTTGCATGTGAAATGTACAAACCACAAAAGGTTTGTACATTTCCCCTGCAAACACACGTCCATAACCCCTACATACCCACACCCACGACACACCCACAACACACACCCCCAACATACCCACAACCCACTTACATGTCATTGTGTTGTGCTGTGTCCCTGCAGCATCAGTTCCCTTTCGCTTCCGTGATCGGGAACCAGCGCTGCAGGCTCCTTTTCTTTTTTTTTCGGGAGATGAAGGGGTTTCCCCCGCAACCCTCTCTCAGTGTACTGTAAAGTATAGTGAACTGGGTGATGCGGGGGACACCCACGCACCCCCAAAGTCATTTTTTTGTTTGTTTATACTTACCTACAATGCTACCACCAAAGGTTTTAACTTTTAGTGTTCGAACCTTTGGTGGTAGCATTTTTCGGTCTTTTTTTTACGGTCGTACCTTTTGTTTTCGGTACGATCGTACAATACCAGGAAAGATGTAGAAATACGCATTGGCTCTAGCGACATCGATTCCAAATTGCATAATTTATCATGAACTAGGGTTGTTTACACTCTCATCTACATGGAATTGGAGATTGATGACCAATTATGCTAAAATATTAAATCTGCCAAGGAACTCACTGTATGAGGGTCTGGGTCTGATACTAATTGATCCTAACCCTCCCTCAATTAACCATAATAAAGAAAGAATGAATACATTAATGGCTAGGATAGATATTACCCTACTGGAGATTGCAGCACAATTGCCAAATATAAGGAGGAAAAGCATAAGGATTATGAGCGGTGTATACTAATTGACAAACATCATTGGTATAAACTCTACAAAGAATATGCAACGTTTGTGAGGAAAAGAGGAGGTAGACCACCGTATCTCATAAAATGTCCATGTGAGAAGAGAAGATCCTTGTACATGGGGTATTTTTGTGGTATGTTAGCATGAATGGTAATTTTAATCTTGAACACTGTCTGATGTGTAACTCTACTGAATTGTTTATGTAGTACGTAGAATCAAGGAATGTATATGTATACGTTTTAATGTATTTTATATATTTATTAACATTTATAACCTCCTTTTATGTAATTGTGTATATATAGATTAATTCAATTGTTGTTGAAAATGAAATTTTGTAAAGGTTTGTAAAAGAACCATACACAAATAAAAACTAAAAAAACAACACGGATTGAGTCCCATCTTGATGAGAGGCAGAAGCAAGCAGCAGCACAGCATGGTCATACGCTCATAAACAATGATCGAGCCCCATTATGAAAAGAGGCAGCAGCAAGCGGCAGCACAGCATGGTCATAAGCTGATAAACAATGATTGAGTGCCATCTTGAAAAGAGGCAGAAGCAAGCAGCAACACGGCATGGTCATAAACTGATGAACACTGATCGAGTCCCATATTGACAATTGGCAGAAGCAAATGGCAGCACAGCATGGTCATAAACTCATAGACAATGATAGAGTCCCATCTTGAAAAGAGGCAGAAGCAAGCCACAGCACAGCATTGTCATAAGCTGATAAACAAGGATTGAGTCCCATCTTGAAAAGAGGCAGTAACAATCTTGAAAAGAGGCACAAGGAAACAGCAGCGCAGCATGGTCATAAGGTGATAAACAAGGATTGAGTCCCATCTTGAAATGAGGCAGAAGCAAAGATCAGCACAGCGTGGTCATAAGGTGATAAACAATGATAGAGTCCCATCTCGAAAAGAGGCCAAAGCAAGCAGCAGCATGCAATGATCGAATCCCATCTTGAAAAGTGGCAGATGCAAGCGGCAGCACAGAGTGGTCATAAGCTTATATAGAAGGATTGAGTTGCATACGCTGATAAACAATGATTGAGTCCCATCTTGAAAATAGGCAAAAGCAAAGAGCAGCACAGCGTGGTCATAAGGTGATAAACAATGATAGAGTCCCATCTCGAAAAGAGGCCAAAGCAAACGGCAGCACAGCGTGGTCATACGCTGATGAACAATGATTGAGTCCCATCTTGAAGAGAGGCAGGAGCAAGCGGCAGCACAGCGTGGTCATAAACCGATGAACAATGATTGAGTCCCATTTTCACAGAAACGGATTGAGGAGAATTTGGACAGGTATCATTCAGGTTTGCTTTCTCGTGGTGACCAGAATTATCTTTATAATAGATGGCAGCCTGCAATACCTGTATAAGAGTCTGGAAATAATGTTCTTGTTACAGACTAGTGACATCACAACTGACCTGCATAAGACAATGATATCACAACCTCTCTGTAATCAGGTATTATGTGTGAGATGTGACATCACAAGGCCTTCTGCTTGAGCCGCAGAGACCAGAATTCCAGCTGTCACTGCAGCACTTAATTAAAGCTGTGACAAGGCTGTTGACATTTATTGCAAACAGATTCTGCATTGATTATATGGATCAGCAAATTGAAATTGAAGATCTCTAACATGAGGTTAAGTGAGAGGCCCGGTAATATAGGGAATCACATTTTCCCTACTGTGCATAAAAAGGACATTGATCATCTCCTTGGGGTCCTGTGACCTCATAAAGCCACAGATCCCCTCAGTGACTTTCAATATGCCTATAATGTAGGCTAGGGGGTACTTTATCCCAAATATCATACACTTTGCATCAGGGCCACAGCCTATTCTATGCCACTGGTATAATAATGATAATAACAGTTATAATAATTTGCATTTATGCAGAGATATGAACCCTCAGGCATCTGAGTGCTGCTTATTATTACCCACGGGCCTGGTGCTCATTTAACGACCTTGGAAGGATGAAAGGCAGAGCCTGGTCATGCCAGGATTCGGATCTGCATTGGCAGGCTCTGCACGGATGTCAAAGCGAGTGCTCTACTCGCTCTGCTATCTGACCGGAGTTCCATGCCTATCCACTATGTTCCACCAGTACGGCCTAGCATTACAGGAGCAGGCCCAGGCGAGGACGTAGACCTTTAGTTTGGTTTTGAACAAATCCGTGTGGACTGTTTCCCGGATATATTATTTAGCATTATTGGAATTGCTCCTACAGCCATCGTTAAAATAGAAAGCTTTTTGAAATGTTCCTTTTTACCTGGGTCGGTTCTGTGTGATCTTTGACAGACAATGACTTTTGAACTCCCTCTTACAATAGCCAAGCAAGAGGCATGTGCGACAGTATCAGATGCACCCCTCCTGGCCTTGCAGGGACACCTGCCTGTTGGGAAACATACGAGTGATTATGGAGGCCAACAAGCCTCTACCTCTTGGCAGGTGAAGTATTGCAATTGTTAGGTTCACGAAAAATGGTTTGCGGTCCCAGCGGGTAATGAAAGCATCAGAGATACCTGAAGTGCATTGCAGTGGCATAGGGTCGTTCCATCGTACCCATCGTACTGCTGTGGCCACTGTTTGCTGGTAAGACCCTCCGGCCCTCATTCAATTATTTTTGCCTGGTGTTTTGCTGCTCTTTTCTGCCTCGTTGTGCCCCCGCCCCATCTGTTGTTTCCCGGTTCCCCTCCTCCTTGTTCCCCTCCCTCCGGACTCTCACCCCGCCCACCACCCCCCTGATTGGACATTTTGTCTTTCACCTCTGACCCTCCCAGGACAGCCCTCTGCCCGGCAGCCCTTACAGCTAAGGGTCCATAGGCAAAGGGCGGCTCCCACAGGGGCTGTTCCTGGCTGTGTCTGCAGGGGGTAGTCAGTTGCCAGCCATCCACTAGAGTTGACCTACACGCTGCTCTACTTACCCCTGTCCACCCAGCAGTCTCCTCAAACTTAGTTGTGTTTTCTCCTGTCTCTAAGAATGCACCGTCAATGTGTTTAATAACTGCATTGGGAAACCCAGGCCTTTCTCCTCTATCCAGGACTCTCAAATTTAGCTGTGTTTTCTCCTGTCGCCAAGACTGCACTGTGGTAGTCTTGTTTCTGAGTGTCTGCTTTCTTGTCCAATTGATAACTTGTCGTCTCTTCGTTCCCGTCTTCGTGCACCCTGCCCTTTGTCCTTCCCTAGCCTAGTGTTCTCCCAACCCTCACCCCTTCCTCTTCTCTCCCTACCTACCCTATGGTGCTCTCTGTCTCTCCTATCTTTTCTACCTGCTTCTCTATCAACTATCCTGCTCTTCTCACTGAATCTGGTAGGAAGAAGTTTAAAAAGGACATCCTGGTCTCCATTCCAGGCCTCCCTATCGCTGACACATATACCAGTGCCTCCTCCAGGCAAACTTTCGCCGACATCCTCGTTGTCGTTCACTCGCCAGACCTATGGACTCTACATATGGTCTTTGTGCTCTCTCCCTTCTCTTCTCCCATTAATTGTTAGGTTCACGAAAAATGGTTTGTGGTCCCAGCGGGTAATGAAAGCATCAGAGATACCTGAAGTGGGACGCCCTCCTGGCCTCCTTCCACTCCTCTTAGGTCATCATTAATGTTTACTTGAATGGCATTGTCTTGGTCCAAGGCCCTCAGGCCAATCTTCTCCTCTTCGATAGACGCTTCTGCGCCTCATCAATTTCTTTCCTTCTCCCGCTGCCTCCTCTTCCCCCTCCACGGTTGCCTCGCCTTCCCCTGCTGCCTCCTCCTTGGCTACCTTGCTCACTCCTCCCTCGTCTTCTGCCCCCCTGAAGCTGCTTCGACACCTCCGCAGGGTGTACCTCTGATTTGTATCCCTCCCCGGAGGTCTTTCAAGGGCGGCAACCTTCTTCATATTGCCACTCTTAATTCTCGCTCAGCTGTCAAACACTCCTCTGACATCTGCTGCCTTCTGGAGAAACTTGACCTCAATGTCCTTGGTCTCACTGAGACATGGTTCACTGCCAGCTCTGTCACAAGCTTTGACACTCTCCTACCTGATGGCTACATGATCCTCTCTGCACCCAGGTCCAGCTGCTCTGGAGGGGGTGTAGCCCTGATCTTCCCGGAGTGGATTCCTGCCTCTGTCATTCCTACGCAGGCCTAATCCTCTTTTGAATGTCTCGTCTGCAGGCTCTCTCTCTCCTAGCCATTCCCTTACTGTGGCTACTATCTATCAGCCACCTGGTCAGATCTCCTCCTTCCTCTCAGAGTGGGCAGACCTCACCTCTTCCCTCCTGGTCTCGACCACTCAACTACTCCTTCTTGGAGACTTCAACATCCACCTTGATGCCTCCTATCCTTCCTCTGGACTCTTCCACGACGTGCGACTCTCTCTCACTCTCTATTCTTCCCCTTGGCCCAACTCACTCTGCAGGGCACACTCTGGATGTTCTGATCTCCTCAGACCTTCCCTTCCCAATCCCTCTCACTACTCCTCTCTCCTGGAGTGATCACTTTCTCCTGTCCTTCCACCTCACCCTCCCTAGCCCTCAGGCCAAGCCATCTCCAGCACTGCCACCCACCTTCTTGGTCATCCGACCCATGAAGCGCGTGTCAGTTGAGGCTTCTGCCACCGCTTTCTCTTCCTCCCTCCCCCTTTGGCTGACTCACACCCTGATGCAGCCCTTTCCATTCTCCACTACGCTATCTCCGAAAGTCTAGATGTTCTTGCCCCTGTCATGAGGATCCGCCTGAAGCCCAAAGCTAAGTGCAACTACAGGTTTGATTCAGACCTCTTCACCCTTAAACGCAAGTGCAGGGTGGCTGAGAGGAAATGGCGCCCTTCATGTACGTCCTCTGACAAACTGGCCTGCCGCCTATAGCGGCTCTCTGTCCGCACCAAGAAGAGAGCTCACATCCAAGCCCGCGTGTCTGCCGCATCTACCAACTCGGTTGAACTCTTTAAAATCTGCAAGGAACTGGCCAATCCTGCTGCAGTCTCTACCTCTCCTGTCCCCTCCCAGGCCCTCTGCACGGCACTGGCTTCTCATTTCATCTCTAAAACTCAGGACATCCTGTCCTCACTCTCCTCCTCTCCCCTTACTCCCTGCTCTTCCTCTGGCCCGTCTTCGCCCACCTCCCTTCCCACCTTCTCTGCCTTTCCCCTGTTCTCATCAGACGCGGTTTCTAGACAATTTCGATCTATGGAAGTCTCGTCAAAACAGGTTCATCCCTGTTCCTCCAAAACCATTAAAGACCACACTGACTCCCTGGCTCCTGCCCAGGCTGACTTTTTCAACCACTCCTTTGGCACTGGAGTCTTCCCTTCCCCCTTGAATCACTCCCTTGTGCACCCTCTTCTCAAGAAACCCTCTGCCGACCCCTCCTGCCCGGCTAACTATCGCCCAATCTCAATCACTCCCTTTCTGGGCAAACTCCTGGAAAAGCTGGCCATCTCCCAGCTTAATCTTCACACTAAATCTGTTGGTTTTCTTCATGACTATCCGTCTGGCTCCAGAGCTGCCAGAAGCATGGAAACTGCTCTCCTGAAGGTCTGTGAAGACCTGCTCTCCAATCATGACTATAACACCCCTTGCGTCCTCGTCCTGCTTGATCTCTCTTCTGCCTTTGACACTGTCAACCATGACATCCTGCTCAACCGTCTCTGTGATAACCTGGATATCACCGGTCAGGCCTTGGCATGGCTGACTTCTTTCCTGTCTGACCGACCCTCCCAGGTTCAACTTGGGTCCTTCCTCTCATCTCTGTCTATCTCTACCTGTGGTGTTCCGCAGGGGTCTAACCTCTCTCCCTAGCTGTTCAACCAATACCTGGCTCTTCTTGCCCACCACATTGCCGCACCCTGCCCCAACTTCCAGTGCTAAGTGGATGACACCCAGCTCATCTTCAGGCTACCCTCAGCCACCTCTTCACCCTCTCTCATCTCTGACTGCCTGCCCGCCATCCAGGAGTGGTGTGCCGCCAATGATCTCTGCCTAAATGCCAGTAAGACTGAGATTATCCTCAATGGCACACCCGCTCCCTCCTTCTTTTTGCTCTCCTCCTGCTCCTACCTGTGAGGCTAAAAACCTTGGGGTTATCTTTGACTCCACACTCTCCTTCTCTCCTCACATCTCTGACGTCTGTAAGAAGTGACACTAGGAGCTGAACCTCCTCAGAGGTATTCTTCCTTTCCTCTTCTTCCCCCAGATGCTCACTGTCTCCAGAGCTCTGGTTCTCTCTAGGCCGGACTACTGCAACAGCCTCTTTCTAAATCTGCCTGCCTCTACTCCCCGCCGTCTACAACTCATCCAAAACAGGACTGCAAGACTTGTCCTTGGCCTCAAGCCCAGGGATCGTATCTCTCCAGGCCTGAAATCTCTGCACTGGCTCCCAGTGGCTGTGAGGATTAAGTTCAAAGCCCTCTGCATTGTCCACAAGGCCTTCTGGAGTCTGGGCCTCAATACCTTCAACTCTCTCTTCCTAAATATCTTCCTTCTCGAGCTCTTCATCCATCTGCCTCCAACTCCCTCAGGGTCAGTCTGTTCTCCAAACAACGAGTTGGGCGTAGATCTCTTTCCTCTGCTGTGGCCTCCCTGTGGAACAGCCTCTCTGCCTCCATGAAACTCGGGGAGAATCATCCCCGGTTCCGGAGACACCTCAAAACCTTTCTCTTTGCTTCTGCCTTGTCTCCTTCCCTCCCCTGCTAACTTCCTGACCGAATCTGACACTGCACTGGTTACCGGGTCGCATTCTGTTATATACCCAGGTGCCCTCCCCTGCCAGTTGCACACCTGCACTGCCTTCAAGGCAAACCCCGCACTTTGGGACTGTTTCTGTATCCCGACTGGTCCGACTACCAGCACTCGACACCCGTTGTCTGCACTTACCCTTGCACTTGCCACCTGCTGGCCGTACTTATTTACGTATTGTTATTTATTTATCCCATGTACTTCACTGTCCCCCTCCCCTGCACTTTCCCACTTCCCCCTCCCAGGCACTTGCGCGATCTGAATGACACTTGGCCTAGAAGGATCGTTGTCCGTCTTCCCTCTGTTCACCCTCCCTTGCCTCATCGCGCCTTGAAACACTTGTGTATAGGCGCGTTACAAATGCCATATCATATCATATCATATCATATCATATCATATCATATCATAGTGGTGCTATTAGCCCAGCCCTGAAATAACATCAGATGCAGGCAGTTGCCGCATCACTGTGTGGCGCTGAGCTATGGGGCAATGTAGCAGCCGCTTCACTGCATGACGCCGATCTATGGGGCCACGAAGCGTCTGCGTCACTGCGTGGCGAGGAGCTATGGGGCCATGTAGCAGCCCCGTCACTGCGTGATGCTGAGCTATGGGGCCACGTAGCAGCCACATCACTGCGTGGCGCTGAGCTATGTGGCCATGTAGCAGCCATGTCACTGTGTGGTGTTGAGCTATGGGGCCATGTAGCAGCCACGTCACTGCGTGGCGCTGAGCTATGGGGCCATGTAGCAGCCACCTCACTGCGTGGCGCTGAGCTATGGGGCCATGTAGCAGCCATGTCACTGTGTGGTGTTGAGCTATGGGGCCATGTAGCAGCCATGTCACTGTGTGGTGTTGAGCTATGGGGCCATGTAGCAGCCACGTCACTGCGTGGCGCTGAGCTATGTGGCCATGTAGCAGCCATGTCACTGTGTGGTGTTGAGCTATGGGGCCATGTAGCAGCCACGTCACTGCGTGGCGCTGAGCTATGGGGCCATGTAGCAGCCACGTCATTGTGTGGTGCTGAGCTATGGGGCCATGTAGCAGCCACCTCACTGCGTGGCGCTGAGCTATGGGGCCATGTAGCAGCCATGTCACTGTGTGGTGTTGAGCTATGGGGCCATGTAGCAGCCACGTCACTGCGTGGCGCTGAGCTATGGGGCCATGTAGCAGCCACGTCATTGTGTGGTGCTGAGCTATGGGGCCATGTAGCAGCCACATCACTGCATGGCGCTGAGCTATGGGGCCATGTAGCAGCCACCTCACTGCGTGGCACTGAGCTGTGGGGCCATGTAGTAGTGAAACTTTTGGCCACTGTTCAAATGACATTATTTAAACATGTACTTGTTATCTAGCTCCTCACTTAGTGGTAGCATGTATCTGGCATGTGATCCTGGACTGATTGGGAATGGATGTGGACTGTGATGTTATCTAGCTCCTCACTTAGTGCTAGCATGTATCTGGCATGTGATCCTGGACTGATTGGGTATGGATGTGGACTGTGATGTTATCTTGCTCCTCACTTAGTGGTAGCATGTATCTGACATGTGATCCTGGACTGATTGGGTATGGATGTGGACTGTGATGTTATCTAGCTCCTCACTTAGTGGTAGCATGTATCTGGCATGTGATCCTGGACTGATTGGGAATGGATGTGGACTGTGATGTTATCTAGCTCCTCACTTAGTGCTAGCATGTATCTGGCATGTGATCCTGGACTGATTGGGAATGGATGTGGACTGTGATGTTATCTAGCTCCTCACTTAGTGCTAGCATGTATCTGGCATGTGATCCTGGACTGATTGGGAATGGATGTGGACTGTGATGTTATCTAGCTCCTCACTTAGTGCTAGCATGTATCTGGCATGTGATCCTGGACTGATTGGGTATGGATGTGGACTGTGATGTTATCTAGCTCCTCACTTAGTGCTAGCATGTATCTGGCATGTGATCCTGGACTGATTGGGAATGGATGTGGACTGTGATGTTATCTAGCTCCTCACTTAGTGCTAGCATGTATCTGGCATGTGATCCTGGACTGATTGGGTATGGATGTGGACTGTGATGTTATCTTGCTCCTCACTTAGTGGTAGCATGTATCTGGCATGTGATCCTGGACTGATTGGGAATGGATGTGGACTGTGATGTTATCTAGCTCCTCACTTAGTGCTAGCATGTATCCGGCATGTGATCCTGGACTGATTGGGAATGGATGTGGACTGTGCCAGATCTGGTCATTTATAAAAATGCAATGGTGCACGTCCTGTCTCTGGCAGGGGACAAATCCCTCCCGTGGTTCTAATTTGTAAAAACCGAAATGTCAAAATTGAACATGGACCAGTATTGGGGGTCCTCCGAATTGATGACTTGTGCTCTGAGGCGGCAGATTAAATCTGTAAGTGTCATTTGTTCTTGTCATTGGCTGGTAGAGGAATGCACCATTCTCAGCACGGGGTCGCATTATTTACAAGTTTGGGTATGAGCTCTATTTGGACGTGTTCAGTCTGTGATACGCCCCGTGTTTATGTATACAGTTTTGTTTCAACACTCTAAAGGTGGCATCTTTCACGCTGAATGGGCAAGGGTGAAGGGGTAAAGCATGCCCAGTCTGTGGGCAATCGAAGAATCTGCAACCCACTTCCTGTTTTTCTAAGAAGGCTACAAAGGCTACAAAGGCTACGAGATAAATGCTTGTTGTGCCTTTTCATATGACCTGGAATCCTTCGTGTAGAGGGTGCCCTGAGCCTTTGTAACCTGACAACAACACATTGTGAATCCAAACATACCCACAGGGCATGGGTAAATCAAAGTAAAATCGGTGTGAAATGATTGCCTCTTAATTAGCCCCTGCTTTGGTTGCAAATGTTGGCCATTTCTTCATTGTGATATTTTATGACATTTTTGAATTTGCAGATTTTCACTACTGCCTGTTTAATGTTTTATCGATCTTATTTTGAATAGGTTTATGTATTCCAATCGTTTTTAGCCACGTTATACATCCTTTTAATTGTTATTGTTGTATTATCTGTTGCTTTTTGGCAGACTCCAGTACTTGACACCATTGAATAATCTTGAGCAGACCTCACTTACCTTCATGCACCAAGTTCCCTAACCTGCGACACAAGCAGTGAGTCCTTAGAAACCGACTCACTGCCAGAAGATGAGCACACACGTCTGAGCAGTCAATATACTGCTACTAAGAGGTTGCTAGCCTCTTTCCGGTAGAACCAGGACTATTGCATGCCTTCTACTGCAGCGTCCACAGCCTGGTGGGTCTGCGCGCTGACGTCATCTAGATTACGTAACATATCTGCCCAGACGCTAGTACCAAATTTCCTTCTTGAATCCATGGTACGATCGAGGGCAAAACACTCTGACACGCTGTGCCCACTAGAATCTCGCATATGTTATGCCACTGCGTCTTGGTGTAGTGCGGCTTATGCCATTTGCAGGTCCTGCAAGAAAAGAGCTGGGTTCATCGTGAGTGGTAAGTCGAGGCAGCGTGTACTGTCTGACTAGCTTCGTGAGTCAGGTTGGGAGTAGAAGTGAGCGAACCTTTCACCGGTTGAAGCACATAGTGCAGTATATACACCGGATTCCGCTTCTGCCCCAATCTGCAAATTCAGCATTACTTTTCCACCGCCACCGTAATTCCTCCCGGGTTCGTGCGGTGCCTGGTGTTTCATTCCCATTTTAGTTTAGTGACGCGTCATGAGAAACTTTGCTCAGGTATTTTTCAATCCGTGCTAGTTTTGTGCAGTGGTACAAGAAACCTTGGGTGGTTTTTCAATTTGTGATCGGTTCATGCAGCGCCATGAGAACTTCATCCAGGTCTTTTACCGATCTGTGCTAGGTTGGTGACAGGAGAAACTTTGTACACGTCTTTTTTTTAATCTGTACTAGTTACGTGCAGCGGTGCAAGAATCCGTAGGTGGGTCCTCTTTGATCCTTGGTAGTTGTGTGCAGTAGCACGAGAAACTTCACACACTTTTCCACGATCCATGCTAGTTTCGTGCAGCAGCATGTGAAACTTTGTGCAGTATTTTTGTTCGATTCATGGTAGGTTTGCACAGCGGCACGAGAAATGTTTCACATTTTAATTTTTGATTTGTGAAAAGTTTCCACAGCGGCATGAGAAACTTCATATCGCTCTTTGCAATTTGTGCTTGTTTCATGCAGCGGCACGAGGAACTGTTTGTTCGATGCATACTAGGTTCACACAGCCGCATGAAAAACCTGGTGCCACTCTTTTCTATTCGTACTAGGACCACGCAGCAGCATAAGAAACCTTGTGCCACTCTTTTCTATTCGTACTGGGACCACGCAGCTGCACAAGAAACCTTGTGCCACTCTTTTCTATTCGTACTGGGACCACGCAGCAGCACATGAAAACTTGTGCCACTCTTTTCTATTCGTACTGGGACCACGCAGCAGCACAAGAAACCTTGTGCCACTCTTTTCTATTCGTACTGGGACCACGCAGCAGCACAAGAAACCTTGTGCCACCTCTTTCTATTCGCACTGGGACCACGCAGCAGCACAAGAAACCTTGTGCCACTCTTTTCTATTCGCACTGGGACCACGCAGCAGCACAAGAAACCTTGTGCCATTCTTTTCTATTCGCACTGGGACCACGCAGCAGCACAAGAAACCTTGTGCCACTCTTTTCTATTCGCACTGGGCCCACGCAGCAGCACAAGAAAACTTGTGCCACTCTTTTCTATCCGCACTAGGACCACGCAGCAGCACAAGAAACCTTGTGCCACTCTTTTCTATTCGTACTAGGATTACGCAGCAGCACAAGAAACCTTGTGCCACTCTTTTCTATTCGTACTAGGACCACGCAGCAGCACAAGAAAACTTGTGCCACTCTTTTCTATTCTAGGACCACGCAGCAGCACAAGAAAACTTGTGCCACTCTTTTCTATTCGTACTAGGATTACGCAGCAGCACAAGAAAACTTGTGCCACTCTTTTCTATTCGTACTAGGACCACGCAGCAGCACAAGAAACCTTGTGCCACTCTTTTCTATTCGTACTAGGATTACGCAGCAGCACAAGAAACCTTGTGCCACTCTTTTAAATTCATGCTGGGTTTGTGCAGTGGCACAAGAAACTTCACACGGCTCGTTTCGGTCACAAGATGTGGTAGGTTTGCGCAATGGCACAAGAAAGGGCACAAGAAACATTTTGTTTGATTCGCACTAGATTCACCAAGCTGCCTGAAAATTTGTGCCACACTTTTTAATTCGTACTAGGTTCACGCAGCAGCACAAGCAACTTTGTGGCACTCTTTTAAATTTGTGCTAGGTTTGCGCATTGGCACAAGAAACTTCACATGGCCCGTTTCACGAGATGACACAATAAACTTTGCTCCTCTCTTTTCGATGTGCAGGGGTTGTGGAAAGGTGGATTTCAGTGAAACTGATCAAAGTCTTTTCAGATTCTGCTTCCATGGCCGGCAGAATGGAACTTCACAATTTTACCAAGCCCTAGTTGGGAGTTACTGTTGCTTGTGGAAGAGCGTATGTGGTGTGTTCGAACGTTTTTACTAGGTGCTGAAAATCAATGGGCTGGAGCCTGGTGCCTACGTGCAGGCAGAGGCATTGCTAGGGGGGAGCTGAGGGGGCTATAGCCCCGGGTCTTTTGGTTGTAGCCCTGGATAGAAGCTCAAAAAGGCTAGCTAGCCCCCAGTCCTTACAGTCCCAAATTTAGCCTAGCCTCAGATCTTTTCCAGACCTAGCAACACCCCTGTGTGCAGGTAACACAAGGTGGGATGGTGAGGCGGAAGAAGTCAGTGGTAGGTGTCAGGGACAGGTGAGTCGTAAGTGAATGCTTCATCATTGTGGTGAAAGTTGGGTGAAGTCATGAATGCAGGCGATTGTGGTTAGTGCAGACTGTTGGAAGTAAGTCATAGAAGCCCCACACGAGCCATAATATGGCAGGTTTGCTAACATTGCACAGAGCAGCAGTAGTTACGTCCACAAAGCACAGTAATGCATATTGTGGCAAAGCATAACAGCAGACAAGACAGAAGCATGACACAGCAACGTGTATCACGCCATGACACACACTGCAGTGTGGCACAGTGTGTGGTGGAGAAACCTATCGTACTGTAGCGTGTCGTAGGGCAGCATGGCAACCCTTCCTTCGGCTAACGCAGGATAAAGCAGCGTTTGCAAAGAACTGTTATTATTAACACGTGTGCATTGCGTGTGAGCGTGCTGTGGATATATCTGACATGTCCGGGCAGATGGGAACATGGAGTATAGAGTCTGTATTGCACAAGCTCGAATCCTGACAAGGCCAACTCAGCGCTACATCTTACTGGGGCTCATAATTGACCATCAAAGTGGGCATTAATAAGTGCTAGTATTAAACATCTTAAAAGTGGGAGGATTCCAATTTGAAGCACTGTATAAAAACAGGTATTATATTATTGCTATTACTATTTAAAATACTCATAATCATAATGCTAATACTATCATAATTATTATGCATATTATTCATAGTATTCATAACATGATTATTTTGATCATAATTATTAGTAACATTAATAATATCTGTTTTCATACTGATCCGGGTTAAAGTCCTCCTCTTCTACACTCTGTAATAAAAGCTGTTATTAATATTGTTTATTAAAAGGAAGAAGAAAAAATAATGTCATTATTATAAATTGAGAATCAACATATTGACCAATTTGCATCTGGGGAGATTGTTACCAATGCAAAAAGGGAAACTGCAAAAAAGCCATATACTTTGAATTAAACTGCACTGAAGATAACAGACCCAGAGAAGCTTCCCTGGGCAGCTAGTCTAATCGTGAGCTCATCTATAAAGATGTTTTAAAGAAAGCCAGTTGGTGGCTGTGGAAGATGGTTAATGCATGGGGTCTTCTACTTTACCATTGGTTCAATGTATGCCCCAAACGTAGATGATTCCAGTTTCCAGTATCTAGCAATGGAAGTGTCCGGATGGTCCTGTGCAGTGTGTCTGCAGTGATATTAACTTGCCATGAATCGATTGGAGGATGGTGTCATTGATAGAAAACCAAGGACCTGGCGGTCACTAAGGCACGAGAGGAGCTAGTGGTCCAGAAGAGACTCAAAATGGCTCTTATTGGCTTTCAAATTGTTTGCTTATGTGTGATCAATTTTCACAACCTGAACTGATATTGGAATCAGCCCTGTAATTTTAATTGTTGTGGTATTACCATGTCTGACCATTCACCATTACATGTTTCTCTCCCTCTATGTCCAGGTACAAACTGTTGCACAAATGGTCCCTGGATGAGAGTCTCTTGAATGATGTTACATCTCAAGAGGAAAGGCATTTATGAGTTGACAATGATTAACAAGGACTAGACCGGTGCTATTGGGACTGGGATTCCTTAAAGGCCTTTCTACGTGGTGGGATTGCAACCTACGCCATTAACAAATGAAAAATAAAATGATGTTTTGAAAATCACTTAAATTATTCTTAAAAGCACAGCAGAGTCACTTTATGGCCAAATCCCCAGGGACAACCTGTCAATGGTGCTATCCACACCCTCAACCTAACCACGGAAGCCACATGTACACAGCCCTCCCACCTTGGTCGGTTAGAGATGCCCACATTGATACACAGGCCCCCCTAAGGCAACCAGCGGAGGGAAGATGGTTAGGAAGAGGTTGTGGATAGGTACGGGGAATTAGGGTGACCAGAAAGAGGTTTAGGAAGAGGTAATGGATGGGAAGTCGGAAAAGTGAAAGTGCACACACGCGTCTCCTGCAATCTCACGCTTTTCCAGAACTCCACTCTTAATGCACCCTCCTACACCTTATAATACACGGCTCCTGCCACTAAACACCGGCACCTGTCATGTGCCCTTCTATTACACTTTGCCTTGTCATGTACTCATGGTGAACGCAATACTTGTCATTTGCCCAGAAGAACACAAATCCTAACATGTATCCATGTATTACTGCATGCTTCCATTTGGCACTGAACATCCTCCTGACACTGAACATACTCCAACACCCTGCACATCATTCCTGAATGCACATATTCATGCCTAACTCACAGGTTCTCATTTTAGTCAGTTCCACATGTAACCCTATATTCAGTTGCACACTCCTCGCATGACTGATGACAGGAAAAGTCCATAGCAGTTCAGATCATGCCACACTGAAAACAAAAAAGGCTGTAACACCTTGCCCCAGAAATAAATCAAAAACACTGCTCCTACAACACTAACGAGCACTTATCTGAGGCCCCTGAGCCCGCAAATGGGTTCAAAGGCATGGAGCAGCAGGCATCCAATTCGCCGGATTCCCTTACCGTCGTGGTCTAACAGCATCAGACACAACTACTTCACCTCCAGCGTTCCTCCAAACTTGGCAGTAAGCTCCACGCTTCACTGCTGTGGCCCAGGGCACCGGCTGCACTGCCACTGCCTAGCAGCACCTCCTAAATTCTCACGCCGATCCGGCATGCTCCGAGCTGGTAATCCAAGGACAATGGAAACACACACGCGAGGTGCACGTGCTTCTGGTGCTAATCACAAGCACATGTGAAAGCATGCCCCTGCGTTTCATCTCTGCCATGCGTGCTGTGAAAGCCCTTTCCCCTGTAGCAGCTGGGAAATGGAGTCTTGTGCCGGAGTTTCAGCCTCCCCCTGCTCCACACCACTCTGGCACAGGCTCTCATGCCCCATTTCCTGAAAGTACCTCCACTCTCAGGCAGAGGTCCTGTATGCTCTGGACACCATCGATGGAACAGCTTCACGTTCAATGGCACACACACATTTACCGCTGGTTCCCATGATCTATCCTCTGGCCCATAACCCTCCCAATCCACATAGTATCACAATATCCTCCCCTGCCATTCAGAATCCAAGATACGCTTTGCTTTGTACTCATTTTGTTCCTTGCTGTCACATGCTGGTGACTCTTGCGTCCTAACCTCTGCAGCTACTGGTTTTAGTATAGAAATATGAAATACTGGGTGTATTTTCATACCCTTCATTAACTGCAACCACATCACATTAGGGTTTAACACTTCTACCACATCAAATGGCCCCACAAACTTTGACTGTAATTTTCAGGCCCTCTTCAATCTCAAATGTTTAGATAATAGCCACACTTTATCACCCACCTTATATACTGGAGGGTGGGGGGTTGTCTCTTCACATCAGCATATTACTTATACACCTCTTTAGCTCTCTTCAAATTTTGATGAGCCTTCTACCAACCCAATTGAATCTCTTGAATTTGGTCTTGTACTGCTTGTACTGTAGACAATACTGCCAATTTATCCGGCAACACTCACGGATGATAGCCATATAAACAACAGAACAGTTACATTTACAACAAAGCATGATCAGAGTTGTTTTAACACCACTCATTAGTCACAAAGCCACCAGACAACTACTTTCCTGTTGAGCCACCAAACAACGCAAATACTGATGCATTGATTAACCCGCTCTGTCTGCCCGTATGTCTGCAGGTGATAAGTTGTGGACAATTTAATATAAATACCCAATTAGTTGCAGAAGGCTTTTCAAAAGTTTGAAGTAAATTGAGGCCCCTTGTCCAAGACCACCAAAGATGGTAAACCATACAACTGACCACTTTTATTTTGAGCAAATAACTATGCTAAAATGCCCTGACATCGGAACTCCCTTACACGGCACAAAGTGATCCATTTTTGTCAGGTAATCCACCACCACCCAAATGGTATCATAGCCCCTAAACTTGGGCAATTCCATCACAAGGTCCACGGAAATGTCCTCCCATGGCTTAGTCAGGGATGGTAGTGGTTCAAGCAGCCCCACCTGAGTTTGACGCAATGCTTTATTTTGTGCACATACCTCACACTTCCCCTACCTATTGGTGTACCATTTGTGACTACTGTGGCCACCAAAAGTATCTTTGTATCTGCTGTATGATTTTACAAATCACCGGAGGTCCTGCTAGAGGACCCTCATGGAACCATTCCATAATCTGTCTTTGCAATTCCTCCACAGGAACACATATCTGGGTTCCTTGACATGCCAAACTCTCCCAAATATATATATACTTGGATCTTGTGTACACCAATCCTCTTTCTTCCCCTGAGTGATACTCCATCTGATTTCTGTCAACTATCTATCTATCTATCTATCTATCTATCTATCTATCTATCTATCTATCTATCTATCTATTAATATTGGTTTTTATATGGCGCTAAATTGCCCAAGGGCCTCAGAGCACTCACAAGGACAAAAACAGACCATAAAATCATAAAGAGCAAGCAGACGGATAATCAGGAAACACGAGCATGAAGTAAAAAGAGATTACTCAGTACCATCATCAAACAACCAAGTCATGAGCTGCTTTTTAAAGTGCTAATGGATCCACAGTTTTTTATAGCCAGAGGCAGTGAATTCCAAATCATGGGGGCCCAGAAGCTAAAATTGATACTGCCAACTCCTTTTAGGAGTTGACGAGGTTGAAGTAAATCCTGATTATTGTTGGATCGCAGGTTTCTCCTAAGAGGTGCTTTCTGTATTTTATCTGAGAGATATTTGGGTGCTGTACCAGATAGGCATTTCAAAACTATTACAGCACTTGTAAATGTAATTCTTTGACCAACTGAAAGCCAGTGAATATTCCTCCTCTCCACCGAGATTTTCAAATCTTTACCTAGGCCATTTACCGCTCTAACAGCTCCATAATGGATGGTTTGCAATTTTCTTATGTTCGATTTTGAAGTGCCCATCCGCAGTCTGTTACAATAATCGAGTTTAGAATTTACAATAGCGCCAGCTATTATGGCCAAGTTGGGCTTGGTTAGATAAGGGCAAATTTGCCAGAGAAGGTTAGAGAAGAAGGCACATGTAGATTTAAGATAGAAAGCGTGCTTTTTGAAAGAGAGATGAGAATCCATAAAAACACCTAGCGTTTTTACGCAGTCAGAGACCATAATATTGTTGTTGTTAACCCATCCTCGAACCCACCTACTACTCGCTTGGGCGGTATGATAGATTGTATCTCTCTCCACGTGTTCCTCCTTCTGGTATCTAGACAATGCATCAGCTTTACCATTATTCTTTCCTGGATGGTATGTAATGATGTAATTGAACCCAGCAAAATACTGTGCCCAATGCAATTGCCTCTCACTCAATGTTTTCGTGGTTTTCAAATATTTTACATCCTTATGATCCATGAAAATAGTAATGGCATGTCTCTCACCCAGAAGATAATGTCTCCACTCCCCCACTGCTGCCTTGATTGCCAACCATACTCTGTTTGCCACTGCATAATTGTGTTTGCTGAGGTCAATTTCGATGAGAAATAAGCCACAAGATGCATCATACCTTCCTCATCATGTTGAGACAATATAGCCCCAACCGCATCACCAGATGCATCTTCTTTCCACCTGAAATAGTTTAGTCATATCTGGATGGCTCAATATCGGCATAGTGGTAAATGCCCATTTCAATGCCTCACACGCCTCTACTGCTTGAACATCCCACTCAAAATTAACCCCTTCTCTCAACAACCTTGTCATTTGAGCCACAGTGTCTGAGAAATTCAGAGTAAAGCTGCGATAGAAATGGGCAAATCCCAAAAAGGGTTGCACATCCTTCACCTTTTTAGGTGCTGGCCACTCCACCACTTCTTTCACCTTAACAGGAACCTTCACAATCCCATCAGGTGTCAACACATACCCCAAAACGACCACTGTAGTTATCTAAAACACACATGTCTTCAATTTGACATACAGCTGATTTTCTCAGAGCTGCTGCAGTACCCGTCTCACATGCTCTCTATTCACTCCCTTCAATTCAGAATATGTCAAAATGTCATCTATGTAGACAACAACAAATACACCCACAAACCCTTGCAACACCTCTTGCATGAAAAACTGAAATGCTGCAAGCATGTTACCCAGCTCGCAAGGCATCACCAAGCATTCAAAAAACCTCATTTAGGTCTGAATGTTGTCTTCCATTCATCTCCCTCCTCTACCCTCACCAAATGTTTTGCACCCCTAAAGTCTACTGTGGTAAACACCTGTGCTGGCTATAGCTGATCTAGTAATACTGAACTTTAGGGCAAGGGGAACCTGTTCTTCACTGTAGCCTTGGTCACTTCTCTATAATCTATGCACGTTTGCAGTGTTTCCTCCTTTTTGGGAATGAAAACAAAGGAGATGAAACCAGTGACTGAGAGGGCCTGATAAACCCAATCTCAAGCATTTGATCTAAGTACTCGCGTAGATGCACATTTTCTGCCTCCATCAATGCATACATGCGACTACAAGGCAATATGGTGTGTGGCGCTAACTCAAAGGCAGAATAATATAGCCTATGAGGAGGAAGTGTCTCTGCCTTCTTCTTGTCAAACACATCTGCATAATCTTGACACCGGGGAGGTCAAAGTCCAGGGTGTGAGTTTGAAGAAAGATAAGCCCAAGGAAAACCCACTCCCATTGTCCCATACAGGTTCATACACATGGATATGGCGAGGGCGCTGGTTGTGCAACACTGCTATTAGAGGTCATCCAAACCCATGCTAATAGGGGGGATTGGTGGGCCAGCGTTAAAATTGACCCCACAAAACTGCCCTAGCTAACACCAAGAATGCCCCATCCAGCCCTTGTGGCTCTAAAGCATATCACATTACCAGAGGAGAAACTCAACCAGTTACCCCAGGCGGCAGGCTCTGGCAGACTTCGTCCTCCTGACCAGGGTAATCCCTTTGTGGTTTTGGCCAATGTGTCCGAGCTAGCAAAAGGGGGCTTTGGAAACCACAAAACGCTTGTTAATAAAGTCATTCACTGGGTGCGTATTAACAGAGGGTGTACCTTGGTGGTTTGCAGGGATATTGTGCACTGCAAAATAATCACCAGCTATCTAGAGCTCCAGTGTCCTCTTTTTAGGGGCTGTGTGGGTAAGAACTAATAAATACAATGTATACAAAATCCCACAGAACAGCTCCCTTCCTTTCCGTCCTAGGTTAGTTATCGGGCACCCCCTGACATAATTATCTCTACAACTTTAGCATGAATTTGGTCAGATCACCATGGATTTTCCAAAAATATACATATTTTAATATTTATAAAAAACACTTAAAAGTACAGTACATCTACTTAAAAAACAACAACATATTCACAATGTATTCTTTCAAAACCGATATTCAAAACATATACATTAAACAATGAAACCAAAATGACAGGGGAGAAACAAACCTATGTTGGTTTCTCCTTCGTTGAAGAGGGAGTGGTATTTTCTTATGACGTGTACTCATTCAGAATGACCTGGTCGATGCAAGCAGGTCCGAAAGCACAGCGAGTAGAGCAGTCGTTTTGACATCTGTGCAGAGCCTGCTGAAGCAGGATCGAATCTTGGCAGGGCCAAACTCATCCTTCCGAGGTCGATAAATGAGCACCACACACAGTGGGCAATAATAAGCAGCGCTCAGATACCTGAGGGTTCGTAGCGCTATATAAATGCTAAATAATGCTTAAGGCGGTTTTATATTGCGGACCCGCTGTTTAATGCGGCTGTTGCTAGTCCACTGTTAAACCGGTGAATTTGTGCACTTTTTTTCCATGGTTCCCGTGCAGTCACTTTTTGGAAGCGTTCCAGTTCCCCCGAAAAACGCTGAATGCTCCACAGACCTGTATATCGACCTCTGTTTGTTGTGATTCCTTCCGAGGGGCAGGAACCTATCAACAGCCGCATTAAACAGCGGGTCCGCAATATAAAACAGCCTTGCATAGAGCAGGTCATTCTGAATCAGTACACGTCATAAGAAAATACCCCTCCATCTTCAAGGACAGTAATGAAGGATTGTTTGGAACACTACAATTCTCTGTGATGCCACACGTTGAATATGAACACGTGACAAAAAGAATAAGTGCCCTGAAGACAGCACCAATAAGGGATGTGATCTGTATTAGTTTGATTGCATTGTGAACAATTGAAAATTGGTACTAGAAACACATGTTAAGTGTTGGCACATTGTTTTGTCCTCCTGAATTAGGGAGGTTTCATTGTTTAGGGGACAAGAAGAGCCATTTAGTGGCTCGCTGGTTAGACAAAGTAGAAAACAACATAGGTTCTTTTCTCCCCTGTCATTTTGGTTTCATTGATTAATGTATATATTTTGAATATCAGCTTTGAAAGAATGAATTGTGAATATTTTGTTTTTTAAGTAGATGTACTGTACTTTTAAGTGATTTATAAATATAAAATATGTATATTTTGGAAAATCCATGGTGATCTGCCCAAATTCATGTTAAAGTGGTAGAGATAATTATGTCAAGGGGTGCCCGATACCTAACCTAGGGCGGAAAGGAAGGAAGCTGTTCTGTGGGATTTTGTATAGACTTCATAATAATCAGCCAATGTAGAGAAGGGAAAGACTGCACTCAGGTTTTCCTGAGTGAAGAATGGTTAGTTACAGGGCTATTCGGGACCGAGACTCAGACCTATCCCCCCAAGGGCTGTAACATCACCATTAAAGCTTTAATCCCTGGGGCCCAGAACTGGGAAACACAAATGGTGGGCGGTAATGTTGGTAAAGACGTGTCAAGGGGAGAGTGGGTTTGTGGGCGCATTCAGGTCCCCCCTCCTAGGAACCCTGGGTATGGTATCCCGGAAATGGCCGGAAACTTAGAGGATGTTGACTGACTTATAAGGAAGCCTGCAGTGTCAAAGATCGCATGCCCACATTCACTACAAATATTGTCATGGAACAAACATAGCAGGTCTTGCCAAATACCTTAACGATACCGAGTGGGTCACATTCCTGCAGCTCCATGACATAGTTATCTTCCAAGAGACATGGGTGGTGGAGGAAGTGGTGATCCAGGGATATGAGATTTACGAAACCAAGTCAAAAAAGGGCCCAAGAGGGAGACCATCTGGGGGCTTGGTCGCGGGAATAAGGACCGCACTCATTTGGGAGGACAAACAGATAACCACACATTCTTCAGATTTGCTTTTAGAGGAAATGGTGATACCCAACTGGGGTGGGGCTCTCCTGTTTACTGCCTTTAATAGATAAAAGGATAAATCAAACAGTAACGCTGTGATGACACTTTGCGGTAACATCGATCGGACTGGTTTCATCGCTAAAGGGGAAAATTGCATCCTAGCCGTGGGGGATTTTAATACCCAATTGAAACGGGCCAAAGTACTGGCTGGCCTGTGGGATGACCAGAATGAGAGCTGGGAAATTCCCTATGTGATAGCCAACCCGCCAGCGAGAGCATGGGCAGAGTCCCTGGAGACCACAAGGAGGTTGCATGACATTGGTCTAAGGTGTTGTAATGGCCGGTTTGCTGCGGATCATCCAGCAAAGCACACCTCTTATGCAAAGAATGGCCACTCAAGGATAGACTATGCCTCGGGTTCAGGCTTGGACTGACACTGAGTGGAAGGATTTGAGGTCCTGGAACGTCCGGATAGTGACCACAGACCAATCCTCCTCCAATTAAAAAAACCTTATGTTTCATCTCCCCGAAATGGCCGACAGAACGGTGGATATATCCATGCATGGCCAAGCCAGACGATCTGTCAAGTGGGCGAACATTGACCCAGAGGATCTGGCCCCATCATTGTATGGCAAAGTGATCGAGCTGATTGAATTAATCTGTGATCCACACACACCCTCTAGCCGTAAATGCATGAGTTGTGTCAGTATTATGGAAGAGCGCGGCGTCTTTTAACTCTAGAAAGGGGCGGAAGAGGCCAGGAACCTGGTTTGACCAGGACTGTTGTGAAGCTATGCGGGCTTTGACCACGTAAATGAGACGCAGCACTGATGTTGACAAACCGCATCTCCATCATATGAGGGGGTCCTAGAAGGAAGTCATGGCTAGGAAAAAAAGCCCATTAGATGCAGGATAGATGGGCCTCAATGCTGGAATGTGTAAACAGCAAAGACAACATTGTTTTTCGGAAATTGATTGTGGACCCAGAGCCCAAGGGTAATGTAAACGCCCCTGAATGCATTAATGCAGCAAGGTGATGAAACGACTTTGAGACCCTCTATGCCCTCCCACACAGGGATGAACTGGTAACAGCAAGGCCCCCCCTGGTTGGGGTTCATGGAATGCAGCACAAGGGTGAAAATCAATTGACCATTACTCCTGGAGAAGTGGGAAGGGCATTAACAGCCCAGAAGGGCAGGAGAGCACCTGATGTTAAACGCCGCATTTGAAAGTATGCCAAGAGATGTTTTTTGGGCTGTGTTAAGGGCTAAGCGCATCCCTGAAGATGTATTGCAACCGATCCAACTCCTATACGGCAATAACATGGCTGCTGTCCCTTGGGGGCTTAGAGGCAAAGTCACTGAGCAATTTTGAGTGGACAGAGGGGTCCCCCAGGGATGTGTCCTTGCACCCATCATTTTATGCCTTAATTGCATTATTGACAAGGTGACGCGGGGAGGTACCGACTCCCAGAGATTCGGAAGAGAAATATCCCTGTACTCTTTTGCAGATGATGTGATCCTGCTATCCTCTACACCGACGGGACTGCGTCGAGCCATGGCTATATTTGAGGATGAGTGCAGCATATTGGGCTTGGAGATCAATGTTTCAAAAACAAAGGCAATGGTCTTTTCTCCCCAAAAAAGTCGGGACCAAGACCTTGAAATTGAGACTGGTTGATGGAACACTGGAACAGGTGGATTGGTACGACTATTTGGGGATTCGATTTTCAAGCAGTGGCGCTGGGAGAAACAGTTTTTTTAACACTAACACTGTTTTGCAGAAAGAAACGGTGGGGCGCTGAGGGCTTATTACGCTAGACATGGCAGTGGTGCATAGGCCTGGCTCTTAATCTGTATCGGGCGCAGGTTAAGGTGTCTGCAATGTATGGGGCCGAGGTGCTGGTGTCACGCGGACTCATCATCTCTAACAGTTACAGAGAACACATTCTTGAAAGCTATCTCATCGCTCCCCCAAAGCACCCCAACTAGTTCCACCCATATGGCGCAAGCAGGAGCTGGGAATATACCGCCATGCACTGGAGGATGTATTGTCGTGAAAGGGCTTCCAGAAGATCAGCTGGCTCACCCATGTAAAGGAATGGCTTGTACGGCTGGGCCTCCCTTCCTACTGGTATGATCCACGCTCAATGGAGGGAGATTCGGAGACCAAGCTGGGGCATATACATTGACCAGAGCAATGTCTGCCAAAGGCGTGGCAACAGGGCCTGCCTTCCTAGACGTCAAACACATGCAGGGTTTTGAAAGTTACCTTAACACAATTGAACCAGCATCCGCCCGAGCTCTGTATGTACGCTTGCAAATAGGTTCCCTACCAGTACGAGATCACACAAAGAATTGGGGGGGAAGTGAGAGCCTTAATGGCCCATTGTGTGGCTGTGCGATGGAAACCACCATACACTCCCTCTTGATATGTGAAAATGTGAAGGACCTTCGAGTTAGATATTTGAAACCTCTGTTCCGGTTATACCACGTCTGAACAGCTATGGAAGCGCTGAGGTCCTGTAAGATGACTACAGACCGGAATGTGGTTCACTTCGTCTGCAAGTCCATCCACAGAGCCTGGTTACAAAATAAATGTGGCCCTGCAATGCAATCACTGAATGGCTAAGACTAATCCCAATACATATATGACTTATTTTTGATGGCTGGCGTAGAGCAAGGTAGAGGAAGGTAAACGTGGCATGTTCGTGTGTGCCAAATGTAAAATCTCAGAATAGGGTTTCTTGTCCTATTTTGCTACGTGGGCTGTGTTTTCATTATATACTGTATCATCCGTGATGTATTTAACATGTTATATTTATTGCATTTTCTAACCTAATGTCCTATGTTTAAAATACATTTCTTTGTTGTATTGTGTACCTAAAAGGCTGATGCCGAGTTAAAGGTTATATGATTGGTTAAAATATATCATGTGGGTCATTTTAACATAATTTATGTTCATAGAAAAAAAATGTGTAAAGGAGTTTGCTCCTTTCATGTAGAGGAGTAGTAACCTCAAACAAATTTACACAGAATCCGTTGAAAGTTCAACATTGTGCAAACAGTCAATAGTTGTATCTGCTCCTCATTGTTTCGACCCAACTATAGGGATGTCAGAGTTATACAATTCATGTGCAGCTTGATTCGAAGTAGACATGTGATCATAAGTACATTGAAGTCAAATAAAGTTTAAAACATACATGAAGAATATTATTGATATAATAATAAATACCAAGAAATATTACAATGAATAATTACATAATACAGAAGTATATTGAAGAGAAAAAGTAATTTATTTTGTTAGAGAAATGGTGCTTAATCAAATGAATTTCGGTTTATAAGTTTCTTTTTAAAAATGTATATATTTTCTTAGTGTATGCTACTTGAAGTATGCTGTTAAAGTTGTATACCTGTCTTGGGCCTTTCTGGAGCTACTTGTATGTTATCATTGTTAAAATACACCTTTTGTTTGCCTGGAAGATTAACTTGATGTCATATTGTGCTATGCGAAAGGCAGCAGCTCCCTCCAGCCGTGAAACTGTTGAATATCCTTTTTGTTTGCTTGGAAGATGAACTTGAAGTCTTATTGTTGTATGCGTAAGGCAACAGCTCCGTCTAGCAGTGATAACAGGTGAAGTGGTCAGGATGGCTTCGGACAAACATACATCTGGCCTTTTTTTATATATTGATGTTGATATTGATATTTTATTTGTATCGCGCTCATACACAAGTGTTTCAGAGCGCGAGAAATAGTATGAAGTTTCACCGACCACGGAATTCCCAGAATAATCTTAAACTGTGGAGCTGCTATTAAATCAAACACTATCCTCTCTTCATAATTAACAGCTCGTACCCACCTCCTGTGTCTGTGTGCTAATGGGTCCTGACGTTAACAACGATCCATGCACTGACCGCACTGGTTCAATAATGGATTTCTCTGGCAACGGTATCTTCAACTCCTGAGCATACCCTCCATCAATAACATTTCCTGTTGCACCTAAGTCTGTCATGGCCACAGTAGTGACTGTATATTCATCAAAAGTCAGGGTCACCAATATTGAAATGTGGAGTTCTCCCAGAGCTGCCTGTGATGGAGTATATGTAAGGGCCTACATCTTCCCTCCTACCCCTGCAACTCCACTTGCGTTAATCCCACTTTCTTCCAGAAAGACCCCCTTAAGATGTGTTAGGACAGTCCCATAAAAACTGTCCTGCCAGGCACTGATTGTTTCTCCTTTACTAAAGTAGGGTTGACCCCTTGTACCAATGGTGACTGGGGTAACCTACATATACACAATATTTGGGCACTTTGAAACACAATCTACTTGTTGGATAAGCACCTTACAAATGCACAATAAATAAATAATAATAATAATTTAGCATTTATATAGTGCTACGAACCCTCAGGTATCTGAGTGCTGCTTATTATTACCCACGGTGTGTGGTGCTCATTTATTGACCTTGGAAGGATGAAAGGCTGAGTTTGGCCCTGCCCGGATTTGAACCTGCGTCAGCAGGGTCTGCACAGATGTCAAAGCGAGCGCTCTACTCGCTGTGCTATCAGACAGGCAAAATACACAAAAAAGGAAATGCCACCATTGGGCATTGATTAATTTACTTTTTTCATCATTTTGATTACATAAATTTGGGTATCCGTACCTAATATCCCGATCCACGTAACTGGCATGACTGTCTCCAAAACACAAATACAGTAGGAACAACTAGTTCAAGTCATCCATAAAAACTCAAAACTATGTTTATTTTTATAATCAATCAAATATTATGTGTAGTGACACACAACATTGAATAACCACAATCGGCAAGCATTCACCCCAGGGACAGTACCTTTGATGAGATTATAGTGTTGCATAAACATAGTATGAGCCATCAGGTGGCTTTTTCTTTCATACTGGTCGACACAGTAACCGTGTGCACTCGGGTTCAGGCGCTCTCTCTTTATTTCAGACCTGGGAACGCCAAGAGTATGAAATTCAGTGCAAGAGTGCCGTGAATACAGCGCTTGCAATGTGCCAAGTGTCAAGGGTCTCCTCGAAACGGCGGCGGTGTCAGAGCAAAGGTCTTGTGCAAGCTGGTCAGCCACTGGTTGGCCCAGGGACACTTCCGAGAAGGCTTACTTGCAGGGTTTGATGAAGGTGGCGAGAATAGTTAATCCCACTATTCAATGGGTCGAAGCATCTTCGCAGAGCTTCTAGTTCAATCAGAAGCAGAGGGGTCCAGCGGGATGACAGCATGCTCAGGGTGCCCAACCTTCCAGTTGGTCACCAGCGGTTCCTCGACTTGCACTTATCAGCACGCTAAACTCCATTAGTCGATTCATAAAACAGACTTCGCATGCATTTCTGGGACCTTGTGGGGACTTTGCACAGGCACTCTGAGACTTCATGCAAAGTGTGGGACAGGCCTACGCAAGGAAATAAATAGGGGCGGACATGCATATTCCCCAACCTCCACGCAGAATGAGGAAGAACAAGGACTTATGTGGGTGTGTCGAGGGACAGGCTAGGCAAAGGAATCGCATGGCCAGCAACGGGCAAACACAAGTGTATTCATGGATCTGACCGCACAACGTCATGTCGGGTGAGGAACCACTGTCACATGAAAGGACCCGCAAAGTGACAATCATATAGGAAACAATGTGCAAAGTTATGGTATAGTTAGGAAGCTAGGGGTGCCTGCACGCAGTTGAGGTTCTACATGGCAACAGGTGTGTGCTGACTCAGCACAAATTGTTATTTCAGTGCTAGTTTATGCCACAGCATATGCACCTATTTTATCCGGGAATAGTACATGCATGTCCCTGTCACCACTGGGAGTCTGCACACCTAACTCTATGTTTTTATAATGTACCAAATTAAGATCTGATTAGACACTTGTGCCAGAAAAGCTATCTGCACTATTGGAAATTGATGTTCAATCGAATGATTATTGTTTGTTGTTTGGGTTGGGGCAAAATGAATTACGTCTTTCTTAAATCTAGAATGATTAAAAGGTTGATCATTGCCCGAAGATGGAAAGTGGACCAGGCTGCTCATCTTCTGGGATGGGATAATGAATTGCTGGAAAGTGGACCAGGCTATCTAATCTTCTGGGATGGGTATAATTAATTGCTGGAAAGTGGACCAGGCTATCTGATCTTCTGGGATGGGGATAATGAATTGCTGGAAAGTGGACCAGGCTGCTCATCTTCTGGGATGAGATAATGAATTGCTGGAAAGTGGACCAGGCTGCTCATCTTCTGGGGTGGGATAATGAATTGCTGGAAAGTGGACCAGGCTGCTCATCTTCTGGGATGGGGATAATGAATTGCTGGAAAGTGGACCAAGCTGCTCATCTTCTGGGATGCGATAATGAATTACTGGAAAGTGGACCAGGCTGCTTATCTTCTGGGATGCCATAATGAATTGCTGGAAAGTGGACCAGGCTGCTCATCTTCTGGGATGAGATAATGAATTGCTGGAAAGTGGACCAGGCTGCTCATCTTCTGGGATGGGGATAATGAATTGCTGGAAAGTGGACCAGGCTGCTCATCTTCTGGGATGGGATAATGAATTGCTGGAAAGTGGACCAGGCTATCTAATCTTCTGGGATGGGTATAATTAATTGCTGGAAAGTGGACCAGGCTATCTGATCTTCTGGGATGGGGATAATGAATTGCTGGAAAGTGGACCAGGCTGCTCATCTTCTGGGATAGGATCATGAATAGCTGGAGGCATTCTTTGCTGAAAAACAAATTGTATTAAATAAAGTGAGGGGGAATCGGTCCTAAATGGTGGGGTTAGAGACTGTTATCATTGTGTAAGACTTGCAGAATTGTGTGTAATGTGGTAGGACATAATCAAACTAACAATAATGCAAAAACACACCTGATTCATGTTACAGAAGAGCAGTGTCCCATTGCCCATTATGGTGTTCATTTGGTTAAAGGTATATTACTTAACCCCTAATGACAGCCCAGATTGTCTTTCATGTTTGGCTACAGATTGGAGACCAAAACAAAGAGAGGGCCTTTAAAAAGGTCTCTGGCTCTGTAACCACCCAGTAGTCAACCTGCAAGAATTTTGATATGATAGGTTATTTATAACATGCTTAATACCCAAAGGCTTCTAAGTGATGACCCGGGGATCGAACCCATGTTGCTCTGTGTTGTCTTGTTTCCAAGCCGAGCATGTTGCCGCTGAGCTATCCTCCCGAGGAAATATTACAGCTATTAGTACCCCGGCACATCGCTGGGGCCACTCTGTCATATTTATTGAACAGCCAGGTTTTGACAAATGTCCAACTAGGCCTTGTGACATTCGGTTCGTGCAAGTGCAGCACAGAAGTGCGAGCGAGGGTGAAGCCACGCGTGGGAGGTGGGGGAGTGGGAGAGGGGAAAAGTAAGGTATGGGGGCACCAGAGCTAGGGTAAGTGCTGAAGACCCTTAACTTGCACCGCCCATTTTTTGGTGTGGAATCTGGGGGTGGACAGGGAAAGGCAGGATGAGGAACGTAGTGTCTGCACGTAATGCTTTTGGGCAATACAGTTGCTGAGATAGATGGGGGCTTCTTTGTAGATGCACAAATGATAGTCAGTATCTTAAATCTGATGCAGGCTTTAACGGGAAGCCAATAGACCTTGCGTCTGGCTGCCGATATGTGATCTGTATTCCATAGGGCCACGGCTGTACAGAGGG
Source organism: Ambystoma mexicanum (assembly GCF_040938575.1). Taxonomy (NCBI): domain Eukaryota; kingdom Metazoa; phylum Chordata; class Amphibia; order Caudata; family Ambystomatidae; genus Ambystoma; species Ambystoma mexicanum. Next base: position 57,106,765 of record NC_090929.1, on the reverse strand, counting down.
ATTTTTTTGTAGCAGTTGTAGTTTGCCAAGGTCTTTTGAGGAAGTGCCCATGCATAGGGTGTTGCAATAGTCCAACTTGCTGATGATAATAGCTCGGGCAAGTGTGAGGCAGTTTTCTGTTGAGAGGAATTTTCTAATCAATGCAATGAGTTTGGCTGTGTGGGTAGTAGAGGAGGCGAGGGCATCGATTTGGTTGCTCATGGTAGGTTATGCATCAAGATGAATGCCTAGCATTATGATGTGCTTTGAGAGAAGTGTAGGGGAACCATTGATGAGGAAGGAGGAGAAATCCGGGTCGAGGCCTTTGAGGCGGTGTGTGGAGCCTACAATGAGTAGTTTGGTTTTCTCATCATTTAGATCCAGTGTTGAATGTTTCTGTAGACCATATTAATTGTGACCATGACATTGGAATGGTTTCATGAGATTGGGATGAGAATTTGATTTTCATCCACACAGTTGGTGTAGCTTATGCCAAGTGAGTCAAGCAGGTCGAATAGTAGTTTGGTGTATGTGTCGTACAGGGTGGGAGAGAGACAAGAGCCTTAGGGGACCCCGATAGGTACAGCAATGGGTTCAGCCGCATAGTCGCCAATCACAACTCTGGAGGTGCATTCAATGAGGAACGATTTAATCCAGGTGGAGGCTGAGGTCGAGAAGTGGAAGTTGAATCCAAGATGTCGTCGGAGAAGATCATGGTCGACCAAGTCGAATGCAGCAGAGAGGTCTAGTAACTGGAGCAGAGCTAGGTTATCTGAATCTCAAATGGTGTCAAACTGTTTTGTTGTGCTGCTCGAGGTATAGCTGTACTTGATGGTAGGCCATGAGATCTATAATCTTGAGTAGGAATCGTATAGTGATAGTAGGGCGGTAGTTGGTGGGGACGGGGGGGTCAAGCGAGGGCTTCTTCAGGACAGGGGTGACCCAGGCACTCTTGAGATCAGCGGGTATGGAGTTTGTGGCGAAGAACGCATTGATAAATTGGGTGATGATGGGGATTAGGGTAGCGCCACATGTCTTGACTATGCGAGATGGACGGGTATTGCCCTTACCGTTAGAGGGTTTAAGAGCCAGGATCGTTTTGAGAATTTCTTGTTGGGACACTTGCAAGAAGGCAAACGGGGTAGGCTGACGGGAGTTAAGACACAGATAATTGTCAATTGGCTCGGAGCACAGTGGTTTGGAGGCATTTAGTATTTTTATAGCTGGGATTTTGGTTCCTAGAGACTCCATTTTGTTGGTCAGGGTGGATTGTATGGTGGAACATCAGATTTTGTCAGTGCGTGGCTGAGGATTGCTTGGGACGGAGTTTTCAAGCTTTTTGATGATGAGAAAAAGCTCTTTGGTGTTCGAGTTGGAGTTAGAAATGCGGGTATTGTAGGAGTTGCCTTGGGGGTGATGAGGGTGTTTTCATAGGTGTTGGCAGCATTAGTGAGGTGTAACAGGTTGGCTGGGGGGGGGGGGTGTTCAAGTGCTCGTTTTTGTCTGCGGAGGGAGACAAGATCCTCTGTGAACCAGGTATTTTTGGGTTTGTGTGTTTTAAGAGTTTTAGGTTTAAGCAGAGCAGAGAGGAGGCTGAGAATGTAGTGGTCCGCATAGATTTGGGGATGTTATAGGAGTCAGCCATAGTCACGAGTAGTGTCTGACGAGGCAGCCCAAGTATAGTTTCCGACAGTTTGTGTGTATTACGCATAAGCATGGGTAGGGGGGGTGGGCTACTTTGGGGCAGCTGGGGGGGTATAAACGACACTGAACTCAATGGGGAGTGATCAGACCAGGGCAGCAGGTTACTGGAGCAGATACTTATGCGTGTGTTGGTGGTCGGATCCAGTCCAATGTGCGCCCTTTGTTGTGTGTTGGGGCTTAGACAAGTGGCACCAAGTTCATGTCAGCAAGAGACTTAGCCAGGACAGTAGCTTTTGGGTGGGTGGGGTCATTAAAGCCCAAGTTGATATCACCCAAAATGATAGGTTCAGTGGTTGGTTTAATGAGAGGGCTGAGTAGTAACGGTAAATCAATCCCCGGGGTGCTGGTGGAATTGGGGTGTCGGTATAGGAGCAGAAGATTGACTGTGGTCTTGGGATCAATGGCCAATTTAGTGAGGAGGATTTTGATGTTACGTGAGGTTTTGTTGATGAGGGCTACGCCACCTCCTGGTGAGAATGGTTGGTCCGTATGAACTATCCTGAGGTTAGGTGAGGTTTTGTCGATGAGGGCTACGCCACCTCCTTGTGAGGATGGTTGGTCCGTATGAACTATCCTGAGGTTAGGTGAGGTTTTGTCGATGAGGGCTACGCCACCTCCTGGTGAGGATGGTTAGTCCCCTCTCAGAATAGTGTAGCTGGGAGGGCCAGCTAGTTGTCATTTGAGAAATGGCACACAGATAGTGCACTGGCTGAATCTCAAATTACAAAAAAACTACAAAAAAAGATGGCTGCCAAGGAATGGAAATTACATCTACAAAGAGTGCTCTGGGGTGGGCCTCGGGGGCAGCTGCAGGGAGCAAGAGAGGATGAGGCAGGGGGGCATGTGCTTCGCCAAGCTACCCCCAGAGCTCGGAGTGTGCTTAGACACACATCTTTTGACAGTATATTCTTTTAATGAAGAGCTACCCTTTAGCCACGTGTGAAACTAAAGGCTTGCTGCAAAAAGAGCAAGGGTTAATGAGCCGGAGAGCTGTGTGCTCTAGTGCGTGGCAGGCGGAAGTGACAATCAAAGGCTCCCCCTTAGGGCAAACGCCACCAAAAGCCCACATGTGTGTGCAAAGGCAGGCCATCCAGTGGCACCTTACGTTGCACCGGAAGGAGGGCAAAGCTAGTTAATCAACAGGGGTATATGCAAACGAGTATCACCCCTCCCACTCCATCAACCCATGTGGGTGATATGATTTACCCCTCAGGGGTCAGAACCCAAGTCTGGGCCTCCCACCCTCTAAGCATTGTTGATGGCAGTGGTACAGCTGTGTTGGTGGCTGTGGCTAATCCTCAGTGTTTAACGTTGGTGTACTTAATTTGTGATGGTGGTTGTGATAGTTGCAGAAGCAGTAACATTGTGGTTCAGGTGGTTATAAGTGTGAGGTCGGTTGCTAGGGTAGTGTGGTGGTGTGAGTAATTTTATTGTGTTGACAGTCCTGTGGCAGTGGTGTCAGGTACACATGTGGTGGTGCTGGCATCAGCAGTAGATGTAACAATAAAAGAGGTGACACTGGCAGTGGTAACTGCACTTGGAACAGTGGCGTCAGTGTGGCTATAAGGGTGGCAACAAAGGCAGTGGTAGTGTTGCTTTCAGTGGCTGTACTAAAGGAAGCAGTGGTGCAAGATGTTATGGTGGTAAAGGCAACAGTATTAGCATTTGTGGTGGCAGTAGAGGTGATTATGTTTAGTGGTAGCTGTGGTTTGTGTAGTGGTAGAAGAGGTGATTATGTTTAGTGGTAGCAGTGGTTGGTGTAGTGGTAGGAGAGATGATTATGTTTAGTGGTGTTAGTGGTTTTTGTAGTGGTAGATGAGGTGATTATGTTTAGTGGTGTCAGTGGTTGTAGTGGTAGAAGAGGTGATTATGTTTAGTGATGTCAGTGGTTTGTGTAGTGGTAGAAGAAGTGATCATGTTTAGTGGTGTCAGTGGTTTGAATAGTGGTAGAAGAGGTGATTAAGTTTAGTGGTGGCAGTGGTTTGCGGAGTGGTAGAAGAGGTGATTATGTTTAGTGGCTGCAGTGGTTTGTGTAGTGGTAGAAGAGGTGATTATGTTTAGTGGTGGCAGTGGTTTGTGTAGTGGTAGAAGAGGTGATTATGTTTAGTGGTGTCAGTGGTTTTTGTAGTGGTATATTAGGTTATTATGTTTAGTGGTGGCAGTGGTTGGTGTAGTGGTAGGAGAGGTGATTATGTTTAGTGGTTGCAGTGGTTTGTGTAGTGGTAGAAGAGTTGATTATGTTTAGTGGTGTCAGTGGTGTGTGTAGTGGTAGAAGAGGTGATTATGTTTAGTGGTGGCAGTGTTTTTTGTAGTGGTAGATTAGGTGATTATGTTTAGTGGTGGCAGTGGTTGGTGTAGTGGTAGGAGAGGTGATTATGTTTAGTGGTGTTAGTGGTTTTTGTAGTGGTAGATGAGGTGATTATGTTTAGTGGTGTCAGTGGTTGTAGTGGTAGAAGAGGTGATTATGTTTAGTGATGTCAGTGGTTTGTGTAGTGGTAGAAGAAGTGATCATGTTTAGTGGTGTCAGTGGTTTGAATAGTGGTAGAAGAGGTGATTAAGTTTAGTGGTGGCAGTGGTTTGCGGAGTGGTAGAAGAGGTGATTATGTTTAGTGGCTGCAGTGGTTTGTGTAGTGGTAGAAGAGGTGATTATGTTTAGTGGTGGCAGTGGTTTGTGTAGTGGTAGAAGAGGTGATTATGTTTAGTGGTGTCAGTGGTTTTTGTAGTGGTATATTAGGTTATTATGTTTAGTGGTGGCAGTGGTTGGTGTAGTGGTAGGAGAGGTGATTATGTTTAGTGGTTGCAGTGGTTTGTGTAGTGGTAGAAGAGTTGATTATGTTTAGTGGTGTCAGTGGTGTGTGTAGTGGTAGAAGAGGTGATTATGTTTAGTGGTGGCAGTGTTTTTTGTAGTGGTAGATTAGGTGATTATGTTTAGTGGTGGCAGTGGTTGGTGTAGTGGTAGGAGAGGTGATTATGTTTAGTGGTGGTAGTGGTTTGTGTAGTGGTAGAAGAGCTGATTATGTTTAGTGGTGTCAGTGGAATGAATAGTGGTAGGAGAGGTGATTATGTTTAGTGGTGGCAGTGGTTTGTGTAGTGGTAGATGAGGTGATTATGTTTATTGGTGTCAGTGGTTTGACTAGTGGTAGAAGAGGTGATTATGTTTAGTGGTGTCAGTGATTTGAATAGTGGTAGAAGAGGTGATTATGTTTAGTGGTGACAGTGGTTTGAGTAGTGGTAGGAGAGGTGATTATGTTTAGTGGTGTCAGTGGTTTGAGTAGTGGTAGAAGAGGTGATCATGTTTAGTGGTGGCAGTACATGTAATAGTGGCAGCGGCAGTGCTAATGTTAATGGTAGTTGTGGTGTCACTGATAACTGCAGTGGTGTCAGCACTGTGTGTGCTAAGCTCTGTAGGTAGCAGTGGGTGCTGTCAGTGCACATAGTAGCAGTAGATGCAATATTAGTTGTGGGGTCAGTGGTAGTTTTAACAGTACTGGTGGCCTTGGCAGTTGTGGTGCCAGTGGCAGGTGCAGCTTTATCAGCTGTACTGGAGGCAATTGTAGCTGTGGTGCCAGTGGCAGCTTTAACAGCTGTACTGGTGGCAATGGTAGCTCAGGTGTAGCTTTAGCAGCTGTACTGGTAGCAATGGTAGCTGTGGTGCCAGTGGCAGATGTAGCGTTAGCAGCTGTACTGGAGGCAATGGTAGCTGTGGTGCCAGTGGCAGGTGTAGCTTTAGCAGCTGTACTGGAGGCAATGGTAGCTGTGGTGCCAGTGGCAGATGTAGCGTTAGCAGCTGTACTGGAGGCAATGGTAGCTGTGGCGCCAGTGGCAGGTGTAGCTTTAGCAGCTGTACTGGTGGCAATGGTAGCTCAGGTGTAGCGTTAGCAGCTGTACTGGTAGCAATGGTAGCTGTGGTGCCAGTGGGAGATGTAGCTTTAGCAGCTGTACTGAAGGCAATGGTAGCTGTGGTGCCAGTGGCAGATGTAGCATTAGCAGCTGTACTGAAGGCAATAGTAGCTGTGGTGCCAGTGGCAGGTGTAGCTTTAGCAGCATTACTGGAAGTATTGGTAGCTGTGGTGCCAGTGGCAGCTTTAACAGCTGTACTGGTGGCAATGGTAGCTCAGGTGTAGCTTTAGCAGCTGTACTGGAGGCAATGGTAGCTGTGGTGCCAGTGGCAGCTTTAACAGCTGTACTGGTGGCAATGGTAGCTCAGGTGTAGCTTAAGCAGCTGTACTGGTAGCAATGGTAGCTGTGGTGCCAGTTGCAGGTGTAAATTTAGCAGCTGTACTGGAGGCAATGGTAGCTGTGGTGCCAGTGGCAGATGTAGCATTAGCAGCTGTACTGAAGGCAATAGTAGCTGTGGTGCCAGTGGCAGGTGTAGCTTTAGCAGCATTACTGGAAGCATGGGTAGCAGTGGTGCCAGTGGCAGATGTAGCGTTAGCAGCTGTACTGGTAGCAATGGTAGCTGTGGTGCCAGTGGGAGGTGTAGCTTTAGCAGCTGTACTGGAGGCAATGGTAGCTCAGGTGTAGCTTTAGCAGCTGTACTGGAGGCAATGGTAGCTGTGGTGCCAGTGGGAGGTGTATCTTTGGCAGCTGTACTGGAGACAATGGTAGCTGTGGTGCCAGTGGCAGCTTTAACAGCTGTACTGGTGGCAATGGTAGCTCAGGTGTAGCTTTAGCAGCTGTACTGGTAGCAATGGTAGCTGTGGTGCCAGTGGCAGGTGTAACTTTAGCAGCTGTACTGGAGGCAATGGTAGCTGTGGAGCCAGTGGGAGGTGCAGCTTTATCAGCTGTACTGGAGGCAATGGTAGCTGTGGTGCCAGTGGCAGATGTAGCGTTAGCAGCTGTACTGAAGGCAATAGTAGCTGTGGTGCCAGTGGCAGGTGTAGCTTTAGCAGCATTACTGGAAGCATTGGTAGCTGTGGTGCCAGTGGCAGATGTAGCGTTAGCAGCTGTACTGGTAGCAATGGTAGCTGTGGTGCCAGTGGGAGGTGTAGCTTTAGCAGCTGTACTGGAGGCAATGGTAGCTGTGGTGCCAGTGGCAGCTTTAACAGCTGTACTGGTGGCAATGGTAGCTCAGGTGTAGCTTTAGCAGCTGTACTGGAGGTAATGGTAGCTTTGGTACCAGTGGGAGGTGTATCTTTGGCAGCTGTACTGGAGGCAATGGTAGCTGTGGTGCCAGTGGCAGGTGTAACTTTAGCAGCTGTACTGGAGGCAATGGTAGCTGTGGAGCCAGTGGGAGGTGCAGCTTTATCAGCTGTACTGGAGGCAATGGTAGCTGTGGCACCAGTGGCAGGTGTAACTTTAGCAGCTGTACTGGAGGCAATGGTAGCTGTGGAGCCAGTGGGAGGTGCAGCTTTATCAGCTGTACTGGAGGCAATGGTAGCTGTGGCACCAGTGGCAGGTGTAACTTTAGCAGCTGTACTGGAAGCATGGGTAGCAGTGGTGCCAGTGGCAGATGTAGCGTTAGCAGCTGTACTGGAGGCAATGGTAGCTGTGGTGCCAGTGGGAGGTGCAGCTTTATCAGCTGTACTGGAGGCAATGGTAGCTCAGGTGTAGCTTTAGCAGCTGTACTGGTAGCAATGGTAGCTGTGGAGCAGTGGGAGGTGCAGCTTTATCAGCTGTACTGGAGGCAATGGTAGCTGTGGCGCCAGTGGCAGGTGTAGCTTTAGCAGCTGTACTGGAGGCAATGGTAGCTGTGGTGCCAGTGGCAGATGTACCGTTAGCAGCTGTACTGGTAGCAATGGTAGCTGTGGTGACAGTGGGAGGTGTAGCTTTAGCAGCTGTACTGAAGGCAATAGTAGCTGTGGTGCCAGTGGCAGATGTAGCGTTAGCAGCTGTACTGGTAGCAATGGTAGCTGTGGTGCCAGTGGGAGGTGTAGCTTTAGCAGCTGTACTGGAGGCAATGGTAGCTGTGGTGCCAGTGGCAGATGTAGCGTTAGCAGCTGTACTGAAGGCAATAGTAGCTGTGGTGCCAGTGGCACGTGTAGCTTTAGCAGCTGTACTGGAGGCAATGGACGCTGTGGAACCAGTGGCAGGTGTAGCTTTAGCAGCTGTACTGGAGGCAATAGTAGCTGTGGTGCCAGTGGCAGATGTAGTGTTAGCAGCTGTACTGGTAGCAATGGTAGCTGTGGTGCCAGTGGGAGGTGTAGCTTTAGCAGCTGTACTGGAGGCAATGGTAGCTGTGGCGCCAGTGGCAGCTTTAGCAGCTGTACTGTTGGCAATGGTAGCTCAGGTGTAGCTTTAGCAGCTGTACTGGAGGCAATGGTAGCTGTGGAGTCAGTGGGAGGTGTAGTTTTAGCAGCTGTACTGGTAGCAATGGTAGCTGTGGTGCCAGTGGCAGGTGTAGCATTAGCAGCTGTACTGGAGGCAATGGTAGCTGTGGTGCCAGTGGGAGATGTAGCTTTAGCAGCTGTACTGGAGGCAATAGTAGCTGTGGTGCCAGTGGCAGCTTTAACAGCTGTACTGGTGGCAATGGTAGCTGAGGTGTAGCTTTAGCAGCTGTACTCGTGGCAATGGTAGCTCATGTGTAGCTTTAGCAGCTGTACTGGAGGCAATAGTAGCTGTGGTGCCAGTGGGAAGTGTAGCTTTAGCAGCTGTACTGGTAGCAATGGTAGCTGTGGGGCCAGTGGCAGATGTAGCGTTAGCAGCTGCACTGAAGGCAATAGTAGCTGTGGTGCCAGTGGCACGTGTAGCTTTAGCAGCTGTACTGGAGGCAATGGACGCTGTGGAACCAGTGGCAGGTGTACACTCCCCCACCCCTTCATAGGATGAGGTTCCCTTATGCCCTCTGGAACTCTGCCCCATTCTTCTGACTTCTCTTTAGCAGGGTGTCCACTCCCGCAGCCCTTCATAGGATGAGGTTCCCTTATGCCCTCTGGAACTCTGTCCCATTCTTTCTACTTCTCTTTAGTAGGGTGTCCACTCACCACCCCTTCATAGGATGAGGTCCCATTATGCCCTCTGGAACTCTGTCCCATTCTTCTGACTTTTCTTTAGCAGGGAGTCCACTCCCCACTCCTTCATAGGATGAGGTTCCCTTAAGCCCTCTGGAACCCTGCCCCATTCTTCTGACTTCTCTTTAGCAGGGTGTCCACTCGTCACCCCTTCATAGGATGAGGTTCCCTTATGCCCTCTGGAACACTGCCCCATTCTTCTGACTTCTCTTTAGCAGAGTGTACACTCCCCCACCCCTTCATATAATGAGGTTCCCTTATGCCCTCTGGAGCCCTGCCCCATTCTTCTGACTTCTCTTTAGCAGAGTGTACACTCCCCCACCCCTTCATAGGATGAGGTTCCCTTATGCCCTCTGGAACTCTGTCCCATTCTTCTGACTTCTCTTTAGCAGGGTGTCCACTCGTCACCCCTTCATATAATGAGGTTCCCTTATGCCCTCTGGAACCCTGCCCCATTCTTCTGACTTCTCTTTAGCAGGGTGTCCACTCCGCCACCCCTTCATAGGATGAGGTTCCCTTATGCCCTCTGGAACTCTGCCCCATTCTTCTGACTTCTCTTTAGCAGGGTGTCCACTCGTCACACCTTCATAGGATGAGGTTCCCTTATGCCCTCTGGAACTCTGTCCCATTCTTTCTACTTCTCTTTAGTAGGGTGTCCACTCACCACCCCTTCATAGGATGAGGTCCCATTATGCCCTCTGGAACTCTGTCCCATTCTTCTGACTTTTCTTTAGCAGGGAGTCCACTCCCCACTCCTTCATAGGATGAGGTTCCCTTATGCCCTCTGGAACCCTGCCCCATTCTTCTGACTTCTCTTTAGCAGGGTGTCCACTTGTCACCCCTTCATAGGATGAGGTTCCCTTATGCCCTCTGGAACCCTGCCCCATTCTTCTGACTTCTCTTTATCAGAGTGTACACTCCCCCACCCCTTCATATAATGAGGTTCCCTTATGCCCTCTGGAACCCTGCCCCATTTTTCTGACCTCTCTTTAGCAGAGTGTACACTCCCCCACCCCTTCATAGGATGAGGTTCCCTTATGCCCTCTGGAACTCTGTCCCATTCTTCTGACTTCTCTTTAGCAGGGTGTCCACTTGCCCACCCCTTCATAGGATGAGGTTCCCTTATGCCTCCTGGAACTCTCTCCCATTCTTCTGACTTATCTTTAGCAGGGTGTCCACTCCCCCACTCCTTCATAGGATGAGGTTCCCTTATGCCCTCTGGAACTCTGCCCCATTTGTCTGACTTCTCTTTAGCAGGGTGTCCACTCGCTCACCCCTTCATAGGATGAGGTTCCCTTATGCCCTCTGGAACCCTGCCCCATTCTTCTGACTTCTCTTTAGCAGGGTGTCCACTCGTCACCCCTTCATAGGATGAGGTTCCCTTATGCCCTCTGGAACCCTGCCCCATTCTTCTGACTTCTCTTTAGCAGAGTGTACACTCCCCCACCCCTTCATATAATGAGGTTCCCTTATGCCCTCTGGAACCCTGCCCCATTCTTCTGACCTCTCTTTAGCAGAGTGTACACTCCCCCACCCCTTCATAGGATGAGGTTCCCTTATGCCCTCTGGAACTCTGTCCCATTCTTCTGACTTCTCTTTAGCAGGGTGTCCACTTGCCCACCCCTTCATAGGATGAGGTTCCCTTATGCCTCCTGGAACTTTCTCCCATTCTTCTGACTTATCTTTAGCAGGGTGTCCACTCCCCCACTCCTTCATAGGATGAGGTTCCCTTATGCCCACTGGAACTCTGCCCCATTTGTCTGACTTCTCTTTAGCAGGGTGTCCACTCGCTCACCCCTTCATAGGATGAGGTTCCCTTATGCCCCCTGGAACTCTCTCCCATTCTTCTGACTTCTCTTTAGCAGGGTGTGCACTCCCCCACCCCTTCATAGGATGAGGTTCCTTATGCCCTCTGGAACTCTGTCCCATTCTTCTGACTTCTCTTTAGCAGGGTATCCACTCCCCCGCCAATTTATAGGAGGCGCTTTTCCTCTTCTGACATTCGTTTATGTTGCTATGTTCTCCTTAGAGGTCTTTATTTTCTCCTCACAGATGAGCTCAATGTATTTGTCCTCTATAGGTGCGGCATGATCTATCACTACAAATGTGCTTATATGCCTCTGTCTGCTCCTCTCCCCACACAGGTGTGTCTTTGCTCACTGCAGATAAGTCACTATACTTCCTACAGATGTGCTTTGGTTCCCGTTCCAGGCATGGCACTGTCCCTCTGCTGATATTCCTCCATTTATATCGTCTCTCTTGATGCATTAATATGTTATTACTTCTCCAGATATCATCACGTTTCACCTAAAGATACACATTTTATTCAGTATCCTTTCCAGATATGCAGAAATTCTCCCTATGCGCTTATGTTTCCCTATCTGATCCAGATGTGTGGCGATTCTCCCTGTGCACTTCTTTTTCCCTATCCTCTCCAGATGTGTGGAGATTCTCCCTGTGCACTTCTGTTTCCCTGTCCTCTACATATATGTGGAGATTCTCCCTATGCACTTCTGTTTTCATATCCTCCCCACATTTTTGGAGATACTCCCTATGCACTTCTATTTCCCTATCAAAAGTGTCAGAAGATTGTGGTGTGAGGGAGCAAAGGGTCCTGGGGCACAAGCCAAAAGACGAACATAGTGGCTCGGGGTGCCTGCCCAGGGTGCTGAAAAAGAATGCATGCATGGTATCACAAGTATGACACTAACACAAAAGGTACAATTTGAAAAACCTTCATTAAAGTTTCAAAGGGGTTGGAGAAACTCGTTATTTGCCCTATAGCTATGATGCGAGTAGTTTCAACCATCAAATCATAAACAAAACAGTCCTAGTTGTGTCCGTCAAATCAAAATAACCTATACTAACAAAATCCTAATGCCTGCCCTATATCTAGTGCAAAAAGTGTGAAAAAGGATATATGTTTGTAAAGGAAAGTCAGTGTTCAAAAGAATAAATGTGGCTCAGTCAGCTTTCCTCTCCACGTCGGACAGCACAGAGTAATGTGGCCCTTGTAGACAAGATGAAACACTCTGGCTCAGGCTCTTAACGCAAAGGCAGTTAAAAACATGGATCGTGGCCTGCCTGGCCTTTCAAGTTAAAGTCTTGCTTTCCGATTTCCGCAAGCACAGTTTAACAAAAAGTTCACAGCAGTCCCCCTCTGTCGGCTCAGAACTTTCCCAACAAAAAGTTCACAACACTTTCAGTGGTTCCCTTCCCCAAGCTTAACTTATGTCTTTACTTATTCTACTTCCCGTCTACCTCAGTCGGGCTCTGACTGTTTCTGATGTCAAAGACTTTCGAATGTGCATGGTTTTTTGTGACAGACCTCCGCAGGACCACTTTCACTTTCCAGATTTCAACTCACTTTCATATGCTATTTACCCAAGTGCTTTCTGGTATGGGTTGTTCACTGTTCATTCACTTTCTCTTTACCACCTTTTCACCTTTGACAGAGACTTTAGAGTGGACTACTCCCTTTCGCCGGATCACTCCGTTACCAAGTATGGCTGACTTTACAGCTAACGTTATTTCAAAGTTCTTTCAATTCAGGTCTGCCTTTCTTCGTGTCTCATCCACACGCGTGCATCCTTCAATTTTGCAATATGAATGTTGCCACTTCAATCTGTCTGCAGCACACACCGGTCTCTAACATTGCTCACCAACTCACCGGCTGTGTGCATTCCTTTCTTGTCTTTGCCATTTTAATTCACGAGTCAAAGTTAGTACCACAGGCTTGGCCTCACCTCCCTTACTCTGTCGTTCACCTGGGAGGGTTGCTGGCACCCTTGGAACACAATGCAGCATTCTTGTTTGGGATTCGGCCTTCTCCACATATCTTTCACAGTTGTTTGGAGTCAACGAGCCTCTGCACGGAACTCCTGGGGTTCTTGACCCGTGGCTCTTGGCCAGGGTCGGATTGGCCCCTCGGCCTTTCGGCCCGTGGCCGGGTCAAAATCGTCCTTGGGGAGTGGGGGCAAGTTTCTGCCCATGCCTGGACCGGTTTGAAAAACAAAAAAACAAAAGATTATTATTATTTTTTTTTTTTGCAAAACCATATTTTTCCATATTTTTCGTAGTGTAATTGGGAACAATGCTATTTGATGCCACTTCCTGTTTTGTCAAGGGGTGAAAGGTCGTGTTTCATCACTTCCCGGGATGTCACTTTGTGGTGGGGTCAAATGACATCACTTGATGTCATCAGAGGTCAAGGGTCGTGAGGCAAGGGGTGGGCCACTTTTTTGAGGTGAGGGGTGGGCCACTTTTTTTTGTGTGTCCGGGCCTATTTCTAGTCCCAGTCCGACCCTGCTCTTGGCTCTCGGTCCGTTGCTCTGCTCCAGTAGGTTTGCTTTCGCTGCAGAAGTTCTGCTCCTTCTCGTGCTCCACCTTGCTCAGAATGTGTCTCTATGTTCCACCTTGTATCTGTGTGAGGAGAGCTAATTGGTATCAGATGTAGGCACTTAGAGTCAAGTGCCTGACTTTGCATGACCCAATTAGCGGGACATGGCCAGTGTGATGTGTAAGAGTTAGCATTGTTACTCCCAGTCGCCCTCTTCCTCTGCCCAGTGTTTGTGTGGAAAAGGGGGAGAGGGGTTTGGGACATCGGGGAATCCTATGAAATAGGATAGGTATAGGTGTACGCAAAAGGGCGGAATACCGCTTCTCACCATAAGCTGTCTCACCCCCCCTCCTGAAAGACCCCTCACCCTGGTGATCCTCCCGCACTGCCCGAATATAGCCTCTGTTCCTCACCTCCCCAATGGCTGGTGCTGTGCACCCAGGTGCTAATGAGACGATATGCCACGAGTTGGCAGCCCACCCTTTGGGTGACAGCCGCCACCTATGTTAAGGGCCAGCACGAGTACCTATACAGGTGCTAATGGTTTTTTTAAAAAAAAGGATGTATTTTCTCTCTGTCATTGGGATGCCTCGCGGCATGCCCTTTATGCAGAGAAAATACTGCATCAACATGGCTGCCATGGAATTGGTGGCCACACCGGTCGGGGAGCCGAAAGGAGCTGTGGTGGGGGGTCTCCGCCACCGCAATCAGGTAAGTGGGATGGGGTAGGGAGAGGGAAAAAAAAGAAAAACAGGGTTGTTGTGGGGAAGGTAGCGGGCAGGGAAACCAGCCATCAGGTGGCTTGGAACGCGGGCTGACACTAGTAGTGTCAGCCTGTATTCCAAGCTCCCTGATGAGCTGCCGTCCCGGCCAGGAGGCCAATAGCTGGAATAAGTCTTCTGTCACAACATGCCAGTGTTTCACCTGTTTTGAACCCAATATTCTACTCTCATTTAATGGAATGTTTGACCAGCAAAGCCTTGCACTCCTTTGTCATTACAAGATGTTAACTTAATGTGGCCCTCATTCAAAGCCTTCTCTTCACTCTGGCCTATTACCTTGGGCTGAAAGTCGTTACCACCTGGTAACAGGCCTCAAAATGCAGAATTACTGCTCAAATATGTCCGTCCCTCTAACTTGAGCCCACACGTATGAATGCAGTGGCATCAGCTTTCATGGTGTAACCCCCACCCCCCCGCGCCCGTTTGGGAGTTGCTAGGATTGCAAGTGAGTCACTTGAAGGTGGATATGTTTGCACTGCTTCCAGGCTCTGATTCAGACATGAGGGTCAGGAGTGCCATATAAGTGAATGGCAGCCGGTGTTCCTTGAGGGTTTCTCTGGCAGATCAGGGCATGATGTCATGGCCTCAGGATCAGCCTGGCAGATTAGGTAGAGTGCCACCCAGGGCTTTTCTAGAAGGTAGGTGGAGCAACACAGCGAGGGCAGTATCTTGATGCGTGGAAGAGTTTAGAGTCGGTACCCAGAGTGGAGTAGGGTCCTGAGGGTATTCTGGAGAGTGAGTGAAGCTCTGTTGTGTGGTTTTCCCAGAAGAATCATGCAGTAATATAACAGACCATGCAAATCCTATGACTGAAGCCCATGCCATGGACTGCTAATGGCATGGCTGTGACTGAATGGAGAGCAGCCCAAGAAAGAAGGGCAGGGCTTAGTCCTGCCTGAGCCTCGGGAGGGACTGTGAAATATTGCCACCTGGCGAGTGTGTAGGAGCCCTGGCGTTTTTGATTTTGATTAAATTAATATAATGATGCAGGTAATTCCATCTCTGAAAGGGAAATCTGCAGCTCCGCTTCCCCTTCCATGAGCTCCGTGCCTGTGCCCTGCTTCTCAGCTTCCTCTTCCATGAGCTCCGTGCCTGTGCCCTGCTGCTCAGCTTCCCCTTCCATGAGCTCCGTGCCTGTGCCCTGCTTCTCAGCTTCCCCTTCCATGAGCTCCGTGCCTGTGCCCTGCTGCTCAGCTTCCCCTTCCATGCGCTCCGTGCCTGTGCCCTGCTGCTCAGCTTCCGCTTCCATGAGCTCCGTGCCTGTGCCCTGCTTCTCAGCTTCCCCTTCCATGAGCTCCGTGCCTGTGCCCTGCTGCTCAGCTTCCCCTTCCATGCGCTCCATGCCTGTGCCCTGCTGCTCAGCTTCCGCTTCCATGAGCTCCGTGCCTGTGTCTTGCAGCACCTGCTCTCCAGTGGCACAGCGCAGGCTCAGACGTCACAGGTGCCCGCTGGACAGCTGCAGTGACAGCTACGTCTCTGCAGTGTGGGGCTCCCTTTATGATATGCACCCTTGTTCCAAAACGCTATAATTATGGGTCTACCTCCTGGTGACAGAATAATCTTTACCTATAAGCCATACCGGAGTTAGGGTATGGTGGATGCTATTCACATGTGACAAGCTCAGCTGTAGAAGGTGATGTGTATTCGGGAAAGACGGGTTGAGCCTGACATGTGTAGAGCCAGAATGGTGCTGCCTCCTAGTGAGGGCAGGCAACACCCTCCGCCAGGTACAGCCACACAGCAGCCAGCTGCCCTGGGCCCAGACATCAAAGTTGCCCACCCATCCAAAGGGAGTAGCCTCACACCACGGGGCTGCATTTCTAAAGGCCTTTGATCCTAGTGAGAAGAAAAGGGGGTGGGGTCAGAGTAGTCCGGATCAATCTGTTCAGTGGCAGGCGGCCTCCACCATTTTGTTTCTCTCTCCCCTCCACTTCCTCTAGAGCAAAGCACTTTGGGTGTGATGTCAGAAGGGCAAAGACCACTTCTTTCAAGAACAGTGATTGGACCGCTAAGGCAGGCTAGCTTAAGTCCATTCACCTGCAGGCTTTTGCCTTTAAAAGAATGGGTCTCCCACCTCTTCTTAGATTCACTCTGGGACTACACCTGAGAAGAACTCACTGTACTTCAGTTGGGGAAGTCCTCCGCCTGAGGAGAAGAAGGACCCGTCCAAGGCAGAAGAAAGATCTGCTCTCTATCCACTCCCAGGGCACATTAGGAGTGAATCTTTGTTGTGGACCAGGTCCTACCACGATGCACCAGAATATCCTAAAGCTGGGAGAGCAGACCCTGCACGGAACCATCCTGTGCTTGAGTCCCTCTTCTAAGCTTGCAACAGTATCTCAAGTCAAGACAGAAGGTGGTATTGCAATTGGACTCCCCATATCGTTCCCGGGTTGATGTAATGTCAGAGATAAGATGGTCCATTGTCCCCCGAGATTCTGAGTAATGTGGGTTAGGGGGAGCACGTTAGCATTAGTGATCTTCCTCATAGGTCCCAGTCATAAACCTTGCGTAACATTTTCCCTGGGTGTGGGCGGGGGGCTATTCATTTAGTGGAGTCTGTGTTAATCTTTTTATTTTGTATGTGTATGTATGCCCAATTCGAAGCACTAGGCTACCAAATTAGCACGCAGGGTTGTAGAGGTTAGTTTACTGGTGGTAGAAAATATGGCTGAGGGGGCCCAGCACATACTCTGTCACCTGTGCTTAGAAGCAAGTAGCGTTATTCACAAAATTAAGAAGAGTTAAGCTAGCTCAGTGAGTTGAACGTTCGCTTTGGATGTCTATGTGTGGCCTACAGTCACAATTCGAATCCGGGCACGACCGACTCAGCATTTCATCCTTGAGATGCTGATAACCTGAGTACCATTAAATTAGGTGACAATAGCAACTTTCACAAGATGCAAACGTGAAGTGCTAGATGTAAAAACCTGAGATGAGCATTGCTATTTCTATCACTTTTATTAGTATTACTACTAACTCACAATGTTTGCTCACTGCGTTGGCAGGGGGAGAAAGGAGAACCTGGGGCAGGTGGAGAAAAAGGAGAGCGCGGCAAGGAGGGGCTAAAGGGGAAGGATGGTCCGCCAGGATTTCCTGGAAGCACCGGCGTCCGAGTGAGTCTTAATTTTCCAGTTGTTGTCTTTCCTTCTGTTTGTTTGTTTGTTTGTTTGTTTTATTTGCTTGTATAGCTCACCAAGCCCGGGGTATCTAGGCACTTTTCTTGAGGTATATGTTACATAATAAATGCAGTAAAAGATACAAGGTACATTGATTTAAATATTGCCATATACAAGTTGTTAATATTTACAGGAAATAGACACAGTATTGGAAGTTTACAGAATGTACAATCGAGTTAGGTTCAAGATTAGAGCTCGTAGGACTACCCCAGGCTTACGATGGCCTAGAAATGGGAACTCTGGCTCTGGGCAAGGTCGAGTGGGAGGCAAGGGTCTGGAAATCCCGATAGGTCAGAGTGGTTATTTAGTTGGGTTGCGAACATAACCGGCATTTTGTTTTGTTCCGAAAACAGAGGAACACAGAGTCAGTTCTTAGAGCAAGTGGGAGTTTGTTCCAGGTCTTGGCTGCTAGCATAGGGAAGCTGGAACCCCCTGCTTTGTTTAGTTTAAAGGTGGGAATGTTTAGACAGTGGGAGTAAGTGGAACTGGTAGGCATAGTGGATTCTCTCCTAGAACATTTATTCATCAGGTATTTTGGCGCTGAGTTATTGAGGCATTTGTGGGTGATCATGAGTGTTCGGAAGGTGATCCTGTCTTGGATCGGGAGCCAATTAGCATTTTGTCTGGTTTGTGTGATGTGATTACAACGCGGAATGTTGAGGGCAGCCCTGAGAGAATTGTTTTGCAATACTTGAAGTTTGTGAAGATTCTTTTGACTGGTGCCCAGGTAGAGAGTATTGCAATAGTCCAATTTGGACATTATGAGGGCTCTGGCAAGGGTGGGACAGCTGTTGGAGTTCAGAAATGGTCGACAGGCATTTATCAGTTTACGTGTATAAGCCATAGATGAGGCAGTAGCATTGATTTGTCTCTGGAGGTTTAAGGCAGAGTCTAGGTAGAAACCTAGGGTTTTTGCTACTTTGTCTACTTTGATGAGAGTACCACCAATAGGGAAAGAGGAGTACCTAGGGCCTAGTTTGCTGAATCTTAGATTAGAGCCCATGAGGAGGATCTCAGTTTTGACGTCGTGGAGAGAAAGGCCGTGGTTGGCCATCCATCCTTGTATTTTGCTATAGATTTCGTTGAGGAGAGTAGTGTCTGCTTGGTAGTTGCCTGATAGAGTGATGAGTATCTGCATACCGTCTGCATAGTTTGTGTATGATATGTCTAGCTCATCAAGATGGTCAAAAAGTAGTGTTGTGTATATGTTATAGAGGGAGGGTGATACACAAGATCCTTGAGGGACTCCGCAGGTGATGGGTGAGGGCAGGGTTGAAGCGATAGGGGAGAAGACCTTCATCGATCTGTCCACCGGAGTTGACCCAGGCTGCCACTTGTCTAGAAAATGAGGCAGCTGTGGTTAGATGATTAGTTAGGATGTTACGGTCGACTAGGTCGAATGCTGCCGATAAGTCCAAAAGTAGGAATAGTGCCGGTTTACCGTTGTCGCTAGCCTCATCCATTTGGATTTTCAGGTCCAAGAGGGCTGTTTCTGTCCCAAGTCTTGGTCTGAAGCCCGATTGTCTGAGGCCCAGGAGGTTGTTTGATTCAAGGTGATTTTGGATTTGGATATATGCAGTCTTGTCCAAGATTTTTAGAAGAAAGGGCACTGTGGTGATTGGTCTGAAGGTGGTTGGGATATTCAGTCAAGATTTGTCTTTTTGATGAGTAGCATGACCCAAGCATCTTTGAGATTTTTTGGGATGATTCACGAGGCAAAGGAAGCGTTTTTAAAAAAGGTAATAAATGGTGCAAATTCTTTTGCACCTTTTTTTATGATGTAGACTGGGCATATATTGCCTTGGCACCTGGAGGGTTCTAGGCTTCTGATGATAAATTCAACCTCTAGTGGGGTGATAGGCGTCAATTTAAAGGTTGTATTTATGGTGATGGGTGTGGCGGATTGGGAGCTTGGCTTAGAATGCAAAGAAATGGGGCTTCTCGTTTTGGCAGGAATCTACAGGCTGGCTCTTTTTGCTTCAGTTTTGGTTTGGAGTAGTGTCATTTTATTGAGAAGAGCCTTTTGGATATTAGTACCAGAGGGCATCTTTTTCGCAAGAGTCAGATGGTGTAATGGGAGATTCTTTGTATTAATTTTTATTTTGTTTATTAAAATGTTTTGGTTTACAAATCAAACCTTTCATCTTATTATCTCATCATACATTTCTCATTCTACCTGGATTCCTTTTCACACAAGTCTTTCATCTTTGGCTTTCTCCAATTCTATTTTCCATTGTTTGTCCTTTATCTCGTTCATCGATTTCCTCACCCAGAGTGTCTTTCTGCATTATGTTGTTCCAAAAAGATACCTAGGCGAATATTGTTTTTTTGTCATTTCCTGCTATCATTGAGTTCCATCGGTCATCGGGTGAGAGAGGAGTTTGGTTGTTCAGAACCCATCCTCTAGATAGGTTTCTTTTTTCTGTCAGTGCAGGGCAGATCATAATGATGTGATGTAGTCTTTCTATTATCTCTCTGTCTTTACAAAATCGGCAGTACTTTCGAGTTCCAGGGATTTGTTTTCTTGCTGCCATTATTTTGCGTGTCGGTAAAATGTTTAATCGTAGCCTCAGAAAGGTATCTCTGATCTTGGGAGATGGAAAGAACTTCAAGAACATTGGTAGTTTGTTAATAGGCCTAACATCTAGTTTGCATGATATATATCGTGACAATATCCGGCTTTGATTTTATTCATTTGTATCCAATTATTTTCTTTAACTCTCGTTTTCACTTTTTGTGGTCTATTCAGTAGCATGTCTGGGGAGATGTCTTGCGCTTCTATGTTTGCTTCAACCGATCCTTTCAACATGTTGAGGGCTTGTTCATTACTTCCGTATTTGTTATCTCTCAGGATTTCGCGTGGAGAAGAGTATGTTTCGCTCATGATTTTCCAATATAAATTGAGTTGTTTCCACTCCACTATGGACACCAGGGAGTGGAGGTCAAGTTCTGCTCGAATGCGAGGCATAGGTAGAGATGTAGGTAGGTTTAAAGCCTTCCTCCAAAAACTTCCCTCCAGTTGTGTCCGTATGTTATTATCAATGTTTATAATCGCCTCGGCTCCATATGTCAGGATTGCCGTGACTTTTTGTTTGTAGAATGTTACTACCGGGGTCATGGAGAATTTTCCATATTTGCGATGGAGTATCTTGGCTTGACGTGCTAGTGATAATGTTTTAGCTTTAAGTTGTTGAGACCATTCTTTATCAGTTGGTGATTGCGAGATCCATACCCCTAAATATTTAATCCTCTTCACTTGCTCCAATTTTTCCTTTCCGATGTAGTATATGTCAGATGTTCCTTTCTTCTTGGTTTGGTTCGTTAGGGGCATGATTTTTGTTTTTTGGACATTTATTTCTAGCAAATTTTTCTCCATATATTCTTCTAATTTCTGGAGTGCAATCTGTAGTCCTCTTGGGGTTTTTGCCAATATAACAATACCATCTGCATACATGATGCATGATACTGTAGTGTCTGTGGTAGCTAGGGGTGGTGGAAGTGCTGGGGTCAGTGGCAGTGGTAGCAGTGATGTCTGTGGTAGCTTTAGCGGTAGAGCTGGGATCAGTGGCAGTGATGGAAGTGATGTCTGTAGTAGAGGTAGTGGAAGCACTGTGGTCAGTGGTAGTGGTAGCAGTGATGTGTGTAGTAGTCATAGTGTAAGTGCTGTGGTCAGTGGCAGTGGTGGCAGTTATGTTTGTGGTAATGGTACTGGAAGTGCTGGTGTCAGTGGTAGCTGTGATATCTGTGGTATCTTTAGCGGTAGAGCTGGGGCAGTGGTTGCAATGATGTCTGTGGTAATGGTACTGTAAGTGCTGGGATCAGTGGCAGTGGTGGCATTCATGTCTGTGGTAGCTAGGGATGGCGGAAGTGCTGGTTTAGTGGCAGTGGTAGCAGTGATGTCTGTTGTAGAGGTAGTGGAGGCGCTGGGGTCAGTGGCAGTGGTAGCAGTGATGTTTGTGGTAGCTAGGGGAGGTGGGAGTGCTGGGATCAGTGGCAGTGGTAGCAGTGATGCCTGCAGTAGCTAGGGGTGGCGGAAGTGCTAGTTTAGTGACAGTGGTAGCAGTGATGTCTGTTGTAGAGGTAGTGGAGGCGCTGGGGTCACTGGCAGTGGTAGCAGTGATGTATGTGGTAGCTAGGGGTGGCAGAAGTGCTGGGTCAGTGGCAGTGGTAGCCGTGATATCTTTGGTAGATAGGGGTTGTGTAAGTGTTGTGGTCAGTGGCCGTGGTAGCAGTGATGTCATTGGTAGGGTGCAGTGGTGGAAGTGCTGTGGTCAGTGGCTGTGGTAGCAGTGATGTCTGTGGTAGCTAGGGCTGGTGGAAGCGCTGGGATCAGTAGCAGTGGTAGCAGTGATGTCTGTGGTAGCTAGGGGCGGTGGAAGTGCTGGGGTCAGTGGCAGTGTTAGCAGTGATGTCATTGGTAGGTAGCAATGGTGGAAGTACTGTGGTCAGTGGCTGTGGTAGCAGTGATGTCTCTGGTAGCTAGGGCTAGTCGAAGCACTGGGGTCAGTGGCAGTGGTAGCAGTGATGTCTTTGGTAGCTAGGGGTGGCAGAAGCGCTGGGTCAGTGGCAGTGGTAGCAGTGATGTCTGTGGTAGCTAGAGGTGGTTGAAGCACCGGGTCAGTGGCAGTGCTAGCAGTGATGTCTGTTGTAGAAGTATTGAAAGTGCTGGGGTCAGTGGCAGTGCGTGCAGTGATGTCTGTGGTAGCGAGGGGTGGTGGAAGTGCTGCGGTAAGTGATTGTAGTAGCAGTGGTCTTCGGTAGCCAGGGGTTTTGGAAGTGCTGTGGTCAGTGGCTGTGGTAGCAGTGATGTCTGTGGCAGCTAGGGGTAGTGGAAGTGCTGGGTCAGTGGCAATGCTAGCAATGATGTCTGTGGTAGGTAGGGGTGGTGGTAGTGCTGGGTCACTTGCAGTGGTGCCAGTGATACAGTTACAGGACCCCAGCTCCTGGTCTCGCCTGCTTAATTCTGTGCAGTGGCAGCAAGTGCAGAGTAGTGCACGCATGCAGATCTTATCTCCCACCTGGGACTATTCAAAGACGTGATTTCCATAGAAACAAAGGAACAGACGCATCAATGTTCTGCTGTGACGTGGGGCCAGCCCAAGGAGTGGGGGGGGGGCGGCTGAAGCTAGGAAAGGAATAGAAATAGAAGGAAGAAGACTAAAGGAAAGAGAGAGAGAGAAGGGAAGTCAGACTAAGGGAAGGAAACAGGAGAGCGATGTAACAGGGGAAGAAAGAAGAGGATAGTGTGTGAGTGTAAGAGGTGAAAGCAGGGTATGAAGAGAAAATAAAGGGAGAGGTGGAGACTGAACTAATGGCAGA
Organism: Ambystoma mexicanum; assembly: GCF_040938575.1. Taxonomy (NCBI): domain Eukaryota; kingdom Metazoa; phylum Chordata; class Amphibia; order Caudata; family Ambystomatidae; genus Ambystoma; species Ambystoma mexicanum. Next base: position 57,084,513 of record NC_090929.1, on the reverse strand, counting down.
CTGATGACTGCATACAGAGTGAAGAAAAGAAAGATAAGAAGGAAAGGACAGCGGGAAAGAAAGAAAGAAAGAAAGAAAGAAAGAAAGAAAGAAAAGAAAGAAAGAAAGAAAGAAAGAAAGAAAGAAAGAAAGAAAGAAAGAAAGAAAGAAAGAAAGAAAGAAAGAAAGAAAGAAAGAAAGAAAGAAAGATAGATGTGATGGGATAGAGATTGAAGGTAGAGGAGGGAAATATAGCAGAGTAAAAATGGAAAGGAAGGATAGAGGAGAATAATATTAATGGGTGAAAACAGACGTTAGGGTAGAAGAGATGGATATACAATCGTAACACCTGCCAGAAGAGTGTGCGATTGAACAGATAACAGGGGGATTAAAAGAGGAAGATAACGGATTGGAGGCAGACTGAAGAAGGAGCGTAGAGTGTGGTATGGAGGACTGAAGGCAGGGAAATAAGGACAGGGAGATGACAGGGTGAAGGCAGAAGGAAACAGAGTGAGATAAAGGATTGGAGACTGGGACGAAAGAAGATGGGGAAAGAGGAAAGGCTCAAAGAAGGTGGGCGAGATAATTAAGTGAAAGCGTAGGATGATGAACAGAGGACCCGGAAAAAGAGTGGTGAAGCAAATGAAGGAGGGCAGGTAGACAGTGGGGTGAACAAAGTACAAAGGAAGAAAACATCTTGAAACAACATTGACACCCCATTGCTGTAAAGTCGTGTTATAAATACCCAATAAATAAACGCAAAGGAGAGTGAAGAGGATATGAATGAAGTAGGGAAGTGGAGAGTGAAGCTAGGAAACGAGGTCATTTGTTGCATTATATTGAGATCACCATTAACCTGTGGAATTCCTTCTCACCCCAATCAAGGAGCCCTGCAATACTTGCTTGTGTTTCATAGCGTTGGCCTTACTGGAGACTATTATAGAGTAACACAAACCTCCCCACTCACCCACACTCTGTGCCCACAGTGAGCCAAGAATAAGGCTGGGTATAGAAAATATATTTGTATTTATTTGGAAGATTGGTTATAGAGATCACACTAAAACGACAAACGCCACCTTCTTTGTGGCTCACAATTAAACTTCTGATTAGACAGATAAATCACATAAGTTGGTTGGAAAAAATACGCATCACAATACTTAATTGTATACAGATTTCACTTCAAGAAATAATCAAATTGATCAATGAACACAAGAAATGTACATTTATAGTGCTGTGCAATTCCGATTTTCCTGTGCACTAAAAGGCTAGGAGTTGGACCTATAGATGGGTCCAAATGCATGTGGCAATTATGATTTCACTCACACTTTTGGTTTAAAATTAACACTGGGTGATTTGGCGGTTTGTTTTCAGACCCCCCCTCACTTAAGGTCTGTGTTGGGGAAGTCGGACATTATAGATTGGGATGATTTGAACATTTTGGATTTCAGAACCCCCTCATTTTAAAGGCCTGTGTTGGGGGAATCTGGACTGAAAAAATGGAATGATTTGAGAATTTTGGATTTTGGACCCCCCTCCACTTTAAGGCCTGTGTTGTGGAAGCTGGACAGAAACAATTAGGATGATTTGAGAATTTTGCATTTTCAGCCCCTTGCACTTAAAGGCCTGTGTTGAAGAAGTTGGGCCCATAGGATTACCCAATTAAATTACAGTGGGCCTCATTACACGGATGGCGCTAAGGGATTACCGGCACCGGTAAGGGCACCGGTACCGGTAATCCCTTAGCGCCATACTACGAGGTCCCTCAGCGCGTCCCATCCTTAACGTGTGGCCAGACCACATGTTAAGGAAGGGACCTGCTGAGGGACTTCAGGGCAAATAACGGTACCGCTAATAGCGGTACCGTTATTTGCTCCTTCCCCATTCCCATTGAGCCCTATGGGGGCAAAAATGGGAATGGGGAAGGGCCTTGGTGAATGGGGAACTACCGCCCCGCCAACCTTGGAATGGGGCGGTAATTCCCTCATTCACCAAGGCGGAATCGGTAAAATACCGACGGCAACCATGGCGCTAATAGCACCATGGTTACCGCCGTCCGTGTAATGAGGCAGAGTGCGTCGTTTTCAGCGAACACTTGGAATGATCTTTCTTCCTTTCAAGTTTTAACAAAAATCACTCTGTGGTGTTCTGCCAAATAATAATAAGCTATGGATCTACACAGTTTTGCCCCCACTCCCCACACACTATAAAGGGAAAGTATTTAAATCAAGCAGATTCCCCCACCTTTAGTTTCAATTGGCTCAATTCTGCTCACTTTGAAAACCTCTGTTTATTGTTCAGGAAAACCAGTTGCATTTCAGGGCCTCTGGGAGGACATGATAGGAGTCTGGTTGCTCCACTCTCAAGGATGGTACCCAGCTCTTCACCATAGGATCCAGTCAGCTTTTAGGCATTCCCAGCAATAGACAACTCCACCCAGATGCAATCTCTGAAAATCTCCTTTGGTGTTTCCTAGTGGCTGTCAGGTGGTAACTTTCAGCAGCTCTCCCCTCACTCATAGTGCATCCACTTTATATACCAGTGATGACACCATCAAGATTTCAATTTTGGGCCATGTCCTGCAAGAATTCTCTCAACTATGATTAGACGGTTACCCTTCTCTGTACGCCAAAGTCCAGTCTCTCTCTAAAGATTGGTTTATGAGTCTGGAGCAGACATATGGCAACTTTGAAATCCCTTTTTGTTCCCATGTCAACTTTCTGCAAAAAATCTACTTATGTGTCAAAAATGTTGTGATTTACTAGTAACTGCGATAATGTATACGCTGCTTCAACTAATTATGGAGAATTTAATAAAACAACAGCCGGGCCTGAACCATGTTGCATGGCCGTTTGACAATTTTCTGCCATTTTTACAAAAAGCATAATCGCTAGGAACATGAAAAGTATTCCCCACATTCCAAATTTTACCCTATACTAGTTCACCAACTCTCGAATGTGGAACAAGTTCAGAGCATCCAGGAACACTTTTAACTAGCCATTACAATTCAACAAAATTGTATGAAAATTACCAAAAAAATGAAACATACATTTAATAAGTGAGACTTGTGGTTTATGGGAAAATGCAGCAATTGTGATTGTCCATTTAAAGAAAGGGAATCTTCATATGTGCAAATGTGAGCTTACCTTCCTCCCGGACTTTTGCCACTCTTAGCCAGCCTGTGACCAGAGTTTGTTTTATTATTAGCGTCTTTGCTGTTTGAATTCAGAGTTCAGCCTTGATTGCTGGCCCTGTTTTCACACCTCCCCGTACATTCCAGTCATGCACCGGCTACAACATTTGGCCCTCTCAGAACTGCCTTCAGAGACAGCAGGTCTAGGGAACTTGGTTTTCAACACCCTTCGGGCAGACCACATTTTATTGCAGTTGTAAACAGTGGGGATGCAAGCAAGGCTTTCAGTGGGTGAGTCCTTTGTGAATTTAGCCCAGAAACCCACCATTTGTCCTTGGCTGAAAGGAACTCACATACTGCATTTTCTAACCTCAGCCCTAATTCTTTGACATACAATGTGGTTTACTGATCAGGGTTCACTTTGCTTTGCACTGAAAGTACAAGGCTGTTTCTTTCAGTAATTAATCTAATACACTTTTAATTATCTGTTGTTCGTTTTGCTGCTGAAAAGTGGGTCTGAATTGGCCCAGTACCCCACCTTTTGATGGTTGTCAGTTTCAGTGAAAATGCTGCATTTAATTCTCAGCCAGTAATGTGATGTAATTTTCCAATCTGCACGTGGATTACATTTTTGTTTTAGCTTTCTCTGGATTTCAACTGCAGAAATACAGCCACATAGGCTGCCTAAATAGGCCCATTTTCAGTGTGCAGGTTTGAATGCTGGCAGGTCATGTCCCCAGTGGGCCCTTCTTTCTGTTGGTTTGGACCCTTTAATTACCCCTCATGAGATAAACATAGAGGGGTGAAGAGAAAAGAAAGTTCATGAGATAAGGGCTCAGATACCCAAGAGAGGAATGAAGAATGGAGAGAGATATGGAGGGTAAGATACACAAAAGGGAGGAGAAGAGAGGGAAAAAATGGGGCAAAGTCAGAGTGGGGGAAGGAGAATGGGACGTCTGAACCTGGGAGGTTTGTCTTTATGCAGCCTGACACTGAAGCAAATGAAAATCACGAGTCGGGCCGGGGGCTGTCACAAACAGCTGCTTAACCTTTCATTGCATGCCTGACTATTCAGGCTAAACTCTTTAGAAAGTGTCAAGGTTTACAGATGACACATTCTTTTCATTTAATATGTTCAAATGTGAGCTTACGTTCCTCCCGGCCATTTGCCACTCCTAGCCAGCCTGTGACTAGAGTTTATTTTTTTTTTATTAGCTTCTTTGCTGTTTGAATTCAGAGTTCATCGTTGATTGCAGCCCCTGTTTTCACACCTCCCCCCATATTTCAGTCATGCAACGGCTACAACATTTGGCCTGAACAGAACTGCCTTCAGAGACAGCAGGTCTAGCTGTGTTTTATATATTTATATAATTATATATATAATACATATATATGTTTTAAGTTTTTTCTCACTGTTTTATTCTCTGTTTTTTCCTCCTCTCCCTTCTCCCTCTCTCTTCCCACCCTCCCTTACTTTTTTCTATGCACTTACTATATCAGAATTGTCCATGGATTTAGTATATAGCAACACATGTTGTCCCCCCTCCTTTTATTTGTTTCCCTTCTGCAGCGCTATCTGAAATGTCGTCAGGCCTAGTACAATAGTCACTTGTTTTGTTCCTCTCCCTCCTTTCTCCTCCCCCTCCCTCACTCTTGTTAATGTCCGCTCTACCAGAAATGTCATCATGCCTAGTACGGTAGTTGCCTGTCTGTTTCCCATTTCTTTCCTATGTGTGTTTTAGCTCTGGCACTATTTGAAATGTTGTCAGGCTGAGTACGATAGTTAATTTCACATTCTTGTTGTTCATGGCCTGTAAGAATGTATTTTCCCTTGTTCCCTCCCTTGCCGTGAAGCGCTTTGAAACACATTGTGTATAAGCGCTATATAAATAAACTATAGCAGTGCCAGGTGCTATATATCTTATACCAGTGGATCGGAAAATTTGGAATAGTTCCTGATTCCTGGAAGAAGAGCATTATACTGCCAATATATAAAAAAGGATCTCGTAAAAAACCGGCAAATTACAGAATGCTAGCCATGCTAGACATCCTGGCCAAGATTTTTGCGAAAATACTATTAATAGAACTTAACCAATGGATAGCTAGTTGTGCGATTCTCCCAGATAATCAATCTGGATTCAGAGAAAATTCTTCCACATCCCATAACCTACCAATTTTGGTTAGTGCAGTAGAGTATTCATGGAAGAGACGTAGATTGCCTGTCTACGTCGCTTATATTAATTTCTCTGCTGCATTCGAGACGGTTTCACGTATGAAACTATGGGATAAATTGAAAAAATGGAAAATATCGCATGCCTTGTTTAATATGATACAATTACTCTATCAGGATACTTCTGTCAGAGTGCGGCTAGACCTAGAAGGGAAGTTGTCAGAAGACATACCCACAACACGAGGTGTTAAGCAAGGCTGCACTTTAGCAGCAACACTTTTTAATTTATATTTGGCAGACTTCTTAAGAGAGGTAGGGCAAATCCAGATAAATGACATTAAAATGGGTATAGTGAGGCTTGGATGGTTGGGATATGCCGACAACCTCCTTTTATTAGATTATACCCCAAAAGGACTCCAAGCAAAATTAAACGAACTTGAAAGTTTTGCCCAGGCGAATGATTTAACCATTAACATCGATAAAACACAAATCATGAAGTTTGAATGTAATAAGGTAAAGAAAAAGAAAAATCCAATATGGTTGATTGATAAGAGAAGGATTGAAGTCGTAAATGAATATAAATATTTGGGTATAATTATAGATAATAAACTGAAATGGAAAAAGATTGGAATGAAACCAAAAGAAAGTGTATGATTGCTACAATGGCTTTAAGTAAATGTATTGGATGCCAAGGGAATATTTCTATTAGCAGTGTGTTGAAACTCTACTCTGCAAAAATGGTTTCTTGTATGGTGTATGGTGCTGAAATATGGGGATGCTATTTTAAAAATGAACTAGAGAAATTTGACGCAAAAGTTCTAAAGATTTTATTGAGAATGCCCAAAAATGTGCCATGTGAGTATATATTGTTAGAATGTGAAGTGAATAGTGTTAACAGCCGAATTCTAGTAATGACTGTTATGTTATATACTAAACTAACAAGACTTAATAATGATACATTTGTGGTGAAGTTGATGGAACAATTTATATGCAGAGAAAACAATGCTGATTGTATAACCCTATAAAGATGGAGAGAGGATGATTCCTTTAGTTGGGTTCTGTTGAGTATTGCACAGGTAAAAGGAAAACGAAAAAAGAAGATATATGAATTACATTGTGATCAATTGAAAGTGAATCTGGTGACCAAAGCAAATAGTTTTTTTTTCTTGATCACTTGACAATAAGAGATAGTAAACCCTCTTACCAAAGTGTATCCCCAGGAAGTAATACTATTAGGTGGTACTTGAAGTTTAAATTCAATTTATGTAATGTATTGTTTATATTTGGAGCAAAAATTGGGATCCCTAAAAAACTTATACTGTAGACTCTGTGGGATAAATATTTTGGAAACTGCTTATCATATACTATGTGAGTGTGAAGTTTGACCAGGCTGCGCACCTGCATCTCATGAAATATAATAATAAGTATAAATGTAACGGTGTAGACATGTGGCAAAAATTACTAAGTGCGGTACAAAACAAATAAGGTGGCTTCACCTTATTAAAACTGCCACTTGTCAGTTGGCCCCCAATCCGAGGGGCTGAAAACCTCAAAAAGCATTTCAAAACAGATTTTCTTCAGTGTTAAATCTTTTTAAACAAGTATTGAGTCCATGTAAGTGTAACAAGAAATGTTTTATTCACATTCCTATTTTATGTTCTCCAAGTAGCGCTTATTTGCAGTATACAATGTTGAGCGATCATCTTAAGCTGCCGTAGATATACATATGGCAATGCATTTCGGAAAAACCTTCTCCTAACAGGAGTGTGTGTTTTTGGGTTCCATGACCCTGTTCATTTGTTTTTTCAATATTGACCTACCTGGGTAGAACAGGGTTGTAACCAGGAGCCCTATTTATTGTAATAGCCCGATTTGAGGGGAATATTTGGCGCGATGTACTCTCCCCGCCCCAGGGTACCTCTCTCTCGTCAATTAAGTAGAAGTTTTTTGCTATCACCAGTAAGATCTTAGTTTGCAGAATGACAGGGTGTACCATCTACAGGCAGCTGCACATTCCTGTGTCTATGGGCAGGAAACTGCACTAAGATGGTGGTGCTCGGTTAAATAACAGTGGAAACACTTATATTGAGGCCAAACACAGCTAAGAAGCGCCTCTTTGAAGTGGATTGGAAAGAAAAGAGGTTTTGGTTAACCACTTATAGAGTTTTTGAACACTATATAATATGAGATCTGTGAACATGAATGGAATATTGCAAAAATACCCCTCTATAAAATTACGGAGAGCCTGATTGTACTTAAAGTTGAATTTGTTGTTAACGCTTGAGTTGACAGGGGCCTGTGAAAACATTCAGTGGAATGAGAGACTTTGTCGTTTCTGCTCCTCGGAAGTTGAAACCTCATACAATTTGGTAATAGTTTGCCCCCAACGTATTACCGTACGGGCTAATATTGGTTAAATACTTACTGCCTGAATCGCTTGAAATTCCTGAGAGTATCTGGCACACCTTACCCAGAGATCCACCGATAGCCATGATGATTGCTGCTATGAGATTTTTATATGTCAGTTTATGTGAGATGGCATGATGAATTTTTAACAGGAATCGTGTGTTGATTGTTTTTAGCTAGTGTTGGTAAAACCATGTGAGGAGCTGCTCCTGCTGTCTACTGGCGCGTGTTTGCTAACGTGCTTTCCTTTTATTATTGTTCTCTTGTAATCTTTACATTTTAAGCTTCATTGGTGATAATGATGTCTACCCTTGGAGTTATTGATACTATTTCTGCAGCTTTGTTGGAATGTGTACTGTGCGAAAACTATGATCCTTCTGTGTTCTTTGTGTGAAAAGTTTGATTTTAAACTATAACAGACAGTAATCGTTTTAAAAAAAAGAGCACTTGTATCCAAAGCACTTTACAAAAGTTATAGATGGCGCATGCAATCTTGAAAAGGTGACAGAAATGAAAAACGAAAACAGTAGCATCCAAAAACACATGACAGATTCAGCAAAAACAGAAGAAGATGAGACTTTAAAAGCCTTTTAAATTGGGCAAGAGAAGAACAGGCACGAATGCTGAGTGTTAAAGAGTCAACAGGAAGAGTGATGCAGAGCGAAGGTTGCGAGAGGAACGATATAGAGAAATAGGAGAACAAAGATAAGGAGGGGCTAAGTCATGGACGCATTTGGAAACAAGACAAAGACATTGATACTGGAAGCATTGCTGGGTTGGCATCCTTTGGAGATGGGCACGATATGGGGTAATACGAGACAATCCTGTCAGCAGAATGCAGAACAGAAGCAAAAGAAAGAAGAGCCTATACTGCACGTCCAACATACAAAGAACTGCAATAGTGCAGACAAGAAAGAACTGCAATCGTGCAGACAGGAAAGAACAGCATAATGCAGACAAGAAAGAACTGCAATAGTGCAGACAAGAAAGAACTGCGATAATGCAGACAGGAAAGAACAGCAATAGTGCAGAGAAGAAAGAACTGCAATAGTGCAGAGAAGAAAGAACTGCAATAGTGCAGACAAGAAAGAACTGCGATAATGCAGACAGGAAAGAACTGCAAAAGTGCAGACAGGAAATAGCTGTGATAGTGCAGACAAGAAAGAACTGCGATAGTGCAGTCAGGAAAGAACTGCAAAAGTGCAGACAGGAAAGAACAGCATAATGCAGACAAGAAAGAACTGCGATAGTGCAGACAAGAAAGAACTGCAATCGTGCAGACAGGAAAGAACAGCAATAGTGCAGAGAAGAAAGAACTGCAATAGTGCAGACAAGAAAGAACTGCGATAATGCAGACAGGAAAGAACTGCAAAAGTGCAGACAGGAAATAGCTTTGATAGTGCAGACAAGAAAGAACTGTGATAGTGCAGTCAGGAAAGAACTGCAATAGTGCAGACAGGAAATAGCTGTGATAGTGCAGACAAGAAAGAACTGTGATAGTGCAGTCAGGAAAGAACTGCAATAGTGCTGAGAAGAAAGAACTGCAATAGTGCAGACAAGAAAGAAATGCGATAATGCAGAAAGGAAATAACTGCAATAGTGCAGACAAGAAAGAACTGCGATAGTGCAGACAAGAAATAACTGCAATCGTGCAGACAGGAAAGAACAGCAATAGTGCAGACAGGAAAGAACTGCGATAGTGCAGTCATGAAAGAACTGCAATAGTGCAGACTGGAAAGAACTGCGATAGTGCAGACAAGAAAGAACAGCAATAGTGCAGACAGGAAAGAACTGCAATAGTGCAGACAAGAAAGAACTGCAATAGAGCAGACAGGAACCAAATGCAATAGTGCAGACAAGAAAGAACTGCAATAGTGCAGTCAAGAAAGAACTGCAACAGTGAAGACAGGAAAGAACTGTGATAGTGCAGACAAGAAAGAACTGCATAGTGCAGACAAGAAAGAACTACAATAGTGCAGACAGGAAAGAACTGCGATAGTGCAGTCATGAAAGAACTGCAATAGTGCAGACAGAAAAGAACTGCAATAGTGCAGACAAGAAAGAACAGCAATAGTGCAGACAGGAAAGAACTGCAATAGTGCAGACGAGAAAGAACTGCAATAGAGCAGACAGGAACCAAATGCAATAGTGCAGACAAGAAAGAACTGCAATAGTGCAGACAAGAAAGAACTGCAATAGTACAACTGCAATAGTGCAGAAAAGAAAGAACTGCAATAGTGCAAACAAGAAACCACTGCAATAGTGCAGAACTGTGATAGTGCAGTCAAGAAAGAACTGCAACAGTGCAGAACAGAAAGAACTGCAATACTGCAGACAGGAAAGAACTGCAATAGGGCAGACAAGAAAGAACTGCGGTAGTGCAGACAAGAAAGAACTGGGATAGTGCAGACAAGAAAGAACTGCAATAGTGCAGACAGGAAAGAACTGCAATAGTGCAGACAAGAAAGTACTATGGCTTGAAGCAGAATTTCATGATTTTACTGCCATGGTTAGTTGAGCCCGGAGAGAAACAGAAGAGTTCAAAATAATACCTAGATTGGAGGCCTGATTTTAAAATGTAATGTTAAGTGGTGGGAAAGATATAAAAGGAGGGGAAAGAATTTTTGGGGAAGCTGGGAGAAAGAGGATTTCCATTTAATTGTAGTTCAGACATGGATAACAAGAGGACATCCAAGGTTTACTCGAAGCTAAACAGGCAGAAAGAAACTGATTGATAGTGTTAGTGAGGGAAGGAAATGAAACCAAAATGTGTGTTTCGTCCACATACAGATGTACCTGAAAGCTACAGTCAGACACCAAAGAATCTAAATAAGAAGTATGGAGGACAAAAAGAAGTGGGCCAAGGAGAGAACCCTGAGGGACCCCCCCCATGAGGAGAAGAAAAGGAACGAGAACAAGAGCCTTCTCGAGAGACAATGAAAGACCGATTAGACAGATAACAATGAAAGCAACTAAGGACAGTACCGGAAAAACCCAAAGAAGAAAGAGTCGAGAGGCGTCGAAGGCAGCACTCAAATCTAGTAGAATCAGACTAGAAGATAAGTTGAGAAGCCGAGCAGGCCAAATAGAAATAGAGAGCAGCTTTGGCAGAAAAGCCAGAATGAAATCCCGATTGTTGTGGAGGAGGTAGATTGAGAGTGGTAAGGTGCACAGAATGTTGAGCGTGAACAAGTCTTTCTCAAAGCTTAGACAAGTATGATAGAAGGGAAATAGGGTGCAAGTTAGCAACGTCAGAGTGTAGAGTCAGTTTCTTTAATAAAGGACTAACCAAAGCAATTTTGAACACAGGAGGAAGGATAGCGGAGGGCAGAGTCAAATTAAAAAAAGGTATCTAGAATAGGAGCTAGAACTGGAAAAGTGGATTCGACCAGAGAAGCAGGTAATGAATCAGGAGTAGCAGCTGTGGGATGGATATGAGCAATCAGGGAAATCACATCCGTCTCATGAATTGGGGTAAAGGAGGAAAAGATGGCAGAAGGAGTAGGGGAAGCAGTACTAGGACAATCCCAAGATGCATAAATAGGCAAGACAGTGATATTAAGAATGACAAATAATATACATTTTTTGACAGAAAGAATATCACAAAATCATCAGCAGAGAGGTGAGATGTAATAGAATGATCTGGGGAAGGAGGAGCAAGGATTGTTTTGAATGTGGAGAAAGGGAGTGGAGAAGAGAGTGAAGATGCATGGTTTGGGCGTCTTTTCAGGCAGAGGAGAAAGAATGAAGTAGTGAGGAAACCTTCAGATAGATAGAAGGAGAGCGATGCTTCATGCAGCGTCGGTCAGCTTTCAAAGTTGAGCCCTGAGAATTTTTAACAATGGCGAAAACCAAGGAGGGGGAGATTTGCCCTTGGGAGTAAATTGGCAAAGAGAATCAAAAAAGATCTAGTGCAGAAACAATAGCTGCATGCATGAACTTCAGAAAAACAGCCATCAATATTAGCTAAGGAAAGTGATTCCAGGACAGGGAAGGCACCAAAGAAGGCACCAAAGCACTGGGTTGGACAAACAGGGAGCGACTTAGCCTCTTCAGAAGGCCCGGGCGATGGAAGCCCAGGAGGAGGAAACTAAATAGGCGTACAAAGCAGGGTCGGATTGGCCCATCAGCCATTTTGCCCGTGGCCGGGGTCAAAATCATTTCTTGCGGGCGAGGCCCTGGGGGCCGGTTCCTGAAGCCCATGTCTGGGCCAGTATGGTTAATTGATTTCCTTTGCAGAATTGCGGCCCGCCGCTTATGCAGAGAGAGGTAACACCGAAGTGTTACCTTTCTATTTGATGAATGCGTCATGCCATTGCCTCTGCCTGCATCAGTGAGGCCTGGGGCGAACCGTGCTCATTCAGTGCCTGCTGCAGGCAGCTCTCAGCCAACTGCCGCAACACCATGGCGGCAGCCCAGCAGACAATGTTACTATTTTATTTACAAAACGATGGGAGCGGCCGTGCTGGGGTGGGCCAGGGCTGCTTCTCCCCGGCCTGCTCCCAGTGAATCAAGTTGTATTTTGCTTTGCACCTTTGCCTGATTTTCTGTCCTGCGTGCATCCTGTGGGTGATCGTGGGCCCCTCGGCTGGGCACATAGCTGTGGCACGCCTCGGGGGGTATGAGAGCACATCCTGGCCAAGGTGCGTGCGGAAACATGTGATGGACGCCTTGGGCCCAACTCCTTGTCCCTGATTGGGCGAGCTGCAAGTACTCCCCCCTCCCCCCTCCCCCGGCGCCGCCCCGCAGACCGTCAGGAGAGGGAGAGTAGAGTCCATGGTGGAAGACGCCTCCCAAGTAATCCTTTTCCCTTCCAGAGGTGAGTGGGGGTGCTGCAGAGATGTCGGTCACTGAAAAGTTCCCATATTCCGAGCACACCTGGTCTGTCTGCGCCTAAGTGTGCATTATGCTGACATAATGTACACCGCTATTAATTGTTGTATAGCACTGTATGTTCAGTGATGGTTTCATTCGGCTTTATACAATAATCCTCTCACATACTTAAAAGGTACTTGCATATACAGTTGTCAGCTCTGTAGGTGCTCAAGGAGCCCTGCAGGTTGCACAGTTGCCCTGTGTGGTGCAATTGGTGTAGTTAGTATTGCTCTCAGGTACCACAGGTGCTGTGTGTCGTGCAATCTAGAAGTGTAGTTAGCAGTGCTCTATTCAGAAGTTATACGAGGCTGTCTTGTGGTGTTTGGTGGCAGGGTGGTGTCACTTATCATGATACATTTGGGCAGCACGATGCAGGTGGCCGTCCTTCTTCTGACTGGCGGTATGCGAGCTGGAACGGGTGCACGCCCAGTTCCCTGTGATGGTAGCAGCAAAATGGTGCGACATGGCATGGGCAAATAATAGCAGAGTTCCTTGCAAATGCCTAATACTTGTACATAAGCCAAAACTGTTGGCTTTCCCAATGCCTGTTTTTAACAGGACTTCAGTGACGGACACGCCTAGGGGCTGAAGGCAGACTTGTCTAAGACATTTTTTTATTACACCATTAGCGGGTTTACAGTTCCAATTAAGTCCTTAACTCTTGAAGGCTGCTCTGAGAACACACTGCAAAGTTTGATGGTAAGGTTTAAGTAAAGCAAGCTGAAAGAATTCCCATGAAGAGGTACTTTGGATGGGGAGGGGCAGGAACTGGGTGGATAGCTGCTATGACACATCCTGGCAATGGCACAACATAACTGATGAACCAATATGCATGCATCATTGTTGGCCGACCCCGAACCCTCACCCGAAATAATTTGTCTCACAACATTTTGTCAAGTGTTGGCAATAAAAGGCCGTAGGATTTTATTGTACAGATATGGGTTTGCAGGTAACAATAATCACATTTCATAATAATATCATACTTTTGGGCACAGGGTTACCCCCTCTGGCCCGTGCCGCCTTCTCATGTCCCAAGGCTCGTTGTGGACACTGTAGGGTGCCCTGTACTTCTTTTCCTTTGTTCTTTCTCCCTTTTGTGGTAAAGAAGCAAAGTGTGGAAGACGCTGAGTGAACAGCGAACCTCCTATCAGTTTGGGTCCCCATTCAGGGTCCACAAACCGATTGTGTTTTCTTAGAGCATTCTGCTCTTATTTATAAGACCCAGGGGAGCCCTGGGTCTTTGATGTGTATAGTAGTGGGGGCTGTGCACCAGCCCCCGGCCTGATAGCTGACATGTCTGGCCCCCTGAGGAGGCGGTAGGTCTTTGAACCTGGGCCCTGCCTGACTGTTGGTTTTCCTTAGGTGCTTAGCACCTTGTTGCTTGGAGGATGGGTGAGGCGATTGTTCACACCTCACCCTTCCTCGGCTTTGTGTGACAGAGACTGTGTGTCTCTGTGGCTTGTGGGGGAGAGGAGCAGGCGTGGGGGTGGGAGCTGCCCCTCTCCTGACTTGCCGGATGGTATCATCAGTTGCCCTGCCTCGCCTTGGGCAGCCCTACGGCATTGCCCAAAATCGCAGGAGACAACAAGGGAAGCTCTGGGCGACAACTAACCTAAGCTAAGTGCTGCACTACCTCATGTGTGCTTATTATGCTGCTGTGCCTTTGTTTACTGCAATAGTGATATTGTATGTGTGTGTAGAGTCAGAAGCAGAGATGTATGTTTGTATGAGTGCTGTGTAACAGCTCGCTGGAAGCATGCGCAGTGGACAAAACCTTACCTCTAACATCCCCAACCTATCCACAACCTCTCCCTAAACCTCATTCCGGTTTCCCTACTTCCCCCCCCTTTCCTATGCAACCATCGTCACCCTAACCCTCCTCCCCTGCTAGGGTTGCGGAGCCCTGTATAAGCATTGACTTGCAGCAGGTCCCAAAACCGGAGTGGGGGTGGTAGGTTAATGACACTCCGGCGCCTCGGAGCTGTGGACCCTGTCACAGAACTATATGCAAAGTTATGTTATTTTATGAGTTGTGTTGTAAAGTAACAGACATATGAACCCGCCATAAGTAGCATTTTCTGTAAAGTTGTGAATTGACGCGATTCACGGAAGATGGTTTGAAGGCCACTTTTTTAAGGCGAGCGGTGGGCCACTTTTTTAAGGCAAGGGGTGTGCCACATTTTTTCGTTGTCTGGGCCTATTTCTTGTCCCAGTCTGACCCTGGTACAAAGTCACGTGAAAGCGACTTGGCTGGTCAGGTTCTCCTCATGCCAAATCCCCCGCCGAGAGTCCACATGATGGTACCATCCTCAGGAGAGGGGGTGGGCTTCCAGATGTAGGCCAGTGGCCAGTCCACGGGTATTGAGACCGCAACCTGGCCAGGGGGCGGGGCTTACAGCTGGCCAGCATCTCCTCACGCCAGATCTACTGCCATGAGTCCTGATGGTAAGGTATGTTGAAATTCAGATGTAGGACAACCACAGTGCGGCAGTCCCTGCTCAGAGATTGGCTGTGCACTTTCTTGCATAGAGTGAGCTGCAGCCCAGTCCTCAAAATAAAGTTTTGTTTCTCGCAATGTAACTTATGAAGAAAGCGCTGTGAGTCTCGCCCAGATATCATGGCACTAGAAGGCGCTACTGCGCTCCCTGTCATTCAAAGTAAAGACCCGCCCTCAAGCAAAGAATCATGGGCGACACTTCCTTTCTCACTGTGTTTCGGGGTTAGTCAAGTAAGCCAATAAAAAGCCAGCAAGCGAATCAGGGGGAACTTTCCAAATGCTTCCAGGCTCGGCTGGCCTATAGGGCAATAGGCCCATGGCCGAACTAAAAACACAAAATTGCTACTTTGGCCCCGTTTTTTTTGTCAAAGTGGCACACTTTTTTTGGCCAGTTTGGGCCAGTTTGATGAGTTCATTCATTGTCGTTTTGACCAGTGTTGCTGAATAAATATTCTTTAAAATGCACAATTTTCATCAAACTTCATCAAAACACTCCCCCTTGGTTACTATTCAAACGGTGTCACAAAATGACTGAATAGCCATTTGCATCCGTGGGCCACTTTTTCATTGGTGCCCGAGACCATTTTATGGCCCAGTCCGACTTTGAATGCTCCTGGACACAAACATGAGCCAAAAGGGGTCTTGCCAGTGGGTATTGCTCTAGAAGAGACACAGGCCACAGCCCTGAAAACACATGTCTTTATATCCACTCATTCACACCAGAAAATCACATAATTATCTTTTAGGACACATATTGGTAGCAAATGACATTGCAATGGGATACCACTGACTGTTCTCAAACATTAGCAGATATAGGTTTTAAATGAAAAGCACGTGAGCGTCTCATTGCTTAGTGCAGCTCGACCACATCTTGGTTTAATGGGTTTAAGTGGTTCCTGCCCCTGAGCGCTACTGGCAATGATATGTATCGCAACAGTCGCCAGCCAAGCCTTTAAGCCCCCGATGGAGTTTAAAGTCAACTGTGGGCACTGCCCTAGCGTGCCAGTGGAGTAATGTAGCACGGCAGACTGTGCCCTAGCTCGCCAGTGAATAATATAGCACGGCAGACTGTGCCCTAGTGTGCCGGTGGAGTAATGTAGCGCAGCAGACTGTGCCCTAGCACACCAGCAGAGTAATATAGCGCGGCAGACTGTGCCCTAGCGTGCCAGTGGAGTATATAACATGGCAGACTGTGCCCTAGCGTGCCAGCGGAGTAATGTAGCGCGGCACACTGTGCCCTAGTGCACCAGCGGAGTAATATAGCATGGCAGACTGTGCCCTAGCACGCCAGTGGAGTAATATAGCGTAGCAGACTGTGGGCACTGCCCTAGCGGGCTAGTGGAGTAATGCAGCGTGGCAGACTGTGCCCTTGCACACCAGCGGAGTAATATAGCGCAGCAGACTGTGCCCAAGTGCGCCAGCGGAGTAATATAGTGTGGCAGACTGTGCCCTAGCGTGTCAGCAGAGTAATATAGCATGGCAGGCTGTGCCCTAGCGCTCCAGCAGAGTAATATAGCGCCGCAGACTGTGCCCTAGCGTGCCAGCGGAGTAATGTAGGGTGGCAGACTGTGCCCTAGCATGCCAGTGGAGGAATATAGTGCAGCAAACTGTGGGCACTGCCCTAGCGTGCCAGTGGAGTAATGTAGGCAGCACACTGTGCCCTAGCACGCCAGAGGAGTAATATAGCATGGCAGACTGTGCCCTAGCGTGGCAGCAGAGTAATATAGCGCGGCAGACTGTGCCCTAGTACACCAGCAGAGTAATATAGCGTGGCAGACTGTGGGCACTGCCCTAGCATGCCAGTGGAGTAATGTAGCGCGGCAGACTGTGCCCTATCGCTCCAGCGGAGCAATGTAGCGTGACAGACTGTGTCCTAGTGCGCCAGCAGAGCAATATAGCACGGCAGACTGTGGGCACTGCCCTAGTGTGCCAGTGGAGTAATGTAGCGTGGCAGACTCTGCCCTATCGCGCCAGTGGAGTAATATAGCGCAGCAGACTGTGCCCTAGCGCGCCATGTAGCATGGCAGACTGTGCCCTAGCGCACCACCGGAGTAATATAGCATGGCAGACTGTGCCCTAGCACACCAGTGGAGTATTATAGTGGCGCAGACTGTGCCATAGCGCGCCAGCAGAGTAATAATGCACGACAGACTGTGCCCTAGTGCGCCAGCAGGGTAATATAGCACGGCAGATTGTGGGCACTGCCAAAGCGTGTCAGAGGAGTAATGTAGCACGGCAGACTGTGCCCTAGCACGCCAGCAGAGTAATATAACGCGGCAGACTGTGCCCTAGCGTGCCAGTGGCGTAATATAGCGCGGCAGACTGTGGGCACTGCCCTAATGTGCCAGTGGAGTAATGCAGCGCAGCAGACTATGCCTTAGCACGCCAGCGGAGTAATATAGTGTGGCAGACTGTGCCCTAGTGAGCCAGCAGAGTAATATAGCACAGCAGGCTGTGCCCTAGCATGCCAGCGGAGTAATATAGTGTGGCAGACTGTGGGCACTGCCCTAGCATGCCAGTGGAGTAATGTAGCACGGCAGACTGTACCCTAGCTCACTAGTGGAGTAATGTAGCATGGCAGACTGTGCCCTAGTGCACCAGCGGAGTAATATAGCGCAGCAGAATGTGCCCTAGCACGCCAGCGGAGTAATATAGCACGGCAGACTGTTCCTTAGTGCGCCAGCAGTGTAATATAGCGCGGCTGACTGTGGGCACTGCCCTAGTGTGTCAGTGGAGTAATATAGCATGGCAGACTGTGCCCTAGCATGCCAGCTGAGTAATATAGTGTAGCAGACTGTGGGCACTGCCCTAGCGCGCCAGCGCAGTAATATAGCGTGGAAGACTGTGCCCTAGCGTGCCAGCGAAATAATATAGCATGGAAGACTGTGCCCTAGCGCTCCAGTGGAGTAATATAGCGTGGCAGAATGTGGGCACTGCCCTCGTGTGCCAGTGGAGTAATGCAGCGTGGCAGACTGTGCCCTAGCATGCCAGCGGAGTAATATAGCGCGGCAGACTGTGCCCTAGCGTGCCAGCGGAGTAATATAGGGTAGCAAACTTGCCCTAGCATGCCAGTGGAGTAATATAGCGTGGCAGACTGTGGGCACTGCCCTAGCGTGCCAGTGGAGTAATGTAGCGTGGCAGACTGTGCCCTAGCATGCCAGCAGAGGAATATAGCGCAGCAGACTGTGCCCTAGCAGGCCAGCAGATTAATATTGTGAGGCAGACTGTGCCCTAGCGTGCCAGCTGAGTAATATAGCGTGGCAGACTGTGGACACTGCCCTAGCGTGCCAGTGGAGTAATGTAGCATGGAAGACTGTGCCCTAGCGCGCCAGTTGAGTAATATAGCACAGTAGACTGTGCCCTAGCACGCCAGCGGAGTAATATAGCATGCAAGACTGTGGGCACTGCCCTAGTATGCCAGTGGAGTAATGTTGCGCGGCAGACTGTGCCCTAGCGCACCAGTGGAGTAATATAGCACAGTAGACTGTGCCCTAGTGTGTCAGTGTAATAATATAGCGCAACAGACTGTGCCCTAGCATGCCAGCGGAGTAATATAGCACGGCAGATGGTGGGCACTGCCCTAGCGTGCCAGTGGAGTAATGTAGCACGGCAGACTGTGCCCTAGCATGCCAGTGGAGTAATATAGCACAGCAGACTGTGCCCTAGCATGCCAGCGTAGCAATATTGTGTGGCAGACTGTGCCCTAGTGTGCCAGCTGAGTAATATAGCATGGCAGACTGTGGGCACTGCCAGGCGTGCCAGTGGAGTAATGTAGCGTGGAAGACTGTGCCATAACACGCCAGCGGTGTAATATAGCATGGTAGACTCTGCCCTAGCATGCCAGCAGAGTAATATAGTGCAGCAGACTGTGCCCTAGCATGCCAGCAGAGTAATATAGCGCTCAAGACTGTGGGCACTGCCCTGGCGTGCCAGTGGAGTAATGTAGCGTGGCAGACTGTGCCCTAGCATGCCAGCAGAGGAATATAGCGCAGCAAACTGTGCCCTAGCAGGCCAGCAGATTAATATTGTGAGGCAGACTATGCCCTAGCGTGCCAGCTGAGTTATATAGCGTGGAAGACTGTGGACACTGCCCTAGCGTGCCAGTGGAGTAATGTAGCATGGAAGACTGTGCCCTAGCGTGCCAGTTGAGTAATATAGCACAGGAGACTGTGCCCTAGCGTGCCAGTGGAGTAATATAGCGCAACAGACTGTGCCCTAGCATGCCAGCGGAGTAATATAGCACACAAGACTGAGGGCACTGCCCTAGTATGCCAGTGGAGTAATGTAGCGCGGCAGACTGTGCCCTAGCGCACCAGTGGAGTAATATAGCACAGTAGACTGTGCCCTAGTGTGCCAGTGGAGTAATATAGCGCAACAGACTGTGCCCTAGCACGCCAGCGGAGTAATATAGCACGGCAGATGGTGGGCACTGCCCTAGCGTGCCAGTGGAGTAATGTAGCACGGCAGACTGTGCCCTAGCACGCCAGTGGAGTAATATAGCACAGCAGACTGTGCCCTAGCATGCCAGCGTAGCAATATTGTGTGACAGACTGTGCCCTAGTGTGCCAGCTGAGTAATATAGCATGGCAGACTGTGGGCACTGCCCAGGCATGCCAGTGGATTAATATAGCGTGGAAGACTGTGCCATAGCACGCCAGCTGAGTAATATAGCGTGGTAGACTCTGCCCTAGCATGCCAGCAGAGTAATATAGTGCAGCAGACTGTGCCCTAGCATGCCCGCAGAGTAATATAGCGCTCAAGACTATGGGCACTGCCCTGGCATGCCAGTGGAGTAATCTACCACGGCAGACGGTGCCCTAGCATGCCAGCGGAGTAATATAGCATGGCAGACTGTGCCCTAGTGTGCCAGCAGTGTAATATAGCGCGGCTGACTGTGGGCACTGCCCTAGTGTGCCAGTGGAGTAATATAGCACGGCAGACTGTGCCCTAGTATGCCAGCGGAGTAATATAGTGTGGCAGACTGTGGGCACTGCCCTAGCGTGCCACTGGAGTAATGTAGCACAGCAGACTGTGCCCTTGCGCGCCAGCAGAGTAATATAGCGTGGTAGAATTGTGCCCTAGCATGCCAGCGGAGTAATATAGCGTGGCAGACTGTGGGCACTGCCCTAGCGTGCCAGTGGAGTAATGTAGCGTGGTAGACTGTGCCCTAGCACGCCAGCAGAGGAATATAGCGCAGCAGACTGTGCCCTAGCACGCCAGCGGATTAATATTGTGTGGCAGACTGTGCCCTAGCGTGCCAGCTGAGTAATATAGTGTGGCAGACTGTGGGCACTGCCCTAGCGTGCCAGTGGAGTAATGTAGCATGGAAGACTGTGCCCTAGCGCGCCAGTGGAGTAATATAGCACAGTAGACTGTGCCCTAGCGTGCCAGTGGAGTAATATAGCGCAACAGACTGTGCCCTAGCATGCCAGCGGAGTAATATAGCATGCAAGACTGTGGGCACTGCCCTAGCATGCCAGTGGAGTAATGTAGCGCGGCAGACTGTGCCCTAGCGCACCAGTGGAGTAATATAGCACAGTAGACTGTGCCCTAGTGTGCCAGTGGAGTAATATAGCGCAACAGACTGTACCCTAGCACGCCAGCGGAGTAATATAGCATGCAAGATTGTGGGCACTGCCCTAGCATGCCAGTGGAGTAATGTAGCGCGGCAGACTGTGCCCTAGCGCACCAGCGGAGTAATATAGCGCAGCAGACTGTGCCCTAGCACGCCAGCGGAGTAATATAGCACGGCAGACTGTGCCTTAGTGCGCCAGCAGTGTAATATAGCGCGGCTGACTGTGGGCACTGCCCTAGTGTGCCAGTGGAGTAATATAGCATGGCAGATTATGCCCTAGCATGCCAGCTGAGTAATATAGTGTGGCAGACTGTGGGCACTGCCCTAGCGCACCAGCGCAGTAATATAGCATGGAAGACTGTACCCTAGCTCACTAGTGGAGTAATGTAGCATGGCAGACTGTGCCCTAGTGCACCAGCGGAGTAATATAGCGCAGCAGAATGTGCCCTAGCACCCAGCGGAGCAATATAGCACGGCAGACTGTTCCTTAGTGCGCCAGCAGTGTAATATAGCGTGGCTGACTGTGGGCACTGCCCTAGTGTGTCAGTGGAGTAATATAGCATGGCAGACTGTGCCCTAGCATGCCAGCTGAGTAATATAGTGTAGCAGACTGTGGGCACTGCCCTAGCGCGCCAGCGCAGTAATATAGCGTGGAAGACTGTGCCCTAGCGTGCCAGCGAAATAATATAGCATGGAAGACTGTGCCCTAGCGCTCCAGTGGAGTAATATAGCATGGCAGAATGTGGGCACTGCCCTCGTGTGCCAGTGGAGTAATGCAGCGTGGCAGACTGTGCCCTAGCATGCCAGCGGAGTAATATAGCGCGGCAGACTGTGACCTAGCGTGCCAGCGGAGTAATATAGGGTAGCAAACTTGCCCTAGCATGCCAGTGGAGTAATATAGCGTGGCAGACTGTGGGCACTGCCCTAGCGTGCCAGTGGAGTAATGTAGCGTGGCAGACTGTGCCCTAGCATGCCAGCAGAGGAATATAGCGCAGCAGACTGTGCCCTAGCAGGCCAGCAGATTAATATTGTGAGGCAGACTGTGCCCTAGCGTGCCAGCTGAGTAATATAGCGTGGCAGACTGTGGACACTGCCCTAGCGTGCCAGTGGAGTAATGTAGCATGGAAGACTGTGCCCTAGTGCGCCAGTTGAGTAATATAGCACAGTAGACTGTGCCCTAGCACGCCAGTGGAGTAATATAGCGCAACAGACTTTGCCCTAGCACGCCAGCGGAGTAATATAGCACGCAAGACTGTGGGCACTGCCCTAGTATGCCAGTGGAGTAATGTTGCGCGGCAGACTGTGCCCTAGCGCACCAGTGGAGTAAAATAGCACAGTAGACTGTGCCCTAGTGTGTCAGTGGAATAATATAGCGCAACAGACTGTGCCCTAGCATGCCAGCGGAGTAATATAGCACGGCAGATGGTGGGCACTGCCCTAGCGTGCCAGTGGAGTAATGTAGCACGGCAGACTGTGCCCTAGCATGCCAGTGGAGTAATATAGCACAGCAGACTGTGCCCTAGCATGCCAGCGTAGCAATATTTTGTGGCAGACTGTGCCCTAGTGTGCCAGCTGAGTAATATAGCATGGCAGACTGTGGGCACTGCCCAGGCGTGCCAGTGGAGTAATGTAGCGTGGAAGACTGTGCCATAGCACGCCAGCGGTGTAATATAGCATGGTAGACTCTGCCCTAGCATGCCAGCAGAGTAATATAGTGCAGCAGACTGTGCCCTAGCATGCCAGCAGAGTAATATAGCGCTCAAGACTGTGGGCACTGCCCTGGCGTGCCAGTGGAGTAATGTAGCGTGGCAGACTGTGCCCTAGCATGCCAGCAGAGGAATATAGCGCAGCAAACTGTGCCCTAGCAGGCCAGCAGATTAATATTGTGAGGCAGACTATGCCCTAGCGTGCCAGCTGAGTTATATAGCGTGGCAGACTGTGGACACTGCCCTAGCGTGCCAGTGGAGTAATGTAGCATGGAAGACTGTGCCCTAGCGTGCCAGTTGAGTAATATAGCACAGTAGACTGTGCCCTAGCGTGCCAGTACAGTAATATAGCGCAACAGACTGTGCCCTAGCACGCCAGCAGAGTAATATAGCACACAAGACTGAGGGCACTGCCCTAGTATGCCAGTGGAGTAATGTAGGGCGGCAGACTGTGCCCTAGCGCACCAGTGGAGTAATATAGCACAGTAGACTGTGCCCTAGTGTGCCAGTGGAGTAATATAGCGCAACAGACTGTGCCCTAGCACGCCAGCGGAGTAATATAGCACGGCTGATGGTGGGCACTGCCCTGGCGTGCCAGTGGAGTAATGTAGCACGGCAGACTGTGCCCTAGCACGCCAGTGGAGTAATATAGCACAGCAGACTGTGCCCTAGCATGCCAGCGTAGCAATATTGTGTGACAGACTGTGCCCTAGTGTGCCAGCTGAGTAATATAGCATGGCAGACTGTGGGCACTGCCCAGGCGTGCCAGTGGAGTAATGTAGCGTGGAAGACTGTGCCATAGCACGCCAGCGGAGTAATATAGCGTGGTTGACGCTGCCCTAGCATGCCAGCAGAGTAATATAGTGCAGCAGACTGTGCCCTAGCATGCCAGCAGAGTAATATAGCGCTCAAGACTGTGGGCACTGCCCTGGCATGCCAGTGGAGTAATATACCACGGCAGACGGTGCCCTAGCATGCCAGCGGAGTAATATAGCATGGCAGACTGTGCCCTAGTGTGCCAGCAGAGTAATATAGTGCGGCTGACTGTGGGCACTGCCCTAGTGTGCCAGTGGAGTAATATAGCACGGCAGACTGTGCCCTAGCATGCCAGCGGAGTAATATAGTGCGGCAGACTGTGGTCACTGCCCTAGCGTGCCACTGGAGTAATGTAGCACAGCAGACTGTGCCCTTGCGCGCCAGCAGAGTAATATAGCGTGGTAGAATTGTGCCCTAGTATGCCAGCGGAGTAATATAGTGTGGCAGACTGTGGGCACTGCCCTAGCGTGCCAGTGGAGTAATGTAGCGTGGTAGACTGTGCCCTAGCACGCCAGCAGAGGAATATAGCGCAGCAGACTGTGCCCTAGCACGCCAGCGGATTAATACTGTGTGGCAGACTGTGCCCTAGCGTGCCAGCTGAGTAATATAGTGTGGCAGACTGTGGGCACTGCCCTAGCGTGCCAGTGGAGTAATGTAGCATGGAAAATGTGCCCTAGCGCGCCAGTGGAGTAATATAGCACAGTAGACTGTGCCCTAGCATGCCAGCGGAGTAATATAGCATGCAAGACTGTGGGCACTGCCCTAGCATGCCAGTGGAGTAATGTAGCGCGGCAGACTGTGCCCTAGCGCACCAGTGGAGTAATATAGCACAGTAGACTGTGCCCTAGTGTGCCAGTGGAGTAATATAGCGCAACAGACTTTACCCTAGCACGCCAGCGGAGTAATATAGCATGCAAGACTGTGGGCACTGCCCTAGCATGCCAGTGGAGTAATGTAGCGTGGCAGACTGTGCCCTAGCGCACCAGCGGAGTAATATAGCGCAGCAGACTGTGCCCTAGCACGCCAGCGGAGTAATATAGCACGGCAGACTGTGCCTTAGTGCGCCAGCAGTGTAATATAGCGCGGCTGACTGTGGGCACTGCCCTAGTGTGCCAGTGGAGTAATATAGCATGGCAGACTGTGCCCTAGCATGCCAGCTGAGTAATATAGTGTGGCAGACTGTGGGCACTGCCCTAGCGCACCAGCGCAGTAATATAGCATGGAAGACTGTGCCCTAGCGTGCCAGCGGAATAATATAGCATGGAAGACTGTGCACTGGCGCTCCAGCGGAGTAATATAGCATGGCAGAATGTGGGCACTGCCCTCGTGTGCCAGTGGAGTAATGCAGCGTGGCAGACTGTGCCCTAGCATGCCAGCGGAGTAATATAGCGCGGCAGACTGTGCCCTAGCGTGCCAGCGGAGTAATATAGGGTAGCAAACTGTGCCCTAGCATGCCAGTGGAGTAATATAGCGTGGCAGACTGTGGGCACTGCCCTAGCGTGCCAGTGGAGTAATGTAGCGTGGCAGACTGTGACCTAGCACGCCAGCAGAGGAATATAGCACAGCAGACTGTGCCCTAGCACACCAGCAGATTAATATTGTGTGGCAGACTGTGCCCTAGCATGCCAGCTGAGTAATAAAGCGTGGCAGACTGTGGACACTGCCCTAGCGTGCCAGTGGAGTAATGGAGCATGGAAGACTGTGCCCTAGCACGCCAGTTGAGTAATATAGCACAGTAGACTGTGCCCTAGCATGCCAGTGGAGTAATGTAGCGCGGCAGACTGTGCCCTAGCGCACCAGTGGAGTAATATAGCACAGTAGACTGTGCCCTAGCGTGCCAGTGGAGTAATATAGCGCAACAGAGTGTGCCCTAGCACGCCAGCAGAGTAATATAGCATGCAAGACTGTGGGCACTGCCCTAGCATGCCAGTGGAGTAATGTAGCGCGGCAGACTGTGCCCTAGCGCACCAGCGGAGTAATATAGCGCAGCAGACTGTGCCCTAGCACACCAGCGGAGTAATACAGCACAGCAAACTGTGCCCTAGCACACCAGTGGAGTAATATAGCACGGCAGACTGTGCCTTAGTGCGCCAGCAGTGTAATATAGCGCGGCTGACTGTGGGCACTGCCCTAGTGTGCCAGTGGAGTAATATAGCATGGCAGACTGTGCCCTAGCATGCCAGCTGAGTAATATAGTGTGGCAGACTGTGGGCACTGACCTAGCGTGCCAGCGGAGTAATATAGCGTGGTAGACTGTGCCCTAGCGTGCCAGCGGAATAATATAGCCTGGAAGACTGTGCCCTAGCATGCCAGCTGAATAATATAGCACGGAAGACTGTGCCCTGGCGCTCCAGCGGAGTAATATAGCATGGCAGAATGTGGGCACTGCCCTCGTGTGCCAGTGGAGTAATTCAGCGTGGCAGACTGTGCCCTAGCATGCCAGCGGAGTAATATAGCGCGGCAGACTGTGCCCTAGCATGCCAGCGGAGTAATATAGGGTAGCAGACTGTGGGCACTGCCCTAGCGTGCCAGTGGAGTAATGTAGCGTGGCAGACTGTGACCTAGCACGCCAGCAGAGGAATATAGCGCAGCAGACTGTGCCCTAGCACACCAGCAGATTAATATTGTGTGGCAGACTGTGCCCTAGCGTGCCAGCTGAGTAATAAAGCGTGGCAGACTGTGGACACTGCCCTAGCGTGCCAGTGGAGTAATGTAGCATGGAAGACTGTGCCCTAGCGTGCCAGTTGAGTAATATAGCACAGTATACTGTGCCCTAGCATGCCAGTGGAGTAATGTAGCGCGGCAGACTGTGCCCTAGCGCACCAGTGGAGTAATATAGCACAGTAGACTGTGCCCTAGCGTGCCAGTGGAGTAATATAGCGCAACAGACTGTGCCCTAGCACGCCAGCAGAGTAATATAGCATGCAAGACTGTGGGCACTGCCCTAGCATGCCAGTGGAGTAATGTAGCGCGGCAGACTGTGCCCTAGCGCACCAGCGGAGTAATATAGCGCAGCAGACTGTGCCCTAGCACACCAGCGGAGTAATACAGCACAGCAGACTGTGCCCTAGCACACCAGTGGAGTAATATAGCATGGCAGACTGTGCCTTAGTGCGCCAGCAGTGTAATATAGCGCGGCTGACTGTGGGCACTGCCCTAGTGTGCCAGTGGAGTAATATAGCATGGCAGACTGTGCCCTAGCATGCCAGCTGAGTAATATAGTGTGGCAGACTGTGGGCACTGACCTAGCGTGCCAGCGGAGTAATATAGCGTGGAAGACTGTGCCCAAGCGTGCCAGCGGAGTAATATAGCGTGGCAGACTGTGGGCACTGCCCTTGTGTGCAAGTGGAGTAATGCAGCATGGCGTACTGTGCCCTAGCATGCCAGCGGTGTAATATAGCGCGGCAGACTGTGCCCTAGTGCGCCAGCAGAGTAATATAGGGTAGCAGACTGTGCCCTAGCATGCCAGTGGAGTAATGTAGCATGGCAGACTGTGCCCTATCGTGCCAGTGGAGTAATATAGCACAGCAGACTGTGGGCACTGCCCTAGCGTGCCAGTGTACTAATGTAGCATGGCAGACTGTGCCCTATCGCGCCAGTGGAGTAATATAGAGCAGCAGACTGTG
Organism: Ambystoma mexicanum; assembly: GCF_040938575.1. Classification (NCBI taxonomy): domain Eukaryota; kingdom Metazoa; phylum Chordata; class Amphibia; order Caudata; family Ambystomatidae; genus Ambystoma; species Ambystoma mexicanum. Next base: position 57,057,733 of record NC_090929.1, on the reverse strand, counting down.
CCATAGCGTGCCAGCGGAGTAATAAAGCATGGCAGACTGTGCCCTAGCGCGTCAGCGGAGTAGTATAGCGTGGCAGACTGTGGGCACTGCCCTTGTGTGCACGTGGAGTAATGCAGCGTGGCGTACTGTGCCCTAGCATGCCAGTGGTGTAATATAGCGTGGCAGACTGTGCCCTAGCATGCCAGCAGAGTAATACAGCATGACAGACTGTCCCCTAGCTTGCCAGCGGAGTAATACAGCATGGCAGACTGTGCCCTAGCACACCAGCAGAGTAATATAGCACAGCAGACTGTGGGCACTGCCCTAGCGTGCCAGTTTACTAATGTAGCGTGGCAGACTGTGCCCTATCGCGCCAGTGGAGTAATATAGAGCAGCAGACTGTGCCCTAGCGTGCCAGCGGAGTAATAAAGCATGGCAGACTGTGCCCTGGCGCGTCAGCGGAGTAATATAGAGCGGCAGACTGTGGGCACTGCCCTAGCGTGCCATTGGAGTAATGTAGCGCGGCAGACTGTGCCCTAGTGCACCAACGGAGTAATATAGCGTGGCAGACTGTGCCCTAGCACGCCCATGGAGTAATATAGTGTGGCAGACTGTGCCCTAGCGTGCCAGCAGAGTAATATAATGCAGCAGACTGTGAGCACTGCCCTAGCGTGCCAGTGGAGTAATATAGCGCAACAGGCTGTGCCCTAGCACGCCAGCAGAGTAATATAGCACGCAAGATTGTGGCCACTGCCCTAGCATGCCAGTGGAGTAATGTAGCACGGCAGACTGTGCCCTAGCACACCAGTGGAGTAATATAGCACAGTAGACTGTGCCCTAGCGTGCCAGCTGAGTAATATAGCGCAATAGACTGTGCCCTAGCACGCCAGCGGAGTAATATAGCATGCAAGACTGTGGGCACTTCCCTAGCATGCCAGTGGAGTAATGTAGCGCGGCAGACTGTGCCCTAGCGCACCAGCGGAGTAATATAGCGCAGCAGACTGTGCCCTAGCACACCAGTGGAGTAATATAGCACGGCAGACTGTGCCTTAGTGCGCCAGCAGTGTAATATAGCGCGGCTGACTGTGGGCACTGCCCTAGTGTGCCAGTGGTGTAATATAGCATGGCAGACTGTGCCCTAGCATGCCAGATGAGTAATATAGTGTGGCAGACTGTGGGCACTGCCCTAGCGTGCCAGCGGAGTAATATAATGTGGAAGACTGTGTCCTAGCATGCCAGCGGAATAATATAGCCTGGAAGACTGTGCCTTAGCGCTCCAGCGGAGTAATATAGCGTGGCAGACTGTGGGCACTGCCCTTGTGTGCAAGTGGAGTAATGCAGCGTGGCAGACTGTGCCCTAGCATGCCAGCGGTGTAATATAGCGTGGCAGACCGTGCCCTAGTGCGCCAGCAGAGTAATATAGGGTAGCAGACTGTGCCCTAGCATGCCAGTGGAGTAATGTAGCATGGCAGACTGTGCCCTATCGTGCCAGTGGAGTAATATAGCACGGCAGACTGTGCCCTAGCATGCCAGCAGAGTAATACAGCATGACAGACTGTCCCCTAGCTCGCCAGCGGAGTAATACAGCATGGCAGACTGTGCCCTAGCACACCAGCAGAGTAATATAGCACAGCAGACTGTGGGCACTGCCCTAGCGTGCCAGTGTACAAATGTAGCGTGGCAGACTGTGCCCTATCGCGCCAGTGGAGTAATATAGAGCAGCAGACTGTGCCCTAGCGTGCCAACGGAGTAATAAAGCATGGCAGACTGTGCCCTAGCGCATCAGCAGAGTAATATAGAGTGGCAGACTGTGGGCACTGCCCTAGCGTGCCATTGCAGTAATGTAGCGCGGCAGACTGTGCCCTAGTGCACCAGCGGAGTAATATAGCGTGGCAGACTGTGCCCTAGCACGCCCATGGAGTAATATAGTGTGGCAGACTGTGCCCTAGCGTGCCAGCAGAGTAATATAATGCAGCGGACTGTGAGCACTGCCCTAGCGTGCCAGTGGAGTAATGTAGTGCAGCAGACTGTGCCCTAGCGCACCAGTGGAGTAATATAGCATGGCAGACTCTGCCCTAGCTCGCCAGCTGAATAATATAGCGTGGAAGACTGTGGGCACTGCCCTAGCGTGCCAGAGGAGTAATGTAGCGCGGCATACTGTGCCCTATCTCACCAGCGGAGTAATATAGCATTGCAGACTGTGCCCTAGCGCGCCAACGGAGTAATATAGCACGGTGACTGTGGGCACTGCCCTAGTATGCCAGTGAAGTAATGTAGCGTGGCAGACTGTGCCCTATCGCGCCAGTGGAGTAATATAGAGCAGCAGACTGTGCCCTAGCGTGCCAACGGAGTAATAAAGCATGGCAGACTGTGCCCTAGCGCATCAGCAGAGTAATATAGAGTGGCAGACTGTGGGCACTGCCCTAGCGTGCCATTGCAGTAATGTAGCACGGCAGACTGTGCCCTAGTGCACCAGCGGAGTAATATAGCGTGGCAGACTGTGCCCTAGCACGCCCATGGAGTAATATAGTGTGGCAGACTGTGCCCTAGCATGCCAGCAGAGTAATATAATGCAGCGGACTGTGAGCACTGCCCTAGCGTGCCAGTGGAGTAATGTAGTGCAGCAGACTGTGCCCTAGCGCACCAGTGGAGTAATATAGCATGGCAGACTCTGCCCTAGCTCGCCAGCTGAATAATATAGCGTGGAAGACTGTGGGCACTGCCCTAGCGTGCCAGAGGAGTAATGTAGCGCGGCATACTGTGCCCTATCTCACCAGCGGAGTAATATAGCATTGCAGACTGTGCCCTAGCGCGCCAACGGAGTAATATAGCACGGTGACTGTGGGCACTGCCCTAGTATGCCAGTGAAGTAATGTAGCGTGGCAGACTGTGCCCTAGCGCACCAGCGGAGTAATATATCACGGCAGACTGTGCCCTAGCGCGCCAGCAGAGTAATATAGCACAGCAGACTGTGGGTACTGCCCTAGCATGCCAGTGGAGTAATGTAGCACAGCATACTGTGCCCTAGCATGCCAGCGGAGTAATATAGCGCAGCAGACTGTGGGCACTGCCTAGCGTGCCAGTGGAATACTATAGTAGGATAGGCTGAGTCTGCAGTATGTTCTAGTTGGGCGCAGGACACAGGGGGCACACGGGCTAAGGACCTGCCACTTGATCCCAGCCGAAGAAAAGTCGGGCATTCGTGTAGCAGGCTCTGGACCTTTCCAGAACTTGGCTGTTACGCATGAAGAGGGGGCCGTGTATTGGTTGCACAGGTTTTCTCTGGACAACGGTGGTTGAAATATCGCTTCTTGTTGAAGTCCATGAGCGTGCTGAGCATCTTCAGGCAATGGGGGGGCTTTGATGCTCCAGCGATTCCCGTGCATGAGAGCAAGCACTGTGTTCAACATTCTCCCCCCTTCTGAACAGGGTCCAGGCTGTGCGCTTTTCTTCAACATAACAACAGCGTTCCTGCTCCTGGATCTCCGGAGACCACCGTTCAAGTCCCGACCATGGTGACAGAAGCTCCTCCACAAGGTGCCATAAACAGCCACTGAGCCCTAAACAAGATGTAAGGATGGGACTTCACGAGGTTATCAGAAAATGGCACCCCTTTTTACGGAGCGGGTAACAGACATCTTGGGGTGAGTGGACTATTATCCTCAAAGTGGTCATCCATGGATGAGAAGCACTGGACATGACTCGGGTGAATAGGCAGACAGAATAGTCTCCTAATGGCCAGAGAGCCAAGAGCAGAGAGATATGGGGTCATTTCGAGGTAGGAGGTAATCATGCTATCCCCTTACCTTGAATGAGGAATTACTGGGCCATTCCAACCTTGGAGGGCCGGTAATTCCTCATTCAAGGAACCCGGTACATCCCCATTCCCATTCGAGCCCCCATAGGGCTCAATGGGAATGGGGAGCATGCTAACAACGGGCCCGTAAACAATGGGCCTGTTGTTAGCATTCTGAGCTGCTTGCAGGACCGGCTAAAGCCTCCTGGTAAAACCAGGCGTCCTTAGCGGGTCCCGCGAGCGGAACTCGTAATGAGGCGGTAAGGGGTTGACGGCTCCGGGAACCTTTACCGGCACCGTTAACCGCCAGGGTCAGAATGACCTCCATTGTCCTGCCTTCTTGTCCGGGTGCTAGAAACAGCTCTGCAACACTACGAGTGGCGAGTCCCCACTTCTGACGAGGCAGGGGACAGCCCAAGATACTTCTGAAACAATTCCGACTCCAGCCAAGAGTTTGCCCCTGATATAGGGGCAAAGAGGATGTCACTCTGGACCAGCAGCTAGTCAGCTCAAGGTGCTTCCTTCCAGATGCACAGGTGTTAGGGAGAATTCTCATTCTATGGCTAATTAACCTTACCTATAGAGTCCCCCAGCAGCTTTGCTGGATTTGAAAGGTTTGTTTCTTTTTACCTGCTAAGAGTGAGACTCTTTTTCCCACTCTTAGGCATTTTGCTATGTGCGTTCTAGGCTATTTTTGTGTTTAATGCCTATGGGATTTTCTCTCACGCATAGGAACCATCTTTATTCACATGTGTTACACCACACCCTCAGTGCAGTGACACAGGGGTGTGGTAGCGACCCCCAAACATAGACTCCATACCCTGGGACTGACTACTGTCTCCCAGGGCATGTAAAGTCCCCCTTGACTTTACTAGTCAAATCTTATGAACTTAACCAGTACAACCCATCTTACTATGGAGGTACTGGGAAGGGTTAGTAATTTTTCCCTTGGTTTCATTTTCAAGGGGGGGTACCTTAAAGTCCCTCTCTCTAAAGTTTCTGGCTGGTGGCAGTGGTTACTACCATAAATATTCAACCACAAATATTTTCCTAACACCATCACACAAGAGTTTAGGCCAAAGAATATATGTTTTAAGAGGAGCGCAAGAGGTAATCAAAGAATGATCTCGGGGTGCAGTCAAATGGTGAATCTAAATAACTACACGAAGGGATTGTTACAGATTGAAGGACATGCCTACATCTGTAACAAGAGGGCTTATTTGTGGTTAGCCAAAGATTTTGTTGGGGTATGTTACATAGCCAGAATAATGCCGGCTGTGATGGTATATGCCCCGTCTACTCTGCATAAAGAAATACACAGCAGAAATAAACGAGCAGTAAACCCAAAAATTCCTACGTATCAACCTACAGGATGGGAAACGTTTATAGATCTGATGGGGGTCCTGGTTCCTCCAGCGGGCATCTTTATGAACAGTCAAGAAATCCAAAAGCTAAACAGGGCCCTTGAATTCGTAATCGAAGAATCTGCAGACCTAATGGAAAACATCACTTATGAAATGAAAGCAATTCGGCTAGTGGCTCTCCAAAATAGGTATGTCTTAGACATACTCACTGCAGAAAGGGGCGGAGTCTGTTTTTTGGTGGGATCCCAATGCTGTGTTTACATACCAGAAGGGAGTACAGGAATCCTGGATGGAGTAAACAAACTGCATAAAGTGGCGGATAGCATCCACCAGGAGGAAGGGTCAGGAGATAGCTGGTGGATGAAGCTCCTGAAAGAAATTGGATGGCAACTTCTTACGCCTATACTGGTTCTAGCGGCAATAGTTGTAGGAATTTGTCTCTGCATCCAATGCTTCCCGGTATGTGTGTCGTGCTGTGTTTCCATGTGTTCTTCCAGCATAACGCGCCTAAATCCAATGGATAAAAGCCATGTACAACAGGAATTTTTTGACATGGGAGGCCTGGAGAAGATTATGGTACATACAGTATGTGATGATGTTGCTTTCCTGCCATCTGCTTATGCTAGGACTGTTTAGATTGATGCTCAAGTGTGAGCAAAGGGTGGATTGAAGGTACGCATACATATGTAATGTTGTGCTCACACTTGGAGTTTGTACTAATCACCATATGTGTTAAAAGAATGTACCCTTTGTTAAAAGAAGAGGCCTTCTCTTTATACAGCGGCATTTAAGACCTGCTGACCTGGCAAGAACTTGTTTTTAACAGAAGAATTGTGTTTGGTCACTGTATGTCGAAGCATGCTGAGCCTGCTAAAACTATCTGCAGATTACGGGTGGGGAAGGAATGAGTAAGCACAGCCTCGTGCACAGAGATAAGGACACAGAGGGGCACGAGAGAGAGCGAATAACAGATAACAGGAAACCACAATAGCAGATGTTGAACTGTTGACCGTTGATGCAAAGTCATGACTGGGAGGAACCGCCTTGTGGTGGACATAATCTATGTGCAGCAATGTATGACAATGTAAAACAGATGGGTATAAAAGGACCGCGATGTGCAGGGGAAAGGGCGGCACTTTGACGACTTGCTTTGCGAGACGGTTGAACTTGTGGCCCATTCGCGAATGCTTGTGTGTTAATAAAGCAATGTTTACTCAACTCTTTTCTGTTTGAGTTTTTATAGGGTCCCTTTTGTACTGGTTATGGTGACGGCGAGAAATCGCACCCACAGGATTTTCCCATTGTTCGAGGCTACCACTTTTACTGACAGCCTCTAACATACCGCCGGGTTATTTTATTATTAACTTTACTCCGGTAGGTTTTATTTGCCAGAACTTTAATATAAATTCTTTCTCATGTCTTACTCTAAACTCCTAACCCAGGTTGGGGATCCTTTGTTCACTATTTTGGCGGGCTTCTGCCTGTTGTACATGGCTTTTATCCATTGGATTTAGGCGCGTTATGCTGGAAGAACACATGGAAACACAGCACGACACACATACCGGGAAGCATTGGATGCAGAGACAAATTCCTACAACTATTGCCGCTAGAACCAGTATAGGCGTAAGAAGTTGCCATCCAATTTCTTTCAGGAGCTTCATCCACCAGCTATCTCCTGACCCTTCCTCCTGGTGGATGCTATCCGCCACTTTATGCAGTTTGTTTACTCCATCCAGGATTCCTGTACTCCCTTCTGGTATGTAAAGAAGCCCTCCTTTTGGCGCCTCTGAGTCTGGGGTGGGTCTGTTGTTTGGGAGGGGGAGTAGAACCCCTGGACAGAGTTGCCGCAGCAACTCAGGTCACACTCTAACCTGATAGGCTGGAGGGTATCCCGCCAAGAAGACCACTCCACTGTGTGAGTGACAGCTAGGCTGTATGAATGGGTCTCTTTCTGCATAAAAGCAGGGTCCGGAGGACTGGAAGAGTAAGACGTCGCCACTGGAACTATGGAACTGAAGGGGAGAGAAGCCACAGACATCTTCAGCATCTACATCACCGGTGAAGCTCTGCCGGATCGTCTCACCACTTTTCTTCCACACGACGAGAGGAGATCTTCATTGAAAGAGCCTTCTTCCTTTGAGCTGGTGGGACCAACCCGTTCCCCCATCGCTTCCTCGGACCTGCCTTGGTCGAATCGACAGTGCCCAGCACTTGGAGACTGGATAGCCAGGCAGCTATCGCCCCGGACCGCGATTAAAAGAAGCATACCTTTTAAACTTCGTTTGGCAGCACTGCGGCTGGTTTCGTCCCTGGGTAGTGCAGTGACTCGATCCTTCCTCCACGACGAGAGCCTCTCTCCCTCTGCTGGACCCCTCGAACTGCAGGAACTACCAGGAACAACCGCCACCGCAGGGGCCACTTCTTCACGTTTAAGGTACATTGTTCCGCCAGGCCTCCTTTTCCCCGTGGTAGCCCTAAAGGTGTTTTAAATCCTTTACCTACTGGTTGGGTTGGCCGCCCTCTCTCTTAACATTGTCTTTCACCTTGCATCTACCTTTTCAATATTCGTTTACCAAAGACTTGACTGCAGCTACAAGAACATTTTTGCTCCTAAACTCTTGGCCCTGTACCACTGACTCTGGCTCAGGCCTATTGACTCTGGCTGATTTGTTAGATCTGCTCTCACTAGATTGATTCTCAATGAAAAATGTGTTGATGCACCTGAATCTTCTAAACCCCTCTTCCTTCCTACTGTTTTAACTTGTGGAGTGCCTTTTTGCTCAGTTTTCATTCACTTATCTTTCTGCTAAAGTGTTACTGTGCAATACTTGTTCACAAAACTTCAGGGAATTGTTGCTAGGGGGTGTCTGAAGATATTTCGTTTTAACTTGTGCTTTCCCTCCCTTTCGTTAAATTGCTAGAGTGCCATTTGTAGTTGGTTTTCACTGTGCCGTTTTGCTCAACTTTCACTCTACCGCAAACTTGTCTACAATTGAATAGGGAGTTGTATATACTTTTCCTTGACTGAACTTAACTTGCTTTGTCAACTGTGATTCATGTGTTGAACTAGATGTGTATACAATAAATATATATTCACTTTTTGATACAAAGCGTTGGTCAGTGTTTCCTTGTTCCATAGTGCTGTGATACCAATTGTGTAAACCCTGACTACTGCTCATCCCCCTCTTGAGATAAGTCTGACTGCTTAGCCACAGCTACCAACTAAATCTTTGTGGTACAGACTGATAGCAAAGGGGATTTTTATTGCTCTCATCTGTAGTCCTAATCCTGGGTAGTGCTCCCTGAGGGAACTGCACGGGATTCTGCCTAACACTGGTGGCAGCGGTGGGGATAAAAGTATTGGATTTACATTTTAGTGTGCTACTAGTACCTTGGTTCAATTAACCACAAGGTTAACAATCACAAAAAGGTTTTTTTAACAAAGGCAAGTATGGAAAGTTAGAGTCAGGAGACCCTCCTTGCAAAAACTGCTGATTATCTTAAAAATGTGTGCAGACAGAAAGGTCTTCCTGTCAAAGGCAAGAAAACAGAAATGATTGATAGACTGTTAGAGAAACAAAGTCTGGATAGTGGTGCTTTAGGCCCTACTACTACAGCAAATGTAGCAGACAGTAATGAGGATAATGTTGAAGATGTTATTGTTGAGCCAGATGAGGAAAAGGAGGATAACAATGTCACCCCCTCTCGTTCTCTGTCTGCTCAATGGCCTCAACCTGTAGCTACTGGACCTTTACAAGGTCCCACATTAAGTCCTAAATTTATATCTCTAGAAAAAATTAGACTTGAACTTGAATTCAAACGAATTAGTGCCCAAACTGAACAGAGGCATCAGGAACTAAGGCTCAAAGAAATGGAACTCAACCATGAGCTAGAGATGAAGAAATTGTCTTTGGAAAATGCTTCTCTCCCCGAATCCTCCAGTTCTTCGAGTCCAAAAAGACCCCGGATGCCTAAAAAGATTGTGGGTATGTATGAACCTAAGTTGGATGGATTGGATTGGCTTGCTATGTTTGAATATAATCATGGGCTCCAGGATATCACAGGGAATCAGTTGATCCCCTAGTTATTCTCTAGGCTCCCCCCTGTTGCATCTGATGTGGTGATGGAGTTGGGGCACATGGATAGGATTGATTATGAATGTGTAAAGCTAGCTTTAATAGCTAGATTTGGGGAGAATCCTACCCAGTACCTGAAGAGGTGTAGGACCCTCAAAAAGCATGATAGTACCCCTTGGGCTACGTGGGTGAATGCATGTTTGAATAACTTAGAGGGATGGATTAAGGGTTACAGAGTTCACACTTATGAAGGAATGAGAAATCTTGTTATGATGGAGTCTATCTATGATGCCTGCTCTCCTGAGCTCAGACAACACTTGGCTGATTCAAAAGAATTAGATTCTAAGGAGCTAGCTAAGGCTGCTGACTTGTGGATTGCCAACAGGGCTACTCAAAAGGATTCAGGGGTAACTCAGAAAAAGGATGAGGGAAAGCAGCCCAAGAAAGACACCAAAGAGAATTCAAATAATTCCAATTCCAAAAATGGTCCCAAGCAACACTTTAAGGTTAAGCCAACAGGGAAACCAAATCAGGCTAGTGAACCTTCTGGTCCCAGACCGGAAGGAGGTCAGAACAAACAACCATTCATAAAGACATTTGGGAAATGTTATGTTTGTGGCTCTACTGATCATGTGAAAGGGGATCCCAGATGTAAGGGTAAACCTTCAGGGGTCCACACTGTCTCCTTAGCCTTCTCTCCAGAGGAGGAAGTACATCTGGACAGTGGAAACGTTCAACTACTGGCTGAAGATCCCATTGAGTCTCAGCTAGTGTATCTTTAGTATCTCTTGGGTTGTTGGAACAACAGAATTTAGATGTGTATAATGCTATCCCTCCTAATACTAAAGAGTATTATAAAGACAGTGTCCTAGTCAATGGTCAGGAGACCCCTGCCATTGGAGATACTGAGGCCAGCATAACTCTGGTGGATAAGTCTTTTTTCAAGGTGGAGGATGTTGCTAAGGCACCCAGACACTTCACCAAGTTAGCTGGAGGGCCTGTGCAGATGCTTCCCCAATTACCAGCTCTCATCCAGTGCAATGAAATGACTGTCAGGATACCTGTAAGTGTACAATCTGAAGTACCAGGAAGGGTGCTGTTGGGCAATGATCTGAAAGACCTGGGAGTAGTGTCAAGTACTCCCAGACCTCCTAGTAAGAGATTACAGGAGTCTACCAGACCGGCAGGAGAGAGGACCTTGAGAGGCTCTCCTGAGGAGATGATAGGAAAAGAAATCACTCCTACCCCACTGGAGTTACTAACAGCTATTTCCCAGCAAGCATAAGCAAAGGGGAAACCCAAGACTTCAAGGAAGAAGACAGCAGAAAGCACGCCAGTGCTGCCAACCAGGAAATCGCCTAGGATAGCAAAAATCACACCTGTGATTCCCCCTCCAGCTGAGGCTGAGAGTGAGGTACAACCCTGTGTGGTTGAACTAGAGCCCGAGGACTCAGATCTAGTAGGAGGCCAGGAACTCATTGGAGATCTTGACCCTGTGGACCATCCTGAGCTGCAGTCTTTACTGGCAGAAGGTAGACCTCAAAGGGCAGACTTCAGTAAGGGACAAAGAGAATGTCCAACTCTGGAAGGTCTTCGCCACCAGGCAGCTTCTCAGCTTGAAGGGCAAGAGCTTGGGAAGTATAGGTTAGACTGGGAAGAAGGCCTCTTCTATAGTGAACGGACAAAGTCAACCCCAGGAGACTACAAGAGACTTGTAGTGCCCCAAGCGAATAGACTCCAATTCTTGCAACTAGCCCATGAAATACCTTTGGCTGGTCACTTGAACTTCAAGAAGACCAAGGAAAGGCTCTCCCTCTACTTGTATTGGCCTAAAATGGGGGCTGAGGTAGTGAAGTATTGCAAGAGTTGCCACACTTGCCAAACCTCTGTTAAAAGTGGCTGCAAGAACGTGGCACCCTTAGTGCCTCTCCCTGTAGTGGGAGTACCATTTGAGAGGGTAGGAATCAACATTGTTGGTTCCCTTGATCCTCCAACTTCTTCAGGCAACAGGTTTATACTTGTTATAGTAGACCATGCTACTAGGTTCCCTGAAGCAATTCCTATGAGGACTGTTACAGCTCCGTCTGTGGCAAAGTCCCTCCTTGGTATTTTTACCAGGGTTGGGTTTCCTAAGGAGGTAATATCCGACAGGGGGTCAAATTTTATGTCCCACTACATGAAGGCCATGTGGAAAAACTGTGGAGTTACCTACAAGTTCTCAACAGCATATCACCCTCAGACAAATGGGGTGCTAGAAAGGTTCAACAGAACCATGAAGAGCATGATAGGTGCCTTAGAAGATCCCCTTAAGAGAAAGTGGGATATTCTACTGCCATGCCTTTTCTTTGCAAATAAAGAAGTCCCTCATGAGGGAGTGGGTTACAGTCCCTTTGAACTTCTCTATGGCCATCCGGTTAGAGGTCCTTTGGTCCTGATCAAGGAGGGGTTGGAGAGTGCTCCTTCCCCCACACCAGTCAGAGTCACTGACTATGTGATAGGACTCCGGAGGAGAATGTCACACATGATGGCTGAGGCAAGTGATAACTTGAAAGCAGGTCAGGCTCTGGTCAAGCATTGGCATGACCAGAAGGCCAACATGGTTGAGTTCACTCAAGACCAGCTAGTTCTTGTTATGGTCCCCACAAGGCAGAGGGCCTTGCAGGACAAATGGATGGGACCCTTCAAGGTTGTGGGAAAACTTGTAGAGGTGAACTATCTGGTGGATTTAGGCAATCCTAAGGAGGCTCCTAGAGCCTTTCACATCAACCGTCTAAAGGTTTATGTCTCAAGACCAGAACTGGGAGCTTTGCTTCTAGCTTCAGCTCAAGAGGAGGAGGAGAGCGAACCTCTACCTGACCTCCTCAGAGGCAAACCTTTAGATGAAAAAATAGAAGGAGTCAATCTCTCTTCTAATCTGACACATGAGCAACAGGAGGTGTGCACAGTTTTGTTAAATCATTTTGCCCCTCTGTTCTCTCTGACACCAGGTCTGACCCATTTGGGCCAATATGATATCCAAACTGGTGACCGTTTATCTGTCAAAAGCAGGGGCTACAGGATGTCAGAAAATGTAAGAACCCACATCAAAGGAGAGGTCATCAAGTTGCTTGATCTCGGGGTAATAGAGCCCTCTATTAGTTCATGGTCTAGCCCAGTTGTGTTAGTACCAAAGGCAGGATCCAAAGCGTTGAGATTCTGTGTGGACTATAGAGCTCTAAATGCAATCACTAAGACTGATGCCCATCCTTTGCCAAGGACAGATGAGCTGGTGGATAGACTTGGTTCAGCCAAGTTCCTCAGCACATTTGATCTCACGTCAGGCTATTGGCAAATAGCCTGGACTGACCATGCCAAGGAGAAAACTGCATTCTCCACCGCAGTTGGCTTATACCTGTCCAAGAGGGCAGGAAATCACTGACGTGCCCATAGGTCAGCACTCACCTTCTACAACTTGTAAGACAAGGTAGCTGCACCATGTGAGGACAGGGGGTGCAGGATTCACTTACTCCAACACGACTCAAATAACGAGGACTCAGTAGTTTGGCAAAGGGAAGTTTGTTTAATGATACATACATCAAACAGGGAAACAACTGGGAATCAGCTGTAGTGCGATCACCGGTCTCGCTCCAATTTCCCTGAACTTTGGTAGAACAACAATTCTTATAGGCAAAAATCGTCATCACTGATTTCTAATTTCTATAAAAAATCATCATGCAATATAATTGGTTAGGAAAGGTAACTTAAGTATAGGTGCTATATCTGTATGTAGAAATAAAGCATGTGGATTGGATAACTCTTATCGGGTGGGCCTCTACGCCCATCCCTCTATATCACACGAGATTGACGTCACTACAAGTATGACGTCTCATTGGTTACAGTGTCTATAGGACCCTAGATTACATGGTCCATTGTGATTGGGCAAATTACAACCCTGAACATAAATCTCCACTTTAATTAGCAGCATGCAGAATAGACACCCAGGTGCCTAGTGCCCCAAGATTTACCCTTCCTCCTTTACATCAATCAGTGTTTTAGGGGTATGTATCAATTAGTTGGCTGGGTATGGCCTCGGAACTGTAGCCTCTTATCAGGAAAAGTTATGGCATCCTCGGGTTCTGGATGACATCAGGCGGTGGTACCTCTTCGCACCTGGCTGGTCGCGTGTTGGTTCACCGTGAATCTGCTTCAGTTTCTAGCTTTTTGTGCATTTAATTCTGTGTCAGCCTAGCCACCTGCATGGGCCTCTCTTATCTTGACCTTCACGGGCGGGCTGGTATGCTCTGTAGTTCGAGTCTTGTGAGCTCATGCTCTCCTCCCCTTCTCTGGTTGACCTCGATTTCCTAAGCATGAGTCGCTCTTTGCTGAGTTTCGATTCCGCTCCTTCTCTTGCCTTTGGCTGGGTTTCGGAACTTGGCCTGTCAGGCCTCTGGCCACCTGGGTACCTTTCTGCTTTTACAGTATGGAGTCATACTTGTATAATGTGCCTTATTGAGGTAGATATATGATTGCCGCTTGCCGCTCTATCTTCTACTGAGCATTGCAAGCACTATCAATTTCTTTCCCTCTTGCGTTTCAAGTCTTTTAACACACGTTTAACAGGACGGTTGCTTCCATCTTATCTCATAGCACCATTTCCTTACGTTTTAACATTGTCTCTTCTCTGCATACATTACATTTATTTTCGTAGCTACTTGCACTGGCGTGCTTGTTTTCAATAGACACTTTTGCTTATTCATGAGTCTGTTCAGGCCCTTGTTTCATTTCCACTGGCCTTCCATTAGAGCTTTTGGGGTCTCTTCGTGGACCGTGTGCATGTATTCTTCATTTCGTATCAGCGGCTGGTATAGCTGTCTGATAGGGTACCGTGCTGCTCAGGGTTGTCGAGTTATGGTTGCTTCAACCGGTACGGGTCTTCTTATGTACACAGGGCAGAGTCCCAGTGCGGCTCTATGTCAGTTCGTTTGCTCCTCATACGTCACATACCCTGGTGAGTACCTTCTTGGTAGCTCGAAATGAGGGGCAGCGGTTCAGGTCATGTCTGGGGCCTCCCTTGCATAGCAATTTAAGGTGATGCCTTTTGGACTAAAGAATGCACCTGCTACATTCCAAAGGATGGTTAATCAGGTTATGAATGGGATGGAGGACTTCTGCATGGCATACTTGGATGACATTGCAATGTTCAGCCCTACTTGGAAAGAACATGTTGGCTACCAAGGGTATGTTTTGCAGGCTCTTGAACAGGCCCATCTGACCATAAAGGCAAGCAAATGTCAAATTGGTCAGAGTAAAGTGGTTTACCTTGGGCATGAAGTAGGAGGTGGTGAAATCAGGCCTTTGCTCAGCAAGATTGAAGCTTTGCAAATTTGGACAACCCCTTCTACTCAAACCCAGATGAGAGCCTTCCTAGGCCTCACTGGGTATTACAGGAATTTCATTGAGAACTATGGGTCCATAGCTTCTCCACTGAATGTAATCTCTTCTCCTAAGTTCTCTAAAAAGATCAAATGGAATGAGGAGTGCAATCAGGCCTTTGAAAGCCTGAAGAAAGCCGTTTGTCAAGCTCCAGTTCTCAGAGCTCCTGACTACCACCAACCCTTCATTGTACAAACAGATGCTTCCAATATAGGTATAGGTGCAGAACTAAGGTAGGGAGCACCCCATTTGCTTCATCAGCAAGAAACTGAAGGAACATGAGACAAGGTGGGCAACTATTGAGAGAGAATGTTTTGCCATTGTGTGGGCTTTGAAGAAGTTTAGACCATACTTGTATGGATCTACTTTCACCATTCAAACAGACCACCAACCCTTGAGATGGTTGATGCAAATGAAAGGGGAAAACCCAAAACTGCTAAAATGGTCAATCTGCCTTCAAGGGTTTGATTTTACCATTGAGCACAGGTCAGGATGTCACCACCAAAATGCTGATGGTCTCTCTAGGATGTTTATAACTGACTAGAGGTATGAGACTCATCCAGGAGTGGATTAGATCCTCCTGTCCCTTAGTCTGTCACACCCTACCCTCAGTACAGTGACACAGGGGTGTATTAGCGACCCCCAAACATAGACTCCATACCCTGAGACTGACTACTGTCTCCCAGGGAATGTAAAGTCCCCATTGACTTTACTAGTCAAATCTTATGAACCTAACCAGTACAACCCATCTTACTATGGAGGTACTGGGAAGGGTTAATAGTTTTTCCCTTGGGTTCATTTTCGAGGGTGTACCTTAAAGTCCCTCTCTCTAAAGTTTCTGGCTGGTGGCAGTGGTTACTACCATAAATATTCAACCGTGAATATTTTCCTATGGGATTTTCCCATTGTTCGAGGCTACCACTTTTACTGACAGCCTATAACATACCACCGGGTTATTTTATTAATAACTTTACTCCGGTAGGTTTTATTTGCCAGAAATTTAATATAAATTCTTTCTCGTGTCTTACTCTAAACTCCTAACCCAGGTCGGGAAACCTTTATTCGCTCTTTTGGCAGGCTTCTGCCAAGAAGCCCTCCTTTCGGCGCCTCTGAGTCTGGGGTGGGTCTGTTGTTTTGGAGAGGGAGTAGAACTCCTGGACAGAGTTGCCGCAGCAACTCAGGTTGCACTCTAACCTGATAGGCTGGAGGGTCTCCCGCCAAGAAGACCACTCCACTGTGTTAGTGACAGCTAGGCTGCATGAATGGGTCTCTTTCTGCATTAAGCAGGGTCTTGAGGACTGGAAGAGCAAGATGTCGCCACTGGAACTACAGACCGAAGTGGAGAGAAGCCACAGACATCTTCAGCATCTACACCACCGGTGAAGCCCTGGCGGATCGTTTCACCATGTTTCTTCCACACGACGAGAGGAGATCTTCATCGAAAGAGCCTTCTTCCTTTGAGCTTGTGGGACCAACCCGTTCCCCCATCGCTTCCTTGGACCTGCCTTGGTCGAATCGACAGTGCCCAGCACTTGGAGACCGGATAGCCAGGTAGCTATTGCCCCAGACCACGATTAAAAGGAGCTTACCTTTCAAACTTTGTTTGGCAGCACCGCGGCTGGTTTCATCCCTGGGTAGTGCAGTGACTCGAACCTTCCTCCACGTCGAGAGCCTCTCTTCTTCTGCTGGACCCTTCGAACTGCAGGAACTACCAGGAACAACCACCACCGCAGGAGCCACTTCTTCACGTTTAAGGTACATTGTTCCGCCAGGCCTCCTTTTCCCCGTGGTAGCCCTAAAGGTGTTTTAAATCCTTTACCTACTGGTTGGGTTGGCCGCCCTCTCTCTTAACATTGTCTTTCACCTTGCATCTACCTTTTCAATATTCGTTTACCAAAGACTTGACTGCAGCTACAAGAACATTTTTGCTCCTAAACTCTTGGCCCTGTACCACTGACTCTGGCTCAGGCCTATTGACTCTGGCTGATTTGTTAGATCTGCTCTCACTAGATTGATTCTCAATGAAAAATGTGTTGATGCACCTAAATCTTCTAAACCCCTCTTCCTTCCTACTGTTTTAACTTGTGGAGTGCCTTTTTGCTCAGTTTTCATTCACTTATCTTTCTGCTAAAGTGTTACTGTGCAATACTTGTTCACAAAACTTCAGGGAATTGTTGCTAGGGGGTGTCTGAAGATATTTCGTTTTAACTTGTGCTTTCCCTCCCTTTCGTTAAATTGCTAGAGTGCCATTTGTAGTTGGTTTTCACTGTGCCGTTTTGCTCTACTTTCACTCTACCGCAAACTTGTCTACAATTGAATAGGGAGTTGTATATACTTTTCCTTGACTGAACTTAACTTGCTTTGTCAACTGTGATTCATGTGTTGAACTAGATGTGTATACAATAAATATATATTCTCTTTTTGATACAAAGCGTTGGTCAGTGTTTCCTTGTTCCATAGTGCTGTGATACCTATTGCGTAAACCCTGACTACTGCTCATCCCCCTCTTGAGATAAGTCTGACTGCTTAGCCACAGCTACCAACTAAATCTTTGTGGTACAGACTGATAGCAAAGGGGATTTTTATTGCTCTCATCTGTAGTCCTAATCCTGGGTAGTGCTCCCTGAGGGAACTGCACGGGATTCTGCCTAACACTGGTGGCAGCGGTGGGGATAAAAGTATTGGATTTACATTTTAGTGTGCTACTAGTACCTTGGTTTAATTAACCACAAGGTTAACAATCACAAAAAGGTTTTTTTAACAAAGGCAAGTATGGAAAGTTAGAGTCAGGAGACCCTCCTTGCAAAAACTGCTGATTATCTTAAAAATGTGTGCAGACAGAAAGGTCTTCCTGTCAAAGGCAAGAAAACAGAAATGATTGATAGACTGTTAGAGAAACAAAGTCTGGATAGTGGTGCTTTAGGCCCTACTACTACAGCAAATGTAGCAGACAGTAATGAGGATAATGTTGAAGATGTTATTGTTGAGCCAGATGAGGAAAAGGAGGATAACAATGTCACCCCCTCTCGTTCTCTGCCTGCTCAATGGCCTCAACCTGTAGCTACTGGACCTTTACAAGGTCCCACATTAAGTCCTGAATTTATATCTCTAGAAAAAATTAGACTTGAACTTGAATTCAAACGAATTAGTGCCCAAACTGAACAGAGGCATCAGGAACTAAGGCTCAAAGAAATGGAACTCAACCATGAGCTAAAGATGAAGAAATTGTCTTTGGAAAATGCTTCTCTCCCCAAATCCTCCAGTTCTTCGAGTCCAAAAAGACCCCGGATGCCTAAAGAGATTGTGGGTATGTATGAACCTAAGTTGGATGGATTGGATTGGCTTGCTATGTTTGAATATAATCATGGGCTCCAGGATATCACAGGGAATCAGTTGATCCCCTAGTTATTCTCTAGGCTCCCCCCTGTTGCATCTGATGTGGTGATGGAGTTGGGGCACATGGATAGGATTGATTATGAATGTGTAAAGCTAGCTTTAATAGCTAGATTTGGGGAGAATCCTTCCCAGTACCTGAAGAGGTGTAGGACCCTCAAAAAGCATGATAGTACCCCTTGGGCTACGTGGGTGAATGCATGTTTGAATAACTTAGAGGGATGGATTAAGGGTTACAGAGTTCACACTTATGAAGGAATGAGAAATCTTGTTATGATGGAGTCTATCTATGATGCCTGCTCTCCTGAGCTCAGACAACACTTGGCTGATTCAAAAGAATTAGATTCTAAGGAGCTAGCTAAGGCTGCTGACTTGTGGATTGCCAACAGGGCTACTCAAAAGGATTCAGGGGTAACTCAGAAAAAGGATGAGGGAAAGCAGCCCAAGAAAGACACCAAAGAGAATTCAAATAATTCCAATTCCAAAAATGGTCCCAAGCAACACTTTAAGGTTAAGCCAACAGGGAAACCAAATCAGGCTAGTGAACCTTCTGGTCCCAGACCGGAAGGAGGTCAGAACAAACAACCATTCATAAAGACATTTGGGAAATGTTATGTTTGTGGCTCTACTGATCATGTGAAAGGGGATCCCAGATGTAAGGGTAAACCTTCAGGGGTCCACACTGTCTCCTTAGCCTTCGCTCCAGAGGAGGAAGTACATCTGGACAGTGGAAACGTTCAACTACTGGCTGAAGATCCCATTGAGTCTCAGCTAGTGTATCTTAGTATCTCTTGGGTTGTTGGAACAACAGAATTTAGATGTGTATAATGCTATCCCTCCTAATACTAAAGAGTATTATAAAGACAGTGTCCTAGTCAATGGTCAGGAGACCCCTGCCATTGGAGACACTGAGGCCAGCATAACTGTGGTGGATAAGTCTTTTTTCAAGGTGGAGGATGTTGCTAAGGCACCCAGACACTTCACCAAGTTAGCTGGAGGGCCTGTGCAGATGCTTCCCCAATTACCAGCTCTCATCCAGTGCAATGAAATGACTGTCAGGATACCTGTAAGTGTACAATCTTAAGTACCAGGAAGGGTGCTGTTGGGCAATGATCTGAAAGACCTGGGAGTAGTGTCAAGTACTCCCAGACCTCCTAGTAAGAGATTACAGGAGTCTACCAGACCGGCAAGAGAGAGGACCTTGAGAGGCTCTCCTGAGGAGATGATAGGAAAAGAAATCACTCCTACCCCACTGGAGTTACTAACAGCTATTTCCCAGCAAGCATAAGCAAAGGGGAAACCCAAGACTTCAAGGAAGAAGACAGCAGAAAGCACGCCAGTGCTGCCAACCAGGAAATCTCCTAGGATAGCAAAAATCACACCTGTGATTCCCCCTCCAGCTGAGGCTGAGAGTGAGGTACAACCCTGTGTGGTTGAACTAGAGCCTGAGGACTCAGATCTAGTAGGAGGCCAGGAACTCATTGGAGATCTTGACCCTGTGGACCATCCTGAGCTGCAGTCTTTACTGGCAGAAGGTAGACCTCAAAGGGCAGACTTCAGTAAGGGACAAAGAGAATGTCCAACTCTGGAAGGTCTTCGCCACCAGGCAGCTTCTCAGCTTGAAGGGCAAGAGCTTGGGAAGTATAGGTTAGACTGGGAAGAAGGCCTCTTCTATAGTGAACGGACAAAGTCAACCCCAGGAGACTACAAGAGACTTGTAGTGCCCCAAGCGAATAGACTCCAATTCTTGCAACTAGCCCATGAAATACCTTTGGCTGGTCACTTGAACTTCAAGAAGACCAAGGAAAGGCTCTCCCTCTACTTGTATTGGCCTAAAATGGGGGCTGAGGTAGTGAAGTATTGCAAGAGTTGCCACACTTGCCAAACCTCTGTTAAAAGTGGCTGCAAGAACGTGGCACCCTTAGTGCCTCTCCCTGTAGTGGGAGTACCATTTGAGAGGGTAGGAATCAACATTGTTGGTTCCCTTGATCCTCCAACTTCTTCAGGCAACAGGTTTATACTTGTTATAGTAGACCATGCTACTAGGTTCCCTGAAGCAATTCCTATGAGGTCTGTTACAGCTCCGTCTGTGGCAAAGTCCCTCCTTGGTATTTTTACCAGGGTTGGGTTTCCTAAGGAGGTAATATCCGACAGGGGGTCAAATTTTATGTCCCACTACATGAAGGCCATGTGGAAAAACTGTGGAGTTACCTACAAGTTCTCAACAGCATATCACCCTCAGACAAATGGGGTGCTAGAAAGGTTCAACAGAACCATGAAGAGCATGATAGGTGCCTTAGAAGATCCCCTTAAGAGAAAGTGGGATATTCTACTGCCATGCCTTTTCTTTGCAAATAAAGAAGTCCCTCATGAGGGAGTGGGTTACAGTCCCTTTGAACTTCTCTATGGCCATCCGGTTAGAGGTCCTTTGGTCCTGATCAAGGAGGGGTTGGAGAGTGCTCCTTCCCCCACACCAGTCAGAGTCACTGACTATGTGATAGGACTCCGGAGGAGAATGTCACACATGATGGCTGAGGCAAGTGATAACTTGAAAGCCGGTCAGGCTCTGGTCAAGCATTGGCATGACCAGAAGGCCAACATGGTTGAGTTCACTCAAGACCAGCTAGTTCTTGTTATGGTCCCCACAAGGCAGAGGGCCTTGCAGGACAAATGGATGGGACCCTTCAAGGTTGTGGGAAAACTTGTAGAGGTGAACTATCTGGTGGATTTAGGCAATCCTAAGGAGGCTCCTAGAGCCTTTCACATCAACCGTCTAAAGGTTTATGTCTCGAGACCAGAACTGGGAGCTTTGCTTCTAGCTTCAGCTCAAGAGGAGGAGGAGAGCGAACCTCTACCTGACCTCCTCAGAGGCAAACCTTTAGATGAAAAAATAGAAGGAGTCAATCTCTCTTCTAATCTGACACATGAGCAACAGGAGGTGTGCACAGTTTTGTTAAATCATTTTGCCCCTCTGTTCTCTCTGACACCAGGTCTGACCCATTTGGGCCAATATGATATCCAAACTGGTGACCGTTTATCTGTCAAAAGCAGGGGCTACAGGATGTCAGAAAATGTAAGAACCCACATCAAAGGAGAGGTCATCAAGTTGCTTGATCTCGGGGTAATAGAGCCCTCTATTAGTTCATGGTCTAGCCCAGTTGTGTTAGTACCAAAGGCAGGATCCAAAGCGTTGAGATTCTGTGTGGACTATAGAGCTCTAAATGCAATCACTAAGACTGATGCCCATCCTTTGCCAAGGACAGATGAGCTGGTGGATAGACTTGGTTCAGCCAAGTTCCTCAGCACATTTGATCTCACGTCAGGCTATTGGCAAATA
This sequence comes from Ambystoma mexicanum, assembly GCF_040938575.1. Classification (NCBI taxonomy): domain Eukaryota; kingdom Metazoa; phylum Chordata; class Amphibia; order Caudata; family Ambystomatidae; genus Ambystoma; species Ambystoma mexicanum. Next base: position 57,036,376 of record NC_090929.1, on the reverse strand, counting down.
GCCCGGACTGACCATGCCAAGGAGAAAACTGCATTCTCCACCGCAGTTGGCTTATACCTGTCCAAGAGGGCAGGAAATCACTGACGTGCCCATAGGTCAGCACTCACCTTCTACAACTTGTAAGACAAGGTAGCTGCACCATGTGAGGACAGGGGGTGCAGGATTCACTTACTCCAACACGACTCAAATAACGAGGACTCAGTAGTTTGGCAAAGGGAAGTTTGTTTAATGATACATACATCAAACAGGGAAACAACTGGGAATCAGCTGTAGTGCGATCACCGGTCTCGCTCCAATTTCCCTGAACTTTGGTAGAACAACAATTCTTATAGGCAAAAATCGTCATCACTGATTTCTAATTTCTATAAAAAATCATCATGCAATATAATTGGTTAGGAAAGGTAACTTAAGTATAGGTGCTATATCTGTATGTAGAAATAAAGCATGTGGATTGGATAACTCTTATCGGGTGGGCGTCTACGCCCATCCCTCTATATCACACGAGATTGACGTCACTACAAGTATGACGTCTCATTGGTTACAGTGTCTATAGGACCCTAGATTACATGGTCCATTGTGATTGGGCAAATTACAACCCTGAACATAAATCTCCACTTTAATTAGCAGCATGCAGAATAGACACCCAGGTGCCTAGTGCCCCAAGATTTACCCTTCCTCCTTTACAACAATCAGTGTTTTAGGGGTATGTATCAATTAGTTGGCTGGGTGTGGCCTCGGAACTGTAGCCTCTTATCAGGAAAAGTTATGGCATCCTCGGGTTCTGGATGACATCAGGCGGTGGTACCTCTTCGCGCCTGGCTGGTCGCGTGTTGGTTCACCGTGAATCTGCTTCAGTTTCTAGCTTTTTGTGCATTTAATTCTGTGTCAGCCTAGCCACCTGCATGGGCCTCTCTTATCTTGACCTTCACGGGCGGGCTGGTATGCTCTGTAGTTCGAGTCTTGTGAGCTCATGCTCTCCTCCCCTTCTCTGGTTGACCTCGATTTCCTAAGCATGAGTCGCTCTTTGCTGAGTTTCGATTCCGCTCCTTCTCTTGCCTTTGGCTGGGTTTCGGAACTTGGCCTGTCAGGCCTCTGGCCACCTGGGTACCTTTCTGCTTTTACAGTATGGAGTCATACTTGTATAATGTGCCTTATTGAGGTAGATATATGATTGCCGCTTGCCGCTCTATCTTCTACTGAGCATTGCAAGCACTATCAATTTCTTTCCCTCTTGCGTTTCAAGTCTTTTAACACACGTTTAACAGGACGGTTGCTTCCATCTTATCTCATAGCACCATTTCCTTACGTTTTAACATTGTCTCTTCTCTGCATACATTACATTTATTTTCGTAGCTACTTGCACTGGCGTGCTTGTTTTCAATAGACACTTTTGCTTATTCATGAGTCTGTTCAGCCCCTTGTTTCATTTCCACTGGCCTTCCATTAGAGCTTTTGGGGTCTCTTCGTGGACCGTGTGCATGTATTCTTCATTTCGTATCAGCGGCTGGTATAGCTGTCTGATAGGGTACCGTGCTGCTCAGGGTTGTCGAGTTATGGTTGCTTCAACCGGTACGGGTCTTCTTATGTACACAGGGCAGAGTCCCAGTGCGGCTCTATGTCAGTTCGTTTGCTCCTCATACGTCACATACCCTGGTGAGTACCTTCTTGGTAGCTCGAAATGAGGGGCAGCGGTTCAGGTCATGTCTGGGGCCTCCCTTGCATAGCAATTTAAGGTGATGCCTTTTGGACTAAAGAATGCACCTGCTACATTCCAAAGGATGGTTAATCAGGTTATGAATGGGATGGAGGACTTCTGCATGGCATACTTGGATGACATTGCAGTGTTCAGCCCTACTTGGAAAGAACATGTTGGCCACCAAGGGTATGTTTTGCAGGCTCTTGAACAGGCCCATCTGACCATAAAGGCAAGCAAATGTCAAATTGGTCAGAGTAAAGTGGTCTACCTTGGGCATGAAGTAGGAGGTGGTGAAATCAGGCCTTTGCTCAGCAAGATTGAAGCTTTGCAAATTTGGACAACCCCTTCTACTCAAACCCAGATGAGAGCCTTCCTAGGCCTCACTGGGTATTACAGGAATTTCATTGAGAACTATGGGTCCATAGCTTCTCCACTGAATGTAATCTCTTCTCCTAAATTCTCTAAAAAGATCAAATGGAATGAGGAGTGCAATCAGGCCTTTGAAAGCCTGAAGAAAGCCGTTTGTCAAGCTCCAGTTCTCAGAGCTCCTGACTACCACCAACCCTTCATTGTACAAACAGATGCTTCCAATATAGGTATAGGTGCAGAACTAAGGTAGGGAGCACCCCATTTGCTTCATCAGCAAGAAACTGAAGGAACATGAGACAAGGTGGGCAACTATTGAGAGAGAATGTTTTGCCATTGTGTGGGCTTTGAAGAAGTTTAGACCATACTTGTATGGATCTACTTTCACCATTCAAACAGACCACCAACCCTTGAGATGGTTGATGCAAATGAAAGGGGAAAACCCAAAACTGCTAAAATGGTCAATCTGCCTTCAAGGGTTTGATTTTACCATTGAGCACAGGTCAGGATGTCACCACCAAAATGCTGATGGTCTCTCTAGGATGTTTATAACTGACTAGAGGTATGAGACTCATCCAGGAGTGGATTAGATCCTCCTGTCCCTTAGTCTGTCACACCCTACCCTCAGTACAGTGAGACAGGGGTGTATTAGCGACCCCCAAACATAGACTCCATACCCTGAGACTGACTACTGTCTCCCAGGGAATGTAAAGTCCCCATTGACTTTACTAGTCAAATCTTATGAACCTAACCAGTACAACCCATCTTACTATGGAGGTACTGGGAAGGGTTAATAGTTTTTCCCTTGGGTTCATTTTCGAGGGTGTACCTTAAAGTCCCTCTCTCTAAAGTTTCTGGCTGGTGGTAGTGGTTACTACCATAAATATTCAACCGTGAATATTTTCCTATGGGATTTTCCCATTGTTCGAGGCTACCACTTTTACTGACAGCCTATAACATACCACCGGGTTATTTTATTAATAACTTTACTCCAGTAGGTTTTATTTGCCAGAAATTTAATATAAATTCTTTCTCGTGTCTTACTCTAAACTCCTAACCCAGGTCGGGAAACCTTTATTCGCTCTTTTGGCAGGCTTCTGCCAAGAAGCCCTCCTTTCGGCGCCTCTGAGTCTGGGGTGGGTCTGTTGTTTTGGAGGGGGAGTAGAACTCCTGGACAGAGTTGCCGCAGCAACTCAGGTTGCACTCTAACCTGATAGGCTGGAGGGTCTCCCGCCAAGAAGACCACTCCACTGTGTTAGTGACAGCTAGGCTGCATGAATGGGTCTCTTTCTGCATTAAGCAGGGTCTTGAGGACTGGAAGAGCAAGATGTCGCCACTGGAACTACAGACCGAAGTGGAGAGAAGCCACAGACATCTTCAGCATCTACACCACCGGTGAAGCCCTGGCGGATCATCTCACCATGTTTCTTCCACACGACGAGAGGAGATCTTCATCGAAAGAGCCTTCTTCCTTTGAGCTTGTGGGACCAACCCGTTCCCCCATCGCTTCCTTGGACCTGCCTTGGTCGAATCGACAGTGCCCAGCACTTGGAGACCGGATAGCCAGGTAGCTATTGCCCCAGACCACGATTAAAAGGAGCTTACCTTTCAAACTTTGTTTGGCAGCACCGCGGCTGGTTTCATCCCTGGGTAGTGCAGCGACTCAAACCTTCCTCCACGTCGAGAGCCTCTCTTCTTCTGCTGGACCCTTCGAACTGCAGGAACTACCAGGAACAACCACCACCGCAGGAGCCACTTCTTCACGTTTAAGGTACATTGTTCCGCCAGGCCTCCCTTTCCCCGTGGTAGCCCTAAAGGTGTTTTAAATTCTTTATCTACTGGTTGGGTTGGCCGCCCTCTCTCAAACATTGTCTTTCACCTCGCATCTACCTTTTCAATTTTCGTTTACCAAAGACTTGACTGCAGCTACAAGAACATTTTTGCTCCTTAGCTCTTGGTCCTGTACCACTGACTCTGGCTCAGGCCTATTGACTCTGGCTGATTTGTTAGATCTTCTCTCACTAGATTGATTCTCAATGAGAAATGTGTTGATGCACCTGAATCTTCTAATCCCCTCTTCCTTCCTACTGTTTTAACTTGTGTAGTGCCATTTTGCTCAGTTTTCATTCACTTATCTTTCTGCTAAAGTGTTACTGTGCATTATTTGTTCACAAAACGTCAGGGAAGTGTTGCTAGGGGGTGTCTGAAGATATTTCGGTTTAACTTGTGCTTTCCCTCCCTTTCGTTAAATTGCAAGAGTGCCATTTGTAGTTGGTTTTCACTGTGCCGTTTTGCTCAACTTTCACTCTACCGCAAACATGTCTACAATTGAATAGGGAGTAGTATATACTTTTCCTTGACTGAACTTAACTTGCTTTATCAACTGTGATTCATGTGTTGAACTAGATGTGTATAAATAAATATATATTCTCTTTTTGATACAAAGCTTTGGTCAGTGTTTCCTTGTTCCACAGTGCTGTGATACCTATTGTGTAAACCCTGAATACTGCTCATCTCCCTCTTGAGATAAGTCTGACATCTTAGACACAGCTACCAACTAAATCTTTGTGGTACAGACTGATACCAAAGGGGATTTTTATTGCTCTCACCTGTAGCCCTAATCCTGGGTAGTGCTCCCTGAGGGAACTGCATGGGATTCTGCCTAACAACAGGGCCCCTCTCTCTCTGGATGACAATACCTCATTCATGCTGGGCATTACTAGGGCATGCAGCAGTTTCTCATTCCACTCGGTTCCGCCAGCCTGGAGTCATGCTTGCCATAGTCTGCCATGCAAAGTGGACCATGGGATGAGTGAGACTCACTTCAACAGGAGCTCTGCAGTTTCTCTGCTCAAGAACTTCCCCAGAGCAGCCATGGGTGACTGGTGCAACCCCCCTTCTATTCACCTTAGGCCATTCCTTTCACCATCAAGGCTGCTGCCTGGAAGCCCAGCGGCGAGTGATCCGGAGTCTAGTAACAGCTGCCCCAGAACTTCCCCAGAGCAGCCATTGGCAGCTTGGTGCAACCCCCCTTCCAGTCACCTTCGATCATTCCTTTCCCCATCAAGTCTGCTGCCTGGGAGGTCAGTGGCGAGTGATCCACAGTCTAGTAACAGCTGCCCCAGAACTTCCCCAGAGCAGCCATTGGCAGCTTGGTGCAACCCCCCTTCCAGTCACCTTGTCAGTCTAGAAATCTAATTTGAGACCGCAAAGGCATTTTGGTGGCCGTGGACCAACCGTCTCATGCACGATACGACAGAATATAGGTTTTCGAGTTTTCCAATGAATAGCCATTTTGATGTAACAAGAATCGCCATTTTGTTTTCTAACCATTGCTCATCGCTCTCTGTTCCTATTGCTTCGCAGTATATTTTCCGCTTACACTGCTCGACTGTGGAACATTGTTGTCTGTATATGAAAAGGACAAGGCCACAGGGCCGAGAAGATAACAAGAGTTTTGCTGAAACACAAATGTAGGCAGCGCCAGGAAGAATGCCCGGCTCCCTCCTTAATGTAGCCTTGAAGCAGAGCCGCAGGGCATTTAATCATTTCACAGCTGCCAGCCAGTCTCGTTATATGGTAGAATATGTTAGAATAATACCGCTAAAGGCTTGAATTATGCTTTTCTAACGGCGCCCCTTTGCTGAGCCCGCTAAGAGCATGTCGGCTCCCAGGACACGAAAAGCACCTGATAGATAGCAAGGTCTGGAATGCAACTCCCTCTGTATGTAGTTCGCTTCCAAGAACAGAAGCGCCATGTTCTATTCAATAACTGAAAGATGCCTACGCACTCACAAATAGCAAATTGTTACTAGAATAGATTTTTGAAGGTGTCATAGTGGTCGGAGATGTCCATCATCACACCAAGTTCAAAGAAACCCAATGAAGAGGGGTGTTATACATGTCATAGCTGATTGTTTGATATGCATTTTGTATATATGTAACTGATGTACGTAATTCACTCTCTTGCGTCCCTCGAGGTCTAGAGATACACGTCGCGGGGCGTGAGACCGAGTTGGCCAACTGAGACTTTTGCTTTGCAATAAAACACCAACTTTGGGAATACAACCTCGTGTCTGGCGTCTCTATCGTGTGTGGTGACCCGCCTTGTTTCCATAGACGTCAGGGTCCCCTAGGGGCCCCTTTTAAGATGGCGACCGAATAGGGACCCTCCCCCACTTGTTCCTTCGCGTAATGTTGTAATTGAGAAAGGCAGAGAACGGCGAGGAGGGGATGATCGAGCCGGGATCAAGAGGTGTTCGGGGCGCCCTGTAAAAGTGATGAGAGACTCCTTTGCAGATCTGCACACATCTGATCCCTGATCGACGTGCCTGGCTAGAGAACAAGGAGGCGAGGGTCCGGAAACGAGGCGGAAGCCAAGAAACGCAGACACGACGTCCTTTGGTCAGTGTACAGATGACTTGATTTATCAGGTGAGTCATTCCCCGATTCAAAGCATCCTGATATTGGTTGAGAGTTGACTTTGCAAAATCAAACGCCCTAGGTAAGGTTGATTAACCAAGGAGAAGGTTGAAACATGCCTGGGGTATTGTCCACCTTAGCAGGGTTTTTCCGCTGTGGTAGGCAATCTTTGGAAAATGGTCAAATTGTACCACCTGGGGGAACGCCGGCGTATGAGATGTATGTGAAGTATGGAGTGGGTACGATAATATTCTGTGAGACTTGGCATAGGCAAACCAGAAAGCAACAAGACCATCAGTGGCCGATTAATGGTAGTTTTGAGATGGCGAGGATAGATAACTTAGAAAGGGTGTTGATAAGAAAGAAAGCGCATCCTGCAGCATTTGAAACTATTAAAGACTGGAGAAAGGAAGCAATGCTCCGATTTAAAAGCAGAGCAAAGCATGCGCACAGGCATAAATCAAAAGGTGAAGTAGCGGAAGAAAAAGAAGAGGAGGAGTGTACTGAGAGTCTAAGAAGTGCAGGCAGGCGTGACCAGTTGAATATAGAAAAGATATACCCACAACGAGAATTACACATAGCAGATGAATTGATAGAAAATATATTGACCCATACAAAACAAGGCCCAAGATCAGAAGTAAGACGAGATACGTCAGTAGCTATTGCCCAGACCGGCCCGTAGCTCAAGCTCCCCCTCCGGTAGCTCAAGCCCTCCCACAGCCACAGACCGCGCACGTAACACTTCCTACTAGCCAACCAGGCCCACAACAGACACTCGCTGTTCCCATTGTCCCATCCGCACCTCCCGCCTTAGACACAGACTTGGTACCGTCCGTTCCTCCTGGGGTTGAAGTTGAAACCACGGGGGCAAGAGGCGGGACTGACCAATGGGAGTGCACGAGGGTAACCCCCAGCGCAATCAGCAAGGAAAGGAAGGTGGAATTGCAGCAACAGGCAGAGATGTATATAGACGGGAATGATGGGACGGCAACATTGGCTTCGATATATGACTTTCGTAGAAGCAACGAAAGAAAGGTAGTGTTGGAATGCATGGGTGAATATTTGGTGGAGAGATGGAAACAGCTAATTGGGAAATTACCACCGCAGCGATTGTTAGATTTGAAAGCATTAGCACGCTGTAGGGCGAGGGATGAAAAAGTGAGAGAACATGTATATAGACTTTTTGCGCTTAGAGATGAATTAGATAATGATTATGTTGAAATGTTTACTGCACCTGCCAAAATGTTTACTACACCTACGTACAGGAGTAGGGATATCGAGAGACCTGGAGAGGGGGAAAAGGGGTCAAATAATAAACAATGCCAGTTACCATCGCCGGGGCAGAAGGAGATGGTGAACGAATTATCGTTGCTAAAACAGGTGGGGGCAGACTTGAAGTAATGTCTAATTAGAACCCAGGTACTATTGCAGCAAGTAACATGACATGATATAGGGCGAGGGAACGCACAAGTAAGGAGTAGTTCGAATATGCATGGGGGAACAGTGGGGCCGAATCAGTGTGCATATTGTAAAGAGGAAGGACATTGGCGAGCGCAATGCCCGCATCTACAGAATAGAAATGGGTCTGGTCAGAGGAGACAGCATCGAGGACACCCAGGAGCGAATGGACCGAATAGGAATAGTATGCAGCAGCATCACAATAACAGAGGTAATCAAAACCAAGGCCAAAACCAAAATGCCCCAAACCAGAGTCAGGGACAGCAAAATCAACAATATGGAAATCAGAGTGAGGGAAATAGAGGGAAGAGTGGAAATGTTTTCGATACACAGTCAAACACGTATTACAGTAATAGTAATGATTACACATCGGACAATGTGTTATTTCCCCAATAGGATAGCCCAGGGCAGGGGTCGGAACCAGTGTCTATTCCCGTGAATCAGAGAGGACCCTACGACCCTACGTAGAAATGAGAGTCGGGAATGAGGAACACCGCTTTCTTGTAGATACAGGAGCACAGAAGTGTTCAATAGACCATCACTTGGTTCCGAATATACCACTGTCAGGGCAAAAGAATATTTCCGTAGGGTTCGCAGGTACACCAGTCATAAACCCAGTGTCCAAACCAGTCCCAGTTACCATAGGACCATTTACCGAACATTGTCATTTCCTTCTAACAGAAAATTGTGGAGAAAATTTGTTGGGATTAAATTTGTTGAAAAAACTAGGTTCTGTTATACATTGCACGGCAGACGGAGTGATTCTAACGATTTTCATGTCCGAAGCGTTACCAGGGGAACTAAGTAAAGTACCAGCCTGTATATGGGCAATGCATGACAACGATGTGGGATGTTTAAAGATAGAGCCAGTAAAGATTATTTTAAAAGAAGGTGTTACCCTACCGCGAATACCCCAATACAAAATTTCGGTTGAAGGTGAGAAAGGATTGAAGAGTATTGTTACTGATTTGGTGAAATTAGGGGTAATAGAGGAAATCACAGGCAGTACATGTAACAGCCCGATCCTTCCGGTTTATAAAAAAGGAGGTAATGAGGTACCATACCGTTTCATAATTGATCTACGCGCATTGAATAAAGTAGTACATCCGCAATTTCCTCTAGTGCCAGACGTCACTACAATATTGACAATGATACCTGTTTCAGCAGAATATTTTAGTGTAATAGATGTGAAGAACGCATTCTTTAGTATTCCAGTGGACAAGGACAGTAGATACTTGTTCGCGTTCCCATTAGGAGGACGATCATTTACATTTACACGTATTCCGCAAGGTTATACGGAAAGTCTGAGTATTTACAGTAGAGCATTAAAAAAACAACTAGACATGCTGCAATTACCCGTGGGTTGTGTACCTTTGCAATACATAGATGATGTATTGCTAGCTGCAGACACAGAGGAGATTTGTAAAGAAAACACTGTATTACTACTGTCACACCTACCGGCACATGGCCATGAAGCTAGTTTGAAGAAATTTCAGTATAATCGAAAGGAGGTAGTTTATTTGGGCTACCTACTTTCAAAAGGAGGGAGAAGACTAACGCCAGAACGCATAGAAAGTATTTCTTGTATGCCTATTCCAAAGATACAAAAAGGAGTCAGAGCCATAATAGGCATGGCTTCATATTGCCGACAATGGATTGGTAATTTTGCGTTGATTGTGAATCCATTAGTGAACTTGACTAGAAAAGATGTGATTATGCCTTTGCAGTGGGATGAGGAATGTCAGAGAGCATTTGATGAATTGAAAACTGCATTATGCTCGGCTCCAGTTTTGGGCACGCCGAACTATAAGAACATTTTCAGACTATTTGTGTGCGAAAGTGAAGGATGTGCATTGGCGGTTTTGACACAGGAACAAGGTGGAAGAAATAGGCCGTGCGGCTATTTTTCTTCTGCGCTGGACCCTGTAGCGCGCGCACTACCACGATGTTTGCGATCTGTCGCGGCGGCTGCTGCGTCAGTGAAACAAACGGAAGGGATGGTATTGGGGCACACTTTAATTCTGATGGTGCCACATGCCATAGACGTTCTATTAAATAGGACATAGACGCAACACCTCACCTCTGCTAGATTGACAAGATATGAGATTATCTTGTTCGCGCCCCATATCCAAATTATGAGGTGTAGCGCTTTGAATCCTGCAGAATTGATGCCACTACCCATAAAAGAAATTGGGGAGGATGAATCACCCCCCCCACGATTGCTTAATGGTCACTGAGGAGGAAACCAAGGGGAGAGTTGATTTAAGTGATATTCCACAGAAAGAGCCGGATGGAGAGTTATTTTGTGACGGCTCATGTTTTAAATTACCAGATGGCACGTCAACTGCCGCATATGCTATCACTACCCTAGAGAGTGTTGTAGAAAGTAAAAGAATCCCCTATAATTCAGCACAAGCCGCGGAAATAATAGCAGTACACAGAGCCTGCGAGATGTCTGAAAATTTGAATATGAATATATATACTGATAGTCAGTACACGTTTGGAGTGGTTCATAACTGAACGACTCTGGGCTGAGAGAGGGTTTCTGACATCACATGGTGCCAGAATTCAACATGGCCCTTTGATTATACGATTGCTGTCTGCACTCACATTTCCAAAGCGCCTAGCAATAGTGAAATGCGAGGCATAAAAAGGTAACATGCAAAATAGGAGAGGGAAACGCGTTTGCAGACAGGATTGCGAAACAAACTGCCACTGATTTGAATACCAAGATGATGACGGTTCAGACAGAGGAAGTACCCTGTATGATAGAAGATGGAGTTGCGACTGTCAAAGAAATGCAGGCCGGGGCTACGGCCGATGAAATACAGGGATGGGCAGAGGGATCTGCTGAGTTGGATTTGGAGGGTTGTTGGGTGGACAAGGGAACTAGAAACTGGATGTTGCCAAATTCATATGTGACTGCAATGGTCGGAACGGCCCACAGCTCTACGCACATCTGTGCCAAGAAAATGATACCGCACCTTTCTACAGTATGGCAGAATGCAAACATAAAAAAGAATGCAGAGAGGTTGGTGCAGAACTGTATCACGTGTTTACAACACAATGTAGGAAAGGGAACAGTGATACCAACAGGCAGTTTTGGCCCGCCCTCCAGGCCGTTTGAGGTACTTCATTTTGATTTCATAGAGATGGAAAGGTGCCAAAACTTAAAATACGTCTTGGTGGTAATCTCTGCATTCAGTAAGTGGGTGGAGGCATATCCTTTAAAAGACTGCACAGCGATGACTACGGCAAAAGTAATGTTGAAGGAGTATTTTTCCAGATTTGGCTTGCCCCGTGTCCTATGGTCCGATAATGGACCACATTTTGTGGGTGCAGTGGTATTACAGATATGTGCAGGTCTCCAGATTGATAAGAGATTCCATAGTTCAAGGCATCCGAGTTCTGCCGGTCTTGTGGAGAGGCACAACGGGATTCTTAAATCAAAGATTAGCAAGATTTGTGCGGGAAGCAAGTTGAGTTGGGTGGATGCATTACCAATAGCACTATTATGCATGCGTACGTCTGTACAGGCTAAAACTGGGCTCTCCCCGTACGAGATCATAATGGGGAGGCCGGCAAATGTTTGGTGCGCACCTCTGCCAAAACGACTCAGTGAGATAGAACATCCTGTGCTTAGTACTTATTGTGGCCTTTTAATGCAGAAATTGTGTTTGATTCATCAGCAGGTGCAGGAGGCATTACCCGTGCGATAGCCCGGTCCGGGGCACGCGCTGGAGCCAGGAGACTGGATGCTGCTAAAAAACTTCGAAAGAAAGTCATCATTAGCACCCAGGTGGCGCGGGCCCCATCAAGTACTTTTGGCGACGCAGATGGCAATACGGGTGGATGGAAGGAAGTCGTGGATCCATGCCACCCATGCCAAAAAGATTCCAACTGCACTGAAAGTCTTGCCTGACACCGATGACCGGAAAGAGACAGCGGTCGCAGAAACGAAAGAAACTGTTGCCAGTGTGCAGCCACCTGCTGCCAAAACGTGAAGTGAAACTCGAAACAAAGCCTGAGACGATTGCCAAAGAGGGGGAAGGGCAAAGAGTGCCCCAACGTTGCCCAGCAGAATCGATATCACTGCTGACCGACGTGAAATCTGCCTTGCAGATACCGGCAAAACCAAATTGTGTACCCCTTTGGCGCCCACCAGCACTTGCCAGCACGCCAAAGACCGAATCTGCATCATTGGCGCGGCACACACCAGCACCTGCAGAAGGGCCACAGGCTGACTTCAAGCCTGAATCTGAAAGTGCACCGGCACTGTTCACGGATCATATGATACCAGGAGCAAGGCGATACAACCTGCGGCCTCGGAAGACAAAGTGATCCGCATTCTTTTTCTTTTGGGTGTTTATGTCAACCTCTGGTTCAGCTCATGGACGGAGAAGGAACCAGGGGTGTAGAGGAGAGAAGCGTGAGAATTGTGCAAGTCGGACAATTCAAGACTTGTGGCTCCTCGGTGCGATCATAAAAGTACATGTGTCCGGAACCAGAGCGGACAAGCTGGGCGCACATGGTACTATGACAAGTAAGATAATTGATTAACAGTACATGTGTCCGGAACCAGAGCGGACAAGCTGGGCGCACATGATACTGAGGCGAAAACTGATCAAAGGTCCTCTGAGCAGTATAAGAAGGGACAAGTGATCTCGCCTAAAAACGAATAATCGAATCCAGGCTAAAAAAAAAAAAGGACAGGGAAAACTGAATTGTGAGAAATCCATTGAACTTATAGACATCAGAGAAAACGCGACGAAGAGAGATATCCACAACGAACTGTGATTAGGAAGAAGGACGACGAGAAACATGCCGGGACCGGTTCCAGCCTCCTCCACTGCTGAAAATGAGTCAGTCATAAAGACTATAAGCTTAAGTAAAACGCATGGTAAAACAAATTGTATGCTGACACTAACGATAATGATGTGCTTTATGAGCGTGGTAGCACCAATAGCGACAGCCCTAATATTATGGTGGGTAGAAACAATGCACCCATTAGAAATGTTTATACCAATAATTAATATATCCACTACTGACAGCCCGGTTCAGGTGATCACTTATACCCTACCCCCAATTGAAGAAAAACACAGGGAAGGTTTTACGAATAACACCTTACTACTGATAATGAACATGACACATGCAATCCTGAAGAAAACAAACTGCTGGGTATGTGCCCATTTACCACAGCATGCTGGGAAAGGAATAGGGTGCTATGTGCAGCCATTACCTTTAAGTTCTGCATGTAGTGCATCTTTAGGTGCAATGTTCTATGGGAAGTGGAATGAGAGTAATACGGGTCAATTAGACAGAACCAACATGAATGAGTTTGAGGAGATAATAATGAAGCCTGTGGGTTGTTCCATTTTCCATAAAGCACAAGTAATAGCCCCAGAGCCTACGAGGAAAAGCACACGAAAGATAACACGACAAAATAGACGAGATAGATTGTCCCCGCCAGAAAAAACATCTGTAATGACATTTCGTGTAAGAACAGAAGGGAACAAAGATGCGATTCCCCCATTTTACACGAAAGAAAGGATCTTTTTCAGTCGGAACATAAACTGGTTGTATGAATACATTGGTACTAAAATGGGAAATAAACCAGTATATGTAGGTGATCCAGTTTATTTTATATGTGGAGAGAAAGCATACCCTTGGTTGCCCAGAAACTGGGGAGGTACATGTTACCTAGGGCCACTGTTCCCAGGAGTATTCCTCTTGGAAAACAGCAGCCATGGCCAAATTATCCAGAACTAGAGTCAAAAGGACTGACAAAGGTGTTTTAATAGCAACTGATGTAGCGAAATCATTAATTCCATTTTTAGGACAGATAGTGAACTCCTATAATATAAGGCAACTGTCCAGAATCCTAAAGGATACCATAAACACAACAACAGATATACTATTTAACATGACACTGGAAGAAAGAGGAATCAGGTTAATGACGCTGCAAAATAGAATGGCTCTCGATGTGATCCTGGTTGATCGTGGGGGAATTTGCAAAATAGTGGGATCAGCATGTTGCGTTTATGTCGATGACTATTCCCCCACAATCTTTGAAGCAATAAAGAAAATGCACGTTCTAAGCTCTGAACTCCCCACGGGAGAAGGGAGCTGGGAAATAGGATCTTGGTTTTGGGGAATACTACGATCTTGGGGATGGAAGCTGATCTCAATATTAGTAATGGTGTTCGGAATATTCCTAACGGGTTGTCGTTGTATACATTGTTTACCCATAGTTTGTGCAGAGGTAACTGAGGGATGTACGGAAGGATGCATGCAAATGATAACAAAGAAAAAACAACCTCATGATCGAACTAGCCCAGACCCAAATGAGATGAGAGTAATGAAAGAGTTGATGGCAATAGATATTAATGAAGACAATGATGACCACGATAGCATGCAAGACTAAGACATAAGTACTTAAAATTCATCATCACTAGAGGAGGTTTCAATAAATAGATGAGACGTTTGGCATACGGCCAAAGGAGGGTTTGTCAGTCTAGAAATCTAATTTGAGACCGCAAACGCATTTTGGTGGCCGTGGGCCAACCGTCTCATGCACGATACGACATAATATAGGTTTTCGAGTTTTCCACTGAACGGCCCTTTTTAATGTTACAAGAATCGCCATTTTGTTTTCTAACCATTGCTCATTGCTTTCTTTCAGTACATTTTCCGCTTAGACTGCTCAACTGTGGAACATTGTTGTCTGTATATGAAAAGGACAAGGCTACAGGGCCGAGAGGATAACAAGAATTTCGCTGAAACACAAACGTAGGCAGCGCCAGGAAGAATGCCCGGCTCCCTCCTTAATGTAGCCTTGAAGCAGAGCCGCAGGGCATTTAATAATTTCACAGCTGCCAGCCAGTCTCGTTATATGGTAGAATATGTTAGAATAATACCGCTAAAGGCTTGGATTATGCTTTTCTAACGGCCCCCCTTTGCTGAGCCCGCTAAGAGCATGTCTGCTCCCAGGACACGAATAGCACTTGAGAGATAGCAAGGTCTGGAATGCACCTCCCTCTGTATGTAGTTCGCTTCCAAGAACAGAAGCGCCGTGTTCTATTCAATAACTGAAAGATGCCTACGCACTCACAAATAGCAAATTGTTACTAGAATAGATGTTTGAAGGTGTCATAGTGGTCGGAGATGTCCATCATCGCACCAAGTTCAAAGAAACCCAATGAAGAGGGGTGTTAACCATGTCATAGCTGATTGTTTGATATGCATTTTGTATATATGTAACTGATGTACGTAATTCACTCTCTTGCGTCCCTCGAGGTCTAGAGATACGCATCGCGGGGCGTGAGACCGAGTTGGCCAACTGAGACTTTTGCTTTGCAATAAAACCCTAGCTTTTGGAATACAACCTTGTGTCTGGCGTCTCTATCGTGTGTGGTGACCCGCCTTGTTTCCATAGACGTCAGGGTCCCCTAGGGGCCCCTTTCAACCTTAGGTCATTCCTTTCCCCATCAAGGCTGCTGCCTGGAAGCCCAGCGGCGAATGATCCAGAGTCTAGTAACAGCTGCTACTGAACTTCCCCAGAGCATCCATGGGCGGCTTGGTGCAACCGCCCTTCTATTCACCTTAGGCCATTCCTTTCCCCATCAAGTCTGCTGCCTGGAAGCCCAGCAGCGACTGATCCGGAGTCTAGTAACAGCTGCTTCTGAACTTCCCCAGAGCATCTATGGGCGGCTTGGTGCAACCCCCCTTCCATTCACCCTATGCCATTCCTTTCACCATCAAGGCTGCTGCCTGAAAGCTCAGCTGCGAGTGATCCAGAGTCTAATAGCAGCTGCTCCAGACCTTCACCAGAGCAGCCATGGGCGGCTTGGTGCAACCCCCCTTCTATTCACCTTAGGCCATTCCTTTCACCATCAAGGCTGCTGCCTGGAAGCCCAGTGGCGAGTGATCCAGAGTCTAGTAACAGCTGCTCCAGACCTTCCCCAGAGCAGCCATGGACAGCTTGGTGCAGTCCCCCTTCCATTCACCTTAGGCCATTCCTTTCACCATCAAGGCTGCTGTCTGGAAGACCAGCAGTGAGTGATCCGGAGTCTAATAACAGCTGCTCCAGACCTTCCCCAGAGCAGCCATGGGCAGCTTGGTGCAACCCTCCTTCCATTCACCTTAGACCATTCCTTTCACCATCAAAGCTGCTGCCTGGAAGGCCAGCGGCGAGTGATCTGGAGTCTAGTAACAGCTGCCCGCAACACTTCATTCTAACATAGGGTGATGACAATTTAGCCATTCTGAGGCCAAAAAAGACAATTCGGACCAGTCCATCTTTCAAGCATGGTGTACCACAACTCCAGGTTTTTTTTGTTTGGTACCAACTTACAAGGTTACCATGCACCTGATTATTATTCCAATTCGAGAAGGTGTCGCCGGTTGTGTGGAGCAAGAATAAAGGGGACACTAGTGACCCCGACCCCTTTGAAGTAATAGTTGAATGGACTTCTCCACACTTCAAAAAAGCGCCACACTGGGTATTTGTGAAGAGTAGGTTGGTTTATAAAATTGAATTGAAAATGCCCTTTACGGATGACACGTGTTTCGACACACCAGTGTCTTTTTCAAATCAGGGCTGATAGCAATGCTAAATCTCAAGTCAAAAGGTTTCAATTAGGTGAAACACACAGTCATGGGTTAAATCCCCCTCCTGGTCCGCTGAAGTCTGCTGCCGTCTAAACACACATCTATTGTAAAACATCTCCGATATGTATTGAATCACTACAACAAGCCTCCTCAAAAAGGGTAGGGGGTGGACGTGAGAGTGCGTACACTTGGGCAGTCTGTAGAATCCTAAAGTGCAGAAGCAAACTAGGGTGTTTGCTGTTCTGACGTCACACTGAACCACAGAAAATAAAGCAGGCCTCGCGCAACGCTGCCAGAGCTTTGACCAACATGTCATGAACACAATTAGAACATCTACGTGAAGCAGCTGAGCTTTAATCCACCCTATCAGAAAAGGGCATACAGAGTGCCTGAACGTTTAGCTTTTATTTTTCATTTTTGCACATTTCATGTTTTGCATATCTTGTGAATTTATTATCCAGCTATGTGTAATGACTTCTTTTTATTAAATGAAATATTATTCTTTTATCTGCATGCTCAATGTGTCATATTGTTAGCTCTGAGCTGGGGGTAAATTCAGTCACGTCTATTTTCAGCGCAATTACCACCGGCGGTATTACCGCACGGTATTTGCACCAATGGACCCAATAGGGAATGGGGATAAACAGTTAGCACCCAACCCGTGATCCGGCAGTACTACCGCTAGACCAGTGGGCGCTAATGCTAATGTAGTTGGGCGGTATCCCAGTGATACCGCCCAACTCTTGATCAGGCCCTATGTCTGCCCCTTAGACGGTCTGAACCTGTCTGTGTTAAGTCTAAAAGGATTGGGGTATCCAATGCCAGGGCTATGAGGATCATTCGGCTCCTACCACAACTGAAGGTAAAATCACTCCTGTTTCTTTTCTGAGACCCAGGCACTGAAGAGTGAATATTGGATTTTGAATTCCAAATGTTAATTAGATGCAATGTTTTTGCCATCAGCTCCTGGGATGATTACAGAGGATATAGAGGGCAGTCTGTTTTAGCTAAGCCTCCTTTCTGTTGTGAACTGAGGCGCTAGCACAGCCAAAGCGTGTGTTCAGAATGTCAAGAGTTTGGAAGAGAAATGTCTTTTAAAATACCAAGCACATCTCTTCCGGAGCTGGCATCCTCGGGACCTCAGAACTGTAGTAGCCACAGGAAAAAGCACAAGGCACAGTGACAAGGCCAGAAACCTGGCCTTGTCAACATGGAAACAAGGAAGGAAACTCCTCTCAGCTGGGAGGCCTTTCAGGAAGAGAACCAGAGCCGGTCCTGCCCCGTAGGGGTCGGTGGCAATTGACAGGGCCCCCATTCCTGCCTCCCTCTTGTGCCAGCATGTTCTTCCGCAGTGCACATATAACTCTAGCCGTCCATCCGTTGGAAGGTGTGTGGACAGTGTTTGCTTTTCTCCTTATTGACCCTTGACCCGAGCAAAGAGATCAACTGAAGCCCCAGAAACCCCTCACCCTCCGCACATTTCACTGACCAACATCATTCCTGTTCCTTTTTGGAACATAGGCAGGGGGCTGCGGAAGGCCTGGCAGCGACATTCCAGGCCATATCATGCATTTATTTTTGGGATAGCAGATATATGAACCGCTGCTGTCCTAACTGCAATTCTATCCCTCTAAAAGTAATAGAATTATTTTGTTTACGTTGCCAAGACTTTGAAAGTGATGAGCCTTTAAATGGCTTGCTCCAGTGAAATGCGCTCCCAGCGCCCACGTGGGCGTCGGGGGCCTGTCAACTGTCATGCATTAGTGGGCATTAACGCATGCAAGAGGGGTGGCCAGGGCATTATTTGCCCTACCGCACAGCCAGCAAGAAAGTCACAGGACACATTTGTGAACAAAGTGACCTGCGCATTTCCTGGACTGGTGCAAGCGAAAGAAAGCCCGACCTCTGCACTATATTTTACTTGTAGCACGTTTTGAAAATCTGACCTAATATTTCTGAAAGTCCTAAAAGATTCTCCAGATCGGGAAGGTCAATGGTTACGATGCACACACATGAATATTCAAGTCCATGTGGTTTTCACATAATAGAGCATAGCATGAAACCCCACCTCTGCCTCCAGTGACGCTTAATGATGTAATGCTATATATTTAGTTAGTACTCTTCTTTAGATGTTTGCCCCCCTGTCCAGAGGAAGGTGCACGGCCCACAACCTGAGCATAAGTATAGTCTGAGAAAGGTCTTCTAACAGGGCATAAGGGCCCCGGCAGTGACGTAATGGTCACGTGTCACGAGAACAGTCGCAGTGCTGACAACTTTAGGTGAGCAGCTGAAAGGTGGCAGAATGTAGCACTGGCATGCAGTAGTATATGTTGCTCTTAATGACACAGGCCATTAGTGTATTGTAGCTTTACTTTTTGCCCGCATTGCAGCATGTAACAGTGTGTGACTCGCATGCACTCCATGTCCGGCACCAGCTAGAATGGGATCCAGCACATTATTTTTCATGTAACACATTGCCCCACATCTGCGAATGGCACGCAGCACGCGGCATGGCACCACATTCACCACACTTTGCATGGACACGACTGCAGAGGATACAGGGTTCATGGCACCACATTCCTGCATTCAAGTGTGATCACTTACCCACAATCAAGCTCCTGGCACCACATTTTAGAGTTACTGAGCAGCTGGATACAAAGTGTTTATCACGTCCAATCATACTGTTACCATCTGCCACAGCACATACACACACATAGCCCACCGCGTTATGATATGATATGTCATTTATAACACGCCTGTACACAAGTGTTTCTAGGCGCAACAAGACAAGGGAGGGTGGACAAGACAAACAATGTTACTAGTCCTTGTATCATTCAGCTCGTGCAAGTGCGACAATGCTAAGTAACAGGGGAAGGGAGAGGGGGGTGTGCCAGGGAAAGGGAAGGGGGAAGTGCAGCCAGGGCAGCGTGGCTCTGAGCAAGTGCAGGGGGTAAGGGGGCTGTAGGGGTTACAGTTACAGCCTCTAAGTGCACTGTAGGCCCAGAGGCAGTGCAGGGGAGACTGATCATGGAGGAGCCTGGTACCCAGTGAGACTCTAAGGGTAGCCAAGCAACCAGTTGGCGACGCAGACAGCTAGTTCAACAGGGGAGGGAGAGAGAGAAAGCAGAGGAGAAAAGGAAGATCTTGAGCTGCTTCCATAACTTCAGGTGGTCCAGCTCAAGTTTGAGAGGGGCAGGGAGGCCGTTCCAGAGGGAGGCACCTGCAGAGGAGAGAGATCTACCCCCCACTCTCTGCCTGGAGAAACGTCTGACCCTCAGAGAGTTGTAGGTAGCTGACTAAGGGCTCGAGAAGGAAGGTCTTTTGGAAGAAAGAGTTGGATGTACTGCAGGCCCCGGCCCCAGAAAGCCTTGTGGACGATGTACAGGTTTATAGTTTCTTTCATGGCAAAATTGTGAACCTTTTGTTTTTAATATTTTTTAGAACACCTAGTGTGGAGCACACAACACTGCATACGTGTGCCCTGTGTCTCCAGGCATACTAGGTACAAGGAGCAAGAGCTTCATTATTTTTGAGTAGGTATAATGTATTGGGCCATAGTTGTTAGTTTGGAGCACTTGATTGAATTTCGTTCGGTGCAAACAGGCTGAGCGCTCAAGAGCAGGTGGTGAGGGGTATAAGATGGTTGCCAGCCTATTATTACAAGGGAAGCATTTCTCAAGCTACAAATGATCGGTCCCCGACGGCAAATGCTGCCTCATCAGATAGGGAAAGAATAAATCATGTTTGTGAAGGCCGCAGTGAGGGGTGGCAGTAGTTCTCAGGGAGCCTCATTGTGAAACTGACTGAATAATATGTAGAAATTAAAAGCAATTAAGGTCCAGTGCTCAGCAGTCGACCTGCCACATTTTTTCTAGAAAGCCATTCTATGCCGGTAGGGTACTAGAAGATGGAGTACCAGGGTTGGAAACATGTATCGAGATAGGGAGCTAAATAGTGAGCACGTATAGACATTGGGAACAGGGAATGAATAGTGGAGGTGTGCGCCATGTTGGTTTGCTGCTCAATGGTCCATCTCCTTGAGGCGTTGCGGCCTGAATTGTCTGAGGTAGCATGGACCAATTAGAATGAAGCCCTTCATCTGTTTCCCGGAGATGGGATTGGTGCAGTTTTATGCTGATCAAGGTGGGTGAGATCATGTTGGGTGGGTGGTGTTCTTTTCTCTCTGATGAGATGGTAACTGACAATAGTTCTTGAACAGTCCATAGTGCTGTTTAGGGGACTGGTGAGGACCAGCCAATGACAATGTTAGGATGATGTTTTTCTTACATTTCTTTTGTAATATGCTAATGTTTTGGTTGTGGCTATAAAATGTGCAGCCCTCAGTGGGTGTGTGGAAGTTGGATATTTTCAGTTCATCTTCCCGGGGATGATGTATGAATACATTTTGTGTTTATTTCTGTAAGGGGTGCACTCATTTTTGAGTTCTGCGGATTGCTTTTGTCCTTTTGTCCTACTTTTGGACCTGTGTTGGGAGCGCCCCAAGCTCAACACCTCTTAGGTTAATGTCACCTTCCTAAGTCACCTGCTATCTAACTGATATATTTCTCCTGTTTGTTGGTTTGTCTTTGGTATAGGCTCACTTTTTTTACACCAACCTACACCAACCTACACTCGCTCATCACTCAGCACTACCTTCAATAGTCATTGACAATTTAAGATAGTCACTTGGTCTGTTCCTCTCCTTACCCGTTTCTCTCCACTCCCCACCCCCCCCTCCTCTTGTCATTCATGCACTGCAACAATTGCTGTCAGGCATAGTAATGTTACTGCTTGTCTTGTCTCCTTTTTTTCCTTCCTCTCCTCTCCCTTATTGTTCCATGCACTTGTACTATCTGTTATGATATGATATATATTTTCACATTCTGATTTGTTTCAAGGACCTGTAAGAATGTAATTGTATTCTCCCATGGTCCCTCCCTCCTTGAAGCTCTTTGAAACACATTGTGTATAGGCGCTATACAAATAAACAATCAATCAATCAATCAATCAAATTGTTGTACTATTGTGCAAGCATCCTTCGTGGGAATGCCTCCACTATCTGTAAATGTGTTATTGTAAGTCATTATTGTTCGGAATCCACATCCCTGTCCTTTTATTAAACACAAACAGAAATAAATAAATGGCATAGTGACATTTCAACCCAGAACTCAAACCCAGAATAAACTATGACATGCTTCATTTATTAAATATTGACAGCAGAGTGCCCCATTTGTTCCAGCATGGCACCAATGCATGAGAACCTGGCAAACCAAGCAAACACAGCATGGAGACTTTCTAACACTGCACTAGAACTTTAAAAGGGGCTTCACTGCAGACCCACTGCAGACCCAAAGAGTAAACAGAACCCGAACTTGAAATCTCTACACCTTTAGTGTGTAGCGCGCGCCACTGCGGAGCCAAAGAGTAAATAGATCCCGAAAATGAAATCTCTACACCTTTAGTGTATAGCGGGCTCCACTGCGGAGCCAAAGAGTAAATAGATCCTGAACGTGAATCTCTACACCTCTAGTGTATAGTGGGCGCCACTGCAGAGCCAAAGAGTAAATAGAACCCAAAAGTGAAATCTCTACACCTTTAGTGTCTAGCGGGCGCCACTGCAGAGCCAAAGAGTAAACAGAACCCGAACTTGAAATCTCTACACCTTTAGTGTGTAGCGCGCGCCACTGTGGAGCCAAAGAGTAAATAGATCCCGAAAATGAAATCTCTACACCTTTAGTGTGTAGCGCGAGCGACTGCGGAGCCAAAGAGTAAATAGAACCTGAACTTGACATCTCTACACCTTTAGTGTACAGCGGGCTCCACTGCGGAGCCAAAGAGTAAATAGATCCTAAACGTGAAATCTCTACACCTTTAGTGTATAGTGGGCGCCACTGCAGAGCCAAAGAGTAAATAGAACCCAAAAGTGAAATCTCTACACCTTTAGTGTCTAACGGGTGCCACTGCAGAGCCAATGAGTAAATAGATCCCAAATGTGAAATCTCTACACCTTTAGTGTATAGCGGGTGCCACTGCGGAGCCGAAGAGTAAATAGAACCCGAACTTGACATCTCTACACCTTTAGTGTGCAGTGGGCGCCACTGCGGAGCCAAAAAGTAAATAGATCCCGCACGTGAAATCTCTACACCTTTAGTGTATAGGGGGCGCCACTGTGGAGCCAAAGACTAAATAGATCCCAAAAGTGAAATCTCTACACCTGTAGTGTATAGCGGGTGCCTCTGTGGAGCCAAAGAGTAAATAGAACCCGAACTTGACATCTCTACACCTTTAGTGTGTAGCGGGCGCCACTGCAAAGCCAAAGAGTAAATAGAAACCGAACGTGAAATCTCTACACCTTTAGTGTATAGCGGGCGCCACTGCGGAGCCAAAGGGTAAATAGATCCCGAAAGTGAAATCTCTACACCTTTAGTGTATAGTGGGCTCCACTGCGGAGTCAAAGAGTAAATAGATCATGAACGTGAAATCTCAACCCCTTTAGTGTGTAGCGCGCGTCACTGTGGAGCCAAAGAGTAAATAGATCCCGAAAGTGAAATCTTTGCACCTTAAGTGCATAGCAGGCTCAACTGCGGAGCCAAAGAGTAAATAGATCCTGAATGTGAAATCTCTACACCTTTAGTGTATAGCGGGCTCTACTGCAGAGCCAAAGCGTAAATAGAACCCAAACGTGAAATCTCTACACCTTTAGTGTATAGCAGGTGCCACTGCAGAGCCAAAGAGTAAATAGATCCCGAACGTGAACTCTCTACACCTTTAGTGTATAGCTGGCCCACTGCAGAGCCAAAGAGTAAATAGATCCCGAACGTGAAAGCTCAACACCTTTAGTGTATAGCGGGAACCACTGCCGAGCCGAAGAGTAAATAGACCCCGAACTTGACATCTCTACACCTTTAGTGTGCAGCGGGCGCCACTGCGGAGCCAAAGAGTAAATAGATCCCGAATGTGAAATCTCTACACCTTTAGTGTATAGGGGGCGCCACTGTGGAGCCGGAGAGTAAATAGAACCTGAAATTGACATCTCTACACCTTTAGTGTGTAGCGGGCGCCACTGCGGAGCCAAAGAGTAAATAGAAACCGAACGTGAAATCTCTACACCTTTAGTGTATAGCGGGCGCCAATGCGGAGCCAAAGAGTAAATAGATCATGAACGTGAAATCTCAACACCTTTAGTGTATAGAGCACATCACTGTGGAGCCAAAGAGTAAATAGATCCCGAAAGTGAAATCTCTACACCTTAAGTGCATAGCGGGCTCCACTGCGGAGCCAAAGAGTAAATAGATCCTGAACGTGAAATCTATACACCTTTAGTGTATAGCGGGCTGTACTGCAGAGCCAAAGAGTAAATAGAACCCGAACGTGAAATCACTACACCTTTAGTGTATAGCAGGCGCCACTGCAGAGCCAAAGAGTAAATAGATCCCGAACATGAAATCTCTACACCTTTAGTGTATAGCAGGCGCCACTGCAGAGCCAAAGAGTAAATAGATCCCGAACGTGAAATCTCTTCATCTTTAGTGTATAGCGGGTGCCACTGCAGAGCTGAAGAGTAAACAGAACCCGAACTTGAGATCTCTACACCTTTAGTGTGTAGCGGGCACTACTGTGGAGCCAAAGAGTAAATAGATCCTGAAAGTGAAACATCTACACCTTTAGTGAAGAGCGGGCTCCACTGCGAAGCCAAAGAGTAAATAGAACCTGAGCGTGAAATCTCTACGCCTTTAGTGTATAGCGAGCGCCACTGCAGAGCCAAAGAGTAAATAGAACCCGAACGTGAAATCTCTACACCTTTAGTGTATAGCGGGCGCCACTGCGGAGCCGAAGAGTAAATAGAACCTGAACTTGACATCTCTAAACCATTAGTGTGTAGCAGATGCCACTGCGGAGCCAAAGAGTAAATAGAAACCAAACGTAAAATCTCTACACCTTTAGTGTATAGCGGGCGCCACTGTGGAGCCAAAGAGTAAATAGATCCTGAAAGTTAAATCTCTACACCTTTAGTATATAGCGGGCTCCACTGCAGAGCCAAAGAGTAAATAGATCCTGAACGTGAAATCTCTACACCTTTAGTGTGTAGCGCGTGTCACTGTGCAGCCAACGAGTAAATAGATCCCGAAAGTGAAATCACTACACCTTAAGTGTATAGCGGGCACCACTGCAGAGCCAAAGAGTAAATAGATCCTGAACGTGAACTCTCTACACCTTTAGTGTATAGCGGGCGCCACTGCAGAGCCAAAGAGTAAATAGAACCCGAACATGAAATCTCTACACCTTTAGTGTTTATCGGGCGCCACTGCGGAGCCGAAGAGTAAATAGAACCTGAACTTGACATCTCTACACCTTTAGTGTGTAGCGGGCGCCACTGCGGAGCCAAAGAGTAAATAGAAACCGAACGTGAAATCTCTACACTTTTAGTGTATAGCGGGCGCCACTGCGGAGCCAAAGAGTAAATAGATCCTGAAAGTGAAATCTCTACACCTTTAGTGTATAGCGGGCTCCACTGCGGAGCCAAAGAGTAAATAGATCCTGAATGTGAAATCTCTACACCTTTAGTTTGTAGCACGCGTCACTGTGGAGCCAAAGAGTAAATAGATCCGAAAGTGAAATCTCTACACCTTAAGTGTATAGCGGTCTCCACTGCGGAGCCAAATAGTAAATAGATCCTGTACGTGAAATCTCTACACCTTTAGTGTATAGCGGGCGCCACTGTAGAGCCAAAGAGTAAATAGAAACCGAACTTGAAATCTCTACACCTTTAGTGTATAGCGGGCGCCACTGCAGTGCGAAAGAGTAAAGAGATCCTGAACGTGAAATCTCTACACCTTTAGTGTATAGCGGGCGCCACTGCGGAGCCGAAGAGTAAATAGAACCCCAACTTGACATCTCTAAACCTTTCGTGTGTAGCGGGAGCCACTGCGGAGCCAAAGAGTAAATAGAACCCGAACTTGACATTTCTACACATTTAGTGTGTAGCTGGCGCCACTGCGGAGCCAAAGAGTAAATAGAAATTGAACATGAAATCTCTACACCTTTAGTGTATAGCGGGCACCACTGTGGAGCCAAAGAGTAAATAGATCCCAAAGGTGAAATCTCTACACCTTTAGTGTATAGTGGGCTCCACTGCGGAGCCAAAGAGTAAAGAGATCATGAAGGTGAAATCTCAACACCTTTAGTGTGTAGCGCACGTCAATGTGGAGCCAAAGAGTAAATGGATCCTGAAAGTGAAATCTCTACACCTTAAGTGTATAGCGGGCTCCACTGAGGAGCCAAAGAGTAAATAGATTCTGAACGTGAAATCTCTTCACCTTTAGTGTATAGCTGGCGCCACTGCAGAGCCACAGAGGAAATAGATCCCGAATGTGAAATCTCTACACCTTTAGTGTATAGCCGGTGCCACTGTGGAGCCGTAGAGTAAATAGAACCCGAACTTGACATCTCTACACCTTTAGTGTGTAGCGGGCACCACTGCGGATCCAAAAAGGAAATAGATCCTGAAAGTGAAATCTCTACACCTTTAGTGCATAGCGGGCGCCACTGCGGAGCCGAAGAGTAAATAGAAACTGAACGTGAAATCTCTACACCTTTAGCGTATAGCGGGCACCACTGCAGAGCCAAAGAGTAAATAGATCCTGAAGGTGAAATCTCTACACCTTTAGTGTATAGTGGGCTCCACTGAGGAGCCAAACAGTAAATAGATCCTGAATGTGAAATCTCTACACCTTTAGTGTATAGCAGGCGCCACTGCAGAGCCAAAGAGTAAATAGAACCCGAACATGAAATCTCTACACCTTTAGTATATAGCGGGCGCCACTGCGGAGCCGAAGAGTAAATAGAACCTGAACTTGACATCTCTACACCTTTGGTGTGTAGCTGGCGCCACTGCGGAGCCATAGAGTAAAGAGAAAACGAACGTGAAATCTCTACACCTTTAGTGTATAGCGGGCGCCACTGCAGAGCCAAAGAGGAAATAGATCCCGAATGTGAAATCTCTACACCTTTAGTGTATAGCCGGTGCCACTGCGGAGCCGAAATGTAAATAGAACCCGAACTTGACATCTCTACATCTTTAGTGTGTAGCGGGCGCCACTGCGGAGCCAAAGAGGAAATAGATCATGAAAGTGAAATCTCTACACCTTTAGTGTATAGCGGGCTCCACTGCGGAGCCAAAGAGTAAATAGAAACTGAACTTGAAATTTCTACACGTTTAGTGTGTAGCAGGCGCCACTGCAGAGCCAAAGAGTAAATAGAGCCCGAAAGTGAAATCTCTACACCTTTAGTGTGTAGCGCGCGTCACTGTGGAGCCAAATAGTAAATAGATCCTGAAAGTGAAATCTCTATACCTTTAGTGTATAGCGGGCTCCACTGCAGAGCCAAAGAGTAAATAGAACCCGAACGTGAAATCTCTACACCTTTAGTGTATAGCGGGCGCCACTGCAGAGCCAAAGAGGAAATAGATCCCGAATGTGAAATCTCTACACCTTTAGTGCATAGCGGGCGCCACTGGGGAGCCGAAGAGTAAATAGAACCCGTACTTAACATCTCTACACATTTAGTGTGTAGCGGGCGCCACTGCAGAGCCAAAGAGTAAATAGAAACTGAACGTGAAATCTCTACACCTTTAGTGTATAGCGGGCACCACTGTGGAGCCAAAGAGTAAAAAGATCCCGAAGGTGAAATCTGTACACCTTTAGTGTATAGTGGGCTCCACTGTGGAGCCAAACAGTAAATAGATCCTGAACGTGAATTCTCTACACTTTTAGTGTATAGCGGGCGCCACTGCAGAGCCAAAGAGTAAATAGAACCCGAACATGAAATCTCTACACCTTTAGTGTATAGCGGGCACCACTGCAGAGCCGAAGAGTAAATAGAACCTGAACTTGACATCTCTACACCTTTAGTGTATAGCGGGCTCCACTGCGGAGCCAAAGAGTAAATAGAAACTGAACTTGACATTTCTACAGGTTTAGTGTGTAGCAGGCGCCACTGCAGAGCCAAAGAGTAAATAGATCCCGAAAGTGAAATCTCTACACCTTTAGTGCATAGCGGGCGCCACTGCAGAGCCGAAGAGTAAATAGAAACTGAACGTGAAATCTCTACACCTTTAGCGTATGGCGGGCACCACTGCAGAGCCAAAGAGTAAATAGATCCTGAAGGTGAAATCTCTACACCTTTAGTGTATAGTGGGCTCCACTGAGGAGCTAAACAGTAAATAGATCCTGAATGTGAAATCTCTACACCTTTAGTGTATAGCAGGCGCCACTGCAGAGCCAAAGAGTAAATAGAACCCGAACATGAAATCTCTACACCTTTAGTGTATAGCGGGCGCCACTGCGGAGCCGAAGAGTAAATAGAACCTGAACTTGACATCTCTACACCTTTAGTGTGTAGCTGGCGCCACTGCGGAGCCATAGAGTAAATAGAAACCGAACGTGAAATCTCTACACCTTTAGTGTATAGCGGGCGCCACTGCAGAGCCAAAGAGGAAATAGATCCCGAATGTGAAATCTCTACACCTTTAGTGTATAGCCGGTGCCACTGCGGAGCCGAAGAGTAAATAGAACCCGAACTTGACATCTCTACATCTTTAGTGTGTAGCGGGCGCCACTGCGGAGCCAAAGAGGAAATAGATCATGAAAGTGAAATCTCTACACCTTTAGTGTATAGCGGGCTCCACTGCGGAGCCAAAGAGTAAATAGAAACTGAACTTGAAATTTCTACACGTTTAGTGTGTAGCAGGCGCCACTGCAGAGTCAAAGAGTAAATAGATCCCGAAAGTGAAATCTCTACACCTTTAGTGTGTAGCGCACGTCACTGTGGAGCCAAATAGTAAATAGATCCTGAAAGTGAAATCTCTATACCTTTAGTGTATAGCGGGCTCCACTGCAGAGCCAAAGAGTAAATAGAACCCGAACGTGAAATCTCTACACCTTTAGTGTATAGCGGGCGCCACTGCAGAGCCAAAGAGGAAATAGATCCCGAATGTGAAATCTCTACACCTTTAGTGCATAGCGGGCGCCACTGCGGAGCCGAAGAGTAAATAGAACCCGTACTTAACATCTCTACACATTTAGTGTGTAGCGGGCGCCACTGCAGAGCCAAAGAGTAAATAGAAACTGAATGTGAAATCTCTACACCTTTAGTGTACAGCGGGCTCCACTGCGGAGCCAAAGAGTAAATAGATCCTAAACGTGAAATCTCTACACCTTTAGTGTATAGTGGGCGCCACTGCAGAGCCAAAGAGTAAATAGAACCCAAAAGTGAAATCTCTACACCTTTAGTGTCTAACGGGTGCCACTGCAGAGCCAATGAGTAAATAGATCCCAAATGTGAAATCTCTACACCTTTAGTGTATAGCGGGTGCCACTGCGGAGCCGAAGAGTAAATAGATCCCGAACTTGACATCTCTACACCTTTAGTGTGCAGTGGGCGCCACTGCGGAGCCAAAAAGTAAATAGATCCCGCACGTGAAATCTCTACACCTTTAGTGTATAGGGGGCGCCACTGTGGAGCCAAAGACTAAATAGATCCCAAAAGTGAAATCTCTACACCTGTAGTGTATAGCGGGTGCCTCTGTGGAGCCAAAGAGTAAATAGAACCCGAACTTGACATCTCTACACCTTTAGTGTGTAGCGGGCGCCACTGCAAAGCCAAAGAGTAAATAGAAACCGAACGTGAAATCTCTACACCTTTAGTGTATAGCGGGCGCCACTGCGGAGCCAAAGGGTAAATAGATCCCGAAAGTGAAATCTCTACACCTTTAGTGTATAGTGGGCTCCACTGCGGAGTCAAAGAGTAAATAGATCATGAACGTGAAATCTCAACCCCTTTAGTGTGTAGCGCGCGTCACTGTGGAGCCAAAGAGTAAATAGATCCCGAAAGTGAAATCTTTGCACCTTAAGTGCATAGCAGGCTCAACTGCGGAGCCAAAGAGTAAATAGATCCTGAATGTGAAATCTCTACACCTTTAGTGTATAGCGGGCTCTACTGCAGAGCCAAAGCGTAAATAGAACCCAAACGTGAAATCTCTACACCTTTAGTGTATAGCAGGTGCCACTGCAGAGCCAAAGAGTAAATAGATCCCGAACGTGAACTCTCTACACCTTTAGTGTATAGCTGGCCCACTGCAGAGCCAAAGAGTAAATAGATCCCGAACGTGAAAGCTCAACACCTTTAGTGTATAGCGGGAACCACTGCCGAGCCGAAGAGTAAATAGACCCCGAACTTGACATCTCTACACCTTTAGTGTGCAGCGGGCGCCACTGCGGAGCCAAAGAGTAAATAGATCCCGAATGTGAAATCTCTACACCTTTAGTGTATAGGGGGCGCCACTGTGGAGCCGGAGAGTAAATAGAACCTGAAATTGACATCTCTACACCTTTAGTGTGTAGCGGGCGCCACTGCGGAGCCAAAGAGTAAATAGAAACCGAACGTGAAATCTCTACACCTTTAGTGTATAGCGGGCGCCAATGCGGAGCCAAAGAGTAAATAGATCATGAACGTGAAATCTCAACACCTTTAGTGTATAGAGCACATCACTGTGGAGCCAAAGAGTAAATAGATCCCGAAAGTGAAATCTCTACACCTTAAGTGCATAGCGGGCTCCACTGCGGAGCCAAAGAGTAAATAGATCCTGAACGTGAAATCTATACACCTTTAGTGTATAGCGGGCTGTCCTGCAGAGCCAAAGAGTAAATAGAACCCGAACGTGAAATCACTACACCTTTAGTGTATAGCAGGCGCCACTGCAGAGCCAAAGAGTAAATAGATCCCGAACATGAAATCTCTACACCTTTAGTGTATAGCAGGCGCCACTGCAGAGCCAAAGAGTAAATAGATCCCGAACGTGAAATCTCTTCACCTTTAGTGTATAGCGGGTGCCACTGCAGAGCTGAAGAGTAAACAGAACCCGAACTTGAGATCTCTACACCTTTAGTGTGTAGCGGGCACTACTGTGGAGCCAAAGAGTAAATAGATCCTGAAAGTGAAACATCTACACCTTTAGTGAAGAGCGGGCTCCACTGCGAAGCCAAAGAGTAAATAGAACCTGAGCGTGAAATCTCTACGCCTTTAGTGTATAGCGAGCGCCACTGCAGAGCCAAAGAGTAAATAGAACCCGAACGTGAAATCTCTACACCTTTAGTGTATAGCGGGCGCCACTGCGGAGCCGAAGAGTAAATAGAACCTGAACTTGACATCTCTAAACCATTAGTGTGTAGCAGATGCCACTGCGGAGCCAAAGAGTAAATAGAAACCAAACGTAAAATCTCTACACCTTTAGTGTATAGCGGGCGCCACTGTGGAGCCAAAGAGTAAATAGATCCTGAAAGTTAAATCTCTACACCTTTAGTATATAGCGGGCTCCACTGCAGAGCCAAAGAGTAAATAGATCCTGAACGTGAAATCTCTACACCTTTAGTGTGTAGCGCGTGTCACTGTGCAGCCAACGAGTAAATAGATCCCGAAAGTGAAATCACTACACCTTAAGTGTATAGCGGGCACCACTGCAGAGCCAAAGAGTAAATAGATCCTGAACGTGAACTCTCTACACCTTTAGTGTATAGCGGGCACCACTGCAGAGCCAAAGAGTAAATAGAACCCGAACATGAAATCTCTACACCTTTAGTGTTTATCGGGCGCCACTGCGGAGCCGAAGAGTAAATAGAACCTGAACTTGACATCTCTACACCTTTAGGGTGTAGCGGGCGCCACTGCGGAGCCAAAGAGTAAATAGAAACCGAACGTGAAATCTCTACACTTTTAGTGTATAGCGGGCGCCACTGCGGAGCCAAAGAGTAAATAGATCCTGAAAGTGAAATCTCTACACCTTTAGTGTATAGCGGGCTCCACTGCGGAGCCAAAGAGTAAATAGATCCTGAATGTGAAATCTCTACACCTTTAGTTTGTAGCACGCGTCACTGTGGAGCCAAAGAGTAAATAGATCCGAAAGTGAAATCTCTACACCTTAAGTGTATAGCGGTCTCCACTGCGGAGCCAAATAGTAAATAGATCCTGTACGTGAAATCTCTACACCTTTAGTGTATAGCGGGCGCCACTGTAGAGCCAAAGAGTAAATAGAAACCGAACTTGAAATCTCTACACCTTTAGTGTATAGCGGGCGCCACTGCAGTGCGAAAGAGTAAAGAGATCCTGAACGTGAAATCTCTACACCTTTAGTGTATAGCGGGCGCCACTGCGGAGCCGAAGAGTAAATAGAACCCCAACTTGACATCTCTAAACCTTTCGTGTGTAGCGGGAGCCACTGCGGAGCCAAAGAGTAAATAGAACCCGAACTTGACATTTCTACACATTTAGTGTGTAGCTGGCGCCACTGCGGAGCCAAAGAGTAAATAGAAATTGAACATGAAATCTCTACACCTTTAGTGTATAGCGGGCACCACTGTGGAGCCAAAGAGTAAATAGATCCCAAAGGTGAAATCTCTACACCTTTAGTGTATAGTGGGCTCCACTGCGGAGCCAAAGAGTAAAGAGATCATGAAGGTGAAATCTCAACACCTTTAGTGTGTAGCGCACGTCAATGTGGAGCCAAAGAGTAAATGGATCCTGAAAGTGAAATCTCTACACCTTAAGTGTATAGCGGGCTCCACTGAGGAGCCAAAGAGTAAATAGATTCTGAACGTGAAATCTCTTCACCTTTAGTGTATAGCTGGCGCCACTGCAGAGCCACAGAGGAAATAGATCCCGAATGTGAAATCTCTACACCTTTAGTGTATAGCCGGTGCCACTGTGGAGCCGTAGAGTAAATAGAACCCGAACTTGACATCTCTACACCTTTAGTGTGTAGCGGGCACCACTGCGGATCCAAAAAGGAAATAGATCCCGAAAGTGAAATCTTTGCACCTTAAGTGCATAGCAGGCTCAACTGCGGAGCCAAAGAGTAAATAGATCCTGAATGTGAAATCTCTACACCTTTAGTGTATAGCGGGCTCTACTGCAGAGCCAAAGCGTAAATAGAACCCAAACGTGAAATCTCTACACCTTTAGTGTATAGCAGGTGCCACTGCAGAGCCAAAGAGTAAATAGATCCCGAACGTGAACTCTCTACACCTTTAGTGTATAGCTGGCCCACTGCAGAGCCAAAGAGTAAATAGATCCCGAACGTGAAAGCTCAACACCTTTAGTGTATAGCGGGAACCACTGCCGAGCCGAAGAGTAAATAGACCCCGAACTTGACATCTCTACACCTTTAGTGTGCAGCGGGCGCCACTGCGGAGCCAAAGAGTAAATAGATCCCGAATGTGAAATCTCTACACCTTTAGTGTATAGGGGGCGCCACTGTGGAGCCGGAGAGTAAATAGAACCTGAAATTGACATCTCTACACCTTTAGTGTGTAGCGGGCGCCACTGCGGAGCCAAAGAGTAAATAGAAACCGAACGTGAAATCTCTACACCTTTAGTGTATAGCGGGCGCCAATGCGGAGCCAAAGAGTAAATAGATCATGAACGTGAAATCTCAACACCTTTAGTGTATAGAGCACATCACTGTGGAGCCAAAGAGTAAATAGATCCCGAAAGTGAAATCTCTACACCTTAAGTGCATAGCGGGCTCCACTGCGGAGCCAAAGAGTAAATAGATCCTGAACGTGAAATCTATACACCTTTAGTGTATAGCGGGCTGTCCTGCAGAGCCAAAGAGTAAATAGAACCCGAACGTGAAATCACTACACCTTTAGTGTATAG
This sequence comes from Ambystoma mexicanum, assembly GCF_040938575.1. Taxonomy (NCBI): domain Eukaryota; kingdom Metazoa; phylum Chordata; class Amphibia; order Caudata; family Ambystomatidae; genus Ambystoma; species Ambystoma mexicanum. The sequence continues at coordinate 57,003,114 of NC_090929.1, read as the reverse complement.
CAGGCGCCACTGCAGAGCCAAAGAGTAAATAGATCCCGAACATGAAATCTCTACACCTTTAGTGTATAGCAGGCGCCACTGCAGAGCCAAAGAGTAAATAGATCCCGAACGTGAAATCTCTTCACCTTTAGTGTATAGCGGGTGCCACTGCAGAGCTGAAGAGTAAACAGAACCCGAACTTGAGATCTCTACACCTTTAGTGTGTAGCGGGCACTACTGTGGAGCCAAAGAGTAAATAGATCCTGAAAGTGAAACATCTACACCTTTAGTGAAGAGCGGGCTCCACTGCGAAGCCAAAGAGTAAATAGAACCTGAGCGTGAAATCTCTACGCCTTTAGTGTATAGCGAGCGCCACTGCAGAGCCAAAGAGTAAATAGAACCCGAACGTGAAATCTCTACACCTTTAGTGTATAGCGGGCGCCACTGCGGAGCCGAAGAGTAAATAGAACCTGAACTTGACATCTCTAAACCATTAGTGTGTAGCAGATGCCACTGCGGAGCCAAAGAGTAAATAGAAACCAAACGTAAAATCTCTACACCTTTAGTGTATAGCGGGCGCCACTGTGGAGCCAAAGAGTAAATAGATCCTGAAAGTTAAATCTCTACACCTTTAGTATATAGCGGGCTCCACTGCAGAGCCAAAGAGTAAATAGATCCTGAACGTGAAATCTCTACACCTTTAGTGTGTAGCGCGTGTCACTGTGCAGCCAACGAGTAAATAGATCCCGAAAGTGAAATCACTACACCTTAAGTGTATAGCGGGCACCACTGCAGAGCCAAAGAGTAAATAGATCCTGAACGTGAACTCTCTACACCTTTAGTGTATAGCGGGCGCCACTGCAGAGCCAAAGAGTAAATAGAACCCGAACATGAAATCTCTACACCTTTAGTGTTTATCGGGCGCCACTGCGGAGCCGAAGAGTAAATAGAACCTGAACTTGACATCTCTACACCTTTAGTGTGTAGCGGGCGCCACTGCGGAGCCAAAGAGTAAATAGAAACCGAACGTGAAATCTCTACACTTTTAGTGTATAGCGGGCGCCACTGCGGAGCCAAAGAGTAAATAGATCCTGAAAGTGAAATCTCTACACCTTTAGTGTATAGCGGGCTCCACTGCGGAGCCAAAGAGTAAATAGATCCTGAATGTGAAATCTCTACACCTTTAGTTTGTAGCACGCGTCACTGTGGAGCCAAAGAGTAAATAGATCCGAAAGTGAAATCTCTACACCTTAAGTGTATAGCGGTCTCCACTGCGGAGCCAAATAGTAAATAGATCCTGTACGTGAAATCTCTACACCTTTAGTGTATAGCGGGCGCCACTGTAGAGCCAAAGAGTAAATAGAAACCGAACTTGAAATCTCTACACCTTTAGTGTATAGCGGGCGCCACTGCAGTGCGAAAGAGTAAAGAGATCCTGAACGTGAAATCTCTACACCTTTAGTGTATAGCGGGCGCCACTGCGGAGCCGAAGAGTAAATAGAACCCCAACTTGACATCTCTAAACCTTTCGTGTGTAGCGGGAGCCACTGCGGAGCCTAAGAGTAAATAGAACCCGAACTTGACATTTCTACACATTTAGTGTGTAGCTGGCGCCACTGCGGAGCCAAAGAGTAAATAGAAATTGAACATGAAATCTCTACACCTTTAGTGTATAGCGGGCACCACTGTGGAGCCAAAGAGTAAATAGATCCCAAAGGTGAAATCTCTACACCTTTAGTGTATAGTGGGCTCCACTGCGGAGCCAAAGAGTAAAGAGATCATGAAGGTGAAATCTCAACACCTTTAGTGTGTAGCGCACGTCAATGTGGAGCCAAAGAGTAAATGGATCCTGAAAGTGAAATCTCTACACCTTAAGTGTATAGCGGGCTCCACTGAGGAGCCAAAGAGTAAATAGATTCTGAACGTGAAATCTCTTCACCTTTAGTGTATAGCTGGCGCCACTGCAGAGCCACAGAGGAAATAGATCCCGAATGTGAAATCTCTACACCTTTAGTGTATAGCCGGTGCCACTGTGGAGCCGTAGAGTAAATAGAACCCGAACTTGACATCTCTACACCTTTAGTGTGTAGCGGGCACCACTGCGGATCCAAAAAGGAAATAGATCCTGAAAGTGAAATCTCTACACCTTTAGTGCATAGCGGGCGCCACTGCGGAGCCGAAGAGTAAATAGAAACTGAACATGAAATCTCTACACCTTTAGCGTATAGCGGGCACCACTGCAGAGCCAAAGAGTAAATAGATCCTGAAGGTGAAATCTCTACACCTTTAGTGTATAGTGGGCTCCACTGAGGAGCCAAACAGTAAATAGATCCTGAATGTGAAATCTCTACACCTTTAGTGTATAGCAGGCGCCACTGCAGAGCCAAAGAGTAAATAGAACCCGAACATGAAATCTCTACACCTTTAGTATATAGCGGGCGCCACTGCGGAGCCGAAGAGTAAATAGAACCTGAACTTGACATCTCTACACCTTTGGTGTGTAGCTGGCGCCACTGCGGAGCCATAGAGTAAAGAGAAAACGAACGTGAAATCTCTACACCTTTAGTGTATAGCGGGCGCCACTGCAGAGCCAAAGAGGAAATAGATCCCGAATGTGAAATCTCTACACCTTTAGTGTATGGCCGGTGCCACTGCGGAGCCGAAGTGTAAATAGAACCCGAACTTGACATCTCTACATCTTTAGTGTGTAGCGGGCGCCACTGCGGAGCCAAAGAGGAAATAGATCATGAAAGTGAAATCTCTACACCTTTAGTGTATAGCGGGCTCCACTGCGGAGCCAAAGAGTAAATAGAAACTGAACTTGAAATTTCTACACGTTTAGTGTGTAGCAGGCGCCACTGCAGAGCCAAAGAGTAAATAGAGCCCGAAAGTGAAATCTCTACACCTTTAGTGTGTAGCGCGCGTCACTGTGGAGCCAAATAGTAAATAGATCCTGAAAGTGAAATCTCTATACCTTTAGTGTATAGCGGGCTCCACTGCAGAGCCAAAGAGTAAATAGAACCCGAACGTGAAATCTCTACACCTTTAGTGTATAGCGGGCGCCACTGCAGAGCCAAAGAGGAAATAGATCCCGAATGTGAAATCTCTACACCTTTAGTGCATAGCGGGCGCCACTGCGGAGCCGAAGAGTAAATAGAACCCGTACTTAACATCTCTACACATTTAGTGTGTAGCGGGCGCCACTGCAGAGCCAAAGAGTAAATAGAAACTGAACGTGAAATCTCTACACCTTTAGTGTATAGCGGGCACCACTGTGGAGCCAAAGAGTAAAAAGATCCCGAAGGTGAAATCTGTACACCTTTAGTGTATAGTGGGCTCCACTGTGGAGCCAAACAGTAAATAGATCCTGAACGTGAATTCTCTACACTTTTAGTGTATAGCGGGCGCCACTGCAGAGCCAAAGAGTAAATAGAACCCGAACATGAAATCTCTACACCTTTAGTGTATAGCGGGCACCACTGCAGAGCCGAAGAGTAAATAGAACCTGAACTTGACATCTCTACACCTTTAGTGTATAGCGGGCTCCACTGCGGAGCCAAAGAGTAAATAGAAACTGAACTTGACATTTCTACAGGTTTAGTGTGTAGCAGGCGCCACTGCAGAGCCAAAGAGTAAATAGATCCCGAAAGTGAAATCTCTACACCTTTAGTGCATAGCGGGCGCCACTGCGGAGCCGAAGAGTAAATAGAAACTGAACGTGAAATCTCTACACCTTTAGCGTATAGCGGGCACCACTGCAGAGCCAAAGAGTAAATAGATCCTGAAGGTGAAATCTCTACACCTTTAGTGTATAGTGGGCTCCACTGAGGAGCTAAACAGTAAATAGATCCTGAATGTGAAATCTCTACACCTTTAGTGTATAGCAGGCGCCACTGCAGAGCCAAAGAGTAAATAGAACCCGAACATGAAATCTCTACACCTTTAGTGTATAGCGGGCGCCACTGCGGAGCCGAAGAGTAAATAGAACCTGAACTTGACATCTCTACACCTTTAGTGTGTAGCTGGCGCCACTGCGGAGCCATAGAGTAAATAGAAACCGAACGTGAAATCTCTACACCTTTAGTGTATAGCGGGCGCCAATGCAGAGCCAAAGAGGAAATAGATCCCGAATGTGAAATCTCTACACCTTTAGTGTATAGCCGGTGCCACTGCGGAGCCGAAGAGTAAATAGAACCCGAACTTGACATCTCTACATCTTTAGTGTGTAGCGGGCGCCACTGCGGAGCCAAAGAGGAAATAGATCATGAAAGTGAAATCTCTACACCTTTAGTGTATAGCGGGCTCCACTGCGGAGCCAAAGAGTAAATAGAAACTGAACTTGAAATTTCTACACGTTTAGTGTGTAGCAGGCGCCACTGCAGAGTCAAAGAGTAAATAGATCCCGAAAGTGAAATCTCTACACCTTTAGTGTGTAGCGCACGTCACTGTGGAGCCAAATAGTAAATAGATCCAGAAAGTGAAATCTCTATACCTTTAGTGTATAGCGGGCTCCACTGCAGAGCCAAAGAGTAAATAGAACCCGAACGTGAAATCTCTACACCTTTAGTGTATAGCGGGCGCCACTGCAGAGCCAAAGAGGAAATAGATCCCGAATGTGAAATCTCTACACCTTTAGTGCATAGCGGGCGCCACTGCGGAGCCGAAGAGTAAATAGAACCCGTACTTAACATCTCTACACATTTAGTGTGTAGCGGGCGCCACTGCAGAGCCAAAGAGTAAATAGAAACTGAATGTGAAATCTCTACACCTTTAGTGTATAGCGGGCACCACTGTGGAGCCAAAGAGTAAAAAGATCCCGAAGGTGAAATCTCTACACCTTTAGTGTATAGTGGGCTCCACTGTGGAGCCGAACAGTAAATAGATCCTGAACGTGAATTCTCTACACTTTTAGTGTATAGCGGGCGCCACTGCAGAGCCAAAGAGTAAATAGAACCCGAACATGAAATCTCTACACCTTTAGTGTATAGCGGGCGCCACTGCAGAGCCGAAGAGTAAATAGAACCCGAACTTGACATCTCTACACCTTTAGTGTGTAGCTGGCGCCACTGCGGAGCCAAAGAGTAAATAGAAACCGAACGTGAAATCTCTACACTTTTAGTGTATAGCGGGCGCCACTGTGGAGCCAAAGAGTAAATAGATCCTGAAAGTGAAATCTCTACACCTTTAGTGTATAGCGGGCTCCACTGCGTAGCCAAAGAGTAAATAGATCCCGAAAGTGAAATCTCTACACCTTAAGTGTATAGCGGGCTCCACTGCGGAGCCAAATAGTAAATAGATCCTGTACGTGAAATCTCTACACCTTTAGTGTATAGCGGGCGCCACTGTAGAGCCAATGAGTAAATAGAAACCGAACGTGAAATCTCTACACCTTTAGTGTATAGCGGGCGCCACTGCAGTGTGAAAGAGTAAATAGATCCCGAACGTGAAATCTCTACACCTTTAGTGTATAGCGGGCGCCACTGCGGAGCCGAAGAGTAAATAGAACCCGAACTTGACATGTCTACACCTTTAGTGTATAGTGGGCTCCACTGTGGAGCCAAACAGTAAATAGATCCTGAACGTGAAATCTCTACACCTTTAGTGTATAGCGGGTGCCACTGCAGAGCCAAAGAGTAAATAGAACTCGAACATGAAATCTCTACACCTTTAGTGTATAGCGGGCGCCACTGCTGAGCCGAAGAGTAAATAGAACCTGAACTTGACATCTCTACACCTTTAGTGTGTAGCTGGCGCCACTGCGGAGCCAAAGAGTAAATAGAAACCGATCGTGAAATCTCTACACTTTTAGTGTATAGCGGGCGCCACTGTGGAGCCAAAGAGTAAATAGATCCTGAAAGTGAAATCTCTAAACCTTTAATGTATAGCGGGCTCTACTGCAGAGCCAAAGAGTAAATAGATCCTGAACGTGAAATCTCTACACCTTTAGTTTGTAGCACGCGTCACTGTGGAGCCAAAGAGTAAATAGATCCCGAAAGTGAAATCTCTACACCTTAAGTGTATAGCGGGCTCCACTGCAGAGCCAAATAGTAAATAGATCCTGTATGTGAAATCTCTACACCTTTAGTGTATAGCGGGCGCCACTGTAGAGCCAATGAGTAAATAGAAACCGAACGTGAAATCTCTACACCTTTAGTGTATAGCAGGTGCCACTGCAGTGTGAAAGAGTAAATAGATCCCGAACGTGAAATCTCTACACCTTTAGTGTATAGCGGGCACCACTGCGGAGCCGAAGAGTAAATAGAACCCAAACTTGACATCTCTACACCTTTAGTGTGTAGCGGGTGCCACTGCAGAGCCAAAGAGTAAATAGAAACTGAACTTCACATTTCTACACGTTTAGTGTGTAGCAGGCGCCACTGCAGAGCCAAAGAGTAAATAGATCCCGAACGTGAAATCTCTGAACCTTTAGTGCATAGCGGGCGCCACTGCGGAGCCGAAGAGTAAATAGAACCCGAACTTGACATCTCTACACATTTAGTGTGTAGCGGGCGCCACTGCAGAGCCAAAGAGTAAATAGAAACTGAACGTGAAATCTCTACACCTTTAGTGTATAGTGGGCTCCACTGCGGAGCCAAAGAGTAAAGAGATCATGAAGGTGAAATCTCAACACCTTTAGTGTGTAGCGCGCGTCACTGTGGAGCCAAATAGTAAATAGATCCTGAAAGTGAAATCTCTATACCTTTAGTGTATAGCGGGCTCCACTGCAGAGCCAAAGAGTAAATAGAACCCGAACGTGAAATCTCTACACCTTTAGTGTATAGCGGGCGCCACTGCAGAGCCAAAGAGGAAATAGATCCCGAATGTGAAATCTCTACACCTTTAGTGCATAGCGGGCGCCACTGCGGAGCCGAAGAGTAAATAGAACCCGTACTTAACATCTCTACACATTTAGTGTGTAGCGGGCGCCACTGCAGAGCCAAAGAGTAAATAGAAACTGAATGTGAAATCTCTACACCTTTAGTGTATAGCGGGCACCACTGTGGAGCCAAAGAGTAAAAAGATCCCGAAGGTGAAATCTCTACACCTTTAGTGTATAGTGGGCTCCACTGTGGAGCCAAACAGTAAATAGATCCTGAACGTGAATTCTCTACACCTTTAGTGTATAGCGGGCGCCACTGCAGAGCCAAAGAGTAAATAGAACCCGAACATGAAATCTCTACACCTTTAGTGTATAGCGGGCGCCACTGCGGAGCCGAAGAGTAAATAGAACCTGAACTTGACATCTCTACACCTTTAGTGTGTAGCTGGCCAAAGAGTAAATAGAAACCGAACGTGAAATCTCTACACTTTTAGTGTATAGCGGGCGCCACTGTGGAGCCAAAGAGTAAATAGATCCTGAAAGTGAAATCTCTGCACCTTTAGTGTATAGCGGGCTCCACTGCGGAGCCAAAGAGTAAATAGATCCCGAAAGTGAAATCTCTACACCTTAAGTGTATAGCGGGCTCCACTGCAGAGCCAAATAGTAAATAGATCCTGTACGTGAAATCTCTACACCTTTAGTGTATAGCGGGCGCCACTGTAGAGCCAATGAGTAAATAGAAACCGAACGTGAAATCTCTACACCTTTAGTGTATAGCAGGTGCCACTGCAGTGTGAAAGAGTAAATAGATCCCGAACGTGAAATCTCTACACCTTTAGTGTATAGCGGGCACCACTGCGGAGCCGAAGAGTAAATAGAACCCAAACTTGACATCTCTACACCTTTAGTGTGTAGCGGGTGCCACTGCAGAGCCAAAGAGTAAATAGAAACTGAACTTCACATTTCTACACGTTTAGTGTGTAGCAGGCGCCACTGCAGAGCCAAAGAGTAAATAGATCCCGAACGTGAAATCTCTGAACCTTTAGTGCATAGCGGGCGCCACTGCGGAGCCGAAGAGTAAATAGAACCCGAACTTGACATCTCTACACATTTAGTGTGTAGCGGGCGCCACTGCAGAGCCAAAGAGTAAATAGAAACTGAACGTGAAATCTCTACACCTTTAGTGTATAGTGGGCTCCACTGCGGAGCCAAAGAGTAAAGAGATCATGAAGGTGAAATCTCAACACCTTTAGTGTGTAGCGCGCGTCACTGCGGAGCCAAAGAGTAAATAGATCCTGAATGTGAAATCTCTACACCTTTAGTTTGTAGCACGCGTCACTGTGGAGCCAAAGAGTAAATAGATCCGAAAGTGAAATCTCTACACCTTAAGTGTATAGCGGTCTCCACTGCGGAGCCAAATAGTAAATAGATCCTGTACGTGAAATCTCTACACCTTTAGTGTATAGCGGGCGCCACTGTAGAGCCAAAGAGTAAATAGAAACCGAACTTGAAATCTCTACACCTTTAGTGTATAGCGGGCGCCACTGCAGTGCGAAAGAGTAAAGAGATCCTGAACGTGAAATCTCTACACCTTTAGTGTATAGCGGGCGCCACTGCGGAGCCGAAGAGTAAATAGAACCCCAACTTGACATCTCTAAACCTTTCGTGTGTAGCGGGAGCCACTGCGGAGCCAAAGAGTAAATAGAACCCGAACTTGACATTTCTACACATTTAGTGTGTAGCTGGCGCCACTGCGGAGCCAAAGAGTAAATAGAAATTGAACATGAAATCTCTACACCTTTAGTGTATAGCGGGCACCACTGTGGAGCCAAAGAGTAAATAGATCCCAAAGGTGAAATCTCTACACCTTTAGTGTATAGTGGGCTCCACTGCGGAGCCAAAGAGTAAAGAGATCATGAAGGTGAAATCTCAACACCTTTAGTGTGTAGCGCACGTCAATGTGGAGCCAAAGAGTAAATGGATCCTGAAAGTGAAATCTCTACACCTTAAGTGTATAGCGGGCTCCACTGAGGAGCCAAAGAGTAAATAGATTCTGAACGTGAAATCTCTTCACCTTTAGTGTATAGCTGGCGCCACTGCAGAGCCACAGAGGAAATAGATCCCGAATGTGAAATCTCTACACCTTTAGTGTATAGCCGGTGCCACTGTGGAGCCGTAGAGTAAATAGAACCCGAACTTGACATCTCTACACCTTTAGTGTGTAGCGGGCACCACTGCGGATCCAAAAAGGAAATAGATCCTGAAAGTGAAATCTCTACACCTTTAGTGCATAGCGGGCGCCACTGCGGAGCCGAAGAGTAAATAGAAACTGAACGTGAAATCTCTACACCTTTAGCGTATAGCGGGCACCACTGCAGAGCCAAAGAGTAAATAGATCCTGAAGGTGAAATCTCTACACCTTTAGTGTATAGTGGGCTCCACTGAGGAGCCAAACAGTAAATAGATCCTGAATGTGAAATCTCTACACCTTTAGTGTATAGCAGGCGCCACTGCAGAGCCAAAGAGTAAATAGAACCCGAACATGAAATCTCTACACCTTTAGTATATAGCGGGCGCCACTGCGGAGCCGAAGAGTAAATAGAACCTGAACTTGACATCTCTACACCTTTGGTGTGTAGCTGGCGCCACTGCGGAGCCATAGAGTAAAGAGAAAACGAACGTGAAATCTCTACACCTTTAGTGTATAGCGGGCGCCACTGCAGAGCCAAAGAGGAAATAGATCCCGAATGTGAAATCTCTACACCTTTAGTGTATAGCCGGTGCCACTGCGGAGCCGAAGTGTAAATAGAACCCGAACTTGACATCTCTACATCTTTAGTGTGTAGCGGGCGCCACTGCGGAGCCAAAGAGGAAATAGATCATGAAAGTGAAATCTCTACACCTTTAGTGTATAGCGGGCTCCACTGCGGAGCCAAAGAGTAAATAGAAACTGAACTTGAAATTTCTACACGTTTAGTGTGTAGCAGGCGCCACTGCAGAGCCAAAGAGTAAATAGAGCCCGAAAGTGAAATCTCTACACCTTTAGTGTGTAGCGCGCGTCACTGTGGAGCCAAATAGTAAATAGATCCTGAAAGTGAAATCTCTATACCTTTAGTGTATAGCGGGCTCCACTGCAGAGCCAAAGAGTAAATAGAACCCGAACGTGAAATCTCTACACCTTTAGTGTATAGCGGGCGCCACTGCAGAGCCAAAGAGGAAATAGATCCCGAATGTGAAATCTCTACACCTTTAGTGCATAGCGGGCGCCACTGCGGAGCCGAAGAGTAAATAGAACCCGTACTTAACATCTCTACACATTTAGTGTGTAGCGGGCGCCACTGCAGAGCCAAAGAGTAAATAGAAACTGAACGTGAAATCTCTACACCTTTAGTGTATAGCGGGCACCACTGTGGAGCCAAAGAGTAAAAAGATCCCGAAGGTGAAATCTGTACACCTTTAGTGTATAGTGGGCTCCACTGTGGAGCCAAACAGTAAATAGATCCTGAACGTGAATTCTCTACACTTTTAGTGTATAGCGGGCGCCACTGCAGAGCCAAAGAGTAAATAGAACCCGAACATGAAATCTCTACACCTTTAGTGTATAGCGGGCACCACTGCAGAGCCGAAGAGTAAATAGAACCTGAACTTGACATCTCTACACCTTTAGTGTATAGCGGGCTCCACTGCGGAGCCAAAGAGTAAATAGAAACTGAACTTGACATTTCTACAGGTTTAGTGTGTAGCAGGCGCCACTGCAGAGCCAAAGAGTAAATAGATCCCGAAAGTGAAATCTCTACACCTTTAGTGCATAGCGGGCGCCACTGCGGAGCCGAAGAGTAAATAGAAACTGAACGTGAAATCTCTACACCTTTAGCGTATAGCGGGCACCACTGCAGAGCCAAAGAGTAAATAGATCCTGAAGGTGAAATCTCTACACCTTTAGTGTATAGTGGGCTCCACTGAGGAGCTAAACAGTAAATAGATCCTGAATGTGAAATCTCTACACCTTTAGTGTATAGCAGGCGCCACTGCAGAGCCAAAGAGTAAATAGAACCCGAACATGAAATCTCTACACCTTTAGTGTATAGCGGGCGCCACTGCGGAGCCGAAGAGTAAATAGAACCTGAACTTGACATCTCTACACCTTTAGTGTGTAGCTGGCGCCACTGCGGAGCCATAGAGTAAATAGAAACCGAACGTGAAATCTCTACACCTTTAGTGTATAGCGGGCGCCACTGCAGAGCCAAAGAGGAAATAGATCCCGAATGTGAAATCTCTACACCTTTAGTGTATAGCCGGTGCCACTGCGGAGCCGAAGAGTAAATAGAACCCGAACTTGACATCTCTACATCTTTAGTGTGTAGCGGGCGCCACTGCGGAGCCAAAGAGGAAATAGATCATGAAAGTGAAATCTCTACACCTTTAGTGTATAGCGGGCTCCACTGCGGAGCCAAAGAGTAAATAGAAACTGAACTTGAAATTTCTACACGTTTAGTGTGTAGCAGGCGCCACTGCAGAGTCAAAGAGTAAATAGATCCCGAAAGTGAAATCTCTACACCTTTAGTGTGTAGCGCACGTCACTGTGGAGCCAAATAGTAAATAGATCCTGAAAGTGAAATCTCTATACCTTTAGTGTATAGCGGGCTCCACTGCAGAGCCAAAGAGTAAATAGAACCCGAACGTGAAATCTCTACACCTTTAGTGTATAGCGGGCGCCACTGCAGAGCCAAAGAGGAAATAGATCCCGAATGTGAAATCTCTACACCTTTAGTGCATAGCGGGCGCCACTGCGGAGCCGAAGAGTAAATAGAACCCGTACTTAACATCTCTACACATTTAGTGTGTAGCGGGCGCCACTGCAGAGCCAAAGAGTAAATAGAAACTGAATGTGAAATCTCTACACCTTTAGTGTACAGCGGGCTCCACTGCGGAGCCAAAGAGTAAATAGATCCTAAACGTGAAATCTCTACACCTTTAGTGTATAGTGGGCGCCACTGCAGAGCCAAAGAGTAAATAGAACCCAAAAGTGAAATCTCTACACCTTTAGTGTCTAACGGGTGCCACTGCAGAGCCAATGAGTAAATAGATCCCAAATGTGAAATCTCTACACCTTTAGTGTATAGCGGGTGCCACTGCGGAGCCGAAGAGTAAATAGAACCCGAACTTGACATCTCTACACCTTTAGTGTGCAGTGGGCGCCACTGCGGAGCCAAAAAGTAAATAGATCCCGCACGTGAAATCTCTACACCTTTAGGGTATAGGGGGCGCCACTGTGGAGCCAAAGACTAAATAGATCCCAAAAGTGAAATCTCTACACCTGTAGTGTATAGCGGGTGCCTCTGTGGAGCCAAAGAGTAAATAGAACCCGAACTTGACATCTCTACACCTTTAGTGTGTAGCGGGCGCCACTGCAAAGCCAAAGAGTAAATAGAAACCGAACGTGAAATCTCTACACCTTTAGTGTATAGCGGGCGCCACTGCGGAGCCAAAGGGTAAATAGATCCCGAAAGTGAAATCTCTACACCTTTAGTGTATAGTGGGCTCCACTGCGGAGTCAAAGAGTAAATAGATCATGAACGTGAAATCTCAACCCCTTTAGTGTGTAGCGCGCGTCACTGTGGAGCCAAAGAGTAAATAGATCCCGAAAGTGAAATCTTTGCACCTTAAGTGCATAGCAGGCTCAACTGCGGAGCCAAAGAGTAAATAGATCCTGAATGTGAAATCTCTACACCTTTAGTGTATAGCGGGCTCTACTGCAGAGCCAAAGCGTAAATAGAACCCAAACGTGAAATCTCTACACCTTTAGTGTATAGCAGGTGCCACTGCAGAGCCAAAGAGTAAATAGATCCCGAACGTGAACTCTCTACACCTTTAGTGTATAGCTGGCCCACTGCAGAGCCAAAGAGTAAATAGATCCCGAACGTGAAAGCTCAACACCTTTAGTGTATAGCGGGAACCACTGCCGAGCCGAAGAGTAAATAGACCCCGAACTTGACATCTCTACACCTTTAGTGTGCAGCGGGCGCCACTGCGGAGCCAAAGAGTAAATAGATCCCGAATGTGAAATCTCTACACCTTTAGTGTATAGGGGGCGCCACTGTGGAGCCGGAGAGTAAATAGAACCTGAAATTGACATCTCTACACCTTTAGTGTGTAGCGGGCGCCACTGCGGAGCCAAAGAGTAAATAGAAACCGAACGTGAAATCTCTACACCTTTAGTGTATAGCGGGCGCCAATGCGGAGCCAAAGAGTAAATAGATCATGAACGTGAAATCTCAACACCTTTAGTGTATAGAGCACATCACTGTGGAGCCAAAGAGTAAATAGATCCCGAAAGTGAAATCTCTACACCTTAAGTGCATAGCGGGCTCCACTGCGGAGCCAAAGAGTAAATAGATCCTGAACGTGAAATCTATACACCTTTAGTGTATAGCGGGCTGTACTGCAGAGCCAAAGAGTAAATAGAACCCGAACGTGAAATCACTACACCTTTAGTGTATAGCAGGCGCCACTGCAGAGCCAAAGAGTAAATAGATCCCGAACATGAAATCTCTACACCTTTAGTGTATAGCAGGCGCCACTGCAGAGCCAAAGAGTAAATAGATCCCGAACGTGAAATCTCTTCACCTTTAGTGTATAGCGGGTGCCACTGCAGAGCTGAAGAGTAAACAGAACCCGAACTTGAGATCTCTACACCTTTAGTGTGTAGCGGGCACTACTGTGGAGCCAAAGAGTAAATAGATCCTGAAAGTGAAACATCTACACCTTTAGTGAAGAGCGGGCTCCACTGCGAAGCCAAAGAGTAAATAGAACCTGAGCGTGAAATCTCTACGCCTTTAGTGTATAGCGAGCGCCACTGCAGAGCCAAAGAGTAAATAGAACCCGAACGTGAAATCTCTACACCTTTAGTGTATAGCGGGCGCCACTGCGGAGCCGAAGAGTAAATAGAACCTGAACTTGACATCTCTAAACCATTAGTGTGTAGCAGATGCCACTGCGGAGCCAAAGAGTAAATAGAAACCAAACGTAAAATCTCTACACCTTTAGTGTATAGCGGGCGCCACTGTGGAGCCAAAGAGTAAATAGATCCTGAAAGTTAAATCTCTACACCTTTAGTATATAGCGGGCTCCACTGCAGAGCCAAAGAGTAAATAGATCCTGAACGTGAAATCTCTACACCTTTAGTGTGTAGCGCGTGTCACTGTGCAGCCAACGAGTAAATAGATCCCGAAAGTGAAATCACTACACCTTAAGTGTATAGCGGGCACCACTGCAGAGCTAAAGAGTAAATAGATCCTGAACGTGAACTCTCTACACCTTTAGTGTATAGCGGGCGCCACTGCAGAGCCAAAGAGTAAATAGAACCCGAACATGAAATCTCTACACCTTTAGTGTTTATCGGGCGCCACTGCGGAGCCGAAGAGTAAATAGAACCTGAACTTGACATCTCTACACCTTTAGTGTGTAGCGGGCGCCACTGCGGAGCCAAAGAGTAAATAGAAACCGAACGTGAAATCTCTACACTTTTAGTGTATAGCGGGCGCCACTGCGGAGCCAAAGAGTAAATAGATCCTGAAAGTGAAATCTCTACACCTTTAGTGTATAGCGGGCTCCACTGCGGAGCCAAAGAGTAAATAGATCCTGAATGTGAAATCTCTACACCTTTAGTTTGTAGCACGCGTCACTGTGGAGCCAAAGAGTAAATAGATCCGAAAGTGAAATCTCTACACCTTAAGTGTATAGCGGTCTCCACTGCGGAGCCAAATAGTAAATAGATCCTGTACGTGAAATCTCTACACCTTTAGTGTATAGCGGGCGCCACTGTAGAGCCAAAGAGTAAATAGAAACCGAACTTGAAATCTCTACACCTTTAGTGTATAGCGGGCGCCACTGCAGTGCGAAAGAGTAAAGAGATCCTGAACGTGAAATCTCTACACCTTTAGTGTATAGCGGGCGCCACTGCGGAGCCGAAGAGTAAATAGAACCCCAACTTGACATCTCTAAACCTTTCGTGTGTAGCGGGAGCCACTGCGGAGCCAAAGAGTAAATAGAACCCGAACTTGACATTTCTACACATTTAGCGTGTAGCTGGCGCCACTGCGGAGCCAAAGAGTAAATAGAAATTGAACATGAAATCTCTACACCTTTAGTGTATAGCGGGCACCACTGTGGAGCCAAAGAGTAAATAGATCCCAAAGGTGAAATCTCTACACCTTTAGTGTATAGTGGGCTCCTCTGCGGAGCCAAAGAGTAAAGAGATCATGAAGGTGAAATCTCAACACCTTTAGTGTGTAGCGCACGTCAATGTGGAGCCAAAGAGTAAATGGATCCTGAAAGTGAAATCTCTACACCTTAAGTGTATAGCGGGCTCCACTGAGGAGCCAAAGAGTAAATAGATTCTGAACGTGAAATCTCTTCACCTTTAGTGTATAGCTGGCGCCACTGCAGAGCCACAGAGGAAATAGATCCCGAATGTGAAATCTCTACACCTTTAGTGTATAGCCGGTGCCACTGTGGAGCCGTAGAGTAAATAGAACCCGAACTTGACATCTCTACACCTTTAGTGTGTAGCGGGCACCACTGCGGATCCAAAAAGGAAATAGATCCTGAAAGTGAAATCTCTACACCTTTAGTGCATAGCGGGCGCCACTGCGGAGCCGAAGAGTAAATAGAAACTGAACGTGAAATCTCTACACCTTTAGCGTATAGCGGGCACCACTGCAGAGCCAAAGAGTAAATAGATCCTGAAGGTGAAATCTCTACACCTTTAGTGTATAGTGGGCTCCACTGAGGAGCCAAACAGTAAATAGATCCTGAATGTGAAATCTCTACACCTTTAGTGTATAGCAGGCGCCACTGCAGAGCCAAAGAGTAAATAGAACCCGAACATGAAATCTCTACACCTTTAGTATATAGCGGGCGCCACTGCGGAGCCGAAGAGTAAATAGAACCTGAACTTGACATCTCTACACCTTTGGTGTGTAGCTGGCGCCACTGCGGAGCCATAGAGTAAAGAGAAAACGAACGTGAAATCTCTACACCTTTAGTGTATAGCGGGCGCCACTGCAGAGCCAAAGAGGAAATAGATCCCGAATGTGAAATCTCTACACCTTTAGTGTATAGCCGGTGCCACTGCGGAGCCGAAGTGTAAATAGAACCCGAACTTGATATCTCTACATCTTTAGTGTGTAGCGGGCGCCACTGCGGAGCCAAAGAGGAAATAGATCATGAAAGTGAAATCTCTACACCTTTAGTGTATAGCGGGCTCCACTGCGGAGCCAAAGAGTAAATAGAAACTGAACTTGAAATTTCTACACGTTTAGTGTGTAGCAGGCGCCACTGCAGAGCCAAAGAGTAAATAGAGCCCGAAAGTGAAATCTCTACACCTTTAGTGTGTAGCGCGCGTCACTGTGGAGCCAAATAGTAAATAGATCCTGAAAGTGAAATCTCTATACCTTTAGTGTATAGCGGGCTCCACTGCAGAGCCAAAGAGTAAATAGAACCCGAACGTGAAATCTCTACACCTTTAGTGTATAGCGGGCGCCACTGCAGAGCCAAAGAGGAAATAGATCCCGAATGTGAAATCTCTACACCTTTAGTGCATAGCGGGCGCCACTGCGGAGCCGAAGAGTAAATAGAACCCGTACTTAACATCTCTACACATTTAGTGTGTAGCGGGCGCCACTGCAGAGCCAAAGAGTAAATAGAAACTGAACGTGAAATCTCTACACCTTTAGTGTATAGCGGGCACCACTGTGGAGCCAAAGAGTAAAAAGATCCCGAAGGTGAAATCTGTACACCTTTAGTGTATAGTGGGCTCCACTGTGGAGCCAAACAGTAAATAGATCCTGAACGTGAATTCTCTACACTTTTAGTGTATAGCGGGCGCCACTGCAGAGCCAAAGAGTAAATAGAACCCGAACATGAAATCTCTACACCTTTAGTGTATAGCGGGCACCACTGCAGAGCCGAAGAGTAAATAGAACCTGAACTTGACATCTCTACACCTTTAGTGTATAGCGGGCTCCACTGCGGAGCCAAAGAGTAAATAGAAACTGAACTTGACATTTCTACAGGTTTAGTGTGTAGCAGGCGCCACTGCAGAGCCAAAGAGTAAATAGATCCCGAAAGTGAAATCTCTACACCTTTAGTGCATAGCGGGCGCCACTGCGGAGCCGAAGAGTAAATAGAAACTGAACGTGAAATCTCTACACCTTTAGCGTATAGCGGGCACCACTGCAGAGCCAAAGAGTAAATAGATCCTGAAGGTGAAATCTCTACACCTTTAGTGTATAGTGGGCTCCACTGAGGAGCTAAACAGTAAATAGATCCTGAATGTGAAATCTCTACACCTTTAGTGTATAGCAGGCGCCACTGCAGAGCCAAAGAGTAAATAGAACCCGAACATGAAATCTCTACACCTTTAGTGTATAGCGGGCGCCACTGCGGAGCCGAAGAGTAAATAGAACCTGAACTTGACATCTCTACACCTTTAGTGTGTAGCTGGCGCCACTGCGGAGCCATAGAGTAAATAGAAACCGAACGTGAAATCTCTACACCTTTAGTGTATAGCGGGCGCCACTGCAGAGCCAAAGAGGAAATAGATCCCGAATGTGAAATCTCTACACCTTTAGTGTATAGCCGGTGCCACTGCGGAGCCGAAGAGTAAATAGAACCCGAACTTGACATCTCTACATCTTTAGTGTGTAGCGGGCGCCACTGCGGAGCCAAAGAGGAAATAGATCATGAAAGTGAAATCTCTACACCTTTAGTGTATAGCGGGCTCCACTGCGGAGCCAAAGAGTAAATAGAAACTGAACTTGAAATTTCTACACGTTTAGTGTGTAGCAGGCGCCACTGCAGAGTCAAAGAGTAAATAGATCCCGAAAGTGAAATCTCTACACCTTTAGTGTGTAGCGCACGTCACTGTGGAGCCAAATAGTAAATAGATCCTGAAAGTGAAATCTCTATACCTTTAGTGTATAGCGGGCTCCACTGCAGAGCCAAAGAGTAAATAGAACCCGAACGTGAAATCTCTACACCTTTAGTGTATAGCGGGCGCCACTGCAGAGCCAAAGAGGAAATAGATCCCGAATGTGAAATCTCTACACCTTTAGTGCATAGCGGGCGCCACTGCGGAGCCGAAGAGTAAATAGAACCCGTACTTAACATCTCTACACATTTAGTGTGTAGCGGGCGCCACTGCAGAGCCAAAGAGTAAATAGAAACTGAATGTGAAATCTCTACACCTTTAGTGTATAGCGGGCACCACTGTGGAGCCAAAGAGTAAAAAGATCCCGAAGGTGAAATCTCTACACCTTTAGTGTATAGTGGGCTCCACTGTGGAGCCGAACAGTAAATAGATCCTGAACGTGAATTCTCTACACTTTTAGTGTATAGCGGGCGCCACTGCAGAGCCAAAGAGTAAATAGAACCCGAACATGAAATCTCTACACCTTTAGTGTATAGCGGGCGCCACTGCAGAGCCGAAGAGTAAATAGAACCCGAACTTGACATCTCTACACCTTTAGTGTGTAGCTGGCGCCACTGCGGAGCCAAAGAGTAAATAGAAACCGAACGTGAAATCTCTACACTTTTAGTGTATAGCGGGCGCCACTGTGGAGCCAAAGAGTAAATAGATCCTGAAAGTGAAATCTCTACACCTTTAGTGTATAGCGGGCTCCACTGCGTAGCCAAAGAGTAAATAGATCCCGAAAGTGAAATCTCTACACCTTAAGTGTATAGCGGGCTCCACTGCGGAGCCAAATAGTAAATAGATCCTGTACGTGAAATCTCTACACCTTTAGTGTATAGCGGGCGCCACTGTAGAGCCAATGAGTAAATAGAAACCGAACGTGAAATCTCTACACCTTTAGTGTATAGCGGGCGCCACTGCAGTGTGAAAGAGTAAATAGATCCCGAACGTGAAATCTCTACACCTTTAGTGTATAGCGGGCGCCACTGCGGAGCCGAAGAGTAAATAGAACCCGAACTTGACATGTCTACACCTTTAGTGTATAGTGGGCTCCACTGTGGAGCCAAACAGTAAATAGATCCTGAACGTGAAATCTCTACACCTTTAGTGTATAGCGGGTGCCACTGCAGAGCCAAAGAGTAAATAGAACTCGAACATGAAATCTCTACACCTTTAGTGTATAGCGGGCGCCACTGCTGAGCCGAAGAGTAAATAGAACCTGAACTTGACATCTCTACACCTTTAGTGTGTAGCTGGCGCCACTGCGGAGCCAAAGAGTAAATAGAAACCGATCGTGAAATCTCTACACTTTTAGTGTATAGCGGGCGCCACTGTGGAGCCAAAGAGTAAATAGATCCTGAAAGTGAAATCTCTACACCTTTAATGTATAGCGGGCTCTACTGCAGAGCCAAAGAGTAAATAGATCCTGAACGTGAAATCTCTACACCTTTAGTTTGTAGCACGCGTCACTGTGGAGCCAAAGAGTAAATAGATCCCGAAAGTGAAATCTCTACACCTTAAGTGTATAGCGGGCTCCACTGCAGAGCCAAATAGTAAATAGATCCTGTACGTGAAATCTCTACACCTTTAGTGTATAGCGGGCGCCACTGTAGAGCCAATGAGTAAATAGAAACCGAACGTGAAATCTCTACACCTTTAGTGTATAGCAGGTGCCACTGCAGTGTGAAAGAGTAAATAGATCCCGAACGTGAAATCTCTACACCTTTAGTGTATAGCGGGCACCACTGCGGAGCCGAAGAGTAAATAGAACCCAAACTTGACATCTCTACACCTTTAGTGTGTAGCGGGTGCCACTGCAGAGCCAAAGAGTAAATAGAAACTGAACTTCACATTTCTACACGTTTAGTGTGTAGCAGGCGCCACTGCAG
This sequence comes from Ambystoma mexicanum, assembly GCF_040938575.1. Taxonomy (NCBI): domain Eukaryota; kingdom Metazoa; phylum Chordata; class Amphibia; order Caudata; family Ambystomatidae; genus Ambystoma; species Ambystoma mexicanum. Next base: position 56,983,451 of record NC_090929.1, on the reverse strand, counting down.
AGCCAAAGAGTAAATAGATCCCGAACGTGAAATCTCTGAACCTTTAGTGCATAGCGGGCGCCACTGCGGAGCCGAAGAGTAAATAGAACCCGAACTTGACATCTCTACACATTTAGTGTGTAGCGGGCGCCACTGCAGAGCCAAAGAGTAAATAGAAACTGAACGTGAAATCTCTACACCTTTAGTGTATAGTGGGCTCCACTGCGGAGCCAAAGAGTAAAGAGATCATGAAGGTGAAATCTCAACACCTTTAGTGTGTAGCGCGTGTCACTGTGGAGCCAAATAGTAAATAGATCCTTAAAGTGAAATCTCTATACCTTTAGTGTATAGCGGGCTCCACTGCAGAGCCAAAGAGTAAATAGAACCCGAACGTGAAATCTCTACACCTTTAGTGAATAGCGGGCGCCACTGCAGAGCCAAAGAGGAAATAGATCCCGAATGTGAAATCTCTACACCTTTAGTGCATAGCGGGCGCCACTGCGGAGCCGAAGAGTAAATAGAACCCGTACTTAACATCTCTACACATTTAGTGTGTAGCGGGCGCCACTGCAGAGCCAAAGAGTAAATAGAAACTGAATGTGAAATCTCTACACCTTTAGTGTATAGCGGGCACCACTGTGGAGCCAAAGAGTAAAAAGATCCCGAAGGTGAAATCTCTACACCTTTAGTGTATAGTGGGCTCCACTGTGGAGCCAAACAGTAAATAGATCCTGAACGTGAATTCTCTACACCTTTAGTGTATAGCGGGCGCCACTGCAGAGCCAAAGAGTAAATAGAACCCGAACATGAAATCTCTACACCTTTAGTGTATAGCGGGCGCCACTGCGGAGCCGAAGAGTAAATAGAACCTGAACTTGACATCTCTACACCTTTAGTGTGTAGCTGGCCAAAGAGTAAATAGAAACCGAACGTGAAATCTCTACACTTTTAGTGTATAGCGGGCGCCACTGTGGAGCCAAAGAGTAAATAGATCCTGAAAGTGAAATCTCTGCACCTTTAGTGTATAGCGGGCTCCACTGCGGAGCCAAAGAGTAAATAGATCCCGAAAGTGAAATCTCTACACCTTAAGTGTATAGCGGGCTCCACTGCAGAGCCAAATAGTAAATAGATCCTGTACGTGAAATCTCTACACCTTTAGTGTATAGCGGGCGCCACTGTAGAGCCAATGAGTAAATAGAAACCGAACGTGAAATCTCTACACCTTTAGTGTATAGCAGGTGCCACTGCAGTGTGAAAGAGTAAATAGATCCCGAACGTGAAATCTCTACACCTTTAGTGTATAGCGGGCACCACTGCGGAGCCGAAGAGTAAATAGAACCCAAACTTGACATCTCTACACCTTTAGTGTGTAGCGGGTGCCACTGCAGAGCCAAAGAGTAAATAGAAACTGAACTTCACATTTCTACACGTTTAGTGTGTAGCAGGCGCCACTGCAGAGCCAAAGAGTAAATAGATCCCGAACGTGAAATCTCTGAACCTTTAGTGCATAGCGGGCGCCACTGCGGAGCCGAAGAGTAAATAGAACCCGAACTTGACATCTCTACACATTTAGTGTGTAGCGGGCGCCACTGCAGAGCCAAAGAGTAAATAGAAACTGAACGTGAAATCTCTACACCTTTAGTGTATAGTGGGCTCCACTGCGGAGCCAAAGAGTAAAGAGATCATGAAGGTGAAATCTCAACACCTTTAGTGTGTAGCGCGCGTCACTGTGGAGCCAAATAGTAAATAGATCCTGAAAGTGAAATCTCTATACCTTTAGTGTATAGCGGGCTCCACTGCAGAGCCAAAGAGTAAATAGAACCCGAACGTGAAATCTCTACACCTTTAGTGAATAGCGGGCGCCACTGCAGAGCCAAAGAGGAAATAGATCCCGAATGTGAAATCTCTACATCTTTAGTGCATAGCGGGCGCCACTGCGGAGCCGAAGAGTAAATAGAACCCGTACTTAACATCTCTACACATTTAGTGTGTAGCGGGCGCCACTGCAGAGCCAAAGAGTAAATAGAAACTGAATGTGAAATCTCTACACCTTTAGTGTATAGCGGGCACCACTGTGGAGCCAAAGAGTAAAAAGATCCCGAAGGTGAAATCTCTACACCTTTAGTGTATAGTGGGCTCCACTGTGGAGCCAAACAGTAAATAGATCCTGAACGTGAATTCTCTACACCTTTAGTGTATAGCGGGCGCCACTGCAGAGCCAAAGAGTAAATAGAACCCGAACATGAAATCTCTACACCTTTAGTGTATAGCGGGCGCCACTGCGGAGCCGAAGAGTAAATACAACCTGAACTTGACATCTCTACACCTTTAGTGTGTAGCTGGCCAAAGAGTAAATAGAAACCGAACGTGAAATCTCTACACTTTTAGTGTATAGCGGGCGCCACTGTGGAGCCAAAGAGTAAATAGATCCTGAAAGTGAAATCTCTGCACCTTTAGTGTATAGCGGGCTCCACTGCGGAGCCAAAGAGTAAATAGATCCCGAAAGTGAAATCTCTACACCTTAAGTGTATAGCGGGCTCCACTGCGGAGCCAAATAGTAAATAGATCCTGTACGTGAAATCTCTACACCTTTAGTGTATAGCGGGCGCCACTGTAGAGCCAATGAGTAAATAGAAACCGAACGTGAAATCTCTACACCTTTAGTGTATAGCGGGCGCCACTGCAGTGTGAAAGAGTAAATAGATCCCGAACGTGAAATCTCTACACCTTTAGTATATAGAGCACGTCACTGTGGAGCCAAAGAGTAAATGGATCCCGAAAGTGAAATCGCTACACCTTTAGTGTATAGTGGGCTCCACTGTGGAGCCAAACAGTAAATAGATCCTGAACGTGAAATCTCTACACCTTTAGTGTATAGCGGGTGCCACTGCAGAGCCAAAGAGTAAATAGAACTCGAAAATGAAATCTCTACACCTTTAGTGTATAGCGGGCGCCACTGCTGAGCCGAAGAGTAAATAGAACCTGAACTTGACATCTCTACACATTTAGTGTGTAGCTGGCGCCACTGCGGAGCCAAAGATTAAATAGAAACCGATCGTGAAATCTCTACACTTTTAGTGTATAGCGGACGCCACTGTGGAGCCAAAGAGTAAATAGATCCTGAAAGTGAAATCTCTACACCTTTAATGTATAGCGGGCTCCACTGCAGAGCCAAAGAGTAAATAGATCCTGAACGTGAAATCTCTACACCTTTAGTTTGTAGCACGCGTCACTGTGGAGCCAAAGAGTAAATAGATCCCGAAAGTGAAATCTCTACACCTTAAATGTATAGCGGGCTCCACTGCGGAGCCAAATAGTAAATAGATCCTGTACGTGAAATCTCTACACCTTTAATGTATAGCGGGCGCCACTGTAGAGCCAATGAGTAAATAGAAACCGAACGTGAAATCTCTACACCTTTAGTGTATAGCAGGTGCCACTGCAGTGTGAAAGAGTAAATAGATCCAGAACGTGAAATCTCTACACCTTTAGTGTATAGCGGGCACCACTGCGGAGCCGAAGAGTAAATAGAACTCGAACTTGACATCTCTACACCTTTAGTGTGTAGCGAGCGCCACTGCAGAGCCAAAGAGTAAATAGAAACTGAACTTCACATTTCTACACGTTTAATGTGTAGCAGGCGCCACTGCAGAGCCAAAGAGTAAATAGATCCCGAACGTGAAATCTCTACACCTTTAGTGCATAGCGGGCGCCACTGCGGAGCCGAAGAGTAAATAGAACCCGAACTTGACATCTCTACACATTTAGTGTGTAGCGGGTGCCACTGCAGAGCCAAAGAGTAAATAGAAACTGAATGTGAAATCTCTACACCTTTAGTGTATAGCGGGCACCACTGTGGAGCCAAAGAGTAAATACATCCCAAAGGTGAAATCTCTACACCTTTAGTGTATAGTGGGCTCCACTGCGGAGCCAAAGAGTAAAGAGATCATGAAGGTGAAATCTCAACACCTTTAGTGTGTAGAGCACGTCACTGTGGAGCCAAAGAGTAAATGGATCCCGAAAGTGAAATCTCTTCACCTTTAGTGTATAGCGGGCTCCACTGCAGAGCCAAAGAGTAAATAGAACCCGAACGTGAAATCTCTGCACCTTTAGTGTATAGCGGGCGCCACTGCAGAGCCAAAGAGGAAATAGATCCCGAATGTGAAATCTCACCACTTTAGAGCATAGCGGGCGCCACTGCGGAGCCGAAGACTAAATAGAACCCGAACTTAACATCTCTACACATTTAGTGTGTAGCGGGCGCCACTGCAGAGCCAAAGAGTAAATAGATCCCGAAAGTGAAATCTCTACACCTTTAGTGTGTAGCGCGCGTCACTGTGGAGCCAAATAGTAAATAGATCCCGAAAGTGAAATCTCTATAACTTTAGTGTATAGCGGGCTCCACTGCAGAGCCAAAGAGTAAATAGAACCCGAACGTAAAATCTCTACACCTTTAATGTATAGCGGGCGCCACTGCAGAGCCAAAGAGGAAATAGATCCCGAATGTGAAATCGCTACACCTTTAGTGCATAGCGGGCGCCACTGCGGAGCCGAAGAGTAAATAGAACCCGTACTTAACATCTCTACACATTTAGTGTGTAGCGGGCGCCACTGCAGAGCCAAAGAGTAAATAGAAACTGAACGTGAAATCTCTACACCTTTAGTGTATAGCGGGCACCACTGTGGAGCCAAAGAGTAAAAAGATCCCGAAGGTGAAATCTCTACACCTTAAGTGTATAGTGGGCTCCACTGTGGAGCCAAACAGTAAATAGATCCTGAACGTGAATTCTCTGCACCTTTAGTGTATAGCGGGCGCCACTGCAGAGCCAAAGAGTAAATAGAACCCGAACATGAAATCTCTACACCTTTAGTGTATAGCGGGCGCCACTGAGGAGCCGAAGAGTAAATAGAACCTGAACTTGATATCTCTACACCTTTAGTGTGTAGCTGGCGCCACTGCGGAGCCAAAGAGTAAATAGAAACCGAACGTGAAATCTCTACACTTTTAGTGTATAGCGGGCGCCACTGTGGAGCCAAAGAGTAAATAGATCCTGAAAGTGAAATCTCTACACCTTTAGTGTATAGCGGGCTCCACTGCTGAGCCAAAGAGTAAATAGATCCCGAAAGTGAAATCTCTACACCTTAAGTGTATAGCGGGCTCCACTGCGGAGCCAAATAGTAAATAGATCCTGTACGTGAAATCTCTACACCTTTAGTGTATAGCGGGCGCCACTGTAGAGCCAATGAGTAAATAGAAACCGAACGTGAAATCTCTACACCTTTAGTGTATAGCGGGTGCCACTGCAGTGTGAAAGAGTAAATAGATCCCGAACGTGAAATCTCTACACCTTTAGTGTATAGCGGGCGCCACTGCGGAGCCGAAGAGTAAATAGAACCCGAACTTGACATCTCTACACCTTTAGTGTATAGTGGGCTCCACTGTGGAGTCAAACAGTAAATAGATCCTGAACGTGAAATCTCTACACCTTTAGTGTATAGCGGGTGCCACTGCAGAGCCAAAGAGTAAATAGAACTCAAACATGAAATCTCTACACCTTTAGTGTATAGCGGGCGCCACTGTGGAGCCAAAGAGTAAATAGATCCTGAAAGTGAAATCTCTACACCTTTAATGTATAGCGGGCTCCACTGCAGAGTCAAAGAGTAAATAGATCCTGAACGTGAAATCTCTACACCTTTAGTTTTTAGCACGCGTCACTGTGGAGCCAAAGAGTAAATAGATCCCGAAAGTGAAATCTCTACACCTTAAGTGTATAGCGGGCTCCACTGCGGAGCCAAATAGTAAATAGATCCTGTACGTGAAATCTCTACACCTTTAGTGTATAGCGGGCGCCACTGTAGAGCCAATGAGTAAATAGAAACCTAACGTGAAATCTCTACACCTTTAGTGTATAGCAGGTGCCACTGCAGTGTGAAAGAGTAAATAGATCCCGAACGTGAAATCTCTACACCTTTAGTGTATAGCGGGCACCACTGCGGAGCCAAAGAGTAAATAGAACCCGAACTTGACATCTCTACACCTTTAGTGTGTAGCGGGCGCCACTGCAGAGCCAAAGAGTAAATAGAAACTGAACTTCACATTTCTACACGTTTAGTGTGTAGCAGGCGCCACTGCAAAGCCAAAGAGTAAATAGATCCCGAACGTGAAATCTCTACACCTTTAGTGCATAGCGGGCGCCACTGCGGAGCCGAAGAGTAAATAGAACCCGAACTTGACATCTCTACACATTTAGTGTGTAGCTGGCGCCACTGCGGAGCCAAAGAGTAAATAGAATCCGAGCGTGAAATCTCTACACTTTTAGTGTATAGCAGGCGCCACTGTGGAGCCAAAGAGTAAATAGATCCTGAAAGTGAAATCTCTACACCTTTAGTGTATAGCGGGCTCCACTGCGGAGCCAAAGAGTAAATAGATCCTGAACGTGAAATCTCTACACCTTTAGTTTGTAGCACGCGTCACTGTGGAGCCAAAGAGTAAATAGATCCCGAAAGTGAAATCTCTACACCTTAAGTGTATAGCGGGCTCCACTGCGGAACCAAATAGTAAATAGATCCTGTACGTGAAATCTCTACACCTTTAATGTATAGCGGGCGCCACTGTAGAGCCAATGAGTAAATAGAAACCGAATGTGAAATCTCTACACCTTTAGTGTATAGCGGGCACCACTGCAGTGTGAAAGAGTAAATAGATCCCGAACGTGAAATCTCTACACCTTTAGTGTATAGCGGGCGCCACTGCGGAGCCGAAGAGTAAATAGAACCCGAACTTGACATCTCTACACCTTTAGTGTATATTGGGCTCAACTGTGGAGCCAAACAGTAAATAGATCCTGAATGTGAAATCTCTACACCTTTAGTGTATAGCGGGCGCCACTGCAGAGCCAAAGAGTAAATAGAACTCAAACATGAAATCTCTTCACCTTTAGTGTATAGCGGGCGCCACTGCTGAGCCGAAGAGTAAATAAAACCCCAACTTGACATCTCTAAACCTTTCGTGTGTAGCGGGCGCCACTGCAGAGCCAAAGAGTAAATAGAAATTGAACATGAAATCTCTACACCTTTAGTGTATAGTGGGCACCACTGTGGAGCCAAAGAGTAAATAGATCCCAAAGGTGAAATCTCTACACCTTTAGTGTATAGTGGGCTCCACTGCGGAGCCAAAGAGTAAAGAGATCATGAAGGTGAAATCTCAACACCTTTAGTGTGTAGCGCACGTCAATATGGAGCCAAAGAGTAAATGGATCCCGAAAGTGAAATCTCTACACCTTAAGTGTATAACGGGCTCCACTGAGGAGCCAAAGAGTAAATAGATTCTGAACGTGAAATCTCTTCACCTTTAGTGTGTAGCGGGCTCCACTGCAGAGCCAAAAAGTAAATAGAACCCGAACGTGAAATCTCTACACCTTTAGTGTATAGCGGGCGCGACTGCAGAGCCAAAGAGGAAATAGATCCCGAATGTGAAATCTCTACACCTTTAGTGTATAGCCGGTGCCACTGCGGAGCCGTAGAGTAAATAGAACCCGAACTTGACATCTCTACACCTTTAGTGTGTAGCGGGCACCACTGCGGATCCAAAGAGGAAATAGATCCTGAAAGTGAAATCTCTACACCTTTAGTGTATAGCGGGCGCCACTGCGGAGCCGAAGAGTAAATAGAACCCGAACTTGACATCTCTACACATTAGTGTGTAAAGGGCGCCACTGCAGAGCCAAAGAGTAAATAGAAACTGAACGTGAAATCTCTACACCTTTAGCGTATAGCGGGCACCACTGCAGAGCCAAAGAGTAAATAGATCCTGAAGGTGAAATCTCTACACCTTTAGTGTATAGTGGGCTCCACTGAGGAGCCAAACAGTAAATAGATCCTGAACGTGAAATCTCTACACCTTTAGTGTATAGCAGGCGCCACTGCAGAGCCAAAAAGTAAATAGAACCCCAACATGAAATCTCTACACCTTTAGTGTATAGCGGGCGCCACTGCGGAGCCGAAGAGTAAATAGAACCTGAACTTGACATCTCTACACCTTTAGTGTGTAGCTGGCGCCACTGCGGAGCCATAGAGTAAATAGAAACCGAACGTGAAATCTCTACACCTTTAGTGTATAGCGGGCGCCACTGCAGAGCCAAAGAGGAAATAGATCCCGAATGTGAAATCTCTACACCTTTAGTGTATAGCCGGTGCCACTGCGGAGCCGAAGAGTAAATAGAACCCGAACTTGACATCTCTACATCTTTAGTGTGTAGCGGGCGCCACTGCGGAGCCAAAGAGTAAATAGATCCCGAAAGTGAAATCTCTACACCTTTAGTGTGTAGCGCGCGTCACTGTGGAGCCAAATAGTAAATAGATCCTGAAAGTGAAATCTCTATACCTTTAGTGTATAGCGGGCTCCACTGCAGAGCCAAAGAGTAAATTGAACCCGAACGTGAAATCTCTACACCTTTAGTGTATAGCGGGCGCCACTGCAGAGCCAAAGAGGAAATAGATCCCGAATGTGAAATCTCTACACCTTTAGTGCATAGCGGGCGCCAATGCGGAGCCGAAGAGTAAATAGAACCCGAACTTAACATCTCTACACATTTAGTGTGTAGCGGGCGCCACTGCAGAGCCAAAGAGTAAATAGAAACTGAACGTGAAATCTCTACACCTTTAGTGTATAGCGGGCACCACTGTGGAGCCAAAGAGTAAAAAGATCCCGAAGGTGAAATCTCTACACCTTTAGTGTATAGTGGGCTCCACTGTGGAGCCAAACAGTAAATAGATCCTGAACGTGAATTCTCTACACCTTTAGTGTATAGCGGGCGCCACTGCAGAGCCAAAGAGCAAATAGAACCTGAACCTGAAATCTCTACATCTTTAGTGTATAGCGGGCGCCACTGCGGAGCCGAAGAGTAAATAGAACCTGAACTTGACATCTCTACACCTTTAGTGTGTAGCTGGCGCCACTGCGGAGCCAAAGAGTAAATAGAAACCGAACATGAAATCTCTACACTTTTAGTGTATAGCGGGCGCCACTGTGGAGCCAAAGAGTAAATAGATCCTGAAAGTGAAATCTCTACACCTTTAGTGTATAGCGGGCTCTACTGCAGAGCCAAAGCGTAAATAGAACCCAAACGTGAAATCTCTACACCTTTAGTGTATAGCAGGTGCCACTGCAGAGCCAAAGAGTAAATAGATCCCGAACGTGAACTCTCTACACCTTTAGTGTATAGCTGGCCCACTGCAGAGCCAAAGAGTAAATAGATCCCGAACGTGAAAGCTCAACACCTTTAGTGTATAGCGGGAACCACTGCCGAGCCGAAGAGTAAATAGACCCCGAACTTGACATCTCTACACCTTTAGTGTGCAGCGGGCGCCACTGCGGAGCCAAAGAGTAAATAGATCCCGAATGTGAAATCTCTACACCTTTAGTGTATAGGGGGCGCCACTGTGGAGCCGGAGAGTAAATAGAACCTGAAATTGACATCTCTACACCTTTAGTGTGTAGCGGGCGCCACTGCGGAGCCAAAGAGTAAATAGAAACCGAACGTGAAATCTCTACACCTTTAGTGTATAGCGGGCGCCAATGCGGAGCCAAAGAGTAAATAGATCATGAACGCGAAATCTCAACACCTTTAGTGTATAGAGCACATCACTGTGGAGCCAAAGAGTAAATAGATCCCGAAAGTGAAATCTCTACACCTTTAGTGTATAGCGGGCACCACTGTGGAGCCAAAGAGTAAAAAGATCCCGAAGGTGAAATCTCTACACCTTTAGTGTATAGTGGGCTCCACTGTGGAGCCAAACAGTAAATAGATCCTGAACGTGAATTCTCTACACCTTTAGTGTATAGCGGGCGCCACTGCAGAGCCAAAGAGCAAATAGAACCTGAACCTGAAATCTCTACATCTTTAGTGTATAGCGGGCGCCACTGCAGAGCCGAAGAGTAAATAGACATCTCTACACCTTTAGTGTGTAGCTGGCGCCACTGCGGAGCCAAAGAGTAAATAGAAACCGAACATGAAATCTCTACACTTTTAGTGTATAGCGGGCGCCACTGTGGAGCCAAAGAGTAAATAGATCCTGAAAGTGAAATCTCTACACCTTTAGTGTATAGCGGGCTCTACTGCAGAGCCAAAGCGTAAATAGAACCCAAACGTGAAATCTCTACACCTTTAGTGTATAGCAGGTGCCACTGCAGAGCCAAAGAGTAAATAGATCCCAAACGTGAACTCTCTACACCTTTAGTGTATAGCTGGCCCACTGCAGAGCCAAAGAGTAAATAGATCCCGAACGTGAAAGCTCAACACCTTTAGTGTATAGCGGGAACCACTGCCGAGCCGAAGAGTAAATAGACCCCGAACTTGACATCTCTACACCTTTAGTGTGCAGCGGGCGCCACTGCGGAGCCAAAGAGTAAATAGATCCCGAATGTGAAATCTCTACACCTTTAGTGTATAGGGGGCGCCACTGTGGAGCCGGAGAGTAAATAGAACCTGAAATTGACATCTCTACACCTTTAGTGTGTAGCGGGCGCCACTGCGGAGCCAAAGAGTAAATAGAAACCGAACGTGAAATCTCTACACCTTTAGTGTATAGCGGGCGCCAATGCGGAGCCAAAGAGTAAATAGATCATGAACGCGAAATCTCAACACCTTTAGTGTATAGAGCACATCACTGTGGAGCCAAAGAGTAAATAGATCCCGAAAGTGAAATCTCTACACCTTAAGTGCATAGCGGGCTCCACTGCGGAGCCAAAGAGTAAATAGATCCTGAACGTGAAATCTATACACCTTTAGTGTATAGCGGGCTGTACTGCAGAGCCAAAGAGTAAATAGAACCCGAACGTGAAATCACTACACCTTTAGTGTATAGCAGGCGCCACTGCAGAGCCAAAGAGTAAATAGATCCCGAACGTGAAATCTCTTCACCTTTAGTGTATAGCGGGTGCCACTGCAGAGCTGAAGAGTAAACAGAACCCGAACTTGAGATCTCTACACCTTTAGTGTGTAGCGGGCACTACTGTGGAGCCAAAGAGTAAATAGATCCTGAAAGTGAAACATCTACACCTTTAGTGAAGAGCGGGCTCCACTGCGAAGCCAAAGAGTAAATAGAACCTGAGCGTGAAATCTCTACGCCTTTAGTGTATAGCGAGCGCCACTGCAGAGCCAAAGAGTAAATAGAACCCGAACGTGAAATCTCTACACCTTTAGTGTATAGCGGGCGCCACTGCGGAGCCGAAGAGTAAATAGAACCTGAACTTGACATCTCTAAACCATTAGTGTGTAGCAGATGCCACTGCGGAGCCAAAGAGTAAATAGAAACCAAACGTAAAATCTCTACACCTTTAGTGTATAGGGGGCGCCACTGTGGAGCCAAAGAGTAAATAGATCCTGAAAGTTAAATCTCTACACCTTTAGTATATAGCGGGCTCCACTGCAGAGCCAAAGAGTAAATAGATCCTGAACGTGAAATCTCTACACCTTTAGTGTGTAGCGCGTGTCACTGTGCAGCCAACGAGTAAATAGATCCCGAAAGTGAAATCACTACACCTTAAGTGTATAGCGGGCACCACTGCAGAGCCAAAGAGTAAATAGATCCTGAACGTGAACTCTCTACACCTTTAGTGTATAGCGGGCGCCACTGCAGAGCCAAGAGTAAATAGAACCCGAACATGAAATCTCTACACCTTTAGTGTTTATCGGGCGCCACTGCGGAGCCGAAGAGTAAATAGAACCTGAACTTGACATCTCTACACCTTTAGTGTGTAGCGGGCGCCACTGCGGAGCCAAAGAGTAAATAGAAACCGAACGTGAAATCTCTACACTTTTAGTGTATAGCGGGCGCCACTGCGGAGCCAAAGAGTAAATAGATCCTGAAAGTGAAATCTCTACACCTTTAGTGTATAGCGGGCTCCACTGCGGAGCCAAAGAGTAAATAGATCCTGAATGTGAAATCTCTACACCTTTAGTTTGTAGCACGCGTCACTGTGGAGCCAAAGAGTAAATAGATCCGAAAGTGAAATCTCTACACCTTAAGTGTATAGCGGGCTCCACTGCGGAGCCAAATAGTAAATAGATCCTGTACGTGAAATCTCTACACCTTTAGTGTATAGCGGGCGCCACTGTAGAGCCAAAGAGTAAATAGAAACCAAACTTGAAATCTCTACACCTTTAGTGTATAGCGGGCGCCACTGCAGTGCGAAAGAGTAAAGAGATCCCGAACGTGAAATCTCTACACCTTTAGTGTATAGCGGGCGCCACTGCTGAGCCGAAGAGTAAATAGAACCCCAACTTGACATCTCTAAACCTTTCGTGTGTAGCGGGAGCCACTGCGGAGCCAAAGAGTAAATAGAACCCGAACTTGACATTTCTACACATTTAGTGTGTAGCGGGCGCCACTGCAGAGCCAAAGAGTAAATAGAAATTGAACATGAAATCTCTACACCTTTAGTGTATAGTGGGCTCGACTGTGGAGCCAAAGAGTAAATAGAACCTGAATGTGAAATCTCTACACCTTTAGTGTATAGCGGGCGCCACTGCAGAGCCAAAGAGTAAATAGAACTCGAACATGAAATCTCTACACCTTTAGTGTATAGCGGGCGCCACTGCTGAGCCGAAGAGTAAATAAAACCCCAACTTGACATCTCTAAACCTTTCGTGTGTAGCGGGCGCCACTGCAGAGCCAAAGAGTAAATAGAAATTGAACATGAAATCTCTACACCTTTAGTGTATAGTGGGCACCACTGTGGAGCCAAAGAGTAAATAGATCCCAAAGGTGAAATCTCTACACCTTTAGTGTATAGTGGGCTCCACTGCGGAGCCAAAGAGTAAAGAGATCATGAAGGTGAAATCTCAACACCTTTAGTGTGTAGCGCGTGTCACTGTGGAGCCAACGAGTAAATAGATCCCGAAAGTGAAATCACTACACCTTAAGTGTATAGCGGGCACCACTGCAGAGCCAAAGAGTAAATAGATCCTGAACGTGAACTCTCTACACCTTTAGTGTATAGCGGGCGCCACTGCAGAGCCAAACAGTAAATAGAACCCGAACATGAAATCTCTACACCTTTAGTGTTTATCGGGCGCCACTGTGGAGCCGAAGAGTAAATAGAACCTGAACTTGACATCTCTACACCTTTAGTGTGTAGCGGGCGCCACTGCGGAGCCAAAGAGTAAATAGAAACCGAACGTGAAATCTCTACACTTTTAGTGTATAGCGGGCGCCACTGCGGAGCCAAAGAGTAAATAGATCCTGAAAGTGAAATCTCTACACCTTTAGTGTATAGCGGGCTCCACTGCGGAGCCAAAGAGTAAATAGATCCTGAATGTGAAATCTCTACACCTTTAGTTTGTAGCACGCGTCACTGTGGAGCCAAAGAGTAAATAGATCCGAAAGTGAAATCTCTACACCTTAAGTGTATAGCGGTCTCCACTGCGGAGCCAAATAGTAAATAGATCCTGTACGTGAAATCTCTACACCTTTAGTGTATAGCGGGTGCCACTGTAGAGCCAAAGAGTAAATAGAAACCGAACTTGAAATCTCTACACCTTTAGTGTATAGCGGGCGCCACTGCAGTGCGAAAGAGTAAAGAGATCCTGAACGTGAAATCTCTACACCTTTAGTGTATAGCGGGCGCCACTGCGGAGCCGAAGAGTAAATAGAACCCCAACTTGACATCTCTAAACCTTTCGTGTGTAGCGGGAGCCACTGCGGAGCCAAAGAGTAAATAGAACCCGAACTTGACATTTCTACACATTTAGTGTGTAGCGGGCGCCACTGCAGAGCCAAAGAGTAAATAGATCCCGAAAATGAAATATCTATACCTTTAGTGTATAGTGGGCTCGACTGTGGAGCCAAAGAGTAAATAGATCCTGAATGTGAAATCTCTACACCTTTAGTGTATAGCGGGCGCCACTGCAGAGCCAAAGAGTAAATAGAACTCGAACATGAAATCTCTACACCTTTAGTGTATAGCGGGTGCCACTGCTGAGCCGAAGAGTAAATAAAACCCCAACTTGACATCTCTAAACCTTTCGTGTGTAGCGGGCGCCACTGCAGAGCCAAAGAGTAAATAGAAATTGAACATGAAATCTCTACACCTTTAGTGTATAGTGGGCACCACTGTGGAGCCAAAGAGTAAATAGATCCCAAAGGTGAAATCTCTACACCTTTAGTGTATAGTGGGCTCCACTGCGGAGCCAAAGAGTAAAGAGATCATGAAGGTGAAATCTCAACACCTTTAGTGTGTAGCGCACGTCAATGTGGAGCCAAAGAGTAAATGGATCCTGAAAGTGAAATCTCTACACCTTAAGTGTATAGCGGGCTCCACTGAGGAGCCAAAGAGTAAATAGATTCTGAACGTGAAATCTCTTCACCTTTAGTGTATAGCTGGCGCCACTGCAGAGCCACAGAGGAAATAGATCCCGAATGTGAAATCTCTACACCTTTAGTGTATAGCCGGTGCCACTGTGGAGCAGTAGAGTAAATAGAACCCGAACTTGACATCTCTACACCTTTAGTGTGTAGCGGGCACCACTGCGGATCCAAAAAGGAAATAGATCCTGAAAGTGAAATCTCTACACCTTTAGTGCATAGCGGGCGCCACTGCGGAGCCGAAGAGTAAATAGAAACTGAACGTGAAATCTCTACACCTTTAGCGTATAGCGGGCACCACTGCAGAGCCAAAGAGTAAATAGATCCTGAAGGTGAAATCTCTACACCTTTAGTGTATAGTGGGCTCCACTGAGGAGCCAAACAGTAAATAGATCCTGAATGTGAAATCTCTACACCTTTAGTGTATAGCAGGCGCCACTGCAGAGCCAAAGAGTAAATAGAACCCGAACATGAAATCTCTACACCTTTAGTGTATAGAGGGCACCACTGCGGAGCCGAAGAGGAAATAGAACCTGAACTTGACATCTCTACACCTTTAGTGTGTAGCTGGCGCCACTGCGGAGCCATAGAGTAAATAGAAACCGAACGTGAAATCTCTACACCTTTAGTGTATAGCGGGCGCCACTGCAGAGCCAAAGAGGAAATAGATCCCGAATGTGAAATCTCTACACCTTTAGTGTATAGCCGGTGCCACTGCGGAGCCGAAGTGTAAATAGAACCCGAACTTGACATCTCTACATCTTTAGTGTGTAGCGGGCGCCACTGCGGAGCCAAAGAGGAAATAGATCATGAAAGTGAAATCTCTACACCTTTAGTGTATAGCGGGCTCCACTGCGGAGCCAAAGAGTAAATAGAAACTGAACTTGAAATTTCTACACGTTTAGTGTGTAGCAGGCGCCACTGCAGAGCCAAAGAGTAAATAGAGCCCGAAAGTGAAATCTCTACACCTTTAGTGTGTAGCGCGCGTCACTGTGGAGCCAAATAGTAAATAGATCCTGAAAGTGAAATCTCTATACCTTTAGTGTATAGCGGGCTCCACTGCAGAGCCAAAGAGTAAATAGAACCCGAACGTGAAATCTCTACACCTTTAGTGTATAGCGGGCGCCACTGCAGAGCCAAAGAGGAAATAGATCCCGAATGTGAAATCTCTACACCTTTAGTGCATAGCGGGCGCCACTGCGGAGCCGAAGAGTAAATAGAACCCGTACTTAACATCTCTACACATTTAGTGTGTAGCGGGCGCCACTGCAGAGCCAAAGAGTAAATAGAAACTGAACGTGAAATCTCTACACCTTTAGTGTATAGCGGGCACCACTGTGGAGCCAAAGAGTAAAAAGATCCCGAAGGTGAAATCTCTACACCTTTAGTGTATAGTGGGCTCCACTGTGGAGCCAAACAGTAAATAGATCCTGAACGTGAATTCTCTACACTTTTAGTGTATAGCGGGCGCCACTGCAGAGCCAAAGAGTAAATAGAACCCGAAAATAAAATCTCTACACCTTTAGTGTATAGCGGGCACCACTGCGGAGCCGAAGAGTAAATAGAACCTGAACTTGACATCTCTACACCTTTAGTGTATAGCGGGCTCCACTGCGGAGCCAAAGAGTAAATAGAAACTGAACTTGACATTTCTACAGGTTTAGTGTGTAGCAGGCGCCACTGCAGAGCCAAAGAGTAAATAGATCCCGAAAGTGAAATCTCTACACCTTTAGTGCATAGCGGGCGCCACTGCGGAGCCGAAGAGTAAATAGAAACTGAACGTGAAATCTCTACACCTTTAGCGTATAGCGGGCACCACTGCAGAGCCAAAGAGTAAATAGATCCTGAAGGTGAAATCTCTACACCTTTAGTGTATAGTGGGCTCCACTGAGGAGCTAAACAGTAAATAGATCCTGAATGTGAAATCTCTACACCTTTAGTGTATAGCAGGCGCCACTGCAGAGCCAAAGAGTAAATAGAACCCGAACATGAAATCTCTACACCTTTAGTGTATAGCGGGCGCCACTGCGGAGCCGAAGAGTAAATAGAACCTGAACTTGACATCTCTACACCTTTAGTGTGTAGCTGGCGCCACTGCTGAGCCATAGAGTAAATAGAAACCGAACATGAAATCTCTACACCTTTAGTGTATAGCGGGCGCCACTGCAGAGCCAAAGAGGAAATAGATCCCGAATGTGAAATCTCTACACCTTTAGTGTATAGCCGGTGCCACTGCGGAGCCGAAGAGTAAATAGAACCCGAACTTGACATCTCTACACCTTTAGTGTATAGCGGGCTCCACTGCGGAGCCAAAGAGTAAATAGAAACTGAACTTTAAATTTCTACACGTTTAGTGTGTAGCAGGCACCACTGCAGAGCCAAAGAGTAAATAGATCCCGAAAGTGAAATCTCTACACCTTTAGTGTGTAGCGCACGTCACTGTGGAGCCAAATAGTAAATAGATCCTGAAAGTGAAATCTCTATACCTTTAGTGTATAGCGGGCTCCACTGCAGAGCCAAAGAGTAAATAGAACCCGAACGTGAAATCTCTACACCTTTAGTGTATAGCGGGCGCCACTGCAGAGCCAAAGAGGAAATAGATCCCGAATGTGAAATCTCTACACCTTTAGTGCATAGCGGGCGCCAGTGCGGAGCCGAAGAGTAAATAGAACCCGTACTTAACATCTCTACACATTTAGTGTGTAGCGGGCGCCACTGCAGAGCCAAAGAGTAAATAGAAACTGAACGTGAAATCTCTACACCTTTAGTGTATAGCGGGCACCACTGTGGAGCCAAAGAGTAAAAAGATCCCGAAGGTGAAATCTCTACACCTTTAGTGTATAGTGGGCTCAACTGTGGAGCCGAACAGTAAATAGATCCTGAACGTGAATTCTCTACACTTTTAGTGTATAGCGGGCGCCACTGCAGAGCCAAAGAGTAAATAGAACCCGAACATGAAATCTCTACACCTTTAGTGTATAGCGGGCGCCACTGCGGAGCCGAAGAGTAAATAGAACCCGAACTTGACATCTCTACACCTTTAGTGTATAGCGGGCTCCACTGCGTAGCCAAAGAGTAAATAGATCCCGAAAGTGAAATCTCTACACCTTAAGTGTATAGCGGGCTCCACTGCGGAGCCAAATAGTAAATAGATCCTGTACGTGAAATCTCTACACCTTTAGTGTATAGCGGGCGCCACTGTAGAGCCAATGAGTAAATAGAAACCGAACGTGAAATCTCTACACCTTTAGTGTATAGCGGGCGCCACTGCAGTGTGAAAGAGTAAATAGATCCCGAACGTGAAATCTCTACACCTTTAGTGTATAGCGGGCGCCACTGCGGAGCCGAAGAGTAAATAGAACCCGAACTTGACATGTCTACACCTTTAGTGTATAGTGGGCTCCACTGTGGAGCCAAACAGTAAATAGATCCTGAACGTGAAATCTCTACACCTTTAGTGTATAGCGGGTGCCACTGCAGAGCCAAAGAGTAAATAGAACTCGAACATGAAATCTCTACACCTTTAGTGTATAGCGGGCGCCACTGCTGAGCCGAAGAGTAAATAGAACCTGAACTTGACATCTCTACACCTTTAGTGTGTAGCTGGCGCCACTGCGGAGCCAAAGAGTAAATAGAAACCGATCGTGAAATCTCTACACTTTTAGTGTATAGCGGGCGCCACTGTGGAGCCAAAGACTAAATAGATCCTGAAAGTGAAATCTCTACACCTTTAATGTATAGCGGGCTCTACTGCAGAGCCAAAGAGTAAATAGATCCTGAACGTGAAATCTCTACACCTTTAGTTTGTAGCACGCGTCACTGTGGAGCCAAAGAGTAAATAGATCCCGAAAGTGAAATCTCTACACCTTAAGTGTATAGCGGGCTCCACTGCAGAGCCAAATAGTAAATAGATCCTGTACGTGAAATCTCTACACCTTTAGTGTATAGCGGGCGCCACTGTAGAGCCAATGAGTAAATAGAAACCGAACGTGAAATCTCTACACCTTTAGTGTATAGCAGGTGCCACTGCAGTGTGAAAGAGTAAATAGATCCCGAACGTGAAATCTCTACACCTTTAGTGTATAGCGGGCACCACTGCGGAGCCGAAGAGTAAATAGAACCCAAACTTGACATCACTACACCTTTAGTGTGTAGCGGGTGCCACTGCAGAGCCAAAGAGTAAATAGAAACTGAACTTCACATTTCTACACGTTTAGTGTGTAGCAGGCGCCACTGCAGAGCCAAAGAGTAAATAGATCCCGAACGTGAAATCTCTGAACCTTTAGTGCATAGCGGGCGCCACTGCGGAGCCGAAGAGTAAATAGAACCCGAACTTGACATCTCTACACATTTAGTGTGTAGCGGGCGCCACTGCAGAGCCAAAGAGTAAATAGAAACTGAACGTGAAATCTCTACACCTTTAGTGTATAGTGAGCTCCACTGCGGAGCCAAAGAGTAAAGAGATCATGAAGGTGAAATCTCAACACCTTTAGTGTGTAGCGCGCGTCACTGTGGAGCCAAATAGTAAATAGATCCTGAAAGTGAAATCTCTATACCTTTAGTGTATAGCGGGCTCCACTGCAGAGCCAAAGAGTAAATAGAACCCGAACGTGAAATCTCTACACCTTTAGTGTATAGCGGGCGCCACTGCAGAGCCAAAGATGAAATAGATCCTGAAAGTGAAATCTCTGCACCTTTAGTGTATAGCGGGCTCCACTGCGGAGCCAAAGAGTAAATAGATCCCGAAAGTGAAATCTCTACACCTTAAGTGTATAGCGGGCTCCACTGCGGAGCCAAATAGTAAATAGATCCTGTACGTGAAATCTCTACACCTTTAGTGTATAGCGGGCGCCACTGTAGAGCCAATGAGTAAATAGAAACCGAACGTGAAATCTCCACACCTTTAGTGTATAGCGGGCGCCACTGCAGTGTGAAAGAGTAAATAGATCCCGAACGTGAAATCTCTACACCTTTAGTATATAGAGCACGTCACTGTGGAGCCAAAGAGTAAATGGATCCCGAAAGTGAAATCGCTACACCTTTAGTGTATAGTGGGCTCCACTGTGGAGCCAAACAGTAAATAGATCCTGAACGTGAAATCTCTACACCTTTAGTGTATAGCGGGTGCCACTGCAGAGCCAAAGAGTAAATAGAACTCGAAAATGAAATCTCTACACCTTTAGTGTATAGCGGGCGCCACTGCTGAGCCGAAGAGTAAATAGAACCTGAACTTGACATCTCTACACATTTAGTGTGTAGCTGGCGCCACTGCGGAGCCAAAGAGTAAATAGAAACCGATCGTGAAATCTCTACACTTTTAGTGTATAGCGGACGCCACTGTGGAGCCAAAGAGTAAATAGATCCTGAAAGTGAAATCTCTACACCTTTAATGTATAGCGGGCTCCACTGCAGAGCCAAAGAGTAAATAGATCCTGAACGTGAAATCTCTACACCTTTAGTTTGTAGCACGCGTCACTGTGGAGCCAAAGAGTAAATAGATCCCGAAAGTGAAATCTCTACACCTTAAGTGTATAGCGGGCTCCACTGCGGAGCCAAATAGTAAATAGATCCTGTACGTGAAATCTCTACACCTTTAATGTATAGCGGGCGCCACTGTAGAGCCAATGAATAAATAGAAACCGAACGTGAAATCTCTACACCTTTAGTGTATAGCAGGTGCCACTGCAGTGTGAAAGAGTAAATAGATCCAGAACGTGAAATCTCTACACCTTTAGTGTATAGCGGGCACCACTGCGGAGCCGAAGAGTAAATAGAACTCGAACTTGACATCTCTACACCTTTAGTGTGTAGCGAGCGCCACTGCAGAGCCAAAGAGTAAATAGAAACTGAACTTCACATTTCTACACGTTTAGTGTGTAGCAGGCGCCACTGCAGAGCCAAAGAGTAAATAGATCCCGAACGTGAAATCTCTACACCTTTAGTGCATAGCGGGCGCCACTGCGGAGCCGAAGAGTAAATAGAACCCGAACTTGACATCTCTACACATTTAGTGTGTAGCGGGTGCCACTGCAGAGCCAAAGAGTAAATAGAAACTGAATGTGAAATCTCTACACCTTTAGTGTATAGCGGGCACCACTGTGGAGCCAAAGAGTAAATACATCCCAAAGGTGAAATCTCTACACCTTTAGTGTATAGTGGGCTCCACTGCGGAGCCAAAGAGTAAAGAGATCATGAAGGTGAAATCTCAACACCTTTAGTGTGTAGAGCACGTCACTGTGGAGCCAAAGAGTAAATGGATCCCGAAAGTGAAATCTCTTCACCTTTAGTGTATAGCGGGCTCCACTGCAGAGCCAAAGAGTAAATAGAACCCGAACGTGAAATCTCTACACCTTTAGTGTATAGCGGGCGCCACTGCAGAGCCAAAGAGGAAATAGATCCTGTACGTGAAATCTCTACACCTTTAGTGTATAGCGGGCGCCACTGTAGAGCCAATGAGTAAATAGAAACCGAACGTGAAATCTCTACACCTTTAGTGTATAGCGGGCGCCACTGCAGTGTGAAAGAGTAAATAGATCCCGAACGTGAAATCTCTACACCTTTAGTGTATAGCGGGCGCCACTGCGGAGCCGAAGAGTAAATAGAACCCGAACTTGACATGTCTACACCTTTAGTGTATAGTGGGCTCCACTGTGGAGCCAAACAGTAAATAGATCCTGAACGTGAAATCTCTACACCTTTAGTGTATAGCGGGTGCCACTGCAGAGCCAAAGAGTAAATAGAACTCGAACATGAAATCTCTACACCTTTAGTGTATAGCGGGCGCCACTGCTGAGCCGAAGAGTAAATAGAACCTGAACTTGACATCTCTACACCTTTAGTGTGTAGCTGGCGCCACTGCGGAGCCAAAGAGTAAATAGAAACCGATCGTGAAATCTCTACACTTTTAGTGTATAGCGGGCGCCACTGTGGAGCCAAAGACTAAATAGATCCTGAAAGTGAAATCTCTACACCTTTAATGTATAGCGGGCTCTACTGCAGAGCCAAAGAGTAAATAGATCCTGAACGTGAAATCTCTACACCTTTAGTTTGTAGCACGCGTCACTGTGGAGCCAAAGAGTAAATAGATCCCGAAAGTGAAATCTCTACACCTTAAGTGTATAGCGGGCTCCACTGCAGTGCCAAATAGTAAATAGATCCTGTACGTGAAATCTCTACACCTTTAGTGTATAGCGGGCGCCACTGTAGAGCCAATGAGTAAATAGAAACCGAACGTGAAATCTCTACACCTTTAGTGTATAGCAGGTGCCACTGCAGTGTGAAAGAGTAAATAGATCCCGAACGTGAAATCTCTACACCTTTAGTGTATAGCGGGCACCACTGCGGAGCCGAAGAGTAAATAGAACCCAAACTTGACATCACTACACCTTTAGTGTGTAGCGGGTGCCACTGCAGAGCCAAAGAGTAAATAGAAACTGAACTTCACATTTCTACACGTTTAGTGTGTAGCAGGCGCCACTGCAGAGCCAAAGAGTAAATAGATCCCGAACGTGAAATCTCTGAACCTTTAGTGCATAGCGGGCGCCACTGCGGAGCCGAAGAGTAAATAGAACCCGAACTTGACATCTCTACACATTTAGTGTGTAGCGGGCGCCACTGCAGAGCCAAAGAGTAAATAGAAACTGAACGTGAAATCTCTACACCTTTAGTGTATAGTGGGCTCCACTGCGGAGCCAAAGAGTAAAGAGATCATGAAGGTGAAATCTCAACACCTTTAGTGTGTAGCGCGCGTCACTGTGGAGCCAAATAGTAAATAGATCCTGAAAGTGAAATCTCTATACCTTTAGTGTATAGCGGGCTCCACTGCAGAGCCAAAGAGTAAATAGAACCCGAACGTGAAATCTCTACTCCTTTAGTGTATAGCGGGCGCCACTGCAGAGCCAAAGAGGAAATAGATCCCGAATGTGAAATCTCTACACCTTTAGTGCATAGCGGGCGCCACTGCGGAGCCGAAGAGTAAATAGAACCCGTACTTAACATCTCTACACATTTAGTGTGTAGCGGGCGCCACTGCAGAGCCAAAGAGTAAATAGAAACTGAATGTGAAATCTCTACACCTTTAGTGTATAGCGGGCGCCACTGCAGAGCCAAAGAGTAAATAGAACCCGAACATGAAATCTCTACACCTTTAGTGTATAGCGGGCGCCACTGCGGAGCCGAAGAGTAAATAGAACCTGAACTTGACATCTCTACACCTTTAGTGTGTAGCTGGCCAAAGAGTAAATAGAAACCGAACGTGAAATCTCTACACTTTTAGTGTATAGCGGGCGCCACTGTGGAGCCAAAGAGTAAATAGATCCTGAAAGTGAAATCTCTGCACCTTTAGTGTATAGCGGGCTCCACTGCGGAGCCAAAGAGTAAATAGATCCCGAAAGTGAAATCTCTACACCTTAAGTGTATAGCGGGCTCCACTGCGGAGCCAAATAGTAAATAGATCCTGTACGTGAAATCTCTACACCTTTAGTGTATAGCGGGCGCCACTGTAGAGCCAATGAGTAAATAGAAACCGAACGTGAAATCTCCACACCTTTAGTGTATAGCGGGCACCACTGCAGTGTGAAAGAGTAAATAGATCCCGAACGTGAAATCTCTACACCTTTAGTATATAGAGCACGTCACTGTGGAGCCAAAGAGTAAATGGATCCCGAAAGTGAAATCGCTACACCTTTAGTGTATAGTGGGCTCCACTGTGGAGCCAAACAGTAAATAGATCCTGAACGTGAAATCTCTACACCTTTAGTGTATAGCGGGTGCCACTGCAGAGCCAAAGAGTAAATAGAACTCGAAAATGAAATCTCTACACCTTTAGTGTATAGCGGGCGCCACTGCTGAGCCGAAGAGTAAATAGAACCTGAACTTGACATCTCTACACATTTAGTGTGTAGCTGGCGCCACTGCGGAGCCAAAGAGTAAATAGAAACCGATCGTGAAATCTCTACACTTTTAGTGTATAGCGGACGCCACTGTGGAGCCAAAGAGTAAATAGATCCTGAAAGTGAAATCTCTACACCTTTAATGTATAGCGGGCTCCACTGCAGAGCCAAAGAGTAAATAGATCCTGAACGTGAAATCTCTACACCTTTAGTTTGTAGCACGCGTCATTGTGGAGCCAAAGAGTAAATAGATCCCGAAAGTGAAATCTCTACACCTTAAGTGTATAGCGGGCTCCACTGCGGAGCCAAATAGTAAATAGATCCTGTACGTGAAATCTCTACACCTTTAATGTATAGCGGGCGCCACTGTAGAGCCAATGAGTAAATAGAAACCGAACGTGAAATCTCTACACCTTTAGTGTATAGCAGGTGCCACTGCAGTGTGAAAGAGTAAATAGATCCAGAACGTGAAATCTCTACACCTTTAGTGTATAGCGGGCACCACTGCGGAGCCGAAGAGTAAATAGAACTCGAACTTGACATCTCTACACCTTTAGTGTGTAGCGAGCGCCACTGCAGAGCCAAAGAGTAAATAGAAACTGAACTTCACATTTCTACACGTTTAGTGTGTAGCAGGCGCCACTGCAGAGCCAAAGAGTAAATAGATCCCGAACGTGAAATCTCTACACCTTTAGTGCATAGGGGGCGCCACTGCGGAGCCGAAGAGTAAATAGAACCCGAACTTGACATCTCTACACATTTAGTGTGTAGCGGGTGCCACTGCAGAGCCAAAGAGTAAATAGAAACTGAATGTGAAATCTCTACACCTTTAGTGTATAGCGGGCACCACTGTGGAGCCAAAGAGTAAATACATCCCAAAGGTGAAATCTCTACACCTTTAGTGTATAGTGGGCTCCACTGCGGAGCCAAAGAGTAAAGAGATCATGAAGGTGAAATCTCAACACCTTTAGTGTGTAGAGCACGTCACTGTGGAGCCAAAGAGTAAATGGATCCCGAAAGTGAAATCTCTTCACCTTTAGTGTATAGCGGGCTCCACTGCAGAGCCAAAGAGTAAATAGAACCCGAACGTGAAATCTCTACACCTTTAGTGTATAGCGGGCGCCACTGCAGAGCCAAAGAGGAAATAGATCCCGAATGTGAAATCTCACCACTTTAGAGCATAGCGGGCGCCACTGCGGAGCCGAAGACTAAATAGAACCCGAACTTAACATCTCTACACATTTAGTGTGTAGCGGGCGCAACTGCAGAGCCAAAGAGTAAATAGATCCCGAAAGTGAAATCTCTACACCTTTAGTGTGTAGCGCGCGTCACTGTGGAGCCAAATAGTAAATAGATCCCGAAAGTGAAATCTCTATACCTTTAGTGTATAGCGGGCTCCACTGCAGAGCCAAAGAGTAAATAGAACCCGAACGTAAAATCTCTACACCTTTAATGTATAGCGGGCGCCACTGCAGAGCCAAAGAGGAAATAGATCCCGAATGTGAAATCGCTACACCTTTAGTGCATAGCGGGCGCCACTGCGGAGCCGAAGAGTAAATAGAACCCGTACTTAACATCTCTACACATTTAGTGTGTAGCGGGCGCCACTGCAGAGCCAAAGAGTAAATAGAAACTGAACGTGAAATCTCTACACCTTTAGTGTATAGCGGGCACCACTGTGGAGCCAAAGAGTAAAAAGATCCCGAAGGTGAAATCTCTACACCTTAAGTGTATAGTGGGCTCCACTGTGGAGCCAAACAGTAAATAGATCCTGAACGTGAATTCTCTGCACCTTTAGTGTATAGCGGGCGCCACTGCAGAGCCAAAGAGTAAATAGAACCCGAACATGAAATCTCTACACCTTTAGTGTATAGCGGGCGCCACTGAGGAGCCGAAGAGTAAATAGAACCTGAACTTGATATCTCTACACCTTTAGTGTGTAGCTGGCGCCACTGCGGAGCCAAAGAGTAAATAGAAACCGAACGTGAAATCTCTACACTTTTAGTGTATAGCGGGCGCCACTGTGGAGCCAAAGAGTAAATAGATCCTGAAAGTGAAATCTCTACACCTTTAGTGTATAGCGGGCTCCACTGCGGAGCCAAAGAGTAAATAGATCCCGAAAGTGAAATCTCTACACCTTAAGTGTATAGCGGGCTCCACTGCGGAGCCAAATAGTAAATAGATCCTGTACGTGAAATCTCTACACCTTTAGTGTATAGCGGGCGCCACTGTAGAGCCAATGAGTAAATAGAAACCGAACCTGAAATCTCTACACCTTTAGTGTATAGCGGGTGCCACTGCAGTGTGAAAGAGTAAATAGATCCCGAACGTGAAATCTCTACACCTTTAGTGTATAGCGGGCGCCACTGCGGAGCCGAAGAGTAAATAGAACCCGAACTTGACATCTCTACACCTTTAGTGTATAGTGGGCTCCACTGTGGAGTCAAACAGTAAATAGATCCTGAACGTGAAATCTCTACACCTTTAGTGTATAGCGGGTGCCACTGCAGAGCCAAAGAGTAAATAGAACTCGAACATGAAATCTCTACACCTTTAGTGTATAGCGGGCGCCACTGTGGAGCCAAAGAGTAAATAGATCCTGAAAGTGAAATCTCTACACCTTTAATGTATAGCGGGCTCCACTGCAGAGCCAAAGAGTAAATAGATCCTGAACGTGAAATCTCTACACCTTTAGTTTTTAGCACGCGTCACTGTGGAGCCAAAGAGTAAATAGATCCCGAAAGTGAAATCTCTACACCTTAAGTGTATAGCGGGCTCCACTGCGGAGCCAAATAGTAAATAGATCCTGTACGTGAAATCTCTACACCTTTAGTGTATAGCGGGCGCCACTGTAGAGCCAATGAGTAAATAGAAACCTAACGTGAAATCTCTACACCTTTAGTGTATAGCAGGTGCCACTGCAGTGTGAAAGAGTAAATAGATCCCGAACGTGAAATCTCTACACCTTTAGTGTATAGCGGGCACCACTGCGGAGCCAAAGAGTAAATAGAACCCGAACTTGACATCTCTACACCTTTAGTGTGTAGCGGGCGCCACTGCAGAGCCAAAGAGTAAATAGAAACTGAACTTCACATTTCTACACGTTTAGTGTGTAGCAGGCGCCACTGCAAAGCCAAAGAGTAAATAGATCCCGAACGTGAAATCTCTACACCTTTAGTGCATAGCGGGCGCCACTGCGGAGCCGAAGAGTAAATAGAACCCGAACTTGACATCTCTTCACATTTAGTGTGTAGCTGGCGCCATTGCGGGGCCAAAGAGTAAATAGAATCCGAACGTGAAATCTCTACACTTTTAGTGTGTAGCGCACGTCACTGTGGAGCCAAAGAGTAAATGGATCCCGAAAGTGAAATCTCTTCACCTTTAGTGTATAGCGGGCTCCACTGCAGAGCCAAAGAGTAAATAGAACCCGAACGTGAAATCTCTACACCTTTAGTGTATAGCGGGCGCCACTGCAGAGCCAAAGAGGAAATAGATCCCGAATGTGAAATCTCTACATCTTTAGTGTATAGCCAGTGCCACCGGGGAGCCGAAGAGTAAATAGAACCTGAACGTGAAATCTCTACACCTTTAGTGTATAGCGGGCACCACTGTGGAGCCAAAGAGTAAATAGATCCCAAAGGTGAAATCTCTACACCTTTAGTGTATAGTGGGCTCCACTGCGGAGCCAAAGAGTAAAGAGATCATGAAGGTGAAATCTCAAGACCTTTAGTGTGTAGCGCACGTCACTGTGGAGCCAAAGAGTAAATGGATCCCGAAAGTGAAATCTCTTCACCTTTAGTGTATAGCGGGCTCCACTGCAGAGCCAAAGAGTAAATAGAACCCGAACGTGAAATCTCTACACCTTTAGTGTATAGCGGGCGCCACTGCAGAGCCAAAGAGGAAATAGATCCCGAATGTGAAATCTCTACACCTTTAGTGTATAGCCAGTGCCACCGGGGAGCCGAAGAGTAAATAGAACCCGAACTTGACATCTCTACACCTTTAGTGTGTAGCGGGTGCCACTGCGGAGCCAAAGAGGAAATAGATCCTGAAAGTGAAATCTCTACAGCTTTAGTGTATAGCGGGCTCCACTGCGGAGCCAAAGAGTAAATAGAAACTGAACTTGAAATTTCTACACGTTTAGTGTGTAGCATGCGCCACTGCAGAGCCAAAGAGTAAATAGATCCCGAACATGAAATCTCTCCACCTTTAGTGTATAGCGGGCGCCACTGCGGAGCCGAAGAGTAAATAGAACCTGAACTTGACATATCTACACCTTTAGTGTGTAGCTGGCGCCACTGCGGAGCCAAAGAGTAAATAGAAACCGAACGTGAAACCTCTACACTTTTAGTGTAGAGCGGGCGCCACTCTGGAGCCAAAGAGTAAATAGATCCTGAAAGTGAAATCTCTATACCTTTAGTGTATAGCGGGCTCCACTGCAGAGCCAAAGAGTAAATAGAACCCGAACGTGAAATCTCTACACCTTTAATGAATAGCGGGCGCCACTGCAGAGCCAAAGAGGAAATAGATCCCGAATGTCAAATCTCTACACCTTTAGTGTATAGCCGGTGCCACTGCGGAGCCGAAGAGTAAATAGAACCCGAACTTGACATCTCTACATCTTTAGTGTGTAGCGGGCTCCACTGTAGAGCCAAAGAGTAAATAGAACCCGAACGTGAAATCTCTACACCTTTAGTGTATAGCGGGCGCCACTGCAGAGCCAAAGAGGAAATAGATCCCGAATGTGAAATCTCTACACCTTTAGTGTATAGCCAGTGCCACCGGGGAGCCGAAGAGTAAATAGAACCCGAACTTGACATCTCTACACCTTTAGTGTATAGCGGGCGCCACTGTAGAGCCAATGTGTAAATAGAAACCGAACGTGAAATCTCTACACCTTTAGTGTATAGCGGGCGCCACTGCAGTGTGAAAGAGTAAATAGATCCCGAACGTGAAATCTCTACACCTTTAGTGTATAGCGGGCGCCACTGCGGAGCCGAAGAGTAAATAGAACCCGAACTTGACATCTCTACACCTTTAGTGTATAGTGGGCTCCACTGCGGAGCCAAAGAGTAAAGAGATCATGAAGGTGAAATCTCAACACCTTTAGTGTGTAGAGCACGTCACTGTGGAGCCAAAGAGTAAATGGATCCCGAAAGTGAAATCTCTTCACCTTTAGTGTATAGCAGGCTCCACTGCAGAGCCAAAGAGTAAATAGATCCTGAACGTGAAATCTCTACACCTTTAGTGTATAGCGGGCGCCACTGTAGAGCCAATGAGTAAATAGAAACTGAACGTGAAATCTCTACACCTTTAGTGTATAGCGGGTGCCACTGCAGTGTGAAAGAGTAAATAGATCCCGAACGTGAAATCTCTACACCTTTAGTGTATAGCGGGCACCACTGCGGAGCCGAAGAGTAAATAGAAACTGAACTTCACATTTCTACACGTTTAGTGTGTAGCAGGCGCCACTGCAGAGCCAAAGAGTAAATAGATCCCGAACGTGAAATCTCTACACCTTTAGTGCATAGCGGGCGCCACTGCGGAGCCGAAGAGTAAATAGAACCCGAACTTGACATCTCTACACATTTCGTGTGTAGCGGGCGCCACTGCAGAGCCAAAGAGTAAATAGAACCTGAACGTGAAATCTCTACACCTTTAGTGTATAGCGGGCACCACTGTGGAGCCAAAGAGTAAATAGATCCCAAAGGTGAAATCTCTACACCTTTAGTGTATAGTGGGCTCCACTGCGGAGCCAAAGAGTAAAGAGATCATGAAGGTGAAATCTCAACACCTTTAGTGTGTAGCGCACGTCACTGTGGAGCCAAAGAGTAAATGGATCCCGAAAGTGAAATCTCTTCACCTTTAGTGTATAGCGGGCTCCACTGCAGAGCCAAAGAGTAAATAGAACCCGAACGTGAAATCTCTACACCTTTAGTGTATAGCGGGCGCCACTGCAGAGCCAAAGAGGAAATAGATCCCGAATGTGAAATCTCTACATCTTTAGTGTATAGCCAGTGCCACCGGGGAGCCGAAGAGTAAATAGAACCCGAACTTGACATCTCTACACCTTTAGTGTGTAGCGGGTGCCACTGCGGAGCCAAAGAGGAAATAGATCCTGAAAGTGAAATCTCTACAGCTTTAGTGTATAGCGGGCTCCACTGCGGAGCCAAAGAGTAAATAGAAACTGAACTTGAAATTTCTACACGTTTAGTGTGTAGCAGGCGCCACTGCAGAGCCAAAGAGTAAATAGATCCCGAACATGAAATCTCTCCACCTTTAGTGTATAGCGGGCGCCACTGCGGAGCCGAAGAGTAAATAGAACCTGAACTTGACATCTCTACACCTTTAGTGTGTAGCTGGCGCCACTGCGGAGCCAAAGAGTAAATAGAAACCGAACGTGAAATCTCTACACTTTTAGTGTAGAGCGGGTGCCACTCTGGAGCCAAAGAGTAAATAGATCCTGAAAGTGAAATCTCTATACCTTTAGTGTATAGCGGGCTCCACTGCAGAGCCAAAGAGTAAATAGAACCCGAACGTGAAATCTCTACACCTTTAATGAATAGCGGGCGCCACTGCAGAGCCAAAGAGGAAATAGATCCCAAATGTCAAATCTCTACACCTTTAGTGTATAGCCGGTGCCACTGCGGAGCCGAAGAGTAAATAGAACCCGAACTTGACATCTCTACATCTTTAGTGTGTAGCGGGCTCCACTGCAGAGCCAAAGAGTAAATAGAACCCGAACGTGAAATCTCTACACCTTTAGTGTATAGCGGGCGCCACTGCAGAGCCAAAGAGGAAATAGATCCCGAATGTGAAATCTCTACACCTTTAGTGTATAGCCAGTGCCACCGGGGAGCCAAAGAGTAAATAGAACCCGAACTTGACATCTCTACACCTTTAGTGTGTAGCGGGCGCCACTGCGGAGCCAAAGAGGAAATAGATCCTGTACGTGAAATCTCTACACCTTTAGTGTATAGCGGGCGCCACTGAAGAGCCAATGAGTAAATAGAAACTGAACTTGAAATTTCTACACGTTTAGTGTGTAGAAGGCGCCACTGCAGAGCCAAAGAGTAAATAGATCCCGAACATGAAATCTCTACACCTTTAGTGTATAGCGGGCGCCACTGCGGAGCCGAAGAGTAAATAGAACCTGAACTTGACATCTCTACACCTTTAGTGTGTAGCTGGAGCCACTGCGGAGCCAAAGAGTAAATAGAAACCGAACGTGAAATCTCTACACTTTTAGTGTACAGCGGGTGCCACTCTGGAGCCAAAGAGTAAATAGATCCTAAAAGTGAAATCTCTATACCTTTAGTGTGTAGCAGGCACCACTGCAGATCCAAAGAGTAAATAGATCCCGAAAGTGAAATCTCTACACCTTTAGTGCATAGCGGGCGCCACTGCAGAGCCAAAGAGGAAATAGATCCCGAATGTGAAATCTCTACACCTTTAGTGTATAGCCGGTGCCACTGCAGAGCCAAAGAGTAAATAGAACCTGAACATGAAATCTCTACACCTTTAGTGTATAGCGGGCACCACTGCTGAGCCGAAGAGTAAATAGAATCTGAACTTGACATCTCTACACCTTTAGTGTGTAGCGGGCGCCACTGCAGAGCCAAAGAGTAAATAGAAACTGAATGTGAAATCTCTACACCTTTAGTGTATATCGGGCACCACTGTGGAGCCAAAGAGTAAATAGATCCCGAAGGTGAAATCTCTACACCTTTAGTGTATATTGGGCTCCACTGTGGAGCCAAACAGTAAACTGATCCTGAACGTGAAATCTCTACACCTTTAGTGTATAGCAGGCGCCAATGCAGAGCCAAAGAGTAAATAGAACCCGAACTTGACATCTCTACACCTTTAGTGTGTAGCTGGCGCCACTGCAGAGCCAAAGAGTAAATAGAAACCGAACGTGAAATCTCTACACTTTTATTGTATAGCGGGCGCCACTGTGGAGCCAAAGAGTAAATAGATCCTGAAAGTGAAATCTCTACACCTTTAGTGTATAGCGGGCTCCACTGCAGAGCCAAAGAGTAAATAGATCCTGAACGTGAAATCTCTACACCTTTAGTTTGTAGCACGCGTCACTGTGGAGCCAAAGAGTAAATAGATCCCGAACGTGAAATCTCTACACCTTTAGTGTATAGCGGGCGCCACTGCAGAGCCAAAGAGTAAATAGATCTTGAATGTGAAATCTCTACACCTTTAGTGTATAGCTGGTGCCACTGCAGAGCCGAGGAGTAAATAGAACCCGAACTTGACATCTCTACACCTTTAGTGTGTAGAGGGCACCACTGCGGAGCCAAAGAGTAAATAGATCCTGAAAGTGAAATCTCTACACCTTTAGTGTATAGCAGGCTCCACTGCGGAGCCAAAGAGTAAATAGATCCTGAACGTGAAATATCTACACCTTTAGTGTATAGCGAGCACCACTGCAGAGCCAAAGAGTAAATAGAACCCGAACGTGAAATCTCTACACCTTTAGTATATAGCGGGCGCCACTGCAGAGCCAAAGAGTAAATAGATCCCGAACGTGAAATCTCTACACCTTTAGTGTATAGCGGGTGCCACTGCAGAGCCAAAGAGTAAATAGATCCCGAACATGAAATCTCTACACCTTTAGTGTATAGCGGGCGCCACTGTGGAGCCAAAGAGTAAATAGAAACCGAACGTGAAATCTCTACACCTTTAGTGTATAGCGGGCGCCACTGTGGAGCCAAAGAGTAAATAGAAACCGAACGTGAAATCTCTACACCTTTAGTGTATAGCAGGCACCATTTTGGAGCCAAAGAGTAAATAGATCCCGAAAGTGAAATCTCTACAACTTTAGTGTATAGCGGGCTCCCCTGCGGAGCCAAAGAGTAAATAGATCCTGAACATGAAATCTCTACACCTTTAGTGTGTAGCGCGCGTCACTGTGGAGCCAAATAGTAAATAGATCCTGAAAGTGAAATCTCTATACCTTTAGTGTATAGCGGGCTCCACTGCAGAGCCAAAGAGTAAATAGAACCCGAACGTGAAATCTCTACACCTTTAGTGTATAGCGGGCACCACTGCAGAGCCAAAGAGGAAATAGATCCCGAATGTGAAATCTCTACACCTTTAGTGTATAGCCCGTGCCACTGGGGAGCCGAAGAGTAAATAGAACCCGAACTTGACATCTCTACATCTTTAGTGTGTAGCGGGTGCCACTGCAGAGCCGAGGAGTAAATAGAACCCGAACTTGACATCTCTACACCTTTAGTGTGTAGAGGGCGCCACTGCGGAGCCAAAGAGTAAATAGATCCTGAAAGTGAAATCTCTACACCTTTAGTGTATAGCGGGCTCCACTGCGGAGCCAAAGAGTAAATAGATCCTGAACGTGAAATATCTACACCTTTAGTGTATAGCGAGCACCACTGCAGAGCCAAAGAGTAAATAGAACCCGAACGTGAAATCTCTACACCTTTAGTATATAGCGGGCGCCACTGCAGAGCCAAAGACTAAATAGATCCCGAACGTGAAATCTCTACACCTTTAGTGTATAGCGGGTGCCACTGCAGAGCCAAAGAGTAAATAGATCCCGAACATGAAATCTCTACACCTTTAGTGTATAGCGGGCGCCACTGCGGAGCCGAAGAGTAAATAGAACCCGAACTTGACATCTCTACACCTTTAGTGTGTAGCGGGCGCCACTGCGGAGCCAAAGAGTAAATAGAAACCGAACGTGAAATCTCTACACCTTTAGTGTATAGCAGGCACCATTTTGGAGCCAAAGAGTAAATAGATCCCGAAAGTGAAATCTCTACACCTTTAGTGTATAGCGGGCTCCCCTGCGGAGCCAAAGAGTAAATAGATCCTGAACGTGAAATCTCTACACCTTTAGTGTGTAGCGTGCGTCACTGTGGAGCCAAATAGTAAATAGATCCTGAAAGTGAAATCTCTATACCTTTAGTGTATAGCGGGCTCCACTGCAGAGCCAAAGAGTAAATAGAACTTGAACGTGAAATCTCTACACCTTTAGTGTATAGCGGGCACCACTGCAGAGCCAAAGAGGAAATAGATCCCGAATGTGAAATCTCTACACCTTTAGTGTATAGCCGGTGCCACTGCGGAGCTGAAGAGTAAATAGAACCTGAACTTGACATCTCTACATCTTTAGTGTGTAGCGGGCGCCACTGCGGAGCCAAAGAGGAAATAGATCCTGAAAATGAAATCTCTACACCTTTAGTGCATAGCGGGCTCCACTGCGGAGCCAAAGAGTAAATAGAAACTGAACTTGAAATTTCTACACGTTTAGTGTGTAGCAGGCGCCACTGCAGAGCCAAAGAGTCAATAGATCCCGAAAGTGAAATCTCTACACCTTTAGAGCATAGCGGGCGCCACTGCAGAACCGAAGAGTAAATAGAACCCGAACTTGACATCTATACACCTTTAGTGTGTAGAGGGTGCCACTGCGGAGCCAAAGAGTAAATAAATCCTGAAAGTGAAATCTCTACACCTTTAGTGTATAGCGGGCACCACTGCGGAGCCGAAGAGTAAATAGATCCTGAACGTGAAATCTCTACACCTTTAGTGTATAGCGAGCGCCACTGCAGAGCCAATGAGTAAATAGAACCCGAACGTGAAATCTCTACACCTTTAGTATATAGCGGGCGCCACTGCAGAGCCAAAGAGTGAATAGATCCTGAACGTGAAATCTCTACACCTTTAGTGTATAGCGGGCTCCACTGCAGAGCCGAAGAGTAAATAGAACCCGAACTTGACAACTCTACAACTTTAGTGTGTTACGGGCACCACTGCGGAACCAAAGAGTAAATAGAAACTGAACTTGAAATCTCTACACCTTTAGTATATAGCGGGCGCCACTGCAGAGCCAAAGAGTAAATAGATCCTGAACGTGAAATCTCTACACCTTTAGTGTATAGCGGGCTCCACTGCAGAGCCGAAGAGTAAATAGAACCCGAACTTGACAACTCTACAACTTTAGTGTGTAGCGGGCGCCACTGCGGAGCCAAAGAGTAAATAGAACCCACATGTGAAATCTCGACACCTTTAGTGTATAGCGGGTGCCAATGCAGAGCCAAAGAGCAAATAGATTCCGAACTTAACATCTCTACCCCTTTTAGTATATACCGGGCGCCACTACGGATCCAAAGAGTAAATAGAATCCAAATTTGAAATCTCTACACCTTTACTGTGTAGCGGGTGCCACTGCTGAGCCAAAGAGTAAATAGATCCCAAACATGAAATCTCTACACCTTTAGTGTACAGCGGGCTCCACTGCGGAGCCAAAGAGTAAATAGGTCCCAAATGTGAAATCTCTACACTTTTAGTGTATAGCGGGCGCCACTGCGGAGCTAAAAAGTAAATAGAACCTGAATGTGAAATCTCTACACTTTTAGTGTATACCGGGCGCCACTGCGGAGCTAAAAATTTAATAGAACCTGAATGTGAAATCTCTACACCTTTTGTGAACAGCGGGCTCCACTGCGGAGCCAAAGAGTAAATAGAACCCAAATGTAAATCTCTACACCTTTAGTGTATAGCGGGCTCCACTGCGGAGCCAAAGTGTAAATAGATCCTGAACGTAAAATCTGTACACCTTTTGTGTACAGTGGGCACAATGCGGAGCTATAGAGTAAATAGAACCCAAACGTGAAATCTCTACACCTTTAGTGTATAGCGGGCGCTACTGCGGAGCCAAAGGGTAAATAGATTCCGAACGTGAAATCTCTACACCTTTAGTGTATAGCGGGCACCACTGCGGAGCCAAAGAGTAAATAGATCCCAAACGTGAAGTCTCTACACCTTTAGTGTGTAGCGGGCGCCACTGCTGAGCCATTGGGATGCAGTGATGTGTTAAAGATCTCAACAGGTCTCTGAAGACAGGAAAGACCCTATGCCAAGGATCAGTTTCCCAAACAAATAAGGACTCCATCTCCCATGATCCACCTCTCCTAAAGATAGAAATCCCAGAGGAGATCTGGGAAACTCAATTCAACCACAGATCCATGCCAGAAAGACTAGGGGGTGTTCCCCTAATCATCTGACTGAACTTCATTTCCCGCCCCAAAGAAGACATCTGCGCCTCTCTTCCATTGACCACTGAGAGGGGCAGAGCGAAGCACACATTTTCCCTGTGCAACAACCAGACACACACAGAGGGGACTCCTTCTTCCACACATTACGGGGAAACTTCAGGAAATTGAAACTCATGTTCATTGCAGCTACAACTACGTCAGAAAGAGTCTCCTACGGAAACTTTTACTATCGAGGGATAGTCCAACAAATGTTTTCCATTGAAAAAATATCCATCGAATGCCTATTTATGGGGGTAAAGGGTTAATTTTGTTCCGGGTGGGTTTTTAAGGGTTCAAAACAGAGGGTTTGGGGGACCCACCCTTAAAAATAAAAAAATAAAAAATAAATGCATTTGATGGACATTTTTTCGATGCAAATGATTCGATGGAGCTATTCCTCAATGGAAAAAGTTCTATGGAAAGACATGTAACCCACCTGACCTTTCCAGTCGCTCTGGGAAGAGCTATCCAGTCAGGCTCTATCCACGGGCCAACTCATAGGACAGTGGGACAGCAGTAAAGTGCAGAGCTGGCAAGGTATAGCAGTGAAGAGGTGGAGAACTGCTGGAAACTGAGGCAAGGACAGTGGAGTGGAGTAGAGTTCCATCAGAGGAGTGAGGAGGATGACTGTGTGGCTTGGAAAGTGGAAGACGGTGGAGTGAAAGAGAAACCCAGAGACCAGAAGAAGCTGAAGTGAGAGACAAAACGCACAGACTGAGGATGGTGGAGTGAAAGAGTAAACCCGTGGAACAGAATACGGTAAAACAAAAGACAAACAAAACCCACACAGTGGCGGATGGTGGAGTGCTAGAGAAACTGAAAACCCAGAGAATGGAAGACAGTAAAACAAGGGGCAAAATCCAGAGACTGGAGGAAGGTGGGTGGAGTGAAAGAGAAAACCAGGAGAAAGGAAGAAGGTAAAATGAAGGTCAAAATCCAGAGAGTGGAAGATGGTGGAGTGATCGAGAGACCAAGAGACCAGATGAAGGTGGATTGAAAAGGAAAACCCGGAGAATAGAAGACGGTAAAACAAAGGGCAAAACTCAGAGACTGGAGGATAGTGGAGTGATAGAGAAAACCAAGAGAATGGAAGAAGTTAAAACAAAGAACAAAACCCAGAGAATGGATGGTGGTGGAGTGATAGAGAAAACCAAGAGAATGGAAGAAGTTAAAACAAAGAACAAAACCCAGAGAATGGATGGTGGTGGAGTGATCGAGAGACCAAGAGACCAGAGGAAGGTGGATTGAAAAGGAAAACCCAAAGAATAGAAGACGGTAAAACAAAGGGCAAAACTCAGACTGGAGGATGGTGGAGTGATAGAGAAAACCAAGAGAATGGAAGAAGTTAAAACAAAGAACAAAACCCAGAGAATGGATGGTGGTGGAGTGATAGAGAAAACCAAGAGAATGGAAGAAGTTAAAATAAAGAACAAAACCCAGAGAATGGATGGTGGTGGAGTGATCGAGAGACCAAGAGACCAGATGAAGGTTGATTTGGAAGAGAAAACCCAGAGAATCGAAGAAGGTAAAACGAAGGACAAAACCGAGACAGTGGAGGATGGTGGAGTGGTCGAGAAACCAAGAACCCAAGAAGAAACCCAGAGAATGGAAGAACGTAAAACAAAGAACAAAACCCAGAGACTGGGGTAGGGTGGAGTGATAGAGAAACCAAAAGACCACAGTAAGGTGGAGTGAAAGAAACAACCCAGAGAATAGAAGAAGGTAGAAGAAGGTAAAACAAAGGTAAAACAAAGGACAAACAGAACCCAGAGAGAGGAGGATGATGGAGTGAAAGTGAAAACCATGTGACCAGTGGATGGTGGAGTGAAATAGAAAACCCATAAACTAGTAGAAGGAGTGAAAGCAAAAACCCAGAGACTGAAAGAAGGTGGTGAGAAAGAGAAAATGCAGGGACCAGGGGATGATGACATGAAAGAGAATACCCAGAGACTAGAAGAAGATGGAGTGAAAGCAAAAACCCAGAGTTTGGAGGAACGTTATGCTATGTTATGTTATTGCGATTTATACAGTGCACCACTACCATTTTCATGGTTTCCAGGTGCTTTGTCTGATCTGAAAATAAAGGAGGGATGTGAAAGGTTAGTTAGTGGGATGGAGGGGGGAGTGCAAGAGTGCTGTTGGCAGCTTCAGTTTAGAAAACATACGCTTTATTTCATTCGAGCAGCCTGGTTTCGGTTTGTTCAATTTAATTTTCATTTTTGTTTAGTTGTTTAAGGGATGCATGGTATCTCAAGTATGACATTGACACAAAAGGTACAATCTGTAAAACCTTTATTCATTTTTTGGGGTTTGGAAAAACTCCTACTCTGCCCTGTAACCAGGATGGGACAAGTCTCTACCATCAAATTATAAAGAAAACAGTCCTAGTTGAGTCTGTAAAATCAAAATGGTCTACCCTAACAAGAACCTAATGCCTGCCCTATCTGTTGTACAAAAAGCGTGTAAAGGAGAATATGTATGCAAATGAAAATCAGTGTAAGAATATAAAGAATAAATGTGGCTGAGTCAGCTCTCCTGCCGACGTTAGACAGCACGGAGTAAGGCGGTCCCCGTAGACAGGATGACACACTCTGGCTCAGGCTCCCAAAACAAAGGCAGTTCAATACGTGGATCGATGCTGATCTGGTCTTCCACATTAAAGTCTCTCGTTCCAGCTTTCAAAACATAGTTCAACAATAAGCTAATGCTGGTCTCCCTCAGTTGGGCCAGTTCACGTAATTCTCTCTCAGTTGGGCTTGGACCTTTTAAACACAACACTTACAGGGGTTCCCTTCCCCAAGCTTAATTCACATCCTTTAGGTGTTCCCTTCCCCTAATTTATCACACTTCCGGTCTCCCTCAGTCAGACTCAGACCTTTTCCTGATGTTGAAGACTTTCGAATGTGTGTGGCTTTTACTATAGACCTCCGCAGGACCACTTCGACTATCCCTTCAGCTCACACTCTTGTGTTATTTGCCATAGTGTCTCTTGGTCTGGGTAGTTCGATGTCATAAGCATGAAAGTTCAATGTTCACCTTTTTACTCCTCCCCTTTTTCCCTGGGTTAATTTTGATCACTTTGCTTTTTATAGTTCATTCACTTTATCACTTAATAACAAAAACATTTCTCTTTTCACTGAGACTTTCGAGTGGGCTACTTCCTTTTGCCAGACCACTTCGCTACTCAGTATCGCTGGTTTCAGAGCTATCAGTAATTCAAAGTTCATCACAGGTCTGCCTTCCTCAGCGTCTCATCAACACGTGTGCAGCCTTCAATTGTGCAATATAATGTTGCAACTTCAATCTTGTCTTTACAAACACTGGTCTTTCATGTTGCTTGCCAACTCATCGGCTGTGTGCACTTCTTTCTTGTCTTTACAGTTTTTAATTCATTAGTCAAGGTTAATACCACAGGCTTTGCCTCGCCTCCCCAACTCTGCCATTCACCCAAGGGGGTCGCTGGCATCCTTGAAACACATTTCAGCCTTCTTGTCTGGGATTTGGCCTACTCCAAATGTCTTTCACAGCCTTTTGAAGGCAACAATCTACTGCAGGGAACTCCTGGGGTTCTCCACCCATGGCTCTCGTTCCTCTGTCGTTCGCTCTGCTCCAGTAGGTTTACTTCCACCCTGGAAGTTCTGCTCCTTCTCGTGTTCCACCTTGCTCAGAGTTTGTCTCTATGTTCCACCATTTATCCGTGTGGGGAGAGCAGAGGTATGATCAGGGTATCAGATGAATGCACTTATGCCGGACTTTGCCTGACCCAATAAGCGGGACAAGTCCAATGAGATATGTAAGGTTGGCCTTTTTACTCTCAGTCGCCTTCTTCCTCGGCCGAGTGTTTGTGTAGAAGGAGAGGGGGTTGGGACACTGGAGAATCCTATAAAATAGGATGGGCCACGGGTAAGGGAAAGGGGCAATACCGTGTCTCACCATAGGTCACCTCACCCCCACTCCAGAAGAACTCTCACCCAGGTGATCCTCCCGCACTGGTCAACCTCAGGGTCTGGATCCAAAGGCGATGGCCATGCCCTGGCTACCTGATAGGGAGATCCCCAGGGACTAGTAGGTGAGGCACCCTTTGGTTTCTCACAGGTGCCTCTCCTTGAGTTGTGGTTAGCTGTTTCTCTTCCATTATACTTCTTCATTAGAAGGTGGAGAGAAAGAAAATCCAGAGACTCGAAGAGGTCAGATTCAAAGAGAAAATTAAAGGAGTGAAGGGGGGAGAAGAGAAAGAGAAAACTGAAAGAGTGTATAAAGGAAGAGAAGAATACCAAAGGGGAGTGGAAGAGAGTGTGCGTAGTAGCGCACCCCAAGAAGAGAAGAAGTTGAGCAACAGGGAAGAAGGTCAGAGTCAGTGGCCCATGAAAAGATGGAAACGATGGCCTGTGAAAAAGCAATACCATTAAATGGAATGATGGTGGACAAATACAGAGTAAAAGGTGAAAAGGTAGAAGCTCTGGCCTAAGAGATAACACAGAAAGAATGGTCCAAACCACAGGTCCAGGGAGAATGCAAGCCACACGAGTGTTGGGGGCACAAACCAAGGGAGTAGACAAGCCAGAAGAGACACCTGGACACAAGCCCAGGGAGTATACCACCCAGAAGAGTGGCCTGGACTTGAGCACAGGGAGTATACACAAAGCCAGGGAGTATTCAAGTCAGAAGAGTTGCCTGGACACAAGCCCAGGGAGTGTACAGAGCATACAAGCTAGAGGAGTGGCTTGGACAAAAGCCCAGGGAGTATGCAAGCCATAAGAGTCACCTGAAATCCAGCTCAGGGAGAATACAAGCCAGAAAAGTGGCTTGGAAATGAGCCAAGGGCGAATACAAGCCAGAAGCCTGTCCTTGATGCGAGCCTAGGGAGCATACAAGTCATAAGAGTGGCCTGGTTACAAGCCCAAACAGTATACAGGCCAGAGGTTTGCTCTGGACATGATCACAGGCAGTATACAAGCCAGAAGAGTCGCCTGGACACAAGCCCAGGGAGAATACAAGCCAGAAGAGTGGCCTGTACAGTACCCTAGGTACAATGCAAGCCAGAAGAGTGTTCTGGGCACAGGCCCAGGGAGTATACAATCCAGAAAAGTGTCATGGATATGTTCCAGGGAGCATACCACCCGGAAGAGTGGCCTGGGCACTAGTACAGGGAGTATACAAAAACCCACGGAGTATATAAGCCTGAAGAGTTGCCTAGACACAAGCCTAGGGAGTGTACATAGCATACAAGCCAGAAGCGTGGCCTGGGCACAAGTCCAGGGAATATACAAGCCAGATGAGTGGCCTGAAAATGGGCCCAGGAAGAATACAAGCCAAAAGAATGGCCTTCACACAATCCCAGTGAGCATACAAGCCATAAGAGTGGCCTGGACATGAGCCCAGGGAGTATACAAGCCATAGGAGTGGCTCCAACACTAGCAACAGGAGTAAACAAGCCAGAAGAGTGGCCTTGACAATGGCCCAGAGAGTATACCAGTCAGAAGAGTTGTCTGGACACAAGCCCAGGGAGTATACAAGCCAGAAGAAGAGTGGCCTAGACATGAGCCCAGCGAGAATACAAGCCAGAATAGTCACCTGGACACAATCCCAGGGAGTATACAAGCCAGATGAGTGGCTTGGACATGTGCCTGGCGAGCATACAAGCCAGGAGAGTGACCTGGACACTAACCCAGGGAGTATACAAGCCAGAAGAGTGGCCTGGACACAGGCCCAGGGAGCATACAAGCCAAATGAGGGGCCTGGTCACAAGCCAAGGGAGTATAAAAGGCAGAAGAGTGGCCTGGACACTAGCCCAGGGAGTATTCAAGCCAGAAGAGTCGCCTGGACATGCACCTAAGGCGTAAAAAAGGCAGAAGAGTGGCATGGAGAGGACCCTAGAGAGTATACAAGCCAGAAGAATGGATTGGACACTAGCCCCAGGAGTTTATAAGCCAGATGAGTGGCCTGGACACAAGCCCAGGAAGTATA
Organism: Ambystoma mexicanum; assembly: GCF_040938575.1. Taxonomy (NCBI): domain Eukaryota; kingdom Metazoa; phylum Chordata; class Amphibia; order Caudata; family Ambystomatidae; genus Ambystoma; species Ambystoma mexicanum. Next base: position 56,942,179 of record NC_090929.1, on the reverse strand, counting down.
CAAACCAGAGGAGTGGCCAGGACACAAGCCCAGGTAGAATACAAGCCAGAATAGTCACCTGGACACGAGCCCAGCAAGCATGCAAGACTGAAGAGTGGCCTAGGCATTAGCATAGGGAGTATACTAGCCAGAAGAGTGACCCGGACACTAACCCACAGAGTATACAAGCCCGAAGAGTGGCCTGGAGACAAGCCCGGGAACAAAATACACCAGAAGAGGGGGCTGGGCATGAGACCAGGGAGCATACAAGCCAGAAGAGTGGCCTGGATATGAGCCCTGGGAGAATACTAGCCAGGGGAGGGCCTGGACACGAGCCCTGGGAGTAGACAACCCAGAAGAGTGGCCTGGATACAAGCCCAGGGAGAATACAAGCCAGAAGAGCGGACTGGACACAAGCTTAGGAAGTATAGAAGCCAGAAGAGTGGGCGGGACAGGGAGGATACAAGCCAGTGGCCTGGAAACAGGCCCATGGAGCATTCAAGTTAGAAGAATAGCCCAGACTCAAGCCCTGGGGGTATACATGCTAGAAGAGTGGCCTGGACTTGAGTCCAGAAAGTATACAAGCCAGAAGAGTGGCCTGGACATATGCCCAGGGAGAATACAAGCCGGAAGAGTGGCCTGAACATAGGCTAGGGAGAATAGAAGCCAGAAGAGGGGCCTGCACATGAGCCCAGAGAGTATACCAGCCAGAAGAGTTGTCTGGACACAAGCCCAGGGAGTATACAAGCCAGATGAAGAGTGGCCTAGACACGAGCCCAGGCAGAATATAAGCTAGAGGAGTGGCCTGGACACTATCCCAGGGAGTATACAAGCCAGAAGAGTGGCCTGGACATGAGCCCAGGGAGAATACAAGCCAGAATAGTCACCTAGACATAATCCCAGGGAATATACAAGCCAGATGAGTGGCCTGAACATGTACCTGGTGAGTATACAAGCCAGATGAGGGACCTGGACACTAACCCAGGGAGTATACAAGCCAGAAGAGTGGCCTGGACACAGGCCCAGGGAGTATACAAGCCAGAGAAGTGTCCTGGACATAAGCTCAGGGAGTATACAAGCCAGAAAAGTGGCCTGTACCCGAACCCAGGGAGTATACAAGCCAAACGAGGGGCCTGGTCACAAACCAAGGGAGTATAAATGGCAGAAGAGTGGCCTGGACACTAGCCCAGGGAGTATTCAAGCCAGATGCGTCACCTGGACATGCACCCAAGGAGTAAACAAGGCAGAAGAGTGGCATGGACACAGGCCCAGGGAGATTACAAGCCAGAAGAGTGGCCTGGAGAGGAGCCTAGAGAGTATACAAGCCAGAAGAATGGATTGGACACTAGCCCCAGGAGTTTATAAGCCAGACGTGTGGCCTGGACACAAGCCCAGGAAGTATACAAGCCATAGGAGTGGCCGGGACACAAGCCCAGGTAGAATACAAGCGAGAATAGTAACCTGGACACAAGCCCAGGGAGCATGCAGGCCTGAAGAAGGGCCTATGCATTAGCATAGGGAGTATACAAGCCCGAAGAGTGTCCTGGAGACAAGCCCAGGGACAATATAAACCAGAAGAGTGGGCTGGGCATAAAACCAGGGAGAATACAAGCCAGAAGAGTCAGCTGGAAAGGATACCAGGGACAATACAAGCCAGAAGAGCGGCATGGACACGAGCCCAGGGAGAATACTAGCCAGAAGAGTGGACTGGACACAAGCTCAGCAAGTATAGAAGCCAGAAGAGTGGCCGGGACACTACCCCAGGGAGGATACAAGCCAGTGGCCTGGAAACAGGCCCATGGAGCATATAAGTTAGAAGAATAGCCTAGACTCAAGCCCTGGGGGTATACATGCCAGAAGAGTGGCCTGGACATGAGCCCAGAAAGTATACAAGCCAGAAGAGTGGCTGGACATATGCCCAGGGAGAATAGAAGTCCGAAGAGTGGCCAGAAGAGAGGCCTGGACATGAGCCCAGGGAGAATACAAGCCAGAATAGTCAGCTGGACACGAGCCGAGGGAGAATTCAAGCCAGAGGAGTAGTCTGGACACGAGCCCAGGGAGAATACTAGCCCAAAGAGTGGCCTGAACACAAACCCATGGAGAAGACAAGCCAGAAGAGCAACCTGGACATGCTCCCAGGGAGTATACAAGCCAGAAGAGTGGCCTGGACACAAGCCCAGGGAAAATACAGGCCAGAAAAGTCACGTGGACACAAGCCCAGCGATTATTGTGATGACTCCTGTGAAGTCATCACTAAACCCCACCTTAAGATCTCCTCCCATGTGGCCAGGGGACGCAGCTGCTACCTGATTGTAACCTTGGGGGTGGTATCATGAGGGAGGATCACATGGGAGGAGATGAATGTCAAGGGGAAGTGGTGACTCCTGTGAGGGGTCAGCAAAGTGAGGCAGACAACATTTTGATGATTGTTCAAAACATGCCATTTTATTAAAGTATAAATGATATTAAATGTCTCTGTATCCCTACACCGGTGAGGATTTCCCTTCCTAACAAAACTAAAGGTAAACACTCTAACACAGGATGTCTGGCTCTTACACTTAAACATCACAAACGCAAAGCAAATATATGGCAATTCAATTAGCAGGCTCTTACTCTCTCCTAAATCTTCTCTCTTTATGGCCACCTTCTATAGGCCACCAGGACAGTCCACTCTCTTCCTCTCGGAATGGGCTGACCTGGCCTCCTCTCTACTCTCCTCCTCTCAACTCTTCCTGCTGGGTGACCTCAACATCCATCCGGACTCTCTTGACACTCCAGCACCTTTCCGCAACCTATGCGATTCTCTCTCCCTCTCCATCTTATCTTCTGGCTCCACGCACAGAGCGGCCACTCTTTGGATGCTCTTATCTCTACCTATATCCCTCTCTCTATCCCTCTCACTACCTCTCTCTCTTGGACGCACCACTCTCCTCTCTCTTCATACTTGGAGCTCTCCTCTCATCTTGCATCGCCACACCAGCACGGCCACTCAGTTGCAAAGTCATCAGACCCATGACAAGAGTGACAGCAGCTGCCTTTGCCTACACCTACTCTCGCCTCCTACTCCTGTGGCTGACTCCCACCCTGACACAGCTCTCGCTAACTTCAATCACTTTATCTCCAACACCCTTGATACTCTTGTCCCTGTCATGAGGGTCCGACAGAAGCCTCCCTCAAAGTGCAACTCTTGGTACGACTCTAACGCAAGTGTATGGCAGCTGAGCAGAAATTGAATGCGTCAGGCGGACCCTCTGACAAACTGGCCTTCCACCCCCTTCAAAGGCAATATCGACTCTGCATCCACACGAAGAAGAGTCTTTATATAAGCCTGCATCTACGCGGCATCAAACAACACGGCCAAACTGTTCAAAGTCTGTAAGGAACTGGCCAATCCTCCTCTTCTGTCACACCCACCCAGGACCTTTGCTTGGCCCTAGCTGCACACTTCACCACAAAAACCCAAGACATCCTTTCCTCTCTTACTTTCACACCACATCATACACCAACACCTCTGCAGCCTCCCATGGCACAGTCAACACTTCTCCTCTCTTCTCTCACTCCCATCACACCTGATGAGGTCACCAGACATGTCTGGTCTATGAAGGCTTCATACAAACAGGTGGACCCCTGCCCCTCCAAAACCATTAAGGACAATATTGACTCTCTCGCTCCAGGCTTGGCTGATCTCTACAATCTCTCTTTAGCCACTGGAGTTTTCCCAACTTCTCTTAAGCCCTCACTTGTGCAGCCTTTGTTTAAGAAACCCTCTGCTGACCCTTCCATTCCGGCAAACTAACACCCCATCTCTATCACCTTCCCCCAGCGGCTCACTGTCTCCAGAGCCCCGGTTCTCTCAAGGCTGGACTATTACAACAGCCTCTTTCTCAACCTCCCTGCCTCTGCTTTGCACCCTCTGTAGCTCATTCAGAACAGAACCGCTAGACTCATCCTTGGTCTTAAGCCCAGGAATCGCATCTCTGCGGTGCTGAAATCCCTCCGCTGGCTCCCTATGGCCACAAGGATCAAGTTTAAGACCCTCTGCATTGTCCACAAGGCTTTCTGGGGCCTGAGACCTACCTATCTGCAACAATGCCTACCTAAATACTGTCTCTCCCGAGCTTCTCACTCATCTACCTCCAACCTTCTGTATGTGAGCCGGTTCTCCAAGCAGAGATTTGGAGGGAGATCTGTATCCTCAGCAGGGGCCTCCCTCTGGAATATCCTCCCTGCTGCCCTACATCTTGAGCCTGATCTCCTTAAGTTCCCGTAAACTCCTTAAGACATTCCTCTTCTCCTCTTCTTTCTCTCTCACTCTACCCTACTAACCTCTCTCTCGGCTCTATGTTCTATCCCTTTCTCCCTCCTTTTCCACTCAGTTTATCGACTAGCACCGGGTGTACCTCAGAGTCTCACAGGTCCCTGGCACCCACGCCAATCCTCTCGCACTTGCCTCCGGGCCTGCACTTGCCCTATCGCTACTGCACTTTGTCAATGACTCATGAGAATGGCAGTTATCAGCACTTACCTGAGCTTCTCACTGACTGGGTGCACTAAGATTCCCCCCTGCACTTGCCCCCCCCACCCTCTCCTGTACCGTCTGTGCACTTGCACAATTTGAATGTGCCATGCCTAGTAGATCATCTATCTGTCTTCCCTGTCTCCCCTCCTTTCATGGTGGTGCCTCAATGCACTTGGAAAAACTGCAAAATCGTCATCAGACCTATTTGCTGTTATTTTCACTGTGTATTATATGCACTTACTCTTCCTATGCGGACTTGTATCATTCAGAAATCCAAGGGCTCTGAAATACTTTTGTTCTTTGCCCTTGTTTCCCTCCCTCTTTGAGCGCTTTGAACCATTTGCCTTGTATAAAGTTGCTTTACAAATATACACTACTATACCATACCAACATCAACAATAATAGTCACAGTTCCTTGATAACCTCTCATTAACCTGGGCGAGTTCCATTCACCAGGATTCAAAGTGAATTCAACAAAAAGAAAAAACAAAATCCCTGTAGGTAATATGGCCTCAGATTAGTTCTCAATGTCTCAATGTCAAGGTAAGGCTTTATTACCCAAAGTTCCAACAATAGCAATTCTTTTCTCCTTGATGAAATAAGGACTTTCCACTTCATTCAAATAGCACCAATGTTATTCCTAGCCACAATGCTTTTCCACCACTTCCAGTTATCAAAGAAGACCTGCCACAGTTCAAAAGAAATACAACTTCCATAGATGACAGTGAAACACAGTTCTTGGTTAACAGTTAGTATGTCATTAGTCACAAGATTAGGATTCACAATAGGTATCTTTGTCAGGATGACTTCTCAATGCTGCTGCTTCTACTTCAACAACTTCACTTCTAGTAAAGTTCACCATGAGAACATTCTCCCTTGTCTCATAGTGCTCCACTTCATTTGTGCTATTGAAGTTTGCATTGACTGACAACCAGATATATGACCACAGCTTCAGTACTGGATGACTCAAAACAGGACCCCCTTGGACACAAAACCAAAGACTACACTACTATAACATTTAAAACTTCAGAATCATGAGAAGACATTGGTAATCGTGAGATACTCTGACCTTCCAAGTGTTAAAAAAAACACTAGAAGACTTAGAAGCACTGAAGATGCCATGCCAGAGGAGAGGACGACGCGCGAGAAACCATGGAGAAAGTAAGCAAAATGGAATCACACCAGACCACCATGCCAGAAAACACCAACACAGCAATGAAACGCACACGCACAAGCCAGACTGTAATAAGAGCCACCCTGAAAGCAAGACAAAAATCAGTGTACCTAATGCCTTATCAAGCAATGGTCCATTTGCCAGGGCTTTAACCAACTACCAGAAACATTAGACACGTCAGCAGGTTATCGGGACTCCAAAGGGAAAAGGTGGAAACAAACAGAAGACAAAAGATGGGAAACAACACCTCGATACATCACTAATACCAGAGGGGACCACTGGCAAGACCAGTCTGAAACATAAGAGGACCCAGAAGGAGAAGTGAACCCAATATGAATGATGGAACAGACCTACATCCCGAGGATAATAATGAGTGTCACCAACAAAACCCACAGAAGACAAAAGCAAGAACAAAACAGGACACTATAAAGAAACAAATACACTACAACCTAATCAATGCCAAATCTATGTCCAAACACACAAGAGAGATATACGATCTACATACTGTAGAGCTGTCCATCTGACAATTTCAAATGCATAGAGGCAAACAGAAAAAGAAAAAGTGGAGGAGGACTTGCAGTGGCTTACAAAGAACATCTAAAAATAAAAACAGCCGATCCGCAGAGCATCCTGAACTGAGAATCCCTCGTCCTTCACTTGACCTCGGACCCCCATCCTATGATGCAGCCTTCATAGGTATCCTCGTAGAAGCAGTCATGAACCTGGCCATTAAACATGATTACCTGATCATTCCCGAGGACCTCAACATAATGTTCAGAGAAGGGAATACAAACTTGCAGAAAACCTAACTAAGCAGCTTAAGACAATGAAAATATGACAAATGGTGAAAGGAGTGACACACACAACAGGTCACACTCTTCGCCAATAAAAATCTGATCACTACAGCATCACCAATCCAAATGCTATGGAGCAACCACCTCATTAAACCCTTCTTGATCAAAATACCATTAAAAGCATTCAAAATATCCCAAAAGAACCACCTAATCTGGAAAAGACACTGGAAAACCATCAAAAGCAGTAACCTAGAAGAAAATCTAGAATCATCAAAGCCATCTATTGTAACTCTGGACGCAATTGTCATAGACGAAAAAACAGACCTAATCCTGAAATAGATAGCAGAAACAATAGACAGCATCTCTCCAGAAAAAACCCTCATCCAATCGTGAAAGAAAGCATTTGTGAGATGTTTCGTGCCCCACCGCGCTGAAAACAACAAACCGCAAGCTAGAACAAGAATGGAGGAAGAACAACGACCAAGAAAAAAATAACATATCCAACCGTGCAAAGTGGAAATTCTCAAAGCAAAAAAGAAATACTACAACGCCAGGATCACAAAAGCCAACAACACTCAGAAAGAACCATTGAACTTCATAAACGAGATGAGAAATCTCTCTGTAGGCATTAAGAGACTTGTCCCCTCGCAGATCACTTTAGGAGTAAAATGACTAACATACATCAGATCATACAAAGAAGACCAACCAACCAGACTATTCACCCCCAAGCAACCCCTGGCCCACAGAAAAGGCTGAACACTTTTGCCTAAATGTCAAGAGCAACCCTCTTCAGCCTGGTGAACAAAAGCAACAATGCAGGTTCCCCAATTGAACCCTGTCCACCAGACATCCATCTACAAATCTATCCTTATACAGGATTCACCAATCGGAATACTACCTAAACCTCTTCAATCTGTCACTTTCAATGGAAAAAGTACCACAAGCCTTCAAATTAGCCTACATCAAACAGATCCTCAAAGATACTTTCGAGCAGTCTGGATGACCTCTGAAACTACAGACCAATCTCAATCATTCCTTACCCGGCAAAACTAATAGAGATCTATGTCCATGAACAAATACTGGAACACGTCGAAAATAACCAACTATTGGACCAGGCACAAGTAGGCTTCAGACCCATCAGAGGAACAGAGATGGCACTACTCTCTATACGGGACAACCTAAAGACCAATGAAGACTCCAACACAAACTCAGCACTGATACTACTCAGCCTCTGTGTAGCATTCGACACAGTCAACCATAATAGCCTCACCAAGAGACTGGAAGAAATAGGGATTGATGAAACAGCGTTGCTTTGTATTAAATCTTTCTTGTCCGAAAGAACAGAAACAGTACTGCTAACACCTTTCAAATCCGAAACGGCTCCTCATTATCCCCATTACTGTTCAACAGCTATATGACACCACTTATCAACCTCACCTAAAGACACAGCTTCACAAGCTACAATTACGTAGAGGACACCCAAATCATCTACAAAATCAGCAGTAATGAAAGGAGAACCCCACACTAAATACTGTCTCAAAGAACTCTACCAACGGATGAACACTAATAACCTCACAATTAACCCGGACAAAACAGGAGATTACACCCGACAACCAAGGAAAGAACCAGGACATCCCATGGCCCACAGAACTGGGTACACCAGCCAAACCATCCAAAGTAGTCAAAAACCTTGGAATCCTAATGGACACTAGAGCCTCAAGTAAATGCGATTATTAAGAAATTCTTCTCCTATCTTCACATAAAAAGATTCTACCCTTACTCTCCTTCATGCACACAACACTTGCCATCATCTCCCTCATCATGTCCAGGATAGACTACACCAACAGCCTATACCAGAGAAAGCCAGATTATCTAAACTCTCACGAAGGGACCACATCACTCCTGTGATAAAGATGCTGCATTGGGTAACAGTCAAAAAACAAATCACATTCAAAACAATGGGCATAGCACACAGAGCAATGCACTGCCAGGGAGTGGAATTCATACAAAAGAAAATCACCATCTACCAGCTGACCAGAACACTTAGTTCCATCTATGACATTCACCTAGAACCGAAACACTGCACAAGAACAAAACCTGGGGGATAAGCCTTCTCTTGCATAGACTTAAAACCCTGGAACTCCCTCCCGAGAGAAATATAAACCATGGAGGACCATCTAAAATTCAGAAAACGTCTAAAAACATGGCTCTTCAGTTCCAAAAGGTATGACAACGACTGAATAACATCTACACACCACGAAACGAACAAACACACAGAAAAGAAGCCCAGCAAAACCAAGAACAGAAAGAGCACACCCGAGATGAACGGAGAACAAGCAAAGGACCCATCAATGCAATCCAACAAGCCTAACCAAACAAAACCTGATTAGAGAAACAAGAGAGAAAAAAGGGGAATACAACCACTAAATTACCCTAGGATCCTCCTTTTTGGATTACCTGTTACCATACTCCTACCGGCATTTAAACTACCCGCATAGACCGACCTCATCAAGCGTACTCAATATTTGTGTAAATCAGCTACTCTCGCACTTAGCATGGTGCGGCAGGTTAACTGCCTACAACTTCCAATCTGATAGTATAGCTAAACCTTACACCCCTTGCTCGTCCAAAAAAGACAGCAGGAATGGTTACAAAATATATATATATATATATATATATATATATATATGAATAAGAATGGGGACTGTGCCGCACCGGAGTGGAGGGCAGGGCTAAAGAGAGGTGTCTCGTTTGGAAGGGTAGTTGGAGACCAGAAGTGCCTCTCAGCCGCATAGTGGGCTGAAGGTGGAAACAGGGGAGGAAGATGTGTCATGCTGAATTTGAGCATCAGGGTGTGACTTGCATCACATATAAAGGAATGCGTTTGGGTGCTGAGAGCGTGCAACTCACAGATTGACCGCGAGGCACACAGCTCTCCTGGAGTACTCATGGGGGTGGTAATTGCTACACACTAGAACGAAAGATAGGGTAAGATAGCGTAAGGGATATAGGTCGCATTTGGTGAGGACGTTGGGGGTAGGAAATGTATTGTCTAATTAACCGTACTAAAATCTCACCCTTCTACATACACCTTCTCAAGCTCTGAACTAAACACAACCATACCTCTACAGCACAACAAGTCGCACACACTTCACAACACAACATCAACGAAACAAAGCATACACAATCTCACCCAAACCACATGGTGACTACCAACCGAAAAACACACCTATGCTCAGTGGCCGGTTTCTCCGAACTGAAGCTGCAAACAGCACATCACAGCACTCTTGCTATTTTCCCGCCCAGTCCTACTAAAAGACCCCCCGCCCCCTGCCCTGCTTGCATTACAGATCCGCCACAGCGCCAAGACACCATGAAGGTGGCAACAGTGCAAGGTACAAGAACCTCTAACATAATATAACATAAGATGTTATTTTGACCTCAATGGAATGTCATTATTTAGCTTAGTAAGGCAGGTTAGTTTGACCTCTTTTGGATGTCAATAGTTTGCATAGTGGGGCTGGTTATTTTGACCTATTTGGGATAGTGGGGCTGGTTATTTTGACCTCTATGGGATGTCATTAGTTTAGCTTAGTAGGGCAGGTTGTTTCGACCTCTGTGAGATGTCATTAGTTTATCTTAATAGGGCTGGTTGTTTCGACCTCTATGGGATGTCATTAGTTTAGCTTAGTAAGGCAGGTTATTTCGACCTCTGTGAGATGTCATTAGTGTACATAGTGGGGATGGTTATTTCAACCTCTATGCGATGCAGGGATGGTTATTTCGACCTCCATGGGATGTCGTGAGTTTAGCTTAGTAAGGCAGGTTATTTCGACCTCTTTGGGATGTCTTCAGTGTAGTTTAGTAAGGCAGGTTATTTCGACCTCTATTGGATGTCATTAGTTTACATAGTGGGGACGGTTATTTTGACCTCTATCGGATGTGGGGATGGTTATTTTGACCTCTATGGGATGTCGTTAGTTTAACATAGTAAGGCAGGTTATTTCGACCTCTATTGGATGTCATTAGTTTACATAGTGGGGATGGTTATTTTGACCTCTATCGGATGTGGGGATGGTTATTTTGACCTCTATGGGATGTCGTTAGTTTAGCATAGTAATGCAGGTTATTTCGACCTCTATGGGATGTCATTAGTTTACATAGTGGGGATGGTTATTTTGACCTCTCTGGGACGTCGTTACTTTAGCATAGTAAGGCAGGTTATTTCGACCTCTATGGGATGTCATTAGTTTACATAGTGGGGACAGTTATTGTGACCTCTATGGGATGTGGGGATGGTTATTTTGACCTCTATGGGATGTCGTTAGTTTAGCATAGTGGGGACGGTTATTGTGACCTCTATGGGATGTGGGGATGGTTATTTCGACCTCTATGGGATGTCATTAGTTTACATAGTGGGGACGGTTATTTCGACCTCTATGGGATGTCGTTAGTTTACACAGTGGGGACGGTTATTTTGACCTCTATGGGATGTCGTTAGTTTAGCATAGTGGGGACGGTTATTGTGACCTCTATGGGATGTGGGGACGGTTATTTCGATTTCTATGGGATGTCATTAGTTTACATAGTGGGGACGGTTATTTTGACCTCTATGGGATGTCGTTAGTTTACACAGTGGGGACGGTTATTTCGACCTCTATGGGATGTGGGGATGGTTATTTCGACCTCTATGGGATGACATTAGTTTACATAGTGGGGACGGTTATTTTGACCTCTATGGGATGTCGTTAGTTTAGCATAGTAAGGCAGGTTATTTCGACCTCTATGGGATGTCATTAGTTTACATAGTGGGGACGGTTATTTTGACCTCTATGGGATGTCGTTAGTTTACATAGTGGGGACGGTTATTTTGACCTCTATGGGATGTGGGGATGGTTATTTCAACCTTTATGGGATGTCGTTAGTTTAGAATAGTAAGGCAGGTTATTTCGACCTCTATGGGATGTCATTAGTTTACATAGTGGGGACGGTTATTTCGACCTCTATTGGATGTCGTTAGTTTACATAGTGGGGACGGTTATTTTGACCTCTATGGGATGTGGGGATGGTTATTTCGACCTTTATGGGATGTCGTTAGTTTAGAATAGTAAGGCAGGTTATTTCGACCTCGATGGGATGTCATTAGTTTACATAGTGGGGACGGTTATTTCGACCTCTATGGGATGTCGTTAGTTTACATAGTGGGGACGGTTATTTTGACCTCTATGGGATGTGGGGATGGTTATTTCGACCTTTATGGATGTCGTTAGTTTAGAATAGTAAGGCAGGTTATTTCGACCTCTATGGGATGTCATTAGTTTACACAGTGGGAACGGTTATTTCAACCTCTATGGTATGCATGGTCACTGAGATATATCGCTCAGTATTTTCCCTGCCTGGACTTGCTGTGTGTTTTATTGCATTGCAAGTGGATGCACAGTCTGTGCTTTTGAATCACTCGCTGGAAGGTATTGTCGTGTTTGTTGCATTTAAAGAACTGTTGAAGTACTATTTAAACTGTTACAGCTTGTCTTGTTATGTATTTCATCTGTGTACTGCATTCCCTTAAGGCTACACTTGTGTAGACTGTGCAGGCCCTTGTTTTCTCGAAACGCCCGCATTTGTGTAGTTCTGATTCTCAGGATAACCACAAGTTCCAGCGCTAGCTGCTGTATTTAAGTTCAGGCGCGCTCGCGCCGGTTCGCATTGGCACCGCAGAAGGATGCAGGTGTGTTCCTGGGAACTCCTGCCAGAGTAAGCTTCGCTGCATTATCTGTTTCCCTTTCTTTGCTGCGTTATTCCTATAACTTCTGTTTCATACACATCATGTCGCGGGTGGAAAGTGGTTGTGACAGGGGTTTGAGTAAAGCAGCTCTTATACTAGAGTGCTACCTGGAGAAGGCTCGTGCACCCCACATCAGTGATGTCACTAAGGCAAGGGTAGTGGATGCCAGAGGAGAAGTTGTTGGTAATACATCCAGAGGCACCACTTGCGGCATGCTCACAAGAACGGCAGGTTTCAATTGAAACAAATACTATGGTCAAATCACCATGCTCGTAAGAAGTGGGCACATGGTCCACTGGAGTACAGTGCATGGTAGTTACTGGGAGAAGCCTGAAGGTGTATCCCTGACTAGTCCCCGGGGATCTGTCATCCAGGTGGCCAGGACACAGCCTTCGCTATTGGATACAGTTACTGGGGGTTGACCAGTGAGGGAGGATTACTTGGGTCGGGGGGTCCTCAGAGAGTGGAAGTGGGACACCGAAAGGTGAGACGCGGTATCCCCCTTCTTATAACACCTTATCCTCCTACCATGAAGGATACTCAAAAACAATATCCCTCTTGCCCCTTTTCCAACACAAACACTTTCTTACACCACGAAAGACAACGGATTAACACCAAAGCCGTTTATCTGACATGTCCCAACACAAGGGCCAGGCAAAGTCAGGCATTGACCAGAATCACATACACCTGATGGCCCTATCCCTTCCCCACAGGGATAAAAGTTGGAGAATGAGAGCACACTGTGAGCAAGGCAGACCGCACAACAAGACTATCCCAGGGCAGCGGTTCACGAGGAGGAGAAAGGCACTGAGAATCAAAGGGGTGACAAGAAGAGAAGCAACCTTGCCCTTTCTGACCCAGACCCGCGAAGCCTCCGTGCAAATAATCATAAGACCGCAGACAATAGCCAGCATACATTGCAGCAGATGTCAATGGTAAACGGAGCTCTCTGACACTGATAATCAGGACAGGGAGAGAAGTTTGCTGCCGTTGTACCAGCCTTGACTCCAAAGACAAGAAAAGCCAAGCGGTACATCACAACTGTTGAGTCGAGGGGAGAACCGATAAGAAACCAAACTGTGTTGCCCAAAAGTTGCCAATGGAAAATTAAGTTCAAAGAACTGTTAACACATTAGGGGAAAACCAGCTGCAGAGAAGTCCAGCACCACGTGGATGTTCATTTGAGAGACTCTGGTTGATTCCCCATTTGTTGAAACTACCAATACCAGAAGGCCCTAGGAGAGCCGCAAGGAAAAGTTCAAAGTGGTCAGACAGGGATCTAGCAAAATCTCCTGTGCAGTCGAAAGTCTTTGACTGACAAACCAATGGAAAAGCTAAGGGAGATGAATCCCACATGGTGAGAAAGGAGAAGGAATATTGTGTTGGCAAGAATGAACCCGATGGAGGGATGCCGGCAGAGCAGGGCGAAGCATGATGTCCTAATGAACATTGGCCCTCATTACGACCCCGGCGGAAATCGCGGTGCTAAATGCACCGCGGAGCACGGCGGAAAGCTGCCGATAGCGCCATGGGGGTTGGCGGATTTTCCGCCCCATGCCGACCTTGGCGGGGCGGTAAATCCCCATCCCCCATTTTACCCTTCCCCATTCCCATTTTTGCCCCATAGGGTATAATGGGAGTGGGGAAGGTGTTAATTACGCCACCGTAAAATACGGTGGCGTAATTAACAACAAGGTCCCGTAGCGCCATGGATTTCTCCGCCCGGAAAAACCAGGCGGAGAAAGGCTCCATGGCGCTACGGGAACTCGTAGTAGGGCGGACGGGTCCGCCGCGAATAACGCTGGCGTAAACCCACTCCGCCAGGGTCGTAATGAGGGCCATTGTGTTGACAAGAGTGAACCCCATGGAGGGATGTCCACAGTGGATTGTCTAAAAGGACATTAAGGCTTGTGAATACAACAGGTGAAGTTGAGTGGGAAAAGCCATAGTGGGAGGCCCACGGAGGGAGGCTAACATTCGAGAAGGGTCTGAGCCTGTAAGTGGGGGATCCAGGGGTGAAAGGTCATCACCCAATGTACATACAGAAAATAACTTTTTGCTTGTTATTTTGAATACATCAGGTCCTCGGAGGTAAGAGACTTTTTGTAGAAAAGAGACGTAACCACCTTAGGTCCTGATACCTGAGTACGAAACTGTAGTCTCATGCTGGGAAAGCTCGAGCGTGTGCTGTGCTCCAGCGTCCCGCCTTGTCCTGTGCTCAAAACGTGGGGAAAGGAGATCCCCGGCTACCACATCCTGATTTATCATTTGAGAACACTTCTTTCTTTCTTGTGAATCTTATCCCACACACTTTTGTATTTCGTTGTAAGGATTGGCAATAGTTTTTTTTTTAGTATAGGCCCTTTTATTTGTCAAGACGACACTAGGACTGCCTTATTATTATTTGGTGGTCACAGCTGGCTCCCATCTTAGATTTAGGTTTAGATTAGGCGTTTTTCCACCCTGCATGCAGTTAATAAACACCCTTGAACTGTGATCACTTGTGTCTGTTTTTACTGTTGCCACCATGAGTTCCTTACACTACTCACTGCTTGACGAGTGGGGTTTCAGGGTCTACTCCCCTCTCTGTGTCTAGTAATGTGAATACTTGGTTCTCCATACCTGATACGAAGCCACAGGCCAAATGTCAAGACCCGATTTCAGGAGATGGGCGGGAAATCCTCTTGCAGCAGAAGGGTTTTACTACCTTACAGTGTCAATCTTAATTGCAGAATACTATGTCTATTGTCATAGAGCCAATGGATCCTAGTTAGACTAGCACTGGTATATGTGGGGCAAGGGTGTCCAGGGACCCAGAAGAGTCTGCACTCCTTTGCTCCTAACAATATTGATAACTTTAAAGATGCTACCGGCCCCTCCAGGATGCTAAAATGTCTATTAATTAATTTACACCCACTCTTTGATTAAACCCTCCACAGAGATTGTAGATATTGAAATCTGTGCCATAACGGAAACCTGGCTTCATGCCTCTGCTGAACGAGCCCTCGTTCTTGCTGTTCCACCAGGTCATAATATCCTTAGAAATTGACCGTACTACGGGTCCAGGTGAGGGCATTGCTCTAATTTATCTCTCCTCTTTGTAGCTTTACCAAGCTATTATTGAGGGCCACATGGCTGTGATATCTTGTTTGCCAAGCTGCTAGATAACCCTAATACCACCATTGAAATCCTCCTTATTTATTGACCTCGTACAACTATGCCAGACTTTCCCCTCAGTTCTCTGATAGCTTAATACCACTGTTTAAACCATTATCTAAAGTTGTTGTCCTGAGAGATTTCAACTTTGGACTTTCTGATGACTCCAACTCCCTGGGAGCTAGAGTCGAGTCCATCTTATTTAATTTGGGTTTCTTTCACCAGCAGATGGTGGCCACGCATGTTAAGGGTAGGACCCTGGTCTGGGTGGCAAGTCGCAATATTATCATTAATGACCTTGACGTTAGTCAATGCCCTTGGTCCGACCACATGCTTGTCCACTTCAATCTTTTTTTTACCTCTCCATATAAGAAATCTTTGACTGATAGGTCCATGATCATCTCAAGGAATACTCGCAGGCTCTCAGCTGTAGTCTTAGCTCCCCACCTGAAGGCTACTGTGAGCAACCTAGATAATCTTGTCTCAGCCAGTGACTTGGCAGACACACACCAGGATACGCTTCTGAAGGCAGTGGATATTGTGGCGCCTATCAAGACAAGGCAGGTCAAGAAAATGAAAATCAATAATTGGTGTTCAGCTGAAATTCAAGAGCTTAAAATAGATAAGCGCAAAGCCTTTGAGCTGTGGAGAAACAATGTTTTGGATGATAGCAGGGCAAGATATGCCTGTGCTTTAAAGAATCACAAATTGGCAATTATTAAGGCAAAAAAATGCTCGCATGACCAAAGGATAAAAAATGTGAAATCAGATGCTAAGAAACTCTTCATAATCCTTAAGGGTCTTGAAGATCCACTTACTACAGTGCCCATGGTAACCAAAAACAAAGGCTGGTGTACATCCATTCAGGACTGTGGGCCTCATTACGACTATGGCGGTAAGTGGTAAAATTGGAGGTAACTGAGTTACCTCCAATTGTACCACTATGCCAAATTATGAGTTTTGGCTTTGAGCGGATGATTTACCTCCAACAAAACCCTGGAGGTAAATCTTGCCACTGTACGCCAAATAAATGGCAGCATTGGCAGAATTACCACAGCAGTAATTCCACCACGGTAATTCTTACACCGCTACCACCACTTGTAATCAGGAACCAATTCTGCCTGACCAGGTGGTGGTAACTGTAAGACCTCATTGAATTGTGTTGTGCCTTATGGTCGCTTTCAGACCTCATTTGAATTGTGTTGTGCCTTATGGTCGCTTTCAGACCTCATTGGAATTGTGTTGTGCCTTATGGTCGCTTTCAGACCTCATTTGAATTGTGTTGTGCCTTATGGTCACTTTCAGACCTCATTTGAATTGTGTTGTGCCTTATGGTCGCTTTCAGACCTCATTTGAATTGTGTTGTGCCTTATGGTCTCTTTCAGACCTCATTTGAATTGTGTTGTGCCTTATAGTCGCTCATTTGCAATCCGGCCAGTGCCTCCTGCTGCACATAGCCACACTGTTACCTCCTAGGACCTAGGATGCTTTTCAGCCCACTCTGAACTGATACCCAGACTAGGTCCACCCAATCTGACTGTGTCCTCCTCCACACAAGCCCCGCCCACCTTACAATCATGCCCATAGCGTCCTGCAAGCTCACCGCTGCCACCACCACGCTACTCACTCTCCTCGCCACACTCACCGCTCTCAAACTCTATACTCCTATCCACCCCCTCACACCCACACCTCTAAACCCACTCCCCCACCACAAGCTTCTCGCTACCCCGGATACCACACTAACCATGCCACACCGCACACCCGGTGTCGTAACTATGCATATACTAGAAAGACTTAGAGCTCGCACTCAGACCACAGAACTCAGCACACTACCCCTTCCCACAGAATACAGGAACTATAGACTGAGTTCCCGCTCCATCTCCAAACGCTGCACCCACATGGGATACCCACTCTCCCACAGTCCACCACCCACCAACCTCGCCACACCCCCCAACACCACCTCACTCAGCTTATCAGATACGACCACCTCTCGCACTTCCACAAATAAACCACACACACCGCACATTAAATGTGCCCTCCTCAATGTCCGATCTTTCCCAGCTCATGCACCTGATATTCATGACCTCATAACTAACAATAACATTGACCTATTGGCCATCACTGAAACGTGGTTACATGAAGCATCAGGCCCCGCCATTGCACTTGCTCTACCACCAGGCTTCACCATACTCAGACAGGATAGGCCAGATCGAATAGGAGGCGGAGTAGCCCTCATCTACAAGGAGAACCTCCAGCTCTGACCTGTCAGTCACCCCTCGATCAACAACTATGACCTCCTATCGGCCAAACTCACACTGTCACCCAGCAGCACCATCAATATTCACCTACTATACCGCCCCCCAGGCAACACCCCAGACTCCCAAGACAACATCATTCACATCCTCAACAATAATATCAAAAGCTCCACCAAAACCCTTCTACAAGGAGACGTCAATCTGGGATTCAACGATACCAAGGACAAATCCGCAGCCACTCTCACCAAGGAACTCAATGACCTGGGCTTCACCCAAAAAGTGGAAAGTCCTACCCACGGCAAAGGCTGCATTCTTGACTGGATTGCAGACCATAACTGCCTCTCCACTATCACCTCTAACTCCTCTTTGCCCTGGACCGACCACAACTACATCGAGTTCTCTATTCCTATCACCAAAAACCACAAAACTCTGACCCCTGCTAGCGCCACACAGATCAGAAGCTCTAAAACACTCATAGAAGATAACCTGCGCCCATACCTCAATACCCCCGAGCTAGCTCCCCATTCGCTAATGACCCCAATATCCTAGCAGACATCTACAAAGATGTCATCACCAAAGCTATCAATGAAATAGCACCACTCGAATGGAAAAAAGAGAAGAAATCCTTATACACCAACTCATGGTTTACTGAAGAACTGCACTCAATACGCTCCCACAAAAGAACAGCACTAAAGAACTGGCAATCTGACCCCTGCACCAGTACCAAAAACAAACTCAATTTAACCTCCCACCAATACAAGATAGCTATCACCGATGCCAAAGCCAACGCTTTCAACACACAAACCTCCAATGCCAATTCACACTCCAAAGAGATCTTTGCCATTTTTAATGAGCTCATCTCCCCCCCTAATACACCGGACGAAATAATCAAAGACGAAGCGTGGTGTACCAGCATCCAAGCTGCCATGCTACACAAAATTGACCTTCTCCAAATGAAAATCAAAGACCACTGCAAAGCACTACCTACACAGACAGGAACTAAACCTACCAACAACCCACCCACCTCTTCCAAGCCCACCATACCTGACTTCTCCTTCAGAGACGTCACTGAATCAGAAGTTATTAACATACTAAAAAATCTCAAACCCTCCCCCTGTAAAGGCAATATTTGCCCACCAAAACTCGTCAAAGACTGCGCAGACTGCTTTGCGCCGCTCTTCGCAGCATTCATCAACGCGTCCTTTAAAACAGGCATCATCCCAGCCAACCTCAAAGAGGCTTGGGTCCGGCCTCTCCTAAAAAAACCTACTCTCGACCCCCTACAACCTAACAACTACAGACCAATAACCACAGTGCCATTCCTGCTGAAACTACTGGACAAAGCCGCACACTGCCAAATCCAACATTTTCTGGAAACTACCTCCATCCTCGGAACTAGGCAGTCAGGATTCCGGAAAGGACATGGCACAGAAACAGCTCTAGTAGATCTGAAGAGTCAGATCTCCCAAATCATGGACAAAGGCAAGCCCACTCTCCTGCTCCTTTTAGATCTCTCAGCCGCCTTCGATCTGGTTGATCACAAGACTCTCACTTCACATCTCACACACTCAGCCAACTTCTCCAAAGAAGCAGCCCTCTGGATCACTTCCTTCCTAGAGGGTAGAGACATGAAAGTCTTCTCGGACATCGCCAACGCCACACCCACGACAATCCACTGCGCGGTCCCTCAAGGATCCTGCACTGCACCCACACTCTATAACTTGTTCACCAAGCCCCTCTTTGACAAACTTGACTCATACGGCATCACATACACGAACTACGCGGACGACACACAAGTACTCCTACCACTCACAGGATCATACAACGAAGACGCCAAGGCACTCCACACAATCTACTCCGTCATCAAGGCATGGATGGCAGTTAATGGCCTCTGCCTCAATGGTGACAAGACTGAAATCATGATATTAGGTCAGCAAGACACCCTAGACAAACTTGACAAACTGTACGCCAACTTCTCCATTGACAACTCCATCATCCCCGTATCCACAGCCGTAAAGACACTGGGAGTATACCTTGACTCTTCACTATCTATGACTAGACAAGTCAGCGCTATCACTTCCGCATCTGCACACACCACCAAACTCATAAATGCCATCAAACCCTACCTCTCTAAACCCTTGAGGGCAACCGTTGGAGCCAAGTTGGACTACTGCAATGCACTCCTAGCAGGCACATCAGCCAAAAACATAAACAGACTACAAGTCACGTAGAACAATGCTCTCTGGGCCACTCTTAGCATCCCAAGAAGAGAGAATATCACCCAAGCCAGGCACTCAGCCCAATGGCTCCCGGTCAAAGAACAGATCACTCTCAAAATCCTCACCCTCACTCATAAATGCCTCTCTCTCTCCGCCCCGTCCTATCTATCTGAAACCATCGTCAAACCCTCCTCCTCCCGTCCCACCAGGACACAATACTCCAACCTAATCTGCATCCCACACATCAGAAAAGCCAAAGCCGGAGGTTTAAGTTTCCCCTACATTGCAGCCAAGACAAGGAACGCTCTCCCTGCAGACATTAGAGCGGAAAACTCACTTCCTATTTTTCGCAGGAAACTGAAAACCTCGGTCCTTGCAAAATAAGTAGGAAACTCTCAGGAATCCTGTAAATATATTGCGTCATTAATGTATACATGTCTATTGTAAATTCTGCATTGTATGTAATTACTGTATCCTATGTAACCAAGATATTGTCTGTAACAAGTGCCACGATGCCCCCGGGCTGGCGTGCGCTCTACAAATCTGAATAAATAAATAAATAAATACGTTTGGTGTTATTTCTGAGGATTTACCTCAGAAAAACCTCCAAACTCATAATACCACCAAATGGAATTACAGTTACCACCACTTGGATAAACACAACATTCTGGGCCAAAAGCAGTCTGGCTTTCGAAGGACGCACATCATAGAATCTGCCCTTTTGGAGCTCCACGCCAACATGATGGAAGTCTTGGAGAGTGGTGGTATGGCTCTTTTGATGTCAGCAGACCTGTCGGCTGCTTTTGAGCTGGTTGATCATGACGTGTTGGCAGCGAGGCTTGTGCACTCTGCCACCTTTTCGCGAGCAGCAGCCATTTGGGTCAGATCATTCTTGTCAGATTGGACAGTCAGAGTTTTTTCTGGTGATTCCATGGCAGATGATGTTAGGGTGATTGGCGGAACCCCTCAGGGCTCCTGCTTGTCCCCCACACTATAATAAAATCTTTACAAGGCCCATCTACGATCTTCTGGATGCCAAGGGAGTATGTTACACGAACTATACGGATGATACTCAGTTCCTCATTCTCTTTCAGGTTACTACACAAGGGACACTGAAGTCATTAATGCAGTCTTCACCCTCATTCAGGTCTGGATGGCAGACAACGGTCTTGCGTTGAATGACTCCAAGACGGAGCTTATGATAATTGGTACAGCGGCTCGACTGAAGGAGCTTAACCCAGACTATCGGGCATTTCAGCTAGCGGGCTGTGTCATAGTCACACTTCATAAAGTGAAGACCCCATGCATAGTCCATGACCACAAACTCAGTATGAGGGTGCAAGTGAGTATCCTTTTGCCATGTCATTCACCCCATACTAGCTAAAATTGCTTACCCAAGTGCGACATTTTTTGACTCATGATAATTGTGCCACTGTTGCACGAGCCATAATTGGTGCAAAATTGGATTATTGTGCCAGCCTCCTCCAGGGGGTTCTCAAGAGTGAGACTGTGAAACTACAACTAGTCCAGAATAATGTGGTTAGGGCATTTGAAGGCACTCACAAAAAAATCATGTCTCAGAAGCCAGGAGGGCCTTACACTGGCTGCCTATTTCTAGTAGAATGATCCTCCTGTGTATTACTCCTATGTTTCTAGCCCTTCTCACCTGTCCAATGGACTCTCTTCTCTGCCTGCACGTAATTGTTGAGGTCTACCAACTTGGCCCCCCTTCATGTCCCCAGGTTCAATCTCAACAGTGTCATCCAGGGATCCTTTCTTCCTGCTGCGCCAGAGAGCTAGAATTCTCTTCCACCCGCCCTAAGGACATGTCCATCGCTTGGGAAATGGAAGCGTGGACTGAAGACGTTCCTGTTTCATTGGCCACTTAAATTATTGCTCCCACGGCTGCTGGCAACTGGCCAGGTCTATGTTTGTGTGGTGTTTTATGTTGTGTTTGTTTTGTTCAGTGCATTTATGCCTACCTGTCTCTAGTGATATCTGAGTTAATAAAGTAAAGTAAAGGTACGTAAGTCATTAGTTTAGGATAGTGGGGCAGTTTATTTCAACCACTATGGGATGCCATTAGTTTAGCATAGTGGGGCTGGTTATTTAGACCTCTCTAGTATATCATTAGTTTAGCTTAGTAGGGCAGGTCATTTTGACATCTAGAGGATGCCATTAGTTATGCATAGTAAGGCAGGTTATTTTGACCTCAATGGATGCCATTAGCTTAGCTTAGTAAGGGAGGTTATTTCGACGCTATGGGATGCCATTAGTTTAGCTTAGTGGGGCTGGTTATTTAGACCTCTCTAGTATATCATTAGTTTAGCTTAGTAGGGCAGGTCATTTTGACATCTAGAGGATGCCATTAGTTATGCATAGTAAGGCAGGTTATTTTGACCTCAATGGATGCCATTAGCTTAGCTTAGTAAGGGAGGTTATTTCGACGCTATGGGATGCCATTAGTTTAGCTTAGTGGAGCTGGTTATTTCAACCTCTTTGGTATGCCACTTGTTTAGTTTAGTATGGCCGGTTATTTCAACCTCCTTGGGATGGCATTAGTTTAGCACAGTAGGGCTGGTTATTTCATCTTCTGTGTGAGATTTCAACAGTTTTGCACAGTAGGAAAGGTTATTTCTACCTATGTGCAATATCATTAATTTAACTTAGTAAGGCAGGTTATTTTGACCTCTATGTGATGCCATGCATTAAGAACATTGGGGCTGGTAATCTTAACCTCTATGGGGCGTCATTAGTTTAGTTTACTAGGACAGGATATTGAAGCAAGGCGAGAGGTTGTTAATCTCCCTGATTACAAGCAACAGGAACTGGGCCTGAGTAAATCGCCCCGTACTTAAACGCTGTAGAGTCCAGGAATGTGAGAAATGCAACTGTTTATTGTAAGCTTTCGTAAAAGGCCTCAAGTTATGGACAACGCAGAATTCTCCAAAACTTTCCTGTCGGTTACAGGCTTGTCCTGGGGTTTTAATTCAGGGTGATGCCACAAAATAATGATACATTGTGAAAACCTAAGGTGAGCTGGGATTGGTTAGTGAGGTAGTCTGCATATACAACATGTATGGGGTTAGTACTCTCACTGGTTAAACCATATCTGGGGACTCCTCCTGTGAGCACTTCCTAAATGTTGCAACTACATGTTGGTGGATAGCAGCAGAACACTGCGAGGACAGCGTTTACCTTGCATCACATCCCGTGGCGAAAAAGAAAAGAATTAAGATCATCTAAGAGGCATCAACAATAGGAACTGTTTCAGAAGACGCCAACTTTTCGAAAACGAGATGACTATATCAGAAGCCAGAGCAAGCATCAATATAGATGTCCTGGTCTGATTATCAGAAATTGCCCCAATAACCTTTATGCCGAATGTGCCTAACCATTGCACATACTACAGACAAACAGAACATGTGGAGTCTACGGCTCTGAGGGGCGCACAGATTGGGTCTAAGAAAGAAGTAATGGGTCCTGAGGAAGATGATATACGAAAGAAAATCATTGAAACCGGTCGACCAGAAATGTAGATGTCACCTGATCAAGAGTGACACATATGAGACTTGTGCAAATTGGATAATTGAACTAATGCTGTAGATACTGTATTTGGTTTTATGTGTGAATCAAGCGCTCTCACAAAAATTAATCGGGTGTGTACTCCAGAAAAGTGAAATACAGCGGGAGTATTACAACTCATAGAGAGTTTGATATTGATATTTATATTCTTAAATGTTTTAGACATTGCACTTGGGCCAACCAGGCACACTTCACAGAGGGCAAATAAATGGTCCGAATTCAGACGCTCACTCCCACGTGACCTGCCTGTTTGTCCAAAGTGGGCAGCCGGGGGGCACAGTTTCCCGGAACTGCAAATTCTAACTGCTTTGTGTGAGAATTAAGATTGGGTTAAAAAATCATTGTAAAGAAAGTTTGTTTGTGAAGCATCTTATTGTATGTAGGAATAGGGTGAGTCCTGTCGGCACATCTTCCGCTCCGTAGCCGGTGCAACAGCGCGCTCCAGGGTGAGGAACATCAAGCAGGCTTAAGATGGTGTGTTCCACTTAGGGAGAGTGTTAGGGCTCGCATTGATGGTGCAATAAAGAAATTGGCTCCAGTGAAGCCTTTGGTCCATCTTCTGTTTTGTGTGTTATAGTTATAGTAGATAACAGAAAGGACACAACACCCGTTTTTGAGGTATTGTGGATTACAGAAGTTCCCTGTGTATTTTATGCAACTACATGTATGCCAGGTTAGTGTGCTGTAATTGGGCCATGCAACAAAGTGTGAAATAGCGTGGAAGGTGAGTGTGGATTGTTGTTTTGCTTTTCTAAAAGTGCAGGGAAATAGTCATTATTCTTCTCCCCAATTCACTAAATAGAAAAACATTGTACACTTGAAGGCAACAATTCACACACTCAACTAGATTATGAAATGGCTCTTTATGGCCGTTTATTAAAATCTACATAATTCAACAAAAAATAAACCAAATTAGATAGTATACTTCACCGTTGGCACAGCTGCAGACCACCGCATCTCGCCACAACCTTCACTGGACAGTTTCCAGACAAGGGTGGCAGAGAGAATCCTCACAACGGGACTTGAAGGAAAAGATGCATTCTCCCTTTCCCCGGCACTGACACTTTTCTCTGTCAGCCTAATCCGGTGTGCTCCAATTTAAAACTCCCACAAATGCAGGATAGTACTTTTCACCTGTTGCAAGCATTCACTGGCATTCGGCCGAAATGCCACATGGAATACTCCAAGAGGCTTCTTTCTCATGGGAGCGTGAAAGACAACATAATTTGCTTTTGTCTCCTGTAACCTTGTCAGGTGCTGTATTCAAAACAATCCCTGAAACCCTGCAGACTGGAAAAATATATGTTCCTAGTGATTCAAAGAATGCAGACAGTATTCAGAGCTCACATTAAAATGCAGCCTTCACTGAGGCTTGGGGAAAATGGCCACTGCTGCACCCAGAATGCATTTCAAACAGACTCCATGTTTTAATTGAAGATATTACATTTTCTAAAAGCATTATATTCCACCCTTGAACATTTGACTTAACTTAACTTAGTGGCACTTAAGGGGGTTTCTGAAACCGACAAAGCATTTTAACTAAACTAGAAATGCATTGAAAACAACAACAAGAAAGAATAAAAATCATAAAAATTATAAAAATGCAAGCAAAAGCATAACACAAGTATTTTTCCAATATTTAGAATTGACCAAAACAACCAGTGCCATCCATTCCCAGTATGGGCAGATGTTACTTGCTTATGTCAAATCCTTCACATTTTGGGTGTGGGTTTAGACAGACTGGGAATGGTCACTCAAATTAAAACACATTCCTTCAAATTCATTAGAATCTAAATTATGTTTCAATAACAAATAATAGCAGCTCTATCCTGCAAAGGTGCTTTTGCCATATCTTTGCTATCTAGAAGCAATACTTCTAAGGCTTGATAGGCATGATTTAACCCCTTCAACTAAGCATGCTAACTTAGTCAAAGATTTATAGTCCCCAGCAGCATATCCCCAAACTCCCACCAATGAATATGCAAGAGCTCGGACTTCAGATTCAGACAATAAATGCACATTCGAATCACAATCCAGGGTTAGCCCTATGGATTCAAACATGTTTTAACTCTCGGGCCAGGGAAACAACATAAGGGCTAGTTGTGATACTGCACATGGCCCTCCAGAGATGTTAGCTGTATGTAAGTGAACGTTGGAGTCCCACGTGTAAAAGCCATCCTACTGGAAGTTTGACGTAGTTGAAATGACTAACAGCTACATCTGTATGTTTACAGAACATGGTGCTGTCAATGTTGGTGCATGTGCTTGGAGTGCATGAACACAAGTCTTCCTCAAACATAGTCCAGTTAATCTATTTGGTCATACTTAATTGCTGATATTTGCCACCCTCTCCTGGCTGACAAGTTAACTTAAAGCAGACATCACCTTAGGTAATGTTGTAAGTTAGAATTTGGTCAAATTCTTCAATTATTCGTGTGTCCATTTTTCATTGGTCAATTTTTCGTTGGTATCCTGGCAAAATGTATAGTAGTCATTAACAGAAAATGACTGTTGGACATTATTGTCCTCCACTAAAGAGTC
Organism: Ambystoma mexicanum; assembly: GCF_040938575.1. Taxonomy (NCBI): domain Eukaryota; kingdom Metazoa; phylum Chordata; class Amphibia; order Caudata; family Ambystomatidae; genus Ambystoma; species Ambystoma mexicanum. Next base: position 56,916,172 of record NC_090929.1, on the reverse strand, counting down.
ATTGGGCCTCATTACGACCCAGGCGGTAAGTTACCGCCTGGGCCGTGACTTTACCACCATGGCGTAAACTACGTTTACGCCATGGTGGTTGGCGGACTTACCGCCCCATTCCGACCTAGGCGGGGCGGTAAGTCCCCAATCCCCATTTACCCTTCCCCATTCCCATTTTTGCCCCATAGGGCATAATGGGAGTGGGGAAGGCGTTAATTACGCCACCGTAAATTACGGTGGCGTAATTAACTCCATGGTCCCTTAGCACCATGGATTTTAACACCTGCTAAAAGCAGGTGTTAAAAGCACCATGGCGCTAGGGGACCTCGTACTCAGGCGGTAAGGGTCGGCGCTGTTAACGCTGCCGTAAACCCCTTACCGCCTGAGTTGTAATGAGGCCCATTATGAGTGATTCTGAAAATGTGTCTGAAAGTTGAAGCCGGCACTGACACCGCTACCAGACGTGTTGTCAGTAGGCCCAAAGCATTGTGCGCATTTGAGAAACAAAAGTAGGTGATGCTAACAATTTCCCGTGCAAGGTAAATCCATATGGTCTCCATTTGGGCTGCTTGTACTTGGTTTATCTTCAATGCTTTGCGAATCTGTTTCTTCATGCGGTGCCTGCTAGGGCTGGTATGTCGGCATTGGCATCAGCCAACTCACAAACCTCATTCCTTAGCATCAAAATCTCATTGGTTTGCTGACATTTTGATTCTGCAGTATGTCGTTTGTCTCTTCCAAATGGAGTCCATTTAAACTTACAAGTACACCAGCCAGGCACAAAATCTGTAAAGCAAATCCTGAAAAAAAACATATCAGTGTTGATAATCATTCTCTTAAATAACATTCAGTGTGCACATAGTCCCATTTCTCCCTGCCAGGCTCCATCATTAAAACAACTTGGTCTCTGTCTGACGCTATGACATCTGCAGGTACGGGTGGGCCACTGGGTTTTTCTACCCACACCTTTGCACCCGGTAGCATGTGTTCTAATAAGCCAAATCCATGGCCCCCATGAGTAGTTAACACTGTAGGGGGCTCTCCTATTCTGATCATAGACAGTTTTACAGGTATGACAATCAATTGGGCTATCCCATCTCCAACAGGGATAGGGAAAATTTGATCTCCACTGTTCATTAAAACGACTTTAATTTCTCCTTGATAGTCACCATCTATCACTCCTGCCAGTACTTGGATGCCATTCAATTCTAATCCAGAGCTAGGGGCAATCGATCGCATGTGTTCTGAGGGAATCTGTACTCAAATGACATTGACCAGGTGTTTCTTGTTTCAAACCTTGCTGTACTGCATGGAGTTCTGCAAACTGACTGCTCTTCCCTTTCACTGACGTTGTTAAGATCCTTCTTGTTTTGGGATTATATGACACTGATTTCCAGTTGCGCTCAGTTCCTATGTAGCGAACAGAGCCATCGGTAAACCAGGCATGCTCAGTCCGCTCCACTGTCAGATATCCATAAGGTACTCCCCATTTCACTGGTGACTCATGTACTTCAGTCACTTCCTGTGGTATGTAATCTACGGGTGGTATATTAGCCACTTACTCATGTAATTTTGCAACCCCACCCTTTCCTGATTTTGCTCTGTCTTGAATGTACCATTTCCATTTGATTATACTGGCCTCTTGAGCGTGTCCTATCCTGTGTGTTTTATGAGAGCTCAACTCCCACTGCATGATTGGAATTTCAAGTCTAATCAGTACATCATGACCCACTCTCAATTGTTCTCTATCAATAAGAGCCGACTTATCACCTGCCTCAGGTAATTTTCAACTTCAAAATCCCAAAGGGATTGACTTATTGTCCTGCGTCTGCCACACACTCCAGTTAGCATAATCTTCTTGTACAGATACATTTAACTCTACTTCTCCTGATTTCAAAGGCCACAAATCAAGCACACGCTGCACTGTGTCCTTTGCCAAATCGAATGCTCTCTGCTGCTCTTCGGCCCAATTAAATTCATATTTCTTGTGTGTCCATTTGTAAAGTGGGGCCACGATTTGCCCTAAATTTGCTATATGCTGCCTCCAAAATCCAAACAGCTCTATGTACTGCTGAGCTTGTTTCTTGTTTCTTGTTCACTAGGGAAGAAAATTCAAGAATCTTTTGCCTGGCTTTCGGCACTATCTCTCGGTGCACATTGTGCCATTGAATTCCCAAAAACATCACAGTCTCAGCTGACCCTTGAATATTATTAGGGTTAATCTCCCAGGCTTCCTTCTTCAACCCATCAATGATTGCTTCCAATTGAGTTTGCCCACTCAGCTCATCCTTGCCCTGAATCAGAATATCATCAATGTAATGTGAGATTTACATGTCAGGCTTACATGGTCTCTTGTCTAAGTGTTCCGCCACCAGCTGGGACTATGCAAGTACCCCAGAGACAATCTTGTGAAGGATGTACTGACGCCCAACCTAAGAAAATGACTGGCCCTCTTCGGAAATTGGCACAGAGAAAAATGGATTTGCCAAATCTAGTACAGCATACCAGGTTCCCTCAAACATCTGCATATTCTCAATCAAGGTGACAGTATCTGGCACTGCCGGAACTAAAGGGGAAGTGCATTTGTTTAACTCTCTATAGTCCACAGTAATTCTCCAGCTTCCATCCCCTTTTGTCACAGGCCAGACAGGATTGTTCCAAGCAGAAGAGACTGGCCTCAATACTCCTGCCTCTACATGTTCTTTAATGGTGTCTGAAATGTCCTTTTGTCCCCCGGGAAAGTGGTATTGCTTCATTGACACACACTTCGTGGCAAATGGCACGTGCACCGAGTGATCTTCAATTTGCCTACAATAACTGGTGTACAAATCAATGCATTCACTCCAAATTGATACATTTTACCTCCTAATCCTACAGTCAATCCTTCCAAAATGTCAAACCCAATTCAGGTATCGGGACAATCAATATTTGATATGTTTTTTCAAATTGGCCATCTTCATTTCCAGACTTGTCTGTACAGTTGGTGTCTCTTTTCCACACAGCCCAGTAATTGTTAGGAAGATCTGCACATCCCGTTTCCCTGCTTACTATTAAAATGTGCACTGCCTTCCTTGGCAAGTGCGATCACAGCAGTAAGATGAATTCTGCTTTATTGACTCTCTTCCAGTGTCGGAGCATCATACTTGAGACAGGACCGCGTCAGACTTGCTTTCCTCTTCCGAAGTCACGTTTACATGACGCCGCAAGGTCCTTTCCTCCTAAACATCTTCGGTCATGTGATCCAGTATTCTTGATGCAGGACTACTTAAAGCTTTACGGAAAGCAGCATACACGTTCTTGCAACGGATCGAGAGACCCCTTTGGACACCAAACATAGGACCTTGGATCGTAAAGTACCTTTCTCATTTACTTTTAGTTACTTAGGTAATTAGTTAGTTTATTTTTCAAGACGTTTGTTTATGGAACGCTTAGTTGACAGACTGGCTTTGGATTTATTTCCTTTTTTTCATTGCTGTACATTGCATTTACCAGGTATTGGTCTTTCATGTGTTTCTCTCATATTTAACCATGCTACTGCTTCAATAGGTATCACAGTCTTTAAACCCTTACCCTGTCATCCTCTGCAGCTCCTGTATCTTGGAGTCCTCACTTTTTACAGACTAGGAGGTGTGTCACGTAGCACTTCCACCAGAGGGGAGACATTTCATAGTGTAGTATATAACCTTCCAGTGGATTGTGTTCCCACCGGTGGACAGTGTACTCCGTCATGCTCCAGAGAGAACCTCAGCTCATCGCAATCCATAACAGTAATGGTAAAGTTTTGACCTTTAAATCTTGAAGGATTTACATGAATCAATAAGGCCCCCGCCCGGTATCTATCAAAGCTCGGACCTCTTATATTCTCAGGCTTCCAAAATATCTTAATATTAAAATGAGGTTGTCTGTCAAAATTTATGCGAGCTGACACTACCTGGACTTGGCCAGAATCCTATTAGAACGAGTGTACCAAGACTTAGTCTCCAACATTGCACTCACTGTTTTTCTTAACTCAGCATATGTTGGCTGGTATTAGGAAAGGATCCCAATGGACCCCGCCCTCTGCTCCTCTTCAGGAGGTGTTGAAGGTGAAGTATCTCTTTTCTGCTTGGACACCACCTATCTCTTGACTTGTTTATAACGCTCTTTCCCAGGAAGCCCTCTCTTTTTATGTAACTCATACATATCCCTGGTTTCAATATCATCAATCTCTTCCCATGGCACACTATCTTTCAACAATGCCAAAAACATGTATTTTCTTGACACCCGGGAATCTTTGGTATCTTGTCTCCTGCCTTCTGTTCTCCTCTCACTGCGCTCCTCTCTGTCTCTGGAGGTTTGTCCTTGCCTTTGTCCCATTCACCCAGATCTGACAATTGCTGTATAGCATCCACTACTTCATCAGTCGGCTTGCCAGTCATGCCTACCAGCAAAGTCATAATGACACTCTTACATGTGGGTGGGGCAGTTCTGGTAACAATATTGCTGGTTGACACTGACTGTGGCACCACTCCCATATGTACTGGCTCATCTACATGAATATCTACCTTCATAGCATGTTCTCTGATCTTCTAAACTGCCTCTTTTAAAGTATACACTTTTTCTCTTCAGAGGGCCAATCCGTGGTAATAGGATACTTGCGGTCACACCCCTGAGCTGCTAGGTGCAACAAAGATACCTGTGAAGCTTGCCCATTCGCATCAGGAAGAGGCCCAGCTTGCAATACCTCCTGTATATTGTTGTCAGTGTAGACAGGCAGGAAGCTTGCGGGGTCTGGCGAATCTACTAACAAACCCCCAATGCTGCCATCATACTTGCACACCATCCAGGTGAGTAAGGGCTCCCATGACTTCTGCCTTAGTCGAGTAATACTCTGAACCACTTCCTGCTGTGTGTAATCCTCCAGTTCGGTCAAATCCACAACACCACCCCCACCAGGATTGTCTGGGTGAGGGCCTGTTCTTGGTCTAGTTACTGGGTTAGCAGTAGCATTATTCCCAACCTGTTTTGGTGTAGATTCTGCCTTCACTTCAGGGCTCACATCTGAATCACTGGAACACCATACGTCACCATCCCATAAATCTGGATTCCAATCTGCGCTAGCAGTGGCAATCACTGCTGCCACTTTATGTTTGTCAACAGAGTCCCTATGCTTCCTATACTTATATTTGGCAACCCTGACAGCAGTTCTCCAGGCCACTTCTTGATACCTAGAGGCATTGTGATGCCAGATGATTTTCAACTACAATTGTTGCATTAAAGAAATGCGGCTCTCTGCTGCTAATTCTTTTTCTAGATGCAATACATCTGCCTCTAATTCTACATTTTTCTGATGAAATATACGGTAAGCATGCATGATGACTCCGCCCATCTCCCCAGCTCTGCAAACACATTCCCCTTTAGCACTGGAACATTATGTAAACAAGAAACAACATCATCGGGCTCAGCGCTTTTCAAAGGTCCATCCCACCGATCATTTAAACCTGCCGCACAATCCCATTCTCTAGCCAATGATTCATATGAACCCATAATTCAACCAGGAATAACAATAAATTCCGCCAGTAGAAGAATCCTTATCTCTCATTTAAAACAAGGAATGCATAATTACCGCAATTTGCAATGATCTATATACAATGAATAATACACTGCAACCTGAATGTTGTCACTCCAAACAATCGCACACAAACCGATTTCAATACAACCCAGCTCGCACTACAAAGAAAGAGAGAAAAAAAAAACATGCAACATAAATCCTGCATTTCAAAGTACGAGCACAGATTTCTGTCTGCCTGGATATAAACAGCACAACGCAGTGTTGATGATGCCAAAATGTTTTGCTTTTCTAAACGTGCATGGATATAGTAATTAATTCTTCTCCTCAATAAACTGAATCGCCGAACATTGTACACATGAAAGGCAAGAATTCACACACCCAACTAGATTATAAAATGGCTCTTTATGGCAGTTTATTAAAATCTACATATTACAACAAAAAATAAAATAAAAAATAGTTGGTTTACTTCACCATTGGCACAGCTGCAGACCACCTCATCTTGCAAAACTCTTCACTGGACAGCTTCCAGACCTGGTTGGCAGAGAGAATCCTCACAACAGGACCAGAAGGAAAAGATGTGTCCACCCTTTCTCCAGCACAGAAGCTTTTCTCTGTCAACCTAATTCCGCTGCTCTCCAATTTAAACCTCCCACAAATGCAGGATAGTACTTTTTCAGAAAGTTCACCTGTTGCAAGCATCCACTGACATTCGGCCGAAATGTCACATGGAAAATTCTGAAAGGCCTCTTTCTCATGGGAGCGCGAAAGACAACATATTTGCTTTCGGCTCTTGCAACATTATCGCCGCTTTATTCAAAACAATCCCTGGAACACTGCAGACTGGAAGAATATATTTTCCTAGTGATTCAAAGAATGCAAACCGTATTCAGAGCTCACATTAAAATGCAGCCTTCACTGAAGCTTGAGGAAAATGTCCACTGCTGCACCCAGAATGCATTTTTCAAACAGACTACATGGTTTAATCAAAGATATTATCTTTTTTAAAGCATTACAATTGGTCTGAGAGGGTATTCTCAGCCTTGGTGCCTTAGAAAGCTACCAGCCCGTGTGCAACTATTCAAGGTGGTGAGAATGGCCCCAAAGGTGCTGCACGTACCCAACATGTTACCATCTCCGATCCTCTGAGACAGAACATCATGCTTTGAAACTGGCATTACTTTTGTATCATCCTGCCTTCAGTTGGATGGGAACAACAGTCTCTGCCTACCTCGAATGAATAGGCTTTGTCTTCCAGGTTCAGATCACGGTGTAGGGACCACACACTTGATTTTCTCTGCCGGTATTTATTAGGATTTTCAGCTGTACACACACAGGTGTCCTATCTCGTCTGCTAATATGAAACCTTCTCTCCTTCGGTGTCCTTGGCAAGAATATTTATGCTGGCTGCACTGCCAACCTGGTCTGCGTGTCTCTGCAAAATCAGCATGTTAGGTCTCTCTGTGTGTTCTCAAGCCCTTTTAGCATCTTCTATCGATTTCAATGCGGCTGTGGTTTCCATCTTGATTTACATGGCTGCACATGTTAGTTGCATTTAACATCAGCAAGCAGTTATATGTATTCTTGTGCAACTTGTGGTTACTGCATAGCAAGAGTGTGTCCGTCCTCTTAAGTGGGTCATGAGCATGATCTTCATGTCTGCTAGCAGTTTAATCTAAGTGCCTTTGTAGTTTCATGCAGGAGTGCATATGTGCTACATGTCCAAAGCATCTATGTTATAGTCTCAATCGTGACGTCATCAGCATCTGCATGGTCACAGTCAGGCTACCTGCTCCATTGACTGCAAATGTATCTGTTTAGTGACATCATCAGGATAGGGTTTAAATGGCTGTCTAGGTGAATAGCATTTCTCACATCTGCGGTAGATCGACGATGGGGAGGATGGGGCCGGGAACAATGTACACATTCTTTTCTCTGTCGTCGAGAAGAGGGTGGGGTAGGTGCAACAAAGTCCACATTCATGTTTCCCTTTTCAATCCCCCTCTGGTCAATATATCAACCATACTTTGATGAATATGTTCCCAGTTCATGCATGGTTTCAGAATACATACTTCTCCTCCCAGGTGACCATGATATTTTACTTGTTCGACAAAATTCCAGGTCATATAGCAGCAGTCTCTATTGGTTTTGCACCATACCCATCGTCCCATATAGTTACGTGGATCTGGGGAAAATTGGAACCTTCTGTCTGGAGGAAAAAGAGAACATTGCTTCGGGTGTGATTGTAGCCCTTCAAAAGTCTGCGTCTCTTCATCTGTCTTTGTCTCTACGTCCAATTATATTTTCATCCATATTGTTCTCTCAGTGGTCTTCTTGCATTGGGTTATAGCTATTCTAATGACACAGAATGCTAGCAGCACTAGCACTAAGGCAGTTGCGAGTACTTTCAGCCCGTTGGCCATCCATGATTGTTTCCAGGAAAAGATGTATGTCAGCCAATCTTCATCTTCCCCTGCTGGGCTTATTATCTCTCCTATTTTGGCATGCAGGTCTGATAAGTGCAGGATTGTTTCTGTGAGGGTTCCATTCTCTCCATTGTGAGATGGGCAATAAGTGCAACAGGAAGGCCCTATCTTTGTGCACAAGACTCGTTCCATGGCTATGAGGAGATCCAAAACATATCTGTTCTGTAGGGTCATCAGCCGGACAGCCCTCAGTTCTTCTTTGACAGTGTTGAACCGTTTAACTGTTGAATTCATTGTAACAGTTCCCATCATATAAGCTGGAGCCACTTGGCGTTCGAATTGGCCCTAATTCCTGGAATGAATGACGCAAAAAACATTTCAGTTCTGCTGAACAGTCTATGCTCTGGTGCTATTGCATCAAGTACTTCTTATATTTTTGTTGAAATCTAGTTTCCTCTTTTTATTCTTATCAGCTCCACAGATCTCTTCTTCCTCCGGTGTGCATCCATTTTGGGGCACCCATCTACTTGTATGTCCTTTGAGGCACCACTTATGCTGGTGTATTCAGCTGTACTAGGGAACATATCCCACCCCAGATCAGTGGTAGTTGCATGTATGCCCAATAGTGGTCCATTATCACTGCAGTATGTAAGAAGGCATGGAATCAAACCGTGAAGACACACACAAGTGATCACAGTTCAAGGGTGTTTATTGAACGTCAAATGGGTTGGTCCACCGCCGATCTAAACCTAAAGCTAAGGATGGGAGCAAGTTACGACCATCAAATAATAATAAAACATGGCCTAGTCAAGCCTCTGTCAAATAAAGGGGCCTATACTAATAAACCTTTTGCCAATCCTTACTTCTAAATTCAAAAGAGTGTGGACAATGATGTATGTAAAAGAAAAGTGTTCAAGAAATAATATGTGAGGATGGTTGAACAGTTGACTTCCCTTCCCCACGTTCTCAGCAAAGGGCAACGTGGCACGTTCGAGCTTCGCACACACTCTGACTTCTTGGCCACAAAGATACAGTTCAAAGCACAGACACTGGGGCCTTCTGCCAAAGCCTCTTTTCAATAACAGTCTTACTGCTGAGGATCTATCGTAACAAATAAAGTCTCAAAGTTCCATTCCTATCAGGATTGTCACATGCATAGGTTCTTGCTTTCAATGTCCTCAGGCTGAGACACCCTCTTTATCACAATATTCACACTTGGTCTCCCCCGTTCAGGCTCAGACTATGGATCTCCCTCATTCGGGCTCAGATCACCATGATATCGATCTCCCTTATTCGGCTTGGATCCTCGTGATGAGGATTTCCCTCATTCGGGCTCGGATCCTCTTGATATCAAAATCAAAGTCTTTAAAATTTGCAATGGATTTTGCTTGAACCATCGCAGGACCACTTCGATTAACTTCACATGATTATTCTCATCAATTTTCTACTTTAGTTTCTCTTGGCAGGATACCTTACAGAGACTTTCGACTAAGCACGTCCACAGTGCCGGACAACTCTGTAAACGGTATTGTTTCTTTTCTTCTCAAGTTCAAACATTCATCAGCAGTTTGACTTTTACTCATGTTTTTCATCACACGCAATTAACAATGTTCGTTACAACGCTCGTTATACAATGTTGCTGCTTGCAACCTTGATTTCAACACAGACCAGTCTTGCATCGGTCTCCTCAACTCACAGGCTTTGCTGCTCTTTCTGGCACTTCTTTGTTCATGGAGCCAATGACGATGCCACAGAGGCTGCTGCTGCTCCTCCCTGTCTTGGCCAGATATGCGGGAGGGCCTTTGGTATCTCCGACACACAATGCAGGATTCTTTAGTCTGGTTTCCTGGCCTTACGCTTTCTGCCTCAAAGGTTTCTTGAAAGTAACGCCGTCTGTCCAAAAGGTTCAAGGGTACTCCCATTCTTATCAACCCTTCTTGGTTTGCCGTCTTTCTCCCCTCATTCAGCTGCCAACATGAAACTGCTGTACCTTTGTGTGCTTTCCCTCGCTCAGAGTGTACTTCTGTGCTCTGCCTTTTATCTGTGTGGAAGGTCTAATGGAAGTCTGGTGTGAGTGGTCATTAGTAATTACCTGACCTCCCCTGACCACAGTAGCGGGACATGTCAAATACACTGCTCGGGTGTGAGTCTGTTTTCTCCCAGAGTGGGCTGTCGATGCAAAAGTGCTGAGAAAGGAAAAGGGGGGGTGTAAGGTTTCCACGTATCGTACTGGGTAAGATGGGGTAAAGGTGTTGCAGGGTGAGGGATACCATGTGTCGCCACCCGGTGTCCCACTCCCACTCCCCAAAGACCCCTCCTCCAGGTGATCCTCCCTCACTGGTCCACCCCCAGGCTATGGATCCAAAGGCAATGCCGTGTTCTGGCCACCGGAGGGAGAGATCCGCAGGGACTAGCGGGTGAGACACCTTCATATCCGGTATTTTGTATGTTCGTTTTCATCCTGTTTTCAGACACTGCAATTCTTTTTGTGTTACTATCCTGGCTTCTCCTTTGTTTGGGCTATCCAAAATATACTGTATTGTCTTATCTGAGCTCCAATGTGACATCCATCGCAGTGTGGCCCATCATCCTTGGAATTGGCCCCTTGTAATACAGAGTGCTAGGTGGAGAAGACACTGTGATCTGGCTGCTGGAATTTCTGTGGCTATGAAGGATCTGGAAGCAATCATGGCATAGGGGATGAACGAGCACACATAGCAGCTCTTCTTTGTGATCTCCCTCCCCACCTTGGTCATGTGCTGGTAGCACACGTTATTGGAAACCTGGGCCGAATCAGCTTAATATGCATTGACATGTTCAAAATCAGTGGTTGCCCTTCGCCTGAGTCTTTTTACTTCTCAGGCAGCACTCGTGATCAGCTCAGGTATAGCTTTAGTGACGCAGGGAAAAGGGTTGTCTTACCATATACTTCAGTGTGTGTGTGTGTGGTACAATGCAGCTTTCTGCAATGCAAAGAGGGTAAAGAGATAGGGACAGCAGAATGCAAAAAATGGCAACACAATGGCTCTGGCTGCAGCTTCCAATGCTTGCATAGGTGTGCGCTCTTGGCACTGTCTATAAATTCGACAAAAACGTTTATCAAAACTCATGACCTTTGATATTACCATTGTGGAAATGTTTAGGCTCGTCTGTGATAATACTGTGCTAATGCAGCAATAAAGAGTTGCTAAAAAATAAATTGAGTCTTAGGTTTAACAAGCAAAGCAATAATGGGCATGTTACTTCTTGTAAGTATTTGGTAAGTGTGTGCAACTTAAAGAAGAAAAGCATAAACAAAAATCTTTACTGGTATCATTTGCTCTTTGGTTACTATAAGTTCATAAAGTGCTTTTCAGAGATTGTACAAGTGGAAATTACTTGCCAAGAATCAGCTCACACATATGTGATTATTATCTGGTGTAATTAAAAGACAGCGTTGTAGAGGAGCAGATGGCATCATCTGACATCATCTCTAGTACCCACCCCCTCACCTCCATCATACTGGAAGCAAAACTGGAAGACGCTGTGCATGGCACCAGATATTGTCCCAATACCACACCGACAATATGAGAGACGTTATGCAGTCAGACAACCGTATCATATGTACCCTCGCACTGAACTGGTGGAAGGATGTCGGCATACACCAGCAAGCATAGAAGAGCTATAATTGCGAACAGATGAGAGTAAAGTGATGTCATGAAGGGAAGATACGACGATGCACAGATTACACCTTAAACAGTTAAGGTGTAATCCAAGTAATGATGTAATCAGTTATAAAGAGATGAAGTAATCATCTATGCCGAGAAGACAAGTGAAACGAAGCTCAATGAATGTACATACGAAGAAACGCAAGGTAGTTGAGTTACATAGAAGCTCACTGCAGTAGAAACTATAACGTGAGGAAAGCGGCCATGATGGAAAAATGCACGTCGGATCGTGTCAAAACTACCTCAGAGACAAACCAGGGCCGCAGATCAGAAACGCTACAGAAAATAGATTCATGCAAGAAACAAAGAATATGGGCCTCATTACGACCCTGGCGGAATTCCAAAAACGAAGGCGGAAATGAAATACCGCCATCGAATACCGCTCGTTGCGATCATGACCCGTCACCGTAAAGTACGATGCCATTAGCGACACCGTAGTGAACGCCAACGCTAACTGCACCAAGCACGCGCACGCGCGCCTTGCAAAACCGTAATTTCCGCCATGGCGCAACGGTACGCGAATTCTGACCCTAGCGGACATGTACTCAACGGCATCAAGCATGGCGGAAAGTACCTTTCCGCCATGGTGAGAACTACGGCATCGCGAACCAACCGTACATGGCCCTACTGAGTGCCTGTACTCCACTCCCTGCCCACATTGCACAACTCCACGTAGGCAAACGCGGCCAGTACAGTACCACACAACTCCACTCAGAAGCCGGAACCCAATGCAGATCATCTCACAATACATCGCGCCACAAATCGGAATATGCTACATCACTAGTAAAGAATAAGGCCACACGGTCAATATCTGAACATAATTTTAATGCACATCCAAATCACCAAGCCCATACAGCTATTCGCAAACTAACTCCCAAATGACTTCCATCACTGTGGGCTGCATCCGCAATGAATGACCAGCTTCTACTTGTGTGACGCCCTGTTCCTTCATGGTACACAGGGCCTACATTTACGACCAAAAAGGCAACACGGAAGCGCCTAGAACCGCAGGGCAGTCCCATGAAGTAGGCACTAGTCCAGCTGAAAGGTACATATGTTGCTCCTAGCCACTAGTACTGCGTAAGGGCATGTGGCCCATTGGCGATCGTCCCATAAGATCGTAATGGTGCTCCACTGATTAACTCGAAGCTGCAGGTGTCGAGTGTAAAAGCCATCTGCAGGAGTGGCATACAGATGGCAGCGGCAAAAGGGGAGGAGATACCTGTCACCCAAAAGAAAAAAATAATAGCATGGGCATCCGAACTTCATATGAATTACTCAGTTCATTCAACACACTAAATATACAACCATATGCATGCTAGCAAACTCAAAAGGATTAATGCCACCAAAAAATCACTTGCGAATCATAACGACATAAATCGAGCTCAATACACTATTACTAACGAGTGTATGTGTGCATGCGTCTGTCAAAACAGAATCCATTAGATGTGATTAGTAACGTGCACAGACACAAGTGTTTGAAGGCGCGTCGAGACAGGGAGGGTTCAACAAGGGCAGACAGATGATGGACCCACTATGGCAGCTTTGCATCACATAGCGCAGGGGAAGGGGATAGATATCAAAAAGCCATGCACATGACAAACTCTCAATTAAATCATCTGTCCATGCATCCATTCATCATTCCCTCATCCCGGAATAGAAACGCCTGAATATTTACTCACATCACATTTGAAATTTCCATTGAGTCTGTGCGTAATGCAGTCTGCAAAATCCACTGTGCTCCTGCCCGGTTCACTAGTGTAGTGAAGTAACATGTATTTGGGGACGTCCTGCCTCATCGTCCACTACGCTATTGCGCATCCCATTCAATTCACATCAAACATTGCATTCTCGTCATGGGCCCTGTCCCAAGGACATTCAACAATAGAACGTTACATTTCCAGTCAGACCTGTGGGCGTCTCCTCGCCGCTAGTTGAAAAGCAAAAGCGCTGTCCTTCGAATTCCTCATTTGCAACATCACGTCGAAACGGCATCTGTGAACGCTTGGATTCACAAATACATCTATGTAGTGCGGCTGTGTGTGAAAATGGCAACTGGGTTCAATCACTAATGGGACTCCCCGCCCGTCGGTGAACGTCGGTACAGTGCTGCATGAGGGTCCACCGTTGATCGAGTACTACATTCCACTGACCCTTCACAAGTTTGTCCGCGACTGCAGAAATAGTATGTGAAACAATGGGACCATAGCAGAATCAACATATTAACCAATATTTCACTGCCATTGGGATCATATACATGATTGTAATTGCAAGATGCCATGCGTCAAATAGCAGCGTTGTGTGCGGGACGTGCTCGCCCAAACGTAATTGCAGCTGGCACAGGTGAAATGAATCACCACAGGTGGAGGCTACACAGCCTGAAAACACATAAATTGCACACCCAAACCCCTCCCACAACCACACCCACTCCCAAATGCTACCGACAGGACTAGCGATGTTGGGCCTGGGGGACCTGATAGCACTGCAAGTACTCCAGCTTCAAGAAGAAGACGAACAACAACGACTGCAACAACCGGCCGCACAGAGGAGACGCAGGAGGAGGAGGAAGAGGAGGGCAAGGCAGGGGCAGCAAGGCCCACCAGCACAGCCACTACCACCACACAGGCAGCCCGCAATCCCACGCCTCCGTGCCAATCCGTTCAACCTCACTGCTGAGCAGATCCACACCCTCTACCATTTGGACCGGGACACCATAACCGCCATTGTCGACATGACACACGCTGACCTTGTCAGCATGATAGATAGCCCAACCGCCATCCCACCCCTACTGAAGGTGGTGTCTGTACTCCACTTCCTGGCCACAGGCACCTACCAGCACACAGTCGGACAGTTGCATGGCATTTCACAGCCACTATTGTCACGGACACTATTCCAAGTGCTTGATGCCCTCCTGAAGCACGCAGACGACTACATCTGTTTACCACGCTCGGAGCAGGAGCTCACAAACGCAAAAGTGGGATTCCATGCACTTGGCGGCATACCGGGTTGCATTGGTGCCATCGACTGCACCCATGTGGAATTGGTTGTCCCACATGCCATGGAGGTCCAGTACCGCAACCGGAAACAATATCATTCCATCAATGTACAAATGGTGTGTGACTTCAACAGGATCTTTACACATTGTTCTGCCCGATTTCCAGGATCAACCCATGACTCTATGGTCTTGAGGAACTCTACAGTACCACGCTACATGGAGCGACACGCACGGCACCGATCCTGGCTACTCGGTGAGTCTCATTTAATGCATGTGAATGTGGGGTAGGTGATGCGTCAATGACGTGGCAGGAAGGGGGGGATGCGTACGTAGCAATGTTATTCCACAACATCCTTCTTTGTCCACATACAGGTGATGCCGGGTATCCACTGAAGAGATGGCTCCTTACACCAATCCGGAACCCACAGAACCAGCATGAGGAGGACTACAACCATGCCCACTCACGTACCCGTGTAGTCATAGAACAGGCATTCGGCCTACTGAAGGCTCGTTTCCGCTGCCTCAGCAGGTCTGGCGGGGCACTCCTGTACCGCCATGAGAAGGTTGCAAAGATGGTCATGGCATGTGTAATGCTACACAACATGTGCGTACGTAGAAATGTGTCCATGCCCCCTGACGCAGAACTGCAAGCACCTGAAGATGGTCATGATGAGGGTGGGGATGTGGCAGCACCTCAAGGAGTCCGCGAGGCACAGGAGGCCCGTGAGATTCGTCAGAATATCATAGATGCATGCTTCTAGTACTCACGCCTGGTGGCTGTTACATGGACACGGGACTTGTGGCACTGTGTGTGTCTGGAACATGCACAATGTGGACTGTACGCCAAGATAGGCCTCGTACACAGAGATCAATGTCCACACATCTCATTGGATTAATGTGTATATATGTATTGCAAATGTGAAATGGTATTACACACCCAATCGACCAGCCACCCGGAAGAACCCTACACACCCCCTCCACCCTCCTACCTCCCCCCAGAACACCAGTGTCCAGAGATGCTCATTGTCATTGGTCAGACGCTATTGCAAGCCCCCTCTCCGGGTGTCAGGGGCACCCCTGCCTGTGGAGCGCAGGTTCCTCCCGGATCTGCGTTGGGGGCTGCCCTGGACGGAACTTGCAACGGATGATGTCTCTGCCTGCTCACGTCCATGCATGTCCCTAAGGGTTTGTGAGAGCTCAGTGAGCACACGGCGCACAGCGGCAAGTTCACCACATACATCTTTGGACGTTGCATGCAGTTCCCCCCTCAGGCTCTCGGTGCTTCCCTCAATTTGTGCCCTTAGTGTCTCTGTACTTCGCTCCATTTCTGCCCTAAGTGTCTCAGTAGATGTTTCAATGGCTGCCTTAGAACCCCCACATTCATCAGCATGCTCCTTGAGGAGCGTGGCCAGTTGCTGCTGTTGCACTATCATCTGCTCGAGGGACTGTTGCCTCTGCTGGGCCATGCCCATTTCCGGTGGTGTCACAGAGGGGCTGATCACCTCATGTTGCCTTGCCACAGGCCTTGTGGGGGTTGGCCAGTCGTCGTCTTGTGGGTGCCCCTGCGTGGTTTCCTCATGGTGTACGGGATGAAACATACAGGGGGATTGGGACAGGTCATGGATGGATCCTACATCTACAGCACCGTTTTCTGTGTCGGAGCATGCTGGCATGAAAGCAGTGTCACCTATGGTGCTGCTGCCACCAGAAGCAGTGTCTTCTGTGGCATCCATTGGGGGGACCTGTGGTGCTGCTGTTGTGGACATGCTGGCTGCTGCGGTGCCTGTTGATGTCCCCTCCAGTGTGCTGCCACTCGATTCGTGCTGCTGACGTGTCTTGATCCGTGCAGCTGAGGTGGAGGGTCTTTGGCCGTTGGTCTTGGCCCTCTTTGCAGGTGTGCTGGTAGGGGTGTCCTGAAGCTCGTCGTTTGATTCGGACCCTGTGGTGGAGTAAAGGAGGGCATGCGTTATTTATGGGTCTGTTGTAGTTGGAATGGCAATGTATCACATGCATTGGGGTGGTACCTGAGGGTGATTTGGGTCAGGGCCTTGGGGGAGGTCTCATTTTCGTGTGGATTGAGGGTGCAGTTATTTTGCAGCCTGCAGTTAGGGTGTGCATGCTGCACATGCAGAGGGTGTTTTTAGGATTTTTACTTATTTATGTATTTAATCTGACTTTTACAGGGCGCTATCATGGCAATGTATGTGGACGTTCTCCTGGACATGTGTTTCTATTGCACTATGGGGACACATGGTGCTTCACATGATTGGACTTTGTGGATTTAGCGTTGTTTAATTTGGCCCACCTACCTGATTCTTCGGATGTCTGCACTCCTTTCTCCATCCCTCCGACTCCCTCTATGCTCTCCATTCCAATGGTGGAGGCACAGATTTCTTCCCAGGGGGTCAACTTGATGGGTGAATCAGATCCTCCCCCGGTAGCTGTGGCAATGTTGCGGTTGGCTGAAAGTATGCTCCGGACGCGTATCCACAAGTCGTCCCATCGCTTCCTGCATTGCTGTGGGTTGCGGGGTGCGGTCCCCACCGCACTTACCCGCTGTGCCACCAGGGCCCATATGTCCTTCTTGTTCGCAAGTGCCGTCCTGGCCATTTGCGTCGAGAAGACGACGGCAGCGTTCTCCTGGAGGGTCTCTGTGAGCACGGTGAGTTCCTCATGGGAGAAGTGGACCTGCCGCTTGCGATCGCACGCTTTTTTAGCAACTTTTCCCATTTTTCTTTTTTATTATGGGGTGGCTAACGGGTTGGGATGTGTCTCAGGGTCGGTTTTTAATGGTTGTGTTGGGATTCTGATTTTATAGGTGTACGGCGTCCTGTTTCCCGTACCGGCCCCATGTTTTTACTTCCGTTTCCGTATTTTTACGGTGACCGTAATTTGCGCTGACCGCTCATTACGGTGACCGCTAAGATGGGTGGCGGAATTGCACCTAGGGCGCCGTACGACGGCGGTATGGGCCGTTTTGGGGTCATTTCCGCCATCGCGGACTTTGCACTTCCGCCATGGCGTGGTGCTCGTACCCGATGGGTCGGGATTGGCCGCACTTTTCTCCATCGTGCAATGGCGGAAACGCTATTTACGCTATGGCGGTCATGTCAGTTACTTTCCGCCAGGGTCGTAATGAGGGCCTATGTGTTTTACCAAGACTAAGGCTGACACAGCAAGACATATTTAAAAAAAAAATGTTTTTATTTGTTTGGGTCAAATCAGACCTTTACAAAAACATCAACATATTTACAACTTAAAAATGATTAACATTCTATAACACTTACATTTCGTTTAGACAGATAAACAATAAAACCGAATTAAGAAAAATAAAATAAGAAATAGTGGGGGGAGAAAGAGGACAGCAGGAAGACAGGGGATCGAGCAGACATTGGCCCTCACTAAGACCCTGGCGGTAAGTGAAAAACGATGCCGGTAAAGGATTACCGGCATCGCTTACCGCTAGGTCCTATTATGATCCCAGTAACTGCAATTAGCGGCACCGTAGTTAACGGTGCCGCTAACAGCACCAAGGGCGTGGGCACGCGACCCCCCATGCCGGAAATAGCGGCATGGTGCAAATTGGGGAATATGACGAGTCGAGCGGACATGCTCTTAACACCCTTGCGAAGGCCGTAAAGTACCTTACCGCCATGGTGCTAATACCGCCATCGCGGACCAACCGTAAATGGCCATGTGCAGTGTTCCCAGCTGTCACAGGTGCACACAATCAGCACAGGTGGAGGCAATACAGACTGGCCAAGTACAAAAGGAGCACACCCGACCCCTTCCCACACCCAGTCACACTCCAGTGGCGTGTTGAATGTGCTGCTCCCCTCCTGCACATTCTCAACTGGGGATGGAGTGGCTGGCCAAGAGTTATCAGGGGATTGCCCCTGTATGCCTTCAACATGCTGGCTGCATGGGGACTGGTAGGGGGAATGAAGGTGGCCAGTGGGGGGACCTACAACTACATCTGCATTCCCTGCATCATCATCCGAGCAACCTGTGGTGGCAGCAGTCTCGCCTATTGTGCTGCTTCCGGCAGACCCAGTGCTTTCGGTGGGCAACACTTGCTGGGTGTGTGATACTGGTGCTACCATGGTGCTTGGCCTGGTGCACATCTGTGCCCTGGCATGTGTTGTGGTCGTTGATTTTGGCTGCAGAGGGATTTTGGTTTTTACAGCAGAGGTGGAGGGTTATTGTGTGGGGACATCAGGCCTGGCCTTCTTTGCAGGTGTGGTGGCAGTGTCTTCCTCGTCGCTGTCCGAATGAGAGCCTGTGGTGGAGCAAAGGGGGGAAGGGTTAGTGATTCCTCTGTGGACATTGAGCAGGCATGGTGATGGCTGCATTCATTTTGATTGGTACATGTTTCACATTGGAGGCAGTGACATACTTTTAGGTGGTAGAAGCATGGAGGCATGTGGGTGGCTACGGAAAGGGTGTGCATACTGCATGTGTACAAGGTGGAGGTCAGAACTGCCTGTAGGCAGTATTATGCAGATGTGTTGTGTTAACCCTGTCAGGCATCATTGCAATTCCCATCAATCTGGACTTCAGGGACTTTGGCATGGCTGGATTAGAGGCACCTACCTGCGTCACATGAAGTCGGGGCTCCTCTCTCCATGTCTCCGACCCCCTCGATGCTTTCGGTGCCAATGAGTGCGGCACTTGTCCCCTCACACGGCTGCATTTTTACTGGTGACTGTGCTCCTCCACCAGTTTCCATGGCCAGGTTTCTGTTGGCAGAAAGAATACTCCTTACGCGGAGCCGTAGGTCATCCCACCTCTTCGCATTGCGGGGTGTAGTGCCAACTGCACTGACCCTCTGTGCGACCAGGGCCCATAGGGCCTTCTTACGGGCTATTGCCGGTCTTGTCATCTCGTTCGAGAACACCACGTCGGCATATTCCTGTAGTGTGTCTGCCAACATGTTAAGCTCCTCCTTAGAGAAGCGCTCCTGCCGCAGCCGCTCTCCGCTTTTTTCACAACTTTTGGCATTGTGAGGATGGATTAATGTAGATGAAGCTTTGCAGAGGTTGTGGGGGTCAGGTGTCCACTGGTTGAGGCGGATGGCAATGGGTTGTGTTTTTGAAGAGGGCCGCCGTGCTCTTTCCCGTTACTGTGCGTTGACGCAACTTCCGGTTCTGCTTATTTGCGGTCACCGCTAATGGCGGTGATCGTTGATATCGATGGTTGAGGTGGAGGATGCGCTATTTGCACGGCATACGATGCCGGTAAGTGGCGTTTTTGGTACTTTTCCGCCATGGCGGTTGTTACATTACCAGCATGGCGCAATGCTCGTGCCCGAGAGGTCGTAATGTGCCGCTTTTAGCGGTATCTGGACAGCACGGACACGTTAATTGCTCCATGCCGGTAATGTCCGCAAATTACCACCAGGGTCGTGATGAGGGCCATAGATGTGAAAATAAGGAGAAGAAAAGGCAGAGGAGTATATGCAAGATATAACTAACAGGGCATTCATGTCCTGTTATCTGCCGATACATATCTTTGCCATTCACGGTCTATAATGGCAATCCTGACCCTTTATTAACCCAAATTGATTTACTACGAAACCACCGACCCCCAATATTCCTTTACTTCAACTTTCAATTCGAGCCTGTATTATGTCTGTCTCTTGTTGCAGCAGTCCAGTTCTTGCTAGAACTTGAATAACTGCTATAGTTATGGCAGTATTGTGTCCTGAAATCATTAAGTTACAGAAGTTTTCTGATGTCATCCATTCTATTTTATCGACAAATTTGTAGAAATGGTTGGCTCTCACATCCCATGTTCCTTTGTACTCTCGAAGCAGATGGTATAGGCTTTGCTTGGATGGTTCTGAACAGCCATAACATATAGATATGGATTTAGAGTGTTGACCTCGAATACTTAGGATTTGTCCTGTATGATTTAGATTTAGGTGAGCCCTCAGGAATCTGTTTCTTGAGTCAGCACTTGGGTGTTTTTGTAAATATTTTGGCAGTTGCCCCAGCTTTTTGTCCACTATGAGGAAACTATTTTTGTGTTTTATTTGCCTTATTTTAGTTCCTGTTCTAATCCAGTCCAGTATTTCTGTTTCTTTTTTAACTTTCAATGGATTAGCCATCAGGACTTCTGTCGAAGTATCCGCTGCCACCAGTATTTTACAAACTTTTACTTCTAGGTTTTTTAGCGAGTTCGACTTCCTCGCTTGCATCTGCAATTTTATATCCTCGTATAGCGAGTTATCTTGTGGGTCTTTTATCGGCCTATAGAGTGATAGTAATCTCCAGTTTATTTGTTTTTCTAGGGATTTCAACCCAAGTTCGAACCTCAGGGCCGACATAGGTAGGCAGTTTGGCAAGCCTAGTGATCTTTTCCATACCTGGCTTTCAATTTTTTGCCAGTCTATCTCCCAAAGAATTGGATTGGCCTCCAAACCATATACTAACAAAGGAGTTATTTTTGCGATATAAAACTTTATCAGTGGTATGATAGAGAATTTGCAAAGCCCCCAAAAAACCTTTTTCATCTGTGGTATTGCTCTTTCCATTTTTTCTCTTATTTCAGCTTCGATTTTATAAATTGAGGGAGAGGCGTAAATCACATACCCCAAATACACTAGTTCTTCCGCTCTCTGGATCTCCTCACCTTCAAAGAACCAGCTTGTATAGTTTATTTGTTTGTTTGGTTGTTTCATTATCAAGATTTTTGATTTCTTAGGGTTTACCCGAAGGCCGTTCACTTTGATGTACTTGCTTAGGCCATTCAAAAGATGTTGTAGTCCTGCCGCTGTTCTGTCGATAAGGACTACATCGTCCGCGTATGCGAGCCACAAAACCTTGGTTGCATATAGTTTCAGGCTTTCCATTGCCCATGATTCCAAAAAAGGCCCTAGATCTGATAGATACTGATTGGAGAAGAAAGGTATTCCCAAGCAGCCTTGTCTCACTCCTTGCTCAGCCCTTATGGAGCTACTTAGGTGCCCAGCCTCATCCAGGCATACCATCAGTGTTGTGTCCTTATGTAGTTCTGAAAGAATGGCCAGCAAGCCCTTCATGCTCCCCAATTTCTCAGCTTCTCCCATAAGCGATCTCTGTTCACTAAGTCAAAGGCCCTGGAGAAGTCTATACATGCTCCATATATCGGAACTTCTCCTGAAGCTTTGGAATATTCTGACAGCAGGGACAGTGTTAGCCCATTTAGTGTGGTGGACATTCCCCTTCTGAATCCAGTTTGAAATTTACAAGTTGTTTTTGCCTGCATGGCCCAGTCCTCTAACTCTGTCATGATCAACCTCATAAATATTTTACTTTTGATGTCGAGGAGGGCAATTGGCCTGTAATTTTCTGGCAGCGACCAATCTCCCCCTTTAAAGAATGGTATGATCACTACTTGTTTCCAGGACGGGGGAACATGCAATTTTGTTATATTTCCGTATATAGGATGAATAGGAGATTAGCCTAGGTTTTAACATTGTTTTTTAATACCTGGTAAGTTAACCCATTTAGTCCTGCTGCTATTGATGATACGGCTTTTAAAATTAGATCCTCTATTAGTTTTACATCAAACTTGAGCTCCCATTTTGAGTTAACCTCGTCTCCTCTTAGAATCTTGGATGTATTCTTAAAGCTGTTTGTGAGATAGTCCACCCAGCTCTTTTCCAGGACTAAGTTACATTGAGTGGTGTTATCGTCAGGTTTCTTGCCCAGATTATTTATAATGGACCAGAAGTTCATTGTCTTGTTGATGACGCTGGAAGTTTCTTGCACGAGACCACTGTTTATAGTTTCTCGCAAACTTTTTTAATTCTCTGTGTAATATTGATGGGTTTGCTATAAGCCTTTTCAGACGTCTGCTTTCTCTTCTTAAACCTTTTTTACGCTCCCAGGTTTGTTCATCAAATAGATGTTGATGATGAGTTTTTTTCCGGGACCCACTTTTACTTTGAGGATGAATGGCCCAAATGAATTTCTTGAAACCTTTGAGGTTACAGTTTTCCTCTAGGTCCGTGATAGTGAGACATGACAATGTGTCATTTAATTTCTTCCCCTCTCTCTTATATTTTACCAGCGATGCCCTTCCTTTTTTTACAGAGAGATTGTGTATATACTTTGCTGAT
The DNA here is from genome assembly GCF_040938575.1 of Ambystoma mexicanum. NCBI lineage: Eukaryota > Metazoa > Chordata > Amphibia > Caudata > Ambystomatidae > Ambystoma > Ambystoma mexicanum. The sequence goes on along the minus strand of NC_090929.1, from coordinate 56,893,401 downwards.
CGAGTGTTGTTAATGTCAGGTATATTGATTTTTATGTGGGCGTGATCACTCCCTTCTCCCTATATAGTTTCCATTGAAATGTCTTTAACCTGTAAAGTTTCAGATGCAAAAAAATAATCCAATGTTGAGAAGGAGTTGCCCTGCGACCAGGTTGGATTTGCTGGTCTACCACCTATAACCGATCCATTTAACATACCAAGTCCCCATGAGCTTAGATATTCTACCCATTGAGATCCTGTCTTTGTTTTTTTGACCCATTTTAAATGATTGCCTTTGTTGTGTGTTGTTATACATTGGGAATTGAAATCACCTCCTAAAATCACGTTTACATCACTCTGAGTTAACAGGTTTTTTTTTCCATTACTGTGGTCAGCAAGGTCTGGAAGCTTTGGAGATCCAAACGTGCCGGGTTCCAATATACATTCACTATTACCAGTTGCACTAGCCCCCCACAGTATTGAGCCTGACTTTGCATGCGAGGATACCATTTTTGTCACTATGTAGAATTGTGACATCTCTACTTAGAGAGCTGCTAATCCCAATCAACAGCCCACATGATGGCCGACCGAGTGCTTTCTGTATTGCTGGAACTGTGAAGACTGTGTATCCTTATATTTGCAACGGATGTGTATGCCAGGTCTCTTGAAGTAATATTATATCGATATTTTGAAAGAGGGTATTTTTCATTTTATTTGTCGTGAAGGTATTTGAACCACAGGTGTTCCAGCTTGTAATTATTATTTCATCTTGCCTAAAGGTGCGGAAGCTCAAGACCTAGCTTCTGGATTACCTGTGTAAGGATTTCAGGAAGAGCGGCCAATGTCCCATCCTTAAGATCAGTCTTATTTGCATTAGAACTAGAGGTGGTTTGATCGTTCAATGCACTTGCTGTTCTTAGGTTTGATTCTTTGGGGTTACTATTCCCATTACCTTTTTCTTTGTCCTCTTCCTCCGGCAGATTCTCCAAAGCCACCAGGTGAATTTTCTTCAGATTTTTACTTTTATCTTTTATTGCCTTCCAAGCTTTCAGTGATGTAAAGCCCACCTCTGCCAATTTTTGATTGCAGCTATTTGGGAACTTTACGTATTCCATGTCTCCTGATCCAAACAGAAAGAGATTAGGAATCTTATTGATATAGCCCAAAATTGCTCTTTTGCAAAGTGACTTGTGTTGCAGGATTTCGTTTGTCGCCTTAAACCATATTCTTGGAATTGCGTATTAGTGATTTTCAGCAGCTTCCACCAGTGACTGCACCTGGTCTTCAGGCAATACCCCCTGACATGGGTCTTCTAAAATCTCTTGCTCTTGTTGTTTGGCTACCTCCTCCAATTCCTTTGTTTTGCCTTGACCATTTTTGCTAACTATCTGATTGGGCAGTGTTGTACCTCTTTGGCGAGGATGTTGTAAAAAGATTGGCGTAATTTTCCTGGTAGGTTCAACTGCTAGTGCGATGATTTTCTTTTACGTGCATTTAGCCCGCTTCTTTAGGAACATTGGGGCCCATGGGGGACCTTTTACCGAGGGGCATGTTTTTGTAGTTGCCTTCCTTGAATTTATTTCTTCAAGACCCAATGTATTCATTGAATTGTCGGGTTGCAACCTTGCCTCATGTGCAGCTCCTGGTTTGTCCTGTGGTGCATCAGTCTGCAGCCGCCCACTGACTTTCTTTTCTTTTTCTTTGGTCGACGTTATCCGATTTTGTGATAAATCTTCTGTGTGGTTCACATTTATTTTTACTTTTCTTTGTGCCACAGTACGTTTTTCCACCCCCGTTTCCAGCACCTTTACTTTTCTTGTCCTTGAGGGACTTAAGTTCTTCCTTTTGTCTTTCCTTATGTTTGCTTGTGTCATTGGTTTTGATGTTAGATTGGTCCCTGATGTTCAGGATTGTATCCCTTTGTGCACCTCTTGGGATTTTCTTTTGATTTTTTCTTAGTGCAATTGGAAATGTGGCAGTGCATTTCTTTCTGGCTTCCTTTTTCCTTGCTTTCCTCCTACCCTTTGCTAAATGATTGCCTGCTTCTATCCATTCCGGATCAGTCTCTCGCTGTTTTTTTGGGGGGGCCTTATGCACACTCATTTGAGGATCACTTGGACTGACCTCCATTTCGTCAGCCTCACCATCTTCAACCACATGTGCCAATCTTCTAAACTCCTCCAAGACAGACTCCGAAAGCGGTGTGCCATCGAAGCAGATAACTTCAGCCTCTCCTTCCAAAGGAGATTCTGTAGCTCCACCTCTTTCTGCCCTCTGGGTTTTCAGTAGTGGGAGAATTTCTGACAGGAGGCCTACTTGCTAATCTTTTTCTTCTGACCTCTGTTTAAGAGATCTTTGTATTGCTGAAAGATCCGGGCCTTGTTTAGTTATTTCTATCCTTAAATCATTAATAGAGGTCATGAGGACTGTATTAATTGTCGTTGTTAGTCCCACTATTGATGGATCTATACTAGATGTTTCACGAGTCAGCAAAGTGCCGCCTTGCAATTCAACTTCAGTCTTTAAGTGATCAACAACTGTAACCAAGGAGTTCAAGACAAAATTTAATGCTGAGATGGTTTCCGTACTTGCTTGTTTTGCGGCCTCTTCCTCCTGCATTTGTTGGGATCCTTGAATTGAGTCTTTAATTTCCTCGGTCATTTGCCTCCCACCATTGGTTTATTGGGTCGATATTGCCTTTACAAATTCATCCTCCTGGTTTGTGCCCTCCATAGAAGTCTCAGCCGTGGTATCTTTTTCCAATACCAATTGAGGAAAAGGATTGTGGTTGGTGGGTGTCTTCTGTTCCCCAACATACAAAATATGCCAGTTGTTATTTTTGGCCGTAGTCATACTTTCCATGTATTTTCCCTCACAAAAATGATCTTCTATTTATTTTGTCATTTTTCAGTTGTGGTGGTATATTCCAAACAACGTTTCGAATGTTGGGCAATGTCTGATACTGCATTGCTATTCACTGATTGTGCTGAGTGTACTTGCACAATCGCTGTTATGCTTGATGTTGAGGGTACTGGTTCCCCTCTACATGGTGTAGAGAGTGCATCTTGGGATGTTATTTCCTCTAAATATGAACAATCCCATTCCGGGCAATTGCGGTCATCTAAGAGGGTGTTACTGCGCAACTTCATTTTTTTTTTTGATTGTCTGTTTGTATTTGGTTCGAAGTGTCAATCGATATTAGTGCGCCCACACGTTTCACTTACTGCTAGGTTACTACAACCTAGCTCTGAGGTCTAATCACAATGCCTTAATTAATATTAACTATATCAAAAGAGTGCCATAGTGCTGCAGATAAAATATGAACAGCTGGGATCAAAGGATTAGACCTGCAGTCTCCCGCTGTATCCCCTCACTAGTCTCTATAGTTAATTCAGTATCCAAGACACTACAATAGTGGAGAGACCTGTGCAAATATCTGTGCAAATATCTGTGCTAATGGTCCCACAAAGAGCACCTCGTGGGCCAACCTTGAGAGAACTGTCAAGCAGGTGTTCTCTTGAAACCAACCATCGCACACATAAGCCTTTCCCAGTACTCACAGTACTCCCAATATGTGGGGATTAGGTCTCGCTGCAGCTGCTCACCATAGACCCGCTTCTCCATGCAAATGCGGCCTCTGGCGTCTTCTGAAGTCTTCTGACGTCTCCTCTGACTGCCTCTACAAAGTAAGGGTCAGAGGTGCAGTCCAGGGTGAGTGTACTGCTCCGCTCTCCTGCTCTCCTCCTCTCCTGCCTCCTCCTCAGCAGCAGCAGCAGCGGGGGCCCTGGCGGCCGTGGGGGGCCGCAGGGCTGCAGGGGTAGCGGGGGCAGCACTTGCCTCGCCTCGCTCCATGACCACAAACACGCCACAGACTCGCCTCGCCTTGCCTCACCTCACTCCGTTAGAGTAAAGCACCTTACCCGCACGTCAAGCCGCACCATGAACGCTCGCAAGAGCAAGGAACAAGCTCAGCAATGGCCGCTTCCGACGTGACCATCAAGTCTTGTTACTAAATTCCTAATGAGGCCACACTAACGCAAGTGCTATAAGACATCATTGAAAAGCACAAATGGAGATGACCAGGAAAAGCTATGAACAAAGGGCACATTTCTCTTAGATTATGCAGAAGCAAAAACATCTTCAAGTCCCAAGTATTGGCCAATCAAAAGTGCAGAAAGCACAAGTAAGATGCAGCAACCGGGTCTCCAGAGGCTAAGAGGAGTAATAGCACCCAGCATAATTAAATCAAATAGCAGTAAATAACTGGTTGAAAATTCGAAGTCTACTGACATGTGATGCAGAACTCGAAAACAAGGTCTAATCATTAAGCTTCAGATGAAGATAGTGGTGTACCCTGACTCTCTTAAAAATACCAGAGAATAAAACATCCAGCAAGGTCAACTACAAAGGAGAAGCCTTGGCTCTTGTTCTAGCTGATGAGACATGGCAGGCTAATCGACCAATGTGGGCACTGGTCTGACGTTGTTCTCCACACCTGGGGTTCATTCTGTTCACGTGCTGCTAGCGAGCCGAATGTCCAAGGTTGGGAGACTATGCCAACCAATCATGAGTGGCTATGTAGCGACATACTATACAATCTTGCAGAAGCCAATCTGCTGTTATTTTCATAATCAGTATTCTACATATTTTGAGGCATGCCTATTAGATAAGGAGCAGCCACTCATGTTATTAACACTTATACATACTATAGGTATATATGTTCCCCTAACCAATCCCTCCCCTCGATAGGTTTTACTAGTTTGCCACATAGGATGACATCATAGCCGACGTACAGTGAAATATTGTGCTATAGCACCATGAAGCGTCTCGTGTGCTCAATGGAATTACCACTAATGATCTCAAACCCAAATAACCAGATAGACTCAAAGAATATGGCAAGGTACTACTTAATTATCAGCATAAAACAAAGTAGGGCAATCTGGCGAACAACAAACTGTAGTCCACGCACTCACACTGCAATGTTGATTACACAAAGCTTTTATACCTCGACATCCATCAACTATGACGTCATCCTATGTGGAAAACTGTAAAACCTATTGAAGGGAGGGATTAGTTAATGGAACACATATACCTATGTATCATATAGGTATTAGAAATATCACTGGATGCCCTTTATCTAGTAGGCACGCCTACCTCTAAATACATATAATACAGATTATAGCAGTATAACAGCAGCGGGTTGACCTGTGCAACACCGTATAGCATGTTGCTACATAGACCATCTGATTGGTTGGCATTCTCTCCCAACCTTGGAATTTCTGCTCGTTAGCAGCACATAGGCAAAACAAATCTCGAGTGCAAAGAGCAACATCAGACTACTACCCACTTGCCCAATTAGTCCATCATCTCTCACCGGTCAGGCCCCAAGCCTATGCTTCTTCTTAATAGTTGACCTTGCAACCTGCTCCCTGTTCTGGGACTTTTAAGGGAGTGTATGCACACCATTATCTTTGTCTGGAGCTTAATGAATAGCCCTTGTTTTGGAATTCTGAATCACTTGTGAGGAGACCATGATTTTGTCCATTACGACCTTTTATTTACTGCTATTTGATTTAATTAGGCTGTGTGTCATTACTCTTCTTGGACAGTGGAGGCTTGCTCACTCCATCTTGAATAAGCTTTTCACATCTTTGATTGTTCAATACTTGACACTGACAGATGTTTTATTCTGTGCTTAATCCAAGAGAAATATGTCTTGCGTACATGGCTTATCCTCTTGAGTCTCTTTGTGACTTGCAATTATGCCTTGATATAGCATCCTTGATCAAAGGCCAATAAACTCCTCTGTGTTCTTTACACAAAACTGTTTTTCCAGCATCTCCTGAGACTGCAGCCCTGGTCTGTCTCTTAGGTAGCTTGCTTGGTTTCAACACAAGTCCAGCGTCCATCTTTTTCTAATGGCCGCTTTAGCCACGTTATGTTTTCTTCTGCATCAATTGTCTATTTGTCTCCTGTTTCTGCTTATATGCATTCACTTAATCTCTCCTTGTTTATTTCTTTGGTGCTTATGATTTGTTAGTCTTCAATTACATATTTCTCTTATTACTTCAGTTACATCTTTATTCTTTAATTATTTGCATATCATGTCAGTGTGTCTTCTTGTCTTTCCCTCATGACATCACTCTTCCCAAGTCTGAATTCACTTATAGCTCTTCGATGTCCAATGGTGTGTGCATACATCCTTCCACTCTTTCAGTGTGGGAGCATATTTGATATGGTTGTCTGAGTGCATATCGTCTCTTATATACTCGAAGCGGTATTGGGATAATACCTAGTGTCCTAGATAGGGCTCTTCTCCTGCTGTACCAATATGATGGAGGTGAGGGGGGGAGCTAGGAATGACATGCCCACCTGCTCCTCTACAGTGTAAAGTCTTTGTGTAAGAGAAAGGTAACAGAGAGTGTGTGAGCTGCATTTTGTATGGTCACCAGATTTCCCTACTTTATTTGAGCTACTAATAAAGTAGTACTTCGCCATATTCTTTTAGTCTGTCCGGTTATTTAGGTTGAGGTCATTTACTATGGTAGTTCCATTCAACTCTTGAGATATGCTCGAAGGTGCTACTGTACATTTTTATAGCAGAAGATGGGTCAAGATCCAGCTACCTAGGCCCAGATCTAGACTCTTGGGCGATTGACGTCTTTTGCCATTAGCCAGAAGAGCGTGGAGCTTCTTCTGGAAAGCGACGCACAATACACACGTGTGGAAAGGAGTGGTTGACAGATGCCCCGCGGACAGAAGGCGAACTGGTCAATTGGAGAAGAGTTGATGCTGAGGAACTTGAGCTGAGCCACAGATGTAAGTAGAGCATTGAAAGTGGCAAATAAACGGGAGGGGCTATAGCCTACATGTAAATATACAGTAATAGGATTTGTGTTTAAAAAGATTAATACCTCGATTTTGGGTTCCAAGGGAACCAAAGAATACAAATTAAACTCCAAGTAGAGTACATGACAGGGGTTCCTGAGGCAGGAGCCAATTAAGAAGAATACGTATTACACTCCAAGATGGAGTAAATAGTGAGAAGAGATACATGTACTAAGGGAAAGTAAACAAAGGTATTCACAGAAAAAAGAAAAGTGCATGTTTATTTGGGGTTATAAATACATCAGTGGAAAACTGTTATTGTGTATAAACTAAGAAATATAAAACGATGGTACTAAAATCAGTTGAATATCAGGCCTTAACATTAAGAGACTGGCGTCAATCAGAGAAGGTTCAAAACTGAGAAAAATAGTAAAACTTAAATAAAGGTTCTTGCGGTGGCAATAATAGAACAAAAAGCCAACAAGAGTCGATAGAACTATAAATGAAGAAATAAAGAGAAACGATACCATAGAGACTTAAAACATTGGTTGAAATATTGATCCTCAATGATAAAGGGAGGCGATCAATAGTGCTTGCCCAAAATGATTTTCGTATTGTAAGTGATTTAAAAGCCCAGTAAGTATTGGCAGTCAACATCGACTTGTCATCATGGGGGATACTTCTCCTTTACATCTATTCAGGATATTACCAGGATACAGACCTAAAACAAAACAGTACCACATGGAATGGGTGAAGGGCATGACTAATAAAACACTCATGCCATGACCTCAAGAAGGTTTGCTGTCAAAAACAGTATCGTGACATATGACAACGTATTTGTATGCTACATACACGGGAAAGAATTAAAAAAATATATTAGCTATTTAAGAGCTGTGGAAGATGTACCAAAATGAGAACAAAGGCCCGACTGAGCAGCAGTGGATGCTTAATCAGCATAAGGAGGAGGATGTAACGCCCTCAGCTCCTCTCACTCCTCCTATAAAAGATGACACAATGGAAGATAAACAGGGAATGTATCCTTTAAAGGAATTAAAGGCAGCAGAGGGGTATGTTAAACCAATATATGCACCTCCCGCTTATAATCGTGAAGACAGCATGGAATATAGTAGGATTAAGAAATTAAAAAATATATTGACACGCGATGAATATAAAGAGCGTGATGAACAACGAAGTAGACAGATAGAAATAGAGGAGGAAGTCAAGAAAAAAAAGAGGAGAAGGACAGAGTCAAAGAAGGGATCGTAGTGCAAAACGAATGAGTGGGAGGACAGATATTACTCAAGTTAGATCAGTGGTCTTCAAACTTTTTTGGCCAGGGCCCCCCTGAGCAAAATTTGGGCAGGTCGGGACCCCCCAGAAATGCCAAATGGACAGTATATATTGCGCGCCGTCACCTGCTCCCATCAAAGTCGCTGGGCTCCCTCATCCCACTCCTACCCAGTCGCTGGTCTCTCCCCACCCCATCACACACCCAGGGCTCTCCCCACTCTGCTCCCATCACTATCCCATGGTTCCCGCCCATTGTGCTCCCACCATAGTCCCTCGGTTCCCCCATCCCGTTCCCAACACAGTCTGAGGGCCAGTGGCGGCTGGTGAATCTTTTTTAAGTGGAGGGGCATTAAGGGGAGGTTCGGGGGGGTTTCCCCCTGTGAATTTTTTTTTAAATAATAGGTTAAAATGTTGCATTGTAGAGCATACTTTTAACAAAAAATGGGTAAACAGCCAAACAGTTTGCAATTGTTGCTGGGAGTCCAGGGGGCAGGCATTGATATTTTATTTCTATCGCGCTCGTACACAAGTGTTTCAGAGCGTGACAAGGCAAGGGAGGGGAACAGAGGAGAATAAAACAGCGATCTTACTAGGCCCAGTGACATTGAGAACGCGCAAGTGTGAGGGGAAAAGTGCATGGAAGGGGGGAGAAGTGGAAAGTGCGAAGCAGAGGAGAAACAGATAAATAACAATAAATAAATAATAAAGGCAACAAACAGTGGTAGTGCAGCCAGCAATTTGCAAGTGCTACGTTTAAGGCAGCAGACAGGGTAGGTCTGATAAGTGCAGGAAGAAAGATGGTTCTCCTCAAGTTTTAGAGTGGCAGGGCGCTGTTCCAGAGGGAGGCCCCAGCCGAAGACAGAGATCTACCCCCAGCTCGTTTCTTTGATAAACGACTGACCCTGAGGGAGTTGGAGGTAGAGGAGTGAAGAGCTCGAGAGGGGAGGTATTTGCGGAGGAATAGCTGAAGGTATTTTGGACCCAGGCCCCAGAAAGCCTTGTGGACAAGGCAGAGGGTTTTGAATGATAGATGTCCGGTAAAAAGATACCATCCCTGTCCCCTGGGCGCCACTGGTCCTAACACAATGAACATGATTATGTGTATATGCAAGGCGCTGCACATTCATACAGCAATCACTCTATCATTCACATGAGCATCGATCACCATACACTCACTCATAACGCATCCATACCCATGTTTAAATAAAAACAATGAACATAAACGTACCTTCTGCATTGGCCTGTGTGTGGGTGCTGCTCCAGCTGCTCTGTCCGTATGTGCGAGGAGGCGCAGGAGCTCCCCCTCGGACATACAGACATGCAGTGCCCCAGCCAGCATTTCCAATGAGCTATGCAATGCTGGCGAAGCAAAACGCCCCAGCACTTGCATGGCTCAGTGAGCATGTGCGGCTGGGGAACTAAACTGAACTGTCAAAGGGAAACAGTATTTCCCTTTGACAGTTCAGCCAGCCCAGGAGCACTCCATTAGCTGGATAAAGCAGCTGAGGGAGTGCTCACTGTTTCACTGGGCTGGCGCCTTAGCTCCTCCATAATGGGTGAGGGGCCACTGGGTGGGCGCCTCTTGCCATTATGGATGAGCCGCCAGGCTCGGACAGGCCTATAGGGCAATGCCTGTACCAAAAATGTAAAATGCTAGTTTGGGCCAATCAAAATGGGCCACCATTTTGGCCAATGTGGACCATTTTGATGAGTTACTTAACTATGCAGTTAGTAATGTTGACCATTGTTGCTGAATATATCACAATTTACTTACATTTTAACACAAAGCACCCCTTTGGGTACTATTGAAACAGTGGGCTTCATAACTACTCTGGCGGTAGCTGTGCCGGTAAAACCGGCACGGCTGCCACTGGAGTTGCATCCGGGTCTGGCACCCACGAATGGGCAATTACTAGGTCATGCCGAGTTAGGCGGACATGATAATTGCCCTTTCGAAGGTGCCGGTAGATCCCCATTCCCATTTGAGCCCCATATGGCTCAAATGGGAATGGGGAGCTCGGATGCACCGGCACCGTTAATAACGGTGCCGGTGCATCCGACGAGCTGAGGTCAGACCTGGCGGGGGCTGTCAAGCACCCACGAGCACAACTCTTACTATGGCGGAACGGTAGCAACGGTGCCGGTAGCTTACCAGCACCATTGTTACTGGTCCGCCATAGTAGTAATGAGGCCCAGTCTGTGACTAAAGGAATGAATATCCATTTACAACTGTGGGCCACTTTTTCATTGTTGCCTGAGACAGTTTCATGCTTCAGCCCGCCCATGTGGGCCACCCCTGCCCATTTCTTCCAATCTAAAAAAAAAAAAAAAAAAAAAAAATCTTTTTTCATGCTGAGCTCTCAGGGCCCCCCTGGGATGCACCCGCGGACCCCTAGGGGGTCGCGACACACAGTTTGAATACCACTGAGTTAGATGGAAAAGGTATCAATGGTGTACAGGAAAGGGAGGAAAGTGAAGAACAGGAAGAGAAAGACAAGGAACAGGAAAAAGCATAGAAGGAGCAGAAGGAGAAAGAGAGGAAACAAAAGGAAGAACGAGAAGGTATGAAGAACAAAAGAAAGAGAAAGAGAGAATCAAGGACAGAAAATGTGGTGAACTAGAAGCCCAGAGAATTAAAGAATGTAGGTTGCGATGAGGAGAAGGGAAGAAGAAATGAGAAGGAGTAGGGAACATAAAGATGATGAGATAGATTATCTTGTTAACAGATGCAGAGAGCCAGTTGAAGAACGGGAATGATGGGAAGAAGAGAGATGATCACAACAGCCCTGTAGAGAGCTGCAGGAAATACAAAGAAAACAGACATGGGCCGAGGAGCAAGAGGAAGAAGGCATAGGGAAAATGATTGGGGATCTATATAGGAAAATGAGGGAAAAGGATGGTTATAAAAACTAAAGGGAACAATGAGGGATTTTTATCAGAAGGAATACAAAGCAGATTGGGTGATATAATGGCAGAAAAAAACACAGCAGTATCCGTAGGTGGGTTAGATCTTAATGACGAGGACAGGGATGATAGCCATACAAGCTGGGGTATAATGATGTCCGACGAAGAAGGGGTGCAAAATGAGAAGGTACAGAGAGAGGGTGTATGTGGTTTTTCATTAGATTCAAGTATAGAAAAAGGAGTAAAAGAGTCTGACTTAGAAGACCCTAAAGAGAAAACACTGGAATCGACACGATATTCTGAATGACCACCAGCACATTTGCGCAGTGCAGGGGATATATCTCCACCATATGTGAGCAGATTAAGGTTGCTGCTAGGACAAAGACAGACGGTGAAACTAGCCCCACCTGGAAAATGAGAAGTGTAGGCGGGCACAATTATGGGCGAGGGTATACGCAATTCCCATTATTAGAGTAAGGGGTAGGATGACCGCAAAATAAACAATTGCCACAGATGGATAAAGATAACTTGAAATGTAAATTGCCTGGTTTAACTGCGGGTGTGGGAAAATGGATCAATCAGTTAGAAAGGATAACAGCGGGAATGACGTTGGCAGAGGGAGATTTAGAGGGCCTGCTAGCAGCCATCCTAGACGAGAGAGCTGATGACATTTGGAGGTGAGCAGGGTATGCAAGTGTAACAACACAAAACACAACAAATGACGGAGCGCCATTTTATAATTCCAGAGCAGACGTATGGAGGGTGTTTAGAGTACAGTACCCTGATAAATCAGACATGGGTGTGATTAAAACAAGGAAAATGGGAGGAGGATAACATTGCTGTAGTTTGCTATAGAAGGAGCGATATTGACAAGTGCCGAAGCTGTGGTAAGTGAGTATAACCAGTGCAGTCAAGTAATACAGGGTATCCTGCAGATCAAGCTGGGTGTAACTTTTGGATACGAGACAGAGGGAACACACCTAGAGGAGGACAAGGGGGATTTCAGAACTCTCAAGGAGGAGGCTTTAATGGAGGACAGCCACAGCAATGATGGAATTGTGGGAGAATGGGACACATAGCCTGAATATGCAGGAGTAGAGGGGGCATGCAACAGAACTGGCAAGCTCCAAGAGGGGGGATGTGCTATTGTCTGCAGTATAATACAGAACCACAGGAGTATTATGCCGAAGATCAGACACAGAATCAGATACATGTGCCTCAACTACAGGCACAGCAAAGCCCAGCACAAGTGCAGATGCCACAAGGGTATCTACAACAAGCACCTATACAAGCACAGCAAGTACCGACACAGCAAGCAGCGGCACCACAATTGAACCCCCGAATACAGGGGCTCCACAAACATCCAAACGTAGGCCTGGTTCAGATCACCACCTGTTTGCCCATGAATTTGAGACTGGATGTTGCATGAAAGTACCCCTCTCTACTCCCACTAGAGTAGAAACGGATGCCCACAGTGTTGCAAAGGCTGTAGGTGATGAGATACATGATTATTTGACAAATATGACTGCAAGTGTTTCCTTCATTTCTCAAAAGATCAAGCAGCGGAGGGAAGGGTCAGAGAAGATTGAGGAAGACAGCCCAAATTATGTTCTGAGTAAACTATTAAAGCAACCTAGTTTCTACCCACGGGGCCAGGTGCTAGCTCAAGGTTTTGTGCACACTTGGAATAATCCCCACTTTGAAGAACCATTTCTAATAGAGGAAGTCACACCCACAGCTGTTAAATTTAAAAGAAGGGGAGCCTGGCTGCACCTGAATGACATAAAGCCCTACAAAGGAAAGACCCCAACCCCTCTGACAACCACTGACTGGGAAGCAAGAGAAGAAGTTTCCCGCATGCAGACCATATCGGCTACCAAAGGCAAGGACAAAAAATCGACAGATAAAGAAAAATATTCTGGAATGAATAGACATTTCCTAAAGCTTAATAGGAAGTTAATGGCCTTGCTGTAGTTCCATAATCTCTATTCAGCTGAACTAATGACAGATAATACATCAAGAATAAGAGACAAAGATTTCACATCATATTTGACACTGCCTGAATCATAACAGCAATTTCAGAAAACATTTTAGTTAAGAAAAGGGAACAATGTGTTATAAACAAAGCAGCAACATATATACACATATCACTTCATGTTTCCTATAACTATAACAGTGCGTACATTTTTGCATGCTCTTTTCATCTATATTCTCCAGTCGTACCCAGCTTTAGTAAGACAAGTCGTGGATGCGGTTACATTTCTGAGGAATCCTAAAAACAGCCCCATCATTCTCAGAGTTATTAGGGCAATTATCTTGCAATATTTGCTGTAAAAAGAAAAGAACTCAATAAAAGTGACCTAAACACACATTGAAAGAAAAAGAGAATGAAAATGTTTTAGAATATAAGAGGTGCCAGGCCAGTGAGAAGACCAATAAGTTCCTGTGGATTGATGCTTGTATTGTCATTTTGTACAATGGTTTGCCTTTTCTTTCTCATTATTGCGGCTTTTCAACAGCTGATTCTTAATAATAGAGATGAAATATTAAGTGATGATGCTTTTCTGGTTATCCCCAGTAAAGGTATAGACAATATTTTCCCTAATATTTCTGAACATATTGTTCGAGCAAAGAGAGATGATGCAGAAGATAATGAGGATATAAACTCATATCTTGATAATGCTGCCCATTTAAAGAATAACCTATGGTATCAACACATGAAGGAGGTGGGGATGAGTCATCAGATGAAAGCTGCTACGTGTGTTCTCTCATCCTCTATGCCATGAACGCAGCCAGAACATGAATTGCAAGAGAAGTACCTGCACACGATGTGAAGTGCCTCAGTCATCTAGCAGCATGAACAGCGAGAGGGCAATTCAAAGTAAGATGGGCAACCCTATGATGGCGATCAAGGAGATCATTTCCATATGAAGATGCTTATGTGAAAACACAAAGGATGGAAAAAGAGATAGGATGGTGGAGCCAGATGCTTATATATTCATCCCTGACTGGAGACCAACACAGGTTTTTGTAACGAAGAGGCTGGATTGTTCAGGCATAGTGGAAAAATCATGAGTACCAGGATGCTGGCATTTGGATGAGTTACCACCAGTACAGATGGGAAGAAAGACTGTTATATTGCACCGAACACTTATTCAAGAAGGAACCAGTAAGCATAGTGCAAATAGTAAACAACATGACCTAAAGTCGTGGGCTAAGTATTCTAAGCTACTAACATGCGTTGACAATGAAGCAGGACCGGTGTCCAGAATACCTCTACAGAATGCGAAAACATGCTTCAGGAACAAAGGCCTGGTTCTAGTTGGAGAAAATAAAGGATGCAAACAGGTACTCGAAGTACCAGGAATGAATGATGGAACTGGTGTACTAATGGATTACTATTGGGCCTGTGGATCCAGAGCTCATATGCAGCTGCCTAAGAATCGGGGAGGAATATGTTCTATGGTGTTCATACATCTTCCTGCATTGGTGATTCCCCAAAGTGATCTTCAGATTGAAAGTTTTCCAAAAATCGATGAACACCAGAGAAAGAAGAGGTCACTGATCCTCCTTCAGCTGAAAAGAGAGAACTACTTCTCGGCAAAATCAATAAAAGCTTATGACAGTACTCCAGATGAGCACAAACTGTTTTGCAAGACAGCAATGATATCTACATCCATATTTATACCAGGGCTCTAGACTGCAGTGAATGCCAAGTGGTTACAAATCACCAGAAGGGAGCTGCTACAGACAATCAACACAACTATAAAAGAATTCAATGCAATTTGGGAAGAAGGGCCATTCCATTGATGACCCTCCATAACAGGTATGTCCTGGACTTGATTACAGGAAATGAGGTGGTGTTTGCGCCAAGGTTGCACCTTCTTGCTGTACATTCACACCTGCCAATGATGGAGAAAATTGAACCCTGACAGAAGCAATAACTATGCTGTCAACCCTGCATACGAAAATGGTGGAAGATGTAGATGGGATTGAAGGAGATGACTGGTTCTCCTCCCTGTCATCATGGATTCCTGTATGGGTGGCAAATGATTTCAAACTACTACAAGCAATGCTACTGTTCATAGTGCTGGGATTCTGCATTGCGAGAATCATCATTGGACAATGTCAAAAGACTGCAAAGAAAGCTATTGGGATGAAGATAATGAACAATATAAATGCTGAAACAGGTGCACACATGCAAAGCAAGAGCAGCACCCATGAGAACATAAAAGGAAGTCCAATGGCACTGCCAGATACACAATTCTATTACCCTAAGGATCATAAGCAATATGTAGGATTTTGGGTATTCTGTCCACCATCTGGGGAGTACTGATATATGAGTTGGAGTGTCGATGAACGTATACAGAATGTAAGTCACCTGAGGGGGTGACAAAGATATGGATCCCAAAGAAGCCACAGTGTGAAGAGAAGGTGGAGAAGATTAAGGGGGTGGTCAAGGACTCAACCAGAGGGGGAAATGTAGAGGAGCAGATAACATCGTACTGGAAGTAAAACAGAAAGACTCTGTGCATGGCACCAGGTATCGTCCCATTACCACACCGAAGATATGAGAGACATTATGCACTCAGACAAATGGTCTGATGGAAAAATGGACATCAGATCGTTTCAAAACTACCCCAGAGACAGAAACGCTGCAGAAAACAGCTTCATGCAAGGAACAAAGAATATCTGTTTTGCTGAGACTAAGGATGACACAGCAAGACATAACTGGAAAGTACAAAGGGAGTTAACCAGGATAAGCTAAGAACAAAGGCCACATTTCTCTTAGACTAAGCAGAAGTGAAACCATCTGCATGTGCCAATTATTGTCCAATCAAGAGTGCAGAAAGCACAAGTAAGACGGAGCAATCCTATCATGTCTGCAGGTGTCAGCAGGGGAGGTCAGTGGCCAGCCGACAACCAGCAGCGACTAAGCAAGATAGGAGTGGCCCTTGTTAGGAATAGAGCCTGCACTCTACCCTGACAACCCTGCCACATAGCAGACTCTCAGACTTGGTGTGTTTTCTACAGTATTTAAAAATGTGCACTGCAAAGGTATTTCAAATTGCATTGTGGGGGGCGCTGTTGCGCTTGCACTAGTATGGCCGCCTGAAGAGCTGCTCCATTAATGGGATGATCCTTGATATCAACTTCTCCGCTTTGGGGCAGTGTTCCATTTCGAAAATCTACGGACTGTTGCCTGCTTGGTACTACGGCCCGGGAAGGAGCCGTTCCAGAGGAATCACTCCCTCTCTGAGCTGTGAACTGAACCTGCGGTGGCACTGCGGGACACGCGTCCATAGCGCATGGTCCCCCATAGACATGAGTGCTGAGGCTTCTGGCTTGATTGGGGGAGGGACGCCCTCCGCTTTATACAGCATACCTTGAGCTGTGGCCCCCCAGGGCTCTGGATTGTGCCACAAAGCCTTCATCCCCATGCAACAGACTCATCCGCACTAATGCCTCGAGGGACCCTCTCCACTTCGGCTTGGCTCGGGACTCCCACCCGCAGCCGTTGGACCGGCCGGTGTCCTGCCATGTCTTGGGGTCACGCCCAGCTTTGCTCACCACTGCCGCAGCATTTGGAGCCCTCAGTGTTGTGGGCCGTGATCCACGTAATTTCCCCATTGCATTTGGTGGACCCTGATGTCAGCTGGGGAGACCACGCCATGACAGGCCCGTGATACGTGGCGCCAACCACTATCTGGTGAGACAGAAATGGGGCCACTTCAGATACTGCGGTCCACAAGACACCTCTACAATCACCTTCTTTGCCCCGTTGTAGTGTGGCTCATCCCGATACAGAGCAAGGGATGATACACGCGTTACCCGGCCTACACCTCAGCGTGATCCCTGCGGCACCAGCCATGGCCGTGGGGAGTTAGCTAGAAACACATCACTTCACGTAGCCCCCGGAGGCTCCCCTGGCCACTACAGCCTGGGTCCACCCACTGCTGCTGACTCCATCCTCCTCAAGGTGAGCCACCCGACACGGCATTAATCCTGCCTAGAATACGGCACAAGGATAGTTGTGATAACTGGTCTCCAGACGCAGGGGAATGCCTCACCTTTGTTTTGGTTATTGCTACGTGTGCATCAGAATCTCCTGAGCTGCAACATAGCTTTCACCACGAACCGTGCAGAGAGGCCTGCCTGTGACAGCGCCGCTTTGCTACTGGTGGTGGAGGGTGGGTGCCCGCAGTCGGGGCCCCCCTGGACACCTGGCCCATATTCAACGCTGTACTTTATCCCATAATACGGGGGAGGACACAATAAACTTGGGCCTAGCATAGCCCGGACCTCTGGTCACAGCCAGAGCCATAGCTCGCTCTTGTCCATAGCACGGATGCTTGCTTACTGCTTGTTCACACTGCACCACTGTGACCACACTTGCACATCCTTTTTTCCATCACAGGTGGGAGTCCACAACCCACATGGGCCAGGTCTGGGCCGGCCACGCCAGATTGGGTGGTTTTGTTAGCCATTGCTGACCATCCCTACTGAACATTACCTCCACTACTGCTGCCTACTGGGCTCTTGCATGTGAAACCTGAGCCTCTCACCCGGGGCTGGTTTCTACACACTAGGTCCATACCCTGACCAGCTTTACCTCTACTGTGAAACTTATAAGATACGCAGTCCAGAGCTCTACCATTCCACTGCAGAATACATTGGACAACCCTGCCACCCCTCGACACGTGCTGAGGCTGGACTTCCTGGGCCGGACCGCTCATTGCTGATCTCTGTGTGCCGTGCAGTCTTCCTCCTGTGAGGGTTGGTGGGCTCATGACCAAAGGAGCTAACAAAAAGCAGAGCCAGGTGAGATTATTTCTGAACCAGAGACTTCCACGTCAGCACTCCCCCAAGGCTACTGAATCACAAAAGATTGTGGACTACATGCACAAGGGGTTTACTGCTTTACATTCCAAAATAGATGATGTGAATGGAACCATATCGTAGATCAAAGCACATATGGAGAAAACTGACAACCGTGTTACCGAGGTAGAGACTAGGGTCGGGGTGGCCGAGGATGACATTGCCGCCCTTTGGGCGGAGGTGACTGCCCTCTCCATACAGGTTTTGGGTGTCAGCCAAAAGAATGAGGACCTCGACTTGTGCTCCAGGCGCAACAACCTTTGCATCATCGGGGTCCTGGAAGATAAGATCGACGGCCCCATGAAAGAATTTGTCCAGCGCACCCTGCTTATGCTAATGGACTCCCGAAACTCTCCCGCAGTTCGCTATAGAGAGAGCTCATTGTGCCTTGGTGGCGAAGCCCAGACCGGGTGCACCTCCTCGCCCCATCACTGCGAGAGTATTGAACTACCGGGACATAGGGTCTCATTACACGGTACGCGGTAAAAACCGGCATTTACCGGCATGGCACTATTAATGTGTCCGCCTTGGCAAGAGGCCGCTAATTGCGTACCATTCCGAGTACGCGGACACGAGCATAGCGCCATGCCGGTAATGACCGTACCGCCATGCCGTTAAAGACCCCAAAAAAAACCTTAGCGGCACCGACGAAAGCGCTGATAGCACTTCCGACCTCCTGCACCACGCAAATAGCGGTCACTGCTATTAGCGGTCACCGTTAAATAGCGGCACCGGAAAAAGCGTCATCGCACAGGAACGGGAAAGAGCACGGCGGCCATCTTTAAAAACACAATCCATTGCCATCCTCTGCCCCTTGGACCTGTTTCGACAACTGTGCCATCCGAAAGCCACAAGGATCCCCTCACCATGCCAAAGGCCATAAAAAAACCACTGACCGCCAGCGTAAAGAGAAGTTTAGGAATGAGGAACTCATAATGCTGACAGAGACCCTAGCAGCAAACTCTGATGTGGTATTTGCCAACGACATCCGGCGGGAGACCCTGATCCAGAAAAAGGCCATCTGGGCAGAGGTCGCCATGAAAGTGAGTGCGGTGGGCACCACCACCCGCACCGTCAGGGAGTGCAGGAAGCGGTGGGACGATCTCCGCCTCCGGGTCTGCAGCATACTGTCTGCGAACCGCCAGCTGGCCATGGCCACAGGAGGTGGCGCTGATTCACCAATTAAATTGAAGGAGTGGGAGGAGACCTGCACCAGCACAATTGGCGTCGAATCAATCGAGGGAGTCGGGAGCATGGTGTGGCCACTGTACACATGAAACAATGCACTGTGAATGTTGAGGCACCCCCCAAATGTGAGCCCAGATTCACCTCATGGATGCGGCCACAATCATACATGCACACAACCCTGCCCATGTGAGTGTCACAGCCCAACACACACACATGCACGCATCACCACAGACAAGTGCCACACAGACCCATGCATGGATGACCCACTCAACAGCCCCATCACCTGAATCCCCACCAATGAAGTCCCAATGCACAGAACAGCATGATGAACTGAATATGCATGAAGCACGTTGAACCATCACCAATGCCATCCCCCTCTTTGTCCCCCACAGGCTCACATACAGACAGCAAAGAACCTTCCACTGCGACTCAGGCTCCCCCTGCCAAGAAAAAACCCAGGGCACAGGAGACAAGGGACACCCCCACCACATCAAGAGGCACTGGGAGGAGTGAGCCCCTACAGAGGGTCAAACATCGCAAGAGTGCCACTGCACCAATAACGCAGTCTACACCAGCAACAATTGCCACACCCACTGATGTGAACCCCCCACCACAGGTTATACCCACGGAGGGCCCACCCTCCGCTGCCACAAGTTCCACTGGTGAGGCAGCAGCCACAGCGCTGCTGTCAGATGTGGAGGACCCTATAGAGTTCACCATGGAAATGCACACCCCCACCCACCAGGAAGCCCAGAAGCAACTCCACGGCCAACACCAGGATCCAGTGTCCATGGCGAGTCTGGCGAGGAGAACACGGGAGGGTGCTGGAGCCCACTGGTGGCCTCACCTGATGTCCGGGACGTAGAGGAAGGCGCAGCAGCCACACCACGAACTGGCCACAGTGGCCATGACCTGGCCACCATCAGGCAGCGCCAGGAGGACATTACAGTGCTGGTTGGGCAGCATGTGGAAGAGGCTGCCCGTCTCAGGGGGGAGATCACAGAGACTGCTAGGCACTCGAGGGAGGCGATGGAAGCCTGTACCAACAGGCTGTGCGTGGAGATTGGCCAACTGAGGCAGGTCCTCACGCGCATAGCGGACGCGATGGACCGCCAGTTCCCACCACCACCACAGGGACAGACAGCCACCTCATCATCTGCGAGTTCAAGGCAGACAAGCCCCCTACGCCGCTCCATGCGCACCACGAGGCGCACATCATCCCAACCTCCTAATGGTGGTGGCGGCAATGGGAAATAGGGACAGCAGGGTCTAGCTGGCACGTGTGCAGCAGGACACCAACATTGTGCAAGCCACACATGGGGTTGTTGTGGGGGCAGGGGGGAAAGGGTGTTTCGGGAGTGTTGTGGGGGAGGGGGGAAAGGGTGTTTCGGGAGTGTTGTGGGGGAGGGGAAAGGGTGTTTCGGGAGTGTTGTGGGGGGAGGGGGGAAAGGGTGTTTCAGGAGTGTTGTGGGGGGTGGGGTGGGTGAAAGGGTGGTGGGATAGTTGGGGAAATGCACTTTTTCATCTCATTATACCTTAATACACTGGTGACTAGTTGAAACACAGGCTTGGACTTCGTCATTGTGTATGTGTACTTTATTGGTGACAGGGTCCATTGTGCACTTCACCACAGACACCAGTGCACTAATACCCATATCCATCCTACAGAGTTAAACCATGTGTCTCAGAATATTTGGTTGATCAGATGCTGTCGCACATCGCGTCCCTCCTGGGCATCGCCTCTTACATGACCAGCATCCCCGTCACCTCCATCCTCATCACCATCATCATCCTCATCAGGTGG
The DNA here is from genome assembly GCF_040938575.1 of Ambystoma mexicanum. Classification (NCBI taxonomy): domain Eukaryota; kingdom Metazoa; phylum Chordata; class Amphibia; order Caudata; family Ambystomatidae; genus Ambystoma; species Ambystoma mexicanum. The sequence continues at coordinate 56,872,530 of NC_090929.1, read as the reverse complement.
TTGCATTTCAACGTCAGGGGGCAGTGGCACATTCCGTCTGATACACATATTGTGCAGCATGACACATGCCATGGTGATCTTGGCCACCTTCTCATGACCGTACAGGAGAGCCCCACCCGACCTGCTTATGCACCTGAACCGTGTCTTCAAAAGGCCAAATGTCTGCTCAATCACGACGTGGGTACGGGTATGTGCACGATTGTAGTCCTCTTTGTGCCTGTTCTGTGGGTTCCGTACAGGGGTAAGGAGCCAACTCTTTAGGGGATAGCCGGCATCACCTATATGGGGGGAAGAATGGGGACCTGTTACTGTTCACCTCAAGAGCGGCCTGTACATATCACACAAATCGACTTTGCATTGTGATTGAAATCCACGATTACCAGCATGCATGCAGACAATCTGTGTAACTGCAATGTGCAAAGGTGCCCGATTCATGCCTCCGACAGTAATTGACATGTCCTGGGTGAGGCCAGGTCTTCAGTGTCCCTGGGCCCAGGCAAATTTGGTACCACACTGCTAGTGTACTGCCATTCCGACATCGATGTTGCTATGCTGTGAAGCATCACTTCAGTGGTGCTATAGGTGTGTGGTTCAATGCTATGACTAGGGGTGATCCCTTTGCATGCATTCAAGGGCACATTGCTGTATTGATGTTATGCAGTGCTAATTCTGTATAACTATCTTGACGCCATGTTGCAGATTTGTGTATTATGTGGTGTGGCATGATGTGCAATGTGGATGTGGATGGATGTGTAATATTTGGAAACCTGGATTGTTCTCAATGTTGTGCAGCTTCAAATTGCATGTGGGTTCTTCTCAAGTACATTGTGGCCTTCCCTGGTGGACATTGGCGTACATCTGTATGTCCGTTTGTCCTACGGACGAGGAGTATGTATCCACCCCCCCCCATCACACTGCCATGTGCTTGCCCTGCTACTCACCAAGTAGCCACGAACGTTGTCTGGCTTGTCACTCCATGTAGCGTGGCATGGTTGAGTTCTGCAGGACCATAGAATCATGGGTTGACGCGGGAAATCGGGAACAACAATGTGTGATTATCTTGTTTGCGTCACATACCATTTGGACATTGATGGAGTGGAATTGCTTTCTGTTTCGGTAGACTACTTCATTGTGATGTGGGACCACCAATTCTACATGGGTACAGTCGATGGCCCCGATGCAACTTGGGATGCCTGCCAGGGAATAGAAGCCAACTTTGGTGTTTGCGATCTCCTGGGCAGTCCGTGGCAGGAATATGTGTTCACGTGCATGCTTCAGGAGGGCATCGATTACCTGGTTCAGCGTGCGTGAGAATACTGGTTGTGAGATGCCATGCATCTGTCCCACTGTATGCTGGTAGGTGCCTGTGGCCAGGAAGTGGAGCACAGTCACCACCTTCAGTAGAGGGGGGATGGCAGTTCTGATGTCTATGAGGCTCACAATGTCGTAATGTATCATGTCAACGATGGTCGTGATGGTATCCCGGTCCAGATGGTACAGGGTGTGTATCTGCTCAGGGGTTAGGTTAAATGGACTGGCTCGGATCCTGGGGATTGGTGGCTGCCTCTGTGGTATTACTAGGTGCCCTGGTGGTGCTTACTGCGCCTGTCTTGCCCTCCTCCTCCTCCTCCTGCATCTCCTCTGTGCTGCCTGTTGTTGTTGCTGCTGCACTGGAATAATGTCCTCCAGCCCATGTAATGCTGCTAGTATTGGAACCATCTTGGTGTTGGAAGGGGTGTGTGAAGGGGTGTGGTGTGCTCCTTTTGTGCTGCCACAGTCTCCATTGCCTCCACCTGTGCTGATTGTGTCCACCTGTGGCAGGTGGGAACACTGCTCAGTTCTTTTAATGGGTGGTTCGCGATGCCGGTATTAGCGCCAGGCTGGTAAGGGGTTTTTGGGGCTTTACCATGCCGCTATTAGCATGTCCGCATGGCTTGTGATGGTGTGCTATTTGCGCCATGCCGCTATTTATGGGATGAAGGGTCGCGTGCCCGCGAACTAGCCGCTATTTGTGGCACCGTACTTAGCGGGGCCGCTATTAGCGGTAATACGGGTCGTAATTGGCATGGGTGTTTAACGATACCGGTATTCCCTTACCGGTAACGTTAATCCCTTACCGCACAACGTTTAATGAGGCCCATAAATTCCCTACTTCGTGCGGCAAGAGCCAAGGGAGACCTCTTCCTCGGCTCCTCCAGAATCCACCTTTACCCTGACTTCTCTGTGTCTGTTCAACAAGAGCGTAAGACCTTTCTAGCTATCAAGAAGAGGCTGCGTGACCTACGGTTCAAATACTCCATGCTTTACCCTGCTAAACTCAGGATTGAACACATGAATCAAGTTTTTTTCCTCACCATCCCTGAAGAGGCCTCTTAATTTATTGACAAACATTTCCCGGGTTGATCAGCCGCGACTCAGATGCTGTGTAAACGTCGATCTACCCAGTGATGATTGTGCAATGATACTAAGTGCGGAAGTGGATCCTGCAGCTTGCTGTTTACGGCGGGTCATCTGCTATCTAGTTCTTTTTTCAAGTTTGCCTTCTTTATTTATTATACATTGTTCTGACATTATGCACCATATAATTGCCTAGTGAACTCCCTATCTCGGAATCATTGCTGCTTGAGGCCAGCCTGATTAGACTACATTGTTTGTCAAAGGACCATTCCCCCAGTTGCCCCACGTGCCCCAGGGGCGGCTCAGTTGACGCAAATTACTTCTATATGATGTGGTCACGCCCACGCCTCTCTAAGTTCTGGAGGGAGGTATGCTCTACTATGTCTAGAATCCTTGATCACACTATTGCCCCATCCCATTGACATTTCTCTTTCATGAACTCCCCCGACTAGGGCGTGACTCTAGGAAACTTGGTGGGCTGTGTATGTGGCTAGCAGTCTGCTGTATTCTACTGCTTTAGCTCCGCCCTGGTGCCCCCACACATGCTCAGAGGCTTTGGGGCGTCACCTGGGCCTCGGACATGGAGGAGACTTGGGCAGGCCAGCAACCACTAGTGTCTAGACCCAGAAACATTTGGTCCCCATTTTGCTCCTATCTCTCAATCTTGTCGAATGACTCTGATGAGAACACTGACGATCTACCTTCCCCAGCTCTGGTACCCGTGTGAATCATTACTCTTAATAGCCATTGCAATATGTTTATATTTGGCTACTGTACCACCTGTTGGCTCCGCACTGCCTTATGTGAACTACCTTCAAACTGTAAATGCTGATAGCATATTTGTCAATAATCTGTAAGCTGCTCGCTTTCTTGTTGTTATGTCAAGCTTAATGAATAAAGTTAAAAAAAATAAAAAAATAAAATTGCATTGTGAAACCTAGGCCTTTTTCCCCTTATAGAGGACTCTCAGACTTAGGTGCGTTTTTGCAGTATTTACAATTGCATTGTGAAATCTAGGCCCTTTCCCCTTATACAGGACTCTCAGACTTAGGTGTGTTTACTCCAGTATTTATAAATTTGCATTGTGAAAGTAGTGCCATTCTGCGGTTCTGACTTCTTAGCAAAGCGTTCATCTACCAACATTTTTACGATTGTCTGAGTGCCTGTCGTCTTATCCAATTGTCTTGTCTCTCTCTGTCTAGTCTGCTTGCATCCCTCCCCTCTCCACCCCTTCCTCTTCTCTCCTCTCCCCAACTACTCTATGGTGCTCTCTGTCTCTCCTATGTTTTCCAACTGCTTCTCTATCGACTATCCTGCTTTCCTCACTAAATCTGGTAGGAAGAAGTTTAAAAAAGACATCCTGGTCTCCAACCCAGGCCTCCCTATCGCTGTCACCTATACCAGTGCCACCTATAGGCAAACCCTCACCGACATCATCTTTGTCGTTCCCTCATCAGACCTATGGACTCTTCATATGGTCTCTGTGCTTTCTCCTCTCTCTCATTATTGGTGGCACCCGGTGGGAGGCCCTCCTGCCTCCTTCGCCTCCTCTAAGGTCATCATAAATGTTTACCTGAATGGTAGCATCTTGGTCCAAGGCCCTCAGGCCAATCTTCTCCTCTTTGATTGATGCTTCCTGCACCTCATCAACTTTCTTCCTTCTCCTGCTGTCCCCTCTCTTCCCCCCATTGTTAAATGGGATATCATATCGTACCTCCTTTATTGTATATATTGGCCTAAGCCCAGTCGCTCTGCGAAGAAATCCGCGTTGCAAAGTTCCGACCTTAGATCGACCTAGCCACCATTTTGGGTACACCCGCCATTTTAATTCCTGTTTCAAAGTTGCTCTGTGTTGTAAAATGGTGGACAGTGTTTTCCTGCTTGTAACCTAGCCGTCCTGACCTTCGCACAGAGTTAATGTCCAAACTGATCCGTAGGCCAAATGTTAGGACCGTGTAATGAGACCTTGTCTTACGTTTGACCAGTAGATCGAGGATTACCTACGGCAACAGGCCCGATCCGCAGACATACATCAAACACAATGGGCCTCATTACGAGGTTGGAGGTAGCCATGGTGAATGGAGCAATTACCGGTCCATTCCAAGGTTGGCGGGACCGGTAATTCCCCATTCACCAGGGCTATTCCCCATTCCCATTTGAGCCCCCATTGGACTCAATGGGAATGGGGAAGGCGCTAATAACGGTACCGTTATTAGCTCCAGAGTCCCTTTGCGGGTCTCGTCCTTACTGCCTGGAAAAAGCAGGCATTAAGAGAGGAGCCACAAAGGGAACTCGTAGTAGGGCGGTAAGGGATTACTGGCACCGGTGCCCTTACCGGTGCCGGTAATCCCTTACCGCCCACCTCGTAATGAGGCCCAATGTTGTTTAAATACTGAATGTGAACACTTGTTGAACTACATTGTATAGGATGTGTATTAAGGCTTAAATGTTAAATTCGAAGGTACACTGTTGACATTGTGATCTGTTGTGGTACAAACTGGACATAATCCACATGCATATAGTTGGATAAATTAGAGGCACAAACCCTAGACTGAAATTATTAACCTGCAGAGGGGTTGGACATTACGATTGAAAACTGTATAAAAGATGCTAATGTTTAGACGTCCAGTATCTCTCACTTCTCACACCGAAAGGGCTGCTATTCGCTTTGATGTACTGAGGGCCAGATAGCTATCTGATACTTTGTTTCTTTGTGAACTGTACAGTTGTTTGAATAAAGATCCGAGAATCTTTATAAACCTGTGTTTGGTGTATTTCATTTTGGGTTACTGAGCCTCGATATTTTCTTTTGCTTTCACAGATGGCGCCCTAATAGGGACCCTCAAGATTGATGCCAGCTCGTTGAAGGTTGACGCGGCTATTGGACCGGGATCGGACAGTGTAAAAGGGGCCCCTTTCTTGGATGAGACGCGACATCTCAGCAGCGCTGTACGGCCCGATCCCTGAACGGTGAGCACGCAGTCCGAGTCAGCATCTTGACGAGGGTCCATATATCGAGGTGGGCAGATTTGCTGAAATCACCAACCACGTGAAACCTTGGTTAGAACTTTTTGCAATCCGATCGAACCGCCTTAGGATTTGATCAGGTGAGTCGTGACCCGATTCTTAAGTATCCTGATAATTTGTTTTGGTGTATTGCACTCGCGAGTACAATTATTGACCAGGTAACACCAGTATTCTGATATACCTGGGAAATTGACTGCCTGCTTCAGGGTGTTATTGCGCAGTGACAGACAATCTTTGGAATTTGGCTAACCGACGCCAATGGAGGGGTCGCCGGCGTGTACTATGTACTGTAAGCACGGCATTGGTAGTATAGTATTTAATGATATTTGGCACAGACAAACTAGACATGTTCCCGAACTTCGGTGGCCAATCAATGGTAGTTTTGAAATTCCTTGTATTGAATACTTAGAATCCATATTATTGAAGAAAAAGGCTAGACCTGCAGCATTCGATATATTGCAAAATTGGAAGAAAGAAGCTATACAACAGCTTAAGAGTAGAGAAAAGCATGCGCGCCGTCATATGACGAACGCCCGTAAAAGCTTTGTTATATGACCAAAATAAACAGTCTGAGTCAGTTAGGAATATGGATAGGGCTTTTTCACTTGGTATCCAGAAAATGTATCCTTCTAAAGACTTTCATGTATCCGATGAACTTATCGATAAACTTTTAAATGAAGGAAGGCCTGGTGCCACTGCGCCACCTCCGTATATTCCTCTTCCTGCTGTTATTCCTCCCCCTGTTGCTCCTCCTGCTCCTCCTATTGCTCCCCTTAATGGTCCTCTTCTTCCTCCCCTTGTTCCTCCTCTTGTCGTTGCTCCTCCACTTGCTCCTACACCTTTACTTGCTGCTACAGGTCCGGTAGACTTGCCTGCCGCGCCAGTGATAGTACCTTTGTTTCCAGATGTTCGAAATTTGCCTACTCCCTCTCTTCCAAGTGGTTCTACACCGCTTCTAATAGATCAGGGAGCAGGTTCTAGGGTTGTAACTCATAATACTGTATCTTCATAGAAAAAGCGTGAGTTAATTGCGTGGGCTAAGTGTTGCATGGAGAAGGGTGACCAAGCTGATATTCTTGCCACACTTCATAATTTAGACAATTTTCCTGAGAAAAACGTTTTTATTGAAGGATTAAGAATTAATTTATGTGTAATGTAGAACAGATTAAATGATATAGATCTCCCACGAGGATTAAGGGATCTAAATACTTTAGCAATCTCTAGAGATACTGCAGAGGAAGTACAAGAGCATGTATGAGGGGTTTTTGAGTATAGAAAGGAGTTGGAAAGGGTGAAGAATGAAAATGAAGATGGTGATAGTTCGGACGTTATGTTCGTGCAGAAACAGTTTTTTCCTTGTCGAAAATCCATAAACGAGGAAATACGAATTTGTATGAAAGATGCGATTAGGTGGGTCTCAGATATATCGCGAACTCCCATTGAAGTATATGACATGTATAGTCAGTATACTCTAGAAATGCAGAGGGAAGTGATACAGGTAATGGTAGAGTACCTACAGGAGGAGTGCGTAAAAAGAAAGATGTGTTGTCCCGCAGAGTTATTGAGTATTGACACTTCTTCAGCTGCTTTAGCGCTTGATTTAGCTCTATTGCTTAGTAAGCATTCGGAGTTGCCTACTTCTCAGTTGCCTATGAGAGAGGTTCCTCTGACATTTGTCCCAAAAGTTGAGATTCCTGCTGATGCTGCAGCAGGTACACCTGCTCGCGATATTCCAGCACACTGTGTGTCGCAGTTCGTTCATGTCCCGTTTTCGAGAGCGGAAGTGAACACCATCAAACAATCTATTCCCGATATTAGGAAGAATCCGACAGGCTTCTACAAAGAAATAGAGTCTGTTTTACAATCCTCAGTATTCACCTTAAGTGATATTGACCTGTTGTTTCCTGTACTCCTGCCTGTTGATTTATGGAAACAGATTAGGACTGTGGATGATGTAGCAGGGTTAGGAGATTCATGGGATACTATGGCTAGACTTGATAGAGAAAGGCCAGCTGGTAAGAGACCTCCACAGGTAATACTAACTTTGCCTGATAGAATAGTTACAAAGTTGAAAACTATAATTCCTGAAAGAAGGATTATTTGGGACAAGCTTATGGCCTGTGTCCAAGGAAAATCCGAGGGTGCTACCGAGTTCTTTAACCAGTTAGAACAAGTATTTTCGGATTACAGTGGGCAAGACTTAAGCACAGAGTCTGGGAAACGACTATTCGTGGATACATTTGTGCGTGGATTGCTGCCTGACATCCAGTCACAAATGATGTCTTCCGAGAGCGCTTGGTAAGTGAAGTCTCAGTCAGAAGTACTGCACATGGCTCAGTACTATGAGAATCGTGTCAATAATGAAAAGGAAAGAGTTGAAAAGAGAAAAGGTGAATTAAAGACAAAAGTACTATTGAAACAAATTGTTAGAGGCCCTAGAGGGGGTACTTCACAATTTAAATGTCAGTACGTTCCACAGGGAAATGCGTCATTGAGTCCTGTAAACATAAACCAGTGTGTTTATTGCAGACAAGAGGGTCATTAGCGTGCACAATGCCCGATCCTCCAGCAGAGGTCAAATACCGCATTTGGGAATATGGGTAATTGATCCAGAGGTCGCCCAGGGTTAGGGGGTCCTGGTAGAGGTCAGTTTTCACAAGATTCACAGCAGCCTTTTTCGCAGGACAATCAGGCATCAAGTGTGGATAATAGAAACATTTTTGACCATCCTTCTGCCGCTTACCTCTCTGAAGAACTTCCTTTTGATGACATTCTGTTTCGCTAGGATTGCCCGAAGCAGGGTTTGGAACCAACGCCTATTCCCGTTAATCATAAAGGTCCCTACATTGAAATGATAGTGGGAAATAGGAAACATCTATTTTTGATAGATACAGGGGCACAGAAGTGTTGCATTGACCATTTGTGGGTTCCAAACATTCCACTGTCAGGGCAAACTAATGTTTCTGTAGGGTTTTCTGGCACACCAGTCGTCTGTCTGGTTTCCTCACCGGTACCTATTACTTTGGGTCCATTTACGGACCACTGTCCATTCCTTTTGACCACGGATTGTGGACAGAATTTGTTGGGGTTGAATCTGTTGAAGGAATTAAATGCGGCAATTCATTGTTCTTCTGATGGAGTGCGTTCGACGATTTCACCACAGCAACTTTCTGTCTCCCAATTCTTAACCAGACCTTTGCCGCTGGAATTTAGAAATGTTCCGGAGCCCTTATGGACAATCAATGACAATGATGTCAGTGTTTTGCAAATTGAGCCCATTAAGATTATTCTGAAACATGGAGTAAAGTTGCCACGTATTCCCCAGTATAAGAGCTCGGTCGATGGTGATCAAGCTTTGAAATGCATCGTCTCCGGTTTTATGCATCGAGGGGTGATTGAGGAAATTGCAGGTAGTTTGTGCAATAGTCCGATTTTGCCCATGTATAAAAAAGGCGATAATGCGATTCCATTCTGTTTTATTATTGATCTACGAGCCATTAATAATATTGTTGCTCCACAATTTCCCATTGTGCCTGATGTGACAACAATATTGACCATGATTCTGGCTTCAGCTACTCACTTTATTGTTGTGGATCTAAAGAATGCTTTCTTTAGTATCCCTATACATAAGTATAGTAGATACTTGTTCGCATTCACCTTAGGGAGACGCTTGTTTAGCTTTACCCGTGCACCGCAAGGTTACACGGAAAGTCCTAGCATCTATAGTAGGGCTTTGAAAGAGCAGCTCGACACACTTGAGTTGCTCTCTACTTGTACATTGCTTCAGTATGTAGATGATCTTCTCTTAGCTGCTGACTCAGAGAGCGCTTGTAAGGAGGGCACCGTGTTGTTGCTTATTCACTTAGCACAACATGGACATAAAGCTTCGGTTAAAAAAATTCAATATTGTTGACAGGAGGTTGCCTATTTAGGCTATCTCCTGTCAAAGGAGGGAAAAAGGTTGACGCCTGAACGGATACAAATAATTTCTAGCATGTCTGTCCCAAATACACAGAAGGAAGTCAGAGCCTTTATAGGAATGGCTTCTTACTGTAGGCAGTGGATCCCAAATTTCTCCTTAGTGATTAAACCAATATTGGCTCTGACGAAGAAGGGCATTTCTTCACCATTACTGTGGAACTTGGAACACCAGCAATAATTTGATCTGCTCAAGACTGCATTGTGCTCGGCACCAGTTTTGGGCACACCAAACTATGAAAAGGCCTTTGTGTTGTATGTGCATGAACGTGATGGATGTGCTTTGGCTGTATTAACGCAGGAACATGGAGGGAAGAATAGGCCGTGCGGCTACTTTTCTTCCTCCCTTGATCCTGTTGCATGCGCTTTACCAAGATGTTTGACAGCTGTCGCTGCTGCTGCTTCGTCTGTAAAACAGAGCGAGGGAATGGTCCTCGGCCATGCTTTAACCCTGACGGTACCGCACTCAGTAGATGTTCTATTAAACAGAACACAAACGCAACACCTTTCCTCCGCACGATTAACAAGATACGAATTAATCTTGTTTGCACCGCACATCCAAATCAAGAGGTGTTGTGTTCTTAATCCGGCTGAACTTTTACCTTTTTCGCAAGTTACTGCTTGCAGTGACGAAGAGTCACATGACTGCCTTTACACTACAGAACAAGAGACCAAAGGCAGAATCGATCTAAGAGATATTCCTTTGAACAAACCGCAAGGGGAGCTGTTTTGTGATGGCTCCTGTTTTAAACTCCGGATGGTACATCCACAGCTGCTTATGCAATCACCACATTGAGCAAGGTCATGGAGACCAAAAGAATCACGCATAACTCAGCGCAGACCGCAGAGATTATAGCATTGACCCGAGCTTGTGAACTTTCCGATGGACTTATCGTAAACATATATACTGATAGTCAGTATGCCTTTGGGGTGGTTCACAACTTTGGCAGACTTTGGTCAGAAAGAGGTTTCTTGGCACACATGGCACAAAAATTCAACACGGCTCCTTGATAGTACGGTTACTTCCAGCGCTTGCACTCCCTACTCAGCTAGCGATTATAAAATGTGCAGCACATCAGAGGATTGTAGATAATGTAGGAAAGGGGAACGCTTTCGCTGACCAGATAGCCAAACATACTGCGACTGATTTCTCTTCAGAAATGTATACTTCAAGGGAAGCCACAAATGCTTGTACTTTGGTGAGGGTATCAAATCCATAAAGAACATTCAAGCCGATGCCATGTTAGAGGAATCTAAGAAGTGGGCTGAGGGTTTGGCAAAATTGGATGATGACGGGTGTTGGGTGGACAAAGTTGAAGGGAGATGGTTATTGCCCAACACGTATATTATGATGATCGTTGTTATGGCTCACAGTCCCACCCATATTTGTGCTCATAAGGTTACCAAAATGTTGCAAAAAGTGTGGGTAAATGCAAAATCCCTAAAGTAGCTGAACGCTTCATTCAGGGGTTTATGATTTGTTTACAGCACAATGTGGGAAAGGGCACATCAACTACTAGGGGTAGTTTTGGTCCACCTTCTGTCCCCTTTGAAGTGATTCATTTTGACTTTATTGAAATGGAGCATTGTCATAATTTTAAATATGTACTGGTCGTCATTTGTGCTTTTAGCAAATGGGTTGAAGCTTTTCCCGTCAAAGATGCCACCGCTATGACCACGGCAAAGACCATGCTGAAGGAATATTTTCCAAGATTTGGTCTGCCAAGAGTCATCTGGTCAGACAATGGTCCACATTTTATCGCTACTGTAATTCTGCAGATATGCGTGGGATTACAGATCGATAAACGATTCCATCCGGCCAGAAACGCACAGAGTGCTGAACTAGTAGAAAGACACAACGGCATCATCAAAAACAAGCTCGCTAAGACGTGTGCCGGAACCAAACTAAAATGGCCAGATGCCTTACCTATCGTATTATTGTCCATGAGGACGACGCCTCAAACGAAGACTGGGCTCTCTCCCTTTGAAGTGGTCATGGGTAGGCCAGCTAACATTTGGAATCTCCCAAAGCCCCGTTCTTTACGAGATGTCGAAAATGTACTTCTTTCTGACTACTGTGGCCAGTTAACAAAAAATCTGTATGCAAGAGGCTTTACCTGTTAGATACGAGGGCCCCGGTCATAGTATGAGGCCGGGAGACTGGGTCCTCACAAAAGCTTTTGAGCAATCTTCCTGCCTCCTACCTCATTGGAGGGGCCCACATCAGGCCCTCATGGTCACACAGACGGCGGTGCGGGTAGAGGGAAAGAAGAATTGGATCCACGTGTCGCATATCAAGAAGATTCCACACCCTGTGCCACTCGCTACAGAAGATACAGAACCCCTTATCAGTACTGCAACCAACGATCATGAAGCAGTAAACAGCATTGAGAGTGCGTCGGAGACTCTCCCTGAGCCAGTGGGGCCTGGGGAAATAGCCATTTCACCTCCACACTCTCAAACAGTTCCATCTTTTGAATTTGTTCCGGATCTTGCATCAGATCCTGTTTTGGATTCGTCGTTTCCAACGGGAAGTGACGACACATTGTTCACAGATCACTCAGTACCAGGTGTCACAAGGAATAATCTGCGTCTGAGGAAATAGACCTACTGCACGGTTCGGCTGTGCCACCGAGAAAATCAGCAAAAGGCTTGTCTTTTTGGCCCGACCATTTGTACAAAAGGGGATTCTGTTGGCTAGGGTTTGTAAAAAGGACTAAGAAGACGCTCGGCATGGAGGTCATCAGCAAAAAAAACAGTGGTGCAAATCGTTTGAGGAGTACAATGCCTGCAACCGCTCCCGCTCGTACGGAATCGATAAGAGACAGTGTGACCAGCCACAGAAAGGAACGATTGAATGTGTGGGCCCCGAAAACATATTGTTGTTTAGTGATAATGTTGATTGGTTTTATAATAGTCATTGCCTTAGGATTCTGGTATCTGGAAGAAACACAGCCGCTTGAAAATGTGTTACCCATTAAAGATGTACCCACTGTTTCTACTCCATTCGTGCATCTGCACACTCTATCTCCTAGAGACTCTCACCACAGACGGAGTTACCAGAACAACACTCTGCTACTCATTTTGAATGCTACACATGCCATTTTTAATACGTCCAACTGTTGGGTTTGTTCATATTTACCGCAACACGGGGATAAGGGGCTGGGTTGGTATATTCATCCTTTACCTTTGACAACTGCTTGTTATGCTTCTCTAAGAGCACTATTCTTTGGCCGATGGAATGATAGCATTTCAGGGAATTTTGATGGAACTAACTTAAATGATTTTGAGAAACACGTTCTAACCCCCCTGGGATGCTCACTCTTTGCAAATAGGAGCAAGCCAAATGTTGATTCTATTAGGCCTTCTGACAGACTGTCCCGTCCTTTTCAATCCTTGATCTCTTTTAAGATGGCTCCTATAGGCAATAGGGATGCCACACCTCCTTCTTATACTGTTAACCACAGCCCCGATTCAGTTTCTTTAAGCATACAGAGGAATGGTACTCAGTCAATGGGTGATTTTAAGGGTTGCGCCAACATTGCGAACTTGACTAGTGAGGACAGACCTTTGTATGTAGGCGAACCTGTTTACTTTGATTGCGGTAATGTAGCATTTCCATGATTACCGAGGGATTGGCAGTGAACATGTTATTTAGAGATTCTGTTACCCGGGGTATTTATTGCCAGCACTATAGAAGTTTCAAAGGCTCGTCCATGGCGAAACGAGAATGGGGATACTTCAGCACAAATTCTGGGCGACGTAGCTAAATCCGTTGTGCCATTTTGGGGACAAATACTGAACTCAGAGGATATCAGGAGACTAGCAAGAGTACTGGAGAGGACCATCAACCGGACCACTGACATACTCTATAATATGACGTTAGAACAGAAAGCAATAAGGTTAGTGGCCCTTCAGAACCGGATGGCATTAGATGTCATTCTGGCTGAACGTGGTGGGGTATGTAAATTAGTGGGGTCCGCTTGCTGCGTTTTCGTGCCAGATTCCTACCCAATGATTTTCAGAGCAATTCAAAATCTGCACGACCTTAGTTCAGAAGTGCATGTTCCCGAGGGAAATTGGGATCTTAGCGCTTGGTTCTGGGACTTCTTGCGATCTTGGGGTTGGAAGCTGCTCTCAGTCGTGCTGATTATTTTAGGTATTTTGCTGTTTCTCTGCTGTTGTATACAATGTCTTCCTGGTATGTGTTCGATGATAGGAGGATGTTGTGCACAAGCGATACGTGCATTAGGGCACAAGGTATACGCCCCAGAGAGAATATCTAACGAATTTGTGCTGATGGAAATTTTTGTTTATACGACCTCATGGCAATTGATATCTACGTTAGTGATTCAGGATGCATGGCCATTGAGACGTGGAGTTACTCGTGAAGTGACTAGAAGTAGTTTAGCGCTTGGCTTAGGCCAAAAGGAAGATTTGGTAAACTGGATATCATATCGTTCCTCCTTTATTGTATATATTGGCCTAAACCCAGTCACTCTGCGAAGAAATCCGCATTGTAAATTTCCAACCTTAGATCGACATAGCCGTCATTTTGGGTACACCCACCATGTTGATTCCTGTTTCAAAGTCACTCTGTGTTCTAAAATGGTGGACAGTGTTTTCCCGCTTGTAACCTAGCCGTCCTGACCTTCGCACAGAGTTAATGTCCAAACTGCCCGTAGGCCAAATGTTAGGACAGTGTAATGAGACCTTGTCCTACGTTTGACCTGTAGATCGAGGATTACCTACGGCAAGAGGCCCGATCCGCGGACATACATCAAACAAAATGTTGTTTAAATACTGAATGTGAACACTTGTTGAACTACATTGTATAGGATGTGTATTAAGGCTTAAATGTTAAATTCGAAGATACACTGTTGCCATTGTGATCTGTTGTGGTACAAACTGGACATAATCCACATGCATATAGTTGGATAAATTAGAGGTGAACTCGGCACGAACCCTAGACTGAAATTATTAACCTGCAGAGGGGTTGGACATTACGATTGAAAACTGTATAAAAGACGTGAATGTTTAGACGTCCAGTACCTCTCACTTCTCACACCGAAAGGGCTGGTATTTGCTGTGATGTACTGAGGGCCAGATAGCTATCTGATACTTTGTTTCTTTGTAAACTGTACAGTTGTTTGAATAAAGATCCGAGAATCTTTATAAACCCGTGTTTGGTGTATTTCCTTTTACGGTACTCACCCTCGAATTTTTTTTTTGCTTTCACACCATGGCTTCCTTGCGTCCCCCTGCTGTCTCCTCCTTGGCTACCTTGCCCTCTTTTCCTTCCTCTTCTGCCCCCCTCAGGCTTCTTCTACACCTCCGCAGGGCATACCTCTGATTTGTACACCTCCCCGGAGGTCTTTCAAGGACGGCGACCTTCTTCATATTGCCACTCTTAACTCTTGATCAGCTGTCAAACACTACTCTGACATCTGCTGCCTCCTGGAAGAACTTGACCTCGATGTCCTCGGTCTCCCCGAGACATGGTTCACGGCCAGCTCTGTCACGTGCATTGACACTCTCCTCCCTGATGGCTACAAAATTCTCTCTGCACCCTAGTCCAACCGTTCTGGAGGGGGTGTAGCCCTGATCTTCCCCGAGTGGATTCCTGCCTCTGTCATTCCTATGCAGGACGACTCCTCTTTCGAATGCCTTGTCTGCAGGCTCTCTCTCTCTCCTAGCTATTCCCTTACTGTGGCTACTGTCTATCGGCCACTTGGTCAGATCTCCTCCTTCCTCTCTGAGTGGGCGGGCCTCTCCTCTTCCCTCCTGGTCTCGACCACTCAACTCCTCCTTCTTGGAGACTTTAACATCCACCTGGATGCTTCCTGTCCTTCGTCTGAACTCTTTTGCTACCTCTGCGACTCTCTCTCACTCTCTATTCTCCCCTCTGGCCCGAATCAATCTGCAGGGCGCAATCTGGATGTTCTGATCTCTTCAGACCTTCCCCTTTCTATCCCTCTCATCACTCGTCTCTCCTGGAGTGATCACTTTCTGCTTTCCTCCCAACTCACCCTCTCTACCCCTCAGGCCAAGCCACCTCCAGCATTGCCACCCACCTTCTTGATTATCCGACACATGAAGCGTGTGTCAGTTGAGGCTTTCACCTCCACTTTCTCACCCCCCTCCCCCTTTGGCTGACTCCCACCCTTACACAGTCCTTTCTATTCTCCACTCTGCTATATCTGATACTCTTGATGTTCTTGCCCTTGTCATGAGGATCCGCTTGAAGACCAAAGCCAAGTGCAACTCTTGGTATGACTCAGACCTCCTCACTCTCAAAAAAAAGTGAAGGGTGGCTGAGAGGAAATGGTGTGCTTCCGGTACATCCTCCGGCAAACTGGCCTGCCGCCTGCTCTGAAGGCAATACCGGCTCTCTGTCCGCACCAAGAAGAGAGCTCACATTCAAGCCTGTGTCTCTGCGGCATCTATCAACTCGGCCAAACTCTTTAAAATCTGCAAAAAACTGGCGAACCCTGCTGCCATCTCTACCTCTCCAGTCCCCTCCCATGCCCTCTGCACAGCTATGGCTCTTCATTTCATCTCTAAAACTCAGGAGCTATTGTCCTCTCTCTTCCTCTCCCCCTCCTCCGTCTACTCCCTGCTCTTCCTCCCGGCCTTTCTTCGGCAACCTCTCCTCCCTCCTTCTCTACCTTTCCCCTGTTCTCCCCAGATGAGGTTTCTAGACAAGTCCAATCTACGAAAGTCTCGTCAAAACAGGTTCACCCCTGTTCCTCCAAAACCATCAAGGACCACATTGACACCCTGGCTCCTGCTCTGGCTGACTTCTGCAACCACTCCTTCACCACTGGAGTCTTCCCTTCCCCTCTGAAGCACTCCCTTGTTCACCCTCTTCTTAATAAACCCTCTGCCGACCAGTCCTGCCTGGCTAACTATCACCCTATCTCCATCACTCCTTTCCTGGGCAAACTCTTGGAAAAGCTGGCAATATCCCAGCCTAATCTTCACACTGAATCTGTTGGTTGTCTCCCTGACCATCGGTCTGGCTTCAGAGCTGCCAGAAGCACAGAAACTGCTCTCCTGAACATCCGTGAAGACCTGCTCTCCAACCTTGATTCCAACACCCCCTGTGTCCTCATCTTACTTGATCTCCCTTCTGCCTTTGACACAGTCAACCATGCCCTCCTACTCAACCATCTCCGTGATAACCTGGGTATCACCGATCAGGCCCTGGCTTGGCTGACTTCCTTCCTCTCTGATCGACCCTCCCAGGTCCAACTTGGGTCCTTCCTCTACTCTATCTCTATCTCTACATGTGGTGTTCCTCAGGGGTATAACCTCTCTCCCTGTCTGTTCAAACAATACCTGGAACTTCTTGCCCACCTCGTTGCCGCTCTCTGCCCCAATGTTCAGTGCTATGCGGACAACACTCAGCTCCTTTTCAGGCTCCTTTCAGCCACCTCTTCTCCTTCTCTCATCTCAGACTGCCTCCCTGCTATCCAGGAGTGGTGTGCCGCTAATGATCTCTACCTTAATACCAGTAAGACTGAGATTCTCCTCATCGGCACACCCACTCCCTCCTTTCCTGTCTCTCCCTAGACGGCCTCCCTTGGCCCTCTTCCTGCTCCCACCTGTGAGGCTAAAAACCTTGGGGTCATATTTGACCCCACACACTCCTTCTCTCTGATGTCTCTAAGAAGTCACATTACCAGCTGCACCTCCTCAGAGGTATTCTTCCTTTCCTCTCCTTCCCCCAGAAGCTCACTGTCTCCAGAACTGTGGTTCTCTCTAGAATGGACTACTGCAACAGCCTCTTTCTAAATCTTCCTGCCTCTACTCTCCGCCCTCTACAAATCATCCAGAAAAGGACTGCAAGACTTGTCCTTGGCCTCAAGCCCTGGGATCGTATCTCCCCATTACTGAAATCTCTGCACTGGCTCCCAGTGGCTGCGAGGATTAAGTTCAAAACCCTCTGCATTGTCCACAAGGCATTCAACTCTCTCTTCCTAAATATCTTCCTTCTCGAGTTCTTCGCTCATCCGCCTGCAACTCCCTCAGGGTCAGTCGCTTCTCCAAACAACGTGTTGGTGGAAGATCTCTTTCTTCGGCTGGGCCTCCCTCTGGAACAGCTGCCCTGCAGCTCTGAAAATTGAGGAGAACCATCTCCGTTTCCGGAAGCACCTCAAGACCTTCCTCTTTGCTTCTGCTTTCTCTCCTCCTCCCCCCTGCTGAACTCCTGGCTGAAACTAAAACTGCACTGGTCACCTGGCTACCCTCTGTTCTCGGGCCCAGGTCCCCTCCCCACAAGTTGCACACCTGCACTGCCACCCTGGCAACCGTTGCACTCTGTGGCTGTTTCTGTATCCCTACAGCCCCCTACCAGCACTTGACACCTGATGTCTGCACCTGATGTCTTGCCACCAGTGGGCCGCACTTCTTATTTATTGTTCCTATTTATTGTTTATATTTATTTATTGTTTATCCTATGTACTGCACTTCCCCTCCTCCTTCCCCCTCACACTTTTCCCCTTCCTCCCTCCCCTGCACTTGCGCGATCTCAATGTCACCTGGCCTAGTAAGATCATTGTCTCTGTCTTCCCTCTGTTCCCCTCCCTTGCCTCGTCGCGCCTTAAAACACTTGTGTATAGACGCATTATGAATGCAATATCACATCATATCATCAACCAAGTCTCCAGAGGCCAAGAAGAGTAATAGCACCCAGAACAACTAAATTAAATAGCAGTAAATAACATGTTGAAATGGACAAGTTAATGGTCTACTGACACGTGAAGCAAGACTTGAAAACAAGGTCTATTCATTAAGCCTCAGATGAAGATAGTGGTGTACCCCGACTCCCTTAAAAATCCCAGAGATAAAAACAGCCAGCAAGGTCAACTATAAAGGAGAAGCCTTGGCTCATGGTCTAGCTGATGAGAGATGGTAGGCTAATTGACCAATATGGGCAGTGGTCTGACGTTGTTCTCTGCACCTGGGTTTCATTCTGTTCACATGCTGCTGGTGAGCCCAATATCCAAGGTTGGGAGAGTATGCCAACCAATCATATGTAGCTATGTAGCAACATACTACAATATTACAGAAGCCAATCCTCTGCTATTATTTTCATAATCAGTATTATACGTATTTCGAGGTGTGCCTATTAGATACGGGCAGCCACTCATGTTATTAACACTTATACATGATATAGGTATATATGTTCCCCTAGCCAATCCCTCCCCTCGATAGGTTTTACTGTTTGCCACATAGGATGACATCATAACAGACGTACATTGAAGTGTAAAGTGTTTTTGTAAGAGAAAAGTAACTGGGAGTGTGTGAGCTGCATTTTGTATGGTCAACAGATTTTCCTACTTTATTTGAGCTGACAATAAAGTAGTGCTTTGCCATATTCTTAGGGTCTGTCTGCTTATTTGGGTATGAGGTAATTTACTATGGGAATTCTGTTCTTCGCATGAGATACGCTCGAAGGTGCTAATGCAGAGTGTGCCTAGTCCAGCTTTCCATAAACTCCTGTCTAGCTTTGGTCCTTTAACGTGTTTGAATCTGTCACTGTTTTTCTTCTTCTTTTTGCAGTGTATCGTCTATGTGTTGGGCCAGGGGGGTCTCACCTCTGCAGGGCTTGACATCTCCGAGATAGTTCTAAGCTTTCGTCCCTTCCAGTTTAACAGCTTTAGCTGTTGCTTGCTCTACAGTGTAGGGACCCTTGAAGCACAGTTTGTGCCATGCCCTCGTAATGTTTTTAAACAAAACCTGGTCCCCAGGGTAAAGAAGTTGTGCTTTAAGCAGTTCATGTGGTTTTACTGGTGTGTCATCTTCATCATTCTTTTTCAACCTCCTCAGGCTCGAGTCCAGCTTTTGAGATATAAAAGAAGCACTAGCACAACATTGAAGCAAGATATTCATACATTTCTTTACCAAGAACAGTGGCAGTATTATGGGCGTCCGTTAGAGCTCTAGTGGGAGGAGTAAGCGGGAGGCGCATGCATCGTCATGTCACCACCTCATGAGGAGTAAAATGGTGGTCAGATGCAGGCTGATTGTGCAATGCAAATAATGCTATGGGTAGGCAATGAAGCCACCCCTTATTCAGTGCCATTTTTACCTCTGCAATGTTCTCTTTGAGCAAGCCGTTGAGGTGTTCACAAAATCTGCGCATGCTTAATTTATAAAATGAGGTCCATTGTCAGATTGTAGGACCTCGCAGACCCCCCATCATGGGAAAACCTCTCTGACAAGGAATTTTGCCACACAGTGGGCATCAGGGTGTGAGCATGGAGCAGCTTCGATCCAGCAAGAAAATGGGCACACCACTACAAGCTTATACCTGTAGCCATTACAGTTTTGAATTATGTCCACATAATCAATATGCAGCCAGCAGTCATCTTTACTAACGTGGGTCGGATAATGAAGCTGCGTGAGCGCTGCTTGCAATAATGTAAGGGGAATAACTGGATTTCCTGTGCTCTTCTGTCACCACATTGCATCTGTGGGTGATATCGAACACCCCCTTCTCATCCATAGCTCCTTTTCTTCTGTTGGTGCCCGACCCGGTAGTTCTAGTATTTGGGTGATGGGCAGTGAACAATACACTTCTCACAGTATCATGCTGAGCGCTCGCATGCATCGCTTAGGTGGAGTGTCAAACCCTTTAATTTGTACACAATAAGCTGCTTGCTTGGCTTCTAGTCTGCTGCATCATTGCCGCGAGAAACCATGTCCTCCCCCCTCGTGTGGGCTTGGCATTTCACAACTGCAATGGCTGATGGGAGCTTAAGTGCTTCCAAGAGCCTGTCTAATAGGGGCTCATGCTGTACTGGTGTGCCGTGAGCACGTCGAAAACCCCTCCCCTCCCAATGTGACAGTCCTGCATGTACTGTTCACGTCACGTAGGCAGAGTCGGAGTACAATGTGATCCCCTCCTCCTCATGTGTCTCTAGTGCTACTATGAGTGCTACTAATTCTGCTGCTTGCGCTGAGAAATGCAATGGTAATCTTGCGCTTGCCACTACTTCAAATGTCTTGCTCTGTTTTAACCTTACAACTGCAGTCCCTGTATGTCGTTCTCCTGCCAATTGGTGAGGACCCATCAATAAATAGAACCTCCCTCCCTCTAGGGCATTCTCCTTTGCTCCAGGGATGTCATCATGATATTCTGTGCATGTGGTACAGTCGTGGACATAGTCTCCCTCCTCTACTGGTTCTAATATGAATATCACTGTGTTTACAACCTTACACCTCACTAATTTCATTGCTTGATTCAAGATAATTACATCTTACCTGGATGCTCTCTATGTGGTCAATGTACTTTTGGGCTTCTCGAGAATGGCAAAAAGGGCATGCTCCACGGAAAGAGTGGTACTGCAGCCCATTGACTTTTCTAAAGCAAAGGCAGCAGCAGCCAGTGCTTGTTCACAAGGATAATGGCCTCTCATCACTGGGTCTAAATGTCCACTGTAGTAATCTATCGGTTTGTGCCCTGAGGTAGTATTCTGTGTGAGCACTGCTGTCCTTCCTACTCAATTTTTGTGTGAAAACAAATATAATTCTGCACTGAAGACAGGGATTCCCAAAACTGGGGATGTGCATATTGCCCCTTTTACTTCACTAAATGATTCTGTCATCTCCCCTATCCATGTTAACTTGCTGTCCACCCTCTGAGCCTCCTTAAACCACCTTAAAAGGGGCATAGTTTATGTGCTGTTGTGGAACACCCAGGCCCTGCAATAATTGCAAAGACCCAAGAATTGCTGCATCTCTCTCGCTGTCTTTGGCAAGGGTGTTCTGAAAATCACCTCTGCTCTCTCAGGAGTCACCTCTCTGCCCTCTTGGGAAATTAGCTGCCCAATATATAGGACCTGCTGCTAGCAATATTGTAATTTCGCCCTGTCCACCTTGTAACCTTTCTCTGCCAAAACTGTCAATAGCTGTACCAAGTCGTTTTGAACTGCTCTTCTGTCCTGCTGCATATTAAGATGTTGTCCGTACATTGAATGATCGTGCTATCTAAATTTGCATTCCCCAAGTCCATTTGAAGGTCCCTATTAAATATAGAAGGAGACTCACAGTACCCTTGAGGAAGACTTGTGTGTTTCCACTTTTTAATTCTATATAGAAACAATGTCAAATCCTGTGATTCCTTATGAAGTGGGATAGAGAAAAAAGCATTCATCAAGTCTATCACTGTGCAGTGGGTGGCGTCTGACAGAATATTACATAATATTGTCGCTGGATTGGGAACTAAAGGAAACTCTGCTTAGACAATATTGTTCAAAGGGAGCAAATCCTGTCATGATCACAATCCCCCTGCCGCCTTCTTTACTGGGTACAGAGCCGTGTTACATGGGGATTCTGATGGAACTAGAATTCCCTGCTGCACTAGTGCTAAGATTGTCTCAAAAATGCCTCTGTCTGTGTACAGAAGGTAGCCCCCTCAAACTGAATGTATTGGAGATAGACGCCACCCCCCTCAAACTGAATGCAGATAACTTGTCGGAGTGAACAATGACTCTAATACTGCGAAAAGCAGAAATGTAGTGCCTTTCAGAAAAGCACTTTGAAGGGTGATCAATTTTGTGGGGTCAGAATGCCTTGCACAGTAGGGAATATGTCAAGTAGTACATGTTTATCATAAATTAATAAACAATCTAGGTTCAAATCGGAGCAGGGACTAAGCTATAAGTAAAAATAGGTTGGTCAGGCATTTCATAATTTGATCAGCCATTTTGAGTGGAACGAAGTCCGTCAAAATCTCAGGCAAACTCTAAGATTGATGCTAGATACAAAATGGTAAATTTTTGCTAGTCATGATGATGTCAGTGGACAATATTTTCATAGAAATTCATGAAGAGTCCACTGGTGTAGAAAGAATAAGGTGGAACATGTTTAAACTTGTTTTGAGTGGCAGCTAGGACAACCAACCTGGGATTGGAAAAGGGGTTGTCTTCATGTACAAAGGCAATCAGGACGTTTTATGTTAATTACTAGATTACCTCACTTTTTAAGACTGTATATAAGAGACTGAAGTCAGGGGAGAATTGGGAGTTGCTGAGATTTCTGCTGTGTGCTGTATGCTGTATCCTGGTCTGCTGAAAAGAATAAAACAGATGTCTTTTGAAATCCAGCCTGAGTGTCCTGATGTGTTTCAGCCTGCCTTTCCTTGTCTAGGGGGTGCCAAGGCCCAGAGTCGTCGTTGGGACCTTCTCTTCATCTGCCTCCCTGGGTATTGCTTTGATCTCGGCAGAATGGCCCCTGGCTTGAGTTTGGTTCTGATAGGGGTGCCCCTTTCAACAGAGTAAAGTCATTTGGGCTGTTGATCCATAGTATGCTGGGTAGATGTGCTAGGTCTTCTTCAAGAAATGGCAGTGGTGCCTTTTTCATTCGGGCCATTCTCTGTGGGACTTCGCTGTAATGGATTCTCATCCAGTAAGTAATGCTTATAAAGAACACTGGGCCTCATTAAGACCTTGCCGGTATCCTGGTGCTAAACCTGCCAGGATACCGGCAAAGGCTGTTACTGTTTCTGGCACTCGGTCCAGCGGCATTGCCACTGGATTACGAGGGCCAGAGGGAAGGAGTAAATCCCCATTCATGGAGTCCCATAGGACCCCATTAGGGGATTTACTGTGTTTACTGGCACCAGCAAAGGCTTTGTTGGCCGGTATCGCACCTGGCTTATGAGGTAAACCAAGGTGCCCCACCAGCCAACCCGTAGTCCGACGGTCTTGTAAAGTGCGGGTACATGCGAATACCAGCACTTTATTACTGGACCGCCCAACTTGGAATGAAGCCCAGACTGTCTCATTATCTGAATAGTCGTACCAGAACAGTTCTTTGTCTGTCAGGTCAGTCAATCTGTTTCACTTCCCTACTGCTATTACTGCTCTCCGTGCTCTTCATGTATCATCAGTCCTGTGTATAACTCCTCTGTCTTTTCTTACTATGACTGTCTCTAATTCTAATGGGAACACCTTTTCTTCTTTCTCTAAGGGATTTTTGGTCTGAAGTAAACCTCATTTGGCAAGCGAAGTAGCTTGCTATGAATCACTGAAAGCCATGCTAGAAGCACTTCCCCTGTATACTGAAAAAGCTCAGGATCTAAGCACCCCCCTTTGTACAGTCTGACCACAGAATGCATGAATATATTCCCACACATTCCTATAATGGATTCCTGTGGTAGAACACACTATCCCTTGGACAGTAAATGCAATGGTCATGTTAAGCTTACTCATCATATCCCTTCCCATTATGTTAACTGGTGTCTGGTGGGAACATAATAGTGACATGGTAAGATTGTGTTCTCCAATGGAAACTGGAAGTTCGTCAGTAAACAAACCCAAATCCGTAGCCCCAGAGAATCCTTGAGCATTCATGGCAATGCCTGATATGGGGCATCTCCCCTCCCTAATACATGATCTAGTCACTCCTATATTCATGAGAAAAGAGAACAATTTTGTCACCTATGGTCACCCCTACACGTGGTTCCTTGTTTGGGGCGGGTGTAACAGATAGGATTGAATTTATTTGTATTTGTTTATTTGTATAGCATCAATTCAGTATGTGGGCTGTCCTATTGTGGGTATTAAGTCATTTGAATACATCAAGCCAGTCTGTGGGTTGCCCTGTTGTGGGTATAAAGCCATCTCTGTCCCTGTTAAAGGATTCCCTCACCACTAAGGTCACTCCCCCAACCTCTGTGTGGGTGCCTGTACTCTGGTATCCATGTGTCTCATGGCTACAGTGTTCTGCTGCGTCAGTGCTTGGGACGCTACCTGTCGTAGCTATGTGTACACCTGCATTTGCGGTGCATGCGTCATGGGCTGTTGTGACTGGATCAGTGCGTGTTGTGCTGGCGCCATTTGTGGGGCATATATCTGCATCTGCGTGTGATCTTGGGCATAATAGTTGGGTTGCTCAATGTTGTATGCTGGCGGGTATGTCCCACCCATTCTGTTGCGTTTCCCCTCTGCTTCTTCATACTCATGATATGTGGCAGATCTTTCCGCTCAATCAACATTGTGGCGGAACTCCCATGGGTCTGGGCTATCCCCTGTTAAACCCATCTCCACCCTGCTGTGCTGGGTTCCCTGCTCCTCTCCACCTGGGTACACCTCCTCTTCCCCACATCCAACAGTTAGTGCCTTTCCTTCATGCAGAGTTTTCTCCCTACGGGTTTCTGCTGACACTGAGTGTTCTGGGTAACCACTCCCTCTCCGCTTATCAACATAGCCCCTTCCATTGTATATTTTGACAATTTATTCTATACTTCGCTTCTTCCTGTTTTCTTTCCTCGCGTTTCTTTCTCGCGTTCTCTTGCATTAGTCGACAATAATGTACTATGGTCAACTGGATTTCGGACCATGGATTTGCCTCCATCCCTACACATTTTCTCTCACCTCTGCACTTGCTCTGACAATCCCTGGCTTAATATGTGGTAAAAAAAATCCCACAATTTTGTCCCACGATTCATGCGTTTCGAGACACCAACATTCTTACTTTACTTTTATTGCTTTATTTCGACAGAATAGTCATAAAAGCAGTTCACAGAAAAGTTAAAAAACACATTAGCTACATCGTCACAATCGCTTAGCTCATAATTACTCCACTGAAATTACACAATCGATGCTTTACCGTAAAACCAAATAAAAACAGCTCATACAGAAAGATGTATGTACCCCAGAGCACTGTTCAGCAACTCAGCCTTCCCCATATACATTTTTCTTGCCAAGCTCAGATAACTTGTAGTTGCAAGCAGAGCCTCTGCAGCCGAGGCATCCAGGCAAATTGCCATAGCACCAGCTAGGGACCTACACCCATGGCTTAATAACAGAGGCTTCAGGGAGCACTTTCTCAGAGACATGGTGGCCGGACAGAGTATCAAATGGTGTTGTACCGTCTCTTCAGACTCACCACAAAGGATACATGATGTGGAAACAGCAATATTCCATTCATACCGGAACTTTAGATATAATACTTTTTCCCGCCTGGGCGAGACATAGTCCAGGTATTATTCGCAGCCAGCCCACGTCTTTATTGAAAGATATCCAGCCAGCTGCTCAGAAGCCCTGGATCTTCCCAAGATTCTTTTATCCCCGGAATATATGTTCTTTGTTAAATAAAGTGTCGAGGAGCGATAGAAATTGTGAAGAGATGAAAAAGTAACAGTGATTAAAGATAAAGTTTAGTAAAACGATTGGTGTAAATCAAAAGAATAGATAGGGTATTGAAATAAGAGGCTTGAGCAGTGATTGATGGTGCTTGCTCATATTTGTTGTTTTAAAATGTTAAAAGTGGTGGTTTAAGCCAAGGTAAAAGGTTCATTTAATGATCTGGTGAGTATTGACAGTCAATTGAGACTCTGCATTATGGAGGATACTCCTCTCATGCATGTATGCAAGACACTGCCAAAACATATGCCCAAGCTTAAACAGTACAGTGCAGAATGGGTAAAGGGCACAGCAGATAAAATGTTCATGCCATGGCCACAAGGAGGACCATTGTCAAAAGTGGTATTGCAACATATGACCACATATTTGCACGCCGCATATACACAGAAAAAAAAAGAGAAAAGATTAGCAATTTTAGAAGTTTGGAAGATGTATCAAGAGAAAAGAGAAGACACGCCACCTGAGGAGTGGATGCTTAATCAGCATAAGGAGGAAGGCGTTGAGCCCTCAGCTCCCCTTAACTTGCTTGTAGCAAAGAGTGTTGCTACGGAAGAGATAGGAGTATATCCTTTAAAGGACTTAAGAGTAGCGACGGGGTCTAGTAATATAATATATGAAACCCCTGCTTACAGTAGTGACGATAGTCGGGAAGAGACTAAAAGAATGAAAATATTTATAAGTTCATACAAGACAAAGAAGAAAAAAGTGAGCAGTCGAATTTGTCAACAGAAATAGACAGGGAGATTAAGAGATGGAAAGGACAAAAGGATAAGGCTGACAAGGTATCACTCGTACAAAACGAATGGATGGGAGGACAGATATTATTCACGATAGATGAGAAAAGTATTGAGGAAGTTAGGCAAAGAGAAGATAAGGACGAACAAAAAAAGAAGGATAAGGAACGAGAGAAGAGATTGAAAGAGGATGAGCGACGAGAACAGATATAAATAAAAAAATAATAATAATATCAGGAGGAGCAAGAGAAAATTGACGAACAGGCAGAAGAACAGAGAAAGTATGAAAATAAACAAAGCTCGATAGAAGAAAGGGACAGAAAGGAAAGAAAGAGAGAGGAGGAAGAAGCACAAAGAGACAAAAGATTACAGAGACAAAGGGAAGAAGAGGAAAGAAGGGAAGGAGTAAGGAGAGACGAACAAAGGCAGGAGGAAGAAAGAGTTAGAAGGGATGCAAGAAAGTGAAGGGAAGTAGATAAAGAAATAGAGTGAAAGAGGAGACAGCAACGTTTGGATACTAGTATTATTCGTAAAGAACAAATGAGGTAGAGTCTAGAAATATGATGGGATAGAGTGGGGGAGATTCTCCCAATAAAGGAAGCAAGGCCAGCAGCATCTAGAGTAGTGCTAGAAGAAAAAAGAGATGATGAAGAAAGCATTGGAGAAAGGATTGATAAGGTCTATGAACAGTTAAGACGAGGTAGAGAGTATGGAACTCGAGGAAATGATGATCGATACCCAGTACCCCAATCACAAAGTGAGAAGGGAAACCTGTTCAGTGATGAACGTCTGGCATTGTCTTTAAGCAGACTGAACTTAGACAAGGGTGAGGGGGATGATAGTCACACTATTTGGGGCCTAGACATGTCAGACGAGACAAGAGAGTCTGTTCTTGGAGCAGAAGGAGGAAGCGTGTGTGCCCCTGAAGGAAGCCCGCAAATGGATAAGGAAGTGAGATGGTCAGATCTGGAACAACCTAAAGATAGAATGCCAGATCCCATAGCATATCCTGAGCATCCCCGAGGACGATCACATAGTGAGAAGGGAGAGTCGCCATCATATGTAAACAGGTTAAGGTCATTGCTGACAAGGAGACAGACAGGGACGATTAGGCCTGCCATGGCTAGACCAGTACTGGGATCCGACTATGGGATGGGGTTCCCACAGTTTCCCTTGTTAGACATGACCACATATGGATAAGGATAACTTAAAATGTAAAGCTAACTAGTTTGACTTCTGGGGCTGGGAAATCGATATAAGAATTAGAGAAAATGACAGGAGGAAATACGCTGGCCATAGGGGACATAAAAGGTCTCCTGGCAGCCATTCTTGGAGAGAGGGCTGATGACATATGGAGGACAGCGGGATATTCAGGTTTGACTGCACAAAACACAGTGCATGATGGAGCGCCGTGTAATAATTGTAGAGCAGACGTTCGGAGGGCTCTCAGGGTACAATATCCTGACACATCGGATTTGGGCGCAATTATGACATGCAAAATGAAAGAAGATGAAGACCCTATTGCCTATATTGAGGAGATTCAGGAGAAATGGCAACTTGAAACTTGTGAACCACCTGAAAAGACAGTGACACTATTTTTCCATATTTAATGTCAGAGGTTGCCTGAGCCAGTACAGAGGCAGATGAAAAAACAAGTGGGGATGGAAGCGAAGCCATGGGCTGAGATACAGTTGACAATAGTACACCATTGCCGGTTATTACAAGACAAGAACGAGAAGAAAGATGAGAACAGAAAGATTGAGGAAGTCAAGTTGGTTCAGAACAAGTTGTCAAAATTTGCCATAGAAGGGGCGGTATTGACAAGCGGAGAAGCAATGGGACTGCAGGAAGCAATGGGTGCATCACAGGCAAATAATCTGCCCCCAATGGACCAAGGTGGGTATGGGTTTACACCACGAGGCAGAGGTATGTGTTATAGGGGAAGAGGAGGCGGATTTCAGAATAACCAAGGTGGGTTTCAAAACACATAGAACGAGAACCAGAGTGCTCAGGGTGGATATAACCAAGGAGGGAGTATCAGAAGGGCTCCCCCAGTATGTTGGAATTGTGGAATGATAGGATATATTGTGCATGCATGCAAGAGCCGATGGAGTGTACAAAATGGCCAGTTTTCCAGAGGGGGGACAGCTTATCCTCCGCCATACAGCACACATGCCAGAGAGGGATTTGCCCAAGATCACACATCTTATCAGGCACAAGCACTGCAAGTACAGCAGGTACCAGAGCAGGGACAAGCACAAATGAACACACCCAATGGGCAGTCGCAACAAGCCCCTGTGCAGACACTGCAGTACGTGAATACAGGACAAATATTAACACCTAGACTAGGAGGTGTCACGGTGGTAGGAGGACATCCTTTCACAGGGACAGGAATGAGCTTGTAGCCACAACAGGACAGCTCACAGGGTGACTTGATGTGTTCAGAACTATCTGTGACACCAGACCCCCAAGAGGAACCAAGGGTCGATGTGACGATAGGGGGCAAATCCTTTTCTTTTCTTTTAGAAACTGTGGCAACTCAGTCATGTATGTGGGAGGGAAAGTACCTAATGTTCTATAGAGCTACAAGTCGAGTTCCTTTCACTGATAAATTACCGGTCTCCATAGAAGAACGTGACATGTCTGTTCCTTTGTTATATTCACGACAGACACCAGTTAGCATTTTGGGAAGAGATTTAATGACAAAACTTAATATGACGATTTCATTTACTGATCAAGGAATAGTGTGTTCCACATCAGGAATACATTATTTTAACATGGGAAAGTTTATATTGGCATTCACAGGGCAAGTGGCTCTGCGAGGTGTTCCAGTAGATCCAGAGACGTTTCTATATAAAGTAAGCATTCTACTGACATGGCTACCAGGCCTGGTAGGAAAGATTGTGAGGACACCTGGTGAGTTTTTATTTAGACCACAAATACCTATGGATGAGGAGGGTGGAAAGACTGTTCCTATAGAGTTGGAAGCAGCTATAGTATGAAAAGAAATGGCAATGCTCAAAGCGATAGAGGATGAGGGTAGAACATGGAGAACAGTGATAACTCTTGAGGAGGGGTACAGACTGACTTGGAGTCCCAGAACACGATAGTGAGTGCTCGCACTCCCATATATTCTAAAGACAAGGATACTTTGCAAGGCTAAGTTCAAAGACAATCTTCATGGCAGACGGCTTAGGTGATGAGAGATGCTGGTCTAATTTGGTGGGGAGGTAGTGGCATACCCCATCTCCTTGCACCTGGGTCTGAGCTTACGTGCTGGTAAGTGAACCGAATGTTCCAGATATGGCACGAGCATGCCAACCAATTATAGTAGTCCATATAATGAAGGACCTTATAGTTTGAAGGCCAATGAGAAACTGTGTATCTAATGTTTCTGAAGATTACGGGCCTCATTACACGGACAGCAGTAACTATGGCGCTATTAGTGCCATGGTTGCCGCCGGTATTTTACCGATTCTGCCTTGGTGAATGGGGGAATTACCGCCCCATTCCAAGGTTGGCCGGGTGGTAATTCCCCATTCACCAAGGCCCTTCCTCATTCCCATTTGAACCCCCATAGGGCTCAATGGGAATGGGGAAGGAGCAAATAACGGTACCGCTGTTAGCGGTACCGTTATTTGCCCTGAAGTCCCTCAGCGGGTCCCTTCCTTAACGTGTGGTCTGGCCACACGTTAAGGACGGGACCCGCTGAGGGACCTAGTAGTATGGCGCTAAGGGATTATCGGCACCGGTGCCCTTACCGGTGCCGGTAATCCCTTAGCGCCATCCATGTAATGAGGCCCTACATGTTTTAGAGGTAGGCATATGTTGTCCACCTGATAGTGGACAGCCAATCACAATCCTAGTTCCTATAGAAAGTATACTTATATGTTCCCCTTAAGCCAATCCCAACCCTTGATAGGTTTTTCATTATTGCCATTTAGTATGACATAATCTCTGACATACTTTTGATATATAAACTATGTTTTGTGTAAAGATGGCTGAGAGAACCTGAGCGTACGTCCATTGATGTTCATTGTAAACTCCCTGTTTTAGATGATTATTAATAAAACAGTACTTTACCATCTTCCTGAGTTGGTTCGGTTATTTGGACTTGGAGTTATTCTGTGTGAAGCCATCCATTGCATGCACGTCACTAAAGGGGCCTAAGCTCATCTGTTAAAGTGACGTCTTTTTATTTCACAACCAAAACTCCAAAACATGTATTGCTGCCACCACTATGTGCTAATAGGCTTATAAACCTCAGCAAGGGTCTTTATCGTTTGGATAATTACCCTTCGCCACCTGGTGCCCTGAGGCGAACTGTACAGCTGTATTATGGGCTTCTTATGAGATATGGTCTGACATATAACACAGAATGTTCTTCCCCTGAGATGCTAGCATGGGACAAAGAAAAGCATAATACCATTATTGTCTAAATAACTGGCGTACTTCGGCGCAGGTCATCCACCTGTGCAGACTTGGAGTCCAGTGCCAGCTGGTGAACTTTCAAACAGAACAGGTGGGCTGTCAGTGCCCGCCTGGAGAGAAGGACGCAGGCAAGGCATGCGTTTCTGGCCCCAGAGGGGATCTTATTCCCCTCAAGGACACTCTGAAAACTGCAGGGCCATACAGGGCACTTTATGGTGCAATTTTGCAAACAAATTGGATAAAATGTTGCAGGCTTTATAGGCAGGTCTTCATTGGAGCACATAAAATAATTTAGATGCAAGATCTGCTGGACTGCACAGAAGCCTGTGGACCAGGTTCTCAGGTCAATGTGTTCAAAAAGGTGACGTCATCATTTCAGAAGGGACTGGACAATAACACAAAGAAGAGCTGTCCAGCCCTCATGCATACATTCCCAACCCTAATGTAATGACAGGGTCCCCGCAACTGTGTGGGAGCTGGGAGCGCATTCCACTGAAACGGACTGTTAAAGGGCCCGCCTCAGTGAAATGTTCAAAAAACAACAAATCATTTCCATCCCAGTATAACCTGCCGCTGTCAGACTTAACACAAGAAATCATGGCAGAGTGAGAAATTACACAATGTGCTTGTTTCAAAATACACAGGCAGGGTGACCTTCATTTCAGGGCAAATAAAAGCACATCCAGTTTGTAAAATATGGGATGCGCTTTTAAATACCCCTGTACCACCCCCTTTATTTGCGCAAATGCACAAAGGGGAGAAAAGAGCATCTGAATGATTGCATCTCCTCACTTGCAGCAAAAATGATTTTGAGAATCTGGTCCGATAGGTCACATAAGGAAATGTCATACATGATTTGAACACAGGGTGCGCAGTATCTAGGTGTTGGTGTCACTCCACTGAAGTAGAACTGGGTAAAGGTCTCTGTTGGGATAAATGTCAAACATTAGTCAAACGTCAATAGAAATTGAACCTGTTTTAAATACTGTACCATTGGCAAAGCTGACAGTTTTGACTTTTGTGTAGGAATGGCATAAAGATTTCACAGGCCCTGCCATAAACTTACTACCCTGAAATAAAATTGTCGTAGCTGATACATGGTTCAAATACCTGGGCATATGCCTAATACCTACGCGCAAACTAAAACTATTGGCTTTGTCCACCGGCAATTAAGCCATTCACTCTCAGCAGACTGCTAAGAAATAGCACCGGCAGGCCACCGTTTGATGGTAATGCCTGATAGAGCTAACTCAGAGGGTTCCAAGGAAGATTTGTTTTGGATGGCTGGGGCATGTAGTGGGGGAATGACCATAAAGATTGGCAGTGATGATGCCCAATGAGGCTGAAACATGTCTGGGGATGCTTGTGGTATCGTGCAGAAGGGATGTGACCTAGCAGATAGGGCTGGAATACTCCCTTTGGGTGGGGATCAAGCCTGATTTGGATATGTACTTTCCCCTTCTGTAATTGCTTGGCAGGCAGAAGAACGATGGTCTGGAGGAATGCCCAGAGGAATGCCAGAGGTTAAGATTAAATCCAAACCTTTCAGGCACCATCTGTTTTGTTTTACATAAGTTACTCCAAGTGGGACAGGAAATCCCTGATGTGGGTCCTTAGCCTGCTGGGCCCAGAGACCCAAGCTACTGCTCACTGATGATACCCAGTGAGGTTGCAACATGTTTTGGGATGTTTGTGGTCTCGTGCAGAAGGGACGTAACCCAGCAGTTCGGGCTGGACTGCCCCTTTTGGGGTGGGGTCAAGCCTGATTTGTATATGGTCTTTCCCCTTTGTAATGGCTTGGCCGGCAAAGAAAGATGTTCTGGAGGGTTGCCCAGAGCAATGCCAGAGGTTAAGATTAATTCCAAATCTTCCAGCCATCACTTCTTTTATTTTGCATAGAGTATTGTAAGGAAGGATGGTATCAAAGCAAGGCAGACACAAGTGATCACAGTTCATCGGTGTTTATTAAACTGTAAAATGGGTGAGATAAATGCCTTATCTAAACCTAAATCTAAGATCAGATCAAGCTGTGACCATCAAATAATAATAATACAGTCCTAGTAGAGTCTAGTCAAATATAAACGGCCTATACTAAAAAAAAAAAAAAGAAACTATTGCCAATCCTTAAAACTATGCTACAAAATAGTATGGGATAATGTTTCAAAAGAAAAGAAAGAAGTGTTCAGAAAATGATAAGTCAGGATGTTATGGCCGGGGTCTCCCTTCCCCAGGTTTTTAGCATGGGACAAGGTGGGACTCTTGAGCACAGCACACTCATGAGCTTCTCCGGCATGAGCTTACAGTTCCTTTTCTCTATATTAGGGCCTTCTGTGCCCAAGTATCTTCTCATGAAATGTCTCTTGCTTCAGAGGGCCTGATATGCCAAAAGAACAAAACAAAAAGAGGTCCTTCTGCTAATCTTCACATCAGGTGGTTACTCTTCACATTTGGATCCCGCTCAGCTGGGCTACGATCCTCCTCTCACTCGTGAGCCTCCCTTGACCGGGCTCAGACCAATCATTCAATGTACATCCCTCAGTTGGGTTCATACTTGTCATCACAATGTTGTTCACTTAGCTTCTTCAAAACTTTTCTCTTGACGTCCCTCAGTCGGGTTCACTATCACCTTTCAATCACAATTTCCTTATTTGTAATATTCTAAAGTCTCAATGTCTTTTTAACCAACTACCTTTTTAGTTATATCTCCCTCATCAGGGCTCAGACCTTCCACAGCACTTGCCAATTCTAAACAAAGATTTCCGAAGGGTGATCAGGTCTCGCTGGGTCACTCTGTTAGCTGATGGCAAGTGTTTGCTTGTTCACAAAATCACAGTTTGCACGGCGTACCTCTGCGCTAGGCGCAAACACCTGTTTCACAATCCCTCTGTCGGGTTCACAATTTCACAATCATCAAAAACTTCTGCAACGTGTCCAGGACTTTCAATTGTACAAGGGATTTGGCTTGACCCTTGCATGACCACCTTGACACCTCACGTCGGCCTTCTCTGTGAGCTCTTGGTACTCATAGTTTCAATACCCCTTTCGAGCAACATAGTGTCTTTGTTCAGGAGCGGGATACTAGCCACAGTCTTTTGAATGAGCGCCCACGTGGCACCGTACCACTCAATCTCAGGTACCAACTTTGTTCACAAAAGACCTCTGTTTCATAATCTTTTTACTGTTGCCACTGCAACCTTGAGCCTAACACAGTCCGACCCACTGTCAGGCTCTTCCGACTCACTGGCTGTACTGAACTCGTTGGCATTTCTTTTTCCGCTGGAGTCAAGGATGGTGCCACAATGGCAACTGTGTCTCCTCGCCCTGGCTATCAGTGCAGGAGGGGTTCCATGTACCGCTGACATCAGTCACACCATTCGCCAGCTGTGATTCCTGGTCTTATGTTTCTTTTGTCGGAGGCGTTGCGGATCTGGGTTGAAAAGGGCGAGGGTGACTCCCTCCTTGACGTCCTTTCAGGTCTCTCTGCCTTTCTCCTCCATTTGAACTGCAGTCCTGGAATAGCTGCTTCCTCATGCGTTCGGCCTTCCTTCAAGTGTGCTCTTGTGCTCTGCCTTTTATCCCAGTGTGGAAGGGAAAGGGCAGTCAGGTGTGTGTAGTTGTCGGTAATTGCCTAACTCTGCCTGTCCCTTGTGTTGGGACATGTCAGATAAACAGCTCTGGTATTAGTCTGTTGTCACTCATGGTGTGAGAAAGTGTTTGTGTTGGAAAAGAGGGTATTGAGTTTTTAAATATCCTACTGGGCAGGATGGAGAAAAGGTCTAATAAGGAAGGGGAAACCGCATCTCACCCTCTGGTGTCCCCCTTCCACTCCCTGAACATCCCTCATCCAAGTGATCCTCCCGCACTAGGCCACCCCCAGGAACTGGATCCAATAGCGATGGCCGTGTCCTGGCCACCTGGATGACAGATACCCAGGCACTAGTGAGTGAGACACTTTCAGGTTTCTCACAGGCCCTACCCTTATGCAAGGTGGATATTCCTGTTCTTGGTCCTGGTTCCCCTTTGTTAAGACCTGGAAGAGAACAGGGACGAGAGATGTCCAAGGACTCTCACACATTCCATTGATTTGTCATAACCGCTGTTGGTAGAGGTGTAGTGAGTTTACTGGTCTCTATAGTAGCCTATGAATTGGTTTTTAAGGGCTGTTTCAGGTCTCCTAGGCTCCGAGTTTTCCCAGTCCCATATGGGAGAGTTTTGAGGATAGTAGTCTGATTGCAAACAACTCTGGGGTAGAAAATCTCCAAATGGAGGTGGAGTTTCCTGTAAAAGGGTAGAGAAGGTAGGGAAATCCCGCCCCAGAATACCTTCTTCGGTGAGTCTAGGAATTATGGCTGATGATGTTTCACAGGATTCACCATGGATATCAATGTGTACAGGTATTTTGGCGTACACGTCATTGTCCCTGTGTACAAATGTAACCCTAACTAGGGCCGCATTTTCCAGGTCCTTTGTTGTAACTTAATCGGCTCGTATAGTAGTTTGTTTACTAACCGGGTCAATTAAGGCCCATACTTCCCTCCTATTTACTCAGACTTTTTTGTATGAAAAATCAGTAGAAGATTGACATAAACAGATACTAAAGGTATCTAGTTCTACTTTGGGTTCTTCCCATTATTCACCCTTTAAACATCCTTTTGCCATAGGTTTGTACCTTAGATTCTTTGGACATTGCCTAGCTACATATTCTGTTTCTCTACATGAAAAACAGACAGGAGGAGGTGGTCTGCTTCCTTTTATTTCCTCCCTTTTGCTTTCATCTGAAGTTGTAGGATCAGTTCTTCTGACTTCTACTTTGTATCGTGGCATCTCTTCTTTAATTCTATACAACCACCCTAGTTTATCCATTCCCTGAAGTAGAGGTCAGTGAATAGGCTTATCATCCTTCCTTTCCTCCCAACGATGGGCTGAGTGGAATTCTTTAGCTGCATCTGAGTAGTCTTGTGCAGTCTCAATGGCCGTGGCTAAGGTAGGTCGGTTTTACTGTAGAACGGCCTTCTGCAAAAAAGGGGGAAAGGAATAAGTGAATTGTTCTAAGGTTAACATCTCCGTCAGTTCTAAGGATTTGTTATTGGTCCACAGGGCCACATTATTTTTGATACTTTCACTCATTTCTAAGGGGGTTGCTCCTGGGTTTAATCTAATGGCTCTCAAACTCTGCCGATAAAAATTGCAGGTTTGCCCCACTCTTTTTAACAGCCCCTCTTTGATGGATAGAAAGGTGGCTCCCTATGCAAGATGAAGTAGTTGATAGAAAGTTTGTAGTTCACTTTTCAACAAAGGGCCCAAATAGCATCTTTTGATGTTCTCTTCCTAGTTCTTCGGCTAGGCGTTCAAAGTTCAAGAAAACATTTCCTAAATCTTCACCTTCAAGATATGGTTGAAGTACCCCCTGTCGTACAAAGGGTTGTGCTTCCAATTCAATCAATTTAGTTACATTTTCTTGGAATCTAGCTTCGGCCTGTATGTGATGGGCCGCTAACTGGGCAATGCCATTGGCTAGGTCAGCCATTTCTTCTGGGCGTGTAAAGGTCCCCTCAGTGGAGGGCTCCGAATCAGAAAAGACACAACTCTCGACTCCCTTAGATAAGGTCTCAAAGTCCTTTGATTCCTCTGATTCGGAGTCTGCCAAAGGACTGGGTTTTAGTAAGTTAATCTTTACACCTGGTGGCCTCGCGATGGAGGACAATTGGGTACTAAAATAAAAAAAGGTTTGAAAGGGGGGGTTCAGAGCACTAGGTCTAATAAAAGTAAAGACGCGTAGGACATTCAATATTATTCGACCCCAATGTTGTATATTACAATGGCAGAGAGGAAGGGTGTCTAATAATACTTGGGTCTTAAAGAACAGATCCTGTTGGCCAGTCGGGATCCGAAGTTAGGAGAACAGCACCTCTTTTAGTGTGGATACGCGGTCAGAGTCAAGGAGTTCAATGATTCTATTTTCCCCTTCTGGTGGTACAACAATTATCAGCATGAATTTCAATGTTTATCAGTTGATTCGTATCTCAAATCCTGACACCATATGTAAGGAAGGCACGGTATCAAAGCAAGACAGACACAAGAGATCACAGTTCAAGGGTGTTTATTCAACTTTAAAATGGGTGAGATAAACGCCTAATCTAAACCTAAATCTAAGATGGGAGCAAGCTACGGCCATCAAATAATAATATAAAAACAAAAAAAATATTGCCAGTCCTTACTGCTATGCTACAAAATAGTGTGGAATAATGTTTCACAAGAAAAGAAAGAAGTGTTCAACAAATGATAAGTCAGGATGTTATGACCGGGGTCTCCCTTCCCTTTGTTTTTAGCAAAGAAAAAAGGCAGGACTGATGAGCACAGCACACGCCTGGGCTTCTGGCACGAGCTTGCAGTTTCTTTTCTCTATATCAGGGCCTTCTGTGCCCAAGTCTCTTCTCATGCAAAGTCACTTGCTTCAGAGGGGCCTGATATTCCAAAACCAACAGTCCCTTCTGCTATTCGTCAGAGGGCCTGATATGCCACAACAACCAAACAAACAATTCCTTCTGCTAATCTTCAGTTCAGGTGATTACCCTTAACACTTGGATCACCCTCAGCCGGGCTCAGAACCCCATATGACTCGTTAGCCTCCCTCACCCGGGTCAGACCAACCATTCATTGTGGACATCCCTCAGTCGGATTCATACTTGGCGCCACAATGTTGTTCACTTAGCTTCTTCACAACTTTTCTCTTGATGTCCCTCAGTTGGCTTCACTATCACCTTTCAATCACAATGTCCTCATTTGTAATATTCAAAAGCTTCAATGGGCCTCATTCCGGGTTTGGAGCTAACCATGGAGTAATTAGCTCCATGGTTGCCTCCGAAACCGTCCCAAATCCGGCATGGTGAATGGAGTAATTACTGGTCCATTCCAGGGTTGGAGGAACCAGTAATTCCCCATTCACCTTTTGCCCTTCCCTATTCCCATTTCTGCCCCATAGGGCTCAATGGGAATGGGGAAGGAGGTAATTACGGCACCGTAAATTACGGTACCGTAATTACCTCCGAGGTACCTTTGCGGGTCCCGTACTTAACTCCTGCTAAAAGCAGGAGGTAAGGAAGGACCCGCAAAGGGAACTCGGAATATGGAGGTAAGGGATTACCGGCATCGGCACCCTTACCGGTGCCGCTAATCCCTTACCTCCAACCTCGTAATGACCCCCAATGTCTTTTTAAACAACCCTCTTTTTAGATAGGTCCCCCTCAATCGGGCTCAGACCTTCCACAGCACTTGCCGAATCTAAACAAAGACTTCCGAAGGGTGAGCAGGTCTCGCTGGGTCCCTCTATTAGCTGATGGCAAGTGCATGTTTATTCACAATATCACAGTTTGCAAGGCGTTCTCCCCCCCCGCCCCCTGCCGGGCGCAAACGGCTGTTTCACAATCCCTCTGTCGGTTCCCAATTTCACAATCGTTAAAAATGTCTGCAACGTGTCAAGGAGTTTTGATTGTACAAGGGATTTGGCTTGACCCTTGTATGACCACCTTGACACCTCAGGCCGGTCTTCCCTATGGCCTCTTGGTACTCATGGTTTCAATATCCTTTTCGATCAACGTAGTCTTTTTGATCAGGAGCTGGGTACTAGCTAGAGTATTTCAAAAGAGCACCCATGTGGCACCAGACCGCTCTATCTCTGGTACCAACTTCGTTCACAAAAGATCTCTGTTTCTTAACGATAAGATATGATATGATATGATGTTGCATTTCTAACGCGCCTATACACAATTGTTTCAAGGCGCGATGTGGCAGGGAAGGGGGAACAGAGGTAGGACAGAGACAACGATCTTACTAGGCCAAAATCTTCTTACTGATGCCACTTCAACCTTGAGCCTAACACAGTCCAGCCCACTATCAGGCTCTTCCGACTCACCGACCGTGCTGAACTCAGTGTTTCTTTTGCCGCTGGAGTCAAGGGTGGTACCATGATGGCAACCGCATCTCCCCGCCCTGGCTATCAGTGCAGGAGGTTTTCATGTACTGCTGACATCTGTCACATCATTCGCCAGCTGCGATTCCCAGTTTTATGTTTCTTTTGTCAGAGGCTTCATGGGTTTGGGTTGAAAAGGGCAAGGGTGACTCTCTCCTTGATGTCCTTTCAGGTCTCGCCGCTTTTCTCCTCTGGTAGAACTGCAGTCCTGGAATAGCTGCTTCCTCATGCATTCGGCCTTCCTTCCAGTGTGCTCTTGTGCTCTGCCTTTTATCCCAGTGGGGAAGGGAAAGGGCAGTCAGGTGTGTGTAGTAGTTGTCAGTAATTGCCTGACTCTGTCTGACCCTTGTATTGGGACATGTCAGGTAAATGACTGTGGTATTAGTCCATTGTCGCTCACAGTGTGAGAAAGTGTTTGCGTTGGAAAACAGGAGTGGGGGAGAGTTTTTAAGTAGCCTACTGGGCAGGATGAGGAAAAGGTGTCGTAAGGAAGGGGATACTGCGTCTCACCCTTTGGTGTCCCCCGTCCACACCCCGAAGACCCCTCATCCAGGTGATCCTCCCTATCTGGTCCACCCCCAGGAACTGGATTCAATAGCAATGGTCGTGTTATGGCCACCTGGCCATGAGATCCCCAGGGACTAGTGAGTGAGACACCTTCAGGTTTCTCACAGTACACTTAACATGTGCTGGACCAATTGTGCCATAATCAAATCCCATTGCTTATGGTTTACACTATTTTTCAAACAAAGTCTAACACCATCCAGGCTTGGTATATATCTTTTACTGTTTTAGCCGTCAACACGTGTTTCAACCTCCTCACCAAGGTCTTCCTCAGGGCTGCAATACCATCCCACATATTCAAATCATAGACCCAACATACGCAATTAGTTTACACACAGATTACATACATTGTTTTGCCACATGTTATACCATCAAATGATAGAGAAAGTAAACGCCGGTCCATGCATGGTTTAAGGGTTTCGGAACAAAACAAGACAATGCAGAAAAGGAAAGGAGATTGTTGATTAGCCTCCTTACTAGGTTGCAACTCTTCAAAAAATATATGTATTATTTTATGCAACACCATTAATGGCTAGTGTACTAACACGCCCCTTCACCAGGTTGGTGTACTTGTTGCCACCACCTTAAAGCTCTCTGAGACCTTTCCATTAAGTTGTGACCCAATGACACATTACCGTCTCAGTTTCCCATAACTGTGCACTCTTACTGTGTATCACAGTCTAACAACCTCATTTGCAATTACTGTTATCTTCGAGACTTACTTGTTGTCAAGGCTTCACTTTCTCCAAATCATGTGTCCTCACCGACCACCTCACTGATAAGTAAGATCAACTTGCTTCCATCGCACCACCAGTTGCTTGCTCTAGATGTGCCCTACCTTAAATCATAAGGTCAATCCTTAATGACAGTCCTAGAATATTCCCTGCGTGGTCCTGTCTTGGGTTCCCAAACCCACTCCACACAATGTAACCAATCCTGTACCAAACAAAACAAACACTGCTTGTAATTGACCGTTTAATCAGCTACATTTCATGCACTTTACTAAACTCGTCACCAGAAAAGCAATACCACCACGTGCCGGTGAGCACACTCAATACCTGTAACAAAGGCACCATGTTCTCTGTATGTTGCATGAACTCTCTCAAGTCAAGTTCCAATCATTGCTTTCTCTAATAGCCTTTCCATGTGGGCCAAGTGTAGTCAAGAGGCGTTCGTTACAGTAATCATGGGGGAACCACCGCTCAAGAGGGGTGCGTGTAAGGTAGTTACAACTGACAAGAGCACACTTGGGCCTATGGAGAAAAGGGGCGTGTAGACGGGTGTTAGAAGCAGTGGAGCCTGAGAAGCACGCGGCGCGCTGCTGAAACACCAGGCCCCACGGTCAACCATCATGCGCCACCCAGAACCTTGCCTCTTACTAGTTCATGAAGGCACCTCAGTAATGCCCGGGGCGCTTGCCTAGCCTGGGGCTGCATGGCAGCAGTCTTGCTCCCGAGGTGGATTGGAATTCCAAAATGGCAGACAGCATTCATGAAGGCTTGTACCATGTCTCTTAGCAGCTTTTTTTAAAAAAATTAATTGGGTTTTAATAAGGCACAAACCACGGGCACGTCACTGCCCTCTGTTTTTAATGAGCCAATCCATTTGGACAACTAAAGAACAGCTGAGCAGGGGAGAAGCATGTTAAGAGGACTGAGGTGGAGGGTAACTAGGGCCTCTGGTGTTGCAGCAGACCGTGAACTGGTCAGTCCTGACATGTCTAACGGAAGGGCGAGCGTGTCCTTAACTCAGGAACTCAATGTTGACAGGCAGCTCTACTATGACACGAACACCCCCTCCCTAAATAACCCCAAGTACAATGGGCCACAGAAAGTGCAATCATCAGCTGCCTCAAGCAGTCCTGGGCGCAAGTTCTCTGCATGCACGCAGACATCGGTGGTGGCGCCTCAGGGCCACGCTGCGGCCATCCGCGACAGAAGCCGCTTGGCTGCTCAGAGCACTCAGCCGTGCGTGTTTCCATAACATGCGCTTGCCCTTGTGAGTGAGTAAAGTGGCGGCCGGCCAGGGCTGAGCAAGTGGAGCATTCCAGGAGGCCCTCAGCATGCCCAGCCAGCCGCGGCCTCGATTAGCACATTAGCAGGAAGCCGGAGCGCCAACCTCAGGGACTGAGGTGTGGGGAAAGGTGGCAAGGCAGGCATGACTGTGGCAGGGACGCCCTCTGCAAGGGCATCCGGCGGAAGCCCGCGGGAGCGCACGTGCAGACAGCCTGCACATCCGAGCGGAAGAGCAGGAGGCACGCATGCGCGGAAGAGGGCCCCGGGCCTCCATGGACGCGCGCGCTGCACACAATGCGCTCCACTCTCACAAGGTGGTTCGGGGACGACGTGGAGACAGACTTGTTACTTCTAAGTATGTCAGCAAAAAGAAAAATACATTATTCACCAGGAGATAAGAAAGAGGTTTGTGCCACGTTCTCTCTCATTTGAAACAGAGACCAGGAATGATGAGCTCCTCCCACCCACTCCTTCCTCGTCCCTTCTCTGCCCCTCGCCCCGCCCCCTCTCATTCGCCACCTGACAGTCCACGTTTGACGGTCAGCCGTCCAGGCAGCGCCTTTCAGATTTCATTAGGCCCCTGTCTATACCCCTAAAGCTTAATCCCACCTAGAGGCGGGAGACTCTTATAAGCGGCCTCGCCTGGAGATGAGTGGGTGGGGGGGTGAGGGAGAGGCAGCGGAGTGGGGGGGGAGGGAGAGTGCCAGGGGATGCAACGAGATTTCATTGCAAATGGCTTCTGAGGACGGCATAGGCCGAGCACCCCTCCCTCAGTGCACCCCAGAATCCAGAATGCTCCCTCGGTTTACAAGCTGCACCCCTGTACTAGAGTCCCACGCACACTTCCCTGGACGCGTGTGTCTGTTTGTAAGAACACGCTCTTGGAAAACCTCGTTAAAGACCCCTATGGGGGCAGCGATTGAGAGAAAATGCTTTTTATAAGAGCCCGGCCCCCTAAAAGGATCCCCACCCTGCCCAACAGAGCTTCTACTCACAGCCACAGAGTGGCCCCCAATTCAATATGTTCCTATAAGGGCGTCTCTCCCCACCGTGTCCCTGTTAACGCAACTGAACCCTCTGATAAAAGCGTCTTTCCACAGTCCCGGTGCCCTCCCACCGCATACTTGCCAACATTATGTGACCAAAAAGATGTAGGATTTTTCAAGTTTCAAAAATAATACTTAGCATAA
Source organism: Ambystoma mexicanum (assembly GCF_040938575.1). NCBI lineage: Eukaryota > Metazoa > Chordata > Amphibia > Caudata > Ambystomatidae > Ambystoma > Ambystoma mexicanum. The sequence goes on along the minus strand of NC_090929.1, from coordinate 56,830,068 downwards.
CAACGACATCACAGGAAATAATTACAAAACATACATTCTAAGCACCACTGAAGCATCCTAAAATACACAACCCATCAAACAGCACAACATGGAAAGATGCTCAAATGTTTAAAATGTATAATTGCGAATGGCAAGTTAACACCAAATTCAATTCCCTAACTTCACAGAAGGGAATCACACAGAGCTGGTGGGCAACGTGTTCCACTGCCTGTAGCAGCAGCCCAGCAAGTACATATGTATTCCGGCAGTGCAGGTCGAACACTGAACAACATGGAGACTGATGCCCTCCTCAGTCTGATAGGCAGATGCTGTGTGATGGTGGCACGCTCTGCCACTTGCCTTCACTGGTGGTTCACCTAAGGCCGGCAAGAGCGCAGGGCAGAGTCATGTAGTGGTCAGGTCAGTGGATTGATCTGAGCCCATCACTCAAATGTATCATTTACCCGCCCACCACACAGACAGATTCATTGCCTTAGAATCACATAAATTACCTGCCACTGTAAAAAGCAGTAGGATCTGTCAGCCAAATGAGTAGGCGGTAAGACTGCTTAAAAAGCAGTAGCCTACTGCCTAAATCAGTAGGGTTGGCAAGTATGCCACCACCGCACACAAGTGGTATATATTTCTTGATGAGAAGAAATCCCCACAGCCCCTGCCTGCGCTACAGCCCATTTCGGCGCGGTCAGTACGCGCAGGCCGATTTGGGGTGGCCAGTTTCACACAACCAGACCGGCGCCGGAATGTTTGGCACGACCAGTCCGGCACCGAGATGTTTTGGCATAAGTATGTTTCGGCACAGCAAGCGGCTGGCACTTACCCACCCTACTAAGCTTTGCGAGCCGCAGTGGACTTCCAGAGCACTGAGTGGGGGAATGCCTGGAGGACCGCTGACGTTGATCTCTACACTCTCTCAGGAGTAATCTCCTCTCTTGGGGGGAGGGGCGGGGGCTCTCTTGGCACTGACCCTTGCACTCCAGGTGACAGCAATGCTAAAAGCAATCGATATCCCCCCTAAAAGCGTGAATTCTGCTTGAAGCACTATATAAAAGCATCCACGCAAAGCCTGCACACAGTGCAGGTGACACAAGAGGGGGTGAGGGTGAGGGTGGGGGGGGTACTGGACTGTTATTCTGCACATGACCCACTGCTAGGGTGATCAGATTTTGAAAATAAAAAAACGAGACTATAGCTTCAGATGTGAAACTAGTCCTACTTCTATGTGGGTGGCCTGTCCCGTGTCATGTTGATCGAGTGAGAAGAGCGCCCGAGGGTCCCAAGACCAGTTTGAGAAACTCGTCTGGAATTTGCGGATCGAGTCGATACCATGCCGTTTTCTTAGCAAAACTGATGGAAAAATCATGACATCAGCCCAAAAAAGCAGGATGTTATCCACCCGATCCCCAAATCCCGGGACATTGTTTTTAAACTTTAAAAAGTCTTGGGACCCCAGGACGCAGGTTGAAATACCCGGACAGTCCCGGCAAAACCGGGACGTCTGGTCACCCTACGCCACTGCACTTCTCTGGATGTGACTGCGAGGGACGCAGTTGTCGCTTTCTGTCTCCTAAGAATCAGACCATGGTGCTTCCCACTCCGTTTCTGCGCGGCCAGATCAGATCAGACCAGATCAGGGCCGATTACACTGACGCTGTTTCAGTGAGAAATTGCGCCAAACCGGCTGCGCCAAACCGGCTTCTGCAGCGAACTGGCTGCGCCAAATCGGTCGGCGCAGAACCGGCCGCGCCAAAATGTCCGGCTCCGCCCTGCCTGACCCTAATTGTGAAGGTAACCGCCATTATATGTGAACAACCAGAAGAGCTCGACCGGCATCCTAATAGAGGGGCTTTCTCTCCACAACCCCAGTACCCTGTCCCCAGATGCATGGAGTACCCTCTGCCCCACCCCCCCAGTGTCGCACTCTGGCTGCAAGCCTGCCCCCAAAACGAGCAGTGCTTCCTCCCCGGTTGGACTGCAGAGTGACCCCTAAAAACCTCTGCCTAAGGGAGCCACAGAAAGTGTGTGGGGGAGGGGCGTGAAGGCTGCAGCTTAAGCCTCTCTCTGCCTTTGCTCTACTCCCCATGGCTCTCCTTGGAAATACCCGGAAGGGAAAAGGCAGGTCAAATGAGAAATCTTCTGAATTAATTACAATTCATTTCTCGGGCTTGAAACTCCCACAGCTTCCATCAGATACACTGGGGGAGAATCTGAGTGCGCGCGGCTTTCTTGCACACAGCACCTCCAAATTAACGCAACGGCCCCCCTGCGCACCGCTCTCCGCCGCTTCCCAGACACCTTCACGCGTTATAAACCCCACAAGCGCATCTGCAACACCTCACTTCTCCAAGTGAACCTAGGCCAGGCACAGCCCATCCCAATCAGGATGATAACATCTTACTCTCAAAATGAATGTTTAATCAGTCTGCCAGGTCGCTTCCCACATGGTGCAGTGCCCTGATTCATTGTCTTATCTCATGCCGGTGTGGGATGATTCCGTGCTTTCAGGCCATGGGAGCATTTTAGCATAACGGGTGCATATGTAGAGCGCACTGTTAGGGTATCCATCTGCGTGATAGGATATGCATTTACATTATACATCCGTATCATTGATCGAATGTAGAAAATTAAGGCCAAATGACTGAATTCTTTTACCTATATTTTTCAAAATCTTGTGTCGTTTTTGTTAAGATATAGGTGTTGGGTTGGGTAAGTCTTTTAGTTAAAGTAGGGAGGTCAGGGGTAGTTGCAGGGGTCTCCCTCTGCATTATCAGAAGAAAAAAACAATTCAGTAAATTCTACTTCGTTTTTTTACATTAGATCATTTCATGGACATCCGACTGTTAATAAACAGATACAAGTTGAGAAGCCCCCAGCAGGTAGACGTTAGGCCTTTAATGGTGACGTGGCTGTCACATGGACACGTGTACGATGCCTCATTATACCAGAGCTTTAGGGTGATCGTTAAATATACACGCAGCAACAGGTGCTTAGCAAAGTATTGAAACACATGTAGCAAAGGCCCGCACACATATTAAGTCCCGATAAAGCCACGATCTTGAAAAACATCAAAAACCTGAATAAATCGAGAGCTCCAGGCCCGGATGGAATTACAAATATCCCATCAAAAGCTAATCTGGAAGAATGGGCGGTCCTAATTTCTGAAATCATCGGCAGATGCTCAGCTCAGAAAAGAACACCAGACTCTTAGAAAACAGCCAACATCGTGCCAATTTTCAAAAAAGGAGTAAAAAGCGACCCTAGGAACTATCGCCCGATAGCTTTGCTTGATGTGATCGGCAAGCTGTTCAGATCACTCCTCTTAGATAAGTTCGAAGCCTGGATAAAATAGGCCGGTTGCGCAGACCCCGACCAATCAGGATTTGGTAAAAACCTGAGAACAACGGCCAACATAATGCTAATCAGCATCTTAAAGGCCAAGGTATTGGAAGTTCGCCCGAGAATATTCATCGCATGCATTTGAACGGGTCAACAGAGAAAGATTTTGGCCAAAATTGACTAACTGGAATTGCCCAACCTCGCTCATGGACCCTATCAAATCGCTCTACTCCAACAATTTTATGCGAGTGAGGTTCAATGGCGCAGGTCACCTTTAAAATTTGATAAAAACCAACAGAGGCGTAAAGCAGGGATGCCCTTTGGCGCCGGCCTTATATAACGCCTACATGGTTGACATTGTAGACCTTGAAAACACCAGATTCTTCCCGCCGTCAGTATGAGAGGAGAAGATCACCAGGCTCCTGTACACGGATGATATCATTCTCTTGGATCATACAGCAATCGGCCTACACGCCAATTGAATAGCCTCTCGTCATACATGAAAAAGAACGACTTGAAAATAAATACAGATAAAACCAAAGTCATGGTCATGGAAAAATCATCTAAAAGATCGGAACACCTGCATTGGTACCTTGCACCCAGTCATTAGAGATAGTACCATACTTTAAATATTTGGGAGTAACAATCAGCAGAAGCCCAGTGGAAATCTCGATGCAGGAAACACTCTATGCCAAGACCATCACATTAGCTACACAAACAATGGTCTTGACCAGAAAATTTGTGAGGTTTTCCCTGCTCCCAGCAATTAATTTCTATAAAGCGAAGGCCATACCAACCATCATTTATAGGATGGAAGCGATGCCACAAATTCCAGCTAAGATCTGGAACAAACTGGAAAGCTTATACTGGTGCACAGTTTTAAAACTACCTCCTTCTTCTCCGATAGCTTCAATTAGACAAGAATTAAGCTTGTCCTCACTAAAAGCAGCAGCAGGTAGAAACAGCCTAATGTTCTTTGGCAAGCTTCGAAGACACCCATGCCCGAAAATACTGGAATCCATTAACAAGGAAATGGAGGGAGGCAAAAACAGGATGCTGACTGACTGGCCCAATAAAAACTTGCTACTACTCTCGACCATTGGAAGTTCAGAGGAGGAATTGGATCGCAATCCTGACAAAGTTAAGAATAGACTGAAAACTTGGGACTGGATTGAATCTTTGCAGACAGCGTTAAACAACAAACTAAATGGACACCTGCCCCCAAATACACAAAAAGTGGACCAGATGCTGACATACTTGAAGAAATTCCTGGACAGAACACTGCGCTCAACTTTGCTTAGAGCGCATTTGAATGTTTTAAAAACTAACGAGATTTTGGCCATTAGAGGCAAATCAATTTCGAACTCTTGTCGATATTGTGGAAACAAGAGTCAGACAGAAACAATACGACACCTTTTATTGTCTTGCCCTGGCACAGCAAAATCAAGCAACATTTACTAGACAGAGCACCTGGAGGCGTCTCACACTTGGGAGGAGGAGGCTTGGTGGACGAGAATGATAAGTGGTGAGAACACATCTCTGGTCATAGCCACGGCCAAGACTCTTCAGAGTCTTGCCTTGGAAGAAAAAGTACACAACAAACCAACAAACAGCCCCAAGTGAGAACAAGTCTCCACGGATTTACATCATGGCTCCACAAAGCAATAAAGAAAGACATAAAGAAACAAGACGATTGAAAGTAAACAATGACACTTAAAAATGATCCACCCATGACGACATGTTTTTGTAAAAATTGTTAATATAACAATTAAACACAAATAACAAAAATTAAAAATGAAGGCAGGGTGTTGTTCTTTCTTGAAGTAAAAGTGCTTTTTCTCACTGTAGGCATATGTTTCCTTTATGAGCATAGTGTAATATTAGGTCTTACAGTTGGCATGTGCCCCCATTATGGAGTTTGTGTTTGGGCAGTGTGAGCTGCCATCGGTCATTGTGAGCAAGAGAACGGCCATTTTGGTATAACATCAGCGTTACAGGCCTCACATTTCACCATGTGATCCTGCTAAGTTGCTTTTCAGAGCTAGGACTGCTTTGATGGAATTTTATTTTGTGGTGAGTGCAGGTGCCTCAAGGTCAGGATGTTTTGGTAGGAAAAGCAGATGTTGATTAATTGTCGCAGAGGAAGAAGCCACCAGAATTTAACTCAATTTCAGACAAGCAGGCCCGTCCACGGCGAAAGGTAAATAACTACACAAGGATGCAGGGAGATGACATGGCATGAGGGCCAATCTAACAATTTGGAGCATGAACACAGCACTGCCAGTACCACGAAAGGCCCTGTTTTTGTGAGGTAACTGCATTGATAATTTGAGGAAAATAGACAACATTAAATTCAAACAGCGTTACCACAGCCTGGCGGTTCATCAAAACGATAGTGGAGAGGTCATGGTGTATGAGTCTGTAGCTTGCGTTGAGATGGGAGTCGCATGGCGTGCAGGTACAGGGATTTGAGAACAGAGTGTAGAGAAGCAGCTGCATACCTCTGCAGGAGACCCTGTTGGAGACATGAGACTGTGCCGTGTTTGACACCAGCCATTGTGCCAGTACCGCAGCGTGTTTTGGAAAGAAACCACCCGTTGAGAAATCCATCCTGATTGTATCTCCGGAGTGATGACAACCTAAGGGAGGAACTCCATGAAGGAATATGAAAATAAGCAAAGAAAAGAAGCAAGTGACTTCACAAACGGTATGTATGACATCCCGCGTTCAGGGACGTCATTTACGGGTCACCAGGGGTCTCCCTTGGTACCCCTGTGGCCTCCCTTGCTACCCCTAAATAAAAAAATGGAACAATCTTTTTTTATTTTACATTTAAATTGAGCCTCCTGGGCTGTAGCCAGCAGCATATGGCTCTTTGTTTCTGGAGTGGCAGGTTTTCTGATAGCTATAGCGCGTAGGATTGCTCAGTGGGTTGAGTTCTCACTGCTGCATTGTGTGTTTGTGATCTGCAGGTTGCACGTTGGACTCCCGGCAAGGTCAACTCAGCCTTTTATCCTGCTGAGGTTAATAAATGAGTACCTACACAGTTGGTAATATTGTATATATATATTTGTGCTATATGAAGCGCTTAAGTGTAAGTGCTATATAATATCACATCGTTATCGTTTGGCCTTGGACGTCTGCTTGCATTCACAGTAATTTGGTAATATGGGTTTATATGCGCTGATATTAATGATACATATGGTGATCCAGTCTTGTATAAATGTATATCACTTTACAGTGATATCGTAACCATATATGTCGTAGTGTACTTAGAAACAGTGCTATGTGATGCCACTTACTGTTTTGTCAAGGGGTGAAATGTCACATTCCATCGTTCTCATGATGTCACTTTGGGGTGTGGTCAAATGCCACCACTTCCTGTGATGTCATCAGGGGGTTCAACGGTCATGTGATGTATCTTTCGCTACCCCAGGCATTTTGGTGAAATAACGTCCCTGCCCGAGATACTAGCTGAAGAGGATATATAGATCCTAAAGAAACCAATGACGAAGTAAAGAATCAAGTGAGCTTTTAAATACAAAGAAGAAAATTACTTGTGCACAAATTGCTACAGAAAATCAACCGTTCAATAAATGACCAGACGCTGAAATGCAAGATAGACCAAGTCATCATAGAAGCTGGCTTTACTCAGTGAATAGAACGCAGGCGGAACTGCAATTATATAGAAGGTGGACATCGGTATCATGAATTTAGTAAGCCAGGACCCATGAAGCGGGAAGGGAAAACTGTGTCGCAGCAGGAATGAGCAGAATCGCGGAGCTGCAAGACAAGGCTGTCTGGCCTGGAGTCAAGACTGAAGCAGCCAAGGTCAGTTATCTATTCTGGAAATGAGCGAGCGTGCGGAGGACGAATCATCCCTTGTTAAGGTGCAAAGGAAAAACACCAAGAGTGCCAAGTTTAATTCATTTACAGCATTTAAAACCTGCAAAATGGACCACATTGTGATATCATGCCACGAGGGCCAAGGATGAAAATAGAGTTCGAACTTGGAGACCCAGATACGATATAGTTAGTGCTCTCCCTCCCGTGCATTCTCAAAGGCAAGGATACTTTGCAAGGCCAATTACAAAGACAATCTTCATGGCAGAAGGCATGAGTGATAAGAGGAGCTGGGCTAATTAGGTAGTGAGGTTGTTTCATGCTCCATCTCCTTGGACCTGGGCCTGGGCTTACGTGCTAAGTGAACTGAATGTTCCAGACATGGCACAAGCGTGCCAACCAATTGTATTAGTCCATAAAATGAGGGACCTTATAGTTTGAAGACCAATGAGAAACTGTGTATCTAATGTTTCTGAAGATGACATGTTTTAGAGGACGGCATATGTTGTCTATCTGATAGTGGACAGCTAATCACAATCCTAGCTCCTATAGAAAAGTATACTTAGATGTTTCCCTTAGCCAATCCCAACCCTTGATAGGTTTTTCATTATTGCCACGTAGCAGGACGTCACCTCTGACGTATTTTTGGTCTAAAGACTATGGGGGTCATTACGAGTTTGGAGGTATCTATGGTGCTGTTAGCACCATGGCTGCCTCCAAAGTCGTGTCCGGGTCTGGGTTCTCTGAATGGGGACTTACCGGGTCATTCCAACCTTGGAGGACCCCGTAGGTTTTCCCATTCAAAATACCCTTCCATATTCCCATTTGAGCCCCTATAGGGTTCAATGGGAATGGGGAGGGAGCTATTAACGGGCCCGTATAGAGCGGGCCCGTTATTAACTCCCTAGTCCCTTAGCGGCTCCCACTAAGGACGGCTGGTTTTACCAGCCAGCCTCAGTGGGACCCGCTAAGGGACCTCAGAATGCGGCGTTAAGGGCTTAACAGCACCGGCATACTTACCGGCACTGTTTACCCCTTACCGCCGCACTCGTAATGAGGCCCTATGTTTTATGTAACGATTGCTGAGAGACTGAGCATACATCCATTGATGTTCGTTGTAACTTCCCTGGTTTAGATAATTGTTAATATTGTATATATTTTAGGCGTTCCCCCCTCTATCCAGGTGTCCCAAATATAGGTGTTACTCCATTTACTGTTGTTCCCCCATTTTAGGTGATCCCCCCTTTATGCAGGTGTTCCAAATCTAGGTCTTACAGCATTTATTGCTGTGCCCCCATTTTAGGTTTTTCTCCCTGTATCCAGAAATCCCAAATCTAGGTGTTCCTGCATTTACTGTTGTGCTCCATTTTAGGCGATCCCCCCACTATCCAGGTAACCCAAATTTAGGTGTTACTGAATTTACTGTTGTGCCCCCATTGTAGGCGTTGCTCCCTCTATCCAGGCATCTCAAATGTAGGTGTTACTGCATTTACTGTTGTGCCTCCAATTTAGACGACCCACCCGCTATCCAGGTATCGCAAATCTAGGTGCTACTGCATTCACTGTTGTGCCCTCATTTTAGGCGTTTCTCCCTCTATCCGGGTATTCCAAATCTAGGTGATTCTACATATACTGTTGTGGTGCCAATTAGACGTGTCTCCCTCTATCCAGGTGTCCCACATCTAGGCGTTACTGCACTCACTAGTGTGCCCCCAATTGGACATATCTACCTCTATCCAGGTGTCCCATAGCTAGGTGATTCTATGTTTAGTGTTGTGATGCCCATTGGACGTGACTCGGCCTATCCAGGTCTCTCAAATCTAGGTGTTTCTGTTTCTACATGTACCACCCAGGACAGCACACCCTGACAAATTCCCCCCCTCCACCTGTCTCGCCAACATACATCACTCCCCCGTCCCTATGGGCCCCTCTCCCACTGCTCAGGGTCTCAATCTAGGGAGACCTCAGCAGGCGAGATCTGCCAATCCCGTTGGACCTAGAAAAACTACATTGAAGATGAACTCCATCCTAGTTTAAGGTATGTATACCTTGCACCACGTCTGTGGACACAGGCTGTGGGCACGGACACCCATCCATGCACTCAAGAATGCAGCTAGGACTATGCATTTTGGATTTAGCAGATCGCATGACCGTCCACAATGAAACTGTAAGAAACCTGAGGGCGTCCTCACTTCTTTCCCCCTTATATCCTCCTCTCGGGTGGACAGGGAAAGGCCATCGCTGTTGGATCCTGACCCTGGGGGTGGATACGTGGGGGGGATCACCTGGGTGAAGGCGACATGGGGATGAGGATCCCCCATTTCCCTTTCACAGAGTCTTCAGGCCCTCAAGCCTTTAAATATTGACAAACCTTTCCCTATTTTTCCCCTACAACATTCCCCAAGAAACACCAGTTTGCTAGTGAGACAAAGAAGAGACCACCTAGAGAAACGCATCCTCACTTTATTAACACACACACACACACACACACACACACACACACACACACATACAGATATCAGTTGTGAACTGGGATGAAGAGGAGGCCAGCAAGAGTAATGCAGGACTCCTGTTTCAACAGTCAGTGGTCTAGTTCATTTTGAACCAATCAACCTGGCACGAATTTTAAAAGCAGGAAGTACTGTGAAGATGGAGTCTGCTGTGGAAGCAGGGATGCGGAATGCTGGGCGAGAGCAGATCTCTCCGGGAAGGTGGCATGGCAAGCAGAGTGCTCAAAAACCTTTGGAGGTTGCAGAGGGAAGCAAAGCTAAAAGATGCTGGAGGCCGGTGGCGGGCTACCAAAAGGCAACATGCGAAGCGATCGCAGGAGGCCCGAGTTTCAGGAGGACCATTGCTGGGTGAGCAAAGCCAGAGAGAGCTGCTGAGAGACTGAACGAAGCACTGCATGAGAAAGTGGGAGCTTGTAGCGGCAGGAGGCCTTGCAGGAATGCCTAAGCTCCGACCGTTGAGTCAAACAAGCAAGGGGGACACTGGGATGGCAGGGGAGCACCCAAAGCTAATAATGCATACCGAATTGACTGAAAGCCAGTACATTTTGAATGCCAATCCAAATGAAAATGAGAATAAGCACTTTTGAATACGGATCTGGGTGAAAGCACGTTTTTGAACCTTCCAGATACAAGGAGCTGTGTGATATGAGAACCAATATTAGCAAGATCCATGAGAAGCATTGGTCAGCACGCTTTGGCGAGAACCAAGAGAATTTAAGGAACTGTGTGATATGAGAAAGCAAGCATTTGCAAGAGCCACGAGAAGCATTGGTGAGCATGCATTGGCAATAGCCATGAGGATATAAGGAACTGTATGATATGAGAAAAGAAGCATTAACAAGAGCCACGAGAAGCATTGGTGAGCATGCATTGGCAATAGCCATGAGGATATAAGGAACTGTATGATATGAGAAAAGAAGCATTAACAAGATCCACGAGAAGCATTGGTGAGCACGCATTGGCAAGAACCATGAGGATTTAAGGAACTGTATGATATGAGAAAACAAGCATTAACAAGAGCCACGAGAAGCATTGGCGAGCACGCATTGGCAAGAGCCACGAGGATTTAAGGAACTGTATGATATGAGAAAACAAGCATGGGCAAAAGCCAGGAGATTATATGAAAGTGCAACAAGTGCAGAATGAATCAAGCACCACTGTCAGGCTGAAGCAGTGGCAACGACTTGGTGAAAAGGAAGCAATTAAGGTGTGCCGGTAGCGTGAACTGTAATGGGTGGACCGTGTGGTTCGACAACTGCGCCTAGACAGAGCTCACCCCTGTATGAAAAAAGCCACTGAAAGCACCCACAAAGAAGCTTGTGTTTGCATAGCAAAGAGCTGTTGTCTGATTTGAAGTCCAAGAACTGAAGTGTACAGATGAATTGGTGAAAGGTAACCAACTCTGAAGAGATAGGAGGTGTCCGAAGGAATTGTGTTGTTTTTGGAAAGCTGAAAGACCTGAATTCTTGGGAAAGGGAACCCCAGTGCATGTGAACTATCTTGAACTTGAGGAAGGGAAAGCTGTTTACAAGCCAAGAGCTGGAAGAAGCTCTGAACTTTTACTTGGACACTATTTATTTTGATGCTGACGTCCCTACACATGTATATCATTATAAGCGCATGAGAAAAACGGTGAAGCAAGCACTTTCCTTTAACTGAAGTTTGAAGTCGGAAGCGGCTGTGTGGCGTGTGAGACTCTTTGCGAAGACGCCGGTTCGTGACACAGTGCGGCTTGACTTCACGTTGCGCACGCTGCTAGGTCCTTTCCTCTAACCCGCGGAAGACCGTGGAAGCCCGAGGAGGAGGAAGACGGGAGTGGAAAACGCGAAGAAAATGTGTGGAGGATCCTAGTAGGCAGCAGAGGGGAGTGAGACTGCTCTGACTGGGGCCCTCCGCGGATCCTGTAGTTCCTGTCCATAGCGTGCCAGGTTAAGGCAGCCCAAGACAGGATCGATTGCTGCCGCCTGTGACATTACACCCACACCAACGTATGTTCCTGCCGGCCCACTAAGCCCGTGAGCATTGTGCCTTGCGGGGCGGTGGATTGCCGGAGGACTAACAGTGAAGGTAACTATAGCTGTATACCGTGGCTGTGGCGGTGAACTTATTGTGAATTTATTCCACTGAGGTAGTGGTGGAGTGTGCATTACGCTTTTTTTGCCTTGCCCCTCGCTGCCCTCCCCCCCCCCTCTACCCCGTCTTCCATTTTTGGCCCTTCAGATGGCTCCCAGACGGTCATCGGACTAAGAAGGGAGTGTAACAACTCGGGAAGATTGTGCCCTCTGAACCGTTGAGCTTGACAAGGGGTTGGGGGGTAAAGGATAATGATAAAAAAAAAAAAGAGACACTAGTTGGACCTTAGTCCGTGGTGCATCAGTGCCAGCAGGAGCCAATAAGCCGAGAGATTAAATCTATTTTCTGAGTGCGAGCTATCTATTCCAGTCTTGGCTTAAATGCAACCAGGAAGTGAGCGGAATCACACCACATACAACCTTAGGAAGTCTAAGGCTGTAATAACACCAGTGAATATTCTGAACGAAGAGGTCCCTATGGGTAAGCGTAAGCCAAGAAAGGCTCAACCAGCTAGCCAAGATGCTATTACTAAATTTTTTCCTGTCAATCATCCATGTGAAATTAATTCCACTGTGATTGAGGAAGATCCGCAGGACCAGCATGACAACGACCTATTGAGTGTGTCTAATTTTGATGACATTGACAATAATTAATTATTGGACTTATGTCTCAACATTCAAAGATCTATGACACCATTACCTGTTCTAAGGCCGACCGATACCGTCAAGGTGCAGGTAAATAGATCGAGATCAATGATCTCTGAGGAACGGCTAGTGGTTGGGGGACAGGAGAGACTGTCCATTTCACAGAACCTTGCGATGGTCTCTATTGAGGATGACCCGGATGTTGAAACTGACCAAATGGATAAGTCTTACCCAGGAGCAGTGGAAATCGCGGAGATTCAGTCATCTGTGGTATCGCTGCAATTTGCATTAAAAATCTTGCTGAAGATGTCGGGGCGTATCCTAGCCAATACTGAGTCCCTAACAATGATGGAAAAAGAGAGAGGAAGGAATTCTGACGAAGCAGAAATAAATCTGTCTGACGCTATTCATATTGCTGATGTAATTGGAGGGCAGCAGAGCCTGTAAATTGACGAAGAGGCAAATAGCCCTAATCCATTCTTCTCTAAAAAACAGAAGAGGCTGGCCAGAAAAGCGGGAAAGCCGAAAAAGTCTGGTGCGAAGTCTACGTCAAAGGCAGTGCAGAAATCATTAACTCTGCCATCCAAGAAGAGCAGGAAAAAATTAGCCAGAGCAAAAATAAGGAAAGCAGCCGGTGAGGGTTGCCTGACCAGCTGGCTTCTACCTGAACAAACGGAGGAACTGGAAGCCGAGGAGGAGGAAGACCCAGGGGAGGTTGAGATAGCCCATATAACTGTAGAAACGGTGCTAAGTGAACCAACAGTGCACGAAGTATTAGAAGACAAAGAGGATGAAGTCACTATGGATAATAAAACTACGAAGAAAGGAAGCCGAATATGCTTGATTAAGAATTTATACCAAAGCAAAAATACGAAGTGGCTATCGCGCTCTGAGCTTCTGACAAGACTCTACTCTGTTCCACAACTACGGGTACTTAAATCAGAAGACTTCCAATTTGTGGAACCTCTGAAAGGTCCTAATAACTACGTTTCAGCATTACACTGTAAGTTCATAGCAACGGCTGAGCTGCTCAGAAGCTTTAAAGTGGAACTAAAAACAGTGGATGTTGAAGTGGACGCTGATATAAACGAAATAGACCTGAATAGTATCGAGGAAGAGACAGTGATTTCTTCAGCAATAATGACTCCTCTAAATCTTCCGATGGACAAAAGGGTGGAAGCATCTGATGTTAAACAAGTGCTTAAATGGCTAGCAGACGCACTTCCCGAGATCTTATCCAGACCATGAGACCTACTGATTCTATCATGGAATTGTCGGGGCTTCGCGCATCTTTTGTCACCTGAAGGGTCAACAAAGCTATTGGAGAAGCACGTGGGCCACCGATCCCTTACTTTTAGACGGCTTTGTACTCCACCACTCACCCGCCAGAAGGGGTGAAAAAGGCAGACCGTATGGTGGTATGGCGATAGGGGTGACTAATGCTCTGGTTTCAAGAAAGATTGACTCTAATCTTGAAAGTAACTTGATGGCAGTAGAAATAACTTTGAACAGCAAGGACCCCTTGGACAAAATTCTGTTGATAAATCTTTATAACCCCCCTGGGGCAACCTTAAGTGTACAATTACAAGATTCCCTTCATGACATATTGGCCACATGGCTGACATCATCTGCTGGCGCAGGGATTATTATTGCTGGGGATTTTAACTGTCACATGAAGGGACGGGAGAGTAAAACGGGAAATGTGAAATTGAAAGATCGGAGTGAGATGGTCCATAATAAAAAAAGGGGTGGAAGGGGAAGCTTGGGAATATTTGTTTGAGTCCTGGGATCTGACAATGTTGAATGGTAGAACGATGAGTGACCACCCGGGCCATCAAACATGGACAAATGGTAAAGCCCACAGCACGTTGGACTACATATTTGTCTGCCCCAAGATTCTTCATTTAGTGGAAGATATGATTGTTAATTCTAATGCGTGGAGTGATCATGCTGTCCTGAATTGTGTAATCAGTAGTAGTAGAGAACAACAACTACGTGGTAACCTAGGGGTGGTGAAAATTAGCACGTCAGGCAACAGGATCTCCTGGTCAGATAATAATATAGCACTTGCAGCCGAGGCTGTGGGGGCACTTGAATTTCACAAAGGCCCCAATTTCAGTGCAATGAGTATTGAGGCCATTGAGAATTGGATTCATGCTTTTGTGGGTACGCATGCATCGGTGCAAATAGGAGCAATGATAAGTCAGTCGGGTAAAAAAGTACCTTATGATAAAATCATCAGAGACATGAAACGGACCCTTCGAGCAGAACTCCGCTGGGTTAAACGAGCTTATTTACCTGGTGAGAACTGCTTTGTAAAGATAAGGGAAATCAAAAATAGATACAGGTCAGCTATTAAGGCAAAGAGAAGGGCGGATAAGCTACTCTCCTGGCAAAGACTAGTAAAGACCATTTGTGAAGGTAAGACACGTAAAATATGGTCTCTTTTAAGTGAGGCAAGCGGAACTCAAAAGGGAGCTCTAACTTATCCTATTGAGGCTGGGGTTTGGGAAAAATTCCTAGAAAACCGAAACTTGAAAGATGATAACAGTAGCCTGTTAAGTAGCCCCCCGACAATTGCCCCGATTATAGTTTCATTTGAAACTATTCTGAATAAAATTGGAGAGATAAAATCTTCTCGAGCGCCAGGTCCCAATGTCTTAGCTAATATTGTTATAAAAGCTCACCCAGAGTTCTGGGCAAGATTATTAGCTATATTATTTAAGAAAGTCTTAAACACTGGTAAAATCCCCCTTTCCTGGCAACAGGCGATATTAATCCCTGTATATAAGAAGGGAAGTAGACTTGACCCCAGTAACTATAGGTTGCTTTCTATGCTTGATGGGCTACTCTACTTCCTATAATATCATGGTCATGGACATTCTTAGATCGAGAG
The DNA here is from genome assembly GCF_040938575.1 of Ambystoma mexicanum. Taxonomy (NCBI): domain Eukaryota; kingdom Metazoa; phylum Chordata; class Amphibia; order Caudata; family Ambystomatidae; genus Ambystoma; species Ambystoma mexicanum. The sequence continues at coordinate 56,814,769 of NC_090929.1, read as the reverse complement.
CTCTCAAACCGGGGGCAACACCATTATATGCTCTATACATAGACTTTACAGCAGCTTTTGATTCGATTCCTAGAAGCCGGCTATGGAAGAAATTGCAGGTAATGGGATGCCCGGAAGGACTAGTATACTATCTTAGACTCCTCCATCAAAATAATTTTGCTAGATTGAGACTTGATCAAGATGGTCGCACGACTAAGAATGTATCCCAAAATAGGGGAGTAAAACAAGGCTGTGTCACCGCTCCCCTAATCTATAATTTATACGTCTATGATATACCGATGGCAATAGCTGCAGCAAACAATTGCCCACCAAAAATAGGTAAATCTACCTGTCCCGTATTAGCATATGCAGACGATTTGGTTATCCTTGATTATACCATCAGTGGGATCCGCAGATCAGCGGTTGCATTGTGGGACTATGCAGAAGCCAATGGCCTTAGTATTAACCTAGGAAAAACTAAGCTTATGCGCTTTACCAAAAAGAAGATATCGCGGGTACAATTAACAGTAGGCCTGGAAAATATTTCATATGTCCCCCACTATCGATATCTGGGGATTGATTTTGAAACTTTTGGAGACTATGCGTTATGCAAACAATCGCGCAACATCAGAGCGGCACAATTGACTGCCCTATTCCATAAGTTCACGGCCCAGCAGGGTGGTTTCACCCTTTGGGGAACACGCCAACTATACCTACAAGCCTTTTCTCCTGCCATAATCTATGGGCTGGAAGCACTTCTTGACATAGAATTAAATTGGCTTCAGGTAATTGAAGGTAAATTCTGGCGTGCGGTTTTAGGCCTCCCCCCATGAATACCGATGGCCATTATCAGACTGGAATTTGGTCTGATCTCACTAAAAGCAACTGTTCTGAAGAAGCGGGCCATGATTTATTTAAGGATGACCCGTGATGCAGGGAATGGGCTCCTAACAGCTGTCTACCAAGAAATGGCCAGGGATAAATCATCTTGTGCTACAATACATCAGATGTCCAGACTTTATGCGGAAATAGGTTGGCAAACTCGAGAAGGACCCTGTACAGAGGAAGCTTTTAGGGCCCTTAAGAAGCGTATTGAACTCTGGGACTGGTTGGAGAATTTTGAACATCTAAGGAACCTAAAAACCTATAAATTCGTCCAATATAGACTCTATGAATTTAAGAAACCTCAGAGCTATCTGAACATTTGTCCATCTCTCAGGCTTAGACGATTTATTTTATTACTTAGATTAGAACAATTACCAACGTTCATGAATACTGGGCGCAAAGATAAGATAGCCGCTGAACTGCGCACATGTCGATTATGTAAAAATAAAGACCAGCAGGAAACGGCAAAACATCTCCTAACTGACTGCCCTGAAATGAATATAACAATCTCCATTTTGCTAGGACCATTTGCCCATGATATTAACTACATCAAAGAAGATCTATTCTGGCATCATTGTGTACATTCTAACAGTATGCGATTACTGACAGCATTGTATACAATCTGGCTGAGTGTGGAAGCAAGATTGGGTATAAAGTTGTAGCATAGCTAATAAGAGTTGCTATAGCTAAGTGGAGACTATTGTGAATTGAAGCAACGAGATTTAAGATTATACAAAATCCTCTCTGATTACAACTCCTTATACTTTATTAGAAATTGATTTTAAGAGACTATTAATGTTGAGTGATAGGTTGATCATGTATATTTCTATAAGAATGTTTTTTTTTTATTCTTCTTTTTTTTTTTTTCCCTCTTCTTTTTGTTTATTCTCTAAATAGTGACATATTTTTATCTGTATTTGTGTAAAGTTTAATAATTAGAACTGTAACACAATAAAAAAAATATATATTATATGTGAGGGCAAGTATAGGTTTTGCACACAGACATTTGCTTTGGAATTCCTGACACAGACTATCCTTTGTTTTCTTTAGGTAGGGAAATCCCACCATAGCACCCTGCCTTTTGAGTTAATAAATGTTTATTGACCAAACTTTCATCTGTTGTCTGTATCTGCTTCATGATGTCTTCACAAAACCTCTGACGTACCTCATCACCTCTGCCATCTACAGCGACAAGCTATGAAAAAATCCAGTCTAACTGGGCACACATCGATTCTCTGCCACTAGCACTCTATCCTAAACTACCAACAGCACCTGATCATGTGCCTGACCTTTGGGCTGCTTACTGGAGCTTAGCCAGACCACCTAAGTCCTAATCTGCAAAAATGCACACACATTTTATAGATTAACTCTTAGAATCTCCCACACATGGACTATGATCCCAGAGGGCGTTCCAGCCACAAAGTGCATGGAGGCCATACAAATGGGGAAAGTTAGCTATATAAATGACAAATACAATACAATACAATACAATACAACATCCCCCTGTAAGCTACAGACAAGTGCCCTTAGTAACACAGTATTATCTGAAATAGGGAAGGATGCACAAAGTCAAATAGAGCTTGCCCTTAGAGAGGCAGAGAAGGAGCTCATTAGAGCAGCATGGGAGAAAGAGGAACAGCGGGGCACGACAATACCAACTGATCAGTGCACATCAGGACAGATATTGTTGAAGATTGATAGTAAACCAATTGATGAACCATCTCTACCACTCCTAGAGACAGTGGAGGAGGAACAGGTTGCAGACAAGGACTCAGTATATTGCTAGGAAAAGACAGATGACAAGCTTGAGGGCGATGGGCGATCTTCTGTCTACACGGGTGTGATGCCGTATAGGAGGAGGCTTAGAAAATTGCCCAGCAGAGTGGCAGTAGTGACAAGCAATGAATGTAAAATGGAGCAACACCAGAAGCAGTGGATTCAGTTTCCATTGTTACAAAAGGCAGAGGAGTAGCTCAGTATGTTCCCTGGCCAAATATGGATATGGCGAATTTAATAAATAGCTTTCCATCACTCACTTCAGGATCTGGCAATTGGATTTATGCTCTAGAGAAAAGAACCACAGGGACCACTCTAGCTGTAGGAGACATGAAGAACCTGTTGAACTCTTTATTGGGAAAACAGATGGATGCCCTTTGGCTGAATGCAAGATATACAGGGGTAATGCTGAGCAGCAATTTACATGATGGGGCACTGTTCAATAGCTGTCAATCACATGTATGGAGGGCACTAAGGGAGTTATGCCCAGCCACGTCTGACATGCAATCTATTTTAGCTCGTTCCATGAGACCAGAAGAGAACCCTGCACAGTACATTCAACAAATACAGGAGATGTGGTGCTTAGAAACAGGACAACTACAGGATTAGAATATCACAATTTCTCATCACATTTTCTCTAGGGGTCTCCCCACAGACATACATAAAGAGCTGGGGGAAAGGTGGTGGGCAGTGATACAGGCACACATAGTATGTTTATTTTATTTTATTTATTTTATTGGACATTTGTAAGGCGCCTAAACACAAGGAGCCACAAGGCAAAAAGGGGACGAGGGGAGGGGAGAAAAACAACAATAACAATAAACAATAAACTGTCCTTCTAGGCCATGTGACATTCAGACCATGCAAGTGCAGTCACAATAAGTGCAGGGGGATAGGGGCGGGCAGGTCAGGGCAGAAGAGCTGCGATAAGGAAAAGTGGGGAGGGGAGAAGTGCGGGAAGGCGTGGTCCAGGGGCTGTGCAAGTGCTGAGGGTAGTCCAAGAAGGCAAGTTGCAGGGGAGCAAGGGGTAAGGGTAAACTAGTGAGAGGAAGGGGTGGACCAGATTCAGGCTAGTCAGGAAAGGGTGCCCGAGGGCAAGTGCTTGTTAAGTGGTGCTGGGGTAGACTGGACAAGGAGGGCCTGGCCCCCGCAAGACTCATAAGGGACCAGGTTCCAGTCACTTTGGCAGGGGGATGTTTAGCAAGGGAGGGGGAGAGGGAAGGAGGAGGAGAAAAGAAAAGTCTTGAGAAGTTTTCAGAACTTAAGTAGATCTGGCTCAAGTCTGAGAGGGGTAGGGTGGCCGTTCCAGAGGGAGGCTCCTGCCGAAGAAAGAGATCTACACTTACTCTCTTGAAAGGGGCCCCTAGGGGTCCCTCGTGCTATGGAAACAAGGCAATAACCATACACGAAAAGATGCGCCAGACACGAGGTTCAAATTCCCAATGCTAGGGTTTATTGCAAGCAAAAGATAGTATCAATTGGCCAATTCTGATCTCACGCCCCGCAACATGAGTTTCCTAGACCTCGAGGGACGCAAGAGAGCGAATTACGTACATCAGTTACATATATACAAAATGCATATCATACAATCAGCAAAGTCATGTTCAACACCCCTCTTTATTAAGTTCCTTTGAACTCGGGATGACGATGGACATATCTGTCATGAAGCCTACCCCCGGAGCACCAGGCCAGGCCCAGCACCCCCGGGAGCAGGCATCATGCCCCCGGGTAAAAGCCCAGCGGCCCCTTATAGGGCCAGGCTCATAAAGGAAAGTGTTTGGTGCACTTACCTGATGCAGACCATGCTGCATACTCACCTGATGCAGACCATGCTGCATGAAGACCCAAGCCAAATGAGGCTTAGGAGGGACTATTTTACTGAAGGGACTATTTTGTTACTTGGGTGGGGCTGTGGAAGAATACTTACCTAGGACTTCTTCCAAGGCTATTTAAGCCACGCCCGGACAGCCGCACGTGCTTCGCGTTGTTCTGCATCCCAGCAGCTGAACGCTCACCGTGTCTGCTCCTGCACCTGTACTCCAGCCACGCCCGCCTCGAACCTCGAACACCTGTAAGGAAAGAAGAGAAGAGAAAGGTGAAAACCAAGAACTTATTCAAACTTCTTACCTGCATCCGGAATCTTCACGCCAGCATTCTTGAAGAAAGACTTCCATTTAAAAGCATCGCGTTGCTCGCTGCAGCACCGTGCTTCACTCACCTGTCCTCGAGACATCTCCCAGCTCCATCGCGGCTGTCCGGACCGGTCGCCACATATCTGCACCTAGGGGAGAGCAGAAGAGACAAAAGGTGAGCAGAGGGAACACAGGAGGAAAGGCGAATTTTCAGCCATAATACTTACCGGCTTTTCTTGGTGAACCATTCCACATTTCGGGTCGGCACCGCTTCGTTGGCAGGTACCGCACCCCGGCCCCTATGGGGAAAGGACAAAAGACATTACTGGGGAATTATACAGACATTTAGAGGGGTCGCCCTCATCACTAACTCACCTGATTTTACCATCGGCAATTTAACCCCTCAATGCATCGCCTTCGTTCTGCACCTGAAATAAAGCACAGATCACAGGTTAGGAAGACAACATAAAAAGAGGCTCACACTTGAACTTTTGAATCTTCATAATTACGGCGTATCGCTCAGAAAAGTCAAGTGGATATTGCCAGCGCCATTCTGAAATCCAGTGAAGTAACTGGACGAACGCGCGCCCCTGCACCAGAAGCAGGATGGAGAGTTCATCCTTCCAAACCATAAGGTGAGCTTAAACCGGGGGTTTTGGAGGAAGTCAGAGAAGAACAAAGGGGGAAAGGGGGGAGCAAGCACACTATTCTGCAGACAGTTAATCCCCTTTCTCATCTGCAGAAGGATATTCCTACGGGCCAGACAAGCAAGATTTGGGGGTCCTGTTCAATCGGTGGTCCGAGTTCTGCGCATCATGCTTGAAGAGGCCACAGCAACCCAGACTAGACCAGCGCCTCCGTGGGAGCCAGGTGAGCGTTACAGAACGCGAAGCCTTCCTACAAATTCCCACCCAGGCGCTATGGAAACTTCTGAGACTGACCAGTTGGCCCAACTACTGGGGGAATTACGGGCCGAAGTACACGCCGCTCGTCAAGAGACTAATGCTCTCAGGAGGGAAGTGATTGTAACAAAGGAAAGAGCTGATGACCTGGCTAGACAGCTTTTGCAAGGTCAAGCTGGACAAACTCCTTTACCCGGTTCCGGGGGGAACCCCGCTGCTGTGCTTTCCAGTAACCCAGTGCAGATTAATCTACCTGGAAACATGCCACTGGCCCCACCCGAACGCTTTGCTGGGGACCCCAAACGATTCGCCGTATTCATGAATCAGTGTCGTTTGCATTTCCTATGCAGACCTGGGGCCTTCCCTAATGACCAGACCAAGGTAGCCTTTGTATTGTCATATCTCAGCGGCAGTGCTGCCGATTGGTCAGTTCCACTGGTAACTCAAGATGACCCGATTCTTCGTGATTTTCAAGGATTTCAAGCAAGCATGGAAAGGTTATTTGCTCGTCACTCCCAGGGGCAGGCTCTGGATGACGAACTTCTATCTCTGCAACAGGGCAATCAAGACCTCCTATCCTACATTGCAACCTTTAATAGACTAATTGTGGAAACTGGGTGGCCAGAGGATAAAAGAATCACGTTATTTTATCGAGGTCTACGCGGAGAACTTAAAGATGTCCTAGCCCAAGTTGTAAATCCGCCCCAAGAATGCTCAGAATATATAGACTTAGTGGTCCAATTGGATCACAGACTGCAAAACAGAAAAGCAGATCGGTCCAAGTTTGAGACCCGGGTGTTGGTCAAGACCCACGCTAACCTCAAGGGGGCTGAAGCCTCTGAGCCAATGCAAATCGGAGGGGTTAAAGGACCTCTAACTCAAAAGGAACGTGAAAGAACACGGCAGATGCAATTATGTCTTTATTGTGGGTCCTCTGGACACTTTCTACGAGATTGCCCGGCAAAGCCGCCCAAGAAGGTGGTAGGAGCCGCTGATAAAATCCATGAAAACTCTGTATCGGGAAACGACCACGCCCGACAAGCATAGGGGTCCGCTTGCCGAGCTTGAAAACTAACTCTCAGACCTCACATTTCATTGTGCCAATGGTCCTCGTAGATCCGGAACAGCCTAAGCGGTTGCATGCAATAAAGGCATACATCGATAGTGGGGCTATAGGAAACTATGTGGATCATGAATTGGTCTCCAGGATTAACCTCCCTCTGCGTCCTAAAACCAGCAAAGATGTCATCACCACAGTTGATGGAACCGAAATTGCCTCTGGACCGTTAACACATTGCACAGCTGATGTGACACTTGTAGGTCCGGACGGCCATCGGGAGGCAGTTGTGTTTGATGTAATCAAGGCTCCACAGTTTCAGGTTATTCTCGGAATCCCTTGGTTAGAGACACATAATCCTCAAATTGATTGGCGAGCGAAGAGAATAACCTTCCCGGATTGTGCACAAACCTGCTATCCAGAAAATCTGAAGATCAGTCTAGCATCAGTAACCTCTGTCTCCATGCAACTACCTCCGGAATACCAAGACTTTCAGGACGTCTTCCAAAAGGAACAGGCCAACATGTTACCTCCTCACAGATCGTACAATTGCCAAATCGATCTGGTGCCCGGTGCACAACCCCCTTGTAGCAGGATTTATGCCCTTACTGAACCGGAGAATCTGCATTTGAGACAATATTTAGATCAATACCTAGCCAATGGTTTCATTCGCCCGTCAAAGTCTCCGGCATCCTCGGCTTTGTTCTTCGTGCCAAAAAAAGGAGGCGACCTTAGAACTTGTATCGATTCCCGCACATTGAACCAGATAACTGTTAAAAATCGTTACCCTCTGCCTTTGATCCCTGAACTCCTTGACCAGGTGAAGGACGCTTGCGTATACACCAAGTTAGATCACCGGGGGGCTTATCATCTGGTACGAGTAAAAGAAGGCGACGAATGGAAAACGGCCTTCCGTACAAAATATGGACTATTCGAATACCAGGTGATGCCTTTCGGGTTGTGCAACGCGCCTCCTGCCTTCCAATTCTTCATGAACGATGTCCTTCGGGAACTCATCGATGTCTGTGTTGTCGTGTATATCGATGACATTCTGGTGTACTCCTCTTCGGAATCAGATCACAGAAAACATGTCAGGGCCGTCCTAGAGAAATTGCGCCAGCACAAACTGTTTGCAAAGCTGGAAAAATGCGTTTTCCATACCACCGAGGTTGAGTTTCTTGGATTCATCCTGACACCTAAAGGGGTCCGAATGGACTCACGGAAAGTGGATGCCATCCTCAAATGGCCATCACCTAGTTTGGTGAAAGGTGTCCAAAGCATGCTTGGTTTTGCCAATTTTTATCGCAGGTTTATCCCGGAATTTTCACGTGTGGTGCAATCCATCACTGCACTCTTGTGGAAAAATAAACGTTTTGAATGGACCGAGGAAGCTGAACAGGCCTTTCAGGAATTGAAAGCTAAATTTACGTCTGCACCTATTTTGAAACACCCGCGTCCTGATCTCCCATATATAGTCGAAACCGACGCGTCCAGTTTAGCCATGGGAGCTGTCCTGTCTCAGAGAGACCCCAAAACCAACCAACTGCACCCCGTAGCATTTTGGTCCAGAAAGTTCTCGCCGCCGGAGATAAATTATGCAATCACTGATAAGGAATTATTAGCCATTAAGTCCGCCTTTAAGGCTTGGCGGCATTATCTTCTTGGCGCCAGGCATACCATCACCGTGATCACTGATCACTGAAATTTACAATATTTAAAAACTGCCAAGGCTCAGTCTTCACGACAGCTCCGATGGGCTTTGTTCTTTGCTGAGTTAGATTTTGTAATCACTTACCGTCCCAGCTGTAAGAATGGCAAAGCGGACGCGCTATCTCGAATTGTAATGGAAGAAATGGACACAAACTCAGAACATGTGCCGATAATTCCTGAACAAAGAATTTTGGGGATAACCACTTTACAAACCCTTGAAGACATTCAAGCACGGGTAAAACAATTCCTGGACTCTTCAGCCTTGCAGGATTGGATCAAAAGGGGGTCTTACTTTTCAGTCAACGATGGCTTACCTTACTTCCAAGGACGCTTATTTTTGCCAGAAAAGGAATTGCAAGAACTGGTTATTTCCCGTCATCATGATACTCTGATGGAAGGACATCCTGGCATTGCAAAACAGAGGAAAAAATTAAACGACAATTCTGGTGGCCTTCCTGGCGAAAGGATATTAAATCTTTCGTGATGTCCTGTGGAGTTTGAGCCCAAACAAAGGTCAAAAAACAAAACCCGCCGGTCTTCTTCAACCCTTAGACATTCCACCAGCACCTTGGCACACCTTGTCACTAGATTTTATCACGGACCTGCCCTCTTGAAATGGATACAATACTATTCTGGTTGTGGTGGATTTATTTTCCAAGATGGCCCATTTTATTCCTTTGAAGGGATTACCTTCAGCTTTTGTTCTTGCCAAGGAATTCCTCGAAAATATCATCCGTTTGCATGGATTCCCGTCCATACTAGTCTCCGATCGGGGAAGCCAGTTTATTTCTCATTTTTGGAAAAAGTGTTGTCAACTGGCACAAATCGACGTAAGACTCTCAACCAGCCACCACCCACAGACCGATGGTCAGACGGAGAGAACGAACCAGACCCTTGAACAATATCTACGATGTATGTTGCACCAATCGGAGGGTAATTGGAAGGACATTTTATGGGTGACTGAATATGCATACAATAACTCGATACACTCTGGAACTGGTCAGAGCCCCTTTTATACCCTATATGGACATCACCCTCGTACTTCAGACTTGGACTCACCTTTGAGCCTTGAAATGCCCACAGTGGACCATTTGCATTCTACGATTACTCAAGCCTTCAAGGATGCAACTGCACACTTACAATATGCGAAAGGGAAATACAAAAAGAATGCGGATCTGCATCGAAGAGAGGCGCCTCCATACCAAATAGGGGATCAAGTATGGTTGGCTACCAAACACTTATCGCTCAAGGGACCTCAGACTTTTAATCCAAGGTATTTAGGCCCTTACTCGATCAAAGCTATAATTAACCCAGTGGCAGTCAAGCTAGATCTACCAGCTAACATGCGGATTCACCCCGTTTTTCATGTGTCACTTTTGAAACCAGTGCAACCAGGAACCAGATTAATAAAGCCACCAGAACCAATCCAGATAGATGGGGAGCCTGAATTCGAGGTGAAGAACATTTTGGATTCTAAGATCTCAAAATCAAAACTTTTCTATCTAATTGATTGGAAGGGGTACGGGCGTCAGGAAAGGTCTTGGGAACCCAGCGACCACGTACATGCACCTCGGCTAGTAAAAAGGTTCCATCGGAATTTCCCAAACAAACCGAAACCTCCAGAGGGAACGACCTTGGGAGGGGCCTTGGGGGGGAGTGCTGTCATGATGCCTACCCCCCGGAGCACCAGGCCAGGCCCAGCACCCCCGGGAGCAGGCATCATGCCCCGGGTAAAAGCCCAGCGGCCCCTTATAGGGGATCTTTGCACTCTGTCCTGGCGCCTTTGACACCAGGCTCATGTTGGACATCAGTCCTGGCTCCATAGGCGCCAGGCTCATAAAGGAAAGTGTTTGGTGCACTTACCTGATGCAGACCATGCTGCATACTCACCTGATGCAGACCATGCTGCATGAAGACCCAAGCCAAATGAGGCTTAGGAGGGACTATTTTACTGAAGGGACAATTTTGTTACTTGGGTGGGGCTGTGGAAGAATACTTACCTAGGACTTCTTACAAGGCTATTTAAGCCACGCCCGGACAGCCACACGTGCTTCGCGTTGTTCTGCATCCCAGCAGCTGAACGCTCACTGTGTCTGCTCCTGCACCTGTACTCCAGTCACGCCCGCCTCGAACCTCGAACACCTGTAAGGAAAGAAGAGAAGAGAAAGGTGAAAACCAAGAACTTATTCAAATTTCTTACCTGCATCCGGAATCTTCACGCCAGCATTCTTGAAGAAAGACTTCTATTTAAAAGCATTGCGTTGCTCGCTGCAGCACCGTGCTTCACTCACCTGTCCTCGAGACATCTCCCGGCTCCATCGCGGATGTCCGCACCGGTCGCCACATCTCTGCACCTAGGGGAGAGAAGAAGAGACAAAAGGTGAGCAGAGGGAACACAGGAGGAAAGGCGAATTTTCAGCCATAATACTTACCGGCTTTTCTTGGTGAACCATTCCACATTTCGGGTCGGCGCCGCTTCGTTGGCGGGTACCGCACCCCGGCCCCTATGGGGAAAGGACAAAAGACATTACTGGGGAATTATAAAGACATTTAGAGGGGTCGCCCTCATCACTAACTCACCTGATTTTACCATCGGCAATTTAACCCCTCAATGCATCGCCTTCGTTCTGCACCTGAAATAAAGCACAGATCACAGGTTAGGAAGACAACATAAAAAGAGGCTCACACTTGAACTTTTGAATCTTCATACTTACGGCGTATCGCTCAGAAAAGTCAAGTGGATGGTGCCAGCACCATTCTGAAAACCAGTGAAGTAACTGGACAAACGCGCGCCGCTGCACCAGAAGCAGGATGGAGAGTTCATCCTTCCAAGCCATAAGGTGAGCTTAAACCGGGGTTTTTTTTGAGGAAGTCAGAGGAGAACGAAGGGGGAAATAGGGGAGCAAGCACACTATTCTGCAGACAGTTAATCCCCTTTCTCATCTGCAGAAGGATATTCCTACGGGCCAGACAAGCAAGATTTGGGGGTCCTGTTCAATCGGTGGTCCGAGTTCTGTGCATCACGCTTGAAGAGGCCACTGCAACCCAGACTAGACCAGCGCCTCTGTGGGAGCCAGGTGAGCATTACAATATCCAACGAGTATGACGATTATAACGCTTTCGATGTCTATTCTAGTAACAATGTGCAATTTAGAAAGTGCGGAGGCATCTTTTAGAACACGGTGGTTCTGTTCTTGGAAGCAAGCTGCACACGGGGGAAGAGCCACATTCCAAGCTTTGCTATTTATGAGGTACTATTCGTGTCCTGGGAGCCGACACGTTCTAAAGGGTTTTGCGAAGGGGGGCCGTAAGCAAAGCATAATTCAAGCCTTTAACTATATTATTCTAACATATTCTACCATCGTCCGAGACTGGCTGGCAGCTGTGAAGTGATTAAATCCTATAATATAGCATATATATAATGCAGACGTTTTGACCATATGATTGGGTTTGAGTACCTCCATTGGTATATCCCTGCTTCTGCTGAATATTACTTCTGCTGGGGCCGTTTGACCCCTGATGTCCTCTATGAGGCGTTCTCTGACCAAACCCACCTCTATTCTGTAGGTGCGGGCATTGCGCTCGCCAGTGTCCTTCCTCCTTACAGTACGCACATTGATTTAATCCCAAAGACACCCCATGCATATTATTCAAATTTCCCCGGCCTTGTGCATTTCCTCTACCTCTATTGTATCCAATGACCTGCTGCAGTAACACCCCTACTATCGTTTGCATCGCTTCTTTTCTCATCTCCAATGGGTACCCATTACATATCTCACTTACTTCCTTTACTGACGTTCTTTTGTTCAACATCCATCGCATTGTTTCCCCTTCCCCTACCCATACCTGCAATCTTTGTTTATCGCCTATTTGTCCCGGTACCGGCAAATGCATTGTACCACCTGGAAAAACTCACGACCATGATTTTTTCATATTCAACCTTGACGCCTCCTTCCTACCTTTCTTAATAAACTCTCAGCATATCTGTCTTCCATTTCATTTTTTACTTCAATCAGTTCGTGCACATGTTTTCTTACATCCTCATCTCTTTGCTCACTGCGTGCTAACTTATTCAAATCTAACAACCGCTGTGGCGGTAAATTCCCAAGTATCTTTTTCCATTCTCCCACCAAAATTTCCCCCATGCATTCCAACACTACCTGTCTCTCGTCTCTTCTTCGGTACCCATACAATGAGGCCAATGCTGCCGTCTCATCATTTCCTTCTATGTACATTTCTGCCTCTTGCCGTGATTCAATCTTTCTCTCTTTGCTGATCGCGCTTCGAATTACCCATCCAAATCCTGTTCCTTCAGCCCCGCCTCTTGCTTCCCGAGTCTCAATTTCAACTTCCGGAGGGGCGGATGGTGCTGAATCTGTCCCTAGAGCAGGAGGTGCGGATGGGACAAGTGACACAGGTGGCATCTTTGAAGGGCCTTGCTGGGTGCTGGGAAATTGTGTGTCCGCGGTCTGCACTTGTGGGAGGGCTCGCGCTGTGGGTGGGGCTTGGGTTAACGCTTGCATGAGGGGAATAGCTTGGGCTGTGGGAGGGGGTATGAGAGCTACTGGTTTGGCCTGCGTAGTCACTGCTGGCATGTTTGGTTTTGATTCTGGTTTTGGGCCTCGACCCGTGTTAATTAACAAATGTTCCATTAATTTGTCTGCTATGTGTAGTTCCCGCTGCGGGTATATTCTGTCTATGTTCATCTGGTCCCGTCTCCCTTCCCGTCTTAGACTCTCAGTCCACTCCTCCTCTTCCTTCCCTTCTGCTATCTCAAGCTTCGTTTTGTGCCTACGCGCATGCTTCTCTCTACTCCTTAGTCGGAGCATTGCTTCCCTCCTCAAATCTTTGACGGTCTCAAAAGCTGCAGGTCGCGCTTTCTTTCTAATCAGCACCCTTTCTAGGTTATCTATCCTCCCAATCTCAAAACTATCATTAATCGGCCACTGATGGTCGGGTTGCTTTCTAGTTTGGCTATGCCAAATCTCACAATATATTATCGCACCCACACCATATTTTGCATACATATCATAAGCCGGCGTTCCCCCAGGCGGTGCACTTTGGCCATATTCCAGGGACTGTCTACCGCAGCTGAAAAGCCCCGATAAAGTGGACAGTACTCCAGGCATGTTTCTTTAACCTTCCCCTTTGGTTAGCCACTTTTACCTGGACGTTTGAGTTTGCAAAATCAACACTGTACCAAAAATCAGGTTTCTCTTTGAATCAGGGAATGACTCACCTGATAAAACAAGTCGCCTGTTCTAACGCAACCTCTCCCTACGTCGTGTCTGCGCTTCTATGGCTTCTGCCTCGTCTCGGGACCCTCGCCTCCTTTGCCCTCTGGCCCAGTACGTCGATCAGGGATCAGATGTGTGCAGATCTGCGGAAGGAATCTCTCCTCTCCTCTACAGGGCGCCCCGTACACTTCTTGATCCCGGCTCGACCGTCCTGTCCTCGCCGTTCTTCCGCCTTTACTCCGTTACAACGTATACGATGGGGCAAGTGGGGGAGGGTCCCTATTCGGGTGCCATCTTGAAAGGGGCCCCTAGGGGTCCCTCGTGCTATGGAAACAAGGCAATAACCATACACGAAAAGATGCGCCAGACACGAGGTTCAAATTCCCAATGCTAGGGTTTATTGCAAGCAAAAGATAGTATCAATTGTCCAATTCTGATCTCACGCCCCGCGACGTGAGTTTCCTAGACCTCGAGGGACACAAGAGAGCGAATTACGTACATCGTTACATATATGCAAAATGCATATTATACAATCAGCAAAGTCATGTTCAACACCCCTCTTTATTAAATTCCTTTGAACTCGGGATGACGATGGACATATCCGACGAGTATGACAATTATAACGCTTTCGATGTCTATTCTAGTAACAATGTGCAATTTAGAAAGTGCAGAGGCATCTTTTAGAACACGGTGGTTCTGTTCTTGGAAGCAAGCTGCACACGGGGGAAGAGCCACATTTCAAGCTTTGCTATCTATGAGGATTCGTGTCCTGGGAGCCGACACGTTCTAAAGGGTTTTGCGAAGGGGGGCCGTAAGAAAAGCATAATTCAAGCCTTTAACTATATTATTCTAACATATTCTACCATCGTACGAGACTGGCTGGCAGATGTGAAGTGATTAAATACCCTGCAGCTTCCTCCCAAGGCTACAGAGAGGGAGCGTGGGCATTCCTCTCTGGGCGACTCATGAGGTGTTTCAGCAAACTCTTCAGTCCCGCGACCTTGCCCTTTCATATTCAGACAACAATGTTAACAGTTGAGCAGAGTAAGCAGAATCTGCAAGAATTGTAAGCTGCAAAGCAGTTTTTTAGACAGAAAGCATTGAGCAATGGTTAACAAGCAAAATGGCGATTCTTGCTACATTTAAAATGGCCGCTCCTTAGTCAAGCATAGCAGTTTATATTTCTATAATTCGGTGCATAAAACGGTTGGCCCGCGGCCATCAAGTTACGTCTATTATTCAAATGAAGGGTATTCATTTTTCCAGATTGACACTCTGCTTGGAGAACCGTCTGGTCTGCAGAGAGTTTGAGCTATAGGACCGAAGGACTCTAGCAGGGAGGTATTTAGGGAGAAAAGGATGGATGTAGTTGGGTCCCAGGCCCCAGAAAGACTTGTGGATGATGCAGAGGGTCTTGAATTTGATCCTTGCAGTTACTGGGAGTCAGTGGAGAGATTGTAGGGTTGGAGAGATGTGGTCCCTGGGCTTTAGGCCAAGGATACATCTTGCAGCCCTAGTCTCAATTAGTTGAAGAGGGCAAAAGGGCCGGTCTTCCTTGGCCCGGTAAAATCCTGGAAAAGGTGGTCACCAGACAACTGCAGGATTATGTTGAGGACCATGGTCTTCCCCAACCCCTGCAGTCTGGCTTTCGTCCACTACATGGGGACAGAGACAGCATTGATGGCAGTCTGGGACGAGAGATTAAAGGCTGGGGATGTAGGTAAACTCTCCCTGCTTGTGATGCTCGACCTATCTGCCACATTTAATATGGTGGACCATTACCATCTTGTTGAATGTGGACCCCTGTGCGCTACAGTGGTTCACATCATTCCTTACTGGTCGTCAACAACGTGTTTCCGGTTGGAGGCTTTCTTCCAGAAATCCACTTCCAGTGCTGTGGTGTGCCGCAGGGATTGGCACTTTCTCCACTTCTTTTTAATATTTACCTTTGTGCAACCAACCAAAAAAGCTTGCCTTGGCGACAAATTTTATGTAGTCAAACTGATCGCTTATTTACTTATAAGGTTGTCAGCATGAGTAAAACTCTAATCCATGTGTGGTTGCTACACAGAAGCAATCAAAAAACTGAAAAAGCGATAAGAGTTATAATTTTACTCTAATGCGCCAACCACTTGTATTGAGTTTGTTTCGGTGAGTATTGATGAAAATAAAGAGTAAGGTTTCAACAGATTAATGATTCCAAATAGTCTGATCTGTACTTCCATAGTTCATTTATTGTAAACTAGTCATGTTAACTTCACATTCAATCATATCCTTATAGTTTGTGTATCAATTTTCCATATAGTTTCTTTCAATTCCCAATTACTCTCAAATACTCTCTTACTCTCAAATACTCTCTACACGTGTTTCCGCATCACATTTTGCAATGGTTCTTCAGGAGAGTTTAACACATTCTTGATTACCTTTTTGAGACAAAAGAAAATAATGTTTCAAAGGTTTACATTAGAAAAGAAAATTAAAAATGGCAGACCATTGCCACTTAATTTGTGACTTCATAATTTGCTTTGTAAAATTCTTAATTTAATAATTATTGTTTTGCACTCACCAAAAATTTTTTTTATTCTTGTTCCAATTTCCTTTGTTTGTGAAATAACTTTCTCTTTACTGCTTCTTTTAAGTAATTTATACCATATTACAGCCCTCTGCTGTCTAATATTTTTAGATGCTGTGGGGATAGAGAAGGTCTTGTTTATTATAACTAGTTAAACATATATTCAACAAATATTTGGCTCATGGAGTTTTGTTCAATAACCATTTTTTAGTCTTTTTAGGCTATTTGTTAATTGAGGATTCCTTACCTTAGTATTACATCCGGTTTCTCCTTTCAAAGTCCTCTTTTCAGATTCAGGTTACATAGCAGAGTGCCGCCGAATGCTTTCGTGGCTACTCTGTAACTGATTGCTCTATTTATGTCCTCGCGCGGGTCGCGATGACATCATCATGCCACGCGTTACGTTATATAGCGTGACGCGATGACGTCATCGCGCTCAATCGCGCTAAAGCGACCATTTTGTTGGTAAGTTTGTGCCTATGTGAACTAAAGGATACAGGCTCATGGAAATAATCGATGTTTAAAAAGAGGTTTGTGAAGTTGATTTATATTGGTTTTTACTTTGTACTAAATTAATAGAAAAAGGTGCCAATGATGTTAACCTTATAAGTTTCTCATATAAGCTTATTTAACCAACAAAAATTGTTATGTCATCAATTTGTTGAGAGAAATCTAGCAATAAAAACTCAATCATTATAATTATACATTATCTAACCAAACAATTTGCACACCATATTTTTGTTTAGTCTAATATCATAACCAATAATACAATTTCAACAACATAATCATTAGAAAATGGTATCATAAACAGTTGTACATTTCAGTGTCATTATTCAAACCAGTTATGCATGTGTCCATTATGCATATCCATTTGCACTCCTGTTTTCTTAAAATGTCTTCTTTATTCCCCCCTCTCGGTGGTAAGGAGATTTTCTCCAGGCCAAATATTTTCAATCCTTTTACATCAAATGTGGGATGATTTTCCAAAATATGCATTGCAATGGGAGATCTTAGATCCCGGTTTTTGATAGCTCTTAGGTGCTCAAACATCCTAACTTTTCGTTTACTTATTGTGCTGCCGATGTAAAGTTTTTTGCAGACACATTCCAGTCCATATACCACAAATGTGGAATTACAATTAATCGGTTCCTTGATTCTCTTAGTATTGCCATTAGGTAGTAAGATTTCCTTTTTTGCCTGTGCTCAAAAAGGGGCATAATTTACAATGTCCAGATTTTTGAGTACCTTTCATGAGTGATTGAAAAAATATCTTTCTTGTATCTGGTAATGGTTTTAGAAAGCTCGGACTCACTAGATTTCTTATGGTCAGAGCTTTTCCAAAGCAAATGCTTGCTTTGTCATCCACATAGTTTCTTAAGCTCAAATCAGTGAGAAGAATATTGCAATTCTCTGATAATATTTTCTTTATCTTTTTTGATTCTCTGCTGTAGGTTGTTATAAATTGAATTCTGCATTTGCTGGCTATGGTTTTAGGTTTGTCCATTAGTAAAGAGTCTCTTGAAATGGTTTCAGCTTTCTTTATTGCGGTTTTGATGTTGTTAATCCCATAACCTCTTTGTTTAAATTTTAGATAAGTAGATTTCAAATTTTCCTGATAGGTAGAGGCAGTACTACAATTCTGTTTTACTCTAAGGATCTCCCCAAATGGTATATTGTGGATTGTATGTCTTGGATGAAATGAGGTTGCATGAAGGAGACTGTTTCCTGCTGTTGGCTTGGTAAATAACTTTGTTTGAATTTGTGCATCCTCGATAAATAATTCAAAATGCAGAAATTATATCTTGCGTGAATCAACTGATTTTGTGAAGGATACATTAAAGTTGTTGTTGTTTAAATGGGTAACATAAATGTCTAACTCTGTTGTGTTGCCTTCCCAGAGCAAAAAAATCTCATCAATAAAGCGACCCCAAAATTTAACATTGGTGTTGAAAAGGGGATGTTTCCATGCATGTTGT
This sequence comes from Ambystoma mexicanum, assembly GCF_040938575.1. NCBI lineage: Eukaryota > Metazoa > Chordata > Amphibia > Caudata > Ambystomatidae > Ambystoma > Ambystoma mexicanum. Next base: position 56,796,543 of record NC_090929.1, on the reverse strand, counting down.
ATTTCAAAAAACCCCATAAAAAGATTAGCATATGTGGTGCAAACTTTGATCCCATTGCTGTGCCCTGTCGTTGTTTATATAATGTGTTATTAAAAGTAAAAATGTTGTTGTGTAGACAAAAATGAAGCATCTCTAATATCATTTTGTTTTGTTGTTCATAAGAAATAGATCTTGTTTTAAAAAAAAAATTATGTACTTTCTATTCCTCTATTGTGTTGAATACTTGTGTAGAGTTGTACTACATCCAAGGTGACAAATAAGTAGTTCTCTTCCCATGGAATCTGATTAACTTGTTGAATTATATGTTTTGAGTCCTTCACAAAAGAGGCAAGATTAGTTGTTAATGGTTGGAGGTGCGTGTCAATATACTGTGAAACATTTTCTGTAATTGAGCCAATTCCATTTATGATCGGTCTTAAGGATGGAAATTTTGTGAAAGCTTTATGCACTTTGGGTATAAAATACATAGTGGCTAGAATTGAATTTTTCGTTAATAGTCCATAATATTCCTTTTCACTGAGTAGACTTAACTCAAAGAAATTTTTGATTTTTTGATTCCATTCCAATTCCAAGTTTGGTAGCGGATTGTTTGTCAATTTTTCATAGCATTCAACCTTGTTTAGATGTTTCATACCTTCATTTATATAATCAATTCTGTTCATGAGGACAATTTTACCTCCCTTATCTGCTGCCTTTGTTATTATAGATGTATCAGCTGCTAGTTCCTTGATGGCTGATTTTTCTTCCTGTGTAAGGTTACTTTTTGCTCTAGTTTTATTTCCACTCAAGTAATATTTTCTTAAGTTTTCACTTACAGATTTCTGAAAAATATCTATTGCATTTTCTGCTAACAAACTGGTATAAATGTTGACTTTGGCTTGATGCTGGTCTCTTCAGATAAACAATTTAATATCTCTTATTCTTACAGAAAGATTTCCATTGTGTAGCACTGATCTTCTTCAATATTCAATAAATCTATTGTATTTTCTACCATGACTTCTGTACCATTGCACCCAGATTCACAAGATCTGACAAGCTTCACTTACAGAAACACAAAGTGGAAACACACCAGATTGCCACAAGGGTATTGCGAATCACCCTCAATTTTCAACAGAGTAATACAGATGGATTTGGGTAACATTGAAGTGGAAAGCACAGTGTTGCAGTATGTGGATGACATAATAATTTGCAGTACAAACGAAAGAACATGCAGAGAGGACTCATTAAAGATGTTGACAATATTGGCTGAGAAAGGTTACAAGGTAGACATGGAAAAGTTACAGTACTGTCAAGAACAGGTACTTTACATTGGTCAGCTCATATCTCAACATGGAAGAAAGATTGCACCACAAAGAGCACAGGCCATTTCAAACACACCAGTGCCACAAACAGTGAGGGAACTGCAGCAGTTCCTGGGTCTGTGCAACTACTGTAGAGCATGGGTATTTGATTACAGTTCATACATAGGACCCCTGCTTGAGGCATTAAAGGAAGCTAATAAAGGGGAGAAAAAGCTGGGGTGGACAATGGAAATGAAAGAGGCTTTTGATGAATTGAAAGATGCGATATCAACTGCTCCGGTACTGGCATCCCCAGACTATGAGCGACCATTTTTCATATTTTCACATTGCGACTCAGCAGTAATGAAAGCAGTATTGGCCCAAAAAACAAGCATGGGCTACAAACCAGTAGCTTTTTACAGCGGCCATATAGATCCTGTGATGCTAGGTCATTTCCCTTGCGAACAAGGGCTCGCCGCAGCTGCTTTTGAGGTAGAGAAAGCATCAGCAATCACCATGGGGTGCCCAACTACGCTGTTTGTGGAACATGCACTATTTGCCATATTGAATAAACCTAAGTCCACCCTAACCACGCAAAGGGCATCAGGTTATGAGATCATCTTATCCAGAGCTGAACTATCAATTGTTAGATGTAGCACGGTCAACCCTGCAAGGTTCCTAGCAGAAGTAATTGAGGAGGGAGATTATGCCCACGACTGTACGCAAATAACTGACATGTACTCATGTGCTAGAAAGGTTGAAGAAAACGCACTAGAGGGAGGTGAGCTCTTGTTCATTGATGGATCATCAACTATTGACCAAAGGGATGGTGTAAGGAGGACTGGGGCAACAGTGGTAAAAATGATGGAGGTACCGGTGTGTGTGGCAATGAAATGTGTACAACTACCACAGCATTACTCCGCTCAAGCAGCGGAATTAGTTGCACTGATCTTGGCGTTGAAGGAAAGCTTTGACAAACGAGTGACCATATATTCCGACAGCGCATATGTTACATCCACTGTCCACTCAGGGCTGTCGAAATGGAGAAGAAGGGGGTTTAGGAGAGCTGATGGCACTCCAGTGCAACATGCTCTCCTATTGGCTGAACTAATTGAAGCAATAAATGATCCCCAAGAACTAGCTTTGGTCAAATGCACCGCACACACCAATGGTGAAGACCACATCTCAAAAGGGAATGCAGCAGCAGACGCACATGCGAAATATGCTGCATACTTTGGTGAAATATAGAACCCCCCAGAGTCACAGAGAGGGAGAGGGAGGGGAGTGGCTAAGGAGATGTTGATAAGAGAAGGGTACACCCATCTCCCAGCCACACAGATCATGGATCTACAAGCGGCTGCACCAATGGCCGAAAAAGAAATATGGCTAAAAAGAGGATGCGCTATGTCACCAACCGACGCACTATGGCGCCAGGGTGACACTGGAAAGATTGTGATACCACTATCACTATTGAACACCGCCCTGAGCCAACTACACTACCCAGCCCACAGAGGCAAGGAAGTAATTGCAGCACGAATTAGGGAAGACTGGTTCTGTCCCGAGTTAAATTCTCATGTGTCAAATTTTATCAGCAATTGTCTCACATGTCAACAGTTTACGGCCGGTCATACTCTGAAGGTGATAAGAGGTACTATACCCCGGCCAGAGGGACCTTTCCGGCATCTCCATATTGACTATGTTGATATGATCAACGTATGTCAAGGAAATAGGTATATGATTGTAGTAGTATGCCCATTCTCGAGGTGGATTGAAGCAGGGCCCTGTTCACACCCAGATGCATTTGGAGCGGCTAAATTCCTAGTGAGGGAGGTCTTCCCCAGGTGGGGAGTGTGCGAGGTACTGAGGTCAGACAATGGCCCACATTTCGCAAACGAAATGTTCCAGCACATCACATCCTTGCTGAACATCAAGCATAAGTTTGCATGTGCATACCACCCACAGGCCAACGGTATATGTGAACGCCTGAATGGCCTATTAAAGGAGGCAATTGCAAAGATACAGCAAACAACAAAGAAGAGTTGGTTATATTGCCTTCCATTAGCCTTATTTGAGCTAAGGAATAGACCAGGGTCCGACCACCACCTCACCCCTCACGAGGTTACCGGACGACAGCTGCTACGTTTGCTCATTGATCCCATACGCCATGAGCGCTTCTCGAACATTTGTTGCCACGGAGATAGATGGAAAAGTAGCACGATGTATAATATACCTGGCACTGTTCCAGACGAAAGGAAGATTTCAAGGGACAGTGGTGCATCTGGTGTGGAAAACACAAGATACATATCCATATGAAAACAACTTCCTCAAGACTTATTTGAGTTACCACAAGAGCAGTTTACATGCTGAAGGATTCAAATACATAACAAGTGGTCCTGAAAAAGGAGAAACAAAGAAGGTAACACTGCAGTACCTGCCATGTGATTGGTACGCCACTGAAGTCTCTGGTAAAAACGGATGTTGGGAAAGACCACTGATTATAATAACAGGGAAGGTGTACATGGACAACAAATGGGACATAGGAGTGGTTGGCAGTAACATGGTAACAAGGGAAAACATTTCAACTATTGATGGACATAACCATAGATGTTGGATGACTTGGGTCAAGTACGTACCCATGCTCACATGGATGGAGAAGGATGAAGACCCAATAACGATATTGCCGCTAACTGCGCCTAAGGTATGCTACCAACATAAGGGAGAGGTGGATGTAGGGTACAATACCAACTGTGGAAGTGTGATGGAGCTACCTGAGGGGGGAGCAGGAACAGCAGTAGTAATGGACCATTACTGGGCCTGTGGAGACAAGGCGTACCACACACTGCCCCCTTTGTGGAATGGTGTATGCACTATAGTACACGTTAATGTACCATCACTGGTGGTAGCCCAGAAGCATGTAAACATGGCGAATTTTCCCAAGATGGATGAAGGGAACAAAAGGAAGAAGAGATCTGCACAGCCTCAGAAAGGGCCAAAGAACAGACGCAACGGCAACAACACTGTCCTCAACAGAAGGAAAAGACAAGGAGAACCTCTAACAGGAAATTACCTGTGGGGAAGGTCGGAAACAGCACTGACCTCAATTCCGCCGGAACACAGACTATTCAGCAGAGCAGCTATGTTCTTCTCCTCAATAATACATCCTGGACTGCAGGCCTACGCAAACGCGAAATGGCTCCAGATAACTAGGTGGGAACTAATGATGACAATTAACTCTACAGTGAATGGATTCAACGCAATAAAAGAGGAATTGCGAGCAGTAAGAATGGTTGCACTACAGAACAGATATGTACTGGACCTCCTCACAGCAATGGAAGGAGGAGTTTGCGCAAAGATAGGACAATCATGCTGCACGTTCATTCCTGCTAACGATGCTGACAATGGTACACTCACGGAAGCTGTATCACAAGTGGCCCAGATGCACTCAAAAATGATGGATGAAAGTAAAGGTGTAAAAGAGGATGAGAGTTGGTTTTCAATACTATGGTCATGGATGCCATCTTGGCTGTCAGATGGACTGAAGATTATAGTTGGATGTACTATTTTGGCTGGAGCTACACTGATCATAATAAGATTTTGGAAAGCCCGGAAGGCACGCACCACAGACGAGATGATCGAAATGGTTGGTATACACCTCTTGATGCCAACAGATGACGGCCAGCACACAGGCACAATAATAAAAGAGAGAGAGAAGTTGCGCAACCAGATCATCACCAACCACCTGGACCCACCATCTGTCAAGCTCCAAAACCCAAGAAACCCAAGGAGCTACATAGGGAAATGGGTATACTGCACTCCTGGAGGAACCTGTGAATATATGTATTGGTCGTTTGAAGACCATGTTAACCACTATGGACATTTGGGAGGAATAACTAAAATATGGAGAGTAAGAGGAGATAAAGAAAAGGATATGTTTGTGGTCGAAAAGTCGACCAGAGGGGGGACTGATGCGGGAGAATGGAAGACAAGGCTCCCGCCCTTCCCCCCTCGTGCTTGGCCTAGAGGATCACGGCCTAGACACCCGCCACGAGAGGAGTTTGCCTGTCTACCAGACGACCAAATACCCTGGTACAGGAACATACGGATGTGCCCATCTACCTGCCCAGCAGCCCGCCCTGTCCATGCCGACACCTGCGGCACGGACCAACTCGACTAAACCTACATGTCGTTAGAGATGCCATGACGACCTAGCCACGGTCAGCACACCTGTGCAAATATACACACCGGACACTCCCACACCAATTCACACGAAAAATATACTCAGTGCTATGACGTAGGCGACAGACATACTCACGGACGTGCATCTTTATTATTTTCCACATAGGCTCTCAAAATGCAGAAACGCAGGACGCACAATGAACTTATCTAAAAAGGCTTGCTCACGCTTCTTCTAAGAGCCATGTACCATAATGAAGAATATAACGGACACGATACTGAGGATAAAGCAATATGATACCGTAACCTAAAGCGCTCTGCATCAAACGGTTCCACCTATGCACCAGGCCCAAGTAGGCCACAAGCAAAAGCTTCCATGAACATTGAATGAGTAAGAACTGGGTTGCTGACCCTGCAAAATGAGCCCGGAGAAGGCACACCGCCAAGGGCACGATGTTGCAATCTCGCACGCTGCAAGCCAACGCCAAGGTCGCACCTGCAAGATAAACCAGGCACACAGTAGGAAAAACAATATTAATTATGTTGAATTTTGCCTCAAACACGGTCCCACCTCACGTGACAAAGCCAAACCTGACAAGATGCCAAGCCCAGGAGGAAGGAGACGCCTGAATCCCACGTTTCAAGACACAGGCAGATACAATTAAAAGACTCATTGGACATCTGCAGCAGTGGGAGTAGTCGACCTCCCAACATATGAATAGATCCTCACATTGTTTACACCTACCCATATTAAAACATTGTTGCAAATTACAGGTGCACCGCGAGCTGGGAACAGCGATAGTCCCAGACTGGGAGGCTCGCGAGCGGACCAATCAGAACAGGGGGCTCTTATCACTGACGCCATTAACATTGACCAATCCTCAGAGTTCTTCATGTAACAATTTTCATGTATCAAATTGAAGGGACAGCCCAGGTATACCACCTGACTAACCCTCAGCCACTAACACTGTTCTCTATATGTGCGCTATACTAACCCTACCAATCGAGTAACCAATCCAGAGTGGAAATAGGTTTTTTACTAAACTTTGTAAAATGACGCAAGTAGCGCGTCATACTAAGGTAAAAAGGGCCTGCGAGCCCCATGATTGTGTGTGTGTCAGGACAGACGCATACGCTCCTTGACCCATCCCTGCCGTTTTGTCTAATAAACAGCAGAGTCACCTTGCTTCTTGCGTGTGTCTCATACTCTATCTCTTTTGGGATATACGGGAGAAGTTGGGGCCTCCCTGCCCGGAGGTCTGCGGACGGCCCGGCCGACCCCGGCAGAATTTCCCCCCGACAGACCCATGTTAGTAACTTTACTAGCTTTGGCCACAGAGGTTTGCATAACCTCTGCAAATTCTCTATTGCTTCCTTGCAGGCTCCAAGGGCCATCCATGCTCGGCAGATTACTACTCCGTCCTCCCATTCATCTGGGGGGACCACTGACCCCCAGATATGCATTTGGCCTCTGTTCTTCCAGATTTGAGCCTCTTCTGCAGTCTTCCCTTGAACATTCAGTCTCGGGTTAACTTCCCATCTTATCCCTGATCCTTTGATGCCAGGGTTCTCATACCTGATCATATGATTTCTGGTGTGCGCTCGGTTTCTTGTTTTAATGTCCTGGACATAGCCATCTTCATCCGGGTAATCCTTTTCATTGGCCCATATCAACGAGGCGTCTCTTCCCATAAATTGTCCTACATGTGACATACAGTGTGCTGTAGGGACATCAATTTCTACAGCCACGAAGATCTTGGATTTTCCCATGCTGTATGGTAGGAGAGCACAGACGAAGCATTCTCCTTCCGACTGCCTTCGTCCTTCTTCCTACATGTGCTGGTACCATATGTTGTTTCCGAGATGGGCTGTGCTGTCCAGGTAATCATTAAGTTCATTGTTATCTTCATGTGGGCTTCTCTTGATTCTCAGCGTTCTTCTGTAGTTTGCTACAACTATGTCTCTAAATGAGTCTGTGCTGCTTTTCCACTTCGGGTATCTCAGTGGAGCAGGCTGCCTCGACTGCTTCGCTGTGGTAGGAGAAGGAATTGTGCTTCCTTTCCTTCTGTTTTGTAGTCTGCCATAAACTTCCTGGAACCACCATTCGCTCATCAACCTCCCAACCTGTGGCTGTGTTGTAGGCCTGCGGCTTGTTCCTTGCGTTGGAGCAGGTGTGCTTGCTGTTATAGTTTCTATAGTTCTGTTTTTCAGCTCCTCGTGCAGTTTCTTTGCTTGGACTATGAATGGGAACAAATAATCTATTAGCATGTGTGTCTTCTCTGTGAATTCTTTTGTGGCCACTTCTGTTCTTTTGAGGGATTTTGCAATTTCCTCCGTCTTTGGTAATTCACTTGGCTTTTCTTGGTCCTTTCCACTATTCTCTGGAATTGTATGTTCGGCAGGCAGTCTCTCCTTCTCTGCTGCCTTCGTTGGAGGCCTTGTAACCATTGACACTTGCCCTTGGTGGTGTGTGTTCTGTGTGTGGGTGCGTGCTGTGGTCAGTGCTACATTTTCATTCATTCCGTGCTGACCCTGTCTCCAGCTTTTCTCTTCATTTGTTACCTCAAATGTGTCTAAATCATTGCTCATTACATTTAAATTGAGTTTGTTACTTTTATCATCAGGTTTTCTTGGGACTGGAATGACTATATAGGGCCTGGGTGCTTTCGTATGCCCCATATGTTCATTATCTGGTGGGTGCACTGAGATTGGGGCACTTTGCGCACCAATAAAGAAAGCAGTTCTGATTGTTAATGACAGAAAAACAATAATAATAACTAAACATATACACACAATTGTTTGGAGCGACAATTTGCAGCATTTTCTTCCAGGGAAGTGGGGGCGCACTTCTGTTGGGAGTAAAACCAAGTTACTGTTCTGGGCCCCCATTTCAAATGAGTTCATAGTCAATTATTTATTCTTTCTTTTACTATTAGAGGGACGAGTGCTTCTCCAAATGTCCCCCCTCACGTGAGTGACGACGGTAGTCTCTGGTTACTCAGTACAGTTCCTGTGCTAGATTATGGAAAAGGGTTAGGCTAGCACCTTTGGTACATCACATTCATTATACATATCGATAATAGGTGAGGTCCCAATGCACGCCTCGAATTTGTCTTGGTCCTGAGGACATGCTGGAACTTGCTCAATGCGAAAGAAGGAAAAGACGAAACTGCTAAAAATCACGCAAAAATAAAATGTTGTAAAAACAAAAACAAAAGTAAAAATAAAAGTGAACATATGAAAAAATAGGAAAAAAGGAGAAAAATGCAGAAAAGTGAAAATAAGATGGTGAAGTTCTTGTGTCTGCTCCTTTCACTCGGACTCGCGGCGACAAGTTGAAGAACAGTGTCTCTCTCCTCGATCTGCTCCACGGCGGAAAGTCTATTGGAATCTCCTTAGGAATTCTCGCTGGAAGTTGGACAGCTCCACTTGGAGCATTATACCATGGAAAAGTGTGCCCATCTGTGGGGCGTTGGCTGGATCTCTAAGGAAGGTGATGACGTCAACATCTGCAGGCCTTCCTACCATTTCTGGATAGTCTGTGACTAATCTAAGCAGAACGTTCTGCGCCAGCCGAGTGTCCTCGGGTGATAGGGATATTTGTCCTGTTTGGTTGTGTCCTGATCACAAGCTTTTCTTTTAATTCGCACAGTCTTTGCGCCTTCCCGTCGTGTGGATGACCACCAAATGATTTAATTTAGTCCACAGCTGACTCAGTTGAGGTAGGTTTCTTGGATCTCTGATATAAGTGCCTGTGTCAGGTGTTCTCCTGACGAGCCCTAGGCACTTCTCGATTATTTGGAAGAACAAATTAAACGTGAGTTCATCAATGTCTATTGGCGGTGGAAGCATTTGTGTCCTTCTCACCGTACTCAGGCAGTACAATGAAGGCTTCCGTGATGACAGTCAGTAGTTGCCAGATTATTTTCTTGTTGGCCGGATCTTGGATGAAGTCTGTGACACTGGCTCCTCTCCCTATGAGTGATGGGTATGATAACACCACGAGTTGGAAATGGGTTAGCACATCCCACTTGAGACTTCTGCCGGAATGTACCATAAGTTCTGTGAACAAAGTCTCAACACTGATTGCTTCAGGATACTGTGTTACACTCTTAGGCAATGTCTTATTTGCAGTCTATCAGAGTCTTGATTCTTTGTACTAATTGAGCATTTCGCGCTCTCGAAAGCTCATTTTATCAATGTTGTTGTGGCTTAGGATGTGCTTCTCTTTACCCTGCAACTGGGATGTACAGAGTGTTCGTTAAGTCTTTATTTCCCCTTGCTTGGGGATCCTGTCCATTTTTATGCCACACTTTCCATCCGGGTTCTTTGTCTTGGTTTTCTGCTCATGCGTCCTTCTTCCTTGCCATGGATCTTGTCTGCACGTGCTGAGGTTCTTCCCCGTTGTCTGTGGTTTCTTTACAGTTGGATGCAGCAGGAGGGATCTTTCCTATATAGGGTTTAATGTCATTCAGGAAGATCCATGCCCTTCTGCCCTGGAGCTTGACGGCGGAGGGGGTGCAGTCCTCTACGATGAAAGGGCCATTAAATCTTGCCTCGTCCCACCTTTTCCTGGTAAAGTTCTTCACAAGCACGCTGTCACCAGGGAAGACGAGGGGCGCATGTACACCTTGCTCGGTGTCTGCTTCAGCACTACCTGCTGTGTTTCGTGCTGCGCCGTCCCCTTTTTGCCATCACTGCAGCTGGCCTGTAATGACAGAGGTGCTGGATGTCATACAGTCAAGGTACTTTTGCATCTCTGTTCCCAGAACCTCTCTAGTCAGCTGGGCATTACAACTTGCTCTATCTCGGGGGTTAAGAGGGGTCCTCATCCTTCTGCCTGCAACTATCTCGTGTGGCGTGAGATGATGGTCGGAGCCTGGTTGGTTCCGAAGTGCATACAATGCCAATGGTAGACAGTGCAGCCATCCCTTCTTTAATGTGAGCTTCAATTTGGCTATCTTCTCTTTAAGCAAGCCGTTGATCCGTTCACATATCCCGTTCCCCTCAGGATGATACGCCAAAGAGAACTTGTGCTTTATACCAAGCAACAAGGTAATCTGTTCGAAAACTGAATTTACAAAGTGAGCCCTGTTATCTGATCTCATTACTTCACACACCCCCCACCTAGGGAACACTTCCCTCACTAGGAACTTGGCAGCACAGGTAGGTTCTGGGTGTGTACAGGGACCTGCTTCTATCCATCTAGAGAATGGACATACCACCACAACTAAATACCTGTACCCGTTGCACACTTGAATCATGTCAACATAGTCGATATGCAAGTGCTGGAATGGTCCATTTGGTCTGGGGATGATCCCTATCACTACTTTTAATGTGTGCACAGCGGTGAGTTGCTGGCAGATTATGCAGTTCACCATGAAAAATGCAACATGCTCTGCTAAATTCAGTGTGAACCAGTCTTCTGCGAGCGTTGCAGCGAGATTTTCTTTTGTCATATGGATTGGGTAGTGCAGTTGCTCTAACGCTACTTTTAGAAGGGGGACAGGCATTACTGGTTTACCAGTGCTGTCTTGCCTCCACATCCCGTCAGAGGGGTTTAAAGAACACCCTCAATGCTTCCACAGATTTTTCTCCGCCTGAGGTGCCTCCCCCTGGAGCTATATAAGCTGAGTCTGCCCTATATTGCTATAGGCTTCTGGTGTGGCTCGTGCTACCATCATCCTCTCATTGGTATGTGCCACTTCCACGTCCATGATTGTTGCAGTTTTGGATGCCATGCGCTTGGCTTCTGTGTCCGCTTCATGATTTCCAAGTGACACGAAATCCGTCCTCTTGGTATGAGCGGCGCATTTCACGACCGTTATGCCCACTGGGAGCTGTAGTGCTTTTATCAGCCTGTCCAATAAGGCTGCATATTGCACTGGCGTGCCATCTGCTCGGAGGTAGCCCCTCCTTTTCCAGCACGCTAGACCTGCATGTACTGTGGACGTCACATAGGCTGAATCACTGTACACAGTAACTTCCTGGTCTGCATGATTCTCAATGGCAAGTATCAGTGCCAGCAGTTCTGCAGCTTGCGCAAAATAGTGAGATGGTGTTTGCACACTCGAAACTCTCCATTCGCTAGGTGTTTTATATACCTTTGTCTGTCTTCTTGGTCGATTCTTGAAGAACCATCAATAAAGACGATCTCTCCACTTGCCAGGGCGTTTTCTTTCACCCTGGGGATCTCATCATAGAATTCCTCATAGTTCGCACAGTCGTGTATAGGTTCTCCCTCTGTGACTGGCTCAGCTATGAACGTGGCAGGGTTTACAGTTTTACATCACACTATTTTGATCAATGGATTAGAGATAATCACCTCGTAGGCGGATGCTCTCTGAGATGTCAGTGTGCCCTTTGGCTTCTCTAGTATGGCGAACAGTGAGTGCTCAACATACAGTGTCATGGAGCACCCCATCACAATGGATGACGCTTTTTCGATAGCGAATGCGGCTGCAGCTAGGTTTTGTTCGCACGGGAAGCGGCCCTTCATAACCGGGTCCAAGCTCCCGCAGTAATATGCTATGGGCTTGTACCCCAGCGAGGTTCGCTGCGCGAGCTCTGCCATCATAAAATTACCATTGGTATGTGAGAACAGGTAGAATTCCTCTGCATAATTAGGAATCCCGAGAACTGGGGCCTTACAAATTGCCCCCTTGAGTTCTGCAAACCCTTTCTCCATTGCCTCAGTCCATTCAATTTCTCCTTTAGTTGCCTGGGCTTTCTTTAAAGCCTGAAACAAGGGCTTGGTATACAAGCTGTAGTCAGAGACCCATGCTCTGACATAATTGCACAGGCCTAAGAAGCTCTGCATTTGTTTTAAAGTGCAAGGCTTGACCGTGTTCATGATGGCTTCGGCCCTTTCTGGGTTTACCTTCTTCCCCTCATGAGAGAACAGTTGCCCTATGTACAACACCTCCTGTTGACAGTACTGCAACTTTTCCTTATCAACTTTGTATCCCTTTTCAGCCAATATAGTCAATAGCTGGACAGAGTCGCACCTGCATTGCTCTTCAGTGGTGCTGCAGATCAGAATGTCATCTACGTACTGCAAAACAACACTGTCCACCGCAATATTGCCTAGGTCCATTTGTAGGACTCTGTTGAAAATAGACGGGGACTCGCAGTACCCCTGTGGCAACCTTGTGCTTTTCAGGCGCATTTGTCTGAAAGTGAATGACGTCAGGTCTTGTGAGTCACGGTGCAACGGAATTGAGAAAAACGCAATTTTCAAATCGATCACCGTGAAATATTTAGCCTCATTGGATATATTACACAGTATTGTGAATGGATTAGGGACTAGATAGAACTCCGCATCAACTATATTGTTTAATGCTTGCAAATCTTAGATTAAACGCCTTTGATTTTTTGACAGGGTAAATCACTGTATTGCAAGGTGATTCTGATGTCACTAGGATGCCCTGCTCCATCATGGTGGAAATTGTCTTCGCGATCCCTTCATCTGCCTCTCTGGACATGGGATATTGTCACGCTCGTGGTAAAATTGCTCCTGGTTTCAGTTTAATCTTTACTTCACCTGCCCGCCTCAGGAGGCCTACATCATAGGGCCCTGTAGTCCATACCGCGGCAGGCACTTGGGCCATGTCGTCATCAAAGTATTCTGGACGCACCAGCACTAGAATCATTCTCTGTGGCACCTCCCGTATGATCATTTTGACCCAAAATAAGAGACTTACTTCCACTCTTGTCTCCTCTAGGTCAGGGTGCTCTTTGAACAGATCGTCATTGGTCACGTCAGTCACTCAATACCCTTCTTCGATGGCGATAATCGCACACCATTGTCTGCCTTTGTCATCATATCCTTCGACCAAAACCACTTTCCTGCGCACTGCGGCAGATTGTACCATTAAGGGAAATACTTGCCCCTCCTCTTCGTGCATGTGTATTATTGGTCTCAACAGAAACTCATCAGGGGTTCTCCTAGCTTTGTCTGCGAGGCCTGGCAGTCCCGCCATAAGCACCCGCACGCCATATGCAAAGACTTCTGGCTCTAACGGTACAGCTCTCATGGTTATACATCCTGAGTATGCTCTGTTCATTTTGCACACGTTTGAATAATGCATTCCTGGAGTGGAGCACACTATACCATTCTCGGTGAACGAGATGGTCATGTTTAATTTAGTCATTAGGTCTCAGCCCCAGAATATTTACTGGGGTCTGACGTGAATACAACAGGGGTACATTCATTTTGCGCTCTCCCACTGAGACTGGGAGTGTGTCTGTAAAGGGAACTCTACTATGAGCTCCAGTGAAACTCTGAGTATCTATAGCCTCTCCGGACAAGGAAAATCTGCCCTCTCGTATGCACGAGCGTGTTGCACCCGTGTCAACTAAGAAGGAATATTCTTTCCCCCCTATGGTGACATTTACCCTTGGTTCCCTGTTATGGTCTGGTGTCACTGATAGGATATAACACATCAGAGTCTCCCGTGAGCTGTCCTATTCCATATATAAGTTCGGCCCACTGTATACTTGTTGATTTCCCCCAGCCCCAGGGTTAACTCCCCCTCCGGAGCTAGTGCCCTGTGACATTTGCGGTGGTGCCTGCTGGGGTTGTCCATGCGGCAAGTTCCCCATGTTCGGTGGTTGAACCGCTTGCTGTGCACCTTGCTGCACGCCTGACGCCTGCGGCTGCACTGTGTAATTTACCATGATTTACCATGCCTGCCCCCATCCCTTGGCTGTTTTGCCACATGCCTTGGCTTCTGCACATGCGCGCCACGTGTCCTGTCATTCCACACAGCCAACACGCAGGGGGTGGTTGGGCCATCTGTCCATCTGGCATAGCTGGACCGCCCATCTGTGCGTTCTGAAAGCCATTTTGATTATTCTGAAAGCCTCCCTTGTTACCTCAAAACCCTCCTTGATTACTCTGCCATCCTCTTCCTCTAAAACCCCTTCCTCTTGGGTAAAATCCTGGTTACCCTGATTATTCTGTGATGGGTTGGCCGCGTGTTGTGTGCTTGGTTCGGCTGGGCTGGTGAGCATGGCTCCCTCGAGAGCCTACTTCGAGAGCTTCTCTTGCACCAGCTTCGCCTCCTCACCCTTACGCGTTGCCTGCTTTTTCCGACTCTTTTCTTGCAACAATCTACAGTAGTGTGCGATTGTCAACTGTATTTCGGCCCATGGTTTTGCTTCTACTCCTACCAATTTTTTTAGCTGCTTTTGCACCGGTTCAGGCAACCGTTGGCATAATATGTGGTAGAATACAGGGATAGATTTCGTCCAAGACTCATGCATTTAGAGCACCCACGCGTCTTGAAAATTCTAGATATAAATCAACGGGTCCTCTGACTCTTTCATTTTTCGTGTCATTATAGCCCCCATGTCAGAAGTGTCTGGGTATAGCATTTGCAGCGCTTTCCACACTGCTGCCCTACAGTTATTAAATGGCACTCCATCATGGGAGGTGTTAGTTAGGGTTACCCTAGGATTGCCTGCCTGTTTCCATACATCATCTGCTCTTTCACAAAGTATGGCAATTAGGAGGCCCTTAATGTCCACTATAGCTAAGGTGACACCCCCAGTCATTTTCTCTAACTCGTGTATCCACTTTCCGGCTCCCGATGTCAGCATTGGAAGCTTATTTTTAAGGTTCTCTCGGTCCATGTGTGGCCATGGAATATATTGTGGTCTTGCTCCCCCTTTTTCTAGCAACGGGAATTGGAATGCACAGTCCTCCTTCTCTTTCCCCATAGCTCTCCGGTCTATTGCCGGGGTGGCATTCCCGCCTTGGCGACTACCTGGCAATGCCCTTAGTCTGTCTGCATAGGCAGGTGCTGACGCCCCCCTCTGACTGTGGGGTGTTCCTTCATGTCGGCCGGACTGTACGGCAAATTTTGGTGCCCTACTTGTGGACCCGCTAGCGTCTGACCATCGTACCCCTCGGCCCTCTGGGAGCCGTTTTTCACACTGACTCCCTTCTTCATGTGCCACATCCTCTGTTTCCCCACCGGAGTCAAATTCTGAATACTCCCAGTTTACACAACTCCTAGCATCTTCTTTGTTCTGCCCAATCTCCAGCCTGTCAAGGGACAGTCCCCTGCTCCCACTACTTCGGATGACATCCTCAGTGTCATATAGCTGAGTGCTCTCTAAGCGCTCATCTTCCCTTCCCCCTTGGTAAATTAGTTCCAACCCCATCTCGCCATAGATTTTATCAATTGTTTCCCCGATGCTTCTGGTGTCGAAGTCATCTTCAATGTTTGTCCCGCTTGTACCTGGTACTGCATCGCTTGCAGGAAAGAATTCTTCTATGTTTTCCCATTCTACTGTAGGATTGTGTTTAATCACTTCCTGTTCCAAAAATTCAAGATCTCATGCCCTCCGTCTGCGCTTATGTTCTACTTCCTCGTATATTTCCTTTCGCTTCTTTGCTTCTTCTCTAACCTTATCTACTTCCTTCATCCGTTCATTTCTATGTTCCTTTGCCCTTCTACTTTCCTCGTCTTCCCGCTTCTTTACTTTCCTTTCATGCACTCTCCTTTCTTCCTTTAACCTTAACATGATCTGCCTGTACTTTTTATAGGCTGCGTACTGTGTGCGACTGAGCGTTATTCCTTGCTCTTCGCGATATAATGGTTCTCGCCTCAGCCTATCTTTCTTTCTAGTCCTCTCATCTCTTTCTTCCATCCCTTTCTCTTTCTCTCTCCTTTGCGTCTCATCAGAACTCTCCCTTGGCCTCACATCATCACTTCCTTTTCCATCTAACTTCGGTAATATTTGACCTCCCATCCATTCGTCTTCCGCGATTGCTGTCATGATCTCTGCTTCCAAAAGGTCAGGGTTTTCCCAACTCCCTTGGAAGCAGATCCATAACCCAGGTTCCGAGTGCCAACCAGTCCCAATTGGGACCTTTTGGACCCAGTCCTGGCGCCAGTGGCACCAGGCTCATAAATATGCCCAGTCCCAGCACTGGAAGCGCCGGGCTCATAATGCTTGGGTGGACTTACCTGCAGCAGACCATGCTGCTTACTTGCCTGCCAGTTGAGCCTCTGATCCTCTTCTGTTTGGAACTACTTTTCCTGTTGGGTGGTGCAGGAGCCACTCCCTAGATTCAGAACACTGGAACTCTTCTGGAAAGCAGGAACTCTTTTCTTACCTAGGCGTGGCTGTGGAAGGAGACACCTAAGCACTACAGGAGGCTATTTAAACCACACCCGATGGATGAATCTTGCTTTGCGTTATTCTGCATCCTCTGCAGCAGAACGCTCATCGTGTCTTCTGCATCTGATCCTGGGCCTAAGGAAAAAGGCTTACCATCCTGAATCCAGTCTTCAGCAACACCTATAAAGACAAGAAAGAACAGGTTAGCATTACGGTCTTCAGTGACAGCTCTTCACTTACCTGGTCCATCGGCTGTCACCAACGCCTCGCGCTGCATTCCGGCATCTGAAAGACAAAGGCTTACCTACTCTTCGTGCGCTCCGGAGGTCTTCACACTGCATTCCGGCATCTGAAAGACAAAAGCTTACCAACTCTTCGCACGCACCGGAGGCCTTCGGCGCTGCATTCCCGCATCTGAAAGACAAAACAAGGTGCGTTTAAAGACATTGGGGAACTTTAATACTCACGTGCCATTACTCCTTTCCACATCTAACCCAGTGGGTATTCCGGCACCCTGCAGCCGCTCCGAACTTGTACCTGCAAAATAAAAAGACAGTTAGAGCGCATCGTGAAGCAGGCAACAAGCGCTTACTTACGTGCTTCCAGGCGCTTCTATTCATCACACGGGCTCCATCTTCAACTCACTTCAGCCCGTCATCCGCCATCGCCGGAACCCTGCAAAACAAGAAACATCATTACTAAAGACTTTAAAGACATTAGAATTACTCGAAACGTACCGTTCGTGCAGTAAACGACGGACAGCAGTCCTCTGAAGTCAAGAGGCCTGCTCCCCTTATCCAGTGAAGAAACTGGTTACAGCACCCTGCCCCGAGGCAGATGGAGAGCACGGCGTTCACTTACCTAAGGTGAGAGTCTTAACCTTTGGGGTTCTACAGGAGAAGAGAAAGGGAAGAAGAGAGAGACATTCAATAACCCAGTTCCTTAATCCCATATTTTCTATCTGCTGACATCTTACCCTTCAAGTCAGACATACAGTGCACAGAGGTCCAGCCCAAAGAGCCAGCCGTGTGTTACACATCACCTTTGCAGATACGGTATACGCCCAGTCAAGACCGGCGCCTCTACGGGAATCAGGTGAGCGTTACATTGCTACCTCATCACCTCTACCTTCTCCTTATCTGGAGGAGCACAACTCTGTGCCCAATCTTTCCCTTCATCTTCGCATCTCTCTTTGTCCCTTGAGACTGCAGAGGCAACATTGTTTTCCTGTTCTTTTCCCTTATTATCGTCACTACTGTACGTAGGCGACTCATATGCTGGGTTGCTATACCCCGTGGCTGCTTTAAGTTCTCTTAGTGGGTAAAGACCCTCTGACTTGCTTCCTTCAATGACTGGCTCAGGCGGGGCTGGTGGCATGATAGGCGTCTCACCCCCCTCTGTACATACATTTAGTATCCAGTCTGTGGGTGGTTCTTCCACCTTCGTTTCTTCAAACATTTTCCACAACTCTAGAACAGCAAGACGTTTCTCTAACTTCTTGCCCGAATATGTGGCGTGTAGGAAGGTAGTCATGTGCAGTAAACCAGCCTTTTAGAGTGACCCGTTCTGGGGCCACGGCATAAACATCTTATTGGTGCTACCCTTAACCCACTCTGTGCTGTATTTCTTCAGCTTTAGTGCATGCTTGGGCAGTTGCATGCACAAATGCGCAAGCGGGGTAACTTCCTCCATTTTTAATTTCGTCACTAACAGTATTTATACAGTTCTTTAACCCTCCAATGGTATGAGCGAGCACCACATATGCAAGCTCCAATCCAATCTTTTCCCGCCAAAATGTATACCAACAATTTACTCAAAACCCATCAATTCAATGGCGATTCCCTCTTAGTTACAGAATCGCGTAAAGCCAAAATGCATTTCAACCAATCATTAATACAATTATTTTACATTTCACATACAACGAGACACATATGACAGACACTCAACGAACACCAGTTGGACACACGTATACCTGCCTTCTAATCAATACCCCATCATGGGATGTGAACGAACCCCTTTGATGCCGTCTTTAATCATCACCGTAGCCTAAATTATCCCCCACTGTGGGCTATGGGTTCACATTCCTTCTGACCACTCTTTAAAGCGTAGGAATAAGGCGAATCCTTAAGTTTTTATCCCAGGTGCCCCCTGGTAATCCTTACATTTTGTCCCAGGTGCCCCCCTGGTAATCCTTACGTTTTGTCTCAGGTGCCCCCCTGGTAATCCTTACATTTTGTCTCAGGTGCCCCCCTGGTAATCCTTACGTTTTGTCTCAGGTGCCCCCCTGGTAATCCTTACATTTTGTCTCAGGTGCTCCATGGTAATCCTTATGTTTTGTCTCAGGTGCCCCCCTGGTAATCCTTATGTTTTGTCTCAGGTGCCCCCCTGGTAATCCTTACGTTTTGTCTCAGGTGCCCCCCTGGTAATCCTTATGTTTTATCTCAGGTGCCCCCCTGGTAATCCTTATGTTTTGTCTCAGGTGCCCCCCTGGTAATCCTTACATTTTGTCTCAGGTGCCCCCCTGGTAATCCTTATGTTTTGTCTCAGGTGCCCCCCTGGTAATCCTTACATTTTGTCTCAGGTGCCCCCCTGGTAATCCTTATGTTTTGTCTCAGGTGCCCCCCTGATAATCCTTATGTTTTGTCTCAGGTGCCCCCCTGGTAATCCTTACATTTTGTCTCAGGTGCCCCCCTGGTAATCCTTATGTTTTGTCTCAGGTACCTCCCTGGTAATCCTTACATTTTGTCTCAGG
This sequence comes from Ambystoma mexicanum, assembly GCF_040938575.1. Lineage (NCBI taxonomy): Eukaryota > Metazoa > Chordata > Amphibia > Caudata > Ambystomatidae > Ambystoma > Ambystoma mexicanum. The sequence goes on along the minus strand of NC_090929.1, from coordinate 56,777,205 downwards.
TGCCCCCCTGGTAATCCTTATGTTTTGTCTCAGGTGCCCCCCTGGTAATCCTTACGTTTTGTCTCAGGTGCCCCCCTGGTAATCCTCATGTTTTGTCTCAGGTGCCCCCCTGGTAATCCTTACGTTTTGTCTCAGGTGCCCCCATGATAATCCTTACGTTTTGTCTCAGGTGCCCTCCTGGTAATCCTTACGTTTTATCTCTGGTGTCTCCCCGGTATCCACTCTTTATTTCTTATGCTCGAGTCATTACCCCCTATATACATATACAGTCTTCTCTACTTCTAACTACTTTATTTTTCTCTGCCACCCTCCGTTACCTTTCCCTTACTTACTCTAATGCCTACAAGACATTTGCCAAAGTAACGAGTTTGTTGTTTCTGTAACACTCACCTGGTATCCACAGGGACGTCACTCAGCCTGTTCTGACCTCTTACGACCTCAAACCCTTACCTGGAGGCTATTCGACTGGAGACTGGGCCTGAAACACAGGATTGGTAGAGTTTAACTCCTTATTGTCTCTGTGCTTGAACCCCTTCTTCCCTGGGGTCCAACCCTTCCCTTTGATCCACAGCACACCTTGCTTTCTTGGAAAGTGTGCTCTCCTTCCTGCTTTCAGCGCAGGGGCGCGTTGATTGATGCGGGCTCGTTGCTGCCTAGTTACTTCACTGGCAAGAGTCCGACAGGTAAGTATAATGAGTCTTTTGAACAGTTCTCTAATTGCGTTCCTTTCCTTCCTTAAATGATGGCCGGCGTCCGTGGATGGCGGCGTGCTGCTGAGATGCGTAGCGCTGAAGGTGAGTGAGGACGCGAAGCGCGATGCACCCCTTTCGTATTTGCATTGAACTGAGTTCTTTTTTTGTGTCTTTTAGGTGCCGCAACATTTTCAGCGTGGATGCCGGTTATGAAGAACACATGCGGTGGGTAAGCGCGGTATGCAGCGCCTCTAGATGTTTCCACGCTAACCTGGAGTGTCTTTTCCCTCTTGTAGGTGGATGAGAAGTTCCGGAGACAGAAGCTCGTACAGTATTTAAAAATAAGCGAAGATTTGCAGAATGCTTACTGATGCCTTTTTTCTGTTCTTTTCCCTTTTCCTTAGGAAGCGGCATGCCGGGATGGGAAGACACCGCCGAAGATGCCCGCAGAACAGAAGGAGCGATGAATGATGGGCAGAAGCGCCACAAGGTAAGGCAGTTCCTAACGCTGTTCTTGTTCTTGCAGGAGCTGAGTGCAGAAGAAAGATGCAGGCCTACTGGAGACCGATCCGAACACGGTGAGTGTCACTCTGCAGGTGCAGAAAACGCAAAGCATGTTTCTCAGCCTGGGTGTGGCTTAAATAGTCTCTGGATATCCCAGGTGTCTCTGGGCTGAACCACACCCAGAAGACTAGACCGCACATGCAGTTCTGGGAACCGAAATATGTGGGGGCATCCATCTTGTCCCCATCAATGCACTACAAGTCCAATCCCAAATGTTATCCTATGGGAGTGAGTGAGTCTGGTGCCACAAGCGCCAAGTCTGACTCCAAGTGGGTCTTTGGAGGGATGGAGAGGCCCTTGAGGGCCATGTAGGTGATCGTGGCCTGGCTCCAGCCTGACATCTTGGAGGGCTGGGGACATGAGGGGCAGGAATCATGACAGCACTCCCCCCCAAGGCCCCTCTCAAGGTGGCTCTTCTGTCTGGTCCTGGTTTGGTTAGATGGTTCTGATGAAATCGTCTAAGCAAGCGAGGTGCATGGATGTACTCACAAGGCTCCTATGTCCTGTCTTGTGGACCATACCCGTTCCAGTCTACTAAGTAGTATAATTTGGATCTGACCTACTTTGAATCCAGGATGTCCTTGACTTTGAATTCTGGCTCCCCGGCGACTACTACTGGCTGCGGTGGCGTTGCTACCCGGGTCCAGGTTGAACAGGTTTGAGAGACACGTGGAACACAGGATGAATCTGCAGGTTTGACGGCAAAGCTAGTCTGACCGCCACAGGATTTATCACAGAAGTGACGGTGAATGGACCCAGGTATCTTGGACGGAAACTTCAGGCTCCTTTAATGGACACGTGTTTAGACGCCAGCCAGACTTTGTCTCCCACTTGGTAGTTGGGGGCCTTTGCTCAGTGTTGATCAGCAAACTTCTTTTGGCGATTCTTAGCTTGAAGTAGGTGTTCAGCTGTCCTTTTAAAGGTCTGAGAAATGGTTGTGTGCAAGGTTTTGACTGCTGGCATTTCCAGGGTTGTAGGAACGTCCAACTCAGAAGTACGTGGGTGCCTGCCATACATGGTATGAAAGGGTGTCTGCCCAGTGCTGGTGTGTAGGGAATTATTATAAGCATATTCAGCTATCCATAATAGGTCGAACCAGCTTCCTTCAGCTTGGTGTAACATGCAACGCAGATACTGCTCGAGCGTCTGATTTGTCCTCTCAGTTTGACCATCCCTTTGGGGATGATGACTGGTGGATAGCCGGATGTCGATCTGGGTCACAGAGCAGCATTTTCTCCAGAAGTTAGATACAAATTGAGTACCTCGTTGTGAGACCGAAACCCATGGACCCGTACGATGCCTTCAAGAAATACCTTTGCCAAAGTGGAAGCATTTGGGAGCCCCTTAAGAGTAATGAAATGTGCCATTTTTGAAAATAGGTCCACGACCACAAGAATAGTGTTAAACCCCTGACTGGGTGGTAAGTCAGTAATAAAATCGAGTGACAACGTGTGCCAGGGTGCTGGTGGGATTTCCAATGGTTGTAATAGCCTAGCCGGTTTCTGCTTGGATGACTTGTTTTGAGCACACACTCCACAAGATAGGATGAATTGGATAATGTCTTTACGCCACGTGGGCCACCAATAATTTCGTTTTACCTTGGCTAGGGTTTTAGCGATTCCGGGGTAGCCCTCGATCAAGGAATCATGATAACCGGACATGACTTGTTCTCGTAGTTCTTGGTTTGGTAAGAATAAACGATTCCTGAAGTAGGGCAACTGATCCTTTATCATGTAATGTTCTCCTTGTGCACTCCACGCTTGTAATTGCTCCGGACTCATCAGGTTTTGGATTTCTTCATGTAATTCTTTTTGAGTTATGGTTGCTGTGATTCCTAGGAGCTTGTCACTCGGGATGATTGCTATTGGGTCAGGGGTCTGATACCCTTGCTCTTCCACCCCCATACGGGAAAGGGCATCGGACTTCCTGTTTTTCACCCCTGGTTGAAATGTAATCACGTAGTCATATTCAGCAAAAAAAAGAGCCCAACGTTGTTGTTGTGAGGATTGGGCTTTGCCGTTTTTAGGTACTGGAGGATCCGGTGGTTAGTTGTTACAGTGATTGTGTGTCTGGCGCCCAAGAGGTAGTGCCGCCATGCCTTAAAGGCTGACTTAATGGCCAGGAGTTATTTGTCTGTGATAGCGTAATTGAGTTCAGGGGGTGTGAATTTATGCGACCAGAAGGTAACAGGGTGTAACTGGCCCATTTCGGGGTCCTTTTGTGAGAGGACGGCTCCCATAGCCATGCTTGAGGCGTCCGTTTCCACCAGGTATGGGAGATCAGGGCGAGGGTGGCGTAAGATTGGGGCAGATGTGAATCTTGCTTTGAGTTCCTGGAAAGCCTCCTTGGCTTCTGTTGTCCACTGGAACTTTTTGTTGCTTTTCTTTAGTAATGATGTGATGGGATGCACGATTTGCGAAAATCCTGGGATGAACCAGTGGTAGAAGTTTGCAAAACCCAGCATACTTTGAACCCCCTTGAATGAATTTGGGGATGGCCAGTTCAGGATAGCATCTACCTTGTGTACATCCATTTGGATTCCATTCAGGCTGAGAATAAAGGCCAGGAATTCCACCTCGGAGACGTGGAATGAGCACTTTTCGAGCTTGGCGTAGAGCTGGTGTTGACGGAGTTTCTCCAATACGCATCGGACGTGTTTAACGTGGTCCTGCTTTGATGCGGGATATACTAGGATATCATCGATGTACACTAGAGCACAGACATCAATCAATTCCCGTAGGACATCGTTCATGAAGTATTGAAATGCAGCAGGCGCGTTGCAAAGGCCAAAGGGCATTACTTGATATTCGTACAAGCTGTATTTGGTGCGAAAAGCGGTTTTCCTTTCGTCCCCCTGGTTTACGCGAACATGGTGATATGCCCCCCTCAGGTCTAGTTTTTTGTAGATTTGGGCATCTTTGACTTGATCAAGCAATTCAGGGATCAGTGGCAGGGGCTAGCGATTTTTTACAGTAATCTGGTTCAGTGCGCGATAGTCGATGCACGCTCTCAAGTCCCCCTTCTTTTTTGGTACGAAGAATAGAGGACTGGCTGCTGGAGACTTCGAGGGGCGGATGAACTCGTTGGCCAGGTATTGGTCAAGATAGGCCTTCAGGTGCTGGTTTTCTGGTTCCGTGAGTGCGTAAATTCGCCCACAAGGGAATTGTGCACTGGGTATCAGGTCGATTTGGCAATCGTATGGTCTATGCAGTGGCAGGGTATTAGCCTGTTCTTTCTGAAAGACATCTTGAAAGTCCTGGTATTCACTTGGTAGGGTGCCGATTGCCACAGTCGCAAGCGTGGAGGTTCTGGTGTCTATTGGTTGTTTCTCTTGGCGATAACGTGTGGGAGCAAGTCTCAGGAAAGGCAATTCTTTTGCTTGCCAATCAATTCGAGGATTGTGAGCTACCAACCATGGCATTCCCAAAATCAACCAGAACTGTGGTGCCTTAATGAGGTTTAAAACGATAGATTCTTGGTGTCCATCCTGGCACAGAAGGGTTAAAGCTGCAGTGCATTGGGATACTGCACCAGAAGCTATTTCCGTGCCGTCGACAGTGGTAACAGTGTCGGTGGTTGATTTGGGGCTAACGGAAGCCCCATCTTTGCCACAAGATCCTGGTCGATGTAATTCCCAACGGCTCCACTGTCTATGTACACTCTTACTGCGCGATCCGAGATGGTTGTTGGTGATTGATCAAGACCACAGATAGTGCAAAATGGGAGTTCTGTAGTTCACTTTCTTCGCTCGACAAGTGGACCCCTACACTTGCCGGGCTGGGGAGTTTTCCGATTCCTTGATGGTATCTTCCTTGTCTGTGGCCCCTACCGTCCTCCTCGGTGGCTTCACAGGGCACTCTTTAAGGAAATGACCTGACCTTCCACAGTACAGACATAACTGCTGCTGTCTCCTTTTATCCCTTTCCGCTTTGGTCAAGGGGGATCTGACCCCTCCGATTTGCATTGGTTCTCCTGAACCTTCCGTTGTTCGGGCAGTATTGTCCTTTGAATGCACATACATAGGGCGAGGGTCCGGTCTGGTTCGATCTGCTCTTCGGTCCTGCAACCTATGATCTAGTTGAACAACAAGGTCAATGAATTCTGAGCAGTCATTCGGGGGTTTCACTACTTGTGCGAGAACATCCTTGAGCTCCCCCCGCAATCCCTCATGAAATAACGTGGTTCTCTTCTCCACTGGCCATTCTGCTTCAACTATGAGTCTATTGAACGTGGCTATGTATGTTAATAGGTCTTGATTCCCTTGGCGTAGGGACAGAAGTTTGTTGTCTAATGCCTGCCCATGAGTACGACGGGCGAACAGCTTTTCCATCTCCTGCTGAAAGCCCCTGAAGTCATGCAACAAAGGATCTTCTTGGGCCACAAAGGGTACAGACCAGTCCGCTGCGCTACCACTCAGGTAGGATAGCACAAACGCGACCCATGATTGGTTATGCGGAAAGGCCCCTGGCCTACAAAGGAAGTGCAGGCGGCACTGGTTCATGAACGTTGCAAACCTCTTGGGATCCCCCGTAAATCGTTTGGGCGGGGCCAAGGGAACTGCCCCAGGAAGGGTTATCTGAACGGGATTGGCTGATGGCGCTGGCATACAGGGCACACTTCCCGGCAATGGTGCATGCCCTGCTTGTGACTGGAGAAGTTGCCGGCTTAAATCATCAGTGCGTTCTTTGGCTACTATCAGCTCTGTCCTCAGGGTGTTGGTCTCCTGCCTGGCTGCATGTACTTCAGAACATAGCTGCCCCAACATGTGGGCTAACTGGTCGGTTTCTGCCGTTTCCATGATGCCCAGGTGGATTTTGATGTGAGGCTTTGCGTTCTGTAACGCTCACCTGGTATCCACTGGGACGTCACTCAGCCTGTTCTGACCTCTTACGACCTCAAACCCTTCCCTGGAGGCTATTCGACTGGAGACTGGGCCTGAAACAAATGATTGGTAGAATTTAACTCCCTATTGTCTCTGTGTGCTTGAACCCCTTCTTCCCTGGGGTGCAACCATTCCCTTTGATCCACAGCGCACCTAGTTTTCTTGGATAGTGTGCTCTCCGTCCTGCTTTCAGCTCAGGGGCGCATTGATTGATGCGGGCTTGTTGCTGCCTAGTTACTTCACTGGCAAGAGTCCTACAGGTAAGTATAATGAGTCTTTTGAACAGTTCTCTAACTGCGTTCCTTTCCTTCCTTAGATGATGGCCGGCGTCCGGGGATGGCTGCGTGCTGCTGAGATGAGTAGCGCTGAAGGTGAGTGAGAGTGCGAAGCGCGATGCACCCCTTTCGTATTTGCATTGAACTGAGTCCTTTTTCTGTGGGCCTCATTACACGGTAGGCGGTAAGGGTTAACGGTCACCGGTAATGGTACCAGTGACCGTTAACCCTTACCGCCTTACTACGAGCTCCCTTAGCGGGTTGGTACTTTAACGCCTGCTTTTAGCAGGCGTTAAAAACCAACCCGCTAAGGGACCTTGGTGCTAATTATGGCACCGCAAATTTGCGGTACCGTAATTAGAACCTTCCCCATTCCCATTATGCCCTATGGGGCAAAAATGGGAATGGGGAAGGGCAATGGTGGAAGGGGGAATTACCGCCCCGCCAACCTTGGAATAGGGCGGTAATTTCCCATTCCACCAAGGCGGTGCCGGTATTTTACCGGCATGGACCAAGGTGCTATTAGCACCCTGGTCCACCGCCTACCGTGTAATGGGGCCCTGTGTCTTTTAGGTGCCGCGACATTTTCAGCGTGGATGCCGGTTATGAAGAACAAATGCGGTGGGTAAGCGCGGTATGCGGCACCTCTAGATGTTTCCACGCTAACCTGGAGTGTCTTTTCCCTCTTGCAGATGGATGATAAGTTCCGGAGACAGAGTTCCCCCAGAGCGGCTGGGATTCAGGTAAGCGTTTGAAGCTCTTACAGTATTTAAAAATAAGCGAAGATTTGCAGAATGCTTACTAATGCCTTGTTTCTGTTCTTTTCCCTTTTACTTAGGAACTGGTGTGCCAGGATGGGAATGACACCGCCGAAGATGTCCGCAGAACAGAAGGAGCAATGAATGATGGGCAGAAGCACCACAAGGTAAGGCTGTTCCTAACGGTGTTCTTGTTCTTGCAGGAGCTGAGCGCAGAAGAAAGATGCAGGCCTACTGGAGAACGATCCGAACACGGTGAGTGTCACACTGCAGGTGCAGAAAACGCAAAGCATGTTTCTCAGCCTGGGTGTGGCTTAAATAGTCTCTGGATATCCCAGGTGTCTCTGGGCTGAACCACACCCAAAAGACTAGACCGCACATGCAGGTCTGGGAACCGAAATATGTGGGAGCATCCATCTTGTCCCCATCAATGCACTACAAGTCCAATCCCCAATGTTATCCTATGGGAGTGAGTGAGTCTGGTGCCAAAATCACCAAGTCTGACTCCAAGTGGGTCTTTGAAGGGATGGAGAGGCCCTTGAGGGCCATGCAGGTGATCGTGGCCTGGCTCCAGCCTGACATCTTGGAGGGCTGGCGACATGAGGGGCAGGAATCATTACAGCTTCACTCACCAATCGCATCTTTTCCTCTCTGGAACTTTGGGATCACCGCCCCTTCCTCTTTCTGCTTTTAAGGTTTTCGTCCGATCTGCTGCCCGTGGGAATGAGAAGGGTTATGCTTGGAAAGGCGGGTTCCTTCAGACGCACTGCAGATTTTTGAAACTTTACTCTATCATTGTCCACGGGGAGCTTCTCAGTCTACTCAGCCGGAATGTCGAAAGGACTTGTGATCTTACCGAAGGCCTAGAGTTACTTTGTGCCGTCGGTCTAAAGGTGTCTTAAGACTATATCAATCGATAATCAATAATCGATGGCCAAAACCATCCTCACGCTACCAAGTGTTCAGGATGAGAGGAAGTTACTGACGGGCCCATTGGTCAGCTCTCACCCTCTAGAACTTGTAAAACAAGATAGCTGCACCATGTGAGGACAAGGGTTGCAGGATTCACTTACTCCAACACGACTCAATGATGAGGACTCAGTAAGTAAGGGAAGTCAGTTCAATGACAAGTAAATCAAACAGAGAAACAAATGGGAATCAGCAACATTGCGATCACCTGTTTCGCTCCGACTTCTTCGAACTTCAGTCGGACAGCAATTCCTATAGGCAAAATCCGTCATCACTGACGTCTAATTTCTATAAATCATCATCATGCAATATAATTGGTTAGGAAAGGTAACTTAAGTATAGGTGTTATATCTGTATATGATAATAGGGCATGCGGATTGGATACCTCTTATCGGGTGGGCGTCTACGCCCATCCTTCTACATCACGCGATAGACGTCACTACAACTACGACGTCCTATTGGTTACAATATCTATAGGACTCCAGATAACTTGTTCCATTGTGATTGGGCGGGTTACACCCCTAGACATAAATGCATGCAGAATGGACAGCCCTGTGCCTGGTGTCCCAAGTTTCACCCTGCCTCCCTTCCATCAATCAGTGTTTTAGGGCGACGTGTCAATTAGTTGGCTAAGGATGGCCTAGAAACTGTAGTCTCTTATCGGGAAAAGTTATGGCATCCTCGGTTCCTGGATGACATCAGGCAATGGTACTTCTTTGCGCCTGGCTGGTCATGTGTTAGTTCACCATGAATCTGCTTCAGTTTCCACCTTTTAGTGCATTTAATTCTGTGTTAGCCTAGCCACCTGCATGGGCCCCCCTTATCTTGACCTTCATGCGGCAGGCTGGTATGCTCTGAAGTTGGAGTCTTGTGAGGTGACGCTCTCCTCCCCTTCTCTGGTTGACCTCGATTTCCTAGGCATGAGCCGCTCTTTGTTGAGTTTCGATTCCGCTCCTTCTCTTGCCTTTGTCTGGGTTTCGAAACTTGGCCTGTCAGGCCTCTGGCCGCCTGGGTACATTTCTGCTTTTACAAAATGGAGTCGCACTTGTATAATGTGCCTTATTGAGGTAGATATATGGTTGGTGCTTGCCGCTCTATCTTCTACTGAGCATTGCAAGCACTATCGATTTCTTAGCATCTTGCGTTTCAAGCCTATTTACACACGTTTAACAGGACGATTGCTTCTATCTTGTCTCGTATGTTTTAACATTGTCTCTTCTCTGTGTCCATTACATTTATTTTCATAGCTACTTGCACTGGCGTGCTTGTCTTCTGTTGCTACTTTTGTTCATTCACTAGTCTGTTCAGGCAGTTGTGTAATTTCCACTGGCCTTCCATTGAGGCTTTTGGGGTCCCTTTGTGGACCGTGTGTATTTCGTATCAGCGGCTGGTATGGCTGTCTTATAGGTTACCGTGCTGCCCAGGGTTGTCTGGTTATGGGTGCTTCAACCGGTATGGATCTTCTGATGTACACTGGGTAGAGTCCCAGTGCAGCTCTTTGTAGGTTCATTTGCTCTTCATACATCACATACCTTGGCGAGTACGCTCCTGGTACGTCCAAACGAGGGGAAGGGATGCAGGCCATGTCTGGGGCCTCCTTTACACTTGCATTGCCACATGCAATGCAAGCACCACCCTACACCCACCACCTCTCTTGAGATCATATCTATGCCGATGGGACCCTGTTGAATATGGCTGACTTCCTCCTCAACTGGCCAACCAGCAGCGCAAGTGGAAGAGACTTTGTTGCGGCCACACCAGCTAGATCAAAGGAACAAGCTAAATGTATACACATCTTCATCAGGAAATGGTGCAATCCGAGGTTTGTCAGCCAGTGACCTATGCTACTCCAACAACAATGAAGGTTATTAGGAAAAAGTCCTGGATGCACCTCACATACGTCCAAGTGGACAAAAGCACCAGCTACCCCACAGAAGAAAAGAAGAGAGACACGAGGTAGTAATGGTGTTTTCACAGTAACCTTGTTCACCTCACTGCATTTCTTTTGACAAAAAGACTGTTTTTCTTCCTCATCGTGGCTAAAGAGATCCGGAGGGAACATGATGAGAAGGGTGTTGTATTTTCTTGTGTTTCTTTTGTTTCTATCCTCTTTTGTCCTTTTCATTATTTTTGAATGGGGTTATTTGGATTCTAGTAATAGTAATATGATTCCAGAAAGCATTAGCATGACAGGATCAGAAACAAAAGAGGGAATCATCTTTGAGAAGCATTAAGATTCAGCTTGCCACCGACACTGAAAGCAGGTGATATGAGCACATACAAGTGGCAGAAAGAGAGGGTGCAGATGGCACTTGCTATGTGTGCTCATGAATAGCAAATGCCGCTGGCCCACCCAAGAGGTACCACCAGACATAACACAATGCATGATTCGTTCAGCCTTATCCCGGGTTAGGGGATGTCTCAGTGACAAACAGCACAGGTATAATGGGTACAAGAGGGTGAGGTGGTTCAGGATGACAATTACATTAGAATAAAGGAGATGCCAGAACAGGAAGAAATAAATAATAATGTAGTGTATTTTGAAACAGAGGGTGCCGTAAAGGGGGGGATAAGACTTTCAACACCACACTATATTTATTGCGTAGATAAGGACACAGGTCTGGTCAAACCTTGGTGTATGAAAAGGGCACACATGGAAATAAGTGGTTCAATATACTACCAACATTAGTGGGAAGAAGGGTTGATTGAATGTAGGGCAATGGGGTTGATAGGGAAGGAAAGGGAAGAGGTGCTTTGAGTTAACTAAAAATGCTATGGAATATGGAATTAAAATGTTAACTTACTGACATGGCTCAATGAGAAGAAGAAACCAGTGCCAATACATGCACTTACTAAGTCTTCTTTTTGTTTCAGAGCAAGGGGGTGTAGAGGAGAACATGAACTGTTAGGTTATGCTCGATCTTCCAGGTCTTCGAAGTGGGACTGCTGTATTAATGGACCATTTTTGGGGCTGCGGGACCCATGCTTAACTACCTCCATGTTGGCACAGCATATGTACTTTTGTCACTTTACAGTCCCTGACTCTGGCGGTGCAAAAATCACATCTCATCTCATTTAATGAACATCCAGCTATCAAGGAACTGTACCGCACATGTACTAGGAGGACACTGGAAATGTACAGCAATACGGGAAACGTGACTTTCTCGAGGAGTAAAAGAACTGTCAATCTGTGAAGGAATAAGAGGGATAACTATTTTTCAAATACATTGTCCGACAATCTCAAGGAAATCCTGGAGGAATTCCGCCTCTTCTCCAAGATTGCAGCATTTTTCACTTCCTTACTTGCTCCAGGAGTGCAGACTGCAGCCAATGCAAAATGGCTTCAGATCACCAATGGGAGTTGATGTGGTTGGTAAATGGCACAGAAAGAGGTTTAAATGCCATCAAATAGGAGCTTTGGGCATTGTGCTTGACCACTCTGCATAATAGATACATTTTGGGAATGATAGTGGCCATAAAAGGTTAGAGTTTGTGCAAAAATAGGGATAGGTTGTTGCACTATAACCCCAGAAAACAATGCTGACAAGGGCAGCCTGACTTACGACATTACTGAGTTGCACCCCCTCAATATGGCCATGGAGAAAGAGAGTAGCAGGGTAGTCGACGAAGATTGGTACAGCACACTTTTTTCCTGGATGCGTAGATGATTGAACAACATTTGTAAAATGTTGATTCCCATCCTCATAGTGTTGCTTGTTGCCTTTTGTGGGTGTTAGATAGCGGTAGGGTGGTATAGCAGCATTGGAACTAAGGGGAACAACATGATGTCTTTAACACTAACTAGTACTGATGATGTTGTCACTCCCATTTCGAGATACATGCACAAACCAATGCAGCAGAATAAAGGCCAGATAGAAAATCATACGGTTAGGTTGGAGCGTATGATTGGTCCCCCAGGTACACTTATTTCTCTACCTCCAGAAATGCTACATTAAGACATGGGTAGAGTGTGACTCAGATGGAGATGTATCTTTTTGGCATGCACTCCAATGGAATATGAAGCAAGTGGGGAAAGCTTACATGGAGTTTGTAAAGTTTGGGTCCCCAAAGATAATTATGATAGGACCACAGAGGAGGGGCACAGTTGGTCATTAATAAATTAATGAAAGGGGACAGTGTTAATACGCAGATCCAGCGTTCTAAGTGTGTGCACAGATACAAGTTGAGAAAGCCCCCTACAGGTATATATTAGGCCTTTAATGGTGAGGTGGCTGTCACATTGACACCTGTAAGATGCCTCATTATAGTAGAGCTTTAGGGTGATAGTTAAATGAACACAGAACAACAGGTGCCTAGCAAAATATGTATATATATAGCAAAGTATTGAAACACACATTTAGCAAAGGGCCATAAACATATTAAGGGAGGGTGTTTTTAATTCTTGAAGTAAAAGCGCTTTTTCTCTCTGTATGCATAGTTTGTCTTTATGAGCATAGTGTTATATTAGGTCGTACAGTTGGGTTGTGTCCCCATTATGGAGTTTGTGTTTGGGCAGTGTGAGCTGCCATCGGCCATTGTGAGCAAGGGAACGGCCATTTTGGTATAACATCAGCGTTACAGGCCTCACATTTCACCACGTGATCCTGCTAAATTGCTTTTCAGAACTAAGGTCCATTCAATTGAATTTTATTTTGTGGTGAGTGCAGGTGCAGGTGCCTCAAGGTCAGGATGTTTTGGTAGGAAAAGCAGACGTTGATTAATTGTCGCAGAGGAAGAAGCCCCCATTCTATTTTATTTATTTATAAAGCGTCAAAGCCCGCAGGAATCAGGGTGCACATAGACACGAGGACAGGCCAGTACAGATAACCTAAATAAAGAAGAGATTTACTTCCTTAAGATGTTTCCAAGCAAGCCGACAGAAGTGTAAACACTAGCAGAAATGACTCAAATAGGAGGGTTTTTAAACACTCCCGAAAACACAATAGGAGCTTTTCTAATGGCAGTTCTATGGGAAGAGCATTCCACGCTTGAGCTGCAAGGACAGGGAAAGAACGTCCAAAGCCTTTTGTTCTTTTATATCTTGGAACAACCAGTTGTCCCTTTGAGCTGGATCGAAGTGATCTGGATGGAGCGTATAGTTTCATTCGCTCCTTAAGACCAAAAGACTAGAAGACATAGGCATAACAGACACAGCACTACTCTGGACTAAATCATTCCTAGCAGACAGAACAGAACCGTATGGATTAAACCATTCAAATCCACTCCACGAGTTAACGACTGTGGAGAACCACAAGGATCATCACTATCACCACTATATTTCAACATCTACCAGACTCCGGTCATCAGAATCTTCAAAAAATACAACATTACTTGCTACAACTACGCCGACGACACTCAAATCATCTACAAAATCAAAGACAACGAAGCGGATCACTCAACTCTAATCGAATGTCTGAAAGAAGTCTTCAACTGGATGAATACCAACAACCTGAAAGTCAACCCAGTAAAGACCGAAATCATGATCATATCCAAAGACCAAGGGAGCCAAACCGCCATCCCATGGCCAACGGAAATGGGAACCACACCAACACCATCTAAGGTAGTAAAGAATCTAGGAGTTCTGATGGACAACACCCTAACCTTAGAACCACAAATAAACGCAACAGTGAAGAAATGTTTCTTCCTCCTCAACACGGCAAGAAGAATCCTACCTTTCCTCTCCTTCACGCACAAAACACTGACTATCATCGCCCTCATCATGTCAAGAATTGACTATGCAAACAGCCTCTACCTCGGAAAACCAGAATGACTCCTGAAGAAACTACAACGAATCCAAAATTTGGCAGCCAAACTACTCCTCAAACTATCCAGAAGAGACCACATCACTCCTGCCCTAAAAACACTACACTGGCTCCCAGTAAAACATCGCATCACCTTCAAAACCATGTGCATAACGCACAGGGCAATCAGAGGACAAGGAGCAGAATTCCTTCAAAAGAAAATAACAGTCTACAAACCAAAGATGCCCCTCCGATCCAGCAACGAAATCCGCCTAGAACTAAAACCATACCTTAAGAAAAAACTTGGAGCCACCTCCTTCTACCGCCTAGCCGCAAAAACCTGAAACAACATCCCAAAAGTGATAAGGAACACGGAAGATCACCACAAATTCAGAAAATTACTAAAAACCTGGCTCTTCAAGACCACAGACCCAAACTGAAAACCGAAACAACAAACTGGCAAGGACACTGACAGCCCCAGAACCGACAGGGAAGCTCCCGCAGTACTGGGACGGATGACCCCAGATAGACTGAAACAAAGGTGACACCCATAGAGACTGAGTCAACTACCCTATACAATCCCACCTACGACCTCACCCCCCCACCACCTTAGTTGCCACCAGGTACCAAGTGTCTATTGAATTGTCAAGATACTGACAATCACCAGACAAGCTGAGTTGTGTACATTGGTAGGCGCTCTGGCCACAGGAGTAGGAAGGGAGGACCGATGGGGTTGTGAGGGAGACTGGTTGAGGTGGGGGACAGTTGTGAAAGGGGCATTGAATGCAAGATGGGCCCAGATCAGATCAGTGGCGCATCAGGAGAGACTACACAAGCCCAGCAGCTCAATTCAGGATAGAGATGCCAACTAACCAATTCCACTAACCATTTCCCCCTCTGCTTACACCTCTCAAACTCCAAACCAAACACAAACACAAACCTACAGCACAACAAACCGCACAAACTTCACTACACTGCAACAACAAAACAAAAAACACACATAGACTTGCACAACAGTACACGACGACTACTGGCTGCAAATACCCCAGGCCCAGCCAACTGACCCACCGGGCTGAGGCTGCCAACAGCACATCACTGCTCTCTTGCACTTTTCCTGCTTTCTCCCACTAACTCGCCCTCCCTCCCTTTTTTCAGAGCTGCCAGTGCACCAGGGAACCACTCCAGTGGTGATAGTGTGTGGTACAAATGTCCTTTAACATTAACATTAATTTAAGATAAAGAGGTGCGTCCCCATAGATAGACCTATGAACAAGGGAGAGGACTTAAAATAGTTTTCTTGCTGGCACTGTTAGCCAATGTAGCTTCTTCCTGGCACCAGCAACATGATCCTTCTTAGAAATGTCAGAGAGCATTCTGACCGCCTCATTCTAAAGAACGTGCAGCTTATTAAGGCATTTCTTATTGGCTCCAGTTAGAAGGGCATTAAAATAATCTATGTGTGATATAATAATTGCACTAACCAAGGAATCTCAGTTCTTAAATGACAAGAGATGTTTGATGTGTCTTAACACCCGCAGATGGTACTGAGCACTACTGGCCAACCTGTCTACTTGAGCGTCAGATGCAAGAGAGGCCTGTAGGTAGACCCCAAGCGGTCAACGTTCTCTGTAATGTTAATGTGGTTTCCATCAATATTCAAACGTATTCTAGACCTAATTTGGCTCTACCTTGTATAGAGCCAACCATCAGCAGCTTGGTCTTAGTGCTATTCAAACACATCCAATTTTTGGACATCCAGTTCTTAAGTAATCCATAGATTAACCTACCATTGTCTTGACTGTAGCACCTGCTCAGTTCGATCATGGGCTCCCGCGTAGTTGGTAAAGTGGGTTTCCATTGTTGTTAAGAGGTCTATTATAGAATTTAAACAGTGTTGGCGATAAGCAAGCTTCCTACGGGACTCCACAACCAATTGGTTCAGTTTCCGAACTGACATCACCCCAGCTCAGACAAGGGTGTCTGTTGCTCAAAAATGACCGAATTCAATTGATCACTTCTAATGAGTAGTCTCCAGTGGAGCCTAGCGTATCCAACATAACCCATAACGTTAAACCCAGTTCCCGACAATCAAGTGCCGTCCAAGGCGAAAGGATAATGACTACATACAGATGAAGGACACAACATTGCCTTAGTGCCAATTTGTCAAGTTAGAGCATGAACACAGTGCCCCCAGTACCACGGAAGGCCCTGTTTTTGTGAGGTAACTGTATTGAAAATTTGAAGAAAATAGACCAAATTAAATTCAAACAGCTTTGCCTCAGCTTGGCGGTTCATCAAAAAGATAGTGGAAAGGTCATGGTGTACAGGTTTGTGGTTTGTGTCGAGATGGGAGTTGCTTAGCTAGCAGGGGCAGGACTTGGAGAACAGAGAAACAAAATTATAATTTTGCTGCAGCACCTTGGTGCGTCTTTTGTGCAAGATGGAACTACAATTATGGTGAAAAACCCAAACACCAGACAGACACAAGGAATATGGCAAAGTACTACTTTATTGTCAATTTAATAAAGAAGAGAGACCAGACAGACATCGGACTGGTGCATGCCCACTCACACATCAATTTGATTACATATATATGCATAACCCCAGTATGCATCATCTATGACATCATTCTATGTGGCAAAATACAAAACCTATGAAAGGTAGGGATTGGTGAAGGGATCATATTTACTTATAGAACATATATGGATTAGTGCATCATTGGCTGCCCCTTATCTGTACGGCACACACAGCAGACAAAACAACAGCGGATTGTCTCCTGCAAAATTGTGTGTTTGATTGGTTGGCATACTATCCCAACATGAAGGTAGAAAGTGCGGCTATCAAGTCGAAAGCCTTATTCGAACTGGTTCAGTCTCTTTCTACACCTTCCAAGGCAGGCTCGTCTGTAACCCCCTTGCAGGCTTTCCGTGACTCCCTCTCATCATTCTTCCACACCAAGTCCATTCCATTTGGAATCATATTAGTGCTACAATTGGTAAGATTTCCGATGCCCAGACTCCCCTGGAGCTGCCCGACCCCACTGCCTCTTGGCTCTCCTTCCTGTCTTTTCCGACCAGGACACGCTCAGGGCTATTCGTGGCCTGAAATCTGCCTCCCCTGCTGACGTCATTCTCTGCTGATTTGATTTCCCAAATCACGTCAGCAGTTAACATCTCCCTTCGGGTGGGGTCTATCCCTAGTGCTCTTAAACACGCGTGTGTGCTTCCATTACTGAAATAAACGTCTCTTGATCCCGGAGTATCTGCAAACTACCGGCCTATTGCTCTTCTTTCAGCCGTGATAAAAGTCTGGGAAGCTCTTGTATACCCTTTTTTGGCGTCTTTCCTTGAATCCTCACGGGCTCTTGATGTCTTTCAGTCTGGTTTTCACCCAGGAAGATGCCCTGAATCTGAACTTAACTCTGTGTTAGATGACCTGACCCACCTTGTCGACCAGAGTGGTGTAGGAGAACTCCTCCTATTAGATCTGTCAGCAGCGTTCGGCACTGTCGATCATTCCTGGGAGGATAGCTCAGCGGCAACGTTCTCGCCTTGGAAAACAAGATGACATAAAGCAACACAGGTTCAATCCCCTGGTCCATGCTTAAAAACTTCTGGGTATTAAGCGCGTTATAAATATGCAACTAAGAGACATATTCCTATAACAGCGCCTCGATGCCCCCGGGCTGTGTGAGCGCTTTAAAATGCAAATTAAATAAATAAATTCCATCTTGCTCTCCTGGCTGTCGGTCACTTGTCTGGGGGCCCAGGTTCTTGACTGGTTCTCCACTTTGCTGGCTGATCGAGTGGGGCCAGTCAGTCCCTTTAGCTCCTTTTTGCTCTGATGCTCTGCCACGGTTCCGTTGTGCCCCCCAGGGGTCTGCTCTTTCACCTAATGCTGGTTCTCCTGGACCTCTCTCATCCCGACACCGCCTGGAGGACTTGGGTGCATGGATGGCTGCCAACTGGTCAAAACTTAATGGCAATAAGACATAGGTTATTGTTGTCGGCACTACCTGTCCCCTTTGTTTTTGGACCCCGAAATTCTGGCCGGGCTCTCTACGCCTGTTACCCCTGCCTTCGCTTATAGTGCAAAATGTGGGTGTTAAGTTTACTTCCTCTCTTTCTATGGCAGAGCAGGTGGCTGCAGTTTGTAAATCTGGTCACTTCAAACTGCGCATCTTGCGGAAGGTCCTCCCTTTCATTCCATCTCATTATCATGCCCCGGGTGTAGCAGGGCTGGTGCAGAGTACTGCTGATTATTGCAACTCACTCTATTTTGCCCGCCGCAATATCTGGTTAAGAGGATTAAGCTGCTGTCCGAGCTATTCTGCGCCCTCCATTTCCTGCGCACATCTCTGCGCTCCTAAGGCAACTGCACTGGCTCCCGATTGAGAAGCGGATCTTGTTTAAATCTGTGTGCATTGTACATCAGGCTTGTTACAAGATGGGGGCAGACTATCTCCAGGAATAATTCTCCCATTATATTCCTGCTCGACCACTTCGGTCCCAGTCTGCCCTTCTGCTATGCGTTCCTAAGGTCTGACTGCTGCAGATTGGTGGCTGTGCTTTCTCTGTGGCTGCTGCGAGGGCCTGGAACACCCTGCCTCGGGCCCTCCGAGCCACTGCTGATCATTTAGCGTTTCGTTGTTCCTTAAAGACTCTTTTATTTTAGGGTTTCTCTCCTTCTTCACTGCTTCACCTCTGCTGCTTAGCGCCAAGATGCCCTCCGGTGAACGTGCGCTGTTCAAGTATAATTAACATGAACATAACATAACATAAAGCCAGAGGTGAAGGAGGAGTTGATGATGGCTGTGAGTAACGTTGTAAGGGCTTCAGAGTAGTCCTTGATGAGGGGGGCAGGACATTTGTCTCCTTGGCAGTGGGAGGGTTGGAGACTGGAGATGATCTTAGTAATTTCCGTCTCAGTCAGTGGGTGGAAGCAGAAAGTGGTGGAGGGGTTGGAGGGAACAGGGGACAGGGTGGATGGTGTCAGAGTTAAGGGCCTCGGTTGTGGTGCAGATACATTCTTTTTTCTTTGCTGATTTTTTCCTGGAGGGGTGAGATTTCATTCATGAGGGCATCTTGGGATTGATGGCACCATGTGGTGTCTTTAAATAAGTTTGCTGGGGGCATGGTGGAGGTTTCCAGTTCATGCACGATGGGGAAAGGTGTGCGTGGCTAGGACTTGGCTTTGGCAATTCTGTCTACATTGGAGTTGGCTTTGGGGGTATGGATGGCTTGTTTATATTCTTTGGATATAGTGTAGACTTGGGTTTTGTTGGGTGAGGCGGGGGTCTATGCCATTCAAATTCAATGCTGCATTTTTTGGCATGCAGGGACTGGGGGTGTACCGGGAGTTTTTGTGAACTGTCTGTTTTGCTTTGCAGAGTTTGAGGGGGGCGAGTGATTCAACTGCTGAGGTGATTGCAGTGTTGTATGAGTTGACAAGAGTAGTGGGGTGGTAATGGTTTGCAGAAAGAAGGGGAGAAGGCAGTCTTTGGTGAGGTTGCGAGAACAACATGAGTCTACTGATGGTAAAGAGATTGCGGCAGTGGCTGGCTGAGCCGCCATTGGGATGATCAAGGGTATAATAATGTAATGGTCTATGGACAGGGGATGCCATATGTGACTTTGGTGTTACAATTAAGGTCAGCGAGTCAATCTAGAGTTCTACCCAGCGAATGAGTTGAGTGGGTAATGCATTAAGCGAATCCTAGGGACTCTAGGTTTTTGGAGAACGAAAGAGTGCCGTTGTCAACAGGGTCATTGAATCCCAGGTTGAGATCACCAATGACGAGTAGTTTCGAGGAGCATTTCAAATTGATGCTGAGGGTTTGTGAGAGGTCATCCTCGAATGTTTTTGGGGGGCCAGGTGGGTGGTATATGACGTGGAAGGAGCTAGTGGTAGTTGGGGGTTGTGTGAGTCTGACATGAAGTAGTCGCATGTGGGAGGAAGGCTTGTGATGAGAGGTCTGATGGTGATAGCTTCTTTGTGGATGAGGGCTGCCCCGCCTCCTCTGTATGATGTGCGGCCACAGTGGAGGATAGTGTGGCCGAAGGGTATAGTGATAGAGAGAGCGGGTCTGCCTGCAGGGAGGAGCCATGTTTCAGTAATGGCAAGGAGGTCAAGCTTGTTTAGTGTGATGAGTTATCTGATGTCAGCTGCACGGGCAGTGGTGGATTTGGCGTTGATGAGTGCACAGGAGAGGGGGGAGTGGTTGGTGAAGATGTAGCACTAGGGCTGGCTAGTGAGTCTGTTTGAATAGTGGGCATGGCTGTGAGATGTGGTGGTGCAGCGGTGTGGGAGGAAATACAAGGGTGAGTGTACTCAGGCAGGGGAGATGAGGAATGGATGCATGAGTATAGGCGCAAATTCCTTCTAGACATCCAGAGCGATAGGGATTTGAGGATCGGTGGTGAGCGAAGTCCTGTGTGAGATGGGAGTCTGTATCATCTGATGGCATCAAGGCAGGTGGTGTGTTGAGGGGGAGTGGGAGAAGTGGTGGACCTAGGTGCGTGTGGATTCCTGTGTTTATGCTGGGTGGTGGCATGGGCGGGCGCTAAGGAAGGGAGAAAAGGAGTAGGGCAAACGTATTCAGGGCTGAGTTTAGGGAGGAATTGGGTGGAAGTGGGTGAGACGGGAATGGCATGTGCGTTATAGGCGACTGAGACATGTGAGAATGCCCTTCCGTGCCCAGACATGCATGGGCCTTAGATGAGGGCCTTGGTCTGAGGCTGGCTTCGCCTGTTGGCTTGGGTTGAATTCCCCCACTGGAGTAATGTTGAGCCAATTCTGTGCTCCGTGAGTGGGGGCAGACTGATGCGGTGTAGAGCGGACGTCGGGGGCGGTCATGATGCAGTGGAGCTGTGGCTCCGGTGAGCAATTGGGAATCCTGGTGGGAAAGGTGTGTTGGCGGCAGAGGGGGCAGTGAGAGGAGGGAGAGCAACTGTCTGTGCTGCAATGTCCAACAAATGATTTCTTCGTTTTTTTATTATTGTAACACTTATCAAAAATGCAAGATGTGCGGTTTGCAGCTTTACATTTTTTGGCCCTAAATGGGCATGTGAGACGTGTCCAGTTTTTAGCTGGGTGAATCCTCTTGGCTGTTCTTGAAATAAGACTGTGTTCTTTCTCCAGTTTGTGTACTCTATTTATGAACATTTTTTTGTCTCCGAATTTTGGGTTGTTTTTGAGCATCTCCATCTCACGTTAATCCCCAGAAGAGCATCTTGGCACTGTTGACAGAAAACAGATGTTTATTGTTACCCAGTTCAATGGCACTCGTTTTATCGACCTCGTAAGGATGAACGGTTGTGTGTACCTGCTGGGATTTGAACTGGTGATTATGATGTCCAACACAGGTCCCTGTATTGGACGCTTTAGTCTGCTGAGCCACAGACCCAGCTCGGTTTGCAGCCAATTATCTAACCTCAGATCGAGTTTATAACTCAACTGCAAACCCACGACAAACAAGCACCGAGAACCTCAAGAAAGCAGCAGTGATTCTCTGGCCTCCCTACCATGAATGACCAGAGATCACGCGATTCATGGCCAATCGGTGCCCTCCTGTCACTCTTCAATGAAGCCAAGGAGACGATCTCAAGGAACCTTCTCCGCTTCATCCAAATAAAGAAACAATGCACGCAGGTAGACCAACCCCAGCCGGCAAACAATCTGAAAATAAACCCACAGAACAAAGAGGGAGGATAGAAAGAAACCTGAGCACCAGAAGCCGGGGATGGCGATACTGTAAGTGCTCAACTGGAGTCACCGTTTGAACCTTTGAAGAAACGGAAGGGAGATGTGTTGGATAGTGCTTGGTGGAGATATTGTGGGACCTGGAAAGGAAGCGAGATGTGTTGGATAGTGCTTGGTGGAGATATTGTGGGGCCTGGAAAGGAAGGGAGATGTGTTGGATAGTGCTTGGTGGAGATATTGTGGGACCAGGAAAAGAAGGGAGATGTGTTGGATAGTGCTTGGTGGAGATATTGTGGGGCTGGGAAAGGAAGGGGGATGTGTTGGATAGTCCTTGTTGGAGATATTGTGGGGCCTGGAAAGGAAGGGAGATGTGTTGGATAGTGCTTGGTGGAGATATTGTGGGACCTGGAAAGGAAGCGAGATGTGTTGGATAGTGCTTGGTGGAGATATTGTGCTTGGTGGAGATATTGTGGGACCTGGAAAGGAAGGGAGATGTGTTTGGTAGTGCTTGGTGGAGATATTGTGGGGCCTGGAAAAGAAGGGAGATGTGTTGGATAGTGCTTGGTGGAGATATTGTGGGATCTAGAAAGGAAGGGAGATGTGTTGGTTAGTGCTTGGTGGCGATATTGTGGGGCCTGGAAAGGAAGGGAGATGTGTTGGATAGTGCTTGGTGGAGATATTTTGGGGCCTGGAAAGGAAGGGAGATGTGTTGGATAGTGCTTGGTGGAGATATTGTGGGGCCTGGAAAGGAAGGGAGATGTGTTGGATAGTGCTTGGTGGAGATATTGTGGGGCCTGGAAAGGAAGGGAGAATTGTTGGATAGTGCTTGGAGGAGATATTGTGGGACCTGGAAAAGAAGGGAAATGTGTTGGATAGTGCTTGGTGGAGATATTGTGGGGCCTGGAAAGGAAGCGAGATGTGTTGGATAGTGCTTGGTGGAGATATTGTGGGGCCTGGAAAGGAAGGGAGATGTGTTGGATAGTGCTTGGTGGAGATATTGTGGGACCAGGAAAAGAAGGGAGATGTGTTGGATAGTGCTTGGTGGAGATATTGTGGGGCTGGGAAAGGAAGGGGGATGTGTTGGATAGTCCTTGTTGGAGATATTGTGGGGCCTGGAAAGGAAGGGAGATGTGTTGGATAGTGCTTGGTGGAGATATTGTGGGACCTGGAAAGGAAGCGAGATGTGTTGGATAGTGTTTGGTGGAGATATTGTGCTTGGTGGAGATATTGTGAGGCCTGGAAAGGAAGGGAGATGTGTTGGATAGTCCTTGTTGGAGATATTGTGGGGCCTGGAAAGGAAGGGAGATGTGTTGGATAGTGCTTGGTGGAGATATTGTGGGACCAGGAAAAGAAGGGAGATGTGTTGGATAGTGCTTGGTGGAGATATTGTGGGGCTGGGAAAGGAAGGGGGATGTGTTGGATAGTCCTTGTTGGAGATATTGTGGGGCCTGGAAAGGAAGGGAGATGTGTTGGATAGTGCTTGGTGGAGATATTGTGGGACCTGGAAAGGAAGCGAGATGTGTTGGATAGTGCTTGGTGGAGATATTGTGCTTGGTGGAGATATTGTGGGACCTGGAAAGGAAGGGAGATGTGTTTGGTAGTGCTTGGTGGAGATATTGTGGGGCCTGGAAAAGAAGGGAGATGTGTTGGATAGTGCTTGGTGGAGATATTGTGGGATCTGGAAAGGAAGGGAGATGTGTTGGTTAGTGCTTGGTGGCGATATTGTGGGGCCTGGAAAGGAAGGGAGATGTGTTGGATAGTGCTTGGTGGAGATATTTTGGGGCCTGGAAAGGAAGGGAGATGTGTTGGATAGTGCTTGGTGGAGATATTGTGGGGCCTGGAAAGGAAGGGAGATGTGTTGGATAGTGCTTGGTGGAGATATTGTGGGGCCTGGAAAGGAAGGGAGAATTGTTGGATAGTGCTTGGAGGAGATATTGTGGGACCTGGAAAAGAAGGGAAATGTGTTGGATAGTGCTTGGGGGAGATATTGTAGGGCCTGGAAAGGAAGGGAGATGTGTTGGATAGTGCTTGGTGGAGATATTGTGGGGCCTGGAAAGGAAGGGAGATGTGTTGGATAGTGCTTGGTGGAGAGATTGTGGGACCTGGAAAGGAAGGGAGATGTGTTGGATAGTGCTTGGTGGAGATATTGTGGGGTGTGGAAAGGAAGGGAGATGTGTTGTTTAGTGCTTTGGGTGGAGGCATGAGCCTGGTGATGTAGACGAGAATGTTGAGGGGAGTGAGAGAAGGTTGCTGTGTGAGTGGGAGAATGTTCTGGGTAAGGGTTCCACACTCAGGCAAGTAGAGGGGCCCTGTCTGGGAGATGGGAGCCAGTGGTGCATATCCATCAAACTTAATTGTATCTTATTGTAACCGGAATAAAGCAACTGCTGCCAGCCTATCTGACCAGTCTGAGGACCTGCTTTATTTCAGTTACTAGGGTTCAAATTAGGGTAAAAGACTTCTCATGTCCAATAGGATTTTAAGAAAGGATGGCGCAGATACTCAATACTTTGTTGGCGCAAGTCCATCTCATCACTTGTACCAACACAAAAACCTGTGCCCTAATGAGAAAGGCGGTGTTTCTGTGTATTTCTAAGTGCATCCGGAACCCACAAATGGAATGCCTATTGAAATGTGCAGAAAGCAGTCACATTCCCCTGTCATGATTTGGAGCAGGTGCATGGGAAAGTGCAATGCTTTGCAGAGTCATTGACGACCCTGTGATGCACTTTCTTTCAGATTGAACAGCTTTGGTATGAATTGCCGCTGTCCCGCTCGCATGCCTATCCCTCAAACAGGGATAGAAATGCATTTTTTCTTTGTACCATGTCACAGTGATGGGCCTTTTTATGAGCCCGTCATTGTGAAAGCTGCTGCCAGCACCCCAGCAAATGCAGCATAGCTGTCATACATAAGGTTTGCATGAAGCTGACCCCCCTGCCCCCTGTCCCCTGCGCTGCTGCACAGCCCCCCTGAAATACTCATTTCACCTTTGTGGATATGATATTATATGAAATTTATAACGCGCCTATACACAAACGTTTAGGCGCAGATAAGGTGATTGTTTTGACACATGGCACATCCAGATGCACTTTTTCATCTCTCTTTTGCGCATATGCACAAGTAAGGTGGGGTGTCTGTGCATTTTAAAGCGCGTCCCAAATCCTCTTTGAAATGAGCGGCACATGGCCGCATTCCCCTGCCTCTGTTGGGACTGGGCACAGGAGATTGGTGCAATGCACGAACGGGTCATGGCCAACCCTGTCATCCATTTTCTTTTTTATGAACCGCTGCTGTCCCACTTCCATTTCTATCCCTCGAAAGAGATAGGAATGGCTTATTTCGTTTTTAACATTTTGCAATGAAGGGCCCTTCATGACCTGTGGCTACGAAAGGCCCTGACTATTGATAGTGTTTTGCCCTATTTGTGGACAACTGCAGGGCCAACGAACAGGACTCACCGGTAGATCAAAATCATGGCTCTCAGCAGGGACGTCATTTCACCAAAATGCCAGGGGTAGCAGAAGTGACATCACACGACCCTTGACCCCTGGTGACATCACAGGAAGTGATGTCATTTGACCCCACCCCAAAGTGATATTGTGGGATGCGATGGAACGCGACCTTTCCCCCGTTGACAAAACAGGAAGTGCTATCACATAGCATTGTACACTACAAAAAATGTGGTTACGATATCGCTATAATGTGATGTACATTTCATACAAGAATGGATCGCCATATGTATCGTTAAGATCATTGTATATAGGCCCATATTACCAAATTACTGTGAATGCAAGCAGACGTCCACGACCAAATGATAAGTTATTATATAGCACTTACGCTTAAATGCTTTATATAGAAAAAATATACACCCAATATCACCCAACCTGTTTTGGTACTCATTTATCGACCTCAGAAGGATTAAAGGCTGAGTTGAGGTGTTTAAGAACAGACTAAATCAGTGACTCACCCCCTGAAGTGTGCCTGAGATAAACCTTTAATGAGTCTAGCAATTATTGTATAGAATTCCAGAAAGACACATTATTTGGTAATCCTAATCTTTCTTATTTAGGGTCAGTGCTGAAAGTGTTAGACTTGTGTCACTCCTTTTCTTCTTTTTCTTCTTTTTTTTTTAACGGGCTTTAACAAGAAAGCCAGCCACGCCAGAACTAAAGAGCAACATGGTGCTGGCCACAGCCCGTGAGCTTACATTACAAAAAAAAAAAAAATAATAAAAAACTTTTTTTTTCTTTTTTTTCTATTTTTTCTAGAGGTCGCCATGGTGACCACAGAGGTCGCAAGGGAGACCCCAGAGGTCGCAGTTGCGACCTCTGGCGACCCCCAAATGACGTCCCTGGCTCTCAGAAACCTGTAAAAAGAAAAAGAAATGACTCCTTGCTGCCCTCCAAGCATCTGTCCCCAATACTGTGGTTATCAGGTTATGGGGGGAGGGGAGAATTGAAACAAGAACTCACTATCAGGAGGACAGAGATGGCAAGGGAACAGTTAGGCGCCTTGTGTGCGGCTGCGTCCTCACGTGATGCTAAGTCGTTCTGAAGAATTACAGCAAGGAACAAGGATAGACCTAGGCTGCATGGACGCTCCGGAAGTGGATGTCCTAGAACAGGACTGGATTAGGCACTTTAAACCTACACAGATGTAACCTCGATTATGAGGGTTTAAAGGAAAACTCTCCTGCTGAGCTTGAGGAGACATTGCCCCGTCTCGAAGTTGGGGAACTCTTAAATGTAATGAGGAAACAACGACCATCAAAAGCCCTGGGTATTGATGGGCTGTTGTGTGATTTATTCTGTGCTAACCCTGACCTGTAGGTTCCCTTCCTAACACAAGTCTTCAACGCCCTCATTGTCACTAAGCATATTCCAGACAGCTGGAAGACGGGTATTGTTGTCCCGATTTATAAGAAGGGCAGTACGGCCAGTGCCTCCGCGCACCGCCCAATTATCTTATTGGATGGATCATGCAAGCTCTTTGTGGGGTTACTGCTAAGCAGATTGGAGAAGTGGGTTGGGGACCACGGCCTTTTGATTGATACACAGTTGGCATTCAGGGCGGGACTGGCACGGTAAATCAATGCCTCAACGTTTACTTGAATTTGGCAAGATACGTACTCCTTCTGGGATCTCCGGTCTATGTGACCTTCATGGACCTGAGCTCAGCCTTTGACCAGATGGACAGGAGACTCCTATGGGTAACCCTTGATCAGATGGGCATTCCAAGACCACAATGCAGAGGATGGAGTTTATCCATAATGATTCAAGTGTTCGGGGTCGCTAGGAGAGGGAAGGGGAACTGCTAAGCCCATAGAGGTGGGGAAGGGAGCGAGGCAGGGGTGCATACTCCCAGTCCTCCTAAGCAATCTCTCTATAAACTCACTTTCTTCCACCCTAGATGCTACACATGCAGATGCCCCCCAATGTGGAGGCCGACGGCTGCCCATTCTAAGTTATGCTGATGATGAAGCCCTACTCGCTAGAGCCCCCAAATCTCTGCAAGCATTTGACGATACATATAGTACCTATATGCAAGACTGAGGTTTGACGGCAATTGCAGGCTAATAATACTCGGCGATCAAAGGAGGTCCATATATCATTGAATGGCCGTGGGCTTCGGGTCTGTCAGGACTTTGCTTACCTTGGGATCAGTGTCACCCAACGGCCTTATCTGGAATCCCAATATTGCCAAGCAGAGGCTGAGAATGAACCAAGCGATTGGGGGCTTCTTCGGATCCGTAAGGACTATGAGGCAAACCTCTGTTGACCACATGTGGGATATCTATAAGGGTAAGGCGATTGGTACCGGGGGCCTATGGGTGTGAGTTATGGGGCTGCAGGAATCTGGAGACACTACAGAAGGGAGAACATTATTTTCTTTCTCACCTCCTTGGTGTTCCTCCAACCACCTCAACGTACCCACTAAACTTGGAAACTGGCCTATCCTTCCTCACAAACGTACTAACACTAAGATTGATAAGAATGTGACGATCTGTGGGGACCAATAAAGAGGGGACAGTAACCAGGAGTCTGGGACCTCTTACAGGATAGGTTGGTTGTCTCCATTAAAAGAGTGTGGGTCTCCATGGGGCTGGCTAGCTATTACGAAAATCCAGAAAGCATTGCAAGCCTGCCCATCCAGCTTCTGAAAATAAAATGTTGGTCTGCCCAGGATACTATCCGAAATGGAGGCAATTCTGGGCAAACCCTTTGTTAGGATGGATCCCCTGCTGTGCCCTTAGCGAAATACCTTACTGTGGTCTCAAACACCTATCACTGAATTATTTTGACCAGGGCCCGGTTGAATATCTTTCACTTAAAAGCTATAACATGTAAGTGATCGGGCACAATGCACTTGGGTGATGGCAATTGCTGGTGTGGAGAGTTAGATAAATGGTTGCACTTTGTCGTGTTCTGCCCGCTCTGCAACGACATTCAGAAAAAAACACCTATTAAATGTTCTGAGGTCCAGTGGGTTACAACACTCAGCATTTCTGCCATTATTTTCCCGCCAGAATTTAGGAGTTGCCTCTGCCTTTGCCTGCTTTCTGTGAGATGCATGGCACCAAAGAACTAAACTGTGCCCCGAGATAGAGATGCAGTAACGTGCCGGGTACACCTCGTGTTTCCTTCTATGTCTAAACCTATTAACCTGTTTTATTTTTCTATTGGGAGAATGTGAAGGTGATTCAACCATGATTTTACCCTTCTATGTGAGCTGCATGGTTTTTATCTCTTGATTTTATGATCTGATTAATTGCTTTTATATGTTTGATGAATTTTTGTAATCACTGGGAAGGTGCCCTGGGGGAGTAAGGACAGCGTTCCATGGAGCTGGTGTCCAGGAGGAGAGAGACAGAGACTGTACAATTAGGAGGTGCCCAAAACAAAAAGGCCCCACAGGAGGAAGTTGGAAGAATATGATTGGGAAAGCCAAATGGGCCCCAGCTAATGAGGAAAGGGGAAGCAGGTAGATAGAACCAGATCTGGCCAAGCCAAAAGACCAGAGCTAGGGGTTTCCAGGCCGGTAACAAAAGACAAACCTTGCAGAGTTCAGGCGGACAAGACTGCATCCGCCAGGTCGGCCTTTTCTTACTGCCTGGGCCCTTATGCCCCATCGCTGCGCAGCCCCTGCCTGCCCTATCTTGGAACTTTGGATCTTTGGTCCTCAAGAGTTGGGATAAGAGTAGAGGATGACTTTGGACCACTGGTCTTCAAGAGTAGGGACAAGATTAAGGGAGGAATTTGGACCTTCGGTCTTCAAGAGTTTATTTATGTGTTCATTGGTTATTTGTAAAGCGCCATATAACAAATGGTGTTTCAAGACACCACAAGACAAAAGGAAGCGGGGACAGGGAAGAAAAGAACAATAACGGTCCTACTAGGCCTTGGGAAATTTGGATCATGCAAGTGCAGTACCAGGAAGTGCAGGGGGGGAATGGAGGAGGTTTAGGTCGGGAGGAAGGGATAATACTAGGGTGTGAGGAAGGTCAGGGGCAAGTGGAGATATACAAGTGTGGGGGGGGTGGAGGGGTGGGAGAGGGCCCTGGGGCTAGGCAAGTTCTAAGGGGAGGCCAGGTGAGCAAGTGCGAGGGTATGCAGGGAGTGAGGACCACATGGTAATTGTGAGGACGGGGCTGGACCAGGCTCAGTAGGGATGCACACCCCACCAGACTTGTCAGGGGAAAGAGGCAAGTGCAGTTTAGGGGGGTGAGAAGACAGGATACAGCGGTAGAATAGGCGAGGAGGGCCTGGTGCTCTATGGAGCTCATAAGGGACTAGGGAAGAGTCAATGCGACAGAGGGGGCCATTAGCAGGGGAGAAGGAAATATGACTAGGGAAGGAGTTTGGACCACTGAGCCTCAATATTAGTGATAAGACTAGGGAAGTACTTTGGACCTTCTGTCCTCAAGAGTTTGCAAGAGAAGGGATAAGACTAGAGAAGGACTTTGGACTGCTAGTCCTAGGGGCTAGGAAGCCATGCACAGACTTGGTATTGCTCCAGATCCCTTGATTCCTTGCCCTGTTTTGCTTGTACATTTCTCCTCTTGAGTTACCCCTACCCTGCAGACCATCAGCAATTCCATCCTTGAGAAAAGAAAGTGGGCTTCACCCACGTTTGTAGAAACCTTTACCTAAGGAGGAGCCACTTATGTACTGAGAGATGAGGAGGGCTGTTGTCCCTTGCAATTACCCGATTGAGGGTGGGGGGGGAGGCACACACATAATTATGTTGCTTTATCCTGTTTTGGCATTTACATTCCGAATGCTGAAATCCATTGCCAAGAAGGACACTTTATTCTGCATTAACTTTATGTGTTACTCTTCATCCTGGCAGTAAAAATAGATTCTGTTAAGAACCTTGTAACCCAGTGTTTGGGCGCTTGGCTCCTCCCGCCTCGTGGTAACAGCGCAGCCTGAGAGACCTGCGAGCGAGACGTTACTGCCATACAGACAAATCTGTTATTCAATAAGGTGATCAGGGAAACACTGGATGTAATCTACTTACACTACTGTACAGCTTTCAATACGGTCCCACTCTGAGGACGTGTAAACAGGTTTCTCCGACCTGCGCTGAATGCTAGCCTGGGAAACTGGTCTAGCAATTGGATGAGTGCCGAGCAGCAGAGAGCGGTGGTCCTTTCTATGAGAAATTAGGCACAGCATCGGGGATCCCTTGGGGAGGAGTTCTCAGCCCAGCGCTCATCAATTTATTTATAGGTGATATTTCAGAGAAGCGATAGGTAAGGTGTGTGTGCTGGTGGTACATGGGGGCAGGCGGGGGCGGTACTCCAGTGGGAGCCGAGACACGAGACATGATTTAAATAGTTTAGATGGGCAGAAAAGGAAGTGTCATTTCAGGATAAATTAAGCCAGTTTGTGGCTGTGCCATCAGCTAAGGTATTTGTAGAGGGCTTGGATGGAAGGTTTGGGGGATGTCGTGGTGGAGGCTTGGGTTCAAGTACCGGTGTGCGATGATCTTCGCCAGAGCTACCAATTCTCCAGTCAGCTGAAGTATGGCCGCAATGGCCTTGAGTCTAGAGAAGTGATAGGATGTTTTAGATCACTTTATTTCATGTTAAGGTGTTATTTTGGACAGTTGGTTCCCTTTCTCCCCATTGGGGCCCTTGCAGTGGTGTACGGGGTGGTTAGTGATTGCGTGGCCCTTCAGACGTTTTGATGTTCAGCTGCAATGATCCCTAGCCAGCACAGTTTGTAGTGAGGGATCATGGGAGTTGCAGTCCCAAACATCTGGTGGGCCACTCAATCTGACATGTGGGTCTCTTTGAATTAAGGGTAGAGGTTTAATGCACGAAGAAGTGTTTTTCTTGTTGGTATGGTACAATGCTGGCATGAGAGGTGTGGCATACGGATTTTGTTTATTGTATGTAGCTATGTTATGTATTTTGTCATTGTTTTCAATAAACAGGTGTTCACAAAACACGATAAATGTGAAGTAATGGGGTAGGCCTGCTCACACCACAGACTGGAGTCAGGAGGTGAGTTTGCTGGTGAGTGTATTCCCCCACTCTGAGCACAGGTAAAACCAAAGGACAGAGTACTGGAACATCCAACCCAGCCAGCACAGCAACTCTAACTGTCACGGGAAGAACACATAGAACCCAGTCACTCATCAACACGCCAGACTCCATGTGACATCGCACCATTCCGCACCCACACACAGATGCCCATTACAACAAAATGCAGATTAAAGCAAAGTCATTGCTACATTCCTAGGAGCAGCAAATTCTGGGACATTTGGGGTAACTGGCAAAGCAGGCTGGGGCTACCTGCCTGGCACCAAGCTCCAGTGAAGTAACGGATTTAGGTTGTGGCCAGCAAAAGAGCTCAGGGGATTGTCATCTGCAGTACTTGAGGATAAATACAGTTTACCCAGTATTGCAAGTGGACCTGCAGAGCCCTGCATTGTACTAAGGTTTTTGGCAGCTGAAATGGAACCATAGCCATTGGATGTTGTGTTGCTCCATTGCGTGTGTGAGGAACCAGCTCTACAAAAGCAATGTTGTATTCTACATCGTATGCAACCACCATGGTACCATGTCACACCATCAGTCATCTGTTGAGTCGCTAAACCAACTCGGAGCATCCGTCGCACGTGAATGAGATGCTGAGCTCACCAAACGTCGGGTTGGAGATCTGTTGTGTGGACGTTTTTGGCAGTGGGTGATCTTGGTGGTCCCTGAAAGCATCTAGTGGGGTCTGGGCCCTTATTGGAGTCAAAGGGGTCCCTGTTGTAGCTGAAACGGTGTCAAAGGCCTCTGTGAGGGTCTTCCTTGACTAATGGTGATCTGCAAAGAGCTCCCAGGTAGTTTTTCCCCCACGCCCTTTCCACTTGAAGTTGAGTTAGGTTGTAGGATAGCAGTGTCTGCTTGGAGCTTGCAGCAAGGACACAGTGAGTGGTGCCAGGTTCTGCAGATATCCAGGATCTTGGCCCCCAAAGGCTTTGTGTCCATCAGGGTCTCTTGAATTTGATGCATTGCTTCCCTGGGAGCAGTGCTTAAAGTGGGCCGGGGCCTGCCGGGGCCGGGCCCCGGCAGTCTCCAAAAAGTGGGGCTGAGCCGGGGCCCTGCCGGGGCCCCGTCCCACCGCCCGCAACATTGGCGGGATGCATTATCCCATCGCGGCCGCAGCCGCGACGGGAGATGCATGCGCCTGCCATGAAGTCAGGCGATCTGACAAAAGTGGCAGCCAACCACAGCGATGCTGTGACTGGCTGCCACTTCCGTCAGTCATAGTAACTGCGTCTGGTGACCCCTCGCGCGAGAGGTCACCAGAGGCAGTTACCATCCCTTTGTTTCCCCAGGTCGCCGAGGCGTCTTTAACCCTCGGCGAACCTGGGGATTCCTCGACATATTTCGAGGTTTATAAAAGATGGCTTTGAAAGTACACATTTCAAGCCATCTTTTATAAAGCTTTGCCGACGGACAATTTTGTCCGTAGTCAAAGCTTTATAAAAGACGGCTTGAATTGTGTACTTTCAAAGCCATCTTTTACAAACTCGAAATGTTTAAAAAAGATGGCCTGAAAACTAGGCAAACCGTAGGGTATGCACACAAATATATATAAATGTTATATATTTGTGTGCGTACCTTACTATGGTGTGTGTACTGTGCAAGCCATGTTTTCTAAACATAGAAATATGTAACATATATTTCTATGTTTAGAAAACATGGCTTGCACAGTACACACACCATAGTAAGGTACGCACTGTGCAAGCCATGTTTTCTAAACATAGAAATATATGTTACATATTTCTATGTTTAGAAAACATGGCTTGCACAGTACACACACCATAGTACGGTACGCACACAAATATATAACATTTATATATATTTGTGTGTATACCCTACGGTTTGCGTACTTTTTAGGCCACGCCCCTCCCACAAGCCACGCCCCCAAATGAGGGCCCCCCCTCGATTTCTTACCCCACTTAAAGCCCTGCCTGGGAGCCACATGTGTCCTTTGAGGCCGGAGAGATGCTGTCTGCATTCTACAGGTTCCGGCAGAGTTGAGCAGCCTGGTTTGGTATCCTCTTGACCGCCTGTATCTCCTTTATATATTTATATTTATAAAGCGCACAAAGCAGCTCGGGGGCACCGTGGCACTGTTACATGAAGGCTTGCTTAGTTACAGGAGAAAGACATCCTGTCTGTGGTTCATTGTTACAGGGAACCTATTACCAGACAGGGGGTTACAAGTGAACTGGTTGCCACTAACACGTACAAGAAATACAGGTATCAAAAGGGCAGAGGACCTACGGGCGAGGGTTACAATAACTTAGAGTGCAGTGGTATTTGGGTGCAGGAATTGGAGAGCCAGAGCTCATGTTGCGAGGCTGCTACATCAAGACATGGAGTATTAATTAGGTGTGTTACAGGCATGGCACAAATTGGAGAGCCAGAGCCCTTTTGGGACGGCTACTTCAAAATATGCAGTGGGAACAAACGTGGCTAGCGCACACATTGGAAAAGCATAGCCAGATGTAGCAGGGCCACAACGTCGAACGTGCATTTGTGTGGAAAGGAAGATATTGGGCGTAGGTAGAAGCGCAGTTGGGTAGCAGAGATCGGAATCTTAGCCACTGACAGGAGGATAGCTCAAGGGCAACGACGTGCTCGCCTTGGAAGCAGGATGACACAGAACAACAAAGGTTCGATCCCCGGGTCTGCGCTTAGAAACCTCTGGGTATATAAATAAGCAACCATATCATTAAGAGATTTTTGCGGTAAAGTTTGGCATTAGATCACTGTAAAATGCACAACAAAGATGCGCGGTGTGCCCGACGGATATAACGTTTTTTGAATGGGCATAGTAAGTTGAGAACCAGGAGCGCGGATTTGTCCAGGAAGAGGAGGAGACGTGGCGTTGTATAGGGGTATGGAGCGTAGGATCATAAAAATGGAAACTAGCATGGCGCAGTTTGTGTCATGCTAGTGTTGGAGAAACATTTAGTTGCTGTGATGCAACTTAGTTGGTAGGTGTGAATAAGCAGGGAGATTACAACGGCGGGGCACGTGAGATATACGGGCCTGCCAGGTTACAGAATGAAGCAATAACTGGCTCCGTATCGGACGCATTGGTTAACATGGCATGCAGCCGTTTGCAAAAATTACAAAGTAGGGTTACGTGCAGGTGTGGCACATGGTTGCGAGGTGGGACTAGGCGCTTGAAGGGGTGGAATAGAGGGTGCCATCTTACCTCAGTCAGGTCCGGCTCCGGAGTCCGGGAAGGACAGGGAAAGACAGGAATTGGGCCTTAGAACACAGGCCTTGAAACAGGGGCCGGCTTCGCCTCCCGGCTAGAAGCCGGTTTCCCATTTTAAGCGAAGTTGAGCCAATCGGGTCATGACAGGCATCCAGGTACTGTTGGGCAGGCAGGGAGGTCAGACAAAGCTGGTAGGACGCTCCGGCCACCATCTTGGGGGTGAATCCTTATTGTTGATTGGAAAGCTGGTCGGGAGGAATCAGGCAGTGGCAGCCATGTCCTTCAATGCGGCCCTGACTGGGCTCAGTTGCAGGACTCAATCCTCATCACCTCTAGGGTCATAGGGAGGACAATTTGTTTCTTTGTCTGATTCTTTGTCTTGTAAGATTAGGCACACTCTTCTCAACATCATGAGTTCGAATAGGCACCATAGAAAACTGTTGTTATTTGCTGTCACAGAGAAGTCAGCGACAAATCACAATCCGTGCAATGTTTAAAGTCAAATCTACTCCAGGCCAGGTGCACAGGCTGAATGTTAAACTACACCAGTGTTTGTAACCTGCCAGGATGTGGAAGAGGTTTGGTGGTTTCGGCCTGGCATGGTTGCCTACTGGCATGCCCCATCACCGAAGCTACCAAATCAATTTGCTTAATCTGGAAAATGGATCTGTGCCCCAGGGAAGGGCTCAGGAATGCTGCGGCTCATGGAATTCCTTGAAATATAAAATCAGGAATTTGCCAATAAAATACTACAAACCAACTATTGGCAGAATGTCCCTGATTTACTTTAGGCTTCATCAAAGCGAAAGTAAAGTGAGGGGCGCCCTAGGTCTACATGGCGATGGTGGATCTATCTCAAGCCTTCGATATGGTGGATCAAAACAAACTATGGGCAAAGTTAACAGCTTGGAACTGCCCGCGTCCAGTGCTTGAGCCAATAATGGCCCTACACACATCAACATCTCTATGGGTGCACCTCAGTCGTCAAGGTACCCTCTCAGACCAAATCAACACAGAACGAGGGGTCAAACAGGGCTGTCCATTGGCCCCTGCACTGTTCATAGCTTTCATCAGTGATTTCCAAGAATCAGAAAAAAAGTGTGATCTTTCCCGCCCAAAGTTGGCACCTATACGATGTCAAGACTGTGGTACGCCGACGACCTGATTCTCATGGATCAGACTGCAATAGGCCTACAAAGTCAACTCACAAACTTAGCGGCATACATGGAAAGCAACAATCTAAAGATCAACAAATCCAAGACCAAAATTCTGATATTCTCAAAAATATCAAAGAAACAACAGGCAAACAGTTCCTGGCTTCTCGAAAAGACGAAAATCGAACTGATCAGCAAATACAAATATTTGGGAATTCAGATTGACAACACTCTTGAAAAAAACTCTCTTCAAAACTCACTCTGGCGAAAAATGAGAAATCTAACCGCACAAACACGTGCAGTGGATAAAAGGTTCAGGAAGTTCTCGTGGATTCCCGCCCTCCAGTTCTACAAATCACAGGTAGTCCCAGCTATAACCTACGGAATCGCGGCCAACCTAACCCTCCCAGCGGAGTATTGGATGCAGTTGGAGGGATTCCTTTAGAAATCAGTGCTGGGCTTGCCCAAGTCAGCCCCAATGCCAGCGATCCGCGGAGATCTGGGCTTGCCATCTCTAGCCGTGGTGGTGATGCAAAGTGCCACACAGCTCTACAGAAAAATCTTGATGCCCAGCTCACTTCCAATTTTCCAGGTGGTAGCCTCTGAAATCAACAAGGGATCTTGCAAACCTTTAACTGATTGGGTTACTAAAATCCAAGCCAAATTAGAAGAAGTAGCGTGCAATGAAGAAATCCTGATCTCAAACCCAAGACGAGTAAAGATCAAACTCGAGCAACCAGATTGGATTAACACAAACGAAAAAATCCAGCTTGACAAATCCTTAAAGCACCTCCCACCATCATACAACCAGCTGAAGGTCCCTCTCAAATACTGTGAGAAATTTCCTGCAAAAGAACTAAGGAAAACATTCATGCGCGCTCGACTAAATCTCCTTCCGACCAGGGAAATTCTGAGCACCAGAGCTCTTTCTCCGGTTCCAGACTGCCGTCTGTGTGGAGTTCTAGATGAAGTAGAATCTGTGTGCCATCTGCTCATGTTCTGCCCAGCGTTATCACACGAAAGGCAAGCCTACATGACACCACTTACTTTGCAGGCAACGACACTAGAAGAAGAAACTTGTTGGTTCCGTCTGATAGCAGGTGACCCCATCAGATGGTCCAGGACGGCAGCTAAATTTCTGTCACTGGCCCTAAAAAAAGTAAATGCAAAGGCTGGCATTTCACCCTCTGTTGTCTGTCTGCCTGGCCTTAAGACTACGACTGAAACTGTCACCTAACCTATGATCAAACCAACTGTGCTACTGAACTCGAACCGAAAGTGGTGTCCTTACGTAGCTTGCAAAAATTGCATCAACGCTGAAACTGCTCTTTTGTAAAAACCTAACAGGTTATAAATAAAATAAAAAACTTTAGGCTTTTAGGAACTGTTGTTTTAATAGTATGGCCAGTTATTGGAAACTGTAGGCAATGTGCACACAGAGTGGTGGTGTGGAAGTATTTCTTCCATTTCATGGCAAGTCTGTTTAAATGAGATGTGCAGGAGAGAGCTGCCGGCGTGCCCGTGGCAAAGCCATCATCACAGTCCACTCCAGACCATGCTGATGGCAGGAAGTTATATTGTATCCAACACTTCAGCGGATCTTCACAAGCTGTGGATTCCAATCGTCCCCATTGGACGAAGGATAGGTAAAATAATCCTTGAGATTGGCAGATCACCGGGAGGGCCTCTATTGACACTCCTTCCCCACTCTATTTATTACATCTTGTCATTTCTTATACTCAAACCACATTTCATGGAAAAAACAACAGTATTGAGACAATTCACCCACCAACATCTTCTTTTCAAGAAGACTGCAATACCATTAATGCTGATCTTGTGCAAAGCCATTTCAAAACTATAAACAGTCTTAAAAGAGAGGAGATTTTGACTATATTTTTAGCAAGGAAATACACACAAAGGGGTTTCCTCGTTCCTCTTTTTACAAGACTAGAAAGCTTACTAATAAAATGCACTCTCGCTCCATAAAAATGGAAATCATTTTGTACTAAATCATAGTCCTCCTTAATTTTCCTATATGACTTTAACGGTTCAGCAGATACCCACCAATCAGAGATGGTCATAGGGACAGATAGTTTCATTCCGTCCTAATAGATAACTGGCAAAGTCTATGATAAGGGCCACACCTTGCTTTTAATGTTCAGTATGACATGACCTGACTTTAAGATGGACCCCTCTTTCAGTCAAGTTGTGCAGACCCTTTTATTTTAATTGCCCTATTTAATTTCACATGTAGACCAAGAGTAACAAAACTCCTCCCCTCTCCTTCCTCTAAAGTGAATAGAGGTTTAGATTTAAAGTCTCTTATTTGATATTATTTTAAACTATGATACTTTCACAGCACTATTGGACTTAGAAGTTCAATAAAAAGCTGATTTTCTAAATGAAACCATCCCAAGCAGTTCAGGCTCGTGGACCAGCAGCTGAAATGTCAGACAGCAAAGACAAGACTATTTCTATAGAGGGATGTCGCTATGCAATACGCTGGCATTCCTGGTACTCTTGGGACCCGTCACAGATGGCCTCAAGAACTCCATGATTCACTGAGGTATTTTCAAGTACTTCATTATCAGTTTGAAGAGGAGTATATCCTCCCTGTCTCTGGTAATAGACAGGTGAAAATGTAATTTTGGGCATGTATCCTGCCCTCCTGTCCAACATTGTTAAAGTCAGAAGTATTGTTCATTGAGGCAGCAAGGCGGTCTTATTATAGACAGGTACATTAGAAAATCGGTGACACTGCACATATTTGTTTAGGAGAACACAAACCATAAAGGAATTCTTACATTGTGCACAACATACAAAATATAGACCACAGCTCCCTCTGACACAAGAAATATCACCTCTACTCAATACTTAATAGACATTAGAAAAATATAGCAGAATAAGGCCCATAGCAATAGCAAAAGGGCCCATTCCTTTCAAAATGAATGCCACATCATGTATTATAAATGGCTACAGGCCTCAAAGCCCCATGAAGATTTAGAAGTGTTCAGCAAATAAAAAATATAGTGCTGTGTGCAAACTCAGGAAGGGAGTGCATTGGGCAGAAGCCAAGGGCAGTGATTCAGCAGTTTAAATTATAGAATATATGTTTTTTAACAATGCTGCTTACAAAAGAAGCTGACATAAAATCATAGAAAAGATAAGGAAGGGAGATTAGACATTATGAAACTAGGCAGACAGTGTATGGGCTTCATTACGTGTGTATCAGTCTGGTAGCAATGGTGCTGGTAAGCATACCAGCACTGTTGTTACCGGACTGGCACACTACGAGTCTGCGGGCGGGTGCTGTCCTGCCCGCCAGGGTCAGACCTGGCTGGCAGAATGGCACCGGCCCACAGACTTTCACGAAAGCACCGGTACTTTTGCAAACAGTGCCAGTGCTTCCATGCTCCTCATTTCCATTGAGTCCTATGGGACTCAAATGGGATGGGGATTTATATTTTCCGGCGCCTGCCTTCACAGATCGCTGGGCCTATAATACCCTGGTGTTTCCGTGAAGACAGGCGGTGGGAAAATTTGCAAATCCGGCGGCAACCAACCGGTTTTACCGGCACGGTTACCGCCGGACTTGTAATGAGGCCCTATGTCTTGGACACAGTGTGCTAAGAAGTCTGAAGCAATGCGTCATTTCCAAAACCTGCTTTTTTCCATTTTAAGGTTGTGAAATATATCTTGTGGTTTAGTGAAATTTGGAAAAAACAACCAGTCATGATCATTAGCATAAATGAGGTCAGTGTGACAGAAAATTATCATGTGTTTCAGGAAGTGTTTATATCCAATAAAAAGGGTCAATACACTTTGTAGAAATGTGACCAATTGCATTATACGGTTCAAATTAGAACAGACCTGATTGAATATTTTAAAATCTATAAAACCATGATGGATGCAGAAATGCAGTGATATATTTTTTCCAGCCTTTGAGACAGGGGATTAAACAAGATGTTCCCAGCCAGCTGCCTATGTGTCTCTTTCTTGCATGGTGTGTATTGTTTTCTAGGGAAGGCTGACTGTAAGGAGTTATGGCTAGGAACTGGCCTCTTCAACATTTGGCTGACCACGAAGCAACACCTTTGAATTTGTTACAGATTAAAGGCTACAAGAGCCCAAGGTCTTTTCTGATGATATGCAATAATGCATGGCACTGCAGAGTGTGGAGACGGGTGCAGGAACCAAGCTGACCTCATTCAATCAAAACAGTTGTTTGGTGGTGTGTCCTTTTTCCGCACTCTGCAGCGCAATGCAGAAATAAGATTCTGGGTAAAGTATGAAATTGTGCAGGCAACAAAGAACTAAATGGAAAAAAGGCTTTGTATAAAATATATAAGTATGAGCAATGGGGGTGTAATGGTAAGTCAGCTAGTGTACATTTATATATAGACCAAGCCCGAGTAGGGTGAAACGCGTCGTTCTTACCTGTAAAATGCTGTTGCTGCCTTCCTTGTCCACATACCCTTTTCACTGATAAAGGACTTTCTGGCTGCACAGTCAACACGGTCTATGTGTGGATCTATGAAGCTTTTCAAGACAATTACAGCCGGAGTGCCGTTGCGCTCGGGAGTGGATTCCGGTCTCACTCTCTTTTTTTTTGCTTAATATATATATATGTATATATATTTATTTTTTTAAACAAGTCGTGTTTGTTTGTGGGTTTGTATGTGGCATTCTTGGGGACATAACTCCTCATGAATTTTGAGGTCTGGTGTCATGAATTTTGCATGGAATATTCCTTATTTCATTGCTGAATTAATGCAACTATTTCTGTCTCTATCGGTAATCCGTTCCCAAGAGAATTCATCTTTTTGTTTTTTTTTGGCTTTGTTTTTCTGCATTACATTTTGTTGTGCTACACCGCCATCTACAGGTCATTTTTAGAAAGTGCTCATCATTGAGCATCTAAGCTGAAACATGAACAACATGATTCATTTCTATTGCAAAATTTTGTAAAGGACAGGTACTTCACCCTCATGACATCAAATGGAATTTTGCTACAATTTGAAGATGACAGTTGAATCAGTTGATTTGAATCAGGTTCCATGTTTCCCAAAAAGACTTCTTTTTTCTGTATTCTCTCCTTTCATTAATTCTTTAATCCCATGAGTATATTTTCAAAGAAATACTGTGAAAAAAGAGAGCAATATTTAATCACACCTGAATCAAAACAAAACATCGAAAGCTGAAATATGATCAACGTTTTGAAGAAGGAAGATCTCAAGAACGTGAAGCTGATAGAATTGAACAGGCTTTCAGACAGAACAATGAAAGTGCCCATTAACCTGAAGAAAGACTTAGCAATCAGAGAATATGTGTTGCTAAAAAACAAAGCAACAAAACTGTTGAAGAAACTGAAACACTACTTGCTGTTAAGTGAATTAATGCTGCTGAACAATGAAGGAATGAAACTGCGACTTAGTGATCTGAGGATTCATGCTGCTAAAAAACAAAGCAATGAAACTGATGAAGAAAATGAAGTGAGACTTTAAACATCTGAGAATTGAAATCCCGGGGCGAAGTCCGGTATTTAAGCTAGTATATATATAGAAATGTGAAGGTGTAAATAAAGATTTGGAAGGAAAAGATATCTTAGTTTTGGATTCTAAGAGAAACCAAGGGCACACA
Organism: Ambystoma mexicanum; assembly: GCF_040938575.1. Classification (NCBI taxonomy): domain Eukaryota; kingdom Metazoa; phylum Chordata; class Amphibia; order Caudata; family Ambystomatidae; genus Ambystoma; species Ambystoma mexicanum. Next base: position 56,736,089 of record NC_090929.1, on the reverse strand, counting down.
CTACACTCCAATTGGGGTCATTTTTAGAGATACCTGAAGCCAAGATGAAGAGTGAGTGTCACACTCCAAAATGGATTAAAGTTGAGACGGGATATGTCTGCTAAAGAGATAATAAAACAAGATGCCCATGGAATTATGTGCACATTTCTTTTGGGAGGGATATATCTGAGTCAATTTGAAATATGTAAATATTCTTTAAGTGGTTGTTGTGTTTTGTCATGTACCAGTCATGGCTTTTTTTATGTGTGTGTTTGGTGTTTTGTGATGCATCATTCTTTATGTGTTGAACCTAAAGCAAGCAATCTTTTTTTTTGTCAAGGGAGTTCATTTTCTTTTTTGTTTATTAAAACAAGCAAATGCAGTTTTGCTCATGATGGGCCTACAAAAGTTTTAAATGAATAATCAAGGCAATAGCCCGGCTTTGTATTTTTATAAACTTAAGTTGCAGATGAAGGAGGTTTGAAAGAGATAGCATTTTCTCTGTGAGGAAATTCAGTGTATTGTGGAAATTATAGTTGTGCCAAGCAGAGAGTCAAAATAATATTTATGTGCTTTGCTTGTGTGCAGACAGCCTGCATTCTTTAGGAAATGAAGGTTGTTCGTTGGCCGCATTTGTAGAATATAACATTGCTGTGTTTCTGGACTTCAAAGAAGGACTTTGGTAAAGAAAAAAAGATGGTATTTCTGTTCCTGTACACAGTCTACTAAATTCAAAGGAAGATTGTTTTTATTATGTGAGCGCGAAAAATAACTGAGCAGGCTGCATTCCTTAAATGAAAGAGACAAACAGGGGCTGAATGATAGATAATGTTGTAATGAAAAATGAGGGAAATATATTTTGCTTTAGCTGGCAGTTATTAGGTGTTAGTTTAAGTATGAAAGATGACACGTTTGAAAAAGCAGTATTGGTGGACCTTTTAAATGAGACAGAGAGTAAGTGGCATAGATGCATTTATGTATAGGATGTCTTTTTTAAATATATGAAGAACAAGTGCTATGAAATAGGTTAATGTAAAAAGGATGAATCCTTTTAAACGGTGTAAGCTGAGGCATGAAAAAAGAAATGTGTATATGTGAGTAGAATTAATAAGAATGAGTAGGGCTAGAGATGATATATATGTGAGCAAGCATATAATTAGTGTAGATTATGAATAAAGGCAGGTTTTCAAGATTTGTAATTTTTTGTTTTTTTTAAATTAAGTAATATGTTGTGTAATAATCAAAGCTCCTTAGTCATGGTGGGTAGGTTCCACGGGTAAGCTTTATTCCAGTTACATTAAGATGGTAAACATGTACCACTGGGTCCTATCACCCAGGCTGGGCCTCTCCCACTGGCATTTACTGGAACCTTCAGGACAGGCATTCCTACACTAACAACCAAACCTTCTCTCAGACACACCAACATTCTCTCATGCATTCCCAAGCACATGCATTCACACCAAGCACAATCCAACATGTTGCATATAATTGCAAAGTGATTTTGGACTGACATTGTCAGTAGAGAGAGTATTAAAATGGGTGTGGTCATATATTTTGAAAACATGTATTTTTAATTTAGAGCTTTAAGTGAAGCAGGGGCTCAGTGCCACTCTCATTGAAATAGTATTTTAGAGCCAGGACTCATTAAATTAACTTTCATTTGTATGGTTTCTTATGAGATATGTTAATAATATTGGTGTTTTTTTGAGTAGAGGATGTGAATTTTTGTTTGATTCAACAACACCAGTTTAAGCAATTGGAAATTCAATGTTTTTTAAAGGAAAACAAAAATAAGAGATTTGTTTTTTGTTATGTGTTATGTTGAGATCTTGCCCCTGGGACGCCTTTGATATGTATGGGATTGTAAGGTATATGGACCCCTGTTTTTTTGATTTGGTAAGGGTCTATACTTTTGAGTATTCTTTGTTTTGGCCAAAATGTTATGAATGATTAACCATATTTGGAGAAAATCTTTTCACACTAGAATATGTCCCCATTCATTACTCATATATAAATTAGATTGTCCTCATTAGATGATTTAAAAAAAAAGAATACACAAGTCACTTCCAATTTTAAGGTTGTATTAGTTATTTGGGATTTTTTGGGGCTATGCCTGATACTTTTTTTAAGGACCCGATCATAGACATTTTATTAACACACATCAGAGCCCCCTGATTTATTTAATCCTCTGTAATCATTGTAGGTACCTTTATTAGTAATAGAAACACTTGTGTATAGGCATCTTGAAACACATGTGTATAGGTGCGTTATAAATACCATCTCATATCATATCATATCATAGATGGTGCATTTGTAAAAGGCATATACTGTAAGTGTGAACAGGGTAGTCACACAGATAACGGAGAAAGCCATGTTGAGCAATGGAAAGAAACCATGTTTAAAGCTTAGCCACATTATTGCAAAGTAATTTGAAAAGGGGAAGGTGCCTTGCACAAGGGTTTTCCAACATATAATGAATGAGCACAGGGAGGCATTGTGTTAGTAGCATAGAAATGACTGCAACACCTGGAAGGGCTCTTAAATGTGTCAGTACATTATCAAATTGAAGAGCAGATGTACAAAGTTTATTTTCATAGGATTTATAACAATAAGAAAGCAAGGAAGTTTGTCAAAAGAAGGCAATGGGAAAGTGATTGAGAAAGGAGAGGGAGAGAAATCGAGGCAAGAAAAGAAACAGGCATGGGAGAGCAGGAGTGTGATAGAGATTGAAATGAAGGCACAGGAGAGTGCTCCACGTAACCAGACAATGAAGACACTGGTCAGAAGAATAACCAAGGACAGAAAGAGGAGGGACAGCACACCCCCACTGCAAAGCACAGAACAATTGAAAATTATGCCCAGGATCACACATGGTGCCAGGCATGTGCCGAGAGTAAAATACACATGTAAATGCAAATTACACAACAAAGAAGCGTAATGCAACAGCAGGTGATACCAGATCTGGCACGGCAAACATTTACATGAGTACAGCAGGAATAAGCAAAATTATAAGCACTTTTTTCAGTAGCACCATGAAATGTGCATGCACTGACACAAACATTTGTATTCAGAATGGGGGAAGTAATAGCAATGGGATGGGGGAAGTAATAGCAATGGGATGGGGGAAGTAATAGCAATGGGAGGGAGCACTCTTACCAGCACAAGATTGAACTCTCACACACCACAGGATAAGGGTGCCTGATCTTTTTATACCATTACTACATTTTCCGCAACATATCAACAGATATATTGGGGAAGCGATTTCAGTAATTGGCCAGGGGATAAAATGCACTATTGTAGGGATTAATTACATAATTACACAAGAAGTCACATTAGTATTTTGAGGCCAGGGAATATAAAGGGGTGTGTCATTAGGCCAAAGACGTATTTTTTATGGATCACACACCCTGATTAGCATGGCTTTCAAGAATAAAGGCCAGATTGTTAGGATTACCTTCAGAGTTTCTATTTAGATAACCCATACCCAGGGATGAGAAAGAAGCACCTGTGAATGCAAGCAATGCTAGGAGCTGCAACAATGAGGGAATACAACTGAAGAACAGTGAGGTCTCTTGGTGAAGAACACAGATAGATTAATTTTACAAACAAAGACTGTTAAATGGAAGTTTATTCAGCATTTAAAGGATTTAAAACAGAAATAAGGAGGATTTGGCAAGTGCTGGGCATGTTATGGACCAGTAGTACTTATGATCAGTGATTTACTGAAGAAGTGAAGAGGAGGGGAACTTGGAGATGTGGAAAGAGGACATCATGCACACCATTTGGAAAAACAGGGGTATCAGGTTATGGTTTTGGCATGTAATGACCATAAAGAGGGGGGAGCGACATACACACAGACACATACACACATACCCTGAACATATATATACCCCCCACAATGGTAGACAATATTCCCACATTGCAAGTATAGTGCCAACTTATGCAATAGTAACCCCATGTCCTGCTAAACACAACATAAGAGAACACAAAGTGCATATCATTTAGTAGTATATTTGGAGCATTTTTACATTTATAGGGGAGTGGTCACAAGATGTAAAAGGACACACAATAGCATGCAACTGTCAAGTTAAGGAAGGAAGGGTTACAAGGAAATACACAATGAGAGAACTCCTGTCAGTAATAATAATAATAATAATAGAACATTGTAGGAGAGTGAGTAACAAGAACATTATTATATCTATCAATATATATGTTTATGTAAAATGTTGATTTATATTATAAAAAACACAATGTCATTTTTGAAACACATATGTGGCCTTAGTGGAGTATAGTGATACAATTTGAAGAAACATTATGAGAAAAGGTAAGTACGATTGGATAAAAGAGGGGGTGAATAAAGAGAGAAAAGGTAGGTACCTGTGGACATAGGGAGTGTGTGGTTCTCCTCATTGATTGTTAGGAAAGAGGACCCAGGTGAGTACAAGTTAAAGATAGTGAGGCATACAGTAGTTTCAAACTGTCTGCATTTCTCCTAAGTAGAGTGTAGTTAGGTATAGGTAAAAGTATAGTATATATATAAGTATGGCCAAACAAATGCAACAAATAAATAAATAAATACCTAGTGAAGAAGGTAGAGAAGACTCCTGGGTGTACGAAGGTGGAGTAATCCTTTTATGATTCTGTCAATGAAAAGTGTTGAAAGTATTTTTGATATATGTTATGTTTTAATAGGTATCCGGTCATTGCATTGACAACCAAAGCATCGACAGCCAAACCATCTAAAAAAAAACATCTAAAAAAAAGCATCTAATGCATTTTATTTTTAGTTGGAAAAGGTTTTAGTTTAATAAAAATGGGTTTTAAAGGTTAAAAAAAGGGGAATGGGGGACCCCCCATTAAAAAGAATACATTTAAAGGAATGCATTAGATGCTTTTTTAGATTTGTTTTTAGATGTTATGGCATTAGATGCTTTGGCTGTCAATGGAATGACTATTAACCGTTTTAATAAAGGAAAAAATAAATAGTGGGCCATGAAAATAGACTGATAGACGAATATTGTATGCATATATGTGCCACTTGCATGCACTTAAATAGCACACACGCTTCTTTTCAGCATCACAGGTAGGCATATTAGAGTAGGAAGGGCAACACTAAGGGCCTCATTATGAGTTTGGAGGCAGCCATGCCCTTAACAAGGGCATGGCTGCCTCCAAACTTGGGTCCGGGTCCGGGTTCCTTGAACGAGGAATTACCGGGCCATTCCAACCTTGGCTGACCCGGTAATTCCTCATTCAATATATCCATCCCCATTCCCATAGGGCTCAATGGGAAGGGGGAGGGAGCTAACAACGGGCCTATTAATAACGGGCCCATTGTTAGCTCCCTGGTCCCCTTGTGGGACCCGCAAAGGACGTCTGGTCTGGCCAGATGCCCAGAGCGTGACCCGCAAGGGGACTTCGTAATAGGGCGGAATGGGTTTAATGGCTATGGCACCTTTACCGGCGCCGTTAAACCCATTCCGCCAGGGTCCTAATGAGGCCCTAAGGGTTAATTGTATTTCAACAGAATAAACACAGTAAAGAAAGAAGAGACTGTGGTCCGGCAACATCAGGTGAAGGACTACAAAAAGAAAAGTGCAGAGAGTATTATTAGTAAAACTAAAAGCGCTAAAAGCACACCTGCCAACACATCTACATGAAAAAGATAAAGCATAGTGCACCATTGCCTCTACTTTAAGAAAATGAGATTGCGTTCTACCTGGCCATGGACATAAATAGAAGACCCCAGCATCATCCCATTAAGGAAATGTACAGCGGCAAGGATAATGCCCTACATGCAGACAGGAGAAAACGTACTAAAAGGAAAGTACAGCGGCAATGCCCTACATGCAGACAGGAGAAAACGTACTGAAAGGAAAGTACAGCGGCAATGCCCTACATGCAGACAGGAGAAAACGTACTAAAAGGAAAGTACAGCGGCAAGGATAATGCCCTACATGCAGACAGGAGAAAACGTACTAAAAGGAAAGTACAGCGGCAATGCCCTACATGCAGACAGGAGACAACGTACTAAAAGGAAAGTACAGCGGCAATGCCCTACATGCAGACAGGAGAAAACGTACTAAAAGGAAAGTACAGCGGCAATGCCATACATGCAGACAGGAGAAAACGTACTAAAAGGAAAGTACAGCGGCAATGCCCTACATGCAGACAGGAGAAAACGTACTAAAAGGAAAGTACAGCGGCAATGCCCTACATGCAGACAGGAGAAAACGTACTAAAAGGAAAGTACAGCGGCAATGCCCTACATGCAGACAGGAGAAAACGTACTAAAAGGAAAGTACAGCGGCAATGCCCTACATGCAGACAGGAGAAAACATACTAAAAGGAAAGTACAGCGGCAATGCCCTACATGCAGACAGGAGAAAACGTACTAAAAGGAAAGTACAGCGGCAATGCCCTACATGCAGACAGGAGAAAACGTACTAAAAGGAAAGTACAGCGGCAATGCCCTACATGCAGACAGGAGAAAACGTACTAAAAGGAAAGTACAGTGTACTTTGTTAGTATATCATGACTTTTGCCTCCATTTTTGGTTTCTACAGGAAGTGAATGACATTTTATCCATGGATGCACCAAGAAGAAAGAAGAAGAGCGGCCGAAGAAGAAGACTGTTCCTTTTCTGTCATTGTTGGTTTTGTCTTGTTGTATGTTTTGTATTGTATTATTTTGATTATATAGAAGGGGACTATTTAACCCCAGTAGTGTTAAAAACGACACAACCGTTTACAATAAGTTCTATCAAGAATAGAGGAGAAATGTTTCCTTTTTCAATTAAGAAAAGCATTTGGAGATGACATTTGAGCTCAGCACGGCACCAAGAAGGACAAAATAGGGTGTGAACCTATGAAGTGGGTGGGTCAAGTGAGGCTAAAACAACACATGTGTGTGCTTTTTGGTCCTATGTTACAGGCACACCCAGGTATAGATAAACACAGGTGACACTGAGGTATGTACTAGAGGGAGGAGAAGCAGCCATTCAATTCAATTAAAGAAGAGGGCATTTAGTAGCAAGCATTCTAGGAGGTAGGAGTACTTTAAAGAAATAAAAGCATTGAAGTAGTAAGGCTTATATTTTAGGAGGAAGTGCTGATCATAAAATTCACGTATTTTTCAAGAATCTCAACCAGTTTTGTATATTAAAGATGTACAGAGAACACCTGCACTTCAAGTGACCTCTGCACACAAGCCTATGAGCAGGGGGACAGGCCCTAAAAATGTCATAAAAAGGGCATATGGGACCAGTCAGACGCTCGTTGCTGCTGAATTGAAGGAAAGAAGAAGAAGAAAAATGTATGGACTCCCCATCCTTATGTCCCCAATTATGACAATGTCCCCTTCACTGACTCTTTTACTCAAGTAGACAGTGGGCATAATTTTAAGTATGGCGGAGCAGGAACGAATTGGTGGTAATGGAATTACTGCCAATGTTCCCGCTCCGCCATACTACGAGTATGGCCCTGGAGTGGAGGATTTACCTCCAGCATCATGCCAAAAATAAAGCAGTGATGGACTGATGAAAGATCTGGGAACTTGAAATGGAGAAAAAATGAGAACCCGATGGAAGATGTTGTAATGGAAGTTAAGCGAGATGATGGCCAGAAAAGGAAAGCCAAGCAGCTGGCAAATGGGACATGGACAAAGGAAGTGTTGCGGGGTGGAGAGGAGAAAGAATGTGGGTATACAAATGTTTACTTAATAGCCTACTACCTACAGGGAAAAAGAGGAAAAGAGGAGAGCGGAAAACAAAAATTAATGAAAGAGCTGGGGGGTCCCCTAAGGAGAAAATATACAAATGCAGTTTAACGATATATCCTGATTCTCGTAGTGGCAGGATCACTCACTGTGCATGTAAATGAACATTTAATCGGATAACAGCGGTGGGAACATGATGTAAGTCAACAATGTTACTTTCTGGGGATTCATAAATACACACAAATAATAGAAGAGGTCAAAATGTGCCTCCCCTTTGAAAAATAAGGATACATATACAATAGATTAGAAAAATATAACATGAATGGAGACACTATTGGCCCTTTAGGAGTGTCTTTCACGATACTTCCCATATTTGAGATAGAACACTGAGTTTAGGGGGTGTGATTTAGATAGGGATGCATTGGTACATTGCACGCGGGGGAGGATAAATAACAATGATGTGGTCAAATATATCGACCAGAGAGGGAATGTAGAGGAGTAGATTCTCTCTCTCTCTGGCAATAGACAGGTGACAATGTCATTTTCTGCATGTGTCCCGCCATCCCGTCCAACATTGTAAAAGTCAGAATGATTGGTCACTGAGGCAGCCGGGCTGCCCTTATTATAGGCAGGTACATTAGAAAATAGGTGACACTGCACACAATTAAGGAATCACAAAACATAAAGAAATGCTTACATTGCGCACAACATACAAAATATAGAACACTACTCCCTCTGAAATAAGAAATATCACCCACACTCAATAGACAGTGGAAGAATATCACAGAATAAGGCCCATAGCAATGGCAAAAGGATCCATTCCTTTCAAAATGAATGCCACATACTGTATTCAAAATGGCCACAGGCCTCAAAGCCCCATGAAGATTTAGAAGTGTTGAGCAAACAGAAAATATAGTGCTGTGTGCAAACTCAGGAACAGAGTGCATTGGGCAGAAGGCAATGTGCAGTGATTCAGCAGTCTAAACAGCATAAGAGATGGTTTTTAACAGTGTTGCTTACAAATGAAGCTGACATAAAATCAGAGAAAATATAACAAAGGGGGATTAGCCAATAAGAAACTAGGCTGTGTCTTGGACACAGTGTGCTAGGAAGTCTGAAGCAATGTGTAATTTCCAAAACCTGCTTCTTACAGTTTTAAGGTTGTGAAATATATCTCGTGGTTTAGGTAAATTTGGAAAAACAACCAGTCATTATGATCAGCATACATGAGGTCAGTGTGACAGAAAATTATCATGTCTTTCAGGAAGTGTTTATATCCAATGAAAAGGATCAGTACACTTTGTAGAAACATGACCAATTGCATTATAAGGTTCATATTAGAACAGAACTGATGGAATATTTAAAAATCTATAAAACCATGATGGATGCAGAAATGCAGTGATATTGTAGAGGAGGTCCCAGATATGGCCTGCACACCAGCAACACATTTTGAAGTGCCAATGACCAGACAACCATGGGCAGTATGGTATTCATTGAGACAACCGTATCAGCAGCTGACACGAACTGGAGACTACTTACAAACTGTCCCAGAAGATACCCAAAGGGCCTTAATTGAAGGTGAATGGTGACGACACAAGGGCCCGGACAGACTCACTGACGAAAGAAACGGCAACCAAAATGGTGACACACAAAGACGAAATGTGTGAAAATAACATATAGACATAGAAGAAGAGACAATGTTGAAATACAAAGAAACGTAACTATAATGCAGGATGAACGTATGCAGCTAGCTAATGCCTGTACATAGGCTTGGAACGCAAGAAGCTAAGAAAACGGTGCGGCTTGCTATGCTTAGTAGAAGAATAGAGCGCAAGCACCAACAATATATCTACCTCAACGAAGCACATTATATAAGTGTGAGTCCGCTTTATACAATAGAAGAATTAACCCAGGTTGTTAAGGGTCAAAACAGGCCAGGATTCAGGTTCCAGCCAAAGGCAAGACGAGAGGCCAGAATTGAAACTCAGCAAGAGGCAGCTTGTGCCTGGGAAGTCGAGGTCAAACCAAGTGAGGGAGGCAGACACTAACTTCAGAGAATCGAAATTAAAGAACAGAGCAGCCTGCCCCGCGAAGGTCGAGATAAGGAGGCCCAGGCAGGAGGCGGGACTAAAAGAGAATTAAATGCACAAATAGAAGGAAAAGGAAGTAGATTCACGGTGTACTAACACGTGACCAGCCAAGAGCAAAGAGGTACCAACGACTGATGTCACCCAAAAGCAGAATATAGCATAACTTTTCCTGACAAGAAGCTACAGTTTCGAGGCCATCCTCAGCCAACTAATTGACACATAGCCCTAAAGTACTGATTGATGGAAGGGAGGCAGGGTGAACCATGGGGCATGCCGCATCTGGGTGACCATTCTATGCTGCTAATTAAAGTGGAGATTTATGCTTAGGGTTGTACCAGCCCAATCACAGTGGACCAAATAATCTAAGGTCCTATAGATAGTAGAACCAATGGGACGTCATACTTTTAGTGACGTCTACATGAGTAATGTTAGAGGGATGGGCATAGACGCCCACCCGATAAGAGTTAACCAATCCTCACGCTCTGTTATCATATACAGATATAGCACCTATACTTAAGTTACCTTTTCCAACCAATAGACTTGCATGACACACTTATGAGTGTTACACATCAATTATGATGAATTTTAGCTATAACTATTGCTGTTGAATGAAGATTGTTGGGGGTTGAAGCGAGACGGGCGATCGCATCACTGTTGATTTCCATGTTCCCCGTTTTTTGTACTTGTCATTAAACAGACTTCCCTTTGCCAAACCATTGAGTTGTCCTTATTGATTGGTGTTGGAGTAAGAAAATCCTGCACCCCATCCAACTCAAGGTGCAGCTATCTCGTCTTAAAGTACTAGAGGGTGAGCTCTGATCCTATGGGCCCGTTTGAGGTCACTCCACCCTCCTGTACACTTGGTAGCAGAGAGGATGGTTTTGACTATCAATTATTGATTATTGATTAAAATAAGACACCTATTGACCATCACAAAGTAACTCTAGGTCTTCGGCAATATCACGAGTCCTTCGCCATTTGGCTGAGTAGACTGTGAAGCTTCTCGTGGACATTGGTAGTATAAATTGATCCAAAACTGCAGTGGGCCTGAAGGGACCCGTTTTAAAAACATAACCCTTCCCATTCCTACGGGCAGCGGATCAGGCGAAAGACTGAAGGAGGCGGTAATGGAGGCAGTGATCCCGAGGGTCCAGAGAGGAACAATGCGAACAGTGAGTGAAACAAAAATGTGATGTTTTGGCAAATGTCATAGGCTTTGGAACAAGTAAGGGAAAAGGTAACGGAGGGAGGTGGAAAAAAACAAAATAATTAGAAGTAGAGAAGACTGTATATATATAAGGGGATAATGACTCGAGAATAATTGAATAAATAGCAGTTACCTGGGTAGACACCCGAGAAGAGAGAGGATACCGGTGCGGACACCTGAGAAGAGAGAGGATACCAGGGCGGACACCTAAGAAAGAGAGAGGATACGCCTTATTCCTGTGCTTTAATATAGCGGTCAGAAGAAGCATGAACTCAGAGCCCCACATACTAGGGGACGACTAGGCTACCTCCACGTTTAAAGACGTCATGAACGGGGTTCGTTTAAACTCTATATCGGGTTAAAAATTAGAGGCAGAGATATTTGTGTCCAGCTGGTGTCTGTCTAGTCTGTTAAATGTCTGTCGTACATGTTCTGTTATGTATCACATGTAAGGAATTTTGTCTCTTTGTTGTTTAGAACTGATTAGGATTTTATGAGATTCTATAGTTGAGAGGGAATCGCACACAAAATGATGTTTTTGAGTAAATTGGTGAGATAAAAAGTTTTTGGGGCGGAAAAAATTGGATTGGAGCTCGCAGTGTTTGGTGCTCGCTCATACTGTTGGCGGTGTTAAAGTTGCATGAAAGCATTGAAAAGTGTCGTACAAGAGGAAAATAGAACAGATCTAAGCATGGAAGACATTACACCGTTAGCGCATTTATGTAGGCAACTGCCGAAACATGCACCCAAGCTTAAGAAATATAGCACTGAGTGGGTTAAGGGTACCGCCCACAAGATGTTTATGCCGTGGCCACAAAATGGGTCCTTATCTGTCTTACAGCATATGACAACTTACTTGCATGCCACATATACAGGCAAGAAGCTACAAAAATGCCTCGCTGTTCTAGATCTTTGGAACATGTTTGAACAGTCAAAGGAGGAAGAGCCACCTACAGACTGGATATTAAATGTATGCACAGACCGCAACACCTGCCTCGTCTGAAGCAGAAACCAGGGGAAGTAAACCTAAGGGACTCTTCCCATTGAGAGAGCTTAAAGCAGCCACAGGGTATAGCAACCCCGCATATGAGTCACCCACATACAGTAGTGACGAAAATCAAGGGAAGGATAAGGGCAAGAATCTCACCTCTGCAATGAGAGAGGCAATGATGAAAGAAAGGATCAGGCACAGACAAGTGCATCTCTCGATAAGGAGAGAGAGGGAAAGAAGTGGAAAGGAAGTGAAAGCAGAACTGATGAGATAGCATCCGCAAAAGACGAATGGATGGGAGGACAAATATTATTTAAACTCGATGGAAAAGGAAGTGATGATGTGAGACCTAAAGAGAGGTTAGATGAGGCACAGAGGAGGGAGAAAGAGAAGGAGTTAAGGGATGAAAGGATAAGAAGGAAAGATAGGCTGAGGCGAGAACAGCTATATAATGAAGAGCAAGAAAAGCAGCTCGATCGCAAACAGAGAGCAGCCTATGACCACAACAGACAGAAACAGCAAAGGTTAGAAGAAGAGCAAAGGGTACGTGAAAAGAGGATAAGGAGACAAAGAGATGAGGAATTTCAAAGGGCAGATGAATGTAGAAATGAAAGGAGAAGGGAAGAAATTAAGGTCAGAGAAGAGGCGAGGAAACGCAAAGAATTTGATGATGATATTGAACGTAAGGGCAGACAGAGGGCACGTGATCTCGAATATTTGGAGAGGGAAGGTAAAAAACCTGATCCAGTTGTAGACTGGGAAGACATTGAAGAATTCTTTCCTGCGTATGACTCAGTACCAGGCACGGCTAGGGCAAATATCGAAGATGAATTTGACACCAGAAGCATCGGCGATACGATCGATAAAATGTATGATGAAATGGGGCTAGAACAAATATCCCAAGGAGAGGGGAAAGACGAGCGCTTGGAAAGCACTCAGCTGTATGACACTGAGGATGTTGCCCGAAGTAGTGGGAGTTGGAAGCTGTCCCTGGACAGATTAGAAATCAGTAAAAATGATGATGACACAAGGAGTTGCGTGAATTGGAAACAATCAATGTCTGACTACGGAGAGGAGACGGGGCACAAGGCAAATGAAGAAGGGAGACGGTGCGAAAAACGGCTCCCAATGGACAAAGTGGTATGATGGTCAGACGCTAGCGAGTCTGCCTCGAGGACATCAGAGTCTGCTGCACAGTCTAACCGGCATGAAGGAACACCCCATGGTCAGAGGGGGGTGTCAGCACATGCCTATGTAGACAGATTGAGGACATTGCCAGGTAGACGGTGAGGCGGGAATATCACCCCTGCGATAGACAGGAGAGCTATGAGAGAAGAGAAAGAAGGCCGCACATTCCAATTTCCACTACTAGAAAAGGGGGGAGCAAGGCCATAATATATTCCATGGCCACAAATGGATCGAGAAAACCTGAAAAACAAGCTTCTAATGCTGACATCAGGAGCCGGGAAGTGGATACATGAGTTCGAGAAAATGACGGGGGGGAGTCATGCTCACAATAGGGGACATTAAACGTCTCCTGATCTCCATACTTGATGAGAGAGCAGATGATGTGTGGACACGGGCAGGGTACCCTGGTGTAACCACAATTAACACTGGACACGACGGAGCGCCATTTAACAATTGCACAGCAGCAGCATGGAAAGCGCTACGAGTGCTTTACCCAGACACTTCCAATATGGGAGCTATAATGACTCGAAAAATGAAGGAGTCAGAAGATCCAATAATTTATATCCAGAATTTCCAAGATGCGTGGATACTTGAAACACATGAATCTTGGACGAAATCTATACCGGTCTTCTACCACATATTGTGCCAAAGGTTGCCAGAACCAGTGCAGAAACAGCTCAAGAAATTGGTAGGAGTTGAGGCTAAACTTTCGGCTGAAATACAGTTAACTATCACACATTACTGTAGATTGTTACAAGAAAAAAATCAAAAAAAGGAGGCAACTCGAAAGGTTGAGGAAGCGAAGCTGGTGCAAAAGAAATGATCAAAGTATGCTCTCGAAGGAGCCATGCTAACTAACCCAGCTGAACAGAACATACAACAGGTGGCTAACCCACAGCAGAATAACCAGGGTAATGTAGGACTGTACCCGAGGGGAAGCGGATTTAGAGGAAGAGAATGGCAGAGCAATCAGGGAGGTTTCCAAGGTAATCAATGAGGCTTTCAAAACATGCAAATGGGTAATCCAGATATGTCAAATGGGCAAATAATCCAAGCACCGCCAGTATGTTGGCTGTGTGGAATGACAGGGCATTTGGCGCGCACGTGCAGAAGTCAAGGCGCGTGGCAAAATAGCCAAGGAATGGGAGCAGGCACGGCGAATCCACCTGCAGTCTCACAACAGGGCGGTGCACAGAATCACACAGTGCAGCAGCAAGCACCAGGCGTGCAGCAAGGTGCGCAGCAAGGGGTTCAACCACCGAACATGGTAAATTTGCCACAAGGATAATCCCAACAGGCACCACAACAACCTTTTCAGGGCACAGACTCCGGAAGGGGAGGCATTCCTGGGAATGGAGAAAATCCACAAGTATACAGTGGGCCAAACTTATATATGAATTAGGACAGCTCACTGGGAATCCTGATGTGCTCTATCCTATCAGTGACACCAGACCCTAATAGAGATCCTAGGGTGAATGCCGTCATAGGGGGTAAAGACTATTCCTTCCTAGTTGACACGGGTGCAACACGCTCATGCATACGAGAAGGCAAGTTTTCCTTGTCCGGCGAGGCCATAGATACTCAGAGTTTCAGAGGAGCTCACAGTCGAGTTCCCTTTACAGACGCACTCCCACTCTCTGTAGGAGAGTGCGAAATTAATGTACCTTTGTTGTATTTACGTCAGACCTCAGTAAACATTTTCGGTTGCGACTTAATGACAAAATTGAATATGACAATCTCATTCACGGAGGAGGGCATAGTATGCTCGACTCCAGGAATGCATTATTCAAACGTGTGCAAAATGATTAGAGCATATTCAGGACACATAGCCATGAAAGCTATACCGCTGGAGCCAGAAATGTTCGCATATGGCATGCGTGTACTTATGGCGGGATTGCCAGGCCTTGCAGACAAGGTCATGAGAACCCCTGATGAGTTTTTATTCAGACCAAGAATACCTATGCACGAAGAGGAGGGGCAAGTATTTCCCTTGATGATACATGCTGCAGCAGTGCGAGGGAAAGTAGCATTGGTCGAAGGCTACGATGATGAAGGCAGACAATGATGCGCGATTATCGCCATTGAAGAAGGGTATCGAGTGACTGACGTCACTGATGACGATCTGTTTGAAGAGCAACCAGACTCAGAAGAGACAAGGGTGTAAGTGAGTCTCATCTTTTGGGTAAAAATGATCAAAAGAGAAGTGCCTCAGAGAATGATGTTGGCGCTGATACGTCCGGAATACTTTGATGACGACATGGCCCAGGTGCCTGTGTCAGTATGGACTACAGGACCCTATAATGAAGGCCTCCTGAAGGGGGTGGGAGAAAATTAAACTGAAACCAGGAGCAATTTTACAGAGAGCCCGACAATATCCCATGTCCAGAGAGGCGGATGAAGGGATCGTGAAGACAATTTCCGCCATGATGGACCAGGGCACCTTAGTGACGTCAGAGTCTCCATGTAATATAGTGATTAATCCTGTCAAAAAATCAAAGGGAGGGTCTTGGTGTTTAATCCAGGATTTACGAGCATTAAACAATATTGTTGAGGTCGAGTTCCCTCTAGTCCCTACCCCGTCTACAATCCTATGTAATATACCCATCGAGGCAAAATATTTCACAGTGATTGACATGAAAAACGCCTTTTTCTCAATCCCGTTGCACCATTATTCACAAGCTCCGATGTCATTTACGTTCAGACAAATGCGTCTGAAAAGCACGAGTTTGCCACAGGGATACTGTGAGTCCCCGCCCATTTTCAACAGAGTCCTACAGATGGACCTAAGCAATATTGAATTAGAAAGTGTCGTCTTGCAGTATGTGGATGACATCTTAATCTGCAGCACCACAGAGTAGCAATGCAGGCATGATTCTGTTCAGCTATTGACTATACTGGCTGAGAAAGGATATAAGGTTGACAAGGTAAAGTTACAATATTGTCAACAGGAGGTGCTATACATAGGCCAGCTAATCTCACATGAAGGAAAAAAGGTGACCCCAGAAAGGGCTGAAGCCATTTTGAACACGGCTAAGCCAAACACGATAAAGCAAATGCAGAGCTTTCTAGGCCTGTGTAACTATGTTAGAGCGTGGGTTTTCGATTACAGCTCGTATACCAAGTCCTTGTTACAGGCCCTAAAGAAGGCCCAGGTGACAAAGGAAAAGATTGAATGGTCTGAGGCGATGGAAAAAGGGTTTGCAGAACTCAAGTGAGCGATTTGTATGGCCCAGTTCCCGGAATTACTAATTATGCAGAGGAATTCTACCTGTTCTCCCACACAGATGGCAGCGTTATGACGGCAGTGCTCGCTCAAAGAACCTCGTTGGGGTACAAGCCCCAGGCATATTACAGTGGGAACCTGGACCCAGTAATGAGAGGCCAATTCGCATGCGAACAAAGTTTAGCTGCCTCAGCTTTCGACATAGAGAAGGCGACAAACATTGTAATGGGATGTTCCATGACTTTAGACGTTGAACACTCATTATTTGCCATTTTAGAGAAACCAAAGGGCACATTGACATCTCAGAGAGCTTCTGCTTATGAAGTGATCATATCAAATCCATCCATCAAAATATTTCGATGTAAAATAGTTAACCCAGCTACATTCATATCAGAGCCAGTCACTGAAGGGGAGCCGATACCTGACTGTGCAAACTATGAAGAATTCTATGATGAAATCCCCAGGGTAAAGGAAAATGCCCTGGCAGGAGGAGAGATCGTTTTTATTGACGATTCTTCAAGAATCTATTAAGAATACGGACAAAGATATACATGCGTTGCTGTAATGAAACACGTAGCGAACAGCGAATTTCGAGTACTTGTCAGTGCATGAATACCATCTCATTACTCAGCACAGGCTGCAGAATTATTGGCATTGATACTCGCCATTGAGAATCACGCAGACCAGAAAGTAACAGTGTACAGCGACTCCGCCTATGTAACGTCAAAAGTGCTCGCAGGTTTAGCGTGCTGGAAAAGGAGGGGCTACCTCCGAGCAGACGGCACACCAGTGCAGCACGCAGGCTTATTGGACAGGCTGATTAAGGCACTACAGCTCCCAGTGGGCATAGCGGTCGTCAAATGCGCCACCCATACAAAAGGGATAGATTTTGTGTCACGGTGAAATCACGCAGCAGACATGGAAGCCAGGCGGATGGCATCCAAAAATGAAACGGTTATGGAAGTGGAAGTGGCGTGCACCCATGAGGGAATGATGGTGGCACGGACCACACCTGAAGCCTATAGCAATCTGGGGCAGACACAACTAATGGAGATTCAAGGATAGGCACCACAAGACGAGAAGAACCTGTGGAAATGTCGAGGGTGTTCCATAAACCCTTCTGAAGGATTGTGGCGGCAGGACAGCGCTGGTAAACCAGTAATACCTGTAGCCTTACTAAAAATAGTGTTGGAACAGTTACACTACCCAATACATATGTCAAAAGAGAATCTAGCAGCAACGCTTGCGGAAGACTGGTTCATACCGAATTTAGCTGAGCATGTTGCATTCTTTATGGTGAACTGCATTATCTGTCAGCAATTCACCACTGGGCACACATTAAAAGTAATGAGAGGAGTCATCCCAGGGCCAAATGGGCCCTTTCAGCATCTGCATGTCGATTACGTCGACATGATTCAAGTATGTAACGGGTACAGATACTTAATTGTTGTGGTGTGTCCATTCTCTAGATGGATAGCAGCAGGTCCATGTACACACCCAAACTCTACCTATGTGGCCAATTCTTTAGTGAGGGAAGTGTTCCCTAGGTGGGGGGGGTGTGAAGTAATGAGATCAGATAATGGGGCACATTTTGTAAATGCAGTCTTTCAGCAGATTAGCTTGTTGCTTGGTATAAGGCACAAGTTCTCATCGGCGTATCATCCAGAAGGTAATGGGTTCTGTGAGAGGCTCAATGGCTTGTTAAAGGAAAGGATAGCCAAGTTGAAGCTAACTCTACAGAAGGGATGGTTGCACTGCCTTCCATTGGCATTGTATGCTCTTCGGAACCAACCAGGCTCCGACCATCATCTTACACCGCACAAGATAGTCATAGTAAGGAGAATGAATACTCCCCTAACCCCTCGAGACAGAGCTAGATGTGATGCCCAGCCAACCCAAGATGTCCTGGGATCCAAAATGCAAAAGTACCTGAACTGCATGACATCCAGACTTACTGTAATTTCAGACCAGCTGCAGCGACGACGAAAAGGGTACAGCACAACACAAAACACAGAGGAGGACGATGCAACAGACCCAGCTCAAGGTCTACGTGTTCGACATGTCTTCCCTGGAGATGCTGTGTTGGTCAAGAACCATACGAGGAAAAGATGGGACGAGCCAAGATTCAATGGTCCTTTCATCGTGGAGGACTGCACTCCGTCAGCTGTGAAACTACTGGGCAGGAGAGCATGGATTTTTCTCAATGACATTAAGCCCTATATCGGAGAAAGCCCCCTGCCTGCACCCCACCGCCAAGAGACCACAGACAACGGGAAAGAACCACAGCACGTGCAGACGAGGTCCATGACGAGGAAGAAGGACACATGAACAGTAAAGTAAGACAAAGACCCCTTGTGCAAATTGTGGCTTAAATTGGACATTTCCTCTAAGCAAAAAAAGGACATGGACATAAAACAGACACTCAGTGCATCCTAGTTGCAGGGTGAAGAAGATAATTGCGCAAGTAAGTCACAGCACTTTGATGACACAAACTTTTGAAGCAAATTACACTTAAGCCTTGTTGAAGAAAAAACGATAACAAACTTTGACCAAGGACCTTTACATTGAAAGCGAAATACAGTATCCTGATTCATGCTATACCAAGACTTTGTTTGTCAGCACTTATGGTGTCCCCCAGAAGAGACATCACAAAGGACGTACTCACCTACCTTCACTTAGTATTGGCATCGTATCCGTCGCTGGTGCAAAGGGTCACCAGTGTCACAGACTTCCTACAAGATCCTGCCAACGAGAAGGTAATCTGGCACCTGCTTACTGTCATTGCGGAAACCTTCATTTTACTCCCGGAGTACAGTGAAAAGGACACAAATGCTTCCACCGCAGACGATTCTAGATGAACTCATCAATACGCTTTTCTTTCGCATAATCGAAGAATGTCCCTCTATTGTCGGGAGAACAACAGACACTCTGACCTTTATTTGCGATCCAGCAAACACTGAACATTTGAGGCAATTGCTGAACAAAATGAGTTATTTAGTCGCACTCCACGCAGCCGGACAGTGCAAGCATATTTCCCAGCAAGAGAAAAGCCTATAATCCTAAACCCAGCAAGGCAGGGCAAATGTCCCTGTCACCGAAGACAGCAGACTGGCACATAATGTCCTTTTTCGCCTAGCACTGACTTTCCAGAGATGGTGGGGAGACCTATCGAGGTTGACGTCCTCACCTTCATCAGAGATCCAGCTAATGTCGCACAGATGGGAACGCTCCTCCTTGGCATAATGTTACAAGTAGAGCTGTCTAACTTTCAGAAAGAGTATCTGAGGAGATTCTGAACAAACTTTCTGCCGAGGGACAGATCGTGGAAGCAGAATCAAAACCTTTGTTTATTGTATTTGTTGATATTTTCCCCATTTCTTCACATTGATCAGTGTCCATCATGTCCTCAGGACTGAAGCAGATTCGGGGGGTGGACTGGGAACTCACCTATTTTGAACATGCACAGTAAAAGTGACTTATCGAGAGAAGTATTCTAATCTATTTTTCCCATAGTAGCAATTACCTTCCGCAAGAGGGGGGGCACTTGTGAAGCATGTGACACTTTATGACACAAACTGTTCAAGGAACAACATTGAGTAAGAGAAAACAATAACATTGACGTTAGGTAAATGATCGAGATGGGGGCCCAGAACAGTAAACTGGTCCTCCCGCAAGCAGAGGGGCACTCTCGCTTCTCTGGAAGAAAATGCTGCTGCCTTACTTACCGCACTATTATGTATTTATGCATTGTGTTTATCATAATTTTGCTGTCTTTGACGATCAGAACTGCATTTTTTATTGGTGCACGAAGCGGTCCAATTTCAGTGCACCCACCTGATGATGTACACATGAAACCCACAAAAGCACCCAGACCCTATATAGTAATTCCAGTCCCAAGAAAATCTGATGGTAAGGTAAATGACCTGAGAATTAATATAGTTAGCAGTGACACATAAACACTTGAAGTAACGAATGACCAGGAAAGCCGGAGACAGGGTCGGCACGAAAGATATGAAGACAAAGCACTGACACCCACACGCGCACACACACTGAATATACACAAGGCCTAGTGTCCATAACCACAGAACCTCAAACGAAAGCTACAGAAAAGACGAGACTGCCTATCCAAAAGGCCTTCACAGGAGATGGTAAAAAAAACAAAATGAAGTAAGAGGAGAGTCAACAGAAGCAGTACTGACAGACGCCCTGCGAAAAACAGAAGCGGCCGCAGCAGGACTCTCCGCAAGGACACAAATGTTTGTAGATCTTCTACTACCAAACATAGCCAGAGTAAGAAAACTACAAGAGGAACTGAAGAACAAAACAACAGAGGCTGTACTATCCAGTATGCATAGTGCAACGCAAGGAACAAGTGCCAGGCCTACCATACAGCCATACACCAGACCAGTGTTAGGCTGGTTTGCATGGGCACTTGCACGCAGCATAAAAGATGCATGAGGACCAAGAAAGAGCCGCCAGACTCTTGTCCACTCAAATGGTGCAGATGAAGAGACCTGCACCGTGGACCAGGACACCTGAGAATCCACCAGCAAGAAAAAGCCACACAGATGCATTTAGGGATGTAGTTATAGCAAATTACAGGAAGACACTAAGAATCAAGAGAATCCTGCATGAAGATAATAATGAACTGAATGACTACCTAGACAGCACAGCACATCTAGGGATCAACATTTGGTACCGGCACCTGAAAGAAGTTGGAAGGCGACTTCAGAAGGAGAATGCTTCGTTTGTGCACTCCTACCGTACAGCATGGGGAAATCCAAGATCTTCGTGGCTGTAGAAATTGATGTCCCGACAGACCATTGTCTGTCACATCTAGCAATGTGCAACACCAGAGGCCAGTTCATGGGGAGGGATGCCTCATTGATATGGGCAACTGAAACAGATTACCCCGATGAAGATGACTATGTTCAGGACATTAAGACGAAAAATAGAGCCCATACTAGGAATCACGTGATCAGGTATGAAAAGCCTGAAGTTAAAGGAACAGGAACGAGATGGGAAATAAACCCGAGACTGAAGGTCCAAGGTAAGACCCCAGAAGAGGCTCAAATTTGGAAGAACAGAGGCCAAATCCAGATTTGGGGAATAGTGCTTTCCCCCAACGGATGGGAAGAAGGAGTGGTGATCTGCCGAGCATGGATGGACCTTGGAGCCCGCAAAGAAGCAATAGAAAACTCACAGAGGTTGTGCAAACCTCTGTGGCCGAGACTCACAAGATTACTGACATGGGTCGAAGACAGTGGAGGGCCCTTGCAGATAGTGCCACTGGAAAGCCCAAAATTATGCTTCAGGAACAATGGCACAAGGAAGATGGGAGAAAATATGAACTGCGGACGAATTTTTGAAGCTCCAGGAATGACTCACAGAACTGCAGTAATTATGGATCATTATTGGGTGTGTGGATCCAAAGCATACATAAGACTGCCGAGAAACTGGGGAGGCATATGCACAAAAGTGAACATCCATGTTCCAGCACTAGGGATCCCGAAAAGCGACCTGAATATTGACAGTTTCCCGAAAGCAGATGCTCACCTGAGGAAAAGGGGATCTGTGGAACT
Organism: Ambystoma mexicanum; assembly: GCF_040938575.1. Lineage (NCBI taxonomy): Eukaryota > Metazoa > Chordata > Amphibia > Caudata > Ambystomatidae > Ambystoma > Ambystoma mexicanum. The sequence continues at coordinate 56,714,113 of NC_090929.1, read as the reverse complement.
GGTATCCCAGATGAAGAGAGAGAATTACTTTTCTGCCAAATCAGGAGAAGCATTCCATGCAATCCCATATGAACACAGGCTGTTCAGCCTCACCTCATCAGTGTTCACAACAATCCTCATGCCAAGATTCCAGGTTGGAGCCAACACCAAATGGTTGCAAATAACCAGATGGGAGTTATTACAGACCATCAAGACGACCATAAAAGGATTCGATGCGATCAAGGAAGAGTTAAGAGCGATCCGACTGATGACTCTCCAGAACAGATATGTACTTGACATGATCACAGCGATGGATGGAGGTGTTTGTGCAAAAATCAGAAAATCATGTTGCACATTTATAACTTCTCATGACGAAGAAAATGGAACTCTAAGAGAAGCCATAGGTATGCTGACAAACCTGCAGAACCAGATGATCGACGAAACTGACAAGGTTGATGACGACAGCTGGTGTGGATCACTATTCTCATGGGTCCCACAGTGGATGGCCGACGCATTCAAGTTCCTGGGAGCCCTGCTATTGATGATACTACTAGGATTTTGTGTTATCAAAACAATAATCTCGCAATGCCAGAAAACTGTGAAAAAGCCATAGGGATGAAGATCATGATCGATGTCAAACCAGGATGGAAGCCCAGAGACCTGACTGATGATGAAATAAGAGACTTTGTGAAGGCCAGCGAATATGCGCAAGAAGGAACAACGTTTATGTATCCCAGGAAACGAAGAAAATATGAAGGAAAGTTGAACTATTGTAGCCCAAATGGACAGTGCCAGCTAATGACCTGGAACAAAGAAGAACATTGCAAAAACAGCAGGAAGTTTGAAAGGAGTGATACAAATATGGACTCCAAAGACACACTCCTTCACACCATCATGTACAAACCCAGAAGACAAAGAAATGGATACAGAAGAACCAAGTAAGACAAATCCAAAGGAGGAAGCAGAAGTGGTTGATGAACCGACCAGAGGGGGGAGGGTAGAGGAGATCCGAGATATGGCCTGCACACCAGCAACACCTTTTGAAGTGCCAATAACCAGACAAGCATGGGCAGTAAGGTATCCATTGAGACAACCGTATCAGCAGCTGACACAAACTGGAGACTACTTACAAACTGTCCCAGAAGAGACCCAAAGGGTCTTAATTGAAGGTGAATGGTGACGACACAAGGGCCCGGACAGACTCACTGATGAAAGAAACGGCAACCAAAAGGGTGACACACAAAGACAAAATGTGTGAAAATAACATAGTAGACATAGAAGAAGAGACAACGTTGAAATTTAAAGAAACTTAACTATAATGCAGGATGAAAGTATGCAGCTAGCTAACGCCTGTACATAGGCTTGGAACGCAAGAAGCTAAGAAAATGGTGCAGCTTGCTATGCTTAGTAGAAGAATAGAGTGGCAAGGACCTACTATATATCTACCTCAACGAAGCACATGATATAAGTGTGAGTCTGCTTTATACAATAGAAGAATTAACCCAGGTTGTTAAGGGTCAAAACAGGCCAGGATTCAGGTTCCAGCCAAAGGCAAGATGGGAGGCCAGAATCGAAACTCAGCAAGAGGCAGCTCGTGCCTGGGAAGTCAAGGTCAAACCAAGTGAGGGAGGCAGACAGTAACTTTGGAGAATCGAAACTTAAGAACAGAGCAGCCTGACCAGCAAAGGTTGAGATAAGGAGGCCCAGGCAGGTGGCGGGCCTAAACGAGAATTAAATGCACAAATAGAAGGAAAAGGAAGCAGATTCATGGTGTACTAACACGTGACCAGCCGAGAGCAAAGAGGTATCAACGTCTGATGTCACCCAAAAGCAGAAGATACCATACCTTTTCCTGACAAGAAGCTACAGTTTCGAGGCTATCCTCAGCCAACTAATAGACACATAGCAGTAAAGTACTGATTGATGGAAGGGAGGCTGGGTGAATCTTGGGGCATTTTGTATCTGGGTGACCATTCTGCATGCTGCTAATTAAAGTGGAGATTTATGCCTGGGGTTGTAGCCAACCCAATCACAGTGGGTCAAATAATCAAGGGTCCTATAGATAGTAGAACCAATGGGACGTCATACTTTTAGTGACGTCTACATGAGTAATGTTAAAGGGATGGGCATAGACGCCCACCTGATAAGAGTTAACCAATCCTCACGCTCTGTTATCATATACAGATATAGCACCTACACTTAAGTTACCTTTTCCAACCAATAGACTTGCATGACACACTTATGAGTGTTACACGTCAATGATGACGAACTTTTGCTATAACTGTTGCTGTTGAATGAAGATTGTTGGGGGTTGAAGGGAGACGGGCGATCGCATCACTGTTGATTTCCATGTTTCCCCGTTTTTTGTACTTGTCATTAAATGGACTTCCTTTTGCCAAACCATTGAGTTGTCCTTATTGATTGGTGTTGGAGTAAGAAAATCACGCACCCTTTCCACCTCAAGGTTCAGTTATCTCATCTTAAAGTACCAGAGGGTGAACTCTGATCCTATGGGCCCGTCATAGGTCACTCCGCCCTCCTGTACAATATATTTTTTCAAGCCTCTGAGACAGGGGATTAAACAAGATATACCCAGCCAGCTGCCTGTCTGTCTCTTTCTTGCATGGTGTATATTTATTTCCAGGGACGGCTGACTGTAAGGAGTTATGGCTAGGAACTTGCCCCTTTATCAAGTTTGTAGCTGTTGGTCAATACTGGGTTGCAAGAGGGCCAGGCTAAGGGGATTCCCTGTTCTAGACTTAACTTCATGTGTGCTGCCTGGACCAGACTGCCCTACTCCCCAGATGATGGTACGTCAGGACTAGAGACAGGTAGCCACTGTAATCTATTACTAATCAATTCTATGTGTCAGGGCGTAAAGGCTACCGCCTTCTCTGCGTCACTGGAATTCCTAATGACAAGGTACTCTGATATTCACCCCAGAAAATGATGGACAAGGGATGCCTTTCTCTCTCACTCTCGCTCTCTCGCTCTCTCTCTCTGACTTCCCACACTCTCTTCACTCTCTCCCATTTCTCTTCCTATTCTTTCGCTCACTCTTCCTCACCTCTGATTCCAACTACTACCTCTTTCCTTTTTCCCTCTCTCCTACTTCCTCCTGTTCTTCCTCTCTCTCACCCAGCCCTCCCTCTGGCCTGTCACACCCTTATTTCCTTACTCTCTCTCTCTCTATCTATCTATCTCTCTCTCTCTCTCTCTCTCTCTCTCTCTCTCTCTCTCTCGCTATGCCCCTCTCTCTCTCTCTCTCTCTCTCTCTGTCTCTCTCTTGCTCCAATGTTTCTCACCCTTCTCCTTGATCTTCCTCTCCCTCTGACTATTCCCTCCCATTCTCCAACCCACTACGTGAGTTTTGGTGTCCCTAGGGTGCAACAGTGTTTTGTGTCCTTCCTGATGTCCACAGGGCACCTGATTGGTCGGATGCCGTGTGAATGTCTCCCCTTTGCCAAGCTCAGGTTGTCTTGTGTGTTCGATGAGAACTGATCAATGCAGATAAATGAAGTTCCAATGGTCAGCACAATCACATAGGGCCTCATTACAACTCTGGCGGTAGCCGTGCCGGTAAAGCTGGCACGGCTGCAGCCGGCGTTGCATTTTTTCCGGCACCTGTGAATGGGCCAGAACCGGGTCATGCCGAGTTCGGCAGACCCGGTAATTGCTCATTTTCGGGTGCTGGAAACAAGGGCCTCCCCACCCCCATTCTGCCCCATAGGGCTGAATGGGGATGGGGACGTCGGATGCACCGGCACCGACATGAACAGTGCTGGTGCATCCGTCCAGTTGTGCTCGCGGGTGCCGCAAAGGATGCCAGGAAAACCCTGGTGGGCTGTGCGGCCCCCTGTGACCACAACTCGTAGTATGGTGGTGCGGGAACTGCAGTACCGGCATGCTTACCAGTACCGTAGTTCCTGGGTCGCAGTTCCCGGACCGCCAGGGTCATAATGAGGCCCATAATGGCTTATATGTAATTGTGGGACAGTGTGGGAAGGTCAGTGACAGCACGATGGGTGGTGTGGGACAATGGGGGCTGTGATGGCCGGAGTCAATTACAATCATTCAATGTATGCCTGGATATAGGGGACTGACGTAGTCCCACCAATCAGCTTTTGTAGGTGAACCAAAACATGCAAATGATTGCTTTTGTGTATAAATGCTTTGCCTGCATTGGGCAGCGTTGACAGCTCTCAATACTCAGTTCTGTTCCACCCTTCTGAAAGGGTCTTGGGACCAGTAGGTGGTAGTCATTGGTCCCATCACCTTTTGGATTCACAATAACCCAGTAGTTGAATCCTCCCTGCTGTATGGAATACAGGCGTTTCAGAGTTTTGATTTCTTGTTCTGACAGCAGCTTCTTCCAGGCCAGTGCCAACCGTGGATCTATTCAACAAAGTCAGCAAATTCGAGCAACAATGGCCACGGAACCTCCAGCTGTCCTTCGTTTTGGGCTGCGATCATCTCTCCAAAGACGGCTCTTACTCTCTCTGTATCATCTCGATCCTCAGCCTCCTCTGTCTCTTGTACATGGATTTTCCTGCATACAAGCTGTGCAATCAGTTGGCTTGTCTTGATCACACAGGAATAATTTCCTCGATTGAAGAGCACAACCGTAACTTCTCCTGAGTAGTACCCGGATAGGACTCCTGCTCCCACATCTCCCAAGTGTTTTTGTGCCAGAATTCTTCCTTGGGTGCCCTCTGGAACTTCCAAACAAAGGCTGGTGTTTGCCAGGGATATCACTCTTGGTGGGACCAGTACTTCCTCATCCCCACTCATATCCAGTGGCTCTAGAGGTAGACCTCGTCGGTAGCCTGGCGGTCTTAGTAATTTAGGCAGCCCTTAACATTTTCCAAGGCAGTAGGGGACCTCTTTGTCTGGGACTCACCGATTCCACGATGACACCACTTGTTACAGATGGCCTCCAGAATGCCACAATTCACTTAGGTAGTTTCAAGTTTTTTATGAACGGTTTGTATATGTTGATCAATAGAATATCAATATCAATAGAAGCCAGCATTCCACCCCTGCTCCTGTGTGGAGTACTAATTCTGATTTGCACAAGCGTGTTTGTGCATTTTCCCACTGACATAATGGGCACACCAGTTTACAGTGAATATCTCGTATTGGGTAACAATTTAAGAGTGTGCTTTCTTTAATTAGTACCCGGCTCGGGACAATCAGATTTTTACAGGCGATCTGATTGGCCCACGCCGGGTTTCTTCACTGGCCACCATGGAAAGGGAGAAGGGACTACATGTAGTCCTTTCGCCCCATTCCATGGTGGCCATTTTCTTAGTTTTCTTTTTTTTTTGTATCTTTTCAATGGCCGCCATGGGAAGGGAGAAGGGACTTTGTGTAGTCCCGTCTCACCAATCCATGGAGGTGATTTTTTTCTTTTTTTTTGCTCGAGTCGAGAAATGGTTGAGATACCATTCTTCAACTCGGGTAAAAATACTATTAGGACCCCGGTACAACACGTTAGGGTACTAATAGCAATAGAACACTCGGACGGGGGCAATCCCCCTCCGAGGCTACGTTAATGCCCTCATTTCACTCTGGCTTCTATCTATCGCCCCAGGGGCATTACCCAGCTGGTAAGGCTTCCCCTCCTTGTGTTCAACTACTTTATTAGAGGATAAACAAGGACCACATGCTGTAGGTTTGTTGAGTAGAATTCCTGTGCAAGGCTCTTATGGTGTTAATGCTGTAGAAGTAAAAACATGTTACATTAATGGCGGATTTCATCAACTGGCGATTTTGGAGAATGCAACTGCAGTACCTAAGGGCTTTTAAGGATAATCCTAATAGGTGTCATGTTTCCTTGGAAACCGGAGTAGATGCAGCGGTGAAGACTTTACATGGATGGGTTTGTGGGAATGAACCACTGTTTCAAGTAAAGACCACACAGCGCATCCTGGATACTTGTGACATGAAAGTGAGTCCGAATGTCGCCAATTCTCCATGTGGACCCTGTCACGTAGCGACAGTGCGATAAGGAGCAGCCAAGACCAGGAACTCAAATTAAACAAACGTTTACCGAGGAGTCTAGAACAGGGTGGGGCAAAGTCATAAAGATAGTGGATGCAAACCAGCTTCACCACCAGGGTCTCTACCCAGAAAGTGAGGCTCCTTGAGCCTTACCTTCCAGAGTCTGGCCAGGGTCTCTACCAAGAAAGTCAGGCCCTTGAGCCTTATCTTTCAAAGTCAGGCCAGTGTCTCTACCCAGAAAGTCAGTCACCTTGAGCCTTACCTTTCAGAGTCAGGCCAGGGTCTCTACCAAGAAAGTCAGGCCCCTTGAGCCTTACCTTTCAAAGTCAAGCCAATGTCTCTACCCAGAAAGTCAGGCACCTTGAGCCTTACCTTTCAGAGTCAGGCCAGGGTCTCTACCAAGAAAGTCAGGACCCTTGAGCCTTACTTTTCAGAGTCAGGCCAGGGTCTCTACCCAGAAAGTCAGGCCCCTTGAGCCTTACCTTTAAGAGTCAGCCAGGGTCTCTACCCAGAAAGTCAGGGCCCTTGAGCCTTACCTTTCAGAGTCAGGCCAAGGGCTCTACCCAGAAATGTGAGACTGCTTGAGCCTTACCTTTCAGACTCAGGCCAGGGTCTCTACCCAGAAAGTCAGGCCCCTTGAGCCTTACCTTTCAGAGTCAGGCCACGGTCCCTACCCAGAAAGTCAGGGCCCTTGAGCCTTACCTTTCAGAGTCAGGCCAGGGACTCTCCCAGAAATGTGAGGCTCCTTGAGACTTACCTTTCAGAGTCAGGCCAGGGTCTCTACCGAGAAATTTCAGGCTCCTTGGGCCTCACCTTTCAGAGTCAGGCCATGGTCTCTACCCAGAAATATAATGCTCCTCGGCCCTTACCCTTCAGAGTCAGGCCAGGGTCTCTACCCAGAAAAGTCAGGCTTCTCAAGCCTCACCCTACAGAGTCAAGCCAGGGTCTCTACCTAGAAAATGAGGCCGCTGAGCCTGACCTTTCAGAGTCAGGCCAGCGTCTCTATCCAGAAAGGCAGGCCCTTTGAGCCTTACCTTTCAGAGTCAGGTTCTAGGAGCCAGTTTGATTTTAGAGACCAAAAGCACACCTTTATTCATCGTCTTCACTTTGTGCCCCAATTTTATCTCCCGGCCCGGTATACATGATGCTCAAACAAGATGGAACAGTTTCCCTTCTAGTTCTAACACCTGTAGGTTGCCAAAAAAACAGCCATCCACTTAATTGATTTTCAACCATTGCTTTTAAGTGATGTTCAATATGGACTTTTGAATCCAACATCTTTTCCCTTATTCATTAGGACATAAACCATGTTTGTTTGTCAAGTGTTTGTAACGTCACAGCCATTAAACGCACATGTTTCGATCCATCAGGATCTTCCTCAGGTGGCAAAAAACAAATCAAAAGAACACACCAATCAACGGAAATCTCCCTCATCACAAGTTGGGCCTTAACCCTTAAATGCGGCAGTAGCACTATTACCGCCGCATTTAATGGTTGTCCCAATCATGAGTCAGGCGGTAAGTGGGAGTTTTACCTTCAGCTTTTTGGTGTTTTTGGTGCTATTACCACCGGCTCAATTACCACAAGCAGTAATAGCGCCCCCCAACCCCAATGGGGAAAGGGCTCTTACCGCTGTACCGCTACTCATGATCCGGCAGTGATAATGCCAGACCGAGTAGCGGTAACGCTATTTACGCTGGCAGTATCCCAGTGGTATTACCGCTGGGATACCGCCAGACTCCTTTTAAGGCCCTCTGTCTCCAGCAAGAATCACCTTATAAAGCACACAGTTCAAAACGTATTGACTACTAATATACTTCCTTGAGTAAGTGATATTACCCACATGCTGTTGTTAGGAAACCTGTGTGCAGGGTAGACACACCAAGGTGCCCAACAGAAAATAAGTCATGACATTCCAACTTGCAGCAGAATGAGGTCAATGGATGTTCTGCACTTTCTGCAATAAATACCTCCTGGGGCCAGTTCCTCAGTTCACTCTTGCTCTCACTCTCTTGTGAAGAGGTTGCAGTTGTACACGTGTTGCAGGCTTCCCTGAGGTTCCGATGCCCTGTTACTAAACAGTGCAACAAGCAGAAAAGGCAGTGCCCTTCAGTATCCCAGGCCAGGTCCAGTACCAGGCTGTGAGCGCTGCTGCATTGCTTCACAGAGGGACACATGCACGTGGATACTTTGCTAGCAAGGTATCCTGCGCTGGCCCCAGTAAAACAGCAGCGATGGAGAGGTGATCCACTAGTACTCCTACCTGCAGTCTTTCACAACATGTTCTCTCCGTACAGCATCCATCTTCCCAGACTCCATCACAGACCCACTGAGAGCCTGAGAAGGGAGAGACTGGTGACCAGTCCGCCTGGGCTGCACTATGGGAAAGGGTCTGCACCTGTGTTTTTAATTTTGGACTGCCCTGGGATTGGCTGGCTCCTCAGGGACCACCTGGAACTGATTGGCTGGGAGCGAGCGAGACTAACCCTTTGAGAGGCCTGGCGGCCATTTTGGATTTCCTTCTGACTGTGACAGCAGGGCGGAGTACCGTGTGAGGGAGAGGCAGCTCTCTGGGTTCTCCAGCAGGCGCAGTGTTCTTTGGGACCAACTTGGACTCCTGGGGTACTTTCGACTTTCCCTCCCTGGTGATTTGGAGGGGAGCGTGTTTGGGTTTGCGTGCTGCAAGGGATATGTGTGTCAAGTCATGCTCACGAACCGCTGTAGGTTCCGAGACCGAGTAAGGCTCCAGGTCGGTATCATGAACCTAACAAACCTGTGGGGAAACTTGGGGCTTTAGGGTGTCTGTACGCCTTCTGGGTGATTAGTCAGATAGAGCGTTACGCCCCTCCCCTGGAGGGGCTGCGGTGTGTGACCATCCTCTGATTTGTTGCAGGGATCAAGGACAGGCAACCAGGAAATTCTCTGCCAACCAACCCCTTGGGGCTCCTCCCTTGTTTCAGGCAGCGTCAGACAGGGGTCTTAGCCACAGGCCCTTTCCCTTAAGTCTTACACTGACCATTAAGAGTTTAGCAGCCAAGAGAGTATATCAGAAAGGCCACGCTCCAAGGTTTTTTTTCTAAAGGTTGGCAGCTAAATAATAAATACAGCATATCTTCCCCCACTGCAGGGTTAATCTCCAGGATATTTGTAGGGAGGGACATTTGTAGGACTGGACAGAGGAGGGACAGGTAGCTGTTGCTGCACTGTAGATACACTTGGCTGACTGTCCGATTTATATCCCACTAACAATGGTTTAAAACAGGGCGCATGCTGGCCACCCTATTGTTCAATCTATACGTTGCTGATATGGATGAGTCAATGTGTGCCAGCCGCAACTTTCCAACCAAACTTTACATGGCGAGAATTCCTTGGCTCTCATATGCCGATGACGCAGTCCTACTCGATCGAACCCCACTAGGCCTGCAGTGCTCTATGGATGCCTACAGCGCTCTATGGATGCCTATAGCGCTCTATAGATGCCTACATCATTCTATAGATGTCTACAGCGCTCTATGGATGCCTACAGCGCTCTATAGATGTCTACAGTGCTCTATGGATGACTACTGCACTCTTTAGATGTCTACAGCGCTCTATGGATGCCTACTTCGCTCTATGGATGTCTACAGTGCTCTATGGATGCCTACAGAGCTCTATCGAGGCATACAGCGCACTATGGATGCCCATAGCGCTCTATGGATGCCTACATCACTCTATAGATGTCTACAGCGCTCTATGGATTCCTATAGCGCTCTATTGATGCCTACAGCGCCTTCTAGATGTCTACAGCGCTCTATGGATGCCTGCAGCACTCTATGGATGCGGTATATGCTTGTGCGAGTGCTAATAAACTCAAGATGAATTTAAAAAGACCAACATTATGGTGGTGGGAAAGCGTACTCACTTTTACTGGGCGCCTGGGTGGAGAAGCCTAACTCCCACGTGTTTCTGTGCCCCCCCATTGAGAATCCTCCTCCTGTGACCTACTGTGCTGATGTTCTGCTGCCCAAAACTCCCAAGCAATGGCAGGTCATGAAGAATTGCATGTTATGGACGGGTAGGGGCTCTATGGAAGGCTTCTAGGGGGTGTATAAGAAACATGTGGCTCCTGGGATTCTCCATGGACTGGGGTCTACCCGAACGACAGCTGCAATGGCTCGGTTTGTTGGAGGGACTGCACTCCCTTCCAAGTTTACCCAATGTGGTGCCAGCTTTGCCTCATTTCCCTCATGCCAGTTTGGGAAGCGGTGCGATGCAAGTTCTTTGCGGATATTGTTTAGGTCGCGGGCAATGGTGCTGGCTACAGATCACGCGCGTGCTATTGTGGAAATAAGGCATTCAGTGACCATGTGTCCACCGGATGGGGGCATTACCATACCTCTCGAGAAGGTAGCTACGCTTTTTTGACTAGCCTGAAGATCAAAGCTGGCATTTGGGATCGCCCTACAAAGATCTAGAACCTCACCAGAAAGAAGAAGTTTGAGCTGTTTGCCACACAGAGATATTTCCGTCTGGTTCACCGCGCAGCTACTTGCCTGTAGCTACTTGATCAGCTTTGCGACCCTGAGCTCAGGCGATATATTTTGTACTTGCGTCTTGATATATACTCCCAGAATATAGAGGCCGTGGCTCGCCGTTCTTCCCGCGGCGATCGAGGCTATGTCGTCTCTGTAATGAAGATGTCGAATCAGCGAGGCGCGAGCTGACCAGCTGTTACTTGTTGTCTGATCGATACATTAAGGGATATGGAAGGCTTGTTTCCGCTATTGATTGCATGATCTGGGATCAGTTCTGGGGGGCGATTTATTCTGCTGAGTCATCGCTGCTGCCTCCTATTGCATCTGGAGACTCGTGTCCCCACCACCTGAGGGACAGGTGATGCAGTGACCTGCCATTCTTGCACTTTGTTATGCATTCTTACTTGTGTGAATCTGTCCGTCCAAGATGGCGCCATTGTTGTGTAATTGCTGCTTGCTTATTGGATAAGCATTGAATCCGTTTTTTAAAACTATTTATTTTTATGATGTTTGTAAAATTGATGAATTTGTGGTTTTACATTTGGGATTTATATGAATGTATTTTATGTTGTATGGAACATGCGTCTATTGTGTTTGATGTATTCTTGTTTATTTCTAATTATTGAAGGGAATGATTTCATTGTGTGCAAAAGGTGTATTGTACTAAACAAACGCACTAATAAGTTTCAACAAAGAGGAAACATCAATTCTAGGCCCAGGTTGCAAAGACCCCAAAGCACAGACAATCTGCACTTGCTGAGGTACTGTGGGGGAACGTGGCTTGCTAGGGGAAGACAAGTGGGGCCCTGAACTGCCTCAGCAGAGTGGCTACCCACTGACATGTTTTGGGAGAGAAGGATAGCAGGCCACGAAATTGCCTTGACAAGAAATGTGATCAGAGTTCTACAACACTAAAATACTGTTAAGATTTGCTGACTGTGTTTGATTTTCTTCAATTTGTCTTTTTTTAAAATGCGGACATAATTCTAAGATAATAATGTTATGATAATTTGTAATTTGTTATTTGAGTTTTTTTTTATTTGATTTGTTGTTTTTTATTAAAAGTTTACTGAAAAACCAAAATTTGGTTGTATCGCAAATAAAAAATAAAAAATACAAAAATAATACATTTTAACTCCAGGCTGTCGAAGCTGAAGGTACTGAGGTCAGTGTGGCAGGGGAAGTTCACCCAAACCTCCCCAAGATGCGACTAGGAAGCAGTGGATCGGCGCCCCATGCCACGGGATGGCTCTTCCCAGATTTCTGTGGCGCTGGAACAGTGCAAGCACTGACAGGGAAGTCCAAACAGCAAGGTGTTGCCCAAGACCACTTCAGAGTAACATTTAATTTGACTCCTCTGCACCCCAAACAGAACTGCCCCAAAGAGACAAGGAAGATCCTAAGTCGCAATTACAAGAAACTCTCAAGGGCTGATTTGGAATTGTGTATTAATGATATTATGCAAGCACAGAAGGAGGAGGATACATATGAAAATATATTGTCTGTTTTTTCTCATCACCTGTCATTAGTAGACACAAAAGCACCACAAACATCTACATTGATTAGAACTAATTATACGCACCAAAAATGGTTTAACCCGGAGCTGGAGGCTCTAAAAAAGGGAAAAACAAAGAGTGAAAGGAGTTGGCTGAAAGAACCAATAGCAACCAAGAAAGAAAGTTGGAAGAAATCTGAAAAAAGCTTATAGGAAAGGTATTATCATGGCAAAGAAACATTATTTCAATGACCAAATACTTTTAGCATCCTACGCCACTAGCAAACTTTTTGATAGATTAAAATCTATTGAAAAGCCCTCTGTAATAGAGTCCAATTGGCGTTTCTTAATACAATCAAAAAAGCGCACGAAGTGATCACAAGTGCTCAAACTTCTGAACCAATATTTGCTCAGCCAACTATTAGGACCACATTTAAACACACTAAAACTTTAAACTTCCAAGAGATTACCGTAGAAGACACTATGAAAACTCTCACCACTATGAAACCATCAGCCTGTGCTGAGAAAATCTTACCTCCAAAAATGATTTTGGACAACGCAGATATTTTCGCACCAGTGCTTACGAGAATAATAAATACTTCATTTCGGGACAATGAAGTCCTGTCTAGTATCAAGACTGTTACAGTCACTCCACTAGTGAAGAAATTGAACTTGGATCATAGTGATCCAAGTAACCAAAGACCTATAACTAACTGCAATTGTGTCCTCAAGCTGATGGACAAGGTGGCCAGTGGTCAACTACAGGCCTATGTAGAGGAAAATGAAATCCTATATCATAAGCAATCTGGCTTCCGAGCTTCCCATAGTACGGAAACAGCTCTACTAGACCTCCAGACACATATGTTCAATATAGTAGATAAAGGGAAGACCGGCATCCTTATCCTCTTAGACCTAAGTACGGCCTTCGATCTTATTGATCCAACGTGCCCTGTAGCGAGTTGCTAACTGTTCAGAGGAAGCAACTGCCTGGTTGATGTCATTCCTAACCAAAAGGAAATCTAAGGTTCACTGGGGGGGATACATTTTCACATGTAATGGATATGCTGTGTGCAGTGCCTCCAGGAGCCAGCATATCCCCTCTCCTCTTTAACCTATACTTACGCCTTCTCTGTGATGTATATTTCGCTAATTATGCCGATGACACTCAGCTGGTAACAGAGCTGAGTGGAGACTACGAGAAAGATAGTGCTAAAATCAAGATCCTCTACAAAAAATCGAATCTTGGATGGACCATAATCGGCTCTGCCTTAATGGCAATAAAACCGAGCTGATGGTTTTGGGGTCCACTCAGGCTAGATCTAAATTGACAGCCCATTACGAGTCCTTTATCATTAAAGACCTCCCAATACCAGTTATGAGTAAGGACAAGACATTGGGAGTGTTTCTTGAGGCCTCCATGAGTATCGATCCTCAGGTCTCATATGTTAGAAAGAATTTGTCTCATTACTTAAGACTTCTAAGAGCAATTAAACCACTTCTAAGTGAGCGGAATTGTTCCACTCTGGCAAGAGCAATCAATCTCTCACACCTTGATTACAGCAACGCTTTAATGCTTTGCACAAGTAAACAATGTACCACCAAACTCCAATACATCCAGAATGGGGCGGCTAGAATCATCAAACAGATAAAGACATCCGAACATATTAGCAATGCAAGGAAACAACTTCATTGGCTTAGAGTGGAAGACAGTGTCCAGTTTAAGGCAATGACCCTGGTCCATAAGTGTCTGCACAGGCAAGCCCCAGCTTACCTGAAATCCAAAATCTCACGATGTGTGCCAGGCCGCACTCTTAGATCGGAGGAAACAACAGGCCTAATGGTGGTACCCATCTTTATGAGAGTGAGTGGATTAGGAAGTGCTTTTCCAACATAGCACCCAGCAAGTGGAATAGTTTACCTTTGAATATGACATTATATCCTAATCTCACGAGTTTCTGAAAAGAAAAAAAAAACATCAATTTAAGTAACTGATTGATATACATCACTTTGGAATACGACTTTGCTCATCCCTGTTACAGTGTCCCGTCAATGTTTGTCCCTATGTTTTGGAGTCTTTTTGTTGCACCCTGATGCCTGATGGCGACATAATCAAATAAATAAATAAATACATAGGATGGTTGCTTGAGGTAATCACGGGGGAAGTAGCAGAAGCAACAGGCCAGAGTCTGGTAGTAGTTCAGGCTGTGGTCTACAGGAATATGGGAACAGCAGGAATGAGCTGGGGAGTAACTGTGAAGACAGTAGCACAGGCAGAAGGCAGCAAGAATGTCAGCAAACGGTCAGGGAAGCAGGGGGGGTGAGTGGGACTCAAGGAGTGGGACAGTCATGCAGAGGGAAAAGCACAGGGGAGAAGGAAAGAACTTTGACCAGGGCAGAACAGAGCATGGAGCAAGAGGAACCAGGAACTAAGGTTGTGCAAGGAAACACAGTTAGAAGTTAAACGGGAGTGCAGCACGGTTCAGGGACACACCACGTTAATACGCAGAGAACCAGCAGAAGCAGGAAGCAGATAAGGGCCTAGGATGACAGCAAGACTTGGACAGGAAGCCCGGTGCACCGCGCATGCGCGGGATTTAGGAACGTAGCTGTCCACACATGCACAGACTGTGGAACATGGTCGTACCCACCGAAAGAAGAGTACGCACGGAACGGACCCGCAGCGAATGCCACTGTGGGTATAACGGCCATGTCGGGGTCGGATGGGAAGACCCCCGTGAGGTAAGTGGTGGCCGACAGGAAAACTCCCTGAGAGGGAGCGGTATGAAACTATGTCCCCTTCCAGGTAGCCCCGACCCTGCAGGTTTCCAAGGATGTTGAAGAAAGAAGTCTTGCACCATACATGGGGCATGAACATGCGAGTGCGGCTTCCAAGTGCGATCACTGGCCGGGTAACCTTTCCAGTCAACCAGAAACTGGTGAACCCCACGTCTGATCCGTGAGTCCCAGGTCTCCTGCACCTCATATTCAGTGGAGCCCTGGTGCATAAAAGGAGCAGGGCGAGTCCGAAACATAGAGCTTTAGAAATGAAACAGTGCCAGGAAGGAGATAGCTGAAACCAGAATGTCAAAGAGGAAAACCATTGGGTCATCTTGGAGGTAACCCAGGAGCCCCACTGGCAAACCTGGAGTGGGGCGGTCTGGTAAAGTGCTGGTATCCATGGATACCAGCACTTTTTTTCCAGATGGCCCGACTCAGAATGAGGCCCAATGCTCAGAGCAGAAGCATCCAGGTTGTTCAATTCAGAGCCCTGGGCTTCCTGCATGATGTCACAGTGCAGGAAGCCCAAGTGCCCTGGGTATTTAATGTCATTTTCTGGCGTTCCTGCTTGATGTCACAGTGTGGGAAGCAGGAGCGTCCATGTTATTTAATGTGGAACCTGGTGTTCCTGCATGATGTCACAGTGTAGGAAGCCGCAGCCCCCAGGTATTTAATGTTGTGATTTGGGGTTCCTGCTTGATGTCACAGTGCAGGAAGCAGGGGAATCCATGTTATTTCTGCATGATGTCACAGTGCAGGAAGCCGCGGCGCCCAGGTATTTAATGTCAGGCTCTGGGGTTCCTGCTTCATGTCACAGTGCAGGTGTGCTCTGAGATTCCTGCTTGATGACACAGAGCAGGAAGCAGGAGTGTCCATGTTATTTCTGCATGATGTCACAGTGCAGGAAGCCGCGGCGCCCAGGTATTTAATGTCAGGCTCTGGGGTTCCTGCTTCATGTCACAGTGCAGGTGTGCTCTGAGATTCCTGCTTGATGACACAGAGCAGGAAGCAGGAGCGTCCATGTTATTTCTGCATGATGTCACAGTGCAAGAAGTCGCAGTGCCCGGTGTGCTTACAATGTTGGGCTCTGGGGTTCCTGCTTGATGTTGCAGTGCAGGGAGCAGGTGCGTCCATGCTATGCACTGGTGTTCCTGCTTGATGTCACAGTGCAGGAAGCAAAAGCGTCCATATTATTTCTGCATGATGTCACAGTGCAGGAAGCCGCAGCACCCAGGGAATCTAATGTCAGACTCTGGGGTTCCTGCTCGATGTCACATTGCAGGTGCGCCTTGGGGTTCCTGCTTGATATCACAGTGCAAGAAGCAGGACTGTTCATGTTATTTCTGCATGATGTCAAAATGCAGGAAGCCGCAATGCCCAGGTATTTAATTTCAGGCTCTGGGGTTCCTGCTTGATGAACCAGACCGGAAGCAGGAGCGTCATGTTATTTCTACATGATGTCGCAGTGCAGGAAGTACAGCGCTCAGGGATTTTACAGTGTTGGGCACCGGGGTTTCTGCTTGAAGTCACAGTGTGGGAAGCATGAGCGTCCATGTTATTTAATGTGGAACCTGGCGTTCCTGCATGATGTCACAGTGTAGGAAGCCGCAGCACCCAGGTATTTAATGTTGTGATGTGGGGTTCCTGCTTGATGTCACAGTGCAGGAAGCAGGAGCATCCATGTTATTTCTGCATGATGTCACAGTCAGGAAGCTGCGGCACCCAGGGTGTTTACAATGTTGGGCTCTGGGGTTCCTGATTGATGTTACAGTGCAGGAAGCAGGGGCGTCCATGTTGTTTCTGCATGATGTCACAGTGCAGGAAGCTGCAGCGCCCGAGGTATTTAATGTCGTGCTCTGGGATTCTTGCTTGATGTCACAGTGCAGGAAGCTGGAGCATCCATGGTATTTCTGCATGATGTCGCAGTGCAGGAAGCCGCAGCACCCAGTGTATTTAATGTCAGACTCTGCGGTTCCTGCTCAATGTCACATTGCAGACGTGCTTTGAGGTTCCTGCTTGATGTCACAGTGCAGGAAGCAGGGCTGTTCATGTTATTTCTGCATGATGTCAAAGTGCAGGAAGCCGCAGTGCCCAGGTATTTAATTTCAGGCTCTGGGGTTCCTGCTTGATGTCACAGTGCAGTTGTGCTCTGGGGTTCCTGCTTGATGAACCAGAGCAGAAAGCAGGTGCTCTGGGGTTCCTGCTTGATGAACCAGAGCAGGAAGCAGGAGCGTCCATGTTATTTCTGCATGATGTCACAGTGCAGGAAGTACACTGCTCGGGGTGTTTACAATGTTGGGCTCTGGGGTTCCTGATTGATGTCACAGTGTAGGGAGCAGGTGTGTCCATGTTATGCACGGGGGTTCCTGCTTGATGCCACAGTGCAGGAAGCAGGAGTGTCCATGTTATTTCTGTATGATGTCAAAGTGCAGGAAGCTGCAGAACCCAGGGAATTTAATGTTCTGGGGTTCCTGCTCGATGTCACAGTGCAGGTGTGCTCTGGGATTCCTGCTTGATGTCACAATGCAGGAAGCAGGAGTGTCCATTTTATTTCTGCATGATGTCACAGTGCAGGAAGCCGCAGTACCCCACATATTTAATGTTGTGCTCGGGAGTTCCTGCTTGATGTCACAGTGAAGGAAGCAGGAGCGTCCTTGGGATTTCCGTATAATGTCACAGTCCAGGAAGCTGCAGTGCTCGGGGTATTTAATTTCATGCTCTGGGGTTCCTGCATGATGTCACAGTGCAGGAATCTGCAGCGCCCAGGGTATTTATCGTTGTGCTCTGAGGTTCCTGCTTGATGTTACAGTGCAGGAAGCTGCAGCACCCAGGGTTATTTAATGTCATGCTCAGGGGTTCCTGCTTGATGTCACAGCGCAGGAAGCAGGGGTGTCCATGTTATTTCTGCATGATGTCACAGTGCAGCAAGCCACGGTGCTCAGGTATTTAATGGCAGGCTCTGGGGTTCCTGCTTGATGTCACAGTGCAGGTGTGCTCTGAGATTCACAGATCACAGTGCAGGAAGTCGCAGCACCCGGTGTGCTTACAATGTTGGGCTCCGGGGTTCCTGCTTGATGTTGCAGTGCAGGGAGCAGGTGCGTCCATGCTATGCACTGGTGTTCCTGCTTGATGTCACAGTGCAGGAAGGTAAAGCATCCATGTTATTTCTGCATGATGTCACAGTGCAGGAAGCCACAGCGCCCAGGGTATTTAATGTCGGGTTCTGGGGTTCCTGCTTGATGTCACAGTGCATGCGTGCTGGGGGTTCCTGCTTGATGTCACAGTGCAGGAAGCAGGAGCGTCCATGTTAGTTCTGCATGATGTCACAGTGCAGGAAGCAGGACCGTTCATGTTATTTCTACATGATGTCAAAGTGCAGGAAGCCGCAGTGCCCAGGTATTTAATTCAGGCTCTGGGGTTCCTGCTTGATGAACCAGAGCAGGAAGCAGGAGTGTCCATGTTATTTCTGCATGATGTTACAGTGCAGGATGTACATCACTCAGGGTTTTAACAGTGTTGGGCTCCGGGGTTCCTGCTTGATGTCACAGTGTAGGAAGCAGGAGCGTCCATGTTATTTAATGCGGAACCTGGTGTTCCTGCATGATGTCACAGTGTAGGAAGCCGCCGCGCGGAGTATTTAATGTCGTGCTCTGGGGTTCATGCTTGATGTCACTTTGTCAAACTAGATATTAAATCATGCTTCTTATTGTAACAATTGTATGTATATTGACCTACGCCAAGTTGCTTAAAACTGTACGCGAATAACTCTCTACGGCAAGGGTTTGACCTTAGAAATCGATGCAGGCCGCCATCTTGAATCAAACCGCCATTTTAGGTTCTCTTGCTGTGTAAAAATCACCCTGTACATCAAAATGTTGGCCGATGCCATTCCGAACAGAATCTAGGTCGACATGACCTCCGTACAGCTAATGTATAACTTGCCTACAGGCCACTTGTTAGGGTCGTGAACTGAGACCTTGTCCTTCTGTTGACCTGTGTGTAAATGGATTACCTGTATCAACGGAACTGATCTATGCGCATACTGATGTATATATTAAGAGATTGACCTGGCAGAGACCCTAGACCAGTAATACATTCATGGAATGGTTAACCCGCGAAGGGGTTGGACAACAGGCTGGAGAAATGTATATAAGCCTGAATGTCCCAATGTACACTCTCTCACTGAATACATTGAACCGCGTTGAAGTTCGTTGTGTTGTACTGAGGGCCGATAGCTATCCGATCTGTCATTGACTTTGTCATTGCCTGACCTTAAAATAAAGTACTTTGTATGTTCCTTTGTAACCGGTGTTTGGTGTGTTTCCTTTGGGTTTCCCGGCCTCATATTATTTTTCTCTTTTCACAACATTGCAGGAAGCAGGAGCGTCCATGTTATTTCCGTTGATGTCACAGTGCAGGAAGTCTCAGCGTCAGGGGTGTTTAACGTTGTGCTCTGGGGTTCCTGCTTGATGTCACAGTGCAGGAAGCTGCAGCACCCACGGTTATTTAATGTCATGCTCAGTGGTTGCTGCTTGATGTCACAGTGCAGGAAGCAGGGGCGTCCATGTTGTTTCTGCATGATGTCACAGTGCAGGAAGCCGCAGCACCCAGGGTATTTAATGTCAGGCTCTGGTGTTCCTGCTTGATGTAACAGTGCAGGAGCAAAAGCGTCCATGTTATTTCTGCATGATGTCACAGTGCAGGAAGCCACAGTCCCCAGGGTATTTAATGCCATGTTCTGGGGTTCCTGCTTGTTGTCACAGTGCATGCATGCTCTGGGTTTCCTGCTTGATGTCACAGTGCAGGAAGCCTGAGCTCCCATGTTATTTCTGCTTGATGTCACAGTGCAGGAAGCAGGAGCGTCCATGTTATTTCTGCATGATGCCACAGTGCAGGAAGCCACAGCACCTGGGGTATTTAATGTCGTTCACTGGGGTTCCAGCTTGATTTCATAGTGCAGGGAGCAGGGGCGTCCATGTTATTTCTGCATTATGTCACAGTGCAGGAAGCTGCAGTGCCCAGGGTATTTAATATCAGGCTCTGGGGTTCTACCTGATGTCACAGTGCAGGAAGCAGCAGCGTCATGTTATTTCTGCATGATGTCACAGTGCAGGAAGCCGCAGGGCCCGGGGTATTTAATGTCATGCTCTGCGGTTCTTGCTTGATGTCACAGCACAGGAAGCAGGGACGTCCATGTTATTTCTGCATGATGTCACAGTGCAGGATGCTGCAGCGCCCAAGGTGTTTACAATGTTGGGCTCTGGGGTTCCTGCTTGATGTCACAGTGCAGGAAGCAGGGGCATCTATGTTATTTCTGCAAGATGTCACAGTGCAGGAAGAAGCCACAGTGCCCAATGTTGGGCTCCGGGGTTCCTGCTTGATGTCACAGTGTGGGAAGCAGGAGCGTCCATGTTATTTAATGCGGAACCTGCCGTTCTTGCATGATGTCACAGTGCAGGAAGCCGCAGCACCCAGGTATTTAATGTTGTGTTGTGGGGTTCCTGCTTGATGTCACAGTGCAGGAAGCAGGAGCATCCATGTTATTTCTGCATGATGTCACAGTGCAGGAAGCTGCAGCGCCCAGGGTGTTTACAATGTTGGGCTCTGGGGTTCCCGATTGATGTCACAGTGCAGGAAGCAGGGGCATCCATGTTATTTCTGCATGATGTCACAGTGCAGAAAGCTGCAGCGCCCGGGGTATTTAATGTCGTGCTCTGGGTTTCTTGCTTGATGTCACAGTGCAGGAAGCTGGAGCATCCATGTTATTTCTGCATGATGTCGCAGTGCAGAAAGCCGCAGCACCCAGTGTATTTAATGTCAGACTCTACGGTTCCTGCTCAATGTCACATTGCAGGCGTGCTTTGGGGTCCCT
Organism: Ambystoma mexicanum; assembly: GCF_040938575.1. Taxonomy (NCBI): domain Eukaryota; kingdom Metazoa; phylum Chordata; class Amphibia; order Caudata; family Ambystomatidae; genus Ambystoma; species Ambystoma mexicanum. The sequence goes on along the minus strand of NC_090929.1, from coordinate 56,693,472 downwards.
GCTTGATGTCACAGTGCAGGAAGCAGGGCTGTTCATGTTATTTCTGCATGATGTCAAAGTGCAGGAAGCCGCAGTGCCCAGGTATTTAATTTCAGGCTCAGGGGTTCCTGCTTGATGTCACAGTGCAGGTGTGCTCTGGGGTTCCTGCTTGATGAACCAGAGCAGAAAGCAGGTGCTCTGGGGTTCCTGCTTGATGAACCAGAGCAGGAAGCAGGAGCGTCCATGTTATTTCTGCATGACGTCACAGTGCAGGAAGTACAGTGCTCGGGGTGTTTACAATGTTGGGCTCTGGGGTTCCTGATTGATGTCACGGTGCAGGGAGCAGGTGCGTCCATGTTATGCACGTGGGTTCCTGCTTGATGCCACAGTGCAGGAAGCAGGAGTGTCCATGTTATTTCTGTATGATGTCAAAGTGCAGGAAGCTGCAGAACCCAGGGAATTTAATGTCAGGCTCTGGGGTTCCTGCTTGATGTCACAGTGCAGGTGTGCTCTGGGGTTCTTGCTTGATGTCACAATGCAGGAAGCAGGAGTGTCCATTTTATTTCTGCGTGATGTCACAGTGCAGGAAGCCGCAGTTCCCTGCATATTTAATGTTGTGCTCTGGGGTTCCTGCTTGATGTCACAGTGCAGGAAGCAGGAGCGTCCATGTTATTTCCGCATAATGTCACAGTGAAGGAAGCTGCAGCGCTCGGGGTATTTAATGCCATGCTCTGGGGTTCCTGCATGATGTCACAGTGTAGGAATCTGCAGCGCCCAGGGTATTTAACGTTGTGCTCTGGGGTTCCTGCTTGATGTCACAGTGCAGGAAGATGGAGCACCCACGGTTATTTAATGTCATGCTCACGGGTTCCTGCTTGATGTCACAGCGCAGGAAGCAGGGGTGTTCATGTTGTTTCTACATGATGTCACAGTGCAGGAAGCCGCGGTGCTCAGGTATTTAATGTCAGGCTCTGGGGTTCCTGCTTGATGTCAGAGTGCAGGTGTGCTCTGAGATTCACATATCACAGTGCAGGAAGTCGCAGCGCTCGGTGTGCTTACAATGTTGGGCTCTGGGGTTCCTGCTTGATGTTGCAGTGCAGGGAGCAGGTGCGTCCATGCTATGCACTGTTTTTCCTGCTTGATGTCACAGTGCAGGAAGCAAAAGCATCCATGTTATTTCTGCATGATGTCACAGTGCAGGAAGCCGCAGCGCCCAGGGTATTTAATGTCGGGTTCTGGGGTTCCTGCTTGATGTCACATTGCATGCGTGCTGGGGGTTCCTGCTTGATGTCACAGTGCAGGAAGCAGGAGCGTCCATGTTAGTTCTGCATGATGTCACAGTGCAGGAAGCAGGTCAGTTCATGTTATTTCTGCATGATGTCAAAGTGCAGGAAGCCGCAGTGCCCAGGTATTTAATTCAGGCACAGGGGTTACTGCTTGATGAACCAGAGCAGGAAGCAGGAGTGTCCATGTTATTTCTGCATGATGTTACAGTGCAGGAAGTAAATCACTCAGGGTTTTAACAGTGTTGGGCTCCGGGGTTCCTGCTTGATGTCACAGTGTGGGAAGCAGGAGCGTCCATGTTATTTAATGTGGAACCTGGCATTCCTGCATGATGTCACAGTGCAGGAAGCCGCCGCGGAGTATTTAATGACGTGCTCTGGGGTTCATGCTTGATGTCACATTGCAGGAAGCAGGAGCGTCCATGTTATTTCTGTTGATGTCACAGTGCAGGAAGTCTCAGCGCCAGGGGTGTTTAACGTTGTGCTCTGGGGTTCCTGCTTGATGTCACAGTGCAGGAAGCTGCAGCACCCGCGGTTATTTAATGTCGTGCTCAGTGGTTGCTGCTTGATGTCACAGTGCAGGAAGCAGGGGCGTCCATGTTGTTTCTGCATGATGTCACAGTGCAGGAAGTCGCAGCATCTAGGGTATTTAATGTCAGGCTCTGGTGTTCCTGCTTGATGTCACAGTGCAGGAGCAAAAGCGTCCATGTTATTTCTGCATGATGTCACAGTGCAGGAAGCCGCAGCACCGGGGTTATTTAATGTTGTGCTCTGGGGTTCCTGTTTGATGTCACACTGCAGGAAGCCGGAACACTGAGTATTTGATGTCATGCTCTGGCGTTCTTGCTTGATGCCACAGTACAGGAAGCAGGAGCGTCAATTGTATTTCTGCATGATGTCACGTGCAGGAAGCTGCAGCACCCAGGGTATTTAATGTCGTGCTCTGGGGTTCCTGCTTGATTTCACAGTGCAGGAAGCCTGAGCTCCCATATTATTTCTGCTTGATGTCACAGTGCAGTAAACCGGAGCTCTAGGTATTTAATGTCATGCTCTGGGGTTCCTGCTTGATGACACAGTGCAGGAAGCAGGAGTGTCCATCTTATTTCTGCATGATGTCACAGTTGAGGAAGCTGCAGTCCCCAGGGTATTTAATGCCAGGTTCTGGGGTTCCTGCTTGTTGTCACAGTGCATGCATGCTCTGGGGTTCCTGCTTGATGTCACAGTGCAGGAAGCAGGAGCATCCATGTTATTTCTGCATGATGTCACAGCGCAGGAAGCCGCAGCACCAGGGTTATTTAATGTTGTGCTCTGGGGTTCCTGTTCTATGTCACACTGCAGGAAGCCGGAACACTGAGTATTTGATGTCATGCTCTGGTGTTCTTGCTTGATGCCACAGTACAGGAAGCAGGAGCGTCAATTTTATTTCTTAATGATGTCACGTGCAGGAAGCTACAGCACCCAGGGTATTTAATGTCATGTTCTGGGGTTCCTGCTTGATTTCACAGTGCAGGAATCCTGAGCTCCCATATTATTTCTGCTTGATGTCACAGTGCAGGAAACCGGAGCTCTAGGTATTTAATGTCATGCTCTGGGGTTCCTGCTTGATGACACAGTGCAGGAAGCAGGAGTGTCCATATTATTTCTGCATGATGTCACAGTTGAGGAAGCCGCAGTGCCCAATGTATTTAATGTCGTGTTCTGGGGTTCCTGCCTGATGTCACAGTGCAGGAAGCAGGAGCGTCCATGTTATTTCTGCATGATGTCACAGTGCAGGAAGCCACAGCGCCTGGGGCATTTAATGTCGTTCACCGGGGTTCCAGCTTGATGTCACAGTGCAGGGAGCAGGGGCGTCCATGTTATTTCTGCATTATGTCACAGTGCAGGAAGCTGCACTGCCCAGGGTATTTAATATCAGGCTCTGGGGTTCTACCTGATGTCACAGTGCAGGAAGCCGCAGCACCCAGGGTGCTTACAATGTTGGGCTTTGGGGTTCCTGCTTGATGTCACAGTGCAGGAAGCAGGAGCGTCCATGTTATTTCTGCATGATGTCACAGTGCAGGATGCCGCAGGGCCCGGGGTATTTAATGTCAGGCTCTGGGGTGTTCTACCTGATGTCACAGTGCAGGAAGCCGCAGCATCCAGGGTGCTTACAATGTTGGGTTTTGGGGTTCCTGCTTGATGTCACAGTCCAGGAAGCAGGAGCGTCCATGTTATTTCTGCATGATGTCACAGTGCAGGAAGCCGCAGGGCCCGGGGTATTTAATGTCGTTCTCTGGGGTTCCTGCTTGATGTCACAGTGCAGGAAGCAGAGGATTCCATGTTATTTCTGCATGATGTCATGGTGCAGGATGCCGCAGCGCCCAAGGTGTTTACAATGTTGGGCTCTGGGGTTCCTGCTTGATGTCACAGTGCAGGAAGCAGGGGCGTCTATGTTATTTCTGCAAGATGTCACAGTGCAGGAAGAAGCTGCAGCGCCCAAGGTGTTTACAATGTTGGGCTCTAGGGTTCCTGCTTGATGTCACAGTGCAGGAAGCAGGGGTGTTCATGTTATTTCTGCATGATGTCACAGTGCTGGAAGCCACATCACCCGGGTTATTCAATGTTGTGCTCTGGGGTTCCTGCTTGATGTCAAAGTGCAGGAATCAGGGGCGTCCATGTTATTTCTGCATGATGTCACAGTGCAGGAAGCTGCAGCACTCGTGCTCTGGGGTTCCTGCTTGATGTCACATTGCAGGAAGCAGGAACGTCCATTGCATTTAATGCGGGGGCCTAGGGTTCAATCATGCTTGAGCTCACAGCACAGGGATCTGCTTCTGCTGCTGCTGCTTTACTATGTAGCATCACTCAGGACAGCACTCTCCATCACTCGCAGGAGCTCACAGCGCAAGGATCTGCTGCTGCTACTGCTGCTTTACTGTGTCGCATCATTCAGGACAGCACTCTCCATCACTCGCAGGAGCTCACAGTGCAGGGATCTGCTGCTGCTACTGCTGCTTTACTGTGTCGCATCACTCAGGACAGCACTCTCCATCACTCGCAGGAGCTCACAGCGCAGGGATCTGCTGCTGCTTCGCTGTATCGCATCACTCAGGACAGAACTTTCCATCACTCGCAGGAGCTCACAGCGCAGTGATCTGCTGCTGCTTTGCTGTGTCGCATCACTCAGGACAGCACTCTCCATCACTCGCAGGAGCTCACAGCGCAGGGATCAGCTGCGGCTGCTGCTTCTCTGTGTCACATCACTCAGGACAGCTCTCTCCTTCACTCGCAGGAGCTCACAGCGCAGGGATCTGATGCTGCTGCTTCTCTGTGTCACATCACTCAGGACAGCTCTCTCCTTCACTCGCAGGAGCTCACAGCGCAGGGATCTGATGCTGCTGCTTCGCTGTGTCGCATCACTCAGGACAGCACTCTTCATCACTCGTAGGAGCTCACAGCGCAGGGATTTGCTGCTGCTGCTTTTCTGTGTCGCATCACTCAGGACAGCACTCTCCATCACTCGCAAGAGCTCACAGCGCAGGGATCTGCTGCTGCTGCCGCTTGACTGTTTTGCATCACTCAGGACAGCACTCTCCATCACTCGCAGGAGCTCACAGCGCAGGGGTCTGCTGTGGCTGCTGCTTCGCTGTGTCGCATCACTCAGGACAGCACTCTTCATCACACGTAGGAGCTCACAGCGCAGGGATCTGCTGCGGCTGCCGCTTCGCTGTGTCGCATCACTCAGGACTAGTGGTGTCACGGTATTAGTTTTATGACGGTACAATAACCTTCTTGCCAAATGACGATATATCATGGTTATCGCGGTATAGCAGGTGGAGTTAACTAATCTTAACAAATATTTTCTAAAAGGTCATACATTGTCAGATTTATCATCACAAACAAAACCAGGCACCCAGGGCCAGAATTGGGCTTTTCAATATACTTTCCACTGAAATGCCACCCCTTGCTTCCACCAAACACACGTGTGGAGAGGAGGAGGGGGGGGGGGAGCCCTGCTGTGACTGGCAAAGCAAACTGAATGGCTTTTCTTAAGTGGTCATTTAGGCTTTTAGCCCCCCCAGTGGCTACTGGTGAAGATGAACATGTTGCCATCTTGATAACCTGCATGTCACAGATCAATGGAGTCTGATGGTAGTATACGCTTGTGCGCATACACACGAACACGCACTCTCTTTACGTTACAGCCTTTAGTTTACTTGCGGGCCAATTGGTGTTCAGTAATCACGGACATGTTACCCTTTGGTATGGCAGCAGGGAATACCCACAGAGATGAGTACATTTCGCAGTGTGACTTATTATATGTAAATTCAATGATGGAACCAGGGAAATCCCCCATTGTCATATGTTGAGAAAACTTTATCCATTATAAATATATAAACCCCAAAGCCGCCATCCCAAAATAAACCCTTTTCCTTCTTGGCACAGTATTTGTTCTTCCTATTTCTAACAGATTGATTTTGTGTCAGGCACGTGTGGTTTATGGAATGGCATTAAAAACTGCTCCAACTGAAACTACTTGGCAGACGGCACATCCAACAGTGCAAGACCAAGACTGCGCAGCACTTGCTTACTGCAGCCTTTCCTAATCAGATTGAAAAGCACACTTAACGGTATGAACGGTATACCGGTATAAACAATGTGACGGTTATTATTGTTCAATTAAGTGGTTCACGGTATCTTTAACGGTATACCGTAATACCGTTACATCCCTACTCAGGACAGCACTCTCCATCACTCGCAAGAGCTCAAGGCGCAGGGATCTGCTGCTGCTGCCGCTTCGCTGTTTTGCATCACTCAGGACAGCACTCTCCATCACTCGCAGGAGCTCACAGCACAGGGATCTGCTGCGGCTGCTGCTTTGCTATGTCGCATCACTCAGGACAGCACTCTTCATCACTCACACGAGCTCACAGCGCAAGGATCTGCTGCGACTGCTGCTTCTCTGTGTCGCATCACTCAGGACAGCACTCTCCATCACTCGTAGGAGCTCACAGCGCAGGGATTTGCTGCTGCTGCTTTTCTGTGTCGCATCACTCAGGACAGCACTCTCCATCACTGGCAGGAGCTCACAGTGCAGGGATCTGCTGCTGCTTCGCTGTGTCGCATCACTCAGGACAGCACTCTCCATCACTCGCAGGAGCTCACAGCGCAGGGATCTGCTGCTGCTGCAGCTTCGCTGTGTCACATCACTCAGGACAGCACTCTCCATCACTCGCAGGAGCTCACAGCGCAGGGATCTGATGCTGCTGCTTCGCTGTGTTGCATCACTCAGGACAGCACTCTCCATCACTCGCAGGAGCTCACAGCGCAGGGATCCGCTGCGGCTGTCGCTTCGCTGTGTCGCATCACTCAGGACAGCACTCTCCATCACTCGCAGGATCTCACAGCGCAGGGATCTGCTGCTGCTTCTGCTGCTTTACTGTGTCGCATCATTCAGGACAGCACTCTCCATCACTCGCAGGAGTTCACAGCGCAAGGATCTGCTGCGGCTGCCGCTTCGCTATGTCGCATCACTCAGGACAGCACTCTCCATCACTTGGTCCCTGCGGGCCTCTTACTTAATTGACTTGAAGTCCATTGTGTCCGTCCCCTTGCCCTGCCCCTCCCACTTCCACTCCATTCCTGCAGAGTCAGGCCCAGGTCTGGCACACAGGCTGCAGTCCTTGGCCACGTGCAGGCCTGCCGGGATGCCAGTGTCTGCCAGAGCTTGGTCTGACTGCCCCCAAACGCTGCCCCTAAACCCTCGCGTGATGGCAAGGAGCAGGCTCGGGCTGTCCTAAAGGGCAATAGGCCAATGCCCAAACCAAAAACACAAAAGAGTAGTGTGGGCCAGTTTTTTTGGTCCAAAGTGGCCCACTTTTTGTGGCCCATGTGGGCCAGTTTGCATCATGCGGCCCATGTTGGCCAGTTTGCATCATGCGGCCCATGTGGGCCAGTTTGCATCATGCGGCCCATGTGGGCCAGTTTGCATCATGCGGCCCATGTAGGCCAGTTTGCATCATGCGGCCCATGTGGGCCAGTTTGCATCATGCGGCCCATGTGGGCCAGTTTGCATCATGCGGCCCATGTGGGCCAGTTTGCATCATGTGGCCCATGTGGCCCATGTGGCTAGTAGTTTTGACAAGTGAGACTGAATAAATATTCTTTAACATGCACAATTTGCATCACATTTTACAAATGCCTCCCCTCCCCCCATTACTACTCAAACAGTCTGTCACAAAAGGGATTAATTGCCATGTTCAACTGGGGGCCACTTTTTCATTGGTGCCCGAGACAATTGTATGCGCCAGATTTATCCTGGCAAAGGGGAGAGAAAACGGCCCCAAGCGAGACCAGTGAATTCCTGGGTGGAGATGGGTGGAGGCCCACCCACCAACCCTCCCACCTGCGGGAGTGGGCAGGCCATCAGTACCAGGCAGAGGCGGGGAAGGCTGGGGCAGAGACAGTCAGCGCCACCTCCTCCGAGGCTTTCAGGAGAGGAGCTGGCAAGGGACTGAGGGATTGACTCTGCCCAGCCCCTCCCTCCTTCATCGGCATGGTCCTGACAGGCCGATAGACTGTAAGTCCCATGAGTTCCCTCCAGGCCCGTTTCCGTCAGTTCTAAAGAGACAGCTTTAAAATACCTGCGGTCATCAACTGACAGCATCAATAGTACGCGGACGACGTTGGCGGAAATCCAGCTCTTCGGTCTTGGCGGGAGTCCCCGTGGGCTTTCGAGGGAGTACTTCCCCGGCAGCAGGCTCATGGAGGCGGGAGCCACGCAGCGTAGACTGTCTGACTCCTGGAGTAGGAAGGCAGAGAACGGGGGGCATGACCCCCAAGACAGAGTCAGGGGACAGCAGCCGAGTAGCCCAGGCGTTCCAGGAAACAGCCAAATACTCTGGACCTACTCCAGCAACACAAATACACTAGGGGGACACGACCATCAGCAAAAGTCACACCCTAGCACCCCTCGGGTACCAAAGACCTGAATAGTAGTAGCCAGGCTGGTGTAAGCTAGGCCTATAGCACCCACAGCCCAAATACTCAAACCATACCCTTGTAACAGCCAACTATTATAGACATACTCCAGTAAAAGCCAGTTACTATAGGCCTATACCAGCATCACCAAAACTCACGCCCTAGCACAACTGAGGTGTCAAAGAGCTGACCACTAGCAGTTACTAAGACTATAGCAGCCACAGCCCAAGTACTCGAACCATACTCCGGTAACAACCGAGTATTAAAGGCATACTACAGCAAAAGCCAAATATTCTAGGGGGAGACCAGCATCGGCAAAGTCACACCCTAGCACCCCTCGGGTACCAAAGACCTGAATAGTAGTAGCCAGGCTGGTGTAAGCTAGGCCTATAGCAGCCACAGCCCAAGTACTCAATCCATACTCTGGTAAAAACCTAGTATTGTAGGCATACTGCAGTAAACGCCAAAACACTAGTATTATACCAGCATCACCAAAGGTCACACTGCAGCAAAACTCAAGCACCTAGGAGTTGACCCCGAGCAGTTACTAAGAATACAGCAGCCACAGCCCAAATACTCAAACCGTACCCTGGTAACAACCAAGTATTATATTCCAGAAAAAGCCAAATACACCAGTCAGCAGCACCAACAAGAGTACTCTAGGCATACCCTAGCAACACTCAGGTACCTAAGATCTGACTAGTATCCCTGAAGTAGATGTAAACTAGGCATATAGCAGGAACAGCCCAAGTACTCAAGCCATACCCTAGTAACAAGTGAAGGCACGCCCCTGTACGCTCACACCAGAAAAAAAAACACTAGGGAATAAAGGCCCAAGAAACTCTTGCAGGGATAACACGTTTTTATTTCCATACAAAAAGGAAACGCGACAACAAAGGACTCTGCTGCTACGGAACGCTCTGCCCTTGTCCGCTTGTGTGAACAGAGTCACTGATGACGCAATTGCAGATAGAAAATGTCTGCAATCCCTAGTGGATGGTACGTATACATGTAGGACCTGTTCCATATGGAATACCAGGCTATTGACCGATCTTCCATCTTGCCTGCGTGGGCACCACTGGGCTCATCATCCGATACAAGGTTGGCCTAACAATGAATTAAATTCTAGTGATAGCAGTGTTATCCTATCATGACTTCTCTACACCTGGCAGACTCATGGTTGGTCTCAGGGGAGGGCTGAGGTCACCCTAACTCCTTCACTTCAGTCTCTTCCAGGCAGATCAGCAACTCCCAAGGTCCTCCACCGTCGGTTTGTGCTATAATTTAGAGGCCACCCTGCACCTCGCTGCACAAATCAATTGACCCACTTGTGAAGGCGCGATAGCCCTGCCTTCTGATCTAAGTGATCGATGGGGGCCGTGGGGTGTTCTATGGTCAGTGGTCTGGGCTCGGATGGACCTGTGGCTTGTGCTTGGATCATTGGGGGCAGGAGAGCCTTGCAATCTGTTCTGTGGGATGTACAGCCAAGAGGCGCTCTGCTTCCTTCTCATGACCTTGCAAGGCGCATTCCTTCCATGGAGGGAGGGCCGGTAACTTCTGCAGAACAATGGAGAATTTCATGGACTCTCTGAGACCTGATCAGGGTCGGGGTGGTGTTTGCGCTCATGCACGGGGCCTGCTTGTTTGGAGCTGGGAATAATGTTCACCGCGCTTGGGCCTAAGTTCCAACATGGCTGCTAATTTCTAGCTCGGCCATGCGTCTTTCTGTACATAGTCCCCCCTCCCCTCTACTTCTGGCGCGGGCCCTCTAGTGTTTATTTCTCATTCAGTATTGCCTAGGGGAGTGGGAAGAGCCTCTCTCCTTCCAATCACAAGCAAGTATTTTGGCACTCTCCAGCAAAAGCCAAACACAACAGGAATACAACAGCTTCAGCAAGAGTATGCTCGGCATACTTTAGCAACCCGCAGACCAGTAGCAGTTAGGTAGGTGTGCAATAGACAAATACCAGCCACAGCCGAAGTATGTAAATCTGCTCCACTAACATCACCCACCCTCTCTCTTTCAGATCGTGCGGAGCAGCTGGAGACCATGAAAAGGGCAGTGGAGCACAGTATAAATCCTAATAACATGCCTACCATAACATAACATACCCTGGTAACAGACAAGCCCTCTAGCATACTCTGGTAACAGTCAAGTAATACAGCAATATCCAAATATGATACACAAACTCTACTTGAGGCCTACTTAGTAACAGTCAATGCATATACCTGATAAATGCAAGTACTCTGGCTATGCCCTGGCAATTGCCAAGTACCCTCGACATGGCATCCAGGAAAAACGTAGATAACAAAAATGTGGTCAGTGAAAATGTTGAGGTGAAAATACCTCTGCAGTGAAATAGTTGCCAAGCAAAAAGTAGTCAAAAATGCAGCTGAAAAATAGCCAAAATGTAGCGCTGCTGGGGTAATTGCTAAGGTTGAGGAGGGTTTAGTAGGCTAGTGAATGCCTGGTTTAGGGTTAGGATAGGGGTTGTGGTAAGGATAAGGGTTAGAGTAAAGATGTTGGGGTTTGGTTAGTCGTTAGAGGTAGATTGTGGGGAATTCGACCACCCGCACGGTGGGTGTATGCTCGCCTGGGCTTTTTTTGACATTTTAAATTAAATCGAATGATGGTAGATCAACCTCTGGAAAATGCGTGGGCCTAATCCACACACATTTTCCTATGCTCACCGCAAAACATACACACAGGCCCTTGTACTTTGGGTGGACACAGCCTACAGGCACCGTCCCCCCTGTCATAATTAGTTTGGATAGGACAGGAGGAGTACACAATGCATCTCCAGAAGGGGAGGGCCAGACCTTCTCCCTGCCATGGCCCGCCTAATTTACGAACAAAGGCTCCAGAGGTCCGCCCTGTCATTTGTTGGGTCCTGCAGCTGATGGCAGCAATTTGCATTCCATGCATAGGGTAATTCAAACAGGCCCACATGGGGCTTGGCTGCAGAGGTTAACAAAGGAGACAGGGAACCCCATCAACCTTTCATATGCAACTGTGTCAACCTGAAGCCAGCTCCCACCCTCAGTATCAATTGACAGTGAGCTGTCATGTCTGGGACTGCGTGTTTACAATAGTTTACCCAGCAGGGGACCCCTTTCATAAGGTACGAGGATGTGTTTTGCAGGAGCCAGAGGGTCTGGTCTCACCGCAGCTTCAAGGGAGACCTGCCACTTTAATCAGGAACCACAGAGAGATCCATTAAGCAAAGAGACCCTTTGATCCACAACAGACAGGAAGATGGGTGGGTCTTAGTATTACATGTATTCAACTCTTTTTACCTTTTCTGTTGCAAAGCACTATGGTTATGACCTCACGCACACAGGAGATTGTTGATTGGGACTCCATATTGATTAATTAAAGTAAGCCTAGCCTACACCAATCCATGTGGTCCATTTGGCTGTCAAACAGAGCAGAGCCCCCCTTTTGGCAGATTATCTGAAGAATTCACAAGGAGTAACAAGAAGAACTCATCATTGAACCCTGGCTAAAGGTACCCAAATCCCTCTAGGGCCCTCCAGCAGTTCCAGAACTGGTACCTAGCCAGCACACAGTGTGCCCTGCTAGTCTCTGCAGGAAGCTTCCTAAGTGGGAAGTGTCAGAAGGTCCATGAACCTGAAACAAAGGGCAAGGCCATTGCCTGCAACACACTCCTCAGCTTTGGGCCGTCTGCCTGAAAGGATGACATGAGCCCAGTGAAGAAGCTTGGAGAAGTGCATTGATGAGCATCTACCGACATCCGTCTTAAAGGACATTTTTTATAGCCATTCGAGTCCTTCATGCTGCAATCAACTTCAGCTGTCTGTCCAGCTTTGGTCGCCAAACTGTTTATCTCCTGATACCTGAACTCTGTCACAGAAGCTGCAAAGCACCCTGAAACCGACTCGATCCTGTCGAGTACGACAAACACATACAAGAACAAGGTAAATTGTGGTTCTGTTCCCCTCATCCTTCTTTGAAGGCCATAGAGACATTTGTACGACCCATTGCTCCCTTGCTCCCTTTGTGCTGAAACCAAGTATCCCTGAACTGTTGCGATTATTTACTATACCAACTACCCTCTGGCCAGTATCCAGAGTACTTCCCTTTTCCTTCTTTGAAACTGTCTGTCCTCTGCATTCCTTTACAAGGTGGGTTGTATTTTGTAGTGTTGCTAGAACTTTCTGTTGTGTTAATAATAAAGTAGATATTCGTATACAGCCTTGACTGGACAGTCCCTTTTATCATTGGGTAATAATTTTATTTTCACTGTTTTTCAACTAACCAACGATCCATGACCTTTCGGAGACGAGCCTGCCGTTATGTCCACGTCACCAACATTGGACAAGGAGGTTTATAATGTGCTTGTTATTCAAATCTGTTTGGATCCATTCTGGTGTACTAGAGGTGTGGGGCTGATTGATGGTTTAGAAACCGATATTCACCCTTGGACCCCTGGTGCCCCGGAAGTTGATTCATCACATAGATTAAGTGTCAGGGTTATTTTTAGGGTAGGGGTTATTATAAGAATAGGACTAATAGAGTAGTGGTTTGGGTACGTTTTAAAGAAAAAGATAGGGAGTTGGAGAGGGCTGGTGATGTTGGCGTCGGATAGCGGTTGGGATAAACCCAGTGTTTAAGGTAAAGTAAGCATTAGGATAAGTGTTAGAGCTGCAGTTAGGGTAAGGGTAAGGTTAGTGTTAGAGAAAGGGTTTGCATTAAGGCCAGGGCTATGAACTTTGTGGCGAGCTGGTGGTGGGATTCACTGTTCATTTTTAATGTATTTTTTGAGTAGCATTAAAATAAAATGCTTTAGCGCGCTGAAGGGTTGGTGTTCTGTCGGAGGTCAGGGTAGGAAAAGGGTTGTAGTTAGAGTTAGGGAATGGATTAAGAATGGAGTTAGGGTGATTATGGTGGTTTTGCTAGAGGCTTGGGTCACATTTAAGGTTACAGTCTTGTACTTTTGTGCATTTAAAAATAGCTTTTTTGGCGGCCTTATTACTGGCAATATTTTCACATTTTACATTGTTTGCATTGAATGACTTCATTTTTTTAAATGGCATTTTGCTGGCTACTTTTTCACATGACTACATTTTCCTGGGGACATTTTCTCATAGAACCCCCCTAGACATACCCTAGTAACAGCGTATATATAGAGGCATACCTCATTACCATGGAAGTACTATGACCCTACTACACCCAATGCATAGCCACACCCTATAGATGTGTCTTAGCAAAAATCAAGTATTTTAGTAGTACCAAGAAAAGGCCAAATAGTCAAGACATACACCGGTAGCGGCCAAGCATTCTAGGTGTATCCCAGCAGCAGCAAAGTGTGAGGGGGTCACTGGCCAGAGCCCCATCTGTCCAAGCTCCAGCAGCTTTCCACCTCACCTAGTCACGTGGCTCACCTTCGGGTAGCAAAGCCATACTCAAGGCTTAACAACTCCCTAAGAGTTGATGGAGGAACCTAGAAGCAATGTACACAGCAAAAAAAATAGAAGGAATAAAGAATGTAAGGCCCAAATCTAATAACCTAATTTATTACTAGTAAACATAAAGGGTGGTCTATGGGAAAATGGGAACAAAATGATAAAACGGTGAAAATAACCCAACTGGAAAACATGGGCTAGAAATAGCACCCCCAAGAAAGACACAAGACAACACTCCTAACTTAAGCCAATCAATCTCAAAGTGAAGGACACTGCAGATCCTTGAATGCACCTCGTTAGGTCCCGTAAGTGACCCTGGGACCACAGTTCAGGCGGGTGCAAGCCGGCACGCCAGGGAGCTTTTGGGCCGTTGCATAAACTCGCCTTTGCAATGGTTGGCTTTTTCTAAGCCACTGGGGTTGGGGGGTGGCTATGGGGTCCTTAGAAATGGTTAATGCTGGTAGTAGCTGACAGTACCAAGGGCAAAGGGAGCACCTGCAACCAACGAGCAACAACATCCCACATGCAACACTTCTTTTGTGGGCATCTCCGTTCTGCCACCGTGGCCGGGCCAGGGTATATAAGGACAGACTGTCAGGGCCTCGGAAACCCTCCCTCAGCTCAACCTGGCCATGCATTCTACCCCTTCTGTCTAGAGCGCTTCAGCTCACCTCAGCAAAACAGGAAAGATGATGGCTGGAAGGTTTCAAATTAATCCTAACCTCTCCCATTGCTCGGCGCAACCCTGCAGGCCAGCTTTCTTCATTTTACCGTGCTACAATAGACCATAGGCAAATCAGGCTTGGCCCTACCCCAAAAGGGGCAGTGCAGCTCAAACTGTTGGGTCACATCCCTTCTGCACGCGACCACAAGCATCCCCAGGCATGCTCTGGCCTCATTGGGCCTCATAGGAGTAGCTTGGGTTTTGTGGAATAGCAGACATGGGACTCACGTCTGGACCTACCCACCCCCCTCGGAGGTTGGGAAGGGTATGCAATAAAGGAGTTGGACCCCACTTCACAGGACTCGGGGCACTCGACTCTTCCAATCCCAGGCTTTAGAGATGAGTTGCACGGGCCCACACTGAAGTCCTGGAACCGAATCTTTAGTGTGTAAAATGACTCTTGCGGATGTTGACTTCTCGTGATATTGGATGGTCCATGGGAACGGTGCCCCTGGAAGTGGCCGACAGCTTGCTATACTTCCGGGAAATCCTCCAATCCCACCACTGCAATCCAAATGCTCATTGCAGACACAAGGGCCCTGATTCACAGAGGGGTTTCCAATGGGGTTTTGCCATTATAAAACGCTTCTGTGAATTAGGCCCTGGGTGTTTTGCTGAACTGGTGCCATGCTTCACCTCCCTCTAGTCTACATGTCTGGGACAGAAGCTTTTCAGAGGACTTGTGGCACTTAAGACTGAAAACTCCCATCTAGTTCCTGCCAAACCTTCACAGGTTCTATTCCTTATGAGGGAATTTTGGCTTCAATGTCTCCCTAACTTTCTAATTATATATTAATAAAAGGTCTATTTTGGGGGAATTTGGTTTGTGTATTCTACTTCACAAAATATAAGACCACTCGAACCAAGGAACTAGCTCTACCCACTGCGATTTGTCTCTGTCTCGCTGCACTCTCTTTCACTCACTATCTCTCTCTCTCTCTCTCTCTCTCTCTCTCTCTGTCTGTGCAACAGTCGCTTTTAGCTTTTGCTAGAGCCACCCCAGCCGTTGTTGACAGCAGCACAACCACAGGGAAGACACAGATAACTTCAAGAGAGGAAGGCTTGCTGGGCAAGCTTCTCCCTTCATGCACTTTGCAGGTCTGGGAGATGCTTGGTGGCCGCTGCAAAATGTTAAGTCCCAGAAAAGTATAATAAACACGCCCCCCCCACCCCTCTCTCTGAGCCGAGTGTAGTCTCTCCCACTCTCTGTTGGAAAGATGTGTTAGTATTTACCTTGTGACCCTTCACTTCAGGAGACCCTGAGCCTGTGCACCATGAGGTGTCCTGCTCATAATCAACTCACTGCCTTGCCAATGGCACACAGTGTGATAGTGCACAGAGATCCCACTGACCTGGCACCTGTTAGGTATAAGAAGGTGAAAATAACCTCAAGGAACACTGCGGCTGAGCTGAGCGTAAGATAAAGAACCTCAAGGAATACTGAGGCTGATCTGAGAGTAAGATAAAGAACCTCAAAGAATACTGAGGCTGGGCTGAGAGTAAGATAAAGAAACTCAAGGAATACTGAGGCTGGGCTGAGAGTAAGATAATGAACCTCAAAGAATACTGAGGCTGGGCTGAGAGTAAGATAAAGAACTTCAAGGAATACTGAGGCTGGGCTGAGAGTAAGATAATGAACCTCAAGGAATACTGAGCTGAGAGTAAGATAAAGAACCTCGAGGAATACTGAGCTGAGAGTAAGATAAAGAACCTCAAGGAATACTAAGCTGAGAGTAAGATAAAGAACCTCAAGGAATACTGAGGCTGGGCTGAGAGTAAGATAAAGAACCTCGAGGAATACTGAGGCTGGGCTGAGAGTAAGATAATGAACCGCGAGGAACACTGAGGCTGGGCTGAGAGTAAGATAATGAACCTCAAAGAATACTGAGGCTGGGCTGAGAGTAAGATAAAGAACCTCGAGGAATACTGAGCTGAGAGTAAGATAAAGAACCTCGAGGAATACTGAGGCTGAGCTAAGAGTAAGATAAAGAACCTCGAGGAATACTGAGGCTGGGCTGAGAGTAAGATAAAGAACCTCGAGGAACACTGAGGCTGGGCTGAGAGTAAGATAATGAACCTCAAAGAATACTGAGGCTGGGCTGAGAGTAAGATAATGAACCTCAAAGAATACTGAGGCTGAGCTGAGAGTAAGATAAAGAACCTCGAGGAATACTGAGGCTGAGCTAAGAGTAAGATAAAGAACCTCAAGGAATACTGAGGCTGAGCTAAGAGTAAGATAAAGAACCTCGAGGAATACTGAGCTGAGAGTAAGATAAAGAACCTCGAGGAATACTGAGCTGAGAGTAAGATAAACAACC
Source organism: Ambystoma mexicanum (assembly GCF_040938575.1). NCBI lineage: Eukaryota > Metazoa > Chordata > Amphibia > Caudata > Ambystomatidae > Ambystoma > Ambystoma mexicanum. The sequence goes on along the minus strand of NC_090929.1, from coordinate 56,676,781 downwards.
TCGAGGAATACTGAGGCTGAGCTCAGAGTAAGTTAAAGAACCTCGAGGAATACTAAGGCTGGGCTGAGAGTAAGATAAAGAACCGTGAGGAATACTGAGGCTGGGCTGAGAGTAAGATAAAGAACCGTGAGGAATACTGAGGCTGGGCTGAGAGTAAGATAAAGAACCTCAAGGAATACTCAGGCTGAGCTGAGAGTAAGATAAAGAACCTCAAGGAATACTGAGGCTGGGCTGAGAGTAAGATAAAGAACCTCAAGGAATACTGAGGCTGAGCTGAGAGTAAGATAAAGAACCTCAAGGAATACTGAGGCTGGGCTGAGAGTAAGATAATGAACCTCAAGGAATACTGAGGCTGAGCTGAGAGTAAGATAAAGAAACTCAAAGAATACTGAGGCTGGGCTGAGAGTAAGATAAAGAACCTCAAAGAATACTGAGGCTGGGCTGAGAGTAAGATAATGAACCTCGAGGAATACTGAGCTGAGAGTAAGATAAAGAACCTCGAGGAATACTGAGGCTGGGCTGAGAGTAAGATAATGAACCTCAAGGAATACTAAGGCTGGGCTGAGAGTAAGATAATGAACCTCGAGGAACACTGAGGCTGGGCTGAGAGTAAGATAATGAACCTCGAGGAATACTGAGGCTGATCTGAGAGTAAGATAATGAACCTCGAGGAATACTGAGGCTGATCTGAGAGTAAGATAAAGAACTTCAAGGAATACTGAGGCTGATCTGAGAGTAAGATAAAGAACCTCGAGGAATACTGAGCTGAGAGTAAGATAATGAACCTCGAGGAATACTGAGCTGAGAGTAAGATAAAGAACCTCGAGGAATACTAAGCTGAGAGTAAGATAAAGAACCTCGAGGAATACTGAGCTGAGAGTAAGATAAAGAACCTCGAGGAATACTGAGCTGAGAGTAAGATAATGAACCTCGAGGAATACTGAGGCTGATCTGAGAGTAAGATAATGAACCTCGAGGAATACTGAGGCTGGGCTGAGAGTAAGATAATGAACCTCGAGGAATACTGAGGCTGGGCTGAGCGTAAGATAAAGAACCTCAAGGAATACTGAGGCTGGGCTTAGAGTAAGATAATGAACCTCGAGGAATACTGAGCTGAGAGTAAGATAAAGAACCTCGAGGAATACTAAGCTGAGAGTAAGATAAAGAACCTCGAGGAATACTAAGCTGAGAGTAAGATAAAGAACCTCGAGGAATACTGAGGCTGAGCTAAGAGTAAGATAAAGAACCTCGAGGAATACTGAGCTGAGCGTAAGATAAAGAACTTCAAGGAATACTGAGGCTGATCTGAGAGTAAGATAAAGAACCTCGAGGAATACTAAGCTGAGAGTAAGATAAAGAACCTCAATGAATACTGAGCTGAGAGTAAGATAAAGAACCTCACGGAATACTGAGCTGAGAGTAAGATAAAGAACCTCGAGGAATACTGAGCTGAGAGTAAGATAAACAACCTCAAGGAATACTGAGGTTGAGCTAAGAGTAAGATAAAGAACCTCGAGGAATACTGAGCTGAGAGTAAGATAAAGAACCTCAAGGAATACTAAGGCTGGGCTGAGCGTAAGATAAAGAACTTCAAGGAATACTGAGGCTGGGCTGAGAGTAAGATAAAGAACCGTGAGGAATACTGAGGCTGAGAGTAAGATAATGAACCTCAAGGAATACTAAGGCTGGGCTGAGAGTAAGATAAAGAACCGTGAGGAATACTAAGCTGAGAGTAAGATAAAGAACCTCAAGGAATACTGAGGCTGATCTGAGAGTAAGATAAAGAACTTTAAGGAATACTGAGGCTGGGCTGAGAGTAAGATAAAGAACCTCAAGGAATACTGAGCTGAGAGTAAGATAAAGAACCTCAAGGAATACTGAGGCTGATCTGAGAGTAAGATAAAGAACCTCAAGGAATACTGAGGCTGGGGTTAGCGTAAGATAAAGAACCTCAAGGAATACTGAGGCTGGGCTGAGAGTAAGATAAAGAACCTCAAGGAATACTAAGGCTGATCTGAGAGTAAGATAAAGAACCTCAAGGAATACTGAGGCTGGGCTGAGAGTAAGATAAAGAACCTCGAGGAATACTGAGGCTGGGCTGAGCGTAAGATAAAGAACCTCAAGGAATACTGAGGCTGGGCTGAGAGTAAGATAATTAACCTCGAGGAATACTGAGGCTGGGCTGAGAGTAAGATAATGAACCTCAAGGAATACTGAGGCTGGGCTGAGATTAGGATAATGAACCTCGAGGAATACTGAGGCTGTGCTGAGCGTAAGATAAAGAACCTCAAGGAATACTGAGGCTGGGCTGAGAGTAAGATAAAGAACCTCAAGGAATACTGAGGCTGGTCTGAGAGTAGGATAATGAACCTCAAGGAATACTGAGCTGAGAGTAAGATAAAGAACCTCGTGGAATACTGAGCTGAGAGTAAGATAAAGAACCTCAAGGAATACTGAGGCTGAGCTAAGAGTAAGATAAAGAACCTCAGGGAATACTATGCTGAGAGTAAGATAAAGAACCTCAAGGAATACTGAGGCTGAGCTAAGAGTAAGATAAAGAACCTCAAGGAATACTGAGGCTGGGGTTAGCGTAAGATAAAGAACCTCAAGGAATACTGAGGCTGGGCTGAGAGTAAGATAAAGAACCTCAAGGAATACTAAGGCTGATCTGAGAGTAAGATAAAGAACCTCAAGGAATACTGAGGCTGGGCTGAGAGTAAGATAAAGAACCTCGAGGAATACTGAGGCTGGGCTGAGCGTAAGATAAAGAACCTCAAGGAATACTGAGGCTGGGCTGAGAGTAAGATAATTAACCTCGAGGAATACTGAGGCTGGGCTGAGAGTAAGATAATGAACCTCAAGGAATACTGAGGCTGGGCTGAGATTAGGATAATGAACCTCGAGGAATACTGAGGCTGTGCTGAGCGTAAGATAAAGAACCTCAAGGAATACTGAGGCTGGGCTGAGAGTAAGATAAAGAACCTCAAGGAATACTGAGGCTGGTCTGAGAGTAGGATAATGAACCTCAAGGAATACTGAGCTGAGAGTAAGATAAAGAACCTCGTGGAATACTGAGCTGAGAGTAAGATAAAGAACCTCAAGGAATACTGAGGCTGAGCTAAGAGTAAGATAAAGAACCTCAGGGAATACTATGCTGAGAGTAAGATAAAGAACCTCAAGGAATACTGAGGCTGAGCTAAGAGTAAGATAAAGAACCTCGAGGAATACTGAGCTCAGAGTAAGATAAAGAACCTCAAGGAACACTGAGGCTGAGCTAAGAGTAAGATAAAGAACCTCGCGGAATACTGAGGCTGAGCTAAGAGTAAGATAAAGAACCTCAGGGAATACTATGCTGAGAGTAAGATAAAGAACCTCAAGGAATACTGAGGCTGAGCTAAGAGTAAGATAAAGAACCTCAAGGAATACTGAGGCTGATCTGAGAGTAAGATAAAGAACCTCAAGGAATACTGAGGCTGGGCTGAGAGTAAGATAAAGAACCTCAAGGAATACTGAGGCTGGGCTGAGAGTAACATAATGAACCTCGAGGAATACTGAGGCTGGGCTGAGCGTAAGATAAAGAACCTCAAGGAATACTGAGGCTGGGCTGAGAGTAAGATAATTAACCTCGAGGAATACTGAGGCTGGGCTGAGAGTAAGATAATGAACCTCGAGGAATACTGAGGCTGGGCTGAGATTAGGATAATGAACCTCGAGGAATACTGAGGCTGTGCTGAGCGTAAGATAAAGAACCTCAAGGAATACTGAGGCTGGGCTGAGAGTAAGATAAAGAACCTCAAGGAATACTGAGGCTGGTCTGAGAGTAGGATAATGAACCTCAAGGAATACTGAGCTGAGAGTAAGATAAAGAACCTCGTGGAATACTGAGCTGAGAGTAAGATAAAGAACCTCAAGGAATACTGAGGCTGAGCTAAGAGTAAGATAAAGAACCTCAGGGAATACTATGCTGAGAGTAAGATAAAGAACCTCAAGGAATACTGAGGCTGAGCTAAGAGTAAGATAAAGAACCTCGAGGAATACTGAGCTCAGAGTAAGATAAAGAACCTCAAGGAACACTGAGGCTGAGCTAAGAGTAAGATAAAGAACCTCAGGGAATACTAAGCTGAGAGTAAGATAAAGAACCTCGCGGAATACTAAGCTGAGAGTAAGCTAAAGAACCTCAAGGAATACTGAGGCTGAGCTAAGAGTAAGATAAAGAACCTCAGGGAATACTGAGCTGAGAGTAAGATAAAGAACCTCGCGGAATACTGAGCTGAGAGTAAGATAAAGAACCTCAAGGAATACTGAGGCTGTGCTGAGAGTAAGATAATGAACCTCAAGGAATACTGAGGCTGAGCTAAGAGTAAGATAAAGAACCTCAGGGAATACTAAGCTGAGAGTAAGATAAAGAACCTCGCGGAATACTAAGCTGAGAGTAAGATAAAGAACCTCAAGGAATACTGAGGCTGAGCTGAGAGTAAGATAAAGAACCTCGCGGAATACTGAGCTGAGAGTAAGATAAAGAACCTCAAGGAATACTGAGGCTGTGCTGAGAGTAAGATAAAGAACTTCAAGGGATACTGAGGCTGATCTGAGAGTAAGATAAAGTACCTCAAGGAATACTTAGGATGGGCTAAGAGTAAGATAAAGAATCTCAAGGAATACTGAGGCTGATCTGAGAGTAAGATAAAGAACCTCAAAGAATACTGAGACTGGGCTGACAGTAAGATAAAGAACCTCAAGGAATACTGAGGCTGAGCTGAGAGTAAGATAATGAACATCGAGGAATACTGAGGCTGGGCTGAGCGTAAGATAAAGAACCTCAAGGAATACTGAGGCTGGGCTGAGAGTAAGATAATGAACCTCGAGGAATACTGAGCTGATAGTAAGATAAAGAACCTCGAGGAATACTGAGCTGAGAGTAAGATAAAGAACCTCGAGGAATACTAAGGCTGGGCTGAGAGTAAGATAAAGAACCTCAAGGAATACTGAGGCTGGGCTAAGAGTAAGATAATGAACCTCGAGGAATACTGAGGCTGGGCTGAGCGTAAGATAAAGAACCTCAAGGAATACTGAGGCTGGGGTTAGCGTAAGATAAAGAACCTCAAGGAATACTGAGGCTGGGCTGAGAGTAGGATAATGAACCTCGAGGAATACTGAGCTGAGAGTAAGATAAAGAACCTCGAGGAATACTGAGCTGAGAGTAAGATAAAGAACCTCGAGGAATACTGAGGCTGAGAGTAAGATAAAGAACTTCAAGGAATACTGAGGCTGATCTGAGAGTAAGATAAAGAACCTCAAGGAATACTGAGGCTGATCTGAGAGTAAGATAAAGAACCTCAAGGAATACTGAGGCTGATCTGAGAGTAAGATAAAGAACTTCAAGGAATACTGAGGCTGGGCTGAGAGTAAGATAAAGAACCTCAAGGAATACTGAGGCTGGGCTGAGCATAAGATAAAGAATCTCAAGGAATACTGAGGCTGGGCTGAGAGTAAGATAATTAACCTCGAGGAATACTGAGGCTGGGCTGACAGTAAGATAATGAACCTCGAGGAATACTGAGGCTGGGCTGAGATTAGGATAATGAACCTCGAGGAATACTGAGGCTGTGCTGAGCGTAAGATAAAGAACCTTAAGGAATACTGAGGCCGGGCTGAGAGTAAGATAATGAACCTCGAGGAATACTGAGCTGAGAGTAAGATAAAGAACCTCGAGGAATACGGAGCTGAGAGTAAGATAAAGAACCTCAAGGAATACTAAGGCTGGGCTGAGAGTAAGATAAAGAACCTCAAGGAATACTGAGGCTGGGCTGAGAGTAAGATAATGAACCTCGAGGAATACTGAGGCTGGGCTGAGCGTAAGATAAAGAACCTCAAGGAATACTAAGGTTGATCTGAGAGTAAGATAAAGAACTTCAAGGAATACTGAGGCTGGGGTTAGCGTAAGATAAAGAACCTCAAGGAATACTGAGGCTGGGCTGAGAGTAGGATAATGAACCTCGAGGAATACTGAGCTGAGAGTAAGATAAAGAACCTCGAGGAATACTGAGCTGAGAGTAAGATAAAGAACCTCGAGGAATACTGAGCTGAGAGTAAGATAAAGAACTTCAAGGAATACTGAGGCTGATCTGAGAGTAAGATAAAGAACCTCAAGGAATACTGAGGCTGATCTGAGAGTAAGATAAAGAACCTCAAGGAATACTGAGGCTGATCTGAGAGTAAGATAAAGAACTTCAAGGAATACTGAGGCTGGGCTGAGAGTAAGATAAAGAACCTCAAGGAATACTGAGGCTGGGCTGAGCATAAGATAAAGAATCTCAAGGAATACTGAGGCTGGGCTGAGAGTAAGATAATTAACCTCGAGGAATACTGAGGCTGGGCTGACAGTAAGATAATGAACCTCGAGGAATACTGAGGCTGGGCTGAGATTAGGATAATGAACCTCGAGGAATACTGAGGCTGTGCTGAGCGTAAGATAAAGAACCTTAAGGAATACTGAGGCCGGGCTGAGAGTAAGATAAAGAACCTCAAGGAATACTGAGGCTGGTCTGAGAGTAGGATAATGAACCTCAATGAATACTGAGCTGAGAGTAAGATAAAGAACCTCGTGGAATACTGAGCTGAGAGTAAGATAAAGAACCTCAAGGAATACTGAGGCTGAGCTAAGAGTAAGATAAAGAACCTCAGGGAATACTATGCTGAGAGTAAGATAAAGAACCTCAAGGAATACTGAGGCTGTGCTAAGAGTAAGATAAAGAACCTCGAGGAATACTAAGCTGAGAGTAAGATAAAGAACCTCGAGGAATACTGAGCTGAGAGTAAGATAAAGAACCTCAAGGAATACTGAGGCTGAGCTAAGAGTAAGATAAAGAACCTCGAGGAATACTAAGCTGAGAGTAAGATAAAGAACCTCGAGGAATACTAAGCTGAGAGTAAGATAAAGAACCGTGAGGAATACTGAGCTGAGAGCAAGATAAAGAACCCTACAGGAATACTCAGGCTGAGCTGAGGATAAGATAAAGAACCTTGAGGAATACTGAGCTGAGAGTAAGATAAAGAACCTCGCGGAATACTGAGCTGAGAGTAAGATAAAGAACCTCAAGGAATACTGAGGCTGAGCTAAGAGTAAGATAAAGAACCTCGAGGAATACTAAGCTGAGAGTAAGATAAAGAACCTCGAGGAATACGGAGCTGAGAGTAAGATAAAGAACCTCAAGGAATACTAAGGCTGATCTGAGAGTAAGATAAAGAACCTCAAGGAATACTAAGCTGAGAGTAAGATAAAGAACCTCAAGGAATACTGAGGCTGGGCTGAGAGTAAGATAATGAACCTCGAGGAATACTGAGCTGAGAGTAAGATAAAGAACCTCGAGGAATACGGAGCTGAGAGTAAGATAAAGAACTTCAAGGGATACTGAGGCTGATCTGAGAGTAAGATAAAGTACCTCAAGGAATACTGAGGATGGGCTAAGAGTAAGATAAAGAATCTCAAGGAATACTGAGGCTGATCTGAGAGTAAGATAAAGAACCTCAAAGAATACTGAGGCTAGGCTGAGAGTAAGATAAAGAACCTCAAGGAATACTGAGGCTGGGCTACGAGTAAAATAATGAACCTCAAGGAATACTGAGGCTGTGCTGAGCGTAAGATAAAGAACCTCAAGGAATACTGAGGCTGGGGTGAGAGTAAGAGAATGAACCTCGAGGAATACTGAGCTGAGAGTAAGATAAAGAACCTCGAGGAATACTGAGCTGAGAGCAAGATAAAGAACCTCGAGGAATACGGAGCTGAGAGTAAGATAAAGAACCTCAAGGAATACTAAGGCTGGGCTGAGAGTAAGATAAAGAACCTCAAGGAATACTGAGGCTGGGCTGAGAGTAAGATAATGAACCTCGAGGAATACTGAGGCTGGGCTGAGCGTAAGATAAAGAACCTCAAGGAATACTAAGGCTGATCTGAGAGTAAGATAAAGAACTTCAAGGAATACTGAGGCTGGGCTGAGCGTAAGATAAAGAACCTCAAGGAATACTGAGGCTGGGCTGAGAGTAGGATAATGAACCTCGAGGAATACTGAGCTGAGAGTAAGATAAAGAACCTCAAGGAATACGGAGCTGAGAGTAAGATAAAGAACCTCAAGGAATACTGAGGCTGAGCTAAGAGTAAGATAATGAACCTCGAGGAATACGGAGCTGAGAGTAAGATAAAGAACCTCAAGGAATACTGAGGCTGAGCTAAGAGTAAGATAAAGAACCTCAAGGAATACTAAGGCTGATCTGAGAGTAAGATAAAGAAGCTCAAGGAATACTGAGGCTGTGCTGAGAGTAAGATAATGAACCTCGAGGAATACTAAGGCTGGGCTGAGCGTAAGATAAAGAACCTCAAGGAATACTGAGGCTGGGCTGAGAGTAAGATAAAGAACCTCAAGGAATACTGAGGCTGGGCTGAGAGTAAGATAATGAACCTCGAGGAATACTAAGGCTGGGCTGAGCGTAAGATAAAGAACCTCAAGGAATACTGAGGCTGGGTTGAGAGTAAGATAAAGAACCTCAAGGAATACTGAGGCTGGGCTGAGAGTAAGATAAAGAACCTCAAGGAATACTGAGGCTGGGCTGAGAGTAAGATAATGAACCTCGAGGAATACTAAGGCTGGGCTGAGCGTAAGATAAAGAACCTCAAGGAATACTGAGGCTGGGTTGAGAGTAAGATAAAGAACCTTGAGGAATACTGAGCTGAGAGTAAGATAAAGAACCTCGCGGAATACTGAGCTGAGAGTAAGATAAAGAACCTCGAGGAATACTGAGCTGAGAGTAAGATAAAGAACCTCAAGGAATACTGAGGCTGGGCTGAGAGTAAGATAATGAACCTCGAGGAATACTGAGGCTGATCTGAGAGTAAGATAATGAACCTCAAGGAATACTGAGGCTGGGCTCAGAGTAAGATAAAGAACCTTGAGGAATACTGAGCTGAGCGTAAGATAAAGAACTTCAAGGAATACTGAGGCTGATCTGAGAGTAAGATAAAGAACCTCGAGGAATACTAAGCTGAGAGTAAGATAAAGAACCTCACGGAATACTGAGCTGAGAGTAAGATAAAGAACCTCGAGGAATACTGAGCTGAGAGTAAGATAAAGAACCTTGCGGAATACTGAGGCTGAGCTAAGAGTAAGATAAAGAACCTCGAGGAATACTAAGCTGAGAGTAAGATAAAGAACCTCATGGAATACTGAGGCTGAGCTGAGAGTAAGATAAAGAACCTCAAGGAATACTGAGGCTGAGCTAAGAGTAAGATAAAGAACCTCGAGGAATACTGAGGCTGAGAGTAAGATAAAGAACCTCGAGGAATACTGAGCTGAGAGTAAGATAAAGAACCTCGAGGAATACTAAGCTGAGAGTAAGATAAAGAACCTCGAGGAATACTGAGCTGAGAGTAAGATAAAGAACTTCAAGGGATACTGAGGCTGATCTGAGAGTAAGATAAAGTACCTCAAGGAATACTGAGGATGGGCTAAGAGTAAGATAAAGAATCTCAAGGAATACTGAGGCTGATCTGAGAGTAAGATAAAGAACCTCAAAGAATACTGAGGCTAGGCTGAGAGTAAGATAAAGAACCTCAAGGAATACTGAGGCTGGGCTACGAGTAAAATAATGAACCTCAAGGAATACTGAGGCTGTGCTGAGCGTAAGATAAAGAACCTCAAGGAATACTGAGGCTGGGGTGAGAGTAAGAGAATGAACCTCGAGGAATACTGAGCTGAGAGTAAGATAAAGAACCTCGAGGAATACTGAGCTGAGAGCAAGATAAAGAACCTCGAGGAATACGGAGCTGAGAGTAAGATAAAGAACCTCAAGGAATACTAAGGCTGGGCTGAGAGTAAGATAAAGAACCTCAAGGAATACTGAGGCTGGGCTGAGAGTAAGATAATGAACCTCGAGGAATACTGAGGCTGGGCTGAGCGTAAGATAAAGAACCTCAAGGAATACTAAGGCTGATCTGAGAGTAAGATAAAGAACTTCAAGGAATACTGAGGCTGGGCTGAGCGTAAGATAAAGAACCTCAAGGAATACTGAGGCTGGGCTGAGAGTAGGATAATGAACCTCGAGGAATACTGAGCTGAGAGTAAGATAAAGAACCTCAAGGAATACGGAGCTGAGAGTAAGATAAAGAACCTCAAGGAATACTGAGGCTGAGCTAAGAGTAAGATAATGAACCTCGAGGAATACGGAGCTGAGAGTAAGATAAAGAACCTCAAGGAATACTGAGGCTGAGCTAAGAGTAAGATAAAGAACCTCAAGGAATACTAAGGCTGATCTGAGAGTAAGATAAAGAAGCTCAAGGAATACTGAGGCTGTGCTGAGAGTAAGATAATGAACCTCGAGGAATACTAAGGCTGGGCTGAGCGTAAGATAAAGAACCTCAAGGAATACTGAGGCTGGGCTGAGAGTAAGATAAAGAACCTCAAGGAATACTGAGGCTGGGCTGAGAGTAAGATAATGAACCTCGAGGAATACTAAGGCTGGGCTGAGCGTAAGATAAAGAACCTCAAGGAATACTGAGGCTGGGTTGAGAGTAAGATAAAGAACCTCAAGGAATACTGAGGCTGGGCTGAGAGTAAGATAAAGAACCTCAAGGAATACTGAGGCTGGGCTGAGAGTAAGATAATGAACCTCGAGGAATACTAAGGCTGGGCTGAGCGTAAGATAAAGAACCTCAAGGAATACTGAGGCTGGGTTGAGAGTAAGATAAAGAACCTTGAGGAATACTGAGCTGAGAGTAAGATAAAGAACCTCGCGGAATACTGAGCTGAGAGTAAGATAAAGAACCTCGAGGAATACTGAGCTGAGAGTAAGATAAAGAACCTCAAGGAATACTGAGGCTGGGCTGAGAGTAAGATAATGAACCTCGAGGAATACTGAGGCTGATCTGAGAGTAAGATAATGAACCTCAAGGAATACTGAGGCTGGGCTCAGAGTAAGATAAAGAACCTTGAGGAATACTGAGCTGAGCGTAAGATAAAGAACTTCAAGGAATACTGAGGCTGATCTGAGAGTAAGATAAAGAACCTCGAGGAATACTAAGCTGAGAGTAAGATAAAGAACCTCACGGAATACTGAGCTGAGAGTAAGATAAAGAACCTCGAGGAATACTGAGCTGAGAGTAAGATAAAGAACCTTGCGGAATACTGAGGCTGAGCTAAGAGTAAGATAAAGAACCTCGAGGAATACTAAGCTGAGAGTAAGATAAAGAACCTCATGGAATACTGAGGCTGAGCTGAGAGTAAGATAAAGAACCTCAAGGAATACTGAGGCTGAGCTAAGAGTAAGATAAAGAACCTCGAGGAATACTGAGGCTGAGAGTAAGATAAAGAACCTCGAGGAATACTGAGCTGAGAGTAAGATAAAGAACCTCGAGGAATACTAAGCTGAGAGTAAGATAAAGAACCTCGAGGAATACTGAGCTGAGAGTAAGATAAAGAACCTCAAGGAATACTGAGGCTGAGCTAAGAGTAAGATAAAGAACCTCAGGGAATACTAAGCTGAGAGTAAGATAAAGAACCTCGCGGAATACTGAGCTGAGAGTAAGATAAAGAACCTCAAGGAATACTGAGGCTGAGCTAAGAGTAAGATAAAGAACCCTACAGGAATACTCAGGCTGAGCTGAGAATAAGATAAAGAACCTCGCGGAATACTGAGCTGAGAGTAAGATAAAGAACCTCAAGGAATACTGAGGCTGAGCTAAGAGTAAGATAAAGAACCCTACAGGAATACTCAGGCTGAGCTGAGAATAAGATAAAGAACCTTGAGGAATACTGAGCTTAGAGTAAGATAAAGAACCTCGCGGAATACTGAGCTGAGAGTAAGATAAAGAACCTTGAGGAATACTGAGCTTAGAGTAAGATAAAGAACCTCGCGGAATACTGAGCTGAGAGTAAGATAAAGAACCTTGAGGAATACTGAGCTGAGAGTAAGATAAAGAACCTCAAGGAATACTGAGGCTGGGCTGAGAGTAAGATAATGAACCTCGAGGAATACTGAGGCTGATCTGAGAGTAAGATAATGAACCTCAAGGAATACTGAGGCTGGGCTGAGAGTAAGATAAAGAACCTCGAGGAATACTGAGCTGAGCGTAAGATAAAGAACTTCAAGGAATACTGAGGCTCATCTGAGAGTAAGATAAAGACCCTCGAGGAATACTAAGCTGAGAGTAAGATAAAGAACCTCGAGGAATACTGAGCTGAGAGTAAGATAAAGAACCTTGCGGAATACTGAGGCTGAGCTAAGAGTAAGATAAAGAACCTCGAGGAATACTAAGCTGAGAGTAAGATAAAGAACCTCATGGAATACTGAGGCTGAGCTGAGAGTAAGATAAAGAACCTCAAGGAATACTGAGGCTGAGCTAAGAGTAAGATAAAGAACCTCGAGGAATACTGAGGCTGAGAGTAAGATAAAGAACCTCGAGGAATACTGAGCTGAGAGTAAGATAAAGAACCTCGAGGAATACTAAGCTGAGAGTAAGATAAAGAACCTCGAGGAATACTGAGCTGAGAGTAAGATAAAGAACCTCAAGGAATACTGAGGCTGAGCTAAGAGTAAGATAAAGAACCTCAGGGAATACTAAGCTGAGAGTAAGATAAAGAACCTCGCGGAATACTGAGCTGAGAGTAAGATAAAGAACCTCAAGGAATACTGAGGCTGAGCTAAGAGTAAGATAAAGAACCCTACAGGAATACTCAGGCTGAGCTGAGAATAAGATAAAGAACCTCGCGGAATACTGAGCTGAGAGTAAGATAAAGAACCTCAAGGAATACTGAGGCTGAGCTAAGAGTAAGATAAAGAACCCTACAGGAATACTCAGGCTGAGCTGAGAATAAGATAAAGAACCTTGAGGAATACTGAGCTTAGAGTAAGATAAAGAACCTCGCGGAATACTGAGCTGAGAGTAAGATAAAGAACCTTGAGGAATACTGAGCTGAGAGTAAGATAAAGAACCTCAAGGAATACTGAGGCTGGGCTGAGAGTAAGATAATGAACCTCGAGGAATACTGAGGCTGATCTGAGAGTAAGATAATGAACCTCAAGGAATACTGAGGCTGGGCTGAGAGTAAGATAAAGAACCTCGAGGAATAATGAGCTGAGCGTAAGATAAAGAACTTCAAGGAATACTGAGGCTGATCTGAGAGTAAGATAAAGACCCTCGAGGAATACTAAGCTGAGAGTAAGATAAAGAACCTCGAGGAATACTGAGCTGAGAGTAAGATAAAGAACCTTGCGGAATACTGAGCTGAGAGTAAGATAAAGAACCTTGCAGAATACTGTGCTGAGAGTAAGATAAAGAACCTCAAGGAATACTGAGGCTGAGCTAAGAGTAAGATAAAGAACCTCGAGGAATACTAAGCTGAGAGTAAGATAAAGAACCTCGAGGAATACTGAGCTGAGAGTAAGATAAAGAACCTCAAGGAATACTGAGGCTGAGCTAAGAGTAAGATAAAGAACCTCAGGGAATACTAAGCTGAGAGTAAGATAAAGAACCTCGCGGAATACTGAGCTGAGAGTAAGATAAAGAACCTCAAGGAATACTGAGGCTGGGCTGAGAGTAAGATAAAGAACCTCAGGGAATACTAAGCTGAGAGTAAGATAAAGAACCTCGCGGAATACTGAGCTGAGAGTAAGATAAAGAATCTCAAGGAATACTAAGCTGAGAGTAAGATAAAGAACCTCGAGGAATACTGAGCTGAGAGTAAGATAAAGAACCCTACAGGAATACTCAGGCTGAGCTACGAATAAGATAAAGAACCTTGAGGAATACTGAGCTGAGAGTAAGATAAAGAACCTCGAGGAATACTGAGCTGAGAGTAAGATAAAGAACCCTACAGGAATACTCAGGCTGAGCTACGAATAAGATAAAGAACCTTGAGGAATACTGAGCTGAGAGTAAGATAAAGAACCTCGCGTAATACTGAGCTGAGAGTAAGATAAAGAACCTCAAGGAATACTGAGGCTGAGCTAAGAGTAAGATAAAGAACCTCGAGGAATACTGAGCTGAGAGTAAGATAAAGAACCTCAAGGAATACTGAGGCTGAGCTAAGAGTAAGATAAAGAACCTCAGGGAATACTAAGCTGAGAGTAAGATAAAGAACCTCGAGGAATACTGAGCTGAGAGTAAGATAAAGAACCTCAAGGAATACTGAGGCTGAGCTCAGAGTAAGATAAAGAACCTCGAGGAATACTAAGCTGAGAGTAAGATAAAGAACCTCACGGAATACTGAGCTGAGAGTAAGATAAAGAACCCTGCAGAAATACTGAGGCTGAGCTGAGAGTAAGATAAAGAACCTCGAGAAATACTGAGCTGAGAGTAAGATAAAGAACCCTGCAGGAATACTGAGGCTGAGCTGAGAGTAAGATAAAGAACCTCAAGGAATACTGAGGCTGGGCTGAGAGTAAGATAAAGAACCTCAAGGAATACTGAGGCTGTGCTGAGCGTAAGATAAAGAACCTCAAGGAATACTGAGGCTGGGCTGAGAGTAAGATAAAGAACCTCAAGGAATACTGAGGCTGGGCTGAGAGTAAGATAATGAACCTCGAGGAATACTGAGCTGAGAGTAAGATAAAGAACCTCGAGGAATACTGAGCTGAGAGTAAGATAAAGAACCTTGAGGAATACTGAGCTGAGAGCAAGATAAAGAACCTCAAGGAATACTGAGGCTGAGAGTAAGATAAAGAACCTTGCGGAATACTGTGCTGAGAGTAAGATAAAGAACCTCAAGGAATACTGAGGCTGGGCTGAGAGTAAGATAAAGAACCTCGAGGAATACTGAGCTGAGCGTAAGATAAAGAACTTCAAGGAATACTGAGGCTGATCTGAGAGTAAGATAAAGAACCTCGAGGAATACTAAGCTGAGAGTAAGATAAAGAACCTCAATGAATACTGAGCTGAGAGTAAGATAAAGAACCTCACGGAATACTGAGCTGAGAGTAAGATAAAGAACCTCGAGGAATACTGTGCTGAGAGTAAGATAAAGAACCTTGCGGAATACTGTGCTGAGAGTAAGATAAAGAACCTCAAGGAATACTGAGGCTGAGCTAAGAGTAAGATAAAGAACCTCGAGGAATACTAAGCTGAGAGTAAGATAAAGAACCTCAAGGAATACTGAGGCTGAGCTAAGAGTAAGATAAAGAACCTCAGGGAATACTAAGCTGAGAGTAAGATAAAGAACCTCAAGGAATACTGAGCTGAGAGTAAGATAAAGAACCTCAAGGAATACTGAGGCTGATCTGAGAGTAAGATAAAGAACTTCAAGGAATACTGAGGCTGGGCTGAGAGTAAGATAAAGAACCTCAAGGAATACTGAGGCTGGGCTGAGAGTAAGATAAAGAACCTCAAGGAATACTGAGCTGAGAGTAAGATAAAGAACCTCAAGGAATACTAAGGCTGATCTGAGAGTAAGATAAAGAACTTCAAGGAATACTGAGGCTGATCTGAGAGTAAGATAAAGAAGCTCAAGGAATACTGAGGCTGAGCTGAGAGTAAGATAATGAACCTCAAGGAATACTGAGGCTGATCTGAGAGTAAGATAAAGAACCTCGAGGAATACTGAGCTGAGAGTAAGATAAAGAACCTCAATGAATACTGAGCTGAGAGTAAGATAAAGAACCTCGAGGAATACTCAGGCTGAGCTACGAATAAGATAAAGAACCTCGCGTAATACTAAACTGAGAGTAAGATAAAGAACCTCGAGGAATACTGAGCTGAGAGTAAGATAAAGAACCTTGCGGAATACTGTGCTGAGAGTAAGATAAAGAACCTCAAGGAATACTGAGGCTGAGCTAAGAGTAAGATAAAGAACCTCGAGGAATACTAAGCTGAGAGTAAGATAAAGAACCTCAAGGAATACTGAGGCTGAGCTAAGAGTAAGATAAAGAACCTCGAGGAATACTAAGCTGAGAGTAAGATAAAGAACCTCAAGGAATACTGAGGCTGAGCTAAGAGTAAGATAAAGAACCTCGCGGAATACTGAGGCTGAGCTAAGAGTAAGATAAAGAACCCTACAGGAATACTCAGGCTGAGCTGAGAATAAGATAAAGAACCTCGCGGAATACTGAGCTGAGAGTAAGATAAAGAACCTCGAGGAATTCTAAGCTGAGAGTAAGATAAAGAACCTCGAGGAATACTCAGCTGAGAGTAAGATAAAGAACCTCGAGGAATTCTAAGCTGAGAGTAAGATAAAGAACCTCAAGGAATACTGAGGCTGAGCTAAGAGTAAGATAAAGAACCTCGAGGAATACTGAGGCTGATCTGAGAGTAAGATAATGAACCTCAAGGAATACTGAGGCTGGGCTAAGAGTAAGATAAAGAACCCTACAGGAATACTCAGGCTGAGCTGAGAATAAGATAAAGAACCTCGAGGAATACTGAGCTGAGAGTAAGATAAAGAACCTTGAGGAATACTGAGCTGAGAGTAAGATAAAGAACCTCAAGGAATACTGAGGCTGGGCTGAGAGTAAGATAATGAACCTCGAGGAATACTGAGGCTGATCTGAGAGTAAGATAATGAACCTCAAGGAATACTGAGGCTGGGCTGAGAGTAAGATAAAGAACCTTGAGGAATACTGAGCTGAGCGTAAGATAAAGAACTTCAAGGAATACTGAGGCTGATCTGAGAGTAAGATAAAGAACCTCGAGGAATACTAAGCTGAGAGTAAGATAAAGAACCTCAATGAATACTGAGCTGAGAGTAAGATAAAGAACCTCACGGAATACTGAGCTGAGAGTAAGATAAAGAACCTCAAGGAATACTGAGGCTGAGCTAAGAGTAAGATAAAGAACCTCGAGGAATACTGAGCTGAGCGTAAGATAAAGAACTTCAAGGAATACTGAGGCTGATCTGAGAGTAAGATAAAGAACCTCGAGGAATACTAAGCTGAGAGTAAGATAAAGAACCTCAATGAATACTGAGCTGAGAGTAAGATAAAGAACCTCGAGGAATACTGTGCTGAGAGTAAGATAAAGAACCTTGCGGAATACTGTGCTGAGAGTAAGATAAAGAACCTCAAGGAATACTGAGGCTGAGCTAAGAGTAAGATAAAGAACCTCGAGGAATACTAAGCTGAGAGTAAGATAAAGAACCTCAAGGAATACTGAGGCTGAGCTAAGAGTAAGATAAAGAACCTCAGGGAATACTAAGCTGAGAGTAAGATAAAGAACCTCGCGGAATACTGAGCTGAGAGTAAGATAAAGAACCTCAAGGAATACTGAGGCTGAGCTAAGAGTAAGATAAAGAACCCTACAGGAATACTCAGGCTGAGCTGAGAATAAGATAAAGAACCTCGCGGAATACTGAGCTGAGAGTAAGATAAAGAACCTTGAGGAATACTGAGCTGAGAGTAAGATAAAGAACCTCAAGGAATACTGAGGCTGGGCTGAGAGTAAGATAATGAACCTCGAGGAATACTGAGGCTGATCTGAGAGTAAGATAATGAACCTCAAGGAATACTGAGGCTGGGCTGAGAGTAAGATAAAGAACCTCGAGGAATACTGAGCTGAGCGTAAGATAAAGAACTTCAAGGAATACTGAGGCTGATCTGAGAGTAAGAAAAAGACCCTAGAGGAATACTAAGCTGAGAGTAAGATAAAGAACCTCGAGGAATACTGAGCTGAGAGTAAGATAAAGAACCTTGCGGAATACTGAGCTGAGAGTAAGATAAACAACCTCGAGGAATACTGAGGCTGAGCTCAGAGTAAGATAAAGAACCTCGAGGAATACTGAGCTGAGAGTAAGATAAAGAACCTCAAGGAATACTGAGGCTGGGCTGAGAGTAAGATAATGAACCTCGAGGAATACTGAGGCTGATCTGAGAGTAAGATAATGAACCTTGAGGAATACTGAGCTGAGAGTAAGATAAAGAACCTCAAGGAATACTGAGGCTGGGCTGAGAGTAAGATAATGAACCTCGAGGAATACTGAGGCTGATCTGAGAGTAAGATAATGAACCTCAAGGAATACTGAGGCTGGGCTGAGAGTAAGATAAAGAACCTTGAGGAATACTGAGCTGAGCGTAAGATAAAGAACTTCAAGGAATACTGAGGCTGATCTGAGAGTAAGATAAAGAACCTCGAGGAATACTAAGCTGAGAGTAAGATAAAGAACCTCACGGAATACTGAGCTGAGAGTAAGATAAAGAACCTCGAGGAATACTGAGCTGAGAGTAAGATAAAGAACCTTGCGGAATACTGTGCTGAGAGTAAGATAAAGAACCTCAAGGAATACTGAGGCTGAGCTAAGAGTAAGATAAAGAACCTCGAGGAATACTGAGCTGAGCGTAAGATAAAGAACTTCAAGGAATACTGAGGCTGATCTGAGAGTAAGATAAAGAACCTCGAGGAATACTAAGCTGAGAGTAAGATAAAGAACCTCAATGAATACTGAGCTGAGAGTAAGATAAAGAACCTCACGGAATACTGAGCTGAGAGTAAGATAAAGAACCTCGAGGAATACTGAGCTGAGAGTAAGATAAAGAACCTCAAGGAATACTGAGGCTGAGCTAAGAGTAAGATAAAGAACCTCGAGGAATACTAAGCTGAGAGTAAGATAAAGAACCTCAAGGAATACTAAGCTGAGAGTAAGATAAAGAACCTCGCGGAATACTGAGCTGAGAGTAAGATAAAGAACCTCAAGGAATACTGAGGCTGAGCTAAGAGTAAGATAAAGAACCTCGCGGAATACTGAGCTGAGAGTAAGATAAAGAACCTCAAGGAATACTGAGGCTGAGCTAAGAGTAAGATAAAGAACCCTACAGGAATACTCAGGCTGAGCTGAGAATAAGATAAAGAACCTCGCGGAATACTGAGCTGAGAATAAGATAAAGAACCTCGCGGAATACGGAGCTGAGAGTAAGATAAAGAACCTCGAGGAATACTGAGGCTGAGCTAAGAGTAAGATAAAGAACCTCGCGGAATACTGAGCTGAGAGTAAGATAAAGAACCTCAAGGAATACTGAGGCTGAGCTAAGAGTAAGATAAAGAACCCTACAGGAATACTCAGGCTGAGCTGAGAATAAGATAAAGAACCTCGCGGAATACTGAGCTGAGAGTAAGATAAAGAACCTCGAGGAATACTGAGGCTGAGCTGAGAGTAAGATAAAGAACCTTGAGGAATACTGAGGCTGGGCTGAGAGTAAGATAAAGAACCTCGAGGAATACTGAGGCTGGGCTGAGAGTAAGATAAAGAACCTCAAGGAATACTGAGGCTGGGCTGAGATTAAGATAATGAACCTCGAGGAATACTGAGGCTGATCTGAGAGTAAGATAATGAACCTCAAGGAATACTGAGGCTGGGCTGAGAGTAAGATAAAGAACCTCGAGGAATACTGAGCTGAGCGTAAGATAAAGAACTTCAAGGAATACTGAGGCTGATCTGAGAGTAAGAAAAAGACCCTAGAGGAATACTAAGCTGAGAGTAAGATAAAGAACCTCGAGGAATACTGAGCTGAGAGTAAGATAAAGAACCTTGCGGAATACTGAGCTGAGAGTAAGATAAACAACCTCGAGGAATACTGAGGCTGAGCTCAGAGTAAGATAAAGAACCTCGAGGAATACTAAGCTGAGAGTAAGATAAAGAACCTCACGGAATACTGAGGCTGGGCTGAGAGTAAGATAAAGAACCTCAGGGAATACTGAGGCTGGGCTGAGAGTAAGATAAAGAACCTCAGGGAATACTAAACTGAGAGTAAGATAAAGAACCTCGAGGAATTCTAAGCTGAGAGTAAGATAAAGAACCTCACGGAATACTGAGGCTGGGCTGAGAGTAAGATAAAGAACCTCAGGGAATACTAAGCTGAGAGTAAGATAAAGAACCTCGAGGAATACTATGCTGAGAGTAAGATAAAGAACCTCACGGAATACTGAGGCTGGGCTGAGAGTAAGATAAAGAACCTCGCGTAATACTGAGCTGAGAGTAAGATAAAGAACCTCGAGGAATTCTAAGCTGAGAGTAAGATAAAGAACCTCGAGGAATTCTAAGCTGAGAGTAAGATAAAGAACCTCGAGGAATACTCAGGCTGAGCTACGAATAAGATAAAGAACCTCGCGTAATACTAAACTGAGAGTAAGATAAAGAACCTCGAGGAATACTGAGCTGAGAGTAAGATAAAGAACCTCGAGGAATACTAAGCTGAGAGTAAGATAAAGAACCTCGAGGAATACTAAGCTGAGAGTAAGATAAAGAACCCTACAGGAATACTCAGGCTGAGCTACGAATAAGATAAAGAACCTCGCGTAATACTAAACTGAGAGTAAGATAAAGAACCTCGAGGAATACTGAGCTGAGAGTAAGATAAAGAACCTCGAGGAATACTAAGCTGAGAGTAAGATAAAGAACCTCGAGGAATACTAAGCTGAGAGTAAGATAAAGAACCCTACAGGAATACTCAGGCTGAGCTACGAATAAGATAAAGAACCTCGCGTAATACTGAGCTGAGAGTAAGATAAAGAACCTCGAGGAATTCTAAGCTGAGAGTAAGATAAAGAACCCTACAGGAATACTCAGGCTGAGCTACGAATAAGATAAAGAACCTCGCGTAATACTAAACTGAGAGTAAGATAAAGAACCTCGAGGAATACTAAGCTGAGAGTAAGATAAAGAACCTCGAGGAATACTGAGCTGAGAGTAAGATAAAGAACCTCAAGGAATACTGAGGCTGAGAGTAAGATAAAGAACCCTACAGGAATACTCAGGCTGAGCTACGAATAAGATAAAGAACCTCGCGTAATACTGAGCTGAGAGTAAGATAAAGAACCTCGAGGAATTCTAAGCTGAGAGTAAGATAAAGAACCCTACAGGAATACTCAGGCTGAGCTACGAATAAGATAAAGAACCTCGCGTAATACTGAGCTGAGAGTAAGATAAAGAACCTCGAGGAATTCTAAGCTGAGAGTAAGATAAAGAACCTCGAGGAATACTGAGCTGAGAGTAAGATAAAGAACCTCGAGGAATACTGAGGCTGGGCTGAGAGTAAGATAAAGAACCTCGAGGAATACTGAGGCTGGGCTGAGAGTAAGATAAAGAACCGTGAGGAATACTGAGGCTGGGCTGAGAGTAAGAGAAAGAACCTCACAGACCTATTAATCCTTTACTGAGTACTTTCCCCATACCTGGACTTCGGTCCCTGAGGGCGTTTCTACCACAAAGTGCATTGAGAGCATACAAATGGGAAAAGGCGCTATATAAATGACTACTACAATACAATACATTTTATGTAATGAGGGTTGTCCTCATCCAGAAGTTGGGCTATTTTCATGGCCTTCCAAGAAGCATCCACCGCCGACTGAGCACCATGGAAATTTGAAGATTTAACGCACACCTCTGAGAATGGGCGTGTGGTAAATCGCAGCACTAAATATGTTTCCAGTCTGCATGCCTATATGTGGTAATTCACCACATTCTCACTCCTTGCACTGCGCCCTGAACATGCCCACTGCGGTTAGTGGTGATGGGCCTTGCCGCGGTCACATATCTGCATGTGCAAAGTGTAGCTTCTGGGGTTGCGTCTGTCCTGAGGTGACGCAGTTTAGCGCAGTTGGAGAGCGGGCCATCGTCTCAGGGTGCTGCATGCAGTGTTACTACGCACGCGATGCGTGTGCACAGTGTTGCAGAATTCTACTTTTGGTAATATCACGCTCACGAGAATGTGCAGGATGGCACAATATGGGGGCAAAGCTAATTTTCATAGACATTTTAGGACACTGTCCCCATTAGATCGGGGGTCTCCAATGTTTTTTAGATATGAGAGTTAGCGCTGACTAATGGAACGGACTCCAGCTACTAACAAAAATCATAGTCTCGGGAGGATAGCTCAGCGGCAACGTGCTCGCCTTGGAAGCAAGGCCACACGGAGCAACACAGGTTTGAGCCCCAGGTCCACGCTTAGAAACCTCTGGGTATTATTATAAAGCCTCTGACCCCTTTGCAGAAATTAAGGGACTGAAATCCTTGATTTAGATAGGCTGTGCACTTTTTTGGGGTACGCTAATTAAATTATTTTATTTAACTGATTTTTTTAATTTAACTGTTTTTTTTTTTTTATAGCTCGCCTTATACCATACCCGGGTTCGGTTTCTAAGCACGAATCCAGGATTCGAACCTGTGTTGCTCTGTGTGCTCTTGCTTCCATGACCAGCTGGTTGCCCCTGTGCTACCCTCCATTGTTTCATGTTACCCTCTGGTACTTGCAGTTTTTGGGCTCTTCTTTCAATGATAGTTGACTCAAGAACTGGAGGCAGACCAGTCTTGCCAAGACTGAAAAACAGCACTAAATGGCAGAATTGTTAATCATTTTTAGTTTGGGCTATTACGTGCCCCTTTATCGCCGCCTATAAGCTGAAACTATTGCATTCCAGTACAGGGAGGAATGGCAAATGAGGAGGGACACAAAGCTTGTAGTTGTTGTTTGGGTATTTGTCCACATGTTGACTACCCATGGCCATGCTAATCCCTATGGCCCTACCCACCCACTTCTTGCCCCTCTCTGCCCAAAACATGACTTCATGGGAACTCTTTGAGCTCCCTTTAATCAAGCCTTGCCATCAAACTTTGCACTTCGAGTGCCTGCCAGTGTTTTTTCAAAGCAGTTTTCTGACAATTAACGAGTGTTGTAAAGCCACTTCTGGTGTAACGGAAATGTTAATCCGCCTATTCTCTATGCTGCCCTTCACTGAAGTCCTGTTAAGATCAATCATTGACAAAGCCAACAGTTTTGGCTTGTGTTTTAGTATTGGATATTTGCCAGGCACTGCTATTAGGTGCCCGGGTACCCGCACCGTTTGCTGCAGCTACCATCTATGGCCAGTTAATACCACTACTGCAGTGTAGGGCAAATGCCTTTCCCATGCCTACAGAAAAGCCCAAAGTGTTGGCAATGTATGAAAATATGAAAGATTTGATATTTGTCACCGGGAGCGAAACAGGTAATCCATTAATTCATATTTTGCTGCTTTTTTTCAATTTCAAAAGACTCTTGGCTCACATGAAACCTCTTTAGTAGCTGGTCAGATAGCACAGCGAGTAGAGTGCTCGCTTCGACATACGTGCAGAGCCTGCTGACGCAGCCTTTCTTGAAAACATGTTTTAATTGGTTTGTTACAAACCTTTAAAAAGAAAAGACACATACAATGGATTGCAATGTTATCAAAGAAGAGGAAAAATGACAACAAGGAAATCGGGGAAAACAGTTATCCTCTCGTTGCTTTTTCCGTTTTTTCGTTTTAGCCAGGAATCAACACACAATCCTTAACTTCAGGCTTTAGGTATGACTCCAGCCGTCGTCAGTTTATTCACCACTTTTCTAAGAAGAAGGTTAGTTCAATCGTCAGCTTTCGATCAGAGTCCTTAAAAAGTTCACACCATCAGTCAACGACTTCTAAAGATGGTCTTATGGCAAAGAATCCTCCTAGATGATCATTACGTTCTTGTGTCAAGTCCTGACAAAATAGTGTTAGGTGCTTCAATGTCTCATGAGATTTTCCACACAAGCGGCAAGTTCGTCTTTTGTCCAGAAATTCAAGGTTTCTCTTGGTATTTGGTTCAAATGGAACTTCATGAACCTGCGAACTCTTCCAGGAAACATTTCCAGGTACGGCTGAACCGTATTGTACCTCTTCGCTTCACTCGGAACCATAATCATGGCTCTATGTTTGCGATGCATGTCTCCTGTGTCGATCCAATCCTGAATCCATAACGTGGTTTTAACTTTGTTTGGATTGTTTTGAAAGGTCCAGCTGTCAGAGCCTATGTCGGCTAAGATTTTTTCACATTGTTGTGCCCACAATGTTGGTACACTACCACTATTGCCACTCGCTGGATCTTTGAGGATTGCATATTGAAGAGCCACCTGCTTTGCGGTCATTTTGCGATATTCATTAAGGGTGTTCCACGTTATTCTTGCATTGATAGACAGCAAGCCAAGCTCGTATCTTATACATGTGGTCGGTACACCCTTTGGTAGCCACATGACCTTTCACCAAAATAGGTGTTCAAGAGAAGACCCCAAGAGCACCTTCAGCACCATGTATCCGGGCGGGAACGGCCTTTTGCTTGTAAAAGTTCAACACTGCAGTTAATGAGATTTTCCCAAATGTTCTGTTCAGTGTGCAAGCTCTAGCCGTAAGTTGCCTGCATTTGGCCTTAGTTCTTTCTACCCATGGAGCATCATTGAGATTGGCACTGACACACATCCCTAGATAAACCGTTTGTTTTACCAATTCAATGCTTTCATTTCCCAGTTTCCAGGTAGACTTTTTTTCTTGTTTACATTTCTGTTGTTTTGCAGATTTTGTAGAACTAAGACTTCAGATTTTTTTGTGCTGACACACAATCCATTTTGGTGGATGCATTGTTCTAGGATGTTTAGTTTGCGCAGGAGGCCTATGAGTGTCAAATCCAAGAGGACCAGATCGTCCGCGTACAGTATCCAGTTAACTTCATTGGTGTTGATCTCTGGAGGAAAGACCTTGGCTGCTACATATGCATCGCCAATGCCTGAAATAAAAAGATGAATATAATCGATGCCAATGGGCATCCCTGTTTGACACCTAAACAGGTATTTATAGGTTCCGATAAGGTGCCCTTTTGGTCCAATCTTACCCTTATCTCTGTGTTTGTGTACAAGTCTTTTATTGCCATTAGGAGGCTATCAGGACAATTCCATGCAGTCATTTTTGACCATAGCAGCTCTTTAGCAATGCTATCAAAAGCCTGTGATAGGCCAACAAATGCAAGATATATCTTCTTGTCTGTTCTGATAGCTTCCATTTTTAGTAGATTGAGAATCATCAGATTTAGTCCACAGCCGTCTCCCTTCACAAAGCCTGTCTGCCTGCAGTCCAAATGTCTGCTTGCTGTTATCCACTTCATAAGTTGTTTTTGGAGCTGTGTGGCGTATAGCTTGCCTAGGAGATCCAAAAGTGCGATAGGTCTGTAATCTTTTGGCTCAGCACGGTTGGCCTTTTTAAAAATCGGGACCACTATCGCACTTTTCCAGGTTGCTGGAGTTGCCCCTTTACTGGCCATGTTGGCAAACAGGTTTTCACAGAAGTTTGCCCACTCTTTCGGATTTTGTTTTAGGATATGATTTGTTAGTCCTTCGGGACCCAGCGCTCGTGACAAGCTGCTCCGTTGAATACTTTGCATGATTTCCTCTGCATCGAATTGAAGGTCCCATTTAGCTAACTCCGGAAACTTGGGTTCAGCTAAGTTTCTTTTCTTTTCATACACTTTTCCAAAGTGACAGACCCACTGGGCTTCAGTGACCATGTTCGTTTGTATGGCTTGCTGTTGACAGCTATTGCTGTTTATTAATTTCCAGAAGTCCTGCAAGTTTTCTGTTAGCTAGGCCAGACATCATTACCTATGCATCTCGTTGCTGAAGAATTGCCCAGTGAGGGATCAGCCAGTTTTTGTATTTTTGCCTACTCACTTTTTTTGCTGCTTGTTGTTTAATGTTGCTTAAAGTGGCATGTTGTCTGAGTTCTTTACGCAGTTGTCGTTTTCTTTTGGCGACTTCTTCGTCGTACAAGTGCTTTGGTTTAAAGGAGCCTCTTTTCATGCCTTGGTCTTGAAACGTGTACTGCTGCAGCAAGTGAAAGTAGTCCACTTTGATTTCCAGGTGACCACTTGAACACTTGGAATAGGCTTCCGTAGTAGATTTCACCTCATGCGGATTTATTTTCAACACGCTCTGGTCCCAACCCCAGACCTTGATTCTCTCCAAATACAGGACTGTCGGTTTGAGTTGACTGTGGTCACTCAAAGGGGACCTAGTTATTTGCAATGAGATCACACAACGATTCAAATTTTCAGATGCGTAGAAGTAATCTATGATCAAAGTCTTCTCCTTGTGTCTCCAAGTTGTTTGAGCAGGAATGTCTCCTTTGGTATTGCCATTTATCATCATTACATTTCTCTCATCCAATGCAGCACACCATTTTGCTGCAATTTTTTGTAGGCCTTTTTCAACTCCACCGCCGGTCTTAATCACTTTTGTGCAATCCAAATTAAAGTCACCATAGAGTATTATGTTGGGTACTTCCTGGGCACTATTGATGTCATCAATCAGTTTGCACACCATATTCATAAATTTGGTTGTTCCTGCATTTTGTGATGCCAGTAAACATTAATTAGATCAAGGCAATTGTTGTGCCCAGTTAAACTGCATTTTATTCCACCACAGTGTGCTGTATAAAGGGAGTGTAGTTAGTTGAACTCGTGATTTTAAATCCTGAATTTTTCCTAATTAGGGTCAACAGTCCAGCAAAGGGTCGGCCCTTTTTTCTCATTATAGCTGGGTTCATTACAAGTTCGAAATCATCCGAAATAGGGCAGGTGGCCATAAACGTTTCCTGTAAGCATATAATGGAGAGTCCCTCAGTCCATCTCAAGGATTCCTTGAACAAGTGACTGAAACCTCTTGTATTCCAGGATACAATTTTAAGGTTAGGGCCTTCACGCCCTTGCTGGTATTAGCTTGTTTGGCCTCCTAAGACTCCAGCTAACTAATTCCAATTTATTGGCAAGTCCGTTGTGTTAGCACTATCCCGTACCTCATTAGCTCCACCCATGGCGTTAGGTTTGCATGCAAAAGTGATTTTGATGTTTTCTCGCAAAGTTGCTTCTCTTTGGCTATCATCATTTTTAATCACCCCGAGTCGCTCTCTGCAAACCTCACTTTTTGTCACCTCCGTGAGATTGTGCTCTGCTGTTATCAGCTTGTCAGGGTTAGTTTTGATGAAATTGAATCTGTCACTTCGGTTTGCAAGGTTTTCGTCCTTGTGCTGTTTGTTTTCCTTGAGCTCATTAAGTTCTTCATGTATATCAAATCCTAGTGATAGAATGAAAGGTACGGAATTTAGCAAAAGATCACATATTAGTGCTGAGTCTATGTGAAGGCGATCTCTATCATTGTGAAGTTCATCAATGAATTCTACTGTTTGTATGTCACTAGACTCAATTGATCTTAGTCCCGGGACATGATCCAATAAGCGCAGCACATTCTTTCGGTTTAAGGTCAGTCCATCTTTGGAGGTTAGAATTCATTCAAGAACCAGTTGGTATTTTGCCGTTTTGCACTGGTTTTTGAGTGGTTTGTTCCCCTAAGGGGCCGTACTGCGTCTACTTCGATCATCACTTGGACCTTTCTTTTGTTGGAATATAGCGGTGCTGTCAGACATGTTCTTTACACCATTTGCAAATGGTAAATCCATGTGTTCGCCATCGCAGTCCTATCTCGTTACCCTGGGGCCTTTTGGAATTTCAGTTGGGTTGTTTATCACCGCAAAGCGCTTCCTTTTGGCATCCATGGTTAGGAAGTTAGAGTCTTGATCGACGATCTTTGGCATCTTGAGGCACCCAGCGGGCAACACCAGTTGACACGGTCTGCCCAGCACTTGAGTTTCAAGCTCAGAGACAACTATAGATGTCAAAGGCTCCGGATATGTCATTTCTGATGGGAATTCAGTGTTTTCGTCTCCACAATTTTCTTTACTAGCATCTGAATACTCAACATCTTCCTACCTGGACATGTACATTAATTCGCTTGAGGAGATTTCACCAATTGAGTCTGACTCTACAGGTCTACTAGCCTGTGACTCAACATTTTGAATTACTGTTTGTCCATCTTTTTTGGGCTTCACATTGGGATGCTCAGAGTTGACAAACACATTCACAGATTTAAAAATTCTCAGAAATTTCCTTGAGCCAATATTA
Source organism: Ambystoma mexicanum (assembly GCF_040938575.1). Lineage (NCBI taxonomy): Eukaryota > Metazoa > Chordata > Amphibia > Caudata > Ambystomatidae > Ambystoma > Ambystoma mexicanum. Next base: position 56,649,038 of record NC_090929.1, on the reverse strand, counting down.
TTTCGTTTTCTTTCACTTTTTTGATTTTTCAATTTTTTTTCCGGAGACAGGTTGCCTAATGTATTACTGGTCTTTTGAAATATCGCATGTTTTATCTTTCTCGCCTACCATTTGGCTTTCACTCATATCTGGATTACCAATGATGCCCTCACCATTTGCTGATGTTGATGGTTGTGGATGGCTCACGTCTGTCATAGGTACATCATTAAGATTCTCTCCACTGGCAAATGAGCCAAGGTCATTTGGTAGAGACTGGGTGCAATGAGCTGACTGACTTTCATTACTCAATTCTATGTCAATTACTTCGCGTCTAGAGGGATGAAAGAGGGTGTTGTTACAAGATTCCTGCAGTGCCGAGGTTACATGAGGTGCTCTAAACATGTGTTTGGCTTTTGTAGGCTAAATGCTATCCGTACAGTTTGTATCTGGATTTCCAGGTGTGTCATGAGTGCTCCCGTCAATCATTATAGGCTATGAATTTGTGCTTTTGTCGCTCTCCAATTGTTAGGGGTTTGCAGACAAATTCACCTTGTCTTCTTATGCACGTGTTGGTTATGTTTTAGGAGGCCCAGAGCTTCTCTGGCCACTTCTGCCAATAATCTCTTGTCTTCGCTGTTATTTCTTTTTTGGTCACAAGCTCTTTAAGGATACATCTATTCTTCTTATGTTTTCCCATATTTTGGATTTCGAGCAAGCATTATCTAGCTCACCACTTGACAATTTGGAGTTCATTAGCGCTGAAAGTGTTGACAGATCTTTTAAATTTTCGTCAATTTGCTCATACATTTTCAACATGTGTGCGATTGATATGGACAAGGAAGATATAACACATGGCCTGAGGTCATCTAGTGCGTTCTTGATCAGCTTCTGAATGTTGTTCTCCTTAATAGCTTGATGTTTGTTAGCTTTATAACGTAAACGTCTTATTTTTGGATATTGCCTTTCCATGACAGAGGACTCTAAAGAGGTTTCATCGGTTGAGGAAGATGAACTAGAATCCCCTTTATCAGTTCCTTGTACTTCTTCGTTATTAAAGGGCGCATGGAGTTTGTGTGTTCTTTTGGGCTCGCTGTTTTTTTCCCAGAGTCGATTCTCTTCTGTGAGCAAATAATCAATGGCAATGGACTAGAGTCAACCCGTCGTCTTTTTCTGGCTCCTACTGGCCATTTAGTAACGGGACTATCCATGGTAGCGTTGGAAGTGTATGGCATGGAAATGTCCTGTTGCCCTTTGTCATTGCCCAGATTGTCAACTGCGCAATCGATAGGTGCCGTTTTTAAATTTAAAGCACCATTCATTTTAGTTAGGTCCTGCAAGAGTCTGTTTACTACAGCCAATGCATCACGCCGCTTCCTCTGACTTAAGCTCTTGTTGCAAGTCTCATTGAGCGGCTCGTTGTTTTTTGTTTGAATCAAGAAATCAGCGTTATCCTGGAAAACAAACGAAGTCGGGATCATTATGTTCTAACACAGCCATCTCGATCGGGGGCTTCTCTTCTGCATCGGTGTCAGACATCATTGTTTGATGTGGCGATTGAATAGTACAAAGTGCTGCCTGGCTCTCAGGCCGTGTCTGGTTGGGCGCAAGCAATTGCTGCGGGGCCAACACTACTGACACTACTTTTGTTGAATAGCTAGTGCTTTCAATCCATGCGCCAGTACTTTCAGAAGTCATGCACTGCGTCCTACAAGAGCGCTTACTATCTGGCAGCATCACGGCCGTTTTAGCATTTAATAATCCTCCCCACACTAGAGCGCGCAAGGATGGTAAGAGAGCCGTACCCCTTATTGTATTTATTTCTGCAGCACTTGGAAACTTAAGATTTTGCATCATACGGCAAATTAACATATTAAGATACGTTAGAAGGAGGCCACCAGGGGGCGCAGGCAATATGGCCACCTGATCTTCAAGCTCCCTCCATGGCCCCGGGATAAACACCAAGAACCGCAAAAAAAAGGAATGCTATCCCCCAGCGCACAAGATCCGGCCCTCAGAGGATTTGAGGAGCCCATAGACACCTGAATGGGCTTCTGGGGTGCCCCCGCTCCGGAGATATTCATCGAGAAAGCTGGGAGCTTCCACTCCCCCATCTGGCCTTGCAGCGTCTGAGACCGCAAAGCGTCCATCCATCGCGCGGGGAGGAGCCCTGCACCTCGCCGACTACGCCCACCCAGCCTGCATCGACCCTGCCGGGGCATCCCGCATGGAACCGTTGCCCTTCTAAGGGCAGCAACAGAGGACGGCCGTGCTGGAAGACCCACCCTCTCCCTGATCCTGGAAGACCTGGCGACATACTGAGAAGAGGGCCGGACCGGAGTCCAGGGTGCCCCGAGTCGCTCCCGGGTCTCCACGACTTGCGTGGCCCGGCGGCACTGCCCAACCCTCCTCACCATCCGCCAGCGCTCCAGCGGTCCTGTCCGGGCCAATGCGGGAGCACGCCCGGCCCCCTCTGCCCACCCACCCGGACCCCAGGAGTCTAACGGGGTGCCGCCCGAGGAGCCGCAGCGCTGCAGTACTGATTGCGCCGCGGACCTCTCTGACCGCTCACCCAGCTTTTACACCGCAGGCCTGGGCCGACGCGGGAGTGCGCCCGGGCCCCCCTCCACTTGCCCACGCTCAAAGGAAAAAAGGTTTGAGGGGAGAGACTGCCACCGGAGGGCGGGAAGGGGTTGAAATCCGACCTCCCACTGGGGGACACGCAAGAGGCCTTTCAGAGGAGGGTTTTTGCCCCACTGCCCCATCCTGGTTTCGGCAAGCAACCCCATTCACCAGGGGGTCAACCACCTGGCTTCATTGAAGAAACAAAAAGAGTGGAAAGACTGCAAAGGGGGTGGCCTAGAGCATCTCACCGAGACACCGCCCCCCTCCCCTCACAATACCCAAGAAACATACAGGAGACACCTAGGGAGACATCATTACAAAGAATGACACCCGACTCTGAACTCTGGTGAATTTGTGGGGGGTCGAGGTGCATCTCGGATGCAGACCCGAATCCAAGGTGCCACTGGTGGCTGGGCCCGGGGGTACACAGAAGTACATTGCAGAGGTGAATGAGAGGCTGGCTCCGGTGATCTGTGGGAGTCCTAAATACGGGAAACAAACCCCAAGGCCTTCCTCATCACGTTATACAACTTGTGTAATGAAGCTGCGGCTGGGGGATGGGCTTTGGCTCTGGACACGCTAGGAAGCCATAGAAACACAGAAGGAGAGACGCCCCATGAGCTGGAAGGAGTCCCTATGAAGTACCAATTTACGCCTGGAAACCCAGAAATGGATGTTGGAACCCCCTCCACCCTGCCTCCAGACATGAACACCATGCAGAACAACATTCACACGATCCTCGACGAGATAAGGGGGATGAGAACGGACATGGGGGCTAAGCTGGCAGACCTCACAGCCAAGGTTTCCACCCTGGAGGACCGAATGGAGGGGGTGTAAAACAAACAAGCATCCACTGACCTCCTGGAAACGCAGATGAAGCGAGGTTTCAGGAGATGCGAAGCCGGGGGGAGGAACTACATGGAGAACCGCGAACTGAGAAGCAACTTGCGAATCTTCGGCCTCGCGGAAGTGGAGGGGGAGACCCAGATGGGTCTGGAGGGCAAGGTACAAGACATCATCAGAATCGTCTTAGGTACAGACTCTGGAGAGACGGTCCTGATTGATAGAGTCCATCGGGCAGGTGGGGGCGGTAGGGGCCCGCGCTCAGTTCTTGCGAGACTTCACTATTATAGAGATAACGTGAGAATCTTGGAGAGGGCAAGGACTCTGAGATACATACAATAAGGCAACTCTAGGGTGGCAATTTATCAAGATCTGTCTGCCCTTACATTGCAGATGAGGAATAAATGTGTGCCCATCACCAGATGGCTGCAGGAGAAAGGGGTCTGATATCGATGGGGGCACCCTTTCCACTTGGCCTTCGAGTGGCAAGGTGAGAGGAATCAACTTGTAACAGAAGAAGACATCCGAAGAGCCATTGATTTGGTTGGAGACCCTCCAGGAACATCGAGAAGTCAGGGTGAAGCTGATAGAGAACTCGCCCGAGCTCTGCAGGGCCCTGAACTGACCCTGGGCAAGCTTAAAGTAAAAGGCACCCGAAAGTTTCAGAAAACTAGGCACCCTCCAGCGGGCCATGGAGGGCCCCCATGATTGAAAAGGAATGGTTACGAAATTATTCTCTGGGCGGAGATTGCCTAACTGAACCTTGGAAGTCCCCCCAAGTGGGGGAAACACATGTTGCCCTGAATTGTTGCCACAGTTGGCAAGTGTTTGTTCAAAGGGCATGATCCATTGATGGGGGATCACCAGATGATAGAACCAGAGGGGCCATGTATCATGGAGTCGTTGCATTGGGCCCCCATGTTCCGGGGGGTGCTCCCCGCCCCACATCAAGCGTTAACTTCCTTGGGAGCTCACAGCTGTGGGGGACGCATTACGTGTTAGGGGCATATGGAGGAGGGCATGATCGACTGACCCTCAGAAAGTCTCTGAGGCCGATCGAAAATGAGAAATACTCTTGATCAAAGATTGTGGGGTAGCATTACACGCCACTGAGTTTTCCGGGACCAGGGTAGCGCCCCTGGTGGCTCTTTGACCAACCCTGATGTGAGTTGGGCGACGGAGACGAATGCCTCACAAAATGGGTGAGGGTGACAGGGAGAAAAAGGGGGGAGCGGGAGGGGTGGACAAAGGTATTAAAGATACCAAACCATGGAACTGGGGACCAAACAGAGATAATGCACGGGTTCACACAGGTATTTTGCTGAACAAGAGTAGCGATGACCATGGTTGAGGGACGGGTTGGCACGCTCAATGTTTAGGGTCTAAACTCACAGAACAAGAGCACTCTCACGAGTAATATGTTTCGCAAACAAAAATTGCTTGTTCTCTTTTTACAAGAGACACACTATCGAAGGGGAGCAGAGTCAACGATAAAGGGGAAGGAGATATGAAGGAACTTCTGGGCCTCACATAAATCCTCCAAGAAGGAGGGGGTGGGTATTCTCCTTGGAAAAGCAATGCACCTCACTGATGTTGAGACAAAAAGGGGCTTTGGGGGCAGATTCCTGGGGATCAAGGGATTGTTTCAGGGGATGCGGATCACACTGGCTACCCTGTACGCCTTCAATGCTGGTCAGATCAAATTCATTCAGAGGGTGTTTCAGGTCATGGATGAATGGGTGGAGGGAGCGATGATCCTGGGCGCAGATTTTAATCTTCTCACAGATCCCCAATTGGACTGGTGGTCCGCTAAGGGTGTAGGGCCAAAGGAACCCACAAAGGATAATTTAACCATGAGGGACCTTCTACAAGAATATTATTGGGTAGATGTATGGCGCAAGTATTGGCAAACCCCGGGTGGATATACGTTCTTCTTACCTCCCCACCAAACGTACACCAGGATCGATCGACTATTGGTATCAGAGTAGGGAGGGGGAGAGATAGGAAACCCCACAGTTGAGTCAGTAACTTGGTCAGACCATGAGCTTCTTATCATGTACTGGCGACTACAAGGCACCCCAAGGTCATATAGGTGGCGTTGCAATGACACCCTTATGAGGGACGAGGTATTCAAGGAATTCCTAAGGAAGGAAATGGAAACCTACTTTGTAACAAATGACACAGGGGAGATCCCTATCGCTACAGTTTGGGAGGCGGCCAAGGCAACCTTCCGGGGCCTCCTTATAGCAGAGGGCACAAGGAAAAAAACGGGAAAGGGCGCTAATAGAGTCCAAACTCTGTTAAGACCTAAGGGTTATGAGGACCCGACTCATTAAGGGGGATGTAGATCGTGAAAGCCTCCTGGGCGAAATGAGAGAAAAAAGACAAGCCCTCCACACAGTTGTAATTGGGGAAGTGGTTAAAAAAATTAGATACACTAAACAAAGATACTACGAGAAGGGAGACAGGGTGGGGACCCTTTTGGCACACAGGCTGAGGGGAAATAGAGTGGACAGGTGGATTGAGAGTATCAGACATGGGGTTGGTAAGGTCCAAACAAAAAACGAGCACATAACTGAGCTATTTGCAGATCTCCTTAGGAAACTCTATGCCAAACAGGAAGGCGAATCCCCAGAAGAGATTTGAAATGACCTTAACGACCACCCGCTACCTACACTCACAGATCCAAAGAGGGAGGCCTTGGAGAGGGAAATATCAGAGGAAGAAGTAGAGGGGGCCATTAAGCGGCTAAAGGTGGGAAAGACCCCGGGAGGGGACGGATATACAGCTGATTTTTTCAAACAATAACAATACCAATCGGTGCTGATACCCCCGATAACCAAGTTATTCAATCAAATTAGGACCCCGGAGACCATCCTGCCGTCGTTCGTGCAGGCCATGATTACGGTAATATTGAAACCTGCAAGGATCCAGCGGAATGCGGCTCCTATAGGCCCATCTCTCTTCTGAACACCGACGCTAAGATCTTTACCAGGATCCTGGCAACACGCCTGGAGCAGTTCCTCCCCCGAATGATCCATCCGGACCAAGTGGGTTTTGTCCTCAACAGACAGGGAGCCGACAGTATGCGTAAAACTATCCACATACTAAGCCCAAGAGTAGTTAGAACAGAGGGCGCTCTTCTCCTATCCTTGGATGCGGAAAAGGCGTTCATGGAGATGGTTCTCTCGTCCATGGGAATGGGGCCAAAATGGCGTAGATGGATAGCTGCCCTTTATTCTGGCCCCTCAGCAAGGGTGGTGGTAAATGGAAGTGAATCAGGGGTCTTTCCACTAGATAGGGGTACGAGGCAGGGGTGCCCTTTATCCCCCCTCATATATGCATTAGTAATGGAACCCTGGGCCATAGCGATTAGGGGAAATGATATCACAGGTATCAGGATGGGAGACACCAATTGTAAGCTGAGCCTATTTGCAGACGATGTGTTGCTGTATCTCACCAACCCAACCCACTCGGTCCCTGAAGTACTGGCCAGTCTGGAAAGATACGGAGCCCTGGCGGGTTACAAAGTTAACCTAGGGAAATCAGTCGCATTCACGGTGGGTCAGCTTAATGAGGTTGAGATGCAGTACATTGAGGACCTTCCCTTCTGTAAACAACCAGGGGGGTTCTGTCACCTGGGGATTCAGATACCATCCGACCTGGCAGATCTCTTCAGTGTTAACTACCCACCCTTGTGGTCAGAGATTAAGCGGGACTGAGAGCGATGGTCTAAGTCTGGCCTTTCATGGATGGCACGACTCAATTCAATTAAAATGGTTATCCTCCCCAAGTTTTTGTACCTATTTCAAATGTTGCCGACCCAGATACCGAAGTCGTTCCTCCTGGAGGTCAGGACGGCCCTCCTGCGCTACCTCTGGACTGGTAAATCCCATAGAAACACCTACGATACACTAACAAGGCCCAAGGATGAAGGGGGGGGTGAATTTTCCAGATTCGGATACATACTATAAGGCATCACAGCTGTGAATTATTGTTGACCACTTTGCGAGGGGCCCGAAGAAACAGTGGGTCGCACTGGACAACGCGCTCTTCACCTCAGTTACACTGGACGAATGGTTGTGGGTCCCCATGGCACGCATTCCGAGGAGAATTCTGATACATCCGGTCTTGGGGGTACTGTGGTCCATTTGGAAAGAGGGGGTTACCTCAGATGGCTCATGACGTGGCCCTCACACTTAAGCTGTATCTGTGCCCACCCACTTTGGGAGGGAATTGATGAACCACTTGCCTTCCAACAATGGTATGAAGCGGGTCTTAGCAGGACTGGGCAGATTTGGGTGGACGGAAGATTTATATCCCTGGGAGACCTGGGGGAGGTTCTGGGACTCAACAACCTCTCCCCCTTCCGATATCTACAATTTAAGTGGGCCCTCACAGAAAATAGATGGGGGGGGACACCCTTAGGAGGGACCTAACAGACTTTGAAAAAATCCTTATTACACATAAGGAGACCAGGGGCGTAATATCGAGACTCTATGCCTTTTTGTTGCTTTCCACCCCACAGGACCCCCCGCCCACCCAGGTGCAATGGGAAAAATATCTAGACACCCCCATCACCGATAGGAGATGGACCAAGATCTGCAGACATGCCAGCCGCTCCACATCTGCGCCCCAATATCGCCACCAAGCCCTGAAACTGATCCACAGATGGCACTACCCCCCACAGAGGATTGCCAGAATGAGAAAGGGGTATGACCCACACTGCTGGAAATGTCATACTGAAAAGGGGGACTATATGCATATGTGGTGGAAATGTCATGTGGTGCAAACCTATTGGAGTGAGGTCCTGTCCTGGATAAAGGGGGTGGATGGAATTGAAAGGACCTTATCCCCGTGGCTAATGTTGTTTGGCATTGACATAGAGGGAAGCTCAAAAGTGGCGCAAGAGCATGTGCTACAGGTCATGTTATTCGCGGCCAGATGTTGTTGGCCTCAAAAGTGGCGGACACCCTGACCCCCGGGGGAGGGAGATTGGGTTGCCAAACTGCGCGCCATATATGACATGGAATTCCTGACCCATGTGATTGACGAGTCTAAATCCAATATCAAAGGTTTGTGGCTCCCCTTCTTTGACAAATATGGGAGAGCGGCTTGAATAAGGTTGAGTACCCTAGACAAGCTACCAGACCCTAACGCCGCCCTTGATCTTGATGTACCTCGCTCTGGGGACTGAGGGGGCTTGTCAGGGCAATGTACTCAATTTCTGGAAGCCGGACCCTACGCTTTGAGTGTGTTTATGTAGACTTTTGCAATGTATCACAGTGCAACGCCTTGAACCTCTATTGTGATTTCCTTCCCAGCTTCCATGGTCAGGCGGGGAGGGGAGTGATTACATATGTCTCTTTTAAAGGCGATGTTGTTGTTCTGTTAATGTCATAACCCAAAAATCTTAATAAAACCGAATTTTCAAAAAGAAAGATACGTTAGAGGCAAGTCACGTAAGGGAGATGGTTCCTCCCCACGCTCTATACTTCGGAGGACTTGTAGTGTCGAGGTGCAGTGTATTATCACACGAGTATCAGCAGCAACTACTTCACAAAGATTACCGTCACCATCACATTCTCGCCCATTGTGACAAACGTAGTTCAAACTCTTTGGATACACGCAGCGATACACTTCCTTCATGGTGTTTGTTGCAATGTTCAGCGCACATGTAGCCGGGGCTGGAATAAAGCCAAAAGGTCTTACTTGGGTTTTGCCGCTCGAAGCTTCCAACCTGCTCATATGCAGAGCAGCATTGCCAAGACCTCATTCGCCCCCACGCCGTAGTTGGAGACGGGTGAGCGGCTGACGCGGCTTCCAAGCGGCTTCTTTGTCACGTTCCATAAGGTAGAGTCAGATGCAGCTCGAGCCTCGCAAACTTCCAGAGACTCACGAAACTCTGCTCCGACTCCACACTGCTCCTTGGGCTGCTGGGGTTTTTAAGCAAAGCACTTCTCCCAATAACAATGGGAATAGAAAGAGGACTGACAACAACACAGTCCAAACGTCCAAGAGAGCAGCAAACATGATATCTAGAGACTCACATAGAATCTGCTCCGAATTCGCGTCGCTCCGCAGGCTGCAGGGGTTTTTAAGCAAACCACTCCTCCCAATAACAATGGGAATAGAAAGAGGACTGACAGCAACACCGTCCAAATGTCCAAGAGAGCAGCAAACAGGATATCCAGAGACTCACAAGACTCTGCTCCGACTCTGCCTTTCATCCTTCCGAGGTCCATAAATGAGCACCACACACTGTGGGTAATAAAAAGAAGCACTCAGATGCCTGAGGGTGTGTAGTGCTATATGAATGCAACAAAAGAAAACGGATTTTTGTACGGTGCTGTCAAAGCAGTGAGAGTAAAAGCTTTCCTCGCATATATTAAAATTGCATCTTTTTTCAATGTCAAATTTGCAGGCACCTCAACTCTGCACACTAAGGTCAAAGTTCTGCCACCCCACTGCTTCTCCCCCTGTCCCCGCGCGTTGGGCATTTATCAAATCTCGTTTTATATCCTTCTTTCACTCTTGACAATGGGTGTTTTCCACTATGTTCAGGGACTGATTCTGATGTTTGTGCCAATATAGGAAAGTGTTCTTCCATGAAGGAGGAACACTTTCCTTACAAACACCATATTATGATAAGGAAAGAATGTGGTGCAGGAACATGAAAGCCTCAGCTTTTGCATGTGCCTGATTTACTGCTTGACAACAGCCCTAGCAACCATCAGGCATGCAGGGCAGTCCTAGCAACCATCAGGAATGCAGGGAACCCTAGCAACCATCAGGAATGCAGGGCAACCCTAGCAACCATCAGGAATGCAGGGCATCCCTAGCAATCATCAGGAATGCAGGGCAGCCGTAGCAACCATCAGGCATGCAGGGCAGCCATAGCAACCATCAGGAATGTAGCGCAGCCCTAGCAACCATCAGGAATGTAGAGCAACACTGGTTTAGCATGACAGAAAAAGGAGTAAAAATACGGCACCTGTGAGGTGCCATTAAACTCCACTGCACACATTTCTCACATTATAAATTTAGCATTTCTTAGACTGCAGCACCACTGCTCTAGTTTAATGAAAGTTTAAGAAAACTTTCTTAAGTAGGAAAAGTGGCAGTCTTTTAAGAAATGCTTGCAAGGCCATTGCATCACATGTTTACTCCACAGCAAGTGATTATAGCAGATTTTGCTTCTGGAAAGCACCACATCGCCCCTCCAATACTTCCAGCCACTTCAGAATGGTGGTGCGGGAAACTAGAGGGGAGAACCGGAAGGTCGTATTTCCATGCTCTTTTGATCATGTGCTCAGAATCGGCTGTATCCGGTCTCTTCAGACCCTGGTGAACATAGAGAGAGGACTCTTGAGCAAGAGGTGGTCCATGGAAAGCTGCAGGCAAAGAAAGAGGATTCCATGTGCTGGTGGCTTGATCCTGTGCTTTTAGCTGTTTTAAAAATGCCAACAGTTTAAATTCCTTTGCTAGGCGGGTGGCGAAGGTGCCACTGATGAAGCCGGGTAGCAAGCTACCCACAATCTACTGACAAGCAACCGGCCAGCTACCGAAAGCTGGGTTGGGACAGAAAGGCAGCCATGTTCATTTTGGCTGCCACAAAGTCCACATTTTGAAACACTTTGCCACTTTCCCAAGGCTTTCTCCTTGAGGTCATTGAATGTTGTATAGGAACTTAGTAACTGTGTTGAAGACCCTAGGACTCCCCCCTCTTGCTAGCTGGCAGCAGTCCCTTGAGTTGGCACTGCTCATCCACCGGGCATGCAGCCTCTACCTCATTGCCCGCTTTGTTGTGTATGTTCCGCCTTCCTATACTCTCAACTCCCAGGCCTTTGGCGACTGTCACCAGCTGTGAACTCAGTTCATACACACAGAAAGCCCCAAGCCCTTCCATAGATTGCAATTGGAGCTCACCAGCAAAAAGTAAAACCATCTCTGTTTTCAACCGCCCTGGCCTCTATGACATAGCTTGAAGAATTCCAGTGCTTTGGGTAGAGGCCACGCTTTGTGCTTCAGAAAATTCAAAGAAAACAAAAGTCTAACTCCCTCATCACAAGTTGGGCCGTATTATGGCAGTAAATATGCCGGAATACTGCCCAACACATTTACCGTTACTGCTACTTGGTCCAGCAGTATTACCGCTGGGTTACAACTGGCGGTGGCGTTGTAAGTCCCCATTCTTTTTTAGTCCATAGGACTCAATGGGGCATTTTCGGTGCAATTAGTGTGGTGGTCATTGCGCCGCAGTAGTTGCACCGAAAATAGGTGGAAGGCCACGGATATACTTCCAGCTAATAGCTGGAGGTGAATCCTCCAACTTCCCACCAAACTCGTACTTGGGTGGTGCGGTTATATGTCAGTAATTCTATTACCGCTGCATTTTTACCACACTGCCCAATTTGTCATGCAACCCTTTTTACAATTAAAGGATTCAGTGAGGACATGGGGTGCCTTGGAGGGCTAGGAGAATTAACGGACGTGACATCACACTATGGTTGACTCTCTCCATGACATCACATGATTTTGACTGCAGTGGTAGCCATTATATATCTTATTTGAACAAACGTCATGGAACACGTTGGTGTTCAGCTTGTTAATTAAACAATATTACCCAAGCAGGGGGTATTACCTGCCAGGTAATACCCCGGGCAAGTTAGATGCCAGAGCGAAGTGAGGGCTTCAGTGATACCCTGAGGTATTAACTGCCCCGGTAATGCCTGCCTTGTGAGGGTAATATTGCTATTAGTATTCCGGCATGTTGTACCGGGGTACTGATAGTGTCTTTTGTTTTAAGTTGAGAAATGATGTGTTAGCCGTTTTTCAGCTTTAAAAAAATACAAAATAAGATGGCCACCACGTAGTCCCTTCTCCCTTTCCATGGTGTCTATTTGCTCTTCAGGGGCGTGCCAGGAACACCACTGTTCCCGGGGCAGGAGACCGAGAAGGCAGCAGCAGGTAAGTGGGGGAAGGGCTAAACATGTGGAAAAGAGGGGTGGGGACACAGGGGCTCAGGGGAGCACTGACCTGCTAGCCGGTGGGGGAAGATGGTGGCCTTCAGTTCCAGGTACGCTCGAAGACTGGGCTTTAATGTGTTTAGGCCCCTCATTCTGAGCCTCCTCATTGGCTGGGAGGCCAAACCACGCTGGTATCAGGCGATATTATCCCCATATATATGGTCGCCGTAAATAATATCGCCGGGAAAAGGTTGTGGCGTTATTATATGGGTGAGCTTATATATGGGGACAGGGGCAAAAAAAAAATTGGGGGTTGCGGGGGTGTCCCCCGCTTGTTCCATGCAATAATGTCGCCACAAAAAACGGCCATTTTTCGGCGATATTTTTGTATGGCGAGATTTTTGTGGCAACATTATTACATGGAACCACCACGCTGTGTACTAATAAAGAATGATAGCAAACAGGTGGAAACACTGAGCTACGACAGTAGGGAGGGAGGGCTCAGTGGCCAGAATAATGAAATCACAGGGGAGCTAAGGAATCACCGGGGGCTACAAGCAGCAAGAAAGGGTTATGTTTACTACCCCTATTGAAACCCATGAGAAATGCCTTTGAGCTCCATGGAACCAAAAGAGTGCATGCTAGTGTGTCCATGCGAATCGGGATGCCAGTGAACCACCCCAAGAGGAGCAAAACCACTCAAACCACACCCAGAAACAGACACAGACTCCTTGCAGATGCCAAGTGGATACAAATTGCAACATGTCTAAATAGTGATTTGTGTTCTGTTACCCAAGGCGCTAGTATCATACTAGTTCTTGCAAAGGCAATACATTCTTTAGATAAAACGTCAATCAATTGTGTAGTACATATGAAAAACTCAACGTTGTATTCTTTGAAAGACTGATGAATAGATATTACATTTGTGAAATCGCTCAAAAATAGCCAACGCGTGATTCGCTCAAAAGAGCTTCCTCAGGGCATAACAAGGTCTAACATTGTTAAATGAAACCTACATAATGTAATCAAAGGAAGCTCTTTTGAGTGAAAGGATGTATTGCCTTCACAAGAAGTAGTATGATGCTAGCGCATTCAGTGACAGAACCCAAAGCACCATCTTTTCGTGACACTAGAGTGCACAAGTCAATCCTGGAACCCAATAGACCATATGCAAAAGGTCAGCCCTACCAACACGTCTACCTGCAATATGACTAACCAATAAAACCCACATGCTCTAAACATACCCCAGTAAATTACAAGTACCCCAGGCAATGCCCGAATTCTCATGCTTAGTCTGCGCCAAATCTAGACAGATATGTGATTGTTAGCATAAACCACACTCAGATGGAATTCTCAAGCTTAGTCTGCGCCAAATCTAGACAGAAATGTGATTGTTTGAATATGCCACACTCAGATGGAATTCTCAAGCTTAGTCTGCGCCAAATCTAGACAGAAATGTGATTGTTTGAATATGCCACACTCAGATGGAATTCTCAAGCTTAGTCTGCGCCAAATCTAGACAGAAATGTGAGTGTTAGCATAAGCCACACTCAGATGGAATTCTCAAGCTTAGTCTGCGCCAAATCTAGACAGAAATGTGATTGTTAGCATATGCCACACTCAGATGGAATTCTCAAGCTTAGTCTGCGCCAAATCTAGACAGAAATGTGATTGTTAGCATATGCCACACTCAGATGGAATTCTCAAGCTTAGTCTGCGCCAAATCTAGACAGAAATGTGATTGTTAGCATATGCCACACTCAGATGGAATTCTCAAGCTTAGTCTGCGCCAAATCTAGACAGAAATGTGATTGTTAGCATATGCCACACTCAGATGGAATTCTAAAGCTTAGTCTGCGCCAAATCTAGACAGAAATGTGATTGTAAGCATATACCACATTAGATGGAATTCTCAAGCTTAGCCCGCGTCGCATCTAGATAGAAATATGATTGTTAGCGTATGCCACACTCAGATGGAATTCTCAAGCTTAGTCTGCGCCAAATCTAGACAGAAATGTGATTGTTAGCATATGCCACACTCAGATGGAATTCTCAAGCTTAGTCTGCGCCAAATCTAGACAGAAATGTGATTGTTAGCATATGCCACACTCAGATGGAATTCTCAAGCTTAGTCTGCGCCAAATCTAGACAGAAATGTGATTGTTAGCATATGCCACACTCAGATGGAATTCTCAAGCTTAGTCTGTGCCAAATCTAGACAGAAATGTGATTGTTAGCATATGCCAGGCATACCACAAAATACAGTGAACTATATACAATATACAAAACAGTACTCCAGGCATAACACAATATACAGTCAACTATTCCAGGCATACCTGAATAAAGCGTCAAGTAATCCAGGAATACTGATATAGTGTGAGGTATTCCAGGCATACCACAATATACAGATAAGTACTACAGGCATAGCAGAAAATACAGTTAGGTACTCAATGCATGCTGATATATAGTCAAGTACTCAAGGCATACCAAAAAATACATGAATTACTCCAGACATACCACAAAATGCTGCAAAATACTCCAGGCATACCACAATATACACAACAGTACTCCAGGCATAACACAATATACAGTCAACTATTCCAGGCATACCTGAATACAGAGTCAAGTAATCCAGGAATACTGATATACTGTGAGGTACTCCAGGTATACCACAATATACAGTCAACTATTCCATGTGTACCTGAACATACAGTCAAGTAATCCAGGAATGCTAATATACAGTGAGGTACACCATGTCTAACACAATTTACAGATATGTACTTCAGGCATAGCTTAATATACAGTTAAGTACTCCATGCATGCTGATATATAGTCAAGTACTCAAGGCATACCACAAAATACAGTGAATTACTCCAGCCTAACTGAAACTGGATTTAAAACTACCAAAAATCGAAAATGTTTAAATTAACTGAGTGACCTACTTTTGAGTGTCACATAGTTTGTCACTGTTGAAATGTCATAGTTTTGAACTTAGAATCAGCATTCTAGCTGCATATGTAAAAATTGCCTTGACTTAAACTGGGGAACAAAAAGTGACATTTTATCTGAAACCTGGCTTAATGAAACTGAATTCTGCCTGACATCTACCCCCACAGGAGTTAAAACCTGCTCAGCCACTCTTCCCCTTGCCAAAAGGAGTTGTCACCTTTCTGATTAGATTAGGGGTGGAGCAGCTACAGGGAGTTGAACAAAGGCCTGTCCTGGGCCCAGGCAGAGGGTTTATTGGGGGGAGGCCATAAATGGCTTCCTCTTGAACAATGGGCCTTCCAGGGCCCAGGCAGATGGTTTATTAGGGGGACCATAAAATAGCTTCCTCTTGGCAGAAGCTGGGAGGGGCAGGGTCTCTGAGCTTGGCAGAAACTGGATAAACTGGTTTCTCCACCATGTGACCTGGGAAGACACACCCCTGTTGGCCAGTATATGATTCTAAGAAAGATGTATAACTCACAGTGCGGACTTGTCAAAATTATTTAAATGATACCATAATTCTTGTAAATGTTCTGTGCACGTTTTAAGACGCGTTGGGAATTTGTGTGATATTCTGGGGCAAAACCCCGCTATTTATGGATACTACAGACTCTGTGTTTAAGCTAGAGACATGGGAATTTACTGGAGTATGTATGGACGGGCCGTGTATATGTGTATAATTTTTAATGAAGAACCAAGGTTGCATAACCCACTAAAATCGAAAATGTTGCCGTTTCTGAATGCAAGCCCTCAGGAAGAGCAGATTTGGGACAGAGACTACCTCATGTGATAGGTAATATGTACATGCAATGACAAACCACTATGTATTTGAGAAATGTGTATTTTGATCAAATATAGATTTGTGGGCAAACTGACCAGGGGAGGATCCTCTGACCCATAAAACCTACAGCATCACTCTGACTCACAGTTCCTTCCCCAATCATGGGAGAGGGGAGAATTGGGCCAATGACAAGTTGAAAGAGGGGCTGGCTAGTGATTCTGCACACACACACACTTTCAAAAGACATAAAAAGAGCCACTGGAAGCTAGAGAGGACATTCAATTCCATTTGCTGCGGAGCATGCTGCCAGACCATACCACATCCAGAGATCCAGACTTCAAATCCATCAATCTCCAGAACCTGTAGCAGTACCTAGAAAGCAGAGCAGTATCCAGAATCCACAGAGGCTAGACCAGCAGAGCAGAGCTGACCCAGACCGCTGTTAGCAGAACCAGAGAGCTGACCCAGATCACTGTGAAGTGCCGAGACCAGAACCGCAGTCCAGTCCAAAACCTGACCAGATCCGTGGCGAGGCCTAATTCAAAAATATATTGTGAGTACCTAGCAGAACTGTGCCGAACCAATCTCTTAGTTAAAATAATATAATTCAATCTATTTTAATCTAACCAGAACTGCCTCCTAACTGTCACCTGTCATTTGCAAAGCTGTCACCTGTCATTTTCTAGCTGCAAGCTGTAACCTGTCGCTTTGAACTTTTAAAATTTCAAATCCGAAAAACTACCTTTATTTAATCGTCCGTATCTCTGGAACCGTTTGTGGTTTAACTTTCCTCTGAAAGCTTAGAATCTCAGCTTTTCAACAAGTTTAGAACTGACTTCCTACTCCTTATACTTTCTCCGTAATCACGATTCTCGCACTCGCGAATTTTACCGCGATTTGCGATTTGGTTAAAAATCCAGCCACGTGTAACCATCAGCAGTCATCTCTTTCCTTGCTAAAAATTCGTTTGCCTCTTAAGAACCATCCCTGAATCATTGCTAGAGTGAGCCTGGACTAATATTAACTAGATACCACTCACCCTGAACCTCCTGAAGGGAATTAAAAGCATTTTCAGCATATTTCTCACTGCAGTGTCACCATATTCAAAGCACTTGGGTCTGTGTTTCAAAACGCCTATCTGTTGTATAAGCTGCTGGGGGGGAATTGAATTGAATTCTATTTGATTGCATTCATAAGAACTGAGTCCCATTCTATTCATCTCCTTACATTGCATAAAGGGGGGGGGGGGTGAATTGTCCAAGAAAGTGATTACATTGTCTTTTGCTGAAATCCTATCAAGTTATTTTCTGTACTGCATTTCATTCCACATTGCATCCATTTGAAACCATAAAAGTATTGTTGCTATTGTATCCATCCTATAACCACTCATCATTGATTATAAAGAAGTGTGCTAGTGCCGGACTATCCATTATTGATTACTGCTCAGATTAAGTGTGATATTCAATTATTAATTTATTATAAAGTGTGATATATATATATATATATATATATATATATATATATATATATATATTGTTTAAATTATCAAATAAACCTTTTAAACTTGCAAAACAGAACTACTTCTTGGCTCAGTGGGGTCAGGGGGATTCCAAGAGAGGGGTGTTATATAGGGGTAGTCATCCAGAACTCATGAACTGGACGTAAAGATATATCAATAAGGGTTTCCATTCAGTATCCCAGACTAGGCATTGACTTAGCTGTAGTGTTGAATTGAATCCTCTTACAGGACTCTTTATAGAACCCTGTCAGATTTTTCCTAATGTCAGGAATAGTTTGTCTAATAGTATTCACTTCCTGTCGTGAAAACGGGACGTGAACAAACTGCGATACATAATGTGCAGGAATGTCCACAGCAGGTGTACCTGCTGCAGTATTAGCAGGAATCTCAACCTTTGGGACAAATGTCGGAGGAACCTCTCTCATAGGCAACTGAGAAGTAGGCAACTCCGTACGCTTACTAAGCAACAGAGCTAAGTCGAGCGCTAAAGCAGTTGAAGAAGTGTCAAGTGAAAAAGCTCTCTTATAAATGCTCAATAACTCTGTGGGACAACTAACCTTTCTCTTTAAACATTCATCCTGCAGGTACTCTACCATTACCTGTATCACTTTCCTCTGCATTTCTAGCGTATATTGACTATATGTGTCATATACCTCAACTGGAGTTATCGATATGTCTGAAATCCATCTAATAGCATCTTTTGTACAAATTTGCGCCTCCTCAGATGTCGATTTACGACACGGAAGAAATCGTTTCTGTACATACATACTTTCTTGTTCGTCATTCTCATTCCGTAACCTTTCCAACTCCTTTCTATACTCAAATATCCTCTCAACATGCTCATGTACCTTCTCCACAGTGTCTCTTGAAAACGCTAAAGTATTCAGGTCCCTCAACCCTTGTGGGAGGTCTGCATTATTTAATTTACCCCACATTACACATAAATTAATCCCTAAACCTTCAATGAAAACATTTTTCTCAGGAAAATTATCCATATTAGAAAGTGTGGCAAGAACATTAGCTCGATCATGTCTCTCCATACAATGCTTAGCCCATGCAAACAAATCCTGTTTCTTTTCTATAGGTACAGTATTACGAGTAACAATCCTCGACCCCGCACCCTGATCAACTACAGGCGGTACGGAACTACTTGGGAGTGAGGGTGCAGGCAAATTCAATGGAGGTACTATTACTGGTGCAATGGGAAGAGGCAGAGGAGCAGGTGGAGGAACAACAACCGGAGGAATAGGAACAACAGGTTGAGCAGGAAGAGCAGGAATAACAGCAGGAAGAGGTACAGCAGGAGGAAGAGGAACATACGGAGGTGGTGCAGAGGCACCAGGCCTTCGTTCATTTAACAATTTGTTGATAAACTCATCAGAAACATGAAGATCTTTAGAAGGATAGATTTTCTGAATACCGAGTGAGAAAGCCCTGTCCATATTGCTAACCGACTCAGACTGTTTGTCCTGATCATATAACAACGCCTTTTCAGCATTTGTTCTATGACGGCGCACATGTTTTTCCCTACTTTTAAGCTGCTGCAATGCTTCTCTTTTCCAATTTTGCAAAACATCAAATGCTGCAGGTCTGGCCTTCTTTTTTAACAAGACTGACTCTAAATATTCAATACGAGGGATCTCAAAACTACCATTGACTGGCCACTGAAGTTCGGAGGCATGTCTGGTGTGTCTGTGCCAAATTTTATTAAATACTACACTTCCAATGCCATGCTTACAGTACATAGTACATGCCTGTGACCCCTCCTGTGGTGCCGGACGGCTAAATTCCAAAGATTGTCTATCGCTGCGGAATAATGCCCTAAAGCAGCTAGACAATTTCCCAGGCATTTCTCAAATACTCGGTGTTACCTGGTCAATAATTGTGTCTGCAGATACAATGCGCCAAATTCAAATTGTCAGGGTTGAATTAAGAGTCGGGTAATGACTCACCTGACCAAACCTAAGGAGGACCGATCGGTTTACAAAGGACTTACCTAACGAATTTTACCTTGTGTATGGTGATTTCGGCAAATCTGCCCGCCTCAAAAAATTGACCCACGTCAAGATGCCTGGGAAATTGACCACACGGCTATCGTCCAGGGAACGGATAGTGCAGCGCTGTTGAGGTGTCGCGTCTCGTTCAGTCGGGCCCGTTATGTCACACCGTCTGATCCCAGTCCGATAGCGTGCGTCAACCTTCAATAATCCGGCATCAATCTTGAGGGTCCCTATTCCGGGCACCAACTGTGAAAACAAGGAAATAATATGAGGCAGGGTAACCAAAAGGGAAACACACCAAACACAGATTACAAAGGAACATACAAAGTGCTTTATTTTATACTGAATCCAGTTACAAAAGAACAGAACAAAATTCAGATAGCTATCGACCCTCAGTACAACATAGCGAACTCCGGCGTGGTTCGGTGTGCTCAGTGAGTGCAAATATTCATTGAAACAGTCAGGCTTTTATACATTTTTTCAGCCTGTTGTCCAGCCTTTCTGCAGGTTAACCATTCCATAAATAAGTTACTGCTCTAGGGTCACTTGCCAGGTCAAATCTAGTTCATCTTAGGTTTATACATTAACAAGAAGAAATGGTAATAATGTATGCTCTAGGCCTAACATTACAATGCGGGACTTAGTTTATACAATGTAGTTAAGCAGGTGTTCTCATTCAATTATAGATCAGTTTCAGTGATACAGGTAATCCATTGCACGCAGGTCAGCAGAAGGACAAGGTCTCAGCTCATGACCCTAACAAGTGGCCTGCAGGCAAGTTATACATTAGCTGTACAGAGGTCATGACAATCGAGTTCTGTTCTGAATAACATAGGCTACCATTTTAGCTCACATGGTGACTTTATAGAGCAAGAAAACCTAAAATGGCGGCTTGACCCAAAATTACAGTTTACATGGTTTCTAAGGTCAGGACCTTGCAATGCGAGTTTATTCACATGTAGTTTATAATCAGCTTGTTAGCAGCTTGGCATAGGCCAATATACATATATTCATAGCAATAGGAGGCACGATATAATTTCTAGTTTGACAATGTATCCTAGGATCTCCACAGTAATAAAGGTGATGCAGCAATCACCTTAGTGTTCTGGCCTACCCCAATCCCACCTAGGTTCCATAGGCCTATCCTATTAGCAGACATATATCCTAGGACCTCCACAGTAATAAAAGTACTGTGTCTAGCCCAGAAAACGCCTAAGTGTTCTGGCCTACCCCAATCCCATCTAGGT
This sequence comes from Ambystoma mexicanum, assembly GCF_040938575.1. Taxonomy (NCBI): domain Eukaryota; kingdom Metazoa; phylum Chordata; class Amphibia; order Caudata; family Ambystomatidae; genus Ambystoma; species Ambystoma mexicanum. The sequence goes on along the minus strand of NC_090929.1, from coordinate 56,628,090 downwards.
TCCCTAGGCCTATAACCCACTGGTAGACATGTATCCTAGGACCTCCGCAGTAATACAGGCGCTGTGTCTTGCCCAGCAAACACCTTAGTGTTCTGGCCTACCCCAATCCCACCTAGGTTCCCTAGGCCTATCCCACTGGCAGAGATGTATCTCAGGACCTCCACAGTAATAAAGGTTCTGTGCCTAGCAAACACCTAAGTGTTCTGGCCTACCCCAATCCCACCTAGGTTCCCTAGGCCTATCCCACTAGCAAACATGTATCCTAGGACCTCAACAGTAATAAAGGCTCTGTGTCTAGCCCAGCAAACACCTAAGTGTTCTGGCCTACCCCAATCCCACCTAGGTTCCATAGGCCTATCCTACTAGCAGACATGTATCCTAGGACCTCCGCAGTAATACAGGCGCTGTGTCTTGCCCAGCAAACACCTTAGTGTTCTGGCCTACCCCAATCCCACCTAGGTTCCCTAGGCCTATCCCACTGACAGGCATGTATCCTAGGACCTCCACAGTAATAAAGTCTCTGTGCCTAGCCCAGCAAACACCTAAGTGTTCTGGCCTACCCCAATCCCACCTAGGTTCTCTGGGCCTATCCCACTGGCAAGTATGTATCCTAGGACCTCCACAATAATAAAGGCGCTGCAGCAATCACCTTAGTGTTCTGGCCTACCCAATCCCACCTAGGTTCCCTAGGCCTATCCCACTAGCAGACATGTATCCTAGGACCTCAACAGTAATAAAGGCTCTGTGTCTAGCCCAGCAAACACCTAAGTGTTCTGGCCTACCCCAATCCCACCTAGGTTCCCTAAGCCTATACCACTGACAGACATGTATCATAGGAACTCCACAGTAATAAAGGCGCTGTGTCTAGCCCAGGAAACACCTAAGTGTTCTGGCCTGCCCCAATCCCCCCTAGGTTCCCTAGGCCTATACCACTGACAGGCATGTATCCTAGAACCTCCACAGTAATAAAGGCTCTGTGTATAGCCCAGCACACACCTAGGTGTTCTGGCCTACCCCAATCCCACCTAGGTTCCCTAGGCCTAGCCCAATGGAAGGCATGTATCCTAGGACCTCCACAGTAATAAAGGCTCTGTGTCTAGCCCAGCAAACACCTAAGTGTTCTGGCCTACCTCAATCCCACCTAGGTTTCCTAGGCCTCTCCCACTGGCAGACATGTATCCTAGGACCTCCGCAGTAATAAAGGTGCTGTGTCTCGCCCATCAAATGCCTAAGTGTTCTGGCATACCCCAATCCCACCTAGGTTCCCTAGGCCTATACCACTGGCAGGCATGTATCCTAGGACCTCCACAGTAATAAAGGTGCTGCAGCAATCACCTTAGTGTTCTGGCCTACCCCAATCCCACCCACCTAGGTTCCCTAGGCCTATCCTACTAGCAGACATGTATCCTAGGACCTCCACAGTAATAAAGGTGCTGTGTCTTGCCCAGCAATCACCTTAGTATTCTGGCCTACCCCAATCCCGCCTAGGTTCCCTAGGCCTATCCCACTGGCAGACATGTATCATAGGACCTCCACAGTAATAAAGGCTCTGTGTCTAGCCCAGCAAACACCTAAGTGTTCTGGCCTACCCCAATCCCACCTAGGTTCCCTAAGCCTATACCACTGACAGACATGTATCATAGGAACTCCACAGTAATAAAGGCGCTGTGTCTTGCCAAGCAAACACCTAAGTGTTCTGGCCTACCCCAATCCCCCCTAGGTTCCCTAGGCCTATCCCACTAGCAGACATGTATCCTAGAACCTCCACGGTAATAAAGGCTCTGTGTATAGCCCAGCACACACCTAGGTGTTCTGGCCTACCCCAATCCCACCTAGGTTCCCTAGGCCTAGCCCAATGGAAGGCATGTATCCTAGGACCTCCACAGTAATAAAGGTGCTGTGTCTCGCCCATCAAATGCCTAAGTGTTCTGGCATACCCCAATCCCACCTAGGTTCCCTAGGCCTATACCACTGGCAGGCATGTATCCTAGGACCTCCACAGTAATAAAGGTGCTGCAGCAATCACCTTAGTGTTCTGGCCTACCCCAATCCCACCCACCTAGGTTCCCTAGGCCTATCCTACTAGCAGACATGTATCCTAGGACCTCCACAGTAATAAAGGTGCTGTGTCCCGCCCAGAAAACGCCTAGGTGTTCTGGCCTACCCCAATCCCATCTAGGTTTCCTAGGCCTATACCACTGGCAGGCATGTGTCCTAGGACCGCCACAGTAATAAAGGCGCTGTGTCTTGCCCAGCAATCACCTTAGTATTCTGGCCTACCCCAATCCCGCCTAGGTTCCCTAGGCCTATCCCACTGGCAGACATGTATCATAGGACCTCCACAGTAATAAAGGCTCTGTGTCTAGCCCAGCACACACCTAAGTCTTCTGGCCTACCCCAATTCCACCTAGGTTCCCTAGGCCTATAACCCACTGGTAGACATGTATCCTAGAACCTCTGCAGTAATAAGGGCACTGTGTCTTGCCCAGCAAACACCTTAGTGTTCTGGCCTACCCCAATCCCACCTAGGTTCCCTAGGCCTATACCACTGGCAGGCATGTATCATAGGACCTCCACAGTAATAAGGGCACTGTGTCTTGCCCAGCAAACACCTTAATGTTCTGGCCTACCCCAATCCCACCTAGGTTCCCTAGGCCTATCCCACTGGCAGACATGTATCCTAGGACCTCCGCAGTAATACAGGCGCTGTGTCTTGCCCAGCAAACACCTTAGTGTTCTGGCCTACCCCAATCCCACCTAGGTTCCCTAGGCCTATCCCACTGGCAGACATGTATCCTAGGACCTCCGCAGTAATACAGGCGCTGTGTCTTGCCCAGCAAACACCTTAGTGTTCTGGCCTACCCCAATCCCACCTAGGTTCCCTAGGCCTATCCCACTGGCAGACATGTATCCTAGGACCTCCGCAGTAATACAGGCGCTGTGTCTTGCCCAGCAAACACCTTAGTGTTCTGGCCTACCCCAATCCCACCTAGGTTCCCTAGGCCTATCCCACTGGCAGACATGTATCCTAGGACCTCCGCAGTAATACAGGCGCTGTGTCTTGCCCAGCAAACACCTTATTGTTCTGGCCTACCCCAATCCCACCTAGGTTCCCTAGGCCTATACCACTGGCAGGCATGTATCCTAGGACCTCGACAGTAATAAAGTCTCTGTGCCTAGCCCAGCAAACACCTAAGTGTTCTGGCATACCCCAATCCCACCTAGGTTCCCTAGGCCTATACCACTGGCAGGCATGTATCCTAGGACCTCCACAGTAATAAAGGTGCTGCAGCATTCACCTTAGTGTTCTGGCCTACCCCAATCCCACCTAGGTTCCCTAGGCCTATCCTACTAGCAGACATGTATCCTAGGACCTCCACAGTAATAAAGGTGCTGTGTCTCGCCCAGAAAACGCCTAAGTGTTCTGGCCTACCCCAATCCCATCTAGGTTTCCTAGGCCTATACCACTGGCAGGCATGTGTCCTAAGACCGCCACAGTAATAAAGGCGCTGTGTCTTGCCCAGCAATCACCTTAGTATTCTGGCCCACCTCAATCCCGCCTAGGTTCCCTAGGCCTATCCCACTGGCAGACATGTATCATAGGACCTCCACAGTAATAAAGGCTCTGTGTCTAGCCCAGCACACACCTAAGTGTTCTGGCCTACCCCAATCCCACCTAGGTTCCCTAGGCCTATAACCCACTGGTAGACATGTATCCTAGAACCTCCGCAGTAATACAGGCGCTGTGTCTTGCCCAGCAAACACCTTAGTGTTCTGGCCTACCCCAATCCCACCTAGGTTCCCTAGGCCTATCCCACTGGCAGACATGTATCCTAGTACCCCACAGTAATAAAGGCTTTGTGTCTAGCCCAGCACACACCTAAGTGTTCTGGCCTACCCCAATCTCATTTAAGTTCCTTAGGCCTATACCACTGGCAGGCATGTATCCTAGGACCGCCACAGTAATAAAGGTGCTGTGTCTAGCCCAGCAAACACCTTAGTATTCTGGCCTACCCCAATTCCAACTAGGTTCCCTAGGCCTATCCCACTGGCAGACATGTATCCTAGGACCTCCACAGTAATAAAGGCTCTGTGTCTAGCCCAGCACACACCTAAGTGTTCTGGCCTACCCCAATCCCACCTAGGTTCCCTAGGCCTAGCCCACTGGCAGGCATGTATCCTAGGACCTCCACAGTAATAGAGGCTTTGCGTCTAGCCCAGCACACACCTAAGTGTTGACCTACCCCAATCGCACCTAGGTTCCCTAGGACTATCCCGCTGGCAGACATGTATTCTAGGACCTCCACAGTAATAAAGGCTCTGCGTCTAGGCCAGCATACGCCTAAGTGTTCTGGCCTACCCCAATCACACCTAGGTTCCCTAGGCCTATCCCACTGGCAGACATGTATCTTAGGACCTCCCAGTAAGCAGATAAGTGCTTTTGGCCTACCCAGCAAAACACAGCTGAGTAGTCTTGGTCTACTCCAGTAAACAGGAAAATACTCTTGGCCTACACGCTAAACCACAGACTAGGCCAGACTGATCCTATGAAATGCTGCTGCACTCAAGATGTGCTCCAGTAAACAGCAAAGCATTCTAGGACCACCTCAAAAAAAGGTGAGTTATCCAGGTGCCCCCCACAGTTAGGAGATAAGTGCTATAGGCCCACCCCGTTGACTTCAGATTGCACTGAGTTTCCAATAGTAAGCAGTGAACTCCGCTAGGCCTAATGCAGCAAAGAGCAAATCATGGTAATCCATCAGAGTATCACCGGCATTACATCCTGGGCCTGCCACAGTAAACAGCTGTGTACTCTAAATCTACCCAGAATTGTAATCCAACAATATGATCATCAAAGGATATGATACCAAAAGCAGTACACAGGAAAGTACCTTACTCTGTCTCCTGTCTCTGTGATCGGCTAAGTGTTCTAGGCCTACCTGGTAGCAGCTGCATACTCCAGGCCTTCCCCAGTAAAACAGAAAACTACTCCAGCCTGCCCCATTAAACAGCAAAGTCACCAGGCCTTCCCGCCTACGCAGCAACACGATGCAGGCCCAGCAAAGGACCTGGGTCGGTACCGGGAAGCAGGTATGTACTATAGGCTGTAAGGAAAGCATGCTATCAAAGTAAGTGATCACAGTCGAAGGGTGTTTATTGAACTTTATCAAGGGTGTGATAAACGCCTAATCTAGTCCTAAATCTACAGATGGGAGCAAGTTATGACCATCAAATAATAATAACACAGTCCTATTGGAGTCTAGTAAAATAAAAAGGCCTATACTAAATTAACCTATTTCCTGCCCTCAATTTAATACAAAAGTGACAATGGATATGTAAGCTTTCAACACAACAGGGTAGAGTTCAGGTTTTCAATGGGAAATGCAAAACAAATAGTGGGTCTCAAAAGTAGTATCAGGATAACTGGATGTGGGAATACTAACTACCTTCGCCGCGTTAAAGACACAGGGTCTTGTAGGGCTTCTTGGTGGCTTGGCACACCCGGGCTGACTTTTAGCAAATGTTCCCTGTATCACAGGCCTTCCCGCTTTGGCTTTACACAGTTCTTTCACAGTTCTTTCACTCGCTTTAGTTTCCTTCGATCGGATACAAAACTTTTTTCACAATGTGTTCCCCTCAATCAGGCCTAAACGCCAGTTCCATAATGTTCACAACAAACTCCCTTTTTCATTACAGTTCACAATGCGTTCCCCTCGATTTGGCGCAAACGGCAGTTGCAGAATGTTTCATAAAGTAGGGTTCCCTTCCCCCTGCTTTCTTGGCTTCCCTCAGTTGGGTTCCCACTTGCCACATTACAGTTCACATTTTTCATTTGTCAAAGGCTTTCGATTGTATGAGGATTTTGTTGTTTACTCTTTACCTTTGTATGACCTCTTTGGCTTTGATTACCAGATGTGCCGGCCCCTCCCAGGTCCTTCTGGTACATGCAGTTCACAACACTTCCCTTTGTCTTCGCTTTACAATGACCTCTCTCTAGGTCCCTTTAATTCATATTGGTTACGGAGGCTTTCGACAAGGTAATTTCCCATTACCGGACTACTACGTTATTATCCACTTTGATTAGTCCTTAATTACAATGTCTCTCATTTTCACTGGTGGTTTCATGGCACCCGTGTAGCCCTTGAACTCTCTGAGCAACTTTCATTAGTTACAATGTCTTTAGTTTCTCTCGCGGTTTCATGGCACACACGTAGCCCTTGAACTCTCTCAGCAACTTTCATTAGTTACAATGTCTTTAGTTTCTCTCGCGGTTTCATGGCACACACGTAGCCCTTGAACTCTCTCAGCAACTTTCATTAGTTACAATGTCTTTAGTTTCTCTCGTGGTTTCATGGCACACGCGTAGCCCTCGAACTCTCTCAGCAACTTTCATTAGTTACAATGTCTTTAGTTTCTCTCACAGTTTCATGGCACACGCGTAGCCCTTGAACTCTCTCAGCAACTTTCATTAGTTACAATGTCTTTAGTTTCTCTCACGGTTTCATGGCACACGCGTGGCCCTCGAACTCTCTCAGCAACTTTCATTAGTTACAATGTCTTTAGTTTCTCTCGCGGTTTCATGGCACACGCGTAGCCCTTGAACTCTCTCAGCAACTTTCATTAGTTACAATGTCTTTAGTTTCTCTCGCGGTTTCATGGCACACGCGTAGCCCTTGAACTCTCTCAGCAACTTTCATTAGTTACAATGTCTTTAGTTTCTCTCGCGGTTTCATGGCACACGCGTAGCCCTCAAACTCTCTCTGCAACTTTCATTAGTTACAATGTCTTTAGTTTCTCTCGCGGTTTCACAGAGCATGCCGAGCATTTCGAACACTACAGTATCTCTCTTCTCTTTACACAAGCCGGCCTTTTGGCCTAGTTTCACTCACTGGTCACGTAGGATACTTTCTTGCAGTTTTTGCCTTTGAAGTCAAGGTTGACGGTACAGCTGTGCCTGGCTCTTCCCAACTCCTTTATTCACTCAAAAGAGGCATCTGTCAACCTTGTACACGTTAGAGGAGTTTCCTTTCTCTTCGAAGCTTCGACCTTCGTGGTTTAGCTGATATGGCCATGGTTTCCTTTGAGCCGTTTGGCCTTCCCCGTTCTGCTTCCTCGGTCGATTCTGCTCCCAGGGAACTGCTCTCATACCGGCATGCACGCCTTGCTGAGAGTGTGCCTCTGAGCTCTGCCTTTTATCCAGTTGTGGAGAGTTAACAATCTGCAGGTGTGGGTTCTGGGTTTGGTTAGCCTGACTTGCCTGACTCTTGTTAGTGGGGAAGAGCCATGGCAAGTCACAAAAGGTGAAGCTCCCATGGTATGTCCTTCCTTTCCTTGCCATAAGAGTGGGTTCGTAAGGGTTGTGGCAGTGGTAGTGTTTACCCGGATTTTTAGGGAAATTACATAACTTACTGCCAGAAAAAGAAGAATAGCTGTGTTGTTGTGAATGGGGATACATGGGTGGTCAACAAGGGAATAGGGGTTCTGGGAGATGTAGTTTTCCAATGCAAATGGGTTTGGGTCTAAGTGGTGTGGATTTTGGGAAAGGTAGTTTCCTGGCTAAGGGTAAAAAATTAAATGTGTCAGAAGGAGGGAGTGCAAAATTATTGAGCACTGGTTTGATTGATTGACAATTTATTTCTATCGCGCTCATACACAAGTGTTTCAAAGCGTGAAAAGGAAAGGGAAGGGGAACAGGGGAGAAACAAAAACAACAATCTCACTAGGCCCAGTGACATTGAGAACGTGAAGTGCATGGGAGAGGAGGAGGGGAAAAGTGCATGGAAGTAGGAATAAAAGGAGAGTGCAGACGAGGAGGAAAAAAGACATAAATAATGATAAATTAATAAATGAAAAGGCAACAAACAGTGGTAGTGCAGCCAGCAAGTGGCAAGTGCTGGGTTTAAGGCAGCAGGCCATGTAGGTCTGATAAGTGCAGGAAGAAAAATAAGGGGAGGGTGGGGCTGTATGGGTACAGATACAGACCCCAGTGCAAGGGGTAGCCCGAAGGCAGTGCGTGCAGGTGGCAAGAGGAGCAGGTACCTGGGCCCGGAGGAAAGAGGGTGACCAGTAGCATGGTGCTGAGATAGAGTAGAATCAGCAGGGGAGACGCGGGCGAAGGCAGAAGCAAAGAGGAAGGTCTTGAGGTGCTTCCGGAACCGGAGATGGTTCCCTGCAAGTTTTAGAGTTGATTTCTATAATGAATAAAGGGATTATGGGAGTTGTCGTTTGGTATAGAAATCATAGGGCAATCGCATAAATCCTTGTCAGGATAAAGGGGACAGGTAGGTTGTAATGAAGGAATACATCTTAATTTCCCTGCTCGCACTTCCGAGGTGTTCTTTTTTGTTTGTAGCTGTCTTCTCCTTTTCCTAATAGGTTTGGCAAATGTAGACGTGTTGTTGGATTTTCCTTTCGGTAAGGGAGATTCATTGGGTGGAAGGGATGGCGAGTGGGAATAGCCTATAAAAGCTTCAGGGACTTCATCCTCCTCACCTTCTTCCCCGTGGTGATACTGTGTCTCACCTGCAGTATTCCCCAGAGCGTAACCCCAGGTTCCCCAACCCAGGTGATCCTCCCTCGCTCGTCCACCCACAGGGTTGGGATCTAAGAGTGCTAGCCCTTGCCTGGCCACCTGATTAAGGGATTCTTAGGGTCTACCTGGGAGAGTACCTCAGGTTGCTCACAAGGCCTACCCCCGTAGACATCAAAGTACTTAAGGCGGCCCCAGTACGGAGATAGTTACTCATGAACTACTCCAGCAAAGAGCAAAGTACTTGAGTGTACGCCAGTAAACTGCTACATGCTCTAGGCCCACCCCAGCAGGCATCAAAGTACTCATGTCTGCCTCCGTAAGTAGCCAGTTACTCTTGAACTACCCCATTAAACAGCAAAAGACTTGAGTCTACCCCAGTAAGCAGCTTAGTTACTCTTGGACTACCCCAGTAAACATCAAAGTACTTATGTCTACTCCAGTAAGTAGCTAGTTATTCTTGGCATACCCCAATAAATAGCAAAGTACTTTAGCCGGCCCCAAGAATCAGCTAGTTACGCTTGGAGCACCCCAGTAAGCAGCAAGGTACTTTAGTCTTCCACAGTTAGCAGCTACATGCTCTAGGCCTGCCCCAGCAGACATCAGAGTACTCATCAGCCAGTTACTCTTGGACTGCCCCATTAAACAGCAAAAGACTTGAGTCTACCCCAGTAAGGAGCCAGTTACTCTTGGAATACCCCTGTAAACAACAAAAGACTTGAGCCTACCCCAGTAAGCAGCCAGTTACTCTTGGATTACCTCAGTAAACAGCAAAGTACTTACATCTACCCCAGTAAGTAGCTTGTTATTCTTAGCATACCCCAATAAACAGCAAAGTACTTTAGTCTTCCCCTTTTAGCAGGTACATGCTCTAGGCCTACCGCAGCAGACATCAGAGTACTCATGTCTGCCTCTGTAAGCAGCCAGTTACACTTGAAGTGCCCAACTAAATAGCAAAGTATTTGAGTCTGCCACTGTAAGCAGTTGCGTACCCCAGTAAGCAGATATTCACTCTTGGACTAACCAAGTGAACATCAACATAGGTTTGGCAACCCCAGTAAGTAGTTGGTTATTCTTGGAGTACCCAATAAAGAGCAAAGCGCTCTAGTTAGCCCCAGTAAGCATTTAGTTACTCTTGAAGTACCCCAGTAAACAGCAAAGTACTCTAGTCAGCCCCAGTAAGCATGTAGTTACTTTTGGAATAACAAAGCAAATTGAAAAGTACTTGTGCCTGATACAGTAAGCAGATACGTGCTCTGGCCCTTCAAATCGATGCAATAAAGCTGGATTGTATTTTTTTTTGCACAGACATATTTGATACATGTCTGATACTTATATAACACCCATAACCCATAATTAATGTCAGCATCAGTTCATGTAATACACCGTATATGCATAAATTGGCATGTCTAATAATAGGTAAGGTCCTGGTCTTTACTCAAAAACACAGACCAAAAAAATCAGTATGGACGTTATCATCGCAGCCAATTGAACAAGTCCTTTCCTACAAATATTTGGGTCTCATCTTTGATGAAAAAATGAAATGGGATCAACATTGGGTTGACATAAAAAGGAAATGTAATACGTCGGTTAGCGGACTCAGTGCATTAATCAGTCGTAATAATGGTTATTGTACAACAGCCGTATTGAATATCTATAATGCAAAGATTGTGGCTATGCTATCCTATGCAATCGCTATTTGGGGTCATACATTTAAGAAACACATCATTGCCTTTGAAGCAAAATTATTAAGGAAACTCGTTTGCCTCCCTCAATGTGTTAGCGTTCAGTATTTTTATCTTGAATTTAATATTATGGGTATCTGGAATGTTTATATCGCCCAATGTGCCTTATTGTTTGAACGTTTGATAACAGTGTCAACGGAAACTATCATTGTTCCATATATGAAGGCCTTTGTAGGTCTTGAGGATAAGGTTCCCTTGGGTAGTATCGGTATAATAAAGCTGACCCATATAAAATGGCTACGTGAGAGTAGCCCCATCTATACATCGGGAGATATTAAGCAATGGTTGAAGACTAAGATATGCAGAGCTGCATTTATGGAAAATATGCTTCATACTGGGAGTAGGCTCGCAACCCGTGACTATTATTCTGAGAGAATATCTAGAATCTGCCCTCCTCGTTGTACTACTGCATGTCCAAGCCCGCATATTTTTCGCTGCTATTTATTAATTAAATTCAATGCTACAATGGGTTTATTATCCAGGAACCTGAGTAATCAATCGGTTGATCGCCATACATCTTGTCGTCTACGTGGTCATTTGGTGAATGAGTCTGAATCTCTGGTTTTATTGCGCATGAAGTTTTTTAAAGCTTATTATAATCTAATAATGATGAATGAAATTCCATCCTTATGGTCTGTTTTTATGCAAGGAAATGAGATTAATCTCATTTATCACACTGTAGGATTTTTTATAGCTGTAGTTGGAATTTTTAAAGGTCTTCAATAGGTTTTGAGTGCCCTTACTGATTATATATGAATATGATGTCAGATGTTTATGTGGATTTTGTATTGTCTTTTGCATATGTATTGTATGTCTTGTGTTATACAAAACCGTGTGGCTACATGTATATCTAATAAACAATCAATCAATGCAAATGTGTCCTAACATTTACCCACCAATTATGCAAATTCTCTACTTCCCTCCTCCAAACATTTGCCTCAAACACTTTCCTCCCGTTACTCACGTGGGTCCCCCGCAATGCGCCTCAGTAACAACTAAAGGTATTTTCGCTTTTCTGCTTTTACGCCTGATTTAAATGAGTACCTTCATTGATTGATCGATTGAGGTTATATATAGAGCGCTGGCTTAACTGACCAAGCAAATGTAATTGCCTCTGGCACCGGAAAAGAGATTGGGATTGAGGGATTAAGCAAAAAGATGAGTGTTAAATTCCTTCCTAAACTTAATCATTAGGGAGTTAGAGCCGAATACGAATGGGAAGTAAGTTCCAGAATCAGAGGGCCTGCAAGGAAAAAACCCTTCCTCCTCTGGTTGGACACTTACAGGCTGGGACCACAAGATGTGCAGACTGGCCAAGATGGTTGATAAGATGTGCGGACTGGCCCAAGATGGTTGATGGTTGATAAAGTGTGCGGACTGGTCCAAGATGGTTGATAATGTGTGCGGACTGGCCCAAGATGGTTGATGGTTGATAAAGTGTGCGGACCGGCCCAAAATGGTTGATAATGTGTGCAGACTGGCCCAAGATGGTTGATAATGTTTGCGGACTGGCCCAAGATGGTTGATATGGTGTGCAGACTGGCCCAAGATGGTTGATAATGTGTGCGGACTGGCCCAAGATGGTTGATAATGTGTGCGGACTGGCCCAAGATGGTTGATGGTTGATAAAGTGTGCGGACTGGTCCAAGATGGTTGATAATGTGTGCGGACTGGCCCAAGATGGTTGATAAGGTGTGCAGACTGGCCCAAGATGGTTGATAATGTGTGCGGACCGGCCCAAAATGGTTGATAATGTGTGCGGACTGGCCCAAGATGGTTGATAATGTTTGCGGACTGGCCCAAGATGGTTGATATGGTGTGCGGACTGACCCAACGTTGATGTCATTTCATAGTCCAGCCTGGAACTTACACAGGCACAGACAACACTTCGATGTAGATGTCTAGGGGTGAACGGGAGCGTCCTTTTCAGATGGCATAGGAGAAAGTAGGCACACTTAACAATAGAGCAAACTTGGGCGTTAATTGACAGCTGTTCTTCCCATAAGAACAGCAAGTTTCGGATTTTCCTAGCAAAGTCTACCTGATAACCTAGTAGAAATGCACGAGGAAGACAGCTCACTAGATTATTTAAGAGCTGTCTAGGGGCAGGCAACATTACTTCTATTGTAGCATGATTGAGCTTCAATGCGCTTTCAACCATCTATACTCAAAGACGTTCAAGGGTATTTGAGAGTTCAGAAAAGTCAACAGAAGAGCCATAGGCTTTGAGCGGAATATGGGTTTCGCGTCAGCATACCAACATAACACAGACTCAGAGATTCTAGCAGAGTGACCAGTGGGCGCAAATACACAGTAAAGGGGCGGGGCAGAGTCCTGTGCAACCCCACATCCTACTGCAAGGATTGGCAATGGAACATGCCCCACTTGCACACACGGTTTCCGGTCTGTGACCAAGGACCTGGGCCAGTCTAGGACACGACTATTGACACCCGTGTAGCCAGATAGTGATAAACGCTGTCGCGCGCCGCAGACATGTCAAGAAGAATTACCAAAGAATGGTACCCCACCATCCAACGAGATCACGTCATTGCAGGCGGAGACGGCAGAGTTTCCACCCCTTGAAGAGGGCCGACCCCATCCTGAAAAGCCTTCCAAAGACAGGCTTGAGCCAGGGGAGACAGGAATTTTGATGCTACTACTTTCAACTTTGGGAGTTCCGGGGTAGACCCGTGATAGGGTGCTGATAGTTATTGAAGACTAAACAGGTGCATTCCTGTTTGTATGAGCACTGGGATTGGGGTGTTGCTCTCATGTGGTATGAAGGCAACAGCCCAGAAGCTCACAAGAGATGAAACACGTTAGAAACCAATGATCCAACGAGTTCCGCCTGGTTTCCACCCACCAGCGCAGGACAGGCGTCTGTTCTATACTGGTAATGGTGGCTGCCACTGGGCAGCCACCATTACCAGCCACCAAAGCCAGGATTCCTGGGAGCAGAAAGGCAAAAGCGAGGCCTTTCCAGAGGCGAAGTCTGGGGTGATGCGATATGTGGACCAGAAGACATATCCGAGATCATCTCAGCTTCAATGGGTTTCAGTAAAAATATCTATCTATATATATATATATATATATATATATATATATATATATATATATATGTGTGTTTAATACTTCGGAACTATCTAGTGAGGAGGCTAACTGGCCCTACACGCAGAAAATGGTCAGGAAACATTGGACTACTTGGAATGTTGTTTAGGGCGATCAGGTTCTAGTGGAAGCGGGCTTGCTTAGGGCGAGACGTGCCTTCTTGCATGTATTTAGGGTTCATTGCAGCTCCGCGGGGGGCCGGAGGAACGTCGTCCACTCAGAGTCGGTCCCTCTATAGCTACTCTGCGCCCGGATGCAGTTACACACATGTCAATCAATCAATCAAAGTTAAAAGAGGGGAGTGTAAATCTTTGAGCTTATTTTTACAAGAGGACAACTCCAGAGGCGAGACCAAATCAGGGGCCGCCCTCGGGGCACTTTGTGACATGGAGAAAAAACCCAGAACACTTCGATGAAACGTCAGCAGGACTTTGATTTAAATATTGACGAATATTGACGTGAACCACGGAGAGGAAAGTGCATTTTTATATTTGTGTGTGAAAACCTTATAATGTTTGAGGGCAACTTTAAGATATGGCTCGCGTGGTTGGACCAAGAAGCGGGAGTGTTATTTACATTCCTGAGAGTGACATGTCCAAGAAAATACTAAAGGCCTGATTCATGTAAAAGTGCACATTGATCCCGTAAAGTCCCCACGTCGGGAATGGCCGCGCATAAAGGTTTGTGTGCACTCCATGCATTCAAGGAATGTTTCCCGCTAAGTAACCCTATGCGCAAGCCATGGCTTGAACGCCCCCGAAACAACCCCATGCAAAGCAAATCCAGCCACATACAACTATGTTTGCAGGCTGCTCAGCCGCAAACTCATGCACCCTGGAAATACTGCGTGGGGTCCCCCCCAACTGAGCCAGCACCCCAGTGACACCGTGCGGGGTCCGCCAGAACTGTTACCAGCACCCCGACAACATGCATACCATTTTCCGTAACTCGGGTAGTACTCCGGTCAATCTGCTGCACTGCATAGACGCACCCCTAACTGCGAACGGCACCCCAACAGCGTGCACGCACCCCTGATTGGGGTTTACCTTTGCAATGTGATTCCTATGCGATTGTGGCATTGCGCATGCCATCATGTGGCGGTGTGAATGGCAGCTTTGCCTACAGATTTCGCAGACGTGATGTCGCTTGGTCAGACCCATGAATGCACTTGCTTTTGCGTGGGGCTGGGCATGTGATTTCCTCACGCAAGCTGTCCGTGGACACGCCCACGCAATGCCTTGTTCTTCCTCATTCTGTGTGGAGTATGGGGTGCATGCATGATCCGGCCCCTATTGAACTCTCTGCGCGGGGCCAGGCCCACACTCTGCGTGGAGTCTCACAGCAAAGCATGTTGAAAGTCTGTGATCATACGAAATCTGCATTTTATGCAGAAAGATTTCTCGTAAACTTCCCCTTATTAGTGCTCTTTATTCTATTTTCAGAAATAAGCATGGCTCAAGCTTTATGCGCAAATGGGAGAGAGTCTTCTGTCATCCAACCTAGGCTGAAAAGACCACAACAGCGCTAGGGTAGGGCTGGGAAATGCAAAATGATAAACATTGAGGAGGAGTCTATTGCACATCCCAGTCTTAACCCATCACCCTTGCTTAAAGATGCTGCGAGTGACCGGTCACTCACAATATTCAATTGTCTTTATGTGTTTGAAAGCAAAGTTGTGTGGAGTAACCGCTCAACGCTCACACCAGAAAAAATACACCACACTAGGGAAAAGGGCCAAGTACACCTCTTGCAAGGGGAACACGTTTTAATCTCACAAAAAAACAAGTACGTGCCAGCAAAGAACTCTGCTGCCACGGAGCGCTCTGCCACAAACAGCATAAGCAACAGGTTTTAAAGGTACACAGCGTCACAAGTGACGTACATGCCATAGGTTATAAATGCAGGTAGCTGGCTGGCGCGACCGTAAACACACACAGCCTGCTCCATACGGGATGCCAGGCGATTGGCCCCAGCATCTTCTGTCCATCTGCTTCCACGTGGGGGTCTTCTTCTTCTGTCATCAAGTACGGAGACTCTAAGTGGCACTTTGGTTACACAATTCACTATTTCATAGCTCTCAGGTGCACCTGGTACCAAGGACATGAGCGAGGTGCTACTTTCCAGGTTGTGATAACTTCTCAGAACTACGTGAACCCCCACTCCAATCCCAGACATGCCGGCGCTTACACAACTTTCCCACCCGCAGTTTACATGTGTTACCTTCTCCGCTGGCACCTCGCAGCACAAATCACATAAACCACTGGTGGGGTCGCCCGTCCCTGCTCTCTGATTTTCCTGATCGATTGGCCACATTGTAGTTTTATGGTCGGGCACTGAAATATTTGTGTCCTGGGCTCGGGGTCTGGGCCGTTATAACTTAGAGATCTGGATGGGAGAAGGCCTAAAGCCCTCACCCCCTTTTCGTGGGATAACTCATTAAAGATCCATTCCAAACCTCTCTTGGCCATGCAGGGCACATTCCTTCTGGGTTACATGCACTAATGATAAGGCACAATAACGAACTGTGTGTCGTCGGGAAACTAACCTTCTACAGGGTTGCAAGCAGAAATCACACACACACACACACACACACCCTTCCAACCCTCGGGCGGGATTGTAATTGCACTGACATAGCTATCGCACTGGGCCTCAATTCTAAGATGGCGTCTGAATTCTAAAATGGAGTTTCAGTACACACATGATACTACTACCGAAATTCATTATTATTTCCCCTACAGTCCAGCTTCTATGAGTGACCCCCCATCCCTCCATTCTCTTGGCTCCGCTACAAAATCTCCTTTTACAATCGCCTCATCCTAAATCACTGAGGGGCCTGGGACGTCCACCCCTGCTCCCCAACATTTGCTTCCTTTTTTTTTTTAAATCAAGCAACTTTCAATCTGTCTCCCATTTATCTGGTTTTGCTCAAGAAGTCGCCCAACCCACCTGGTCAATAGTGCCTGGAAGTCTATGATGCAGCAACGCACGCCTTTGCCAGTTTGCCTGGTAGTCTCTGTGATGAATCTAATTATGTCATCACTCCTTTCCCGCCTCTCCTCATGTGGCAAGGGGACGGCAGCCACTACCTGATCCTGACCCTGCGGGTGGCTATGTGAGGGAAGATCACATAAGGGGAGGTGATCCTCAGAGGGATGGACAGGCATCATCAGATAAGACATGGTATCCCCACTTTCCTTTTAGGGATACCCCCTGCATTCCCCAAGCCTTAATGACATATTGTTAGAAACCGTTGCAACATCCTGTTTAAACTGCTGACAGAATTCATGAACATTTTCCACCAGTACTGAGACGAGGAAGAGTACTGCAATGAGCAAGAGTGGGAACCATAATGTGCAGTCTAGTGTTCTGCAGAATGTGATTGGTCCAAAACACTTTCCAGCCC
Source organism: Ambystoma mexicanum (assembly GCF_040938575.1). Lineage (NCBI taxonomy): Eukaryota > Metazoa > Chordata > Amphibia > Caudata > Ambystomatidae > Ambystoma > Ambystoma mexicanum. Next base: position 56,611,304 of record NC_090929.1, on the reverse strand, counting down.
GGAGGCAGGCATTTAAATCAGCTACTGTGATAAAATGAAGAGACCATCCTTTTCCAAACTTCGGCTTGGAAATCATCGAGAGGCGTAGGGTGCAGAGCAGACCATACGGCGTCCCAGTCCAGGAACGAACCCCGGGTGCAGGCGAGTGGTGGTGGTGAGAGAGGGAGCAGACCCAAGGACTACTGGCCACTTGGGCGAACCTGGAGGAATACGGAATGAGAGTGTGGCTGCAGAGCATTGCCGGTGAGGAGAGAGATGGGAAGGCGAGCTCCGGACCCGCTGCGTAGGGAAGCGGTGCCAGTTGTTGGTGGAGGCGCACAAAGAAGAAGGAAGTTACAGCAGGAACTAGAAGCAATGATGGGCTTCATTCCAATGAGAGGAGTGAGAATGCTCCGTGTCGCAGACTGGGGAAAGCCGCTCAAATTCAGTGGATACAGGAGCAAGTACCTGAATGTGAGCAAATGCAGCAAGGGAACGCAGTTGGTGTTGTGGAAACTAGATGGGAGAAGGGAACACAGGAACTAAGGCAAAGAGACCCTGAAAGAGTGAATTGATTGCCTAGAGTGGGGAAAGAGAGTAATCCTCAATGGAATCAGTTTCATCTTCACCATCACAGTACTTTTCAATAATGCAACTTGGAGAAGACCCATGGACCCTTGTACAGAAGTAGGAAAGTGAGATCATTACAAAACGTCCTGGCAGGAGAGTATACCAGGCGAAGAGCGGATCTGTGATCCGCACCCCTAAAGAATGGTGTTGTGTGAGAGAACCTTGCAGGGCAGTATACCAGGTGTTTTGCAAGTCTGGGACCCACACCCAAATTGTTTAAAGGAACTGAACCAAAATAACCTGGCAGGGGAGTATACTAGGTGTGTTGCGAGCCTGGGACCCGCACCCAAGTTGTGTTATTTTGAAAGAAGAATTCTAAGGAAGATTCATGCCCTTAAGATTTGAAACTGTGTTGGCTGGGCAAGGGAATCATTTCCCCTAGAGTGAATTGCAACACAAGAGGAGGGAGTTACCCTCTTGAACTATAAAGAACTTTGTTATTCCTTAAACTTTTGTTTTGGTGAAGAGAATCCTGAGGAAGTAAGCCATTCCCTCTGGAACTGTGAACATTATCCATCTGGAACATTTGTTATAGTTACCCTTTAAGGTTGAGCTTGAAGATGTGTGCACTATCGAAGCAAAAGACCACACCCTTAACACCTTAGAGTTAGTTGTAGAATGTGAGGGCTAGGATAACATTTTAGACACAAGACATGTTTGCATTGGACACCTTGACACTTGACAGACTCTTAGTTGTGGTTGCAGTGGGGAAATCCCTCCTAGATTAGGGACAGTTAGGCATTTTCCAACCCTTGTATTATTTTAATAAAAGCCTATAACAACCAGCATGAACCCTCTGTGTCCGTGTCTCATTCCTGACTCCTCACAAATCTTCAACTAAAGCGTTTAGGGTTGTTCGTTAATCCACTGTAGCTTTTGCTGGACCCACATCTGCTTTTTCAGTGGGGTTTAATTCCTCACCCTTTGCATAACCTTTGAGTTGAAAAGGAATATGATGAAATACTTTTTGCAACAATCTAATGAAGAGAGGAGTCCATATAAGCCTAAGCATACCACAGCCATGTATTCTATGCTGACCTCTGTAAGCATCCAGATACTTAAGGACTACCACGGCATAAAGTAAGTACTCTGAAGTCTATCAGAGCATCAACTAAATACAATAGGTCCACTTCAGTAATCATTGATGTACTCTAGATGTGCAAGAAACCATACGCTTATGCCTGTTTTCAGCCAGCGACTCTAGGCCAACCACAGTAACACCAAAGTATAGTACTCCGATTGTAGTAAATGCCATGTACTCCAGACCTACTACAGAAAACAGCTACTTATAATGGGCTTTCCGAACTGAAAATTGATGTCCACTAGGCCCACCTTGTAGGACCACCAAAAAAAAAGTATACTTGACATTGAAGGAGCTCTGTTTTCCCCGTTGAGATCAAGAGGAGAACCGTATTTTTCCCATGTCTATGATCAGGGACATCAAGAGAAACATTGTTTGACCAAGAAATAGAAGATGGCCAGTGGAGACGAGGAGTCAGGCAGCAGGAGAAGTTCAGACCTGCATGGCAGAGCCAGATGAATGAAGAGGGACACTGAAAGAGCAGAACATTTTGGAATTGCCTAGAAAGCAGAACACCACAGAGACACCGATGAAAGGCTTCCTGCGTCCATCTTGGATCAGCCCTATCTCCAACTGAAGACCACAAGAGGATCCTCTGGCAACACCAATCCGGAAGAAATTGCTGCATCCCAGCAATGCAAGAGACAATATCAGAGAGACCAACCACTGATGGACAAGGTGATCAGGTGACAAAAGCGTGTGTCATCCCTTCTGGTTTTTCGGCTTCACTTTCTGTCTAGAATTACACTTTCATTGGACATCTTGGATTGGGGACATCACTTCCGGAGGCCATCTTGGATTGGTGACATCTCTTCCTGTGCCCATCTTGGATCGCTGACATCACTTCCTGCAGCAATCTTGGTTCAGCTCCATCTCCAGTTGAAGGCTACAAGAGGCTCGTCTGGCAACACCAAACTCGAAGAAATCACCTCAGTCCAGCAACACCAGGGACAATATTAGAGAGAGCAACCACTGATGGACTTGGCGATGAAGTGTCAAGAGTGTGTGTCATCCCTTCAGGACTCCATAGGGGCGTCCAGCCAGGAGCATCCCAGTTAAGGAAAGAACAGTGAACCATGAAGATGAGCCGTTGACCAGCCACTTTGCCTCTTTGCTTATGAGCCTTTAGGTTGCTGGGTCCTGCTGCTTGTCGGCAGGTACCCTTTATTGCTTCTTCTCAGCTCCACCCTTGCTCTGCACGTCTCATGCTATCTCTTCCTTTCCCTTCTTCTCTCTGCACTCTCCCCCGCTCAGAACCATCTCAACTCTCTCCCCATCCTTATCATCTCTTCTCCTCGACACAACCTTCCTTCTCATTCCACTACTCTTTCTATTCACAAAAACCTTCTCCAACCCTAACTTCCATTACACGTCCTTTTCTCACATCTACCCCCAGCCCCTCTCTATTGACATCACTATACTTCCACATCTCACTCTCTTTCTACTGCTCTTTGGAATGCACAGTCTATGTACAATAAAACTTCCATTACCTCTGACTTCGTCCTTTTCATTCTCCTTCTCTTGACCTCATTACCCTTACTGAAACTTGGATCTCTCCCTCTGGCTGCAATACTTGCTGCCCTTCATGACTCCGCCTACACCTCCACTCTCTCCACCCACCCCAGTGGTGTAGGGCTGTTTCCATCCTTCAAACTTCCCATCTCTCCTCCTCACTTATCTCCCGCTAATTCTCGCTCATTTGAACACACTATGCCCAAAAGCACAGCCCTCTATTGCATGCATATTATCTCTAACTACAGGTCACCTGGTCGAGTCGCTCAATTAATTCACCACCTCTCACAACAATTGACTATGCCCATCCCGATCACCACCTCAACCTTACCTCTCTCTCTCTCTACTGCTCTATTTATTGAGTAACTCTCTCCTCCTTAACCACTCACTCTCTTTTGTACTCTCTTTGCCCGCCCATTCAAATGGAAACTCCATCCCCCTTATTTTCATCTCCTCTCAACTCACCACCTATAATATGTCCAATGCGCCTTCCCCGTCTGATCCCTCTATCGTCGTTGCCCCAATCTCCTCTCCTGCTTCTTCCTCACTCTCTCCATCTACTACAACTATTACTAAGTGCAGGTTTCTCTCCTTCAAACTCCCTGCCTACCTCTGACCTACACCACTCTCTCTCCTCCTACGCTGAACGTACCTCTCCATCCACTAAAGAAGCATTCACTAACTTGAAGATGTCTTTTTATGCTTCCTTTTCCTCTCACTAACCTCTTACTACACTCACTCTTAAATCCTCCGCTCCAAGGCCCTGTATCACCCCTCTCACCCGCACTCAGAAATAAAAAGAATACTCTTCGCACTTGGCAAAGGTCAAGACACCTCTGTTCTCCAACTTTCTCACTGCGTTCCAAAACTACTCCTCAACTCTTGATTCTGCCAAAACGTGACTTCTATACCTCTAGCTCTCATTAAGTCTCAATCCTCCCAACCTAGGTGCCTCCAAAAATCTATCAACTCAATTCTCTCACCTCCTGAACCCATCTCGTCTACACTTTCTCCAAATGATCTTCCTCTCTGCTTTGCTTCTAAAATGCCTACCATTCACAATACCCTTGCTACTTTCTTTCTAGCCCCTGCTGCTGCTCACTTCTTTCTACCACTCCTACCCTCCTCTGCTCCTCTGACGTTACTGTCTTCTGCCCTGGTGAGATTGTTGCCCTACTCCTCAAAGCTAGCACTTCCTGTGCCCCCCCACTGACCTACTCTCACCACGCATAGTAACTCATAGCTCCCAGTGTTGCTCCACATCTTACTTCCCTCTTCAACTCCTCTCTTGACAGTGCCACTTTTCCCTCATCCTATAAGACGGCTTCTGTCATCCCCCTCCTTAAGAAACCTGGTCTAGATCCTAACTGTCCTTCCAACTTTTGAACAGGTCTTTCTTCTACCGCACTATTCCAAAATCCAGAGTGAGCATTATTCAATCGAATCAGTGAGCTCCTTGATACTCACAAGCTCTGGGACACTCTTCAATCTGGCTTCTGACCAATGCATTCTTTTGAGCCAGCTCTGCTCAATATCAGCAACATCTCTTCCGCTCAGCATGCAGACCTTTCATCTATTCATATTCTCCTCTGCTTCTCTGCTGTCTTCGATACTGTCAATCACTCTGACCTTTTCTCTCTACATTATCTCTACTTGGCATCAAAGAATAAGGCCCTCACTTGGTTTGCTGCATACCTGTGTCCCTAGATACTTTGAGGTGTCCTGGAACAGCCATACCTCTCCACTCACCCTCATTACTGTTGGAGTTCCTCAAGGGTCTGTCCTTGGTCCACTGCTCTTCACTCTCTATACTTTAGCTCTTGGCACCCAGATCTCCTCTTACACCTTCTCCTATGAACTCTTTGCTGATGACACTCAGATCTTCTCTTCCTTTCACTCCTTAACCAACGAGCTCTTGACAAAAATGTCAAACTCTCTCTCTGCCATCAAATATTGGATTTCGTCTCACTCGCTCATGCACAACTCCACTAAGACTGAAGTTCTTCATTTGCCAGCCAAACAGGCTATCTCTTCCTATCCTCCTCTTATTTTCTTCTCTCCTGACTACTGTCTTTACTCTGCCTCTGCTTGTACTCCTGGTGTCATTTTTGACCCATCACACACATCTCCAAATCTGCCACTGCAGCCAGACTCAACCAACATAATAACAGAGAGATCTTTCATTTTCTTCCTTACAATACTGCAAACATCTAATCTTCTCCTTAGTCCTTTCTAGATCTGACTACTGTGCCAGTCTCCTCTATGGCCTTCCTGACTATGCTTTTTCAGCTCTGGACAAAGTCCTCAAAGTTGTGGCGTACCTTTCAACCATCCTCGCTTTACCTGTACCACCTCTACTGTTGTCAGACTGGCTGGCTATTTACATTATATAATTGTATTATTATATTGTGAAACAAAGGGCTACTTCATGGACTCGCCCACCCTACCTATCTGCCCAAATTAATCCCTACCTATCTGCTCATCTCCCACCCTACCTACCTGCTCATCTCACTCCCTACCTATCCGCTCATCTCACTCCCTACCTACCTGCTCATCTCACTCCCTACCTATCTGTTCATCTCACTCCATACCTGCCTGTTTATCTCACTCCCTACCTACCTGCTTATCTCAACCCCTACCCATCTGCTCATCTCACTCCCTACCTATCTGCTCATCTCTCACCCTACCTACCTGCTCATCTCACTCCCTACCTATCTGCTCATCTCACTCCCTACCTACCTGGTCATCTCACTCCCTACCTATCTGCTCATCTCACTCCATACCTGCCTGTTTATCTCACTCCCTACCTACCTGCTTATCTCAATCCCTACCCATCTGCTCATCTCACTCCCTACCTATCTGCTAATCTCTCACCCTACCTATTTGCTCATCTCACTCCCTACCTATCCGCTCATCTCACTTCCTACCTACCTGCTCATCTCACTTCATACCTACCTGTTTATCTCACTCCCTACCTACCTGCTCATCTCAATCCCCACCTATCTGCCCATCTCACTCCCTACCTATTTGCTTATCTCCCACCCTATCTGCTCATCTAACTCCCACCGATCTGCTCATCTCCCACCCTACCTATCTGCTCATCTCAATCCCTACCTATCTGCTCATCTCACTCCCTACCTACCTGCTCATCCCACTCCCTACCTACCTGCTCATTCCACTCCCTACTGTCGGGGGGGAAATTCTGCCGGGATCGGCCGAGCCGTCCGCAGACCTCCGGGCAGGGAGGCCCCAACTCCTCCCGTATATCCCAAAAGAGATAGAGTATGAGACACACGCAAGAAGCAAGGTGACTCTGCTGTTTATTAGACAAAACGGCAGGGATGGGTCAAGGAGCGTATGCGTCCGTCCTGACACACACACAATCGTGGGGCGCGCAGGCCCTTTTTATCTTAGTATGACACGCTACTTGCGTCATCTTACAAAGTTTAGTAAAAAACCTATTTCCACTCTGGATTGGTTACTTGAGTGGTAGGGTTAGTATAGCGCACATATAGAGAACGGTGTTAGTGGCTGAGGGTTAGTCAGGTGGTATACCTGGGCTGTCCCTTCAATTTGATACATGAAAATTGTTACATGAAGACCTCTGAGGATTGGTCAATGTTAATGGCGTCAGTGATAAGAGCCCCATGTTCTGATTGGTCCACTCGCGAGCCTCCCAGTCTGGGACTATCGCTGTTCCCAGCTCGTGGTGCACCTGTCACTTGCAACAATGTTTTAATATGGGTAGGTGTAAACAATGTGAGGATTTATTCATATGTTGGGAGGTTGACTACTCCCACTGCTGCAGATGTCCAATGAGTCTTTTAATTGTATCTGCCTGTGTCTTGAAACGTGGGATTCAGGCGTCTCCTTCCTCCTTGGCTTGGCATCTTGTCAGGTTTGGCTTTGTCACGTGAGGTGGGACCGTGTTTGAGGCAAAATTCAACATAATTAATACCTACTGTGTGCCTGGTTTATCTTGCAGGTGCGACCTTGGCGTTGGCTTGCAGCGTGCGAGATTGCAACATCGTGCCCTTGGCGGTGTGCTTTCGCCGGGCTCATTTTGCAGGGTCAGCAACCCAGTTCTTGCTCATTCAATGTTCATGGAAGCTTTTGCTTGCGGCCTACTTGGGCCTGGTGCATAGGTGGAACCGTTTGATGCAGAGCGCTTTAGGTTACGGTATCATATTGCTTTATCCTCAGTATCGTGTCCCCGTTATATTCTTCATTATGGTACATGGCTCTTAGAAGAAGCGTGAGCAAGCCTTTTTAGATAAGTTCATTATGCGTCTTGCGTTTCTGCATTTTGAGAGCCTATGTGGAAAATAATAAAGATGCACGTCCGTGAGTATGTCTGTCGCCTACGTCATAGCACTGAGTATATTCTTCGTGTGGATTGGTGTGGGAGTGTCCGGTGTGTATATTTGCACAGGTGTGCTGACCGTTGGCTAGGTCGTCATGGCATCTCTAACGACATGTAGGTTTAGTCGAGTTGATCCGTGCCGCAGGTGTCGGCATGGACAGGGCGGGCTGCTGGGCAGGTAGATGGGCACATCCGTATGTTCCTGTACCAGGGTATTTGGTCGTCTGGTAGATAGGCAAACTCCTCTCGTGGCGGGTGTCTAGGCCGTGATCCTCTAGGCCAAGCGCGAGAGGGGAAGGGCGGGAGCCTGGTCTTCCATTCTCCCACTTCAGTCCCCCCTCTGGTCGACCTTTCAACCACAAACATATCCTTTTCTTTATCTCCTCTTACACTCCAAATTTTAGTTATTCCTCCCAAATGTCCATAGTGGTTAACATGGTCTTCAAATGACCAATACATATATTCACAGGTTCCTCCAGGAGTGCAGTATACCCATTTCCCTATGTAGCTCCTTGGGTTTCTTGGGTTTTCGAGCTTGACAGATGGTGGGTCCAGGTGGTTGGTGATGATCTGGTTGCGCAACTTCTCTCTCTCTTTTATGATTGTGCCTGTGTGTTGGCCGTCATCTGTTGGCATCAAGAGGTGTATACCAACCATTTCGATCATCTCGTCTGTGGTGCGTGCCTTCCGGGCTTTCCAAAATCTTATTATGATCAGTGTAGCTCCAGCCAAAATAGTACATCCAACTATAATCTTCAGTCCATCTGACAGCCAAGATGGCATCCATGACCATAATATTGAAAACCAACTCTCATCCTTTTTCACACCTTTACTTTCATCCATCATTTTTGAGTGCATCTGGGCCAATTGTGATACAGCTTCCGTGAGTGTACCATTGTCAGCATCGTTAGCAGGAATGAATGTGCAGCATGATTGTCCTATCTTTGCGCAAACTCCTCCTTCCATTGCTGTGAGGAGGTCCAGTACATATCTGTTCTGTAGTGCAATTCCTCTTTTATTGCGTTGAATCCATTTACTGTAGAGTTAATTGTCATCATTAGTTCCCACCTAGTTATCTGGAGCCATTTCGCGTTTGCGTAGGCCTGCAGTCCAGGATGTATTATTGAGGAGAAGAACATAGCTGCTCTGCTGAATAGTCTGTGTTCCGGCGGAATTGAGGTCAGTGCTGTTTCCGACCTTCCCCACGGGTAATTTCCTGTCAGAGGTTCTCCTTGTCTTTTCCTTCTGTTGAGGACAGTGTTGTTGCCGTTGCGTCTGTTCTTTGGCCCTTTCCGAGGCTGTGCAGATCTCTTCTTCCTTTTGATCCCTTCATCCATCTTGGGGAAATTCGCCATATTTACATGCTTCTGGGGTACCACCAGTGATGGTACATTAACGTGTACTATAGTGCATACACCATTCCACAAAGGGGGCAGTGTGTGGTACGCCTTGTCTCCACAGGCCCAGTAATGGTCCATTACTACTGCTGTTCCTGCTCCCCCCTCAGGTAGCTCCATCACGCTTTCACAGTTGGTATTGTATCCTACATCCACCTCTCCTTTATGTTGGTAGCATACCTTAGGCGCAGTTAGCGGCAATATTGTTATTGGGTCTTCATCCTTCTCCATCCATGTGAGCATGGGTACGTACTTGATCCAAGTCATCCAACATCTATGGTTATGTCCATCAATAGTTGAAATGTTTTCTCTTGTTACCATGTTACTGCCAACCACTCCTATGTCCCATTTGTTGTCCATGTACACCTTCCCTGTTATTATCATCAGTGGTCTTTCCCAACATCCGTTTTTACCGGGGACTTCAGTGGCGTACCAATCACATGGTAGGTACTGCAGTGTTACCTTCTTTGTTTCCCCTTTTTCTGGACAACTTGTTATGTATTTGAATCCTTCAGCATGTAAGCTGCTCTTGTGGTAACTCAAATAAGTCTTGAGGAAGTTGTTTTCATATGGATATGTATCTCGTGTTTTCCACACCAGATGCACCACTGTCCCTTGAAATCTTCCTTTCGTCTGGAACAGTGCCAGGTATATTATACATCGTGCTATTTTTCCATCTATTTCCGTGGCAACAAATGTTCGAGAAGCGCTCATGGCGTATGGGATCAATGAGCAAACGTAGCAGCTGTCTTCTGTTGTCTGCTTACCTATGTAGGTCATGTGTTGATACCATATGTTGTTTGAGATGTGTGCTGAATCTTGTACGTAGTTGTCAATGCCTTTATTATCTGAGTATGTGCTGCGTTTAACTCTATTTTCCTTGTGTGGGATTTTACTAGTACCACCTGACATAACACCTGTTGCAGCTGGGGGTGGGGGTGTATTAGGTTTGGGAACAGCAATCATATTGATAGCATAGCTGTACTGCCATACAGAGGCAGCCAAGAACCCGGTGATCATTAAAATCCCTATCAATTTTATTACAAATGCTAATTTCACCGGCATTTTGCTCTTACCTTGCTGCAGTCCGGCAGCTTATTCTTGCAACGTTACAGTTGCCCGCCTGAACATTCTTAATATGCTCGTTATTTAAGGTTAGTTATTGTTATTAAGCTCTCCCTATCAAGTAGTCATTCAGTGCCCAGGCGAAGAGCTGTTCCCACGCCAATCTAAGCGATCTATCTCTCAGGGCAGGCAAGTATGGTTGGAGGTGGGGCATTGAATGTTCTATGGCCAAGAGGAATGCTGTGTAGTAGACACGTACCCTCCTTCTTTTCAGGTACGTTGGCCTTCTTACTTCATATACAAATTGGTGTGACAATTCTTCCAGGTAATTATCGTCTGAGGGTACCATCTACTCCTGGGCAGTGAATTGGTTAGTTATCTACTTTCTTAACAGTACAATAATACGCTGTACCTGCATGTGCGAGAGAAAAGACAGAGAACATTCAGGTGTTTACATGTGTATATGTGCAAAACAATGTCCTTCAGTTCAATTGTTATTACTATGGGCAGGGGGTCAATGGGCAGAGGGTTTGGGGCTCAACTGGCGGAAGTCTCTTTACCCTTTGATCGTGTAACCATGGGGTGGGCGGTATGTGGATCACCCCTTTCTTTTCTAATAGTTGTCTCTGGGGAATCTGGGGGGTGGCAGGGTATGGGGACACTTAGGCTGTTAGTTGTGGTAGAGGTCTCTTCCTCCGTTGGTGACGCTGTTGTCGTTCTTCCAGTGGCCCTGTCGGTGGCGCTGGGGCGGGTCTGGAGTTTGTAGATCTTTACGTCGTGTAGGTGGTTCCAAGCACGTTTGTCCTGTAGCTTTACTGCTCTCGTTGATACCTCCTCTACCAGATCGGGGACAGTGAATCGTGGACTGTTCCACTTTCTGTTGAAATTGCGAAGTAGTACGTGGTCACCTTTAGCAACTTTGCACAGTCTTTCCTTTTCCAATTCTTTATCCACGTCTTCTTGTTGATCGCTGTTAGACCCGCCCTGTGTGCGCTCGAGCTGTTGAGACACAAACACTACACTAGTAATCAAAGAAGACACATATTGGTACATTTCATCACCAAGAACACTCGCAGTACTCTCGTGGTCAGTAGATGCTCTTGATGTTGGAGTTAGGGGAAGGCGCATTTGACGTCCGGTAACCACATCGTGAGGGGTGAGGTGGTGGTCGGACCCTGGTCTATTCCTTAGCTGAAATAGGGCTAATGGAAGGCAATACAACCAACTCTTCTTTGTTGTTTGCTGTATCTTTGCAATTGCCTCCTTTAATAGGCCATTCAGGCGTTCACATATACCGTTGGCCTGTGGGTGGTATGCACATGCAAATTTATGCTTGATGTTCAGCAAGGATGTGATGTGCTGGAACATTTCGTTTGCGAAGTGTGGGCCATTGTCTGACCTCAGTACCTCGCACACTCCCCACCTGGGGAAGACCTCCCTCACTAGGAATTTAGCTGCTCTAAATGCATCTCGGTGTGAACAGGGCCCTGCTTCAATCCACCTCGAGAATGGGCAAACTACTACAATCATATACCTATTTCCTTGACATACGTTGATCATATCAACATAGTCAATATGGAGATGCCGGAAAGGTCCCTCTGGCCGGGGTATAGTACCTCTTATCACCTTCAGAGTATGACCGGCCGTAAACTGTTGACATGTGAGACAATTGCTGATAAAATTTGACACATGAGAGTTTAACTCGGGGCAGAACCTGTCTTCCCTAATTCGTGCTGCAATTACTTCCTTGCCTGTGTGGGCTGGGTAGTGCAGTTGGCTCAGGGCGGTGTTCAATAGTGCCAGTGGTATTACAATCTTTCCAGTGTCACCCTGGCGCCATAGTGCGTCGGTTGGTGACATTGCGCATCCTCTTTTTAGCCATATTTCTTTTTCGGCCATTGGTGCAGCCGCTTGTAGCTCCATAATCTGTGTGGCTGGGAGATGGGTGTACCCTTCTCTTATCAACATCTCCTTAGCCATTCCCCTCCCTCTCCCTCTCTGTGACTCTGGGGGGTTCCATATCTCACCAAAGTATGCAGCATACTTCGCATGTGCATCTGCTGCTGCATTCCCTTTTGAGATGTGGTCTTCACCATTGGTGTGTGCGGTGCATTTGACCAAAGCTAATTCTTGGGGGTCATTTATTGCTTCAATTAGTTCAGCCAATAGGAGGGCATGTTGCACTGGAGTGCCATCAGCTCTCCTAAACCCTCTTCTTCTCCATTTCGACAGCCCTGAGTGGACAGTGAATTTAACATATGCGCTGTCGGAATATATGGTCACTCGTTTGTCAAACCTTTCCTTCAACGCCAAGATCAGTGCAACTAATTCCGCTGCTTGAGCGGAGTAATGCTGTGGTAATTGTACACATTTCATGGCCACACACACCGGTACCTCCATCATTTTTACCACTGCTGCCCCAGTCCTCCTTACACCATCCCTTTGGTCGATAGTTGATGACCCATCAATGAACAAGAGCTCACCTCCCTCTAGTGCATTTTCTTCAACCTTTCTAGTACATGAGTACATGTCAGTTATTTGCGTACAGTCGTGGGCATAATCTCCCTCCTCAATTACTTCTGCTAGGAACCTTGCAGGGTTGACCGTGCTACATCTAACAATTGATAGTTCAGCTCTGGATAAGATGATCTCATAACCTGATGCCCTTTGCGTGGTTAGGGTGGACTTAGGTTTATTCAATATGGCAAATAGTGCATGTTCCACAAACAGTGTAGTTGGGCACCCCATGGTGATTGCTGATGCTTTCTCTACCTCAAAAGCAGCTGCAGCGAGACCTTGTTCGCAAGGGAAATGACCTAGCATCACAGGACCTACGTGGCCGCTGTAAAATGCTACTGGTTTGTAGCCCATGCTTGTTTTTTGGGCCAACACTGCTTTCATTACTGCTAAGTCGCAATGTGAGAATATAAAAAATTGTCGCTCATAGTCTGGGGATGCCAGTACCGGAGCAGTTGATATCGCATCTTTCAACTCATCAAAAGCCTCTTTCATTTCCATTGTCCACCCCAGCTTTTTCTCTCCTTTATTAGCTTCCTTTAACGCCTCAAGCAGGGGTCCTATGTATGAACTGTAATCAAATACCCATGCTCTACAGTAGTTGCACAGACCCAGGAACTGCTGCAGTTCCCTCACTGTTTGTGGCACTGGTGTGTTTGAAATGGCCTGTGCTCTTTGTGGTGCAATCTTTCTTCCATGTTGGGATATGAGCTGACTAATGTAAAGTACCTGTTCTTGACAGTACTGTAACTTTTCCATGTCTACCTTGTAACCTTTCTCAGCCAATATGGTCAACATCTTTAATGAGTCCTCTCTGCATGTTCTTTCGTTTGTACTGCAAATTATTATGTCATCGACATACTGCAACACTGTGCTTTCCACTTCAATGTTACCCAAATCCATCTGTATTACTCTGTTGAAAATTGAGGGTGATTCGCAATACCCTTGTGGTAATCTGGTGTGCTTCCACTTAGCGTTTCTGTAAGTGAAGCTTGTCAGATCTTGTGAGTCTGGGTGTAATGGTATTGAGAAGAATGTATTTTTAAGGTCGATCACTGTAAATCGTGATGCTTCTGCTGGAATGCCACACAATATTGTGGCCGGGTTTGCTGCTATTGGGTATTCTGCTTCTACTATGTTGTTCAAGGGCCTGAGATCCTGTATGAAGCGCCAAGAACCCCCTTTAGCCTTGCGCACTGGGTATACAGCCGTGTTACATGGTGATTCTGAGGGGACCAATATGCCATTATTTATAAGGGCCGTTATGGTTTCATATATGCCCTCATCTGCCTCTTTTGATAGTGGGTACTGTTTCACTCTGGGGAGTATTGCACCTTTTTTCAATTTTATCCTTACTCCCCCTATACTTTTTATGCACCCCACGTCATAGGGGCTAGTAGTCCACAATGATGTGGGTACCTTTGTCATATCCTCCTTAAAGAAGGGGACTGGGGTGCATGCGGGTGCCTCAAGTGCCATTGCAATTTTCTGTGCTACTTGTTTGTACGCCACTCTTAGCCATACTTCCACACTCATCATAAACACCATTTCACCTTCCTCCTTTTCTTCTGAGAACAGCTCCTCATCTGACACCTGGGTGAGTCTACATCCTTCTGCTAGTGCTATCACTGCCCTCCATGCCCTTCCTTCTCTGTCTTGGGCATGTACAGCAATGTAATCAGCTGTTGCTATAATGCTCTCAATGTCCACTGGAACCACCTTCCCTTCTGGTTCATGACTGGTGTTTCTGGTCTGAACAGATAGGCTGCTGGCCTCCTCCATATTTTTCCCTCTATCCCTGGCATCCATGCAAATGTCATGTCTGTCCCGTACTGGAAGAGTTCGCCATCTACTGGCTCTGCCCTAATCGCTGTCTGTCCGCAGTATGCTTGCATAATCTGTCGTGCTGTGAGCATGTTAATCCCTGGAGTAGAGCAAAGTATGCCGTCCTCAGTAAAGGAGATCGTCATATTCAACCTGTTCATTATGTCTCTCCCCAGTATATTTACTGGTGAGGCACTATAATATAGAAGTGGAACTGACAGGTCATAATCTCCTATAGATAAGGGAATGTTATCAGTAAAAGGAACCAACCCTCTAGCCCCAGAGAATCCTTGGGTGTTCATGGCTTCGCCTGACATCTTAAATTTACCTTCCCTTATGCAAGACCGGGTCGCCCCGGTGTCAACAAGGAATGATAATTTTTTGTCACCTATCGTTACCTCTATGCGTGGTTCCTCCGCACTATTAGGTGTTACTGACAGGATGGGACACACCAAGGCCGTCTGTGGGCTGTCCTATTGAGGGTACAATGATTGACCATTTCCTGTGTAAGGGTTGTGTCCCAGGACCGTCACCCTACCCAGTTGTGTTTGTTGTACTTGGGGTTGTTGTGTTATCGCTACCTGTTGTTGTGGCAGTGAATGTGTCTGTGGATGTTGTTGTGTTATTAGTTGTTGCTGTTCATTTCCCTGTTGCAACGTCTGCTGTTGCTGTATGCCCTGCTGTTCCTGTGTGGGCCTTGGTTGTCCCTGTTCACTCCATGATGGTGTTCCTGGTCTTACTCTACACGTGCGTGACATGTGCCCTAATAACCCACAACTCCAACACACCGGTGGTTCCCTACTCTGCCATGGAAAGCTCCCTGTGTTGTCCTGGTATGCTGGTTGCCCTGTGGGGTAGGAATTTCTAAGTCCTCCCACCTGTTGTTGGGTATTATATCCGTATCCTCTCCCTCTCATAATTCCTCCTCTCCCCCTGTTGTAATTATAATACCCAGCTCCTGGCATTGGATATCCTCCTCCCATGTTGGTCGTGTATGGTTGGAGTGGCGGCACCTGTTGTGTTATAGTCTGTGAAGGTGGTATTTGGGAGGAATCTTGTGCAGCCACTACTTGTGTGGGGCTTTGGGTCATTGTTGTAGGCGTAGTTATTAGTGCCCCTTCCATTGTGTATTAAGTAAGCTTTTTCTGTACTAGTTTAGCCTCTTCCGCTTTCCTGTCCTCTTCCTTTTGTTTCATTTTTCCTTGCCATGTCCTGCAATGATGCACTATAGTTAGTTGTATTTCTGGCCATGCTTTTGCTTCCATTCCCACTACTTTCTTCAGTTGTTTCTGAACTCCTTCTGGGAGCCCTTGTACTAGTATATGATAAAATATTGCTGGTGTTTTATCCCATTGTTCTCTAGTTTCCATGCGCCACTTCTCTTGGATTTCCTGGATATAATCAACAGGATCTTGGTTCTCACGCATCTTGCGTGAGGTAATTGCTCCTATGTCTGATGTGTCTGGGTACTAAACCCTCAGTGCCGGCCATAGTGCATGTCTGCAGTTTGCGAATGGTGTCCCATCATGCAATGTGTTTGCTATTGTTACCCCAGGGAATCCCGCTCTCTTCCAAATGTCATCCGCTGCATCCCCTAATATTGATATTAGAAGGCCCTTTACATCTCCCACTGCCAGTTTCTGTCCTGCGGTGTGTTTTTCCATTTCATATATCCATTTACCCGCACCTCCACTTAATGATGGGAGCCTGCACTTTATATTTTCTTTGTCTGTATGCTTCCAAGGGACGTACTGTGGTCTAACCCCTCCCCTCTCCAGAAGTGGCATTAAGTTATGTCTCGTTTTACCCTTTGTGTTCCATAAAATCATGTCCTCACACCCTTCCTCTGCTTCCCTCTCTTCTACATCGTCAATTTCGTCTGTATTTCCCCTGCTCGTAACTCTTTCTTCTCCATCTTTTCCCCTTCTTCCATCACTTCCTGTATTTAATATGGGCATGTGTATTCGTCCTTCCTGCCTGCGTCTAGGGAGGTTTCTAAGCCGACATGCATAGGGTGGCAGTCCGTCTGTAAAGGGCGCAAGTTTTATTGTACGTGACGAGCGCGAGGTGGTTGAGCATGTAGGGTGGGACGGGAGAGGGCGTGATGGGGACGGTGTGGCCTCATGTGTCTGTCTTTCCACTATTCCTTGCTCTTCCTCCTCACTTCTCTCCAGTTCATCCTTTCTCCTACGGATCCATGGTGAGTCTGTGTTGGTCCGGGTGATGTATAGTTTATCTAGGCTTTCCCTTTCACTGTTTCTTCCTTCCTTCCCCACTCCTTCCTCTTCTTCACTACAAAATTCAGTCATAAACGGTAACCCCCACTCGGTCGTTTTCCCCTTGATTGTTACTGTTTTTAAGTCTATTAGGTCCAGTCCTCCTTTTTCTCCTTTATCAACCGCTCCCTCTTGCGCTGATATTGTTGCTACCTCTGTGTCTCTATATACATCCCCCCACACTTCACTCTCCCTTCTCCTATCTTCTCTTTCTCCTTCATTTCTCTCCTCCATCTCCCTACCATTTTCCTCCCTTTTCCTTTTTAATTCCTCCATTACTTCACTACTCACCTGTTCCAATATTCTTTCATCCTCTTTCTTCCTTTCCCATTTCACCCTTTCCCTTTCTAATATACTCTCTATCACCCTCCTTTCTTCGTATTTCTTAGTCGTTTCTGATAGTAATCTCCTCTTCCATATTGCCATTTCTTGTTCTTTCTCTTCTTCTTCCCTTTTCTTTTCTCGCAGCACTGCTCTTGATACCCTTTCTGCTGCTGCTTTTACCCATTCAGCTTCTCTCCTTTGCTCCTCAGTTCGTTCCCTTATTTTTTCCAATTCGTTCTTACCTTCTTTCCTTTTCCTCGCTCTCTCT
Source organism: Ambystoma mexicanum (assembly GCF_040938575.1). Classification (NCBI taxonomy): domain Eukaryota; kingdom Metazoa; phylum Chordata; class Amphibia; order Caudata; family Ambystomatidae; genus Ambystoma; species Ambystoma mexicanum. Next base: position 56,594,068 of record NC_090929.1, on the reverse strand, counting down.
CTTTCCTCCCTCTCGAGCTGTTTGATCAGTTCGTTCTGCTCAACCCTTAACTCTGCTAGTCGTTCCTCCAAAATCTCTTCCTTTTGTCGTAACAGCTCTTCCCCTCTCCCTGGTATTATCCTCGTCTGTTTTCCTTACTACCTCCTTCTCTTCTCCTGTTAATGAACCTCGTAATTTTAATAGTATCTGTGCAGCTACCCACTCATCATTTCCTATTTCCACAGTTTGTTCTTCTCCAGTCCTCCCCTCCCCTGCTGGCATCTTCCTATGAGCCACATATGGTGGAGGGCTGTATGCCGGATTCAAGTACCCCTCAGCCGCCCTTAACTGACCTCTTTCTATTTCTCCTAACTCCCTTAAAGGGTACAACCCCCCTCCCTCTGTTTTCACTCCCTTTGCTAGGGGTATATCCTTGCTCGGTTCCTTTTTTATTTCATTTGATTTATTATTCTTTTCTCCTCCCTCTTGTCCGTTCCCCGTGTTCTTTGGGTCTTCATTCCCCTTTTTCCCACCCTCTCCTTCCTCCTTAATCTCTTTTTCTTCCGGTATTTCCCCCACAGTGAACATTCCATTTGGTCCTGGTCGGGACCCTTGGAACATCCTCCATAAGTTAAACACCTCCACGTGGTTTGCCAACTTCTTCCCTTTGTATGTATTATGCAGATGGTTTAGTAGTGAATGTTGGGCATATGGATCGAAGCTACCATTAGGCGGCCACGGTGTTATCATTTTGTTGTCCGTCCCCTGGGTCCATTCTATACTATACTTAATCAGTTTCTCCCTATGGGGTGACAGTGTGGTACATATGTGTTGTAGTGGGGTAGTGAGGGTGTTCCCCCATCCTCCCGATCCTGTCCCGTATGACATAGTAGCGCTCCACTTGTTACCCTTCCGCTATTTGGTAGCGGTTATCTCACTAGCAGTTTACAATATACAGCCTTATATCGTTACCTGGCCCCGTAAATTTGGGGACTTGCGATAGTCCGCTAAGGAAAATTATTAAAATATAGTATTTACATTTATATATCTTCTTCTTTCTTTCTTCCTTTACACAACACCCTTACGGCCCCCTGCGGCCGAGGCGCACGTAGCCCCCTGCGGCTGCGTACCCCTTGTGACGTTCTTATACAGTCGTCCTATTTTCACTTGCTCCTCCTCCTTCTTCTACACTTGCCGTGGCCGGCGTTCTCAGTGCGCCGCCACGTCCCCCGTTTCGCCTTTCCTTGATCAATTCATGACCGTTTATCTCCGTTCCCACTCCCTTACCACAGTTCTCTTCCCCACCACTCTCAGAAGGAAAGATGCCTTGTGCTCGGGATATCCTATGAAAGCCCTATTGGTGACGTCACCGATCTCTTCGAGCTACTGGTAAGTTTTTCATATATTCTTTAAGTTCAAAATACACTTGCAATCTACCCCCGTTAACCTCACAGCTGTCTTCCTGTCACTCCTGGAACAAGGTAATCAATAATATAATCGGACTGCGCACGCTGCGTCGCCTCGCGTGTGATACGCCCCTCGACAGGAGGGCTTAACCAGCCAATTATCTTCCGTATTGGGCAACTGACTAGCTACCGCCTACAGGGAAACGTCATCTACCTATCGAGTTTCTTGCTCGAACAATAGGGATCCTCATCTACTCATTGATCAATAAATGCCAAACCACACACACACACACCCTTACACGTAGTCGCGACCTAGGCCAATCAGTGTCTACGAGCGGCCGCACGTGATGTTTTCGTGCTCCGCCCCCCTCTCTCGCGTAACGTAGCCGACTGCTCTCGCACTTGTTCGGCTACCTTTCATTTCATTGCCAACACTAAATTGTCAAAACCTTCGCCGCACACCTGTGCAACACCTCCCACCTCCCGTATTTAATTCCTCCCCCCTCCCTCACAATTTCACATTGCTTGTTGTGCGTGGCATGCTCACCAAGTTCTCTTGATGCGGGGCCGCTCGACTGCGTGCACCCCTCCAAGCGGCTCGCCACCTCCCCTCATCTGGACCACGTCTGGACACTCGCCAACTGCGGGCGGGATACTTCTCAACCGGCTCCCGAAGGCCAATATCTGGATTGCGCTGTCCGGTCTTCTCGCAGTTCCGCGATGGTCCTGTTGTCCTCAGAAGGGGGCAACGGCAGAGGGGGGCGTGCCGCCGGGCCTCCTCGCAACAGTAGTACCTGGAAAAAAGTAAAAATAAAATAGCAGATCTTAAACAGATCTCAGCAGTGCCTCCAACTTGTCGGGGGGGAAATTCTGCCGGGGTCGGCCGGGCCGTCCGCAGACCTCCGGGCAGGGAGGCCCCAACTCCTCCCGTATATCCCAAAAGAGATAGAGTATGAGACACACGCAAGAAGCAAGGTGACTCTGCTGTTTATTAGACAAAACGGCAGGGATGGGTCAAGGAGCGTACGCATCCGTCCTGACACACACACAATCGTGGGGCTCGCAGGCCCTTTTTACCTTAGTATGACGCGCTACTTGCGTCATCTTACAAAGTTTAGTAAAAAACCTATTTCCACTCTGGATTGGTTACTCGAGTGGTAGGGTTAGTATAGCATACATATAGAGAACGGTGTGAGTGGCTGAGGGTTAGTCAGGTGGTATACCTGGGCTGTCCCTTCAATTTGATACATGACAATTGTTACATGAAGACCTCTGAGGATTGGTCAATGTTAATGGCATCAGTGATAAGAGCCCCATGTTCTGATTGGTCCGCTCGCGAGCCCCCCAGTCTGGGACCATCGCTGTTCCCAGCTCGCGGTGCACCTGCCATTTGCAACAATGTTTTAATATGGGTAGGTGTAAACAATGTGAGGATTTATTCATATGTTGGGAGGTTGACTACTCCCACTGCTGCAGATGTCCAATGAGTATTTTAATTGTATCTGCCTGTGTCTTGAAATGTGGGATTCAGGCGTCTCCTTCCTCCTTGGCTTGGCATCTTGTCAGGTTTGGCTTTGTCACGTGAGGTGGGACCGTGTTTGAGGCAAAATTCAACATAATTAATATTGGTTTTCCTACTGTGTGCCTGGTTTATCTTGCAGGTGCGACCTTGGCGTTGGCTTGCAGCGTGCGAGATTGCAACATCGTGCCCTTGGCAGTGTGCTTTCGCCGGGCTCATTTTGCAGGGTCAGCAACCCAGTTCTTGCTCATTCAATGTTCATGGAAGCTTTTGCTTGCGGCCTACTTGGGCCTGGTGCATAGGTGGAACCGTTTGATGCAGAGCGCTTTAGGTTACGGTATCATATTGCTCTATCCTCATTATCGTGTCCCCGTTATATTCTTCATTATGGTACATGGCTCTTAGAAGAAGCGTGAGCAAGCCTTTTTAGATAAGTTTATGATGCGTCTTGCGTTTCTGCATTTTGAGAGCCTATGTGGAAAATAATAAAGATGCACGTCCGTGAGTATGTCTGTCGCCTACGTCATAGCACTGAGTATATTCTTCGTGTGGATTGGTGTGGGAGTGTCCGGTGTGTATATTTGCACAGGTGTGCTGACCGTTGACTAGGTCGTCATGGCATCTCTAACGACGTGTAGGTTTAGTCGAGTTGATCCGTGCCGCAGGTGTCGGCATGGACAGGGCGGGCTGCTGGGCAGGTAGATGGGCACATCCGTATGTTCCTGTACCAGGGTATTTGGTCGTCTGGTAGATAGGCAAACTCCTCTCATGGCGGGTGTCTAGGCCGTGATCCTCTAGGCCAAGCGCGAGAGGGGAAGGGCGGGAGCCTGGTCTTCCATTCTCCCACTTCACTACCTACCTGCCTATCTCACTTCACTCCCTACCTACCTGCTCATCTCACTCCCTACCTATGTGCTCATCTCACTCCCTACCTATTTGCTCATCTCACTCCCTACCTAACTGCCCATCTCACCCCCTTGAAAAGGACCCATGCCCTCTGCTCTGTTATTAATGGTAAATTCTGTAATAAGTTTTGTGCCAAAAATGTATAGGTTTCCCTGTGATTTAAAAAATAAATTAAATAAAAACTTCTGCCACCCAAAAAAAAATAATATAGAGTGAGCAAAAGGTCAGAGAATCTTTGAGGCAGGAGATGCCCGTGAGCGAGTGTGAGCTCCTGATCTGAGTCACAGTGAGAGGGAACACAGCCAACCATTGAGAGTGAGGAGTAGAAGTCATCCAGAATGCTTCAGAGAAGGAAGGCCTGACAAAGAGAGCCCAGAGGGAGAGAGACGTCCAAAAAATAACCTAGTCAAAACTACCGACTGACGGGGTGGAAGTGAAAGCGGCTGAGGAGGTGGAGGTGGGAAGAGGCTAAAGAGGTGGAAGTGAAAGCGGCTGAGGAGGTGGAGGTGGGAAGCGGCTAAAGAGGTGGAAGTGAAAGCCGCTGAGGAGGTGGAGGTGGGAAGCAGCTGAGTAGGTGGAGGCGGGAAGCTGCTGAGGAGGTGGAGGCGGGAATCGGCAGAAGAGGTGGAAGTGAAAGCGGCTGAGGAGGTGGAGGTGGGAAGCGGCTGAGGAGGTGGAGGCGGGAAGCTGCTGAGGAGGTGGAGACGGGAAGCGGCTGAAGAGGTGAAAGTGAAAGCGGCTGAGGAGTTGGAGGCAGGAAGCGGCTGAAGAGGTGGAAATGAAAGTGGCTGAGGAGGTGGAGGCAGGAAGCTGCTGAGGAGGTGGAGACGGGAAACGGCTGAAGAGGTGAAGTGAAAGCGGCTGAGGAGGTGGAGGCGGGAAGCGGCTGAAGAGGTGGAAGTGAAAGCGGCTGTGGAGGTGGGAAGCGGCTGAGGAGGTGGAGGCGGGAAGCTGCTGAGGAGGTGGAGACGGGAAGCGGCTGAAGAGGTGGAAGTGAAAGCGGCTGAGGAGGTGGAGGTCGGAAGCGGCTGATGAGGTGGTGGTGGGAAGCTGCTGAGGAGGTGGAGGCGGGAAGCGGCCAAAGAGGTGGAAGTGAAAGCAGCTGAGTAGGTGGAGGCGGGAAGCGACTGAGGAAGTGGAGGTCGGAAGCGGCTGAGAAGGTGGAAGTGAAAGCGGTTGAGGAGGTGGAACTGGGAATCGACTGAGGAGGTAGAGGCGGGAAGCAGCTGAGGAAGTGGAAGTGAAAGTGGCTGAGGAATTTGAGTGCAATGCCAGGGAAGAAGACTGGGAAACAGGATCAAGGGAAGATGCATGTTGGGAGTTGAGGTTCTAAGACTCCAACAGTTTAGCACAGTGGCACGGACAAGTGACGGAGAGTCTGCAAGTGTTGGATGTGGGTAGCCCTGATTTTTACACTCCATGACCCCATTTAATGCGACTGACAGTCAAAATAGCGCCATGGGGAGTCCCACTTCAGTAGCGTAATACTAACACTTTCTCGCCTTGAAACAGGGACACCCTATAGAGGAACAGAGCTAAGAAGGCCGATTAATTATCAAAGAAGTAGAAGATTTGAATGTTGTGGTGGTGAAAGCTCAAGATAGCAGGGCAATGGTGATGGTAGACTCTTAAGAAGCAAGACTGCAGTTCTAAACCCTAACGTGAATTGTGCTGACAATTACTAAAAACCAAGCGAATTGAATGCTGGGAAATGTAGTCCTAGCAGTAGCAATGGCAGTTACAGTAAAGAGTGTAAGATTTTCCAATGTAGAGACGTTGTCATTGTCCGAAGTGAAGACTGAGCTGGCGGGAGCGATGGCCAATGTGTTCCTTTCCACAGAGAGTAGACCAGGCAGAAGCACACGTCGAAGACTAAACGGAAGGTCTGACATCTTCATCGGTAAGTCAGTCACTTACCGCAGCAAACATCCTGATCACTAGACCTACTGCTCTAAGAGCCATGTAGGGAAGGCCCAGCCACAGTAAGCAGGCCTCTTCTCTAAACCCACCGCAGTAGCAACAAGATGAACGAGGCCTGGTCTAGTAAATATCCTCACTAAAGAGTCTTCACAGTCACCTCAAGATGTGATAGGCCCAGGCTGTCAAACTAGAAATTATATCGTGCCTCCTATTGCTATGAATATATGTATATTGGCCTACGCCAAGCTGCTAACAAGCTGCTTATAAACTACATTTATGTGTAATGTTGGGTAAATTAAATAATGCAGATCTCCCACAAGGGTTGAAGGACCTGAATACTTTAGCGTTTTCGAGAGACACTGTGGAGAAGGTACATGAGCATGTTGAGAGGATATTTGAGTATAGAAAGGAGTTGGAAAGGTTACGGAATGAGGATGATGAAGAAGAAAGTATGTATGTACAGAAACAATTTCTTCCGTGTCGTAAATAGACATCTGAGGAAGCGCAAATTTGTACAAAAGATGCGATTAGATTGATTTCAGACATATCGATAACTCCAGTTGAGGTATATGACACATACAGTCAATATACGCTAGAAATGCAGAGGAAAGTGATACAGGTAATGGTAGAGTACCTGCAGGATGAATGTTTAAAGAGAAAGGTTAGTTGTCCCACAGAGTTATTGAGCATTTATAAGAGAGCTTTTTCATTTGACACTTCTTCAACTGCTTTAGCGCTCGACTTAGCTCTGTTGCTTAGTAAGCGTTCGGAGTTGCCTACATCTCAGTTGCCTATGAGAGAGGTTCCTCCGACATGTGTCCCAAAGGTTGAGATTCCTGCTAATGCTGCAGCAGGTACACCTGCTGTGGACATTCCTGCACATTATGTATCGCATTTTGTTCACGTCCCGTTTTCACGACAGGAAGTGTTTACTATTAGACAAACTATTCCTGACATTAGGAAAAATCCGACAGGGTTCTATAAAGAGATAGAGTCCGTTTTGCAGTCCTCAGTGTTCACCTTAGGCGACATTAATTTGTTATTCCCTGTACTCCTGCCCGTAGATTTGTGGAAACAGGTTAGAACTATAGACGATGTACCAGGGTTAGGAGATACGTGGGTTAACATAATTAGGCTTGACGGAGAAAGGCCAGCTGGTGAGAGACCACCTCAGGTGATACTGACTTTGCCTGACAGAATCATTGCAAAACTGAAAACTATAATTCCCGAAAAGAGAATTATTTGGGACAAGCTTACGGCCTGTATCCAAGGAAAATCTGAGGGTGCTACCGAGTTCTTTAATCGGTTTGAACAGGTATTCTTGGATTTCAGTAGACAAGACTTTTGCACAGAGTCTGGGAAAAGATTATTTGTGGACAAATTTGTACCTGGATTGCTGCCTGACATCCAGTCACAAATTATGTCTTCTGAGAGCGCTTGGCAGGCAAAATCCCAATCAGAAGTACTTTACATGGCTCAGTACTACGAGAACCGTGTCAATAATGAAAAAGATAGAGTCGAGAAGAGAAAAGGTGATTTGAAGACTAAAGTATTGTTACAGCAAATTGTTAGAGGCCCCAGAAGGGGTAGTTCGCAGATTAGAGGTCAGTATGTTCCACAAGGGAATGTGCCCTTGGGTCCTGTGAATATTAACCAGTGTGCCTATTGTCGCCAGGAGGGTCATTGGCGTGCACAATGCCCCGTCCTTCGACAGAGGTCGAATAACACATTTGGAAATATGGGTAGACGATCCAGAGGTCGCCCGGGTGTAGGGGGGCCCTGGTAGAGGCCAGTTTTCGCAGGATCCCCAGCAACCTTTTTCACAGGATAATCAGACTTCGAGTGTGGATACTAGAAACATATTTGATCATCCTTCTGCTGCATAGCTATCTGAAGAGCTTCCTTTTGATGATATTTTGTTTCGTTAGGATTGCCCGAAGCAGGGTTTGGAGCCTATACCTATTCCCATCAATCAGAAAGGTCCCTACGTTGAAATGGTAGTGGGAAATAGGAAACATCAATTTTCGATAGACACTGGAGCACAGAAGTGCTCCATTGATCATTCTCGGGTTCCAAACATTTCACTGTCAGGGCAAACCAGTGTTTCTGTAGAGTTTTCTGGCACACCAGTTGTTTGTCCGGTTTCTTCACCGGTACCTATTTCTTTGGGTCCCTTTACGGACCACTGTCCATTTCTCTTGACTTCGAATTGTGGAGAGAATTTGCTGGGGTTGAATCTGTTGAAGGAATTAAATGCGGTAATTCATTGTTCTTCTGATGGAGTGCGTTTGACGATTTCACCACAGCAATGTTCTGTTTCGCAATTCTTGACTAGAATTTGCCGCCAGAATTCAGTAATGTACCAGAGTGTTTGTGGGCAGTTGATGACTATGATGTCGGTGTTTTGCAGATTGAGCCTGTTAAAATAGTTTTGAAACATGGAATTAAGCTGCCCCGTATTCCACAGTATAAGATCTCAGTTGAAGGCGAGCGAGCTTTGAAGAGCATTGTTTCCGATTTTGTGCATCGTGGGGTGATTGAGGAGATTGCAGGAAGTTTGTGCAATAGTCCGATTTTACCCGTGTACAAAAAAGGTGATAATGCAATTCCATTTCGTTTTATAATTGATTTACGTGCCATTAATAAAGTCGTCGCTTTGCAATTTCCGATTGTGCCTGATGTGACGACAATATTAACCATGATTCCAGCTACAGCTACTCACTTCAGTGTTGTGGACCTAAAGAATGCTTTCTTCAGTATTCCTATACATGAGGATAGTAGATACTTGTTCGCGTTCACCTTAGGGGGACGCTCATTCACATTTACTTGTGCACCTCAAGGTTATACTGAGAGTCCTAGTATTTATAGTAGGGCTTTGAAAGAGCAGCTTGATACCCTTGAATTGCCCCCTACTTGTACGTTGCTTCAATATGTTGATTATTTGCTTTTAGTCGCTGACTCTGAGAGCTCTTGTAAAGAGGGCACTGTGTTGTTGCTCACCCATCTAGCTAAGCATGGTCACAAAGCTTCGCTTAAAAAGTTTCAATATTGTTGCCAGGAGGTCACCTATTTAGGCTATCTCCTGTCAAAGGAGGGAAGAAGATTGACACCTGAAAGAATAAAACACATTTCTGGCATGTCTGTCCCAAATACACAAAAGGAAGTTAGAGCCTTGATAGGTATGGCTTCTTACTGTAGGTTATGGATCCCAAACTTCTCACTAGTGATAAAACCGATGTTGGCCTTGACGAAGAAGGGTATTTCTTCACCATTGCCATGGAATACGGAGCATCGACATTCATTTGAGTTGCTCAAGACTGCATTATGTTCGGCGCCAGTTTTGGGCACACCGAACTATGAGAAGGCCTTTGTGTTGTTTGTGCATGAATGTGATGCATGTGCTTTGGCTGTATTAATGCAGGAACATGGAGGAAAGAATAGGCCATGCGGTTACTACTCTTCCGCCCTTGATCCTGTTGCATGCGCTTTGCCAAGATGTTTGCGTGCTGTCGCTGCTGCTGCTGCGTCTGTAAAACAGAGTGAGGGAATGGTCCTAGGCCATGATTTAACCCTGATGGTGCCTCACTCTGTAGATATTCTATTGAACAAAACCCAAACGCAACACCTCACTTCCGCACGACTGACAAGATATGAATTAATCTTGTTTGCTCCCCACATTCAAATTAGGAGGTGCTGCATTCTTAATCCGGCTGAACTCCTACCTTTCCCGCAAAATACTGTTTGCGGTGACAAAGAGTCACATGACTGCCTGTGTACTACTGAACAAGATACAAAAGGCAGAGTTGATTTGAGGGATACTCCTTTGGATAACCCACAAAGGGAGCTGTTTTGTGATGGCTCCTGCTACAAACTACTGGATGGTACATCCACAGCTGCTTATGCAGTCACTACATTGAGTACGGTTGTGGAGACCAAGAGAATTACGCATAACTCTGCACAGGCCGCAGAGATTATAGCATTGACTCGAGCTTGTGAGCTTTCCGAAGGGCTAACAGTGAACATATATACTGATAGTCAGTATGCCTTTGGGGTGGCTCACAACTTTGGGAGACTTTGGTCAGAGAGAGGGTTTTTAACTTCGCATGGCACCAAGATCCAACATGGCTCCCTGATAGTACAATTGCTTTCAGCGCTTGCGCTCCCTAGTCAGTTAGCGATCATTAAGTGCGCAGCACATCGCAAGATTATAGATGATGTAGGGAAAGGGAATGCTTTTGCTGATCAAATAGCTAGACAAACTGCCACTGATCTCTTCACGGAGATGTATCTTTCAAGGGAGACTGTAAATGCCTATGCAATGGATGAGAGTGTTGGGTCTGTACGGGATATCCAAGCCGATGCCACATTAGAAGAATCCAAGAGGTAGCTTTGGGCCTCCTTCTGTCCCGTTTGAAGTGATTCACTTTGACTTTATTGAAATGGAGCGATGTAACAATCTAAAATATGTCCTTGTGGTCATTTGCGCCTTTAGTATGTGGGTCGAGGCTTTCCCTGTTAAAGACGCTACAGCCATGACCACTGCAAAGACCATGTTAAAGGAATTCTTCCCACGGTTCGGTTTGCCGAGAGTTATCTGGTCGGATAATGGTCCGCATTTTATCGCTGCTGTAATTCAAATTGACAAACAATTCCATTCGGCCAGACATGCTCAGAGCGCCGGATTAGTGGAAAGACACAATGGTATCATAAAAAACAAGCTCGCTAAGACGTGTGCCGGCACCAAACTAAAATGGCCGGACGCCTTACCGATCGTGTTACTAGCCATGCGTACAACCCCTCAAACTAAGACTGGGCTCTCTCCATTTGAGGTGGTAATGGGGAGACCTGCCAATATCTGGGGTCTTCCGAAGCCTAGGGCATTGAGGAATGTAGAAAATGTATTGCTTTCAGACTATTGTAGCCAGTTGACTAAAAACCTGTATTTCGTTTATCACCAGGTACGAGACGCTTTACCCGCGAGATACGAGGGCCCAGGCCACAGTATACAACCTGGAAGTTGGGTTTTGGTCAAATCCTTTGACCGATCTTCCTGCCTTGCACCTCGGTGGCGGGGCCCATTCCAGGTCCTGCTGGTCACCCAAACAGTGGTGCGTGTCGCAGGCCAGAAGCATTGGATCCACATGACGCATGTCAAGAAACTTACGCACCCAGTGCTACACGTTACAGAAGAAACAGAACCCCTCGCTAATGCTGCAACCAATGATCCCAAAGCAGTGAGTAGCACTGAGAGTGCGTCAGAGAATCTTTCTGATCCCGTGAGGCTTGGGGAAGCTGCCATTTTGTCTCCGCACTCTCCGAAAATTTTGCTCCCGGAAATTGCTGTTCCAACTTCACTTGCCTCTGATACGTTGCTTCCAACGGGAAGTGACGACATCTTGTTCTCGGATCAAACAATACCAGGCACAACAAGATACAACTTCCGGCCACGAAGATAGACATACGGCACGGTTTTGCTGTGCATCTGATAGACATACGGCACGGTTCGGCTGTGCATTCAAGGAAGGAAAGGATCATCAAGGGCTTGCTTTTGCCCAAAAAGTTGAGGAAGGGGATTCTGTTGGTTAGGGGTTGTGGAAGGACTAAGAAGCCGCGCGACCGTAGTGTCGCCAGTAACGAACATTGGGGTCGTCAATTGAAAATCTACAATGCCTGCTACCGCCACCGCTGCTGCTCGTATTGGACTTATAAATAAGGGGGTGACCAACTCGGACAATGAACAATGTGCCTGGGCCCCGAAAACGTATTGCTGTGTTTTTATGATAATATTTAGTTTTATAATAGTCACTGTCTTAGGCCTTTGGTATTTCGAAGAAACTCATCCTTTAGAGTCTTTGCTGCCGACTGAAATTGTACCCACTGTTCCTACAGCTTTTGTACATTTGCATACTCTGTCACCTAGGGACTCACAGCATAGACAGAAGTATCACAATAATACCTTGTTGCTTATAATGAATGCAACACATGCCATTTTTAATAAGACTAATTGTTGGGTCTGCTCACATTTACCGCAACATGGGGATAAGGGGCTAGGTTGGTATATTCACCCTTTACCTTTGACAACTGCTTGTTATGCTTCACTTAGAGCACTGTTCTTTGGCCGATGGAACGATAGCATCTCGGGGAACTTTGATGGAACTAATTTGAATAGTTTCGAGAAACGTGTTCTGACTCCCCTGGGATGCTCGCTTTTCGCAAATAGGAGTAAGCTCAATATTGCTTCTATTAGACCTTCTTATAGACTGTCTCGTCCTTTCCAATCTTTGATTTCCTTTAAAATGTCTCCGATAGGCAATAAGGATGCCGTGCCTCCTTCTTACACTGTTAACCATAGCCCCGATTCAGTTTCTTTCTGCATACAGAGGAATGGCACTCGGTCAATGGGAGATTTTAAAGGTTGTGCCAACGTTGCAAATTTGACTGGGGAAGACAGACCTTTGTAGGTAGGCGAACCTGTCTATTTTGTTTGCGGTAATGTAGCATTTCCATGGTTGCCCAGGGATTGGCAGGGAACTTGTTATCTAGGAATCCTGTTACCTGGGGTGTTTATAGCAAGTACTGTAGAGGTTTCGAAGGCTCGTCCTCGGCGGGACGAGAATGGTGACACTCCAGCACAGGTTTTAGGAGATGTAGCGAAATCATTCCTTCCATTCTTTGGGCAGATAGCGAGTTCCGAGGATATCAGGAAACTAGCGAGAGTACTGGAGAGAACCATCAACCGGACCACAGATATACTCTATAATATGACTTTAGAGCAGAAAGCGATCAGATTGGTAGCGCTTCAGAACCGGATGGCATTAGATGTCATTCTGGCTGAACGTGGTGGAGTATGTAAACTAGTGGGGTCCGCTTGCTGTGTTTTTGTACCGGATTCCTCCCCAACTATTTTTAAGGCAATACAGAATCTGCACATTCTTAGTTCAGAAGTGCATGTTCCCAAGGGAAATTGGGATCTTAGCGCTTGGTTCTGGGACTTCTTGCGGTCTTGGGGTTGGAAAGTGCTTTCAGTCTTGCTGATTATTTTGGGAATTCTGCTATTTCTTTGTTGTTGTATCCAATGTCTACCAAGTGTATGTTCAATGCTAGGGGGATGTTGCACTCAGGCGATAGGTACAATAGGACATAAAGTGTATGCCCCGGATAAAACCTCTAAGGAGTATGTGCTGAAAGAGATCTTAGTAAAAGATCTAATGGTGATAGATATTTCTGACAGCTATTCAGGGTGTATGGACGATGACACATGGAGTTATTTGCAGGGAGATCAGAAGTAGTTTAGCACTTGGCATAGGCCAAAAGGAGGGTTTGTCAAACTAGAAATTATATCGTGCCTCCTATTGCTATGAATATATGTATATTGGCCTACGCCAAGCTGCTAACAAGCTGCTTATAAACTACATGCGAATAAACTCGCATTGCAAGGTCCTGGCCTTAGAATCTATGTAAATGGCCATTTTGGGTCAAGCCACCATTTTAGGTTTTCTTGCTCTATAAAGTCATCATGTGAGCTAAAATGGTGGCCTATGTTATTCAGAACAGAACTCGATTGTCATGACCTCTGTACAGCTTATGTATAACTTGCCTGCAGGCCACTTGTTAGGGTCATGAGCTGAGACCTTGTCCTTCTGCTGACCTGTGTGTAATGGATTACCTGTATCACCGAAACTGATCTATAATTGAATGAGAACACCTGCTTAACTATTTTGTATAAATTAAGTCCTGCATTGTAATGTTAGGCCTAGAGCATACATTATTACCATTTCTTCTTGTTAATGTATAAACCTAAGATGAACTAGATTTGACCTGGCAAGGGACCCTAGAGCAGTAACTTATTTATGGAATGGTTAACCTGAAGAAAGGCTGGACAACAGGCTGGAGAAATGTATAAAAGCCTGACTGTTTCAATGAATATTTGCACTCACTGAGCACACCGAACCACGCCGGAGTTCGCTGTGTTGTACTGAGGGTCGATAGCTATCTGAATTTTGTTCTGTTCTTTTGTAACTGGATTCAGTATAAAATAAAGTACTTTGTATGTTCCTTTGTAACCTGTGTTTGGTGTGTTTCCTTTTTGCTTACCCTGCCTCATATTATTTCCTTGTTTTCACAAGGCGAGGAGTAGTGCAGGGGCTTACGGCCTATTCCATGATCAGCAATCAGGGTTTAGACCAGCCCGGGGCAGTGAAACTGCCCTTCTCTTCATCTTGGCATCTCTAGATACCTAATGCTCTACTACCCCCAGCCTCCTGGTGGCTTCTCAACTCTCCTCACAGCTGGTAAACAGCATTTGGCATTCCTGGTCCTGCTTGATCTCCTCGTGCTTGCCCAACTCAGATATTCAGGTGAAGTCAGGCCCTCACCTACCCAAATTCATCACCCAACACTCAAGGCTCCGTACTACGCACAGTTGGGTGACCCTTAGAGCCCGGAAGCTGCAGTCATGCAGCACGCCTCTTGAAATACCTACTCCAGATCCATTGCTGGATGGCTGGTAGCCACGCCTTGAAATACCTACTCCAGATCCATGGATGGATGGCTGGTAGCCACGCCTCTTGAAATACCTACTCCAGATCCATGGCTGGATGGCTGGTAGCCACGCCTCTTGAAATACCTACTCCAGATCCATGGCTGGATGGCTGGTAGCCATGGTAGCCAGCTCGATATGAACGCCAGCGAAACAGAGTGCCCCTTCATGGCGACTCCATCCCTGCTGCCTTTGCCTTTACTTGGCTGCCCTCCCACGGTCCTGGAGAACACCTGGGTATCATCTTGGACTATGCCTTCTCCTTTCTGTGGCACATTCAAGAACTCACTAAGAAATCTCATGTCCAGCCGCACGCTTCAAAGCGCATCCACCAGGACTCAGGAAATTCAGGCCACCACTGCATTGACCCTCTCGTGCCTGGACTGCTGTAACAGTCCCCACTCTGAACTTGATCCCGGCCTTACTCAGCAATTCCAGCGATCCAGAGTAAAGCAGCAAGACTCACATGTCAGGCTTCAGACGTTTTGTTATCTTATTCTAATGGTATTTATATCGTGCACCGTCATCAACGGAGTTGGTTCCCAGGTGCTCTGGCGGATCTGTAAAACTAGAGGTGGGTGGGTAGGTTAGTTGGGAGAAGGGGGAGTAGGAGAGTGGGAGAAGTGGTGTGCTGTTGGCGGCTTCAGTTCGGTATACACTGTGCGCTGAGCTTTGGTGTGAGTATCAAACCGAGCAATAAATGTGTGCTGTTGGTGCTGTTTATGTGTTGCTTTTTTGTTGTTGATGCAGTGTGGTAAAGTGCGTGTGGTTTGCTGGGGCAGAGATACTTGTGTGAATTTACGGGTCGGTTAGGTTTGCAGAGATTTGGAAGTTGGGTTAGTGTGGTGTGTATCCTGGTTCTAGCACATCTTTTTCCATTTAAATTGTATTCCTATTGGTGGGGTTATTGCTGCTGTCCTTTATTGGTTGTCTAACTGTTGTGTGTGGTGGCGCGGCGTGCTCCGAGTTGTATTCTAACGAGCTATGTATAATGTGACTGGGTATGTCTATTCGGCCCCTCTGGTGTAGGTGCTGAGGCTTGGCTGCCATCTAGTCCCTTGCTGTCTATTGTGACATAGGTCTGTTGGAGTTTGGTGTGGTTCAAGGCCAGCCAGGGTGCTATTGATGGATCGTCCTAGTCTTTCCATCTTGGTCTGCCTATGTTTTCAGCCTTTTGTGTTCTCCTATCATGGTTGTCTCTCTGTCATTCGTTTGGTGTGTCGTGGAGTGTCTTCCTTAGGTTCTGTTATTATATGATTGTTTTTTGCTAATCTTGATCCGTGTCTTCATTCATCATTGTTTTAGCTATGTGTGTGTCCCTGTGGGCGGTCTTCTAGTTACGAAGGGAAGTGTCAAAAGAGAAATTATATCGTGCCTCCGATTGCAATAAATATATGTATATTGGCCTACGCCAAGCTGCTTGAAAGTCGCTTGCGAAAGAATCCGTGTCGCAAGGTCCTGACTTTTAGATCAATGTAAGCCGCCATTTTAGGTCAATCCGCCATTTTAGGTTCGCTTTGTAAAGACACCCTGTGAGTTAAAATGGTGGACAATGTCATTCCAAAAATACAATATGGCCGTCTTACATAGCTAATATGTAACTTGCCTGCAGGTCACTTGTTGAGGTCGTGAACTGAGACCTTGTCATTCGTTGACCTGTGTTTAAGGGATTACTTGGGCAATGAAACTAATCCACGAGTATATCATAAAGACAATGTATCAAATACTGAACGTAGAACACTTGTTTAACTACATTGTATTAATGTTTAAGAAGACTTACATGAAAAATCCAAGAATACACAGTTGCCTTGTAGGCTTGTTGATACATGTATTAAAAGCAAACCAGTTATATGCGGATGTTTGAAACTTGGCATGAACCCTAGATCGGTGATGTATTAAGTGGAATATTAACCCGAAGTGGGGCTGGACATTGTGCTCACAAAATATATAAAAAGCCAATGCATTCTAATGTACAGCGTCTCTCACTGAACACATTGAACCACGCTGGAGTTTGTTGTGTTGTACTGAAGGCCGATGGCGATCTGATTTTACACTGTTTTTGTAACTGGATTCAGTATAAAATAAAGTACTTTGTATGTTCATTTGTAACCCGTGTTCGGTGTATTTCCTTCTGGGGTACTCAGCCTCGATATTTTGATTTTGTTTTCACAGTTGGCGCCCGAATAGGGACCCTCAAGATTGATGCCGGATTGTTGAAGGTTGACTCAGGCTATCGGACCGGGATCGGACGTTGTGACAAAAAGGGGCCCCACTGAACAAGACGCGACACCTCAGCAGGGCTGCACGGCCCGATCCCTGGACGATTAACTTGTGGTCCGAGACGGCATCTTCACGAGGGTCCACTTATCGAGGCGAGCAGATTTGCCGAAATCACCATACACGAGGTAAGATTAGTTAGGTAAGATTCTTTGAAATCCGATCGGACCTCCTTAGGTTTCTTCAGGTGAGTCGTGACCCGACTCTTAATTCAACCCCGATAATTTGAATTTGGCGCATTGTATCTGCAGACACAATTCTTGACCAGGTAACACCAATCATTTGATATGCCTGGGAATTTGTCTACCTGCTTCAGGGCGTTGTTCCGCAGCGATAGACAATCTTTGGAATTTAGCCGTCCCGCACCACAGGAGGGGTCGCCGGCATGTACTATGTACTGTAAGCATGGCATTGGAAGTATAGTATTTAATGACATTTGGCACAGACAAACCAGACATGCCTCCGAATTTCAGTGGCCAATCAATGGTAGTTTTGAAATCCCTCGTATTGAGTATTTAGAGTCAATTCTATTAAAAAAAGGCTAGACCTGCAGCATTTGATGTTTTGCAGAATTGGAAAAAAGAAGCATTGCAGCAACTTAAAAGTAGAGAAAAACATGCGCGCCGTAATAAGACGAACGCCGAAAAAGCATTATTGTATGACCAAGATAAACATTCTGAATCGACTAGGAATATGGATAGGGCTTTCTCAATTGGAATTCAAAAAAATATATCCTTCCAAAGACCTCCATGCTTCCGATGAATTTATAGATAAATTGTTAAATGAACGAAGGCCTGGTGCCTCTGCGCCACCTCCGTATGTTCCTCTTCCTGCTGCTTTGCCTCTTCCTACTGTTATTCCTGCTCTACCTGCTGTTGTGGCCATTGTTCCTGCTCCTCCTAATGTTCCCCTTCCTCCAGCTCCTCCACCTCTTCTTATCGCACCAGTTACAGTACCTCCACTGAATTTGCCTGCTCCCTCTCTTCCAAGTGGTTCTGAGCCGCTTGTAATCGATCGAAGTGTGGGGTCAAAGGTTGTCACTCGCAATATTGTACCACCAGAGAAGAAACGTGAGTTAATTGCATGGGCTAAGCATTGTATGGAGAAGGATGATCCAGCTAATGTTTTTGCCACACTTTTTAATATGGATAATTTTCCTGAGAAAAATGTTTTTATTGAAGGTTTAGGGATTCATTAATGTGTAATGTGGGGAAAATTAAATAATACAGATCTCCTGCAAGGGTTAAGGGATCTAAATACTTCGTTTTCTAGAGACACTGTGGAGTAAGTAAATGAGCATGTAGAGAGGTTATTTGGGTATAGAAAGGAGATAGAAAAATTGCAGAATGAGGATGACAAGGAGGAAAGTATGTATGTACAGAAACGGTTCCTTCCTTGTCGTAAATCGATATCTGAGGAAGCATGAATTTGTACGAAGGACGCACTTAGATGGATTTCGGATATTTCGATAACTCCAGTTGAAGTATATGACACACATAGTCAGTATACGCCAGAAATGCATGGGAAAGTGATGCAGGTAATGATAGAGTACCTACAGGATGATTATGTAAAAAGAAAGATTAGTTGTCCCACATAGTTATTGAGTATTCACAAGAGAGCTTTTTCACTTGACACTTCTTCGACTGCTTTAGCGCTCGATTTAGTTATGCTGCTTAGTAAGCGTTCGGAGTCGCCTACTTCTCAGTTGCCTATGAGAGAGGTTCCTCCGACATTTGTCCCGAAGGTTGAGATTGCGGCCGATGTTGCACGAGGTATAGTCGCTGTGGACATTCCTGCACATTATGTATCACAGTTTGTTCACGTCCCGTTCTCAAGACAGGAAGTGAACACTATTAGGCAATCTATTCCTGATATTAGGATAAATACGACAGGATTCTATAAAGAAATGGAGTCCGTCTTGCAATCCTCAGTGTTCACCTTAGGCGATATCGATTTGTTTTTCCCTTTACTCCTGCCCGTAGAATTGTGGAAACAAGTTAGAACTATGGACGACGTGCCAGGGTTGGGAGATACATGGGTCAATATAACTAGACTTGATGGAGAAAGGCCAGCTGGTGAAAGACCGCCACAGGTGATATTAACTTTCTCTGATAGAATCATTGCAAAATTGAAAACCATAATTCCTGAGAAAAGAGTTATTTGGGACAAACTTACGGCCTGTGTCCAAGGAAAGTCTGAGGGTGCTACCGAGTTCTTTAATCGGTTCGAACAGGTATTCTCGGATTTCAGTGGACAAGACCTAGGCACAGAGTGTGGGAAAAGATTATTTGTGGACAAATTTGTGCGTGGATTGCTGCCTGACATCCAGTCACAAACGATGTCTTCTGAGAGCACTTGGTAGGCGAAATCGCAATCAGAAGTACTGCACATGGCTCAGTACTATGAGAACCGTGTCAATAATGAAAAAGATAGAGTTGAAAAACGAAAAGGTGATTTGAAAACTAAAGTGGTATTGCAGCAAATTGTTAGAGGCCCCAGAGGGGGTAGTTCTCAGATTAGAGGTCCGAATGTCCCGCAAGGGAATGTGCCCTTGAGTCCTGTAAACATTAACCAGTGTGCCTATTGTCGTCAAGAGGGTCATTGGCGTGCACAATGCCCCGTCCTTCAACAAAGGTCAAATAATACATTTGGAAATATGGGTAGACGATCCAGAGGTCGCCCGGGTGTGGGGGGCCCTGGTAGAGGTCAGTATACATAGGATCCTCAGCGACCTTTCTCGCAGAACAACAGACTTCGAATATGGACACCAGTAACATATTTGATCATCCTTCCGCTGCATATTATTATTATTATTATTATTATTATTATTATTATTATTATTATTATTATAGCTATCTGAAGAGCTTCCTTTTGATGACATTCTGTTTCGTTAGGATTGCTCGATGCAGGGTTTGGAACCCACACCTATTCCCGTCAGTCAGAAAGGTGCCTACGTCGAAATGGTGGTGGGAAATAGGAAACATCAGTTTTTGATAGACACTGGAGTACAGAAGTGTTCCATTGATCATTCGCAGGTTCCAAACATTCCACTCTCAGGGCAAACCAATGTTTCTGTAGGGTTTTCTGTCACGCCAGTTGTTTGTCCGGTTTCTTCGCCAGTACCTATTTCTTTGGGTCCCTTTACGGACCACTTTCCATTTCTGTTGACTTCGAATTGTGGAGAGATTTGCTGGGGTTGAATCTGTTAAAATAATTAAATGCAGTGATTTATTGTTCTTCTGATGGAGTGCGCTTGACGATTTCACCACAACAACTTCCTGTCTCGCAATTCTTGACTAGACCTTTGCCGCCAGAATTAATTATGGTACCAGAGAGCTTATGGGCTGTTGATGACAATGATGTTGGTGTTTTACAAATGTAACCTGTTAAGATAGTCTTGAAACACGGAATTGAGCTGCCACGCATTCCCCAGTATAAGATTTCAGTTGAGGGTGAGCGAGCATTGAAATGCATTGTTTCCGATTTTGTGCATCGTGGGTGATTGAAGAAATTTCAGGACGTTTGTGTAATAGTCCGATTTTACCCGTGTACAAGAAAGGCGATAATGCAATTCCATTCCGTTTCATAATTGATTTACGTGCAATTAATAGAGTTGTGGCTCCACAATTTCCAATTGTGCCTGATGTAACTACAATCCTAACCATAATTCCAGCTACAGCTACTTACTTCAGTGTGGTGGATCTAAAGAATGCTTTCTTTAGTATTACAAGGATAGTAGATAATTGTTCGCGTTCACCTTAGGGGGACGCTCTTTCACATTTACCTGTGCACCTCAAGGGTACACAGAGAGTCCTAGCATTTATAGTAGGGCTTTGAAAGAACAACTTGATACCCTTGAATTGCCCTCTACTTGTACATTGCTTCACTATGTTGATGACTTGCTTTTAGCTGCTGACTCTGAGAGTGCCTGTAAGGAGGGCACTGTGTTATTGCTTATCCATATAGCTAAGCATGGTCACAAAGCTTTGCTTAAAAAATGTCAATATTGTTGCCAGGAGGTCGCCTATTTAGGCTATCTCCTGTCAAAGGAGGGAAGAAGATTGACACCTGAAAGAACAAAACACATTTCTGGCATGTCTGTCCCAAATACACAGAAGGAAGTTAGAGCCTTGATAGGTATGGCTTCTTACTGTAGGTTGTGGATCCCAAATGTTTCACTAGTGATCAAACCGATGTTGGCTTTGAGGAAGAAGGGCATTTCTTCGCCATTGCCATGGAACGCGGAACACCAGCAATCATTTGACTTGCTTAAAACTGCATTATGCTCTGCACCAGTTTTGGGCACACCAAACTATGAAAAGGCCTTTGTGTTGTTTGTGTATGAATGTGATGGTTGTGCTTTGGCTGTATTAACACAGGAACATGGAGGGAAGAATAGGCCGTGCGGTTACTTTTCTTCTGCCCTTGATCCTGTAGCATGCACTTTGCCAAGATGTTTGCGAGCTGTCGCTGCTGCTGCTGCGTCTGTAAAACAGAGTGAGGGAATGGTCCTAGGCAGTGGTCGAAGTGTACGAAAAGAAGTAGTGGAACTATGTTCCCTGCTGGCCTGCACCTACTCTCCACAAACCCCATCACCACGTCCCCTCCCAAACACAATACACCCCACCCAAACACTTGCACCTGTTGGTTAAGGGAACGTTCAGTGCAGTGCACTGAAAGTGCAAGTTTCAACTTCTTCCTGCACATTTATTTTAAAACGAAACCATTCCGGAACGGTTTCTTTTTAAAATAAAAGTATAGGAGCTGTGAAGGGTAATTAAAAAAAGTATAGGAGCACTGCTCCCGACCGCTCCCGCTCACTTCGACAACTGGTCCTAGGCCATTGTCTAACCCTGATGGTGCCTCACTCTGTAGATGTTCTACTGAACCGAACTCAAACGCAACACCTCACTTCTGCATGGTTGACAAGATGTGAATTGATCTTGTTTGCTCCTCACATTCAAATTAAGAGGTGTTGTGTTCTTAATTTGGCTGAACTCTTACCTTTCCCGCAAGATACTACTTGCAGCGATGAAGAGTCACATGATTGTTTGTATACTACTGAACAAGAGACAAAGGGTAGAATTGATTTGAAAGACACTCCTTTGGATAATCCGCAAGGAGAGCTGTTTTGTGATGGCTCCTGCTTCAATCTTCTGGATGGTACATCCACATCTGCTTATGCAATCACCACATTAAGCACGGTTGTGGAAACTAAGAGAATCACGCATAATTCTGTGCAGGCCGCAGAGATTATAGCATTGACCCGAGCTTGTGAACTTTCCGAAGGGCTTGCAGTAAATGTAAATACTGACAGTCAGTATGCCTTTGGGGTGGTTCACAACTTTGGGAGACTTTGGTCAGAAAGAGGGTTCCTAACTTCACATGGCAGTAAAATCCAACACGGCTCCCTAATAGTACAACTACTCTCAGCGCTTGCACTCCCTACTCAGTTATCAGTTATGAAATGTGCAGCACATCGAAAGATTACAGATGATATAGGGAAAGGGAATGCTTTCGCTGATCAGATAGCTAGACAAACTGCTACCGATCCCCTTACGGAAATGTATGTTTCAAGGGAGACTGTAAATGCTTATGCAATGGATGAGGGTGTTGGGTCTGTACGGGATATCCTAGCTGATGCCACGTTAGAAGAATCCAAAAGGTGGGCTGAAGGCTTGGGGAAACTTGATGATGACGGGTGTTGGGTGGATATAGCGGAAGGGAAATGGCTACTCCCTGACGCGTATGTAATGATGATGGTCATCATGGTTCATGGTCCTACGCATGTCTGTGCCCAGAAGATGACAAAAATGTTAGAGAAAGTTTGGGTGAATGACAACATTTTGAAAATTACCCAGCGCTACGTCCAGGATTGCATGATTTGCCTACAACACAATGTGGGAAAGGGGACAGTAACTCCAAGGGGAAGTTTTGGGCCACCCTCTGTCCCCTTCGAAGTTATCCACTTTGACTTTATTGAAATGGAACAATGTGACAATAAAAAATATTAGCTGGTGGTTATCTGTGCTTTTATTAAATGGGTTGAGGCTTTCCGTGTTAAAGATGCTACAGCTATGACTACTGCAAAAACCATGTTAATGGAATACTTCCTGCGGTTTAGGCTACCAAGAGTTATCTGGTCAGACAATGGTCCACATTTTGTCGTTGCTGTAATTCTGCAGATATGTGCGGCGTTACAAATTGACAAACGGTTCCATTTGGCCAGACATGCTCAGAGCGCCGGGCTAGTAGAAAGACACAATGGTATGATTAAGAACAAGCTCGCTAAGATGTGTGCCGGCACCAAACTAAAATGGCCGGACACCTTACTGATCGTGTTATTATCTATGCGTGCAACCCCTCAAACTAAGACTGGGATCTCTCCATTTGAGGTGGTAATGGGGAGACCTGCCAATATTTGGAACCTTCCTAAATGCAATTCATTGAGAAATATTGAAAATGTATTGCTTTCAGATTATTGCAGCCAGTTGACTAAAAACCTGTATTTGATTTATCACCAGGTATGAGAAGCTTTACCTGTACGATACGAGGGCCCGGGCCACAGTAAACGGCCTGGAAGCTGAGTGCTCGTCAAAGCATTTGAGCGCTCTTCCTGCCTTGCGCCTCGCTGGCCTGGGCCATTCCAAGTCCTTTTGGTCACCCAAACAGTGGTGCGGGTCTCTGGGAGAAAGAACTGGATCCACGCGTCCCACGTCAAGAAACTTCCTCACCCTGTGCCACACGTTACAGAAGAAACAGACCCCCTCGCTAATACTGCAACCAATGATCCCAAAGCAGTAAGTAGCACTGAGAGTGTGTCGGAGAATCTCTCTGAGCCCGTGAGGCTTGGGGAAGCTGCCATTTTGTCGCCACACTCTCCAAAAGTTTTGCATCCGGAAACTGCTGCTTCAAATTCGGCATCTTCACTTGTTTCCGACATGTTGCTTCCAACGGGAAGTGACGACATATTGTTTCCAGATAAATCAGTACCGGGAAAAGAAAGGTACAATCTGCGTCCAAGACTTATGGCACGGTTTTGCTGTGCATGTGATTGACTTACGGCATGGTTCGGCTGTGCATTCGAAGAAGAAAAGGATCATCGAGGGCTTGTTTTTGCCCAAATCTGAGAAAGGGGATTCTGTTGGCTAGGGTTGTGGAAGGACTAAGAAGTCGCGCGGCCAGGAAGTCGCCAGCAACGAACATTGGGGTTACGTTTGAAGACTACAATGCCTGCCACCGCTACCGCTCGTATGGGACTTGTAAACGAGGTAGTGACCAACCGGGACAATTGACAAAATGCCTGGGCCCCAAAAACGTATTTCTGTGTTTTTATAATATTTGGGTTTATAATAGTCACTGTTTTAGGATTGTGGTACCTTGAGGAAATGCATCCTTTAGAATCCTTGTTGCCCACAGAAAGTATACCTGCTGTTCTTACTCCCTTTGTACATTTGCATACTCTGTCCCCCAGGGACTCCCAGCATAGACAAAGGTACCACAATAATACTCTACTACTTATCGTGAATGCTACGCATGACATTTTTAATAGATCCAACTGTTGGGTTTGCTCACATTTACCGCAACACGGGGATAAGGGGCTAGGTTGGTATATTCATCCTTTACCTTTGACAACTGCTTGTTATGCCTCTCTTAGAGCACTATTCTTTGGCTGCTGGAATGATAGCATCTCAGGGAACTTTGATGGCACCAATTTGAATAGTTTTGAGAAACGTGTTTTGACTCCCCTGGGATGCTCGCCTAACGTTGCTTCTATTAGGCCTTGTGATAAACTGTCTCGTCCTTTCCAATCTTTGATTTCCTTTAAGATGGCTCCAATAGGCAATAAGGATGCCATGCCTCCTTCTTACACTGTTAATCATAGCCCCGATTCAGTTTCTTTTTGCATACAGAGGAATGGAACTCAGTCAATGGGATATTTTCTAGGTTGTGCCAATTGTTGCAAATTTGACTGGGGAAAACAGACCTTTGTATGTAGGTGAACCTCTCTACTTTGTCTTCGGTAATGTAGCATTCCCATGGTTGCCCAGGGATTGGCAGGGAACCTGTTATTTAAGGATCCTGTTACCTGGGGTGTTTATAGCTAGTACAAAAGAATTTTCAAAGGATCGTCCACGGCGGGACGAGAAGGGAAGACACCCAAGCACAAATCTTGGGAGATATAGCAAAATCAGTTGTGCCATTTTGGGGGCAGATAGCGAATTCAGAGGATATCAGAAAACTAGCGAAAGTACTGGAGAGAACCGTCAACCATACCACGGACATACTCTCTAATATGACGTTAGAACAGAAGGCGATAAGACTAGTAGCACTTCAAAACCGGATGGCATTAGATGTCATTCTGGCTGAACGTGGAGTGTGTAAATTAGTGGGGTCTGCTTGCTGTGTTTTCATACCAGATTCCTCCCCAACCATCTTCATGGCAATACAGAATCTGCACATCCTTAGTTCAAATGTGCATGTACCCGAGGGAAACTGGGATCTTAGCGCTTGGTTCTGGGACTTCTTGCGATCTTGGGGTTGGAAGGTACTTTCATTCTTGCTGATTATTTTGGGAATCCTGTTGTTTCTTTGTTGCTGTATTCAGTGTCTATCTGGTATGTGTTCGATGCTAGGGGGGTGTTGCGCACAAGCGATAGGACATAAAGTGTATGCCCGAGATAAAACTTCCAAAGAATATGTGTTGAAAGAAATTTTAGCGAATGACCTAATGGCAATAGATATTTCCGACAGTGATTCAGGGTGCATGGATGATGATACATGCAGTTATTTGCAAGGAGATCCAAAGTAGTTTTAGCACTTGGCATAAGCCAAAAGGAGGGTTTGTCAAAAGTGAAATCATATCGTGCTTCCTATTGCAATAAATATATGTATATTGGCCTACACCAAGCTGCTTGAAAGTCGCTTGCGAAAGAATCTGTGTTGCAAGGTCCTGACTTTTAGATCAATGTAAGCCGCCATTTTAGGTCAATCTGCCATTTTAGGTTTGCTTTGTAAAGTCACCCTGTGAGTTAAAATGGTGGACGATGTCATTCCAAAAATACAATATGGCCGTCTTGACCTCTGTACATAGCTAATATGTAACTTGCCTGCAGGCCACCTGTTGAGGTCGTGAACTGAGACCTTGTCCTTCGTTGACCTGTGTGTAAGGGACTATTCGTGCAATGAAACTAAGCCACGAGTATACTATAAAGACAATGTATTCAAATATTGAACGAAGAACACTTGTTTAACCACATTGGGCCTCATTACGACTCAGGCGGTAAGGGTTTTACGGCGGCTTAAACAGCGCCGACCCTTACCGCCTGAGTACGAGGTACCTTAGCGCCATGGCGCACTTAACACCTGCTTTTAGCAGGTGTTAAAATCCATGGCGCTAAGGGACCATGGAGTTAACTACGCCACCGTAATTTACGGCGGCGTAATTAACGCCTTCCCCACTCCCATTATGCCCTATGGGGCAAAATTGGAATGGGGAAGGGAAAATGGGAAAATGGGGATTTACCGCCCCGCCAAGGTTGGAATGGGGCGGTAAGTCCGCCTACCACCATGGCGTAAACGTAGTTTACGCCATGGTGGTAAAGTCACGGCCCAGGCGGTAACTTACCGCCTCGGTCGTAATGAGGCCCATTGTATTAATGTTTTAGAAGACTTACATGAAAAATCCAAGAATACACAGTTGCCGTATAGGCTTGTTGAAACATGTATTAAAAGCAAACCAGTTATATGCGGATCTTTGAGACTTGGCATGAACCCTAGATCGGTGATGTATTAAGTGGAATATTAACCCGAAGTGGGGCTGGACATCGTGCTCACAAAATGTATAAAAAGACAATGCATTGTAATGTACATCATCTCTCACTGAACACATTGAACAACGCTGGAGTTCGTTGTGTTGTACTGAGGGCCGATAGCTATCTGATTTTACTCTGTTTTTGTAACTGGATTCAGTATAAAATAAAGTACTTTGTATGTTTCTTTGTAACCCGTGTTCGGTGTATTTCCTTTTGGGGTACTCAGCCTCGATATTTTGATTTTGTTTTCACAGAAGAGCCAGGATTTGAGCAGTTTCCTGAATAGTAGGTGGTTTCTTGTGTTGTGTATGTTCTTTGGTAGGTCATTCCAAGTTTTTGGTGTCTGGTGGGTGAAAGAAGATCCTCTGAGTTTTCTTTCATTGTAGGTTTTGATTCCCGGCAGATGTTGCTTGATCTGAGCGTTCTTGTTGGTTGGTGTAGGCGTAATTTGTCTCTCAGGAACTCAGCTCCTTTGTTGTGTATTGCTCTGTACGCGATGCACGTTGTTTTGAATGTTATTTGTTGTTTTATTGGTAGCCAATGTAGTGTTTTTAGCACAGGTGTGATGTGTTCTCTACGGGGTAGTTTGAGAAGCAATCTGGCTGCTGTGTTTTGTATGCGTTGTAGTTTTTTTAGAAGTCATTCAGGCATACCCAGGTAAAGGCTATTGGCGTAATCTACTCTGGACATGACAAGAGCGATGATGGTGTTTGTTTTGTTGGCGAATGACAGGAACGTAAGGATCCTTTTTGCCGTTCACAGGAGATAGAAGCATTTCTTGAGAAGAGCGTTTACTTGTGGCTCTAGAGTCATATTGTTGTCCAACAGGACCCCCAAGTTTTTTTACAATTGATGATGGTGCTGGGGATGTAACAAGTTCCCTTGGTCAGGACATGTAGTGGTTGTCTCCTCTGTTTCTTGTGACGATCATTATTTTTGTTTTGCCTGGGTTGATTTTGAGGTAGTTTGAGTCCATCCAGTTGAATACATCACAAAGGCAGTTCTCTAGTGTTGACTTTTCTTCTTGAGTGTCTTGTATTTTGAAGATTATTTGTGTGTCGTTAGCATAGTTGTAGCAGGTGAGGCTGTGTCATTTGATGATTTTGATTGGTTGAGATAGGTAGATGTTGAATAATAGTGAGGAGAAGGATGATCCATGTGGTAGTCCGCATTTGGAGTCACTTGGGTTGGATTTGAAAGGTTTCATCCATGTGGTTTCCGTTCTGTTGGTTAGGAAGGATTTGATCCACAGTAGGGCGGTGTCTGTTATTCCCAGTCCTTCTAATCTGGTTATGAGGATGTTGTGGTTAAATGTGTCAAATGCTGCTGATAGATCTACAAGTATCAAGGGAGTACTGTTGTCCGAGTCCGCATTTGTTTTTAGGTCATCCCATATTGACAGTAGGGCTGTTTCCGTTCATCTCATTGGTCTGAAGCCAACTTGTGCCTGGTCTAGTAGGTAGTACTCTTCTATGAATTCTTGGGTTGTTTTCTATATGTACGTTTCGAGCAGTTTGGCTATGTATGGGATTTTGGAGATGGGTCTGTAGTTGGAGAGGTCCTCTACGGTTCGTGTTGTATCTTTGAGTAGTGGCTTGATGTATGCTGATTTGAAGGAATGAAGTAATGTGGCACTTTCCCTGTCGAGATTGAGTGGTTGAGGACATTCCTGTGATATTCAATGGGAGTTCCTTGTTTAAGAATTGATTTACTTATATCCAGGAAGCAGGGGTCCTCGGGGGTACCTGAGTTGTTGCTTTGATTTACCAGTTTGATGATGGTCTCCACTGATATTTCAGGGAAGCTTCGTAGTTTGTTTGGATGTTCCTCATGAGGATAGGTGCAGTCCATAGTATGATCGACTGGTCTTCTTTGTATGGTTTGTTGGGTGGTGATGATTTTGTTTTTGGAATGGTCTTCTAGGTCATTGCATAGTTTCATCAAAGGAATTGGCGTATTGTTGCAGCCAGGTGCATTTTAATTTTTTTAATCATTTTGAAGAGTTCTTTTTGTGTGTTTGGTGCTTTGAAGATTCACTCGTCGTAGTATCTTCTCTTTGCTCTTTGTATTTCCTTTTTTATGAGCGGATATGTTGCAGAAGTTTTAGTTTATTCTCAGTGTCCTTTTTGATTCTCCAAACTAGTTCTAGTTTTCGTTTTTTCCTTATCATATTGCTGAGTAGTGGAGTGAACCATTATGTCATTGTTCTTTTGCGAGAAGGAGTGAAAGGTTTTTCTTTAGAGATGTTGTCTATGGTTGTTACAATCCAGTTGTGGAGTAGGGATACTTTTTTGTCCAGGTCAGCTTCTTCCATAAATGTTGGGTGCGGTTTGCTGAGATCCAGAAGTTCAGTTAGGTTTCAGTTGTGGATGGTTCTCCAGTTTCTTTGCATGGTTGTCAGTGGTTTGTCTTGTTGCTTGTTTATTGGAGTGGTCATTGTGATTATGAGTGGAATGATAAGGTGGTCGCTCCAGAGTATTTGAATTGGGGATGCCTTGTTGATGAGTTCTTTTCTGACAAAGATTGCATCAAGTGTATGCCCTGCCGAGTGGGTTGCTTCTTTGACTAGTTGTAGATTCATTGCTGCTAGTTGACTGGTTAGAGATTTTTGTGTGGTGGTGGTTTCTTCATTGAACCAGATGTTAAAATCTCTGAGGACAATCAGGTGATTATGTTTGATGGCTAGGATGGTGATTGCTTCTGTGAAGGTGTTTACGAAGGTTGCATCGTAGGTTGGTGGTCTGTATATCAGTATGAATTTCAGGTTTGTTTTGGGGTTTACTGATAAGCGTAGGATTAAGGATTCGCTTTTGTCGATGTTTAGTGGGTCTTCCAGTTTGATATCCAGGTGTTTGTTGTGGATAATTGCCAGTGAATCCCTCTTCTGGTTTTTCTGTTTGCTTGGAGGCATTTGAAGTTTTCAAGCAGGCAGTTGCTGAGGGTGATTTTGTAGTTGTCGTCTAGCCATGTTTCAGTTACAAATAAAATGTCGATACCTCTGTCACAGAGCAGATCGTATATTTCATTGGCATGTTTGGACATTGACCATGCTTTGATTAAATTGCAGTGGGTCTTTTTGGTGTGGTTTTGCTTATTAGTTGTTCCTTGTTTTGGTTTGCAGTTGCTCAGTCGCGGCACTTCTGCATTGACGTTGGTCGGATGAAGATCAGCGAAGGCTGCAACTTAATTGAAGCGGTCTGCTAGATTGATATCTTGGCTGTTCAATAGCGGTGATTCTCTACTGATGCCGGTTGGTTGAAGATCAGCCAAGTCTTCTTCTTCATTGAATTGGTCCGTTAGGTTGATGGATGGGTTGTTGGTTACTAGTACTCTGTCGTCTTGTTTGGTGTGTTGTGGCTTTTGATGATGCCCTTCTGTTCTTTTGATGGATGGGGTGAGTGGGTTGGAGTCTTCCCACACTTGTGGGGATCACATTTCCCCTGCATGTCTATATCCCAAGGCTTGCTTCTTTCTTGAAAGTCCTATCCCTGGCCACGGAGCATTCTGAAGCAACGTTCGATGGCCTGCTCCCACTTGGGGTGCAGCCAGCACTTTACTGATCTGAGAGTTCGGACTCATTTCCCTTTGCTTGTGGGGGGGCTAACGTTGTCTGTGGTGGGTACTTTAGGAAAACGCGGTTAAATAAATAAATACGCGGTTGCCTTCTCTAGAGGTAGCTATCACAGTAACACTAAGGTGTGATAGGCGTCCCCAGTAAGAAGAACCCGCCACGTGCTCACGTTCCTGCCCAGTACTGTACATGTACTCCAGTAAGAACAGAGCGCCCTAACCCTGCGCCAGCATACCGACCGTCCTGTGGGCAGTGGGCAGCAGCGCCACAGAGAGAGGGCCGCAAAGCACGGAATTCACGCGGCTCCCAGACAAGCCGTTCCAGTGGAGAGCAAATGCCCACCGATTCCCTTTGCGAAGTAACAAGGCCACACACAGCACATACTGCGCCGGTATCCGTCGTGTAATGAGAACCTAACGCCAAGTGAATGCCTTTGTCCAGGGGCGATGGCAGCATGTTGTGGGCGGAGGGCTGCCGTACTGTGTAAAAGGACAGCTCTGGGTTCTGGGTAGGGGGGTGTCTGTGAGTGCAAGGTTCAAGCCCGCAATGTGTGAACGCTGAAGTGTATCTATGGCGGGAGAGTGCTCGTTCGCCTTTCCCTTCCCACTCACAGTGTCGCACCCACTCTCCCCCCGCCTCCCGCTGTCTCCAGACTCCTAGCCCCGTGCCTACCTCTCACCCCAACTCTCTCTTGATGATCTCTCATTCACTCTCTCCCAGTCCCTCACTCTCCCTTCACCTCACACTCGCTTTCTATTCGTGGCCTCCTACTTCCTCTCTCCTCACCGCTGACTTTATCCCCATCCACGACCTCCCTTCCTCCCACTCTCTTCATTTTCCACTTCTAATCTACTCCTGCATCCGTCCCTTTCCCTCATCCTTGTCCCCTCCCTTAGCTGGCCGCTCCGCTGAGGTCGCATAGGGCTCCCTAGCTTCCTTGGCTCACCTTTGGTAGCGGGGGCTAAACCATCAAGGCCCTCTGGCTGCCCGCTCTGCTGAGGTCACATAAGGCTCCCTAACTTTCTTGGCTCACCTTTGGTAGCAGGGGCTGAACTATCAAGGCCCACGCTTCTGATAGGGAGCGTCTGGGCTGGCACTAGGGGATGCAATGCAGCCAGGATATTACCAGTGGCTAAATTAATGATTTCCTTGGTGTGGATTCGTAGCGCTGTAGACCTACTCGTAGGGGTCGATGCGGGAGCCTAAGTGCAGGGATGGAGGAGTGTGTGGGTAGGATGTGTCCCATGTAGATCGTGGTGGGCATCACAGGTGGTCAGGGCCTGCACTGTTCTCTGGTCATGCCGCTACTGTGTGAGTGCTGCTTCTAATGTGTGCCGCTGCAGGTGTGAAGGACGTAAGGTGCATGATTGAAGGCGTGGCTTTCGGGAAGGCATCGATGGCCGGTGGCAGGGTAGGGGGGCCTAGATATTAAGCAGATGGGGGCGGTCCTCAGGTCCCGGTGGTCTAATGTTCCGTGCAATACCCGGGTGTCCATGGCTATTTTCGAGGGTGAATGCCTTGTTTAATACATAATTCAAATAACAGACAGTGCAAAAGCGGCTCTGTAAAGGAAGACGGAAAGTCTCTGGATGAAACGGACCCAGAGTTCTGCCCCCAGAAGGATCAGCCTAGGCGAGGGCAACCTGTGCCCTGGCATTTCATGGGTGCCATGCTGTTCCATGTGAAAGGCTCTGCGCTGGCGGTTCAGCACCACGGACAGCGGTGCCTCTGTCCATGGTCCTGACGTCCCCCTCGATTTCAGCCTCGGGTGGCGGTGGAGGGCGCTCGCAGACTGGGGTGCAATGAAGAGTGCACCAGAGATCAGGCCATGGGCGACTGAAGTGGGTGCTCTCACAAGGCTGAAGCAGCACCCCTGGAAGCGAAGATTCCATTGTAGTATGGGTGCAGCAAGTGGCTGGCCCTTCCAGGCAGCTCTCTTCGCCAGTGCTTGGCAGGGCATGCCCGAGGCATAGGCAGTCTGTGCCGTGGCCCAGGGTCCCGCTGTCAGAAGGAGCCCCACAGGCACCAGTGCCTGCCTCAAATATACCCAGAATATTGGGGGGCTGTACAAACTCGCTGAGGCCACTGTGTCGCCTCCCAGGCCACGGTGTTGCCTCCCAACCTCCCAGGCCACGGTGTTGCCTCCCAACCTCCCATGCCAGGGGTTCGCCTCCCAAACTCCTGTGGCTCTCCAGAGACCAACACCCATTCCTAGCGCCCATCAGACGCTCCAGGCCCCTTAATGACTGTTTACCACTTTCTACAAGCAGAGTATTTAAAGTGGGGGCGATTTACAAGTGAATGCCCATTTAAGGGAGCATTGTTTTGAAGGAGATGTTTGTAATGTTTCTGTGTTAAAAAAAGAAAATAGGCATTTTCATTCTGAAAGGACACACACAGCACCAGTTTGCTGCCTAAAGCTACGCTCTCCTCCAGGTCAATTACAATATATCACACAGAACAGTTTTAAATCATCTCCATTGTTTTCAGAAGTTAATATTTAACGCAGCAAAAGCGTTTATTTTTTGTAGAATGAGATATTCTCATCACATCATATATGAATCTTGCATTTGTCAAACACTGGAACACAAACAAGTAACCTTTTCACACATTTCATGTTGTTATACGTCTTAAAAATACAAAGGTAATTTTTGGCAGTTTGCTGAATTGTATTCTGGTATTTGTAGTCTCCCAGTCAAGATGGGGGAATAATGCCACAATTGTACACTTTTTGCTTGACATATTTCTGAGCCTAGGGCCCTTTAAGAAAGTGCATATGTAATGGATGGGATCATACAGAATAACTCAAAGTCCAAAATCAGAAACAACTCAAGAAGATGGCAAAGTACTCTTTTTATTAACAATTATCTAAAACAGGGAGTTTACAACGAACATCAACGGATGTACGCCCAGTCTCTCAGCGATCGTCACACAAATCATAGCTTGTATATCAAAAAAGATGTCAGAGGTGACATCATACTACATGGCAATAATGATAAACCGATCAAGGGTCAGGATTGGCTAAGGGGAACATCTAAGGATACTTTTCTATAAGGACTAGGGGATTGTGGTTTGCTGCCCACTATCAGGTGGACAACATATGCCTACATCTAAACTATGTCATCTTCAGAAACATTAAATACACAGTTTCTCATTGGTCCTCCAACTATAACGCCCTTCGTTATATGGACTACTATAATTGGTTTGCACACTTGTGCCAGGTCTGGAACATTTGGTTCACTTAGCAGCATATAAGCCAAGAACTAGGTCCACAGAGATGTGGCATGACACTACCTCCCCACCCAATTAGCCCAGCATCTCTCATCACCAAAGCCTTCTGCCATTATATTGTCTTTGTACTTGGCCTTGCAGAGTACCCTTGTCTTTTAGAAAACACGGGAGTGAGGGCACTCACTATAGTGTTCTGGGACTCCAAGTTCGAACTCTATTTTCATCCTTGACTCACGTAACAGGAGACCACGATTTGGCCCATTTTGCAGGTTTTAAATGTCTTAAATCAATAAAACTTGACTCTCTTGGCGTTCTTTCTTTGCATCTTAACAAGGGATGATTCATCCTTTGCACGTTTGCCCATTTCCAGAATAGGTAGCAAACCTTGGCTGCGTCAGTCTTGACTCCAGGCCAGACAGTCTTGTCTTGCAGCTCCATGATTCTGTTTATTCTTGCTGCAACACAGCTTTTCCTTCCCGCTTCATTGGTCCTGGCTTACTAAATTCATGATACCGATGTCCGGGATCTATACAATGGCGGCTTCGCCTGTATTCTATTTACTACTCATAGCCACCTTCTATGATGACTTGGTCTATCTTGCGTTTCAGCATCTGTACATTTATTGAACGGTTGATTTTCTGCAGCACTTCGTGCATGTGTAATCTTCTTCTTTGTATTTAAAAGTTCACTTGATTCTTTACTTTGTCAGTAGTTTCTTTAGCATCCATACATTCTCTTCAGTCAGTATCTCGGAACAACGTACGTACCGCTTCGGGGATACATTCGGTAAGGTTGTCACAACGGGTATCGGTACCACAGCTGGTGTCAAACACGGCACAATCTCAGGTCTCCAACATATGGGGGGGAAGGAGGCTGGGATCTCCTGCAGAAGTATGCAGCTGCTCCTCTACATTTCTGTCAGGATTTATATATATAAGTGGGTACTTTACTGTGGTATGTGTACTTTTCAGAGCAATGCCAGAGGTTAAGATTCATCCTAAACTTTCCAGCCATCACCTCTTTTGTTTTGTGAAAGTCACCTCGAGTCGGGCAGTATGCCCAGACGTGGCTCCCGTGCCGGCTGGGCCTAGCGACCCAAGCTACTCCTCACTGATGAGGTCCAACAAGGCCAAAACATGTTTGGGGATGCTTGTGGTCTCGTGCAGAAGTGAAGTGACCTAGCAGTTTGGGCTGGACTGCCCCTTTTGGGGTGGGACCAAGCCTGATTTGCATATGGTATTTCTCCTTTATTAATGGCTTGGCAGGCAAAGAACGATGGAGGTTTTCCCAGAGCAATGTCAGAGGTTAAGATTAATTCTAAACTTTCCATCCATCAACTCTTTTGTTTTGTGAAAGTCACCCCAAGTGGGACGAGTATGCCCAGACGTGTGAAGAGGAAGTGCCAAGCACCATCCACACTCCAGCCGCCCCCTTCGAAGTACCATGTACGTTCATGCCAAAATATGTGACGTATGGAGAACAGATAAACCAGAAGATAAACCAGAAGAGAGCCGCATTTGGGCTCTGCCCAGTGCCTATCAGAAGAACAGCACCTATTGAAGTACCGACACCTAAGTAAGGTACCCATTGAGAAAACCATATCTACAGGCAAGATAAAATGACGGTTGTCAGAATGCAATACCCGAAGAAGCCAAGAAGATACTAAAGGAAGAGAAATGGTGACCAACATATAACAAATGAAAGACTCTGGGAAATTCAAATGGCCCGAGATTTGTCCCTTTAGTAAGGCTTACGACTGTTTCCAAACAAGAGAATCTCGTGGCTCCCCTGTGGGCCCTCCTTAACCATGAAATTCACCAAATTGATGACCACATTAGCAAACAAACCAATTATGCCATTGGGTAATACATATACTTTTAATATTTTATTAAATTGACATTTGTATGAACATATTCATATGATTATAAAATACAGTGAAAAACACTGAACTATTAAAAACACATATAACATTTCATTTCAATTATATAAATTACAAAGTGCAACTAAACCGTAAATCAAAACACTCTAAAAACCCTATATCACAAACCTTTATCATAAATGACTGGTTGTTTGTACAAAATAAGAAGACCCTATAAAGTGATAAACACTCCCAATAAATACCAAAGACAGTCCTATTGTAGGGGGTACTCTCTTTCAACACCTTATGTCCTTATTCAGTGAATCCGCATCAATACTGTTATGCGGTTCTCAACCTTTGGTGACCTCATGAGAAATCGAACTGATGCACATATAGAAGATATAATGACCTAAGAATACTGACAAAGGGACGAAATACCATGGATAAGTGACATATTGAGCCTAAGGTGAAACAGTTGATGTCAAGATGAAGAAACTTATGCCATATGCACAATGAAGATATTCAGTTAGTTTAAACATGTACAGATGCAGAAAACTGCAGGAAGCAAAGAAATCGTGAAGCTTGCTTATGCTTGGCAGTAAATAGATTGCGGCAAGCGCCAACTATACATATAGAGATACCTCAAAAGCACTTTATAGATGAGTGAAAATCAACTACGCACATGAGCAGAATGGAACAGAGGTTACTAAAGATCTCAAGAGGAGAGTGTTGCAGCAAACAAATCGAGAATTAAGACGCAGAGAAACCCAGCTGAAGGTAACCAGGCCAAGAAGCCAAGGTCGTATCGGGCTGAGAAAGGCCAACAGTGGATACAATTAAAGAGAAAAGAACAGAGTATCCTGTTCAGAAAGGTCAAGGTAAGCCACAGGTGGTAGAAGACTGGCAGAATTAAATCAAATACACTAAATTGCATGAAGAAGAGGTCAATTTCACAGTGTCCTAATCACGTGACAAGACAGGCAGGAAGGGATGAGACTTGCACACCTATGCATGGATCCCCGCCATACCCATAATCCTTAACTTTCTCAGACCAAGAAGCAGACTCAAGGCCAAATTACAAAGAAGTAATTGACACATGACCACTGAGGTGATGATTGGAAGATAATTGGAGGGAAGCTGGGGTGCAGACAAACTCTCTGCACCTGGCTGGTTGTTCGGCATACTGCTAGACATGCGTGGAAAAGTAGGAGTGGGGTTGATGCCAACCCAATCATAGTAGACCATGTAATCTAGGATCCTATAGTAAGTAGAACCAATGAGACGTCATACATTTAATGACGTTTACAGTGGCCATTTTGAAGGAAGGGCTGAGTTGCCCCACCTGCATTTGATTATCCAATCCCCTCACACTGTTACCATATACAGTTATAGTACCTATGTTAAAGTTACCTTCCTATAACCAATCACGTTGCATGTTAGGTTTTTAAGATTACGCGTTAGTGATTACGAATTTTTTCATATAAATACTGTGTTTTTTCTGAAATTAAGTGGAGTTTAAGCTAGAAGGAAGATCGAGCGGTTGCTGTTGTTCATTGAAGTCCCCGTTTTTTTTACTTGTCATTAAGTAGACTCCCTTTGCCAAACTATTGAGTTGTCATCATTATTTGGTGCAAAAGTACGAATCTGCATCCCCATCTATCTCAAGGGTGCTGCTACTCTTCTGAAAGCGCTGTATGGAGACCCCTCAGTCACATGGGCTGGCTGGGGTCCATCCAGTTCACTTGGTAGCAGAGGATGGTTAGATTAGATAAGACACCTATTGACCATCGACATAAGTAACTTCGGGTCCTCGGCAATATCACGAGTCCTTTGCCATCCAGCTGAAAGAATGAGAAGCTCCCCGTAGATAGTGGCTAGTTTAATTAAAAACCCTGCAGGCTAGGTGTGAAGGGTCCTTTGCTTTCCCCCAAGAACCACTTCCCACTTCTACGAGCAGCTGATCGAACGAGCGGCACAGAAAGGAGGTAACAAAGGCAGTGATCCCGAGCATCCGGAGAGGAAAAACATGCGAACGGTGAGTGAAAAAGACTGAATGCTTTGGCAAAAAGTTGCATGCCTTAAAAACAAGTAAAGGGAAGGTAACGGAGGGAGGTTGGACAGAAATAGCGTCAGCATAAGAGTATAATGTATATGTAAGAGGAAAATATTTTCTCGAGGGTGGCCGAGCAATATAGAGAGATACCGGGAGTGACCGAGATAAGAGTGTACTCCCATTTTCCTAGGTTTTAAAGAGCATTAGAAGAAGCCTTCATTTAAGATCCTGAATTGATAGGATGACGTAGAAGACCAGATCGATTAAAGCCGATCTGAAAAGAAATGGGCTTAAATTCCATGTTGCAATACAAATTAGGGGCAGAATGCATCTGAGGAAGCAGATGGCATGATATTTGTGTAGCCGGCCAGAGTCTGTCTGTCTGCTTTCTGTGTTTAGATCTATGATGTCATAAGGTAAAAAACATTTTTTTAAATAGCATGAAAATTGCACAATTGTAATGATATGATGTTGCATGGCATGGATTGATTGTTGTAGTTAACAAAAGTAAAAGTGAAATTATTGTTGAAAACTGGATTGGAGCTTGAGACGATTGGTGCTCGCTCATATTGTTGATCTTGTTTGTGAAACGTAAAGCATAACAAAGTGTTATATAAGGAGAGGATAAACAGGTTAAGCATGGAAGACATTACCCCATTGGCACACTTTTGAAAACAGCTGCCGACGCTTGCACCTAAACTTAAACAGTACAGTGCAGAATGGGTTAAAGGGACCCCAAACAAAATATTTATGCCATGGCCACAAGGCGGATCGCTATCTAAAATGGTCCTGCAGCAGATGATGACATATTTGCACGCCACGTATACTGACAAAAGGTCAGACAGACGCCTAGCTAGTTTAGAACTTTGGAAAATGTACCAACAAGAAAAAGAGGAGGAGCCACCATTTGATTGGATACTGAATATATGCACAAAGGGGGGTATAGCAACCCGTCATATGAGTCGGCTACGCAAGGTAGTCACAAAAGCCAAGAGAAGGACAGAGAAAGGGATATCACCTCCAAAGTCCCGAAGGACACGGAGAGACACGAGAAAGAAAAAGGAGATCAAGCACAAGCAAGTACATATCAAGCTATGGAAAGAGAGGTAAAGAGATGTAAAGGAGACGAGGATAGGACTGATGAGATGGCATTCACACAGAACAAATGGATGGAAGGTGAGCTTTTATTGAAACTCAATGGTAAAGGCATTAAGGATATGAGACAAAGGGGAGAACAAGATGAATTGGAAAGGGAAGAGAAGGAAAAGGAAAAACTATTGAGAGACGAAGGGGCTAAGAAAAAAGATAGGCAGAAACAAAAGCAGTTATATCGTGATGAGCAGGTCAGAAAACAGGAAAAGGAGGAGGAACAAAGAAAACGCGATCATAAGCATAGAACAGCTGATGATCAAGATAGACAAGAACAGAGCAGAATAGAAGAGGAACAAAAAATACAGCAGACGTGAATAAAAAAGATGAAGAGATGAGGAAATGAGAAGGGCAAATGAACGAAGAGATGTGAGGAAGCAAGAGGAAGACAGGGTCAGAGAGGAAGCAAGGAAGCATAGAGAGTTTGAAGATGACATAGAATGCAAGCAAAGAACGAGAGCGCGGGATCTCGAATATCTGGAAAGAGAGGTTAAAAAACCTGATCCAGTAGTAGACTGGGAAAATATAGAACAATTCTTTCCTAAGTACGATTCAGTACCAGGCACATCTAGAGCAAATATGGAAGATTACTTCGACACCAGAAGCATCAGAGAGAGACGATCGATAAAATATACGATGAGATGGGGCTAGAAAAGGTACCCCAAAGGGAAGGAAAGGATGAGTGTCTTGAGAGTACTTAGTTGTACGATACTGAGGACGCCTCCTGAAGTAGCAGAAATAGAGAGCTGTCCTTAGATAGGCGGACTCTAAATAGAAATGTGAGGATGAGAGAAGTTGCACGAGTTTGGCACAGACAATATCGGACGCAGAAACAATGTGAAGAAAGAGAAGACGAGAGAAGATGCAAAAGACGCTTCTTTAGGGGAAAGGGAATAAGATGGTCAGATTATAGTGGGTCTGCACCTAAGGCATCAGAGTTAGCCATACAATCAGATCGGCATGAAGGAGTAACATACGGTCAGAGGGGAGTGTCTCCACCAGCCTATGTCAGCAGATTACGGACATTGCCAAGTAGACGGGGATGCAGGAATATTACCCCTGTGGTGGACAGAAAAATTATGAGAGAGGAAAAGGAGTGCCATGTGTCACAGTTCCCCTTACTAGAAAAAGGAGGAGCGAGGACACAATATATACCTTGGCTATAGATGGATAGAGAAAACTGGAACAATAAGCTCCCAATGTTGACATCGGGAGACGGAAAATGGATACATGAGTTAGAAAAAATGACAGGAGGGAACACGTTAGCTATAGGGAATATTAAGGGTCTTTTAATCGCAATACTTGGTGATAGAGTTGATGATGTGTGGACACGTGCAGGTTACTCTGGAATGACTATAGTTAATACCGCGCATGACGGAGCGCCATTTAACAATTGCAGAACCGCTATGAGAAAGCGCTTTGAGTATTTAAAGCACTTTGGAAGCCTCATAGAATGATGCTGGCACAAAAAAATCCAGAATATTTTAATGACGACATGGAAAAGGTGCCCGTCTCAGTATGGACTACAGGCCCTTATGACGTAGGATTACTGAAAGGAGTCGGACGAGTGAAGATTAAATTGAAACCAGGAGCAATTTTACCAAAAACACGACAGTATCCCATGTCTAGGGAAGCAGATAAAGGGATTTTTACGTCAATTTCTGCCATGATGGAGCAGGGCATTTTAGTGACGTCAGAGTCGTCATGCAATAATTCGGTTTAACCGATTAAAAAAATCAAAGGGAGGGTCTTGGCATTTAATCCAACATTTATGACCAATAAACCAGAAAGTCGAGGCAGAGTTCCCTCTAGTCCTGAACCGGTCCACGATCCTATGTAATATACCCGTTGAAGCAAGGTATTTCACAGTGATTGACTTGAAAAATGCATTTTTCTCCATCCCATTGAAAAAAGCAATATTGCATTAGAGAGTGTTGTCTTGCAATATGTGGATGACATTCTAATTTGCAGCACGATGGAGGAAAAGTGCAGACACGATTCTATTCAGCTATTGACTATACTGGCTGAGAAAGGATATAAAGTTGACAAAGAGAAGTTACAACATTGTCAACAAGAAGTGCTGTACATCGGCCAGCTGATCTCACATGAAGGGAAAAATGTTACCCCTGAAAGAGGTGAAGCCATTGCAAAGACAGCCAAGCCACACACGATAAAACAAATGCAGAGTTTTCTAGGATTATGTAATCATGTCAGGGCATGGGTCTTTGACTACAGTTCTTACACCAGGCCCTTCTTACAAGCCTTAAAGAAGGCACAGGCAATGAAAGAAAAAATGGTGTGGACCGGAACCATGGAAGAAGGGTTTATTGAACTAAAAAAGGCCATTTGCACAGCACCAGTTTTAGGGATTCCCAATTATGCAGAGGAATTTTACCTGTTTTCACACACAAATGGCAGTTTTATGACAGCAGTACTCACACAGAAAACCATGTTGGGGTACAAGCCCCTTGCACACTACAGTGGGAATTTAGACCCAGTGATGAGGGGTGACTTCCCGTGCGAAAAAAGTTTGGCTGTTGCAGAGGTCGCCATAGAGAAGGCTACAACCATTGTGATGGGATGCCCAATGACATTATTTGTCGAGCATGCATTATTTGCCATTTTAGAGAAACCAAAAGGCACATTGACATCTCAGAGAGCTTCTGCTCATGAAGGTGTCATATCAACTACAACAATTAAAATAGTTTGATGCAAAATAGTGAACCTAGCTATGTTTATAGCAGAGCCAGTCACTGAAGGAGAGCCAATACATGATTGTGCGAACTATGAAGAATTTTATGATGAGATTCACAGAGTGAAGGAAAATGCATTGGCTGAGGGAGGCATTGTCTTCGTTGATGGGTCTTCGAGGATCGATCAAAATGATGGACAGAGATATACAGGTGCCGCTGTGGTTAAGCACATGGCAAATGGGGAATTTCAAGTACTTAGAATCACACGGTTACCCTCACATTATTCAGCACAATCTGCAGAATTACTGGTGTTGATACTCGCACTCGAGAATCATGCAGACCAGGAAGTGACAGTGTACAGTAACTCCGCCTATGTGACGTCAACAGTGCACGGAGGCCTAGCGCACCGGAAACGGAGGGGATACCTCTGAGTGGACGGCATGCCAGTGCAGCACGCAGCCTTATTGGACAGGCTCATTAAGGCACTAGAAATCCCAGTGGGAATAGCGATCGTGAAATGCATCACCCACACAAAAGGGACAGATTTTATCTCACGTGGAAATCAAGTAGCAGACACTGAAGCCAAGCGTGTGGCAACCAAAGACAAAATAATCATGAGTGTGGAAATAATTGATGTGCATGAGAGAATGATTGTTGCACGAAGTGAGCCGGAAAGGCTATAGCAATATGGTAAAAACTCAGTTAATGGAGCCCTAAGGAGAAGCGCCACAGGAAGAGAAGAACTCATGGAAGCGATGAGGGTGTTCTTTAAACCCCTCTGAGTTCTTGTGATGACAAGACAGCACTGGTAAACCGGTGATGCCTATAGCCTTATTGAAGATAGAACTGGAACAGTTACAATATCCAGTGCACATGAGAAAGGAGAATCTAGCAGAAACACTTGCCAAAGACTGGTTCATACCGAACTTGGCAGAACACGTTGCATTTTTTTATGGTAAACTGTATAATTTGTCAGCAGTTCACGGCTGGGCATACACTACGTGTGATTAGAGGAGTTATCCCAAGGCCTAATGGGCCTTTTCAGCACTTGCATATCGATTATGTCGATTTGATTCAAGTATGTAACAGGTACAGGTATCTAATTGTTGTGGTGTGTCCATTCTCTAGATGGATAGAAGCAGGTCCATGTACACACCCAGACTCTACCTGTGCGGCCAAATTCCTAGTGAGGGAGGTGTTTCCCAGATAGGGAGTGTGTGACGTAATGTGGTCAGACAATGGTCCTCATTGTGTTAATGCAGTATTTGAACAGATTAGCTTGTTGCTTGGTATAAAGCACAGGTTTTCTTCAGCGTATCATCCTCA
The DNA here is from genome assembly GCF_040938575.1 of Ambystoma mexicanum. Classification (NCBI taxonomy): domain Eukaryota; kingdom Metazoa; phylum Chordata; class Amphibia; order Caudata; family Ambystomatidae; genus Ambystoma; species Ambystoma mexicanum. The sequence goes on along the minus strand of NC_090929.1, from coordinate 56,551,826 downwards.
AAGGAATGGGATATGCGAGAAGCTCAATAGCTTGTTAAAGGAACAGATAGCCAAGTTGAAGCTTACTCTGAAGAAGCAGTGGCTGCACTGTCTTCCACTGGCACTATATGCACTCAGAAACCAGCCTGGTTCTGACCTCCATCTCACGCCGCACAAAATCGTGATGGGCAGAAGGATGTGAATGCCATTAACACCTCAAAATAGAGCAAGGTGTGATGCCCAGCTAACAGGAGAAGTGTTAGGATAGGAAATGCAAAATTACTTGAATTGCATGACATCTTGCCTTACTGTAATTTCAGCACAGCTGCAGTGACGACAAGAAGGGTGCAGGGCAGCACGGAACACAGAAGGAGATACTGCAACAGACATAATTCCAGAACTACATGTTCCTCCAATATTCCCTGAGGACACGGTCCTGGTGAGAAATCACACGAGAAAAAAGTGGGACGAGCCAAGGTTCAATGGCCCATTTAGAGTGGAGGACGTCACACTCTCAGCAGTCAAGTTTCGGGGAAGAAGAGCTTGGATCTTCTTGGGCAACATCAAGCCATACATCGGAGAAATCCCTCTGCCTGCACCCCACAGCGGAGAGACTTCAGACAACGGGGAAGAACCACAGCACGTTCAGACAAGGTCCATGACGAGGAAGAAGGACGCATGTACAGCCAAGTAAAAGACAAAGAACTATTGTGCAAAATTGTGGCTTAGATCTGGACACTTCCTTTGAGGAAAATAAGGGAAGAAGGACATAAAAACACGGACACTCTGTGCATCCTAGTTGCAGGGTGAAGAAGAAGAATTGCACGTATAAGCCACGAAATAGCTTGTTGATTTTGAACTTTGGACTGAGGCACACTGAAGCCTTGATAACGAAAAGATATGCCAAATTTTGATCGAGGATACATAAATTGGAAGAGAATACAGTATCCTGATTCTTTCGACACAGAATCCCTATTTGGACTTACTTATGGTGTCACGCAATAGTGACCTCACCAAACACATTCTGATCTATTTCGAGTTAGTATTGAGGTCATATTGTCATTGGTTGGAAGGCTCACGAGCATGACAGAGTTTCTTCAAGATCCTGAAAACGAAAAGACAATAAGGAAGCCGCTCAATGTGATTGCAGAGCATTTTCTTTTGTTCCCGGAGAACAAAGAGGACAAGACAAATGTCCCTGTCACATATATAATAGCAGAATAGCCAGTAATGTATTTTTTGCTTAATTGAAGACTTTCCAGAGCTTATGGGGAGACATGCCAATGTCAACTTCCTCACTTTCATCAAAGACCTAGCGAACACTACACAGCTGAGTATGCTCCTGCATAGAATCGCGATGCAGGTCTACCTTTCTAGTCAGCATCAGAATCATAGGAGAAGAGTGTAAACTTTCCTTCGAGGGACAGATCGTGAAGGTGTTGCCAAGGACTTCACTTTTGGTTATGCTGAAAGGAACCAACATGTCATCTTCAATGAAACAGATTAGAGGCATAGATTGGGAATTGGTCTACAAGGAACATGTAAATTAAAACTTACTGAACTTATTGACTCATTTGGAACTTTCGTTAATAGAAAAAGAACTGTTTCCAGAGACAGTCTATTATTCGGACAAAGAGGATAATCAGTTCAGCACTCGTGACCTGCAAGCAGAGGCAGCAGAATCCAGATAAAGTGGCAATGTTTAGCATGCATTAAAGAGTTAGTTTTGCTTCTTTAGAGGATCGAGATGGGAAACCAGAGCAGCAACATTGTGCTCCCTCAGGAGGAGAGACATTCATATTGGCCCAGGAACAATTGCTGCAAATTACCCTACCAAAGTATCATTTACACATGCATTGTATTCATTATCATATTACTGTCATTGACGATTAAGACTTCATTTTTCATTGGTGCCAAGAGCGTTCAGGTTCCCGTGCACCCACCTAATGATGTACGCATGAAGCATAAAAAGGTACCCAGACCTTACATAGTCATTCCAGTTCCTAGAAAGAATTATAGAGTGACAGAACTTGAGATGGATGTGATAAACAATGACACACACGCAACTCTTGTGATAACAGATTAATTGAAAAGCCGGAGACACGGTTGGCAAAGTAAACCTGAGAAAGGGTTGATGAAGTATACACGTACTTAGTTAATGAGTACATACACACCTGGTCTAGTGTCAATGACTGCAGAATCACATTCAAGAAAATGGGGAGAGTTTGGACAGAGCTCAACAAGATGTTTTTACCAAAGGGTGTTATAAGACACATGGAAAAGGAACTTTTAAGGAAACAAAAGACTCTATAGAATGAACAAACAGAGACAGCAATGACGAGCACGCCTGATCCAGTGATGAAAGGGTCAAGCTTAGGTCCTGCAATACAATCACGTGCAGAGATAATAGCAGAATCAATATGGAGGTTCATAACCAAAAAGATACAGGAGGACAAGGAAAGACTTACTGGACATTATCCTACAAGAATAATACATGAGGACACGCCCAGATCATTGATGGAGATACCTGAGAATCCTCCAGCAAGAAGAAGCTATACGGATGTGTTCAAGGATGTGGTTTTAGCAAACTACAGAAAGACTTTAAGAATTAGAAGAAGCACAGAAGAAGACAATGGCCCTCATTACGACCCTGGCGGATTTTTTCCGCCATCGGCGGACTTTTCCGCCATGGCGCAAAGTCCCTTTACGCCATGGCGGATGGCGGACTTACCGCCCCATTCCGAGGTTGGCGGGGCGGTAAGTCCCCATTGTCCCATTTACCCTTCCCCATTCCCATTTCGGCCCCATAGGGCTCAATGGGAGTGGGGAAGGAGTTAATTACGCCACCGTAAATTACGGTGGCGTAATTAACGCCGAGTTCCCATAGCGCCATGGATTTTTACGCCCGCAAAAAGCGGGCGGAAAAATGTCCATGGCGCTCTGGAAACTCGTAGTTGGCGGTAAGGGGTCGGCGCAGCTAACGCTGGCGTAAACCCCTTACCGCCAGGGTCGTAATGAGGGCCAATAACAAATTGAACGATTACCTGGACAGCACAGCACACATGGGAAACAACATATGGTACCAGAATATGAAGGAAGTTGGAAGACGAACTTTAGAGGAAGAATGCTTTCTTTGTGCACTCCTACCTTACAGCCTGGGGAAGTCAAAAATCTTTGTAGCTGTAGAAATAGATGTGCAGACAGCACACTGTCTCTCACATATAGCAATGTGCAAGATCAGAGGTCAGTTCATGGGAAGTCATGCTTCTCTCAAATGAAAAAACAGATCCAGATGAAGATGATTATGTTCAAGACATGAATACAAGAAACAGTGCCAAAACAAATAACGTGGTGATCAGATATGAAAAACCTGGATTAAAAGGAGCACAGATCAGAAGAGAAGTAAACAAGAAATAAGAGACTGCAGTAAAAACTCCAGAAGAAGCTTGAAGATGGAAGAGCAGAAGTCAAATGCAAATCTGGGGAACAGTGCTTTCACCAGACGGATGGGAGAAAGCAGTAGTGATCTGCAGAGCATGGGTAGTGATTGGTTGTTACCAGACTACCATTGACATAGTGCAAAATGGATGCGAGCCATTATGGCCAAAGCTTGCTAAACTATTGACATGGGTCGAGGACAGAGGAGGACCCTTGCAGATAATTCCATTGGAGAGTCCAAATTTCTGCTTCAGAAATAATGGCACAAGAAAACTGGGAGAGAATCAGATTTGTGGTTGAGTCTTTGACATCCCAGGAATGGTACATGGTACTGCAGTGATCATGAATCATTATTGGGCATGTGCATCCAAAGCATACATGAGATTGACGAAGAATTGGGGAGGTATATGAACATTGGTGAATGTCCATGTTCCAGCGTTGGTGATTCCAAAAAGTGATCTGAATACTGACAGTTTCCCGAAAGCAGAAATGGAGCTTATGAAAAGAAAGAAGAGGAAAAATTATTTCTCAGAAAAATCCATAGAAGCTTTCGATGCTATCCCGTATGAACATAGACTGTTCAGTCAGACTTCTTCAGTATTCGCCTTTATCTTGATGCCAAGAGTTCAGGTTGGAGCAAACACTAGATGGTTGCAGATAACCAGAGGGGAGTTATTGCAGACCATCAACACGACCATAAAAGGATTGAATGAAATTAAGGAAGAGTTAAGAGCAATCGGACTAATGATACAGCAGAACAGATATGTCCTTGACATGGTCACATCCATGGATGGAGGTATTTGTGCAAAAATTGGAGAATAATGTTGCACAACAGAAGATAAGGTATGCTGACAAAACTACAGACTCAGATGATAGATGAAGTTGACAAAGTCGACAATGACAGTTGGTTTGGATCATTGTTTTCATAGGTTCCTCAATGGATGACAGATGCATCCAAGTTCCTAGGAGCCCTGTTGGTGATGATATTGCTTGGATTCTGTGTAATCAAGCTAATAATCTCTCAGCGCCAGAAAACTGTAAAAAAAAAAGTCCGTAGGGATGAAAATCATGATTGATGTTGAGTTAGGATGGAAGCCTAAGGACCTGACTAATGAAGAAATAAGAGACTTTGTGAAGGCCAGCATTTATGCACCAGAAGGAACAAAGTTTCGGTATCCGAAGAAACATAGTAAATATGTGGGAAAATTGATCTATTGCAACCCAAGTGGAGAATGTCAACTAATGACATGGAACAAATATGAGCACGTAAGAACAGCAGGATGTTTGAAGGGAGTCATAAAGATATGGACCCCAAAGGAACATTTCTGCAGACTTAGATGTCTAGATCCCAAGGATGAAAGAAAAGTGAATGCAAAGAAAGAAGTGAGAGTGGTTGATGAATTTCCCAGAGGGGGGAGTGAAGAGGAAGTGCCAAGCACCATCCACACTCCAGCTTACCCCTTCGAAATACCAGGTACGTTCATGCCAAAATATGTGACGTATGGAGACCAGATAAACCAGAAGAGAGCCATAGTTGGGCTCTGCCCAGTGCCTATCAGAATAACAGCACCTATTGAAGTACCTGAAGAAAACCTGGACAGTAAGGTACCCATTGAGAAAACCATATCTACAGGCAAGACAAAATGACGGTTGGCAGAATGTAATACCCGAAGAAGCCAAGAAGATACTAAAGGAAGATGACTGGTGATGTCATGAGAAATCGGACTGATGCACATATAGAAGAAATAATAACCTAAGAATACTGACAAAGAGACGAAATACCATGGATAAGTGACATCTTGAGCCTAAGGTGAACCAGTTGATGTCAAGATGAAGAAACGTATGCCATATGCACAATGAAGATATTCAGTTAGTTTAAACGTGTACAGATGCAGAAAACTGCAGGAAGCAAAGAAATCGTGAAGCTTGCTTATGCTTGGTAGTAAAATAGATTGCAGCAAGTGCCAACTATACATGTATACATACCTCAAAAGCACTTTATAGATGAGTAAAAATCCACTACGCGCATGAGCAGAATGGAACAGAGGTTACTAAAGTTCTCAAGAGGACAGTGTTGCAGCAAACAAATCGAGAATTAGGATGGAGAGAAACCCAGTTGAATGTAAGGATGCCAAGAAGCCAAGGTCGTATCGGCCTGAGAAAGGCCAACAGTGGATACAATTAAAGAGAAAAGAACAGAGTATCCTGTTTTTAAAGGTCAAGATAACCCACAGATAGTAGAAGAGTGGCAGAATTAAATCAAATACACGAAATTGCATGAAGAAGAGGTCAATTTCACAGTGTCCTGATCACATGACAAGGCAGGCAAGAAGGGATGAGACTTTCACACCTACGCATGCATCCCTGACATACCCATAATCCTTAAACTGTATCAGACCAAGAAGCAGACTCGAGGCCAAACTACAAAGCAGTAATTGACACATGACCACTGTGGTGATGTCTGATTGTAACATAATTTGAGGGAAGCTGGGGTTCAGACAAACTCCCTGCACCTGGCTGGTTGTTCGGCATACTGCTAGACGTGAGTGGAAAAGTATGAGTGGGGTTGATGCCAACCCAATCATAGTGGACCGTGTAATCTAGGGTCCTATAGTAAGTAGAAACAATGAGATGTCGTACTTTTAGTGACATTTACAGTGGCCATTTTGAAAGAAGGGCTTAGTTGCCCCACCTGACATTGATTATCCAATCCCCTCACACTGTTACCATATACAGTTATAGTACCTATGTTAAAGTTACCTTCCTATAACCAATCACTTTGCATGTTAGGTTTTTAAGATTACACGTCAGTGATGATGTGTTTTTTTATATAAATACTGTGTTTTTTCTAAATTTAAGTGGAGTTTAAGCAAGAAGGAAGATCGAGCGGTTGCTGATGTTCATTGAACTCCCTGTTTTCTGTACTGGTCATTAAACGGACTCCCTTTGCCAAACAATTGAGTTGTCATTATTATTTGGTGCAAGAGTACAAATCTGCACCCCCATCTATCTCGAGGGTTCTGCTGCTACTCATCTTAAAGGGCTATTTGGAGACCCCCAGTCACATGGGACGGCTGGGGTCCATCCAGTTCACGTGGGTCCCGTGCCTGCTGGCCCTAGTGACCCAAGCTACTCCTCACTGATGAGGCCCAACAAGGCCAATACATGTTTGGGGATGCTGGTAGTCTTGTGCAGAAGGGGTGTGACCTAGCAGTTTGGGCTGGATTACTCCTTCTAGGGTGGGATCAAGCCTGATTTGCATTTGGTCTTTCTTTATTTGTAATGGCTTGGCAGGCGAAGATTAATTCAAAACCTTCCAGTCATCACTTCTTTTGTTTTGCTTTGATGCTTACTTTTCAAGTCATCTTCATAAAGCAGAGTATTGTTGAAACCCAGACATGGGGTTGAGGAGGGGAAATGATGAGAACGCAATTGAGTCCTGAACATTTGCGCAGGATGTGACAAGGTAGGTTACAAACCTGGAGACTGCTTCCGTTATTTTCCCTGATTGTGGCCATGTGCTGCTTTTCAGGGCACAAGTAAAGGATACATGTGTGTGGACAGCAACATTTTCAGAGGGCAGATGCAACCATCTTGGGTGTTTTTGAGGTCAGCAAGGTTGCTCAAGCATTTGGCTACCAGGATGTCACCCAGCTTGTATTGGGATTTTGTTTTCCAGGGAATATTTCACTACAAATTGCTCAGCTTAAGAGGTAAGCACCTTTTATACTTTGCCAGTGAATGTATTGGAACTTTTCCTCTCTCAGGTTATTTTTCTTTTGTTGATTACTTTTTTCGAAAGTCCAATGCTCTTTTGTCTGGTGCACTTTCCTCTAAGGGGAAAGGTCAATTGAACTACATTTGTATATTTCACTCTAAGATAGGTTCACTTACTCTGCGTATATTCTTGGGTGCCAGCTTTTGATTTTTGCTATTGGGCAAAGGTTCCCACACTGAGTGAAGCGTGGGAGCCGTACTCATCCCCCATGTCAAAACATGACATTTAACAGTACATGTTGCCCCAGAAATAGGAAAGAAGACATGCAATAGGACCCCTGCTATTCTACACGGCATACCGTTTCGGCCTGCCCACCCCCTCCAATCAGGGCTCAGGGGGTACATTAATGAGGCTCCCTTTTCATTTTGCAACACTTGATAAACATAGTTATTATCTGCTTTTATTTTTTTGACAGACAAAATAATCCTTAACTTTAGCTTCTGAAAAAAAACCTATTGTTAATTTGGACAATATTTATCTTTTATTTATTTATTTTTACATGTGTAAAGCGCACAAGCGCACAAAGCGCATCGGGATCTAGGTGCTAGTATTGGCCAAATATACATACTATAAAAATAAAAACAATCGTGACACTTCTGCAAAGACAGCAGTTCATTTCAGTTGGCAAAACACAATCACCATATTTGTGTAGTGCCTTCCACAGATAGCATATTCAAACCAAAGTTTCAAAAATACATTTTGAAAACAGTATTTCTACGAATTACATCTGGGAAGGGATGTGTTCAGGTTCCTGAATTGCAGACTGGTCTCAAATCCCGGCTTCATCACTTAACCACAGTGAGTGCTCCCGCAACTTTGATCACACTATGCCTTACCTGCCAAAATTATAAGTCTGTACCGGGTATTCAGCTGTCTGCTACTTCAAAACAATGCCTCACTCCTGATATTGCCACATAGGAAAATGTTAATTCTGACAATTCATATACTGGACTGTGACAAATCAACTTCTGGGGCACCAATGGTCCAAGGATGAATATTGGTTTCTAAACCATCAATCAGCTCCACACCTCTAGTACACCAGAAGGGATCCCAAAAGATTGGAATACAAGTGAATTATAAGACCTCCTTGTGCAATTTTGCTAACGTGGACGGAATGGCAGGCTTATCGCTGCAAGATCGTGGATCCTTGGTTAGTTGCAACACAGCGAAAATACAATTACTACCCAATGATAAAAGAGACTGTCCAGTCAAGGTACTATAAAAATGTCTACTTTATTATTACTACAACAGACAGTTCTATCACACTACAAAATACAACCCACCTGTAAAGGAATGCAGAGGACAGACAGTTTCATGAAGGAAAGGGGATGCACTCTGGATACTGACAGGAGGCTAGTCGGTAAAGTATTTAATTGCAGTACTTCAAGAGTACTTCGTTTCATCACAAAGGGGGCAATTGGTTGTAAAATGTCACTGGGGGCCTTCGGAGAAGGACAAGGGGGACAGAACCACAATGTACCTTCTGCTTGTAGAAGTTCTTGGTGCTCGACAGGGATGAGTTGGTTTCAAGATGCTTTGAAGCTTCTGCAACAGAGCTCAGGATGGGAGACAGCTGTGGGTATCAGGCAGCAGGCTGTTCAGTGAGTGAGGCTGGACGGGTGGCTGCAGGCTGTCCTACACCATGGCTCAAGGTCAGGAATCGTTTTCTCAGTGCTGGTTGCTGAGTCTGAAGCACTGGTCGAAGGGACTCGGATGACGTTAGCGACTGCGGCATGACACCAGTCAGCAGTGCAGTCGTTTGCAGCTCGAGGGGCTTGACTGCCTTGAAAATGTTCTTTAAGGTGGACACTGGTTGATGCTTGTCAATGCACTCCTCCTAGCTTCTTCGCTGCGCACGTGTTGTCCTTTAAGGCAGACGGCCCAAAGCTCAGGAGAGGGTTGCAGACAACAGCCTTGCCCTTGGCTTGATTCAGAGACTCTCCAGCACTTCCGACCTAGGAAGCTTGCTGCAGAGCCTAGCAGGGCATGCTGTGTGCTGGCTGGGTACCAGTTCTGGAGCTGCTGGAAGCGTCCTCTGAGTTCAGTATCACCCTCTGTTCCCTGGGAGATGTTTAGGGGGGGGATCTTGCTTCCCTCTTTGGAAATCCTGGTCTTCCTTCACTGACGGAATCTGTAAGGCAGACTGTACCTTCAGCTCAGGTCCAAATGAGTCCTCCTTCTTACTCCTTACCAAGTCTTCAGATGATCTGATCAGTGAGGGGCTCGGCCCCCTTTTAAAGCCAAATGGGCCTGAGTGATTGGTCTAGGGTAAGCCCACCTTAATGAACCAATCCTGGGTCCCTGCCAACAATCTTATGTTATGCATGTGTTCATAACCAGAGTGCTTTGCAAAGGAAAGGTAAAAGGGGACAAATATGTACTACTAAGTCCCACCCATCTCCCAGTCTGTCGTGGATCAAAGGGTCTCTCTGGTTAATTGAGCTCTCTGTGGTTCCTGATTAAAGGCAGGTCTCTCTTGAAGTAGTGGGGAGAACAGACTTTCTCTCTCCATCATATCCCACACCCTCTGAAAGGGTTCCACCTGTGGGGGTTGCCTACTCTAAACACATGTACCAGACATGACAGCTCACTGAAGAGGCGGAAGATGGCTTCAGGTTGACACAGATGCATATCAAATGAGCTGGGGTTTCCTGTCTTTTCTTAGTCCTGTGACCAGGCCTCTTGTGGCCCTACTTACATTAACTCTCATCAGTATATGTCACTGCCAACAGCAGGGCCAACAAACGATAGGGTGAATCCATGGAGCCTTTGTTATTTAATTAGGCTGGCCTTGGCAGGAGGAAAATGTTGTCCTCCCCCTTTGGAGATGCATTGCTGTACCCTTGGGTGTCACATTCCAACTAAATGTGACAGGGAGGACTGTGCCTGTAGCCTGTGCCCACCCAGAGAACACAGGTCTATGTGTATGTCATGTGGTGAGCATAGGAAAATATTTTCAGATTTGCCCCACACATTTTTCTGAGTTTGATCTACCATCATTCAATTTGATATAAAATTTCTAAAAATCCCAGTTGAGTGCACACCCACAGTGCGAATGGTTGAATTCCTCACACCTACCATGTGCATATCCAGTGCCCAGTACCCGGATCCTCTGACTGTACTACCATGTGCATATCCAGTTCCCAGTACCCGGATCCTCTGACTGTACTACCATGTGCATATCCAGTCCCCAGTACCCGGATCCTCTGACTGTACTACCATGTGCATATCCAGTGCCCAGTACCCGGATCCTCTGACTGTACTACCATGTGCATATCCAGTCCCCAGTACCCGGATCCTCTGACTGTACTACCATGTGCATATCCAGTCCCCAGTACCCGGATCCTCTGACTGTACTACCATGTGCATATCCAGTGCCCAGTACCTGGATCCTCTGACTGTACTACCATGTGCATATCCAGTCCCCAGTACCCGGATCCTCTGACTGTACTACGATGTGCATATCCAGTGCCCAGTACCCGGATCCTCTGACTGTACTACCATGTGCATATCCAGTCCCCGGTCCCGGGGTCCACTGACTGTACTACCATGTGCATATCTGGACCCTGATACCCGGCTCCACTGACTGTACTACCATGTGCCTACCCGGGCCCGGTACCTGGCTCCACTGACTGTACTACCAAGTGCATATCCAGTCCCCGGTCCCGGGGTACACTGACTGTACTACCATGTGCATGTCCAGTCCCTGGTACCCGGCTCCACTGACTGTACTACCATGTACACATGCAGTCCCCGGTACCCGATTCAGCTGGCTGTACTACCATGTCCCTATCCAGTCCCCTCAGACGGCTGCCTTCCTTGTGTCTTGTCCTGCCCCTGATTTGTGTACCATGGTCCCCCTTCCATACATTGGTCAGTTGCCCCTTTCCTGCCGCTCCTATGTATGACACCTGACTCAGGGTTGCCCTGATATCTATTCTTTACCAGTGCAGGTGTTTCTCAATAAAGCTCAGTGTTCTCTGATCAAACGCAATTTACCCTCTCTGCCTATCCTGTGTGCCTATCCTGTTCTGCCAACCTGCTTTTTCTTCTCTCTCTCATTTTACCCTTTGCCCCCCTGTGTCCATGTCTGCTACCTGTCACCCACTCGTCCAAACTTTCCTTTCCCTATCTCAAAGTATACCTGATTATGCTTGAATGACACCCGGCCCTTACCCTCTCCTCTCACTTTGCCTCTCCTCATCCTTTTGTAATAACACCCCACCTTTCTCCATGCCCCAACCCTTCCACCGCTCTCTAGCCCAAAGTACCCCATGCCCCGAGCCCTCCCACCACTGTCTAACCCTAGTTCCCCATGCCCCCACCCCTCCCCCTGCGCTCTAGCCCCCTGTTCCCCATTCCCCACCCCTCCCGCCACTCTCTATCCCCCAGTTGCCCATGCCCCTACCCCTCCCCAAGCACCCACAAAGGAATGTCTGCACACTGTATCGGTTAAAACACAGTCTTTATATAATTAATATTCAAGGTTATGTACACTATCACAATAACTCACTTTGTGCTCAGAAAATCCACAATGGTAAATATGTACAGTTCTACAGTGGCACCACAAATATTATCAGATCTCATTAAAGTGCATCAACTATACTGTCAAAATGTCACACAGATCAATAAAGAGTAAACCAGCAGTAGACAGGGGAAGGAAAGCAAGATGGTTGAACAATTGGCAGAATACTGGCCTCTACCAACTAGGCACAATTCTATGTGGAGATCCCCCCACCTGGGCAACCTGTAAAGCAAAGATGTATCACAAGCCCAGTCCATGTACTGTTCCATGAGTCTTATTTCCCTCTACAATAGTTCTACAGCCACAATGTACCTGGAATTGTAGCGTTCGTCGACGGGAAATCGACGGCCCTTCTTGAGTGCCCTCCCTTTAAGGCAGGAGTCACTGGTCGTCGAATGTCCGACGGAGAAATGGGTGAACTATGGCGGTGAAGTGGCAGCTTTGTTCCTGGCGGTGCTCATCGACGATGGAGTGTTGGCGTCCTGCAAGGAAGAGGCGTGCAGGGCAACTCGGTGACGATAGTTCTGGACCGCAAAGAGATGATGAAGAACTGTGGCCCAGCAAGGGCATCGAGTCATCTGCGTCTCTGTGGTCTTTAGGTGGCAGGAAACCCACCGACGGATGCTCCTCAGCGCGTCGACGGTCGGGCATCTCCAGCGGGTTAAAGCGGGCGGCGATGCAGACGAGAGCGTCCGTGGATCAAATGAAGTTCTTAGGCAAACGGGAGCACGGCGGCTCCAGTCGGCGAAGGCAGTCGTCGACAGAGGTGGACAACAGTCTGGGCGCTTCTCTTTGGGATTCCGCGGCAGTCCTCGTCTCCGGTCGGCAGCCTGTCGTAGGTCTGTCTACCAGGGAGCTTTGGCAAAGATCAGCTGGTGCACGATGGTCCCTCAAAGCTCGGGAAGAGGGCGCCTTACCAGGTCCTTTCTGGGTCAGTCCTTGGAGACACAGCAGCTTTCAGATTGATGAAGGAGACCAACAGCAATTCTTATCTTCCAGCAGCAGTTTCACTCCAGTTACTCTTCAGCTTCTGAACATGAATTCTAGCAGTGAGAGGCCACCAGATATACTAGTTGGTCTCCCATTCATTCTGCTAGGTCACACTCGGGCAACCAATCGGTCAGAAGGGCATTCATGTAGGCAGGAAGCCAATCAGGTGCATAGGGCATTCAGGCCATTTACTCCTCTTCAGACACTCACAACAAGTTATGTGTATTGGACAAATACCCAGCCATTCAACACTCCACACTGCATTCGTACCAGCTTCGGGCAGGGCTGTCTCAGTCATTCTGTCAAACACCAGATACTAGACACCCACAACACAGAATGCATATTCGTCACACACTCCATTCACCCAGGTCCCACTCACAGGGTGTACCCACAACATACAGTCACTGGGAAGGCTCCAGCCAGTCTGGCATGGACTTCACACAACACCATATATGGAACTTCCACCCAACAGCCGGTCAGGGGGAAGGGACAGAGTCAGGGCTTTCCAGGACTTTGGGAAAACAAGACAACAGGCAATAGAAATTAAGAGGCCACGGGGGCCATCTTGTTTCCTATCAGGAATCAACTGATTCCAATGGCAGGGCCTGGGTATCCTAAAATGGAGGATACTCAGGGCACCTCTCAAATACAGCATGGAGCTGCCACCAGCCCATACCCTGCTCTGTGGGCCACCCACAGGTGCCAAAAACATACACTAGGGGCACAGGGTTGTACCCCCACCCATGGGTGCCATAAGGGTATACCATGGGTCTGTTCACCAAACCAAAAGAGAGAGTAGCACCGCCAGGAGTCCCACATGAACTCCTGCGCGGAAAACACGACAGAACACAAGATAAAAAGCAGTAAAGGACAAGGATACGAAGGCCCTGTTACTCCGATGCATTTCCAGCATCACAGTTGCCCCCCCCAGACTTAGGTTAGGGTGCCTAATCTCCCACGAGATAGACACCCTCATCCAGACAGTCAACATACCTTCTGGAAAGGCCATCTGCATTATCATGACTCTTCCCTGGTCTGTGCTCTATGGTGAAGTCTAGCCCTTGCAGACTAATGGACCACCTGAGCAGTTTTGGGTTTTCACCCTTCAACTGCATAAGCCACTTAAGGGGCTTATGATCTGTTTGGACCTTGAAGGTAGACCCTGTAAGGTCAGCCCTGAAACGCCTAAGGCTCCAAACTATACTAAAACAATCCTTTTCAAAAGTAGCCCACCTAAGTTCTCTACCCTTGAGTTGTCTACTGATGAATATGATAGGATGTTCTCTTCCTTTGTCATCTAACTGGGACAAGACAGCTCCAATTCCGGTGTTGCAGGCATTCGTCTGGACGATAAAGGGTCGGCTGTAGTCAGGCGCACACAACACAGGTGCCCTAAACAGACTTTCTTTCAAGCCATTAATGGCCCTCTGACAGTCTTCAGTCCAATTAACCTTCCTAGGCTGTTTGGGTGAAGTCAGAGCTGCCAGGGGTGCAGCTATGGTTCCATAGTCTGCCATGAAATTGCGATAGTACCCAGTGAGGGCCAAACAGGCTCTCGCCTGTGTTTGAGTAGTGGGAGTCTCCCAGTCCCAGTCACGTACATCCTGTATCTTACTGGGGAGAGGTTGGATCTGACCCCCTCCTACCTCATGACCCAGATATGTGACTTTCCCCTGAGCTATCTGGCACTTGGTGGCCTTGATAGTGAGGTTAGCCCTTTTCAAGGCCTGCAACACCTTATCCAGATGTGCCAAATGCTCTTCCCAGGTGGAACTGTAGACGGCAATGTCGCCTAAATAAGCCACACAAAAGGCCTCCAGCCCACTGAGCGCATGATTGACCAATCTCTGGAAGGTGGCAGGGGCATTCTTCAACCCAAAAGGCATGACCCTAAACTGGTAGAGTCCCTCTGGTGTTGAGAATGCCGTCTTTTCCTTGGCATGGTCCGTCAGAGCTATTTGCCAATAGCCTGAGGTAAGGTCAAAGGTGCTCACAAATTTGGCAGCACCTATGGTGTTCACGAGCTCATCAGCCCTGGGCAATGGGTGCGCGTCAGTTTTAGTGACGGCATTGACTCCTCTGTAGTCCACACAGATCCTCCAATCCTTGGTACCTGCCTGGGAACTTGCCTTGGGGACAAGGACCACGGGACTGGACCAGGGACTGGTTGAGGGTTCAATAACACCCAGATGCAACATCTTGGTGACCTCAGCCTGGATGTGGTTCTTAACGGTATCTGACATACGGTAGCACCTGCTTTTGACAGGCACACTGTCACCAGTGTCAATCTCGTGCCTACACCACGGTGTAACGCCTGGTGTCAGTGAGAACAGAGAGGCATACTGTCGGAATAAAAAGTATATCGTGCCTCCTACTGTAATAAATATATTAACATTGGCCTACGCCAAGCTGCTCGAAAGACACTTACGAGATCTATTACAAGGTCCTGACCTTTAATCCATGTAGGCCGCCATTTTAGATCAAACCGCCATTTTAGGTTTTATGTAGAAAAGTCACCCTGTGAGCTCAAATGGAGGACGATGTCATTGCAAAATACAATATGGCCGTCTTGACCTCTGTACATTGCTAATGTGTAATCTGCCTACAGGCTACTTGTTGAGGTCATGAACTGAGAACTCGTCCTACGTTGACCCATGTGTAAAAGGATTACTCGCGCAATTAAACCAATCCACGAGTATATATTATGATAATGTATTTTGTATTGAACAAAGAACATCTGTTTTACTATATTGTATTAATGTTTAAGAAGACCTGCAATACGAAACTTAGAATACACAGTTAATGCATATATTTATTGTTACATGTAATAAAGAACAAACCAGTTAGATGCGGTTATTTGAGACTCGGCAACGAACCCTAGAATTGGTGCTGTATAAAGTAGAATATTAACCCAAAGAGGGGTTGGCCATAGCGCTCACAAAAGGTATAAAAAACAAATGCATTCTAATGTACAGTCTCTCATTGAACACACTGAACCACACTGGAGTTTGTTGTGTTGTACTGAGGGCTGATAGCTATCTGACTTTGCACTGTTCTGTAACTGAATTTGATAGAGAATAAAGTACTTTGTATGTTCCTTTGTAACCTGTGTGTGGTGTATTTCCTTTTGGGGTACTCAGCCTCGATATTTTGTTTCTGTTTTCACAATACTGCCGGAGCGAAGTCCTGCAGGCCTTCTGCTGCTCTGTCGTCAGATCGGGAGAGAGATGTACTCCCTCCACTGAGCCATACTGAGGGTTGCTATGCAGCAAATCAGGAAGGGGCTCACTCTCATCCTCTTCTTGCTCTGAAGCTAGCAAGAGACATGAGACTTCGGCTCGCCTGTGGAAAGGGTTGAGCCTGTTAACATGGAATACCTGAGGGGCTACCCCAGAGGCTCCCATGTCAACCAGATAATTGTCCTCGCCCATCTTGGAGATTATCCTAAAGGGTCCAGTCCATTTATCTGCCAAAGCCCAAGGCTTGGTAGGCTCCATCACGAGGACCTCCTGTCCCGGAGTCCAATCCACTTGCGATGCTTTAAGGTCATGCCAGTACTTATTCAATTCCTGGCTGGCCTTGAGATTTGCTGTTGCCTGACCCATCATCTGTGTCATCCTCCGTCTGAGGCCTAAAACATAGTCCCCCACTTGTTTGGCGGGACTATGAGGGGTGACCTCCAAACCTTCTCTGATTAAGGCAAGGGGCTCCCTCACGGGATGTCCAAAGAGTAACTCAAAGAGGCTGAAACCAACACCCTCTTGAGGTACCTCTCTGTAAGCAAACGGCGGGCATGGTAGGAGAAGATTCCACTTCTTCCTTAGGGGCTCTTCCAAAGCGCCTAGCATACTCTTGAGAGTTTTGTTAAATCTCTGAACCAGACCATTGGTCTGGGTGGTAAGAGATGGAGAACTTGTAGGTTAACCCGCACTCTTTCTACATAGTTTTCCTGTAACTCGTCACGAAGCTGGATCCTCTATCAGAGACAACCTCCTTAGGGAATCCAACATGGGTGAAAATGCCCAGGAGAGCCCTGACAACCACCTTGGCAGTAATAGTCCAAAGGGGTATAGCCCCAGGGTACCTGGTGGCATAATTGACCAAGACCAGGATGAACCGATGTCCACCTGAAGTGGGAGGGTTAAGGTGTGATGCTGGAAATGCATCGGAGGGAGAGGGCCTCCGTATCCTTGTCCTTTACTGCTTTTTATTGTGTGTTCTGTCATGTTTTCCACACAGGAGTTTATGTGGGACTCCTGGCGGTGCAGCTCTCTCTTTTGGTTTGGTGTACAGACCCATTGGATACCCTTATGGCACCCTTGGGTGGGGGTACAACCCTGTGCCCCTAGTGTATGTTTTCGGGCACCTGTGTGTGTCCCACAGAGCAGGGTATGGGCTGGTGGCAGCTCCATGCTGAATTTGACAGGTGCTCTGTGTATCCTCCATTTTGGGATACCCAGGCCCTGCCATTGGAATCAGTTGATTCCTGATAGGAAACAAGATGGCCCCTGTGGCCTCTTGCTTTTTATTGCCTGTTATCTTGTTTTCCCAAAGTCCTGGGAAGCCCTGACTCTGTCCCTTCCCCTGACTGGCTATTGGGTGGAATTTCCATATATGGTGTTGTTGTGAAGTCCAGACCAGACTGGCTGAAGCCTTCCCAGTGACTGTATGTTGTGGGTACGCCTGTGGGTGGGACCTGGGTGAATGGAGTGTGTGACGAATACGCATTCTGTGTTGTGGATGTCTAGTATCTGGTGACTGAGACAGCCCTGCCCGAAACTGGTATGAATGCAGTGTGGAGTGTTGAATGGCTGGGTACTTGTATCAATACACATAACTTGTTGTGAGTTCTGGAGAGAAGTGAATGGCCTGAATGCACTATGCACCTGATTGGCTGCCTGCCTGCATGAATGCCCTTCTGACCGATTGGTTGCCTGAGTGTGACCCAGCAGAATCAATGGGAGATCAGCTAGTATATCTTGGGACCTCTCACTGCTCGAATTCGTGTTCAGAAGCTGAAGAGAAACTGGAGTTGAGACTGAAGCTTGACCTTGAAGCCCTGCTTGAAGACAAGAATTGCCGTTGCCCTTCTTCATAAATCTGAAATCTGCTGTGTCTCCAAGGACTGAACCAGAGAGGACCTGGTAAGGCGCCCTCTTCCCGAGCTACGAGGGACCATCGTGCACCAGCTGATTTTTGCCAAAGCTCCCTGGTGGACAGACCTATGACAGGCTGCCGACCGGAGACAGGGACTGCCGCAGAATCCCAAAGAGAAGCGCCCAGACTGTTGTCCGCCACTGTCGACGACCGCCGTCGCCGACAGGAGCTGCCATGCTCCCGTTGCCTAAGAAATTTGATCCAAGTACGCTCTCGTCTGCTCCGCCTCCCGCCTTATCCCGCCGGAGAAGGCCAGGCCCTCAACGCGCCGAGGAACATCCACCGGTGGGTTTCCCGCCACCCAAAGACCACAGAGATGCTGATGACTCGACGCCCTTGCTGGGCCACAGTTCTTCAAACTTTTTGCGGTCTAGAACTATCAACATCGAGGTGCCCTGCAAGCCTCCATCTTGCAGGACATCTAGGCTTCCCCGTCGATGAGCACCGCTAGGAACGAAGCTGCTACTTCCCCGCGGTATTTCACCATGTTCATCGCCGGACGCTCGATGACCCATGGCTCCTGCCTTAAAAGGAGTGCACTCAAGAAGGGCCATCGATTTCCCGACGGGTAACTACAACGTAAGGTACTTTGGGGTTGCTGAACTATTGGAAAGATTCTTGTGAGCAATATATGGACTGGGCTTGTGATATATCTTTATTTTACAGGTTGCCCAGGTGGGGGGATCTCCACACAAAACTGTGTCTAGGTATCGGGGCCAGTATTCTGCCAATTGGTCTAACCAACTGCTTTCCTCTTATATCTATTGTTGGTTTCCGTTACAAACTGATTTGTGTGCCATTTAACCGTACACTTGATGCACTTTAAAGAGATCTAACAGTAATTTTGGTACCACGTAGAACTGTATATTTGCCATTGTAGATAACCGAGTACAAAGTGAGTTATCGTGATATTGTACATAACCTTGAACATTAATAATATAAAGACTGTGTTTTAACTAATACAGTGTGCGGACATTCCTTTGTGGGTGCTTGGGGACTACACTGTACTTAAGACCCAGCCTGCATCACCTCCTGAGAAGCTAGGCCTTGATTGCTCGACCATAGCTACCGAATAGAGAATCTTGGCTGGGGTCCTCTGTGCCTCTCCTCTACCATATAGAGAGCAGAAGTACAGATGCCCCCTACCAGTCTTTACACTCCTCCCCTCCCGCCGCTCTCTAGCCCCCAGTACCCCATGCCCCACCCCTCCCACCACTCTCTAGCCCCCAGTTCCCCATTCCCCACCCCTCCCGCTGCTCTCTAGCCCCCAGTTCCCCATGCCCCCACCCCTCCCCCTGCTCTCTAGCCGCCAGTTCCCCATGTCCCCACCCCTCCTGCCACTCTCTAGCCCCCAGTTCCCCATGCCCCACCCCTCCCACCGCTCTCTAGCCCCCAGTTCCCCATGCCCCACCCCTCCCGCCGCTCTCTAGCCCCCAGTTCTTCCTGCTTCCTTGACTCAGGAGAGGAATGCTCGCCATCTCTCAGTGCCCCAGTGCCCCTCTCCCGGATGAGCACACATAGACCAAACCACTTCACACCCACAATGCTTCTTTCCCAGGGAGGGAGGGGAAGCAAGGCGTGGAAGGTGAGTGTCCCGACGACAAACCTGGGGAGGGGGTGGGAGCCGTGGCATGGGATGGGCACCCTGGCGCAACCTGAAAGCACACAGCAATCAGACCCATTCCTAGGGGCGGGCGAAGGGGGCGGCGGCCCGGGGCTCAGAGTGTGGGGAGGGGCGCTGCAGGGGCAGGTGAGTACCGCCTCCCCACATCCCGCACAGATAGTGCGGGACTGACTGTTTCATCAGCGCACTGACCATGGACAAAAGACTGAAGCCTGCTTTTCCCTGCAGCGCGGCCCCTCCCACAAGCTCTTAGCAACTCTTTGTCATCCTAAATGCCCCTACCCTGAGCAGGGCACTGCCAGCCTTAGGCAAGTTGGGGCCATTACCCCCCCCCCCCCCAGGGGAGGGGGTGGGGTTTCCAGGGCTGAATGGGAGCTGAAACGCCTGACAATAAAAGACTAACCCAAGTAAAACTAAAGAGGAAGGCAGAGTGGGTGAGGGGGGAACTTGAGGTGCTGGACGGACTGAGTGAGAAAAGGAGGGGGAGACAGATCAAGAATGGGGTAAGTGGCTGGAAAAGGGCAAAGAACATGAACACAGGAATGAAAGGAGAAAGCACAGAAAGAACATGTACAAGAGTGCCAGAATGAAAGAGAAGAGGGGCCAAAGAAGAAAGTGAACATTGCAAAGTAATCGGTGGACCCAAGAAGTGGGCAGCTGTAATCAAAACACCCCCGCGCCCCCACGTACCACACGAAACATTGAGTGGGTGTTGGCAATTTAATTTAATTTAAATTCTCTAAAGTGGTTTAATTTACATAATAAACTTTACACATGATAACATATATATAAAAAGTAAGAGAATGTAAAAATATAAAATTCAAAATGTACAAAGGATAATAAGCACAAAAAAACAAACCCACAACAAGCAATGTAGACCAAAAAAAGTGTTGGCAATAAAAGGCAGTGGGTTTTTATTGCACGTCATTATGTGATAATAAACAAGGCTATAATAATCCTAAAGACCATAAACATAATGTGTATTTTTGGGCACCAGGTCCTGAGGTTCCGCCCTCAGTCCCGTGCCGCCTTCTTGTTCCCGTGCTGGTGTGGGCCCCGTACGGGGCCGGTTCTCTCTTCTCCTTCTTCTCTCCCTTCTTCTGAGGTCGGAGGGTTTCAGGAATGCATACACAGTGTGCTTGTTAGTTGCTCCGTGCGGAGTCCCACACAGATCTGTGCTTTTTGGTGCTTGTTCTTCTTGCTGATAGATTTTTATCCATCGGCGGTGATTTTTGGATACCGAGGCTTGAGCCTCATTACTCCATCTTCTCGGGTTGAGTGTGTAGTCCTGGGTTTGTATTCTTCTTGCAGCTCCTTATATTGTCCCAGGGTCAAGCCCTGGGCTTTGTTTGCCTGTGTGGGGATGTGCCCAGCCCCCGGCCACCTGGCGCCAACGGCACTTGCACCCTGAGGTGCTTCTTTTGTTGTCACCTGCTGTTTCCTGCCTGCCCTGCCCGGGGGTGCTTAGCACTTCCTCCATAGCTTGACCAAGGTGGTGTTCCCACCATGCCCTTATCCCATCTGGATCCTGAAGTCTGGAGGGATGAGTGGGGGTGGGGGAATATCGGTGGAGAGAGAAGGGGTGTGTGTTTGCTTTCCCCTAACCTTGGCAGTGCTGTATCCAGTCACTGTCCTAGACCCACTCCTTTTCCTGCCTTCCTGGGGGCACAGGTAACTGGCCCCCGCTTTCGAGCTGCTGGATTCCCCCTCCGCAGCGCTGGCTACTATAGAAAGCAAAAGGCAATTAACGACGAAAAGAACAAATCAAGTGTCAAATGAGAAAAAGCAGTAAAGAAAAGGAAAGTGGGTAAAGATCAAAAGAAAGGAGGTGATTGAACAAAAAACGAAAGGAATACAGAATGGAATTAAAAAAAGAAACGATGTAAGAGGGAGAGAATGCTGGCGAAAGCAGGAGCACAGAGTGGAGGGGACCAGGGAAGGTTGTGCTGCAGACACAGACAAGCAGAACAAGCTAAACGAAGGAATGCGCTCATCTCTCCCTGGATCTTGGGTGCCTCATATTCCATAACAAGTTGGTTCTCTTCCTGGACAAGCTGTATGTTACCTACTTGGTGGTGGTGGCCCGGGTAAGTGCCAGAACTCAGTCCTATCTGACAATTGCGAGTTTGGTGGATTTCTTTTAGTACAGGCTGGCCTACATAGTGGCTCAGGGCCAGGAATCGCTGTCTCAGTGCTGGTTGGTGGTCTGAAGCACTGGTCGAGGAGGCTCGGACAGCTTTGAGCGACTTTGACGTGACAACAGTTAGGGGTGCAGTCGGTTGCAGCTCGAGGGGTTGAGTGTCTAAAAAATGTCCTTTCAAGCAGAACCTGTTTGATGCTTGTCGGTGCACTCCTAGCTTCTTTGCTGGGCTCGTGTCATGCTTTAAGGCGGACGGCCCAAAGCTGAGGAGAGTGTTGCAGGCAACGGCCTTGCCCTTTGTTTGGTTCAGAGAATTTCTGGCACTTCACCTAGGAAGCTTGCTGCAGGGCACGCTGTGTGCTGACTGGGTACCGGTTCTGGAACTGCTGGAGGGTCCTCTTGATTCAGTATCTCCCTCTGTTCCCTGGGAGATGTTTAGGGGAGGGATCTTGCTTTCCTTTTGGAAATCCTGGCCTTCTTTCACTGACGTAAGCTGTAAGGCAGACTGTTCCTTCAGCCAGGTTCCAAATGATTCCTCCTTCTTACTCCTTACCAAATCTTCAGATGATCTGATCAGTGAGGGGCTCGGCCCCCTTTTAAAGCCAAATGGTCCTGAGTGATTGGTCTAGGGTAAGCTCACCTTAATGAACCAATCCTGGGTCCCGGCCAACAATCTCATGTTATGCATGTGTTCATAACCAGAGTGCTTTGCAACAGGAAAGGTAAAGGGGGAGAAATATGCACTACTAAGTCCCACCCATATTCTTGTCTGTTGTGGATCAAAGGGTGTCTCTGGTTAATTGAGCTCTCTGTGGTTCCTGATCAAAGTGCAGTTCTCCCTTGAACTTGTGGCTAGAACAGATTCCCTGTCTCCATCAAATCACATACTTCTACCCTCTGAAAGGGGGTAACCTTGCAGGGGTTGCCTACTGTAAAC
The DNA here is from genome assembly GCF_040938575.1 of Ambystoma mexicanum. Lineage (NCBI taxonomy): Eukaryota > Metazoa > Chordata > Amphibia > Caudata > Ambystomatidae > Ambystoma > Ambystoma mexicanum. The sequence continues at coordinate 56,529,258 of NC_090929.1, read as the reverse complement.
AGTTGTCCCAGACATGATAGTTCACTGACCTTGATACTTAGGGGCGGGAGCTGACTTCAGGTTGACACGGATGCACATCAAAACGTTTTTCGGTTTCCTATCCCCTTTGTCAGCTCTGCGACCAGGCCTGCTTCAATTAACTTTCATCAGTGTGCACCACCACCAGCAGGGCGGACAAAGGAAAGGGCAGATCCATGGAGCCTTTGTCAGTTAATGAGTCTGGCCATGGCAGGAGGAAGGTTTTGCCTTCCCCCTTTTGAATGGCTTTGATGTACCTGTGGCTGTCACATGCCAGCTGAACATTACAAGAGGACTGTGCCTGTAGGCTGTGTCCCCCCAGAGAACACGTGACAATGTGTTTGTTGTGTGGCAAACATTGGAAAATGTGTGCAGATTAGCCCCACACATTTTCCGGGGGTTGCGCTCCCAAAATTCCATTTAATTCCAACATTTCCAAAAAAGCCCAGGCAAGCGCATCTCCCCGTGTGGATGGTCGAGTTCCTCACAGGCCCAACCATGCTCTGGGTGTTCCAGAAAGGCACCTGGGTTCCCACCCATTTCCTGATTGTGCCAGAAATGCCTTTGAGGTCCCAGCCATGCCCTGGTGTTCCAGAAAGGCCCCTAGGTTCCCAGCATTGCCCTGAGTGTTTCAGAAATGAAATGCAGGGACTGAACATTCCCTGAAGGTTCCATAAAAATGTCAGTTGGCCCAGACATGCTCTGGGTGTTCCAGAAATGCCCCAGATGTCCCAGCTATGCCCTGAGTGCTTTGCTTCAGAAATGGCCCTTGGGGCCCAGGTATGCTCTGGATGTTCCAGAAATGCCCCTGCGGGCCCAGCCATGCTCTGGGTGTTCCAGAAATGCCCCTAAGGTCCCACCCATGTCCTAATTGTTCCGGAAATGCCCCTGGGGTCCCAGCCATGCCCCGAGTGTTCCGGAAATGCCTATCGGGTCCTAGCCATGCCCTGAGTGCTTCAGAAATGGCCCTTGGGGCCCATGTATGCTCTGGGTGTTTCCAGAAATGCCCCAGATGTCCCAGCTATGCCCTGAGTGCTTTGCTTCAGAAATGGCCCTTGGGGCCCAGGTATGCTCTGGATGTTCCAGAAATGCCCCTGCGGGCCCAGCCATGCTCTGGGTGTTCCAGAAATGCCCCTAAGGTCCCACCCATGCCCTAATTGTTCCGGAAATGCCCTTGGGGTCCCAGCCATGCCCCCGAGTGTTCAGGGAATGCCTATCGGGTCCTAGCCATGCCCTGAGTGCTTCAGAAATGGCCCTTGGGGCCCATGTATGCTCTGGGTGTTTCCAGAAATGCCCTTGCGGGCCCAGCCATGCCCTGAGTGTTCCAGAAAGGCCCCTAGGTTCGCAGCCTTGCCCTGAGTGTGAACTGCAGGGACTAAACATTCCCTGAAGGTTCCATGAAAACGCCAGAAGGCCCAGACATGCTCTGGGTGTTCCGGAAATGCCCGTAGGGTCCCACCCATGCCCGAACTGTTCCAGAAAGGCCCCTGGGATCCCAGCCATCCCCAGAGAGTTCCAAACATGCCCATCGGATCCCAGCCATGTCATGAGTGTTTCAGAAATGCGCCTTGGGGCCTAGTTATGCCATGAGTGTTCCAGAAATGCCCCTTGGGGCCCAGCCATGCTCTGGGTGTTCCAGAAATGCCCCAGATGTCCCAGCCACGGCCCAAGTGCTTCAGAAATTCCCCCTGGGTGCCCAGACATGCTCTGGGTGCTATAGAAATGCCCCTAAGGTCCCACCCGTGCCCTAATTGTTCCGGAAATGCCCCTGGGGCTCAACCGTGCCCCGAGGACACAGGCATGCCCTGAGAGTTCCAGAAATGCCCCTGGGGGGCTAGCTATGCCCAGGGTGCCTAGTTATGCCCTGAGTGTTCCAGCAATGCCCCTGTGGGCCCAGCCATGCCCTCATTGTTCTGGAAATGCCCCTGGGGTCCCAGCCATGCCCCGAGTGTTCCGGAAATGCCCATCGGGTCCCAGCCATGCCCTGAGTGTTTCAGAAATGCCCCTGCGGGCCCAGCCATGCCCTGAGTGCTCCAGAATGACCCTGGGAGCACACACATGCTCGGGGAGTTCCTGAAATGACCCTGGGGGCCCAGCCTTGCCCTAAGTGTGCCAGAAAGGCACCTGAGGGCCCAACCATGCCCCGAGGTCCCAGACATACCCCGAGAGTTCCAGAAATGCCCCTGGGGCCCAACCATGCCACATGGACCCAGGCATGCCCAGAGAGTTCTAGAAATGCCCCTGGGGGCCTAGCTATGCCCCGGGTGTTCCTGAAGGGTCCTGAGGGAGGGAGAGATGCGGTTGGGGGTGGGGGTGGGGGAGGTGGGGAATCACGCGCCTGGAGATCCCAGTCCTGCCCTGGATGTTCAACTCATGCCCATGAGAGATGTGCCCCCTTCTCCCGCCCCTACAGGCCTGCCTGCCTCGCTTCAAGTCTTAGGTCCCTGAACAGCTCTGGACATTTACACGGTTTTAATGTAATTTTCACACATTGCGCAGAGCTGCAGAAAGCCCCCCTCCCTCTCCCCCGAGCTCCCTCCACGGCTGCCTTTGTACTGTCAGAGTCGGTAAATGTTGACAAAGCAATACAGGCAAAAATCCATTATGTCATTCGGACATGGCGCCACCCCCACATCCTTATTCGACCACATCCCCCGACCGCCGTACCTTCCCCTGATTTTAGCATTCCTTCCTGCTGCCCCCCAACTCCTCGCTCAGGTACTCCCTTTCGACATCCCCCCACAGAGCACACCTCCAGTGCTCTCCCTATTCCTCTCCTTATCTCTGCCCATCCATATCACCCCTCAGTGCACCCCTATACCCGCACACATCAAATACCCTCCCTGTTCATCTCTCTACCTCTGCCCATCCCCCTCAGTGCACCCCTCTATACCCCCACACCTCCAGTGCTCTCCCTATTCCTCTCCTTATCTCTGCCCATCCTCATCACCACTCAGTGCACCCCCTATACTCGCACACCTCAAATACCCTCCCTGTTCATCTCTCTACCTCTGCCCATCCCCTCAGTGCACCCCACTATACCCCCACACCTCCAGTGCTCTCCCTATTCCTCTCCTTATCTCTGCCCATCCTCATCACCACTCAGTGCACCCCCTATACTCGCACACCTCAAATACCCTCCCTGTTTATCTCTCTACCTCTGCCCATCCCCCTCAGTGCACCCCGCTATACCCCCACACCTCCAGTGCTCTCCCTATTCCTCTCCTTATCTCTGCCCATCCTCATCACCACTCAGTGCACCCCCTATACCCGCACACCTCAAATACCCTCCCTGTTCATCCCTCTACCTCTGCCCACCCCCCTCAGTGCACCCATCTATAATCCCACACCTCCAGTGCTCTCCCTATTCATCTCCTTACATCTCCATATCACCCCTCAGTGCACCCCTATACCCTCACACCCCCAGTGCTCTCCCTGCTCATCTCTTCACCTCTCCCCATCCTTATCACCCCCAACGTGCACCCCTCTATACACCCACAGTGCTCCCCCTATTCATCTCTTTACCTCTCCCAATCCCCATTACCCCTCAAAGTGCACCCCTTGATTCCCCACACCTCCAGTGGCCTCCCAATTCCTCTCCTTACCTTTCCCCATCACCCCCACAGTGCACCCCTCTATACACCCACACCTCCAGTGCTCTCCCTATTTATCCATTGACCTCTCCCCACCCCCTTCATTCCGATAGTGCACCCCTCTATTCTGTCTGTAAGCTTTGGTAAGCTATGCTCTCTTCTTTCTGACTGCTGTGGTACACTTTGCTCTGTTCTTTCTGACACTAGTAAGCTGTGCATCCTTCTTTCCTGCTGCTGTGGTACACTTTGCTCTGTTCTTTCTGACACTAGTAAGCTGTGCATCCTTCTTTCCTGCTGCTGTGGTACACTTTGCTCTGTTCTTTCTGACACTAGTAAGCTGTGCATCCTTCTTTCCTGCTGCTGTGGTACACTTTGCTCATGTTTCTGACACTGTTGTAAACTCTACTCACTTCCTTCTGACTGCCGTAGAAGTGTCTGCTCTCTTCTTTCTGACTATTGTAGTAAGCTGCTCTCCCTCTGACTGCTTTAGTAAGCTTGCTTCTTTCTGAAATACAGAGTAAGTTCTGCTCTCTTTTTTCTGACTGCTTTGGTAATATCTGCTCTCTCCTTTCTGAGTGCTGTACTAATTTCGGCTCTCTTCTTTCTGACTGCTGTAGTAATTTCTGCTCTCTTCTTTCGGACTGTTCGAGTAAGTTTCTCTTTCTTTTTTCTTTCTGACTTTCTGGCTGCAGTTGAAAGCTCTGCTCTCTTCTATCTCAATGCTGTAGTAATTTCTTCTCTCTTCTTTCTGAATGCTGTAGTAATTTTACTCTGTTCTTTCTGAGTGTTGTAGTTATGGCTGTTCTCTTGTTTCTGACTGCTCTCTTCTTTCCTTCGGACTTTCCGACTGCGGTAGTTAATTCAGTTCTCTCTTTGTCCAGACTGCATTAGTAAGTGCTGCTTCCCACTGCTTTAGAAATCTTTGCTATCTGATTTCTCACTGCTGTAGTAAGCTCTGCCCTCTTCTTTCTGACTGCTGTAGTAAGCTCTGCTCTCTTCTTTCTCACTGCTGTAGGAAGCTCTGCCATCTTCTTTCTGACTGCTATAGAAAGCTTTGCTCTCTTCTTTCTGACTGCTGTAGTGAGCTCTGCTCTCTTCTTTCTCGCTGCTGTGGTAAATTCTGCTCTCTTCTTCCTAACTGCTGTAGTAAGCAGTGCTCTTCTTCATGACTTCTTTAGTAGGCTCTGCTCTCTTCTTTCTCAATGCTGTAGGAAGCACTCCTCTCTTCCTTCTCACTGTTATAGTAAGCTCTGCTCTCTTCTTTATTTCTGCTGTAGTAACCTCTGCTCTCTTCTTTCTCACTGCTGTGGTAAGTTCTGCTCTCTTCTTTCTCACTGCTGTAGTAAGGTCTGCTCTCTTCTTTCTGACTTCTGTAGTATGCTCTGCTCTCTTCCTTCTCACTGCTGTTGTAAGCTTTGCTCTCTTCTTCCTGACTGCTGTAGTAAACTCTGCTCTCTTCTTTCCCACTGCTGTGGTAAGTTCTGCTCTCTTCTTTCTGACTCCTGCAGTAAGCTCTGCTCTCTTCCTTCTCACTGCTGTAGTACGCTTTGCTCTCTTCTTCCTGACTGCTGTAGTAAGCTCTGCTCTCTTCTTTTCCACTGCTGTAGTAAGATTAGCTCTCTTCTTTCTCACTGCTGTAGCATGCACCACTCTCTTCTTTCTCAATGCTATAGTAAGCTTTGCCCTCTTCTTTCTCACTGTTGTAGTAAGCTCTGCCATCTTCTTTCTCACTGCTGTAGTAATGTCTGCTCTCTTCTTTCTCACTGCTGTGGTAAGTTCTGCGCTCTTCTTCCTGACTTCTGTAGTAAGCGCTGCTTCTTCTTCCTGGCCGCTGTAGTGAGCTCTGCTCTCTTCTTTCTGACATCTGTAGTAAGCTCTTCTCTCTTCTTTCTCACTGTTGTAGTAAGTGCTGCTCCTTTCTTGCTCACTGATGTAGTAAGCTCTGCGCTCTTCTTTCTTGCTGCTGTAGTAATTTCTGCTCTCTTCTTTTTCACTGCTCTGGTAAATTCTGCTCTCGTCTTCCTGACTGCTGTAGTAAGCGCTGCTCTCTTCTTTCTGACTGCTGTAGTAAGCTCTGCTCTCTTCTTTCTCACTGCTGTAGTAAGCTTTGCTCTCTTCTTCCTGCATGCTGTAGTAAGCTCTGCTCTCTTCTTTCCCGCTGTTGTAGCGAGATTTGCTCTCTTCTTTCTCACTGCTGTAGTAAGCTCTGCTCTCTTCTTTCTGACTTCTATAATAAGCTCGGCTATCTTCTTTCTCACTGCTGTAGTAAGCACGTCTCTCTTCTTTCTCACTGCTGTAGTAAGTGCTGCCCCTTTCTTGTTCATTGCTGTAGTAAGCTCTGCTCTCTTCTTTCTCGCTGCTGTAGTACTTTCTGCTCTCTTCTTTCTCGCTGCTGTGGTAAGTTCTGCTCTCTTCTTCCTGACTGCTGTAGTAAGTGCTGCTGTCTTCTTCCTGACTGCTATAGTAAGCTCTGCTCTCTTCTTTCTGACTGCTATAGTAAGCTCTGCTCTCTTCTTTCTCACTCCTGTAGTAAGCCCTGTTCTTTTCTTTCTTACTGCTGTAGTAAGCTCTTCTCTCTTCTTTCTCACTGCCGTAGTAAGTGCTGCTCCTCTGATATCCTCTGAGTTCATTATTTGTCCCCAAAAAGGCACAAAGGATTTCGCTACGTCTCCCAGAACTTGTGCTGGAGTGTCACCATTCTTGTCCCGCCGTGGACGAGCCTTTGAAACCTCTACAGTACTGGCTACGAACACCCCAGGTAACAGGATCCCTAAATAACAAGTTCCCTGCCAATCCCTGGGCAACCATGGAAATGCTACATTCCCGCAAACAAAGTAGACAGGTTCGCCTACATACAAAGGTCTGTCCTCACTAGTTAAATTTGCAACATTGGCGCAACCTTTAAAATCACCAATTGACTGAGTATCATTCCTCTGTATGCAGAAAGAAACTGAATCGGGGCTATGGTTAATAGTGTACGAAGGAGGCACGGCATCCTTATTGCCTATAGGAGCCATTTTAAAAGAAATCAAAGATTGGAAAGGACGAGACAGTCTATCAGAAGGCCTAATAGAAGCAACGTTAAGCTTACTCCTATTTGCAAAAAGCGAACATCCCAGGGGAGTCAAAACACATTTTCTCAAACTGATTCAAATTAGTCCCATTGAAGTTCCCTGAGATGTCTCGTTCCAGCGACCAAAGAATAGTGCTCTAAGAGAAGCATAGCAAGCAGTTGTTCAAGGTAAAGGATGAATATACCAACCCAGCCTCTTATCCCCGTGTTGCGGTAAATGCGAGCAAACCCAACAGTTGGTCCTATTAAAGATGGCATGTGTAGCATTCATGATGAGTAATAGCGTGTTGTGATATCTCTGTATATGCTGAGAATCCCTAGGAGATAGAGTGTGCAGATGCACGAAAGGAGTAGAAACAGTAGGTACATTTTCAGTCGGTAACAAATTCTCGAGCGGATTCACTTCTTCTAGATACCAGAAGCCTAAAACAATGACTATTATAAAACCAATTAACATTATCAAAAAACAGCAGTACGTTTTCGGGGCCCATGTTACAGACTGTGCTTTTTCGCAGCTGGTCACACGTTCACTTATCAGTCCTGTACGAGCAGTAGCAGTGGCAGGCATTATAATCTTCAAATGAACACGCCAATGTTTTTAGCTGGCGACCTCCAGGCCGAGCGTCTTCTTAGTTCTTCCACAAACCCTATCCAACAGAATCCCCGAATAGACAATAGATCAGGCCAAAAAGGCAAGCCCCTGCTGATTTTCCTCGATCGCACAGCCGAACCGTGCAGTAGGTCTATTTTCTTGGTCGCAGATCGTACCTCGTGCTTCCTGGTACTAAGTGATCTGAGAACAAAGTGTCGTCACTTTCCGTTGGAAGCAACGTATCAAGAACAAGAGAGGATGCAAGATCCGGAACAACAGCTTCCAGAAACAAAACTGTTGGAGAGTGTGGAGGCAAAATGGCTTTATCCCCAGGCTCCACGGGCTCAGGGAGAGTCTCCGACACACTCTCAATGCTGTTTACTGCTTCGGGACTGTTGGTTGCAGTACTGGTGAGGGGTTCTGTTTCTTCTGTATCATATGGCACTGGGTGTAGAATCTTCTTGGTGTGCGTCGCATGGATCCAATTTTTCCGGCCAGCCACCCTCACCGCTGTCTGCGTGACCAGCAGGACTTGGAAGGGGCTCCACCACCGAAGTGCAAGGCAAGAGGATCGCTTGAATGCTTTTGTCAGGACCCAGTCACCTGGACGTATGCTGTGACCAGGGCCCTCATATCGTATCGTACAGGTAAAGCCTCTCGCCCCTGGTGATAAATCAAATACAAGTTTTTAGTCAACTGGCTACAGTAATCTGAAAGAAGTACATTTTCTACATTTCTCAAGGAACGACATTTAGGAAGGTTCCAGATATTAGCAGGCCTCCCCATAACCACCCCAAAGGGAGAGAGCCCAGTCTTAGTTTGAGGGGTTGTACGCATGGATAACAAGACGATCGGTAAATCGTCCGGCCATTTTAGTTTGGTGCCGCCGCACGTCATAGCGAGCTTGTTTTTGATGATGCCGTTGTGTCTTTCTGAGCGTGTCTGGCCGAATGGAACCGTTTATCGATCTGTAATCCCGCCCATATCAGCAGAATTACAGCAGCGATAAAATGTGGACCATTGTCCGACCAGATGACTCTTGGTAGCCCGAACCTTGGGACATATTCTTTTAACATAGTCTTTGCAGTAGTCATGGCTGTAGCGTCTTTAACAGGAAAAGCCTCAACCCATTTGCTAAATGCACAAATGACAACTAACACGTACTTCAAATTATTACATCGTTCCATTTCAATAAAATCAAAGTCTCTAACCTCGAAGGGGACAGAAGTTGGACCAAAACTTCCCCTAGGAGTTGGCGTTCCCTTTCCCACACTATGCTGTAAACAGATCATGCAATTTTGGACAAAATGTTCAGCTACCTTAGAGATTTTGTCATTCACCCATACATTTCCCAACATTTTTGTAATCTTGCGGGCACATATATGTGTGGGACCATGAGCCATAACAACCATCATCATAATATACGCGTCAGGATGAAGCCATTTCCCTTCGACTCTGTCAACCCAACACCCATCATCGTCAAGTTTCCCCAAGCTCTCAGCCCATTTGTTAGACTCTTCTAATGTGGAATCGGCTTGCATATCCCTCACAGAATCGATACCCTCATCCATAGTACAGGCATTGGTGGCTTCCCTTGAAGTATACATGTCTGAAGATCGATCAGTGGCAGTCTGTTTAGCTATCTGGTGAGCAAAAGCATACCCTTTTCCTATATCATCTACGATCTTTTGATGCGCTGCACATTTTACAATAGCTAACTGAGTAGGGAGTGCAAGCACTGAGAGTAGCCGTACTATCAGGGAGCCATGCTGGATCTTTGTACCATGTGAAGTTAAGAACCCTCTTTCTGACCAAAGTCTCCCAAAGTTGTGAACCACCCCAAAGGCATACTGATTGTCAGTGTATATATTCACGGTAAGCCCTTCGGAAAGTTCGCAAGCTCGGGTCAATGCTATAATCTCTGTGTCCTGCAAGGAGTTATGCATGATTCTCTTGGTTTCCACGACCGTGCTCAACGTAGTGATTGCATAAGCAGCTGTGGATGTACCATCCGGAGGTTTGAAGCAGGAGCCATTGCAAAACAGCTCCCCTTGTTCAAAGGAGTATCTTTTAGATCAATTCTACCCTTTGTCTCTTGTTCGGTAGTGTAAAGACAATCGTGTGACTCTTCATCACTGCAAGCAGTACCTTGCGGGAAAGGTAAGAGTTCAGCCAGATTAAGAACACAACACCTCTTAATTTGTATATGTGGTGCAAACAAGATCAATTCATATCTTGTCAAACATGCAGAAGTGAGGTGTTGCGTTTGAGTTCTGTTCAGTAGAACATCTACAGAGTGAGGTACCATCAGGGTTAAAGCATGGCCTAGGACCAATCCCTCACTCTGTTTTACAGACGCAGCTGCAGCAGCGACAGCTCGCAAACATCTTGGCAAAGTGCATGCTACAGGATCAAGGGCGGAAGAAAAGTAGCTGCACGGCCTATTCTTCCCTCCATGTTCCAGCATTAACACAGTCAAAGCACATCAATCACATTCATACACAAACAACACAAAGGCCTTTTCATAATTTGGTGTGCCCAAAACCAGTGCCGAGCACAATGCAGTCTTGAGCAAATCCAATGCACGCTGGTGCTCCACGTCCCATGGCAATGGCGAAGAAAGGCCCTTCTTCGTCAGAGCCAACATCGGCTTAATCGTTAACAAGAAATTGGGGATCCACTGCCTACAGTAAGAAGCCATTCCTACCAAGGCTCTGACTTCTTTCTGCGTATTTGAGACAGACATGCTAGAAATGAGGTTTATCCATTCAGGCGTCAATCTTCTTCCTTCCTTTGTCAGGAGATAGCCTAAATAGGCGACCTCCTGGCAACAATATTGAAATTTCTTAAGGGAAGCTTTATGTCCATGTTTAGCCAGGTGAATAAGTAACAACACTGTGCCCTCCTTACAAGCGCTCTCTGAGTCAGCAGCTAAAAGCAAGTCATCAACATATTGAAGCAGTGTACAAGTAGAGGGCAACTCAAGGGTATCAAGCTGCTCTTTCAAAGCCCAACTGTAGATGCTAGGACTTTCTGTGTAACCCTGTGGTGCACGGGTAAATGTGAGGGAGCGTCCCCCTAAGATGAACGCGAACAGGTATCTACTGTTCTTGTGTATAGGAATACTAAAGAAAGCATTCTTTAGATCTACAACACTAAAGTGAGTAGCTGAAGCCGGAATCATAGTCAATAACGTCGTCACATCAGGCACAATTGTAAATTGTGGAGTGTCAATCTTATTGATGGCACATAAATCAATTATAAAACGAAAAGGAATCGCATTATCTCCTTTTTTTGTACACGGGCAAAATCGGACTATTGCATAAACTACCTGCAATTTCCTCAATCACCCCTCGATGTTCAAAATCGGAGACGATGCATTTCAAAGCTTGCTCCCCATCAACTGAAATCTTATACTGCAGAATGCATGGCAGCTTCACTACATGTTTCAAAACAATCTTAACAGGCTCAGTTTGCAAAACACCGACATCATTGTCGTCAACTGCCCACAAACACTCCGGAACATCACTAAATTCCGGCAGCAAAGGTCTAGTCAAGAATTGTGAGACAGAAAGTTGCTGTGGTGAAATCGTCATATGCACTCCATCAGAGGAACAATGAATTACCGCATTTAACTCCTTCAGCAGATTCCGTCCCAGCAAATTCTCTCCACAATTCAAAGTCAAAAGGAATGGACAATGGTCCGTAAATGGACACAAAGAAATAGGTACCGGCGAAGAAACTAGACAGAAAACTGGTGTGCCAGAAAACCCTACAGAAACATTGGTTTGCCCTGACAGTGGAATATTTGGAACCCAAGAATGATCAATGGAACACTTTTGTGCTTCTGTATCTATCAAGAATAGATGTTTCCTATTTCCCAATAACATTTCAACGTAGGGACCTTTCTGATTAACGGGAATAGGCGTAGGTTCCAGACCCTGCTTCGGGCAATCCTAACGAAACAGAATATCGCCGAAAGGAAGTTCTTCAGAGAGGTAAGCAGCAGAAGGATGGTCAAATATGTTTCTAGTATCCACACTTGGTGCCTGATTATCCAGTGAAAAAGGTTGCTGTGAATCTTGTGAAAACTGACCTCTACTAGGGCCCCCTACACCCAAGCGACTTCTGGGTCGTCTCCCCATATTCCCAAATAATTTCTTTGACCTCTGTCAGAGGATCGGGCACTGTGCACGCCAATGACCCTCTTGCCTACAATAGGCACAATGGTTAACATTTACAGGACCCAAGGGCACATTTCCTTGTGGAACATACTGACCTCTAAACTGTGAATTATCCCCTCTAGGGCCGCTAACAATTTGCTGTAATAATACTTTTGTCTTCAAATCGCCTTTTCTCTTTTTGACTCTTTCTTTTTCATTATTGACCCGATTCTCATAGTACTGGGCCATGTGCAGTACTTCTGATTGAGACTTCGCTTGCCAAGCACTCTCAGAAGACATCATTTGCGACTGGATGTCTGGCAACAATCCACGCACAAATTTGTCTACAAATAATCTTTTCCCAGACTCTGTGCATAAATCTTGTCCACTGAAATCCAAGAATACCTGTTCGAACCGATTAAAAATCTCGGTAGCACCGTCAGACTTCCCTTGGACACAGGCGGTAAACTTGTCCCAAATAATTCTCTTCTCAGGAATTATAGTTTTCAATTTCGCAACTATTCTATCAGGCAAAGTTAGTATCACCTGAGGCGGTCTTTCGCCAGCTGGCCTTTCTCCATAAAGTCTAATTATGTTAGCCCATGTATCTCCTAGCCCTGGTACGTCATCTGTAGTCCTAACCTGTTTCCACAAATCTACGGGCAGGAGTACGGTAAATAACAGATCAATATCACTTAAAGTGAATACTGAGGATTGTAAAACAGACTCTATTTCTTTATAGAACCCTGTCGGATTTTTCCTAATGTCGGGAATAGATTGTCTAATGGTGTTCACTTCCGGTCTTGAGAACGGGACGTGAATGAACTGAGATACATAGTGTGCAGGAATTTCATCGGCTTGCGCACCCGTTCTGATATCCGCTGGAACTCGACTTTTGGGACAAGTATCGGAGGAACCTCTCTCATAGACAACTGAGAAGTAGGCAACTCCGAACGCTTACTAAGTAACAGAGCCAAATCGAGCGCTAAAGCAGCTGAAGAAGTGTCAAATGAAAAAGCTCTCTTGTAAATACTTAATAACTCTGCGGGACAACTAATCTTTTTTTTTACACAGTCATCCTGTAGCTATTCTACCATTAACTGTATCACTTTCCTCTGCATTTCTAGCGTATACTGACTATCCGTGTCATATACTTCAACTGGAGTTATCGACGAGTCTGAGATCCATCCAATCGCGTCCTTCATGCAAATTCGCACTTCCTCAGATATCAATTTGCGACAAGGAAGGAACCGTTTCTGCACATACATACTATCTCCATCTTCATCCTCATTCTGTAACCTTCCCAACTCCTTTCTATACTCAAATACCCTCTCAACTTGCTCTTGTACCTTCTCCACAGTGTCTCTAGAGAACGCTAAGGTGTTCAGATCCCTCAACCCTTGTGGGAGATCTGTATTGTTTAATCTGTCCCACATTACACACAAATGGATCCCTAATCCCTCAATAAAAAACATTTTTTTCAGGGAATTGTCCATATTAGAAAGAGTGGCAAAAACATTAGCTTGATCATCCTTCTCCATACAATACTTAGCCCACGCAATCAACTCACGTTTCTTCTCTGGAGGTACAGTATTGCGAGTGACAACCCTCGATCCTGCTCCCTGATCTACTACAAGCGTTGCAGGACCACTTGGAAGAGAGAGAGTAGGCGTGTTCAATGGAGGTGTTATCACTTGTACAACAGGAAAGAGCGGAGGAGCAGGTGGAAGAGCAGGCGGAGGAGCAGCAACAAAAGGAGGACCAACGACTGGAGGAAGAGGAACGACAGAAGGGACGATAGGAGCAAGAGGAGGAGCAGGAGGAGGAACAACAGCAGGGAGAAACAAAGCAGCAGGAAGAGGAACATACGGAGGTGGCGCAGTGGCACCAGGCCTTCGTTCATTTAACAATTTATCAATAAGTTTGTCGGAAACATGAAAGTCTTTAGAAGGATAGATTTTCTGGATACCAAGTGAGAAAGCCATATCCATATTCATAGCCGACTCAGACTGTTTATCTTGGTCATACAACAACGCTTTTTCGGCATCTGTTTTATGACGGCGCGCATGTTTTTCTATACTCTTAGGCTGCTGCAAAGCTTCTTTCTTCCAATTCTGTAATACGTCGAATGCTGCAGGTCTAGCCTTTTTCTTTAATAATATAGATTCTAAGTATTCAATACGAGGAATTTCAAAACTATCATTGATTGGCCACTGAAGTTCGGAAGCATGTCTAGTTTGTCTGTGCCAAATATCATTAAACACTATACTACCAATGCCATGCTTACAGTACATAGTACAAGCCGGCGACCCCTCCTGTGGTGCCGGACGGCTAAATTCCAAAGATTGTCTGTCACTGCGGAATAATGCCCTAAAGCAGGCAGACAATTTCCCAGGCATTTCAGAATACTGGTGTTACCTGGTCAATAATTGTACTCGTGAGTGCAATGCTCCAAAACAAATTATCAGGATACTTAAGAATCGGGTCACGACTCACCTGATCAAGCCTAAAGAGGTCCGATCGGATTTCAAAGTTTTTCTAACAAATTTTACCTTGGGTTTGGTAATTTCGGCAAATCTGCCCCTCTCGATATGTGGACCATCATCAAAATGCCGACTCGGACCGCGTGCTCACCATCCAGGTATCGGGCCGTGCAGCGCTGCTGAGGTGTCGCTTCTCATTCAGAAAGGGGCCCCTTTTGTCACTGTCCGATCCCGGTCCGATAGGCCCGTCAACCTTCAACAAGCTGGCATCAATCTTGAGGGTCCCTATTCGGGAGCCATCTGTGAAAGCAAAAGAAGGTATCGTGGCTGAGCACCTTCAAAAGGAAATACACCAAACGCAGGTTATAAAGATACACAGATCTTTGTTCAAAGTAACTGAACAGTTTTCAAAAAAACAGAGTATCGGATAGCTATCAGGCCCTCAGTTCACCACAGCGAATACCAGCACGTTCAGTGTGGGAAGTGAGTGGGACTGTACATCAGAATAGTCGCACGTTTTATACACTCCAAAACATGATGTCCAACCCACTTGTGAGTTAATGAATCTAGGATCTAGGGTTCGTGCCGAGTTCACTTCTAATTTATGCAACCATACATTTAGGTGTTATCCTTAATATATTCGCAAACAAGTTACAATAGCAACAGTGTGTCTTCGGATTTCACGTTGAGCTTTTGCGCATCTCTTTATACAATATAGTAAAACAAGTGTTCACATAAGATGCTCAAACAGTATTGTGCACTATATATGTTCATGGATTAGTCTCGTTGGCGCAGGTAATACTCTATACACAGGTCAACGAAGGACAAGGTCTCAGTACATGACCCTAACATCTGGCCTGCAGGCAGTTTCAACATTAACTTGCACACAGAGGTAAAGACGGGCATGTTACATTCAAAACGACACTGTCCACCATCTTAGAACACAGGGTGACTTTAGAGAGAGAATTTAAAATGGCGGATGAACCTAAAATGGCGGCTTACACAGGTCTAAAGTCAGGACCTTGCAACGCGAATTTCCTCGCAGAGCGACTTGGCCTAGGCCAATATATATATACACGATCTAGAGAGTATAATATGATTTCCCGTTCAACATCTTCTTTCTCACTGATGTAGTAAGCTTTGCTCTCTTCTTTCTGGCTGCTGTAGTAAGCTCTGCTCTCTTCTTTCTCACTGCTGTGGTAAGCTCTGCTCTCTTCTTCCTGACTGCTGTAGTAAGCTTTGCTATCTTCTTTCTCACTGCTGCAGTATGTGTCACTATCTTCTTTCTCACTGCTGTAGTAAGCTTTGCTCCCTTCTTTCTGACTGCTGTAGTAAGCTCAGCTCTCTTCTTTCTCACTGCTGTGGTAAATTCTGCTCTCTTCTTCCTGACTGCTGTAGTAAGCACTGCTCTCTTCTTCCTGACTTCTTTAGTAGGCTCTGCTCCCTTCTTTCTCACTGCTGTAGTAAGCACTTCTCTCTTCCTTCTCACTGCTGTAGTAAACTTTTCTCTCTTCTTTCTCACTGCTGTAGTAAGTGCTGCCCCTTTCTTGCTCACTGTTATAGTAAGCTCTGCTCTCTTCTTTCTTGCTGCTGTAGTGACCTCTGCTCTCTTCTTTTTCACTGCTGTGGTAAATTCTGCTCTCTTATTTCTGACTGCTGTAGTAAGGTCTGCTCTCTTCTTTCTGACTTCTGCAGTAAGCTGTGCTTTCTTCCTTCTCACTGGTGTAGTAAGCTTTGCTCTCTTCTTCCTGACTGCTGTAGTAAGCTCTGCTCTCTTCTTTTTCACTGCTTTAGTAAGATTTGCTCTCTTCTGTCTCACTGCTGTAGTATGTGCCACTCTTCTTTCTCACTACTGTAGTAAGCTTTGCCCTCTTCATTCTCACTGCTGTAGTAATCTCTGCCCTCTTCTTTCTCACTGCTGTAGTAATTTCTGCTCTCTTTTTTCTCACTGCTGTAGTCATTTCTGCTCTCTTCTTTCTCACTGCTGTGGTAAGTTCTGCACTCTTCTTCCTGACTTCTGTAGTAACGCTGCTTCTTCTTCCTGGCTGCTGTAGTGAGCTCTGCTCTCTTCTTTCTGACTTCTGTAGTAAGATTTTCTCTCTTCTTTCTCATTGTTGTAGTAAGCGCTGCTCCTTTCTTGCTCACTGATGTAGTAAGCTCTGCGCTCTTCTTTCTCACTGCTGTAGTAATTTCTGCTCCCTTCTTTCTCACTGCTCTGGTAAATTCTGCTCTCGTCTGCCTGACTGCTGTAGTAAGCGCTGCTGTCTTCTTTCTGACTGCTGTAGTAAGCTCTGCTCTCTTCTTTATGACTGCTGTAGTAAGCTCTGCTCTCTTCTTTCCCCCTGTTGTAGCGAGATTTTCTCTCTTCTTTCTCACTGCTGTAGTATGCACCGCTCTCTTCTTTCTCACTGCTGTAGTAAACTCTGCTCTCTTCTTTCTGACTTATGTAGTAAGATCTGCTATCTTCTTTCTCACTGCTGTAGTAAGCACTTCTCTCTTCTTTCTCACTGCTGTAGTAAGTGCTGCCCCTTTCTTGTACACTGTTGTAGTAAGCTCTGCTCTCTTCTTTCTCGCTGCTGTAGTACTTTCTGCTTTCTTTTTTCTCGCTGCTGTGGTAAGTTCTGCTCTCTTCTTCCTGACTGCTGTAGAAAGCGGTGCTCTCTTCTTCCGGACTGCTATTGTAAGCACTGCTCTCTTCTTACACACTCCTGTAGTAAGCCCTGCTCTTTTCTTTCTTACTGCTGTAGTAAGCTCTTCTCTTTTCTTTCTCACTGCCGTAGTAAGTGTTGCTCCTTTCTTTCTCACTGTTGTAGTAAGTTCTGCCCTCTTCTTCCTGACTTCTGTAGTAAGCCCTGCTCTCTTCTTCCTGACTTCTCTAGTAAGCTCTGCTCTCTTCTTTCTCACTCCTGTAGTAAGCCCTGCTCTCTTCTTTCTCACTGCTGTAGTAAGCTCTGCTCTCTTCTTTCTCACTCCTGTAGTAAGCCCTGCTCTCTTCTTTCTCACTGCTGTAGTAAGCTCTGCTCCTGTCTTTCTCACTCCTGTAGTAAGCCCTGCTCTCTTCTTTCTCACTGCTGTAGTAAGCTCTGCTCCTGTCTTCCTGACTGCTGTAGTAAGCGCTGCTGTCTTCTTTCTGACTGCTGTAGTAAGCTTTGATCTCTTCTTCCTGAATGCTGTAGTAAGCTCTGCTCTCTTCTTTCTGACTTCTGTAGTAAGATCTGCTATCTTCTTTCTCACTGCTGTAGTAAGCACTTCTCTCTTCTTTCTCACTGCTGTAGTAAGATCTGCTATCTTCTTTCTCACTGCTGTAGTAAGCCCTGCTCTCTTCTTTCTCACTGCTGTAGTAAGCTCTGCTCCTGTCTTCCTGACTGCTGTAGTAAGCGCTGCTGTCTTCTTTCTGACTGCTGTAGTAAGCTTTGATCTCTTCTTCCTGAATGCTGTAGTAAGCACTTCTCTCTTCTTTCTCACTGCTGTAGTAAGATCTGCTATCTTCTTTCTCACTGCTGTAGTAAGCTCTGCTCTCTTCTTTCTCGCTGCTGTAGTACTTTCTGCTTTCTTTTTTCTCGCTGCTGTGGTAAGTTCTGCTCTCTTCTTCCTGACTGCTGTAGAAAGCGCTGCTTTCCTCTTCCTGACTGCTATTGTAAGCTCTGCTCTCTTCTTTCTCACTCCTGTAGTAAGCCCTGCTCTTTTCTTTCTTACTGCTGTAGTAAGCTCTTCTCTTTTCTTTCTTACTGACGTAGTAAGTGTTGCTCCTTTCTTTCTCACTGTTGTAGTAAGTTCTGCTCTCTTCTTCCTGACTGCTCTAGTAAGCTCTGCTCTCTTCTTTCTCACTCCTGTAGTAAGCCCTGCTCTCTTCTTTCTCACTGCTGTAGTAAGCTCTGCTCCTGTCTTTCTTACTGCTGTAGTAGGCCCTGCTCTCTTCTTTCTCACTCCTGTAGTAAACCCTGCTCTCTTCTTTCTCACTCCTGTAGTAAGCCCTGTTCTCTTCTTTCTCACTGCTGTAGTAAGCGCTGTTCTCTTCTTTCAGAATGATTTAGTGTTCCTGGTCTTGGTTTAGGAGTGAGGGCACCATGCCACTCTCTCAGAGTTTGTTTTGAGGGTACATAGAGGTTAGAGGCACAGAGCAGCTGAAGGGGAGGCATACACTGGTCAGTGGGCGAGCTGCTCCTGTAAGATGACCCTGCTTGGGCAGAGCTCTTCACTCGGTTACCAGCCCACGACTGACTGGCCTTTAAATAGGCCAGCTGTTTGCCCAGTGGGTCATCACTCTCGGAGACTCCAGGGCTGGTGCCTTGATGCTGTACGGCCGCCTCCCCGCATGTGATCACCACGCCCCTCTTCCCTCAAACCAAGGACTGCCTCAAAGGACACAGAGCAATTAAACAGACACATTGGCACAGCTAATCTGCAACACCTTCCTTCCACAGTCAGTGAAAGCAGATCGCTGATCATCAGCCACTCACTTCTACACAGCTCGTGTTCGCCTGCAGGGAAGGTAGCTCAGCGGTTTAGGTGCCTGTTGCTGGGGTCAAAGCTTTTTCTCAGTGGGCAATAATGTTCATTACTAGTGCCTTGAAGCATGGGTCGAAGCACTTCATAAAACAAACAGTTCACAGTTATGCTTATTTTCACCACTGCTTGTTCACACTGCTTTCGTGCGCTGAATCAGAGCAGTGTTTGACAGGGAACATCACTTCCTTACCATGTTATATGGGCATGTTGGCAATTTCACTGTGGGGTTTGGGGGGGGGTGGGGGCTATTGTACATGTTTGCGAATTGGGCTGGTGTTCAATAGCGCTTGTGGTGTCCAGTCCATCCTTGCGGCCAATCCCCTAGTGCAAACAGTACTGGCTCGCACTGGCACAGCTATGCTACTGTAGCACCTCCAGAGTGTGCTACTCGGGCATCGAGGCGCTGCCCTGCTGGTGGCACCACAGAGAGCATGCGCTGCTGGGACAGACCGTGCCTCTTCTCCAGAGAGGTCAACGGACCATGGAGTTTTGGATGTACACAGCTGCAGGGGTTGTTAATTGGAAATAATCCCTCCGAATAGGTGCTCAACCCCCCACACCCCTACACACACACCTTCCCCAAGGTCACTTTACTTTACAGTTTGTATAAAAGGTTCTCCCCCTAGCAGCAGCCAGCAATCACATGTTCGCAGACTCTTTGCTGGAGGCTGTCCTCTCTCTGGCCTGAAGCAGGTGCCAGGGGAAGCACGAGGCCCACCGGCTCTGCACTGCTGCTGCTTGCTAAATGCACGGTTTACTAGACAATATGAAAACAGAACGAAAAGGATCATTTCAAAGTGAGGCCCATTTCAAAGCCGCCGGTTGATTTCCATGAATTTGTGCTCAGTTGTGTGCTTGCCAAACTGCTCAATTCAAACGACATAGACTGCGGTTATTAGGACACTTAGCTGTGAGTGAGGACAATTGTAGTAAACGACGGACTTCTATTTTTGACTACATATCTATGTCTTGAAGAGTGAATTGTATCAGGATTCTGAACTTAGAGGGATGTCTCTTTTCATTAAAGCTATGCCGTCTCTTGCTTGTCTACACAAAAGAAGCTGCATGCCTGCATCAAACAATGACTAAGAACAGGTGACTTGCAAACATGTTCAGTCTAGCTGGGCGCTCTCAAATGGACCAATGTCTGTTGTAAGCCGGCCCTGATCTTCACACAACATCCATGTACTTGTAATGCTGATTTTATAATTTGAAAACAAAACTACAAATGCTGTACACGAATATCGAAAGGAGTGTGTTAAAAGCTAGGACTGGAACCTCTTAGTTCCTTTATAGGGCTACGCAAGAGCTTTGTTTCTACATATGCGTACATAGGACCCATCCTTCATACCTGGACAAAAAAGGAACTGTAAAAGTGGTGTGTCAGTGGAATTTAGGCATCTGGTTATCTAAGTGGACTCATCCGCACTGTCCCCAATGACACTCAACAAACAATGGGTAATGCTGCGAGTGCATTCACAACACAGGCTAACCCCCCCTTAGGGGAAACAGGGGTGGGAGGGACTGGCCAGTGCAAGGTGACGGTCAGTATTCTGCATGTAGGACAGACTAAATCAGTGACTCACCCACTGAAGTGTGCCTGAAATAAACCTTTAATGAGTCTAGCAATTATTGTATGGAATTCCAGAAAGGCAAATCGCTCAAATAGCCTCATGGCACTGGCCACAGCACAGGAGCTTCATTTTGTAAAAAAAAAAGAAAAGTGTTTTAAAAAAAATGTTTTAGGCTTAGCAAAGAGACCACAGGGGTAGCAAGGGAGAGCTCAGGGGTCGCAAGTGTGACCCCTGGTGCGCCTTAATGACGTCCCTGGTCTAGAAATACTGCTGTGTCTCTAGTTTAGAGGTGCACTCCAAGGTTCACTGATTCGAGGGTGAATGCTGGTTGGCACAGCCCTGGTACACACACGGGCAGAACTTTCAGCATGATAGAAAGTCTTATATAAGGGCTGGGAGGATAGCTCAGGGGCAAAGCTCTCGCCTTGGAAGCAAGACAACGCAGAGTAACACAAGGTCGATCCCCAAGTCCACGCTTAGAAACCTCTGGGTGTTAAGCACGTTATAAATGACCAATTACAATTACATAAGATGGCACCTATGTGGCAGAGCTGGCATTTAGGTGGCACTAGGTCTAAGGGATTGCTGCCTTGCAAGGCCTTATTGAAATGCTAGCCCAGACCATGTTTTGCCCAATTGAACACTGCAGGAGGGCAGGGTGTTGGTGGGAATCCATCACATCTCTCGTGAGGCTGTTTCAGCCGCTCAAATCTTGGGGCAACTCCCCATTCGACAGGTGGTGCGTGTTCCAAGAGATGGCCTCTCAACGCCTGTCTGCATCCTGTGAGGGTACATTAAAGGGTCTCGCACCTGGCACTTCAGAGAAACCCACTAGCTCGGATTACAGAGCCCTCATATAGAACATCATTGTCCAGAGGGTGAGACAAGGCCTGTCTCCCTTGGCCTTGTCCAGGATACAGGTTCAGACCCCAGGGAAGGGGAAGGGGGAGGGGAGGCGATCCCTGCCTCTGGCCTTTCCTCAGGTCCAATCCACCTGCTCAGGGTCAGCTGGAGCGATGGCAGCCTCTCATTATATCCATCCACCTCTGCTGCCCAAGTTCAGGAGCAAGGTCCCCATTCAGCTCTTGGCTGTTTCTTTATTTGCTGCATTCCATTCTAGGATCCTCGGTGTGGGCTGCCACGCTGCCCGAGGCGTAGCCAGGATCGTCGAACAAGTGAGGCCTGAAGCTAATGTAGTTGCGCCCACCACAGTGACATTAACGTCTGTACATGCCCACACAGAGCTGCTGAGAGGGCATTTACAGATGTTGGGTGGGCCTTGCACACTCAGGCTGTGTACGCCTCATCTGTACTGTTGTAATTAGTTATTTATATCGCGCTTCATGCCCAGTGGTTTCTAAGCGCGGACCCAGGGATCGAACCTGTGCTGCTCTGCATCATCTTGCTTCCAAGGCGAGCGCATTTCCCCTGAGCTATCCTCCCGAGACTCGAGAGCAGGTGCATGCGGCTGCTTCTACTATTCACCCATGTGGACACAGATGCTCAGCCATGCAGTGATGCAGTGTCACAGTAAAGGGGACTCTGCAGGTGGCACTGTTGCCACAATGCCCGATCCGCAAAGGGTGCCTGCACATTAAGCAGCTCCTTTTCAACCCTGTGTGCATTTGCAGAAATCAAGGGGTGTTTCTGCCCATTTTAAGGCCCAGCCTGAAATTACAAATTGCGTACGCTTTAAAATGCACAAAAACAAAACATTGGGCCTCATTACGAGTTTGACGGTGCAGAAAAAAGTTTTTCTCGGTTTTTGGAGGTAAAGTGGAGAATTTTCCTGGAGGTAGATCCTCCACTTTACCCCCAAAAATTGACAGAATTACAAGCCGGTAATTGCACCACGAGATAATACTGCCAAAAATGCTCAATAGAGTCCATAAAATGGGGATTTGCACCGCCTACCACCACCCATGGTAAACCCACAGGACCAAATGGCAGTAACGATAGTACCATTTGGCGGTAGTTTAGTGGTATTACCACCGAATTACCACCAAACTTGAAATGAAGCCCATTGTCCTGCACCTACACAGGCGCAGGACGATGCACATTTCATGACAGGGTCTTTCTGAAACTTGCCACATGACAACAGCAGACCCACATAAAAGCAGGGCATCCTCTGAGCTTCTTTCATTTCCTCTCGCTTCTGAGAATATGCCCCAGTTCACCACAGACCCCCCAGAAATGTGCAACGTATTCACCAGGGTAGTTAGGCCGACCCATCGGTATTGCCTTGAAGGTGATGCACTAAATTGTGAACAGCGACCTCCGCAGGAGTCCTGTGGCCAATGCGAGGGTCTTCCTTCTCCGGTAACCAGCTGGCATGAAGCTGACGACGGAAAAGCCCGGATAATGGAGGAGGCAGCCCGATATTCCTGGCAGGGTCCTCCTTCGCCTCCCCTCCCCTCCGCTCCCCCCTGGGTAAGGGGGAGGGTGCAGGTCAAAACGAGCAGCAAAAGTTGCCAAAAGCCCGCAAAGGGCTAACAAAAGAAAGGGGCGTGGTAACCCCTTTATAACTGGCGGGCGTCCTGCACCAGGCCCAATTGGAAGGACTTAATGGTGCGCCAATCAAGCCAGGAAACACCGGGTCCCAGTCAAGGACGGGCTCCCCGCTAATGTGTCAGGACAGTGCCAGCAACGAGGCGCTGGCAGAGGTTGAACTATGGGAGGAAGGAGAAGAAGGAACGGAGGAGCACGGTGAGGAAGAGGAGGTGCAGACAGCAAAAAGAAAAAGAACCATGACTGAGAAGGCCAAGGCAAGCAAACAACAAGTCAAGACCAGCAAAAAACCCAGAGGAAAAGGGAGGATGCAGGAGGTTGTAGCCTTACCGGCACCGGCACCTGCTGAGGCTCCAGGGAACGGTGGTGGTACGCCCAGCACTCCTGTAACCAGACCGGTGGAAGTAGCTGCGGAGGGAACCACATCCCTTGAGATGGTGAAAGGTATGTTCAGGAAACGTGGACATGGTCAGGCATTGTGTGTTCATGACAATATTGTTAGAAATGTGGTAAATGATGCTGAGAGGATGAACCATCAAGGGCTGAGCCAGGGTCCAGGGGGGCCTGGGAGGGGAATGTATCCTGCCTTTTCTCCCATAGGGGGGGTTAGCCAAGTATCTCAGGTGGGGCAATTCCAGCAGGCAGATTTCAGTCAGTTGCTTTACCCAGTACTGGCCCATTAGGGGGGTTAGACAGTTGTTTCAAATAGCCCCTCCAGCGGGAACACAAGGGCAGGCATGCTGGGTGCAAGGGCCCAGGGTCCACAATTTCAGTGGGGAGAACCAGGGGACTCAGCCATTTACAGGAGTCCCACCCAACCTGGGGCTAGGTGGAGTTTGGGGGAATGTAACCCAGTATGGAAGACTAATGCCAGGCTTTGCACCAGTGCGAGTGGCAGTGAATTCACTGGTGTGGCACAATCCATGGCCACTAAGGAGAAACTGGAGAAAAGAATGTATTGACATCTTTGACTTAGTGGGGATTGTACCCGTGGGGGAGGGCTTGAAGGACCTATAAGAAAAGGAGAAGGAGAAAAGGAAGAGGGAGAGGGCCAGGTGTATCCCACGATTCACAATTGGCTCAAAGCATTTAGAATGTATATGTCTGTTATGCTAGAATAATTTCCGCAGGATGCATTGGCAATGGTGGCTTATGAGCAATATGTCCACGACCTACGCCTAAAGTATTGGGGCGAGGGATGGTTGGAATATGACCGAGGTTTTAGGCTAAAAATGCAAGTCTGGCCCGCCATGTCCTGGGATGAGGTGGATGTCGGGGGATACATTGATAAAATGGTGCCCGCCGGAGAATCCGGGGACAAGCCACAAGGGGAGAAGACCCAAGTTTGGAGATGTAGGGGGGGTTATTCCCAGCGAGGGAGGGGGGACCTTTCGCGCACCCTCCTCCTGGAGCAACAGGTCCAGCTACCAGGGGGAGCCAGCAGATTGCTGGAGGTTTGCAGAAGGGGACTGCCCCTTTGGCAAAACATGTCGATTCAGTCACGCAAGGGGTGGAAGCACTGGGGCTCGCAGCTCCTCCTCAGGCGAAGCGAAACATAAGAGCAGCGCCAAGCCCAAAGAAAAGTCAAAGCGGGATTGAGGATCTGCCACATGGGATTAAGTTTGACAAGCCAGTTAGAGGCCAGACTGTAATTAAAACATGTTTACCCACGCCAGTTAATCTCCACGCTATGATTCCTTCACTAAATATGTATCACAACAGGGCTGATGCAAAATTGCTGTGGGAAGGTTTCAGGTGGGGTTTCAGGAAAAGTGGGTGGCAGGGAAGCAATCAACTTACGGTCGGCACTGGGGATGCCGGGGGTAGTGGCACAAAACGTGGAGAAGGAACTCAAGCTGGGTAGAGTTGTGGGTCCTTTTCCATCCCCTCCTATGGAAAAGTTTGTAGTGTCACCATTGGGGCTAGTGCCCAAGAAGGAGGAGGGTCAGTATCGCCTGATCCACCACCTCTCCTTCCCGGAGGGAGAATCTGTGAATGATGGAATACCGGAGGAGTTATGCAGGGTACATTACTCTCCCTGCATGATGCGATACAGATGGTAAGAGCGGCAGCGACGGGTGCCCTAATGGGAAAGTCAGACATAGAGTCAGCCTTCAGGCTACTGCCTATCCAGAAGGAGAGTCATCACTTGCTGGGGTTCAAGGTGGAGAACAAGTATTTCTATGATAAATGTTTGCCAATGGGTTTTGCCATTTCATGTTTTTACTTTGAAGCATTCAGCACCTTCCTGGAGTTTGCGTTAAGGAAAAAGGTGCAAAAGGGCGGGGTCTTGCACTATCTTGATGATTTCTTGTTCATTGGCAAAGAGGGGGCCGGGGAGTGCTAGGCTCTCATGAGCACATTCCAGGGCTTGATGGAGGTTATGGGGGTCCCAATAGCAGATGGGAAGACAGTGGGTCCAGTCACAACCTTGACATTTCTGGGAATCGAAATGGACTCAGTCTAAGGCGAAGGCAGGCTCCCCTATGACAAGGTGCAGAGGTTGAAGGAAACAATCAAGGTGTTGAAGGGTAAGAACAAGGCAACCTTGAGGGAGTTGCAGTCGCTGTCGGGTAACCTCAATTTCGCTGGGAGAGTCATACCACATGGGAGAGTGTTTGCCAGAGGTATAGAGCTGAAAACTGTGGGACTGCAACATGCCTCCCAACATGTCCGGTTAGGATCCGAGGTAAAGGAGGATCTCAGGATGTGGGAACATTTTTGGATGAGTTCAATGGTGTGCTATTGTGGAGGGGAGAATTGGGCAGCAGTGAGAGGCTCAAGCTATTCACTGATTCTTCTGGGTCTCACGATTTCAGGGCGATTTTGGGGGACAAGTGGTGCGGTAAGGCATGGCCAGCAGAGGTGCATTTGAAGGGAATCACCAGGGACATCACTTTGCTTGAGCTATTTCCCATTGTGGTAGCGTTTAAACTATGGGGAGTTCAGCTGACAAAACAAAAAGGTGTTGTTCTGGTCAGACAACCTGGCAGTGGTGCAGATCATCAATCTGGGGTCATCCAACAATTCAAGGGTGTTGAAACTGCTTAGGGCACTACCAGGAGCTTACTGGCATTAAACACTGAGGTCCGGGCACGGCATATTCCCGGAGTCAAAAACGTAGCTGCTGATTCACTCTCTCGTGTGCAGTGGGAGAAGTTCCGAGGGAACTGTCCAGAAGCAAGGAAGGTGATGTCCCCGTTCAAGGAGCACTGGTGGGGGAGGACTGGGGTGATCTGAGTTCCCTGATAGACACAGCCCTAGCACCAGGCACGGCAAGAAGGTACATGCTGGAAGCGGTTCACAGTATTTCAAAGGGACTTTCTGCCAGAGGGGCAGAAAGAGTTACCAGTGCAAGCCTTTGTGGGTTGGTGTTGGCATACTCGGAGATCCAGAGCATGGATGGCATACCACTTGGCAGCGATAGCACATTATGCTAAGCTACGGGGTGAAAGTGACCCCACTAAAGAACATTACATTACAATGGCCATGAGAGGTTGGGCCAAGCAGGCAGTGAAAAGATTTGACGAGAGGGGGCCCATCGACATGGTGAAACTGCATTGTTTGATTAAATGCCTGAAAGTAGTATGCTGAAATGACTCGGAGAGGGCTTGTTCACAGCAGCTTTCACAGTCGCTTTCTCTGGGGCCTTCAGGGTGAGCGAGCTAGTCCCTAAGAACAAGGAAGGCAAGGGTTCTGGTTTCCTACGATTAGGGGATGTCCAGGTGACTAACGTTCAGGTGATCATTTATTTACGAAGGTCAAAAACCGATCAGAAAGGGAAGGGGATGGTGGTGACACTCCAGGCCATCCAATGAAGTACAGTCTGCCCAGTGGCGGCCTTGGCTAACTATATCCGTCAAAGGCCGCCATCTGAAGCGGGGGTTCCAGTGCTGATGCACGGGGATGGGTCCGCATTGAGCCGCTTCCAGTTCAGAAAGGTTATGGATATGGCATTGAGGAATATGGGGCGGACAGACGGGTGTTCGGAACACATTCTTTCAGGATCGGGGCTGCCACCTCCGCAGCGGCAGGGGGACTAGGGTCTGAGGAAATCAAGCGAATAGGGAGGTGGTTATCCAGGTGTTTTAAAAGATACATCAGGCCGGAGAAAATGTAAAGTTAACTTACCACCTTCTCATCTCCTTCCCACTACCAGCATCACAGAGGAGGAGGAGGCGTTCCATCTGGGTGGTGGGGTATTCTTTTGTGTTGAGGGCCGGGGCAAGCTGGACACCACAACAGGAGGAGCTGACAGCCGGCGAGTACCGGATATGGTGGCACGGGGTGCCCAGAATGAAATGGGCACAGCTGCAAGGGGCGTATTCGCAAGCTGCTGGGTAAGCAGCAGAAGCCAGAAGTATTAGTCATCCATCTGGGCGGGAATGACCTGACAAGCCTGGGGAGGGGGGCTTTGTTGAGGGACATGATGTTCTCGTTACAGGAACTGTCGGTGCAGCTGGGTGAGACCGAGATCGTGTGGTCAGAGATAATTCCAAGGCTGGAATGGAGGGGAGCAAAGAACCACACTGCAGTGGAAAGATCGAGGATAAAATTGAATTGTGCTATGTCTAAATTCTGCAGGGGCAGAGGCTTCCAACAAATTAGACATGGCTTGATTAACTAGAAGTCCTCGAAATATTACCTGAAGGATGGAGTTCATTTATTGGCAATGGGGATGGAACTCTTTCACTGGAATGTTTCTACAAAACTCTTGGAATTGTAAGATAAGCGAAAGGAGGGAGCCACGGTGGGTGGTAACCCACCCGTGGCGTGGCGGTGTTTGGGCGACCAATCACAAGAGACAGACTCTGAATGAGCCATGAGAAAGCCGGAAGGGTCTTCGCTCTTCTCGGACCAGTGCCTCTTGAAAGCCCAAGCGGCAGGGGCGTCTGGTGGTCACAACAAGGGCTCAGCTTCCCCCGAAAAAACAGCGCTCTCCCGGCCCACAAACACCTGCAAGGGCAGGTGGGGCTCAGGCACAAAGGGTTGGGAGAGTTGGGCCTACGGTGTACTTTGTGCAAGGAAAAGGGGGGAGCAGGTTGTTGGACACGGAGCCGGCGCCGCACCTTCAGAACTATTTTCACTAATGTGTGCAGTGATTCTTTATGTTGTGAAAATAAATCTGCGGCCAAGTTTGCCATTTTGAAGAACTGTGTCATTCTGCACTTTACTAAGGGGCAAGGAAGGGAACGGAAGAATGAGCCAGGATAAGGCTTATTGGTACAAATGGACGAATGCAAGGGTTATGACTCCCCTGCTATTCCCAGAATGAGGCAGGCTTGGCACAGTCTGATTGGTTGACCCGTCCTGCCATCTACATTTGATCTGGGCCTGCCTGAGTGACTGCTAAAAGCTTGCCATAAAGAAAGGAAAGTTTCCCTTGGAGGAAATAAGACACTCTTCACAAAAGCACATCCATGAGAATCTAATTATGACAGCGCGAGGAGGGTGTGCTTGGGTCAGTTGCCGCTAATCGGATCCTCCGCAGGGTTTCTACGACTACTTGTAGAAAGCCAACGAATTAACAGATGCCCAGAAACTCAAAAGGCCCACAGCTGTGAGGCTTAGAACCAAACATGGCTTTTTCCAGACACTTCATAAATGCTGGAGGTGACACTGGTGCTTTAAGGGGATAAGAGTCTGAGGTGGGGGGCTCTGACGAGTTATGCAGTTGGGGGGGAGCCTAACATATGCCTGGTGTGGTCTAAGAATCGCAAGTAGGTAAAGAACGGTTAAACGATTACATTGAAGAAGTGGCCTATCATAGTCCTGAGGCCTGCGGGCGAGTGGCGCGATATATAAGAATTCAAATAAATAAATAAAATATGCGTTTGCGTTTTCAGACCCGGCATGAAAGCAAGTAGAAGCCCATTTGAAAAGTGTGGTAAATATATTTAATCGGCAGTCAAAAAATCTACTAAATTGAAACATTCAAATATAAAACGGAAATCATATAAAAAAAAGGCCAATGCAGGTTCCAGTCCCTCAGGTAATATAGTTACATCTTTATAATGACGAGATCCCGAACACATAATATGCTTTAAAAATGAAAGAATGCATTCTCTATATTTTCCCTTGAGAGTATTTCAAAACAGATAATGTAACTCAAAAAGTCTGAAACTGATGATGTGGTTCTAAAGAGGGGATATAGTGGCATCTTGTCACTGAACATGTTTTCATTGACTTTTAGCACAGGGAACTCAAGTGAGGCCTTGGATGCAGGGGACTTTTTGAACACTACTGGGCCTGAGATCCAGCTAGCCCTGCTCCAGTTAAAGCCCTGTGAGACTCGATGAATGTCTTTCATACAACATAGGATGTTTAAAAGTGAGCCTCACATCCAAAGACAGAGATTGGTGGTGTCTGACAAAGTGACAAGTACAGTATAAAAACAATCTACTGTGACACTATCTTTGTAACACCTTCTTTGCCTGTCATGTGCTTTTGCTGCCCGCCCTTGATCGTCCAGTCTGTGCAGTCCGCTTTCCCTCTCTAGCACCCTCTGTCTGTGCTGGTGCTGCAGCCCTCTCGCATTCTACCCTGCCTACTCAATGTGGCTCTACCTTTCTCTGTCTGTGCTGCTCAGCCCTCTATCCAGCCCTCTCTGTTGGCTCCGAGCTGCAACCATCACTCTGGTCTCCTCCCTCTGTCTGTGCTCCTGCACTGTTCTCCCCAGCTGGCTGCTCTGTGCTACTGTAGCCTTCCTTGCTTGCTTGACAGCTACTCAGTGTACTCTGGGGCCCAAAAAGGGGCCTGGCTAGTAAGGGCTACATGCTTGTCCCCTAAGGGAAAACCTAGAAATAGAGGCAGAGGCACCAGGGTTGAATAAAATGTCCATGCACTGTGTTTCTTTCTCTGTGTATGCGTTTTAATATGGACTGGTCCATCTAGCCCGTTATGGGGCTGGATGGATTGTTGCGAAAGAAAGAAAAAAGTAAAAGAAACAGAACTCCCCTCCCCAAGTATGGGATGGGCAGCGAAGAAAAGAACCCAGAGAGGGTTTTGAAAAAAGAGACAGTTAAAATGACAGTTGAATAACAGGATAAAAAGTCATTAGAGACAGAAAGAAGAAAGAAAAAAGGAGAGGCAGAGAACAAGAAAGAAACCAACACCCTGGGGAAGGCCACTGCCTCAAGCCGC
Source organism: Ambystoma mexicanum (assembly GCF_040938575.1). Taxonomy (NCBI): domain Eukaryota; kingdom Metazoa; phylum Chordata; class Amphibia; order Caudata; family Ambystomatidae; genus Ambystoma; species Ambystoma mexicanum. Next base: position 56,499,602 of record NC_090929.1, on the reverse strand, counting down.
CCCCCAGGGCACAAAGACATTTAGGCTGCTGGAGCTTTTGTGGGGAGTCCCCCAGAGCGCTAACCCGTGGAGCCGGGCTGCGTGTCAGGAGCAGCCAGGGCTCCCGCAGGGCCATGGTGGGTGTCGGCCCACTCAGGGCCCAGACCGCAGGGCCCTAGGAAGATTAAAGGGCCTGGGCAACATGTGTCTGGGCTGCATGAGGGGAGTGGCCCAAATCAGGCAGCCTGGCTGTGCCCCCAGTCAGCCTGCCTTGTGGCCGGCGAGGTGGGGCCGTCTGAAAGACCTCCCTGGCTGCACGAGCCAGGCGGCGACTGGGCTGTAAAGAGCGGAGGTCAGCGCCGCAGGGGAGAGCGGTGAGAGCACATTTCCAGGTTGCCTCCCAGGGTAGCCCGGCTGAAGAGTGGGGCGGTGCAAGTCCCGGGCTGCCTCCTCATGGGGGCCCGTTTGAAGAGAAGCCCCGGGGCTGCTGTGGCAAAGGAGACCGGGCGATGCCCCGGCAGCCCGCTCCCTATGTCCCAGCGACACCATCGGAGGGGGTGGGCCGGAAAGGCAGCAATAGCCACAGGAGCGGGGGGAGCAGTGGCAGCGGCCCCATTGCCATGGTGATGCCGCTGGAATTCAAAGTGGCACCCGTGGAGTGACAGTGAGCACGGCGTCTACCCAGGCCAGAGGGATACCATCTGAAGTTAAAATGGCACCCAGGGTGCAGTGTTTACGTGCGGGGCCATCATGCCAATGGAGCCACCCGGAAAGCTCTAAAGTGGGCGCAGGGTGCGTTGGTGATTGCGGGTGGGGCCCCCAGCATATGGGTGGGCCCCAAAGACCGCAGGTTGCGAGGGTCAGTAGGGTGAGCCCACACTTGGGCAGGGATTCACACAAAGAAATAATTAAAAGCATGGGGTGCACAGTAAGTGTGGGTGGCCCCAGGTGGCGGACGGGGTAACCCAGAAAAATGAACAGTGGGGGGCAGGCCGCAGTTACATCACATGACAGGCCCCAGCCAGCCTCCCAGGACAGCACTAAAGGTACAGTGAATGCTGACTGCAGCAGTAGTCACCCCAATGGGTATATCATGTTTACACATTAATATATGTTGCATGTCATTGTGCGGCGGCCTGCCTGAGTCTGTCTAGATAGGTGGGACCACTCATAGAGGTCATCTTCTGGCCTCACGCTCCATGTGGGTGGTGCCAGTTAGAGAGGGGTTCTGTGTCGTGGGACTCACCCTAAGGGTCCCAAGGAAAGGTGGGCTGACCTAGCAGATCCGCATTTAGATGGTACATGTGTCAGGGGATGTTTGGAAGGGGTAGGAAATGTTTACAGATAAATGCATTGTGATAAATAAGGAGGGGTCCCTTTGGGGTCCCTATGCAATTCACTCGGGTGTCTGTGTCCATTACTAAGGTAAGAACTCAGGGTGTGGCCCATCTCCTGATAACAGTGATTTTATTTTCAGATGCAGAGCCCCTCCCTATCTAGCTGGCCTGGGGGTGGTGGTTTCCATGGGGACTGTCCCTGCTCCCCCCGGGGAAGGGAAATGGTCCTCCCTTGCCTGGGAGAGGCCCGGATAACAGAGGCTACATCAGTGCTTCGGCATTCTCCACAGTCTCCTCTCTGTGCTGCATAGACCCTCTCTCCATCCTCCCGTTTGTCCAGTGCAGCTGTCCTCTCTCTGCCTATCCTCGCCTGTCTCTGCAGATATGTAGCTACGTTCCTCTCGCCAGGCTCCTCTGTCTGCTCTGTGCTTCTGCTGCCATCAGAGCAGGCCTCTTCTCTCTGCTCAGTGCTGCATGCCTCTAACTAGCCTCCTCTGTGTGTGCTGCCCAGGCCTCCTACCAGCCTCCCCTGCTTGTTCTGTGCTTCTGCTGCCATCAGAGCAGGCCTCTTCTCTCTGCTCAGTGCTGCATGCCTCTAACTAGCCTCCTCTGTGTGTGCTGCCCAGGCCTCCTACCAGCCTCCCCTGCTTGTTCTGTGCTGCTGCTGCCATCAGAGCAGGCCTCTTCTCTCTGCTCAGGGCTGCATGCCTCTAACTAGCCTCCTCTGTGTGTGCTGCCCAGGCCTCCTACCAGCCTCCCCTGCTTGTTCTGTGCTGCTGCTGCCATCAGAGCAGGCCTCTTCTCTCTGCTCAGTGCTGCATGCCTCTAACTAGCCTCCTCTGTGTGTGCTGTCCAGGCCTCCTACCAGCATCCCCTGCTTGTTCTGTGCTGCTGCTGCCATCAGAGCAGGCCTCTTCTCTCTGCTCAGTGCTGCATGCCTCTAACTAGCCTCCTCTGTGTGTGCTGTCCAGGCCTCCTACCAGCCTCCCCTGCTTGTTCTGTGCTGCTGCTGCCATCAGAGCAGTCCTCGTCTCTCTGCTCAGTGCTGCATGCCTCTAACTAGCCTCCTCTGTGTGTGCTGTCCAGGCCTCCTACCAGCCTCCCCTGCTTGTTCTGTGCTGCTGCTGCCATCAGAGCAGGCCTCTTCTCTCTGCTCAGTGCTGCATGCCTCTAACTAGCCTCCTCTGTGTGTGCTGTCCAGGCCTCCTACCAGCCTCCCCTGCTTGTTCTGTGCTGCTGCTGCCATCAGAGCAGGCCTCTTCTCTCTGCTCAGTGCTGCATGCCTCTAACTAGCCTCCTCTGTGTGTGCTGTCCAGGCCTCCTACCAGCCTCCCCTGTTTGTTCTGTGCTGCTGCTGCCATCAGAGCAGGCCTCTTCTCTCTGCTCAGTGATGCATGCCTCTAACTAGTCTCCTCTGTGTGTGCTGCCCAGGCCTCCTACCATCCTCCCCTGCTTGTTCTGTGCTGCTGCTGCTCTTTCTCCACCCTCCTTTTTCTGCTCTGTGCTACACACCCCTCTCAGCAGCTCCTCTGTCTCTCTGTGCTGCTGCACCCCTCTCTCCAGACTGTTGAAGTTTCCCTCCAGCCTCCACTGCCCGTTCTGTGCGGCTGCAGTCATATCTCTAGAATCTATTGCCTGCTTCTCTGCAGCTCTCTCTCAAGTCTACCTGCTGTGCGCTGCTGCAGCTCTCGCTCTAGCCTCCCCTGTCTGATATGTGCTGCTGGAATTCTAGATAATCCCACTGTCCAGTCTGCTGCAGTCCTCCCCTCAGCCTCCAAAATCTGTGCTGCTGCAACCCTCTTCCCAGCCTCCAAACTCTGCACTGCTGCAGCCCTCTCCCCAGCCTCCAAGGTCTGTGCAGCTGCAGCCCTCTCTCTAGCCTCCAATGTCTGTGCTGCTGCAGTCCTCTCTACAGCCTCCAAGGTCTGTGCAGCTGCAGCCCTCTCTCTAGCCTCCAAGGTCTGTGCTGCTGCAGCCCTGTTCTAGCCCCCCAGGTCTCTGCTGCTGCAGCCCTCTTTCCAGACTGCTAAAGTTTCCTCTCTAGCCTCCACTGCCCGTTCTGTGCGGCTGCAGTCATATCTCTAGAATCTATTGCATGATTCTCTGCAGCCCTCTCTCAAGTCTACCTGCTGTGCACTGCTGCAGCTCTCGCTCTGACCTCCCCTGTCTGATATGTGCTGCTGGAATTCTAGATAATCTCACTGTCCAGTCTGCTGCAGTCCTCCCCTCAGCCTCCAAAATATGTGCTGCTGCAACCCTATTCCCAGCCTCCAAACTCTGAGCTGCTGCAGCCCTCTCCCCAACCTCCAAGGTCTGTGCAGCTGCAGCCCTCTCTCTAGCCTCCAATGTCTGTGCTGCTGCAGTCCTCTCTACAGCCTCCAAGGTCTGTGCAGCTGCAGCCCTCTCTCCAGCCTACAAGCTCTGCGCTGCTGCAGCCCTCTCCCCAGCCTTCAAGGTCCCTGCTGCTGCAGCCCTCTCCCCAGTCTCCAAGGTCTGTGCTGCTGCAGCCCTCTCTCTAGCCACCAAGGTCTGTGCTGCTGCAGCCCTGTTCTAGCCCCCCAGGACTCTGCTGCTGCAGCCCTCTTTCCAGACTGCTGACGTTTCCTCTCTAGCCTCCACTGCCCGTTCTGTGCGGCTGCAGTCATATCTCTAGAATCTATTGCATGATTCTCTGCAGCCCTCTCTCAAATCTACCTGCTGTGCACTGCTGCAGCTCTCGCGCTGGCCTCCTCTGTCTGATATGTGCTGCTGGAATTCTAAATAATTCACACTGTCCAGTCTGCTGCAATCCTCTCCTCAGCCTCCACAATCTGTGCTGCTGCAACCCTCTTCCCAGCCTCCAAACTCTGCGCTGCGGCAGCCCTCTCCCCAGTCTCCAAGGTCTGTGCTGCTGCAGCTTTCTCCCCAGCCTCCAAGGTCTGTGCAGCTGCACCTCTCCCCAGCCTCCAAGGTTTGTGCTGCTGCAGCCCTCTCCACAGCCTCCAAGGTCTGTGCTGCTGCAACTGTCTCTCCAGCCACCAAGGTCTGTGCAGCAGCTGCAGCCCTCTCTGCAGCCTCCAAGGTCTCTGCAGCTGCAGCCCTCTCTCCAGCCTCTAAGGTCTGTGCAGCTGCAGCCCTCTTTCCAGCCTCCAAGGTCTGTGCAGCTGCAGCCCTACCCCCAGCTCCAATGTCTGTGCAGCTGCAGCCCTCTCTCCAGCCACCAAGGTCTGTGCAGCTGCAGCTCTCTCTCCAGCCTCCAGGGTCTTTGCAGCTGCAGCCCTCTCTCCAGCCTCCAAGGTTTGTGCTGCTGCAGCCCTCTCTCCTGCCTCCAAGGTCTGTGCAGCTGCAGCCCTCTCTACAGCCTCCAAGGTCTGTGCAGTTGCAGCCCTCCCCCCAACCTCTAAGGTCTCTGCTGCTGCAGCTTTCTCCCCAGCCTCCAAGTCTGTGCTGCTGCAGCCCTGTCTCTAGCCTCCAAGGTCTGTGCTGCTGCACCCCTCTCTCCAGACTGTTGAAGTTTCCTCTCCAGCCTCCACTGCCCGTCCTGTGCTGCTGCAGTCATATCTCTAGAATCTATTGCATGCTTCTCTGCAGCCCTCTCCCAGGTCTACCTGCTGTGCACTGCTGCAGTTCTCGCTCTGGCCTCCTCTGTCTGATATGTGCTGCTGGAATTCTAGCTAATTCAAACTGTCTAGTCTGCTACAGCTCTCTTCCCAGACTCCAAGGTCTGTGCTGTTGCAGCCCTCTTCCCAGCCTCCAAGGTCTGTGCAGCTGCAGCCCTCTCTCCAGTCTCCAAGGTCTGTGCTGCTGCAGCCCTCTCTTTAGCCTCCAGTGTCTGTGCTGCTGCAGCCCTCTCTACAGCCTCCAAGGTCTGTGCAGCTGCAGCCCTCTCTTTAGCCTCCAGTGTCTGTGCTGCTGCAGCCCTCTCTACAGCCTCCAAGGTCTGTGCAGCTGCAGCCCTCTCTCCAGCCTCCAAGGTCTGTGCTGCTGCAGCCCTCTTCCCAGCCTCCAAGGTCTGTGCAGTTGCAGCCCCCTCTCCAGCCTCCAAGGTCTGTGCTGCTGCAGCCCTCTCTCCAGCCTCCAAGGTCTGTGCTGCTGCAGCCCTCTCTTTAGCCTCCACTGTCTGTGCTGTTGCAGCCCTCTCTACAGCCTCCAAGGTCTGTGCAGCTGCAGCCCTCTCTCCAGTTTACAAGCTCTGCGCTGCTGCAGCCCTCTTCCCAGCCTCCAAGAATTGTGCTGCTGCATCCCTCTCTCTAGCCTCCAAGGTCTGTGCTGCTGCAGCCCTCTCCCCAGCCTCCAAGGTCTCTGCTGCTGCAGCCCTCTCCCCAGCCTCCAAGAATTGTGCTGCTGCATCCCTCTCTCTAGCCTCCAAGGTCTGTGCTGCTGCAGCCCTCTCTCCAGCCTCCAAGGTCTGTGCTGCTGCAACTGTCTCTCCACAGACTCCAAAGTTTGTGCTGCTGCAGCCCTCTCTTTAGCCTCCCTCCAAGGTTTATGCTGCTGCAGCCCTCTCCCCGGCCACCAAGGACTCTGCTAATTCAGCCCTCTTCCCAGCTTTCAAGGTCTGTGTTGCTGCAGCCCTCTCTCCAGCCTCCAGGGAGTGTGCTGCTGCAGCCCTCTCCCCAGCCTCCAAGATTTGTGCTGCTGCAGCCCTCTCTCCAGCATCCAAGGTATGCGCTGCTGCAGCCCTCTCCACAGACTCCAAGGTGTGTGCTGCTGCAGCCCTCTCCCCAGCCTCCAAGATTTGTGCTGCTGCAGCCCTCTCTCTAGCCTCCAAGTTCTGTGCTGCTGCAGCCCTCTCTCCAGCTTCCAAGGTCTGTGCTGCTGCAGCCTTCTCTCGAGCCTCAAAGGTCTATGCTGTTGCAGCCCTCACCCCAACATCCAGGCTCTGTGTTGCTGCAGCCCTCTCCCCAGCCTCCAAGGTCTGTGCAGCTGCAGCCCTCTCCCCAGCCTCCAAGGTCTGTGCAGCAGCAGCCCTCTCCCCAGCCTGCAAGGGCTGTGCTGCTGCAGACCTCTCCCCAGCCTCCAAGGTCTGTGCAGCGGCAGCCCTCTCCCCAGCCTGCAAGGTCTGTGCTGCTGCAGCCCTGTCTCTAGCCTCCAGGTTCTGTGCTGCAGCAGCCCTCTCCCCAGCCTCCAAGGTCTGTGCTGCTGCAGCCCTGTCTCTAGCCTCCAAGGTCTGTGCAGCAGCAGCCCTCTCCCCAGCCTGCAAGGTCTGTGCTGCTGCAGCCCTGTCTCTAGCCTCGAGGTTCTGTGTTGCTGCAGCCCTCTCCCCAGCCTCCAAGGTCTGTGCAGCTGCAGCCCTCTCCCCAGCCTGCAAGGGCTGTGCTGCTGCAGACCTCTCCCCAGCCTCCAAGGTCTGTGCAGCGGCAGCCCTCTCCCCAGCCTGCAAGGTCTGTGCTGCTGCAGCCCTGTCTCTAGCCTCCAGGTTCTGTGCTGCAGCAGCCCTCTCCCCAGCCTCCAAGGTCTGTGCTGCTGCAGCCCTGTCTCTAGCCTCCAAGGTCTGTGCTGCTGCAGCCCTGTCTCTAGCCTCCAAGGCCTGTGCTGCTCACCAGCCCACTTAAAGCCCTGCCACAGTAGATCAGCACACCCAGCTTCTTGGTACACATGCTGTCCATGGCTAGACTCCTCGCAGTGCTACTGGAGTATCTCGGGTCTCCCCTCTTAGTACTTCTGCAGTTCGTTCCACGACCCCCCTCTGTGTGATTCTGCAGAACCCCCAGGCCTCCCGTCTCAGTGCTGCTGCAGTCCATCCCTGTACCCCTCTCTCGGTGCTGCTGCTGCTTCCGTCCCTGCTTGGGCTTCACTGGCCCTGCTGCTTTGCCCTTCACCAGGGGTGGACTGCCCTTCAGGGAGCTGTGGAGATTTCCCACAGGGCCTGTACAGGAAGCTCTGGGGATTTCCCACAGGGCCTGTACACGCTGGTCAGGGGTGGACTGCCCTGCAGGGAGATCTGGGGATTTCCCACAGGGCCTGTACACGCTGGTCAGGGGTGGACTGCTCTGCAGGGAGATCTGGGGATTTCCCACAGGGCCTGTACACGCTGGGCAGGGGTGGACTGGCCTACAGGAAGCTCTGGGGATTTCCCACAGGGCCTGTACACGCTGGTCAGCGGTGGACTGCCCTGCAGGGAGATCTGGGGATTTCCCACAGGGCCTGTACACGCTGGTCAGGGGTGGACTGCCCTGCAGAGAGCTCTGGAGGTTTCCCACAGGGCCTCTGCACGCTGGGTCACTTTTGAGTGGGTTCGCTGGTTTTCTGCATCTTTTAATCTCTCTCCTGTCACCCCACCTGGTCCTTTCCATGTAGCCTCAACCCCCTCGTCCCTTTGAAGCGAAGAATTTGCTAGAATGCTTCCAGTCTGTTTTTCCTGTCTCTTCCAAAATGTCTTATGCCACTTTTTTTTAATGTCTAACTACTTTTTAATCCCTATGTAGGGACAACTGTGTATAAAAACTCACTGTTTGGACACCGGGCGTGCGCTCGCTTGCAAGATTCGCCTGAGCAGTGTAATATGGGGCCAGTTTGGAAAATATGTCCAGAGACACTGCTGCCCCCCTCGGCCCCCCTGCTTCTATTAGTAAAACAGGTGCAGTGACCCACAGGCATAGATATGAGTTATGTGTCACGCTCTATGCTGACAATGCGTGTGGTGCTGACCGATGACAGGCGTGCACGTGGCGGCGTGACGTTGCACGCCGCCGCGTGCAACATAAATAAATGGGGCATTTCCCGGCCGCGTCAGAGCGACCGGGAAGCCCGAACCGAGAGGACATGTGAGAATGAGTCCTTCGGGGTCTGGGGCTTACGGGAGGTGCCGGGGGTCGCAAGCAATCCCAACAGTGGCGACGAAGGTGGGATACGATGCCTGGGCCCGGCGGTGAATTACCCGCCAATTTTTGTTGATGCAGCGAGGTCGTCCTGAGACTTCGCTCCGGCCCACAGGCCGTGCGTTACCCACACGGCTGGCGGCCATTTTGCAGATCAGGCCGTGAAACTTCTCTGAGCTCCGGTTTGAGCAGGGAGGTGAATCCAGGCCTAATTTTTGGGAATCCTGTCAGCAGGCAGTCATACCTGCACGTGAATATGCCCAGTTTGTGATTTTTCATTTTCCTGGGTCTACTACGTCGAGTGCAAGCAAGGAGGAGGGCTACAATGGCTGGGCCTGCATAGCCCACATTTCTTTCTTGTCTTAATTTTTGGAGCAGTTGGAAGCTGAGGCTTCTTTTTATCCTCTTCATCATCAGACTGGTGGCCCCACTAATTTTCATCCTCTTCATCATCACAGAGGTGTGTTGCAGTAGCTGTTTCTTCAATGGTGCATGCTGGAGTCATTTGGACTTGGTGTTTGAGTTGCGGCCCCTGTCTTCCACGCTGGGGGTGCCTGTGCGCTCGAACTGATGAGTGATACTGAGGACCAGGACGGAGCGGCAGTGCAGCAGCCTCCACATGTGCCAGTAGCACTTCAAGGTTTGCTGCTTCCAGTGCAGCCAGCACAGCAGCCTCCACAGCAGCCTCCAGTTGGTCAGGCAGGTCTTCCGGGTCCTCTACCTCCAGCACAGCCCGCGGCAGTGCCTGTTGTTCAGCAAATTCCCCCCGCCATGGCTCAGGTACGTGAACAGGCGGCTCTGCAGCCCATCCTGGAGTTTGATGTATCGGGCCCGCCTTTCAGTTTGGGGCCCAGATGGAGGAGATGGGTGGACCGCCTCGGCAGGTCCCTCTGTCCAAGAGACTTTTGAATCACTTCCGCCGGGGGATGGATCTTATGATCAGGCGAAGGCCGCTCTGCAGGCTTACTTTTTGCCTCTCGCCAATGCAGATTATGAGCGTTTTGTGATGATCTCTGCCAAAAAGAAAGACAATGAGACTCTGGACACTTTCTATGGGCGCCTGAGGCGTCTCTCGCTGGCCTGCAGATGACATGATCAGGACTATGCTTATCCAGGCGTGTTCATCAAGCAAGCTCAGGCGCCAGGTATTAAGGGAGCCCGGAATCACGCTTCAGCGCATCCTTGAACTGGGGAGGTGCCATGAGGTGTCGGAGGCGAGAGCAGCTAGAATGGAGGCTGGGTCGCGCCCCATCAAGACCGAAGAGGTATGTGCGATGTGGCGAGGTGGCAGGGGCACCAGAAGACCTGGCAGCGGTCCCCAGGATAGAGCCGGGAGGGCAGGAGAAATTTGCCAAAAATGTGGGTATGACCTGCCCCACCCAGCAGAATGCCCTGCGGCTGGAAAGACTTGTGGACGGTGTGGGTTACCAGATCATTTCTCGAGGGTGTGCAGGGCGGCAATGCCGGTGTTGGTGCCGACGGGCCCGGGACGGTCCAGTTCCACTCGCCAGGGTCGACCATCCAACGCCGCTCAGGTGGACCAGACTGAGGAGGATGCCCAGGTGGAGGAAGCGGAAGAAGATGAGGAAGAGAACATTTTCTTTGTCTCGAGTGTGGGGATCCTGAAAAGTAAGAACAGGAGACAGCCAAGGTGCGTGGTCGAGGTGAATCGATCTCCAGTCCCGGTCCTCGTGGATACGAGGGCTTAGGTGAATGTAATGGCCGTGGACACTATGATGCTATGGACCAGCCCCCCAAGCTGGCTGCACCCAAGGCCCGCATCTTTGCCTTTGGTGGTGTGGACCCTATCCCTCTGGACGGTGTGTTTGTGGCAAAGGTAGAACACGAGGGCTCCCAAATCACAGCACGATTCTATGTGACACCGGTGAGCACCAATACTTTGTTAAGTTGTGCTGCAGCAGAGGCCCTCGGCATTGTCAGCTTTGCATACTCTGTCTATTTAGAGGACATTAATGACTTGCTCGAGAAGTATGCCGCACTGTTCAAGGGGATTGGGCAGATGGCCGGTGACCCAGTGAGGCTGCACATTGATGAATCGGTGCAGCCCATTGCCCTGAAACATCGAAGGGTACCGTTTCACCTCCGTGAACATGTCGACAAGGAGCTGGACAATTTGGTCAATCTTGACATAATAGAAAAGGTTGACAGCCCGACTCCCTGGGTGTCCCCGTTCGTGGTGGTGCCGAAGCCTAAACAACCTGATGCTGTTAGAATCTGCGTCGACATGAGGCTCCCGAACAAAGCCATTAACAGAGAGAGACACCTCACACCGACAATTGATGACATCATTGCGGAAGTACAGGGTGCTCGCTTCTTTTCTCAACTGGACCTCCGGGCGGGCTATCACCAGGTTGTCCTCCACCCCGAGTCGAGGTATATCACCACCTTTACTACACACCGAGGGCTATACTGCTATAAGAGACTGAGTTTTTGGTGTGTCCTCGGCAGCGGAGGTGTTTCAGAACATTATTCGGGGAGCCCTGGTTGATCTAGAGGGCGTTTTGAATATAAGCGATGACATCCTGGTGTTTGCAAGAATGGAGGTAGACCATCTGAGGCGGTTGGCGAAGACGGTCGGAAGACTGCAATCTTTGGGCCTCACCCTACACAGAGAGAAGTGTGAATTTCTGCGACCATCGATAGAATTCTTTGGCTTTGTATTCAAGGAGGGGGGGTGGCTCCTGATCCCAGGAAGGTGCAGGACATAAAGAAGGCGCAGCCTCCGGAGTCTGTGTCTGAGGTGCGAAGTTTCCTGGGCATGGTTACATACTGTGGAAGATTCATAAAAAATCTTGCCTCCAGGTCGGAACCGCTCAGGGCACTGACAAGGAAGGATGCCATCTGGAACTGGGGCCCGCTTGAACAGGCAGCTTTTGATGACATCAAGGGTGCCTTGGCAGCTGAGGATACCATGTCATTTTTCGATCCTGCGTTACCATCAGAAATCATCGTCGACGCCAGCCCATTCGGCTTGGGCGCCGTGCTAACGCAGATTGACTGTGATCGGGGTGTCCGCCCGGTGGCGTATGCCAGCAAAGCCCTGTCTGAGGCGGAGCAATGGTACTCGCAGATCGAACGCGAGGTGCTGGCAGTACTTTGGGGATGCCGGCACTTCCGGCTCTACGTCCTTGGATGCCCGGTGACGGTGGTGACTGACCACAAGCCACTGCTTCCCATCCCAGCGGGGTCGTCATCCAAGCCACCGGCCCGCATTGAGAGGTGGTTGCTCACTCTTTTGGAATATGGAGTCACCTTGGTATACCGGCCAGGGGCGAACAACGTGGCAGACTATCTGTCCAGACACCCTGGGTCGTCCGGAGGGGAAGACTATGACAGCTGTGCAGAGGAGGCCGAGGAGCACGTCCGGGTGGTGGTGGAGGCGGCCACGCCGAATGCCATGCCTCTTCAGGAGCTGGAGGGAGCTGCAGCGGATGATGAGTGCTTCCAAATCCTGAGGTACTCTATGCAACAGGGCTCCTGGAAGTCGGTGCTGGAGGCTCTGGTGGGGCACACTCAGGAGGCCAAGACCGGACTTGAGCAGCTATGGAAGGTCCAGGAGGAGTTGTCGTTTTCAGCATCCAGCCTTCTACTCCGCGGAGATCAGATTGTGGTGCCCCAATCGAAGGTGGACGAGGTGATCGCCCTGGCACACCGTGGTCACCAGGGTGCCGCCAAGACCAAGGCACGCCTACGGCTGAAGGCGTGGTTCCCCGAGCTGGAGCGCAAGGTGGATGACTTTGTGGCGGCCTGTGTTTGGTGCAAGGCGGCATCTCCCCTGCAGCGTGAGCCTGCCATAGGGACGATGCCTAGGGAGACGCGCCTTTGGGAAGTTATTCATGCAGACTTTGGGTCCACCACAATGGGCACCCACTTCCTGGTTCTGGTCGACAAATACTCAAGGTATCCCGAGGTGGAGTTTGTGGAGTCTGTGGCGTTTGAGCACGTCATTGTGGCCGTGGAGAAGGTGTTTGCGGCCTATGGGTTCCCACGCACGCTGTGCTCGGACAACGGGGCGCCATTCCAGAGCGAACGCTTCTCGGAGCTGATGCAGAGGTATGGGGTGGTGCACAGGAAGATCATGCCTCTCTGGCCCTGGGCCAATGGTGAAGCAGAACGGCTGATGAGGACTCTAAATAAGACCTTTAGAATTGCTCAGGGGCAGGGGCAGTCCCTCCAGAGAGCCCTGTACCAGTTTCTGAGGGTGTACCGCACCACGCCACATGCATCCACTGGAGTGGCCCCGGCAGAGGCATTTTTTAAGCGGTGCCCTCGAGGCTTGCTGCCGGAGGTAGGAGAGAAAGAACCTGGGGTGATCAATGACCAACAAGTCGAGATGGACCGGCGAACAAGAATTGAGCAAGAGAACGTTCGGAGAGGGCTTGGCCCGCAGCGGCTGGAGCCAGGCGATGAGGTTCTTATTCGAAATAGACATCCCCATGGAAAGCTCTCCCTACAGTATGAGCCAGAACTGCTAGACGTTGTCGCAGTCCGGGGATCCATGGTGACTGCATCGGACGGCCGGTCTGCGGTAACTCGCAACGTGAGCTTCTTCAAGAAGCTGCGGGATCAAGAACTGATCCACCTCCTGATCCAGACCCAGGAGAGGTCCCGGAGGATGAAGGGGAAACACCTTGTCTGCCTGAGTCCCCGGCCCGGGGCATGCCTATGGACAGATCACCCGTGCCGGAGGTGAGCAGGAGGTACCCCCAGAGGGCTGGGCGAGGGAAACCTGCTCACCTCAGCGACTACGTGTTGGGTCATCTGGCTGATTATCCTAATGATGAGAACTGTTAAGTAAGGGGACCCGGGTGGATGTTAATAAAGGGGTGTTTTGAACATGGGGCCTTGTGAAATGCTATGCATATATTTTGGTTTGGTTTGCAGTGTCTAGTGTTAGTATTGTTTATTGTTCTCCCGGAAAAAGGAGGAGTGTGGCGCTGCCCGATGACAGGGCGCGCACGCGGCGGCGTGCAACGTCAGATGCCGCTGCGTGCAACATAAATAAACGGGGCGTTCCCCGCCCGCATCAGAGCGGCCGGGAAGCCCGAACCGAGAGGACGTGTGAGAGTGAGTCCTTTGGGGTCTGGGGCTTACGGGAGGCGCCGGGGGTCGCAAGCAACCGCCAACAATGCTGACCCTGGCAGTGCTTAGACAGGTGCAGGCATGCCCCTGGCCTTACAACCACTGGAAATCCGGCCACTGCTCCAGTGCTAAAACCAGTGCACAGTGGGTCAATGCCCCAGAGGTGTGCCATAAGGAACCTCCCCGAGGGAGGGGCTGCAACACTCCAACTCCACCCCCGTGCTCTCAATCCTGTCCGCTTGCAGACACACCGGTCAGGCTGGACCCAGCAGTTCACCCCATCCCAGTGCTCCCGTGCGCCAGTATCAGGCCCTGCCCTGGGTGGGCAGCCCCTGCTGCTGCGACCACCTATTATCGCTGCCCTTCGAGGCCTGAGACCCCCACTGGAAGTCCTTCTGACACCCCCTGCTGGGAGAGAGTAGTTAAGGCTGGGCAGTGAGGGGTTAAGCATGGCTTCCGCAGTGCATACACACTTTCAATCCTTGTTGCACGCAGTGTTCTCCTTCATTTAAACTGAGCAGGAAGTTTATATTTAAATCCGTTTCATTTGGGTATAAACAATTATTCTTTTATCTCTTCAGGAAACAGCACATGTCTGCTTAACCCTTTATGAGCTAGGCCTGCTGAAGGCTTAATCCTCTCTGAGCAAACCTTCTCTCTCACAGGGAGTGAAGGGTAGAGGTGGACTGGCCTTCAGTGAACTCTGGCGATTTACTAGTGAGCCTTTGCACAATGGGCAGGGGTGTACTGGCGTACAGGGAACTCTGGCGATTTCCTGATGGGCCTCTCCACAATGGGCAGAGGTGGACTGACCTACAGGGAACTCTGGCGATTTCCTAGTGGGCCTTTGCACACTGGGCAAGGGTGGACTGGCCTTCAGTGAACTCTGGCGATTTCCTGATGGGCCTCAGCACTCTGGGCAGGGGTAAACTGGCCTTCAGTGAACTCTGGCGATTTCCTGATGGGTCTCTGCACACTGGGCAGGGGTGGACTGGCCTTCAGTGAACTCTGGCGATTTCCTGATGGGTCTCTCCACAATGGGCAGAGGTGGACTGACCTACAGGGAACTCTGGCGATTTCCTAGTGGGCCTTTGCACACTGGGAAAGGGTGGACTGGCCTTCAGTGAACTCTGGCGATTTCCTGATGGGCCTCAGCACTCTGGGCAGGGGTAAACTGGCCTTCAGTGAACTCTGGCGATTTCCTGATGGGCCTCTGCACAATGGGCAGGGGTGGACTGGCCTTCAGTGAACTCTGGCGATTTCCTGATGGGCCTCTGCACACTGGGCAGGGGTGGACTGGCCTTCAGTGAACTCTGGCGATTTCCTGATGGGCCTCTCCACAATGGGCAGAGGTGGACTGACCTACAGGGAACTCTGGCGATTTCCTAGTGGGCCTTTGCACACTGGGCAAGGGTGGACTGGCCTTCAGTGAACTCTGGCGATTTCCTGATGGGCCTCAGCACTCTGGGCAGGGGTAAACTGGCCTTCAGTGAACTCTGGCGATTTCCTGATGGGTCTCTGCACACTGGGCAGGGGTGGACTGGCCTTCAGTGAACTCTGGCGATTTCCTGATGGGCCTCTCCACAATGGGCAGAGGTGGACTGACCTACAGGGAACTCTGGCGATTTCCTAGTGGGCCTTTGCACACTTGGCAAGGGTGGACTGGCCTTCAGTGAACTCTGGCGATTTCCTGATGGGCCTCAGCACTCTGGGCAGGGGTAAACTGGCCTTCAGTGAACTCTGGCGATTTCCTGATGGGCCTCTGCACAATGGGCAGGGGTGGACTGGCCTTCAGTGAACTCTGGCGATTTCCTGATGGGCCTCTGCACACTGGGCAGGGGTAGACTGGTCTTCAGTGAACTCTGGCGATTTCCTGATGGGCCTCTGCACAATGGGCAAGGGTGGACTGGCCTACAGGGAACTCTGGCGATTTCCTGATGGGCCTCTGCACAATGGGCAGGGGTGGACTGGCCTTCTGTGAACTCTGGCGATTTCCTGATGGGCCTCTGCACACTGGGCAGGGGTGGACTGGCCTTCAGTGAACTCTGGCGATTTCCTGATGGGCCTCTGCACACTGGGCAGGGGAAGACTAGCCTTCAGTGAACTCTGGCGATTTCCTGATGGGCCTCTGCACACTGGGGAGGGGTAAACTGGCCTTCAGTGAACTCTGGCGATTTCCTGATGGGCCTCTGCACAATGGGCATGGGTGGACTGGCCTTCAGTGAACTCTGGCGATTTCCTGATGGGCCTCTGCACAATGGGCAGGGGTGGACTGGCCTTCAGTGAACTCTGGTGATTTCCTGATGGGCCTCTGCACACTGGGCAGGGGTAGACTGGCCTTCAGTGAACTCTGGCGATTTCCTGATGTGCATATGCACAATGGGCAAGGGTGGTCAGGCCTTCAATGAACTCTGGCGATTTCCTGATGTGCATCTGCACAATGAGCAGGGGTGGACTGGCGTACAGGGAACTCTGGCAATTTCCTGATGGGCCTCTGCACAATGGGCAGGGGTGGACTGGCGTACAGAGAAATCTGGCGATTTCCTAGTGAAATCGCCAGAGTTCCCTGTACGCCATTCCACCCCTGCCCAGTGTGGAGAGGCCCACTAGGAAAACGCCAGAGTTCACTGAAGGCCAGTCCACCCGTGATTGTAGTCCCATCACAATGGCCGTATATGGCTGGTCTCAGTCCTGGTGAAATTACATTTGCATTGAGTTATCACTGGACCGAACACTAGCCCAAACTAGATTATTACGCCAGCCCCAACACTCGTGCCAATCCTTTCATTGTTCCAGTTCTAAAACCAGCAGAAATCAGTATCCAGTCAATATATCTAAAACATTACAGGGTGATACATTTCAAAGTGGACCATTAACACTGAAAAACATGGCAAACATTAATTAAATAAATAAAGGGTAGTGGGGTAAAGGGGTTAAAATGGGTCAGATGCGGTTGGGGTGGTGTTATAAGGGTAAAAAAAACAGGGGGCTTGGGCTCCCCCGCCCAAATAAAAAGAAATAAAAAAAAGAAACTTTAATTTGGTATTTTGTATGTGATTAAATTTACAGCTCTAATTGTGGTCGGTAAGATCACATATTACCCAGAAATCCCGTTGAGCTCTCTGTCAAAGCAGAAAAATAGGCTTCCCACAAAAGTAGTAAATGACATAAGGTATGACTACCCTGGTAGGCTCACAGGCTGCACATGACATGACATGATATGTCATGACAGAAAATGACATAGCATGACATGAGTTGTTATGTCAAGACATGCAATGGGTTTCCAGTGTTTTCATCGCATCCGTATTAAACGTCATTTTTCCTGTGCTATTTTTATCACTGCCATTTTCACCACATTTTGAAAATAGGGTGGTTCCTCTAACCCACCTCCACCACCTCACACTGCCAGCCGCCACCCTAAATCCCCACCCCCAAACTCACAGCACATAAAAATGCAGCGAAAACGGCTGTGGTGAAAACACCACGGGGAAATTGACAATGTTTGAAACAGATGCTACAAAAACCCGGTAAGCGATCCAAAAGCCATGAGCATCTACCCCTTGTGCGAGAGGCCTTATATATAAGGGAAGGCTATGTAAGGAATGTATGTGAGAGCGTCCTCACTTCCTTTTTCCCTGACATCCTCTGCTCAGGTGGCCAGGGAAAGGCCATTGCTTTTGGATCCCAACCCTGGGGGTGGATATACGAGGGAGGATAACCTGGGTGGAGCAGATTCAGGGAGTGGGGAGAGGATGTCCTTGAGTGAGACATGGTATTCCCCATTCCCTTTTCTTAATGTACCCCCAAGTCCCAGCAACCTTTATAGGTTACTGCCAACCCCTCCACTTTCTTGCCTTTTAAAATGACCCTTGGAAATGCCATCATTATACTGGGAAGAGAAAGAGAACAACTGGGAGGACACCTCCTTATTTGGGAAGATTAAACACACAGCCTCCTCTGATTATCGCAGAGAAATATCAGATCAATGCCAAAACAAGGAAGAAACAACAAGGAGGTATACACACTCCATTCATTCACACCACTTTGGTACTGAAACGAGGAAGAGAACTGTGGAGGAATACTATTGCAATAACCAGGCTACAGGTGCACCCTCTGCCAAAAAAAGGCCTGCCGCCTGCTCCAAAGGCTGTACAGGCTCTCTGTCCTCACCAAGAAGAGAGCACACATCCAAGCCTGCGTCTCTGCAGCATCTAACAACTCAGTCAAACTCTTCAAAATCTGCAAGCCGCTGGCCAATTCTGCTGCAGTCGCAACCTCTCCTTTTCCCTCCCAGGTCCTCTGCATGGCCTTGGCTTCTCCTTTCATCACTACAACTCAGGACATCCTGTCAACCTGCTCTTCCTCCTCCTCCTCCACTCCTGGCCTGCCTGTGGCCTCCTCAACTCCTCCCTTCTCTTCCTTTCCCTTGTTCACCCTGACGTTTCTAGACAAGCAGGGACATCATTCACCAAAATGCCAGGGGTAGCGGAAGTGACATCACATGACTATTGACCTCTGATGACATCACAGGAAGTGGTATAATTTGACCCCACCCCGAATTGACATCACAGGAAGCGATGGAACATGACCATTCACCCCTTGATAAAACAGGAAGAGGCATCACATAGCACTGTTTCTAAGTACACTATGAAAAATATGGTTACGGTATCACTGTAAAGTGATATACATTTCATACAAGAATCGATCACCATATGCATCATTAATAAAAGCGTATTTAGACCCATATTACCAAATGACTGTGAATGCAAGCAGATGTCCAACGTCAAATTATAGTGATGTGTTATTATTTAGCACTTATGCTTAAGTGCTTCATATAGAACAAATATACGTAAAATATCACCCAACCTGTGTTGGTACTCATTTATCAACCTCAGCAGGATGAAAGGCTGAGTTGACCTTACCGGGAGTCGAAACTGCAACCTGTAGATCACACACACATTGCAGCAGCGATCGCTCAACCCACTGAGCTATCTTTCCAGCTATAGCTATAAGAAAATCACCCACTCCAGAAACAAACAGCCACATGCTGCTGGTCACACCCAAGGAGCCTCAATTTTAAAAAAAAAACAAGTTTTTTTTGTAGGAGTAGCAAGGGAGACCTCGGGAGCAGCAGGTGCAACCCCTGGCGACCCCTAAATGATGTCCCTGTAGACAAGCCCAAGCTATGAAAGTCTTGTCAGAGCATGTTCTTCCCTGTTCATCCAGAACCATCAAGGACCACATCGACACCCTGACTTCAGCCCTGACCGATTTATGCAATCACTGTTTTGCCACTGGAACCTTCCCCACCCCCCTTAAGAACTCCATTGTACACCCCCTCATTTAGAAGCCCTCTGCTGATCCTTCCTACCTGGCTAACTATTGCCCAATCTCCATCACTCCTTTCCTGGCCATCTCCCAGCTTAATCTTCACCCTGAATCTGTTGGTTTTCTCTATGACCACCAATCTGGCTTCAGAGCAGTCAGTAGCACAGAAACTGCTCTCCTGAACATCCACAAAGACCTTCTCTCTGACCTTGATTCTAACTTTCCTTCTGTCCTTATTCTCCTCGATCTTTCTTCTGCTTTTGATACTGTCAACCATGCCATCCTGCTCAAGCGCCTCACTGATATCCTGGGTAACACTGATTCGGCCCTGGCCTGGCTGACCTCCTTTCTCACTGATCAACCCTCCCAGGTCGAGCTGGGGTCCTTCCTCTCCTCTATCCCTCTCTCTACCTGTGGTGTACCCCAGGGAACTAACCTCTCTCCCTGGCTGTTCAACCAGTACCTAGCACCTCTTGCCAAATGCATAGCTGCTCCCTGGTCCAACTTTCAGTGTTATGCGGATGACACACAGCTCTCTTTCAGGCTCCCGTTGGCTGCCTCTACTCCTTCTCTCATTCCAGACTGTATGTCCGCAATCCAGGAGTGGTGTGCCTTCAATGATATCTGCCTTAATGCCAGTAAGACTGAGATCCTCCTCATCGGAACACCAGCTCCCTCCTTTCCTCTCTCTCTCTGGGCCCTCTTCCTACTCCTACCTGTGAGGCTAAGAACCTTGGGGTCACCTTCGACTCCACCCTCTCCTTCTGTCCTCACATCTCCGACATCTCTAAGAAGTGGAACTATCAGCTGCACCTCCTCACAGGTATTCTTCCTTTCCTCACCTTCCCCCAGAAGCTCACTGTCTCCCGAGCTCTGGTCCTCTCTAGGCTGGACTACTGCAACAGCCTCTTTCTAAATCTTACTGCCTCTACTCTTCGTCCTCTATAACTCATCCCAAAACAGGACTGCAAGACTTGTCCTTGGCCTCAAGCCTAGGGATCGCATATCTCCAGCACTGAAATCTCTTTGCTGGCTCCCAGTGGCAGCAAGGATCAATTTTAAGACCCTCTGCATCCTCCACAAGGCTTTCTGGAGCCTGGGACTACACTACCTCCAATGCTCTCTTCCTAACATTTCCCTTCTTGAGCTCTCTGCTCATCCACCACCAACTCTCTGAGGTCAGTTGCTTTTCCAAGCAGAGAGTTGGGGGCAGATATCTTTCTTCGGCTGGCGCCTTCCACTGGAACAGCCTCTCTGCCTTTCTCAAACTTCAGCAGATCCACCTCCGGTTCCAGAAGCAACTCAAGACTTTCCTCTTTGCTTCCGCTTTCTCTCTCCCTCTCCCATGATGATGACCTGGTACATGCACTGGCATCCTGGCCACCCTCTGAACTTGGGCCCAGGTCCCTGCATGTCCAGTTGCGCCTTGCATTGCCTCTTGGCCTACAGAGCACTTGAGGTCTGTATCTGTAACCCTACAGTCCCTTCTCTCTGCATTTATGCGCCACATGTTGGCTGCACTTTCTATTACCTGCACTGAGTCACCAATTGGCTGAACTTTTGATTACCTGCACTTCTCTCCCCCCTAGCACTTCTCCCCATCCACTTCCCTTCACTTGTGTGATCTGAATGACACAAGCCCTAGTAGGATCCTTGTCTTGTCCCCCCTCTGTTTCCGCCTCCTTTTCTTGTCACACCTAGAAACACTTGTGTACAGACACGGTCTGGTGCATAAAAAGCGAGATAACCACAGAGAAAGGAGAAACCTGCCTGGAGGACAGGACACGTCTGGCAGACGTGGAGCAGGCTGGAGAGGGGTCAGCGGGAGGGATGCTGTGTGCAGCAGAAGGGTGAAAGAGACGTCAGGGCCCGAGCGGACTGTCACAGAGTCGAGACACCTGCAGCACCCCTGGCCTTGTGTCCACAGCCATAGCTGTGGGAGACTGAAGGCTCCCAAGAATTGCAGGCCACCGGTAGCCTCCGCAAGGGAAGAGCAGGGCTATGCGCAACAAGCAGCGAGGTTCAAAGGTGGCGAGCTCTGCTTGCCGGGCTCCCAAAAAGCACAAAGGGAGCGAAAGTAAGCCGGAAAAGAGAAAGAACATGTCCAGAGGAGCGGCCGCATACCAGTGAGAATAGAGAGGGAAACACTCAGACCGGGGCACTCCAGGGGCTGCGAGCAGGCATATTTTAATGCTGAACAAACTGAAAACTATGATTGTTGGTTTTGAAACCCGAATTGAGGGTTCATGAATGCCGAACAAGCTGCTATGTGTTATTGCGACTTTTAATAGTGCAATGAGTAATGTTGAATACCGGACTAAAAGAAAGATATGATAAGCATATGAACAAAGTGAAAAGCAAGTGATGAGTACTTATGAACAAAGTGAAAAGCAAGCGATGAGCACTCATGAAAACTATGAAAGCAAGGTGGTGGAAAAGGGTGAACACTACGGAGTGCGTTGTGTCGAAAGCACATTGTGGCAAAGCCAGGCGACTGCCAAGGAGACCCATAAATGAATATTGTATGGAAGCCCGAAGAGTGGAGAAACATAACAAAGGTGCCAAGGGATATCGGTTGCGTGACCTATAATGGGTGGACCGTGTTGTCTGACATCTGCGCCTAGACCGAGGGACCCCTTCTTGAAAAGAGCCAAGGAAATCAAAGATAAAGAAGCTGTGTTGCGTAGCCAGTGGCTGAAGTGAATGAGAAAGAAAGAAATCCATGTGAATTATTGAAAAGCTTGGATGGTTAATAAGTTGAACTGGAATTGTTTTTGAAAGCTAAGAGATTTGAACTGGTTGTAGTTTGGAAGTTGAGAGAGATAACTCCTTGGGAAAGGGAACCCCGAGACTTTGTGAACTGTAGTGAACTCTTGGGGAAGGGAACCCCGAGAACCTTTGAAACCGGAAGAAAGGAATTATTAGTATTATTTCTTTTTAATTGTTTTATTGTGTTGAAACCAAAATGATGGTCTTTCAAAAATTCTTTCCATACAAAGATAACAACATTATATCTTACCGCACTTATTTACAAGATTAAAATTCAAAAAAGGAAAACATAAAAGTAAAAATCTTAAAAGGCAAAACATTTCAAAAATGGAACAAAAAAGAAACTGAATAGAGATATATCACAGTTCCAAACAATTAAATCAACCAAAAAAGAATGAAGGTGAACACAGAAAATAGACAAGGAATAGCAACATTTAGAATGATCAACATTTAAAAAATCCATTATTTTTACAGAGGCCTATTTCATATAACATTCTAATAACTTCCGTAGTTAAAAATAGTTCATATCTGCGCTCACTCGCTCCCAAACTTTTTCTGCAAGAGAGCACGAATTCTGAGTGAAAAACGACCAAGATATCTAGTTCTGACTTCAGATAGTGATGGGCCGTCCGTTACCAGGTGTTTTAGATTTTCAACATATCCTTGGAGTGTACAGTGCTTAGAGAGCAGTTCCCCCAGAGTATGATCTTTCATTCTGGAATACATCATTTCTCCGGTAGGGAGGAGATTAAGCCTAAACCTAAGGAACTGGTCTCTTAGAGAGGGACACAGGCATTTAATAAGGTATTTCGGGAGCGTCCCAAGGCTTTATAAGTCTTGGAGAAAGTAGAGTGTAGTTTGTAACTCTGCGTCTTCTTCACCTTTAGCAGGTTTTCACACACATCTGTCTGTTTGGTGAGTGGGCAGCGCTTCTTTTACTTCTCCTCTGTAGTGAGTTAACTCCAAACTTGATTCTAAAGGGTTATGCTGTGTGTTTGGGGTGCAGCCCACGGATTACTGCCACCGTGCCAGGCACTTGAAAGTCTGAAAAGGGAACAGACTAATTAACCTTTGGTGTGGGCCGCACACCCTATTACCCACTGAGGGTTAGCTTTAAGTTATCATCAAAGTCAAAAGAATCTTGTCCTTAGGTTTTGTATCCAAAATGATTCAATAATTCTTCTGGGTGATGGATTTGTTGTGCTAAATTTTTTTCATAACGATTAGTTTTGCTTATGCGGGAGGGAGACTGTGCATTTCGGACATAAACATCCTTCATCAGGGCCTGTTGTCCTCGCCTAATCAAAATGGCAATCATAGTTTCATCGTATACATTCCTTGCGGGACCCATTCGGGAAAAGTTTTCATATATACAAGTAATGGAAGAATACCCATCAATTAAGAAACACCTTGTGTATGATGTAGACATTGAGCAATATTACAAATGTGCATCAAGTGGGCAAGTCCAGGTTAGAATAATAAAACCCATTGTCATTCTGATAAAACTATTTCAGAATATGTCAGCAAAACATTCAATTGTCCACAATATCGACGTACATCGAACATACGAAGAGATTGGAAAATCGTAGAAGTGATAGGTGAGAGAAGAATGCCAGATAGGTCCATGTCCATACATCTCAATCACATACTAGTTCGGTGAGACTGTAATTGACTTGTGTCTAGCGATCGTCCTGTGTAACTTTGTCCGCTTGCGCTCTTCCTACAAGGCGACATGATGCGCGTCATTTGCAAGTCTCATACCTCTCAATCACTGTGTACATTCTATGCAATCGATGAACTAGTACGCAATTGTTCACACACATAGCCTCACTTAACGATGGCGGCACCGCATTGCATATAAAGCAGTAGGAACGCTAGAACAAGGACGCGGGGTGTGGTGTTTCCGCATGGTGATCAGTGATTGAGAAAAACACCAGGTGTACATGAATTATAAAGTGGCGGATTCACAGGCAGAGCCGAGTATGCTGAGCCAAAACACAAATTGTCTAGAAGAATATCGAGTTCACAAATGCATCTGCAAACTAATCTTCATGAATAAAATTTAGCACAAAAAATCCATTACCCAGAAGAATGATGACGTGCTTTAATATTCTAACCTGGACTTGGCCACTTGATGCACATTCGTAATATTGCTCAATGTCTACATCATACACAAGGTATTTCTTAATTGATGGGTATTCTTCCATTATGAGTATATTTGAAAACTGTTCCCGAATGGGTCACGCAACAAATGTATACGATGAAGCTATGATTGCCATTTCAATTAGGCGAGGACAACAGGCCCTGACTAAGGATGTTTATGTCCGAAATGCATAGTCGCCCTCCGGCATCCGCAAAACTAATCTTTATGAATAAAATTTAGCACAATAAATCCATCACCCAGAAGAATTATTTAATTATTTTGTGTACAAAACCTAAGAAAGGACAAGATTCTCTTGACTTTGATGATAACTTAAAGCTAACCCTCAGTGGGTAATAGGGTGTGCGTCCCACACCGAAGGCTAATTAGCCTAGGTCTTTTCTTTTCAAACACATCTGTTACTTTCCCATCACAGTATGCTATTGTCGAATTCACATACATATCCATTTTATTTGTGAGATCAAATGATTTGTCCCCAATTGTATTTTTGTACAATTCATACAAGGTGTTTTTTGTCAGCTAACTGTATTTTCCCCCATAGCGAGATCACTCTCCATTGAAACCATGTTTGCATGGAGTTAAGTCTGAGTTGATAGCCCAAGAATGCCATGGGTACAGAGGAGGGCAGGTTCAAAACCTTCTTCCATGCTCTGCCCTCCAGACTCTCCCTCAGCAAATCATAGACCGTGTTCCTACCTCTAGACATGCAGCAACTTTGGTGTGATTTTCCCCACATAGAACTTCCTGAGTGGTTTTATTGAGAATGTACAGAACTTATTACATATTCTTTTCATTTGATAAACTAGTTTATCCAAATTATTTTCAATTCTATACACCATTTCTTCTTTCTTAGGGAAAGATGTAAACGAAAGACCCAGGTATACTATTTTGTTCCTTTTATCAATTTGCATATCATCAATTGACGACTTGAAATGGTACTCTCTGACCTAGTGTTTACGAAAGTGAGTGATACTACACTTCCTTTGATTAATGACCAAGTCATTTGTATTGGCATAGATGCTGACAGTCGTTAGTACCTGCTGAAGCCCAACTGGTGTTCCGTCCAACAGAGCGATATCGTCGGCATATGCAAACCTATTAATACATTTCCCGGCCACTTTGGGACTTACCAAACCTACATTATGTATTAAATCTTTTAAATCTGCCAAGTAAAGATTACAAAGACAGGGAGCCAAAATGCACCCCTGTCTGAATCCTCTTGTCATGGTGATATGTTCGGTTAGACTCCACGATATATTTATGTGGATCTTAATTCTAGTGTCTTCATGTATATGCTCAATTATGGATAGTAAAGCTGGTGAAATGTTTAGTTTTCTCAATTTAGAACAAAGGGTTTGGAGATTCACTGTATCAACTGGGTTTGAGAAGTTGATCAATCCCACAAAGAGGTAGGGTAATGAGGATTTCCCCTCTGTCCATATCTGGTCTTTCAACAAGGATATAATAATTCCATTGCAGGCAGTGGCCACCCCCTTCCTAAAGCCGATTTGGCAATTGGATAGAATATTGTTTTCCCTTATCCATATTTCTAATTTCTCTAAGAACAAAGTGGAAAAGATTTTTCTATCGCAGTCTAATAGAGCTATGGGCCTATAGTTACAAGGAGCCTTTCATTTTCCTTTTTTATGTATAGGGATGATAATTGAATCCCTCCAGCTTTCGGGCAATGATCGATGTCTCAAAGCGTCCTTGAATATGAGTGTTAGGAGTGTCAACCACAGGATTTTGTTGAGCTTTTATATCCGATTCAATATCCTATTTGGTCCCGGACCCCTTGAGCTTGAGGCCTTTACAATAAGTCTTTCAATATCCTCTCTCTCAATTTCCAGGCTCCAGGTCACCAAGTTGGCCATGGTTATACTACTCTTCACATCGCCATTCATTTCAATCAAGTGGCTTCTCCATCTAGCATCACCTTGAGACCTTTTGAAACTGGAAGAGCTTACATCTAGGGGAAGGGAACCCCGAGACTATGTGGACTGTGTTGACCTCTTGATGAAGGGAAACCTGAGGCATTTTGGAACTGTTTTGAACTTGGGGAAGCGAAAGCTGGAAAGTACACTGAGAGCTGGAAGAAGCTCAGAACTTTATTTGGAACATCACCACACATTGTATATATTTATTTGTGAGGGCAAATATAGGTTTTGGACACAGAGAGACTTTTGAGTTAAACATATTGACACAGACTATCCTTAGTTTCTTTAGATGGGAACATCTCACCCCTCGCATGGGGCAAGTTAGAGCTTACTCCATCCAGACATATAAGAAAAATAAACAATTATTTAGAAAATGTAATCTGTTGTCTGTGTCTTACTTCATGACGCCTTTGCACACGCCATGTTGTGATATGCCATGTTGTGATTTGTCATGGCACAATATGTCTTGATTTGATGCCATGGCATATGTTAAGGTATGTTCTGCTATTTTAAGATATGGCCTGTCAGGATATGTCATGTGAGTGTTGAGAAGCAGATTAATACGTCATCTGTTGCTTCTGCCCCTCCCGTGGCCCAATACCGCACAGGTGAGAAACGTTACTCACTGAGGCAACGGTACCGCCCTTATCCCCGGCAGGTACAGCGGGACATTGGACATAGAGACAATTTAAGCTGAAGATGGCAAAAGCAGTCAAACTACTTCTGTAACAATACATGTGCTTGCATTACACACAAAGCAGATGTGCACTAAACATGAAGAACATATAGACTAGCCAAAATATGCATGTATACATGAAGAATATTAACATAGCATCCACATGACAGGAAGAACACTAACATGCCCAATGTATAAAGTGAATGCAACATAAACAATATGTGAATATTGCTCACTAGCATAGTAACAAGAGGGTAATTCGGCAGCCATCTTCTTTAAAATGGAAGCTGCAGCATGCTTTGAATGAAACGAAAGGCCTCAAGACTTCGAGAGAACTCAAAATGCTGAATCCACAAAAGTGCATATCAGCGCAGAGCTCAGACAGGAGTTGGCAACTAGTGCCATGGTTACAAGGAAATAAGGGAGGGTCAGAGCAGAAGGACAAAGGCAAAATATAGTAATTCCCAAGACGTTGGCCAAACACTCCCAGATAAATGAAATGTTAGAAGAGCACAACCTGTCTTTCTAGTCCAGGTTCAGTATCACGACAGGCCAAAAGACTCTATGAACAATAACTTAAGAGTGCGACCGTTGGCAACAGAAAAAACAGCACACGCATTAGTAGTAGTTGAAATCCCAATAAACCAGAGATAATTCCACTTCATACATGGTCCCATCACATGTGACCCATAATTGAAAACACTGCCTATTCATTAGAAACTAACACAGATACAACACCTGCCGTACTACCTATACATACACACAGACATGAGGCACCACACAAGGGCAAGTACTAAGAGATTGCCTGGTCTCATGGCCTAAGAATGGCCTAAGAAGGAGGGATGGTAACTTCTTTATTGAACAAAGAACAATCCCTGGGTCTATCTCCCCCTACCCTTTGTCTGGCTCATGTCTTGACGGCCTGCCAATTATTCAAGGTTGGTCAGCAAGAAGCCAACCAATTGGAAACCCCAATGTTATGCCGCCCATGAAGTAAGGGGCCAACCAATTACCTCTTGTAGAAATTACATAGTTTAACCTTTATCAATATATGGGTGGTTTCAGGAGGAACCATCAGACAAGTACAACACCATTAGAAGTTTCAACCCTATAGAGTGCATATGTAGCCACGACCACTAACCAATCCCAATTCCCCGTAGGTTTCTGTAAACTGATAACATGTGATGACATTGTTTATGACAAAGTTTGGACTATTTAAATCATTGTTTGTAATGGACGTGCAGAGAGGAACAAGTTTCAATGATTGCATGCTGTCCCTTCCTCATCTGGATGATGATGAATTTGGATTTTGCCTTGCATTCTGTCTGCTTGTCTTTGAGTCCGGTTCGGATTGACTCCAACTCCTCTCTGTAATGTGGGACTTTCCCAGACCATTTTAACATGGGATTATGTCATCTCATGTCATGATTATGTCATCTCATGTCATGATAGATGTCCTGGTATGTGATGATACTGCCCATGTGATGATAGGTCAAGAGAATATGTCATGACATTGCATATGCTATGTCATAAGATGAAATGCCATGTCATAATATGTAATGATATATCATGATATGATCTCAGGTCATAATATGTTTTTAAAAAAACGTTCTTACGTGGCGCTCCTCATGGCACCTGGCAAGATGGAAGAAAGGGGGTGGTAAGTTTATTAGTAAAAAGCCTGGATGTAGAGGCACATTTTTTAATGTGTGCCAAAATTGACCATTGTTGGTGGAGTCCTGAAGATGCCGGCAGTTGTGATTTCCAGAGGGATGCACCACCAGCAGCAGACCTTCTGCTCTTTTGCCTGCAATGTTAAGAGGTGGACTTTTAGTGAGGCGGGCTTTATGGGAAGACCAGAGGAGATTTTCTTTAAGCCATTCAGGGGACATCAAGTTTCCAGGAAAACATTTTTGGACTTGCATCAGAACCTTGCATTTACCTCTGTCTATGGCAGGCAGGCTGTCTTGCAGCTGAGTTCTGTAGGATTGGCAGCTTAATCTGCAGAATGTTGTTGCAGTAATCCAGTGTGGGAGTAGCAAAGCCTCACTGTACAGAGGTCTGAAAGTCAGAGCTATGGTTTTATGTCAAGAGAAACGGCCAACAGAGAGGGTGGGGTTATTATGAGCTTTCAAAGAGAGCAAGGGGTCAAGTGTCACTCCAAGGCTCTTGGCCTTCTGAAGTTTTAAAGATGTTTGAAGAGGTTTTTGGAAGAAGAGCGAATGGTGAGGATGGCTTTGCTGGATCCGAGGGTCAGCATTGTGACTATGTTCAGGGATAGCATGTCTGAGTTTATCCTTGTTTACTTCTGGTTCAGAGCTCAGTTGTGGGGTCAAATTGAGACCTGCTTCTGCCTGAAACTCCAATGTATAATTGAGTGCTATCCAGGGGTCTCTGACACTGGAGGCCCTGCAGATGTTTCCAACAGGACATATGCAGATGTTGAAGAGTGTATGGGAAATGATGGCACCATAAGAGACCTCAGGGTTGATGCAACAGCATATGCGGTATAAGTACCATGGCACACCTTCATTTACCTGTGAGAGAGGACAGACTTGAGCAGATTAGGGCTCCTGGGTAACATAATCCATCGAGGAGAGACGCTTGGGAGCAATTTGGTGGCTCAGCGTGCGGAAAACAGCAGAGAGGTTGAGAAACACCAAATTGCACAGCTCCTTGTTTAACACTCCCAATGGGCTTCTTGTTTAACATTCCAATTCTGCTCCTAGTTTAACATTCGAGTTTAGCTCCTAGTTTAACATTCCCAGTAGGCTCCTGGTTTGACTTACCCAGTAAGCTAATAGGTTAACTTTCCCAGTAAACTGCTAGATTATCATTCCCATTTAGCTCCTAGTTTAACATTGCCAGTAGGTTCCTAGTTGAACTTTCCCAAGCAGCTCCATGTTTATCATTGCCAGTAGGCTCCTAGTTCGACTTTCCCAGTAAGCTCCTAGTTTAACATTCCCAGTAGGCTCCTTGTTTAACATTCCCAGTAGGCTCCTAGTTTAACATTCCCAGTAAACTCTTAGTTTAACATTCCCAGTAGGCTCCTAGATTAACATTCCCAGTAGTCTCCTAGATTAACATTCTCAATAGGCTCCTTGTTTAACATTCCCAGTAGACTTGTAGTTTGACATTCCCAGTAGGCTCCTAGTTTAACATTCCCAGCAGGCTCCTTCTTTAACATTCCCAGTAGACTCCTAGTTTAACATTCCCAGTAAGCTCCTAGTTTAACATTCCCAGTAGGCTCCTAGTTTAACATTCCCAGCAAGATCCTTCTTTAACATTGCCAGTAGGCTCCTAGGTAACATTCCCAGTAGGCTCCTAGTTTAACATTCCCAGTACGCTCCTAGTTTAACATTCTCAGTAGGCTCCTAGTTTAACATTGCCAGTAAGATCCTAGTTTGATTTTCCCAGTAAACTCCTAGGTTAACATTCCCAGTAGGCTCCTAGTTTAACTTTCCCATTCAGCTCCTAGTTTAACATTCCCAGTAGGCGCCTAGTTTAACTTTCCCAGTAGGCTCCTAGTTTAACTTTCCCAGTAGGCTCCTAGTTTAACTTTCCCATTAAGCTCCTAGTTTAACATTCCAATTCAGCTCCTAGTTTAACATTCTCAGTAAGATTCTAGTTTAACACTCCCAGTAGGCTCCTAGTTTGACATTCCCAGTAGGCTCCTTGTTTAACACTCACAGTAGGCTCCTAGTTTGACGTCCCCAGTAAGCTCCTAGGTTAATATTTGAACAGCGCCATCATGGAACCATCATGGGAGGTTAACCTTCAGTTCGGAGCCAGATGAGCAAGACAGTGAAGACTAACTCAAATGCAAGCCTTCCACTCCAGAAGATTGTCTTTGCCTTACAGGAAAGTGCTGTCTGAAAGGGTGGTTCCTGCTCCAGGACAGTCCAAAGAAAAGCTGTCCATGACCTCATGTATAGTGGAGGTTCTAGTTCTGGAACCATGGGAACTCCAGCTGCCATGTCCTCATATATAATTGAGGTTCTAGTTCTTGGCCTATGGGGACTCTTGCTGCCATAACCTCATGTATTGTGTAGGTTCTAGTTCTGGACCTATGGAACCCCTGCTGCCATGACTCATGTATGTTGGAGGGTCCAGTGCTGGATCTATGGGAACACCTACTGTGATGATCTCATGTATAGAATAGGTTCTAGTTCTTCTGGACCTATGGGAACTCCTGCTGCCATGATCTTATGTAGAGGGGAGGTTCTAGTACTGGACCTATGGGAACTCCTGCCATGACCCAATGTATAGTGGAAGTTCTAGTTCAAGGGACAATGACTATCACTCTGGCCCTCATATTCCAGGCCCACTTGACCTCACTTGCATGCGCTAGGGGGACACTCCGAAGACCCCACCTGTGCGCTAGAGGGACACTCTGAAGACCCAACACATACACCCATAAGTTCTTGGCACTTGTGCGAAGGCCCTGTTTGATTGACTTTCCTGGTCCGTAGAGCTCTCTCCATGCCTTGGGATGGGGATAGGACTCTGATTTCGTCACAGCGGGTGGGGTCCTGTCCCGAGCTCACCACTCAAAGGGCCCCACAGATGGTGGGTCTTTGGGGGGCCTGTCCTTCTTTGATGGACGTTGGTTAATGTCGGATGAATGCTAGAGTAGGACAGGAGACGCAACTTGCAGAGGAGTTGCAAGGAGGGGGCGGAGCCTTAAAAGCCAGGAAGAATTCTGCTCTGACATTAGGAACTGTGAGAGAGAAATCTGTGCTACAGACACTGCAGGGACCCTGCAGGTGGTTATGGTTATTTTGTCGCTGTGGGCCTAGCCTTTGACTTGCCACAGAATAACAGTGACGTAATAAATAATCAAAAAGTCAGGCTAAGAGATCCAGGGTTCAGTAGCAACAGAACAACAGCTCGAATTTCAGAGCAATGTAGCCGGGCCTTGCAGGTCCTTACATAGAGCCAAAGACCGCCCCCTATTCCAGGAGAACCAATCAGAAAGAAGTAACGGGGAACGTCAATGGGCCTAATTGCTAGTGATAGTGCCACGTGCTGGGGTTCACGTGGTACCATTTTTAGAGACACAATAATAACAGACACACTTAATTTAGGAATATACGTATTTTATTTAGACCGGTGTATTAGTCTCACATGGCCTTTAAGACTGTTAATGGTACAAGCTGTGCTGGAGACCCGCTGGAATGTTGAAGGCCTGACTGGAGCCTGGCGCCCTGGCACAGGGGCCTTTGGAACTCTGGCTGCTGTACTTATTTATTTATTTATGTATTCATTGGCCATTGGTAAGGCGCTTATGCCCCCTGGTGACAGGAGAGAATACATTGCACTTCAGGGTGGTCGGGAAACTAAAAGGTGATCTAGAAGGGGGAGCCACAGGACCTATCAGAGGTCTGCCGCCTCGGGAGCCCCCCAATCCCTCACACAATTGGACCTTCAGGCCTGCGCTGGGCCAGAGGACTTCGCCCCTGGTGACCCCAGGACATGAATAGTGGCTCTGACACTTGCTAAGCTTGCTCGAGGTAATAAACACTCTTTCATGTCTTATCAAACAGATTATTTTGACTGAATCTGAAATTGATGATTCCATAAACGCATCAATACCAAAGTCTATTGAAATTAACATATGCAATAAACATCTGTGACCCCAGTTGGTTATGTCATGATTTAACAATTTCTCAACTTCTGAGAGTTAATACATGAGAACACAAAAACACGTTTCTTGTGACTCAGGATAAGAATGGTTGACGTTGGTTTTCTGAGGCTGAATCAATAACAGCATCGATGATAGTTGTTACGCAAACTGAAAGTGACAGACAGTGATTGGCAGTGACTGACAGTGACTGACAGTGACTGAAAGTGACTGACAGTGACAGACAGTGACTGACGGTGACTGACAGTGACTAGCAGTAACTGACAATGACTGACAGTGACTGATAGTGACTGACAATGACTGTCAGTGGCTGACAATGATTGACAGTGACTGACAGTGACTGACAATTAATGACAGTGACTGACAGTGACTGGCAGTGACTGACAATCACTGACAGTGACTGACAGTGACTGAAAGTGAAAGACAGTGACTGGCAGTGACTGACAGTGACTAGCAGTAACTGACAATGACTGACAGTGACTGATAGTGACTGACAATGACTGACAGTGGCTGACAGTGACTGACAATTAATGACATTGACTGACAGTGACTGGCAGTGACTGACAGTGACTGGCAGTGACTGACAATCACTGACAGTGACTGACAGTGACTGGCAGTGGCTGACAGTGACTGACAGTGACTGGCAGTGGCTGACAGTGACTGACAGTGACTGGCAATGACTGACAATGACTGACAGTGATTAGCAGTAACTGACAATGACTGACAGTGACTGACTGTGACTGACAGTGACTGGCAGTGACTGACAAATAATGACAGTGACCAACAGTGACTGGCAGTGACTGACAATGACTGACAGTGACTGACAGTGCCTGAAAATGACTGACAGTGACTGACAGTGACTGGCAGTGACTGACAGTGACTGACAGTGACAGTCAGTGACTGGCAGTGACTGACAGTGACTAGCAGTAACTGACAATGACTGACAGTGACTGACAATGACTGTCAGTGGCTGACAATGACTGGCAGTGACTAACAGTGACTGACAATTAATGACAGTGACTGACAGTGACTGGCAGTGTCTGACAATGACTGAAAATGACTGACAGTGACTGAAAATGACTGACAATGACTGACAGTCACTGACCATGACTGACGGTGACTGACAGTGACTGGCAGTGGCTGACAATGACTGACAGTGACTAGCAGTAACTGACAATGACTGACAATGACTGTCAGTGGCTGACAATGACTGACAATGACTGACAGTGACTGACAATTAATGACAGTGACTGGCAGTGATTGATAATGACTAACAGTGACTGAAAGTGACTGAAAATAACTGACAGTGACTGACAATT
The DNA here is from genome assembly GCF_040938575.1 of Ambystoma mexicanum. Lineage (NCBI taxonomy): Eukaryota > Metazoa > Chordata > Amphibia > Caudata > Ambystomatidae > Ambystoma > Ambystoma mexicanum. The sequence continues at coordinate 56,466,549 of NC_090929.1, read as the reverse complement.
AATGACAGTGACTGACAGTGACTGACAGTGACTGAAAGTGACTGAAAGTGACTGAAAATAACTGAGAGTGACTGACAGTGACTAGCAGTGACTGACAATGACTGACAGTGACTGACAGTGACTGACAGTGAATGACAGTGACTGACAGTGACTGGCAGTGACTAATAATGACTGACAGTGACTGGCAGTGCCTGACAGTGACTGACAATGACTGACAATGAATAACAGCGACTGACAGTGACTGGCAGTGACTGATAATGACTAACAGTGACTGGCAGTGACTGACAGTGACTGGCCGTGACTGAAAATGACTGACAGTTACTGACAGTGGCTGACAGTGACTGACAATGACTGGCTGTGACTGACAGTGACTGACAATGACTGACAGTGACTGGCAGTGTCTGGCTAAAACGTGTTTCGCAGATATGCAGTATATATTTGCTGCTCTAGTGCTTGTTCAGAGCAATATGTATTGCAAATTAGTTGCAACAGCATCATTTATTATCGGCCCGTTTATAATTATCAGTCTTGAGCGTGCCAGACCTTATTTCATATAATGTAGTAACATTGCATTTCAATGAGACGATAAATATGCATTTTACATTTTCTGGGTCTCCAAAACATGCCATGATTCGTGGCCCCTTCCTTATGTCTCCTATGTATTTTATGTTAGTTCCTTAGATCCTTTCAGATCTCCCCGGTTAGATTAATGCCTCTTACTGGTGACCACATAGCTCAGGATACCAGTGACAGCATAGCTCATGATACTGGCGACTGCATGACTCAGGATACCGATGACCACACAGCGTAGGATATCGGCGACCGCACAGCTCTGGATACTGGCAACCGCATGGCTCGGGATACCGGCAACCACACGGCATAGGATACCGGTGACCGCACAGCTCAGGATACCGGTGACCGCAAAGTTCAGCATACCGGCGACCACATGGCTCAGGATACCGGCGACCGCACAGCTCAGCATACCGGCGACCACATGGCTCAGGATACTGGCGACCACCAGCTAAGGATACTGGTGAACGCACAGCTCAGGATACCAGCGCACACGAAGCTCAGGATACCGGCAACAGCACAGCTCATAATCCTGGTGACCGTATGGCTCAGGACACCACAGCTGCACGACTCAGGATACCGGCAACTGCATGGCTCAGGATACCGTTGGCCACACGGCTCAGGCTACTGGCATCTGCATGGCTCAGGATAATCTAATGCCACTGTCTTTTCCCAAGGCTCGTGAGTTTCAAGTTGCCACTCCCCCTGAATATCTTGAATATAAACAATATGTTCCTCTTCCTTCATTTTACGTATCATAATTGCATCCATATCTGAAGTATCAGGGTACTGTATCCTGAGAGCCCTCCACACCTCTGCTCTACAATTATTAAACCACGCTCCATCATGCACTGTGTTTTGTGCTGTCACACTTGAATATCCTGCTCTCCTCCATATGTCATCAGCCCTCTCTCCAAGAATGGCTGCCAGGAGACCTTTTAAGTCACCTATTGTCAGCATATTTCCTCCTGTAATTTTTTCTAGTTCATATATCCCAGCACCTGGAGTCAAACTCAGGAGCTTACACTGTAAATTATTCGTGTTCATCTGCGGCCATGGGATACACTGTGGTCTTGCTCCCCCGTTTTCCAATAAGAGAAACTGTGTGAGCCCTAATCCAGAGTCAGCTCCCATCATTAGTCTATCCATGGCAGGGACGATCGCCCCTGTCTGTCTCCTTGTCGGTAACGACCTTAACCTGCTCACATATGGCAGCGACTCTCCCTTCTCATTACACGATCATCCTCGGGGACGCTCTGGATATGCTCTGGGAACTGGTGTCCGATCCGTAGGTTGTTCCAGATCCGACCATCTTACTTCTTTATCCATTTGCAGGCTTCCTTCAGGGGCGCACATGCTGCCTCCTCCTACCCCAAGACCGATTTCCCTTTCCTCGTCTGACATAACTCGTCCCCAACGAGTTTGACTATTATCTTCCTCACCTTTGTCCTGGTTCAGTCTGCTTAAGGACAATGCTCTACGTTCATGACTGAACAGACTTTCTTCTTCGCTTTGTGATTGAAATGCTAGGGATTTATCCCTCTTCCCCTGAATTCCATACTTTCTACCTTCCTTTCATTCTTGATAGGCCTTATTGATCTTTTCTCCGATGCTCACTGCATCAAAGCTTTCTTCTTCCAATACTACTCTAGATGCCATTGGCAATGCCCTCTTCTTCAGAGAAATCTCTTCTATTCTGTCCCATAGTATTTCTGGGCTTTGCCCTAGTGGTTCCTTATGAATTAGAATGGTATCAAGACCCTGCTGTCTTCTTCTCTGTTCTATATCTTCATCTCGTTCTCTGTGCTTTCTCGCATCCGTTCTAATTCTTTCTTCCTCTTGCCTTCGTTCTTCTCTCCTTACTCCTTCCCTTCTTTCCTCTTCTTCCTTTCATCTCTGTAATCTATTGTCGCTTAGCTTTTACGCTTCCTCCTCTTCTCTCTTCCTTCCTCTTCTATTCCTATCTTCCATCGCTCACTTTTTCTCATACTTTCTTTGTTCTTCTGCTTGTTCCTCTTTTTTCTCTTTCTCCTCCTGATATATCTGTTCTCGTTGCTCCCTGCGCTTCCATTTCTGCTCATCTTCATTCAATCTCTTCTCTCTCTTTTCTTTCTTGTTCGTCCTTATCTTCTCTTTGCCTCACTTCATCAATGCTTTTCCCATCGATTTTAAGTAATATCTGTCCTCCTATCCATTTGTTATGCACAAGCGCTATCTCATCAGCGTTATCCTTCTCTCCTTTCCATCTCTTTATTTCTCTGTCTATTTCTGTCAACAGATTTGTCAGCTCACTCCTTTCCTCTTTGTCTTGTATGAGCGTATACATCTCTTTTCTATTATTTTCCTCTGGACTACCATCGCTACTATATGTGGGGGGTTTGTATATTGGATTACTATACCCTGTCACCGCTTTGAACTCCTTTAAAGGATATAACCCTATTTCTTCTATACTAGCACCTTTTATTTTGGTTGAGGTAAGGAGAGCTGAGGGCTCAACACCTTCCTCCTTCTGCTGACTAAGCATCCACTCCTCAGATGGCAGATCTTCCCTTTCTTCCTGGTACATTTTCCAGAGCTCTAGAATCGCTAATCTTTTCTCTAATTTCTTCTGTGTACGCAGTGTGCAAGTATGTGGTCATGTGTTGCAATACCGCTTTTGACAACGATCCCCCTTGTGGCCACTGCATGAACATTTTATCTGCTGTGCCTTTCATCCATTCCGGACTATACTGTTTGAGCCTGGGCATATGCTTTGGTAACGTTTTACATAAGTGCATCAAAGGAGTATCTCCCATAATGACAACACTATATTGACTGTAAATACTTTCCAGACTTAGGAAATAACCTTTATACTTCACCACTTTTTCAATGCCTTTAAAACAACGGATTTGAGCATGCATCATCAATCGCCGCTCAAGCCTCTAATTTCTTAACTAGCTATCTCTACCTTTGGATTGGTATCAATCACTTCGCTATGCTCAATCACTATTGCTCCTCAACTTTTTCAATTACTTCACAACTTCTATCACTCTTTGATATTTTTACTCAACAAACTACATACAGACTAGTCGACATTACACAATAATAAACACTGTGATCACCTTTTTCTCTCTCTGATTTACTTCATATCCTATACAGGGTTTGAGAAGTCACCTTACATAAACCTGTTTACACGTTATATGTTTCTGCCCTATCCCCGTTGGGATTTGAAGCGTCTCCTTCTGAAACTCCCTTGAGCCAGGACTCTAGGTGCTACCTTTTCTTCACACAATATTTCCTGTTACTTAATAATTATCACAATCCCATCCCCTGCATTTGCCATTCCCCTTAGTCTACTCACCATTTGTTCGTTAATCGACTCAAGGCCTTCGGTATCGTGGAGGCCATTCGTGGAAATCAGGCATGGATTTCATCAAAGGAGGACCTGCCCACCGTCTCGGTTCTTCTTGCAAGTTTATTTCTATCAGCCGCTCTCCACAGGAAACCCTGCGATCTTTCGGTAATGGCGGAAGATGCTCGATCATCCAAAAATCTGGAGACAAACTAGTTTGGATCTTTTCCAACCATCCGCACCGCTACCATGTGATCATATGACCTTTGGGTATTGTGCATGCAATGGATGGGGAGGCAGAATAACTCTGACACCAAATAATCAAACCAACTCCGGAAGATGGCAAAGGTGCTGTTTTTTTAACAATTATCTAAAACAGGGAGTTACAGCAGACATCAACAGACATTGGCTCGAGGTCTTAGGACATTTCTCATAAAAACATCCTTATATGCAAAAAATATGTCAGACTTGACGTCATACTACGTGGCAAATAGGAAAAACCTATGAGGGATTGTGATACATTCAAGGGGAACATCTAAGTATACTTTCTATAAGGGCTAAGATTGTGATTGGCTATCTACTGCCAGGTGGACAACGTATGCCTACCTCTAAAACATGTCATATTTAACACTATTAAGTACACAGTATATCATTGGTCTTCAAACTATAAGGTCCTTCATTATATGGCCCTCTATAATTGGTTGACATGCTCGTGCCATGCCTGGAACAATTAGCTCACTTAGCAGCACATAAGCGCAGACCCAGGTGCCAGGAGGTGGACTTGACTTTACTTCCCCACCCAATTAGCCAAACATCTCTCATCCCCCATGCCTTCTGCCATGAAGATTATTTTAGAACTAGGCCTTGCAAAGTATTCTTGTCTGTGGGATTATATGGCAGTACAGGCTTTCACTATCTTTGTTCTAGAACCTCACTCTCAACTCTATTGCCATCCTTGGTTCACGTGACAGTAGACCACGATTTGGTCTATTTTGCAGCATTTAAATGTCTTAAATGAATAAAACTTGACACGCTTGGTGTTCTTTCTTTGCACCTTAACAAGGGATGATTCAGCTTCGCATGACCACTGCCTCCAAAAATACATAACCGACCTTAGCTGCTTCAGCTTTGACACTAGGCCAGACAGCCTCGCCATTAGTTTACACGATCTCAGCTTATTCTTTGCTGCAACACAGTTCTCGGCCTTTCCTCTCCATGGGTTTTGTCTTATCGAATTCATGGCACTGATGTCCAGATTCTATACAATGGCGGCTTTGCCTGCAGTCTACTGAGTACAGACCGCCAGCTTCTAAGATTACCTAATCTTACTTGCGTTACAGCATCTGCACAGTTATTGAATGGCTTGCATTTGCTGCAGTGCTTTGCACATGCGCAATTTCCTTTTCGCATATGAACGTTTACTTGATTCTTAACTTTGTCAGCAGTTCCTGCTTCAGCCAGTCTTCTCAGGGCGTCACGCTCATCTTTCGTGACGTCACCAGCTCCTCTTCTTGCTTCCTTTCATAGTTCTTCAGGGAGTTGCTCCCTCAGATTGTCTGATCTATGACGCAACTCCACCCCTTGCTTACTTGTACACACCTGTTGTTGTGTTTTTTTCCCTATGACAATACCCATGGACCAACTGAGGACCTGCGCTGCATTCACTCTTGTGTTGTAAACCCTTGTTAACTGTGTATCCAAGAGATCTTGCACCATCAGAAGGCTTGCACCCTCCACACTCTTGAGGGTGGTACCTAGTGGTACACCTACATATCAAAAGTACAACTGTCCGTCTGTCTGTTATTATGCTAACAATTGATATATTATATGTATCCTCACCAAAATTCCGAGATTAAACTAAAATTATCCTGAATCTCAAAGGTGTGGGTCTCCCATCCTGATTTTTTGTTTGAATATACGTTCACCTTCCTGGGCATATCAGGACCTAGCCAGACGCCCTGTATTATTACATGTCTCTTCGGGGATACATTTGATAGGGTTTTCTCAGTGGGTACCTTCTTTCCAATACTCGCTGTGGTAGGGTCACAACTGCTGGTGTTAAGCATGGCACGATCTCAGGCTTCCAACATATAGGAGGTAGATGGGCGGGATTTCCTGCAGAGGCATTCAGCTGCTCCTCTACAACCTGTCGTGGCCCCCGTGAACAGTGTGCAGGTGTGGACGAGACTCTGTTGTTCTAGCCCCAGAGCGGGTCTTGCTGTAAATCATCAAGGTGCACTGCAGAGTGTCCTGTGGCGGGGTGATAGTGAAAACAAAGAATATGGATCCCTCCGGCCCTTCCATGGTCAGGCCGGGCATACCAGGGGATGCCTGATGCAGTTGACTCTGTGTGCCGTGCACTTGTTGTGGCCCAGGACCAAGAGATATCAATGCAGGATGCTGCGGGCGCGGGCACGGGACCTGCTGCATCGGTCCAGAGGCTGAAGCCAGATCAGTGACCCCATAACACATGCACCTCTTGTCTGGGTGAGGAGCCCCAACATCTCCTGCAACTAAGCAGGGGTCAAGAAGGGCACCAGGACTCCTCGGTGCTAGGAGACAGGTTAGAATGATGGAGGATGCGAAGTAGCTCTGATCTGAAATGGAAGTACACTGCAGCTGACCTTAAAGGGTTATTGGGGGGCCTCTGTGGGTTACTGGCAATGAGGTGGAAGAGTCACGCAGAGGGCCAGGGGAGTACGTTTAGATGATGTTCCGAAAGGTAGTTTGGGGGCTGCCATGCTCACTCTACCCGGAGAATGGCACGGTTCTTAAGTCCCATAATGACATCTGGGCTTGAGAGAGATAGGCAAGGCCATAGAAATGCAAGCCAAGGTATGGCGCTCAGGTGATGCTAATGTAGTCGGTGGGTCATAGAGGCACAGTTAAGAGTGAGGTCAAAGGCCTCACTAAATGGGTTTAACAGAGATTCCTATGTGGTCATTTATTTCACAGTAATTTACTTAGTTTGATTTTGTATTCTAATTGGGGGATCTCTCACCAGATCTCTCCTATCACACTCAGTCCCATCCCTACCTTTTACCGCCACTCTCTATCCCCTAGCCCTTTACATGCAGGTAGGCGGTCTGGGAGGCACAACAGCAGGTCAGTGGGCAGAGTGCCAGCATGCAGACCACAACATTCACAGTCACCTCAAAAACAGTAATGGCTGCATGTCAACCAACACCTCCGGCGTGTCTTAAACATAGAGTTGTGCTTAATTTGTGGGGGTCTTTGCCGGGGCTCTTATTTCTGAGCCCCGGCACTTGTTGTCTCAGACTCACTTAAATTATGAAGTGGTGACCACGTTAATGCACCCATCAACCACTATGAGCAGATGCGAGCTGTAGTTTAACCCCAAATATGTCGATACTGTGGAGGGGGGCAGCTATGGGTGGTGGCAGCAGTGCTGGGGAACTGCCCACCCGCAGTGTCACAAGTTTGCTAGAAAATATTTGGACACTGGCACTTATTTTCTTACAAATGAAGCACTGGTGTAGAGTGAGACCCGTTGAGCGTTGGCCAGGATCCTACAGCACCACCCTGTAAAGTAATGAGTGTCTGGGTGTAAGGGGGCAATTGCCCGTGGAAAGCATCTCAGAACATCCCATAATATTCAATTCACCGCCGCAAATAAGACAAATTATATCTTTCTATTAAAAAATAATTCCTCCCAAATAACCACAGTAATAAGAGACAGTGGGCCTCATTACGAGTTTGGAGGTAGCCATGTCGTTTTTAGCGGCATGGCTACCCCCAAACTCGGGTCCGGGTCCCGAAAAATGGGAATTACCGGGCCTTTCCGACCTTTGCGGGCCCAGTAATTCCCATTCACGGGACCCAGACCCGGTACGTCCCCATTCCTATTTGAGCCCTAATAGGGCCCAGTGGGAATGGGGAGGATGCTAACAACGGTCTCGTTAATGACGGGACCGTTGTTAGCATCCTGTTCTGCTAGCGGGTGCCGCTCTGCACGCCTGCTCTGACCAGGCGTACAGGGCGGCCCCGCGAGCAGAACTCGTAACGTGGCGGTGAGGCAACAACGGCGCCGATAGCACTACCGGCGCCCTTGTTGCCTTACCGCCAGGGTCGTAATGAGGCCCAGTATTACTACTTGTGTAAATTCAACCTATATGGCCCACAGGTGTTTCATACCAGCCAGGTCCTCCTTATAGCACTCAAGGGTCTTGATCCTACACGACCTCAGACTCAGAGGACTTTGGAATCATGCTGCGATCTTTGATCTTTTAAGAATTCAACAAGGCATCATTTGTTTCCATAAATAGTCTCCAATCTCTACAAAGAGTTTTTTTTCAGTTTTTTTTCGAAACTGTGAATGGGATTGCTTTTTCATTGATGGTTATGTATAATTCAGTTTAATGACGTGTCCATGCAGAGAGTGGGCCTCATTACAATCCTGGCAGTCCGGAAAGAAGGGGCCGGTAGCAACGTACCGCACTTTTTCCAGACCGCCAGACTACAAGAATGCCTGCAGGGGCCGGTGCTCCCGGCATGTCTCACCTGCCTGGAGCACCAGCCCCTGCAGGCATCATGCTCACAGACGCACCGACACCATTAGTAACAGTGCCAGGGCTTCCTTGGGACTTCACGGGAATGGAGACTTACAGTTCCCGCCGTCGGGACTTGTAATATACCAGTGGCACTGGGATATCAGGCAGCAGAAACAGTGTTACGAGGTCCGCGGAAACTACCGGTGGGTTACTGCCAACCTCGTAATGAGGCCCAGTATTTCTTTGAAAGGAAGGAGCAGGCAAGCTGGGTAATTGTCAATAAACTGCATGTTTTGGGCAGGAATTTGACGGTATTTCAATGGAATAATAGCAAAGTCGATTAGTCAGTCCGGCAGAATGACTGCCAGATTGTGAGTGGTTGTAGGGTAGTGTTAGCCTCCATTTCTGAGACCCCAGGACTCCATGGGCACATTTGGTGAATTACCGTGGGTGGTAAATCTCCCCATGGTAATTCTGATAATGATTGGTGAGGAAGTGCAGGGTTTACCTTCGTCACTTGGCTGGGGGTAAATCAGTGACTTCAATGCCACCTCGGAATGTGCCAGTGCAATCAAAATGGCTTTATTTCCATTGCCACCAAAAAACCTGCAGTCACGAAATTACTGCCAAATTTCTACAGCACCACTCATCTGGTAATTTGGACCTATGAGCAATGCCGGCGCCAGACCCCTCCCCACCCCCCGCCCCTGCGTGTTTCGCACAGGCTTCCATTACAGTGCAATGAATGCTTTTCAGACCTCAATGGCTACAGGTCGCAGTGTGCTGCATGAGGTCTCCAGGGATGTGAATAGCCAGTGTGCCCCCTTTACAGTGTGCCGCCTGCATTTGCCCAGGTACTTGGTCCTCTAGGACATGAATGCAGTCTTCCATTTGCCCACGGGTTGGTTTTACTACGCGGCACTGCACCGGAACCTAGCTATCCCTACTGGGCTTGGAACACTTCAAGTGGGGTTCAGACAATGCGGCTTTAGATGTTGACAAACATTTGTATTCGTCATTTTGCCTGAAATTCCTTGTATCTCACTGTCCCAACACAGATTCTTGACAGCTGCGGGCTTCCTTCAGGTGGCCATGGGTGCCTATGTTGGCTGTACCCCAGCAGCGATGGGCTGCCTTCACATGGCATGGTAGACTGTTGGCTGTGCCCGAGAAGCTGCGGGCTGCCTTCACATGGCATGGGAGACTGTGTTGGCTGTGGCCCAGCAGCTGCCGGCTGCCTTCACATGGCATGGGAGACTGTATTGGCTGTGCCTGAGCAGCTGCGGGCTGCCTTCAGATGGCATGGGAGACTGTGTTGGCTGTGGCCGAGCAGCTGCCGGCTGCCTTCACATGGCATGGGAGACTGTATTGGCTGTGCCTGAGCAGCTGCGGGCTGCCTTCAGATGGCATGGGAGACTGTGTTGGCTGTGCCCGAGCAGCTGCAGGCTGCCTTCACATGGCATGGGAGACTGTGTTGGCTGTGGCCGAGCAGCTGCGGGCTGCCTTCACATGGCATGGGAGACTGTGTTGGCTGTGGCCGAGCAGCTGCCGGCTGCCTTCACATGGCATGGGAGACTGTGTTGGCTGTGCCCGAGCAACTACGGGCTGCCTTCACATGGCATGGGAGACTGTGTTGATTGTGCCTGAGCAGCTGCGGGCTGCCTTCAGATGGCATGGTAGACTGTTGGCTGTGCCCGAGCAACTGCGGGCTGCCTTCACATGGCATGGGAGACTGTGTTGGCTGTGGCCCAGCAGCTGCCAGCTGCCTTCACATGGCATGGGAGACTGTGTTGGCTGTGCCCGAGCAACTACGGGCTGCCTTCACATGGCATGGGAGACTGTGTTGACTGTGCCCGAGAAGCTGCAGGCTGCCTTCACATGGCATGGTACACTGTTGGCTGTGGCCGAGCAGCTGCCGGCTGCCTTCAGATGACCATGGGATACTGTGTTGGCTGTGCCTGAGCAGCTGCGGGCTGCCTTCATATGGCATGGGACACTGTGTTGACTGAGCCCGAGCAGCTGCGGGCTGCGTTCACATGGCATGGGAGATTGTGTTGACTGTGCCCGAGCAACTACGGGCTGCCTTCAGATCGCCAAGGGAGACTGTGTTGGCTGTGCCCGAGAAGCTGCTGGCTGCCTTCAGATGGCCATGGGAGACTGTGTTGGCTGTGCCTCAGCAGCTACGGGCTGCCCTCACATGGCCATACGAGACTGTGTTGGCTGTACCCGAGCAGCTACGCACTACCTTCAGATGGCCATGGGAGACTGTATTGGCCATGCCCGAGCAGCTGCAGGCTGCCGTCAGGTGGCATGGGAGATTCTATTGGCTGTGCCCAAGCAGCTGCAGGCTGCCTTCAGGTGGTCATGGAAGACTGTGTTAGCTGTACCCAAGCAGCTGAGGGATGCCTTCAGATGGGCATGGGAGACTGTGTTGGCTGTGCCCGAGTACTGCAGGCTGCCTTCAAATGGCCTTGGAAGACTGTGTTGGCTGTGCCCAAGCAGCTGCGGGCTGCCTTCAGATGGGAATGGGAGACTGTGTTGACTGTGCCCGAGTTGCTGCGGCTGCCTTCAGATGGCCACTGGGAGAGTGTGTTGCCTGCACCCGACCAGCTGTGGGTTGCTGCGGGCTGCCTTCAGGTGGCCATGGAAGACTGTGTCAGCTGTGCCCAAGCAGGTGAGGGATGCCTTCAGATGGGTATTGCAGACTGTGTTGGCTGTGCCCGAGCAGCTGCGGGCTGCCTTCAGATGGCATGGGAGACTGTGTTGGCTGTGCCCGAGCAGCTGCGGGCTGCCTTCAGGTGGCCATGGGAGACTGTGTTGGCTGTGCCCGAGCAGCTGCGTGCTGCCTTCAGATGGCATGGGAGGCTGTGTCGGCTGTGTCCGAGCAGCTGAGGGATGCCTTCAGATGGCATGGGAGACTGTGTTGGCTGTGCCTGAGCAGCTGCGGGCTGCCTTCAGGTTGCCACAGGAGACTGTGTTGGCTGTGCTTGAGCAGCTGAGGGCTGCCTTCAGATCGCCATGGGAGATTCTGTTGGCTGTGCTCGAGTACTGCAGGCTGCCTTCAAATGGCCTTAGGAGACTGTGTTGGCTGTGCCCAAGCAGCTGCGGGCTGCCTTCAGATGGCCACTGGGAGACTGTGTTGGCTGCACCCGACCAGCTGTGGGTTGCTGCAAGCTGCCTTCAGATGGCCATGGGAGATTGTGTCAGCTGTGCCCAAGCAGCTGAGGGATGCCTTCAGATGGGCATGGGAGACTGTGTTGGCTGTGCCTGAGTATTGCAGGGTGCCTTTAAATGGCCTTGGGAGACTGTGTTGGCTGTGCCCGAGCAGCTGCGGGCTGCCTTCAGATGGGCATGGAAGACTGTGTTGGCTGTGCCCGAGCAGCTCCTGGCTGCCTTCAGATGGCATGGGAGACTGTGTTGGCTGTGCCTGAGTATTGCAGGGTGCCTTCAAATGGCCTTGGAAGACTGTGTTGGCTGTGCCCGAGCAGCTGCGGGCTGCCTTCAGATGGGCATGGGAGACTCTGTTGGCTGTGCCCGAGCAGCTCCTGGCTGCCTTCAGATGGCATGGGAGACTGTGTTGGCTGTGCCTGAGTATTGCAGGGTGCCTTCAAATGGCCTTGGGAGACTGTGTTGGCTGTGCCCGAGCAGCTGCGGGCTGCCTTCAGATGGGCATGGGAGACTGTGTTGGCTGTGCCCGAGCAGCTCCTGGCTGCCTTCAGATTGCCATGGGAGACTGTGTTGGCTGTGCCTGAGTATTGCAGGGTGCCTTCAAATGGCCTTGGGAGACTGTGTTGGCTGTGCCCGAGCAGCTGCGGGCTGCCTTCAGATGGGCATGGGAGACTGTGTTGGCTGTGCCCGAGCAGCTCCTGGCTGCCTTCAGATTGCCATGGGAGACTGTGTTGGCTGTGCCTCAGCAGCTACGGGCTGCCCTCACATGGCCATACGAGACTGTGTTGGTTGTACCCGAGCAGCTACGCGCTACCTTCAGATGGCCATGGGAGACTGTATTGGCCATGCCTGAGCAGCTGCTGGCTGCCGTCAGGTGGCATGGGAGATTCTATTGGCTGTGCCCAAGCAGCTGCAGGCTGCCTTCAGGTGGTCATGGAAGACTGTGTTAGCTGTGCCCAAGCAGCTGCGGGCTGCCTTCAGATCGCATGGGAGACTGTGTTGACTGTGCCCGAGTTGCTGCGGCTGCCTTCAGATGGCCTTGGAAGACTGTGTTGGCTGTGCCCAAGCAGCTGCGGGCTGCCTTCAGATGGGAATGGGAGACTGTGTTGACTGTGCCCGAGTTGCTGCGGCTGCCTTCAGATGGCCACTGGGAGAGTGTGTTGGCTGCACCCGACCAGCTGTGGGTTGCTGCGGGCTGCCTTCAGGTGGCCATGGAAGACTGTGTCAGCTGTGCCCAAGCAGCTGAGGGATGCCTGCAGATGGGTATTGCAGACTGTGTTGGCTGTGCCCGAGCAGCTGCGGGCTGCCTTCAGATGGCATGGGAGACTGTGTTGGCTGTGCCCGAGCAGCTGCGGGCTGCCTTCAGGTGGCCAGGGGAGACTGTGTTGGCTGTGCCTGAGCAGCTGCGTGCTGCCTTCAGATGGCATGGGAGGCTGTGTTGGCTGTGCCTGAGCAGCTGCGGGCTGCCTTCAGGTTGCCACAGGAGACTGTGTTGGCTGTGCTTGAGCAGCTGCGGGCTGCCTTCAGATCGCCATGGGAGACTGTGTTGGCTGTGCTCGAGTACTGCAGGCTGCCTTCAAATGGCCTTAGGAGACTGTGTTGGCTGTGCCCAAGCAGCTGCGGGCTGCCTTCAGATGGCCACTGGGAGACTGTGTTGGCTGCACCCGACCAGCTGTGGGTTGCTGCGAGCTGCCTTCAGATGGCCATGGGAGATTGTGTCAGCTGTGCCCAAGCAGCTGAGGGATGCCTTCAGATGGGCATGGGAGACTGTGTTGGCTGTGCCTGAGTATTGCAGGTTGCCTTCAAATGGCCTTGGGAGACTGTGTTGGCTGTGCCCGACCAGCTGCGGGCTGCCTTCAGATGGGCATGGGAGACTGTGTTGGCTGTGCCCGAGCAGCTCCTGGCTTCCTTCAGATGGCATGGGAGACTGTGTTGGCTGTGCCTGAGTATTGCAGGGTGCCTTCAAATGGCCTTGGGAGACTGTGTTGGCTGTGCCCGAGCAGCTGCGGGCTGCCTTCAGATGGCCATGGGAGACTGTGTTGGCTGTGCCCGAGCAGCTCCTGGCTGCCTTCGGATGGCATGGGAGACTGTATTGGCTGTGCCCAAGCAGCTCCTGGCTGCCTTCAGATGGCATGGGAGACTGTGTTGGCTGTGCGTGAGTATTGCAGGGTGCCTTCAAATGGCCTTGGGAAACTGTGTTGGCTGTGCCCGAGCAGCTGCGGGCTGCCTTCAGATGGCATGGGAGACTGTGTTGGCTGTGCCCCAGTAGCTGCAGGCTGCCTTCAGATGGGCATGGGAGACTGTGTTGGCTGTGCCTGAGTATTGCAGGGTGCCTTCAAATGGCCTTGGGAGACTGTGTTGGCTGTGCCCGAGCAGCTGCGGGCTGCCTTCAGATGGCATGGGAGACTGAGTTGGCTGTGCCCCAGTAGCTGCAGGCTGCCTTCAGATGGGCATGGGAGACTGTGTTGGCTGTGCCTGAGCAGCTGCGGGCTGCCTTCAGGTTGCCACAGGAGACTGTGTTGGCTGTGCCTGAGCAGCTGCGGGCTGCTTTCTGATCGCCATGGGAGACTGTGTTGGCTGTGCCCAAGCAGCTGCGGGCTACCTTCAGATGGCATGGAGACTGTGTTGGCTGTGCCCAAGCAGCTGCAGGCTGCCTTCAGATGGTCATGAAAGACTGTGTTGGCTGTGTCTGAGCAACTGCGGTCTTCCTTCAGATGGCCATGGGAGACTGTGTTGGCTGTGCCCGAGCAGCTGCGGAATGCCTTCAGATGGCCATGGAGAATGTGTTGGCTGTGCCCGAGCAGCTGCGGGCTGCCTTCACATGGCATGGGAGACTGTGTTGGCTGTCTCTGAGCAACTGCGGTCTTCCTTCAGATGGCATGGGAGACTGTGTTGGCAGTGCCCGAGGCTGGTTGGAAACATCAGATAATAATGGATGCGATTGTTGACGTGTTGATTTTGTGACCTCATTCGGCAAAGCAATCTATGTTCTTAGAGGGTGTCCTTGACAGGGGCACACCAGGCGTACAGCTGATTGGTCTAGTACACCTTGTTAGGCAGAATCATATGCAGTACCCTTAGGGAACACTACATACAATTTAGACTACAAGTGATAGTACAATTTCACCTTTGTTACAAGCCTGTACTACACAGTAAAGTGGTAGCAATGGCTGAGCAGCCAGACGTATCTCAAGAGTAAATGAGCAGTAATAGGGATTACACAAAGGACTACAATTACTGTGACTCAAGCAAACACTGACTCAAGGTTTCTGGTTAAAAAATATAAGTACCTTTATTTTTAAACCATCTGTTCACAAAACACTTCACTTCTATTAAATCAAACCACACTCTAAATATACTACACACAATCAATTCCTCTTGTTCAGCTTAATTCAAGGTAAGTATATTAGAATTTGACAGACCAGTGTTTTCGAAACAACGTGGGTTAATACTCAATCACTTTTTGACAGTAATGACAGTTTAGTCTTACGAAAATAAAGTGTACCCACGAGAAGAAATACACCCGAAGTCAAACACACTTAGCACATAGAATTAAAACAAGGGAATAGTGGATAAAAATCATAGGCAATACTTTTGTCAAGGCAATAGAATCAGAGGACGTTTTCTAAGAGGCAGATAAAAGTCAATAGGCCTGCGCCAGTGTCAAATGGAGCAGGGGCTCTGTTGTCGAGGATCATACGGTTAGAATAGTTCAAGATTCAAGGTTGACAGGAGTACTGGATATTGTCAAAGGGAAGCAAACGTTATAAGATGGAAGGAAGAAAGGACAAGCCTTTGGAAAGGAAAAGGGTTCACCCCGATTCCTCAAGGTCGGATGGAGAGAACAACCAAATGGACACAGTACCTTATTTGGATGAAGAAAGCTGGTGCTACGGCAGTTGTTCCTGGTAGTTCCTGCAGACTCACCGTTCCTGAAGCTTCAGTCGTGGGGACAAGAAGGAGGACGTCTGGAGCGATCTGCACTACCCAGGGATGAAGCCAGCAGCAGCAAAGCAACGATGAATAAAAGGTGCGCTCCTTAAAAACAGGAGAGGGCTCTTCTGATGGCTATCCAGACCACTACAGCTCAGTGAAGCGATTTCGACCCAGAAGAGGATTCTCTGGCTGTAGAAGGTGAGCTGGTTGATCCCACCAGGCTCAAGGGAAGAAGACTCCAGACTGGATCTTCTCTGTCATTGAAGGGTAGATAGCTCAGGACTGCAGCAGGGCTTCACCGGGATCCAGGAGTTGCAGCAGCCGTCTTCTTCTCTGCTTCTCTTCAGTTCTTGTAGTTCCAGTGGCGACTCTGCCTTCCAGCCCAAGAGTCCTGCCTTTTATGCCAAAATCCCCCATTCACACAGCCTGGCTGTCAATCACACAGCAGGGGGGTTGTCCAACCCGGACAATCACCTCAGCCAATCGACACAAAGTGCGACTTGGGTCTCCAAGGAGACCCAGTGCAGGGGGTTACTAAATCCCTCCCTCACATTCAGCCCACCTAGACACCCAGATGCCAAAGTAGGACTTCTTTGCAGAAGCCTGCCAAAGGACGGTGAACAAGGAAACCAAACCTGGTTTGGTGAGAAAAGCAAACAACAAGAAAGACCTTTCCAGCACGAAATGGCGAAAAACCACGCTAGGACCCACAATAAAAATGATATGGGGTAGCTGGTTTTATGTTCACGCCTGTCACCACAGCCAGAACACTAACACGGGAATCCGTGTAAAAATGCTAGTTACCAATGCCACCAGCCATGTCGAGTTGGGAAGGGGGACACAAAGTGCCCCTTGAGTTACAGGAGGACAGGGGAAAGATATTCCCCTCCAGTACTCCATGGTAAGATGGTTTGTACTGGATCTGTATTTTACAGGACTAGTAAAGCCAATGGTGACTTTACATGTTTCTGGGGGACAGTAGTCATCCCCAGAGACGGAGTTCACAAGGGAAGTCTAAAAGACATCCCTGTGTCACTGCACTAAAGGTGCTGTGTGACACACAAGTAAAAAGATGATGCCTAGGGAGTTGGTAACACTCCATAGCCCATGAGCACAACAAGTACAACACACACAAAAAAATACACTGTAAGAGTGGGAAAAAGGCTCACACTCTTACCAGGTGGAAAAAATAAACCCCAGAAATCCAGCAAAGCTGCTGAGGGACTCACTAGGTAAGGGAAATTAGCCATAAATGAGAATTCTCCCTAACACACCTAAGTATTGGTGAGTATTATCACTTCCTGTCCGTTGGGAAAAGCACCCCTTGAGCTCATAAGGTCCAGCCACAATGGTTGTGGAAGATTTGGAAATGCACAAATGTTTGATGTCACCACTTTCTGCGTTGATTTAATGGTTTCCTCCCATTTAGTTTGTTTTCAGCGTTGTGGTTGCTATGGCACAGGAATGGGGGAACGCATTATGTTGGCTTTCTAGAACACACCTTCTTAGCCAAGCTTCTCGCTTCTCTAAGGACTGTAATGTATGTGCTTTTGTTTCCGAGGAGCCGCCACAGGCTGTGGCACTGTTAGATTGTAATGTGTCAGTATTACTATATATGTGTTTTATTGTTTTATTTAAAGTGTAAAATTTAGTTTACATGTAAACTTTTATTGCACTTTCTGTTCCGTTTCATGACCATCTTTAAAAAAATATATATATATTTTTTTCCTTTCCTTTCCTTTTCTTTAGAGACCAACGTGATTGTCTGTTTTTTCTCGAGTCTTCTTACGTATTTTCTATGACTGACCCTTTATCCTTGTCTTTCAGGATTTTTTCCAGAAAGTTTATTCCAGCGCACGAGAATCTGGGATTGTGTTCTTGAATAAAGTAGTCCCATCTTTCCTCGCCATTTCTTTGTGTCATTAAAGACGTGTAACTTGTCAGCATTTGGTTTCTCCCTTTTGATACTGCTCCACAGTTCAAAAGGAGATGTGCGAGTGTCGCCTGAATATCCAAGCAGAATCTACAGCGACCTTCTCTATATGTGGACATTCTGTAAGTATGTCAGTGCATTGGGTGCTGGGGATTACATCCTCACCGTGAAACCGGGTTTCCCTCGCTCCTCTACAAAAATTCAGCCGGGATATCCCTTGAATCCCAAAGTAGAGAGACATTACATCAATATTACCAACCCACTCAATGATTTAGCCTATCGTATGATTAGATGTGGTTCAAAGTTAGAAACAGTTTAATGTTAGGGAGAGTGTTGTGAATAATGACATGCGCACTAAACCCTGTGTGCATTATGTACACAGTAATTCCAACATAACACCCTTTTATCAGAGATATCTTTGTCAAATGCAACGATATGTGGTCATTCTTATGTTCCCGAAATGCTCTTGGATGTTATGCAAAGCAGCCAGGATGCTTAATTGCTACAACTCGTTCCCTTCCCCCTACTGATATCTTTATTTTGGTATAATAGCAAAAAATGGACCTGGTTATTCTAGGTTTTCACAATGTGCTCTGCCCAGTGAGACAGATTTAACATTCTTAAATAAAATGTAGACAGGAAGCTTTCATTAGAAAAAGAGCCAATTTACAGTGTTAACACAATTTAATAATTTCAATTTTTAACAGATCTCAATACACACCATTTTATCTCAAAACGTCCTTCCTTCTTGGAAACTGTTGCTCTCAGATTAAAACCAATGATCTGTTTCCAATTCAATGTTTAGCTGAGAGACTCACAGGGGGTCGAGACAAAAAAGAGAGTGAGGGATAATGATAGAGACACACGGAGGGAGAGGGAGAGAAGCGATACACAAACGCAGATGGAGAGAAACGACACAGAGAGGGAGAGGGCGAGAAGCGAAAAAGAGAGAAAGAGAGAGAGAGAGTTGCAGAGAGAGAGAGGGAGGGAGAGCCAGAAAACCAGACCATGCTGACAGATGGAGACCCATGAGTGTAACAGAGTGTACTGACATAGAGCAACACATCGATCAGAGCCCAGAAGACCGCCCGAAAATAGGAAAGGGTAGAGGGAGAGTGAGAGGGCCAAACCACACTGATAGGGAGAAAGAGAGAGAAACAGGCTGCACGGGCCTGACCTCACTGACAGAGCAATGTGACTCTCACCCACAGAGAGCAAAAGACAGAGACACACAGTAAGATAGAAACACACATAGAGAGGGAGAGGGATATGAGGAGTGCAGATAGTTTGTGTTTGTTTGCTTGCTTTGTTTTATATTACTTTTGAAGTGCCTAATGTCGAAGCACATTAAAAGCAACGAATGAGATTGTACAACATAATGACGCGATGCCTAAGCAATCAGAGAGAGAACAGAGACAAACGCGAGCAAAACAATACCCAAAAAGCACTAACAATCCAAAAACACAAGTGACCCACAATCAGGGCCAGCCTTAGCTCTGGCGGCACCCGGGCGAGTACACAACATGTATTTACCCCTCTCCTCCCGCCCCCGCAACCCCCACCCAGGTCCCAGCAGGGTGTTAATCACTTCAATAGAGCGCCGCTACCACTCCCTCATGCTGGTTTAGCTTCCGCGACCTATTGTAATAAAATACACCCCGCTCTCCTGCTGGCGCGCCCCATGCCAGCACGAGAGTGGGGTGCATTTCACTTCAATAGGTCGCCTGCCGCACCTTCACCCACACCTCCAGCTTGGGGGAGCTCTTGAAAGACTCCACCGAGCTGGCATGGCTGCCTGGGTTGCACATGCCTAAACCAGGCTCTGCCCACAATCACTGGCCTCTGTGGCAAACGAGGGATAGAAACATGGGGCCTCGTTATAGGCTTGCAGGTATCCTGTTGGAAAATCGGCTGGCGTAAAGGTGGGGTCAATCCCCATTCCATGGAGCCATGGAGGGAATTGCCGGTATTTTCGGCGCCTGCAATACCGGTTCCGAAAATACTAGCTGTTTTACGCTGGTGGGGGCCTGAGTTACCTCCAACTCTGAGTGTTCGGTAAAAAGTGCCAGTATACGTAAATGCTGGCACTTTGTTGTTGGACTGGCAGGATTATAAGGAGGCCCGTGGTGTCCAAGCTCGAGACTCACAGTCAGAGCAAACAACTCTCCTGGGGTGGGCTGCCCATAGTCAATGATGAAAGAACAAATGCCCCCCCCGCAGAGCAGACGGCTCAGAAGGCCCCGGCGGCCATTTTCCCACTAAGTTCCTATATAACGTCATTCTTAATGCTGGCGGCAGAGCAGTAATTAAAGAGATTTGCAGAATACCCACCTTCGTGTCTTTAATAAAGCTGAGATTTTCTAATCACACAGTTATGAAAATCGTAATTCCATCTTATTTTGTGTGAGACGCTCGTCTCTGGATGGTATTGGCTGGAAAGGGCAGCATCTGCGTGAGTCTACATGAAGTGCAGTGACTCATTTTGGCCAAACTTGGAACCCATAGAGCCATAAACCTCGACCCCTGAGCCAGGATGTAGATGGAGGGCACGTGGGTGACATGCATTATGCCCCGTCCACGGGAGCCCGGTATTTGCCCTCTACCTGTTACACAACCACAGTGGGTGAGAGCCATACCCTTCTTTCTTCTTCTTGCTGATATATTTTATCCATCAGCGGTGATTTTTGGATACCGAGGCTTGATCCTCATTACTCCATCTTCTCGGGTTGAGTGTCTAGTCGTGGGTTGGGATTCTTCTTGGTGTGTGTGGTCTTGTCACAGTAGGGCTGGCTTCACAGGGTCTTCGCTGTGATGGGCCGCGGGTAGCGGCCGAAAGGGTTTGCAGTGGTGGCAGTGAGTCTTCTGATCAGAGGGTTCGGGTTCTGATCCAGTCCTTGGAAGAAGTTCTTACTCAGCTTCGCTAGATGTTTGTCCAATATCTCGAAGTCCAGGCCTCTGTGAAGGTCTGCTATCCTTGTGAAGGTTGGAGCTCCAGATGATATCCGCAGGGCCTTGTTCTGGACTATCTGAAGACTCTTCCGGTGTCGCTCATGGCCGGTCATCCATGCTGGGAGGCATACGTCAGGGTAGGTCTGATGGTCGCCTTGTAGACATTGATCTTTGTCCAGATGGGCATGGACTAGGTCTTCAGGAGTGTGTACAGCGCTGCCATCTTTCCTGATGCCTTCTGCTGTGTCTTCTGGATATGGTTTCCCCAGTTGAGTTTGCTGTCCTGGGTCACACCGAGGTACCGGCTTCTGCTCTCCCACGTGATGGTCTCTCCGTTGAGGTTGATGTGTGGGTGCTCCCTGATCTTTTTTCTGGTGAACAGCATGGCAGTTGTCTTGCTGGTGTTGAGTTCTATCTGCCAATCGCTGTTCCATATTGAGATGGACCTTCCCCAGGAGTCAGCTGATGGGGCGGTAGCTTGCAGTATCCCTCAGTGTTTGCCAACCTTTGGGAATACAATGACTCTTCTTTCCTTCCAGGAGCTCGGGAAGTCCTGAAGTCTCATGCATGCATTGAAAATCTCTGGGAGGTGTTCCATTGATGTAGGCTGGAAAGTTCCTGATTGCCAGGTTGATTATTCCATTGGTCCCTGGTGCATTGCCGTTCGCCAGCTTCTCTGCCAGTCCTGCCACCTCAGATCTTGTGCACTCCTTGATATCTTCTGCTCCCATCTCGGTTTAGTCTTCTGCAAGATGCTTGTCAACTTCTTCCTCCACTCCGTCTTAAAGCCTGCTTGCCTTGTTCGGGGTGAACAAAGCCTCCAGTGTCTCGGCGAGGACCTCTGCCCTGTCCTTGTTGCTGCATGCAAGGTGGGTGCGTCCCTGGATTGATGTGCTTGGCTCCTTCTTCCCAGTCAGGTGATGAGTCATTCTCCACACTGAGTTGTCTACCTCCTTCAGTTTGGCTGTTGCGGCCTCCCACTTCTCTCCAGCCTTGTGAGCGTGTTGTACTTCTGTAGGAGATCCAACATGCAGAACTTCTTCCTCTGGCATCAGGCCCAGTTCTTGTCAGTGATTGACTGCTGGATGCCTCTCGGTAGGTCGTAGATGGAACATTGGTTTGTCTTCTGCTTCGTAATGCCACTCTTGACTGACTGCTGGACTGCTATTGTGACGTCTTCTACAGCCTTGTCAATGTCTTCCTTCGGGGGGTTGGGTGTGGCCTTGCTGTTCAGCTCTTCCTTGTAGCAACCCCAATGAACTATTCTGAAGTTGTACCGCTCGGCCTGCTGGTAGGGTTCCATCTCATCTCCCACCGTGATTTCTACTGGATTGTGGTCCGAGGTCAGCTCTGCCAGTGTTTCCAGCTCCCCAGAGTCTTGGAGGTTCTTCATAAGCACAATGTCCAGCACCTTTGGGTTGTGACTTGCTGAACCTGGATAGTGCATGGGCTCAGTGGGACCTACTACCACACAGTCGTTCTTCCTGGAGTAGGCCAGCAGTGTCCGTCCCCTCTGGTTGGCGGTCCAGTATTGTTGTTTGGCATTGAAGTGTCCTCTGATGATTTTCGTAACAGTGGAAGTTGGCAAAGCATCCAGGTCTCCAAGGTCCAGCTTTTCTTTTGGAGGGGAGTATGTTGCAATCAGCTGGAGGGGTCCTGTCGTAGTCTTCACTTGCACTCCAGTGGCATCGATGAATCTGAGGGGTGGGAACGCAATCTCATGCTGGTTGATAGACAGCTTCACTATCACTGCTGGCCTCCTATCCTTTAGCTCCTGCTGGTCAGTCCATTGCACTCTGTGGTTTTCCAGTCTCAGCTTCTGGTTTCCTTGCAGGTGGGTTTCCGACAGCAAAGCAGCACTCATGTTCCTCGTTTCCATCAAGTGAAGAAGTTCATCTGTCTTCTTCTGGATACCGTTGGCGTTCCGCATAATGATGGCGTAGATGCATTTAGATGCCATATTGGTTTGTTTCTTCTCACTGGAATAGGATCAGGATGAGCCTTGCCATCATCTTCACAGTGGGGTCGAGATTGAGCTCTGCAACAAAAGCTGCAATATTCATGATGATGGTCTTCCAGTGGATTGAACCCGCTGCTCCCTCTCCTGCGATGGGACGGCTGCTCGTGGCCGTTTGGGTGGCATCTTCACAACATCAGTCTAGCTTAGCACGATGTGGTGGGTGTCCTCCGGGACTTTGCTGGCCCTTAGCCTGGTGGCGGGCCAGGTGGATTGTTCCTCTGCCTGGCAGTTGTCTGTTCAGTGTCTTGGTGATGTGCAGTGCTTTGGTGTGGTAGCTGGGTTCCGCTGCTCCTCTGCATGACAGTCTCCTTCTGCAAGTACTATGCAGTGGCTGCTGGTTTCTGTGCTGACTGCAGTGGTCATGGTGCCCTCCTCTGCTGTTTGTCCTGTTCAGCTATGGTCAGGGCCTGACATCTGCGGTAGCTGTGAAGATAAGGTCCCTTGCAGTTGGCGCAGGTTGCGGACTCGTTTAAATCTCTGGGGCTGTGTTGTGATGTGTGGTTCTTCTCCCCACATTGCATACAGCGTGGTAGAAGGTGGATGTGTGGCCGATGCGCTGGCGGTTGAAGCACATGATCGGTCCTCATCTGCCCTTCGCTGCTTCCATGGTGACTGTGCAGCTGCATGGCTGTGTGAACTTTGTAAGGTCGGCGGGTTTTCCATCACTGGTTGAAGCCAGGGTGGCAACAAACAGAGGGAATTGATGTCAGCTGTATGACACTCTTAACTGGGAGGCCGTGTTCCGCAAGCTCCTCGGATTTCTCTCCAAAGGTGGTGTTTTCCGAGAGGCCATGGATCAAGAACCTCTGGGACCTCACTAATTCCAATGAGAATGTGTAGTACTGCACAGCTTCGCTGGTGAAGGTGTCCATCACTCTCATGTAGTCCTCCACTGTGGTAAGCGATATCTTCACATGCTCACAATGAGGCTTTGTTGTGAAGGTTGGTGCGGTGCACAGCTCACTGAGCAAGTCAACCACGTCCTTATGATATGATATATGATATGATATGGCATTTGTAACGCGCCTATACACAGGTGTTTCAAGGTGCGACGAGGCAGGGAGGGGGGAACAAGGGGAAGACAGACAACGATCCTACTAGGCCAGGTGTCATTCAGATCGCGCAAGTGCAGGGGTAGGGTGGAAGGGAAAAAGTGCAAGGGGAAGGGGAGGGGGGAAGTGCTGAACAGGGTAAGTAGAATAAAAATAAATAAATAGGGCCAGCTGGTGGCAAGTGCAAGGTAAGTGCAAACAAGTGCTGGGAGGGGGGAGCTGTAGGGATGCAGAGACAGTCCCGCAGTGCAGGGGTTGCCAGGGAGGCAGTGCAAGTGGAGAGTGGCTGGGCCAAGGACCGAGGTCGGTGAGAGTGGCTCAGGTGCAGGTTCAGTGCAGTTTCAGTGAAGAATTTAGCAGGGGAGAGGGAGAGAGAAAGCAGAAGCAAAGAGGAAGGTTTTGAGGTGCTTCCGGAACCGAAGATGGTTCTCCTCAAGTTTCAGGGAGGCAGGCAGGCTGTTCCAGAGGGAGGCCCCTGCCGCAGAGAGAGATCTACCCCCAGCTCGTTGTTTCGAGAAACAGCTGACCCTGAGGGAGTTGGAGACAGATGAGCGAAGGGCTCGGGAAGGAAGATATTTAGGAAGAGAGAGTTGAAGGTATTTTGGCCCCAGGCCCCAGAAGGCCTTGTGGACAATGCAGAGGGTTTTGAACTTAATCCTCGCAGCCACTGGGAGCCAGTGTAGAGATTTCAGTCCTGGAGAGATATGGTCCCTGGGCTTGAGGCCAAGGACAAGTCTCGCAGTCCTGTTCTGGATGAGTTGCAGAGGGCGGAGATTGGAGGCAGGCAGATTAAGATAGAGGCTGTTACAGTAGTCCAGCTTCGAGAGAACCAGGGCTCTGGAGACCGTGAGCTTCTGGGGGAAGGAGAGAAAGGGAAGAATACCTCTGAGGAGGTGCATCTGGTAGTGTGACTTCTTAGAGACGTCAGATGTATGAGGAGAGAAGGAGAGTGTTGAGTCGAAGATGACCCTGAGGTTTTTTGCCTTGCAAGTAGGAGCAGGAAGCGGGCCAAGAGAGGCTGGCCAGAGCGCTGCAGGGAAGGAGGGAGTGGGTGTGCCGATGAGTAGAATCTCAGTCTTACTGGCATTAAGTCAGAGGTCATTGGCGGCACACCATTCCTGGATAGCAGACAGACAGTCAGAGATGAGCGAAGGAGAGGAGGAGGCCGAGGGTAGCCTGAAAATGAGCTGGGTATCGTCCGCATAGCACTGAAAGTTGGGGCAGAGAGTGGCGATGCAGTGGGCAAGGAGTGCCAGATACTGGTTGAACAGCCAGGGAGAGAGATTAGATCCCTGGGGGACACCACAGGTAGAGAAAAAGATGTCAGAGAGGAAGGACCCCAGTTGGACCTGGGAGGGTCGATTGGAAAGGAAAGAGGTCAGCCACGCCAGAGCCTGACCAGTGATACCCAGGTTATCACGGAGACGGTTGAGCAGGATGGCATGGTTGACAGTGTCAAAGGCAGAAGAGAGATCGAGCAGAATGAGAACACACAGAGTGTTGGAGTAGAGGTTCGAGAGCAGGTCCTCACGGATGTTCACGAGAGCAGTTTCTGTGCTTCTGGCACCTCTGAAGCCAGATTGATGGTCATGAAGACTACCAACAGATTCAGCATGGAGGTTAAGCTGGGAGAGGGCCAGTTTCTCCAGGAGCTTGCCCAGGAAGGGAGTGATGGAGATTGGGCGATAGTTAGCCAGGCAGGAGGGGTCGGACGAAGGTTTCTTAAGAAGAGGGTGCACAAGGGAGTGCTTAAGGGGGAATGGGAATACTCCAGAGGCGAGGGAGTGGTTGCAAAAGTCAGCCAGGGCAGGAGCCAGGGAGTCGATGTGGTCCTTGATAGTTTTGGAGGAGCAGGGGTGAACCTGTTTAGACAAGACTTTCATAGATCGGACTTGTCTGGAAACCTTGTCAGCAGAAAAAAGGGGAAAGGCAGAGAAGGAGGGAGGAGGGGTGGCTGCAGAAGGGCCAGAGGAAGAGCCAGGAAGAGATGGAGGGAGGTGATAGGAGGAGAGTGTGGACAGGATGTCCTGAGTTTTAGAGATGAAGTGAGAGGCCAGTGCTTTGCAGAGGGCCTGGAAGGGGACAGGAGAGGTAGAGACTGCAGCTGGGTTGGCAAGCTCCTTGCAGATTTTAAAGAGTTCGGCCAAGTTGTTAGATGCAGCAGAGATGCAGGCTTGGATAAGGGCTCGCTTCTTGGTGAGAACGGAGAGACGGTACTGCCTTTGGAGCAGGCGGCAGGCCAGTTTGTCAGAGGATGTACTTGAAGCACCCCATTTCCTCTCTGCCACCCTGCACTTGCGTTTTAGGGTCACGAGATCCGAGTCATACCAGGAGTTACATTTGGCTTTGGGCTTCAGGTGGATTCTCATGACAGGGGCAAGGATATCAAGAGTATCAGATATAGCAAAGTGGAGCGTGGAGAGGGCTCTGTCAGGGTGGGAGTCAGCCGAAGGGTGAAGGGGGGGGCGAGAAGGTGGCAGCGAAAGCCTCAACTGACACGCGCTTCATAGGTCGGATGACCAAGAAGGTGGGTGGCAGTGAAGAGGGTGGCTTTGCCTGTGGGCTAGGGAGGGTGAGGTGGGAGGATAGGAGAAAGTGATCCCTCCAGGAGAGAGGAGGGACGGAGAGGGGAAGGTCAGAAGAGATCAGAGCATCAAGAGTGTGCCCTGCAGAATGGGTAGGCTCAGACGGGAAAATAGAGAGTGAGAGAGAGTCGCAGAGGTCACGAAAGAGTCCAGAGGGGGGACAGGAGGCATCCAGGTGGATGTTGAAGTTACCAAGGAAGAGGAGTTGAGTGGTTGAGGCCAGGAGTGAGGAGGAGAGGTCAGCCCACTCAGAGAGGAAGGAGGAAATTTGACCAGGTGGCCGATAGATAGTAGCCACTGTAAGGGAATGGCTAGGAGAGAGAGAGAGTCGGCAGACAAGACACTCAAAAGAGGAGTAGGTCTGCGTAGGAGTGACAGTGGCAGGAATCCACTCAGGGAAGATAAGGGCAACACCCCCCTGCACGGTTGGGCCTGGGCACAGAGAGGATCTTGTAACCGTCAGGTAGGAGTGTGTCAAAGCTGGTGACAGAGCTGGCCGTGAACCATGTCTCAGTGAGACCGAGGACATCCAGGTCCAGTTCCCCAAGAAGGCGACAGATATCAGAGGAATGTTTGATGGCAGAGCGAGAGTTAAGAGTGGCAATGTGGAGAAGGTTGCCATTCTTGAAGGACTTCCGGGGAGGGGTACAGATCAGAGGTACGCCCTGCGGAGGTGTAGAAGAGGGAAGTGAAGAAGGAGCAAGAGAGGGGGCAGGGAGGGAGGGTAGAGGCAAGGTAGCCGAGGACAGAGGAGGGGGGACAGCAGGAGAGGAAAGGAAGTTGATGAGGCGTGGGAAGCGTCTATCCAAGAGGTGAAGGTTGGCCTGAGGGCCTTGGACCAAGACGGTCCCATTAGCGTAGACATTAATGATGGCCTTAGAGGAGCGGAAGGGGGCCAAGAGGACATCCCAACGGGTGCCACCATTAATGGGAGAAGGGGAGAAAGGAGAGAGCACAGAGACCATATGAAGGGTCCATAGGTCAGGCGAAGGCACAAAAAAGAGGATGTCAGTAAGAGTTTCCTTGGAGCAGGCACTAGTGTAGGTGTCAGCGATAGGGAGGCCTGGGTTGGAGACCAGGATGTCCTTTTTAAACTTTTTCCTACCAGATTTAGTGAGGAGAGCAGGATAGTCAATAGAGAAGCAGTTAGAGAAGATAGGCGAGATAGAGAGCACCATGGAGTAGGAGGGAGTGGGGGGGAAGACAGACGATACGAGAGCACGCAGACAGGAAGTGAGCGGCCCAAGTCCTTGTGAGTCTTCACGCTCTTTACAAAGACTGGTGGGATCTGGATCTTCTTGGGTGGGAGAGGCATCTGCTTGTCCACCACGTTGCCCGAATCTGAGCTCAGTTCTTCCTTCTCCAGAGAAGCATACCTGTTGCTGGTGCTCGGGCCCACAGCTGTTGGTCCAGCCAACTTCTTGTGCTTTTGTGGTGATGTGGCTGGTGATATACCTTGGATTATGGATATCACTTGAAGGACAGCCTCCTAGAGAGCTGCGGCTCAGCCTTGCATGCATGGTGGGAGGAGCCAAGTCCTCTTTCTTCAGCTAGTATGAAGAATTCCAGGAGGGTCACCAAATCCATCAGCGGACACAGAAATCAAAGCAACCATCGTTCATGCTCTTCTGGTAACATGGTGAGACACAGGCCCCCCACCCCTAAAAAATGCCCCCCTTCCCCCAGGGATTCTAACCCGCATCCTTCCAGGGAATCCTGACAAACCACAGCTAAAAAACCTATAGGATGCAGCAAGAAGCAGAGAAAGAGCAGAGTTGCTGCAAACATAGACCCTTTACTATGAAATATTTTTTAGTTAGGATTTCCACTGCGTTTCTCAATAATTTATTGCTAAACTATTGAGTGCTAACAAAGTTGATTGCATTTCTAAATTGGTAAAAATCAACAAGTTTGTCTTTATTAAAAATGTACAGATACCGTTTGATATTATAATAACATATGACACTTTCTTACAGTACCACATAACTTACAAATTGCTTCTGAAACAGGCTGCCCTACTAGAAATCAGACCATTTGTGATGTATCTTTCTATCCTTCAGAATCCCCAGGTTCTAATGACCTGTAAGACACCACTGTCCAAAAAAAGGGACATAGTGCTGCGATGCCAAGCTGTCTACACATGTATCGCGCTAACAGGCCGAAGCAAGGCCACGAAAATGCACTTTCTCAATGCGACGTCGACACAGTTTTCAAAAGCGTAATTCTTAAAGGGCATGATCATTGAGTAATATGTTCAAACATAAGTCTTGACAAACACGATGTTGTATTAAACGGTAGTTCCCATATAGCCAGCATTAGTGAAGAGCTCCAGACTGTCCTTCAATGCCAATGCGTGGGTACCAATATCCTGGCACCCCAGCCAGTCCTCTCTCGCTCTTGCTTAGGGCCCTAAACCCCTCCCACACTCACTGCACTTGAGAAATAACCGAAGAGAGTGACTCCCTTTGCACTTAGCCCAGTCTCCACTGACCGGGTGCTCTTGGACTTCCCCCTCCCTGTGACTGTCTGTGCACTTGCACGATCCCTATGCTCTGTGCCTGAAGATCGTCTGTCTGTTCTCCATTGTCTTCACCGCTCAATTGCACTGGTAAAACTGCAGAATCACTGTCACGCCTATTTGCTGTGTCTCAAACTGTAAAATGTATTTTACGCACTTACTCTGCCTGTTCAGACTATTATCGTCTCAGAAATTGAAGGGCTCTGAGCGACTGTTGGTTTTCCCCCCGTGTTCCCACCCTCCTTGAGCACTTTGAAACACTTGCCTGGTATTGCACTTTACAAATAAACAGTACCATACCATAGCAAATAAGGAAGCAAGCCAAACCGATTTACATGTTTCTTTTCCCCAAAGAATGAAAGGTCGTATACAGACCCCGAACTTTGCCTCCCAGGTCTATCGCAGTTCCTGGCAAGTGCTACAGATCATAACACTCTAACGGGTAAGGACCATAATACTCCTAAGGGCACGGACCATAATACTGTTAAGGGTATGGACCATAATATCCTTAAAGGTAAGGACCATAACACTCCTAAGGGTAAGGACCATAATACTCTTAAGAGTAAGGACCATAATACTTTTAATGGTAAGGACCATAATACTCCTAAGGGTAAGAACCATAATTCTCTTAAGGGTAAGGACCATAATACTCCTAAGGGTAAGGACCACAATACTCTTATGGGTAAGGACAATAATACTCCTAAGGGTAAGGACCATAATACTCCTAAGGGTAAGGACCATAATACTCTTAAGGGGAAATACCATAATACTCCTAAGGGTAAGGACCATAATAGTCTCAAGGGTAAGGACCATAATACTCCTAAGGGTAAGGACCATAATTCTCCTATGGGTAAGGACCATAATACTCTTAAGAGTAAGGACCATAATACTCCTAAGAGTAAGGACCATAATAGTCTCAAGGGTAAGGACCATAATACTCCTAAGGGTAAGGACCATAATTCTCCTATGGGTAAGGACCATAATACTCTTAAGAGTAAGGACCATAATACTCCTAAGAGTAAGGACCATAATACTTTTAATGGTAAGGACCATAATACTCCTAAGGGTAAGGACCATAATACTCTTATGGGTAAGGACCATAATACTCTTATGGGTAAGGACCATAATACTCCTAAGGGTAAGGACCATAATTATCTTAAGGGTAAGGACCATAATACTCCTAAGGGTAAGGACCATAATACTCTTAAGGGTAAGGACAGTAATACTCCTAAGGGTAAGGACCATAATACTCTTAAGGGTAAGGACCATAATACTCTTAAGAGTAAGAACCATAATACTCCTAAGGGTAAGGACCATACTAGTCTTAAGGAGGGTAGTACTGCTAGAATGCAAGCAAAGTGGGAAATATAACCTGGAATTCATCAAAAAGACATACTTGAAGAGTCTGGGGTCTAGCAGAGTGCAGGGGCATATCCTCTAGAGTGGAGGACTACACGGACCAGAAAGCAACGTTCTGGCTCTGTAAGAGAATGGAGTAGTTGCCAGAATGCATTCAGGGGTTTGTAGATCAGTGTGGGGGCCTTTGCATAGTTCAGGGGGGGCATCATGGGCGGATGAAGGCAGGGGCCCTGTAGGGCGCTTCCGGGGGTGGGGGGGGCTGTTAGCGTTGTAGGTTACTGAGGATAAGGGCATTGCATTGGCGTCTGTGTGAGTGGCACCCCCAGAATGAGAGGTACCGGTGCGGATGGTGAAGAGCCAGGTTGGCAGGAGCAGCGGGCAGGTGTGATCTGCCCAGGAAGGTCAGAGATTCTCCCATCCTAATCCCGAGGAATGCCAAGCCGGGTGCATCGGTAGATGTGCTGCCAGGGGAGAGCTCAAGGAGGGGTCACCAACACCAGCACTTCACACCCCTCAAAGAGACAAGAGAATGCATCTGTACCCCCGAAGCTGCTGCAGAACAGCCATCGATGCTGGAGGCCCTCTAGAGGGGAGTGCGGAGAGGCCCCTGAACTACTAGGGTGCCGGCTTCAAGGGCCCCATCGGTACCAGGAGCAACTGGAGACCTCTCCATGGTGGGAGCTAGTAGGCAGCGGTGCAACTCCTCTGAGCTGACCAGGCTTCAGTGGGTGCGTTGAGGCTTAAAGGGGAGAGTTAACTGCTTGTAACACAGAAGCTGCACTGGCATAGTCTCATTAGAATGCGTAAAGAAGTTAGATCCCCCCCCCACACATATATGTTGGCCCTTCCCGATCGTCTGTGAAGTTAGCGCCCCCCCCCTCCCGCTTCCGAATTCTAGGTTTCGTTGCGCCCCTGCCATGGAGGCCCAGGACCCCTGGGAACCTCATCGCAAAGGTTGAGCGGCAACACATACTTCAGCAGGACTGATGCAGTGGGAGGCAATGAAAGGCGCAGTCCACGCTCCCTGGGGGGCCGGGCTGCTCCGTGCACGGCCAGGCTCCCCTGTCCAGGCTGCACAGTCCAGAGTCACTCCCTGGGGAAATTACTTAAAGAAAGAGGCCTGAAATAACGACGTTTTGACAAACAGCAAAGGCGTGTTTATACTTCAATAAGGTTTTTACAGAGTAGTACAGAAGGGCGAATTCTCGGCAGTGCCGGAATTAATTAGGCCTGATTTTACCGGATTGGGAATCCCACAAACACATGTCTCCACGGATCCCGAATCAGGGCCCTTTGGAAGCCACTTGGAAACACTGCACCTGTTTCCCGAGCGCAAAAGAGCTCTGCTCGGCATGCCTGTTTTTATTTAAGCACATACGAGTACAGTGAAAGCTCGATGGCTGCGGACACAGCGGCAGTGGGTGAGTGACAGCAGTGGCTGTTGTGTCGTAGGTGCACCTGGCGAGTCATTACACATGGGAGTGACGCATAAAGACGCATTCTGCGTGACACCATGTTCACAGCTTCTTCTTGCACTGCGGTTCTTTCTTGATGTAGAGGCAACTCGCTTCGCCTTGCATGCTGGAAGCTTCAGGCTTCTATTCAAGAGGCAGAAAATAAAGCACGAATCATGTTCTATTTGCTCAAATGTATTGTCAGGTTGGTGTATTGTTTTTAATGCACACTAACTCATGTCTGTAGTTTATGCTTGTTTGTTTAGACAGTTTCCAAGTGTTCCTTGTCTGCCATGACTCCACCATTAGCCCCGTCCCATCACGCCTCCATCTCAGGGGGCCCCAGAATATTTTTGCCCCATTCCCACCGGCGATAAGTGGTATTTAACCAATTATATGGAGTCAGGAGGCTAGTGGCGGCCTCCACGCCACAGCTCCCAACACTTGAAAACATCCTCCCCAGGTAGATAACAGCCTTTGTCAGAGAATTCAACTCACCAAAATGCAAGGGGAAGCGGATGTGACGTCACACACACACGCGCGAACCCCACAGGAAGTGACACAACATGGCCTTTTAGTTACCAGCAATAGCTTAATGTTAGGTTTGGATCTGCTCCCTCTCCATGTTTGTATGCTTGGATCATATTTAGGGTGTTGGTGTGGAATGTTTGGACTGGAGTGTGCATGAGTGTTCCAGAGAAAAACAGTTGGCACCTGGATGATTAATGGACAAGGGGGCCGGTGGATGTCTCTCCCTGCCTATGTATTTTACTTATCTGTCCTCATGTACTTACCTGAAGTTTAAACCCAGTAAATATTTATCAAACCCACGTATGGCTCCGCCTACATATTTTACCCTAAAGCTAAGACGTAACACTTAACTAAGATACACCAAGAGGGGCTGCCTTGATATACCAATAAAGTAGCTTATAGCCAGTTACTGCCATACTATGCCAGTTACAGCCATTTTATGCCAGTAACTGCCATATTATTCCAGTTAGAGCCATATTATGCCAGTTACAGCCTTATTATGCCAGTTATTGCTATATTATGCCAGTTACAGCCATATTATGCCAGTTACTGCCATATTATGCCAGTTACAGCCTTATTATGCCCGTTATTGCTATATTATGCCAGTTACTGTCATATTATACCACTTACAGCCATATTATGCCAGTTATTGCTATATTATGCCAGTTACTGCCATATTATGCCAGTTACAGCCATGTTATGCCACTTATTGCTATATTATGCCAGTTATTGCCTCACAAAACAAACATAGCCCTTCTATGTTGAATACAGCCCTGCATTCCAAGCTGCTTTATTGACATGCCATGTTTTGAGTCCCAGACATAGTAAAGCCATTTTATGCCAGTTATAACCTCATGTGCCAGGTATACTCATAATAGGTGTGCAAGGGTTTATTGAGAGGCCACCCTCAACACAGGGAGTTCCTTCCCTCCCCAAGATAAGTGTCACACAATAAACGGTTAATGTCAGTTCTTTTATTCAGCCCTATCTCAGCCTCATATCATACCCCTTTGATCCCCCTGTGCTACCATTGAGCCAAGAACCAGGCCGGTCTACAGGAAATATATTTATATTTATTTGAATTAGATGTTAAGAAAATTGCACTAAAATGTCAAACACCACTTTATTCGTGGCACAACAAAATAAACTTATCTCAACATAAATAAACCACACAAGTAGGTTGAAAAGAACGCAAATCACAATTCTTTACTTTCTACACATTTCACTACAAGAAATAATCAAACTGATCAGTAAACAAAAACAATTACGTATGCAATGCTGTGCAATTTAGATTTTCCTGCGTGCTTAAAAGGCTAGCAGTTTGACAAATGTGTGCAAATGCATATGCCATTATTATTTCACCCACATTTTTGCTTTAAAATAAACACAAGTTGATTTAGCAGTTTGTTTTTCAGATCCCCCCCCCACATTGATCTGTGTTGGGGAAGTCGGACAGAAAAAATGGAATTATTTGGGAATTTCAGATTTCAGACCCTGTGTTGGAGGAAGTTGGCAGTTTAGGTACAAAAACACCCCTCTTCCTAAAGATGTCGGAATCAACAGGACAAATAGGATTACACACTTAAATTACAGAGTATAGTTTTCAGTAAACACCGGGAATGAGCTTTGTTAATTTTTAATTTTAACAAACATCACCCCGTGGTGCTCTGCCAAGAGGAATTAATTAAATTAATATTTTTAGTTAATTAGGCTAAGGATCTCCACAGTTTTGCCCCCCACCCACCCCCGCTATAAATATAAATGATTTAAGGCCAACAGAACCCCCTCACCCACCTTTTGTTTGCAATGGGTTCATTTTTACTTACATAGAAAACCTCTGTATAAAGTTCAGGAAAGTCATCTGCATGTCAGGACCCTCTGGAAGGACGTTGCAGTTTTCTGGTCACAACACTCTCAAGGATGCCACCCGGCTCTTCACTATAGAGTCCAGTCAGCCTTTTTAGGCCTCCCTAGCAATAGACAGCTTCACCCAGACACAGTGCTCAGCACTCTCCTGTGGTGTTTCCTGAGGCTGTCAGATGGTAAGTTTCAGAAGCTCTCTCCCTTCCTCATAGTGCATCCACTTTATGTAGCAGTGATGACACCATCAAGTTTACAATCTTGGTGAGTACCATGCAAGAGTTCTCACAAATATGATTGGACAATTACCCTTCTCACTCCTCCCAAATCCAGCCACTCTCTGAGGATTGTTTTAGGAGTCTAGAGAAGACATATGGCAGTTCCCATTTGTAATCCCCATTTGTTCTCATGTCAAATATATGGCAAAAACTGGTTATGTGTCAAAACTTTGTGATTTACTAGTAACAGCCATATATATATTCTGCTTCAGCTAATCATGGGGAATTCAATAAAACAACAGCCGGGTCTGCACCATGTTGCACGACTGTTTGGCAATTTTCTGCCATTTTTACAAAAAGTGTAATAGTCAGAAACATGCAATTTATTACCTATTTTCCTAATTTTACCCCCTCCAGTTCACCAACTCTTAAATTCAGGACATTTTCAGATCAGCCAGAAACCCATTTTAGATGGCTTTTAGAGTTCCCTGAGTCACAGGTGGTTGAACTTTATACCAACAGAATTGCCTGAGAATTATCTAAAAAATGAAACATACATGTAATCAGTGCAACTTGTGGTTTCTGGGAAAATGCAACCCACGTGACAGTCATTTTAAACAAAGGAAATTGTCATATGTGCAAATGTGAGCTTCCCTTCCTCAAGGCCACTTGCTATTTTCCACTCTGGGCCAACCTGTGACAAGATATTATGTTTGTATTAGTCTCCTTGAAGTTGGTTACCTGAAGTTGGTTGCAGCTCATAAATACCTGGGGTGCACTTGCTAGTGCCATTTGTCCTACCTGAGCTGGGCATTCAGAGCCAGCAAGTCAGGCTGACACTTGGTTTTCAACACCCTTAGCAGGACACACTTTTTTGCAGTTGTAAATAGCTGGGGGAATATAAAAACCAGGATTGCCATGGGGAGGTCTTTGTGAAGTTTGCTCATCAACAAGCCAAAGGGTCTGCCTTGGGCCTAAATGAAATCTTCTTGTGACCCATGCACCAAAGTCGGTCTTTTCCCTTGTTGCCGGTATTTTGCATGTGAAGCATAATATGCAATACATCTTGTTCATATGCACCATGTCTTTTCCATGACATCTTTATGTTAACAGGGGAACATTTTGGTCTTGTCTTATTTAAAAACTGCAAACATACCTGAAAAGCCATTTTGGTGTCACTGTTTGAAAATCCTGGTTTTCATGTGAAAGGGACCTTTGAATTTCCTCTGGCTTTGTGAATTAAATTGCTGCTTTTCCTTTGGTAATGCCAGGAAGGCGTTTTTCCCATTGCACTTCAGTTCTGTTAGTTTGGTGGCCTTTGATTACATCACACAGGTAAGGTTCAACATGACCTATCCAGTTGCTGCCATCATATGCCAAGTGCAATGTAAAATGCCCCAGTAATACCATGTTCTGCAACGTAGTGCATCATGTACCTGGCAAGGTACAGATTTGCATGTGCAATAGCTGCAACCATGTGCCAAGTACAGTTTCAAGTGCCTGAGTAAAGTCACCCAAAGGACATTTCATTCATCATATGCCGGTAGGGTCACCATATGTAAGGTAAAGCCTCCCACGTCTAGGCTTTGACATCCGGTGCCAAGAACAGTCTCAAATGATTTAGTTATGCCATCTAATGCCAGTTAATGCCTTACATTCTGGGTACAATCACTATTTGCAAGGCACTGCTTACAGGTCCAAGTGTTACCATCATTTGCAAAGTGTAGCTTCAAATGATTACCTAATGGCATCTAATGCCTGTTAATGCACCATATGCCTAGTAGGGTCACCATATACAAGGTAATGCTTGCAAGTCCAGCTGTTGCCTTTATATGCCATGTGTAGCTTACAATGTATTGGCAAGGCTATCTAGTACCATATCATGCTTCATATGGCTGCTATAGTCACAATACCTCAGACACAACCTTGCATAGACGTAATGTCAATGTATTCCAGATGCATCTAAAATTCAAAGTGTTGTGAGGGGTCAAAAATGAGAGATGGACACAAGGTTGTGGTATTCTGAATGAACTTCATTTTATTTAACAAATATGAGTGTCATGATGCCTACCCCGGGCATCCGGATCAAGCCCATCAGCCCCGGGAGCAGGCATCCAGACATTTGCAAAAACCCCTGCAGCCCCAGCTAGGGGCTGTCTGGGTTCAGTCCTGGCGCCGTAGGCACCAGGCTCATAATAAAAACCAGTCCTGGCGCCACAGGCGCCAGGCTCATAGACATTACTTACCTCATGCAGACCATGCTGCAAATAAATCCAAGCCAACGTGAGGCCTGGATGGGACTATTTTACTACAGGGACTATTTTTTACTCGGGTGTGGTCCTGGGGAACTTCTTTCCTGGGACTACTTTGGAGGCTATTTAAACCACGACCAAACAGCAGCACATACTTCGTATTATTCTGCATCCAGCAGCATGACTCTCACCGTGCCTGCAGCCAGCATCCAGTCTTCTGCCACGCCCGCGTGCCTGCAGCCAGCATCCAGTCTTCTGCCACGCCCGCCTCGAATCCGGAGCTCCTAGAATAAAGAGGAAGAAAAGGACAAGGTTAGAAAACAAACTTATTTCAAATTCCTTTCCTGATTCCGGATCCATTTCATCTCCTGACCTGGAAAGTACATCAGTCCTGCACGCGTCGCTTCGCCAGCTCCAGCACGGCGCCATACTCACCAGTTCTCACAGCATCTTTTGATCCGGCACTGTCTCCATCATTTCTTCGCCGTACTCCGGCACCTAGGGGCACAAGAATAACAAGGTGAGCCAAGGGAATCAACAAATACTTCTTACCACCATAGACTTACCTGATTTACCACCAGCGGTATTATTCTCCATATCTTCATATGCCGCATCTGTAAAGAGGGAGAAAAAACAACACGTTAATGCATGCAATAGTTACCGGACAGCGTTGGGTAACGCAGACTCTTACCTGAACGCCAGCAGCAGCTAAAAGACCTTCTTCTCACAAACTCAGTTGCAACTTAAGGAAGGAAGGGGACAAGAGTGAACATCAGGCACATTGAACTCTTTGAACTTGAAACTTACCAATCCCGCCTAGGACTTCGGAGTCAATGCTTACCGGAACTCTCCCAACGCCTTCAAACCAGTGAAGTAACTGGTATCTACGCAAGACACGCAGGATGGAGAGCTCATCTTTTACAAACATAAGGTGAGGTTACTAAGGGGATATCGGAGGTGATTAGTGGGGGAGAGCGAGAACAGTTGGGAGGACATCACTAAAACTCACAGGTGGCTAATCCCTGTCTCCACTTGCAGGAAAATACTTCTTCGGGTCCAGCAGACAAGACTAGGCGGGTCAGTCCAGACAGTCATCTCTGCACTACGCATCACATTAACGGAGACCGCAGCTGTCCGGGTCCGATCGACACCCCTGTGGGGTCCAGGTGAGCGTAACATCAGTTGGAAAGAAATGCCTCTCTTGCCCTATTCTTGTCATGCCTGCCGGACATACCCCTGGACCAGTAACAACTTCTCCATACAAGATGAATTACGCCCACAGAACCAGTAGACCTTTTTACTCAAAATGGAGGTTGTTCGATACATTGCCCGGAAAACGACGTCTGCATTTTTCACGTTGTTAATTTTCACGTGACTTAGGTCCGTCACGTGTATCACGGCAGTGCGTACATAAGCAGCGTGGAAACTCCATTCGCTGCTTCTGATTAAGTCAATTTTGGCGTTTGTAGCTGAACCCCGGACCTGCGTTCTCGCATTCCTGTCAGCAAACTTCTTTGGCCTAATTTTAGCTTGTTTTTCCTCCACACGCTAATTCCTGGGCTGCGTGTATCCTGTTCGCGTGCCAAATCTCCACACGGACGCTGGCTGCAAGCGCGGCTGTCCTGAGCTGCGTGAATCCAGTTCGCGTGTCAAATCTCCACGCGGGCGCTGTCTGCAAGCGCGGCTGTCCTGAGCTGCGCGAATCCTTTTCGCGTGCCAAATCTCCACGCGGACGCTGTCTGCAAGCGCGGCTGTCCTGAGCTGCGTGAATCCTGTTCGTGTGCCAAATATCCACGCGGACGCTGTCTGCAAGCGCGGCTGTCCTGAGCTGTGTGAATCCAGTTCGCGTGTCAAATCTCCACGCGGGCGCTGTCTGCAAGCGCGGCTGTCCTGAGCTGCGTGAATCCTTTTCGCGTGCCAAATCTCCACGCGGATGCTGTCTGCAAGCTTGGCTGTCCTGAGCTGCGTGAATCCTGTTCATGTGCCAAATCTCCACACGGACGCTGTCTGCTAGCGCGGCTGTCCAGAGCTGCGTGAATCCTGTTCGCGTGTCTAATTCTTCACGCGGAAACGCTGTCTACAGGCGCGGCTGGCTTGGCTGCGTGTATGCTGTCGGGTGCAATCCTGCACGTGTTTTTCTGAACTTCTTCGAACTTTTGGTACCTGTGACAGTCAACAGGTGAGATTCTTATTTTGTTCTTTGTGGGAAAGGAAGTATTTCATGAACTATTGGAAGGTGAATGTGCACAGTACATTGGACGCTACCCTGTGGTGCACCAACCCGGTATCTAGCGAGAGCCTCGTGCCGTTCAGGATAAGTCTCCCTTACTAATCTTCCCTTCCTTTGTCGTTTGTTCAACTCTTGGAACTCTTGGAACTCTTCAAGATATTGTCCTGGAATTCTTCAGTTTAGCCTTAAGGTCAGTGTTTGAATTAATCCCAATTCTGTGTTTCTTAGTATTTAATTTGGGACAGTGTCTTATGATACTATCTATTTTAGGCTTACTTCCTGTACAATTCCCACGCCCTTTCCAGTGATCCATCTCTCTGCCTGTTTTATTCAGCCAGAGAGTTGTATCATTTGGAAGGTCTAATTTGACCTGCCTTCAATCAAGTCGTGTGAAGATAGGATCCGGAAAAGCCCTACCAAATTGTATCCTTTTTTGGTTACTGTATCCTTTTCAGTTGATACTTTGGTGATTTATGACAGAATCAGAAGCCATGGAGGGTACGGATCCTATAACTGTTTTGACTCAGTTAATTTCTGACTTGAAAAATGAAATGATTACGGCACAGGATATGCTACGGCATCGAATGGATGTTATGCAAGATGCCATGCAAGTCACTCCTCAGGGAGTACAGATTCCAGCAGCCATTGCATCTGGATCTGGGACTACGACACCATCATTATCACAAGAAACTCTTAAAGTGGTTATGCCCACACAGTTTCCCTTGGCTCCTCCGGAAAGGTTCACAGGTGATCCTAAAACCTATAGAACCTTTGTTAATCAGTGCCGACTTCATTTCCTTTGCCGGCCTAATTCATTTCCAGAGCTTACTACTAAAGCAGCATTCGTGCTTTCTCATTTGGGGGGTACAGCTGCTTCTTGGGAAAATCCTTTATTGGAGTCAAATAGCCCCTTGTTGTACGATTGCGATGATCTTCTGGCGGCTATGAACAAAGTCTTTGATATGCGCTATGCTACTCAAGCCACAGATCTGGAGTTGTTGAATTTACAACAAGGTACTCAACCTCTGTTGGCTTACATTGCGCGATTTAACCAATTAACGGCTGAAACCCGATGGCCGGAAGACAAGAAGACGGCTGTTTTCTACAAAGGTCTTTCAGAAGAACTCAAGGACGCGTTGTCCACGGTTCCAGTGGTTCCTACAGGTTTTTCAGAATTTCTTGATTTAATTTTACGAATTGACGCCCGAAGAAATGCCCGAAAAGGAGAGAAAAAACCTTTTCTTCCGGCATCAGTTCGTTCTGATACACCGGCACATTCTTCGAATGATCCTGAACCAATGCAAATTGGTGCAGTGAGAGGCCGGTTGTCTAAAGGCGAAAGAGAGAACCGAAAGAGAAATAACTTATGTATGTATTGCGGTTCCTCCGAGCATTTATTGGCGGCATGTCCTAAAAGACCAAATAAGCCTTCGGGAAACGCCAAAATTCGACAGTAGCAGGAGTCCCTGTGTCGAGTGTTACATCGGACTCCATTACATTTCCAGTTCATGCACCGATAGCTGTTGAGAAGATGTTAAGTTTCAATGATCAAGACTTGGCTTCCAAGGCTATGGTTGACTCGGGAGCTACTAATAATTACATTGATATCACATATGCCAAGAAATGTTCTATACCCCTTATAGACAAGAACAAACCTGAAACTGTTAATACAGTGGATGGATCAATCTTGATTTCCGGTATGGTAACTCAGGAGACTGTACCTATTCAGATGACTTTATCAAATGGTCATTCGGAGGAAATTGTCTTCGATGTCATTGCGGCTCCTCAATACCAAATAATACTAGGACTTAATTGGTTGACTCTTCATAATCCCGCCATAGACTGGGTTACGGGATTGATCCAATATCCTTCAGTTTTTTGTAACGAACATTGCTTTACCAGCCAGGTGGTATCAAATAAATCCCATATGTTGGCCTCTATTGAGGGGATCTCTGCTATCAATGTGGTACATCATAAAGGTACGCATATACCAAGTGAATATGCAGATTTTGCTGATGTGTTTGACAAAGGTCAGGCAGAACAGCTTCCTCCACATAGGCAATATGATTGTCCAATTGAATTGATTCCTGGAGCTAAAATTCCTACTGGTCGAGTTTATTTTTTGACTCTCAAAGAAGATGCTTTCTTGAAAGAATATATCGATAAAGCTCTGGATATGGGATTCATACGGCCATCTCAATCGCCGGCTGCTTCTCCTATATTCTTTGTTCCAAAGAAGGAAGGAGACATAAGGCCTTGCATTGATTACAGGGCTATTAATGACATCACCATAAAGAATCAGTATCCTTTACCTTTGATTAATGTCCTGTTAGACCAATTAGGAACTTCCAAGTACTTCTCTAAATTGGATTTACGCGGCGCTTACAATTTGGTTCACATTCGTGAAGGAGACGAATGGAAGACCGCTTTTAAGACGCGGTACGGTCTTTACGAATATTTAGTGATGCCTTTTGGTCTTTGTAACGCGCCAGCTACATTTCAGTTCTTCATGAACGATATCTTCAAAGATATGATGGATCAATTCGTGGTGATTTACTTGGATGACATTTTGATATATTCATCATCCTTTCCAGAACATGTTAAACACGTCTCTGCTGTCTTACAAAGACTTAGAGAGAATAAACTTTTTGTTAAAGCCGAGAAATGTGTTTTTCATACACAAGAAGTGGAATTTCTGGGTCATGACATTACCAATCATGGTGTTCGAATGAGTCATTCTAAAGTGAAAGCGATATTGAATTGGCCTATCCCACACTATGTCAAGTCACTACAGTCATTTCTAGGATTTGCGAATTTCTATCGCAGATTTATTCGTTCTTTTTCCAAAACAGTGGCCCCATTGACAGCTTTAACTAGCTCTAAAATTCCATTCTGTTGGAACCAAAATGCCCAAGCTTCCTTTGAGAAGTTAAAAGAAGCATTTACAACTGCACCTGTACTTCAGCATCCTGATCCGGATGGTCAGTTTATCGTGGAAGCAGACGCATCCAGTGTCGCTACAGGAGCAGTACTCTCGCAGGTTTGTGCAGAAACTAAGGAGGAGCATCCAGTTGCTTTCTTTTCACTTAAACTTACCCCTTATGAACAGAACTATACTGTCACTGAGCGTGAATTACTTGCAATCAAAGATGCTTTCAGAGAGTGGAGACATCATCTTCTTGGGGCCAAACATCAGGTGATGGTGTATTCCGATCATAGAAATCTTCAGTCATTTAAAACTATGAAATGTCTCACAGCTAGACAGGCCAGATGGCATGTGTTCTTTGCTTAATACGATTTTCAAATTAATTATCGCCCTGCCAGGCAACATGTCAAATCTGATGCTTTGTCTCACATCGGCGAAGAGGTGAAAGAAGAATCATCGGTACAAAATAAGCTGTTGGCAGATCACGTGATATGTAGTTGTTCTGCACAACCGTCTCTAAAAAACGAATTACAGGAGTGGGTGAAACTAAATCCACAATTGATCCAAGAATTGAACATTGATTTATACAATGGTTTGCCTTTTAAAAAAGGAGTACTCTATCTACCAACTGATACCATTCAGAAAAAAGCCCTCAGTTGGGGTTATGATTCTTTGATTGCCGCCCATCCTGGACAGAAGAAGACTCTAGAGCTATTGAAAAGATGGTGTTGGTGGCCGTCTATAACACAAGATGTTATAAATTATGTTTCAACATGTTCAGTATGCAGTCAATGCAAGACTACTCCTGGCAAACCAGTGGGTTTACTCCAGTCTCTACCAGTTCCCAAAAAACCATGGGACATGATATCAATGGATTTTGTGGTTGAACTTCCAAGAAATAAAGGCTACGATACCATATGGGTGGTGGTGGACTACTTTACAAAATTGGCGCTTTTCATCCCCTGTATTGGTGTACCAACAGCTGCTGGTCTGGCTGATCTATTCATCCGGCATATATTCCGGTTTTTTGGTCTACCTTCAGTGATCATCACTGACAGGGGATCACAAATTGCGTCACGTTTTTGGAAGGCACTAAATTCGGCCTGATTAATTGATGACAGGTTGTTTAGTGCTTATCACCCTCAAACGGATGGACAGACTGAGAGAGTCAATAGCACTATGGAACAATATCTGCGATGTTTGTGCTTGCAGTTTCAGTCAGATTGGCTCAATGTTTTGCCGGCAGCAGAGTTTGCCAATAACAATTCCTATCATAGTGCTATAGGTACTTCACCTTTCTATGCTTTGTATGGGCAACACCCACGTTCCATTCCTTTTGACTCCAGTTTGTCTTTGGATACATCTGCAGCAGGACGTACTTATAGGGATCTTAAAAGTCTACAGAAAAAAGTTGAGCAGCAATTGGAACAAGCTAAAAAACGAGACAAGTACTATGCCGACGCTCATAGAATTCCTGCACCTGTCTACAAAGCAGGAATGAAGGTATGGCTGTCCACAAAAAACTTGAGAATACCCGGCAAAAGGAAATTGTTGACTAAATACATTGGGCCATATGAAATTCTTCAAGTTATAAATCCGGCTGCTGTCCGTTTGGCTTTGCCACAACGGTGGCAAGTGCATCCCGTTTTCCACGTATCGCTCATCAAACCGTGTTCGGATGCTACTAGATTACCTGTACGGCCTGTTGCTATTTCAGTGAAAGGGTCTGACGAATATGAAGTGCATGACATTCTGGACATGAGGTTGCGGTCTGGAAAACCATTTTACCTGGTAGATTGGAAAGGTTATGGTCCCGAGGATAGATCCTGGGAACCTCTGTCGAACATTCATGCTCCTGCTTTATTAAGGCGATTCCACTCGAAAAGGGGAGAAGCTGCTCCTTTGGGGGGTGGCACTGACATGCCTGCCGGACATACCCCTGGACCAGTAACAACTTCTCCATACAAGATGAATTACGCCCACAGAACCAGTAGACCTTTTTACTCAAAATGGAGGTTGTTCGATACATTGCCCGGAAAACGACGTCTGCATTTTTCACGTTGTTAATTTTCACGTGACTTAGGTCCGTCACGTGTATCACGGCAGTGCGTACATAAGCAGCGTGGAAACTCCATTCGCTGCTTCTGATTAAGTCAATTTTGGCGTTTGTAGCTGAACCCCGGACCTGCGTTCTCGCATTCCTGTCAGCAAACTTCTTTGGCCTAATTTGAGCTTGTTTTTCCTCCACACGCTAATTCCTGGGCTGCGTGTATCCTGTTCGCGTGCCAAATCTCCACACGGACGCTGTCTGCAAGCGCGGCTGTCCTGAGCTGCGTGAATCCAGTTCGCGTGTCAAATCTCCACGCGGGCGCTGTCTGCAAGCGCGGCTGTCCTGAGCTGCGTGAATCCTTTTTGCGTTCCAAATCTCCACGCGGACGTTGTCTGCAAGCGCGGCTGTCCTGAGCTGCGTGAATCCTGTTTGTGTGCCAAATATCCGCGCGGACGCTGTCTGCAAGCGCGGCTGTCCTGAGCTGTGTGAATCCAGTTCGCGTGTCAAATCTCCACGCGGGCGCTGTCTGCAAGCGCGGCTGTCCTGAGCTGCGTGAATCCAGTTTGCGTGTCAAATCTCCACGCGGGCGCTGTCTGCAAGCGCGGCTGTCCTGAGCTGCGTGAATCCTTTTCGCGTGCCAAATCTCCACGCGGACGCTGTCTGCAAGCGTGGCTGTCCTGAGCTGCGTGAATCCTGTTCATGTGCCAAATCTCCACACGGACGCTGTCTGCTAGCGGGGCTGTCCAGAGCTGCGTGAATCCTGTTCGCGTGTCTAATTCTTCACGCGGAAACGCTGTCTACAGGCGCGGCTGGCTTGGCTGCGTGTATGCTGTCGCGTGCAATCCTGCACGTGTTTTTCTGAACTTCTTCGAACTTTTGGTACCTGTGACAGTCAACAGGTGAGATTCT
The DNA here is from genome assembly GCF_040938575.1 of Ambystoma mexicanum. NCBI lineage: Eukaryota > Metazoa > Chordata > Amphibia > Caudata > Ambystomatidae > Ambystoma > Ambystoma mexicanum. The sequence continues at coordinate 56,422,187 of NC_090929.1, read as the reverse complement.
TATTTTGTTCTTTGTGGGAAAGGAAGTATTTCATGAACTATTGGAAGGTGAATGTGCACAGTACATTGGACGCTACCCTGTGGTGCACCAACCCGGTATCTAGCGAGAGCCTCGTGCCGTTCAGGATAAGTCTCCCTTACTAATCTTCCCTTCCTTTGTCGTTTGTTCAACTCTTGGAACTCTTCAAGATATTGTCCTTGAATTCTTCAGTTTAGCCTTAAGGTCAGTGTTTGAATTAATCCCAATTCTGTGTTTCTTAGTAATTAATTTGGGACAGTGTCTTATGATACTTATCTATTTTAGGCTTACTTCCTGTACAATTCCCACGCCCTTTCCAGTGATCCATCTCTCTGCCTGTTTTATTCAGTCAGAGAGTTGTATCATTTGGAAGGTCTAATTTGACCTGCCTTCAATCAAGTCGTGTGAAGATAGGATCCGGAAAAGCCCTACCAAATTGTATCCTTTTTTGGTTACTGTATCCTTTTCAGTTGATACTTTGGTGATTTATGACAATTCTAAAGAGGACAGGATCTGTCTGGGTCAGTAAGTCAGTAATTAAAAAGCCATCCTGTCAATCCAAGACGACCTGTCCTGACCCTCACACTTATAAACAAACAACAAAAGGTGTAAGTAAATGTCTTTAACTTGATGGTAGAAAAAGTGTTCAAAACCAAAATTGTAAGAATGACTGAAACAGAAATGTTCTCCAAGGTAAAGACCCATGGAATCAGAGGATGGTCCCCCTCCCCTGGATTCTGAAATAGGATGGCAAAATGTCTCTTTAGCTAACAGTCCCTTGGTGTCTTTATTGGACTCACAAAGTTCTTGTTTAACCAAAATGTTCTGTTCAAAGTAAAATCTTTCTTTAAGAGTCCTTGTATCTTTGCAGATTATCTGGTATACTCCCCTGCCAGGAATCTTTATACAATTTCCAACTGCCTGGTGTACTAGCCTGCCAGGATTTCTCTTTAGGTTTCTCACATCTCCTGGTGTACACTCCTGCCAGGAATCTTTGTAAAATCTCACCTGCCTGGTATACTTGCCTGCCAGGACTTCCTATGTGTTTCACAGTTCTCAGATTCAACTTCAGCTGCCTCGGGCATTCACCTTAGAGGGTTCTTGTGCACTTCCCAGTTCTTTAATAAACCACAGTAGCATATATGATATGCTGCTTGGTATATCTGTTTGTGGTAATACTTTTCTGAAGTGTTCTTCCTCAAACTTCTCCTCCACATTGGCATCTCATGCTTCTATATTTAATTGGGGATTGCCTTTATACTTTGTCTTGTCTCAATTCAAATTATCTTTTCACTGAATCTTGCCTATGTGCTTGGCCATGGCAGAATTTAAACAAGCTTTGCCTTTGTACTAGCCTTAACCACATTCAAATAAACTTTCCCTTTGTATATTTTCTGCATCAACATTCATTTTATTGGGTGTTGAATGTGTACTTTTCCTTCACTGCATTCAAATGAGCGTTGCCTTTGTATATTTCCTGCATTAAAAACATTGTACCAATCACTCACTACTTTGCACGGTTTTCGAAACGCCCTGGGGCCCCCAACTGCTTTAGGTGGACAGACCGGTCATCTCCAGCTTTGCCAATGTTGCTCGCACCTTTGCGTTATGGCTTCTTCCTCTGCCTTCCAGGTTATAGTGTGTGGACACCTTTCCAGCACCCGGCATGGCTCAGCTGTCACACGCCAGCTCTGCTTCTCGGCCCAGGGTGAAGTCTGCTGACTCGCAGAGCGATTGAGCTTCCAAGAGCTTCTACACTGTTCCTGGCATCTCCATTCTCCATATCTCTTTTTGGTCACATGTAACGTTCCTCTTTCCTTCCCAGCAGCTTCCTTTGCTTTGCCAGCTCTGTTGATGTGCTTTGAATTCAGGAGCCCCGGCGTGAATGGCAACGTCTCGTCCTGAACAGCTCACTGTACCATGCACCTCCCTTCTCTTCAGCACGGTTTCCATTTTTTTGTACGGCTCATTACAGGTTTAGAAAAACAACTAGTCTGCACATTACGCTTCAGGTTCCTGTTGCTCTGCACAAACACCTATGTCTTCCTCCTTGTCTCAGTACCTGAGTGGTTATAGGAGTTGAAGTTCCATAACACATCAAGAACAAAGTGAGTTAAGTGTGAGTTGTGAGTTTTTTGGTGAAATGGGAGGGCCTGACTAGAATGGTCTGTAGTGGTCCGCGGTGGAGCAGCGGGGGTAGTGGGAGTAATGACTGATGACAGGCACGTCAGAATAAAAGTAGGAAGGGAAACAATGAACCTCCAGAAAATCGATTCAAGTGAAATGAGAGTTGGTTTTCAGCCAATAATGCTCTCTATCTAAAAATAACATCATGCTAAGCTAAATTGAGCTAAGGAACTAGATAAAGGAGGGGATAAAATACTTTTTAATATGTTAATATGGGTTTAGACAAACTGGTTTGCTGAGTGTGACTGATTGCGATCGCACAGTGTGTTAGGCAGAATCCTGTGCAGCTCCCTTAGGGAGCACTACAGAAGATTAAGACTACAGCTATGAGCAATAAATCCCCTTTGGTATCAGTCTGTACCACAAAGATTTAGTTGGTAGCTGTGGCTAAGCAGTCAGATTTATCTCAAGAGGGAGATGAGCAGTATTCAGGGTTTACACAATAGGGCTATAATACTATGGTACAGGGAAACACTGACCAAAGCTTTGTATTAAAATGAATATATATATTTATTTTACACACTTCTAAGCTAACACATTAATCACAGTTATTAAAGCAAGTTAAAATCAGTCAAGAAAAGTATACACAACTCCCTAGTTTAAATTGTAGACAAGTTTGAGCAAGAGTGAAAACTGAGCAAAACGGCACAGTGAAAACCAAACACAAATGGCACTCTAGCAATTTCTCACAAGGGAGGGGAAGCACACATTATACAGGAATATATTCTTAGACACCTTAGCAACACTTCCCATAAGTTTGTGAACAAGTTTAGGCAAGGCAGTACTTTAGCATGTATAATACTTAAATGAAAACCGGGCAAAATGGCACTTCACAAGTTTTAAAAGTGGGAAGAAGAAAGTGGTTATAAGAAGTGGGTGCACCAACACAGTTCTAGTTGAGAAGCAATCTGGAGAAGCCAGTTCTAACAAATTCAACCAGAGTCAATAGGCCTGTGCCAGAGTCAGTGGTACAGGGCAAAGAGCCCAGGAACAAAATGTTCTTGTAGCTGCAGTCAAGTCTTTGTTAAACGATTCGAAAAGGTGGATGCAAAAGGTGAAAGACAATGTTAGAGGATAGGGGAGGCCAACCCAACAGGTAGGTAAAGGATTTAAAACACCTTTAGCACTACCACGCGGAAAGGGAGGCCTGGCGGAACAAAGTACCTTGAAACATAGAAGAGGTTCCAGCAGTGGCGGTTGTTCCTGGCAGTTCCTGCAGTTCGGGAGATCCAGCAGAGGAAGAGAGGCTCTCGTCATGGAGGAAGGTTTGAGTTACTGCACTGCTCAGGGATGAAACCAGCCGCGGTGCTGCCCAACGAATAAAAGGTACGCTCTTTTAAATCACGGTCCGGGTGGACGGGTGTCTGGCTATCTGGTCCCCGAGTACTGGGTACTGGCAATTCGACCAAGACAGGTCCAGGAAGGCGATTGGCAAACTGGTTGGCCCCACCAGCTCAAGGGAAGAAGGCTCTTGCAGATGAAGATCTTCTCTCATCGTGTGGAGAAAAGTGGTGAGACGCTGCAGCAGGACTTCACCGGTGGTTCAGTCATTGCAGATGTCTTTGGCTTCTCTCCTCTTCGGCTTCTTAGTTCCAGGACCTCTGCACTGGCTCCCAGTGGCTCCAAGGATTAAGTTCAAAACCCTCTGCATTGTACACAAGGCCTTCTGGGGCCTGGGACCGCAATACCTTCAACTCTCTCTTCCTAAATATCTTCCTTCTGGAGCTCTTCGCTCATCCGCCTCCAACTCCCTCAGTGTCAGTCGCTTCTCCAAGCAACGAGTTGGTGGAAGATTACTCTCTTCCGCTGGGACCTCTCTCTGGAACAGCCTTCCTGCCTCCCTGAAACTCGAGGAGAACCATCTCCGGTTCCAGAAGCACCTCAAAAACTTCCTCTTTGCCTCTGCTTTCTCTCCCCCTCTCCCCTGCTGATTTTCTGACTGAAACTGCTCGGGTTACCTGGCCACCCTCTCTGATCTCTCGTCAATGTGCTCACTTTCCAGTAATCCAGACATTGGCGATCCCTTCCCGGCCGCAGTACTTACTTTGAGGCCCATCCTCCACCGCCGACAGGAACCTTCTTCCTAAAAAAATTGGGTCTCACCCTTTTTTAGTAGGTATAATACATCCTTTTCTATTTCACCTAAGTTAACCATTTCCAACCGAGGGCCATGGGTCCTACCTTCCAACAACAGGAGGGGTTGGTGTGTTGCAAGTACTGTGACGGGGAAGAACAGAACTAGAGTAATGAGGATTAACAGTAAACAATCTATGCATTACCTCCAAATACCTCTTCCTCATACCAGTTCTTGCTTTTCAGGAATGCCACATATCACAATGATAGGGCCAATGACACAGCTCACAACACATATGGTATTGTGTGCTTTAACATACCAATTCACCAACTTTATTGAGGGAACCCTGGCACCCACTTCCTTCCGTGTGCACCAACTCTCAGAACACCGGTAATGAAAGCACAGGCCTCCTGGCTGGCAAATTTAGCCGATAATGTATGTATTTATTTATTTATTTATTGTGTGACTTAGTTAAAATCAAACTTTACACACATTTGATCAATTCATCACAATAATTAACATACAGCTAAATCAAATTAATATCACATACAGATAAAAGCATCTTAAAAAATGTAAGACATTAGTTAACAGTCTGTCGTTGGGATTATTCAGCACATTACACCATAAATCATACCAAGAGAAAAACGGGCGAATGCTAAAATAACCCTTTAAAACTCTCTTCATCGAGAGCTGATAGAGTCCTGCACTCGACAAATAGATGTTTCAAAGTTTCAACTCCCAACCTGCAGCAGCGGCATACGCAATCGGCTTGAGGAACCCCAGAACGACCCCCTATCACATCATTAGTTAGGAGGAGATTCAATTTAAATCGCAACCAGAGCATTCTGAGGTAAGGGGAAGCAAGTTTAGTCAAGCATTGCTGAGGGACATTGTAAGGTTTTAGGTCCATTAGAAAATGTTCAGATAACTCATAGGACATACGCCTCTCCCTGTTAGTAATCCAGTTGGCCTCTAGGTGCACCTTCTTAACCTTGCTTGGGTTACGGTCCAACTCTTCAATGGGGTTATCAGCCAACAACAAAAGGACAGAGTTCACCCAGAGCTCAAAAACTACACAATTCCCCTCGATGAGCAAAAGGTTAAGTTCCTTAAACAATGTAAAAGTGGGAGGGAACATGACACAGCGCAAAAGCAAAATTCTTTTCCAATCTATCTTGGAACTTAGAGAGGAAATACCCAAAATATGCCTTATCGCAGGAAGTGGTGTGCCACCCGGAAGCTTCCAAAGGCGTTTCCACCAAAATTGCTCTTCCTTATCCAGTCTATTGTAACCTCCTTAATTTCAGCCCCATAGATCAATCTTGGGACAATCACCTTACTGTATATTTTAAGGGCAGGGATAAAAAAATGCCTGTATTTCTTATCTAGTATACGTACTTGACTTGCTGCTGTAATCGTATTCAATCTCAGTGAGTTTGACACCAGCATCTTAGACTGCCTGAAGCTAATGATTTAAACTCAGGTACAACCTGTAACCTTGTGCCCTGAATATGCCATAGAAAATTTGCTCTCCCAGAAACACTTTTTTACGGTTGAAGATCAGAATATTTGATTTTGGGGCACTGATCTCCAAACCCAATTCCTTGAAAAATGTATGGGCTCTCAACAAAGAACTCTGCAGTCCTATAGGCGTATAATTGACTAAAACAAAGTAATCTGCATGAATAAAATATTGTATTGTGATGTGACCCAATCTCGGGGGATTAACCCCAGAGCCTTTCAGTACAGACCTAATACCCAAAATATACAAATTAAAAAGGAAAGGGGCAAGAACACAACCTTGTGTTAAGCCACGTGCAACAGAGATCCACCCTGAGTGGCAACCACGGTTATCAAGTCTGACCGCAATCCTGAGATCTTGATGTAAAATTCCTACATCAATGTAAGTCCTTGCGGGCAGCCCCACAACTTAAGCATTCCCCATAACTTATTTCAGTCAGTACAGTCAAAAGCTTTTTTAATGTCAAGAAAGGCAAGATTAATGGTACGGTTGGTCTGAAACGACTGTTTTTTTAGCAATTGAAGGATCAGCCCATTAAGGGCTGTTTTAGTGCCCTTACGAAAACCGGATTGATTACACTCCAGCATCTTTGCCGAAAACGCCCACCTCTCCAATGAACGCAGTAGGAACCCTTAAATAATGTTGGGTGAAGAGTCCAGGAAATATGACGATAATTACCTGGGTTAGTCCTAACCCCCTTTTTGTGTATAACGACAATAGTGGCTTCTCTCCACGTCTCTGGACACACGTTCAAATGTACCACGTTAAGGTACCGCTGCAATAGGACTGAACCCCATAACTGCGGGTCGGATTTGACGGTTTGCTTACTTGTACCATCAGGACTAGGAGCATTAGAAGACTTGGCCTTCTTTATGGCCAACAAGATACCCTCTAAGACTAAGTCAATGTCCAATAATGCCCATGCCTATTGCCCCCAATGGGTAACAGATTTTATAGTTGTACCCCCCTCTTCGAGACCATCTAATCGTACAACTCTGTAAAAAACTCCTCCCACAACTGACCAGAGATATAGAGTGGTGTAGCAACGAATGCTGCTGCATGCCCCCTCGAATTAGACTCCAAATGGTAGCCATTTGACAGGATGACAGGGCTTTGAGCATCACTTCTGCGTCTGCTTGGAGCAGAAATGCACGGTGTCCCCTTATCCAATTCCTGTAGGCAAGTTTCATCGATTCCAGTTTTAATAATTGCCCTAATATTACCTCACAGCTCTCTCTTTTAATCACAAACCTCTATGTTTGCCCCATGTCTTAGGACTATGGGGCAACTGCCACTGTAAAGGTTAGAGGCCAGTATTAGAGCAGCGAGTTTAGACTGGAGGTAATGAGGGAATGACCCAGGGCACGTGTCAACAACAAAACTCTGCGATAAATACTGTTCAACGTAAGCATTCAATCTACGGGTATATTTGGGAACCCACCTGACTGCATGGTGCTGTGGGTTGATGGTTAGAGCATCGGAAAGCAAATCCCGCTCTGATATACCAATACCCCCAAAATTAGGCCTAAACTGGCCGTGATCACTAGCTACATCCGGCCCGACACAAAAACTATCCAGAAGGGAAAGGAGAGGGGGGGACACTAACACAAAATCAAGGGTAGATCTAGACCGACCACTCACACACGTATATCTGGGCGCAATCTCCAGCCCAAAGTTACCATTGAGAGGAAGTAACTCAAAGACGTCAAAATATTCTCGAAGTCTAGCAGGTTGGGAGAAACATCTAGGAGATCCCATCTAACATCTAAGCCCTGAGAGTTACCATCACCCGGAACGATAAACCACACATTTGGGAGAAGGGCATACTCTTCAAAAACGCTGGTGATTGCTGCAAAAAAATCAGTTAAAACGGCTAGTTGCGGGTTAAAATAAACAATTAGTATTCGAGTTTCTTGCATCAGAGGATCAAACTATGTTATTTTGCAACCCAAAATGTCAGAGCGAGCAACTTGAATGTCCACAATATTAGAATTTGCAAAAATACGCCAAGCACGAATCAGACCTCCACATGGGCGACCCTTTGTACCCTTCCTTGCTGGCTCATAAACAACAGTAAACCCATGAAGCAGAGGAACATCTAACATGAGTGATTCCTGTATCCAAATGAAGTCTGCTTGGGAAATAAGTGTGTGTTTGCACTCAGATGCGCAGCTGTCCTGCAAATGTCCTGCATCTATCCAGGACGTCACTACGCCGCGGGTGGACGTCCCCCTAAATCCTTAGAGATAGCATCACCTCCACCACCTCAGAAGCCATCCAAATAAGTGTTCTAATCCAACAGGTAATGAAACCCACCACCGCCTTCCCATCTGCCCCTGAGGCCCCTTATGTGACGAAGAAAAGGACCACCCTATGGAAACATGCGCCCCTCTTAATGTATGTTAGCACTGCTATCTTAGGAAGACAACCAGAATCATATTGAAGCACCACTTCCTCTGGGAGGACACTTAAAAATGTTTTTTTTTACATAAAAGTGCACCAACCCCCATCCCCTCCCGCCCCAACCTGCATGGAGATATGATGGCTGCTAAGAAGACAGACAGTTGTTACAGTCAACAATTTGAAGACCAGTGTGAGGTCCCAAGAGGGAGAACTCGAATAATTCTTTGACTTGGAAAGGGCAAACCTCTTCATGCGCCCTAGGAGATGTCCCCCTTCAGACATAACCCTCCAAAAGGGTTTCAGAAAAACCTTTAGAGCCGACCATTGACCTCTCAAAGGCGACACGACAAGGTCTTCCTCAAAACCATCAGAAATTGCAATATAGCTGCCATGCCACAAGACATGGCCTGAACCCCATTCCGTAGACACCAAAGGGAGTGAACTACTCGAGGAGTAAAGTCTAAACGTTACCAGGTTCTCCTTTCAACTTCCAAAACGACCATTTCACCGGACACAGTTTCCATGGTCAACCGGGCACCACCAAAATCAGCTCCGACTTGATGTTCCGGAGTCTGCTCAAAACTACAAGAAACACAGGAATAGGAGAAAAGGCATAGAGCGCACACCCCAACCACCCCAGTAGATTGCATCCGCTCCCCAACGTTCAGGAACCTGGAGCAAAAGAAGGGAAGCAGAACATTCTCTGGAGAGGCAAAGAGATCCAGGCTGAGGAGGTCTGATTTATGCTGAAAAAAGTTACGTTTTATGTACTAGGAACAAACCCTCTTCTGCAGACAGGTTCTAACTAAAATACAAATGTTGGTCACAGTTCTAAATACAGAATCTCTGTTTTTCTTCAAAATGGACAATCCTAGTGTTTAACATTGTCTACTATCTTGTTGCTTTATACACCATGGCAAAATGCAGCATAATGAGTTCGCGTTGCCTATAGATGTGTATATGATTTTCTTTTAGACCACATGTAAATAAACACATGTTCCCTGATTAAAAAAGGCGCATAAAAAATGATTTAATCTGCTTTGCTATTTACAGATAAATGTGAGTTCGTGTTTAAGTTCTTGCAGGTTTGGAATAGGGTGATCACTTCTAAACACCACTACAGTTCCCTCTAAATATAACATTCTACATTCTAAGAATGGTTTAACTTTGAACGGCGGTAACCACCCCCCTTGTTATACTGAGGTGGTCTGCAGTGACACCTCCTGAGAGGAGGGAACACCCGGCTGAGGCGCTCTGCAGTGACACCTCCTGAGAGGAGGTAACCCTGGCTGAGGCGCTCTGCAGTGACACCTCCTGAGAGGATGCAAACCCCCAACTGAGGCGGTCTGCAGTGACACCTCCTGAGAGGGTGGGAACACCAGGCTGAGGCGGTCTGGAGTGACACCTCCTGAGAGGATGGGAAACCCGGCTGAGGCACTCTGCAGTGACACCTCCTGAGAGGAGGGAACCCTGGCTGAGGCGCTGTGCAGTGACACCTCCTGAGAGGATGCGAAACCCCGGCTGAGGCGGTCTGCAGTGACACCTCCTGAGAGGATGGGAACACCCGGCTGAGGCGTTCTGCAGTGACACCTCCTGAGACGAGAGAACACCCGGCTGAGGCGCTCTGCAGTGACACCTCCTGAGAGGAGGGAACCCCTGGCTGAGACGGTCTACAGTGACACCTCCTGAGAAGAGAGAACACCCAGCTGAGGCGTTCTGCCGTGACCTGGCTGAGGCGGTCTGCAGTGACTCTGTTTGAGCGGAGGGAACACCCGCATGAGGCGGTCTGCAGTGACATGGGAACCACCGGCTGAGGCGGTCTGCAGTGACACCTCCTGAGAGGAGGGAACACCCGGCACGGAACACCCAGCTGATGCGGTCTGCAGTGACACCTCCTGCAAGGATGGGAACACCCGGCTGAGCCGGTCTGCAGTGACACGGGAACATCCAGCTGAGGCAGTCTGCAGTGACACCGCCTGAGAGGAGGGGAAAACCCAGCTGAGGCGCTCTGTAGTGACACCTCCTGAGAGGATTGGAACACCCGGCTGAGGCGCTCTGCAGTGACACCTCCTGAGAGGAGGGAACACCCGGCTGAGGCGCTCTGCAGTGACACCTCCTGAGAGGAGGGAACACCCTGCTGAGGAGCTCTGCAGTGACACCTCCTGAGAGGAGGTAACCCTGGCTAAGGCGCTCTGCAGTGACACCTCCTGAGAGGGTGGGAACACCAGGCTGAGTCGGTCTGGAGTGACACCTCCTGAGAGGATGGGAAACCCGGCTGAGGCGCTCTGCAGTGACACCTCCTGAGAGGAGGGAACCCTGGCTGAGGCGCTGTGCAGTGACACCTCCTGAGAGGATGCGAACCCCCGGCTGAGGTGGTCTGCAGTGACACCTCCTGAGAGGGTGGGACACCCGGCTGAGGCGGTCTGCAGTGACACCTCCTGAGAGGATGGGAACATCCGGCTGAGGCGTTCTGCAGTGACACCTCCTGAGACGAGAGAACACCCGGCTGAGGCGCTCTGCAGTGACACCTCCTGAGAGGAGGGAACCCATGGCTGAGGCGGTCTACAGTGACACCTCCTGAGAGGATGGGAACACCCAGCTGATGCGGTCTGCAGTGACACCTCCTGCGAGGATGGGAACACCCGGCTGAGGCAGTCTGCAGTGACACGGGAACACCCAGCTGAGGCAGTCTGCAGTGACACCGCCTGAGAGGAGGGAACACCCGGCTGAGGCGCTCTGCAGTGACACCTCCTGAGAGGATTGGAACACCCGGCTGAGGCGCTCTGCAGTGACACCTCCTGAGAGGAGGAAACACCTGGTGCAGAACACCCAGCTGAGGCGGTCTGCAGTGACACCTCCTGCAAGGATGGGAACACCCGGCTGACGCTTTCTGCAGTGACAACTCCTGAGAGGAGGGAACACCCGGTTCAGGCACTCTGCAGTAACACCTCCTGAGAGGAGGGAACACCCGGCTGATGTAGTCTGCAGTGACACCTCCTGAGAGGATGGGAACACCCGGCTGAGGCGCACTGCAGTGACACCTCCTGAGAGGATTGGAACACCCGGCTGAGGCGCTCGGCAGTGACACCTCCTGAGAGGAGGGACACCCGACTGAGGTGCTCTGCAGTGACACCTCCTGAGAGGAGGGAACCCTGGCTGAGGCGCTCTGCCGTGACACCTCCTGAGAGGAGGGAACCCTGGCTGAGGTGGTCTGCAGTGACACCTCCTAAGACGAGGGAACACCCGGCTGAGGCGCTCTGCAGTGACAGCTCCTGAGAGGAGGGAACCCTGGCTGAGGCGTTCTGCAGTGACACCTCCTGAGAGGGTGGGAACACCCAGCTGAGGCAGTCTGCAGTGACACCTCCTGAGAGGGTGGGAACACCCAGCTGAGGCAGTCTGCAGTGACACCTCCTGAGAGGATGGGAACACCTAGCTGAGGCGGTCTGCAGTGACACCTCCTGAGAGGGTGGGAACACCCAGCTGAGGCGGTCTGCAGTGACACCTCCTGCGAGGATGGGAACACCTGGCTGAGGTGGTCTGCAGTGACACCTCCTGAGAGGAGGGAACACCCGCCTGAGGTGGTCTGCAGTGACACCTCCTGAGGGGATGGGAACACCCGGCTGAGGCGGTCTGCAGTGACACCTCCTGAGGGGATGGGAACACCCGGTTGAGACGTGCCTGCAGTGACACCTCCTGAGAGGATGGGAACAACTGGCTAAGGCGCTCTGCAGTGACACCTCCTGAGAGGAGGGAACCCTGGTTGAGGCGCTCTGCAGTGACACCTCCTGAGAGGAGGGAACCCTGGCTGAGGTGGTCTGCAGTGACACCTCCTAAGACAAGGGAACACCCAGCTGAGGCGCTCTGCAGTGACAGCTCCTGAGAGGAGGGAACCCTGGCTTAGGCACTCTGCAGTGACACCTCCTGAGAGGATGCGAACCCCTGGCTTAGGCAGTCTGCAGTGACACCTCCTGAGAGGGTGGGAACACCCGGCTGAGGCGGTCTGCAGTGACACCTCCTGAGAGGATGGGAACACCCGGCTGAGGCGTTCTGCAGTGACACCTCCTGAGAGGAGGGAACACCCGACTGAGGCGCTCTGCAGTGACACCTCCTGAGAGGAGGGAACCCCTGGCTGAGGCGGTCTATAGTGACACCTCCTGAGAGGATGGGAACACCCGGCTGAGGCGGTCTGCAGTGACACCTTCTGAGACGAGGGAACACCCAGCTGAGGCGCTTTGCAGTGACACCTCCTGAGAGGAGGGAACCCTGGCTGAGGCGCCCTGCAGTGACACCTCCTGAGAGGATGTGAAACCCCGGCTGAGGTGGTCTGCAGTGACACCTCCTGAGAGGGTGGGAACACCCAGCTGAGGCAGTCTGCAGTGACACCTCCTGAGAGGATGGGAACACCCGGCTGAGGCGTTGTGCAGTGACACCTCCTGAGAGGAGGGAACACCCGGCTGAGGCGCTCTGCAGTGACACCTCCTGAGAGGAGGGAACCCCTGGCTGAGGCGGTCTACAGTGACACCTCCTGAGAGGATGGGAACACCCGGCTGAGGCGGTCTGCAGTGACACCTTCTGAGATGAGGGAACACCCAGCTGAGGCGCTCTGCAGTAACACCTCCTTAGAGGAGGGAACCCTGGCTGAGGCGCTCTGCAGTGACACCTCCTGAGAGGATGCGAACCCCCGGCTGAGGCGGTCTGCAGTGACACCTCCTGAGAGGAGGGAACCCTGGCTGAGGCACTCTGCACTGACACCTCCTGAGAAGAGGGAATCCCTGGCTGAGGCGGTCTAAAGTGACACCTCCTGAGAGGATGGGAACACCCGGCTTAGGCGGTCTGCAGTGACACCTTCTGAGAAGAGGGAACACCCAGCTGAGGCGTTCTGCCGTGACCTGTCTGAGGCGGTCTGCAGTGACTCCGTTTGAGCGGAGGGGACACCCGCATGAGGCGGTCTGCAGTGACATGGGAACACCCTGCTGAGGCGGTCTGCAGTGACATGGGAACCACCGGCTGAGGCGGTCTGCAGTGACACCTCCTGAGAGGAGGGAACACCCGCCTGAGGTGTTCTGCAGTGACCCGGCTGAGGCAGTCTGCAGTGACACCTCCTGAGAGGAGAGAACACCCAGCTGAGGCGTTCTGCCGTGACCGGTCTGAGGCGGCCTGCAGTGACTCCGTTTGAGCGGAGGGAACACCCGCATGAGGCGGTCTGCAGTGACATGGGAACACCCTGCTGAGGCGGTCTGCAGTGACATGGGAACCACCGGCTGAGGCGGTCTGCAGTGACACCTCCTGAGAGGAGGGAACACCCGCCTGAGGTGTTCTGCAGTGACTCGGCTGAGGCAGTCTGCAGTGACACCTCCTGAGAGGAGGGAACACCCAGCTGAGGTGGTCTGCAGTGACACCTCCTGAGGGGATGGGAACACCCGGCTGAGGCGGTCTGGAGTGACACCTCCTGAGGGGATGGGAACACCCGGTTGAGACGTGCCTGCAGTGACACCTCCTGAGAGGATGGGAACAACTGGCTAAGGCGCTCTGCAGTGACACCTCCTGAGAGGAGGGAACCCTGGTTGAGGCGCTCTGCAGTGACACCTCCTGAGAGGAGGGAACCCTGGCTGAGGTGGTCTGCAGTGACACCTCCTAAGACAAGGGAACACCCAGCTGAGGCGCTCTGCAGTGACAGCTCCTGAGAGGAGGGAACCCTGGCTTAGGCACTCTGCAGTGACACCTCCTGAGAGGATGCGAACCCCTGGCTTAGGCAGTCTGCAGTGACACCTCCTGAGAGGGTGGGAACACCCGGCTGAGGCGGTCTGCAGTGACACCTCCTGAGAGGATGGGAACACCCGGCTGAGGCGTTCTGCAGTGACACCTCCTGAGAGGAGGGAACACCCGACTGAGGCGCTCTGCAGTGACACCTCCTGAGAGGAGGGAACCCCTGGCTGAGGCGGTCTATAGTGACACCTCCTGAGAGGATGGGAACACCCGGCTGAGGCGGTCTGCAGTGACACCTTCTGAGACGAGGGAACACCCAGCTGAGGCGCTTTGCAGTGACACCTCCTGAGAGGAGGGAACCCTGGCTGAGGCGCCCTGCAGTGACACCTCCTGAGAGGATGTGAAACCCCGGCTGAGGTGGTCTGCAGTGACACCTCCTGAGAGGGTGGGAACACCCAGCTGAGGCAGTCTGCAGTGACACCTCCTGAGAGGATGGGAACACCCGGCTGAGGCGTTGTGCAGTGACACCTCCTGAGAGGAGGGAACACCCGGCTGAGGCGCTCTGCAGTGGCACCTCCTGAGAGGAGGGAACCCCTGGCTGAGGCGGTCTACAGTGACACCTCCTGAGAGGATGGGAACACCCGGCTGAGGCGGTCTGCAGTGACACCTCCTGAGAAGAGGGAACACCCAGCTGAGGCGTTCTGCCGTGACCTGTCTGAGGCGGCCTGCAGTGACTCCGTTTGAGCGGAGGGAACACCCGCATGAGGCGGTCTGCAGTGACATGGGAACACCCTGCTGAGGCGGTCTGCAGTGACATGGGAACCACCGGCTGAGGCGGTCTGCAGTGACACCTCCTGAGAGGAGGGAACACCCGGCACGGAACACCCAGCTGATGCGGTCTGCAGTGACACCTCCTGCGAGGATGGGAACACCCGGCTGAGGCGGTCTGCAGTGACACGGGAACACCCAGCTGAGGCGGTCTGCAGTGACACCTCCTGAGAGGAGGGAACACCCGGCACGGAACACCCAGCTGATGCGGTCTGCAGTGACACCTCCTGCGAGGATGGGAACACCCGGCTGAGGCGGTCTGCAGTGACACGGGAACACCCAGCTGAGGCAGTCTGCAGTGACACCGCCTGAGAGGAGGGAACACCCGGCTGAGGCGCTCTGCAGTGACACCTCCTGAGAGGATGGGAAAACCCAGCTGAGGCGCTCTGTAGTGACACCTCCTGAGAGGATTGGAACACCCGGCTGAGGCGCTCTGCAGTGACACCTCCTGAGAGGAGGGAACACCCGGCTGAGGCGCTCTGCAGTGACACCTTCTGAGAGGAGGAAACACCTGGTGCAGAACACCCAGCTGAGGCGGTCTGCAGTGACAACTCTTGCAAGGATGGGAACACCCGGCTGCCGCTGTCTGCAGTGACAACTCCTGAGAGGAGGGAACACCCGGTTCAGGCACTCTCCAGTAACACCTCCTGAGAGGAGGGAACACCCGGCTGAGGCGGTCTGCAGTGAAACCTCGGGAGGGGATTGGAACACCCGACTGAGGCGGTCTGCAGTAACACCTCCTGAGGGGATGGGAACACCCGGCTGAGGCAGTCTGCAGTGACACCTCCTGAGAGGATGGGAACACCCGGCTGAGGCGCACTGCAGTGACACCTCCTGAGAGGATTGGAACACCCGGCTGAGGCGCTCGGCAGTGACACGTCCTGAGAGGAGGGACACCCGACTGAGGCGCTCTGCAGTGACACCTCCTGAGAGGAGGGAACACCCGGCACGGAACACCCAGCTGAGGCGGTCTGCAGTGACACCTCCTGTGAGGATGGGAACACCTGGCTGAGGGGGTCTGCTTTGACACCTCCTGAGAGGAGGGAACACCCGCCTGAGGTGTTCTGCAGTGACCCAGCTGAGGCAGTCTGCAGTGACACCTCCTGAGAGGAGGGAACACCCAGCTGAGGTGGTCTGCAGTGACACCTCCTGAGGGGATGGGAACACCCGGCTGAGGCGGTCTGCAGTGACACCTCCTGAGAGGAGGGACACCCAGCTGAGGTGGTCTGCAGTGACACCTCCTGAGGGGATGGGAACACCCAACAGAGGCGCTGTGCAGTGACACCTCCTGAGAGGATCAGAACACCCAGCTGAGGCGCTCTGCAGTGACACCTCCTGAGAGGATGGGAACACCCGGCTGAGGTGCTCTGCAGTGACACCTCCTGAGAGGATGGGAACACCCGGCTGAGGCAGTCCGCAGTGATACCTGCTGAGAGGAGAGGAACACCCAGCTGAGGCAGTCTGCAGTGACACCTCCTGAGAGGAGGGAACACCCAGCTGAGGCAGAACACCCAGCTGAGGCTGTCTGCAGTGACACCTCCTGAGAGGAGAGAACACCCGCCTGAAGCGGTCTGCAGGGACCCGACTGAGGCAGTCGGCAGTGACACCTCCTGAGAGGAGGGAACACCCGGCTGAGGCGGTCTGCAGTGACACCTCCTGAGGGAGGGAACCCATGTCTGAGGTGCTCTGCAGTGACACCTCCTGATGTCGAACGGGAAATCATATTATACCCTCTAAATAGTGTGTATATATATTGGCCTAGGCCAAGTCGCTCTGCGAGGAAATCCGCCAGGCAAGGTCCTGTCCTTAGATCTGTGTAAACTGCCATTTTAGGTTCATCCGCCATTTTAGGTTCTCTCTCTAAAGTCACCCTGTGTTCTAAGATGGTGGACAGTGTCATTCTGGATGTAACATGGCCGTCTTGACCTCTGTGTACAAGTTAATATGTAAACTTCCTGCAGTCCAAATGTTAGGGTCATGTACTAAGACCTTGTTCTTCGTTGACCTGTGTATAAAGGATTACCTGTACCAACGAGACTAATCCATGAACGTATATTGTGTACAATACTGTTTTTTATGTGAACACTTGTTTGACTATATTGTTTAAGATATATGTGAAAGATCAATGTGAAATCCAAATACACACTGTTGCTATTGTAACTTGTTTGCAAATATGTTAAGGGTAACCCCTAAATGTATAGCTGCATAAATTAGGGCACGAACTCGGCATGAACTTCTAGCCCATGGAAATGGTTAACCTGCAAGTGCGTTGAACATCAGATAACATACTGAATAAAAGGCACGACTATTCTGATGTACAGCCCCACTCACTACGCACACCGAACAGGGCTGGTTCTCGCTGTGTCATACTGGGGGACCTGAGAGCTATCTGTTGCTTTGTTCTTTGAAACTGTTCAGTTATAGAATAAAGATCTCTGTATCTTTCTTTGTAACCTGCGTTTGGTGAATTTCCTTTTCGTGTACTCAGCCTCGATATATTCGTTTTGCTTTCACAGATGGCGCCCGAATAGGGACCCTCGAGATTGATGCCAGCTCATTGAAGGTTGACGCTGCTATCGGACCGGGATCGGATGGTATTAAATAAAGGGGCCCCTTTCTGAATGAGACGCGACACCTCAACAGCGCTGCACGGCCCAATCCCTGGATGGTGAGCACGCGGTCCGAGTCGGCATCTCGACAAGGGTCCACATATCGAGGCGGGCGGATTTGCCATATTAGAGAAAAAACTTTGAAATCCAATCGGACCTCCTTAGACTTGATCAGGTGAGTCGTGACCCGATTCTTAAGTATCCTGATAATTTGTTTTGGAGCATTGCACTTGCAAGTACAATTATTGACCAGGTAACACCAGTGTTCTGATATGCCTGGGAAATTGTCTGCCTACTTTAGGGCATTATTCCACAGTGGAAGACAATCTTTGGAATGTAGTCGTCCGGCGCCACAGGAGGGGTCGCCGGCTTGTACTATGTACTGTAAGCATGGCATTGGTAGTATAGTGTTTAATGATATTTGGCACAGACAAACTAGACATGCTTCCCAACTTCAGTGGCCAATCAATGGTAGTTTTGAGATCCCTCGCATAGAATACTTAGAATCTATACTACTAAAGAAAAAGGTTAGACCTGCAGCATTTGACGTATTACAAAATTGGAAGAAAGAAGCTTTACAGCAGCTTAAGAGTAGAGAAAAACATGCGCTTCGTCATAAGGCGAACGCGAAAAAGCGTTGTTATATGACCAAGATAAACAGTCTGAGTCGACTAGGAATATGGATAGGGCTTTCTCACTTGGTATCCAGAAAATCTATCCCTCTAAAGACTTTCATGTTTCTGACGAACATATTGACAAATTGTTAAATGAATGAAGGCCTGGTGCCACTGCGCCACCTCCGTATGTTCCTCTTCCTGCTGCTTTGCCTCTTCCTGCCGTTATTCCTCCTCCTGCTCCTATCGTTACTCCCGTCGTTCCTCTTCCTCCAGTCGCTGGTCCTCCTTTTGTTGCTGCTCCTCCGCCTGCTCCTCGACCTGCTCCTCCGCTCTTTCCTGTTGTACCAGTGATAAGAACCCCATTGAACATGCCTGCTCTCCCTCTTCCAAGTGGTCCAGCACCGCTTGTAGTAGATCAGGGAGCGGGATTGAGGGTTGTTACTCGCAATACTGTACCTCCAGAAAAGAAACGTGAATTGATTGCAATGTCTAAGTATTGTATGGAGAGGGATGATCAAGCTAATGTTTTTGCCACACTTTCCAATATGGACAATTTTCATGAGAAAAATGTTTTCATTGAAGGATTAGGGATCCATTTGTGTGTAATGTGGGACAGATTAGATAATACAGATCTCCCACAAGGGTTGAGGGATCTGAACACTTTAGCGTTTTCTAGAGACACTACGGAGAAAGTACAAGAGCATCTTGAGAGGATATATGGGTATAGAAAGGAGTTGGAAAGATTACAGAATGAGGATGAAGATTAAGATAGTATGTATGTGCAGAAACGGTTCTTTCCTTGTCGTAAATTGATATCTGAGGAAATGCGAATTTGCACGAAAGACGCGATTAGATGGATCACAGACATGTCGATAACTCCTTTTAAAGTATGTGACACATATAGTCAGTATACGCCAGAAATGCAGAGGAAAGTGATACAGGTAATGTTAGAATACCTACAGGAGGAGTGTGTAAAAAGAAAGATTTGTTGTCCCGCAGAGGTATTGAGTATTTACAAGAGAGCTTTTCACTTGACACTTCTTGAGCTGCTTTAGCGCTCGATTTGGCTCTGTCGCTTAGTGTCGCACTATGTGTCGCAGTTCGTTCACGTCTCGTTCTCAAGACAGGAAGTAAACACCATTAGACAATCTATTCCTGACTTTAGGAAAAACCTGACAGGGTCCTATAAAGAAATAGAGTCTGTTTTGCAATCCTCAATATTCACTTTAAGTGATATTGATTTGTTATTTCTCGTACTCCTGCCCGTAGATTTGTGGAAACTGGTCAGGACTATAGATGATGTAGCATGGTTAGGGGATACATGGACTAACATAATTAGACTCGATGGAGAAAGGCCAGCTGGTGAAAGACCGCCTCAGGTGATACTAACTTTAACTGATAGAATAGTTGCGAAATTGAAAACTATGATTCCCGAAAAGAGAATTATTTGGGACAAGCTTACTGCCGGTGTCCAAGGGAAGTCTGAGGGTGCTACCGAATTCTTTAATCAGTTCGAACAAGTATTCTCGGATTTCAGTGGACAAGATTTTAGCACAGAGTCCCGGAAAATATTATTTGTAGACAAATTTGTGCGTGGATTGTTGCCAGACACCCAGTCGCAAATTATGTCTTCTGAGAGCACTTGGCAAGCGAAGTCTCAATCAGAAGTACTGCACATGGCTCAGTACTATGAGAATCGTGTCAATAATGAAAAAGAAAGAGTTGAAAAGAGAAAAGGCGATTTGAAGACAAAAGTATTATTACAGCAAATTGTTAGAGGCCCTAGAGGGGGTAATTCTCAGGTTGAAGGCCAGTATGTTTTACAAGGAAATGTGCCCTTGGGTCCTGTAAACATTAACTATTGTGCCTATTGTAGGCAAGAGGGTCATTGGCGTGTACAATGCCTGGTTCTTCGACAGAAGTCAAATAACACATATGGGAACATGGGTAGACGACACAGAGGTAGGCTGAGTGTAGGGGGCCCTAGTAGAGGTCAGTTATCACAAGATTCACAGCAACCTTTTTCACAGGATAATCAGGGACCAAGTGTGGATACTAGCAACATATTTGACTATCCTTCTGCTGCTTACCTCTCTGAATAACTTCCTTTTGACAATATTCTGTTTCGATAGGATTGCCCAAAGCAGGGTTTGGAATCTACGCCTATTCCCGTTAATCAGAAAGGTCCCTATGTTGAAATGCTACTGGGAAATAGGAAACATCTATTCTTGATAGATACAGGGGCACAGACGTGTACCATTGATCATTCTCGGGTTCCAAACATTCCACTGTCTTGGCAAACCAATGTTTCTGTAGGGTTTTCTACACACCAGTTGTATGTCCGGTTTCTTTGCCGGTACCTATGTTTTTGGGTTCGTTTACGGACCATTGTCCATTCCTTCTGACTTTGAATTGTGGAGAGAATTTGCTGGGGTTGAAGTTGTTGAAGGAATTAAATGTGGTAATTCATTGTTCCTCCGATGGAGTGCTTTTGACGATTTCGCCACAGCAACTTTCTGTCTCCCAATTCTTGACTAGACCTTTGCCACCGGAATTTAGTGCTGTTCCGGAGTGTTTATGGGCAGTTGATGACAATGATGTCAATGTTTTACAAATTTAGCCTGTCAAGATTGTTTTGAAACATGGAGTGAAGCTACCGCGCATTCCGCAGTATAAGATTTCAGCTGATGGTGAGCAAGCTTTGAAATGCATTGTCTCTGATTTTGTACATCGAGGGGTGATTGTGGAAAATGCAGGTAGTTTATGCAATAGTCCGATTTTGCCCGTGTACAAAAAAGGTGATAATGCAATTCCTTTTTGTTTCATAATTGATTTACGTGCCATCAATAAGATCGTCGCTCCACAATTTCCAATTGTGCCTGATGTGACGATGATATTGACTATGATTTCCGCCTCAGCTACTCAGTTTAGTGTTGTGGATCTAAAGAATGCTTTCTTTAGTATTCCTATACACAAGAACAGTAGATATTTGTTCGCGTTCACCATAGGGGGGCGATCCTTCACATTTACCCGCGCACCACAGGGTTACACAGAAAGTCCTAGCATCTACAGTGGGGCTCTGAAAGAACTCGATACCCTTGAGTTGCCCTCTACTTGTACACTGCTTCAATATGTTGATGACTTGCTTTTAGCTGCCGACTCAGAAAGCGCTTGTAAGGAGGGCACTTTGTTTTTGCTTATTCACCTGGCTAAACATGGACATAAAGCTTTGCTTAAGAAATGTCAATATTGTTGTCAGGAGGTCACCTATTTAGGCTATCTCCTGTCAAAGGAGGGAAGAAGATTGACACCTGAACGGATAAAACTAATTTCTAGCATGTCTGTCCCAAATACACAGAAAGAAGTTAGAGCCTTCATAGGAATGGCTTCTTACTGTAGGCAGTGGATCCCCAATTTCTCGTTAACGATTAAGCCGATGTTGGCTCTGACGAAGAAGGGCATTTCTTTGGCATTGCCGTGGAACATGGAGCACCAGCATGCATTTGATTTGCTCAAGACTGCACTGTGCTCGGCACCGGTTTTGGGCACACCAAATTATGAAAAGGCCTTTGTGTTGTTTGTGCATGAATGTGATGGATGTGCTTTGGCTGTGTTAACGCAGGAACATGGAGGGAAGAATAGGCCATGCAGTTACTTTTCTTCTGCCCTTGATCCTGTAGCATGCGCTTTGCCAAGATGTTTGCGAGCTGTCGCTGCTACTGTTGTATCTGTAAAACAGAGTGAGGGAATGGTCATAGGCCATGCTTTAACCCTGATGGTAACTCACTCTGTAGATGTTCTACTGAATAGAACTCAAACACAACACTCACCTCTGCACGGTTGACAAGATATGAATTGATCTTGTTTGCACCACACATACAAATTAAGAGGTGTTGTGTTCTTAATCCAGCTGAACTCTTACCTTTCCCGCAAGGTATTGCTTGCAGTGACGAAGAATCACATGACTGTCTTCACACTACCGAACAAGAGACAAAGGGTAGAATTGATCTAAAAGATACTCCTTTGAACAATCCGCAAGAGGAGCTGTTTTGCAATGGCTCCTGCTTCAAACTTCCGGATGGTACATCCACAGCTGCTTATGCAATCACTACATTGAGCACGGTCGTGGAACCAAGAGAATCATACATAACTCTGCGCAGGCCGCAGAGATTGTAGCATTGACCCGAGCTTGCAAACTTTCCGAAGGCTTACCATGAATATATACACTGACACTCAGTATGCCTTTGGGGTGGTTCACAACTTTGGGAGACTTAGGTCAGAAAGAGGGTTCTTAACTTCACATGGTACAAAGATCCAGCATGGCTCCTTGATAGTACGGCTACTTTCAGCGCTTGCACTCCCTACTCAGTTAGCTATTGTAAAATGCGCAGCGCATCAAAAGATTGTAGATGATATAGGAAAAGGGAATGCTTTTGCTGACCAGATAGCTAAACAGACTGCCAGCGATCTCTCTTTAGATATATATACTTCATGGGAAGCCACAAATGCCTGTACTATGGATGAGAGTATGGATTCTGTAAGGGATATCCAAGCCGATGCCACATTGGAAGAGTCTAAAAAGAGGGCTGAGGGCTTGGGGAAACTTGATCATGATGGGTGTTGGGTGGACAGAGGTGAAGGAAAATGGCTACTTCCCGATGCGTACATCATGATGATGGTCGTCACGGTTCATGGCCCTACACATATATGTGCCTGCAAGATTACAAAAATGCTGGAAAATGTATGGGTGAATGACAACATCTCTAAGGTAGCTGAACGTTTTGTCCAAAATTGCATGATCTGTTTACAGCATAATGTGGAAAGGGAACATCAACTCCTAGGGGAAGTTTTGGTCCACCTTCTGTCCCCTTCGAGGTTATACACTTTGATTTTATTGAAATGGAACGATGTAATAACTTGAAATATGTGTTAGTTGTCATTTGTGCTTTTAGCAAATGGGTTGAGGCTTTTCCTGTTAAAGACGCTACAGTCATGACTACTGCAAAGATAATGTTAAAGGAATATTTTCCTAGGTTCGGGCTACCAAGAGTCATCTGGTCGGACAATGGTCCACATTTTTTCGCTGCTGTAATTCTGCAGATATGCGTGGGATTACAGATCGATAAACGGTTCCATTCAGCCAGACATGCTCAGAGTGCCGGACTAGTAGAAAGACATAACAGCATCATCAAAAACACCAGCACCAAATTAAAATGGCCGGACGCCTTACTGATCGTGTTGTTATCCAAGCGTACGACCCCTCAAACTAAGACTGGGATCTCTCCCTTTGAGGTCGTTATGGGGAGGCCTGCTAATATCTGGAACCTTCCGAAAAATCGTTCACTGCAAAATGTGGAAAATGTACTTCTTTCAGATTACTGTAGCCAGTTGACTAAAAACTTGTATTTGATTTATCACCAGGTGTGAGAGGCTTTACCTGTACGATACGAGGGCCCCAGTCACAGCATACGGCCCAGTGACTGGGTTCTCATAAAAGCATTTGACCGATAGTCTTGCCTTGCACCTTGGTGGCAGGGCCACTTCCAGGTCCTGCTGGTCACGCAAACACCGGTGGAGGTGTCGGGCAGGAAAAATTGAATCCACACGACCCACACCAAGAAGATTCCACACCCAGTGCCATATGATACAGAAGCAGTGGCGGCTGCTATCATGGGGCGGCCGGGCGCGGCCCCCCCCAGAAAAGAAAAAGGAAGCTAAAAGAGATTCAATCAGAGAACTTCTCCGATTGAATCTCTTTTAGCTTAGAAAATGCCTGCATTTCCTTTGCCAACAGCGCGGGGGCGCTGTGGCAAGGTAATCATGTATCAGGGCCGGGCCCGGCTTTAACAGCGGGGCGCGTCCCAATTTAGTTTATTTTTTTCCACAGTAGAGTGCGTGGAGCTCCTAGCCCCACGCACTCTACGTAGCCCCTTTAATTGGAAGCCTGGCGGGGCGCTTCAGGGCTGGCCCCGCCAGTATAAAATGTGCGTAAACAGCGCACTTAAATTCAGATTCCCTCCCCTGCCATGGATACAGTAATGTCATTGGCTGGCAAACAGCCAATGACATTACTGTATGATGACTCACTGGCGGCGCAGGGTGTGTACGTGCGCCTGCGCCGCCTTCACACGTCTGTTTCTCTTTCTTTTCTTCACGGTGCAGTGGGTGCACATCAAACACGACTACGAGTGCTGCTGCAGCGGCGCCGTGGTAAGTACCATGATCCGGCCGGGCCATCCCCATGTTTGTTTTACTTTTTCTTTCTGTTTGGGACCGGGGACTCGGGAGTGTTACTTACACTCCCCTCCCCGGGCCCAAACTATGTGGTCCACCACGGCCCCAGGCCCAGTCAACACTGAACGACGTGTAGGCCTTGGCCTACACGTCGTTCAGTGTTGCTGCCGAGCTGCGAGCCTTGGTGGTAGCGGGCCGCCCGGCCCGCTACCACCAAGGCGAGGGCCGCTGCCCTGGGCCTATTTGTTTTAACCCCGGTCCGTGCCCCATGCCGGACCGGTGCGCAAGGCCCAGGGCAGGCACTGGCCGTGCGCTGCTGCTGCCCACTCAGGCAGCCGCGGCCTGCGACCATGCATCTGCTAATTGTGCCGTTTTATATTTTCGCCATTTTCTGAAAATAAATGCTGAAAATATAAAACGGCACAAATAGCAGATACGTGGTGGCGGGCCGCGGCTGGCTACAACACAACTTCCAAGAGAGTCTGGAGAGCAGAGCATTACGTGCCGAGGTTATTTGGTGCATTTAAATGCGATGCTGTACAAGCACCTGGACCTAAGTTACCCCCTAAGAGCAGTGACCACCGAATTCATGTTACTGTAATGCACAGGTTACCCGACGCACACGATTTTGGATTGTGGTAGTTGTCTTTTAGGCAAGATGGGAGAGAGAGAAGTTACTATAATACTCAGTTTGCTCAACCTATTTCTATGAGGGCTTATAGATATGTCAAATTTGTTTATGATTTGTGTACTTTTTAAGTCATTTCTTTGAAACAGAGTGTATTGCTAAGCCAAACATTACACCACTTCACCATTTAACTAAAGTTTGTTATCCTGGATAAATTGTTTTTATCTCACTGTGACATCACTTATAAGTTTTCACATTTTTCACAGCTTTAAAACATTTTTTATCCCTTTACAAAGGGGGCAGATGTAATTAGCACTTTGGGCCTGTTTCTGTATCCCTACAGTCCCCCCCCCAGCTCTTGACCTCTTATGTCTGCACTCACCCCTGCACTTGCCACTTTTACCTACTGTTTTATTTATCTAATTTATTTTTTACTGTTGATCCTATATGTATCGCACTGCCCCCTACCCCACCACCCCGCACTTTCCCTATCCCACCTCCCCTGCAACTGCGCGATCTTAATGTCACCTGGCCTAGTAAGATCGTTGTCTGTCTTCCCTCTGTTCCCCCTCCCTTGCCTCGTCGCGCTTTGAAACACTTGTGTATAGGCATGTTATAAATGCCATATCATATCATAGGGACAAAATGGTCTGTGAGACCGCCGCTTAGAATTGCGTTATTGTGGCACTGCCACTCCCTCAGTGTCACATCACTTGATTTGATAGGCAGATATAGACCCGCCAGTCGGTGTACCGCAGATGCTCGTATAGCAGACTGACTGCAGCAGAACTAACATTCACATCCCTTGTTGCTGCCAGTCAGAGAAGTTGCTCGGACCCCCCAGAGTCCTGCCACCCAGAAGAATGAGGGAATCACTGTACCATGTCATGCTATGCTATTGAGTCTTCAAAAGCACTCCTGCTGTGTATACGGTTTCTTGGAGCTTGTGGCTCTGCAAGAGGCGGGGTAACCGACTAACATTGGAACATATGTAGCAGATCAAGGTTGCTGTTGCAACGTTGACATGTGCAGAGCTGAAAAGATAGGGCACTCTGTGTTGTGCAGGTGTTAGATATTTTGTGAGTTGTCTGGAGCAGCGGTTTATGCATGCTCCGGGCTGCTAATGTAAATCGTTGGTGTGATTATCTGTCGTATGTCAGTGTGGTGTTTAAGGAGTGTGAACCACCATTAGAATGTAAAACCTAATGCTTTTGTCATATCTCGGTGGGTTTTTGGACAGTAAATTGCACATTTTGGAGCCCATTTTCCCAAAAATGTCCCCCCCTTGGGTGTTGTGGCCTCACGCGCTGCGCGTGCTCGCTCAAAAATTCGCCCAGGGAAATGTACGCCCCACCAGCTTTCAAACTCACCAGCCGCCACTGTACAGAAGAAACAGAACCCCTCATCAGTACTGCAATCAACGATCCCGAAGCAGTAAACAGCATCGAGAGTGCGTCGGAGACTCTCATTGAGCCCATGAGGTCTGGGGAAACAGCCATTTTGCCTCCACACTCTCCAATAGTTTTGTCTCCGGAAGCTGTTGTTCCGGATCTTGCATCCTCTCTTGTTACATCGCTTCCAACAGGAAGTGATGACACGTTGTTCTCAGATCACTCAGTACCAGGAAGCACGAGGTACGATCTGCGACCTAGGAAATAGACCTACTGCACGGTTTGGCTGTGCGACCGAGGAAAATCATCAAGGGCTTGCCTTTTTGGCCCGATCTATTATTTACACGGGGATTCTGTTGGCTAGGGTTTGTGGAAGGACTAAGAAGACGCTCGGCCCAGAGGTCGCCAGCTAAAAAACACTGGTGTGTTCGTTTGAAGATTATAATGCCTGCCACCGCTACCACACGTACAGGACTGATAAGTGAACGTGTGACCAGCTATGAAAAAGGACAGTCTGCAAAATGGGCCCCGAATACGTATTGCTGTTTGCTGATAATGTTAATTGGTTTTATAATAGTCATTGTTTTAGGCTTCTGGTATCTAGAGGAAGTACATCCGCTCGAGAATTTGTTACCGACTGAAAATGTACCTACTGTTTCTACTCCTTTTGTGCATCTGCAGACCCGATCTTCTAGGGATTCTCAGCACAGACAGAGATATCACAATAATACGCTATTACTCATCATGAATGCTACCCATGCCATCTTTAATAAGTCCAACTGTTGGGTTTGCTCGCATTTACCGTAACATGGGGATAAGGGGCTAGGTTGGTATATTCATCCTTTACCCTTGACAATTGCATGTTATGCTTCTCTTAGAGCACTATTCTTTGGTCGCTGGAACGATACCATCTCAGGGAACTTCGATGGGACTAATTTGACTCAGTTTGAAAAACGCGTTTTGACTCCCTTAGGATGCTCGCTTTTTGCAAATAAGAGTAAGCTTAACGTTGCTTCTATTCAGCCTTCTGATAGACTGTCTCGTCCTTTCCAATCTCTGATTTCTTTTAAAATGGCTCCTATAGGCAATAAGGATGCCACGCCTCCTTCTTACACTGTTAACCATAGCCCCGAATCAGTTTCTTTCTGCAGAGAGGGGAATGGTACTCAGTCGATGGGTGATTTTAAAGGTTGGGCCAACATTGCGAATTTGACTGGGGAAGACAGACCTTTGTATGTAGGTGAACCTGTCTACTTTGTTTGCGGTAATGTAGCATTTCCATGGTTACCCAGGGATTGGCACAGAACTTGTTAATTAGGGATCCTGTTACCCGGGGTATTCATAGCCAGCACTGTAGAGGTTTCAAAGTCTCGTCCACGGCGGGACGAGAATGGTGACACTCCAGCACAAGTTCTGGGGGACGTCGGAAAATCTTTTGTGCCATTTTGGGGACAAATAATGAACTCTGAGGATATCAGGAAAGTAGCGAGAGTACTGGAGAGAACCATCAACCGGATCACTGACATACTCTATAATATGACTCTAGAACAGAAAGCAATAAGGTTAGTAGCACTTCAGAACCGGATGGCATTAGATGTCATTTTTGCTGAACGTGGAGGGGTATGTAAATTAGTGGGGTCCACTTGCTGTGTTTTCGTGGCAGATTCTGTCATGATCTCTGCTTCCAAAAGATCAGGACTTGCCCGACTCCCTTGGAAGCAGACCCATAACCCCGGTTCCGAATGCCAGCCAGTCCCAATTGGGACCTTTTGGACCCTGTCCTGGCGCCAGTGGCACCAGGCTCATAAAGATGCCCAGCCCCAACGCTGGAAGCGCCGGGCTCATAATGCTTGGGTGGACTTACCTGCAGCAGACCATGCTGCTTACTTACCTGCCAGTTGAACCCCTGATCATCTTCTGTTTGGGACTACTTTTCCTGTTGGGTGGGGCAGGAGCCACTCCCTAGGTTCAGAACACTGGAACTCTTCTGGAAAGCAGGAACTCTTTTCTTACCTAGGCGTGGCTGTGGAAGGAGACACCTAAGCACTACAGGAGTCTACTTAAACCACACCCGATGGATGAATCTTGCTTTGCGTTATTCTGCATTCTCTGCAGCAGAACGCTCATCGTGTCTTCTGCTTCTGATCCTGGGCCTAAGGGAACAAAGGCTTACCATCCTGGAATCCAGTCTTCAGCAGCACCTGTAAAGACAAAGAAAGAACAGGTTAGCACTACGGTCTTCAGTGGCAGCGCATCTCTTACCTGGTCCATCGGCTGTCACCAACGCCTCGCGCTGCATTCCGGCATCTGAAAGACAAAGGCTTACCTACTCTTCGCATGCTCCGGAGGTCTTCGCACTGCATTCCGGCATCTGAAAGACAAAAGCTTACCAGCTCTTCGCACGCTCCGGAGGCCTTCAGCGCTGCATCCCGCATCTGAAAGACAAAAGAAGGTGCGTTTAAAGACATTGGGCAACTTTATTACTCACGTGCCATTACTCCTTCCCACGCCGAATCCAGTGGGTATTCCAGCACCCTTCAGCTTCTCTAAAGCTCCGAACTGGTACCTGCAAGATAAAAGGGACAGTCAGTGCGCATCGTGAAGCAGGCTACAAGCGCTTACTTACGTGCTTCCAGGCGCTTCTATTCGTCACGCGGGTTCGATCCTCAACTCTCATCAGCCCGCCATCCGCCATCGCCGGAACCCTGCAAAACAAGAGATATCATTACAAAAGACTTTTAAGACATTTGAAGTGCCCAGAACTTACCGTTCGTGCAGTTAACGACGGACAGCAGTCCTCTGAGGTCAAGTGGCCTGCACCCTTATCCAGTGAAGAAACTGGTTACGGCACCCTGCCCCGAGGCAGATGGAGAGCTTGGCGTTCACTTACCTAAGACATATTACTCTTCGAGTCAGACATACAGTGCACAGAGGTCCAGCCCAAAGAGCCAACCGTGTGTTACACATCACCTTTGAAGATACGGCATTCACCCAGTCAAGACCGGCGCCTCTGCGGGAATCAGGTGAGCGTTACAGAACGCAAAGCCAATCGCAAAACTCCCACCCAGGCGCTATGGAAACCTCGGATACCGACCAGCTAGCCCAGTTACTTGGGGAACTAAGAGCAGAAGTGCATGCAGCCCGTCAGGAAACTAATGCTCTAAGAAGGGAACTGATTATTTCCAAGGAGCGAACAGACGATCTCGCTAGACAATTGCTACAGTCACAAGCCGGACAAACTCCGTTACCCGCATCAGGGGCAAATCTTCCTTCAACATCCTCTACGAACCCAGTGCAGATCAACCTACCTGGGAATGTACCTCTGGCTCCGCCCGAACGATTTTCTGGTGACCCAAAGAGGTTTGCAGTATTTATTAATTAATCAGGGCCGGTTGCACTTCTTATGCCGGCCAGCAGCCTTTCCAACTGATCAAGCTAAGGTAGCTTTCGTGCTTTCGTACCTTAGTGGCAATGCGGCAGACTGGTCGATCCCTCTAGTTAATCAAGATGATCCGGTTCGCCATGATTTTCAAGCTTTTAAGCTCAGTATGGAAAAACTGTTTGCAAGACATTCACAGGGGCAGGCCTTGGACAATGAGCTCCTTTCATTGCAACAGGGTAATCAAGACCTTTTGGCTTATATTGCGTCTTTCAACAGACTGATAGTGGAAACTCGATGGCCTGAGGACAAAAGGATTACGCTGTTTTATAGAGGTCTACGTGGAGAGCTCAAAGATGTGTTAGCCCAAGTAGTGAATCCCCCGCAAGACTGTTCGGACTATATTGACTTAGTCGTTCAAATTGACCACAGACTGCAGAACAGGAAGGCTGATCGTTCCAAGTTTGATGCTCGAGTATTTTCCAAACCACCGACTCCTACCAAAGGAGTAGACTCCGGGGAACCCATGCAAATAGGGGGCCTGAAAGGACCACTAACACAAAAGGAGCGGGAAAGGAGAAAACAGCTGCAATTATGCCTCTATTGCGGAAACTCGGGGCACTTTCTTCGAGACTGTCCGGTGAAACCAGCCAAGAAGGCAGTAGGAGCTGCAGTTACCAGGGTCACAAACTCTGAGCAATGAAACAACCTCGCCCGACAAGAATAGAGGTCCTCTTGCCGAGCGTTAAAACCAGTTCCGTGACCTCGCATTTCGTGATACCTATGGTCCTCATTAGCCCTGAACATCCGGATCGATTACATGCGATTGAAGCTTACGTCGACAGCGGTGCCATCGGCATATATGTGGATCATGAAATGGTTTTGAGGATTAATCTGACACTTTGTCCAAAGGCTGTAAAGGACGTCATTACTACGGTGGATGGTACGGAAATAGCCTCCGGACCAGTAACGCATACCACCCAAGAAGTGACGCTAGTAAGTCAAGATGGACACCATGAGAAGATCGTGTTCGATGTGATCAAGGCCCCTCAGTTCCAGATTATTCTAGGAATTCCTTGGTTAGAGAAGCACAATCCTCAGATCGATTGGCGAGCAAGAACGGTTCAGTTTCCAGAATGTGTCTCTACTTGTCACCCTCGACCTGGTGTTGCACTGGCAGCAATTTCCTCAGAGGCACCCCAGTTACCTCCTGAATACCTAGAATTCCAAGATGTTTTCCGGAAGGATCAGGCTAACTCTCTACCTCCTCATAGGTCTTATGACTGCCAGATAGACCTGATACCTGGATCTACTCCTCCTTGTAGTAGAATTTATGCCCTCACCGAGCCTGAGAATCTTCACCTCCGACAATACCTGGATCAATACCTAGCGAATGGGTTTATTCGTCCTTCCAAGTCCCCTGCTTCCTCAGTTTTGTTCTTCATTCCAAAAAAAGAAGGGGACCTTAGAACTTGTATAGATTATCGCGCCCTGAACCAGATCACCGTTAAGAATAGATATCCGTTACCTTTGATCCCTGAACTCCTGGACCAAGTCAGAAAAGCATGCATATATACAAAGCTGGATCTTAGAGGAGCCTACCACTTGGTACGAGTAAAAGAGGGCGATGAATGGAAGACGGCCTTCCGCACCAAGTATGGGCTATTTGAATATCAGGTCATGCCCTTCGGACTTTGCAATGCCCCGGCCGCCTTTCAATATTTTATGAACGATGTCCTCAGCGAGCTCATAGATGTGTGTGTTGTTGTTTACATTGACGACATCCTCGTTTATTCTTCATCGGAAACTGAACATCGGAAACACGTGAAAATGGTCCTCGAGAGATTGCGTCAACACAAACTTTTCGCTAAGTTGGAAAAATGTGTTTTCAACGTGACTGAAGTTGAATTCTTGGGATTCATATTATCACCTAGCGGAGTGCGTATGGATTCAAAGAAGGTCGATGCAATTCTCAAATGGCCATCGCCATCCTCCGTAAAAGGTGTTCAAAGCATGTTAGGCTTTGCTAACTTTTACCGCAGGTTTATCCCCGAATTCTCTCGAATAGTCCAGCCCATCACCGCCTTGTGAAAGAAAAACAAACGTTTTGAATGGTCTACCGAGGCGGAACAAGCTTTCCAGAATTTGAAGACTAGATTTATCTCTGCACCGATCTTAAAACATCCTCGCCCAGAACTCCCCTACATCGTTGAAACTGATGCTTCGAGCCTTGCCATGGGGGCAGTTCTATCACAAAAGGACCCAGTAACCAATCAGTTGCATCCCGTGGCATTTTGGTCCCGCAAATTCTCGCCTCCTGAAATCAATTACACTATTACTGATAAGGAACTTCTAGCTATCAAGTCCGCCTTTAAGGCTTGGCGTCATTATCTTCTGGGGGCCCGACACACCGTTACTGTGATTACAGATCACCGAAACCTGCAATATTTGAAAACCGCAAAAGCTCAATCCTCTAGGGAACTCCGTTGGGCACTATTCTTTGCCGAGTTTGACTTCATAATTACCTATCGACCTGGTACAAAAAACGGTAAAGCTGATGCCCTTTCTCGGATGGGAGTGGAAGAACATTTGATCAATCCTAAACCTGTACCTATCATTCCCGAACAAAGAATTCTAGGTGTAATCGCCACACAATCCATAGAGGAAGTTAAGGATAAAGCCAGGCTACTGGTAACTCCAGCAGACATACAGAATTGGCATCTGCAGGGAAAGGACTTTACGGTGAAGGACAACCTATTATATTTCCAAGAACGGTTATACCTGCCCAACACAGATTTACAGAAAAAGGTAATCTCTTGTTATCACGATTCTTTAATGGAAGGACATCCCGGTATGACCAAGACCTCAGAAAAGATCAAGCGCTACTTCTGGTGGCCGTCTTGGAAAAAAGATATCAGAAACTTTATAATGTCCTGTGGAGTATGCGCCCAAAACAAGAGTCAAAAGGAAAAACCAGCCGGCCTCTTACGCCCTATTGACATCCCTCCTCCCCCCCTGGCATACGCTTTCTATGGACTTCATCACCGATCTACCTCCATGCTCCGGATACAATACGATCCTGGTAATCGTGGACCTATTCTCCAGATGGCGCATTTCATTCCACTCAAAGGCTTACCAACAGCAGCAACTCTGGCCCGAGAATTTCTCGAAAACATTGTCCGACTGCACGGTTTTCCTTCAGTTCTAATTTCGGATCGAGGTAGTCAATTTATTTCTCATTTTTGGCGAAGTTGCTGTCGGTCGGCTCAAATTGATGTGAGACTTTCGACCAGCCACCACCCTCAAACCGACGGACAAACCGAGAGGACCAATGAAACTCTGGAACAGTATTTGCGCTGCATGCTACAACAAACTGAAAAAACTTGCAAAGATATCCTTTGGATAGCCCAATATGCCTACAATAACTCTGTCCACTCGGGAACTGGGAAGACCCCGTTTTTTCTTTTATACGGTAGTCACCCTCGAACCTCGGAGTTGGATCCACTCCAAGATCTTGGAACACCAGCAGTAGACCACCTGCATTCTACAATCACCCAAGCCTTTAAGGAAGCCGTTTCTCACCTTCAAAGGGCTAAAGAACAATACAAGAAAGGAGCAGACCAACATCGGAAGGAAGCCCCCCAATATCAAGTAGGAGATCAAGTCTGGTTATCCACCAAATATCTACCTCTAAAAGGACCACGCACATTCAACCCAAGATACCTTGGTCCCTATTCCATCACTACCATAGTAAATCCAGTAGCGGTCAAGTTGGACTTGCCCCCTCACATGAAGATACATCCGGTCTTCCACGTCTCTCTATTAAAACCCGTGCAACCTCAAACCTGACTAACTACATCTCCAAAACCTATTCTAGTTGATGGAGAACTCGAGTTTGAAGTCAAAAGCATCCTGGATTCCAAGATCTCCAAATCTAAACTATTTTACCTGATTGACTGGAAAGGCTACGGTCCCCAAGAAAGATCCTGGGAACCTGCAGAATATGTCCACGCGCCTCGTCTAATCAAAAGATTTCATCGAACATTTCCTAACAAGCCCAAACCCCCGGAGAAGCCCGGTTTGGGAGGGGCCTTGAGGGGGGGTGCTGTCATGATCTCTGCTTCCAAAAGATCAGGACTTGCCCGACTCCCTTGGGAGCAGACCCATAACCCCGGTTCCGAGTGCCAGCCAGTCCCAATTGGGACCTTTTGGACCCTGTCCTGGCGCCAGTGGCACCAGGCTCATAAAGATGCCCAGTCCCAACGCTGGAAGCGCCGGGCTCATAATGCTTGGGTGGACTTACCTGCAGCAGACCATGCTGTTTACTTACCTGCCAGTTGAACCCCTGATCCTCTTCTGTTTGGGACTACTTTTCCTGTTGGGTGGGGCAGGAGCCACTCCCTAGGTTCAGAACACTGGAACTCTTCTGGAAAGCAGGAACTCTTTTCTTACCTAGGCGTGGCTGTGGAAGGAGACACCTAAGCACTACAGGAGGCTATTTAAACCACAACCGATGGATGAATCTTGCTTTGCGTTATTCTGCATTCTCTGCAGCAGAACGCTCATCGTGTCTTCTGCTTCTGATCCTGGGCCTAAGGGAACAAAGGCTTACCATCCTGGAATCCAGTCTTCAGCAGCACCTGTAAAGACAAAGAAAGAACAGGTTAGCACTACGGTCTTCAGTGGCAGCGCATCTCTTACCTGGTCCATCGGCTGTCACCAACGCCTCGCGCTGCATTCCGGCATCTGAAAGACAAAGGCTTACCTACTCTTCGCATGCTCCGGAGGTCTTCGCACTGCATTCCGGCATCTGAAAGACAAAAGCTTACCAGCTCTTCGCACGCTCCGGAGGCCTTCGGCGCTGCATCCCGCATCTGAAAGACAAAAGAAGGTGCGTTTAAAGACATTGGGCAACTTTATTACTCACGTCCCATTATTCCTTCCCACGCCGAATCCAGTGGGTATTCCAGCACCCTTCAGCTTCTCTAAAGCTCCAAACTGGTACCTGCAAGATAAAAGGGACAGTCAGTGCGCATCGTGAAGCAGGCTACAAGCGCTTACTTATGTGCTTCCAGGCGCTTCTATTCCTCACGCGGGTTCGATCCTTAACTCTCATCAGCCCGCCATCCGCCATCGCCGGAACCCTGCAAAACAAGAGATATCATTACAAAAGACTTTTAAGACATTTGAAGTGCCCAGAACTTACCGTTCGTGCAGTTAACGACGGACAGCAGTCCTCTGAGGTCAAGAGGCCTGCACCCTTATCCAGTGAAGAAACTGGTTACGGCACCCTGCCCCAAGGCAGATGGAGAGCTCGGCGTTCACTTACCTAAGACATATTACTCTTCGAGTCAGACATACAGTGCACAGAGGTCCAGCCCAAAGAGCCAACCGTGTGTTACACATCACCTTTGAAGATACGGCATTCACCCAGTCAAGACCGGCGCCTCTGCGGGAATCAGGTGAGCGTTACAGATTCCTCCCCAACTATCTTCAAGGCAATACAGAATCTGCATGTCCTAAATTCAGAAGTGCATGTTCCCGAGAGAAACTGGGCTCTTAGCGCTTGATCCTGGGGCTTCTTGGAATCTTGGGGTTGGAAGGTACTCTCGGTCTTGCTGATCATTTTGTGAATGTTGTTGTTCCTTTGTTGCTGTATACAGTGTCTTCCTGGTATATGTTCAATGCTAGGGGGATGTTGCACACAGGAGATGGGTACGTTAGGACGCAAGGTATACGCCCCAGACAAAAACTCCAATGAATATGTTCTGAAAGAAATTCTGGTAACTGATCTAATGGCGATTGATATCTCTGATGGTGATTCAGGGTGTGTGGACATTGAGACGTGGAATTGTTTGTAAAGTGATTAGAAGTAGTTTAGCGCTTGGCATGGGCCAAAAGGAGGGTTTGTTGAACGGGAAATCATATTATACCCGCTATATAGTGTTTATATATATTGGCCTAGGCCAAGTCGCTCTGCGAGAAAATCCGCATTGCAAGGTCCTGACCTTAGATCTGTGTAAGCCGCCATTTTAGGTTAATATGCCATTTTAGGTTCTCTCTCTAAAGTCACCCTGTGTTCTAAGATGGTGGACAGTGTTATTCCGAATGTAACATGGCCGTCTTGACCTCTGTGTACAAGTTAATATGTAAACTGCCTGCAGGCCAAATGTTAGGGTCATGTACTGAGACCTTGTTCTTCGTTGACCTGTGTATAAAGGATTACCTGTAGCAACGAGACTAGTCCATGAACGTATATTGTGTACAATACTGTTCGAGAATTTTATGTGAACACTTGTTTGACTATATTGTTTAACATATATGTGAAAGATCAATGTGAAATCCAGACACACTGTTGCTATTGTAACTTGTTTGCGAATATGTTAAGGATAACCCCTAAATGTATAGCTGCATAAATTAGGGCACGAACTCGGCATGAACCTCTAGCCCATGGAAATGGTTAACCTGTAAGAGGGTTGAACATCAGATAACATACTGAATAAAAGGAACGACTACTCTGATGTACAGCCACACTCACTACACACACCGAACAGGGCTGGTTCTCGCTGGTTCTCGCTGTGTCGTACTGGGGGGCCTGATAGCTATCTGTTGCTTTGTTCTTTGAAACTGTTCAGTTATAGAATAAAGATCTCTGTATCTTTCTTTGTAACCCGTGTTTGGTGTATTTGGTGTATTTCCTTTTGGGGTATTCAGCCTCGATATCTTCTTTTTGCTTTCACACTGAGAGGAGGAAATCCCCGGCTGAGGAGGTCTGCAGTGACACCTCCTGAGGGGATGGGAACACCCGGCTGAGGCGGTCTGCAGTAACACCTCCTGAGGGGATGGGAACACCCGGCTGAGGCGGTCTGCAGTGATGCCTCCTGAGAGGAGGGAACACCCGGCTGAGGCAGAACACCCAGCGGAGCCGGTCTGCAGTGACACCTCCTGAGATGAGGGAACACCCAGCTGAGGAGGTCTGCAGTGACACCTCCTGAGAGGAGGGAACGCCCGGCTGAAGCGGTCTGCAGTGCCATTGTCCACTCCGCTGACAAGCACTGCTCCCATGGACACCATGATGGTCTCTGCTCACACTCTATGACACTCGCCAAGTCCTCTAGAGCTGCAGGGCAAATGCCCCCTTGATGGTTCACATGGACAAACACAGCACGCGATTGAGCACTGCCTACACGACAACTAACGCCCTGGCAAACACTGACTGGCACCTTCCAGTTGGATGAATGTGTCCTGTCCCTCTGAGTCTATAGTTCCTACTCAGTGAGATCACCCTGTGTTGCCCTGCACCACTGGGATCTGTGGTAAGAGTGTTCACCACTGATTGCGCCAGTGAAAACTCTGCAAAGCTGGCAACCAATGCCAATGAAGAATTCTAAGCCCCGCAAAGCCGGCAACCAATGCCGATGAAGATGTCGAAGCCCTGCAAAGCCGGCAACCAATGCCGATGAAGAATTCTAAGCCTTGCAAAGCCGGCAACCAATACCGATGAAGATGTCAAAGCCCTGCAAAGCCGGCAACCAATGCCGATGATGATGTCGAAGCCCTGCAAAGCCGGCAACCAATGCCGATGAAGAATTCTAAGCCCTGCAAAGCCGACAACCAATGCCGATAAAGATGTTGAAGCCCTGCAAAGCCGGCAACCAATGCCGATGAAGTTGTCGAAGCCCTGCAAAGCTGGCAACCAATGCCGCTGAAGATGATTCACCAGGGAACTCAGGTGCTACCGTGCCCATGGCACCACAGACACACAAGATGGCATGTGTCCCTGACCCTTGGGAAAGATCCTGGCTGATACCACCGACATCCTGTGCAACTCCTGCACCAATCCCTAAAGATTAACAGCGGTTCCAACAGGATCAGGACTCATCCCAAGTCCGCTGAAATTGCGTCACAAGGAATGCCAGATCCCACGATGGCATAAAATGGGATGAGTCCCAGTTAACCAAGAATCCCAGACGAGTCAGTCGTGAGCTTGTAGAATGTACCCCCACCTTTAAGACATCCTTTGCAGGAGCTTTCACTGGGGCCAAGATCTTTGTCAACACCCTCGGAACCGACCGTAGACTGGGCACTGTCGGTATGCCTCTCTTGGCCAGACCCCCGTCTGCAGTGCAATTCTTTTGAGTCTACGCCAGGATGTTCTGATGGATCCTGAGTGCAGGGGAGGAGCCAGAAAGACTATCTTGTAAACCTGCAGCACCAGTCGACTGGCCCGGGGATTGGCTGACTAAAGTTCCCACATGCCGCAGAAATAACGCAATCGATAATAGCGGCCTCTGCTGGCAATCAGGACTTCTGTCCTTCCTGCTGAGGGTAGAGCTTGGAGGACCTCAGCTCCACCCTCTCCTCCACGTTCCACTACTGCCTGCCTGGGATGAAGGCACAGGCCTGCCAGGCCTGCCAGAGCTGTGAAACCCAGGACAATGATCATGAGACTCTGCTTTGGTCTTGCATCTCAACCTATCGGTGTGCTGCTCCAGCATGAACAACTTGCAACCCTAATTATCTTCTAACAGGTCCCCACCTAACGTGGCTCCTTGAAACGGGAGTTTCAACGCGCTTGCCTTCTGGGAAACACTCTGATATGTAAATGCCACCTGCCAGACTCAACAGCTCCTGTAATCATTGCTGCAGCCTGAACCCCACATAAAGGGAAGGCCCAACACGAACTTTGCTTGAAGACACATGTCTTCCAGAATGGGGGGCACAATCAGCCCCCTCCAGGATTACTGTGTTGAGCCTCAGAGCCCCCCTAGACAGTCTGAGTAGCATAGCACGAATAGGTATTTCTTCTCAGCCAGATGCGCCCCAAGCATAGGACTTTAAGTGGCATCCCTCGCCCAATCCACAGGATCACACAATGCTTCTGCTTCTTCCACATCCACGGGATCACACAATGCTTCTGCTTCTTCCACATCCACAGGATCACACAATGCTTCTGCTTCTTCCACATCCACGGAGGATACAATGCTTCTGCTTCTTCCACATCCACAGGATCACACAATGCTTCTGCTTCTTCCACATCCACGGGATCACACAATGCTTCTGCTTCTTCCACATCCACGGGATCACACAATGCTTCTGCTTCTTCTACATCCACAGGATCACACAATGCTTCTGCTTCTTCCACATCCACGGAGGATACAATGCTTCTGCTTCTTCCACATCCACGGGATCACACAATGCTTCTGCTTCTTCCACATCCACGGGATCACACAATGCTTCTGCTTCTTCCACATCCACAGGATCACACAATGCTTCTGCTTCTTCCACATCCACGGGATCACACAATGCTTCTGCTTCTTCCACATCCACGGGATCACACAATGCTTCTGCTTCTTCCACATCCACGGGATCACACAATGCTCCTGCTTCTTCCACATCCACGGGATCACACAATGCTTCTGCTTCTTCCACATCCACGGGATCACACAATGCTTCTGCTTCTTCCACATCCACAGGATCACACAATGCTTCTGCTTCTTCCACATCCACAGGATCACACAATGCTTCTGCTTCTTCCACATCCACAGGATCACACAATGCTTCTGCTTCTTCCACATCCACAGGATCACACGATGCTTCTGCTTCTTCCACATCCACGGAGGATCTACCTACCAAGCTGGCCAAAATGAGGGCAATGCCCGCAATACCCCGCAAGGGCATGTCCTCCCCTTTCAAAGTTTGGACATACCCCCCAGCCACGGTCCTTCCATTCTGACAACACCTTGGGGTCATTATGAGTTGGGAGGTAAGGGATTACCGGCACCGGTAAGGAGACCGGTGCCGGTAATCCCCTACCGCCCAATTCCGAGGTCCCTAAGCGGGAACCGTAAGGGACATGTGGCTGGACCACGCGTCCTTTACCGTTCCCGATAAGGGACCAGGGTGCTAATAACGGGCTTGCTATTCGCAAGCCCGTTATTAGCGCCCTCCCCATTCCCATTGAGCCCTATGGGGGCTCAAATGGGAATGGGGAATGGTTTGTTCAATGGGGACTTACCGGTCCCTCCAGGGTTGGAATGGACCGGTAAGTCCCCATTGAACAAGACCGGTGCCGGACCCGGTATAGGAGGTAGCCATGGCACAAATAATGAGCCCTTTGTCTCTTATATCAGGTATAAGGAGCAACCCCAATGTGGGAGACATCTGGAA
The DNA here is from genome assembly GCF_040938575.1 of Ambystoma mexicanum. NCBI lineage: Eukaryota > Metazoa > Chordata > Amphibia > Caudata > Ambystomatidae > Ambystoma > Ambystoma mexicanum. Next base: position 56,382,421 of record NC_090929.1, on the reverse strand, counting down.
CAGTCACACTCAAGTGTCCCGAAACCAGCTTCAGGAGTGCTTCCTACTCCCCCCCCCTCCCCCAGGGCCATGCTGGGGCTCAGAGAGGAACTAGATTCCTCCTAAAAAACCAGCTTCAGGAACGCTTCCTCCCATGTTGAAAAGATAAAAGCAACAAACAACGAGGGACCGCAGGAACCCACTAACTGCAAGCCTAATAGTCCAGCTACAAACTACCCACTCGACAGGGCCGCTTCAAGTAGTGCTTGTTTTCCACCCCTCAAAGCGGGAGGGTAGCTTCGGCTGGGAGGATATCCGAAGGGAACACGTTTGTCTTGTAAGCAGGACAGCACAGAGCAAGAATCCCGGTCCTGCACTTAGAGACTGGTCTCCGGTATTAACCGTGTCATTTAAGAGATTAATTAATTAAACCAGTACCACACAAGTTCCCCTAGCTGTCCTCTCTGGACACATGCAGAGATGGGAGAGTGGTATCATTCATTGGTAAGCTGTACCACTAGTTTGTTGTGCTTTCTACAGCACGCTTTTTCTTTCTCCAGAGCCAACTGCAGAACCAGCAGTGTGGACATTCAAGCCCCGCCCATTTCCCCGATCACGGCCCGGCAGAAGCACGCACAGTGCCTGTGGCTCTGCAGCCTGAACACCACAACGACCTTGCAAACACATGTGTCAGACACAGATCCCAGCCCAGGGTTGTGAAGACAGAGTGGGAAATAGGGACAGTTAAATCATCCCTGTGGCCCATGAAGTCCTGACAGCTTGATGTTTCCTGTATACATTGTATGAGTGTATACCTCTGTATTGAATTGCAATGATATGTGGCTATGTGTTTTGATATAACCAACAAGTGGTTTTAAAAACTTAAAAACGTGTGTGTTAGGCCCGGCGGGGCCTCCGTAATAAAGACAGGCACACCGAGAGTAGGAGACACGTCTTCTTTTATTCGGATACACTTTCTAACTGCCCGCAGGCACTCCTTCCTCCCAACGTCACGCGTCACGTGGCCGGACCACGTGACTCGACCTGTGTCTCTTAAAGAGACAGCTCAGTGTAACATCACCCCCGGACAAATGTCCTTACAACAACAACATTAACATTCTTCAACTAGGCGCATCGGTTTCTTCACGACCCGATGGGGTCGACCGTTGGCGGCTTCTCCTGGATCATCTTCTAGCTCTTGCACTCTCCTCACTCCTGGGCGAGCCAAAAATCTCGGTGGTGACCACAGCGAGTCTCTCGGGTCCGTTGGTATTGGTTCCGGATCTGGGGGATCTCGCTCCTGCTGGCCCTGACCGGTGGTGAGTTTGAACTGTGAGCAGTTCCGAGTTATTTCCCGTTCTTCGTTTTCAGCTGTTACCATGGTTCCTTTGGTGGCCGTCACGAGAAGCGGCTGTGGGGAGAACCTTGGGTCAGTCTTTCTGATCATCGTCTGTTGGACCAGTACTTCGTCTCCCACCTGGATCTCTTTCGGGCGAGCCCCTCTTTTTTCATCTGTTCGGATGCGGGCCCGTTCCTTCCGTTCCGCATCTCGCGTTAGGACTTCCGGATCTGCTTCCGGCTTGTTGTTGGGGTGTCTTATGATGCGAGTGCGAACTTGGTATTTTACCATCATCTCAGCCGGCGTCCTGTTTGTGGCCTCGTGCGGCGTGTTTCGATAGTCCCGAAGCATTCTGCACAGAGCCTGGTGAGGGTCAACATTTTCTAGTCTGGCTCTTTGTAAGGTCTTCTTGATCGATGACATGAATCTTTCGGCCATCCCGTTGGCTTGTGGCCACCTTGGTGTTATCTTCTGGTGTCTGAAGCCCAGGTGCTTGGCGAAAGTTGCGAAGTCGTGACCGCAGAACGGCGGGCCGTTATCCGACTTGATAACTTCTGGTATGCCCCACTCACTCACGACCTCGTCGAAGACAGCTGCTATGTGGGCGAAGGCTGTTGACGGTGACTTTTTCACAATTGGGAAGCGAGAGTGCTCGTCAATGAACAGTAGTAGGTATTCGCCGGACTCGAGGGGCCCATAAAAGTCTATTGCCACTCTTTCCCATGAGTGATCGGGGATCTGCAGTGACTGTAGTGGTGCGGGGGCTTCGGCCCTAGCTGTGCATTGACATGCCATGCAGTTTCGTACCCATCGATCCACTAGAGCGTCAAGAAATGGGAACCATACATGGCACCGAAGTTGCCGTTTCGTGTTGTCTGCCCCGCGATGGCCTTCATGGGCTGTCTTTATGATGTCCGATCGTAGGGCTGCTGGGATTATTATTCTGCACCCTCGAAGGAGTATGGACTTGTCCTTGACGGCTAGTTCGGTATGAACTTTTGCCAACCTTTCCAGTTCATCTCGATTCGCGTCCGGATGTTCCGTTAGAAGTTTCCTGTATGACTTCCATCTGTTGTGTTCTGTGAGGTTGATAGCCAAAGCTATGGATGGGTCAGCAGCTGACGCCTCAGCGACTGTCTCGAGTGAAATTGCCGGGGGAAGTGCGTTTGTGGTGACATAGCTGATGTATTCTACATCTCCCTTTCGCTGTGTGGCTTTTCCTGTGGGGTGTCTCGACAAGTAGTCCGCTGGGTTGTGTTCCCCCCCCGGACGATGAATGATGTGATAGTCATATTCTTGCAGGCGGATACCCCACCGTTCAATTCGTGGCGGCATCTTCGTTCGAGGGTTGCCGAACAGTGATAGGAGGGCTTGATGGTCCGTTATTAGAGTAAACTTTTTTCCTATGACAAAGTTGTGGAAATGTTCGCATGCCCAGACTGCTGCTAGGCTTTCCTTTTCTGCCTGCGAATATGCGGACTCAGGTTTCGAGAGGGCTCTGCTGGCGTAGGCCACCACATGTCTCGGGTGGGTGTCTGTACCGTTTGTTTGGGCGAGGATGGCACCCAGCCCGACTGGACTTGCATCGACCACGATTTCAGTGTGCCAGGTGGGGTCGAAGTAGGCAAGTTTCCTGGCTTCTGCTAGGTGTTGCTTGATGGAGTCGAACGCATCTTGGCAATCAGCCGTCCAGGCGAAGAGCATCTCTTTTTGAAGGAGTTTCCTGAGCGGTTCCGTGATTGTGGCATAATGGGGTATGTATCTCGCGCAGTAACCTGCCATCCCCAGAAACGATCGCACGTCCGCTATTTGCCTTGGTTCTTGTAGGCCGAAGATTGTCGCCACCTTGTCGGGATCTGGTGTCATTCCATCTGCGGAGAATATGTGGCCAAAGAACTTCAGCTTGGTCTTACTGAATCGACATTTGTCGACATTGAGTGTGAGTCCAGCGTCTTGAATGGCTTTGCAGGTGGCGCGGAGAGCTACATCGTGTTCCTCCTTTGACTTGCCAAATACCAGGATGTCGTCGCTGTAGTTAAGTGCTCCTCTGATTGGGCGAATGATTTGCCTGATGGTTTCGTGGAAAATCTCCGCGGCAGATGAAATGCCAAAGTTGAGGCGCTTGTACCGGAATAAACCATCGTGTGTGGCGAATGTTGTTATGCCTCTAGATTCTGGATGAAGTACCAGTTGGTGGTAACCCTGGTTAAGGTCTAGTTTTGAGAAAAGGGTGGACTTGTTTATCTGGACGATCATGTCCTCGATTCGGGGGCCGGGGTGTCGCTCACGCTGGATTGCGGTGTTGGCGACGCGCATGTCGACGCAGAGTCTGAGCTGTCCCCCTTCTTTTGGCACTATGACTAGTGGGGAGACCCACGGGGTCGGGCCCACTGCTGGTTCAATTATGTCATTTTCTAGGAGCTGTTGGAGTTCAGCTGACACGGCGGCTTGGAGGTGGAACCCGACTCTCCTCGGGTGCTGGGGAACTGGGCGAACTGCGGGATCAATGTGCAGTTTAACTGAGGGTCCTTTCAATTTTCCTAGGCCCTTGCAGATGAGGGGGAATTCCTTCACGATGGCGTCTTTTGATATCACGTCCATCTCTCTGGGTTCCGCTTGGATATTTGCCACGCTCTCTTTCGCTACTTGAGTTGGTTCTGATGAGTGGATCATGTCCCCATCTCGGACGTGTATGTCTATGAGTCCCAGGGAGGAGGCCGTCCTGTAGCTGAGGAGGCACCTTCCTTTCGTTGGGCTGCGAATTACGTGTATGCTTGTCATCGTGGCATGGTTGCCGTGAACGAGGTGGCGGGCGAAGAAACCAATTGATTGTAGTGGAGTGTCGGCGCCCCATTGATATATCTTGGACTCAGACGGCACTAAGGTGGGTTTCTTGGGAATCTGGTGGAACTCCTTTTCTCCCATTATGTTGACCGTTGCTCCTGAGTCAACCAGGAAACAGAATTGGTGGCCTCCTATTTCCATTGGTATCTTGGGTGCCTCGCGTGCTTGTCCTTCATCCATGATGAGGTTAACGTATTCATCTTGTCGATAGTGATCAAACTGATACTCTTCCTCTTCGGGGTGCTGTTGGTGTTGGTCCACCTCATAGTGAGATATGGGCGCTGGGGGCCCGTCGTATTCATCTCTAATGCGGGATATCTGTTCATACTGTCCGTCGCCTTGGGGTTCTTCCGAAGGGTAGACGTCTTCAACTACTCTGACATACCTTCTCGGGTTTTGTTGAAACGGGCGCGACGGATAGCCTTGGCTTTGGGGATTCCTGTAAGGTATTTTGAACTGTGGGGCGACCGGCGGTCTTTGGGTTGGGAATGGTTTGCCCTCTCTGCAGACTGATTGGAAGTGTCCCTCTCTCCCGCAGTTGCCGCATTTCTGGGACAATGCGGGGCATGTCCCTGCATGGGGATACGGCATTCCACAACGGTAACACTGGCGTTGCATTCTCGGAACAGTTGAGTAGGTGAGGTTGGGTCCTCTCTCTGTTGTCCTGGCATTATTGGCCTGCATGGCCGCGATCACCTCGTTGTTATCATGCTTGGAGGGGGTGGTGCCAGTTATTTGCGTCACTTGCTTTTCGACTCTCTCGAGGATCCTTGCCATCTGGCTGACTTCATCAATCGTGACGGGGGATTTTAAGAGTTGCTTCTTTAGCGTTTGAGATACGCACCCTTCAATCACTCGCAATCTAATGGCTTCATCTAGGGAGAATGCGTGGAACTGGCAGTTCGCACCTTTTATTCGTAGGCGGGTGATAAACTCGTCGACCGTTTCATCTGCCCTCTGTTTGCACTGATTGAAAATTTATCTTTCATAATCCCTGTTGGGTTCAATCACCAGTCTTTTGTTCAGTGCTGCAATAAGGGCTGGGAAGTCTGCTTGCTCTGCCTGCGGGATGGTGTTCAGAAGTATTTTAATGTCATTCCCTGCGAGGTTCAGAAACATGCTGCGTAGTCTTGGGGATTTCTCTTCACCCGCGGCGTCAATGAAGGTGTTGAAATCTTCCAGCCACTCGACCCACCTTGGGCCTTTGTCCGCCTGTGGCATCATGGAGAAGGGGGGTGGCATGCGCCATGCTGTGGTTGCTGTGTTCCCCGCTGGGGCGGGGGGACCCGGGGCCTGCTGATCTTGGGGTGCGCTCATAGTAGCGGTGAGCGGTGCCGTTCACTTGCGTGTGTCTGTCCCTGAGGGGGACTGTTGCCCTGGTGGCAGGTGCTGAGGGCTAGCGGGCAGCGCAGGGTGACACCCACCTTTCACCGGGGTCCTGGTGGTGGTCTCCGGAGCCTGTATGGTTTGGCGGGCGGGTGGACGTACCCTCGACGTCGGTCTCTGGCTGTGGGTGGCCGGGCCTGGGTCAGGCGTGCTGGTGGGTGCCTGGGCTTGGGCCTGCTGCTGGGTTGGGCCTGGGATCAGGTTTGACGCTGGAGCCCCCGTGGAGCTGGGCCTGGGGTCAGGCTTGTCTCTGTAGCATGCGTGGGGAGTTCGTTTTTAATATATATAAAAAATTTTATTTTTTTTTTTTTTGTGGACCGCGCACGCGCCCTTCCTGCGTGTCGTGGGAACCTCGGAGGGGTGGGTTGCTGGTGGGCCGGGATCGGCGTATCGTAGGAGCCGGAGTGGAGGAGGAGGCGAGCGCTCGCAGGTTGAGCCTGTCGGCACCCGACGTGCACTGCGGAGCTCGGATGGCACCGTGGGCGGCGAGGAGGAGGAGGAGGAGGAGGACTCGGCGGCCCTGGAAGACGCCTCGTCGCCAGTTGTTAGGCCCGGCGGGGCCTCCGTAATAAAGACAGGCACACCGAGAGTAGGAGACACGTCTTCTTTTATTCGGATACACTTTCTAACTGCCCGCAGGCACTCCTTCCTCCCAACGTCACGCGTCACGTGGCCGGACCACGTGACTCGACCTGTGTCTCTTAAAGAGACAGCTCAGTGTAACAGTGTGCTCTGATGAAATAATAAAATGTTGATGTGTTGAAATATGAAACATCTTTGTTGACCAGCATGTGTAGAACTCATGTTTGCTTTAGAGGTTGTTCACAAGGGTCCTGTGTTTGGAGGTTAGGGTACACATGTTTTTAGTTATTCATCGTGTCTTCCTTTTGTTGATTGTATATTCTGGTTCCCCATTTAGTGGCAGCGATCATCACCACACAGTGAGGAAGCCCTTGTATGGACATGATGTTGAGTTCCTTTTTGTAACCTGTTTGATGTAGGTGCACATGTTGTGTGCTGCAATGTATTTTCAGTTAGGGTGGTAGGTAGGGTGATTGTTTAAGCGTCTATTCTTAGCACAACTTTCTCAAATCAGTGGTAAACCTGATTGCATTGACAAACCATGCAAGAGTGGGAATTTGAGGCTTTCAAAGTGCACTTTGAACCAACCAAAGCGTGGAGCAGAGGAGCAACTCCTTAGGGAGCCAAGCACCAGAGGAGAGCGACTCACCAGCACAGACAATGAACAGCAGGGTGAAAACCGCATGACACCTAAGCCCAGAGCTTTTCTTGTACCTACATTTTGCTTCAGTCCAATTTTAGTTTTAGCTATTAGGTTGTGCTTGTAAGCCAAAAGTATTGCACTCGAGTAAAGCTAGGAAGGAGAGGATATCTAAGGAGAAAAACTCAATATGAAGGTGTGGTTTAGTTATTTACCAACCTATTGACTACTTATGGCCATTTTGGTCCCCATGGTCATTGCCACCCACTACTGGCTTCTCCCTCACTGCCCAAAACACATCCTCCTTGGATGATTCTCAGATAGCTCTATCAAGCAGTAACGTCAAACTTTGGCCTGTCAGTGTTATTTCTAAGTAGGCAGCTGAGAGTTCAGAGTTAATGGCTTAATTGCAAATACAGGTTTAATAAAAATGTCTTCAATAAGTAGTGTGCCTTCAACCACTTGATTTATATTTGTTCCTTGCACTGAAGTCCTGCCTAAACAAACACTGACAAAGTCAACCGTTTTGGCTTTTGTATAGGTACTAGACAGGCATATGCCAGACACATATATGCCTAGATAATCACATCATATATACCGTAATTAGCTCCCTGGTCCCTTTGCGGGTTGGTTTTTAACGCCTGCAAAAAGCAGGCGTTAAATTCTCCAACCCGCAAAGGGACCTCGTAGTAAGGCGGTAAGGGTTTACCGGTACCGGTAAAATACCGGTACCGGTAAACCCTTACCACCTACCGTATAATGAGGCCCACTGTAATTTAAAATTAACATCATAGATGGATTAATTTCCTGTATTTTTACTTACTTACAATGTAATGTATAGAGTCCTACGCAGTTCTCCTTTTATTGACAATCAAATTATGTTTAAACTATATTTGTAATTGTGTTGTGATTTTTAGGTAACACTAGTAAACGTGTTGTAAGATATGAGCGTCAATCAGTAGCTTTCTTAATTTGCATGCACAGTTGTATGACATATTTCTATTTATGAATGTATTGTTTTGATATTTCTGTCGTGCCATTAGGTTATTATTGCAGCCCACGTCTAGTCTGGCCACAAGGCAAAAGATCCATTGAACATTGCAAAGCAATGGGCATGGTCCTCCCTGCCCCGCTCTGTCTCGCCCCAAACCTCCCTCTGCTCCCATCCCTCCCTCCATCCCACTCCCTCCTCTTTGGGTACAGTCAGAGTACCACTAGTTCTTTTTTTCCACTTCCACCACTGAGCACATGCACCCACTAAGGTGCATCTCCACAACATGCAATTGACTAAACCCGATGGAGCGGGACCAGATGACCCCACCCATTCGAGTGGGCATAGAACCTTATGGAGCAAGGACAAGCATGACCCAGCCGCTGTCCCAGTCACATGCCACCCCCTCGGCCCACATGGAGCAGCAAAAACAAAACACAGACCAAGCAGGGCACCCAAATAACCTACTCAGTATGGCAGTGCTACCCAATGATGCACAACAAATCAAAACTATTGTGCCAGTCACACCCATGCAGAGCCAACCACACCAGAACCCATGCCAGGATTGTGGATGAGACCCTATGCCAATATCCTGAATGAGACCCCATGGTAAGATCCTGGACAAGCCCCCACACTAAGATCCTGGATGAGCCCCCACGCCAAGATCCTGGATGAGACCCTACGCCAATATCCTGGATGAGACACTATGCCAAGATCCTGGGTGAGCCCATGGCAAAATCCTGGAAGAGCCCCCATGCCAAGATCATGGATGAGACCCTATGCCAAAATCCTGGATGAGACCATATGGCAAAATCCTGGATGAGACCCCATGCCAAGATCATGGATGAGACCCTATGCCAAAATCCTGGATGAGACCATATGGCAAAATCCTGGATGAGACCCCATGCCAAGATCCTGGATGAGACATTATGCCAAGATCCTGGATGAGTCCCCATGCCAAGATCCTGGACGAGCCCCCACAGCAAGATCATGGATGACACCCCACTCCAAGATCCTGGATGAGACCCCACTCCAAGATCCTGGACGAGACCCTTTGCCAAGATCCTGGATGAGACTCCACTGCAAGATCCTGGATGAGCCCCCATGCCAAGATCCTGGAGGAGCATCTATGCTAAGATCCTGGTTGAGCCCCCACACCAAGATCCTGGAGGAGACCCCACTCCAAGATCCTGGATGAGACCCTATGCCAAGATCCTGGATGAGCCCCAACGTCAAGATCCTGGATGAGACCCCACTCCAAGATCCTGGATGAGACCCCATAACAAGATCCTGGACAGGCCCCCATGCCAAGATCCTGGATGAGCTCCCATACCAAGATCCTGGATGAGACCCTATTCCAAGATCCTGGATGAGACACTATGGGCCTCATTCCGAGGCTGGCGCTATCCATGGAGTAAATAGCACCATGGTAAGCAACCATGGAGCTATTTACTCCATGGAAATCCGGCATGGTGAATGGAGTAATTATCGGTCCATTCCAAGGTTGGAGGGACCGGTAATTCCCCATTCACCATACCGGTTCCCCATCCCCATTCCTGCCCCCATAGGGCTCAATGGGAATGGGGAAGGAGTAAATTACGGCACCGTAAATTACGGTGCCGTAATTTACTCCAAGGTCCCTTTGCGGGTTGGATTTTTAACGCCTGCTAAAAGCAGGCGTTAAATGCCAACCCGCAAAAGGGAACTCGGAATATGGTGGTAAGTGTTAACGGTCACCGTTGCCATTAACGGTGACCGTTAACCCTTACCTCCAGCCTCGGAATGAGGCCCTATGCAAAGATCCTGGATGAGATCGTATGCCAAGACCCTGGACGTGTCTCAACATCAAGATCCTGTATGAGAGCACACGCCAAGATCCTGGATAAGTCCCCTTGCTGGCGTACCAAAGTCACTGTGCAGTACCTGTAATAGGACAGGGATGCACAGAATGCCTACATATAAACATTGCTACCACTGGTAGTGTCCCATACCCTAGATGTGCCCCTCAGCTGGCCCGAGAGCCCCACTTACCCCAGGCTCGGGCCAGTTCCCTATCCTGGGTATGAGGCCTGAAGACCGTATCACGCAGTGCCTGCACCATTAAGGGCTGAGTGGGGGAAACATTTTTAACCGTGCTCCCTTGCCCAGCAGTGAACCTGGTAGTACCAGCCAGTCTAGTTATTGTACCTCCTAGGAGGGGGCATTTTTAATTGCAACAAGGTTCCTGTCGTGTCTCATATGCTTTGTATAGTCCATTTGTGGAAGGTACGGCCTCACAGGTTCAGGCACTGCCCCTTCTCTTTTCCCCTTTGATGCTGGCTTTCCTGTGACCACAGGAAGTCCCAGTACTCAAAAGCAATTTCAAAAATGAATAAATGCTGCACAGCTGCTGAAATGAGATTTCAAGGTTCTTACTTTCTTTTCTTTTGTGCAGCTTAAGAGAGTGAAACCGGCCTCAGTGGATCTTGCTGTTCACATGGGCACTGCCACTGAAATATTGATCCAGCTTGGCTGAAATTCTCTGGTATAAAAAAGACATGTGGATTCTATAGGTGGTCCCTACAGAAAAGGTGTGAGCAAGACAGTGACTGCGGGCACATCCTCTCAATGTGTACAGTATGATAGAAGGTTGCTGGGTATTATGTGATTCTAGAAAGGCAGCGGCGGTGGGCAAAGCCTTTCAATGTGCACCGTGTGGTAGAAGGTTGATGGGTATTATGTGATTCTAGAGGACAGTGGCTGCGGGCACAGGGTCTCAATGGATACTGTAAAATTCAATGTTGAACGGCATTATGCATTTCTAATGTGAAGGCATCATGAGTCAGACACAGACAACCGGTTCAAGTTTTCTCAACCAAATTCTATTTAACTTAAAATGCAGGATGGAATAATGCCTAACTTGCCCTGTGCTAGGTGGGATTTCCCTACCTAAAGGAAATTAAGGATAGTCTACTTCAGCAAGTCCAAGGGCCTCTTTACGAGTTTGGAGGTAGCCATGGTGCTATTAGCTCCATGGCGGCCTCCAAAATCGGTCCGGGTTCCTTGAATGAGGAACCGGTAATTCCTCATTCAAAATACCCATCCCCATTCGAGCCCCCATAGGGCTCAATGGGAATGGAGAGGGAGCTAATTAGCTCCCTTGTACTTTAGCGGCTCCCGCTGGTAAAGCCAGCCGCCCTTAGCGGGACCCGCTAAGGGACCTCGGAATGCGGTAGTAAGGGGTTAACCCCTTACCGCCGCACTCGGAATGAGGCCCCAAGTCTTTGTCCACAACCTATACTTGCTCTCACAACTCACTGCATACAATGGGCCTCGTCACGAGTTGGGCGCTATCCTCGGTGGTATTACCACCTGGGCTATTAGCGTTACCGCCAAACCCCCCGGCGCTATTAGCAACAGATCGCAGGTTTGGCGGAACAGTAAGTTCCCATTCCTAATTGGGCCCATTCCGGAATTCCCCATTGGGCCCGATTGGGAATTCCCGTGCTATTACCGGCAGCAGTATTACTGCTGGCGGTATTAGCGCCAAAACGCAGCAAAATCACAGCAGATTTGCCCTCAGCTCAGAGCTGGGGGCAGATCCGGCAAGCCTGTGATCTGGCAGACCCTTAAATGCAGTGGTAATAGAGTTACCGCCGCATTTAAGGGTTACCGCCAAACTCATGATGAGGCCAAATGTTTAGGGATGACAGTATCAAAAATGAATAGTGATCAAAGTTAAGTTCAGAACTTCTTCTAGCTCTTTGATTTGTAATCAGCTCCCCTTGCCCAAGCTCAAAGTAGTTCATTAAACACAGGGCTTCCCTTCCCCAAGTTCAAATCTTCCACCTTCCAAACAAAACAATCTAAAATCTTACAGTTTTCAAACAAAAAGCGTTCAAATCTCCAGCTTTCAAACAAACCCTTAACTTTAATATCACAACAAAGTATTTTCACAACATAAGCTTCCTTGTTTCAGTGGCTTTTCCATTCATGGGTACCCAGTTTAGGTGCAGATATCGGACCACACGGTCCACCCATCACATGTCACAAAACCGGTTCCCTTCCTTGACTGCTTCTCCTTGGACACCAGTCCAGTGCTTCTCCTTAGCAGAGAGGTTTGCCTCAGTCTCATGTGTCACTTTCCTGACACTGTTTTATGGCTGGTTTAACCACCTTGCGCTTGTTACACCTTCTTATGTGTCCTTGGCTCTTGCCAATACTTGTTTCCTTATAGTATACAGTTCATTACACGTTCTTGGCTTGGACCAATGCTGAATTCCTCAATCATGCATATGACTCCTTTATATTCCCTTGGCTCTTGCCAATGCTTGTTGGCCTTCTGATAAACAATTATTTGCCCTTTCTTGGCTGTGGCCAATGTTGGGTTTCTCATATCATGCATATACATCTTGGTGCTCCCTTGACTTTGCTAGCACTGGTTTCAGTTCATGCAGTTAATTGTTTCAATGCAATTCAAAACTTTCCTCTCAATACGGTTCACACTCTTCCTTTCACACCTCTCAATATGCCCCAGTGTTTCCAACTTGCTTTAATTTCACCTGTATTCAAAATGCTTTACTTTCAGTTTGTTTGATATTGAAAATACCTTTAATCTGCTTATATTGTGTTCGGTATTTAAAATGCCTTGATTTGTTTTATTTATATCACTGCCTGCCAGCACAGTGTTCCCCCTTCCTGGTTGCACTCACCCGTCGGCCTTATGATATTACAGGTTATTTATAACGCGCTTAATACCCAAAGGTTTCTAAGTGCGGACCCGGGGATCGAACCTGTGTTGCACTGTGTCGTCTTGGAGCTAGCCTCGCTTACAGCTCCTTGCAAGGCTTCCGTCGCCACAGTTTCCTTGTTCACCAGGCGGTTGCTCGCGTCTTCTCCCGGCGGTCTTTTTATGGCTTGCGCACACCCAGCAGAACTTCTTCGGTGAAGCAGGATACTCCCGACCACTTCCCTCGGTCCTTCTGGCCTCCTTCTCACAGCTTGCACCCGCCTCCAGCTCTGTATGCCTTTGCTTCCCTCTGCATACACTCTGCATTGATTCACAGGTTTTGGCGCTCCTCCTGCCATGCTGCCACACTGGAAAGGTCTCCCTGCACACAGCTGACTGTGCTCCCGCAGCTAACTCGGTGGCCAAAGCTGCCTCCGCAGCCACAGCCTACTCTACTGCCACAGTTGACGCTCCCTCTATTTTCATAACAAAAAGGACTTTACCACTCACCAGCAAGCCAGCAATCCTGCCTGACTCTTGTTGTCTTCCTCCTCATTCCAGTGCTTTGCTGGGGTTGATGTACGTTTTATGAAAATGAGGATGTGTTGGTCTAGTTATCCTCTTCTTCGTCCCAGTAACAGTGAGGCCATTTGGGGAATATTGTAGGGGGATCACAAGGAAAGAGCTGACAAAAGCCTATGAAGGCCTAATGGATGGCTCATGGTGACAGGGAAATGGGGGATACCATGTCTCACCTAAGGACATCCTCTCCCCACACGCCAAGTCTCCTCCATCAGGTGATCCTCCCTCGCTTTGCCACCCCCAGGGTCAGGATCCAAAAGTGATGGCCTTTCCCTGACCACCTGAGAAGAGGATCCAGGAGAAAAAAGTGAGGACGCCCTCAGGCTCCTCACACTAGCAAGTCAGTGGCTGGGGCAAAGCCTCTCGATGGGTGCTGTATGATAGAAGGTTTATGGGCATTATGTATTTCTAGAAGGACAGCAGCTACAGTGCAGCCTCTTATTTTGTGCTGTATCAATGTGCATGTGGGATAGAAGGCTGATGGGTATTAGGTGATTCTAGCAAGACAGCAGCCGTGGGCACAGCCTTTCAATGAGCACCGTGTGATAGAAGGTTCATGGGCGTTATGTGATTCCAGAGGCCATCGGCTGCGGGCACAGCCTTTCAGTTTAGGCTATATAGCATAGTCGATGGGTATTATGTCATTCTTGCAAGATAGCAGCTGGCGGAGCAGTCTCTTGCTCTTTTCCTTATGATAGAATGTTGATAGGTATCAAGTCATTATTTACATTGGTACATTTAGGAGAATCCTAACATCTACCATTCAGTAGAGTAACTGACACCCTGTGTTACATTGTGCACTCGCTTCCTAGGGATCTCATAAGGTTCTCATAATGTATGGGAGAGCTTGGTACTCTGTACACCGCTCTTCCTTGTATAAAACAGATGTCACCAGTAGGCAGGAACCGAGCGCACTCACATTGGATGAAAGGGCTCTCACTAGGGTTTACTTCGCAAATTAGGATTCAGGGGCAAAGCAAAGACAAAACAATATGAAGAGGTTGTCTTGGCGTTGGAGTTACCCCACAGTTATCTAGTCCCAGAAGGAGCTTATTGGACCCCCAACAAGCCTCCCCTCTTCAAAACCTAGATAGTTTGCCCCTAGGTCAAAGGCCTGCAAGGTGGGTAGGTGGGATGTGTTGAAGTGATGTGTGTGATCCTGGCCTACTGGAAAGGGGTAGCTGAGAAGGAGACATTTCTAAACAACACTTTGCAATGTGTGAGAAGAAACACCAATTCTGGAATCTAGTCTGAAGGACCTAGACTGAATCCTACTCTACAGGACGGGCGGTTCAAAGTTCAACACTAGCCTTAACCCCATTCTAAAAGACCACAGATCCAAAGTCCATTCTGTGTCAAAACTCTAAGGACCAGAGGGTGAAAGTCCATCCCTATTTAAAAAAAAAACATATTCTAGAGGATCAAGGACCAAAGCCCATCCCTTCACTAAACCCTAGTCTAAAGGACCAGGGTAGACATGTGTGTAGAGGAGTAGCTGCATGTCTCTGCAGGAAAGCCCAACCCCCTACCTCCTATACGTTGGAAGCCTGAGCTCATGCTGTGTTGGACACCAGCAGTTGTGCCAATACCGCAAAGTGTGTTTGAGAGAGGATATCCATTGAGACAACCCTAATGAATGTATTCCCGAAGGGATGACAATTTGGGGGAGGAACTCCCTGAAGGAATATGAGAAGGTGCAAAGAAAAGAAGCCTGTGACATCACAAAGGAGTATGAAGAACAGTGTCCCGGGGTACTGGCTGAAGAAGATGTATAGATCCTGAAGAGACTAATGACGAAGTAAAGAATCAAATCAACTTTTAAATACAAAAAAGAAGATTACACATGCACAAAGTGATGCAGAGAATCAACCCTTCAATAATTGTACAGATGCTGAAACGAAAGTAGATTAAGTCATCATAGAATCTTGCTATACATAGTGAATAGAATCCAGGCGTAGCCGCCATTGTATAGAAGCTGGACAGCGATATCATGAATGTAGTAAGCCAGGACACATGAGGAAGGAATGGAAAACTAGGTCACAGCAAGAATATACAGAATTGCGGAGCAGCGAGATGGGTCTGTCTGGCCTGGAGTCAAGACTGAAGCAGCCATGGTCAGCCATCTATTCTGGAAAGGAACGAAAATGTGAAGAATGAATCATCCCTTGTTAAGGTGCAAAGAAAAAACACCAAGAGTGCCAAGTTTAATTCATTTAGGGCATTTAAAGCCTGTAAAATGGACCAAATCATGGTCTCCTGTTACATGAGCCAATGATGAAAATAGAATTCAAACTTGTGTCCTAGAACACGATAGCGAGTGCCCTCGCTCCTGTGTATTCTCACAGACAAGGATGCTTTGCAAGGCCAGGTTCAAAGACAATCTTCATGGCAGAAGATGAGAGATGCTGGGCTAATTGGGTGGGGTGGTAGTGTGAGGCCCCATCTCCTTGCATCTGGATCTGAGCTTACGTGCTGCTAAGTGTACAAAATATTCCAGACTGGCACAATCATGCCAACCAATTGTAGTGGTCCATATAACAAAGGACCTTATAGTTTGAGAAACAATGAGAAACTGTGTATCTAATATTTCTGAAGATGACATGTTTTAGAGGTAGGCATATGTAGTTCACCTGAGTGGGCAGCCAATCACAATCCTAGTTCCTATAGAATATATATTTAAATGTTCCCCCTTAAGCCAATCCCAATCCCTAGTAGGTCTTTCATAATTGCCACATAGTATGACGTCGCAGCTGACGTATTTTTAATATAAAGTCTATGTTATGTGAAAAGATTGCAGTGAGAAATCAAGTGTACGTCCATTGATGTTTGTTGTAACTCCCTGTTTTAGATAATTGTTAATAAAACAGTACTTTGCCATCTTCCTGAGTTGGTTCGGTTATATGGACTCAGAGTTATTCTGTGTGATCCCATCCATTACATGCACATTCCTAAAGGGCCATAAACTCACATGGTAGCGGTGCGGATGGTTCAAAGATCCAAACACGTTCAGCTCCAGATTTTCGGACGATCGGGCATCCTCTGCCATTAGCAGGAAGATCGCAGAGTTTGCTGGGGAGATCGGCTGAATAAGGAATAAACTTGCAAGAAGAACCGAGATGGTGGGAAAGTCCCCCTTTGAAGAAATCCGTGCCCAGTTTCCACGGGCGCTCAGCGGACGGAAGGTAAAGTGGTTGGATTGGAGCAGGAGTCAATTACAAAGGTCTCAAGATGATTAACGAATGGTGAGTAGACTAAGGGGAATGGCAAATAAGGGGACGGAATTGTGATATTTTGAGTAACAGGGAAATATTGTGAAGATAAAGAGATACTGCCTACTAATCCGGATTCAAGGGAATTAGAAGGAGACATTTCAAACTCCAGTGGGAGTAGATTGAAATATAAAACACATAGGCCCTCATTACGACCCAGGCGGTAAGGGGTTTACGCCGGCGTAAACTTCGCCGACCCTTACCGCCTGAGTACGAGTTCCCTTAGCGCCATGGCGGATTTAACACCTGCTTTTAGCAGGTGTTAAAATCCATGGCGCTAAGGGACCTCGTTGTTAATTACGCCACCGTAATTTACGGTGGCGTAATTAACGCCTTCCCCACTCCCATTATGCCCTATGGGGCAAAAATGGGAATGGGGAAGGGTAAATGGGGATTGGGGACTTACCGCCCCGCCAAGGTCGGAATGGGGCGGTAAGTCCGCCAACCACCATGGCGGAGTTGGCAGCTTAGCGTCATGGACCATGGTGCTAATAGCACCATGGTACTCCGCCAAGGTCGTAATGAGGGCCATAGTCAGGACTGCGTGAGGTAATGTCTCAAACCCTATATAGGGTAAAAAGTAAAGGCGAGAGAAGAGGTGATCACAGTGTTTTAAATGTTGTTTGTTGTGTAAAATATCGAGGAGCGATAGAAATTGTGAACAGTTGAAAAGTAACAGTCAGTAAAGATAAAGTCTGGTAAACCGATTGGCGTCAATCAAAAGACTAGATGGGCCATTGAAACAAGAGGATTGAGCAGCGATTGATGGTGCTTGCTCATATTTGTTGTTGTAAAATGTTGAAAATAGTGATTTAAGCCAAGGTAAAGGGTTTATTTAACGATCTGGTAAGTATTGACAGTGAATTGAGACTCGTCATTAAGGGGGATACTCCTCTTATGCACTTTATGCAAGACATTGCCAAAACACATGCCCAAGCTCAAACAGTATAGTGCAGAAAAGGTAAAGGGCACAGCAGATAAAATGTTCATGCCATGGACACAAGGGGGATTGTTGTCAAGAGTGGTATTGCAACACAGGACTACATACTTGCACACTGCATACACAGAAAAAGAAGTTAGAGAAAAGATTCGCAATTTTAGAGCTTTGGAAAACTTATCAAGAGTAAAGAGAAGGTTCGCCACCTGAGCAGTGAATGCTTAATCATTAGAAGGGGGAAGATGTTGAGCCCCCAGCTCCCCTCAACTTGCCTGAAGTAAAGAGTGTTGCTACGGATGATATAGGAGTGTATCTTTTAAAGGAATTAAAAGCAGCAACAGGGTACAGCAATCCGATATATGAACCCCCCCACTTACAGTAGTGATGATAGTCTGGAAGAGAATAAAAGAAGGGAAGATATTTTTAAAGTCATGCAAGACAAGGAAGGAAGAAGTGAATGGTCGAATTTGTCAAGAGAAATAGAGAAATCAAGAGATGGAAAGGAGAAAAAGATAAGGCTGACGTGGCAGTGCTCATACAAAACAAATGGATGGGAGGACAGATATTACTCAAGATGGATACGAAAAGTATTGAGGAAGTTAGGCAAAGAGAAGATAAGGATGAACAAGAGAGGAGGATAAGGAACGAGAGAAAAGATTGAGAGAGGATGAGCAGAGAAGGAAAAGTAGGGAGCAACGAAAATAGATATATCAGGAGGCACAAGAGACAATTGAAGAACGGCAGACGAACAGAGAAAGTATGACAATAGACAAAAAGCAAAAGGAGAAAGGGACAGAAAGACAATAAAGAGAGAGGAGGAAGAAGCACAACGATTAAGGGAAAAGAGATTACAGAGATGAAGGGAAGAAGATGAAAAAAAAGGGAATGAGTAAGGAGAGGAGAAGAACGAAGGCAAGAGGAAGAAAGATTGGAAGAAATGCAAGAAAGCGAAGGGAAATAAATGAAGAAATAGAACGAAAAAGCAGACAGTGAGGTTTTGATGCAAGTCTTATTCATAAAGAACAAATGAGGCAGAGTCCAGAAATACGATAGGACAGAGTGGAAGAGATTCTTCCAATAAAGGAAGTAACGCCAGCAGTATCTAGAGTAGCGCTAGAAGAAGAAAGCTTTGATGCAGAAAGCATTGGAGAAAGGATCGATAAGATGAGATTGCGAGTATGGAATTTGAGGGAATGATGATCGATCCCCAGTACCTCAATCATGAAGTGAGGAGGGAAACCTGTTCAGTGATGAACGACGGGCATTGTCTTTAAGCAGACTGAACTTAGACATGGGTCATGGGGATGATAGTAACATTTGTTGGGGCCTCGACATGTCAGACGAGGAAAGAGAGTCCTGTCTTGGGGCAGAAGGAGGGAGAGCCTGCACCCCTGAAAGAAGCCCAAAAATGGATAAGGAAGTAAGATGATCGGATCTGGAACTACCTAAAGATAGAACGCCAGATCCCATAGCATATCCTGAGCATCCCCAAGACACGGACATCGCTTTTGGATCCAGTTCCTGGGGGTGGACCAGTGTGGAAGGGTCACCTGAGTGAGAGGTCTTTGGGGAGTGGGAGTGGGACACCGAATGGTGAGACGCGGTATCCCCTTCCCTATAAGATCCTACCAGGTAGGATATTTAGGAACTCTATACCCCCTCCCCCTTTTACAACAGAAACACTTTGTCTGGGACATCCCGCTATCAGAGAAAACAGACTAACACCCAAGCAATATACCTGATGTGTCCCAATACAAAGGTCAGGCGAGGTCAGGCAATTACTATCACACACACACCTGACTTCCATTAAGCTTCGCCACACAGAAAAAAGGCAGACTCGTGAGCACACTCTGATCGAGGCAAAGAACACGAGGAAATAGCAGTTTCGAGACAGACGGCAGCTGAACGAGAAAGGAAAGACACCAAATCAGAAGGGGATTGCAAGGAGGAAAGTTCCCTTGGCCTTTTCGACAAGGATCTGTTACTTTCTGGAAACCTCAAGAATAGAAAGTGTAAGATCAGGAAACCAGGCTGAAGAATGCTGCATTGAGTGTCAGAGATACCCGAGGCCCTCCCGCGTCAATAATCAAGACGAGGAGAAGCATGTGCTGCTGTGGTACTGACCAAAGCAGCGTCAGTGAAATCAATACATCCAGTGAGTTGGAGAGACTGATACCAGACTGGTTTGTGTTGAAGCCAAGGTTGCAAGGAGCAACATTATATGGCCAGCGCTGGAACAACATTGTTAAAACGTGTGTGATAAAAGAAGCAAGTAAGTGAGAAAGAGGTTATATCAAGAAGAGAGCGAGTAATTGTGAGTCCAAGTGATCCTGCAACAGGTTGAGCAAAATCCTGCGCACAGTTGAAAGTCTTCAATTTTTGAAGTAAAGAAAGCTTGGAAAAGTAGATCTAGTTGGCCCGAGCCGGTGGAGGGGGACCCGGGGTGAACAGAAAATCACCTGAGAATTTGTACATGTGAAATCCTAAGAAGAAAGGAATTTTAATGTTTGTCATGTTGCATCAGGCCCTCTGAAATAAAAGACTTTGAATGGCAAAGAGACTTGAGCACAGAAGGCCCTGATGTTGAAGTTTTGAACTGCCTCCTCATGCTAGAGAAGTCAGAGACTGTGCTAAGCTCGAGTGCGCCGCCTTGTCCCGTGCTGAAAACATGGGCAAGGGAAGCCCAGGGCTTGAATGCCCTGACATATCATTTCTTGGACACTTTTCTTTTGCCAGGCTGGGAAGATTTCTGTTGCTGCAGAGTTCGAAGAACACTTTCTACTTTAAGAAAAGACTCTCCTTTGACAGTTATGTTAGATTGTTAGTGTTAGGAACAGCAGTAGGTTTTTGGACACAACAGTGATAGCCTTTTTAGTTTTTGACTTCCTGGCAGTTTCTTTAGTTGCCTTTGAGGCCGGGAAACCCCTCCTAGCTTAAGGCACAGAGAGGCATTTACAAACCCTCTCATTATTAATAAAGGTTTTGATCTGCAAATATATGGCTATTGTGTCTGGGCCTTACTTCTGCACCCTTATGTCTATTACAAGAGATCAGAGGAACAAAGTCCATCCCTCATCAAAACACTAGTCTAAATTCTAAATGGCCAAAGATGCAAGACCGTCCCTAATCTAAGCCCAAATCTAAAGGGCCAGATGATCAAAGTTCATTCCTAGTTTATACTCTACTCTGAAGGGCCAGAGAAACAGCATCTCTTCTAAGCTCTAATCTTAAAGACCAGAGGTTTAAAGTCCATCACAAGTTTAATAGTATATTGTAAAGGACAAAGGCCCAAATACTATCCCTAGTAGGAGCCACTGTCTAAAGGACCAGACCAACAAAGCCCATCCCTATTCTAAGCACTAGTCTAAGGTACCAGAGGAACAAAGCCCATTCCGATTGCCCTATCTCTATCACCCCTTTTTTGGGAAAACTCATGGAGAATCTGGTCATCCCACAACTGACCCGCCACACTGAAGTGGCTGGTTGCCTCCATGACCACCAGTCTGGTTTCAGGGTAGCCAAAAGCACAGAAAGTGCTCTCCTGAACACCCGTGAAGACCTACTCTCTAATCTGGACTCAAACACTCCCTCTGCTCTGATCCTCCTCTATTTCTCGTCTGCCTTTGTCACTGTCAACCACTCTATCCTTACAAACTGTCTCCATGAAACCCTAGGCATCATGGACAGGGCACTGGCGTGGCTTACCTCCTTCCTCTCAAATAGACCCTCCCAAGTACAAATGGGTTATTTTCTCTCCTCCTCCTCACTCTCTACCTGTGGCGTCCCTCGGGGCTCTATCCTATCCTCATGGCTCTTCAACGTATACCTGGCCCCTCTGGCCTACCTAATCTCCACTTTCTTCCCTCGTTTCCAGTGTTAAGCAGACGACACACAGCTCTCTTTCAAGCTGCCATCCTCTACCTCTTCTACTTCCTCTCTCATACTGACTGCCATTCTGGCGTGGTGCTCGGCCAATGATCTCCACCTTAATGTCAGTAAAACAGAGATCCTTCTCATTGGGATGCCTGCTCATTGTCCCCCCTCCGCCATCTCTGGCCAGACTCCTTGAGTCCCCTGACCCCACCAACGTGTGAGGCAAAAAACCTTGGGATCATCTTTGACTCCTCTCTCTCCTTCTATTCACACATCACGGACCTTGCCAAGAAGTCCAACATTCAGCTGCACCTCCTCAGGGGCATTCTCCCTTTCATCACCTTCTCATAGAAGCTTAACATCTCCAGGGCCATGGTTCTCTCTAGGCTAGACTACTGCAACAGCTTCGTCCACAATATTCCTCTTTCCTCCCTTCGCCCCCTTCAACTAATCCAGAAAAGGACTGAGAGACTTATCCTTGGCCTCAAGCCCAGGGACGGCATCTCTCCAGCCCTAAAATCTCTCCACTGGCTCCCAGTGACTGCAAGCATTGGTCGAAGTGAGCGGGAGCAGTTGGGAGAGGTGCTCCTCTACTTTTGTAAATTAAGTTTTACTGTTCCTATACTTTTATTTTAAAAAGAAACCGTTCTGGGATGATTTCATTCTAAAATAACATGTAGGAAGAAATTAAAACTTGCACTTTCAGTGCACTGTACTGAACGTTCCCTTAAAAAGCAGGTGCATGTGTTTGGGAGTTTGTATTGTGTTTGGGAGGGGCTGTGGTGATGGGGTTTGTGTGGAATGGGTGCAACCCAGCAGGGAACATAGTTCCACTACCTCTTTTCATACATTTCGACCACTGACCACAAGGATCAAATTCAAGATACTTTGCATCATCCAAAAGGCCGCCTGGGGCCTGGGACCTCTCTACATCCAGATTTCCCTTCTTAAATACCTCCCGGCCAAAGTCCTTCAGTCATTTGGCTCCAATTCTCTGCAGGTCAAACGTTTCTGCAAGCAGAGAGTGGGTGGCAGATCCCTTTCCTGGGCTGGCTCCTCCTTCTGGAACAGCCTCACCCCCTGCCCCCTCAGACTTGAGCTGCATCTTTTTAAGTTCCGGAAACTTCTCAAGGCTTTCCTTTTCTCCCCCCCACCAGTCCCCTGTTAAATGGGAAATCATATTATACCCTCTAGATCGTGTGTATTTATATATATTGGCCTAGGTCAAGTCGCTCTGCGAGGAAATTCGCGTTGTAAGGTCCTGACCTCAGATCTGTGTAAGCCGCCATTTTAGGTTCATTCGCCATTTTAGATTCTCTCTCTAAAGTCACCCTGGGGCCGATTCATGGAACAAACGTGCGCCGAAAATCTACGCGCAAGCAGGCGCAAGCAGGCGCAAGCGGAAAAAAACAGGCGCACGCGCACGCGTGCGATTCATGGAAGTCCCTGCACGTGTACACCCCTGGATGTGCGCCAAACCCGTGCATGGCGCACAAGTCACTGCAACATCCTGAAAGGCGTGCGCGACACGCACAGCGAAAGCGCACAACCTCGGCGCATACACCAGAAAGTGGGCGGGACATGGGGCGTAACGCGCGGAATGGGGAACAACGCGCGAAAATAAGGGCGTAAC
Organism: Ambystoma mexicanum; assembly: GCF_040938575.1. NCBI lineage: Eukaryota > Metazoa > Chordata > Amphibia > Caudata > Ambystomatidae > Ambystoma > Ambystoma mexicanum. Next base: position 56,359,658 of record NC_090929.1, on the reverse strand, counting down.
TGGGGATGTACTGCAGGGAAGCAGACGGAACGCCCACACGCACTCGAACCACACGTATTCATGGAATCGAATAGGGCAAAGCCACGCACAGCCAAAGACACGAAAAAGCCGAAACACGTCTGCCACAGGAAGGCAGGCGGTAGCGTCCCTGCGCATTACAAAAGTGGCAACCTACAGCAATTGGGCCTGTGCGAGCGGGCTACGTGTATTTCAGGGGTTCGCGTGAACTTTTTCACGCTATCGGGCCTGGGGGAGCGGGCTACGTGTATTTCAGGGGTTCGCGTGAACTTTTTCACGCGATCGGGCCTGGGGGAGCGGGCTACGTGTACTTCAAGGGTTCGCGTGAACTTTTTCACGCGATCGGGCCTGGGGGAGCGGGCTACGTGTACATCAGGGGTTCGCGTGAAATTTTTCACGCGATCGGGCCTGGGGGAGTGGGCTACGTGTACATCAGGGGTTTGCGTGAACTTTTTCACGCGATCGGGCCTGGGGGAGCGGGCTACGTGTACATCAGGGGTTCGCGTGAAGTTTCTCACGCGATCGGGCCTGGGGGAGCGTGTATATCAGGGGTTCGCGTGAAGTTTCTCACGCGATCGGGTCTGGGGAGCGGGCTACGTGTATATCAGGGGTTCGCGTGAAGTTTTTCACACGATCGGGCCTGGGGAAGCGGGGTACCACTCACCGTCTGCCTTGCGTGTAGAAGAACGCCTAGCCAACACCCACTGTGAAATAATAGCGTGTGAACCCCAACGGATGGAAAACACACGCACCGCACGAAAAGCACGTACAGAACAGTGTAAAGGCACGCTGGATCTCCAAGCCCTGCCAGGGCAACGCCCGTGCGCAAAACGTCACAGACGCGCTTACGCTGTAAGGGCCTTTGGTCCAATGAAATCGCGTACGCGTGCTGACGCGCTTACGCGCTAAGGGCCTTTCCTCGATTTTCACGCTGACGTGCAGGATTTTCACGTGCCAAATCACTCCGTATCAAGCTGGCCACGCGAAAACACACGGAAGACCACGCTCCTTCCCAGAAGGCCGAATTACTGCCCCCCAGTGCCCCGAGCAGCCTCCCACGTGCCATCTGCTGCTGCCTGCCTGCCTGTCTGCCTGCTGCCACCGTGCCCTGCCATTTGGTGCCTGCACATCAGCCATCTGCAGGGGTCCAGTTGCTGTGTCCACCCCTGCTGGAACAGAAGTCTCCCGACTCAGATAACATCGCTCCACAGCCCAGCCCCAGGACCCAGTTGCCCACCCACTCCTGCCCCTGGGGTTGCCATGTCGGGCACATCCACATCTGGCACCAGTGGCAACCCCCGGCCAGAGGGGCAGAGGGGCACCAGCTTCACTGCCACCGAAGTTGGTGTCCTGGTGGAGCAAGTCCTGGGGCAGTATGATGCCCTCTTCGGATCGTCCCGCGCCAACAAGGAAGAACGGGAGAGGATCTGGGCCGACTGTGTGGTTGCCATCAACGCGGAGGGGTGGCAACCCGCACCATCCAGAAGGTCAAGAAGCGCTGGGAAGACATGAGGTCCAGGACCCTCATGAAGGCCCGGCGCCTCGTGGAGGGGGGCCGGGGCCGCATGAGTTCCATCCAGATGGGGGTCCTGGAACGCGTACACCCAGCGCTCCACGCCCAGGTCCTTGAGAGGGAGACCCGTCTGGAGTTGAGCGGTAAGTGGCCAAGCATTGCTGTGTGAGACAGGGCATGTTGCAGTGTGCTGGTTGTCTGATACTTGCCTGTATGTGTGACATAGGCCATGTACGCATGTATGTGTGCAGGGACATCATGGTAATGCATATGCGACCAGTAATGTGTGAACCGCACGGTTGTTGCATGTGTTTAAATGCGACATGGGGAGCCCTATGCAGATTGTACACATGAGAGCATGGCAGTCTCTGTTCCTGGACATGGGTGGGGGTGAGGGATGGGTGCTGATGCCAGGTACATATATGGTGTCCATGTCTGTGTGCCTGACCTGCGTGTCTGTGACTTGTGGATGCCATGGATGCATGACACATGTCTGTGACAATGTACAGATTCACTGATGCAGCCTAGTCATCCTTGTATCCACTGTGATTGGGGTGTACGGGGCCAGATGGATGTGACTGAGGTGAAGTGTGTGCATGTGATAGGCATGACCCATGATGCATGTGAGTTCCATTACATTGTATGTTTCGAGAGTCCATTGGACATGTATGGAAATGTCCATGGCATGCACCATGACTGTCACTGTGTGTGTTTTGCCTGGACTGACACATGTGTTGTGGAGGGACATGATGGAAGTGTACTTTGACAGTGGCACTCATCTGCTATTGCTTCCTGTCTAGGGGACCATTGTACAGTACCCTGATGCTTGTGTTCTATGTCTCCCTCTACGCAGCGGCTAGTGAAGAAGAGGGCGGAGACGGCGCTGTGGAGCAAGGCGGCGGGGATGCCCCCACGGCTGCAGCGGAAGGGGTGGGTGAGCCCCCACAGGGGCCTGCTACGGCAGAAGACGGTGAGGAGCCATCCAGGTTGGTGGTTTCCACAGAGGAGGAGGAGGCCGCCACTGAGGCGCACATGGGGCCTGGTGGGGGCATCCCTGCTGGTGCAAGTGGTGCAGTCCAGGGGCAGGGGCAGGAGGCAGCACAGGTCACCGTGGAGGGGCCTGTGCATGTCGCTGTCCCTGACCCTGTGGGTGCACCACCATGCACCAGCAGGGATGCCCCGTCCCAGGCCCGTCCGCAGGTAGAGGGGATGTCCATGTCATCTGACTCCCCTCCACCTGCGGACGAGGGGACCCCTGGCCGTATGGAGAAGGTCCTGATTGGGGTCGCGATGCGCACGGCTGTGATTCGTGATGCTGTGCGTGCTTCCCAGGAGGAGCACGCACGTCATCACGAAGAGCACCGTGCCGACGTGGCCCAATTGGGATCGTCCATGTTCGGGGGTTTCCTGCATGTGTCGGCCAATCTGGCGGCCCTCTCCTCCTCTGTGGAGACTATACGCCAGTCGTTCTCCTTGCCGTCTTCCGGCCCAGATGCCACCAGGGCCCCCTGTGGACCTGCCCTGACCAATGCAGCCAGCTCGGTGGGGATCCCATCCCTGCCACAGTCGGGAGTCAGAGGTCCAGCAGGGGTGGACACCACAGCAACTGTACCCCAGCAGATGGAGGATGTGCCGGCATCATCAGACAGGGCACGTGCACGACGGCGTCGGTGGATTCCATCAGCCTGGATGCCGTCGTGCTGGCAGAGGCAGTGGCGTCGGAGGCAGCAGCGGAGTCAACGTGGGAGGCATCATGGCTCGGGGCCATCAACATCGGAGGGGCAGGCATCGGCCGGAGGGCAGGAGGACCCAGGACGGGAAGTGTCTTCCGTGTGGCAGCGGTTGGGCCAGCATATAGGTGCGGAGTGGCGGCGGGAGGAAGAGGCGCGGCTCACAATGGTCAGGGCGGAGAACTCCATGCGGAGGGCCCTGAGGCGGGCCGAGTGCCTCGAGGCAATCCGCAGGGGGTTGGAGGAGCAGATGGCGTCGTCCCTGCGGACCCTCGGGGCCATGGAACAGGACCGCCTCCGGGACATAGACGAGGAGTTTGATGATGCCCTGGCCCGGAACACCACGGAGTGAGCCGCTGGACTTGCCCGTCGCCTTTGTATATAGTTCTTTAGTTTTAGGTTTCATTTGTTTCTTCTTATGATTTGGAGTCGACGGACACAGCTCCACTTTTTGTATATAGTTGCATTTTAGTTAGGGTTTTTTGTAGGTTTCCTTTGTTCAGTTGGGCTCATGGACCCTTGGATGTTTTGTACATAGTTCTTCATTGGATTGATTTTATTTTTAATGTGACTTTGGACAACTTTTTTTTGGATTTGGATTTGTAGTTTTGATTTTTTTGGACGGACATGCAGCTTATCTTTTTTTCATTGCCATTGTAGTTTGTTTCATTTCATTTGCATTCAATTTTTTTTAATACAATTTTGTTTTCATACTTCACTGTGTGGTATCATCTCATTGGTTTCATGCATGTCATGTTGGGTGTTTTCCCATTCATTTGCAACCATTGTGTGTGACGGACATGGGTTCATTAGCTTCATGAACATTGGGGGTGTAACATGTAATTTCCATTTCCATGTGGGTGAATGGGTTACTTGGTAGGGCCTTTTGGCTGTGGAGGCTGACCATAACGCACATGATTGGGGATTGTGAGGACCTGGGTGCAGGGGGACAAGAGTGGGGGCCTGGTGGAGGGTGCCCCTGGTGACTGGGGGGTGGGGGTGGTGGGAGAGATGGGTGGGGGCCTGGTGGAGGCTGCCCCTAGTGGCTGGGGGGTGGGGGTGGTGGGAGACATGAGTGGGGGCCTGGTGGCAGGTGCCCCACAGTGCTGGGGCTTGGGGGGGGGGGAACATGAGTTGGACATGGGTGGGGGCCTGCTGGCAGGTGCCCCACAGTGCTGGGGGGTGGGGGGGGGTGGGGAACATGAGTTGGACATGGGTGGGGGCCTGCTGGCAGGTGCCCCACAGTGCTGGGGGGTGGGGGGGTGGGGAACATGAGTTGGACATGGGTGGGGGCCTGCTGGCAGGTGCCCCACAGTGCTGGGGGGTGGGGGGGTGGGGAACATGAGTTGGAATTGGGTGGGGGCCTGCTGGCAGGAGCCCCACAGTGCTGGGGGGTGGGGGGTGGGGAACATGAGTTGGACATGGGTGGGGGCCTGCTGGCAGGTGCCCCACAGTGCTGTGGGGTTGGGGGGGGTGGGGAACATGAGTTGGACATGGGTGGGGGCCTGATGGCAGGTGCCCCACAGTGCTGGGGGGTGGGGGGGTGGGGAACATGAGTTGGACATGGGTGGGGGCCTGCTGGCAGGTGCCCCACAGTGCTGGGGGTGGGGGTGCTGGGAGACATGGGTGGGGGCCTGCTGGCAGGTGCCCCACAGTGCTGGGGGGTGGGGGTGTTGGGAGACATGGGTGGGGGCCTGCTGGCAGGTGCCCCACAGTGCTGGGGGGTGGGGGGGGTGGGGAACATGAGTTGGACATGGGCGGGGGCCTGCTGGCCGGTGCCCCACAGTGCTGGGGGGTGGGGGTGGTGGGAGACATGAGTGGGGGCCTGGTGGAGGGTGCCCCTGGTGACTGGGGGGTGGGGGTGGTGGGAGACATGGGTGGGGGCCTGGTGGAGGCTGCCCCTGGTGGCTGGGGGGTGGGGGTGGTGGGAGACATGAGTGGGGGCCTGGTGGCAGGTGCCCCACAGTGCTGGGGGGTTGGGGGGGGGGAACATGAGTTGGACATGGGTGGGGGCCTGCTGGCAGGTGCCCCACAGTGCTGGGGGCTGGGGGGGTGGGGAACATGAGTTGGACATGGGTGGGGGCCTGCTGGCAGGTGCCCCACAGTGCTGGGGGGTGGGGGGGTGGGGAACATGAGTTGGATATGGGTGGGAGCCTGCTGGCAGGTGCCCCACAGTGCTGGGGGGTGGGGGGGGGTGGGGAACATGAGTTGGACATGGGTGGGGGCCTGCTGGCAGGTGCCCCACAGTGCTGGGGGGTGGGGGGGTGGGGAACATGAGTTGGACATGGGTGGGGGCCTGCTGGCAGGTGCCCCACAGTGCTGTGGGGTGGGGGGGTGGGGAACATGAGTTGGACATGGGTGGGGGCCTGATGGCAGGTGCCCCACAGTGCTGGGGGGTGGGGGGGTGGGGAACATGAGTTGGACATGGGTGGGGCCCTGCTGACAGGTGCCCCACAGTGCTGGGGGGTGGGGGTGATGGGAGACATGGGTGGGGGCCTGCTGGCAGGTGCCCCACAGTGCTGGGGGGTGGGGGTGCTGGGAGACATGGGTGGGGGCCTGCTGGCAGGTGCCCCACAGTGCTGGGGGGTGGGGGTGCTGGGAGACATGGGTGGGGGCCTGCTGGCAGGTGCCCCACAGTGCTGGGGGGTGGGGGTGCTGGGAGACATGGGTGGGGGCCTGGTGGAGGCTGCCCCTGGTGGCTGGGGGGTGGGGATGCTGGGAGACATGGGTGGGGGGCCTGGTGGAGGCTGCCCCTGGTGGCTGGGGGTGGGGGTGGTGGGAGACATGGGTGGGGGCCTGGTGGTGGGTGCCCCTGCACTGCTGGGGGGTGGGGGTGCTGGGAGACATGGGTGGGGGCCTGTGGAGGGTGCCCCTGGTGGCTGGGGGTGCAGGGGGACATGCGTTGGTGGGCAGTAGTGCAAGTTGACATGTGGGTTGGCTGGGGGGCATGGCCATGGTGGATGGGGTGCCTGCAGGACATGTGCAGGGTAGGCCCCTGTGGTGTGAGTCACCTGCAGGGGCCGTGGAGGGTGTAGAGGGAACACCTGGGAGGACCCACACGTGCAATTCACGTGTGGTGCTCCCCGCGCACCCCTGAAATACGCGTACCCTGCTCGCACGGGCCCAATCGCGTGTGGAAATTCCCGCGCACCCCTGAAATACACGTACCCTGCTGATATCGCGTGTGGAACTTCACGCACACCCCGAAATACGCGTACCCTGATGGAATTGCGTGTGGAACTTCCCGCGCACCCCTGGTATACACGTACCCTGCTGATTTCGCGTGTGAGACTTCCCCCGCACCCTGTAATACACGTGCCCTGATGGAATCACGTGTGGAACTTCCCGTGCTCCCCTGAGATACGCGTACCCTGCTCGCACGGGCCCAATCGCGTGTCGAAATTCCCGCGCACCCCTGAAATACACGTACCCCGATGGAATCGCGTGTGGAACTTCCCGCGCACCCCTGGAATACACGTACCCTGCTGTAATTGCGTGTCTAACTTCCCCTGCACCCTGAAATACACGTACCCTGCTGATATCGCGTGTGGAACTTCCCACGCACCCCTGGAATACACATACCCTGCTGTAATTGCGTGTGAGACTTCCCCTGCACCCTGAAATACACGTACCCTGCTGATATCGCGTGTGGAACTTCACGCGCACCCCGAAATACACGTACCCTGATGGAATCGCGTGTGGAACTTCCCGCGCACCCCTGGTATACACGTACCCTGCTGATTTCGCGTGTGAGACTTCCCCCGCACCCCGTAATACACGTACCCTGATGGAATTACGTGTGGAACTTCCCGCGCACCCCTGAGATACGCGTACCCTGCTCGCACGGGCCCAATCGCGTGTGGAAATTCCCTCGCACCCCTGAAAAACACGTACCCTGATGGAATCGCGTGTGTAACTTCCCCTGCACCCTGAAATACACGTACCCTGCTGATATCGCGTGTGGAACTTCACGCGCACCCCTGAAATACAAGTACCCTGCGGAAATCGCGTGTGTAACTTCCCATGCACCCTGAAATACACGTACCCTGCTGATATCGCGTGTGGAACTTCACGCGCACCCCGAAATACACGTACCCTGATGGAATCGCGTGAGGTACTTCCCGCGCACCCCAGTGATACACGTAGCCCGCTTGCTGTGCTGGTACAGGGTTAGCGCAGCCCTTTGCGCTGGATTGGGTATATTGATGGCTTTTCCCTGCGCGAGAGGCGTTCTTGGGGACGTAACTGGCGCTGCTGCAGGGTCGCTGCGCCACTGTGCGCCACGGGTGGTTTTGGTGGCTGGAATCCATGAATATGCTGTGCGCGGAATTGGATTTTAGCGCACGCGGCTGGTGCAGGGATTCGCACGCGCACACTGTGCGCCAGCCGCGTGTGCCACTTGTGCGCTGGATTCTATGAATTACCCCCACCCTGTGTTCTAAGATGGTGGACAGTGTCGTTTTGAATGTAACATGGCCGTCTTGACCTCTGTGTGCAAGTTAATGTGTAAACTGCCTGCAGGCCAAATGTTAGGGTCATGTACTGAGACCTTGTCCTTCGTTGACCTGTGTATAGAGGATTACCTGCGCCAACGAGACTAATCCATGAACATATATATCGTGCACAATACTGTTTGAGCATCTTATGTGAACCCTTGTTTTACTATATTGTATAAAGTTATGTGCAGAGGCACAACGCGAAATCCGAAGACACACTGTTGCTATTGTAACTTGTTGGAGAATGTATTAAGGATAACCCCTAAATGTATAGCTGCATGAATTAGAAGCAAACTCGGCACGAACCCTAGATCCAAGATTCATTAACCTGCAAGTGGGTTGGACATCATGTTTTGGAGTGTATAAAAGGTGTGACTATTCTGATGTACAGCCCCACTCACTTCCCACACCGAACGGGCTGGTATTCGCTGTGGTGAACTGAGGGCATGATAGCTATCCAATACTCTGTTTCTTTGAAAACTGTTCAGTTACTTTGAATAAAGATCTGTGTATCTTTATAACCTGCGTTTGGTATATTTCCTTTTGAAGGTGCTCAGCCTCGATATCTTCTTTTGCTTCCACACCCCGAACATCCCTTGCCAGCACGTGCCCTCTGCACCTTTTGCTGGACCAGCCCAACCTGGTCCTCGCTGCCCATCGCAATTCAAAGTACTGAGCTGTGGTAGTAGAAATTAAACTTTGGTGGTATAAAAAAGTTGTCAGCAGAGGTAACATTGAAGTGGTATGAATCAGTAACATATTGTGAGAAAAAGGTGACTGTTCTCATAGTACCAACAGTAGATGTCTTGTTGTTGAAGTAAAAGCAGCAGCACAAAGAAAACATCCTGACAAATATACCAATGCAAAGTTGTAAATAACGAAATCCTAACTGTTGATTAAGAACTGTGTGTTGTTGATGGTGGAGGATATTACACCTTCTTTTGAACTGTGGCCAATTATCTGGGAGAAGAGACAATTGATCATGACCAAGATTACCATTGGTGCTATTTCTTCTCTGGAAGTTGAAAGTGGATCTTTCATCCAGGAACAAAGATTTGCTACAAGTGGATTTTTGTTTGATGATCTTTTTCCTTTGACTTGGAAGTATCAAGAGCGGGTTCAAAATGTTTATTTTTCCTTTTGTTGAACATTTTGAGTTAACTTTGAATCCTGGGCAAGGGACCCAGAGGAGAAGGCTATTCAGACATCATGTCAATATTGTTTTTTTTATAACGTGTTGCTATATAATTTCCTTTGTATATTTGTGGTTTAGTGTGAGGCCCAGTTTACCCAGGCTACATAATGTTCCCTTAGCCTCTAGACTAGGTAGGGAATTTCTCTGTAGAGTAGGGCAAGCAAGGTATTTTTGTTATATAATTTCTTTAATAAAATGGCATATTTTGAGAAATCTGCAAGCAGTTGTCCGCCTCTCATTACTGACCCCTCACAACATCCTAGATTTATACTCCAAACGTGAAGTTGACAAGTTTTAGTGCCTCTGCCATTGCGTAACCTAGCAAAGTTTGTTTGCTGATTTGGGCACGAAGAAACATGCTTTGAGTGTCGTCTTCTCATGTTGTACTGATGCCACAAACATACCTTGCAGGGGCAGTGGTGACTTTCCCACGAATGCGTATATTCGCACGCGAGTTTCATAAAGTGTCGGTTTTTGATGAAGCACTTTGTAATGTGTGTCACAGTCACCAACTCTCCAGAGCCAACGAGCAACAGAGTATTTGTGTCGAGAATCCCACCTAGGTTGACCTCCAACGCTGTGTACACTTGAAATGAAGAACACTTCTTCCTCATCCTGCTCACTTGGCGAGTTCTCACTCTGGCCCTCCGCAGGTTCGACATTCGCCACTTGCTGAGTCCGCTTCTGGAACGGTTGTCTTGGGCGTTCCTTCCCTCTCGAGCGAGTGGCCAGTGCCAAAGCTCTGCAGACACACGCAACATTATTGGGGATGCCACACCTTCCACGCGTGTGTCCTTTGGCTGGGCAATCCCCTCCATGTGGTATATCGTATCCGCATTGTGGGCATGCAGAACTCGGTCCATGCTGTGTTTCTTCTGCCATCCCATCTTCTTGCCAGGTTTACCTGCATGCTGGTTACCCACTGCACATACCTCCTCTAGATTCACTGACTTGAGAGTCGCATCCATTTTGGACGCTCTCACACCCGCTAGTTCATGTGACTGGCCGAGTTGCAAGATGCACTTTAGGGTGATGCCTGGCTCTCTTAGGATTTGCTGCCTCAATTTTACCGACAGGCGCCCCTGTATGAGCCGTTGTCTCCCCTCTTTGTCTTTATTGGCATATGCACAAGTGGCTGCCAGTTGGCGTGTCGCCCACGAAAAGCATCCAGCCTCTCACTTCCCTTTTGTGTTGCGAACCTCATCACGAATCTCTCATAATCAGTGCTCACCAAATATCCCCTCAACGGTGTGATGGCGGCTGCATACGATTTGTCAATTGGTCTTAGAGTGTTAAACAGTTTGTGGACCACCGAGCCGGCAGAATATAGGAGAGTGCATTTCTTGGCTGGATCATTCAACTCCCCAGTAGCATCGAAGTACATCTCAACTCTACTAGCGAGAGATTCTAGTGTGGGTCCAGATTCGAGGGGGAGCCCTCGATGTCAAACTGTGTCAGGGGGGGCCAATGATCCTTGTTGGCGAGACAATCTACCTGCGGCAGGATCACGCGCCTCGTCTCCTGACAGGACCATGGTCCCTTGGGGAGCGGTGGTGCACCCTTGCTGATTGCCCCTCAGCACCAGTGGTCCGGGAAGCGTGGAACAGCAAGGTGGAGCTCCTTAGGACAGCCTGACCACAGTGTCTGCATGATGCCGTAGCAAATGTCTCATCCACAGGAAACCACAATCCCTGGGGCGCACAAGCACTCTCAGGAGAGCCGCAACCTCAGGAGCATTGCAACCCTCACAGGCCCCACACAGCGGGATACTCACAGTAGCAGGGCGCACAAGCACTCTCACAGCCGAGCCGCAGCACTCACAGGCCCCACACAGCAGGATGCCCACAGTAGCGTGGGTAGAGAAAACACTGTCCACCCAGGGCGCACGAGCGCTCTCACAGCCGAGTCGCACAGCCGAGTCGCAGCCCTGTTTCGGCCACACTCAGGGGGGTCAGCCTCAGTCACATAGAGCCATAGTCCACTGTATTTCAAGGTGTTTACAATTATGACTTTTCCTTTATCCTTTTCTTTTTCTATTTTATTCCTTTTTATGAGAAAACTCCCAGAAAAGAAAAAAGAAAGGGCACTGTGTGCCGCCAAAATGGGCTCAACCAGAGAAAACAGGGCAGTTCTCCTCACTCACCTTAGTCCGGCACGATAAAGAAATGCGCTGCACGTGAGTGGCGTGCACACCCGATGGCAGGATTGAAGGAAGCCTGCTCGGGTCCACAGCCTAGAGTGCCGTCATGCACACCAAGCAGAACGCCCCCCTTGTTGCAATTGTTATGTCTCGGCAAGTCCGATTCGGGCAAAAAGCACGAGGCTTCCCTCCTCACCACAGACTTCACCACACCGCAACAACAACAAACAACACATAAACTGCATCAACAGCACACAAGGTCTCGCTTCAATCCGATACTTACACCAAACCTCAGCGCACAGTGAAAACCGAACTGAAGCCGCCAACAGAAGACCACTCTCCTCACTTTCCTACTCCCTCTTCACCCGAATACCTTTAGCATTAACATTGCACTGAATGGCCCCTGCTCCTGCACTGCTCTACTGGCGAGAGCAGGCTGTCTTTATTGCACAGGCGTGATGACGTATCCCGTTATTCACGCCTTAAAGGGGGCATGCCACAAGCCCCTTACTGCACCAACTGCAAGACTTTCCTTGTGCTGCTGTTCTACAAAAAGACTTGGGAATACGTTGACCTCTGACCTTAAATTGACCTGCTGCATTTTCCTGCTCTTAACTCCGAGCTGTCATTGATTTGCTTGTGCAGCACATGGATTATGCAAACCGCGTTCCTTTGCGCTCACCTAATTATCTGGCTTAAACTTTGCAAAGTCTGCAAAATGCTTCTGCGCTCGTCCTCCTTCATTTGGGGCCCACGGCGCGCGCCTCAGTCTGCAGTGTCTGTTGCTGCAGTGATGCAACTTCAAATCTATCTGCACTGTTCATCTGTCGCGCGCACTGCCACCCTCTGAAGCGTTTTACCCAAATCCCGAGATTTAAAAAGAAATAGGCTTCTGGTCCTTTCTTTTCGATCCCGGCTGCAAGTCTGAAATGTTCTCCCGAACGACTTAAGGTATTCTTGCAACAAATGACCTTCCCCTCTCCATCAGTTGGAAAAGGATTTTATTTTTAAAAAGAGCTAAAGTATACACAGTGCCTTAAGTGGCACTACAAAATGAGCCAGGGCTCATCAAGGGGGCGTGGCCTAATGGCGGGGGTCCTGCTGGCCCATAAGGCCACGCCCCCCTGACGAGCCTCGGCTCAATGGGCTACTGGCACCCCTGCCAGGCAGCCTTTTGTAGAGATCAGCACCCTCTCCCCATAGGGGAAGAGGGTGCTGATCTCTGCATTTATTTTGTATAGGCTTGCCTGGAAGGGGATAGCGCCTCGCCTATTCAGCCTTAATGGTGGCGCTGCCCCTCACCAGCTGGGGGGTGGGGGGGGGCAGCGTCACCATTAAGGCTGAAAGGGCGAGGCCCCAGGAAGCAGAGGCCTTTTTCCTAAAGACTGAAAATCCCACAAATCCGTGGGAGCTTCAGTATTTAGAAAGCAAGGCCTCTGCTTCCAGCGGCCTCACGTTTTCTCCATAATAGTGGCACCGGCCCACAGGCATTACTTGATTAAAGGGATGCCTCGCAGGTGCGGCGTCACCATTATGGCAGAAAGGCATTTCTTTCTACAGCCTGAAGCTCTCGCACACAAGCGAGAGCTTCAGGCTGTAGAAAAAAATGCCTTTTCGTGTAGCGGCCAGGACTGCCAGGGGAGATTAGTGGGCCCCGGCAGGGCCCCACCTCAAAACGAAATTCCCCACCTCAAAACGAAATTTCGGATTGGCAGGCCCCGGCCCACTTAAAGCCCTGAGTATACAAACAAAATGATTTATAAAAGTGAACTTCAATGGGAAAATCCAAATGAAAAATGCTTTGTAACTCAGGCCCGAAGACTCAGGGGCTGATTCAGAGCTGCGAGGAATGTGGCACCAAACCCTTCAGTCACCATTTTGAGGTTGAGACATGGCGTGGAGAAGACCTGTCATAGCTCCCAATACGTGAAGTAGCACTAAGGGCAGTGGCACAAACCTGCACTGCTCCTACAGCAGTGCAGGGTGTGCGGATGCAGGAGTCTTCGCTGTTGACCAACTCGTTTCTGAAATACTGAACAAGTTGCCAAGCCTGCAATGTATATTCAGGCACTATTAATTGAGGTGGCAGGCCGACCCTTTCGGTAACGGCCGTACCTGCCTAACCTCTGGGTTTTACCCAGAGACTCTGGGTTTTTATGCTCTTCTCCGGGTCTCCAGGGAAGAGCCTGGAGTCTCTGGGTTTTCCAGCCATCCCTGCATTGCCACTAAATGTGTGTGCTTTGATCCCTTTTCTGCCATGCATGCAATACGCACGTAACACTGTGTCCGTTGGCGCTTCCTAAAAGCACATTTGATGGGAGTAAATGTTTCTTTGCTGCCCACCCCCTGCCCCAAATGCGCTCATGTTTGCCTTCAAAGCAAGTTAACTGTAATGAAGGGCACACATTACGGCCACCGCTATGGCAAACGTGTCACACGCCACATGCTGTTTAAAAAAAGCAATTGTGGGGTGTGAGAGTGATTTCATTATCACGTTGATAATGCACTCAGTTTACATACACGTTCACATATGAATATATATGTATATATATATTACACGGCCCGCGGTAGCGCCCGTGTAGTTATGGTTAAGTTGCTAAACCCATAGGAAGACCACTTTTTGGGCAACTTATAACTTTGCTCCCCCTGGACCAATCCTTACCAAACTTTTCAAAAAAAGGATATGGCCCGCTCTGAATTTGTTTGGAAAGATGGGAGAGGTTTCGTGGAGGGGGGGCAAGGTTATAAGGTGGTCCCACATTTTTTTTTCCATAGACTGAATGGGCAAAATCCTTGCGCATGGCTACAGGGCTAACAGCTGGACGGATTTTAATCAAATTTGCGGCAGGAGTGGGGGCTTGGTTCCGAAAGCGTGCTTTTTGTGTTTGGTGGAAATCCGACCAGTACTTCTGTTGCAAAGAACTGAAATTTACGTCTCAAAAAATTAGTGATATCTGGCTCTGCTCCGCTGACCCATTTCCCTGTTCACTCCATGGACAAAAGTCTAATTTGCTTGCAGTACGCCGTGATGTCAGTGAACATTGGATGCGGCCAGTGATTGGCTGGAGGAAAGCGTGCTGTGCATCAACATTTTTGGGAAACTGCCATGGTGTATCAGAGGACAGTGCAGCGTCGGAAGGGCCTGGAAAACATACTTAACGCCATGTGGTGGTGGGAAGAAGGGATGGGAAGGGTGGGGAGTGACAAGTGGTGCATCTGATATATCTCATTAGGAGGAAGAAGACGGTGGTGTGCCTGCAGTATCCATGCATATTGCACCAAATCCCGGGTACCTCCACATGCGACTACCTTGTGTGGTGAATGCAGGCAGCCTGTGTTAAGGCACGATAGCTGGTGCAGTGACCTCTTTCCATGGTGACTGATGGCAGATCAATTGAAGTAAGGGAGTGCATTGCACATGACATGAACATTTTAACATACAGGGCCTCATTATGACCCAGGCGGTAAGGGGTTTTTACCAGCCGTTAAGGATTGGACCCGCAAAGGGATATTGGAGGTATTTACAGTACTGCAATTTGCGGTACCGTAACTACCGCCTTCCCCATTTCAATTGAGCCCTATGGGGGCAAAAATGGGAATGGGGAAGGGCGAATGGGGAATTACTGCCCCGCCAACCTTGGAATGGGGCAGTAATTCCGCCATTCACCATGGCGGAATCCGTAAAATACCGGCGGCAACCATGGCACTACTAGCACCATGGTTACCACCTGAGTCGTAATGACCCCCACAGTGTACTATGGTGTGTTGCATGTGGTAAGGCCGTAGCTCCATTCGATGCATGGGTGGAGGTCTTGCACTGACAACTATGTGCCCTGGTTGCAAGTAGTTTTCACATTGTTGCCTTGTGTGTGTGGTTTGTCAACATTGCATACACTGTTGGTTCCATGGGGGTGGGGATTGTTAGCACATCCAACAGTGTGCAGTCCATGGCTGGACCTGATGGAGTGAACAGTCCTGCAGTGTGTCCAGTGGGTGCAGTGTTGAAGTACTGTGTGCTTAGAAGTGGATAGGTTTGAACTGCATATTTTATCGGCTTAGGTACTGTCCATTGCATGGGCTGCTGACTACTGTACTGCACCATGAGATATTAGTTTTGTGCACTTAATAGAGTGCTGGGAGCAGGGCCACTGTTGTGAAGATTTTGTGGTTGGGTTGGCAGTAATACAATGCTGTGTGAACAGAAGTGGGAAGGGGTGCCAGACACTGTGGTATGTTTATGGATTCTGGTAATTGTTACATGTGTTCATGCATCGCTGTATTATGGTGCGGGGGTTGGGTAGAAGTGTCGCTGCCTATGTTACGTTTGTGGATTGTGGTACCTGGCCACATGTTCGCCTTCATGGCTCTGTTATGTTGTGCTGGGTCTGGGCAAGGCCTACACTGTTGGGTGCATGGTGAAAGGACATAGGCTGTAGGCCATGCACCCAAGAGCCTAGGCCTTCACCACAGCCAACACAACATAATGCAGCCATGCAGGTTTAACTCTGAATCTCTGCGAGGGTGGTGACCTTTTAAAGAATGGTTGTGGAGGACATTTTAGACTTGGTAGAACACACAAAGTGAGGTGACATATGTACATTACCATATGGAGTAGGTCATTGCACATGTTGCACATTAGGAAGAGCCACGTGTGAGCATTTGCGTTTGCTATGGTTTGCCCCTTATAATACGCTTGCTGTAGGAAGTGCTTTAAGTTATTGTGCCATGAAAGGAAGTCCTCAGCATCACACATGTAAAATATGGACAATGTACACAGCCACCCAACACAACGTCATGCAGCCTTGCATGGAAACATGTGGCCAGGGTGAAAGTTGGCAGGCTCAATTGCAGATGGGGAGTGCATTGCACATGACATGAGCATTTAAACATAGGGTGTACTACAGTGTGTTGTGTGTGGTGAGGCCCTAGCATCTTGGATGCATGGCTGGAGCCCTTGCACCGACAACTATGTGGCCTGCTTGCAAGTAGGTTTGCCATTGTTGTGTGTGGTTTGTGAGCATTGCATACATTGTTGGTTGCATGGGTGGGGTGATTGTTAGCACGTCCTACATTTTTTAGTCCATGGCTGGTGCTTATGGCGTGAACAATCCTGCAGTGTGTCCACTGAGTGCTGTGTTGAAATACTGTGTGTACAGAAGTGGATAGAGTTGCACAGATTATTAACTACTGTACTGTACTGCACTTTGAAGCATTGGTTCTTTGCACTTAGTGGAGTGCTGGGAGGAAAACAAATATTGCTACCTCTACTTAGTGGTGATGGGTGCTGCTCTGGGTGAATCTGGTTACTGAAATCGTGCATACTTTTGGAGAACTTTTAAGTGGAGGTGCTTTCAAATCACACGAGACGTGTACTCTGAGTGTGGAACGTACATATGGAGTGCCGTACAGAAATGATAGTGTTCGATGCAGATGTCTTGGATGTGATTGCTGCATGCCTGTGTGACTATTTGATAGTACCTAATGTGGGAGTGCTGCAAGAACAATAGTGGAAAGGGAAGAAGGACTGTCCTTGCCTTACTGCGGCCTGGCCCTCGCTGTAGCTGGGAAAGCATACGTGCCACATCCTCGCATTCCGAGCATGGTGGGCATGGAAATGGAACTGTGGGGATTATCCAATCGGGTGTTCAGGGTGTGGTTCACAGGAAGAGGCAGTACTATTTTATCCCAATACTGCGTGTAGTGAAGTTGGTAGAGATGGAGAGACACACAGTGCTGATTGTGGATGATACCTTTGTGCAAGATCTACACAAGTATGCCGTGCAAAGAAGTGTTGCTGCTAATTTTGGGTTGAAAGGAGTGGAGGCTTTGTGGGGTAGTCTCTATGAGTGTAGTTTCAGCGGGATGGTTCACCTTTGCAGATATGTGGCCTCTGTCACAACTGTCAATGTTGTCATGGTGCATTATGGAAGTTTGCATTTGGGTTACATGTCATGTGGACGTTTTCTACGTCACCTGAATAAGTTGATGCAGATTTTTCCCACTGCTACGGTTGTTTTCTCATGCATAACACCAAGAGGAGTATGGGATCATGCTGGTGTAATTTGTCGCCAGCCAGAGCTCGGAAGGTGTCTTATAAACAGAAGCATGTGTGCGTTTATGGGCACTGATGAGATGCTCTCCACCCACTATGAGATCATGAAGTTGCAAACTATGCACTGTTTCCTTGCAGATGGCATTTGTTTGACCGCCATTGGCAATGCTATTTCCTTTTACACTGTGCAAGAAGCGTTGACCAGAATTCGATAAAAATGTAAGGAAGAGAAGCAAACAGAAAGTCATATAAAGAGAAAAAACAAAAAAGGTTGTTTGCAAGCACGTAAAAAAATATGAAATAATATATATATCTTTCTGAGCCACGACTAAAGACCCAATCCCCTACCCTGTTTGAAATGTCTTCCCCCCTCCCGTTCCTAGCACGATAACTTTGTGGATTCCGCTGTAGCTTCAGGATTACACTTGCCACATCCGGGCCTTTTCAGGATGGCAGGCATGGAAATGGGACTGTGGAGGCTAATGCATTGCTCAATAAGGTTTCTGGTTGTGGTGTTTACGCAAAAACTGTGGCAGAAGGTCTATTTGTACAGAAAAATGCAGAAGGCTATGGTTGAAGTATGCAAGGTAAGGGGCAGGCACCCTGTGCGTATGCACACACTGTATGTACGTGTTTAAAGTTGCTAAGATACATTCAGTGCTGCTTTTGTGTGATATTTTTGCAAATTTTATAAGAAATGAGTTACTGCAGAGAACAATTCTGTGAGACCTGCAAGGTAAGTGGCAGGCATCCTGTTGTCATGCATACAATGTGTGTATGATATGATATGGTATGATATGGCATTCATAACTCGCCTATATACAAGTGTTTCAAGGCGCGTCGAGGCAAGTGAGAGGAAACAGAGGGGAGACAGATACAACGATCCTACTAGTTCAGGTGTGACTCAGATCACGCAGGTGCATGGGTACGGGGAGGGGAAAGTGCAGTACGTTGGAAGAAAAATAAATAACAATAGTTAAAAATACGGGCCGCTGGTGGCAAGTGCAAGGATAAGTGCAGACATCAGGTGGTGGTGGGACTGTTAGGGATACAGAAAACAGTCCGCAAGTGCAGGGGTTCCCAGAAAGGCAGTGCAGGGGTGCGACTGGTGGAGGAGGTGGCCTGGGACCAAGATTAGAGAATGGCCAGGTAACCAGTGCAGAATCAGTTTAAGCAAGGAAGTCAGCATGGGAGAGGAGGAGAAAAAGCAGAAGCAAAGAGAATGGTTTTGAGGTGCTTCCGGAACCGGAGATGGTTCTCCTCAAGTTTCAGATAGGCAGGGAGGCTGTTCCAGAGGGAGGCCCCTACCCTGGTTGCAATTTATTTCCCCACGCCCGCACACAGCACAAAAGCCACATCCTGGGATTTTGAGGATGGCGGGCATGGAAATGGGACTGTGGAGGCTAAGGGATTGCGCAGTAATATTTCTTGGAGTGGTGGCTACACAGAGGAATGTTGAACAGAACTGATAGTGTTACATGGAGAGCTCTTTACCTTGATTGGGGGATGCGTGTGTGCCTATTTACCAGTACCGAATGAAGTGGTGCTGAAAAGAAGATAGTGGAAAGGGAAGAAGGACTGTTACTGCTTTACTGGGGCGTGGCCCTCGCGGTACTTGGGGAAGCGCACGTGCCACATATTACCGGTTACAGCATGCTGCCCATGGGAATGGGACAGTGGGGATTATTGGTACTGAGGGTGTGGTTCTCAGGAAGGGGAGTTAATACTTTTCTCCATTACTGTGCATAGTGAGCCGGGCTGACATGGTTGTCATTATTAGCAAAGGTAATGTAGCACAGTAGAAATTGTTCCAAAATCAATTACAGCTCAAAGCTATGTGGGCCGCTACTCTGTTCTGAAAAGCTACAATGACCTTTGCGGAGACCTTGCAACCAGCAAAGAGGCCTACATCCTTGAACCAAATACATACATGTGCAATGGCACATTGTGGGGTGTTTGTAAGTGTGTAATCTCCCAATAACACTCCGTAGATCACAGAATATTGTACTTTTCCACTGTCCGAGGGTCCGGATCATGTCCACGACATAAGGGCCGCACTCATCATGGGTGCGGTCGCATGTTGATGTCACAAATGTTCTCGATTGGGACAGTTGTCCGCAGGACGTGTTTTGGGTGGAATACTTTGTGCGCATGTGCGTTGCGATCTCTGGACTGATTACTAGTGTGACACACGTGCGCTGACCATTTTGGGACATGCTAGGTGTTTGTAGGGAATAGCAGGTGGGATGTTTATGTGTATTATGTGTACAGCTACCTGTAGGGCGCGGGTGGGTCCCTGGATCTATTTAAAGTTTGTCACAAGTTTTTTCGCATATGCTGGACAGGGGCGGTGTTACCAGGAGACAGAGGAAGAGATACGCATGCCGTACTTGTGCAACGGACAAACGTCCGCTCCCACAACTTGTTACAGGTGGTTCACAAGGTGCAGACATACAGTTCGTACGGCGTGGTACGGATGCCTCCATTGTGATTGCAGATAGGCTGGGCAGGTGCGGTGTCCGTAGGACACCTCCCTTTGGCTTAATTGCTGTCATTTCAACCAGTACTGTGCGCCGCTGAGTCATAAGGGGTTTTAAAAACAAAGGATAAGCCACATATACACTCAGGAACAATTTACATATCAATCTTCATTTGCACTCATTCATAAATACTATTAGGAAAAGGGAAGGGGTAGCAGAAGTGGATCAATATTGTGGGAAATTGGGGATTTGTACACGTTGGTTGAAAGGGCAGTAATGGATTGAGTTATCATCGTAACCTCTTTGATCACACAGATTTTGAGGGGATAGAGGCTTATGAAATGGGGAAGGAGTACACGTGCAGGTCGGGCAGTGGTATTTTATTTTGCCCATAATATATTGTTGTACTTAATCTTTTAAGGTGGCAAAATTGTTCACCAATTCTTCCATTTCTGGCTTCCAGGCTGTCCAGTTTGCTATTTACAGAGTTTATTTCCTTTCCTCTGCCTGTATGCTGTTGTCGGAAGGGTGCCACTTGTGCTGCCTTTCTTTCCTTTCGAATATGTTCTCTTAAATAATAAAAAACTGTTAGGTGTACATGAAGCAATAGATATTAAATATTTTACGTTTCAGACTACGGTGCGTACCAATGGGGTTACTATCGTAAGTCATTGCATCATGAGGGACATTTTCTTCAAGCCACTCTAAGGTGCTTGCCATTGCTGCGTAAAAAAAGAAACATTGTGCTTCTCTACTATTGTATACTGCACTACCTCTGCAATGATCAGAAAAACTTTAGTGTGCATACTACGTTGTAGTGACGTTCTGGTCTTACTACTTTCCAGTCTTTACTCTACCCGTTCGTTCTTTGTTAACATGTAAAGAAGCAGTGCGGTAAGATTGTTGAAGGCAGAAGTCACTTCTCTCTTTGGTGCATTCCGTTATGGTGTACTCCCTATGCCAATGTGCTGTTTGTTTCATAAGTACACACTTTGCAGACCTACTCTATTTTCCCTTGAAATTCATGTACATGTTGTGCTGTTTGTATATGTTCCTTGTGTTTGCTGAATGGTACCACTACGTAAGAGAGCCCCTGCCTTTTTCAGCAGGTTGGATGCCACCCCGAAGTCCGCAACCAGGTGCTTAGTCAGCGACTGCTGTGCGTATTAAGATGGTGCCAACAGGTTCAGTACGTTGCACAGTACATCTTTACAAACTAAGGGTATCCTGGTAAAAACCTATGACATTCAGTGAAAAAACATTGTTAAAGGGACGCTATGGTTAAGTTGCACTAGTAAAATCCTATGAATTCAATGGAAATATGTTGTTACAGGGACTTCATGGTTACAGGTAAAACAGAAAAAACACAGAAAATCTCCAGTTATGGGAAACTAAGCAATAGCTAAGCACCATAACTTGCGCTACCACTGTGCACTTCAAGGACCAACACCCATGGCATCAAAGATGACATCACAAATGTCATTGATGACATCACTGATGACATCAGATGTGTATTGAGTTTTCATGAAAAGCCTCAACAAGGGATTGTCATTGTACTGTTGGCAGAAAACTATCAGAGATCATTGGAAGAACTATCATGACATAGTTCATTAACCAATGCATTGCTATACACACCATTGCATTACAGAGTTCTTTCCAGTACATGAACCAACTCATGTAGAAACGTAAGCATTGTCTGCAGCATGCATCATGGAAGTGCAATGTTCACAATCTTTCCATGGTGGACAGTAAAATGATGAATGCTTTTGTTTCAGAGTTTGTGTACTGTGAACCATGTAATAAGTAGCTAAGAATACCTCACTTACTACATAATTGTACTACTATACACAAAACATACAGAGACCACAACGCATACAAATATGAGCATATACAGGGAAAGTAAAGTAAGCAAAAAAGTTATGATACTATCAGCAAGTGTTCATAAGCTAACTGATTATCCTCATGCACAGACAGAAATGATTGCTATGTTTCAGACTGACTTCTTCCCCTATGTATATGTATCATATGATGTGCCTGAACCCTACGGAAAGCAGTGTAAGAACATATGAGAAGGGTAAGGTCTGCAAACGTAGTACGTTTTGCATTCTTCCTTCCTGACTGTCACTGGCGAAAACCACCTGGCCTAGATATGACAGTGAACAAAAAAAGAGGTAGCCAGACATGTCATGTCATCAGTGATGTCATCAATGGCATTTGTGATGTCATCTTTGATGTCATGGGTGTTAGTCTTAGCAGTGCAAAGTGGTAGCGTGAGCTATGGTTGCTTAGCTTACCATAACTGGTGAATTTCTGGGGTTTTTCAGTTTTACCTGTAACCATAACGTCCCTGTAACAACGTATTTCCATTGAATTTCATAGGTTTTAACTAGTGCAACACATGTTTTATATGATATATACATTATGTCGAAAAAACAAAAGAAAGTATTAACTGAGATTGCTAAGCTAGATAAATATATCATAAAACCAGCTGATAAGGGTTGTAATATAGTTATCATGAATAAACAAGACTACATCACTGAAGCTTATAAACAATTGAATGATGTGAAATGCTATGAACGACTAAAAATTAATCCCATTAAGCAATTGGAAAATGATGTATGGACTTTCGTAACCAGATGGCAAAAGGCAGATATTCTTGAGGAAGAAATGGCGAAATTCTTATTTTCCAAGAACTCTATAACTCCGACCATCTACTTCCTCCCTAAGATTCATAAGAACCCTCTCAAACCACCTGACAGACCCATTGTGACATTGTGTGGATCACTCTTGGAGAATATGTCACAATTTATAGACGAGGTTCTTTGTACTTTTGTTACCACACTACCGTCATATATTAGGGACACAACGGATTTCTTGTTGAAAATCGACGAACTTCCCTGGGAACCGACCTATTTGTTGGCAACCATGGATGTCGTGTCTATAAAACATCAAGACGGGATTTCTGCTTGCCAATACTTCCTCAACACAAGATCATTAAATCATCTACAGCACTCTAAGATGATTTTAGAAATGATCGACATATGCTTGAAGAATAATGTTTTCATTTTCAACAATGAGATTTTCTGCCAAACGCAAGGGACTGCGTTGGGCACGACCTTCGCACCATCATATGCGAACTTAATGATGGGATACTGGGAAAAAACTACAGTATGGGCTGAAATCAACGAAAAATATAGCGAAAAAATTGTGTTGTGGCTTCGCTACATCGACGATTTGTTTGTAATTTGGGACGGCTCCGCGGAGCTGTGGTGTGAATTTGTGAAAGTACTTAACATCAACAATGTAAATCTGAAATTTACGGAACAACACAACCGCACATCTATTATATTTCTGGACGTGGAAGTGAAAATTGAGGAGCAAAAAATTGAGTCCTGCCTTTACAGAAAAATCACAGGTGCAAACGTCCCACTACACTCGCACAGTGCCCATCCCAAGACGCTTCTATGGAGTATTCCGTATGGAGAATTTATCCGTATCAGACGGAATTGTAGCAAAATTCAGGACTTTGATCTAGTCAGCAGGGTAACGGCTCATAACTTCCTACAGCAACAGTACCCAAAAAAAATTATTGAAAGGGCATATCTAAAGGTCCGAGAAATGAACAGACATACAATGTTAACAACATCAAAGAAGGACCTAGCAAAAGAAGAGGAACAAAACACCACCAGACTAATTTTAACATTTGGAAGCCATGTCAGTATCATCAAGCGGATAGTTAATAAGTACTGGAATGTACTAAAAGCTGATAAAGATATAGGCGGGATGCTACATAACTATCCTGATATCACCAATCGCAAAAGTGCCTCCATCAAAGACCGGTTGGTGAAAAGCTATTTGGCTGTTGAAAGAAGTGATACAGATACCAATTGGCTCTCCTCAACAGGAGCTGGCTTCTTTAAGTCTACTAGATGCAAGATTTGCAAATATGCAAAGAATTGCAAAAGTTATGAACATCCTATATTGAAACATCCGGTTTTCATTAACAACAGAATCACATGTGAATCAGAACTGGTGGTGTACGCTTTGATGTGCCCATGTCTAAAATGGTACGTGGGAAGTGCAAAATGCAAGTTAAAAGTACGTATCTTGCAACATGTGAGAGCCATTGTTAACAAGGACTGTTCTTAGCCCATGGCCAAACATTTTTCAGAAATGCACAATGCTGACCCGGCTTATCTTACGCTCTTCGGCATACATAAGGTTATTCCTGGTCCCAGAGGCGGAGACAATGAGCAAATACTCTGTCAAGAAGAGACTAAATATATTTTAGACTTTGAGAGTAAGACGCCTCTGGGCCATAACATTGATGAGGAGCTTTACACCTTCCTGGGGACATAAGCATTACATTGAATAGGATATGAGATGCCAAGTAGCCCACATATATGTGTATAACCTTATATTGTAACTATATGTGTTTGATTTGTTGGTGTGTTTCTATTTTTTCCTTTTTTACTTATCACTTTTAATCTTGTATTTTCTTTGGGGTGACTTGAAATTTGATCTAAATTCTGAACTGGTCGTGGAAAGTTATAAGCGTGGCTTTTCTTTTTATGACTCATTGATTGCAGTATAGTATTAGAATAAGGGAACTTCTACATATCTGTCAGACTATTTATTGTCTTTTGATTATGAACATAGGCTCGATTAGGGATTGTGACATTCCTTATTTAGAGTTTGCATTAGGTATCTTAGAACACCTTCTTTTCTTTAACCTACCGTGCAACATCACTATGTTGAAGACATGGTTAATACACAATTGATAACATATATAGAAATTTACCATAGTAAAGGTACTATTAGATAACCAGTATGTGATATTGCTAGATATTTTTGTGTTTAGCGTTATATTATACAAGAGATAAACTTTTTTAACATATTGAAGTATTTTAGAAAATGTCAAAAAATATGCACTGTGCATTTTATAATATGACATTATTTCTCTTTTCACTGTGAAAGTATTTTTATCATAGGAACGCATTTTTTTGCACACAAGCACTATGCACTTTAGACTCTTGTAACAATTACTATGTAACGGGAAACCGTTATCATGTACATACATCCAAATTATGTGGGTGTCAAGTATTTATAAGAACTACCTCGCTTCAGGAATAGTCTTTACAAGATTATATAAGAACATGTTATCATTGTCCATGTACTTTTACAGAGAAGAGAAGATTGTACACTTTTCGCTGCCTTTTTTCACATACTTGCAAATTCGATAACATTACGTTTTGAAAATGTTGATATGGATGTCTAAGAATTATCATTTTCTTTCCCAATCAACTGTGTTACTATACATATCTGCGTATCCCAAAACATAATACTGCAACGCCATGATTTGTGTGCATACCACTAGGGTTTTAAAGTCATGCTTTATTTGAAAAACATAGCTTTGCATTGTCAGCTACATGAACCAACAGCCCAAACCAAGATGGCTAACTACTGTTAGCTTTGGCTTCGAAGTCACCTTCTTTTTGTCTTTCACTGAGGTGGGTGTGTTTTTTATAAAAATTAACTCCCTGCAGGTGCTGAGTGACTGTGAACAAGCCACTAGGGAGTGGTGAAACGCGTCAGGCTGCCGTCAGGCTTGAATACTCTCACTGGGAGAATTTTCCTTTTTTTAAGCGCTGCAAAATGAAATAAAGGTTGTTTTACACATTACAACCGACGTCGCAGTGTTTGCTACTGGCTTTCCGTGTATTTTTATATTAATGGAACACTTGTTGTGGAGTGCTGCTCGTTTGGACAGTTTTTTGTGGAGTTTTCTGTGGATGCCGTTCACATTTCAAATATATATATATATATAGATGGATCCTTTAATATGTTTGCACATTTGGTGCTTGTTACCATCCTGTCAGTTTATTAAACACGTAAAACAAACTTAAATAAATTGCAACGTGTGGGGTTGACCTTGCGTGGGCGGTCCATTCTGGTGATGTAGATCTCTGGGTTTTTCGTTTTGGAATGCAGGCAGGTGTGGTAACGGTCCGCCACCCAAGTTAAGGGCCCGAGTGAAGTGATCGTCCCTTGACAGGGGCAGCAGTGCCGTTACCAAGGATCGCTCTGCCAACGAGGTTGATATTGCCTTAAAAAATAAGAAACGTAACTTTGGTGTATGGCTCGCCACCACACAGTACTGCTGGCAAGGAAGTCCCTTTTCCATGTTGATGACTACGACATCATCAGCATGGAAAACGGACTTCACACACAAGGTAAGTTTCTTTGAAAATAAAGACACTGTTCGCACCCGTGTGGATAACTACACGGGTGCTAAATGGCAAAGGGGTAGTGGGCTAGGGAAGGGGGCACTGGCTGCCCAGGCAGCTCTGAACGTGCACTTGTACCATAGAGGACAACCCGTGCTTCGAGCCTCCTGATAGGGCAGCGACCCCACCCAGGGTGCTGATGAAAGGGATCATTAGAAATGAACATTGTAACATTCTAAAAAGAGCCCGCACTAACTCTAATAACCAACACAAAATTGAATATAACAAGTGCGACTTCTGTCAGCACCTCAGCAAACCTTGCAGTCTATCTGCGTCCCTCACCCACCCTTTATTGGGAATTCCCCTTTGGTGGGCTGGAGAAGCAGGCCTTCACATTGTATGCCATCAATACAAGGCCGGCCCTCGCCTCAGGGGATGCCTCTGTCACTGCTGCTCTCATTGTACTTATGACCATAACAAACGCAGAACCCCCTTCATAATAGTTGTGTTTTTCCTCTGCTTGTGTTGCTGTCAGCAACGGCTGGGGTATCTCTAGCAAACCCACAGCTGAAAATGGGACTCTGACCCATAAAGAGAGAAAGAAAGAGTCAGAGACCTAGAGTGAGACACAGAGAGGGAGACACAGAGAGAGAAAGAGATCATAGAGAGTGTGTGGCAAACAGAGAGACAGAAAGGGCGAGAGCACAACGTCAGCGTGTCATACGCCGGCATAACATAACATCAACATAGCACAGCAATAAACTCATTGTCAGAGGTGGAAGCGCCAGGCAAGTGAGACACAATTGAGGCAATTGTAAACTTCAGAGTAGCCCCCGTCTCCTTCCCACGCCATGCGGGAACTCTCAACTGCAGGCCTAAACTCCTAATATCTAAACTTAAAGTGTCCTCTCCACCCTCTCAGGGCAGGCACTTCTCGCACTGATTAAAGGACCGGGGATTACCCGCTTTCTACTGACACTCTCCTCGCTGCCCTTTATCCTAGCCTCGCGGATATTGAAATTCCCAGCTCATATATTCAGTAATATCTCACAGGCTGCTTACCAATATTGCGCCCTGGAGGGGCTCTGGAGCGAATGCGGCGATGCCTGGTGCCAGCTTCCCCCTTGCCCGTGCCCCGTGACGGCGGTGCTGACTCTCCAGGATTAGGCAAACCTATCCCGAATTCATCTGTTCAACACTTTTCGCTACAGCAATTGGATTGGGATATAAGACTGTATTGCTGTCCCACTTGAGGCAGTTATCCATCAGAGGTTTCCGCCTCTACCTCCATAATGTGTGTCCATAAGCAAAGGCTGACATGGGGGCCTGGCCCAACACAGTGGCTTCCCATGTTAGGCGTGTACATACTTTCTAGTGGCACCTCTTTCATTGTTCACCAGGAGAGGGCCTGGGTCTCTTAGCGAATATTCTGCATCAGGGGTGTTGCTAGGTCTGGAAAAGATCAGGGCTATGCTCATTTTGGGATTGTCGGGGCTGGGGGCTAGCTAGCCTTTTTGGTTTTAACCCCTTAGCTTCTATCCGGGTCTACAACCAAAAGACCCGGGGCTATAGCCCCCTCAGCCCCCCTAGCAATGCCTCTGTTCTGCATCAATGAGTCAAGGTGTGTTCCAGAATACAGAGCACGGGTTGTGCTAGCTACTCATTATTAGGAGTGTGGCCCTTGAGGGCTCTATATACAAATGGGCTTTTAAATAAATACTGTACCTTTAAGTTCAACATTGGAATGTTGCCAGTTCCATCGCAGACAATCGACTGGCAGAGGGTAATAATATGGTGTTAACAACCTGTTCCAAGGGCTGTAATGGGTGGCAATGGCCCGGCAGCCCAAGTAAAAGGCCTGGGCGAAGAAAGGGTGTTTAACGAGGGCCTTGGGATGTTATCACCCGTTCCAGACCTTGGGACCATTTGTTAACGCCATTAGCACCCATCCCAAGGGCTTTGATGGGGCTAAGACAAAGTATTTTCTTTCTGTGAACGGGTCGCATCGCAGCATCCCGTCCACGGAAAGAAAATACTGTTCAAAAGTGGCCGCCATGCAATGGGAAGGCGGAGATCCGTATGGAGCCTCTCTTCCCTTTCCATGGAGGTCAACTGGAGCAAAGCTGAAGGAGCGGCAGCAGCTGCGGTGGCAGCCAGTGACGGTGCCGCAATGAGGTAAGTGGGAGGGGAGAAAGTAATTTAAAAAAAGGGACGGAGGGGGAGCGGAAGATGGCAGGGCGAACCGGCAATCAGGTGGCTTGGAACGTGGGCTGAAATCGCCAAGGGTGCTAATGGCTGGTATACGCCTTCTGTCCCAACATTTCAGTGTTTCTCCTTTATCTTCCATGAGTTAAACAGAGCATTCTACACTCTCCGGGTGAAACGTTCCAATAGCAATAATGCCCACCTCCTCAGGCCATTAGCAGGTGGTAATGTCCCTTTCCTTTCACAAAGGCCTATTAACGTAAACCAAAGGCCATTACCACATGGAAATGCTCTTGACAATATCGCTTGAATAGTGAATTGTGTATCCTCCCAAAGGTGGCGGGGGGGGGGGGCACAGTGTAACTAAAGCCCCCTGGCATCTGTCATCTCAGCCAATCGTGTTAAACATACAAATAGATGGCTAATGCCCTAGTTCTGCAGAAGACTGTGTAGCACCAATGAAAAGGTCGACACGATGCCGACAGTTCCATGGATAGGTTGCCTCCAGACACTTTGAGGTCATTAATTAAAGTTATAGGTAGCAAGTTTGGTTGTGAATCCACATAAAACATTCTTGCCTTTGACCTTGGTCACGGGTTGCACTTTTTGACCGCCCTTACGTGGTCTCTACTGCCAGCATGGTCACTAGTGCGCCTGAATCGCATCAGTTCTGTATTGAGGCAATATGCTGGAGGCAGCGGCCGACACTCTAGGTTGTGGCCCGCTGCCCAAGTTAAGGGCCTGATCGAAGCAAATCTGAATCAACACTGAAGATGGACTCCAGTCCCTGACGCGGCGTCACAGGGTGGAGTAAAGGTAAAATTGTCCTTTTTATTAAAAAAATGTTAACATCGCCTTTAGCACCTGTGTGTAGTTTACTCATGGGTGCTAAGGGCGATGTGAGGGCGGTGGGAGGGAGCAAGGATGGCACAGGGCGATAGGTGGGCATCTGCGGGGGAGTCTGGAAGGCAGGCTTATACCAAAGGATTCAGCCCGCGTTCCGAGTTCCTTAATTGGCTGACACCCCACCAAGGGTGCTAATAGATATTATCTGGAAAGAGACGATATTAATCATTAGATAAGAATTGACTTTGTTCTAAAAGTAACTGGCAACATTCTCTGAATATTGCTAGAGTAACAGTTAGCCGGGTTTCTCTGGCACTATAGAATGAACACGAAGGGCCAGATTCCCAAAACAAAAAAAGGGCTGCCCAATTGGCATCAGGATGTGGGCATCTTATATGCGCTCATTCAGATGCCCTTTTTCACCCTTTCGCGCATCTGGGCAAAGGGGCATTTCTGAGCATTTAAAAGCGCATTCCGAAATCATAAACAGGATGCACTTTTAAATGCATAGAAATGAGGGTCCCCATAGTAACAGGCACAAACCGTGGCAGTGTAATTTCTGACCCTGTCATGATTTTCTTTTGAAGTGTGAATGCCACAGCTTAAACCAAGGCTTTCACAGTAGCCGTTCCGCTTTTTTCCGATCATTTCACGGAGACGGACCCTTTGATGGCGCCTCTGTGAAATGAGCCTGTCAAACAGTAGTGTCTCGAGCATGCACCGACACTAATGTATGCAAGGGGGCAGGACGGCGTATCTTTGCAAAACTGTCCAGCTCCCTTGCCCCTCCTGAAATGCTCAGGTCTCCCTGCGCATTTCACCCTTCGCACTTTTTAAATTTGCGCTTTTTAAATTTGCGCTAATTTTTGAGAATCGGTCCTAAGTGCTTCTGTTTCCAGGCGCAATCAATCAAGAGACACGTTTCATGTCAATAACACCTTGGCCGACACAGTAAACACAGACAGCAATGGATCACAGACAGGAAATAGATAGGAAGCGAGCAGAGGATTGTAAAAATACAGCACCAATACCAGAGTGGGGGGACAATGCATGCCTCAAACTGGTACACAAAGGTCAAACATAACACAGCTGGGAATTTGCTGCACCATCACTCCTAACAATTAGACAAACAGGAAAGAAAAAAAAGAGAAAGCATATGCCTACTCCATAGGACAAGTGGACACATAGAACAAGAACTATAAGGACTAAGAGACATGTAACCCACTAACCCAAAAGCTCCAACTTCTGCATACTTACCTCACACAAAAATCCACACAACCACGTTCTCGCACAGCAAACTGCATGTGCTTCGCCACACCGCAACAACAAACAAACAACACATAACTCGCACCAACAGCACACAAGGACTCACAGCGATCCGATATTCACACCCAAGCTCAGCGCACAGGGAAAACCGAACTGAAGCTGCCAACAGGACACCACCTTTTCTCACTTTCCTACGCCCTCTTCACCCTACTAACCCCACCCGCCTTCTTGTTTGCAGATACGCCAGAACACCTGAGGACCAATTCCGTTGGTGAAGGTTCACGGTATAAATGCCTTTAACATTAACATATCATGTATGGCCTAAACCATGCAGGAGTATGCGGTTCCTTTGCATGAAATATTGCCTGGCACACTAGAGCGTGCACAGCATAGAGGGCGATGCTTGCCAGAAGTCAGAAATGGTTTGGATGAGCAGTAAATATAATTGGACTCTTTGAGAGGTTGGCAGAGTTGAGATAGCAATGCATGGAATGCGTTTCTTGGGATAGAAGGAAAATGGACGCCCTATTTTGCCATTTAATATGATGGTCCTAAAGGTAATGTGGGCTTGTTAACTTGCCTTGCGGACGAGAGCCTGGGGCACTTGCAGACTTAAAAGGATGGAGATCCAGAGGAGGGATCCCTAAGAATTGACCACACCTTCCACACAAGATCTAACCTCTGACCACAAACTCTACTGGATCACCTAGAAACCAACAGGCAGTCTTGATGTTGTGTACATTATGCCGTCCTCTAGGCGCTTTCTGCAAGCACTCAGCAACGCCCGTCACTCACCAAGAGCGGGAGGTACCAGCGTTCAAACTGGAGACTTTCCACACTGGATTCCCAGGAGACTCTCCACACTGAATTCCCAGGAGACTCTCCACACTGGATTCCCAGGATACTCTCCGCGCTGAATTCCCAGGAGACTCTCCACACTGAATTCCCAGGAGACTGTCCACACTGAATTCCCAGGAGTCTCTCCATACTGAATTCCTAGAAGTCTCTCCACACTGAATTCCCAGGAGACTCTCAACACTGAATTCCCAGGAGCCTCTCCACACTGAATTCCCTGGAGACTCTCCACACTGAATTCCGATGAGTCTCTCCACACTGAATTCCCAGAAGTCTCTCCACACGGAATTCCCACGAGACTCTCCACACTGAATTCCGAGGTGACTCTCTACACTGAATTCCCAGAAGTCTCTCCACACGGAATTCCCACGAGACTCTCCACACTGAATTCCCAGGAGTCTCTCCACACTGAATTCCTAGCAGTCTCCCCATACTGAATTCCCAGGAGACTCTCCACACTGAATTCCCACGAGACTCTCCGCACTGAATTCCCATAGGAAGAAGCCATGGATATGGGTGGAAGGAAGTCCGGTGCACATGAAGGTGAGGGTCCATACACTGGAGCAAGGTGCCCCTCTGGCGGTTTTCAGCACATATGGTGGAGCCTTGTAAACGGCTCCTTCAATGCCAGAGGTGGGTTCACTGGCATGAGTAGCAGTCAGCCGGCATTAGCATGAACATCCTGCCTCACAATCCATACATTAAGAGGACTGCGGGGCTCTCCTCCCAGCAGAGTTCCACCTGGAAAAATATAAACTAAGTACTTGCTTGCAACACTAGAAAGAGCGGAAGGAGAGCTTTGAATTATTCATATTCACTGCCAGTCACTCTGTGTGGCTTTTCATTCCCCCCTTCTTTTTTCTGGGACGGGCGTGATTGGCATCTGGGCAGGAATTGTCAACAACAAAAGGAAAAAGGTGCAGACAGTAAACAAATCTGTGTCATGGAGAAGAAATGTAATGGAACTGTATTTACACGGACGTGTGCCATTTAGGAATATGAAAAATAGGATATATGCAATGAAAACACTTTGCCAAAGGGACGTTATGATTAAGTTGCACGAATAAAAACCTATGAAATTCAACGAAAAACATTGTTAAAGGGATGTTATGGTTAAAAGTAAAATCGAAAACCCAAAGAAATTCACCAGTTATGGTAAACTAAGCAACCATAACTCGCGCTACCACCGTGCACTGCTAAGACTAACACCCAGGACACTGTGTTATGTTGATCAATATCTTTCAAAGACAACAGTCCTCTGCATATACTGCAACACACAACTCTGCAGGAGAGAGCAGTTTCGAAGTGCTTTTGTAGCTTTAATCAAGGAGCATGAGAAACACTGCCCCCTACCTCATATGTAACACAAGAGCAACATCTACCTCTGTCCCCCTGCCCCTCCATATAAAGAAAAAAGCACAGTAACAATTTTCCCTCCAAAATTCTTCTCTAGTATAAAATAAACACCATAATCCATTGCCGTTTATAACTATCCGCAGTCTCTGCATTCCCCTGTCTAGCCCATGCCTTATTAGAAAACCTGGATTACACATGCCCACCATCACAGAACACAGCCATTCTACTCTTTTTACTATTATATTTTTAACACTCCCTCATTGCCTGCTTTCAACCACTTACACGTGCATCTAGCAATCACTTAAAAAAACTCTAATTATAGCCTATCAACATATTAAACTTCCACCCACCAACTGCCACTTAATAATGTCCTTCAAATCTTTTGCATCTGCATTTCCCATACTTATACGATAAAATCATACATAGAGCTCCTATAAATGCACATATGCATTGTGCAGTGACAGAAGGGCATAAATAGAAGGGGCAGTACGGATGGGCAAGTGCTCATGGGAGCCCAGGAGGGAAGTGCCAAAGGATCCCAAGGTGGGAGGTCACTAGCTAACTTCTGAGGCACAGAAGTCCCAAGGATGGGGAACATATTAACCATAATGTCCCTTTAACAAAGATTTTTCTGTCAATTGAATAGGTTTTTATAAGTGAAAATGTTTCAAAATGTTACATCACTGTATGTAAGTTATTAATCATTCCTCTTTTAACATATATGAAAGAACTTTAAACCTCCTTTAACAAACATATTTTTTGCAATGCATACTTCTGTGTGTCGTTATCAGCAGCGCATGCTTGAGATGCAAGTCATGGTTGAATTGTCTTGGGCATGAAGCTTGACCATGACCAACGCACCACCAAACCACCGATGTTATCCACTGCACCTACCCAGCATCCTAGTTCAGTCTTCAATATACCCTCATAATGTGACCAATGGCCAGTGCTAATGGCTTGCATGGCCAGTCTCTACAATCCATGGGGTATGGGCTTCAGCCATTCCAGATTCCCCAATAAGCAAATCAGAGTACATATTTGTCCTTGCCGAGGGCCAGGCCCATTGCCCACAGCTGAAAAGTTATATCATTATATTTTATACTTACGTTTCGACACTTTCAAGAAAGTAAAACACAGGACAGATTTGCAAAAGCATCCTTTCAGGTCCTTGCTGATACTCCTCGTGCAACCTTGCTACAGGCCAGTCCAGCATTCTGGGCAGCAGCCACAAGCAGATTTGTTTTTCTCCCATTTGAACCTTGAGCTTCAGCCATGCTGCATGCCCCAGTTAGTAAATCAGAGTAGGCATCTGTCCTTGCCGAGAGCCAGGCCCATTGTCCCTGCACCAAACTTATATCACTATTTTTTGTGCTAACATTTGGACACTTAGGAAAAACAAAACACAAAACAGATTTACAAAACCATGCTTTCAGGTTCATGCTGATGCTCCTCGTGCAGGTTTGTTGTAATTCGGCAAAGCACTTCAGGCTGTAGCCGCAAGCAAAATATTCTTTTCCCATTCAAATCTGGGCTTTGACCATGCTGCATGCCCCAATAATCACAACAGAGTACACAATTATCAAGTAATTGCAGGGGGGTAGAATGGGTAGATCACCGCGCTTCGTCTAGTACTTTAAACAGATTACCCGGCTGCTAGTAATGGGGTTCTTTTGAGAAGGAGCCCTTCCTTCTTCAAGTGTGAGGTTTGGGATAGGAGAGTGACTCCTGTTCACCTCAGCATTGGCTTATTCAATAAGTAGCTGTTGTCATAATGAAGCAGTCTTCAAAACCATTGCTGGTGCTATATATATTGTTGGAAGTCAGCCGACATGTGATTCGATTCTCTAGGGTCTTTCTCAAAGTGCATGGATTGTGGACCAGTCATTGCTGCGAGGTTGTGGAAATGAGACCGGAATCCGATTCCAATATCTTATCCCGGTATCGTCGCAAATAAGGGTGGTTAATGATTTGAAGGGGTGGCCTGGTGACCACGTGCGTACCTGTTTCAGCGTGCTCTGTAATTATCTGCTGATTAGAATTGCCTCAGAGTGTATGCAGTGGTAGTCATTGCGATCTATTGATACAATCCTGTGCAGCGCTTTGGGCTGTAGCCACAGGAAGAATTGGTTCCATGTGATAATGTCCCTGCATAAATGTCTCCAGCAAAGAATGGCACAATTGTTTGCAGAGATAGTATCATAAGGAACATGCGTGGGACAACCTTGCAACCCCCACATTTATTTTTTATTATTATCTTTATTGTTTTTGGTTTTTTTACAAACCTTTACACATTTTATCTTGAGAATCAATCATTTACAAACTTCTAAAGCACAATTTTTAAATCAATACAAACAATCATTATATGTACACTCAAAACCTAAAAATATCTTAAAATCTATTCCAAGATTAAAACTCTAACTGTTTATACAATTCATAATTTCTTTCTTATACCTTTAAAACATAATAAAATAAACAACATTTACAATGATATCCAGCAATTATCAGCAATTTGTGACATTAGTATAATAGACTGGAGCAAATTCAAACTTCAAGATACATCCCATATGATCCTCAAGAATTCATTAATGCGTATTTTCAATATCGTTGAATTTCCATGCATCATCTCATACCATAAATATTCCCTGTTAACATTTGAGGTATCATTGACAAACTTCGAAAAATATTCTATACGTTGTTTCAATAATCTAGGACAGATCAATAACATATGTATTAAGGTTTCTTTTGTTCCTGATATGTTACAATGTCTACATGTTTTAAGAGTCACATCATTTTTCGCTCTGATACTCTGTATTTTGTAGGTGTTCAGAACATTAAAACGGAATCTCATTGTTGAGTTGCGGAAAGATCTAGAGGGATATTTCATTATGTATTTCTCCGGAACTGCATACCATTTCCAGAAGGAAATCACTTGATAATACAGGGCAGAATTTAATATCACCACGTTATTCTCTAGCCAATCATAGGCCTTTATTAATTCTTTTACCTTCCGAGGATTTGTTAGTAAAGTCTCGTTTTTAAGGCCTAAATCCAGTAATTTCTTATCACATTTTTTTTTTAGTTCTTTCATGAAAACTCCCTCTAAATCGTTTCCTGGACATTGATACATTGTGTTCTTTTTTATCAATGAGACATTTATGCATTAATAGAAGCCTTTTCCGGTATACAATACGTTTCAGTGATGTTAAACCTAATTCATATCTTATTGTTTCTATGGGTAAACATTTTGGTAGATGTCTTAGGACTTTACGCCATATTTGCTTTAATTTGTTCTGAAAGTGAGACTCTGTTACTTAAGCGCACTCTCATTACAGTGTTTGAGTATAGCTTTATTATAAGTTCTAATAGACCTTTTTCCATTCCCAGGTTGTCTAAGGTTCTCCATAACGTACCTCTATCTACTTTATCAAAAGCCATGGAGAGGTCCATTGAAGCTATATAGAGTGCGTGGTTGCCTTTCACTTTAGCCTTCGCCTGTAGATTTGCAACTATCAAGCCTCCTATTTCTGTTTCCATGGCTTGCCTAAAACCTATTTGTCTCGGGTCCAGTATATTGTTATTCTCAATCCAAATATTTATTTCTTCTAATACTATTGCAGTAAATATTTTTGATTCCACATCTGATATCATTATGGGTCAATAGTTTAAAGGACTTAAGCGGTTACCTTTTTTAAATATTAAAATTACATATGCCATCTTCCAAGAAGTCGGAATTTGTTTAGCTGTTGTAATCTCTTTAAATAAGCAGTGCAAAATGTTAGCCAATAGCTTGATGTTATGCTTTAATGTGATATTGGATACGTTATTTGGACCTGGTGTAGTTGAGGATTTGACCTTTTTGATATACGTCAAAATCTTCTTTATGGAAATATCCAGCAACCAAGCCTGATCACAATTATAGTTATTCAACATTTGCACCTCTGAGCTCTTATATAAATCTTCAAAGTAGTTCACATATATGTCTCCTGCTACAGGGTTCAAAGAAAGTTGCAGTTGCGTAGTTTCAGTGCCATTGATCAAAGACCATGTTTTACGTGTATTACTATGCTTCATGGCTGCAAGCATAGCTTCACCGTCTCTTTGTGCCATGTGTGCACGATGTGATATGATCCCATTTGTTTTATATCTGTTTACAGTTCTTAATTTTTTGTGTGATTTCAACTAAATTGCCCTTCGACTTGTTCAGACTACGCACCTCTTTACGCAGTTGCGCCTTTCTTTTTTTGACATCAATGTCAAATACATGAATGTTTTTAGTTACAGGTACTTGGTCATATGTTTTCTTTACATTACATTTATCTAGCGTTTCTTGTATGTAATCTTTAAAGACCCCGCCAGTGTATGTAAACATTTTCCATTCAATTGGAAAGGACATATAGTCCTGTAATAACAAAGAGTTTACCTTTTCAAGGTTATACAGTGTCCATTTCACTCGATTGCCTGCTACATTTATTTCTATACATATATCACATATCTCTTACATCACTTTTTGTTTATTCCAAGGAAACTGTATTGAAATCATTGCATGATCGCTTTCCTTACAGCTTTGCACTTTCATATAGCAGCTATCTAAGAAGAAGTGGTTACTGACTATTATGTAATCTAAGATAGAGCTCAATCCTCTGGCTTTCCAAGTGGGACTTGTGTTGTACATAGGTTGTAAACCCCAACTCGATGCAAATTCCATCCATAGACTACCTCTGTATCGTTTACTAAATGCTGCTGCAGAATTAGGATTTATGGATGTTAGTGTCCATGAAATATCTGAGTGCCCTAAATCGCAGTCTGCATTCAAATCTCCTGCCAATACAAGTGCGCCCATAGGGTATTGCTCTAACCAGGCCCTAATTCTGTTATTCAACAACTCCAATACATCAACTAGCTGGTCGTTTGAGTGAGGGGCTGCATTCCAGTATATGTTTATTATCATGATGTATATTATCATTTGTGTAGTTCGTATTTTGAATGTACCAATTATTACACATTACAATAGTTGCTGATTAGTTAACATGGTAATATTTACATCCGATTTGTACGCCATAAGCACCCCTCCACTAGGTCGACCAATTGGTCCTTTAATCGCTTTCAAGTTTATGATTCCATAACCATCCCATAGCAGGTTGTTAGTTGCCCATGTTTCCTGTAGTAACACAAAGTCATATTCTTCAAGTAGACTCACAATTATTGTGTTCGCCACAATATGTGAGTATCCCCTTGTGTTCCAGGAAACTAGACTAAATGGGATCACTTTGTCAAAGCGATATTTTTGCAGATTTCAGATTCTCTATGGAGTCTCGCAATGACATAGCAAGTGACCTCCATTCCTGCATGTCAATCAGTGGGGACCTAGAAACGTCTATTACTGATCTATCTTGCATCTTAGTAGTTGTAACCTGGGATCCAAGTCTATCGGTGCTATGTCCCGTTACTTCTTGAATGATATATTCTTGTTTTCTTAAACCATCTTCCCTTTGCGCAAATTCTTGATATTTTTGTACATCAAAGCCTCTCTTCTGTAGGGCACCCGCCTCCTCCAGTATCAGAGCCTTTACCAGTGGAGATGTTATGATTAGTCTAACATAGTCATGCCACTCATTGTGTATGAAGTCCACAAGTTGAATATCTGTTGTTGTTATTAAGCTTAATTCGGGTATTTCCCCAAATAAGGATAGAAGGTAGTGTCTATTGAGAGATCGCGGACCACCCTCATCAAACACGTAATAAATTATAAGGCTTGGTTCATTTGGAAACGCTGGCCTTCCTAAATTTTGCATAACTGATCTCTTGGCCTCTTTATTCCATTGATTCGATTCATACGAAGCGCCTAATAAAAACCCATCCTTTTTATGATCTAGGTACTGGTGGGTTGTGTGATTCATCTGTAGATCATTACCTTGCGTTACATCATCAGCTTTTGGTAGTTGGCGTTTGGTTTCATTGAGTTTTTGATATATTAATTCTTCTACGAGCGTGCTTAAGTCTGCTCTATTTAACTGGGGGGCCTTGTTTGCATCATAGATGGCTTCCTCTAGATCAGTAATTGTTTTTTTCTGTGTTTCTGTCAAACTCACTTGTTCTCGGGCAGTTATGTTATACTCATCTGTTACTCTGCCTTCAGGTTGTAGATTACTTCCATTATTCATACTTTGATCATTTCCATTTGGCAATGTATTTAAGACATGCAGCGAGCTATTTGGATCGTTATACTTATGTTTCAGTAGATTTTCAATTAGCAGACGTATTGCTTCGCTACTCAATTGTGTGTCTTTCAGCACTTGCCCATTGGACTCATCTAAGGATTCCTTTGATTGTTTAATTTCCTGTGACTCTTTACGGTGGACTAATGTGGCTAATGCCTCTTTAGTTCCTTGCAGTGTACTCTTTACAGTAGTAGTAGTAGAATTTAGCAGTGACTTACTGATTGAAGGCTCAAAGTGTACCATTGAAACAGGTGTATTTGGTCTTGAAGGAGCATCTGGATTTTTAAAAATGTCGAAAATATCTTGAACTCCTCTTTCTAAGGCTCGAAGATTGCTGTCAATCCTTTCAGATGTCACTTTATTTTTCAGAACCTCTGAGAGCATGGAAGAGCATTCACTATAACTAGGTCTATCTATACAACCATTGCCAGCATTACTGTCAAACTCTATTTCGTTGACTATCTCATTGTTTGTATTATCACTGGATTTTTTTTGTTCTTGATCTTTCTTACTTTTGTCAACTACCTGACAGTCAGGCCATGCCTTACGTATATCCACATTTCTCAGAAAGTTTCTTGAGGATGTATTACCCGCTTTAGCCATTATTGCCTGTTTTTTCCTTTGTTTTTTCACTTTCCTTTTAGAGATTTTATCAACAAACATGGAATTATCATCATCACTTATTACAGTCACAGCGGCAGGTTTATTACTATCCGCTTCAGTATTTACCATAGTTTCTACCAGAATTGGATACGTATTTGTCTCTGACATATTGCAGTTTTGTACATTTACCAAAGGTATCTTGATAGGCAACACATTAGATTTTGCAACCTCACTTTTCAATTCATTGTCATGTATCGACTCTCTGTCTATAACATCAATACTAGTGTATGCTCCTTTATGAGCAGGCACGCAACTTTGCATATTTTCTATTGTCTCGTTCCGTGTCCTGTTCATCAGGTCATTAATAAAATCTGGTAATGCTATAAATGCCATCACCATTTCTTTTAATAGATTCGACTGAGATTTCAATTCTGATAGTATTAGTAATTGTGTCTCATTACTTGTGGTCTCTGATATGTGTATTGTATCAACATGATGCTCACTCTCCAATTCATCCAGCATGTTCTTATCCAAGTGCTGTGACAACGCCAGCAGCGAACTATCAACAGTATGAAAGACTTTGGGTGTGGCAGCATTCTCACTGCTCACACTAATCGCTTTTTCCATGTTATATTCTAGGTCAACAATCTGGTTTAACTCATTTAAATCCCCGTCTTCTGCAAACAATGATTGTGAACTTTCAATCAACTCCGCATTAGACCCAGCCTCTTGGGCTATCTTTTCCATTCTCTGCTCTAATGAACACAGATTAGCACATTCAATAAGGTCCTCGGTTAAATATGGTGAGCCTAGATGAGACGCCGCAGCAGCACGAGCTACGCTCATCCTAGTAGCCATTTGTTTAGTAAACGGCACTATAGCCAATTGCTGTTTGCTTATAACAGATTTCTTTACACTCATTTTTCCTCTAGCCACTTCTTAAATTCAACTAAACTGTGACTATATTCGTTCGCAAGCGCCTATCACGGTGCTTACAGACAGTAGGGAATCAAACGTACAGAAATCAAACTTCTTACCTATCCCACTAGACCCACAGACTCACAGGCTAAACAGGTGGAACAGGCCACTTGAGAGGCCACTTGCTGAGGCACGCACGCTGATGGCACGCGGCCTCGTACTTTTATGGATACTCCCCCTTAGTGGGCGTGATCTATAGTAATAAGATAATATTATGTTACTATTACATCTATATCAGGTTTGTATATATCCAATATCCTCTTCATATATATATATATAATCACCAAGTCTCTGTGTCACGTGATCCAGGACGTTACTTTTCCATAACAAATAACAGTTGAAGTTGCCGAGCTGTAAAACGCTGGGAGCAGACGCAGAGTCCACAGGCGAACCAGGCCACTTGAGAGGCCACTTGCTGAGGCGCACGCGCTGATGGCGCGCAGCCTCGCACTTTTATGGATACTCCCCCTTAGTGGGCGTGACCAAGTCTCTGTGTCACGTGATCCAGGAAATGCAGGACGTTACTTTTCCATAACAAATAACGAGTTGAAGTTGCCGAGCTGTAAAACGCTGGGAGCAGACGCAGAGTCCACAGGCGAACCAGGCCACTTGAGAGGCCACTTGCTGAGGCAGGGGATCACCCCCACAACTCCTGTTCCCATTTACCCCATATATTGTCCCCTTATATAATTTCACCTATGCCGTTTCCTGAAGACTATATGTATGGTGACATTTTATACGGGGACAATATTACCTGATACTGAAGAATGTTAGCCACAGGCAGAATTTCTTTTCCCATGCAGACCTATGGTAGCCACGCCTACTTTAGCCCCATTGCCAGTCCCTCCTGGTCATGGCCAGGAGCCAGATTTTCCGACTCGCTTCACTCGGGCTTCTAACTGTCACCCCGGGGGAATTATCTGACCGGTAATGCACCCCTCCTCGGGTTCTATTGCTGAAATGAAGTAAGAAATGACATGAGCAACTAGATGTGGGATTGAACAGGGCTCCATAGAAGCTACAGGAAAAGAAAAACATGTAAGTCAGTTTAAACAAAGGTGCTGTATTGACGTAACCAGGCCCCAGGACAAGATTTGTTAAAACGCATGTTCAACAAAGGAAGGATGAGGCTAGTTTTAGTTGGGAGAATATCCGCCCGAAAACAAAGGGATGTTTAGATTATAGCGTGTTTAGTTGTGTGCAGAATGGAGCATTCATCATGCAGCATTACGTTATGGTGACGCCAGGGGCGGGTCGCAGAAATGCCACGTTAGACGTAAATTAGCCTTTTAGTTAAGGAAGGAGGCTCTGATTGGATGAGTATGAAGAGGCCTATGGCAGATGTACATGATGCTAGGGAACTATAAAAGGGGTCTACACGCTAGAGAAGGGCTTTTGGTGGTTTATCTCCCTGAAGTCTAAGCTGGATGGGCAGGGGAAGCGTTCTCCTCGGATTTTATAGACAACACGTGGCTCGGCACCACAGCAAATCTACTCCGACTTTGGGGTCCCAAACGTACAGAGCAACAAAGCCAGTTCCAATTCATCATACATGGCCTGGCTTGTAATTCTAATGGCACAGTCATAGTGAGCAAGAGATGGCACCTACAGAGACCTCTCGTCTTCTGAATGGTTACTTGTCTGAAAGAAGAACCACTTGTTGAAGAACTGTGTGCTTGAGGACAGCAGCAGCCCCTTGGTGCAGTGACATTTCAGAGGGGACCTTGGGCCTCATTCTGAGTAGGGTGGTAAGGAGACCGGTGCCAGTAATCCCTTACCGCCCTACTACAAGGTCCCTTAGCGGGTCCCTCCAGTAACGCCTGGTATGACTAGCCGTTATGGACGGGACCCGCAAAGGAACCAGGGCGCAAATAACAGGCTTGACATGCGCGAGCCCGTTATTTGCGCCCTCCCCATTCCCATTGAGCCCTATGGGGGCTCAAATGGGAATGTGGAATGGTTCGGTGAATGGGGACTTACCGGTCCCACTAAGGTCGGCCTAGACCGGTAAGTCTCCATTGCACCAATCCGGACACGGTACCATTATTGGTGGTAGTCATGGCGCATATAGCGCCATGACTACCACCAAACTCAGAATGAGGGCCATTGACTCTGTCTTGTTAGGCTTTACCTCTCCTAGGTATATCTGAAGCTTAAGGGAGTTGGTTTGACTTTTTTTGTCCCGCAATGGTTGCATTCATTTACTCCACCTATCAATTCTACCATCTCGTGAAATGTTTTGTAAAGGGTTTCGATGTAAAGTGCTGTAGAAGCAAAATAAACAAATAAACAAAACATATGCGGTCGTAAATCTCCCCGCGGGGTTCCACGTGACTTAAAATATGCCAACGTTACTTCTTAACAAGTAGCAATCATTAATGAATTAAATACTTACAAATGCTTTTCTCTGGTTCCTTTCCGCCTGAACAATGGCGCCTCAGATAGCATTGAGACATGGCAGTCAGAAGTGTCTCCAATCTCGGCTCCCCAGGGACATCATTTAGAGGTCACCAGTCTCCTTTGCTACCCCTCTGGTCTCCATTAGTACCCCTAGAAAAAATGTAAACAATTAAAAAAAAATATATATATATATTTTTAAATGTAAGCTCCTGGGCTGTGGCCAGCACCATGTGGCTCTTTGTTTCGGGAGTGGGAGGCTGTCTTGTTCAGCCCTCTTAAAAAAAAACAGGGGGTCGCACAAGTGTATCATTTTGAGCAGTGAGCCTAAATAAGAAAGAATAGGAATAACATTCACCACAGCCAATGCCGCCGGGATCGGCTAGACAGGATGGAGCAGAGCCAGGATGAGATGCCGCTAAATTGCAATAACAATTGGGACATTCCCAGGCTATCCAGGACTGCATACAGGGGGTATCAAGACAATCAAGACAGCTGTCCAGGTCAGTAGATCACCTGTGCAGGTGCATGGTGGACAGCAATGCCAGCCCATGTCTCATGAGCCAGAAGGTGCGGGAGCTGGCAGAACAGTTGACCTCCCATAAGGCCATGGCCAAAGCCAATCACCTCACCATGGACCATCTCCAGGGAAGCGTGCAGGGGAGTTTACAGTCCGCTATCCCTACTGGGGGGTCTTTGATGAGCATCCCACCCAGGTCCACGCAGTGCCGTACAACACATGCTGCAAAGCCTGTGAACAAAGGGGAAAAGAGGAGGGGCTAGTGGGTGGTGGTGTTGGTGTTGGGGCTGGGGTGTGGGGTGGGTGATTGTGTTAGGGCTCGGATGTGGGGTGGGTGGTGGTGTTGGGGCTGGGTTATGGGGTGGGTGGTGGTGTTGGGGCTCGGATCTGGGGTGGGTGGTGGTATTGGGGCTGGGTTGTGGGGTGGGTGGTGGTGTTGGGGCTCGGATGTGGGGTGGGTGGTGGTGTTGGGGCTGGGTTGTGGGGTGGGTGGTGGTGTTGGGGCTGGGTTGTGGGGTGGGTGGTGGTGTTGGGGCTCGGATGTGGGGTGGGTGGTGGTGTTGGGGCTCGGATGTGGGGTGGGTGGTGGTGTTGGGGCTGGGTTGTGGGGTGGGTGGTGGTGTTGGGGCTCGGATGTGGGCTGGGTGGTGGTGTTGGGGCTGGGTTGTGGGGTGGGTGGTGGTGTTGGGGCTGGGTTGTGGGGTGGGTGGTGGTGTTGGGGCTCGGATGTGGGGTGGGTGGTGGTGTTGGGGCTTGGATGTGGGGTGGGTGGTGGTGTTGGGGCTGGGTTGTGGGGTGGGTGGTGGTGTTGGGGCTGGGATGTGGGGTGGGTGGTGGTGTTGGGGCTGGGTTGTGGGGTGGGTGGTGGTGTTGGGGCTGGGTTGTGGGGTGGGTGGTGTTGTTGGGGCTGGGTTGTGGGGTGGATGGTGGTGTTGTGGCTGGGTTGTGGGGTGGGTGGTGGTGTTGGGGCTTGGTTGTGGGGTGGGTGGTGGTGTTGGGGTTGGGATGTGGGGTGGGTGGTGGTGTTGGGGCTGTTTTGTGGGGTGGGTGGTGGTGTTGGGGCTGGGATGTGGGGAGGGTGGTGGTGTTGGGGCTGGGTTGTGGGGTGGGTGGTGGTGTTGGGGCTGGGTTGTGGGGTGGGTGGTGGTGTTGGGGCTGGGTTGTGGGGTGGGTGGTGGTGGTGCTGGGCGTTACTTGGTTTGATCATTAAACACTGTTGAAACCAGATTAGTTGAACAGTTTGTATTCAGTGGTGTCGATACATGTGCATTCAGTGCATGTACGGGGTGCATGTGTGCCGAGTCAGAAGAAATTGTCCATGTGGTCCTGGTGCACCATTCATCCATCCCTCACATCCCCACGTATGTCCTGTGGTGTCCTGCATTCACCTGTAACGTCTTCCTCATCTGAGCCTGGGGGAATGGGCCTTATCTGGAGGCATTTCTATGTTCCTTCGTATGCACAAGTTATGCATCATTGCACATATGACTACTCTCTTTCCTACTTTCTCAGGGCTGTACATGAGGGCACCGCCTGTGTGGTGAAGGAACCTGCATGTGGCTTTCAGCAATCCAAAGGTGCTCTCAATGCATGCCCTGGTCCTCCTCTGCGTCTCATTGTAGGCAGCCTCCTGTGGTGCACCAAGGTTCCCCACAGGTGTCGTCAGCCAGGGTAACTGCAGATAGCCTGCGTCTCCAGCATAACATGAATGGACAGTGGGAGACATGGCGGTGTG
Source organism: Ambystoma mexicanum (assembly GCF_040938575.1). NCBI lineage: Eukaryota > Metazoa > Chordata > Amphibia > Caudata > Ambystomatidae > Ambystoma > Ambystoma mexicanum. The sequence continues at coordinate 56,314,828 of NC_090929.1, read as the reverse complement.
TGGTACGGGGTACATGTATATGGTCCTGATGTGATTTACCCCAATGTGCGCAACTCAGCACCTTGTGTGCATTAAGTTTGATGGGAATTGGCCAACATGTTACACTTTCAGTCATTCACATTGTGGGAGTCGGCATTCATCAAGTATCTGTCAATGTGATGTCATCGCGAATGCACTTGTTACTTATGACGTGGCAGTAGGCCATGTACGGACCATGACCATACTTTAATGGGTTTGATGGGTGCCAGGATTGGATTCTGCTGCCATTCATAGCAGGATGTCCTGTGTCGTCACATGGTTCAAGTCTGTGTACTGGTGTGGGTCAGTCAGGGTTCTACGCCTCTTCTGTGCATTTCTGTGGTTGCTTCATGGGACTTGTTGTGTCACATGGCTACTCATTATTACGTACTCCTTTTGTGTAACAGTGATTTCTGTTATCAGGTTTGACTACTACTTACCCTCAAGCCAGGTAAGCTATCCTCTGTGTCTGTCTATGTGGGCTGGTAGGTTGCTGTTCCTCAGTGTCATGGCATCATGGGTGGCAGCAGGGTATCGGGCACAGCAGTGGCTGATTGTGAGGTCTGCATCGCATGGCATTTGCACATTCATGGAATGGTACTGTTTCCTGTTCTGGTATACCTTTTCTGACACCTGGGGATGGGGGGGTACCAATGCCACATGTGTGCAATCCAATGCCGCTATGGTATTGGGGAAATGGACAATGTCGTAGAAACGTGCCATTGCTGCATGCACCTGGCCTGGGTGATGGGCATGGAGATGTGCTGATGGGCATGCCTCTGGAGCGCATCCAGTACTTGCTCCAGCACCTTGGAGAAGGTGGGCTGTGACATCCCTTGCAGTGTCCCACTGTGTGCTGGAATCTGCCCGTACCACAGAAGTGTAGGACGGCACAAGCTTCAGCAGGGTGGGGAGGGTGGCAGTTCTGAGTGCGATGGCACTCTAGAAATTGCCCAGCATCGGGGTGAACCGTTCTGTGATGGTGGGACGGGCCAACCAATATACAGTCACTAATTGACTCTCCGGCAGTGCCCATGGGGATGGGCGGGTCACGTAGTATGGGTGCCCTCCACGGCACACGTCTGCTGTGCATTTTTGTGGTGCCTGTCTCCTTCCCTGCTGTAGTCCTGCATGCTACTGTAGCGGGATGTATAGTAGCAGGTTGTGGAACCCATAATCGACTCCTGCTTGTGGCTGCATGTTGCTTGGATGTGTGTTTGGGGAAAGTGCGGCCCTTTTATACTCCTCCTGAGGGGTTCTGGTGCACCTGTGCCTTGATGTATAAAACCTGTATGCATCTACCTCCACCTTTTTGGTGGAGGTAACTGTGCAGTGTTTTTTGATGAATTACTGCTGATTTCTGGAGATAACCCCACTGATTTTGGACTTGTTATGTTGCAGAAATGGGTTTTGTTTTTTTATGGGGATTCCGCCAACAGAATAAGCCCCAGCGCTAATTCAGCCAATTCATGGAATTCTCCCAGGGGAATTACCACCAATTCCTATGTAAGTCATGATTTGGCGTAGTGGTAAAGTTGGCGGTAACGAAATTGCGGCCAATTTTACAACTTACTGCCATACTTCTGATGAGGCCCCAAGCCTTTTCCTGCTATTTGCAATGACGATTGTCTGGGAGAATACAGAAAGGTGTTTGTTTGCTTTGTTTTTCTATGTGTTTAGCAATGTGTTTTTCCATGTGTTTTTCTATGGGTTTGGCAATGTTTGGTTCACATCGATTCTCTGGCTGCTTATGCCATGGAATTACTGTGGTGCATTTTATTTTTCAATGAAAAGAACGTTTTATTATGTGGGATTCACTTCTTTTTTTTATTAATAAAGAGGTTTCTTTCATAAGCACAGCCTCATGTGTGGGATTGCATTATTCTGCAAACAAAGTGTTTGATCCGTGCAGGTGGACAGACGCGGCGGCCGCACAGGCAACAAGGATTCTGGGAGTCAGATCTCAGTTTACTTGGGTGAAATGTAGCCCCACCTTTCTGGCCCCTGTCCAGGGAAATGGAGTGCCCCCCTCACCCCAGACAAGGGGCAGTCCCCAACCACCAGGGGCAACCACCCCCAGGTGTGCTGGATAGCGAAGGGTACTGCACCTGCAAATAAAATCGCTGTTAAACAAGAGATTGGCAACAGCCTTAGTCCTTTTAATTGGACGCAGACACCAAGGTGGATTTTTTAGGGTTTCTAACAGGGACCTCTCTTCTTTTAAAAAACACTCATTGACGTTCTTCATTGCTTCTGCTAATCCCCTTCTAGGCTCCCCCAATGTAAATAATTTTTAAAGGGATCTGCCCTGCCAGCCAATCCGTCCATAGAGGGGTTTGAGGAAGACCCCCAGGGTGGAACTGACCCCTGCCCTACGCCTGGCACCACCCACTGTAGAGGGGGGCCTGGGGATGGCCTCAGCGGGCGGTCCCACCCCCTACACGGCCTCTGGCAGTCCGCCACTTCCCTTGCCTGCTTCACGCCAGGGTGCCAACAGCCTGTAACCCTTATACCTCCTTCTCTTCTTAACTCTATAACCATTTCTCCAACTAACCCCTACTCAAATACTCACGTGAACTATACATACATATAATTCTAAACGTGCACCTGACTACACATTATGCACAAACACTAGCATAGAACACGCAGTATATTGCATAGTGGTGACTGCCGCAGTCAGCCACCCTGTTTCAGTACCTTTGGTCTTTGGTGCTTTCTCTGGGGGTTTATTGGGGTCTGCTCCCTAATGGAAGTAGGGGACGTTTTCCTCCTAGACCATACATGCCAACATTCTGTGACCAAAAATCTATAGGAATCTTAAAGTTTCAAAAATAGTCAGGCGAGGAGGTAATGATAGGAATAGGGCACGTCAGCAACCCATTGTCATTGAATGAGTCCGCCGCCATGGGTGCATTCAATGACAATGAGGCACCTGCCACGCCTTCTGCCATCACGCCAGCTCGTGGGAGCCTTTGAAAGACTCCCCCCGAGCTGGCGTGGTGGGGGGCTAATGGCACCTTTTGTCAAAGGCACCCGCGGTGGAGGGGCGCATTTAGCCCACCGGCGTGGGCGTCTTTTACATCAAAGGCCTGTATGCCGCAAGTTCTCCTGCTACGACGCCAGCTCGGGGGAGCCCTTGAAAGACTCCCCCGAGCTGGCATGGCCAAAAAAAAAAATGTTTAAAAATAATATATACATTTTTCTTTCCTAAAAAAATCGGTATTTGTTGCCAATAACTCGGTAGGCAGTAGGACTGCTTAAAAAGCGGTATCCTACCGCCTAAATCGGTAGGGTTGGCAAGTATGCTAGTATGCTCTTCTGGGGTGGCCCCGTACACCACATGGGATCAGTCAATCTCACTGCACGTACCCGCACACAGAAAAGTTATTTAAATGGCCCCCATGCCCAAGTGAAGGGGCCACCATACTCACAGCCACTGCCTGGAGGGGGGCTGCCTGTTATCAAGCTACAATCATCAACCAGAGGCCTGACCCTCGTTAGAGGGCCTCTGGGGGAGGGCCACACACTCACCAGGGCTCTGGATGGCGCACTGGAGCCCGCATGTTCACCCAGGTTGCATGGACACGGGCAACCTGGGACTTTCATTCACCAGTGCCAATTCTGCTGGACTTGCCTCCACCTAAGCCACTCAGGTGGCCCAGGGCATGTCATCACCTGGGCCGCTCCAGCAGTGCATGGCTTCCTGTCCATGCCCCGCCCACAGAGGGCGGGGTGGACTTCTTCCTTTTCCCTCTTCCCCTCCTGGCCTGCCCAAGCATACGCAGCCCAGGAGGACATTTCTCTTTAGAGCTCACCCCGACTATCCCTGTAGCAGGCCGACAGAGGGGCACGCCCATGGCCACATCACTCCATGCAGGCCGCAGGGCCCACCCTGCTCAGTCAGGGGGGTGTCTTCTCCATCCCGGCTGCACACGCGCATACCTGGGGGGCTTATTGGGCTCGTCCGGTCTGGCCGCCCGATTGAGCTAAACCATCGATACCCATGATTGGATGAGGCTGGGGTGGTGAAGACTGAGGGCCTCATTACACGGAAGGCGGTAAGGGTTAACGGCCACCGGTACTGGTACCGGTGACTGTTAACCCTTACCGCCTTACTACGAGGTCCCTTAGCGGGTTGGTACTTTAACACCTGCTTTTAGCAGGCGTTAAAAAACAACCCGCTAAGGGACCTTGGTGCTAATTACGGCACCGCAAATTTGCGGTACCGTAATTAGCACCTTCCCCATTCCCATTATGCCCTATGGGGCAAAAATGGGAATGGGGAAGGGCAATGGTGGAAGGGGGAATTACCGCCCCACCAACCTTGGAATAGGGCGATAATTCCCCTTTCCACCAAGGCGGTGCCGGTATTTTAATGGCATGGACCAAGGTGCTGTTAGCACCTTGGTCCACCGCCTACCGTGTAATGAGGCCCTTAGTGTTGGGTTTGGGTGATGTCTTCAGGGCTGTCACAAGGTGTGAAAAAACAACATGCAATACCATGGAAAGGAGTCCAGGAAATTGTGCCTTGTTTCCAGTGAATTTATTTGTATTAGTTTACTTTACAGGATCTCACTTGCCCTTGTTTACACGTGTTTCGGCCACCAAAGGCCTTTCTCAAAATAGGGCTTGTCAAATTAGTACGCAAATTAAACCACTAGGGTGTTCAATAAATCCTTACTCTCAGATCGAGAGGAGCCAACGCGAGAGACTGTTTTGCTACCTGGCAAATTACAACGGGATCTAACCCTTTATAATTGTGAAGAGTAAGGATTTATTGAACACCCTAGTGGTTTAATTTGCGTACTAATTTGACAAGCCCTATTTTGAGAAAGGCCTTTGGTGGCCGAAACCTGTGTAAACAAGGGCAAGTGAGATCCTGAAAAGTAAACTAATACAAATAAATTCACTGGAAACAAGGCGCAATTTCCTGGACTCCTTTCCATGCTATTGCATGTTGTTTTTTCATATATTAGACGGTTTTACCTGTGGCTTACCGTCGGTCCAGTGATCTGCGACTACAATATTGAATAGGTTGGAGAAGCGAGAAACTGTTGCACCCTTACCAAATTAACAAGAGTCGCCCAACAGACCAGCTGTAACCCTAAGACCAGTCTACTTTTCTTCTGTCACAAGGTGTGGTGAGGCCCGGGGCAAAACATTTGGTGGGGTCCCCTTATTATTTTTTGCACTGGGCCAGCGGCGGCATTGCCGCAAACAGGAGATGGGAGAAATCTCCTCTTGAGTTTACTTGCGGAGCAACCCAAACATGGTTTATTGCTACAACCAGTGGTCGAAGTGAGCGAGAGTGGTTGGGAGCGGTGCTCCTATACTTTTTTAATTACGATTTACAGCTCCTATACTTTTATTTTAAAAAGAAACCATTCCGGAATGGTTTCATTTTTAAAATAAAAGTGTAGGAAGACGTTGCAGCTTGCTCTTTCAGTGCAGTGCACTGAACGTTCCCTTAAACAGCAGGCACATGTGTTTGGTTGTGTGTATTGTGCGTGGGAGGGGTTTGGCAAAGGGGTTTGTGGGGAGTTAGGGCAGGCCAGCAGGGAACATAGCTCCACTACTTCTGTTCGTACACTTCTCAACTGCAAATCAACTACAGCAAAGTTAGATTTCTCTACTGAAGAAAGGTTTATGCCAGAGGAACTTTTGTATCAGATGCATGAATATACACAGGATGGCATGACGGCATGTGGTGCCTGACGCCAGCATTAAGGAGCGCCCTGCCCCTGTGTGCGCATTAAAACACACATCATACACAGTGACAGGTAGATGATGTACTGTGAAGCCTGGTAAATTATTGAACTCAAGTGGCTTAAATGTTTGTGCTAATTATGCAGGATCGACAGAGCACAGTGGGGGAGCCCAATCCAAACAATGGGTGCTTGAAAGGATTTCCCGCTCCCAAGAAAACTTTTGAAGTATTAGTTTAAAATGGTGTCTTTACAGCACTTTCTTTGAAAAATTGGGTAAAACCCACACACCGTTTGCAATTGGTGTTGTATGGATGCACATGGAAAAACCCAATAGTCGAAAGTCACCAACCATGCCCAGGAACATGTCCAATGCATTTCATGCTGCCTTTGCCCACAACATATGCCAGTATAAAAATATATTCATGCTGGCTGTTCCCATGTTTGTCCAAGCAGGCTGCACCAACATATGTTATGTTATGTTACTTTGCATTTATATAGCGCCTTACGTACCATTGGTATGATCTCAAGGCGCTGGTCGGTTGAACGCCCTTGGGAACCGTAGTTCAAGTCAGTAGAGAGAGAGAGAGAGAGTCATAAGGTGCGTGTCAGCACCGGATTTGTGTGCAGCAGGCATGGGACTCGTATGATAGCTGCTTCTTAGTGGTAGGTGTAGTGGTTGGGAGATCAGTAGTATGTGTTAGTTCTGGCAGGTGATTATCCAGACCGATTCTGGATGCGTTAGGCCTGAGGAGAACGCCTAGGCTGGCGGGTGTGCAGCCAGCTGTGTTTAGTTAGGATGATGGGGAGTATGTGACAGGTGCTGGTATGAGAACAGCTATACTGAATGTGTAATAGTATTGCTGTGTTCCAGTTGAGTGGTGGTGTATAGAAGAGAGTAAGCGTGGTGATGTTATTATGGTGGTTTTCAGTAACCCTTTATTCTATCTGTTTTATTCACTCAGTCTATTCCGGTGGCTTTGTCTGTTCAACTCCATCCGTTGAGTCCGAGCAACCAGTAGTGACTACTCCATGCATTCGATGCACACCAACCGTTCCATGCACACCAACCGTTCCAACCATTACCGCCGTTCCATGCATTCCAACCAGTGGCTTAGTATGTTCAACTCCATCTGTTGAGTCTGAGCCATCCGTAGTGACTACTTGTTAGGCAGAATCCTGTGCAGTGCCCTTAGGGACCACTACTCACGATTAAGACTACAGGTGGCAAAACAAGTTTTACCTTTGGTACAAGCCTGTACTACTATGTCAGAGTGGTAGCAGTGGCGGAGCAGCCAGGCTTATCTCAAGAGTATATGAGCAGTAGCAGAGATTACACAAAGGGACCACAATTACTGTGACTCAAGAAAACACTGACTCAAGGTTTCACGTAGAAAAATATAAGTACATTTATTTTCAAACCATTCGTTATAAACACAACACTTCTATGAAACTTCAATAAAAAAACCACACGCTAAATATACTACAACTAACCAATTCACTTTGTACAGTAAGTCTCAAGGTAAGTACCCTGTGTTGGAATGAACCAGTGTTAGGCACAAAACACGTTACCGCGAATACGATATGATCACTTTTTGACAGTTCGGTCTACTAAACAAATGCGTATCCGTGACATGAAATACCCAGAGGGAATTGGAGGCAAAAATCACAAGCAATATTTTGGTTAGGCAGGCAGAATCAAGAAACATTCAGAGACGGGAGTTCAAAAGTCAAAGGGCCGGAGCCAGGGTCGAAAGACACCGGTGCAAGTTGTCAAAGATCACACGGTCAGACAGTTCATGATTCAATGCAGCCAAAAGTACTTCGATATTGTCAATGTTCGAAAGCAAAAGTTATAAGAAGGAGGGAAGACAAGGGCAAGCCTTGAAAATGAAGAAAAGGGATTCACCCAGTTTCCTCAACAGAACACAGTACCTTGTTCCAATGGTGCAGCTGGTGCCCTGGCAGTTGTTCCTGTTGGTTTCCCGCAGACCCACGATTCCTGGAGCTTTGTCGAGAAGGAAGGACGTCTGAAGGGGGCCTGCACCACACAGGGATGAGGCCGGCAGCAGCGACACGGAATAAAAGGTGCGCTCCTTAAAAACAGGAGAGGCTCGTCAGGTGGCTATCCGGACCACTACAGCAGTGTGCAGCGATTTCGACCACGGAAGAGGATCCTCTGGCTGAAGAAGATGAGCTGGTTATCCCCACCAAGCTCAAGGGAAGAAGACTCCAGACTGGATCTTCTCTGAGTCGCTGAAGGGCAGATAGCTCAGGACAGCAGCAGGGCTTCACCGGGACGGGGTAGTTGCAGCAGCCGTCGTTCTCTCCGCTTCTCTTCGGTTCCTTGTAGTTCCAGTGGCGACTCTCTGACTTCTAGCCCAAGAGACCTGCCTTTTATGCGAAAAAAACCCATTCACGCAGCCTGGCTGTCAATCACCCAACAGGGGGATTGTCGAGCTCAGAAAACTACCCTGGCCAATCATGACAAAGTGTGACTTGGGTTTCCTAGGATACCCTGTGCAGGGGCTGACTACACCCCTCCCTCACATTCAGCCCACCGAGACACCCAGGCGCCTTGAGGAGGGCTTCTGAGCAGAAGCCCGCCAAAAGACAGTCAACAAAGAAGGCAAACCTGGTTTGCCGTGTAAAGTAACCACAAGAAGGACTTTAACAAAAAGAAATGGTGAATAAACCCAACCAGAGCCAAGAGAAAGACGATTTGGTCAAGCGGGTTTATGTTCGAGGCTAATATAATAGCCAAGAACAGTACCACGTTTATATAATATATCGTCGGTAGAAAAGTTAGGGTAGATACCACTGCCACCAGCCAAGTCTAAATGTTAAAAGAGCGAAACAATGCTCTAGGAGTTACAGATAGAAAGGGATACGAGTTTACCCTTTCCAGTACTCCATGGAAGATGGGGATACTGGATCTGTGGTAGATTGACTAAGTAAAGTTAATGGTAACTTTACCTTTTTCTGGGGGACAGTAGTCACCTCAGAAATGGAGTCGAGGGAAGTCTCAAAGACAACCCTGTTCCACGGCACTGAAGGTGCAGTGTGACGCACACAAAGAAGGAGGCTACTGAAGTGGTGTACTTCAGAGTCCACAATCACAAAAACAGATGGAAACACATAGCAAAACACAGGTAAGAGTGGGGGAAAAGCTCTCACTCTTACCAAGTGGAAAAAAACAAAGTCCAGAAGTCCAGCAAAGCTGCTGGGGGACTCACTAGATGAGGGAAATTAGCCATAAATGAGAATTCTCCCTAACACTTGCCCCCCCCCCACCAGACTAAGGGACAGGAGGATTTAATCCACTCCTGGATGGACCTCATACCTCTAGTCAGTTACAAACATCCTAGAGAGACCATCAGTATTTTGGTGGTGACTTCCAGCTCTGTGCTCAATGGAAAAATCAAATCCTTGCAGGCAGATTGACCATCTGAGTAACTTTGGGTTTTCCCCTTTCATTTGCATCAGCCATCTCAAGGGTTGGTGGTCAGTCTGAATAGTGAAGGTAGATCCATACAAGTATGGTCTAAACCTCTTCAGTGCCCACACAATAGCAAAGCATTCTCTTTCTATTGTTGCCCACCTTGTCTCAGGATCCTTTAACTTCCTGCTGATGAAACAAATGGGGTGTTCCCTACCTTTCTCGCCCAGTTGACTAAGGACTGCACCTATACCTACATTAGAAGCATCAGTTTGTACAATGAAGGGTTGGTGATAGTCAGGAGCTCTTAGGACTGGAGCTTGACAAAGGGCTTTCTTTAGGCCTTCAAAGGCTTGATTGCACTCCTCATTCCACCTGACCTTTTTAGGAAATTTGGGAGAGGAGATGACATTCAAGGGAGAAGCTATGGTCCCATAGTTCTCTATGAAGTTCCTATAATACCCAGTGAGACCTAGGAAGGCTCTCACTTGGGTTTGAGTAGTAGGGGTGGCCCAGTTTTGTGCAGCTTGTACTTTGCTAGGCAGTGGCCTTATTTCACCTTGTATTGCTCTCCCCAGAGTGCACGGAAAAACATAAATCACCAATGCAATTATAGAGCCAATACTTTGAACGCAGAAAGCCGCAATAACTCGCAACCACACACTCTTAGAAAATAATCAGCACTTATAGGGCTATTTTTTCTAAGTTTAGAAGCAACCAGTGATAACATAGAAATAACTCACAGAAATTCCATAGACATAAATCACAGAAAAAGCAAAGAATTCAAAAGGAAATACATCACCGTGAGCGTAACTGGATTCCTCATCTCGCCCAGAAGCGGCTGGAAGACCCCGGGAACAGCCAGGCCGAGAAGCACCACAGCTCACAGGAATGCCAGACGTAAGCGTCCTCCTCCGGCTGAAGTCTCACCTGACCACCTCCGGGTTTCCGCATATATACACACTCCGAAAAGGGGTGGCAGTTCTCGAACCTTCTGGAAATGGCACTTGCGCAGTTGATGAGCAGCCGTCGGTTGCCAGCTGGGTCAATCGACAGCCCCCCTCAAGGAGCAGAGTGCCTCCCTCCTCTAAAAACACACTCATAACAAACCATAACAAAGTTAGCTTTCCCAGCAGAAATATCCTTGACCGCATAACAGGTTTGGAAAGCATGTTTTCCTCAGCACCGTGAATCTAACACTCAGCAAAATGTGTGCAGCTTTTCACTGCGGCATGAAGTAAATATCCATCATGGCTCCAGCGCTCCCATAATGCACTGCGCACCAGCGCCATTTTAGTTCAAGCATAACAATTCCACCCTTGGATATTTACCTTCCATAGCCCGGTGGCAAAGAAGCCGGTCTCTGAAACCTACGAAACATTAAAACTAAATTGGGAATACATTGAATACAACAATAACAAGCTATTATGATAGCTAATATAATGAAAATGCAAGCAAAAGCGTAACGTAGTGTACCCCCAATATCAGGTATCCATGAAAATAACCAATCCCACCAATTCCCAGTACAATCTTGAGACACTTGAGAAATGAGATCCCTCAAACCTCGAATATGACTTTCAATGGATCGTGAGTGGTCACTTAAATTAAAACAACACATACCTTCAAAGGCATTACACCCTAAATTATGCTTTAGCAATAGGTAATCAACAGCAGCTCTGTTCTGCAAAGTTGCTTTTCTAATAACTTGACTATCAAGGAGTGATTCTTCTAATGCCTGAGAAGTATGTTTAAGGCTTTTGACTACTAAACATGCTAATTTCATCAAAGATTTGTAACCCCAGCAGCTAAACCCCAAACTCCCACTAATGAAAGGGTTAATGCTAGAACCTCAGCTTCTGATAACAAGTGTACATGTGAATCACAATCAGGAGATAGACCCACAGATTCGAAGGTTGACCGTTTACCTCGAGTTATCGCTGGGTGTAAAGGAAACTTCATTAGTCCTAATCGAGTTAAAGCACATGGACCTCCGGTCAAATGACTGGCAGCTATCACTGTATGATTACAAGACATAGTATTATTTACACTGGTGGGGGTTTATTGGGGTCTGCTCCCTAATGGAAGTAGGGACGTTTTCCTCCTAGTCCATACATGCCAACATTCTGTGACCAAAAATCTATAGGAATCTTAAAGTTTCAAAAATAGTCAGGCGAGGAGGTAATGATAGGAATAAGGCGCGTCAGCAGCCCATTGTCATTGAATGAGTCCGCCGCCATGGGTGCATTCAATGACAATGAGGCACCTGCCACGCCTTCTGCCACCACGCCAGCTCGTGGGAGCCTTTGAAAGACTCCCCCCGAGCTGGCGTGGTGGGGGGCTAATGGCACCTTTTGTCAAAGGCACCCGCGGTGGAGGGGCGCATTTAGCCCACCGGCGTGGGCGTCTTTTACATCAAAGGCCTGTATGCCGCGAGTTCTCCTGCTACGCCAGCTCGGGGGAGCCCTTGAAAGACTCCCCCGAGCTGGCATGGCCAAAAAAAAAAATGTTTAAAAATAATATATACATTTTTCTTTCCTAAAAAAATCGGTATTTGTTGCCAATAACTCGGTAGGCAGTAGGACTGCTTAAAAAGCGGTATCCTACCGCCTAAATCGGTAGGGTTGGCAAGTATGCTAGTATGCTCTTCTGGGGTGGCCCCGTACACCACATGGGATCAGTCAATCTCACTGCACGTACCCGCACACAGAAAAGTTATTTAAATGGCCCCCATGCCCAAGTGAAGGGGCCACCATACTCACAGCCACTGCCTGGAGGGGGGCTGCCTGTTATCAAGCTACAATCATCAACCAGAGGCCTGACCCTCGTTAGAGGGCCTCTGGGGGAGGGCCACACACTCACCAGGGCTCTGGATGGCGCACTGGAGCCCGCATGTTCACCCAGGTTGCATGGACACGGGCAACCTGGGACTTTCATTCACCAGTGCCAATTCTGCTGGACTTGCCTCCACCTAAGCCACTCAGGTGGCCCAGGGCATGTCATCACCTGGGCCGCTCCAGCAGTGCATGGCTTCCTGTCCATGCCCCACCCACAGAGGGCGGGGTGGACTTCTTCCTTCTCCCTCTTCCCCTCCTGGCCTGCCCAAGCATACGCAGCCCAGGAGGACATTTCTCTTTAGAGCTCCCCCCGACTATCCCTGTAGCAGGCCGACAGAGGGGCACGCCCATGGCCACATCACTCCATGCAGGCCGCAGGGCCCACCCTGCTCAGTCAGGGGGGTGTCTTCTCCATCCCGGCTGCACACGCGCATACCTGGGGGGCTTATTGGGCTCGTCCGGTCTGGCCGCCCGATTGAGCTAAACCATCGATACCCATGATTGGATGAGGCTGGGGTGGTGAAGACTGAGGGCCTCATTACACGGAAGGCGGTAAGGGTTAACGGCCACCGGTACTGGTACCGGTGACTGTTAACCCTTACCGCCTTACTACGAGGTCCCTTAGCGGGTTGGTACTTTAACACCTGCTTTTAGCAGGCGTTAAAAAACAACCCGCTAAGGGACCTTGGTGCTAATTACGGCACCGCAAATTTGCGGTACCGTAATTAGCACCTTCCCCATTCCCATTATGCCCTATGGGGCAAAAATGGGAATGGGGAAGGGCAATGGTGGAAGGGGGAATTACCGCCCCACCAACCTTGGAATAGGGCGATAATTCCCCTTTCCACCAAGGCGGTGCCGGTATTTTAACGGCATGGACCAAGGTGCTGTTAGCACCTTGGTCCACCGCCTACCGTGTAATGAGGCCCTTAGTGTTGGGTTTGGGTGATGTCTTCAGGGCTGTCACAAGGTGTGAAAAAACAACATGCAATACGCAAATTAAACCACTAGGGTGTTCAATAAATCCTTACTCTCAGATCGAGAGGAGCCAACGCGAGAGACTGTTTTGCTACCTGGCAAATTACAACGGGATCTAACCCTTTATAATTGTGAAGAGTAAGGATTTATTGAACACCCTAGTGGTTTAATTTGCGTACTAATTTGACAAGCCCTATTTTGAGAAAGGCCTTTGGTGGCCGAAACCCGTGTAAACAAGGGCAAGTGAGATCCTGAAAAGTAAACTAATACAAATAAATTCACTGGAAACAGTGGGAAAGGATGGGGAGTATGTGACAGGTGCTGGTATGAGAACAGCTATACTGAATGTGTAATAGTATTGCTGTGTTCCAGTTGAGTGGTGGTGTATAGAAGAGAGTAAGCGTGGTGATGTTATTATGGTGGTTTTCAGTAACCCTTTATTCTATCTGTTTTATTCACTCAGTCTATTCCGGTGGCTTTGTCTGTTCAACTCCATCCGTTGAGTCCGAGCAACCAGTAGTGACTACTCCATGCATTCGATGCACACCAACCGTTCCATGCACACCAACCGTTCCAACCATTACCGCCGTTCCATGCATTCCAACCAGTGGCTTAGTATGTTCAACTCCATCTGTTGAGTCTGAGCCATCCGTAGTGACTACTTGTTAGGCAGAATCCTGTGCAGTGCCCTTAGGGACCACTACACACGATTAAGACTACAGGTGGCAAAACAAGTTTTACCTTTGGTACAAGCCTGTACTACGATGTCAGAGTGGTAGCAGTGGCGGAGCAGCCAGGCTTATCTCAAGAGTATATGAGCAGTAGCAGAGATTACACAAAGGGACCACAATTACTGTGACTCAAGCAAACACTGACTCAAGGTTTCACGTAGAAAAATATAAGTACATTTATTTTCAAACCATTCGTTATAAACACAACACTTCTATGAAACTTCAATAAAAAAAACCACACGCTAAATATACTACAACTAACCAATTCACTTTGTACAGTAAGTCTCAAGGTAAGTACCCTGTGTTGGAATGAACCAGTGTTAGGCACAAAACACGTTACCGCGAATACGATATGATCACTTTTTGACAGTTCGGTCTACTAAACAAATGCGTATCCGTGACATGAAATACCCAGAGGGAATTGGAGGCAAAAATCACGAGCAATATTTTGGTTAGGCAGGCAGAATCAAGAAACATTCAGAGACGGGAGTTCAAAAGTCAAAGGGCCAGAGCCAGGGTCGAAAGACACCGGTGCAAGTTGTCAAAGATCACACGGTCAGACAGTTCATGATTCAACGCAGCCAAAAGTACATCGATATTGTCAATGTTCGAAAGAAAAAGTTATAAGAAGGAGGGAAGACAAGGGCAAGCCTTGAAAATGAAGAAAAGGGATTCACCCAGTTTCCTCAACAGAACACAGTACCTTGTTCCAATGGTGCAGCTGGTGCCCTGGCAGTTGTTCCTGTTGGTTTCCCGCAGACCCACGATTCCTGGAGCTTTGTCGAGAAGGAAGGACGTCTGAAGGGGGCCTGCACCACACAGGGATGAGGCCGGCAGCAGCGACACGGAATAAAAGGTGCGCTCCTTAAAAACAGGAGAGGCTCGTCAGGTGGCTATCCGGACCACTACAGCAGTGTGCAGCGATTTCGACCACGGAAGAGGATCCTCTGGCTGAAGAAGATGAGCTGGTTATCCCCACCAAGCTCAAGGGAAGAAGACTCCAGACTGGATCTTCTCTGAGTCGCTGAAGGGCAGATAGCTCAGGACAGCAGCAGGGCTTCACCGGGACGGGGTAGTTGCAGCAGCCGTCGTTCTCTCCGCTTCTCTTCGGTTCCTTGTAGTTCCAGTGGCGACTCTCTGACTTCTAGCCCAAGAGACCTGCCTTTTATGTGAAAAAAACCCATTCATGCAGCCTGGCTGTCAATCACCCAGCAGGGGTATTGTCGAGCTCAGAAAACTACCCTGGCCAATCATGACAAAGTGTGACTTGGGTTTCCTAGGATACCCTGTGCAGGGGCTGACTACACCCCTCCCTCACATTCAGCCCACCGAGACACCCAGGCGCCTTGAGGAGGGCTTCTGAGCAGAAGCCCGCCAAAAGACAGTCAACAAAGAAGGCAAACCTGGTTTGCCGTGTAAAGTAACCACAAGAAGGACTTTAACAAAAAGAAATGGCGAATAAACCCAACCGGAGCCAAGAGAAAGACGATTTGGTCAAGCGGGTTTATGTTCGAGGCTAATATAATAGCCAAGAACAGTACCACGTTTATCTAATATAATCGCGGTAGAAAAGTTAGGGTAGATACCACTGCCACCAGCCAAGTCTAAATGTTAAAAGAGCGAAACAATGCTCTAGGAGTTACAGATAGAAAGGGATACGAGTTTACCCTTTCCAGTACTCCATGGAAGATGGGGATACTGGATCTGTGGTAGATTGACTAAGTAAAGTTAATGGTAACTTTACCTTTTTCTGGGGGACAGTAGTCACCTCAGAAATGGAGTCGAGGGAAGTCTCAAAGACAACCCTGTGCCACGGCACTGAAGGTGCAGTGTGACGCACACAAAGAAGGAGGCTACTGAAGTGGTGTACTTCAGAGTCCACAATCACAAAAACAGATGGAAACACATAGCAAAACACAGGTAAGAGTGGGGGAAAAGCTCTCACTCTTACCAAGTGGAAAAAAACAAAGTCCAGAAGTCCAGCAAAGCTGCTGGGGGACTCACTAGATGAGGGAAATTAGCCATAAATGAGAATTCTCCCTAACACTTGCCCCCCCCCACCAGACTAAGGGACAGGAGGATTTAATCCACTCCTGGATGGACCTCATACCTCTAGTCAGTTACAAACATCCTAGAGAGACCATCAGTATTTTGGTGGTGACTTCCAGCTCTGTGCTCAATGGAAAAATCAAATCCTTGCAGGCAGATTGACCATCTGAGTAACTTTGGGTTTTCCCCTTTCATTTGCATCAGCCATCTCAAGGGTTGGTGGTCAGTCTGAATAGTGAAGGTAGATCCATACAAGTATGGTCTAAACCTCTTCAGTGCCCACACAATAGCAAAGCATTCTCTTTCTATTGTTGCCCACCTTGTCTCAGGATCCTTTAACTTCCTGCTGATGAAACAAATGGGGTGTTCCCTACCTTTCTCGTCCAGTTGACTAAGGACTGCACCTATACCTACATTAGAAGCATCAGTTTGTACAATGAAGGGTTGGTGATAGTCAGGAGCTCTTAGGACTGGAGCTTGACAAAGGGCTTTCTTTAGGCCTTCAAAGGCTTGATTGCACTCCTCATTCCACCTGACCTTTTTAGGAAATTTGGGAGAGGAGATGACATTCAAGGGAGAAGCTATGGTCCCATAGTTCTCTATGAAGTTCCTATAATACCCAGTGAGACCTAGGAAGGCTCTCACTTGGGTTTGAGTAGTAGGGGTGGCCCAGTTTTGTGCAGCTTGTACTTTGCTAGGCAGTGGCCTTATTTCACCTTGTATTGCTCTCCCCAGAGTGCACGGAAAAACATAAATCACCAATGCAATTATAGAGCCAATACTTTGAACGCAGAAAGCCGCAATAACTCGCAACCACACACTCTTAGAAAATAATCAGCACTTATAGGGCTATTTTTTCTAAGTTTAGAAGCAACCAGTGATAACATAGAAATAACTCACAGAAATTCCATAGACATAAATCACAGAAAAAGCAAAGAATTCAAAAGGAAATACATCACCGTGAGCGTAACTGGATTCCTCATCTAGCCCAGAAGCAGCTGGAAGACCCCGGGAACAGCCAGGCCGAGAAGCACCACAGCTCACAGGAATGCCAGACGTAAGCGTCCTCCTCCGGCTGAAGTCTCACCTGACCACCTCCGGGTTTCCGCATATATACACACTCCGAAAAGGGGTGGCAGTTCTCGAACCTTCTGGAAATGGCACTTGCGCAGTTGATGAGCAGCCGTCGGTTGCCAGCTGGGTCAATCGACAGCCCCCCTCAAGGAGCAGAGTGCCTCCCTCCTCTAAAAACACACTCATAACAAACCATAACAAAGTTAGCTTTCCCAGCAGAAATATCCTTGACCGCATAACAGGTTTGGAAAGCATGTTTTCCTCAGCACCGTGAATCTAACACTCAGCAAAATGTGTGCAGCTTTTCACTGCGGCATGAAGTAAATATCCATCATGGCTCCAGCGCTCCCATAATGCACTGCGCACCAGCGCCATTTTAGTTCAAGCATAACAATTCCACCCTTGGATATTTACCTTCCATAGCCCGGTGGCAAAGAAGCCGGTCTCTGAAACCTACGAAACATTAAAACTAAATCGGGAATACATTGAATACAACAATAACAAGCTATTATGATAGCTAATATAATGAAAATGCAAGCAAAAGCGTAACGTAGTGTACCCCCAATATCAGGTATCCATGAAAATAACCAATCCCACCAATTCCCAGTACAATCTTGAGACACTTGAGAAATGAGATCCCTCAAACCTCGAATATGACTTTCAATGGATCGTGAGTGGTCACTTAAATTAAAACAACACATACCTTCAAAGGCATTACACCCTAAATTATGCTTTAGCAATAGGTAATCAACAGCAGCTCTGTTCTGCAAAGTTGCTTTTCTAATAACTTGACTATCAAGGAGTGATTCTTCTAATGCCTGAGAAGTATGTTTAAGGCTTTTGACTACTAAACATGCTAATTTCATCAAAGATTTGTAACCCCAGCAGCTAAACCCCAAACTCCCACTAATGAAAGGGTTAATGCTAGAACCTCAGCTTCTGATAACAAGTGTACATGTGAATCACAATCAGGAGATAGACCCACAGATTCGAAGGTTGACCGTTTACCTCGAGTTATCGCTGGGTGTAAAGGAAACTTCATTAGTCCTAATCGAGTTAAAGCACATGGACCTCCGGTCAAATGACTGGCAGCTATCACTGTATGATTACAAGACATAGTATTATTTACACTGGTGGGGGTTTATTGGGGTCTGCTCCCTAATGGAAGTAGGGACGTTTTCCTCCTAGTCCATACATGCCAACATTCTGTGACCAAAAATCTATAGGAATCTTAAAGTTTCAAAAATAGTCAGGCGAGGAGGTAATGATAGGAATAGGGCGCGTCAGCAGCCCATTGTCATTGAATGAGTCCGCCGCCATGGGTGCATTCAATGACAATGAGGCACCTGCCACGCCTTCTGCCACCACGCCAGCTCGTGGGAGCCTTTGAAAGACTCCCCCCGAGCTGGCGTGGTGGGGGGCTAATGGCACCTTTTGTCAAAGGCACCCGCGGTGGAGGGGCGCATTTAGCCCACCGGCGTGGGCGTCTTTTACATCAAAGGCCTGTATGCCGCGAGTTCTCCTGCTACGCCAGCTCGGGGGAGCCCTTGAAAGACTCCCCCGAGCTGGCATGGCCAAAAAAAAAAATGTTTAAAAATAATATATACATTTTTCTTTCCTAAAAAAATCGGTATTTGTTGCCAATAACTCGGTAGGCAGTAGGACTGCTTAAAAAGCGGTATCCTACCGCCTAAATCGGTAGGGTTGGCAAGTATGCTAGTATGCTCTTCTGGGGTGGCCCCGTACACCACATGGGATCAGTCAATCTCACTGCACGTACCCGCACACAGAAAAGTTATTTAAATGGCCCCCATGCCCAAGTGAAGGGGCCACCATACTCACAGCCACTGCCTGGAGGGGGGCTGCCTGTTATCAAGCTACAATCATCAACCAGAGGCCTGACCCTCGTTAGAGGGCCTCTGGGGGAGGGCCACACACTCACCAGGGCTCTGGATGGCGCACTGGAGCCCGCATGTTCACCCAGGTTTCATGGACACGGGCAACCTGGGACTTTCATTCACCAGTGCCAATTCTGCTGGACTTGCCTCCACCTAAGCCACTCAGGTGGCCCAGGGCATGTCATCACCTGGGCCGCTCCAGCAGTGCATGGCTTCCTGTCCATGCCCCACCCACAGAGGGCGGGGTGGACTTCTTCCTTCTCCCTCTTCCCCTCCTGGCCTGCCCAAGCATACGCAGCCCAGGAGGACATTTCTCTTTAGAGCTCCCCCCGACTATCCCTGTAGCAGGCCGACAGAGGGGCACGCCCATGGCCACATCACTCCATGCAGGCCGCAGGGCCCACCCTGCTCAGTCAGGGGGGTGTCTTCTCCATCCCTGCTGCACACGCGCATACCTGGGGGGCTTATTGGGCTCGTCCGGTCTGGCCGCCCGATTGAGCTAAACCATCGATACCCATGATTGGATGAGGCTGGGGTGGTGAAGACTGAGGGCCTCATTACACGGAAGGCGGTAAGGGTTAACGGCCACCGGTACTGGTACCGGTGACTGTTAACCCTTACCGCCTTACTACGAGGTCCCTTAGCGGGTTGGTACTTTAACACCTGCTTTTAGCAGGCGTTAAAAAACAACCCGCTAAGGGACCTTGGTGCTAATTACGGCACCGCAAATTTGCGGTACCGTAATTAGCACCTTCCCCATTCCCATTATGCCCTATGGGGCAAAAATGGGAATGGGGAAGGGCAATGGTGGAAGGGGGAATTACCGCCCCACCAACCTTGGAATAGGGCGATAATTCCCCTTTCCACCAAGGCGGTGCCGGTATTTTAACGGCATGGACCAAGGTGCTGTTAGCACCTTGGTCCACCGCCTACCGTGTAATGAGGCCCTTAGTGTTGGGTTTGGGTGATGTCTTCAGGGCTGTCACAAGGTGTGAAAAAACAACATGCAATACGCAAATTAAACCACTAGGGTGTTCAATAAATCCTTACTCTCAGATCGAGAGGAGCCAACGCGAGAGACTGTTTTGCTACCTGGCAAATTACAACGGGATCTAACCCTTTATAATTGTGAAGAGTAAGGATTTATTGAACACCCTAGTGGTTTAATTTGCGTACTAATTTGACAAGCCCTATTTTGAGAAAGGCCTTTGGTGGCCGAAACCCGTGTAAACAAGGGCAAGTGAGATCCTGAAAAGTAAACTAATACAAATAAATTCACTGGAAACAGTGGGAAAGGATGGGGAGTATGTGACAGGTGCTGGTATGAGAACAGCTATACTGAATGTGTAATAGTATTGCTGTGTTCCAGTTGAGTGGTGGTGTATAGAAGAGAGTAAGCGTGGTGATGTTATTATGGTGGTTTTCAGTAACCCTTTATTCTATCTGTTTTATTCACTCAGTCTATTCCGGTGGCTTTGTCTGTTCAACTCCATCCGTTGAGTCCGAGCAACCAGTAGTGACTACTCCATGCATTCGATGCACACCAACCGTTCCATGCACACCAACCGTTCCAACCATTACCGCCGTTCCATGCATTCCAACCAGTGGCTTAGTATGTTCAACTCCATCTGTTGAGTCTGAGCCATCCGTAGTGACTACTTGTTAGGCAGAATCCTGTGCAGTGCCCTTAGGGACCACTACACACGATTAAGACTACAGGTGGCAAAACAAGTTTTACCTTTGGTACAAGCCTGTACTACTATGTCAGAGTGGTAGCAGTGGCGGAGCAGCCAGGCTTATCTCAAGAGTATATGAGCAGCAGCAGAGATTACACAAAGGGACCACAATTACTGTGACTCAAGCAAACACTGACTCAAGGTTTCACGTAGAAAAATATAAGTACATTTATTTTCAAACCATTCGTTATAAACACAACACTTCTATGAAACTTCAATAAAAAAACCACACGCTAAATATACTACAACTAACCAATTCACTTTGTACAGTAAGTCTCAAGGTAAGTACCCTGTGTTGGAATGAACCAGTGTTAGGCACAAAACACGTTACCGCGAATACGATATGATCACTTTTTGACAGTTCGGTCTACTAAACAAATGCGTATCCGTGACATGAAATACCCAGAGGGAATTGGAGGCAAAAATCACAAGCAATATTTTGGTTAGGCAGGCAGAATCAAGAAACATTCAGAGACGGGAGTTCAAAAGTCAAAGGGCCAGAGCCAGGGTCGAAAGACACCGGTGCAAGTTGTCAAAGATCACACGGTCAGACAGTTCATGATTCAACGCAGCCAAAAGTACTTCGATATTGTCAATGTTCGAAAGAAAAAGTTATAAGAAGGAGGGAAGACAAGGGCAAGCCTTGAAAATGAAGAAAAGGGATTCACCCAGTTTCCTCAACAGAACACAGTACCTTGTTCCAATGGTGCAGCTGGTGCCCTGGCAGTTGTTCCTGTTGGTTTCCCGCAGACCCACGATTCCTGGAGCTTTGTCGAGAAGGAAGGACGTCTGAAGGGGGCCTGCACCACACAGGGATGAGGCCGGCAGCAGCGACACGGAATAAAAGGTGCGCTCCTTAAAAACAGGAGAGGCTCGTCAGGTGGCTATCCGGACCACTACAGCAGTGTGCAGCGATTTCGACCACGGAAGAGGATCCTCTGGCTGAAGAAGATGAGCTGGTTATCCCCACCAAGCTCAAGGGAAGAAGACTCCAGACTGGATCTTCTCTGAGTCGCTGAAGGGCAGATAGCTCAGGACAGCAGCAGGGCTTCACCGGGACGGGGTAGTTGCAGCAGCCGTCGTTCTCTCCGCTTCTCTTCGGTTCCTTGTAGTTCCAGTGGCGACTCTCTGACTTCTAGCCCAAGAGACCTGCCTTTTATGTGAAAAAAACCCATTCACGCAGCCTGGCTGTCAATCACCCAGCAGGGGTATTGTCGAGCTCAGAAAACTACCCTGGCCAATCATGACAAAGTGTGACTTGGGTTTCCTAGGATACCCTGTGCAGGGGCTGACTACACCCCTCCCTCACATTCAGCCCACCGAGACACCCAGGCGCCTTGAGGAGGGCTTCTGAGCAGAAGCCCGCCAAAAGACAGTCAACAAAGAAGGCAAACCTGGTTTGCCGTGTAAAGTAACCACAAGAAGGACTTTAACAAAAAGAAATGGCGAATAAACCCAACCGGAGCCAAGAGAAAGACGATTTGGTCAAGCGGGTTTATGTTCGAGGCTAATATAATAGCCAAGAACAGTACCACGTTTATCTAATATAATCGCGGTAGAAAAGTTAGGGTAGATACCACTGCCACCAGCCAAGTCTAAATGTTAAAAGAGCGAAACAATGCTCTAGGAGTTACAGATAGAAAGGGATACGAGTTTACCCTTTCCAGTACTCCATGGAAGATGGGGATACTGGATCTGTGGTAGAT
Source organism: Ambystoma mexicanum (assembly GCF_040938575.1). Classification (NCBI taxonomy): domain Eukaryota; kingdom Metazoa; phylum Chordata; class Amphibia; order Caudata; family Ambystomatidae; genus Ambystoma; species Ambystoma mexicanum. The sequence continues at coordinate 56,292,660 of NC_090929.1, read as the reverse complement.
TGACTAAGTAAAGTTAATGGTAACTTTACCTTTTTCTGGGGGACAGTAGTCACCTCAGAAATGGAGTCGAGGGAAGTCTCAAAGACAACCCTGTGCCACGGCACTGAAGGTGCAGTGTGACGCACACAAAGAAGGAGGCTACTGAAGTGGTGTACTTCAGAGTCCACAATCACAAAAACAGATGGAAACACATAGCAAAACACAGGTAAGAGTGGGGGAAAAGCTCTCACTCTTACCAAGTGGAAAAAAACAAACTCCAGAAGTCCAGCAAAGCTGCTGGGGGACTCACTAGATGAGGGAAATTAGCCATAAATGAGAATTCTCCCTAACACTTGCCCCCCCCCCACCAGACTAAGGGACAGGAGGATTTAATCCACTCCTGGATGGACCTCATACCTCTAGTCAGTTACAAACATCCTAGAGAGACCATCAGTATTTTGGTGGTGACTTCCAGCTCTGTGCTCAATGGAAAAATCAAATCCTTGCAGGCAGATTGACCATCTGAGTAACTTTGGGTTTTCCCCTTTCATTTGCATCAGCCATCTCAAGGGTTGGTGGTCAGTCTGAATAGTGAAGGTAGATCCATACAAGTATGGTCTAAACCTCTTCAGTGCCCACACAATAGCAAAGCATTCTCTTTCTATTGTTGCCCACCTTGTCTCAGGATCCTTTAACTTCCTGCTGATGAAACAAATGGGGTGTTCCCTACCTTTCTCGTCCAGTTGACTAAGGACTGCACCTATACCTACATTAGAAGCATCAGTTTGTACAATGAAGGGTTGGTGATAGTCAGGAGCTCTTAGGACTGGAGCTTGACAAAGGGCTTTCTTTAGGCCTTCAAAGGCTTGATTGCACTCCTCATTCCACCTGACCTTTTTAGGAAATTTGGGAGAGGAGATGACATTCAAGGGAGAAGCTATGGTCCCATAGTTCTCTATGAAGTTCCTATAATACCCAGTGAGACCTAGGAAGGCTCTCACTTGGGTTTGAGTAGTAGGGGTGGCCCAGTTTTGTGCAGCTTGTACTTTGCTAGGCAGTGGCCTTATTTCACCTTGTATTGCTCTCCCCAGAGTGCACGGAAAAACATAAATCACCAATGCAATTATAGAGCCAATACTTTGAACGCAGAAAGCCGCAATAACTCGCAACCACACACTCTTAGAAAATAATCAGCACTTATAGGGCTATTTTTTCTAAGTTTAGAAGCAACCAGTGATAACATAGAAATAACTCACAGAAATTCCATAGACATAAATCACAGAAAAAGCAAAGAATTCAAAAGGAAATACATCACCGTGAGCGTAACTGGATTCCTCATCTCGCCCAGAAGCGGCTGGAAGACCCTGGGAACAGCCAGGCCGAGAGCATCACAGCTCACAGGAATGCCGGACATAAGTGTCCTCCTCCGGCTGAAGTCTCACCTGACCACCTCCGGGTTTCCGCATATATACACACTCTGAAAAGTGGTGGCAGTTCTCGAACCTTCTGGAAATGGCACTTGCGCAGTTGATGAGCAGCCGTTGGCTGCCAGCTGGATCAATCGACAGCCACCCTCAAGGAGCAGAGTGCCTCCCTCCTCTAAAAACACGCTCATAACAAACCATAACAAAGTTAGCTTTCCCAGCAGAAATGTCCTTGACCGCATAACAGGTTTGGAAAGCATGTTTTCCTCAGCACCGTGAATCTAACACTCAGCAAAATGTGTGCAGCTTTTCACTGTGGCATGAAGTAAATATCCATCATGGCTCTGAGCGCTCCCATGATACACTGCGCACCAGCGCCATTTTAGTTCAAGCATAACACACCTCCTCCTACCTCATGTCCAAGGTAGACCACTGAACTCTGACCAATTTGACATTTTCCTCCATCCCATTCAGAAATTGATTGACCATCCTCTGAAATGTAGCAGGTGCATTCTTTAATCCAAAAGGCATTACCTTGAATTGGTAGAGGCCAGCTGGGGTGGAGAATGCAGTTTTATCCATGGCATGGTCTGCCAGGCCTATTTGCCAATAGCCTGACGTTAGGTCAAATGTGCTGAGGTACTTGGCTGCACCAAGTTTGTCCACCAGCTCATCTGTCCTTGGCAAAGGATGGGCATCAGTCGTGGTGACTGCATTTAGAGCTCTATAGCCCAGGCAGAATCTCAACTCCTTCGATCCTGCCTTTGGTACAAGCACAACTAGGCTAGACCATGGGCTAGTAGAGGGTTCTATTACACCGAGTTCAAGCATCTTGTTGACCTCATTCCTTATGTGGGATCTGACATTGTCTGACATTCTGTACCCCCTGCTTTTGACAGGAAAACAGTCACCAGTGTGTATGTCATGCTGGCCCCAAGGGGTCAAGCCTGGTGAAAGTGAGAACAGGGAGGCAAACTGATTTAACAGTAACTTGCACTCATCCTACTGGTCATATGTGAGACTGGAAGAGAGATTAACTCCTTCCACTTGCTCATCTAAAGGTAAGCCTCTAAGGAGGTTAGGTAGAGGTTCACTCTCCTCCTCCTCCTGAACTGAAGCTAGAAGCAGAGCTCCTATGTCAGGTCTGGAGACATAAGCCTTTAAACGATTGGTGTGAAAGACTCTGGGAGCCTCCTTAGGATTGCCTAAGTCAACCAGATAGTTCACCTCTCCAAGTTTACCCACAACCTTGAAGGGTCCTATCCAGTTGTCCTGCAAGGCCCTCTGCCTTGTGGGGACCATAACAGGAACAAGCTGGTCTTGAATAAACTCAACCATGTTAGCCGCCTTCTGGTCATGGCAATGCTTGACCAGAGCTTGAACAGCCTTCAAGTTATCACTTGCTTCTGCCATCATCTGTGACATTCTCCTCCGGAGACCTATCACATAGTCAGTCACTCTGACTGGCTTGGGGGAAGGAGCACTATCCAACCCCTCCGTAATCAGGGCCAATGGACCTCTGACTGGATGGCCATAAAGAAGTTCGAAGGGACTAAATCCTGCTCCCTCCTGAGGGACTTCTGTATGTGCAAAGAGAAGGCATGGCAGTAGAAGGTCCCACTTTCTTCTAAGGGGTTCTTCTAAAGCACCTATCATGCTCTTCATAGTTCTGTTAAACTTCTCTACCAGCCCATTGGTTTGGGGGTGGCAGGCAGTTAAGAACGTGTAGGTAACTCCACAGGTTTTCCACCTGGTTTGCATGTAGTGGGACATAAAATGTGATCCCCTGTCAGATATCGCCTCCTTAGGAAAACCTACTCTGGTAAAAATACCAAGTAGGGCCTTAGCTACAGCCAAAGCCGTAACAGTCCTCATAGGTATAGCTTCAGGAAATCTAGTGGCATGGTCCACTACAACCAGGATAAACCTGTTGCCTGAAGTTGTGGGAGGGTCAAGAGGACCAACAATGTCAATCCCTACCCTCTCAAAAGGAATTACCACCACTGGGAGAGGCACTAAGTGTGCCACATTCTTGGATCCACTCATACCAGAGGTTTGGCAAGTGTGGCAGCTTATGCAGAACTTGTCTACTTCTTTACCCATTTTAGGCCAGTAGAAGTGCAGAGATAGCCTTTCCTTGGTTTTCTTAAAACTTAAGTGACCAGCCAAAGGTACCTCATGATCTAACTACAGAAACTGGAGTTGGTTCACTAGAGGTACTACAAGTCGTATGTAGTCTCCAGGGGTTGACTCAGTTGGTTCACTGTAGAAGAGGCCATCTTCCCAGTGAAACCTATACTTCCCAGGCTCAGTACCATTGAGCTGAGAAGCTGCCTGTTGGCGAAGGCCTTCCAAGGTAGGACACTCTCTTTGTCCCTTACTAAAATCTTCTCTGTTGGGTCCACCTTCTGCCAGTAAAGACTGCAGCCCAGGATGGTCAACAGGGTCAAGATCTCCTACCAAGGTAAGATCCTCTTCTAGATCTGAATCCTCGGTATCTAATTTGACCATACAGGGTTGAACCTCACACTCAGCCTCAGCTGGTGTGGGAATCACAAGTGTGACTTTGGACAGTCTTGGAGATATCCTTCTGGGCACAGGAGTGCTTGCTGGTTTCTTGCTGGCAGACTTAGGTTTCCCTTTTGTCTTTTCTTGTCCTGCAATAGCAGTAAGTAAGTCCTGTGGACTTGGGTTGATAGCTTCCTCTATCATGTCCCCAGGAGAGCCTCTTAAGATTCTCGCCCTTGGAGACCTTGTGAGCTCTTGCTTCCTTCTGCTGGGGGGGGGGCCTGGGGTGCTAGACACAACTCCAAGAGTTTTAAGGTCATTGCCCAACAGGACCCTCCCAGGTACGTTATTTTGCACACTTGCATGTATTCTGACAGTCATGTCATTACACTGGATGATAGCTGGTAACTGGGGAACCATTTGCCCAGGGCCTCCAGCAAACCTGGTTAAGTGTGTGGGTGCCTTAGCAACATCCTCCACTTTGAAAAAACATTCATCAACCACAGTTATGCTGGCTCCAGTGTCTCTGATGGCAGGGGTCTCCTGACCATTCACAAGAACACTATCTTTAGAATATTCTTTAGTATTATCTGGGATTGAGTTATAGACATCTAAGTTCTGTTGTTCCCAAAGACCCAAGGACTAAAGAAACACTAGCTGAGACTCTCATGGGCTCATCAGCTAGTAGCTGAAAGTTTCCACTGGTCATAGGTAATTCATCCACCTGGGAGAAGGCTAAGGAGACAGTGGCCCTCATTACAAGTCAGGCGGTGGACCATGGTGCTATTAGGATTCCGCCATGGTGGATGGCGGAATTAACACCCCATTCCAAGGTGAGTGGGGTGGTAATTCCCCATTCACCATTTGCCCTTCCCCATTCCCATTTTTGCCCCATAGGGCATAATGGGGATGGGGAAGGCACTAATTACGGCACCGTAAATTACGGTGCCGTAATTAGCACCAAGGTCACTTAGCGCCTTCGACTTTAACGCCTGCAAAAAGCAGGCGTTAAAGTGTGAATCAGGCGTTAAGGGTTTAACGGCGCCGACGCTCTTGATGGCGCCGTTAACCGCTTAACGTCTGACTTGTAATGAGGGCCAGTGTTGATCCCTGAAGGTTTACCCTTACACTTGGGGTCTCTTTTCACATGGCCAGGCAATCCACACACAAAGCATTTCCCAAATTCTCTCTGGAATGGGGCTTGCTCTGACCTCCATCTGGTGTGGAACCAGGTGGTACACTAGCCTGATTCGGTTTACCTTGCGGCTTACCCTGGATATGTTTGGGGCCCTCTTTTGGATTCGAATTATTGGAATTCTCTTTGTTTTCTTTCTTTGGCTACTTCCCCTCATCCTTCTTCTGAGTAGCCCCAGAATCCTTGTGAGTAGCCCTGTTGGCAACCTACAAGTCAGCAGCCATAGATAGCTTCTTAGGATCTATCTCCTTTGAATCAGCCAAGTGCTGTATAAGCTCAGGAGAGCAGACATCAAAAATAGACTCCAACATTACAAGATTCCTCAAACCTTCATAAGTGTTCACTTTGTAACCCTTAACCCAACCATCTAAGTTTTTCAAATAGTCTCACACCCAGGTAGCCCAAGGGGTACCATCATGCTTTTTGAGTGTTCTAAACCTCTTAAGAGACTGGGAAGGGGTCTTCCCAAACCTAGCTATTAATGCTAGTTTCACACACTCATAATCCTTTTTATCCCCCTCCCCTAACTCCATTACAGCATCACTTGCAACTGATTCCCTGAGATACCTTGAATCCCATGATTGTACTCAAACGGTGCTAACCAATCCAAAATATCAAGTTTAGTCTCATACATACCAATCATTTCCTTTGGCATACAGGGTCTGTTAGGGCTTGAAGACCTAGAGGACTCTGGGAGAGAAGCATTTTCTAGAGACAGTTTCTTCATTTCTAGTTTATGGTTCAGCTCCAGTTATCTGAGCCTTAACTCTTGAGGTTTCATGGCAGTTTGTGCATCAATACGTTTCACTTCTAATTCAAGTCTCATTTTCTCAAGTGCAATAAATTCAGGAGTAAGTGTAGGATCTGTGGGGGTCCCTGTGGACAGAGGTTGTGCATTCTGAGCAGGCAAAGGAGTTGTAGGGTTTCCTAGCAAGGACTCATCTACTTCTTCGAAATTAACACTCTCAGAATCAGAAACATCAAAATCCACATTTGCTGGAGTGGTAGTTCCTTCTGACCCACTCTCCAGACTTGTTCCCATTATCTTTGCAACCAGTTCAGACTTCTTTCCTTTACCAGAGATATTCTTATCCCTACACATGGTTCTCAGAACCTCAGCAGTATAGAGTAAAAGACTCTCTTGAGTGTAGTTTTCCATATTTGACATGATTTCTCAGTTAAATAGAATTATTGGTGTTAGCCTTGTGGTTAGTTGAACCCAAGCAACAGCAGCACTCTAAGTGTAATAACTCTAATTCCAAATCCGAACCGCTGTACACCAGTGTTAGGCAGAATCCTGTGCAGTGCCTTTAGGGACCACTACACACAATTAAGACTACAGGTGGTGATACAAGTTTTACCTTTGGTACAAGCCTGTACTACTATGCCATAGTCATAGCAGTGGCGGAGCAGCCAGGCTTATCTCAAGAGTATATGAGCAGTAGCAGAGATTACACAAAAGGACCACAATTACTGTGACTCAAGCAAACACTGACTCAAGGTTTCAGGTAGAAAAATATAAGTACATTTATTTTTAAACCATTCGTTATAAACACAACACTTCTATGAAACTTCAATAAAAACCACACGTTGAATATACTACAACTAACCAATTCACTTTGTACAGTAAGTCTCAAGGTAAGTACCCTGTGTTGGAATGAACCGGTGTTAGGCACAAAACACCTTACCGCGAATACGATTGTGATCACTTTTTGACAGTTTGGTCTACTAAACAAACGCGTATCCGTGACATGAAATGCTACCGGGGAAAAAACACACTTAGCACCTGAGATACCCAGAGGGAGTTGGAGGCAAAAGTCACAGGCAATATTTTGGTTAGGCAGGCAGAATCAAGAAACACTCGGAGACAGGAGTTCAACAGTCAAAGGGCCGGAGCCAGGGTCGAAAGACACCGGGGCCAGTTGCCGAAGATCACACGGTCTAACAGTTCAGGATTCAACAGAGCCAAAAGTACTTCAATATTGTCAATGTTCAGAAGCAAAAGTTATAAGAAGGAGGGAAGACAAGGTCAAGCCTTGGAAATGAAGAAAAATGGGCTCACCCAGTTTCCTCAACAGAACACAGCACCTTTTTCCAATGGTGCAGCTGGTGCCCTGGCAGTTGTTCCTGTTGGTTTCCTGCAGACAGACGATTCCTGGAGCTTCATCGAGAAGGAAGGACGTCTGATGGGGGTCTGCACCACACAGGGATGAGGCCAGCAGCAGTGACATGGAATAAAAGGTGCGCTCCTTAATAACAGGAGAGGCTCTTCAGGTGGCTATCCGGACCACTACAGCAGTGTGCAGCGATTTCGACTACGGAAGAGGATCCTCTGGCTCAAGAAGATGAGATGGTTATCCCCACCAAGCTCAAGGGAAGAAGACTCCGGACTGGATCTTCTCTTAGTCGTTGAAGGGGAGATAGCGCAAGACTGCAGCAGGGCTTCACCGGGACGGGGTAGTTGCAGCAGCCATCGTTCTCTCCGCTTCTCGTCGGTTCCTTGTAGTTCCAGTGGCAACTCTCTGACTTCTAGCCCTAGAGACCTGCCTTTTATGCGAAAAACCCCCATTCACGCAGCCTGGCTGTCAATCTCCCAGCAGAGGGGTTGTCCAGCCAGGTCAACTACCCTGGCCAATCATGACAAAGTGCCACTTGGGTTTCCTAGGATACCCTGGGCAGGGGGTGACTACACCCCTCCCTCACATTCAGCCCACCTAGACACCCAGGCGCCTTGAGGAGGACTTCTGAGCAGAAGCCCGCCAAAAGACAGTCAACAAAGAAGGCGAACCTGGTTTTCCGCGCTAAGTAAAACACAAGAAGGACTTTAACAAAAAGAAATGGCGAATAAACCCATCTGGAGGGAAACGAAAGACGATTTGGTCAAGCGGGTTTATTTTCGAGGCTAATATAATAGCCAAGAACAGTACCACGTTTATCTAATATAATCGCGGTAGAAAGGTTAGGGTAGATACCACTGCCACCAGCCAAGTCTAAATGTTAAAAGAGTGAAACAATGCTCTAGGAGGTACAGATAAAAAGGGATACGAGTTAACCCTTTCCAGTACTCCATGGAAGATAGGGTGTACTGGATCTGTGGTAGATTGACTAAGTAAAGTTAATGGTAACTTTACCCTTTTCTGGGGGACAGTAGTCGCCTCAGAAATGGAGTCGAGGGAAGTCTCAAAGACAACCCTGTGCCATAGCACAGAAGGTGCTGTGTGACACACAAAAAGGGGGCTGCTGAAGTGGTGTGCTTCAGAGTCCACAATCACAAAAACAGATGGAGCACATAGCAATACACAGGTAAGAGTGGGGGAAAAGCTCTCACTCTTACCAAGTGGAAAAAAATAAATTCCAGAAGTCCAGCAAAGCTGCTGGGGGACTCACTAGGTGAGGGAAATTAGCCATAAATGAGAATTCTCCCAAACACTACCCCATGCATTCCATGCACACCAGCCGTTCCATGCACACCAACCATTCCATCCATCCCCGCCGTTCCATGCACTCCAACCTTTCCATGCACTCCAACCGACTCCATGCACTCCAACCGACTCCATGCACTCCAACCGATTCCAACCTTTCCATGCACTCCAACCGACTCCATGCACTCCAACCAACTCCAACCTTTCCATGCACACCAACCATTTCATCCATCCCCGCCGTTCAATGCACTCCAACCTTTCCATGCACTCCAACCGACTCCATGCACTCCAACCGACTCCATTCACACCAACCGATTCCATGCCCTCAACCGATTCCATGCACTCCAATCGATTCCATGCACTCCAACCGATTCCATGCACTCCAAACGATTCCATGCACTCCAACCATTCCATGCACTCCAAATGTTCCATGCCCTTCAACCGTTCCATGCACTCCAACTCAGGCCATTCCATGCACTCCAGCCATTCCATGGACTCCAACCGTTCTATGCACTCCAACCGTTCCATGCACTCTAAATGTTCCATGCACTCCAGACATTCCATGCACTCCAACCGTTCCGTGCAATCTAACTGATCCATGAACTCCAATCGACTCCATGCACTCAACCGATTCCATGCATATGACATTATTGACATATAAGGACTCCCAGCCAGTATGCTACAGAAAGCATACCCAGGCTGGCAGTGCACCACAAGTGTTGTTACCGGCTACACTGGCCTACATTAAATCTGGTCCAGTTTAGGCACTTACTAACATGTATGTTTGGTTTACCCTTGATGCATAGTCCTGTGCATCAAGGGTAAAGCAAAACAAGCATTAGTAATGCTAACAGTTTGTGCGCTCGTGCGGGCATGGGCAAAGTACTGCTGTATTGGTATTAAGTGGCTGTTGATGGTAGCAGGTGCAAACTGGTGTGAGTACCTGTGCCTCTAATAGTGCCTGGCAATTGCCTAATCCTTATGAACAAGCCAAAAGTGCTGGCTTTGCCAATGCATGCTTTTAACACGACTTCGGTGAAGGACACACATAGTGCCTTTGAAAGGAGTGTCTCAAGGCAGACCTGGTGAACACATTTAAATTACACCAGTGGAGTGTTTACAACTCCAAATAAGTCATTACCTCTCAGACACCTCCTTTGAGAAAAAACTGACAGTCACTTGGAGTGCAAAGTTTGATGGTAAGGCTTGAATAAAGCTAGTTCAAAGAGTTCCCATGAGGAGGTATTTTGGGTGGTGGGGTCAGGAACTGGGTGGGAATTGCCATAGGGATTTGCATGGCCATGGCCAGTCAATGGGTGGGCAAAGAACCAAACCACACCTACAAGGTTTGTGTCCCACCTCATATGCCTTTTCACCCCATCTGTACTCAGTGCTGGGATCTGGCAGAACAAATCTCCCCAGATCTCAGAGCTGGCTCTACAGTCCGGGTAAAGCTATGTGCGCTACACATTTATTTGGGAAAGCTGTGGTGCATTCATATTTTAAACTATGTTGGGCAGGGATATGAACCATGGTCTCTAGGGTCAGAAGTGAAACATTGGGCCTCATTACGGGTCGGGCTGTAAACTCGCCGCCACTGTTAATTCTGGACCGCCCGATCCCGACCCCTGCAGGCGGAAGGTGATCTTCCCGCCAGGTCTGACCTGGCGGGTTTAACACCGCCCACCTGCAGGCGGACGTGGAAACACCGGCACCATCACGAGATGGTGCCGGTGTTTCCACTTCCCCATTCCCATTGAGTCCCATGGGACTCAATGGGAATGGGGATTAACACCATTCCGCCTCCGTGACTCCCGGGACACCGGGGCTGTAATGCCCTGGTAATTCCGGGAGTCACGGAGGCGGAATGGTAATACGAGTCCGGCGGTAACCAGGCGGTTTTACCGCCGCGGTTACCGCCGGACTCGTAATGAGGCCCATTGTGCCACAAGACCCGTTGAAGGTCTGAGCAGGATCCCAGTGAAATCCCTTTTCAATGTTTCACCGTACTGGAAATATTGATGTGTATTTTAAGAGGTGCAGATTTTGTACTTTGCTGACATTATAAGAAATGGGGCTATTTTCGTGGTGTCCATGATAAATAGGAGGGCGGGTTAAAAGGCAAATGTTTATGGGGTGACTAAAAGTACCTGCCCTACACCATACCAATCAGGGATGACATCAGGGCCTTTCAACCATTTCAAATGAAAGGGGCCTCATAACTACTCCATATTGCCAGTCAGTAGTCTTTCTAACACAGCAAAATATTCCTTTTTCTATTTTCATTCAGGGGCTTAAAATGTGCTGCATTTCCTGGAGCCTTTCCAGCTGTCACGTCCTATGCGATTAACAGAAGTGTTATCACCTCATTGCCTCCTAACACTGGATACTACACATCAGCCACTTGCTGACAAAGAAGGGTTTACAGCTCTTTAGTGGACATTTGGTGTTTAAGCTCCTTGCTGGATGGCTTTCTCATGATAAACAGCGACTATTAACCTTATCTTTGTCGCAATTATAATGTATGCACTCCAGGGGTGCCTCGGGTTGTTTTGCTCTAAGCATTGCCCCCCCCCCCCCCCAACCATCATGGTGAAATAGTGCCCAATGCAACTTCAGCAGGGCCTGCTCCCAATCCTCCCCTTCTGGACCCACCCACTTCCCCTGTGTTGCCACATTAAAAAAAACAAAGTCAATTTCTACCACTGTCTGTACTCCAATGCAAGCGTTTGGGCTTATTGATGGTACTAAAGTGAATGCAATGCCCCCACCCCAAAATTAAATGTTCCGCAGGGCTGCTAAATATAGGGGTGGGGGTTGGCTCACACACTCACATACAACATGTTCACCCCTTCATTCATCCAGCAGTCACGCTGCGGGCCACTAAATTTAGGGGTGTGGGCTGGCACACACTCTCTCATACAACACATTTACCCATGCATTCATCCACCAGTCACACAACTCCTGCATGTACGCATACATAAACCAAACACAGCACTGACACAAACATAAGCAGCATCATACATGTGCCTATTCATACACGTATGCATACACATTTAATGTAAACAAGCAGATATACATATTGAATTTAAAATAAAAAAAAACACTTACCATACCTCGATGCACCCTTTAAATGTTCCTGAGCAGCCGGGGGAGGACCGGATGGCCCTCCCTTATCTCCGAGACATTGAAATGCTGCCTGACAGAGAGGAGGAACTCTCCTGTCAGTCAGTGTGTCCACGTTGCATGTTTGTGCCACGTGAACACGCAGACTGACAGGAGAGGAGTCCTCTCTTGTCATTCAGCGTGTCTACGCTGTCTGCTCAATAATGGGAGGCAGCGGAGCTCACTTATGAGCCCTGCTTTCTCCCATTATTTTGCTGTTTATTGAGGAACCAAACGACTCTGCAACAAACATCAACATTGCTGCAGGGACTGAGTGCAGGCAGCACAGTCCCCCACGTGAATAAAGAATGTGGGAGGACTGTGCTGCCTTCTACTTAGGGGAGGGCACCGTGAGTTCCCTCTCAAGTGCGAGGCCTGGGGCAGTTTGCCCCTCCTGCACCCCCCTTGTGACGGCCCTGGGAGGGACACACATTTTCTGGGTGTAATTTGGTATTTTAACAACCCTTTCACTTCCATGGCCAAGATAGTCCCTAGGGCCATTCCCATCCACTGCCCTGCTCCTCCCCACCCAACGTACACACATCGGGAATCTTTGAGCTAGCTCTTTTAGGCGAATGCCAAAATTATTTCTAAGCAGTGTTAGGCAGAATCCTGTGCAGTGCCCTTAGGGACCCTACACACAATTAAGACTACAGGTGGTGATATAAGTTTTACCTTTGGTACAAGCCTGTACTACTATGTCAGAGTGGTAGCAGTGGCGGAGCAGCCAGGCTTATCTCAAGAGTATATGAGCAGTAGCAGAGATTACACAAAGGGACCACAATTACTGTGACTCAAGCAAACACTGACTCAAGGTTTCAGGTAGAAAAATATAAGTACATTTATTGTTAAACCATTCGTTATAAACACAACACTTCTATTAAACTTCATTAAAAATCATACGTTAAATATACTACAACTAACCAATTCAATTTGTACAGTAAGTCTCAAGGTAAGTACCCTGTGGTGGAATGAACCGGTGTTAGGCACAAAAACACGTTGCCGCGGATACGATTGCGATCACTTTTTGACAGTTCGGTCTACTAAACAAACACGTATCCGTGACATGAAATGCTACCGGGGCAAAAACACACTTAGCACCTGAGCTACCCAGAGGGAGTTGGAGGCAAAAATCACAGGCAATATTTTGTTTAGGCAGGCAGAATCAAGAAACATTTGGAGACAGGAGTTCAAAAGTCAAAGGGCCGGAGCCAGAGTCGAAAGACACTGGGGCCAGTTGCCGAAGATTACACAGTCTAACAGTTCACGATTCAACGGAGCCAAAAGTACATAAATATTGTCAATGTTCAGAAGCAAAAGTTATAAGAAGGAGGGAAGACAAGGTCAAGCCTTGGAAATGAAGAAAAAGGGGTTCGACCAGTTTCCTCAAGTAGAACACAGTACCTTGTTCCAATGGTGCAGCTGGGCCCTGGCAGTTGTTCCTGTTGGTTTCCCGCAGACCCACGATTCCTGGAGCTTCGTCGAGAAGGAGGACGTCTGAAGGGGGTCTGCACCACACAGGGATGAGGCCGGCAGCAGCGACACGTAATAAAAGGTGCGCTCCTTAAAAACAGGAGAGGCTCTTCAGGTGGCTATGGACCACTACAGCAGTGTGCAGCGATTTCGACCACGGAAGAGGATCTTCTGGCTGTAGAAGATGGGCTGGTTATCCCCACCAAGCTCAAGGGAAGAAACTCCGGACTGGATCTTCTCTGAATCGTTGAAGGGCAGATAGCTCGGGACTGCAGCAGGGCTTCACCGGGACAGGGTAGTTGCAGCAGCCGTCGTTTTCTCCGCTGCTCTTCGGTTCCTTGTAGTTCCAGTGGCGACTATCTGACTTCTAACCCAAGAGACCTGCCTTTTATGTGAAAAAACCCCATTCACGCAGCCTGGCTGTCAATCACCCAGCAGGGGGGTTGTCCAGCCCGGAAAACTACCCTGGCCAATCATGACAAAGTGTGACTTGGGTTTCCTAGGATACCCTGTGCCGGGGGTGACTACACCCGTCCCTCACATTCAGCCCACCTAGACACCCAGGCACCTTGAGGAGGGCTTCTGGGCAGAAGCCCGCCAAAAGACAATGGCCCTCATTACGACCCTGGCGGAGATCCATGGTGCAATTTGCACCATGGACCATGGCGCAAAGCTGCCAACACCGCCATGGGGGTTGGCGGACTTACCGCCCCATTCCGACCTTGGCGGGGCGGTAAATCACCAATCCCCATTTTGCCCTTCCCCATTCCCATTTTTGCCCCATAGGGCATAATGGGAGTGGGGAAGGCGTTAATTACGCCACCGTAAATTACGGTGGCGTAATTAACAACAAGGTCCCGTAGCGCCATGGATTTTTCCGCCCGGAAAAAGCAGGCGAAAAAGGCTCCATGGCGCTACGGGATCTCGTAGTAAGGCGGAAGGGTACGCCATGATTTACGCTGGCGTAAACCCTCTCCGCCAGGGTCGTAATGAGGGCCAATGAACAAAGAAGGTGAACTTTGTTTGCCACACAAAGTAAAACACAAGAAGGACTTTAACAAAAAGAAATGGCAAATAAACCGAACCAGAGCCAAAATAAAGACGATTTGGTCAAGCGGGTTTATGTTCGAGGCTAATATAATAGCCAAGAACAGTACCACGTTTATCTAATATAATAGCGGTAGAAAAGTTAGGGTAGATACCACTGCCACCAGCCAAGTCGAAATGTTAAAAGAGCGAAACAATGATCTAGGAGGTACAGATAAAAAGGGATACGAGTTAACCCTTTCCAGTACTCCATGGAAGATAGGGTGTACTGGATCTGTGGTAGATTGACTAAGTAAAGTTAATGGTAACTTTACCCTTTTCTGGGGGACAGTAATCGCCTCAGAAATGGAGTCGAGGGAAGTCTCAAAGACAACCCTGTGCCACGGCACTGAAGGGGCGGTGTGACACACACAAAGAAGGGGCCTACTGAAGTGGTGTACTTCAGAGTCCACAATCATAAAAACAGATGGAAACACATAGCAAAACACAGGTAAGAGTGGGGGAAAAGCTCTCGCTCTTACCAGGTGGAAAAAAAATAAACTCCAGAAGTCCAGCAAAGCTGCTGGTGGACTCGCTAGGTGAGGGAAATTAGCAATAAATTAGAATTCTCCCTAACAAGCAGTCTTCTGAAAGGTAAGGGCTTCACTGCAGCCGTAAACCAGCTCTGAGTATAATTATAATGTCTGGTAAGTGGGTCTTCAGCAACTTGATATGTAATCAATATGTGTGCTCTTGAATCTGTTCTTTCCACTGAATTCCTGTTAAATCTAGCAGCGTTGACTTGTGCATGGGCATTAGATAAGCACTTGGCACATATTGGCATAATGTGTCCAGGTACTTGCAACATTTTCCAACTGTTGCCATCTTATAGTCCAATGGTACCATCATGGCAGTGCCTGGAAAAGGTCTGTCCCATGCCTACACAAATCCCAAAACTGTTGGCTTTGCCAATGCTTGTTTTCAAAATGGCAAAGGCCTTGTCCTGATCTAGGATGGACAGTAAATTCCTAATCTAAAATGTATTTTAATTGCCTGCAAACCCAGCAACCTCTTCCTTAAACTGATGTCAAACCACTGTCTTGGAGTGCCACCATTCATCTGTGGGTAGCGTGGCCGAACTTTCAGGCTAACGTGCACGTCAGTGTCACAGCACAGCATGATACTGAGAAACGCATTCAGTTTCATAAGAAAGTGACTGCAGGGGCATTAAAATGCAGAGAACGAATACAAATAAATACGGAAGTGGTGAAAAGGGGGAACCTTAGGGGAGTTAATGGGGAGCATGGGAGCAGCACCTCATGTGATAAAGAAAATATTGGAGAAAAAATGCAATTCGGAAAAGGGCGGCAAGTGGCTGTTTTAGCAAAGTCAATAATGTAGAAAATTCATCCAGATCACATGTAGCACCGTTGACACGAGCCAATAATAGAATAAGCTACATAATCTTAGCCATTTTACTTAGAAATGAAATAATCATTACCACCAAACACACACACAATACATTCTAGTGAAATGGGAAGGGGGTGCAGCCCGCAGGCTACCTGCTGCAAAGCTCACTGTATAATTGGAAACCACGTTTTATGGCCGTACTTTCCCTAGGGACCCAATCTCTAATTCCCCTCCTTTGCCCTGCAGTGTCTACCTCTGTGGGTTGTGGCTGGCTGAGGGGAGGGGGTGCCTCTAAAGCTGGGTCCCGGGGGGCACAGAGCAGCCAAGGCTTTCTGCAGGGAGTGCTGAACATTCATTCTCTTCTCTGTGGTTTAGTAGGTTCAAGGCTGAAACGAGTAGTGCAGGAATACACACACTCCTGGGTCTCATGGAGCTAGCGCCTGTGGTGCACCGTCCTGTTGGAAATCGTAGACAGATCATTGAGTTTAGTCAGTTATATGGGTTATAACTCGTGGTCACTCATGAATGGTCTGGGTCGTGCTTTGGCCAAAGTGAGATAACATGCCCACCAGGTGCTGGCCTCTGATCACGGCCTTGTAGGGCACATTCCTTTTGAGTGAAAGACGCATCTTCGCAACACTTTCAAGAACAATGAACAAACAGTGTGGACGTGGCGGTGCAAACTGTCCTCATGGGAGCTCGGGCATGACTGGAGATTTCTGTGGCCTCGTGAATCTGGGCCTAGCACATGCAAAGCTTTCTTTACGGTGCTTACCGTGTACGCCTTCGCCTCTACCTAGGAATATTAATATCTATGCAAAATCGTGATGGTGCCTGCGCCTTGGCCCCCACCATATGAATATGCTATAATTGATGATGTTAGCCTGGGGTCCTACTGGATGGGAAAGTGCCCCTTTAACTGAGCCCCCTCCCACCTGGTTCATTACTGTGCTGTGAATGCATCTCACCTTACTTTGAAGTGCCTAAGGGGGAGGTATGGGGCTGTCCCCTTCCCAATAACACCCTCCCTTCTGCCACTAAGTCTCATTCTGTCACACCTGTCCCTGAAACCACCCTTCCCTCGGTCACCAAGTCTCTCAGAACAGCACATCTCCTTGAGGACACTGTTTCCTCTGTCACTAAGTCTCTCACTGCTGCACATCTCCCTGAGGCCACACATCCCTCTGTCACTAAGGGCCTCACCACGAGTTTGGCGGTAACCCTTACATGCGGCGGTAGTACTATTACCGCCACATTTAAGGGTCCGCCAGATCATGGCTTTGGCGGATTTCCCCCCAGCTCTGAGCTAGGGGGAAATCCACGGCAAAATTGCCGATTTTCGGTGTGATTACCGCCGGCGGGAAAACTACCAGCAGTAATAGCGCAAATTTTCCCCATTGGGCCCAATGGGGAATGAGGAATTCTCGAATGGGCCCAATGGGGAATGGGCAATAACCCCTGCGCCAAACTCGTGATCCGGCGCTAATAGCGTCGGGGGTTTGGCGGTAGGGCTATTAGCGTCGGCGCTAATAGCGCCAGCGTTACCGCCCAACTCATGAAGAGGCCCTTAATCTCTTACTTCTGAACCTCTCTCTGAGACCACACTTCCCTCTGTCACTAAGACTCTTAATTCTGCGCCTCTCTCTGAGGCCACACATCCCTCTGTCACTAAATCTCTTACTTCTGTGCCTCTCTCTGAGGCCACATATCCCTCTGTCACTAAATCTCTTACTTCTGCGCCTCTCTCTGAGGCCACACATCCCTCTATCACTCAATCTCTCACTGCTGCACATCAACCTGAGGCCACACTTCCCTCTGTCACTAAGTCTCTTACTTCTGTGCCTCTCTCTGAGGCCACACATCCCTCTCTCACTAAATCTCTTACTTCTGTGCCTCTCTCTGAGGCCACACATCCCTCTGTCACTAAATCTCTTACTTCTGCGCCTCTCCCTGAGGCCACACTTCCCTCTGTCACTAAGTCTCTTAATTCTGCGCCTCTCTCTGAGGCCACACTTCCCTCTGTCACTAAGTATCTTACTTCTGCACCTCTCTCTGAGGCCACACTTCCATCTGTCACTAAGTCTCTTACTTCTGCGCCTCTCTCTGAGGCCACACTTCCCTCTGTCACTAGGTTTCTCACTTCTGCACATCTTCCTTGGGCCACACTTCCCTCTGTCACTAAGGGCCTCATTCCGAGTGGGGCTGTAGGCAATACCGGGCACCGGTAAGGAGACCGGTGCCGGTATTCCCCTACCGCCTGATTCCGAGGTCCCCTAACGGGACCCGTAAGGGATGTGTGGTCGGACCACACGTCCCTTACGGGTCTCGTTAGGGGACCAGGGCGCAAATAACGGGCTTGCAATTCGCAAGCCCGTTATTTGTGCCCTTCCCATTCCCATTGTGCCCTATGGGGGCTCAAATAGGAATGGGGAATGGTTTGCTCAATGGGGACTTACCGGTCCCTCCAAGGTTGGAATGGACCGGTAAGTCCCCATTGACCAACACCGGTGCCGGACCCGTTATTGGTGGAAGTCATGGTGCAAATAGCGACATGACTACCACCAAACTCGTAATGACCCCCATAGTCTCTTACTTCTGCGCCTCTCCCTGAGGCCACACTTCCCTCTGTCACTAAGTCTCTCAATGCTGCACATCTCCCTGAGGCCAAACTTCCCTCTGTCACTAAGTCTCTCAATGCTGCACATCTCCCTGAGGCCACACTTCTCTCTGTCACTAAGTCTTCTCTCCCTGCTGCATATCTCTCTGGGGACACCGTTCCCTCTGTCACTAAGTCTCTTACTTCAGCGCCTCTCACAGAAGCCACACTTCTTTCTGCCACTCAGTCTCTCACTGAGTTCAGTGTCTTTGGCGTGGCTCCTCCTATGGCTCCTCCCGGCCTTAGGGTGTGTCACAGTGGCGACTCCTCCCACCTGTTACTTTCAAGGTGTGGTGTCCCACAAGGGCCCCGCCGTGAACCTCCTCTTGGTTCCACCATCCCACGCTTCTCACTCTTTAGGCCTCTCGTGACATGGACTAAGGGCCTCATTACACGGTAGGCGGTATGGATTTAACGTTACCAGTAATGGAATACCGGCAACGTTAAATCCCCATCCGAATTACGACCCGGCTCACTGCTATTAGCGGCACCGCTAAGTACGGTGCCACTAATAGCGGGCAGTCCGCGTGCGCACGACCCACCATCCCGTAAATTAAGCCATGCCGCTATTAGCACAGCATCACAAGGCCAGCGGACATGCCAATAGCAGCATGGTAAAGCCCCCAAAACCCCTTACCGCCATGGCGCAAATACCGGCATCGCGAACCACACGTTGAGAGAACTGAGCAGTGTTCCCACCTGCCACAGGTGGACATAATCAGCACAGGTGGTGGCAATGGAGACAGTGGCAGCTCAAAAGGAGCACACCACACCCCTTCACACACCCCTTCCCACACCAAGATGGTTCCAATACTAGCAGCATTACATGGGCTTGAGGACATGATTGCAGCGCAGCTGCAACAACAACAGGCAGCCCAAAGGAGACGTAGGGGGAGGAGGAGGAGGGCAAGACAGGCACAGCAAGCACCACCACGGCACCTAATCATACCACAGAGGCACCCACCAATCCCCAGGATCAGAACCAGTCCATTTAACCTAACCCCTGAGCAGATACACACCCTGTACCGTCTGGACCGGGATACCATCACCAGCATCGTGGACATGATACACGACAATATTGTGAGCCTCATAGACATCAGAACTGCCATCCCCCATCTACTCAAGGTGGTGACTGTGCTCCACTTCCTGGCCACAGGCACCTACCAGCATACGGTGGGCCAGGTGCATGGCATCTCCCAACCAGTATTTTCACTCACACTGAATCAGGTACTCGATGCCCTCCTGAAGCATGCACCTGAACACATATACATGCCACGAACTGCCCAGGAGATTGCAAACACCAAAGTTGGCTTCTATTCACTGACAGGCATCCCAAGTTGCATTGGGGCCATCGACTGTACACATGTGGAATTGGTGGTCCCACATCGCAATGAAGTGGTCTACCGAAACAGGAAGCAATTCCACTCCATCAATGTCCAAATGGCATGTGATGCCAACAAGATAATCACACATTGCTGTGCCCGATTTCCCGGATCAACCCATGATTCCATGGTCCTGCGGAACTCAACTATCCCACGCTACATGGAGCGACAAACCGCACAACGTTCGTGGCTACTTGGTGAGTAGCAGGGCAAGCACATGGCAGTGTGTTTGGGGGGGAGAGATACATGCTCCAACTGGGTGTGATGGGGGGGAGACATGCTCCAACTGGGTATAGCTTGTTTTCTGTCTGCAAAATGCACATACAGATGTGCGCCAATGTCCATCTGGGATGGCCGCAACGTACTTGAGTTGAACTGACATGCAAGTATGAGCCACACAACACAGATGACATTTCAGGTCTAGTAACATCAAACACCCATCCACATACACATTGCACAACATTCCACGCCACAAAATACACAGATTTCATACGTGCCATCAGGATAGTCATCCGGAATCAGTCCAGCACAACATCTATAATGCAATGTGCCCTAAGATGCATGCAAAGGGATCACCCCTAGCCATAGACATCGCATTTCACCACACACCTTTACCACCACTGAAGTGATGCCTCACTGCATGGCAACATCTATGTTGGAATGGCAGTACAACAGCAGTGAGGAACCAAATCTGCCTGGGCCCAGGGACACCTACAACCTCGTCTCACCCAGGACATGTCAATTACTGTTGAAGGCATCAATGGGGCATGTCTACTTGCAGGGTCGAGCTCACACTTGCACATTGCTGTCACACAGACCATCTGCATGTATGCTGTTGACTGTGTACTTGAATCACAATGCAATTGGGGTCATTACGACCCAGGCGGGAAGTACACCAACTTTACCACCATGGTGTAAACTATGTTTACACCATGGTGGATGGCGGATTTACCGCCCCATTCCAAGGTGAGTGGGGCGGTAAATCCCCATTTCCCATTTACTCTTCCCCATTCCCATTTTTGCCCCATAGGGCATAATGGGAGTGGGGAAGGTGCTAATTACGGCACCGTAAATTACGGTGCCGCAATTAGCACCAAGGCGGTTTAGCGCCATGGATTTTAACGCCTGCTAAAAGCAGCCGTTAAAATTGGAATCAGGCGTTAAGGGTTAACGACGGCGTTAACCCTTAACGCCTGAGTTGTAATGAGGCCCAATGTCAATTGGTGAACAGTAACAGGACCTCATTCGTTCCCCCATACAGGTGATGCAGGCTATCCCCAGAAGAGCTGGCTCCTCACACCTGTACGGAACCCACAGAACAGGCACGAAGAGGAATACAATCGAGCACATACCCGTACCCGCCTTGTCATTGAGCAGACTTTTGGACTTTTGAAGTCACGGTTTAGGTGCATTAGCAGGTCTGGTGGCGCTCTCCTGTATGGCCATGAGAAGGTGGCAAAGATCACCATGTCATGTGTCATGCTTCACAATATGTGTATCAGACGGAATGCGCCACTGCCCCCTGACGTAGAAATAGAGGCACCTGATGAGGATGATGATGGTGATGAGGATGGAGGTGAAGGGGATGCAGGTCTTGCAAGAGGGGATGGGCAGGAGGGACGTGCTGTGAGACAGCATCTGATCAACCTAATATTCTGAGGAACATGCTTTGGTACTGTCACATGGATATGTGTAGTAATGCACTGGTGTATGTTTAGAAGCACGCAATGGACCCTGTCGCCAATAAAGTACACACACACAATGAAGATGTCCAAGCCTGTGTTTTGATCAGACACCAGTGTATTAAGTAACGGAAAGATGAAAAAGTGCATGTCCCCAAACATCCCACCACCCATCCACCCACCCCCCACAACAGACCCATAACACCCTTCCACCCCCTCCACAACAGACCCATAACACCCTTCCACCCCCCCACAACAGACCCATAAAACCCTTCCACCCCCCCACAACAGACCCATAACACCCTTCCACCCCCCCACAACAGACCCATAACACCCTTCCACCCCCCCACCAACAGACCCATAACACTCTTCCACCCACCCCCCACAACAGTTCCTCATGTGTCTGCCATGTTTGCGTTGGGCCATGCACGCATAAGAATCGCCATAAACCCCCTATTGGCCATTATCTGCTTCAGCATTTGGAGGATGGGCAGACATGCGCCTGGTGGTGCGTGTTGAGCAGCGGAGGGGGCTTGTCTGCGTTGAACCGGCGGATGACGACGTGGCAGACTGTCCTGGTGGTGTGAAGTGGCGGTCCATTGTGTCAGCTATTCGAGTGAGGACCTGCCTTAGCCTAGCTATCTCCTCACAAAGCCTGTCAGTACAGGCCTCCATCCTCTCACTGGAGTGCCTTGCCGTCTCCACAATATCCTCCCTGAGATGGGCAGCCTCCTCAACATGCTGGCCAACCAGCACAGTAAGTTCCTGTTGACGCTGCCGGATGGTGGCCAGCTCAAGGGCAGTGCTGGGTGATGGTGCAGTGGCTGCTGTGCCCTCAGATGCATCCATGACAGCAGGTGAAGCCACCATGGGGGATATTATGGCTGTAATGTTGTCCTCACCAGTGACATCAGATCCAGGTGTCTGGAATGGTGCTGGCTCAAGGGTTGTAGGGGGGCTTGGGTGTGCATCTGCATTGTGCCAACTGTTGTGTCCTCAAGGTCAGATAGGGGGGCAGTGGCGGCTGCCTCTCCTGCGGAGCTTGGCGCAGCTGATGATGGGCCCTCGGTGGCTGGTATTGGTGGTTGTGGATTCACCTGCGGTGGTGGGGCTCTAGTTGGTGGTGTGGCTACTTCAATCCTGGCAGTGGCACTCCTCCGAAGGTTCACACTCATCATGTGACACCTTCCCCCCTTGCCCCTAGATGTCGTGGGGGTGTCCTCCGAGTCCTGTGCCCTTGGCCTCTTACTCGTAGCTGGTGCCTGGGATGCATTTGCGGCATCCTCACCATCTGTATGTGAGCCTGTCAGGGACAAGAAGGGGGATGGCATTGGTTGCGTTTCAATATACTTCATGCAGAATACATCAATGATGCAGTTGTGGCCATTGGGACTTAATAGTTGTGGATGCAGGTGATGTGTCAGTTCAGTGCCTCATCCATTCATGGTTGTGTTTGGCACTTGTCGATGGTGATGTGTGCATGTGTGTGTGTTTGGGTCTGACACTGCCATGGGCAGGGATGGATGCATGTGTGGATGTGTGTCCATGCATGAGAGGATTCTGGGCTCACATTTGGGGGGAACAGTACATTCACATAGCATTCTGTCATGTCTACACTCAACTCCATCCGAAGTGGTTCCCACGCCTAGCTCCATAGTGCCTACTCCCTTAATGGATTCCACTGCGATTAGGTTTGCACAGATCTCCTCCCATTCCTTTAGTCTGATGGATGAACCGGCTCCACCTGCAGTGGCTATTTGGTGGTTTTCAGAAAGGATGCCCCTCACCCGCAGTTTGAGGTCGTGCCACCTTTTCCTGCACTCACGCACCGTGCGGGTGCTGGTGCCCACTGCACTGACTTTAACCGCAACTTCTTCCCAGATGGCCTTTTTTTTTCAGTAGTGTTGGCCGCTGCATGTCGTTGGCAAAGACAACCTCAGCATTGTCAGCCAGGGTCTGGGTCAACATGTTCAACTTCTCTGAGGTGAAATTTTCTTTGCGCTGCCTGTCAGTGCTTTTTTTAAATGCCTTGGGCATGTTGAAGGTGTCCCGGATGTTTTGCAACAGCAACCTACTCCAAACAGGTCCAGGGGGCAGTGGATGGCAATGGATTGTGTTTTTAAAGATGGCCGCCATGCTCTTTCCTGTTCCTGTGCGATGACGCTATTTCCGGTTCCGCAATTTAACGGTCACCGCTAATAGAGGTGACCGCTATTTGCATGCAGCGTGAGGGCAGAGGTGCTACCTGCACTTTCGTCGAGGGCGGTAAGTGACTTTTTGGGGTCTTTAGCGGCATGGCGGTAGGGTCATTACCGGCATGGCGCTATGCTCGTGTCCGCGTACCCTCTTGCGAGGGCGGACACGTTAAGAGCGCCATGCTGGTAATTTGAGATTTTTACCGCACAACGTGTAATGAGGCCCTAAGTCTCTGCAAGTCCACATTTCTGCTACTAACTCTTGGATGGCTTCACACTCCCTTCATCGTCCCTAAATATCTAGCCCCTAAAAATTAGAACGCGCTGAGAAATGAAAAATCTTATACTGTGTTCAGAAAAATGCTCAAAGCTAAACAGTTTAACTTACTACACCGCATATGAATCTGTACTTAAGCTCAACTCAGACCATGATCAACTGTAACTTTGCAAATAGCCTGTAACATGCCTTTCACGTCTGCACCACTATGTAAGCAGACCTAGCTCACTGCATTTCCTCTATGTAACTATTCTCTGTAATCAACAAGCACTCTGTAACAAGCGCTACGATGCCCTGCGGCCGTTCGGCGCTATACAAAACCAAATAAATAAATAAATGAATCGTAGTCTCAAGCTCTTACTTTTTCCTGCAGCCTCTCTCTCTCCTCCTTCCTCCCTCTATCTGCCCGCTCACCACCGTGTCTTCTCACCTTCTGCCCTCAAGCTTGGAATCATCTTCGAGTCTTCCTTTTTTCACCATCCGCTTCTCTGCGGGCGGTCATGCGTATCATTTCCAGCTCGATAGCCTTCAGAAAAGGCAACCCTTTCAGGCAATTAAGAGCCTTCTTCTCACCCTTGTCTTTCCCAGGCCTAATGACTGCGCCTTCCTTCACGGCGGCCTGCCCGCCTTGCCTCCTCTCTCCCACTTTATTCGACTTACTTAATAGCGTGCCATCCTTTCCCTCTTTATACTCCCATTCTCTGCCCATTAGTTCCAGCTTCTCACGTTGCCCACCAGTGCACGCTCCACGTGGCCGCGCGTGAGCGCCCCTAGGACACAGCCCATCCCAGAGTAGAGTCCACATAGCTGTCTGGTTCCTGTCCTGTAGCCAAGGCCAGGGCCCTTTCCCGAGCAAGACTTTGCGTGGTGAGGTCAGCCTTCGACTCCCAAACTGTGGGGGGCGTGCAATGTCCTCCTGCTTGACCTCTGCTCAGGGTAAAGTCCCCCAAAACGTAGGGAGTGCACATCTGAGATCAGGGGCCAAGAGGTCCCTTATCCCCTCATCAGGGGTCAACCAAAAGACATAATTCTGGACAGTGGTCGAAGTGTACGAAAAGAAGTAGTGGATCTATGTTCTCTGCTGGCCTGCACCCACCCCCCACAAACCCCATCACTACACCTCCTCCCATGCACATCACAAACCCCCAAACAAGCACACCTGCTGTTTAAGGGAATGTCCAGTGCAGTGCACTGAAGTGCGAGCTTCAACTTCTTCCTACACTTTTATTTTAAAACGAAACCATTTTGGAATGGCTTCTTTTTAAAATAAAAGTAGAGGAACAGTAAAACTTAAAAAATAAAAGTAGAGGAGCACCACTCCCGACCACTCCCGCTTACTGCGGCCACTGATCCTGGAGCTGGTGTTTTTTTTTTTCATTTTCTATTGTGTAATGGTTTATTAAATAATAACGTTCACCGCATAAACAGATACATACATTAAAAAGAATGCATACAATTCCCAAAAATATCAACACACCAGTCATATCCAACTTCCTGATGAGAACCAGCTTAAAAAGAGAGTGTGAGAATGATCAGGCCATCTCTCAATTAGGCAATAATCACCTGTTGCACGGGCTGAAACGGGTAGTAACGGCCCTCGAGGGCCTTTAACGAGGGTCCCCGGTGCTGTCCCCACCCTTAGGACTATAGGCCCAGTTCATACTTTATAAGTGCGGGGGTGCACGCTGTGCTCTTGCAAATCTTAAGCTTCTCTCCAGAGGATTGCTTCCAACATGTCCAGCTCTTTTTCTTTGAGCTTGTGTGGAAACTCTAGACCAAAAGCCAGGGTAGGGCGTATTTTTGTTTCATAATTTTTAATTAAAGGTTTAAAAGTAAAATGCCAGTATTTGGCTAATATATTTTTCATCTGGGCTATAAGTGGTGCAAGCTTCATTCTTCATCTGAAGAACACATCTTTGTCATAAATATGAAAGCTAAGATTGACTCTATTTTGGGGTGCATTTAGGCCGTTACCACTCAAAAGCCATGTAACTCCAGGCCTCGAAGGGCAGAGCCATGTTGGTTTTTCAGGAAACCCCTCAGTAATATTCATGAGGTACATTTGCAAACAATGATTCTAAATGCATGCACATTTTTCCTCGTGAATATTAATGAGGGTTATCCTGGAAACCCCTCAGGATCCCAGCCCTGAAAGCCTGGAGTTGGACAACCTCGACTGGATGAAAAGCAGAGTCTAGATCTGGGCTTTTCATGGTAAATGAACTCACCCATTGCAGCCATCAAACCTTACCCCTGTTGGGTCCCTCAGTGTCCCCTGTTAGTGGTCGATGCTCGCATGAGGACCTTTCCTGGACTACTGCGGGGGGGGGGGGGTTCTTCCTTCGTGCAGAGCGGATCCAAGAGCACGGGTTTGGGTACTAGACGCCTAAGCCAAAAAACACAGACCCAATCCTGTGGCCCCAAGAACTGGGCCCATCCTCTGGCCCAGAATGTGCAGAACATTAGGGCATACTCTAACCAGCCCTCACCTCCCACAAGAATTCACAGCCAGAGTAAGGGGACCCCACTCCCAACTCCTAAAGTTCATGAAAGCCGTCCTGTACCCACTCTCAAGGACGGCCTGCCATATGGAGCTCAACAGAGCCTGTCTGGATGCCTACAAAGCGGCCGAGGTCCTGAAGAAGAGTTTACACAGGCCTCATCACCCGACTTTAAAGGACCTCCCCAGGGTCCCAGAATCTAGCCACTGCATCTTGTAGAAATTGAAAGTGAGCGTCCCCCAAAAAGGCATTTAAACTCCACAATGAGAGTCAATAATGGACATACCCCAGATGGGAATGAGACCAAGTGCGGGTGAAGTTAAAAAGGTTTATCCAAACCAATATAGGGCAAGCAGAGAACTCTGCAAACTCAGAGAGCGCTCTGCCAGACATCAGAAAGCATCTACATTTTGGGAGCTAGGGATTACATGAATCGATGCGATTGGGCAAAGGGGAATAAACATTATAGATTCAGTAGGGTCGGCGCTCATGATTGGTGGGACTCTGCATGGTGTCGTGATGATGCTTGTGGGAGTACCAGGGCAGGAGCTGCTCGAGTTGATGCATCGCGGCTGCACTAACATTTTGCCCTTGTGACCACACACACACATTCATTGTTAATTCCTGCTTCAGGTTCTCTTATACATCCTACAAGATGTTAATCTAACATCACACGAGAAATAGCACATGACTCTAGGTGCTCTCAATACATCATCATAAAAACATTATTCGAACAAGGGGCAGCTTCACGAGTCCAGGTGTCTTATCAGGGGGCATGTGTCAGGATACCTTTATCATTCTGCTGTGTTAGATCTAGTAGGAGACATCTTTATAGTATGTTAGTACAAGAGTGAACAAACCGCCACCATGATCAGTCGAGGTTGGGGTGGACTAGAATACTATCTGGTCAGGGGGCACATAGCTGGTACATCAAAAAGGCAGTGGGATGTGGGGGCTTGCTGCCCATAATTCTTTCAACCGGAGCATGGAGGTACAAAGTGGGTTTATGGTGGCATCGTGTGTCAGGGGGGATGGGGAAGGCAAATACCTTGTGCAGGTTCAGCAGGAAGGCGAGGAGATTTTATCTGTATTACTCCACATCAGTAAAACAAGGGGCCTTCAATTGCTAGCCCAGCCTGGGGAGGGAGGAGGGCGGGGGCTGAGTGCGCGGCTCTGCAGGGGAAGGGAGAGGTGGTCCTGTGGCTTCTTGAGCATCAATGTTATAGGGTTGTATGCACATTATTATAAATGAGAGATGGGATTATGCCAGTATAATTACATATATATCGAAGATCATGCAAGCTTATGAACATGATATGTATTACACATGTTCGTATATAATGAGTAACATGTTTGCAAAATAACTTCTATCACAAAAGTCTTGTTAGCATCACATCATTCACAGGGCTCAAGTTTTACACCTGGGTGCGAAAACAAACAAGAAAAGCTGGCATTAAAAAATGAGGTAGACCCAGGTTGGCATATGTAATAGCATAGGATGAAAGAGTCTGCAACATTCTACTTATAATCTGATTTGTGTTATATAATGCTCAAGAATAACCAAATACTTAAAAAAAACACTTTATTAGTATAGTAGACACTCATTACCCTTAAAACCCGCACATATTGCAACATTTAATTGTCTACCTATAAACATATATTTTTAGGAAATTATAGAATTCATAGGGATATCACACTGTCAAAAGAGAAATTATATCGTGCCTCCTATTGCAATAAATATATGAATATTGTCCTACGCCAAGCTGCTCGAAAAGCTGCTTGCGAAAGAATCCGTGTTGCAAGGTCCTGACCTTAAATCAATGTAAGCAGCCATTTTAGGCCAATCCGCCATTTTAGGATTCGCTTTGTAAAAGTCACCCTGTGAGTTAAAATGGTGGACGATGTCAATCCAAAAATACAACATGGCCGTCTTGACCTCTGTACATAGCTAATATGTAACTTGCCTGCAGACCACTTTTTGATGTCGTGATCTTGTCCTTCGTTGACCTGTGTGTAAAAGGATTACTCGTGCAATGAAAATAATCCACGCGCATATGTTGAAACAATGTATTCAAATACTGAACATAGAACACTTGTTTAACTACATTGTATTAATGTTTGAGGAGGCCTGCATGGAAAATCTTAGAGTACACAGTTATTGCATAGGCTTGTTGATACATGTATTAAAGGCAAAGCAGTTATATGCGGTTCTTCGAGACTTGGCACAAACCCTAGATCGGTGATGCATTAAAGGGAATATTAACCCGAAATGGGGCTGGACATTGTGCCCACCAAGTATATAAAAACCGAATGCATTCTAATGTACAACGTCTCTCACTGAACACACTGAACCACGCTGGAGTTCGTTGTGTTGTACTGAGGGCCGATGGCTATCTGATTTTGCTCTGTTTTTGTAACTGGATTGAGTATAAAATAAAGTACTTTGTATGTTCCTTTGTAACTCAACCCGTATTCGGTGTATTTCCTTTTGGGGTACTCAGCCTCGATATTTGGATTTTGTTTTCACAGTTGGCACCCGAATAAAGACCCTCAAGATTGATCCCGGGTTGTTGAAGGTTGACGCAGGCTATCGGACTGGGATAGGACGGTGTGACAAAAAGGGGCCCCACTGAACGAGACGCGACAGCTCAGCAGCGCTGCACAACCCGATCCCTGGACGATTAGCTTGTGGTCTGAGACGGCATCTTGACGAGGGTCCACTTATCGAGGCGGGCAGATTTGCCGAAATCACCATACACGAGGTAAGATTAGTTAGGTAAGATTCTTTGAAATCCGATCGGACCTCCGTAGATTTGTTCAGGTGAGTCGTGACCCAACTCTTAATTCAACCCTGAAAATTTGAATTTGGCGCATTGTATCTGCAGACACAATTATTGACCAGGTAACACCAATAATTTGATATGCCTGGGAAATAGTCTACCTGCTTTAGGGCATTGTTTTTCCGTAGCGATAGACAATCTTTGGAATTTAGCCGTCCGGCAACACAGGAGGGGTCGCCGGCATGTACTATGTACTGTAAGCCTGGCATTGGAAGTATAGTATTTAATGACATTTGGCATAGACAAACCAGACATGCCTACGAACTTCAGTGGCCAATCAATGGTAGTTTTGAAATCCCTCGTATTGAGTATTTAGAGTCAATTATATTAAAGAAAAAGGCTAAACCTGCAGCCTTTGATGTTTTGCAGAATTGGAAAAAAGAAGCATTGCAACAACTTAAAAGTAAGGAGAAGCATGCACGCCGTCATAAGACAAACACCGAAAAAGCATTATTGTATGACCAAGATAAACATTCTGAATCGACTAGAAATATGGACAGGGCTTTCTCACTTGGAATTCAAAAAATATATCCGTCCAAAGACCTACATGCTTCCGATGAAATTTATAGATAAATTATTAAATGAACGAAGGCCTGGTGCCTCTGCGCCACCTCGTATGTTCCTCTTCCTGCTGCTTTGCCTCTTCCTCCTGTTATTTCTGCTCTACCTGCTGTTGTTCCTGTTGTTCCTGCTCCTCCTAATGTTCCCCTTCCTCCAGCTCCTCCACCTCTTCTTATCGCACCAGTTACAGTACCTCCATTGAATTTGCCTGTTCCCTCTCTTCCAAGTGGTCCTGAGCCGCTTGTAATCGATCGAAGTGCAGGGTCAAAGGTTGTCACTCGCAATACTGTACCACCGGAGAAGAAACGTGAGTTAATTGCATGGGATAAGCATTGTATGGAGAAGGATGATCAGGCTAGTGTTTTTGCCACACTTTGTAATATGGATAAATTTCCTGAGAAAAATGTTTTTATTGAAGGTTTAGGGATTCAGTTATGAATAATGTGGGGGAAATTAAATAATGCGGATCTCCCGCAAGGGTTATGGGATCTAAATACTCTAGCATTTTCTAGAGACACTGTGGGGAAGGTAAATGAGCATGTCGAGAGGTTATTTGGGTATAGAAAGGAGTTAGAAAAGTTACAGAATGAGGATGACGAGGAGGAAAGTATGTATGTACAGAAACAGTTCCTTCCTTGTCGTAAATCGATATCTGAGGAAGCACGAATTGTACGAAGGACGCAGTTAGATGGATTTCGGATATGTCGATAACTCCAGTTGAAGTATATGACACGTATAGTCGGTATAAGCCAGAAATGCAGAGGAAAGTGATACAGGTAATGATAGAGTTCCTACAGGATGATTGTGTAAAAAGAAAGATTAGTTGTCCCACAGAGTTATTGAGCATTTACAAGATAGCTTTTTCACTTGACACTTCTTCGACTGCTTTAGCGCTCGATTTAGCTCTGTTGCTTACTAAGCGTTCGGAGTCACCTACTTCTCAGTTGCCTATGAGAGAGGTTCCCCCAACATTTGTCCCAAAGGTTGAGGTTGCGGCCGAAGCTGCACAGGGTATAGTTGCTGTGAACATTCCTGCACATTATGTATCACAGTTCGTTCACGTCCCGTTCTCAAGACAGGAAGTGTATACTATTAGGCAATCTATTCCTGATATTAGGAAAAATCTGACAGGATTCTATAAAGAAATAGAGTCCATCTTGCAATCCTCAGTGTTCACCTTAGGTGATATCGATTTGTTATTCCCTGTACTCCTGCCCGTAGATTTGTGGAAACAAGTTAGAACTATAGACGACGTGCCAGGGTTGGGAGATACATTGGTGAATTTAACTAGACTTGATGGAGAAAGGCCAGCTGGTGAAAGACCGCCTCAGGTGAAATTAACTTTGCCTGATAGAATTATTGCAAAATTAAAAACTATAATTCCAGAAAAAAGAATTATATGGGACAAATTTACGGCCTTTGTCCAAGGAAAGTCTGACGGTGCTACTGAGTTCTTTAATCGGTTCGAACAGGTATTCTCGGATTTCAGTGGACAAGACCTAGGCACAGAGTCTGGGAAAAGGTTGTTCGTGGACAAATTTGTGCGTGGATTGCTGCCTGACATCCAGTCACAAATTACGTCTTCTGAGAGCGCTTGGCAGGCGAAATCACAATCAGAAGTACTGCACATGGCTCAGTACTACGAGAACCGTGTCAATAATGAAAAAGATAGGGTTGAAAAACGAAAAGGCGATTTGAAAACTAAAGTGCTACTACAGCAAATTGTTAGAGGCCCCAAAGGGGGTAGTTCTAAGGTTAGAGGTCAATATGTCCCACAGGGGAATGTGCCCTTGGGTCCTGTGAACATTAACCAGTGTGCTTATTGTCGTCGAGAGGGTCATTGGCGAGCACAAGGCCCCGTCCTTCAACAAAGGTCAAATAATACATTTGGAAATATGGGTAGGTGATCCAGAGGTCGCCCGGGTGTAGGGGGCCCTGGTAGAGGTCAGTTTCCACAGACCCTCAGCAACCTTTCTCGCAGAACAATCAGACGTCGAGTGTGGACACCAGGAACACATTTGATCATCCTTCTGCTGCATATTTATCTGAAGAGCTTCTCTTTGATGACATTCTGTTTCATTAGGATTGCCCGAAGCAGGGGTTGGAACCTACACCTATTCCCGTCAATCAGAAAAGTCCCTACGTTGAAATGGTGGTGGGTGGGAAATAGGAAACATCAGTTTTTGATAGACACTGGAGCACAGAAGTGTTCCATTGATCATTCACTGGCTCCAAACATTTCACTGTCAGGGCAAACCAATGTTTCTGTAGGGTTTTCTGGCACACCAGTTGTTTGTCCGGTTTCTTCGCCGGTACCTATTTCTTTGGGTCCCTTTACGGACCACTGTCCATTTCTGTTGACTTCGAATTGTGGAGAGAACTTGCTGGGGTTGAATCTGTTAAAAGAATTAAATGCAGTGATTTATTGTTCTTCTGATGGAGTGCGCTTGACGATTTCACCACAGCAATTTTCTGTCTCGCAATTCTTGACTAGACCTTTGCCTCCAGAATTCATTAATGTACCAGAGAGCTTATGGGCTGTTGACGACAATGATGTTGGTGTTTTACAGATTTATCCTGTCAAGATACTTTTGAAACATGGAATTGAGCTGCCACGCATTCCCCAGTATAATATTTCAGTTGAGGGGGCGAGCGAGCTTTGAAATGCATTGTTTCCGATTTTGTGCATCGCGGGGTGATTGAAGAAATTTCAGGAAGTCTGTGTAATAGTCCGATTTTACCTGTGTACAAAAAAGGCGATAATGCAATTCCATTCCGTTTCATAATTGATTTACGTGCCATTAATAAAGCTGTGGCTCCACAATTTCCAATTGCGCCTGATGTAACAACAATCCTAACCATGATTCCAGCTACTTACTTTAGTGTGGGGGATCTAAAGAATGCTTTCTTTAGTATTCCTATACACAAGGATAGTACATACTTGTTCGCGTTCCCCTTAGGGGGGCGCTTGTTTACATTTACTTGTGCACCTCAAGGGTACACAGAGAGTCCTAGCATTTATAGTAGGGCTTTGAAAGAACAACTTGATACCCTTGAATTGCCCTCTACCTGTACTTTGCTTCAGTACGTTGATGATTTTCTTTTGGCTGCTGTCTCTGAGAGTGCCTGTAAGGAGGGCACTGTGTTATTGCTTATACATCTAGCTAAGCATGGTCATAAAGCTTTGCTTAAGAAATTTCAAAATTGATGTCAGGAGGTCGCCTATTTAGGCTATCTCCTGTCAAAGGAGGAAAGAAGATTGACACCTGAAAAAATAAAACACATTTCTGGCATGTCTGTCCCAAATACACAGAAGGAAGTCAGAGCCTTGATAGGTATGGCTTCTTACTGTAGGTTGTGGATCCCAAACTTCTCACTAGTGATCAAACCGATGTTGGCTTTGACGAAGAAGGGCATTTCTTCGCCATTGCCATGGAACGCGGAACACCAGCAATCGTTTGACTTGCTTAAGACTGCATTATGCTCTGCGCCAGTTTTGGGCACACCAAACTATGAAAAGGCCTTGTGTTGTTTGTGCATGAATGTGATGGATGTGCTTTGGCTGTATTAACGCAGGAACATGGAGGGAAGAATAGGCCGTGTGGTTACTTTTCTTCTGAGTTTGTGAACTGTAGCATGCGCTTTGCCAAGATGTTTGCGAGCTGTCGCTGCTGCTGCTGCGTCTGTAAAACAGAGTGAGGGAATGGTCCTAGGCCATGATCTAACCCTGATGGTGCCTCACTCTGTAGATGTTCTACTGAACCGAACTCAAACGCAACACCTCACTTCTGCATGGTTGACAAGATATGAATTGATCTTGTTTGCTCCTCACATTCAAATTAAGAGGTGTTGTGTTCTTAATCCGGCTGAACTCCTACCTTTCCCGCAAGATACGGCGATGAAGTGCCACATGATTGTTTGTATACGACCGAACAAGAGGCAAAGGGTAGAATTGATTTGAAAGATACTCCTTTGGATAATCCGCAAGGAGAGCTGTTTTGTGATGGCTCCTGCTTCAAACCTCCGGATGGTACATCCACAGCTGCTTATGCAATCACTACATTAAGCACGGTTGTGGAAACTAAGAGAATCACGCATAATTCTGTGCAGGCCGCAGAGATTATAGCATTAACCCGCGTTTGTGAACTTTCCGAAAGGCTTGCAGTAAATATATATACTGATAGTCAGTATGCCTTTGGGGTGGTTCACAACTTTGGGAGACTTTGTTCAGAGAGAGGGTTCCTAACTTCACATGGCACCAAAATTCAACATGGCTCCCTAATAGTACAACTACTCTCAGCGCTTGTGCTCCCTACTCAGTTAGCAGTTATGAAATGTGCAGCACATCAAAAGATTACAGATGATATAGGGAAAGGGAATGCTTTTGCTGATCAGATAGCTAGACAAACTGCTACGGATCTCCTTACGGAGATGTATGTTTCAAGGGAGACTGTAAATGCTTATGCAATGGATGAGGGTGTGGGGTCTGTACGGGATATCCAAGCTGATGCCACGTTATAAGAATCCAAGAGGTGGGCTGAAGGCTTGGGGAAACTTGACGATGACGAGTGATGGGTGGATATAGTGGAAGGGAAATGTCTACTCCCTGACGCGTATGTAATGATGATGGTCATCATGGCCCATGGTCCTACGCATGTATGTGCCCAGAAGATGACAAAAATGTTAGAGAAAGTTTGGGTAAATGACAAGATTTTGAAAATTGCCCAGCGCTACGTGCAGGATTGCATGATTTGCTTACAACACAATGTGGGAAAGTGGACAGTAACTCCAAGGGGAAGTTTTGGGCCACCCTCTGTCCCCTTCGAAGTGATCCACTTTGACTTTATTGAAATGGAAAGATGTGATAATAAAAAATATGTGCTGGTGGTTATCTGCGCTTTTAGTAAATGGGTTGAGGCTTTCCCTGTTAAAGATGCTACAGCTATGACTACTGCAAAAATCATGTTAAGGGAATACTTCCCGCGGTTCGGGCTACCAAGAGTTATCTGGTCGGACAATGGTCCACATTTTGTCGCTGCTGTAATTCTGCAGATATATACGGCATCACGAATTGACAAACGGTTCCATTCGGCCAGACATGCTCACAGCGCCAGACTAGTAGAAAGACACAACAGTATCATTAAGAACAAGCTCGCTAAGACATGTGCCGGCACGAAACTAAAATGGCCCGACGCCTTACCAATCGTGTTGTTATCCATGCGTGCAACCCCTCAAACTAAGACTGGGCTCTCTCCATTTGAGGTGGTAATGGGGAGACCTGCCAATATTTGGAACCTTCCGAAATGCAATTCATTGAGAAATGTTGAAAATGTATTACTTTCAGATTATTGTAGTCAGTTGACTAAAAACCTGTATTTGATTTATCACCAGGTACGAGAAGCTTTATCTGTGCGATACGAGGGCCACAGCATACGGCCTGGAAGCTGGGTGCTTGTCAAATCGTTCGAGCGCTCCTCCTGCCTTGCGCCTCGCTGGCGTGGGCCATTCCAAGTCCTGTTGGTCACCCAGACAGCGGTGCCGGTCGCTGGGAGAAAGAACTAGATACACGCGTCCCACGTCAAGAAACTTCCTCACCCTGTGCCACACGTTACAGAAGAAACAGAACCCCTCGCTGATACTGCAACCAACGATCCCAAAGCAGTAAGTAGCACTGAGAGTGTGTCAGAGAATCTCTCTGAGCCCGTGAGGCTTGGGGAAGCTGCCATTTTGTCTCCACACTCTCCAAAAGTTTTGCATCCGAAAACTGCTATTTCAAATTCGGCACCTTCACTTGCTTCTGACACGTTGCTTCCAGCAGGTAGTGACGACATATTGTTTCCGGATCAATCAGTACAGGGAAAAGTAGGGTACAATCTACGTCCAAGAAAATAGACTTGTGGCACGGTTTTACTGTGCATCTGATAGACTTATGGCACAGTTCGGCTGTGCATTTGAGGAAGAAAAGGATCATCGAGGGCTTGTTTTTGCCCAAATTTGAGAAAGGGTATTCTGTTGGCTAGGGTTGTGGAAGGACTAAGTAGTCGCTGGACCGAGAGGTCGCCAACAACGAACATTGGAGTATCTGTTTGAAGACTACAATGCCTGCTACCGCTACCGCTCCTATGGGACTTGTAAATAAGGGGGTGACCAACCGGGACATTGGACATAATGGCTGGGCCCCGAAAATGTATTGCTGTAATTTTATAATTGTTTTAATAGTCGCTGCCTTAGGATTGTGGTACCTTGAGGAAACTCATTCTTTAGAACTTTTGTTGCCTACTGAAAGTACCCCTATTGTTCCTACTCCCTTTGTACATTTGCATACTCTATTGCATACTTGCCCCGGGCCGTGGGGCGCTTAACAAATCCAAATAAAATAAAAAATATATATATATATATCCCCTAGGGATTCTCAGCACAGACAAAGGTACCACAATAACACTCTACTGCTTGTCATGAATGCTACACATTTTTAATAAATCTAACTGTTGGGTCTGCTGACATTTACCGCAACGCGGGGATAAGGGGATAGGTTGGTATATTCATCCTTTACCTTTGTCAACTGCTTGCTATGCTTCTCTTAGAGCACTGTTCTTTGGCCGGTGGAATGTTAGCATTTCAGGGAACTTTGATGGCACCAATTTGAATAGTTTTGAGAAACGTGTTTTAACTCCCTTGGGATGCTCCATTTCGCAAACAGGACTAAACTGAATGTTGCTTCTATTAGTCCTTCTGATAAACTGTCTCGTCCTTTCCAATCTTTGATTTCCTTTAAAATGGCTCCAATAGGCAATAAGGATGCCATGCCTCCTTCTTACACTGTTAACCATAGCCCCGATTCAGTTTCTTTAAGCATACACAGGAATGGAACTCAGTCAAAGGGAAATTTTCTAGGTTGTGCCAACGTTGCAAATTTGACTGGGGAACAGACCTTTGTATGTAGGCGAACCTGTCTACTTTGTCTGCGGTAATGTAGAATTCCCATGGTTGCCCACGGATTGGCAGGGAACCTGTTATTTAGGGATCCTGTTACCTGGGGTGTTTATAGCTAGTACAAGAGAAGTTTCAAAGGCTCGTCCATGGCTGTACGAGAACAGTGACACCCCAGCACAAATCTTGGGAGATATAATTAAATCAGTTGCGCCATTATGGGGGCAGATAGCGAATTCAGAAGATATCAGAAAACTAGCGAGAGTACTGGAGAGAACCATCAACCGGACCACGGACATACTCTATAATATGACATTAGAACAAAAGGCGATAAGATTAGTAGCACTTCAAAACCGAATGGCATTAAATATCATTCTGGCTGAGCGTGGTGGAGTGTGTAAATTAGTTGGGTATGCTTGCTGTGTTTTCATCCCAGATTCCTCCCCAACTATCTTCAAGGCAATACAGAAGACTTCTTGCGATCTTGGGGTTGGAAGGTACTTTCGGTCTTGCTAATTATTTTGGGAATCCTGTTGTTTCTTTGTTGCTGTATTCAGTGTCTACCTGGTATGTGTTCGATGCTAGGGGGATGTTGCGCACAAGCGATAGGTTCGATAGGACATAAAGTGTATGCCCCGGATAAAACTTCCAAAGAATATGTGTTGAAAGAAATTTCAGCAAATGACCTAATGGCAATAGATATTTCCGACAGTGATTCAGGGTGCCTGGACGATGATGCATGGAGTTATTTGAAAGGAGATCCAAGGTAGTTTTTAGCACTTGGCATAGGCCAAAAGGAGGGTTTGTCAAAAGAGAAATTATATCGTGCCTCCTATTGCAATAAATATATGAATATTGGCCTACGCCAAGCTGCTCGAAAAGCCGCTTGCGAAAGAATCCGTGTTGCAAGGTCCTGACCTTAAATCAATGTAAGCCGCCATTTTAGGCCAATCCGCCATTTTAGGATTCGCTTTGTAAAAGTCCCCCTGTGAGTTAAAATGGTGGACGATGTCATTCCAAAAATACAACATGGGGCCTCATTACACGGATGGCGGTAAGGGTTTACCGGTACCGGTATTTTACCGGTACCGGTAAATCCTTACCGCCTTACTACGAGGTCCCTTTGCGGGTTGGGGAATTTAACGCCTGCTTTTTGCAGGTGTTAAAAACCAACCCGCAAAGGGACCCAGGGAGCTAATTACAGTACCGCAATTTGCGGTACCGTAATTAGCGCCTTCCCCATTCCCATTATGCCCTATGGGGCAAAAATGGGAATGGGGAAGGGCAATGGTGGAAGGGGGAATTCCCCTTTCCACCAAGGCGGTGCCGGTATTTTACCGGCATGAACCATGGCGCTAATAGCGCCATGGTTCTCCGCCATCCGTGTAATGAGGCCCATGGCCGTCTTGACCTCTGTACATAGCTGTCAAATACTGAACGTAGAGCACTTGTTTAACTACATTGTATTAATGTTTGAGGAGGCCTGCATGGAAAATCGTAGAATACACAGTTATTGCATAGGCTTGTTGATACATGTATTAAAGGCAAAGCAGTTATATGCGGTTTTTCGAGACTTGGCACGAACCCTAGATCGGTGATGTATTAAAGGGAATATTAACCCGAAATGGGGCTGGACATTGTGCCCACCAAGTGTATAAAAAGCTAATGCATTCTAATGTACAACGTCTCTCACTGAACACACTGAACCACGCTGGAGTTCGTTGTGTTGTACTGAGGGCCGATAGCTATCTGATTTTGCTCTGTTTTTGTAACTGGATTGAGTATAAAATAAAGTACTTTGTATGTTTCTTTGTAACCCGTGTTCAGTGTATTTCCTTTTGGGGTACTCAGCCTCGACATTAAGGGGGTGACCAACCGGGACGATGGACAGCGACAAAATGTGGACCATTGTCCGACCAGATAACTCTTGGTAGCCCAAACCATGAGAAGTATT
The DNA here is from genome assembly GCF_040938575.1 of Ambystoma mexicanum. NCBI lineage: Eukaryota > Metazoa > Chordata > Amphibia > Caudata > Ambystomatidae > Ambystoma > Ambystoma mexicanum. Next base: position 56,254,080 of record NC_090929.1, on the reverse strand, counting down.
CCCTTAACATGATTTTTGCAGTAGTCATGGCTGTAGCATCTTTAACAGGGAAAGCTTCAACCGATTTACTAAAAGCGCAGATAACCACCAGCACATATTTTTTATTATCACATCTTTCCATTTCAATAAAGTCAAAGTGGATCACTTCGAAGGGGACAGAGGGTGGCCCAAAACTTCCCCTTGGAGTTACTGTCCCCTTTCCCACATTGTGTTGTAGGCAAATCATGCAATCCTGGACGTAGCGCTGGGCAATTTTTGAAATTTTGTCATTCACCCAAACTTTCTCTAACATTTTTGTCATCTTCTGGGCACATACATGCGTAGGACCATGGGCCATGATGACGATCATCATTATATACGCGTCAGGGAGTAGCCATTTCCCTTCCGCCATATCTAAAAAACATCCGTCATCATCAAGTTTCCCCAAGCCTTCAGCCCACCTTTTGGATTCTTCTAACGTGGCATCAGCTTGGATATCCCGTACAGACCCAACACCCTCATCCATTGCATAAGCATTTACAGTCTCCCTTGAAACATACATCTCCGTAAGGAGATCGGTAGCAGTTTGTCTAGCTATCTGATCAGTGAAAGCATTCCCTTTCCCTATATCATCTGTAATCTTTTGATGTGCTGCACATTTCATAACTGCTAACTGACTAGGGTACGCAAGCACTGGAAGTAGTTGTACAATTAGGGAGCCATGTTGGATTTTGGTGCCATGCGAAGTTAGGAACCCTCTCTCCGACCAAAGTCTCCCAAAGTTGTGAACCACCCCAAAGGCATACTGACTATCAGTATATCTATTTACTGCAAGCCCTTCGGAAAGTTCACAAGCTCGGGTTAATGCTATAAGCTCTGCGGCCTGTGCAGAATTATGCGTGATTCTCTTAGTTTCCACAACCGTGCTTAATGTAGTGATCGCATAAGCGGATGTTGATGTACCATCCGGAAGTTTGAAGCAGGAGCCATCACAAAACAGCTCTCCTTGCGGGTTATCCAAAGGAGTATCTTTCAAATAAATTCTACCCTTTGTCTCTTGTTCGGTCGTGTACAGAAAATCATGTGGCACTTCATCGCCGCAAGTAATATCTTGCGGGAAAGGTAGGAGTTCAGCCGGATTAAGAACACAACACCTCTTAATTTGAATGTGAGGAGCAAACAAGATCAATTCATATCTTGTCAACCGTGCAGAAGTGAGGTGTTGCGTTTGAGTTCGGTTCAGTAGAACATCTAGAGAGTGAGGCACCATCAGGGTTAGATCATGGCCTAGGACCATTCCCTCACTCTGTTTTACAGACGCAGCAGCAGCAGCGACAGCTCGCAAACATCTTGGGAAAGCTCATGGTACCGGATCAAGGGTGGAAACAAAGTAACCGCACAGCCTATTCTTCCCTCCATGTTCCTGCATTAATATAGCCAAAGCACATCCATCACATTAATGCACAGACAACACAAAGGCCTTTTCATAGTTTGGTGTGCCCAAAACTGGTGCAGAGCATAATGCAGTCTTAAGCAAGTCAAACGATTGCTGGTGTTCCGCGTTCCATGGCAATGGCGGAGAAATGCCCTTCTTCGTCAACGCCAACATCGGTTTGATCACTAGTGAAAAATTTGGGATCCACAACCTACAGCAAGAAGTCATACCTATCAAGGCTCTAACTTCCTTCTGTGTATTTGGGACAGACATGCCAGAAATGTGTTTTATTCTTTCAGGTGTCAATCTTCTTCCCTCCTTTGACAGGATATAGCCTAAATAGGCGACCTCCTGGCAACAATATTGACATTTTTTAAGCAAAGCTTTGTGACCATGCTTAGCTAGATGGATCAGCAATAACACACAGCCCTCCTAACAGGCACTCTCAGAGTCGGCAGCTAAAAGCAAATCATCAACGTACTGAAGCAAAGTACAGATAGAGGGCAATTGAAGGGTATCAAGTTGTTCTTTCAAAGCCCTACTATAAATGTTAGGACTCTCTGTGTACGCTTGAAGTGCACGAGTAAATGTGAACGAGCGTCCCCCTAAGATGAACGCAAACAAATATCTACTATCCTTGTGTATAGGAATTCTAAAGAAAGCATTCTTTAGATCCACCACACTAAAGTAAGTAGCTGTAGCTGGAATCATGGTTAGGATTGTCGTTACATCAGGTACAATTGGGAATTGTGGAGCCACGACTTTATTAATGGCACGTAAATCAATTATGAAACGGAATGGAATTGCATTATCGCCTTTCTTGTACATGGGTAAAATCGGACTGTTACACAAACTTCCTGAAATTTCTTCAATCATCCCTCGATGCACAAAATCGGAAACAATGCATTTCAAAGCTTGCTCGCCCTCAACTGAAATCATATACTGGGGAATGCGTGGCAGCTCAATTCCATGTTTCAAAACTATCTTAACAGGTTCAATCTGTAAAACACTGACATCATTGTCATCAACAGCCCCTAAGCTCTCTGGTACATTAATGAATTCTGGCAGCAAAGGTCTAGTCAAGAATTGCGAGACTGAAAATTACTGTGGTGAAATCGTCAAGCGTACTCCATCAGAAGAACAATAAATCACTGCATTTAATTCCTTTAACAGATTCAACCCCAGCAAGTTCTCTTCACAATTCGAAGTCAAAAAAAATAGACAGTGGTCCGTAAAGGGACCCAAAGAAATGGGTACCGGCAAATAAACTGGACAAACAATTGGTGTGCCAGAAAACCCTACAGAAACATTGGTTTGCCCTGACAGTGGAATTTTTGGAACCCGTGAATGATCAATGGAACACTTCTGTGCTCCAGTGTCTATCAAAAACTGATGTTTCCTATTTCCCACCATCATTTCAACATAGGGACCTTTCTGATTGACGGGAACACGTGTAGGTTCCAAACCCTGCTTCGGGCAATCCTAACGAAACAGAATATCATCAAAAGGAAGCTCTTCAGATAAATATGCAGCAGAAGGATGATCAAATATGTTCCTGGTGTCCACACTCGAAATCTGATTATCCTGCGAGAAAGGTTGCTGAGGGTCCTGTGCAAACGGACCTCTACCAGGGCCCCCTACACCCGGGCAACCTCTGGGTCGTCTACCCATATTTCCGAATGTATTATTTGACCTTTGTTGAAGGACAGGGCATTGTGCTCGCCAATGACCCTCTTGACGACAATAAGCGCACTGGTTAATGTTCACAGGACCCAAGGGCACATTCGCTTGTGGGACATACTGACCTCTAACCTGAGACTACCCCCTCTGGAGCCTCTAACAATTTGCTGCAATAGCACTTTAGTTTTCAAATCGCCTTTTCGTTTTTCAACCCTATCTTTTTCATTATTGACACGATTCTCGTAGTACTGAGCCATGTGCAGTACTTCTGATTGTGATTTCGCCTGCCAAGCACTCTCAGAAGACATAATTTGTGACTGGATGTCAGGCAGCAATCCACGCACAAATTTGTCCACGAACAACCATTTCCCAGACTCTATGCCTAGGTCCTGTCCACTGAAATCCGAAAATACCTATTCAAACCGATTAAAGAACTCGGTAGCACCCTCAGACTTTCCTTGGAAACAGGCCATAAGTTTGTCCCATATAGATCTTTTTTCTGGAATTATAGTTTTTAATTTTGCAATAATTCTATCAGGCAAAGTTAGTATCACCTGAGGCGGTCTTTCACCAGCTGGCCTTTCTCCATCGAGTCTAGTTATATTCACCCATGTATCTCCCAACCTTGCTACGTCGTCTATAGTTCTAACTTGTTTCCACAAATCTACGGGCAGGAGTACAGGGAATAACAAATCAATATCGCCTAAGGTGAATACTGAGGATTGCAAGACAAACTCTATTTCTTTATAGAATCCTGTTGGATTTTTCCTAATATCAGGAATAGATTGCCTAATAGTATTCATTTCCTGTCTTGAGAACGGGACGTGAATGAACTGTGATACATAATGTGCAGGAATGTCCACAGCGACTATATTTCGTGCAACATCGGCTGCAATCTCAACCTTCGGGACAAAAGTCAGAGGAACCTCTCTCATAGGCAACTGAGAAGTAGGTGACTCCGAACGTTTACTAAGCAACAGAGCTAAATCGAGCGCTAAAGCAGTCGAAGAAGTGTCAAATGAAAATTCTCTCTTGTAAATACTCAATAACTCTGTGGGACAACTAATTTTTCTTTTTACACAATCATCCTGTAGGTACTCTATCATTACCTGTATCACTTTCCTCAGCATTTCTGGCATATACTGACTATACGTGTCATATACTTCAACTGGAGTTATCGACATATCCGAAATCGATCTAAGTGTGTCCTTCGTACAAATTCGTGCTTCCTCAGATATCGATTTACGACAAGGAACGAACCGTTTCTGTATATACATACTTTCCTCCTCGTCACCCTTATTATGTAACTTTTCTTACTCCCTTCTATACCCAAATAACCTCTTGACATGCTCATTTACCTTCTCCACAGTGTCTCTAGAAAACGCAAAAGTATTTAGATCCCTAAACCCTTGCGGGAGATCTGCATTATTTAATTTTCCCCACATTACACATAACTGAATCCCTAAACCTTCAATAAAAAAATGTTCTCAGGAAAATAATCCATATTATAAAGTGTGGCAAAAACATTAGCTTGATCATCCCTCTCCATACAATGCTTAGCACATGCAATTAACTCACGTTTCTTCTCTGGTGGTACAGTATTGCGAGTGACAACCTTTGACCCTGCACCTCGATCGATTACAAGCTGCTCAGAACCACTTGGAAGAGAGGGAGCGGGCAAATTCAATGGAGGTACTGTAATTGGTGCGATAAGAAGAGGTGGAGGAGCTGGAGGAAGGGCAACATTAGGAGGAGCAGGAACAACGGGAACAACAGCAGGTAGAGCAGGAATAACAGGAGGAAGAGGCAAAGCAGCAGGAAGAGGAACATACGGAGGTGGCGCAGAGGCACCAGGCATTCGTTAATTTAACAATTTATCTATAAATTCATCGGAAGCATGGAGGTCTTTGGACAGATATATTTTTTGAATTCCAAGTTAAAAAGCCCTGTGCATATTTCTAGTCGATTCAGAATGTTAATCTTGGTCATACAATAATGCTTTTTCGGCGTTCGTTTTATGACGGCGTGCATGCTTCTCTCTACTTTTAAGTTGTAACGCTTCTTTTTTCCAATTCTGCAAAACATCAAATGCTGCAGGTTTAGCCTTTTTCTTTAATAGAATTGACTCTAAATACTCAATACGAGGGAATTCGAAACTACCATTGATTGGCCACTGACGTTCGGAGGCATGTCTGGTTTGTCTGTGCCAAATGTCATTAAATACTATACTTCCAATGCCATGCTTACAGTACATAGTACATGCCGGCGACCACTCCTGTGGTGCCGGACGGCTAAATTCCAAAGATTGTCTATCGCTGCGGAACAATGCCCTGAAGCAGGTAGACAATTTCCCAGGCACATCAAATTATTGGTGTTACCTGGTCAATAATTGTGTCTGCAGATACAATGCGCCAAATTCAAATTTTCATGGTTGAACTAAGAGTCGGGTCACGACTCACCTGAACAAACCTAACGAGGTCCGATCGGATTTCAAAGAATCTTACCTAACTAATCTTAACTTGTGTCTGGTGATTTCGGCAAATCTGCCCGCCTCGATAAGTGGAACCTAGTCAAGATGCCGTCTCAGACCACAAGCTAATCGTCCAGGGATTGGGTCGTGCAGCGCTGCTGAGGTGTTGCGTCTCGTTCAGTGGGGCCCCTTTTTGTCAAACCGTCCGATCCTGGTCCGATAGCCTTCGTCAACCTTCAACAATCTGGCATCAATCTTGTGGGTCCCTATTCGGGCGGCAACTGTGAAAACAAAATCAAAATATCAATTCAGATTCTTTTGCAAGCGACTTTCGGGCAGCTTGGCGTAGGCCAATATACATATATTTATTGCAATAGGAGGCACAATATAATTTCCTTTTTGACATAGCTTGTTCGTGCCCAGTATCCCGTGAGAACAGGCCTTCAGCTGAGCCACCAAGGGGAGGAGGGTGAGGGAAGTGCTGGCTCGCTGTGCGCGGTCAGCTGGGGAGAGTTGCGGTACTGCAGGCTGCTTGTGCCACTGAGGACTAGATTATTATGCACAAAATGGAGTCTATACCATGCTGCAGGATGAGTCGTGCAGCACCATGCATCGACCAGCAGCCATCTCGCATCCCGGGCCCAGGTGCATAAATGGTTGCCGGCGACTCATAGGCCTCATGTAGGTGGGAAATGTAGGGGGAGGGGGGTCCTAGAGACCTTTCCTTCCATGCAAAATGCATAAGGTGGAAGAGGGTCCCTGTGGAAGGTGTCCCCAGGTCATCCCTAGCCGCTGGTGAGGAAGCAGCAGGGGTGTCCTCCCACCCTACTTCTGATTCAAGAAGGGGGGTAACATCATTAGGACACAGAGCCCCCTACTCTGGAGCACTTTGACCCCACCTGCCCAAACTCTACCATCTATCAAGGAAAGGCAGAAAACCAAACTTTGACACTTTTGCTGCCTCCCTTGAGATTAGCACCCCATCATTCAGGGATTGGGCCCCATTGACTACCCCCAGGCCCTAGCATGAAGACCTAAACATCACAGATATCCAACCTGCTGAGCTACCAGGAACTTCCCATCTGTCGAAAAAGAGTACCTTCTGCATGGGTCAGCAGTTGCAACACACCTCCGAACTAGCCACAAGGCGTCATACTGAAGTGACGCAAAATATTGAAAACAAAATCAGCGCGAGCATCTCAGGAGGATAGCTCAGGGGCAACTTTCTCGCCTTGGGAGCAACACGACACAGAGCAAAACAGATTCAATCCCCGGGCCCGTTCTTAGAAACATCTGTGTATTAAGCAGGTTATAAATAACCTATCATATCTCATATCTCATTCACTCGTTGGCCTCCCTGTGGAGACTGTGCACAAGTACCTTGAAGCGTCTCATGTGCTCGATGGAATTACCAATAATGATCTCAGACCCAAATAACCAGACAGACTCGAAGAATATACCAAAGTACTACTTCATGATCAGCTCAAATTAAGTAGGGAAATCTGGCAAACAACGAAATGTAGTCCTTGCACTCACACTTCAATTTTGATTATATAAAGGCTATATACATCAATGTACGTCAGCTATGACACCATCTAAAGAGGGACGGGGAAATACTACCACCCCTTCCTCTTCCAACGAAATTGATGACACGGAAGAAGGGCAGGAAACACTGCAATCACCCATTCTATTTTGGAAGAATCCCAAACGGACCAATGGTTGACAAGTATGTAGAGAGAAACCTCCTCAGCCAGCCATACGCCCTCAACCAGCCCTACATACCAGGTGCGGCATCAATTTATCCCAGAGTGGATGAGGAGCCCCAGGCCATAACTAAAGACACCTCGATCGACAGTCTCGATTAAAGCACCAAGAAGCCATGTTACTGACGCTGTTAGAGACATCACGACCTAGCAGCCTTGGAGATGAAGCACACATGACAGACACACACTCAACTACATGAATAACATGAGCATATAGTTCTATAGTTAGAGGACAGACACATATACATACTGTCATTGCTTTTATTATTTTTGCCATTAGCCAAACACAGCAATGCAGAAACTGCAAGAAGCAAGAGATCCTGAGCGCAGCTTGCAGATGCTTATATGAGAATAACCCTATGGGACCTGACAAAACCAAGTGTGACTACCTATGGAGAATTTACTATAGCATGAACACTGTAGAAACCACATTATAATGGTTTAGAAAAAATACAGCAGGCCACAGGCCTCTCAGCAAAAGCCGAACTGAGCTGAATTCAGGTTGGACAAAGAGCAAAAATTGTGAAACAGGACACGCTGTCAAGGCCACAAGATACGGATCACATTCCATTCCCTAGATGACAAAGGCACCAGCTGCAGTAAATACGAATAATCCCTCATAATTCAGAGCTGCACAGCTCAGATTTGTGGTCTCAGAACACGTGACGTGGTCAAAGCAGACAATGGACAGTGCTGGTAAAGAGAGACGATCTCAGGATACCAGAGAGAGGACTCCAACAAATATGCTACAATATGAGGCAAGTGTTGCATAGAGAAAAAGAACACTCTCTTAGACTAACGTGGTACACAAGTTATAATGCAGACACAAAGTCATTCTTATTACCTTGAAGAGGTACACTAACAGCTGAGAATCTTTGCATATCCCGGGCCTGGGGACGTCAGCTGTAGCCAATCACAGTCTAGTATCCTAGGGGTGGGTAGCAACGGACAAGAACCAATGGTAAGACCCCCACACTGCAACATTGTTATAGATAGTGACTTGGGGATGGACCAGGCAAGCCACCTGACATGCGGGGGCCAGTGGAATAACATGTATAGTGTCCACTATGGGTGGTAATAGGCTCAGTATCCGATTAGTAGAACCAATAGGTTTCCTGGATAGGGGCCCAGGTTGTGACATCATTCTGACCGAATTGTAGTGTAAAACCGGCCTGTGAGTCGAGGACGAACGAGACATGCATGGATTTTGCCTGTTCCTGTGCTGATCCCTGTTCGTTTTGTTTGTAATAAACTGCAGTTTGTACTTGCAGTTGACTGAGTCCTCTGTTTATCCTGAGGAAGGTGTGGGGCCTTCTGAGAGTCCACAAACTCCTAGTGGCTCTCTGGTATACCTTGGAGTTTGTCCCAACAAGTTGGTAGCAGAGGCATGGTTGACTGTGCCAGCCCGGCACCAGGTCATCTCCTTCGCCACCGAGAGGCTGCAGGACCCTCGCATATTTTGAGAAGACGGGAAAACGCATGCCCGCGTACAGGTCGTCAGGAGCCCCTTGTGAATCATCCTGCCCGAAGTCAGCGAGTTGTCCAGGCAGACCAAGACGGGGAGGCGAGCGCCTTGAGGAGGAGCAGGCAGCCGAGCAGCGCTAGCAAACCACAGAGTGTGAGTATTGACCCAGTCTAACAGCAACTCTGGGTGTGAGGGGGATATTGAGTATTGTGGAGTATTGTCTAGTAACATCGAGTATAGTCAAAGTAGTGTCTAGTAGTGTCACAGTAAGTAGGGATGAGAGCAGAGGTAGTAGTCCCTTTTCTATGTTTAGGGCACATTCGGTCTTAGAGTAAAAGGATCTGGTGAATAACCTAGACTATAGACTCGAAGGCTTGGATGACAGAAGATATGTAAATATTGGTATTCCTGTGGGTTGGGCTTTTTAGCTCGGGTCATAGATGATGGTATCCCTGTGAGGGTTAGCAAGGGAGCTGGCCTAGATTGTGGAAGGTGAGTCGACTGGGTAAGTATCCTAGATTGAGACATTTTGCACGCTAGGCGATGCAGCGGGTGCAGTTCAATCACAAGAATAATATTGGTATGCTCTGCCTGGAGACAGGAAGAGAGCTGTGTGGTCTTGTGTGGGTTGGGAGTACACTGCTATTGCAGTGTGCACGCAGTGTTTGATCTTCCTATATTGTTCCATTAGCTTGGTGATGTCATCCATAGGTTTGCACATAGGACGTGAAGAACTTGAGACGTTGAGGAGCTAGTATTGGAAACTTGAGATTGGTAGACGAGGTGAACAGTGATATTTAGCAGAAGGCTCATGCGCAAAATTGTGAGTGTGCCTGAGGAGGCGGTAGTTGTGACGGAGGGGCAGTGCGCTGAGCATGCCGAATAAGTTGTAGAGCTTAAGATGCTTGTAGAAGTTGAAAAGTATTGCCATTATACTGTACTTTTTTCCTTAACAGTGGACTATCGAAACCCTCGACTTGAGATCAGGTTAAGGTACTAAAATGTATCAGGGCAAATGAGGGAGGATACGCCCTTTCAGTATTTGTGTAATACACTCCCACCTCACAGGGAGAAGATCTGTAAATATAGCATAGAATGGTCCAAGGGTACAGAGGGGAAACTGACCAAACCATGGCCACCTTGCAGAAGTTTCTCCAAAGACTTGCAGCAATCACTATTGAAACACAGTCTCTCAGGAGGATAGCTCAGGGGCAATGTGCTTGCCTTGGAAGCAAGACGACACGGAGCAACACAGGTGCGATCCCTGGTTCCACGCTTAGAAACCTCTGGGTAATAAGCATGTTATAAATAACCTATCATATAAATAAATAACCAATCCTATCATACAGGGTACCTACAAGGGGAAGAAAGTAACCAAGCGCATGGCTATCATTGAGCTATGGCACATATTTCAGGCAGGCAAGGGGGATGCTGCGAGGCGTCAGTAGATCCTAAGACAGCAGGAGGTGAAGGACCCACTGTCCCATATTCTGCACCACCCCTTGCCCCTCTGAGTGTAGTATCCAATGATACAGACGATGAATAGGGAATGTACCCAATGATGGAACTCAGGGCAGCAGAGCGGTATTCAAACTCGATGTATGAACCACCACCATACACGAAGGATGAGAAGAAGAAGAGCGCAGGGAGGCCAGCGATTGATGCAGAGGCGAGCAGTAAGGCACAGCAGGGCACGAAGGGGTGTAACCAGGGATGTGTGGATAGCAGCACACTTCCAGGGAAGACAAATGGAGAGGAAGAAGCGGTGACGGAGGTGATAGAAGGGCTGAGGGGGAACAGCAAAGTAACAGATTGGGTAGAAATAAGGGACGAGGAAGGTACGAGGGAGAAGGATAGGGAGGTGATATTAGAGCGAGAGGACAGGGAAAGAAGGAGAGAAGAGAAGTTAGAAAGGGAGGTTAGGGACCAAAGAAGTGAGGAGGAAAAGGAACACGTGGAAAGGGAACGGGAAGAAAGGATTCAAAGAGATCTCAAGGAAAGGAAGAGAGCGGAGCAGAGAGGAAACAGAGGAAGTTACAGTTAGACAGACTGGTAAGGGAACAAGTATGAAGGGAGGAAGACGAGCGAGCAATAAGGGTGGTAAAGATACAAGTAGCACTGGGTAGGGGAAAAAACAGACTTGAAGAGGACACATGGACAGAGCCATATAGCACAAACTCTTGGGGCAGGCGCAAAACCGAAAGAGGAAAAGCAGGACTAGGGGCCTGGGCAGGGGGTAGCAGGTACAATTTAGGGGACATCTATCTCAGTATGAAACCCAACACAGACTTGACATCTACAAGACTGAGTTTTGCCGATGATTTCTGTAGTAACACATACACAGGATCTGAAAATGAGGACAAGTAAAGTGGGGACGAGAGGGGGGTGCAGTTTCAATCCCAGTCAGCAGGGACAGGGACAGAAAAATGCGTGTCATGGGAGTTTAGGACGCACACACAGGGAGAAGGAGGGGGCTGCTCAGTGGATGAGATAGAGCAGGTGGATGACTTTTGCACCTCACAAAGCACATCCATCAACAGACTAAGGGATCTCTTAAGACAAAGGTGACGGGAGACAGTCATAGCTTTGTCAAGGGGACGATTGACTAAAGTATATGACGATAACAGGAGAGTGCTCACATTAGAACCAATAGACGTATGCGCAGGAATAGAGAGCGGAAGGGGGGACCGTCAGGTGAGACTGACTAGGAGGACACACGAGGACGAAGCAGCATGCACACATATGCCCTTATTAGAGATGGTAAGGGTGCAACCTCAGTATGTGCCATGAAAACACACCGACAAGGAGAATGTGAAGTGTAGGTTACCATCGTTGAGTGCGGGAGCGGGGCCATGGATTTATGAGATGGAGAAAATGACAGCTGGACATAGGGTGGCAGTGGGTGATGTAAAAGGACTGTTAGTATTGATATTATGAGATGCAGCAGACAATGTATGGAAAAGGGCAGGGTTACCAGGGCTGATGACACAGAACACAGTACACGATTGGTCACCATTTGCAAACTGCAGGGCAGCAGTATGGCAAGCATTGAGAACACAATACCCAGACACATCAGACACAGGGGTGATTACGTCACGCAAAATGAGGGAAGATGAAGACCCTGTGCAGTATATTCAGGAGATTCAAGAGCGTTGGTGCCTCGAAACTCAGGAGCCTTGGTTCAAAACATAGACTTGAAGATAGTAAGATGCAAGACTTTAAACCCAGCAACATTCTTGCCAGATGTCCTACAAGTAGGAGACTATGCACACAACTGCATCAACAACATAGAGATGTTCAGTGAGACATGCAAAGTAGAAGAGGATGCCCTTGAGGGGGGAGATGTGCTCTACATTGACGCTTCTTCAACAATTGATCAAACTGATGGGTTTAGACATACTGGGACTGCAGTGGTAAGACTGAAGGAGGATGGGACAAGTGAGGTGGTTGCCAGTGTGTGACTACCATCCCATTATTCAGCACAAGCAGCAGAACTAGTGGCCCTAATACTAGCACTGGAAAGCAGCATAGAGAAGGAAGTGACAATCTATTCTCACTCCACCTACGTGACGTCCACAGTACACTCAGGATTAGCACCTAGGCTCAGGAGAGGGTTCAGAAGAGCACCAGGACCCCAGTGCAGCATGCACGTTTACTGGGCAGATTGATCGAGGCAATTGGTAATCCAACAAAGGTTGCAATAGTGAAGCGCCAAGCACGCACAAAGGAGGAAGACCCTATCTCAAGAGAAAATGAAGCAGCAGACTTTGAGGCAAAGTGCGCAGCATATTTTGAGGAATTGTGGGAACTGAGGGAGAGACAAAAGGCCCAAGGAGGGGCAAGAAACATGGTGCTTAAAGAGGGTTACAATGTATTACCAGAGACACAGATTATGGAGCTGCAGGGAGCTGCACCCAAGGAGGACAAGGAGCTGGGGGTGAGGAGAGGGTGCTCAATGTCCCCAACAGATGCCTCATGGGAAAGTGCTCATTCCACTAGCATTATTGAAGACAGCATTAGCACAATTGCACTATCCAACACATAGGGAAGGAGTTCATTACTACACACATTGGAGAAATGTGGTTCTGTCCAAATTTAAATGAACAGGTGACTGAGTTTGTGAGTTACTGCTTGACCTGTCAGCTGTTTACAGCAGGACACACTTTGAGAGTTGTGAGAGGAGCCATACCAAAACCAGCAGGCCCATTTCTGCATCTATTTGTGTTGGGGCCCTAGAATTGGAACCGTCCTTGCTAAGCTCTGTTAATTGTTGTGGTGTCCTTATTGTTTAGTGCAAGGTGACAGGATGTATTTTGAAGTGAAGCCCGCACCTCCTTTGTTGTATGATCAGGGGTTATCCTGGATACCTCGCAGTTTGTTTACTTTTTCAGAAAGTAGATTTTCTACGCCGTTTTACATTTGGTGATAAGTGCACATTTTTAATCATCAAATTGTTTGTTGTGTGGGCTCATGGTCCCAGTTAAGATCAGCCGTTGACGGCCAACTGAACGAGGACGCATTGACGCCACAACACTCTGACTAACGTGGCCTATGAGGAGCCCAGCTGTCGCTCACAGGACTGACTGCAAGCATCAATTTAGGACCCCATGTGGGACAAGAAACCATCACCACTAGCCTGATAAAAACCCACATGGTCAAAACACATGTTGGCTGACCTTAACTGGGACCATGAGCCCACACAACAAACAACAACTACTACTAGGCAAAGGGTGCAAAGAGACAATTTGATGGGGCCCAAGGACGAGCAACCGCTAAAGAGGTCAGACGAGGTGGCCATTGCGGGATTGCACTCAAAGGCCGACAAAAAGGGCCAGACCTGGAAATCTAGAGTACATCAGAAAACAAACGGTAGGGAGGCTCTTCGTGACACTGAAGGGGATCATTCTCCAACACAACTAGTGACTAATTTCAGGACTATGGAACAAAGAAGAAACGAGTCAAGAGCCACTAAAGACTCTGGTGAGAAGCAGAGTCGCCAACAAGAGTTGGCCCCGGCCACAGGAAGATCAGTTTCGTGGGCAGACAAACAGTTCATGGGAAAGAAAGACCTCCCAAACAATTACCCAAAACTGTATTGTAGGAAGAAGGACAGACCAAATCCAGCTTTAGAATCTCCCTAAAAAGAATACCTGGACTGCACGATAACCTGGTGATGAACAGGGCTAATGTCATGAGACCATTGCAGCTCTCGCCTCTGTAAATTCCAAGGACATATTTTTGATAGAATTTCCAAACGAAGCATGCCATGATAGTGCCATACTGCACACTGACACTTGGAAAACAAAGAATCTACTCCCAAAAGAAGGGGCAAAGCTACATATCTACAGCTTTGTTTTGAAGGAATTAATCGACAAGGATTTGCCCATTGATAAACTAACGGAGAGCTGGGGTATCAGCACGCAACAGGAAGGGGTGAAAGGGAAAAGTGCTGTCGCCCAGAGCTCTGTAAGAAAGTCTAATTCAAGTGAAAACCAAAGAACAATGAGCAAAGACAAAATTATAATTGACCTGCAGAGTGGAAAAAATGTGTCCACTTGGAAAAAGGAGAAGAAAATCTAGTGAGCCCTCATGAAGATTGGAGCTGGTTGGCGGGCTTGTTGGCTGCGAGATCATAATGCCAGTTGAAGCTTTTAGCAGAAATAACTTGGGGGAAGTCTCTTGCAAGTTGGAACACAAGGGGATTTTCCCATCTCTTTGGAAAAGGAGAGATCAACATGGAAGCGTATGAGCTCATCTGTCTACAGGAAACATGGTTGAGGGAAACACCACTTTTAGATGGATTTGAGGTTTTTATAAATCCATCATTGAAGGGCAAGAAAGGTCATCCGGTGGCAGGTCTTTTAACAGCCATTAAAAGATCAAGTGGTCTGGTTGTGTCCTCTTCAACAAACCCAAATCTATGTATTCAACTAACAACAGTGAACATGAATTCTGACCTGGAGGCTTCAGAAACTTGGAGGTTGCTGATTTGTAACATCTATTGGGGGGGGGCCGGGTTCGGGTTGAGCTTCAAAAACCAAATACTGAGCCTCATTGATGATGCAAGGGCCGCTTGGGACAATTTAGATGTTCTCCTATGTGGGCACTATAATATGGAGTGCTTCATTAAAGACCGTTTATGAATAGAGGTGCTTCCGGTAAACGCAACGAAAAATGTGCAGAGAGGCTTTGACTTTCCAAAAGAGCTACTGGAGAGAAATATGCACATGGTTAATGGCAATATATACGGAGACCAAATACCAGCTACAACTTGGACAAGAGGTCCTCAAGCCAGTATAGTTGATTATATCTTTGCCACTGAGAGATTGTTTGGAAAATTCTTCTCCTTATCGGTATTAACTACTAGACTTAGTGGCCACAATTTACTTCATCTTAAAAGTAACAACTGGGCTCCTAAGAAAATCACACAAGTTTATCATGGTAATGGCTGCATCTATGAGGTGACCCCAGGAGCAAACCACCTACGAGTAAAACAAGAGACCTACCAAACATAATAACTTCTTTGATGGCGTTGAATGCTGATAAGTACGGTGTTCAAGGGGGGATCTTGGACTACCCAGTGACATTATCGGCATGTGACCAGAAAAGTGGGCAGTCCGCAAGGGCTGAATTTAAACACAGGCATGTCCATGATGACCAGATTGCTAACAAAAAAAAGCAGTTAACAAGTTAGGTCGAATGGTGAAAGGAAATCTGTCGAGTTCCACAATAGCTCTATTAAAAAAACACAAAACATTACTTTAAAAACTGGTTGAAACAACATAGGTATCAAATACACCAACAGGACAGGGGAAGAAATTAAATCTCGCACAACAGAAAAACACTGCTGGAGTATTTTATTTATTTCATTTATTGCATTTATTATATTGGTTCGGGGATGGAGTCAGCTGCTTCTTTACCTACACAAATTCTGGAAGTGCGATCTGCTAGGAAAGATTTATTCCAGCATGTTGCTTCGTCAGAGAACCCAAAGTCTTTGGCTAGGGTGGTACAGAGTTTATCGTGGTCTACAAGGTCAAATGCTGCCGCTAGATCTATTAACAGAAGAATACATAGTTTCCCTGAGTCTCTGATAGTGTCCATCTGGATTTTAAGATCAAGGAGGGCTGTTTCTGTGCTATGGTTGTGGCTGATTGTCTAGTGCCTAGTAAGTGGTTTTGTTCTAGGTGGTCTTGAATTTGGGTATAAGCTATTTTATTGATGATTTTTAACGAGAAAGGGACTGTGGTAATGGGACGGTAGTTAGTGGGGACAGTTGGGTCAAGGGTGTTTTTTTTAAATAATGGGGTAACCCAGGCTTCTTTGATGCTGCTCGGTACCAGATTAGAGCTGAATGATACATTCACGAAATCGGTAATGATGAGGGTGAGAGTGGGTGCACAGAGTTTGACTAGGTGGGCCGGGAATTGGTTGCCTTTGCAGTTGGAGGCTTTAAGCTTAGTTATGGTTATTAGCACTTGGTCCTGAGTAACTGGAGTACAGTGGAAGGGTGGGATAGCATTTGGAGTTTTTTCTTTAGGTATGTTGGTAGTGCTAGTTTTTTCTACTAGCAATTTCTGCTTTTTGTTAATTTTGGTTTGCAGTAAGTCAATCTTAGAGGCTAGGGCATTTTGGATTGTGGTACAATAATCTTTACTGGCAATGGTAGGAGTTGAATTAGGGGTGGAGTTCTCTAACTCTTTAGTATACTCACTGAGTATACTAAAGAGTTCTTTGGCGTCAGAGTTGGCATTGGAGATCCTAGCATTATAAGCATTAGCTTTGTGCCTGATGATAGCTGATTTATATATGCTATTAGCTGATTGGAATGCAGTTTTAGTGTCTAGGCTGGGATTTTTTTTATATGGGTGTTCCAATGCCCATTTTGAGTGTCTTAGGACTACTAGGTCTTCGTCGAACCAATAACCTTTATTTTTTGTGTTATTACGATTTTTGGTGGTTGTAGGGACCACCATGTCTATGGTAGTGGTGAGGCAGTTCTGGTAAATATCTGCAAGTAGGATGGGGTTATTGGTATTACATCCACTAGTTTGGAGATTGTTCTTGATGATGGGGAGAGAAAGTCAGCAGTGAGTTTACGGGTGTTTCTTGGTACGTAGGTCACTCGATTGTTCGTAGTTTCTTTAGTTCTGCCTGGGCAGTTTATGGTGAAATTGATACTATGATGGTCTGACCAGTTTAGTGGGAGAATGGAATCAATAGTTATTAGAGTATTAGCCGTGAGTACCCAGTCCAGGGTTCTTCCTTGACTGTGAGTGGGGACATTGATATGTTGGGTGAACTTCATGTCAGTGATTGCTTCAAGGAATGAAGATGCTTTGGTATCTGATTGATCATTAAATCCTAAGTTTAAGTCACCAAGAATGATACAATTGGTGTTAGGTTTAAGAAATGGCGTGAGGAGTAGTGCGATGTCAGTATCGGGGTTGGAGTTTTTGTTAGGAGATCTATAGATTAGCAGAGTATTATGGTAGTATTGGGGTCAATTGTTATTTTAGTTAGGAGGATTTCATATCCCTCTATTGGTTCCACTGGGCAGGTTGTAATGAGGAGATTGTATTGTGCTATAATGGCCACTCCGCCTCCTTGAGAGTTAATTCTATCAGTCCTATGAATAATGAAGCCGGGTGGCAGTGCTACAGGGAGGAGAGGGCCCGAGGCTTGGTGTAGCCAGGTTTCCGTTATTGCTAGGAGGTCAAATTTGTAGTCAATGATGTGGTCATGAATCTCTATTGCATGTGCTCCTAGCAAGTGTGCATTATTGAGTGTACATGTGATTGTGTTGGTAAGTTCCGGTGGAGATGGTTTCCTAGTACTATGTGGCTGTACGAGTTGAAGGAGGTTTTGAGTGGGAGGTGAGTGATTCTGGTCTAGGGGAAGCATCTGATGAAGCAGCTGGTTGTTATTGATAGCTAACAAGCCAGTGGTGATTGGTTTCGTTTGAATTCTTAATCTCTGTTGTCTGATTCCACCTTGGATAGGGTTGGAAGAGAAAGGTATTGCAGCTGAGAGGTCTTTGATTTGAGTGATACTTAGAGGGGTCATGGGCTCTAAAGAGGTATGGCCAAGTGGATGTGCTATCCATGGCTTTGTTCGTGCTCTTAGTCTGTGTATGCGAAGTGCACCCAGAATGGGTTTGGTAGCCTTTGGATGAATGATCAGGAAATTGTGGGGTATAAGTGAGTTGTAACTGGGTGTTGGCTCAAGAGAGCTATTGATCTTGCCAGTGGTTGAGGAGCTACAGGGCTGGGGAGTGCGAAGGAATGCAGGTATAGTTGATAGAAACGGTGTTGGGCAAGGAATGGGATGATGCCTAGGACAGCCCAATTTTGTAAGACCATTGCCAAATTGTACAAATGCAGTTCCTGTGCAAGGTGTGCAGTTATTGATTATACAGTAGGGAAACATGATCAGCAGCAATTCAGTTAACATAGTGATCAATAACCCAAAATTTAGCAAGTGGTATACACGTGACTATGAGTAGTTTGTCAACAAAGGAAGGAAGACAGTAATAAACTAGTTGATTACAGCAGATTAACAACCACAAAATATGCAGTAACCCACCAGGTACCTTAAAACACAAGGGGGAGCTAGGCGATATGAGACCAGCAGACAAGCAAGTGTTACAAAATAGCACGGTGCCCAGGCAGCAAGAGCTGGTAGGTTAATATCAATTTGCAGCGGAGATTGGCCGGAAAAAACTGGTCGGTGCAGATAAAGTCAGTCAGCAGTTGACTAACACGCTTTCCCAGTATAGCACCATGCTAACAAGTTAGAGCATTTTCGCAAGGGGTTGTGTTTACGAGGTAGTCAATAGACAAGAGAACGTTGCAGTGTTTCATTTACTCACGGGTTGCAATGCGGCGATTGGCGTCCCTCGTCCCGACCGTCTCTAGACAGGCTCCAGACAGGGGTAGGGCCTTAGGGGGAGGGCCGGCTACTTCACCTGCCGGTGAATGGGTGGTGAATATGGCCACAGCATTAGCCAATGGGAGTCAGGCAGAGCTTAAGTTGCCGTTACCAAGGTAGCCAACAAGAGTCTGTTGGAATCGAAATAATATTATACCTCCTATTGCATTGTTTGAATGTGTGTTGGCCTACGCCAAGTTGTCTAAAACATTGTGTAAATAGATTCTGCGGCAAGGTCTTGACCTTAATGTACTGTGTAAATCGCCATCTTGGATTTAGCCGCCATTTTAGGTTCTCTTGTAATGTGGAAGTCACCCTGAACATCAAAATGGAGGCCGAATGACATTTCGAGTGGGATTCTGGCCGTTGTGACCTCCGCACACATGAATAAATAATATGCCTGCAGGCCACTTGTTGGGGTCGCGAACTGAGACCTTGTCCTATCCCTGACCTATGTGTAAATGAACAATTGTATCAGCAGAACTGATCAAAATGCATACATTATGGGATTGACCTGGCAAGGAACCCTAGGCCTGGTCCTAAGAATGGTTAACCCGCGAGGGGGTTGGCCAGAGCAGGATAAAAAGTATAAAAACACGAGTATCCCAATGTACGGTCTCTCACACTAACGCAGTGAACTCTCGTTGAAGTTCGTTCTGTTACTCTGAGAGCCGAATAGCTATCCGTTTGTCAATTGACTTTTTGGTAACTGTTGCAGCTTTTAAATAAAGCACTTTGTATGTTCTTTGTAACCTGTGTTGGTGTGTTTCCTTTGGGCTTCCCGGCCTCATATCAATTTTTTTGTTTTCACAAGTCGAGGTGCAAAAATGAAACTGGTGGCCATTTTAGAATGGCGGTGATCCTCGTGTTCTGTAATGGAGCGGGAACACAGTGGATCGGCATACGATGCTCTAAAGGTGGATGCAGTTAAAAGATTCAGGTGCTCCGAGCCTATGAAGCACAGATGCAATTTTCCATCTAGGCTTCTTTTATCTGTCGCCAGATACAGCAAATCCAGGGGGGCTCAGAAGATAGCAAAGAGATTGACTGCGATGATGCACCACAAGACTGTGAACTAAAACATCCTGTGAAAGTGGGTGACATTCTCTTTAGGAATTTCATATGGTGCTTTAACGGGCCCAGGTTTACCGGCCCACATGTGGTCGAGCAGGCGGCCGACCGTGCTGTCAATTTAGTCGGTAAGGCGGTCTGGAACCACCTGCAGGACATCAAGCCCTACAAAGAAGTGGCCTCACCTGGCAACAAAGTCTCTGTGACCAACAGGACCAACAATCAGAACCTAGACAAGTGACAAGTACGTTCTGAACTTACACGACTGGGGAGACACGGACACCCCATGGTCACACGATCCCAAGCAGGAGAAGCAGCGACTGGAACACTGAATGGGGAATTACTGGGCCATTCCGAGTTTGGAGGGCCCGGTAATTCCACCCTCAGGGAACCTGAGCCCGGACCTTCCCCATTCCCATTCGATCCCTCATAGGGCTCAAAAGGAATGGGTGCAGGGAGCTAACAACGGGCCGATTACGACCGGCCCGTTGTTAGCTCCCTGGTCCCCTCGCGGGACCCAGTAACGACGCCTGGTTTTACCAGGCGTCCTTACTGTGTCCCGCGAGGGGACCTCGGAGCTAACAACCTTGTATCCTGATGTCCTTTGTGTAGTCAATGTACTTTTGGGTTTCTTTAGAATAGCAAATAATGCATGCTCAACAAACAATGTCACTGAAAATCCCGTTGTAATACTTCAAGCTTTTTCAATAAGAAAATGCAGAACCAGCTATGCTTGTTAGCAAGGGTAATGTACCTTCATGACTGGATCGAAAATCCTACTATATTAAGCCAGTGGTTTATGTCCATGTCATAACTTCATTTTCTGTGTGAGGACTGCTGTCATGACTTCTCCAGTTAAATGGGAAAATAAAGAGCATTCTTCATGATAATCAGGAACTCCTAGCACATGGGCTGTACTGATCACCCTTTTTAATTCTTCAAACTCTTCAGTCGTTTCACTTGTCCATGTTATCTTGCTTTTGTGTACCTGTGTTTCCTTAATTCCTTTTAAAAGTGGTCGAGTATGTGTGCTCTAATCAAAAACCTAAGCCCTACAATAGTTACATGGGTCTACAAATTGTTGCATTTCCCTCACTGTTTTAGGTTCTGAAGTCTTCATAATTGCTTCTGCTCTTTCAGGTGTCACTTTTCTCTCTTCTTGAGAAATTAACTGGCCTATATACAAGACCTCTTCCTGACAGTTTTGGAATGTTTCTTTGTCTGATGTAACGGAGGCATGATATCACAAGTATTACACTGACACAAGAGTTACGCATCCCAAAACCTTTATTAGATTCTTGGGGTTTGAAGAAACTCCTACTTTGCCCTATAGCTAGGATGGGAGTAGCCTCTACCATCAAATAATAAAGAAAGCACAGTCCTAGTCAGTCTGTGTCAAATCAACATGGCCTATAATAACAAAACCTATATAAAAAGTGTGAAACGGGGAATGTGTATTTAAAGGAAAGTCAGTGTTATACATGAATAATCAATGTGGCTGACTCAGCTCTCCTGCCCACGTTGGACTACATGGAGTAAGGCGGCCCCTGTAGAAAGGATGAGACACTCTAGCTTAGGTTCTCAAAATAAAGGCAGTTCAAAATGTGGATCGAGGCCCATCTGGCCTTCCACATTAAAGTCACTTATTCCAGTAGACCAAAAGTTATTTCACAGTTCAACCAAAATATCATGGTGTTCTCCCTCTGTCGTGCTCGGACCTCTCAAGGCATCAATAGTTCACGCAGGTCTCCCTCAGTTGGGTTTGTACCTTTCAACCAAAAAGTACCTGATTCAACATAGATCTCCCTTAACCGGGCTCAGACCTCACAATCACAGCACTTGCAGAGGGTTCCCTTCCTCTAGCTTTATTCACATTCATTAGGGTATATGATTAAAGTCAAGTGCCTGACTTTGCTTGACCTGATTAGCAGGAAATGTCCAATGAAATATTTAAGTGTTAGCATCTTTACTCTCATTCACCCCCTTCCTCGGCCCAGTGTTTGTGTAGAAATGGGGGAGTTGGGGTATTGGAGAATCCTATAAAATAGGATTGGGTACGGGTACAAGAAAGGGGGGAATACCACATCTCACAAGTGGTTGCCTCACCCCCACTCGCTGAGGATCCCCCACCCAGGTGATCCTCCCGCACTGGTCCACCCCCAGAGTCTGGATCCAAAGATGATGGCTGTGCCCTGGCCACCTGAGAAAGAGATCCTCGGGGACTAGTAAGTGAGACACCCTTTGGGTTCTCACACAACTTTTGTATCAGTTTTCTGCAAGTATTGTCATCAGCTGAACTGAGTCTACTCAGCACCTTTCTTCTGTCTCGTTGCACACCAATATGTCATCTATGTACTGAATTATTGCACTCTCAAGCACTCTCAAGCTGTACATTACATAGGTCTATCTGGAGGACCCTGTTGCATGATTGAAGAGGACTCACAGTACCCCTGAGGAAAATGATGAAGTTTTAGGTGCCCATTTCTATACAAAAATGAAGTCAGATCTTGTGTCTTGTGAGTCTTCATGAAGGGGAATTGAGAAGAACGCATTTTCTAAATCTATTATTGTAAAATATTTGGCCTTAGATGGGATGTTGCATAATATTTTAGTGGGATTTGGAACTAAAGGAAACTCTTCTCTAAAATTATTGCTTGGGGGACCGAGATCCTGAATAAATTTCCACGACTCCCCAGTTGATTTCTTCACTAATACACAGCTGTGTTACATGGGGACTCAGATGTCAACAATATTCGCTGCTTCATTAAAGTGGAAATAGTCTCAAATATACCTTGATCCGCTTCTCTGGACATGGGATATTGCTTTCCACATGGCAAGATTGCTCCTGGTTTAAGCTTCATTTTAACTGACCTGATTCCTTTCCAGTTTTACCATAGTCATTATCTGCTGTATTTCTCTATTCTCCACTTTAATCGAGTAAGTGAGACTTATGAAAAATACTAACTCATCATCTATATAATCATCCCTGAAAAACACCTTGTCTGTGAAAACTGTGAACCTATATACTTCACTGAGGGCTATCACTGCACTCCATCCTCTTCCCTCATCATCTGTTCCATGGACAACCACCCTTTCTTCTCTTTCCACTGTTGCTTCGAACTCTAAGGCGATAACCTGCCTTCCACATCATCCATAGGTATTTCTGGTCTAAACAAAAACTCTTCAGGTATTCTCAGTATTTTACCTACCAACCTGGGTAACCAAGTTAATGAAACAGTCATTACATTAAAAAAAACTCTGGATCTAAAGGGACTCCTCGTAATGCCTTCTGGCCTGTAAGGGCTAATATAATCTCTTTCACATTCATGTAATATATCCCTGGAGTCGAACACACTATCCCTTTGTAATTAAAAGATATCTTCATGTTAGGTTTTGTCATCAAGTCATGCCCTAATATGTTAACTGGTGTCTGCCGAGAGTATAATAATGGCATAGACACCTGGTGTTCCACTATAGAGATTTGGTAATTCCTCTGTAAAAGGAACTAAGCTCATCGCCCCAGAGAATCCCTGCGCATTCATGGCAATGCCTGATATTGGATATTTTCCCTCACAAACACAGGAACGAGTCACTCTGGTGTCTCCAAGAAAGGAAAATGCCTTGCCTCCTATTGTTACCTTGACCCTGAGTTCCTCTTGGGGGTCTGGTGTCACTGATAGTACTTAACACATCAGGTCCCTCTGTGGGCTGCCGTATTCTGGATATACATTCATCCCTGTGTCTGTGAAAGGATTGCCTCCTACCACAGGCACACTCCCTATTCTAGGTGTGGATGCTTACTGGAGTCCTGTATTCAAATTCCATTGTGGTACCATGGCCTGTTGTGTATGTGCTTGCTGAGTTTATATATGTTGTGTTTGCATAGACACTTGCTATTGTTGCCCTTGTGGCAGTTGCATTAATAATGAAGCTTGCTGTGTTTGCTGTGTTTGAGGCGCACGTATCTGATTCTGCATGTGATCTTGGGCATAATACTCTGTGGTTCTGTATTATATTGCAGAATATTGCCCATCCCTGCTGTTTGAGTTTGCCAATTTTGCTGCATGCCACGTCTACTTCTACATGTTCTGGCTATTTGTCCCATACTTCCACAATTCCAATATTGTTGTGGCTTTCTGCCATTAAATTCTCCTCCTCCATGAGGTTTTTCAAATCCACGTTGTCCTCCCCTAGGTTCATTCCCTCTCTCTCATGGCCAAGAATGTTACCCACTCTGACCTATAGGGTACACTATATTGCTTTGCTGTGCTGGTCGTATCTCTTGTGTCATTACACCTTCACCACTCGTCAATACCACTCCCTCTATGGCTAATTTTGACAACGTTTTCTGAACTAACTCTGCTTCTGCCAGCTTTTTACTCTCAGCTTTTTTCCTATTTTTCTCCTGCAACAATCGGCAATGATGCACAATAGTCAACTGTATTTCTGGCCATGGCTTTCCTTCCATCCCTACCTGTTTCTTCATTTGCTGTTGGACTGGCTCGCGCAGGCCCTGGCATACAATTTGGTAAAATAATGCCACTGTTTTATCCCATGCTTCTCTTATCTCGAGACGCCATCCCTCTTGAATATCTTGAATAAAGGCAACAGGATTTTCATCCTCACCCATTTTCCTAGTCATAATCTCACCCATGTCTGATGTATCGGGATATTGCACCATGAGCGCCCACCATACATCTGCTCTGCAATTACTAAATGTCATGTTTTGTGCAGCCCTCTCCCCTATAAAGGCTGCAAGAAGGCTTTTTATGTCACCTATTGCTAACATCATTCCTGATGTCATTCTCTCTAACCATAAATCCATTTAACTGCACCTGAAGTCAAACTAGGTAAATTACATTTCAAATTATCCTTGCCCATTTGTGGCCATGGTATATATTGTGGTCATCCTCCCCCTTTCTCTAATAATGGGAATTGTGTAAATCCTTGTCTACAATCATACCCACATACACTGCTTGCTTTCCAGGTGGGGCTAGTCTCGCCCGTTAGTCTCTGTACTGGCAGTGACCTTAATCTACTTAGATAAGGTGGGGATGTGATCGCTCAGTGTATGGTGTCGGGTCTGGTGTTTTTTCTTTAGGGTCCTCTAAGTCTGACTATTTTATGCCTTTTTCTACACTTCAGTCTTTTGAAAAACCACATGCACCCTCTCTTTACACATTCTAATTTTCTTTCCTTTCTTAGTCCGACATCATCATGCCTCAACTTGTATGGTTGTCGCCTCTTTCAACATCGTCAAGATGTAGTCTACTTAAAGACAGTGTTCTATGAATATCTGTTATTACATCATCTGACATTCCTCCTGTTTCCCTGAATAAAGATCCTTCGAATTTCTCTTTGGTTTTATACCCATCGTTCTCTTATTTTCCTATAGAAATCCCCAATGCTTTTCCCTATGTTTTCTACTTCATGCTCGTCGGCCCAAGTTTGTATTTTTGGTATCCCTTGCAGCTCCCTGCAGGGCTGTTGTGACCCTCTCTCTTCTTCCCATCGTTCTTGTGATTCGATTAACACAATGCCTCTATTAAAAAGATTATCTATTTTGTCATCCCCTTGTCCCCTACTTCTGTTCATCTCTTCTTCCCTTTGGCTCATCTCTCTCATCTCTTCTTCCTCTTCCCTTCTTTGAAACCTACATACTTTCAATCTCTGGGTTTCTATCTCCTGTCATTTCTTCTCTTCTAGTCTCTCCTTTTCTTTACTTTCCGGATACCTTCTTTGTTCTTCTTTTCTATTCCTCTTCTTCCTTCTCCTTGTT
Organism: Ambystoma mexicanum; assembly: GCF_040938575.1. Classification (NCBI taxonomy): domain Eukaryota; kingdom Metazoa; phylum Chordata; class Amphibia; order Caudata; family Ambystomatidae; genus Ambystoma; species Ambystoma mexicanum. The sequence continues at coordinate 56,228,508 of NC_090929.1, read as the reverse complement.
TGCTTTCTTTTTTCCTTGCTCTTTTCTTTCTTCTCTTTCTCTAGCAGCATGAATGCCCTTGTTGCCTAGTTTGAGTTATATCTCTCCTCCATCCATTGATTCTGTAATATTGTCACTTCCTTACTCGTGTCCTTCACTTCTCTTTGTCTCTTTGCTTCTAACTCTATCTCTCTGTCTTTTCTCTCATCACACTGTTCACTTTCATCGCGTGTTGACATACATTTGTGTTTTCTACTTTTGTTCTCTTCCACATTGTCCTCACTTTTATAAGCGGAGGCTCGTATGTCGGATTTGCATACCCAGCCGCTGTTTCAATTCCTTTAAAGGATAAAATCCATGCTTCTCAGTATCTGCACTCTTGTTTTCAGTAGGGGAAAGAGGAGTCAAAGGCGTTACATCCTGCGCTTTTTGCTGATTAAGCATCCACTCCTTTTCAGGAGGATCGACTTTCTCACTCTGGTGCATCATCCATATTTCTAAAATGGCCAACCTTTTCTGTAACTTCTTCCCCTAATGTAGATGAGCAGTTACCTGCCTCTGCAGGAAATACCACCCACCTACCTCCTGTAGATTGTGCCATGCCTGACACCAGCTGTTGTGACCATACCACGGCGAGTATTTGAAAGAAGGTATCTACTGAGAAAGCCCTATCAAATGTATCCCAGAAGAGACGAAAATCTGAGGGAGGAACTCCCTGAAGGAATATGAAAATGAGCAAAAGAGGAGCTGGTTATGTCAAAAGAGATGAGAGTGACGTTCTAAGAATACTGGCTGAAGAGAATGCATGTGTAGAGGAGGTTCCAGACATGGCCTGCACCCCATCCCCTCATTTCGAGGTACCGGAAGCATACTCGCCAAAGTATGTGACGTATGAGCAGCAAATGAATCAACAGAGAGCTGCACTGGGACTCTGCCCAGTATACATCAGAAGATCCATACCTGTTGAAGCGCCCATAACCAGACAACCCTGGGCAGCAAAGTACCCTATCAAACAGCCGTACCAGCCTCTGATACGAAACAAAGAGTACCTACAGATGGTCCATGCAGATACCCAAAGAGCCCTAATGGAAGGCCAGTGAAAATGACACATGGGCCTGAACAGACTTGTGAATGAACAAAAGCGGCTATCGAAGACAAGCACGCCAGTGAGAGTAACTACGAAAATAAATGTAATGGACACAAAGAAGAGACAATGTTAAAACATAAAAAACATTGCTGCGAGACAAGCTGGAAGCAACCGACCAGTTAAAGGTGTGTAAATAGGCTTGGAACACAAGAGGCTAAAGAAAACGATGCTGCTTGCAATGCTTAGGAGAAGATTAGAGCGGCAAGCGCCAACTATGTATCTACCTCAATAAGACACATTATACCAGTGCGACTCCATTTTGTAAAAGCAGAAATGTACCCAGGCTGCCAGAGGCCTGACAGGCCAGGTTTCGTAACCCAGCCAGAGGTAAGAGAAGGAGCGGAATCAAAACTTAACAGAGAGCGGCTCATGACCAGGAAATCGAGGTCATCCAGGGGAAGGGAGGAGAGCATCAGCTAAAAAGACTGAAACTTCAGAGCACACCAGTCTGCCCCATGAAGGTCAAGATAAGGGGGGCCCATGCAGGTGGCGAGGCCGAAACAGAATTAAATACACTAAAAGCTGGAAACTGAAGCAGATTCATGGTGAACTAACACGTGACCAGCCAGGCGCGAGGAGGTACCACCGCCTGATGTCATCCAGGACCAGACGATGCCATAACCTTTCCTGATAAGAGGCTACATTTTCAAGGCCATACCGAGCCAACTAATTGACACATAGCCCTAAGATACTGATTGATGGAAGGGAGGCTCTGTTAAACTTGGGAAACCAGGCACATGGGTGTCCATTCTGCATGCTACTAATTAAAATGGGGATTTATGTCTAGGGGTGTAACCTGCCCAATCACAATGGACTGAGTTATCTAGGGTCCTATATATCGTAGAACCAATGAGACATCGTACTTGTAGTGACGTCTATCATGTGTGATGTAGTGGGATGGGCGTAGACGCCCACCCGATAAGAATTATCCAATCTGCATGCTCCATTATCATATACAGATATAGCACCTATACTTAAGTTACCTTTCCTAACCAATTATATTGCATGTCGCGTTTTTTAGAATTAGACGTCAATGTTCACGAATATTGCCTATAAGAATTGCTGTTCAACTGAAGTTCGAGGAAGTCGGAGCAAGACAGGTGATCGGGACGATGATGATTCCCTACTGCTTTCCTGTTTGATGTACTTGTCATTAAACCGACTTCCCTTTGCCAAATTACTGAGTCCTCATTAGTGAGTCGTGTTGGAGTAAGTGAATCCTGCACCCCCTTTCCTGACATGGTGCAGCTATCTTGTTTTACAAGTTTTAGAGGGTGAGCGCTGACCTATGGGCCCGTCAGTGAATTCCTCTCCTCCTGAACACTTGGTAGCGTGAAGATGGTTTCGGCCATTGATTATTGATTATATAATACTAAGACACCTTTAGACCGACGGCACAAAGTAACTCTGGGCCTTCGGCAATATCGCGAGTCCTTTTGCCATTCCGGCTGAGTAGACTGAGAAGCTTCCCGTGGACAATGATAGAGTACCAACTTAAAAAAACTGCAGTGGGTCTGAAGGAACCTGCCTTCTAAGCATAACCCTTCTCATTCCCATGGGCAGCCAATCGGACGAAAAACCCTTAAAAGGCTGGAAGAGGAAGGGGCAGTGATCCCAAAGTTCCATAGAGGAAAAGATGCTAGCGGTGAGTGAAACGATAAACTCGTTACTTTGGCAAATGTCTTGTAGGCATTAGAGCAAGTAAGGGAAAGGTAACGGGGGGTGGCGGAAAAAATTAAAATAGTCAGAAGTAGAGAAGACTGTATATATATATAAGGGGTAATGACTCGAGCATAAGAGATAAAGAATGGATACCGGGGGGACACCCGAGAGAAAAACAAAGGGTACCAGGGGGACACCTGAGATAAAAACGAAGGATTACCAGGGGGACACCTGAGATAAAAATAAAGGATTACCAGGGGGGCACCTGAGATAAAAATGTAAGGATTCACCTGTTCCTGCGCTTTAATAAAGCGGTCAGAAGAAACGTGAACTCATAGCCCATATAATAAGGGACAATTAGACTACGGTGACATTTAAAGCTGCATCAAAGGAGTTTGTTTAAACTCCATGACGGGGTATTGATTAGAAGGCAGGTATATGGATGACCAGCTGGTGTCTGTCCAGTCTGTCAAGTGTCTGTCATATGTGTTCTGTTGTATGTCAAATGTAATGGAACTGTATTGTTGATTGTCTGAAATGAAATTTGGTTTTACGTGATTCTATTACTGAGAGGGAATCGCCCATGAATTGATGGTTTTGAGTTAATTGATAGTAAAACACATTTTTGGCGGGAAAAGATTGGATTGGAGAGAAATCAAGGGTAACAGACCAAAGCCGGTGCGTGCGCTAGACACAAATCTACTTAGAAGTGCTGGGGATCCAGCTGCGTGTTCTGGTCATAAGATGGGCAGGTCTCTTTGCACCCATATAGTAAACAAAAGCAAAAGGTGAATGACCAGTGCATATATGCGCTCTCCCTTAAAGTTTCAAAGCTAAATTGCACTGGTCATTCACCTTTTGCTTAAGATTGGATTGGAGCTTGCGTATTTGGTGCTCGCTCATACTATTGGAAGGATAAAAAACTATATAAATATTTTTGGTGACGAAATCAAGAATGGAGGAAGTTACTCCGCTTGCACATTTGTGCAAGCAGCTACCCAAGCATGCACCAAAACTCAAAAAGTATAGCACAGAGTGGGTTAAGGATACCGCCCACAAAATGTTTATGCCTTCGCCACAGAATGGGTCCCCTTCTAAGGCTGTTTTACAGCATAGGACGACCTTCCTACACGCCACATACACAGGCAAGAAGCTAGAGAAATGTCTTGCTGTTCTAGAATTGTGGAAGATGTTTGAAGAAACGAAGGTGGAAGAACCACCCACAGACTGGATACTAAATATATATGCGGAGGGGGGTGAGACACCTACCGCGCCACTAGCTCCGCCTGAGCCAGTCATTGAAGGGAGTAAAACAGAGGAGCTTTATCCGCTAAGAGAACTTAAGGCAGCCATGGGGGTATAGCACCCCCGCATATGAGTCGCCTACATACAGTAGTGACAACAATAAGGGAAGGGAACAGGAAAACAATATTGCCTCCACGGTCTCGAGGGACAAGGAGAGATGGGAAGATGAAGGAAAAGATTGGGCATGGAGTTGCACACCTCCTGATAAGGAGAAAGAGGGAAAAAAATGAAAGGGAAATGAAGGTAGAATTGATGAGATAGCATTCGCAAAAGACGAATGGATGGGAGGTCAGATATTACTGAAGTTGGATGGAAAAAGAAGTGATGATATAAGGCCAAGAGGCCAAGAGAGCGGTCTGACACAAAGGGGAGAGAGAAAGAAAGAGATGGAAGTAAGGGATGAAAGGACAAGAAGGAAGGATAGGCTAAAGAGAGAACAACTATATCGCGAAGAGCAAGAGAAACAGCTTGATCGCAAACAAGGGGCAGCCTACGACCAGTACCGACAGACTAAGCAAAGGATGGAAGAAGAGCAAAGGGTACGTGAGAAGAGAGTGAAGAGAAGAGAAGATGAGGAAATTAGAAGGGCAAAGGAACGTAGAAACGAAAGGATGAGGGAAGGTAGGCTAGAGAAGAAGCGAGGAAGTGCAAGGAAGCAGATGAGGAAACAGACAAAAGCGCAGACAGAGGGCACGAGATCGTGAATATCTGGAGCGGGAAGTTATAAAACCCAATCCTGTTGTAGAATGGGAAGACATAGAAGAATTCTTTCCTGCAAGCGAATCGGTGCAAGGCATAAGTGGGACAAATATTGGAGATGACTTCGACACCAGAAGCATCAGGGAAGCGATTGATAAAATATACGATGAGATGTGGCTAGAACAGATATCCAATGGGGGAAGGGAAGATGAGCGCTTAGAGAGCTCTCAGCTATATGACTCTGAGGAGGTCACCCGAAATAGTGGGAGCAGGGGACTGTCCCTAGACAGGCTGGAGATCAGGCAGAACGAAGATGATGCAAGGAGTTGCGTAATCTGGGATTATTCAGAAACCGACTCCGGTGGGGAAACATGAAGAAGGGAGGCGGCGTGAAAAGCGGCTCCCAAGGGGCCAGGAGGTACGATGGTCCGATGCTAGCAAATTTGAGCCCAGGACATCGAAGCCTGCCACGGTGAATGGCTAACATGAGAGGACTCCCCACAGTCGGAAGGGGGAGCCAGCATCCGCCTATGCAGATAGATTAAGGTCATTGCTGGGTAGATGACAAGGCAAGAATGCTGCCCCAGCAGTAGACAAGACAGCTATGGGAAGAGAAAAGGAAGACTGTGTATCCCAATTCCCACTACTAGAAAATGGGGGAGCAAGACCACAATATATTCCATGGCCACACATGGACCGAGAGAACCTGAAATATAAGCTGACATCGGGAGCTGGAAAGTGGATACATGAGTTAGAGAAAATGACGGGGGAGTCACCTTAGCTATAGGGGGCATTAAGGGCCTCCTAACTGTCATACTTAGTGAAAGAGCAGATGATGTATGGAAACGGGCAGGCTATCCTAGGGTAACCCTAACTAACACCTCCATGATGGAGCACCATTTAATAACTGTAGGGCAGCAGTGTGGAAAGTGCTGCGAATTCTATATCCAGACACTTCTGATATGGGGGCTATAATGACTCGGAAAATGAAAGAGTCAGAGGATCCGTTGATCTATATCCAGAATTTTGAAGACACGTGGGTGCTCGAAATGCATGAGTCTTGGACGAAATCTATCCCTGTATTCTACCATATATTATGCCATGGGTTGCCCAAGCCAGTGCAAAAACAGCTCAAGAAATTGGTAGGAATAGAAGCTAAACCGTGGGCTGAAATACAGTTGACAATTGCACACTACTGTAGATTGTTGCAGGAAAAGAACCGGAAAAGGGAGGCAACTCGTAAGGGTGAGGAGGCAAAGCTGGTGCAAAAGAAACTCTCAAAGTATGCTCTCGAGGGAGCCATGCTGACAAACCCAGCTGAAACAAGTGCACAGCAAGCGACTAACCCATCGCAGAACAATCAGGGTAATGTGGGATTTTACCCGATAGGAAGGGGTTATGAAGGAAGAGGATGGCAGAGTAATCAGGGAGGGTTTCGAGGTAACCAGGGAGGTTTTCAGAATAATCAAGGTGGCTTCCAGAATGCACAGATGGGCAGTCCTGCTACGCCAGATGGACATGTGGCCCGACCACCACCAGTGTGTTGGCTGTGTGGAATGACAGGACATGTGGCGTGCGTGTGCAGAAGCCAAGGCATGTGGCAAAATAGCCAAGCAATGGTGGCAGGCATGGTGAATCAGCCTGCCGTCCTGCAGCAGGGCAGTTCACAAAATCACATAGTGCAGCAGCAGGCGCCATGCCTGCAGCAAGGTGCACAGCAAGTGGTTCAACCCCCGAACATGGAGAACATGCCACAGGGACAATCCCAACAGGCACTGCTGCAAATGTTGCAGGGCACTAATTCCGGAGGGGGAATTAACCCCAGAAATGGGGGGAATCCACAGGCGTACAGTGGGCTGAACCTGTATATGAAGTAGGACAGCTCACTGGGGACTCTGATGTGTTCTATCCTATCAGGGACACCAGACCCTAATAGGGAACCAAGGGTGAATGTCGTCATAGGGGGTAAAGAATATTCCTTCTTATTTGACACGGGTGCGAAGCACTCGTACATACGAGAAGGCAAGTTTTCCTTGTCTGGCGAGGCCAAAGATACTTAGAGTTTCACGGGAGCTCACAGTAGAGTTCCCTTTACAGACGCACTCCCAGTCTCTGTGGGAGAGCGCAAAACGAATGTACCCTTATTATATTCATGTCAGACCACAGTAAACATCCTGGGTCGGGACTTAATGACTGAGTTGAATATGACAATCTCGTTTACCGAGAACGGTATAGTGTACTCCACTCCAGGTATGCATTATTCAAACATGTGCGAAATGATCAGAGCATACTCAGGACGCATAGCCATGAGAGCTGTCCAATTAGAACCAGAAGTCTTTGCATATGGCATGCAGGTGCTCATGGCGGGATTGCCAGGCCTCGCTGATAGAACCATGAGGACACCTGATGAGTTCCTATTCAGACCGGGAATACCTATGCATGAAGAGGAGGGACAAGTATTTCCCTTAATGATACAGTCTGCCGCAGTGCGAGGGAAAGTGGTGTTGGTTGAAGGATACGAGGATGAAGGGAGACAGTGGTGTGCGATTATCGCCATCAAAGAAGAGTACCGAGTGACTGACGTCACCGATGACGATCTGTTCGAAGAACACCCTGACCTAGAAGAGACAAGGGTAGAAGTAAGTCTCATATTTTGGGTCAAAATGATCAAACGGAAGGTGCCGCAGAGAATGATGCTGGCACTGATACATCCAGAATACTTCGAAGATGACATGGCCCAAGTGCCTGTCACAGTATGGACTACTGGGCCCTATGACGTAGGCCTCCTGAAGGGGGCAGGTCAAGTAAAAATTAAACTGAAACCAGGAGCAATTTTACCATGAGTGCGACAATATCCCATGTCCAGAGAGGCAGATGAGGGGATCGCTAAGACAATTTCCGCCATGATGGAGCAGGGCATCCTAGTGAAATCAGAATCACCTTGCAACATGGTTATTTACCCAGCCAATAAATCAAAGGGAGGGTCTTGGCGTTTAATCCAAGATTTACGGGCATTAAACAATATTGTTGAAGCTGAATTCCCTCTAGTCCCTAATCCATCCACAATTCTATATTCTATGTAAAATACCTACGGAGGCAAAATACTTCGCGGTGATTGTTTTGAAAAATGCATTTTTCTCAATCCCTTTGCACCGTTACTCACAAGATCTGATGTCATTTACTTTCAGACAGATGCGTCTGGAGAGCACGAGGTAGCCACAGGGATATTGCGAGTCCCCATCCATCTTCAACAGAGTACTGCGAATGGACCTAAGCAATATTGCAGTAGACAGTGTCGTCTTGCAGTATGTGGATGACATTCTGATCTGCAGCGTCACTGAAGAACAATGCAGACGCGACTCTTCCAGCTTCTAACTATCCTGGCTGAGAAGGGATATAAAGTTGACAAGGAAAAGTTACAATTCTGTCAGCGAGAGGTGCTGTACATAGGCCAGCTAATCTCACACGAAGGAAAAAAAGTAACCCCAGAAAGGGCTGAAGCTATCATGAACACAGCTAAATCACTCACGATAAAACAAATGCAAAGCTTCTTAGGCCTGTGCAATTATGTCAGAGCATGGGTTTTCGACTACAGCTCATATACCAAGCCCTTGCTTCAGGCTTTGAAGAAAGCCCAGGGAACAAAAGGAGAAATTGAATGGACAGAGGCAATGGAGAAGGGGTTTACAGAACTTCAGGGGGCAATTTGGAAGGCCCCAGTTCTCGGGATTCCTAATTATGCAGAGGAATTCTACCTGTTCTCACAAACTGATGGCAATTTTATGACGGCAGTACTCACTCAGCGAACCTCACTGGGGTACAAGCCCCTAGCGTATTACAGCGGGAGTTTGGACCCGGTCATGAAAAGCCACTTCCCATGCAAACAAAATCAAGCTGCTGCCGCGTTTGCCATTGAAAAGGCGTCATCCATTGTGATGGGGTGCTCCATGACATTGTATGTTGAGCACTCATTATTTGCCATACTACAGAAGCCAAAGGGAACACTGATATCGCAGAGGGCATCTGCATATGAAGTGATTATCTCCAACCCATCGATCAAAATAATGCGGTGTAAAATTGTGAATCCAGCTACATTCATAGCAGAGCCAGTCACAGAGGGAGAACCCATACACGACTGTTCGAATTATGAGGAATTCTACGATGAAATCCCCAGGGTAAGGGAAAATGCCCTGGCAAGTGGTGAAATCGTGTTCATTGAGGGTTCTTCGAGAATCGATCAAGAAGACGGACAAAGATATACAGGCGTGGCCGTATTGAAACAACTGGCGAATGGGGAGTTTCAGGTACCCATCAGTGCGTGAATACCATCTCACTATTCAGCTCATGCTGCAGAACTATTGGCGCTGATACTCGCCATTGAGAATTATGCAGACCAGGAAGTAACAGTGTACAGTGACTCAGCCTATGTGACGTCCACAGTGCACGCAGGCTTTGCCTGCTGGAAAAGGAGGGGCTACCTCCGAGCAGACGGCACGCCAGTGCAACACGCAGCCTTATTGGATAGGTTGATTAAAGCACTAAAGCTCCCAGTGGGCATAGCAGTCGTGAAATGTGCCGCCCATACCAAGGGGGCAGACTTTGTGTTACGTGGAAATCATGAAGCAGACACGGAAGCAAAACATATGGCATCCAAAAACGAAACAATCATGTATGTGGAAGTGGCACGTACCCATGAGTGTATGATGGTAGCACGAGTCACACCAGAGGCCTATAGTGACATGGGGCAGACTCAGCTAATGGAGCTCCAGAGGGAGGCGCCACTGGAGGAGAAGAATTTGTGGAAGCGTCAAGGGCATTCCTTAAACCCCTCTGACAGTTTGTGGAGGCAGGACAGCACTGGTAAACCGGTAATGCATGTTGCCCTACTGAAGGTAGCATTGGAGCAGTTACACTACCCTATACATATGACAAAAGAAAATCTTGCTGCAACGCTTGCAGAAGACAGGTTCACACCGAATTTAGCAAAGCATGTTGCATTTTACATGGTGAAATGCATTACCTGCCAACAGTTCACCGCTGGGCACACATTAAAAGTAGTGAGAGGAGTTATCCCTTGGCCGAATGGACCATTCCAGCATTTGTATATCGACTACGTCGACATGATTCAAGTGTGCAATGGGTACAGGTATTTAATTGTGGTGGTGTATCCATTCTCTAGATGGATAGAAGCAGGTCCCTGTACACACCCAGACACTTCCTGTGCTGCCAAATTTGTAGTGAGGGAAGTGTTCCCTAGATGGGGGGTGTGCGAGGTGATGAGATCAGACAACGGGGCTCACTTTGTTAATGCAGTGTCCGAACAGATCAGCTTGTTGCTTGGTATAAAGCACAAGTTCTCGTCGGCGTATCACCCAGAGGGGAATGGGATATGTGAGCGGCTCAACGGCCTGTTAAAGGAGAGGATAGCAAGTTGAAGCTCACATTGAAAAAGGGATGGCTGCACTATCTACCACTGGCATTGTATGCACTTCGGAACCAACCAGGCTCCGACCATCATCTTACGCCGCACGACATAGTTACAGGCAGAAGGATGAGCACCCCCCTTAGCCCCTGAGACAGAGCTAGATGTGATGCCCAGCTGACTAAGGAGGTCTTGGGGACAGAGATGCAGGATTACCTGAACTGTATGACATCCAGCGTCTCTGTCATTACAGGCCAGCTGCAGTGACGAAGAAAAGGGTGCAGCGCAGCACAAAATACAACAGGAAGTGCTGAAGCAGACACCGCACAAAATCTACATGCGCCCATCATCTTCCCTGGTGACACAGTGCTTGTGAAGAACTTTACGAGAAAGAGGTGAGATGAGCCACGATTCAATGGTCCTTTCATCGTGGAGGACTGCACCCCTTCCGCTGTCAAGCTCCAGGGCATAAGGGTATGGATCTTCGTAAATGACATTAAACCATTTATAGGGGGAGCCCTCCTGCTGCATCCAACTGCGAAGAAACTACAGACAACGGGGAAGAACCTCAGAACGTGCAGACAAGATCCATGGCGAGGAAGAAGGATGCATGAGCAGCGAAATAAAGGCAGAAAAATCTCAGCTTTAAATTGTGAATCTTAAACAAGACATTTTCTCAAACCAGTGAACAATAATAAAGGACATAAATCGAACACCCCGTGCATCCTAGTTGCAGGGTAAGGAGAAGCACATCCAAAGCCACAACAACAGTGATAAAACAAACTTTCAAAAGCACGTCATGCACAGTGGTGCAAAGAATCAAGACTCTGATAGACTGCAAATAGAATATTTTCTGAGAGTGTAACACAGTATCCTGAAAGCAACCACTGTCAAGACTTTGTTCACAGAACTCATGGTATCTCCGAGCAGAAGCCTCATATGGGATGTGTTAATTTATTTTCAGCTGGTGATAATATCATACCCGACACTCATAGGGAGAGAAACCAGTGTCACAGACTTTATTCAAGATCCAGCTAACAAAAAATGTATTTGGCAACTGCTGACTGTCATTACGGAAGCCTTCGCCGAGCTACCTGAACACAGCGAAGAGGACACAAATGCTTCCACCGCCAGTAGATATTGATGAACTCACATTTAAATTGTTCTTCCAAATAATCGAGAAATACCCAAGACTTGTCGGGAGAACAACTGACACACACACTTTCATCAGAGACCCAAGAAATTTAGCTCAGTTGAACCATCTGTGGACTAAACTAAATCACCTTGTGTTAGTCCACGCAACAGGAAGGTGCAGAAACTGTGTGAATCGAAAGAAAAGCCCATGACCAGGACACAGCAAAACAGGACAAATGTCCCTATCTCCCGAGGACACCCAGCCGGCACACAATATCCTGCTTAGACTAGTTACAGACTATCCCGAAATGGTGGGGGGGGCCTGCAGATGTTGACATCATCACATTCCTTAGAGATCCAGCCAACACCCCACACATGGGCACACTCCTCCACGGCATAATGCTCCAGGTGGAGCTATTTAACTTCCAGCGAGAGTACCTTAGGAGATTCCAGTAAGACTTTCAGCCGTGGGACAGATCATGGAGACAGAGAGACCGTGCTTTATCTTCCGCCGTGGAACAAACTGAGGACAAAGACACAGTTCTTCAATTGTCCACCACAGGACAGATCGAGGAGAGCAAAGACAAGAACTACACCATCTTATTTTTTCTTTGAACTTTTTCTCTACTTTTCCTTATTTTTATTTTGATTTTTATTTTTATTCTTATTTTTATTTTCCATGTTCACGTTCATTTTTATGTTTTATTTTTATTTTGACAGCATTTTATTTGTGTGTGAGTTTTAGCAGTTCCATCTTATCATTCCTTCACATTGAACAGGGTCCAGCATGTCCTCAGGACCAAAGCAAATTCGCGGAGTGCACTGGGACCTTACCTACTATAGATATGCATTATGAATGTGATGTATCAAAGCTGCTAGCCTAACCTTTTTCCATAGTCTAGCACCGGAACTGTACTACATACCCAGAGATTACCGACAGCACCCACAAGAGGGGGATGTTTGTAAAGCACCCGTCACTTTAATAGTAATGAACTCTTGAACTACGAGATCAGAGCAAGAGAAGGAATAAATAACTGACTATGGACTTGTTTGAAATGGGGGCCCAAAACAGTAACTTAGTTTTACCACCAGCAGAGGGGCGCCCCCGCTTCCCTGGAAGGAAGTGCTGCCATTTGTCCTACAAGGCTATAATGTGTATATGTATAGTAGTTATCATTGTGTTTTTGCCCTTAACTATCAGAATTGCATTTTTTATTGGTGCGCGAAGTGTCCCAATGTCAGTGCACCCACCAGATAATGAATGCCTGGGTCCCACGAAAGCACCCAGACCCTATATAGTGATTCCAGTTCCGAGAAAAGCTGATGGTAAAGCAAATGATCGAAAATTAAACGTAATTAGCAGTGATATATACACACTTGAAGTAATGAATTTAGAGAAAAGCTGAAGACAGGGTCGGCACGGAATGAATGATTATGTAGCACTGACCACGGCACTCACCCACACACTGAGTGCACACGAACAAGGGCAAGTGTCAATGGCTACAGGGCCTCCAACGAAGGCTGCAGAGAAGGGGAGATAGCCTGCTGAACAATAAGTTTCAGAAAATAGTGGCAGTAACCAAGAGAAATCAAGTGAGAAACCCAAGAGAGAGGACATAGCAAAATCCCTCGAAAGAACAGAAATAGCCACAAAGGAACTCACAGAGAAAACGCAAGCACTGATAGATTATTTGTTTCCATTCATAGTCAGAGCAAAGAAACTGCACGAGGAGCTGAAAAATAGAACTACAGAGACTGTAATAACCAGCATGCCAGCTCGAACACTGCTAACAAGCACCATATCTACGACACAGCCACACGTTGGGGAGTTGGTGAGCCAATGGCGGCCGGAGAACCTCGATGAAACATTACAAAAGGAAAGGAAAAGAAACGCAAAACCTTCTCCTACCGCAGTGATATAGGTAATGAAACAGGTAATGAAACACGCTCCACTAACAAGCATGCCCAAGAATCCTCCAAGAAGAAAGATTCATATAGACGCATTTAGAGATGTGGTTATAGCTAACTAGAAAAAGAACATTGAGGATTAAGAGAAACCCACATGAAGACAACAATGAACTCAATGATTACCTGGACATCACAGCCCATCTCGGAAACAACATATGGTATCAGCACATGAAGGAAGTAGGAGAATGCTTTGTCTGTGCTCTCCTGCCGTACAGCATGGGCAAATCCAAGATCTTCGTGGTTGTAGAAATTGATGTACCCACAGCACACTGTATGTCACATGTAGCAATGTGCAACACCAGAGGACAATTTATGGGAAGAGAAGCCTCGTTGGACAAGACACAATGGACCAAGTTATCTTGGTTCTACGAGTTATCTAGGGTCCTATGTACCGTAGAACCAATGAGACATCGTACTTGTAGTGACGTCTATCACGTGTGATGTAGTGGGATGGGCGTAGATGCCCACCCGATAAGAATTATCCAATCTGCATGCTCCATTATCGTATACAGATATAGCACCTATACTTAAAATACTTTTCCTAACCAATTATATTGCATGTCAAGTTTTTTAGAATTAGACGTCAATGATGACGAATATTGCCTATAAGAATCGCTGTTCAACTGAAGTTCGAGGAAGTCGGAGCGAGACAGGTGATCGGGACGATGCTGATTCCCTACTTCTTCCCTGTTTGATGTACTTGTCATTAAACAGACTTCCCTTTGCCAAATTACTGATTCCTCATTATTGAGTCGTGTTGGAGTAAGTGAATCCTGCACCCCCTTTCCTCACATGGTGCAGCTATCTTGTCTTACAAGTTCTATAGGGTAAGCGCTGACCCATGGGCCCGTCAGTGAATTCCTCTCCTCCTGAACACATGGACCTTATAGAAACAGATGATGAAGTTAAGAATGGAGTAACCTTTCATATGTGAAAAGAAGATTGCACGTGCACGAAGCACTGCAAAAAAAACAAGTCATTCAATAACTGTACAGAAGCAGCAATGAAAGTAGATCAAGTAATCTTAGAAGCTGTCTATATGTATGAATAGACTGCAGGCGAAGCTGCCATTGTATAGAAACTGGACATCGGCGTCATTAATTTAGTAAACCCGAATCCATGGAGAGGAAAGGCCGAGAACAATGTTGCAGCAAGAATAGGTTGAGATTGTGGAAGCAAATAGCGAGGCTGCCTGGCGTCGAAGCTGATGGAGCCAAGACCGGTCATCTATTCTTGAAGGCGGTGAACGTGAGAAGCTGAATCATCCCTTGTTAAGGTGCAAAGAAAGAACACCAAGTGTGCCAGGTTTTATTCATTTAAGACATTTAAATGCTGCAAAATGGACCAAATTGCGGTCTCCTTCCATGTGAGCCAAGGATGGAAATAGAGTTGAGCTTGGAGTTCTAGAACAACAATAGTGAGTGCTCGCCGCACTCCCTTATATTCCCAGAGACTAGAATACTTTGCAGGGCCAAGTTCAAAGACAATCTTCATGGCAGATGGCATGGGTGATGAGAGATGATGGGCTAATTGGGTGGGGCGGTAATGACATCTCCACCTCCTGGCACCTGTGTCTGAGCCTGCGTGCTGCAAAGTGAACCGAATGTTCCAGACCTGGCACACGTTTGCCAACCAATTATAGAGGGCCATATAATGGAGGACCTTATAGTTTGAGAGCCAATGGTGTACCGTATACTTACTAGTGTGAAAGATGTCACGTTTTAGAGGTAGGCATATGTTTTCTCCCTGACAGTAGACATCCAATCACAATCCCACCCCTTATAGAAAGTATACTTAGATGTTCCCCTTGAACCATTCACAATCCCTCATTGTTTTTCCTCATTTGCCACATAGTATGACGTCACATCTGACATATTTTTCTGAGTCCTGGCTCAAGGGAGTTTCAGAAGGAGACGTTTCAAATCCCAATGGAGGTAGAACAGAAAAATATAACGCATAAACAGGTTTACGTAAGGTTATGTCTCAAACCCTGTACATGTTACAAAGAAAAAGGTGATCATGGTGTTTATTAAGGTGTAATGTTGACTAGTCTGTATCTTGTTTGCTGAGTAAAAATATCGAAGAGCGATAGAAGTTAGGAAGTAATTGAAAAGGTTGAGGAGCAATAGTGATTTAACCTACTAAAGTCGTTGGTACCAATCAAAAGGTAGAGATAGCTAATTAAGAAATTAGAGGCTTGAGCAGCAATAGATTATTTTATTTTTTAACATATTTTATTGGCATTTGTATTGGATACATACAAATACAAGAAAATTAACTAAAATAATAAACATAAACAACAACAGTCTTCACGGGAAACAGTTCCTCTTACTTAGGTGGGCATGAGTGCAAATGGGGGTTCCGATGTCTCGGGAACTGGGAGGGATCTCGGTCAGGAGGATCACCATTTCCAGGTGAGTACGAGAGATCAGTTGTGGCAAAGTAGTGGGGTTTCTCAGGCGGGTTTGTGGTCTGCACTGAAGTGTATATCTCTCAGGAGGGCCTTCCAAGAGTCCAGAGTGCCACTCGCAATGTCTCCGTTAGAGGTGATTCCATCTTGCCAGGCTCTGGTTTCGGCTGCAGTCCATCTCTCTAGTTCTTTCATCCAGTGTTCATGTCTAGGGCCCCCTGGTGTCTTTCATGCCCTGGCTATAGTTCTTTTCGCAAGGATACATGAAATGTCCGTCAACTTCACAACATGTTTGTATTTGCTTGGTCTGGGGCAGACCCCTAATAAGCATTCTCCGGGTGTCCATTCATATCTGCTTATCCAGGCGTCAGTGCAGGTTTGTTTGACTTTGGACCACAGCGCCATTGTCCTGGTGCAAGTCCAGAACATGTGGATCAGATCAGCTTTGTTGTTCCCACACCATGGGCAAGCCGGGGAGGCCTGTTTGTTGAAGGAGGCCACCCCGTGTGGGGTCATATACGTCCGATACAGGACGGTTAGTTGTATCTGACCGAATCTGGAGTTTCTTGACACCTTCTTGGGGTATAGTAGCGTTCTTTCCCATTCCTTGTCTGTAAGCGTAGTTTCACGATCGGTTTCCCATTTCACCTTCAGTGTCTCGCTTTTGGGGTTGGGTTTGTCGATGAGCCTCTTATAAAGTCTAGAGACCGGTTTCCAGCCATCCGTGAGGTCGTGCATCTCTTGTAACAGTGGGTCTGGGGTGGGTTCCTCCGGCCAGCTGCACCAGATCTTCTTGGCGGTTTGTTTGAGCCGATGATACCAGAGGAACTGGCCGCATGATAGCACTTCATTAGCCGCAGTGATTCAAAATCCCTGAATTTGCCCTCCTCAAACATATCCCCCCATGTGTAAATTCCGAAATCCTCCCACCTCCTAGCTGTGGAGAGATCCGATTCTTTTCTGCACACGTCAACCAGGATGGGGTTATCTGGAGAGTAAGGGTGTTTCACCTGCCTGATGTAGCAGGTTCTGGTCCAAATCTGTCTACCAAGTTCGATGATCAGGGGGGCATCTGGGGATTGTCGTAGGGGGTTCCAAAGAGTTTCCCTGGGGAATATTCTGGAGGAAGATTGTCTTAATAGCCCCAGCTCGGCAGATGGTTCGTCCGAGAGCCACTTCGTCACGTGGCTAAGCTGTGCCGCAAGATAATATAACTGGAGGTCTGGGAGTTGTATTCCCCCTTCCTTGTATGGGAGGTATAGAGTAGCCAAAGTCAATTTATACCTGGTAGGTCCCCATAGGAAGTCCTTGATAAGTGCCTCTAATTTCTTAAAGAAGGGCAGTCTGACGTAGTGGCATATGTTGACGAAGAAATAAAGAAATCGGGGGAGGACTATCATTTTAACAATTGCTGCTCTGCCCACCATTGCAAGTGGGAGTCTGGACCAAAATTTCATGGATCTGCGAAGGCTGGTTATTGCTACTTCCGTGTTGTGCTCGTGTGTGAGCATTGGGGTGTGACTCACATTAATTCCTCACATTAATTCCTAGGTACCGGAACGTGTCGAGTTGCCACGTTATCCCAATGTTCGGGAGGTCAGTTTCCTCTAAGCCTCTCAGGCTAGCCAAGGGAAAGGCAGAGGATTTCAGTCTACTGAATTTGATCCCAGAGTATTTTGCATAGTTATCTAGTACATCCAATGTGATTGGTGCGTTGACCTGGGGATCTTTCAAGTATAAAAGGACATCGTCCGCATATAGGGATATTATGTTATGTTTGTTGCCCACTTTCATGCCAGCGTCAAAGAACTGATTCCTAAAATATATGGCAATCGGCTCCAGGCCCAATATGTATAGCATGGGCGACAGTGGGCATCCTTGTCTGGTGCCCCTTTGTATTTTCCAGGAATCAGACACTGTTCTGCCGGTTTTTACTCTTGCCATAGGATAATTATAGAGTACTGTGATCCATCTGACAAAGCCCTCGCCAAACCCGAACCCCCTCAGTACCTTGATGAGCCATTCCCAGAAGATAGAATCAAAGGCCTTGATGGCGTCGAGTGATAGTACTGCTAGATCTTCTTCATTCTCATAGGTTTCGGCCATAATGTGTTGGAGCCTTCTCAGGTTAGCTGTGGTGTTGCGTCCTGGGACAAAGCCATTCTGGTATTCGTGGATTAGGGACCCTACCACCCTAGCGACTCTGCTGGCCAGTACAGTGGTGAGAATCTTACTGTCATAATTTTACATGGCCAGAGGGCGATAAGAATCATAGTCAGTGGGTGGTTTGTTTGGTTTGAGCATGGGAATAATTATTGTCTCTTTCATTGTGTTAGGTAAGACCCCGTTTTCGTAGGCCTCTAGGTAGACCTCGTGGAGGATTGGGGTGGGGATGGGTTTGTATGTTTTGTAAAATTCAGGCGGGAGGTTGTCACTTCCGGGAGCCTTACAGGTGGCCAGCGATCTGATTGCACCTGTCACGTCTTCTGCTGTGATTTCCATTTCCAGTGCCTCTCTCTGTTCGCTGTTTATTTTGGGGAGGCCTATCTCATCTAGTGTTTCTTTGATTTCGTCTCTGTCTACTTGTGTTTCGTTGGAGTACAATCTGGAGTAGAATTTGGCAAACGCTTCTTTAATTCCTAGTTGTGTCTTGTGAAGTGTCCCATATTCGTCCAGTATCTCCGTTGGGAGGTGCCTGGGGCGTTCACGCTAGCCAGGCCAGCAGTCTGCCGGGTTTGTCGGATTCCTTATGAGACCTGGTAGTGTATGTCGCGAAGTCAAACTTCTCCAATCTGTCCCAGGAAAATTGGCCTTTCTCGCGGGCTTCCTTCAACTTCGTTTCAACCTCTGGAGTAATGTTTGAGGTGGATTCTAGGCTGGAGATCTCTTTTTCTTGTGCTTTGAGTTCAGACCTCAATTGCTTACGAGTGCCTCCAGCTTTTGATATTATTTCTCCTCTAACCACCACCTTCATGGCTTCCCACAATGTGCTCCAGGTAGATACTGAGCCTTTATTAATGTCGATGTATTCTTCTATTGCGGGGTTACTTGGATGGGGGGGTGGTGCTGACCTGTCCATAGAGCCATCAATGACGCAGTTGAAGTCCCCCCCCATGTAAAGGTCCTATTTCGGTGGTATGCTATCCTTGAGCTTATTGCTCTGAGGTGTGATGGTATCCCGTGTTGCGGGAAGTACGAATTGACTAGGCAAATTGGAGTCTGTTCGATAGTGCCCCACATTATCACATACCTTCCCTCTTTATCGGACTCGAATCCTTGCAATTGGAAGGGCACATTCGGGTTCACCCATGTGAACACCCCCCTTGAGTATTTGGAGTAGCAGTAATGGTGTGAAGACTGTATAACTAACAAAACTGTTAACAAAACTCAAACTGGTGCGCCTAGCGACTACATCTTCGTTGTGGTGCTCGGGAGCTCTCGAGCCGTCCTGACCCATCCGGGTATCGGGCGCGAGCTGGGTCGAGTAGGTGGCTGTCCCGACCCGGATTGTCTGTGGAGGATAGGGCTGGTGTCTGGCGGAGAGGCCGAACGAGGGCCGTTTCTATGTAGCTAACTGTTAGTTGGATTACCTTCTGAGGTCCGGTTGATGGTGCCTGTTGTGGCCATTTATGGCAGCGTGTGTCGTGTGCCGACGGTCTAAGAAACTCAAACTTCCATCTGGGGAGCATCTTTGCCATCTGCAAGGTTGTTATCTTCCAGCCACATGTTGGCGGCCGTTGGGTTTTCTAGGAATATGGCACGCCCGTTGAAGATGACTTTCAAGCGTGATGGGTAGAGCAGCCTGTATTTCAGGTTTAGTTGTCGAAGTCTTGCTTTTACCGGGACAAAAATGTTCCTCTCCCTCTGCACTTTCTGAGTGTAATCGGGATAAATGGTTATTTTAGAGTCGCCACGTTCGATGGGGCCTTCTTCCCTGGAGTGCCGTAGGATAATTTCCCTATCCTGAAAGTTTAGAATTTTAGCAATTATTGGTCGTGGAAAAGGCCCAGGTGGGGGCCGCTTCTTGAGTGACCTGTGGGCCCTTTCGACCGCGAATCCTTGCCACAGTTTCCCGGTCCCAATCTCTTGTTGTAGCAAGGATTCTATGTAGGCTGTAGTGTTTGGGCCTTCGTCTCCTTCTGGTACTCCTAGTATCCTAATGTTGCCCCGTCTAGCCCGACCTTCGGCCTCCTCGGATCTCTCCTCTAGGATAGCCACTTTCTTCTCCAGGTCTGCAACCTTGGACTTCAAGATTGTTGTGGCCCCAGCCGTTTCTTCTATTGAAGTCTCGGTGTTTGTCACCCTCTCGGTTAATTTGCGGGCGTCCTGACGCATGAGTTGAATGTCCATTTTGAATTCATCGATCTTAGAGTCTATGTGTGTCCTCAATGAAGCAATAGCCTCCAATATTTGGGAGTGGTTATCCGTGGTTTCCCCCTCTTTCGTGTGGGTAATCTCTGGGGCACAGGAGTGAGCCTGTATGGGTTTTTCTGGCTTGGCGGATACAAATGAGTCCAAGGTGGCTGCTTTCGCTTTGTTCCTGGTGGCCATTTTGGAGTCTCAGTGATGCTGCCCCTGGGACACTCTAGATGAGTTACCGGTGGGTATATCAGCCGTCTCCCCG
This sequence comes from Ambystoma mexicanum, assembly GCF_040938575.1. Classification (NCBI taxonomy): domain Eukaryota; kingdom Metazoa; phylum Chordata; class Amphibia; order Caudata; family Ambystomatidae; genus Ambystoma; species Ambystoma mexicanum. The sequence continues at coordinate 56,208,158 of NC_090929.1, read as the reverse complement.
TAGAGTAAGGTGAATCCGAATCTGCAGGGGAGTATAGGTGCCGCCACTCTATCTGTGAAGTCGCCGTCGCTGCCCTTACCTCTGAGCGTCCGACTCGCCGGGGTAGGGAGATCGGGGGGCGCTGTAGTCGCGCTCTGCAGCTGGTTCTCGCTCTCCTGTGCCTCGGGGCGACGCTGGGGAGGAACCTCTGGTGGTAGTGTGCGCCCTCAACGGGCAGTCCACGGCGACGGCTGAGCCCACGTAGTGTACCTCGGGTGTACAAGTGCCGCTGTAGCGGGCCTCGCCCAGCGGTGAGAAGTAGGGTTTCGATTTTCTGCATGCGATCGTGCTCCGTCGTGTTGTCTCTGCTCGATCTGGTCACCTTAGTCCCCGGATGTCGTTTGATGGTGGCTCCCTTCTCAGAGTTTCCGCTAAGTGGCGCGAGGTGCCATCTTGGATGTGTATGGAAGCGGGGGAGGGAGTATGATTCGAGGACAATTTTGCCAACCAGAGGGTGCGATTTTCCCGGTTGGTCAAGCAGGTTGTGTCGGGGTCAGCTTCTCCCACCTCTGCATCAGTTTTTCGTGGTCGTAGGCACTTCTTATACCGGCAAAATGGATCGAGAAACGGCGTCTCAGCCGGAGCTCGGTTATTCAGCGTCTGCATGCCATCGGCTCCAGGCCACGCCACTCAGCAGCAATTGATGGTGCATGCTCATATTTGTTGTTTTAAAGGTGTTGAAAAAGTGGTGATTTAAGCAAAAGTATAAAGGTTATTTCATAAGCCTGGTAAGTATTGACAGTCAATTGAGACTTTTCATTATGGGAGATACTCCTCTAATGCACTTATGTAAAATGTTACCAAAGTACATGCCCAAGCTCAAACAGTATAGTGTGGCATCGGAGAAAAAGGCACAGCAGATAAAATGTTCATAACATTGCCACAAGGAGGATCATTGTCAAAAGCGGTATTGCAATACTTGACCACATACTTGCACGCTGAGTATGCAGGGAAGAAATTAGAGGAAAGATTAGCGAATCTAGAGCTCTGGAAAATGTACCAGGAAGAGAGGGAAGATCTGCCACCTGAGAGGTGGATGCTTAGTCAGCGGAAGGAGGAAGGTGTTGAGCCCTCAGCTCCCGTTACCTCACCTGAAGTGAAAGGTGCTAGTATGGAAGAAATAGGGTTATATCCTTTAAAGGAGTTGAAAGCGGCGACAGGGTATAGTAATCCAATATACTAACCTCCAGCTTATAGCAGTGATGATAGTGCAGAGGAGGATAAGAGAAAAGAAGAGATCTATAAGATCATACAAAACAAAGAAGAAAGTGTAAGCGGTCGAATCTGTCCACAGAAATAGACAGGGAAATTAACAGATGGAAAGGAGAGAAGGATAAAGCTGATGAGATAGTGCCTGTGCGGAACGAATGGATGGAAGGACAGATATTACTTAAAATCAATGGGAAAAGCATCAAGGAATTGAGGCAAAGAGAAGATAAGGACGAACAACATAGAAAAGACACGGAAAGAGAGAAGAGATTGAAAGTAGACGAGCATAAAAGGAAGAGCAGGGAGTGACGAGAACAGATATATCCGGAGGAGTAAGATAAAAAAGAAGGGCAGGCAGAAGAACAAAGAAAGTATGACAATCGACAGTGAGCGATAGAAGATAGGGATAGAAGAGAAAGGAAGAGAGAAGAGGAGGAAGCGCAAAGACTAAGGGACAAAAGAATACAGAGACTAAGGGAAGAAGAGGAAATAAGGGAAGAAGTAAGGAGAGAAGAACGAAGGCAAGAGGAAGAAAGAATTAGAAAAGATGCGATAAAGTGAAGAGAACGCGATGAAGAAATAGAATGAAGAAGAAGACAGCAAGGTCTTCATACCAGTCTCATTCGTAAGGATCCATTAGCGCAAAACCAAGAAATATGATGGGACAGAATAGAAGAGTTTCCTCCGATGACTGAAGTAATGCCAACGGCATCGAGAGTAGTATTGGGAGAAGAAAAATTTGATGCAGTGAGCATCTGAGAAAGGATCAATAAGGCCTGTCAAGAATTAAAGGAAGGTAGCAAGTATGGAATTTGAGGGATGAGGGATCAATCCCTAGTATTTCAATCACAAACCAAAGAAGATATTCTGCTCAGTTATGAATGTAGCGCATTGTCCTTAAACAGACTGAACTTAGACAAAGTTGAGGAAGATAATAATCACACTAATTGGCGGCAAGACATGTCAGACAAGGAAAGAGAATCCAGTCTTGGGGTAGAAAGAGGGAACGCCTGTGCCCCTGAAGGAAGCCTGCAAATAGATAACGAAGTAAGATGGTCGGATCTGGATCAACCTAAGGATAGGACGCCAGATCCCATAGCCTATCCAGAGTGCCCCGAGGACGATCATATAGTGAGAAGGGAGAATCGCTGCCATATGGGAGCAGGTTACGGTTGTTACCGACAAGGAGACAGACAGGGACAATCTGTCATGCCTGCGCCATGGGCGCACAGATTGGCGACCATCATGGACTAATTGTTATTCATTTATCTACAGAATACTCTTGGAACAAACCCTATTCACATTTTGGTCCTTAATTCCCATTTGCGTGACTTTGGTGCTTTTTTATTTTACTCAACTAACTACACGTACCACAATGCACTTTGCTACAACTATCTATTCCTGGCCATTCCCATTCGCCAGCATCGGAACCACAATCCCCAGAAGCCCTAGGGAGCAGTGCTGCTTCCACCATCTCAGGACCTGAGAGGGAGGAGGCAGATTGTATTCAGGTGCGCTGCTCCAGGTGCTGCCAATTAGCCTGCCTCAGTACAGGGTAGGGCGGTATTTAAGCAGCTGCCTGCAGGAGCTCAGTCTCTTGCATTAAGAGTCCTTCCAGCACCTTTTTGCTTTGAGCCTCGAATTTTGTATGCTGTTCCTGCTTTCTCCTGCTTTTGATCCAGTGCCCTTCCGGGCTCTCTGCATTGCAGCCGGTCACGCTCTGCTGCCTTCTAGCTACCGCCCTTGTCTTCCGGGCTCCTAGCTTGCAGCCGATCATGCTCCGCTGCCTTCTACCTACAGCCCTTGTCCGCTGGGCTTCCTGCCTTGCAGCCTGCTACACCCTGCTGCCTACAGCCCTAGCCTTTTGGGCTCCCTGCCTCACGGCCCTGCTCCTCTGGGCTTCCTGCCTTGCAGCCTGCTACACCCTGCTGCCTACAGCCCTAGCCTTTTGGGCTCCCTGCCTCAAAGCCCTGCTCCTCTGGGCTTCCTGCTTTGCAGCCTGCTACACCCTGCTGCCTACAGCCCTAGCCTTTTGGGCTCCCTGCCTCACAGCCCTGCTCCTCTGGGCTTCCTGCCTTGCAGTCTGCTTTACTCCGCTGCTTACAGCCCTTGTCCTCTGGAACCCCTGCCTTGCAGCTTGCTACACTCCTCTGCCTTCAGCCCTTGTCCTTTGGGCTCCTTGCCTACAGCCCTTATCTTCTGGGCTCCCTGTCTAACAGTCTGCTTCACTCCGCTGCTTACAGCCCTTGTCATCTGGTACCACTGCCTTGCAGCTTGCTACACTCCTCTGCCTTCAGCCCTTGTCCTTTGGGCTCCTTGCCTACAGCCCTTATCCTCTGGGCTCCCTGCCTTGCAGCCCTGCTCCTTTGGGCTCGCTCCTTGCTGTCCTGCTCCTCTGGGCTCTCTGCCTTGCAGCCTTCTACAGTCCTCTACAGTCCACAACAGTTTACCTGCACGTTGTGCCATCGGTTATTGCAGCCTCCCAGTTTTCTGGCTGCTGCTCCCTTGCTTTCTTCCTTGTTTTCAACCCGCTGTTCTTGATCCCTGTCAATTTCAGTTATACTGCTTTTTCATCATTTCCTTCTGCTAGTTTGCTCATCGACTTCCTTTTCCCTGGATATTTCTGTTCTTGTCTTCTCTTGTATTGTATGTAGATCTCTTTGTACAGAACTTGACTGTTGGTTTCCGGCAGGCAACCTCTGCCCCTTCCCTTGTCGCGTTTCAGTGTTACAGACACCCACAGCTGTTGTTCCTAGCCATGAGCATACAGCGTGGGCCTCTGTTATAGCAATCTGTGCAGAAGGCTGGAGTTTTCTAAGGTCCGTGGAACACTCTTTCCCATTTCTGCATACACCCCGAGAGGGAATCCAGTTTGCTTGTACCTTTTATTTTCCTGCTACACTTGCCTACTCTTTGTTCTGTTTGAACTTCCCGCTGAGTGTGTACTTATCTGTCCACCTTACATAAGCACAACTACCCAAACCCTACCTGAGTGCCCTGTGCCACTCTTGACAGAGTGCCATCCGTGATACAATCATTCCTGCCATGGATAGATTAATGATGGGAGCTGACTCTGGCTTGGGGTTCACACAGTTTCCCTTATTGGAAAAAGGCAGAGCAAGACCACAGTATATCCCATGGCTGCAGATGTACAAGGATAACTTAAGGTGCTGTAGAGAAGGAGTTAAGTACCTCCACCTCAACCACTTCGTCCATATTGCCTCTACGTTGGGAACCAGAGTGTGAGACACGAGCAAAGCCATTGAACATACAGAAACCATGGAGAATCCTGGAAGCAAGATTACCATTGAGAAAACCATACCTGCATACGAGACAGTATGATGGCCATTTGAACGAAATCCCAGAAGAAACAGTACAGCTGAATGGGAGAGAAGAATGGTGGTGTCACCCTCACACATGAAGCAAGACTGACGTACACAGAAGAGATGTAGAGACAAGAGAATGAAGATATTCTATAAGGCATCAAGAAAGTATCAAAGATAAGTGACATTTTGGGAACAAAATGAAGAAACATATGCTACAGAAACGATGAAGATATCAAGTCATTTTACATGTGTACATATGCAAAGAAACGCAAGCAGACTTCTTGAGGCTAGCTTTATAGTGAATAGATTGTGGCATGCGCCAACGTATACATATATAGGAGCAAGTAAAGAATGGATGTTTCCACTATGTATTGTAGCGGAGCACCTGGACTAAAAAAGGAAGGCCTCTTTTCCAGTGTGTCGCAGTTAAAAACAATTGAATGAATTAACAGGAGTGAAACTTAGAAAGGTGAGGCTGGATGAGCCCAAGAAGCCAAGGTCGTATGACGCTGCAGTGAGCAGACATTGGATACAAAACGTGCGAGCGAACGAAACTCCTGTTCAGAAGGCCTGGAAAAAAACAAGGAACACGTCAGAGGTCTATTAGAAAATAGTTTTTTTAATGCACTAGGGCTCGATTGTGTGGCCTTCAGTCACATGGAAGGATGAAGTTGGACGAACATGAGGACCACACCTATGCATGAGGGCAGAGCGTGCCTTCACTCCCCTGATTTCTCCAGAGCAAAAGAACACTCCCAAGGACAAGTTCAAAGCCTTAATTGACAGCAGACCACTGAGGTGATGATAGATGATATGCTAATTGGTGGGAAGCTTTCGTTAAGACTAGCTCACCAGCACCTGGAAGCCCAGCTTGTGTGCTGCTAACGTAGGTGGCAAAGTACTGACAGAGGTTAGAGTGCCAACCAATTGTAGGGGGCCGCGTGAGTAAGGGTCCTATAGTTTGTGTAACCAATGGGACGTTGTGTATTTAGTGACGTTCATAGTGACCTGTTTAAGGGGAGGGCTTAGTTGCACCACCTGATGTTAAGAAGCCTATCACTTTCTTAGACTATCAAAAAATAGTCCATAGGCGCCCCTCTTTGAGAACGAACATGGCTAAAGGACCTGTTCTTTGGGAAGGTACCATCTCAAGAGTCTGCAGCCACACTTTAGCTCACTGTACCTTTCACAGAAGGGGTGCCTATGGACTATTTTATGATTGTTTAAGGGACTTAATTTAGTCACCCTACGTTTCCTAGGGTCATCCAGACATGGACCCCTTGCTCACTGTGCTCAGAGAAGCACAGCTGCACCTCACTGATGAGGCCCAACAAGGCTGAAACATGTGTATAGGGTTGCTGTTGGTACTCTTGTTCAGAAGAGAATTGCCATAGAATTTCGGTGCTGGACTGCCCATGTGGGTGGGACAAAGACTGATATGCAAATGGTATTTCCCTTCTGTGAAAGGTACAGTGAGCTAAAGTGTGGCTGCGGACTCTCGAGTGGGTACCTTCCCAAAGAACCGGTCATTTAGCCATGTTCGTTCTCCCAGAGGGGTGCCTATGGACTATTTTATTACTTTCTTAGACTAGTATGGAACATATACTTAGATGTTCCCTTAGAACCAATCACAATAGCCACTAGGTTTTTGTAGTTTGCCATGTAGGATGACGTTAGTAAATACGTAGGTTGACATCATCAATGACGATTTTGTGTTATAAAAGAAAGCTTTTTTTTATGATGCATTGAGAAACTATGCATTGAGACGTCCGTTGATGTCCGTTGTACTCCCTGTGCTAGATAATTGATATTAAAACAGTTATCTTTATGCCAACTACATGAGCCGTTTTGATGATTGATGTTTGAGTAACTTCTGCATCCCCATTCATCTCAACGGTATTGCTACCTCATCTTAAAGGGCTGGAGTCTCCCAGTTCACGTGGTAGCAGAGGATGGTTAAAAATCCATTGAGATAGTAGGCTTTGGGTTCCTAGAAATATCGCAAGACCTCTGCCATTCGGCTAAAAGGATGTGAAGCTCCCTGTAGATAGAGGAAACCTTTTTAATTATCAGGCTTACAAGCTTGGGTGGGATGGGTCCCCTGGTTTCAGACAGAATCCCCTCCCGGCGTCTACAGGAAGCTAAATGACTGGAAAGTTGTAGCGGACGATAAAGAGGCAGACGGTCCTGAGAGTCGGAAGTCAAAAAAGCGAATGGTAAGTAAAAACTGAGTGAGGTGGCAAAATTTGTGAATGGGCAGTGAGTGGAGAAAGTGATAAGGGAAAAAAGAGTAACAGAGGGAGTTTGGGGTAAAGTAACTGAGAATGAAGAACTTTGAATATTAAGTAATTGACTTGAGGAGAGGTCAAGCAATTGAGTTATTGAGTAATTGACTTGAGGAGTAGTCAAGCAATTAAGAGATATCGTGAGCAAAGGTGCCACGATAAAGAGTACGCCCAGTTTCCTCCATTGTAAAGACGTAACAGAAGATACCATTGCTAGAGCCCTATTTATGGGTGACGTAGGCCACAAGCTTGGTTAAAGACAAGTTTAAAGGGAATGGTTCACATCCCAATCGGGGTATTTTTAGGGGTAGGATAAGTCTTGAAGAGAAGACTGAGATATATGTGGCCATTTGAGTATGTTTGTTTGTCTGTTTGTTTTATGTGAATATATATGATGAAAAAACAATAAAGGAATTGATAGACGTGAAAAGGAAAACACGAGATTTAAGAATTAATTATTTATTTAGTGGAACTGAATTGACAGTGTTTAGTGAAAAAGTAGATTAATGTAAAAAACATGACATAGAGGGTTTGGAGCCTGCAATGATTGGTGCACGCTCACATTGTTTTGTTTTTCTGAAACATACTTTTGAAATCTGCAAACAGTAAAGGTATTGAAACTCAAGTGTGACGAGTCAAAATGGAGGCTATTACTCCATTTGTACATCTCTGCAAACAGTTGCCGAAACACGCACACAAACCTAAGCAGTATAGTGCAGAATGGGTTAAGGGCAAGGCAGATAAAATGTCTATGCCATGGCCACAAGGAGGATCACTATTGAAGGCAGTTTTGCAGCATATGACGACATATTTGCATGCAGCAGACACCGTAAAAAAGTTAGATAGCCAATTAGCGAGTTTAGAGCTCTGGAAAATGTACCAGGAGGAAAGAGAAGAGCCACTTCCTGAAGACTGGATATTGAGTATAGGCAAAGAAGGGGGTGAGGAGCCTTCTGCCCCCCCCCACCGCACCTGAAGCAGACTGCGATAGTAAGAAAGATGATGGGTTTTACCCATTAAGGGAGCTTAAGGCAGCGACAGGGTACAGCAACCCGGCATATGAGTCGCCTGCAAAAAGCAGCAACGAGGGCCCAGAGAAAATTCCTGAGAGAGATGTGATCTCTACGGTCCCAAAGGACAAGGAGAGACGCGATAAATAGAAAAGTGATCGACCAAGTACATCCTTAGATATAGGACGTAAAATAAAGAGATGGAAAGGAGAAAAAGATAAGACTGATGTGTTAGCACTTAAACAGAACAAATGTATGGCTGGACAGATTTTGCTCAAACTCGATGGTAAGAGCATCGAGGACATAAGGCAAAGGGAAGATCGAGACGAACACAACAAAAAGGACAGAGAGAGAGAGAGAGAGAGAGAGAGAGAGCGAGAGAGAGAGAGAGACAGAGAGAGAGAGAGAGAGAGAGAGAGAGAGAGAGAGGAAAGATTGAAAGAAGATGGGGCAAAAAGGAAGGATAGACAAAGACGGGAACAATTGTATCAAGATGAGCAACTGAAAAAGCAGGAAAGGGCAGAGGAGCAAAGAAAGTATGACAACAGACAGATGGCAATTGAAGAACGAGAAAGACAAGAAAAGCTAGAAAGAGAAAGAGAAGAAGAGGAGGTACAGAAATTGAGGGATAAAAGAATACAAAGATGAAAAAATGAAGAGATACGAAGGGCAAATGAGAGGAGAGGTATGAAAAGAAAAGAGGAAGACAGGGTAAGAGAGGAAGCGAGGAAACGAAGAGAATTTTATGATGAAATAGAACGAAAGACGAGGCAGAGAGCATGCGATCGTGAGCATGTAGAAAAAGAGTTAATGGATCCTAATCCAGTAGTGGCATGGGAGGACATAGAATAATTCTTCCCAGCACATGAGCCAACAGCAGGTCCATCTAGAGCAAATCTAGAGGATGGGTTTGACTATAGAAGCATTGGGGACGCTATCGATAAAGTCTATCATGATATGAGGACTAAGAAAGTACTGCAGGGAAGGGTAAAAATGATTGACCCAAGAGTACGCCGTTGTACAGTAACGCTCACCTGTTATCCACGGGGACGTCACTCAACCTGTTCTGACCTCCTATGACCTCAAACCCTTCCCTGGAGTCTACTCGACTGGAGACTGGGCTTGAAACACAGGATTGGTTGTCGTGACTTGCCGCGTAGTGAAGAGAAATGGGCCTCTGTCCACAAATCACCCACAGGGAAGAGTAAATAAACTCCCTGTGCGAGCTTTGAGGCCACAGGTGGTTTGATGGTTCGCCGGATCTGATGACGCCAAGGACCCCAGAGGCTGTTAAAAGGAAGTTAAGATTAGCACAGGCAAACACAGTACTTGGTATGAAGAAGTGTGCAATAATCTCTTACCTAAACCCAGCAGGGATGATACTGGGGTAACTTGGGTCTGGTGCGAGGGAGTGCCGTAGATCCGGACAGCCGTGTCCCAGATGGTAGGTACCGGCTGTACCTGTTTCTGCCGTGACTTGAAAAGCAATTGAAACCAAAACACGTAGAGCCAATGGCCGAAGATCGTAGAGTCAAAAAGGGGCGATCCGTAAACAATCCGTTAAGCAAAGCAAAGTGTCCAAAGTACCGAGATCCGTGCAGGTCCGAGCGACAAGATCGAGGAGTAAGCAGGCCAGTCCGTGATTCATAAGCCAAAGTCCAAATCCGAAGTAACCAAGTAACATGATATCTGCAAGCGCCGAATAGAGTCGTGAAACAGCTGTGAAGCGGTGAGAAACTCGAACTTCCCGGTTTTTATGTGCGTCGACTCCCGATCACGTGAGCGGTACTCTGGACACGTGATCGTGAAGTCGTCGCGGAACCAGGAAGTAACCGCGATCGGGTGTTCCATCCCGAGCGCAGTCTCCATGGGAGTTGCCAATGGATACGAGGCAACAAACCGGGCCAGCCTCTACGCACGACCCGCACTCGCTGGTGACGGCGACTCCCTCGAACCCTAAGTGAGGATATGTCTCGGGAGGTGGACGGCAACCCGGGGAGAGTAACAGTGTGTGCTGGGGTGTCAATCAAAGAGGTGCATCGTGGCGAGACTGATTTGTTGTGCATGACATAGCCCCCCCTCAATGGCCCACGACCACGTGGGCAGGAAGGAAGATCCCGGTGGAAACGTGAAACAAGTCTCGGGGCATGGGCATCCCCAGCAGGGACCCAACAACGCTCCTCGGGGCCAAAACCCACCCAGTCCACGAGATACTGGAGTCCACCCCTAATCACACGAGAACCCAATATAGCAGAAACCTCATACTCCACTGAGTCACCCACTGTGATAGGGCCAGGCGTAGACCGGAGACGAGTAGGGGCCGGACAAGGTTTCAGCAAAGAGGTGTGGAAGACGGGGTGAATGCGCCAGGAGGCAGGGACTGAGAGGCGATAGGCTACAGGGTTGATCACAGCAGAAATCCTATATGGGCCCACAAAACGGGGAAGCAGCTTGCGACAACCAGGAAGCCTAAGGTGACGAGAAGAGAGCCAAACCCTGTCCCCCATGACATAGGAAGGCGCCACTGCCCTTTTACGGTCCGCTGCAGCATTCATTGATTCCCGGGCCTCCTGAAGATGAGTAAGTGTTTGGGCCTGAACGGCCGCCAAGTCGCGGGCATAGGCGACAGCAGCCGGGTTGTCAGAGGGTGCCAGGTCCGGGATAGGTAAGGTGCGGGGGTGTTGACCATACAAAACATAAAAGGGAGAAGAGCCAGTGGAGGAATGTGTGGAATTGTTGTATGAGAACTCAGCGAGATGCAGCAAGCCCAGCCAGGATTGTTGGTGTTGCAGAATCAGACAACGCAAATACTGTTCCATGGCCTGGTTCACCCTCTCAGTCTGGCCGTCCGTCTCCGGGTGGTAAGCGGAGGAAAAGCGGAAATCGATACCCAGGAGAGCCGTGAGAGCACGCCAGAACCGAGAAGTGAATTGGGGCCCTCTATCCGAGACTATAATCGTGGGTAACCCAAAGAGACAAAAGACCGATTTAAAAAAGAGATCGGCCAAAGCTGGGGCAGAAGGGATACCAGAACAAGGTATGAAGCGAGCCATTTTGGAAAACGAGTCGACCACCACCCATATGGTGTCGAATCCCTTGGTCCGGGGTAGGTCTGTTACAAAATCCATGGAAACCGTGTGCCAGGGTCTGGGGGTACAGGTAACGGAAGCAGGAGCCCCACCGGACGCCCTCTGCGGTGCTTACACTGGGCGCATATAGCACAGGTGTTAACATACCCTTCTACGTCGTGTTTCATGGAGGGCCACCGACACCAACGTCTGAGAATGTCCAACGTGCGCTTTTGTCCGGGATGGCCATTGATGGCGCTATCGTGGGACCATTCCAGGGCGAGATTGCGTGCGTCGGTCGTAGGTAACCACAATCTGTTTTGGATATACGGCAACCCTTCATGAAACACCGGATCCCACTCGGTGACCTGATCAGGATGTAGCGAAACCCATGTGCGAATCGAGTCTAACAGAGACAAAGGAGGGGTGCAGAGACAAATGACATGTTGGTTTAGTAGGTTTTCTGGGAAAACGGTTAAGGACACCCCACCCGGAGAGCGAGACAAGGCGTCCGCCTTCCCATGGGACAGCCCGGAACGATGTTTGATCTGGAAGTCAAAGGCCGCGAAGAATAAATGCCACCGCACCTGCCGACTGTTAATACACCTCAGCGAGGCCAGATCCTGGAGGTTGCGGTGATCGGTGAACACCGTGACTGCGTGCCTTGCCCCCAACAAGTGATGCCGCCAGACTAAGAAAGCATCTTTGATGGACAACAGTTCCTTCTCCGTGACGGTGTAATGCAGTTCCGTAGCAGAGAATTTTCGGGAATGAAACGCCACCGGATGCAACTGACCCGAATGAGGGCATCGTTGGGACAAGACCGCCCCAAGAGCGAAAGAGGACGCATCAGCCTCCACAATGAACGGGAGTTCTGGATCGGGATGTTTCAGGACAGGAGCAGTTGTAAATGCAGACTTCAGAGCGTTAAAAGCCGCTTGGTGTACTTCCAACCAGACAAAAGGTGATTTGGGGCTGGTTAGGGCAGTAAGGGGAGCTACCAGAGACGAGAAGTCCTGGATGAAGCGTCTGTAGAAATTCGAGAACCCAAGGAAAGACTGCAGGGACTTGATGTTGCTGGGCTTCGGCCAGTCCAAAACCGCACGGACCTTGGACTGGTTCATGGCTAAACCCCCAGGGGTAATATGGAATCCCAGGAATTCAACGCTTTCAGTGTGGAACTGGCACTTCTCAGGTTTGGCGTAGAGCGAGTGTTGGTGGAGGCGGGACAGTACCTCGCGGACGTGCCCTATATGTTCTTTTATGTCCTGCGAGTATATCAGGATGTCGTCAAGGTATACTGCCACGCATACGTCCAACAAATCGTGAAACACTTCGTTCATGAAACGTTGGAAGGTAGCAGGGGCGTTACAAAGCCCGAAGGGCATGACTACGTATTCAAACAATCCGTAGCGAGTACAGAAGGCTGTTTTCCACTCGTCTCCGGAGCGGATTCTGACCAGGTTATAGGCCCCGCGGAGATCGAGTTTTGTGAAGATGGTAGCGTGACTTAACCTGTCTAGTAATGGGGTAATCAACGGTATTGGGTATCGATTCTTTATGGTGATTGAATTTAGTCGGCGGTAGTCCACACAAGGACGCAGATCGCCCTCCTTTTTAGGGACAAAGAATATAGGGCTGGCAGCCGGAGAGGTGGAGGGACGTATATGACCGACCTTCAAGGCTACATGGATGTACTCCTTTAGTGCCTGTTCCTCCGAAGGAGATAAGGAGTAGATGCGTCCTGAGGGAATCGCGGAATCAGGGACTAGGTCAAAGGGGCAGTCGTAGGATCGGTGTGGTGGGAGCACCTCCAAGGAACCCTTGTCAAAGACCTCCTGGAAATCACTGTATTCTGAAGGGAAACCAACTGCAACCTCCCCCACTACATGAGGCTCTGGAGCCGCAGGGACATCCCCGTGCAGTGTGAGCTGCGCTATGGCCCCTAGGGCTCGTGGAGGTGATTCTGTGTCGTCAGGAGCAGTGAGACAAAAATTCTGACACGTCTCAGATTCAAAATGGACCTGCCCCGACTTCCAGTAAATCAAGGGATTGTGTAGATGCAACCAAGGAAGACCCAGGATGATTCCGAACTGTGGCATTGTAATCAGATCGAATGTGATGGTTTCCTGATGCGTGTTTTGTATAATGAGGGTAATCGGGGCGATTTGTTGCTTGATAGGGCCTGATATCAATGCTGTACCATCCACCGCTTGTACTGGCTCCGGATGTTGCTTGGTGATCAGAGGTAGGTTTAACGATCCGGCCAAGGTTATGTCGATGTAGTTGCCCGTGGCGCCTGAATCGATGTAAATCGAGACAACGTGGGCGGTATCGGGTGTAGGGTTAAGTGTGGCCTGTACCAACACTGGCCTGATCCTGCCAAAGGCGGGGTTCCTGTCCGGGGAAACGGAAGTACTGCTCGAGCCGGTCCCCGGGTCTAGGGTCGAGCACTTGGAAAAACCGGATTCTTGAGCTTAGGGCGTCTGGGACATGACTTTACAAAATGCCCATTTAGGCCGCAGTAGAAACAAGCATGGTCGGTTCTCCTGGGATCCCTTTCTAGTTGCGTGATGGGACTGCGAATGCCACCTATTTGCATGGGTTCGATGCCTGTACCAGAGGAGGAGGAAGGTGAGGTGGCAATGGGGGTTCCTGTTTCAAACCGACGCTCGGAACGTCTGGCGTCGATTTGCAATGCGAGGTCCACTAACTCAGTGTGGGTCGTGGGCAAGGATGGGACAACGGCCATAGCATCTTTCATGGTGTTATTGAGCCCCCTATAGAAAACGACTGCCCTTTTTGGTTCAGGCCAGGATGTTTCAGCGGCTAGCTGGTTGAAACGGGCAATGTATTCTAGGAGAGAACCCTTCCCTTGAGTTAGTTCTAACAATTCGAGGTCCCGAGATTGGGCTTTGTGACGTGTGTCGAACACACGGGACATTTCTGTGACTAGTAGCTCAAAGTCGTACAGGACAGGGTTGTCGTTTTCCAACAAGGTGTTGGCCCATTCTGCCGCGGTGCCGGCCAGATGGGACAAGGTGAACGCCGCTTTAGTAGTGGCGTCAGGAAAAGCCTGAGGTCTACAGAGGAAATGTAATTTACACTGATTTATAAAGGTACGAAACTTTCGGGGGTCACCGTGGAACCTCTCTGGGGTGGCCAAGGGAAAAGGCGTGGGCATGAGTACTGGTAACTGAGGTGCTGCAGGGGCAATAGGAGGCTGGGGAATAATCGGCTGAGTAGTTGGGGGTTGTACTGCAGCAGCGGCCTCCCCGAACTCGGCATCAACGGGCAAAGGAAATCGTGTGCTTTGGATTAAGTCTAGCCTCTGGTGTATAGTAGCATTAGCGGCAACCATATCCACTCTTAGCAGTGTGAGTGCCTGCACCAAGGCAGCCACGGGGTCCTCAGCCGTAGGCTCCATACTCTCCACGACGCAACGGCTTCACAGTCTGTCGTGACTTGCCGTGTAGTGAAGAGAAATGAGCCTCTGTCCACAAATCACCCACAGGGAAGAGTAAATAAACTCCCTGTGCGAGCTTTGAGGCCACAGGTGGTTTGATGGTTCGCCGAATCTGATGACGCCAAGGACCCCAGAGGCTGTTAAAAGGAAGTTAAGATTAGCACAGGCAAACACAGTACTTGGTATGAAGAAGTGTGCAATAATCTCTTACCTAAACCCAGCAGGGATGATACTGGGGTAACTTGGGTCTGGTGCGAGGGAGTGCCGTAGATCCGGACAGCCGTGTCCCAGATGGTAGGTATCGGCTGTACCTGTTTCTGCCGTGACTTGAAAAGCAATTGAAACCAAAACACGTAGAGCCAATGGCCGAAGATCATAGAGTCAAAAAGGGGCGATCCGTAAACAATCCGTTAAGCAAAGCAAAGTGTCCAGAGTACCGAGATCCGTGCAGTTCCGAGCGACAAGATCGAGGAGTAAGCAGGCCAGTCCGTGATTCATAAGCCAAAGTCCAAATCCGAAGTAACCAAGTAACATGATATCTGCAAGCGCCGAACAGAGTCGTGAAACAGCTGTGAAGCGGTGAGAAACTCGAACTTCCCGGTTTTTATGTGCGTCGACTCCCGATCACGTGAGCGGTACTCTGGACACGTGATCGTGAAGTCGTTGCGGAACCAGGAAGTAACCGCGATCGGGTGTTCCATCCCGAGCGCAGTCTCCATGGGAGTTGCCAATGGAAACGAGGCAACAAACCGGGCCAGCCTCTACGCACGACCCGCACTCGCTGGTGACGGCGACTCCCTCGCACCCTAAGTGAGGATATGTCTCGGGAGGTGGACGGCAACCCGGGGAGAGTAACAGTGTGTGCTGGGGTGTCAATCAAAGAGGTGCATCGTGGCGAGACTGGTTTGTTGTGCATGACTTTGGTAGAGTTTAACTCCCTATTGTCTCTGTGGGCTTGAACCCCTTCTTCCCCTGGGTCCAACCCTTCCCTTTGATCCACAGCTCACCTTGTTTTCTTGGAAAGTGTGCTCTCCATCCTGCTTTCAGCGCAGGGGCGCGTTGATTGATGTGGGCTTGTTGCTGCCTAGTTACTTCACTGGCAAGACTCCGACAGGTAAGTATAATGAGTCTTTAGAACAGTTCTCTAACTTCGTTCCTTTCCTTCTTTAGATGATGGCCGGGGTCCGGGGATGGCGACGTGCTGCTGAGATGAGTAACATATAAGGTGAGTGAGAGAGCGATGCGCGATGCGACCCTTTCGTATTTGTATTGAACTGAGTTATTTTTCTGTGTCTTTTAGGTGCCGCGACATTTTCAGCATGGATGCCGGTTGTGAAGAAGAAATGCAGTGAGTAAGCACGGTATGCGGCACCGCTAGATGTTTCCACACTAACCTGGAGTGTCTTTTCCCTCTTGCAAATGGATGAGAAGTTCCGGAGACAGAGTTCCCCTAGAGCGGCTGGGATTCAGGTAAGCGTTTGAAGCTTGTACAGTCTTTAAAAATAAGCGAAGATTTGCTGAATGCTTACTAATGCCTTTTTTTCTGTTCTTTTCCCTTTTCCTTAGGAAGCGACGTGCCAGGATGGGAACGACAATGCCAAAGATGCCAGCAGAACAGAAGGAGCGATGAATGATGGGAAGAAGCACCGCAAGGTAAGGCTGTCCCTACCGGTGTTCTTGTTCTTGCAGGAGCTGAGCGCAGAAGAAAGATGCAGGCCTACTGGAGACTGATCCGAACACGGTGAGTGTCACGCTGCAGGTGCAGAAAACACAAAGCATGTTTATCAGCCTGGGTGTGGCTTAAATAGTCTCTGGCTATCCCAGGTGTCTCTGGGCTGAACCACACTCAAAAGACTAGAAAGACTAGACTGCACATGCAGTTCTGGGAACCGAAATATGTGGGGGCATCCATCTTGTCCCCATCAATGCACTACAAGTCCAATCCCCAATGTTATCCTATCGGAGTGGGTGAGTCTGGTGCCACAAGCACCAAGTCTGACTCCAAGTGGGTCTTTGGAGGGATGGAGAGGCCCTTGAGGGCCATGTAGGTCATTGTGGCCTGGCTCCAGCCTGACATCGTGGAGGGCTGGCGACATGAGGGGCAGGAATCATGACAGCACTCCCCCCCAAGGCCCCTTTCAAGGTGGCTCTTCTGTCTGGTCCTGGTTTGTTTGGATGGTTTTGATGTAATCATCTAAGCAAGCGAGGTGCATGGATGTACTCACAAGCTCCCATGTCCTGTCTTGTGGACCATACCCCTTCCAGTCTACTAAGTAGTATAATTTGGATCTGATGTACTTTGAATCCAGGATGTCCTTGACTTCGCATTCTGGCTCCCCGGCGACCACTACTGGCTGCGGTGGCGTTGTTACCCCGGTCCCAGGTTAGACAAGTGGAACACAGGATGAATCTGCATGTTTGACGGCAAAGCTAGTCTGACCGCCACAGGATTTATCACGGAAGTGACGGTGAATGGACCCAGGTATCTTGGACGGAAAGTTCGGGTTCCTTTAATGGACACATGTTTAGACGCCAGCCAGACTTTGTAGTTGGGTGCCTTTGCTCTGTGTTGATCAGCAAACTTCTTTTGGCGATTCTTAGCTTGAAGTAGGTGTTCAGCTGCCTTTTTAAAGGTTTGAGAAATGGTTGTGTGCAAGGTTTTGACTGCTGGCATTTCCAGGGTTGTAGGAACGTCCAACTCAGAAGTACGTGGGTGCCTGCCATACGTGGTATAAAAGGGTGTCTGCCCAGTGCTGGTGTGTAGGGAATTATTACAAGCATATTCAGCTATCCATAATAGGTCGAACCAGCTTCCTTCAGCTTGGTGTAACATGCAACGCAGATACTGCTCGAGCGTCTGATTTGTCGTCTCAGTTTGACCATCCGTTTGGGGATGGTGACTGGTGGATAGCCGGATGGATAGCCGGATGTCGATCTGGGCCATAGAGCAGCATTTTCTCCAGAAGTTAAATACAAATTGAGTACCTCGGTCTGAGACTAAAACTGAAGGAAACCCTTGGAGCCGTACAATGCCTGCAAGAAATACCTTTGCCAGAGTGGAATCATTTTGGGAGCCCCTTAAGAGGAATGAAATGTGCCATTTTTGAAAATAGGTCCACGACCACAAGAATAGTGTTAAACCGTTGACTGGGTGGTAAATCAGCAATAAAATCGAGGGACAACGTGTGCCAGGGTGCTGGTGGGATTTCCAATGGTTGTAATAGCCCAGCCACGTGGGCCACCAGTAATTTTGTTTTACCTTGGCTAGGGTTTTAGCGATTCCGGGGTGGCCCTCGAACAAGGAATCATGACAACCCGACATGACTTGTTCTCTTAGTTCTTGGTTTGGTAAGAATAAATGATTCCTGAAGTAGGGCAACTGATCTTTTATCATGTCATGTTCTCCTTGTGCACTCCATGCTTGTAATTGCTCCGGACTCATCAGGTTTTGGATTTCTTCATATAATTCTTTCTGAGTTATGGTTGCTGTGATTCCTAGGAGCTTGTCACTCGGGATGATTGCTATTGGGTCAGGGTCTGATACCCTTGCTCGTCCAACTCCATACGGGAAAGGGCATCGGCCTTTCCCGTTTTTCACCCCTCATCGAAATGTAATCACATAGTCATATTCAGCAAAAAAAGAGCCCAACGTAGTTAGAGAAAATGACAGGAGGAAACAATTTAGCTATAGGGGACATTAAAGGTCTCCTGATTGCTATCCTTGGGGAAAGGGCTGATGATGCTTGGTCAAGAGCAGGGTATTCTATTGTTACTATGGCAAACACTGCTCATGATAGAGCGCTGTTCAATATCTGTAGGGCGGCGGTCTGGAAAACGCTTAGAGTACTGTATCCGGACATGCCAGATTTGGGAGCTATAATGGCTAATAAGATGCAGGTAGGGGATGATCCTCTTGTTTACATTCAGAATTTCCAAGAGCAGTGGACACGTGAGGCTTGGGGGAAATCAATACCTGTATTTTACCATATGTTGTGCCAAGGGCTGTCAGAAGCAGTACAAAAAGCAGCTCAAGTAATTAGTGGGTATGGAGGCAAAGCCATGGTCAGAAATTCAGCTGACCATCGTGCATTATAGCAGGCTGTTGCAACAGAAGAATCGAAAGAAAGATGATGTGAGGATGATAATATGCCATTGAAGGGGGCAATGTTGAATAGTGGAAATGGATCGGGTTCACAGCAAGCAGCAAGCATGCCGCAGGTGAATAACAAAAGGCAGTTTGATTAAAGAAATAATGGATTTTTACCACGCAGAAGGGGAGGCTTTCAAGGTAGAGGCTTCCAGAACAATCAGGGACACTTCCAAAACAATAAAAGTGGGTTTCAAAACACACAGAACGATAATCAAGGCATGCAGGAGGGGCAAATTAGGAGACCTCCTCCGATATGTTGGGCATGTGGTACGTCAGGCACTTTGCTCGCACATGTAGAAGTCAAGGATTCGTTCAAAATGGCCAATTCTCAAGAGGGGGGACCACAAACCCGCCTGCATATTCGCAGCAGAATGGAAATGGGTTTGGTCGCAATCAGACAGCACAGCCGAGAACAAGATTTACAAACACAGCAGGTAACAATGAATCTGCCACAAGGACAGTCACAGCAGTCCCCCATGCAGATACAGCAAAGCACAAGCACAGGTCAGTTAATGACTCCTTCAATAGGGGGTGTTACTCTTGATGGAGGGAATCCTTTCACAGGTACGGGGTGAGAATGTATCCACAATAGGACAGCTCACTAGGAGACTTGATGTGTTCGACACTATCAGTGACGCCCAATCCTCCAGAGGAACCGATCGTTGACATCAATATAGGAGGCAAAACTTTTTCTTTTTTAGTAAACACGGATGCAACACGCTCATGTATACGAGAGGGGAAATTTACGATGTCTGGAAATACCATGAATACTCAAGGTTTTACAGGAACTACAAGTAGAGTTCCTTTACTGAAGAATTGCCAGTCTCTATAAGAGAGTGTGACATGTCTGTGCCATTGTTATATTCAAGGCAGACACATGTCAATATATTAGGTCGAGATTTAATGACCAAATTAAACATGACGATTTCATTCACCGATAAAGGCATAGTGTGTTAAACACCAGGAATGCACTATTTAAACCCCAAGTGAATTTATTATGGCGCTTGCAGGACAAATGGCCATACAAGGAGTACTGTTAGAACGAGATGTTTTTCACTATGGGGTACGTATTTTGTTGACATGGCTACGAGAATACTTGATGCATTTTTATTTAGGCCAAAGATACCTATGGAGGAAGAGGAAGGGTGAGTCTTTTCTTTAGAATTACAAGCAGCCATAGTGCGAGGAGAAATTGCTTTTCTGGATGGAAATGATTATGACAGCAGACGATGGTGCACAGTGATTGCCATTGGGGAAGGCTACAGATTGATGTCACTGATGAGGATATGTTTGGCGACCATCCATCAGATGACAAAGTAGTATTC
Source organism: Ambystoma mexicanum (assembly GCF_040938575.1). Classification (NCBI taxonomy): domain Eukaryota; kingdom Metazoa; phylum Chordata; class Amphibia; order Caudata; family Ambystomatidae; genus Ambystoma; species Ambystoma mexicanum. The sequence goes on along the minus strand of NC_090929.1, from coordinate 56,188,280 downwards.
GAGATGAGCATTACTTATTGGGTGAGAGCAATTAAACACAAGGTTCCTCACAAAATGATGCTAGCACAGAAACGCCCCGAGTATTTCGATGAAGAAGTGGCAAAAGTGCCAGTTTCATTATAGACAACAGACCCCTATGACGTAGGCCAGTTGAAGGGGGCTGGAGAAGTTAAGATTAAATTGAAACCAGGAGCAATTTTACCTCAAGCACGACAGTATCCGATGTCTTGAGGGGTAGATCAAGGTATTTTTAAGACGATATCCACCATGATGAAACAGGGTATCCTAGTGGTGTCAGAGTCACTGTGTAATACCGCGATTTATCCTGTGAAAAAAGGGTAAGGGGAGTTGGGGTGTCTGATTCAAGATATGAGGCCGATTAACCAGATTGTAGAGGCTGAGTTCCCTCTAGTTCCTAATACTGCAACAATCTTATGTAATATCTCTGATGAAGCACAATATTTCAATGTGATTGACTTGAAAAATTTGTTTTTCTCAATCCCATTACATAAAGACTCACAGGATCTGACATCATTTTCATTCAGACAAACTCATCTGAAAAGTATTCGCCTGTCCGAGAGGTACTGTGGAATCAGAAAATACAATATTAAGGCTTTTACACCATGCAACGAGAAATCCACCAACACGGGCTTGTAAAGATTCCCAGAATCTTTATTGCAATACTTAACAGTTTACGAAACAAAGTACACAAATAGCTATTTGGCCGTCAGTACTTCACAGAGACCACCAGAAGGTTCAATGTGAGCAGTGAACAGGAATTGCTAGCTGGACATCAGCATATTTATACAGTTTGTTCATAACGATGTACGGCCTCCTACAAGTTAATCATGTACTGGGCTAGGGTTCACGCCAGGTTCATTCCTAATTTACATATCTCGTGCATGCGGTTTACTTCTTAATACATTTACTAACAAGCACTATTATTCTCTGGGTTTAACTTTACACTCTACACATTTGTTTCAATGCAGGTCAAACAGATGTTTCACATGTCATGTTTAAATAGCGCTATTGTTCTTATATACTTGTAGGTTAACATCGCTGATTCAAGTAATCCCCTGATCCCGAGGTCAACAAAGGACAAGGTCTACATGACCCTAACATGTAGCCTGCAGGCAGGTTGGACATTAACTCCCCTACAGAGGTTGAAGAGGTTAAGTAAGAACAAGAGAACACAGGTCGGCCATTTTAGGCCACAGGGTGACTTTGCACAACTAACTAAAATGGCAGCTTTAACCTAAGATGGAGGCTCGAGTAACTTAAGGTTACGACCTTGCGATGAGGATTTCCTCGCAGAGTGACTGGGCATAAGCCAACATATACAATGAGGATGAAACAATATTATATCAGTTTTAACAGTACTGTCAGTCTCTGTCGATTTTCAATAGAGTCCTGCAGATGGACCTAAGCAATATTGACCTGGAAAGTATTGTGTTGCAGTATGTGGATGACATAATAATAATAATAATTAGGCATTTATATAGCGCTACGAACCCTCAGGTATCTGAGCGCTGCTTATTATTACCCACGATGTGTGGTGCTCATTTATCGACCTCGGAAGGATGAAAGGCTGAGTTTGGCCCTGCCGGGATTCGAACCTGCATCAGCAGGCTCTGCACAGATGTCAAAGCGAGCGCTCTACTCGCTGTGCCACTTGACCGGCATATTGGTCTGTAGCACCCCAGAGGAAGAGTGCAGACATGATTCAGTTCAGCTAATGATTATTTTTGCAGACAAAGAATATGAAGTAGATAGGGAGAAATTGCAGTATTGTCAAGACGAAGTACTGTATATAGGCCAGTTAATTTCACATGAGGGAAAGAAAGTTACTCCTGAGAGGGCTGAGGCTATTTTGAAAACAATAAAGCCACTCACGATAAAGCACATGCAAAGATTTTTGGGACTGTATAACTATGTAAGAGCATGGGTCTTTAATTCATACATAAGGGCCTTATTGCAAACCTTGAAAAAAGCAAAAGCACATCAGGAAACAATTGTCTGGACTGAGGAAATGGAAGAATGGTTTGATGAGCTGAAAAATGCAATTTGCACAGCTCCAGTTTTAGGAATTCCTAATTATGCTGAGGAATTATTTTTGTTTTCACACATGAATGGCACTGTTATGACAGCTGTACTAACACAGAACCACGTTGGGATACAAGCCCCTTGCATATTACAGTGGGATTCTAGACCCAGTAATGAGGAGTAATTTTCCTTGTGAACAATCTTTGGCAGCCGTGGCATTCTCCATTGAGAAGGCTGCCAGCATAGTAATATGGTGTTCCATGACATTATTTGTTGAACATGCTTTGTTTGCCATTTTGGAAAAGCCTACCGGCACGTTGACTTCTCAAAGGGCTTCTGCCTATGAGGTAGTCATATCTAATAAAGTGATTAAAATAGTTTGATGCAGAAAATTGAATCCTGCCATGTTTGTAGCAGAACTACTGGCAGAGGACGAACATGCACATGATTGCTCGATCTATGAGGAATTCAATGATGAACTCCCGAGGGTGGAGGAAAATGTGTTGGCAGCTGGGGAGATTCTCTTTATCGACGGTTCTTCTAGAATTGATCAAAATGATGGACAACGATATACAGGTGCCACTGTGGGGGAGCACATGGCCAATGGAGAGTTTGATGTATTGATAAGTGCACAGGTACCGTCTCACTTTTCAGCAGAGGCTGCAGAATTAGCAGCACTGATTGTCGCGCTTCAGAATCCTGCAGACCAGGAAGTAACAGTATACAATGACTCCGCCTTTGTGACATCGACAGCACATGCAGGGCTATCATGTTGGAAAAGGAGGGGCTACCTCCGAGCGGACGGCACTCCAGTGCAGCACGCAACCTTATTGGACAGACTTATTAACGCACTATAACTCCTATTAGCCATCGCTGTCATTAAGTGTGCAGCACACACTAAAAGGGCAGACTTTATTTTACATGGAAATCAAAAGGCAGATGAGGAAGCAAAACGAGTTGCATGTTCAGAAAATATTATGGAGTTCAACACGCAGGATGTGAATGAAAGCATGGTGGTGATGATGAGTGTATCTGATTGTTATAATGACCTATCTAGGACTCAACTTGTAGAGATCCAAGGGGAAGCACCTCAGGATGAGAAAGACCTGTGGACACGCAGGGGATGTTCTTTGAACCCTTCCGAAGCATTGTGGTGGCAAGATAGCATTGGTAAATCGTGATTTCTGTAGCCTTATTAAGGGTGGTGTTAGAACAGCTACACTACCCAGCACACGTTACTAGAGAGAACCTCACCACAGCAATTGTGGAGGAATGGTTTGTTCCAAATTTGGTAGAAAACGTTGTATTTTATGTAGTCAACTGTATCTTATGTCAAATATTTACTGCTGGGCACACACTACACACAGTTAGAGGAGTTATTCCGAGACCTAATGGTCCCTTTCAACATTTGCATATCAACTATGTCGACATGCTGCAAGTATTCCATGGATACAGATATATGATTGTAGTGGTATGTCCCTTTTCAAGGTGGATTGAGACTGGCCCATGTACACACCCAGACTCCACCTGTGCAGCAAAAGTTTTAGTACAAGAAGTGTTTCCTAGATGGGGAATATGTGAAGTGTTAAGATCAGATAATGGCCTTCATTTTGTTAATAAAGTCTTTGAACAGATAAGCTTGTCGCTTAGTATAAAGCACAGGTTTTCATCGGCTTATCACCTGAAAGCAAACAGGATCTGTGAGAGACTCAACAGCTTGCTTAAAGAAAGAATAGCCACATTGAAGCTTACCTTGAAGAAAGGATGGTTGCATACCACTGGCATTGTATGCGTTGAGAAATCAACCAGGTTCAGACCACCATCTTACCCCCATGAAATAGTGACAGGGAGACAAATGAGGACACCTCTCACACCTACGCCTAGAACTAGAAGTGATGCCCAGAAAACAGCAGAATTGTTAGGAAAAGAGTTACATGATTACTTAACATGCATGACCTCAAGTATCTCTGTCATTTCAGATCAGCTCAAGCGAAAGGGGTGTGGGGCTACTCAGAACACAGAAGGAGATGTTACAGCAACTGGAGTTAAAGAACTATGTCTTCCCAAGCTTTTCCCCAGTGATCAGGTGTTGATCAGGAACTTTTCAAGAAGGTGGCATGAGCCGCGCTTCAACGGCCCATTCGTAGTGGAAGACGTGACACCGTCTGCAGTTACAAGGCAGATGCGCTTGGATATTTCTCGGAGATGTGAAAATCTAAACTCGAGAACCCCCTTCATCCCCACCCCCGTCAGAAGCAAGCATCGGGGAAGAACCACAGCACGTGCAGACTAGGTCTATGACAAGGAAGAAGGACGCAGAAGCTGTCGAATAAACATACAAAGAGTATATTGGACTGTAGCTTATTCCGGGACACACTTTTCAGTTACTAAAAAAGGAGTTAAGGGCAGCTATTTGTTTCTGAGACACAGGAGTTTGTTGACATTGGACTGAGACACATTTAAGTCTTGATCAAGAAGGAGAGCATGCCAGATTTGGAGTTCCTTTTCGACGACTGGAAGAAGGAACAGTTCCCAGATTCCTCTGTCACTGAATTTCTTTTCAGAGGTGCCCATGGTAGTGCCTAATGACAAAGTTTCACGGATCGTTCTTGCAGTTTTTTGTACATTTTGCGCCATTACCCTGGGCTTGTGGGAGAACTACTAGTGTTCATCTGTTCCTGCAAGATACTATGTCTGGTCTGATTATGTGAAGATTGCTCGCAGTTATAGTAGAGCAAGTTCTTCACTTTTCTGAGTACAGTGGGGAAAACACAAATGCCCCTATCGGATGATAATGCGCAAAGACTTGTCTGCTTGGTGTTCTATTATCTGATTGAGGAGTGCCCACATCTTGTTGGGAGACAAACTGATGTCTGCACGTTCCTGAGGGATCCAAGGAATAATGCAGCACTTAATGAAATGCTGAGAGGGTTTATGGTAATTCCATCTAATTTTTACCATCGAATGACCATTCCATCTAAAAAAATGCATAAAAAAATGATTACCAACGAATGCATGTTTTTTCCTTTTTTTTAAATAGGGGGGTCACCCCAAACCCCTGTTTTTTACCCTTTAAACCCCATTATAAATAACACTAAACCCTTTACCTTGAAAAAACATGCATTCGATGTAAGGACGATTCGTTAACTTCATTGGGAACTTTTGTTAATTGTAGTATCTGATACAATTTGGAGCCAAACAGAGCAAGTATTCCTGTGTATGCTCCTATGCAGGAGGAGGGTACAGATGTGGCAACTACTAAGCAACCGAGACCCTATGTAATCATCACTATTCCAGAAGGTGGTGTAAAGTTGCCTGGTGCTATGACAAATGTCATCAGACATCTTTCCTTAGAAAAGAGTGTTATAGAAATTGTCCTCGAGCATCAGAAAGAGGCAGAAAGGAGAGACAAAGGAAGAGATTGTCCAGGAGTGAACCTACACAGGTAGCACATGTAAAAACACCCAGTCCACTGACAAATGTTTCTATGATTGGTCCAATAAGAAGAAACTATGCTGACATATTGTATGAGATGACTATAGAAGTCCATAAGAAAAGAACGAGACCTAAGAGAAGTGCTAGGGAGGATGATCATGAGTTAAATGATTACCTGGCTAGCACAGCACACTTGGGGAATAACATATGGTATCAGCATATGAAAAAAGTGGGAAGAAGGACCTCAGAGGAGGAATGCTTTTGATGTGCCCTTCTACCTTATAGTATGGGGAAGTCTAAAATATTCATAGCTATTGAAATAGATGTCCTGACTGCACACTGTATATCACACCTCGCATTCTTGCGCACAAGAGGCCAGTTCATGGGTCGAACAGCCTACCTCAAATGGGCAACTGAATGGACAGATCCAGACGAAGACAACTATGTCCAAGATACAAAGACAAGGCTAAGAACTCACACCAAGAATCACGTGAGCAGATACGAAAAGCCTGGAGTGAAAGGGGCTGGAATCATATGGGAAGTAAACAAAAGACTGGAAAGTCCAGGGAAATCTGCAGAAGACATTCGTAGATGGAATAACAGAGGCCAGATGCAGATTGCGGGATCAGTGTTATCACCAGATCGTTGGGAAGAAGGTGTGGTACTCTGCAGAGACTGGGTAATAATGGGTCACTACCAGCCAACTATTCAGAATGCACAAATGTTGTATAAACCTTTATGGTTGAAACTTGCTAAACTACTGACCAGGGTCAAAGATAGAGGAGGGCCCTTGCAGATAGTACCTTTGGAGAATGCAAAGCTGTGCTTCAGAAACAATGGCACAAGAAAAGGTGGAGAGAACCAGAACTGTGGTTGAACCTTTGATATACCAGGAATGAAACTTGAGACAGCAGTGATCATGGATCACTATTGGACTTGTGGATCCAGAGCGTATATGAAGCTACCAAGGGATTGGGGAGGACGATGCTCACTAGTGAATGTCCATGTTCCAGCATTGGTGAATCCAAAAAGTGACTTAAGTCTTGACAGTTTCCCGAAAGCAGAGGCTCATCTGAGGAAGAAGAGATCTGTGGAGCTGATTAATCGAATGAAGATGGAGAACTATTTCTCAGCCAAGTCAATCGAAGCTTTTGACTCCATCTTGTATGAACACAGAGTGTTTAGCCAGACTTCTTCGGTATTCAAGATGGTCTTCATGCTGAGAATCCAGGTTGGAGCAAATACCAAATGGCTGTAGATTACCAGATGGGAATTGCTGCAGACGATCAACACTACCATAAAGGGATTCAATGATATCAGAGAAGAGAGGAGAGCCATACGATGGATGACTCTTCAGAATAGATACATCCTAGACATGATCACAGCTATGGATGGAGGTGTTTGTGCAAAAATCAGGGGAATCATGTTGCACGTTAATACCGTGTCATGATGACGAGTATGGCACCTTGACAGAGGCCATAGAGATGCTGACAAAACTACACTTCCAGATGACAGACGAAGTGGAAGACATTGCTGATGACAGCTGGTTTAGTTCTCTTTTTTCTTGGGTTCCACAATGGATGGCTGTTAGACTCACCACTGTGCAGACTGGCCGGGGCGTTGGCTCAGGATCAGACAGAGCGTCTCTTTGGGTCCAAATACTTCAGTCACTGCTGGTGTAATTCCCAAAGAGGAATAACAGACCAGACCCTCTCTCACTGAGGGAGCTCTTTCTGGCAATGGACCCTCCTGCTGTTTGATGATAACAGCATGGACGGTAAATTACCCAAAAGAGCGGGGTTACCCACACCGCTTTCACCAAGCTGTAAAGGAAGAACAAAAAGGTTAGAGTGGAGTGGATAATAAGTAGGTAAATTTCAGGTCTATATCTAAGATCAAATACCTGTAAGGCAGTTGACTTTTGATTGGTAGTACCTAGGAGCAGAGGGAGAGTTATGAGCTAAGGCCAGAGAAGAGATAAATGGGCAGGACAGTAAAAGTATATTTCAGGCTTACTCTCTGCAAAGTAATCAGACTCCTAACGATGGAAACAACGGTAGGATAAAATAATAAAAAGGGAATGTTGGTACAGGGAACACCCCGAACGGAACGTGGGCCGCCACTAGTGCCGGGTTGGTGCAATTCACAGCAGAGCGTTCAGTATTTGCACTAAGAGGTCCCTTTAGTTGAGTGATGTTTTCAATAAGTCCTGTTAGTAGGAGGTAGATAGTCTTATGGTGTTTGAGGATTTAGAAGACAGAGGCACTACTAAGAAGCAAACAACCCCAGCAGGGAGAAAAGATGTTCCCGTTTTACCAGTGGAGGAACTGCAATCTTTCTTTACTGGTTAATGTCCTGCGGGAGATTGCAGATGAAGCACGTTTTGGACAGCGCTTGGTTCTTGAGTCGCGTGTAGAATGGTACACACTGCTTTGAGATAAGGTCTCTTCGTTTTCAGCAGCACTCGAGATTCGAGTTCCGGGACAATCAGTATCCCGTCAACGCAGTCTGAAGTTGGGATTCGTGCTGGGTGAGGGAGACAAGGAACCGAAGTTGCGAGGAGCTTTGGATTGGAGTAGGCGGGGTCTGGGACGGTCTGGGTCGGTAACCAGCAGATCAAACCAATGTACAGGGATAAACAGAAGAATAGTCGGGAATGGATAGCAAGGTTGGTACAGGTAAGAGTTTGGCAGTAAGTGGTTTGAAATAACAATGCTAATCAGAAGCGCCGACACCGACACTGCAAATGGTTTTATGGACGCTGGGACGTGAGTCAATGGGGCGTGTCAAGTGTCCTGCTGGCAACGTGGATGTCAGCTGTCCACGCATACGAACCTGTGGCAACAATCTTTGCTTCCCTAGCAACCGCCAATGTTGCCAGAAAGGCTCCGCTCGCCTTAAACTACAGTCCCTAACACGGGGGGAAAGCAGCCAGTGCAAGGTGGATCGCAGCATGGGTGTGACAGCATCTGCCCCCAAAGATAGCGGCAACCCCCTAGAGGCATGGAAGGAACAAAGGAGAACAGGTGAATGGATGTGATCAAAAGGTTCCCAGGTGCGGTCCTTAGGGCCGTAGCCCTTCCAATCCACAAGATAGTACAAAATACCCCTGGATATTTTCACATCAAGGATGCGCGCCACCTCAAACTCATCTTCACCCTCCACAGGGAGAGGGTCAGGATGAACAGGCAAACGAGAGCCCACAGGACATGGCTTCAAAAGAGAAACATGAAAAACCGTGTGAACTCTCAATCTGGGGGGCAAGGATAAATGCAAGGCCGCAGGATTAACCACCTTGACCACCTTGTAAGGACCCACAAAGCGAGGCAACAGTTTCTTGCACCCAGGAATACGCAGATGACGCGTAGAGAGCCATACCTTCGAACCCACACAGTACGAATGCACCGAAGAGCGGGGGGCATCAGCATACTTCTTAGCTCGCACCTGGGCTTGAAGAAGGTCGGAGCGCACATCCCACCGAAGCTGATCCATATCACGAACACAAGCATCACCGGCAGGGTTGTCAACCGGCAAGGTAGGGTCCAAAGGCAACGAACGCGGGTGAAACCCGTAAAGAGCGTGAAAAGGTGAAGATTTAGTGGCCGAGTGCAAAGAGTTGTTATACGCAAACTCAGCATGCGGTAATGCCTGTAACCATGATTTTTGGAACTGGAGGCACAAGCAACGTAAGTATTGTTCCATTGTGGAATTGGTACGCTCCGTTTGCCCGTCAGTCTGAGGATGATAAGATGAAGAGAAATGATCATCGATAAGAAAAGCCGCCGTCAAAGCCCTCCAAAATTGGGAGGTAAATTGGGACCCCCTATCAGTAATAATGATGGAAGGGAGACCAAACCTCCGGAAGACGTGGGCCAAGAACAGAACGGCCAGGGCAGGTGCGGTAGATATGCCGGCACATGGTATAAAGATAGGATATTTGGTAAAATAATTGACCACAACCAAGATAGTGTCGAAACCCTTGAGTTTGGGTAATTCTACCACAAAATCCATCAAAATCATCTGCCAAGAGATAAAGTAAGAGACCCATTGGTTTGGATTTGGATTTGAAAGACTTACATTGAGCACAAATTGCGCAATTGGCCAAATGATCGATAACATCTATAGACACAGAAGGCCACCAAGACCAGCGTTTCAAAGATTCAATCATTTTTTGCTGTCCAGGGTGGGCAGCATTAATGGAATCATGAGCCCATTGCACAGCCAGGAGATGAGCAGGGCCCGGCGGAATAAACATTCTTCCTTGGATAAAGGGCAGGCCATTCCAGAGGTCCAAATTTAGTTCCGTGATTTCAGTAGGGTTCGAAGATACCCATTCCTTCAGAAGAGTGTGTAGTGAGAACTGGATTGAACAACCACAAACCACATTGTTATGCAACACCGATATCGGCTCAGTACAAGTGGGGGGTTGATCCATCTGTAGACGGGAAAGAGCATCCGCCGAGGCTTGCATGCGGGCTGGTCTATAAGTGATGGTAAAAACGGAACTGGGAAAAAAAATAAATGCCAGTGGGCTTGGCGAGCAGTAAGACACTTCATAGACCAAAAGGCCAAAAGGCTCCGGTGATCGGAGTAAACAGTGACACTATGCTTAGCTTCCAAAAGATGGTGTCTCCATTCGACGAAGGCTTCCTTTATTGCCCGCAATTCCCTCTCAGTTATGCCATAATTCCTCTCAGAGACCGTAAGTTTCTGAGAGAAGTAAGCGACAGGATGCACGTCCCCTGAATCCGAACAGACTTGAGACAAAACTGCCACAATATCGAAGCCGGAAGCGCCTGCCTCAACATAGAAAGGACGTTCGGGATCAGGGTGCTGTACTACTGGCGCTGTGGTGAAGGCAGCCTTGAGTTGTTCAAAAGCCTTTTGGGCTTCCTGAGACCATATGAATTGCTGTTTGGCACTTGTCAAAGCAGTGAGTGGTGCTGCCAATGAGGAAAAGCCATGAATAAAGCGCCTATAAAAGTTCACAAATCATAAAAAGGATTGCAGGGCTTTGACCGACTTAGGGGCCGGCCAGTCCAGAACTGCCTTTACTTTAGATGAACACATTCTTATACCGTCAGTGAGGTTGAACCCAAGGGACGTGGCATGAAACACACATTTTTCTGCCTTTACATACAACTGATGATTCCGGAGACGTTGGAGTACTGTAGCTACATGTTGAAGGTGTTCCACTCGTGAAGACGAGTAGATCAGAATATCGTCCAAATAAATGACCACGTATTGATCCATGATATCACGGAATACGTCATTCATGAATGCCTGGAAAATGTAGCCGGGGCATTACAAAGGCCAAAGGCATTACCAAATACTCAAAGATTCCAAACCACTTTTTGAATGCGGTTTTCCATTCATCCCTACTCCTCATACGTACCAAATTGTATGCCCCACGGAGGTCTTATTTAGTAAATAGCTTGGATTTCCGAAATTGATCGAGCAGGACCGAGATCAATGGTAGGGGATATTGATTCTTCACAGTTACTGCATTAAGGGCTCGGTAATCAACACAGGGCCGAAGGTCACCCTCCTTTTTGAGCTCAAACAAAATGGGTAAAGCAGCAGGAGATGTAGAGGGTCGGATGAAGCCCATGGACAAGGCTTTGTCCAGATACTCTTTAAGCGCAGCATCCTCTTTGAGAGATAACGAGTACACCCTGTCTGAGGATATCTTAGCTTCTGGAATCAATTCAATAGGACAATCATAGTCTCTATGGGGTGGTAGGGTTTCTGCCATCTTTTTATCAAAGACATCAGAGAATGACAAATATTCCGTGGGAATAATGGCACTAGGTTCCGTCAAAATGGCCCCTACAGAGGGTGTAACAGAGGCCAAAGCATGACCTGGGGTGGATGTCAAGACACCATTAGTGGTCAGACACTGGCTGTTACAGAGCGGGGAAGGAAACTGAACAGTACCCAAAGCCCAATCAATCATTGGGTTATGGAGCTGCAAGCACGGAATCCCCAATATGATCTTGTAGGCAGGAGCCTTGATGACATCAAAAGTGATTTCCTCAGTGTGCCCATCCGTAGTACACATCTTGAGTGGTACCGTGTCTGAATTACTAAACCCAAGATAAGTGCGGAACCATCTACTGCACTAACCGTTTCGGGTTGAGGTTTGTTGAGTAGCGCCACCCCACAGGAATACGCAAACTCGTGATCGATATAATTGCCAGTGGCACCCGAGTCAATAATGGCTGAAGCAGATAAAGTTACCCGCGAGGGTGTAGAAGAAGTGGCTGGGAGACTGAGCAAAGAATGTGGGATGGCTATAATGGAGTCCAAAACAGTATTTACCGACAAAGGGACTCTTTCTATTGCCAGGAATTGGCGTTTCCCGTCTTCTTTTTGTGGTCTCTTATTGCAGTTGGGTAACAAATGATCTGAGGACCCACAATACATGCAGAGATTATTTTTTCTGCGGTATTCCCTTTGAGCGGGGGTAAGTGGTCCTTTAAGAATGGAGGAGCAAACAACCCCAGGAGGGAGAAAAGACGTTCCCGTCTTACCGGTGGAGGAACTGCAATCTTTCTTCACTGGTTAATGTCCTGCGGGAGATTGCAGATGAATCACGTTTTGGACAGCGTTTGGTTCTTGAGTGGCGTGAAGAATGGTACACGCTGCTTTGAGATAAGGTCTCTTTGTTTTCGGCAGCACTCGAGATTCGAGTTCCGGGACAATCAGTATCCTATCCGTGCAGCCTGAAGTCGGGATTCGTGCTGGGCGAGGGAGACAAGGAACTGAAGTTGCGAGGAGCTTCGGATTGGAGTAGGCGGGGTCTGGGACGGTCTGGGTCGGTAACCAGCTGATCAAACCAATGTACAGGGATAAACAGAAGAATAGTCGGGAATGGATAGCAAGGTCGGTATAGGTAAGAGTTTGGCAGTAAATGGTTTGAAATAACAACGCTAATCAGAAGCGCCGACACTGACACTGTAAATGGTTTTATGGACGCTGGGATGCGAGTTAATGGGGCGTGTCAAGCATCCTGATGGCAACGTGGATGTCAGCTGACCACGCATACGAACCTGTGGCAACAATCTTCGCTTCCCTAGAAACCACCAACGTTGCCAGAAAGGCGCCGCTCGGGCAGATTACAGTCCCTAACACGGGGGGAAAGCAGCCGGTGCAAGGTGGATCGCACCATGGATGTGACAATGGAGCTCTGATCGTGTTGGTGTTGCTTGGATTTTGTGTGATCAGAATAATAATCACACAATGCAGGAAGACAGCAAAGAAAGACATAGGGATGAAAATCATGATCGATGTTGAATCAGGATGGAAGGCCAGAGACTATACAGATGAAGAAATCAGAGATTTTGCGAAGACCAGCATCCATGCACCTGAGGGAACCAAGTTCCTGTATCCAAAGATCCATAAAAGGTATGTGGGAAAGTGGATCTATTGCAGCCCAAGTGGACAGTGCATACCTATGACTTGGAACAAGGATGAGCATGTGAAATCGGCTGGATGCCTGAAGGGAGTCATAAAGATATGGATCCCAAAGAAGCATTTCTTCAGACAAGGATGTCTAGATGTGAAGGATGATGGGAGAGTGGTCGATGAATCACCCAGAGGGGGGAGTGTAGAGAAGGAGCTTAGTACCCCCACCTCAACCACTTCACCCATATTGCCTATATGTTGGGAACCAGAGTGTGAGACACGAGCAAAGCCATTGAACATACAGATACGAAGGAGAATCCTGGAAGCAAGGTTCCCATTGAGAAAACGATACCTGCATATGAGACAGGCAGCTAAGCACTCCCCACAAAAAATGGCTACTATGAACGTCACTAAATACACAACGTTCCATTTGCTACACAAAATATAGGACCCTTAATTATGCTGTCCTCTACAATTGGTTGGCTTCTAACCCCCTCAGTACTTTTCCACCTACGTCTAGCAGCATGCAGACTGAACATCCAGGTGCAGGTGGGCTCGTTTTAACACTAGCTTCCCACCAATTAATATATCAATCCATCATCACCTCAATGGTCCAATGTCAATTAGTGCTTTGAAGTTTGGCCTTGAGTTTGTACTGTGCTCTGAGAATTTTTAAGGAGTGTAGGCACAGCCTGCCCTCGTGCGTAGGTGTGACCACCTTGATCATCCAACTTCCTTCTTCCACGTGACTGGACACCATGAAATCGAGCCTTTTCATGTATTTAATATTATTTTCTAATAGTCCTCTGAGGTCTTTTGTTTTGCTCAAGCTTTCTGAACAGGAGTCTCTGTTTTTCACACAATTTGTATCCACTGTCAGCCAATTCCAGTTCTGATAAGACCTTGGCTTCTTGGCTCACCCAACTCCTTCTGCTGAGATTCACTTGTAATTCAATTAACTTCTTTTAACTGTGACACCCTGAAATGGGGCCTTCTTGTTAACGTTCAGCACTGCTTATAATGCGTAGTGGAAACATCCATCTTTTACTCGGTCATATGCATCTATATATATATTGGCGCTTGCCGCAATCTACTCACTATAAGCTCAAGGCTATCTTTTAAGATTCCTTTGCTGCTTGCGTTTCTGTTGCATCTGTACACGTTTAAACTAGCTTAATATCTTCATTTGTTTCTGAGGCATAAGCTTCTTCACCTTGATTCCAAGATGGTACTTATCCTCGATACTTTCTTGATGCCTTATAGAATATATGCATTCTCTGGTCTCTGCGTCTCTTCTACGGGCGTCAGTTCAGCTTAGTTGTTATGTAACCATTCATCTTTGCCCTTCATCTACTCTTCTTCTTCAGGAATCTCATTTAAATGGTCATCATATTGTCTCGTATGCAGGTACGGTTTTTGCAATGGGTACCTTCCCTCCCAGATCTTCTTAGGTATAGGTACTCTTATTGGCACTTCACAGAGTCCACGCTCTGCTCTTTGCTGGTTCAATTATTCCGCATTCGTCACATACTTTGGTTCCCGCTCTATAGTTAATATAGGCGGGCGCAGATGGAGGGGGGTACTTGGCTCCTCCTCTACAGATGTTTGAGTAACTTCTGCATCACCATTCATCTCAAGGGTATTGCTACCTCGTCTTAAAGGACTGGAGTCTCCCAGTTCAGTATAAGCTCCAGAGTTTGACTTCGGGCACTGGGAAATTGATATATGAATTCGAAAAATGACAGGAGGAAACACGTTAGCCAGAGGGTACATAAAAGGTTTCCTGGCAGCTATTCTTGGGGAAAGGGCAGATGACGAATAGAGGAGAGCAGGATATTCAAGGGTGACAGCACAAAACACAGAGCAGGACGGAGCACCGTTTAATAATTGTAGAGGAGACGTGTGGCAGGCTCTAAGGGTACAGTACCACGGTACATCAGATGTGGGTGCAATTATTAAACGTAAAATGAAGGAAGATGAGGACCCTATTGCTTACATTCAGGAGAAATGTCAACTTGAAACCCGCGAGCAGTGGGAAATGACAGTGGCATTAGTTTACCACATTTTATGCCAGGGGTTACCTGAGCCAGTGCAGAGACAGATGAAGAAACAAATTGGATGGAAGTGAAGCCTTGGGCTGAGATACAGTTGACACCATTGTCGGTTATTACAAGAGAAAAATAAGAAGAAAGATGAGACTAGGAAAATTGAGGAAGCCAAGTTAGTTCAGAAGAAATTGTCTACATTGGCCATAGAAGGGGCAGTATTGACAAGTGGAGAAGGACTGGGAATGCAGGAAGCAATGGGTGCATTGCAGGTGAGTAATCAGTGCCCGATGGATCAAGGTGGATATGGGTTTGTGCGACGAGGAAGAGGTATGGGCTATAGAGGAAGTGGGGGTGTATTCCAAAATAATCAAGGTGGGTTTCAGAATACACAGAATAATAATCAGAGCACCCAGGGAGGATATAACCAAGGGGGACTTGTCAGATAGCCCCCCAGTTTGTTGGACTTGTGGGATGACAGGGCACAACTGCACGCGTATGTGGGAGCTAAGGGAATATACAGAATGGCATATTTTGAAGAGGGAGGACATCTTATCCTCCACCGGATAGCACACAAACTGGGCAAGTGTTCGCCCAAGATCACACATTTTATCAGAAGCAAGCGCGCAAGCACAGCAAGTACAGCAACAAGAACCAGTGCAAATAAATCCACCACAAGGGCAGTTGCAATAAGCCCCTATGCAGACACAGCAGTATGCAAACACAGCAGTGTGCAGACACAGCAGTGTGCAAACACAGGACAAGTTCTGAAAGCCAGAATAGGAGGTGTCACTGTGGTAGGTGGATAGGGATAGGGATGAGCCTGCACCCACAATAGGACAACTCACAGGGTGACCAGATGTGTTCAGTACTATCTGTGACACCAGACCCCCAAAAGGGACCAAGAGTCAATGTGACAAAAGGGGGAGAATAATGTTCTTTTGTAGTAGACACAGGAGCAACTTGTTTGTGTACACGAGAGGGAAAATATCCAATGTCAGGAATTGCCATGAATGCTCAGGTTTTCTCTGGAGCTACAAGTCGATTTTCTTTTAGCAATGAATTAACAGTCTCTATAGGAGAGTGTGACATGTATGTTCCTTTGTTATAGTCATGATAGACACCGGTTAACATTTTGGGAAGAGATTTAATGTCAAAACTTAACATGGCAATTTCATTTACTGATCAAGGAATAGTGTACTCCACTCCAGGAATACACTATTTAAACGTGGGTGAATTAATATTGGCGTTAACAGGGCAAGTGGCTCTGCGAGGTGTTCCAGTAGATCCAGACATTTTTCTGTATGGAGTGAGCATTCTATTGACATGGCTACCTGGCTTAGTGGGAAAAATAGTGAGGATACCTGATGAGTTTTTGTTTAAACCACGAATACCAATGGATGAAGAGGGGGTACAGATATCCCTATAGAATTGGAAGTAGCCATAGTACGAAGGGAAATGGCAATGCTTAAAGGAGTAGATGATGAGGGTAGACCATGGAGGACAGTAATAGCTCTCGAGGAAGGGTACAGATTGACTGACATAAATGATGATGACATGTTCAGGGAAGACCGAACTGATAATAAAGTGGTATTCTTCATGAGCATCACACACTGGATAAGGATAGAAAAGGGGGAGGCCCCACAGTGAATGGCAACAATGCTGCAGCATCAAACATTTTTCCAGGAAGACTTGGAGAAGGTGCTGAGTGTCCTTTGGACCACAAGCTCTTATGACGTAGGTTTATTAAAGGGAATAGGGGAGGTCAAAATAAAGCTTAAGCCAGGAGCGATTTTCCCTCAAGCAAAACAATACCCCATGTCTCGAGAGGCTGAGAGTATATTTCAGACCATTTCGGCATTGAAGAATCAAGGGATTCTGGTGCCATTAGAATTATTGTTAATGCAGCGGTATATCCGATCAAAAAGTCTAAAAATGGGTCATGGAGGTTTATACAAGATATGAGGCCGATTAACCAGATTGTAGATGCAGAGTTTCCTTTAGTTCCTAGTCCGGCAATGATACTATGTAGTATCCCGGTGGAAGCTCCATATTTCACAGTGATTGATTTGAAAAATGTGTTTTTCTCAATCTCGTTGCACAAGGACTCACAAGACTTGATGTCATTTATGTTCCGCCAAACTCGACTGAAACATACTCATTTGCCCCAGAGGTACTGTGAGTCCCCATCAATCTTTAAAAGAGTCCTACAGATGGATTTAGGCAATATTGATCTTAAGAGTGCAGTGAAACAATACGTCGATGACATTTTAATTTGCAGCACCAAGATTCTATTCAGGTGATGACTATTCTAGCAGACAAGGGATATAAGGTAGACAAGAAGAAGTTACAATATTGCCAAGAAGAGGTGTTATAAATAGGGCAGTTGATTTCACATGAAGGAAAGAAGGTGACACCTGAGAGAGCTGAGACAATTATGAAAACCTCAAAGCCAAATACAGTGAAACAGATGCATCAGTTTCTGGGATTATGCAACTATGTTAGAGCATGGCTGTTTGATTACAGTTCATAGACAAGACCCCTTTTGCAAGCTTTAAAGAAAGCACAGGTGAATAAAGTAAAAATAGAATGGACTGCAGAAATGGAGGAAGGGTTTGAGGAGCTGAAAAAAGCAATTTGTACAGCCGCTGTGTTAGGAATTCTCAATTATGCTGAGGAATCTTATTTTTTTTCACACACACAAATGGAACAGTCATGACAGCAGTGCTTTCGCAGAGAACTACATTGGGGTACAAGCCTTTAGTGTATTACAGTGGGATTTTAGACCCAGTTATGAGAGGACACTCTCCTTGCAAATAGTCATTGGCAGTTGCCGTGTTCGCGATCGAGACGTCCACAAGTATTGTCATAGGCTGCTCTATGACCCTCGTCGTGGAGCATGCTCTATCTGCCATTTTAGAGAAACCCAAAGGCACATTGACATCCCAAAGAGCTTCATCCTATGGGGTAATGATTTCTAATCCAATGGCCAATAGAAGAAGGCGATCATGTGCATGACTGTGCTAATTATGTTGAATTTTATGATGATACACCCCGAGTAAAGGAGAATGCTTTGGTGGGGGGGAATTCTCTTTATTGGGGGTTCTTCCAAAATGTATGCCAGAATACGTGCAAGAGGTGCAGAGAGTGAATGGTGGATGTTTGAAGTCATGGACTAAGTATGCCAAACTGCTTACGTGGGTAGAAGATGAATCAGGTCCAATGGTTGTGATCCCATTGGCGAGTGTAACACTGTGCTTCAGAAGACATGGAAAGAAGCATGTGGGATATAACAAAGACTGCAAAACTACATTTGACGTTTCCAGAATTTGTGCAGGGACAGCTGTTCTCCTGGATCGATATTGGGCTTGTGGGCCTAGAACCTACATGAAGCTGCCCAAGGATTGGGGAGGAACTTGCTCATTGGTGCTTATCCATGTTCCAGCATTAGTGATTCCTCAGAGTGACCTGAACATTGGAGAATTTCCAAAAGTAGATGCTCATTTGAGAAAAAGAAGATCACTTGAATTTCTCAATCGAACCAGAAGAGGAAATGAACTCTCTGCCAAATCAATAGAAGCATTTGATTCCATTCCTCATGAACACAGGTTGTTCAGCAATACTGATTCAATATTTATGACTATATTCATGCCTAGGATCCAGATGATGGCCAATGCAAAGTGGTTTCAGATTACGAGATGGGAGCTTCTGCAGACAATCAACACCACCACCATAAAGGGATTGAATTCTATCAAGGAAGAGCTTGGGCCATACGACTAATGACTCTGCAGAACACATATGTTCTTTACATGATCACAGCGATGGAAGGAGGAGTTTGTGCCAAAATCAGGCCTTCAAGTTGCCTTCTTACGATGACGAGAATGGGACCTTGACAGAGGCCATAACGTTGCTAACGAACCTGCATAACAAGATGGAAGACGAGACAGAGGACATTATAGATGACAGTTGGTGTGTGTACATATTTTCATGGATTCCCCAGTGGATGGCAACATCTTCAAGTTTCTTGGACTAATATTGGTGATGGTGATATTTGGATTCTGTGTAATCAGGATAATAATTGCTCAATGCAAGAAGACGGCAAAGAAAGCAGTAGGAATGAAGATTGTGATTAATGTCGAAACAAGGTTTAGACCCAAGGGAATTGACTGATGAAGATGTCCGAAAATACATAGAGGCCAGCATTGTAGCACCTGAAGGAATGAAGTTCCTGTATCCAAAGAATCATAATAAGTACGCAGGGCGATGGGTCTATTGTAATCCGAATGGACAGTGAAACTACATGACCTGGAGTGTGGATGAACATGTTAAATCAGCCGGCACCCTGAGTGGGGTGATGAAGATCTAGACTCCGAAGAAGCACTTCTTCAAGTGAAACTATCAAGATGTGGTGACCATTGAAGAGGTGGTCGAGGACTCCACCAGGGGGGGGGGTGTAGAGGAGCAGTTACATGCCTCTGCAGGAAATCCTACCCCCCTACCTTCTGTATGTTGGAAGCATGGCATTGTGCCATGCTTGACACCAGCACTTGGGACCATACCACAGCAAATATTTGAATGAAGGTACCCACTAAAAAAGCCATATCAAATGTATCCCGGAAGAGACGACAATCTGAGGGAGGAACTCCCTGAAGGAATATGAAAAGAAGCAAAAGGAGAGCTGGTGACATCACGAAAGATGAGCGTGATGCCCTGAAGATACTGACTGAAGAGAATGCATGGATCATAGAGAAACTGATGACAAAGTTAAGAACTTTCATATGCGAAAAGAAGATTGCACATGTACGAAGCACTGCAGAAAATGCTAGCTGTTCAATAACTGTACAGATGCTGTAACGCAAGTAGATTAAGTAATCTTAACAGCTGGCTATATCTAGTGAATAGACTGCAGGCAATGCCGCCATTGTATAGAAACTGGACATCAGTGTTATGAATTTAGTAAGCCCAAACCCATGGAGAGGAATAAGTTGAGATTGTGGAAATGAATGGCGAGGCTCTCTGGCCTGGTGTCAAATCTGAGGCAGCCAAGGCCAGTTATCTATTCTTGAAGGCGGTGAACATGAGAATCTGAATACTCCCTTGTTAATGTGCAAAGAAAGAACACCAAGCGTGCCAAGTTTTATTCATTTAAGATATTTAAATGCTGCAAAATGCACCAATTTGAGGTCTCCTGTCTCGTGAGCCAAGGATGGAAATATAGTTGAGCGTGGAGTTCTAGAACAATGATAGTGCATGCTCGCACTCACTTATGTTTCCAGAGACATGAATACTTTGCAAGGCCAAGTTCAAAGACAATCTTCATGGCAGAAGGCACGGGTGATGAGAGATGATGGGCTAATTGGGTGGGGAGGTAAAGTCAAGTCCACCTCCTCGCACCTGGGTCTAAGCTTGCGTGCTGCTAAGTGGACCGAATGTTCCAGACATGGCACGAGCATGCCAACCAATTATAGAGGGCAGTATAATGGAGGGCCTTATAGTTTGAGAGCCAATGATATATCGTGTACTAGTGTTAAAGATGACATATTTTAGAGGTACACATAAGTTGTCCACCTGACAGCAGACATCCAATCACAATCCCACCCCGTATAGGAAGTATACTTAGAAATTCCCCTTGAATCTATCACAATCCCTCATAGGTTTTTGGTCATTTGCCACATAGTATGACGTCACGTCTGATATATTTTTTGTATAAAATGATGTTTTTTATGAGAAATGTATTGAGAGCTCGAGCAAACATCAGTTGATGTCCTTTGTAACTCCCTGTTTCAGATCATTGTTAATAAAACAGCACCTTTGCCATCTTCCTGCATTGGTTCGATTATTTGGTGTCAGAGTTATCCCTTGCACTGCATGCACGATACCCAAAGGGCCATATGCACACTTATATTTAGCATGCAAGTATTTTATCATATGTCATACTGTTTTGACAAGAAGCCTGCTTGAGGCCACGGCATAAGTGTTTTATTAGTCATGCCCTTCCCCCACTCCACATGATACTGCCTTATTTTGGATGTATATTGTGGCAGTCACCTACATAGATGTAGCTACATATATGTAAAAGGGAGTGTCCCCCAGGTTGCCAAGTCCTTTCATCCTTTTTTTTACTTTATCAAATATACCACACTGATTGATTTGAGCAAGCACCATCAATCGCTGCCCATTACCAGTAAACCACATTGTTTTCCAATTTAAAAAATCGATGAAATTGCAATGTCATTCTTTTTATTCCTTTGTTAACAGTTTCTATCAATGTTTACTATCTTGTTTTATTATTAATGCTTTGAAGAATCTCTTCTTTATTTATTTATTATTCTCCTCTGGTTTTTTATCTTTTTGATTGACGTCAATCTCTTGAGTTAAAAGTCTGATGATCACCTTAATTTTTTCTATTGTTTTATATCTCCTAATCTAGACACAATGGGCCTCATTACAAGTGTGGCGCCCATAAACAAGAGTGCTGGTAAGCTTACGGGTACCCTTGTTTCTGGACCACTGTACTATGAGTCTGCCTGCTGGGGCCGCTGCACCCGACAGATCTGACCCTGTCGGGTGCAGCGGCCCCGGAAGGCAGATTCTTCATGGAGGCGCGGGCACCATTAGCAACAGTGCCGGCGTTTCCATCTCTCCACTCCCTTAGAATCCTATGGGAATGGGAAGGTACAAAATCCGGCAGGTGCCAGATTTGGTGTTACAGGGATTGGCGGCAACCCGCTGGTCGCACCGGCGGTTTACCGCCAACCTCGTAATGAGGCCCAAAAATTGTTTTACACCGACATATTTATAACCCCATGCACATGTGCACTTTTGATTTTTGCGTATGCCTTCCTTCTCTATCTCTAGTAAATGTATCTCATCTCACTTTTTACTCCATTTTGGAGTTCGATACGCACTCTTCATCTTGGCCTTGCATCAGGAATCCTTAAATAATAACCCCACTTGGAGTTTTAGTGTGCACCCATCCGCCCCTCTTGGAACCAGGAATCGAGGTATCTATTTCCTTTCTTTTTAGCCTACAAAATCATGTTAAGTATATACATATAGTAAATATATTTAGAAGACAGTCTCTCCCCCTATATTTTCTACTTTTGATGCTCTACTTACAACCGTGGCTTAGCTCGAGTTCCTCGGGATCGACTCTTCCCCAAATGACCAGTTCGGCTTCAGTCCGCAGGGCACCTGCTGGGACCGGACAGGAATTTTTTCAAAGGGGCACTTGCCGACCGATTCTTATCACGCTTGTTTATTGCGTGCTGCTCTCCACAGGAAGCTCCACGATCTTCCGACTAATGGCAAAAATATTTGATAGTCCGAGAGTCTAATTCTGGGCCCAGGTCGACTGGATCAGAACCATCCTCTGCTACCAAAATGTGCGCTAGCACCTTGAAGCGTCTCATGTGCTCGATGGAATTACCAATAATAATCTCAGACCCAAATAACTGGACAGTCTCAAAGAATATGACAAAGTGCTATTTTATTATCAGCTCAAAAAAAGTAGGGCAATCTGGCGAGCAACAAAATGTAGTACACACACTCACACTTCAGTTTTGATTATGGAAATGCTTTATACATCAATGTACGTCAGCTATGATGTCCTCCTAGGTGGCAAACTTAAAACCTATTGAAGGGAGCATTTGGTTAAGGGAACATATGTGCCTTTAGTAATAGTAATATTACCGGCTGCCCCTTATCTGGTAGGCACGCCTTGAACCACCTCTAAATATATAAAATACAGATAATAGCAGAATAACAGCAATGGGTTGGCCTGCGCAACATTATATAGCATGTTGCTACATAGACCCAATGACTGGTTGGCATTCTCTCCCAACCTTGGACTTTCGGTTCGTTAGCAGCACGTAAGCAAAACAAAATTCAGGTGCAGAAAGCAACATCAGTCTACTAACAACTTGCCCAATTAGTCCATCATCTCTCATCAGTCAGGCCCCAAGCCAAGGTGTCCTCCTTTGTAGTTGACCTTGCAGCCTGTTCTCAGTTCTGGAACTTTCAAGGGAGTGTACATACGCCAATATCTTTGTCTGGAGCTTAATGAATAGCCCTTCTGTTCGACTTCTGAGTCATGTGTGAGAAGACCACGATGTTGTCCATTTCGACCTTTTATTTAATGCTATTTAATTCAATTAAGCTGGGTGCCATTACTTCTGTTGGCCTCTCGAGACTTGGTTGCTCTTCCTCACAGAAGCTTTTTGCGTTCTTACTCTCCAGTACTTGGCATTTACAAATGTTTTCTTTGTTGCTTAATCTAAGAGAAATATGTCTTGCGTACATGGCTTATATTCTTGGACTCCCTTTGTGACTTGCAATTATTCCTTGATCCCAGGCCAGTAGACTCCTCTTTATTTCTAACATGAAGCTGTTTTTCCACCATCTCCCAACTCTGCAGCCTGGTGTGTCTTTGAGGTAGCTTAATTGGTTTCAACACAAGTCCGGCGTCCATCCTTTTCCCATGGCTGCTTTAGTCACGTTATATTTTCCTCTGCAGCATGAAAGATCAACGTGCTGCTTTCACCGCGGACCTAAACCCCCACCTGATAGAAGACTACAATATAAATTATGTAGAGTGATATATATTAAATCATGTGTCTTACATTCCTCTGACGCATGAGCTGATCATTTATACAGTTTGGTTTTTTCATGATATGATATATGACATGAAATTTTATTTATATCGTGCTCGTCCACACGTGTTTCAGAGCCTGACCAGGCAAAGGGAGCGGAACAGGGGAGAACAAAAACAACGTTCTTAATAGGCCCAGTGACATTGAGAACGCACACGTGCATGGGATATGGAAAATGGGGAAAATGCATGGAAGGGGGGAGAAGTGGAAAGTGCGGAACAGAGATAAACAGAATAAATATTAATAAGTAAAATAAATAGAGGCGATGAACAGTGGTAGTGCAGCAAGCAAGTGGCAAGTGCTAGGTTAGTCAAAGTGATAAGTGCAGAGTAAAGGTGGGTGGGGGACTGTATGGGTACAGATACAGACCCCAGTGCAAGTGGTGGCCCGGAGGCAGTGCATGAGGGTGGCAGAGTGAGCAGGTACCTGGGCCCGAATGACAGAGGGTGGCCAGGTGCACTGTGCCGATAGAGAAAACAGATCAGCAGGGGAGAAGACAGGAAAAGGCAGAAGCGAAGAGGAAGGTCTTGAGTTGCTTCCGGAACCAGAGATGATTCTCCTCAAGTTTCAAGGTGGCAGGGAGGCTGTTCCAAAGGGTGGCCCCACTGAAGACAGAGATGTACCGCCAGTGTGTTTCTTTGAAAAATGACTAACCCTGAGGGAGTTAGAGGTAGAGGAGCAAAGGGCTCGGGAGGGGCGATATTTTCAGAGGGATAGTTGAAGGTATTTTGGACCCAGGCCCCAGAAAGTCTTGTGGACAATGCAGAGGGTTTTAAATTTAATCCTTGCATCCACTGGGAGCCAATGAAGGGATTTCAGAGCTTGAAGGATACGATCCCAGGGCTTGAGGCCGAGGACAAGTCTTGCAGTCCTGTTCTGGATTAGTTATAAAGGGCAGAGAGTAGAGGCAGGCAGATTTAGACAGAGGCTGTTACAGTAGTCCAACCTGTAGAGAACCAGAGCTTGGGAGACAGTGAGCTTCTGGGGGAAGGAGAGGAAAGGCAGAGTACCTCTGAGGAGATGCAGTAAGAGGTTTGACTTTTAAGAGACATCAGAGATGTGTGAGGACAAGGAAAGTGTAGAGTCAAAGATGACCCCAAGGTTCTTAGCCTTGCAGGTGGGGGTATGAGGAGGGCCAAGGGAGGCCAGCAGAGAGTGAGGGGAAAGGGTGGTGCTGGAGTACCAATGAGGAGGATCTCAGTCTTGTTGGCATTTAGACAAAGATCATTGGCAGTGCACCAATTTTGAACGGCGATTACGCAATCAGAGATGAGGGAAGGAGAGTAGGTGGCTGAAGGAAGCCTGAAAATAAGTTAGGTGTCATCAGCATAGCATTGGAGGTTTGAGCAGAAAATGGAAATGCAGTAGGCGAGAGTTGCCAGGTATTGGTTGAAAAGCCAGGGCGAGAGGTTAGACCCCTGGGGAACACCAGAGTTAGAGCGGGAGATAGAAGATAAGCTGAGGGAAGGCCAACATTTCAAGGGGTTTACCCAAAAAGAGAAGTGGAAGTTCGGCAATAGTTAGCCGGACAAGAAGGATCAGCTGTGGATTTCTTGAGGCGAGGAAGCACAAGGGAGTGCTTCAGAGAGTGAGGGTAAAGATCCAGAGGCAAAGGAGAGGTTTCAGAAATCTGCCAGGGCCGGAGCGAGGTTATCGATGTATCCTTAATGGTTTTAGAGTAACAGGGATGGACCTGTTTTGATGACGCTATCATAGATCTAGCGACCTCATCGGGGAAAAAACAAAAAAGGAGGAGAAAGAGGAGGGAGGGTAGCTGAAAGATGGCCAGTAAGCAGAGAAGGAGAAGACAGGGGGGAGCGGAGTAGAGAGTAGACAAGATGTCTTGGGTTTTAGAGATAAAGTGAGAGGCAAGGGCATTGCAAAGAGCCTGAGAGGTGAGAGGAGGGGTAGAGACTGAAGCAAGGTTGGCCAGCTTCTTGCAGATTTTAAAGAGTTTGGCCGAGTTGTTAGATGCCGCAGAGACATGGGCTTGAATGTGGGCTCTCTTCTTGGTGATGAGGACAGGGAGTTGGTATTGCCTTTGGAGCAGGCAACAGGCCAGTTTGTCAGAGGATGAGCAAGAAGCCCTCCATTTCCTCTCAGCCGCCCTACACTTATGTTTAACTGTTGCTCGGTCAGAGTCATACCAGGAATTGCACTTGGCTTTGAACTTCAAACGGATCCTCATGACAGGGGCAAGAGCATCAAGAGTAGCAGAAATAGAGGAGTAAAGCAGGGACAGGGTTGTGTCAGGTGAGACAGCCAGAGGTGGAGTGGGGGAGAAGGTGGCGGCGAAAGCATCAACTGACACACGCTTCATGGGCCGGATGTCCAGAAGGTGGGTGGCAATCTTGGGGTAGGCTTGTCTTGAGGGGAGGAGATGGAAAGATGAGAAGAGAGGAGGCGGTGATCACTCCAGGACATAGGAGTAGAGAGGGGGAGGCCAGAGGAGATCAAGACATCAAGTGTATGACCAGCAGAGTGAGTCGGGCCAGAGGGGAGGATAGAGAGGAAGAGCAAATTGCAGAGGTCGCGAAAGAGCGCAGATGAGGAACAGGGAGAATCTAGATGGATGTTGAGGTCACCAAGGAGGAGGAGTTGAGTGGTTGAAGCTAGGAGTGAGGAGGATAGGTCTGCCCACTCAAAGAGAAAAGAGGTGATTTGGCCAGGGGGCCGGTAGAGAGTAGCAACAGTAAGAGAGTAGCTAGGAGAGAGAGAGAGCCTGCAGATAAGGCATTCTAAAGAGGAGTAAGTCTGAGTGGGGATGATAGAGGCAGGAATCCACTCAGGGAAGAACGGGGCTACACCACCTCTGGGCCAGGTGGATCTGGGGGGCAGAGAGGATCTTGTAGCTGCCAGGGAAGAGAGTGTCAAAGCTTGTGACAGAGCTTGCCGTGAACCATGTCTCTGTAAGACCGAGGACATTAAGGTCAAGTTCTTCTAGGAGGTGGCAGATGTGAGAGGAGTGTTTAACAGCAGAGTGAGAGTTGAGAGTGGTAAAATGAAGAAGGTTGCCAGCCTTAAAAACCTTCCAGGGAGGGGTACAAATGAGAGGTACGCCCTGAGGAGGTGTGGAGGGAGCATGAGATGGGGCAGAGGAGGAAGGAAAAGAGGGCAAGGTAGCCAAGTGAGGAGAGTAGGGGACAGCTAGAGATGAGAGGAAGTTGATGAGGCGAGGTAAGCACCTATCAAAGAGGAAGAGATTGGCTTGAGGGCCTTGCACCATGACAGCGCCATTTAGGTAGACATTAATGGTGACTCTGGAGGAGTCAAAGGAATCCATGAGGACTTCCCTGTGGGTGCTGCTATTGATGGGAGAGGAGGAGACAGGACAGAGCACAGCGATCATATGAGGGGTCCAGAGATCTGCCGAAGGAACGACAAAGAGGATGTTGGTAAGGGTTTGTCTGGCAGAGGCGCTGGAATAGGTATCAGCAATGGGGAGAACTGGGTTGGATGCCAGGATATCCATTCCAAATTTCTTCTTACCAGACTTAGTGAAGAGTGAAGGATAGTTGTTAGAGAAGCAGTTGGAGTAGATAGGAGAAACAGATAATGCCATGAGCAGGTAGAGAGAGGAGGCAGTATGAGAAATATGCAAGTACAACGGTAAAGGAACAGTCAGTGGGCTAGCAGGTTACAATTTAGGGCCAAAAGTTACATGAAAAACACACCCAAATTTGATTTATGAAAACACACACAAATTTGATTTCAAAAACACACCCAAATTTGACTTATGAAAGCACACCCAAATTAGACATATGAAAACACACCCAAATTTGACTTTCAAAAACACACCCAAATTTTACTTATGAAAACACACCCAAATTTGATTTATGAAAACACACCCAAATGTAACTTTCAAAAACACACCCAAATTTGACTTTCAAAGGCAGATGCTAAGGCACAGTAGGTAAAATAAATGAGGTATGAGGTTAGAAGTGAGTGCTGAAACGAGAGCATTAGAGAGCAAAACAAGGACACCAGTTGGAACAGGCAGAGGGGAGAGTGAAGGACCATGAACGGAAGAGAAAGGTGAACAGAAGGAGGGAGTTAGCACATGGAGTGGGAAGTAGAAGAGTCTTGGTAGTCCAGTTTCATGGCTGAGTGAGTTGACAGCCCCAGGGAGGGTCAGATTGCGGTAGTGGATTCATGTAGCGTTCCGGTAGCAGACAGGGGCCTTAGAAGTCGGTCTTTTTAAAACAGGCCGGCTCCAGCCTCCCGGTCTCACTGATTGGTAGATAAGAGAAGAGGCACCCAATGATCAGGGGGGCCAGATCAGGCTGCACACGCTGCTGTAAAATTAAGCAGCCATCTTGGAATGGGATTCCAACTACGATAGTGGTGGCAAAAGTCTTGCAGATTATGATAAACAGGAGCACCCACAGCTGAGTGCTGTGCAAAAAATACGTCTTTCTAACTACGTGTTCTTCTGAGCATGATGCTGCGTTTTATTGCGCTCCAGATGGCAAATGCAATAAAAATTTAAATTGTTACTTTTCTTTTCATATTCCATATAAGACTATCAGACGGGGGTTTAGATCCACGGTGAAAGCAGCGCGTTGGTTTTTTGTTACTGGGGGAACTGCTCCACAGGAGTTGTGTCGAGACGAAAATAGACGCACTTCTGAAAACGTAGTGACTAACACAACTAAGAAGAAGTAGAAGAATATCTCCCATGTCTGGGACCTCACCCTAGAGGGAAAACACCATTCACAAGGCGATGAGTGATGCGATATCCCTTTGGTCCTGTGATAAGTTGCCTCATGAAGTGACCAGCCCTATATGCACCAAAGTAATTGCAGTGCACGAACCCGATGAAGATCCTTAAGAACTAGGGAGTATACTGACATCGTATTTGAAGATTTGTGTCCTGATGAAGGCCCTCTGGGATCAATACATGTGGCGGTTGAAGCTAGACACAACTCACCCATAGTGCCGGAAACATAATGTGTCGACCATAGAGAGCAATCAGTCGCTTCTCTAGTGACTGCAGAGAGTAATTGGTTGCCTGTGTTTGAATACTTGTCACACCTACAAATTTCACCGCCTTGACTTAGTGGTCAAGATTTTTAATGAAACTTGACATGTTGTGCCGATTGCAGCACAACAATTGTATTATGGTGTAAGATTATGTTGAAGCACCGTATGTGTGGGGTTTGTGCCATTATCATTGGTGTGTGCAGACATCCTTCCACACTCTCAGTGTGAGGGTACATGCGATACGGTTGTCTGAGTGCAGATCATCTCTTACACACTCAATGCGGGTTTGGGATGATACCTGGTGTCCATCATAGGACTCTTCTCTTACTGTTCCAATATGATGGCAGCGAGGGTAGCGAGGGTAGCGGGGGTGGGGGGGGGGGCTAAGGATGACGTGCCCACCTACTTCTCTACAAGACTGTCGCCAGATGTACCCAACAGTGTCAATGTGATGATGGGTTTAAAAATGCTGAAATGTAAAATAAAACATCTTCTACCATATAGCTAGTAGTAGAATAGTCTCACTGCGCCACCTAGCAGCCATCTCTGGAAGTTCACCTCCAGCTGAGAGTGAGAGCGGCAGAGCAAAGCACTATGGGTACGTCAACAGGCGTGCACTTCGCGTGTCAATTGCCATAGTGCTTTTGCTGGGACTGGAATGTGAGCAGAGCTACTTGGTAATGAGTGCAGGAGTCACGGGGTGTCTGAAACCAGGGCTACGCCATGGCGTGGCATAGTGGGACCAGTTCAGTGGACCTTCCATCCGCCTCCAGTTCTGCTAGACCACGTAAAGCGCCACGCTGCTCCGTGGGGACAAAATAGCGCTATGGCAAATATCTAATAAAAAAACAGATGCAACCTGACCGCTGCCCGCGTGTGGAGGGGTGCCAGAGGAGACCTGTGCCCCCCACTGGAGGACGATCTGGCAGGTGTCTCCCCTCCTGTCATCAAAGCCCTTCAAAGGCACCTTCCTTGATCATGGTGAGCTGGGTGCGGGCTCCGCCACGCGCCCCCCTCTCGTGTCCCCCACAGACACACACACACACACTCATTTCGGCTGTTTCCGCTTCGATCTGCTGAATTGAGTAATAGTTTGGGAAACGCGGAAGAGGCACGCAGTAAAGGGCGCGGAACAGAGCGCGCGGAACACATCATGCAGAGCCGCGCTTCCGACGGAGGGGTTCGGGGCCGAGGATGGAGAACAGGGCGAGAGACATATGGGTTGCAGAGGGGGTACAGTTCATAGCATCGTGGGGGCAGAACAGGGGTTCAGAAGAAAGCCGGTGTGGAACTGAGAGGCATAGGACCAAGCACTGGCAAACCTAAAAATGCAACTCTGGGTGCAGAACACAGAGGTGTCACCCGGGTGACGATGCACAGGGCGCGGAACCCAGGGTCGTGAAATAGAGGTTTAGACACAACTGCTGGAGGCAAGGGGTGTGGAGCGCAGTGGTGTAAACCCGAGTGCAACTGATCAGGGACAGGAAAGAGAGGGTCTGAGCCGAGGAAATGAGGGGTGCGGCACGGGACCGCAGTGTGTGGAACCGGTGCATGGAATGGGGGTGAACTGTACGTTGAAGACGTGTTACACAGAAATGGGGGTGCAGAAGCGGGAGTGGGCGGGGGGGGCGTGTGGAACATCGTCCCCGAACAGAAGGGGGTGGAGCAGATACATTCCTAATCTCAGGGGCACAGAACCAGAGGGCGCCACACAAGTGCACAGAAGCAGCGGGGTGCAAACCGGTGCACGAAACGGAGTGGTGCAGAAATCAGGGGTGTGGGGCAGAGGACTGTTAATAAGGGGTGCAGAACAGGACCGCAGAACCAAGGAGAGGGGAACCGGAGCTGCAGGCTGAGGGTGTAGGGAACGCAGGGGTCGGGACGTCTGATCACCGATGCGAGGTGTGCGGGAAAAGGGGTGCAGACCCAAGAGAGGTGGAGCATGGGCAGGCAACCGACGGGAGTGGTGCCGATGCAGGGGAGCGGGGGTAACCAAGGGTGGACGCTGTGTGGTGCGGAACCAAGGGGTATGGAAACACGTCCACAGCGGCCCCAGAATAGGGGCACAAAATGTCGGGGTCTGGGAGGGGGGAGTAGAAGTGGGCGGAACGGTACCATGGTACATATCGTGGCACGAGAAAGAGGCCTCAGACCTGATGGGGAGAAAAGGGCGTGTCACAAAAGGAGTTCAGGGCTGGGGCACAGAAATGAGGGGTGCTGAGCCAGACGGGTGTGGTACTGGGTCTCGAAAGAAAGGCATCGACGGTCGACCTGGAATGTGCAGAAACCCAGGCACTGGGAAAAGGGGCACGAACCGAGGGGGGGTCAAGGGTGGGCGTGTTGGACCAGAAGCCACGAAAAATACGAGTGCTGAACCAGGGGGTGCAGAACTGCAAGGAGGGGAGTCCAGGGTGCGGAACAGCAAGCAAGCGGATTCCAGGGTGCGGAACTACAAGGAGGGGACTCCAGGGTGCGGAACAGCAAGCGAGGGGAGTCCAGTGTGCAGAACAGCAAGCGAGGGGAGTCCAGGGTGCGGAACAGCAAGCGAAGGGAGTCCAGTGTGCGGAACAGCAAGGAGGGGACCCCAGGGTGCGGAACAGCAAGCGAAGGGAGTCCGGGGTGCGGAACAGCAAGGAGGGGACTCCAGGGTGTGGAACAGCAAGGAGGGGAGTCCGGGGTGCGGAACAGCAAGCGAGGGGAGTCCAGGGTGCAGAACAGCAAGCGAAGGGAGTCCAGTGTGCGGAACAGCAAGGAGGGGAGTCCAGGGTGCAGAACAGCAAGCGAGGGGAGTCCAGGGTGCGGAACAGCAAGCGAAGGGAGTCCAGTGTGCGGAACAGCAAGGAGGGGACCCCAGGGTGCAGAACAGCAAGCGAAGGGAGTCCGGGGTGCGGAACAGCAAGTAAGAGGAGTCCAGGGTGAGGAACTGGAAGGAGGGGAGTCAGGGGTGCAGAACTGCAGGGAGGGGAGTCCAGGGTGCGGAACAGCAAGCAAGCGGATTCCAGGGTGCGGAACTACAACGAGGGGACTCCAGGGTGCGGAACAGCAAGCGAGGGGAGTCCAGTGTGCAGAACAGCAAGCGAGGGGAGTCCAGGGTGCGGAACAGCAAGCGAGGGGAGTCCAGTGTGCGGAACAGCAAGGAGGGGACCCCAGGGTGCGGAACAGCAAGCGAGGGGAGTCCGGGGTGCGGAACAGCAAGTAAGAGGAGTCCAGGGTGAGGAACTGGAAGGAGGGGAGTCAGGGGTGCAGAACTGCAGGGAGGGGAGTCCAGGGTGCGGAACAGCAAGCAAGCGGATTCCAGGGTGCGGAACTACAAGGAGGGGACTCCAGGGTGCGGAACAGCAAGCGAGGGGAGTCCAGTGTGCAGAACAGCAAGCGAGGGGAGTCCAGGGTGCGGAACAGCAAGCGAAGGGAGTCCAGTGTGCGGAACAGCAAGGAGGGGACTCCAGGGTGCGGAACAGCAAGGAGGGGAGTCCGGGGTGCGGAACAGCAAGCGAGGGGAGTCCAGGGTGCAGAACAGCAAGCGAAGGGAGTCCAGTGTGCGGAACAGCAAGGAGGGGAGTCCAGGGTGCAGAACAGCAAGCGAGGGGAGTCCAGGGTGCGGAACAGCAAGCGAAGGGAGTCCAGTGTGCGGAACAGCAAGGAGGGGACCCCAGGGTGCAGAACAGCAAGCGAAGGGAGTCCGGGGTGCGGAACAGCAAGTAAGAGGAGTCCAGGGTGAGGAACTGGAAGGAGGGGAGTCAGGGGTGCAGAACTGCAGGGAGGGGAGTCCAGGGTGCGGAACAGCAAGCAAGCGGATTCCAGGGTGCGGAACTACAAGGAGGGGACTCCAGGGTGCGGAACAGCAAGCGAGGGGAGTCTAGTGTGCAGAACAGCAAGCGAGGGGAGTCCAGGGTGCGGAACAGCAAGCGAGGGGAGTCCAGTGTGCGGAACAGCAAGGAGGGGACCCCAGGGTGCGGAACAGCAAGCGAGGGGAGTCCGGGGATCGGAACAGCAAGTAAGAGGAGTCCAGGGTGAGGAACTGGAAGGAGGGGAGTCAGGGGTGCAGAACTGCAGGGAGGGGAGTCCAGGGTGCGGAACAGCAAGCTTGGGGAGTCGAGGTGTCAAACGGGAAATTATATTGTGCCTCCTATTTGCATGAATATATGTATATTGTCCTACGCCAAGCTGCTAACAAGCCACTTGCGAAGTAATCGGTCTTGCAATGTCCCGACCTTAGAATCAATGTACGCCGCCATTTTAGGTCAAACTGCCATTTTAGGTTCTCTTTGCAAAGTCACCCTTTGAGCTAAAATGGTGGACGGTGTCATTCCGAATGTAACATGGCCGTCTTGACCTCTATGTATAAACTAATGTATAACTTGTCTGCAGGCTACATGTTGGGGTTGTGAACTGAGACCTTGTCCTTCGTTGACCTCTGTGTAAAGGATTACTTGTGCCAATGAAGCTAATCCACGAGCATATGTTACGAACAATGTATCCAAATACTCAACTGAGAACACTTGTTTAAAAGTACATTGCATTAATGTTTGAGAAAGCTCTATGAGAAATCCTAAAATACACTCGTACCGTTTAGGCTTGTTGGCAAATGTATTAAAGGCAAACCCTAAGTGTATAGATGTGTGAACTCGGCACGAACCCTAGATCTGTAATGTATTAACGAAATATTAACCCACAGTAGGGTTGGACATCATGTTTCAAAGGTATATAATGTACAACTATTCTAATGTACAGTCCCACTCACTGAGTACACCGAACCACGCTGGAGTTCATAATGTTGTACTGAGGGCCGATAGCTATCTGTTGCTTTGTCCTTTGAAACTGTTCAGTATAAAATAAAGATCTTTGTATGTTCCTTTGTAACCCGTGTTTGGTGTATTTCCTTTCTGAGGTACTCAGACTCGATATTTTCTCTTTGTTTCACAGTTGGTGCCCGAATAGGGACCCTCAAGATTGATGCCGGATTGTCGAAGGTTGACACACGCTATTGGACTGGGATTGGACGGTGTGACAAAATAAAGGGGCCCCTTCTGAAAGAGATGCAACACCTCAGCAGCATTGCACGACCCGATCCCTGGACGGTTAGCTTGTGGTCCGAGACGGCATCTTGACGAGGGTTCAGTTATCGAGGCGGGCAGGTTTGCCGAAATCACCAAACACGAGTTAAGATTAGTTAGGTAAGATTCTTTGTAATCCAATCGGACCTTAGGAGTGATCAGGTGAGTCGTGACCCGATTCTTAAGTATCCTGATAATTTGATTTGGCGTATTGTATCTGCAAATACAATTATTGACCAGGTAACACCAATATTTTGATATGCCTGGGAAATTGTCTACCTGCTTCAGGGCGTTATTCCGCAGTGATAGGCATTCTTTGGAATTTAGCCGTCCGGCACCACAGGAAGGGTTACCAGCTTGTACTATGTACTGTAAGCATGGTATTGGAAGTGTAGTGTTTAATGATATTTGGCACAGACAAACCAGACATGCCTCTGAACTTCAGTGGCCAATCAATGGAAGTTTTGAAATCCCTCGTATTGAGTATTTAGAGTCAATTCTATTAAAGAAAAAGGCTAGACCTGCAGCATATGATGTTTTGCAGAATTGGAAAAATGAAGCGTTGCAGCAACTTAAGAGCAGAGAAAAACATGCGCGCCATCATAAGACGAACGCCGAAAAAGCGTTATTATATGACCAAGATAAACATTCTGAGTCGGCTAGAAATATGTATAGGGCTTTGTCGCTTGGCATTCAGAAAATCTATCCTTCCAAAGACCTTCATGTTTCCGATGAATTTATTGATAAATTGTTAAATGAACGAAGGCCTGGTGCCTCTGCACCACCTCCATATGTTCCTCTTCCTGCTGCTTTGCCTTTTCCTGCTTTTATTCTTGCTCTTCCTGCTGTTGTTCCTGTTGTTCCTGCTCCTCCTAATGTCAAACTAGAAATTATATCGTGCCTCCTATTGCTATGAATGTATGTATATTGGCCTACGCCAAGCTGCTAACAAGCTGCTTATAAACTACATGTGAATAAACTCGCATTGCAAGGTCATGACCTTAGAAACCATGTAAACTGTCATTTTGGGTCAAGCCGCCATTTTAGGTTTTCTTGCTCTATAAAGTCACCATGTGAGCTAAAATGGTAGCCTATGTTATTCAGAACAGAACTCGATTGTCATGACCTCTGTACAGCTAATTTATAACTTGCCTGCAGGCCACTTGTTAGGGTCATGAGCTGAGACCTTGTCCTTCTGCTGACCTGTGTGCAATGGATTACCTGTATCACCAAAACTGATCTATAATTGAATGAGAACACCTGCTTAACTATATTGTATAAATTAAGTCCTGCATTTTAATGTTAGGCCTAGAGCATACATTATTACCATTTCTTCTTGTTAATGTATAAACCTAAGATGAACTAGATTTGACCTGGCAAGGGACCCTAGAGCAGTAACTTATTTATGGAATGGTTAACCTGAAGAAAGGCTGGAAAACAGGCTGGAGAAATGTATAAAATCCTGACTGTTTCAATGAATATTTGCACTCACTGAGCACACCGAACCACGCCGGAGTTCGCTGTGTTGTACTGAGGGTCGATAGCTATCTGAATTTTGTTCTGTTCTTTTGTAACTGGATTCAGTATAAAATAAAGTACTTTGTATGTTCCTTTGTAACCTGTGTTTGGTGTGTTTCCTTTTTGGTTACCCTGCCTCATATTATTTCCTTGTTTTCACAGTTGGCGCCCGGAATAGGGACCCTCAAGATTGATGCCGGATTATTGAAGGTTGACGCACGCTATCGGACCGGGATCGGACGGTGTGACATAACGGGCCCGACTGAACGAGACGCGACACATCAACAGCGCTGCACGATCCGTTCCCTGGACGATAGCCGTGTGGTCTGAGACGGCATCTTGACGAGGGTCAATTTTTTGAGGCGGGCAGATTTACCGAAATCACCATACACAAGGTAAAATTCGTTAGGTAAGTCCTTTGTAAACCGATCGGTCCTCCTTAGGTTTGGTCAGGTGAGTCGTTACCCGACTCTTAATTCAACCCTGACAATTTGAATTTGGCACATTGTATCTGCAGACACAATTATTGACCAGGTAACACCGAGTATTTGAGAAATTGACTAGCTGCTTTAGGGCATTATTCCGCAGCGATAGACAATCTTTGGAATTTAGCCGTCCGGCACCACAGGAGGGGTCACCGGCATGTACTATGTACTTTAAGCATGGCATTGAAAGTGTAGTATTTAATAAAATTTGGCACAGACAAACCAGACATGCTCCGAACTTCAGTGGCCAGTCAATGGTAGTTTTGAGATCCCTCATATTGAATATTTAGAGTCAGTCTTGTTAAAAAAGAAGGCCAGACCTGCAGCATTTGATGTTTTGCAAAATTGGAAAAGAGAAGCGTTGCAGCAGCTTAAAAGTAGGGAAAAACATGTGCGCCGTCATAAAACAAATGCTGAAAAGGCGTTGTTATATGATCAGGACAAACAGTCTGAGTCGGTTATCAATATGGACAGGGCTTTCTCACTCGGTATTCAGAAAATCTATCCTTCTAAAGATCTTCATGTTTCTGATGAGTTTATCGACAAATTGTTAAATGAACGAAGGTCTGGTGCCTCTGCACCACCTCCGTATGTTCCTCTTCCTCCTGCTGTACCTCTTCCTGCTGTTATTCCTGCTCTTCCTGCTCAACCTCCTGTTCCTATTCCTCCGGTTGTTGTTCCTCCACCTGCTCCTCTGCCTCTTCCCATTCCATCAGTAATAGTACCTCCATTGAATTTGCCTGCACCCTCACTCCCAAGTAGTTCTGTACCGCTTGTAGTTGATCAGGGTGCGAGGTCGAGGATTGTTACTCGTAATACTGTTCCTACAGAAAAGAAACAGGATTTGTTTGCATGGGCTAAGCATTGTATGGAGAGAGATGATCGAGCTAATGTTCTTGCCACACTTTCTAATATGGATAATTTTCCTGAGAAAAATGTTTTCATTGAAGGTTTAGGGATTCATTTATGTGTATTGTGGGGTAAATTAAATAATGCAGACCTCCCACAAGGGTTGAGGGACCTGAATACTTTAGCATTTTCAAGAGACACTGTGGAGAAGGTACATGAGCATGTTGAGAGCATATTTGAGTATAGAAAGGAGTTGGAAAGGTTACGGAATGAGGATGACGAAGAAGAAAGTATGTATGTACAGAAACGATTTCTTCCGTGTCGTAAATCGACATCTGAGGAGGCGCGAATTTGTAGAAAAGATGCGATTAGATGGATTTCAGACATATCGATAACTCCAGTTGAGGTATATGACACATACAGTCAATATATGCTAGAAATGCCGAGGAAAGTGATACAGGTAATGGTAGAGTACCTGCAGGAAGAATGTTTAAAGAGAAAGGTTAGTTGTCCCACAGAGTTATTGAGCATTTATAAGAGAGCT
Organism: Ambystoma mexicanum; assembly: GCF_040938575.1. Classification (NCBI taxonomy): domain Eukaryota; kingdom Metazoa; phylum Chordata; class Amphibia; order Caudata; family Ambystomatidae; genus Ambystoma; species Ambystoma mexicanum. Next base: position 56,151,266 of record NC_090929.1, on the reverse strand, counting down.
TTTTAGCTTTTTCACTTGACAATCAACTGCTTTAGCGCGCAACTTAGCTCTGTTGCTTAGTAAGCGTTCAGAGTTGCCTACATCTCAGTTGCCTATGAGAGAGGTTCCTCCGACATTTTTCCCAAAGGTTGAGATTCCTGCTAATGCTGCAGCAGGTACACCTGCTGTGGACATTCCTGCACATTATGTATCGCAGTTTGTTCACGTACCGTTTTCACAACAGGAAGTGAATACTATTAGACAAACTATTCCTGACATTAGGAAAAATCCGACAGGGTTCTATAAAGAGATAGAGTCCGTTTTGCAGTCCTCAGTGTTTACCCTAGGCGACATTGATTTGTTATTCCCTGTACTCCTGCCTGTAGATTTGTGGAAACAAGTTAGAACTATGGACGATGTACCAGGGTTGGGAGATACATGGGCTAACATAGTTAGGCTTGATGGGGAAAGGCCAGCGGGTGAGAGACCACCTCAGGTGATACTAACTTTGCCTGAGAGAATAATTGCAAAACTGAAAACTATAATCCCCGAAAAGAGAATTATTTGGGACAAGCTTACGGCCTGTGTCCAAGGAAAATCTGAGGGTGCTACCGAGTTCTTTAATTGGTTCGAACAGGTATTCTCGGATTTCAGTGGACAAGACTTACGCACAGAGTCTGGGAAAAGATTATTTGTGGACAAATTTGTACGTGGATTGCTGCCTGACATCCAGTCACAAATTATGTCTTCTGAGAGCGCTTGGCAGGCGAAATCCCAATCAGAAGTACTGCACATGGCTCAGTACTACGAGAACCGTGTCAATAATGAAAAAGATAGAGTCGAGAAGAGAAAAGGTGATTTGAAGACTAAAGTATTGTTACAGCAAATTGTTAGAGGCCCCAGAGGGGGTAGTTCGCAGATTAGAGGTCAGTATGTTCCACAAGGAAATGTGCCCTTGGGTAATGTGAATATTAACCAGTGTGCCTATTGTCGCCAGGAGGGTCATCGGCGTGCACAATGCCCCGTCCTTCGACAGAGGTCGAATAACACATTTGGAAATATGGGTAGACGATCCAGAGGTCGCCCGGGTGTAGGGGGCCCTGGTAGAGGCCAGTTTTCGCAGGATCCCCAACAACCTTTTTCACAGGATAATCAGACTTCGAGTGTGGATACTAGAAACATATTTGATCATCCTTCTGCTGCATATCTATCTGAAGAGCTTCCTTTTGATGATATTTTGTTTCGTTAGGATTGCCCGAAGCAGGGTTTGGAACCTCCACCTATTCCCGTTAATCAGAAAGGTCCCTACGTTGAAATGGTAGTGGGAAATAGGAAACATCAATTTTTGATAGACACTGGAGCACAGAAGTGCTCCGTTGATCATTCTCGGGTTCCAAACATTCCACTGTCAGGGCAAACCAATGTTTCTGTAGGGTTTTCTGGAACACCAGTTGTTTGCCCAGTTGCGTCGCCGGTACCTATTTCTTCGGGTCCCTTTATGGACCACTGTCCATTCCTTTTGACTTCGAATTGTGGAGAGAATTTGCTGGGCTTGAATCTGTTGAAGGAATTAAATGCGGTAATTCATTGTTCTTCTGATGCAGTGCGCTTGACGATTTCACCACAGCAACCTTCTGTCTCTCAATTCTTGACCAGACCTTTGCCACCAGAACTCAGAGATGTACCAGAGTGTCTATGGGCAATTGACGACAATGATGTTAGTGTTTTACAGATCGGGCCAGTTAAAATAGTCTTGAAACATGGAATAAAGCTGCCACGTATTCCACAATCAGTTGAGGGCGAGTTGAGATTTCAAGATTTCAGTTGAGGGCGAGCATGCTTTGAAATGCATTGTTTCTGATTGTGTGCATCAAGGGGTGATTGAGGAAATTGCAGGTAGTTTGTGCAATAGTCCAATTTTGCCCGTGTGCAAAAAAGGCGAGAATGCTATTCCTTTTTGCTTCATAATTGATCTTCGTGGCATCAACAAGGTTGTCGCTCCGCAATTTCCAATTGTGCCTGATGTGACGACAATATTATCTATGATTCTGGCTTCAGCTACTTACTTTAGTGTTGTGGATCTGAAGAATGCTTTCTTCAGTATTCCTATACACAAGGATAGTAGATACTTGTCCGCGTTCACCTTAGGGGGACGCTTGCTCACCTTTACCTGTGCACCGAAAGGTTACATGGAAAGTCCTAGCATTTATAGTAGGGCTTTGAAAGAACAGCTTGATACCCTTGAAATGCCCTCTTCTTGTACATTGCTTCAGTAAGTTGATGACTTGCTTTTAGCTGTTGATTCTGAGAGTGCTTGTAAGGAGGGCACTGTGTTATTGCTTATCCATCTAGCTAAGCATGGTCACAAAGCTTTGCTTAAAAAGTTTCAATATTGTTGCCAGGAGGTCGCCTATTAAGGCTATCTCCTGTCAAAGGAGGGAAGAAGATTGACACCTGAATGAATAAAACACATTTCTGGCATGTCTGTCCCAAATACGCAGAAGGAAGTTAGAGCCTTGATATAGGTATAGCTTCTTACTGTAGGTTGTGGATCCCAAACTTCTCACTAGTGATTAAACCGATGTTGGCTTTGACAAAGAAGGGAATTTCTTTGCCATTGCCATGGAATACGGAGCATCAACATTCATTCGAGTTGCTCAAGACTGCATTATGTTCGGCGCCAGTTTTGAGCACACCGAACTATGAGAAGGCCTTTGTGTTGTTTGTGCATGAATGTGATGGATGTGCTTTGGCTGTATTAACGCAGGAACATGGAGGGAAGAATAGGCCATGTGGTTACTACTCTTCCGCCCTTGATCCTGTTGCATGCGCTTTGCCAAGATGTTTGCGCGCTGTCGCTGCTGCTGCTGCGTCTGTAAAACAGAGTGAGGGAATGGTCCTAGGCCATGATTTAACCCTGATGGTGCCTCACTCTGTAGATATTCTATTGAACAAAACCCAAACGCAACACCTCACTTCTGCACGACTGACAAGATATGAATTAATCTTGTTTGCTCCCCACATTCAAATTAGGAGGTGCTGCGTTCTTAATCCGGCTGAACTCCCACCTTTCCCGCAAAATACTGTTTGCGGTGACGAAGAGTCACATGATTGCCTGTATACCACTGAACAAGATACAAAAGGCAGAGTTGATTTGAGGGACACTCCTTTGGATAACCCACAAGGGGAGCTGTTTTGTGATGGCTCCTGCTTCAAACTACTGGATGGTACATCCACAGCTGCTTATGCAGTCACTACATTAAGTACGGTTGTGGAGACCAAGAGAATTACGCATAACTCTACGCAGGCCGCAGAGATTAGAGCATTGACTCGAGCTTGTGAGCTTTCCGAAGGGCTAACAGTAAACATATATACTGATAGCCAGTATGCCTTTGGGGTGGCTCACAACTTTGGGAGACTTTGGTGAGAGAGAGGGTTTTTAACTTCGCATGGCACCAAGATCCAACCTGGCTCCCTGATAGTACAATTGCTTTCAGCGCTTGCATTCCCTAGTCAGTTAGCAATCATTAAGTGCGCAGAACATCGCAAGATTATAGATGATGTAGGGAAAGGGAATGCTTTCGCTGATCAAATAGCTAGACAAACTGCCTCTGATCTCTTCACGGAGATGTATGTTTCAAGGGAGACTGTAGATGCCTATGCAATGGATGAGGGTGTTGGGTCTGTACGGGATATCCAAGCCGATGCCACAATAGAAGAATCCAAGAGGTGGGCTGATGGCTTGGGGAAACTCGATGATGATGGGTGTTGGGTGGACATGGTTAAAGGGAAATGGTTGCTTCCTAATGCCTATATAGTAATGATGGTTACCATGGCACACGGTCCCACACATGTGTGCGCTCAACCGATCACGAGAATGTTAGAGAAAGTCTGGGTAAATGATAAGATTTCAAGAATTGCCCAGCATTATGTCCAAAATTGCATGATTTGCCTACAACACAATGTGGGAAAGGGGACAGCAACTCCAAGAGGTAGCTTTGGGCCTCCTTCTGTCCCGTTTGAAGTGATTCACTTTGACTTTATTGAAATGGAGCGATGTAACAATCTAAAATATGTCCTTGTGGTCATTTGCCCCTTTAGTAAGTGGGTCGAGGCTTTCCCTGTTAAAGACGCTACAGCCATGACCACTGCAAAGACCATGTTAAAGGAATTCTTCCCACGGTTCGGTTTGCCGAGAGTTATCTGGTCGGATAATGGTCCGCATTTTATCGCTGCTGTAATTCTACAGATATGTACGGTATTGCAATTGACAAACAATTCCATTCGGCCAGACATGCTCAGAGCGCCGGATTAGTGGAAAGACACAATGGTATCATAAAAAACAAGCTCGCTAAGACGTGTGCCGGCACCAAATTAAAATGGCCGGACGCCTTACCGATCGTGTTACTAGCCATGCGTACAACCCCTCAAACTAAGACTGGGCTCTCTCCATTTGAGGTGGTAATGGGGAGACCTGGGGTCTTCCGAAGCCTAGGGCATTGAGGAATGTAGAAAATGTATTGCTTTCAGACTATTGTAGCCAGTTGACTAAAAACCTGTATTTCATTTATCACCAGGTACGAGACACTTTACCCGCGCGATACGAGGGCCCAGGCCACAGTATACAACCTGGAAGTTGGGTTTTGGTCAAATCCTTTGACCGATCTTCCTGCCTTGCACCTCGGTGGCGGGGCCCGTTCCAGGTCCTGCTGGTCACCCAAACAGCGGTGCGTGTCGCAGGCCGGAAGCATTGGATCCACGCGACGCATGTCAAGAAACTTCCTTACCCAGTCAGTGCCACACGTTACAGAAGAAACAGAACCCTTCGCTAACGCTGCAACCAATGATCCCAAAGCAGTGAGTAGCACTGAGAGTGTGTCGGAGAATCTTTCTGAGCCCATGAGGCTTGGGGAAGCTGCCATTTTGTCTCCGCACTCTCCGAAAATTTTGCTCCCGGAAATTGCTGTTCCAACTTCACTTGCCTCTGATACGTTGCTTCCAACGGGAAGTGACGACATCTTGTTCTCGGATCAAACAATACCAGGCACAACAAGATACAACTTCCGGCCACGAAGATAGACATACGGCACGGTTTTGCTGTGCATCTGATAGACATACGGCACGGTTTGGCTGTGCATTCAAGGAAGGAAAGGATCATCAAGGGCTTGCTTTTGCCCAAAAACGTTGAGGAAGGGGATTCTGTTGGCTAGGGGTTGTGGTAGGACTAAGAAGCCGCGCGACCGTAGTGTCGCCAGCAACGAACATTGGGCTTGTCAATTGAAAATCTACAATGCCTGCTACCGCCACCGCTGCTGCTCGTATTGGACTTATAAATAAGGGGGTGACCAACTCAGACAATGAACAATGTGCCTGGGCCCCGAAAACATATTGCTGTGTTTTTATGATAATATTTGGTTTTATAATAGTCACTGTCTTAGGCCTTTGGTATTTCGAAGAAACTCATCCTTTAGAGTATTTGCTGCCGACTGAAATTGTACCCACTGTTCCTACAGCTTTTGTACATTTGCATACTCTCTCACCTAGGGACTCACAGCATAGACAGAAGTATCACAATAATACCTTGTTGCTTATAATGAATGCAACACATGCCATTTTTAATAAGACTAATTGTTGGGTCTGCTCACATTTACCGCAACATGGGGATAAGGGGCTAGGTTGGTATATTCACCCTTTACCTTTGACAACTGCTTGTTAAGCTTCACTTAGAGCACTGTTCTTTGGCCGATGGAACGATAGCATCTCGGGGAACTTTGATGGAACTAATTTGAATAGTTTCGAGAAACGTGTTCTGACTCCCCTGGGATGCTTGCTTTTTGCAAATAGGAGTAAGTTCAATATTGCTTCTATTAGGCCTTCTGATAGACTGTCTCGTCCTTTCCAATCTTTGATTTCCTTTAAAATGGCTCCGATAGGCAATAAGGATGCCGTGCCTCCTTCTTACACTGTTAACCATAGCCCCGATTCAGTTTCTTTCTGCATACAGAGGAATGGCACTCGGTCAATGGGAGATTTTAAAGGTTGTGCCAACGTTGCAAATTTGACTGGGGAAGACAGACCTTTGTATGTAGGCGAACCTGTCTATTTTGTTTGCGGTAATGTAGCATTTCCATGGTTGCCCAGGGATTGGCAGGGAAGTTGTTATCTAGGAATCCTGTTACCTCGGGTGTTTATAGCAAGTACTGTAGAGGTTTTGAAGGCTCGTCCACGGCGGGACGAGAGTGGCGACACTCCAGCACAGGTTTTAGGAGATGTAGCGAAATCATTCCTTCCATTCTTTGGGCAGATAGTGAATTCCGAGGATATCAAGAAACTAGCGAGAGTACTGGAGAGAACCATCAACCGGACCACAGATATACTCTATAATATGACTTTAGAGCAGAAAGCGATCAGATTGGTAGCGCTTCAGAACCGGATGGCATTAGATGTCATTCTGGCTGAACGTGGTGGAGTATGTAAACTAGTGGGGTCCGCTTGCTGTGTTTTCGTACCGGATTCCTCCCCAACTATTTTTAAGGCAATACAGAATCTGCACATTCTTAGTTCAGAAGTGCATGTTCCCGAGGGAAATTGGGATCTTAGCTCTTGCTTCTGGGACTTCTTGCGGTCTTGGGGTTGGAAAGTGCTTTCAGTCTTGCTGATTATTTTGGGAATTCTGCTATTTCTTTGTTGTTGTATCCAATGTCTACCAAGTATATGTTCAATGCTAGGGGAATGGTGCGCTCAGACGATAGGTACAATAGGACATAAAGTGTATGCCCCGGATAAAACCTCTAAGGAGTATGTACTGAAAGAGATCTTAGTAAAAGATTTAATGGCGATAGATATTTCTGACAGCTATTCAGGGTGTATGGACGATGACACATGGGGTTATTTGCAGGGAGATCAGAAGTAGTTTAGCACTTGGCATAGGCCAAAAGGAGGGTTTGTCAAACTAGAAATTATATCGTGCCTCCTATTGCTATGAATATATGTATATTGGCCTATGCCAAGCTGCTAACAAGCTGCTTATAAACTACATGTGAATAAACTCGCATTGCAAGGTCCTGACCTTAGAAACCATGTAAACTGTCTTTTTGGGTCAAGCCGCCATTTTAGGTTTTCTTGCTCTATAAAGTCACCATGTGAGCTAAAATGGTAGCCTATGTTATTCAGAACAGAACTCGATTGTCATGACCTCTGTACAGCTAATGTAGAACTTGCCTGCAGGCCACTTGTTAGGGTCATGAGCTGAGACCTTGTCCTTCTGCTGACCTGTGTGCAATGGATTACCTGTATCACCAAAACTGATCTATAATTGAATGAGAACACCTGCTTAACTATATTATATAAATTAAGTCCTGCATTGTAATGTTAAGCCTAGAGCATACATTATTACCATTTCTTCTTGTTAATGGATAAACCTAAGATGAACTAGATTTGACCTGGCAAGGGACCCTAGAGCAGTAACTTATTTATGGAATGGTTAACCTGAAGAAAGGCTGGACAACAGGCTGGAGAAATGTATAAAAGCCTGACTGTTTCAATGAATATTTGCACTCACTGAGCACACCGAACCACGCCGGAGTTCGCTGTGTTGTACTGAGGGTCGATAGTTATCTGAATTTTGTTCTGTTCTTTTGTAACTGGATTCAGTATAAAATAAAGTACTTTGTATGTTCCTTTGTAACCTGTGTTTGGTGTGTTTCCTTTCTGGTTACCCTGCCTCATATTATTTCCTTGTTTTCACACACCAAGGCATTTGAGTGTTCTTCTTGCCTTGCACCTCGTTGGCGGGGCCCATTCCAGGTCCTGCTGGTCACACAGATGGTGGTGCATGTCGCAGGCCGGAAAAACTGGATCCATGCGACGCATCTCAAGAGACTTCCTCACCCAGTGCCACACGATACAGAAGAAACAGAACCCCTCGCTAACGCTGCAACCAACAATCTCGAAGCAGTAAATAGCGTTGAGAGTGCATTGGAGAATCTCTCTGAGCCCATGAGGCTTGGGGAACCTGCCATTTTGTCTCCACACTCTCCAAAAGGTTTGCTTCCGGATACGCCGCTTCCAACGGGTAGTGACGACACATTGTTCTCGGATCAATCAGTACCGGGAACAGCAAGGTACAATTTACGTCCAAGGAAATAGACTTACGGCACGGTTCGGCTGTGCATTCAAAAGACTTACGGCACGGTTCGGCTGTGCATTCGAAGAGGAAAGGAAATTCATCAAGGGCTTGCTTTTGCCCGAGTAATTGTTTTGAGAAAAAGGGGATTCTGTTGGCTAGGGTTGTGCAAGGACTAAGAAGTCACGCAGCCGGGAGGTCGCCAGCTAATGACACTGGGGTTTTTAGTTTGAAGACTGCAATGCCTGCAACCGCTACCTCTTGTACTGGACTGATAAATGATCGTGTGACCAGCCGGGAAAATTGACAAATCTCTTGGGCCCCGAAAACGTATTGCTGTCTTTTTATAATGTCGATTGGTTTTATAATAGTAACTGTGCTAAGTTTCTGTTACTTGGAAGAAGTGCATCCATTCGAAATCTTGTTACCAACTGAAAATGTACCCACTGTCCCTAATCCTTTTGTGCATTTACATACTTTGTCTCCTAGAGACTCTCAGCATAGACAAAGATATCATAACAATACATTGTTACTCATCATGAATGCCACGCATGCCATTTTTAATAGGTCCAACTGTTGGGTCTGTTCGCATTTACCGCAACATGGGGATAAGGGGCTAGGTTGGTATATTCATCCTTTACCTTTTACAACTGCTTGGTATGCTTCTCTTAGAGCACTGTTCTTTGGCCGTTGGAACGATAGCATCGAGGGGAACTTTGATGGCACTAATTTGAAAAGTTTTGAGAAACGTGTTCTGACTCCCCTGGCTGCTCACTTTTTGCAAATAGGAGTAAGCTTAATGTTGCTTCTATTAGGCCCTCTGATAAACTGTCTTGTCCCTTTCAATCTTTGATTTCCTTCAAGATGGCTCCAATTGGCAATTAGGATGCCATGCCTCCTTCATACACTGTTAACCAGAGCCCCGATTCAGTTTCTTTCTGCATACAGAGGAATGCCACTCAGTCAATGGGAGATTTTAAAGGCTGTGCCAATGTTGCGAATTTGACTGGGGAAGACAGACCTTTGCATGTAAGTGAACCTGTCTACTTTGTTTGCAGTAATATAACATTTCCATGGTTACCCATGGATTGGCAGGGGACTTGTTATTTTGGGATCCTGTTACCTGGGGTATTCATAGCTAGTACTATAGAGGTTTCAAAGGCTTGTCCACGGCAGGACGAGAATGGTGACACTCCAGCACAGGTCTTGGGAGATTTAGCAAATATTTCGTGCCATTTTGGGGGCAGATAGCGAATTCCGAAGACATCAGAAGACTAGCGAGAGTACTGGAGAGAACCATCAACCGGACCACGGACATACTCTACAATATGACATTAGAACAGAAGGCAATAAGATTAGTAGCACTTCAGAACCGGATGGAATTAGATGTCATTCTAGCTGAACGTGGTGGAGTGTGTAAATTAGTGGGGTCCGCTTGCTGTGTTTTCGTGCCAGATTCCTCCCCAACTATCTTCAAGGCAATACAGAATCTGCACGTCCTTAGTTCAGCAATGCATGTTCCTGAGGGAAACTGGGATCTTAGTGCTTGGTTCTGGGACTTCTTGCGATCTCGGAGTTGGAAGGTGTTGTCGGTCTTACTGATCATTTCGGGAATTCTGTTATTTCTTTGCTGTTGTATCCAGTGTTTACCTAGTATATGTTCGATGCTAGGGGGATGTTGCGGACAGGTACATGCCCCAGATAAAAACTCCAAAGAATATGTGTTAAAAGAAATTTTAGCAACTGATCTAATGGCAATAGATTATTTCTGAAAGTAATTCAGGGTGCGTGGACGATGATATATGGAGTTGTTTGCAAGAAGATCAGAAGTAGTTTAGCACTTGGCATAGGCCAAAAGGAGGGTTTGTCAAACGGGAAATTATATTGTGCCTCCTATTTGCATGAATATATGTATATTGGCCTACGCCAAGCTGCTTGTAAGCCACTTGCGAAGAAATCCGTGTTGCAAGGTCCCGGCCTTAGAATCAATGTAATCCGCCATTTTAGGTCAAACTGCCATTTTAGGTTCTCTTTGCAAAGTCACCTTCTGAGCTAAAATGGTGGACGGTGTCATTCCGAATGTAACATGGCCGTCTTGACCTCTATGTATAAACTAATGTATAACTTGCCTGCAGGCTACATGTTGGGGTCGTGAACTGAGACCTTGTCCTTCGTTGACCTGTATGTAAATGATTACTGATTACTTGTGCCAATGAAGCTAATCCGCGAGCATATGTTACGAACAATGTATCCAAATACTGAACTGAGAACACTTGTTTAAACTACATTGTATTCATGTTTGAGAAGGCTCTATGAGAAATCCTAAAATACACTGGTACCGTTTAAGCTTGTTGGCGAATGTATTAGAGGCAAACCCTAAGTGTATAGATGTGTGAAATCGGCACAAACCCTAGATCTGTAATGTATTAACGAAATATTAACCCACAGTAGGGTTGGACATCATGTTTCAAAGGTATATAAGGTACGACTATTCTAATGTACAGTCCCACTCACAGAGCACATCGAACCACGCTGGAGTTCGTTGTGTTGTACTGAGGTCCGATAGCTATCTGTTGCTTTGTTCTTTGAAACTGTTCAGTATAAAATAAAGATCTTTGTATGTTCCTTTGTAACCCGTGTTCGGTGTATTTCCTTTTTGGGGTACTCAGCCTCGATATTTTCTCTTTGTTTTCACACAGGGTGTGGAACAGCTAGCGAGGAGAGGCCAGGGTGCACAACTGCAAGGTGGGGAGTCCAGGGTGCGGAACAGCAAGCGAGGAGAGTCCAGGGTGCGGAACTGCAAGGGGGAGTAAGTGGTGCGGAACAGCAAGCTAGGGGAGTCCAGGGTGTGGAACTGCAAGGGGGGAGTCAAGGGTGCAGAACAGCAAGCTTAGGGAGTCCAGGGTGTGGAACAGCTAGCGAGGGGAGTCCAGGGTGTGCAACTGCAAGGTGGGGAGTCCAGGGTGCGGAACAGCAAGCGAGGAGAGTCCAGGGTGCAGAACAGCAAGGGGGGAGTCAGGGGTGCGGAACAGCAAGCTAGGGGAGTCCAGGGTGCGGAACTGCAAGGGGGGAGTCAGGGGTGCGGAACAGCAAGCAAGGGGAGTCCAGGGTGCGGAACAGCAAGCAAGGAGAGTCCAGGGTGCAGAACAGCAAGGGGGGAGTCAGGGGTGCGGAACAGCAAGCTAGGGGAGTCCAGGGTGCAGAACAGCAAGGGGGGAGTCAGGGGTGCGGAACAGCAAGCTAGGGGAGTCCAGGGTGTGGAACTGCAAGGGGGGAGTCAAGGGTGCAGAACAGCAAGCTTAGGGAGTCCAGGGTGTGGAACAGCTAGCGAGGAGAGTCCAGGGTGCGCAACTGCAAGGTGGGGAGTCCAGGGTGCGGAACAGCAAGCGAGGAGAGTCCAGGGTGCAGAACTGCAAGGGGGGAGTCAGGGGTGCGGAACAGCAAGCAAGGGGAGTCCAGGGTGCAGAACAGCAAACGATAGAAGTCCAGGGTGCAGAACAGCAAGCGAGGGGATTCTGGGGTGCGGAACTGCAAGGAGGGGAGTCCAGGGTGCTGAACAGTAAGCAAGGGGAGTCCAGGGAGCAGAACAGCAAGCGAGGGGAAATAGGGGTGCGGATCAGCAAGCGATAGAAATCCAGGGTGCAGAACAGCAAGCGAGGGGAGTGTGGGGTGTGGAACAGCAAGCATGGGGAGTCTGGGGTGCGGGACAGCAAGCGAGGAGAGTCCAGGGTGCAGAACAGCAAGGGGGGAGTCTGGGGTGCGGGACAGCAAGCGAGGAGAGTCCAGGGTGCAGAACAGCAAGGGGGGAGTCAGGGGTGCGGGACAGCAAGCGAGGGCAAAGGGGTGCGGAATGGTGGGGAGCAGAACGGGTAAATATTGATGGAAGGATTGCTGAGCCAGGGGTCCTCTGTTGAGGTTTGCAGAACCGGTGGGGCTTGGAGTAAGAGATTGGAGGAGGGTTCATTTCAAACCGAGTTTGACCAATTAAGGGGTGTGGAGCCGAGTTCGAGGGACGAGCCTACGGATTTTAGGGGTGCGATGAGTGGCTTATATTTGCACCCGACCGCTTGGTCCAAAGAGAACGGAGCCGACGAGCAGAGAGCTCCGTTGCACGAATCGAGGGAAGCAGGTCTGGCGGCGCTGCTCCAGGCGCTATAGGCAGGGACCGCATGCCAGCCCCACGGGCAAAGAACCGGGTGGTCGCTCGGGGGCGTAGGGGCAGGTTATCAGCTATTGGGCGGGGGACCGTGCCACCTTGGTTTATCAGCAAGGGGGCTGGCAGATAACTAATCCGTGTGAATGGCGGGGTGCGGTTCTTTTGAGGAGCGCCCCCACCTTCCCCACACACCCTCTCACTTATTAGCCACCGCGATAAAGCAGATTAGGGATGTGTGCATTAAGAGCGTAGACTGCTTTGAGCGGATTATAACGAGGCTGCGAGAAGAGGGGGAGGGGCCAGGGAAGGAGGAGAGGTGTCGGTATAGGAGGAGAGAGGCTTGCAGACGGGAAGAGATGACAGGAGAGAATGGAGGGGGGGCCGTAGGAGGGACGGGGCCCATTACAAGAGGAGGAGAGATCGAGGCGCTGCGAGACCAGAGGCAGTCTGGAGAGAGGAGCGAGTGGGGGCGAGACACCACTCACAGGAGCAGACTAGTCCTCCAGGCTGCGCTCTGCCTTCAAGCTGCAATCCACAGCCCGAGCCAGGGGAGGCAACACACATAGGGGGTCCAGCTAGCCCCCACTGGAGGCCTAGCGCGTGCTGAGAGGTCCTGGTTTCCCGGGCGGTCTGTTCCGCGGACGCTAACGGGTTGTCTCGGCGTCCGCTCTGCCCCTGAGCGGGGAAGTTGTGTGCACTGCGAGTGTGTGTTCTGCGGGAGTGGTGGGGGGGGGGGCAGGTTCTGTCTTTGACGGATGTGCTGCCTTTAAAGAGGTCCAGTCCGGGTTCTGGAGCCAGCTCTAAGAGATTCCTTGAACTTCCTATGGTTTATCCACTCTGCAAAGAAAGGCCAGTCCTTGGAGTTCTGTTCCGAGTCATGGCTCTCCAGAGGCTGTGAGCACTTCTGCGTGAAGTCCGTGCTATGGCCCCCCGATCGGATCCATGGAAGATAGCCTGTTTATAAGGGAGGTCCGGTCACAGAAAAAGTCCGGTCCGTGGTGAAAGTCCGGTCCACAGTGGAAATCCCATCGCGAGGAGATATTGTTTGCCAGAAGGCGGTTCGGTCCGCATAAAAGAGGTGGTCGCTCCGAGGGGACACGCGCTTTAGAGCCCGTCCAATACGTGGAGGAGATTAATTCACGGAGTTCCGTTCTTCAGAGGACTTCGGGCCGAGCAAGAACCGCAGGAGAGGTCCGGAGCTCGTAGACGGTCCGCGCAGGTCTCAGCTCCCTGCACTCAGTCCATCCAGTGGACTGGGCTCACGACGCAGGTGCAGCGAGGATGTAAAGATACACCAGGTAAGCCCCCGACACTGAAGCCCCGGGTGAGCCCCCGACACTGAAGTGTAAACATTCACCAGGTGAGCCCCCGACACTGAAGTGTAAACATTCACCAGGTGAGCCCCCGACGCTGAAGTGTAAAGATTCCCCTGGTGAGCCCCCGACGCTGAAGTGTAAAGATTCTCCAGGTGAGCCCCTGACACTGAAGTGTAAACATTTACCAGGTGAGCCCCCGACACTGAAGTGTAAAGATTCCCCAGGTGAGGCCCTGACACTGAAGTGCAAACATTCCCCAGGTGAGGCCCTGACACTGAAGTGCAAAGATTCCCCAGGTGAGACCCGACATTCAAGTGTAAAGATTCCCCAGGTGAACCCCCAACACTGAAGAGTAAAGATTCCCCAGGTGAGCCCTGACACTGAAATGTAAACATTTACCAGGTGAGCCCCCAACGCGGAAGCGAAAACATTTACCAGGCGAGCCCATAACACTGAAGTGTAAAGATTTCCCAGGTGAGCCCCCAACACTGAAGAGTAAAGATTCCCCAGGTGAGCCCCCGACACGGAAATGTAAACCTTTACCAGGTGAGCCCCCGATGCTGAAGCGTAAACATTTACCAGGCGAGCCCCTAACACTGAAGTTTAAATGTTCACCAGGTGAGCCCCGACACTGAAGAATAAAGATTCCCCAGGTGAGCCCCTGACGCTGAAGCGTAAACATTTACCAGGTGAGCCCCTAACACTGAAGTGTAAAGATTCCCCAGGTGAGCCCCCGACACGGAAGTGTAAAGATTCTCCAGGTGAGCCCCTGACACTGAAGTGTAAACATTTACCAGGTGAGCCCCCGACACTGAAGTGTAAAGATTCCCCAGGTGAGGCCCTGACACTGAAGTGCAAACATTCCCCAGGTGAGGCCCTGACACTGAAGTGCAAAGATTCCCCAGGTGAGACCCGACATTCAAGTGTAAAGATTCCCCAGGTGAACCCCCAACACTGAAGAGTAAAGATTCCCCAGGTGAGCCCTGACACTGAAATGTAAACATTTACCAGGCGAGCCCCTAACACTGAAGTGTAAAGATTTCCCAGGTGAGCCCCCAACACTGAAGAGTAAAGATTCCCCAGGTGAGCCCCCGACACGGAAATGTAAACCTTTACCAGGTGAGCCCCCGATGCTGAAGCGTAAACATTTACCAGGCGAGCCCCTAACACTGAAGTTTAAATTTTCACCAGGTGAGCCCCGACACTGAAGAGTAAAGATTCCCCAGGTGAGCCCCCGACACGGAAATGTAAACCTTTACCAGGTGAGCCCCCGATGCTGAAGCGTAAACATTTACCAGGCGAGCCCCTAACACTGAAGTTTAAATGTTCACCAGGTGAGCCCCCGACACGGAAATGTAAACCTTTACCAGGTGAGCCCCCGATGCTGAAGCGTAAACATTTACCAGGCGAGCCCCTAACACTGAAGTTTAAATGTTCACCAGGTGAGCCCCTGACGCTGAAGCGTAAACATTTACCAGGTGAGCCCCTAACACTGAAGTGTAAAGATTCCACAGGTGAGCCCCCGACACAGCCGTGTAAACATTTACCAGGTGAGCCCCAACACTGAATTGTAAACATTCACCAGGTCAGCCCTGACACCGAAGCGTAAACATTCAACAGGTGTGCCCCCCTGACACTGAAGAGTAAACAATCACCAGGTGAGCCCACGACACTGCAGGGCAAAGATTTCCCAGGTGAGCCCCCGATACTAAGGTGTAAACATTTAGCAGGTGAGCCCCTGACACTGCAGTGTTAACAGTCACCAGGTTAGCCTCTAACACTGAAGCGTAAACAGTGTAAACATTCACCAGGCGAGACCCTCCCGACACTGAAGTGCAAATATTTCATCAGTGAAGTGCAAAGATTCACGATTCCCCAGGCGAGCCCCGGTCACTGAAGTGCAAAGATTCCCGATTCCCCGCGAGTCACCGACACTGAAGTGCAAAGATTCCCGATTCCCCGCGAGCCCCCGACACTGAAGTGTAAAGATTCCCGATTCCCCAGGCGAGCCCCCAACACTGAAGTGCAAAGATTCCCCAGGCGAGCCCCTGACACTGAAGTGTAAAGATTCCCGATTCCCCAGGCGAGCCCCTGACACTGAAGTGTAAAGATTCCCGATTCCCCAGGCGAGCCCCTGACACTGAAGGGTAAAGATTCCCGATTCCCCAGGCGAGCCCCCGACACTGAAGTGCAAAGATTCCCCAGGCGAGCCCCTGACACTGAAGTGTAAAGATTCCCGATTACCCAGGCGAGCCCCTGACACTGAAGTGTAAAGATTCCCGATTCCTCAGGCGAGCCCCTGACACTGAAGTGTAAAGATTCCCGATTCCCCAGGCGAGCCCCTGACACTGAATTGTAAAGATTCCCGATTCCCTGCGAGCCCCCAACACTGAAGTGTAAAGATTCCCCAGGTGAGCCCAGGACACTGAAGTGTAAAGATTCCCGATTACCCAGGCGAGCTGCTGACACGGAAGTGTAAAGATTCCCGATTCCTCAGGCGAGCCCCTGACACTGAAGTGTAAAGATTCCCGATTCCCTGCGAGCCCCCGACACTGAAGTGTAAAGATTCCCCAGGTGAGCCCAGGACACTGAAGTGCAAAGATTCCCGATTCCTCAGGCGAGCCCCTGACACTGAAGTGTAAAGATTCCCGATTCCCCAGGCGAGCTCCTGACACTGAAGTGTAAAGATTCCCGATTCCCTGCGAGCCCCCGACACTGAAGTGTAAAGATTCCCCAGGTGAGCCCAGGACACTGAAGTGCAAAGATTCCCGATTCCCCGGGCGAGCCCCCGACACTGATTTGCCCAAAGCATCGGTGCGTTGTGAGCTTATTTTGCAGGAGGACGTTCACCCCCTGCTGGGGATAGGATGCCAACGCTGAGTTCCTTTCTCGTTCCCCAGGAGCAGGGGTCGAACCTCGGGGTGGTAGAGAGAGGGGGCATCTTCACCCTGCTCCTCCTGGCCACCCACACCTCCAGCGTCTTCGCGTGTTGCCTTTACACGTGTTCGTTTGCCTGCTTGGGATCGGGCGGGGAGTAAAGGCTGGGTAAGCGGTGGGCTCCAGGTCCAGTCCATGCCAGTGTGTCCGTGCGGCAATGGTAGAGGCGGGACCCCATTCCCTTCCCTGCGTGGCTAAACCTGCCCCATACATGGTCAGTGCCCGAAGCCCCCATTCACACAGTACTATATTCTGAATGACGCCCCGCCCCCGGGCCGTGGAGGGGGGTCTGTGTACAGTGCATGTCTGGGGTGGCGCCCCTGTTCACCGTACAGGTGCCAGGGTACATGCTGTGAGTGCATTGCAGGGTCTGGACTAGGGCAGGCCTCTCTATAGAGTGCAGGGGCACTGTAGGAATGGCCGAGGCTTGGGGGACTGGGGGTGGGGGGGCTTGGATCCGCGGACAGTGCGTGTGTGGGGTGGAGCCCCTGTTCACCGTGCCGGTGCTAGGGTACGTGCTGTGAGTGCATTGCAGGGTCTGGACTAGGGCAGGCCTCTCTATAGAGTGCAGGGGCACTGTAGGAATGGCCGAGGCTTGGGGACTGGGGGTAGGGGGGCTTGGATCCGCGGACAGTGCATGTGTGGGGTGGCCCCCTGTTCACCGTACAGGTGCCAGGGTACATGCTGTGAGTGCATTGCAGGGTCTGGGGGGCAGGCCTCTCTATAGAGTCCAGGGGCACTGTAGGAATGGCCGAGGCTTGGGGACTGGGGGTGGGGGGGCTTGGATCCGCGGACAGTGCGTGTGTGGGGTGGTGCCCCTGTTCACCGTACAGGTGCCAGGGTACATGCTGTGAGTGCATTGCAGGGTCTGGACTAGGGCAGGCCTCTCTATAGAGTCCAAGGGCACTGTAGGGATGGCCGAGGCGTGGGGGAGTGGGCGTGGGGGGGGGGGTCTGGTGGCCTGGATCCGTGGACAGTGCACGTGTCGGTTGGCACCCCGATTACCACACATGTGTAGCCGTGAATGCTGTGGGTAGATTCCAGGTACTGCCCAGTGGACATGTGTAGAGTCCAGGGGTACTGTAAGCACAGCCTAGATGTGGGAGAGGTACCTGGGTACAGTACAAGTGTGGGGTGTTCCATTCACAGCCAGGGGAGGGGGTCTTCATGTACAATATATTGGGGAAAAATTGCAGCAGAGTCGGCACTGTCCAAGTATGTGTGGGCGAAGTAGAGGGTGGCGTGGGGGCACCTGGGATATATGAAATATGTGCGTGAGGAGGGTGGCGTGTGGGAGGCGCCATATCCCAGCATGGTTTCCCAGGCACTGTTATCCCGGCACTGTGTCCCAGGCACTGTTATCCCGGCACTGTGTCCAAGGCACTGTTATCCCGGCACTGTTATCCCGGCACTGTGTCCCTGGCACTGTTATCCCGGCACTGTTATCCCGGCACTGTGTCCCAGGCACTGCGTCCCAGGCACTGCGTCCCAGGCACTGTGCACCGGCACTGTTATCCCGGGACCATGTCCCAGGCGCTGTTATCCCGGCACTGTGTCCCAGGCACTGTTATCCCGGCACTGTGTCCCAGGCACTGTTATCCCGGCACTGTGTCCCTGGCACTGTGTCCCTGGCACGGTTATCCCGGCACTGTGTCCCAGGCACTGTGTCCCAGGCACTGTTATCCCGGCACTGTGCACCGGCACTATTATCATGGGACTGTGTCCCAGGCACTGTTATCCCAGGCACTGTTATCCCAGGCACTGTTATCCCAGGCACTGTTATCCCAGGCACTGTTATCCCGGCACTGTGTCCCAGGCACTGTTATCCCAGAACTGTGTCCCAGGCACTGTGTCCCAGGCACTGTTATCCCAACCGCAGCAGAAAAAAGTTAATGAAAGGCTTGTCTAAATAGGGCTATTGATATATCGATACATACATATATACTGGAAAAAACGTTCATTAAGAGAGTTAAGGTGATCAGATGCATCTCCACAAAACCCCTGAAATTCTGTGGATGTGGGAAGCTTTGAGCATCTTAGCTCGGCGTGCTCCCCACAGGTGTCCCCCATAATACCACTGTGCGTCTCATACTGAGCCCCTTATGTTATAATATGTATGTGCTAATGGACTTTGCAGCAGTGGGGGCCCCACGCTCAGAGGCTCGGCACTCCCCGCACCCCCTGAATATCATAGGCTTGGTTGCCTGGACTCGCTCTTTCCGGGGTTCTGTTATCCTTTCTTCAGCTGGGGCCACTGTACATGGTACAGTCATGAATTTAAAGAGCAAAGATCCCTGAGCGTGGCTTTGCCCCAGAGGCCCAGATCCCCGAGGCCCAGATCCCCCAGAGCAGCCTCTGATCCCTGACCGTGGCCTTGCCCCAGAGGCCCAGATCCCACAGAGCAGCCTCCGATCCCTGCGCGTGGCCTTGCCCCCGAGGCTCAGATCCCACAGAGCAGCCTCCGATCCCTGCGCGTGGCCTTGCCCCAGAGGCCCAGATCCCACAGAGCAGCCTCCGATCCCTGCGCGTGGCCTTGCCCCCGAGGCCCAGATCCCACAGAGCAGCCTCCGACCCCTGCGCGTGGCCTTGCCCCCGAGGCCCAGATTCCACAGAGCAGCCTCCGATCCCTGCGCGTGGCCTTGCCCCCGAGGCCCAGATCCCACAGAGCAGCCTCCCATCCCTGCGCGTGGCCTTGCCCCCGAGGCCCAGATCCCACAGAGCAGCCTCCCATCCCTGCGCGTGGCCTTGCCCCCGAGGCCCAGATCCCACAGAGCAGCCTCCGATCCCTGCACGTGGCCTTGCCCCCGAGGCACAGATCCCACAGAGCAGCTTCCGATCACTGAGTGTGGCCTTGCCCCCGAGGCCCAGATCCCACAGAGCAGCCTCCGATCACTGAGCGTGGCCTTGCCCCGTGGCACAGATCCCACAGAGCAGCCTCCGATCACTGAGCGTGGCCTTGCCCCCGAGGCCCAGATCCCCCAGAGCAGCCTCCGATCCCTGAGCGTGGCCTTGCCCCGAGGCCCAGATCCCACAGAGCAGCCTCCGATCCCTGCGCGTGGCCTTGCCCCCGAGGCCCAGGTCCCCGAGGCCCAGATCCCCCAGAGCAGCCTCTGATCCCTGACCGTGGCCTTGCCCCAGAGGCCCAGATCCCACAGAGCAGCCTCCGATCCCTGCGCGTGGCCTTGCCCCAGAGGCCCAGATCCCACAGAGCAGCCTCCGATCCCTGCGCGTGGCCTTGCCCCCGAGGCCCAGATCCCGCAGAGCAGCCTCCGATCCCTGCGCGTGGCCTTGCCCCAGAGGCCCAGATCCCACAGAGCAGCCTCCGATCCCTGCGCCTGGCCTTGCCCCCGAGGCCCAGATCCTACAGAGCAGCCTCCGACCCCTGCGCGTGGCCTTGCCCCCGAGACCCAGATTCCACAGAGCAGCCTCCGATCCCTGCGCGTGGCCTTGCCCCCGAGGCCCAGATCCCACAGAGCAGCCTCCGATCCCTGCGCGTGGCCTTGCCCCCGAGGCCCAGATCCCACAGAGCAGCCTCCGATCCCTGCGCGTGGCCTTGCCCCCGAGGCCCAGATCCCACAGAGCAGCCTCCGATCCCTGTGCGTGGCCTTGCCCCCGAGGCACAGATCCCACAGAGCAGCTTCCGATCACTGAGTGTGGCCTTGCCCCCGAGGCCCAGATCCCACAGAGCAGCCTCCGATCACTGAGCGTGGCCTTGCCCCCGAGGCCCAGATCCCCCAGAGCAGCCTCCGATCCCTGAGCGTGGCCTTGCCCCGAGGCCCAGATCCCACAGAGCAGCCTCCGATCCCTGCGCGTGGCCTTGCACCCGAGGCCCAGGTCCCCCAGAGCAGCCTCCGATCACTGAGCGTGGCCTTGCCCCCGAGGACCAGATCCCACAGAGCAGCCTCCGATCCCTTCGCGTGGCCTTGCCCGCAAGGCCCAGATCCCACAGAGCAGCCTCTGATCCCTGCGCGTGGCCTTGCCCCCGAGGCCCAGATCCCACAGAGCAGCCTCCGAACCCTGCGCGTGGCCTTGCCCCCGAGGCCCAGATCCCACAGAGCAGCCTCCGATCACTGAGCGTGGCCTTGCCCCCGAAGCCCAGATCCCCACTGAGCGTGGCCTTGCCCCCGAAGCCCAGATCCCACAGAGCAGCCTCCAATCACTGACCGCCTCCGGAGGCCCTGATCCCACAGAGAAGCCTCCGATCCCTGCGCGTGGCCTTGCCCGCAAGGCCCAGATCCCCTAGAGCAGCCTCTGATCCCTGCACGTGGTCTTGCCCGCGAGGCCCAGATCCCACAGAGCAGCCGCTGATCACTGAGCGTGGCCTTCCCCCGAGGCCCAGATCCCACAGAGCAGCCTCCGATCACTGAGCGTGCCCCCCCCCATGCCCAGTTCCCAAAGAGCAACCTCCGATCACTGAGCATGGCCTTGCCCCTTAGACCCAGACCCCCCAGAGCAGCCTCCGATCACTGACTGCCTCCAGAGGCCCAGATCCCACAGAGCAGCCTCTGATCACTGAGCGTGGCCTTGCCCGCGAGGCCCAGATCCCACAGAGCAGCCTCCGTTCATTGAGCGTGGCCTTGCCCCCGAGGCCCAGATCCCACAGAGCAACCTCCGTTCACTGAGCGTGGCCTTGCCCCCGAGGCCCAGATCCCACAGAGCAGCCTCTGATCACTGTCCGTGGCCTTGCCCCGAGGCCCAGATCCGCCAGAGCAGCCTCCAATCACTGAGCGTGGCCTTGCCCCATGGCACAGATCCCACAGAGCAGCCTCCAATCCCTGAGCGTGGCCTTGCCCCAGAGGCCCAGATCCCACAGAGCAGCCTCCGATCACTGAGCGTGGCCTTGCCCGCGAGGCCCAGATCCCACAGAGCAGCCTCTGATCACTGAGCGTGGCCTTGCCCCTGAGTCCCCATCCCACAGAGCAGCCTCCGTTCATTGAGCGTGGCCTTGCCCCCGAGGCCCAGATCCCACAGAGCAACCTCCGTTCACTGAGCGTGGCCTTGCCCCCGAGGCCCAGATCCCACAGAGCAGCCTCTGATCACTGTCCGTGGCCTTGCCCCCGAGGCCCAGATCCCCCAGAGCAGCCTCCGATCACTGAGGGTGGCCTTGCCCCCGAGGCCCAGATCCCACAGAGCACCTCCGATCACTGAGCGTGGCCTTGCCCCGAGGCCCAGATCCCACAGAGCAGCCTCCGATCACTGAGCGTGGCCTTGCCCCCGAGGCCCAGAGAAACCTCTGATCACTGAACGTGGCCTTGCCCCCGAGGCCCAGATCCCCCAGAGCAGCCTCCGATCCCTGAGCGTGGCCTTGCCCCAGAGGCCCAGATCCCACAGAGCAGCCTCCGATCACTGAGCGTGGCCTTGCCCCCGAGGCCCAGATCCCCCAGAGCAGCCTCCGATCACTGAGCGTGGCCTTGCCCCCGAGGCCCAGGTCCCACAGAGCACCTCCGATCACTGAGCGTGGCCTTGCTCCCGAGGCCCAGATCCCACAGAGCAGCCTCCGATCACTGAGAGTGGCCTTGCCCGCGAGGCCCAGATCTCACAGAGCAGCCTCCGATCACTGAGCGTCCCCTTCCACTGCCCAGTGGCCCCAGCTTCCGGCCCTGCCCACTCTCCATGTTGCCCCAAACATCAAGAAACACAGAGGGATTTAGGCCTCAACGTGCACTGCGTGTGGCACCAATTATTAAAAAGAGGGATATCCCCCTGCCTAGTAGTTCTGATCCCAGCTCTGTGCAGGTTTAAAAGGCCATTGCCAAGTCCCAGTGGTACCCCAGTGGTCCCCTTCTTTCCCCGCTTTTTATCCCTGCGAAAATGCTACCATTCTCTGTCCCCACGGTAATAGAGTATGCCAATTCCTGTGGCAAATTAAGGTTTGACAATTTCTGTCATAATGGCAAAACATTCCAAAATTAAAAAGTCATCCCGTCTGCCCTGAGACTCACCATTGGTCCTCCTGAACTTATCTTGGTCGCCCTCGCTCCCTCCCTTGTGTTTTACCTCCCCAACCCTTTTCCATTACACCCTCCCACTCATCCTTCATGTGAGGCATTATCTTTTGCAAGTGAGCCTTGCAACATTACTGTGGGGATCTGCCCATGGGGTGCCCTTTCCCCATCGCCACCTGTAGCCCGAGATACGTGCACTCATTTTAATTCTCCTCACATTGTTTTAAGCAATTTCCAGTTTGGCTACCCTCAGTATTACCGCAGGAATCGCTCCCATTGAGCAAAATAAAACTGGTGACTTTTCATTTTTGAAAATCCTCTCTGCAGCAAAGCATGATGCAGGTATATCAAAGATTCTCAGGAGCAGGTGTACCCCTTTCTCTGTCGAATACTTTAAAAACCACTAATGGTTTTACCCCAAACCACCAAAAAGCACATCTATTACGTTTTGTGCACAAGTTGTTTCAAATCCGTCCAGCGGTTTTTATACTACAAGTGTTAAGTAGAAGCTCTTGTTTTCTCTTTGGGAAAATGTATGGGACTAGGCAGGAAACAGTGATTTTTGTGGTTTCTTTACTTTTCTACCTTTTATTAAATTGTCTCCAAATTGTGCAGTTTTGGAGGGTACCTGGTCACATTTTATTTTTGGGAAAATGTCATCAAAATCCATCCAGCTGTTCAAAAGTTACCTACCATTACAACTTTTGGAAAAGTCTATGTGAACTGCTTTCACCTTAAGTATGAGGTGGAAACTGTCACCCTAGTACATGCATATTTAGCCCCATATATTACACAGCCCGTTAGCACACTGATGACATCGGGTGTCTAGTCAAATGGTCGACAGACAAATGGTCGACACAATTTGGTCGACAGGTCAAATGGTCGATTTTTTTTTTAAATTTATATATATATTTTGTAGGTTTTCGTTTAGGGAAAAAAGGGTTTTTTAGCAAAAAAAAGGGGGTTGGGGGACCCCCCCAAAAAAAAAAAATGTGAAAAAAAAGAAAAGAAATTCAACCATTTCACCTGTCGACCTTTTGGTGTCGACCATTTGTCCTGTCGACCATTTATATTCGACCAAATGACCTAGAACCCATCGGGTGTCTAGTCAAATGGTCGACAGACAAATGGTCGACACAATTTGGTCGACAGGTCAAATGGTCGATTTTTTTTTAAAATTTATATATATATTTTGTAGGTTTTCGTTTAGGGAAAAAAGGGTTTTTTAGCAAAAAAAAGGGGGTTGGGGGACCCCCCCAAAAAAAAAAAATGTGAAAAAAAAGAAAAGAAATTCAACCATTTCACCTGTCGACCTTTTAGTGTCGACCATTTGTCCTGTCGACCATTTATATTCGACCAAATGACCTAGAACCATGACATCGCATATGACATCACTTAATCACTTATGAAGTCATCGATTACATCACTGGTACAGTGCACCGCACCTGAAAGAAACATTTTAAAGTGTATTGCTGCAACTAAAATGTATGCAGACCAGTGCAAAACTTGGGTGGAGTTGACATTTTAAGTTCTGTCAGTGTACAGCCATGGTACTCTTACCCGCCGGAGTCATACATTATTCAATGAGTATTTAGTCTAGTGCCTTTATCACTCCGTCCTTCAGTCGGTAAATTTGCAAAGTAGCCATTCTGAGAAGAATAACTAGGCTTTGCAACAGTCCAGAAAAGATTGGTAACATAAATGAGAAAGGACAGTTTCCCAAATCACAGCAAAATAGCGGTCACTGTAGCCAGGCAAAAGGGATGCCCTAACCATGTCAAAGGGTGAAGGTCATGGCAGGTTTCCTATAAAGATCAACATGAGAAAATGCAGCACATGTTCAGAGGCCCAGGGCTTTCAGGACAAGAGTAGATAACGTTTAAGACACAGTGGCACTATAAATGCCGAAACACGCGGCAGTCATGCCACGCAGGACACAACTCAAAATTAAGATTCATTAATAAAAACATAAGGAAAAGCACCTTGTAATCAATATCGAATAATCCATCGAAGGCTTATTGCAAGTGACAAATCTTTACCAGTTGTGAGAAACGACAGAGGTCATAATAAGAAAGTGGTGTAAGTCAAGAGTGGACTACAAAAGAAAGTATCCCTGAAGAAGCTCACTATAGGTCGCAACCGATACGAGTGAAACATGCTGGCATAGACAAAATGAGAGGAATCCTGAAACTGGCATGTCCGACTGAGACAGTTAACTTATTTTTTGTTGTTGTCATAAATGTTTATTGGTAAGTATATCATGACAAGTTAAATTGACCATTTACATTCAATTCCACTTTTCCATTTACTTCCTGAATAAAACCATTTTAACTACAAGGTAGTGGAGTTAAAATAAATCCGAGAGAAAAAGATGACACAAGACAAAAGAAAAGACGAGGAGACCAGACAAGAAATGAAGAAGAGACGGGAGATTCCTCTACAACAATCGTACCTTGTTTCGGAGGAGATATTCAATTCTAGCCTTTTGTAACATAGCTTCAATAAACGTAAGGACTTCGAGGCATAAGCTGGTATTCTATCCCATTATCATCCATTCCCCCAGTTCTGACCAAGTACAAAATAGTCAATCGATTGAGTCTTCTTTAAATAAATTGTGCGTAGGCCTGCCAACGTTGGACCAAGTGGTGACCCAATGGACAAGGGCTTGAACAATTTCCTCTGAATCGTAGAATCTGCAGTTGGCTTTGCTTCGGGAATATTAATTTCCTTTCAAGGGCTATCTCTTTTTTTTATTTATTATGTTTAATCTCATTCTTAGTAGGAGGTCTCAATAACTTGGTGATGGGAATTTTTTCAAATATACTGGCAGTTCGTTTTAATCCTTTTTTTCCCTTTCTTTAGCTGGTCTTCGCAAGTCTCGGTTTCTCAGATGTATTGTTTCAATCCATCGAATAACTTAGTTCTGTAACCAAGGAAATGCATTCTTCTTCTTGGAACAGAGATTTGTGGGAACATGGGATCCAGCAATTGTGTGTGTTACTAGGATAGAGAAGAGGTTGGTTGATTGTGAATACATAGTTGTACAACCATCAAGTACATTTGTTGTGTTCAGTATTCCAAAAAATTGAACAGTGGGAATGTCCGCGGTCTTAAGATTTCTTGTATACGAGGCACGTACAGGGAGAGTGCCCAAACATAGCCAACGCCTCTGAGGTAACTTTGAAGAGATTAGAGATGGGTCTGAAATACAATGTATAGTGAACAGAGGGGGACCACAGCACGGGGCGAGGATGAGAGACGGGCGAGGATGAGAGACGGGGCGAGGACGAGAAACTGCGGCGAGGATGGCAGACTGTGGTGAGGACGAGAGACGGGAATGAGGACAAGAGACAGGGGTGAGGATGAGAGACTGGGGCGAGGATGAGAGACGTGCAAAGACGAGAGACTGGGGCGAGGATGACAGACTGCAGTGAGGATCAGAGACGGGGGCGAGGAAAAGAGACGGGGGCGAGGACAAGAGACGGGGTGAGGACAAGAGACGGGGCGAGGACGAGACACTGGGGCGAGGACGAGAGACTTGCAAGGATGAGAGACTGGGGCGAGGATGGCAGACTGCAGTGAGGATGAGAGACTGCAGTGAGGATGAGAGACTGCGGTGAGGACAAGACACTGGGGAGAGGACGAGCCACTGGGGCGGGGACGAGAGATGGATGAGACACTGGGACGAGGACGAGAGACTGGGGTGAGGACGAGAGACTGGGGCGATGACGGGAGATGGGGCTGAGGACAGGAGACGGGGCGAGGACAAGAGATGGGGGCAAGCAAGAGACGGGGCGAGTACAAGAGACGGGGCGAGGACGAGACACTGGGTCGAGGACGAGAGACTTGCAAGGATGAGAGACTGGGGCGAGGATGAGAGACTGGGGCGAGGATGAGAGACTGCGGTGAGGAGTAGAGACTGCGGTGAGGAGGAGAGACTGCGGTGAGGAGGAGAGACTGCGGTGAGGATGAGAGACTGCGGTGAGGACGAGACACTGGGGAGAGGACGAGCCACTGGGGCGAGGACGAGAGATGGACGAGACACGGGGACGAGGACGAGAGACTGGGGCGAGGACGAGTGACTGGGGCGAGGACGGGAGACCGGGTTGAGGACAAGAGATGGGCCGAGGACGGGAGACTGGGGCGAGGACGAGAGACTGGGGCGAGGACGAGAGACTGGGGCGAGGACGAGAGATGGGGCGAGGACGAGAGACTGGGGCAAGGACGAGAGACTGGGGCGAGGACGAGAGATTTGTGAGGACGAGAGACTGCGGTGAGGACGAGAGACGGGAGTATTTATTTTTTTATTTTTTATTTATTTATTCGCATTTGTTAAGCGCACATCAGACCGAAGGCATCGTGGCGCTGGTAACAGTGTTTCTTATACTTGGTTACATACAGTTGTGCCCTTGGTTACATTGGGCAATGGTTATGGTTAAGGTACATGTACATAGAGAGCAAGAGGGTGTGCAGGTGCGCATGTTAGTTGAAGAGAGCAGTTTTGAGTTGTTTCCTGAAAGAGAGGAGGGATGTTTCTGCTCTGAGGTTAGTGGGCAGTGTGTTCCAAAGCTTTGGTGCCAGGTAGGGGAAGCCTATACCTCCTGCCTTGGATCTATTGATGCGTGGTATGATGAGACGGTTGGTGTATGTAGATCTGGTAGGTCTAATGGACTGGGATCTAGACAGGGTGTCGGATAGGTAGGAAGGTGCTGTATGGTTGATGCATTTATGCGTTATGGTTAGTATTTTGAAAGCAATCCTATCCTTGACTGGGAGCCAATGGACCGCTTTCCTAGCTAGAGTGATGTGCTCTCTTTTTGGTATGCTGAGCGCTGCTCTGAGAGCATTATTTTGGGTGGTTTGGAGCTTTGATATGTTGTTCTTGGATGTGCCGGCTAGGAGCGCGTTGCAGTAATCCAGCTTGGCTCCAATGGTGGCTCTTGCTATGGACAGACAGTTATCTTTAGTTAAGAACGGTTTTATTGCGTTGATGAGTTTGGTACTTAATGCCGAGGCTGGACGAGGGAGTGAAGGTGAGGCAGAGAGACGGGGGCGAGGACGAGAGACATGGGTGAGGACGAGAGATGGGCGAGGACAAGACACTGGGGCGAGGACGAGACATTGGGGTGAGGACGAAAGACTGGGCTGAGGACAAGAGACTGGGGCGAGGCAGAGAGACTGGGGCGAGGCAGAGAGACTGGGACGAGGCAGAGAGACTGGGACGAGGCAGAGAGACTGGGGCGAGGCAGAGAGACTAGGATGATGAAGAGATAGAAAGACTGTGATGGGGAAGAGAGACTGGGATCCGGATATTCTAAACACATCATTGATAATATCCCAATCAAGATGCAATGTTATTAAGATACTAATCCACCAGGGAACTCAACCAGTACCTCCCTTCATCCACCTTCCATGTTCCCTTCGCCTGAAGAAGTGCTAAGCACGAGTAGGCTCGGCCTTTTTGCACAGACTTGCATAATAACCTGGCAGTTAAGGGGTTACATTGTTGTTTACCGCCTGAACTTTATATAAGGGTTATTCTTGAGGATCAACATTTGAATCTTCGTGTGTCCTGCTTGCAGAATTAGGACGAGGCCTGAGAACAACCAACAGATGTACTCATTTCTCCCAAACCCTGCACAAATATTTTAAGTGAATTTAGAAAACAATTACTACATTTTCGTGAAATAAAAAACATGGATTGCTTCTTAAAGTCACCCAAATATGTTTAACCTCCTAAGGAACGGATAGTCTGCCCGCCACCGCGCGGCCAGTATTTACTCTCCTCTTTTTCGCTCGGTCAGGATCTAGAGTTCAGAACTGGAAAGCCTCAGCTCTGGCAATGCATCATGGGAGATACACATACAGATGTTTGGGTGGCCGGGGCACCTGCTCCCCATTAACTTATCAAATAAACTGCCAGACGGATTTGTACCAGATGAACTAAGAATTTCCTTTGCACGCTTCGTGCTCCTTTCGGTGCAATTGCATGCATGGGTTTGGGCTGTGCACATGTACACAACTTGTGAATTTCCATATGGAAACATGAAAGCAAAAAGGGAACAACACACAATGCGTTCCTTCATCTATTTAGAAATGTAACCCAGATTTACACCAAACTGTCCTGTTCTGGAGTTCGGACCATACAATTATTTTGGAAAATCACATGATCGACCCGTGCTGCAGGTCAAACGTTATTAGACATAGAATGCTCACATTTTAAATGGCTGAGAGGTTTCACCCGAAAGACCTGCTACTTGCTTTTTACTCTTGAAACTGAACATTCAGTCTAGGTAGTTTTAGGCATAAAAATCTCTCCAGGGGTGAAAGTTGTTTTGGGAGGATAGCTCAGGGGCAACGTGCTCGCCTTGGAAGCAAGACGTCACGGAGCACCACAGGTTCGACCCCCGGGTCCGCGCTTAGAAACCACTGGGTATTAAGTACGTTAAAAATAACCAATTAGTTACTTTCAAGAAATCACACACACGCGCACACACGTGCACACGTACACGTACACATACACACACTTCAAGAAAGTGGAAAAGAGGGGGCTGCGGCGAGAGAGCGGACCTGTTCCTCAGCAGGCTCGCTTCCACAATCATGCCTGCATCGTCCACAGCAGGCAGCCCAGTGTCCAGACACAAGGTACAGCTCCTGTGCAGGCAGGCATTGCGGGTGGAGTGGAGAAGATTCTGCCCAGGCGGTCCTTCCCGTTCACATACATTGCTCACACAGACATGCAACACATTTGCCTGGGAGTGAAAGGGAACCAGCCCATTATCATACAACTGGGGGCATCAGTTTATGTTATGAAATGTATAAAGCATAACTGTGACCAAAAGGTATCCTGTCGCTAAGGCACCTCAGAAGGAGAGACCGACAACCGGTAGCAGGAAGGAGAAAGACAAGAACATTGTGCATAGTCCCCCAGCCCCAGATTAGAGATTAAACACAAAGGTTTTTCACAGCTTTTGGGCAGCAGAGGTGACCAGTAATGTCCTGTATGGACAAAGGAAGGGAGTTCCAGAAAGCAGGGGCAGCGACAGAGAATCCTCGGCCACCCACAGTAGACTTGCGGTACCGAGGCACCTGAAGCAAGTGGAGATTAGTCAATCGAAGATTACGAGAAGGAAAGTATCTTTTAATTGTGTGACAGGGATAAGACACCCCAGACCCCTGAAAGGCCCCATGGACCAAGCAGAGGAAGATATACATGTAATGCGACTGTCAATTGGGAGCCAATGAAGCTTCCGACGGACATCCAAAGTCTGCGAAAACGTAGGGAGCCCTACCGCTAGGCGGGCAGTAGAGTTCTGAACGACCTACAAATGCCGGAGGATGGTTTTAGGCCGGGCAAAGTAGTGTTTCGGTAGTCCAAGGGCCCATCACCGCAGTAGAGACGTCAACACGCGTAACTTGACAAGTATAAAGGGATGATCTTTGTCAAGGCCTTAATCTTAAAATGGGCAACACAACATCTGGCCCGAACCTGGGGGTCAACAGAGATGGTCCAATCTTGATACCAAGATTTTTCGGTATAACGTCCTTTCATCGCCAGGCATTTTTACGTGTGCATTTTAAACATGTACGAAATTACGAAAAAGTTTAACAAAATGTTTTTGGTGGGGGCGGGAAAGGGCAAATAAGGTGTTGGGTATGGAATAGTAATTACCTTTTTTTTTGTTATTTTGTACACATTTAAAAGGCAATCGTAAAATTCCTCCCGATGAAATAATATAGAACCGATTTTTCACAGTATCGACTGGAACAAGGAGAGGGCCCAGAGAGGGGTGCCAAAAGGCCGCCGACCAGGGCGACATCTCACAAGCATCAGCACCCAAGACCATAACCTCCATTTTCTCAGCCTCAAGCTTGAGTCTGTTTTTCTGCATCCAGCCCCCAATGGCAGACAGGCAATTCCTTAGACGCACAGCGGCATGTTCTTGATCATGGCCCACACGCAAAACCAATATCGCGTCATCTGCGTAAGAATCGAACCTACAGCCATGTGCATGAATGAATTTGGCCAGGGGGAGCGGATAGATGTTGAACAAAAGAGGAGAAATTGCAGACCCCTGAGGGACCCCATAGGAAAGAGGAAAAGAAGGAGAAGAGAATGGAGGTAACGAGAGGGATTGGGTCCAATCAGACAAAAAATATTGAAACCAGTCAAAGACCAGTCCACCAATAGTAATCTCCCTTAAGCATTGCACGAGAATCCCAGGATCAATGGTGTCAAACGCTGCGGATAGGCCAATCAAAAGGAGAACACCTACACTGCCCTGATCTAGTAGAAGGGAGAGGTCATTGATGAACAAGACTGGCCCTGATTCTGGGCCCATCTTGGGGCAATACTGCCATTGAAAGGGATCGCCAAATGGCATGAGATTCCAGGAAGGCTCTCAGCTGTGGGTTCACTGTGGCCTCAAGAATCTTTATCAGGCCACCGCAGAAGCAAGATAGGTCGGAAATGAGCTGGAACAGCCGGATCCCGGGAAGCTTTGTCAACAGGGGAGAAACCACTGTGTGCTTCAAGAAAGCACAAATAACCCCAGCACGCAAAGAGTAGTTCACAGCTTCCGCCAGATGAGGCGCCAACCCAAGACCAATAGCTTTCCAGACCCGGAGCGGAATGGCATCGAGAGGAGAAGCTGACCTGAGTGAGTTAACAATCTGCCACACTTGATCTTCTCCTACCAAAGAGAAACTAGAAGAGGATATCTGGAAAGGCGGAAGCAGGAAGCGGCATGGGCGAGGAAGAAAAGTCTGCAACCCTTGATCCTCTCCTACCAAAGAGAAACTAGAAGAGGGTATCTGGAAAGGCGGAAGCAGGAAGCGGCATGGGCGAGGAAGAAAAGTCTGCAACCCTTGATCCTCTCCTACCAAAGAGAAACTAGAAGAGGGTATCTGGAAAGGTAGGAGCAGGAAGCGGCATGGGCGAGGAAGAAAAGTCTGCAACCCTTGATCCTCTCCTACCAAAGAGAAACTAGAAGAGGGTATCTGGAAAGGCGGAAGCAGGAAGCGGCATGGGCGAGGAAGAAAAGTCTGCAACGCTTGATCTTCTCCTACCAAAGAGAAACTAGAAGAGGGTATCTGGAAAGGTAGGAGCAGGAAGCGGCATGGGCGAGGAAGAAAAGTCTGCAACACTTGATCCTCTCCTACCAAAGAGAAACTAGAAGAGGGTATCTGGAAAGGCCAGAGGAAGAAGCGGCATGGCAGAGGAAGAAAAGTCTGCAACACTTGATCCTCTCCTACCAAAGAGAAACTAGAAGAGGGTATCTGGAAAGGCAGGAGCAGGAAGCGGCATGGGCGAGGAAGAGAAGTCTGCAACCCTTGATCCTCTCCTACCAAAGAGAAACTAGAAAAGGATATCTGGAAAGGCGGAAGCAGGAAGCGGCATGGCCGAGGAAGAAAAGTCTGCAACACTTGATCCTCTCCTACCAAAGAGAAACTAGAAGAGGGTATCTGGAAAGGCGGAAGCAGGAAGCGGCATGGGCGAGGAAGAAAAGTCTGCAACCCTTGATCCTCTCCTACCAAAGAGAAACTAGAACAGGATATCTGGAAAGGCCAGAGGAGGAAGCGGCATGGGCGAGGAAGAAAAGTCTGCAACACTTGATCCTCTCCTCCCAAAGAGAAACTAGAAAAGGATATCTGGAAAGGCGGAAGCAGGAAGCGGCATGGGCGAGGAAGAAAAGTCTGCAACACTTGATCCTCTCCTACCAAAGAGAAACTAGAAGAGGGTATCTGGAAAGGCGGAAGCAGGAAGCGGCATGGGCGAGGAAGAAAAGTCTGCAACCCTTGATCCTCTCCTACCAAAGAGAAACTAGAACAGGATATCTGGAAAGGCCAGAGGAGGAAGCGGCATGAGCGAGGAAGAAAAGTCTGCAACACTTGATCCTCTCCTACCAAAGAGAAACTAGAAAAGGATATCTGGAAAGGCAGAAGCAGGAAGCGGCATGGGCGAGGAAGAAAAGTCTGCAACAGCTGATCCTGTCCTACCAAAGAGAAACTAGAAAAGGATATCTGGAAAGGCGGAAGCAGGAAGCGGCATGGGCGAGGAAGAAAAGTCTGCAACACCTGATTCTCTCCTACCAAAGAGAAACTAGAAAAGGATATCTGGAAAGGCGGAAGCAGGAAGCGGCATGGGCGAGGAAGAAAAGTCTGAACAGTGTGGCGGTCCGAGATATCAGCACAAACCCTTGTGATGCTTGAGCCGGAGAATCAGAGAGAGCTTGGGAACTAATCACTTTAGCTAAGGCAGCAATGGGTTGGGACCATTCCCTGACAACTGTAAAACGTTCCTTAGGTTGATTCTGCGCATCCCCAATGCATTTAGAAAAGTAGGTCGCTTTAGCATCATAAGTACCATGATTGATGAATCGCCGGGCTTTCAGCAGTGTAATAAGCAGAGCGGCACTGGCGCTTAGCACTCTTATATAGTGGTTTGAGGGACCGCCAATGCTTCGTAGACCACGGAGCTGACAGTCTCTGCGGCTTCTTGTGATGCGTGGGAGCCAGCTCGTCAGCCGCCAAAGCCGGATGTAGAGCAGATAATGGATCGGTACCCAGCTTTGCAGCGGCAACCTCAAGATGGTTAATGACAGAGGCGATGCTAGGGGGGGGGCTTAGGAGGCTATAGCCCCGGGTCTTTTGGTTGTAGCCCCGGATAGAATCTCAGGGTCTGCATCAAAAGGCTAGCTAGCCCCGGGTACCGAGAATCCCGACATTAGTGTAGCCCTGGATCTTTTCCAGACCTAGCAACAGCCCTGGTTAATGACACAGGTAGTAAGAAAGGTAGGTTCCAAGGGACAGAGAGGAAATAGACGCAAGCCTCGAGGGGATACTAGAACCGGTAGTAAGCAAGGTGAAGGGAACGATATAGTGGTCAGACCAGACCGCCGGATATAGCGGCATGAGTAAAGACCGTATCTATCTCAACAAAGATCACGTCAAGCGTGTGCCGGTGAACATGAGTAGGACCCACCACCAACTGAGAAAGATGCAGGTCAGAAATAACAGAAAGATCAACAGCGCATGCACCCAAGGGGTCGCCCGGCCATAGATGAAAGCCTCACAAAAAATTCCAACAAGTGTATTTCAGCTGAAGCCCCACAACATCTGTAAAATCAGTCACAAAGGAAGGATCATAAGAAGGAGGGCGATAGAGCATTGACCATCACAGCGCCTTGATGCCTCTGGGATTAGAGCGCTGTATACATGCATAAATAAATAAATAAATGAACACATAGATTGTACTTGAGGGTAGAAGAGATATCTGGATGAAAATGTGTTCTATCTTCATTTCGTGAGCAATTGGTAATATCGAACATTGCAAGGGCTGTTTAAAAACGAGAGCCACACCCCCTGCAGGATGTTCAGATTGGCGGTCAGCACGTAAGATCCTGGAATGGGATGGCACACATCAGGGGCAGAAGCATGCGAGAGCCACGTCTCTGTAATGCACAGAAAATCAGGAGTATGCGTCTCTAAGAGCTCCTAGATATCATGTGTGTGCCTAACGAGCGAGCGGCGCAGTGCCGGACTAGCCGCTCGTGACTGCAGGGTTACAGACATTACCGCTGGGCCAAAAGTCAGAGGAGGAGCAAGCGGACAGAGATTCTCTCTCGCAAACCTCTTCGTTGCTAGGGGCGCAGCGGGCCGGACCGGTACAGACGGGCTTGCCTTTAGCGCTCCTGCTGCGCTCGTCTGCTGCGCATCCTTCTAACCCAGCACATAAGAGCAGCGGGTTATGTGGGGCCGTAGTGGAAGGGTAGGGAAATAAAAGAGATACGTCCCAAGTCAGGAACTGTATCTCAATTAAAGAGATAAACACACAGTAAAATATATACACAATTAATCAAATATGATGTCAATACGTGAAACATGTATGGTTGGAAATGCCCCAGCAGAGAGAAACCTTTGTTTCCCTGTTACTAACACTCGAAGGGGTTCAATGGGGTCGGGGGCAAGGTAAATCGCCTGTGGAGGCCGTAAACAAGACACCGCCCTCAAGGCCCCAGTGGTGTTTCCTCTAAAGACCTCGGTCGGGTTTGTCATTTTCAGGTCCATGCATAAAAGGAGACAAAAATGGCCACCCCAAACTCTGGAGAAGTTGGTGTCACCAGTGGCCTTAAATGGTTCCGCCACAAGTGCAGAGCCCCCTGAACCCCTATCTGTGTAGTGCGACACCCGCCGAAGTGAAGCGCCCAAGAGAGCCAAAGCCGCCCCGTGGCGGGTGCCTCCTACCACATGACGCCCACCTCCCGCCTAGAGGCTGTAACCGGCTTCATAGCATTGAGATCGCAAAGCATGGGGGCATGTGACGATGAAGAAACGCCCAGGCTCTGTTCGGGGTGCAGCTCCAGTCCCACAGGGCTCTCCAAGGGCACCTGTTAGTAAGGTAGAGAGCCCCAGTGTGGCACCCCGAAGCAAACTAGTTCCATGCCTTGTCAGCTGATCACCTAAAGTTCCGGAAGCTTCCGGAAGCAGCTCAAGACTTTTCTTTTCTCCTCTGCTTTCTCTCTCTCCCTTGCTGTCTGCTGCGACCACTGGTTGCTTGGCTACCTTCAGAGTCTAAATGGGTACAAGGCCCCTCGATGATCAGTCTCCCCTGCACCGCCTCCAGGCCTGCCATGCTTTTAGGGGCTGTAACTGTAACCCCTACAGTCCCCTGCCTCCTTGCACTGACCCTGAACCCCTCTGCCCTGGCTGCACTTACTCAGTGCAATGCTGCCCTGATTGCACTGCCCCGTCCCTCTCCTCGGCACTGGCCAAGCACTTACTCAGAGCTTTGCTGCCCGATTGCCCGTCCCCCTTCCCCGCCCCCGCACTTTGCGCTGTCGCACTTTCACGATCTGAATGACACAAGACCTAGTAAGATCGTTTATCTTGTCCCCCCTCCCATGTCTGGTTGCGCCTAGAAACACTTTTGTGCAGGCGCGTTATAAATGACTTATATCATATATCGTATCATATCGCCAGTCTGGTCCAAATGTGCCTTTGCTGGTGATGTCATGCCAAGCCCTGACTAACAAAATGTGTGGACAAGGGGGCGTGACAGCCATGCAAATACACAAAACAGAAGAGTGGCATTTCGACTTCCAGCTGCCTCCAGATGTGGAGCGGTGCCATGCAGTGTGGAAAGAAGTGGGGTGCAGGAGCTCAATAGCCATGGGTCCATATAAGGCCTGGAAACTGTGGCCCTGCTGGGGGTGTCAGAGTAACACCCGGGGCGCTGCACTTCCTGTTTGACCCCGTTGAAAGGAAGAGCAGGTGCTGCAGAGCAGTGCCTGATTTAGTTATCAGAGGCCAAGAGTCAAGCTTTCAGGGGACAGCCTACCCAAGACGTTGCCATCACAGGTGCCCCAGCCAGATGAATAACTGATGGGCCAGAGTCTAAACTGGCCAGATTGCATCTTCCGTGTGGCCCCTGGCAAGCCCTTTGGGGCAGGGGACCCAGCCCAGTAGCTCGGGTGGTCTCCCCTCATCGCCATTACCTACTTAAAGCACTAGGCATACGTCTAGGCCCCCAATGGGTAAGTCCCGCACTTCCACAAAGCGCAAACAGTGGGCCTTCCCAATCCCCGCACACTCCTGCTCACCAGGGAGTAGAGTCTGTCGGATGAGGCCCTTTTATTTTAGGCTCCTGTGGTGCCACTGCGAGGGAATGGAGGCGAATGAGGTGGAGCTATGGGGCATGACACAGACTATGCACACATTGTTATTTCGTACGCCCCCCCGCCCCCACACCCTCCCCCACTGCATGCGTCATCCTACGTGTAGGGCAGAGTCAGGGACAGCCAGAAAGAAGGGCCTCCGGTGACGTGTGCCAGGGATGTGGCTAAATGGGCGCTGGGGCTATGTGGGCCTTGTGTGTAGCTCAGAAAGAAGGGCCTCCGGTGACGTGTGCCAGGGATGTGGCTAAATGGGCGCTGGGGCTATGTGGGCCTTGTGTGTAGCTCAGAAAGAAGGGCCTCCGGTGACGTGTGCCAGGGATGTGGCTAAATGGGCGCTGGGGCTATGTGGGCCTTGTGTGTAGCTCAGAAAGAAGGGCCTCCGGTGACGTGTGCCAGGGATGTGGCTAAATGGGCGCTGGGGCTATGTGGGCCTTGTGTGTAGCTTAGACGGAGCTGGTTAGCTACATGCAGACTCCTCCTGTCTGGGGCGTCTTCCGACTCCAAGAGAACTGGTGTCACACAAATATGGGTCCGTGCTGGAAATGTGCGACTCCTCTGCATCGTGGGCACATTTCTAAGCGTGAGTTCTAAAAAAAATGGTGATATTATTTCATATGAGTAAAACAAGTCGGTCAATACTGCGAGCATAGCCATTGGTCGCCTGCGTTTCTGCTGTGCACCACGCGCTCTGCAGGGTCTTCCCTAGTAGTTCCCGCATTTGAAGTCAAAATGTTAGTTTACTTAATGGGAGAATAATATTACTTGAATCTCACGTTGGCGTTAAACTGGCTGCACGTTCGATGCACGTAAAGCTCCTGGTTCTCCGGGCGCAGTTCCTGCTCACTGGGCGCTACTCTCCAGCTCACCAGTTCTTCATTTGAAACCCGGGGTGCATTCCAGAGCGAGGGGGAGGCTGGGCCAGGATGGTCTGGAAGGCCTCCCACAGACGCACAGCTCGGCTGCCCCTCTGCCCCTGCCGCCTTCCCAGTCTCCTAGCTGCCTTCTGTGGGGTCGAGGAGGTAGGTGAGTGGGGCAGGGAGCAGCAGGGACACGCCATGATTGAACCCCCCTCTGCCCCTCCTTGATCCGGCTGTGAAAGTCTACGAAGTAGCTGGGTCATGTCTGCAACTAGCGCAGTTGCTATGCAAAAGTTCACACTGTTGGCTTTGTCAATGTTTCTCGTGTGTTTGGGACAGGACATCCAATTACCTCCTGGCTGGATACTTAGCTCGTGTTGAAGGTCACGTGCTTTTAATCAACACGTATCCCTCAGTCTTGGATCCTGTTTTCGCCATACCCGATGACAGCCCACAGTCCACACTGCGCCTACATGCCGTTTCTGTGGTGCACTCCCGACCCTGTAATCTCCCAGGACGATCCTCTGGAGTCCTAGGGGGCCTTCCACTGGGCCTCGGTCCTGGATCACGCCCAGTCCATGAAAGCAGCATCTTGGCCTTCTCAATGTCTGCTTGCAGCCCCAGAGCCTGCACTGAGCCCCCCACCCCTGCACATAGCTTCACTGAGCCTTTCCCGCCCCTATACATAGCTGCACTGAGCCTACCCACCCCTACACATAGCTGCACTGAGCCTACCCACCCCTGCACATAGCTGCACCGAGCCTCCCCACCCCTACACATAGCTGCACTGAGCCTCCCCACCCCTACACATAGCTGTACTGAACCTCCCCACTCCTACACATAGCTACACCGAGCCTCCCCACCCCTACACATAGCTGCACTGAACCTCCCCACCCCTACACATAGCTGTACTGAGCCTCCCCACCCCTACACATAGCTGCCCCGATCTTCCCCACCCCTACACATAGCTGCACCGAGCCCCCCACCCCTACACATAGCTGCACCGAGCCTCCCCACCCCTACACATAGCTGCACCAAGCCTACCCACCCCTACACATAGCTGCACTGAACCTCCCCACCCCTACTCATAGCTGTACTGAGCCTCCCCACCCCTGCACATAGCTGCACTGAGCCTTTCCCGCCCCTACACATAGCTGCACTGAGCCTACCCACCCCTACACATAGCTGCACTGAGCCCCCCCGACCCCCGCACATAGCTGCACTGAGCCTTTCCCGCCCCTACACATAGCTGCACTGAGCCCCCCCACCCCTGCACATAGCTGCACTGAGCCTTTCCCGCCCCTGCACATAGCTGCACCGAGACTACCCACCCCTACACATAGCTGCACTGAGCCTCCCCGCCCCTACACATAGCTGTACTGAGCCTCCCCACCCCTACACATAGCTACACCGAGCCTCCCCACCCCTACACATAGTTAAACCGATCCTCTCCACCCCTAAACATAGCTTCACCAAGCCCCCACCCCTACACATAGCTGCACTGAGCCTTTCCCGCCCCTGCACATAGCTGCACCGAGCCTACCCACCCCTACACATAACTACACTGAGCCCCCCACTCCTACACATAGCTGCACTGAGCCTTTCCCGCCCCTACACATAGCTGCACTGAGCCTTTCCCGCCCCTACACATAGCTGCACTGAGCCTTTCCCGCCCCTACACATAGCTGCACCGAGCCTCCCCACCCCTACACATTGCTGCACCGAGCCTCCCCACCCTGGCACATAGCTGCACCTCCCCACCCTGGCACATAGCTGCACCGAGCCTTTCCCGCCCCTGCACATAGCTGCACTGAGCCTGCCCACCCGTACACATAGTTGCACCGAGCCTCCACACCCCTACACATAGTTGCACCGAGCCTCCCCACCCCTACACATAGCTGCACCGAGCCCCCCACCCCTACACATAGCTGCACCGAGCCTCCACACCCCTACACATAGTTGCACCAAGCCTCCCCACCCCTACACATAGCTGCACCAAGCCCCCCACCCCTACACATAGCTGCACCAAGCCTCCCCACCCCTACACATAGCTGCACCGAGCCCCCCACCCCTACACATAGCTGCACCGAGCCTGCACACCCCTACACATAGTTGCACCGAGCCTCCCCACCCCTACACATAGCTGCACCGAGCCCCCACCCCTACACATAGGTGCACTGAGCCTCCCCACCCCTGCACATAGCTGCACCAAGCCTTTCCCGCCCCTACACATAGCTGCACTGAGCTTTTCCCACCCCTACTTATAGCTGCACTGAGCCTTTCCCACCCCTACATATAGCTGCACCGAGCCTTTCCCACCCCTACACATAGCTGCACTGAGCCTTTCCCGTCCCTACACATAGCTGCACTGAGCCTTTCCCGTCCCTACACATAGCTGCACTGAGCCTTTCCCGCCCCTACACATAGCTGCACCGATCTTCCCCACCCCTACACATAGCTGCACCGAGCCTCCCCACCCCTACACATAGCTGCACTGAGCCTTTCCCACCCCTACACATAGCTGCACTGAGCCTTTCCCACCCCTATACATAGCTGGACCGAGCCTCTCCACCCCTACACATAGCTGCACTGAGCCTTTCCCACCCCTACACATAGCTGCACTGAGCCTTTCCCACCCCTACACATAGCTGGACCGAGCCTCTCCACCCCTACACATAGCTGCACCGAGCCTTTCCCATCCCAACACATAGCTGCACTGAGCCTTTCCCACCCCTACACATAGCTGCACCGAGCCTCCCACCCCCACACATAGCTGCACCGAGCCTCTCCACCCCTACACATAGCTGCACTGAGCCTTTCCCATCCCTACACATAGCTGCACCAAGCCTTTCCCGCCCCTACACATAGCTGCACTCAGCTTTTCCCACCCCTACTTATAGCTGCACTGAGCCTTTCCCACCCCTATACATAGCTGCACCGAGCCTCTCCACCCCTACACATAGCTGCACTGAGCCTTTCCCACCCCTACACATAGCTGCACTGAGCCTTTCCCACCCCTACACATAGCTGCACCGAGCCTCCCACCCCTACACATAGCTGCACCGAGCCTCCCACCCCCGCACATAGCTGCACTAAGTCTTTCCCACCCCTACACATAGCTGCACTGAGCCTTTCCCACCCCTACACATAGCTGCACTGAGCCTTTCCCACCCCTACACATAGCTGCACCGAGCCTCTCCACCCCTACACATAGCTGCACCGAGCCTTTCCCATCCCAACACATAGCTGCACTGAGCCTCCCCACCCCTACACATAGCTGCACCGAGCCTCCCACCCCCGCACATAGCTGCACTGAACATTTCCCACCCCTACACATAGCTGCACCGAGCCTCCCACCCCTACACATAGCTGCACCGAGCCTCCCACCCCCGCACATAGCTGCACTAAGTCTTTCCCACCCCTACACATAGCTGCACTGAGCCTTTCCCACCCCTACACATAGCTGCACTGAGCCTTTCCCACCCCTACACATAGCTGCACCGAGCCTCTCCACCCCTACACATAGCTGCACCGAGCCTTTCCCATCCCAACACATAGCTGCACTGAGCCTTTCCCACCCCTACACATAGCAGTACCGAGCCTCCCACCCCCGCACATAGCTGCACTGAACATTTCCCACCCCTACACATAGCTGCACCGAGCCTCTCCACCCCTACACATAGCTGCACTGAACATTTCCCACCCCTACACATAGCTTCACTGATCCTTTCCCACCCCTACACATAGCTGCACCGAGCCTCCCACCCCCGCACATAGCTGCACCAAGCCTTTCCCGCCCCTACACATAGCTGCACCAAGCCTTTCCCGCCCCTACACATAGCTGCGCTGAGCCTTTCCCACCCCTACCCATAGCTACACCGAGCCTCCCACCCCTGCACATAGCTGCACCAAGCCTTTCCTGCCCCTACGTATAGCCATACCTGCCTACATTTGAAAATCAAAATTCCTGAGATTTAAGCCCCGCCCACATCCACACAAGACTCCGCCCACACGCCCCGCCCACCTTTCAAAAAGGTAAACCCGATTGTTGTAGCCTTCATTTTGCTTACTATAGCATTGAAAATAATTCATTCAATGTTATAGTAAGCAAAGCCGCCGAAATAATGGTGCTTTCAATCCATGTCATTGGATTGAAAGCGCTATTATTGCGGCAGCGGCGCCTTCAGTTTGCTTACTATAGCATTGAATGAATGAATGATTTTCAATGCTATAGTAAGCAAAATGAACGCTACAATAATAGTGCTTTCCATCCATGTCATTGGATGGAAAGCACTATTATTACGGCGGCGTTGCGACGTTCATTTTGCTTACCACAGCACTGAAAATCATTCATTCATTCAATGCTATAGTAAGGAAAATGAATGCGGCGCCGCAGCAGAAATAATGCTGCTTTCTATCGAATGACATGGATTGAAAGCAGCATTATTTCGGCTGCGGCGCCGCCTTCATTTTGCTGAATATAGCACTGAATGAATGATTTTCAGTGCTATGGTAAGTAAAATGAACGTGGCACCGCCACCGTAATAATACTGCTTACAATCCAATGACATAGACTGGAAGCACTATTATTATAGTGTTGCAGGCAGTGGGCACGAACATTTCGCGCCGTTTCCGGGTCCCGTCATATTCTCCACCTGATTGGCTACCGGCGGCAGCCAATCAGGTGGAGAATATGACGGGACCGGAAAGAATCTCAAAATTCCTGAGATTCAAGGGATTTTTCCGGAGACCCGGAGAAATGCTTAAAATTCCGGAGTCTCCGGAAAAATTCCGGAGGTTAGGCAGGTATGCGTATAGCTGCACCAAGCCTTTCCCGCCCCTACACATAGCTGCACCGAGTCTCCCCACCCCTATACATAGTGGCACCGAGCCTCCCCACCCCTACACATAGCAGCACCGAGCCTCCCCACCCCTACACATAGCAGCACCGAGCCTCCCCACCCCTACACATAGCTGCACCGAGCCTCCCCACCCCTACACATAGCTGCACCGAGCCTCCCCACCCCTACACATAGCTGCACCGAGCCCCCCACCCCTACACATAGCTGCACCAAGCCTCCCCACCCTACACATAGCTGCACCGAGCCCCCCACCCCTACACATAGCTGTACCAAGCCTCCCCACCCCTACACATAGCTGCACCGAGCCTCCCCACCCCTACACATAGCTGCACCGAGCCTCCCCACCCCTACACACAGCTGCGTTTAAGGACTCTGACACCTTCCGCTGTGGGGTACATGATCTAATAGAGGCAGAGCCTAGGTTTGTCTCCTAGACGAGCAATACAGGAGCTGTACACACCATTGTGGACTTTATTTACCAGTCCTTGGAACATCACAGGGTCGATCCAAACCAAAGGACACTGCCAGGGCATGCTTGGTGTTTACAATAGCACCCCCTCTTAAGCACCGCCTGTCAAGTAGACACTTTATAGATCAAATGAGCTCGGGAAATGAGCACCTCCTGTTGTGTCAGAGAGTTTGTCACCTCTTGGAAAATGACAATTGGCCCTCCAGACTGGGCCACACAGAATCCCAGGCACTTGGGTGCCAGGGCGGACGGCTTGCCTGGCAACCTCCGCCTTCCTGCTGCTTCAGACCTCCAACAACCTTGTGTCTATATGTGTTGGCAGGGCTTTAAGTAGGGTAAGAAATTGAGGGGGGCCATCATTTGGGGGTGTGGCGTGTGGGAGGGGCGTGGCCTAAAAAGTATGAAAACCATAAGGTATGCACGCAAATATATATACATGTTATATATGGTATATATTTGTATGCATACCTTACTATGGTTTGTGTAGTAAGCAAGCCATCTTTTGTAAACAAAGAAATATGTCGAGGAATCCCCAGGTTCACCGAGGGATAAAGACACCTGGATGACCTAGGGAAACAAAGGGACAGTAACTGCCTCTGGTGACCCCTTGTTAGGGAGAATTCTCATTTATGGCTAATTTCCCTCACCTAGTGAGTCCCCCAGCAGCTTTGCTGGACTTCTGGAGTTGATTGCTTTCACTTGGTAAGAGTGTGAGCTTTTCCCCCACTCTTACCCATGTTTTGCCATGTGTCTTTTACCTGTTTTTGTGATTGTGGGCTCTGGAGTACACCACTTCAGTACCCCCCCTTCTTTTGTGTGTTACACAGCACCTTCAGTGCAGTGACACAGGGTTGTCTTTTTAGACTTCCCACCAACTCCATTTCTGGGTACTGGCTACAGTCCCCCAGAAAAGGGTAAAGTTGCCATTAACTTCCCTAGTCAAATTACCACCCCATCTTCCATGGAGTACTGGAAAGGGTTACTTTGTTTCCCTTGTATCTATACCTCCTAGAGCATTGTTTCACTCTTTTAACATTTAGACTTGGCTGGTGGCAGTGGTATCCACTCTATC
The DNA here is from genome assembly GCF_040938575.1 of Ambystoma mexicanum. NCBI lineage: Eukaryota > Metazoa > Chordata > Amphibia > Caudata > Ambystomatidae > Ambystoma > Ambystoma mexicanum. Next base: position 56,107,872 of record NC_090929.1, on the reverse strand, counting down.
TTTTCTACCGTGATTATACTATATAAACGTGGTATTGTTTTAGCCTATTATATTAGCCTCGAACTTAAACCTGCTTGACCAAATACTTTTTCTTTTGGCTCCGTGCGGGTTTATTCGCCATTTCTTTTTGTTAAAGTCCTTCTTGTGTCTTACTTTGCGCGGCAAACCAGGTTTGCCTCCTTTGTTCACCGTCTTTTGGCGGGCTTCTGCTCAGTAGCTCTCCTCCAGGCGCCTGGGTGTCTAGGTGGGCTGAATGTGAGGGAGGGGTGTAGTCACCCCCTGTACAGGGTATCCTAGGAAACCCAAGTTGCACTTTGCCATGATTGGCTGAGGTGTTTGTCTAGGCCGGACAACCCCCCTGCTGCGCGATTGACAGCCAGGCTGTGTTAATGGGGGATTTTCACATAAAAGGCAGGTCTCTTGGGCTAGAAGTCAGAGAGTCGCCACTGGAACTACAAAGAACCGAAGAGAAGCGGAGAAGAAGTCGACTGCTGAAACTACCCCGCCCCGGTGAAGCGGGCTGCAGTCCTGAGCTATCTACCCTTCAACGACCAGGGAAGATCCAGTCCGGAGTCTTCTTCCCTTGAGCTTGGTGGGGATAACCAGCTCATCTTCCACAGCCAGAGGATCCTATTCTTGGTCGAAATCGCTGCACACTGCTGTAGTGGTCCGGATAGCCATCTGAAGAACCTCTCCTGTTTTTAAGGAGCGCACCTTTTATTCATGTTGCTGTTGCCGGCTTCATCCCTGTATGGTGCAGACCCCTCCAGTCGTCCTCCTTCACATAGAAGCTCCAGGAACCGTGGGTCTGCGGGAAACGGAAACAACTGCCAGGGCACCAGCTTCTCCATTGAATAAGGTACTGTGTTCTGCTTGAGGAATTAGGGTGAATCCCTTTTCTTCATCTCCAAGGCGTGCCCTTGTCTTCCCTCCTTCTTATAACTTTTGCTTCCGAACATTGACAATATCAAAGTACTCTTGGCTACATTGAATCGTGAACTGTTCGACTGTGTGGTCCTCGACAATAGGCACCCGGTGTCACTTGACCCTGGCTCCGGCCCTTTGACTCTTGAATTCCTGTCTGAGTGTTCTTCGATTCTGCCTGCCTAACTATAATATTGCCTATGATTTTTTGCCTCCAACTCCCTCTGGGTATCTCAGGTGCTAAGTGTGTTTTTGCCCCGGTAGCATTTCTTGTCACGGATATGCGTTTATTTAGTAGACCGAACTGTCAAAAAGCGATCGCAATCGTATTCACGGTAACGTGTCTTGTTTCAGAACACCAGTCCATTCAAACACAGGGTACTTACCTTGAGTCATACCATACAAAGTGAATTGGTTAGTTGTAGTATATTTTACGTGTGGTTTTGAATTTAATAGAAGTGTTGTGTTTATAACAAATGGTTTAAAAATAAATGTACTTATATTTTTCTACCTGAAACCTTGAGTCAGTGTTTGCTTGAGTCACAGTTATTGTGGTCCCTTTGTGTAATCTCTGCTACTGCTCATATACTCTTGAGATAAGCCTGGCTGCTCCGCTACTGCTACCACTTTAACATAGTAGTACAGGCTTGACCAAAGGTGAAACTTGTATTGCCACCTGTAGTCTTAATTTTGTGTAGTGGTCCCTAAGGGCACTGCACAGGATTCTGCCTAACATCCCTCCGCGAGTGGTCACCAGAGGCAATTACTATGACTGACGGAAGTGGCAGCCAGTCACAGCGTTGCTGTGGCTGGCTGCCACTTCTGTCAGCTTGAATGACTTCATGGCGGACGCATCTCCCGTCGCGGCTGTGGCCGCGGCGGGATAATGTGTCCCGCCAATGTTGCATTGTGGTGGCACCGGGGGGCCCCGGCAGGGCCCTGGCTCAGCCCCACTTTTTGGAGACTGCCGGGGCCCGGGCCCCCCTGGCTCCGGCCCACTTAAAGCACTGGGTGTTGGATTTAGAAGTACCAACCAGAGTGTGGAGAACGGCCTGCCCACAGCTCTGCATTGTTGCTTTGGCCTCAAATCACTGTGGTTGATAATTCACTCGGAGGCAACATTTCACTTAAATGCCAGTGGCAGAGGAAGTGACCTCACTTGCCCAATAACATAACAGGAAGTGGCATTGCATGACTTTTGACCTCATGAAGTAATGAATGTCACCTTGACAGAATTATGGAAATGACATCACGCATACAAAATGTACAATAAGCATAAATTAGTAAAATACCAAATCGTTTCTGAACCAGACAACACGTGATAGTCATTCAAAAACCTATATTAAGGAGGGCACTGCCTTAATATGCCATGGGTGCAGGAAGTGCTTTAAGTCAGATGTGAAATCGAGGGGTGTGGCTCTAACAAGGAGGCGTGGCCTAATGACTGGGAGTGCCTTAAGAGTGTGAGGCATGTATTGTGGGGCTGCATGCAAATGTTTATTTGTATTTATTTTGTTGAGCATTTGTTAGGCGCTTTATACAACAGAATTGTGTTTCAAAGCGCCACAAGGCTAAATGGGAAGGGACCAGCGGAAATAATAACAATGGCAAAAACAGTAAATATACAGTCGTGGTCCTGCTAGGCCTTGTGGCATTCGGCCGTGCGAGTGCATTGAGGAGAAGTGCAGGGGAAGGGGGTGAGAGGAGGAGCAGGGGAGGGGACAAGTGTTGGAGGAGGGCCCGGGCGGGAAGTGCTAAGGGGAGCCAGGAGGAGCACCTCAGGCTGAGGGCTGGTACAGGCCACTCTCAAGGGTGGGATGTGGAGGCTCCAAGCAGGGGCTTGTAAGGCAGTGCAGTGGGGTGTGCTGGTATTGACTGGGAGGAAGGGTCTGGGATCCTGTGGGATTCAAGAATATCAGGCCACAGCGGCAGTGGGGGTGATTAGCAGGGAAGGGAAAGAGGTAGAGAAGAGCAGAGTTCTGAGCAGTTTCTGGAACTTAAGGAGGTCCAGCGCAAGTCTGAGAGGGGCAGGGAGGCTGTTCCAAAGAGAGGCATCAGCCGAGGAGAGACCTGCCCCCCACTCACTGCTTGGACAAGCGTTTGAGAGTCGGGGGAATTGGAATTAGAGGAGCGTAGGCTCTAGCAGGTGAGTATTTAGCAAGGGAGATTGGAGATAGTGTGGCCGCAGACCCCAGACAGCCCCGTGGATGATGCAGAGGGTCTTGAATTTGATCCTTGCAGCCACCGGGAGCCAGTGGAGAAATTTGAGGGCTGGAGTCATACAGTCTGTGGGCTTGAGGCCAAGGATAAGTCTTGAAGCCCTATTCTGGATTAGCTGGAGGGGGGCGAAGGGAGGAAAGAGGGAGATTGAAGAAGAGGCTGTTGCAGTAGTCCAGCCTGGAGAGGGCCAGAGCTGTGGAGAAATTGAGCTTCTGGAGGAAGGAGAGATAAGGAAGAATACCTCTGAGGAGGTGGACCTGGAAGTGGGTCTTCTTAGTAAGGTCCATGATGTGAGGGGTGAAGGAGAGAGCGGCGTCGAAGATGACCCTGAGGTTTTAAGCCTCACAAGATGGTGGGGGTAGAGGGCCTAAAGAGGGGGGGTCGGAGGGTAGGAGGAAAGGAGGGCACAGGTGTCCTGATGAGGAGGATCTCCCTCTTACTGGCACTGAGATAGAGATCATTTGCTGAACACCATGCCTGAATAGAAGATAGACCGCCAGGGATAAGAGAGGAGGAAGAGGGGGAAGAAGGGGGAAGCTTGAAGGAAAGCTGTGTGACATCAGCATAACACTGGAAATGAGGCGAGAAGGAGAAGTTCAGGTGAGCACGAGGGACGAGGTAGATATTGAAGAGCCCTGGCGATAGGATCACACCCTGGGGGACGCCGGGGTAGAGAGGGTGGTGGTGGCGGTGGAGGAGAAAGGGCCCAGTTGCAGCTGGGAAGGGTGGTTAGTGATTAAAGAGCTCAGCCAATCCAGTGCCCCGTCAGTGATGCCGAGAGTGTCGCAGAGTCATTTGAGAAGGGTGGAATGGATGACCATGTCAAAGGCAGAGGAGAGATCGCCGAGAATGAGAACAGCAGGAGAGTTGGAGTCGCGATTTGCAAACATGGTTTCACAGGTGTTCAAGAGAGCAGTTTCCATGCTTCTGGATGCCTGAATCCTGATCGATGGTCATGAAGGCAACCAACAAGGTCAGTGTGGAGGGTCAGCTGGGGGAGGACCAACTTCTCCAAAAGTTTACCCAGGAAGGGGGTAGTAGAGATAGGACGATAGTTAGGCAAGCAGGAGGGGTCAGCAGATGGCTTATTTTTAGGAGAGGGTACACAAGGGAGTGCTTGAGGGATGAAGGGAAGGAGCCAGTGGTGAAGGAGTGGTTACAGAATTCTGCAAGAGCCGGAGTGAGAGACGAGATGGTGTCCTTAATGGTTCTGGAGGAGCAGAGGGGCAGCTGTTTAGACGAGGCCTTCATAGAGCACACCACTTTAGAGACATCATCTGGTGATATGGGCAGGAGGGAGGAGAGTGAGGGGGTGCAAGGAGGGGGGTCCAGGGAGGCAGGGGAGCAGGCATGGGAGAGGAGATGGGGGAAGAGAGCAAGGACAGGATGTCCTGAGATTTGGATGCTGATGTGAGAAGCCACGGCAGTGCAGAGAGCCTGGGAAGGGAGGAGAGAGGTGGAGACTCCTAGTACATTGACGAGTTCCTTGCAGATTTAAAAATGCTCAGCCGTGTTGTTAGCGGCTCCAGAGATGCCGGCTTCGATGGGGACCCGCTTCTTGGGGCGGATAGAGAAGCGATATTGCCTTTGGAGCAGGCAGCGGGCCAGTCTGTCAGAGGATAAGCCCAGCGTCTGCCACTTCCGTTCACAACTCTGCACTTGCGTTTCAGAGATGCTAGATCAGAGTCGTACCAGCTGTTGTTCTTGGTGGCAGGTTTTAGGCAGATCCTCATGGCAGGGACAAGGATGTCAAGGGTATTAGAGATGGCAAGAAGCAGATTAGCAAGGACAGATTCAGAGGGAGATGCAAGGGCGGGAGGGGGGATGAAGGTGGAGGAAATGGCAGCAACTGAGACTCACTTCATTGGTTAAATGACAGCGAAGGAGGCTGGTATTGCAGGGGGTGGCTCCGATAGAGGGCCAGGAGGCTCCAGATGGGAGGAAAGGAGAGAGTGGTCAGACCAGGAGAGGGGGTTGGTTACCGGGTTAGAGATATGGATGTCGCCAGAGATGATGGCATCAAAAGTGTGACCGGCAGAGTGCGTCGGGCCAGAAGGAAGAATAGTGAGAGAAAGAGGGAGTCACAGAGGAACCAGAACTGAGTGGTGAATGTGTCAGGAGTGTCGAGGTAGATGCTGAAGTCCCTAAGGATGAGGATTTTAGGAGAAGTGGTTGAAAGGAATGAGGCAAGGTCGGCCCATTCAGGAGAGAGAGTAGGGGAGACCCCAAGTCTACAGACGAGGCATTCAATGGAGGAGTAGGATTGAGTAGGAATGATGGAAGCAGGGGCACACTCATGGAAGATCAGGGCCACCCTATCTCAAGGCCTGTTGGGTCTGGGTTTGGAGAGGATGTTGTAGCCCTCAGGAAAGAGAGGGTCAAGATCAGTGGCAGAGCTGGCATTGAACCACGTCTCTGTAACGGTGAGGACATCCAGGTAAAAGTCTTCGAGAAGGAGACAGATGTCAGAGGAGTGTTTGACAGCAGAGCGATCATTCAGTGTAGTTAAGTGAAGCTGGTTACCACCTTTAAAAGTTTTCCGAAGGGGTGCACCTGGGTGTGGTACTCCTATTGGTGGTGGTGGAGAAATGAAGGGAGGGGACATGTTTTGGGGTCATTAAGCATTGTATCGGTAGTTTTGTTTACATGCAGTTGGCATATTGTAAATACATTTCTGTCTCACTCGATATATAGAAACAATTCAACCAGTAAGTAAACCACTCTTGTTCTGTAAATAAATCACCAGTGAGAAAGGGGAGAGATACAAATAGCACCAATGTGGATTGCTAGCTGTTTTACATAAAATCAACTCGCAATATTGGCAACATAAGAATTGTGATATACTTTTATGTGTTGGGAATATATTTTCATACTTTGCAAATATACGCATGATTGTGAATTAAGTATGCAATCCTCCTGAAACTGTAATGCCCCATGGTTTTGGTTATCATTTAATTTCTTACAACACTCACCCTAGCAGTAAAATATCTGCAGAAAATGCCTTTGGTTACCCTAAGATTCAGGTGGGAGGCGTGGGCTGCTCTGCTTGAACAGAGGACACCATCTCATTTATCTTAATGCATCCATTTCATTGCTTCTACATGGATCGCTGGACGCTGGTGCCGGCCAGTCTTTAGGTCAAGTCTCCGCCTGCACATGTGCACTGAAAACACTGCTCTGGGTGCTTGTTAGTGAAGGACAGACGGAGCCTGGGGTCACAAGCAGTTTCTGGAGACTGCCACCTCTCTGTCCCAGCAGGACCCTGCCCACTTAAAGGCCAGCGTAACATCATGATTGCCAGTGGCACTGCCTCCACATGCCAGTACAGCCAGACAGCAGATAGGCACCACCATTGTATGGCAGTTCTAGCCTCATTTAGACGAATAATCAGCATGTGCAAGGTAAATCCTGCCATCCTGGCAACCTCCATTACAGGCCGAGTGGACCTTGGTTGCTCAGGTGCGCCCTGGCCTGCACCCCGAGTCCCTCTTACCCTCTTACCCTAAGAGGCTGTGGCTCAATGCCAGGGAGTTAAGCAGGCTTGTGTGAGCTGGATACCTCAGCCACTAATGGGGCCACAAAGATGACCTCTCCCACAGGCCTGCCTTCTTATCAAAGGTCCTGTAGTCCTACCTTGCAGACTATTCGATGTCTTTAGAGCCAGTTTAATAATATTCAATGTGTTGACTTTGGGTTTGGGAGAGTGAAAGGATTCAATGACATCCTGTGACCACAGATTCTGCACCGGTCTCTTGACGCGAGTGCTTAACTGCCTGGGCTATCTGACCTGCCAGAGATGGGCAGCTGCACTCTAAACTCGCAGCACCAGTGTGCGGTTGGCTCTTTGCGTTTTACAACTTGCATTGAATGTTTGTTAATGCAGCACCTAGAAAACATCTTTATTTTCTGGAAAATGCAAACAGATACAATCAATAGGGAGAGAAATTGCTAGCGCCTGAACGCCCCCAGATCCAGGCGCCATCGGTCATCCTGTCATCGCCTTTTCCTTTGCATTCATTGCATTTTCTATAAAGGCCAGAGCGCAAAGATTAGTATAGATCCGGGACCCCAGGAGATGACTTTGCCAATGCAGAACGCCTTCTCCCCGTTCCCAGGGCCTGGTCTGAGAACAGCGATGCCTTTAATTATTGTATTCTGTTCACGTGATATATGTCATGTTCTGTTATTGGGGTCTGTACCGCGCCCCGCTGCCCTTTGCAGGGTCTCCAGGAACTCTGGCAGATCTGAAAGAGAGTTCGGTGGGTGGGTGAGGTAAGTCAGGTGGAGGGGGGGGTTGACGATAGCTTCGCTGTTTTGTTGGTGTGTGCAGACCAGCAGTACTCGTAGCTCTGCCGGGGGTGTGGGGGGGGGGGGGGGCTGCCGTTTCTAGGTTTTCTGTGTCCAGAGCATGTAGGCACTTGTGTCTGGCAGGTAACCTGGTGAGCCCGTGGTGCTGGCGTGCCGTGGTGCTGGTGTGCCCGTGGTGCTGGTGTGCCCGTGGTGCTGGTGTGTGCTTGTTTGCCCGTGTTGCTGGTGTGGCCATGGTGCTGCCGTGCCCATGGTGCTGCCGTGCCCGTGGTGCTGGCGTGCCCGTGGTGCTGGTGCGCCTGCGGTGCTGGTGTGTGCTTGTGTGCCCGTGTTGCTGGTGTGGCCATGGTGCTGTTGTGTCCATGGTGCTGGCGTGCCCGTGGTGCTGGTGTGCCCGTGGTGCTGGTGTGTGCTTCTGTGCCCGTGTTGCTGGTGTGCCCGTGTTGCTGGTGTGGCCATGGTGCTGGCGCGCCCATGGTGCTGGTGTGTGCTTGTGTGCCCGTGGTGCTTGTGTGCCCGTGTTGCTGGTTTGCCCATGGGGCTGGCGTGCCCATGGTGCTGGTGTGGCTGTGGTGCTGGTATGCCCGTGGTTCTGGTATGCCCGTGGTGCTGGCATGCCCGTGGTGCTGGCGTGCCCGTGGTGCTGGCGTTCCCGCAGTGCTGGTGTTCCCGTGGTGCTGGTGTTCCCGTGGTGCTGGCGTTCCCGTGGTGTTCCCGTGGTGTGGTGTGGCCATGGCGCTGGTGTGGCCATGGTGCTGGTGCGGCTATGGTCCTGGTGCGCCTGTGGTGCTGGCGTGGCCGTGGTGCTGGCGTGGCCATGGTGCTGGTGCTGGTGCGGCCATGGCGCTGGTGCGCCTGTGGTGCTGGCGTGGCTGAGGTGCTGGCGTGGCCGTGGTGCTGGTGTGGCCGTGGTGTTGGCGTGGCCCTGGTGCTGGTGTGGCCATGGTGCTGGCATGGCCATGCTGCTGGCGTGGCCATGGTGCTGGTGCGGCCATGGTGCTGGCGTGCCCATGGTGCTGGCGTTCCCATGGTGCTGGCGCGCCTGTGGTGCTGGCGTTCCCGTGGTGCTTGTGTGCTCATGGTGCTGGTGTGCCCGTGGTGCTGGTGTGCCTGTGGTGCTGGTGTGCCTGTGGTGCTGGCGTGCCTGTAGTGCTGGCGTGGTTGTGGTGCTGGTGTTCCCGTGGTGCTGTGTGGCCGTGGTACTGGTATGGCAGTGGTGCTGTCATGCCCGTGGTGCTGTCATGCCTGTGGTGCTGGTGTTCCCGTGGTGCTGGTGTTCCCGTGGTGCTGGTGTTCCCGTGGTGCTGGTGTTCCCGTGGTGCTGGTGTTCCCGTGGTGCTGGTGTTCCCGTAGTGCTGGTGTGCCCATGGTGCTGGTGTGCCCGTGGTGCTGTCATGCCTGTGGTGCTGGTGTGGCCGTGGTGCTGGCCTGGCCTTGGTGCTGGTGTGCCTGTGGTGTTGGCATCCTGTGGTGGTGGTCTGCCTGTGGTGCTGGTGTGTGCTGATGTGCCCATGGTACTGGCGTGCCTATGGTGCTGGTGTGCCCGTGGTGCTGGCATGCCTGTGGTGTTGGCGTTTTTTTGGTGCTGGTGTGCCCGTGGTGCTGGTGTGCCCATGGTGCTGGCGTGCCTGTGGTGTTGCCGTTTTTTTGGTGCTGGCGTGCAAGTGGTGGTGGTGTGCCTGTGGTGCTGGTGTGTGCTAGTGTGCCCGTGGTGCTGGTGTGCCCGTGGTGCTGGTGTGCCTGTGGTGCTGGCGTGCCTGTGGTGCTGGCGTGCCTGTGGTGCTGGTGTGCCCGTGGTGCTTAAGTGCATTGGCTCCGGGTGGGGTATGTAAGTTGGTTGTAGAGGTCTAGTGTTCTGAGGTTTGAGGACTGTCTTGGGGGGTGCTCAATTGCTGGATGTCGGTGGCCTATTTGGTATCCGTTTTTCGTGTTGGAACGTAGTTATTTGAACGTGTAAGTGCAGGGGCATCAGAAACCTTGTTGGGAACCTGCAACTGCATATAGCAAATCATGGCATGGCAACGCAAGGCATATAGCAAATAATGGCATGGCATAGCAATGCATATAGCAAATAATGACATGACATAGCAAGGCACAAGGCATAAAGCAAATAATGGTATGGCATAGCAATGCATATAGCAAATAATGACATGGCATAGCAGGGCACAAGGCATGTAGCAAATAATGGTATGGCATAGCAATGCATATAGCAAATAATGGTATGGCATAGCAATGCATATAGCAAATAATGGCATGGCATAGCAAGGCACAAGCCATGTAGCAAATAATGGCATGGCATAACAATGCATAGAGCAAATAATGGCATGGCATAGCAATGCATATAGCAAATCATGGTATGGCATAGCAATGCATATAGCAAATAATGACATGGCATAGCAAGGCACAAGGCATGTAGCAAATCATGGCATGGCAGAGCAATGCATATAGCAAATAATGGCATGGCATAGCAATGCATATAGCACATAATGCCATGGCATAGCAAGGCACAAGGCATGTAGCAAATAATGACATGGCATAGCAATGCATATAGCAAATAATGGCATGGCATAGCATTGCATATAGCAAATCATGGAATGGCATAGCAATGCATATAGCAAATAATGACATGGCATAGCAAGGCACAAGGCATTTAGCAAATAATGGTATGGCATAGAAATGCATATAGCAAATAATGTCATCGCATAGCAAGGAACAAGGCATGTAGCAAATAATGGCATGGCATAGCAATGCATATAGCAAATCATGGTATGGCATAGCAATGCATATAGCAAATAATGACATGGCATAGCAAGGCACAAGGCATGTAGCAAATAATGGCATGGCAGAGCAATGCATATAGCAAATAATGGCATGGCATAGCAATGCATATAGCAAATATTGTCATGGCATAGCAAGGCACAAGGCATGTAGCAAATAATGACATGGCATAGCAATGCATATAGCACATAATGACATGGCATAGCAAAGCGCAAGGCATCTAGCAAATAAAGGCATGGCATATCAATGCATATAGCAAAGAATGAAATGGCATAGCAAGGCATATAGCAAATAATGCCATGGCATAGCAAGGCACAAGGCATGTCACAAATAATGGCATGGAATAGCAATGCATATAGCAAATAATGACATGGCATAGCAAGGCATATAGCAAATATTGTCATGGCATAGCAAGGCACAAGGTATGTAGCAAATAATGACATGGCATAGCAAGGCATATAGCAAATAATGACATGGCATAGCAAGGCACAAGGTATGTAGCAAATAATGGCATGGCATAGCAAGGCACAAGGCATGTAGAAAATAATGACATGGCATAGCAAGGCATATAGCAAATAATGACCTGGCATAGCTAGGCACAAGGCATGTCGCAAATAATGGCATGGCATAGCAATGCTTATAGCAAATAATGACATGGCATAGCAATGCATATAGCAAATAATGAAATGGCATAGCAAGGCATATAGCAAATAATGACATGGCATAGCAAGGCACAAGGCATGTCACAAATAATGGCATGGCATAGCAATGCATATAGCAAATAATGACATGGCATAGCAAGGCACAAGGCATGTAGCAAATAATGGCATGGCATAGCAATGCATAAAGCAAATATTGTCATGGCATAGCAAGGCACAAGGCATGTAGCAAATAATGACATGGCATAGCAAGGCATATAGCAAATAATGACATGGCATAGCAAGGCACAAGGTATGTAGCAAATAATGGCATGGCATAGCAAGACACAAGGCATGTAGCAAATAATGACATGGCATAGCAAGGCATATAGCAAATAATGACCTGGCATAGCTAGGCACAAGGCATGTCGCAAATAATGGCATGGCATAGCAATGCTTATAGCAAATAATGACATGGCATAGCAAGGCATGTAGCAAATGACATGGCATAGCAAGGCACAAGGCATGTAGCAAATAATGGCATGGCATAGCAAGGCACAAGGCATATAGCAAATAATGGCATGGCATAGCAATGCATACAGCAAATAATGACATGGCATAGCAAGGCACAAGGCATGTAGCAAATAATAGCATGGCATAGCAATGCATATAGCAAATAATGACATGGCATAGCAAGGCATATAACAAATAATGACATGGCATAGCAAGGCACCGGTCATATAGGAAATATTTACATGGCATAGCAAGGCATATAGCAATATTGACATGGAATAGAAAGGCACAAAGCATGTAGCAAATAATGACATAGCAAGGCCTATAGCAAATAATGACATGGCATAGCAAAGCACAAGGCATACAGCAAATAATGACATGGCGTAGCAACGCACAAGGCATGTATCAAATAATGACATGGCATAGCAAGGCATATAGCAAATAATGACATGGCGTAGCAACGCACAAGGCATATATCAAATAATGACATGGCATAGCAAGGAATATAGCAAATAATGGCATAGCAAGGTGCACCGCTGGCATGTGCTACCCCTGATAACTCCACATTTCCGCCATTAGCTGCAGTCCCTGTACCCAACCAATTGGCGCCGCTCCTTAATGCAGTGTTGCAGCTACTCAGTCCTGTATCTTCCACCTTAAATGCAACAAAGAGTAACACCATGCATGCTTCCCAATGGTGCAACCTAATCCTAGTTGCATGGAACAGTCTCTGGCGATCATTTGTCAATCAAGCAGTTCACTTCCATTATTATTTCCAGAATAGTGTGAAGACCCAGACAACTGTGTTGCAAAGCCCTTGGATTGTTAGGCTCCATTATCCAAGCCTCCAGGCGTTCCTGGTAACCAGTAAAGTTGGCCTTCTGATAGATCAGTTATCAGCTGGCGTGAGGCGAGTCTTCGCTTTTGTCACCAATGGACAGAACCATCCCTCTTTTTGGCCCCAGCACCTCTTTGCTTGTGGGTTGGTCTGGTTTTCCTTCCAAACCGCTCACAGCTAAGGGACGGGTCCTTGGATGAGTACCCAAACATATTCTCAAGGGTTTGGCAGCAGTCTTTCTGGGGCCAGGGTCTCCCACTCCAGGCAAAGAGCAAGCATGGCAGGAGGTGCCCCCCTTCCTCTTCTGGGGTCTTCTACAGTTCTTAATCTCTATCCCTTGCATACGAAGCCATTAGCAACTGTTTCCCTTTCTGAACGCGATATCCTTCTGCTGTGACGTCACAGCAGAGGATGCAGCGTATTGTTCTGCCATGTATTTATTTTTACCTTTTGGGTTGCTTTGCAGAGAGAGAACCTGATATTTATATGTTTTATATAGTTTTTTCATAACTACCCTCTCCACCCCAGTACAGTACAGGGAGTGGGAGTAGGGCACAGAAGGACCACCCAGAGCCTTACATTATAGTCGGGTGGCAGTCCTCCCCGGGGGTATGCTCCCGGTGGCATTCAGAGTGACATCTTAGGCAGCCAATAGTTGCTCTCATTTTCCCTCAAGTTGAACCCTTATGGTCCTTTTAATTAAGGTAACGCATTTTACGATGGATGGAATGGAAATTAACTCTCACACCAAATAAGACCGACTCAGGAAGTTTGCAAAATATCTGTTTTATTCTAATTTGTCTAAAACCGGGAGTATAAAAGGACATCAACAGACGTCGTACAGCATGGTGTCAATGCATTTCATAAAAACATTACTTTTATAGGAAAAACTCGAACTTGATCTAAGGGGAGTATCGAAGTATACTTTCTATAAGGGATTGGATTACGATTGGGTCTCTATAGTCAGGTGGGCAACTCATGCCCTCCCTTAGTACAAGTCATCTTCGACAGTTATTAGCTACACGTCACACCATTGGCTATCAAACTATAAGGCCCTTCATTATATGGCCCTCTACAATTGGTTGGCACGCTTGTACCCTTCTGGAAGATTCGATTCTCTAGCAGCACATAAGCTTGTACCCCAGGTGCTTGTGGGTGGATTTGACCTTACCTCCCCACCCAATGAGCCCATCATCTCTCATCACTCATGCTGTCTGCCATTCAGATTGTCTTTGAACTTTGCCTTGTAGTAGCTTTCTTGTCTCTGTGAATATAAGGGAGTGTGAGCACGTTCTTATCAAGGTTCACGTTCACATGCCCATATCTCTTTCCATCTTGGACTCAAGTGACAGGAGACCATGAATCAGCCCATTTTATTGCATGTAATTGTCCTGAATAAAGAAACTTGGCACGCATGGTATTCTGTCATGGCCACTGGTCGAGGGCCATTATGTCCCAGAGGGTCCCAATGGACCCAGTCCTGGTGCCTTTGGCGCCAGGCTTATCTGAAAGTGTGTTCTGCACACAGTGTGCCTAAGGCACGTGCATCCAGGCCGGGTGCGGCCATCCACAAATATTGGGAGCACGTGCAGAAGTCTGAGGGAGTGGTAAGGTGGGGCCATAGGGCGGGGCTGAAGGGGAGTGGCTGGGGCTAGGTTATATAAGCCAGCCCCACCCACATGCTGGTGCTTCGCATTAGTCTGCTGGTGCAGCATAACGCTTACTGCCGTCTACAGATCCTTACCTGTTTCCAGTTCTGCACTCTTATCTTCAGTCTCCTGAACTCCATCCTGCAACCGCGCGCATCTTACATGAGACCAGTCACGCCATCGCCCGAAGCTCTGCGAACCCGATTCGAACTCTGGAGCAACTGCATGCATTTTAACTGAGACCAGCCACGCCATTGCTCGAAGCACTGCTTGCCCGATTTCAACTCTACTCTACAATGCATACACTAAGCTCTTTTTCTCAGCTCTGGATGACCTGGGTGTCATCTACGCTACCTTTGCAGATGACACCCAAATCCTCATACCCCTATCAGGGAACTACGCCCAAGACACACTGGCCATCAATAAACTCTATGCCATAATACAAAACTGGATGGCCCTAAACAGCCCCTGCCTTAACGATGAGAAGACAGAGATTCTCATCGTAGGCTCCCAAACCAAAATGAGTGCTCTTCACCAAGACTACTCAGCCATTAATATCGATGGCACCATGATCCCCATACTCAAGCAAGTCAAAACTCTAGGAGTTTACATTGACGGCAACCTTACCATGACCAAACACATAAACACACTTTCCTCCACCACCGCTTACACCGCTCAACTTATAGCACTAAGCCGCCAATTCCTGACTCCAACAAACTGCATCTCTCTTGCCAGGGCTTTGATCCTATCAAAACTCGACTATTGCAATGTATTACTACTCGAAACCTCTAATGCCAACCTCAATAAACTTCAATTTATACACAATAAAGCACTCCGAGCCGCGCTAGGCATAAAGAAATTCGACCACATCACTAAGATTGAAAAAGATTCCCACTGGCTACCCATCAAAGCCAGAATCATCTTCAAAGCCTCATGCATTGCTTTCAAATGCTACCACAATAAAGCACCCATCTACCTCAACAATGCCATTGCCAAAAAATGACATGCCCGAATGCTCAGATCCAATAACCAACTGCTTATGACAACAACTCGCTATTACAAATCCAAAGCTGGGGGTAGCAGCTTCCAATGCCTAACTCCCAAACACTGGAACTCCCTCCTGGTCAGTCTCAAGAAACAAGAATCACTTCCTACCTTCAAAACATTGCTAAACACCTGGCTATTCAGCCAATACCAATGAAAACGTTTGCCCCGTTGTCTGCAAATATAGCCACTCCTTCCCATTGCCTTTAGCTCTCAGTATTATCCCAACACTGTAAATACCCCTATTACTGTTACTCTGTATATCTAATGTACATATTAACATGACTGCTTTTATTCTGGTGGTGTGCATTTACTTTACAGTAATTATGAAAACGTTCCGATACATACCACCAGAACTGTGTATACTGCTGTATTATGTGTATGTAATATTTTCACTAAAGCGGTCTGTAACCTCGCTGTGATACCTCTGGGTCTGGCCGTGTAACAAATGTAATAAATAATAAAGGGGAGGATGTAACACCTTCGGATCCCCTTTCCCTCCTTAAAACAAGAGAGTAGGTACAGAGGAGAAGGAATTTTATCCCTTGAAAGGAATTGAAAGCAGCAGCGTTGTATGTTAATCCGACATATGAGCCCCCCGCTTATAAGAGTGAGGATAATGCAGAAGAGAGCGAAAGCAACGTAAAATATACCTTGACACGCGATGAAAGTAAGCAGCATTGTGAGAGAAAGGATAGGCACGATAGACAGATGGAGATAGAGGTAGAAACATGGAAGCAGAAAGAAATACAATACACAACTAAGGGAATAAAAATAGTACAGAAGGAATGGATGGGAGGACAAATATTACTTAAGCTGGACGACAAGGGCAATGATGGGGTTTGAGAAAGAGAAGAGCGGGAAAAGAAAGAAGGAATAAGAGAACATATAAAGAAGAGAAAGAAAGCGAATGCAAGTGAATGGAAGAACGAAGAAGGTATGAGGCAAGGAAAGAAATGGCGAGACTAGAAGAGAAGAGACGAGAGGTGGTAGAAGCGCAAAGGATGAAAGTACATTGGTTGCAAAGAAGGCGAGAGGAAGATGAGTTAAGGGGGATGAGGAAAATAGAAGAAAAAATTAACACCAGTAGGAGACTAAAGGATGACGAGATAGAGAGTATTTATGTCGTAGAAGCATAGTGGTGATTGAAACACAAGAATGATTTGAGGAAGAGAGAGGGTCAGAACAGCCCCGCAGGGAGCTGCAAGGAATACCAACATGGGCTGATGAGCGAGACACAGAAGACACAGGGCAAAGAACTGGGGATTTATACAGGCAAATGAGGGCTAAAGAAGGGCATAAAACCCAAGAGAAGGTAGAAGGATCTCTATCGAGGGAAACTGGAGGAAGCTCAGCAGCACCACCAACCAGATCACTGGACAGTTTTTGCATTTGTTACATCAGCTCAAATAGAATTTTTTCTCATTCTTTGATGATCCGCATGCAGAGTAACTTGCACATATCACGGACAAGGCACTGCTGTGATAACAGATACTTCTCCACAAGAGCTGAGAAATGGCATTGTGACTTAACAGTTACACGCACATGGACAGACCTGACACTGCTGCAACATTGTGGTTACCTGCCCTGATCCTCAGTGAATACGCATTACAGTATCAGACATCTTCTTTGAATTATCAATAGAGCCAACAGAAATCACCCTGATGATGGACACTAGTTTGAAATGCATCTGTGATGTTGGCCTCTGTACCTCCAACAAAGTATCAGAAGATTAAAGTGATTTATTTTACATATTTTTTTCCTGGACAATTGTTGCTTCAAATCTAAAATATGGACAAAATGAGTCTTTGAAGTATATCCGAATGGTAGTATAATCTCCCCCTTTTGGCATCACCACGTCTATACCAGACACTTTTTTGCTATAGGAAGGTCAGATGATGCCATAACAGACAAGCACAGAACGCTGCCTTTAAGTAGACTAGATTTTGATGATGCAGAAAAGGATAACTGTCATAAAAGCTGGGGCATAATAATGTCAGTCTAAAAAAAGGGAAGAAAGTGAGAGGTTGGCAAAGGGAGGGCGCATGCAGATTGTCAAAAGAATTGAGTGTAGAAAAAGGGGTAAAATAGTCAGATCTAGAGGACCCCAAAGAAAGAACACCAGATTCGACAATATATACAGATAGACTGCAAGCATGATCGCGCAGTACATGGGATGTATCCCCACCTTATGTAAGTAGATTAAGGGCACTAGCAGGACACAGACTAACGGGCGAGACTAGCCCCGCCTGGAAAACGAGAAGTGTAGGCAGGTACAATTATGGACCACGATTTTCCCAATTTCTATTTGTAGAGAAAGGGGGGGGACACCCAGAATTTATACTGTGCCCACAAATAGATAAAGACAATTTAAGATGTAAATTATCAAGTTTAACTTCTAGTGCAGGAAAATGGCTTTATGAATTGGAGAGAATGACATCAGGAATGACGTTAGCCATAGGTGACATAAAAGGCTTGCTAGCAGCTTTTAGAAGAGGGAGCTGATGACATTTGGAAGCGAGTAGGTTGCTCAGGTGTGACTGCACAAAACACGACAAATAATGGAGTGCCATTTAATAATTGTAGAGCAGATGTATGGTGAGCAATCCTAGTACAATATCCAGATACATCAGATATTTGTGTGATTATGACTCGGAAAATGGGGACGGATGAGGGCCCTGTTGCCTACAGTCAAGACATTCAAGCAGGATGGTGCCTTGAGATGCGCGAACCATGGGATAAAACACTGGCATTATTTTACCACATTTTGTGTCAGGTTTTGCCCGAGCCATTGCACTGGCAAATGAAGAAACATATGTGAATGGAAGCGAAACCATGGCCAGAAATAAAAATTGATTATTTTTCATCACTGCCGATTGGTGCTGGATATCATCATATATCATATCATATCATGTATCATATATCATATCACTGCTGATTGGTGCAGGAGAAAAATAAAAACAAAGCCGAGAGTAGGAAGCAGGAGGAGGCGAAGTTAGTCCAGAAAAAGTTGTCAAAATTAGCCATAGAGGGAGCGGTATAGATGAGTAATGAAGGTTGGGCGACACAGGAGATGCAGTCAGTGTAGCAAAATAACATAGTGTACCCAACAGATCAGAGTGGGTACAATTTTTGTCAAGGAGTAAGAAGGAATGGGCCTAGAGGAGGAGAACGAGGTGGATTTCAAAACCCTTAGGGAACAGGAGGATTTAATGGCGGACTGCCGCAACAATGCTGGAATTGAGGAAGACTAGGACATGTAGCCAGAACATGTAGAAGCGGAGGAGGCATGCAGCAAAATTGGCACACTCCAAGAGAGGGTATGAGCTATGTACTGCAATGTAATACAGAACCGCATGACTATTATGCTCAAGATCACACGCAGGCTCAGACATATGCGCTGCAATCACAGCAAATACAGCAAGCACCATTAAAAATGCAATCGACACAAGAACTATTGCAGCAAGAGCCCATGCAAACACAACAGGTACAAACTCAGCAAGCTCAGACGCACCAGGCCATGGTAACACAATGGAATAAGACTACAGGAGTCCAGCAAGCACCCACACCCAAATTACGGAATGTGGTAGTGGTAGGAGGAAATCCTTTCACAGGTGCAATGATGAATGTATATCCACAATAGTACAGCCCACAGAGCAACCTGATTGGTTCAGTACTATCTGTGACACCAGCCCCCCAAAAGGGACCAAGGGTCAAGGTGATGATAGGATGCAAGACATTTTAAATTCCTGTAGACACTGGAGCAACTCGTTCCTGTGTCCCTGGGGGAAAATATCCAATGTCAGGCATTCCCATGAATGCACAGGGATTCTCTGTGGTGATGAGTTTAGTTACTTTTACAGATAAATTACCAATCTCTATAGGAGAACAGAATATGTCAATGCCATTATTATCTTCTAGGCAGACGCCAGTTAACATATTAGGGCGTCACTTAATGACTAAACTTAATATGACAATATCTTTTGCCAGTGAATGAATAGTAGGCCTGCTTCACAGAAACGTTTCACAATGGCGCAATCCCATAGGAAAATGCTCTGTGAATCAGGCCTAGTGCTTTCCACTCCAGGGATACATTATATGAATGTGGGAGAGTTTATATTAGCCTGTACAGGCCAGAAGGCATTATGAGGGGTCCACTTGAACCCAGAAGTATTCTTGTGTGGAGTGACTGTTTTATTATCAGGGTTACCCAGATTGACGGGTAAACTATTAAAAATACCTGATTGAGTTTTTGTTCAGACCAGAAATCCCTATGGATGACGATGAAGGGCAGATTAGCCTCTTGGAGTTAGAAGCAGCAGTGGTCAGAGAGGAAAGGGTGGTTCTTGTGGGACAGATTATGAGGGAAGAGGATGGAGAGCAGTGATAGCCCTCGGTGAATGATACAGGATGACAGATTTGATAGACAAGTAGATGTTTAAGGATGAGTATTCAGATGATGAATTAGTATTTTTCATAAATCTCACTTACTGGATTAAAGTAGAGAAAGAACCAAACTGGTACTTGTCAGGAAAACTAATAGTTGGTTCACACCAGAAACACAGAGCCTCAAATCAAAGAAAAATAAACATTTTTATAAATGGAAACTTTCGAAGTCAGAAAATGACAGACAATCCTTTAATGAGGCCTTCAGAGCTTTCAAAAAGGCCATGATAGAAGCAAAAGGAAACGCGCTGGACATTAGACTGTCTGAGGCACCGCATGAGTCTAAAGAACGGTTTCAAATCGTAAAAGAATTGGAAACACCTTGTCCTCCACCTGAGAATCTGCCAATCAAATATATATCCAGGACACCTCAAGGTAGTTGTTGAATCCTCAGAAAAATTGACCAACATTTTCTATGTTCTCACCAGGATTATACAGCTCAGTTGAAGTGGCAAAATGCCAAGATGTTTGGATCCATTTGGAGCGATACGATTTTATATCCCTCTGGAATATTTCTTTATTTGTGGCTGTAAAAGGCAATACTAGCTTCAGTTGGGGGAGGGGTTGGGCTCTTCCCGACCTTGACTTCGTGGTTTGGCAGTCTTTGTTCACGATTAGTTGAGTTTCTTTGAAATTAGAAAAACCTGGTCCGATTGAGTTAATATATTGCAAACTTTAAAAACAACATATTTGTTTAGGCAGAGGCATACAAAGTCAGTTATAAAGATTACATTAATGATTCTTCGACCGTGCATCGAGATGGGGCCGGAATTGTGAAAGCATCTTCCATTCTCAAGGCACCACCGTACCCCGCTGCTGCATGGCAGATTTAGATGGTTGCAGAAACACATGAGTTAATGGACCGAAAATGCAGGGGATATTGATACAACAGATGGTTGCAAAGACATTTCAGCAACTTATCGAGGGATAGGGATTAGAGGAGACGTGTTATGTGTTCTCCATTTCACACTTTTCGTTCAGTGAGAAGCTAGCGAGGAGAATGTTGGTATCACAGACGCTCCTTAAAAGACTGACTGATAGACATTACAGATTTGAAAAAGTCTTAGACCCCCTGTATTGTGATGTTCTACTCCATTTTCATGGTTATGTGTGATATACACAAATCGTTAGATCCAACCAATAACAAATGCAGATATCAATAAATCCAAACAGTTTTATGGTCGGCAGTCTGGGACTGACCATTACCTTGGAATGCTGGGGGTCTTGGGATGGGGCATCTGGGTGCTCTTAGAGCTGGGCCAGGGAAGGTCAGAGGCTCGTGCCCTCCTTCTTACGGGATCTCTTTTCTTGGCCCTGCATATTCCTTCTGGGATACGAATGCTGGCAGCATGAGACAATGAAGGGTCTATGAATCTGCAGCTCTGGCCTTTTTCACTGGTGCTGAAGCTACAACCTAGTCCTGCATGCATACACTTATTTCTATGTGCGTGTGGCTCGCGCTTGCGGCCCTGGCTGCAGCGCAAAGCTAGGCCTCAATTTCAATATGGCTGCTATTATCTAAGATGGTGTTGAGTTCCCCATGTACTCTCGAGCTGAAGCATGCACCACCGTCCCCGTACTATAGCCCCTGTCAATACCCTCCTCCCCACTGTACCCTCCCTGAGTCCCTACTGCACACTTCCCGGCCTCTGCCTCATCCGAAAGCGCTGGGGTGAGGGGACTGGGATGACCGTCCCCCCTTCCCAAAAACGGGCAAATAGGTTCAGGTGTCAGAATAGATTCAAGGTACAGAGAGGAGTGTGTGTGTCTGTATGTTTGTGTGTGCCTGTGGGTGTGTGCATGCACAAGTGCCCTTGCATTTTGGTGTGCGTGTGCGCATGTGCAAATGCACGTGCCTGTGTATGGGTGTTTTCGTTTCTGCACGCATGTGTGTATGTGTGTGTATTTGGGAGTGAGTGTGTGCGTGCGTGCGTGCGTGTGCGCGTCTCTGTGGTTGTGTGCCCCATGCACTTGCAGGAGTGGCGCCCAGCCTTAGGTAGGCGTGGGCTTCCTCCACCCCCTCTCGCTCCTGGGGAGGAGGTGAACTGCGGCCTGTGCTGGAGATGCTACTGTCTAAAGTGCTAATTAGACAGGCAGAGTGATTAAGCCCCACTTAATGAGTCCACAATGATGTGTTCGCAGTTCCGACCATTCATACAACCATTAGCCCTTTCATACGGCCTCGCAATCCCCTCGGCGACTTTGCACTGAATTCCTGAGCTCTTCCATGCTATTCACTTCCTGTCGCGCCCGCTGCGTGGCTGCAAGTGCCAAAGAGCAAGAAAGTGCAATGTTGTGTGCGAGAGCAAGGAGACCACAGTCTGCGTGCCTCCCCTTCTGAGGTAACTCCCGCACCCTGACAGAAAACGTTTGGTGAAGTATTTTATTAATGTCAGAGGTGTATAGCCCCCTTTCACCTGCTCCCAGTCGAAGTTAATTGTGATGTTGCGTTTCTATAGCAAAACAAAAGAGGTGATGGCTGGAAGGTTTAGAATGAATCTTAACCTCTGGCATTGCTCTGGGCAACCCTCCAGACCATTTGCCACTAAGCCATTACAAACGGGGAAAGACCATATATAACCAGGCTTGGTCCCACCCCAAAAGGGGCAGTCCAGCCCGAACCGCTAGGTCACATCCCTTCTGCACAAGATCACAAGTATCTGCGGACATGTTTCGGCCTTATTGGGCCTCAGTGAGGAGCAGCTTGGGTCTCTAGGCCCAGCAGGCATGGAACCCACGTCTCTGCACACCTGTCCCACTCAATGAGACTATAGCAAAACAAAAGGGATGATGGCTGGAAGGTTTAGGGTTAATCTTAACCTCTGGAATTGCTCTGGGCAACCCTCCAGACCCTCGTTCTTCACTAGCCATGATTGGAGATGCTTATTGTCTCCTGCCGAAGGGATGTGACCAAGCAGTTCGGACTGGACTTCCCCTTTTGGGGTGGGGCCAGGCCTGATTTGCATATGGTCTTTCCCATTTGTAATGGCTTGGCAGGTGAAGGATGACGGTCTGGAGGGTTGCCCAGAGAAATCTTTACTGGCCTTAGTGAGGTTACTACCTCCCAGTCTTTGACTCCCAGTATTAGAAAAAACACTAACCTCAGCCAGTGGCGTAGCACAAAATTTGGGGAACCCCCTGCGAGCCAGGATGAGGGCACCAGCCCCCACCCCCGCCCAGCTCAGCAACACTTTGGGCTGGCCTAGATTACCACGCTTGCGCAATACGCACTAACGTGCTGCTGCAGGGGTGCACCACACACTGTACTAGGAGAAAGATATAAATGTGTTTTATTGCATTGTACAGCACACTTTCTGAGAAAATTGGCTAAAAAGGCAGAGCATTTGCAATTGTTTTGTAGGGTGACGCCAAACCAAAAATCCAATACATGCAAGTCACCAACAGTGCACAGTAACATTAACGCTTTAATTAAATGCTTTGGTATTTAAAAAGTCATGCCACAATGAAAACATGTCCAAACTGCCTGAACAGTGTAGACCAGTCTAGACACGTATAACATATTACAGTTAAGAATGCCAGGCCACATTTAGGTATACCTAGACTGGTTGCACCAAAATGCTGATCGAAGCAATAACACGTATCATGGTTATTTTATCACAGATACCCAGAGAAATATACAATGCAACAGTAAGAAAAGGCTAGACTGGCAGCAGCCAAATGTCAGTCTAGCCAGGCAATTGCACTTAGCAGGACTGCTTTATCAGAGATGCTCGGTTAAAAAAAAAGGCAAGCCAAACTAAGAAATGACTTGACTGGCTGGACCAAAATGCCTCTCTAGCCACTAATACCACATATTATGCCTGCTTAGCCTGAACATGGATGACCATTAAGATTTATCGCACAATACCCGCCCCACCCCGCACACATCCCTTCTCCCTCCCACACCCTGCCCCAACCCCCAAAATTAGCTACTCAGTCCAGAATTACCTCCACATCCCTCTTCCTTGTCCCAGTGCTTACTATTAGACACCTTGCTTCATAGCTAAGTAGTGGGACTCGGAAGAGTGGGACTCGGATATTCCAGGTAACTAAGCCAGGCATTACCTCCTTGGACCTCTACCTCATCCCAGGGTTTATGTATGCGGCAAAGTCCCCCATACACAAGTACAGAGAAGAGGAAGAATAGGGCTAGGAGTAATGAAGATAACCAAATAGTAATCAAGGCATTAAACATAAGCAGAGGCGCAACACCATTGAGCTGACTGGGGTTCAGCCCCCTCGCCCATGAAACTTTGGGCTATGTTGATTCGACCTGGCTCATCCACAAAGGAATTACCAACCAGAACAGGACACAGATGTAAACTGTGCCTTGGTTTCGCTTTTAACAAAGACGTGGCAAAAACAGTTAGTACCTACATTCCAAGGCATAAATTAGTTTTCAAAAATTGATTAGCATATTTTGCTAATTAAAATGTTTTTGATTATCAAATGAACTAATTTGATTAGCAATTTTGTACTAATATTGCATGTCGGCAGAATTAGTTGTACTCCAAGATATAGAATTAGCAAGAATACATTGTGAGAGTAGTGAGTGTGCATGTTGAAAGGGCTAAGGTATGAGTGCTAGGATGCAAGAGTGAGAACTATGGTGTGAGAACGAGAACCATGGCTGTGGTGCATAACACATTGACCAAGTCAAGCAAACAAATCCTGGTCTGGACTCTTGTAGTGCAGCCCCTCAAGGTGTTAGTAACTCATAAATTGTTGCCGCGCGTTTAGTGCAAAATCCCCTATGCCTGCAACCCAACCTGCCACCCGTCCCACCTGGTCCCAGTGATAGTTAACACCACTAGCAAGGCTTCTCGCTAAGGAAGGTGTGGGGTGGCCTTGAGGGGGCCTGGACCTCTACCCCATGCTCCACACCACCCTGATACCAGGCATCAAGAAGGCTGCAATGAGGTTGTTAGATGTGTCTATAGTGCATCAAACTTGAAGCCGCAATGGTGGTGCTTCAACAGGTGACCAGAAGGTATAATGTGCAAGACTGCTACTGACACAAAAGATAAGGAGACACATCTCTGTAGGCACTCAGTAAATCTCCTGAAACAGTCAACAAGCCTGAACAGGAATATGGCATAAACCACATGGCCTGGTTGAAAGTCAGAAGGGACCAGATCCTTTGAAATTGTGTTTGTGGTAGGTCTGTCTCTTTTGACCTTCTTGCAGCGACCATGTGCCAGCCACAAAACAAAGCATTTTTCATTATCACAAATGGTGCAGGAGCAGTGGAAAGTAGCAGAGTGATGATGGCCTCATCCTTCATTTAATCAAATTTAAGATTTTTCGAATATTAAATCTAAAGTAGTTATTTTGCAGCACCTGCTGTAATAAGGCAGCCTGCTGCTCGCAGAAGAGGTCTTCTACGAGCAGCAGGCTGCGTTATTACGGCGGGTGCTGGGTGTTAGAGAGCGGCTGCTCTCTAACAACCAGCACACGCAATAGCTCTTTAACACCCAGCACCTGCCATAATAACGCAGCCTGCTGCTCATAGAAGAGGCCTTCTATGAGCAGCGAGCTACGTTATTCATGCGTGCCAACCCTACTGATTTAGGCAGTAGGCTACTGCTTTTTAAGCAGTCCTACCACCTACAGATTTGGGTGACAGATCCTACTGCTTTTTACAGGGCCTGGTAATGTATGTGACTGTAAGGCAGGCTGCTTGAGACTGGCCCAGGACAAAGCATGCAACACATTAGTTAGTCTGTCTGTGCGGTGGGCGGGTGATTACTTTGAGTGATGGGCTCAGACCAATCCAGTGACCTGACAGCTACATGACTCTGCCCTCCACTCTTGCCGGGACAGGCCTTAGGTGAACCACCATTGAAGGCAAGTGGCAGAGCCTACCACCATCACACAGCATCTGCCTATCAGACTGAGGAGGGTATCAGTCTCCATGTTGTTCAGTTATTCACCTTGCACTGCAGGAATAAATATGTATTGCCTGGGCAGCTGCTACAGAGCATTGGAAAACATTGCCTACTGTGTGATTACCTTCTGTGAAGTTAGGTAGTGAATTGGGTGTTAACTTAAAATTCAGAATTATACATTTTAAACATTTGAACATCTTTCCATGCTGTGCTGTTTGATGGGTTGTGTATTTTAGAATGCTCCAGTGGGGCCAACAATGCATGTTATGTATTTTCCTGAGATGTAATTGTTATGCAAAGTATTATTTTAGAAACTTGAAAAATCCTACATCATTTTGGTCACAGAATGTTGGCAAGTATGGTTATTACGGCGGGTGCTGGGTGTTAGCGAGCCGTTGCTCTCTAACACCCAGCACCCACCTGCTGCTCATACAAGGCCTCGTCTACGAGCAGCATGTTGCGTTATCACGGCGGGTTCTGGGTGTTAAAGAGCTATGGCTTGTACTGGGTGTTAGAGAGCAGCTGCTCCCTAACACCCAGCACCCGCCGTAATAATGCAGCCGGCTGCTCGTAGAAGTGGCCTTCTACGAGCAGCAGGCTGTGTTATTATGGCGGGTGCTGGGTGTGAGCAACTGGCCGAGAATAATATGTCTCGGGCGGGAGAAATAGTATCATCAGACACTTACACCCAGCGCCCAAACATACATGAAAAGGGCCCGGCTCCCTCACCCAAACCTCCCCATTGACTCCTTCGGCCTCCTTACCTCAAGAAAGTTAAGCCAGAGTGTGAGAGGGGGGCTGAGATCCTCCTCTCACGACGTGATGACGCCGCATCCGGGCTGAGCTGACATAACATAACATTGATACAATATTTTGAGCCCAGCCCGGGTGCTTCTGCCTCACCTGCAGTGCACGTTGTGCACAGAGGGAGAACTTTAAAAGGCACAATCTTTTTTTTGTTGTTAAAGTAAACAGAAAAACATCATTATTATATCGCAAATTGCCATGCGATACCGCTTATTTTATGCCTTGCATTCAAATAATCATTTTTTAGGTTATTGAAATTGTGATGTGGTTTTAGTACTTGTATGTCACGGGAGTGATTGGAAGGGTAGGGAGGGGACAAAAGAACGCTCGTTCTCACAGCAGTCTATAAGCGGGTGCTTTCAGACTTAAAGGAGAGAGTTAACTACTTGCAACATTGAAGCTGCAATAGAACAGTCTCATTAGAATGCGTAAGTTAGATGCCTCACAAAAATATGTTTGCCCTCCTCTACTGCCTGTTAAGATATCGCTGCTCCCAGCATTTGAAGGGTTAACCCCCACCACCGAAATGTAGGTTTCATTGTACCCCTGAACTCAAGCACACACACAATTCACTATGGACACACATGCACACACAGCCACCCATACATTTAACTGTGTACCCTTTCACCCTACTCTCACACAGGCAGCCACCTATACATTTAACTGTGCACCCTTTCACCATACACCCACACATGCAGCCACCTATACATTTAAGTGTGCACCCTTTCACCATACACCCACACATGCAGCCACCTATACATTTAAGTGTGCACCCTGTCCCCATACACTCACATAGGCAGCCACCTATACATGTAAATGTGCACCCTTTCACCATACACTCATGCACCAAGCCACCTATACATTTAAGTGTACACCCGTTCACCATACAGGCACACCCAGGTAGCCACCCATACACCATGCACTCACCCACTCATTCATGCACATTCCATTATATACACACACACACTTACATGCACGCACACACATTTAAAGAAAATAAACGTTCTTACCTATAATCCGTTGGTCCAGAGAACAAGGCCTTCAGCTTCCTGCAGCAGCCAGGAATGCGTGTTCCTGTTATTTGCAGAGGATCTTGCAGTCTTTTTAGAATAGTTCTTTTACAGCACGTATAATACCTTCTAGGGGTGAGCCGGGGTTTGAACCTATTTTGCTATGTGTTGTTGTGTTTCCATGCTTCCAGGATAAACGAGTTGCCCCTGAGCTATCCTCCCGGCCTTCCATGTCATAGGATGAGGGGGAACCCTCAGACTTAAAAAATAAAGAGTTTCTTTTTCTAGTCACTCTTCCTTCATAAATACATGATTTCCATTACGCAGTAACAGAACTAATTTCTTTATGAAGGCAGAGTGACTTCAAAAAGAAACAATTTATTTTTTTGTCAACTTTGTTAACATTTTATTTATTTTTTTAAGCCAGAGGGGGCTCCCTCCTAGGGCATGTGCTAGCGGGGCTGCGGGGCCCCCCGCTAAACC
The DNA here is from genome assembly GCF_040938575.1 of Ambystoma mexicanum. Taxonomy (NCBI): domain Eukaryota; kingdom Metazoa; phylum Chordata; class Amphibia; order Caudata; family Ambystomatidae; genus Ambystoma; species Ambystoma mexicanum. The sequence goes on along the minus strand of NC_090929.1, from coordinate 56,080,326 downwards.
AATGACCTCAGCGGTAGTCATGGAAGCAGACTTAGAAGAATGAAACGTTGCCTCACATACATTTAACATAAGATTGTCTGGGCCTTTCATTAGACTTCCAAAAGTTAACGCATGACTGACTGAGCCCTAGCCTGCTGGGCCTTTCATAGGTAGATGCCCACCTTAAACTCCCTATATTGTCCTACTATAAACCTCAATGGTGCTTATTTTACCAGTGCCCGAATGATGAAAAGCTGGCCCACGCATGCCTGACATCTAATTGTGAAATTGCATAATAACCCACTTCAACTGTGCTTAATTTACCAACTTTTGAAGGAATATATGGTACATTCTCATATTTCCTCTCCTTCCCCCAGAAGCTCACTGTCTCTAGAGCTCTGGTTCTCTCTCGGCTGGACTACTACAACAGCCTTTTTTTAAAATCTGCCAGCCTCTGCTCTCTGTCCTCTGCAACTCATCCAGAACAGGACTGCAAGACTTGTCCTAGCCTAAAGCCCGGGGATCATGTCTCTCCAGCACTAAAATCCCTCCATTGTCTCTCAGTGGCTGCAAGGATCAAATGCAAGACCCACTACATTGTCCACAAGGCCTTTGGGGGCCTCGGACCAATATATCTTTCTCTTCTGAAGTTTCTTACTCAAGCCCTTCATTCTCTTCTGAAGTTTCTCCCTACTCAAGCCTTCATTCTCTTCTGAAGTTTCTCCCTACTCAAGCCTTCATTCTCTTCTGAAGTTTCTCCCTACTCAAGCCCTTCATTCTCTTCTGAAGTTTCTCCCTACTCAAGCCCTTCATTCTCTTCTGAAGTTTCTCCCTACTCAAGCCCTTCATTCTCTTCTGAAGTTTCTCCCTACTCAAGCCCTTCATTCTCTTCTGAAGTTTCTCCCTACTCAAGCCTTCATTCTCTTCTGAAGTTTCTCCCTACTCAAGCCTTCATTCTCTTCTGAAGTTTCTCCCTACTCAAGCCCTTCATTCTCTTCTGAAGTTTCTCCCTACTCAAGCCCTTCATTCTCTTCTGAAGTTTCTCCCTACTCAAGCCCTTCATTCTCTTCTGAAGTTTCTCCCTACTCAAGCCCTTCATTCTCTTCTGAAGTTTCTCCCTACTCAAGCCTTCATTCTCTTCTGAAGTTTCTGCCTACTCAAGCCTTCATTCTCTTCTGAAGTTTCTTCCTACTCAAGCCCTTCATTCTCTTCTGAAGTTTCTCCCTACTCAAGCCCTTCATTCTCTTCTGAAGTTTCTCCCTACTCAAGCCTTCATTCTCTTCTGAAGTTTCTCCCTACTCAAGCCCTTCATTCTCTTCTGAAGTTTCTCCCTACTCAAGCCCTTCATTCTCTTCTGAAGTTTCTCCCTACTCAAGCCTTCATTCTCTTCTGAAGTTTCTCCCTACTCAAGCCCTTCATTCTCTTCTGAAGTTTCTCCCTACTCAAGCCTTCATTCTCTTCTGAAGTTTCTCCCTACTCAAGCCCTTCATTCTCTTCTGAAGTTTCTCCCTACTCAAGCCTTCATTCTCTTCTGAAGTTTCTCCCTACTCAAGCCTTCATTCTCTTCTGAAGTTTCTCCCTACTCAAGCCCTTCATTCTCTTCTGAAGTTTCTCCCTACTCAAGCCTTCATTCTCTTCTGAAGTTTCTCCCTACTCAAGCCCTTCATTCTCTTCTGAAGTTTCTCCCTACTCAAGCCCTTCATTCTCTTCTGAAGTTTCTCCCTACTTAAGCCTTCATTCTCTTCTGAAGTTTCTCCCTACTCAAGCCCTTCATTCTCTTCTGAAGTTTCTCCCTACTCAAGCCTTCATTCTCTTCTGAAGTTTCTCCCTACTCAAGCCCTTCATTCTCTTCTGAAGTTTCTCCCTACTCAAGCCCTTCATTCTCTTCTGAAGTTTCTCCCTACTCAAGCCTTCATTCTCTTCTGAAGTTTCTCCCTACTCAAGCCCTTCATTCCTCCACCTCCAACTCCTTGAGGGTCTTTCCAAGCAACAATTTGGGGGAAGATTTCTCTCCTCTGTGAGTACCTCCCTCTGGAACAGCCTCCCTGCCTCTCTGAAACTTGAGGAGAACCTTCTCCAGTTCCTGAAGCATCTCAAGACCTTCCTCTTTGCTTCTGTCTTCTCTCTTCCTCTCCCCTGCTGTTCTCCTGTCTGATACTGCACTGGTCACCTGGCTACCCTCTGAACAACGGGCCCAGGTCCCTGTCTTCCCAGTTTCACACCTGCACTGCCTCCTGGCAACCCTGCACTTAGGTCTGCATCTGCAACCCTACAACCACCCTACCTGCACTTGTTTTCTGCACTGCCACCTGCTGGCGGCACTTCTTGTTTTTTCGATGTTTAATCCTATGTCTTGCACTTGCTCCTCCCCCCCTTCCCCTGGCACTTCTCCCCTGCACTTGCACGATCTCAATATCACTGCGTCTAGTAAGATGGTTTTCTTGTCCCCCTCCCCTGCCTCGTAGCGCCTTGAAAGACTTCTGTATCAGCATAGTATTCAAAAAAATCATATCATACATTGTTCACAGGACTCCATTTCCTCTTTCTGACCCCTCCCCTTCCAGCCCCACCCCAGTTCCAAAACCCACTTGCCCCCCACTCCCTGCTCATCTCAACCTTCATTGTAGCCTTTTGAGTTATTTTTTGTATTTTTTTTTTGTCAAGAATCAACCTGGACCATAACACAATAAAGGGACTAATGGGGATGAACACCTGTTGTTACCCCCAGATTACGTTATCACACAATCGGAACACAGGTTTTCACAATTTACAGTTATTTCACAGTTTCGAGCCTGTTCTACTGAGCAGGAGTCCCTCTTTGAACGGATCACAGACACCGGCGCAAGCGCGTAGAGTATGTCCATGGAAACCAAACCAAGCCTCACATACGAAGACCCTGAGGATCCTGAGACTACCACTCCTGACAGCGATCGGAAAGCACAGGTAAGAGCAGACTGGCATGCAGATTCTATACGCCGGCATGCCTGCCATGATCTCCTTTAGCATCATGAGCAGGGGCGTTGCTAGGGGGGGGCTAAGGGGGCTATAGCCCCTGATCTTTTGGTTGTAGCCCCAGATAGAATCTCAGGAGCTACAGCCAAAAGACTAGCTAGCCCCCAGTCCCAACAGTTCCAACATCAGCTTAGCCCCGGGTCTTTTCCAGACCTAGCAACTCCCCTGATCATGAGTCTGTGGGACTCGGTGCTAAAAACTAACACACTAGATAACTAAATACACACGCAGGTCGTGGGAGAGCTAGCTCTTCAACTACACTGTTCTGTGCCCTGATTCAGAAGTTACTATTTGTTTCAGATCGCACGCGGATGCGGCCATAATCACGCTCCCACCTCATTAACTATCACCACTCCCGGATGCTGATTAAAGCCATACGAGGGTAAGCTTTGATACTCACCCAATAGCGGGACGCGAGATACGCTTTAATAGTCTGGGCACTTTACTTAAAGCACACTGTGTCTCCCCTTGTCCCCACCCCCCTCTTCTCTATGTACCATCTGCAGGTGGGGTGACTATAGGAGTGAATGAAGACAATTTCTCCCACTACAACAGCATGCCATCACATGCTGTGGCCCTGAAGAAAGTGGGAAAGGTTTTGTAACCACTGAAACCGGTTGGCCAATACGTGATCTCTGTGAAAAAAAGATAGCACCAAGGGGCTCTCTTTAATGCAAATAAATGTTTGTGCTACAGCTACTCACTGTCTTTCCCTGGTGGTGAGAGAGTGGGGTGTGAGCGTTAAAATACACCCTACTAGCAAGCCCGTATGTAGAAGGGTCCTGTGCAACACCAATTTAGGACAACCAAAAACTCTTTTTCTTTTCCATTTGAAAGTTTTTTTTATTTTTTATTTAGTAGCCATTAAGGCCCCGTTCTTGTTTTTACAAAAAACCTTGGTACTGTGGAACAAGGGAAAATATCAAAATAGAAATAATTCCACCTGCGAAGCAGACCACACACACTAAGTTAGTGTTTTTTAGAAACTTGTAAGCAAAAAATTCCTGTGAAAGTCTTGGTAACTCGCTAGACATAGGGCAAGTTCCTTCTGCACTATCCCCTGTCCTAGATACGCGATTCACCAGCGCTGGCCAGGGGTAGAAAAACAATAGGGTTTAGTTAGAGATGTTGGAGGGCAAGCTAGAGTGAGGCTACACGCAGGGTAGAAACTGCGAAATAACTGTAAATTGTGAAGCATCAACCTGGACCATATGACCCCATCCGCCCTCCCCCAAATTGCCAGGAGTGCTATGGCTCTTAGCCACTGAACTGTGGACGTGGGTGGAGCCTAGAATAATGCCTTATGGGACTTCAAAGGATGTTCAGGCAGATTTAGCCTGTAAGAAGGAGCTCTTGTTAAAAGTCCTTCGAGGTCTGGTCTTCATGTGACTTACAGGCCATGATTGCAGTTCTGGGCTCAGACCAATATCTTCAAGTGACACAATCAAAGACTTCAACTCCCAGCAAGCACTTCTTCATGTAATCAAAGACAGGGGGGGAACATGGTTTTGTGGAGCGAACACGTCACGCTCTGCCAGAAAAAATGCGTAAGGACAGAAAGTGTTCAATATTTAGTGTCTTTGGTCCACAAAAGAGCCAGGCCTCGTGTTTATAATGAATTCTCTTTGTTCTTCCCTTGAGCTGCCCCTGAAGATGACCAATGAGCGATGGAAGGACGTGGGCGGAGTCTCGCAGCTCGAGGACGTGCAGCAGGAGAAGCCGCAGGTAAGGGAAGCCGGAGGTTGTGGGGGTCAACAAGACGTAATGCCGAATGCTTGGGGGTGAATGTGACTTTGCAGCAAAGATTGAAAGGGGACATCACACTCCGGCATGTGAGATATATATATATATCTATCTATATATATAGGGGCATCGCCAGTGCTTTAAATCGGGTGAGAAATCAAATGGTGGGAAGGTGGGTGCTGTAACGAGGGGTGTGTGACCTAAATGATGGGTGTGGCCCTAAGTGTCCCCAAGACGGAACAATAAAAAAAGTGTCTTTCCTCGGTGTCGTTTTTTTTTGTATTGTCCCGGGCTGGGGATTCGAACCCGGGCCCTGCCGTTTCATAGGTGCTCAATTTAATTTATTCCATCCGGGCTTTATGTCAAGAAGTCTATTGAATGAAACAAAAGAAATCGGACTCTGTGAGGTGAACCCCAGCACGCGACAATACAAAAATGGTTTTCCTCGCTGTCAGGCCCCGTCCTACTTAAAGCCTTGGGTGTCTCCTGTGGCTGCGACAGTATGAACACCATATGGCAGGGAGCACATATTGAAACATGTATTGATCATAGCTGGACCCAGACTCCCAGGTTTGGCAATAAAACACAAAACCCTGGAAGCAACTAAGGTGTCGAGAAAGATGTGAGCAGGGCAGCCAGAGAAACAGGGTCATCTCGTTACTATAGGACTGAGCCTTTCCGATGCAAAGCACGCCTTTCATCTGCTGCAAAGCACGCCTTTCATCTGCTGCAAAGGCTTTCCCGAGGCCTGCTTCTGAACAACCACAGAGCTTTGACCTCCTGTGACCTCTTGAAGGTTGCAGATTTCGCAGCCCAGAATTTAAAAAGTATGCCTTGCTGCCTGACCTCCAAAAAAAGCAAAGTGATTTGGGTGCCTTGGAGTCAGGCACACTAGTGATTGGTGGGTCCAAAATAATGCTAGTTTATTTTAAAAAATCAGATATACAAGTGTTTATAATTGGGTTCATTGTAAGTCTAGATAATTGTGTTTGCTACATGTTCATATGTTAATTACTGATTTAATTTGTCAGGAATGTCACGGGTATTGAACACCCATTCTCAGGACATTTTTGCCCGTTTTTTTATTTTTTGCTTTGTGAGGCGCCTGGTGTGACAGTGTGCTTGCACCTCACACAAAGGGCCTTTAATCACCTTAACCCAATCAGGCCCACCACTTAAGAAGTGAGTACACAGTTGTAAATAAAGCAAGTTTATTGTACAATTATCCAGGGAGCAGTCAGATGGTGTTGTAGGACCAAACTAACTCAAGTCTCAACAAACCACATCAGTTGACATCTTTTATATATTTTTGCAACAGTTAAAACACCCTCAGAAACATTATTGCAATCCACCCCCCAAACATGATTGGACATATAACTCTACAAAGAAACATAATTAATTACTGGCAATAACAGGGTGTAAAGACTGGAGGGGGGTCTGTACTTCTGCTCTCTATATGGTAGAGGAGAGGCACAGAGGACCCCAGCCAAGATTCTCCATTTGGTAAACGTGGGCGAGCAATCAAGGCCTAGCTTCTCAGGAGGTGATGCAGGCTGGTTCTTAAGTACAGTGTAGTCCCCAAGCCCCCACAAAGGAATGTCCACACACTGTATTAGTTACAACACAGTCTTTATATTATTAATATTCAAGGTTATATACACAATCAGAATAACTCACTTTGTGCTCAGTTAATCTACAATGGCAAATGCATACACAGTTCTACGTGGTACCACAATTACTATCAGATTTCATTAAAGTGCATCAACTGTACTTAGTTTAAATGGTACATAAATCAAGTAATAATGTGAACCAACAATAGACCTAGGAGGAAAGCAGTTAGTTAGAACAAATGGCAGAATATTGAGCCCCTATCACCAGGCAAAGTTCTGTATGGGGATCCCCCCTCCTGGGCAACCTATAAATAAAGATATACCATACAAGCCCAGTCCATATATTGTTCACAAGACTCTTATTTCCTTTTAAACAGTTCTACAACCCCAATGTACCTGTAATACTAGAGTTTGACATTGGGTCATCGACGGACCCTTCTTGAGCGGCTCCCTTTAAGGCAGGAGCCACGGATCATGAAGATCCCACGAGGAAAAAGGGTGAACACTGTTGTTACGGCAGCAGCTTTGGTTCTTGCTGTGCTCGTCGACGATCGGTCGAAAACGTCCTGCAAGCTGAGGTGTGTGGTGCAACTCGACAACGAGTGTTTGTTGCGCAAGGAGTCAATGAAGAACTTTGGCCCAGCAAGGGCAACGAGTAGTCTGGCGTCTCTGCGGTCTTTGTGTGGCTGGAAACCCACTGCCGGATTCTCCTTGGTCGTCAGCGGCCTTGACTTTCTCCAGCAGGATGAAAGTGGTCGATGAGGATGAGCAAGGAGTCCTTGTTTAAAAGATCTTAGGCAAGGGAGCACTGCGGCTGCGGTCGTCGACGGTGATGGGCTTCAATGTCAGGGCGCTTCTCTTTGTGATTCCACGGCAGTCCCCGTCTCTAGTCGGCAGCCTTTTAAGGGTCTGACGTCCAGGGAGCTTTGGTAAAGCTCAGCTGGTGCATGATGGTCCCTCGTAGCTCGAGGTGAGGGCGCCTTACCAGGCCCTCTCTTGGATCAATTCCTTAAAGGCACATCAGCTTTCAGATTAGCGAAGGACAGCAGCAGCAGTTCTTCTTCTTCCAGTGGGCTTCAAAGTTAAGCATCAGTTTCAACTTCAGCTTCTGAACGGCATCAGTTTCAATGTCAGTTTCTTTTTCAGATTCTAAATGATTTCGAGTAGTGAGAGGCCCACAGATATACTGTTGATCTCCCATTCATTGTGCTGGTTCGCACTCAGGCAACCAATCACACAGAAGGGCATTCAGGCAGTCAGGCAGCCAATCAGGTGCACGGTGCATTCCAACAATTCTTCTCCACCCAGACACTTGCAACAAGGAATGTGGATTCGGACAAGTACCGCGTCATTCAGCACTCCACACTGCATACATACCAGTTTTGGGCAGAGCTGTCTCAGTCATTGTGTCAAACACCAGATACTAGACACCCATAACACAGAATGCATACTTGTCACACACTCCATTCACCCAGGTCCCACACCAAGGGCGTACCCACAACATACAGTCATTGGGAAGGCTCCAGCCAGTCTGGTCTGGACTTCCTCACAACACCATATATGGAACTTCCACCCAACAGCCAGTCAGGGGGAAGGGACAGAGTCAGGGCTTCCGGGGACTTTGGGAAAAGTAAGGTAGCAGGCGACATAAAGCAAGAGATCACAGGGGCCATCTTGTTTCCTGTCAGGAATCCACTGATTCGAATGACAGGGCCTGGGCATCCCAAAATGGAGGATGTGCAGGGAACCTGTCAATTCAGCACGGAGCTGCCACCGGCCTCTGCCCTGCTCTGTGGGCCTTACACAGGTGCCCAAAACATACACTAGGAGTACAGGGTCGTACTCCCACCCATGGGTGCCATAAGGGTATCCCAAGGGTCTGTACACCAAACCAAATACAGGAAGAGCCGCACCGCCAGGAGTCCCACGTGAACTCCTGTGCGAAAAACATGGCAGAACACACGATAAAAAGCAGTAAAGGACAAGGATACAGAGGCTCTGTCCCTCCGATGCATTTCCAGCATCACACAGGCATAAGCCATTTAAACCCTAACTCTTGATTTGCACATAGGTCACATGAATATTCCCAGCGATGTGAGGAAGGCTAGGGGAATGATTTCTCTTTGAGTTACTGATGCTATCTCATTCACCAGGTCATCAGTCTAAGGGGAAAATTCTAATCTAAATACCCTGCCGCTTTTTCACTCATAGCATATCTGACAATGTAATTGCAACTCCTGGTTACTTATTAGTTTAGCCTTGGGCATTGGCTCACCCTGTGTTTGACTGCTAGCTAAAACAAACCATGAAAACCCCTTCTATCGCACCCCCATTCATCAGGAGATTACCTGCTGCTGTCTGTAATATTGATCAAACCAAAAATCACATGGCCAGTTCCTGCAGCTGCGCTGACAGCGAAGGTTGCGGAGTTACTTATTAACCCCTCCCCTGGCTTCTAAAACCTTGCAGAATCAGTATTCGTACAGCCCAAGCAAGGAATAGGGAATCAAGGGAAAGGTCGACATAGGCCCATACAAGAGATGATATACATACAGCCCAAGCAAGGGAAAGGTCGAAATAGGCCCATACAAGAGATGATATACCTACAGCCCAAGCAAGGGAAAGGGAAGCAAGGGAAAGGTCGACATAGGCCGATACAAGAGATCATATACATACAGCCCAAGCAAGGGAAAGGTCGACATAGGCCGATACAAGAGATGATATACATACAGCCCAAGCAAGGGAAAGGTCGGCATAGGCCCATAAAAGAGATGATCTACATACAGCCCAAGCAAGGGAAAGGTCGAAATAGGCCCATACAAGAGATGATATACATTCAGCCCAAGCAAGGGAAAGATCGACATGGGTCCATACAAGAGATGATTGACATGGGCCCACACAAGAGATGATATACAGATGATATACATACAGCCCAAGCAAGGGAACGATCGGCATAGGCTCATAGTGGTGATGCTGATCCTACAGGCCATCCTTGGGAAAGATCGACATAGGCCCATACAGAAGAAGGTAAACCTACAGGCCAAGCAAGGGAAAGATTGACACAGGCCCATGCTGGAGATGCTCATCCTACAGTCTGGCCGGTGAAAGGGGAATTCAGGCCCATAGAGGAGATGCTACACATATACCCCATCATGGGCAAAGAAAGACCTAGGCCCATACCAAGTGTGCTAAGCCTATAGCCCATGAAAGGGAACTCTAAACATGGAGCCAGAATGGAGGATGCTAAAGCCACGATATATGGGTGAAGCTGTAAATAAAGCCCACTGCAAGCAGTGCTCATCCTGGAGTAGGGGTGTGCTTGCTATGCCTGCTCCCTCTGGTGGAAAGAATGTAAATAATCCCTCACCTGGCCTTGGTTTCCACGTGGTCCTCTGGGTTCACTTGCACAAAGGGGGCAGCGTTTCTGTGGAACATCCCTTTTTTTTCTTCACAGCATGCAAATTAACTAGGCGCAGGTCTGTGATAATCAATGACTATGAGCAGGTGACCTTGTCTCATGGTTGTATTATGTTTGTACCAAACTAAAAGCCTACCTCTTCGCCTCCGAGTTATCCTCTTATCCTACCTCTCATCTGCCTTCTAGCTAAAATGTTCCCTCGCCTCTAACCTGTGCCCCTCACATTATCTGCCGCCACTTTAGCATTTCAGCTAGCATGGTCACATCTGGAGCAGAACTGGCTGAACTGCCTACCTGCACTTACATGCGCCCAGATACTCCAGGGTGTGGCGCGCTTTATAAATAAACAAAACAAACAAATGTCCAATGGTTGTTGACCTTAAACAAGGTATGTCCATTTATGTATTGTCCCCGGTGACTGTTCCATTTACTCCCCTCCACAACCTGGTCAGAATATCCTTCAAATTCACCCCACTGTAAGAAGCTCACTGCTTCCCGTCAAATCTGATTTCTTATCTATTGTAGGTTATTTTGTGATCAAAAGAACATTGTTCCTCCTGTATGCAAATACATAAATAAATATTGTTTCTTGAATTCCTAAAATATAGTTTCAAAACCCAGAGGAGCTAGATGTTATGTTACTTTGAATTTTTCAACTTGTATTTTTTGATTCAGAATTGGGAAAGAAATGTGGGATCATATGCTTTTTGCCCAAGAGAAGGGTTTCTATTTTTGTCGGGTTGGTAAATTATGTGATTTGTGCACTTTTCAAGTATTCTCTGTAAAACAGAGTTCTATTTTATTGCGTTCATGCCACACAGTAGCACATATTTGTATACACTACTGCTAAGATATGTGACTAGGGATCTGCAGTGCAGACTGAACTGAAATCCTGGATTTACCTAAAAACAAATGTGTGTGATCCTGGGCAAATCATTTTTAATTCGTTTTGGCTATTAGGTGATGCAGAAGCATCACCCTCATGTTGAAACTATTACATTTGACTACAGCTAGGAGGGACATAGCATATGAGGAGGGACATACAGCTTGTGGGGCTTGTTTAGTTATTTACCCACCCCGTTGACTGCCCATGGCCATGCTACTATCTGTGGCCATGCCCACCCACTGCCCCACCCAAAACACAGCTTCCTGGAATCTCTTTATGGTAGCTCTCTCAAGCAGTAACATCAAACTCTATCCTGTGCTATTTTTAAGCTGTCTGATGAGAGTTAAGGGATGAACTGTCGCTGTAAATGTGGGACTGGTGTAATACAAACCTTTCAACTGCGTGTGCCTTCGTGCACATCTGTTCCTTTCATTGAAGTCCTGCTAAAAACAAACAGTGACAAAGCCAACAGTTTGGGCTTGTGTGTAGGCATGGCACAGGCATTTGCCACGCACTGCTATCAATCGCCCAGGTAATATTACCATGGACTAACTGCTGCCATTTTATGGCAAAGTAGTACTGTTATGGCAGTGCCTGGTACATGCCTATCACAAGACCACAGCAAAGCAAAAACTGTTGGTTTTGCCAGTGCTTGTTTCAGACCTGTGATTTTCCAGCTAGCGAGTATGCTAGGAAGTTGCACTCCTTTACAGTTAAGAAGGTGGACCCTTCTATGCCCGACCTGAACGTGGCGTGGCTGCTCACTCCCCGTACATTATAATAAAATAGCGCTTCCTGCCAGTCACGCCCAGCTTCGAAGTGCTGTAATCACCCTGTATGCGCTCTTTGTAACAAGCTGGCAGGACAGGCGGGGGTGTGTGCAGGTGAGGGGGCGGTATCATACTGGCGTGGTCACGTTGTACTGGCCGGGTAAAGGCCCCCCTCTGCGTCACTCTGAGGGGAATTAATCCAGGTCCGCTGGCGGCCATAGTTCAGAGCAGTGCATCCTGGGTGACAGGCGGACAGGCCATCCATCCTCCACGAGGGCCTTCTTTGCATTATTGGACGTAAAGCTGTGGCCCTTTTCTGCATTATTCCCGCGGCGCGTGGGGAACAGCGCCTCACCAATCGGCGCCATTTTAGATTCTCTTTCTGGTGCCTCCTTTACAGTGGTGGAAATGGAAAAAAATGTGAAGGGGGATCTCACAAGAGCCGGGCTGGGGGTGGAGTTTGGAAGCAGGGTTCTGAGGAGGTGAAGCTCAGAGGGGGTGGAGCTGCCAGTTGACCTCTACTCAAAGGAAATGTTCAAAATAATAGTTTTAAAATGGTGAGTTGTCTTTCATGCTGCTTTCTTTAATACGCTGGCAAAATATAAAAAGGTGCGCACCTTTTAAACCCTGAAATCTATGGTGCAATATTCCCAGGCAAACAAAATATCCAAATATGAGACATGTGCTTTGATGACAGTGCTGTGTGGTCTTGTGGGTAAGGGTCAACACTGGGAACGGTATCAATCGCAGCAAAACTGCTTTGAGCCAAGGAGTTCATGCACCTGCTGCAGAGGGCGGAGTTAACCGGCAGCTCACAGGCTGCAACTGCGCTAGGATAGCTCATGGGATTCCGGCACCTGTTGTAAACAGGGCTGGAGATACCGCCATGAGTTCTGCCCCCCTCCAGCAACTAACAGGCGCTATTCGTACAGCTCATGTCATGTAAAACGTAAGTATCGTACCTATACTTAATTTTGCATGAAAGTGATGAGTCCTTTATTGGCTATCAGGCAAGAGCGGCGCGCCTGGCCACACACTATACAAAAACTGTAGGGGGCTCAATAGACACATACACTCTCAGCCACTGAGCCCCCTCTGTCCTTGTATTGCGAGGCCTAAATCTTTCATATGCGCGGCGGCGAAACTTTTCTCCCTTTCCCTCCGTTCACTGAACCAAGGGACATTGAGAAATGTGTTTTCATGCGCCACCGCCACCCGGACGGGAGCGCACCCAAAAAGCTCACACAGGGCGTTGTGTAGGATCTTTGCCGGGGCTCTCACACAGGGCGTTGTGTGGGATCTTTGCCGGCCCTCTCACACAGGGCGTTGTGTGGGATCTTTGCCGGGGCTCTCACACAGGGCGTTGTGTGGGATCTTTGCCGGGGCTGAGGCAGAGGCAAGCCGGATACCGAGATCCGGCTAGAGATCAGGCCCTGTTCCAGCAGAGGTATGGGGGGGGCAGGCCCCCCCATAGCCAGTCACTGCCCCCCCTAGAAAGAAGGCCAAGTCAGTGGTGTTATACAGCACTGGTAATCGAGGGAGTGGGGTGTGGATGTCACTCTAAACATTCAGAAGCAACCGCAGAGACATCATTCTGAGAGGCTGGATTTGTTTTCTTGCTCTAGACAATGATTTATGCCCCACAGCTAAAAAAGTACAAATGACAGGGAGATGGAGGACCATTCACACCTCAAAGGGAGGTAGCACACTTATTCAAGCAGGCTTCCTACAGCTATTTTCTCAAACCTAAAATCACAATTTTGGTTTCTGTATTTTAAAGCATGTTTATTTTACGTGGTAATATAGTGGTTTTTCACATCATGCTTAATAAAATGGTTAACTATATCAAACATTAGTACCCAGTGCGCCGATGCCGGAGGATACACTGAACGTGGATTGTCCCAAATCCGAGCCATGCCACAGTGTAATCCTGTGTACGCATTTGAAAGCTTCCTCACTCACCTCTCCGCTCATTACTACGGATCAACTTGGCCCAAAATGGCACCCTGTTGATCCGTAATAATAAAGCAGTACACGCGTTCTAGTCTTTGTAGAACTAATGCGTACTGCAGCGCCGCTTTTTTTAACTGGCAAAACAAAAGGCGATTGAAAAAAATAACAACGCCTTAGTATCCCGGGCTAAAAACCCTGAAATACTAATGGGAACAAGCCCCTCACCGGTGGGCCATTACTGCCTAATGGTAATGCCCCCGGGACCTCAGTTAAGGCCCTCGCTACACTCGGGCCTATAACTGTGGGCCGCACGGGCATTACCTTAAGTGGTAATGGCCCGTCGGCTCAGGGCTTATTGACACAATAAATGACAGGCAAAGTTGCTTGAACACAGATTTCTGCAACAGGTGCGTCAACTGACTGGGCGTCCTTACAAATTACATTCAAAGTATATATTCTGCTGCATTAACTGCTTGAGTATAAGTTAAAAGATAAGGTTGGTAGTAACAAAAATGAAATTCTGGAGGGGAGAATGTAGTCAAAGTGATAAATGCAAGGCATTGAATTAAACATCACCACTACCGTTGCTCTGCGCAATATTCCATGCCAAAATTCTGTAGTATGTCTGTGCGATTAGAGTAGGGGACAAGCCATTAGCAAATTATTTTTGGTGCTGCCACCAAACTGTGCAGTTCAATCTCAATTGCTAGGCCGTGTTCCATCTGCACTGGAACACAAGCAACCATATGAATTCGTAGGCACTGTGGGCTAGCGGTTTGGGAAGGGCTTCTGACATTTGTGACAGGGCCAAGGCTGATATGCAAACAATGGTATGGAAGGATGGCCAGAACAATGACGGTGGTTCTTATTGATTCAGAGACTTTTTACCTATTAGGTACAACCAGAACGCATGCTGTGGAACACAGATAGGATGGCAATAAAATGTGAGGAGAAACGCACATCCTATGGGTGTGTCTGGTCATTTACCCACCTAATGACTATCGATGGCTATGTTAATGCCTCACCACCAAAGCCTAACCTTTCTAGAACTCTTTGAGCAAGCTCTGTCACAAAGAAACACAAAACGTGTTGCTGTATAGGGCCTCTAAGCATTCTTTTGAGTGTTTAATTACTTAATTGCCTCTGTACATGAGCTCCTGGTGTAGAACAATTCTCTTAATGTGTGTCTTCAGCCGTTTGATTTAATAAGCAATTTCTGCCTCTCTGACTAGCACTGACGTCCTGTCTTAGACAAGAAAAAGCAACGCCAGCGGTTTTGGCTTGTGCATCGGTATTAGCAGACATTTGCCAGGCAATGCCATCATATGCCCAGTTACTGGCACCATTTTCCAGCTGTTCCCTTCTTATGGCCAGGTGGTACCCTTATGGCAGTGCCTGGCAAATGCCTATCCATTCCTAATGAAAAGCCCAAGCTGTTCGCTTTGCCAATGCTTGTTGGCTTCCGTTTGTCTCCCTAAGTTAATGTGTATATGCCCAGATGTGGGTTCTTGCTTGCTATGCCCAGGGAATCAAGCTGCACCTCACTGAGCTGGCCCAACAAGGCCCTACCTGAAAATGATAAGGCTAGGTTGGCAAGCATTGACCGGTTTCAGATCTTCTAATGCGTACTTACCAGTGGGGCTCACACCTAAATAGAATGTATCTTTGTTTGGAAGCCTTGTCTACTCTGACAGAATGTTTCATGGTTCAAACTGATAAGTACTGACTTGATAACCTCATTCTGTTTGAGTAACTTTACAGAGTTTGCATGCAAACACAATATGTGTGTTGTGGAATTTGTTTGGAAAGTAGGATGTAAATCCTGGGCGCTGGGTGTTTAGGCAGTGCTGGAAAAGAAACATGAACACTCGTAAAATAACAAAAAAGAAGAGCATTTTCCATAATGTTGCGGGCAAAGTATAAAAGGTGCACATATTTTATAACTAAAAAGCTGTATTTAAATATTTTCTAACGAGTACAATCAGAGGTGGATTTAAAATTTGAACAAGGGAGAAATGCCAATGCCCACTCCCCCCACCCCCACCCCCGCCCCCGCCTAGCAGTGCAGGATTTGCATGATTTGACAGGTGAAGTTGGAGAGCAGACTAGACTTAACAAGGTCCCCCTGCCAAACCCGATTGGTATTCCACAAGCATGCATTTTTACATTTGCAGAAAACAAATAGATTCCTATGGGACCTGCCTGACTTTTACACATAGAAAAAGCAGCCAGAGTCCAAAGGAATCCATTGTGGATGGCTCCCAGAATCCTTAATTGTGGAAGTGATTTATACTTTTCCAGACAGCAAAGGTGATTTTTGCCTGTGTTTTACTCTTTACTTTTCCACTACTTGGTGGAAACAATTTAAATGAATGAATGGCCCCATTTGCAAAAAAAAAGTGCAAAAAGGAGAATTCTGATCTGTGCAATTTAGGATTCAAAACAAAATGCCCCCTTAATCCTTTCAACATGTTTCATCATAAATGATGAATACATTGTCAGGTTGATTTATCATGTGACTTGTGCATTTTTAAAGTAATCTGTATACAATTTAGTATTATTTTAAGTATTCAAAGCCAAACCTCAACACATATTTATACCATGTGGAGCTCAGAAGATGTGTGATCAAGTGTCTAAATTTCAGGCTATGCTCAAATGATGGCTTTACCACTTGACCAAAGTGTGTGATCCTGGGCATATTTTTTAATTTCATTATGCCTTACCTGTTAAAATGAAGTGCCCCTAGAAGTGATTCAGTTTGCATTATAAGCTAATCCAAAAAGCCTCACTCATGGTTTAATAGATGGGCAGCACAGGGATTGGGACACACACACACACACATCTAACTTTGAAAGTATCCGTGCCACATTTATTGAACCCAATTGTGTCATTCAATAGCAAATCAAAGTAAACATATCAAACAAAGAGTCATCATGGACAATTGCATATTATAACCAGTATGTTAACAGTATGTACCAGGCAGTGATGTACAGGGGTACGCCCCACCAGGAGCAATACCAGGAGGCCGCAAACCCCTCAACCAGCACTGTCTGCCTCCTGATGCAGCACTTACAGCCCTAGCACTCCCTTGCACTCTCAACTCAATTAAAATGTTCTGCAAAAATGTAACAAAAAATAAAATGTGTTTAAAATGTAATTTTTTACATGAACCATTGATGGGAGACATTCAAAATTGGACTACTGTAGGGGTTCCCTTGTAAAGGAGGGAGAGGGAGGTTGTGGAATGGGTGGCTGAAGAGAGGATTGTATACATGTGTATGTTATTGGAGGATATGTTGTTGTGCTCAAAATATTGTTAAGATCAACAAGACTACCTGTATTGATTGGACATGGTATGTTCTGTTCTTGAAATGTAAAGAAGTTTGAAATTGTTTTAATTTTGTAGGGAACAACATCTTCAATTCCTTGCTTCAGTATTCTGGGTTGGGGGGGTCTAT
The DNA here is from genome assembly GCF_040938575.1 of Ambystoma mexicanum. Classification (NCBI taxonomy): domain Eukaryota; kingdom Metazoa; phylum Chordata; class Amphibia; order Caudata; family Ambystomatidae; genus Ambystoma; species Ambystoma mexicanum. Next base: position 56,063,497 of record NC_090929.1, on the reverse strand, counting down.
CTTTCACAACAAGATGGAGGGACCACAATCGTCTCCTCCGGGGCCTTCTGGGAGAAGCCACAGTGCTCAGGAAGGTATTGTTGGGCGGACAGCATCTGAGATGGTGCAAAGACTGGGGGCCGCACTGCTGAGCCCTCTCAGAGGAGGAGGCATCACCCTCAATTCTCCCAAGCCAGTCCAGGAAGGGCATGCTGGCTGCTGGGGTGAATAGGTGGCAGGGGAGGTAAATGTGAATGGTGGTTGGGGCAGCTGAAGGAAGGTGACTGGGCGGTGAAAGGTGAAGGAGGATCAGATGTAACAGAAAGGGGAGAGCAGATGGGAAGGGAAGATTGGTAGATTGATGTTGCAACACTATTTTCCTTGCTTCTCTTTTGCTGTGTACAGTTTTTTATAGAGGGGTGCAAATGTATTTTTGAAGATCTGGGAAGACATTATTTGCTGGATCACGGATCTGGGAAATCTGGATCAATGCCAGCACTTTTTTTTAGGGTACTCCTAGACCCACACCCAATGGAAGGTGGCCTCCCCGATCACAACCCTGGCCCACCCAGATGAAAATTCCTGGAGCCGTGCCTGGATCTGATGCCGGATAACTCCAGCTGCCAGGCCTTTAAAAAGTGGCATAGTCCACAGCTGCAGTCTCTGATCCCCCTTCACCTGGGCTCGATAACTCCAGCTGCCAGGACTTTAAAAGGTGGCATAGCTGGCAGCTACAGTCTCTGGTCCCCCTTCACCTGGGCTGGATAACTCCAGCTGCCTGGGCTTTAAAAGGTGGCATAGCTGGCAGCTGCAGTCTCTGATCCCTTGTCTCCGAGGCCGGCTAACGCTGGCCTGTAGGCCTTTAATAGGCGGTATAGCCCGCACCGTCAGGCTATAGCGCTGCTTAATCAATTACCACTGGCTGACAGGTCCCATTTTACCATCTTCCATTGCAAGTGTCAATCCCTCTCTCAACCGATCACCTGTAACATAACAAGGCTCTGAAGTGGCAGGTGGGTAAAGGGGTGCTCTGGAACCTCCACTCATGGACACGAGCTGCACTTCAAGGCTTGTGAGAGGCAATAACCTGTGGTTCCTAGAAACAGCTTCTAGAAGCTTGAGAACTGCAGGTATTAACACAACACCGTATACAATTAGGACCGTATGGCGCATACAATGGTTCCTTTCAGCTCCATCACGCCAATGACTTCAAAGAGCTCGAATCCGGCCTTGATTGTTGAGTCGTTTTTGGAGCACTGTGAGCCGTTTGTGTCACTTTTAAAGTGACGCTGCTTTTAGATGGTGACATCTTTCTGGCGTCATCATCGAGGCAACGTTAAGAGGCTGCCAACTGGGCTTGTGCAGGTCAACACCCTCTGGGTATGCCTTGGCAGAAAAGAGGGTGGGTGGGCGAGAAAGATACCAAGGGCGGAGGGGGGCGGGGTAGGAAGGAGAGAGCGTAAGGGGAGGTAGAAGGGTGTGGGGGGAGAGAGAGAGAGAGAGAGAGAGACTAACTCTGACAGATAAGTGAGAGAAGACCATGAAGTAAGGGCGTGCGTGCATTAGAGAGCCATAGAGAGGGACAGGTGTTGGGGAAGAATTGAAGAGAGCGAAAGAGAAGAGGCTCAAAGAATAAAAGACACGATGGAGGACAAGACAAGGGAGGAAAGTGTGTTGTCGAATAGCAGAGAGACAGAGAGGAAAGGTGGCATAGCTGGCAGCGGCAGTCTCTGATCCCCCTTCACCTGGGCTGGATAACTCCAGCTTCCAGGGCTTTAAAAGCTGGCATAGTCCACAGCTGCAGTCTAGAGAGAAGAAGAGAAAAAAAAGGGGGAAAGATTGAGCGTGAGAGAGGGAGCAAAAGTGAGGAGGAAACTCCAGGTCATAGCACTTACAGAAAGAAGCGCTTACAGTAAAGGCGTGCAATCTCTGTGCCATTGGAGGGGCTAGACGCACTACTATTAAAAAGCCAAGGACGCCCAAAACTCGAACAATCTGCGCGTTGCACAGAACGAGCCGCAGTCCACGAGACCCGGCAGGACGCTAGGCCGCGTTTATTTTGGCACAAGCCTTTTGGCACCGGCCATTTTGGGGCACCCCTTTGCCCGCAGAGCCCCTTTCGGCGCCTCCAGAGTGGGGCGAAAGACAATTCGGCGCCGGTGATTTGGCACGAGGGTCGTTTGGATGAGGCTGACATTTCAGTGGCGTCCAAACGCCCTCAAGCAAAAGCACAGTGCATTTAACCCGCTGGTATCATGAGGCACGTGAGCCACGTGAGAATGGCTTTTTAAAATGTCAATGAATTTCTGTTCGTTGCGATTTGTATGCACCCAGTTGCACTGCGACATTGCACGTCCGTTTATGAATACCCACTTTCTGCAAACACATGAACGCGTATCCTTGATTTTTTGCTCCCAGAACGTAGAGTTTCGATCTGTGTGTAGGTCAGCGTCCTCGCCGTGGCTTCTGTGCGCTATAGCAACATACTTCAGTCAGGGGAGCAGGGCAGGTTTATCAGCAAGGTCATTCAGTAAGTGAAGTCGCTGCAACCTCCTGCTGTGACCGAGCAAGCATGCCAACACATTGGCAGTCGTTTGCAACAATAATTGATTATTCCTGCTGCGCTATGTTGACATCTTTACCACTCTGTGCGCGGGGGTCAGATTAAGTAACGACTCTGTTATTGCACGGCTACCGAGTGGGAGCCATCTTAATTCACGTGCTGTGTGGTGTGCACGGTGTCATTGAGATGCGGCGGGAAACGCCGCCCTCTAGGAAGAGGAAAAGCAAACCCAGAAGGGCTTTCAGAGCGATGCCCGCTGATCTGCTCTTGTAACAGCAAGCTGGCGTCATAATAAGTGTCTCTCTGGCAAAGTGAAAGCCCCAAAGGGTTTTGCATTGTCACCCCAAGTGGGACGGGTATGCCCAGACGTGGGTCCCGTGCCTGCTGGGCCTAGAGATCCAAGCTACTCCTCACTGATGAAGCCCAACAAGGCCAAAACACGTCTGGGGATGCTTGTGCTCTGTGCAGAAGGGAAGTGACCTAGCAGTTAACTGCCCCTTTTGGGGTGGGGCGAAGCCTGATTTGCATATGGTCTTTCCCCTTGTGTAATGGCTTGACAGGCGAAGAACAATGGTCTGGAGGGTTGCCCAGAGCAATGCCAGAGGCTAGGATTAATTCCTGACCTTCCAGCCATCACCCCTTTTGTCTTGGTTTATCACCCCCAAAGGGCAAACACAGACCAGTATGCACCAAAACCTATTCGCACCTAGGTGGTCGCTGTACCCTCTTGGCCGCAGATAACAGGATGTGCCGGAATGGGCCCTGCAGCAAAACAGCTGCGCTAGAATGTCCGGCACCTAATTGGTAACGCCTAAACGTCCTGCTCGACTGCAGGGTTTAACACGTTGCAGATTTGGAGTCAACCTGACACGAGACGTGCGTGCTACAAACTTCCAGTTCCCAGCATACAATTGCACGCAAAAACACCCACAAACACAAACCCTCGAAAGAGTAAACAGACCCACATACAGGCACCGCGATACACCGAGGCAATCCATCTGAACACAAACGCTTATGCAGAAAATCACACAATCGGGTATGAATAGCTACTCAATTGAGCAAACACAGCCACAAACATACGCATTCACAAACAGTAACACAAACATGAAAACGTATAAAAGTACGCTTATTAAGGCAATCACTCACACACATAGCTATATATTCACAGACACACACAAACACATTTAAATACAGAGATACTAGCCTTCTGCACAGGAAAATAAACATGCACACACACAGATATAATCACGGAAAAGCGATACACGCACACACAAACCAATGGAAAACCAATGGACAAGGGCAGTCAGCTACCCAAAAAGAAACATCGCTAATACATGCTATGCAACACGCAGCATTACATGGAAAGTTATTGTACAGCGGTCTTGCGTATGACTAACACACAAATACACCCCGGCACAAACTCATACATCGCGGCACACACCATCACATGCAGGTCAGTCACTCGAACATACCTTACAACCGGAGAACAATCTGGGGGGATTCACTACAGCCACGGTAGAGATGGAGTTTCGGGGCGGGAATGCAGCCTCGTTTCTGTCTGTGCAGTCAACGACCCTGCCGAACGGCTGGATTCAAAAGGCAGCCACCAGTGAGAGGCAGCCTTTTATGTCCCCAAGCAACGTGAAGAATGAGAAAATGGTGACCCGGGCTCAGACTCACTTAACGTAGTACTACAAAACGTAACAACGCCGGTCAGAAGATTAAGAAGCAGCATCTCTCCCCCAGGGCAATTATGTCCCGTACAGCTGGCTGCTTCGCCCGCCCCAAGAAACGGGTCTGGGACTGTAGCGTTCTGAAATTGTACCATTACTGCGACAACACTATGTCGCCTGGTACGAAACGGTGCCTTTGCGCAGTCAAAAAATACTGACCCCCATGTAGAGGAGGAGCCAAGTAGCCCCACTCCACCTGCCCCACCTACATTACCTGAGACGTATGAACCGAAGTATGCGACTTATACTGAACAAGTGAACCTGCAAAGAGGAGTGCGCGGGTTCTGTGCAGTACCCATAAGAGTACCTATACCTAAGAGAATATGGGAGCTAAAGTACCCATTGAGGTAACCATACCTGCATCCAAGACAATATGATGGCCATTTGAACGAGATTCCTGAAGAAGCAGAGAAACTAAATGGCAAAGGTGAATGGTGACATCATACAGAGTTGAATTGACACCCATATAGAAAGATGACCAGACCAGAGAGGCAGACGATTTATAAAGAACAAAGAAATAGCAAGGATAAGTGACATCTTGGGATCAAGGTTAAGAAACATATGCCATGAACCTGATGAAGATACTTAGTTTAAATGTGTACAAGTGCAATGAAATGCAAGCAGCAAAGCAATCATGAAGCTAGCTGTAAAAACTGGAGGGTGGTCTCTGTACTCCTGCTCTCTATATGGCAGAGGAGAGGCACAGAGGACCCCAGCCAAGATTCTCTATAGGGTAGCGCTGGTCGAGCAATCAAGGCCTATCTTCTCAGGAGGTGATGCGGGCTAGTTCTTAAGTACAGTGTAGTCCCCAAGCACCCACAAAGAATGTCCGCACACTGTATTAGTTAAAACACAGTCTTTATATAATTAATATTCCAGGTTATGCACAATATCGCAATAACTCACTTTGTACTCAGTTATCTATAATGGCAAATAAACAGTTCTACATGGTACCAAAATTACTATTAGATCTTTGTAAAGTGCATCAACTGTACAGTTAAATGTCACACAAATCAGTTTGTTTTGGAAACCAACAATAGATCTAAGAGGAAAGCAGTTGGTTAGAACAATAGGCAGAATACTGCCCCCGTTTACCTAGACACAGTCCCGAGTGGAGATCCCCCCACCTGGGCAACTTGTGGAATAAAGATATAGCACAAGCCCAGTCCACATATTGTTTACAATAGTTTTTCCAATAGTTAAACAACCCCAAAGTACCCGGTGTTGTGGAGTTCCTCGTCAGGAAATCGACGGCCCTTCTTGAGTGCACTCCCTTTAAGACAGGAGCCACAAGTTGTTGAACGTCCGGCGATGAACACGGTGAACTACGGTGATGAACTGGCAGCTTCATTCCTAGTGGTGCTCGGTGACGGGGAAGCATAAATGTCCTGCAAGGAAGAGCCGTGCGGGGTACCTCGATGTCGATAGTTCTGGACCGCAAAGAGTTTGAAGAACTGTGGCCCAGCAAGGGCGTCGAGTCGTCGGCATCTCTGTGGTTTTTGGGTGGCGGGAACACCGGTGGATGCTCCTTGGTGTGTTGATGGCCTGGCCTTCTCCGGCGGGATAAGGTGGGTGGTGGTGCAGGTGAGAGCGTACTTTGATCAAATGAAGTTCTTAGGCAACGGGAGCATGGCGGCTCTGGTCGGCGACGGCGGTTGTCGACGATGACGTACAACAGTCCGGGCGCTTCTCTTTGGGATTCCGCGGCAGTCCCCGTCTCTGGTTGGCAGCCTGTCTTAGGTCTGTCTACCAGGGAGCTTTGGCAAGGATCAGCTGGTGCACGATGGTCCCTCGTAGCTCGGGAAGAGGGCGCCTTACCTGGTCCTCTCTGGGCCAGTCCTTGGAGACACAGCAGCTTTCAGATTGATGAAGAAGGGCAACAGCAATTCTTCTCTTCCAGCAGGGCGTCAAGGTCAAGCTTCAGTTTCACTCCAGTTACTCCTCAGCTTCCGAACACAAATTCTAGCAGTGAGAGGCCCCCAGATGAACTAGTTGGTCTCCCATTCATTCTGCTGGGTCACACTCAGGCAACCAATCGGTCAGAAGGGCATTCATGCATGCAGGCATCCAATCAGGCACACAGTGCATTCAGGCCATTCACTTCTCTCCAGACACTCACAACAAGTTATATGTATTGGGACAAGTACCCAGCCATTCAACACTCCACACTGCATTCATACCAGTTTCGGGCAGGGCTGTCTCAGTCATTGTGTCAAACACCAGATACTAGACATCCACAACACAGAATGAGTATTCATCACACACTCCATTCACCCAGGTCCCACCCACAGGGTGTTCCCTCAACATACAGTCACTGGGAAGGCTACAGCCAGTCTGGCCTGGACTTCACAACAACACCATATATGGAACTTTCACCCAACAGCCAGTCAGGGGGAAGGGACAGAGTTATAGCTTCCCAGGACTTTGGGAAACAAGGTAACAGGCAATAGAAAGCAAGATGTCACAGGGGCCATCTTGTTTCCTATCAGGAATTAACTGATTCCAATGGCAGGGCCTGGGTATCCCAAAATGGAGGATACTCAGAGCACCTGTCAAATTCAGCATGGAGCTGCCACCAGCCCATACCCTGCTCTCTGAGCCACACACAGGTGCCCTAAAACATACACTAGGGGCATAGGCCTGTACCCCCACCCATGGGTGCCATAAGGGTATCCTATGGGTCTGTACACCAAACCAAAAGAGAGAGCTGCAGTGCCAGGAGTCCCACATGAACTCCTGTGTGGAAATACGACAGAACACATGATGAAAAACAGTAAAGGACAAGGATACGGAGGCCTTGTGCCTCCGATGCATTTCCAGCATCACACTAGCCACATGCTTTTAATAGATTAGACCGCGGCAAGCGCCAACACATACATATATACCTCTATAGATACACATGGACAAGTAAAGGAGGGATGTTTCCACTACGTATGAAGTAGTACTGAACAAAGGCAAGAAGGCCTCATTTTAGTGTCGCAGTTCAGAAAAGCAATTCAATTAAACAGAATACAAATTCAGCTAAGGATTTCACTGAGCCAAGAAAGCCAAGGTCTTATTAAACTGGAGTTGGCTGACATTGGATACAATTAACGTGAAAGAACAGAAGCTTCTGTTCAGAGAGGTCAAGCAAAAACAAAAGACGTCAGAGGACTATTGAAAATAAAATCAAATACACGAAAAAACTCAATTTCATGGTGTCCAGTCACGTGATGGAAGAAGGTTGGACGAATGAGAAGATCACACCTACGCACAGAAGCCAGATAATGCCCATACTCCTTAAAAATTCGCATTGGACATCTGTTGCCCGTGAACTAGCTTTCTGCTGCTGCTGCCACTGCTGCTGGTTGGGATACCAGCTGTCTGCCTTCAGTGACATCATCTCACGGCCTCACGGTCGCTTCCTGGAGGAGGCGGAGCGTCATCACGATCACGTGACAGGTCACATGATTTTAGTTGCCGGCACAAAAAGGAGCACAGACCCCCCTTGCGGCGTTAAGCCCGTCAGGGGTAAAGGCCACTGACTGTTGTGTGACTGTTAGGTGGCTGAGAGGGGCAGACCCTTGTGGTGTGCCGAGCAGTGTATAAAGACCCATTTGATTCGACCAGGAGATTGAGTTTCCCTCTCTCCTGGTGCAAAGAGAGAGGAGCTGCACGACGATGGGATGCCTGAAAACTGACACCTCAGATCCAGGGGCGGATGAAAGGGTAAAAACCCGACAACAGGTAAGGCAGCGGGTTGCTTCTTATCCAGTCCCTGCTGGGGGTCAATCACCAACTACGGAAGGCCTCATTAAAGGCATATTGACTTGGAGACAAAGCCGATTGGCCTTCCTGAAAAAAATAGTCCCGGAGAAGGACCAGCACCTGGCGACAGAAACGGCCAGGGAAGACCTCGCACCGACGGCCGTAACACCCGATGACGGAGATCATGACCAAATCACTAGCAAGGTCAGAATCGCCCAAGACCAGACCCCTCCTGGAGTTGGAAAGGGTCAGGCAGGGGTAACACAGTTAGTTTTGCCAAACGAACAGGGTGACAAGAAAAGCCCCCAGAGGTCTCCAGAGACTGATGAGGCCTTGAACGAGTCCATCCACTCAGAAACGCTCAGTGGGGAAGACCTTGTTGAGGAATCGCCCGACATAATCAAAGAGAATCTGACCATTGATCAATCAGAGCGGGAGGCTCCACTAGAGAAGGTGCTGGGAGTGGGGGGGAAAGGGGTCAAAACATCTGACCCAATCACAGCAAAGGAGGGGGTCGACCAAAAAGACGCATCAGGAGCCTGTCCCAAAGCAGGGGAGGCAGTAACCCCCCGGGATAAAACACCAACTAGGAAGGGGGTGACCACAGTACCCTCGATTACTGAGAAAGAGATGCCCCAGAAAAAATTGACCACCCAGTGCATACTCTCTAGCTGGGGGGAACCCCCACGACCAAATGAGGGGCAGGGGCAGAGAATGTTTGACGCAAACATTTTGAATCTCTCGGACCAAAGTCCGGGTGATCACAGGGAACAGAGAAATGGCCCTTTGCTGACCCTTCTTCCCCAAAGTGGCTGCAACGGCATGACCCAGGATAAGCTTAGTAACTCAAATCTCGCTGCTAAATTAATCCTGGACATCTCAAACATTACTGATAAAATAGCAAGGGAGAAAAGGAGGAGTCTTTCATTCATCAAGGATAAACTGGCAGCGCTTGATGATTAGGTGGACCTGACAGACCAACCGGATGCAAATACCTCACAAAGAGGGGGAAATTTATAGCAAAATACAGGTCCCAGACAAACGGATTACAGAAGCAAAGCTCCGCAGGGGCCGTTGAAAATGACACAGCCTATGACTATTGATGACATTTCTATGGAAAAAATAAGCGATCTACTCTGCAAGGGAAAAAGGGACGACATGGCTCATATTCAGAATGTGATGATGGCATCCTTGAACATCACACCTGCCCCCTTTTTGAAGCTTTGAGTCCATGAATGAAAACTTGCAGTTACTACACAATTTAGCATTAAAAACTGAGGAAGGAATGGGGGAAATTGTAAGCTTCACGAAGCAACTGGATATGAGACTGCAAAAAGAATCTGACTTGTCACATCAGTGGCAAAATCGCCTTTGTGACCTGGCGCGCCAGGAATCCAATGATAAGCAACTCTTGATGGAAGCCATACTTGAGGATCATAAGTGGATAAGGAAGCAAAACCAGCAGTCCTCTTTGAAAACAGATCCCAAACGAAACTCTGAAAGGGATCAGGACCCGGAAGCGTTGAGGGGGAAAAACCCTGAAGTGATCAATGCAAAAGGAAAAACAGGCGGTCCCCTAATATTAGGGATGGGCTTAAAGACAACTAGACCCAATAATTCAGACTGCCTGTTGATAATAGACGACGAGGAAAAGAAATCAACGTATGCGATCTTCAAAGAACCTCTGCATCAAGCAGAAAAAAGGAGTGTTTGCCCAGAAGATCCTCCCAAAGATGAGAAAGGAATAAGTCAAAAGAAAGCAAAAAATCAAGCTCAAAAGCGCAAAGCAAATGGATTCAGTGCATTCTTGAGGAACATCAAATTGCCTATTGAGGAGAGGGAGGAGCCCTTACCTAAGAAGCCAAGGAGAGAACTCAGTCTGTCAGGACCAGCAAAGGGGAAACCAGCGAGCAAACAGAATGAAAAAGATTCTGATATAAGTGTCTGCTTGAGTGACCTCATAGAAACAGCTGAAGAACTCAAAGAGGATGAGCTGTGGGACAACATCAGCTTATCTGAATGGCAAGAAATAGACAACCATTTGGACTATGCCCTGATGGAAAAAAAAACCAAGAAAACCTGAAGACCAAAGGAAAGAGAAACCCAATGAAAAAATTACAAACTATGAAGTTGACAACCAAAGACTTAAAGGTCCTAACCGTCTGAAAGAGGAGCATCGAAATGAGAAAAGAAGCCCAGTGAAAAGGTACCAAGAAAACAGATCTCATAGGAGGTGTGACTCTCGAAAAAGCCTCCAAAGGAAGAAAGGGGACAGGTACCATGGAAACAGAGGGAGATCTCCCCACGAATATTGTGACAAAAGATTTAATGATAGCAAAGAAAGGAAGAGAGACATCATAGCTAAAGAGCCTCGATTAACTATAACGGACTGGAAAAGGAGCCCTAATAACACAACAAAAAATCTGGAGTTATTAAAGCAGTTGGAAGTCAGGCGAAATGAAAGACTCCAAACAAGCCCACTCAATCAGTGGTATTCGAAAGAGAGAAAAACTCCGAGACATAGGAACCGAGAAAAGAAAACAAAAGTAAGCCAGCAAGGAGATGAATGGGACACGGGTAAGCCAGGTCAATTTCATACATTGAGACTGGAACGGATGTGGAGTGATAGAAAACGGATAGTGCTGAACAGGGCGAGGGTGATGGCACTATTTAAAGATCTACCATCAACCTTGAGAATCCATAGTGACGATGTGGCAATAGTCGAGTTTATCGATGAAAAAAAAACAGACGTGGTCCTACTACATCTGAGGACAAGAAAAGTAAAAGAAAATCTGTGGGGGCTAAGATATAACCTTGAGTCTGGGGATACAGACTCGATGACCCAGGAAGAAAAAGTGATCAACGAGAGGTGAAGTCCGTCAGACCTCCTACAGTGAGGGTGGAAAACATTATGAAAACCCTTGAAAGGAAAGCTGAGAACACAAGGCAAGAAGTAGGGTTAAAACAAAAGTCAAGTGCCAGACAACACCAGGAGGCTACAAGGGATCGCTGCTCAGATCTAACGAGCAATATAAATACCCACCGAAAGGCCACAGAGGATCATTTAACAAAACTGAGATATACGATTGATAATTCAAACCAGAGGGAAAAAGGGACTGCAATCGGTACTCGGAGACTGAAAGAAGGGGAAACAAGAAGCAAACCCGCCATCATAACAGAAAAAAAGAGACAATAGACTAATTGCAGTGGAAAAGGAATTAAACCTCTATTGGCATCATGGAACACACAGGGTTTTGGACATCTCTACCCGGGGGAGAGTAATTTCCTAGTGAAATATGAATTAATTTGTATACAAGAGAGCTGGATCAGAAGAACTCCAATGTGTGAAGTCTATCAAGTCTACATAAATCCGGCAAAGAAAGGACCCTTAGGAAGACCGAGGGCAGGGCTGGTAACCCTAGTGAAGGCAGATTGTCAATTGCAAGTACTAGAACACCAAACCCCGAACCCGTTCCTACAGATACTTAAAGTGGTGAAAAACAGAGGTAGAAATGAAAGGAGACTCCTTCTAATAAACACATATTTGAACCCCTCAGAAATAGCCACGAGTAAATATGTAGTGGAGATAACGAGGGCTATCGATGCAGCAATGTCAGAGGATGAGGGCCAATTGATTATTATTTTATGTGGGGACCTAAATATTAAACTGCTGGATAAAAAGGGACTGTTGAAAAGAAGACAAACTCTGCCGCCTAATGAAAAACTCTGGCTCGCTGAAATGGACACCAGGGAGATGTCTATGTTGAACGGTCAAACAGTAGAGGACATCCCAGGATCAAACACCTGGTCAGCGAACTCGAGGGCGGCCTGCCTTGACTACTGTTTCGTCGCCAGAAACACCTTACCCTGGATAAACTCCTTGCATGGTGAATCAGTAGACTCCGGTTTCGAACGCATGGACTATGGCTCGTGTCGAAGCCACTGCGCATCAACATCAACAAATGGAAGTGCCTTCATTTTGAATTCAGCACTATTGCAAATTGAGCCGAGTGAAGCTCCTATACTACACCAGTTCGCCAAGGTTGAATCACGAAAGACACAGTGCATGAAATGAAATTTATGGCATTCCTGTAGGAACCTGTTGAAATTGCCGACAAATACTACCATATATGACCCAAAGAAATTGAGAAACTCTCAGATGTTCTACTAATGGGAAAGTATTTATTACGGAGAAGTACAAATCTGCCCCTGTCCTGAAGACGGCCATTATCAACATCCAGACCAACGGCACCAGAGAGAGTCCCGTATGAGTCAGGACTTGTTAATAGGAACTTGTGTATTCGCTGATTCCTACCTCTCACATTGAATAAATTGCAATAGGATAGCTTGCGTGTATTAAACAACCCACAGCTACCCTACATTAATGCAAGTTAATCTAAACAGAGTGACCAATAAACTAAAAATATAATATTAGATCATTCGCTCTGCTTAAAAAACCTTTTAGGCATACATTAGAAGTTGGGAGACCACAATATATTTTGACTCTTCCGTGTAATCATATGCGTACATACTCACAGTAATACATACTGTTCTTTCCCGTTACCTTTCACTATGGTTTTTGACATCCTGAAAGGCCTGGTGGACCTTCACCAGTTAGATTGTAAGTGATTAGCACAGTTTGTTTTTATAGATTTAGGTTTGTCTTGTTTTTATATACTCATTATTTGAATAATAAATTGAAAAGTAAAAAGCAACATACTTGTGTGAATCAGGTGTGGTATGTGTAACCTTAAAATTACATGAGGTTACCTTGGATATAACCTTTTGCGACTCAGGGTCTCTAGGTAGGGGAAGGCAACCTATCACCCCTTGCTCTCAATGTATCAGTCTCCCATTGATAGTGCCGCCCCCCCGACAACAAAAAACTGGGAGTACCCAATCTTATAACACTGTTGAAAATAAGACAGACTCTGCCGCCTAATGAAAAACTCTGGCTCGCTGAAATGGACACCAGGGAGATGTCTATGTTGAACGGTCAAACAGTAGGGGACATCCCAGGATCAAACACCTGGTCAGCGACCTCGAGGGCGGCCTGCCTTGACTACTGTTTCGTCGCCAGAAACACCTTACTCTGGATAAACTCCTTCAAAGTAGTCCATCAGATGGTCAGTGACCATGCTCTGCTTGAAATTGAGCTTCTCTGGAAGACGGAAGAGCCTAAGTACTGAAACTTTCCTGAATTGGAGTTATCGGGCGGACACACAAGGCTAAAAATAAAAGCGAGCGCTATTCCCCTACTAGTAGAGAAACTGAAACATAACGTCGAAGAAAACCAAGACACTGTGGACTATGGTTGCCTTTTGAAGGAATTTGAGATCAAGATCGGCCCTAACAAAAAACAAGAGGTGATAAGGAAACTGCACACATCAAAATTTTGGTGGTGAAACGAAGGGAACACCGTACAGAATTGAGGCGTCTCTGGAAAAGCTCCCTCATTAATAAAGAGGAACTCATAAGACTCTGTAAACAGGCCTATAAAAACTGGCTAAAATCCACCAGGATGTGGAGAGCACAATTAGATGCTGAAAAAATGATGGCAGCAATAACCAGTCTAACTCAAGGCCCTTATGGGAGATAATCAACAAAGGGGGAGAAGTCCAGACTGCATTGACATCTAGTAATGTGTCAAAGGAGGATTGGGTGAAGTTCTATACAGATCTCTTTCAGGAGAAAGACCCGATTAAGACAGAGCAAAGATCAGGAAAGGTATGGTCAATTGACATTGATCGGGAAGATATCCTAACAAGGATACAAAAGTTGAGTTCATCTCGAGCGGCGGGCCCGGACGGCATCTCTAACTGAATGCTCAAGGAAAACAAGGAAGAGTGGGCAGATTTCATCTTAATATTATTCCAGCAAATCTTAAGAACAAGATCAATACCCCAATCCTGGAAGGAGGCGCTAATAGTGCCTATATATAAGAAAGGAGATTGTAACAACCCGAAGAACTACAGGCCTATTGCCCTACTCGATTGTATAGGGAAATTGTTCTGCTCCATTCTGCTGAGAGATCTGAAAAATTGGGCAATAAAGACAGGGATCCTCGACAAGAGGCAAACGGCATTTATGAGCGGCGTGGGAACATCATTGAACCTATTCATCCTGAATATGCTCAAGCTACGAGCATTAGAACAAAAGAAAAATATATACCTGGGCTTTGTCGATCTGGAACAGGCCTTCGATGGGATCTGCAGAGAACTCCTATGGGCTAAATTAAGAAAGTGGAACTGCCCGCAGGATCTGCTTGAGGCAATTCAGGAACTATATATGAATACTTCAGTTCAGACAGTTGTCACAAAACAAGGAGACCTGACAGAAAAAATATCGACATCTAAGGGCATAAAGCAAGGGTGTGCACTGGCACCTTTCCTGTTCATTCTGTACTTAGCAGATATGAAAGAAGCCCAGGACCAAATCCGTGCATTTCCTCCAGTATTTCAGGATGAAGCCCTCTCATGGATGGTGTACGCAGATGACGTCGTATTCGTGGATCAAACCCCCATAGGTCTGCAAAGGCGAATTGTGGAATTTAAGTCCTACTTAAATCAAAATCACCTGAAGGTAAACGTAAAAAAATCCATGATCTTAATTATGCAGTCGGCGCATGGAGCAAGAGCCAAAAAACAGAAAAAGGGATTCATCTGGTCATTGGACAACCACCCACTGGAAATAGTGGACTCAACAGTTTACCTGGGGGTACTAATCAATAAGAACATCAATGAGCAAGGGCAATTAGATTCCATCAAAGCAAAGCTGAAAAAACTAAATAATCAGGCTTGAGCTCTCCATCTACGCTACGGATCCTTCTCAATGCTGCCAGAAATCACATTCTACAAACAAAAGGTAGTGGCAAGCTTAACATACGGAGCAGAATCCCTGCTAAATCTCCATTGGAAACTATGGGATGTGCTAGAGGCATCTTTCTGGAGAAGGGTACTCAGGCTCCCGAATTACCCCCCCGTCTTGACAATAAGACACAAACTAAGATTACAATCGATGGAGTCAATGGTCCTGTGGAAGACCCTTTCTTTATACCGGAAGTGTATCCTCGATAGGCCGTCCATTCCATTCAAACTGCTAGCCAAAAAAGAGATAAAAAAGAAAGACTTCCATTTTGAGGCCTGGAAACAGAACTGTCGCAAAATATTGGAATATTACCACATCAAAATTGCAACGCTAAAAGAAAACCCTGAGAAAGCGAAGAAAAACATGCGGGGAAACCACTGGATCTCCACGGATAATCGAAAAATGCAGAACACAAACTGCCACAACTTTACGTGGGAACGAAGAGCACTGAACGAACCTCCCCCCTACCTACGCCGATTTCCCTCTTCAAAACATAGGGATCTATTGATGAGATGCAGATTAAACATCCTGCCAACAAGAGAGGTCCAATGGATAAGGAAACAAATCCTAGTGGAAGACGCAAGATGCCGTTTCTGTAATGATCCAGAGATGTTGGGAACAGTGGAACATTGGCTGTTTTTTTGTCCACAATTAAGCGCCCAAAGGATCCTATATTTAGCCGAATGGGTGGTTAACATCAATGCAACAACGGCTGAGGAATACTGGGAATCAATCATGATGGTGCAAAAAATCGGCCCCACCCTAGAAGCCCTAAGATTCATAGAATCGATCCTAAAGGGACTAATGGACGGAAATGTGGAATCTTAAAAGGACGGACTAGCATTAAAACATTAAGCATAAGGATGGGGGGGCTGGGGAAATGGACTTTGATCATCTTTCTTTTGTTAAAGGTTGAAAAGAAATTTAACCAACAAAACAAAACAAAAAAACAAAAAAAAAAAATTCGCAGAGAACAGTACAAACTCAAGGCCAACTTCAAAGCACTAATTGACACTGGACCATTGAGGTGATGATGGATGATATTTGAATTGGTGGGCAGCTGGTGCTAAGACGAGCTCACCCGCACCTGGTTGTTCAGTCTGTGTGCTTTTAGAGGTAGGTGGGAAAGTACTGATGAGGGTTAGAGCCAACCAATTGTAGGGGACCACATAGTTGGGGGTCCTATAGTTTGTGTAGCCAATGGGACAGCGTATATTTAGTGATGTTCATAGTGGCCATTTTTAAGGGAGGGCTTAGTTGCCCCACCTGATAAGTATCCTATCACTTCTCTCTGTTACGCCATGCAGATAGAGAACCTATGCTGAGTTATTCACTTGGAACCATTCCCACTTCCGATGACGTTGGTAATGACGCAGGTCAACATATCAGTTATGACCAGTTATGGATATAAGAACCCAACTTTTTTATGAAGTAGAGTCAGAGTATTGAGCGATTGCTGATGTTCGTTGTTCTCCCTGTTTTAGATACTTAACATTAAAACAGACAAACTTTTGTCAAACTATTTGTGTCTTCTTAACTATTGATGTATGAATAAAGTCTGCATCCCCATCTATCTCAAGGGTACCACTACTCATCTTAAAGGGCTGGAATCCTCCAGTTCACCCATTACTGCGACTAAGGTAAGTGGGGATTGCAGGGGGGTCTTCTGCTCCTCTTAGTTGTGGTAATCAGGGTCAGGGGTTGCAGGGGTGTTACCCGCTTTCGTTAATTGGAGAACGGGCGACACAAAAAAAGGACCATGCAGCGCTAGCGCTGACCCACGTAAGTGGGTGGGAATTGACGCTGCAGGGATCGAGGGAAGTCTGTGGGATACTTCCATGTGTGCCGCCATTAAGATAAGTGGCCCGGGAGAGCGCTGTGGGGGGATGCGGGCCAGGCCGTAATGGTCGTTGGCGGAATTACAGGCGGCAGTTATCACATAGATTCTAGCGTTATCACCTTTTGACTATCAATGAATCTTACTATCGTCTAAATTCAGTGGGCACTATTCCTATTCCAGCAGAAAGATCTGCATACAGACTCCTCACTGTGACCCACACTTCCGCTGATGGTGAAAGGCCCTGGAAGGG
This sequence comes from Ambystoma mexicanum, assembly GCF_040938575.1. Taxonomy (NCBI): domain Eukaryota; kingdom Metazoa; phylum Chordata; class Amphibia; order Caudata; family Ambystomatidae; genus Ambystoma; species Ambystoma mexicanum. The sequence goes on along the minus strand of NC_090929.1, from coordinate 56,046,518 downwards.
GGACCAGGGTTCAGTGCTTTGGAGCTGCTCAAGGACGAATCAGGTGGTTGGGACCAGACGGATTCTTTCTAAATCTAGTAGTGACCAGGATCCAGTCCAACGTTGCTAGGTACTCACTTGTTAGGGTTATAGTAACCAGGCCCCAAACCCAAGGAGAAAGGGTTGCAGTCCTGTCCACAATTAAGTGGCGCTTGCAACACCTATACGCTAAAAACTATTGCATTGGAGTACAGATAAGGAGAAATGGCATATGAGGAGGGACACACAGACCGTAGGTGGTCTTTGATGTTTTGTTTGCCCACCCATTGACTGCTCATGGCCATGCCAAACCCTATGGCCATTGCCATCCAGTTCCTGCCCCTCCTCATCCAAAACACCTCCTCAGGGGTACTCTTTGAGCTCCATTTAATCAAGCCTTATCATCAAACGTACTTGAAGTCCCTGTTCTTTTAAAGCAGACCTCTTAGACTTAATGACTTAACTGGAGTTGTAAAGGTGCTATTGCTGTAATAATGTCTTACTAGGTCTGACTTCAGCCACTTGGTTTGTAAGTACCATGCATGCCCTTCACTGAAGTCCTTTTAAAAATAAGTACTGGCAAAGCCAAAGTTTTGGCTTGTGTATAAGTATTCAGCTTTTGCCAGGCACTGCTAGTAGATGCCCAGGTACTCGCACCATTTTGCACCGGCTACCATCAATGTCCAGTCAATACCACTACGGCTGTGCCTGGCAAGTGCCTTTCCTGCCTAGACAAAAGCCCAAATTGTTGGCATTGCCAAAGCTTGTTATTTCTAGCTGAAGGTTTTGCACGTGACATGGGTGCTCCTGGTGAGGGTGTGCGCCCAGGGGTGGACTGGGAACCAAAAGAGGCCCTGGAAACAATTTTCAAAGTGGCCACATATTACACACTTTCAGCAAGCCCAACCCTTTTTCCATGAGAAAATGTGGCAATAGAACAGGTTACCACACTTTGACAAATCAACTTCCGGGTCACCAGTGGTCCAGGGATGAATATCGGTTTCTAAACCATTAATCAGCCCCACACCTCTAGTACACCAGAATTGATCCGAAAAGAATGGAAACGCAATTCAATTATAAACCTCATTGCCCAATTTTGGTAACATGGACAGAACATTAGGCTTATGTCAGCAAGGTCCTGGATCCTTGGTCAGTTGCAACACAGCAAAAATACAATTATTACCCAGTGATAAAAGGGACTGTCCAGTCAAGTCTGTATAAAAAGATCTACTTTATTATCAAAACAGACAGTTCTAGCACACTACGAAATACAACTCACACTGTAAAGGAATCCAGAGGACAGACAGTTTCAAAGAAGGAAAAGGGATGCACTCTGGATACTGACAGGAGGGTAGTTGGTATGGTTAATAATGACAACACTTTACCTTTTTACTTGGCTTCAGCACAAAGGGAACAATGGGTCTTAATATGTCCGTAGGGGCTGTCTGGGAAGGACCAGGGGAGCCGCACCACAATGCACATTGTGCTGTAGGTGTTTTCGATGCTTGACAGAGTTCAGTCGGCTTCGGGGCGCTTTGCAGACTTCTGTGACTGAGTTTGAGATGGGAGTCAGCTGCGGGTATCAGGTGTCTAGACGGTTCGGCGAGCAAAGCTGGACGAACAGCTGCAGGCTGGCCTTCGTGGCAGCTCGGGGTCAGGAATCGTCTCAGTGCTGATCAGCGGTTCTGAAGCACTGGTCAAGACGTCTCAGATGTCTTTAAACAACAGTGGCTTGACAACGCTCAGTGTTGCCATGGGTTGCAGATCGAGGAACTCGACTGGCTCGAAAATGTCCTTTAAAACAGACGTTGGTAGATGCTCGTCGAGGCACTTCTCCCAGCTCCTTCAATGGGCTTATGTCTTCCTTAAAGGCGCATGCCCCAAAGTGGAGGAGTGTGTTGCCTTGTCCTTGGTTGTCGGTTCACAGACCTTCTGGCACTTCCTATCCAGGACGCTTGCTGCAGAGCCTATGGAGGTATTGGCCTTCATTCATTGGCGGAAGATATAAGCCAGATTGTACCTTCTGCCAGGGTACAAGGATGAGTTTTTCTTTCTGGTTCTAGTATAGCCTTCAGATGATCTCCAATAAGAGGGGCTCAGCCCTCTTTTAAAGCCAAGTGGGCCACAGTGATTGGTGTAGGTTAAGCCTGCCTTAGTGAACCAATCCTGGGTCCCTGCCAACAATCTTCTATGTGAGTGAGGTCATCACCAGAGTGCTTTGCAACAGGAAAGGGTAAAGGGGTGAAACGGGAACCAGGGGGTGTCCCAGAACCAAAATGGCAGAAACCTTCTCTCAGCAGAAAGCTCTCTGGCCACACTCCCTTGTGATGCTAAGTCCCACCCATCTTCCTGTCTGCTGTTGATCAAAGAGTCTCTCTGGTTAATGGATCTCTCTGTGGTTCCTGATTAAAGCAGCAGATATTTAATCAGGCATTGAAGATGCCAAGAGACCACACTCTCTGGCTTCCGCAAACCACATTCTGGTACCTTATGAATGGGCCCCCTTAGCTGGGACGGGCTATTGCAACAAAAGGTCCAGACATGTCAGTTCACTGTCATTAATACTGAGGGCAGGAGCTAGCTTCAGGTTGACACAGTTACATATGAAAGGATGTTGGGTTTACTGTCTCCTTTGTTATCCTCTGCAGCCAGGCCCCATGTGGGCCTGTTTGAAGTACCCTCTATTGGTATGCTAATTGCTGCCACCAACTGAAGGGCCTAACAAAAGAGCAGGACGGATCCATGGAGCCTTTGTTAGTTAATAAGGCTGGTCATGGCAGGGGGAAGCTTGGTCCTCCCCCTTCCTGGAGATGACATAATGTAATCCTGGCTGTCACATCCCAACTAAATATGACAGGGAGGACTGTGCTTGTAGGCTGTGTCCACCCAGAGTACACAGGTCTATGCATATGTTGTGCGGTGAACATAGGAAAATGTGTGTGGATTAGCCCCACACATTTTCCTGAGGTTGGTACACCATCATTCCATTTAATTAAAAATTTCAAAAGCCCAGACGAGCACACACCCACCATGCGGATGGTTAAATTCCTCACACACACAAAAGAGGCCAAGGGTCCAGAGGCCTATCGAGATATCTCCAGAGTTCCCTATAGGCCAGTCCAGCCCTGAGTGTGCCCCACCCACCCGGCCTTAGCCTGCACTTCTTATGGTGCTGCCTCGCCAATGCATCATGTCTCAGGGCTCAAGAGGCAGCTAAGTGCCAGTGAACGGTGTTTACTCAGCCAAACAGGGCTCAGCTCGGCCTATTTGCAGACAACTGCTGTGTGTTTACAAGTCATTCAGTGAGGCTGGAAAGGGTGGGGGAGAGGCGCTTCAGGAGAGTGTGGATGCTGGGACACCTGGATACATGGAAAGTGTGCGGTTTGGTGGTGTTTGATCGTCTGAGAATTGATCGCAAAAAACTGTTTGCGAAAAAAACAGCCCGCATGCGATCAAATATGAGAGGATCAAACGTGCTTACACCACCCCTACCTCCATTCACCTTCCCTCCATCCCCCTACCCCCTTCCCCCTCCACCTGTTTACCCGCCGCCTGGTCCACTTCAGCCCTGCAGCGTCAGATCCGTCCCTTTAACACAGGTTGGATCCAAAGCCGCACGGTTCCTTTTTCTTTGTTTTTTTTTTCCGGTCCCCCGCCTCCAATATTGAGGAAGTGGGGGACAACCACGCAACCCCACCAGGCTACCGATCATAGGGAGAGGGGGACACCCCCGCAACCCCAGCTCCCCATGTTCGGTACGTATTAGCCAAATTGTTTGTTTTTATTCTATCGAATGGTACTGGCCAAATTCGGTCAAATGTATCATTCGATCAAATAAAAACAAACAATTATGCTAATACCAAGTGTGCGTGTTTAGTAATTTAGCAAACAGCATTATCTTGTCTTAAACTAATCTCGATTTCAGCATTATTTCTAAAACCCACAATTTTATCTGAGAACAGCGAATAAGATCTGGGCCTGAACCCTCAAATAATTTTGCGAACCTGCCTCTTGTGCAGCCGCAGCTACACTCGCCCTAACAGTAAAATGCTAAATGGATTCATTTCACCCAGACAGCTCTCGCCCTACAATCCATACGTCTGTCTTTAAATTGGTATGGTCATGTTGTTTACTCCCATCAACCCACCTGAAAATCCCACCCTTATTATTATAATATTTACATTTTCTGTACCGCAAACCTACCTGGGAGGCGACAGAGCGATGTACAGGTCATAGAGCAAAACATTGGAGATTTGAACAAGTCACCATGTAAACGCGTGTTTTCTTCACTATGTTTAAACGTAATACTATACCCTGTTCTGCAATGAACAAAACTTAACGCAGTGTACCTGCACACTGTTGTCATTTATAGGGGGCTTTGCAATTTTGATGCAGTGGGGCAGTGCTAGACATTGACTCGAAAGAAAAATCATTAGAAATGTACATATTTGAAGGAGTGGAGGAAGCGGGCAAATTAAAACAAGCATTGGCTATGCCAACAGTTTTGTCTTTTGTGTAGGTATTGGAAAGGCATTTGCCAGGCACTGCCAAGGTGGTATTTACTAGCCATTGATGGTAGCAGGTGCAAAATAGTGCAAGTATAATTATAATTGTTCTTTTATGAGGCGCTTAATACCTGGGAACGGTTTCTAAGCGTGAGACTGTGATTCGAACCTCTGTTGCTCTGCCCTTCTTGCTTCCAAGACAAATGTGTTGCCCCCGAGCTATCCTGCCGAGCCAGGGCATAAAATAGCAGTGCCTTACAAATGCCTAAAATGGACACACAAGCAAAAATTGTTGGCTTTGCCAATGCTTGTTTTTAACAGGATTCCAACCTTGGCGGGGCGGTAAATCCCCATTTTCCCATTTTCCCTTCCCCATTCCCATTTTGCCCCATAGGGCATAATGGGAGTGGGGAAGGCGTTAATTACGCCACCGTAAATTACGGTGGCGTAATTAACTCCATGGTCCCTTAGCGCCATGGATTTTAACACCTGCTAAAAGCAGGTGTTAAATCCGCCATGGCGCTAAGGGACCTCGTACTCAGGCGGTAAGGGTCGGCGCTGTTTACGCCGCCGTAAAACCCTTACCGCCTGAGTCGTAATGAGGCCCATTATCTCTCAGCAGACTGCTTTTAAAAAGGAACTTTGAGCACAAAGTGTGATGGTAAGGCTTGATTAAAGTGAGCTCAAAGATCTACAGAGGAGGATGTGTCTTGGGCCGGGAGATGCAAAAACTGGGTGGGAGTGGCCATAGGGATTAACATGGCCATGGGCAGTAAATGGGTGTGTAAACAACCACACAACACCTACAAGCTGTGTGTCCCTCCTCGTGTGCCATTTCTTCGTCACCGTACTCTAATGCCATTGTTTCGGAATTATATAGCCAAAAGTAAAAATGGCTTCAACAGGTAGCTTGCAAACCTAACATGGTCTCAGCCGATCTAAAGCCCCTTCTCCCCCACTGCATACCTGTCAACTCACCCGCTTTTGGTGGGTGTCACCTGCCATAGAGTCAGTTCACTCACCCACCAATCCTCGTGCTCGTTCATAGGACTGACTGTCCTCTCAACCGCCAAAAACAAAATCCTCCTTTTTCACCTGCCTTGGCAAGTCAAATGGTTGACAGGCACCCCACTGTCCTATCGATATACAGGCTACTTGGCCCACACTCCCCAATCCACCCCTGCAGACACAAGCCCAACATGTCCTCACCTGAAACAGCAGCACCTACAGGCCACACACAGGCACTGTGTATGCTGCACCCCCGCAAGCAGGTTCACATGCAGTGCTAATGCTCCATCCTTCTCTGCCACTCCAAGATCAGGTGCCCAGCCACACAGGAGACTGGCCTGCCAGTGCACCCCCTAATCTGCCCTACTGCCCTCAGGCACCTCTGCTGATACTTATCGGTTATCCGCTTTGCACCTTATATTCGTTTCTGCACCATTATATTCTGCCCATTGGCACCTGTGATTAATTGTTTGACGCACGATATTAAGGGTTACCCTAGGTCAATGTACTGTCCCACCGTATGTTTGCTCCCTGGTGTTCAGATTAATTTATCTGCCCCACCTTTTTATTGGACTCCTGGCATCCTAGATTGCTTACCCCCCATACTGGACCTCTGGCACCCTACATTGCCTGCGCCCCCTATATTGCCCCCTGGCATCCTAGATTGCCTAACCCCCCCCATATTAGCCCTTGGCATCCTAGATTGCGTAACCCCCATATATTGGGCCCCTGGAATCCTCAATTGCCCCCTTTATATTGGGCTCCTATCATCCTAGATTGCTTACCCCCATATTATACCCAGGCATCCTGGATTGCCTTCCCCCTATATTGGGCCCTGGCATTCTAGCTTGCTTTCCCCATATCTGGCCCCTGGAATCCTAGATTCTGTACCCCCTTATATTGGGACCCTACCATCCTAGATTGCATCCCCCCTATATTGACCCCCTGGCATCCTAGATTGTCCCCTTATATTGGGCCCCTACCATCCTAGAATGCTTACCCCCCCATATTGGACCCCTGGAATCTTAGATCCCCCACCCCTGATATTATCCCCTTGGCATCCTAGCTTGCCCCCCTATATTGGGCCCCTACCATCCTAAATTGCTTACCCCCCCTATTGCCCCCCTGGCATCCTAGATTGCCCCCTATATTGGGCCCCTACTGTAAAAGCAAGGAAATATCGAGGCTGAGTACCACAAAAGGAAATACACCAAAGACGGGCTATGAAGATTCACAGATCTTTTAATACTGCGCAGTTACAAAGAAACACAGATCTGATACAGATAGCTATCTGGCTCTTGACACCCCGCAATGAGTACCAGCCCGTCAGAGTGAGGAGGGAGAGGTACTGGACATCTAAACATTTGCATTATTTATACATATCCTCCAATATTGTCCAGCCCCTCTACAGGTTAATAATCTGCGGTCTAGAGTTTGTGCCGAGTTCACATATAGCTCATACAATAATATGCACATGGATTACACAGGTTTGCATTTCCAACAAGTTACAATGGCAAATTGTATTCCTGGATTTAGCAGTAAGCCTTAGCACATATCCCTTCACACTGTAGTTCTGCCAGTGTCCATGCTCGACATTTGCATTACATTGTCCTCGATGTGTGTTCGTGGATGAGGCTTGTTAGTGCAGACAATCCTTAGACCACAAGTCATGCTCGGGGCAAGGTCTCATTACCTAGTGTAAACATTCGGCCCTCTTACAGTCTAACTATTAACTAGACTCAAAGGTCGGGAAGGCTCGGTTACAAGTTGGAAACACAGTCCACCATTTTAGAACAGAGAATCACATACAAACAGAAATCAAAATGGCGGATGATCCTAAAATGGTGGTGAAGTCGATCCAAAATCAGAACTTTGCAACGCGGTTTTCTTCGCAGAGCGAATAGGCTTAGGCCAATATATATATCAGAAGGAGGCACAATATGATTTCCCGTTTAACAAACCCTACTTTTGGCCTAAGCCAAGCGCTAAACTACTATTAGTCACTTTACGAGTAACTCCACGTCTCAATGTCCATACAACCTGAATCACAATCATCAGAGATATTGATCGCCATAAGGTCTGTGACAAAAATTTCCTCCAACACAAATTCATTGGTCATAATTTCTGGTGCCCGTACCTTTTGTCCTAATGTTCCCATAGTCTGTGCACAACATCCTCCTAACACTGAACATATGGCAGGAAGACATTGTATACAGCCACAGCAGAACAACAGAATACCCAAAATAATCAATAAAACCGAAAGTAACTTCCATCCCCAAGATCGTAAGAAGTCCCAGAACCAAGCGCTAAGATCCCTTTTTCCCTTGGGAACATGCACTTCTGAACTAAGGACGTGCAGATTTTGTATAGCCTTAAAGATGGTTGGGGAGGAATCCGGTGTGAAAACGCAACAAGCGGACCCCACTAATTTACATACTCCACCACCCTCAGCCAGGATGACGTCTAATGGCATCCGGTTCTGTAGTGCCACTAACCTTATCGCTTTCTGTTCTAGAGTCATGTTGTAGAGTATGTCAGTGGTCCGGTTGATGGTCCTCTCCAGTACTCTCTCTAGTCTTCTGATATCCTCAGAGTTTAATATTTGTCCCCAGAAAGGTACAAAGGATTTCGCTATGTCACCCAGAACTTGTGATGAAGTATTGCCATTCTCATCCCGCCTTGGACGAGCCTTAGAGATTTCTATGGTACTTGCTATGAATACCCCTGGTAACCGAATTCCTAAATAACAGGTTCCCTGCCAATCCCTAGGTAGCCATGGGAAAGCTTCATTACCGCAAACAAAGTAGAGAGGTTCACCTACATACAAAGGTCTGTCCTCACTGGTCAAGTTCGCAACATTGGTGCAACCATTGAAATCACCCATTGACTGAGGACCGTTCCTCTGTATGCAGAAAGAAACTGAGTCGGGACTATGGTTAACAGTATAGGAAGGTCGCGTGGCATCCATATTGCCTATAGGAGCCATCTTGAAAGAGATTAGCGATTGAAAAGGTTGAGACAGTCTATCAGAAGGCCTAATGGAAGCAACACTGAGCTTGCTTCTATTTGCAAAAAATGAGCATCCTAGGGGTGTTAGAACTCGTCTTTCAAATTAATTCAAATTTGTTCCATCAAAATTCCCCGAGATGCTATCATTCCATCGGGCAAAGAATAGTGCCCTTAGAGAAGCATAACATGCAGTAGTTAGAAGCAAAGGATGAATATACCATCCCAACCCCTTGTCTCCATGTTGCGGTAAATGAGAGCAGACCCAGCAATTAGACCTGTTCAAAATGGCATATGTTGCATTCATTATAAGCAGTAGTGTGTTATTGTGCCAATTCTGTCTGTGCTGAGAGTCTCTAGGAGATAGTGTGCAGATGCACGAAAGGTGTAGATACAGTGGGTACATTTTCAGTGGGCAAAATAGTTTCAAGAGGACATACTTCTTCCATGTACCAAAATCCCAAAGCAATTACTATTGTGAAACTGGTTAACATGATTACAAGAAAACAATAAGTTTTAAGAGACCATGGGCCTCATTACACGGACGGCGGTAAGGGTTTACCGGTACCGGTAAGGGTCCCTTTGCGGGTAGGTACTTTAATGCCTGCTGTTTAGCAGGCGTTAAAAACCAACCCGCAAAGGGACCAGGGTGCTAATTACGGTACTGCAATTTGCGGCACCGTAATTAGCGCCTTCCCCATTCCCATAGAGCCCTATGCGGCAAAAATGGGAATGGGGAAGGGCAATGAACGAAGGGGGAATTACCGCCCCGCCAACCTTGGAATAGGGCAGTAATTCCCCTTTCCACCAAGGCGGTGCTGTTTTTTACCGGCATGGACCAAGGTGCTAAAAGCACCTTGGTCCTCCGCCTACCATATAATGCGGCCCCATGTATTTGATCGTCCATTATCTATACCGGCCACACTGTCACTTGTTTGTTCCCTATGGGTGAAGGCGGTATAGGCATTGTTCCTTCGAAATGAAAAACACCAGAGTTCATTTGCTGGCGATCTCCTGATCGCGCGTTTTCTTAGTCCTTCCCTATCCCCGGCCAACAACTTTCCTTTGTATGCAAAAGACAGGGCCAAAAGACAAGCCCTATGATGATTTTCCTGGGGCACAGCCGAACTGTGCAGCAAGTCTAGCTCCGTGGACGCAGATTGTACCTTGTGACTCCTGGTACGGTGTGATCTGCGAACAACGTGTCGTTGCTTCCTGATGGGAGTGATGAATTTGCAAAAGAACCTAACAGTGGTGAAAAAGGATCTGTGGGAGAGTGTGGAGATGAAGCAGCTGTTTCCCCAGGCCCCACGGGCTCAGGGAGTGTCTCCGAAGCACTCTCAGTACTGCTCAATGCTGAGTGATCGCTGGGAGCAGAGCGGGTAAGATTCTCCGTATCTTCTCTATCGTGTGACAAAGGGAAGGGAATCCTCTTGACATGCGACGCATGTATCCAGTGCCTCTTTCGTTCCACCCGGATCCCCGCCTGTGTGGCCAGGAGGACCTGGTGTGGGCCTCTCCACCGGGGTGGGAGACAGGATGCTTGTTGAAATGCTTTCACGAGCACCCACTGCCCAGGACAGATACTGTGACCTGGCCCCTCGTATTTTACTGGAAGGGCTTCTCGCACCTGTTGGTAAATCAAATACAGATTTTTAGTTAACTGGTCACAGTTATCAGAAAGAAGTACATGCTCAATGTCCCGCAGGGCCCAGGGCTTTGGGATGTTCCAAATGTTAGCTGGCCTACCCATGACCACCTCGTATGGGGAGAGCCCAGTCTTAGTCTGTGGGGTGGTGCGCATTGACAGTAACACTATCGGTAAGGCGTCCGGCCATTTCAATTTGTTGCTGGCACACGTTTTAGCAAGCTTGTTTTTCAAATTTCCATTATGTCTCTCTACCAATCCAGCACTCTGAGCATGTCCAGCCGAATGGAACCGTTTATTGATCTGTAATCCTGCGCATATCTGCAGAATGACAGTAGCGATAAAATATAGACAATTGTCCGACCAGATGACCCTTGGCAAACCAAACCTAGGAAAATATTCCTTAAGCATGGTTTTCGCCGTTGTCATTGCTGTAGCGTCTTTCACAGGAAAGGCTTCAACCCATTTACTAAAGGCGCAAATAACAACCAAAACAAACTTAAACTTTTTACAACGCTCCATTTCAATAAAGTCAAAGTGGATGACTTTGAAGGGGACAGAAGGTGGACCAAAACTACCCCTTGGTGTCAATGTGCCCTTTCCCATATTATGCTGTAGACAGATCATGCAACTTTGGACAAAACGCTCAGCTGTTTTCGAGATTTTATCGTTCACCCAGACATTTTCTAACATTTTGTAAACTTTCTGTAATAAAATACTGTCCACACTTGCTTAGTTACTTCTTCTTAAGTTTACTTCAGGTTCTTAAGTTATAGGTTACAAGACAAGATATCAGGTATAAGACATATATAAAACACCGGCACCCATCAACCAGGGAGGGAGGGCCCAACTGATTCAACATAGAACACTCACCACAGCATTCTTCCACTCATACATCAACATTCCACAGGCACTCAGGTGACATCATAAATCACATGACAAACCACATCAGACTAAACAAGCACTTCACAACACATCTCCCTCCTTACCGAACACACTCACGATCAAGCACTTCACAACATATCTCCCTCCTTACCAAACACACTCACGAACAAGCACTTCACAAAACATGTGATCACTTAAACACCAACACGCATCACACCCGGTCCAAAATACAGTGGGTGTTCTACATAAAATTCCACAGCTATGCAATTCCAGAACTCCGCCTATCGTTCTTCAAGCACCATCTTTATAAACACTAATCACCTTCCGTCTGTCCCTGCCACGAGCAAACTCTAGACTCCCACTCTAGACACCTACCAGCCCAGATCCAAGGCTATATCTACCCACAATCCAATAACCTTCCAAAAAAAACTTTTGTCCTTCTGCCCGCACCCGCCACAGGCGAGCCTCCAAGCTGCCACCCTGAAGCACCACTTGTCATCCTGACGCAATACTAGTCAACCAGGATGATAACAGAATCACATAGCCAGACAGGATATTCAGTAAAACACTACAACCACCACTAACAAATATCCAACAACATGAATTCCTCGGAAACACAAATACACAGATGGACCAAGCCAATCGAGCAAAACCTAACCACACCATGGTGTACAGATCCTCAAACAACTTAAACATGCTGGCCAGTCATCTCCAAAACCACCTACAAAAACATATGGGTGACCCTAGCACTCATCTCAATGGCAGTACTATCCAGTCCCATAGTCAAACCCTGACCAGAAAACAATAGCCAGGATTAACACATAACACATAAAGATAAACTAATCACCATGCGACTCCTCATCTTGAACAGCATCTTTAACTTCCGCCAATGTATTTACTGGAGGGCGTCCCCTACCAGCAACAATCACTAATGAGAAGTTGGGGATCCACTGTCTACAGTAAGAAGCCATTCCTATCAAGGCTCTGACTTCCTTCTGTGTATTTGGGACAGACATGCTGTGAAAATAAAATCAAAATATCGAGGCTGAGTACCCCAAAAGGAAATACACTGGACACGGGTTACAAAGGAACATACAAATTACTTCAATTTATACTGAATTCAGTTACAAAGAACAGAACAAAATCAGATAGCTATCAGCCCTCAGTGCAACACAGCGAACTCCAGAGTGGTTCGGTGTATTCAGTGAGAGACGCTGTACATTAGAATTCATTGCTCTTTTATACTATTTGCGAACACGATGTCCAACCCTACTTCGGGTTAATATTCCTCTAATACATTACTGATCTAGGGTTCATGCCGAGTTCGCATATCCACATGTAACTGGTTTGCTTTTAATACATATATCAACAAGCCTACACGGCAACTGTGTGTTCTGGGATTCTTCATAGAAATCTTCTCAAACATTAATGCAATGTAGTTAAACAAGTGTTCGTAGTTCAGTATTTGAATACATTGTTCTTAACATATGCTTGTGGATTAGTTTCATTGCACAAGTAATCCTTTATACACAGGTCAACGAAGGACAAGGTCTCAGTTCACAACCTCAACAAGTGGCCTGCAGGCAAGTTACATATTAGCTACATGCAGAGGTCAAGACGCCCATGTTGTATTTTGGAATGACATCGTTCACCATTTCAACTCACAGGGTGACTTTACAACGCGAACCTAAAATGGCAGATTGACCTAAAATGACGGCTTACATTGATTTTAAGGTCAAGACCTTGCAACACAGACTTTTCGCAAGTGACTTATAAGCAGCTTGGCGTAGGCCAATATACATATATTCATTGCAAGAGGAGGCACGATATATTTTCTCATTTGACAATGCTAGAAATTATTTTAATCCGTTCAGGCATCAACCTTCTTCCCTCCTTTGACAGGAGATAGCCTAAATAGGCTACCTCCTGTCGACAATATTGAAACTTTTTGAGTGGAGCTTTATGTCCATGTTTTGCTAGGTGAATAAGCAAAAACACGGTGCCCTCCTTACAGGCACTTTCTGAGTCAGCAGCTAAAAGAAGATCATTTACATATTGAAGCAATGTACAAGTGGTAGGCAACTCGAGTGTATCAAGCTGCTCTTTCAAAGCCCTACTATAAATGCTCGGACTTTCCGTGTACCCCTGTGGCGCATGCGTGAATGTAAACGAGCATCCCCCTAAGGTGAACGCGAACAGGTATCTGCTATCCTTGTGTATAGGAATACTAAAGAAAGCATTCTTAAGGTCTACAACACTAAATTGAGTAGCAGAAGCTGGGATCATAGTTAATATTGTCGTTACATCAGGCACAATAGGAAATTGTGGAGCAACAATCTTATTGATAGCGCGTAAGTCAATGATGAAACGAAAAGGAATTGCATTATCGCCTTTCTTATACACAGGCAAAATCGGACTATTGCACAACCTACCTGCAATTTCTTCAATTACCCCACGGTGTACAAAATCGGATACTACAAAGCTTGGTCACCATCAACCGAAATCTTATACTGAGTAGTACGTGGCTACTTTACTTTGTGTTTCTAAATTATTTTAACAGGCTCAATTTGTAGAACACTGACATTGTTATCATCAATCGCCAATAAACACTCCGGAACATCACTAAATTCCGGTGGCAAAGGTCTAGTCAGGAACTGAGAGACAGAAAGTTGCTGTGGTGAAATCGTCAAACGCACTCCATCCGAAGAACAATGAATTACTGCATTTAATTCTTTCAATAGATTCAAACCCAACAAATTCTCTCCACAGTTCGTTGTCAAAAGAAACGGACAGTGATCCGTGAATGGACCCAGTGTAATCGGTACCGGCGAAGAAACCTGACAAACTACTGGTGTACCAGAAAACCCTACAGAAACATTGGTTTGCCCTGACAGTGGAATGTTTGGAACCCGTGAATGGTCAATGGAACACTTCTGCGCTCCTGTATCTATCAAAAATAGATGTTTCCTATTTCCCACTATCATTTGAACATAGGGACTTTTCTGATGAACGGGAATAGGCGTCGGTTCCAAACCCTGCTTCGGGCAATCCTAGCGAAACAGGATATCATCAAAAGTGAGGTTTTCAGAGAGATATGCAGTAGAAGGATGATCAAAAATGTTTATATTATCCACACTCGGTGACTGATTGTCTTGTGAAAAAGGCTGTGAACACTGAGAAAACTGGCTTCTACCAGGACCCCCTGCCCCAGGGCGGCCTCTGGATCATCTACCCATGGTACCAAATGTGTTATTCGACCTCTGCTGCAGGATCGGGCATTGTGCTCGCCAATGACCCTCTTGTCTGCAATAAGCACATTGGTTCGCGTGTACAGGACCCAACGGCGCATTACCCTGTGGAGCATACTGTCCCCTAAACTGTGCACTACCCCCTCTAGGGCCTCTAACAATATGTTGCAATAGAACTTTAGTTTTCAGGTCTCCCTTTCTCTTTTCAAATCTCTTTTTCATTATTGACTTGGTTTTCATAGTACTGAGCCATATGCAATACTTCAGACTGAGACTTAGCCTGCCAAGCGCTCTCAGAAGTCATAATTTGCGACTGGATGTCAGGCAACAATCCACACACAAATTTGTCTACAAATAGTCGTTTTCCAGACTCTGTGCTCAAGTCTTGTCCACTGAAATCTGAAAACACTTGTTCAAACCGATTAAAGAATTCGGTAGCACCCTCAGACTTCCCTTGGACACAGGCAGTAAGTTTGTCCCAAACAATCCTTCTCTCAGGAATTATGGCTTTTAGTTTCGTCACAATTCTATCAGGCAAAGTCTGTATTACCTGTGGCGGTCTCTCTCCAGCTGGTCTATCTCTATCTTGTCTAACCATATTATCCCATGTTTCCCCTAACCCTGCTGCATCGTCTACAATCCTAATTTGTTTCCACACATCAATGGGTAGGAGCACAGGAAATAACAAATCTATATCACTCAGAGTAAATACTGACGACTGCAAGACAGATTCTATCTCTTTATAGAACCCTGTCAGATTCTTTCTAATATCTGGGATGGATTGTCTGATGGTGTTCACTTCCTGTCTTGAGAACGGGACGTGAACAAACTGTGATACATAGTGTGTAGGAATGTCATAAGCAGCCGTACCTGCTGAAGCATTAGCTTGAACCTCAACTTTTGGGACAAATGTCGGAGGAACCTCTCTCATAGGCAACTGAGAGATAGGAAACTCTGAACGCTTACTGAGCAACAGAGCTAAATCAAGCGCTAAAGCAGCTTAAGGAGTGCCAGACGAAAAAGCTGTCTTATAGATATTCAATAATTCTGCGGGACAACAAATCTTTCTTTTTATACATTCATCCTGCAGGTATTCTACCATTACCTGTATCACTTTCCTCTGCATTTCTGGCATATACTGACTATACGTGTCATATACTTCTACGGGAGATATCGACATGTCTGAAATCCATCTAAGCGCATCTTTTGTGCAAATTCGTGTTTCCTCATTCATGGACTTAAAAAGAGGAAGGAACTGTTTTGGTACAAAAATAGCATTCAAACTATCACCATCAATTTCCTCATTCTGTAACTTTTCAACTCCCTTCTATAGTCAAAAACCTTCTTGACGTGCTCATATACTTTCTCTGCAGTATCTGTTGAATATGCTAAAACGTTCAGATCCCTCAACCCTTGTGGGAGATCTACATCATTCAGTCTGTTCCACATTACAGATAAATGAATTCCCAGCCCTTCGATAAAAACATTTTTCTCAGGAAAACTTTCTAAATTAGAGAGTGTGGCAAAAACATCAGATTGTTCACCCTTCTCCATGCACTGTCTAGCCCATGCAGTCAAATCGCGCTTTCTCTCTTTAGACACAGTATTGCGAGTTACAATCTTTGATTCCGCTCCCTTATCAACTACAAGTGGGACAGAATCACTCGGAAGAGGAAGAGTAGACAAATCTTGTACAATCGGTAACAAAGGTGCTATCACTGGTGCAGAAGACAAATCTACCAGACCCGTAACAGTAGGTAAAGGCGGAGATGCGGGTGGAGGAGCAACGATAGGAGGAGGAACAATAACCAGAGGAAGAGGAGCAATAGGAGGAGCGATAGGAGGAGCAGGAATTACTACGCAAGGAGGAACGACAGCAGGAAGAGGTAATGCAACAGGAATAGTTACATACGGAGGTGGAACAGTGGCACCAGGCCTTCGTTCATTTAGAAGTTTGTCAATGAATTCATCAGACACATGAAAATCTTTAGACAGATATATTTTCTGAATACCAAGTTGAAAAGCCCTATCCATATTTCTAACTGACTCTGACTGTTTACTTTGATCATACAACAACGCTTTTTCGGCGTTCGACATATGTCGGCGTGCATGTTTCTCTCTATTTTTAAGTTGCTGCATAGCTCTTTCTTCCAATTTTGTAATACATCAAATGCTGCAGGTCTAGGTTTTTTCTTCAACAATATAGACTCTAAATATTCTATACGAGGAATCTCAAAGCTACCATTGGTTGGCCACTGAAGTTCGGAAGCATGTCTAGTTTGTCTGTGCCAAATATCATTAAACACTACACTACAAATGCCATGCTTACAGTACATAGTATAAGCCGGACGGCTAAATTCCAAAGATTGTCTGTCTCTGTGGAATAATGCCCTAAAGCAGGCAGACAATTTCTCAGGCATATCAGATTCCTGGTGTTACCTGGTCAATAATTGTGCTTGCGAGTACAATACGCCAAATCAAATTATCAGGATACTTAAGCATCGGGCCACGACTCACCTGATCAAAGAACTAAAGGGGGTCCGATCGGATTACTAAGGACAACTAAGGACCCTTGTGGTTGGTGATTTCGGCAAAACTGCCCACCTTGATATATGGACCCTCGTCATTATGCCGTCTCGGACCGCGGGCTCACCGTCCAGGGATCGGGTCGTGCAGTACTGTTAAGGTATCGCGTCTCATCAAGAAGGGGCCCCATTTCTCACTGTCCAATCCCGGTCCCATAGCGGCGTCAACACTTCAACGAGATGGCATCAATCTTGAGGGTCCCCATTCGGGCGCCATCTGTAAAAGCAAGGAAATATCGAGGCCGAGTACCACAAAAGGAAATACACCAAACACGGGCTATAAAGATTCACAGGTCTTTTAATACTGTGCAGTTACCAAGAAACACAGATCTGATACAGATAGCTATCTAGCTCTCGACACCCCACAATGAGTACCAGCCCGCCAGAGTGAGGAGGGAGAGGTACTGGACATCTAAACATTCGCATTATTTATACATATCCTCCAATATTCTCCAGCCCCTCTACAGGTTAATAATCTGCGGTCTAGAGTTTGTGCCGAGTTCACATATAGCTCATACAATAATATGCACATGGATTACACAGGTTTGCGTTTCCATCAAGTTACAATGGCAAAGTGTATTCCTGGATTTAGCAGTAAGCCTTAGCACATATCCCTTCACAATGTAGTTCTGCCAGTGTCCACGCTCGACATTTGCATTACATTGTCCTTGATGTGTGTTCGTGGATGAGGCTTGTTAGTGCAGACAATCCTTAGACCACAGGTCATGCTCGGGGCAAGGTCTCATTACTTAGTCTAAACATTTGGCCCTCGGACAGTCTAACCATTAACTAGACTCAAAGGTCCGGGAAGGCTCGGTTACAAGTTGGAAACACAGTCCACCATTTTAGAACAGAGAATCACATACAAACAGAAATCAAAATGGTGGATGATCCTAAAATGGTGGCAAAGTCGATCCAAAATCGGAACTTTGCAACGCAATTTTTCTTCGCAGAGCGACTATGCTTAGGCCAATATAAATATCAGAAGGAGGCACAATATGATTTCCCGTTTAACACTACCATCCTAAATTCCTTACCTCCCTATATCGGGCCCCTATCATCCTAAATTGCTTACCCCATATATTGCCCACTGGCATCCTAGATTGCTTACCCCCCCTATATTGGCCCCTGGCATCCTATATTGCTTACCCCCTATATTGGCCCCTGGTATCCTATATTGCTTACCCCCTATATTGGGCCCCTGGCATCCTAGATTGCCCCCCCACCCATATCGGCCTCCTGGCATCCTAGATTGCCTCCCTCTCATATTTTCCCCCTGGCATCCTAGATTGTTTACCCTCATATTGCCCCACTGGCATCCTAGATTGCTAACCCCCCTATATTGGCCCACTGGCACCCTAGATTGCCCCCATATTGGCCCCCTGGCATCCTAGATTGTTTACCCCCATATTGGCCCTCTGGGATCCTAGATTGCCTCTCCCCCTTTATTGGACCCCTGGTATCGTATATTGCTTACCCCCACATCAGGCCCTTGCACCCTAGATCGCTTACCCCCCTATATTGTGCCCCTGACATCCTATATTGCTTACTCCCTATATTGGGCCCCTACCATCCAAGATTGCTTATTCCCTTATATTGGGCCCTTACCATCCTAGATTGCTTACCCCCAGATTGGACCCCAGGCATCCGAGATTGCCCCCCCTTATTGGCCCCCTGGCATGCTAGATTGCTTACTCCCTTATAGTGGGTCCCTGGCATCCTAGATTGCTTACCCCCTTATATTGGCCCCCTGGCATCCTAGAATGCATACCCATATATTGGCCCCCTGGCATCCTAGATTGCCCCCCTATATTGGACCCCTATCATCCTAGATTGCCCCCCGCCCTATATTGGCACTCTGGCATCCTAGATTGCCCCCCATATTGGCCCTCTGGCATCCTAGATCGCTTACCCCCGCCCCTATATTGGGCCCCTGGCATCTTAGATTGCTCACCCCCTTATATTGGGCCCTTACCATCCTAGATTGCTTAACCCCATATTGGTCCTCTGGCATCCTAGATTGCTTATCTTCCCTATATTGGGCCCCTGGCATCCTAGATTCCCCCCCCCCCATATCGGCCTCCTGGCATCCTAGATTGCCTCCCTCTCATATTTTCCCCCTGGCATCCTAGATTGCTAACCCCCCCTATATTTGCCCACTGGCACCCTAGATTGCCCCCCATATTGGCCCCCTGGCACCCTAGATTGCCCCCAATATTGGTCCCCTGGCATCCTAGATTGCCCCCCATATTGTTCCCCTGGCATCCTAGATTGTTTACCCCCATATTGGCCCTCTGGCATCCTAGATTGCCTCTCCCCCTATATTGGACCCCTAGTATCGTATATTGTTTACCCCCACATCAGGCCCTTGCACCCTAGATCGCTTACCTCCCTATATTGGGCCCCTGACATCCTATATTGCTTACCCCCTGTATTGGGTCCTTACCATCCTAGACTGCTTACCCCCATATTGGACCCCTGGCATCCGAGATTGCCCCCCCCCTTATTGGCCCCCTACCATGCTAGATGGTGTACCCCTTTATAGTGGGCCCCTGGCATCCTAGATTGCTTACCCCCTTATGTTGGCCCCCTGGCATCCTAGAATGCATAGAAAGAGGAGAATAGGACCCATAGGCACACCCTAGTAACAGGAGTGGTAAATTTGAGAAGATGGGGTAGGTTTCAAGTTTGTTAGGAAACTAAGTAAAAAGAGGTAAGAGGTGCAGAGGAGAGAAAGGCAACCTTGACACCTAGGTTGCACAAATAATAGGACAAAAATAAGTTCCCAACATAGGAACTTACGTCCCCTGCACACTATCTAGTATCTGGATGACCAGACCAACATTTATAGAAAGAGTAGTAAAGTAACTCTATGAAATAAAGTCTTAATAAAGGACGTGTTGGTATGAAAAAAATACAAATTCTTAAAAAAGGACAACATTCAATCGTTTAAGGTCACAAGAAACAATCTTCATTATTTATTCTTGATAGTGCAGCTGTGGTAGGCCCAACGCGTTTCGAGTGAAACAGACACTCTTCATCAGGGGCAAAAACAATGATTCTAGGAAAAAATATGCACAATATTTAGTATAGAATAATGTATAAATCCAAGTGAAAACTTTTTACCAAATGTCTTTTCTGACTCGACAAAGCAAGTGGTCCCATGATTTTGTACAGTAATTAAAACCCTAGAACATTCAACATGTATGAGATTTGCTGGATACAGAAGAGTAACTGACAACAAGTAAATACTTATTCATATATTTTGGAAAAAACAGACATTAATTGTTTAGATAATAAATAATATAGTGTTAATGTGGATCACAAAACAGATAAGTCACAAAAGCATGAAGAAAAAAAAGGGGGAAAGAGAAAAATCTAACCTTGTATGTTTTATATAAAAAAGGGGGACTGGACGGGGACTGTGACAGGAAACCCAGTCATTCATGTATGCAAGGAACCCTTTATCTGAAAAAGTAGAGCATAACAGAACTCAGTTCAGTCAGAAGTGAGTTAGAGGTCTGAAACAAGTCAAAACATGGAGATACACTTACATGCTTAATTGTTCATCCGGATGGGGGAAACCATCAATTGAAAAAATAAGCGGATAAGAAAGCAGAGGGTCTTGTAGTAGTGCAAGGGCTTGAACACTATGGATAAAAGTCCAAAGACAGAAAGTCAGGGTGAGGAAAACTATATGGAAGGAAAAAAAGCGGGTTCAGCAGAACCCAAAGGTAATATAACTTACCTAACTTACTACAGCGTTGCAGACAGAGGGCAGGAGACCGGCAGGTAATCCGATTCCACCTACAACTCCGCCGCCATTTATGTACTATTCGTTAGTATGACGTCACCATGCGCATGCGCGTGATCCGTCATTATTAGAGCTGCTGTGAAAGCGCAATAAAATTATGCGAAAATAGATGGCATTGCCCCGTATACGGAACGGATAGTGCCTTTGTCTAGAAAAAGCGAAAAATAGGTATAGATGTGTGACTACCAGTTTGGGAGTGTTGATACTCTGACGTCATCACGCAGACGCGTGCATGACGCCACTTGTAAACAACCAGTTGGTATAGGAAAAAACAGTTTAGAGAAGAGGAGGTGCTATGTTCAACAAGGCCTAGAAGTTGTCCAGGAAGTAGCATGAAACGATCAAATGTCAAAATACTAAGTTCAAGGAATCGCTAAAGATAAGGTATGAATAGAGCATTACCTAAGGAAGGGCAAAAGCCGAAGGAGGCGTAAAAGTGTACGTCGGGGAATTAAAGAGGAGCTCACTGCAATCTGATGACTTAGTAGAGACAGTTAATATTAGATGGTATAATAAAGGTGTTTCACAGGATTGACAAAGTCCAGAACTGCAGAAGGACATTAATTCAAAGAAGCATGGAAATGATGACAATAGAAGTATTAATCAAAAAATACAATTGTTATAAGGTGCCTAAATACATGTTCCATTAGGTAACATCTTAACAACATGTCTCAACATGTTAACATCTTACATTAGGTCACTTTTTAAAAAAGAGTGTCTCAAGCCCAAAAAGGCAATCTGAATGCACCACCAGCGCTATTGTCTAACTTTCTATGTAGTCAAAACATAGAAAAAAACACTGCCCACAAATGTGGTTCACATACTTATGATTAAGTTATAATCTATTTAACAGAGAAACCACATATATGGAAATGTCAGATGTGTCTACATGAAATCTTTAAACTGATAGACATTTTGGACAAGTGTACCCTACAGATGACTGCCAACAAGCTGCCCCTTGGAATGGTTCACAGTCTTTAGGTTAGGATCTGGTCTTCTCAACTATCATTAGTTGTGGAAGAATTTGCCTAATATTCACATGGAATAATCCAGGTAAAAGGAAGAGTAAGGAATAATATATGCTCAGATAAATGGGCCTAGGTAGTAGTCCTCATTGAGCCCAAGAGGGGCCATTGCATCTAGCCTATGTATCCAATACAGTTCCCTTTGTGCCAGTAGTTTTGGTAAGTCACCACCTCGTTGGAGGGGATGTACCACTTCTAGTACTGCAAATCTCAACTGTGAGATGTTGTGTTTATGGTCTCTAAAATGCCTGAAAACCGGTGATTTGACATTTTTAGTTCTGATTTGGGATTTATGTTCAGTCCACCTTTCCTTCGCTTTTCTACTGGTTTTCCCAACATAATATTTCCCACAAGGGCATCTGATGGTGTAGATGACATTTTTGGAATCGCAAGTAGCAAAGCTTTTTAAAGGGATCTTGTTGCCATTATTTGGGTGCCTAATATAATTGCCTTTAATGATGTTTGAGCAATGCTGACAATTTAAGCATGGAAAAGTGCCATTTTTTAATTTTGTCAATACCCTTTGGGTGGATTTTTTAGGTCTTTCTGCTCTGATTAACGTATCTCTGAAGTTTCTTCCCCTTTTATACGCTAACATTGGAGGATTTGGAAAAAGGCGGTTGAGATTGGGATCTGATTTGATCAGATCCCAATTCTTCATAATGATTTTTTTGACTTGATAACTCTGTGCAGAGTATTTCAATGTATAGATCAAATTCGATTTCTTCTGTGTGGGTTGTTTGTTAAGAAGTTGATCACGAGGATATGATTCAGTCCTCGTAATTGCTTGTGTCAACACTTCCTCCGGGAAGCCTCTTTCCAGGAATCTTGATCTCATAGTGTCAAATTCTGTCTGAAGTCTCTGTGTGTTGGAAGTAATCCTTTTCGCACGTAGCAGTTGACTGAATGGTAAATTTTCTTTTAAGTGTCTCGGATGGAAGCTATTGAAGTGTAGGGAGCTATTAACATCAGTCGGTTTTCTAAACATAGATGTAATCAAGACCGTGTCTTGCCATTCTACAGTTACATCCAAAAAATTCACACATGGTGAACCGATTTCCATAGTGAATTTGATCCGGGGGTTACACTGGTTGAGATATTGCCAAAAATCGGTCAGCTCTTGTTTTGTGCCTTTCCAAATCCCGAAGACATCATCAATGTATCTTAGCCAACAGTGTATTTTATCTTTCCAATGTGGGTGGTCTAGGACATGCGTCATCTCGAAATGGAACATAAAAATGTTCGCATATGAGGGGGCTACTGCTGAGCCCATAGAGGTGCCTGCGATTTGAAGGTAGTACTGTTCATTAAATCTGAAGTAGTTGTTATAGAGTATCAGAATAATAAGTTCAATGGCGAAGTTTTTTTGGATCTGGATTTCGTCATGTCTTAGAATGAACCATTCCAGGGCTGCTATGCCCTCATCGTGGGGGATTGAAGTGTAAAGACTACTAACATCCATGGAGAATATTAATGGATCATCAAAATTGATCTGAAGGTTCTTGATACTTTGAAGGAAATGTGTAGTGTCTTTCAAATATGTAGGTATTTTTTGTACCAGTGGTTGTAGAGCCGTATCAAGGTAGACAGCCAAGGGTTGGAATATGCTGTCAGTGCCAGCAACAATCGGTCTAAATGGGGGGTCTTTGGAGTTTTTATGAATTTTGGGTAATCCATAGAACACAGGAATTATTGGATTGCTTTTAATCAAGAATTCTTCGGTTTTATCTGAAATCCAATCCATAGTACTAGCTTTCTCTACTGCTTGTTTGATAATAATGCTGATGTCATTTGTGGGGTCATGGTCCAATGGTAAGTAGGTCTGTCTGTCTTCCAAAAGTTTGAGACACCCAGTGTTGTAAAACATTGTGTCCATAAGTACAAGTGCACCCCCCTTGTCAGCTTGTTTAATCGTCAGGGAGGCGTCATCAGCAAGCTCCTTGATAATTTTTAGTTGATGTCGCCGAATATTGTGTTGGGTAGATGTGTCGTATTTAATTTTCCTCAGATCACGAGTAGTTTTAGTTTTGAATAGATTGATGAGTGGGTTGTTAATTTGTGGATGGAACGTGCTCGGATTCTTCATCTCTAGAAAGTCATGTTCTTTAGCTGGAGGTAATTGCCCCAGGTTATCAAAGAAGATCTTGAGTTCCATTTTGCGTATTAATTTGAACAGATTGACTTCTTCTTCGAATAGATTCGTTGAATTTGTAGGGATGAATGAAATCCCTAAACTCAGAGTGTCAATTTGAGCTTTAGAGAGTTGTCTAGAGGAAATATTGATAATCAGAGGAGAATCTACTTGTTCTTTTGGCGTGGTTTTCTTTTTCCCTCTTCTGGTCGGGCGTCTCCTAAAAAAGGCTGAACAGGAGTTGCAGGAATCAATATATCAGTTAACCTTGGAGTGGGTATGTCACTTTCTATTGTTATGGGTGTGGCAGTAGGATTAGATGAGCTTGTACTAGGTCGTTCTTCTAGTTCCCCACTTGTAATGTCACTGCTGTCAGTATTATTATTCAAGGATGGTTTCTTTAATACTCCAGATGGTCCAGGTCTTGATCTGTGGTTGCTATAGTATTCTTGCCACGTGTATACTATTTCTCTAGCGTAGTCTAATGTGTCTCTTCGAAATTTGCGTATCTTACGTTGTTCAATATCGCGTTTGTAACTGTCCAACTTGTTGTTGGTATCTTCTAAGATTGACTGTAGTTCAGATGCAGTTTTCAGCTTAAGAAGTTGCGTGGAGACCTCTTCAATCTCTTGGTTAATTGTATGGAGTGATTTTGCAAGTTCCTCTATGGTTAATAATATTAGATCAAGGGAACATTTGTTCAAAATATGTTCCCAACGTTTGACAAATTCTTTATTTTCCTTGCAAAGTGTCGGACGGAGATACACTCTAAGTCCCCTCGGGATTCTTTTGGCCTTGTAGTACTGCGTAAGCGTGGTAGCGTGGAGTTTCTGTGAAATCTCCCTCCGAATGAGTCTTTCTAATCGTTGAATAAGTATTTCCGGATTTTCTCTATTAGTAGTTTCTGTACTGGTGTCTTTGATAAGGCCTAAAATCCTAACAGCTTCCTCATCAGTGAAAGCTAGAGTGGTCGCTGCTTTGTCAGTTAAGCTGTTGATTTTTGAAAATGACATTTCTAATAGGACGGGGTGCTCTGGTCCAGGGTAAGGTGTCAACCCTTCACAGGGTAACAATACATGGAAAGAGGAGAATAGGACCCATAGGCACACCCTAGTAACAGGAGTGGTAAATTTGAGAAGATGGGGTAGGTTTCAAGTTTGTTAGGAAACTAAGTAAAAAGAGGTAAGAGGTGCAGAGGAGAGAAAGGCAACCTTGACACCTAGGTTGCACAAATAATAGGACAAAAATAAGTTCCCAACATAGGAACTTACGTCCCCTGCACACTATCTAGTATCTGGATGACCAGACCAACATTTATAGAAAGAGTAGTAAAGTAACTCTATGAAATAAAGTCTTAATAAAGGACGTGTTGGTATGAAAAAAATACAAATTCTTAAAAAAGGACAACATTCAATCGTTTAAGGTCACAAGAAACAATCTTCATTATTTATTCTTGATAGTGCAGCTGTGGTAGGCCCAACGCGTTTCGAGTGAAACAGACACTCTTCATCAGGGGCAAAAACAATGATTCTAGGAAAAAATATGCACAATATTTAGTATAGAATAATGTATAAATCCAAGTGAAAACTTTTTACCAAATGTCTTTTCTGACTCGACAAAGCAAGTGGTCCCATGATTTTGTACAGTAATTAAAACCCTAGAACATTCAACATGTATGAGATTTGCTGGATACAGAAGAGTAACTGACAACAAGTAAATACTTATTCATATATTTTGGAAAAAACAGACATTAATTGTTTAGATAATAAATAATATAGTGTTAATGTGGATCACAAAACAGATAAGTCACAAAAGCATGAAGAAAAAAAAGGGGGAAAGAGAAAAATCTAACCTTGTATGTTTTATATAAAAAAGGGGGACTGGACGGGGACTGTGACAGGAAACCCAGTCATTCATGTATGCAAGGAACCCTTTATCTGAAAAAGTAGAGCATAACAGAACTCAGTTCAGTCAGAAGTGAGTTAGAGGTCTGAAACAAGTCAAAACATGGAGATACACTTACATGCTTAATTGTTCATCCGGATGGGGGAAACCATCAATTGAAAAAATAAGCGGATAAGAAAGCAGAGGGTCTTGTAGTAGTGCAAGGGCTTGAACACTATGGATAAAAGTCCAAAGACAGAAAGTCAGGGTGAGGAAAACTATATGGAAGGAAAAAAAGCGGGTTCAGCAGAACCCAAAGGTAATATAACTTACCTAACTTACTACAGCGTTGCAGACAGAGGGCAGGAGACCGGCAGGTAATCCGATTCCACCTACAACTCCGCCGCCATTTATGTACTATTCGTTAGTATGACGTCACCATGCGCATGCGCGTGATCCGTCATCTCCTTGATAATTTTTAGTTGATGTCGCCGAATATTGTGTTGGGTAGATGTGTCGTATTTAATTTTCCTCAGATCACGAGTAGTTTTAGTTTTGAATAGATTGATGAGTGGGTTGTTAATTTGTGGATGGAACGTGCTCGGATTCTTCATCTCTAGAAAGTCATGTTCTTTAGCTGGAGGTAATTGCCCCAGGTTATCAAAGAAGATCTTGAGTTCCATTTTGCGTATTAATTTGAACAGATTGACTTCTTCTTCGAATAGATTCGTTGAATTTGTAGGGATGAATGAAATCCCTAAACTCAGAGTGTCAATTTGAGCTTTAGAGAGTTGTCTAGAGGAAATATTGATAATCAGAGGAGAATCTACTTGTTCTTTTGGCGTGGTTTTCTTTTTCCCTCTTCTGGTCGGGCGTCTCCTAAAAAAGGCTGAACAGGAGTTGCAGGAATCAATATATCAGTTAACCTTGGAGTGGGTATGTCACTTTCTATTGTTATGGGTGTGGCAGTAGACAAAGGCACTATCCGTTCCGTATACGGGGCAATGCCATCTATTTTCGCATAATTTTATTGCGCTTTCACAGCAGCTCTAATAATGACGGATCACGCGCATGCGCATGGTGACGTCATACTAACGAATAGTACATAAATGGCGGCGGAGTTGTAGGTGGAATCGGATTACCTGCCGGTCTCCTGCCCTCTGTCTGCAACGCTGTAGTAAGTTAGGTAAGTTATATTACCTTTGGGTTCTGCTGAACCCGCTTTTTTTCCTTCCATATAGTTTTCCTCACCCTGACTTTCTGTCTTTGGACTTTTATCCATAGTGTTCAAGCCCTTGCACTACTACAAGACCCTCTGCTTTCTTATCCGCTTATTTTTTCAATTGATGGTTTCCCCCATCCGGATGAACAATTAAGCATGTAAGTGTATCTCCATGTTTTGACTTGTTTCAGACCTCTAACTCACTTCTGACTGAACTGAGTTCTGTTATGCTCTACTTTTTCAGATAAAGGGTTCCTTGCATACATGAATGACTGGGTTTCCTGTCACAGTCCCCGTCCAGTCCCCCTTTTTTATATAAAACATACAAGGTTAGATTTTTCTCTTTCCCCCTTTTTTTTCTTCATGCTTTTGTGACTTATCTGTTTTGTGATCCACATTAACACTATATTATTTATTATCTAAACAATTAATGTCTGTTTTTTCCAAAATATATGAATAAGTATTTACTTGTTGTCAGTTACTCTTCTGTATCCAGCAAATCTCATACATGTTGAATGTTCTAGGGTTTTAATTACTGTACAAAATCATGGGACCACTTGCTTTGTCGAGTCAGAAAAGACATTTGGTAAAAAGTTTTCACTTGGATTTATACATTATTCTATACTAAATATTGTGCATATTTTTTCCTAGAATCATTGTTTTTGCCCCTGATGAAGAGTGTCTGTTTCACTCGAAACGCGTTGGGCCTACCACAGCTGCACTATCAAGAATAAATAATGAAGATTGTTTCTTGTGACCTTAAACGATTGAATGTTGTCCTTTTTTAAGAATTTGTATTTTTTTCATACCAACACGTCCTTTATTAAGACTTTATTTCATAGAGTTACTTTACTACTCTTTCTATAAATGTTGGTCTGGTCATCCAGATACTAGATAGTGTGCAGGGGACGTAAGTTCCTATGTTGGGAACTTATTTTTGTCCTATCCTAGAATGCATACCCATATATTGGTCCCTGGCATCCTAGATTGCTTACCCCCTCTGCCCTATATTGGGCCCCTACCATCCTATATTGCCGCCCCCCCTATATTGGCCTCCTGGCATCCTAGATTGCCCCCCTATATTGGACCCCTACCATCCTAGATTGCCCCCCGCCCCATATTGGCACTCTGGTATCCTAGATCGCCCCCCATACTGGCCCTCTGGCATCCTAGATCGCTTACCCCTCCCCCCCTATATTGGGCCCCAGGCATCCTAGATTGTTCACCCCCTTATATTGGGCCCTTACCATCCTAGATTGCTTACCCCCATATTGGTTCCCTGCCTTCCTATATTGGGCCCCTGGCATCCTAGATTGCTTACCCCATATTGGGCCCCTGGCATGCTAGATTGTTTACCCACCTATATTGGCCCCCTGGCATCCTAGATTGCCTCCCCCCTATACTGAGGCCCTGGCATCCTAGATTGCTTACCCCCTTATATTGGGCCCCTGACATCCTTGATTAATTATTTGCATCATTGTATTAATTGCTGCCCTACATTGATTCGAAGCCCCACTGAATATTTATTTGCCCCTCAGATTCACTCTTTGTCCCACTATAGTTTGCTCCCTGACAGCCTATATTGTGTCTGCCCCTGTAATAGCAGTTGCCTCAGATTAATTGGTTGGAAACTGCCTCGCTGCTGTGTAGATGAATTGTCACGCCACTTTGTCTGTCCCCCTAAATTAAGTGTTTCATTACTTGCTGCAGTAGACACATTGTCGCCCTATTGTATTCCTGCCCCCTAAATGACCTGCTGCATTCATTGCCGCCTCAGATCAGCATTGGTGCTTAATTGTCACTCTGCTGCATGTCTGCTCCCTGGAGCCCTGCATTACCTGATGCGCTGTGTTACACTCATCATTGCCCTAGGGTATTGTTGCATGAATGTCCCTTTAAAATCAATTAGCACAACACTGTATTTCTGTCCACTACATAAACTGTAGTATTCATTGCTGCCCTGAACCAGTTGTTGCAGCGCTGCTCCCTGGATGAACTGGTGCAAGCTTTGCCCCAGATTAATGCTCAATTAATGTTGCTCTAAAATCTATTGCCCGAGCTATTGCTACACCACTGCGTTTGTGCCTCCTACATCAAATGTAGTTTTAAATGCTGTCCTAGGTTATTTATTTATTTTTATATTTGTAAAGCGCCCAAACCCTGAGGCACCGGGGCACTGTTGCAACCAGTTACATGACACAGACTTGAATGAGGCAATGTACAGGGCGACTTGCAAAAATGTATACATGATCATACGTAGCAAAAAATGTCAACACACGCCTGAGAGTTTTAGGCAAAGTTTCTAGCGCCTTGCAGAAGGCCCAGTAAGAGTTTTCCGCCCTCAGAGTTCTGGGTAGTGAGTTCCATTGGTGAGCTGCCACGGATGGGAAGCCCACTCCTCTCACCTTGGCTCTCTTGAATTTGGAGCATGCAAGTCTATGCCTGTAAGTAGATCAAACTGGTCTAGAAGAGTTTGTTCTCTGAATTTTCTGAGCCAGGTAGGGTGAGGCAGTGTTGCTCAGGCACTTGTGTGTAATCGAAAGTGTCTTGAAGGTGAACCTTACTTTGATTGGGAGCCAGTGTGCATTTCTCCTGGAGGCTGAAATGTGATCTCTTCTCGGGATGTTGAGACCCGCAGGAGGGCGCTCTTCTGAATTCTTTGCAGTTAATGTTTTGTTTCGAGGTACCGGTATAAAGGACGTTGCAGTAATACAATTTTGCACCGTGATGGCTCTGGCAATGGTCAAGCAGCTCTCTGGGGTAAGGAATTGTCTGGTGCAGGTTAGGAGTTTGGTGGTGTAGGCTGCTGATCATGCAACCGTGCTTACTTGTTTGGTGAGGGAGAGGGCAGAGTCAAGGTGGACACCCAGCATTTTTACAGTGTCTGAGACTGGAATCTGTATTCCATATATGGTGAAGGAGGAGTATTGCGGGCCAAGCTTCTTTAAACCTGTGAGGAGGATCTCTGTCATTTCATCATTGAGACAGTGGTAGTTTGCAGCCATCCATGTTTGGATGGTGGAGTAGATGTTGTTTATAGTGTGTGGGAGTCCTCTTCGTAGGAGCCTGACAACAGGATGGGTATTTGAGTGTCATCGGCATAATTAGTGTATGATATGCTGATGCCAGCCAGGATGTCGAATAGCTGTTTGGCGAAGATATTCTAGATGGAGGGAGAGACACAGGAACCTTGCGGGACGCCACAGGGAATGGAGATAGGGGGTGCTTTAGCTGTGTCAGAGAACACTCTCATGGTTCTCCCATTGAGGAAGGAGGCCATCCATGCAGTGGCATTTGCTGAGAAGTTGGCTGAGGTGCTGAGATGGTGGCATCTGGTTGTATGATCAACAAGATCAAAGGCGGCAGAGAGGTCAAAGAGGAGGAGAATGGCTGGTTTGCCCTCGTCTCTGAGAGCATATAGCTGGATTTTCAATTCAAGTAGCACTGATTCTTTGCTTTGACCTGGTCTGAAGCCTGATTGGTGGATGCCTAGAACGTGGTTGATTTCAAGGTGGGCTTGAATCTGGTTGTAGGCAGCTCTGTCTAAAATGTTGAGCAGGAATGCTACGGTGGTGATGGGGCAGTAGTTGTTGGGGAGAGTAGGGTAAAGTTTGGGATTCTTTAGGAGAGGGTGGACCCAGACTTCCTTCAGGCTGGCTGGGACTTGGGTATACCGCGAAGGAGGCGTTAATGAATGAGGTGATGAAAGGTACAAGAGATTCTTCACAATCTTTGATTACTGAGGCTGGGCAGATATGCCGGTCCGATAGCACAGTGAGTGCTCGCTTTGACAACTGTGAAGACCCTGCTGACACAGGTTCAAATCCCAGCATGGCCAAACTCAGCCTTTCATCCTTCCGAGGTTGATACCGGAGCACCACACACCGTAGGTAATAATGAGCAGCACTCAGATGCCTGAGGGTTCGTATCGCTATATAAATGCTAAATTATTATTATTATATCATCCTTGTAATGCGAGGGTTTGAGGTTGCTGATGATTTTCTCGGCTTTGGCTTCCGAGATGTCTCTGAATTGGAAGGGTGGGGCGGTGTATTTTGTTAGCGGGTGGTAGTTTGGTGGCTGATTTAGCTTGCTTGAGTTTCATTGTTTTCTGTAGTGAGAGGATTTTGTCTCTGGATGTTACTGCATCAGACTTCATCTGTGTCTATGGCATCACAGGGTGTGGTGGATGTTTCCAGCTCCCTGATGATTTTAAATAGCTCTTTGGTGTTTGAGGAGGCTCGCTGGATTCTCGAATTGTAGACTAGGGCTTTAGCCGCTATGTTTGTTTGTATGTGTTCTTTAGCCCATTTTAGAAAGGTGCTTTTGCGCAGTCAGTGGGGTCTTTTTTCCAGGACAATTCTGCCCATCGCTTCATGTTTCACATGGCCTGAAGGTCGTTGGTGAACATGGCTTGTCGGTTTGGCTTTCCTAGGTAGGAGTGGGGCTACAAGATTGATGGCTTTGGTGAGCGTACTGGCATATAGGTGAGCTAGACCTTCAGGGTCCGTTATGTGACAATGCTCTGTGCTAATGGGTTTGTGGTGGGGGGGGGGAATAGAGTCTTTGGATATTTTGCAGGTGCTGTGCGTGCAGGTGGGCGTTAAGAAGGTGCAGGTGGCTGTTTGAATGAGGGAAGAGTGAATTCTATGCTATGGTGGTCAGACCGAGGGCAGGTAGTGTTGTTGGTGATGTTAACCTGTGTGTTGAGGGCTGCGATCGAGTGGAGAGTTCTACCCTTGTCATGCGTGGCGAATGAGATGCGGTGCTCAAAGCTGAGGTCAGTTAAGGCAGCAGCTGTAGCAGTGGCAGCTGGATCAGAAGTGTCTAGATAGTCTAGGTTGAAGTCTCCTAGCACAAAAATTCTTGGGGTGAGTTTGATGTTGCCTAGTGTGTGGATGAGATTTTCCTCAAAGGCCGCAATGGGTCCTAGTTGGCGTTAGAGGATATGAATGGTGATGGAGTCTGTGGAGGAGTTGTTCAATTTGACGAAAAGGTGTTCGCAGTGCTCGTCTATGGAATTGTGCGAGAGTCTATTTGGAAGGTATCCCTATAGATGGTGGCAACACCACCCCCATGACAGATGAGGCGGTCACACCTAAGAATGGTGAAACCTTCAGGTATGGCTAGGGACAGGGCAGGTCCAGTTGACTGAGTAAGTCATGTTTCTGTGATGGCAAGAAGGTCCAAATTTTGTTTGGTTATCAGGGCAAGTATGTCCAGCGCGTGGGCGGGGAGTGACCTAGCATTTATGAGGGCTCTGTGGATCTATGTGGGCAGTTTGGCTAATAAGGGGGGGGGGGGTCTGACGTGTCTGTTTTATGGCATGGGTAAGGGCTGGTTGTGTGTAAAGGACCTGCAGCAGGCTTGGGGCTTGAGCTTGAACTGGACCTACGAGCCCTTTAAGATGAGTAGCAATACCCTGCAGATGGATGGGGATGCAGATTTGTATTCATCCATCAATAATCGAAACGACTCAGGTAGTTTGGCAAAAGGATACCTGTATTAATATCAAGTATCTAAAACAGGGAGTACAACGAACACGCTCGATCCTCTTACTCCATGCATTTCATAAAAAACTGAGTTCTTATACAGAAAATGTGTCACTGATGTTAACCTATGTGTTACTAACATCATCCTACGTGGCAAACTACAAAAACCTATGGGCAGTAGTGATAGGCTCTCAGTGAATCATCTAAGTATATGTTCTATATTAGTAAGGGACAATGAATGAAAGTAATTGGCTACTTAACATCAGGTGGGGCAACTAAAACCTTCCCTAAAAATGACAACTATGAACATCACTAAATATACGACGTCCCATTGGTTACACAAACTATAGGAGCCTTAATCACAAGGTCCTCTACAATTGGTTGGCTTCTAAGCTCCGTCAGTACTATTCCACCTACGTCTAGCAGCAGGCAGACTGGCCGTACAGGTGCTGGTGAGCTCGCCTTAACCATAGCTTCCCACCAATTAGCATACTAATCCAACATCACCTCAATGGTCTACTGTCAATTAGGGCTTTGAAGCTTGGCCATGAGAGTGTTCTTAGCTCTGAGAAATTCAGGGAGCGAAGGCACGGTCTGCCCTCATGTGTAGGTGCGACCATCTCGTTCATCCAACTTCATCCTTCCACGTGACTGGAGACCATGAAATCGAGTCTTTCGTGCATTTAAAATACTGTTTTCTATTATACCTCTGATGTCTTTGTTGTTTTGTTCATGCCTTCTGAGCAGGAGTCCTTTTCTTTCTCGCGATTTGTATCCGATGTCAGTTTGCTCCGGTTTGATAAGACCCTGGCATCTTTAGCTCATCAAACTTCGCTTTCTGAGATTCATTTTGTAATTCAAGCTGCTTTTTAACTGCGACACACTGAAAATGAGTCCTTCTTGTTAAGTTCAGCACTGCTATAATGCATAGTGGAAACATCCATCCTTTACTTGATCATGTATATATTGGCGCTCGCCGCAATCTACTCACTATCAATCTAGCCTCATGATTACTTCGTATGCTTGCGTTTCTTGCATCTGTACATCTGTAAAATGACTTGATATCTTCATTAGTTCTGTGGCATAAGCTTCTTCACCTTGATCCCAAGATGTCACTTCTCCTCGATACTTTATTGATGCCTTGTAGAATATCTTCATTCTCTTATATCTCTGCATCCTCTATGTACGTCAGCTCGACTCAGTGTGACGTCACAATTCTCCTTTACAGTTCATTTGCTCTGCTTCTTCAGGAATCTCATTTAAACGGCTATCATACTTCCTCGAATGCAGGTATGGTTTCCTCAATGGGAATCTTGCCTCTAGGATTCTCTTCGGTATTGGTATTCCTAATGGTACTGCATGGTTTTCATACTCTGACCTTTGTCCGTCTAACTGCTCCATGTATGTCACATACTCTGGTTCCTAAGATATAGGCAATATGGGTGAAGTAGTTGAGATGAGGGTACTTGGCTCCTCCTCTACAAGCTGGTATCAGTGTGGTTGGGCCTGGTGCGTGGATGAATGAGTTTGAGTACTGAGGCAGGGAGGCATGGTTTAAAATGAGGATGTGCAGTGCTAGAGTTAAGGTTGTGGGCGGTAGGGCAGGGTCGTAGGCCAAGGTGTCTGTTTCTGTGATCAATTGGTGCTGTAATGTTGGTGGGTGGGCTTCTCGTATTAAACAGTGGCAGGCAGGCATTTCTAAGATCACTTTGGTGACGGTGTGCACTGTTTCCAGGGAAGAAAGGGATCAGATTGGTTTGGCAACGGACCATGATAACTAGCAGTTTGTTGTGTGGAGTGGCTCCGTTGGATGTGTGTGCAATGCATGGTGGGAGGTGGTCGGTAGAGGGTGCATTGGAAAGCTGGTCCTGTGTTGTTTTTTCGTGCTGGATGGTTTCCAGTAACGGGGTGTGTGAATGTTCCGGAGCTGTCAGAGGACAGAGTTTAGGAACGGGCCACAGAGAACTGATGCACTGTGGGTTAGGGGTGAGAAATTTATGCAGCTTGCTGTTAGCAGCGGATGCGATTGGAGGCTGGGTGAGCACATCAGGTTGCTTGGGAGGGTGGGAGGGTGGGGCTGATCAGCGGGTTGCATCGAGGTAATGTTGGATCGATTTGGGACACACAGCGCTTCTCCGGGCAAAGTAACGGAAGGAAGTGGCATGTGATGTGAGTGTCAGTATGGACTCAGTAGTGCTATGAGAGTAGGGGCTGTGCCGTGGGAGAAAGGGGGTGGGTCAGCAGTAAGCACATAGGCATGGGTTACGGTCACATACAGGAGCAGCGAATATTACGAGGGCCATGTTGTCAGCATGGAGCACTGTGGAAGGCTTGCCTCTGATTGTGGGAATCGGCTCGTGGGCAGGCATGTAGACTACAATAGGCAATGGCGGCAAGCAGCGGACAGCAGAAGACGACTGTGTCTACCTTAGATGAGTGCCTTGGGAGGATGCTGGACCCACCATCCAGCAGACCAGAGGCTTGGCCATAGGATGTTGCTGTGGCCAATTAGGGCCTTCATTGTTCGGTTGTGCCTTTTTGGTCAGGCACTTCTCTGCTTCCACGGCGGCGGCCGTTTTAAGGGGACCAGTTCCTATCAGGCATCCAGGCGATTTTCCTTTTCTGGAAGTGGTCAGGGGGCCCTGCATGGATTCTCCTCACAGCGCAGCAGAAGACAGCTGTGTCTGCCTTAGAGGAGGGCCTTGGGATTAACATCTGTCCTGGATTCATTGTATCATTACACTTTGCTTTGCCCCCTGGGTTTCCACAATATGGGACATGTAAGGTGACCAGATTTCCAAGACGAAAAACCAGGATGGCCAACAACATAAAAAAGGACTATTTATTTATTTATTTATACATTTATAGCAGCGTGCATAGCCCATGGGCATCTAGGACTCCACTCGCAGCACACCCATCATTGCCCCCTCCCACCAGCACGTCCCCACAACTCCCATCGAACACTATTTCTAGCACTGCTCCTCTATATAAATAATCGACCATATATCATGTAAATTGTGCAGTTTGGCTGTGAATCTTAGCATGTTTATGAAAAACTGGCTTTTGCGTCCATTGATGTTAAAGGGCTTGCTGTTCCCTCATTTCCAAGCCAGTCCAGTGTGGCACAACCAGTTAGTGCTGTTGCTCCTACCTGAAGGGTTGGAGGTTCATTCCCATCCTACATGTCCACATTCTGAAAGTGTTGTGATGTTAATTATGTTTTTATTGTTATCACCTGCCCTTTACCTAAAACTGGTACAGGGTTTTTAAATTAAACAAACTCTTGGGACGAGGGGACAGAGAGACCAATTCCAGGACCGTCCGGCCAAAGCCGGGATGTCTGGTCACCCAAGGGATGTGACACTATTCTGTTCCCCGGTGCCCCGCTGTAATCTGTGCTCACTTTACCCACACATATTTCAACTTCTGCCACAAATACACTGCACGCAGGCCTACTAAAGCACTCGTGCATGGCAATCCAATAGCTCTTCCAACAGACGTCCAACAACAGAAAACTACACAGCTACAAACATCTTGCACACTGCAGCCCCGGCCAAGACAAATATGGGCACAAGGCTCCCCGCTGGACACAAACACCTCTATGCTCCCGATACAGAGCAATATACTGCTACAAAACATGCAACTCCAACCAAGACAACCATGGGCAAACGGCTCCATGCTGGACACAAACACCTCTATGTCACGCTATAGAACACTGCACCGCTACAAACATCTTTCATACTGCAGCCCCGGCCAAGACGACCATTGGCACAAGGCTCACCGCTGGACACAAACATCTCTATGTCACAATATAGAACACTGCACCGCTACAAACATCTTTCATACAGCAGCCCCGGCCAAGACAACTATGGGCATACGACTCATTGATGGATACAAATTCATCTATGCTTCAGATACAGAGTAATATACTGCTAGAAAACATGCAGCTCCAACCAAGACAACCATGGGCACACTGCTTCCCGCTGGACACAAACACCTCTATGTCACGATATAGAACACTGCACCACTACAAACATCTTTCATACCTCAGCCCCGGCCAAGACAACCATGGGCATACGACTCACCGATGGATACAAATTCATCTATGCTTCAGTTACAGAAAACTGCACCTCTACAAACATCTTGAATACTGCACCCCCCGGCCAAGACAACCATGGGCACACTGCTCCCCGCTGGACACAAACACCTCTATGCTCCAGATACAGAACACTATACCAATACAAACATCTTCCATACTGCAGCCTCAGCCAAGGCACACATGGTCACACAGATCCCTGCTAGACACAAACACCTCTATGCTTCCGAAACAGAGCAATATTCTGCTAGAAAACATGCAGCTTCAACCAAGACAAACATGGGCACACTGCTCCCCGCTGTACACAAACATCTCTATGTCACGATATAGAACACTGCACCTCTACAAACATCTTTCATAAAGCAGCCCCGGCCAAGAAAACCATGGACACACAGCTCCCTGCTGGACGCAAACTCCTCCATTCTCCCGAGACAGAGCAATATACTGCTACAAAATATGCAGCTCCAACGAAGACAACCATGGGCACACGGCTCTCCGCTGGAACCAAACGCCTCTTTGCTCCTGATACAGAGCAATATACTGCTACAAAACATTCAGCTCCAACCAAGACGACCATGGGCACACGGCTCCCCGCTGGACACAAACACCTCTTTGCTCCTGATACAGAGCAATATACTGCTACAAAACTTTCAGCTCCAACCAAGACAACCATGGGCACACGCTCCCTGCTGGACACAAACACCTCTAGTCTCCCGAGACAAAGCAATATACTGCTACAAAACATGCAGCTCCAACCAAGACAACCATGGGCACACGGCTCCCCGCTGGACACAAACGCCTCTATTCTCCCAATACAGAGCAATATACTGCTACAAAACATGCAGCTCCAACAAAGACAACCATGGGCACACTGCTCTACACTGTACACAAACACCTCTATGTCACAATATAGAACACTTCACCTCTACAAACATATTTCATACGTCAGCCCCGGCCAAGACCACCATGGGCACATGGCTCCCTGCTGGACCCAAACTCCTCTATGCTCCAGATACAGAACATTGCACCTCTACAAAAAGCGTGCAAAATGCAGCCCCAGCCAAGACAACCATGGGCGCACGACTCCCCGCTGGACAGAAACACCTCTATGCTCCTGATACAGAACACTATACCAACACAGAAATCTTGCATACCGCTGCCTCACCCAAGGCACCGATGGTCACACAGCTCCCTGCTGGACACAAACACCTCTGTGCTCCCGCAACAGAGCAATATTCTGCTATAAAAAAACGTAGCTCCAACCAAGACAACCATGGGCACACTGCTCCCTGCTGTACACAAACACCACTATGTCACGATATAGAACACTGCACCTCTATGAACATCTTTCATACAGCAGCCCTGGCCAAGAACACCATGGACACATGGCTCCCTGCTGGGCACAAACTCCTCTATTCTCCAGAGATAAAGCAATATACTGCTAAAAAACATGCAGCTACAACCAAGACAACCCTGGGCACACGGCTCTCTGCTGGACACAAACACCTCTTTGCTCCTGTTACAGAGCAATATACTGCTACAAAACATGCAGTGCCAATCAAGACAACACTGGGAACACGGCTCCCCGCTGGACACAAACACCTCTATTCTCCCGATACAGAGCAATATACTTCTACAAAACATGCAGCTCCAACCAAGACAACCATGGGCACACTGCTTTACACTGTACACAAACACCTCTATGTCACAATATAGAACACTGCACCTCTACAAACATATTTCAAACGTCAGCCCCGGCCAAGACAACCATGGGCGCACGACTCCCCGCTGGACAGAAACACCTCTATGCTCCTGATACAGAACACTATACCAACACAGAAATCTTGCATACCGCTGCCTCACCCAAGGCACCGATGGTCACACAGCTCCCTGCTGGACACAAACACCTCTGTGCTCCCGCAACAGAGCAATATTCTGATTAAAAAAAACGTAGCTCCAACCAAGACAATCATGGGCACACTGCTCCCTGCTGTATACAAACACCTCTACATCACGATATAGAACACTACACCACTACAAACATCTTTCATACAGCAAGACAACCATGGACACACAACTCCCCGCTGAACACAAGCTCCTCTATGTCACGATATAGAACACGCAGGCAACGTACCCGCATGCATGATGATGACTTCCGGTCTGCACGCATCAACACAACAGCACATGTATAGTGCGTTTCCCCTCGGTCTCTAACCTCACCCACCCATTTTATTTTCTGAACCGCCAGACCACGCGGAAGCGATGCATATGGCAGCGGTGCGAGGTCTACCCACCATAACAGTCCTTCCAGAGGTTGCGCACATGGGCCTCGTTGGTGCCCGCTCTGGGGGCACACAGTCAGTTGGCCTTTGCGCTGAGCGCCGTGGCAGAGCTCTGACGGAGGTGCCCACAGCGCTTCTCCTGCCCTGTCACACATCTTCTGGCGGGAGGGGTTCAGAAGTGCAGCGCTGCGTCCCTTCCTTTGCTGCTTGGATGGGTTGCCCTTCTTCCAGGGCTCCAGACCTCCCCGAGGGGGCGACTTGTTCCCAGGCTCCTGCGAAGGAGGTCAACTCCTCCGGCATCCCCTGGGCCACTCGCTTCATAGCGGCGTCTGACAACCTTTGCTAATACAACCGAACGGCTAAATACAACTTTACCCAGAAACCACATGAACTTGCGAGGCAACCTTGGCAAGGATGCTCTGTTGCAATGCACACAGACTCACTCAAAATAGCCCTCATAGTGAGGGAGGGAAGCCAGCGAAAGCCGGTGCAAAGTCCAGTGAAGCAATAGGCCTCAATCCTGTGCCCACTAGCGCCGCAGTGGTCTCTCGGCGCTGAGGCTTGCCCCGCTGGGCACTGCATATTTTACCCACATGTGGGAGTCCAGGCCTTGGTCCCAGCATGAAACCGGACCAGCTGAAGGCCTCATTCACGGCAAAGGGACAGGGCTCTAGTGTGTCCCCACTACTCTAGTATATCTATTCCAAGCTCTCTTTGACCTCCTGGACAGTATGGCAGTCACTTATGCAAACTATGCTGATTTATTTATTTATTTATCTATAGAGCGCTTTACACCAAGGCGATGTACAGTGGAACAACAAAATACAAGAAGACAACAACAAAATAACAGTGAGAGCAAAAATTACATCAGGAATCATTCAATAAAACAGTGGAAAGGGCAATTAACTGAAGGGGGGAAAGGGGAGTGGGACTAGGTGTGGGGGGGATTGGACGAGGGAAAATGGAAGGGAGAGAGAGCACGAGAGGTGAGAGAGGAATCGGGGAGGGTGGGGAGGGGAAGAAGAGGGGGGGAGTTTTCAAGGAGGAGAATGGAGGAGGAGGGATGTAAGGGAAGTGCAGAATGAGAAGAAGGTTGTGGTGGAGATGATTGCGAGAGGGAGCGAGTTCCAGGGCAGAGGCGCTAGGAATTAGAAGGAGCGGAAACGGGAGGAGGCACAGGGGGATGGAGGCACAGGGGAATGGAGGCACGGTGAGAAGGAAATGGTCAGCGGATCGAAGGGAACGGGAGGGGGAGTAGAAAGAGAGAAGGGAGGAGAGATAGGGAGGAGCAAGACCATGTAGGGATTTGAAAACAAGGCAGAGAAAGCTAAATTTTACCTGTAAGTGGAAAGGTAGCCAGCAAAGGTGAGAGAGCGAGGAGGAGATGGAGTCACGGGAGGTAAGGAAAGAAAGGGTACGAACAGCGGAGTGGTAAATGGATTTAAGGGGGGCAAGCTGAGATGTGGGAAGACCAAAGAGTAAAGAAGAGCAGTAGAAGAGGTGGGAAAAGACGAGAGGGGAGATTAGGAGTTTGGAGGCGTGGAATGTGAGGTAGGGACGGATGTTGCGAATATTGTAGAAGTGGTATCGGCAGGTGCGGGAGGTGAGTGAAATGTGTTGCGAGAAGGTGAGGGAGGAGTGAAAGAGAACGCCTAGATTGCGAGCAAGGGGGGAGATAGGCAGATTGGAGGGAGGAAAGTGAATGAAAGGGGGGGGGGAGAGGGCGGGAGAAGAGAATTAGAGGGGAAGAAAAGGACTTCGGTTTTATCGGTGTTAAGAGAGAGAAAGCGGGAGAACATCCAGTTCTTGATAGCTGTGAGACAGGAGGAGAGTTTAAGGTGGAGGTCAGGTGTGAAGGAGGAGAAAGAGAGAAAGAGTTGAGTATTGTCAGCATGGAAATGGTGGGAGATGCCAAACGAGGAGATAACAAGGGCAATGAGGGAGGTGTAAAGCGAGAAGAGGAAAGGACCAAGTATAGAGCCTTGAGGAACATCGTAAGTAAGAGGGAATGAAGGAGAGGTCTGGCCTCCCCATGAAACTGCAAAGGAACGGGAGGAGAGGTAAGAGGATAGCCATTTTAGAACAGGGCCTTTAAACCCGAAGGAGGTAAGAGTGTGGAGGAGGAGTGGATGATCGACAGTGTCAAAAGCTGCAGAGAGATCAAGGAGAAAAAGGATAGAGGATTGCTTGGCATGTCGAGCAGAGAGGAGGGAGTTAAGGATAGAGGTGAGAGCCGTTTCAGTGGAATGTTTGGGATGGAAGCCAGATTGGAAGGGAGGAAGGAGAGAGGAAGTAGTGACAAAGGATGAGAGTTGAGAGTAGGCAAGGCGCTCAAGAAGCTTAGAAAGGAAAGGTAGAAGAGAGATAGGTCTGTAGTTAGCAGTGAGAAGTGGATCGACAGAGGGTTTCTTTAGAATAAGAATAATCACTGCATGTTTGAAGGCAGAGGGAAAGATTGATGAGGATAGGCAGGAGTGGTGAGTTAAGGGATTAGAAGAGGGTAGATCCTGGGGATATGAACAGAGGTGAGAGGGTTGTAGGGGGCGGATGTGGGGTGGGCTTTGGATAGAAGGGAGGAGACTTCAGAAGGGGAAACAGGTGAGAAGATGGACATAACGGAAGAGGGGGGAGAGGGGGGAGGAGGAGAGGAGGAGTCAGAGAGGGAGTTAATTTTTTGCCAGAGGGTGAGGATTTTGGAGGAGAAGAAGTTGGCAAAATCCGAAGGAGAAAGTGTGGAATTGGAAGAGGGATCAGGAGTAGGAGGAGAGAGAAGACGAGAGAGAGTTTGAAAAATCAGATGAGGGTGGGAGGCTTGAGACTGGAGAAGGTTAGAGTAGTAGGAGGATTTGGTCACTGCAAGACAAGAGTTGTAAAGTGCGTGGTAAGAGAAGTAAGAGGTTTGATTAGAAAGCGATGGAGTTTTGAGCCAGAGGCACTCTAACCTCCTGAGAAGGCGCTGCATAGAGCGGAGATGGGAAGTAAGCCAGGGTTGGGAAGGCTTCCGGGTTGGACGGAAGAGAGAAAGGGAATAAAGTTGATCAAGAACAGTGGAGATAGAGTAGGAAAGGGAGGATAGAGCATCGTCCACAGAGAGTAAAGCAAAGTCTTGGAGAGATGGAAGAGAGGAAGAGCAGGTGTCGTAAAAGAGGGTAGCATCGAAGTCACGAAGGTCACGACGTGAATAGATTGGAGGGGAGGGATTAGTAGTAGTGGAGTGTGAGAGAGGAGAAAGGGAGATTGAGAGTAAGGCATGGTCAGAGAGATAAACAGGAAGAGAAGAGACAGGGGAAGAG
Source organism: Ambystoma mexicanum (assembly GCF_040938575.1). Lineage (NCBI taxonomy): Eukaryota > Metazoa > Chordata > Amphibia > Caudata > Ambystomatidae > Ambystoma > Ambystoma mexicanum. Next base: position 56,004,376 of record NC_090929.1, on the reverse strand, counting down.
GGATGGGTGGAATTGAAGATGAGGTCAAGGGTGGAGCCAGATGAGTGAGTAGGGAATGAAGGAAGGGGGGAGAGGAGGTAGGAGTCAAGGATGGAGTAGAGGGGAGAAGATTGAGGGGGAGAAGGAAGATGAATATTAAAGTCGCCAAGTACAGATAGAGGAGAGGGGGAGGGAGAGATTAGCGAGAGGAGATGATCAAGGTCTTCATAGAAGGACGATAGAGGGCCAGGGGGGCGGTAGATGACCAGGAAGGAAATAGGGTGGGGAGAGGAGAAGGACTTGTAGAGGAATTCAAAGGAAGGGAAAGAAGGGAGAATTGGAGAGGAAGAGGAGGAGATGTATTTGGGGTGGTAAAGGAGACCAACGCCTCCACCACGGCCAGAGGGGTGGGGGGTGTGGATGAAGGAGGAAGAGGAGGTTGTTAAGGAGGCGGGGACAGAGGTGTTATGAGGGGGAATCCAGGTTTCAGTTAGGCGGAGGAAATGAAGATTAAGGTGAAAGAATACGTCAAGAGTAGCTGCAGTTTTATTACAGATGGATCTGGCTTTCCGGAGAGCAGTGTTCATGAGGGCAGAGTGGTTGGCAGTAGGGGGGTAAAGAAGGTTAGGGCGGTGAAAGAAGGAAGCAGGGTAACTGGAGGAGTGGGAGTGAGGAAAGTGAAGAGGACTAGGCATTAGGAGGAAGGAGCAGAGTAGGAGGGAAAGGAGAAGGTGGAATGGTGGAGAGAGCGGGGAGAGTGAGGTGGAAAGGAGTTATGGTAGATCGCATACCAAGGGACATAGAGAAGGACAAGTAGAGAAGGGCCATTGTTGTAGGAGTTAGAAATGCAGGGAGTAGAGACCAGTGTAATAGTTACAGAAAGGGGGGGCAGTGGGCAATGTAGGACGAAGTGTGGAGTGGGGAGAGGAAAGTGACAAGAGTGGGTACAGGATGGTGCCAAGGGTGGACTGGGGTCCAGTGGTGAGAGATGGTCGGTAGGAACCAATAGAGTCAGAGGGAGCAGGCACTCAAATCTGTAGTTGGAGGAAACAAGTGCCTGGGAGTGAGCAGGTATGCTCGGCCTGGCATGGTCGATTTTGGAGGCACCAGGGTAGAATGGGAGGTACTCCAGGGAATCAGAACCCCACAGGGACTGTAAGTACCTCAGATGAGAAGGCAGTCCAAGGCAGGAAGAGAAGCGAGAGCTCAAAGCTGTAGTTGGAGGAAGCAAGTGCCTGGGAGTGAGCAGGCAAGCTCAGGCTGGCAGGGTTGATGTAGGAGGCACCAGGGTAGAATGGAGGTACTCCAGGGAATCACAACCCCACAGGGACTGTAAGTACCTCAGATGAGAAGGCAGTCCGAGGCAGGAAGAGATGCGAGAGTAAAGCCAAGTCCAGACCGCATCCAGAGCCAAGTAAACAGAGGACCTTAGGAATAGGCCTTGAGCAGAGAAAGAGGCAGGGTGGGTCCGTTCGTGAGCGAGGAGGAGTGGAGGAGGGAGGCAAAACGAAGAAGGTAGGGCTCCGGGCTGCCGCGATCACGCCAGGACTCAGAGAGTCAGTGCAGAGGCGGGGTGTCCAGGTGCCGGAGTGAGAGTACGCAGGGCCATTCCGTCCCTGTCGGGACACAGGAGGGAAGAAGCCAAATGGAGGCACTCTGGGCTGCTGCAGGGGAGTGAAGATGTCGGCACCCTGCAACGCAGCTGACACCTCCACAGGAGTAGAGCTGGAGCAGAGAATGAGGCAGGGCGGGTCTGCTCTTGTGCAAGGAGGAGTGGAGGAGGCAGGCCAAAACAAGGATGGTAGGGCTCCGGGCCGCCGCGATCTCGCCAGGACTCAAGGAGCCGGTGCAGAGGCAGAGCGCTCAGGTGCCGGAGTTAGATCACGCAGGACCGTTTCGTCCCCTTCAGGACCCAGGAGGGTGAAGTTAAATGGAGGCTCCAAGTGCTGTTGCAGGGGAGCAAAGATGTCGGTACCACGCACAGCAGCTGACACCACAGGACACAGAAAGCCAAACTCAGGGGGGAGGAGGGGAGAGCACCAACAGCGGGCCCGAAGATGAGGAAGGCTGGACCTGCACCCGAGCACAGAGCGATGAGGCGGGTTGAAGTCAAGATGGCGGCGCCCCGAACCGCCACAATCCCGCTGATGACACACAGATGGTCCTGAAACTTACAGGTTCCTGTGAGGCAGGTTCCCTGTTGGTCTCCAGAGTCTGCATGACAGATAACATCCTTGTACTTAATAACAAAAAAACAGAGATTCTGATTGTGGGCAATGCGGCCAAGCTTAAGTCTTACGTTACGTCTTAACATTAGTTGATGCAGAACCCGGAATATCAACACACACATTCTCTCACAGCACAGAGAGTCCCAAATCGGAATAGACAACACTATTTTTAAAGATAACACTAATACTCTGCAATTTATAATGTGCTTTAATTTCACAATAAATGCTCTGAGAACATCAGCCAATTTCCATATTTAACCAAATGTTTTATTTCTTTGTTTTCGAACATCAAATGTTTATCATGAGGCACACAGTGTTCCTTTCGGTAAAAGAAGCGCATTGGACGCACCATGAATCGCAAGGCTTCGGCATCAGGTTCTTGCTAGACCACCATAAACGATGTCAGGTTGCTCCTGATCTCTGTTACCGCGAAAGGGCATATCGGCCCGGGGCGAACATCCCACAACAGCGTGATGGTAAGCCAGCCATTTAGGTGTATCTGCCAATGCCTGCTGAAGAAGCCATCATTTGGTATCTGGAAACGATGACATTCGCAGAATGGTAGGATGTATCTGTGTAATAAAATAACAGAAATGTGTCTCAAAAGCTGTTCTTTAGTCTAATTCATCAATTTAACCATTAATTCTGCACCGTGTGAAAACTAATGATGAACACAAACCAGAAACAATGGAAACACACAGAAAAGATTGTGGAAAGTTGGAGTCTACGATGTGCTTGAGAGCTTAGTGCAGTGGAGTATGTTTAGTTCGCACTGGGATGGGGATGCGGAAGGTGACAGAAGAATTAGAATAACACATAGACAGCATTCTCATGGAATACTAGCAACAAACTTGGCATTGGTAGAACATGGGGGAACCTAGATGTGGACTCCATGCATTTTGGTGCTGGACTGCCCATGTGCCCGGGACAAAGACAAATGCATACTGTTTGTGTTTGCGTGTCGTCACAATATGCCCCAACCCACAACCCATTATAATCTAATCTAGCAATAAATGACACCTTGACTCGTTTGTCTACAAACTCGTCTACAGTAAAAGTTACATTATATCTGATATTTCCATACTCTTGGCGTAACGCAGAGTGTCCACTCAGATCAACGGTTTTCATGAAATGATATTACATGTTCCTTTTTCCAGTTTTGAAATGGTGAACGTTATCATTGTTGCGGGTATTACAAACCTCCCGTCATTCATTCCAATGCAAATACTCCATTTCTTCCAAGGACGATCAACAATTGAACCTTTATAGGAGCACGCATGCTAAATTTCCTTTTGGTGAAGAAAAGCCACAAATCAAAAACATACTGTACAGGATGCGTCTGTGTGAAACAGCCACAAGCAACATCAAACGCAGTGACCTTCACTCCCATGAGAGCGATTAGCCCGGCCAACTAACGTGGAATTTGAAATATTTTTTTTTTAAAACAAATGAATTGTTTGCTGGCATCCACCAATGCCACGCTACCGTGAATAATATTTTACTCTTCTACATTGATAGTGATTTAGTTATTTTATGACAACAGTTTCAGTTAGGTTCCTCCCCATTGTCACGCCTGCGTGCACCCTGTTTTCACGGAGGAATGTTCTCTGCGGATAACGTGAGACACTGACAGGTCATAAATCCAACTGCCCTTCCATCTCCACTGAACTTCCCGTGCACTAACACATTTTGGAAGAGAGGCAGTGTATCCCGCCCCCTGCACCATTCTCATACTGGGAAAATGAAGTATATCTCCACCACTCCTGTACCTATCAGCAACAACCATGTTTTGTATAAGTGTATTAATGCTGTGCTAATGTGTCTACTTTGAACTCCATTTATGTCCTTCCTAATGCCTTCTTTTTCTTCTACCCCTCTGGTGACTCTCTTCTGGTGTCCTGTTCTCATTGAAATGAAGCTATTCATTTTTGCAAGTAGCAAGTATCAAGCTCTGACAAACTGTGCTCATGACAAGAATGCTACACCAAGGCCTGCTTCAACCTTGGTGCCCCATCCATCTCTGCTGACATACTCATCCCATCTCCAACCCTTCCCTGCCAGGCCGTGGTCCCCTGAACCCATGACCCCTATTCCGTTTGAATGCATCTGGTGACCAGACGCTAACCCCGCAAAACCTCAAATTCACTTACCATATACCTAATCTAGAGTGGTAATATATTCTGGTAACACTAACCCCTGTCCCCACTGTGTTTGAAATCATAAGACTCCAAAGGATGCAAATGAAAGATCAGCCCTTCTGATAAAGCATCCGAAAGCAACAACCCCTAACATATGCCCCAATAAAAAAATAGGTCGGAATGCACCTATTTCACATCAATAGCAGCCTTTCATGTTGTGTTTTGTTTACAGCCATTAGTTCTTGCTTGCCAAGTTTGTTATTTTGCATAGGTCTCATTCATGGGTGGGAATCATATTTGTTCTATTTATTTGGACATGTGCATGCTAAGGCAACTGCAGACCCCGCGGTTGCCTTCATGCTGATATCCATCAGACCCCCCCATGCCCTGATCAGTGAAGGACCCATAAGAGCTGGCTGAAAGTGGGAAGCAGGAATACACAGAGTTACACTGTATGGCATCCCCCAACAGGCACTTCTTGCAAAAAAGAATTGACAAAGAGGATGCATTTGAAAAAGGCAATTTGGACGCTTAATGCTTCTTAATAGTTTTAATAGCTTTGAAATTCAAGTTAAATAGATTTCAAGTGGTCATGTATGTTAGGCAGAATCCTGTGCAGTGCCCTTAGGAACCACTACACACAATTAAGACTACAGATGGCAATACAAGTTTTACCTTTGGTACAAGCCAGTACTACTGTGTCAGAGTGGTAGCAGTGGCAGAGCAGCCAGGCTTATCTCAAGAGTATATGAGCAGTAGCAGAGATTAGGTATAAAGGGACCACAATTACTGTGACTCAAGCAAACACTGACTCAAGGTTTCAGGTAGAAAAATATAAAGTACATTTATTTTTAAACCATTCGTTATGAACACAACAGTTCTATTAAACTTAAACACAATCCTTACGTTAAATATACTACAACTAACCAATTCACTTTGTACAGTATGTCTCAAGGTAAGTACCCTGTGTTTGAATGAACCAGTGTTATGAAAAAAACATGTTACCGTGGATACCATTGCGATCACTTTTTTGACTGTTCGGTCCACTAAATAAACGCGTATCCGTGGCACGAAATGCTACCGAGCACCTGAGATACCCAGAGGGAAATGGAGGCAAAAATCACAGGCAATATTTTGGTTAGGCAGACAGAATCGAGAAACACTCAGAGACAAGAGTTCAAAAGTCAAAGGGCCGGAGCCAGGGTCAAGTGACACCGGGGTCTGTTGCCCGAAGATCAGACAGTCAGATAGTTCACAATTCAACGTAGCCAAGGATAATTCAATATTGTCAATGTTTGGAAGCAAAAGTTATAAGAAGGAGGGAAGACAAGGGCAAGCCTTGGAAATGAAGAAAAGGGGTTCACCCAGTTTCCTCAAGCAGAACACTGCACCTTATTCCAATGGTGCAGCTGGTGCCCTGGCAGTTGTTCATGTTGGTTTCCCGCAGACCCACGATTCCTGGAGCTTCGTTGTGAAGGAGGACATCTGAAGGGGGTCTGCACCACACAGGGATGAAGCCGGCAGCAGCGACAACGAATAAAAGGTGCGCTCCTTAAAAACAGGAGAGGCTCTTCAAATGGCTATCCGGACCACTACAGCTGTGTGCAGTGATTTCGACCAAGGAAGAGGATCCTCTGGCTGTGGAAGATGAGCTGGTTATCCCCACCAGGCTCAAGGGAAGAAGAATCTGGACTGGATCTTCTCTTAGTCGTTGAAGGGTAGATAGCTCAGGACTGCAGCAGGGCTTCACGGGATGGGATAATTGCAGCAGCCATTGTTCTCTCCGCTTCTCTTCGGTTCCTTGTAGTTCCAGTGGCGACTCTCTGACTTCTAGCCCAAGAGACCTGCATTTTATGTGCAAAACCCCCATTCACACAGCCTGGCTGTCAATCACGCAGCAGGGGGCTTGTCCAGCCCGGACAACCACCTCAGCCAATCATGGCAAAGTGTGACTTGGGTTTTCTAGGATACCCTGTGCAGGGGGTGACTACACCCCTCCCTCACATTCAGCCCACCTAGACACCCAGGCGCCTGGTGGAGGGCTTCTGAGCAAAAGCCCGCCAAAACACGGTGAACAAAGAAGGCAAACCTAGTTTGCCGCGCAAAGTAAAACACAAGAAGGACTTTACCAAAAAGAAATGGCGAATAAACCCAACTGGAGCCAAAAGAAAGACGATTTGGTCCAGCGGGTTTATGTTCAAGGCTAATATAATAGCCAAGAACAATACCACGTTTATCTAATATAATCGCGGTCGGAAATTTAGGGTAAATACCACTGCCACCAGCCAAGTCTAAATGTTAAAAGAGCGAAACCATGCTCTAGGTGGTACAGATAAAAAGGGATATGAATTAACCCTTTCCAGTACTCCGTGGAAGATGGGGTGTACTGGATCTGTGGTAGATTGACGAAGTAAAGTTAATGGCAACTTTTCCCTTTTCTGGGGGACTGTAGTCAGCCTCAGAAATAGAGTCGGGGGAAGTCTCAAAGACAACCCTGTGCCACGGAATTGAAGGTGCTGGGTGACACACAGAAAGAAGGGGGCTACTGAAGTGGTGTACTTCAGAGTCCACAATCATAAAAACAGAGAAATACACATGGCAAAACATAGGTCAGAGTGGGGGAAAAGCTCACACTCTTACCAAGTGGAAACAAATAAACTCCAGAAGTCCAGCAAAGCTGCTGGTGGACTCACTATGTGAGGGAAATTAGCCATACATGAGAATTCTCCCTAACAATGTACAATGTACAAAAATTGTGTAATACACACACCGTTTGTATTCATTTAAAGCGGGAAGTAAACTGTTCAACGAGGTCCGCTTTTGGCGGACAGGGCACGTTTGCAATGGTTTGTGGCAATGTATGAGTCCTAGGAACAAAATCATGATTGATTCTATGAGTATGCATGTCCAACACAGTCTAAGTGAGATCTTTCACAAATTTGAATTCCATTTCCTGGTATATTGGCTTGACCACCCATTTTTTGCTTCTTTTTGCAAAGGCAATTGTGTAACGAAGCATCCCAAAGTTTCTTGCAGTTCTCGATTGTTGTCTCCCTATTTTCTCATCATGCGCTAATACCGCAAGTAATGTTCGATATTGCATACCGTCTATGCCAAAATGTAACCTCTTGGGCCTGTACGTTAGGCACATATTGTGGAACACCTCCAAAGCTCCGGTGTGACAGAATTCTGTGAGTCCCTTCAGGTCTCTTGAAAGAGTTCTATCAAACACGTTCTTCTCAAGAGCTTTGTGTGGAGGCGAAGATGGAACCAACCACGTCTTCTTGCGTTCCTGTTCTTCTGATAAAGGTCCACATTGGTGAAAATGTAGGTGTTCTGTCCATGAGTGAACATTTAAACAGTGGTGTATCATGAGCGCCATTTTTCAAGTAGAATTTCAACAGACCCATCACAAGTTTTGGATCTCTACCAAAGGTGGTTGCTGAAAGACTGGCACCACTGTAAAATATGTTCAGACCCCCTTTTTTACCTGCAGCTGTGATTTTTTTATTGATTGATTTGGCAACATGCCATACATCAAATTGATGGCGAATGTTTGTAAACTGCTCTCACGTGGCCTTGGCTATTGAAACATGTCTGTCAGTGCTACGGAGTCTATTTGCATTCCCCTCAATTGAAGATGTTCGACTGATTTTATGAAACCATGTTTCTCCATGGCCACTGAGGATTTACATTCAGACACCTGCACGACCTCCGAACTCACACCTTTTTTAGTTTCCATGACCTGAAAGTGGTATGTGCAGTACTTTGCAGAAAATCCAGGGCTGTCACACTGACCATCGCCAGCTAGCCTGAACCGTTTCCCAGAGAATGTCCTTTCGATTGACATTTGTTCAATTTTCCAGGCTTGACTAATAGCAGGGAATAAAAATTATTTTTGATATTTTTAGTACTGCGTTTTAGCAAGGAACTGGAGTCCAACAAATTGACACAAACTGGACAACTTACTAAAAGTAGAGCCACTGAAAAGTAAAGCTGCTGCACACAGTAGATTTCCAGCTGGCACTTTGCCCAGCATCGGCTGAGCAGACCATGAAAATGTAACATGGAGCTGGGCACAGGTGGATCGGATTTTCAGGTTAGTGCCTTGTGATACGAGTCACATTCAGCAATGGCTCCCCGAATACTTTCCCCCTCACTGGATGGACACATTTCAGCATCAGTATGATCTCTACCAGGCAGCTGGCGAATACGATGTACTTGTGCTACTTTATTAGACTATCTCCTGCATGAATGTGGTTTGTGACTCAACTGTGGTGGACATATCGGCCAAACTAGACGCACTGAAGTCGGGATCTTTGGCAAGTTCCTCGATCAATTGCATTGAGGCTTGAGTCTCTGTTATTTCAGCTTGTGTTATTTGCACATGAATTGGAGAAACCATCAATGTCGATTGTTTATTGGGTGGTCCTTTTATTGCGGGTGTAGAGTGTGTGAAGTGGTCAGTGAATAATTCAAAAGCATCTTCCTTGTATTCATCTTCATCTTCATCTTGTCGAGTTCTCACATTGTAGCATTGGTCCAACAAGACTTTGCTTGCTTCGCCGATCACATTCAATTCATTTTCTGGCCATTGGACATAAGCATCTCGAGTCTGCTTATTGACTGGACCACGCTGCGCCTCAAATAATAGTTGCTCCATGGTGAAATCTGTTTGGCAAGCAGCATCTTTGGTTTCATTTGTTGTCTGTGTCTTTATTCTTCTTTTCCTTCTGGGCCTCTAGGAGATGGGTTCTAAAAACATGTTCAATGTAAATCCAACATACAGTATATAGCATATATATATATAAAAAATCATGTTATGAAGACAACACAAGCCCAAAACTCTTTTAGTAAACGAAATGGTTTGTTAGTTACCCTTGTTTTCTTGATTTTTTGTGGAACCGTGTCCTTCACTGTAACAACCGCACCAGCAAGCTGGTCCACCACCTCTGATCCATGTGTCTCCTCTTCTAATTCCCGACCTTGTATACATTCCATGAATAGAATATTCATTAAAAAACAAAAGTCAATGATGTTTGAAATCAAAGTCTTTTATTGTACACATCGCTTACATACATACCCTTGTAAACAGTGTACATCATTTAGTCAAAATAGACATTTTGAATTTCACCTGATTGATGGCAAGTGCACTCGGACAGAGATCACCGTGCAAAACCTAATGATTGTGATGTTGCACTCAAGCATTTTGCAATGTATTCTGCATTAGGGTAGAAATTGTAACGTTAGAACTGAAATGATAAAAGTTTGAAACACTGCACGTTTATATGAATGTCACTGTTTAATAATATTTGATATAGGATTTACTTTCTTTCATTCAAGGGAACTGTCAGTATGCATACCTCATACTCTGGACCAGCCCCAAAGGATGATGTAATTGTAGTCGAAGTACCAGCATCCCCCTGTAACACAGTACTTGTTTTAGTATGGACTAAAACCGTGCAATTGTACAGAGACAATAGGATGCAGACAATTGGACATATAAAGAGAAAACCATAAATGAAATATTATGTAAACAAACATCTGGATACATAAATTATTTAATTCTATTAACAATTCCAAGCATAATGCATTCTCGTAATTGAAAAGCGAAATAAAACTACCTGATAGGCGCTCAAAGTTGTTGACTCCGGAAAAGAAATGGATGCAGAATCTTGCTCCTACATTTTCAATGCATTTTCACAAAGTGGTGAAAGGGAAAATTAGATTTGCATTATATATATGGGAAGATCCAACTCTCAATAATATGAACTTCTGCAAGTCTGTATGGCTCACCATTGGTATACTGGACGTGTTGGTGATGTCGTCACTAGCGAGGGTCTGTGCTTCCGTCAGTAGGCTCTCCTAAAAGAATTGACATGTGAAGCAACCGATTGCAAAAAGATTATGCTTATTTTGAAGGGCGCTATGGCATAGTTTTGTATGGTCATAATTACTTTCTTTGGTGCTCCTTAAACCAGGGACAGATGTCTAGCAATATGTGGTACAGTTGTAAAGTAATACAATCTGGTAAATATGCAAAGTTTAGTAAAAAACATTTACACCGAAACCACCAATCCGTTCATGTAGTTCCCTGTTCAGAACCCCCAAGGCCTACATCTAATTCATCATCCGGGTCTCACCTGAGGCAGTGTGTGCACGAATAGAGTTGGAATTGCATTTGGAAGCAATTTACGCAACGTTCTGAGTCGATGCTTTTTTGTGTACTGCGATTGGTCCTACATATCCGGGGTAAAGTGCAGGCTGCAGATGTGGAATCGATTGGACCTCAAGTCTCCCAAGACATCCTGGGCTCTACATTCAAGCTCGTCAACCAAAAATCCACAATGTCAAACCCATTCTCTTATTAAATCGATATCCGTCCGGACTGTATGCATTATTGTGCCCTTACTTTGTCATGGCTCTTAGAACGGCAACCGAAAACCATACAAACAGACATTCTTGAAAAACCTGTATTAAAAAAGTACACATAATTAGAAAATAATTCTACGGAATGCGTGAGATTGATGGAATTATATCAAAGTTTTCTATGCAAAGTTTGTTTTGGTCAAAGAAGCAAAACATGTGTACCATAATACACACTGGGATAAATTGACACTGATGAAATTTGCTATATATCGAGATTAGACCACTTTAAACAGTAGACAATGGTAAAGTCAATGAGATGAATGAACATTACACTACTGGGTACATTAGTTCAAAATAAATAGAAATTTTTAGATCAGAAAGAGCTGATTAGGTGACCTGCCCCTACATTGACCAACAAACAATTAGATTCAGCAAGCAGGGTAGTTAGTTCTAGGGGAACAGGTAGCGCGACCAAGAGTTGACTTCCAGTGCTCACAGATGTTCACAGGTAGCACGATCACGAGTTGACTGGCAGTGCTCACAGATGTTCTCTGGATAAATATCAAGGGGTTTATAAAGAATTAGAAAAGTGGGTGTGTATGTGAATGAGTGACATGTTTCTGGTGTGGTCTGCTTCAGGGGTGCCTGCCTGGCGACACTGGGTCTGGGAAGGCCATGTGTACAATGGCCCCTGTGGGGAAGATACCTTTGAAGTGTACATGGTGTTTGACACCGTGGCTGTTCCCACCCTGCCAGGACAAGTGAGCGTGTCCTTGATTCACTGAAAAATTGAAACAACTATTCATAAAAATTCAATTGTATTTTATTTTGTTGCGGATGTTGATGGCACAAATATACTACACATTTTATACTTCTGGTTGCAGAACAGTGTGGGAAAATCCCCTGTACTGACCGCTGTCACTGGGAATTTGGCTCAAATGGCACCAATGACACAGGTGGGTATTACTCATCGAACACAGTATCCAAGCCTCCCATTAAGCCACCATGTAAACACACAATAGGCCACCAGCCTGTACCACCCATGGAAGAGAAACAGACAAAACTGTATTTAAATGAACATGATAAGTGTATAAACCTTAGTTGAAAATGCAATCGGTATCCTATGGCATAGTTGCCAGTACAAATGTTACTTCATCGATCAATCAACTTGGGCTGTAAAGTGTAGACACATTACGAAAGCATTCTGTAACATTTGGGGCACAGAGAAATATTGTTTCTTGGTTGTACGTGAAAGACACATAAGATGACCACTATGATTTCCCCAAATCGCGAGTGATGAATAGAATTGCAAGACTACATTAATTTGGCAGTGATAGATCAAAGTTACAACAATATAGGAGACAAACATGAACTGTTAGTGGCCTGAGTGACATCACATCTAGAGTACACTTACTCGTTACTTGGATTGCAAGGGTGAACTGTTGCGCAAAGTTCGTGCATAAGCACCATTATAATCCTCAACACGGAACGTGTGAGGCAGGCTGCCCTGAAGTTATGCCGCTCGGTAACGTATAGCGGTGCTGTCATCTTCCGATATGTAGGCCAAGCACCCAGAGTTTTCTCTGCAGCAGCAGTTCTCCTTGGTTAGCATGACCTCATACCGATTGCAGGTACACCAGGTGGAAACGTCTCTTCCATGCGACTAGGCTCAGGCTCTTTATCCCGTGATTCGTCCTGCCAACTGTCGTCCGAAGCCCCATTGTTTCTGCATCTTTTTCTTTCAACTAATTCCGCCTCAGAATACTCCGGCTTGTGCTGGTCGGGCTGTATTGTTGCCATTATACGACAAAATGAAAATCTATAGTAATGCTAGTACTAGTATCTGTTCGCACAGGCTACAAACAACAAATATAGCTGAACGGAGCAGAAACGAGTTACAGGATAAACAAAAAAAGACAGTGAAACGATTGAAAAAAGCAACTCTGATGTTGTCTGATGAGAAGTGGTCTGTTTGTACTTATTGAGGAAAGAGGGCCCTGACATTTCCATGGAGACATGTCATTAGCTGGCGCACAGAGAACGTCGACACGAGACGTGCATTCGCGTTGTGAAATGGGCCGTACACTTCTATTGATGTCAGCTTTAGGGGCGGGGATATGATTTAGTGCCACAAGGGCAGTTCAACTTGATAAGATTTGCCCAAGATGGCCGCGCCCAGCTGCTTGATTTCACATCTGTAAAAGTGAGGAAAACTAAGGTAAGGTGCATAGGAAATGTTTTTACGATCGGTCACAGTTTGCCTAAAACCACATGTCCGAATGCTCGGGACAATAATATTTTTAAGCGCACTATTCATTTAAGTTTGATAAACATGTTGCTCGCTTAAGCTCTAGCTGAACCTATACAAGCCATCTGCTATGGCCGATTAGACCGTATCTCTCAGAAGCAAACCAAGCCTTGATAGCCACCGCGACTATCAACTGGAAGCTGGATTATTCTAATGGATTATTTTCAGGTACCACAACTACACATATAAAGAAACGGCAAACTGTCCAAAATGGAGCAGTTAGGGCTGTCTGGGGGATATGGCGCAGAGACCATGTGTCCAATGCTCAGAGAAAGCTGCATTGGCTCCTTGTGTCTCAAAGGATCTTGTTTAAGGCATGCGGCCTGGTCTATAACTGCATTGCTTGTACTGCACCTCTGTATCTACAAGATCGCATTAAGAGAATGCCCCACGAACGAACCCTTCTTTCTAATGAAAAGGACCTTCTGCGACAACCACGCTTTAGATTAAAAACATGCGGGGACCTCTACCTCAATGCATGGGGTCCAAAGGTCTGGAATGACCTCCCTTTCTCTCTCAGGCAATTGCAGTCATATGCTCAATTTAGAAAGTCAATTAAAACCAGTCTGTTTGACGGTGGAGGTGTTTAGATCTACCTCTTTTGACCTACCCACTGGAAGCATGGATTTTACAGCATCTTGATCTGCGCTAATAGTATATGCTAATTGTTTATCTGTTCTGTCTTGTCTCTCAGAGATCTGAGGCCTGCGGGCGAGCTAGCGCATTACCACAATGAAATAGAATAGAATAGAATGGGGTGCGGCCGCATAACAGGCAGGTACATCTGAATCGCTAACAATGCAGCAATACTGTGCTTTTAAAATAAAGGTTACGCTTATGTGGACCGCTCCCATACTCGCTCCATTCCATCAGGGAGATGCTTATCCAGTACAGTCAGGACTCGAGTCCTAAATAAAAAAAAGTGGGGGGACGGTGACGCACACAACAGGAAGAGACGTCATACAAAGCACACATGGGCGACGTCGAATAGGGTTCCAATGCGTAATTCATCTGGTTTTGCGCTAAGAGTGTTGCCTTTCAACAGCGTGACACCTGCTCGAGTCCCGGCCACATCACTGAACACTGTGTGGATAGAAAATGCGTATTTCTTTTTAATTCTGTAAAAACACAGGGGGACAGCATCTGCCCTCGACTTGAGCTCTGTTTATTTCTTTGCATTATGGGACTTGCAGTCCGGGATTTATAATGGAGAAGCAGGACTACACGCCCCAGAATGTAAAGAAAACTTCACCACTGAACAAGCATCTTCCACATTGAATGAGGTATGTTGGTGTCTCTGCCAGCGCGCCCACCGCACCGTTATATGGAGGTGGGTGGGCGAGTGGCTGGCTTCACATCCATCAAGCACTTACCTGAAGACTCAGGCCCCTATTCCCATCCAGGTGTTAAGTACCGAAAAGGACGTTAAAAGGCTTAACAAACTTTTTGGTACTTAAGACCTCTTCTGAAGGTGGCGCATTTTTCCGAAGTCGGAAGGAATGCGCCACTTTCAAAATACATGTGGCGGTGCTAGGATGGTTTGGAAACCAACCTAGCAACCGCCACATGCGTAATCTTGCTTTTTAGAAGGGTAGTCTTGTGGCACTCCTCCAGTTTAATATGTGCGCAAAAATAGTACAAATATACGGTACCCTTTTGGTGGCGTTAGACTGGAGTTGTGCCAGAAGAAGCCTTGGTTGGTGGAAATGAAAGTGTCCAAATACTCCCGCGTGTTGCATATGAACACTTTCATGTGCACCAAAGCAAGCAGCTTCCACCTTGCATCCTGCAACGTTGAAGCTGCTCACTTTGGTGTATAGGAACGTGTTCATACACACCTGTGTTCTCGGCAGCATTTTTTTAAAATAACGAATATGTTGTTATTTTATAAAAATGCTGCTGAGATTTCAGGATTGCGCCCGTTAGGAAAAATACAGGCGCAATCCTGTATTGCACACTGTCGCGCACTATGAGGACGCTAAGGCCCACTTGAGAATACTGGTGGAGCCTGGGCGTCCTCGTTTGGTGCAGTGAATCGTGCTGTTTAGCACCTTCACTGCGCCAAGTTCTGAATAGGGGCCTTGGTGAACTATCCGTCTTCTAAGTTCATATTTGATTGCAAAGACCTTCAGGGGGGTCAGTAGGTGCGTTACAGAGGGCGAGTAGGCGAGAGGGAGTGCGAAGGACAGAAATCATTGAGAGAGATCAAAGAGAGAGGGGAGGGAGATGAGCGAAGAGAGTGTGAGGAGAGTAAGGGTTAGAAATATAGTGGAGGAAGAGAGAGCAGAGGATGGATTCAGAGAAAGAGGGGAGGGAGACCGACAAGGATATAAGCAGAGAACACGTTCCCATAACATTCCTGCAAGAATAAAGCATCAACACAGAGGACTAATGTCAAGGTGTGAAGTGGTCCTCAGCCAATCCCTAAACAGGCTAAGGAAGGTTTATCTTAGAGTGACTGCAATTGCAGGCAAAGGTCATATTCGCCCAATATTGAACCAGCGACTGCGCAGTGCTTGAGAAGTGCTGCAAAGTCTGTGGAGAAGCTGAGGGCAGGAAAGTGCGAAGAGTCTGTGACACCAACTGATAGAAGAAAGGTCGGTAAGGTGGCTCCGCGGGTTGAACGCTTGTTGCTGTGATCTGTGTTTGATCTGCAGATTTGAATCCCGGCAAGGCCAACTCAGTCTTTCATCCTTCCGAGGTCAATAAATGCGTACCAAATGAGTACCAATTTCGAATGAGTAATACTAGTAATGTTTGTAAAGACGTCCTATGTAAAGCGCTTTAGATTAAATCGCTATGTAAAAAACAAATTATTAGTAGCTGGGACCCTGCTTACATCTGAATGGGTTGCAAGCCTGGCATGGCAAGGTCACTTCCAGAAGAGTGTTCATAGGCTAGTTGCTGCCTTAATATGTCAATGCATTACATGCTAGTGATTTGCTCACATGCCCTAATGCTGATATTACATGCTAGTGATTTGCTCACATGCCCTAATGCTGATATTACATGCTAGTGATTTGCTCAATGCACTAATGCTGATATTACATGCTATTGATTTGCTCACATGCCCTAATGCTGATATTACATGCTAGTGATTTGCTCACATGCCCTAATGCTGATATTACATGATAGTGATTTGCTCACATGCCCTAATGCTGATATTACATGCTATTGATTTGCTCACATGCCCATAGTGATTTGCTCACATGCTAGTGATTTGCTCACATGCCCTAATGCTGATATTACATGCTATTGATTTGCTCACATGCCCTAATGCTGATATTACATGCAATTGATTTGCTCACATGCCCTAATGCTGATATTACATGCTAGTGATTTGCTCACATGCCCTAATGCTGATATTACATGCTAGTGATTTGCTCACATGCCCTAATGCTGATATTACATGCTAGTGATTTGCTCACATGCCCTAATGCTGATATTACATGCTAGTGATTTGCTCACATGCCCTAATGCTGATATTACATGCTAGTGATTTGCTCACCTGCTAGTGATTTGCTCACATGCCCTAATGCTGATATTACATGCTAGTGATTTGCTCACATGCCCTAATGCTGATATTACATGCTAGTGATTTGCTCACATGCCCTAATGCTGATATTACATGCTAGTGATTTGCTCACATGCCCTAATGCTGATATTACATGCTAGTGATTTGCTCACATGCCTTAGTGATTTGCTCACATGCCCTAATGCTGATATTACATGCTATTGATTTGCTCACATGCCCCTAGTGATTTGCTCACATGCTAGTGATTTGCTCACATGCCCTAATGCTGATATTACATGCTAGTGATTTGCTCACATGCCCTAATGCTGATATTACATGCTAGTGATTTGCTCACATGCCCTAGTGCTGATATTATGTGCTAAGTGCATTCCCACATGCCAGGCGCTGGCATCTTATGCCAGGCGAAGCCTCGTATGCCTGGTGTCATCACATGTAAAGTACAGCCACACAAGTCCAGGTGCTGTGATCATGTGACTTATGTGTCTTTATGAAAGTGAACTCGTCATATGCCTGATATATTATAGTCCCACAGGACCAGGTGATGCCATCATGTCAGAGTCAGCCTGTAATGACAGACACAGTGGTGCAATGTTAGGTCCAGTCTCACAGCCCAGGTGCTGCAATAATGAGTGAAGTGCAGCCTCACATGACAGGCGTGCTCAGGACTCAGGCTTCTATAAGGCAAATCCAGGCACCCGACTAGGGTGCAAGTGGCATAGGAGCACTGTGGACTTAAAAGCATCAAATGTGGTGCCATTGCCAGGAAGCGGGGTGGGGGGGAGGGGCAGCAAAGTAGCCCTGGACCACCATGGAATCTTGCAGCTGCCTTGGGTACAGTCCTCACATGAAAGGAAGAGTCTCACACGCCCAGGTGCTGCAGCCTCAATGGTGGTCGCGTTCATTACACGTAAGGTACATCCGCACTGAGCTGCCATGCTATGCCAAGTTCCTCCCTAATGCTGAAATCAGTGAAGGAATGTCCAAACTCTGGGAACTGCCGTGTGTGCTGGGTGTGATGTGCCCACTGCCGTGTGTGCTGGGTGTGATGTGCCCATACTCTGGGAACTGCCGTGTGTGCTGGGTGTGATGTGCCCATACTCTGGGAACTGCCGTGTGTGCTGGGTGTGATGTGTCCAAACTCTGGGAACTGCCGTGTGTGCTGGGTGTGATGTGTCCATACTCTGGGAACTGCCGTGTGTGCTGGGTGTGATGTGCCCAAAATCTGGGAACTGCCGTGTGTGCTGGGTGTGATGTGCCCATGCTCTGGGAACTGCCGAGTGTGCTGGGTGTGATACGGGCCTCGATGAGCGCCGTGAGGAAATACTGGAGGCACACGTTGTCGCCTCACTGCAAGTCACGAAGAGCTTCCTGGGCGCTTGCCCTAATTTGCTCCCTTTCCGTGTACACACGTCATGGCGCTTCTCGCCATGACGCTCCCCTGTGGTTACATGACAACATCACATCCCTCCCCAAATTGGATGAAAGAAAACAAAAAAAAAACCAGAAGAACCAACACCCCTGCTGCCGGATTTCTACAGTCACTTAATGTTCCCAGAGCGTTGGTAAATTCCATGTATAGCAAACCCTCGCAACCTAGTGGAAGGCTGCGGCTCACTCCAGCGGGAGGACCGAGGCTGAGCCTGGTGGAAGGCTGTGGCTCACTCCGGAGGGAGGACCGAGGCTGAGTCTGGTGGAAGGCTGTGGCTCACTCCAGAGGGAGGACCAAGGCTGAGCCTGGTGGAAGGCTGCGGCTCACTCCGGAGGGAGGACCGAGGCTGAGTCTGGTGGAAGGCTGTGGCTCACTCCAGAGGGAGGACCAAGGCTGAGTCTGGTGGAAGGCTGTGGCTCACTCCAGAGGGAGGACCAAGGCTGAGCCTGGTGGAAGGCTGCGGCTCACTCCGGCGGGAGGCCCGAGGCTGAGCCTGGTGGAAGGCTGTGGCAAACTGCAGCGGGAGGACCGAGGCTGAGCCTGGTGGAAGGCTGCTGCTCACTCCAGCGGGAGGACCGAGGCAGCGGGAGGACCGAGGCTAAGCCTGGTGGAAGGCTGCGGCTCACTCCAGCGGGAGGTCCGAGGCTGAGCCTGGTGGAAGGCTGCGGCTCATTCCGGAGGGAGGACCGAGGTTGAGCCTGGTGGAAGGCTGCGGCTCACTCCAGCGGGAGGATCGAGGCTGAGCCTGATGGAAGGCTGTGGCTCACTCCGGCTCACTCCGGCGGGAGGACCAAGGTTGAGCCTGGTGGAAGGCTGTGGCTCACTCCGGAGGGAGGACCGAGGTTGAGCCTGTTGGAAGGCTGCGGCTCACTCCGGAGTCAGGACCGAGGCTGAGTCTGGTGGAAGGCTGCGGTTCATTCCGGAGGGAGGACCGAGGTTGAGCCTGGTGGAAGGCTGCGGCTCACTCCAGCGGGAGGATCGAGGCTGAGCCTGATGGAAGGCTGTGGCTCACTCCGGCTCACTCCGGCGGGAGGACCAAGGTTGAGCCTGGTGGAAGGCTGTGGCTTACTCCGGAGGGAGGACCGAGGTTGAGCCTGTTGGAAGGCTGCGGCTCACTCCGGAGTGAGGACCGAGGCTGAGCCTGGTGGAAGGCTGCGGTTCATTCCGGAGGGAGGACCGAGGTTGAGCCTGGTGGAAGGCTGCGTCTCACTCCGGAGGGAGTACCGAGGCTGAGTGTTGTGGAAGGCTGCGGTTCACTTGGGAGGGAGGACCGAGGCTGAGTCTGGTGGAAGGCTGCGGCTCACTCTGGCGGGAGGACCGAGGCTGAGCCTGGTGGAAGGCTGCGGCTCACTCCGGAGGGAGGATCGAGGTTGAGCCTGGTGGAAGGCTGCGGCTCACTCCAGCGGGAGGACCGAGGCTGAGCCTGTTGGAAGGCTGCAGCTCACTCCGGCTCACTCCAGTGGGAGGACCGAGGCTGAGCCTGGTGGAAGGCTGCAGCTCACTCGGGAGGGAGGACCGAGGCTGAGTCTGGTGGAAGGCTGCGGCTCACTCCGGAGGGAGTACGGCGGCTGAGTGTTGTGGAAGGCTGCGGTTCACTTGGGAGGGAGGACCGAGGCTGAGTCTGGTGGAAGGCTGCGGCTCACTCCGGCGGGAAGACCGAGGCTGAGCCTGGTGGAAGGCTGCGGCTCACTCCGGAGGGAGGATCGAGGTTGAGCCTGGTGGAAGGCTGCGGCTCACTCCAGCGGGAGGACCGAGGCTGAGCCTGTTGGAAGGCTGTGGCTCACTCCGGCTCACTCCAGTGGGAGGACCGAGACTGAGCCTGGTGGAAGGCTGCAGCTCACTCGGGAGGGAGGACCGAGGCTGAGTCTGGTGGAAGGCTGCGGCTCACTCCGGAGGGAGGACCAATGTTGAGCCTGGTGGAAGGCTGCGGCTCACTCGGGAGGGAGGACCGAGGCTGAGCCTGGTGGAAGGCTGCGGCTCACTCGGGAGAGAGGACCGAGGCTGAGCCTGGTGGAAGGCTGCGGCTCACTCGGGAGGGAGGACCGAGGCTGAGCCTGGTGGAAGGATGCGGCTCACTCGGGAGGGAGGACCGAGGCTGAGCCTGGTGGAAGGCTGCGGCTCACTCCGGAGGGAGGATCGAGGTTGAGCCTGGTGGAAGGCTGCGGCTCACTCGGGGGGAGGACTGAGGCTGAGCCTGGTGGAAGGCTGCGGCTCACTCGGGAGAGAGGACCGAGGCTGAGCCTGGTGGAAGGCTGCGGCTCACTCGGGAGGGAGGACCAAGGCTGAGCCTGGTGGAAGGCTGCGGCTCACTCGGGAGGACCGAGGCTGACCGACTTGGCACGGAGTCGCTGTCATTTTGGGTATTCTTCGCTCACTGTGAAGGTGGTTTCATGGGCGTGTCTCTGAATCCTCGGAGTGTGTTGCTTCCCCCTCCTGGAGTGGCTCGTTCTCTGTGGGGGCGTCTTCGCTGTTCTCAGGGACCTCATCCTGCGTCACTCTCCACATTAGAAGCAGCACTTTCCGAGAGGAATTCAGGGTCACTGTCTCCCTCCCCCACGATGCAGTCACCATGCCTTGCTCCTTCCCCATGATTGTCCAAGTTTGAGACTCATAGGACAGAGCCATTATCCTCAGGGGCGACACTGTTTTTGCCCAGGGCCCTGTTCTCCACTTGATGTCTGCTCAGGGTGGCATGCCGTCTCTGACTTTCTTGTTATATGACTAGCAGTTGAAGCTTATAGGAACTGTGGATCTCTGCGCTAGGTTGTTTGTTCGTGTTGTTGCTTGGTTTGTGGTGAACTGGTTATCTCCTACTGCCCGTATGTGGGTTTCCAAATGGACAGAGCTCCTGCGGTGCAAATTCTGAGTATATTTATTTAGCCTGGGATTGGAACTACAGCAGATCACCGAGAGACCATCAGACCATCAGAGGACACAGAACCCAACTGGGATTGGATGCTATCAAGCCGACCACCTACCAACACCCAATCAGAGACCCACACGGGACATCAGAATACAATCAACTGCCTTGAGAAAAACCATCGGTTGAAACACATTTCGGCACTCAAAAATCCTAAGCATGTAGCTTCATGATTGGTATTTACAACAATGTACACACTAGGATGTATGTCATATGAGTGACAACCAATGTCAAACAATGAACATGTGTGAACAACGGACAAAATAAAATTCAATACTTTCTCAAAAACCTAAAAGGTGTACGATATTATTGAAGAAAAACCGAACGTACTGTCAATTGACTTTCTTGTTAGTTTTGTGCCTGTCGTACTTGTTCTACCCACTCATTGTTCATCGTTGGGGGCATCCAGGTCTGATGAAGGGGGAGTCCAACCTCTATGGGGACCCCAAACATTACGGCGGCCAGGCTCACTTACGTTGACGAGTGGCAGTTTGCAGGTATGAGCGAAGTCTTCATTGGTCTTTGGCTATGATAATGACTTTATTGATTGATGCCATAAATCTCTCGGCGTCTCAGTTGGCCTGCAGCCAGTATGGGGTTATTCAGTGATGGCTGATGTTCAAGTTATCAAGGAACCCTTGCAGTTCTTGTCCATGGAAAGGTGGCCCATTGTCACTCTTGATCTTGCTCGGAATTCCATGCACGGCAAAAAAAAAATTCTAGTGCGGTAATTACTGACACTGCATCCATAGACCGCACTAGTTCCACCTCCCATTTCCTGGTGAACTCATCTACAGCCCCCAAGAGATGTGCCTCATTGGCTATTATACAAAAATCGATGTTGACAGTGTTCCACCATTGCTGACTGTGGGGTGGGCTGGCAGTGGGTCCGCGAGGCATGCCCCACCCAGGTCTAGCACTTTCCGTTGGATGTGGGGCATCCATACACAGGATTTTAAGAATGCTTGCGTCGTGACAACCCCTTGATGCCCCTCATGTGCTAGTTGTAGCGCTCTTTATTCTGGGCATGTTTGGATCACGATTCTGTGTCTTTTCAGCATTAACCCTTTAGGGGAGAGGGACAACTCGTGGCAGATGCTGAACAGGCTCTGCAGCATTGTGTGATGCGATATCGACGCCAGGAACTTTCTCCATTCGCCGGTTAGGATGGCTTCCTTGGCGATCTGCAGGCATGTGTCCTTCTCTGTCTATGATGTCTTGCAGTGTCTTCAGCCGCACACATGCGACGATGTGGCAGATGTGTTTGTTGGTTTCTTGTGCTGCTTTGCACCCCCCCGGTGTTGCCGGTCGGGGGTGTTGGGACGGGAAGTCGGCTGGTTATCTGCTCCAGCTCTGTACGTAGCTTCTGCATTGTATGGCTGCAATTGCAGCATCCACCGTTCAGTCTGCTCTGGGGAATATGGCACTGACCTTTTGAAAATTGGTATGAGCGGCTTGTGGTCAGTGAGCACTTTGATTGGGTGTCCTATGTTGTAGACATGGTTGTTGACACCCCCAGGGGATGGCCATGGCCGCTTTCTCAATGTGGGCATAGTTCTGTTCTGTTGGCATCAATGCTCTGCTGGCAAATGCAATTGGACAGACTGTCCAGTCAGGATTGATCTGGGTTAGGACTGCATCTAGTCCCACTGGGCTGGCATCCACGAGTAGTTCAGTGCTCCTGGTGGTGTCAAAGAACGCAAGGATAGCGCTCCCTAGTAGGGAGTCTTTTATTTGCTGGAAGGATGCCTCTTGTTGATCACCCCATTACCCAGGTAGTATTTTTCTTTGCAAGTTCCCTTATTGGTGCTGCCACCATTGCTAGTTCGGGAATGAACCTTCCACAATATGTGGCCATCTCTAGAAAACGTTGTACTTCTCTCACAGGGGTCGGTGATTTGAAATTCTTCACATCCACGACCTTTGTTGGGTTCAGGGACACTCCTTTCTCGTTAAACATGTACCCATGTGCTGAACTCACTCTTCCTAGCGTGGAGCGTGAGCCCTAAATATTTGATGTGCTGCAGTCATTCCACCAATCAGGGTTTTGTTGTGATCTTCGGTCCTCCCATATACAAGGATGTCATCACAGACGTTGGTCACGCCAGGTAGACCTTGAAGCACCTTTATCATTTCATTTTGGAACACCTCGGTGGTGGATGATATTCCAACATTCAGTCACTGATACCTCCGCAGGTCTAGGCGCAACCAAAATGTGATATTTCTTGAGTCTTTTGCAAGTTTTATCTGATGGCAACCAGATTGCAGATCCAGTTTGCTAAAGAACTTAGCTCCCGTCAGGGCAACAATACGTTTGTCATTTATATAGGTTATGTGTCATTCCCTGCCAATTGCCGCGTTGGGTAGCCGCATGTTGATGCACATGTGGACTGCATGTGGTTTTTTGGGTTTGGCTGGCACTATCATGGTGACACCGATGGGACGGGGCCTGTCGTTTATTTGATAATTTAGAGATCCTCCAGTTTCTTTGATTCTGCCTCTACAGCTTCTCTCATGTGGAACGGGACTCTCCTGTGCCTCACCGCTCGAGGTTCCACTGTTGGGTCGGTATGTAATTTGATGGTGCTGTTCTTGTGGCACCCGATGCCTTGGAATAGTTTGCAGTGTTTCTCCATCAGATGGTCTATTTCTGGGTACGTCTTCTGAACGCAAAGTGAATCAGCTTCAGGCCCTCAGCTGTTTGGCAGCTGAGGAGCATTTCAATGCCTGCATCTACTACGTAGATTCATGTGTTGCACTTCTCCCTATTGCACATGAGCTCACGTTTGAATGAGCCCTTCACAGGTAACAGCTTCTTGCATCCGTATGCATACAACTGCACCAACTTCTGCTGCAGCTTTGGGTGAGGGGACAGTCTCTTGTAGCATGTTACTGACATGACATTCACAGTGGCACCAGTATCGATCATCATCTTTGTCGGGGGGGGTGCCATCTGCTAAAATCATGCATGTTGGCTGTGAATGTTTCCCAGACTTATCGTTCCAATGCCGGGGCTTGATGGCTGATATGAGGTGTACTCTCATGCTTCTTGTTTTCCGACGACCTGATGACTGTTCTGGGGACGAGTCATTTTGTAACTGCTCGTCATCATCGCTGTTGCTCTCGTCAGGTCTGCTCCCTGTCACTACCACCCTTCCTCTCCCTCTGTCCCATCTTTGGTATGATTTTGCAGGGTTCTTGTCAGGGTGCGCATTACTGTCTTTGGTGTCTCGATAATTGTTGGTTTTCCTTCTTTCCTGCTGTTGTGACGCCGCTGTCGCAAACGTCATCCGAGACTCCTCGACCACTGCTTCAGACCCGCTAACCAGCACTGTGAGACAATTCCTTACCCTGAGCTGCCATGTAGGCCAGGCTGCAGCCATTTGTCCAGCCTCGTTCACCGAACTGCCTGCCGCCTGGTTCCCACAGCTGTCTCCTGTCTTGAACTCCATCACAGAAGCTGCAAAGCGCCCTGAAACCCACGCAACCTTGTCAAGCACCAAGAATTTCTACAAGCACAAGGTGCATTGTGTTTCTGTCCCCCTGGTCCTTCCCCGAAGACCCGTAGTGACATTTTATGACCCATTGTTTCCTTTGTGTTGAAACCAAGTACCCTTGAAGAACTATTGCAAATAATTACTTTGCCAACCACCCTCCTGTCAGTATCCAGAGTGCACTCCTTTTCCTTCTTTGAAACTGTCCTCCGCATTCCTTTAAAGGGTGGGTTGTATTTTGTAGTGTCCAAGAACTGTCTGTTGTGATAATAACAAAGTTGATATTTGCACCCAACCTTGACTGGACAGTCCCTTTTATCATTGGGTAATAATTGTATTTTCGCTGTGTTGCAACTAACCAGCGATCCACAACCTTTCAGAGATAAGCCTGCCGTTCCATCCATGTTACCAAAATTGAACAAGGAGGTTTATAATTTGCTTGTGTTTCCAATCTGTTTGGATCGCTTCTGGTGTACTAGAGGTGTGGGGCTGATTGATGGTTTAGAAACCGATATTGATCCCTGGACCACTGGTTCCCTGGAAGTTGATTCGTCACAGGGACCCTCACACTGTTCTGGCCTTCACCGTGGCTGTTCTCTGGGGGAATTAAGCTGACCTACTGTTGTCGGCGTTTGTACATATTTGCGTGTGTGCAGGCGCATGCGAGTGCGTGCGTGTTTGCGTGCTTAGTTGCACCACCCATTCTGATTGCGAGTGAAGTAAACATGCGTATTGCAGGGAAATGATGTTACTCAGCTTCAGGCCCTCAGCTGTTTGGCAGCTGAGGAGCATTTCAATGCCTGCATCTACTACGTAGATTCATGTGTTGCACTTCTCCCTATTGCACATGAGCTCACGTTTGAATGAGCCCTTCACAGGTAACAGCTTCTTGCATCCGTATGCATACAACTGCACCAACTTCTGCTGCAGCTTTGGGTGAGGGGACAGTCTCTTGTAGCATGTTACTGACATGACATTCACAGTGGCACCAGTATCGATCATCATCTTTGTCGGGGGGGGGGGTGCCATCTGCTAAAATCATGCATGTTGGCTGTGAATGTTTCCCAGACTTATCGTTCCAATGCCGGGGCTTGATGGCTGATATGAGGTGTACTCTCATGCTTCTTGTTTTCCGACGACCTGATGACTGTTCTGGGGACGAGTCATTTTGTAACTGCTCGTCATCATCGCTGTTGCTCTCGTCAGGTCTGCTCCCTGTCACTACCACCCTTCCTCTCCCTCTGTCCCATCTTTGGTATGATTTTGCAGGGTTCTTGTCAGGGTGCGCATTACTGTCTTTGGTGTCTCGATAATTGTTGGTTTTCCTTCTTTCCTGCTGCCTCGGGTATCTGTTCTCTAGGTATCTTCATGTTGCCGAGCTGAGACAGACTGATGCGTAGCATTTCAGTTTGCCACACTTCCGGCAGACGACTCCTAATGCTGGCCATGGCTCATCCTCTGCACCACTTGCCGGACCCTTGCTGTCTATGTGCTGGAAGTACCTTCTCATGGCCCTTGTTCCGGGGTTCACCATGGCAATAGTTTGCTCATGACTGTTTCCATGGCCGCAACTTGTGCATCCGTCTGTTCCCTCTGGGGTCCCATGGCCAGTAGGCGCTTCAGTGCTGGATTCCTCTTGGATAATATGGCTCTGTGTAACTTTTCCGACAAGAGTCCATGGCTCACTTGGTGGCGCACTGCAAATTCCTCGTTGGGAAAGTCGCATCCTATGGCCATCTCTCTTAGTCGGGCATGAAAATCATCAATCTTCTCGTTGGGAGCCTGGCGTGCCTGACTGATCTGGAAGCATTCAAATTCAGGATTTAGTTGTGGTTTGAAATTGTTGG
This sequence comes from Ambystoma mexicanum, assembly GCF_040938575.1. Taxonomy (NCBI): domain Eukaryota; kingdom Metazoa; phylum Chordata; class Amphibia; order Caudata; family Ambystomatidae; genus Ambystoma; species Ambystoma mexicanum. Next base: position 55,978,129 of record NC_090929.1, on the reverse strand, counting down.
TCAAGACAGTTTTAGCAGTATCATAGTCCTCACCGTTGCCCTGTTGGGGAGTGCGTTAGACAAGCTGAGCGCTAGTGTCCCCAAATAAGGAAAGTTATTTTGTCCTCTGGGTCTGTGACTTTCCAAGACTTGATGTGCAGCTGGAATTGTTGATGCCAAATTCCCACCTGAGCACTGCCACGTGGCACAATCAGGGGCCGGTCCTTGGGCGCCTGCCCTCGCTGGTGATGCCAGGGGGTTATCCATAATGTTGGAATGGTTGTTCCCTCTGGCGGTGTCTAGTACATCGTTTTTCTGCTGGCTGGACTATTTACGCCAAATGGGGTGGGCGGCTCAGAGTATACACGGTTGTTGGTGCCACTGCGCCTCTCCCTGTCTGGCTGCTGCAGATGTTGGGGGAGTCTCCCTGTTCTGTACACACACTGGACTGTGCACTGTTAGTGGCACACTGGTCCCCTTATTCACCAGGGTACACAATCTAGCATGAGGCCTGTTTTGCCCATTTACTGGTGGGCCGTTCTGTTTGGCAGCAGCGCATGCGCACTGCTGCCAGAGTTCCTTCTTCCAGAATGGGCTGCTTGTTTGTTGATGGAGGCCATGTTGATCAGTGGCTTGTTTCCCTACCGGGCCTCTTGTCAGGTGCTCATCCCCTCATGTGCTGGCTCGCGGTGCACAGTAGCGCATGCCGTGAAGGAGTTTGTGGCTCGGTTGCCGGCACGGCGGACCGGCACGGCGGACCTCAATGTGATGGGGCAGCATGCCTTCACTCGGCAGGCAGTGCTATGCTCGCGTGCTATGCCCAGCTGTGTGCGCCAAGGTGGGAGCGGAGGCTGTGCTGCTTCCTCTGCTGCCGGCTCGATCGCTGGGGGCTTGATCACGCTGAAGTGTGTCGTCTCTGCGGTGTCAATCGCTATCACGTGGTGGCAGGCATGAGTCCTGCTACCACCCTTCGTCGCCAGTGTGATGTGCGCTCAGTGGGCCTTGCTTAGAGCCGTGAGGAAATAATGGAAGCACACCTGTTGTTTGTTCACTGGAAGTCACGAAGTTAGCTTCCTGTGCTTTTGCCCTTATTTATTCCCTTTCCGTGTACACACGTCATGGCGCTTTCCGTCATGCCGCTCCCCTATGGTCACATAACAACATCACACTAGAGTTAGAGCGCAGCACTCTCATCTAAATGGCACACTATCCTATGGCTGGCTGGAAGGTGTCTATAAATAGCCCCTCTCTTTGCCATAAAATGCTTCATTCATTCACTAATTTCCCAAGAACACTAAATCAACAGTTTGGCCATCAGGAAAAACACTGATACCTGATTTCATGCTCTTGTTTGTGCAACGGTTCCTTTCATACCGATATGGCCCCCGTGAGCTTGGTTCTGGGGTGACCTGTCCCCTTTCTATGTGTTTAGGCACTGTGGGGAATTCGACCATCCGCACGGGGAGTGTGCTGTCACCTGGGATTCTTTTGAAATTTTATAATGAAATGGAATGTTGGGAGATCAACCTCCAGTAAATGTGTGGGGATAATTCGTACACATTTTCCTATGCTCGCCACGCAACTAACACATAGTCATGTGTCCTCTGGGTGGACAAAGCCTACAAGTTCAGTACTCCTGTCATGTTCAGCTGGAATGTGACAGCCACAGATGCATCAAAGCATCTCAAGAAGGGGGAAGGCAAAACCTTCCTCCTGCCATAGCCAGCCTCATTAACTAACAAAGGCTCCATGGATCTGCACTATCCTTTGTGCGCCCTGAAGGGGGTGGTGCATACTGATGAGAGTTAATTGAAGCAGGCATGCGAGAGGCCTGGTCTCAGAACTGACAAAGGAGACAGGAAACCTTTTTGATATGCATCTGTGTCAACCTGAAGTCAGCTCCCGCCTCTTAGTATCAAGGGCAGTGAATAGTCATGTTGGGGACAACTGTTTACAGTAGGCAACCCCCACAGGGGGACCCCCTTTCAGAGGGTAAACGTATGTGATTTGATGGAGACAGAATATCTGTTCTCTCCACAATTTCAAGTGAGACCTGTGCTTTGATCAGGAACCGCAAAGAGCTCAATTAACCAGAGAGACCCTTTGATCTACAACAGACAGGAAGATGGGTGGGACTTAGTAGTACATGTTTTCACTGCTTTACCTTTCCTGTTGCAAAGCACTCTGGTTATGACCTTGAGCATACAGGCAATGTTGGTGGGGACCCAGGATTGGTTCATTAAGGTAGGCTTAGCCTGCACAAATCACTGGGGCCCATTCGGCTTTAAAAGAGGGTTGAGCTTCTGTTTTGGGCAGACCATCTGAAGACTTTGCAAAGAGTAACAAGAAGGACTCATTTGGACCCTGGCTGAAGGTACAGTCTGCCTTACAGCTTCTGCCAGTGAAGGAAGGCCAGGACCGCCAAGAGGGAAGCAAGATCCCTCCCCTAAACATCTCCCAGGGAACAGAGGGAGATACTGAATCCAGAGGACCCTCCAGCAGCTCCAGAACCGGTACCCAGCCAGCATACAGCGTGCCCTGCTAGGCTCTGCAAGCAAGCTTCCTAGGTGGGAAGAGCCAGAGAGTCTCTGAACCAAGCCGAAGACAAGGCCATTGCCTGCCACACTCTCCTCAGCTTTGGGTCCCCCGCCTTAAAGGACGACATGAGCCCAGTGAAGAGCTAGGAGGAGTGTATGAACAAGCATCCACCAGCGTAGGCTTTAAAGGACATTTTTAAGCCAGTCGAGCCCCTCAAGCTGCAACCAACAGCACTGCTGACTGTTGTGACGCCGCTGTCGCAAACGTCATCCGAGACTCCTCGACCACTGCTTTAGACCCGCTAACCAGCACTGTGAGACGATTCCTTACCCTGAGCTGCCATGTAGGCCAGGCTGCAGCCATTTGTCCAGCCTCGTTCACCGAACTGCCTGCCGCCTGGTTCCCACAGCTGTCTCCTGTCTTGAACTCCATCACAGAAGCTGCAAAGCGCCCTGAAACCCACGCAACCTTGTCAAGCACCAAGAATTTCTACAAGCACAAGGTGCATTGTGTTTCTGTCCCCCTGGTCCTTCCCCGAAGACCCGTAGTGACATTTTATGACCCATTGTTTCCTTTGTGTTGAAACCAAGTATCCTTGAAGAACTATTGCAAATAATTACTTTGCCAACCACCCTCCTGTCAGTATCCAGAGTGCACTCCTTTTCCGTCTTTGAAACTGTCCTCCGCATTCCTTTAAAGGGTGGGTTGTATTTTGTAGTGTCCAAGAACTGTCTGTTGTGATAATAACAAAGTTGATATTTGCACCCAACCTTGACTGGACAGTCCCTTTTATCATTGGGTAATAATTGTATTTTCGCTGTGTTCCAACTAACCAACGATCCACAACCTTTCAGAGATAAGCCTGCCGTTCCATCCATGTTACCAAAATTGAACAAGGAGGTTTATAATTTGCTTGTGTTTCCAATCTGTTTGGATCGCTTCTGGTGTACTAGAGGTGTGGGGCTGATTGATGGTTTAGAAACCGATATTGATCCCTGGACCACTGGTTCCCTGGAAGTTGATTCGTCACAGGGACCCTCACACTGTTCTGGCCTTCACCGTGGCTGTTCTCTGGGGGAATTAAGCTGACCTGCTGTTGTCGGCGTTTGTACATATTTGCGTGTGTGCAGGCGCATGCGAGTGCGTGCGTGTTTGCGTGCTTAGTTGCACCACCCATTCTGATTGCGAGTGAAGTAAACATGCGTATTGCAGGGAAATGATGTTACTGCTGTACCTGTATGAGAAGCTCTAGCCCCCCTTTATGCTCTGATGGGGCATTACTGGTTCTGGGGGCTACCATGTGATACCACATCAAAGGGGCTGTCACATATGTAAGTCCAATACCTCAATATCAGAGAGTGAAGACCACTCAGATGGAGATTACGTGCGATTGTCCGGGGTTGAGGGCTACTCTGTGGGGAGCAGCAGGAGGTTACCTCTTAAAATGATTGTTCCAAGATCACACCGAGTTTGAGTTGCCTAACCAGGACTAGGGATTTACAGGCAGCCTGAGTCAGCCCAGGAAGAAGCAAAGGGAGATGTGAGAGTTTCAGGGGGCGAGGCCAAGAGTCCTCTCCTGGGTCAATGGTGCCAGGCTGTTAAATACTGGAACTGGCCCAGGGTGGTGCTGCTTACTGGAGACAGTGAAACGAAGGTTCTGAGAGGAAACGGCCGGGGGGTCTTAGGGACTTGGTGATTGGGGGCAAAAGAGCAGGCCTCAGGCAGCACTATCTGCCTCCTACAACGCCACGCAGGCTTCCACCGAATTGCACCCTGTCGGCCACCCAGGCCTTAGTGATGATTGTAAAGAGAGCCGACCAACCACTGAGGCTCTGCTTAGTGCCCCTGCCCCAACGCAAACAGTGTGAAAGGAGTGTGGGGAGCAAGGAGGTGGTAGTCGGGAGCGGTGTCGGGGCCTTTCAATCTTTTCCGTTGAACGGGCTTTGGGGGTCAGAAACTGCCCCCATGTTGCCAATCATCAGTCTTATAACTCAGCAATATAATCCTTTCTATATTATGCTCGTTCTGGGGCTGTATAGGGGCGCTTTGCAGCTCACCTTGCAATCTGCGTGTGCTGGAGCCCTTCCAGCTGTCGCGTCCCTCCGGTTCTACAGAAGTGCTGTCACCTCGTTGCCTTTTAAAACCAGCTCCTCCACATCAGCCACTTGCTGACAAAGAAGGTTGTGTAGCTTTTCAGTGGGCATTTAATGTTTCAGCTCCCTGCTGGCTAGCTGTCTTGTGATAATCGACAGCTAATTCCCGCAGTCTGTATTTCTTTGTTTCTATTGTCTCCACGTGGGCCTCAGACTGTTTTCCACTCTCACCAAGGGAGGGCCCCCTAACCATCAGGTTGAAATGGGCCCCCACACATCTTCAGTCGGATCTGGGGCGATGCGATATTGGGCATTCACGATACCCTGAACAGCCTGAACTCTGCCCAAGTAAACATATCATCACCCTTGCAGTAGTGCAGCCTCCCCCTTCCCTCCACTGGCCCTGTTTCAGCCCTGTCCCTCTGGCCTCCGATCCAGGGATCGCAAAGGCCTCGCCAGGAGCAGCAAAGGGGGAGACCGGTACCTCTAGAGACCCTCAAGTAATGTCCATGCCCAGTCTTCGCCGTCAGTGCTGTGAGGTGGCCTGGCTCTGGCATAAAGAACCATACAAATATCCCGCTGCCCCCAACCCCCTTCACCCCGGTACAGGGACCTCAAACTGTGCAGCAACTGCACTCTCAGACAATACATTACATTTCCTGCATATTACACTCTTCCCTTCCACTGCACCTGCCCTTCAGTACATGGCCATGGAAGGATGAAATGCAGAAAGCAGCCCCCATACCCGATTTCCTGTCTCCGGGTGTGCAGCTCAGGACCAACTAGGTCTCTAACTCTAGGAATTCTGGTCGTGGTTCTGCGACGTGGGAGGTGCTATGGGAAGAAACCCCAGCTATGATTAGGAGTTCTGTCAAACAGAGTGCTTAGTGTTAGTGGCCCAGAGGTTTTTTCGGGGGACGAGGCTCCTTCGTTCCTCCGAGATGTCGAAGGAACTCACAGAGAGACTCCACTCCTCACCAAGGGCAAGACACGTGGACTTCTGAGCTCTTTTACGCAGAGGAAGCTCTTTTGGAAGGCAGTAGGGTAGGGATCAAACCAAGGCTTCTGGGACATCTTAAAATGTGGAAGAAAATGGTTCAGCGCCACTAAAGTAAGGCCACGGGGCCGATGCATGGAGCAGAGGCGGCGAGATGTGGCCATTGGAAAGTGGCAAAGATGAACACAGAGGAGTGAAGCCCAGGAGATGCCATGTGGCACTATACTTACTGCTCACTGAGGCGGGCGCTAAGATTGTGCTGTGGGGCAGAAACGCATTTACACACTGGTATTAAAAGAAGTCTTGCCACTCTGCCTGGGTAGGTGGAGTTATAAGAAGTCTTCCCGCTCTGCTTGGGTGGTTGGGATGGTAAGAAGTTCTGTGCTCTGCTTGGGTGGCTGGGATGATAAGAAGTCCTCTCGCTCTGCTTGGGTGGCTGGGATGATTAGAAGTCCTCTCACTCTGCTTGGGTGGCTGGGATGATAAGAAGTCCTCTCGCTCTGCTTGGGTGGTTGGGATGATAAGAAGTCCTCTCGCTCTGCTTGGGTGGTTGGGATGATAAGAAGTCCTCGCGCTCTGCTTGGGTGGGTGGGATGATAAGAAGTTCTCTCGCTCTGCTTGGGTGGCTGGGATGATTAGAAGTCCTCTCACTCTGACTGGGTGGTTGGGATGATAAATCCTCTCGCTCTGCTTGGGTGGTTAGGATGAGAAGAAGTCCTCCCACTCTGCTTGGGATGATAAGAAGTCTTCACACTCTGCTTAGGTGGTTGGGATGATAAGAAGTCCTCTCACTCTGCTTAGGTGGCTGGGATGATAAGAAGTCCTCTCGCTCTGCTTAGGTGGCTGGGATGATAAGAAGTCCTCTCGTTCTGCTTAGGTGGCTGGGATGATAAGAAGTCCTGTGCTCTGCTTAGGTGGCTGGGATGATAAGAAGTCCTCTCGCTCTGCTTAGGTGGCTGGGATGATAAGAAGTCCTCTCGTTCTGCTTAGGTGGCTGGGATGATAAGAAGTCCTGTGCTCTGCTTAGGTGGCTGGGATGATAAGAAGTCCTGTGCTCTGCTTGGGTGGCTGGGATGATAAGAAGTCCTCTCGCTCTGCTTAAGTGGCTGGGATGATAAGAAGTCCTCTCGCTCTGCTTAGGTGGCTGGGATGATAAGAAGTCCTGTGCTCTGCTTGGGTGGCTGGGATGATAAGAAGTCCTCTCGCTCTGCTTAAGTGGCTGGGATGATAAGAAGTCCTCTCGCTCTGCTTAGGTGGCTGGGATGATAAGAAGTCCTGTGCTCTGCTTGGGTGGCTGGGATGATAAGAAGTCCTCTCGCTCTGCTTAAGTGGCTGGGATGATAAGAAGTCCTCTCGCTCTGCTTAAGTGGCTGGGATGATAAGAAGTCCTCTCGTTCTGCTTGGGTGGCTGGGATGATAAGAAGTCCTCTCGCTCTGCTTGGGTGGCTGGGATGATAAGAAGTCCTCTCGCTCTGCTTAGGTGGCTGGGATGATAAGAAGTCCTCTCGCTCTGCTTAGGTGGCTGGGATGATAAGAAGTCCTCTCGCTCTGCTTAGGTGGCTGGGATGATAAGAAGTCCTCTCGCTCTGCTTAGGTGGCTGGGATGATAAGAAGTCCTCTCGCTCTGCTTAGGTGGCTGGGATGATAAGAAGTCCTCTTGTTCTGCTTGGGTGGCTGGGATGATAAGAAGTCCTCTCGCTCTGCTTAGGTGGCTGGGATGATAAGAAGTCCTCTCGTTCTGCTTGGGTGGCTGGGATGATAAGAAGTCCTCGCGCTCTGCTTAGGTGGCTGGGATGATAAGAAGTCCTCTCGCTCTGCTTAGGTGGCTGGGATGATAAGAAGTCCTCGCTCTCTGCTTAGGTGGCTGGGATGATAAGAAGTCCTCGCGCTCTGCTTGGGTGGAATCAGACAAAATACAATATTAAGGCTTTTACACCATGTAAAGGAAAATACACGACACAGGCTTGTAAAGATTCCCAGAATCTTTATTGCAATACTGTACAGTTTACAAAACAAAGTATATAAATAGCTATTTGGCCGTCAATACATCACAGAGACCACCAGCAGGGTTCAATGTGAGCAGTGAACAGAATTTGCTAGCTGGACATCAGCGTATTTATAAATTTGTAAAATTATGTCCAGCCCTCTTAAAGGTTAATTATACACTGGGCTAGGGTCGCGCCAGGTTCACTTTCCTAATTTACATATCTCGTGCATGCGGTTTACTTTTGAATACATTTACTAACACACTCCATTATTCTTTAATTTAACATTTACATTTTTTACATACTGTTTTAATACAGACCAAACAAATGTTTCACATATTACATTCGGATAGCATTACTGTTCTTGTATACTTGTAGTTTAACATTGCTAATTCAAGTAATCCCCTGCTCCCGAGGTCAACAAAGGACAAGGTCTACATGACCCTAACATGTAGCCTGATGGCAGGTTGGACATTAACTCTCCTACAGAGGTTGGAGAGGTTAAGGCAAGAACAAGGGCACACAAAACGGCCATTTTAGATTACAGGGTGACTTTGTACAAAAACCCCAAAATGGCGGTTCTAACCTAAAATGGAGGTTTGATTCAAGATGGCAGCTTACATCAATTTTTAAGGTCAAGACCTTGCCGTAGAGAGTTATTCGCGTACAATCTTAAGCAACTTGGCGTAGGACAATATACATACAAATCGTTATAATAGGAGGCATCATTTAATATCCAGTTCGACACTTGGGTGGTTGGGATGATAAGAAGTCCTCTCGCTCTACTTGGGTGGCTGGGATGATAAGAAGTTCTCTCGTTCTGCTTGGGTGGCTGGGATGATTAGAAGTCCTCTCGCTCTGACTGGGTGGTCGGGATGATAAGAAGTCCTCCCGCTTTGCTTGGGTGGTTGGGATGATAAATCCTCACACTCTGCTTGGGTGGTTAGGAAAATAAGAAGTCCTCTCGCTTTGCTTGGGTGGTTAGGATGATAAGAAGTCCTCTCGCTCTGCTTGGGTGGCTGGGATGATAAGAAGTCCTCCCGCTCTGCTTGGGTGGTTGGGATGATAAATCCTCACACTCTGCTTGGGTGGTTAGGATGATTAGAAGTCCTCTCGCTCTGACTGGGTGGTTGGGATGATAAGAAGTCCTCTCGCTCTGCTTAGGTGGCTGGGATGATAAGAAGTCCTCTCGCTCTGCTTAAGTGGCTGGGATGATAAGAAGTCCTCTCGCTCTGCTTGGGTGGCTGGGATGATAAGAAGTCCTCTCGCTCTGCTTGGGTGGTTGGGATGATAAGAAGTCCTCGCGCTCTGCTTGGGTGGCTGGGATGATTAGAAGTCCTCTCGCTCTGCTTAGGTGGCTGGGATGATAAGAAGTCCTCTTGCTCTGCTTAGGTGGCTGGGATGATAAGAAGTCCTCTCGCTCTGCTTAGGTGGCTGGGATGATAAGAAGTCCTATCGCTCTTCTTAGGTGGCTGGGATGATAAGAAGTCCTCTCGCTCTGCTTGGGTGGCTGGGATGATAAGAAGTCCTCTCGTTCAGCTTGGGTGGCTGGGATGATAAGAAGTCCTCTCACTCTGACTGGGTGGTTGGGATGATAAATCCTCTCGCTCTGCTTGGGTGGTTAGGATGAGAAGAAGTCCTCCCACTCTGCTTGGGATGATAAGAAGTCTTCACACTCTGCTTAGGTGGTTGGGATGATAAGAAGTCCTCTCGCTCTGCTTAGGTGGCTGGGATGATAAGAAGTCCTCTCGCTCTGCTTAGGTGGCTGGGATGATAAGAAGTCCTCTCGCTCTGCTTAGGTGGCTGGGATGATAAGAAGTCCTCTCGCTCTGCTTGGGTGATTGGGATGATAAATCCTCACACTGTGCTCGGGTGGTTGGGATAAGAAGTCCTCCTGCTCTGCTTGGGATGATAAGAAGTCCTGTCGCTCTGCTTAGGTGGTTGGAATAATAAGAAGTCCTCTCGCTCTGCTTAGATGGTTGGGATGATAAGAAGTCCTCTCGCTCTGCTTGGGTGGTTGGGATGATAAATCCTCACACTGTGCTCGGGTGGTTGGGATAAGAAGTCCTCTCGCTCTGCTTAGGTGGCTGGGATGATAAGAAGTCATCTTGCTCTGCTTGGGTAGCTGGGATGATAAGAAGTCCTCTCACTCTGCTTGGGTGGTTGGGATGATAAATCCTCACACTGAGCTCGGGTGGTTGGGATAAGAATTCCTCTTGCTCTGCTTGGGATGATAAGAAGTCCTCGCACTCTGCTTGGGTGGAAGGGATTATGAGAAGTCCTCCTGCTCTGCTTGGTGGTTGGGATAAGAGGTCCTCACACCCTGCTTGGGTGGATGGGATTATGAGAAGTCCTCCTGCTCTGCTTGGGTGACTGGGATAAGAAGTCCTCCCGCTCTGTCTATGTTATTGGGTCTATAAGATGTCTTCTGGTTGTACCTCACTGGATGCAGTTATAAGAAGTCACCTCACTCTACCTGTGTCGATGGGATTATGAGAAATGATCCCGCTAATCGTTGCTGGGGGGAATTATGAGTCTTCCCTCTCTACATGGGTAAGTGGGGGATAGCTTGTTTTCCGTCTCACCCTACCATTTCTGCCAGCAGTCTCTGCGACCGCCCAGCTGAAATGTCTCCACTTGACAGAGAGGGGCCCGGTGACATCACACCCCTGTGGCCCCCAATGCAGTGGTGAGGAGGGTACCCTACTCAGAACACACAAGTCATGTGTTTTGGGGACTCGCAAGGGTCCCCAAATATCCATCATGTTTAGTCCAGTTCAGGGCTTGTCTACACCTGGGTGGTCTCTCCCTGCTTGCGTGGGCTCCGTGATGCCACATACGCACCTGCCACGTCTGAATGTGTGGGGCGCATTATCATGGTGCACAATCCCACTGCCATGCAGATACCCACTAGCTGTCTGCTGGTGGTGTTGGGCACAGGCTCCGGGTGGCAGGGTTTTTTGCGTAATGGTGGCATGGACTGCCAGCAGTCCAATCTACCACTGAGCCGGTCCACTGCCCATTTTCTAGCCCTGGTTTTGGGGAGGCTCTGTTTTCACAACTTGAGAGGAACTCCAAAAGTAAATTGGCAGGACGGGAGTGCTGACGGGGAAGCAGTCACAGGGCTGGGAACCAACCTGAAGACTTACCGATTCAAGCCTGTGTGCCCATGAAGCTACCCAGCTATCCTGCCTGTGTGCCCATGAAGCTACCCAGCTGTCCTGCCTGTGTGCCCATGAAGCCACCCAGCTGTCCTGCCTGTGCAAAAGGCCTTCAGAATCAGGTGGGCGCTCTGATCATTCTGGAGGCTCCCAAAGAGGCCCTGGCTCAGTACTATATAGCTGGGCAAAATGGTTAAATTCCGTTCCACCATTCGTTGAAAGCGAAATCTGTAAGTTTGATCCATTTTGCCGCAATCCGCCACTCGGCCACTCCTGCATATCGAAAAGAGCGGGACAAACAGAGATGTCTTTATGGGAGGGCAAAAGGGGCACTTGCCCAGGGCCCCCACCTTGGAGGGGGCCCCCACAAGGCTGCCTGATCTAAAGTAAGATTCCATTGTTCACCAGACTTAATTAGCACACGCCAGGAGATTTTATGGCATGCTGCTGAGGCGCTAAACCTATTGTCTGTCTGTTTTGACAAGTACATTCTGCCTTGATCAATTAATCATGTAATGCTTTCTATGTTCACCGTGGAATACACAGTTTGTATGTTTCATAGGGCACAACTTCCATAGCATTCTTTCCTTCTTGTGCTAATTATGTTGTTCATGAGCAATAGCCAAAGTTGCAATCCATATTGATAAATTGAGTGCCACAATGGTTCAGACGTTAGCTCAGTGTGTTAAGCACTCATTGCAGAGATATGTGTACATATGAAAGATTAGAAGTGCACATTCCAGCAAGGCTGGCTGAACCTTTCCTATGTCTGAAGTTTGTAAACCTACCAGCATATGTACTTGGTTTTGCAACCTGAGAGGTGCTATTATCAGCAATGCTCCTGCACCAGATAGGGGTTGCTATAAAAACGAACATGACATTTGTATGGTGATGGTCTAGAAATTGGTTTGTTCAGATGGGGCGTTCTAAAACCTAGCCAATCACCTCCAACAATGAGCATACACTGTTAGTCTAAAATGTGAATAAAAGACTGTGGGACCAAAGCGTTCATGCTTGTATTCAGGCTTTGCAAGCAGACGATGCAGTGATCCTGGTCAAATCATATAATATTGCTTGCATTACGGTGCTGTCTTCTGTGAGGTTTGCCTTCTTGCATGCTGGTGGCATCGGTTAGCTCATTACTTGATCTTTCTTCTTATTTAGGCCATTTGCGTGGAAGGGGTGGTAGACAGGAGAGAGAGAGAGAGTGGACCAGATGTTGTAGGCATTGGGCAAGCATATTTTAAATTCTGTTCATTTGACACAAACAACTTTTTGCTTTTTGTATAAGAGTCAAAGGTTTTTCTTCACGTTTATGAATGACAATTTCACAAGCCATTGTTTTGGAAGTATTTGAAGCTTAAAAGTACAAAAGACATACCTAGATTAAATCTGTTATATCACATCGATTGTGATGCTGGTACTTATATACTTCCCTTGATGATGGAGAGAATGTAGCTAGAATCATTCCCATTTATGCGTAACACCCTTCTGCAATATTTTGGTTTTAAAAATTGTCAGGTTTGGAAATGTGATTTGTGTACTTTGCAAGTCAGTTTTATAAAATGAGATTGTTTTAGTACATGGTAAGAGCTGGAAAACAAAATGTTCAAATGCAGAAATTACAGAGTTGGCACAAATCCCAACTTCACCCCTTAAAGCAAAATGTGATCCTGGGCATCTCATTTAATCTTGTATTGCCAAACCTCTCAGTGTTGCCAGTCCCTAAAACTTTCAAAATTGTCAGCCCCTCAGTATGATTTCCTTCTCAGGGTATGATCCTCATAAAAGCGTCACTCATGGTTTCACTGGCTATAGGGTTGCTTCCACTATAATAGTGAGCATTGATATACTGCACACCACAGGCACGTGTTCCCCTGAGCTCTAATGGCAACACTATTTGAAAATCATGTCCCACTTCTAATCTCAGTCTGTCTGGATAGAGGCACCTTCCTGGTAGCTTCTAATCTGCCTCCACTATCCATGCTATGCTATGTGTAGCTTTCTCCTACCTTACAATTGGTCTACTCTATCCATGCTTGAGCACTTTTGCATTCTGTGAGGCAGCTAATGTGAGTCCTCTGTCTATTCTGGGTTACATGTACCTTTTACATACAGTCCTGCATTAATACTACAGGCTGCATACCTTCCCAGATGCTATTGATAAAAAGTCTCCTGTTTCTATACTAGAAGAGAAGTAACATCTTAGTAGATTGCTAATGTTGGTCTTCAAATGCGACTTGTTTATCATTCTGATCAGAGCAAGAATGAAGAGGGTAAGGGGACTTAAAGAGAAAAAACATGCTTCTTTTGAATGCTGCGAGGCGGCATGTCTACCTATGGGTTTTGCTCACGGTGGGGGGAAGGGTGCTACCAGATATACTTGATCACTTAATTCCTTTGGTTTGATTGAGGGGGGGGGCACAAAGATGTCCATGCCTAGGGCCCCAAAAAACCTTAAAATGGCCCTGGGGACAAAGTGTCTTTTGCCAGCACGAGCGCCAATAAAAGCCGCGCAAAATGTCTCGTGCCGCTGTGTGAACCTAGCATGAATCGAAAAACCACGCAAAGTTTATCGTGACACTCTGCACAACTAGCATGGTTTGGAAAAACCCCATATGAAGTCAAAAAAATGCCCATGTAAAGTTTCTCATCATGCTACACGAAACTAACATGGGAACAAACACCAAACTCTGCGGAAAAATGCACAAAACCAGGTGAACATTTCGCACCCCCCTTCTCAGGACCTCAGCACATAATTTGTGGCAACCACCTCTGTCTAGTGTGAATGTGCGCACCATGCCTTTGGCTGTCAGTACAGGAAGTTACAGTGTCTCAAATAACTTGGAAGCAGCTGAAAGGAAGTATGTTAGCCATATATAAAACGCCACTTGAAGTGCTGTTTGTGGCGCACACTGGGTGTCCCAAAAGGGGCACCATTGGATGTGATTAGATGTGAGACAGGAGAGCATCAGTGGTTGGCCCCCGGTTCTTGTAAAGAAAAGGAAGAGAGGCAGGATTGGCTACACCGCGGTTACTCATTTCTGGCCCACCAGATGTTTTGGCACAATAGCCTCATTAAAAGTTTGGCAGTCGGGAAATAAGGGTGCTGGTAGCAACGTACCAGCACCCTTACCGGACCGCCAAACTAAGATTCCCAGTAGAGGCATGGAACTCCTGGCACGTCTGACCTGCCGGGAGTTCAGGCCCCCACCAGCAGTGTTTTCACAGAAGCACCAGCAACATTAGCAAAGGTGCCGGCGCTTCAGTGCCCCCATTCGCGTGGAGTCCTTACTGTTTCTGCCGCCTGCCATAATATCACTGTGGCACCGGGAAGTCAGGCGATGGAAATGGTGTTCCGGGATTGTTGGTAACCCGCTGCCTACCTCTGGGTGTTCTGGCAACCCCGTAATATGGGCTAATGTATTCCAGCCATGGACGTCTCTGCTGCAATGCATTACATGCCACAATACCCTATGCTCCAGGCTTGGGAGCAGTACCACCCCATGCCACCCGGATCCGCATCTTGGGTGGTCTTCATAGACAGCCGCTTGCCACATCTACCCAGATCAGCTAGACGCGCAACCTTGCTAGGCCGCGCTCCAGCATCTGAACAGACGTCATGTACCTTCTGCTTCTCACATCAGGTGACCCCAATGACTGGTAGCCCGTCTTCCCATTGGATTGCTGCAAGGGTTGCCGCAGTATTCGGTTGTTAAGCTTCGAGGCATCCAGATTTCATCAGCCTGGCTATTGCTGAAATTGCCTGGAAGAGCGCCCATCACTCCAGTACTTGTCAGCTGCGGCGGCTCCTGGCGTTCAAATGGATAGTTCGTCTGTAAGGCGCTGTGCCAGGCTGTCACACCCCTCCCCACGCCGCCCCCAGGTTCCCGCGCTTCTACGTCTCCGATGTTCTGCACCGTCTCTATAATCTCCCACCAGCCTCTTCTCTGCCTCCCCTCTCGTTAGGCCGCCAAATGAGGAGGCCGACCTTCTCGGTGAAGGAAGCGGCCCTCTGGAAGACCTTGCGCTATATATGCGCCAATCTAGGAAGCATCGCGAGGCATATCTGTTTGCGGACTAAAAGTAAGTGGTCGTGTACAGCGCTGGTGGGTCACTTTTGGTGGCCTCGCTTTGCTCGGATCTGTAGGAAAAAAGAGGGATGGGGTGAATTAGTGGGACAGTGTGAAAGGCAGGTGTCAAGTGCAGGGGTGCAGGTCAGAAGTACCTGGTTCCTGAGTGCCAATCTGCTTTCTATGGGTTGGGAGGAAGATCCATAGGGAAGAGCCCAGGATCCGATAGATGGCAGCGCTTTGGATCTGGCCAGCCGCTGATGTGGAAGAGTGGGGCAGGGCTAGAGAGGAGAGCTTAGTCACGGCTCAGCTAGTGTTGATGTGCCAATGGCCAGCCTTCTGGTGGCCGTCTGTTGAGGGTGGCGCATGTAGTGTAAGGTAGTAGGAGATCTTAGGAGGCAGTCAGTCGAGGGAAGACGGGAGTAGGCCTTACCTGCTGCCCTGCTACCCCTGGCCTTTTGCAGACCGGTCCCATTCCTCCAGCCCTAGTGCGATCTCTCGCGCCCACTGTCTCACATGGACACGTTTTCCCCTTGAGGAGCAAACCAATGAGACTGACCTGACTGAGTCCCGTCACCCTATTTTTCTAGGGTGAAGGGTTGTGCACCTGTGTGGACCCGGAAGGGTGCCATCTCGATGTGTCCTGGTGGGGCAGGCTGGCCGCCTAGGTGGCGTTTGCCCTGCTACCTCTTTTGGGTCCAGCTCCTTGGTGGTCGAGCATGGTGTGTTACAGCGGTCCTCCTTTTGGGGGTTGTATGATGTTTTGCGGTGGCTGTTGTGGTGAGAGTCTGGGGTACGCCCCTGCTTGACATTTCTTGCCTTTCTGGGATTGGTCGGTCCCTCGGGTGCCTGTTTAGCTCTTGTGCTGGATTATCTGAAGGGTATTTGATCTGTCTCTTTGCGGGGCGTCTTGGAATTGGGTTGGTAAGAAATTGGTGTAGTCTCGCCTGGACAGTGTGTGCCAGTGCGGTGACTGCTGTGGTTCTGTGTGGGAAGGTCAGGTAGGACATGATGGGCCGGGGGGTTCAGAGTCGGAAGAAGCAAGGGTTTAGGATGGCTTGGTCCAGGGTTCGAGTCCGAGTGCACGGCCCACGGAGAGTCCATCATGGGAGGCCTGAGCTGTGGGTGAGTTCCACAGCGCGCTCCTGAAGATGGCAAAGTGGTGAACGGCTGATCCTTAGGGAGCTCCACATGTGATGGTGTTCGGGTATCATCTGAAAAAGGCAGTGTGTGCAGTGTCTGTCCTGTCAGTGAGGAATTATGCAAAGCAGCATATTGCAGTGATCTCTAATCTGATCTCCATGCATTGCTGTAGCGGGATTGATGCTAGTGCTGTATACATTGCTGTAGCAGGATTGATGCTAGTGCTGTATACATTGCTGTAGCAAGATTGCGCGGCTGCTAGTGCTGTATACATTGCTGTAGCAAGATTGTGCGGCTGCTAGTGCTGTAAACATTGCTGCAGCAAGATTGCACGGCTGCTAGTGCTGTGTAAATTGCTATAGCAGGATTGCGCAGCTGCTAGCGCTGTATACTTTGCTGTACGAGGATTGTGCGGCTGCTAGTGCTGTATACATTGCTGTAGCAGGATTGATGCTAGTGCTGCATACATTGCTGTAGCAAGATTGCGCGGCTGCTAGTGCTGTATACATTGCTGTAGCAAGATTGTGCGGCTGCTAGTGCTGTAAACATTGCTGCAGCAAGATTGCACGGCTGCTAGTGCTGTGTAAATTGCTATAGCAGGATTGCGCAGCTGCTAGCGCTGTATAATTTGCTGTAAGAGGATTGTGCAGCTGCTAGTGCTGTATACATTGCTGTAGCAGGATTGCGCGGCTGCTAGTGCTGTATACATTGCTGTAGCAGGATTTGCGGTAGTGGGTTTGCGTGGCTGCTAGTGCTGTAAACATTGCTGCTGCAGGATTGCGCTGCTAGTGATGTATACATTGCTTAGGCAGGATTGTGCAGCTGCTAGTGCTTATACATTGCTGCAACAGGATTCATGGCTGCTAGTGTTGTATACATTGCTGCAGCAGGATTGCTGCTAGTGCTGTTTACATTGCTTCTGCAGGATTGTACGGCTGCTAATGCTGTAAATATTGCAGTAGCGGATTTGCGTGGCTGCTAGTGCTGTATACATTGCTGCAGGATTGAACTGCTGCTAGTGCTGTATACATTGCTGTAGCAGTGCTGTATACATTGCTGCAGCAGGATTGCATGGCTGCTAGAGTTGTATACATTGCTGCAGCAGGATTGCTGTTAATGCTGTATACATTGCTGCTGCAGTATTGTGTGGCTGCTAGTGCTGTATACATTGCTGCAGCAGGATTGCGTGGCTGCTAGTGCTCTATACATTGCTGTAGCAGAATTGTGTGACTGCTAGTGCTATATACATTGCTGCAGCAGGATTGCGTGGCTGCTAGTGCTCTATGCATTGCTGTAGCAGAATTGGGTGACTGCTAGTGCTGTATACATTGCTGTTGCAGGATTGCACGGCTGCTAGTACTGTATAAATAACTGCAGCAGTATTGCTGCTAGTGCTGTATATATTGTTGTAGCAAGATTGCATGGCTGCTAGTGCTGTATACATTGCTGCATCAGGATTGTGTGGCTACTAGTGCTGTATACATTACTGTAGCAGGATGGCTGCTAGTGTTGTATACATTGCTGTAGCAGGATTGCGCGGCTGCTAGTGCGGTATACATTGCTGTAGCAAGATTGCATGGCTGCTAGTGCTGTACACATTGGTGCAGCAGGATTGCACGGCTGCTAGTGCTGTATACATTGCTATAGTAGGATTGCACTGCTGCTAGTGCTGTATGCATTGCGGTAGCGGGTTGGCACAGCTGCTAGTGCTGTATACATTGTTGCAGCAGGATTGCACAGCTAGTGCTGTACACATTGCTGTAGAAGGATTGCACAGCTGCTAATGATGTATACAGTGCTGCTGCAGGATCGTGCTGCTAATAGTGCTGTATACATTGTTGCAGCAGGATTGCATGGCTGCTAGTGCTCTATACATTGCTGTAGCAGAATTGCATGGGTGCTAGTGCTGTATACATTGCTGTAGCGGGTTTGCATGGCTACTAGTGCTGTAAACATTACTGCTGCAGGATTGTGCAGCAGCTAGTGCTGTATAGCAGGATTGCGCGGCTGCTTGTGCTGTATACATTGCTGCAGCAGGATTGCATGGCTGCTAGCGTTGTATAGATTGCTGCAGCAGGATTGCTGCTACTGCTGTATGCATTGCTGCTGCAAGATTGTGTGGCTGCTAGTGCTGTATTCATTGCTGTAGAAGGACTGCATGGCTGCTACTGCTGTATACATTGCTGTAGCAGGATTGCACGGCGGCTAATGCTGTATACATTGCTGTAGAAGGACTGCGCGGCTGCTAGTGCTGTATACATTGCTGCAGCAGGATTGCATGGCTGCTAGCATTGTATACATTGCTGCAGCAGGATTGCTGCTACTGCTGTATACATTGCTGCTGTATACATTGCTGCTGCAAGATTGTGTGGCTGCTAGTGCTGTATTCATTGCTGTAGAAGGACTGCGGGGCTGCTAGTGCTGTATACTTTGCTGTAGCAGGTTTGCATGGCTGCTAGTGCTGTATACATTGCTGCTGCAGGATTGCACAGCTGCTAGAACTGTATACATAACTGCAGCAGGATTGCTGCTAGTGTTGCATACATTGCTGCAGCAGGATTCTGTGGCTGCTAGTGCTGTATACATTGCTGCAGCAGGATTGCATGGCTGCTAGCGTTCTATAGATTGCTGCAGCAGGATTGCTGCTACTGCTGTATGCATTGCTGCTGCAAGATTGTGTGGCTGCTAGTGCTGTATTCATTGCTGTAGAAGGACTGCTTGGCTGCTACTGCTGTATACATTGCTGTAGCAGGATTGCACGGCGGCTAATGCTGTATACATTGCTGTAGAAGGACTGCGCGGCTGCTACTGCTGTATACATTGCTGCTGTATACATTGCTGCTGCAAGATTGTGTGGCTGCTAGTGCTGTATTCATTGCTGTAGAAGGACTGCGTGGCTGCTAGTGCTGTATAACTTGCAGCAGGATTGTGCGGGTGCTAGTGCTGTATACTTTGCTGTATCAGGTTTGCATGGCTGCTAGTGCTGTATACATTGCTGCTGCAGGATTGCACAGCTGCTACTACTGTATACATAACTGCAGCAGGATTGCTGCTAGTGCTGTATACATTGCTGTAGCAGGATTGCACGGCTGCTAGTGCAGTATACATTGCTGTAGCAAGAATACACAGCTTCTAGTGCTGTACACATTGCTGCAGCAGGATTGCGTGGCTGCTTGTGCTGTATACATTGTTGTAGTAGGATTGCACTGCTGCTAGTGCTGTATACATTGCAGAAGCGGGTTTGCGCAGCTGTAGTGCTGTATCCATTGCTGAAGCAGGATTGCTGCTAATGCTGTATACATTGCTTCTGCAGGATTGTGCGGCTGCTAGTGCTGTATACATTGCTGCAGCAGGATTGCATGGCTGCTAGTGCTCTATACATTGCTGTAGAAGAATTGTGTGGCTGCTAGTGCTGTATACATTTCTGCAGCAGGATTGTGTGGCTGCTAGTGCTGTATGCATTGCTGCAGCAGGATTGCGCAGCTGTGAGTGCTGTATACATTGCTGCAGCAGGAATGTGCGGCGGCTAGTGCTATATATCGTGCTGTATCAGGTTGTGTGGCTGCTAGTGCTGTATACATTGCTGTAGCACATTTGCACGGCTACCAATGCTGTATACATTGCTGCAGCAGGATTGCGTGGCTACTTGTGCTGTATACATTGCTGTAGTAGGATTGCACTGCTGCTAGTGCTGTATACATTGCAGTAGCAGGTTTGCGCAGCTGCTAGTGCTGTATACCTTGCTGTAGCAGGATTGCGCAGCTGCTAGTGCTGTTTACATTGCTGCAGCAGGATTGTGTGGCTGCTAGTGCTGTGTATATTGCTGTAGCAGGATTGCTGCTAGTGTTGTATACATTGCTGTAGCAGAATTGTGCGGCTGCTAGTGCGGTATACATTGCTGTAGCAAAACTGCATGGCTGCTAGTGCTGTACACATTGCTGCAGCAGGGTTGCATGGCTGCTAGTGCTGTATACATTGCTGTAGTAGGATTGCACTGCTGCTAGTGCTGCATACATTGCAGTAGCGAGTTTGCACAGCTGCTAGTGTTGTATACATTTCTGCAGCAGGATTGCACGGCTGCTAGTGCTGTATACATTGCTGTAGCAGGATTGTGTGGCTGCTAGTCCTCTATACATTGCTGCAGCAGAATTGTGTGGCTGCTAGTGCTGTATACATTGCGGTAGCGGGTTTGTGTGGCTACTAGTGCTGTAAACATTGCTGCTGCAGGATTGCGCTGCTGCTAGTGCTGTATACATTTCTGTAGCAGGACCGCACGGCTGCTACTGCTGTATACATTGCTGTAGCAGGATTGCACAGCGGCTAATGCTGAATACATTGCTATAGAAGGACTGCGCAGCTGCTAGTGCTGTATACCTTGCTGTAGCAGGATTGTGCAGCTGCTAGTGCTGTATACTTTGCTGCAGCAGGTTTGCCCGGCTGCAAGTGTGGTATAGATTGCTGCAGCAGGATTGCTGGTACTGCTGTATACATTGCTGCTGCAAGATTGTGCGGCTGCTAGTGTTGTTTACATTGCAGTAGAAGGACTGCACTGCTGCTAGTGCTGTATACCTTGCTGTAGCAGGATTGTGCGCCTGCGAGTGCTGTATACTTTGCTGTAGCTGGTTTGCGCGGCTGCTAGTGCTTTATACGTTGCTGCTGCAGGATTGCACGGCTGCTAGTACTGTATACATAACTGCAGCAGGATTGCTGCTAGTGCTGTATACATTGCTGTAGCAAGATTGCACGGCTCATAGTGCTGTATACATTGCTGCAGCAGGATTCTGTGGCTGCTAGTGCTGTATACATTGCTGAAGCAGGATTACTGCCAGTGCTGTTTACATTGCTATAGCAGGATTGCATGGCTGCTAGTGCAGTATACATTGCTGTAGCAGGATTGCACTGCTGCTAGTGCTGTACACATTGCAGCAGGTTTGCACAGCTGCTTGTGCTGTATACATTGCTGTAGTAGGATTGCGCGGCAGCTAGTGCTGTATACATTGCTGCAGCAGAATTGCACGGCTGCTAGTGTTGTGTACATTACTGCAGCAGGATTGCTGCTAGTGCTGTATACATGGCTGTAGCAGGATTGCATGGCTGCTAGTGTTGTATACATTGGTGCAGCAGGATTGCTGCTAGTGCTGTATACATTGCTGTAGCAGGATTGCATGTCTGCTAGTGTTGTATACGTTGCTGCAGCAGGATTGCACAGCTGCGAGTGCTGTATACATTTCTGTAGCAGGATTGCTGCTAGTGCTGTATACATTGCTGCAGCAGGATTGTGGGGCTGCTAGTGCTGTACACATTGCTGTAGCAGTATTGCTGCTAGTGCTGTATGCATTGTGGTAGCGGTTTGTGCGGCTGCTAGTGCTGTATACATTGCTGCTGCAGGATTGCGCTGCTGCTAGTGCTGTATACATTGCTGCAGCAGGATTGCATGGCTGCTAGTGCTGTATAGATTGCCGCTGCAGGATTGCTCTGCTGCTAGTGCTGTATAAATTGCTGCAACAGGATTGTGTGGCTGCTCGTGCTGTATACATTGCTGTAGCAGAATTGCGTGGCTGTTCTGTATACATTGCTGCAGCAGGATTGAAAAGCTGCTAGTGCTCTATACATTGCTGTGGCAGGATTGCACGGCTGCTAGTGCTGTACACATTGCTGCAGCAGCATTGCACGGCTGCTAGTGCTGTATACATTGCTGTAGTAGGATTGCACTGCTGCTAGTGCTGTATACATTGTGGTAGTGAGTTTGCGCAGCTGCTAGTGTTATATACATTGCTGCAGCAGGATTGCACGGCTGCTAGTGTTGTATAGATTGCTGCTGCGGGATTGTGCTGCTGGTGCTGTATACATTGCTGCAGCAGGATTGCGTGGCTACTAGTGCTCTATACATTGCTGCAGCAGGATTGCGTGGCTACTAGTGCTCTATACATTGCTGCAGCAGGATTGCGTGGCTGCTAGTGCTGTATACATTGTGGTAGCTGGTTTGTGTGGCTGCTAGTGCTGTAAACATTGCTGCTGCAGGATCGCGCTGCTGCTAGTGCTGTATACATTGCTGTAGCAGAATGGCACGGCTGCTAGTGCTGTATACATTGCTGTAGCAGGATTGCATAGCTGCTAATGTTGTGTACATTGCTGCTGCAGGATTGTGCTGCTGCTAGTGCTGTATACATTGCTGCAGCAGCATTGCGTGGCTACTAGTGCTCTATACATTGCTGCAGCAGGATTGCGTGGCTGCTAGTGCTGTATACATTGTGGTAGCTGGTTTGTGTGGCTGCTAGTGCTGTAAACATTGCTGCTGCAGGATCGCGCTGCTGCTAGTGCTGTATACATTGCTGTAGCACGATGGCACGGCTGCTAGTGCTGTATACATTGCTGCAGCAGGATTGCATGGCTGCTAGCGTTGTATACATTGCTGCAGCAGGATTGCGTGGCTGCTAGTGCTTACACATTGCTGCAGCAGGATTGCATGGCTGCTAGCGTTCTATACATTGCTGTAGCAGGATTGCACAGCGGCTAATGCTGTTTACATTGCTGTAGAAGGACTGTGTGGCTGCTAGTGCTGTATACCTTGCTGTAGCAGGATTGTGCAGCTGCTAGTGCTGTATACTTTGCTGCATCAGGTTTGTGCGGCTGCTAGTGCTGTATAGATTGCTGCAGCAGTATTGCATGGCTGCTAGCGTTGTATACATTGCTGCAGCAGGGTTGCTGCTCCTTTTGTATACATTGCTGCTGCAACATTGTGCGGCTGCTAGTGCTGTATACATTGCTGTAGAAGGACTGTCCGGCTGCTAGTGCTCAATACCTTGCTGTAGCAGGATTGTGCGGCTGCTAGTACTGTATACTTTGCTGTAGCAGGTTTGCACAGCTTTTAGTGCTGTATACATTGCTGCTGCAGGATTGCATGGCTGCTAGTACTGTATACATAACTGCAGCAGGATTGCTGCTAGTGCTGCATACATTGCTGTAGCAAGATTGCACGGCTCATAGTGCTGTATACATTGCTGCAGCAGGATTCTGTGGCCGCTAGTGCTTTATATATTGCCGTAGCAGGATTGCGTGGCTGCTAGTGCAGTATACATTGCTGTAGCAAGATTGCACGGCTGCTAGTGCTGTACACATTGCTGCAGCAGGATTGCGCGGCTGCTTGTGCTGTATACATTGCTGTAGTAGGATTGCACTGCTGCTAGTGCTGTATACATTGCAGTAGCAGGTTTGCGCAGCTGCTAGTGCTGTATACCTTGCTGTAGCAGGATTGTGCTGCTGCTAGTGCTGTATACATTGCTGCAGCAGGATTGCACGGCTGCTAGTGTTGTATACATTGCTGCAGCAGGATTGCTGCTAGTGCTGTATACATGGCAGTCGCAGGATTGCATGGCTGCTAGTGTTGTATACATTGGTTCAGAAGGATTGCTGCTAGTGCTGTATACATTGCTGTAGCAAGATTGTGGGGCTGCTAGTGCTGTACACATTGCTGTAGCAGGATTGCTGCTAGTGCTGTATGCATTGTGGTAGTGGGTGTGTGCGGCTGCTAGTGCTGTATACATTGCTGCTGCAGGATTGCTCTGCTGCTAGTGCCGTATGCATTGCTGCAGCAGGATTGCGTGGCTTCTAGTGCTGTATAGATTGCTGCTGCAGGATTGCGCTGCTGCTAGTGCTGTATACATTGCCGCAGCAGGATTGTGTGGGTGCTAGTGCTGTATACATTGTTGTAGCAGAATTGTGTGGCTGTTAGTTCTGTATACATTGCTGCAGAATGATTGCACAGCTGCTAGTGCTGTAGACATTGCTGCAGCAGGATTGCGTGGCTGTTAGTGCTGTATACATTGCTGCAGCAGGAATGTGTGGCTTCTAGTGCTGTATAGATTGCTGCTGCAGGATTGCGTGCTACTAGTGCTGTATACATTTCTGTAGCAGGATTGTGAGGCTGCTAGTGCTGTATACATTGCTGTAGCAGAATTGCGTAGCTGTTAGTTCTGTATACATTGCTGTAGAAGGATTGTGCGGCTGCTAGTGTGCTATGCATTGCTGTGGCAGGATTGCGCGGCTGCTAGTGCTGTAAACATTGCTGTAGCAGGATTGTGTGGCTGTTAGTTCTGTATACATTGCTGCAGCAGGATTGTGTGGCTTCTAGTGCTGTATAGAATGCTGCTGCAGGATTGTGCTGCTGCTAGTGCTGTATACATTTCCGTAGCAGGATTGTGTGGCTGCTAGTGCTGTATACATTGCTGTAGCAGAATTGCGTGGCTGTGAGTTCTGTATACATTGCTGTAGAAGGATTGTGCGGCTGCTAGTGCGCTATACATTGCTGTGGCAGGATTGAGCGGCTGCTAGTGCTGCAAACATTGCTGTAGCAGGATTGTGTGGCTGTTAGTGCTGTATACATTGCTGCAGCAGGATTGTGTGGCTTCTAGTGCTGTATAGATTGCTGCTGCAGAATTACGCTGCTGCTAGTGCTGTATACATTTCCATAGCAGGATTGTGTGGCTGCTAGTGCTGTATACATTGCTGTAGCAGAATTGCGTGGCTGTTAGTTCTGTATACATTGCTGCAGAAGGATTGCACGGCTGCCAGTGCGCTATACATTGCTGTGGCAGGATTGCGCGGCTGCTAGTGCTGTAGACATTGCTGTAGCAGGATTGCGTGGCTTTTAGTGATGTATGCATTGCTGCAGCAGGAATGTGCGGCTCCTAGTGCTGTATGCTTCATGCATACCCGGAACGATGAGGGCACTTTGCATGTTCACGTTGGCTTTCTTTTTCAGCGTGTCCCAAATTAAACAGGATGGCTTTTTTTCTGGTTAATTTAATAGACTGTAAGTTTCCTCATGACCCTCACATTGTGGAGAGGTACATTTTTGTGAGGAAATGTGCATGTTTGTTTGTTTGTTTGTTTATTTTATTTAGTATAGCGCTCCAGACCCAGGGGTAAATGGGCGCTTAAGGACAAGTTACAAGGAATACAGTAGAAAAAACAGTTATACAATTATGGCGGAGAAATGCCATATATGGTGTGTACAGGCAGAAAATAGGAAGCATATCAAAGTATGTACAATATATACCAAAAGTACTGAGCTTAGTCTATCTGAGGTTTACCCTCTCCAGGAGCCAACTAATGACTAGTTTTCTGAACAATTGGAAGGATTTTGCCAGTTTGATATTCGGTGGTAGGGTGTTCCAGAGTTGAGGGGCGAGTACCGTGAAGCTCGAGCCTCCCGCTCTTTTGGCTGTGAATCTGGGCATGATGAGGCTGAGAGTATTGGATGATCTAGTGACTCTTATGTTAGGTTTGAGAGTAAGTTTGTTGGTCAGGTACTGTGGGGCTAGGTGGTTTAAGGCTTTGTAGGTGAGGCAGAGGGTTTTTAGGTCGATTTTTTGCTGAATGGATAACCATTTACAAGATATTCTTGTGTGGGAGATATGCTCTCTCTTGGGAATATTTAGTGCTGCTCTCAACGCGTTATTTTGGAGGATCTGAAGTTTCTTGATTATTGCTAGGTTGGCACCAAGATAAAGGCTATTACAGTAGTCAAGCTTTGATTGAATGAGGGCCCTCACCAGAATGAGGCCGCTGTTGGTAGATAGAAAGGGTCTACAGGCCCTGATTAGTTTTCCCGTGTATGCGGTGGCTGAGGCAGTCATATTGACTTGTTCGGCAAGGTTGGTATTGGCATTGAGGTAGAAGCCTAACGTTTTCACGTTTTTCACAACTGGGATGATGTTGCCATCTATGGTGAAGTTCAAATATTCAGGGCTGAGTTTCTGTAAATTATTAGGGGACCCGACCAGGAGGAGCTCGGTCTTCTCATCATTCAGGCAGAGGCCATGAGTGGCCATCCATGCCTGAATGATGGCGAAGATTTCATTAATCCTGGTGGCGTCAGTGTTGTAGTTGCCAGAGATGGTGAGGAGTATCTGGGTGTCATCTGCGTAATTGGTGTAGGTGACACCCAGATGGTCCAGTTTATCAAAAAGGGGCTTCGTGAAGATGTTATAGAGGGTAGGGGGGATGCAGGAACCTTGTGGGACACCACAGGTAATGGGGATGGGGTCTGCTGCAGCCACCGATGAAAAGACCCTCATGGTTCTGTTGGCTAGGAAGGATTGTATCCACATGACAGCAGAGGGGGAGAAGTGGGCTGCAGAACAGAGGTGGTTGCAGAGTATTTTGTGGTGAACCAGGTCGAAGGCTGCTGAGAGGACTAGGAGGAGTAGGATAGCTGCTTTGTTTTTGTCCTTGAGGTCATCAATCTGGCTTTTAAGGTCAACAAGGGCAGTTTCCATTTCATGTTGAGGGCGGAAGCCAAATTGACGCAGGCCTAGCAGTTGATTGGACTCCAAGTAATCCTGGATTTGCAGATAGGCAACTCTGTCGAGGATTTTTAGCAGGAAGGGGACCGTGGTGATGGGCCTGTAATTGGTGGGAATGGCCGGGTCGAGAGATTGTTTTTTTAGAAGAGGTAGAACCCAAGACTGTTTTAGGTTGTTAGGTACAGAATTTGTAGAAAAGGATAAGTTTACTAGTTTGGAGATGAAGATGGCAAGGTCTCGCGCCGCGTCTTTGATGATCTGAGCGGGGCAGCTGTCCCCTTTGCTATTAGAGGGTTTAAGGGATGCTATGATTTTTTGAATTTCGGGTATAGTAACTGGTTTGAATGTAAAGCCGGAAGTATTGCTAGTAGGGGTAGGTGTGCTGGGTGTGAAGGCGTTAAAAGCATGGGACGCTCAGGTTCCTCACAGACTCATCAAGAGGGGGTTCACTACAAGCAGTTTTGAAGACTCACGGAAGATGCCCGGTTCTACGGGTGACTTCTGTGGACATTGGGTTGAGAGGGAGGCTGTTGGGTTATGGTTTATGCGGATGTTCAGGGTTGGACCGCTCCTAGTGACGGCATTTGTGGTTTGCTTGGCGCTACTTCCAGCGCTGGGTTTGTGATTGGCAGGTATTTCCGCAGCAACCAGAAAAAGGCGAATCTACAAAAACAAGGAAGCTAACTTTGATCTATTGGGCTTGAAGAAAGACACCCCAATATACACAGTCCTCACTCCCAGAAGTACTTAGAATTACCCCAACCAGTGGACAGCATAAGGATGGGAGCACACGAGTATGTCAGGCTGAAATCCGAAAGTTAAAAATTAGCTATACCTATAATTTGAGGATTATGACAAAGTAATGTAATAAATGGAAAACCAATAAGACAATCTTTGCAACAACATCCTTTATCGACCCACGACTTGAAAACGTAGTAGGCATCATTATATCATCAAACAAAAATAATGCCCCTCCTGATGAACAGCCATATCATAAGGCGGGGAAACGTGTTGAGGAGCAAATCACAAAATAAATAGGGGCCATCTTTGTACCCATCAACAAATCATCAGAATGACAGTATAATCCTAACTAGCTCAATAGCAACGTGTAAGAACTCAGTCATCATCACTTACCAATGAGGAAATCAGCAATTGATCGATATCCTATCCAACTATTTACTCAACTAAGGATCCACAAACTTCTAGAACCCAAGAGTTAACAAATTGAAGGCAAAACCCGAATGACAATCAATTCAGTCGTGCAAAGAAATAAGGATCTAAAGGCAACAAATGAATGACGTTAAAGCCTATTAAACATTGAACCAAGGATCCACAAACTTAATGAATAAGGAAGACAGAAACTGAATGATTACCAATTCAATTGTTCCTCCTACTTCGGATCCAATAACCTAATGAACTCAATATATAGGATAGGTTTCAAAGAACTGCTAAAGACACAAGTGTATACATACCATAATTAACAGGCATCCAAATAAAGTAGCAAACTTGAAGGAACTACAGTGTGAATACAGTCATTACTTATAACTATTATCCAACAAATACAATTGCAACCAGTGAAAGCGCGACTGGGTTCTTATCTCTTTGGTCTATCAGTTATTCAGCGCTGGCCGGCTTCAGGCCCCATAAATCTCAGTTAGCAGCTCACTATCAACATAAACCAGTGTTCCAACCTAAGCATTTGAAACCAGTAAGGTGTAGCGCCAAGTGCTGAGATTAAGCTGGTGTCTCACTATCATGGCAAGTCTTTCTTGTCTGGATGGCTGTGGCTGTGTTGGATTTTATCAGTGAGCCGTGTCCAGGTAGTGGGAGGGCAGAGAATTTGGCAGGGGGTGTATATACTGTGATGTAAACTGCACGGTGTTTTAATTCTTTGGTCATTTGGACATGTCCTTCTGGCTGTGTTGTGTGCCATCTGCATGGTGTGTGTAGTGAGCGTTGTGTTGCTTTGATCATTTCTTTTTCTAGATTCGGTTGTTGGGGTACACTTTGTGTGTCTCCTGGCAGGTACTTTCTTCTCCATATTGCCTCCAGTCTCCTGCTGTCTTGCTTGGGCCAGTTGAGTTTGGGGAGGAACCAAATGGAGACTGTGAGTGTTAGAAGAGGCTTCTGGGGACCCAGTGTGTCAAAGGTTGGTGAAGTGTGCCATCCATTTGTTAATGTGGTGTCCTTCTTTTATCTGGGGTTCCCGTCTGATGTTCAGAGTGGGGGAGGGAGGGGACTGGTGTTTTCTAGCTGGTTGGGGAGAGCCTGGTACCTGCAGGGGGCGCCCTGGTTCTTTTTGGTAATCTTGCAGGCTGGGTGACGATGGTGGCCAGCTGTGGGGATTTCGCCCACAGAAGCACCTATGCAAGGTGTGTGGCACCCCTCGCCGACTGCTGGAGGGAGCTCAGTTCTCTGGATGGGATTTCGTAGCCATGTTGTCCGCCGTCTCCCATGAGGTGCTGGGGTCTCCTGCTTCCTCCAGTTGCCCGGGGGAGCGGGAGGGGCATGAAGTGGGTCTGGAGATGACAGTGAAGCGCTGTGTGATTGTGTGCTAGGTGGAACAGGGTAGCAGGAGTTATTCACACTCCAGAGTGATGTCCGAGAGTTGTATTTTAACCTCAGTGAGTCTTGGGTTGCCATAGCGACCCCTCCTCCTCTTTTGAGGTCTCTATTGGCGATATGAACGTTGTCGTCAGAGGGGGGTCGGCGGCACAGGGGGGTCTCGTGTATAAAAACGTGTGTTCAGTCTCCAATTCCAAACTTCCATTGAGAATTCCACTATTTTAACTCCACCATTGAGGAAAGGATTGTTGGCAAAGGAAATAGGCGTGTTAGTCAGGACAGGCATGGAAAAAGGGCTGGGGAAAAAGGGAAGGGGGTGTAAAAAGGAGAAGGGGGGGGTCCTCAAACATTCTCAACAATGGAACGAAGGGCACATGTAGCGTATTCTCACTAAAGAGCCAGTGGAACTCATGCCCTGTGAGTAACCTTGAGCGAGTGTCCAGAAGCCGAGCCTCTGTGGTGAACAGTGCACTGTGGTCTGTGTGGAGGTTGGAAGCCACTACCGGCAGGCGTGGCCTTACCATGGGAAAGAGGCGGATCGTTGCACTCTCTTGGATGTTATGTTTGAGAGCCGGAAGTAGACCTGGCCAAACCCTAAGCTGCGGGTCAAGATTGAGGTGCATTGCAAGAGCCATCTCATAGCAGAAGGTGCTGCTGGTCAGGATTGCGGTGCATTCAAGAGCCATGTCATAGAAGGTGCATTGCAAGAGTCTTGTCTAGCAGGTGCTGCTGCTGCAGGGCAGGATTGAGGTGCATTGCAAGAGCCATATCACGGCAGGAAGTGCTGCTGATCGGGATTGAGGCGCATTGCAAGAGCCATGTCATAGTAGAAGGTGCATTGCGTGAGCCTTGCCTAGCAGGAGCTGCTGGTCAGAATTGAGGCACATTGCAAGAGCCATGTCATAGCAGAAGGTTCATTGCAAGAGTCATGTCTAGCAGTAGCTGCTGCTGGTAAGGATTGAGGCGCATTGCAAGAGCCATGTCATAGCAGAAGGTGCATTGCAGGAGTCTTGTCTAGCAGGAGCTGATGCTGCTGCCCGGGATTGAGGTGCATTGCAAGAGCCATGTCACCGCAGGAAGTGCTGCTGATCGCGATTGAGGTGCATTGCAAGAGCCATGTCATAGCAGAAGGCGCTGCTGATCAGGATTGAGGCGCATTGCAAGAGCCATGTCATAGCAGAAGGTGCATTGCGCGAGCCTTGCCTAGCAGGAGCTGCTGGTCAGGATTGAGGCACATTGCAAGAGCCATGTCATAGCAGAAGGTGCATTGCAGGAGTCTTGTCTAGCAGGAGCTGATGCTGCTGCCCGGGATTGAGGTGCATTGCAAGAGCCATGCCAGAGCAGGAAGTGCTGCTCATTGGGATTGTGGTGCATTGCAAGAGTCATGCCATAGCAGGTAGAGCTGCATGGCCACAGCTGGAAGTGATGCTCATTGAGATTGAGGAGCATTGCAAGATCCATGTCATAGCAGAGGGTGCATTGCAAGAGTCTTGTCTAGCAGGAGTGGCTGTTGGTCAGGATTGAGGTGCATTGCAAGAGCCATGTCATAGCAGAAGGTGCATTGCAAGAGTCTTGTCTAGCAGAAGCGGCTGCTGGTCAGGATTGAGGTGCATTGCAAGAGCCATGTTCTAGCAGAAGCTACTGCTGATTGGATTGAGGCACATTGCAAGAGCCATGCCATAGCAGGTAGTGCTGCATGGCCACAGAAGGAAGTGCTGCATGGCGACTGCATGAAGTGCTGCTGATCGGGACTGAGGCGCATTGGAAGAACCATGCCACAGCAGTAAGTGCTGCATGGCCACAGCAGGAAGTGCTGCTGATCGGGACTGAGGCGCATTGCAAGAGCCATGCCACAGCAGGAAGTGCTGCTGATCGGGAGTGAGGCGCATTGCAAGAGCCATGCCACAGCAGGAAGTGCTGCATGGCCACAGCAGGAAGTGCTGCATGGCCACAGCAGGAAGTGCTGTTGATCAGGACTGAGGCGCATTGCAAGAGCCATGCCATAGCAGGTAGTGCTGCATGGCCACAGAAGGAAGTGCTGCATGGCGACTGCATGAAGTGCTGCTGATCGGGACTGAGGCGCATTGGAAGAACCATGCCACAGCAGTAAGTGCTGCATGGCCACAGCAGGAAGTGCTGCTGATCGGGAGTGAGGCGCATTGCAAGAGCCATGCCACAGCAGGAAGTGCTGCATGGCCACAGCAGGAAGTGCTGCATGGCCACAGCAGGAAGTGCTGTTGATCAGGACTGAGGCGCATTGCAAGAGCCATGCCATAGCAGGTAGTGCTGCATGGCCACAGAAGGAAGTGCTGCATGGCGACTGCATGAAGTGCTGCTGATCGGGACTGAGGCGCATTGGAAGAACCATGCCACAGCAGTAAGTGCTGCTGATCGGGACTGAGGCGCATTGCAAGAGCCATGCCACAGCAGGAAGTGCTGCATGGCCACAGCAGGAAGTGCTGCTGATCGGGACTGAGGCGCATTGCAAGAGCCATGCCACAGCAGGAAGTGCTGCTGATCGGGACTGAGGCGCATTGCAAGAGCCATGCCACAGCAGGAAGTGCTGCATGGCCATAGCAGGAAGTGCTGCTGATTGGGACTGAGGCGCATTGCAAGAGCTGTGCCACAGCAGGAAGTGCTGCATGGCCACAGCAGGAAGTGCTGCATGGCCACAGCAGGAAGTGCTGCATGGCCACAGCAGGAAGTGCTGCTGATCAGGACTGAGGCGCATTGCAAGAGCTGTGCCACAGCAGGAAGTGCTGCATGGCCACAGCAGGAAGTGCTGCTGCGTCAGGATTGAGGTGCATTGCAAGAGCCATGTCACAGCAGGAAGTGCTGCTGGTCGGGATTGTGGGGTATAACAGAGCTGCGCTTCAGCCCTGGTACTGGGTAGCACTGTTGCTGCAGGGCAGGGGTTGGTGGAATCGGCGCAGCTGTGTGTGCGCCTTGGTACTGCAATAGCGGGGGGGGGGGGCGGGGGGGTGAGAGGGTAGAGAAGAGAGGGGGTGGCGGTGCACCGGTACTGATAGAGCTTTCTGCGGGTCGCAACTAGAGTAGCAGCCGTAATACCCAGGCCGATACCCGGAGCATGAACTCTCCTAATTGGACGTGCAAATCCCAGCAGTTCTGCCGCCGCCGGCGCAGACTGGAGGGCTGCTCTCCGGTGCCCTCAGCATTCGGCATCTGTATGCCAGGTGCCACCGCGCGCCCTGTCCGCGATGAATGGGAGGCGTCTTGAGTGCACCCTCTAGACATCTCGGCCATTACTGCTGATGCATTAGGGCAGTTGAGCGTGGTCGTCGTGACAGGCGGACACGCTCATTAGAGAGCCGAGTGCCTCACGGCCGGTGGGATTGGGTGCAGTGGAGCTCGCGCGCTTCTCTGCCTCTCCCCTGTTACTCTCTAAGTGTGGACGCAGGGCCATGGCCAGCATTTTAAACACTTTTGGGGCCCAGGGCACAGACATCTTTGGGGCCCCCCTCCACCAAACCAAAGGAATTAAGGTTCAAGAATACTGGGCACTCCCCCACCGATCGCGCTCACAACACATAGGTTGATAAGCTGTCTCACAGCATAATAAGTATGTTTACTCCCTTTAAGTCCCCTTGCCCTCTTCATTCTTGTTCTAATCAGAATGATAAACAGGTAGCATTTGAAGACCAACATTAGCAGTCTACAAAGGGGTTACTGCTCTAGTGCATACAGGATAATTGTTATCAATAGCAGCCGGGAAGGTATGCAGCCTGTAGTATTAATGCAGGACCGTATTAAAAAGGTTCATGTCACCCATAATAGACAGAGGACTCACATTAGCTGCCTCACAGAATGCAAAAGTGCTCATGCATGGACAGAGACCGCCAATTGGAAGGACGGAGACCGCTACACATACCGCATCATGGATAGTGGAGGCAGATTAGAAGCTACCAGGAAGGTGTCTTTATCCAGACAGACTGAGATTAGAAGTGGGATAGGGTTTTCAAATAGTGTTGCCATTAGATATCAAAGGAACAAATGCCTGTGTGTGCGATATAAATAGGCTCACTATTAACACAGTGAAACCATGAATAAGGCTTTTATGAAGATCATACCATGAGAAGGAAATCACTCGGGAGGGCTGACAATTTTTAAAGGTTTAGGGACTGGCAATATTTAGAGGTTCGGCAACACAAGATTAAATGAGATGCCCAGGATCACTCATTGGTTAATGGATGAAGGGGTGAGGCTGGGATTTGGGCCAACTCTTCAATTTCTGCTTTTGAACACTTTCTTTTCCAGTTCTTACCATTAACTAAAATAATCTAATTTTTATTTTTTTAAAAACAGACTTGAAAAGTACACAAATCACATTATTAAACACGACCATTTTCAAACAAAATATTATAGAAGGGTGTTGTGCAAACTGGGAATGATTCTAGCTTCATTCTCGCCATCGTCAAGGGAAGTATATAAGAACCAGCATACCAACTGATGTGATTTAACACATTTATTCTGGGTTTCTCTTTTGTATTTTAAAGCTTGAAATACTTCCAAAACAATGGCTTGTGACATTTTCATTTTTATACATGCATAAAAACCTTTGACTTTTACCAAAAAGCAAACCGTTTTTTGTGTTAAACAAGCAGACCTTAAAATATGGTTGCCTGAGGCCTGCAACAATATGGTCTGTTCTTTTCTGTCTACCAACCCTTCCACCCAAATGGCCTACATAAGAAGAAAGATCAAGTAATGGGCTAAACGACACCAGCAGCATGCAAGAAGGCAAACCTCACAGAAGACAGCACAGTAATGTAAGATATATTAGATGATTTGACCAGGATCACTGTATCGTCTGCTGGCAAATCCAGGATACAAACATGAACGCTGTCGTTCCATAGTCTTTAATTTGGATACTTATTCACCTCTTGCACTAACAGTTTATGCCATCGTTGGAGGCGATTGCCTAGGTTTTACAACACCCCATCTGACCAAACCAATTTCTAGACCTTCACCATACGGATGGTATGTTAGCTTTTATAGCAACCCCTATCTGGTACAGGTACATTGCTGATAATAGCAGATGTTATTCTGCAAAACCAAGTACATATGCAAGCAGGTTTATAAACTTCAGAGATAGGAAAGGCTCAGCCAGCCTTGCTGGAATGTGATAATCTAATTTTGAATATGAACACATATCTCTGCAATGGGTGCTTCACACACCGAGCTAACCTATGAACCCTTGTGACACTCAATGTATCAATATGCATTTCACCATTGCCTATTTCAAATGATCAACATAATTCCCACAGGAAGAAAAGAATGCTACAGAGTTGTGCCATAAGGAACACACACAGGATGCATACCACAGTGAACACAGAAAGCAATACATGATGAATTGATCAAGGCAGAATGCACTTGCCAAAACAGAAAGGCAATGGGCCTCATTACGACCATGGCGGTAGCCATGCCAGTAAAAACAGCACGGCTGCCACCTGAGACTTTTTTTACCGGCGCCTGGCAATGGGGAATTACCGGGGCATTACAGCCCTGGCGGTCCCAGTAATTCCCCATAGCCAGGCGCTGGTAAAAATGACTCCCCATTCCCATTGAATCCTATAGGACTCAAAGGGAATAGGCAGGACGGTAGCACCGGCACCATACATGACGCTGCCGGTGCTACCGTCAAGGTCTGCGAGCGGGTGCCTTTCCAGCCCCCAGGTTACACCTGGCGGCGGGAAAGGCACCAGATTGCAGAACTCGGAGTATGCCGGCCCGGTAACAACGGTGCCGCTAGCTTACCGGCACCATTGATACCGGGCCGGCATACTTGTAATGAGGCCCAATGGGTTTAGAGCCTCAGCAGCACCCCATAAAATATGCTGACTTGTGCTATTTAAGACTGAACAATGGTGAACAATGGAATCTTACTTCTTCAGACCAGCTAGCCGTTTGGGCCCCCTCTAAGGTGGGGGTCCTGGGGAAGTGCCCCTTTTGCCCTCCCATAAAAATGTCTCTGGCCGTGTCACCCCGCTCCCCCCGGGCAAAGGCCTGCGTGGTGCTAGGGCTGTTGCCTTGCTGAGAAGGTGGATGGCCTGCTTTAACCACAGTCTCAATAAACACAAATGGGCCTCAGTACCAGTAGGGTGAAGCAGAACAAATGTTGCATCAATTCCGTTACCACACTGTCATTCCGGTACTGTACCGTTACCACTGCATTACCACACTGTCGTGCATTGTGTGGCTCCACTTTGCCTCCAAAACTCAGTGAATTTACCACACTGAATTACCGCTCGACGTCTAACCGTTCAAAATCCCCATGGAGTGCAATGCATTGCAAAAATGGGGACTAAAACCAATGTCCCATCAATTGTAAGTAGGTCAGTTGACGGCCACCCATGCATCCTGGTTCTACTCGGCCTCTCAGCCGCTTTCGACACAGTAGACCACCAGCCGTTTACGGACACCCTACATCAGCGCATGTGGAGCAGCAACCTTGTGATACGCTGGTTCGAGTCCTACACTTTGTTCAGATACATCATCTAGACCGCCAATGCTACCTGTCACCAGTGGAGTCCTCAGGGTTCCATCCTGTGCGGAATTTCACCATCCGCCCGGTGGGTGCGCGCTCTCCTAGGCTCTTTTGAAATTTTAAATGAAATTGAATGATGGTAGATCAACCTACGGCAAATGTGTGGGGCTAATCCACACACATTTTCCTTTGCTCACTGCACGACACAAATAGACCTGTTTACTCTGGGTGGAAACAGCCTACAGGTGCAGTCCCTCCTGTCATATTTAGTTCGGTTATGACAGCCAGAATTTCACCATTTCATCTCAGAAGGGGGAGGGCCAAGCCTTCCCCTTTGCTGGCCAGCCTAATTAACTATCAATCGTCTGCATAGAAACCTGCAGCTTCTGGTTTTAACTTAACTGCAGAGAATGTGGGCAGCCACGTCCTCTGCAAGGCCAATGTGGTGCAGAGGTTGAGGGTGTCCGCGCCCTCAGCAAGGCCTATGCACTGTGAAGATTGTGGGTGTCCACGTCCACAGCAAGGCCTATCTACTGTGGAGGTTGAAGGCATCCATGTCCTCTGCAAGGCCTATGTACTGTGGTGCTTGAGGGTGGCTGAGGGCAGCCACGTCCACTGCAAGGCCTATGTACTCCGGAGGATGAGGGCGTCCACATTCTCTGTCAGGCCTATCTACTGTGGAGGATGTGGGCAGCCACGTCCTCTGCAAGGCCTATGTACTGTGGAGGTTGAAGGCATCCATGTCCTCTGCAAGGCGTATGTACTGCTGAGGTTGAGAGCGCCCATGTCCTCTGCAGGGCCTATGTACTGTGGAAGTTGAGGGCGTCCATACTCTTGGGTCACCCACTATAATTGTAGTGCCACACAGCGGTAATTGTACCTACAGTTAAGGGGTTGAAGCAGGATGTTCTAAATCTGTTTATAAATCAAAATAATGAAAGAACTGCACTCAGAGTATATTACTTTGCCTATAAAGTTGCAAGAAAAAGACACAGTTAAGGCTTCAATCTAGTCTTAGAGCCATTCTAGAGTGCAGCGTTCACCCTTGCAGAAGAACCAACCCTTAGAGTGGAGGTACATGGCCTTCTCCCCCATGGGGGGAGATGGAGATGGATTACGCCCAGAGCTCTAGTTCCCTACAGAGTGTGTGTCAAGGCCACAGACACTGGCTTCTTTGAGAGGAGGTGATGGAGGTCCATGGCCCAGGCTCTCTATGGGGGGGTTGATGGAGGCCCAGGGCACTGACTCTCCATGGCGGAGTGGAGGAGGCCCATGGCCCAGGCTCTCTATGGAAGGGTTGATGGAGGCCCATGGCCCAGGCTCTCTATGTAAGGGTTGATGGAGGCCCATGGCCCAGGCTCTCCATGGCAGAGTGGAGGAGGCCCATGGCCCAGGCTCTCTATGGAGGGGTTGATGGAGGCCCATGGCACTGGCTCTTTATGTAAGGGTTGATGGAGGCCCATGGCCCAGGCTCTCTATGGAGGGGTTGATGGAGGCCCATGGCCCAGGCTCTCTATGTAAGGGTTGATGGAGGCCCATGGCCCAGGCTCTCCATGGCAGAGTGGAGGAGGCCCATGGCCCAGGCTCTCTATGGAGGGGTTGATCGAGGCCCAGGGCACTGGATCTCCATGGCAGAGTGGAGGAGGCCCATGGCCCAGGCTCTCTATGGAGGGGTTGATGGAGGCCCAGGGCACTGGCTCTCCATGGCAAAGTGGAGGAGGCCCATTTCCCAGGCTCTCTATGGAGGGGTTGATGGAGGACCATGGCCCAGGCTCTCCATGGCGGAGTGGAGGAGGCCCATGGCCCAGGCTCTCTATGGAGGGGTTGATGGAGGTCCATGGCCCAGGCTCTCTATGGAGGGGTTGATGGAAGCCCAGGGCACTGGCTCTCCATGGTGGAGTGGAGGAGGCCCATGGCCCATGCTCTCTATGGAGGGGTTGATGGAGGCCCAGGGCACTGGATCTCCATGGCAGAGTGGAGGAGGCCCATGGCCCAGGCTCTCTAAGGAGGGGTTGATGGAGGCCCATGGCCCAGGCTCTCTAAGGAGGGGTTGATGGAGGCTCAGGGCACTGGCTCTCCATGGCGGATTGGAGGAGGCCCATGGCCCAGGCTCTCTAAGGAGGGGTTGATGGAGGCCCAGGGCACTGGCTCGATATGGAGGAGGTGATGGAGGCCTAGGTGAAAGAACAAGGAAATATCGAGGCTGAGTACCACAAAGGAAATACACCAATCACGGGCTAAAAAGATTCACAGATCTTTTATTACTGTACAGTTTACAAAGCAACACAGATAGCTACCTGGCTCCCAACACCCCACAATATGTACCAGCCCGACAGAGAGATGTGAGGGAGTGCTGGACGTCTAAACATTTGTGCTTTTATATACAATATCTAGTAATATTGTCCAGCCTCTCTTCACGTTAATAATTCGTGGTCTAGAGTTCGTGCCTAGTTCACATACAGATTATACAATGTTATGCAAAGGATTACATAGGTTTGCATTTCCATGGAGGCACAATGGTGATGTATGTTCTCAAATCCCGCAGTAAGCCCTGTGCAACGTCCCTTTACAATTCTATTTGGCCTATGTCTACGCTCAAGGTTTGTTCTTCATTTTTCCAATGTGTATACAAGTATGAGTCTTGTGAGCGCAGACAACACTTAAACAACAGTTCATACGCAGCACAAGGTCTCATTGCCTAGTCTAAATAGTCGGCTCTTGGACAGCCTAAACATTAACGGAACTCAAAGGTTTGGAGGCTTAGTTGCAAGTTGAAAACATAGTCCACCATTTTAGAACAAAGAACACACGAGTAGAAATCAAAATGGTGGACAAATATTAAAATGGCGGCAAAGTTTAACCTAAAATCGGAACTTTGCAACGCAGTTTTCCGTATAGCGTGACTGGTCCTAGGCCAATATTAATATTAAGGAGGCACTATATAATTACTGTTTAACACAGGTCACTGGCTTGATATGGAGGAGGTAATTGAGGCCCAGACACTGGCTCCCTATGGGGCAGGTGATTGAGGCTGAGGAGTATGGCTCCCTGTGCAGGAGGTGATGAGGTTCAGGTCACTGCCTGTTAGGCAGAATCCTGTGCAGTGCCCTTAGGGACCACTACACACAATTAAGACTAGAGATGGCAATACAAGTTTTACCTTTGGTACAAGCCTGTACTACTATGTAAAAGTGTTAGCAGTAGCGGAGCAGCTAGGCTTATCTCAAGAGTATATGAGCAGTAGCAGGGATTACACAAATGAACCACAATTACTGTGACTCAAGCAAACACTGACTCAAGGTTTCAGGTAAAAAATATAAGTACATTTATTTTTAAACCATTTGTTATAAACACAACACTTCTATTAATTCATAAACCACACGTAAAATACACTACAACTAACCAATTCACTGTGTATGGTACACTTCAAGGTAAGTACCCTGTGTTTTAGTGGACCAGTGCTATGAAACAAAAGACGTTACCGGGAATACACTTGCGATCCCCTTTTGACAGTAATGACAGTTCGGTCTTACTAAAGAAATGCGTATCCACAGCAAGAAATGTTACCGGGGCAAAAACACACTTAGCACCTGAGATACCCAAAGAGAGTTGAGGGCAAAAATCATAGGCAATACTTTTGTCAAGGCAGACAGAATCAGAGAACACTCTGACAGAAATTCAAAAGTCAATAGGCCGGAGCCAGTGTCAAGTGGAACAGGGTTCCTGTTGTCGAGGATCACACAGTCCGATAGTTTGATTCAGCCTAGCCAGGAGTACTTAGATATTGTCAACAGAGGAAGCAAAAGTTATAAGATGGAGGGAAGCAAGGACAAGCCTTGGAGGCGAAGAACAGGGATTCACCCCAGATTCCTCGAGCAGAACACAGTACCTTATTCAATGAAGAAGCTGGTGCCACGGCAGTTGTTCCTGGTAGGTTCCTGCAGACCCACGGTTCCTGGAGCTTCGATCCGAAGGAGGACGTCTGGAGGGGTCTGCACCACGCAGGGATGAACCCGGCAGCAGAGACAGTGAATAACAGGTGCGCACTTTAAAAACAGGAGAGGCTCTTCAGATGGCTATCCGGACCACTACAGCAGTGTGCAGCGATTTTGACCGCGCAGAGAATCCTCTGGCTGTAGAAGATGAGCTGGTTATCCCCACCAAGCTCAAGGGAAGAAGACTCCGGACTGGATCTTCTCTGGTCGTCGAAGGGTAGATAGCTACGGACTGCAGCAGGGCTTCACCGGGACGGGATAGTTGCAGCAGTCGACTTCTTCTCTGCCTCTCTTCAGTTCCTTGTAGTGCCAGTGGTGACTCTGACTTCCAGCCCAGGAGACCTGCCTTTTATGCGAAAATCCCCCATTCACACAGCCTGGCTGTCAATGACGCAGCAGGGGGGTTGTCCGGCCCGGACAACCACCTCAGCCAATCATGGCAAAGTGCGACTTGGGTTTCCTATGATACCCTGTGCAGGGGGTGACTACACCCTGCCCTCACAATCAGCCCACCTAGACACCCAGGCGCCTAGAGGAGGGCTTCTTGGCAGAAGCCTGCCAAAAGACAGTGAACAAAGGAGGCAAACCTGGTTTGCCGCGCAAAGTAAAACACAAGAAGGACTTTAACAAAAAGAAATGGCGAATAAACCCGACCGGGCCAAAAGAAAAAGTATTTGGTCAAGTGGGTTTATGTTCGAGGCTAATATAATAGCCTAAAACAATACCATGTTTATATAGTATAATCGTGGTAGAAAAGTTAGGGTAGATACCACTGCCACCAGCCAAGTCTAAATCTTAAAAGAGCGAAACAAGGCTCTAGGAGGTACAGATAAAAAGGGCCAAGAATTAACCCTTTCCAGTACTCCATGTAAGATGGGGTGTACTGGATCTGTGGTTAAATGACTAAGTGAAGTTAATGGCAAATTTACCCTTTTCTGGGGGACAGTAGTCAGCCTCAGAAATGGAGTCAGTGGGGAGTCTAAAAGACAACCCTGTGTCAATGCACTGAAGGTGCTGTGTAACACACAAAAGAAGGGGGCTACTGAAGTGGTGTACTCCAGAGTCCATAATCACAAAAACAGATGAAATACACATGGAAAACACAGGTAAGAGTGGGAAAAAGGGGTACACTCTTACCAAGTGGAAAGAATAAACTCCAGAGATCCAGCAAAGCTGCTGGTGGACTCACTAGGTAAGGGAAATTAGCAATTGAATGAGAATTC
Source organism: Ambystoma mexicanum (assembly GCF_040938575.1). Taxonomy (NCBI): domain Eukaryota; kingdom Metazoa; phylum Chordata; class Amphibia; order Caudata; family Ambystomatidae; genus Ambystoma; species Ambystoma mexicanum. Next base: position 55,937,565 of record NC_090929.1, on the reverse strand, counting down.
TCCCTAACATTGCCTCACCATGGAGGAGGAGATGGAGGCCTAGGACATTGCCTCACCATGAAGGAGGTGATGAAGGCCGAGGACACTGGCTCCTTATGGAGGAGGTGACAGAGGCCTAGGAGTCTGGCTATCTATGGAGGAGGTGATGGAGGCCTGGGACACTGGTTACCTATGTATGAGGTGATGGAGGTCTGGGACACTGGCTACCTATGGAAGAGGTGATGGAGGCCCACAAGTCTGGCTCCTGTAAGGAACTCATGGTGGCAACAGCAAAGGCAGACACAAGTGATCACAGTTCAAGGGTGTTTATTGAACAATGACTGCAGGGTGGAAAAACACCTAAACGAAACATATATCTAAGATGGGAGCAAGCATCGACCATCAAATGAAAAATAAGGCAGTCCTTGTGGCATCTAGTCAAAGTAAAATGCCTATACTAAAAAGAAAATATTGCCAAATCCTTACGACTAATTACAGAAAGAGTGTGGGATAGGGTTTTCAATAAAGAAAGAAGTGTTCACAAATAATGTGTCAGGATGTGATTCAATGTGTTTTGAGCACGGGACAAGGTGGATCTCCTGAGCAGAGCACACACTCAAGCTTTCCAAGCACGAGCCGACAGTTCCGTACCAGCTATCAGGTTCTTTGATGGTTGTGTCTTTTTTCAGTAAAACGTCTCTCGCCTTTGAGGGCCTGATGCATTCAACAAAACAAATATACAAAAAGATCCTTTCCAAATGGACTTTTGTGTGATGACTTTCCACCCCTGGGTCTCCCTCTTTCGGGCTCGGACCGGCCTTGCTTTAGGGATCTCCCTCTGCCCGACTCGGATCCAGTTGCCAAAGGTGACAATCCACTTCCCCTGGTTTTACAATACTCCTTGCATTTAGGAATCTTAATGTCCTTTCAAACAGTTTACTGTGGACATCCCTCAGTCGGATTCACTCCTGTCACCCCACTGTTCATGGGACTTCAGGCTTTTGTTAGCATCCCTCTGCCGGATTTACTCTTGCGAACCTTTGCAACACACTGTTCATGCGCTAATTTCACCAAGTGTGATTAATTTCCCTTAGCTTCACAATCATCTGTCGGTCAAACACTTTTGACTGTACAGAGGACTTACAAGATCCCTGTATGACCATGTTGACCTCTTTTTCGCCTTTTCCAAGGCCTTCTGGCTATGGCAGTTTCAAGAATCGGGTAATCACCAGAGTTCCCTGAGTGAGCACCCACAAGGTGTTGGACTCCTCTGTTGCTGATTTTCTCCCTTCTTGCATCAATAGCTCTATCAGCCGTTCACAGTTCAATTTAGCCTTTTGCTACTTTTCATTCAACACAGTTCGGTTTCTTAACTTTCCCCTCGACTCACTGGCTGTGATGAACCACTTGGCTTTCTCTCTGGAGTCAAGGTTGGTACCACGGAGACAAGCGTCTCTCCCTGGATTGGTTATCAGCAAAGGAGGGTCTTGTGTGCCGTTGATATCTGCTGCAACACACACTGGCTATTGTTTGCAGTATTATGATTCCTTCTTTAATTATGGGCCTTGGTCGAAAAAGGGCAAGATTGCTTCTCTCCTTGTCACCCTCTCGGTATGTGCCATCTTTCTTCTCCTCTTGAACTGCTGTGCTGAGTTAGCGGTTATGTCGTGTGGTCTGCCTTGCTCGACCTGTGCTCTTGTGCACCACTTTTTATCCCTGTGGGGAAGAGAAAGGGCTGTCAGGTTTGTGTGATTCTGGTTAATTGTCTGACTTTGCCTGACCCTTGTATTGGGACATGTCAAGTAAATAGCTCTGGTGTTAGTCCGTTGTCTTCCGTGTTGTGTGAAATTGTTTGTGTCAGAAAGGGGGTTGGGGGCAGTGTTTTGGAATATCCTACGTGGTAGGATGAGGAAAATATGTTGAAAGAAGGGCAGTACCACGTCTCACCCATCGGTGTCCCACTCCCACTCCCCAAGTACCCCCCATCCATGTGATCCTCCCTTACTGGTCCGCTCCCAGGAACTGGATCCAATAGCGATGGCCGTGTCCTGGCCACCTGAATGAGAGATCCCCAGGGACTCGTGGGTGAGACACCTTCAGGTTTCTCACACTCCCTGCACCGGAGGTGATAGAGGCCCAGGACACTGGCTTCCTATGGAGGAGGTCATGGAGGCCCAGGACACTGGCTGAATATGGAGGAGGTGATTGAGGCCGAGCAGTCTGTCTACCTGTGCAGGAGATGATGAGGCCCGGGACACTGACTCCCTACGGAGGAGGTGATGGATCCCCAGGACACTGACTCTCTATGGAGAAGATGATTGCAGCCTAGGACACTGGCTCTCTATGGAGGAGGTGATGGAGGCCCAGGCCACTGGCTCTCGATGGAGGAGGAGATGGAGGCGCAGGACACTGGCTCCCTATGAAGGAGGTCATGGAGGCCCAGGACACTGGCTCTCTATGGAGAAGATGATGGCGGCCCAGGACACTGGCTCTCTATGGAGGAGGAGATGGAGGCCCAGGACACTGGCTCCCTATGGAGGAGGTCATGGAGGCCCAGGACACTGGCTCCCTATGGAGGAGGTCATGGAGGCCCAGGACACTGGCTGAATATGGAGGAGGTGATTGAGGCCGAGCAGTCTGTCTACCTGTGCAGGAGATGATGAGGCCCGGGACACTGACTCCCTACGGAGGAGGTGATGGATCCCCAGGACACTGACTCTCTATGGAGAAGATGATTGCAGCCTAGGACACTGGCTCTCTATGGAGGAGGTGATGGAGGCCCAGGCCACTGGCTCTCGATGGAGGAGGAGATGGAGGCGCAGGACACTGGCTCCCTATGAAGGAGGTCATGGAGGCCCAGGACACTGGCTCCCTATGGAGGAGGTCATGGAGGCCCAGGACACTGGCTCTCTATGGAGAAGATGATGGCGGCCCAGGACACTGGCTCTCTATGGAGGAGGAGATGGAGGCCCAGGACACTGGCTCCCTATGGAGGAGGTCATGGAGGCCCAGGACACTGGCTCCCTATGGAGGAGGTCATGGAGGCCCAGGACACTGGCTCCCTATGGAGGAGGTGATTGAGGCTGAGGAGTCCGTCTCCCTGCGCAGGAGATGATGAGGCCCGGGACACTGACTGCCTATGGAGGAGGTGATGGAGCCCCAGGACTCTGGCACTCTATGGAGAAGATGATGGCGGCCCAGGACACTGGCTCTCTATGGAAGAGGAGATGGAGGCCCAGGACACTGGCTCCCTATGGAGGAGGTCATGGAGGCCCAGGACACTGGCTCCCTATGGAGGCGGTCATGGAGGCCCAGGACACTGGCTCCCTATGGAGGAGGTGATTGAGGCCGAGGAGTCTGTCTCCCTGCGCAGGAGATGATGAGGCCCGGGACACTGACTCCCTATGGAGGAGGTGATGGAGACCCAGGACTCTGGCACTCTATGGAGAAGAAGATGGCAGCCCAGGTCTCTGACTCTCTGTTGCAGGGGTAGTGGAAGCCCAGAATTCTGACTCCCTATGGTGGAGGTGATGGAAACCAAGACACCATATCTCTGCAAGGCGCCCCCTCTTTCGATCTCAGGTTGTGGAGTATTTTGGGAGGCAGATGAATACGTCATCTATGGCTTCTGCCCCTCCCCCGGCCCAATTATGCAACGAGGCACCGTACCACCATAATCCAGGCAGGTTCAATAGGACATAAAGACAATTTAAGCTGAAGATAGCAAAAGCAGTCAACCTAACATTGTAGCAGTAAAAAGCACATGCATTACACACGAGGCACATATGCACTCCACATGAGGAGCATGTGATATATGCATTTATATATGAAGAAACTTAACATAGCATCCACAGATATGAAGAACTCTAACACAACCAATGTATAACCTGAATACAACATGAATGATACACGAATATAACTCGCTAACTTAGAAACAAGTAAAGCAGCCACCAAAAATGGAAGCCACAGCACGTCTCTGAATGGGTGCAGGCCTCAAAGCCCTGGGAAAACTCGAAAAGCTGAATCCACAGAAATACAAATCTTAGTAGAGCTCAGGCCGTAGCTGGCAATTAGTGCCAAGGTTAGAATTAAATAGGGAGGATCGGCACGAGATAGCAGTGCCCAAGGCACAAGCAGGATACTCCCAGATTAATTAAAGTTTTATAAGAATAGAACCAGCCTTTGTTAGCCAGGTGCAATAGCACAGCGGGCCAGAAGACTCAAGAATAACTCAAGAGTGTCCCCAGTGGCAACAGAGAACACAGCACACATGCTAATAAGAGCTAAAATCTCATTAGGCAGTCAGTTCACTTCATACACGGTCTCGTAGCAGTCCTACCTACAAGTGCACATAGACTCGCGACACCACACAAGGCCAAGTACAAAGGATTGCCCATTCTCGTGGCCTGAGAATGAGGGATGGTAACTTGTAATGGAAGGAAGAACGTTCCATGGGTCACTCGCCCCCTAGTCTTGATCTGGTTCATATCCTCATGACGTGTCAAGTGTGCAAGATTGGGTAGCAATGTGCCAACCTTCGAAATCCTTAGAGACATGCCACCCAACAAGTAATATGCCAACCAACCCCTTGCCATGAAGATGATGTAGTTTAAGCTTTATCAATATAGGGGTGGTTCCAGCTGGAGCCATCAGAGATGTGTAACCCAATGAAAATGTTCAACTCCCATAGAAGCTAAAGATATACAAGCTTACCAACCTATCCCCGTTCCCCGTGGGTTTTTGTAAACTGAGATTATGGTATGACGCCACAGATGACATATCTGTAGTATTTAGGCCGTTCTTTTTATTGGTATTTCGAGAGACTCAAGATTTGAATGCTCGTATGCTATCCCTGCTTTATGCTATCCCTGCTTTATGCTATCCCTGCTTGTATGCTATCCCTGCTTTATGCTATCCCTGCTTGTATGCTATCCCTGCTTTATGCTATCCCTGCTTTATGCTATCCCTGCTTTATGCTATCCCTGCTTTATGTGGATGATAGTAAAGCTGGGATTTGCCATGCGCTTCGCCTACTTCTTCAATTGAGTCTGTTTGGATTGACTCCAGTTCCTCTGGGTCTGTTTTTGACTTTTTGGGGCTGTCTTAACAAGTACTTCTAGGGCCGGCCTTAGGGCAGGGTGGGTCGGGTGACAGCCCCGGGTGCTTTTAGCCCCCTTCATGCCAGTTCGGGGGAGTGTTTCAAGGGCTCCCTCAAGCTGGCATTGTGGGAGAAGGCGCAGCAGGTGCCCTTTTGTTATTAAATGTGCCCGCGGCGGCAGGGATTAATTCCCTGCTTAGACACCAGGACATTTAATACCAATAGGGCATCTGCCGCGACTTCTCCAACTACGCCAGGTCAGCGGAGCCCTTGAAAGACTCCCAGAGCTGGCGTGGCAGGCGGCTAATGGCACCCTAGGGGGGGAGCTCTCCCAGTGTGGACTACTTCCATTGAGACCCTAAGGGCTCTCTGCTAGCTGCCCCCCTCTGTCGGTCTCGTGGTGTGGAGTACTTCCATTGACACCCTAAGGGCTCTCTGCTAGCTAGCCTCCTCTCTCGTCTCGTGGCATGGAGCACTTCCATTGAGACCCTAGGGGCTCTCTGCTAGCTGGCCTCCTCTCTCGTCTCATGGCGTGGAGCACTTCCATTGACACCCTAAAGGGTCTCTGCTAGCTGGCCTCCTCTCTCGGTCTCGAAGCGCTGGAGCACTTCCATTGACACCCTAAGGGCTATCTGCTAGCTGGCCTCCTCTCTCGTCTCGTGGTGTGGAGCACTTCCATTGACACCCTAAGGGCTTTCTGCTAGCTGGCCTCCTCTCTCATCTTGTGGCGTGGAGAACTTCCATTTACATCCTAAGGGCTCTCTGCTAGCTGGCCTCCTCTCTCGTCTCGTGGCGTGTAGCACTTCCACTGAGACCCTAAGGGCTCTCTGCTAGCTGGCCTCCTCTCTCGTCTCGTGGCGTGTAGCACTTCCATTGACACCCTAAAGGGTCTTTGCTAGCTAGCCTCCTCTCTCGTCTTGAGACCTTAAGGGCTCTCTGCTAGCTGCTCCCCTCTCTCGGTCTCGTGGCGTGGAGCACTTCCATTGAGACCCTAGGGGGTGTCTGCTAGCTGGCTCCCTCTCTCGGTCTCGTGGCGTGGAGCACTTCCATTGAGACCCTAATGGGGTGTCTGCTGGCTGGCCTCCTCTCTTGTCTCGTGGCGTGGAGCACTTCCATTGAGACCCTGTGGGGTCTCTGCTATCTGTTATGTTACGTTATGTTAGGGTGATTTGTAAAGCGCAACGTTGACCCGAGGGTATCTTGGCGCTAGAGAGAGCATAAACTGAGAAATAGATCAAGCAAAAAAGCATGAACGGAAATGCACAACCTCCAATACGAGATCTGTGGAACTTGGGAATGAGCAAAAGGCCGGCCTCGGACGAGCAGAGGTGTCGGACAGGGAAATGGCAGGTGAATTTGGCTTGAAGGTATGCAGCCCCCTGCCCGTGCAATGCTCTGTGCACAATGCACAAAGCCTTGAACCTTATCCGCTGCATCACAGGGAGCCAGTGAAGGGTGCAAAGCACAGGGGAGATGTGAGCCCCAAACGGGGTCCCCGTGGCCACCCTGGCAGCAAAGTTCTGCGGACGCTGCAATCGCTGGGTGGTGCTTTTGGGCTGAGCAAGATAAAGAGCATTACAATAGTCCAGTCTGCTCTGCACCAAGGCAGCCAGCGCCGGTGGATGGAGCGTTGCAGGGATCAGCGGGATGTTAGAGGAAAATGGCCGCTTTACGCACGGCGGACACCTGGTCATTCAGAGAGAAGGACTCCACGATTCCTCACCTTGGACACCGGAATAGGAAGAACCCCAAGTGAAGAAGGCCAGAAAGAGGATACCCAGAGAGTGGGATCCGGAGGGGCGCCCACCACCAGCACCTCCGTCTTGTCCACTCGCCAACGGCCGTCAGTCACATATGTAAGCACGCCGACACCTCAAGATCTAACAGCACCAGATGCCGAGGGAGCGGATGAGTCAGATCAGTGGCCAGATGTTAATGTTGAAAAGAATGGGGGAGATGTATAGCTGCCCCCCCTCTGTCGCTCTCCCGGTGTGGAGTACTTGCATTGAGACCATAATGGCTCTCTGCTAGCTGCCCCCCTCTCTCATTCTCTTGGCCTGGAGTACTTTCCCTGAGAGCCGCTTGGGGCCGCTTCCTGGAGACCGCTCAAGGGGAGGCTGAGTGACGGGGGATTAAGGGGACATGTCACTCCCGCCAGCTCTGCAGCCCTGCCCTGCTGACACAGCCACTCCCGCCCCCAACTGGGGAGAAAATGGCGCTTCCTCGGGGCAGCGTGCAGAGCCCCCGTCCGGGCTGTCTGTCCCTCTGACAGCTGATGGCAAAATGGCCCCAAATCACGGCTTCCAGTGCTGCAGGTGCAGCGAGAGGGGAGCGGCACAGAGACGCCTAATGCAGGGCTGTCAGAGCCGTCTGAAGGGGGAGGGGGGGCACGTCTCTCCGTGCAGAGCCCCACCGGCAGCAGCTTCAGAGGCGAGGCCCTGTCTCCTTTTACCGTTTCATTTCCCCCCTCGTTAGGCGCCTTCCCACCCACTCTTTCTTCGTCAGAAGAGCCTTCGAAATAATTGCTCGGGGAGGAACAGTTCCAGCATTTTGATGTGCAGCCAATTCAGGGCTCAGCCAAGGAGGCCGGCTGTGCTTTTCAGCGAAGGCCCGGCGGTGCCCGCGTCACGGGCGGGTGAAGGGCAGGCCCGGGCGGGCAGCAGCAGCACGGGCCCACAGTACTGAGCTACGGCGCAGGCCCACGGTATGTGCCAGGGGCACAGGACCACAGTAGAGGCCCGCCGAGCATGCCTGCAGCACAGGACCACAGTAGAGGCCCTCTGCACAGGCCCAAAGCACAGGGCCACGGTACAGACCTGCAGTGCAGTCCCACAGCATGTGCCAGAGGCACAGGTCCAAAGCACAGGCCCACAGTATAGAGCTGCAGCGCAGAACCACAGTACAGGCCCGCTGCACAGGCCAAAAGCACAGGGCAACGGTACAGAGCTGTGGCGCAGGCTCACAGCATGTGCCACGGGCACAGATCTGCAGCAGATGCCCGCTGTGCATGCCTGCAGCGCAGAACCACAGTACAGGCCCGCTGCACAGGCCAAAAGCACAGGGCAACGGTACAGAGCTGTGGCGCAGGCCCACGGTACAGGCATGCTGCACTGGCCCACTGAACATGCCCACTGCACAAGACCACAGTATATGCCAGGGGCACATATCTGCAGCAGAGGCCCGCTGAGCATGCCTGCAGCGCAGAACCACAGTACAGGCCCGCCGCACAGGCCCAAAGCACAGGGCCACGGTACAGAGCTGTGGCGCAGGCCCACGGTATGTGCCAGAGGCACAGGCTTAAAGCACAGGGCCACGGTGCAGGCACGCTGCACTGGCCCACTGAGCATGCCCCCAGCGCAGGACCACAGTATATGCCAGAGGCACATGCCCAGCATGCAGTTCTGTAGCGCAGGCCCACAATACAGAGCTGCAGTGTAGAACCACAGTATAGGCCAGAGGCACAGGCCCCCGGTACAGGCCTGCTGCACTGGCCCACTGTACATGCCGACAGGACCACAGTATATGCAAGAGGCACTAGCCCGTCGGTCAGCAGCACAGTCCCTGCATACAGTCCTGCAGCACAGGCCCACTGTACATGCCCACAGGACCACACTATATGCAAGAGGCACAGACCCGCCGGTCAGCAGCACAGACCCCGCATACAGTGCTGCAACACAGGCCCACTGAGCATGCCCTCACTGCAGGCTGTGACGATTTAACTTCCGAGGCACCAGTGATCCAGGGGTGAATATCGATTTCTAAACCATCAGTCAGCCCCACACCTCTAGTACTCCAGAAGGCATCCAAACTTATTGGAAACACAAGCAAATTATAAACCTCCTTGTCCAATTTTGGTACCGTGGACGGAACGTCAGGCTTATCTCTGCAAGGTCGTGGATAGTTGGTTAGTTGCAACACAGATAACATACAATTATTACCCAATGATAACATGGACTGTCCAGTCAAGGTTGTATACAAATATCTACTTTATTTATATCACAACAGACAGTTCTAGCACACTACAAAATACAACCCACCCTGTAAAGGAATGTAGAGAACAGAGAGTTTCAAAGAAGGAAAGGGGTTACACTCTGGATACTGACAGGAGGGTAGTCGGTAAAGTAATTAATCGCAATAGTTCAAGGATACTTGGTTTCAACACAAAGGGAGCAATGGGTCATAAAATGTCACGATGGGCCTTCAGAGAAGGACCAGGGGGACAGAACCACAACGTACCTTGTGCTGTAGGAGTTCCTGGTGCTTGACAGGGTCGAGTCTGTTTCAGGGCGCTTTGCAGCTTCTGCGACAGAGTTCAAGGCAGGAGATAGCTGCAGGAAGTTTGGCGAGCGAAGCTGGACGGATGGCTGCAGGCTTGCCTACACGGCTTCTCAGGGTCAGGAATCGTTATCTCAGTGCTGGTCGGCGGTTCTGAAGCACTGGTCAAGACGTCTCAGATGGCGTTTGCAACTGCGGGGTAACAACTGTCAGTGGTGAAGTCGGTTGCAGCTCGAGGGGCTCGACTTGCTCATAAATGTCCTTTAAGATGGATGCTGGTTAAATGCTTGTCGATGCACTCATCCTGGCTTCTTCACTGGGCTTGTGTCATCCTTTAAGGAGGGCGGTCAAAGTCGAGGAGAGTGTTGCAGGCAACGGCCTTGTCCTTGGTTTTGTTCAGAGACTCTCTGGCTCTTCCCACCTAGGAAGCTTGCTGGCAGAACCTGGCAGGGCACGCTGTGTGCTGGCTGGTTACCGGTCCTGGAGCTGCTGGAGGGTCCTCTTGATTCAGTATCTCCCTCTGTTCCCTGGGAAGTGTTTAGGGGGAGGGATCTTGCTTTCCTCTTAGAAATCCTGGCCTTCCGTCACTGGCAGAAGCTGTAGGCATCCTGTACCTTCAGCTCAGGTCCAATGCTAAGTTCTTCTTTCTGCTTCTGGTGAAGCCTTCAGATGATCACCCAAAAGAGGGGCTCAGCCCTCTTTTAAAGCCAAATGGGCCTCAGTGATTGGTGCAGGCTAGGCCTAGCTTAATGAACCAATCCTGGGTCTCCACTGTATGTGTGAGATCATAACCAGGGTGCTTTGCAACAGGAAAGGTAAGAGGTGAAAACATGTACTACTAAGTCCCAGAGCTACTTGACATACTCATCAGGCTGACTTGGTCTATGTACATGTTTTTAGGACACTTTTACCTTAAGTGAGTCGAGCTGGTGATGCTAGGTAAGCTATAATGCTTATTGTGATTATGGGTATGTTTTAGGCTGCGGTCACTGTGACAAATCAACTTCCGGGGCACCAGTGGCCCAGGGACGATCGGCTTCTAAACCATCAGTCAGCCCCACACCTCTAGTTCACCAGAAGGGATCCGAACAGATTGCAAACGCAAGCAAATTATAAACTTCCTTGTCAAATTTTGGTAACCTGGACGGAACGGCAGGCATGTCTCTGCAAGGTCATGGATCGTTGGTTAGTTGTAACACAGCAAAAATACAATTATTACCCAATGATAAAAGGGACTGTCCACACAAGGTTGTATAAAAATATCTACTTTATTATTATTACAACAAACAATTCTAGCCCACCACAAAATACAGCCCACCCTGTAAAGGAACACAGAGGACAGACAGTTTCACAAAGCAAAGGGATGCGCTCTGGATACTCACAGGAGGGTAGTTGGTAAAGCAATCAGTCTTAACTGTTCAAGGTTATTTGGTTTCAGCACCAAGGGAGCAAGGGGTCTTAAATGTCACTAGGGGCCTTCGGAGGAGGACCAGGGGGACAGAACCACAATGTACCTGGTGCTTCAGATGATCTTGATGCTCGAAAGCGTTGAGTCGGTTCCAGGACACTTTGCAGCTCCTGCGACAGAGTTTAATATGGGAGACAGCTGCGGGTATCAGGCAGCAGACAGTTCGGCAAGCGAGGCTGGATGGACAGCTGTAGGCTGGCCTACACAGCAGCTCTGGGATAAGAATTGTTGACTCTGTGCTGGTTGGTGGATCTGGAACGCTGGTTGCGGCGTCTCAGACAGCTTCAGTGACTACAGCATGACTGTTGTCACGCTGAACATGCCCCCAGCGCAGGGCCATATAGTATATGCCAGAGGCACAGGCCTGCTGCACAGGCTCACTGCACAGGCCCAAAACACAGGCCCAGGGTACATGTCTGCAGTACAGATTCACTGAATACAAGAAGTCCCTTCACCTTTTCCATGACGGCCATTCAAAAAAATTGGAAAAATGCAAGCAAAGAAAATGGCCACCATGGAAAGGAAGAAGGGACTACATGTAGTCCCTTCTTCCTTTCCATCATGGCCTGTCGCGGATCGAGAGCAGACGCGCTGGGGACAGAAGTGATCCCAGCGTGTCCACTCCTGAAATGGACCAACAAGAAGGTAGTGTGTTTGGGAGGGCGGAGAGGGGATTGTTTAGATTGGGGAGGGAGGGAAAACACTTGAATCCTGGGCGGGGGAAGATGGCAGCCTCCAGCCATGTGCTGACTCGGAGCTGTGATTATGCCGTTCCCAGCCGCCTCATTGGCTAAGGGGCTGCCCACCTGGAGACAAAGGAATGCAGAGGGATTCCCAGTCGGGTAAATCTGATTGACCCACGCTGGGTACTAATAGTCAGCATTGATGGCACAGAGCGCGCCTTGCAGAAGCGAGGTGACTCGGCTGGACTAGTAGGGGTTGCAGACCGACGAATCACAGCAGTGCGCCTGTTGAGGCAGACGGTGGGGGTGTTGGGGAGGAGGGAGAGGGTTTGCTGGATTGCATGTCGGAGCAGACGGCACAAGCCCACGTCGAAACATCTGACTGAAGGGTTAATGGTTGAGTGGCAGATAAGAAATGAGTCATAAAGTACGCAATCTGTCCATGCGTCTCCCCGGCTCCCCAGCAATAGCACCCAGGCCGCGGTGGTGCCTACCCCAATCAGGGTGCACGCTGAGCTGCCCTGAATGGGGTAGTTACAGGTCACTGGGGTGCCAGATGAGAAGTGAGTACGTTTGGCTGAAGAAGACACGGGTTCTGAAAGGTGTAATGGGGGTGAAGGGGGGAGATCCAGAGAGACCCGCAGAGGGGGGACATGAAGGAGGTTGGCTCATGACCCTGCACCCAAGGCAGCAGTGGGGTGCCAGGAGGGGCGGGCAGCGACAGATCAGGCCAGGAGCTGACCACGATGAGTGACCGCCTGGAGACATGGATGGGCTGAAAGTAGGCTTCCCCCTACACCCCTCAGGGAGCATCTCTCATGCACCCCCTTTCCTCCCTCCTGGGACGGTTTAGATGCGCTGGTAGCTGTTTGCCACTTGAAAGCCAGTGAGTCAGACTCACTTTAGCAGGAGCCCAGTAGGGGCGGGCGGAGGGGGGAATCTAGTACTTTGTATGGCTTTCCCAACAGGGGGCGGTTCCTGCTCCGCCCAGTGCATGACAGGCGAGGCCTTCAGCCTTCGGTGCAGGAGGCTGGCATAGGCTGGCATAGCAAAGGCTATGTGCGGCAGGCACGCCCATTTAGCAGAGGCTGGACAGGGGTCAGGATGAATGTTTATAAGGCCTGGCGTGAGATCCCTAATAGTCAAGGCCAAGCCTACTCCCATCCCCGTGCAGAGTGGCAGGAATGGGCATTTTGGAATGTTCATGCCTCCCCTTTTTAGTGGGTATATAAGTCACCAGGCCAGGAGTAGAAGCAGGAGGGTCACTATTTCTCTTTTATTACTTTCTATGTTTGTTCAAATACATTCTTTTGGAGTCCTGCAATCAGCCAACTCGACCTGCACGTACTATGTATGGCTTTACTATTACGCCCTACATGTCACTGGGCTGGTGGAGGCACTCTGTTGAAACATTATTGAAGGGGTAAGATGGGAGGAGCCAAGGTGGGGCACCTATTCAGTGATGTGCCCTGCGTGCCACATTACATATGCAGAGAGGACGGGTGACTCATGCCTTCCCCCCTCAGAGGATGCAGCAGGCTATATATAGCGCTCTCTTTATTGCCACAAAGAAAATGAAATGCCCCCCACCACGACTCCGGGGACCCTATAGTGCATAAAGCAAATTGGGAAAATGGTCTTCACAAAAATAGTGCTCTCCGAGTTCCCTGGCAACACAGCGGTCCCAGTTACATCACTAATGCGGCCGCAGAAGGCACTAGAGCTTCAGTGGCTCACCTTTGGTGGCGGTGGCTGAACAGTAAGGCTGGGTGTCTACAGGCTCTAGAGTGGGTTGAATGAGATAGCACAGTGGGCATAGCTGGCCTTCGCAGAGGGGCATTTACTTCAAAACAAGCTCTTCGGTCACTTTGAAAATAGCAGCACTTTGCTCTGACCTTTCTTGAAACATAATCCCCAATTCTTTAAATGGTTGGGAAATTCTGTGTTCAAGGGAAAAAATAGCTTGGAAATAGCACCTCCCAGTGTTCTGTGGGGGTTGTACGCACAGCGAACTCCCACGGTCCCACAGATGACAGTGGACACAGTGTTTCTCCATCCGGGCTCCGGGCGTGCTCTAGCACACCACGGGACTCGCCCTATTTATTAAACCTCACACGCGATGGAGTTGCTTCACTCTGTCATGTGTGTTTCTTAAAGGAACACCACTCTCCTCCTTTTTCATAACAAAACTATTGAAGAACTAGGTCACCACATAAACAAATGGTAATGAACACACACACAAATGCCTGAAAACCATTCCTCTCCACAAAACGTTTCTTACTCTTGCCAGAGCTATCCAAAATCGATGACTGTAAACGTTTCATCAAGAAACTACAGATCCTGCAGAACAATGCACTTAGAACAGCTCTGAGCGTTTCCACGCAGACAAACACATCTCTGCTACTAGACGGGACAATAACTGGCTATCTATTAAAGAATGAATCCAACTTGAAACAGCATCTCTCACTCATAAATGTCTCAATATCTCAGCCCCTCAGTATCTCAGGGATAGATTCTCCAAACCCTTCTGCTCCCGATTAAGTAGATCCCCTAACTCAGGGTGCTTACAAGTACCTAGATAGAAACTCAAAAAAGCAGGCGGTAGTAGCTTCCCAGTTTTGGCCGCCCAACTCTGGAATTCTCCACCTACGACACTTAGATCAGACCAGCCCTTTGTTAAATTCAGGAAAGATATGAAGAATTGGATTATCCCTAATGATGCACCCTACTAGTCCCACCTGCCCTCCTTAACCCGATCCTTGTGCAGAATCATCTGATCATCTCTCTGAAAATACCTAGAATACAACACAACATTGCCTACCTAATCTGTACATAACCGTTACTATAATAATCTTAAAACTTCCTTGTTATAAATAACAGTATGTTCTTGTATTGACTATTGTAAATTTTCTGTGTGTTACTATGTAACTGCATATCCTTGTAATGCGCCCCGATACCTCAATAATAAACAAACAAACAGCAAATGCAGTTGCTCCATCACTCAGGCCAACGTCCAGTGTTTGTTTGATGTATCCAGCACATAATCCTCCAGGTGAGCAGGTCTTCCTTTCCCTGGACGTTGCGGATATCGCCGGCCCCCTTCCCAGCTCGGCCTCTCCTCTCCTTTGTCCACTAGGTCCAGGGGAATCTGAGAACTATCAGTCCCACTACCTTCATCATTCTCTTCTTCACAACCTCTTCCGGGGGACACACCTGGCCGGCGGCTCTCCCCAATTCTCTTGAAGAAGCTTGCATTTGGCGGTCCCATTGGCGGCAGTTACCATGGATCCCTTTACTGCCACCACGCCCACAGGGTTGAATTCATATGGCAAGGACCGCTTCCCCTGGGGGTGCCTGTTTCTCACAATCACCTTGTCGGCCAGCGCAAGTTGATATGGTCTGAGCCCTCTACTAGCGTTCTCACTCTCATTCCTGGATCTCCTTTACTCCGCCTCTCAGTTGTCTTCGATCACCGCCGGCTCCCGGTCCACTGTGTCTGGCAGGAGACCTCTCGGACATCTCCTAAACATGGCCTCCACTGGCGCCACCCCTGTAGAGCAGTGAGATGTCACCCGATACTGCTTCAGGAACTGATAGAGAGCCCTTCTGAGACAATGTCCTTGACCGTGACTGATGCGGAACACCTTATTGATGGTCCTCATGAATCATTCTGCCTGCCCATTCGCTCTTGGCCATATCAGTGTGATCTTCCAATGGTGTATTCCTTCATTACTTGGCTGAAACTTTCTCCTTGAAATGGCGGCCCATTGTCGGAACAGAACACCTGGGAAAGGCAGAGAGTTACAAAAATATTTTCCAATGCTGCTGCCACATCGCCAAACGCCACTGATTCCAGGAATTCCAGCTTTGGATATCACGAACACTGATCCACCACCAAAAGAAAGTGTGTGTCTCTCCCAGTAGAACCGAAGTCCACATGTACCACCTGCCACGGCTGTGTACCTCGAGACATGGACTCACCCGGGGGCTCCCTGTGTATCGGGTCCGCCACCTGGCAATATACGCAGCCTGCCACAAACTCTTCCATCTTCCTCTCTAGGTCGGGAAAGCAAACTTTCAGTCTCAGGCAGGATTTTATTTTGCCCATCCCCTGATGACCCTGGTGGGCCAGCTCAATCACCTACTGGATTTTGCTTACCGGTATGACCATTCTGTCCCCGCACAGCAGCAGACCCAAATATGAAAACGCTAATTCATCTCAGATCCTCCATAATTGTTCCAACATCCTGCGGGCATCCTGGGTCCTTTTACCAAGGCCTCCGCTCCCCTTTTGGAAGGGCTGCTCAGAGAAGGCTAAAACATTCATCTTCTTCTGATGCCTTCTCCAACTCCTGTACAGGCATGGAGTTCGGAGTGGCAGACTCAATGATTACCTGCACATGTTCATCGGCCTAGTAGTCGGCCACATTGCTTGCACCTGGTTGGTACACCAACGACACACTGTATTCCAAGAGCGCCAACATCCGCTGCTCAATCCTGGCCAGGGCCTGGGAAGATGACCCCGCCATGATAGGCAGCAGGGGTTTGTGATCTGTCACAACTGTCACAGGACTGCCCAACACATAAAGGTGAAACTGCCTGCCCCCCCTCAGAGCACTTAGAGAGCCTTGTGCTCAATCTGCATATAGCTTTGCTCTGTATCTGAGAGGGCACGGCTGGCAAACGCAATGGGCCTCCCCTTGCCCTTGGCATCCATCTCTTTCAGGAGTGCTCTGCGCCATTGGTTCTTCAACTGAGAGGGCCATCTTCATGTCATCAAATGCAGCTTGCTCGAGAGGACCCCACTGCCAGGTGGTTTCCTTTCTTGTTAATCTCCTCAATGGCTCCGATCATGTGGCCAGGATCCTTATAAATCACCCGCAACATGTTAAAATCCCCAGGAAACTGCGTTCCTCTGTTACTGTCTCCAGGAGTCTGGCCTCCATGATGTGCTTAACTTTGCGGGTATCAGGCGACACACCTCTTTCCTTGAACACAAATCCAAAGAATTGAATACTGGTTTTTAGAAACTTACTTTTCTTTGTGGAGCGTGTGGCCCAGTGCCTGGATGCGTTCAAGAGTCTTGAGTAATCATGCCATGTGTTCCACCTCCGACCTTGCAAACACCAGGATATCATTGCTCATATTTATGACCCCCTGCAAGTCAGCTAAAGCGCCCCTGATGATTGTTTGCAATACCTCGGCAGCCGATGACACACCAAAGCTGCAAAGCTAAGACGTTTGTACCTGTACAGGCCTTGGTGCATCATCAAGGTGGTAATATACCTGGATTCGGGGTGTAGCACAACCTGTTGATACCTATCCCTCAGATCAAGCTTGAGAAAAATCGTGCACCTCGCAACTTGGCTATGGTGTCTTCAATTGTCGGGGTTAGATATCTCTCTCTCTTTATCGCCTTGTTGGGCAACCGCATGGCCACACATATTCTGATGGAGTCAGGATGTTTGGGCTTCCATGCAATGACAATGGGTGACACCCAGGGTGTTGGTCATTCAACCTTCTCGATGATATCAATGTTGATGAGATTCTCCAGCTCTTTGTCCACCAACTCCCTTAGGTGAAAAGGGACCCTCCAATGTTTCAGGGTGACTGGTCGGATGGAATCATCTATATGTAGCTTCATCGGCCACCCACCCTCTGTCCAATTCCGATGAATACCTCTACAAACTTCTCAAGCACATCTTCCATGTACACACTGGGCCTCATTACGACCCAGGCGGTAAGTTACCGCCTGGGTGGTACCTTTACCACCATGGCGTAAACTACGTTTACGCCATGGTGGTTGGCGGACTTACCGCCCCATTCCGAGGTTGCCGGGGCGGTAAGTCCCCATTAACCCATTTACCCTTCCCCATTCCCATTTTTGCCCCATAGGGCATAATGGGAGTGGGGAAGGCGTTAATTACGCCACCGTAAATTACGGTGGCGCAATTAACAACAAGGTCCCTTAGTGCCATGGATTTTAACACCTGCTAAAAGCAGGCGTTAAATCCTCCATGGCGCTAAGGGACCTCGGAATCAGGCGGTAAGGGTCGGCGCTGTTTACGCCGCCGTAAACCCCTTACCGCCTGGGTCCTAATTGTGAAGCTCACGATCCCCATGGCCTCAGCTGCAGCGCAGCTCAAGAGGGCGTTGGCACTCGCGCCCGTGACAAAAAACATGGCCTTGATTGAACTGGTGCCATGTTCCACTTGTGACACAAATGTACTCATTAGCGGAATTGGTTGGTCTCCAAACGTGAAAATGCATGCTTTCGGACACTTCAGTAGCATGGGATCCTTCATTGCATCATAGTGTACTCTCACCAAGATGTTGACGGAGGCACCTGTGTCCACCAACACCAGAATCAGTGATCCATCTACTCGCACCATGCACTTCGGCTTTTATCTGGCCTTCACTTTCAGTGCACTCACGCTAGAAATTAAAAGAATGTTCTCTTCAACTTCTTGGTTTCCTCCTTCCTCCTCCTGGTCAACAAGGGATACATTTGGTGGGCGCTGCTGCCTGAAAAATCTGTCTCTGATGGAACCTCTCTGCAATACCACTGGAAGCGGTGCGCTACACATACATACGTAGTGGTCAACATTCCCACACCTCCCACAGGCCTTGCCCTTCACTGGGCACTCCGTTGGGTGTGGAAGCTCGTACCCACACTACAGGCACGACTCCGGTGATCTGGTGCATCTTTCCTCTAACTGTGCTGCGGCCCGCAGGGCCTCTCTCGCCCCTTGGCCCTGATTTACTGCACATACCTTATCAATCTTGAGTGAGCATATCGCAGCATCCATCTTGGAAGCATGTGTTTCTGCCACTTAATGTGATTGTCCAAGTTCAAGGATTCGGGCCAAAGTTAGGCCTGGTTCCCACAGCGCTTGATGTTGTAGCTTGCCAGAAGCACACCCCTTGATTAACTGTGGTTACGGATCATGCCTTGTCCGTTTTCCCATGCACAGGTTGCCGCCATACGTTGTAGACAGCCATGAAAAGAGTTGAGGGACTCATCATCTTACTCCCTCACGTTGCACATCACAAACCTCTCATAATCCATGTTAGCGTGGGGCATGAAATGTTCCCGCAGCACATTCTTCACTGCATTGTAGGAATCGTCCGCCGGCTGCAACGTCTTAAAGATCTGGTGCACCGTCGGGCCAGCCGAGTAGATGAGGGTCGCCAATTTGCTTTCATCATCAGTCTCCCCTGTGGCCTTGAAGTTCATGTCAATGCGGTCAATCCACGAGTTCCAATTTAGACCCAGGCTTGGCGGTGCCCCTGAGATGTCAAACTCTGGTATCAGGGTTAGAGCTCCTTGTCCCACAGTGCTCACACTCCCACCAACTCCACCATCCTGACCATCCAGCATGTTGGTGGCACTCGTGGGCAACTGAAGTTGGGTGGACTGGCCTACACCTTATTGCTAGACATGATTCACTGTGCACCCCTCTATGCCTAGGGGCAGTAACCCACACAGAAGAAAATAAATGGAGTGTCCTCCATCACTGGCCACTTGGGGTTCCCTTGACCAGACAGCCCCCCCTCCATACACAGCAGATAATCTGGGAACCAAATGGGCGCACCGAAAATAATGTGGGAGAAAACACCAATATTGAAATCTTCCCACTGGCCCTCCTCCAGATGCAATAAAGAAGCAGTCTCTTTCTTGTGCCAAAATGAAATTTAAGGCCCTTTTTGTAGTGTCTCGTGTGTCCTCTTCTCTATTTTAGATAAAACGAAATAAGAAAAAAAGGAATAATGGACCCACAATATCGAAGTATCCACGTGTGCGTGGATGGTCCAGAAATTAGTCAGGGGGGCTCACGAGCACTCCCCTATGGAGCCGCAACCTCTGTTACTCAAACAACAAAGATGGCGGTCGTTACACTGCACACGTAGGTTCTGTGGTCGGTGAACCTTGTCTTCCTCGAGATAGAACTCGGAATCACTGCCGCCTGGCCCAGCGGGTCCATGCAATAGCAGAATAGCAGACGACCTCCTCGTCACCCCACCCCCCCCCCTCATCCCCGCACTACAGGTGAAACTGGACACGCTGTGCTCTGCCCGGAATCCGGGCGTGCTCTGGCGCACCACAGGACATGCCCAATTTATTAAACCTCACATGCCACAGAGTTGCGTCACTCTGCTGTGTGTGTTTCTTAAAGGAACACCACAAGCAGCTCCACGATCTGCGCCTCCTCACAGGATCTCGCTGCATGTCCGCATCGCTTGGGCTTCAAAGCCCTTTATTCTATTATGTATTGATTCATATAGTGGCTTCGCCAAGCAAAGGTACACATTCAAGTATTAAGTCACAGTAAGCATTGACGTGCAGAAAAAAGATAAGATTAACAGGGTAATTCATAGAATTTCGCAGAAAAGTGTCGCAAGCGGCTGGCGCAGAGTGTCCGCGTGCGATTGTCTGCGCCAGGCACGTGCGCTAAAACCGATTTCCGCGCACAGCGTATTCATGGATTTCAGGCTCCCAAACCAGCCGTGGCGCAGAGTATTGCAGCGACCCTGCTGCAGCGCCAGTAACGCCCCCAAGAACGCCCTCGCGCAAGGAAAAGCCATCAAAATCGCTAAATCATCGCAAAGGGCTGCGCTAACCCTGGACCAGTCTACAGGGCTGCCAAACAAGGAACGCAAAGCGGGTAACGTGCATATCAGGGGTACGCGTGAAGTTCTACACGCGATTAGCCAGGGCATGTGTATCACAGGGGTACGCAGGAATTATCACACGCGATTTGGCTGGGTACGTGTATTACAGGGGTACACGGGAAGTTCTACACGCGATTCGGCTGGGTACGTGTATTACAGGGGTGCGCAGGAATTCTCACATGCGATTTGGCCAGGTACGTGTATTACAGGGGTGCGCGGGAATTATCACACGTGATTTGGCTTGGTACGTGTATTACAGGGGTGCGCGGGAATTCTCACATGCGATTTGGGCAGGTACGTGTATTACAGGGGTGTGGGGGAATTATCACACGCAATTAGGCTGGGTGGGTCCTCACAGGTGTTCCCTGTACACCCTCCACGGCCCCTGCAGGCAGCCCACAAAACAGGGGACTACCCTGCACACCTGCTCATGTCCCCCTGCACCCCCACCCCCCAGCAGTGCAGGGGCAGCCTCCACCAGGCCCCCACCCATGTCTCCCAACACCCCCACCCCCCAGCAGTGCAGGGGCACCCTCCACCAGGCCCCCACCCATGTCTCCCACCACCCCCACCCCCCAGCCACCAGGGGCACCCTCCACCAGGCCCCCACTCATGTCTCCCACCACCCCCACCCCCCAGCAGTGCAGGGGCACCCTCCACCAGGCCCCCACCCATGTCTCCCACCACCCCCACCCCCCAGCCACCAGGGGCACCCTCCACCAGGCCCCCACTCATGTCTCCCACCAACCCCACCCCCCAGCAGTGCAGGGGCAGCCTCCACCAGGCCCCCACTTATGTCCCCTATCACCCCCACCCCCCCGCCACCAGGGGCACCCTTCACAAGGCCCCCATCCATGTCTCCCACCACCCCCACCCCCCAGCAGTGCAGGGGCAGCCTCCACCAGGCCCCCACTCATGTCCCCTATCACCCCCACCCCCCCGCCACCAGGGGCACCCTTCACAAGGCCCCCATCCATGTCTCCCACCACCCCCACCCCCCAGCAGTGCAGGGGCACCCTCCACCAGGCCCCCACTCATGTCCCCTATCACCCCCACCCCCGCCACCAGGGGCACCCTCCACCAGGCCCCCATCCATGTCTCCCACCACCCCCACCCCCCAGCCACCAGGGGCACTCTCCACCAGGCCCCCACTCATGTCCCCTATCACCCCCACCCCCCCGCCACCAGGGGCACCCTCCACCAGGCCCCCACTCATGTCTCCCACCACCCCCACCCCCCAGCAGTGCAGGGGCACCCTCCACCAGGCCCCCACCCATGTCTCCCACCACCCCCACCCCCCAGCCACCAGGGGCACCCTCCACCAGGCCCCCACTCAGTCTCCCACCACCCCCACCCCCCAGCAGTGCAGGGGCAGCCTCCACCAGGCCCCCACTCATGTCCCCTATCACCCCCACCCCCCGCCACCAGTGGCACCCTTCACAAGGCCCCCATCCATGTCTCCCACCACCCCCACCCCCCAGCAGTGCAGGGGCAGCCTCCACCAGGCCCCCACCCATGTCTCCCACCACCCCCACCCCCCAGCCACCAGGGGCACCCTCCACCAGGCCCCCACTCATGTCTCCCACCACCCCCAGCCCCCCAGCAGTGCAGGGGCACCCTCCACCAGGCCCCCACCCATGTCTCCCACCACCCCCACCCCCCAGCCACCAGGGGCACCCACCAAGAGGGCCCCCGCTCATGTCTCCCACCACCCCCAACCCCCAGCAGTGCAGGGGCAGCCTCCACCAGGCCCCCACTCATGTCCCCTATCACCCCCACCCCCCCGCCACCAGGGGCACCCTCCACCAGGCCCCCATCCATGTCTCCCACCACCCCCACCCCCCAGCCACCAGGGGCACCCTCCACCAGGCCCCCACTCATGTCCCCTATCACCCCCACCCCCCCGCCACCAGGGGCACCCTCCACCAGGCCCCCACTCATGTCCCCCACCACCCCCACCCCCCAGCTGTGCAGGGGCACCCTCCACCAGGCCCCCACCCATGTCCCCTATCACCCCCACCCCCCCGCCACCAGGGGCACCCTTCACAAGGCCCCCATCCATGTCTCCCACCACCCCCACCCCCCAGCAGTGCAGGGGCAGCCTCCACCAGGCCCCCACTCATGTTCCCTATCACCCCCAGCCCCCCGCCACCAGGGGCACCCTTCACAAGGCCCCCATCCATGTCTCCCACCACCCCCACCCCCCAGCGCTGTGGGGCACCTGCCAGCAGGCCCCCACCCATGTCCAACCCATGTCTCCCACCACCCCCACCCCCCAGCCACCAGGGGCATCCTTCACCAGGACACCAACTTCCCTGGCACTGAAGCTGGTGCCCCTCTGCCTCCTTGGCCGGGGGTTGCCACTGGTGCCAGATGTTGTAGTGCCCGACATGGCAACCCCAGAGGCAGGAGTGGGTGGGCAACTGGGTCCTGGGGCTGGGCTGTGGGGCGACGGAAAAGCAGTCGGGAGCCTTTGGTTCCAGCAGGGGTGGTCACAGCAACAGCACCCCTGGCTGATGTGCAGACAGCAAATGGCAGGGCACGTGGGCAGCAGGCAGTCAGGCAGCAGCAGATGGCAGGTGGGAGCGTGCTCAGGGCTCTGGGGGGCAGTAATTTGGCCTCCTGGGCAGGAGCGTGGTCTTTCGTGTGTGAACGCGTGGACAGCTTGATACATAGTGAGTGATTTTGCACGTGAAAATCCCACACGTCGATGAAAGGCCCTTAGCGCGTAAACGCGTATGCGCGTCTATGAAGTCACGTGCACACGTAGGAAAAAGTTGCGTGACACGTCCGAGTGTCAAAGCGTGTTATTGGTGGAAATAGCCCTACACGCAGAAGTGTCAAAGCGTGTAATAGGTGCAAATGGACCTACACACAGAAGTGTCAAAGCGTGTTATTGGTGGAAATAGCTCTACACGCAGAAGTGTCAAAGCGTGTAATTGGTGCAAATGAACCTACACGCAGAAGTGACAAAGCGTGTAATTGGTGGGAATGGGCCTAGCACGTACACGCCGCGTAAGTGACGCTGTACGTGTGGGCCTGCATATAAGGTACGTGTAGAACACCAATTCCTTGTACTGCTTTTCGTGGAGAGCGAGTGGGTGAATTCTGTACTTCTTGTCGTTTCACACGCGATTTACTTCACGGCGTTTCAAGTTCGTACTCCCTGTTACCTCTGACAGCTTTTTCTATTTTTTCTCTTGTACTGGTTTACCCGGGTCTGTTCCCTCAAACAGTGTTCCCTTCTACTGTTGTCCTGTCTCCTCAGACAGCGTACATATCTTCTTTTGGCGGGGGTGTTGCCAACCAAACGCACTCATTTTTCACGCTCTTTTACCTGGCAGACGGTGAGTCACGCACGTATCTAACATCTGTGCTTGCCCCGTGTGTAGCCTACCCCTTCAGAGGTCATTCTAGGCTGCGTGTGACACGCATACGTTCATTCTTGTGTTACTGGGTGCCACAGCGTAGTGCAGGTTTTTCTTTCTGCACACGTGGTCTAGGAGGGGTTGCGTGCACGTCATCTCCCTTTTTTGGGCCTCCTGTGCGTTGCGTGACCCGTCATCTTTCCCCAGGGGTTACATTCAGCCTTGCTAGAGCACTAGGGTACAATTACCATCTGGTACCCAACCCCTTTGACCCCCAATTGCCCAGGACAATAGTCTACATCCACTCCCATACGCACATTAACATCAGTGCCATGGCTGGGAGGCGAGGATTCCGTAAGGGTGGCAAAGGTGGAAGAGCCACAAGTGGTGGCCGTGGTGGATCCGGTAGGGGACGTGGTCGTAACTTGCAGGGTGAGCCTGTCCCCCCATGTGTGGAGGACCAGTCACGGGCACCCATAATCCCCCCCCCCTCCCGTTGAGGCTGATGTGGCTGACACCATCCATGCTCAGCCCTTGTTGGACCAGCCCATTGTGGCACCAGACCTGGCTGACTCCATGGCTGACTTCCAGGTCAGCAGGGCTACGACACGTGCGCTGGTGCACGTTGATGCCATCATGCCACGTGGATCTGGGGCAGCAAGGTCATCTGCTGCACCAAGGAGGCAGGGCGGAGAGGCTGCAGGGGCAGCTGCGGCTCCATCCACCCCAGCCCTCACACAACCAGCCAGGACAGTGTCGGTCCTAGTCCATGCTGCTGACATTCCCCCTGGCACCATCACACTAGAGCCAATGCCTGCACCAACTCCCATGCTGAGTGTGCAATCCCACACTCCTGATACAGAGTCCACCAGGGCTCCTGCCCCTAGTGTCCAGAGCGGCGCAGGACACTCAGGATCACCACCACCTTCCAAGCGGAAGAGGAAGAGTGCTCGTCCGGCACAGGCTGATGCCCCAGACACGGCTACACAGTCCGGCCCGTCCAGGAAGCCCAGCTTCACGGATGATGAACTGAATGCACTTGTCGAGTATGTGTCCGGACATGACAACCAGATGGTCATTGTTGCAGGATCCAAGACCACACCTGCACAACGCCAGGCACACTGGCAGACCGTTGCGGACATCGTAAGTGCCCTTGGAATCGTGAGGCGCACAGCCAATGATTGCTATAAGCGCTGGAATGACCTAAAGCGCAGGGCAAAGAGTAAGCTGGCCTCAAGTCATGCCGCAACTCTAGTGACTGGAGGTGGGTCTCCAGTAGTAGACATGGAACTCACTCCATATGAGTCAGTCGCTGGGACCTACGTCACGGAGGAACAGATCCAAGGCGTGGGAGATCTGGCTGATTACGAGGCATTGTCCGGTGAGTGCACATGCATGTGTGTGTCATCCATGTGCATGGTGTGTGTGTGAGGGCTTCTGTTTGTGTGGCAGGTGAGAGTGTGTGCGCCTGAGTCGTATGGGTCAGCCATGTGCTTCATGCAATACTTCCTGCGCAGCTGCATTTGGCCATAGCAGTATCCCTTCTGCCAACAGTAGACATCTAGCCCAACTGCACGCTAGTTGCCCTTGAAGTGTCACCTTGCCACAACATAGTTGCTTATTTTTCACTGTTCATTCAGTCAGATTGTTTGCATTCCCCCACTTTTACTAGCCATGTCGCTGTCCACTAGTCACATGTCTGACATGGGTATGGTAAAGTGGAGTGACTTTGTTACCTGGATATCATTTGTACACACATGTCCCTGTGCAATTGGACCATTTCAGACTGGCAGCTCCAGGTGAAAAATCTGACCTGTTAGAATTAGAAAAGCAATTACATGCGGGAACTGGACTGAATGAATAGGTGCTGCCCTCCTCTCCATCTTCACTCAATAGAAATGGTACATGCCATCTGTGTGATGGCATGTGTGTTTCACCTGGCAATCACAGGCCAATGTGTGATGCCACTGCCAGGCAGCATGCAGAAAATGTGTTCATCTTCCATCTTGGTGTCATCAGTGTGTGCCATTTGCCTGCACTTCATACGCAGTGAGGGTGCATGCATGGGAGGGTTTTAGTCATGTGGGACATGTGTCAATCAAGTACTGGTTCTCTTGCTTCTCAGCCCTCATTGTGTGCCATGGTGCTAATGCCTGTTTCCATTTCTTTGTTTTCATGTCTTTGCAGGGGAAGACGCACCTGATACTGCTGGGGTTGTGGAGATGGTGCTGACCCAGGAGGGGTCCGAGGGCCGACCAACCACCAGTGAGGGACGTGGTGTGGTGGTGGGGGAGAACCCACAAGTGCTGCAGGTCGTGCTCTCAAGGGGTGTCTCTGGCTGCACCTCCCCCGAGCTGTACTCAGGTGTTGATTCGGATGAGACCTACGTGCCGTCGCAGGTGAGTGTTCCAGGGAGGGATTCTGTTCTGTCTCACCCACCTGCACCAGGGTCAGAACCCTCCATGGGGATGTCAGTGTTGGCAGCTACGCCTTCGGTGGTTACGGATGCAGGGTCACACTCCGCGACATCTGATCCTGTTCCTGGGCCAGCAGATCAGAGGGGGAATGCAGTCCTGCAGCCTCAGGCAGTGCCGGCACAGCAAGGCGCAGTTCGCCTTGCCCCAGACAGGTGTGGTGCCCGCCGACGTGGTGGCCATACGCCACCCGGCAATACCGCATGGGAGCAATCCATTTACGGTATGGCAACCCAACAGGCTGCATCATCCGAGATGATGGCTCAGGCCATGGATAGGGTGGCCACTTCCATTGTCCCCCCAGAAAGGCTGATGGAGCGACTAGAGCAGGCAACCGACTCCATCTGCCAGTCACACAGGGAGGACATGTTGGGGTCCAACAGGGACAGGCGGGCGGCACTGGCGACTCTGCAGGAGGCCATCTCCATTGAGTCCCAGGGCCACAGGGAAGCCCTGAGGCAAGAGCTCCTTCACCTCAGGACGACTCTTGTTGAGCTTGAGGCTTCAACACACCAAAGGACAGAACAGCAGCTGGAGCGTCTCACCCGTACGCTCTCAGCTGAGATGCAGGCAACGAGGGCGGAGGTCCGGGCATCCCGTGAGTTGTTGCATGGGGACCTCCGCACACTCATCCTCCAGAACCAGACCTACCACACCCGCATGCTTGCAGCCATGGAGGAGCAGACTAGGGCCTTGCGTGGGCTGCCTCCCATAGTGCAACCACCTCCGGATGCAGCTGCACAGGGTGATAATAGCGACAGCAGTGATACTCCCACAACAGGGTAGCCGTGTGGGCCATGATCCCATGGAGGTGTTTTATTTTCCCAGGATCCACACAGGTGGTTTCTGGTGTGCACCCTGACCTCGGACCTCCTGGGTGGCCTCCCCAACCCCCCCGGGCCCATCAATGGCCATTTTTGATTGTGTCTTATTTTTATTTGTATTGTTATTTATTTTATTCCCTATTTTTTTGGGACGATTTGTTGGCTTCCGTGGTTCCTGTGGGCATACGCTGCATTGTGGCTGGGCACATGCAGGCTTGTAATGTATTTGGTTCAGATGCTTGGGTTTGAGTCACACACACCCCTCCTGCTTCCCGTTTCCATGGGCTTGCAAAGGGTGTGCCCAAGTGACAGTGAATTACACAGTGACGTTGGACTCCCATGAGCTGTGTGGGCAGTCTGTAGTCAATACTGTGTATACATTCCTAGTGCATATTGCTGTTGTGTTGTACACTGCATGTTGCATTGATGTGTAACTCATCTTCTGTGTCTACCTCCCAATTTGCAGGTCCCTTCCTCATGTCTACACAAGGACCTCTAGTCTGGAGATGGGGTCCATGTTGGCAGCAGTGCACCTACAACTCTACATGGCGCCAACACTGCACAGTTGGTAGTGGTGGGAGTGTAGGCATTTCCAGGTGGTGAGACTACTAATATGTAACATTTGTGATGTCATGTTAATGGTAGTACGTGCTCAAGTATGTTGTTGGTCCGGCATTGCTGTGAGTATTTCAGGTGTTGCAGGTTTCAAATAGGGACACTGTACATAGTGACACTAGTGTCATGTTGTGGGGATTACTTTGTTTACCTGCAAATGGCATGACATGGCACGGTGTGTCGTGTGGCGGTGCTGGGGTTGGGTTGGCTGACATGGCACTGTCCTCTTGTTGCATTTTGCAAGTGGGTATTCTTTTTAGCTGCTTGAATGTGTAACTCCACAAAACTGCATTGGTGGTGTCTGTGTGGGTAGGGATGCACACATTGTGACACTTCCAGGTGAACAATCTCAGGCTGATATGGTATTCACGGTTCATTCTCCAGACATTCAGGATCAGTGTCAGGTTGAGTCATCATTGATTGTCAGATGGAATGTGCCAGGGCAGTGTGCACTCCACAGGGGTGTGATTTCTATGTGAAGTAATTAGCCACTAGCTGTGTACGGGCTGCCTCCCCCCGTGCCCTTTCCCCTCCCATGCGCAGCGGCTGTGCATGTGGTTAGGGATGTGGGGCCACCACCATGTCCACGGCCAGGCCCCGGCGTGTTGCAACGTTGTGCAGGACACATGCTGCCACTATGATCCTGCACACTACTGGGGGAGCGTATAACAGCTGGCCGCCAGAACGGTCAAGGGAGCGAAAGCGTGACTTTAGCACTCTGAATGTGCGCTCCACTATGCCCCGGGTCGTAATGTGGGCTATGTTATATCTTACCTCGGGTGGCGTGGTGGGGTTCCGAATTGGCGTCATCATGTGGGGGCTGAGAGGGTAGGCACTGTCCCCTGTGGAGGTGGTGATTGGTATCATTGGTGGGGTTGTGACCTTGCTCAGTATCTGACATGCATGCATGTGCAGTGGCATACATACTCACCAAGCAGCCATGTATCGCCATGCCGCCCAGCTTCTAGGTCCCGGCTTAGGGTGGACATTCGGTAAATGAAGCTGTCGTGGGTGGACCCGGGATAGTTGGCATATACTGAGATGATGATTCCCTTGGCATTACATGCTACCTGCACGTTGATGGAATGCCAGTGCTTGCGGTTCCTATAGATGCGCTCAGATGCCCTGGGGGGACGTAGAGCCACATGGGTGCAGTCGATGGCACCTAGCACTTTGGGGAATCGTGCCAGACCGTAAAAGTCCAGGGCGGCAGCATGCCTTTCTGCAGGTGTTCTGGGCAGGTATATGTGCCTGCGGACTGATGGGCGTGCAGTGATGATGTTCAAGACCTGGTGTAGGCAGCGTGACTGGGTGGCCTGTGACACCCCACCCACTATGGCACTTGTCCGCTGAAATGATCCAGTGGCTAAGAAGTGCAGTACATTGAGGACCTTCTCCAGGGGGCTGAGTGCTTGGGAGCACAGGGTGGGTGATGTGAGGTCATCCTCCCACTCACTCACCAGGTCCAGTATTATGTGTGGTGGAAACCTGTACCTCCCATACACCTGGTCATCAGGCATCCCGAAAAGGCTGGTTCTGGGTGTGAATATTCTGGCCCTGACTATCCTCCTCCTACTCCTTTGGTAGCCCACTGCCACTGCTGCTAGAAACGGTATGTTCATCCTGGCGTCTGAGCTTGTTATTGTTAAAGTGCGCAAATTTATGCTTTGCGCGTGTTCTAGGCGAGCGTGTGACCCACGCACCCCTGGAATCCAGTTCCCAGTCCAATAGCGTGTGGAAATTCCCACGCACCACGGGATACAGGTGCGCTGACGTACTTGCGTGTGTAAGTGCCCGCGCACCCATGAAATACACGTACATAGGCCAATCGCGTGTACGCGCACTTTTGTCCAATTACACGCTGACGTGCAGTATTTCCACGTGTGCTCCGTCATCACGTGCTGAGTGGGGAACACCCGTGCGGGTCACGTCACAGACGCGCTTACGCGCTGAGGGACTCTGGTCCAATAGAAACGCGTATGCGTGCTGATGCGCTTACGCGCTAAGGGCCTTTCCTCGGATTTCACGCTGACGTGCAGGATTTTCACGTGCCAAATCACTCCGTATCAAGCTGGCCACGCGAAAACACACGGAAGACCACGCTCCTGCCCAGAAGGCCGAGTTACTGCCCCCCAGTGCCCCGAGCAGCCTCCCACGTGCCATCTGCTGCTGCCTGCCTGCCTGCCTGCTGCCACCGTGCCCTGCCATTTGGTGCCTGCACATCAGCCATCTGCAGGGGTCCAGTTGCTGTGTCCACCCCTGCTGGAACTGAAGACTCCCGACTGGGATTACATCGCTCCACAGCCCAGCCCCTGGACCCAGTTGCCCACCCACACCTGCCTCTGGGGTTGCCATGTCGGGCACTTCCACATCTGGCACCAGTGGCAACCCCAGGCCAGAGGGACACCAGCTTCACTGCCACCGAAGTTGGTGTCCTGGTGGAGCATGTCCTGGGGCAGTATGATGCCCTCTTTGGATCGTCCCGCGCCAGCAAGGAAGGACGGGAGAGGATCTGGGCCGACTGTGTGGTTGCCATCAACGCGGAGGGGGTGGCAACCCGCAACGTCCTGAAGATCAAGAAGCGCTGGGAGGACTTGAGGTCCAGGACCCTTGTGAAGGCCCGGCGCCTCGTGGAGGGGGGCCGGGGCCGCATGAGTTCCATCCAGATGAGGGTCCTGGAACGCGTACGCCCAGCGCTCCACGCCCAGATCCTTGAGAGGGAGGCCCGTCTGGAGTTGAGCGGTAAGTGTCCAAGCATTACTGTGTGAGACAGGGCATGTTGCGGTGTGCTGGTTCTATGATACTTGCCTGTATGTGTGCCATAGGCCATGTATGCATGTATGTGTGCAGGGACATCATAGTAATGCATGTGCGACCAGTGATGTGTGACCCACATGGTTGTTGCATGTGTTCAAATGCCGCATGGGGAGCCCTATGCAGATTTTGAACATGAGAGCATGCCAGTCTCTGTACCTGGACATGGGTGGGGGTGAGGGATGGGTGCTGATGCCAGGTACATATATGGTAGCCATGTCTGTGTGCCTGACCTGCGTGTCTGTGACTTGTGCATGCCATGGATGCATGACACATGTGTGTGACAATGCACAGATTCAGTGAAGCAGCCAAATTACCCTTGTATCCGCTGTGTTTGGTGTGTTTGGGGCCAGATGGATGTGACTGAGGTGAAGTGTGTGCATGTGATAGGCATGAGCCATGATGCATGTGAGTTACATATCATTGAATGTTTCAAGAGTCCATTGGACATGCATGGAAATGTCCATGGCATGCACCATGCCTGTTACTGTGTGTGTTTTGCCTGGACTGACCCATGTGTTGTGGAGGGACATGATGGAAGTGTACTTTGACAGTGGTGCTCATCTGCTATTGCTTCCTGTCTAGGGGACCATTGTACAGTACCCTGATGCTTGTGTTCTTTGTCTCCCTCTACGCAGCGGCTAGTGAAGAAGAGGGCGGAGACGGCGCTGTGGAGCAAGGCGGCGGGGATGCCCCCACGGCTGCAGCGGAAGGGGTGGGTGAGCCCCCACAGGGGCCTGCTACGGTGGGAGACGGTGAGGAGCCATCCAGGTTGGTGGTTTGCACAGAGGAGGAGGAGGCCGCCACTGGGGCACACATGGGGCCTGGTGGGGGCATCCCTGCTGGTGCAAGTGGTGCAGTCCAGGGCCAGGGGCAGGAGGCAGCACAGGTCACCGTGGAGGGGCCTGTGCATGTCGCTGTCCCTGACCCTGTGAGTGCACCACCATGCACCAGCAGGGATGCCACGTCCCAGGCCCGTCCGCAGGTAGAGGGGATGTCCATGTCACCTGACTCCCCTCCACCTGCGGACGTGGGAACCCCTGGCCGTGTGGAGAAGGTCCTGATTGGGGTCGCGATGCGCACGGCTGTGATTCGTGATGCCGTGCATGCTTCCCGGGAGGAGCACGCACGTCATCACGAAGTGCACCGTGCCGACGTGGCCCAATTGGGATCGGCCATGTTCGGGGGTTTGCTGCCTGTGTTGGCCAATCTGGCGGCCCTCTCCTCCTCTGTGCAGGCTATACACCAGTCGTTCTCCTTGCCGTCTTCCGGCCCAGATGACACCAGGGCCCCCTGTGGACCTGCCCCGACCAATGCAGCCAGCTCGGTGGGGATCCCATCCCTGCCACAGTTGGGAGTCGGAGGTCCAGCAGGGGTGGACAACACAGCAACTGGACCCCAGCAGATGGAAGATGTGACAGCATCATCGGGCAGGGCACGTGCACGACGGCGTCGGTGGTTTCCATCAGCCTGGATGCCGTCGTGCTGGCAGAGGCAGTGGCGTTGGAGGCAGCAGCAGGCTCGACGTGGGAGGCATCATGGCTCGGGGCCATCAAGATCGGAGGGGCAGGCATCGGCCGGAGGGCAGGGCAACCCTGGGATGGTGGTGTCTTCCGTGTGGGAGCAGTTGGTCCAGCGGATAGGTGCGGAGCGGCAGCGGGCGGAAGAGGAGCGGCTCACCATGGTCAGGGCGGAGTTCTCCATGCGTCGGGCGTTGAGGCGGGCTGAGTGCCTCAAGGAAGCTCGCAGGGAGTTTGAGCTGGACATGGGGTTATCCCTGCGAGACCTCGGGGCCAGGACAGAGTCCCGCCTCCAGGACATTGACATGGAGTTCGATGATGCCCTGGCCAGCAACATCACCGAGTGAGCCGCAGGACTTGCCCGCTGCCTTTGTATATAGTTATTTAGTTAGTTAGTGTTTTGTTTCCTTTATTCATTTTTATTTTTTGGACCGCTCGGACAATGGCCACTTTTTTGTAGATATTTTTTTCATTAGGTAGTAGTAGGTTTCATTTATGGTGTTGGGCTCATGGACCCTGGAATATTCGTGTATATAGTTTGCTTTTTGAAGAAACATTTTTTTTATTGATTATTGTGTTCACCATGAGGAAATGGTTTTTCATTATTTTCCTTCCACATGACATTGCTTTGGACAACATTTGTTTTTGGATTACTTTGTTTTTTTTATTTTTACATTTGTTCTCGGACATGGACCATTTATTTTGTTATCCCCATTGTTGTATGTTTGATTTGTTTACTTATTTTTCATCTTTAATACATGTTTTTTTAACTTTCACTTGTGGTATTTTCTCATTGGTTTCATACATGTCATGATATGGGTTTTGACATTCACTTGCACCCGTTGTGTATGTGTGTGTGACGGACATGTGTTCATTTACATACTTGCCATTGGGGTTGTATCATGTAATTGCATTCACTATGTGGGTGGATGCAATCCTTGCCTGGGTGTTTGTGGTGGGTATGCTGCCCATTACTGCCATGATTGAGTATCGTCAGGACCTGGGGGCAGGGGGACATGTGTGGGTGCCTGGTGGTGGATGCCCCTGCACTGCTGGGGGGTGGGGGTGGTGGGAGACATGGGTGGGGGCCTGGTGGAGGGTGCCCCTGGTGGCAGGGGGGTGGGGGTGGTGGGAGACATGAGTGGGGGCCTGGTGGAGGCTGCCCCTGGATGGTGGGGAGTGGGGGTGGTGGGAGACATGAGTGGGGGCCTGGTGGAGGGTGCCCCTGGTGACTGGGGGGTGGGGGTGGTGGGAGACATGAGTGGGGGCCTGGTGGAGGGTGCCCCTGCACTGCTGGGGGGTGGGGGTGGTGGGAGACATGAGTGGGGGCCTGGTGGAGGCTGCCCCTGCACTGCTGGGGGGTCGGGGTGGTGGGAGACATGAGTGGGGGCCTGGTGGAGGGTGCCCCTGGATGGGGGGGGGTGGGGGTGGTGGGAGACATGAGTGGGGCCTGGTGGAGGGTGCCGCTGGTGACTGGGGGGGTGGGGGTGATGGGAGACATGAGTGGGGGCCTGGTGGGGGCTTCCCCTGCACTTCTGGGGGGGGGTGGATGGTGAGAGACATGAGTGGGGCCTGGTGGAGGGTGCCCATGGTGGCAGGGGGGTGGGGGTGGTGGGAGACATGAGTGGGGGCCTAGTGGCGGGTGCCCATGGTGGCAGGGGGTGGGGCTGGTGGGAGACATGAGTGGGGGCCTGGTGGAGGGTGCCCCTGGATGGTGGGGGGTGGGGGCGGTGGGAGACATGAGTGGGGGCCTGGTGGAGGGTGCCCCTGGTGACTGGGGGGGGTGGGGGTGGTGGGAGACATGAGTGGGGGTCTGGTGGAGGCTGCCCCTGGTGACTGGGGGGGGTGGGGGTGGTGGGAGACATGAGTGGGGGCCTGGTGGAGGGTGCCCCTGGTGACTGGGGGGGTGGGGGTGGTGGGAGACATGAGTGGGGGTCTGGTGGAGGCTGCCCCTGGATGGTGGGGGGTGGGGGCGGTGGGAGACATGAGTGGGGGCCTGGTGGAGGGTGCCCCTGGTGACTGGGGGGGTGGGGGTGGTGGGAGACATGAGTGGGGGTCTGGTGGAGGCTGCCCCTGGTGACTGGGGGGGTGGGGGTGGTGGGAGACATGAGTGGGGGCCTGGTGGAGGGTGCCCCTGGATGGTGGGGGGTGGGGGTGGTGGGAGACATGAGTGGGGGCCTGGTGGAGGGTGCCCATGGTGACTGGGGGGGTGGGGGTGGTGGGAGACATGAGTGGGGGCCTGGTGGAGGGTGCCCCTGGTGACTGGGGGGGTGGGGGTGGTGGGAGACATGAGTGGGGGCCTGGTGGAGGGTGCCCCTGCACTGCTGGGGGTGGGGGTGGTGGGAGACATGAGTGGGGGCCTGGTGGAGGGTGCCCCTGGATGGTGGGGGGTGGGGGTGGTGGGAGACATGAGTGGGGGCCTGGTGGAGGCTGCCCCTGCACTGCTGGGGGGTGGGGTTGGTGGGAGACATGAGTGGGGGCCTGGTGGAGGTTGCCCCTGGATGGTGGGGGGTGGGGGTGGTGGGAGACATGAGTGGGGGCCTGGTGGAGGCTGCCTCTGCACTGCTGGGGGGTGGGGGTGGTGGGAGACATGAGTGGGGGCCTGGTGGAGGGTGCCCCTGGATGGTGGGGGGTGGGGGTGGTGGGAGACATGAGTGGGGGCCTGGTGGAGGGTGCCCCTGGTGACTGGGGGGTGGGGGTGGTGGGAGACATGAGTGGGGGCCTGGTGGGGGCTGCCCCTGCACTGCTGGGGGGTGGTGGCGGTGGGAGACATGAGTGGGGGCCTGGTGGAGGGTCCCCATGGTGGCAGGGGGGTGGGGGTGGTGGGAGACATGAGTGGGGGCCTGGTGGAGGCTGCCCCTGGATGGTGGGGGGTGGGGGTGGTGGGAGACATGAGTGGGGGCCTGGTGGAGGGTGCCCCTGGTGACAGGGGGGGTGGGGGTGGTGGGAGACATGAGTGGGGGCCTGGTGGAGGGTGCCTCTGCACTGCTGGGGGGTGGGGGTGGTGGGAGACATGAGTGGGGGCCTGGTGGGGGCTGCCCCTGCACTGCTGGGGGGTGGGGTGGTGGGAGAAATGAGTGGGGGCCTGGTGGAGGCTGCCCCTGCACTGCTGGGGGGTGGGGGTGGTGGGAGACATGAGTGGGGGCCTGGTGGAGGGTGCCCCTGGATGGTGGGGGGTGGGGTGGTGGGAAACATGAGCAGGTGTGCAGGGTAGTCCCCTGTTTTGTGGGCTGCCTGCAGGGGCCGTCGAGGGTGTACAGGGAACACCTGTGAGGACCCACCCAGCCTAATCGCGTGTGTAACTTCCCACGCACCCCTGTAATACACGTACCAAGCCAAATCGCGTGTGATAATTCCCGTGCACCCCTGAAATACACGCGCCCAGGCTATTCGCGTGTGGGAATTCCCGCGCACCCCTGAAATACACGTACCCTGCTGAAATCGCGTGTTAAACTTCCCGCGCACCCCTGAAATGCACGCGCCCAGGCTATTCACGTGTGGAAATTCCCGCGCACCCCTGAAATACACGCGCCCAGGCTATTCGCGTGTGGAACTTACCGCACACCCCTGAAATACACGCGCCCAGGCTATTCGCGTGTGGAACTTCCCGCACACCCCTGAAATACACGTACCCTGCTGTAATCGCGTGTGGGACTTCCCGCGCACCCCTGAAATAAACGCGCCCAGGCTATTCGCGTGTGGAACTTCCCGCGCACCCCTGAAATACACGCGCCCAGGCTATTCGCGTGTGGAACTTCCCGCGCACCCCTGAAATACACGTACCCTGCTGTAATCGCGTGTGGAACTTCCCGCGCACCCCTGAAATACACGCGCCCAGGCTATTCGCGTGTGGAACTTCCCGCGCAACCCTGAAATACACGCGCCCAGGCTATTCGCGTGTGGAACTTCCCGCGCACCCCTGAAATACACGTACCCTGCTGTAATCGCGTGTGGGACTCCCCGCGCACCCCTGAAATACACGTACCCTGATGGAATCGCGTGTGGAACTTCCCGCGCACCCCTGAAATACATGCGCCCAGGCTATTCGCGTGTGGAACTTCCCGCGCACCCCTGAAATACACGCGCCCAGCCTATTCGCGTGTGGAACTTCCCGCACACCCCTGAAATACACGTACCCTGCTGTAATCGCGTGTGGGACTTCCCGCGCACCCCTGAAATACACGTACCCTGATGTAATCGCGTGTGGAACTTCCCGCGCACCCCTGAAATACACCTACCCTGATGGAATCGCGTGTGGAACTTCCCGCGCACCCCTGAAATCCACATACCCGGCCAAATCGCGTGTGAGACTTCCCGCGCACCCCGGTATACACGCACACATATTTTTTGTCAGCGTGTCCGTGTTTGTGGGTACCCCTTTGCACGTCATTTGTCCTGGAGGGCCACAGTATAGGACATTCATCATGGCAGTATATGGGTGCTATTTGTTGGCGCACCTTTTGGCGCACATTTCTTACAGCCGCAGAGACGCTACCGCCTGCTTTCTTGTGGCGGTCGTGTTTGTGCCTGTGCGCTGGTTTGAGCGTGCGCTTTTTTGCCCTATTCTATTCCATGAATACGTGTTGTAGGCGAGCGTGTGGGCGTTCCGCGCACTTGTGCCCTGTACTTCCCCCGTGACGCCCACGTTTTTGCAAGTTGTTCCCCATTCCGAGTGTTACGCCCGTGTTCCGCCTACTTTTGTTACGTGCGCCGCGCTATGTGCGATTTTCGCTGTGGCCTGTGTGATTTTCGCTGTGACCTGGCGCACGCTGTTAGATGGCCTGTGCGCCAACGTGCGCGGCGCACTTTTTATCGCACATCGGCTGGTTTTCTCGCGCACGGACTTCCATGAATCGACGTGCGCTGCTTTTCGTGCGATTTTCGCACTTGCACTGCGATTTTCGCTATTCCACTGCGATTCGCACGTTTTTGCCCACTTGCGCCGCGCTAATTATTCCATGAATCGGCCTGTATGTGAGCTGCCAAAAGAGGAAAGAGTGGGCAAAGAGTTAATAGTGAGGGGTAAGGAATCCCAGTGCTTAGGTACTTCTAATAAAAATGAGGAGGAAAAGTAGGCTTGGCGCTATAAGAGTGGAGCTCAGAACTTTCTCTGTACAGGATTTTTGGCACCCGTGGTGGTGCCAGGAGGAGCCGAAAAGGGAATTCAAAGGTCTCCTTCATGCACATACTTTACACGGGGGTGGGGGGGCGCACGGAAATAAAGGGGCACTTGGCAGATAGAATAAGCAAGCTTTGGCTTAGAGGAGAAGGCGGGAAGCTCCTCAGAATATACTAGAAAGCAGGTAGTCTGGCTAAGCATGATGTCCTGGGGTCTACTGGAGCAGGGACCGGCCTGTGCCTGGGAGCAGATGGGAACTGTGGAATATGTTTAGGGGGCAACAGTTTGGTGGGTTTCATTCCCCGCCAATTAAGAGCGCCACATCAATTGATAATTAAACTGGTTCTTGACCAGCTGTGCCTTTGAAACCTATAACACCACTAGAGCCCCTCACCCTTTTTGTAATAGACAAGTCAAGAATCAGGCAGATATGCAGAAAGAATACACATGTATTGCTCCAGTTCGTTTTTTATAACAGAAATCACAGAATCACTAAATCACAACAAGTACAACAACATGTTCACGTTAATGTCTGCTCTTTAGTCACCCCTGGCAACAGGGAAAGAGAGAAACGCAGCTCTAGGGGATTCCGCAGATACTTGGGTCACTCACAATAGGACTTCTAATGTAAAGATCATTAATGCAGCATCCTAGATCCTGGCATTACCATTGTGCTTTTCAATACATTTTGTATGTCACCTAACTTAAATAAAATGTAGCGCTTTTCTATTGGGCAAAAGAGCAGCCCTGTGCAGCGCTCTTGATCTCTAACCTCCCTGCGCACTTTACCTTCTAGCTCAACCAACATTTGAGGTAAATACTCTCTCAGCATATAATGAAAATCTTTGCTTTGCCACCATACATTGAGTATACCCCCATTCATGTTGGAGTTTCTTGATCACTGTATAGAAAGAGTGCGCTTTTAAATTGGTTCTTTTCTCTTAACCCTGAAGACACTTTTCTGCCCAGCACAGACCTAGGGATTCAGTTCACCATTCGAAACCTCCTTCTGCTTTTATGCAGGGTTCGAGGAGTGTTAAACAATTTCGGAATTTGGTTTTTAAATGCACCCCTTTCCCTTTTGGGGATTTTTGGGGTTGGCAAAAGGGTAATAGCTGATCCACAATTTCATTAACAATTAAATAACCACTGTATATTATATGTGCATAGACAAGTACCATTCATTAATTATCTAGCACTGATGTATGTACTTACCAATGTACTATACCCATCTAATATATGTACAACTGTTTTTGCCATATTCATGTAACTGTACTTTAAAGCGCCCAGAAACCTCTGGGTCAGGTGCGCTATATAAATAAAATAAACAGTATAATTATCAACTCTGGGGGAGGCATCAGAAATGTATAATTTTCCCAAGCTCACCCCGTGTCCTTTAGGCTATGTGGGAATTAATTACCTTATGTGTTAATAAGGGAATACCAGGCGTCTACTTCTGGAGGCCCATCCCATTGATGGGGCAAGATATTCATTCAAACAGCTCCCACCAATGCTTTGTTCAGTTGGAATAATGCACTTACTCTGACTCGCTCTGGCGTCTGCATAGGAGCAGTCAGGAAGCCATCCTGGCTCATCTCATTAGAAGAAATGGGACCTGGTTATGGATAGCAATCCAAAAGCCCATCTATCTGCCTCGCCTGGTGTCTGGTTATGGATGGCCCCCAGCCTCAGTCCTTCTACTGGTTCTCTCCATATTGTAGTTCTACGTTTCTCCTTGTCTCATCCTTGTGTGGTTGTCACATTGTCTGACCATCTGATCGGCTCTCAAGATCCCCTTTAACACTGTGCGTCCAGTTTTAAAATCTCCCAACCACACCCAAAAATGTCCAAATTAAAATGTACCCACTCATTGTTTAATTCTCCTTATTGGGCACCTCTTGTGCTTCCCCCTAAACAAGGCCTACCCCTTTGCCTTTGATTGGTTCTCAGATCTCCAGGCCCCATTTCTGGCAGTTCTTGCTCCACCAATCTGAAATTGCATTTCTGAACAACTCAAATATGAATTAAAAAACATTCAACATGACACTTTTCTCTAATTTACAAAGAAGGGTCTCAACACATATATTTCTAAACTGGTCTGCATGTCACAACACACAACACACTGTGTCTGGTGTTGGCTGGTGACTGCGCGAATTGCAGATTTTTGTACTTTCCCCAGAACGGATTACAGTTAAAATCTTAATATTTTACAGACAGATATCTGATTCCATTAGCTACAAGATACCCTGCTCTCCGATCTGTAATATATTCCGGGAATCTGCAATTATATTTTGTCATATAACTTTCGTTCCCAACTTCAAATTTTTAGGGGATTCCTGTCAACAGAAAGGGCTTTTCTGTGCTATCTGGGATGGCATGAAACACCTCTTTATCTATTACGGTCCCCCAGTTTATGAGCAAAATATGATTTTCATAGAATCCCATAAAACCCTTTTTTTCCTTTTTTTTTAAATTACATGTATATTATTTCACTTAACTAATAAACAATTTATGTACCTAAAACTTGGATGTAGGCTTGGTCATCTGCCTTTTGTTGACTTAGTCTGTAATAAACACTTAAAATTCTTTCAAGGGTAATGACCTGAACCTGTGTTTCTTTATCTCTTTGAACTGAGGGTTATAACTCCACCCCATGAATCATGTGAAATTCTCCTGTTTCATGTCAACTGTCAGCATACCCGGAACTCCACCACCAATTGAATTCAATGCTGAGTGTTTTAGAAAGTCCAGGTTCCGTGGACTGCATTTTTGGTTACTCCGTGGTGGTCATTGTAAAGACCGGTAGGGGGTGTCTGTACTTCCGCTCTCTATATGGTAGAGGAGAGGCACAGAAGACCCCAGCCAAGATTCTCTATAAGTTAGCAATAGACGAGCAATCAAGGCCTAGCTTCTCAGGAGGTGATGCGGGCTGGTTCTTCAGTACAGTGTAGTCCCCGAACCCCCACAAAGGAATGTCCACACACTGTATTACTGAAAACACAGTCTTTATATAATTAATATTCAAAAGTATGTACACGATCACAATAACGCACTTTGTACTTGGAAGTTAATAATGATAAATATGTACACGTCTAGAGTGGTACCACTAATGTTATCAAATCTCATTAAAGTGCATCAACTGTACGGTTAAAATGTCACACAGATCAATAACGAGTAAACCAGCAATAGAGATAGGAAGGAAAGTAAGATGGTTGAAACAATAGGCAGAATGCTGACCCCTACCACTAGGCACAGTTCTGTGTGGAGATCCCCCCCACCTGGGCAACCTGTAAATAAAGATATCTAGCACAAGCCCAGTCCATATATTGTTCGATAGTCTTACTTCTTCCTATTAAGGTTTTACCCCCCCAATGTACCTGGTGGAGTAGAGTTCTGGGACGATGCACCGACCGATCCTTCTTGAGTGCCTCCCTTTCAGGCGGGAGCCACGGATCGTCGAGAGGTGTCAGGGAACTTGGCGTTCGGTGTCGGGGAATCGACGGCCCTTCTTGAGTGCCCTCCCTTTAAGGCGGGAGTCACGGGTCGTCGAACGTCCGGCAGTGAACAGGGTGAACTACGGCAAGGAAGTGACAGCTTCGTTCATAGCGGTGCTCGTCGATGATGGAGCGTTGGCGTCCTGCAAGGAAGAGGCGTGCGGGGCACCTCGGTGACAATAGTTTTGTACTGCAAAGAGATAATGAAGAACTGTGACCCAGCAAGAGCGTCGAGTCGTCGAAGTCTCTGCGGTCTGTAGGTGGCGGGAAACCCACCGGTGGATGCTCCTCGGTGCGTCGACGGTCGGGCCTTCTCCAGCGGGAGACAAGCGGGTGACGATGCAGACGAGAGCGTTAATCAATTGAAGTTCTTAGGCAAACGGGAGCACGGCGGCTCCGGTCGTCGACGGCGGTCGTCGACAGTGGCGGACAACAGTCCGAGTGCTTCTCCTTGGAGTTCCGCAGCAGTCCCCGTATTGGGTCGGCAGCCTGTCGAAGGTCTGTCTACCAGGGAGCGCTGGCAAAGATCAGCTGTGCACAATGGTCCCTCGTAGCTCGGGAAGAGGGCGCCTTACCAGGTCCTCTCTGGGTCAGTCCTTGAAGGCACTGCAGCTTTCAGATTGTGAAGGAGAGCAACAGCAATTCTTCCTGTCCAGCAGGGCTTCAAGGTCAAGCGTCAGTTAAACCAGTTTCGTCGTAGTGGACTTCAGCTTCTGAACACGATTCCTAGCAGTGAGAGGTCCCCTGTTGATCTCCCATTCATTCCGCTGGTTCACACTCAAGCAACCAATCACGACTACGGGCATTCATGCAGGCAGGCAGCCAATCAGGCACACGAGGTATTCAGGCCATTCACTTCTCTCCAGACACTCACAACAAGTTATGTGTATTGGGACAAGTACCGAGCCATTCAACACTCCAAGCTGCATTCATACCGGTTTCGGCAGGCTTGTCTCAGTCATTGTGTCAACCACCACAGGAGGTACCCACAACATACATCACCGGGAAGGCTCCAGCTAGCCTGACTGGGCCTGCAGAACAACACCATATATGGCACTTCCACCCAACAGCCAGTCAGGGGGAAGGGACAGAGTCAGGGCTTCCCAGGACTTTGGGAAAACAAGGTAATGGGTAATAGAAAGCAAGAGGCCACCGGGGCCATCTTGTTTTCCATCAGGAATCAACTGATCCCAATGGCAGGGCCGGGGTATCCCAAAATGGAGGATACTAAGCGCACCTGTCAAATTCAGCATGGAGCTGCCACCAGCCCATACCCTGCTCTTTGGGCCACCCACAGGTGCCCAAAAACATACATTAGGGGCACAGGGTTGTACCCCCACCCATGGGTGCCATAAGGGTATCCCACGGGTCCGTTCACCAAACCAAAAGAAAGAGAGCTGCACCGCCAGGAGTCCCACATGAACTCCTGCGTGGAAAACACGACAGAACACACGATAAAAGCAGCAAAGGACAAGGACACAGAGGCCCTGTCCCTCCGATGCATTTCCAGCATCACATTCATTCCATCCCAATAAACCTTGGTCTCAGGCACAAGCCCCACTCTTTTCCTGGCTCTGCTGAGCTTCAAAAGGGTTTGACCAAACAGAGAGGTGAAGTGTTTGACCCTTGTGAGCTGATAGGGGAAGGTCTTCCTTCATGTCCCAGCACAGCCTTAAGTCAGTTCTTATGAACAGAAAAACAATATGGTGCCCTTGAATGCTACACTTTTCATGTTAATCCGCTATACATCTCAAATTCAATGCAATAGGTTTCTCTTCATTTTTCCTTCTGCTGCTTATGTCAAGATTTCTCGACTGGTTAACAGAGTCACTCCTTCATTGCAGGGTGCCTTGTGAACTACCCTGGCAAAGGAGTTTCCTTTTTGATGTGGTACTTGTTTAATCAAGGTTGCAGAATGCACAGCTTCCTCCATGGTGACTCTCTCTTTTAATAAAGCTGTCTTATAGTGCATCTGTCACATGTAGCTGGAAGTAGGCCTCAGGCGCTCGGCCTTGTCACTCGAACACAGGGCCCAATTAGTGTTTGTATTCTTCTTTTTCTGAAGACAATATTTAGATGTTCGGCAGCTGAGATTCGTCTGACAGGCGACAGTTTGCTTTCCACATTCCTGCACCTTTGGGCCTAATTAGCCAGATGCAGTTTACTTGTATCCTGGGGCTGAAAGTACCGCACAGCACACAGCTGCATGGGGTTCTCTCTGACCCAAGCCCTGGACTAGCTGCTCGGCAGACTAAAGCAACGAGCAAGCCTTGGGACCAAAACGGCTTCCCCTGGATTTCTTACATATGGGGGACATCAGGAAACTCAATCACAAAACAAACAAACAAAAAAACTCTGTCTTGGCCACAAAAATGCATTCAATAGAAAGACGCTGTTAGGGAACTTTTCAGAAAACAAATGAAGATATAAAAACTGTTCATCATATATTATTGTTATTAAAAGTAAAAAAACAATTAGAAAAGTATAAACCACTTAAGCATAGAAACCCAAATACACACGGGTACATTGAAAGGTACAACAACAGGTCAAAGAACTGGCTGCGCCAGCACAATGTATACCCTAGAAGGGGGCCTCCACCCACATTCTCCTCTTATCACAGGGCCGAGTGTCTTCTCAGCGAAGACCACGCATCCAAATTCTCTCGCTATATACCAGTGAATGTTCTCAACATTGTGAGAGTAGCCCTGCAGTGGGCCGCATTATTATGAGTTGTCTGAGGACAGCCA
Source organism: Ambystoma mexicanum (assembly GCF_040938575.1). Taxonomy (NCBI): domain Eukaryota; kingdom Metazoa; phylum Chordata; class Amphibia; order Caudata; family Ambystomatidae; genus Ambystoma; species Ambystoma mexicanum. The sequence goes on along the minus strand of NC_090929.1, from coordinate 55,894,414 downwards.
GCTTCTGGCTATCATGGATTTCTTGAGTGGTAAAGCGCATTGTGGTATTCAGTGGGAGCTGTATTGATTCTATGAAACTTTCTATTGTGTAACATGCACTGATGCAACAGATCCCGGGTCGTAGCTGCGTGTACTTTATTTATTTATTTGCATTTGCATTTGTAGAGCGTGCAACAGCAGCAGTACCATCTATGGAGGCTTTACTTTTACCCTGGCGTTCAACTAGTGAACCACAGTGCCATCTAGTGGTAAACATATGAGCCTGCAACTATTTCAGACAGACCTCCTAAGCTATATATAGAGTCAATTATTCCAGATATACGGATGGCAGTTTTCACAGCATTGTGGTGGGCTGCAGAGTTGTGCTTTTACTATCTGTGCCACATTCTCTGGTGATATATATAGTATTTGCAAAGCAAATGTTCAGGGACAAGCGTACAATTGTTAGTCTCAATTCAATGAAAGTGGGAAATCGGGAGTCCTCCCACCTTCATTGAATTGCAGACAAGAAATGTCACCTCTGCCGCTCTCTTAGACTTTCACCTGTATTTCCAAGGCACTGGCCCGTTGGAAAGAAAGGCTTAAAATAATAAAAACAGAATGCAGAGGAGGGGAGAGGGGGGGACATTTCATTTCGTTTTTTTTTTTATTGTGCATCAAGTTGATCCAAGATAAAGTGCAAATTGCATGACGTTGTGGGGGAACAGTGTGCTATACAGTTTAGGACTTTCTGTCTTAGGAAAGTGCATCTAGTTTAGAGCACTTTAGTTGAAGTGCTATAACAGAAGTGATGGGATCGCTCATTAAACCTCCAAACGAACAATCATTCAGCTATCCATAACTTTTATATACACACTAACTCTACAGCAGTAGTCCATGCACCCCTTAACTCCCACGCATCAGATCATATTTCAATTATGAACCGGATGGTCTTCGATATATATGTAAACATTAAAGCAAATGAAAATGCAGCATTTGGTGAACAGAATTCTTTTAATGTCTGATAATTCCTCCACAATCAGCCGACACGTGTTTCGACCTCAACTAAAGGTCCATCACGGGAGAGCTTGCGTCCCCTTCTTGGGAGAGTCATTCAGTTACCTCAGTAAGAAACAAGAGGTTGTGACCTAAACTCGATACCAGCCACAGATAATCATTGTACTTAACATACACGTTTATGCTTCTTCTGAAATTTTAATAAAGATATTTCATGGGAAAATGAAAAGCCCTTAGCCTAGTCCCAAGGTACAGCCCTGCAAAAGGGCCCCAGAGACAGCGTTCTAGACAAAGGGCCACTGGAAATCAACTACAGGCAGCAGAGGCCAACGGCCAGGCCCAAGAGCACATCCCAAAGCACAGGGCAGCCAAGGTCCAGAGGTTCACAGCACTGGCTGCCAGTCCATATCCAGAGCCAAGGTCCAGAGCAGAGGGCTTAAAACAACCCATCTCTCACAACCCAGAGGGAAACTCAAGAACACAGCCCAAAACACAGCGCAACTGCAAAGATACAGAGCCAATGTCCAGAGCTTGGGCGACCGGCCAGGATCCAGAGCTAAGGTCAAAAACACACCCCAAAGCACAGGGCAGCTGCCAAGATAAAGAGCCATGGTCCAGATCTTGGGGCGACCAGCCAGGATCCAGAGCTAAGGTCAAAAACACACCCCAAAGCACAGGGCAGCTACCAAGATACAGAGCCAAGGTGCAGAAGGTTACGGCACTGGCTGCCAGTCAATATCCAGAGCCAAGGTCCAGAGCATAGGGCTTAAAACAACCCATCTCTCACAACCTAGAGGGAAACTCAAGAACACAGCGCAGCTGCAAAGATACAGAGCCAATGTCCAGAGCTTGGGCGACCAACCAGGATCCAGAGCTAAGGTCAAAAACACACCCCAAATTACAGGGCAGCTGCCAAGACACAGAGCCATGGTCCAGAGCTTGGGCGACCAGCCAGGATCCAGAGCTAAGGTCAAAAACACACCCCAAAGCACAGGGCAGCTGCCAAGATACAGAGCCATGGTTCAGAGCTTGTGCGACCAGCCAGGATCCAGAGCTAAGGTCAAAAACACACCCCAAAGCACAGGGCAGCTGCCAAGATACAGAGCCAAGTTCCAGAGCTCGGGCGACCGGCCAGGATCCAGAGCTACGGTCAAAAAACACACCCCAAAGCACAGGGCAGCTGCCAAGATACAGAGTCATGGTCCAGAGCTTGGGAGTCCGGCCAGGATCCAGAGCTAAAGTCAAAAACACACCCCCAAAGCACAGGGCAGCTGCCAAGATACAGAGCCAAGGTCCATAGGTTCACAGCACTGGCTGCCAGTCCATATCCAGAGCGCAGGTTCAGAGCAGAGGGCTTAAAACAACCCATCTCTCACAACCCAGAGGGAAACTCAAGAACACAGCCCAAAGCACAGGGCAGCTGCCAAGATACAGAGCCAAGGTCCATAGGTTCACAGCACTGGCTGCCAGTCCATATCCAGAGCGCAGGTTCAGAGCAGAGGGCTTAAAACAACCCATCTCTCACAACCCAGAGGGAAACTCAAGAACACAGCCCAAAGCACAGGGCAGCTGCCAAGATACAGAGCCAAGGTCCATAGGTTCACAGCACTGGCTGCCAGTCCATATCCAAAGCGCAGGTTCAGAGCAGAGGGCTTAAAACAACCCATCTCTCACAACCCAGAGGGAAACTCAAGAACACAGCTCAAAGCACAGGGCAGCTGCCAAGATACAGAGCCAAGGTCCATAGGTTCACAGCACTGGCTGCCAGTCCATATCCAGAGCGCAGGTTCAGAGCAGAGGGCTTAAAACAACCCATCTCTCACAACCCAGAGGGAAACTCAAGAACACAGCCCAAAGCACAGGGCAGCTGCCAAGATACAGAGCCAAGGTCCATAGGTTCACAGCACTGGCTGCCAGTCCATATCCAGAGCGCAGGTTCAGAGCAGAGGGCTTAAAACAACCCATCTCTCACAACCCAGAGGGAAACTCAAGAACACAGCCCAAAGCACAGGGCAGCTGCCAAGATACAGAGCCAAGGACCCTAGGTTCACAGCAATGGCTGCCAGTCCATATCCAGAGCGCAGGTTCAGAGCAGAGGGCTTAAAACAACCCATCTCTCACAACCCAGAGGGAAACTCAAGAACACAGCCCAAAGCACAGGGCAGCTGCCAAGATACAGAGCCCAGGTCCATAGGTTCACAGCACTGGCTGCCAGTCCATATCCAGAGCGCAGGTTCAGAGCAGAGGGCTTAAAACAACCCATCTCTCACAACCCAGAGGGAAACTCAAGAACACAGCCCAAAGCACAGGGCAGCTGCCAAGATACAGAGCCAAGGTCCATAGGTTCACAGCACTGGCTGCCAGTCCATATCCAGAGCGCAGGTTCAGAGCAGAGGGCTTAAAACAACCCATCTCTCACAACCCAGAGGGAAACTCAAGAACACAGCCCAAAGCACAGGGCAGCTGCCAAGATACAGAGCCCAGGTCCATAGGTTCACAGCACTGGCTGCCAGTCCATATCCAGAGCGCAGGTTCAGAGCAGAGGGCTTAAAACAACCCATCTCTCACAACCCAGAGGGAAACTCAAGAACACAGCCCAAAGCACAGGGCAGCTGCCAAGATACAGAGCCAAGGTCCATAGGTTCACAGCACTGGCTGCCAGTCCATATCCAGAGCGCAGGTTCAGAGCAGAGGGCTTAAAACAACCCATCTCTCACAACCCAGAGGGAAACTCAAGAACACAGCCCAAAGCACAGGGCAGCTGCCAAGATACAGAGCCAAGGTCCATAGGTTCACAGCACTGGCTGCCAGTCCATATCCAGAGCGCAGGTTCAGAGCAGAGGGCTTAAAACAACCCATCTCTCACAACCCAGAGGGAAACTCAAGAACACAGCCCAAAGCACAGGGCAGCTGCCAAGATACAGAGCCCAGGTCCATAGGTTCACAGCACTGGCTGCCAGTCCATATCCAGAGCGCAGGTTCAGAGCAGAGGGCTTAAAACAACCCATCTCTCACAACCCAGAGGGAAACTCAAGAACACAGCCCAAAGCACAGGGCAGCTGCCAAGATACAGAGCCAAGGACCCTAGGTTCACAGCAATGGCTGCCAGTCCATATCCAGAGCGCAGGTTCAGAGCAGAGGGCTTAAAACAACCCATCTCTCACAACCCAGAGGGAAACTCAAGAACACAGCCCAAAGCACAGGGCAGCTGCCAAGATACAGAGCCCAGGTCCATAGGTTCACAGCACTGGCTGCCAGTCCATATCCAGAGCGCAGGTTCAGAGCAGAGGGCTTAAAACAACCCATCTCTCACAACCCAGAGGGAAACTCAAGAACACAGCCCAAAGCACAGGGCAGCTGCCAAGATACAGAGCCAAGGTCCATAGGTTCACAGCACTGGCTGCCAGTCCATATCCAGAGCGCAGGTTCAGAGCAGAGGGCTTAAAACAACCCATCTCTCACAACCCAGAGGGAAACTCAAGAACACAGCCCAAAGCACAGGGCAGCTGCCAAGATACAGAGCCCAGGTCCATAGGTTCACAGCACTGGCTGCCAGTCCATATCCAGAGCGCAGGTTCAGAGCAGAGGGCTTAAAACAACCCATCTCTCACAACCCAGAGGGAAACTCAAGAACACAGCCCAAAGCACAGGGCAGCTGCCAAGATACAGAGCCAAGGTCCATAGGTTCACAGCACTGGCTGCCAGTCCATATCCAGAGCGCAGGTTCAGAGCAGAGGGCTTAAAACAACCCATCTCTCACAACCCAGAGGGAAACTCAAGAACACAGCCCAAAGCACAGGGCAGCTGCCAAGATACAGAGCCAAGGTCCATAGGTTCACAGCACTGGCTGCCAGTCCATATCCAGAGCGCAGGTTCAGAGCAGAGGGCTTAAAACAACCCATCTCTCACAACCCAGAGGGAAACTCAAGAACACAGCCCAAAGCACAGGGCAGCTGCCAAGATACAGAGCCCAGGTCCATAGGTTCACAGCACTGGCTGCCAGTCCATATCCAGAGCGCAGGTTCAGAGCAGAGGGCTTAAAACAACCCATCTCTCACAACCCAGAGGGAAACTCAAGAACACAGCCCAAAGCACAGGGCAGCTGCCAAAATACAGAGCCAAGGTCCATAGGTTCACAGCACTGGCTGCCAGTCCATATCCAGAGCGCAGGTTCAGAGCAGAGGGCTTAAAACAACCCATCTCTCACAACCCAGAGGGAAACTCAAGAACACAGCCCAAAGCACAGGGCAGCTGCCAAGATACAGAGCCAAGGTCCATAGGTTCACAGCACTGGCTGCCAGTCCATATCCAGAGCGCAGGTTCAGAGCAGAGGGCTAGAGAACAGCCCATTTCTCACAACCCAGTGCAAAGCACAGTGCATCTCTCCGTATTTTTATTCGAAAGTCAACACAAAACACCAACGAGTTGTCCAGGTTGTGTCTTCTTCCAAGAAAAATAAAACTTAACACAAACGAAGTATCTGGCCTCCTTATTTTCATGTTTTATTTGACACATGAAGGGAAGTTTTTTGTTAGAATGTCAGATTTTCTCACATTACATACGAAGCATGCCCGAAAAAAACAGTTTTTAAGTGTTGAAAGTACATTTACAAAACCCACAGGCCATATTTCTTAGCCTTTCACCGAACAGCATTCTGTTATTTGCAGTCCTCCATTTAAGAGGGGAGAAAATGCTACAGTAGCACTACTTTTTTCTAAACATATTTCTATAAGGATTTCAATATCTATCCGAGTACTTTATTATAATGTGTGCACTTTTCTGTTCTTCTTTATGGAAACATAGTTGCAAGCCAAACATGGGGTGTGGAGGGGCCTGGGGGGAGGACGAGTGATTCACGGTGATTGCAAGACACCGCATAACACCATTAAAATAAAAGCATTCATTAACGTGCAGCAAAAACACCACTTTCCTTCATTTAGCAAAGCAGAGCAGCACGTGTTGCTGCATTCCATAGTCAGATGGGGGTTCAAACCAGATTTGCAAAAAGAACTGCTGCAGACAACATTTCCCCCAACTACAGCTGGGAAGATGTGTTCAAGGGCTGACTGGTCTCAGATCCCGGCGTTGCCAATAAACCAAAGTGAGTGCTCCTGGGCAAATCATTTTATCTCATTCTGCTTTTTTTTTATTTTCCAAAGTTTGAAGTTGCTAGAACTGAATTAGCTCACACTACCCACTACTAAAAAATAAATAAATAAAACTCTTGTAATCGCCACGTAGTAAACACAGTGGCCTTCAGATGTTGGACGTCACAATGTGTATTTGTCTCTTGGCTGACTTCTCCCAACTCCGTTTAATGCAACTTCCCATGGTCTCACTAATAAAGACTCAATCTGTGATGTCACTAACACTGATGTCATTACATATGCAAAAAACAAAAAACCCTCCCCCAGGTACATATTTTGCCAGCCAAAGCCCGAGAACTCCTAGGACTGGCTCGGAAGCACGTACCCTGCGCTGATAAAATAATTGCTCTGTTAACTGGGGTTCTTTAAAATGTATGTTTTTCTAGGCAGTGCTCGTACTGCAGCCTCTTATAGCGCCTAAGAGTAGCTGAAAGATAACACATTGGCGCTTTGGGAAACACAAAAATGTAAAACCATCATAAAATGGGGTGCAGAGTAGAGGTTAAAACAACGGGGTGTTCACCCCGATGAGGTGAGAGCAGAAAGCAGGGCGGTTTGCACTCAGAGAAGAGGGGGGCTGACAGAGAAACAGACGAGGCGGCAGAAATAGAGCGGGGACTGCTTAGCCGGGAGCTCCGGGTCCCCCTGGGAAAAGGCAAGACTCGTTCCGGAAAGAGAAAATAGTGCGGCTCCTCTATTCATCCGGCAACACAGATGGAAACAGAGCCGAGGAATGAGGAAGGCTATAGTGAAACAATGGCCCGTGCGAAACCACGTGTGAGCAGCACGAGGCGCCACAGAGACAGGAAAAGGGAGACCACCCAGAGAGTGATGAAAAGAGAGAAAGGACTAATGCGACCTTTAGCATAAATAGTCCCTTGCCAGATGGACCCGAGGTCCAGCCAGGCGGGAACTAAACGAGCCCTGCACCGCAGCAGTGGTAGTCGCGTTTGTCTACTGTGTCCCAGCGCGATTAATGTCAAATTGCTGCAGGCACAGCTCTATGTGCACACAATGTGTGCCTGGGAGGCTGCCCATGTGGAGGCTGCCCACATGCTTGGCACGCCCCTTAAGCGTGTGAATGGTGAGTGATTAGAGGCGACAGGGGAGGGTGCACATAGCTGCATGCTGTTGGGAACACTGAAGCGAATGGTGGTGCATTTTATTTCTCTGTGTTTCTATCAGACTTGATAGTGCAGTTGCATAGCAAAGTGTTGGAAGGTGGATATGATATGATCGTTTATTTATATAGTGCCTATACACAATGGCCCTCATTACGACCCTGGCGGAAATCGTGGTGCAAAATGCACCATGGAGCACGGCGGAAAGCTGCCGATAGCGCCATGGGGGTTGGCGGATTTTCCGCCCCATTCCGACCTTGGCGGGGCGGTAAATCCCCATCCCCCATTTTACCCTTCCCCATTCCCATTTTTGCCCCATAGGGTATAATGGGAGTGGGGAAGGCGTTAATTACGCCACCGTAAAATACGGTGGCGTAATTAACAACAAGGTCCCGTAGCGCCATGGATTTCTCCGCCCGGAAAAACCAGGCGGAAAACGCTCCATGGCGCTACGGGAACTCGTAGTAGGGCGGACGGGTCCGCCGCGAATACCGCTGGCGTAAACCCACTCCGCCAGGGTCGTAATGAGGCCCAATGTGTTTCAAAGCGCTTCAAGGCAAGGGAGGGAACAAGGGAAAATACAATGACATTCTTACAGGCCATGAACAGTAAGGATGTGAAATTAACTATCGTACTCGGCCTGACGACATTTCAAATAGTGCAAGAGCTAAGACATAGATAAGGAAGGGAGGGGGAGAGTGGGAAGGAAATGGAAACAGGCAGGCGACTACCGTACTAGGCCTGACAACATTTCTGGTAGAGCCGGAGAAAAACGAGGTGAGGGAGAGGTGTGCAGAAAGGGAGGGGAGGAACAAAACAAGCGACTATCATACTAGGCCTGACGGCATTTCAGATAGTGCTGGAGGGGGGAGGGGTAGTGGGGAGGAAAAAAACAGTAAGGGGGGTTTGGGGGGAGGAGACAGATGAGGTTGCTATCATACTAGGTCCAGGGACAATTATGATAGAGTAAGGCCATAGAAGAAAGTAAGGGGGGAAGATAGGAAAAGAGAGAAGGGAAAGGAGGAAAGAACAGAGAGTTAGCAGTCAAAAAGAGTGGAGAAGCAAGAGGGGAGAGTGAATACAATTGCAGAAGTCAGTAGTAACACATAATGTTGCAAGCCAGGATACAAGATGAAGATGGGAACAGGATGATTCAGGGCCACCATGAGTACAAGATGCAAAGGAAGTCCAGCATGAGAGTTGAGAAAGGGTGACACACCGTGAATCAATGAAGTCCATAAAAGTCAAATCCAGCATTGGCCAAAAGATGGTGATGGTGAAACCAGAATGCATCAGGACAGACTACTGCAGAAGTAGGCTGGAGGGGGAGCAGGGTAGAAAAATCAAGCTAAACAGGCAACACCTGTGTGCGAGAATGATGGGAGCACAAGGGCACATCACGGGGGGATAAGAGGGGCTGGGGTTGGCCTGTGGGGACAGAGCGAGTAACACATGTTGGTGCATGCTTACCTGCTGTCTGAGCAGGGGGTCAGGACCTGGGTCCTCCTGGTCCAAACAGCAATTGCCCTTTTCTTCTTCAGCCCTTCGCTTAGGACGCCCAGGGCGAGAGACACCCTTGATCTAATAGTTAAGAGCAGGAAGAAAGAGGCAGGGCTAAGAAGGTGGGTGGTGCTTAGGCAAGGTGACCTAGATCCACTTGCACCTGCTCCATCTGCAAAAGAAAAGAGGCTCGAGGGTTCCTTCAAGAGGGAAAAAGAGCAGCGACCAGGAAGGCACCAGGTGGGCGGGGCTTGTTAAGTGGTGAAAAAGAGAGTGGAGGAAAGACAGGACCCAGGCAGGTACCGAGCTCTCGAGTTTCCTGTGTCCATGCGTGAGAAGGCTGGGATTCTGGGACTTGCAGTTTCTTCTGTCCCAGTCTAATTCTAAACAAAAGCAGGGCTGGATGGCCTTCTCACGCATGGTCATGGCAAGTTGAGAGCTCTGAAGGTGTAGGGTTTCTATTAGGGGCTGAGGGGAATGTGAGGGTAGACATGGGGTCGATGGGGAGCAGAGAAGGGGTAGAGGGGAGCATCCCACTTGACCGTCTCCGTGATAACCTGGATATCACTGATCAGGCCCTGGCCTGGCTGACTTCTTTCCTCTAAAATGACCCTCCCAGGTCCAACTTGGGTCCTTCCTTTCCTCTATCTCACTCTCTACCTGTGGTGTTCCCCAGGGGTCTAACCTCCCTCCCTGGCTGTTCAACCAATACTTTACACCTTTCGCCCACCGCATTGCCGCTCTCTGCTCCAATTTTCAGTGCTATGCGGTTGACAACTCATTTTCAGGCTTCCCTCTGCCACTTCTTCTCCTTCTCACCTCTCGGACTGTCGGTCTGCCATCCAGGAGTGGTGTGCCGCCAACGATCTCTGCCTTAATGCCACTAAAACGGAGGTCCTCCTCATCGGCACACCCACTCCCTCCTTTCCTGTCACGCTCTGGCCGGCCTCCCTTGGGCCTCTTCCTGCTCCCACCTGTGAGGCTAAGAACCTCAGGGTCATCTTCGACTCCACGCTTTCCTTGTCCCCTCACATCTCTGATGTCTCTAAGAAGTCACACTACCAGCTACACCTCCTCAGAGGTATTTTTCCTTTCCTCTCCTTCCCCCAGAATCTCACTGTCTCCAGAGCCCTGGTTCTCTCTAAGCTGGACTATTGCAACAGCCTCTTTCTAAATCTGCCTGCCTCTACTCTCCGCCCTCTGCAACTCATCCAGAACAGGACTGCGAGACTTGTCCTTGGCCTCAAACCCTGGGATCGTATCTCTCCAGCCCTGAAATCTCTTCTCTGGCTCCCAGTGGCTGCAAGGATTACATTCAAGACCCTCTGCATTGTCCACAAGGCCTTCTGGAGTCTGGGCCTCAATACCTCCAACTCTCTCTTCCTAAATATCTTCCTTTTCAAGCTCTTTGCTCATCCGCCTCCAAATCCCCCAGGGTCAGTCACTTCTCCAAGCAACAAGTTGGTGGTAGATCTCTTTCTTCTGCTGGGGCCTCCCTCTGGAACAGCCTTCCTGCCTCTCTGAAACTTGAGGAGAACCATCCCTAGTTCCGGAAGCACCTCAAGACCTTCCTCTTTGCTTCTGCCTTCTCTCTTCCTCTCCCCTGCAGATCTGCTTTGGTACTGCAAACCTGGTTACCCTCTGATTTCGGGCACAGGTACATGTCCATCCAGCCACACACCCGCACCTGGTCTGTATCTGTAACCCTATAGTCCCCTTATCTGCCCTTATCAGACACCCCCTGTCTGCGCGCTAAACCTAGCACTTGCCACTTGATGGCTGCACTACCACTGGTTTTTTATTCCTTGCTCAGCACTTTCCACCTCTCTACTCTCCCTGCACTTCTCCCCTTCCCTCTCCCTTGCACGTGCGCGATCTGAATGTCACCTGGCCTAGTAAGATGGTTGATTGTCTTCCCTCTCTTCCCACTCCCTTGCCTCGTCGCGCTCTGAATCACTTGTGCATGAGCGCAGTACAAATAAAATATCATATCATAGTTCCACTACCTTTTTTTGTAAGCATTGGCCCCTGCCAGTGACACAGTACAAAAGCAGAGGCTCACAGAAACTGGAGAGGGGATAGCAAGAGGAGTGGAGCCAGAGGGAGAGAGAACTGGAGAGGGGAGAGCAGGGAGAGCAGAGGGATAGAGAGAAGTGGACAAGGGAGAGCAGGGAGAGCGGAGGGAGGAGAGAACAAGAGTGGAGAGAAGGGAGAGCTGATGGAGAGATAGCACTGGAGAGGGGAGAACAGGTGAGCAGAGGGAGAAGAGAACTGGAGAGAGGAGAGCAGGAGGAGCAGAGGGAGAGAGAGAACTGGAGAGGGGGGAGCAGGGGGAGCAGAAGGTGAGAGAGAACTGGAGAGGGGAGAGCTGAGGGAGAGCGAGAACTGGAGAGGGGAGAGCAGGGAGAGCTTAGGGACAGAGATGAGGGGCAGAGATGAGTGGACAGGGAGAGCAGGGGGAGCAGATGGAAAGAGATAGCTGGAGAAGGGAGAGCAGATGGAAAGAGATAACTGGAGAGGGGAGAGCAGGGGGAGCAGATGGAAAGAGATAACTGGAGAGGGGAGAGCAGGGGGAGCGGAGGGAGAGAGAGAACTGGAGAGGGGAGAGCAGGGAGAGCTTAGGGACAGAGATGAGGGGCAGAGATGAGTGGACAGGGGGAGCAGATGGAAAAGATAACTGGAGAGGTGAGAGCAGGGGGAGCAGAGGGAGAGAGAGAACAGGACGGGGGGAGCGGAGAGGGAGAGCTAACAGACTGGGAAAGGGCCGAGAGGGAGGGGAGGGAGGCAATCAGATGGAAGGCCCACCGGGGTCTGGGCTGATGCGATAGAAGGGTGTCTATGGGGAAAAGAGCGCCATTGAAGGAGAAAGAATGGGATGGGGGGGGGTCGGGGCTCAGAACAAATACAGAGAGACAAAGCAACAAGGCAGTGATGACAACGCCTGGCACGCTACACGTGCCCAGGAAAGCACAAAGGACAGCTGTCAGGTGCGTGCGCGTGTGTGCTGCTCCCCAAAGAACCCCACCTCCACCGAGCCCACAAAGAGCCCATGGACCCACTGGACGAGAAAATCGCCCCGATGGCTGCAACACGCAGACGACACAGACATCTAGTGCTGTACCTCTGGGGAGGAAAAAAGCCACTGGGGCGAGTGTAACACAGCCTGCAGCGTTTTGGGGAGGTGGGGGGGCGGAAGGGGGGAGGGGGTCTGAGGGGGCTGGGCGGGAGAGGGTTATGGGAAGAAGAGGGTAAAACTAGTTCTCTGAGCGCTAATTCAAGTTACATCAAATCCCAGACGAAACCTTTCACAGAGTTCAAATATATGCCTCGCCTGATCCCTGGGATGGCCTCAGGGTCACACAGTCCACAAGGTGCAAGGAGGAGCAGGGATTCCAAGAGTAAGGGCAGAACCAGGTGTAAGAGTCAAGCAAGAAGTGACCAAACCACCTGATCCCAGGGGAGGCCCCAGGGTCACCCAGTCCACAAGGTGCAAGGTGGAGCTGGGATAGGCGGGGGGGGGGAGGGGGGGGCGGAGCGGTGCGGGGTTCCAAGAGAAAGGGCGGAATCAGCTTCAAGAGTCAAGGTCACACCGTCCACAAGGTGCAAGGAAGAGCAGGGATTCCAAGAGAAAGGGCAGAACCAGGTTCAAGAGTCAAGCGAGAAGTGACCAAACCAGAAACGGCATCCAAAGATAAGCCTCTGAGCAAAGCAGGTCCAGCACCAGGCAGGGTGGGGAGATCAGGACACAAAGCAAAGACATGCATGGAAAACATCCATGCTTCCGGCCAATAGGAGGGACCCAGGCTTTAAGTAGGCCGGGGCTACCCGGGGGAAAGTTCTGAGCAGGGAAACATGTTTCTGAGTCAGGGCACTGCTGGGGCTCCCTTAAATGCCCTGGTAGCCCCAGCCAATGAGGCCGCTAGAAGCCAAGGCCTGTTTTTTTCTAAAGCCTGAATCTCTTACTCATGTGCAAGAGCTTCAGGCTTTAGGAGAAAAGGCCTTGGCTTATAGCTGCCACGCCTTCCCATCCTTGATGGTGGCATTTGATATCGAGGGAGGGCTCTTGGAGGGGCGTGGCCTAAAATGGGTCTTGGCTCAACGGGCGGCAGGTGATCCCTTCTGGCATCCCTTTTCAGTGATCTTCACGAGGGAGGGATGCCTACAGGGGTCTGCACCGCACCTTTTCTTCCTTAATGGTGGTGCCACCTGGCATCCCTTTAACTAGGATCTCCTAGGTCAGCAGCAACCAGTGCCACATTTTAGGCCATGTCCCTCCAAGAGTCCCCTGGCAATATCGCATGCCACTTACCAATGGCAACAAGAGGAGAAGGAGGAAGTCCACCAGTGGGAGAGTACAAAGTGAGTAAACCATGGCTCGTGCAGATGCCTGGGACACCGGTGATAGTGTGGCACCAATGGCCACAAGAGGAGAAGGGGGTCCACCAGTAGGAGAGTACAAAGTGAATAAACCATGGCTCGTGCAGATGCCTGGGACACCAGCGACACCGTGGCACCAATGACCTCAAGAGGGGAAGGAGGTTCACCAGTAGGAGAGTACAAAGTGAGTAAATCATGGCTCGTGCAGATGTGTGGGACACCGGTGATAGTGTGGCACCAATGGCCACGAGAGGAGAAGGGGGTCCCCCAGTAGGAGAGTACAAAGTGAATAAACCATGGCTCGTGCAGATGCCTGGGACACCAGCGATACCGTGGCACCAATGACCTCAAGAGGAGAAGGAGGTTCACCAGTAGGAGAGTACAAAGTGAGTAAATCATGGCTCGTGCAGATGCCTGGGACACCAGCGACACCGTGGCACCAATGACCTCAAGAGGGGAAGGAGGTTCACCAGTAGGAGAGTACAAAGTGAGTAAATCATGGCTCGTGCAGATGTGTGGGACACCGGTGATAGTGTGGCACGAATGGCCACAAGAGGAGAACGGGGTCCACCAGTAAGAGAATGCAAAGTGAATAAAACCATGGCTCGTGCAGATGCCTGGGACACTGGTGATAGCGTGGCCCAATGTCCACAAGAGGAGAAGGAGGCCCACCAGTAAGAGAATGCAAAGTGACACAACCATGGCTCGTGCAGATGCCTGGGACACCAGCGATACAGTGGGTCCAATGGAAACAAACTTTTTAGACCTACTTGGAAGCGCAAGGTGCAGAGCAGTGCCCACTTTCAGAAAGGTAGCCCTTTTTGTAAAGGCCGTGGGCGTAGAAGACCACCATACATTCAAGACTCTCCCTCCTCAAAAGAAAGTAGATGTATCGCTGACAGGAATGAAGCAGACTTAAAAAGGAGCAACATAGATATTCCAAGTGATAGGAAATGCAATGAAGGACAGGCTTGGACCACAGTTGGGGTTCCACTGAACATAGGTGTTCGGAATGGGAAGATATGAAGGTATATCTTAGCGGATTCTGTATCTCTGCTAAGGTTGGGGTAAGGAAAGGCCTTACTGGTGAAGTTCTTCAGCTTGAGAGGGAAATGGTGGAACTGGAACAGTCAGAGGATGATGGGGACCAAGTACTGGCTCCCAAGAAAGATGTTGGCAAAAAGCTTGAGAATTCTTGCGTACCTTGTCCATGTTCGATAATGTTGGGTACACAACTCAGCAGTATTCAGAGTGGGACAGGGCAGAAACGCTTCAGTTTGGGTAATTAAGAGAGAAGAGGGTAAGCAAACATGATGGGGAGTGGTACATTGGAGGTGATCTGGTGTCAGACCCATAGGGGATCTATGCAACCTTTCAGGGGTTCTATAGTGGGATGTACACCGCTCGTGAGGGGGTCGATTAATTTCATATAGCTGCATGGCTTGAGGAAGCCAACTTGATGAGTGTGTCAGTGGAGCAAAGTAAGTCCTCAGGTGTGCCTATTGTGCCGCAGGATGTTGAGTGGGTCATGGACAATCTAGGACTGGGCAAAACCCCAGGGATAGACCACTAGACTGCTTTACCATGGAATCGTACAGGGCATATAAAGATTTACTTGCTCTAAGTTGCTGGAGGTGTTTACGGCGGCCTTGAAGGTTGGGGGATTCACAAGCACCAGGCCGGATGATTTTGTGGTGTGCTACCTAAACCTATCCTTATTCAGGGGGCAAAAAAATAATTTGGTTTTCCCAAGGGGTTTTACACACTAGGATCCCTACCCTGTCACCCCTTTGAATTGTTACAGGGTTTATGGAGACGTTTAGGAGAATAAAGGTTAATTCATCTTCACAGGGGAAAAAGGGGTAACTTTTTGCTTTGGCCTTCCTCACAAGGTAAAATATAGAAGGACCAATCTAAGGGACATCTTACCCTTAGTTGTAATGGAACTAATACTTTGTCCCTTCCCTCTAACAAATAATCTTGAGGGCAAAAAAGGTAATAGGTGTTGCCTTCAACATTGTTTCGGATAGGTGTGATGGTTGGAGAGGCAAGGGGGAAAAATTGGACTCCAATTCTCTGGTCCAAGGGCTGGAAGGGTGGTGTCATGCTTTCCATAGATTTCTCTCCATTGATGGAAAAAAGGGGCCTGATAGGGTTTGCCTCTTGACTCCAAGATGTCTGAGTTGCCTTGTAGAGAGTTGTTGTTTCGCTCCTTTGCCTTCACTGAGGATAGGACATGGACATCTCTATTAAAATTTCCCTCATGAAAGTGCGCTCTCTGACTAGTATCAATTGGATTGTATCCCAATCCTGACACCATATGTAAGGAACTCATGGTGGCAACTGTAAAGACAGACACAAGTGATCACAGTTCAAGGGTGTTTATTGAACAATGATTGCAGCGTGGAAAAACACCTAAACTAAACCTAAATATAAGATGGGAGCAAGCATCGACCATCAAATGAAAATAAGGCAGTCCTAGTGGCGTTGCGTCAAATAAAAAGGGCCTATACTAAGAAACCTATTGCCAAACCTTAAAACTAATACAACAAAGAAGTGTGGGATAGTTTTCAAGAAAAGAAAAAAGTGTTCACAAATAATATGCCAGGATGTGGTAGCTTAGATCTCCCTTCCCCACGTTTTGAGCATGGGGTTAAGGTGGGATCTTGGAGCACAGCACACTCTCGAGCTTCCTCAGCATGAGTCGACAACTCTGTTCCAGTTTATCAGGAGCCAAAATGGCCAATTCTCATTTCTCCTATAAGTCTCTTGCCTTTGAGGGCCTGATGTGTTCAAATAACAAAACAAAAGTTCCTTCAACAAAATGAAAGTCTGTTTCCTGGTTTTACTTAGGGTGGGGGTTTTTCACCCCTGGGTCCCCCTCTTCCGGGTGCTGCTCCTTGTTCCTCGTGGTGTTGGGTGATGGCTTTTCATGCCTTGGATCTCCTCCTTCCGGGTTTGGATCCTAAAACAGTTCCTTTCAATATCAAGGCCTTCAGTGGTTGTGGTTTCCTGGTCCCATGGGCCTGATAGGTTTACCAAGAAAAGAACTAATTAACAAACACAAAGTTCTGTCTTATGTATTTCTCGAGTGATGGATTCACCCCTGGGTGCCCCTCTTCCAGGCGCAGACACCTCTTTGCTTTCAGTCTCCCTTCGCCTGGTTCTCTATGGCTTTCCCTTCATCACAAATCTTAATGTCTTTTTTTAACAGTTCCAGTGGACATCCCTTGGCTCGATTCAATCTTGTCAACACACTGTTTCTTGGGACTTTAGACTTGCCTCCTTCTCGTCAGCATCCCTCTTCTGGGTTCTCTCTTACGAACTTCACATTCACTTATGCTTTCAATGTTCACAGGATTCACTTCCCTTACTTCCGTTATCGTTCTTAAGTCAAGGGCTTTCGACTGTACAGGGATTTTGCTTGACCTCCTGTATGACCACTTGATCTATCTTGGCAGCTCTCTTACTGCATTCTGGTATCTGTAGTTTCACTCATACAGGGATTGACCAGGGTTTCTCGGAGCAGCACCACGTGGTACCCTTTTGCAGCTGGTCTCCACTTCACAATGTTACAGTTCTTTTTCACTTTGCCACTTTGCCACTTTCATTCACCACAGCCCGGTTCTTATCGGCTTTCCCCTTGACTCAATGACTGTGATGAACCGCTTGGTGTTTCTCTTTACTGGAGTCAAGGCCGGTACCACAGAAGCAGGAGTTTCCCTTGCTCCGGCTTATTGGTGTCTATACACTCTCTGTACCGTTGACATCTGTTGCAGCACACTTGGGCTATTGTCCTCGCTCTTAAGTTTCTTTCATTGGAGGGTTCGAAAGGTTTTGTCAAAAGGGGCAAGGTTGTGTCTCTCCTCGTCAGCCTCTTGATATTTTTTGCCTTTCTCCTCCTCTTGAACTGCCAGGTCTGGATAGCTGTCTCGTCGCGAGGTGTGCCTTGCTTGGACTGTGCTCTCTTGCTCCACCTTTTATCCCTGTGGGGAAAGGAAATGGCCGTCAATTAGGTTGCCTAACTCTGCCTGACTCTTGTGTTAGAACACGTCAGGTAAGCAGGTTTCATATTTGTCCGTTGTTTGTCATAATGTAAATGTTCGGGATGGAAATAGAGGGTGGTCGAGTTTCCAGGTATCCTACCAGGTCGGATGGAAAAGAGGTGTTACATGGAATTATAACCCTCGTATTAGGGCTTGTGGTGATATTGTATTTATTTGTATTTATTAGGTCTATATAGCGCTTTACTCCAAAGCGATTTACAATATAACAACAGGATACAAGAATAATGAAAGAAGCATATTTACAATCATGAAACAAACCAATGAAACAATATGTAGAACAATTTGCCTAGGTGGAAGAAGGTGAGGGGAGGGGTGAGGAGTAAGGGAAAAGAGGAGGTAGTCAAGGGGAAAGATGAAGTTTCAAGGGGAACAGGAGGAAGGATAAAGGGAAAGGAGAAGGTAGGAAGGTGGGTAGGAGGGAGAATAGGGAAGTAGGAGAGGAGTGAAGGTAGGGAAGGAGGTCAGGGGGAATGGAGAAGAAGAGATTTCAAGGAGGTGCAGAAGGAGGAGTAGGTGGGGATGGAGCAGATAGAGAGAGGTAGAGAGTTCCAATGTAGGGGGGCCAAGAGATGAAAGGAACGGAAACGTGAAGAGGCCCATGGGGACGGGGGAACAGTGAGTAAGAAGAGATCAGCAGAGCGGAGGGAACGGGAGGGAGTATAGAATGAGAGGAGAGAAGAAAGATAGGGGGGGCGAGGTCATGGAGAGATTTGAAAACAAGACAGGGGAATTGGAATTTAAGTTGGGAGTGAAAGGGAAGCCAGCCAAGGTAAGAGAGCGAGGAGGAAATGGAGTTGCGAGGAGCAAGGAGACAGAGGGTACGGATAGAGACGTGGTAGAGGGATTTGAGGGGGGCTAGATGAGAAGCAGGGAGTCCAAAAAGAAGAGAAGAGCAGTAGAAGAGACGCGAGAGGATGAGGGAAGTGATTAAGAGTTTAGAGGCATGGTTGGTGAGGGAGGAGCAGATCTTGCGAATATTGAAGAGATGGTAGCGAGAGGCGCGAGAGGGGAGTGAAATATGGTGGGAAAAAGAGAGGTAGGAGTCAAAGTAGAGGCCAAGATTGCGAGCATGAGCAGAGATGGGGAGATTGGAAGGGGGAAGTGGATGAAGGGGGGGTTGTGTTAGAAGGAAAGAAAAGGACTTCAGCCTTGTCAGTGTTGAGGGAGAGAAAGTGGGATGACATCCAGTTTTTGATAGCAGTAAGGCTGGAAGGTAAGTTGAGATGGAGGTCAGGAGTGAAAGAAGAGAAGGAGAGGAACATCTGGTGTCATCTGCTTAGAAATGGTGAGAGATACCGAATAAAGAGATAACGGGGGCAAGAAGGGACGTATAAAGTGAGAAAAGAAAAGGGCAGAGTACAGAGCCTTAGGGGACACTGTAGGCCAAGGGGATGTTGGAGGAGGTGCGGCCACCCCAGGAGAGAGCAAAAGAATGATTGGAGAGGTAAGAGGAGAGCCAGGAGAGAAAAGAGCCTTTGAAGCGAACGGAAGAAAGAGTATTGAGGAGTAAGGGGTGATCAACGGTATCAAAGGCAGAAGAAAGGTCGAGGAGGATAAGGACAGAGGATTGCTTGGCGTAGCGAGTGGTATGGAGGGAGTTGAGAACATAAGTGAGAGCAGTCTCAGTGGAGTGTTTAGGGCGGAATCCAGATTGAGAGGGGGGAAGGAGCGAATGAGTGGATACAAAAGCTGAGAGTTGAGAGTAGACTAGGCGTTCAAGAAGCTTAGAGAGGAATGGAAGGAGCGAGATTGGACAAAAGTTGGAAGCAAGAAGAGGGTTAGCAGAGGTTTCTTCAGGATGGGTATGATGTTAGCGTGTTTGAAGGCTGAAGGAAAGGTAGCGGAGGAGAGACAAATGTTGAAGAAGGTGGTTAAGTAGGAAATGAAGAGTGAGTAAATCTTAGGAATAAGGAGGGTGGGAAGGGGACCAGAGGGGGCAGCAGGAGGGTGAGTTTTGGACGGTAGAAGGGAAACACTGGACGGAGTGACAGGAGAGAAGTTAGACATGCAAGCAGAAGGGGGAGAGAGAAGAGGGAGGAGGGGAATACGAAGGGGAGAGGAGGATGTTTTGGCATAGGGAGAGAATTTTGGAAGAGAAGAAGTCAGCAAAGTCGGAAGGAGAGAGAAGGAAGAGTAGATTTAGTAGGGTTTGTGAAATTAGTAGGAGGGTTTGCGAGAACTGTAGTTGTTGGTGAGATTTGACTGGGAGTTTGAAATGTGATAATCAGAGGCACGAGATTGGTAGGGTTTGTGAAGAAAACAGGAATAACCGGGATCATGAAATGAACAGAGGGGTTTATGGGAACGGTAGGGTTTCGTCAGGGTAGACCAGGTGTTCGGGAATTAATTATCAGAGGGACGTGTAGTCGAAGCATGGGGAGTTTTTTTGTGGAGACCGGGGAAATAGGGATTCTGGGATATATGCCTTTTGGGTGGCACCCCGTTTGAGGCCTTAGAGGATTGGTTATGTACGGAGGGTTGGCTGGATCTGGGCAGGAGGGTTTGAATAGGAGGGAGCGAAGCATTGGTATTATAACCTATAAAGGTCTTGGGAAGTTTGCCTACTTCTCCCTGGGTTGTGCCATACCCTGTCTCACCTGGGGTATTTCCCTGAGCACAACCCCAGGCTCCTATATCCATATGATCCGATTTGGTTTGCCCGCTCCTGGGGTTGGGGTATGAGAATGTTGGCCCTTCCCAAGCCACCTGAATAAGGGGTTCCGAGGTCTACTTGGGAGAATACCCTCAGGTTTCTTCCAGCACATATTGATGCACAGTCAGCGTAGAGTGACACCTCAGGCAGGTATAGGGAACAGTGAGCAGTACTAGAAGCTCCTGTGATAAAGGTTTAATATATTGGCAATTAAACAGTGAATAAGTCCAAAAGAGCCACACTTGCTGGCAAGGCCACACCCCGCTTTGCTGGAGGCTACATCAGTTGTGCAGGGATGGGCGGCAAGTTTTAGAACAGGGTAGACTTTTTTGTAGCATTGAAGTCTGTTTTGCGACGACATTGGAAAAGAACAGCAGGCTGCACGGTATGTGGGTGTAAACCAGTGTTTTGCACAGACCGGCAGCGCATGCCAAAAATGCTGGCTTGTGGTAGACATGGATAGCACCGCTTTGTGGGAAGTAAAGGACATGAGGTTAGGCTAACTTAGGCGGACATCACGGGTAGCATAAGGGGACATGGAAAAGTAGCAAAGTACAGCAGGATATGAATCGCAGACAGAAGGGAACAGAGGTGGGAGGAAGGGAATAGGCAGGGGGAATGGGTCAAGGTAAGCATTGAAGAGTGGGAACTGCGGATATGCAGATTACAGTCCCATTATAAGACGTGCGGACTCCTTGCAGCCTACTCAGCTTGTTATGCAGTTTGCTGGTGGAAAGCTCCCCGGGCAACAGTGTAGCATGATGGGAGACGGAGCGAGTCAGGGGGTTGCCGGTAAGCCAGACCGGCCAGACTGGCTAAGACAGGCAACGTGTGCCTTACGAGAGTGCCTTGGGGATATGCCGGCTCCACCGTCCAGGGCTCGGCTTGATTTCCCACGAGCTGTAGCCTATTAGAGTGCAGCTCTGATGGAGGTGGCAGCAGGGCTGGGAGGCCAGTGTTGTTGTGGCCTGGCTTCATGTCAGCCATCTTGGAGTGGATCTTCACATCAGCAGATGCATGCAAGCCAGATGCAATGGCTGCAAGGGGGTGGCTGGAGGTCTGCTCTCCTGAGCAGTGGGCCTTTGAATAGTCCAAGACAGGATCACTGTGCCTTCTCCTCAGGGCGAAAAGGGTGCTCATGGGTTCGGGGGCCTCGAGATTCTCTCATTCTCGGAGTCTTCTACGTTGGCTTCCCGTGAAGAGCCGGATTGAGTTTAAGATACTTTATATCACTCACTGTGCCATTCACGACACTGGTGCCAACTATCTGTGCTCCACGCTGGCTCTTTACAGGCCCTCTTTACAGGCCCGCCAGAGCTCTTCACTCATCTTCACTAATGTTGTAGAGAATTCCAAGATACAACAGGGCTCGAGCATGGGACGTTCTTCATTGGTCTTGACCCCTACTCTGTGGAATTCTCTTCATGCCTATCAGCGAGATACTGTAGACCATCTCTGATTCCACAATCCTTGTTGTCTCTTGACGGTCTCCCTAGCTGCCTGCTTTCCTAGCGCCTGGATGCCTTTTGGCCTTTGATCGCGCTATATGCATTGTTTGCCTTACTTTACCTTAGTAGAGACGGTACAGGAGTTTGGTACTCTATCCGAGCTGGTCATCAGTCGTTCAAAGACCGTCTTCTACACGCTTCCTGCATCGATGCCTGACGGCCTGACTCGCCTGGATAGGGAAACTCTCAGATGTGGGTCCAGGGGCATTGAAGTTGGTGCCAACTGTGAGAGGGTGAACCAATGGAATGTGGAACATGGTCTCCCTCTATTAGATCTGTTAGCCTCTGGGCTACATTTCCTCTATCAGTGATGGGGAGAGTTGCCTTGGTTAAGATGATAGCCCTACCAAGGCTGTTGTATTTTTCTAGGTGATGCCAATGGCCATCCCAAATGAGTACTTCCATACACTTCATGGGTTACTGGGGAGGGTGATTTGAAGAAGTGGGAGTCCGATGGTAGCGTTGCAATTGCCTGCTGGGAGGAAGGTTATAGGTGCGCCGAACTTTGAACTCCTACTGGTCTGCCACTCTACAGCACCTTGTGGACTGGTTTGTGCATCCACATGGGGATGTCATGAGTGATCTGATTGCAACTTTGTGTAGACCGCCTCGCTGCTTGAAATACTGTGGCCACAGGAGAGAGATCTCCGGGCACTCCCGTCACCGATGGCCACACTGGTTCGAATATGTTGGCGTGCAACTAAAAGCCTGGGGCAGAAGTTGTCCTTTCTACCTGAGATGTGTCAGTCCAGCAGCAGGCTTGGATGTACCCTATGCGGGCTGGGACTGACTCTGTGTTCCCTATTGGCTGCGGAGGTCGAGTTGGGGATATGTATGGGAAGGAAGTTGATCTCCTATTCGGCAAGATCCGGGCTCGGTACTCCGGCACCCGAAATTATGCCAAGCTGCTGCCCAATACAGGTGGTTTATGGGAAGAATTCCTGAACCGGTCCGAGGCCCACGGAGTCAATATAGCCTTGCCGAAACTGGTGGAAGGGGGTAAAGGGGTGTCGGAGATCTACGCCACTATTATTGAGCCTGCCAAGGACGGGAGAGGTCTGCTGAGGAGTAAGCGGATCAGGGATCTAGGGGGGCTATCACGGATGGCGAATGGGCTAGAGTCTTACTTCATGCCGGTCTCTAGAGCTGTCAGATTCCAGTGGATTCAATATTTATTTATTTTTATCACGCACAAGACGTGGCCCGCCGTCATAGTG
The DNA here is from genome assembly GCF_040938575.1 of Ambystoma mexicanum. Taxonomy (NCBI): domain Eukaryota; kingdom Metazoa; phylum Chordata; class Amphibia; order Caudata; family Ambystomatidae; genus Ambystoma; species Ambystoma mexicanum. The sequence continues at coordinate 55,871,828 of NC_090929.1, read as the reverse complement.
GTGCTAACATAACAAACAGTGAAAAAATATAGCAACACACAACAAGACAAAAGGGAAAGACAGATTATGCGCAAAACAGAACTGTGTATAAAAAAAGCCACCAGATGCAAAATAGAGGATTCTCATGACAGTCCACACATATTGAGGTTCAAACGGCACCCCTAGTCATTCTACTACATAGAAGCCCTCTACTAAATCAACTATCAATCTTACATTGGTCGAACCTCGGGCCAGATCTTCACAAATGCTTAGAAAATAAGGGAGGTTGCGGCAGCCACCCCATGTATTCATGGGTACACCACCTAGCCAAGTCAAGCTGCCGACGAACCCCAAAGTCTGAAGCTCTAATCACCCGTGCCCAGTTTCCTGGTGGAGCCATCACTTTATTTCTTAGCTCTTCCTTAGGTTCTTCCCCTTTTGGCTTCTCCACATTCGGAATTACCAAGTTTCTTGTATCCATAGGGAAATCTCGCAAGGACTTGTCCGCAACCCTTGGCATGGGTATTTTGCCAATACTAAGACCCTTAGTACCGCAGGACTTTCTTTTAGAACTGTCCCTGCGGTACATACGCTCTACGGCTGCCCCAAAAGAAGTGGGTGTAGTAATTTGGGATACAGATCAAATTTCATATGTATTAGTAGAATCTTTCACCCCAGAGGCTGGATCACTCGCCCGGGATCTGTCTGACAGTAGTGATCCACTATATTACGGTTCAAAATAGTCTGAGGGGAATTATCACCCTAACCGGCACAAACTGAAAGGCAGATTTCTCATTAAGGTCATCCCAGAGGCAGAACTCCACAGTGTTTCTACACTTCGTTATCCCCTGGAGAATATTATCTTCAACATGTTGCCACTCCTCAGGCTGTAGGCACACACCTAGTTCCTCCTCCATCCTAGAGTGACCCATCGAGCACAATGACGAACCCCCAGCGATACGATTATCCTCGCCTTTACTTGGGGACGGTGGGGGAGCCGATCCCGCCAGGTTAGGAGGTACATTCACAATGTCTTCTGCTTGGTCACCCTTGACAACATCTCCCAACACAACAGTCTCTTCTCCCAAAATGATGGTAAGCTCTTTCAAATTCCTTCATATCCTGTTCCACAGCTGGCATTGGACGGGTCATCGATCGATCAGAATCTTTATCGTCAATAGTGGAGCCGTATTCATCGATCGATCAGAATCTTTATCGTCAATAGTGGAGCCGTATCTCCTGACCTGGAGGCGCTGCTTCCTTCGCTCGCGGCTAGCTAATCCTTCAGGAACTCGAGGCTCTTTTGCGATTGGCATCAATAAAAGATCACTGCACACTATGAGGGCTCTATATAGTATCCCCGAATTGGGCTTTTCTTGCCCATGCTACTTCTTTGCACCCTAGAAAAAATAAATATCGGACACGGGAAGGGGTGAGGGAAAGGACAGAACGCTCAGGTGTTACTATGAGTCCATTGGCCCTTGTTTATTTATTTTATTTATTTGAATTTATAAAGTGCACATCGGCCCTGGGGCATCGTGGCGCTTGTGGCCAGTATATTCAACACAACAACAAAAAAGAACACACTGCGCTCAAAACCAATGTGCCTTGAATGAACAGAAGCACACATGGTCAATCGGGAGACCGCCATAGCGATATTCCCTTTGCAAAGGCAACAGCCACAGTAGTACGAACTTACGATCTGCATTACATGTCCAATGCGACATGCCATCTGCCTGAATCTAAGCAAACCGTTGTATAGTCAGAACTCTGCTCCCAAGCCTTCCCGAGCTGCCCTGTCTCCAAAAGCCCCCTGCAGAAAGCCAAAGGGCTAAGAATACAAGAGCATTATGAGGGCGCATATTACCCGTATCACGGTGGGAAGGATTGCCCCGAGGGTCTCGCTGGGCTGCTGGTGGTTTAAGAAGACAGCTGGATCCTACCTCCACATGTGGTGGGGTTGTGAGAAGGTTGGGGTGTTTTGGACGCAGCTGGTGGACAAGTTGAATTAGGTTACTGGATTGGACATACAAGTTACGCCCAAAAGCTACTTACTGGATGTGTCAAGACAGAAGAAGGGCAAAGGGCATACAAGGCTTAGTAGAGTGGCCTCGTTGGCATTGCTCTTGGCTAAAAGATGTGTTGCTAGGTGGTCGGTCAAAATGTCGAAAGAAAAAAGTCAAATTTATTATTTTTTTATTTATGTTTTTTTTGGGTTCGGTAAGTAAAAAAAAAGGGGTTAAATAAAAAAAAAGGTGGGGGTTGGGGGGAACCCCCCATTTCGAGAAAAAATATATTGAAAAAGAAATTCGACTTATTTTTTTTTCGAGATTTTTTTTTCGACATTTTGACTTTCGACATTTTTGTTTTCGACCAAATCACTATAAACCGTGTTGCTATGTTGTGGAAGGCACCTAGAGGTCCGACACTAGATGGATGGCTTGGGGCGTTCCATGAGCAGCATCGCAGATAGATCCAGTGGCTCGGGGGATGCAGGGCTCAGTCTAGCATCTGGCACAAGATATGGGACATACTTCAAGTGTGCTCGGACTTGTGACCTCCTTGAGGGGATCCTGATGGAATGGAATGGCTGGGTGGAGATTTTACTCCCACTTGAGTGATTCCATTGCCTGACTAGACCCTTAATTAGTATGACAGGGAACGGCGGGAGTTTTCTGACCATGGGGTATATGATATGATAGGTTATTTATAACGCGGTTAGTACCCAGAGGTTTCTAAGCGCGGACCCGGGGATCGAACCTGTGGCGCTCTGTGTCGTCTTGCTTCCAAGGCGAGCACTTTGCCGCTGAGCTATCCTCCTGAGACCTTGAGGGGAAATACAATGTAGTTTCTCTCGGGCGGGGTCCTCTGGATGCCCATTCTGAGAATTCTGTACTGTTGGAGCGTGTGATATGTGGCTATCAAGTGTATGAGCTATGTTGCACTTGCCATGAAATCTCCTTATCATGTAATGTACCTTGATATTATAAGAAATGACAATAAACACAAGAACTATCCCTCTCCTGTTGTTGTGGTGCCAGCGGAGGTGAAGCGTAGAGGGACATGGTTCTGGTGGGGTGAAAGAACATTCAAATTGAAGAGTGTCTAGTAGAAAGTCAGTAGCTCACTCTGGAGGAGGCGATGGAGACAGTGTAGAGTGTGGAGGAGATGCCAAGACGAACAGTGGCAGATAGGCGAATGGAGCCGGAGTAAGACCGGAGGGAGCTCACTGTCATGCATCAAAAATCAGAAGACCATCAGAACAGTTGCCGGATACCGGGAAGGCAGGTCAACAAGCAAGCAAGAAGCAAGGAACAACTAGCCAGAGACCCACACTCATATAAACTAGGGCAATATGGCGTCCTGCAGAGAGGGAAGGCGCAGCACGTGCTCCTGGATGGGACACTGCCAGGATCTGCAATGCCACTCTCGCGGATAGATATCCCCTGAGGCGAAAAGCAGAAGCCGGATGTTGCGTGTGTGAAGGAGGCACGGGGAGGAGACCCCTGTGAGAGGAGTACTCAGGAGGGACACTGTTGCAGTTGTGGGCTGATTGCCCCATCATTTCACTGGACACGTTCAAGGATCTGCGGCAGGAAGGCATCTGAATGGTGCAAAAGACGAGGAAACATTTGTTCAGCTTTACCAATCAAATCATGACGTATGTGACATGCACCATTACACACAAGAAGAGGTCATCACATGCCAGGGTCTACCTAACCAAACAAGGCACTGCTTGGCCATGGTGGTCTCATCAGATGTGGCTGGGCATTACGCTACACCGCAGCACAGATGACGGCCCACAACCTAGAGATATAGGACATGTTAGAGAAATGCAAAGCTGTAATCAGCCCAGCAGTGTGGAAGCTCCAGGATCACATTTGTCTGAAGAACATGATACCAGTGAAGCATCACATTAGAACAGTACCAGAGACAGCTAGAAGTGAGCTGGAATCAGCCCTGCAAGATCTACTCAAAGGAGGCCTCATAGAGCCGGTGGAGGCCACCAAATGGCTCGGCACTACAGTGGTCACAAGGAAAGCTCAATGCAGAAACTGAGGTGGAGTGTCAACCTTTGCATCCTTAATTGGGGGTCATCCCTGACAACTTTCCACTGCTCGAAGCAGTCTTGCAAGACCTACTCAAGGAAGGCATGATAGAGCAGGTGGAGGCCACCAAATGGCACAGCACTACAGTGGTGATGTGCTCTAGCACCTTGAAGCATCTCATGTGCTAGATGGAATTACCAATAATGATCTCGGACCCAAATAACTGGACAGACTCAAAGAATATGGCAAAGTACTACTTTATTATTAGAATCATATAAACTAGGGCAATATGGCGAACAACAAGCTGTAGTCCACGCACTCGCACTTAAACTTGATTATACAACGGTTTTATACCTTAATGTACATCAGCTATGAAGTCATCCTTTGTGGCAAACTGCCAAACCTATTGAAAGGAGGGATTGGTTAAGGGAACATGTATACCTACAGTTTGTATAAGTGTTAGTGACACCATTGACTGCCCCTTATTTGTAAGGAACGCCTCGAACCACCTCTAAATACGTATTAATACTGATTATAGTGGCACAATGGCAGCAGTTTGGTCTTTGCAACATTGTATAGCATGTTGATTCATAGACCCTTTGATTGGTTTGCATGCTTTCCATCCTTGGACTTTCAACTCGTTAGCAGCATGTAAGCAAAATGGACCCCAGGTGTCGAGAATAACATCAGGCTACTCCCCACTGTCCCTATTAGTCCATCATCTCTCATCGGTCAGGCCCCAAGCCAAAGCTTCTCCCTTGTAGTTTACCTTCCAGCCTGTTCTCTGTTCTGGGACTATTAAGGGAGTGTAGGCACACCATTATCTTCATCTAGAACTTAATAAAGAACCTTTGTTTTCGACTTCTGAATCACATGTGAGGAGACTACAAATGTGTCCATTTCAACCTTTTATTTACTGCTATTTGATTTAATTGTACTGGGTGTAATTACTCCTCTCAGCCTCTAAAGACTTGTTCATTGCACCTTGCATAGGCTTTACACACTTTTAATTGTCCGATACCTGTCTCTTGCAGATGTTTTCCTCTTTGCTTAATCTAAGAGAAAGAAGTCTTATATGAAATATGTCGAGATATGTACATGGCTTATCCTTTTGACTCCCCTTGTGCCTTTCAATTACTCCTTGAAGTAGCATCCTTGATCCAAGGTCAATAGGCTCCTTTTTATTCCTCATACAAAGCTGCTTTTCCAGCGTCTCCCGACTCTGCAGCCTTGGTCTATCTCCAAGGTAGCTTGATTTGTTTTAATACGAGTCCGTCGTCCATCTTTCCATCATGGCCTCTCTAGACACAGACGTTATGTCTGCCTCTGCAGAAAGCTTCTGTATGTCTCGTCTACCTTGAGTTTCTGCGTATATACACTTACTAGTCAGCAGGTTACTTTATTTTCTTTCCATGTATGATTTCTTCGAATTTGATTACATGATTCTCTTGTTTCTTCATTTACATCTTCATCCTGTAAGTATTTGCATATCGTTGTCATGATGCCTACCTCCAAGGAGCCAGGTCTGACCCAGCAACCCCAGAGGCAGGCATCATTCCCCCCCAGGGAAGTGCCAGCGGGCCCAAGCTGGGGCCCTTTGGACACAGCCCTGGCGCCTTAGGCGCCAGGCTCATGTTGGACCCCTGTCCTGGCGCCTTACGCGCCAGGCTCTTAAAGCTACACATGTGTTCAAGTGTTTCAATGTGCACTTACCTGATGCAGACCATGCTGCTACATCCAGGCCCTCTTGAGGCCTGAATGGAACTACTTTACCTGTGGGACTACTTTCCACCTGGGTGTGGTCGGGGAAGGATACATACCTGATCGGTGGAAGGATACATGCCTGGAACTTCTTCCAAAGCTATTTAAACCACGCCCGATCAGCAACTCACGCTTCGCGTTGTTCTGCTCCTCGCAGCTGGACGCTCACCGTGTCGGCTCCTGCATCTGGACTTCAGCCACGCCTGTCAGCATCCTGGGTCGCCTGCAAAGGGAGATAAGAGAGAATTGGAGAGAAAGAAGACCTTACCTGCTAAAGCTGCATCACGGGGACATCACACCGACGATCCTGAAAGGGAAGACATCATTTTAAAAGCATTTCGCTTCAATCGCTGCAGCGCTGTATTTCACTCACCTTTCCTGGGCGCCTCCATATTCAGCAGCGATCATCCGGATCCACAGCCACTTCCCAGAGCCTAGAGAGAAAAAGACAAGAAAACAAGGTGAGAGAAGGAAGGGAAATAGGGAAAGCTCAGTTTCCTTCTAAGACTTACCTGTTGGGTCATTCCCATTTCATTTCGGGTCCTGCCGCTTCCTGGCATTCCGGACCCCGGCCCCAATGGGGAAAAAAGACAAAGACATTGAATGAGCGAATGCAAATACATTACCTGAGCGCTCATCCAGAACGTACACTTCGGGTCGGCGCCATATCTCCGGCATTCCGAACCCCGGCCCCTAAGGGGAAAAAGACATAAGCTTAGCGCTTGCTGCAATAAGACAATGAACATTATTATTAAGCTTGAACTTTTGAACTTGCAACAGAACTCTTACAGCGCCTCACCTGAATAGTCAAGCTTACCTGAACTCCCATCAAAACTCAATCCAGTGAAGTAACTGGGTTTCAACGCGCCCCTGCATCAGAAGCAGGATGGAGAACTCATCCTTCCAGACCCTAAGGTGAGACTTCACGGGAATCGTGGAAGGGTATCCTGGAGGGTTGGAAGGGAGTGGGAGGCTTGAGCATTATTCCGTCAGTAGGTAATACTCCCTTTTCACGCATAGGGGAATATTCCTGCGAGCCAGAAAAGCCAGAGTAGAGGGGCCCTTCCTGTCCATCATCAGAGTCCTGCGCTTCACCATTGAAGAAGCATCAGCACTCGAAGCCAGACCTGCGCCTCCGTGGGAATCAGGTGAGCGTGACAATCGTTTCAGTGCGTCTTCGTGTCTTTCCTTCATGACATCACTCTGCCCTCGTCAGATTTCACTTATAGCTCTATGATGACCAATGGTGTGTGCCGACATCCTTCCACCCTTTCAGTGCGAGGGTACATTCAGTACTGTTGTCTGAGTGCATATCGTCTCTCGTACACTCAGTGTGGTATTGGTATGATACCTAGGGCCTCATTACACGGTAGGAGTAGGGGTTTACCGGTACCGGTAAGGGCACCGGTACCGGTAAACCCCTACCGCCTTACTACGAGTTCCCTTTGCGGGACCAGACTTTAACGGCTGGTTTTACCAGCCGTTAAAGTAGGGTGCCGCAAAGGGAACTCAGAGCTAATTACAGTACCGCAATTTGCGGTACCGTAATTGGCACCTTCCCCATTCCCATTATGCCCTATGGGGGCAAAACTTTGAATGGGGAAGAGCCTTGGTGAATGGGGAATTACTGCCCCCGCTCACCTTGGCGTAGGGCGGTAATTCCACCATCCACCAAGGTGGACACGGTAAAATACTGGCGGCAACCATGGTGCTAATAGCGCCATGGTTACCGCCTACCGTGTAATGAGGCCCCTAGTGTCCCACATAGGGCTATTCTCCTGCTATTCTATTATGATGGACGTGGCAGGGCAGGACCTTGGGATGACTTATTCACATGCTCCTCTACAGTGACCAGGTAAGCTCACACGCAGAAACTGAGGTTGAGTTTCAACATTTGCATCCTTAATTGGGGGTCATCCCTGACAATTTTCTTCTGCCCAAAATGTCCCAACTGGCACAAGAATGTTCTAAAAACTGGACATGAGTACCTATCACCAGATCTGACTCAATGCAAATTCCTAGCCTCTCATGGTGTTCATCACGTAGTTCTGGATTTTCTAATATACTCGAATGCCGTTCGGTTGGGATACCATTGCCTCAGTGTTTTCAGAGGCTAATGATTATCAAGTTGAAAGAGTGACCAAACCAGGTAGGGCCACAAGGCCGCCCTGGAGAAAGCTCTGAATAGATTTGGAAAGTTGACACAGTGACTCCATAAAGACAAGTGCTCATTTCTCCTACGGCAGCTAGACTACTCTTAGGAATCCGAATATCCGCACAGTAAGTGTGCGCTCACCAGTTTTATTTTGTAATTTTAAAAGAAATTGAAGGATAGTAGATAAACCTCCGGAAAATGTGTGGGGCTAATCTGGGAATATTTCTCTATGCTCACTGCATGACATATACACAGACCTGTGTACTCTGGGTGGACACAGACTACAGGTCCAGTTACCTTGTCATATGTAGTGGGGATATGAACAACAGTATTACGCCATGTCATCTCAGAAGGGGGAGGGCAAAATCTGCCTCCTGCCATGGGCAGCCTAATTAATTACCAAAGGCTCATGGATCTGCCCTGTCCTTTTGCCTCTCAGTATCAAGGGTAGTTAACTGTCATGTCTGGGACAGCTGTTTACAGTAGTCATCCCAACAGGGGGACCCCATTCAGAAGCTACTAGAATGTGGTTTGCAGAAGCCAGAAAGTCTATTCCTGCCACAGCTTCAAGGGAGACATGCCACTTTAATTGGGAACCACAGAGAGCTCCATTAACTAGAGAGACCCTTTGATCCACTACAGACAGGAAGATGGGTGGGACTTAGTATTACATGTTTTCACCCCTTTACCTTTTCTTTTACAACGCAGTCTGCTTATGACCGCATGCATACAGGAGGTTGTTGGTAGGGACCCAGGATTGGTTCATTAAGGCAGGCCTAGCCTACACCAATCACTGTGGCCCATTTGGCTTTCAAAGAAGGATGAGATCCTCTTTTGGAAGATCATCTGAAGACTTTGCAAGGAGCAACAAGAAGAAGTCAGCATTGGACCCTGGCTGAAGGTACAGTCTGCCTTACATCTTCTGCCAGTGAAGAAAAGCCAGGCTTTTTAAAGAGAGAAGCAAGATCCCCCACACCTAAACATCTCCCAGGCAATATTCTTTGGCTTCTTTAGCACAAGGATACAGTTCACTCATTAGCATCAAGGCCTTCTGTGCCCAAGGATCTTTGCCTATCAAAGTCTCTTCATGCAGAGGGCCTGGTAGGACAAAACAAACAAAAAGTAATTTTCCCTTGACAAGTACTCAATTCAGGTGATTCACTATTCACCCCGGATCCCCCTTAGCCGGGCTCAGAACCTCTTTCATAATGTTCATAAGATATTCCTTCTCGGGCGACTCACGGTTCACCCTGAATCCCACTTGCTCAGATCCCCTTCTTAATACAATTAGTCTCCCTCAGCCAGGTGCGGACCAGTTTCAGTTAGCATCAACTATCAAAGACTTTCGAATGTGCACAGGGTTTTGCTTGACCTGTTGCAGGACCATTTTGATTTCACAATTCCTTTTTACATTTAAAACCTTTCAATTGGATACCTAACAGAGACCTTCAAATGAGCACCCAAGTGGCGCCGGACGACTCTGTTTACGGTATATGTCTTGGCTTCAAAGGTTCAGTCACTCATCTGCTTTTTAATTATATTGGCGTCTCTTGTATCATATGCTTTGCACACTGTTCTCTTCAGTTTTCTCTATAAAATGTTGCAGCTTGAAACCTTGACTTTAACACAGACCGGTCTGGTATCAGTCTCCCCAACTCACCGGCTGTGCTGACTTTACTGATGCTGCGTTGTTGTAGGAGCCAAGGATAGCACCACAGTGGAAAACGATCCTGCCCGCCCTGGCTATCGACGCGGGAGAGCCCCGCGTATCTCAGATACACAATGCAGGTTTGTTCAGCTTTGAATCCAGGTCTTAAGTTTCTTATTCGCAAAGGCTCATGAAATTACAGTCTTTCTCTGAAAAGGTCAAGGGCACTTCCCTTCTCGCAACCCACTCCGGTCTTGTCGTCTTTCTCCTTGCAACTGCCATCTTGGAACTGCTGCATCCTTGTGTGTTTTGCCTTGCTCAGAGTGTGCTTTCGTGCTCCTCCTTTTATCCGTGTGGGGAAGTGTGATGGAGTCAGGTGCCTGTAGTGATCATTAATTACCTGACCTTGCCTGACCATTGTACTGGGACATGCCAGGTATACGGCTCGGGTGTTAGTCCATTTTCTTTCACATTGAGCTGTCCGTGAGAAAGGGTTTGTGTCGGAAAAGGAAGGTGTTTGAGTTCTTAAGTATCCTACCTCGTAGGATTGGGAAAAGGTGTTACAGGGAAGGGGATACCGCATCTTGACATCCGGTGTCCCACTTCCACTCCCCAAAAACCCCTCATCCAGGTGATGCTCCCGCACTGTCCACCCCCAGGAACTGGATCCAAAAGCGACGGCCATGTCCTGGCCACCTGGCCACGAGATCCCCGGGGACTAGTGTGTGAGACACCTTCAGGTTTCTCACATATGCCCTACCAGTGAAGTGACAGCAAACTACACGTTATCCACATATGTTGAGAGAGTGGTCTTCTGGGAGTCACGTGCTTGCTCTTGTAGAAGGGTAACTCAAAAACCAATATGAAAAGCAACTCCAAAAATAGAGTGAATGCACTTTTTCGGAAAAGCAAATTTATTGCAATCAAAATGCCAGAAAGAGATTAGTCAGCCCGGGAAACTGAAAATGAACAATTCCTTATGTGCTCAACAAAGTTACAGTTTTTATACACAAAATTAGATAATGTACATTATTACACATACCAGTTACATCATCCCCTAACCCCCATTGGCTAACCATATACAAAGAAATCTAATCATCCCCTACATTTTATAATCCCTTTGGATACATTTCCTAAACACAATCCCTGTTTCTGCATGGTCTCATTCTAATCGGTCATGGAATCCTGAAATATAAATCGTTTAAAAACTCAAAAAATTCAACAGTTGACTTGCCTCATTTGTCAGAGAACCTTTAACCCAGTACGTGATGTGCATAGCCTCGATAAGATTTCCTAAATTAGAGGGAGGAGAGAAAATTGTTTCCTTTCGTTTGATTGCAACAATAACCTCCTTAACGCCCCAGACAAGCTTGCGTCCTAAACTATTCCTTCTACATTCCTGAGCCACCCCTCATGCGACTTCAATTTTAAACCATATGGCCTCCCTAACATACATTATGCTTATCTTCCTGAGAATCCAGATGGAACCGGGAGGATAGCTCAGGGGCAATGGGAAGGATAGCTCAGGGGCAACATGCTCGCCTTGGAAGCAAGATGACATGGAGCAACACAGGTTCGATCCCCGGGTCAGTGCTTAGAAACCTCTGGGTATTAAGCACTTTATAAATAACCTATCATATTATATCATAACCATAAAACACAGGTGAAACTCTGCCCTCGAGCATCCATTCCATGCATTTATTACCTAACCCAAATTCGACCCTCGCAACCTAACCGGACCCCACTGGTCATTCAATAACAAGGCTTTGTGTTCTCAGGAAGTTTGTCCCTTGTATGTACACATACATCTGGGCACAAAACCCAACCTAGTGAAAATGCATTCCGTCCTCTCCTCCAGACACCATTTGGCCTTGTGTATCCAGCCAGCTGCTCTACATGGTACACTCCCTCCCCCACAATTGACCTGGTCTTCCTCACACCCGGGGCCTTCAGGAAAACTCAGCCACTGCAAACCAGAAACTCCCCAGCCGAAAGCAGACTGCAATCTCCCACGTGTTCATGTACAGACGGTAGAACTCATAGCACGGTAATATTCTAACTGCATATTCAATCCAAGTCATCTCAAGTCCCCACATGTTCATTTCATAAGATTACCCCCTCCTCTGTTGACAAACCCCTTCTCTCGCGAGAGCGGAGCGCGGAGCCCCTCGCACTTCGTTCTAGGCTGCCCGGTTTTTAAGAGGTTGAGTAGTGCATGTGGCAAGCACACCATGTACAGTGGCCCTCACATTGCACAGCTGTGTAAAGCTTCCCCTCTGCATTGCCGGCCCGTGCCTGGCGCATGCAGGCAGGGGTCCTCCTGCAGTAGAATGCCGTGGGCATTAAACGTAGCCCTGGAGGGTGGCTAGCCTGAAGACTCACGCGTTCCACATCGGCGCAAATGAGGGGTGCAAGGCCAGCACCGCGTGGGGTCGCGCTAACACAAGAGGCCAGCATAGTCCACCCAGAGTGATGTCGGGTCTTTGTAGAGGGCTTTTGGTCTTCAGTGCTGAGCATGACACGTGCCCTGGCATTTTACTGTGCAATGTATTCCAACTGGGCGCACTGCACCCCCATCAGCTCCCATACCCCCCACGGGGAATATTCAAATGTTGGATCAACTTGACCTCACCTTTGGGGTGCCGCTGATTGGATAAAGACAGTTCTATGGGTTGGTCACAAGAATGTGCCCATTGGTGGCTGAAAACAAGCATAAAATGCGGGCGGAGAGGGTGAGCCCCCCGCCCACACACACACAACAATCGCATAAGAGATAATACCATGTGTATGGGGTGTGCCAGGGTGCACGTGGGCAACATGTTGTATGCTTGGGATGTGGCATGGTGAATCAGGGCAGAGTGGCATGGGCTTTGGATATGCAATGGGGCGACTGGGCAGTATGCGTATGCTTGGGATGTGGCATGGTGAATCAGGGCAGGGTGGCATGGGCTTGGGATATGCAATGGGCATCTGGGCACTATACATATGCTTGGGATGTGGCATGGTGAATCGGGGCAGTATGGCATGGGCTTGGGATATGCAGGGCTTGGGATATGTAATGGTGCATCTGGGCACTATACAGTATGTTTGGGGTGTGGCATGGTGAATCGGGGCAGTGTGGCATGGGCTTGGGATATGCAATGGGGCAGCTTGGCACTATACAGTATGTTTGGGATGTGGCATGGTGAATCAGGGCAGTGTGGCATGGGCTTGGGATATGCCATGGTGCATCTGGGCACTATACAGTATGCTTTGGATGTGGCATGGTGAATCAGGGCAGTGTGGCATGGGTTTAGGATATGCAGGGCTTGGGATATGCAATGGTGCATTTGGGCACTATGCCGAATGCTTGGGATGTGGTATGGTGAATCAGGACAGTGCGACATGGGTGTGGGATTTGCAATGGGGCATCTGGGCACTATGCAGTGTGCTTGGGATGTGGCATGGTGAATCAGGGCAGTGTGGCATGGGCTTTGGATATGCAGGGCTTGGGATATGCAATGGTGCATCTGGGCACTATACAGTATGTTTGGGATGTGGCATGGTGAATCGGGGCAGTGTGGCATGGGCTTGGGATATACAGTGGGGCAGCTTGGCACTATACAGTATGTTTGGGATGTGGCATGGTGAATCGGGGCAGTGTGGCATGGGCTTGGGATATGCAATCGTGCATCTGAGCACTATGCTGTATGCTTGGGATGTGGCATGGTGAATCAGGGCAGTGTGGCATGGGCTTGGGATATGCAGGGCTTGGGATATGCAATGGTGCATCTGGGCACTATACAATATGTTTGGGATGTGGCATGGTGATTCGGGGGCAGTGTGGCATGGGCTTGGGATATGCAATGGGGCAGCTTGGCACTATACAGTATGTTTGGGATGTGGCATGGTGAATCGGGGCAGTGTGGCATGGGCTTGGGATATGCAATGGTGCATCTGGGCACTATGCCGTATGCTTGGGATGTGGAATGGTGAATCAGGGCAGTGTGGCATGGGCTTGGGATATGCAGGGCTTGGGATATGCAATGGTTCATCTGGGCACTATACCGTATGCTTTGGATGTGGTATGGTGAATAAGGGCAGTGTGGCATGGGCTTGGAATATGCAATGGGGCATCTGGGCACTATACGGTATGCTTGGGATGTGACATGGTGAATAAGTGCAGTGTGGCATGGGCTTGGGATATGCAATGGTGCATCTGGGCACTATGCCGTGTGCTTGAGATGTGGCATGGTGAATCGGGGCAGTGTGGCATGGGCTTTGGATATGCAGGGCTTGGGATATGCAATGGTGCATCTGGGCACGATGCTGTGTGCTTGGGATGTGGCATGGTGAATCGGGGCAGTGTGGCATGGGCTTGGGATATGCAATGGTGCATCTGGGCACTATGCATATGCTTGGGATGTGGCATGGCGAATCAGGGCAGTGTGACATGGGCTTGGAATATACAATGGTGCCTCTGGGCACTATGCCGTGTGCTTGGGATGTGGCATGGTGAATCAGGGCAGTGTGGCATGGGCTTGGGATATGCAGGGCTTGGCATATGCAATGGTGCATCTGGGCACTATGCCGTGTGCTTGGGATGTGGCATGGTGAATCAGGGCAGTGTGGCATGGGCTTTGGATATGCAGGGCTTGGGATATGCAATGGTGCATCTGGGCACTATGCTGTGTGCTTGGGATGTGGCATGGTGAATCAGGGCAGTGTGGCATGGGCTTGGGATATGCAATGGGGCAGCTTGGCACTATACAGTATGTTTGGGGTGTGGCATGGTGAATCGGGGCAGTGTGGCATGGGCTTGGGATATGCAATGGGGCAGCTTGGCACTATACAGTATGTTTGGGATGTGGCATGGTGAATCAGGGCAGTGTGGCATGGGCTTGGGATATGCCATGGTGCATCTGGGCACTATACAGTATGATTTGGATGTGGCATGGTGAATCAGGGCAGTGTGGCATGGGTTTAGGATATGCAGGGCTTGGGATATGCAATGGTGCATTTGGGCACTATGCCGAATGCTTGGGATGTGGTATGGTGAATCAGGACAGTGCGACATGGGTGTGGGATATGCAATGGGGCATCTGGGCACTATGCAGTGTGCTTGGGATGTGGCATGGTGAATCAGGGCAGTGTGGCATGGGCTTTGGATATGCAGGGCTTGGGATATGCAATGGTGCATCTGGGCACTATACAGTATGTTTGGGATGTGGCATGGTGAATCGGGGCAGTGTGGCATGGGCTTGGGATATACAGTGGGGCAGCTTGGCACTATACAGTATGTTTGGGATGTGGCATGGTGAATCGGGGCAGTGTGGCATGGGCTTGGGATATGCAATCGTGCATCTGAGCACTATGCCGTATGCTTGGGATGTGGCATGGTGAATCAGGGCAGTGTGGCATGGGCTTGGGATATGCAGGGCTTGGGATATGCAATGGTGCATCTGGGCACTATACAGTATGTTTGGGATGTGGCATGGTGATTCGGGGGCAGTGTGGCATGGGCTTGGGATATGCAATGGGGCAGCTTGGCACTATACAGTATGTTTGGGATGTGGCATGGTGAATCGGGGCAGTGTGGCATGGGCTTGGGATATGCAATGGTGCATCTGGGCACTATGCCGTATGCTTGGGATGTGGAATGGTGAATCAGGGCAGTGTGGCATGGGCTTGGGATATGCAGGGCTTGGGATATGCAATGGTTCATCTGGGCACTATACCGTATGCTTTGGATGTGGTATGGTGAATAAGGGCAGTGTGGCATGGGCTTGGAATATGCAATGGGGCATCTGGGCACTATACGGTATGCTTGGGATGTGACATGGTGAATAAGTGCAGTGTGGCATGGGCTTGGGATATGCAATGGTGCATCTGGGCACTATGCCGTGTGCTTGAGATGTGGCATGGTGAATCGGGGCAGTGTGGCATGGGCTTTGGATATGCAGGGCTTGGGATATGCAATGGTGCATCTGGACACGATGCTGTGTGCTTGGGATGTGGCATGGTGAATCGGGGCAGTGTGGCATGGGCTTGGGATATGCAATGGTGCATCTGGGCACTATGCATATGCTTGGGATGTGGCATGGCGAATCAGGGCAGTGTGGCATGGGCTTGGAATATACAATGGTGCCTCTGGGCACTATGCCGTGTGCTTGGGATGTGGCATGGTGAATCAGGGCAGTGTGGCATGGGCTTGGGATATGCAGGGCTTGGCATATGCAATGGTGCATCTGGGCACTATGCCGTGTGCTTGGGATGTGGCATGGTGAATCAGGGCAGTGTGGCATGGGCTTTGGATATGCAGGGCTTGGGATATGCAATGGTGCATCTGGGCACTATGCTGTGTGCTTGGGATGTGGCATGGTGAATCAGGGCAGTGTGGCATGGGCTTGGGATATGCAATGGGGCAGCTTGGCACTATACAGTATGTTTGGGATGTGGCATGGTGAATCGGGGCAGTGTGGCATGGGCTTGGGATATGCAATGGTGCATCTGGGCACGATGCCGTGTGCTTGGGATGTGGCATGGTGAATCGGGGCAGTGTGGCATGGGCTTGGGATATGCAATGGTGCATCTGGGCACTATGCATATGCTTGGGATGTGGCATGGTGAATCAGGGCAGTGTGGCATGGGCTTGGGATATACAATGGTGCCTCTGGGCACTATGCCGTGTGCTTGGGATGTGGCATGGTGAATCAGGGCAGTGTGGCATTGGCTTGGGATATGCAGGGCTTGGGATATGCAATGGTGCATCTGGGCACTATGCCGTGTGCTTGGGATGTGGCATGGTGAATCAGGGCAGTGTGGCATGGGCTTTGGATATGCAGGGCTTGGGATATGCAACCGTGCATCTGGGCACTATGCTGTGTGCTTAGGATGTGGCATGGTGAATCAGGGCAGTGTGGCATGGGCTTGGGATATGCAATGGGGCAGCTTGGCTCTATACAGTATGTTTGGGATGTGGCATGGTGAATCGGGGCAGTGTGGCATGGGCTTGGGATATGCAATGGTGCATCTGGGCACTATGCCGTATGCTTGGGTTGTGGCATGGTGAATCAGGGCAGTGTGGCATGGGCTTGGGATATGCAATGGGGCATATGGGCACTATGGCCAATGCTTGGGATGTGACATGGAGAATCAGGGCAGTGTGGGATGGGCTTGGGATATGCAATGGGGCATTTGGGCACTATGCGTATGCTTGGGATGTGGCATGGAGAATCAGGGCAGTGTGGCATGGGCTTGGGATAGGCAATGGGGCATCTGAGCACTATGCGTATGCTTGGGATGTGGCATGGAGAATCAGGGCAGTGTGGCATGGGCTTGGGATAGGCAATGGGGCATCTGAGCACTATGACGTGTGCTTGGGATGTGACATGGTGAATCCGCACAGTGTGGCATGGGCTTGGGAGATGCAATGGGGCATCTGGGCACTATGCCGTGTGCTTGGGATGTGGCATGGTGAATCGGGGCAGTGTGGCATGGGCTTGGGATATGCAATGGGGCATCTGGGCACTATGCCATATTCTTGGGATGTGGTAATTCACATGCTTTATCATAACTGTCAGCACCTGGCGCATTATTACTGATTGTCTTGGGTGGTACCACATAGAGTATAGATCTATTCGCCATTATTTGAATAGAACTGCCTGAGTGCAAAGTGTATTATTGTGTATGTGTATATATCTATCTGAACTGTATCTTATATGAAGAAGCTGTGTTATCACCTAAGGTAGTGTGTGGCCATTCCTTTGGGGACTCACTGTACTTAAGAACCTGCCTGCATCACCTCGTGAGAGCTCAAGCCTTGGGTTGTTCATCCAAGGTACCATATAGGGAACCTTGGCGGGGAGTGCTATGCGCCTCTATCCTAGCCATATAGAGGGCAGAAGTACAGATACCCGCTGCCGTCTGTATAGTTGATGTTTTAAAAACCTTTCAACTTGAATTTTATTTTATTTCTAAAACTGAAATTCACCATAAACTCGAAAGGTAAAGGGTTGCTGTACAGTAAGACACACAAAGACATTTGTGTCTAAAACACTTAGCAATGCTGAAAATGAAGAATTGCAAACAACAACTAAGTAATGAGTTATAAATGCAGTTTAAAGTTTTTTTAAATTACATTTGGGACAGAAAGAGACACATTTGGGTGGATCATGAATGCCTTGGCGTGGGGCAGCGGTAGAAAAGGCTTGGCCCAAGGAGCGGGCCAGAGAGTACATAGAAATGGTGCATCGCAGGTTGTCTGTGGTCACCTGCAAAGAGCAGCCAGCTAAGCTGCACCACCCAAGGCCACAGGCCGCACCAGCCATGTTGTGCATGGCTTCCATTCAAAGCTATTTCCTGTTCTGAAGGCTGTATCCTCCTGCTGTGACGTCACTGCAGAGGAATAGGGAATGCATAACTTCTCTGGCAGGTCGTTTTTTCCATTAGTTTGGGCTATTGGGTGTCGCTTGAGCCACTATAAACTGAAACTATTGCATTGGAGAACAGATAGGGAGGACTGGCACATGAGGAGGGGCACACAGCCTGTAGGTGCGTTTTGGTTATTTATTGACTGCCCATGGCCATGCTAATCCCTAGGGCCATTCCCACCTAGTTCCTGCTCCTCCCCGCCCAAAACACCTCCTCATGGGAACTCTTTGAGCTCACTTTAATCAAGCCTTACCGACCACCTTTGCGTTCAAAGTGCCTGCCAGTGTTTCTTCAAAGCAGTCTTCGGAGAGTTAATGACTTAATTGAGTTGTAAACACGCTGTCTTAACCGGCCTGTCTTCAGCCACTCGCTTTATAAGCACTCTGTGTGCCCTTTGCTGACGTCCTGTTAAAAACAAGCATTGCCAAAGCCACTGAAGTCCTGTTTAAAACAAGCATTGCCAAAGACATTTTAAGCTTTTTCTAGCCCTGCTATTAGATTCCCAGGCACTGTCAGCCATTGTGCACCTGCTACCATCGATGCACAGTTAATACCACTAGGGCTGTGCCTGGCAAGTGTCTTTCCCATACCCTCACAAAAGCCCAAACTGTTGGCATTGACAGTGCTTGTTTTGGGGTTGTTGTGAGAGGAGGGGGAACCTCGTATTATGCGTTATCTGATTTACCCTCCTCTGTAAAGTAGCACAGGGGGTCCAGGCACAACATGCATTAGCAGCTTTTCACGAGGTGAGTCACAGCGTAGACAACTCCAGCTTCACACTCGTTGCCCTTCTGATGTTGCTCTCAACCCCTTGGTGGCCTATACAGTATACAGCCTGTCTGATAGCACAGCGAGTAGAGCGCTCGCTTTGACATCTGTGCAGAGCCTGCTGACGCAGGTTCGAATCCTGGCATTGCCAAACTCAGCCTTTCATCCTTCTGAGGTTGATAAATGAGCACCACACACAGTGGGTAATAATGAGCAGTGCTCAGATACCTGAGGGTTCGTAGCGCTATATAAATGCTAAATTGTTATTATTAGTACATCCCCACCACCCCACCTATAATTCTACATACTGTTCAATCTTGACAGATTTGCTCCACAGATTTGCTCCATGGGCACCACTAAAGTGCAAATAGGGGAATGTGTGCTCAGTTATGTTACACCTGTAATCAGCCTGAGGGCACCATGTGGCACGAGGAAGCAGGAAGCAAGGACTGTCTGAACGGCACTGCCACCATCTAGGCATGATCTTGCACAGCTGTGCTGAAACCTGAAGGAAGAATACAACTCTTTCACAGGGCGTTTTTCAATGGGTTTTTGCCATTATAAAACGCTTCTGTGAATTAGGCCCCTGATCTTTCCTAGAGACATATTAAAAAAGCAATATTAAGTCAAATGAGTAATAGAGTCAAAAGTAAACTCCAGAGGCGAAATGTCGAGGTTGGAAAGTGAGGAAAGCCTGTCGTGGGTGGGAGGAGAAGATGAGGGGCGCGTGTCCACAACAGCGTGCAGCGGTGCAAAGCGCTACATGAATACCAATACGCAGAGCTTTAGGTGGGCCAGGGCTAGCCGGGGCCAGGCCCCAGCAGTCTCCAAAAAGTGGGTCTGAACTGAGGCCCTGCCGGGGCCCCCTCGTTCCCACCACAACATTGGCGGGACACATTATCCGGACGCAGCCACGACGCGAGATGCTCCCACCATTAAGTGATCAAACTGACAGAAGTACCAGCCAGCCACAGTGTTGTCCCTGTAGCTGGCTGGCACTTCTGTCAGTCACTGTAACTTCCCCTGGTGACCCCTCACAAGAAAGGTCACCAGAGGAAGTTACTGTCCCTTTGTTTCCCCAGGTCGCAGAGGCGTCTTTAACCCTCCACGAACCTTGGGATTCCCTGACATATTTCAAGGTTTATAAAAGATGGCTTGAAAAGTACAAAATTCAAGCAATCTTTTTTATAAAGCTTTGCCGACGGACAAAGATGCCTCAGGCTTTGTCTATCGGCAAAGCTTTATAAAAGATGGCTTGAATTGTGTACTTTTCAAGCCATCTTTTATAAACAAAGGCCCTCATTAGGACTCCGGTGGAAAACCATGGTGCTATTAGCACCATGGTCGATGCCGGAGTCCGCCATGGCGGAATGGGGAATTACCACCACATTCTAAGGTTGGTGGGGCGGTAATTCCCCATGCCACTATGGCCCTTCCCCATTCCCATTTTTGCCCCATAGGGCTCAATGGGAATGGGGAAGGCAGTAAGTACGGTACCGCAAATTGGGGTACCGTACTTACCTCGAGAGTCCCTTTGCGGGCCCCTACTTTAACGGCTGATCAAGTCCAGCCGTTATGGTTGGGTCCCGCAAAGGGACCTCGTAGTAAGGCGTTAAGGGTTTATAGCGCCGACACCTTTTACAGCGCCGTTAACCCCTTAACACCTGGGTCCTAATGAGGCCCAAAGAAACGTTTTAAAAAGATGTTTTCGGTTTGCGTACTTTTTTAGGCCACGCCCATCTCACAAGCCTCATTCCCAAATGAGGGTCCCCTAAATTATTGCCCCACTTAAAGCAGCCAATAGCATTGCATTGTCAGAAAGGCATGCACTGCAGAGGAGTTCTAGGGGTCTTCCTTACGGCTAAAGGGCGTTCCCTCTGCCATTAGAGGCAGCGAGACGGACGTGGTGGCCGCGCCCTTCGCACTGCAGACGTGGGCCTGCAAGTCCTCGCCACTGAAAGGCGCGCATGCTTTCATTGCTCAATGTGTTGAACTTTTTTTGTTGTGAGATGTATGTGCAACGTTCCTGATTTTATAAATGACACTGTCTGGGCAGATCGTATTGTGGTTTTACTGTATTAGAACCCATGATTTATTCTATTTAATTGCGCCACAGACGAGTTTAAAAAAAGACGCCCCTTGCCCACTACCAAGAGAAGAGGATGTGCACACCTTTTACGTACACTTTCCCTGCCTGTGCACCCCACCTTGCCCCCCCCACAATGCTTGCCAAGCTTAGACCAACCCGCCAGTTTACTGATTCATGGAAGTGTTTTATAATGGCGCAATCCCATAGGAAAACGTTCCATGAATCAGGCCCAAATTGCGCATTCCCGGTATTACTTCATCCGTAGGGTTTTTGTTGGGACTTCGGGCCTGATTTTAGGGAGTAAAATGGAGTGTTCATCGGAGCTCAGTGTGAATGAAGTATGCATAAAGAAATGTGTGCAGATGTAAGTGACTGCGTGCACGCATTTGCGTGCGCCAGTGATTGCGCGTATTTGATGGCGCATCTCTTTCTCTCCTCCAGCGCCTGAGCTGTGGCTACGTCCTCTGCACCGTGCTGCTGTCCGTGGCCATCCTGCTGGCCGTCGCCGTCACTGGCGCCGTTCTCTTCATGAACCACTACCACGCCCCGGTGACGGACTCGCCGCCGCTCATCAGCACCAACCCCGACGAGCCCGCGGCCCTGGTCACCATCGAGAAGGCCGACAGCTCCCAAATCCGCATCTACCTGGACCCCAACTGCCCGGAGCAGTCCAGCGGCTTGGCGCGCCTCGAGGCGCTGCAGTCCTCCGCACTGCGGGTCCTGGCGGACTGCGAGGCCGAGCTGCGGGCAGCCCACGGCCAGGCCGGCCAGCAGCTGCTGGCCCTGGCAGGCGACCTGGCCAGGGTGCTGGCGCAGGCTGCCCAGCTGAAGGCCGACGGAGAGGTGCTGCGGCGGGGGCACAGCACGCTGGCGCAGGAGCTGAACTCCCTGCAGAGTGAGCAGGGCCGGCTCATACAGGTAATGCACTGGTGGCTGGCAGGCAGTGGTGTCTGGCGTCTACTCAGTGCGCATAGTATTAACATCTGCTATTTACAATGTTCCAACGCTGCACATCTGTGCCAGGCACTGCTAGAGGAGTCTATCAAGCACACGCCATGAGGGCACTACAAAGGGGGTATAGGGAAAGGCAAGGGCGGCAAATACGGTCCCCTGGCGCAGGCAGCCGGTAAGTCAATGGGGGGGAAGGCGCAGGCAGCCGGTAAGTCAATGAGGGGGAGGATGGCGTAGGCAGCCGGTAAGTCAATGGGGGGTGGGGGGATGGCGCAGGCAGCCGGTAATTCAATGGGGGGGGGGGGGGTGGCGCAGGCAGCCGGTAAGTCAAGGGGGGGG
Source organism: Ambystoma mexicanum (assembly GCF_040938575.1). Taxonomy (NCBI): domain Eukaryota; kingdom Metazoa; phylum Chordata; class Amphibia; order Caudata; family Ambystomatidae; genus Ambystoma; species Ambystoma mexicanum. Next base: position 55,849,677 of record NC_090929.1, on the reverse strand, counting down.
GGAGGATGGCGCAGGCAGCCGGTAAATCAATGGGGGTAGGGGGGATGGCGCAGGCAGCCGGTAAGTCAATGGGGGGGGGATGCAGGCAGCCAGTAAGTCAATGGGGGGGGGGGTGGCGCAGGCAGCCGGTAAGTCAATGTGGGGGGGAGGATGGCACAGGCAGCCGGTAAGTCAATTGGGGGCGGGATGGCGCAGGCAGCTGGTAAGTCAAGAGGGGTGGGTGGCGTCATGGTACACTCAGCCAGTAAGTCAATGGGGGGGCGGGTGGCGCAGGCAGCCGGTAAGTCAATGGGGGGGATGGCGCAGGCAGCCGGTAAGTCAATGGGGGGATGGCACAGGCAGCCGGTAAGTCAATGGGGGGGGGTGGCGCTGGCTGCCGGTAAGTCAAGAGGCGTGGATGGTGTCATGGTGCGCTCAGCCAGTAAGTCAATGGTCAATGTTGCTAACTCTGGACACAAACTGTTTATCGTTTCCCAATGAATAGCTGTACGAAGAACCGTGTGTGAGGCCGTACTGCTGAAAATGAGTTTCTTGTATGTCTGCGTTTCACTAGGACACCTTCATTTCTGGGCCGAAGGGCTGATCTCATTGGGGGTGCTGTGTTCTCCATTCTGACCATACTACCATCTGGGCTTCCTCGCGGATCTCACTGTGTCTTTCACACCCGGTGTGTCTTCATTTGTGTATCGCCTGGGAAGGCACCTGCTGTCGCGACTCTAGTTTCAGGCCCATGAGAAGTTCCTCCCTTGCAATTAAATCGACCATGGCCCAGAAATGAGGCCTAGCGGTCTAAGTGACCAAGTCTGCACCCTGCACTATGGCCTCTTTCATCATGGCAGAACTCTCGCTCCTTACAAAACCTAGCGACTATACTTCACAAAACCTCAATCCACGTATTCAATATCAAGCCAAGCGACAAAACCCTACCTCAGAACATAAGTGTGGTGGAAAGAATGCACTGTAGGAAGAGAAATGCATTGCTGCACATGTCTGTGCAACAACACAGGCTGCAACCTCCCTAAAACGACCTCTATTCTAATGACATTGTCACAGCACAAAAAGCATGTCCCTCCACGTCACCACCAGGTGCGTAATGCCTGGCTGAAAGAGTTTTCTCCACTTATATTTGCGCTGAAGTTTAGGACTCCCTCTAGTGGGGGGTGGGGGGAGTGTCATTTCATAACGCTGTCATCAATGTTTCGTTTTACCTTGCATTCAACGCCCTTTTTATGAAACAGAAAACCAATTCTGTGTATTGCAACCCCGTTACATGTGCAGCTTTGTATCTGTGCAATGAATCAATTTCACACGCACAGTATGTTTCGGCGCGTGTCCTTCTTCAGGCGAAAAATGTACACTCTAAGGACAATAGCCGCCAATGGATACGTCAATGCGTTAGTTTCCACACACATCATCAATACATTATATTCAGGCACACACGTCATTCTAAAGCCCACCCGCACCCATACCTCTGGGTATTTTACTGCTGTTTCCAGCACCTGAAAACATAATTGTGCAGCTGTGTGATGTTGATTAAAGAAATGGCAAACAAATGATGATTTCATTTTTCATGTCTTAATATTAAATAAATTATGCTTAAAACACGTTTGTACAGACACATTCACACATCATTTATGTTATTTTGACACAAACCTGAGAACAACGGAGTGATTCAAAAGTGGTCCGAGGTATTATTTTCAAAGTCTTGTACTCATGCCTAGTTGCTGTTTTACATTCAAGAGTGATATTCCCCAGAAAAACTGTATTCAGGGCACATACTATGTTCTGCCAAAGTCTTGCTAGAGAGGGGTGGCACATTAATATTTTAAGGTGAGTGGAGTGGAGTGGAAGTGTGGTCTCGGCAGGACGGTATGGGTAGGCATACGCACGGTGAGACATGTGGCAAGGTGCTGCAGCCGGGGCATTGCCGTGGTCTAAGTGACTAGTAACTAAGTCTCCTATTGCCACTTTACACCTGCACAGGGACATGAATGGAGAAATGCTCTGCATAGAATGGTGATTATGGTCGGAAAAAGCAGAAGAATGGTAAACAGATACAAATAAAAGTAGTGGAACGCCGCTCCTGACCGTTCCCGCTCACTTCGATCACTGCGCCTGCATCCCTCCCTCCCTGCGTTCGTGACATGTTTCCCCTTTTTCCATCCTTGCCTCTTCCCCTCACTCATGTTCTTTCTTCCAGCAGATTTAAGGTCTGGATACCCCACTCCACAAACAATCGTAAGCTCTCTGATTCCAACACAGTGGTGATTTGGGAAAAGGATACAAGCAGAGTAACCCAACACAGCACAGAACGATCACTCAGGCTTGCGGGTTCTTTTTCCACCGTTTGTATGCTTGGCCTTTTCTAGACTCCGGCTAGAATACACCCCCTCTCGTAAACTTGGTGTCATTTTGGCACTTCAGTCTTCGAGATAAATCTTTTGTAGACGTATGGACTGGGCATAAGGAGCGCCTGTTTCACGGGAAGGGGTTGATATGAAAAGATTAAGCCAAAAACGTGTCGTTGGCAAACACGTAGACACCACACAGCCACACTTTACAAACCAGTAGGACTGCAGATGACTCTTGAAGTTGTCAATTTGATTGAAACGTGCAATGACTTTAACAAGTCAATGAACTGCCCCGGCGATGACTTAGTTGTGGTAAAGATGGCAACAATGACAGCGACAAATGGTCGCAGTTTAATTCCTCCATTCTCCATTGTTCAGGACAGACCACACGCTGCTCCTCAAAGCAGTGCAAGGATGTATTTGCATAGAAAGCAGTGACTTGGCAGTGCCCCTCTGTGCTTGCGATATGATGATTGCAAAGAGAAAAGGTGTCTTCAATTAAAAGACTTGATAGAAAGATGCTCGCCTTGGACAGGGAGCTTCATCAACGGCCGCTGTGTTGCCTCTTTGTAGTCCAGTGCCAAGGACGAGTATCCTCGTCCTTATTACCTAGACTTCAATAATAGCCTGGCACTTAAGGGATGTGGCAGTGCAATCTTTCTCAAAAATCTCGGAGCATTTGTTGTATAAATGCCCACGTGTCCCCAATGGTCAGGTGATGTGACTCTGAGCACGTGATGATAATTATCATCTGCCGGTTTCAGAAAAGTTTCATACATGGAGATGGATCCTTCTCTCTGGCCACCATGCAAAGCACAGCAACTGATTCAAACACCCAGGCAAGTCAAGCTCATTCTCAACCACACTCACTGACCACATGCTGACCAACCACTCTGACCACCATGCAAAGCAAACCAACTGATTCAAACACCCAGACAAGTCAAACTCCTTCTCAACCACAATCACTGACCACACACTGACCAACCATGCCAAAACAAATAACCAGAACCATACATCTTTCTGATCACCATGCAAAGTGCACCGACTAATTCAAACACCCAGGCAAGACAAACTCCTTCTCAGCCACACTCACTGACCACACGCTGACCAACCATGCCAAAACAAATAACCAGAACCATTCATCTCTCTGACCACCATGCAAAGCACACCAACTGATTCAAACACAAAGGCATGTCAAACTCCTTCTCAACCACACTCACTGACCACACCAAGACAAATAACAAGAACCATACATCTCTCTGACCACCATGCAAGGCACACCAACTGATTCAAACACCCAGACAAGTCAAACTCCTTCTCAACCACAATCACTGACCACACGCTGACCAACCATGCCAAAACACATAACCAGAACCATACATCTCTCTGACCACCATGCAAAGCACACCAACTGATTCAAACACAAAGGCATGTCAAACTCCTTCTCAACCACACTCACTGACCACACCAAGACAAATAACAAGAACCATACATCTCTCTGACCACCATGCAAGGCACACCAACTGATTCAAACACCCAGACAAGTCAAACTCCTTCTCAACCACAATCACTGACCACACGCTGACCAACCATGCCAAAACAAATAACCAGAACCAAACATCTTTCTGACCACCATGCAAAGTGCACCAACTAATTCAAACACCCAGGCAAGACAAACTCCTTCTCAGCCACATTCACTGACCACACGCTGACCAACCATGCCAAAACAAATAACCTGAACCATACATCTCTCTGACCACCATGCAAAGCAACATGACTGATTCAAACACCCAGACAAGTCAAACTCCTTCTCAACCACACTCACTGCCCACACGCTGACCAACCACAACAAGCCAAATAACAAGAACCATACATCTCTCTCACCACCATGCAAAGTGCACCGACTAATTCAAACACCCAGGCAAGTCAAACTCCTTCTCAACCACACTCATTGACCACATGCTGACCAACCATGCCAAAACAAATAACCAGAACCATACATCTCTCTGACCACCATGCAAAGCAACATAACTGATTCAAACACCCAGACAAGTCAAACTCCTTCTCAACCACACTCACTGACCACACTCTAACAACCACGCCAACACAAATAACCAGAACCATACACCTCTCTAACTACCGTGCAAAGCACACCAACTGATTCAAACACCCAGGCAAGTCAAGAGCATATCCCCACCCAAAAACAATACACCTCCGCTATATACATCAAAACCCACCCAGAAACAACACCTACATAGACACTACTCACACCAACAACTAAGCACAACACATTGGGCTTCATCACAAATTGGGCAGTATCCTGGCAGTATTCCCGCTGTGATACCCCCCGTGCTAATAGCGCTACTGCCAACCCCCCCCCCCAGAGCTATTAGCGCGAGATCACGTGTTTGGCGGAAAAGGAATTCCCCATTGAGTCCATTCGGGAATTCCCCATTGCCCACTGGACCCAATGGGGTATTTTCAGCACGACTACTGTTGGCGGTATTACCCCACGGTAATTGCACCGGAAATCAGCAAATTTGCAGCGGATTTCCCCCCAGCTCAGAGCTCTGGGTAAATCCTGCCAAACCTGTGATTTGGTGGACCCTTAAATGCAGCGGTAATAGCGTTTTTGCCATATTTAAGGGTTACCGCCAAACTCGTGATGACCCAGCTTATCTTTTCTTTTCTTCTCCTGTAACCTCATGTGTGGATGCCTTAACGGGGATAAAACGGAAGTCCCGATTGTATGGTCTGCCCACGAGCCCTCAGGCTTGTCCTCTGCTTTTTGGCCTGCTGAACTCAGCCCCCTACCTACACCGTCTGTTTTGGTGAAGAACGTGGGTGTGAAGCACTCTGTGTCGCTTCCCATGCAGGCTCAGGTTAGCACTATATACCCAGTCTGTCCATTTTGAATTGCACTTCCTACGCAAGGTCCTGCCTGACCTTCCCCGTCTTCTCTGTCCTCTGGTAGTTTCGTCACTTACGGCAGGCTCCTTGGACCATTGTAGCTCGCTTTACCTGGGGCAGCCCGGTTTTGTGCTGCATCGGTTACGCGTCCTTTAGGATTCCGCAGCCAGGATGGAGACTGGTGCGGCCCGTTATGCCTCAGTGTCCCCCATTTTTCATGCCTTGCACTGGCTACCCATGACCAAACGGGTGAAGTTCAGAGCCCTTTGCTTGCTTCACCGGGCCTTTAATAAAACCGGGCCGGAATATTTGCAGGTGAAATTCCTACATTATTTTCCCTCGCGCACTTTACGTTCTTCGTCCGCTTAACAGATTTGTGTCCCCTGATTCAAACGCTCTGGAGTGGGAGGTCGCTGCTCCTCGGTTGTATTGACTCTCTTATGGAACTCCGTCCCATTCTCTTTACGGGCTACTGTTCACCACTTATCGGTTTGTCGCGCTTTTACAACTTTTCTGTTTTCAGTTGGAGTTTTGCTCCTGTCTATTTCTTTTAGGCTTCTGATCTCTGTACCTTGAGCGCTGTGATGCCCTAGTTGGTGTAGGTAGCGCTTAATGAATGGATTTAACATAACAAAACCAACCCATACCCCTTCTCCCTTTCAGATCCACAGGAGCACCTGGAGACCATGAAAATGGCAGCCATGCGCGGTATAAATCAACATCACATACATGTTTTTATTCACATGTCTTGTTTCTTTCACAAGGAGCTACAGTTTAATATCTGTCTGGGCTCTAAATTAACCCTGCGCAACGTGCCGCTCTTTTCCCCAAAAGAACACAATTTGTGAACACCGGAAAGCAGGGTGGGACTGGGGCATAACATTGTCTCGGGCACCAACGAAAAAGTGGCTCACATTTGCAAATGGCAATTCATTACTTTTGTGACACTGTTTGAATAGTACCTAAGGGGGAGGTTTTTGATCAAATGTGATACAAATTGTACATTTTAAAGAATATTTATTCAGCAACACCAGTCAAAACTATCAGCTGCATAGTGAAGTAACCCATCACTGGGGTATCAGGTAATAATATCGCCATATATATGGTCGCCGTAAATAATATCGCCAGGAAAATGTTGTGGTGATATTATTTGGGTGGCCATATATATGGGGACAGGGGCAAAACAAAAAAAAATTAAAAAAGTTTGGGGATTGCGGGGGTGTCCCCCGCATGTTCCATGCAATAATGTCGCCGCAAAAAACGGCCATTTTTCGGCGATATTTTTGCATGGTGAGATGTTTGTGGCGACATTATTACATGGAACCATCACTGGTCCACATTGGCCAAAAAAGTGCCCCATATTGACCCCAAAAAACGGTCCCACACAAGCATTTTGCATTTTTGCTTTGGCCATGGCCATATTGCCCTATAAGTCAGTCTGAACCTGCCAGAAAGCTAAGATGGAGGGGGAGTTTCCACCAAGAAGGCTGCCACTGGCCAGAAAGTGCATCTACAAGGGCTCCAGGATCCTCACTTCCATTGGACAATGACACCATCCAATCAGCACGCAGGGTTCTAAGCCAGGGACCTGGACCTCTTTACAGAGGTTGCTGGCACAGAGGAAGAACACTTTCCCAAATATAGAAATCTTTTCATCCCTGGCCCTCGCTAATTTAAATATAGAGAATAAAGAAGGCTTGCATAGCTGCTATGCAAGCGCTTCTCACACTTATGAATGGAGGCCGCACTGACGAATTTATAGTGGTTGGAGATTGTCAACCAGAATCTTACTCGCAGTCTTCTCTATTCAGCTGGGGACAATGGCCAGTCATTTCTCTATTTCCACTTAGTCAGACAATGGAAACCGTATATATTGTTTTTCCCACACAGCCTGCATTCTCGGTGCTCGTCCTATTGCTGGGAAATTAGAACATACTCTTTTCAATGTGTTTTCCCCTGGGTGAACAATTGTGTGTTTAGAATTGCCAGAGGTGCCTATTTTCTGAGAGCCGCCTTTTTTACCAGATTATTCCTGGAACGGTAAAACAGGACCACCGTCAGACATGGCGGGTAGTCGCGGCTCTGAAAACACCTGCATAACCCTGGGGAGGGAGCAAGCGCGCTTCTGCCAGAGTGACAACTAGAGGCCAGGCACAGTACTGCAGTGCTCAGCATCGCAGCCTAGGTATGCGGTCTGCCTCTCAGACAGAGGTGTCACTGTGGTGCCAATCACTGAGGAATCAGCAGTGGCACCTGTTGGTTAGTCTCAGTATGACACTCTGCTCATTTTCAGGCTCCCTTTAGCGACCTCTTCTCCTTCTCTCATCTCTGACTGTCTGTCCGCTATCCATGAATGGTGTGCCGCCAATGACTTCTGCCTTAATGCCAGTAAGACTGAGATTCTCCTCATCGGGACACCCGCTCCCTCCTTTCCTGTCACTCTCTGGCTGGCCCCTCTTGGCCCTCCTCCTGCTCACACTTGTGAGGCTAAAAACCCCGGGTCATCTTCGACTCCACACTCTCCTTCTCCCCTCATATCTCTGACGTCTCTAAGAAGTCACACTACCAGCTGCACCTCCTCAGGGGTATTCCTCCTTTCCTCTCCTTCCCCCAGAAGCTCACTGTCTCCAGAGCTCTGGTTCTCTCTAAGCTGGACTACTGCACCAGCCTCTTTCTCAATCTTCCTGCCTCTACTCTCCACCCTCTGCAACTCTTCCAAAACAGGACGGCTAGACTTGTCCCTGGCCTCAAGCCCAGGGATCGTATCTCTCCAGGACTGAAATCTCTGCACTATCTCCCAGTGGCTGTGAGGATTAAGTTCAAAACCCTCTGCATCGTCCGCAAGGCCTTCTGGGGCCTGGGGCCTCAATACCTTCAACTCTCACTGCCTAAATAACTCCCTGCAGAGTGAGCAGGGCCGGCTCATACAGGTAATGCACTGGTGGCTGGCAGGCAGTGGTGTCTGACGTCTACTCAGTGCGCATAATATTAACATCTGCTATTTACAATGTTCCAACGCTGCACATCTGTGCCAGGCACTGCTAGAGGAGTCTATCAAGCACATGTCATGAGGGCATCGCAAAGGGGGTATAGGGAAAGGCAAGGGCGGCAAATACGGTCCCATGGCGCAAGCAGCTGGCAAGTCATGGTGCACACAGCCAGTAAGTCAAGAGGCATTGGTGGTGGTCATGGTACCAGAACCATTAAGTCAATGGTGTGTGATGATACACTCAGCTGGTAAATCAAGACGCGTGGGTGGTGTCATGGTACACACAACCAGCAACTCAATGGAGGGTGATGGTGCTGTCAGCTGGTAAGTCAAAAGGTGTGGGGGGTGTCATGGTACACACCACCAGTAAGTCAATGGTTGGCAAAGGTGCACACACCTGCTAAATCAAGAGACGTGGGTGGTGGTCATGATACACAGAACCAGTAAGTCAATGGTGGGGGGTGGCGCAGGCAGCCAGTAAATCAAGAGGCGTGGTGGTGGTCATGGTAGAAAGACTATTAAGTCAATGCTGGGCAATGACGCACAGAGCTTGTAAGTCAAGAGCCGTGGGTGGCGGTCACTGTACACTTAACTACTAAGTCAATAGTGTGCAATGAGGCACATAGCTGATAAGTCAAGAAGCGTGGGTGATGGTCATGATACCAGAAGCATTAAGTCAATGGTGGGCGGTGACGGACACAGCTGGTAAGTCAAGAGCCGTGGATGGATGTCATGGTACCAGAACTATTAAGTCAATGGTGGGCAATGACGCACACAGCTGGTAAGTCAAGAGGCATGGATGGTTGTCATGGTACAAGAACCATTAAGTCAATGATGGGTAATGGCGCACACAGCCAGTAAGTCAAGAGGCATGGGTTGTGGTCAAGGTACCAGAACCATTAAGTCAATGGTGGGTGATGGCACACACAGCCAGTAAGTAAAGAGGCGTGGGTGGTGGTCATGGTACCAGAACCATTAAGTCAATGGTGGGCGATGGTGCACACAGACAGTAAGTCAAGAGGAGGCGTGGGGGTGGTCATGGTAAACCATTAAGACAGTGGTGGGCAATGGTGCACACAGCTGGTAAGTCAAGAGGCGTTGGTGATGGTCATGGTACACTCAACAGTAAGTCAGTGGTGGGCAATGAGGCACACAGCGGTTAAGTCAAGAGGTGTGGGTGGTGACATGGTACCAGAACCATTAAGTCAGTGGTGGGTGATGGCGCAGGCAGCTGGTAAGTCAAGAGGCATGGGTGGGGGTCATTTTACTAGAACCATTAAGTTAATGGGCAATGCCGCACCCAGCTGTTAAGTCAAGAACCTTGGGTGGTGGTCATGATACCAGAACCATTAAGTCAATGGTGGGTGATGGCGCAGGCAGCTGGTAAGTCAAGAGGTGTGGGTGGTGAGCATGGTAAACCATTAAGTCAGTGCTGGGAAATGGTGTACACAGCTGGTAAATCAAGAGGCGTCAGTGGTGGTCATGGTACCATACCCATTACATTAATAGTGTGCAATGAGGCACATAGCTGGTAAGTCAATGGTGGGCAATGACGCACACAGCTGGTAAGTCAAGAGGCGTGGGTGGCGGTCAATGTACACTCAACTACTAAGTCAATAGTGGGCAATGAGGCACATAGCTGGTAAGTCAAGAGGCGTGGGTGGTGGTCGTGATACCAGAACTATTAAGTCAATTGCGGGCGATGGTGCACACAGTCACTAAGTCAAGAGGCGTGAGTGTTGGTCATGGTACCAGAATCATTAAGTCAATGGTGGGCAATGGCACAAGCAGTTGTTAAGTCGAGAGGCGTGGGTGGTGCGCATGTTAAACCATTAAGTCAGTGGTGGGCAATGGTGCACAAAGCTGGTAAGTCAAGAGGTGTCGGTGGTGGTCATGGTACACTCAACAGTAAGTCAGTGGTGCTCAATGAGGCACACAGCGGGTAAATCAGGTGCCTTGGGTGGTGGTCATGGAACACTCAACTACTAAGTCAATAGGGGGCAATGAGGCACATAGCTGGTAAATCCAGGGGCGTGGGTGGTGGTCATGGTACCAGAACCATGAAGTCAATGGTGGGCGATGGCTTAGGCAGCTGCTAAGTCAAGAGGCATGGGTGGGGGTCATGATACCAGAAGCATTAAGTCAAGGGTGTGCAGTGGCGGTGACGCACACAGCTGTTAAGTCAAGAGGCGTGGGTGGTGTCATGGTACCAGAACCATTAAGTCAATGGTGGGCAATGACGCATACAGCTTGTAAGTCAAGAGGCGTGAGTAGCGGTCACTGTACACTTAACTACTAAGTCAATAGTGTGCAATGAGGCTCATAGCTGGTAAATCAAGAAGTGTGGGTGATGGTCATGATGCCAGAAGCATTAAGTCAATGGTGGGCGGTGACGCACACAGCTGGTAAGTCAAGAGCCATGGGTGGATGTCATGGTACCAGAACTATTAAGTCAATGGTGGGCGTTGACGCACACAGCTGGTAAGCCAAGAGCCGTGGGTGGATGTCATGGTACCAGAACTATTAAGTCAATGGTGGGCAATGACGCACACAGCTGGTAAATCAAGAGGCATGGATGGTTGTCATGGTACCAGAACCATTAAGTCAATGATGGATGATGGCGCACATAACCAGTAAGTCAAGAGGCATGGATGGTTGTCATGCTACCAGAACCATTAAGTCAATGATGGGTGATGTCGCACACAGCCAGTAAGTCAAGAGGCATGGATGGTTGTCATGGTACCAGAACCATTAAGTCAATGATGGGTGATGGCGCACACAACCAGTAAGTCAAGAGGCATGGATGGTTGTCATGCTACCAGAACCATTAAGTCAATGATGGGCGATGTCGCACACAGCCAGTAAGTCAAGAGGCTTGGGTGATGGTCATGATACCAGAACTATTAAGTCAATGGTGGGCAATGACGCACACTGCCGGTAAGTCAAGAGGCATGGATGGTTGTCATGGTAGCAGAAGCATTAAGTCAATGGTGGGGGAGGGCGCAGGCAGCCGGTAAATCAAGAGGTGTGGGTGGTGGTCATGGTACCAGAACCATTAAATCAATGGTGGGTGATGGCGCACACAGCTGGTATTTCAAGAGGCGTGGGTGGTGGTCATTGTACACTCAACTACTAAGTCAATAGTGTGCAATGAGGCACCTAGCTGGTAAGTCAATGGTGGGCAATGACGCACCAGAGTGCTGGTAAGTCAAGAGGCGTTGGTGGCGGTCAATGTACACTCAACTACTAAGTCAATGGTGCACACAGCCGTTAAGTCAATTGGGGGCTGATGGTACACGCAGATGGTAAGTCGAAGGGAGGGTTGTCCTTGTCACGAATAGCCAGTAAGTCACTGTGGGGTGTGGATTCTGTTCCCTTCCTAGCCAGTAAGTTAGTGTGGGAAAATGGGGTGGGCTGAGGGATTAAGTATCAGGGTGAGCAGGTGTGTGTAACCACACCCAGTTTACTGTTAGGATTTGCTGAGAGTGGGCCTTGACAGCTCTTGTTGCCCCAGAAGAGAGAGTTTTAATGGCCTGGGCCAGGATATGTTTAGGTTAAACCTGTTCAGAACTTTTGGTCACCCTCCCAGTCCTGATCCTGATGCGCATGTCTATTTGTGTTGTTGGTTTTCTGTGCGTGCAGAGGGCCGTGGGCATGTGGCGAGTAAGAAGAAATAAATAATAATAATAATAATACGTTTGCAAAGGGCCCTCTGTTTCATGGAGGCACAACCCACTTACTTTCGGGATTGGTGATGTGTGTGGACTAGTCCAGTGGAGGGAGATCAGTGGCTGTCAGGATTGATAATGTGAGTGGACTAGTCCAGTGGAGGGAGATCAGTTGCTGTCAGGATTGGTGATGTGTGTGGACAGTCCAGTGGAGGGAGATCAGTGGCTGTCAGGATTGGTGATGTGAGTGGACTAGTCAAGTGGAGGGAGATCAGTTGCTTCAGGATTGGGGATGTGAATGGACTAGTCCAGTGGAGGGAGATCAGTTCCTGTCAGGTTTGGTGATGTGAGTGGACTAGTCCAGTGGAGGGAGATCAGTTGCTGTCAGGATTGGTGATGTGTGTGGACAGTCCAGTGGAGGGAGATCAGTTTCTGTCAGGATTGGTGATGTGTGTGGACAGTCCAGTGGAGGGTGATCAGCTCCTGTCAGGATTGGTGATGTGAGTGGACTAGTCCAGTGGAGGGAGATCAGTGGCTGTCAGGATTGGTAATGTGAGTGGACTAGTCAAGTGGAGGGAGATCAGTTGCTGTCAGGATTGGTGATGTGTGTGGACAGTCCAGTCGAGGGAGATCAGTTCCTGACAGGATTGGTGATGTGAGTGGACTAGTCAAGTGGAGGGAGATCAGTTGCTTCAGGATTGGGGATGTGAATGGACTAGTCCAGTGGAGGGAGATCAGTTCCTGTCAGGATTGGTGATGTGAGTGGACTAGTCCAGTGGAGGGAGATCAGTGGCTGTCAGGATTGGTGATGTGTGTGGACAGTCCAGTGGAGGGAGATCAGTTGCTGTCAGGATTGGTGATGTGTGTGGACAGTCCAGTGGAGGGAGATCCGTTCCTGTCAGGATTGGTGATGTGAGTGGACTAGTCCAGTGGAGGGAGATCAGTGGCTGTCAGGATTGGTAATGTGAGTGGACTAGTCAAGTGGAGGGAGATCAGTGGCTGTCAGGATTGGTAATGTGAGTGGACTAGTCCAGTGGAGGGAGATCAGTGGCTGTCAGGATTGGTAATGTGAGTGGACTAGTCAAGTGGAGGGAGATCAGTTGCTGTCAGGATTGGTGATGTGTGTGGACAGTCCAGTGGAGGGAGATCAGTTCCTGTCAGGATTGGTGATGTGAGTGGACTAGTCAAGTGGAGGGAGATCAGTTGCTTCAGGATTGGGGATGTGAATGGACTAGTCCAGTGGAGGGAGATCAGTTCCTGTCAGGATTGGTGATGTGAGTGGACTAGTCCAGTGGAGGGAGATCAGTGGCTGTCAGGATTGGTGATGTGTGTGGACAGTCCAGTGGAGGGAGATCAGTTGCTGTCAGGATTGGTGATGTGTGTGGACAGTCCAGTGGAGGGAGATCCGTTCCTGTCAGGATTGGTGATGTGAGTGGACTAGTCCAGTGGAGGGAGATCAGTGGCTGTCAGGATTGGTAATGTGAGTGGACTAGTCAAGTGGAGGGAGATCAGTGGCTGTCCGGATTGGTAATGTGAGTGGACTAGTCAAGTGGAGGGAGATCAGTGGCTGTCAGGATTGGTGATGTGAATGGACTAGTCCAGTGGAGGGAGATCATTTGCTGTCAGGATTGATGTGTGTGGACAGTCCAGTGGAGGGAGATCATTTGCTGTCAGGATTGATGTGTGTGGACAGTCCAGTGGAGGGAGATCAGTTTCTGTCAGGATTGGTGATGTGTGTGGACAGTCCAGTGGAGGGAGATCAATTCCTGTCAGGATTGGTGATGTGAGTGGACTAGTCCAGTGGAGGGAGATCAGTGGCTGTTAGGATTGGTAATGTGAGTGGACTGGTCAAGTGGGGGGGGTGATCAGTTGCTGTCAGGATTGGCGATGTGAGTGGGCTAAATACAGAAACTTGGGGAGTCTGCACACCACGAGGGATGGGCTCAATATGGAACCTTGTGTAGCCTCTACAGGTAGAGGGATGGGCTAGTTACAGGGCCTTGGGGAGCCGCTACAGGTAGAGGGATGGGCTCAATATGGAACCTGTGTAACCTCTGCAGGTAGAGGGATGGGTTAAATACAGAACATAGCAGAGTCTCTACAGGTAGAGGGATGGGCTAAATATAGAACATAGCAGAGCCTCTACAGGTAGAGGGATGGACTAAGTACAGGACCCTGGGGAGCCCGTACAGGAAGAAGGATGGGCTAAATACAGAACCTTTGTGAGCCTCTCTGCGGTAGCTTGGTTGAATTCGACATGAACCAGTGTTCATTTTCCTATCATAGCCGTCCTCGTTGCTTTATTTATTCCTCTATAACAAGCTTCTATATGTCTCATCTATCTTGCGTTGCTGCGGGTGGGCTTAATACAGAAGCTTAGGTAGCCTCTACAGGCAGATGGGTGGGCTAGTTACAGGGCGTTGGGGACCCTCTACAGGTTGAGGGATCAGCTGAATACGGAACATTGGGAAAGCCTCACAGGTAGTGGGATGGGCTTAATAGAGAACCATGGGGAGCCTCTACAGGCAAAGGGATGGGCTAAGTATAGAACCTTGGGGAGCCTCTACAGGCAGAGGGGTGGGCTAAATACAGAACCTCGGGGAGCCTCTACAGGCAGAGGGGTGGGCTAAATACAGAACCTCGGGGAGCCTCTACGGGCAGAGGGATGGGCTAAATACAGAACCTTGGGGGGCCTCTACAGGCAGAGGATGGGCTAAGTACAGAACCTTGGGGAGCCTCTACAGATAGAGGGATGGGCTAAGTACAGAACCGTGGGGAAGCCCCGCTGGTAGAGGGATGGGCTAAGTACAGAATCTTGGGGAGCCTCTACAGGTAGAAGGCTTTTGGTCAAGACAATTAAAAAGCCCTTAGAGGTAGATGACTGGGGCCAACACAGGGCCTTCAGAAATCCAACAGGGAGAGGGCTGTGACCCACACAGAGCCGTCAGAAATCCCACAGGCAGAGGGCTGAAGCCTACACAGAGCCTTCAGAAATCCTACAGGGAGAGGACTGGGGCAACACAGAACCTTCAGAAATACTACAGGGAGAGGACTGGGGCAACACAGAACCTTCGAAAATCCTACAGGGAGAGGGCTGTGACCCACACAGAGCCATCAGAATTCCTGCAGGGAGAGGGCTGGCGCCAACAGCCTTCGGAAATCCTACAGGGAGAGAGCTGTGACCCACCCAGAACCGTCAGAAATCCTACAGGGAGAGGGCTGTGACCCACCCAGAACCGTCAGAAATCCTACAGGGAGAGGGCTGGGGCCCACACAGGGAGAGGGTTGGGGTCCCTACAGGAAGAGGGCTGGGGCCCCTACAAGAAGAGGGTTGGGCCCCTACAGGGAGAGGGTTGGGGCCCCTACAGGAAGAGGGCTGGGGCCCCTACAGGGAGAGGGTTGGGGCCCCTACAGGAAGAGGGCTGGGGCCCCTAAAAGGAGAGGGTTGGGGCCCCTACAGGAAGAGGGTTGGGGCCAAGTCCAACCCAGAGTAGTCGGAAATCCTACAGGAAGAGGGCTGGGGCCCCTACAGGGAGAGGGTTGGGGCCCCTACAGGAAGAGGGCTGGGGCCTCTACAGGAAGAGGGTTGAGGCCAAGTCCAACCCAGAGTGGTCGGAAATCCTACAGGTAGAAGGCTGGGGCCCACACAGAGCCGTCGGAAATCCTACAGGAGAAGGCTATGACCCACACAGAGCCATCAGCAATCCAACAGAAAGAAGGCTGGGGCCCCTACAGGGAGCGGGTTGGGGCCCCTACAGGAAGAGGGTTGGGGCCAGGTCCAAACCACAGCCGTCGTAAATCCTACAGGGAGAGGGACAGAGCTTTCCGAAGCCCCTTCAGGCGAGGAACAGGTGCAAACAAAGCCATTCCAAACCCATACAGGTAGAGGGATAGAGCTGGGAGAGCACCAGGGCACAGACTAGGACCGTTCTGGGGAAGATGTGACTTGCCAGGCTCGGGCAGAGTCTGTCATGCTCAAGGTCCAAGGAGGAGGCAGCTGGCAGCCTGGCACGACCGTCGGTTTTATCAGTCCCGCACCGCCATTATTGATATATTCAATAGAAGACCTCGTTAAATAATTCCCTTTTCACTGAAAGCAGCACGCTTGAGCAACGCGGAACCAAAACCAACACTGTGGACAGCAGGCCACAGTCGTGCACAGTCGGACTGTGTGACATTGCAGTGACCAATAGAGCGCCTCAATAGCTCTTATAATGCTGCAGGCCTCTTCTGTTAGGCCTAGCGTGTGTTGCATGAGACCAGGCTCGTTTCTTGGCCCGGGCGAGGGGGGCAATAGCCGGGGGTGGGGGGGCGCAATTGTCCCTGTCCCTGGAGCCTCTGGAGGGATCAAATTCCCCAGTTTGGGGGGCGGTGCATTTCCGTGGGAAAAATTCCTCCTGTCAGGTGGTGGCGCTGCCCTGACATTAAATGAGTCAGAGGCTCACTCTGACCACTTTCGCCCGCTGGGTTGGCGGGGGAGGCGGGGGGGGGGGGGGGGGCAGGGGGGTCAGGGGAGGGTCGTCAGTATATGCACAACAAAGAAAACACTTGAGGTCCCCCTGCAGGTAAGGACGGCCCCTCCCATTCAATGCCAGCAGGAAACTGCTAATAGTGGGCCATTAATCACTGAATGGTTTCTTGCTGGCGTCGTGATGGTAGGGGAGGTGCAGTGGGCTGTGGGGAGTTGGCGTGCCTTGCAGGGACGCACCATGGACCATGGGCCCGGACATGGTACAAACGGAGACCCGTTTCGGCCCATGGTGCGTCCCTGCAAGCCCAGAAAATGGCTGAAATAATAGTTTAAAGCGGCACCATTTCTTTCACGCTGCTTCTTTGCCAAACTCCACATCAATTACTCTTCAAACCGCTTCCATGGCACTGGTGATGAGTTACTTCGTTATGCTGATAACAGTTTTGACCAGTGTTGCTGAGTAAATATTCTATAAGCCACAACCCGGTTTATTTATTTATGCAATGTTTGTCGGGTACATGGACACGGATAATTTATTTATTCATGCAATGTTTGTGGGATATCTGCATCCAACAAACATTGCATACATAAATATACAGGTACCCCACAAACATTGCATGAATAAATAAATAATCCGGGTCCATGTATCCTTATAACAAGTCAGAATTAACTGTATCAAGGCATGCACTTGATTCCCATTGAAAGAATTTTAAAGTGATGGTTTATTGGGTGCAGGTGTCTCCATATTAATGCTTGTTGTTGCCTGTTGATATTTGTGTTTGATTTTGTGATGCAATGTGGAGTATGTTATGATAGTTGAGACCGAGAACACTTTAAGAGAAGGTGTAATCACAGGCCCTGGGGAAGGGTTTCGACCCGAAATGCATAGGCCGCAGATGTGATGAATTCTCCCACGACAATTTGATTTGATTTAAAGAAAGCTAATGAAGCTTGATTAATTAAAACTTTTTCGAAAGAAGGAATTAATTCAAGAATACATTTTTTACCATTATCTTTGAACTACACCACTGTGCAGTGGAATAAGGGTGTGCAGCCCACACCGCTGGCCACACGGCCAAGGTCTTTTCTTTTTCAGGTGTCTCCTTGTCATTACCCTTTCGGCTGAGGTTGCCTCCAAACCCCCTTCAGCATCTTGTGTTCTTTGTTGGTTGTACATATTGCATCTTGTGCCATATTCATGGTCTCCTGGTGTGCCCAGTCCTCATTATCTGCAGCCTAAGTGGGAATGCGGTATACAATTGACTTGGGCATCAATGAATAAGTGGCCCACCGTTGCAAATGGCAATGCATTATTTGTGTGGTGGACTGTTTGACTTTGGGTAGGAGTTGCTGAACAATGTAGTTTGGGAGTGGCACGCGGGGTGCGGTAGGAGTGGCATGCAGGGTGCAGTGGGAGTAGCACGCGGGGTGCGGTGGGAGTAGCGCACGGGGTGCGGTGGGAGTGGCACGCGGGGTGGGGTGTGGGTGGGGGCGCATTCCTAGTGTTTCGTCCTGGGCACCAAATGGACTAGAAACTGCCCTGCATGAGACCCGCAGACATGTCCACATATTCATTTTAGAAGAAAACAAATCCATCTTAAGCAGAAGCAAGGTTAAAACGCTCCTTTTTGGTCCGATGCTGAGTCCACGAGGTACCTGTAACCGGTCTATACCGGTGTGTTCGGGCCTCACACCTGGAAACGCTGAACACGGCGCCTTGCATCAGCGCATTGTGCACGCGGTCCTACATGGCACATCTGGGGCCCCCTGTTTTTGAAACCTGCTTTATTGTCTTCGCATGTAGGCTCGGCAACATTGGCAAATCGCACCCTCTGTACTGTGCCGGGCGTGGTCTCACTATTAGGTATCCCAAAACATCCACTAAAAAGCTTCTTACCAATCACCCTCACTGACCACACGCTGACCAACCATGCCAACACAAATAACCAGAACCATACATCTCTCCGACCCCCAGGCAAAGCAACAGGACTGAGCCAAACACCCAGGAAAGTCAAACTCCTTCTCAACCACCCTCACTGACCACACGCTGACCAACCACACTAACAAAAATAACCAGAACCATACATCTCTCTAACCACCATGCAAAGCACACCGACTGATTCAAACACCCAGGCAAGTCAAACTCCTTCTCAACCACCCTCACTGACCACAAGCTAGCCAACCACACCGACAAAAATAGCCAAAACCACCATACACCACTCTAACCACCATGCAAAGCACACCGAATGATTCAAACACCCAGGCAAGTAAAACTCCTTCTCGACCACCCTCATGGACCACACGCTGACCAACCATGTCAACACAAATAACCAGAACCATACATCTCTCTGACCACCATGCAAAACACATCGACTGATTCAAACACCCAGGCAAGTCAAACTCCTTCTCAACCACCCACACTGACCACACACACTAGCCAACCACACCAACACAAATAACCAGAACCATACATCTCTCTGACCACCATGCAAAGTGCACCGACTGATTCAAACAATCAGGCAAGTCAAAAGCATATCCCCACCCAGAAACAATACACCTCTGATTTACACATCAAAACCCACCCAGAAAGCACACCTACACAGTCACTCCTCACACCAACAACTAAGCACAACACCTTGTCTTTTCTTCACATCTCCCATAACCTCATGTGTGGATGCCTTAATGGGGATAAAACAGAGGTCCCGATTGTATGGTCTGCCCCGAGTCCTCAGGCTTGTCCTCTGCTCTTTGGCCTGCTGAACTCGGCCCCCTGTCTACACCATCTGTTGTTGTGAAGAACGTGGGTGTGAAGCACTCTGCGTCGCTTTCCATGAAGGCTCAGGTTAGCACTATCTGCCAGTCTGTCCATTTTGAATTGCGCGTTGCATGCAAGGTCCTGCCTGACCTTCCCTGTCCTCTGCGTCCTCTGGTAGTTTCTTCACTTACGGCAGGCTCCTTGGACTATTGTAACTCGCTTTATCTGGGGCAGCCGGTTTTGTGCTCCGTCGGTTACGCGTCCTTTAAGATTCCGCAGCCAGGCTGGCAACGGGTGCTGCCCGTTATGCCTCGTCGTCCACCATTTTTCATGCCTTGCACTGGCTACCCGTGGCCAAACGGGTGAAGTTCAGAGCCCTTTGCTTGGTTCACCGGGCCTTTAAGAAAACCGGGCCGGAATATTTGCAGGCGAAATTCCTACATTATTTTCCCTCGCACACTTTACGTTCTTCGTCCACTTAACGGATTTGTGTCCTCCGATTAAAATGCTCTAGAGTGGGAGGTCGCTGCTCCTCTGTTGTATCAACTCTCTTATGGAACTCCGGCCCTTTACCTTTACGGGCTATTGTTCACCTCTTATCGTTTTGTCGCTCTTTTACAACTTTTCTGTGTTCAATTGGAGTTTTGCTCTTGTCTACTTCTTTTTGGCCTCTGCTCTCTGTACCTTCAACGCCGTCATGCCCTAGTTGGTGTAGGTAGCACTTAATGAATGGATTTAACATGACAAAACCAACCCATACCCCTTCTCCCTTTCAAATCCACGTGATCGCCTGGAGAACATGAAAATGGCAGCCATGCGCGGTATAAATCAACCGTGCATCACAAACATGTTTTTATTCACATGTCTTGTTTCTTCCACAAGGAGGTACAGTTCAATATCTTTCTGGGCTCTAATTTAACCCTGCACAACGTGTCGCTCTTTTCCCCAAAAGAACACAATTTGTGAACACCAGAAAGCAGGGTGGGATTGGGGCATAACATTGTCTCGGGCACCAACGAAAAAGTGGCTCACAGTTGCAAATGGGAATTCATTACTTTTGTGACACTGTTTGAATAGTACCCAAAATGATAAAATGTGATACAAATTGTGCATTTTAAAGAATATTTATTCAACAACACCGGTCAAAACTTTTAGCCGCATAGTGAAGTAAGCCATCAAACTGGCCCACATTGGCCAAAAAAGTGCCCAATTTTGACCCCAAAAAACTGTCCCACACAAGCATTTTGCATTTTTGGTCCGGCCATGGCCATATTGCCCTATAATCCAGTCCAAACCTGCCGGAAAGCTAAGATGGAGGGGGCGTTTCCACCAAGAAGGCTACCACTGGCCAGAAAGTGCATCTACAAGGGCTCCAGGATGCTCACTTCCATTGGACAATGACACCATCCAATCAGCACGCAGGGTTCTAAGCCAGGGACCTGGACCTCTTTCCAGAGATTGCTGTCACAGAGGAAGAACACTTTCCCAAATATAGAAATCTTTTCATCCCTGGCCCTCGCTAATTTAAATATAGAGAATAAAGAAGGCTTGCATAGCTGCTATGCAAGCGCTTCTCACACTTATGAATGGAGGCCACACTGACTAATTTATAGTGGTTGGAGATTGTCAACCAGAATCTTACTCGCAGCCTTCGCTATTCAGCTGGGGACAATGGCCAGTCATTTCTCTATTTCCACTTAGTCAGACAATGGAAACCGTATATATTGTTTTTCCCACACAGCCTGCATTCTCGGTGCTCGTTCTATTGCTGGGAAATTAGAACATACTATTTTCAATGTGTTTTCCCCTGGGTGAACAATTGTGTGTTTAGAATTGCCAAGAGGTGCCTATTTTCTGAGAGCCGCCTTTTTAACCAGCTTATTCCTGGAACGGTAAAACAGGACCACCGTCAGACATGCCGGGTAGTCGCGGCTCTGAAAACACCTGCATCACTCTGGGGAGGGAGCAAGCGCGCTTCTGCCAGAGTGACAACTAGAGGCCAGGCACAGTACTGCAGTGCTCAGCATCGCAGTCTAGGTATGCGTTCTGCCTCTCAGCCAGAGGTGTCACTGTGGTGCCAATCACTGAGGAAGCAGCAGTGGCACCTGTTGGTTAGTCTCAGTATGACACTCAGGTCATTTTCAGGCTCCCTTCAGCCACCTCTTCTCCTTCTCTCATCTCTGACTGTCTGTCCGCCATCCAGGAGTGGTGTGCCGCCAACGACCTCTGCCTTAATGCCAGTAAGACTGAGATTCTCCTCATCGGGACACCCGCTCCATCCTTTTCTGTCACTCTCTGGCCGGCCTCTCTTATCCCTCTTCCTGCTCCCAATCTCTGACGTCTCTAAGAAGTCACACTACCAGCTGCACCTCCTCAGAGGTATTCTTCCTTTCCTCTCCTTTCCCCAGAAGCTCACTGTCTCCAGAGCTTTGGTTCTCTCGAAGCTGGACTACTGCAACAGCCTTTTTCTAAATTTACCTGCTTCTACTCCCCGCCGTCTACAACTCATCCAAAACAGGACGGCTAGACTTGTCCCTGGCCTCAAGCCCAGGGATCGTATCTGTCCAGGACTTAAATCTCTGCACTGGCTCCCAGTGGCTGCGAGGATTAAGCTCAAAGCCCTCTGCATTGTCCGCAAGGCCTTCTGGGGCCTGGGGCCTCAATACCTTCAACTCTCTCTGCCTAAATATCTTCCTTCTCAAACTCTTCACTCACGCGCCTCCAACTCCCTCTGGGTCAGTCGCTTCTCCAAGCAACGAGTTGGTGGCAGATCTCTTTCTTCGGCTGGTGCCTCCCTCTGGAACAGCCTCCCTGACTCCTTGACACTTGAGCAGAACCATCTCCGGTTCCCGGAAGCACCTCAAAACCTTCCTCTTTGCTTCTGCTTTCGCTCCTCCTCTCCCCTGTTGATCTCCTGGTTGAAACAGAATTTGCACTGGTCACATGGCTACCTTCTGTTCCCGGGTCCAGGTCCCCTCCCCACCAGTTGCACACCGGCACTGCCCCCCTGGAACCCTCCTGCACTCAGGGTGGGGGAGGGGGGAGCTGTTTCTGTATCCCTACAGCCCCCTACCAGCACCTGACACCTGATGTCTGCACTTACCCCTGCACTTGCCACCACTAGGCTGCACTTTGGGTTTTTATTTATTTTATTATTATCCTATGGAGCGCACTGCCCCCTCCCCTTCCCCCCCGCACTTTTCTGTTCCCGTCCCCTGCACGTGTGCGATCTCAATGTCGCCTGGCCTAGTAAGATCGTTGTCTCTGTCTTCACCTTGTTCCCCCCTCCCTGCCTCGCCGCGCCTTGAAACACTTGTGTATAGGCGCATTATAAATGTCATTTCATATCATATCATGTCTGTTATATGCGCTAGAGAGATAAGTTATTTCTATGATGGAATTCAGGCGGTGCCATGTAGAATTTCAGGTGCTGAAATACGTCTTCCAACCCCAACCCCTCAGACACACGTCAGTATGCTGTTCAGGCCAGCAGGTGATATGCCGGTCAGGTAGCACAGCGAGTAGAGCGCTCGCTTTGACATCTGTGCAGAGCCTGCTAACGCAGGTTCGAATCCCGGCAGGGCCAAACTCAGCCTTTCATCCTTAGGCAGACCGTGGGTAATAATAAGCAGCGCTCAGTAGCGCTATATAAATGCCAAATTATTATTATTATTATTCTGGCCAGAAGTCCAGGCTTGGTGAAGCCAGAGTCCAACATGTTGTTCCTGGTCATTCACATGGGCGCAGCACCGCTGTCTAAGATACAGAGGTATGTCCTGCTCTGCGGCAGCACGTGCAGTCCTGGCAGTGGTCCAGCGCTGTGATTGGATAAGATGGATGTGCTTGTGAAGAAGCTGGCGTGGAATCTTCTTTGCCAATCCAGAGTGTCCATCCATGACCTGTAGGGCTCATACCATGCAGCCCAGGGCTGGGGATAATGCTGATTGGCTGTGTTTGTCTGATGTCATTAATTAAACACATTAATTTGCCTCCCATCCAGCTCCTGTCCGACAGTCAGATCACGATGGCACACCTGGTGAGTTCGGTCAGCGATGTCCTGGACACCCTCAATAAGGACCGGGGAGTGGCCCGGCCCCGGCTGAAAGCAGATCTGCAGAGAGCCCCCTCCAAAGGTGTCCGGCCTCGAGGATGCGCCAATGGTAAGACAGTAGGCCAGATGTCAGAGCACTACATATTTTTGAAAGACCATGTGTGGTGGGTGCAGCATGGCCGGGGGCGCACGGGTGAGCGGGTGTGGTCTGCAGTGCCACGCCTCGACTGGTCTGAAGAAACCCGACTGAATCTGCAGCTCCACCGTTGCCAGGATCCATACATGCATGTTATGTTATGATAAAGGTTTTTGTAACGCGCACTAGTGCCATCTGCATGCTGTCTTGGCGCCATGGTGGATCTGTAATGCAAGGAGGGTGGCAGGGTTTGTCAGTGGGCGTAAACGAGAGAAGAGCAAGAGAGCTGCGATGTGCTGTTGGCAGTTTCAGTTCGGAGAAACCGGTTACTGGGCATATGTGCATTTCCGGTTCCTAGGCATCATGTGGTGTTTACACTTCCACAAAGAGGATCCAGCGTGGAGGCTGTCAGTCACTCCTTACGAATGCCAGCAGAGTGGACTTCTATAGCAGTGTCCTGTCAGGGCTGCTGTGGCACCTTGCAGGTACCGACCCTTCCTCCAGCCTTAAGAACCTTCCAGGGGCCACACTTGCCATGAGTGATTCAGCCATTCGTGTACTCGGTCTACCCAAGTCTGTGTGTGTCGAATGAAGCTCCCTCTGGCACATTAAACAGGTCCATATTTAATGATATATATTGAGAGCATATCATCCCTTCTAAATACATCACGTCTAGAAGAAATATCTCTTAAAGCACAACATTTATTAGTCTACTTGATTTTACATTTATAAAAAAACATACATTGCACAGTGCCTTAATCCTATTGATATTCACAAAAACATACTGACAAATGTCTATGTGTAATAAAATTAAGTAACAGTAATTACTAATTTGGATAGCAAAACATAACAAAAGTCATGGAAGCAATTACCAAACATTCAAGAACATTCAGACCGAAATAGTTCTTACATGCTGCTCCTTGTGTTTCGGCTTTGGGGATACAGTTTCATTGCGCAGCCTTCATCAGGACCTATCATTCTGGGGGATCAAAGTTCAAAAACACGACAGTGATCAACAATCTGTATTGAAAAAAATAAATTGAAAACCATTTTGAAGAGCAGGTGGGTGATAATCTTATTTTACTCATCTAACAGTTAATTTGCTCTCTGGGGTACGTGTATGTGTTAATATGCCTCTTTTCGTTGTATCAAATTTCAATATTGCAAGCATTCCTCTGGTGAATTCCGCATTGTAATTTTACCATTCGCATAAAGTGAAGACTTAAAACCATATTTACCTGAATTCAAAGAAACACTTAGTTTTTGGAAAGCTTATGAAATTAGAAGAAACAGGACAGAATGTAGAATGAATTCCAACAATACGCTTGATTGTTATGCTTTATAAAGAATCTAAGAAAATGCGCTTGTCTCGTTCATGGAGTGCTTTATGTTGAGCACGGGAGTAAATTATGGACCACTTTTCCTGTTTGAATGCAGTTTGACTTCAAAGGCTCTTTCTCAACAATTGTTTAGAGTTCTTTTTCTCTGGGGAAATAATTTTACCCGTCGCCGCCCTGACAAGATATCACTGAGTGCATCAATATGCAAAGTAACGCACGCTCCATCTTAAAACGTATGCGCAGAGGTTGGTTCTCCCGTCATTGCTGCACGCGTGAAGTCTTTATACTGTATTTAAATCACAATTGTCGAAAGAAACATCATATTAAAATTATCCAAATGTTCTGGGCAGAGAACCTTTTTTGGAAGGACAAAACTAATTCAGGCATGTTCTTGGAAAGTTCATTCAAACATTGGATGCTTTCTACTCATGAAATGTATCAGAATCTTTTATTCAAACCTCAGTCTGTGTATTTGATTTAAGTTTTTACAGTCGCATTTTCATTGAGGGTCATGCGCCGAGTGATTTGTATCTAACCAATATTTCACTATGCGTCTAAGATATTGAATTACCGTGGCACGCCACCGCCGTTCTCAAAGCTTATTAGTGTGACGTCCCAAGCACCACCTTTTTAAGGATCAAACCCCTGTCAACCTGATTGCCATTTTGAGATGGTCTAAACACATAGGGACCCATGTTGGGAAGGTCACAGCTGCAGCTTTCAATATTACCTGTGCTCTCATGCATCTTACCAAAATCTTCATATTCTTGTTAGGTAGTAAAACGACGATGGCTTGATGACAGCCATCTCTGTTTGGATAAGAGTAAAAACCTGTCATATTTAGAACATCATGGGATGGCAGTGAGTAGGTTCTTGTGGCACCTGAATCAGACGGGGGAGGGTTACTGTGTCACTGAGCCTCAAAACAACAACACTAGCCCTTGCTGCCTTCTTAGCCATACCATTAATATGAGCGTGGAGCTCCCGGACCTGTCTTTCTTTTAGATCTGGCACATTCTTTTAACCTGAGCCACTCCTGGCCTTTTATTGAATGATTTCCAGTGCTCGGCTTTCCATTTGTGAGTTGCTGTGTTGTTTTTCGATTTAATGTACGATCGAAGGTTGGTTGCGTTTCTCAACCTCTGTTCAATAAGGCTCCCTCTCTCCTCTTGCTTGGCTTCCTAGAAGTTTTAACCACATACTAATAGATACTAATGTAATAGATCCCATTTTTTTAGGGGACAGTTGCTGTACAGACATAGCTCCCAAGGGACACTTGCTGCACAAGACATGTCCTATTTCAGGTGCCACCGAATAGTTTGGGTAAGAAAATAAAGTTATAGAGTGAATATAATGAAAAATAAATAACGAATGACAATTATAACGAATTGAAAATTACGAACAAATAGAAATTTTTAAAGAAAATATATGTATGGTGGGGTAAAGCGTTAAATCTTGTGGGGGGTGTTAGGGTGAGTTTATAGGGTGGGGACCCAGATCCCACAGCTGGTCATCGTAAAGTTACAATCAATTCTGAAAATGAAACCAGACTGAACGGGTCAACCTCTAGATTGCCATAAGCTCATGATTATACCTTTTCCAACCAGTAACGTGGTCCAGGCAAAGGTTCTACTCAACGCAAAAGACATTGGGCCTCGTTACGATACTGGCGATAGCTGTGCCGGTAGAACTGGCATGCCTGCCACCGGTATAATTTTTTTCCCGGCGCCCGCAAATGGGCTATTACCGGGTCATTAATGCCTTGCCGGACCCGGTATATGACAATTTGCGGGTGCCGGAAAAAAATGCTCCCCATTCCCATTTGGGCCCCATAGAGCTCCATGGGAATGGGGAGGTCGGATGCACCGGCACCATTCGTGAATGGTGCCGGTGCATCCGACATGCTCTGCTTGCGGGAGCCGGTGCACCCTCCAGGTCAAACCTGGTGGGCGGGAAGGAACCTGCGAGCAGAACTCGTAGTTTGGTGGTCCGGTAACAACGGTACTGGTAGCTTACCGGCACGGTTGTTACCGGACCGGCAAACTTATAATGAGGCCTATTGTCAGGTTTCAAACTCGGGCAAACTCTGCTCCAATCGCTGTCCCCCTTTGAATGTAAATAAAAAAGCCATTTGTGTATTAAGGTTCTTCTGAGGGTAGATTGGCTCACACTGAATAATTACATTTGTTGAAACGTTGTGGGGTGCTCCACTTTTATCTAAGGGCCCCCTGATGAATCTAACAGATTTATCCTGAGGAGTAGTGCTACTTGGTGCCTTGATTTTAGACTGTGATTCACTATCTTCGAACCCTGCCCTCATCCTCCCACCCCCTTTTGAAAGGCTGATGCACCAGTAGTATCAAGTATCTTGTAAAATGCTTGAGTCTTTTCAGCAAATAGCTGCAGGATGTTGGAGGCCAAGCAGAACAGTGGTGCAGTGTAAGAAGGACACCCAGGGCAGTGTATTTAGGATCAGGAGAGTTAAGAAAAGTGTGCTTTATGACACTGAGGACCACGGCACACTCTGATCTGCCTTGCACACTTGCTGCAATATCTGATTTCGTCATCATATATCATTTATTTTGGCTTTCTGCCATAAATAAAAGTTGCAGCATTAAGCAATACCAGCAGATGCAAAGATTTAACAAACCTATAAATACCTTGTACTTGTGTAGAGGCTCAGGTGCAACGCTCTGCAGAAAATCCCACCCCCTAACTCCTATTTGTTGGAAGCCTGAGACTGTGCCATGTTTGCCACCAGCAGTTGTGCCAATACCGCATGGTATATTAGGAAGAAGATACCCCTTAAGACAACCCTATCAAATGTATTGCTCAAGAGATGACAATCTGAGGGAGGAACTTCCTGAAGGAATATGAAAAGAAGCAAAGAACGAAGTCTGTGATGCCATAAGAGAATATGGACAACGTCTCCGCAGATTGGCTGAAGAGAATGCATAAATCATATAGAAACTAATCACAAAGTAAAGAGTCAAGTGAACATTTAAATAGAAAAAAGGTTACACGTGCACGAAGTACTGCAGAGAATCACCTGTTCAATAATTGTACAGACGCTGAAACACAAGGTAGACTAAGTCATCATAGAAGCTGGCCATATGTAGTGAGTAGAATGTAGGCAGAGACGCCACTGTATAGAAGCTGGACATCGGTATCATACATTTTAGTACGCCTGGACCCATGAAGAAAAGAGGGAAACTTGTGTTGCAGCAAGTATAGGCTGAAATCATGCAGCTGCATGGCGAGGCTGTCTGGCCTAGTATCAAAACTGAAGCAGCCAAGGTAGGCTATCTATTCCTCAAAGGAGTGAACGTGCGAAGGATGAATCTTCTCTTGTTAAGGTGCGAAGAAAGACCAAGAGTGCCAAGTTTTATTCATTTAAGACTTTTAAAACCTGCAAAATGGACCAAATCGTGGTCTCCTGTCACGTGAGCCAAGGATGAAAATAGAGTTGAACTTGGAGTCCTAGATCAACGATAGTGAGTGCCTGCACTCCCATGTATTGCCAGAGACAAGGATACTTTGCAAGGCCAAGTTCAAAGACAATCTTCATGGCAGAAGGCATGGGTGATGAGAGATGCTTGGCTAATTGCGTAGGGAGATATTCAGGCCCACCTCCTTGCATCTGGTTCTGAGCTAACATGCTGCTAAGTGAACCGAATGTTCCAGAAATGGAACACACTTGCCAATCAATTGTAGAGGTCTGTATAGTGAAGGACCTTATAGTTTGAAGACCAGTTGAAAACCATGTACTTAATGATTTTGAAGATGACATGTTTTAGAGGTAGGCTTATATTGTCCACCTAACAGTGGGCAGCCAATCAAAATCCTAGGTCCTATGTTATTGTTATTGTTATTGTTATTTTGCACTTATATAGCGCCTTATATACCATTGGTATGGTCTGAAGGCGCTGGTAGGTTGAACGCCCTTGGGAACCGAAGTTCATATCAGTAGAGAGAGTAGAGAGAGTCAAAAAGGTGCGTGTGAGCACCGGGTATGTGTACAGCTCGTGCGGTATCGGTGTAATAGCTGCTTTCTAGCGGTAGGTGTGGTGGTTGAGAGGTCAGGAGTATGTGTTCGTTCTGGCAGGATTCATCCAGATCGGATGTGGCTGCGTTAGGCCTGAGGAGAACGCCTCGCTGGGGGGTGCGTAACCAGCAGTGATTACTTAGAGTGATGTGGGGTGAGCAGCAAATGTTGATATGAGAACAGCTATACCGAATGGTGTCATAGTATCTCTGTGTTCTATTTGAGTGGTGATGTAAGGAGAGAGTAAGCGTGTTGGTGAGATATGATGGGTTACATGCCCTTTCAGAGACTTCTAAATTCACAGAGAGGTTATTGGGTACACTTCTATATTCAACTTTCCACGGGAGGCTATTGGGCGTACTACTAAATTCACAGAGAGGCTACAGGGCACACTTCTAAATTCAGGGGGGCTGTTGGGCACATTTCTAGAATCACAGAGAGGCTATTGGACATGCTAACGTTCACAATTCCATCTAAGGGTGGAGATGCTAACTTTCACAATTCCATCTAAGAGTGGACATGCTAACTTTCACAGTTCTAACTAAGTGGGGACATGATAATATTCACAATTCCATCTAAGA
Organism: Ambystoma mexicanum; assembly: GCF_040938575.1. NCBI lineage: Eukaryota > Metazoa > Chordata > Amphibia > Caudata > Ambystomatidae > Ambystoma > Ambystoma mexicanum. The sequence continues at coordinate 55,820,380 of NC_090929.1, read as the reverse complement.
GTGGACATGCTAACTTTCACAATTCCATCTAAGAGTGGACATGCTAACTTTCACAGTTCTAACTAAGTGTGGGCATGATAATATTCACAATTCCATCTAAGAGTGCACATGCTAACTTTCACAGTTCTAACTAAGTGTGGACATGCTAACTTTCACAATTCCATCTAAGAGTGGACATGCTAACTTTCACAGTTCTAACTAAGTGGGGACATGATAATATTCACAATTCCATCTAAGAGTGGACATGCTAACTTTCACAATTCCATCTAAGAGTGGACATGCTAACTTTCACAGTTCTAACTAAGTGTGGGCATGATAATATTCACAATTCCATCTAAGTGTGGGCATGATAACATTCACAGTTCCATCTAAGAGTGGACATGCTAACTTTCACAGTTCTAACTAAGTGTGGACATGCTAACTTTCACAATTCCATCTAAGAGTGGACATGCTAACTTTCACAGTTCTAACTAAGTGGGGACATGATAATATTCACAATTCCATCTAAGAGTGGACATGCTAACTTTCACAATTCCATCTAAGAGTGGACATGCTAACTTTCACAGTTCTAACTAAGTGTGGGCATGATAATATTCACAATTCCATCTAAGTGTGGGCATGATAACATTCACAATTCCATCTAAGAGTGGACATGCTAACTTTCACAGTTCTAACTAAGTGTGGACATGCTAACTTTCACAATTCCATCTAAGAGTGGACATGCTAACTTTCACAATTCCATCTAAGAGTGGACATGCTAACTTTCACAATTCCATCTAAGAGTGGACATGCTAACTTTCACAATTCCATCTAAGAGTGGACATGCTAACTTTCACAGTTCTAACTAAGTGTGGGCATGCTAACTTTCACAATTCCATCTAAGAGTGGACATGCTAACTTTCACAGTTCTAACTAAGTGTGGGCATGCTAACTTTCACAATTCCATCTAAGAGTGGACATGCTAACTTTCACAGTTCTAACTAAGTGGGGACATGATAATATTCACAATTCCATCTAAGAGTGGACATGCTAACTTTCACAATTCCATCTAAGAGTGGACATGCTAACTTTCACAGTTCTAACTAAGTGTGGGCATGATAATATTCACAATTCCATCTAAGAGTGGACATGCTAACTTTCACAATTCCATCTAAGAGTGGACATGCTAACTTTCACAATTCCATCTAAGAGTGGACATGCTAACTTTCACAGTTCTAACTAAGTGGGGACATGATAATATTCACAATTCCATCTAAGAGTGGACATGCTAACTTTCACAATTCCATCTAAGAGTGGACATGCTAACTTTCACAGTTCTAACTAAGTGTGGGCATGATAATATTCACAATTCCATCTAAGTGTGGGCATGATAACATTCACAATTCCATCTAAGAGTGGACATGCTAACTTTCACAGTTCTAACTAAGTGTGGGCATGATAATATTCACAATTCCATCTAAGTGTGGGCATGATAACATTCACAATTCCATCTAAGAGTGGACATGCTAACTTTCACAGTTCTAACTAAGTGTGGACATGCTAGCTTTCACAATTCCATCTAAGAGTGGACATGCTAACTTTCACAATTCCATCTAAGAGTGGACATGCTAACTTTCACAATTCCATCTAAGAGTGGACATGCTAACTTTCACAGTTCTAACTAAGTGTGGGCATGATAATATTCACAATTCCATCTAAGAGTGGACATGCTAACTTTCACAGTTCCATCTAAGAGTGGACATGCTAACTTTCACAGTTCTAACTAAGTGTGGGCATGATAATATTCACAATTCCATCTAAGAGTGGACATGCTAACTTTCACAATTCCATCTAAGAGTGGACATGCTAACTTTCACAGTTCTAACTAAGTGTGGGCATGATAATATTCACAATTCCATCTAAGAGTGGACATGCTAACTTTCACAGTTCTAACTAATTGTGGGCATGATAATATTCACAATTCCATCTAAGAGTGGACATGCTAACTTTCATGTGTACTTAGATGTTGCCCTTAAGCCTATCACAATCCCTAGTAGGTTTTTCATTATTTGTCATGTAGTATGACATCACCTCTAAAATATTTTTTGTATAAAGTCTATGATTTGTGAAAAGATTGTTGAGAGAAATTGAGCGAATGTCCGTTGATGTCTATTGAATTCCCTGTTTTAGATAATTGTTAATAAAACAGTACTTTGACATCTTCCTCAGTGGTTCGGTTATTTGGACTCAGAGTTATTCTGTGAACCCATCCATTGCATGCACGTTCCTAAAGGGCCCTAAGCTCACTAGCAATCAAATGTTAATGAAACAAATTCCTAGAATAATACTTGTAATACACAAGTGTGCTCTAGCACCTTGAAGCGTCTCTTGTGCTAGATGGGATTACCAATACAAATCTCAGACCAAATAACCTGACAGCCTCAAAAAATATGTCTAAATACTACTTTATTCTCAATTTAATAAAGGAGGGTCAACTGACAGACATCGGACTGATGCTTGCACACTCACACACAAACTTGATTACACTGAGGTTTTATACCTCAATATGTGTCATCTATGACATCATCCTATGTGGCAAACTGTAAAACCTATCAACACAAAGGATTGGTTAGGGAAACATATCTATTTATAGAATACATATGGGTTACTACTTCGTTGGCTGCCGCTTATTTGTGAGGCATGCCTCGAACTACCTCTAAACACGCATGATACTGATTATAGTGGGCAAAATGAAAGTGGATTGGTCTATCCAACATTGTACAGCAGGTTGCCCCATAGACCCACTGATTGGTTGGCATTCCCACCCAACCTTGGACTTTCGGCTTGGCTAGTAGCAGTGCTTGAGTCACGTCAGTTTACTCCCCACTTTCCCAATGAGTCCATCAGCCCTGTTCTGGGACATGCGAGGGAGTGTCAGCACATCACTATCTTCATCCACAGCTTAATGAATAGCCCTTGTTTTAGACTTCTGGATCACACATGAGGAGACCACAAATGTGTCCATGCTGATCTCCTATTTACTGCTTCTTGATGTAATTATACTGGGTGTCATTGCTCCTCTTGGTCTCTGGAGACTTGCTCGCTCCATTGTGTAGGAGCCTTATTCATTGTTAACTGTGCAATGCTTCGGCTCTTGCAAATGTTTTCTTCTTTTTAATCTAAGAGAAATATGATGAACGTCTGCCCCCCTTTGTGTTTTGCAGCTATTCCTTGAAATCCTAGCATCCTTGATCTCAAGACAACATAGATTCCTCTTAGTTTTTTCACACACGCAGCTAGTTCTCCAACGTCTCCTGACTCTGCAGCCCTGGTCTGTTTCTGAGTTAGCTGAATTGAATCTTTGCACAAGACGGTGTCAATTTTCCTATCATGGCCGTCCTTCCCACGTTATATTTTCCTCTTTAGCATGCTTCTATATGTCTCATCTACCATGTATTGCTGCATATTTACACTTGTTGGTCAACAAGTTCCTTCGTTCTTTATATATATGATTACTTTATCATTTTGTAAATGTTTCTCTTATCACTTCAGTTGTATCATTACTCTTCAGTATTTTCATACCGTTTCAATATGTCCTTGTATAGCTTCTTTATGAAATCACTCTGCCCAGGTCAGATTTCACTCAGCACTACAAGATATTCAGTGGTGCATGCTGACATCTCTCCACACAACATCGTTCCACGTCTTCAGTGCGAGAATACTTTCGATACGGTTGTCTGAGTGCATATCGTCTCTCGTACACTCGATGTGCTATAGGCATGACACATGGAGTCCCATACAGGGCCCTTCTCCTGTTGTTCCATTATGACGGCAGTGAGGTGGCGGGAGTTAGGGATAATGCGTCCACCTGCTTCTCTACACAAGCACATGATAACAATTAATTAAAACCTACAATAAATCTATAGGGCTCATTTTAGCAAACAGTTTCTTCTTGACCATGCACAATGAATATATTTAGTCACTGACTGTTTACACATTTTCATTGCCTCCTCAGTTCCACGGATTTTAAATAAATTGAAGAGATTTGTTGTTTGATCAATGAAACACTAACTCATCATCATCGTGGATATCCCTTATGACAGGGCTTAATCGGCTGGCATTTCAGGGGCTCACATTGCACTTGACTTCCCGCCTTTTGAGATACACTCCTGGCATATGACCGGCAGCAGCTGCTATGACCATGCAAGCATGGCGAGGGAGCCGGACACCAGTGCCACAGGGCTTTGGAGACTTGCTCCTCAGAGAATATGTAGGAAACATGGTCTCATCAGTGGATTTACAGCACAGCATGACCATCTGAAGAGTAGGTCAGTGCTCAACTCCCCTCCCACACCCACAACCTTATAGCATTTTGGAAACACATGTCTACATTCCCAATTAAATTTCCTAAAGAAGCATAGATCCGTTTGAAAACCGTAGTCTTCAACTTGGCCTCATCTCCTGTCATTTTTCACAGTGCATCAAAAATCTCCCTTCACATGTAACTCCCACCTCCCATCCCTTGCCCATTGTTTCCCTTACACGCACATTCTCATACATGCAATTTACCTGATTATGTTCTTGGACTACATTGGAAAGGAATGCACTGGCCTTGGAAAAAGTATCTTCAGATTAAATAGATTTTAGAGGCTCAGACCACATAGAAATCTCCCAGGTTACAGAGACTTTACACTTTTAGGTAGCAGACATGGTGCTTGGGCTACCCCCATTTTATAGACTCAGACCACAGTGCTACATCTCACTGGTCTTAAAGGCTTAGATGGCAGAGCTACCTCTCAGGTTACATAGATCCTACAGGTTCAGACAGTGGACATGACCCTTGGGTTACACTGATCCTACAGGCTTAGATCATAGAGCTACCTCTCAGGTTACAGAGATCCTACAGGTTCAGGCAGCAGATATGCCCCTTGTGGTACACTAGTCTTACAATATTAGAACACAGAGCTACCTCTCAGGTTACATAGATCCTATAGGTTCAGGCAGCAGAAACGGCCCTTGGGGTACACTAGTCTTACAGGATTAGATGGCAGAGCTACCTCTCAAGTTACATAGATCTTACAGGTTCAGACAGTGGACATTACCCTTGAGTTGCACTGATCCTACAGGCTTAGATCACAGAGCTACCTCTCAGGTTACAGAGATCCTACAGGATCAGGCAGCAGATATGCCCCTTTGGGTACACTAGTCTTACAATATTAGAACACAGAGCTACCTCTCAGGTTACATAGATCCTACAGGTTCAGACAGTGGACACGGCCCTTGGCCTTCACAGATTGTACAGGCTCAGACCACAGACCTACCTCCAAGGTCACAAAGTTCTTTCAGGTTCAGGCAGCAGACAAAGTCCTTGGGTTACACACATCTCACAGATCCGGACTGTAGAATTGCAGCTCGGGGTCCAGTGGTTCTATAGGTTCAGGCATGGCTATTGAGTAATGCAATTCTTACAGGCACAGACCACAGAGCTACCTTGTCAAGTTACAGAGACCTTACAATTTCAGGCAGAAGACCTGGTCCTTTGGTTGCACTGAGTTTACAGGCCCAGACAACAGAGCTACGCCTTATGTTTCAATGGTCTTTCATGTTTAGACAAAAGACAGAGCCCTTAGGTTACACAAAACGTACAGACTCAGACCATAGAGTTAGTTTTGGGAGGATAGCTCAAGGGTAACGTGCTCGCCTTGGAAGCAAGACGACACGGAGCAACACAGGTTCCATACCGGATCCGCGCTTACAAACCTCTGGGTATTAAGCGTGTTATAAATAACCAATTATTATATAACAATTATCTCTCAGGATACAGACATCCTACAGGTTCACAAAACAAATAATGCCATTGGGTAAGACCAATTTTACAGGCCCAGATCACAGATCTACCTTACATGTTACAGAGATCTTACACGTTCAGAAAGCAGGTATGGCCCTTGGGTTACACCGATCATACAGGCTCAAACTGGAGAGCTGCCGCCCAGGTTTCTGAGATAGTACAGGTTCAGACAGTGGGCATGACCCTTGGTTCAGACCGATCTTACAGGCTTAGACTGAAAAGCTTCCTCTCAGGTTGCAGATTTGTTATATAGCTTCAGACAGCGAACATGGCCCTAGGGTTATGTAACCATTTATTGAGAGACCACCTTAAACACAGGGAGTTCCTAACCTCCCCACTTAAGGTGTCATGCAACAAACTGTTTAACAGATTATTTTTGTCAGCCCTACTTCCTACTTCCGACGCATGTCATCCCCCTTGGATCCCGCCCCCTGAGCTACCAATGAGCAAAGAACCAGGCCAATGTACAGGAAATATATTTGTATTTATTTAAATGGAAAGTAATAAAAATCACACTGACCTTCACGTGCCACCTTCCTTGGGGCTCATCATTAACATACTTGTTACTCAAATCAATTACACAAATTAGTTTAAAAGAACAACACAAATCACAATGCCTTTGTGTCTACAAATTTCACTTTAAGAACTAATTTGGGGAATTTTGGATTTCAGCCCCCCCCCCAGCCCCCTGAAAGGTCTGTGTTAGGGGAAGTGTGAGAAACCTGAGGGTATTCTCCTGAGTAGACCTCTAGAATCCCTTATTCAGGGGGCCAGGGAAGGGCTGGTGCTCTCAGATCCCAACCCTTGGGGGTGGTTGAGCGAGGGAGGATCACCTGAGTAGGGGAGCCCGGGGTTATACTTGGGGGAATGCTCCAGGTGAGACGTGATTTTCCATTGGGGAAGAGGACAAGGAGGACAGAGTCCTTGAGGCTTTTATAGGCTGTTCCAACTCAACCGCCTTTCCACCCAAAGAATCTCCCTTACCAGAATCCAACAACCCCTCTGCATCTGCTAAATCCAATAGGACCTCAAACCCTGCTGCACTAGGAAACTGCCTCTATCAGAATCCCTGTTTTCCCGTTGCGTACCGAAGACTCCCAATAATTCTTCTCCACGTCCCTCTGATCATTATTTCCCAAACTCCCAGTCTGTTTTGACAAAACACTACCTTCCCCACAACCCCCTCAATTCATTTTACAAGCCCTACAAATCTCACCTTTCCGAGTTCACCAACCAACCCCCCTTTTCCTACACAAACACTTTCTCACACCGTGAGAGACAACGGACTTATAGCAAAGCCGTTCTCTTGACATGTCCTAACGCAAGGGTCAGGCAGAGTCAGGCAATTGACAATACCTACGCACACCTGACAGCCCTTCCCCCCAGGGATAAAAGGCGGAGCACAAGAACACACTTTGAGCAAGGCCGAACGCAAGAGGAAGCTGCTCTTCTGCACCGGCAGTTCAAATGGAGGAAAAAGGCAGCGAGCTGTAAAAGGACGAGGAGGAAGGAATTGACCTTGCCCTTTTCCACTCAGACCTGCAAAGCCTCCAAAAGAGAAATAAGAACGGGGAGTCCAGCTGGCATGTGGTGTATCAGATGTCAACGATGCCCAGAGCCCTCCCGCACTGATAACAAAGGCAGGGAGATGTGCTGGCTACCATGGTACCGTCCTTGACTCCAGAGGCAAGAAATGCCAATGGGTACAGCATAGCTGGTGAGTTGGAGAGAGAGCTGATTGAAAACCCGACGGTGTTGACCCCAAGGTTGCGAACAGCAACATTGTATGAACCTTTGAACAAATAACTTGTGTGTGAAAGCTTGAAAGAAAGTCCAGTGAAGGACCAGCGGCAGAGTGGTCAGGTGCCACGTGGGCATTCATTCAAAGGACTCTGGCTGGTGCCCTTTGCTGAAACTACAAGTACCAGGAGGCCCTAGGAGAGGCCAGTGGGAAGAGTCAGAGGGGTCATCCAAGGGTTGAGTCAAACCCCTTGTACAATCGAAAGTCTCTGACATGTTGACAAGAAGGAAAGTAAAGGGAAGCCTGGCTGGGGGCTGACATCCAGGCTTGGGTAAAAGGAAGAATCTGAGGGGTCTAAAGGAACTGTGGCAAGTGTGAACCCGATGGAGGGGTGCCAAGAGAAAGGCAGGGGAAGGGAACCCTGCTTTCTCATGAGATGAGCAAATCATTAACTGTATTAGAAAATCATTAACTGTGTCAGAAGGGCTATATGAACCCGATGGAAGGATGCCAAGGGGAAAGCTAACGAGAGTGAATCCTGCATTGTGAGAAAGTAAAGTGGACTGTCTATTTGGCAGATATGAACCCGGCTGAGGGATGCCTGTGAAGTGGTGTGAATAGTAATACACCTGTGAACATTAGTTTGACAAGAGTGCACCCGGCTGAGAGTAGTCCACAGTGAATGGGTGTTTAAAAAGACATTGAGACTCTTGAATGTTATATTGTGAATGAAAGGCTGTAGTGTACCAGACAGAGGGCGACCCACATTGTACGAGCGATTGGAGCCTGGCAGAGGGGGATCCTAAGGCAAAGAGTAATCCCCCCCACAAAGATTTATTTGGAGGAACTTTCGTTTTTGTTGATTGTAACACATCAGGTGCACTGAGGCAAGAGGTTTTGTGTGAAAGAGACTTGGCCACAGAGGGCCCTGATATTTTGGAAATGAAATGTAACCTCGTGTTGGCGAGGCCCTGGTGTGTGCTGTGCTCAGGAGTCCCACCCTGTCCCGCGCTAAAAACATGAGGAAGGGAGACCCCAGCCATACCATCCTGACCTATCATTTTGAGAACACTTCTTTCTTAGCTGATGAATTTTATCCCACACTAATTTGTAATTTAGCAGTAGGGATTAGAAATATGTTTTTTTACTATAGGCCCTTTGTATTTTGCAAGATGGAACTAGGACTGCTTCTTTATTATTTGATGGCCGTAGCTTGCTCCCATCTTAGATTTAGGTTTAGATTAGGCGTTTTCTTCTCACCCATTTTTACAGTTCAATAAACACCCTTGAACTGTTGTTACTTGTGTCTGTCTTTACTCTTGCTAACATGAGTTACTTACAGGAGCTGGACAAAAAGATTGGAGTGATTTAAGAACACAGACACCCCTCTCCTTACATAAGTTGGGGTCCACAGGACAAAAAGGTTTACCCAATTAAATTATAAGTTGATGATAATTTTCATTCCATGTCGCATCTCAAAACAGTATAACGGTGAAAGGCCAAATGGCTCCTCCAAAACACAAATCTATTACTACTCAATGAGACCATGTGCCAAGGTTTATCACCATCACCACAATGTATTAGTCTAGTCGTGTATGCCCTTAGGATGACACGTGTTTCAGCATTTTGCCTTTCTAAAATCCGGGCATACTTCATTAGTGTTTGTTCATTCTTCTATGATTTCTCTAGTGTTCTCATAATTTAATGGGTTAAATCCCAGTTTCTCTACATCTTTATCGACAGGGTGTCTGCTCCGTTATGCCAATTAAATTATAGGCTATAGTTTTTCAGCGCACACTGGGACATGAACTTTGTTCATTTAAAATGTTAACAAAAATCCCCCCATAGTGTTCCACCAAATGGGGAATTCATCAATTAATCTTTTTAGTTAAATAGGTTAAGGATATGCACAGTCACTCCCCCCATTATAAAGGGAAATGATTTAAGACTAGCAGATTCCCCCACATTTTAGCTACAAAGGGCTCAAGTCTACTTAGATTGAAAACCTCTGTTTAAAGTTCAGGACAGCAGCAGCATGTCTGGACCCTCTGGAAAGATAGGGCAGGAGTCTGGTCACTCCACTTTTAAGGATGGCCTCTCGCTCTCCACCATTGAACCCAGTCAGATTTATATCTTCCCTAGCAATAGACAGCTCCACCCAGATGCATTGTCAGCAATCTCTTTTGGTGTTCCCTTGCAGCTGTCAGATGGTAAGTTTCATCAGCGCTCTTCGATAGTACATTTCAATAGCTTTATCCCCTCCACCTAGTTCAGTCCCCCTTTATAGTAGTGATGACACCACCAATTTTACAATCTTGGGGAAGTACCCGGCAATAGTTCCCACAAGTAGGATTGGACAGTTACCCTTCTCTCTTCCCCCAAATCCAGCCTACCTCTCAGGATGGGTTTAGGGGTCTGGAGCAACATATGGCAATTCCCATTTGTAATCGCCATTTGTTCCCCTTTCAAATTTTTGGCAAAAACTAGTTATGTATCAAAAATGTGATTTATTAGCAAATGTCATAATATATATCTTTTCTTTGTCAGCGAATCGTGGGGCATTTAATCAAACAGCTCGGTCTGCATGATGTTGCACAACTGTTGGGCAATTTTTCTGATGTTTTCACAAAAAGCATAATAGTCATGAATATGTAATTTATTACCCATAGTCCTAATTTCTCCCTCAACCCGTTCACCAACATATTTGGAACCTTTTCAGATCATCCAGACTCTCATCTTAGATGGCAATTACAGTTCCCGGAGTCGCAGGTGGATGAATTATATCTCCACAATCACCTGGAAATTACATAAAAAAGAACACATACATGTAATCAGTATGACTTATGGTTGCTGAGAAAAAGGCCCAAATGATAATAGTCCTTTCACATTAACTGTAAATCTTCACGTGGGACAAACAACCATTCTCCTGCCTTCAGGCCATATGGTCTCACTGGGTCAGTCTGTTGTTAATATTGTCTTTTTGTTTGCAGCTTGCTCTTTGAAATTGGTTGCCTCCATTTGTCTTTTTTATATTGTGTTTTAGCTTACAAAAAAAAGCCTTTCACAAACAAAGAACCTTACACAAAACATAACAAACAAGTCACTCAATAAAAAGAGTTTGCTAAAAAAAACAGCATTTGATTTGGCTACAAAATGTCCTTTCCACTTAGAATTCATCTAGCTTCTTTAAAAATACACATAAAAAGCATACAAATCAAAGATCAATTTCACTGTGTTGCCCCAAATCAGCCTAACCCAAAACATTTCCGATAAAGTCAATGCATCAAGGAAGCAATCTATCACCTCCCGAAAGGCTGTAAAATGCACAACAACATGGTTTAACATTTCTTTTGACTTCTCCAAGCAAAACCTTCAGTCGCAACTCTTCACCGACCCATCCCATTTGCTTTTCCAGTCAAGAGTTGTGAATTGGTTTATATGAAAATGCAGATGAACCCCTCACATTTTAGGACAGGGGAACAGGGAAACGTACATCAAAATGTTGACTCTTCTTTGTCTGATATTTGCGTATTCTCTGTAGAGAGAAAGAGTGCACTACAAGTCCAGGGTTTTTGGCCCAATCAGCTGTGAACAATTTCCTCTTAACCACCCCTTGAGTAACCCTTAGTTCATCTTCTGATGAACCTTTCCAGTGCAGGATCCTACACATGTAAGCCTTGAATTTGTTTAGTGTGGTCGCTGTCTGTAGGTTTGACAGGTTACCCAGGCATTGGTAAAGGGAATGTGAGGGGGATATAAGAACTTAGTGTATTCAGCCAGCTTCTTCCAAACAGCCATTGCTGCTGAAGTGGTAAGGCCCAACTCATGCCTCACCACCGAGTTAGGTACAGAATTGTTCATGCCCAAGGTTATTTTCCAAAGCTCACCATGGGGTATGTTGAGGGATGTCCCCATGTCAAATAATAAAATGTTGACCGCATATAAAAGTGTTAGCTCGACCTTCTGCATGTAAAACTTGATCCAGGGAACCAAGGAATACGGCATAGCTGAGAGTACACTCTCTTCATTTTCGCTAAAATGGGCAGAAAACCACCCTTAAAGAGAGCCTTCCAAGCCCTCTGAGGAACTCATAGTGACAACAGTAAAACAGACACAAGTGATCACAATTCACAGGTGTTTATTTAACTCTATGCAGGGTGGAAAAATGCCTAATCTAAACCTAAGTCTAAGATGGGAACAAGTGTCGACCATCAAATGAAAAATAAGGCAGTCCTTGTGGCATTGTGTCATATAATAAAGGCCCATGCTAAGAAAACAATTGTCACAACTAATACAAAAAGCGTGTGGGATAGTTTTTAAGAAAAGAAAGAAGCGTTCATAAATAATATGTCAGGATGCGGTAGCTTGGAACTCCCTTCCCCGCGTTTGAAGCCCGGGTAAGATGAGAGCTTGGAGCACAGCACACACTCGAGCTTTCCCAGCACAAGTTAACAGTTCCAATGGCAGCAGTCAGGACCGTCGATGGCCAAGTCTCGTTTCTTCTTGAAAGTCTCTTGCCCTCGAGGGCCTGAGGTATTTACAAAACAAACAAACAAACACAAATGCTCTACTTTCAGTTCACGTTGGGTGACGGTTTTACCCTTTGGTCCCCCTCTACTGGGTCTGAGCCTTCAAAAACAGTTCATCCTTTTAATAGGTTTTGGGTGATGAGCTCATCTCCCTCTGTCGGGCTCGGACCTGTCTCGACTGGTGGCCTCCCTCCGGTGGGTTTCTTATGGCTTTCAACATGTCTTCCTACTAAGATTTCCTCACAAAAGTCTGTTCAACAGTTTGCTGTGAACCCCCTTTCCTCAGGTTCACTTGATCAGGGTGATAACTACTCCCCCACGGACCCCTCTCTTCTGAGGCTGACCCTTCTTTAATAAGCGGGACAATGTATTTCTCCTGTCTCAGAGTGTCTCTTGGTTACTCCCTCCATCAGGCTCAGATTCCGAAACGACCAACGGGACAGTGTACTTCTCCTGTCCCCGCCTTAGTGTCTCAATATCTTTTCAAACAGTTCATAGTGGACATTCCTTGCTTTGTCAACGCACTGTTTCTCGGGACTTTAGACTTTGCGCCCTTTTTGTTATCACCCCTCTTCTGGGTTCACTCTTGCCAACTTCACATTCACTTTTATGTGAATGTTTACAGGATTCACTTCCCCTTTTACTTTCACCATGCGGGATTCACTTTCCTGTTTCTCAAGTTTGTGGATCAAAGTCTTTCGATTGTACAAGGACTTTACTAGACCTCCAGTTTGACCACTTTGACCTCTTCTGGTGGCTCTCCTATGGCCTTCTGGTTTCTGTAGTTTTCTTCAAATGGGGATCGACCAGAGTCTCTCGGAGCGAGCGGAGTGGTGCCCGTTCCCTCTGCAGCTGGTCTCCCCTCAACACTTTTACAGTTCTTTCATAGTTCAATGCAGTTAAAACTTGCCACTTTGCGTTTTTCATTCAACAAAGCCTGGCTTTTATCTGTTCGGAGTCATGGCTGGTACCACTGTGCAGGAGTTTCCCTTGCTCCCGCTTATCAGCATCGACATGCTCTGTGTACCGTTGACATATACTGCAAGACACTTGTGCTATTGTCTGCGGTTTTAGGTTCTCTTCCACAAAGGTTTTGCTGGTCTGGGACAAAAACGGCAAGGTGACTTCTCTCCTCAACACCGTGTCGCTACCTGCCGCCTTTCTCCTTCTCTTGAACTGTCACCCTTGGGTAGCCGTCTCGTCGTGCTGTCTGCTGTGCTCGTCATGTGCTCTCTCGCTCCACCTTTTATCCCTCTGGGGAAAAGTAAAGGTTCTCAGGTGTGCGTGATTCAAGTTAATTGCCTGAAATTGCCTGATCCTTGCATCGGGACATGTCGGGTAAACAGATTTATTACAAGTCTGTGATTTTCTATATCGGGTAAAAGTGTGGGTATCAGAAATGATGGTCTTTACATTGGAAAGGGGAGAGGTTGGAGTGTCAGAGTATCCTATGGGACATGATGGGGGAGGTTTGCAAAATGGACGAGAATGACCGGGATGTAGAACAGAACAGAGGGGATTTGTGGGAATGGTAGTGAGTTGTCAAAGCAGGTTGGGAATGCGGAAAATGATAATCTGAGGGATGTGAAGAAGAAGGATGGGTATTATTCGAATGGAGACCGGTGAAACAATGATTCTGGGAGTTATGGTTTTTGCGTGTAACCGGATTTGGGACCTTAGAGGAATGATTATGTATGGATGGAATGTTGGATGGGGGCAGAATAGTTCTAACGGGAGGAAGGGAGGCAGATGCAATGCAGCCCATCTAAGCCTCAGATATCTCACCCTCCTCTCCTTCTCTGGCAAGATACTGTGTCTCCCTTCGGGCATTCTGCTGAGCATAAACCTGGGCTCCCCTATGCAGGTGATCTTTTCCCGGTCGTCACCTTTAGGGTCGGGGTAAGAGAAGGCCCTCCCTTTCTTGGCCACCTGAAAAAGGGACTCTTGGGGTTTGCTAGGTGAGATACCCTCAGGTATTTCACAGTGGTTAGTTGAGAAAAGTAACAGCTCTTTACATATACACAGTGACAATAAGTATCTCAGAGGAAAGTTGGGAGTCTCTAGTCCTCACTGAGTTCTATCCAAAAACCAGAATACAACAAATGTGGGAAAACTTCAGTCAGATGAATGAATGGGTAAATGTGAATACATTTGGTAAGGCTGTCTATGTGTGGGGATCACCTGTGTCCGAGCGTCGTTACTGCCTGTGTCTCCAGTAGGAACCAAACCCTCCTGGGAATGTGCTTCTTGGTTCTCTTCCTGCTATCTTGATAAGGAAGACCATGGTAGCTTAAAGGTGTGAGTAGGGCACCAGAGCATGCAGGAACTCACTATGATGCAGTTTCTGAACCTTCTGCTTGAGTGGCTCAGATGTTTTCTGTTCTTGGAGATTCAGGGTCCTTTCTTGTATCCCTCATCTGACACGGCAGTCAAGCAATCTCATTGGTTGGAAATGGCACCTGAAGACCATGCCCAGCAGAGCAGCCTAATTCTATATCTGGAGATCTTGTGGTCCAGTGGTGGTGGTGAGTGATTTCAGCTGCTGTGGATGACGTGTCTGTGATGTTATGGCTTCCATGGATGTGCACAGGTGTGTCAGCAGATGTGTGATGATGAATGTGGCTGTGGTGCAGCACACCAGTGTGATGATGGATGTGGCTGTGGTGCAGCACACCAGCCTTTGACTTGGAACAGGGGTCAGTTCAGACAACAGTGGGCTTTGCACTGTCCAGGCACAATGGTGGCAGTTGCTCCCAAGTCCATGATAGGCACACCGCTAAGTACTTAGTGCTGCAGGGACTAAGGCTGTGGTGTGGTGCCCCAAGTTGGTGCAATGGGACTGCACTCCAACTAGTAATCCAAAGCCAGTCCTTTCGTTGCAACCAATGGCTTTCTCATCAAGCAGAATGCTCCAGATTGCTTGGATGTGGTGGGTGAGTAGGTAGCTTCCCCAAGCTGGGGATCACCAAATGTTCACAGTGGCCTTCGCAGTTGTCACTCAGACCCCTCTGCATGGGTCCCCAATGTAGAGCTGCTAAGCTCACAGACACTGGGGGTAGATTTTGGAAGCAGTTCTTTCATTATGGTTAATTGGGCAGAATGCTGGCAGAAGTAGGCTCCAGGAGTCAGTGGTGTTGTCCAAGGTTGTATTCCCTGGGAATGAAGGGGAACATCTGCAAAGCCTTCTGTAGAAGGCAGCCATTCCAAGGTGGCCATGGGCGCTGGCATATCCGGTGTCCTGGCAGCCCCTTTGGTGTGGGGTCTCCTGGGTTATGGGGGACCAGATTTTGCCCAGTTGCACGTGTGTGTGTGTGTGTGTGTGTGTGTATGTGTATATATATATATATATATATATATATATATATATTACCAGAATACAACAAATGTGGGAAAACGTCACTCTCCCAGTAGTTATGGTTCAGTTGCTGTTTCCATAGGAAGAGCACTTTTTGGGTGGCTTATAACTTCGCTCTCCCTGGACGGATCCTCACCAAACTTTGCAAAAAAAGTATTTGGGTCACTCTGAATTTCTTTGCAAAGTTTGGGGAGGATTCGTCCAGGGGGGGGCAAAGATATAGGGGGGGTCCCAAAACTTTTTTTTTTCCCATAGACTGAATGGGAAAAAAATTTTGCTCGCTCCTACAGCCCAAACTGCTGGACGGATTTCCACCAAATTCAGACCAGGAGCAGCGGCTTGGTCCCGAAAGCGTGCTTTTGCAAATTTGGTGAAAATCCGTCCAGTAGTTTTTTAAAAAATGACCAAAAAGTAGGTCAAAAAAAATTAATGATATCTGTGTTCGGTTCGCGGACACACTTCCCTGTTCGCTCCGCGGAGAGTGTCCTGATTGGCCAATCGTCTTGCGTGATGTTCGCGGACATGCAACGTGTTCACTGATTGGACGGCGTAGAGCGTGAAGATTTTTCGGTAGCGCCCGCCATCTTGGATTCGCGGACATCCGCGGACAACGCGGTGAAACTTTGTTCATAATGTGTATTTTGTAGAGTGTGTTGGTGTGTAGGAGTGTTTGGGGAGGGTGGGAGTGTATGAGATAGGATGAAAGTTGTTTTTTTATGTGTTAGATGTTCTTTTTGTGTTCGATTTGTTTGCGGACATCACGGGTGTTCTGAAATGTTCTAAATAAACTGACTGGGGGGTGTTCTAAGGACTCAATATGTGTCCGTTTTGTTCGCAAGCAAAGTGAAACTGTTCTAAGAACACTCGCGGTGTCCGGGGAGTGTTCGTAGGGGGTGTCCTGAGGACGCTGTGCGTATTGTTCTCTGTCAAGTTGAATGTGTTCTAAGAACACCCGCGGTGTCCTGAAATGTTCGCAAATAAACAAAATGGGGGTGTTCTGAAGACGTTTTTGAGAACACTCCCGGTGTCCTGAAATGTTTGTAGGGGGTGTCCTGAGGACGCTGTCCGTATTGTTCTCTGTCAAGTTGAATGTCTTCTAAGAACACCCGCGGTGTCCTGAAATGTTCGCAAATAAACAAGATGGTGGTGTTCTGAAGACGCTTCTAAGAACACTCCCGGTGTCCGGGGAGTGTTCGTAGGGGGTGTCCTGAGAACGCTGTCCTGAAATGTCCTGAAATGTTCGCAAATAAACAAAATGGGGGTGTTCTGAAGACATTTTTGAGAACACTCCCGGTGTCCTGGAATGTTCGTAGGGGGTGTCCTTAGGACGCTGTCTGTATTGTTCGTTGTTAAGTTGAAAGTGTTCTAAGAACTATCGCGTTGTTCGGAAATGTTCGTAGGGGGTGTCCTGAAAACAGTGTCCGTATTGTTCGCTGGCAAGTTCAAAGTGTTTTAAGAACACTCACATTGTTCGCGGACATTAAAAGTTTCCCATAGATCATAGTTGAAATGTTTGACTCTATGGATGTGATATGCTGCGGTGGTTGTTGCCAGGGCATAGAGTCTTGGGCGCATGGCCATTTGGCCATGCAACCAAGACTCTATGCCTCTTTTTGGCAACAACCACCACAGCATATCACATTCATATTTGCTTATAACTTTGGGTGAAAAATAAATGTATAAGGAACAAAGGTAATAGATACTATGGATGTGATATGCTGCTATGGTTGTCCTTATTATTGTATACTTACTGTTTGGTCTAGTAATGGGAGTCCATGTTTTTCTTCTTCATTTCTGTGATAAAAGAAAATAGCATGTTAGTATTAGTATTTTGTAATGACTTATTACATTGTATAAGCAATATACTTTTATTTTTTTTCGACCCTCATATTTAGTAGAGTACAAATCAGAGTACTGTGCAATTTGCTCAGTTTCTGTATTTGTTTCTAAAATCATTGGGTCTGTGGGAGAAAAAAAAATCCATGTTGGATTAAAAAAAACCCTTTTTCTGTTATGCTACAGTTTATTTGTTTGTTTATTTTCAATGTTCACTTTTTGTTTCTGGCTAATGCTTTATACTTTGCTTTGTTGTATTTTTTTTGGAGCAGTAACAGATTCTTCATTTGTTTTGATATTATAAAATTTTGGAGCAGTTAGATACCAATTGGCGTATTCTAACTGTCTTTTTGTTTAATATATTTTAGTGGTTTTGATTTATCTATTTGGATATTGTTAAATTTTGGGACAGTTAGATACCAATTGGCGTATTCTAACTGTGTATTTTCTGGCCTAATTTAGTGGTATTCATTTATCTGATTAGTTGTTGTAGAATCTTTGAGCTGTTAGATAGCTTTTGGAGTATTCTAACAGTTTATATTATTTTAACACAAATTTATAATTTTGGGACAGTTAGATACCAATTGGCGTATTCTAACTGTGTATTTTTTGGTCTAATTTAGTGGTATTCATTTATCTGATTAGTTGTTGTAGAATCTTTGAGCAGTTAGATAGCTTTTGGAGTATTCTAACAGTTTATTTTTTTTTAACACAAATTTACTTAAAGGTTTAAATACAGTTTATTTATCAAATTTTGGTTTTAAGAACATCAAATAAGCGTTTGTAAGATTTGCTGGTAATCTCTGCTTCAGAGTAATGGTACTATCATTACATTCAAACCATCCACATTTCTTTTTTATATATGCAGTGTAGTGCCCTGAATTGGTTGTGGCTCCTGCGTGGTAGATTATACCTATTGTTGTGAAGGTTTTCTTACCAAGTGATATTTGACTATGTGTGAATCCAGTCAGCTTGCAGTTGTTTTTGGTATCATCTGCATTGTAACGTAGAAGCATTAGTATTACGTATTTACTATGTGTTTGTATTACTAATGTGGAGCGATTATCTGAATTGCAGGTAGAGCATAATCTACCATGGTTTGCATTTTGTACAAGTTGCTGAAATGGAATGGATTCACAATTTGGTATTGATATATATATGAAGCGTTCATTGGGAATTTCTTCTTGTGTCACATTGTTGCACAGAGTGCATGTATGTTTCCACATGTATGAAATCTGGAAGATTTCATTTATAGGTATGTTTTTGTTTTCCAGTACTAATAGTAAGTACATTAGAAATTCCTGTGGATCTTCCTGTGAGTTTATAGTGAATTTCACCATTCCAGCACAGTAGTCCAATTGTCGTCTTATTCCAAAAACACTATATGTGTTGTCAGGATTGTTTGCTGCATTTCTGTGAAGTACTAACATTTGCAAACACAAAAGGTCTGTACTGTGTAAGTAAATGTTGTCAACAATTGGTGGTAATTGAAATAGAATATTCATTGCTACATTTGCTTAGCAACTTAGACCAACTATATTTGAGAATTTAAATGGTCCAGGTAGTTCTGTATCTAACTGCTTTTTTTGGAGTTTGTCTTCCATCTTTAAAGAAGTACCTGGTTTACTTTCTCTAATTGATTCTTTTTTGTTTGTGGTACTTGATGAAGTATTAGTTTCTTTTACTCTCTTTGGAGGATTTGCAGTGACGTCCTGTTGCATTTCTATTTGATTTAGTTTTCTTTTACAACGTTTTAGTTTTTGTGGAACAGAATATGTGTTTAGATGGGGAGTGTATAGTGAGCGAAGTCTATTATATTCTAAAATGCAAGGAATATCAGCGTTTACTTTACTTGCATCCAAGTTGATTAGAAATAGACCGTCAAGTGTACATAAGCGTGATAGTGCTACGTAGCTCATGCCTTCTTTAAAGACTGTGTTACCAATATCTATCATTGCTTTGTCTAGGGTAAGACCTTGTGATTTATGAATTGTGACTGCCTATGCAAGAGTTAGAGAAAATTGTTCTCTGCGTACATACATATCTTTGAAGAGAAGGAATCTAGCTGTTGAGCGTCCTATCCGTTTTACTTCTGAAAGTTTGTCAAAGAGTATATTGACAAACTGAATTTTGTTGTCACGTGGGTATGTTTGAAAGCCAACAACTGTACCCGGTGCTCCATTAACTAGTCCTTGGTCCACGTCAAGGTTACATTTAAGCATTACTCTGCAATTTAAGGATAATTTTAACATCTTTTCTAAGCCTGCTGTGTTTGAGATTGATTTTTCTAAATTATTTAGTCTTGTTGTGGCTTGGTCACACATGGGTAGTGTCATACCATGTACATCTAGTTTGTCTGTGGCGCTAATTTCCATTATTGGTTGCATTTCTTTACTTAACATTATTTCATTGAATTTGAGACAGCTTGCAAGAGTTGGCATTAAGGCCATACAATTGACATTTTTGTGGGCTAATTGTTCCATAACATCTGTAGCACATGCATTATCGCCATAAAGTGCATTAATGTGCCGGGTTTTCAATGTTGCTTCTGCTTCTTTAGAAAGTATACCAACTCTCAAACTTTTTAAAATGTTGGCATAAGTTAGATCTGCAGATTGGCGCATGTTTTCTGTTAATTCTCTGTATTGGAAATGTTGCCAAAGGTGACATTTCCAATGCTGCCAACAGTTTTACGGCAGAGTTCATGCCCTAATGTTTTAAAAATAGGTTCACCTTTTACTGGTGTTAATTGAAGCAGATCTCCAAAAACAATAATGTGTTTTCCTGCAAAGAGCTCTTCATAGTCTGTTTTGAGTACTTCTTGTAATCTGAGGTGAATCAAAGCTAACATCAGGTTGGAGACCATGCTCACTTCATCTATTAGTAGCATTTTCATTTGTTTCAATACTCTGCGTAATTCCATTGCAGCTTCTGCAGAAAGTTTGTAATAGTCTAATTTGTTCTGGTGTGCTACTGGTAATAGTAGTAATCGATGTAATGTAACACCAACTATGTTGTAGGCAGCTAAACCTGTGGGGGCAGTGACAACAGCTGACAGTTTGTTGTTTGTCAATTGTTGAAGGAACTTACTAATGATTTTGATTAGGAATGTTTTGCGAGAACCAGCTTCACCACTGACGTACAGTAGTATAGGTTTATAATTATGGCAGGAACATTCTTTATTTTCATGTTTTACACCATGTGCAATTTGTTTTGTTACTTCTTGAAAATGCTACTTTGCTCATTGTTTAGTTTTGATTGTAGTATAGTTAAGTCTTCCTTATCTTCATACTGACACATGGTGTTTTCTACTTCTATCATAGCTAATTCTGCATCATTTGTTATTAGTGGTTCTCCCAGTGGTTC
This sequence comes from Ambystoma mexicanum, assembly GCF_040938575.1. NCBI lineage: Eukaryota > Metazoa > Chordata > Amphibia > Caudata > Ambystomatidae > Ambystoma > Ambystoma mexicanum. Next base: position 55,799,726 of record NC_090929.1, on the reverse strand, counting down.
TTGGCTTCCTGTTACAGAAGCTTGACTACTGTCAGGAGTATCCTTATCTAGTTGGGCTTGGAGTTCTTCTTCATGTTGCTGTTCATTGTGCAACATTGTTTTGTACTGTGTAAAGTTTACAGCAGTTATAGTGCTTTCATTTGCTTTGAAAGCATCCTCATATGAGTCATAGTTATCTAGCAAGTGTTCTTCTTTTCTCCATGGTTTGAAGAGTTGTAGCAGGGACATGTAATAATATTCTTTATGTTGAGGAGTCTTCAATGACAATTTGATATGATTAATTAAATTTGGTTTAGTGAGTTTAACTAAGCTGCCTTCACAGTCTGTCACTCTATATTTACCTTTTTTTTCATCAGGTTTCATATTAATTTTGTATGTGTAGTTTTGGGCTATTTGGTATAGACACATGTTTTCCAAAGTATTACTTCTGTTTGGGTAGTATGTGTCCAATAAATTGTTTTTTAAAATGTCTTGGCTGTTGGGATCATGTTTGGCTATTGTTTCTATATCTTCATATGATTTTAGAATTCTTTTTCTAGATTTAGCTGGACCAAGACTTAGCCATACTATATTTTTAGATTTACCATACAATGAAGTACCAGTTAAACAATCAGCTGCTTCATAAGATCCACATTCTCTATGGGTGAGCATTTTTATGCCCAAGCTGTATAATTTCTGAGATACTGTTTTATCTGATGACAGATCATTCCAGAGGTCTTGGAGCTCTGTCTTTTCTGCTTTAGTTAAGTATGCTGTGACATATCGTGCAACTGCAGTAGAATTGTCTGCAATGTACTGCACATCTATGTTTGCATTCCATAAGTGGGCAATGATTGCATTATAATCATTGATATATTTTTCTTCTTCTTTTCTTTTTATGTAATATGTATTTTTAGGTGACTTACCTTTAACAATATGTCTAACTGAAGACATGAGGTTGTTTACTTGACCTGTATTTGTAACTGGTCTAGGGAAACCAAATCGGCATTTGGTGTAGTATTTGCCTTTGTTTTTGTATTTGCGACGACAATATTTTCCACATTTGTGTCTTTGAAATTGTAAAATTTGTGCATGAAGATCACTATTTGTGGCTTCTGATGGAATTTCACAAGTGACATATTTTTCAATAAACTGTAAAACAGTGGCATCACTGTCTTGACCAAATTTAGGAGCATCTTTAATCCATAAAAGCATGTGGATATGTGGTGCTCATCTGGCTTGGTATTCTTTTCTCCAAAAGAAGTGTTGCACTTCTCCAAGGGGAGGGCACAGTTTTATTACAAATAAAATGTAGCATAGCAATGAAGCGATGGTGAAAATATCTTGAAACATTAACAGGATCCAAAGAACAAAGTTCTCCAGGTGTTAGAATATCTATGTTTGTTTTGTTTTTATTTGATATGCGTAGGAAATCATGTAAATCTTCCCATGCATATTCTGCACAACTTAATGTAACAAACCAAGTGGGTGGGCCAAAGTTTCTGATCATACAACGTACATCTACATGACGTCGAAACCAGTACTCTTTAGTACCACGCATATTTGCTAATAGATTTGTAATATTTGATTGTAAAACCTCATCTTTTTGTTGCACTTTCTCTAAATAATTGTGTAGCTGTCATATTTTGAAAGTGTGATCCTGATTTTAATATGTGTGCAACTCCGTAACATAAAGTTGCTAGTTCACTTTTAAAGAGTAGGTGGAATATGTATTCCACATTTTGTCTAAATCTGGGATCTTCAGAATACATCCGTAATGAGCGGCATTCTGAAGCTGATATTTGAATAGGTCTATCATCATACCTTTCTCCTTTGCCAGTAGGAAAGAGTAGAGGAAAAGCATGTGCTTCTATACTTTTTTCCCATATACTGATTGGCGATCCTTTTGTTTGACGCATTTGGTAAGTTTCCAGTACATCTTGTACGGTGTCATTACAGTGCAAAGGATGAATTGTAAATGGTCTAAAGTATTTGATATTGTAGCAGGATCTAGTAGCTCAAATTGACCAGCTTCTTGTGTTTCTTGAATTATTTCAGGTGTATCTTTCAAGTTTTCTTCAATATTAATTTCTTTGTAATATTCATTTTTCTCTTTAAGATATTGGAAGGCTTGTCTAACTTTATATAAATCTACCAGCTGTTGCCATATTTTTTTGTCTTTTGTAGGTACTCCATTTACTAATATAATTAAAGATTGCTGCATTGGACGTTGCACTCCTAGAGTATGCACATTTTCTTTTAGATTTAATAGTAAATATACTACTTTTCCACTAATGCCTTTTACCAATTCAGAGGGAGGTAATTTTGCTGTTTTTGGTTGAAGGCGTATTATTGCTTGAAATGGGTGTACTGTTTGAATTATGATGCTCTCATATAAATTAAGTTGTTGTAGAGGTTTTGGTACTGGGTATAATTCCAAATTATTTGTGATAGAATGTGAAGGAGTTTGGTTGTTGTCAAGTTTTGTAGTGCAATAACTGCAAAGTATTAAGGGCTCAGTTATTTCATATTTGTTTTCTGCTACAAGGTAGAGAGCTAATTCAAACCATTTAGAATCTTCATTGTCTTCTATTTTGTATGATAGGTCCACAGTTTTTGTGTTACTTTTATAAAAAATTCTAGGGCAACATACACATACATGGTTTGGTACTTCAGCTGATGTACTTTTAAATTTTAGTATTTCTTTTTTGTATGTGTTTAGCAAAAGGTTACCATGTGTAGAATTGTTGCTTAATTGGTTTAAAGCTATTTCATTCTGTAAATGGCTTTCACTTCCAAAATATTTTTTCTGGATATAGTGAATTTCTTCAAGTAGGTCTTTTGCTGTACCATGTAGAAGGATGTTATTTAACTTTGCTAGTGCTAAAGCAGGACTTTTAGCATAGTAGTTTATAGACTAGATTTCTTATAGTTGAATGATGTGTTGATATCCTTTTGATATCATGGAAAGTGGTTTTACAAGTAGGTCCTGTAATGCAGGCCAATGAATGTCCTTGTAGTCCTGTGTACCTGCGCACTGGACAGGTATCTATATTTTGCAGTAATTTCATTTTTATTTGTCTTTGCTTTTTACATATTTATTGAGGAATTGGCGTAAAGATTTGAAACATTGTTTGGGAATGTTACACATTGACGTGCATGGCCATTTGTACACTAGACGTTCTGATTCAGTTGAATGGAGGGGTAATTCTAAGTTTTCAGGGCATATTTTTGTAAGGAGTACTTCTTGTTCCATTATGGCATTATTCACTTTTTCATAACCTCGACCACTGCTATTTATGGCAATTGTATTTGCTTGCTTTTGTTTGTACGCTTCTTCATTAAAATATGGTTCTGTGCTCGTAGTGTGATTCCATTCACCTCCGCAGATACTTAAGAAGTTCTTTCTGTTGACATTTCGCTTATTGAGAAGTCTTTTTTGTAATTTAGTTATTAGTTTTGTTAGTGGTTTCATTTTGTTTAACAGTAAAATAAATACATTTCTTTTGAGAAGAATTGCACTGTCCATCAATGCTTCTAAGATTAATTTCCTACGATTGGTTTTAAGCTTTGAACCTCATTTCTCTCCTGTTTTTATAAGATTTTGAAGGAATTTGTGACAGTATATTTTGGCTAAAATACTTTTCTTGGTATGCTTACTTTGCACTATATTAAAATGTGAAGAAGTAGTTTTATCTGTACTGATAGCTGGTTTTCTGTTAATTGTTTTTTGGTTTGTTTTAAATTTTGATAGAGGAAGCGAAGTTGTTGTACTTGAAACTTCTTGTGTTTCACTAAATGATTGTATTAGCTGTTTTGTTTCAACTTTTTTTTACAAATTCTGCTAGAGATGGATGCTTATGTTGGACACCTTTATTTTCATTTGCTCTACTTTTGCGTTGCTTTCTACGGACTTGACTTTTGGTAGGCATTCTTTAGGGTCTGTTGAAAAAAATAAAGAAGATATGGGTTGGGTTGTTCTGGAATGTATGTGTGCTGTGTGCATGAGTGTTTGAGTAAGATGATAAAGATGTATGTAATGGTGTGTGATTGTGCATTGGGAACTAAAGCTAGTAGAGATAGGTATTCTTGAATGTATGTGTTACTAAACTGGGGTTCAGATGACAAAAAAAGTAAGCTAGTGGTGTGGAAAAGTACAAATAGTAAATCTAATGTATACAATTAAAACAGTTGTTTGTTCTATAATATGAAAATTGTAGTGGTTCAGTTGGGTAATTTGTGTGTCCAAAAATAGAAATGTGTGGGCCATTCTGGCTGTAAATCGCTGTTTAAGACATGGAAATTTTTGGACAAAATGGTACAAAATCTCTATTTTTAGAAACCAAAATAGCTCGTATTAATGTTATAGTATATTTGATTAATAATACAAATATTATGGTGATATTTTACGTACTTTTTAAAAAAAATTAACAGGTAACTTCTTAGTTTTTCTTTCTTCTTCGAATTTGGCTGCTTCTTTTTCAGGAAACTGGTCTTCACTGCAATTGTAAAAGCTTCAAATTAGTAACTTTGTTTGTATATAGCACTGTTTTTAATTTAGATATTGATTTTTTTAATTGAAATCCTCAGTGCCTTCTGTAAAACCATTAAACTAATTTATTTACATAAAATACATTGCATCAGTTCAGTACATATGATATGTTCTTAATGAACAAATTGTATTGAATGACTAACTGTAGCAAAAAAAAAATATCTTTACTATGTCTTGTGAAATTTATAATATATTAGTGAATACCACTATTTCCGTAAGTAAACTGTTCTAGGTAATAGCGCCTCAATGTCATGTCTAATTTAAAGTAATTAAGTAAATAAATAAATAAAAACAAAAAATATGAAATTGTATAAGTATTTTTATAAAGGTTTAAACATAGATTGTGTTTGCATGCAATTTTGTTTGAATATATGTAGTCTATATATTTCATTTAAAAATGTTAGTTTAACATGATTTGAGTGTGTGTGTATAAAGAAAGTAAATAGTATAAAGGTTTATAAGTGATAGTTGATTTTAGGAAATTGAAAAAAGTACAGTAAATTCATTTTACAGATTTTACAAGGTAAAAGTCTGTTTGAAAATGTGTTCATCTACTATACAGAAAATATGCATACCTGAAGTTTGTGTTCATGCATATGGATATGCATGGAGCTGCAAGTAGAAATCTTGAAGACTTGTACAGTATTTCTGGTAGATGCTGCTTGCCAATGATATGACACTTGTACTCAGAGAGATTCAGAGTACATTTGCAGTGCTGATCTATGATGATGCAGTTAGATGTAGAGGTCTTGAATGTGATTGGTGCATGGTCATGTGATTTTTGAGGTACATCCAATGAGGGAATGGCAGAGAGAGTGTAGTGGAAATGGTAGAAGGGCTGTTCATGTTACGATATGTCCGCGGACATGGCGGTAGTTCACGGACATCGGGAGTTACATCCAGGGATTTTTGGGTTCAGAAGTCATGCAAATGAGAATAAGCACTGAAAGGGATTGGTCAGGAAAGTTTGGTGGGTGTGTTGTGCCAGGAGAGATTTTCTCAGATACTCTTTTTGCTGAGAGAACAAAAGATAGCTATGGCTGTGTGTTTCAGAAAACAGGTTGTTTGGATTTTAGGAGATTCGTGGATACATTGGTTGAAGGTGCATGCAGAAAGCTGTGGAGTAGCTGTAGATCTTGGATTCCCACATGTGGAAGTACACTGGCATGGAGTACGTGGAATGAAGTGGTTGGACTTGCTACCTCTCTGTGCTACTTTGGAGACAGAGCAACAGCCAGACATAATTGTAATTCATTGTGGAGGGAACAGTTTAGGACATGTGACTGGAATTTTTTTGCAATTTGCTATGAAAGAAGGACTTAGGAAGGTTATCGACATGTTTCCTAATTCTCAAGTGATATTTTCACGGATTGCGCAGAGACAAATGTGGCTTTGTTCTTCTTCATTTGGTCCACAAATGGAAAAAGCAAGGCGCAATGTTAATAAGGCTGTTTGTGCCTTTCTAAGAGATTTTGGCATGTCTTCTTTTCACAATGAAAATATTATGTTTTGTAGTACATATATTTTTCGCAGAGATGGAGTCCATCTTACTTATGCTAGCAATCAGATTTTTCTGAGAAATGTACAAAATGCATTGCAACCTTTTTTGGAATTACAACAACGATTTTGAAGTAGATGTTAAGCATTTACAATTTTTGACTTACAAACACCACCCAAAGGCTCTTTTCAGAGCCACCACTTCTTTCCAGAGAAAATTACAATGTTTGTGATGGAGTAGCAACCCAATTTTTTTAATGTTCGCGAACTGTCCGCGGACTTCTAAAAAATACAAAGAGCCCTGCTTCATTTATTTTCACTTCTATTTTTTAACTGGGAAAGGCGGCTCTGAAAAGAGCCTTATTTTTTTTTGATTTTTGTAATTTTGTATTTTTTTGGTTTTTCAGACACGACACACTAGGAGAGGAGGGTAAAGGAGGGTAAAGGGGGGGACACCAACCACAGGGATAAGAAAGGGCGAGCTGAGAGAGGAAGATGTAGAGTGGGTTTTATTTGGGTAGTGAGCAGGTCTTCTCGTGCTCTGAGACGATAGTCTCAAAAGCACTCCGAAGTCGCTCCCCCCTACAGAGTACTGTGTCACAGTACATACATACAACTGTGACCCTCGAAAGGTAAGGGTCATCAGAATTCTGTATGGCCTGTGAGGCAGCTTGAGGAAGACGCTGTCCCACAGAGGTGGTCCTTGTGGTGACAGGATCATAAACAGAGGATGAAGTAGAGGAAATCAACCTGCTACGTTCTTCGCAAGGTACAACCCTGCGAATAGCCCCAGAGTGAAATGACCTCAGGTGTCGCTTCATAGTAGTGGTCCCAAAGCTGTACTTACCGTGCTTCCCGCGACTGAGTATCATTTTGCACTCATTGCACGGTTCGCACGAGCCTTAGGAACATTACCATGAATGGTAAATAACTGCCACACCCAAGACTCACGCCTAGTGCGGGTAGTAGGGTTTTCCTCTACCTCATTCTCATCATCCTCTTCTTCCTCCTCCGCATCCTCACTCCTGTTCCCCTCTTCAGGCCCTTGGGGAGGTGGTGGTGGTGGAGGGGGTGGGGGTGGTGCTGAAGCAGGTGCAGCACCAAGTGGCAGTTCAGCAGCCAAGGATGCCATCTCGATGATGGTGTAGTCTGCACGTTGGCAGCAAAAATCACTGTGTTCTGAAGAATAGCCAGAAACACAATGGGAATAAACTCTTGTGCGTGGTCTTTTATAGGGGTGCTTGTGCGCGGTTCGCAGACATGCGCACTGTCCGCGGACAGATCGAACACAAAAAAAGGATCGGAAAGTTTCAAAAGGTATAAAGAAACTCAAGATTGCTATGTGGGACTTGTGCCATGGTGAGATTTTATTGAAAAATATTATGGATTAACTGAAAATGTACTTTTAAATTGTTCGGGGACACGAACAGTGTCCGCATTTCAGGACACACGATGAGCGTGGGCGCGGTCATATGATCCGTTCGCGAACTAGTCCGCGAAGGAAGCACCTGTCCGCAGGACACCAAGTGCACGGAGATTGGTTAGCGCATGCGCATTGATGTCCTACGGACACTGTTCGGGTTCTGAAGTAATTAAAAGTGCGTCACACATGAAACGAACATTTCAGGACACCGCGTGTGTTCTTAGAACAGTTTAAACTTGGTAGCGAACAGTAAGGACAGATATAGTGTTCTTCAGGACACGTGTAATTTAGTTTATGTACGAACATTTCAGGACACCAATTGTGTTCTTAGAACAGTTTCAATTGGGTAGCGAACACTACGAACAGGTATAGTGTTCTTCAGGACACCTCCATTTTCGTTTACGTACGAACATTTTAGGACACCAATAGCGTTCTTAGAACAGTTTGAACTTGCTAGCGAACAGTACCGGACAGGTATAGTGTTCTTTACGACACTTTAATTTTTGTTTGTTTACGAACAATTCAGGACACCTCGTGTGTTCTTAGTACAGTTTCATGTTGCTAGCGAACACTACGAACAGTTGTACTGTTGTTCAGGACACATCATTTTCGTTTATTTACAAACATTTCAGGACACCAATTGTGTTCTTAGGACAGTTTTAAGTTGATAGCGAACATTACGGACAGATATAGTGTTCTTTAGAACACTTTAATTTTTGTTTCTTTACGTACATTTCAGGACACCACGAGTGTTCTTAGAACAGTTTCAACTTGCTAGCGAACAGTACGAACAGGTGTGGTGTTCTTCAGGACACCTCCATTTTTGTTTATGTATGAACATTTCAGAACACTTGCACTGTCCGCGGACACTTTTATTGTTTTTTTTTAAAAAAACAGAAACTATTCACAATACAATATAAAAATTAAACTTTATTTAATATATATTAATAATTTATGACAGCGAAGGTGAGGCAGAAACAGAAACAAAAACAGGAGAATTTGGGGTTTCAACATGATTGGTATTAGGTGAAGAAGGGATGGAAATCTCATCAAAACGTTTTGGATTATGGAGAGGGTTTGGGGATAATTGACTGGGATATGGTGAGGAGGGACAAGTACATGTGGGGCAATGGTACGAGGTTTTTGGTTTGAAATGATTTTCTACAAAAGTTTTTAAATTATTAAAATTAGCCAACAATACATCCATTTTTTCTTCTATATTGTGAAGACTGTTATCCATAACAGGGTTTTCTGAAGTTTTTTCTATTTTGGTATGCTCTGTACAAAAAAATAATATATATGTTAAATGTATATAAAAAAAATAATAAATAAATGGTTTATATTATAAAGTGTTTACCATTAGTTTCACTATCTTGTGACATTTCTTCATATGGGAAATTGTCCTCTAGCCATTCCAGAGTACTAGACATTTCTGTGAGAAAAAAAAAAAAGATAATATATTTTTTAATCTAATACAGAAAGTTCATAAATATATGAGTAAAATGAAGTACACTTATTATTTCTGGTAAGATAAGTCCTATGTATTCAGTGGGTCTGGTCTTGTTCTCAGTTCTGTTGTGTCTGTGAGGTAATTATGTTGGAAGCCAATTTATCTTCTTGTGGTATATTCCATTTCAGAACATATTGTATTTAAATGAATGGTTAGTGTGTTACATATATGGGTTACACTTCTTATGTATTACTATATATAATGTGTTTGTGTGCTACTTTTTGAATTTGTTAAATGTTCCTATATTATGATATAACAATCAAACATACCCCACCACCCCCCTCCCCACAGTTTTTAGGTAGTGGTACTGTTCTCCGAACATGTCCGCGAACATTAAATAAGTTCGTGGACATCAAGTTCATAAGAAGAGATCTAGTCAGTTCCATATGACATGTATATAAAGTCAAAGTCATTATTGTTAAGTTGTGCTACTAAAAAACTATGAAATTCAGTGAAAAAACTTTGTTAAAGGGACGTTATGGTTAGGTTGCGCTACTAAAAACCTATGAAATTCAGTGAAAAAAACATTGTTAAAGGGACGTTATGGTTAAGTTGCGCTACTAAAAACCTATGAAATTCAGTGAAAAAACTTTGTTAAAGGGACGTTATGGTTCCAAGTAAAACCGAAAAACCCTTGAAATTCGCCAGTTATGGTAAGCTAAGCAACCATAACTCGCGCCACCACCGTGCACTGCTAAGACTAACACCCAGGACATCAAAGATGACATCACAAATGTCATTGATGACATCACTGATGACATCACATGTGTATGTACTTCTCATGAAATATGTGTAGAAGGGATTCTTATTATGTTGCGAAAAAAGTGTCAAGAATCATTGCAAGAAATATACCCTAATAAGTGCATTGAACGATGCATTGATATAAATAGCATCCTATTATGGGGTTCTATCTAGTATACTAAGCTACTCATACAGAAACATAACATTGTGTGCAGCGTAATAGATGAAGGTATGATATTCGTAATGTTAATATGTTGAATAATGAAATGATAATTGTTTTCTTAATAGATTTTTGTGTACTGTGAAATATGTAATAAGTAGCTAATAAAACCCGTGTATTACATAATTGCATTACTATATACAAAACACAAAGACACAAGAACACATACCAATATGGGTATATACAGGGAAAGTGAAGTTAGCAAAAAAGCACAAGTAGTAGCAGAAACAATTCATAACTTAACTGATTAGTTTCACGCAAATAAATGATTGCTCTGTTTCAAAGCTGCTATTTACCCTATGTATATGTATCACTTGATGTGATTGGACCCTAAGGAAAGTAGTGTGAGTACAATGTATACAAATATGAGCAAATACAGGGAAGGTAGAGTTATAAAAATAAAACTATGAGAAAGTGCTGATAACTCTAATGATTATCTTTATGCACAAAAAGGATTGCTGTCTTTCAAGCTTGTGTTTTCCCATATGTATATGTTTCATATGATGTGACTGTACTCTAAGGGAATTACTGTAAGAACCTACTAGAAGGATATGTCTACAAATAAAATAAAATTCTTATTTTCTGACTGTTACTGAAGAAAACCATGTGGCCTAGATATGTCAGCAAAAGAAAACATAGTGAGCCAGGCATGTGATGTCATCAGTGATGTCATCAATGACATTTGTGATGTCATCTTTGATGTCCTGGGTGTTAGTCTTAGCAGTGCACGGTGGTGGCGTGAGTTATGGTTGCTTAGCTTACCATAACTGCCGAATTTCAAGGGTTTTTCGGTTTTACTTGGAACCATAACGTCCCTTTAACAAAGTTTTTTCACTGAATATATATATATATATATATATATATATATATATATATATATATATATATATTAGCATAGATTATGGGTGCTGCTTCATGAAAGTGATTTTAAATGGCTGTTACCTTTTATAGCTTGTGATTGCAGCTTCATGACAGTGATTTACATTGGCCATACTTACTGGCATAGATTGCATATGCAGCTTCATGAAAGAGATTTACAGTAACCGTAATAGCAAAGATTGTGGCTACAGCTTCATGAAAGTGATTTGCAGATACCATATTGGCATCAATTGTGGTTGCAGCTTTATGAATGTGATTCACAGTTACCGTGCTGGCATAGATTGTGGCTGCAAATTCATGAAAGTGATTTACAGTAACCGTACAGAGATAGATTGAGGGTGCAACATCAAAGGGATTTACAGTGTCAGTGCTGGCATATATTATGTGCATCACTACATGAAAGTGACTTACAATTCTAATAATGCAGGCATATGTTTGGGCACAGGTAGTATGAAAATATTGTAAAATGTTCCTGTCTGCTGTTGGTGACACAGCATATACAGGATCTACCCTAGAGAACCAACTGTAAAGTGGTGTGTTTAATCAATTTTTATCAAACAGTGTGCTGTGCAATGCACCTTTCCAACACAATAAAATGTTTTCTTACCTCCTACGTTACTTAGCACTCACACACCACTACCAACCACTCGCACCAAATTGTGGTAGATGTTAATGCCGCTCCACTAAATATATTCACTGGCTGCCACTTAACTTGAATTGTTTAACGCTAATACCCCCAAGATCAAACCCGCAAGCACCAAATGCAGCCCCCACCACTAGCATGCACAAAGTAATGTTACTACCTGCACCAGCGGTGACTGGTATGTTTCGACATAAGGTGACAGGCGCTGCCCCCTTGTGTCTACGCTGGGTGAAATATGTAATGTTTGATTAAAGCACTTACATCTTTCAGCTATTGCGGGATACACCTGTGGCAACCTGATCATTATGCACATTGCGCATGCATGTTTACCCAGGTGGACCCGGAGTCTGGTGCGGTCTGTGCTTTTTCGGGGGGCGTGGTGGTGCCCCCTTAGCAGGAATACGCAGAGGGGGGTTCCCAGATTTTGTGTTATTCCATTGCTCCTGGATCTGTGATGAAATTCAAACTACTTCTCGAGAACTATGGATGATTGCCACTCCTGGCCACTCGGGCCGGGCGTCCCATAGAAACCTTTCAGGCAGCACGCATGAGCTTCCTGCTGCTTACTGTTGGGTGTACTGGGTCAGGGAAGTCAGAAAAGGTAACACTTGGCCACCTTTCTGGGGGAAGGCCACGCGGTCTAGCACTCTCTTGCGCACTCTTCATGCAAAACACGGAGTAGCTGTTGGCACCAGCTTGATTATGCAGGGTAGTCACACTTTCTTTTCCAGGATTAGTTGGCGTGCATTCGCCCACTGCGTTCCTGCCGACTGCACCCATCTAATGTGTGACACCTTCAGCCAGCCCTGGCTTTTAACTTTGCATGCTGGTTCTTGTAGTCTATGCTGCTGGTCTATGCAGGGAGAGAAGTCCATCAGATCTTCAAGACACTCCATGTGAGAGATGATTCCTAGGCAACCCTGCAAGCAAATTTTCGACCATTGGTCAATGGAGACTGCAAACAGTTTTGTGTACGACAGGTGCACCAAGACCCAATGGAGTTCCTCGATGCCTACCACACTCGCGTGAGGTGCCTTGCTATGTCATGCCGACTGCCTGTTGAGATGGATGAAATCAGGGCACAGATTATCCAGCACTGCATGTCCGTGACCCTGCAATGCCTGATCCTGAAGGAGCCCGATATACTCAGCCAGAATTCTGGTTCTCAGACGCACCCATGAACTGTCGTCCTCGAGAGCAGCCCAGATGTAAGATGTGTCAAAGGGTGCATGCCCTGTGATGGTACAAGCGGTGTCCACCAGTGGTCAGTCAGCTCAAGAGCCAGGCCCGGCAGACAGAACTTCCAGAATCAAGCCCTGTAGGCGGAAAGCTCACCAAAGCCATGCGATTCATGCAGAGGGGCGATGCCCCATGCCCAGGCGTGCCCAGTGTTCTGGTACATGTGCGGGTGGTGTGGCAAAACTAACCATTTTGCCAGGATGTGCAGAACCCCATGGCCAACTGGTCAATCAATAAGGCCCACGCCAACCCACCCATGGATGTAGAAGGTCGCAGCGGTTGGAGAGGAGCGCATGTCCATCCTGTCAAGTGAAGAAGGAATGGCCGACATTGAGGATCTTTTCTTTATCTATGTTGTCTGCCTGGGCGGCCCCGGGCACGAGGAGGGGACCAAGATGCTCTGTGTTCATTGCCAGTACGGGCATATCCATCCTGATCGACACTGACACTGGGAGGTCGCTCAATGTCATTCTGGCAGTCCAGTTCTGATGCCTAAACCTTACGCTCAAGTTGCTCACACCCTAGATCACGATCTTCACATATGGGGAGGGTGACACTTCTGCCCCTCGATGGCGCATTTTGAGCAAAGTCCAGCATGACCTCACCGAAGTGGAGGCCACAATCTACACGATGCTGGAGGCTGAAGACACGTTGCTGAGCTGCTCCATTGCCGATCATCTGGGGCTGGTTCAATTCGTCTTCAATGTGTACCAAGCGGACATTGACAGCCTGCTGCTACAGGTTGATCACCTTTTTGAGGGAGTAGGATACCTATGCGGGCAGGAGTGCGGCTGCAAATAGACCCTTCCGTGCTGCCCATCGCACTGCACCAACAGCGCATTCTGTTTCACCTGTGGCAGAATGTCGAGGATGAGCATTTCAAGTTGGAGCAGGCTGACACCATTGAAAAAGAGGCAGGCCCCACCCCGTGGGTTTCCCCTATTGTCATTGTCAACAAGCCCAAATGTCCCGAAGAGGTCAGACTCTGCATGGATATGAGGCTCCCCAACAAAGACATTTGTAGGGAACACACGCCCACACAGGACGATATGTTGGTTGATTTGCAAGGAGCTTAAGTGTTCTTGACACTAGACCTCAAGACTGGCTACCACCAGGTCCCATTTCATGAAGATTCGAGGCCCATCACCACCTTCTCTTCACATGTGGGTCTGTTTCAATACCTGAGGCTCCGTTTTGGTGTGTCGTCAGCTGCCGAAAAGTTCCAACACATGATCAGGGGTGTGCAAGTAGGACTGCAAGTGGTCCTGAACGTGAGTGATGACATCCTCATTTTATCAAAGTCGCATCAGGACCACCTACCATGCCTCACAGCAGTGTTTGAAAGGCTCATCCAGCACGGCCTCACCATCAACAGAAGAAAGTGCAAGTTCATGCAATCCAGCAATTATTTTTTTCTGCTTTCTTTTCCATGACGGCGGACTGTCGCCCGACACTCGGAAGGTCCAGAACATTAAGAAAGCATGGGCTCTGAGTCCCCCTCCCAGGTGAGGAGGTTCCTTGGCATTGTCAGTTTTTGCAGAAACTTCCTAATCTGGCCACCATCACTGAGCCGCTGCAAGTGTTAACAAAGAAGGATCAAGATTGGTGGTGGGGACCGCCTGAGTGCAATGCTTTCCTGGACACAAAGAAACCCTTGGCTTTGGACACCACGATGGTATACTTTGACCCCACTCGACCCACAGAGCTTGTGGTGGATGCTTGCCCTGTTGGTCTAGGTGCTCTCCTCCTGCAGGTCGACCAACAAAGTAGCCGAAGGCCAGTGGTGTACACAAGCAAGGCTCTGACTCCCATGGAGAGACGCTACTCCTAAATTGAGCGGAAAGCATTGTTAGTCGTATGGGGCTGTAAGCATGTTCAAGTCTAAGGACAGCCAGTGACCATGTTCACCAATCACAAGCCTCTTGCCCCCATCATGACAGGGTCTGCCCCCGACTGCCCATCCGGCTGGAAAGATGACTGTTGAAACTTCAAGAGTACAGTGAACTCTGAACTTCCGTGCGGGGGCAAACAACCCCGCTATTTACCTTTCCCATCACCCTGCTGGACCGGTGGGATCCATTTGCAGACGACTGGGACATAGTGGTGTTTGTAGCCATGATCACTAGGGCGGCCGTGCCCTGACCGATGTCGCTGGAGGACATCGCAGCTGCGACCATGGACGACACTAGGTTACAGGACCTCATCAAACAAATCTGTGCTGGGCAGTGGAAGGGTTTCATGTCAAGCACCCAGCACGGCACACCAGAGACGCAGGCATTCTTCCAGGGCCTGTGAAACGTGACGAACGAGTTGTCCATGGGACATGAGGGAGTTCTGCTGCGGTCGTCCCTGATTGTGATACTTCTATCACTCCAGGACCGGATCCTGGAATTGGCCCACGTCGGACACCAGGGAGACAGCAAGGTAGAAGCTCTCCTCCGAGTGAAGGTTTAGTTTCACGAACTTGAGCACAAGGTTGACGAGGCCCTCAGCCGGTGCGTGTGGTGCCTGGCATCACGACCATTGGCGAAGGAGCTCCCCATATCATCCCCTGCTCGGGCACCGATACTGTGGAGATTGCTGAGCATGGACTTCGGCACAGTGTTACAGTCCAAGCAAGTCCTGTTGATATTGGATGAGTACTCGATATACCCATTTGGACAGTTCATTGACTCCACAGCTGCAGCGGTCGTGATACCAATCCTGGAAGAGGTGTTTGCAGCGTACGGCATACCGGAGTCTGTAAGGTCCGACAATGGGTCTCCGTCAGTGCCTTAAGTGGCACTACAAAATGACCCGGGGCTCATCAAGGGGGCATGGCCGAACGACAGGGGTCCTGCTGGCCCGCTAGGCCACGCCCCCCCATGAGCCCCAGTTCAATGGGCTACTGGCACCCCTGCCAGGCATGGGGAGAGGGTGCTGATCTCTGCCTTTATTTTCTAAAGGCTTGCCTGGCAGGGGATAGCGCCTCGCCTATTCAGCGTTAAGGGTGGCGCTGGCCCTCGCCAGCTCTGGGGAGGGGTAGCGTCACCATTAAGGCTGAAAGGGCAAGGCCGCTGGAAGCTGAGGCCTTTTTCCTGAAGACTGAAAATCCCGCAAATCCGCGGGAGCTTCAGTATTTAGAAAGCAAGGCCTCTGCTTCCAGCGGCCTCACGTTTTCTCCATAATGGTGGCACCGGCCCACGTGCATCCCTTGATTAAAGGGATGCCTCGCAGGTGCAGTGTCACCATCATGGCTAAAAGGCATTTCTTTCTGAAGCATGAAGGTCTCGCACACGAGCGAAAGATTCAGGCTATAGAAAAAAGCCTTTTCATATAGTGGCCGGGGCTGCCAGGGGAGATTAGTGGGCCCCGGCAGGGCCCCGCCTCAAAACGAGATTTCAGAGACTGTCGGGAGGCCCCAGCCCACTTAAAGCTCTGGTCTCCGTTCCAGAGTGCAGAGGTGGCGAGCTTCTTGAATTTTTATGGGGTAGCTCACAGGCGCATCACCCCATGCTGGCTGCCCTACAATGCAGACATTGAAAGATTCATACATAGGCTTAAGAAGGCGTTCAGCATCGCTGTAGACAAGGAGCAATCACGGGGCCCCGGCACTCACCTCTTTCCTGCTGGCCGACCGACCGATCGATCCCTCACTCCAAGATGGGTTTGTCCTGGCGGATGCGTTCCTGGGATGCAAGATGAGGTCACTGATTCCTGACCACGAGTCAAGGTTACTGGCGATGCCTGACCCAGAGCGAATGAGGAAGGACCAGGAGCAGGCTTATGACAGAGGAACGGACCTGTGGAGGCTAGACGCTCCACCCGATGGAGGTCAGAGATCTGGTGCTCGTCTCCAACTGGCACCCTGCCCACAAGTTGTGCTTACCTACCTCATGAGACGACCCCATGGAGGGTTGCAGAGAAGAGAAGCTTCATGGTTACAGCGTTGAGAGGAAGGGAGTCTGTGACAAGGAACGGCAGCTAGTTTCGTCCTCTCCCCAAAACTCCAGGACGAAGTACAGAGCCGGCCGAGGAGGACCTAACAGCGGCACCAGGGAGGCTGAGGGGAGAGCTGAGGGCCGAAGAACTGGCCATCTCCCCCACCCACCTGTGAGCCGGAAGGACGGCCATCCCGGTACCCTCACCGGTCCGAGAGGAGGCCGCCGGAGCGACTACAAGACCACATTGTGGGGTAAGATTGTCCCCCAAAGTACCACTGACGGTTGCGGATACGTGTTAAGTGCTTTCGTAATGTTGGTTGAAAGGGATGTTGTGAGGTAGCACGCCACCATGCACTGCACTGGTGTCCATGTGCGTTTATTTATGGGGTCGCACACAAGGACCTGGGCCCTCGTGTGACAACCCAGCACATGGTACTGTCCGGCGGCTGTGACTGACTCTGGCCCAGTGTGACCCGCCTTCTGGAACCATGCCTGGCGTATGATTGGCGGCTCCGCAATGCTACAGATATGCCTGACACGTGACGGACATTTCTGCCATCCTATCAAAGGCGCTGGCCTGTCCAGAAATGCCCCCAGATGCCCATGCGGGAGTGCGCCACCTATGGATTGGGGGGTGGGCGTAGGGGAGGGTGCAGCGTGGGTGGCTCTGCTGCACCTGATTGGGGAGGGAGTGGTATACTCGGAGCCGATCAGTAAAATCACAATGGGCGCTATATTTAGACGGGCCTCTCGGCTTTGGCAGACAGTGGGCAATTCGTGCTCCAAGAAAGCGGGGGTGGGGGAGGAGGGCAGCTCCCACTCCATTAGTGCTGTCAGCTTTCTTAGTCCTCGAGCGCTGCAGCGAGTCCTGTGCTGCCAGACACCCTCGCAATATAATATTCTAAGAAAGCTGACAACACGGTGAGCAGGAGGTGCTGGCGCTGCGAGAGAGTGGGCGGCTTCGAAGCACTGGCCCAACACAGTCACGAAAAGATGGGTCCTGGGACATCGAGAGACAACTACTCAACCTCAACCCGCCCCCCTTTGTCAAGCACCCCGGCTCTTCACATCCCCTCTCCAACTCCCCCCTGAATTGGTTGGCTGCTTGTCCTTGCATGGCCCCAGACCTGTTTCCAGGGGCGGGCAAGGGAGTAGTGGGGGCGGCGGCCCGGGTCTCAGAGTGTGGGGAGGGGCGCTGCAGGGGCAGGTGAGTACCGCTTCCCCACATCCATCACAGATAGTGAGGGACTGAAGCCTGCTTTTCCCTGGAGCGCGGCCCCCCCCCACAAGCACTTAGCACCTCTTTATCATCCTAAATGCCCCCACCCTGAGCAGGGCACTGCCAGCCTTAGCCAAGTTGGGGCCATTAGCCCCCCACAGTGCTGGGGGGTGCTGAACTGCCTGACAATAAAAGACTAACCCAAGTTTGTTTGTTTGTTTTTATTATTTATAATGCGCGATGGTACCCAGAGGTATCAGGGCGCAGCATTTACAAGAATTTTCGAGGCTTAGTTGCAGTCATCATAACATATACATAGGACAATAGGTAAACAGGTGTTATGTACAAAGCAGCAGTGAGGTAGACAGGCATTATATACAAGTAGTAAGGGAAGCACACGTGGTTACAGTGTGTGCGGGTAGTGCGGCATTTAGTTGTCCTAATGGGCCTCTGTTTGCAGCCATGAAACTACCTTGGAGCGGAAGTTCTGGTAAGGCAGGTCCATTCTGAGATTTGGAGGCAGGGAGTTCCACAACTTGGAAGCTTTTACCGGGAAGCTGTTTACCCCTATGGTGGCCCGTTTGTAGTTGGGAATGGATAGGCAGTCTTTATATGCAGTTCTTACGGGTCTTAAAGAGGATTGTCTGTGAAATCTGTTGACCAGGTAGGTTGGGGCAGCATTGTTGAGAGCTTTGTGGGTGAGTAATGCCGTTTTTAAGTGAATTTTATCTTTAGTGGAGAGCCAGTTATTCTGTTGGCTGAATCCTGTTATGTGTTCTCTTCTAGAAATGCCCAGAGCTGCTCTAAGAGCGTTGTTCTGGAGGAGTTGTATCTTGCTGGTGGTGGCCTTGGATGATCCCAAGTAGAGGGCGTTGCAGTAGTCAAGACGAGACAATATGAGGGCTCTGGAAAGTGTAAGGCAGCTATTGTCCGAGAGAAATGGTTTGGCTGCGCGTATTAATTTGCATGTGTATGCCGTGGAAGATGCCAAGGAGCTCACTTGTCTTTTGAAGGAGAAATTAGAATCCAGGTGGAATCCCAATGTTTTGACCTCCTGTCCGACTGTGATGTTATTCCCATCAATCATGAAGGAATTGTAGGCCGGGCCCAGTTTCTTTAGGCTGGAGGTGGTGACTAGGATGATGAGCTCTGTTTTATCATCATTCAGGCATAGTCCATGAGTGGCCATCCATGCCTGGATGATGATGTATACCCTATTTAGCAAGGCCAAATCCTTTCCATAATCTCCAGAAAGCGGAAGGAGGATCTGGGTATCATCTGCATAGTTAGTGTAGGTGATACCGAGATGATCCAGATCATCGAAAAAAGGGCTTGAAAAATATGTTATACAGAGTAGGGGAGGCACAGGAGCCCTGTGGGACACCACGGGTGATGGGTATGGGGTCTGCTGCAGCAGTGGGAGAGAAGACCCTCATAGTTCTGCCGTTAAGGAATGATGTTTTCCAGGTGTTAGGAAAGATTTTGTAATTGTAGGTAATTTTCCTTCCATGTGGCAACCCCTAAACTTTTTGCTGTTGTTTTTCACCTTGTTCTTGACTTTGCCAGAGAAGTGCAGCCTTCTGCCGCACTCCTCTGGGCTTTCACTCCATTCTTACGGGGAAACTGACATGCCCTTAAGACAGTCAGTACCGGGGAACGCTGTTTCCCGTAGTTTCTTTTATCATGTTGCATATTTCGTGCAACATGACACAAGAGGGCACTGTAAGCTAAGTTACAGCTCTCTTGGGTCTCTAGCCTTCTACAGGCCCTAGATACTCGTTTAGGATTGTATCTGATTGGTGCAAGTGATTCAGGGACGGGAATGGTGGCAGCGATCGTTTCTTGTGTTTTGAGCTCCTTTTGGCGTTCTAAGCGCGTTTCTCGCGCTTAACCCAAAATGGTGGCCTGGCTCCCAAAATGGCCAGACCACGAGGCTCCTTTGTCCTGTCCGCTGACCGTCTTGTTCCCTTCACCTTCCCCAGGTCAAGCCGACACGGGGCCTTCCTTATTTGGGCATGTACTTTCCCGCAAAACACGGATGCTTTCGCGGGCTTCTACATGTCTTGTGTGTGCCTCCAGGATGTGGGCTGGGATGTCTGGTCCCAATACACATCCTGGGTGCCAGAGAGTCTAGGGTGGTGTGAATGCCTGGGACCACTGTGGTCCGTGATTGGTTCACGAATGGTGTGAGTGTTGATGAGCGGATCTCCCATTGGGTCCCCTCCATTTTGGCGCGAAGGGAACCGTGGATAAGAGGGGGCTGGAAACACCACTACCATGTCGATCTCCTGAGTTCTCACGAACAAAGGAATACAGGAGCCAAGTATCCTGCAACCAAGAGGCTGGACCGAGGAATCGCTGGTGACCCGCTGAAGGACTTCTCCTCTGAACTGCTGTCGACTTGTGAAACCCTTTTCACCTTTGATCGAACCAGAAGGCCTGTACTGGTACTTCGACCCTTGGAATAGCGGGAACAGCTATTCTCGGCATCTTCACCATCTCCTGCCAGTAAGCCTTCGGAAGCGTTTCTGTGCCATCCAGCTGACTGACCAGCTTACACGGGAGTCTTGCTCTGTAACCGCCGCCAGGTTGTGTAGTATTTCGAGTCCTTGTCACTCTCACACGCTTCGCACACTTGGCGTTCCCAGGTCTGAAGTGAGTAGTGTACATTGGGCTCAGATACACACGGCCGCTCCGTTGCCCTGCTGTGGTAACAAACTGTGCAGGTTTCTTCGATTGGGACGTCTTTTTACTCAACACGACGACGAGGCATTCCCTGCTCTTCTGAACCTGCCAGCTGCTGAAACTGACGCGGAGAAGCCTGGGTCTGCTTGCATCGGGGACCGGTGAGTAGTATAGCTAGGATCTGGTCGCCCTCCTGCAGGAACCCATTGATTTTCCCCGCTGTGTCAAACAGCACCCTTTTCCGTACTCGCGCTCTGCTTCTGCCCACTGTGGAGGCTGCGCTTGAGTCGCGGAACTTGTTCTTCTTCTTTTGTGCACTAAACTGAACTGCCTGATTTCCCTCGAAGAGCTTCTCCTTTTGCCCGTTGGCACCAGCGCGTGCAGGTACTTTTGAGCACAAGGCTCCACTCTTCGCAGGGCTCGGACTTCCATCTAGTTAGGTGCCTCTGAAGGCGAACTGGGTCTAAGCATTATTGCGCACTGCCTGTTTTCCCTCCCTTTTAGGTGGACTACACATTTCCATGCATATAACGCTTGAGACTTGTTGTATTTGTATATATATTGTGTTGATATGGTATGTGTTGGTTTACTATTGTTATATTGTGATTTTCTCGCTACGGTCATTGTTTTAAAGGCCTTGAAATAAATGTGTATATATTTTTAATATAACAACTGTTTGGAGTAGTTTGTAAGTGATCTTGCTTTGTGTGCTCATTGCGGGCTTTCAGTCACCCTCACCCCTCTTGAGACCTAGTCTTGACCGCCGCGATCGCTACCTTGATTGGTCTGGCTCGTCCAGAGGTTACCCTGTTCCAAGTAATTAGGTTGGACTTCTGAACTTCTGCGCCACCAGGACAGAGTTCAGAAATCCGTCTTAACAAATTGGTGTACAGCGGTGGGATACGACTGAAGGTATCCAGTGTTGCGCACGAACTAAGGCATTTCAGGTTATTCCAACCAGGACACGTAGTGAATTGTTGTAGTATAACTTTAAAAAGGCCATAGTCCTATCTAACAGTATGGAAACAAATACCTTGTTAACTTTAAATGCTTCCAAATCAGAAACATTGAAAAAGATGTGTGCGGAGAGAGGTGTTTCCTCTCAAGGCACGAAATTGGAAATGATCCAAAGAATCGTGGCGTGGCAAGAAGCGCAGCTTGACGCTATAACTTCTGAGGACAGTGCGGAAGGAGGTGGGGCTGCTCTCACTGGTAGAACCGACAGTTCTGCCGCTGCACTGATCCATCGCGACCACGAGGACAGAGAGGACGAGATGTCTAATGTTTCCTCTGCCAGTGCTGATGGGGAGGCTATGCTTGAATTCAAGAAGCAAGAGCTGTGGTATAGGCAGCAGGAGCTTGAATTCAGCATAGCCAAACTAAAAATCGAACAGGCAGAAAAACAAAAAGACAGGGATCACCAGTTGGAACTGGCCAAGCTTCAGTTTGCAAATGGGTCCAAGGGTCCTGGGCATGGGTCTGGGGCCTCCTCTCATCCACGGTTTCCGAAAGATCTGCTCAGTGTGTATGAGGAAAGGAATGACATTATGGACTGGCTGAATGCGTTTGAGTATGCATGCGAAGTTCAACAAGTTGACAATGCTGATAACATTGCCTGGTTACTCAGCAGACTGCCCCATTCTGGCTGTAGTGCCATTATGGAAATGTCGAAGGCTGAGCGAGCTGATTTCGCAATGTTAAAGCAAACTCTCATTTTAAAGTTTGGGAAGACTCCGGCCCAATATTTGAAACGTTTCAGAGAGTATAAGAAAAAGGAAGGTGGTACTTGGGTATCTTATGTCACTGAGTCCTTGAAAAACTTAACTGGCTGGGTCGAAGGTTATAAGATTTCTACCTTCGAAGGCATGATAAATCTTGTCATGCTGGAACACATTTTTGCATCTTCTTCCCCGGAGCTTAAGCAGCATTTGACCGATTCGAAGGAGATAGATCCTAAGAAGCTGGCCATTGCAGCCGACTTATGGGTGTCACATCGAGTGTCCCATAAGGACAAAACTCATCCTGGTAAGCAGGAGGAAGGGAAAAAGTCCAAAGATAAGGAGGGTGGAGAATCTGATAAATCTTCTTCTCATAAGGGCCACAAAAAGAAAAATAAGGGTAAGACACAAGAGAACTCACAGGGTAGTGGAGGTCAGCCTCCGAAACCGAACTCTGGTTACAATAAGCCTCCCAATATAAACAGACCCAATGGCTCTTGTTTTGCTTGTGGAGCAACTGACCACGTGAAGGGGGATCCCCGGTGTAAGGTTAGACCTTTGGGGGTCCACTCCGCTAATCTGGCCTTCTCCTCCTACGAGGAAGAAGAGATTACAGGAGCATCCTTCTCCTCAGACTCATTTCCCAGCAGGATAGAGGCTGAGGTAGTTTTAGTGTCCCTGGGTTCCTGGGAGCCTAAAGTCGCAGAGGCTTATGCTAGGATTCCGGATAATACCAAGCACTACTTTAAAGACAGTGGCCCTCATTACGACCCAGGCGGTAAGGGGTTTACGCCGGCGTAAACATCGCCGACCCTTACCGCCTGAGTACGAGTTCCCTTAGCGCCATGGCGGATTTAACACCTGCTTTTAGCAGGTGTTAAAATCCATGGCGCTAAGGGACCTTGTTGTTAATTACGCCACCGTAATTTACGGTGGCGTAATTAATGCCTTCCCCACTCCCATTATGCCCTATGGGGCAAAAATGGGAATGGGGAAGGGTAAATGGGGATTGGGGACTTACCGCCCCGCCAAGGTCGGAATGGGGCGGTAAGTCCGCCAACCACCATGGCGGAGTTGGCAACTTAGCGCCATGGACCATGGTGCTAATAGCGCCATGGTCCTCCGCCAAGGTCGTAATGAGGGCCAGTGTGCTGATCAATGGAGTAGATACTCCAGCTCTTAGGGATAGTGGGTGCAGTCGCACTGTAGTGGATTTTACCTTGGTAGACTCAGAGGAAGTTGCCAGAGCTACTCTGATGCCCACTAAGTTGGCTGACGGCCCACTCCGTATGTTCCCAGTAATACCTGTAAATCTTACTTTAAATGGTACAGCAGTCAGGATTCCAGTGAGCATTCAGAGAAACGTCCCGGGAAAGGTCTTATTAGGTAATGATCTCAGAGCTTTAGGGCTCGTAGGAGACACTGCCGAAAGACCCTACACATGGTCTCAAGCACGGGCAGCATTGGCCAAGACCAATACGCTGCCCCAGCCGAAGGGGAAACCCAAGGCGAAAGGAGTCGACAAGTCAAGACGAGGGAAAGAGAATATTCCCCCGAGCTCGCCTACCACTGCGGTGGAGGAAGTTGGTCAATCGCCCGGGCCTGACGAGGAGGTGGCGATGCCTGAAGTATTTGACCCCAACGATCATCCTGAACTAAAAGACTTGTTAGTTGAAGGAGGTCCTGATAGGGACGAATTCAGTAAAGGCCAACGTGAGTGCCCATCTCTGGAAGGCCTAAGGAGACAGGCCTGCTCCCAGCTTGAGGGTGAACCTCCTGGGACGCATAGGATTTATTGGGAAGGTGGACTCCTGTATAGTGAGCCCACAGAGTCTACAGAAGGAGACCATAGGAGGTTGGTGGTTCCCCTTGCTGTTAGGCCCTTCCTCCTGCAGTTGGCGCATGAAGTTCCCCTTGCTGGTCACCTTGGTATGAAGAGGACCAAGCAAAGGTTATCCATGCACTTCTACTGGCCCAAGATGGGGGCGCAAGTAGAAAGTCACTGCAGGAGTTGTGCCTCCTGCCAGTTGTCTGGTAAGGTTGGCGCGACAATCCAAGCTCCGTTGGTACCGCTCCCAGTTGTGGGGGTACCATTTGAAAGGGTAGGGATCGACATCGTTGGTCCCCTTGACCCGCAAACATCCTCGGGCAATAGGTTTATCCTGGTGCTGGTCGACCATGCAACCAGATATCCTGAGGCCATCCCATTGAAAACTGTAACTGCCAAGTCAGTTGCAAAAGCTTTACTTGGCATATTTACTAGGGTTGGCTTCCCTAAAGAAGTTGTGTCGGATCGTGGCAGCAACTTTACGTCGAAGTATATGCAGGCTATGTGGAAAGAATGTGGGGTCACCTACAAGTTCTCTTCTGCATACCACCCCCAGACCAATGGTCTGGTGGAACGTTTCAACAGAACGTTAAAAAGCATGATTGGGGCTCTGGAGGAACCTCAGAGAAGAAAATGGGATCTTCTTTTACCATGCTTACTGTTTGCCTACCGAGAGGTACCACAGGAGGGTGTTGGCTTCAGCCCCTTCGAACTTCTGTTCGGTCATCCCTTACGGGGACCCTTAGCCATCGTCAAAGAGGGATGGGAGATGCCCACTCCCCCTGTTACTACCAACGTAGTTGATTATGTGCTTGGGCTCAGAAAACGGATGGTACTTCTGATGGGCTTGGCTAGTGATAAATTGAAGGCAGGACAAGCGCTGGTGAAACATTGGTACGACCAGAAAGCTTCCCTCATCAACTTTACACCTGGTCAACAAGTCCTGATCATGAATCCCATAAGGCCTCAAGCTTTACAGGACAAATGGTCAGGCCCTTACACAGTGGTGGAGCCCCTGGGTGAGGTTAACTATTTAGTGGACCTTGGAAGGCCTGGACAGGCTCCAAAAGTGTTTCATGTGAATAGGCTGAAGGCTTTCGTCCCAAGAGTCGAAATCGCAGCACTGCTACTGGATTCAGATATTGAGGAAGAGGAGTCTGAACCTCTCCCCGACCTGTTCCAAAGCGGTCCTTCAGATAGCTCCTTTGAGGGTGTCCGAGTGGCCCCTCACCTGACTTCTGATCAGCAGGCTGAGGTGAAAAGTTTGCTTAGGCAGTTTTCCCCCCTGTTTTCACAGTCGCCTGGTTGGACACCTTGGTGCAAACATAACATTGACACAGGAGACAGTGTACCTACCAGAAGTAGGGGATACAGGATGTCAGACAAAGTACGGTCTTATATTAAGACCGAGGTCAACAAGATGTTAGACCTTGGGGTGATTGAACCCTCTAGTAGTCCTTGGTCCAGCCCTGTGGTTTTGGTTCCAAAGGCAGGCACTTCTGAATTGAGGTTCTGCATGGATTACAGGGCTCTGAATGCTGTCACCAAGACAGATGCACACCCTTTGCCTCTAAACAGATGAGCTGGTGGATACTTTGGGTGCCTCCAAGTACCTCAGCACGTTTGACCTCACTGCTGGCTATTGGCAAATAGCTTTAGCAGAACATGCCAAGGAGAAGACAGCATTTTCTACTCCAGACGGCCTTTACCAATTCCGGGTAATGCCGTTCGGGTTGAAGAATGCACCTGCCACTTTCCAGAGGCTTGTGAATCATGTGTTGAATGGGTTGGACGAATTCTGTCTTGCATATCTGGACGATATAGCAGTTTTCAGTGCCACCTGGGAAGACCATGTGAAACACCTCGGGATTGTGCTCCAGGCTCTTCAGAAAGCACACCTGACCATAAAGGCTAGTAAATGCCAGATTGGACAAGGCTCAGTGGTTTACCTTGGACATGAAGTAGGTGGAGGGAGAATACAGCCTCTTCCCAGTAAAGTACAAGCAGTACAAGACTGGCCTACCCCCACTACGCAAACCCAAGTGAGAGCCTTCTTAGGACTCACGGGGTATTACCGCAATTTTGTGCAGACTATGGCACCATAGCTGCCCCTCTGACTGCCCTCACAACTCCGAAGAAACCCAAGAAGGTAACTTGGACCGACGAGTGTGAGAAGGCCTTCAATGGCTTAAAAGACTTCTTGTGCCAGGCCCCTGTCCTCAGGGCCCCTGATTATCAAAGACCTTTTATCGTGCAGACGGCCGCCTCTGACACTGGGATAGGAGCTGTACTATCACAAGTAGATGAGAAGGGTAAGGAACACCCTATTGGTTTTATTAGAGGCCAGCTTAAGGACAGAGAGCTCAGATGGTCCACGGTAGAGAAAGAATGTTTCTCTGTTGTGTGGGCCCTAAGGAAGCTGAGGCCCTACCTCTATGGGACCCACTTCACTGTGCAAACTGACCATAAGCCCTTAAAGTGGCTAATGAACATGAAGAGGGAGAATCCAAAGTTGCTTAGGTGGTCCATAAGTCTACAAGGCTTCGACTTCACTATTGAGCATAGGCCAGGTGTCCAACATAGCAATGCTGATGGGTTGTCCAGAATGTTTAACCGACCTGAACAAGAGACTCATCCAGGGGTGGATTAGTTCCCCCTGTCCATAGTCTGGGAGGGGCGAGTGTTAGGAAAGATTTCGTAATTGTAGGTCATTTTCCTTCCATGTGGCAACCCCTAAACTTTTTGCTGTTGTTTTTCACCTTGTTCTTGACTTTGCCAGAGAAGTGCAGCCTTCTGCCGCACTCCTCTGGGCTTTCGCTCCTTTCTTACGGGGAAACTGACATGCCCTTAGGACAGTCAGTACCGGGGAACGCTGTTTCCCGTAGTTTTTTTTATCATGTTGCAGATTTCGTGCAACATGACACAAGAGGGCACAGTAAGCTAAGTTACAGCTCTCTTGGGTCTCTAGCCTTCTACAGGCCCTAGATACTCGTTTAGGATTGTATCTGATTGGTGCAAGCGATTCAGGGACGGGAATGGTGGCAGCGATCGTTTCTTGTGTTTTGAGCTCCTTTTGGCGTTCTAAGCGCGTTTCTCGCGCTTAACCCAAAATGATGGCCTGGCTCCAAAATGGCCAGACCACGAGGCTCCTTTGTCCTGTCCGCTGACCGTCTTGCTCCCTTCACCTTCCCCAGGTCGAGCCGACCCGGGGCCTTCCTTATTTGGGCATGTACTTTCCCGCGAAACACGGATGCTTTCGCGGGCTTCTACATGTCTTGTGTGTGCCTCCAGGATGTGGGCTGGGATGTCTGGTCCCAATACACATCCTGGGTGCCAGAGAGTCTAGGGTGGTGTGAATGCCTGGGACCACGTCGTCCGTGATTGGTCCACGAATGGTGTGAGTGTTGATGAGCGGATCTCCCATTGGGTCCCCTCCGTTTTGGCGCGAAGGGAACCGTGGATAAGAGGGGGCTGGAAACACCACTACCATGTCGATCTCCTGAGTTCTCACGAACGAAGGAATACAGGAGCCAAGTATCCTGCAACGAAGAGGCTGGACCGAGGAATCGCTGGTGACCCGCTGAAGGACTTCTCCTCTGCACTGCTGTCGCCTTGTGAAACCCTTTTCACCTTTGATCGAACCAGAAGGCCTGTACTGGTACTTCAACCCTTGGAATAGCGGGAACAGCTATTCTCGGCATCTTCACCATCTCCTGCCAGTAAGCCTTCGGAAGCGTCTCTGGGCCATCCAGCTGACTGACCAGCTTACACGGGAGTCTTGCTCTGTAACCGCCGCCAGGTTGTGTAGTATTTCGAGTCCTTGTCACTCTCACACGCTTCGTACACTTGGCGTTCCCAGGTCTGAAGTGAGTAGTGTACATTGGGCTCAGATACACACGGCCGCTCCGTTGCCCTGCTGTGGTAACAAACTGTGCGGGTTTCTTCGATTGGGACGTCTTTTTACTCAACACGACGACGAGGCGTTCCCTGCTCTTCTAAACCTGCCAGCTGCTGAAACTGACGCGGAGAAGCCTGGGTCTGCTTGCATTGGGGACCGGTGAGTAGCATAGCTAGGATCTGGTCGCCCTCCTGCAGGAGCCCATTGCTTTTCCCCGCTGTGTCAAACAGCACCCTTTTCCGTACTCGCGCTCTGCTTCTGCCCACTGTGGAGGCTGCCCTTGAGTCGCGGAACTTGTTCTTCTTCTTTTGTGCACTAAACTGAACTGCCTGATTTCCCTCGAAGAGCTTCTCCTTTTGCCCGTTGGCACCAGCGCGTGCAGGTACTTTTGAGCACAAGGCTCCACTCTTCGCAGGGCTCGGACTTCCATCTAGTTAGGTGCCTCTGAAGGCGAACTGGGTCTAAGCATTATTGCGCACTGCCTGTTTTCCCTCCCTTTTAGGTGGACTACACATTTCGTGCATATAACGCTTGAGACTTGTTGTATTTGTATATATATTGTGTTGATATGGTATGTGTTGGTTTACTATCGTTATATTGTGATTTTCTCGCTACGGTTATTGTTTTAAAGGCCTTGAAATAAATGTGTATATATTTTTAATATAACAACTGTTTGGAGTAGTTTGTAAGTGATCTTGCTTTGTGTGCTCATTGCGGGCTTTCAGTCACCCTCACCCCTCTTGAGACCTAGTCTTGACCGCCGCGATCGCTACCTTGATTGGTCTGGCTCGTCCAGAGGTTACCCTGTTCCAAGTAATTAGGTTGGCCTTCTGAACTTCTGCGCCACCAGGACAGAGTTCAGAAATCCGTCTTAACACCAGGTGATAGCCTCAGTAGAGAAGTGTGCTGAAGAGTGGAGGTGTGAGCATAGGACAGAATGATCAACCAGATCGAAAGCTGCAGGTAAGTCGAGGAGTAGGAGTAGGGCGGCTTGTCCATTGTCTCTGAGTATGTCGATCTGAGCTTTTAAGTTAATGAGTGCGGTTTCAGTCCCATGTTGTGGGCGGAACCCTGATTGTCTGGATCCTAATAAGTGGTGATCTTCCAGGTGCTTCTGTATTTGTACATAGGCGACCTTGTCCAGAATTTTCAGTAAGAAGGGGACGGTTGTTATGGGTCGGTAGTTAGTGGGTGTGGCTGGGTCAAGTGTAGGTTTTTTTAGTAGTGGTCGTACCCAAGATTGTTTTAAATTGGTGGGAATGGAGCCGGTGGCGAAGGAGGCGTTAATTAGTTTCGTAATGAAAGGGGAGAGTTTGCGGGCAGCGTCTTTGATAAGCTGTGCTGGACACAGATCTCCTTGGCAGTTGGATGGTTTCAAGGATAAGATGATTTTTTCAACTTCAAGTGTATTGACTTTGGAGAACTTGAAGCGTGTGATATCTGTGGGCATGAGTTTGTCTGGGATTTTTGGGGGGAGAGTGACATTGAGGGAAGCTTTTTTGCTAGGGATTTTGCTTTGTAGGGTCATGATCTTATTCGCTAAGGCATTTTGAATTTCTGAGCACCAGTTTTTATCTTTGGTACAAGTGTCAGGAGGTACTATGGGTGTTTCTATTTCTTTAAGGATAGAGAAGAGTTCTTTCATCTTGGATTTTGCTTGGGATATGCGAGAGCCAAGAGGTTTGTTTAGCCAGGTACACATTTTTTTTTGTAGAGTGCGGCTAGTTTGGAAAGTTTGAGTTTGTTTGCGACTGAAGGGGATTTCTTCCAAATGGTTTCGCAGAAACTAAAGAGGAAGGCAACTTGTGTGAGGGGGGAACTTGAGGTGCTGGACGGGCTGAGTGAGAAAAAGAGGGGGAGAAAGATCAAGGATGGGGTAAGTGGCTGGAAAAGGGCAAAGAACATGAACACAGGAATGAAAGGAGAAAGCACAGAAAGAACATGTACAAGAGTGCCAGAATGAAAGAGAAGAGGGGCCAAAGAAGAAAGTGAACATTGCATAGAAAACAAAAGGCAATTAACGAGGAAGAGAGCAAATCAAGTGTCAAATGAGAACAAAACTGTAGAGGGGTAAAATATCAAAAGAAAGCAGGGAACTGAACAAAAAACAAAAGTCATAGAGAAAGGAATTTAAAAAAGAAGTGATGTAAGAGGGAGAGGATGCTGACGAAAGCAGGAACACGCAGTGGAGGGGACCAGGAAAGGTTGTGCTGCAGACACAGAAAAGGGGAACACGACGAAGGAAGGAATGCTCTCATCCCTCTTTGGATCATGGGTGCCTCTGACTCCATAAGAAGCTGGATCTCATCCTGGACAAGCTGTATGTTCCTGTGGAGAAGCAGACGAGTACTTCATTTTTGGAACCCGCCCCCTCACCTCCGACGTACTGGATGAAGAACAAGAAGACACTGTGCATGACACCAGGTATAATCCCAATACCGCACCGGGTGTATGAGAGACGATATGCACTCGACCAACGGTATCGAATGTACCCTCGAACTGAGGTGGTAGCAGGAGATCTGCAGACACCACTGAATATCGAAGAGCTGTAAAGGAAATCTGACAGGTGCAAAGTGATATC
Organism: Ambystoma mexicanum; assembly: GCF_040938575.1. Lineage (NCBI taxonomy): Eukaryota > Metazoa > Chordata > Amphibia > Caudata > Ambystomatidae > Ambystoma > Ambystoma mexicanum. Next base: position 55,769,191 of record NC_090929.1, on the reverse strand, counting down.
ATAAGGTGAAGATACGATGACACACTGAAACGATATAAGGATACTTAAAGAATGAAGAAGTAACTGAAGGAACAAAGTAAACATGTATACGAGTGAGAAGAAACCATATATACAAAGAAGATAAGTAACCAGATGTGTAGTTAATGCATATACGAAGAAACACAAGATAGGTGAGTCGAGTCACATAGAAGCTTGCTGCAGTAGAAAATATGACACGGGTAAAGCGGCCATGTTGAAAAGATGGACGTTGGCTCTGAATAAAAGTAAGCAAGAAGATTGAAAGAGAGAGACCAGGGCTGCAGAGCTGAAAGACGCTGGAAGTACATTTGTGCATTAACAAATAATAGCTCTTGGCCAGAGTACAAGGATGCAACAGCAAGAAGCAATTGCGGAGTACGAAGGGTGTCAATGAGGACAAGCAATGTACGCACAACATAGTTACCTTAGATTAAGTAAATAAGCGAACATTTGTAAATGCAGCTCAAGTACAAAGAAGAAGCCTCGGCTTGGGGCCTGACCTATGACAGATGATGGACTAATTGGGCAAGTGGGCAGTTGTCTGACATTGTTCTCTGTACCTGGGGTTTGTTTTTCTTACGTGCTACTAACAAGCCAAATGTCCAAGGTTGGGAGAGAATGCCAACCAATCAGAGGGCATGGTGAGCATACATTGTTGCACGGGCCAATCTGCTCTTGTTAAACTGCTGTAATCTGTATTATACGCAGTTAGAAAGTAGTTCAAGGTATGCCTGCCAGATGAGGAGCAGCCATTGACGTTACTAACACTTACAGAAATTATAAGTAGATATGTTCCTTTAACCAATCCCTTCGTCCGAGAGGTATTAGTATTTGCCACGTAGGATGATGTATAAAGCCTTTGTGTAACTGAAATGTAATTGCGAGTGTGTGGACTACGATTTGTTTTTAGCCAGGTTCCCCTACATTATTGAATTGATAATAAAATAGTATTTTGCCATATTCTTTAAGTCTGTCCGGTTATTTGAGCCTCAGATCATTTATTGTGGTAATCCCATTCTGTGCATAAGAACACTCGAAGGTGCTACTGCACATTTTGGTAGCAGTGCGGATGGTTCAGATCCAGACCCTGGGATGCTCGATGTTTTCCACCATTAACCGGATAACCGCAAAGTTTCCTGTGGAGAGTGGTAGTACAAAATGAGTGACCAGAGACGGTGAGCAGGAGCCTCTTTGAAGACATTCCTGTGTGGTCCCCACAGGCGCCGCGCGGACTGAAGGCGAAGTGGTTGATTGGGGAAGAGTCGATACCGAAGAGATTGAACTGAATAACGGATGAAAGTAGAAGCATAAAAGAAAAGTGACAAATAAAAGGGCCGGGCCGTATTGCATGTACATATATATATATATATATATATATATATATATATATATATATATATACACAGAGGGAACACAACAGGGTTTATTAGGAAAAAGGAGATACCTCCATACCTTTTCTCAAGGAGTAAGAAGGGACCGCACCAAACTCCGGAACAGAGTATTATTTATAGGCTTCCTGCAGCTACAGCCAAAGAAGGGTGGTTGGCACACTCCAAAATGCAGTAAAATAGAGATGAGATATGTCTATCAGGAGAATAGGACAAGACGATCATAGAAAAAGTGTGAACACGTGTTTGGGGGGTTTTGAAAAAATATCAGTGTAAATAACATATTGACGTGTTTTGTATTAAGCAGTGATAAAATAGGTTGATATCTTAAACGATAAGGACAATAGCAATACAATTTGACAAAGTTATTAGACCCTAGAAAAGCAAGCAATTGACCCCAATCAAACATAGTAGGGTAGTATTTCAGGGCAAATCACACTAAATAAGATGCTTAAATTATCAAAAAATCTATAAACAGGATAGTATGAATTGTACATGAAATGAAAAAATGGATATTGTTGTATAGGGTTGGAAATTGTTTACAGAAATTGAATTTTGGCAATGGGCAGTGATTAATGGTGTTGGCCTGAAGTGATTGTGGAAGTTTGATTAAATAAATAATAAACAAACAACTCAGTAAGTATTGACAGTTGAAAATGACTGTCATTATGGGGGGCACTCCCCTTTTAAATTTATGCAGGTCATGACCAAGATACACACCTAAGATTAGAAAGTATCATGTTGAGTGGGTAAAAGGCATGACTGTTATACGAGTCTTCACGAGATCGTTGGTTACCTTTTCTTCCTGTAGACCGTGGAGTTGAGGTTGCCAGTATGTCGGTGTATCTACTGCCGATGAATGGGTAGCGCGAGAAATTAGCCCAATCCCCTCCTGACGATATAAGACAGGACGGCACTGAACCAACTCCCAACGCCACGGGTGGCACTTCTCAGAATTTGCGTGACGTCGGGACAGTGTTTCCACTGGCTGAGAAGGCTTGATGAAGACACCGATGATAGCGGAAGCTGAACACAGGAACTTCCAAGAAGGCAGCAAGGCACAGGTACCGGCAGGGCACAAGACAGGTAAAGGAGAGCGGACTGCAAGGAAAGGCAATACAGACAGGGGAATCCCACTTCCTAGCAGATAAGAAGATTCTAGGAACCCAGACAGGACCTCCCCTACCCTAAACCAGGAGGCAGGCAAGGACCCAGCAAAATACCCTAAACCAGGAGGCAGGCCAGGGACCAGCAAAACAGGGAAGCAAGGGTTAGGAGGACCAAGGAGCAAGAAGGGGAATAAGGAGAAAAGGCAGGGCTAGGCAGGATAAGGCAGAGCAGGGAACTGGAGGGCTGGGGCACGAGCGCCAGGACTCCAGCAGCGCCTACACAGTAACAACCGCGTTGAGACGTATTGTCCCTGTGTATGCGGTGCCCTTTTAAGGCCCGGGGTCAAAGCGAGGCTTGGAACGCATGTTCCAACACTGCGCATGCGCGGGACGTCGAATACTGACGATCCACGCATGCGCAGTTCCTCGCAAGATGGCGGCGTCCACGGCGCCCATCCGGACCGCGGGTCGGCGTGAGGAGAGACGCCACCACGGGTACAGCCTCCATGAAGGAGGAGACCGCTGCGGCCGTGGACCAGGGACCCCAGGACAGGTAAGTGACGCCCGCGAGCGAGCGCGCGGCGTGACAATGACTAACAAAACATTTATGCCATGGCCTCAAGACGGCTTATTATTAAAAACAGTATTTCTAACACATGACGACATACTTGCATGATACATACACAGGGAGGAAGCTAAAGAAAGTGTTAACTGTTTTAGAATTAGGGAAGATGTATCAGATTGAAAGAGAAGACCCGACTGAGAAGGAGTGGATGCTCAATTAGCCTAAAGAGGAGGACATAACGTCTTCCGCTCCTCTTTCTCCTCTGAAAAATAATACCACGACAGAAGACAAACAGAGAATCTATCCTCTAAAAAGGAATTAAAAGTAGCAGCAGGCTATGTTTATCCAACATACGCACCTCCCGCTCATAATGGTGAAGACAGCATGGAAGAGAGTAAGAATAACGAATGTAAATATATGTCTGCATGCAACGAACATAAAGAGCATGATGAGAGACAGGACAGACAGAAAGAAATAGAAGAGAAAGTCAACAGGCAAGAAAGAAAGACAAAGCAAGTGGAATGTTAATAGTACAAAATGAGTGGATGGGAGGACAGATGCTACTTAAATTAGACAGAAAGGGTATTGATGAAGTCAAAGAGAGAGAAGAAAGAGAGGAAAGAGAAAAGAAGGAAAAGGAATGAGAAAGGGTAAGGAAGAGAAAGAAAGAAATAGGAAAAAAAGGAAGAACAGAGAAGGTATAAAGAACAGAAAAAAGAGAAAGAGAGAATAGAAGAGAAGAAACATGAAGAAATGGAAGCCCAAAGAATGAAATAACACGGGTTGCAAAAAAGGGGAGAGAAAGAAGAGACTAGAGAGATGAGAAGGAGGGAAGAAGACATGAGAAGGAGTAGGGCAATAATGCATTGATGGACGAGCATAGAACGCTGTCCCTAAGTAGACTAGATCTTGATGATGAGGAAAGGGATAACAGTCATAACAGTTGGAGTATAATGATGTCAGATGAAGAAAGGGAGGAAAGTGAGAAAGCGCGAAGAGAAGGCACATGCAGATTTTCAATAGGTCCGAACATAGAGAGAGGGGTAAAGTGGTCAGACTTAGAAGACTGAAAAGAAAAAAACACCAGAACCTATACCATATTCTGAACGACCACCAGCATGGTCACATAGTGCAGGGGATATGTCCCTGCCTTAAGTAAGCAGGCTAAGATCACTGCCAGGAAGAAGACGAACTGGTGAAACTAGCCCCAAATGGAAGACATGAGGTGTAGGTGGATATGATTGCAGACTAGGATTTACACAATTCCTGTTATTAGAGAAAGGGGGAGGACCACCACAATATAATTCTATGGCCACAAATGGAAAAAGAAAATGTGGAATGTAAATTACCAAGTTTAACTACAGGTGCAGGGAAATGGATTTATGAGTTAGAAAGAATGACTGCGGGAGTGACACTAGCAGTAGGTGATGTAAAAGGCCTGTTGGCAGCTATTCTAGGGGAGAGAGCTGATGACATTTGGAGATGAGCAGGAGGTCAAAGTGTAACAGCACAAAACACGATACACGATGGAGCATCATTTAATAACTGCAGGGCAGACATATGAAGGGCACTTCGAGTACAGTATCCTGACACATCAGAAATGAATGTGATTATGACAAGGAAAATGGGAGAGGAATAGACCCTGTTGCTTTTATTCGTGAGATTCAGAAATGTTGGCATCTTAAGACAAGAGAACAATCGGGCGATACAACAGTGGCATTATTTTATCATATTTTATGTCAAGGACTGCCCAAGCCAGTGCAATGGCAGATGAAGAAACTGATAGGGATGGAAGCAAAGCCGTGGCCAGAAACACAGCTGACTATTGTACATCATTGTCGATTGTTGCAAGAGAAAAATAAGAAGAAAGCTGAGAATAGAAAGCAGAAAGAAGCAAAGATTGTTCAGAAAAAATGGTTGAAGTTTGCTATAGAAGAAGCAGTATTGACAAGTGGTGAAGGCGTCGCCAGACAATATGTAGAGTCAGCAGAGTAAAGCAATGTGGTGCACCCTATGGATAAGAGTGGTACATATTTTGGCCATGTGGTAGAGGGAATGGACCAAGAGTTTCTGGTCTCCTCTCACCTGAAACTCTGCCCCTCAAGCAAAGCCTACCCCAGCACTACCACCATCCTTCTCGGTCATTCGGCCGATGAAATGAGGGTCAGTGGACACCTTTGCCTCTACTTTCTCTGCTCCTCCTACCCCTGCGGCTGACTCACACTCTGACACAGCCCCTCTCTAACCTGCATCTTTCTATCTCCAACACTCTGGACATCCTTGCCCCTGCCATGAGAATCCATCTGAAGCCTTCTTCCAAGTGCAATTCTTGGTACGACTCTAACCTTGCCGTGCATGCTGTGCATGGTGGCTGAGAGGAAGTGGAGGGCCTCGGGCGTATCCTCTGAAAAACGTGCCTGCTGCCTGCTCCAAAGGCAATACAGACTCGCTGTGATCTCCAAGAAGAGGGTCCATATTTAAGCTTGCATCTCTGCGGCCTCTAACAACATTGCAGTACTCTTTAAAATCTGCAAGGAACTGAACTGGCCAATTCTACGGCAGTCTCCACCAATCGTGTACCCTCCCAGGCTCTCTGTATGGCCATGGTCTCTCATTTCCCCACTAAAACTCAGGACATCCTGTCCTCACTTTCCTCTTCCTCTCTCTCTACCTCTCTCTGAACCCCTTTGGCCGCGTCTCCCACGCCTCTTCCTTTTTCCTCCTTCTTTCTGACAACACCTGACAATGTCTCTAGACAAGTCCAATCCCTGAAAGTGCCATCCAAACAGGTGCTCCTCTGCTTCTCCAGAACCTTCAAGGACCACATTACCACCCTCACTGCAGCCAATTTCTGCAATCACTCTTTCGCCACTGGAATGTTCCCCTCCTCAAGAACTCACTTGTGCACCATCTCCTAAAAACGCCTCTGCCGATCCTACATGTCCGTCAAACTACTGCGCAATTTCTTTCACTCCTTTCCTGGGCAAACTTCTGGAAAAGCTGGCCATCCCCAGCTTACCCTTCACACTGAATCTGTTGGTTGTCTACATGACCAGCAGTCTGGTTTCAGAGCAGCCAGAGGCACAGAAACTGCTCTCCAGAACACCGTGAAGATCTGCTCTCTAATCTCAACTCCAGCTCTCCCTCTGTCCTCATCCTCTGCTTTCAACACAGTTAATCATGCCACCCTGATCTTCCAACTCCGGGTGAACCTGGGCATCACTGGTTAGGCCCTGGAGTGGCTGACCTCCTTCCTCCTGGACCGTTCATCCCAGGTCCAACTTGGGTAATTTCTCTTCACCACCTCTCTCTCCACCTGTGGTGTCAATGTCTATCTGGCCCACCTGATCTCCACCTTCTCTTCTAACTGTCAGTGTTATGTGGATGACACTCAGCTCTCTTTCAGGCTTCCCTCAGCCTCCTCTCCTCCCTCACTCATACCAGACTGTCTCTTCGCAATTACGGATTGATGTGCCTCCAACTATCTTTGCCTTAATGCCAATAAGATAGAGCTCCTTCTCATTGGGACCCCTGCTCCCGCTTTCTCTCTCTCACTCTGGCCGCCCTCCTTGGGCCCTCTACCCTCACCTTCCTGTGTGGCAATAAGCCTTGGCATCATCTTCGACTCCACCCTCTCCTTTTCTCCTTACATCACAGACCTTGCCAAAAAGGCCCACTTCCAACTGCACCTCTTCAGAGGTATTCTACCTTTTCTCACTTTCCCCCAGAAGCTCACTGTCTCCAGAGCCCTTGTTCCCTCAAGGCTGGACTACCGCAACAGCCTCTTTCTCAATCTGCCTTCCTCTACTCTCTGCCCTCTGCAACTCATCCAGAACAGGACTGCAAGACTTATCCTTGGCCTCAAGCCCAGGGGCTGTATTTCTGCAGCCCTAAAATCTCTCCACTGGCTCCCAGTGGCTGCAAGGATCAAGTTCAAGACCCGCTGCATTGTCCACAGTGCTTTCTGGGGCTGCGGACCACACTTCATCCAACTACCTCTTCCGAAATGCCTTCCCACTAGAGCACTTCGCTCAGCTGCCTCGCTGCACTGGCTGCACTTGCTCAGAGACATGCTGCTTTGATCGCTCTCCCCCCTACCTTCTCCCTTGCACTTCCCCCTCTCCTTCACCCTGCAGTTCTCGTTGTTGCACTTGTATGATTCGAATGACACATGGCCTAGTAGGAATCGTTTGTTTTGTCCTCCCCTTGTCTTCCCTCCCTGCCTTGCAGCGCCTAGAAACACTTGTGTACAGGTGTGTTAGAAATGCCATATATCATATCTAGCAAGGTCAAGTACAAAGGAGAAGCTTTAGTTGAACACATGGCTGATGAGAGATGGTAGAACTAATTGGGTAAGTGGGCAGTAGTTTGACGTTGTTCTCTGCACCTGAGTTTCGTTTTGCTTATGTGCTGCTAACCAGCCGAGTGTACAGGGTTGGGAGAGAATGCCAACCAATCATGAGGGCCTATGCAATGGTGAGCATACAATGTTGCATGGGCAAATCCGCATCTGGGTTATGCACAGAGGGAAGTTCAAGGTATGTCTGCCAGGAGAGGGGCTGCCAATGATGTTACTAACACTGAGGCAGCTGCCTGCCTGGACTCACCAACATTTCAAGCTTCCCTGCCCTAGATTCACACTCGGAAGTATTTTTTTTGTTGCATTTTTGTAGATGCATTTAAACATGTTGGGGTCTGCCCAGTGGCACCGTGCGCACTAGAGCGGGCTCTGGCATGAACCTGGGTGAGCGGCGGGGGTTGGAGTAAACCAGGACGAGGCCCCAGTGCATGGCAAATCCCAGTGCTCACGTTCATTCTGCGCTGCACGTGCAGACAAGGCTGATTTTTAGTTTCGCCTCTAGTCGGTGGCACCAGCGACGTCTAAGCGAACACATGTTTGTTATAGAACCCCTAGGGCAGGGAAGCTTGAAATGTTGGTGAGTCCAGGCAGGCAGCTGCCGCAGCTGTGTTTTCTAAAGCACAGAGAGATGGCATGTGGCAGCGGGCAAGGACCCCTGGACTTCTTCTGTCTGTGCCTTCTTGTTATAGTCATGAACACACAGTCCTGGGATGATGTCCAGTCACACTCATGCTTTATTTGTCCTGTCCCCCAGCTAGGACCTCACCATGAGTACCCTAACAGTCACAAGAGTCTGAACCTCTTGCTCGCTAATGCCCGCTCTGCCGTCCTCTACATGCAGCTGGCATCAACAACACCCACGCAATCGCAGTGTCCTCGCCATCACCAAACCTGGCTAGCACCCACCTTCTGACCCGTCTAACCTGGCTAGCACCCACCTTCTGACCCATCTAACCTGGCTAGAAGCCACCTTCTGACCCATCTAACCTGGCTAGCATCCACCTTCTGCCTCATCTGACCTGGCTAGCACCCACCTTCTACCTCATCTAACCTGGCTAGCACGCACCTTCTACCTCATCTAACCTGGCTAGCACCCACCTTTTGACCCATCTAACCTGGCTAGCACCCACCTTCTGACCCATCTAATCTGGCTAGCACCCACCTTCTGACCCATCTAACCTGGCTAGCACCCACCTTCTGACCCATCTAACCTGGCTAGCAGCCACCTTCTGACCCATCTAACCTGGCTAGCACCCACCTTCTGACCCATCTAACCTGGCTAGCAGCCACCTTCTGCCTCATCTGACCTGGCTAGCACCCACCTTCTACCTAATCTAACCTGGCTAGCACCCACCTTCTGACCCATCTAACCTGGCTAGCACCCACCTTCTGACCCATCTAACCTGGCTAGCACCCACCTTCTACCTCATCTAACCTGGCTAGCACCCACCTTCTGACCCATGTAACCTGGCTAGCACCCACCTTCTGACCCATCTAACCTGGCTAGCACCCACCTTCTGCCTCATCTAACCTGGCTAGCACCCACCTTCTGACCCATCTAACCTGGCTAGCACCCACCTTCTGCCTCATCTAACCTGGCTAGCACCCACCTTCTGACCCCTCTAACCTGGCTAGCACCCACCTTCTGCCTCATCTAACCTGGCTAGCACCCACCTTCTACCTCATCTAACCTGGCTAGCACCCACCTTCTGCCTCATCTAACCTGGATAGCACCCACCTTCTGCCTCATCTAACCTGGCTAGCACCCACCTTCTGCCTCATCTAACCTGGCTAGCACCCACCTTCTGATCCATTTAACCTGACTAGCACCCACCTTCTGACCCATCTAATCTGGCTAGCACCCACCTTCTGCCTCATCTAACCTGGCTAGCACCCACCTTCTACCTCATCTAACCTGGTTAGCACCCACCTTCTGACCCATCTAACCTGGCTAGCACCCACCTTCTACCTCATCTAACCTGGCTAGCACCCACCTTCTGACCCATCTAACCTGGCTAGCACCCACCTTCTGCCTCATCTAACCTGGCTAGCACCCACTTTCTGACCCATCTAACCTGACTAGCACCCACCTTCTGACCCATCTAACCTGGCTAGCACCCACCTCCTGCCGCATCTAACCTGGCTAGCACCCACCTTCTGACCCATCTAACCTGGCTAGCACCCACCTTCTGCCTCATCTAACCTGGCTAGCACCCACCTTCTGATCCATTTAACCTGACTAGCACCCACCTTCTGACCCATCTAACCTGGCTAGCACCCACCTTCTGCCTCATCTAACCTGGCTAGCACCCACCTTCTACCTCATCTAACCTGGCTGGCACCCACCTTCTGCCTCATCTAACCTGGCTACCAACCACCTTCTACCTCATCTGACCTGGCTAGCACCCACCTTCTGCCTCATCTAGCCTGGCTAGCACCCACCTTCTGCCTCATCTAACCTGGCTAGCACCCACCTTCTGACCCATCTAACCTGGCTAGCACCCAACTTCTGCCTCATCTGACCTGGCTAGCACCCACCTTGTGCCTCATCTAACCTGGCTAGCACCCACCTTCTACATATACATCAGATGTGTCCCTCTATTATCACGAATTTCAAAAGAGAAGTAGACGGATCTGAGATCAGGGCTGCGTGATGCCCTCCTGCGAACTCTAGTTCTCACAGGTCTCAGAGCCGCTATCTTGCTAGTGGAGACAGGGCTGTGTTTCCTAATCACACATGTTTTTGGGCTGCAGAACATAAGAACACATAGGCCTAGCCGACGGAAGGGTTGATGAAAAGCGTAGTCGGAACCAGGTCACTCACCCTCGGAAGGTAAACTCACCCTCGGCAGGTTAAAGTCCTAGTCAATGCCCCCTGAAGCATCGAGCAGCAGAGCAGGAGCCAGCCGAAGCAGACACCTTACAGGAACGAGCAGGAGGGAGACAGGGGGAGGCAGAGGTTCACTCACCCCCTGAAGCATCCAGCATCAGAGCATGGGCCAGCGGAAGCAGACACCTTACAGGCACGAGCAGGCGGGAGATAAGGGGAGGCAGAGGGTCCCATGCCCCCTGAAGCATCCAGCAGCAGAGCATGGGCCAGCGGAAGCAGACACCTTACAGGCACGAGCAGGAGGAAGATAGGGGGAGGCAGAGGGTCCCATGCCCCCTGAAGCATCCAGCATGGGCCAGCGGAAGCAGACACCTTACAGGCACGAGCAGGCGGGAGATAGGGGGAGGCAGAGGGTCCCATGCCCCCTGAAGCATCCAGCAGCAGAGCATGGGCCAACCGGAAGCAGACACCTTACAGGCACGAGCAGGAGGGAGATAGGGTGAGGCAGAGGGTCCCATGCCCCTGTAGCATCCAGCAGCAGAGCATGGGCCAGCGGAAGCAGACACCTTACAGGCACGAGCAGGAGGGAGATAGCGGGAGGCAGAGGGTCACTCACCCCCTGAAGCATCCAGCAGCAGAGCATGGGCCAGCGGAAGCAGACACCTTACAGGCACGAGCAGGAGGGAGTTAGGGGGAGGCAGAGGGTCGCATGCCCCCTGAAGCATCCAGCAGCAGAGCATGGGCCAGCGGAAGTAGACACCTTACAGGCACGAGCAGGAGGGAGATAGGGGGAGTCAGAGGGTCCCATGCCCCCTGAAGCATCGAGCAGAAAAACATGGGAGAGCGGAAGCAGACACCTTACAGGCACGAGCAGGAGGGAGATAGGGGGAGGCAGAGGGTCACTCACCCCCTGAAGCATCCAGCATCAGAGCATGGGCCAGCGGAAGCAGACACCTTACAGGCACGAGCAGGAGGGAGATAGGGGGAGGCAGAGGGTCACTCACCCCCTGAAGCATCCAGCATCAGAGCATGGGCCAGCGGAAGCAGACACCTTACAGGCACGAGCAGGAGGGAGATAGGGGGAGGCAGAGGGTCCCTCGCCCCCTGAAGCATCCAGCAGCAGAGCATGGGCCAGCGGAAGCGGGCACCTTACAGACATGAGCAGGAGGGAGATAGGGGGGGGGGGCAGAGGGTCCCATGCCCCCTGAAGCATCCAGCAGCAGAGCATGGGCCAGCGGAAGCAGACACCTTACAGGCACGAGCAGGAGGGCCATAGGGGGAGGCAGAGGGTCCTATGCCCCCTGAAGCATCCAGCAGCAGAGCATGGGCCAGCGGAAGCAGACACCTTACAGGCACGAGCAGGAGGGAGATAGGGGGAGGCAGAGGGTCCCATGCCCCCTGAAGCATCCAGCAGCAGAGCATGGGCCAGCGGAAGCAGACACCTTACAGGCACGAGCAGGAGGGAGATAGGGTGAGGCAGAGGGTCCCATGCCCCATGAAGCATCCAGCATGGGCCAGCGGAAGAAGACACCTTACAGGCATAAGCAGGAGGGAGATAGGGGGAGGCAGAGGGTCCCATGCCCCCTGAAGCATCCAGAGGCAGAGCATGGGCCAACAGAAGCAAACACCTTACAGGCATGAGCAGGAGGGAGATAGGTGGAGGCAGAGGGTCCCATGCCCCCTGAAGCATCCAGCAGCAGAGCATGGGCCAAAGGAAGCAGACACCTTACAGGCACGAGCAGGAGGGAGATAGGGGGAGGCAGAGGGTCCCATGCCCCCTGAAGAATCCAGAGCAGAGCATGGGCCAGCAGAAGCAGACACCTTACAGGCACGAGCAGGAGGGAGATAGGGGGAGGCAGAGGGTCCCATGCCCCCTGAAGCATCCAGCAGCAGAGCATGGGCCAGCGGAAGCAGACACCTTACAGGCACAAGCAGGAGGGAGATAGGGGGAGGCAGAGGGTCCCATGCCCCCTGAAGCATCCAGCAGCAGAGCATGGGCCAGCGGAAGCAGGCACCTTACAGGCACGAGCAGGAGGGAGATAGGGGAGGCAGAGGGTCCCATGCCCCCTAAAGCATCCAGCGGCAGAGCATGGGAGAGCGGAAGCAGACACCTTACAGGCACGAGCAGGAGGGAGATGGGGGGAGGCAGAGGGTCACTCACCCCCTGAAGCATCCAGCATCAGAGCATGGGCCAGCGGAAGCAGACACCTTACAGGCACAAGCAGGAGGGAGATAGGGGTAGGCAGAGGGTCTCATGCCCCTGAAGCATCCAGAGGCAGAGCATGGGCCAGCGGAAGCAGACACCTTACAGGCATGAGCAGGAGGGAGATAGGTGGAGGGTCTCATGCCCCTGAAGCATCCAGAGGCAGAGCATGGGCCAGCGGAAACAGACACCTTACAGGCACGAGCAGGAGGGAGATGGGGGGAGGCAGAGGGTCCCATGCCCCCTGAAGCATCCAGCATGGGCCAGCGGAAGCAGACACCTTACAGGCACGAGCAGGAGGGAGATAGGGGGAGGCAGAGGGTCCCATGCCCCCTGAAGCATCCAGCAGCAGAGCATGGGCCAGCGGAAGCAGGCACCTTACAGGCACGAGCAGGAGGGAGATAGGGGAGGCAGAGGGTCCCATGCCCCCTGAAGCATCCAGCGGCAGAGCATGGGAGAGCGGAAGCAGACACCTTACAGGCACGAGCAGGAGGGAGATGGGAGGAGGCAGAGGGTCACTCACCCCCTGAAGCATCCAGCAGCAGAGCATGGGCCAGCGGAAGCAGGGACCTTACAGGCACGAGCAGGAGGGAGATAGGGGGAGGCAGAGGGTCCCATGTCCCCCGAAGCATCCAGAGGCAGAGCATGGGCCAGCGGAAGCAGACCCCTTACAGGCACGAGCAGGAGGGAGATAGGGGGAGGCAGAGGGTCACTCACCCCCTGAAGCATCCAGCAGCAGAGCATGGGCCAGCGGAAGCAGGCACCTTACAGGCACGAGCAGGAGGGAGGTAGGGGAGGCAGAGGGTCCCATGCCCCCTGAAGCATCCAGCGGCAGAGCATGGGAGAGCGGAAGCAGACACCTTACAGGCACGAGCAGGAGGGAGATGGGGGGAGGCAGAGGGTCACTCACCCCCTGAAGCATCCAGCATCAGAGCATGGGCCAGCGGAAGCAGACACCTTACAGGCACGAGCAGGAGGGAGATAGGGGGAGGCAGAGGGTCCCATGTCCCCCGAAGCATCCAGAGGCAGAGCATGGGCCAGCGGAAGCAGACACCTTACAGGCACGAACAGGAGGGAGATAGGGGGAGGCAGAGGGTCCCATGCCCCCTGAAGAATCCAGAGCAGAGCATGGGCCAGCAGAAGCAGACACCTTACAGGCACGAGCAGGAGGGAGATAGGGGGAGGCAGAGGGTCCCATGCCCCCTGAAGCATCCAGCAGCAGAGCATGGGCCAGCGGAAGCAGACACCTTACAGGCACGAGCAGGAGGGAGATAGGGGGAGGCAGAGGGTCCCATGCCCCCTGAAGCATCCAGCGGCAGAGCATGGGCCAGCGGAAGCAGGCACCTTACAGGCACGAGCAGGAGGGAGATAGGGGAGGCAGAGGGTCCCATGCCCCCTAAAGCATCCAGCGGCAGAGCATGGGAGAGCGGAAGCAGACACCTTACAGGCACGAGCAGGAGGGAGATGGGGGGAGGCAGAGGGTCACTCACCCCCTGAAGCATCCAGCATCAGAGCATGGGCCAGCGGAAGCAGACACCTTACAGGCACAAGCAGGAGGGAGATAGGGGGAGGCAGAGGGTCTCATGCCCCTGAAGCATCCAGAGGCAGAGCATGGGCCAGCGGAAGCAAACACCTTACAGGCATGAGCAGGAGGGAGATAGGTGGAGGGTCTCATGCCCCTGAAGCATCCAGAGGCAGAGCATGGGCCAGCGGAAACAGACACCTTACAGGCACGAGCAGGAGGGAGATGGGGGGAGGCAGAGGGTCCCATGCCCCCTGAAGCATCCAGCATGGGCCAGCGGAAGCAGACACCTTACTGGCACGAGCAGGAGGGAGATAGGGGGAGGCAGAGGGTCCCATGCCCCCAGAAGCATCCAGCAGCAGAGCATGGGCCAGCGGAAGCAGGCACCTTACAGGCACGAGCAGGAGGGAGATAGGGGAGGCAGAGGGTCCCATGCCCCCTGAAGCATCCAGCGGCAGAGCATGGGAGAGCGGAAGCAGACACCTTACAGGCACGAGCAGGAGGGAGATGGGGGGAGGCAGAGGGTCACTCACCCCCTGAAGCATCCAGCATCAGAGCATGGGCCAGCGGAAGCAGGGACCTTACAGGCACGAGCAGGAGGGAGATAGGGGGAGGCAGAGGGTCCCATGTCCCCCGAAGCATCCAGAGGCAGAGCATGGGCCAGCGGAAGCAGACACCTTACAGGCACGAGCAGGAGGGAGCTAGGGGGAGGCAGAGGGTCACTCACCCCCTGAAGCATCCAGCAGCAGAGCATGGGCCAGCGGAAGCAGACACCTTACAGGCACGAGCAGGAGGGAGCTAGGGGGAGGCAGAGGGTCTCATGCCCCCTGAAGCATCCAGCAACAGAGCATGGGCCAGCGGAAGCAGACACCTTACAGGCACGAGCAGGAGGGAGTTAGGGGGAGGCAGAGGGTCTCATGCCCCCTGAAGAATCCTGAGGCAGAGCATGGGACAGTGGAACCAGACGCCTTACAGGCACGAGCAGGAGGAAGATAGGGGGAGGCAGAGGGTCCCATGCCCCCTGAAGCATCCAGCAGCAGAGCATGGGCCAGCGGAAGCAGACACCTTACAGGCACGAGCAGGAGGGAGATAGGGGGAGGCAGAGGGTCCCATGCCCCCTGAAGCATCCAGCAGCAGAGCATGGGGCAGCGGAAGCAGACACCTTACAGGCACGAGCAGGAGGGAGATAGGGGGAGGCAGAGGGTCCCATGCCCCCTGAAGCATCCAGCAGCAGAGCATGGGCCAGCAGAAGCAGACACCTTACAGGCACGAGCAGGAGGAAGATAGGTGGAGGCAGAGGGTCCCATGCCCCCTGTAGCATCCAGCAGCAGAGCATGGGCCAGCGGAAGCAGACACCTTACAGGCACGAGCAGGAGGGAGATAGGGGGAGGCAGAGGGTCCCATGCCCCCTGAAGCGTCCAGCATGGGCCAGCGGAAGCGGGCACCTTACAGGCACGAGCAGGAGGGAGATAGGGGGAGGCAGAGGGTCCCATGCCCCCTGAAGCATCCAGCAGCAGAGCATGGGCCAGCAGAAGCAGACACCTTACAGGCACGAGCAGGAGGAAGATAGGTGGAGGCAGAGGGTCCCATGCCCCCTGAAGCATCCAGCAGCAGAGCATGGGCCAACCGAAGCAGGGACCTTTCAGGCACGAGCAGGAGGGAGATAGGGGAGGCAGAGGGTCCCATGCCCCCTGAAGCATCCAGCAGCAGAGCATGGGAGAGCGGAAGCAGACACCTTACAGGCACGAGCAGGAGGGAGATGGGGGGAGGCAGAGGGTCACTCACCCCCTGAAGCATCCAGCAGCAGAGCATGGGCCAGCGGAAGCAGACACCTTACAGGAACGAGCAGGAGGGAGATAGGGGGAGGCAGAGGGTCCCATGCCCCCTGAAGCATTGAACAGCAGAGCATGGGCCAGCGGAAGCAGACACCTTACAGGCACGAGCAGGAGGGAGATAGGGTGAGGCAGAGGGTCCCATGCCCCTGAAGCATCTAGCAGCAGAGCATGGGCCAGTGGAAGGAGATACCTTACAGGCACGAGCAGGAGGGAGATAGGGTGAGGCAGAGGGTCCCCTGCCCCCTGAACCATCCAGCAGCAGAGCATGGGACAGCAGAAGCCGATCTCTTACAGGCAGGAGCAGGAGGGAGATAGGGGGAGGCAGCAGGGCTCATGCCCCTGAAGCATCCAGAGACAGAGCATGGGCCAGCGGAAGCAGACACCTTACAGGCATAAGCAGGAGGGAGATAGGGGGAGGCAGAGGGTCTCATGCCCCCTGAAGCATCCAGAGGCAGAGCATGGGCCAACAGAAGCAGACACCTTACAGGCATGAGCAGGAGGGAGATAGGGGGAGGCAGAGGGTCTCATGCCCCTGAAGCATCCAGAGGCAGAGCATGGGCCAACAGAAGCAAACACCTTACAGGCACGAGCAGGAGGGAGATAGGTGGAGGCAGAGGGTCTTATGCCCCTGAAGCATCCAGAGGCAGAGCATGGGCCAGCGGAAGCAGACACCTTACAGGCACGAGCAGGAGGGAGATAGGGGGAGGCAGAGGGTCTCATGCCCCCTGAAGCATCCAGCAACAGAGCATGGGCCATCGGAAGCAGACACCTTACAGGCACGAGCAGGAGGGCCATAGGGGAAAGCAGAAGGTCTCATGGAAGTCCGGCAACAAAGAACGGAATTTCATTTCCCACACAATCCCGGAATTGGATCCAGTGTGCTCGGCTTGCAGCCCATTTCCTCATTTCCTTTGGAATGAACGATTCTAAGCAGTCCTGCAAGGGCTGGCTCTGAGCACTGACCCCATGATTGCTGTATTGCTGCATTTTCCCTCAAACTAGATGGTTTCATGCAACTTGGGACCTACTGCCTGAATAAATAGACCATTGTGGGCGCGCGCGCTGCTGGCAAGTCGCCATACTTTGTATCTGGATGACTTCATAGCTGAAAGCATTAGCTAGCATTTCTTGGAAAGTTGGCATGGAAAAATGGCCAATTGATTTTCAGTTTTCTTTGTTAATCTTTCAAGAAGCTCTGAGCCCGACTGGTCTGGTCTTGCCTGTGAATAGCGGTCTATCTGTGTCCTGTGCAAGTTACACACCCAAGATAAGTGTGCTGCTTGAGATTGTGTGCATGCTGAGGGAAAATGCAGCACTCAGCCTACGTGGGGCGTCTGATGTGATGTTACACTTCTAATGCTGTACGTGTTGCCATTCGTTAGGCAGGTTTGGCCTGGCCCTGTCGATGCTGGCGCGGAGAGTCAGGAATGAGGCACGGAAACATAGAGCTCATATTGGTTGCTTAGACTTTCATTGAAACTCACAAGGGGTTGGTAAAGCGCCTCACTGTCCCTATTCTAGGAGCTATTTCCCTACCTCAACCAAAACGAAGGGCCTTTCAAGCATCATGATGTCCAAAGCAAAACCCGTCCAGTGTCTGTAATCCTATCCTAACACTCACATTCTATTACTAAGTCTAAAGTGTAAAGGGACAATGGCCCTCATTCCGAGTATGGTGGTCGGGAAATAAGGGTGCCGGTAGCAACCTACCGGCACCTTTTCCAGATTACCAGACTACAGCAATGCCAGTAGGGACCACAGATCCCCCTGCAGGCCTGACCGGCGTGGTTTTCATGGAAGGACCGACACCGTTAGCAACTGTGCTGGTGCTTCCATGTCCCCATTTCCATGGAGTCCTGTGGGACCGTCACTGCCGCCCTTGTGATATCCCGGCGTCATCAGGATATCAGGCGGCAGTGCGGCTGTTATGGGTTTACCGGAAACCTGCTGCCTACCAATGTATTTTCTGGCAACCCTGTAATGAAGGCCAATGACTTTTGCTCCAAAATAAAGTGCACAAATGTTGAAGTTCAATCAAAAGTTTCCATTTATCAATGTTCATAGTTCCAAAGGGGACGACTGTCTTCCCCAGGACTCTCTCCACAAAAGAAAAGTTCATAGAAAAACCAAGTTCTAATGTTCAAGAGAATACCTCTCCCCTCTCGTCATTGCAATTCACTCTAGATGAAATTACTCTCTTCCCCAGGATTCCACATTCAGTACAGTTCAACTCTTAAGGGTATGCAGCTTCCTTAGAATTTTCCTTTTTATAGTAACATACTCTGGGTGTGAGTCCCAGACCACCCGGTGCACTCCCTGGCCAGGTTCTATTTTACTACTTATTATTGGTGCGAATCCCAGATATGCTCTTCACCTGGTATACTCTCCTGCCAGGACTTTATAATGCAATGACTTGCTCTCTTTCCCTCACATTCAGCACAAGGGGTAGAGATTGTCCCTTGTTTTCTTCATGGCCAATTACTGGGATGATGAAGATGACACTGATCAATGAGGATTACGTGTTCTCCCAAACTTTGGCAACTAAGTCACCCTTTTAGGGTCTCTTCGGTGTTCCCTTTCCCTCTTTCTGACCATTTGTACTCGTTCGGGTACTTGCCTCTGTGTCTTTCGTTGTTGAACGGCTTTCCCCTGTTGTTAGTATGGAGTGTTCTCGCTCCTGATGCTGCAACAAAGCTCACCCTGTCTTTGAGTTCCTTCCACAACTTCTCTCTCTCGTGGTAGCTTTTCAAGTTGACCGGCACTGCTGTACTATGCAGCCGGTCTGTGGCTCGCCTCTTCATGTCTTCTCTCGCTGCTGACAGCGCTCGGCAGCCAAGTATCTCAGTTATGCCTGCTTCTTGGTTTCCCAGCTGGTGCAGGGCACAGAGGTTTGCTCCCTTTCTCACCACCTCCTCACGTCTGCCCGCAAGGTTCTCCTCCAAGTCGGGATACTGTCTCCTCTGCACTGTGCGCTGCATCTCCTGTCCGCTCCCAAGCCGATGCTTGGAAAAGGAAGCTTCCTCCATTTTTCCACGGCACAGATTTAAACTCCTGCCTCCAAACTGGAAGATGTTTTGGACCAATCACATTCTTCCAAACACTAGACTGCACGTCATGGTTCATACTGTTGTTCATAGCAGTCCTCTTCCTGTGTCAGTACATGATGTTTTAAAAGATTAAAAATGTTCATGAGTACTATTATCAACTTTGGAAGGGTATTGAAGGGACTTAACGTACTATGCCATTAAAGCATGGGGAATGGAGGGGGTTTCCCTAAATGCATCAGGGGCATACCATGTCTCGTCTGATGATGTCTGAGTGCCCACTTGAGGGTCGCCTCCCCTCACATGATCCTCCCTCGTGTATCCACTCAAAGGGTCCAGATCAGGCTGTGGCTGCGGTCCCCTGGCCACATGAGTAGAGGCCACTGGTGGTAAAGGAGTGATGACACTGTGACGAATCCACTTCCGGGGCACCAGCGCTCCAGGGATGAATATCGGTTTCTAACCCATCAATAATAATAATAATAATTTAGCATTTAAATAGCGCTACGAACCTTCAGGTATCTGAGCCCTGCTTATTATTACCCACAGTGTGTGGTGCTCAATCAGCCTCACACCTCTAGTACACCAGAAGGGATCCAAACAGATTGGAAATGCAAGTCAATTATAAACCTCCTTGTCTAATTATGGTAATGTGGACAGAACGTCAGGCTTATCTGTGCAAGGTTGCGGATCGTTGGTTAGTTGCAACACAGTGAAAATACAATTACCCAATGATAAAAGGGATTGTCCACTCAAGGTTATATAAAAGTATCTACTTTATTATTATCACAACAGACAGTTCTAGCTACACTACAAAATACAACTCACCTTGTAAAGAAATGCAGAGGACAGAAAGTTTGAAAGAAGGAAAAGGGATGCACTCTGGATACTGACAGGAGGGTAGTGAGTATTAATCGCAATAGTTCAATGCTACTTGGTTTCAGCACAAAGGGAGCAATGGGTCATAAAATGTTACTACGGGTTCTTCGAAGGAGGACCAGGGGCACAAAACCAAACTGTGTCTTGTGCTGTAAATGTTCTTGGTGCCAGACAGGGTCGAATTGGTTTCAGGACGCTTTGCAACTTCTGCAACAGAGTTCAAGACTGGAGACAGCTGGGGGTATCAGGCAGTAGGCAGTTTGGTGAGTGAGGCTGGACGGATGGCTGCAGGCTGGCCTACACAGCATCTTTGGGTTAGGCATCCTTGTCTCAGTGCTGGATGGTGGTTCAGAAGCACTGGTTGAGGCGTCATGGATGGCTTTAGCGAATGCAGCATAACAACAGTCAGTGTGCAGTCGGCTACAGCTCAAGCGGCTCCACTGGCTCAAAAATGTACTTACAGACGGATGTTGGTAGCTGCTTGTCTACGCACTCCTCCTAGCTTCTTCACTGGGCTTGTGTCGTCCTTTAATGCGGACAGACCCAAAGATGAAGGAGAGTGTTGCAGACAGTTGCCTTGTCCTTGGTTTCGGGTTCAGAGGCTCTCTGGCACTTCCCACATAGGAAGCTTACTGCAGAGCCTTGCAGGGCACGTTGTGTGCTGGCTGGATACCGATTATGGAGCTGCTGGGAGGTCCTCTGGATTCAGTATCTCCCTCTGTGCCCTTTTGGAGGTCGTGGCCTTCCTTCACTGGCGGAAGCTGTAAGGCAGACTGTACCTTCAGCCAGAGTCCAAATGAGTGCTTCTTGTTACTCCTTGCAAAGTGTTCAGAGGATCTGTAGCCAAATGGACCACAGGGATTGGTGTAGGCTAAGCCCACCTTAATGAACCAATCCTGGGTCCCCATCAACAATCTCCTGTATGCGTGAGGTCATAACCAGAGTGCTTTGCATCAGAAAAGGTAAAGGGTTGAAAACCTGCAATACTAAGTCTCACCCATTTTCCTGCATGTTGTGGATCAAAGGGTCTCTCTGGCTAAAAGAGCTCTCTGGTTCCTGATTAAAGCAACATGTCTCCCTTAAAGCTGCAGCGCGACCAAACTCTCCGGCACCATCAATCCACATACTCATACATTTTGAATGGGGTCTCCCTGCAGGGATGACTACTGTAATACACACCGTCCAGACATGACATTTCACTGTCAAAGTGATACTTAGGGCAGGAGCTGAGTTCAGGTTGACACAGTGCCTCTGAAAAGTTGCTGGGGTTTCCTGTCTCCTTTGTTAGCCTTTGCTGCCAGGCCCTGTGTACCTGTTTGAAGTATACTCTTTTACTGTGTTAATTATGTTAATTGTTGGCACCAACTACAGAGCTAAACAAAAGGACAGGGCGGATCAATGGAGCCTTTGTGAGTCAATTAGGCTGGCCATGGCAAGAGGAAGGTTTTGCCCTCCCCCTTCTGAGATTACATGGTGTAATTCTGGCTGTCATATCCCAACTAAATATGACAGAGGGGACTGCGTCTGTTGGCTGTATCCACCCAGAGTACACAGGTCTATGCGTATGTCATGAGGTGAGCAAAGGAAAATGTGTGTGGATTAGCCCCACACATTTTCCAAAGGTTGACCTACGATCATTCAATTTGCTTTAAAATGTCAAAAAAGCCCAGGCGAGCGCACCCCACTGTGTGGATGGTAGAGTTCCTCACAGGTGGCTAGCAGGGACTTGGCCAAGCTCTCATAACCTTTCATGGCCGTTATGCACACAGCCATGCTAGCACCCTCTAACTTTACCATACTTCAGCCCCTCCAAGGGCGTTCAACCTACAGTGTAGTGGGACCATACTCATGGTGAAAGGCGCTATACAAATGACCTAATGAAATGAATGCGATTGTTGAAGTAGCATTTGCACACGTGTTTTTCCCCAGAGAGGGGCGGTCTCCAACTGGGATAGCCTTAGTCTCCCTGGGGAGGCGAGGGCCACTCCACCTCTTCTTGTATTATTTCTATTTAAGATAATTATTTTGCAGCCAGGTGGTATGATGGAGTCCAGGAGTCTGTGGTCAGTGTCAGTGAGGCACGTTTCTGTGATCCCTAGAAAGTCTGTGTCGCACTCTTCCATACATTGGTAGGCACGGTGGGCATTTCCGGCAGCTGTGCTTACTTTTAGAGCTGTGAATCCCGTTTTCCTGGGTGGGGTGGTTTGTGGGGGTTTTCACCAATAGCTGGAGTAGGGTCGTGGACCGTCGTTTTTAGGTGTAGCCTTTAGCCCTGGCCAGGCCGCCCACAGCAGAAACCCTTGGCAGGAGTGATGAGAGTAGCCCGGATGCTGTGTTCTTGTGTGGGACTGCAGCCCTCTTCCCTGGCCTTGACGTGTACTCTCTCTCTCTCTCTCCCGCACCCTGCAGGCTCCCGGCCTCGAGACTGCTACGACATCTACTCCAGTGGGCAGCAGGAGGACGGCATCTACTCCGTGTACCCCACGCACTACCCCGCCGGCTTCCAGGTCTTCTGCGACATGCGGACCGACGGAGGAGGCTGGACCGTGAGTGCCGGGGCTTCTTCCTAGTGCTAGCATGTTGGGGGTGGCTGGGGAACTCCGTGCTTTCCAATGGGAATGTCCCTTCATTGCAGAGGCTTGCGAGAGAAGGACTTGTCCTATAGAGCAGACACGTGACAAGAGAGGAGCGGAACCTTCCGGCTCTGCCATCTACTTCCGGGGGCCACCATGCTGTGTGAGGCGCTGACTGGCAGACGCATAGCATGGCATGGGGGGGATCTCGGTGTGATTCAGGCACTGCTTGCCACAGCTGAAGGTCAAAGAGGGCGGGGCTAAGCTTTCCCGATGTAAGGATTGTAGCAGTGCCCATGCCCTTGCACAAAGAAGGGCCCACTCTCTGTTATATCAGTGTGCGCTGCAGGGCTGACGTGCACTGCCAGAGCAGTGTGTCGATTTAATCACTGTTATATCAGTGTGCGCTGCAGGGCAGGGGTGCACTGCCAGAGCAGTGTGATGCTTGAATCACTGTTATATCAGTGTGCGCTGCAGGGCAGGGGTGCACTGCCAGAGCAGTGTGTCGCTTTAATCACTGTTATATCAGTGTGCGCTGCAGGGCTGACGTGCACTGCCAGAGCAGTGTGTCGCTTTAATCACTGTTATAACAGTGTGCGCTGCAGATCCGGGTCGAGGAGCACTGCCAGAGCAGTGTGTCGATTTAATCACTGTTATATCAGTGTGCGCTGCAGGGCTGACGTACACTGCCAGAGCAGTGTGTCGATTTAATCACTGTTATATCAGTGTGCGCTGCAGGGCAGGGGTGCACTGCCAGAGCAGTGTGATGCTTGAATCACTGTTATATCAGTGTGCGCTGCAGGGCAGGGGTGCACTGCCAGAGCAGTGTGTCGCTTTAATCACTGTTATATCAGTGTGCACTGCAGGGCTGACGTGCACTGCCAGAGCAGTGTGTCGCTTTAATCACTGTTATATCAGTGTGTGCTGCAGGTCCAGGCTAAGGAGCACTGCCAGAGCAGTGTGTCACTTTAATCACTGTTATATCAGTGTGTGCTGCTGGGCAGGGGTGCACTGCCAGAGTAGTGTGTGGCTTTAATCACTGTTATATCAGAGTGTGCTGCAGGGCTGAGGTGCACTGCCAGAGCTGTGTGTCGCTTTAATCACTGTTATATCAGTGTGTGCTGCAGGGCAGGGTTGATGTGCACTGCTATGGCAGCGTGTCACTGTAATCACTGTAGTATCAGTGTGCTGCAGGCAGCGGCGTAACAAAAACTGTGTGGGCCCCCCTGCGAGCCATGCTGAGGCCCCTTTCCCCTCCAACTCGCCAACAAATCACGGGTTGTGCCACACTCTGGGTCTGCCTAGATTACCACGCTTGCACAATACGCATGAACGTGCTGCTGAAGGGGTATGCCGCACACTGTACTAGGAGAAAGATATAAATATGTGTTTTAATGCAATATACAGAACACTTTCTGAGAAAAATTGGCTAAAGCCAGAGTGTTTGCAATTGCTTTGTAGGGTAACACCAATCCAATACATGCAAATCAAGCGTTGCTATTAAAAATGCCATGCCACAATGAAAACCTGTCCCACTGCCTGCACAATGTAGACCAGTGTGGACTCGTAATAACATTACAGTAAAGCATGCCTGGCCACATTTAGACATCCCTAGACTGGTTGCACCAAAATGCCAGTCGAAGCAATAACACTCATCAAGAAGAGAGCACACATTCAAGCCTGTGTCTCTGTGACCTCTAACAACATGGCAAAACTCTTTAAAATATGCACGGAACTGGTAAATCCTGTTGTGGTCTCCACCTCTCCTGTTCCCTCCCAGGCCTTCTGTATGGCTCTGCCCTCTCACTTCTCCGCTAAAATCCAGGACATCCTGTCCTCTATCGCCTCTTCCTCTCCCTCTCCCTCTTCCTCTCTCAGCCCCCTTTGGTCATCTCTACCTCTCCTCCTCCTTTCTCCTCTTTCTCTCTGACAACACCTGACAAGGTTTCTAGACAAGTCCGATCCATGAAAGTGTCGTCCAAACAGGTGCTCCCCTGCTCCTTCAGAACCACCAAGGACCATATTGACAACCTCGCTGCAGCCTTAGATGATTTCTGTAACCATTTTTTCACCACTGGAACATTCCCCTCTCCGCTTAAGCACTCCCTTGTGCACCCACGCTTCAATAAGCTGTCTGCCGATCCTGCCTGCCCGGCAAACTATCGCCCAATCTCCATCACCCCTTTCCTGGGCAAACTCTTGGAAAAAAGCTGGCCATCTCCCAACTTACTCTCCACATTTAATCTCTTGGTTGTCTCCATGACCATCAGTCTGGCTTCAGAGCTGCCAGAGGCGCGGAAACTGCTCTCCTGAATACCCATGAAGATCTGCTCTCTAACCTTGATTCCAGCATTCCTTCTGTCCTAATCCTCCTTGATCTTTCCTCTACTTTTCAACACAGTAAACCACGCCAATTCCTGATCAATCGACTACGTGAGAACCTAGGCATCACGGATCAGGCCCTGGAGTGGCTGACCTCCTTCCTCTTGGTCTGCCCCTCCCAGATCCAACTTGGTCCCTTTCTCTCCGCCACCTCCCTCTCTACCTGTGGAATTCCCCAGGGCTCTATCCTCTCACCCTGGTTTTTCAACCTCTTCTTGGCCCCTTTGGCCCACCTGATCTCTACCTTCTCCTTTAACTTTCAGTGTTATGCGGATGGCACTCAGCTTTCCTTGAGGCTTCTCTCATCTTCCGCTCATTCCTGACTATCTATCCGTGATTCAGGATTGGTATGCCTCGAACAATCTCTGCCTTAATGCCATCAAGGTGGAGATCCATCTAATTGGGACCCCTGCCCCTGCTTTCCCTCTCTCACTCTGGCCACCCACCTTGGGCCCTATTCCTTCACCTTCCTGCGAGGCAAAAAACCTTTTGTGTCATCTTCGACTCCTCTCTCTTTCTCTCCTCGCATCTCGGACATCCCCAAGAGGTACCACTACCTACCAGCTGCTCCTCCTCAAAGGGACTCTTCCCTTTCTCACTTTCCCCCAGAGGCTCATTGTCTCTAGAGCTCTGGTTCTCTCTAGTCTGAACTACTGCAACAGCCTCTTTCTCAAGCTGCCTTCCTCTACTCTTCACCCTCTGCAACTAATCCAGAACAGGACTGAGAGACTTGTCCTTGGCCTCAAGCCCTGGGATCGTATCTCTCCAGCCCTGAAATCTCTCCACTGGCTCCCGGTGGCTGCAAGGGTCAAGTTCAAGACCCTTTGCATTATCCAGCAGGCTTTCTGGAGTCGGGCCCACAGTACATCCAATGCTCTCTTCCAAAATACCTTCTTTCTCGAGCCCTTCCCGCAGCTACCTCCAACTCTCTAAGGGTTAGACGCTTTTCCAGGCAGAGATTGGGGGGGGGTAGATCTCTCTCCTCTGCAGATGCCTCCCTCTGGAATGGCCTCCTTGCCCCTCTCGAACTTTAGCGGACCACATGATGTTCTGGAAGCAGTTCAAAACTTTCCTCTTCTCCTCTGCTTTCTCTCTCTCCCTCCCCTCCTGACCTACCTGACCTACCTGTCTGCTGTACCGACTGGTTGCTTGGCTACCCTCAGAGTCTCACTGAGTCCAGACTCTTTCTTTATCAGTCACCCATGCACTGCCTCCAGGCCAACCACGCACTTAGGGGCTGTAACTGTAACCCCACAGTCCATTGTTCTCCTTGCACTACCCAGAGCCGCACTGTCCTGGCTGAACTTACTCAGCGCATTACAGCCCTGCTTTCCCCTTCCTTCTTCCTTGCACTTTCCCCCTTCCTTTCCACTTGCATTTCTCATTCTCGCATTTGCACAATCTGAATGCACAAGGCCTAGTAAGATCATTTGTCTTGTCCACCCTTTATCTTCCCTCACTTGCTTGTCATGCCTAGAAACACTTGTGTACAGATGTGTTATAATAGACTTATATCATATCATTTTATCACAGATGCCCAAAAAAATATACAATGCCGCAGTTAGAAACGGCTAGACTGGCAACACCCAAATGCCAGTCTAGCCAGGTCATTACACTTAGCAGGATTGCTTTATCAGAAATGCACAGTTAAAAACAAGTCATACCAAACTGAGGAATAACTATACTGGCTGCCCCAAAATGCCTCGTTAGCCACTAGTACCACATATCATGCCTGCTTAGCCTGGTCATGGACAACTATTATGATCTATCGCACAATCTCACCCCCCACACATCCCCTCTCCCTCCCATGCACTACCCTAACCTCCAAAATCAGCTACTTGGCCCAGAATTACCTTCACGTCCCCTTTCCTTGTCCCAGTGCTTACGTTTGAGGCGTTTTTTAGGCAATTTAAATTGTGATGTGGGTTTAGTACTTTCATGGCAGGGAAGTGATTGGAAGGGTAGAAAGGGAACAGGAGACCGTTCATTCTCACAGCAGTCCATAAGTGGGTGCTTTCACACTTAAAGGAGAGAGTTAACTGCTTGTAACATTGAAGCTGCGCTAAAATAGTCTCATTAAAATGCGTAAAGAAGTTGGATGCCCCCACACAAATAAGTTTGCCCCTCCCCCACCGCCCGTGAAGTTAGCGCCTCTCCCAACATTCGAAGGATAAGAACCCCCAAAATGTAGGTTTTGTTGTGCCCTTGAACACAAGCACACACACCAATCACCATATATACACACACCCAGCCATCCATACATTTAAGTGTGCACCCTTTCACCATACAGGCACACCCCCCGAGGCAGCCATCTATACATTTAAGTGTGCACCCTTTCACCATGCAGGCACACCCAGGTAGCCACCCATACATTTAAGTGTGCACCCTTTCACCATACAGGCACACACTACCAGGCACCCACCCATACATTTAAGTGTGCACCCTTTCACCATGCAGGCACACACCCCCAGGCAGCCACCTATACATTTAAGTGTGCACCCTTTCACCATGCAGGCACACCCAGGTAGCCACCCATACATTTAAGTGTGCACCCTTTCACCATGCAGACACACCCCCAGGCAGCCACCTATACATTTAAGTGTGCACCCTTTCACCATGCAGGCACACCCAGGTAGCCACCCATACATTTAAGTGTGCACCCTTTCACCATACAGGCACACCCAGGTAGCCACCCATACATTTAAATGTGCACCCTTTCATCATACGCGCGCGCACACACACACACACACACACACACACACACCCAGTCACCCATACATTTGTGTGCACCCTTTCACCATACACTCATACAGGCAGCCACCTACACATTTAAGTGTGTACCCTTTCACCATACACTCACACACACACATGTCATGGGGTTGAGGGGAACCCTATTAGTGCAAAAAGAAATTGTTTCTTTTTGAAAGCACTCTGACTTCATAAAGAAATTATTTCCGTTAAGGACCAAACCATAACGGAAATAATGTCTTTGTGAAGGCAGAGTGACTTCAAAAATAAACGATTTCTTTTTGAAGTCATAGGGCTTCACCCCCACCCCATGACATGGAGGTCTCCAGCCTGGGATCTTTCACGTCATGGGGTGAGGGAGCCATCGGACTTCAAAAAGAAAGTTTCTTTTTGTAGTCACACTCTGCCTTCATAAAGACATTATTTTCTTTATGAAGGCGAGTAATTTCAAAAAGAAATAAAAGAAAAAATTAAAAAAAGATTTTGAAAAAGAAAAAAATGTTTTTCCAAGTGGGGCCCCCTCCCAGGACATGTGCTAGTGGGCCCCCCACACTGCAGGGGCTGCAGGGGCCCCTGTTACGCCAGTGGATGCAGGGCAGGGTCGATGTGCACTGCCAGAGCAGCGTGTCAAGTGCCAAGGACAAGGTATCTCGTCCTTGGGATTACCTCCCTTTTGCCAAGGACGAGATAGCTCATCCTTGGCACTTAATGGGGTTAATGAAGGAGAAAATGTTAGAAGGCATTGAATGGCGAAATACTGAAATCACCAAAAAAGTCCTTGGCACTGGGGGGGGACTCATGGCAGTTAAAAGGTTAATCACTGTTATATCAGTGTGTGTTGCAGGGCAGGGGTGCACTGCCAGAGCAGCGTATCACTTCTTTTTCTTTTTTTTAAATCTTTATATGTTTTGGTTGTAAATAACCTTTCAAATATAGAAAACAGCAGAATAACATTTTAATTTTTACATTTTCAAAAAGAATAAAAAAATGTAAAAAGGAAAAAGAAAATGTGCTATTTACATTTTGAATATGTTCTGATCGTTCGTTTCTGTTTACATTTGGCATAAGTTCTATTTCAACAGTATACATTTAAAAAATGGATTCACAGGATCAATATGTGGCTGTATGAGTCCATTCTAGCTGAAATATACAGCATGTTTTAAAACAACTAATAACATGCAGGTGATACAACATGATCAGAACACACGTGCATTGGAATAAGAGATCAGGCATTTCGGATTGATATTCTCGGAGGCTTATAAGGTGTTAATCGTCCTTTGAATGAATGATGATGTTGTCATTGTAGCCTCTGCTGTCTATTGTCGGGGGGTTAAAACAGGGCATCTTACATTGCCATTGTATCGTATTTGGACTATATACCTTATGGTTTCGCCGTTTTAGTCATCTTTTTAGTTCAGCCGCAAGTATTATCACTGTGAACCTTTGCTACCTGGAGTCGCAGGTTTCCTGGTAGAGGATCTTACTTTAACATTATGTTATGGTTACGCGGTGTTCGCACAGTTTCCTTTCATTTAAGGTTGCAATTTCGATTCCTAAAATGTGGTTCTTATATGCAAGAGGGCCCTGGTGTCATGTGTGATTTTTCTATGAGGGTCTAGCTCAGTGGGCGTGCTCTAATCACACTCTATATTCCCTGTCAAGTCTCTCCATTCACCAATCGGCTGCTTATAGAGAACTATGCCTCAGTCTTCAGCCGCTGGAGAACATGTATTGCAGCAAAGTCTAATGATATTTGATTTGCATTAAAAATCATAAACCACATCTGGTTGGGCGATTGTAAGCAAAATTCATGAAAAATGTAAACAAATATTCTTTTCTCAATGCAGCTAAATTCATGCATTCAGAGAAAGTGGCCTAAGGTTTCCGTTTGGTTGGGCAATTCACAAAGCCGACATGCGTTCTTTAGGTTCTGATTTTTTGCTTGGGGTGCCAAGAGTGCCCTGGTAGGCCATAGATTAAGGCGCAGTCTCATTAGCTTGGAGCAATATTTCTGCGCTGGGAATCTTTGGAGGTATTTTGGCATTTGATGAAGTGGTTTTAGCATAAAATTGCCATTTCTGAATGCCTTGTATTGGAGACACTTTTTCCACATTGCGCCCCAATCAAGATGCCCTGATTTTTGTTTGCCCCTTTTAGGATTGCTCATTAGTAGATGCTCTTCTATATCAGCTTCCCTCATAGTCCCTATGCAGTAGTCTTTCCAGGTTTTTAAAGAGTTGTAAGAGCTGGTATGAGGCTTGATTCACACATATTGCTGAGCCAGCACTTCCGGAAGAGAGTCAAAGCCTGCCACGCTACAATAGTGCTAAGGGAAAGGAACCCTAGTTCAGAAAGAATCATTGGTATGGGGAAGCTTTTCAGAAGGGATAACAAATGTTTCCAATATAGACCTTCTCGATAGTCCCGTTTAGGGCTATTCTCGGGCATTTGGGCCTGAGCACCATATGTAACCACGGGCATAACTTTTTCTCTATAAATGTTTACCACAGGAGGGCATGAAAATGTGCCGTATTTTCGATGTAATGGCATTGCTTGTGAAGACATTGATTCCATTTTTAGTTGTATTTCTTTTTTTGTAGGGAGCATGCTGGCTGAGAGTTGTCATTGATGTTTTGTCCAAGGCATTTGAACTCTTGAATTATCACAAGTGGTTGCCTCCCAATCCCCCACTTAAGGGTATTGCTTTTGTTTTCCTACCTTTTCCAGGGTGCAATATGAGAGTGTTTGACTTTTGCGCGTTGGTCAATCTGGAATTTTCCAGAGCATAGTTTTCTAAAGCGTTAAGCTTTCTCTGGAGACATATGGGCTTCTGATCTAACAGTACATGGTCGTCCTCGTAGAGAAGCCATGATATCGGTGACTGACAAACTATCAGCGGAAAAGATCTAATAGATTCCAGGTGTGTGTTTATGTCCCTGATATACAGGTTGAATAGTGTAGAATACAATATGCATCGCTGTTTGAGTCCTCGATATGTGGGGATAGATTGTAATAAGAGTCGCTCTTGGTTTAACTTTACTCGGATCGACGTGTTTGAGTAAAATTGATGAAGCAAGTTGAGTATAAATGCTGGGCACCCGGCCTTCATTCGTTTTCGCCATAATTGGTCTCTAGAGATGGAATCGAAAGCTTGTTTAAAATCTATGAAGGCTCGGTAGATCGGTTGATTTGATAGTAGTGCCAGATTAACAAATGTTCCCAGACCAGATGCAACCCGCGATTGATCTAATTTTGCTGTCGTTTTTGTCAATTTTTGCAGTTTTTCAAGAACTATGCATGCACATTTTTTTCTTGAAATGTCAAGAAGGGCAATCGGATGATAATTAGATGGTTCTTTCCGGTCACCCTTCTTGAAAATGGGGTTACGTTTGGGCTCTTTCCATGAAAGCGGAATCAAGCCAGTTCGACTGTCTCTTTGGAATATAACATCCAAAATGGATAGCCACCCTTCCGGCTGAGTTTTTAAAATGGAATTTGAAAGTCCATTGGCCCCATGGGCTCTAGATGAGCCTAATGTATTCATCTGAATGAGAATGCCACTCTGATCAAAATGGAATGTGGCCAAATCGGTTTTCCAGATTGTAGGTTTGTTAATAGAGGGAGTTGCCTCCGCAAATAGAGTCACAAAGTGTGTGATCCAAGTTTGTTCACCCACTAGATTGAGTAAGGAAGAGGAAGCACCAGCATTAATTCCAACTTTCAGTAAACCCCATATTCGAGCATTAGATTGAGAAGATAGGGCTGCAGGCATGCGTTCCCCAGCTTCTTGAATTTTGAGTGTCTTATGTTGTTTTAGTCGTTTTTTTATGAGCGGTGGGGATATTACAGGCTTTTTTCCATCTCTCTGGAGACGAATCATCTTTGATGGTTTTTAACTCACTTCTCAGCCTAGCCTTCATTTTCTGAATGAACTGGTCAAACGGGTATTTGTGTCTAAAAGTGGATCTGAGACCACTGTGAACTGATTCCTCAAAAATAATATGCAATGTTTCCGTATAGGAAGGACGTTCTTCACTGCCAGGGGAGGTAAAATCATTGTGCAATCTATCAAGAAGAGTGTCTAGTTTAGCTGACGTCCGTCTAATCCTATTTCTCCCCTCTCTGAATTCAACGACAGGCTCGTAATAATCACGCTGTTTAACGTCCAATTGTGTCCGTACGATTTCCAGGATATTATGGCCACTAACTTCTGTTGGAATGACGGTGAACTTTTGCACATGATTCATAGAGTGCAGGGATAGGAACACATAATCTAGTATGGCATGAGCAGAGTTTCTAAGCCTAGTGGAGGAAGGGGGGGATAGAATCATCAACTCTTCCATTCAGCAATGTAAAGTTTCTCTCCCTCATTAAATGCATCCATCTCAAAGCTCCAGAGGAGAGGAGTGCATCACTGGGCTTCATACAATTAATATTAACGTCACCGACAATTATTATCGTCTAGCGCTCCAATTCATTCACAATGAAATCCAACATGTTATTCACCAATTCCAAAAATACATCGTCCAGAATATCAATAGGGCTCCCGTAAAGGTTAAGGATGGCTGTGTGGCACCCTAGAGGGAACAAAGGGTTAGGTGAATATAATTTTACCAATTGGAAGCATGGGTGGGGAGAAGCCCACGCTAGTAATTTTAAGCCCACATCCAATTTTACAGCTATTAAAAGACCAGCTGAGGGTCTGTCTTTATCATGTTTGATGGCAGGAACCCAGGAAATCTCGCAGCTTGTCCATGTAGGTTCTTTGGTCATCCAGGTTTCTTGCAATGAGATACTGTCATACTCGGCCAATGGATTTTTCCATTTGTTCGCATTAAGGGCCCGATTCATGGAATATTTGCCCAGTTAAGAGTGAATTTGCACTTCTAAAAGTGACTTTTCACTGTCGACACAAACCCTGATTCATGGAACTGTGCAACATGTATTTTTGCTGGGCAATGTCATTTTGTACTGCAAAAAGGGCTATGTGCTGACTTTGCCCGGACTTTGCACTGCAAAAATACACTTTGCATGGTTCCATGAATCAGGGTTTGTGTTGGCAGTGAAAAGTCATTTTTCAGCAGTGCAAATTCACTTGGAACTGGACAAATATTCCATGAATTGGGCCCTAAGTATTTAAGACCACTTGTGTCCCACACTGTCATCTTTAAATGAGATCTTACTACTATCTGTTAATGATTTTTAACATGTTTGGGGTCATTGATGGCTCTTTTAAGCCATGACCACGTTGCTTCTCGGGAATACTGTTGCATGTCGGAAAGTATACTTCACGTTGTAATTGCCCTTGTGTACCTTCACAGATGATTATTAAGGGGTCTAAAGATTCATCTCTCGACGAGTCCCTCCAATTAGTTCTGCGATCAGTCGTATCGGTCGTTCTTACTGATTGGGTTGCTTTGCTCACTTCCAAATTAAAGCCCTGGTGATATAATTTGTCTTTGGTACTCCATATCAGTTCTTTAACGATTTGTGAGGGAATAGACAGTTTCATTGTGTCTATTTTTGAGGTATTGATGAATTGAATGTATTTGATGTCTTGTGATTGGATCAATTTTAAATTGGATATGGATTTAAAGACCGTTAACATTGTCATCCTATTGGAAAAGGGATCTCCGTTGTGCCGGTCTTTCATGGTAAACATTTGCGTATCTGTTTGCTTGAGAGCTGAGCTTTTGATACAAGAGTCATCGCTGCTAGAAGCTGCTAATGTTGTTGCTTGTCTCACATTTGGGTGAGAATGCAAGCAATCCCAGAGTTGGGAGTTCCTACCAATATTGTGATTTGGGCTTAGCTGGGGATTATAGGGTTCCCTTTTCAAACCGATCACTGCATGGGGGGATGTTCTGGAGCATAGAGGCTCGTGTTCTCTTTTGCTATATTGTAAGAACATTTGGATTGTCATCATTCGATTTGCAGCTCTTGTTTGGATTGTCATCATTCGATTCGCAGCTCTTGTTTGGATTGTCATCATTCGATTCGCAGCTCTTGTTTGGATTGTCATCATTCGATTCACAGCTCTTGTCGTTAACCATGTCTGGTAAGATTAGAGAATGCAAAGCTTCTTGGATGGGTCTTTCCTGGTGTAAAGAGGAGATAGACTTGGATGACATATTCATTAGAATTTCCTCTTCGTCCTCATTAGAAATGTGTATCTGGACCAGAGGGAGGGTGGGGAAACTAGCAGGGGAATTGTCTTTTTGGATTATTTTTTAGATTTAGTGTGAGCTTTTGGTATGCTTGGATTAGTTCGGGTAGTGGTTGTGGTAGAGCATACAGGAGTAGGCAGCGAATCTATAATATTTTTAGATTTGCTAGTTATCGACCTGTTGGCTGACGGTAGATCCTTGGTCTTTTTTTATGGCAATTGTTTGTTTACTTTTGTTTCTTTGTTTTTGTGTTTGAAATACTTCAAACACTGGGTCTTGCGTTTCGATTACTTCTACTATGCTTGAGGACAGTGTTGGTTCAAGTTCAACACCATTTGGTGGACACACATTTTCTACATCCCCTGTTGTGTCTGTGAACCTACCCTGATAGTTTCGATGGGTTGAGGAGCCACACAGGTGCCCTCAGCTGGTGGATTGCCACCAGTCGATGTGTTGCGCTCTTTTACAAGGATCTTGTGATAAGAGATACATTCTGAGGCTATCCAATCAATCTTAGAGCACATTATGCTTAAGAGAGAGGAGTGCAAATCAATTTTTTTTCCATTGTCTCAAAACATTTTGATCGAGTGAATAGGCTGTTGTTCATGGCAGATAAGGTGGTTTCGAGCAGAGGAACTGGTTCAGCCCTAACGAGGGTCTCGGGGTATGTCTTACAAAAGACATTGGGGGTGATGCTGATGAGTTAAAGGTCGAATTACAGGACTCTGGATGGAGTATTGGGCTGTTTGACACATTTAGAACTTGCATTCTGGGGGTCACTTCTAATTGTGTTTGGCATACTGTGTGAGCAGCGTTTGGATTGTTTAGACTTATTTGGGCAGGTTCTATACTAAGGGTATTGCCTATTAGTAAACTTGTGTTAGAGATATTTGATTGAGATATTTATGACAGATGTTGTAAAAGCAAAAAGAGAATATCGAGGCTGAGTACCACAAAAGGAAATACACCAAACATGGGCTTACAAAGATACACAGATCTTTATTCTACAACTGAACAGTTTTCAAAGGAACAAAGTATCAGATAGTTATCTGGCCCTCAGTACATCACAGCGAATACCAGCCCTGTTGGTGTGAGAAGTGAGTGGGGCTGTACATCAGAACATTCACTCTTTTATACAATTTGTAACATGATGTCCATCTGATCTACAGGTTAATTATTCCTAGGGCTAGGGGTTTGTGCCGGGTTCACTTCTAATTTATTCATCTATATGCATATGGATTATTCCCAGTTTATATACAAATAGGTCACAAGGGCAACAGTGTATCTTCAGATTTAACATTAAGCCTTCGTACATGTTTTATACAATGTAGTTCAACAAGTGTTCACATTCAGTATTTAAACAATATTGTGCTTAATATATGCTCGCGGATCAGTTTCGTTGGCACAGGTAATCCTCGATCTACAGGTCAACGAAGGACAAGGTCTCCTTACATAACCCTAACATTTGGCCTGCGGGCAGTTTAGGCATTAACTTCATGTAGAGGTCGAGACGGCCAAGTTACAAACAGAAGAACACTCTCCACCAATTTAGAACACAGGGTGACTTTGGAGTAAGAATCAAAATGGCGGATTAACCTAAAATGGCGGCTAAATCGGTCTAAGGTCAGAACTTTGCAACGCGGATTTCTTCGTAGAGCGACTGGGCTTAGGCCAATTTATACAATAAAGACGCACGATATAATATCCGGTTCAACAAACCCTCCTTTTGGCCTAAGCCAAGCACTAAACGACTTCTAGTCACTTTACGAGTAACTCCACGACTCAATGTCCATACATCCTGAATCACTGTCGGAGATATCAATTGCCATAAGATCAGTTACTAAGATGTCTTTCAGCACATATTCATTGGAGTTCTTGTCTGGGGCGCATACTTTATTTCCTAATGTACCCATCGCTTGTGCGCAACATCCCCCTAGCATCGAACACATACCAGCAAGACATTGAATACAACAGCAAAGAAACAACAGAATACCTAAAATAGTAGTTTCCATCCCCAAGATCGCAAGAAGTCCCAGAACCAAGCGCTAAGATCCCAGTTTCCCTCGGGAACATGCACTTCCAAACTTTGGACATGCAGATTCTGTATTGCCTTGAAGATAGTTGGGGAGGAATCTGGAACGAAAACACAGCAAGCGGACCCCACTAATTTACATACTCCACCACGTTCAGCCAGGATGACATCTAATTCCATTCAGTTCTGAAGTGCTACTAACCTTATTGCTTTCTGTTCTAGAGTCATATTATAGAGTATGACAGTGGTCCGGTTGATGGTCCTCTCTAGTACTCTCGCTAGTCTCCTGATATCTTGGGAATTCATTATTTGCTCCCAAAATGGCACAAAGGATTTAGCTACATCCCCTAGAATTTGCGCTGAAGTGTCACCATTCTCGTCTCGCCGCGGACACGCCTTTGAAATCTCTACAGTACTTGCAATGAATACCCCGGGTAATAGGATCCCTAAATAACAGGTTCCCTGCCAATCCCTGGGTAACCATGGAAATGCTATATTACCGCAAACAAAATAGACAGGTTCGCCTACATACAAAGGTCTGTCCTCGCTAGTCAAATTCGCAACGTTGGCGCAACCTTTAAAATCACCAATTAACTGAGTACCAATCCTTTGTATTCAGAAAGAAACTGAATCGGGGCTATGGTTAACAGTGTAGGAAGGAGGCGTGGCATCCTTATTGCCTATAGGAGCCACCTTGAAAGAAATGAAAGATTGAAAAGGATGGGACAGTCTATCAGAAGGCCTAATAGAAGCAACATTAAGCTTACTCCTATTTGCAAAAAGAGAGCATCCCAGGGGCGTCAGAACACTTTTTTCAAACTTGTTCAAGTTAGTCCCATCGAAATTCCTTGAGATGCTATCGTTCCATCGGCCAAAGAATAGTGCTCTAAGAGAAGCATAACATGCAGTTGTCAAAGGTAAAGGATGAATATACCAACCTAGCTCCTTATCCCCATGTTGCGGTAAATGTGAACAGACCCAACAATTAGATTTGTTAAAAATGGCATGTGTAGCATTCATGATGAGTAATAGTGTGTTGTTGTGATAATTCTGTCTGTGCTGGGAGTCTCTAGGAGATAGAGTATGCAGATGTACAAAAGGAGTAGAAACAGTAGGTACATGTTCAGTAGGTAACAAATTCTCAAACGGATGTACTTCTACTAAATACCAAAAACCTAAAACAATGACTATTGCAAAACCAATTAACATTATCACAAGACATGAAAGGGGCCCCTAGGGGTCCCTCGCGTTATGGAAACAAGGCAAGTCACCACACACGATATATACTCCAGACACGAGGTTGTATTCCCAAAGCTAGGGTTTATTGCAAAGCAAATAGTCTCAGTTGGCCAACTCGGTCTCACGCCCTGCGACGTGTATCTCTAGACCTCGAGGGACGCAAGAGAGCGAATTACGTACATCAGTTACATATATACAAAATGCATATCATACAATCAGCTGTTACATATTTAACACCCCCCTTTATTGGGTTTCTTTGAACTCAGTTTGATGATGGACACTTCCGACGAATATGACACCTCCAAATATCTATTCTAGTAACAATATGGAACCTTGCAAGTGCAGAGACATCTTTTCTTTTTTGAACAGAACACAGTGCTTCTGTTCTTGTAAGTGAGCTACATATGGGGGAAGAGTCACATTCCAGACTTTGCTATATATGAGGTGCTATTCGTGTCCTGGGAGCTGACACGCTCTACAGGGCTCGGAAAAGGGGGGCCGTAAGAAGAGCATAATTCAAGCCTTTAGCTGCTTTATTCTAACATATTCTACGATATAACGAGACTGGCTGGCAGCTGTGAAATGATTAAATACCCTCTGCTTCAAGGCTACATTTGGGAGGGAGCCGGCATTCCTCTCGGAGCTGCCTACGTTGTGTTTCAACAAACTCTTATTAGCCCTGCGGCCTTGCGGCCTTCTCCTTTCACGTTCAGACAACAATGTTAACAGTCGAGCAGTGTAAGCAGAAAGGTGCTGCGAAGCAATTTGAACAGAAAGCAATGAGCAATCGTTAGAAAACAAAATGGCGATCCTTGTTACATCAAAATGGCCGTTCATTGGTCAAACTCGGAAACCTGTATTTCTATCGTTTCGTACATGAGACGGTTGGCCTTCGGCCACCAAAATACATTTGCCGTCAATCGTGAGAGGAGTCCATTTTTCTAGACCAACAGACAGCAATATGTTTTCGGGGCCCACACAGTGGCTTGTCCATTCTCGCAGCTGGTCACACGGTCTCTTATCAGTTTTTTACGAGTGGAAGCAGTTGCAGCCATTGTAGTCTTCAAACGAAAGCACCAATGTTATTTGCTGGCGACCTCCTGGCCGAGCGTTTTCTTAGTCCTTCCACAACCCTAGCCAACAGAATCCCCTTAGGTGCAAATGATCGGGCCAAAGAGATAAGCCCTTCGATTATTTTTTTCTTGATGGCACAGCCGAACCGTGCAGTAAGTCTATTTCCTCGGACGCAGATCGTACCTTGTGATTCCTGGTACTGTGTGATCTGTGAACAACGTGTCGTCACTTCCCGTTGGAAGCAATGAATGGACGGAAGCAAGATCAGAAACAGGAGCATCTTCCGGAAACAAAACTGTTGGAGAGTGTGGAGATGAAATGGCTGTTTCCCTAGACCTCACAGGCTCAGGGAGAGTCTCTGATGCACTCTCGATGTTAGTTGCTGCTTTGTGATCGTTGGTTACAGCATTGGTGAGGGGTTCTGCATCTTCTGTACCGTATGGCACTGGGTGTGGAATCCTCTTGGTGTGCGACACATGTATCCAATTCTTCTGTCCTGCTACCCGCACCGCAGTCTGTGTGACCAGCAAAACTTGGAAGGGGCCCGCCAACGAGGTGCGAGGCAAGAAGATTGCTCAAATGATTTCACGAGGATCCACTCCCCCGGTCGTATGCTGTGACC
Source organism: Ambystoma mexicanum (assembly GCF_040938575.1). Classification (NCBI taxonomy): domain Eukaryota; kingdom Metazoa; phylum Chordata; class Amphibia; order Caudata; family Ambystomatidae; genus Ambystoma; species Ambystoma mexicanum. The sequence continues at coordinate 55,730,601 of NC_090929.1, read as the reverse complement.
GGGACCCTCGTACCATACCGGTAAAGCCTCTCGCACCTGGTGATAAATCAAATACAGATTTTTAGTTAACTGGCCACAATAGTCAGAGAGAAGTACATTTTCGACGTCTTGTAAAGAACGAAACTTCGGAACATTCCAAATATTAGCTGGCCTACCCATAACCACCTCAAAGGGAGAGAGCCCAGTCTTAGTTTGAGGGGTTGTTCGCATAGATAACAACACAATCGGTAAGGTGTCCGGCCATTTTAGTTTGGTGCCGGCGCACGCCATAGCGAGCTTGTTCTTGATGATGCTGTTGTGTCTTTCTACTAGTCCAGCACTCTGAGCGTGTCTAGCCGAATGGAACCGTTTATCGATCTGTAATCCCGCACATATCTGCAGAATTACAGCAGCAATAAAATGTGGACCATTGTCCGACCAGATGTCTCTCGGCAACCCAAATCTTGGAAAATATTCGTTTAAAATAGTCTTTGTCGTGGTCATAGCTGTGGCATCTTTGACAGGAAAAGCCTCAACCCATCTGCTAAAAGCACAGATGACGACTAATACATACTTGAAATTGTTGCAAGGCTCCATCTCGTAAAATCAAAATGAATAACCTCGAAGGGGACAGAAGGTGGACAAAAACTACCCATAGGAGTTGATGTGCCCTTTCCCACATTATGCTGTAAACAAATCATGCACCCCTGAACGAAGCGTTCAGATACTTTAGGGAGTTTGTCGTTTGCCCACACATTTTGCAACATTTTAGTGATTTTACGAGCACATATATGAGTGGGACCATGAGCCATAACAACCATCATCATAATACATGCGTCAGGCAGTAACCACTTCCCTTCAACCTTGTCCACCCGACACCCATCATCATCCAGTTTTCCCAAACCCTCAGCCCATTTCTTAGACTCTTCTAACATGGCATCGGCTTGCATATCCCTTACGGAATCAATACCCTCATCCAAAGTACAGGCATTTTGTGGCTTCCCTTGAAGTATACATTTCTGAAGAGAGATCAGTGGCAGTCTGTTCGGCTATCTGGTCAGCAAAAGCGTTCCCTTTTCCTACATGATCTGCAATTTTCTGATGCGCTGCGCATTTTATGATAGCTGGCTGAATAGGGAGTGCAAGTGCCGAGAGTAACGGTACTATCAAGGAGCCATGTTGAATTTTTGTACCATGTGAAGTCAAGAAACCTCTTTCTGCCCAAAGTCTACTGAAGTTGTGAACCAACCCAAAGGTGTATTGACTGTCAGTATATATGTTTACTGTAAGCCCTTCGGAAAGTTCACAAGCTCGGGTCAATGCTATAATCTCTGCGGCCTGCGCGGAGTTATGCGTGATTCTCTTGGTTTCCACGATCGTGCTCAATGTAGTGATTTCATAAGCAGCTGTGGATGTACCATCTGGAAGTTTGAAGCAGGAGCCATCACAAAACAGTTCCCCTTGTGGATTATTCAAAGGAGTATCTTTCACATCGATTCTACCCTTTGTGTCTTGTTCTGTAGTGTAAAGGCAGTCATGTGACTCTTCGTCACTGCAAGCAGTACCTTGCGGGAAATGTAAAAGTTCAGCCAGTTTAAGAACACAACACATCTTAATTTGTATGTGCGGAGCAAACAAGATCAATTCATATCTCGTTAATCGTGCGGAGGTGAGGTGTTGCGTTTGTGTTCTGTTTAATAGAACATCTACAGAGTGAGGTACCATCAGGGTTAAAGCATGGCCTAGGACCAATCCCTCACTCTGTTTTACAGATGCAGCAGCAGCAGCGACAGCTCGCAAACATCTTGGCAAAGCGCATGCTACGGGATCAAGGGCGGAAGAAAAGTAGCCGCACGGCCTATTCTTACCTCCATGTTCCTGCATTAATACAGCCAAAGCACATCCAGCACATTCATGCACATACAACACAAAGGCCTTTTCATAGTTTGGTGTGCCCAAAACTGGTGCCGAACACAATGCAGTCTTCAGCAGATCAAATGCATGCTGGTGTTCCAAGTTCCACGGCAATGCGAAGAAATGCCCTTCTTCATCAAGGCCAACATTGGTTTAATCACTAGTGAGAAATTGGGGATCCACTGCCTACAGCAAGAAGCCATACCTATCAAGGCTCTAACTTCCTTCTGCGTATTTGGGACAGACATGCTAGAAATGAGTTTTATCCATTCAGGCGTCAACCTTCTTCCCTCCTTTGACAGGAGATAGCCTAAATAGGTGACCCCCTGACAACAGTATTGACATTCTTTAAGCGAAGCTTTATGTCCATGTTTAGCCAAATGAATAAGCAACAACACAGTGCCCTCCTTACAAGTGCTCTCTGAGTCAGCAGCTAAAAGCAAGTCATCAACATATTGAAGCAGTGTACAAGTACAGGGCAACTCAAGGGTATCGAGCTGCTCTTTCAAAGCCCTACTATAGAAACTAGGACTTTCAGTGTAACTTTGCAGTGCACGAGTGAAGGTAAACGAACGTCCCCCTAAGGTGAACGCAAACAGGTATCTACTGTCTTTGTGTATAGGAATACTAAAGAAAGAGTTCTTTAGATCCACGGCACTAAAATGAGTAGCTGAAGCCGGGATCATGGTTAATATTGTCATCACATCAGGCACAATTGGAAATTGTGGAGCAACGATCTTATTGATGGCACGTAGATCAATTATGAAATGAAAAGGAATTGTATTATCGCCTTTTTTGTACACAGGTAAAATCGGACTATTGCACAAACTACCTGCAATTTCCTCAATCAACCCTCGATGCACAAAATCAGAGACGATACATTTCAAAGCTTGCTCACATCGACCGAAATCTTATACTGTGGAATACGTGGCAGCTTTACTCCATGTTTCAAGATAATCTCAATTTTTCAATTTGCAAGACACCGACGTCATTATCATCAATAGCCCACAAACACCCCGGAACATCACTGAATTCTGGCGGCAAAAGTCTAGTCAAGAATTGAGAGACAGAAAGTTGCTGTGGTGAAATCGTCAAACGCACTCCATCAGAACAATGAATTACCGCATTTCATTCCTTCAACAGATTCAACCCCAACAAATTCTCTCCACAATTCATGGTCAAAAGGAATGGACAGTGGTCCGTAAATGGACCCAAGGTAATCAGTACTGGTGAAGAAACCGGACAGACAACTGGTGTGCCAGAAAACCCTACAGAAACATTGGTTTTCCCTGACAGTGGAATGTTTGGAACCCGTGAATGATCAATGGAACACTTCTATGACCCTGTATCTATCAAGAATAGATGTTTCCTATTTCCCACTAACATCTCAACATAGGGACCTTTCTGATTAATGGGAATGGGCGTTGGTTCCCAACCCTGTTTCGGGCAATCCTAGCGAAACAGAATGTCGTCAAAAGGAAGTTCTTCAGTGAGGTAAGCAGCAGAAGGATGATCAAAAATGTTTCCATTATCCACACTCGATGCCTGATTGTCCTGTGAAAAAGGTTGCTGTGAATCCTGCGAAAACTGACCTCTACCAGGACCCCCTACAGCTGGGTGACCTCTGGATCGTCTACCCATATTTCCAAATGTGTTATTTGATCCCTGCTGGATATCGGGGATTGTGCATGCCAATAACCCTCTTGTCTACAATATGCACACTGGTTAATGTTTACAGGACCCAAGGGCGCATTTCCTTGTGAAACGTACTGTCCTCTAAATTGCGAATTACCCCCTCTAGGGCCTCTAACAATTTGCTGCAGTAGATCTTTCATCATTAAGTCTCCTTTTCTCTTTTCAACTCTTTCTTTTTCGTTATTGACACGATTCTCATAGTACTGAGCCATGTGCAGTACGTCTGATTGCGACTTCGCTTATCAAACGCTCTCGGAGGACATCATTTGTGAATGGATGTCAGGCAGCAATCCACGCACAAATTTGTCCACAAATAATCTTTTCCCAGTCTCTGTGCCTAAATCTTGTCCACTGAAATCTGAAAATACCTGTTCGAACCGATTAAAGAACTTGGTAGCACCCTCAGACTTCCCTTGGTCACAGGCAGTAAGCTTGTCCCAAATAATTCTCTTCTCAGGAATTATAGTTTTCAATTTCGGAACTATTCTGTCAGGTAAAGTTAGTATTACCTGAGGCGGTCTTTCACCAGCTGGCCTTTCTCCATCGAGTTTAACCATGTTAGTCCATGTATCTCCTAGCCCTGGTACATCATCTACAGTTCTAATCTGTTTCCAAAAGTTGACAGGCTGGAGTACAGGAAATAACAGATCAATATGACTTAAGGTGAATACCGATGATTGCAAGACAGACTCTATTTCTTTGTAGAACCCTGTCAGATTCTTCCTAATGTCGGGAATAGATTGCTTGATGGTGTTCACTTCCTGTCTGGAGAACGGGACGTGAACCAACTGCGACACCTAATGTGCAGGAATTTCATAGGCTTGCGCACCCGTTCCGGCATCTGCTGGAACCTCGACTTTTGGGACAAGTGTCGGAAGTACCTCTCGCATAGGCAACTGAGAAGTAGGCAACTCTGAACGCTTACTAAGCAACAGAGCCAAATCAAGCGCTAAAGCAGCTGAAGAAGTGTCAAACTAAAAAGCCCTTTTATAAATACTCAATAACTCTGCGGGACAACACATTTTCTTCTTTACACACTCATCCTGTAGGTACTCTACCATTACCTGTATCACTTTCCTCTGCATTTCTGGCATATATTGACTATACGTGTCATATACTTCTACAGGAGTTATCGACATATCTGAGATCCATCTAATCGCATCTTTCATACAAATTCGTGTTTCCTCTGTTATCGGTTTTCGACAAGGAAGGAACCATTTCTGTACGAACATAACGTCCAAACTATCACCATCTTCATCATCATACCGTAACCATTCCAGCTCCCTTCTATACTCAAGAATCCTCTCAACATGCTCTAGCACTTTCTCTGCAGTATCTCTAGAAAACGCTAAAGTATTCAGATCCCTCAACCCTTGTGGGTGATCTATATTATTTAGCCTGTTCCACATTACACATAAATGAATTCCTAATCCTTCAATAAAAACGTTTTTCTCAGGAAGATTGTCTATATTAGAAAGTGTGGCAAAAATATTAGCTTGTTCACCCTTCTCCATGCAATGCTTAGCCCACGCAGTTAACTCACGTTTTTTCTCTTGAGAGAGAGTATTACAAGTTACAACCCTCGATCCCGCTCCCCGATCTACTACAAGTGGCGCAGAACCACTTAGAAGAGGGAGAGTAGGCAAGTTTTGAACATCAGAGAACAGAGGTGCTATTAATGGTACAGCAGGCAAAGGTGGAGGAACGGGTGGGGGAGCAACGACAAGAGGAGAAACAATGACTGGAGGAAGAGGAACAGCAGGAGGAACAATAGGAGGAACGATAGGTGGAGCAGGAGGAACTATGGGAGGAGGGATAACAGCAGGGAGAGGCAAAGCAGCAGGAAGAGGAACATAAGGAGGTGGCGCAGTGGCACCAGGCCTTCGCTCATTTAACAGTTTATCGATAAATTCATCAGAAACATGAAAGTCTTTAGAAGGGTAGATTTTCTGGATACCAAGTGAGAAAGCCCTATTCATATTCCTAACTGACTCAGACTGTTTATTTTGGTCATACAACAATGCTTTTTCGGCGTTCGTCATATGGCGGCGCGCATGCTTTTCTCTACTCTTAAGCTGCTGCAAAGCTTCTTTCTTCCAATTCTCTAATACACCGAATGCTGCAGGTCTAGCCTTTTTCTTCAATAATATAGATTGTAAGTATTCAATACGAGGGATATAAAAACTACCATTTATTGGCCACTGAAGTTCGGAAGCATGTCTAGTTTGCCTTTGCCAAATATCATTAAATACTATACTACCAATGCCATGCTTACAGTACATAGTGCACGCCGGCGACCCCTCCATTGGTGCCGGTCGGCCAAATTCCAAAGATTGTCTGTCCTTGCGGAATAATGCCCTGCATGCCCTGAAACAAGCAGGCAGACAATTTCCCAGGCATATCAGAATACTGGTGTTACGTGGTCAATAATTGAACTCGCGAGTGCAATACGCCAAAACAAATTATCAGGATACTTAAGAATCGGGTCACGACTCACCTGATCAAATCCTAAGGAGGTCCAATCGGATTACAAAGTTTTCTAACAAAGATTTCTTTGTGGTTGGTGATTTCAGCAAATCTGCCCGCCTCGATATATGGACCCTCGTCAAGATGCCAACTCGGACCACATGCTCACCGTCCAGGGATCGGGTCGTGCAGCGCTGCTGAGGTGTTGCTTCTCATCCAAGAAAGGGGCCCCCTTTACACCGTCGATCCCGGTCCGATAGCTGTGTCAACCTTCAACGAGCTGGCATCAATCTTGAGGGTCCCTATTCGGGCGCCATCTGTAAAAGCAAAAAGAGAATATCGAGGCTGAGTACCACAAAAGGAAATACATCAAACAAAGGTTTACAAAGATACACCAATCTTTATTCCACAACTGAACAGTTTTCAAAGGAACAAAGTATCAGATAGCTATCTGGCCCTCAGTACATCACAGTGAATACCAGCCCTGTCGGTGTGAGAAGTGAGTGGGGCTGTACATCAGAACATTCACTCTTTTATACAATTTGTAACATGATGTCCAGCCCATCTACAGGTTAATTATTCCTAGGGCTAGGGGTTTGTGCCGCGTTCACTTCTGATTTATTCATCTATACGCGTATGGATTATTCCCAGTTTATATACAAATAGGTCACAATGGCAGCAGTGTATCTTCAGATTTAACACTAAGCCATTGTACATGTTTTATACAATGTAGTTCAACAAGTGTTCACATTCAGTATTTAAACAACATTGTGCTTAATATATGCTCGCGGATCAGTTTCGTTGGCACAGGTAATCTTCGATCTACAGGTCAACGAAGGACAAGGTCTCCTTACATGACCCTAACATTTGGCCTGCGGGCAGTTTAGGCATTAACTTCATCTAGAGGTCGAGATGGCCAAGTTACAAACAGAAGAACACTGTCCACCATTTTAGAACACAGGATGACTTTGGAGTAAGAATCAAAATGGCGGATGAACCTAAAATGGCAGCTAAATCGGTCTAAGGTCAGAACTTTGCAACATGGATTTCTGCGTAGAGCGACTGGGCTTAGGCCAATATATACAATATAGGGGCACTATATAATATCCCGTTCAACAACGTGGTCCCTTCACCGTATTTGTGACCACTTGTGAAAATAAGATGGGAGCTGCTGTGTTGTGAATCGCATGGATATCCACCTATGTGGTGATTGGTCTTGTTACGACCGTGTCCTTGTGTGGGTCTGCTGATAAGGCCTTAGGCTGAGCCTGTTTCGCTGTAATGGTTTGCGAAGGACAGGCCAACAGCTCTGCATCAGATAAATGATGTGGAGGGTTCACACTTACGGGCGGGCCAATTTCATTGTTCTTACTATAGTCTTATTCAGTCATTTCCTGTATCATGTTGGTGTTAGGTTGTCCAGTCATAGTCCCAATTGGCCCTCGGGAGCCGGGCTACCAAACATTTCTAATGTCCACTGATTAATATTTTGAGCGCTGATTTTTACGTTTTTTGGTTTTATGGCTATTTCTTCGATCTGCTTCTGGGTTTTTCTCTGTATCTACACCTCTGTCTGGTAATTGTGCTTGCAGGAGACTGTCTGCATCTTGGGGAATGGCCATTTTTAAATTATACACTGACATTGCGCTCTGGGGTAAGGTGTGGCTCCTTCTAGACATATATGCACTGTATCTGTTAGAAACTCTTATGCGAGATTAGCGAGAAGGGGCTATCAGCTAGCTGCTCTGCTGAACTGCTAAACAGCACTCGCCGTGCACTCCCATGATAAGCGTGCATGATGCGCGCATGCAGGAGTATTTGAGGTGGTTCTGGGAAAAGGGGCAGGGCTTGGCAATCAGCTATAACAGAATAAAATAACTTCTTTAGATATATGACTTTTTCACAAAGATTAGTAATGCATGGAAGTCAATGCGGGTCCTACCACAGTGCACCCAGCAAAATTCATGTGCTGCAGCCAGCAGAAAGCCACAGAGTCTTTAGTCAATTTCAACAAGTTCCAGATAGGATCCCAGCAGCAGGAATATAGCAGGAAGGTCCACAGCTAAACAGCACTTGCCGTGAACTCCCACAATGTGTGCAAGCAATGCGTGCGTGCAGCGTATTTGAGGTGGTTCTGGGAATAGGGGCGGGGCTTGGCGATCAGCACAGTACAGCCAGCAAAATTCACGTCATAATGCAACCAGCAGAAAGCCACAGAGTGTTGAGTCAATTTCAACAAGTCCCGCCCCAGGGTCGCAGTAGCAGGAAGATAGCAGGAAGGACCACAGCTAAACAGCACTCACAGTGCACTCCCACAATGCTGTGTGCCACTTTAATCACTGTTATATCAGAGTGTGCTGCAGGTCCGGGTTGGGGTGCACTGCCACAGCAGTGTGTGGCTTTAATCACTGTTATATCAGTGTGTGATGTGGGTCCAGGCTCAGGTGCACTGCCAGAGCAGTGTGCCGCTTTAGTCACTGTAATATCAGTGTGTGCTGCAGGTCCGGGCTGAGGTGCACTGCCAGAGCAGGTTGTCGCTTTAACCACTGTTATATCAGTGTGGGCTGCAGGTCCAGGGTGAGGTGCACTGCCAGAGCTGTGTGTCACTCCAGTCCCTGTTCTATCAGTGTGTGATGCGGGTCTAGGCTGAGGTACACTACCAGAGCAGTGTGTTGCTTTAATCACTTTTCTATCAGTGTGTGCTGCAGGTCCAGGCTGAGGTGCACTGCCAGAGATGTTTGTCACTATAGTCACTGTTATATCAGTGTGTGCTGTGGGTCCGGGCTGAGGTGCACTGCCAGAGCAGTGTGCCGCTTTAATCACTGTAATATCAGTGTGTGCTGCAGGTCTGGGCTGAGGTGCACTGCTAGACCAGTGTGTCACTTTAATCACTGTTATATCAGTGTGGGCTGCAGGTCCAGGGTGAGGTGCACTGCCAGAGCTGTGTGTCAATCCAGTCACTGTTCTATCAGTGTGTGATGCGGGTCTAGGCAGAGGTACACTGCCAGAGCAGTGTGTTGATTTAATCACTTTTCTATCAGTGTGTGCTGCAGGTCCAGGCTAAGGTGCACTGCCAGAGCTGTGTGTCACTCCAGTCACTGCTCTATCCGTGTGGGCTGCAGGTTGGGGCTGGGGTGCACTGCCAGAGCTGTGTGTCACTGCAGTCCCTGCTGTATCAGTGCGGGGTGCAGGTCCGGGCTGAGGTGCACTGCCAGAGCTGTGTGTCACTCCAGTCACTGGGGGTCATTACGAGTATGGAGGTAAGGGAAAAACGATGCCGGTAAAGGATTACCGGCATCATTTACCTCCCCGGTCCATTACGACCCACCAACCCGCTATTAGCGGCACCGTAAATAACGGTGCCGCTAATAGCGCCATGGGCGCGGGCACGCAACCTCACATGCTGGCAATAGCGGCATGGCGTAAACAGGAGCTGAACACAAGTAATGCGGACATGCTTATAACGGCCTACAGAAGACAGAAAAGTACCTTAGCGGCATGGAGCAAATACCGGCATTGCGGACCACCCGTAAACGGCCATGTGCAGTGTTCCCAATTGCCACAGGTGCACCCAATCAGCACAGGTGGAGGCAATATAGACTGGGCCAGCACAAAAAGGAGCACACTCCACCCCTTCCCACACCCAGTCACATACAAAAATGATTCCAATGCTAGTAGCAATGCTGGGGCTGGAGGACATGATTGCAGTGGAACTCCAGCTACAACAACAACAACAACAGGCAGCACAGAGGAGACGCAGGAGGAGAAGGAGGCTGAGGCAGGTCCAGCATGCCCCACCAGCACAGCCAGGGGCACCACACAGGCAACCCCCAATCCCATGCATCAGAGCCAGTCCATTCAACCTAACCGCTGAGCAGATCCACACCCTGTACCGTCTGGACCGGGACACCATCACCACCATTGTGGACATGATACATGACGACATTGTCAGCCTGATTGAAATACGCACCGCCATCCCACCCTTACTGAAGGTAGTGTCTGTGCTCCACTTCCTGGCCACAGGCACCTACCAGCACACAGTGGGGCACATGCATGGCATATCACAACCATTATTCTCACGCACGCTGAACCAAGTGCTCAATGCCCTCCTGAAGCACACAGGCGACCACATTTTCCTACCACAGACAGCCCAGGAGATCTCCAACACCAAAGTTGGTTTCCATTCAATGGCCGGCATCCCTGGTTGCATTGTTGCCATCAACTGCACCCATGTTAAATTGGTGGTCCCACATGCCATGGAGGTTGTGTACCGCAACCGTAAGTTATACCACTCCATCAACGTGCAAATTGTATGTGACTCAAACAAGATCATCACACATTGTTGTGCCCGATTTCCCGGATCAACCCATGATTCAATGGTCATGCAGAACTCCACGATACCACGCTACATGGAGCAACACACAGGGCACAGATCCTGGCTTCTCGGTGAGTTGCATGTCAGGCTCATGCATCGCGATGTGGGTAGGTGATTGGGGGGTGAGATGCATACTTCACCTGGCTGAGATGGGGGGGATGCATACTTCACCTGGCTGAGATGGGGGGGAGATGCATACTTCACCTGGCTGAGATGGGGGGGGGGAGAGATGCATACTTCACCCGCTGAGATGGGGGGGGAGAGATGCATACTTGACCCGGCTGAGATGGGGGGGGAGAGATGCATACTTGACCCTGCTGAGATGGGGGGGAGAGCTGCATACTTCACCTGGCTGAGATGGGGAGGAGAGATGCATACTTCACCTGGCTGAGATGGGGGGGGGGGAGATGCATACTTCACCTGGCTGAGATGGGAGGGAGATGCATACTTCACCTGGCTGAGATGGGGGTGGCGGGGAGATGCATACTTCACCTGGCTGAGATGGGGGGGGGGGAGAGATGCATACTTCACCCGCTGAGATGGGGGGGGAGAGATGCATACTTGACCCGGCTGAGATGGGGGGGAGAGATGCATAATTGACCCTGCTGAGATGGGGGGGAGAGATGCATACTTGACCCTGCTGAGATGGGGGGGAGAGCTGCATACTTCACCTGGCTGAGATGGGGGGGGGGGTGCATACTTCACCTGGCTGAGATTGGGGGGGAGATGCATACTTCACCTAGCTGAGATGGGGGGGGGGAGATGCATACTTCACCTGGCTGAGATGGGGGGATGCATACTTCACCTGGCTGAGATGGGGGGGAGTTGCATACTTCACTTGGCTGAGATGGGGGGGGTGAGAGATGCATACTTCACCTGCATGAGATGGGGGGGAGATGCATACTTCACCTGGCTGAGATGGGGGGGGGATGCATACTTCACCTGGCTGAGATGGGGGGGGGAGATGCATACTTCACCTGGCTGAGATGGGGGGGAGATGCATACTTCACCCGCTGAGATGGGGGGGAGAGATGCATACTTCACCCGGCTGAGATGGGGGGGGAGAGATGCATACTTCACCCGGCTGAGATGGGGGGGGAGAGATGCATACTTCACCCGGCTGAGATGGGGGGAGAGATGCATACTTCACCTGGCTGAGATGGGGGGAGATGCATACTTCACCTGGCTGAGATGGGGGGGAGATGCATACTTCACCTGGCTGAGATGGGGGGGGAGATGCATACTTCACCTGGCTGAGATGGGGGGAGAGATGCATACTTCTCCTGGCTGAGATGGGGGGGAGAGATGCATACTTCTCCTGGCTGAGATGGGGGGGAGATGCATACTTCACCTGGCTGAGATGGGGGGGAGATGCATACTTCACCTGGATGAGATGGGGGGGAGATGCATACTTCACCGGGCTGAGATGGGGGGTAAGAGATGCATACTTCACCTGCCTGAGATCGGGGGGGGATGCATACTTCACCTGGCTGAGATGGAGGGGGGGGTGCATACTTCACCTGGCTGAGATGGGGGGGAGATGCATACTTCACCTGGCTGAGATGGGGGGGAGAGATGCATACTTCTCCTGGCTGAGATGGGGGGGGGAGAGATGCATACTTCTCCTGGCTGAGATGGGGGGGAGATGCATACTTCACCTGGCTGAGATGGGGGGAGATGCATACTTCACTTGGCTGAGATGGGGGGAGAGATGCATACTTCACCTGGATGAGATGGTGGGAGATGCATACTTCACCTGGCTGAGATGGGGGGAGATGCATACTTCACCTGGCTGAGATGGGGGGGAGATGCATACTTCACCTGGCTGAGATGGGGGGGAGATGCATACTTCACCTGGCTGAGATGGGGGGGTGAGAGATGCATACTTCACCTAGCTAAGATGGGGGGGAGATGCATACTTCACCTGGATGAGATGGGGGGGAGATGCATACTTCACCTGGCTGAGTTGGGGGGGTGAGAGATGCATACTTCACCTGGCTGAGTTGGGGGTGAGAGATGCATACTTCACCTGGCTGAGATGTGGGGGATGCATACTTCACCTGGCTGAGATGGGGGGGAGATGCATACTTCACCTGGCTGAGATGGGGGTGATGCATACTTCACCCGGCTGAGATGGGGGGGAGATGCATACTTCACCTGGCTGAGATGGGGGGGTGATGCATACTTCACCTGGCTGAGATGGGTGGGGGGAGAGATGCATACTTCACCTGGCTGAGATGGGGGGGAGATTCACACCTCACCTGGGTGAGATGGGGGGGATGCATACTTCACCTGGCTGGGATGTCGGGGGGGCAGAGATGCATACTTCACCTGGCTGAGATGGGGGGAGAGATGCATACTTCACCTGGCTGAGATGGGGGGGAGATGCATACTTCACCTGGCTGAGATGGGGGGGGGGAGATGCATACTTCACCTGGCTGAGAGGGGGGGGGTGCATACTACACCTGGCTGAGATGGGGGGAGAGATGCATACTTCACCTGGCTGAGATGGGGGGGGAGATGCATACTTCACCTGGCTGAGATGGGGGGGGTGCATACTTCACCTGGCTGAGATGGGGGGGAGAGATGCATACTTCACCTGGCTGAGATGGGGGGGGGGAGATGCATACTTCACCTGGCTGAGATGGGGGGGATGCATACTTCACCTGGCTGAGATGGGGGGGAGATGCATACTTCACTTGGCTGAGATGGGGGGAAAGATGCATACTTCACCTGCATGAGATGGGGGAGATGCATACTTCACCTGGCTGAGATGGGGGTGATGCATACTTCACCCAGCTGAGATGGGGGGGAGATGCATACTTCACCTGGTTGAGATGGGGGGGAGATGCATACTTCACCTGGCTGAGATGGGTGGGGGGAGAGATGCATACTTCACCTGGCTGAGATGGGGGGGAGATTCACACCTCACCTGGGTGAGATGGGGGGGATGCATACTTCACCTGGCTGAGATGGGGGGGTGCATACTTCACCTGGCTGAGATGGGGGGGAGAGATGCATACTTCACCTGGCTGAGATGGGGGGGGGGAGATGCATACTTCACCTGGCTGAGATGGGGGGGAGATGCATACTTCACCTGGCTGAGATGGGGGGGGTGCATACTTCACCTGGCTGAGATGGGGGGGAGAGATGCATACTTCACCTGGCTGAGATGGGGGGGCGAGAGATGCATACTTCACCTGGCTGAGATGGGGGGGATGCATACTTCACTTGGCTGAGATGGGGGGGAAAGATGCATACTTCACCTGCATGAGATGGGGGAGATGCATACTTCACCTGGCTGAGATGGGGGAGATGCATACTTCACCTGGCTGAGATGGGGGGGATGCATACTTCACCTGGCTGAGATGGGGGAGATGCATACTTCACCTGGCTGAGATGGGGGGGGGTGCATACTTCACCTGGCTGAGATGGGGGGGAGATGCATACTTCACCTGGCTGATATGGGGTGGGGCAGAGATGCATACTTCACCTGGCGTATATGGGGGGGGGAGAGATGCATACTACACCTGGCTGATATGGGGGGGAGATGCATACTTCACCTGGCTGAGATGAGGGGTGGGAGAGATGCATACTTCACCTGGCTGAGATGGGGGGAGAGATGCATACTTCACCTGGCTGAGATGGGGGGAGATGCATACTTCACCTGGCTGAGATGGGGGGGGAGATGCATACTTCACCTGGCTGAGATGGGGGGGAGATGCATACTTCACCTGGCTGAGATGGGGGGAGATGCATACTTCACCTGGCTGAGATGGGGGGGAGATGCATACTTCACCTGGCTGAGATGGGGGGGATGCATACTTCACCTGGCTGAGATGGGGGGGGGGGGAGAGATGCATACTTCACCTGCTGAGATGGGGGTGGAGATGCACACCTCACCTGGGTGAGATGGGGGGATGCATACTTCACCTGGCTGGGATGGCGGGGGGGCAGAGATGCATACTTCACCTGGCTGATATGGGGGGGGAGAGATGCATACTTCACCTGGCTGATATGGGGGGGAGATGCATACTTCACCTGGCTGATTTGAGGGGTGGGAGAGATGCATACTTCACCTGGCTGAGATGAGGGGTGGGAGAGATGCATACTTCACCTGGCTGAGGTGAGGGGTGGGAGAGATGCATACTTCACCTGGCTGAGATGAGGGGAGAGATGCATACTTCACCTGGCTGAGATGGGGGGATGCATACTTCACCTGGCTGAGATGGGGGGAGAGATTCATACCTCACCTGGCTGAGATGGGGGGGGAGAGATGCATACTTCACCTGGCTGAGATGGGGGGGGAGATGCATACTTCACCTGGTTGAGATGGGGGAGGGGAGAGATGCATACTACACCTGGCTGAGATGGGGGGGAGAGATGCATACTTCACCTGGCTGAGATGGGGGGGGGAGAGATGCATACTTCACCTGGCTGAGATGGGGGGGAGAGATGCATACTTCACCTGGCTGAGATGGGGGGGGGGGAGAGATGCATACTTCACCTGGCTGAGATGGGGGGGAGATGCATAATTCACCTGGCTGAGGGGGGGTGCATACTTCACCTGGCTGAGATGGGGTGGAGAGATGCATACTTCTCTGGCTGAGATGGTGGGGGAGATGCATACTTCACCTGGCTGAGATGGGGGGAGATGCATACTTCACCTGGCTGAGATGGGGGGGATGCATACTTCACCTGGCTGAGATGGGGGGGGGGACATGCGTACTTCACCTGGCTGAGATGGGGGGAATGCATACTTCACCTGGCTGAGATGGGGGGGAGATGCATACTTCACTTGGCTGAGATGGGGGGGAAAGATGTGAGATGGGGGGGAAAGATGCATACTTCACCTGCATGAGATGGGGGAGATGCATACTTCACCTGGCTGAGATGGGGGGGGAGATGCATACTTCACCTGGCTGAGATGGGGGGGGATGCATACTTCACCTGGCTGAGATGGGGGGAGATGCATACTTCACCTGGCTGAGATGGGGGGGAGATGCATACTTCACCTGACTGAGATGGGGGGGTGCATACTTCACCTGGCAGAGATGGGGGGGAGATGCATACCTCACCTGGGTGAGATGGGGGGATGCATACTTCACCTGGCTGATATGGGGGGGGGGGCAGAGATGCATACTTCACCTGGCTGATATGGGGGGGAGAGATGCATACTTCACCTGGCTGATATGGGGGGGGGGAGATGCATACTTCACCTGGCTGAGATGAGGGGTGGGAGAGATGCATACTTCACCTGGCTGAGATGGGGGGGAGATGCATACTTCACCTGGCTGAGATGGGGGGGAGATGCATACTTCACCTGGCTGAGATGGGGGGTGAGATGCATACTTCACTTGGCTGAGATGGGGGGAGATGCATACTTCACCTGGCTGAGAGGGGGGGGGAGATGCATATTTCACCTGGCTGAGATGGGGGGGAGAGATGCATACTTCACCTGGCTGAGATGGGGGGGAGATGCACACCTCACCTGGGTAAGATGGGGAAGATGCATACTTCACCTGGCTGGGATGGCGGGGGGGCAGAGATGCATACTTCACCTGGCTGATATGGGGGGGGGAGAGATGCATACTTCACCTGGCTGATATGGGGGGGGAGATGCATACTTCACCTGGCTGAGATGAGGGGTGGGAGGGATGCATACTTCACCTGGCTGAGATGGGGGGAGAGATGCATACTTCACCTGGCTGAGATTGGGGGGAGATTCATACTTCACCTGGCTGAGATGGGGGGAGAGATGCATACTTCACCTGGCTGAGATGGGGGGAGAGATGCATACTTCACCTGGCTGATATTGGGGGGGAGAGATGCATACTTCACCTGGCTGATATGGGGGGGGAGATGCATACTTCACCTGGCTGAGATGAGGGGTGGGAGGGATGCATACTTCACCTGGCTGAGATGGGGGGAGAGATGCATACTTCACCTGGCTGAGATGGGGGGGAGATGCATACTTCACCTGGCTGAGATGCGGGCAGAGATGCATACTTCACCTGACTGAGATGGGGTGGGGGAGAGATGCATACTTCACCTGGCTGATATGGGGGGGGAGAGATGCATACTTCACCTGGCTGAGATGGGGAAAGAGATGCATACTTCACCTGGCTGAGATGGGGGGGAGAGATGCATACTTCACCTAGCTGAGATGGGGGGGATGCATACTTCACCTGGCTGAGATGGGGGGGGGGAGATGCATACTTCACCTGGTTGAGATGGGGGGGAGAGATGCATACTTCACCTGGCTGAGATGGGGGGGAGAGATGCATACTTCACCTGGCTGAGATGGGGGGGGGAGAGATGCATACTTCACCTGGCTGAGATGGGGGAGAGATGCATACTTCACCTGGCTGAGATGGGGGGGGGGAGCGATGCATATTTCACCTGGCTGAGATGGGGGGGAGACACATGCTTCACCTGGCTGAGGAGGGGGGGAGGTGCATACTTCACCTGGCTGAGATGGGGGGAGAGATGCATACTTCTCTGGCTGAGATGGTGGGGGGGAGATGCATACTTCACCTGGCTGAGATGGGGGGGATGCATACTTCACCTGGCTGAGATGGGGGGGGATGCATACTTCACCTGGCTGAGATGGGGGGGAGATGCATACTTCACCTGGCTGTGATGGGGTGGGGGGAGATGCATACTTCACCTGGATGAGATGGGGGGAGATGCATACTTCACCTGGCTGAGATGGGGGGGATGCATACTTCACCTAGCTGAGATGGGGGGGGATGCATACTTCACCTGGCTGAGATGGGGGGGATGCATGCTTCACCTGGATGAGATGGGGGGGAGAGATGCATACTTCACCTGGCTGAGATGGGGGGGAGATGCATACTTCACCTGGCTGAGATGGGGGGGGAGATGCATACTTCACCTGGCTGAGATGGGGGGGGAGATGCATACTTCACCTGGCTGAGATGGGGGGGATGTATACTTCACCTGGCTGAGATGGGGGTGGAGAGATGCATACTTCACCTGGCTGAGATGCGGGGGGAGATGCATACTTCACCTGGCTGAGATGGGGGGGGGGAGATGCATACTTCACCTGGCTGAGATGGTGGGAGATGCATACTTCACCTGGCTGAGATGGGGGGGAGATGCATACTTCTCCTGGCTGAGATGGGGGGGGGATGCATACTTCACCTGGCTGAGATGGGGGGGATGCATACTTCACCTGGCTGAGATGGGGGGGGGGGGTGATGCATACTTCACCTGGCTGAGATGGGGGGGAGAGATGCAAAATTCACCTGGCTGAGATGGGGGGGAGATGCATACTTCACCTGGCTGAGATGGGGGGGGAGATGTATACTTCACCTGGCTGAGATGGGGGGGAGATGCATACTTCACCTGGCTGATATGGGGGGGAGGATGCATACTTCACCTGGCTGACATGGGGGGAGATGCATACTTCACCTGGCTGAGATGGGGGGGAGATGCATACTTCACCTGGCTGAGATGGGCGGGGGAGATGCATACTTCACCTGGCTGAGATGGGGGGAGATGCATACTTCACCTGGCTGAGATGGGGGGGGATGCATACTTCACCTGGCTGAGATGGGGGGGAGATGCATACTTCACCTGGCTGTGATGGGGTGGGGGGAGATGCATACTTCACCTGGATGAGATGGGGGGAGATGCATACTTCACCTGGCTGAGATGGGGGGGATGCATACTTCACCTAGCTGAGATGGGGGGGGATGCATACTTCACCTGGCTGAGATGGGGGGGATGCATGCTTCACCTGGATGAGATGGGGGGGAGAGATGCATACTTCACCTGGCTGAGATGGGGGGGAGATGCATACTTCACCTGGCTGAGATGGGGGGGGAGATGCATACTTCACCTGGCTGAGATGGGGGGGAGATGCATACTTCACCTGGCTGAGATGGGGGGGATGTATACTTCACCTGGCTGAGATGGGGGTGGAGAGATGCATACTTCACCTGGCTGAGATGCGGGGGGAGATGCATACTTCACCTGGCTGAGATGGGGGGGGGGAGATGCATACTTCACCTGGCTGAGATGGTGGGAGATGCATACTTCACCTGGCTGAGATGGGGGGGAGATGCATACTTCTCCTGGCTGAGATGGGGGGGGGATGCATACTTCACCTGGCTGAGATGGGGGGGATGCATACTTCACCTGGCTGAGATGGGGGGGGGGAGATGCATACTTCACCTGGCTGAGATGGGGGGGAGATGCATACTTCACCTGGCTGAGATGGGGGGGGAGATGCATACTTCACCTGGCTGAGATGGGGGGGAGATGCATACTTCACCTGGCTGAGATGGGGGGGGAGATGCATACTTCACCTGGCTGAGATGGGGGGAGATGCATACTTCACCTGACTGAGATGGGGGGGAGATGCATACTTCACCTGGCTGAGATGGGGGGAGAGATGCATACTTCACCTGGCTGAGATGGGGGGAGAGATGCATACTTCACCTGGCTGAGATGGGGGGAGAGATGCATACTTCACCTGGCTGAGATGGGGGGAGATGCATACTTCACCTGACTGAGATGGGGGGGGAGATGCATACTTCACCTGGCTGAGAGTACCTGAGAGGATGGACCATGATCATACCCCAAAGCAGGCCAGACTTGACCTGACAACTGAACCCAAAATGCAAGACGTAAGCTGCCCTACCATGAAAATGGTGCGTTGCTACAACCATTCCATAGCCATCAACATGTACACTGCACATAATCAGACCGTAGCCCCCGCAAAACATTGCAGCGACAAGCAATTAGTATGGCCAATGCACAGCACCAAATACCATCATCATAAAGGTCAGTTCTCCATTACAGCGTACAAAGGAGTCACATGAGAGCAAAATACATGAACGCACCCCTACACCAACACAGAGGTCCAGCAAAGCAGCGTGTCAACATCTGTTGTGCAGAGTGAGATCATCATGAGTCTGCCATCAACGGTGACGGGATGAAGGCATACAATTGACTACACGGCACCCAGATCATGGGAACAACCGGCATGGACTACCACAGTGCTTGGGCACTCAAAAGGAATAGGACACCCCTGCGCCCAGTAGACGATGCCACGCACACCTGTCGATCAGGTGAATACTCACATTGCAGTAACGTCATGAGGCTGTATTCATGCATGGGTATGTGGGTGCCAACAGGAAATAAATGCATGCTATGGTGTCATTGATACAAGTACCATATGATGTGATGACTTACACATGACCATTCCTGCACACATGCAGGTGATGCAGGCTATCCCTTGAAGAGGTGGCTCCTTACCCCAGTCCGGAACCCGCAGAACAGGCACGAAGAGGACTACAGTCATGCGCATACACATACCCGTGTGGTGATTGAGCAGACATTTGGCCTTTTGAAGGCACGGTTTCGCTGCCTCAGCAGGTCTGGTGGGGCACTCCTGTACAGGCATGAGAAGGTGGGCAAGATTGTCATGGCATGTGTCATGCTACACAACATGTTCATCAGACGGAATGTGCCTCTGCCCCCTGACGCTGAACTGCAACCACCTGACGATGAGGATGAGGAGGGTGGAGCTGGGGCTGCACTTCAGGGAGGCAGCGATGCACAGGAGGGACGTGCCATGCGTCAGATTCTGATTGACCAATGTTTCTAGCACACATAGATGGGGGGTGTGACATGGAGGTGGGACTCAGGGCACTGGGCGTGTCAGGGACATGGACACTGTAGACTGTTCACCAATAAAGCACACGTATTCAATAAGCAATGTCCACACATGTGAATTCTGATTTCGCAACAGGTGTATTGAAAAATCTAACATATTAAGTGCAGAAGCCCCCCACCCCACACACCTTCTCCCCCCTCCCCATCCCCCTCAACTTCCCCACACACCCTCTCCTCCTCCCCCCTCAACTTCCCCACACACCCTCTCTTCCCTCCGCCTCCCCCCTCAACTTCCCCACACACCCTTTTCCCCCTCCTGCTCCCCCCTCAACTTCCCCACACACCCTCTCCCCCTTCACCTCCCCCTCAACTTCCCCACACACCCTCTCCCCCCTCCCCTTCCCCTTCCCCACACACCCTCTCCCCCGCCCCCCTCAACTTCCCCACACACCCTCTCCCCCTCCCCCTCAACTTCCCCACACATGGTGTGCACTTGCATGCACCATTAGTCTTCAGGAGTGCGGATTGCCAGGCTGCACCTACACCCCTTTTCCACTGGCAGCATTGGGTGGACCCGTGTCTTACTTGCGCACATTCCGCCCAGACCTAAACAGGGGGCTGGTCTGTCTGGAGTTGGCATTTGAGGAGGTCTCTGGTTGTTCAACCACCGGTGTGGGACGCAGGGCCTCCATTGCTGACACCATTTGGTTGAGGACCTGCCTCACAGCCGCCATTTTGCTACATATGTCTTTGCCCGTGGACTCAATGGCAGATTTGAGGGATGCTGTGCATTCCCTGATTGCCTGGCCACATTCGGTTAGGTGCTGGGTCAGCAGCCCTGTCAGCTCCTCCTGGCGCTGTTGTATTGCCCTGATGCCCACCTGCCTGTCCCAGACACTGGCGGATGTTGTTGGTGCATGCGGAATGGGTGGGGCCTCATGCATGCTCCCCGTGGGGCTGAAGCTCCATGGCCAGGACTCCACCGCGGACAGCTCATGGCTGCTGGCATACTGATTGCTGGGTGGGGAGTGTGGGGTGACTGCTGGGGGCCTGTAGCAGTAGGTGTTCTGGGTGTCGGTGTGTATAGTTTGTCATCAGACACAGCTGCCGTGGCAGCTGTCTCACCAACGGTACTGCTTGAAGTGGATACTGTGCCTTCAGCCACTGGCTCCTGTGTGGATGTGGCTGGTGGGGGTGCTGTGGTGGTGTCCCTAATGCAAAATTGTGCTGTCGGTTCCTACGTTGTGTTGGGCTTGCGCAGTAGTCCAGGTTGCCCTCTTCCCCTGGATCTTGAGGGACGGTTTGCTGGCTCCATGCCCCTGGACCTCTTGGTTGGTCTTGCAGAATCCTCCCTGGGGTCCTGATCCTCATTCTCAGATTGTGTGGCTATGGGGGACCAATAGAGGAAGTCTATTAGTGATGGGTCTACATGCATCAGGCATGCATTGGAGTAACTGCATTTCTATGGAATGGCAGGTAATTTGTGTTGGGGTACTGACATACGGGTAGCTAGCCTCTTGGGTGGGTCATGCAGGGATGCTCAATACATAGAAAGGCAGGACACTGTTTTTTTGTCAACAGCTATTAACTCATCAAAAACTACATACATTTATAACAGGTTGTCAGTTTTAATTGTTTTATCAAATTCAAAACCATAATACATATAAAATACATCATCAGACACTCTAAAATGGTACACATATGTAACAAAGCACAAAACATATAACAATTTATGAAATATAGAGATATCAATCATATCAATCTATGCACAAACCTATGCTGTAATTCCTTATCAGGTTAGGGGTTGTGATCCTAATGGAGCACTCAAAGTTTTTCTCACTCAATCTAGTGTTCAGTTTAGATTGGGACACTCCCTAGATGGGATATTTAATACTACCATTCAATTTAGTATTATTTCTAAATTGGGAACTCGACATGTTTCAGTCCTCCTTGTTATTGTAGGGACTTTCTTCAGGAGTAGTCAGGAAAATGGTATTTAGAGTAAGGGCAGTTGGTCTGAAATCTTCTTGTTTTGAAGATTTATTTAGTCGAAGAGCATTAGCCGTTGACAAAACCATAAAAAAGAAGAATCCAAATTTTCCAATGTATTCTTGGGGCACAATTCAATGTGTCAATAGGAGTTCAGGATCAATAAAGTTACCTGGACTTCTTGGTGGAGGTGTTCTCTTGTTTTTCAGTAGAAAAAATCCACAACTGTTGGACGTGTTTTCTTAATGAAAGGGAATAAATTCCTCTTTGACCTGAAATGCATTAGTATATGTTTACAAGAGAGTCTTAAAATCAGTCTTTCATCTTTTGGGTTGAGCTAGACAAGTTCGTAAGATCAGGCATTAGTATGCTGTAAAGGTCCTGTATGTATGTATCATTCCGTTTATGCCGAGCTTGATAATCCATACAATTTGTGAATCATTTCTACATTGTTATGAAGTACACTCACACTAGTAAGCGAAATGATGGCTTACCTCATGTGAAGTCTGATATTATGAAGCCGCGGTCAGATTAATGTGTAGATTGGCATCTATAAGGAGCTTCTTAATTGCATGGCGTTATAACATTGCAAGTAAGAAAAAGCAGGAAGCCGGTAAGCATGCTGGAAAATAAGGTCCAAACTGCTGTCGAAAAAAGTGAAGAAGCAGTTTGAGTGGGGCTAGTTTTGTTTACAATTATGAGCTCGTGTTCGATCATTAGTGGTTATATAAATAAAGGGCCGGAGTTGTAGTTCTGCTACTACCATCTACGGTACTTTGCTTATAAATTTTAAACATTCATCTATGTTTAGCAAATGTTCGTATTGCTCCCCGTAGGGAAGCAGTAGTAGCTACAGTAGCGTGCAAGATTTTATTCTATTTGGCAGTAAGTTTACCTGTTAGTTCAGCTCTATTGCGTGTCTGGTTTCTTCTTCCTGTTTAGTTAATCCGCTCTAGTCCGGGCCTCATAAGGTGAAAACACTGTGGATCCTCCGTGAGACCACCGAAAAAACGCCAGGGCCGGCCGCCATGTTGGAAGGGCTTAATATAGGCCGCTGTTAGTCCTTTTTTAGTGTTTGAGGAAATTAAAGCAGCACTAGCCTAATGTACCATGGTAAGGGTGCTATTCAGGTTTTCACTGAGCAAATAGAAGTTATAAGAGGATTAGTTGCTTGGGATGAACACTGGAGTCTATAAATTAGACTTTTAGCCATTTTAAAGCCTTTTTTGTCACTTTGAGTTAAATAAATCAGTCTCTGTTCTTTTTCTAGGAGTATTTTCCTCTTGATATTGTGATCTATACCTTGGATCATTAGTGATATTGTCCAGCGAAAATCTTCGAAACCATGTTTGGCTACTGTAAAGTGTTTCACTAGCGGTGCATTAGGGACTTTTTTTTTTAGGCAGCTTTTGTGTTCCAACATTCTTACTTTCACTTTTCTATTCGTTTTTCCTATGCAATGCTTGTTGCATGGACAAGTTATCATATAGACAACATAATCTGAGTTGCCGTTCGTAATTTGTTTCTGTTGCCATAGTGTTGGGAGCCCAATGTCACTTTCCTTAGTTTTTTGAGGTAATTTACACATAGCACAATTACTGCACGGGTAGTGTCTGATTACTGGTTTTAGTCCCCATGATTCAGTTAGACTGTTTATTTTTGTTGGTTTTTCTTTGAGTTTTCTACTGCTAACTCCATTGCCTATTGTGGTGGACCTTTTATAGGCAAACATAGGTAGCGGAAATTCGACATTTCCACTTTCCAAGATTTTCCATTGCTTCTTTACAATTTGGCTGATCTTCAGACTTAGGTTAGAAAAAGTGTTGACACATACTAACCGATCTGTTATCAGTTGTTTGATTTTATCCTCAAGGAGTGCATCCCTATTATTGTTCGATGCTCTTTTTGCAGATTTTTTGATTAATTTTTTAGGGTAGACTCTGTGTTTCAATTTGGCAGTTAGATTTTTTACTTCTGCTTCAAATGCTGGTTTTTGGCTGCTATTCCTTTTTAGTCGCAAAAACTGGCCGTACGGAAGATTATCTTTAAGGTGTTTAACGTGATGACTATCATAGTGTAACAGGGAGTTCTTCTCTATTTTTTTATGGTAGGATTTTACTAGTAGATGGCCGTTTTCGTGAAATATGGTTAAATCGAGGAAGTCTATAGATAGCTTTTGAATGTTGAGGGTGAACTGCAGATGTCGGTTACAGTTGTTAAACCAGAGAAGAAATTTTATATGTATTATGGTTTTTGATTTTAATAAAACAATTAAAACTGAGAACCTGTTATAAATATATGTAGTTTTTGATAGCTGTTGACAAAAAACCAGTGTCCTGCCTTTCTATGTATTGACTAGCCTTGTTTTCCCAAATCAAGGTAGGACGCCGCCTTGAGCGGTACTTGGGATCTCTCTACTGTTTTTTCATATATTATAGTGGCGACTGAGTCACAGAGATTTTTTAGAAGTGTAACGAAAAGTTTTTCACTTTTGGGATATTGAGCCATACTCAGACGGGTTCTTGCTTGGTCCGTTGGGTAGTCCTTCCCCTCCACCCTAGAGATTTCTATTTTTGCTCCCCCTAGCAAGAGAGATCTAAACTCGTCTCTCAAAACGACTGAAGAAAAGACGTTAGCATATAGCGATGATTATGCAATGGCATTAATGAATGCCATCTCTATTATCAACAATAGTGAACTTGAAAATGTTGACAAAACTGATGACTGGGACGAAATTATTCAACTGCGCAAAAAACTAATTAGAACTGAACTACACAGTGCTATCATGCTTGAATATTTAAAAAATAAAGCCCTACCTCAGGGCTTAACAGTCCCAAACGAACCACGACTGTTTCTCGATAATACCAAGTTCATATTACAATGGAGCTACACTGCTAACTGTTGTGGGAGAGATTGGCTCATATTAATTATAGATACAGCCAAAGAGACAACTAGCAAAATAGAAATCGATTTGAAAAAGCTAGAAGACGACATCAAGAAACGTATTGCTCTTGATGCCCTTAAAAAGAGACTTGAAGAGATAGACAAAGAAATGAAAGACTTCAAACAAACTAATACACTAGAAAGAATACAGAGATTAAAAAAAGACCTAAGTAAATACTCACACGAAAAAGCCTATCCTTACACCAAAGAGGTCTACAAAACCCAAACAGGACAAACACCAGTGTCAGGGATGGCACTCTTATTAAGAGTGGCACAGGACACCCAGAAAGGGTTTGGGTGGTTGTGCCAAAATAAAGTGGACAGATAAGTACACACACAGCTGAAAGGAAAGAGAACGAAGAGTAGGCAAGAGTAGCAAGGAAAAAGGTACAGAATGAATTCCCTCTTGGGGTGTATGCAGATATAGGAAAAGAGTATTCCACAAACCTTAGGAAAAACTCTAGCCTTCTGCACAGTTTGCTATAACAGAGGCCCACGCTGTTTGCTCATGGCTTGGAACAGCAGCTATGGGTGTCTGTAATGTAGAAACGAGACAAGGGAAGGGGCAGAGGTTGACTGATGGGAACCAACAGACAAGCTCTGTACAAAAGGGTCTACATACAGTACAAGAGAAGATACTTACAGACAAATCCAGGAAAAGGAGGTTGATAGCAAACTAGCAGAAGGAAATGAAGGGAAAGTCGTGTAACAGGATTGGATAGCAGAGGACAGTAAGGAACAAGGTTGAGAGCTCAGAGGAGCAGGAAAGCAATGAGCAAGCCCACAGGAGCAGGGCTGTAAGGTAGAGAACCCAGAGGGAAAGGGCTTAGGGCAGCAGAGTAAAGCAGGCTGCACGGCAAGGAACCCAGAAGGGCCGGGCAGCAAGGAGTGAGCCCTGAGGGGCAGGGCCGCTGACCGTAGAAGGTTGCAGAGGACTGTAGAGGGCTGCTAGGCCGAGAACCCAGCGGAAAAAGGTAGGTAGTAGGCAGCAGAGCGTGATAAGCTGCAAAGTAGGAAGCCTAGAGGACAAGGGCTGTAGGCAGCCGGAGTGAGGCAGGCTGCAGAGCAGGGAGCCCAGAGGACAAGGGCTGTAGGCAGCCGGAGTGAGGCAGGCTGCAGAGCAGGGAGCCCAGAGGACAAGGGCTGAGGCTGGAAAGCAGCAGAGCGTGATCAGCTGCAATGTAGAGAGCCCGGCAAGGCAAGGGCGGAGGCTGGAAGGCAGCAGAGCGTGATCGGCTGCAATGTAGAGAGCCCGGCAGGGCAAGGGCGGAGGCTGGAAGTCAGCAGAGCGTGATCGGCTGCAATGTGGAGAGCCCGGCAGGGCAAGGGCGGAGGCTGGAAGGCAGCAGAGCGTGATCAGCTGCAAGGCAGGAGCCTGGAAGAGCAGGGCTGAGGCAGGGAGCCCAAAGGGCTAGGGCTGTAGGCAGCAGGGTGTAGCAGACTGCAAGGCAGGAGCCCGCCAGGGCACTGGAACAAAAAGCAGGGGAAAGCAGGAAACAGCATACAAAGTTTGTAGCTCGAAGCAAAAAGGTGCCGGAAGGACTCTCAATGCAAGAAACTGAGCTCTCGCAGGCAGCAGCTTTTATACTGCCCAGCCCAGCACAGAGGCAGGCTAATTGGTTGCACCTGGCTCAGCACACCTGCAGACAATCGACCACCTCCCTCTCTGTTCCTGAGCTGGTGGAAGCAGAGCAAATCCCTAGGGCTTCTGGGGATTGTAGTTCTGATGAAGAAAAATAGGAATAGCCAGGAATAGATGGTTATAGCCAAGTGCATTATGGTAAGTGTAGTTTTTTGGGAAAAATAAAAAAGCACCAAAGTCTCGCAAATGGGAAATAAAGTCCAAATAGTGAATAGCGGTTGATCCAAGAGTTTTCTGTAGATAAATTAATAACAATTTGTCCATATTGATCGCCAATGTATGCGCCCATGGTGCAGGCATGACAGTATGCCCCTCTCCAGGCCCCTCTCCAGGCTCCCTGAAGACTGACCAACAGGAAGAAGGTATGTCACACCGTGAAAGAGTCTTATTCCAAAAAGGCACATCATGAAGCACCAAAAACTGTTTAAGGTTGTAAGGTGGGAGTCTTGAAAGGTGGAGACGGTATCAATGAGCTGAACCGTTGCGGTAGAAATCAGAAAAGACAAAGTCTTTGGAGCAAAAAACCCAACAGAGTGTTCATGAATAGAGGAACTGTGAATGTCTGTTGCAGGTTCCATGGCAAAGCTTGCTTTGAAAGGCAACAGTAAGGTGGTGAAAGGTGGAGCCAGAGGTACAGCAGAGTTGGTTGCTTTAGGAAGGTTTTCCAAGGCATCAGACACAGCAATGGTAGAGTCAAGTTTAGCCGCAGAAACGTCAGGAGTCACAGTGGCGGGTTCTCCATGATTGTAGAAATTTCAGAAGCCACCGCAGCAGAGAGATCATGAATGGCTGTGGATGGTTCCGATGCTGTAGCAACTGGGAGAGTGGGTGCCATAGAAGAACCAGCGGACAGTGACGCACCTGAGACTGATAGAGTAGAGTCTGGTAGTTTTAGTGCTCCAGAGGCGCCAGCAAGAACAACCGGAGCTGTAGGCCCAAAAGAAAAGTTGTTATCTGACTTAGCAACCGGTTCTGTCCTTACAGGCAGAGAGGAAGGGGGTGCTTCTGCTGCGAAAAGAGTGATGTGAGATGCTGCAACAGTAGCAGATTTAGAAGCATTAGCAGGAGGAGCAGCAGAGATTGGGCTAGCAGATACAGTAACAGGTAATAAGACCGATGTGGGGTCATGATTGGGTAGGCGTTCTGAAGGCTGATCTTCAAAGTCTGGTGTGCTCAAATTACTTGGTGGGTCTGGGGTATTGACTGATGGAAAGGCTGGATTCCAGGCAGGTACCGGGTAATGTTCAGGATTGGAATCATTGTCTAGAGTACCAGAACCTGAGTTACTGTGGTTGGAAAGTGAAAGAGCTGTGTCAGACTTTAGAAGGGATGCATATGCTAAATTTAGGTCTTCCATCTGCTTGGTATAAATCTGTATCCTTTTCTGTGTGGCAATTCCAGGCCTTACCATGTCGATCTCTAAAGACAGTATTTCGGGTGTAGGACATTGTGTCAAAAGGTCTGGAATATTGTGTCCCTTCATAGAATTTTTACTATGTAAATAAACAAAGTCATCATAGAGATCTTCGGTCTTTCTTTTAAGGCGTAGGAGTTTTTCTTGTAGCAGGTATGTATCATTAGCCTGATCTAAAGCTTCAGAATCTGGTGTTGCAGAAAATTCGGTTGTAGCAATGGGAAGACTGACCTTAAGGTTATTGTGGTTGGTAGATACTGGGGAAGTATTAAGACCACCGATGGTCAGTATTGGTCTTTTGTACCCAGGACTAGGTGAACTAACCTCAGGATACATAATGCCGTGTCCTGTCAAATGAGGGTTTCCAGTAGACTGGGGAGCTTGCCAAGCAGATCTTGAACATATCACTCTAGCAACAGTGTACTCTGGTTTAGAGACCCCCACAATGAGTGCAATATCCTTGGCTGTAACAGTGTTAGAAAAATTATCAGATGCAGGAGTGTCTTTCACTGTTTGGGCTAACAAGATCTGTAAGAATTCATTATCTTGCTGTAGCTCTTCAACCGATAAGGACTGCGGATTATAGTCGCAAATGTCATAATAGTTATACATGGAAGAAGGGTCAGCAAGCCAGTGAGTGTAGTACCGTACTTGTAAATCTTTGTTTACTAAGGCGAGACTGTTCTTTAGACTAAGGTTCTTGTTTGCTGTCTTTAGGGAAAGTATAGATTTTTGCAAAGGTTTCTTAACCCAAAAGGAAAGCATCCTTGGTCTGTGTGCCTTTCCTGCCTATGGAACAAGACATTTTTGGCTCTTGCATTCTGTCAGGGATGACACTCTATTAAGAGTGGCACAGGACACCCAGAAAGGGTTTGGGTGGTTGTGCCAAAATAAAGTGGACAGATAAGTACACACACAGCTGAAAGGAAAGAGAACGAAGAGTAGGCAAGAGTAGCAAGGAAAAAGGTACAGAATGAATTCCCTCTTGGGGTGTATGCAGATATAGGAAAAGAGTATTCCACAAACCTTAGGAAAAACTCTAGCCTTCTGCACAGTTTGCTATAACAGAGGCCCACAATGTTTGCTCATGGCTTGGAACAGCAGCTATGGGTGTCCGTAATGTAGAAACGAGACAAGGGAAGGGGCAGAGGTTGACTGATGGGAACCAACAGACAAGCTCTGTACAAAAGGGTCTACAAACAGTACAAGAGAAGATACTTACAGACAAATCCAGGAAAAGGAGGTTGATAGCAAACTAGCAGAAGGAAATGAAGGGAAAGTTGTGTAACAGGTTTGGATAGCAGAGGACAGTAAGGAACAAGGTTGAGAGCTCAGAGGAGCAGGAAAGCAATGAGCAAGCCCACAGGAGCAGGGCTGTAAGGTAGAGAGCCCAGAGGGAAAGGGCTTAGGGCAGCAGAGTAAAGCAGGCTGCACGGCAAGGAACCCAGAAGGGACGGGCAGCAAGGAGTGAGCCCTGAGGGGCAGGGCCGCTGACCATAGAAGGTTGCAGAGGACTGTAGAGGGCTGCTAGGCAGAGAACCCAGCGGAAAAAGGTAGGTAGTAGGCAGCGGAGCGTGATAAGCTGCAAAGTAGGAAGCCCAGAGGACAAGGGCTGTAGGCAGCCGGAGTGAGGCAGGCTGCAGAGCAGGGAGCCCAGAGGACAAGGGCTGTAGGCAGCCGGAGTGGGACAGGCTGCAGAGCAGGGAGCCCAGACGACAAGGGCTGTAGGCAGCCGGAGTGAGGCAGGCTGCAGAGCAGGGAGCCCAGAGGACAAGGGCTGAGGCTGGAAAGCAGCAGAGCGTGATCAGCTGCAATGTAGAGAGCCCAGCAAGGCAAGGGCAGAGGCTGGAAGGCAGCAGAGCGTGATCGGCTGCAATGTAGAGAGCCCGGCAAGGCAAGGGCGGAGGCTGGAAGGCAGCAGAGCGTGATCGGCTGCAATGTGGAGAGCCCGGCAGGGCAAGGGCGGAGGCTGGAAGGCAGCAGAGCGTGATCAGCTGCAAGGCAGGAGCCTGGAAGAGCAGGGCTGAGGCAGGGAGCCCAAAAGGCTGGGGCTGTAGGCAGCAGGGTGTAGCAGACTGCAAGGCAGGAGCCCGCCAGGGCACTGTAACAAAAAGCAGGTGAAAGCAGGAAACAGCATACAAAGTTTGTAGCTCGAAGCAAAGAGGTGCCGGAAGGACTCTCAATGCAAGAGACTGAGCTCTCGCAGGCAGCATCTTTTATACTGCCCAGCCCAGCACAGAGGCAGGCTAATTGGTTGCACCTGGCTCAGCACACCTACAGACAATCGACCACCTCCCTCTCTGTTCCTGAGCTGGTGGAAGCAGAGCAAATCCCTAGGGCTTCTGGGGATTGTAGTTCTGATGAAGAAAAATAGGAATAGCCAGGAATAGAAGGTAATAGCCAAGTGAATTATGGTAAGTGTAGTTTTATGGAGAAAAAAAAACACCAAAGTCTCGCAAATGGGAAATAAAGTCCAAATAGTGAATAGCTGTTGATCCAAGAGTTTTCTGTAGATAAATGAATAACAATTTGTCCATATTGATCGCCAATGTATGCGCCCATGACGCAGGCATGACAACCAGGCCCAATACGACAAAATAGACGAGTAAGATTCAGAGCATCATCTTACAGTTCAAGCAATTCTAGTAGTGACCCAGATAATGTGAATACAGGTCCAACTGCAAATCCTCCTAACAGAGGAAGAGGGAATTCAAATTACATACAAAAGAGAGGTAATCAAAATCAAGGCACACAACCTTTTTTATACAAGGGCCCCAACAGGGGCAATTGGAGCAGGGACCAAAGATACTTACGGAGCGGCAATCACTTTTAGTGAACCTCTCCTCCTATAGACGCACTAGTCCGGAAAGACAACTCCTTGAAAAAGGTCTCGGTTATGTAATATCCAATAAACACGACCCTTTCCAGTTCCGCACAGATTGTTTCAAATTCATGCGGAAAATTAGACTTAAAGAATTCTTTTCCACCCAAACAGATATGATTAGACATCCAACGACTATCAACCATTCAGGCCTAAAAAATCCTTCTACTTTTTGCCCTCCAATTTACACCTATGCACTGGAGTCGATACTTTTTGAAAAAAGAGTTCTGGCTGAAGTCATCAAGCTAGAAAAACAAAATCTACCAATGTATCACAATTTGACAACTGAGGAAAGAGAAGCATTAGCTACCAATGAGGAAATTATTATTAAGAGAGCAGAGAAAGGCGGTGCAATTGTCATGCTAGATAAGAGAGACTATATTGAAGAATGCTCTAGACAACTGGAAAATGAAAATTACTACAAAAGACTGACTAGTGACCTGACTAAAGATCTAAAAAACCTAATTGAAACCAAAACCACAAAAGCATTAGAAAGATGTTGGATTAGCAAACGAGTGATCTTTTCTGAATAATTTTCAACCAACGATACCCAAATTTTATTGTCTACTGAAAATTCATAAGACATTGATGAAACCACCAGGGAGACCAATTGCCTCGCGGATTAATTCTATCTTGGAACCCCTCTCTAAATATGCAGATCACTATCTCAAAGGATATGTGGTAAAAATTATTTTTTTTAAAAAAGATACTAAAGATGTAATAAAAAGATATGAGAACCTCCCATACAATCCGGAAAACTCATACTTAATTGGTCTCGATATAGTTTCTCTTTACACTAATATTCCATAGCAAGCTACTTTAGAAACTATCAGCGAAATTCTTCTCAACAGAATAGATGACGATCCAGTACCCAGTTCCTTCATCCTCTGGTGCATTGAAGTAGCCCTTAAACGCAATTACTTTGAGTTCCAAGGAACATTCTTTCAACAAATTGAAGGTACGGCCATGGGAGCCACCATGGCTCCCAGTTTGGCGAACCTATTTGTCGAATTTTTCGAAAAACAGTTCATATACATGACTAATCCATTTGAAGAACACGGTCAATCATGGGCTAGATATATTGATGACGTCCTGATGATATGGACAGGAACTAGAGAAAAATCAGAAGAATTTCTAATCTGGCTTAACAACTGTAACCGACATCTGCAGTTCACCATCAACATTCAAAAGCTATCTATAGACTTTCTCGATTGAACCATATTTCACGAAAACGGCCATCTACTAGTAAAGCCCTACCATAAAAAAAACAGAGAAGAACTCCCTGTTACACTATGATAGTCACCACGTTAAACACCTTAGAGATAATCTTCCGTACGGCCAGTTTTTGCGACTAAAAAGGAATAGCAGCCAAAAACCAGCATTTGAAGCAGAAGTAAAAAATCTAACTGCCAAATTGAAACACAGAGGCTACCCTAAAAAATTAATCAAAAAATCTGCAAAAAGAGCATCGAACAATAATAGGGATGCACTCCTTGAGGATAAGACCAAACAACTGATAACAGATCGGTTAGTATGTGTAAACACTTTTTCTAACCTAAGTCTGAAGATCAGCCAAATTGTAAAGAAGCAATGGAAAATCTTTGAAAGTGGAAATGTCGAATTTCCGCTACCTATGTTTGCCTATAAAAGGTCCACCACAATAGGCAATAGAGTTAGCAGTAGCAAACTCAAAGAAAAACCAACAAAAATAAACAGTCTAACTGAATCATGGGGACTAAAACCAGTAATCGGACACTACCCGTGCAGTAATTGTGCTATGTGTAAATTAACTCAAAAAACTAAGGAAATTGACATTGGGCTCCCGACACTATGGCAACAGAAACAAATGACGAACTGCAACTCAGATTATGTTGTCTATATGATAACTTGTCCATGCAAAAAGCATTACATAGGAAAAACGAATAGAAAAGTGAAACTATGAATGTTGCAACACAAAAGCTGCCTAAAAAACAAAGTCCCTAATGTACCGCTAGTGAAACACTTTACAGAAGCCAAACATGGTTTCGAAGATTTTCGCTGGACAATATTACTAATGATCCAAGGTAAGGATCACAATATCAAGAGCAAAATACTCCTAGAAAACGAACAGGGACTGATTTATTTAACTCAAAGTGACAAAAAAGGCCTTAACAAATATATAGAATGGCTAAAAGTCTACTTTATAGACTCCAGTGTTCATCCCAAGAAACTAATCCTCTTATAACTTCTATTTGCTCAGTAAAAACCTGAATAGCACCCTTACCACGGTACATTAGGCTAGTGTTGCTTTAATTTCCTCAAACACTACAAAAGGACTAACAGTGACCTATATTAAGCCCTTCCAACATGGCAGCTGGGCCTGGCGTTTTTTCGGTGGTCTCACGGAGGATCCACAGTGTTTTCACCTTATGAG
Organism: Ambystoma mexicanum; assembly: GCF_040938575.1. NCBI lineage: Eukaryota > Metazoa > Chordata > Amphibia > Caudata > Ambystomatidae > Ambystoma > Ambystoma mexicanum. The sequence goes on along the minus strand of NC_090929.1, from coordinate 55,697,242 downwards.
GCCCGGACTAGAGCGGATTAACTAAACAGTAAGAAGAAACCAGACACGCAATAGAGCTGAACTAACAGGTAAACTTACTGCCAAATAGAATAAAAACTTGCACGTTAGTGTAGCTACTACTGCTTCCCTACGGAGAGCAATATGAACATCTGCTAAACATAGATGAATGTTTAAAATCTATAAGCAAAGAACCGTAGATGGTAGTAGCAGAACTACAACTCCGGCCCTTTTTTTATAGGACCACTAATGATTGAACACGAGCTCATAATTGTAAACAAAACTAGCCCCACTCAAACTGCTTCTTCAATTTTCGACGGCAATTTGGACCTTATTTTCCAGCATGCTTACCGGCTTCCTGCTTTCTCCTACTTGCAATGTCATAACGCCATGCAATTAAGAAGCTCCTTATAGGTGCCAATCTACACATTAATCTGACAGCGGCTTCATAATATCAGACTTCACATGAGGTAAGCCATAATTTCGCTTACTAGTGTGAGTGTACTTCATAACAATGTAGAAATGATTAACAAATTGCACGGATTATCAAACTTGCCATAAACGGAATGATACATACATACAGGACCTTTACAGCATACTAATGCCTGATCTTACGAACTTGTCTAGCTCAACCCAAAAGATGAAAGACTGATTTTAAGACTCTCTTGTAAACATATACTAATGCGTTTCAGGTCAAAGAGGAATTTATTCCCTTTCATTAAGAAAACACGTCCAACAGTTGTGGATTTTTTCTACTGAAAAACAAGAGAACACCTACACCAAGAAATCCAGGTAACTTTATTGATCCTGAACTCCTATTGACACATTGAATTGTGCCCCAAGAATACATTGGAAAATTTGGATTCTTCTTTTATATGGTTTTGTCAACAGCTAATGCTCTTCAACTGAATAAATCTTCAAAACAAGAAGATTTCAGACCAACTGCCCTTACTCTAAATACCATTTTCCTGACTACTCCTGAAGAAAGTCCCTACAATAACAAGGAGGACTGAAACATGTCGAGTTCCCAATTTAGAAATAATACTAAATTGAATGGTAGTATTAAATATCCCATCTAGGGAGTGTCCCAATCTAAACTGAACACTAGATTGAGTGAGAAAAACTTTGAGTGCTCCATTAGGATCACAACCCCTAACCTGATAAGGAATTACAGCATAGGTTTGTGCATAGATTGATATGATTGATATCTCTATATTTCATAAATTGTTATATGTTTTGTGCTTTGTTACATATGTGTACCATTTTAGAGTGTCTGATGATGTATTTCATATGTATTATGGTTTTTGATTTTTATAAAACAATTAAAACTGACAACCTGTTATAAATGTATGTAGTTTTTGATGAGTTAATAGCTGTTGACAAAAAACCAGTGTCCTGCCTTTCTATGTATTGACTAGCCTTGTTTTCCCAAATCAAGGTAGGACGTCGCCTTGAGCGGTACTTTGGATCTCTCTACTGTTTTTTCATATATCATGAAGGGATGCGTCTCGGATGTAACATATGGGGGGTGCATCATAGGCAGTCTTGCAAACATGTGTCTGGTGGTCCCTGCTTTGCATCATTGCACTGTCAGTTCAGGGGGACATCATCGTGTTACTCTTTACAGTGGTTCAATTGGGACACCAACCTGCATCAGCTGATGACGGGGCTCCACGCTCCATGTCCCCCACTCCCTCGATTGCCTCCATCCCGATGGTGCTTGCAGAGGTCTCCTCCCAGTGCTGCATCTTGAAGGGGGAGGCCGCACCACCACCTGTTGCCATCCCCTGGCTACGGTTAACAGAGCGGATGTTGCGGATGCATAAGCGCAGGTCGTCCCGGCGCTTCCGGACATCTTTCACTGTGTGCCGGGCACTCACTTTCTGCGCCACCTCCGCCCATATCTCTTTTTTACGATGCAGTGCAGGTCGCCACATGTCATCGGAGAAGACGACATCCCCATTTTCTACCAGCGTGTCTGCCAGCATGTTGAGCTCCTCTTCTGAGAAGCGCTCCTTGCACAAGCGCGCAGCACCTTTTTTTAGTGCCTTGGGCATTGTAATATGCTGCAAGTATATGATGGGACAGGTGTGGTGGTGATATGGGTCCTGGTGACAGAGGATGGCAATGGATTGTGTTTTTAAAGATGGCCGCCGTGCTCTTTCCCGTTCCTGTGCGATGACGCTATTTCCGGTTCCGCTTATTAGCGGTCACCGCTGATAGCGGTCACCGCCAATGCCGGCAGCATGGATGGCGGTGGAGCTATCTGCGCTTCATGCTATGCCGGTCAGGGCGATTTTTCACCCTTTACCTGCAGGGCGGTAAGGTCCTTACCGGCATGGAGCAAAGCTTGTGCCCGCGTACTCGTAATCGCCCTCTAATAGCGGACTTGAAGCAACACGGAAACGGTATTTGCTCCGTGCCGGTAAGGGCTGTTCTTTACCTCCATACTTGTAATGAGGCCCACTGTTCTATCAGTGTGTGCTGTGGGTCCGGCTTTGTCCTCCTAGTGCACTGATTGCACTTCCACTCTTGCCTGGCTTGCCCCCCTGGGTTACAGTGAGCGGCTCACGTTGCGTGAACAAAATGGATTTTGAAGGTACATTATTTGCGTGGACATGTGCACCATCCTCCTTTGTCCGAATGTTGTACCTGAGCCCAAAATCGCTTCGTTTTCCATTATTGTTTGTGCGAGTGCGCACATATTATCCTTGCTGACTTTGCCATGCCAAGATGGCGGGGCCCTTTGTTCAGGCACCAGAGTGCTGGGGCTGGTATGCATGGGGCCCAGGATTGGCCATGGCCGACCTACATCATGGCCAATGAGGAGGCCGGCAGGCTTGGCCGGCCCTCCTCCCAAGGCCCGATCCTAAGGCCCCTGTCTACCCCTGTCCAACACAGTACGCCGCAACGCTGCTTCATGTGAGTCAGTGTCACCCCAATGCCCTTCGTGTGTGTCAGTGTACCCCCCACCCACCCCAAATGTCCCCCGTGTGAGTCAGTGTACCCCCACCCACCCCAAAAGCCCCCTGTTTGTCAGTGTACCCCCCACCCACCCCAATGCCCTTCGTGTGAGTCAGTGTACCCCCACCCACCACATTGCCCCGTGTGAGTCAGTGTACCCCCCACCCACCCCAATGCCCTTCGTGTGGGTCAGTGTACCCCCACCCACCCCATTGCCCCCCGTGTGAGTCAGTGTACCCCCCACCCACCCCAATGCCCTTCGTGTGAGTCAGTGTACCCCTCGCCCACCCCATTCCCCCCCATGTGAGTCAGTGTACCCCCCACCCACCCCAATGCCCCCCGTGAGTGTTTGTCTGCCCCCTTGCCCCACCGTGAGTGTCTCTCTGCCCCCTTGCCCCCCGTGAGTGTCTGTCTGCCCCATCTGCCCCTTTGCCCCCCTGTGTAGTGTCTGTCTGCCCCCTCGCCCCTTGATTGATTGCTGTGCCCCCCTGCCGCCTATCCCCCTGTTAGGTCTGTGTACCTCCTGCCCCCCTTGAAAGTGCCTTCTGCCCCTCCCCCCTCCACTACCCCTTTCTATGCCACTTTCCTACTCCTCACCTCTTTCTTTCTCCCTCCTCTCTTTCTTCCCCCCACTTAGCACTTACTCTTATTTGTCCCCGTGACTTCTGATAGCAGCTTGTCTGTCTCCTCCTCCCCCCCTTGTCTCCTCCTTCCTCCCCTCACCCCCTGCTCTATTCATTTGCTGCTGGCAAATTTGTACTGTAGCGTGTCTGTTCATCTCCTTCTCCCCACTCTTATCCCTTCCGTCCCCCCTCCCACCCCTCCTCTTGTATACCTCTTGCACTACATCAATTGTCGTCAGGCATAGTAATGTTACTGCTTGTTTTGTTCTCCTTCTTTTCCCTTCCCTCTTTGCCTTATTTGTTCTATGCACTTGCACTATCCGAAATGTCGACAGACCTATTACGATAGTTATTTTTCACATTCTGTATTGTTTTAAGGACTTTAACTGAATGTAACTGTATTTTCCTATGTTCCCTCCCTCCTTGGAGCGCTTTGAAACACATTGTGTATAGGCGCTATATAAATAAACAATCAATCAATCACTGTTATATCAGTGTGTGTGTCGGGTCCAGGCAGAGGTGCACTGACAGAGCTGTGTGTCACTTTAATCACTGTTCTATCAGTGTGGGCTGCAGGTCCGGGCTCAGGTGCACTGGCTGAGCTGTCACTCCAGTCACTGTCCTATCAGTGTGGGCTATAGATCCGGGCTGAGGTGCACTGCCAGAGCTGTGTGTCACTCCAGTCACTGTTCTATTAGTGTGGGTTGCAGGTCCAGGCTGAGGTGCACTGCCAGACTGTGTGTCACTCCAGTCACTGTTCTATCAGTGTGGGCTATAGGTCCGCGCTGAGGTGCACTGCCAGAGGTGCGTGTCACTCCAGTCACTGTTCTATCAGTGTGTGCTGCGGGTCTTGTCTGGGGTGCACTGCCAGAGCAGTGTGTCACTCCAGTCACTGTTCTATCAGTGTGGGCTACAGGTCCAGGCTGAGGTGCACTGCAAGAGCTGTGTGTCACTTTAATCACTGTTCTATCAGCGTGGGTTGCAGGTCCGGGCTGAGGTGCACTGCCAGACTGTGTGTCACTCCAGTAACTGTTCTATCAGTGTGGGCTGCAGGTCCGGGCTGAGGTGCACTGCCAGACTGTGTGTCACTCCAGTCACTGTTCTATCAGTGTGGGCTATAGGTCCGCGCTGAGGTGCACTGCAAGAGCTGTGTGTCACTTTAATCACTGTTCTATCAGTGTGGGCTGCAGGTCCGGGCTGAGGTGCACTGCAAGAGCTGCGTGTCACTCCAGTCACTGTTCTGTTAGTGTGGCCTGCAGGTCCGGGCTGAGGTGCACTGCCAGAGCAGTGTGTCACTCCAGTCACTGTTCTATCAGTGTGGGATATAGGTCCGGGCTGAGGTGCACTGCCAGAGCTGCGTGTCACTCCAGTCACTGTTCTATTAGTGTGGGTTGCAGGTCCGGGCTGAGGTTCACTGCCAGAGCTGCGTGTCCCTCCAGTCACTGTTCTATCAGTGTGTTCTGCGGGTCTTGTCTGGGGTGCACTGCCAGAGTAATGTATGGACTTACGCACAGTAATGGCCGCCGAGGGTGCAGGCTTTCGCCGTGTCTATTCATTTCGCAGCCCCCTGTGCGTTGACGCGCTGCGCGAAGTTTGCTGAAAGCGAACCTTACATTTCCCTAATTAGAGGAGCGTGCGCGTGCGGTCTCTGTTCAGACACAAGGCCGACACCCCACAAAGGAGCCGTGCTGCCCGCGGAGGGCAATGAGCGGAGAGAAACTGGCCTGTGCTCTGTGCCGGGCCGTGGGGGCTCACCTCGGAGACCTGAGATCGCCTACTCTGAGTCCAGCTTCAGCAGTTCTGCACACCTCCCGCCTCACTCCTGCCCAGGGTGGGGGCGGATAAATGCCCGACAGAGAGGTGCACGTCAGCAGCGGACCGCACACATCAAACTGCACACAGCGGGTGGATACGCTCCTCGCTCAGCAGAAAATAAATATTTAACTGGATTCTGGAAGCAGAACGAGATTGAAAAAACAAATGGACATTTTTCCCTCGGAGGGACATCCATATTTCATGAAGTGAAGCCAGGGACCCCTGGCACGGGCAGGCAGTATTGTTTGCCAGCTTGCCGCTTTATTACTAGCGCCGGCCCCCACCCCGCTGCTCTCAGAACCCACGTGTTATTATCAAGCGCTGTACAGGGTCCACTCTGTACCGTCCGATACCAAACACCACCACTGGGGACTGGTTTGCAGTCTGTTTCCATTATAATCCCAAACCCGCATTTGGACACACCGTGTGATCCTTGGCAAAATCATTCGTCTTCTGTTCCTCTCGGTCACAGGGAGCGTTTAGCAGCGGCGTTCCCAGCAGAGGGCGCTATAGAGACCCCCGGGGATGCACGTGAATTCAGAAGCTGCTGTGGCAAGGCACGGGGACTAAATGCATTAACCCTTTGTTCATTTTGAATGACTTCCGTGCTACCAGCGCGGACTGGGAGTCACCCTCACGCAGGGATCGCGCATAAGCGCGCAAGGATAGCGCCCTCGCCCCACCCCCCTCCAAGGACACGGCAAAGGAACGAGCTTATCTTCGGGGTTTTAGGTTAGGAATTAGAATTGAGCGAGCGCTTGCTTTCTCACGCTGCGATATCACACAGATAGGCAGCCTGGCGGTGGCACAGGGCGACAGACACAGTGACGAGCACGCAGAGTAAGTCTGGGACCAACACAAACACCGAGCAGCACACACACACACACACACACACACATTGGCAGAGCCACGGTGGCAAACAGGCCGCATACCTAGAGTGAGCCTTGCATGCGAGACCTGGCGACCCCAGATCGTGTCCAAACCCTTTCCATGCAAAGGGCGCGTCGTGGCTGAGAAAGAGGGGGCTGGTTGAGGGTCGCCCACATGTTACATGGCAACAATCAGCAGGTGTTCCTTATTGTGGCTGGAATCAGGTAACAGCTGTGCGCTTTGGAGCCCATGGGAGGAAAACACATTGCGTGCTGGCAGCCGTATAGAGGGGGCATCCGCAAGGGTGGGGGATTGTCCGTAAATTCGCAGCCGGGGTCTGTGTGTAGCCTGCTGGTCCAAGGTTTGACCCCGGGCTGCTTCGCTCAGCCTTTCATCCTTTGGATGAAAGGTCAATATTCCTATTGACGTTTGAACAGGTGGACATACCATAGCGCTTCATGCCGAGTTCTTCCCACTTCTTAGTGCTATAATAATAGATGTTGTTATTAGCAAACGCAATGAATGAATCTTCTATAGCGCCCTTAATCCCAGAGGCAATTTTCTAAGCGCAGGGCCCGGTGCTCTGTTGCCTTGCTTCCAAAACAAGCGTGTGGCCCCTGAGCTCTCCTCCCAGCACAGAATGATACTCAATTCGTCAACCTCAAAAAAGATGAAAGGCTGAGTCGCTCCTGCCGGGACTGCTGAAACGAGTGCAGTGCTATGCGCCTGAACGCTAAACTCTAGAGATCCTGGACCCTAGAGGAATGTGGGTATGTTCTGTAAATATTACTCAAGCATATGTCATTTGATGTGAGTACCTCTTATGCAATGTGAGAAGCAGGATAGTGAAGAACAACCGCTGGCATCACCCAGGTGGACTTGGCATTTGATGCAACACCTGGACTCCGATGTATCGGGTATCAAATACAAATTCCTAGTGAGATGAGAGTACCCGGGTATTAGATGGGGATGACACATGGCGTGTGATTTGAGTACCCGCCAAATGACCGTATCTGCTGCGGGCGACAATAACCGTAACACAAAAAACAAGTTCATTGTTTGATAAACAAAATGGTTGGCTTTACGAATGCTTGTTTTTCTTGCATGCAGGCGCTGCCAGTGTTCTTTCCCAAGACTAAAAGCAGACTTTGAAATGCAGCTCAGCTAGTTTGAGCTCTGACTCTGTCTGCCCCAGCGGGCTGCTTGGACGTGGAAAGGAAATACACTTTGCTGCCCTGGAAACTTCTTTGAGTAAAAGATGCGTCCAACTGTACAAAGGAAGCAGGGGTTTCATTGATCACAAAAGAAACAAAATGGTCACCTCACACCCCTTTTCACAGTTAGCCCTTTGCAGTCTCCGGCCATGTCGCTGTGAACAGGGAAGTCTAGTGGAAAAGTCTGTGGCGTGTTGGTGGCGATGTCTCCAAAACGCCAGGTGCTGCATTTGGCAGCTGCATCTGGAGTGCGGTGCTGGGAGTAACTGGGACTCCTGGAGGACGCAGCAGTCTTCGTGCCTCTGGGGTCATCATTGTGAGCAGGTGGTTATTCGGGAAGACTGTCCCACTAGTGTTCCTGATAAGGCCCTGGCACACGCACACTTGCAGACAGTAGCGTTTCCAGGCAATAACATGTAGTATTCATGACCAGCAGTTGTCCATCGAACCTCTCCTTGCTCCATCCACACTGTCAAGAAATTGTGCCCGTCCCTAGTGATTGATAAATTGCTTTCTTTCACGTAGTTGTGAACCAATAATTATTTTGGTGAAGCTCAGTGACAGTGGCAGGAATTTACACGAAACGCAAAACCTGCCCTATTTAGAACCAATCCATGGATTTCTCTCTCTCTCCCTCGCTCTGAAATCTATCACCAATGAAGCAGAAGATATGTTCCTGTTCTCAAACTCTTGTGTCTAAAAAAGTGAATAGTGACTAACCCTAGTTATAAAACATGTGTTTTACGAATGATCACTACTTTCTACCCTCCCTTGCCACTTTGGTCTTCTGCTCAGCAGTGGCATGGCATCTCAGGGCCTCCGCAGAGTCAAAGAACTCCCTGTTTTCTTTTTTTTTTTTTTTTTTTTATTCATTTATTTACAATATATACAAAATACATATAATATACATAAATATATAACCGATCAAAATCAAAACTGTAGAAAGAATGCGTGAAAGTCACACAACTAAAAGAAATCATTAAACACATTCCAGATCTTCTCATATGAACACAATTTACCTTTCAGTTTGTATATCAACTTTTCTGTCCTTGACAGGCAATGCATCTCCTGAATCCATTCCTCGAAGGAAGGAGGGACCCGGCCTTTCCACCCACGTAGAATCAGCCTCTTGGCCACAATAAATGCACGAAAAATCCACTTTTTGTGTGCTGAGCTGACATCATCCAACCCAGAATCATCACCCAGAATCACCGTCCTAAAATCCAGGACAGGCCCCCCTCCAACAATCCTGGCACACACATCACACACCTCACACCAGAAATCTCTGACCCGCACACAGCTCCACAACATGTGTTCCAATGACCCCACTGCCTGAACGCAACCCCAACATCCAGCACTGTCTGACATGCCTCTCTTATGAAGTGTTTCTGGACACCAGTATACACGATTCAGGATCTTGATTTGCCGAGACCTTTCACCCAGATTCAGTGAACACATAGAGACATTACCACACATATTCCGCCAGGCATCTAAGTCAATGTCAGACCCAATCCTTTCACTCCAAATTCCCCGTAAATTGTCATTACTCCGATAATGCGAAACAATTAACTTGTACAGTCTACTGGCCAAACCACCTCCCTTCACATCTGATTCAGTCAGGAAAGCCTTCACATCCCAAGAGTCTGACCAGTCCACCTCACCTACTGCCTTCTTCAGGCGTCTATAAGCCGAGTCAGAAATACCATCAAAATGCCATCGCTCTTTCAGCTCAGCAGCTGTCAACCATCGTTCATGATTCCCTAAATCAGAAATCATTTTAATATTCATCAAAAACCATTCAGGCCAGAAAATTGTCCTAGAATTATCCCTAATCCTCGGATTCAACCAGATAGAGGCACTCCTGCACTTGAATGCATCACGACCTAACAATGACCAGACTTCAATCCATGACTTGCGCAAGAATGACGTTGTCAACAGACTTCCACCAGGAATCTTTGTATTAGTTGTCATCAAGGCTTCCGGGCCCAACGGCCCGTAGGCACTCGACTCCGCCACCGCCCAGCTGTCCAAATCATCCGACAAAAACGGTACAAAAGAACGAGCGGTAAAGGCCAAATGGTAGGCCCTAAAATTCGGAACACCTAAACCACCCAGATGGACTGGAAGCTGCAACTTCCACAGACGAAGTCTCGGAGGTTTTCGGTCCCATAAAAATTCCTGAACTAGACGATCCAGATCACTCCAGTAACAGTTATTAATTTTCAACGGAAGCATGCTAGATACAAAGTTAATTCTAGGTGTCAAATTCATTTTCAGGGCATTTACCTTACCCCATAGGGAAAGATTAAGAAGTGACCATCTTTCCAAATCCGTTTTACAATCCCGGATAACAGTACTCATGTTTTCATCTACCATACGGGAGATCGGGTACGTTAACCACACCCCCAAATAGCGCAACCTCACATCACACCAGGTGAAACCTAGTCCCGTAACCAGAGTTTTATCACACCGGTTGGACAGGGGCAACACTTCGGACTTCAAGCGGTTAATCTTGTATCCTGAGCAATCGTGATAATCCGACAAAATCCTCATCAGACAGGGCAGGGATTCTCCAAAATTCTGCAACACCAACAAGAGATCATCCGCATAAAGCCAAGCCTTCTGTACAACACCCCAACATTTAACACCATGTAACGCCGGTTCATTTTTGATGCAAACTGCAAGAGGCTCAACCGCCAAAATGAATAATAAAGGAGAAAAAGGACAACCCTGACGCGTGCCTCGGTGCAAACAAAAAGGTTCCGACACCACCCCATTAGTCTTAACAGCAGCCGTTGGATTGGCATATAAGAGAGCAACCCAAGAAACAAAATCCTCACCCAGATTCATTCTCCTCAGTACTGAAAACAAGAAATCCCAACTAACCCTGTCGAAGGCCTTCTCCGCATCAAGGGAAAGGACAGCGGCTTCACAGTCCATCCTGTCCGCCATTTCCATGGTAATCAGCAATTTCCTGATATTACTTGACGTATTCCGATGTTTCATGAATCCCGACTGCTCCCCACCAATTAAAACTGGCAGAAACTGCCTCAAGCGCATAGCAAGAACCTCGGCAAGAATCTTATTGTCGGTATTAATAAGGCTGATTGGACGATAATTAGCCGGATGATTACAGTCCTTGCCTTTTTTCAAAAAGACCGAAATTGACGCATGGTTAGTACTTTTGGGCAACGTCCCAGTCAATTTGCTGGAAACAAACATATCTCTCAAGAGCTCTAAGGCCGAGTTCGGGAGGATCCGATAAAACTCACAAGGGAGGCCATCAGGGCCCGGCGATTTACCCACATTCAGTTCTGAAATAGCACTTTTGATCTCATCAACCGTTATCATATCACCAAGAAGATCACGTTCAGCATCCTGAATCTTAGGCAAGTTTAAACTACCAAAAAAGTCCTCCCCCCTACCAGTAACACCCACCTCACTGCTATATAGATTCTCATAGTAGTCTCGAAAGTTTGAGTTAATCTTGATGGGATCGAATGTAATCCTACCCTCTTGGTCTAGCATAGAAGCAATTGCTGACTCAGAAATCTTTTTCTTCAACCGGTATGCCAGCCATCTGTCACAACGTTCACCCTTTTCAAAGTATGCACACTTGGAGTAGAACAAGCCACGTTCTGCCCTCAGCGACAAAAATTCTTCCATTTCTTTTTTAAGTTTTTTCAAAGAGGCCAATTTCACTGAATCAGTCGCATCTAGCATCAGATCCCTAGAGATCTCCCCAATACGTAGGTCAAGATCCTGTCTCTTTCTCTCCTCCCTCTTACGTTTACCACTAGACAGCCCTAAACAGACACCACGCATACAACATTTAAATGCTTCCCATGTGTTCGCCACACTGACCTCTTCTGAGCGATTCTCCATAACAAAAAAGTTAGCTTCCGAGACAATCCGCTCCAATATATCATCATCCAATAAGATTGAGGTATTCAGTTTCCAAGAGAAAGTCCGTACACTCCGAAATTTAAATTTCATATGTATCACCACAGGGGCATGATCACTCAACAAAATATTACCAATATCACTAGAGACAATATTTTCCGAAACATTACCACCCGCAAAAAACATGTCTAGCCTAGAAAACACACTATGTGCATTAGAATAGAAACTATATTGACGTCTGTCCAAGTTCCTCAGGCGCCAAGAATCTTTCAAATTATGTTCCTCCAAGAGTGATCTAAGCGCCCGATGATGATGATCACATCGTAGCACTCGCCTGACCTGACTTCTATCAAGTATAGGATCAACCACAGTATTAAAGTCACCCCCGAGTAGAATATTAGGATTATTCAATTCTAATAGGGTCTGCGCCACCATTCTAAAAAAAGAGCCATCGTCCACTGTCGGAGCATACACATTGCAGAGCGTCAACAGTTCCCCCTGAATTTCCACCAACAAGGCAATCATCCTACCATCCCTGTCCGCACACTCCCTTAAAACTTTAATGGGCAGTTTCTTCCGAAACAGAATGGCAACTCCCCTGGACCTTGACGAAAATGAAGAACCAAAAGCTGAACCAACCCATTCCTTTTCTAGCTTAGAGATTTCGTCCGCCAAAATATGAGTTTCTTGCAAAAAACAGATATCAGCATGCATATCCTGCAACATGTGAAAGACTTTCTTCTTCTTAAGCAAGTTATTGATCCCATTCACATTCCAAGAGACCATGCAAAGATCATTGCCCGCCCCGCCCGCACACAAAGCCATCTTCACACCCTGTATGACTAAAACATCATATGCAAAAACAGTACATAAAAAGCCTGAAAAAGGCCCTACACTCAAACATAGAGAAAAAACAAAAAGTATAAAACAAAAAGAACAGTTAAGACTGCGAAGTCTATTCAGCCCAAAAAACAATTTGAACAACATTCCAAACCCTCCCCAGGACCTCTCCCAAAGGAACCCAGAGTCCAACAATTGTATAACACAAGTAATAATTTTCTAAAAACCGTATCAAAAACCCATTACGAAGATTGCACTCACACCCAAACCCTCCACCCCCCCCCTTGACCAACAAACAATAGGAACCTTTAAAGCAGAAACCGGCATCAAACTGAACCCACAGAGTAATGGAAAGATATTTAAGCATAGGAACATTGGACGCACAACCCCCAAGCAACCCCTGCTCCTGAAAACAAAAACTGCCCGCATTCTGATCCCTTTTACATCCACAAACCTTCAGTAACATTCTAGTTCCCACCATGATGCTGAGATTGACCACGCCACTACTTGCACCTGTCCATGTGGTGGCCAGAGGGACATGTCACTCTAGAGACTCCACCAAGCGAAGGCCTGTCATTATAGCACAACAATTCCAAAATAAATGACAGCTAAACATTTCTTCTTGACCAAAACACATCAAAAGGTGGAAGTGGATCTGATATTTAGGAGATCAGTCGCAGTACGAGTTCAGGAGATGAAAGGAAAAAGCAGGGGATATAAAGGCATGCTTCCCAAACATGGACCGTGGACTAAACATGCCACACGAAGCAACGGAGTAAACAAGCCCATGGGGTGCACCAAACACCAGCCCATGCATCCCTTCCACTCCTCTGTCTCATGGTGTCAAGATGATCCAGCTTTATCAGGTCCAGGCTTCCCTTGAAAGGACGCACCTGCGGTCCAGGCTCGAGGAGCGGGACATGGAAGAAGAGTAATTCAAATTTGTCCCTTTGAAGCAGGCCCATACTACTCGCCGATGGATGCCAGCCACAACCCCCAGGCTTGTCACCCAGTTCACAAGGTCACCGTGACTAGCATTTGTTTTCCTTCCGGTTTGGTAGGGTCGAAAAACTGGCTGTATTCAGCCGTACTGCATATTTTGTGCAGTCAAGCTTCAGTAACCACATGCCGGAACGGAGGCCCATAGCTCCGACTAAACACATCCAAGGGGCAGAGGCCACACCACGAAAAACAGCCACATACCTCTACAGTCGGAAGCATGATCCTATGATTGCTCCGCCACCGCCACCTGATCGAATCAGGAAATAAATCCAATTGCCTTCTGGAACCACGGGCAGGCGCCCATGCTGAGCGGCAGGCCCAGTGAACAAACGCCGGCCGAGCAGCTGACTAGGACGCGCGAACGTGGCCACATCACATGACACGGAAGAGATGACAGGTCCTTTACTCCGACAAGTCCGAATGCAGCTGGCAGCGCGGACCACGGCTGCGAGACAGGATCCGAGCCCCACGCACTCGGACAGCGAACAAAAGGCAAGATGCGTTCCAAACGCCTTTTTTAAACGATAACTGCCACATGCCCACGGCGCCATTTTAATGTCCAAAACACAAAGAGAACATTGTTAAAGTGACCATGAAAACCAAAAAAGTGTCCAAAAATCCAAAGGGGGAAGGGGGGGATGTGAATGTTTTCTTAAGTGCAACCTCTTTATCTACAGCAAAACAAAAGGGGCGATGGCTGAAAGGTTTAGAATTAATCTTGACCTCTGGCATTGCTCTGGGCAATCCTCCAGACCATCGTTCTTCCCTAAGCCATTACAAAAGTGGAAAGACCATATGCAAATCAGGCTTCGCCCCACCCCAAAAGGGGCAGTCCAGCCCAAACTACTAGGTCACATCCCTTCTGCACGAGGCCAGGGCCGGCCCTAGGATGTGCAGGGCTCTGGGAGCCAGAGAATGTGTGGAGCCCATCATTTGCTAAAAAGTGACATCAATGTTGTCAGAGAATGAGTCTTTAGTTCGTAAAGGTATCATGGGAAGTTGCCGTGCGTAGTAGACCAATACACTGCGGCTTACAGTATATGAATCGTCAGTATTAACATTTACCTGCGTGGCAATATCAGGAGTGAGGCAGTGAAGTAGCCGACAGCTGAGTACCTTGTAGAGACTTCTAATTTTGGCAGGTAAGGCACAGCGGGATGGAAGTTGCGGGAGCACTCGCTGTGGTTAAGTGACAAGGGCCGGATTCGAGAGTGGTCTGCAATTCAAGAACATGAACTCATCCCTTCCCAGATGTCATTGGTAGAAATACTGTTTACAAAAGGTCTTTTGAAACGTTGGTTTAAACTGTGGAAGGGACTGCACAAATATGGTGATTGTGTTTTGTTAACTGAAACTGACTGCTGTCTTTGCAGAAGTGTCACGATTGTTTTTATTTTTATTGTGTGTCTATTTAGGCATATTGTTCAAATAAGCAATATGCTTTCATTTCAGATAAGGATTATTTTGACTGTCAAAATAAATAATAGCAAATAATAACTATGTTTATCGAGTGCTGCTCACTACAAAATGAGAAGGGAGCATCATTAATGTACCCCCTAGTTTTGGATTGGAGGGGTGAGCGGGCCAAAACTCTTCACTGGTGTAGAATAGCAGGGGATCCCATAGCAGAAAGTTGCAAAGGCAACTCAGCAGGTTGGGAGACTGTTACTGAGATGTTATACGTTTAGACCTTCCTGTAAATCATATGTCTTCTTTCCTATTCCTGCAGCAACATGTGCTGTAAAATGTGGGGTTTTCACGCGGGGATGAGTACGTCTCCCACGCTTGTGTGGGAACCTTTGCTCCCATAGCGAAATCAAAAGATGGCACCCAAGAATACACACAAAGTAAGTGAACATATCTTAGAGGGAAAGATACAAATTTAGTTCAGTTTGACATTTCCCCTTAGAGTAAAGTGCACCAGACAAAAGAGCATTGGCCTTTCAAAAAAAGTAATCAACAACAGAAAAATAACCTGAGAGAGGACATTTTTCACTAAATACGCTGGCAAAGTATAAAAGGTGCTCACCTTTTTAACCCGGCAATATGTACTGAAATATTCCCTAGAAAACTAAATCCCAAAACGAGCCTGTGCTTTGATGAGCATTTTATGTGTCTTGTGGGTAGGTTTCTGCACTGGAAACATGACAACCTTGGCGAAATTCTGCTAGCCAAATTTGGTTGCAAGCTTGCCGACCTCAAACACACTGGCCCTCATTACGACCCAGGCGGAATCCGCGGTGCTAAATGCACCGCGGAGCATGGCGGAAAGCCGCCGATAGCGCCATGGGGGTTGGCGGATTTACCACCCCATGCCGACCTTGGCGGAGCGGTAAATCCCCAATCCCCATTTTACCCTTCCCCATTCCCATTCTTGCCCCATAGGGTATAATGGGAGTGGGGAAGGAGTTAATTACGCCGCCGAAAAGTACGGCGGCGTAATTAACAACGAGGTCCCTTAGCGCCATGGTTTTCTCCGCCCGGTAAAACCAGGCGGAGAAAACCTCCATGGCGCTAAGGGAACTCGTAGTACGGCGGACGGGTCCGCCGCGATTAGCGCTGGCGGAAACCCACTCCGCCAGGGTCCTAATGAGGGCCACTGTGTCCGCCCTCTGAAAAAAGTTACGCTGTTCACTCACATGTATCCTTTCCCTGTGCCCTGAAAAGCAGCACATGGCCAAAATCAGGGAAAAATAACTGTACCAGTCTTTGCAACCTCTCTTGCCACATCCTGGGCAAATATTCAGGACTCGCTTGCTCTCTCATCATTCCCCCTCCTCAACCCCAGGTCTGGATTTCAACAATACTCTGCTTTATGAAGATGACTTGAAAAGTGCCCATACTATAGTAAGGTACCCATTCAAATATATAAATCATTACAGCGATTCGTTAAGCAGAAAGTGTAACATGCTGGCATTAATCCCCCCTCTTGACTGGGATACAACAAATACCACAATGCAATTCAGCAAAATGCTAAGAAATGGCCTTTCAGTTTTTTTAAAATGTATTTTCAAGAAGTATAACGTGTTATGTGTGTAAAGGTTAACTAATTGCATTTGTTTGACAAATTCAATGTTCATATATGATGTAATGAAAATATCACATTCTACCAAAAATAAACATATGATCATCTGAAAAGAATGAAGATAATGTAAAACTGTTTAGTGTGATATAGTGTGATTGACCTGGAGGAGATCGTAGATTTAGGCAGCTGACTGGTGCTTTGTGTGTGCTTTCAGAAGGCAAGTGCCTATTTGCATTTCCTAACAGAAACGTTATGAACATCTCCTTCAAAACAATGGTCTCTGAAATGAGCCATCTTTTTAAATTCCCTCCTGCACTTTCCCCCTTCCCTCTCCCCTGCACTTGTGCGTTCTCAATGTCACTGGTCCTAGTAAGATCGTTGTTTTTGTTCTCCCCTGTTCCCCTTCCTTACCTCGTCGCGCTCTGAAACACATGTGTATGAGCGCGATACAAATAAAATATATATATCATTTGTAAATCGCCCCCAATTTAAGGCATTGCTTGAAGAAAGAAAGTGGTAAACAGTCATTAAAGGGCCTGCAGCATCCGATGGGCTGCTGGGAACGCGCGTTTCTCTCTAAAGGGCCTCACGCGAGCTTCGTACATGGAAGCTGCCCAGCAGTTGAGGCAGATACTGGTGCCTTGCGAGGCCACTCCGACAGCTTCGGACAGCGGGGTCCTGGGCCACCGCACAGACCACAAGCATCCCCAGACATGTTTCGGACTTATTGGGTGTCATCAGTGAGGAGTAGCTTGGGATTCCAGCTCCAGCAGGCACGAGACTCACGTCTGGGCATACCCGTCCCACTTGGGGTGACAATAACAAAACAAAAGTGATGGACTGACCCTTTTGTGGGGTGGGACCAAACCTGATTTGCATATGG
This sequence comes from Ambystoma mexicanum, assembly GCF_040938575.1. Taxonomy (NCBI): domain Eukaryota; kingdom Metazoa; phylum Chordata; class Amphibia; order Caudata; family Ambystomatidae; genus Ambystoma; species Ambystoma mexicanum. Next base: position 55,680,106 of record NC_090929.1, on the reverse strand, counting down.
TCTTTCCCGTTTTGTAATGGCTTGGCAGGCGAAGAACGATGGTCTGGAGAGTTGCCCAGAGCAGGGCCAGTGGTTAGGATTAATTCTAAACCTTCCAGCCATCACCTCTTTTGTTTTGTGAAGTCACCTCGAGTGGGGTGGGTATGCCCAGACGTGGGTCCCGTAAGGGCTGGGCCTAGCGACTCAAGCTACTCCTCACTGATGAGGCCCAACAAGGCTGAAACATGTTGGATGCTTGTGGTCTCGTGCAGAAGTGATGTGACCTAGCAGTTTGGGCTGGACTGCCCCTTTTGGGGTGGGATGAAGCCCGATTTGCATATGGTCTTTCCCCTTTTGTAATGGCTTGGCAGGTGAAGAGCGATGGTCTGGAGGGTTGCCCAGAGCAATGCCAGAGGTTAAGATTCATTCTAAACCTTTCAGCCATCACCTCTTTTGTTTTGCTGCCTTTCTATCAAAGCCACAAACATCAACACCTGCAATTGACCAGCGAGAGGTTCAAAGAACACATTTACGTTTCAATTGTTACATAGGTGTGTATTTCAGTGTCTTTGTTCTTAATGAGCTCCTACTTCAAACACGTTCCCCACAGCGACTCACTGGTAAAGGCCTAAAGATGTGTGGCCTCCATTCAAGACATTTGAGAGGCAAGGCAAGATCATTAGATGTCCTCACGGACCACCTCAAGAAACTCACAAACCTGATAGAGGGTTAAAGGCCTTTTATTTGCTGATGTCTTGGTTGGGTGCAGCGTGGTGGTGATAACTGCAGGGGTCTCCTAGCCAGTCCTCTAGTCTCCTCAGGGCTCCCTCCATCCTAGCTCAGACTTCCCTGATCCCCGAGCTCAAATGAAACACTAGAGATTGTTAACCCCTACCATGTAGAACAGCCCCTCTACTGTGAGACGTCCTAAATGCAGAGGCCTTCTCTAGCGGACTCCCCGTGGGACTTCCTATTGTGGTCCCTAATTCTACTCCAATGATGGTCTTCACAAAGGACTGGTGACGGTTTATCCTCAGCCACCCTCCCGGCCACTCCCTCCCTCTAACTCACGTTTACTCCTCTAACTTACCTTCCGTCACCCTATATCTACTGCCCTTTCCCTTCTTCTGCTCCATCTCTGATCTTCCTTCCCACCTGCTGTCCCGCCATTTCCTCTCACCTCCTACCCCCGCCGATCTTTCCTTCTTGTCCTTCCTGCTTCCACCGCTCAAGTCCCATCTCTTCTAGTCTTAATCTACCCTTCCCCACTGCCTCTCGCCTCCACTAGTCCCTTCACTCTCGCAATCATAGCCTTACCAGCTACTCTCACAGACTATCTCTCTCTCTATAATTACGCTTCTCCTCTTTTACACTCCTCATCCCATCCCGATCATCCCCTATCGCACGCAGTCTCCAATCACAGCTGCACTCTTTCCACTTGGTACCACTCTCTCTGGCACACAATATCTCACCTACATTCCTATCCATCTGCCCCAAAGAGTCCTCAGTGTCTGCTCCACCCTTCGCCCTCTTTGTGGTCTGTACATCCACCTCCATGCCTCCTGGCCTCACACGACCTCCCAGACGCTCCTCTGCTTTCACAAGCGTTTTATACCTGTCTCTTTCTGGGTTGTGTCTTCCCTCCCACCCCCGTTGGGGTGGGAGGGAAGACACAACCACCTGACTCTAATTCCCAATCCCTGTCTGTCTTTCCACCCAGTGGAGGGTTGCCGCCTTGCACCGCCCCCTTTTGATCCAAGGCAAATTCGACAGTCACTGTGATGGCCCGCCCTGGTGTTTGGGTTGGCACGCCGCTTGTTCCCTACTATGGTGAGTGGTGCCTCTTTCCCTTGAAAGGCACTGGGATGTTGTCCGCTGGGAAGTTGTTGGTTTTCTTCTGCGGCCCTCTGAACTCATTTGGTCAGGCAATGCATTCTGGTTGGAGTAGTTCTGAAAAGAAGCAAAGAGAACTAGGGCCAGAATGGAGGGGTGATCGAAAGCTCTACCGATCATCACATCCATACTATGTTCAGGGGTGTTTCAGGGATCGGTTCCCTCCAACTCCCTCACCCCACCTCTGGGGTAGGACTTCCTCTGTCATTCGCCCCTTGAAGGCCACCTAACCCAGGCAGCAGGAGAATGTGTTCCCACGAAAGGTGTAAAGCCCCGAATGGTTCACACACTCCAGCATAGACCCAGAGGACTGAGAGTGCTAGAGGAACCAGTGTTTAAGTGCCGCTGTTGACATTAATGAGCAAAGAAACACATTACTTAGTGGTTATGCTTTTATGATGAAGTTGCCCTGACAACCGGAACACTCTATTATAGAATATTGAGGGAGTGGCTCATTTTACATTTTGGGGACCATGAGATTGAATGTGTTGCCCAGGATTACACACTCGGATTGTGAGGTGAAGATGGGAGTTTAATTTAGTCTGCTATTTCCAGGTGACCATTTTGCTTCCCAGTTCTTGTTATAAGGCAACATTATTTACCTGTTTTATGGACATGGCCTGGAAACGACACAAATCACATAATAAATAATCATGCCAGTATTTAATAAAATACCATTGTAGGAGCATATCAAAGGGAGAATGATTCGAGCATTGTCTTATCACCATCAACTAAATTACAGTACAAAGGCAGCATACTGATAGTTGATTTCAGCCTAAAACGTCTCATCTGGGTTTGGCTACTGTTTCTCAAGACTTTAAACATACTCAACACAGACTCTTTCACATTGTTAGTCGTAATGTGTTGAGGAAAATTGTAAATTGTCCGAAATGTGAACTTGTTTATGTTAAACGTGCAGAGCTGAAAGGAAGCTGAACAGAAAGAAGCCTGTGGCATTTGGTTGCTTCTCTTCTATTCAAACCCCCTTCAACTGAAATGGCCGACAGGAAACGAAAGAGTTGGGAATGTGCTTAAAAAATGCAAAGGAAAGATGAGTGGGGAACCATGTTAACAGAAGAGCTCAGAGTACTAGGCAGGGAGCTCTGGTGATTGGACCAGGCTCAAGGTATCATCCCGAGGCGCAGACGGGGTGTGGAATGAAACCCTCCTGTTCCACACTCTCAAAAATCATCTTTACAGACTAACGCTGTATTCTCTTCATGGGCAGCGGCTCTCAGTTTGTACACCCTAGCCTGGATGCGCAGAGCCCTAGGCCTGCATCACACCTATGCTGTGTTCATTTTCAAAGCTAGCACTCTCTTTTGCAGGGCCTTTCTTTGATAGCACCCTGGGTGTACTTATCATCAAAGTAGAAGTACACGCAAATGACCTCAGAGAGAGGACAGGCTGCCTCTGCTGGTCCTGAATGTGGTCATGTGATGAAGCATGTGAAGAATTATCTCTGCAGGGAGTGAATGCCACCACGACTGACGCTCTGCACTAGAGCGGCGCGCTCATTCATTAATGTGCGCGCGGTACACAAATTAAAATAAATAAATATGCATTTCAACGTTGATTACTGCACATGCTCACAATATTCGGCACACAGAGGTGAAAACACTACATCACTTGTGCTATCGTGAAAGAATCTACACAGGATGGACACACACACATCAACTCACAGCTCTGTGCTACTGTTAAAGGTTGCCAGCCCAGACGCTGGCTACCCACACCTTGTACAGCCCTCTGCTGCTCTCCGGCTAGGTCCATGCTTTAAACAGAAAAATAAATAAATATACAAAAATGCACTCGCTGCTACGGTGAACACAGAGCTCAGTGCAGTCTAAGCGCATCAGATCAAAATGTACTTGCTGAAAATCTGAAAATAGGCAGGCCCAAAGCTGATAGGCTCGGTATCACACTGTGCAATGACATGACCTGCTTCATTTCTTTATTTGAACATATGTGGTGCATTAATTTATTTGAAACAGGCAGTCATGCATTGGCCCCCGCCAATCTGTGTGCCCAGAGCAGGTGCCCCTTTTTACCTCACGCAAACACGTCGCTTACCCAGGCCATCTGCTGCCGACCCACTCTGTTTAGAAATGCAGGATAGAAGAGTAGGCTACACATGAACACTGACCACCTCAGCAATGGCTTGAGCCATAGACCCATCTTTTCAATCATCTTTGCTCACACAATTATCATTAATATTCATGAAAAGATGCTATAGTACATGCTCACTAAATTACCCAATGATTGGCAACAGTCTAAACAAGTTCAGTTCAGTGAATGCACACACCTTTTGTTTTTCACAATGTACACAGAAGGCACTGGCTGATGTGTTCATCAACTTTGCCTTTAAATGTGACAATAACAAATTCACAAGTTAAAGAAATGCACACAAGATGTTCATTTAATTCAGCTACTATGTTGGGCAGCAACAGCAGAATTGGCAGTGTTGTGCAATGTTTTTGGCAATAGTTCAACATGAGTTCTATATCCGGGTTTAAGGCTATGTGCTTCATTGCCATGATGAACAATGTTATATCGTTCACACACATTTAAAATTCTTTCTTCCAAACATGGGCTTGGCTACCCACTGCTTCTTTCTTTTGGTGACACAATTATCCACTCACTATCTTTGCCCCTGCACCAATACCGGTTCTTGCCCGTTGCCATCCCCATTTTCGTTGTGGTCCACTACTGCTGCGCCCCTGCCTCTCTGCCATGGATGCTGAAATGCAATCTTTTAGGCCACATTGGGGACACTTTGTGAAAACAAAATCAAAATATCGAGGCTGAGTACCCCAAAAAGAAATACACCGAACACGGGTTACAAAGGAACATACAAAGTACTTTATTTTATACTGAATCCAGTCACTAAGAACAGAGCAAAAACCAGGTAGCTATCGGCCCTCAGTGCAACACAGCGAACTCCAGCGTGGTTCAGTGTGTTCAGTGAGAGACGCTGTACATTAGAATGCATTCGCTTTTTATACACTTGGTGGGCACGATGTCCAGGCCCACTTCAGGTTAATATTCCACTAATACATCACCGATCTAGGGTTCATGCCAAGACTCGCACATCCGCATATAACTGGTTTGCTTTTAATACATATATCAACAAGCCTATACGGCAACTGAGTATTCTGGGATTTGCCATGTAGGTCTTCTCAAACATTAATACAATGTAGTTAAACAAGAGTTCTATGTTCAGTATTTGAATACATTGTCTTTATCGTATACTCGTGGATTAGTTTCATTGCACGAGTAATCTCTTACACACAGGTCAACGGAGGACAATGTCTCAGTTCACGACCTCAACAAGTGGCCTGCAGGTAAGTTACATATTAGCTACGTACAGAGGTCAAGACGGCCATGTTGTATTTTGGAATGACATTGTCCACCATTTTAACTCACAGGGTGACTTTACAAAGCGAATCCTAAAATGGCGGATTGACCTAAGATGGCGGCTTACATTAATTTTAAGGTCAGGACCTTGCAACACGGATTCCTTCGCAAGCGACTTACGAGCAGGTTGGCGTAGGCCAATATACATATATTTATTGCAATAGGAGGCACAATATGATTTCTCCTTTGACAACTTGACATGGAACATCTCTAAATCCACTGTGTGGCAAAGTTCTGTAAGGTCCTTAACATTCTATGTGGGAAAGGGCCCACCAGAGATGTGCACAAGGGCTGCATGTGGCGGGAACCAAGGCTCTGGTCATTTCTACTTGCTCTGCTTTTCATCACTCCCTGGGTGATGCATGCAGGCATGATAGTGTCTGCATCCCAGGAATGCATGTTGGCACTATGGTGCAAAAGGGATTTCCACTTTTCCACCAGTGTTTGTTCGTAATGATCGCAATTGTGTGAACGCCCCAAAAGAAGGTTAATTATTGACTGAGACCAATGAACTGCGGGAACCTGTCTTGCATGACTGTGTGAATGTTCACGTGTCTGTCAGAGGCTGCATGGTCCACTTCTAAACCTCAGGATTAAAGAAGTTCAAGTGATTTTATGAAATCATGCTTCCCCTTATCCCCTCAGCAACAGAGGAAGCATGCCATGCAGCCTGAACCATCACACAGATTGCAGTTCCTGGAAACAATAAGGGCAACATTTCACACTAAACCCAGAGCTGTCACATGGACCATCCCCTGCCACCTAAAGCCTTTTGCCTGTCAGTGGATTATCCACTGCTGGCTGCTCTTGTCACCATACACCATCAATTGCAGGGAAGAGGTATTTCCTTTCGAATTTGAAGTCGTTTCCTTAACTTGAACTGTAACGGAAACAATTCACAAAAGCTCTACATGTTTATGATTGTGGAGTCACTAAAGAAATGTGCACATGGACTTTGCAGGTGGCCTTTGGCCACATTCCCAAGAAGAAGGTGGAAGACCAAGAAAGCCTGTTATGTTCATCCTCACTGGTCCCTTGCATTGCTGAGTTAGATCAAATACATGGTTTGAAAAATAATCAATGATCCAACACAACCTGTACCGCCAATTGATTTGCACTTCAGCATCTTTAAAATAACCAAAAGGCACTCCTCAAATAAATACATTTAGATCCCCACAACAGGCCCTCATTAGGAAATCCACTTTCTTCTGCTTCAAAAGTGGCCTGTGTTTCTTCTACACTTGAGGCACTGTAGTTTGGGTAAAGTTCTTTATTATCCAAACATTTTTCAGTCTCTTCAGAAGCTTCTAAAAAGAATATTTCTGCAGCATTGAAAATAATCAATGATATTGGAAGCATGTTCTCTTGAACATGCAAGTCGTGCCTTAATGGGCCAGATTGGGAAACCTATTGATCCCCATTGAATTCAAGGACCTCTTCTGCAAAAAATGTTTGCTGGGTAGGGAAACATTGCAGCAAAGCAACTGCCTTAAAAAACAATCTGCGCTCAGATTCCAGCCACTGCACCCGGGAATCTTCCATGATTACATTTGGTGATGGCTTTGACTGCTGCAACATTGAATCTGCCCAAGTCAATGCCATTTGAAAGGCTGCATTCCTTGTTCGTGGTACGGTTGCTCTTTTTTGGTGTTTCTTTTTCCTATTCCTCAATTGGAAAATAATACACATCAAAAGTTAGAATGAGTGTCTGATGCCTTGACCACTCAGATCATACATTTTTTGAACCGATAATTATACTTTGGAAAAAATCTGAAAATGTGTTTAAGTATTACATATTTGGTGTTTATGACCGGTGTGATAAATCCCAGGACGTTGCTCCTGCTTCCCTATGGGGATCCCCTTCCTATGAGGCCATGGAGGTGAGGCTGCTACCGGATAGTCTTCCTGCGGGTGGATCTCATGGGAGGGGATCCCGCTGTGGGACTAGAGCCGATTGTCAAGGAAGAACGTGGTAGGTATGTCCCAAAAGTGCCACAGCCTCCCTCATCCTCCTACCCTATACAGGGTAATATGACTCCACACTCCTCTTCCAAGTACCTATGTAAGGGAGATCATCCAAACCCTTTTCAAAAGTACTGAGACGAGGAAGAGTAGGGTCTACCTGGATGATTCCTGCCGAAGCACTGAGACAAAGAAGAGTACCATTAACCCAGTTGACTGGAATAACTTTAGTAGTGACACGAAGAAGCGGCATGGAGTAATAAAGAGTGCTGAACCAACTCCAGCGGTCTAGTCAATATGGACAATCTGTAATCAATTGGGACATAAAAAGGGAAGAAGGACTGAAGAGTTTGTTCAGCCCTTGCCCAAGGAGCCGCAGGAAGGTTCGCGGGGCTGAGAAGGAAAACCTGGGGACCTCGAGAAGGTGAAGCCTCCAAAGGAAGGAAGAAGGACCCTTTGCCCTTGCTGGAAGCAGACTGCAGAAGTCTACCAGAGAGAAAGGACAGCACAGCTGACGACAGCAAAACAGAGCAGAGGCGAGCAGCAGCTACAGAGATGCTGTGGCTGGAGCAGACTGCGCAGAGAGCGTGGGGCGGAAGAGAACGAGTCCAGCAGCCGGGCAGAGCCCAAACGGAAGCGCCCTGAGGGTAGGGGCTTCCCAGTGCTAGCTGTTGGGGATGGAAGACAGATCTGCGGCCCCCTAAAGCAGGGTAGAAGTACCCTGGAGTGCAAAGCTGGGAGTAGAGCCTGGGAAAGAGACTTTAAACAAACAGCTGCATATGAAGTAGGGGTATGGGTCCCTAAATACAAGAAACATTTTGAAGAAGTAATTGCAACTGAAGCAAGGGACTGGGAGCCACAACTAAAGAAGAAGAATTACAACACATATATAAATAATAGCAGTACATGGCAGGATAGTGCACCAGGCTTACCTCACGAACAGCAGAGAAGTCTGAGAAGAGCCAGAGGGGAGGGAGTCATCCCCCATTACTCGGTGAGATGTCACACTGAGCGTAAGAAGAACCAGAGGGGAGGGAGCCATCCCCCATCACTCGTTGAGATGTCACACCAAGTGTAAGAAGAATCACTCGTTGAGATGTCACACCGAGCCTAAGAAGAACCAGAGGGGAGGGAGCCATCCACCTGGTATTGTGAACAGAATACGTAACTTGGAGGGACTTTCTTTCTGTGCCTACAATTGACGAAGGAATCACCCAAGGGAACTATTAGAAACTTTGTTTTATGCCATTTGGAGAGTACACTATGTCACCAGGAGATGACCACAAAGCTTCAGTCCAGAAGAAGGAAGTTCTTCTTCTGAGCCAATAAGATCCTCATTTTTACTTAGTTAGTTAAGAGTGTAAGGGACGGAAGTAGGTTTTGACACACAATGGTGGACTATTTGCTTCAGACGGACATCCTGACAGAGTCCTTAGTATTTAGTTGAGGCAGGGAAACCCCTCTCAGTGTTAGGTATAGTTAGGGATGTCCTCTTTTTCACCAAATAAAAGTCTTTAACCACAGCTATGCCACCTGTGTGTCCGTCTCCTCCTTCCACACCTGTGCACAGGGTTATGCAACATGTCTGTCTTTGCCCTGCTGGGTGCACAGTGTGGAAAGATGTCCAGGGATGTGGTAGGCAGATTGTGGAATCTCTCTGAGGCCGCTATGCCACCTGTGTGTCCGTCTCCTCCTTCAACACCCATGCACAGGGTTATGCAACATGTCTGCCTTTACCCTGCTGGGTGCAGAGTGTGGAAAGATGTCCAGGGATGTAGCAGGCAGATTGTGGAATCTCTCGGAGGCTGCTGTGCCACCTGTGTGTCCGTCTCCTCTTTCCACACCCGTGCACACGGTTATGGAACATGTCAGCCTTTGCCCTGCTGGGTGCACAGTGTGGAAAGATTTCCAGGGATGTGGCAGGCAGATTGTGAAATCTCTCTGAGGCCGCTATGCCACCTGTGTGTCCGTCTCCTCCTTCCACACCTATGCACAGGGTTATGCAACATGTCTGCCTTTGCCCTGCTGGGTGCACAGTGTGGAAAGATGTCCAGGGATGTGGCAGGCAGATTGTGGAATCTCTCTGAGGCCGCTATGCCACCTGTGTGTCAGTTTCCTCCTTCCACACCTGCGCACAGGGTTATGCAACATGTCTGCATTTGCCCTGCTGGGTCCACAGTGTGGAAAGATGTCCAGGGATGTGGTAGGCAGATTGTGGAATCTCTCTGAGGCCCCTATGCCACTTAGGTGTCCGTCTCCTCCTTTCACACCCAAGCACAGGGTTATGCAACATGTCTGCCTTTGCCCTGCTGGGTGCACAGTGTGGAAAGATTTCCAGGGATGTGGCAGGCAGATTGTGGAATCTCTCTGAGGCCAATGTGCCACCTGTGTGTCCGTCTCCTCCTTCCACACCCGTGCAGAGGGTTATGCAACATGTCTGCCTTTGCCCTTCTGGGTGCACAGTGTGGAAAGATGTCAAGGGATGTGGCAGGCAGATTGTGGAATCTTTTTGAGGCTGCTGTGCCACCTGTGTGTCTGTCTACTCTTTCCACACCCGTGCACAGGGTTATGCAACATATCTGCCTTTGCCCTGCTAGGTGCACAATGTGAAAAGATGTCCAGGGATGTGGGCGGGCAGATTGTACAATCTCCCTGAGGCCGCTATGCCACCTGGGTGTCCGTCTCCTCCTTTCACACCCGTGCACAGGGTTATGCAACATGTCAGCCTTTGCCCTGCTCTGTGCACAGTGTGGAAAGATTTCCAGGGATGTGGCAGGCAGATTGTGAAATCTGTCTGAGGCCGCTATGCCACCTGTGTCTCCGTCTCCTCCTTCCACACCTATGCACAGGGTTATGCAACATGTCTGCCTTTGCCCTACTGGGTGCACAGTGTGGAAAGATGTCCAGGGATGTGGCAGGCAGATTGTGGAATCTCTCTGAGGCCTCTATGCCACCTGTGTGTCCGTCTCCTCCTTCCACACCCGTGCACAGGGTTATGCAACATGTCTGCCTTTGCCCTGCTGGGTGCACAGTGTGGAAGGATGTCCAGGGATGTGGCAGACAGATTGTGGAATCTCTCTGAGGCCGCTATGCCACCTGTGTTGTTGTCTCCTCCTTCCACACCTGTCCACAGGGTTATGCAACATGTCTGCATTTGCCCTGCTGGGTGCACAGTGTGGAAAGATGTCCAGGGATGTGGCAGGCAGATTGTGAAATCTCTCTGAGGCCGCTATGCCACCTTTGTGTCCGTCTCCTCCTTCCACACCCGTGCACAGGGTTATGCAACATGTCTGCGTTTGCCCTGCTGGGTGCACAGTGTTGAAAGATGTCCAGGGATGTGGCAGGCAGATTGTGGAATCTCTCTGAGGCCGCTATGCCACCTGTGTGTCCGTCTCCTCCTTCCACACACGTGCACAGGGTTATGCAACATGTCTGCCTTTGCCCTGCTGGGTGCACAGTGTGGAAAGATGTCCAGGGATGTGGCAGGCAGATTGTGGAATCTCTCTGAGGCCGCTATGCCACCTGTGTTGTTGTCTCCTCCTTCCACACCCGTGCACAGGGTTATGCAACATGTCTGCCTTTGCCCTGCTGGGTGCACAGTGTGGAAAGATGTCCAGGGATGTGGCAGGCAGATTGTGGAATCTCTCAGAGGCCGCTATGACACCTGTGTGTCCGTCTCCTCCTTCCACACCCGTGCACAGGGTTATGCAACATGTCTGCCTTTGCCCTGCTGGGTGCACAGTGTGGAAAGATGTCCAGGGATGTGGCAGGCAGATTGTGGAATCTCTCTGAGGCCGCTATGCCACCTGTGTTGTTGTCTCCTCTTTCCACACCCGTGCACAGGGTTATGCAACATATCTGCCTTTGCCCTGGTAGGTGCACAATGTGAAAAGATGTCCAGGGATGTGGGCGGGCAGATTGAACAATCTCCCTGAGGCCGCTATGCCACCTGGGTGTCCGTCTCCTGCTTTCACACCCGAGCACAGGGTTATGCAACATGTCTGCCTTTGCCCTGCTAGGTGCACAGTGTGGAAAGATTTCCAGGGATGTGGCAGGCAGATTGTGGAATCTCTCTGAGGCCAATGTGCCACCTGTGTGTCCGTCTCCTCCTTCCACACCCGTGCACAGGGTTATGCAACATGTCTGCCTTTGCCCTGCTGGGTGCACAGTGTGGAAAGATGTCCAGGGATGTGGGAGGCAGATGCTGGAATCTGTCTGAGGCTGCTGTGCCACCTGTGTGTCCATCTCCTCTTTCCACACCCGTGCACAGGGTTATGCAACATATCTGCCTTTGCCCTGCTGGGTGCACAGTGTTGAAAGATGTCCAGGGATGTGGCAGGCAGATTGTGGAATCTCTCTGAGGCCGCTATGCCACCTGTGTTGTTGTCTCCTCCTTCCACACCTGTGCACAGGGTTATGCAACATGTCTACCTTTACCCTGCTGGGTGCACAGTGTGGAAAGATGTCCAGGGATATAGCAGGCAGATTGTGGAATCTCTCTGAGGCCGCTATGCCACCTAGGTGTCCGTCTCCTGCTTTCACACCCGAGCACAGGGTTATGCAACATGTCTGCCTTTGCCCTGCTGGGTGCACAGTGTGGAAAGATTTCCAGGGATGTGGCAGGCAGATTGTGGAATCTCTCTGAGGCCAATGTGCCACCTGTGTGTCCGTCTCCTGCTTTCACACCCGAGCACAGGGTTATGCAACATATCTGCCTTTGCCCTGCTAGGTGCACAATGTGAAAAGATGTCCAGGGATGGGGCGGGCAGATTTTACAATCTCCCTGAGGCCGCTATGCCACCTGGGTGTCCGTCTCCTCCTTTCACACCCGTGCACAGGGTTATGCAACATGTCAGCCTTTGCCCTGCTGGGTGCACAGTGTGGAAAGATTTCCAGGGATGTGGCAGGCAGATTGTGAAATCTCTCTGAGGCCGCTATGCCACCTGTGTGTCCGTCTCCTCCTTCCACACCTATGCACAGGGTTATGCAACATGTCTACCTTTGCCCTGCTGGGTGCACAGTGTGGAAAGATGTCCAGGGATGTGGCAGGCAGATTGTGGAATCTCTCTGAGGCCGATATGCAACCTGTGTGTCCATCTGTTCCTTCCACACCCTTACACACGGTTATGCCACATGTCTGTATTTGCCCTGCTGGGTGTACAGTGTGGAAAGATGTCTAGAGCTGTGGGCAGGCAGATTGTGGAATCTCTCTGAGGCAGCTATGCGACCTGTGTGTCCGTCTCCTCCTCCTCCACCCGTGCACAGGGTTATGCAACATGTCTGCCTTTGCCCTGCTGGGTGCACAGTGTGGAATGATGTCCAGGGATGTCGCAGGCAGATTGTGGAATCTCTCTGAGGCCGCTATGCCATCTGTGTGTCAGTTTCCTCCTTCCACACCTGCGCACAGGGTTATGCAACATGTCTGCATTTGCCCTGCTGGGTCCACAGTGTTGAAAGATGTCCAGGGATGTGGTAGGCAGATTGTGGAATCTCTCTGAGGCCGCTATGCCACCTGTGTGTCCGTCTCCTCCTTCCACACCCGTGCACAGGGTTATGCAACATTTCTGCCTTTACCCTGCTGGGTGCACAGTGTGGAAAGATGTCCAGGGATGTAGCAGGCAGATTGTGGAATCTCTCTGAGGCCGCTATGCCACTTAGGTGTCCGTCTCCTCCTTTCACACCCAAGCACAGGGTTATGCAACATGTCTGCCTTTGCCCTGCTGGGTGCACAGTGTGGAAAGATTTCCAGGGATGTGGCAGGCAGATTGTGGAATCTCTCTGAGGCCAATGTGCCACCTGTGTGTCCGTCTCCTCCTTCCACACCCGTGCAGAGGGTTATGCAACATGTCTGCCTTTGCCCTTCTGGGTGCACAGTGTGGAAAGATGTCAAGGGATGTGGCAGGCAGATTGTGGAATCTCTCTGAGGCTGCTGTGCCACCTGTGTGTCTGTCTCCTCTTTCCACACCCGTGCACAGGGTTATGCAACATATCTGCCTTTGCCCTGCTAGGTGCACAATGTGAAAAGATGTCCAGGGATGTGGGCGGGCAGATTGTACAATCTCCCTGAGGCCGCTATGCCACCTGGGTGTCCGTCTCCTCCTTTCACACCCGTGCACAGGGTTATGCAACATGTCAGCCTTTGCCCTGCTGTGTGCACAGTGTGGAAAGATTTCCAGGGATGTGGCAGGCAGATTGTGAAATCTCTCTGAGGCCGCTATGCCACCCGTGTGTCCGTCTCCTCCTTCCATACCTATGCACAGGGTTATGCAACATGTCTGCCTTTGCCCTACTGGGTGCACAGTGTGGAAAGATGTCCAGGGATGTGGCAGGCAGATTGTGGAATCTCTCTGAGGCCTCTATGCCACCTGTGTGTCCGTCTCCTCCTTCCACACCCGTGCACAGGGTTATGCAACATGTCTGCCTTTGCCCTGCTGGGTGCACAGTGTGGAAAGATGTCCAGGGATGTGGCAGGCAGATTGTGAAATCTCTCTGAGGCCGCTATGCCACCTTTGTGTCCGTCTCCTCCTTCCACACCCGTGCACAGGGTTATGCAACATGTCTGCGTTTGCCCTGCTGGGTGCACAGTGTTGAAAGATGTCCAGGGATGTGGCAGGCAGATTGTGGAATCTCTCTGAGGCCGCTATGCCACCTGTGTGTCCGTCTCCTCCTTCCACACACGTGCACAGGGTTATGCAACATGTCTGCCTCTGCCCACACTGGGTGCACAGTGTGGAAAGATGTCCAGGGATGTGGCAGGCAGATTGTGGAATCTCTCAGAGGCCGCTATGCCACCTGTGTGTCCGTCTCCTCCTTCCACACCCGTGCACAGGGTTATGCAACATGTCTGCCTTTGCCCTGCTGGGTGCACAGTGTGGAAAGATGTCCAGGGATGTGGCAGGCAGATTGTGGATTCTCTCTAAGGCCGCTATGCCACCTGTGTTGTTGTCTCCTCCTTCCACACCCGTGCACAGGGTTATGCAACATGTCTGCCTTTACCCTGCTGGGTGCACAGTGTGGAAAGATGTCCATGGATGTAGCAGGCAGATTGTGGAATCTCTCTGAGGCCGCTATGCCACCTAGGTGTCCGTCTCCTGCTTTCACACCCGAGCACAGGGTTATGCAACATGTCTGCCTTTGCCCTGCTGGGTGCACAGTGTGGAAAGATTTCCAGGGATGTGGCAGGCAGATTGTGAAATCTCTCTGAGGCCGCTATGCCACCTGTGTGTCCGTCTCCTCCTTCCACACCTATGCACAGGGTTATGCAACATGTCTGCTTTGCCCTACTGGGTGCACAGTGTGGAAAGATGTCCAGGGATGTGGCAGGCAGATTGTGGAATCTCCCTGAGGCCTCTATGCCACCTGTGTATCCGTCTCCTCCTTCCACACCCGTGCACAGGGTTATGCAACATGTCTGCCTTTGCCCTGCTGGGTGCACAGTGTGGAAGGATGTCCAGGGATGTGGCAGACAGATTGTGGAATCTCTCTGAGGCCGCTATGCCACCTGTGTTGTTGTCTCCTCCTTCCACACCTGTCCACAGGGTTATGCAACATGTCTGCATTTGCCCTGCTGGGTGCACAGTGTGGAAAGATGTCCAGGGATGTGGCAGGCAGATTGTGAAATCTCTCTGAGGCCGCTATGCCACCTTTGTGTCCGTCTCCTCCTTCCACACCCGTGCACAGGGTTATGCAACATGTCTGCGTTTGCCCTGCTGGGTGCACAGTGTTGAAAGATGTCCAGGGATGTGGCAGGCAGATTGTGGAATCTCTCTGAGGCCGCTATGCCACCTGTGTTGTTGTCTCCTCCTTCCACACCCGTGCACAGGGTTATGCAACATGTCTGCCTTTGCCCTGCTGGGTGCACAGTGTGGAAAGATGTCCAGGGATGTGGCAGGCAGATTGTGGAATCTCTCAGAGGCCGCTATGCCACCTGTGTGTCCGTCTCCTCCTTCCACACACGTGCACAGGGTTATGCAACATGTCTGCCTTTGCCCTGCTGGGTGCACAGTGTGGAAAGATGTCCAGGGATGTGGCAGGCAGATTGTGGAATCTCTCTGAGGCCGCTATGCCACCTGTGTTGTTGTCTCCTCCTTCCACACCCGTGCACAGGGTTATGCAACATGTCTGCCTTTGCCCTGCTGGGTGCACAGTGTGGAAAGATGTCCAGGGATGTGACAGGCAGATTGTGGAATCTCTCAGAGGCCGCTATGCCACCTGTGTGTCCGTCTCCTCCTTCCACACCCGTGCACAGGGTTATGCAACATGTCTGCCTTTGCCCTGCTGGGTGCACAGTGTTGAAAGATGTCCAGGGATGTGGCAGGCAGATTGTGGAATCTCTCTGAGGCCGCTATGCCACCTGTGTGTCCGTCTCCTCCTTCCACACCCGTGCACAGGGTTATGCAACATGTCTGCCTTTGCCCTGCTGGGTGCACAGTGTGGAAAGATGTCCAGGGATGTGACAGGCAGGTTGTGGAATCTCTCAGAGGCCGCTATGCCACCTGTGTGTCCGTCTCCTCCTTCCACACCCGTGCACAGGGTTATGCAACATGTCTGCCTTTGCCCTGCTGGGTGCACAGTGTGGAAAGATATCCAGGGATGTGGCAGGCAGATTGTGGATTCTCTCTAAGGCCGCTATGCCACCTCTGTTGTTGTCTCCTCCTTCCACACCCGTGCACAGGGTTATGCAACATGTCTGCCTTTACCCTGCTGGGTGCACAGTGTGGAAAGATGTCCAGGGATGTAGCAGGCAGATTGTGGAATCTCTCTGAGGCCGCTATGCCACCTAGGTGTCCGTCTCCTCCTTCCACACCCATGCACAGGGTTATGCAACATGTCTGCCTTTGCCCTGCTGGGTGCACAGTGTGGAAAGATGTCCAGGGATGTGGCAGGCAGATGCTGGAATCTGTCTGAGGCTGCTGTGCCACCTGTGTGTCCGTCTCCTCTTTCCACACCCGTGCACAGGGTTATGCAACATATCTGCCTTTGCCCTGCTAGGTGCACAATGTGAAAAGATGTCCAGGGATGTGGGCGGGCAGATTGAACAATCTCCCTGAGGCCGCTATGCCACCTGGGTGTCCGTCTCATCCTTTCACACCCGTGCACAGGGTTATGCAACATGTCAGCCTTTGCCCTGCTGGGTGCACAGTGTGGAAAGATTTCCATGGATGTGGCAGGCAGATTGTGAAATCTCTCTGAGGCCGCTATGCCACCCATGTGTCCGTCTCCTCCTTCCACACCTATGCACAGGGTTATGCAACATGTCTGCCTTTGCCCTGCTGGGTGCACAGTGTGGAAAGATGTCCAGGGATGTGGCAGGCAGATTGTGGAATCTCTCTGAGGCCGATATGCAACCTGTGTGTCCATCTCTTCCTTCCACACCCTTACACACGGTTATGCCACATGTCTGTATTTGCCCTGCTGGGTGTACAGTGTGGAAAGATGTCTAGAGGTGTGGGCAGGCAGATTGTGGAATCTCTCTGAGGCAGCTATGGCACCTGTGTGCCCGTCTCCTCCTCCTACACCCGTGCACAGGGTTATGCAACATGTCTGCCTTTGCCCTGCTGGGTGCACAGTGTGGAATGATGTCCAGGGATGTCGCAGGCAGATTGTGGAATGTCTCTGAGGCCGCTATGCCACCTGTGTGTCAGTTTCCTCCTTCCACACCTGTGCACAGGGTTATGCAACATGTCTGCATTTGCCCTGCTGGGTCCACAGTGTGGAAAGATGTCCAGGGATGTGATAGGCAGATTGTGGAATCTCTCTGAGGACGTGATGCCACCTGTGTGTCCGTCTCCTCCTTTCACACCCGTGCACAGGGTTATGCAACATGTCAGCCTTTGCCCTGCTGGGTGCACAGTGTGGAAAGATTTCCAGGGATGTGGCAGGCAGATTGTGAAATCTCTCTGAGGCCGCTATGCCACCTGTGTGTCCGTCTCCTCCTTCCACACCTATGCACAGGGTTATGCAACATGTCTGCCTTTGCCCTACTGGGTGCACAGTGTGGAAAGATGTCCAGGGATGTAGCAGGCAGATTGTGGAATCTCTCTGAGGCCTCTATGCCACCTGTGTGTCCGTCTCCTCCTTCCACACCCTTGCACAGGGTTATGCAACATGTCTGCCTTTGCCCTGCTGGGTGCACAGTGTGGAAGGATGTCCAGGGATGTGGCAGACAGATTGTGGAATCTCTCTGAGGCCGCTATGCCACCTGTGTTTTTGTCTCCTCCTTCCACACCCGTCCACAGGGTTATGCAACATGTCTGCATTTGCCCTGCTGGGTGCAGAGTGTGGAAAGATGTCCAGGGATGTGGCAGGCAGATTGTGAAATCTCTCTGAGGCCGCTATGCCACCTGTGTGTCCGTCTCCTCCTTCCACACCTGTGCACAGGGTTATGCAACATGTCTGCCTTTGCCCTGCTGGGTGCACAGTGTGGAAAGATGTCCAGGGATGTGGCAGGCAGATTGTGGAATCTCTCTGAGGCCGCTATGCCACCTGTGTTGTTGTCTCCTCCTTCCACACCCGTGCACAGGGTTATGCAACATGTCTGCCTTTGCCCTGCTGGGTGCACAGTGTGGAAAGATGTCCAGGGATGTGGCAGGCAGATTGTGGAATCTCTCAGAGGCCGCTATGCCACCTCTGTGTCCGTCTCCTCCTTCCACACCCGTGCACAGGGTTATGCAACATGTCTGCCTTTGTCCTGCTGGGTGCACAGTGTGGAAAGATGTCCAGGGATGTGGCAGGCAGATTGTGGAATCTCTCTGAGGCAGCTATGCCACCTGTGTTGTCTCCTCCTTCCACACCCGTGCACAGGGTTATGCAACATGTCTGCCTTTACCCTGCTGGGTGCACAGTGTGGAAAGATGTCCAGGGATGTAGCAGGCAGATTGTGGAATCTCTCTGAGGCCGCTATGCCACCTAGGTGTCCGTCTCCTGCTTTCACACCCGAGCACAGGGTTATGCAACATGTCTGCCTTTCACCTGCTGGGTGCACAGTGTGGAAAGATTTCCAGGGAAGTGGCAGGCAGATTGTGGAATCTGTCTGAGGCCAATGTGCCACCTGTGTGTCCGTCTCCTCTTTCCACACCCGTGCACAGGGTTATGCAACATGTCTGCCTTTACCCTGCTAGGTGCACAATGTGAAAAGATGTCCAGGGATTTGGGCGGGCAGATTGAACAATCTCCCTGAGGCCGCTATGCCACCTGGGTGTCCGTCTCATCCTTTCACACCCGCGCACAGGGTTATGCAACATGTCAGCCTTTCCCCTGCTGGGTGCACAGTGTGGAAAGATTTCCATGCATGTGGCAGGCAGATTGTGAAATCTCTCTGAGGCCGCTATGCCATCTGTGTGTCCGTCTCCTCCTTCCACACCCGTGCACAGGGTTATGCAACATGTCTGCCTTTGCCCTGCTGGGTGCACAGTGTGGAAAGATGTCCAGGGATGTGGCAGGCAGATGCTGGAATCTGTCTGAGGCTGCTGTGCCACCTGTGTGTCCGTCTCCTCTTTCCACACCCGTGCACAGGGTTATGCAACATGTCTGCCTTTACCCTGCTAGGTGCACAATGTGAAAAGATGTCCAGGGATGTGGGCGGGCAGATTGAACAATCTCCCTGAGGCCGCTATGCCACCTGGGTGTCCGTCTCATCCTTTCACACCCGCGCACAGGGTTATGCAACATGTCTGCCTTTGCCCTACTGGGTGTACAGTGTGGAAAGATGTCTAGAGGTGTGGGCAGGCAGATTGTGGAATCTCTCTGAGGCAGCTATGGCACCTGTGTGTCCGTCTCCTCCTCCTACACCTGTGCACAGGGTTATGCAACATGTCTGCCTTTGCCCTGCTGGGTGCACAGTGTGGAATGATGTCCAGGGATGTCGCAGGCAGATTGTGGAATCTCTCTGAGGCCCCTATGCCACCTGTGTGTCAGTTTCCTCCTTCCACACCTGTGCACAGGGTTATGCAACATGTCTGCATTTGCCCTGCTGGGTCCACAGTGTGGAAAGATGTCCAGGGATGTGGCAGACAGATTGTGGAATCTCTCTGAGGCCGCTATGCCACCTGTGTTTTTGTCTCCTCCTTCCACACCCGTCCACAGGGTTATGCAACATGTCTGCATTTGCCCTGCTGGGTGCAGAGTGTGGAAAGATGTCCAGGGATGTGGCAGGCAGATTGTGAAATCTCTCTGAGGCCGCTATGCCACCTGTGTGTCCGTCTCCTCCTTCCACACCTGTGCACAGGGTTATGCAACATGTCTGCCTTTGCCCTGCTGGGTGCACAGTGTGGAAAGATGTCCAGGGATGTGGCAGGCAGATTGTGGAATCTCTCTGAGGCCGCTATGCCACCTGTGTTGTTGTCTCCTCCTTCCACACCCGTGCACAGGGTTATGCAACATGTCTGCCTTTGCCCTGCTGGGTGCACAGTGTGGAAAGATGTCCAGGGATGTGGCAGGCAGATTGTGGAATCTCTCAGAGGCCGCTATGCCACCTCTGTGTCCGTCTCCTCCTTCCACACCCGTGCACAGGGTTATGCAACATGTCTGCCTTTGTCCTGCTGGGTGCACAGTGTGGAAAGATGTCCAGGGATGTGGCAGGCAGATTGTGGAATCTCTCTGAGGCAGCTATGCCACCTGTGTTGTCTCCTCCTTCCACACCCGTGCACAGGGTTATGCAACATGTCTGCCTTTACCCTGCTGGGTGCACAGTGTGGAAAGATGTCCAGGGATGTAGCAGGCAGATTGTGGAATCTCTCTGAGGCCGCTATGCCACCTAGGTGTCCGTCTCCTGCTTTCACACCCGAGCACAGGGTTATGCAACATGTCTGCCTTTCACCTGCTGGGTGCACAGTGTGGAAAGATTTCCAGGGAAGTGGCAGGCAGATTGTGGAATCTGTCTGAGGCCAATGTGCCACCTGTGTGTCCGTCTCCTCTTTCCACACCCGTGCACAGGGTTATGCAACATGTCTGCCTTTACCCTGCTAGGTGCACAATGTGAAAAGATGTCCAGGGATGTGGGCGGGCAGATTGAACAATCTCCCTGAGGCCGCTATGCCACCTGGGTGTCCGTCTCATCCTTTCACACCCGCGCACAGGGTTATGCAACATGTCAGCCTTTCCCCTGCTGGGTGCACAGTGTGGAAAGATTTCCATGCATGTGGCAGGCAGATTGTTAAATCTCTCTGAGGCCGCTATGCCATCTGTGTGTCCGTCTCCTCCTTCCACACCCGTGCACAGGGTTATGCAACATGTCTGCCTTTGCCCTGCTGGGTGCACAGTGTGGAAAGATGTCCAGGGATGTGGCAGGCAGATGCTGGAATCTGTCTGAGGCTGCTGTGCCACCTGTGTGTCCGTCTCCTCTTTCCACACCCGTGCACAGGGTTATGCAACATGTCTGCCTTTACCCTGCTAGGTGCACAATGTGAAAAGATGTCCAGGGATGTGGGCGGGCAGATTGAACAATCTCCCTGAGGCCGCTATGCCACCTGGGTGTCCGTTTCATCCTTTCACACCCGCGCACAGGGTTATGCAACATGTCTGCCTTTGCCCTGCTGGGTGTACAGTGTGGAAAGATGTCTAGAGGTGTGGGCAGGCAGATTGTGGAATCTCTCTGAGGCAGCTATGGCACCTGTGTGTCCGTCTCCTCCTCCTACACCTGTGCACAGGGTTATGCAACATGTCTGCCTTTGCCCTGCTGGGTGCACAGTGTGGAATGATGTCCAGGGATGTCGCAGGCAGATTGTGGAATCTCTCTGAGGCCCCTATGCCACCTGTGTGTCAGTTTCCTCCTTCCACACCTGTGCACAGGGTTATGCAACATGTCTGCATTTGCCCTGCTGGGTCCACAGTGTGGAAAGATGTCCAGGGATGTGATAGGCAGATTGTGGAATCTCTCTGAGGACGCGATGCCACCTGTGTGTCCGTCTCCTCCTTTCACACCCGTGCACAGGGTTATGCAACATGTCTGCCTTTGCCCTGCTGGGTGCACAGCGAGGAAAGATGTCCAGGGATGTGGAAGGCAGATTGTGGAATCTCTCTGAGGCCGCTATGCCACCTGTGTTGTTGTCTCCAACTTCCACACCCGTGCACAGGGTTATGCAACATGTCTGCTTTTGCCCTGCTGGGTGCACAGTGTGGAAAGATGTCTAGGGATGTGGCAGGCAGATTGTGGAATCTCTCTGAGGCCGCTATGCCACCTTTGTGTCCGTCTCCTCCTTCCACACCTGTGCACAGGGTTATGCAACATGTCTGCCTTTGACCTGCTAGGTGCACAATGTGAAAAGCTGTCCAGGGATGTGGGCGAGCAGATTGTGCAATCTCCCTGAGGCTGCTATGCCACCTGGGTGTCCGTCTCCTCCTTTCACACCCTTGCACAGGGTTATGCAACATGTCTGCCTTTGCCCTGCTGGGTGTATAGTGTGGAAAGATGTCTAGAGGTGTGGGCCGGCAGATTGTGGAATCTCTCTGAGGCAGCTATGCCACCTGTGTGTCTGTCTCCTCCTCCTACACCCGTGCACAGGGTTATGCAACATGTCTGCCTTTGCCCTGCTGGGTGCACAGTGTGGAATGATGTCCAGGGATCTCGCAGGCAGATTGTGGAATCTCTCTGAGGCCGCTATGCCACCTGTGTGTCAGTTTCCTCCTTCCACACCTGTGCACAGGGTTATGCAACATGTCTGCCTTTGCCCTGCTGGGTCCACAGTGTGGAAAGATGTCCAAGGATGTGGTAGGCAGATTGTGGAATCTCTCTGAGGCCGCTATGCCACCTTGTGTCCGTCTCCTCCTTCCACACCCGTGCACAGGGTTATGCAACATGTCTGCCTTTACCCTGCTGGGTGCACAGTGTGGAAAGATGTCCAGGGATGTAGCAGGCAGATTGTGGAATCTCTCTGAGGCCGCTATGCCACCTAGGTGTCCGTCTCCTCCTTTCACACCCGAGCACAGGGTTATGCAACATGTCTGCCTTTGCCCTGCTGGGTGCACAGCGAGGAAAGATGTCCAGGGATGTGGAAGGCAGATTGTGGAATCTCTCTGAGGCCGCTATGCCACCTGTGTTGTTGTCTCCAACTTCCACACCCGTGCACAGGGTTATGCAACATGTCTGCTTTTGCCCTGCTGGGTGCACAGTGTGGAAAGATGTCTAGGGATGTGGCAGGCAGATTGTGGAATCTCTCTGAGGCCGCTATGCCACCTTTGTGTCCGTCTCCTCCTTCCACACCTGTGCACAGGGTTATGCAACATGTCTGCCTTTGACCTGCTAGGTGCACAATGTGAAAAGCTGTCCAGGGATGTGGGCGAGCAGATTGTGCAATCTCCCTGAGGCTGCTATGCCACCTGGGTGTCCGTCTCCTCCTTTCACACCCTTGCACAGGGTTATGCAACATGTCTGCCTTTGCCCTGCTGGGTGTACAGTGTGGAAAGATGTCTAGAGGTGTGGGCCGGCAGATTGTGGAATCTCTCTGAGGCAGCTATGCCACCTGTGTGTCTGTCTCCTCCTCCTACACCCGTGCACAGGGTTATGCAACATGTCTGCCTTTGCCCTGCTGGGTGCACAGTGTGGAATGATGTCCAGGGATCTCGCAGGCAGATTGTGGAATCTCTCTGAGGCCGCTATGCCACCTGTGTGTCAGTTTCCTCCTTCCACACCTGTGCACAGGGTTATGCAACATGTCTGCCTTTGCCCTGCTGGGTCCACAGTGTGGAAAGATGTCCAAGGATGTGGTAGGCAGATTGTGGAATCTCTCTGAGGCCGCTATGCCACCTTGTGTCCGTCTCCTCCTTCCACACCCGTGCACAGGGTTATGCAACATGTCTGCCTTTACCCTGCTGGGTGCACAGTGTGGAAAGATGTCCAGGGATGTAGCAGGCAGATTGTGGAATCTCTCTGAGGCCGCTATGCCACCTAGGTGTCCGTCTCCTCCTTTCACACCCGAGCACAGGGTTATGCAACATGTCTGCCTTTGCCCTGCTGGGTGCACAGTGTGGAAAGATTTCCAGGGATGTGGCAGGCAGATTGTGGAATCTCTCTGAGGCCAATGTGCCACCTGTGTGTCCATCTCCTCCTTCCACACCCGTGCACAGGGTTATGCAACATGTCTGCCTTTGCCCTGCTGGGTGCACAGTGTGGAAAGATGTCCAGGGATGTGGCAGGCAGATTGTGGAATCTCTCTGAGGCTGCTGTGCCACCTGTGTTTCCGTCTCCTCTTTCCACACCCGTGCACAGGGTTATGCAACATATCTGCCTTTGCCCTGCTAGGTGCACAATGTGAAAAGATGTCCAGGGATGTGGGCGGGCAGATTGTACAATCTCCCTGAGGCCTCTATGCCACCTGGGTGTCTGTCTCCTCCTTTCACACCCGTGCACAGGGTTATGCAACATGTCCGCCTTTGCCCTGCTGGGTGCACAGTGTGGAAAGATTTCCAGGGATGAGGCAGGCAGATTGTGAAATCTCTCTGAGCCCGCTATGCCACCTGTGTGTCCGTCTCCTCCTTCCACACCGATGCACAGAGTTATGCAACATGTCTGCCTTTGCCCTGCTGGGTGCACAGTGTGGAAAGATTTCCAGGGATGTGGCAGGCAGATTGTGGAATCTCTCTGAGGCCAATGTGCCACCTGTGTGTCCGTCTCCTCCTTCCACACCCGTGCACAGGGTTATGCAACATGTCTGCCTTTGCCCTGCTGGGTGCACAGTGTGGAAAGATGTCCAGGGATGTGGGAGGCAGATGCTGGAATCTGTCTGAGGCTGCTGTGCCACCTGTGTGTCCATCTCCTCTTTCCACACCCGTGCACAGGGTTATGCAACATGTCTGCCTTTGCCCTGCTGGGTGCACAGTGTTGAAAGATGTCCAGGGATGTGGCAGGCAGATTGTGGAATCTCTCTGAGGCCGCTATGCCACCTGTGTTGTTGTCTCCTCCTTCCACACCCGTGCACAGGGTTATGCAACATGTCTACCTTTACCCTGCTGGGTGCACAGTGTGGAAAGATGTCCAGGGATATAGCAGGCAGATTGTGGAATCTCTCTGAGGCCGCTATGGCACCTAGGTGTCCGTCTCCTGCTTTCACACCCGAGCACAGGGTTATGCAACATGTCTGCCTTTGCCCTGCTGGGTGCACAGTGTAGAAAGATGTCCAGGGATGTGGCAGGCAGATTGTGGAATCTCTCTGAGGCCGCTATGCAACCTGTGTGTCCATCTCTTCCTTCCACACCCTTACACAGGGTTATGCCACATGTCTGCCTTTGCCCTGCTGGGTGTACAGTGTGGAAAGATGTCTAGAGGTGTGGGCAGGCAGATTGTGGAATCTCTCTGAGGCAGCTATGCCACCTGTGTGTCCGTCTCCTCCTCCTAAACCCGTGCACAGGGTTATGCAACATGTCTGCCTTTGCCCTGCTGGGTGCACAGTGTGGAATGATGTCCAGGGATGTCGCAGGCAGTTTGTGGAATCTCTCTGAGGCCGCTATGCCACCTGTGTGTCAGTTTCCTCCTTCCACACCTGCGCACAGGGTTATGCAACATGTCTGCATTTGCCCTGCTGGGTCCACAGTGTGGAAAGATGTCCAGGGATGTGGTAGGCAGATTGTGGAATCTCTCTGAGGCCGCTATGCCACCTGTGTGTCCGTCTCCTCCTTCCACACCCGTGCACAGGTTATGCAACATTTCTGCCTTTACCCTGCTGGGTGCACAGTGTGGAAAGATGTCCGGGGATGTAGCAGGCAGATTGTGGAATCTCTCTGAGGCCGCTATGCCACTTAGGTGTCCGTCTCCTCCTTTCACACCCGAGCACAGGGTTATGCAACATGTCTGCCTTTGCCCTGCTGGGTGCACAGTGTGGAAAGATTTCCAGGGATGTGGCAGGCAGATTGTGGAATCTCTCTGAGGCCAATGTGCCACCTGTGTGTCCGTCTCCTCCTTCCACACCCGTGCAGAGGGTTATGCAACATGTCTGCCTTTGCCCTGCTGGGTGCACAGTGTGGAAAGATGTCAAGGGATGTGGCAGGCAGATTGTGGAATCTCTCTGAGGCTGCTGTGCCACCTGTGTGTCCGTCTCCTCTTTCCACACCCGTGCACAGGGTTATGCAACATATCTGCCTTTGCCCTGCTAGGTGCACAATGTGAAAAGATGTGCTGGGATGTGGGCGGGCAGATTGTACAATCTCCCTGAGGCCACTATGCCACCTGGGTGTCCGTCTCCTCCTTTCACACCCGTGCACAGGGTTATGCAACATGTCAGCCTTTGCCCTGCTGGGTGCACAGTGTGGAAAGATTTCCAGGGATGTGGCAGGCAGATTGTGAAATCTCTCTGAGGCCGCTATGCCACCTGTGTGTCCGTCTCCTCCTTCCACACCTATGCACAGGGTTATGCAACATGTCTGCCTTTGCCCTACTCAGTGCACAGTATGGAAAGATGTCCAGGGATGTGTCAGGCAGATTGTGGAATCTCTCTGAGGCCTCTATGCCACCTGTGTGTCCGTCTCCTCCTTCCACACTCGTGCACAGGGTTATGCAACATGTCTGCCTTTGCCCTGCCGGGTGCACAGTGTGGAAAGATGTCCAGGGATGTGGCAGACAGATTGTGGAATCTCTCTGAGGCCGCTATGCCACCTGTGTTGTTGTCTCCTCCTTCCACACCCGTCCACAGGGTTATGCAACATGTCTGCATTTGCCCTGCTGGGTGCACAGTGTGGAAAGATGTCCAGGGATGTGGCAGGCAGATTGTGAAATCTCTCTGAGACCGCTATGCTACCTTTGTGTCCGTCTCCTCCTTCCACACCTGTGCACAGGGTTATGCAACATGTCTGCGTTTGCCCTGCTGGGTGCACAGTGTTGAAAGATGTCCAGGGATGTGGCAGGCAGATTGTGGAATCTCTCTGAGGCCGCTATGCCACCTGTGTGTCCGTCTCCTCCTTCCACACCCGTGCACAGGGTTATGCAACATGTCTGCCTTTGCCCTGCTGGGTGCACCGTGTGGAAAGATGTCCAGGGATGTGGCAGGCAGATTGTGGAATCTCTCTGAGGCCGCTAAGCCACCTGTGTTGTTGTCTCCTCCTTCCACACCCGTGCACAGGGTTATGCAACATGTCTGCCTTTGCCCTGCTGGGTGCACAGTGTGGAAAGATGTCCAGGGATGTGGCAGGCAGATTGTGGAATCTCTCTGAGGCCGCTATGCCACCTGTGTTGTTGTCTCCTCCTTCCACACCCGTGCACATGGTTATGCAACATGTCTGCCTTTACCCTGATGGGTGCACAGTGTGGAAAGATGTCCAGGGATGTAGCAGGCAGATTGTGGAATCTCTCTGAGGCCGCTATGCCACTTAGGTGTCCGTCTCCTGCTTTCACACCCGAGCACAGGGTTATGCAACATGTCTGCCTTTGCCCTGCTGGGTGCACAGTGTGGAAAGATTTCCAGGGATGTGGCAGGCAGATTGTGGAATCTCTCTGAGGCCAATGTGCCACCTGTGTGTCCGTCTCCTCCTTCCACACCCGTGCACAGGGTTATGCAACATGTCTGCCTTTCCCCTGCTGGGTGCACAGTGTGGAAAGATGTCCAGGGATGTGGCAGGCAGATTGTGGAATCTGTCTGAGGCTGCTGTGCCACCTGTGTGTCCGTCTCCTCTTTCCACACACGTGCACAGGGTTATGCAACATATCTGCCTTTGCCCTGCTAGGTGCACAATGTGAAAAGATGTCCAGGGATGTGGGCGGGCAGATTGAACAATCTCCCTGAGGCCGCTATGCCACCTGGGTGTCCGTCTCATCCTTTCACACCCGTGCACAGGGTTATGCAACATGTCAGCCTTTGCCCTGCTGGGTGCACAGTGTGGAAAGATTTCCATGGATGTGGCAGGCAGATTGTGAAATCTCTCTGAGGCCGCTATGCCACCTGTGTGTCCGTCTCCTCCTTCCACACCTATGCACAGGGTTATGCAACCTGTCTGCCTTTGCCCTGCTGGGTGCACAGTGTAGAAAGATGTCCAGGGATGTGGCAGGCAGATTGTGGAATCTCTCTGAGGCCGCTATGCAACCTGTGTGTCCATCTCTTCCTTCCACACCCTTACACACGGTTATGCAACCTGTCTGCCTTTGCCCTGCTGGGTGCACAGTGTGGAAAGATGTCCAGGGATGTGGCAGGCAGATTGTGAAATCTCTCTGAGGCCGCTATGCCACCTGTGTGTCCGTCTCCTCCTTCCACACCTATGCACAGGGTTATGCAACCTGTCTGCCTTTGACCTGCTGGGTGTACAGTGTGGAAAGATGTCTAGAGGTGTGGGCAGGCAGATTGTGGAATCTCTCTGAGGCAGCTATGCCACCTGTGTGTCCGTCTCCTCCTCCTACACCCATGCACAGGGTTATGCAACATGTCTGCCTCTGCCCTGCTGGGTGCACAGTGTGGAATGATGTCCACGGGTGTCGCAGGCAGATTGTGGAATCTCTCTGAGGCCGCTATGCCACCTGTGTGTCAGTTTCCTCCTTCCACACCTGTGCACAGGGTTATGCAACATGTCTGCATTTGCCCTGCTGGGTCCACAGTGTGGAAAGATGTCCAGGGATGTGATAGGCAGATTGTGGAATCTCTCTGAGGCCGCGATGCCACCTGTGTGTCCGTCTCCTCCTTCCACACCCGTGCACAGGGTTATGCAACATGTGTGCCTTTGCCCTGCTGCTAGGTGCACAGTGTGGAAAGATGTCTAGAGATGTGACAGGCAGATTGTGGAATCTCTCTGAGGCCACTATGCCACCTGTGGGTCCATCTCCTCCTTGCACACCCGTGCACAGGGTTATGCAACATGTCTGCCTTTGCCCTGCTGGGTGCACAGTGTGGAAAGATGTCTAGGGGTGTGGGCGGGCAGATTGTGGAATCTCTCTGAGGCCACTATGCCACCTGTGTGTCCAACTCCTCCTTCCACATTTGTGCACAAGGTTATGCAACATATCTGCCTTTGACCTGCTGGGTGCACAATGGGGTAAGATGTCCAGGGGTGTGGGTGGGCAGATTGTGAAATCTCTCTTAGGCCGCTATGCTACCTGCATGTCCATCTCCCCCTTCCACACCCGTGCACAGGGTTATGCAACATGTCTGCCTTTACCCTGCTGGGTGCACAATGTGAAAAGATGTCTAGGGATGTGGGTGGGCAGATTGTGCAATCTCCCTGAGGCTGCTATGCCAATTGGGTGTCCGTCTCCTCCTTCCACACCCGTGCACAGGGTTATGCAACATGTCTGCCTTTGCCCTGCTGGGTGCACAGTGTGGACAAATGTCCAGGGATGTGGCAGGCAGATTGTGGAATCTCTCTGAGGCCGCTATGCCACCTATGTGTCCGTCTCCTCCTTCCACACCTGTGCACATGGTTATGCACCATGTCTGCCTTTGCCCTGCTAGGTGCACAGTGTGGAAAGATGTCTGGGGTGTGGGCGGGCAGATTGTGGAATCTCTCTGAGGCCGCTATGCCACCTGGGTGTCCGTCTCCTCTTTCCACACCCATTCACAGTGTTATACAACATGTCTGCCTTTGCCCTGCTTGGTGCACAGTGTGGAAAGATGTCTAGGGTTGTGGGCGGGCAGATTGTGTAATCTCTCTGAGGCCGCTATGCCTCCTGTGTGTCCGTCTACTCCTTCTACACCCGTGCACAGGGTTATGCAACATGTCTGCCTTTGCCCTGCTGAGTGCACAGTGTGGAAAGATGTCCAGGGATGTGGCAGGCAGATTGTGGAATCTCTCTGAGGCCGCTAAAACCACCTGTGTGTCCGTCTCCTCCTTCCACACCTGTGCACAGGGTTATGCAACATGTCTGCCTTTGCCCTGCTAGGTGCACATTGTGTAAAGATGTCCAGGGATGTGGCAGGCAGATTGTGGAATCTCTCTGAGGCCGCCGTGCCACCTGTGTGTCCGCCTCCTCTTTCCACACCCGTACACAGGGTTATGCAACATGTCTGCCTTTGCCCTGCTAGGTGCACAATGTGAAAAGCTGTCCAGGGATGTGGGCGGGCAGATTGTGCAATCTCCCTGAGGCTGCTATGCCACCTGGGTGTCCGTCTCCTCTTTCCACCCCCCTTGCACAGGGTTATGCAACATGTCTGCCTTTGCCCTGCTGGGTGCACAGTGTGGAAAGATGTCTAGGGATGAGGCAGGCAGATTGTGGAATCTCTCTGAGACCGCTATGCAACCTGTGTGTCCATCTCTACCTTCCACACCCTTACACAGGGTTATGCCACATGTCTGCCTTTGCCCTGCTGGGTGTACAGTGTGGAAAGATGTCTAGAGGCGTGGGCAGGCCGATTGTGGAATCTCTCTGAGGCAGCTATGCCACCTGTGTGTCCGTCT
Source organism: Ambystoma mexicanum (assembly GCF_040938575.1). NCBI lineage: Eukaryota > Metazoa > Chordata > Amphibia > Caudata > Ambystomatidae > Ambystoma > Ambystoma mexicanum. The sequence continues at coordinate 55,650,556 of NC_090929.1, read as the reverse complement.
CCTCCTTCTACACCCGTGCACAGGGTTATGCAACATGTCTGACTTTGCCCTGCTGGGTGCACAGTGTGGAAAGATGTCCAGGGATGTGGCAGGCAGATTGTGGAATCTCTCTGAGGCCGCTATGCCACCTGTGTGTCCGTCTCCTCCTTCCACACCCGTGCACAGGGTTACGCAACATGTCTGCCTTTACCCTGCTGGGTGCACAGTGTGGAAAGATGTCCAGGGATGTAGCAGGCAGATTGTGGAATCTCTCTGAGGCCGCTATGCTACCTAGGTGTCCGTCTCCTCCTTCCACACCCGTGCACAGGGTTATGCAACATGTCTGCCTTTGCCCTGCTGGGTGCACAGTGTGGAAAGATGTCCAGGGATGTGGCACGCAGATTGTAGAATCACACTGAGGTCGCTATGCCACCTGTGTTTTTGTCTCCTCCTTCCACACCCGTGCACACGGTTATGCAACATGTCTGCCTTTGCCCTGCTGGGTGCACAGTGTGGATAGATGTCCAGGGATTTGGCAGGCAGATTGTGGAATCTCTCTGAGGCCGCTATGCCACCTGTGTTGTTGTCTCCTCCTTCCACACCCGTGCACAGGGTTATGAAACATGTCTGCCTTTGCCCTACTGAGTGCACAGTGTGGAAAGATGTCCAGGGATGTGGCAGGCAGATTGTGAAATCTCTCTGAGGCCGCTCTGCCACCTGTGTGTCTGTCTCCTCCTTCACGCCCGTGCACAGGGTTATGCAACATGTCTGCCTTTGCCCTGCTGGGTGCACAGTGTGGAAAGATGTCCAGGGATGTGGCAGGCAGATTGTGGAATCTCTCTGAGGCTGCTGTGCCACCTGTGTGTCTGTCTCCTCCTTCCACACCCATGCACAGGGTTATACAACATGTCTGCCTTTGCCCTGCTGGGTGCACAGTGTGGAAATATGTCCAGGGATGTGGCAGGCAGATTCTGGAATCTCTCTGAGGCTGCTGTGCCACCTGTGTGTCTGTCTCCTCCTTCCACACCCATGCACAGGGTTATACAACATGTCTGCCCTTGCCCTGCTGGGTGCACAGTGTGGAAAGATGTCCAGGGATGTGGCAGGCACATTGTGAAATATCTCTGAGGCCGCTATGCCACCTGTGTGTCCGTCTCCTCCTTCCACACCCATGCACAAGGTTATGCAACATATCTGCCTTTGCCCTGCTGGGTGCACAGTGTGGATAGATGTCCAGGGATTTGGCAGGCAGATTGTGGAATCTCTCTGAGGCCGCTATGCCACCTGTGTTGTTGTCTCCTCCTTCCACACCCGTGCACAGGGTTATGAAACATGTCTGCCTTTGCCCTACTGAGTGCACAGTGTGGAAAGATGTCCAGGGATGTGGCAGGCAGATTGTGAAATCTCTCTGAGGCCGCTCTGCCACCTGTGTGTCTGTCTCCTCCTTCACGCCCGTGCACAGGGTTATGCAACATGTCTGCCTTTGCCCTGCTGGGTGCACAGTGTGGAAAGATGTCCAGGGATGTGGCAGGCAGATTGTGGAATCTCTCTGAGGCCGCTATGCCACCTGTGTGTCCGTCTCCTCCTTCCACACCCGTGCACAGGGTTATGCAACATGTCTGCCCTTGCCCTGCTGGGTGCACAGTGTGGAAAGATGTCCAGGGATGTGGCAGGCAGATTGTGGAATCTCTCTGAGGCCGCTATTCCACCTGTGTTGTTGTCTCCTCCTTCCACACCCGTACACAGGGTTATGCAACATGTCTGTCTTTGCCCTGCTGGGTGCACAGTGTGGAGAGATGTCCAGGGATGTGGCAGGCAGATTGTGGAATCTCTCTGAGGCCGCTGTGCCACCTGTGTGTCCGTCTCCTCTTTCCACACCCATGCACAGAGTTATGCAACATGTCTGCCTTTGCCCTGCTGGATGCACAATGTGAAAATATGTCCAGGGATGTGGGCGGGCAGATTGTACAATCTCCCTGAGGCCGCTATGCCACCTGGGTGTCTGTCTTCTCCTTCCAAACCCGTGCACAGGGTTATGCAACATGTCTGCCTTTGCCCTGCTGGGTGCACAGTGTGGAAAGATGTCCAGGGATGTGGCAGGCAGATTGTGTAATCTCTCTGAGGCCGCTATGCCACCTGTGTGTCCGTCTCCTCCTTCCACACCCGTGCACAGGGTTATGCAACATGTCTGCCTTTACCCTTCTGGGTGCACAGTGTGGAAAGATGTTCAGGGATGTAGCAGGCTGATTGTGGAATCTCTCTGAGGCCGCTATTCCACCTGTGTTGTTGTCTCCTCCTTCCACACCCGTGCACAGGGTTATGCAACATGTCTGTCTTTGCCCTGCTGGGTGCACAGTGTGGAAAGATGTCCAGGGATGTGGCAGGCAGACTGTGGAATCTCTCTGAGGCCGCTATGCCACCTGTGTGTCCGTCTCCTCCTTCACGCCCGTGCACAGGGTTATGCAACATGTCTGCCTTTGCCCTGCTGGGTGCACAGTGTGGAAAGATGTCCAGGGATGTGGCAGGCAGATTGTGGAATCTCTCTGAGGCCGCTATGCCACCTGTGTGTCCGCGTCTCCTCCTTCACGCCCGTGCACAGGGTTATGCAACATGTCTGCCTTTGCCCTGCTGGGTGCACAGTGTGGAAAGATGTCCAGGGATGTGGCAGGCAGATTGTGGAATCTCTCTGAGGCTGCTATGCCACCTGTGTTGTTGTCTCCTCCTTCCACACCCGTGCACAGGGTTATGCAACATGTCTGCCTTTGCCCTGCTGGGTGCACAGTGTGGAAATATGCCCAGGGATGTGGCAGGCAGATTGTGGAATCTCCCTGAGGCTGCTGTGATACCTGTGTGTCTGTCTCCTCTTTCCACACCCATGCACAGGGTTATGCAACATAACTGCCTTTGCCCTGCTAGGTGCACAATGTGAAAAGATGTCCAGGGATGTGGGCGGGCAGATTGTACAATCTCCCTGAGGCCGCTATGCCACCTGGGTGTCCGTCTCCTCCTTCCACACCCGTGCACAGGGTTATGCAACATGTCAGCCTTTGCCCTGCTGGGTGAACAGTGTGGAAAGATTTCCAGGGATGTGGCAGGCAGATTGTGAAATCTCTCTGAGGCCGCTATGCCACCTGTGTGTCCGTCTCCTCCTTCACGCCCGTGCACAGGGTTATGCAACATGTCTGCCTTTGCCCTGCTGGGTGCACAGTGTGGAAAGATGTCCAGGGATGTGGCAGGCAGATTGTGGAATCTCTCTGAGGCCGCTATGCCACCTGTGTGTCCGTTTCCTTCTTCCACACCCATGCACAGGGTTATGCAACATGTCTGCCTTTGCCCTGCTGGGTGCACAGTGTGGAAAGATGTCCAGGGATGTTGCAGGCAGATTGTGGAATCTCTCTGAGGCCGCTATTCCACCTGTGTTGTTGTCTCCTCCTTCCACACCCGTGCACAGGGTTATGCAACATGTCTGTCTTTGCCCTGCTGGGTGCACAGTGTGGAAAGATGTCCAGGGATGTGGCAGGCAGATTGTGGAATCTCTCTGAGGCCACTGTGCCACCTGTGTGTCTGTCTCCTCCTTCCACACCTGTGCACAGGGTTATGCAACATGTCTGCCTTTGCCCTGCTGGGTGCACAGTATGGAAAGATGTCCAGGGATGTGGCAGGCAGATTGTGGAATCTCTCTGAGACCGCTATGCCACATGTGTGTCCGTCTCCTCCTTCCACACCCTTACACGGGGTTATGCAACATGTCTGCCTTTGCCCTGCTAGGTGCACAGTGTGGAAAGATGTCTAGGGGTGTTGACTTGGTGGATTGTAAAATCTCTCTGAGGCCGCTATACAACCTGTGTGTTTGTCTCTTCCTTCCACACCCTTACACAGGGTTGGAAACCCGTTTCTTTTTTGTGACTGTTAGTAGTCTGCCTTTGCCCTGCTGGGTACACAGTATGGAAAGATGTCCAGGGATGTGGCAGCAGATTGTGTAATCTCTTTGAGGCCGCTATGCCACCCGTGTGTCGGTCTACTCCTTCCACACGCATGCACAGGGTTATACAACATGTCTGCCTTTGCCCTGCTGGGTGCACAGTGTGGAAAGATGTCCAGGGATTTGGCAGGCAGATTGTGGAATCTCTCTGAGGCCGCTATGCCACCTGTGTGTCCGTCTCCTCCTTCTACACCCGTACACAGGGTTATGCAACATGTCTGCCTTTGCCCTGCTGGGTGCACAGTGTGGAAAGATGTCCAGGGATGTGGCAGGCAGATTGTGGAATCGCTCTGAGGCCGCTATGCCACCTGTGTTGTTGTCTCCTCCTTCCAGACCCGTGCACAGAGTTATGCAACATGTCTGCCTTTGCCTTACTGGGTGCACAGTGTGGAAAGATGTCCAGGGATGTGGCAGGCAGATTGTGAAATCTCTCTGAGGCCGCTATGCCACCTGTGTGTCCGTCTCCTCCTTCACGCCCGTGCACAGGGTTATGCAACATGTCTGCCTTTGCCCTGCTGGGTGCACAGTGTGGAAAGATGTCCAGGGATGTGGCAGGCAGATTGTGGAATCTCTCTGAGGCCGCTATGCCACCTGTGTGTCTGTCTCCTCCTTCCACACCTGTGCACAGGGTTATGCAACATGCCTGCCTTTGCCCTGCTGGGTGCACAGTGTGGAAAGATGTCCAGGGATGTGGCAGGCAGATTGTGGAATCTCTCTGAGGCCGCTATGCCACCTGTGTTGTTGTCTCCTCCTTCCACACCCGTGCACAGGGTTATGTAACATGTCTGCCTTTGCCTTACTGGGTGCACAGTGTAGAAAGATGTCCAGGGATGTGGCAGGCAGATTGTGAAATCTCTCTGAGGCCGCTATGCCACCTGTGTGTCCATCTCCTCCTTCACGCCCGTGCACAGGGTTATGCAACATGTCTGCCTTTGCCCTGCTGGGTGCACAGTGTCGAAAGATGTCCAGGGATGTGGCAGGCAGATTGTGGAATCTCTCTGAGGCCGCTATGCCACCTGTGTGTCCGTCTCCTCCTTCCACACCCGTGCACAGGGTTATGCAACATGTCTGCCTTTGCCCTGCTGGGTGCACAGTGTGGAAAGATGTCCAGGGATGTGGCAGGCAGATTGTGGAATCTCTCTGAGGCCGCTATTCCACCTGTGTTGTTGTCTCCTCCTTCCACACCCGTGCACAGGGTTATGCAACATGTCTGTCTTTGCCCTGCTGGGTGCACAGTGTGGAAAGATGTCCAGGGATGTGGCAGGCAGATTGTGGAATCTCTCTGAGGCCACTGTGCCACCTGTGTGTCTGTCTCCTCCTTCCACACCTGTGCACAGGGTTATGCAACATGTCTGCCTTTGCCCGGCTGGGTGCACAGTATGGAAAGATGACCAGGGATGTGGCAGGCAGATTGTGGAATCTCTCTGAGACCGCTATGCCACATGTGTGTCCGTCTCCTCCTTCCACACCCGTACACGGGGTTATGCAACATGTCTGCATTTGCCCTGCTGGGTGCACAGTGTGGAAAGATGTCTAGGGATGTGGCAGGCAGACTATGGAATCTCTCTGAGGGTGCTATGCCACCCGTGTGTCCGTCTACTCCTTCCACACGCATGCACAGGGTTATGCAACATGTCTGCCTTTGCCCTGCTAGGTGCACAGTGTGGAAAGATGTCTAGGGGTGTGGATTTGGTGGATTGTAAAATCTCTCTGAGGCCGCTATGCAACCTGTGTGTTTGTCTCTTCCTTCCACACCCTTACACAGGGTTGGAAACCCGTTTCTTTTTTGTGACTGTTAGCAGTCTGCCTTTGCCCTGCTGGGTACACAGTATGGAAAGATGTCCAGGGATGTGGCAGGCAGATTGTGTAATCTCTCTGAGGCCGCTATGCCACGCGTGTGTCCGTCTACTCCTTCCACACGCATGCACAGGGTTATACAACATGTCTGCCATTGCCCTGCTGGGTGCACAGTGTTGAAAATGTCTAGGGGTGTGGGTGGGCAGATTGTGTAATCTCTGAGACTGCTATGCCACCTGTGTGTCCGTCTACTCCTTCCACACCCATGCACAGGGTTATGTTATGCAACATGTCTGCCTTTGCCCTGCTGGGTCCACAGTGTGGAAAGAGGTCCAGGGATGTGATAGGCAGATTGTGGAATCTATCTGAGGCCGCTGTGCCACCTGTGTGTCCGTCTCCTCCGTCCACACCCGTGCACAGGTTTATGCAACATGTCTGCCTTTGCCCTGCTGGGTGCACAGTGTGGAAAGATGTCCAGGGATGTGGCAGGCAGATTGTGGAATCTCTCTGAGGCCGCTGTGCCACCTGTGTGTCCGTCTCCTCTTTCCACACCCGTGCACAGGGTTATGCAACATGTCTGCCTTTGCCCTGCTGGGTGCACAGTGTTGAAAATGTCTAGGGGTGTGGGTGGGCAGATTGTGTAATCTCTGAGACTGCTATGCCACCTGTGTGTCCGTCTACTCCTTCCACACCCATGCACAGGGTTATGTTATGCAACATGTCTGCCTTTGCCCTGCTGGGTCCACAGTGTGGAAAGAGGTCCAGGGATGTGATAGGCAGATTGTGGAATCTCTCTGAGGCCGCTATGCCACCTAGGTGTCCGTCTCCTCCTTTCACACCTGTGCACAGGGTTATGCAACATGTCAGCCTTTGCCCTGCTGGGTGTACAGTGTGGAAAGATTTCCAGGGATGTGGCAGGCAGATTGTGAAATCTCTCTGAGGCCGCTATGCCACCTGTGTGTCCGTCTCCTCCTTCCACACCTATGCACAGAGTTATGCAACATGTCTGCCTTTGCCCTGCTGGGTGCACAGTGTGGAAAGATGTCCAGGGATGTGGCAGGCAGATTGTGGAATCTCTCTGAGGCCTCTATGCCGTCTCCTCCTTCCACACCCGTGCACAGGGTTATGCAACATGTCTGCCTTTGCCCTGCTGGGTGCATAGTGTGGAAAGATGTCCAGGGATGTGGCAGACAGATTGTGGAATCTCTCTGAGGCCGCTATGCCACCTGTGTGTCCGTCTCCTCTTTCCACACCCGTGCACAGGATTATGCAACATGTGTGCCTTTGCCCTGCTGCTAGGTGCACAGTGTGGAAAGATGTTTAGAGATGTGGCAGGCAGATTGTGGAATCTCTCTGAGGCCACTGTGCCACCTGTGTGTCCGTCTCCTCTTTCCACACCCGTGCATAGAGTTATGCAACATGTCTGCGTTTGCCCTGCTGGGTGCACAGTGTGGAAAGATTACTAGGCATGCAGATTGTGGAATCTCTGTGAGGCCACTATGCCACCTGTGGGTCCATCTCCTCCTTGCACACCCGTGCACAGGGTTATGCAACATGTCTGCCTTTGCCCTGCTAGGTGCACAATGTGGAAAGATGTCTAGGGGTGTGGGCGGGCAGATTGTGGAATCTCTCTGAGGCCACTATGCCACCTGTGTGTCCAACTCCTCCTTCCACATTTGTGCACAAGGTTATGCAACATATCTGCCTTTGACCTGCTGGGTGCACAATGGGGTAAGATGTCCAGGGGTGTGGGTGGGCAGATTGTGAAATCTCTCTGAGGCCGCTATGCTACCTGCATGTCCATCTCCTCCTTCCACACCCGTGCACAGGGTTATGCAACATGTCTGCCTTAGCCCTGCTGGGTGCATAGTGTGGAAAGATGTTTAGAGTTGTGGCAGGCAGATTGTGGAATCTCTCTGAGGCCACTGTGCCACCTGTGTGTCCGTCTCCTCTTTCCACACCCGTGCACAGGGTTATGCAACATGTCTGCCTTTGCCCTGCTGGGTGCATAGTGTGGAAAGATGTCCAGGGATGTGGCAGACAGATTGTGGAATCTCTCTGAGGCCGCTATGCCACCTGTGTTGTTGTCCTCCTTCCACACCCGTCCACAGGGTTATGCAACATGTCTGCATTTGCACTGCTGGGTGCACAGTGTGGAAAGATGTCCAGGGATGTGGCAGGCAGATTGTGAAATCTCTCTGAGGCCGCTATGCCACCTTTGTGTCCGTCTCCTCCTTCCACACCCGTGCACAGGGTTATGCAACATGTCTGCGTTTGCCCTGCTGGGTGCACAGTGTGGAAAGATGTCCAGGGATGTGGCAGGCAGATTGTGGAATCTCTCTGAGGCCGCTATGCCAACTGTGTGTCCGTCTCCTCCTTCCACACCCGTGCACAGGATTATGCAACATGTCTGCCTTTGCCCTGCTGGGTGCACAGTGTGGAAAGATGTCCAGGGATGTGGCAGGCAGATTGTGGAATCTCTCTGAGGCCGCTATGCCACCTGTGTTATAGTCTCCTCCTTCCACACCCGTGCACAGGGTTATGCAACATGTCTGCCTTTGCCCTGCTGGGTGCACAGTGTGGAAAGATGTCCAGGGATGTGGCAGGCAGATTGTGGAATCTCTCTGAGGCCGCTGTGCCACCTGTCTGTCCGTCTCCTCCTTCCACACCTGTGCAAAGTGTTATGCAACATGTCTGCCTTTGCCCTGCTGGGTGCATAGTGTGGAAAGATGTCCAGGGATGTGGCAGGCAGATTGTGGAATCTCTCTGAGGCCGCTGTGCCACCTGTGTGTCCGTCTCCTCTTTCCACACCCGTGCACAGGGTTATGCAACATGTCTGCCTTTGCCCTGCTGGGTGCACAATGTGAAAATATGTCCAGGGATGTGGGCGGGCAGATTGTACAATATTCCTGAGGCCGCTATGCCACCTGGGTGTCCGTCTTCTCCTTCCAAACCTGTGCACAGGGTTATGCAACATGTGTGCCTTTGCCCTGCTGCTAGGTGCACAGTGTGGAAAGATGTTTAGATATGTGGCAGGCAGATTGTGGAATCTCTCTGAGGCCACTGTGCCACCTGTGTGTCCGTCTCCTCTTTCCACACCCGTGCATAGAGTTATGCAACATGTGTGCCTTTGCCCTGCTGCTAGGTGCACAGTATGGAAAGATCTCTAGAGATGTGGCAGGCATATTGTGGAATCTTTCTGAGGCCACTATGCACCACCTGTGTGTCTGTCTCCTTCTTCTACACCCTTACACAGGGTTATGCAACATATCTGCGTTTGCCCTGCTGGGTGCACAGTGTGGAAAGATGACTAGGCAGGCAGATTGTGGAATATCTCTGAGGCCACTATGCCACCTGTGTGTCCCTCTCCTCCATCCACACCCTTGCACAGGGTTATGCAACTTGTCTGCCTTTGCTCTGCTGGGTGCACAATGTGAAAAGATGTCTAGGGATGTGGATGGGCAGATTGTGCAATCTCCCTGAGGCTGCTATGCCACTTGGGTGTCCGTCTCCTCCTTCCACACCCGTGCACAGGGTTATGCAACATGTCTGCCTTTGCCCTGCTGAGTGCACAGTGTGGAAAGATGTCCAGGGATGTGGCAGGCAGATTGTGGAATCTCTCTGAGGCCGCTATGCCACCTGTGTGTCCGTCTCCTCCTTCCACACCTGTGCACAGGGTTATGCACCATGTCTGCCTTTGCCCTGCTAGGTTCACAGTGTGGAAAGATGTCTGGGGTGTGGGCGGGCAGATTGTGGAATCTCTCTGAGGCCGCTATGCCACCTGTGTGTCTGTCTCCTCTTTCCACACCCATTCACAGTGTTATACAACATGTCTGCCTTTGCCCTGCTTGGTGCACAGTGTGGAAAGATGTCTAGGGTTGTGGGGGGGCAGATTGTGTAATCTCTCTGAGGCCGCTATGCCTCCTGTGTGTCCGTCTACTCCTTCCACACCCGTGCACAGGGTTATGCAACATATCTGCCTTTGCCCTGCTGGGTGCACAGTGTGGAACGATGTCCAGGGATGTGGAAGGCAGATTGTGGAATCTCTCTGAGGCCGCTATGCCACCTGTGTGTCCGTCTCCTCCTTCCACACCTGTGCACAGGGTTATGCAACATGTCTGCCTTTGCCCTGCTAGGTGCACATTGTGTAAATATGTCCAGGGATGTGGCAGGCAGATTGTGGAATCTCTCTGAGGCCGCTGTGCCATCTGTGTGTCCGTCTCCTCTTTCCACACCCGTGCACAGGGTTATGCAACATGTCTGCCTTTGCCCTGCTAGCTGCACAATGTGAAAAGCTGTCCAGGGATGTGGACGGGCAGATTGTGCAATCTCCCTGAGGCTGCTATGCCACCTGGGTGTCCGTCTCCTCCTTCCACACCCTTGTACAGTGTTATGCAACATGTCTGCTTTGCCCTGCTGGGTGTACAGTGTGGAAAGATGTCTAGGGATGAGGCAGGCAGATTGTGGAATCTCTCTGAGGCCGCTATGGAACCTGTGTGTCCGTCTCTTCCTTCCACACCCTTACACAGGGTTATGCCACATGTCTGCCTTTGCCCTGCTGGGTGTACAGTGTGGAAAGATGTCTAGAGGTGAACGGCAGGCAGATTGTGGAATCTCTCTGAGGCAGCTATGCCACCTGTGTGTCCGTCTCCTCCTTCTATTCCCGTGCACAGGGTTATGCAACATGTCTGCCTTTGCCCTGCTGGGTGCACATTGTGGAAAGATGTCCAGGGATGTCACAGGCAGATTGTGGAATCTCTCTGAGGCCGCTATGCCACCTGTGTGTCAGTTTCCTCCTTCCACACCAGTGCACAGGGTTATGCAACATGTCTGCCTTTGCCCTGCTGGGTGCACAGTGTGGAAAGATGTCCAGGGATGTGGCAGGCAGATTGTGGAATCTCTCTGAGGCCGCTATGCCACCTGTGTGTCCGTCTCCTCCTTCCACACCCGTGCACAGGGTTACGCAACATGTCTGCCTTTACCCTGCTGGGTGCACAGTGTGGAAAGATGTCCAGGGATGTAGCAGGCAGATTGTGGAATCTCTCTGAGGCCGCTATGCCACCTAGGTGTCCGTCTCCTCCTTCCACACCTGTGCACAGGGTTATGCAACATGTCTGCCTTTGCCCTGCTGGGTGCACAGTGTAGAAATATGTCTAGGGATGTGGCAGGCAGATTGTGGAATCTCTCTGAGGCCGCTGTGCCACCTGTGTGTCCGTCTCCTCTTTCCACACCCGTGCACAGGGTTATGCAACATGTCTGCCTTTGCCCTGCTGGGTGCACAATGTGAAAATATGTCCAGGGATGTGGGCGGGCACATTGTGGAATCTCTCTGAGGCCGCTATGCCACCTTTGTGTCTGTCGCCTCCTTCCACACCCGTGCACAGGGTTATGCAACATGTCTGCGTTTGTCCTGCTGGGTGCACAGTGTGGAAAGATGTCCAGGGATGTGGCAGACAGATTGAGGAATCCCTCTGAGGCCGCTATGCCACCTTTGTGTCCGTCTCCTCCTTCCACACCCGTGCACAGGGTTATGCAACATGTCTGCGTTTGCCCTGCTGGGTGCACAGTGTGGAAAGATGTCCAGGGATGTGGCAGGCAGATTATGGAATCTCTCTGAGGCCGCTATGCCAACTGTGTGTCCGTCTCCTCCTTCCACACCCGTGCACAGGATTATGCAACATGTCTGCCTTTGCCCTGCTGGGTGCACAGTGTGGAAAGATGTCCAGGGATGTGGCAGGCAGATTGTGGAATCTCTCTGAGGCTGCTATGCCACCTGTGTTATTGTCTCCTCCTTCCACACCCGTGCACAGGGTTATGCAACATGTCTGCCTTTGCCCTGCTGGGTGCACAGTGTGGAAAGATGTCCAGGGATGTGGCAGGCAGATTGTGGAATCTCTCTGAGGCCGCTGTGCCACCTGTGTGTCCGTCTCCTCCTTCCACACCTGTGCAAAGTGTTATGCAACATGTCTGCCTTTGCCCTGCTGGGTGCATAGTGTGGAAAGATGTCCAGGGATGTGGCAGGCAGATTGTGGAATCTCTCTGAGGCCGCTGTGCCACCTGTGTGTCCGTCTCCTCTTTCCACACCCCTGCACAGGGTTATGCAACATGTCTGCCTTTGCCCTGCTGGGTGCACAATGTGAAAATATGTCCAGGGATGTGGGCGGGCAGATTGTACAATATTCCTGAGGCCGCTATGCCACCTGGGTGTCCGTCTTCTCCTTCCAAACCTGTGCACAGGGTTATGCAACATGTGTGCCTTTGCCCTGCTGCTAGGTGCACAGTGTGGAAAGATGTTTAGAGATGTGGCAGGCAGATTGTGGAATCTCTCTGAGGCCACTATGCACCACCTGTGTGTCTGTCTCCTTCTTCTACACCCTTACACAGGGTTAGGCAACATGTCTGCATTTGTCCTGCTGGGTGCACAGTGTGGAATGATGACTAGGCAGGCAGATTGTGGAATATCTCTGAGGCCACTATGCCACCTGTGTGTCCCTCTCCTCCATCCACACCCTTGCACAGGGTTATGCAACTTGTCTGCCTTTGCTCTGCTGGGTGCACAATGTGAAAAGATGTCTAGGGATGTGGGTGGGCGGATTGTGCAATCTCCCTGAGGCTGCTATGCCACTTGGGTGTCCGTCTCCTCCTTCCACACCTGTGCACAGGGTTATGCAACATGTCTGCCTTTGCCCTGCTGAGTGCACAGTGTGGAAAAATGTCCAGGGATGTGGCAGGCAGATTGTGGAATCTCTCTGAGGCCGCTATGCCACCTGTGTGTCCGTCTCCTCCTTCCACACCTGTGCACAGGGTTATGCACCATGTCTGCCTTTGCCCTGCTAGGTTCACAGTGTGGAAAGATGCCTAGGGTTGTGGGCGGGCAGATTGTGTAATCTCTCTGAGGCCGCTATGCCTCCTGTGTGTCCGTCTACTCCTTCCACACCCGTGCACAGGGTTATGCAACATATCTGCCTTTGCCCTGCTGGGTGCACAGTGTGGAACGATGTCCAGGGATGTGCAAGGCAGATTGTGGAATCTCTCTGAGGCCGCTATGCCACCTGTGTTGTTGTCTCCTCCTTCCACACCCGTGCACAGGGTTATGCAACATGTATGCCTTTGCCCTGCTGAGTGCACAGTGTGGAAAAATGTCCAGGGATGTGGCAGGCAGATTGTGGAATCTCTCTGAGGCCGCTATGCCACCTGTGTGTCCGTCTCCTCCTTCCACACCTGTGCACAGGGTTATGCAACATGTCTGCCTTTGCCCTGCTAGGTGCACATTGTGTAAAGATGTCCAGGGATGTGGCAGGCAGATTGTGGAATCTCTCTGAGGCCGCTGTGCCACTTGTGTGTCCGTCTCCTCTTTCCACACCCGTGCACAGGGTTATGCAACATGTCTGCCTTTGCCCTGCTAGCTGCACAATGTGAAAAGCTGTCCAGGGATGTGGACGGGCAGATTGTGCAATCTCCCTGAGGCTGCTATGCCACTTGGGTGTCCGTCTCCTCCTTCCACACCCTTGCACAGTGTTATGCAACATGTCTGCTTTGCCCTGCTGGGTGTACAGTGTGGAAAGATGTCTAGGGATGAGGCAGGCAGATTGTGGAATCTCTCTGAGGCCGCTATGGAACCTGTGTGTCCGTCTCTTCCTTCCACACCCTTACACAGGGTTATGCCACATGTTTGCCTTTGCCCTGCTGGGTGTACAGTGTGGAAAGATGTCTAGAGGTGTGGGCAGGCAGATTGTGGAATCTCTCTGAGGCAGCTATGCCACCTGTGTGTCCGTCTCCTCCTTCTATTCCCGTGCACAGGGTTATGCAACATGTCTGCCTTTGCCCTGCTGGGTGCACATTGTGGAAAGATGTCCAGGGATGTCGCAGGCAGATTGTGGAATCTCTCTGAGGCCGCTATGCCACCTGTGTGTCAGTTCCCTCCTTCCACACCAGTGCACAGGGTTATGCAACATGTCTGCCTTTGCCCTGCTGGGTGCACAGTGTGGAAAGATGTCCAGGGATGTGGCAGGCAGATTGTGGAATCTCTCTGAGGCCGCTATGCCACCTGTGTGTCCGTCTCCTCCTTCCACACCCGTGCACAGGGTTACGCAACATGTCTGCCTTTACCCTGCTGGGTGCACAGTGTGGAAAGATGTCCAGGGATGTAGCAGGCAGATTGTGGAATCTCTCTGAGGCCGCTATGCCACCTAGGTGTCCGTCTCCTCCTTCCACACCTGTGCACAGGGTTATGCAACATGTCTGCCTTTGCCCTGCTGGGTGCACAGTGTGGAAATATGTCCAGGGATGTGGGCGGGCAGATTGTGGAATCTCTCTGAGGCTGCTATGCCACCTTTGTGTCTGTCTCCTCCTTCCACACCCGTGCACAGGGTTATGCAACATGTCTGCGTTTGTCCTGCTGGGTGCACAGTGTGGAAAGATGTCCAGGGAGGTGGCAGGCAGATTGTGGAATCTCTCTGAGGCCACTATGCCACCTGTGTGTCCGTCTTCTCCTTCCACACCCGTGCACAGGATTATGCAACATGTCTGCCTTTGCCCTGCTGGGTGCACAGTGTGGAAAGATGTCCAGGGATGTGGCAGGCAGATTGTGAAATCTCTCTGAGGCCGCTATGCCACCTGTGTTGTTGTCTCCTCCTTCCACACCCGTGCACAGGGTTATGCAACATGTTTGCCTTTGCCCTGCTGGGTGCACAGTGTGGAAAGATGTCCAGGGATGTGGCAGGCAGATTGTGGAATCTCTCTGAGGCCGCTGTGCCACCTGTGTGTCCGTCTCCTTCTTCCACATCTGTGCAAATTGTTATGCAACATGTCTGCCTTTGCCCTGCTGGGTGCATAGTGTGGAAAGATGTCCAGGGATGTGGCAGGCAGATTGTGGAATCTCTCTGAGGCCGCTGTGCCACCTGTGTGTCCGTCTCCTCTTTCCACACCCGTGCACAGGGTTATGCAACATGTCTGCCTTTGCCCTGCTGGGTGCACAATGTGAAAATATGTCCAGGGATGTGGGCGGGCAGATTGTACAATATTCCTGAGGCCGCTATGCCACCTGGGTGTCTGTCTTCTCCTTCCAAACCCGTGCACAGGGTTATGGAACATGTGTGCCTTTGCCCTGCTGCTAGGTGCACAGTGTGGAAAGATGTTTAGAGATGTGGCAGGCAGATTGTGGAATCTCTCTGAGGCCACTGTGCCACCTGTGTGTCCGTCTCCTCTTTCCACACCCGTGCATAGAGTTATGCAACATGTGTGCCTTTGCCCTGCTGCTAGGTGCACAGTGTGGAAAGATGTCTAGAGATGTGGCAGGCAGATTGTGGAATCTTTCTGAGGCCACTATGCACTACCTGTGTGTCTGTCTCCTTCTTCTACACCCTTACACAGGGTTATGCAACATGTCTGCGTTTGCCCTGCTGGGTGCACAGTGTGGAAAGATGACTAGGCAGGCAGATTGTGGAATCTCTCTGAGGCCACTATGCCACCTGTGGGTCCATCTCCTCCTTGCACACCCATGCACAGGGTTATGCAACATGTCTGCCTTTGCCCTGATAGGCGCACAATGTGGAAAGATGTCTAGGGGTGTGGGCGGGCAGATTGTGGAATCTCTCTGAGGCCACTATGCCACCTGTGTGTCCAACTCCTCCTTCCACATTTGTGCACAAGGTTATGCAACATATCTGCCTTTGACCTGCTGGGTGCACAATGGGGTAAGATGTCCAGGGATGTGGGTGGGCAGATTGTGAAATCTCTCTGAGGCCGCTATGCCACCTGCATGTCCATCTCCTCCTTCCACACCCGTGCACAGGGTTATGCAACATGTCTGCCTTTGCCCTGCTGGGTGCACAATGTGAAAATATGTCCAGGGATGTGGGTGGGCAGATTGTACAATCTTCCTGAGGCCGCTATGCCACCTGGGTGTCTGTCTTCTCATTCCAAACCCGTGCACAGGGTTATGCAACATGTCTGCCTTTACTCTGCTGGGTGCATAGTGTTAAAGATGTCCAGGGATGTGGCAGACAGATTGTGGAATCTCTCTGAAGCCGCTATGCCACCTGTGTTGTTGTCGTCTCCTTCCACACCCGTCCACAGGGTTATGCAACATGTCTGCATTTGCCCTGCTGGGTGCACAGTGTGGAAAGATGTCCAGGGATGTGGCAATCAGATTGTGAAATCTCTCTGAGGCCGCTATGCCACCTTTGTGTCCGTCTCTTCCTTCCACACCCGTGCACAGGGTTATGCAACATGTCTGCCTTTGCCCTGCTGGGTGCACAGTGTGGAAAGATGTCCAGGGATGTGGCAGGCAGATTGTGGAATCTCTCTGAGGCAGCTATGCCACCTGTGTTGTTGTCTCCTCCTTCCACACCCGTGCACAGGGTTATGCAACATGTCTGCCTTTGCCCTGCTGGGTGCACAGTGTGGAAAGATGTCCAGGGATGTGGCAGGCAGATTGTGGAATCTCTCTGAGGCCGCTGTGCCACCTGTGTGTCCGTCTCCTCCTTCCACACCTGTGCAAAGTGTTATGCAACATGTCTGCCTTTGCCCTGCTGGGTGCATAGTGTGGAAAGATGTCCAGGGATGTGGCAGGCAGATTGTGGAATCTCTCTGAGGCCGCTGTGCCACCTGTGTGTCCGTCTCCTCTTTCCACACCCGTGCACAGGGTTATGCAACATGTCTGCCTTTGCCCTGCTGGGTGTACAATGTGAAAATATGTCCAGGGATGTGGGCGGGCAGATTGTACAATATTCCTGAGGCCGCTATGCCACCTGGGTGTCTGTCTTCTCCTTCCAAACCCGTGCACAGGGTTATGCAACATGTGTGCCTTTGCCCTGCTGCTAGGTGCACAGTGTGGAAAGATGTTTAGAGATGTGGCAGGCAGATTGTGGAATCTCTCTGAGGCCACTGTGCCACCTGTGTGTCCGTCTCCTCTTTCCACACCCGTGCATAGAGTTATGCAACATGTGTGCCTTTGCCCTGCTGCTAGGTGCACAGTGTGGAAAGATGTCTAGAGATGTGGCAGGCAGATTGTGGAATCTTTCTGAGGCCACTATGCACCACCTGTGTGTCTGTCTCCTTCTTCTACACCCTTACACAGGGTTATGCAACATGTTTGCGTTTGCCCTGCTGGGTGCACAGTGTGGAAAGATTACTAGGCAGGCAGATTGTGGAATCTCTCTGAGGCCACTATGCCACCTGTGGGTCCATCTCCTCCTTGCACACCCGTGCACAGGGTTATACAACATGTCTGCCTTTGCCCTGCTAGGTGCACAATGTGGAAAGATGTCTAGGGGTGTGGGCGGGAAGATTGTGGAATCTCTCTGAGGCCGCTGTGCCACCTGTGTGTCCGTCTACTCCTTCCACACCCATGCACAGGGTTATGCAACATGTCTGCCTTTGCCGTGCTAGGTGCACAGTGTGGAAGGATGTCTAGGGATGTGGCTGGGGAGATTTTGGAATATCTCTGAGGCCACTATGCCACCTGTGTGTCCCTCTCCTCCATCCACACCCTTGCACAGGGTTATGCAACTTGTCTGCCTTTGCCCTGCTGGGTGCACAATGTGAAAAGATGTCTAGGGATGTGGGTGGGCAGATTGTGCAATCTCCCTGAGGCTGCTATGCCACTTGGGTGTCCGTCTCCTCCTTCCACACCCGTGCACAGGGTTATGCTACATGTCTGCCTTTGCACTGCTGGGTGCACAGTGTGGAAAAATGTCCAGGGATGTGGCAGGCAGATTGTGGAATCTCTCTGAGGCCGCTATGCCACCTGTGTTGTTGTCTCCTCCTTCCACACCCGTGCACAGGGTTATGCAACATGTCTGCCTTTGCCCTGCTGAGTGCACAGTGTGGAAAGATGTCCAGGGATGTGGCAGGCAGATTGTGGAATCTCTCTGAGGCCGCTATGCCACCTGTGTGTCCGTCTCCTCCTTCCACACCTGTGCACAGGGTTATGCAACAAGTCTGCCTTTGCCCTGCTAGGTGCACAATGTGAAAAGCTGTCCAGGGATGTGGACGGGCAGATTGTGCAATCTCCCTGAGGCTGCTTTGCCACCTGGGTGTCCGTCTCCTCCTTCCACACCGTTGCACAGTGTTATGCAACATGTCTGCCTTTGCCCTGCTGGGTGTACAGTGTGGAAAGATGTCTAGGGATGAGGCAGGCAGATTGTGGAATCTCTCTGAGGCCGCTATGCAACCTGTGTGTCCATCTCTTCCTTCCACACCCTTACACAGGGTTATGCCACATGTCTGCCTTTGCCCTACTGGGTGTACAGTGTGGAAAGATGTCCAGGGATGTGGCAGGCAGATTGTGGAATCTCTCTGAGGCCGCTGTGCCACCTGTGTGTCCGTCTCCTCCTTCCACACCTGTGCAAAGTGTTATGCAACATGTCTGCCTTTGCCCTGCTGGGTGCATAGTGTGGAAAGATGTCCAGGGATGTGGCAGGCAGATTGTGGAATCTCTCTGAGGCCGCTTTGCCACCTGTGTGTCCGTCTCCTCTTTCCACACCCGTGCACAGGGTTATGCAACATGTCTGCCTTTGCCCTGCTGGGTGTACAATGTGAAAATATGTCCAGGGATGTGGGCGGGCAGATTGTACAATATTCCTGAGGCCGCTATGCCACCTGGGTGTCTGTCTTCTCCTTCCAAACCCGTGCACAGGGTTATGCAACATGTGTGCCTTTGCCCTGCTGCTAGGTGCACAGTGTGGAAAGATGTTTAGAGATGTGGCAGGCAGATTGTGGAATCTCTCTGAGGCCACTGTGCCACCTGTGTGTCCGTCTCCTCTTTCCACACCCGTGCATAGAGTTATGCAACATGTGTGCCTTTGCCCTGCTGCTAGGTGCACAGTGTGGAAAGATGCTAGAGATGTGGCAGGCAGATTGTGGAATCTTTCTGAGGCCACTATGCACCACCTGTGTGTCTGTCTCCTTCTTCTACACCCTTACACAGGGTTATGCAACATGTCTGCCTTTGCCCTGCTGGGTGCACAGTGTGGAAAGATGTCCAGGGATGTGGCAGGCAGATTGTGGAATCTCTCTGAGGCCGCTATGCCACCTGTGTGTCCCTCTCCTCCTTCCACACCCGTGCACAGGGTTACGCAACATATCTGCCTTTACCCTGCTGGGTGCACAGTGTGGAAAGATGTCCAGGGATGTAGCAGGCAGATTATGGAATCTCTCTGAGGCCGCTATGCCACCTAGGTGTCCGTCTCCTCCTTCCACACCCGTGCACAGGGTTATGCAACATGTCTGCATTTGCCCTGCTGGGTGCACAGTGTGGAAAGATGTCCAGGGATGTGGCAGGCAAATTGTGTAATCTCTCTGAGGCCGCTGTGCCACCTGGGTGTCCGTCTACTCCTTCCACACCCATGCACAGGGTTATGCAACATGTCTGCTTTTGCTCTGCTAGGTGCACAGTGTGGAAGGATGTCTAGGGATGTGGCTGGGGAGATTGTGGAATATCTCTGAGGCCACTATGCCACCTGTGTGTCCCTCTCCTCCATCCACACCCTTGCACAGGGTTATGCAACTTGTCTGCCTTTGCCCTGCTAGGTGCACAGTGTGGAAAGATGTCTGGGGTGTGGGTGGGCAGATTGTGGAATCTCTCTGAGACCGCTATGCCACCTGTGTGTCTGTCTCCTCTTTCCACACCCATTCACAGTGTTATACAACATGTCTGCCTTTGCCCTGCTTGGTGCACAGTGTGGAAAGATGTCTAGGGTTGTGGGCGGGCAGATTGTGTAATCTCTCTGAGGCCGCTATGCCTCCTGTGTGTCCGTCTACTCCTTCCACACCCGTGCACAGGGTTATGCAACATATCTGCCTTTGCCCTGCTGGGTGCACAGTGTGCAACGATGTCCAGGGATGTGGAAGGCAGATTGTGTAATCTCTCTGAGGCCGCTATGCCTCCTGTGTGTCCGTCTACTCCTTCCACACCTGTGCACAGGGTTATGCAACATGTCTGCCTTTGCCCTGCTGAGTGCACAGTGTGGAAAAATGTCCAGGGATGTGGCAGGCAGATTGTGGAATCTCTCTGAGGCCGCTATGCCACCTGTGTGTCCGTCTCCTCCTTCCACACCTGTGCACAGGGTTATGCAACATGTCTGCCTTTGCCCTGCTAGGTGCACAATGTGAAAAGCTGTCCAGGGATGTGGACGGGCAGATTGTGCAATCTCCCTGAGGCTGCTATGCCATCTGGGTGTCCGTCTCCTCCTTCCACACCCTTGCACAGTGTTATGCAACATGTCTGCTTTGCCCTGCTGGGTGTACAGTGTGGAAAGATGTCTAGGGATGAGGCTCGCAGATTGTGGAATCTCTCTGAGGCCGCTATGAAACCTGTGTGTCCGTCTCTTCCTTCCACACCCTTACACAGGGTTATGCCACATGTCTGCCTTTGCCCTGCTGGGTGTACAGTGTGGAAAGATGTCTAGAGGTGTGGGCAGGCAGATTGTGGAATCTCTCTGAGGCAGCTATGCCACCTGTGTGTCCGTCTCCTCCTTCTATTCCCGTGCACAGGGTTATGCAACATGTCTGCCTTTGCCCTGCTGGGTGCACATTGTGGAAAGATGTCCAGGGATGTCGCAGGCAGATTGTGGAATCTCTCTGAGGCCGCTATGCCACCTGTGTGTCAGTTTCCTCCTTCCACACCAGTGCACAGGGTTATGCAACATGTCTGCCTTTGCCCTGCTGGGTGCACAGTGTGGAAAGATGTCCAGGGATGTGGCAGGCAGATTGTGGAATCTCTCTGAGGCCGCTATGCCACCTGTGTGTCCGTCTCCTCCTTCCACACCCGTGCACAGGGTTACGCAACATGTCTGCCTTTACCCTGCTGGGTGCACAGTGTGGAAAGATGTCCAGGGATGTAGCAGGCAGATTGTGGAATCTCTCTGAGGCCGCTATGCCACCTAGGTGTCCGTCTCCTCCTTCCACACCTGTGCACAGGGTTATGCAACATGTCTGCCTTTGCCCTGCTGGGTGCACAGTGTGGAACTATGTCTAGGGATGTGGCAGGCAGATTGTGGAATCTCTCTGAGGCCGCTGTGCCACCTGTGTGTCCGTCTCCTCTTTCCACACCCGTGCACAGGGTTATGCAACATGTCTGCCTTTGCCCTGCTGGGTGCACAATGTGAAAATATGTCCAGGGATGTGGGCGGGCAGATTGTGGAATCTCTCTGAGGCCGCTATGCCACCTTTGTGTCTGTCTCCTCCTTCCACACCCGTGCACAGGGTTATGCAACATGTCTGCGTTTGTCCTGCTGGGTGCACAGTGTGGAAAGATGTCCAGGGAGGTGGCAGACAGATTGAGGAATCTCTCTGAGGCCGCTATGCCACCTGTGTTGTTGTCCTCCTTCCACACCCGTCCACAGGGTTATGCAACATGTCTGCATTTGCCCTGCTGGGTGCACAGTGTGGAAAGATGTCCAGGGATGTGGCAGGCAGATTGTGAAATCTCTCTGAGGCCGCTATGCCACCTTTGTGTCCGTCTCCTCCTTCCACACCCGTGCACAGGGTTATGCAACATGTCTGCGTTTGCCCTGCTGGGTGCACAGTGTGGAAAGATGTCCAGGGATGTGGCAGGCAGATTGTGGAATCTCTCTGAGGCCGCTATGCCAACTGTGTGTCCGTCTCCTCCTTCCACACCCGTGCACAGGATTATGCAACATGTCTGCCTTTGCCCTGCTGGGTGCACAGTGTGGAAAGATGTCCAGGGATGTGGCAGGCAGATTGTGGAATCTCTCTGAGGCCGCTATGCCACCTGTGTTATTGTCTCCTCCTTCCACACCCGTGCACAGGATTATGCAACATGTCTGCCTTTGCCCTGCTGGGTGCACAGTGTGGAAAGATGTCCAGGGATGTGGCAGGCAGATTGTGGAATCTCTCTTAGGCCGCTGTGCCACCTGTGTGTCCGTCTCCTCTTTCCACACCCGTGCACAGGGTTATGCAACATGTCTGCCTTTGCCCTGCTGGGTGCACAATGTGAAAATATGTCCAGGGATGTGGGCGGGCAGATTGTACAATATTCCTGAGGCCGCTATGCCACCTGGGTGTCCGTCTTCTCCTTCCAAACCTGTGCACAGGGTTATGCAACATGTGTGCCTTTGCCCTGCTGCTAGGTGCACAGTGTGGAAAGATGTTTAGAGATGTGGCAGGCAGATTGTGGAATCTCTCTGAGGCCACTGTGCCACCTGTGTGTCCGTCTCCTCTTTCCACACCCGTGCATAGAGTTATGCAACATGTGTGCCTTTGCCCTGCTGCTAGGCGCAAAGTGTGGAAAGATCTCTAGAGATGTGGCAGGCAGATTGTGGAATCTTTCTGAGGCCACTATGCACCACCTGTGTGTCTGTCTCCTTCTTCTACACCCTTACACAGGGTTATGCAACATGTCTGCGTTTGCCCTGCTGGGTGCACAGTGTGGAAAGATGACTAGGCAGGCAGATTGTGGAATATCTCTGAGGCCACTATGCCACCTGTGTGTCCCTCTCCTCCATCCACACCCTTGCACAGGGTTATGCAACTTGTCTGCCTTTGCTCTGCTGGGTGCACAATGTGAAAAGATGTCTAGGGATGTGGGTGGGCAGATTGTGCAATCTCCCTGAGGCTGCTATGCCACTTGGGTGTCCGTCTCCTCCTTCCACACCCGTGCACAGGGTTATGCAACATGTCTGCCTTTGCCCTGCTGAGTGCACAGTGTGAAAAGATGTCCAGGGATGTGGCAGGCAGATTGTGGAATCTCTCTGAGGCCGCTATGCCACCTGTGTGTCCGTCTCCTCCTTCCACACCTGTGCACAGGGTTATGCACCATGTCTGCCTTTGCCCTGCTAGGTTCACAGTGTGGAAAGATGTCTGGGGTGTGGGCGGGCAGATTTTGGAATCTCTCTGAGGCCGCTATGCCACCTGTGTGTCTGTCTCCTCTTTCCACACCCATTCACAGTGTTATACAACATGTCTGCCTTTGCCCTGCTTGGTGCACAGTGTGGAAAGATGCCTAGGGTTGTGGGCGGGCAGATTGTGTAATCTCTCTGAGGCCGCTATGCCTCCTGTGTGTCCGTCTACTCCTTCCACACCCGTGCACAGGGTTATGCAACATATCTGCCTTTGCCCTGCTGGGTGCACAGTGTGGAACGATGTCCAGGGATGTGGAAGGCAGATTGTGGAATCTCTCTGAGGCCGCTATGCCACCTGTGTTGTTGTCTCCTCCTTCCACACCCGTGCACAGGGTTATGCAACATGTCTGCCTTTGCCCTGCTGAGTGCACAGTGTGGAAAAATGTCCAGGGATGTGGCAGGCAGATTGTGGAATCTCTCTGAGGCCGCTATGCCACTTGTGTGTCCGTCTCCTCCTTCCACACCTGTGCACAGGGTTATGCAACATGTCTGCCTTTGCCCTGCTAGGTGCACATTGTGTAAAGATGTCCAGGGATGTGGCAGGCAGATTGTGGAATCTCTCTGAGGCCGCTGTGCCACCTGTGTGTCCGTCTCCTCTTTCCACACCCGTGCACAGGGTTATGCAACATGTCTGCCTTTGCCCTGCTAGCTGCACAATATGAAAAGCTGTCCAGGGATGTGGACGGGCAGATTGTGCAATCTCCCTGAGGCTGCTATGCCACCTGGGTGTCCGTCTCCTCCTTCCACACCCTTGCACAGTGTTATGCAACATGTCTGCTTTGCCCTGCTGGGTGTACAGTGTGGAAAGATGTCTAGGGATGAGGCAGGCAGATTGTGGAATCTCTCTGAGGCCGCTATGGAACCTGTGTGTCCGTCTCTTCCTTCCACACCCTTACACAGGGTTATGCCACATGTCTGCCTTTGCCCTGCTGGGTGTACAGTGTGGAAAGATGTCTAGAGGTGTGGGCAGGCAGATTGTGGAATCTCTCTGAGGCAGCTATGCCACCTGTGTGTCCGTCTCCTCCTTCTATTCCCGTGCACAGGGTTATGCAACATGTCTGCCTTTGCCCTGCTGGGTGCACATTGTGGAAAGATGTCCAGGGATGTCGCAGGCAGATTGTGGAATCTCTCTGAGGCCGCTATGCCACCTGTGTGTCAGTTTCCTCCTTCCACACCAGTGCACAGGGTTATGCAACATGTCTGCCTTTGCCCTGCTGGGTGCACAGTGTGGAAAGATGTCCAGGGATGTGGCAGGCAGATTGTGGAATCTCTCTGAGGCCGCTATGCCACCTGTGTGTCCGTCTCCTCCTTCCACACCCGTGCACAGGGTTACGCAACATGTCTGCCTTTACCCTGCTGGGTGCACAGTGTGGAAAGATGTCCAGGGATGTAGCAGGCAGATTGTGGAATCTCTCTGAGGCCGCTATGCCACCTAGGTGTCCGTCTCCTCCTTCCACACCTGTGCACAGGGTTATGCAACATGTCTGCCTTTGCCCTGCTGGGTGCACAGTGTGGAAATATGTCTAGGGATGTGGCAGGCAGATTGTGGAATCTCTCTGAGGCCGCTGTGCCACCTGTGTGTCCGTCTCCTCTTTCCACACCCGTGCACAGGGTTATGCAACATGTCTGCCTTTGCCCTGCTGGGTGCACAATGTGAAAATATGTCCAGGGATGTGGGCGGGCAGATTGTGGAATCTCTCTGAGGCCGCTATGCCACCTTTGTGTCTGTCTCCTCCTTCCACACTCGTGCACAGGGTTATGCAACATGTCTGCCTTTGCCCTGCTGGGTGCACAGTGTGGAATGATGTCCAGGGATGTCGCAGGCAGATTGTGGAATGTCTCTGAGGCCGCTATGCCACCTGTGTGTCAGTTTCCTCCTTCCACACCTGTGCACAGGGTTATGCAACATGTCTGCATTTGCCCTGCTGGGTCCACAGTGTGGAAAGATGTCCAGGGATGTGATAGGCAGATTGTGGAATCTCTCTGAGGACGCGATGCCACCTGTGTGTCCGTCTCCTCCTTTCACACCCGTGCACAGGGTTATGCAACATGTCAGCCTTTGCCCTGCTGGGTGCACAGTGTGGAAAGATTTCCAGGGATGTGGCAGGCAGATTGTGAAATCTCTCTGAGGCCGCTATGCCACCTGTGTGTCCGTCTCCTCCTTCCACACCTATGCACAGGGTTATGCAACATGTCTGCCTTTGCCCTACTGGGTGCACAGTGTGGAAAGATGTCCAGGGATGTAGCAGGCAGATTGTGGAATCTCTCTGAGGCCTCTATGCCACCTGTGTGTCCGTCTCCTCCTTCCACACCCTTGCACAGGGTTATGCAACATGTCTGCCTTTGCCCTGCTGGGTGCACAGTGTGGAAGGATGTCCAGGGATGTGGCAGACAGATTGTGGAATCTCTCTGAGGCCGCTATGCCACCTGTGTTTTTGTCTCCTCCTTCCACACCCGTCCACAGGGTTATGCAACATGTCTGCATTTGCCCTGCTGGGTGCAGAGTGTGGAAAGATGTCCAGGGATGTGGCAGGCAGATTGTGAAATCTCTCTGAGGCCGCTATGCCACCTGTGTGTCCGTCTCCTCCTTCCACACCTGTGCACAGGGTTATACAACATGTCTGCCTTTGCCCTGCTGGGTGCACAGTGTGGAAAGATGTCCAGGGATGTGGCAGGCAGATTGTGGAATCTCTCTGAGGCCGCTATGCCACCTGTGTTGTTGTCTCCTCCTTCCACACCCGTGCACAGGGTTATGCAACATGTCTGCCTTTGCCCTGCTGGGTGCACAGTGTGGAAAGATGTCCAGGGATGTGGCAGGCAGATTGTGGAATCTCTCAGAGGCCGCTATGCCACCTCTGTGTCCGTCTCCTCCTTCCACACCCGTGCACAGGGTTATGCAACATGTCTGCCTTTGTCCTGCTGGGTGCACAGTGTGGAAAGATGTCCAGGGATGTGGCAGGCAGATTGTGGAATCTCTCTGAGGCAGCTATGCCACCTGTGTTGTCTCCTCCTTCCACACCCGTGCACAGGGTTATGCAACATGTCTGCCTTTACCCTGCTGGGTGCACAGTGTGGAAAGATGTCCAGGGATGTAGCAGGCAGATTGTGGAATCTCTCTGAGGCCGCTATGCCACCTAGGTGTCCGTCTCCTGCTTTCACACCCGAGCACAGGGTTATGCAACATGTCTGCCTTTCACCTGCTGGGTGCACAGTGTGGAAAGATTTCCAGGGAAGTGGCAGGCAGATTGTGGAATCTGTCTGAGGCCAATGTGCCACCTGTGTGTCCGTCTCCTCTTTCCACACCCGTGCACAGGGTTATGCAACATGTCTGCCTTTACCCTGCTAGGTGCACAATGTGAAAAGATGTCCAGGGATGTGGGCGGGCAGATTGAACAATCTCCCTGAGGCCGCTATGCCACCTGGGTGTCCGTCTCATCCTTTCACACCCGCGCACAGGGTTATGCAACATGTCAGCCTTTCCCCTGCTGGGTGCACAGTGTGGAAAGATTTCCATGCATGTGGCAGGCAGATTGTGAAATCTCTCTGAGGCCGCTATGCCATCTGTGTGTCCGTCTCCTCCTTCCACACCCGTGCACAGGGTAATGCAACATGTCTGCCTTTGCCCTGCTGGGTGCACAGTGTGGAAAGATGTCCAGGGATGTGGCAGGCAGATGCTGGAATCTGTCTGAGGCTGCTGTGCCACCTGTGTGTCCGTCTCCTCTTTCCACACCCGTGCACAGGGTTATGCAACATGTCTGCCTTTACCCTGCTAGGTGCACAATGTGAAAAGATGTCCAGGGATGTGGGCGGGCAGATTGAACAATCTCCCTGAGGCCGCTATGCCACCTGGGTGTCCGTCTCATCCTTTCACACCCGCGCACAGGGTTATGCAACATGTCTGCCTTTGCCCTGCTGGGTGTACAGTGTGGAAAGATGTCTAGAGGTGTGGGCAGGCAGATTGTGGAATCTCTCTGAGGCAGCTATGGCACCTGTGTGTCCGTCTCCTCCTCCTACACCTGTGCACAGGGTTATGCAACATGTCTGCCTTTGCCCTGCTGGGTGCACAGTGTGGAATGATGTCCAGGGATGTCGCAGGCAGATTGTGGAATCTCTCTGAGGCCCCTATGCCACCTGTGTGTCAGTTTCCTCCTTCCACACCTGTGCACAGGGTTTTGCAACATGTCTGCATTTGCCCTGCTGGGTCCACAGTGTGGAAAGATGTCCAGGGATGTGATAGGCAGATTGTGGAATCTCTCTGAGGACGCGATGCCACCTGTGTGTCCGTCTCCTCCTTTCACACCCGTGCACAGGGTTATGCAACATGTCTGCCTTTGCCCTGCTGGGTGCACAGCGTGGAAAGATGTCCAGGGATGTGGAAGGCAGATTGTGGAATCTCTCTGAGGCCGCTATGCCACCTAGGTGTCCGTCTCCTGCTTTCACACCCGAGCACAGGGTTATGCAACATGTCTGCCTTTCACCTGCTGGGTGCACAGTGTTGAAAGATTTCCAGGGAAGTGGCAGGCAGATTGTGGAATCTGTCTGAGGCCAATGTGCCACCTGTGTGTCCGTCTCCTCTTTCCACACCCGTGCACAGGGTTATGCAACATGTCTGCCTTTACCCTGCTAGGTGCACAATGTGAAAAGATGTCCAGGGATGTGGGCGGGCAGATTGAACAATCTCCCTGAGGCCGCTATGCCACCTGGGTGTCCGTCTCATCCTTTCACACCCGCGCACAGGGTTATGCAACATGTCAGCCTTTCCCCTGCTGGGTGCACAGTGTGGAAAGATTTCCATGCATGTGGCAGGCAGATTGTGAAATCTCTCTGAGGCCGCTATGCCATCTGTGTGTCCGTCTCCTCCTTCCACACCCGTGCACAGGGTTATGCAACATGTCTGCCTTTGCCCTGCTGGGTGCACAGTGTGGAAAGATGTCCAGGGATGTGGCAGGCAGATGCTGGAATCTGTCTGAGGCTGCTGTGCCACCTGTGTGTCCGTCTCCTCTTTCCACACCCGTGCACAGGGTTATGCAACATGTCTGCCTTTACCCTGCTAGGTGCACAATGTGAAAAGATGTCCAGGGATGTGGGCGGGCAGATTGAACAATCTCCCTGAGGCCGCTATGCCACCTGGGTGTCCGTCTCATCCTTTCACACCCGCGCACAGGGTTATGCAACATGTCTGCCTTTGCCCTGCTGGGTGTACAGTGTGGAAAGATGTCTAGAGGTGTGGGCAGGCAGATTGTGGAATCTCTCTGAGGCAGCTATGGCACCTGTGTGTCCGTCTCCTCCTCCTACACCTGTGCACAGGGTTATGCAACATGTCTGCCTTTGCCCTGCTGGGTGCACAGTGTGGAATGATGTCCAGGGATGTCGCAGGCAGATTGTGGAATCTCTCTGAGGCCCCTATGCCACCTGTGTGTCAGTTTCCTCCTTCCACACCTGTGCACAGGGTTATGCAACATGTCTGCATTTGCCCTGCTGGGTCCACAGTGTGGAAAGATGTCCAGGGATGTGATAGGCAGATTGTGGAATCTCTCTGAGGACGCGATGCCACCTGTGTGTCCGTCTCCTCCTTTCACACCCGTTCACAGGGTTATGCAACATGTCTGCCTTTGCCCTGCTGGGTGCACAGCGTGGAAAGATGTCCAGGGATGTGGAAGGCAGATTGTGGAATCTCTCTGAGGCCGCTATGCCACCTGTGTTGTTGTCTCCAACTTCCACACCCGTGCACAGGGTTATGCAACATGTCTGCTTTTGCCCTGCTGGGTGCACAGTGTGGAAAGATGTCTAGGGATGTGGCAGGCAGATTGTGGAATCTCTCTGAGGCCGCTATGCCACCTTTGTGTCCGTCTCCTCCTTCCACACCTGTGCACAGGGTTATGCAACATGTCTGCCTTTGACCTGCTAGGTGCACAATGTGAAAAGCTGTCCAGGGATGTGGGCGAGCAGATTGTGCAATCTCCCTGAGGCTGCTATGCCACCTGGGTGTCCGTCTCCTCCTTTCACACTCTTGCACAGGGTTATGCAACATGTCTGCCTTTGCCCTGCTGGGTGTACAGTGTGGAAAGATGTCTAGAGGTGTGGGCCGGCAGATTGTGGAATCTCTCTGAGGCAGCTATGCCACCTGTGTGTCTGTCTCCTCCTCCTACACCCGTGCACAGGGTTATGCAACATGTCTGCCTTTGCCCTGCTGGGTGCACAGTGTGGAATGATGTCCAGGGATCTCGCAGGCAGATTGTGGAATCTCTCTGAGGCCGCTATGCCACCTGTGTGTCAGTTTCCTCCTTCCACACCTGTGCACAGGGTTATGCAACATGTCTGCCTTTGCCCTGCTGGGTCCACAGTGTGGAAAGATGTCCAAGGATGTGGTAGGCAGATTGTGGAATCTCTCTGAGGCCGCTATGCCACCTTGTGTCCGTCTCCTCCTTCCACACCCGTGCACAGGGTTATGCAACATGTCTGCCTTTACCCTGCTGGGTGCACAGTGTGGAAAGATGTCCAGGGATGTAGCAGGCAGATTGTGGAATCTCTCTGAGGCCGCTATGCCACCTAGGTGTCCGTCTCCTCCTTTCACACCCGAGCACAGGGTTATGCAACATGTCTGCCTTTGCCCTGCTGGGTGCACAGTGTGGAAAGATTTCCAGGGATGTGGCAGGCAGATTGTGGAATCTCTCTGAGGCCAATGTGCCACCTGTGTGTCCATCTCCTCCTTCCACACCCGTGCACAGGGTTATGCAACATGTCTGCCTTTGCCCTGCTGGGTGCACAGTGTGGAAAGATGTCCAGGGATGTGGCAGGCAGATTGTGGAATCTCTCTGAGGCTGCTGTGCCACCTGTGTTTCCGTCTCCTCTTTCCACACCCGTGCACAGGGTTATGCAACATATCTGCCTTTGCCCTGCTAGGTGCACAATGTGAAAAGATGTCCAGGGATGTGGGCGGGCAGATTGTACAATCTCCCAGAGGCCTCTATGCCACCTGGGTGTCTGTCTCCTCCTTTCACACCCGTGCACAGGGTTATGCAACATGTCCGCCTTTGCCCTGCTGGGTGCACAGTGTGGAAAGATTTCCAGGGATGTGGCAGGCAGATTGTGAAATCTCTCTGAGCCCGCTATGCCACCTGTGTGTCCGTCTCCTCCTTCCACACCGATGCACAGTGTTATGCAACATGTCTGCCTTTGCCCTGCTGGGTGCACAGTGTGGAAAGATGTCCAGGGATGTGGCAGGCAGATTGTGGAATCTCTCTGAGGCCGCTATGCAACCTGTGTGTCCATCTCTTCCTTCCACACCCTTACACAGGGTTATGCCACATGTCTGCCTTTGCCCTGCTGGGTGTACAGTGTGGAAAGATGTCTAGAGGTGTGGGCAGGCAGATTGTGGAATCTCTCTGAGGCAGCTATGCCACCTGTGTGTCCGTCTCCTCCTCCTAAACCCGTGCACAGGGTTATGCAACATGTCTGCCTTTGCCCTGCTGGGTGCACAGTGTGGAATGATGTCCAGGGATGTCGCAGGCAGTTTGTGGAATCTCTCTGAGGCCGCTATGCCACCTGTGTGTCAGTTTCCTCCTTCCACACCTGCGCACAGGGTTATGCAACATGTCTGCATTTGCCCTTCTGGGTCCACAGTGTGGAAAGATGTCCAGGGATGTGGTAGGCAGATTGTGGAATCTCTCTGAGGCCGCTATGCCACCTGTGTGTCCGTCTCCTCCTTCCACACCCGTGCACAGGTTATGCAACATTTCTGCCTTTACCCTGCTGGGTGCACAGTGTGGAAAGATGTCCGGGGATGTAGCAGGCAGATTGTGGAATCTCTCTGAGGCCGCTATGCCACTTAGGTGTCCGTCTCCTCCTTTCACACCCGAGCACAGGGTTATGCAACATGTCTGCCTTTGCCCTGCTGGGTGCACAGTGTGGAAAGATTTCCAGGGATGTGGCAGGCAGATTGTGGAATCTCTCTGAGGCCAATGTGCCACCTGTGTGTCCGTCTCCTCCTTCCACACCCGTGCAGAGGGTTATGCAACATGTCTGCCTTTGCCCTGCTGGGTGCACAGTGTGGAAAGATGTCAAGGGATGTGGCAGGCAGATTGTGGAATCTCTCTGAGGCTGCTGTGCCACCTGTGTGTCCGTCTCCTCTTTCCACACCCGTGCACAGGGTTATGCAACATATCTGCCTTTGCCCTGCTAGGTGCACAATGTGAAAAGATGTGCAGGGATGTGGGCGGGCAGATTGTACAATCTCCCTGAGGCCACTATGCCACCTGGGTGTCCGTCTCCTCCTTTCACACCCGTGCACAGGGTTATGCAACATGTCAGCCTTTGCCCTGCTGGGTGCACAGTGTGGAAAGATTTCCAGGGATGTGGCAGGCAGATTGTGAAATCTCTCTGAGGCCGCTATGCCACCTGTGTGTCCGTCTCCTCCTTCCACACCTATGCACAGGGTTATGCAACATGTCTGCCTTTGCCCTACTCAGTGCACAGTATGGAAAGATGTCCAGGGATGTGTCAGGCAGATTGTGGAATCTCTCTGAGGCCTCTATGCCACCTGTGTGTCCGTCTCCTCCTTCCACACTCGTGCACAGGGTTATGCAACATGTCTGCCTTTGCCCTGCCGGGTGCACAGTGTGGAAAGATGTCCAGGGATGTGGCAGACAGATTGTGGAATCTCTCTGAGGCCGCTTAGCCACCTGTGTTGTTGTCTCCTCCTTCCACACCCGTCCACAGGGTTATGCAACATGTCTGCATTTGCCCTGCTGGGTGCACAGTGTGGAAAGATGTCCAGGGATGTGGCAGGCAGATTGTGAAATCTCTCTGAGGCCGCTATGCCACCTTTGTGTCCGTCTCCTCCTTCCACACCTGTGCACAGGGTTATGCAACATGTCTGCGTTTGCCCTGCTGGGTGCACAGTGTTGAAAGATGTCCAGGGATGTGGCAGGCAGATTGTGGAATCTCTCTGAGGCCGCTATGCCACCTGTGTGTCCGTCTCCTCCTTCCACACCCAATGCACAGGGTTATGCAACATGTCTGCCTTTGCCCTGCTGGGTGCACCGTGTGGAAAGATGTCCAGGGATGTGGCAGGCAGATTGTGGAATCTCTCTGAGGCCGCTATGCCACCTGTGTTGTTGTCTCCTCCTTCCACACCCGTGCACAGGGTTATGCAACATGTCTGCCTTTGCCCTGCTGGGTGCACAGTGTGGAAAGATGTCCAGGGATGTGGCAGGCAGATTGTGGAATCTCTCTGAGGCCGCTATGCCACCTGTGTTGTTGTCTCCTCCTTCCACACCCGTGCACATGGTTATGCAACATGTCTGCCTTTACCCTGATGGGTGCACAGTGTGGAAAGATGTCCAGGGATGTAGCAGGCAGATTGTGGAATCTCTCTGAGGCCGCTATGCCACTTAGGTGTCCGTCTCCTGCTTTCACACCCGAGCACAGGGTTATGCAACATGTCTGCCTTTGCCCTGCTGGGTGCACAGTGTGGAAAGATTTCCAGGGATGTGGCAGGCAGATTGTGGAATCTCTCTGAGGCCAATGTGCCACCTGTGTGTCCGTCTCCTCCTTCCACACCCGTGCACAGAGTTATGCAACATGTCTGCCTTTGCCCTGCTGGGTGCACAGTGTGGAAAGATGTCCAGGGATGTGGCAGGCAGATTGTGGAATCTGTCTGAGGCTGCTGTGCCACCTGTGTGTCCGTCTCCTCTTTCTACACGCGTGGACAGGGTTATGCAACATATCTGCCTTTGCCCTGCTAGGTGCACAATGTGAAAAGATGTCCAGGGATGTGGGCGGGCAGATTGAACAATCTCCCTGAGGCCGCTATGCCACCTGGGTGTCCGTCTCATCCTTTCACACCCGTGCACAGGGTTATGCAACATGTCAGCCTTTGCCCTGCTGGGTGCACAGTGTGGAAAGATTTCCATGGATGTGGCAGGCAGATTGTGAAATCTCTCTGAGGCCGCTATGCCACCTGTGTGTCCGTCTCCTCCTTCCACACCTATGCACAGGGTTATGCAACCTGTCTGCCTTTGCCCTGCTGGGTGCACAGTGTAGAAAGATGTCCAGGGATGTGGCAGGCAGATTGTGGAATCTCTCTGAGGCCGCTATGCAACCTGTGTGTCCATCTCTTCCTTCCACACCCTTACACACGGTTATGCAACCTGTCTGCCTTTGCCCTGCTGGGTGCACAGTGTGGAAAGATGTCCAGGGATGTGGCAGGCAGATTGTGAAATCTCTCTGAGGCCGCTATGCCACCTGTGTGTCCGTCTCCTCCTTCCACACCTATGCACAGGGTTATGCAACCTGTCTGCCTTTGACCTGCTGGGTGTACAGTGTGGAAAGATGTCTAGAGGTGTGGGCAGGCAGATTGTGGAATCTCTCTGAGGCAGCTATGCCACCTGTGTGTCCGTCTCCTCCTCCTACACCCGTGCACAGGGTTATGCAACATGTCTGCCTCTGCCCTGCTGGGTGCACAGTGTGGAATGATGTCCACGGGTGTCGCAGGCAGATTGTGGAATCTCTCTGAGGCCGCTATGCCACCTGTGTGTCAGTTTCCTCCTTCCACACCTGTGCACAGGGTTATGCAACATGTCTGCATTTGCCCTGCTGGGTCCACAGTGTGGAAAGATGTCCAGGGATGTGATAGGCAGATTGTGGAATCTCTCTGAGGCTGCGATGCCACCTGTGTGTCCGTCTCCTCCTTCCACACCCGTGCACAGGGTTATGCAACATGTCTGCCTTTGCCCTGCTGGGTGCACAGTGTGGAAAGATGTCCAGGGATGTGGCAGGCAGATTGTGGAATCTCTGAGGCTGCTGTGCCACCTGTGTGTCCGTCTCCTCTTTCCACACCCGTGCACAGGGTTATGCAACATATCTGCCTTTGCCCTGCTAGGTGCACAATGTGAAAAGATGTCCAGGGATGGGGCGGGCAGATTTTACAATCTCCCTGAGGCCGCTATGCCAACTAGGTGTCTTGTCTTCTCCTTCCAAACCCGTGCACAGGGTTATGCAACATGTGTGCCTTTGCCCTGCTGCTAGGTGCACAGTGTGGAAAGATGTCTAGAGATGTGACAGGCAGATTGTGGAATCTCTCTGAGGCCACTATGCCACCTGTGGGTCCATCTCCTCCTTGCACACCCGTGCACAGGGTTATGCAACATGTCTGCCTTTGCCCTGCTGGGTGCACAGTGTGGAAAGATGTCTAGGGGTGTGGGCGGGCAGATTGTGGAATCTCTCTGAGGCCACTATGCCACCTGTGTGTCCAACTCCTCCTTCCACATTTGTGCACAAGGTTATGCAACATATCTGCCTTTGACCTGCTGGGTGCACAATGGGGTAAGATGTCCAGGGGTGTGGGTGGGCAGATTGTGAAATCTCTCTGAGGCCGCTATGCTACCTGCATGTCCATCTCCCCCTTCCACACCCGTGCACAGGGTTATGCAACATGTCTGCCTTTGCCCTGCTGGGTGCACAATGTGAAAAGATGTCTAGGGATGTGGGTGGGCAGATTGTGCAATCTCCCTGAGGCTGCTATGCCAATTGGGTGTCCGTCTCCTCCTTCCACACCCGTGCACAGGGTTATGCAACATGTCTGCCTTTGCCCTGCTGGGTGCACAGTGTGGACAAATGTCCAGGGATGTGGCAGGCAGATTGTGGAATCTCTCTGAGGCCGCTATGCCACCTATGTGTCCGTCTCCTCCTTCCACACCTGTGCACATGGTTATGCACCATGTCTGCCTTTGCCCTGCTAGGTGCACAGTGTGGAAAGATGTCTGGGGTGTGGGCGGGCAGATTGTGGAATCTCTCTGAGGCCGCTATGCCACCTGGGTGTCCGTCTCCTCTTTCCACACCGATTCACAGTGTTATACAACATGTCTGCCTTTGCCCTGCTTGGTGCACAGTGTGGAAAGATGTCTAGGGTTGTGGGCGGGCAGATTGTGTAATCTCTCTGAGGCCGCTATGCCTCCTGTGTGTCCGTCTACTCCTTCTACACCCGTGCACAGGGTTATGCAACATGTCTGCCTTTGCCCTGCTGAGTGCACAGTGTGGAAAGATGTCCAGGGATGTGGCAGGCAGATTGTGGAATCTCTCTGAGGCCGCTAAAACCACCTGTGTGTCCGTCTCCTCCTTCCACACCTGTGCACAGGGTTATGCAACATGTCTGCCTTTGCCCTGCTAGGTGCACATTGTGTAAAGATGTCCAGGGATGTGGCAGGCAGATTGTGGAATCTCTCTGAGGCCGCCGTGCCACCTGTGTGTCCGCCTCCTCTTTCCACACCCGTACACAGGGTTATGCAACATGTCTGCCTTTGCCCTGCTAGGTGCACAATGTGAAAAGCTGTCCAGGGATGTGGGCGGGCAGATTGTGCAATCTCCCTGAGGCTGCTATGCCACCTGGGTGTCCGTCTCCTCTTTCCACCCCCCTTGCACAGGGTTATGCAACATGTCTGCCTTTGCCCTGCTGGGTGCACAGTGTGGAAAGATGTCTAGGGATGAGGCAGGCAGATTGTGGAATCTCTCTGAGACCGCTATGCAACCTGTGTGTCCATCTCTACCTTCCACACCCTTACACAGGGTTATGCCACATGTCTGCCTTTGCCCTGCTGGGTGTACAGTGTGGAAAGATGTCTAGAGGCGTGGGCAGGCCGATTGTGGAATCTCTCTGAGGCAGCTATGCCACCTGTGTGTCCGTCTCCTCCTTCTACACCCGTGCACAGGGTTATGCAACATGTCTGACTTTGCCCTGCTGGGTGCACAGTGTGGAAAGATGTCCAGGGATGTGGCAGGCAGATTGTGGAATCTCTCTGAGGCCGCTATGCCACCTGTGTGTCCGTCTCCTCCTTCCACACCCGTGCACAGGGTTACGCAACATGTCTGCCTTTACCCTGCTGGGTGCACAGTGTGGAAAGATGTCCAGGGATGTAGCAGGCAGATTGTGGAATCTCTCTGAGGCCGCTATGCCACCTAGGTGTCCGTCTCCTCCTTCCACACCCGTGCACAGGGTTATGCAACATGTCTGCCTTTGCCCTGCTGGGTGCACAGTGTGGAAAGATGTCCAGGGATGTGGCACGCAGATTGTAGAATCACACTGAGGTCGCTATGCCACCTGTGTTTTTGTCTCCTCCTTCCACACCCGTGCACACGGTTATGCAACATGTCTGCCTTTGCCCTGCTGGGGGGTGCACAGTGTGGAAATATGTCCAGGGATGTGGCAGGCAGATTCTGGAATCTCTCTGAGGCTGCTGTGCCACCTGTGTGTCTGTCTCCTCCTTCCACACCCATGCACAGGGTTATACAACATGTCTGCCTTTGCCCTGCTGGGTGCACAGTGTGGAAATATGTCCAGGGATGTGGCAGGCAGATTCTGGAATCTCTCTGAGGCTGCTGTGCCACCTGTGTGTCTGTCTCCTCCTTCCACACCCATGCACAGGGTTATACAACATGTCTGCCCTTGCCCTGCTGGGTGCACAGTGTGGAAAGATGTCCAGGGATGTGGCAGGCAGATTGTGAAATATCTCTGAGGCCGCTATGCCACCTGTGTGTCCGTCTCCTCCTTCCACACCCATGCACAAGGTTATGCAACATATCTGCCTTTGCCCTGCTGGGTGCACAGTGTGGATAGATGTCCAGGGATTTGGCAGGCAGATTGTGGAATCTCTCTGAGGCCGCTATGCCACCTGTGTTGTTGTCTCCTCCTTCCACACCCGTGCACAGGGTTATGAAACATGTCTGCCTTTGCCCTACTGAGTGCACAGTGTGGAAAGATGTCCAGGGATGTGGCAGGCAGATTGTGAAATCTCTCTGAGGCCGCTCTGCCACCTGTGTGTCTGTCTCCTCCTTCACGCCCGTGCACAGGGTTATGCAACATGTCTGCCTTTGCCCTGCTGGGTGCACAGTGTGGAAAGATGTCCAGGGATGTGGCAGGCAGATTGTGGAATCTCTCTGAGGCCGCTATGCCACCTGTGTGTCCGTCTCCTCCTTCCAGACCCGTGCACAGGGTTATGTAACATGTCTGCCCTTGCCCTGCTGGGTGCACAGTGTGGAAAGATGTCCAGGGATGTGGCAGGCAGATTGTGGAATCTCTCTGAGGCCGCTATTCCACCTGTGTTGTTGTCTCCTCCTTCCACACCCGTACACAGGGTTATGCAACATGTCTGTCTTTGCCCTGCTGGGTGCACAGTGTGGAGAGATGTCCAGGGATGTGGCAGGCAGATTGTGGAATCTCTCTGAGGCCGCTGTGCCACCTGTGTGTCCGTCTCCTCTTTCCACACCCATGCACAGAGTTATGCAACATGTCTGCCTTTGCCCTGCTGGGTGCACAATGTGAAAATATGTCCAGGGATGTGGGCGGGCAGATTGTACAATCTCCCTGAGGCCGCTATGCCACCTGGGTGTCTGTCTTCTCCTTCCAAACCCGTGCACAGGGTTATGCAACATGTCTGCCTTTGCCCTGCTGGGTGCGCAGTGTGGAAAGATGTCCAGGGATGTGGCAGGCAGATTGTGTAATCTCTCTGAGGCCGCTATGCCACCTGTGTGTCCGTCTCCTCCTTCCACACCCGTGCACAGGGTTATGCAACATGTCTGCCTTTACCCTTCTGGGTGCACAGTGTGGAAAGATGTTCAGGGATGTAGCAGGCTGATTGTGGAATCTCTCTGAGGCCGCTATTCCACCTGTGTTGTTGTCTCCTCCTTCCACACCCGTGCACAGGGTTATGCAACATGTCTGTCTTTGCCCTGCTGGGTGCACAGTGTGGAAAGATGTCCAGGGATGTGGCAGGCAGACTGTGGAATCTCTCTGAGGCCGCTATGCCACCTGTGTGTCCGTCTCCTCCTTCACGCCCGTGCACAGGGTTATGCAACATGTCTGCCTTTGCCCTGCTGGGTGCACAGTGTGGAAAGATGTCCAGGGATGTGGCAGGCAGATTGTGGAATCTCTCTGAGGCCGCTATGCCACCTGTGTGTCCGTCTCCTCCTTCACGCCCGTGCACAGGGTTATGCAACATGTCTGCCTTTGCCCTGCTGGGTGCACAGTGTGGAAAGATGTCCAGGGATGTGGCAGGCAGATTGTGGAATCTCTCTGAGGCTGCTATGCCACCTGTGTTGTTGTCTCCTCCTTCCACACCCGTGCACAGGGTTATGCAACATGTCTGCCTTTGCCCTGCTGGGTGCACAGTGTGGAAATATGCCCAGGGATGTGGCAGGCAGATTGTGGAATCTCCCTGAGGCTGCTGTGATACCTGTGTGTCTGTCTCCTCTTTCCACACCCATGCACAGGGTTATGCAACATAACTGCCTTTGCCCTGCTAGGTGCACAATGTGAAAAGATGTCCAGGGATGTGGGCGGGCAGATTGTACAATCTCCCTGAGGCCGCTATGCCACCTGGGTGTCCGTCTCCTCCTTCCACACCCGTGCACAGGGTTATGCAACATGTCAGCCTTTGCCCTGCTGGGTGAACAGTGTGGAAAGATTTCCAGGGATGTGGCAGGCAGATTGTGAAATCTCTCTGAGGCCGCTATGCCACCTGTGTGTCCGTCTCCTCCTTCACGCCCGTGCACAGGGTTATGCAACATGTCTGCCTTTGCCCTGCTGGGT
Source organism: Ambystoma mexicanum (assembly GCF_040938575.1). Taxonomy (NCBI): domain Eukaryota; kingdom Metazoa; phylum Chordata; class Amphibia; order Caudata; family Ambystomatidae; genus Ambystoma; species Ambystoma mexicanum. The sequence continues at coordinate 55,612,350 of NC_090929.1, read as the reverse complement.
GCACAGTGTGGAAAGATGTCCAGGGATGTGGCAGGCAGATTGTGGAATCTCTAAGAGGCCGCTATGCCACCTGTGTGTCCGTTTCCTTCTTCCACACCCATGCACAGGGTTATGCAACATGTCTGCCTTTGCCCTGCTGGGTGCACAGTGTGGAAAGATGTCCAGGGATGTTGCAGGCAGATTGTGGAATCTCTCTGAGGCCGCTATTCCACCTGTGTTGTTGTCTCCTCCTTCCACACCCGTGCACAGGGTTATGCAACATGTCTGTCTTTGCCCTGCTGGGTGCACAGTGTGGAAAGATGTCCAGGGATGTGGCAGGCAGATTGTGGAATCTCTCTGAGGCCACTGTGCCACCTGTGTGTCTGTCTCCTCCTTCCACACCTGTGCACAGGGTTATGCAACATGTCTGCCTTTGCCCTGCTGGGTGCACAGTATGGAAAGATGTCCAGGGATGTGGCAGGCAGATTGTGGAATCTCTCTGAGACCGCTATGCCACATGTGTGTCCGTCTCCTCCTTCCACACCCTTACACGGGGTTATGCAACATGTCTGCCTTTGCCCTGCTAGGTGCACAGTGTGGAAAGATGTCTAGGGGTGTTGACTTGGTGGATTGTAAAATCTCTCTGAGGCCGCTATACAACCTGTGTGTTTGTCTCTTCCTTCCACACCCTTACACAGGGTTGGAAACCCGTTTCTTTTTTGTGACTGTTAGTAGTCTGCCTTTGCCCTGCTGGGTACACAGTATGGAAAGATGTCCAGGGATGTGGCAGGCAGATTGTGTAATCTCTTTGAGGCCGCTATGCCACCCGTGTGTCGGTCTACTCCTTCCACACGCATGCACAGGGTTATACAACATGTCTGCCTTTGCCCTGCTGGGTGCACAGTGTGGAAAGATGTCCAGGGATTTGGCAGGCAGATTGTGGAATCTCTCTGAGCCCGCTATGCCACCTGTGTGTCCGTCTCCTCCTTCTACACCCGTGCACAGGGTTATGCAACATGTCTGCCTTTGCCCTGCTGGGTGCACAGTGTGGAAAGATGTCCAGGGATGTGGCAGGCAGATTGTGGAATCGCTCTGAGGCCGCTATGCCACCTGTGTTGTTGTCTCCTCCTTCCAGACCCGTGCACAGAGTTATGCAACATGTCTGCCTTTGCCTTACTGGGTGCACAGTGTGGAAAGATGTCCAGGGATGTGGCAGGCAGATTGTGAAATCTCTCTGAGGCCGCTATGCCACCTGTGTGTCCGTCTCCTCCTTCACGCCCGTGCACAGGGTTATGCAACATGTCAGCCTTTGCCCTGCTGGGTGCACAGTGTGGAAAGATGTCCAGGGATGTGGCAGGCAGATTGTGGAATCTCTCTGAGGCCGCTATGCCACCTGTGTGTCTGTCTCCTCCTTCCACACCTGTGCACAGGGTTATGCAACATGCCTGCCTTTGCCCTGCTGGGTGCACAGTGTGGAAAGATGTCCAGGGATGTGGCAGGCAGATTGTGGAATCTCTCTGAGGCCGCTATGCCACCTGTGTTGTTGTCTCCTCCTTCCACACCCGTGCACAGGGTTATGTAACATGTCTGCCTTTGCCTTACTGGGTGCACAGTGTAGAAAGATGTCCAGGGATGTGGCAGGCAGATTGTGAAATCTCTCTGAGGCCGCTATGCCACCTGTGTGTCCGTCTCCTCCTTCACGCCCGTGCACAGGGTTATGCAACATGTCTGCCTTTGCCCTGCTGGGTGCACAGTGTCGAAAGATGTCCAGGGATGTGGCAGGCAGATTGTGGAATCTCTCTGAGGCCGCTATGCCACCTGTGTGTCCGTCTCCTCCTTCCACACCCGTGCACAGGGTTATGCAACATGTCTGCCTTTGCCCTGCTGGGTGCACAGTGTGGAAAGATGTCCAGGGATGTGGCAGGCAGATTGTGGAATCTCTCTGAGGCCTCTATTCCACCTGTGTTGTTGTCTCCTCCTTCCACACCCGTGCACAGGGTTATGCAACATGTCTGTCTTTGCCCTGCTGAGTGCACAGTGTGGAAAGATGTCCAGGGATGTGGCAGGCAGATTGTGGAATCTCTCTGAGGCCACTGTGCCACCTGTGTGTCTGTCTCCTCCTTCCACACCTGTGCACAGGGTTATGCAACATGTCTGCCTTTGCCCGGCTGGGTGCACAGTATGGAAAGATGACCAGGGATGTGGCAGGCAGATTGTGGAATCTCTCTGAGACCGCTATGCCACATGTGTGTCCGTCTCCTCCTTCCACACCCGTACACGGGGTTATGCAACATGTCTGCATTTGCCCTGCTGGGTGCACAGTGTGGAAAGATGTCTAGGGATGTGGCAGGCAGACTATGGAATCTCTCTGAGGGTGCTATGCCACCCGTGTGTCCGTCTACTCCTTCCACACGCATGCACAGGGTTATGCAACATGTCTGCCTTTGCCCTGCTAGGTGCACAGTGTGGAAAGATGTCTAGGGGTGTGGATTTGGTGGATTGTAAAATCTCTCTGAGGCCGCTATGCAACCTGTGTGTTTGTCTCTTCCTTCCACACCCTTACACAGGGTTGGAAACCCGTTTCTTTTTTGTGACTGTTAGCAGTCTGCCTTTGCCCTGCTGGGTACACAGTATGGAAAGATGTCCAGGGATGTGGCAGGCAGATTGTGTAATCTCTCTGAGGCCGCTATGCCACGCGTGTGTCCGTCTACTCCTTCCACACGCATGCACAGGGTTATACAACATGTCTGCCATTGCCCTGCTGGGTGCACAGTGTTGAAAATGTCTAGGGGTGTGGGTGGGCAGATTGTGTAATCTCTGAGACTGCTATGCCACCTGTGTGCCCGTCTACTCCTTCCACACCCATGCACAGGGTTATGTTGTGCAACATGTCTGCCTTTGCCCTGCTGGGTCCACAGTGTGGAAAGAGGTCCAGGGATGTGATAGGCAGATTGTGGAATCTATCTGAGGCCGCTGTGCCACCTGTGTGTCCGTCTCCTCCGTCCACACCCGTGCACAGGTTTATGCAACATGTCTGCCTTTGCCCTGCTGGGTGCACAGTGTGGAAAGATGTCCAGGGATGTGGCAGGCAGATTGTGGAATCTCTCTGAGGCCGCTGTGCCACCTGTGTGTCCGTCTCCTCTTTCCACACCCGTGCACAGGGTTATGCAACATGTCTGCCTTTGCCCTGCTGGGTGCACAGTGTTGAAAATGTCTAGGGGTGTGGGTGGGCAGATTGTGTAATCTCTGAGACTGCTATGCCACCTGTGTGTCCGTCTACTCCTTCCACACCCATGCACAGGGTTATGTTATGCAACATGTCTGCCTTTGCCCTGCTGGGTCCACAGTGTGGAAAGAGGTCCAGGGATGTGATAGGCAGATTGTGGAATCTATCTGAGGCCGCTGTGCCATCTGTGTGTCCGTCTCCTCCGTCCACACCCGTGCACAGGTTTATGCAACATGTCTGCCTTTGCCCTGCTGGGTGCACAGTGTGGAAAGATGTCCAGGGATGTGGCAGGCAGATTGTGGAATCTCTCTGAGGCTGCTGTGCCACCTGTGTGTCCGTCTCCTCTTTCCACACCCGTGCACAGGATTATGCAACATGTGTGCCTTTGCCCTGCTGCTAGGTGCACAGTGTGGAAAGATGTTTAGAGATGTGGCAGGCAGATTGTGGAATCTCTCTGAGGCCACTGTGCCACCTGTGTGTCCGTCTCCTCTTTCCACACCCGTGCACAGGGTTATGCAACATGTCTGCCTTTACTCTGCTAGGCGCACAATGTGAAAAGATGTCCAGGGATGTGGGCGGGCAGATTGTACAATCTCCCTGAGGCTGCTATGCCACCTGGGTGTCCGTCTCCTCCTTTCACAACTGTGCACAGGGTTATGCAACATGTCAGCCTTTGCCCTGCTGGGTGTACAGTGTGGAAAGATTTCCAGGGATGTGGCAGGCAGATTGTACAATCTCCCTGAGGCTGCTATGCCACCTGGGTGTCCGTCTCCTTCTTTCACAACTGTGCACAGGGTTATGCAACATGTCTGCCTTTGCCCTGCTAGGTGCACAGTGTGGAAGGATGTCTAGGGATGTGGCTGGGGAGATTTTGGAATATCTCTGAGGCCACTATGCCACCTGTGTGTCCCTCTCCTCCATCCACACCCTTGCACAGGGTTATGCAACTTGTCTGCCTTTGCCCTGCTGGGTGCACAATGTGAAAAGATGTCTAGGGATGTGGGTGGGCAGATTGTGCAATCTCCCTGAGGCAGCTGTGCCATCTGTGTGTCCGTCTCCTCCGTCCACACCCGTGCACAGGTTTATGCAACATGTCTGCCTTTGCCCTGCTGGGTGCACAGTGTGGAAAGATGTCCAGGGATGTGGCAGGCAGATTGTGGAATCTCTCTGAGGCTGCTGTGCGACCTGTGTGTCCGTCTCCTCTTTCCACACCCGTGCACAGGATTATGCAACATGTGTGCCTTTGCCCTGCTGCTAGGTGCACAGTGTGGAAAGATGTTTAGAGATGTGGCAGGCAGATTGTGGAATCTCTCTGAGGCCACTATGCCACCTGTGTTGTTGTCTCCTCCTTCCACACCCGTGCACAGGGTTATGCAACATATCTGCCTTTGCCCTGCTAGGCGCACAATGTGAAAAGATGTCCAGGGATGTGGGCGGGCAGATTGTACAATCTCCCTGAGGCTGCTATGCCATCTGGGTGTCCGTCTCCTCCTTTCACAACTGTGCACAGGGTTATGCAACATGTCAGCCTTTGCCCTGCTGGGTGTACAGTGTGGAAAGATTTCCAGGGATGTGGCAGGCAGATTGTGAAATCTCTCTGAGGCCGCTATGCCACCTGTGTGTCCGTCTCCTCCTTCCACACCTATGCACAGAGTTATGCAACATGTCTGCCTTTGCCCTGCTGGGTGCACAGTGTGGAAAGATGTCCAGGGATGTGGCAGGCAGATTGTGGAATCTCTCTGAGGCCTCTATGCCGTCTCCTCCTTCCACACCCGTGCACAGGGTTATGCAACATGTCTGCCTTTGCCCTTTTGGGTGCATAGTGTGGAAAGATGTCCAGGGATGTGGCAGACAGATTGTGGAATCTCTCTGAGGCCGCTATGCCACCTGTGTGTCCGTCTCCTCTTTCCACACCCGTGCACAGGATTATGCAACATGTGTGCCTTTGCCCTGCTGCTAGGTGCACAGTGTGGAAAGATGTTTAGAGATGTGGCAGGCAGATTGTGGAATCTCTCTGAGGCCACTGTGCCACCTGTGTGTCCGTCTCCTCTTTCCACACCCGTGCATAGAGTTATGCAACATGTCTGCGTTTGCCCTGCTGGGTGTACAGTGTGGAAAGATTACTAGGCAGGCAGATTGTGGAATCTCTGTGAGGCCACTATGCCACCTGTGGGTCCATCTCCTCCTTGCACACCCGTGCACAGGGTTATACAACATGTCTGCCTTTGCCCTGCTAGGTGCACAATGTGGAAAGATGTCTAGGGGTGTGGGCGGGCAGATTGTGGAATCTCTCTGAGGCCACTATGCCACCTGTGTGTCCAACTCCTCCTTCCACATTTGTGCACAAGGTTAGGCAACATATCTGCCTTTGACCTGCTGGGTGCACAATGGGGTAAGATGTCCAGGGGTGTGGGTGGGCAGATTGTGAAATCTCTCTGAGGCCGCTATGCTACCTGCATGTCCATCTCCTCCTTCCACACCCGTGCACAGGGTTATGCAACATGTCTGCCTTAGCCCTGCTGGGTGCATAGTGTGGAAAGATGTTTAGAGTTGTGGCAGGCAGATTGTGGAATCTCTCTGAGGCCACTGTGCCACCTGTGTGTCCGTCTCCTCTTTCCACACCCGTGCACAGGGTTATGCAACATGTCTGCCTTTGCCCTGCTGGGTGCATAGTGTGGAAAGATGTCCAGGGATGTGGCAGACAGATTGTGGAATCTCTCTGAGGCCGCTATGCCACCTGTGTTGTTGTCCTCCTTCCACACCCGTCCACAGGGTTATGCAACATGTCTGCATTTGCCCTGCTGGGTGCACAGTGTGGAAAGATGTCCAGGGATGTGGCAGGCAGATTGTGAAATCTCTCTGAGGCCGCTATGCCACCTTTGTGTCCGTCTCCTCCTTCCACACCCGTGCACAGGGTTATGCAACATGTCTGCGTTTGCCCTGCTGGGTGCACAGTGTGGAAAGATGTCCAGGGATGTGGCAGGCAGATTGTGGAATCTCTCTGAGGCCGCTATGCCAACTGTGTGTCCGTCTCCTCCTTCCACACCCGTGCACAGGATTATGCAACATGTCTGCCTTTGCCCTGCTGGGTGCACAGTGTGGAAAGATGTCCAGGGATGTGGCAGGCAGATTGTGGAATCTCTCTGAGGCCGCTATGCCACCTGTGTTATAGTCTCCTCCTTCCACACCCGTGCACAGGGTTATGCAACATGTCTGCCTTTGCCCTGCTGGGTGCACAGTGTGGAAAGATGTCCAGGGATGTGGCAGGCAGATTGTGGAATCTCTCTGAGGCCGCTGTGCCACCTGTGTGTCCGTCTCCTCCTTCCACACCTGTGCAAAGTGTTATGCAACATGTCTGCCTTTGCCCTGCTGGGTGCATAGTGTGGAAAGATGTCCAGGGATGTGGCAGGCAGATTGTGGAATCTCTCTGAGGCCGCTGTGCCACCTGTGTGTCCGTCTCCTCTTTCCACACCCGTGCACAGGGTTATGCAACATGTCTGCCTTTGCCCTGCTGGGTGCACAATGTGAAAATATGTCCAGGGATGTGGGCGGGCAGATTGTACAATATTCCTGAGGCCGCTATGCCACCTGGGTGTCCGTCTTCTCCTTCCAAACCTGTGCACAGGGTTATGCAACATGTGTGCCTTTGCCCTGCTGCTAGGTGCACAGTGTGGAAAGATGTTTAGATATGTGGCAGGCAGATTGTGGAATCTCTCTGAGGCCACTGTGCCACCTGTGTGTCCGTCTCCTCTTTCCACACCCGTGCATAGAGTTATGCAACATGTGTGCCTTTGCCCTGCTGCTAGGTGCACAGTGTGGAAAGATCTCTAGAGATGTGGCAGGCAGATTGTGGAATCTTTCTGAGGCCACTATGCACCACCTGTGTGTCTGTCTCCTTCTTCTACACCCTTACACAGGGTTATGCAACATGTCTGCATTTGCCCTGCTGGGTGCACAGTGTGGAATGATGACTAGGCAGGCAGATTGTGGAATATCTCTGAGGCCACTATGCCACCTGTGTGTCCCTCTCCTCCATCCACACTCTTGCACAGGGTTATGCAACTTGTCTGCCTTTGCTCTGCTGGGTGCACAATGTGAAAAGATGTCTAGGGATGTGGGTGGGCAGATTGTGCAATCTCCCTGAGGCTGCTATGCCACTTGGGTGTCCGTCTCCTCCTTCCACACCTGTGCACAGGGTTATGCAACATGTCTGCCTTTACCCTGCTGAGTGCACAGTGTGGAAAGATGTCCAGGGATGTGGCAGGCAGATTGTGGAATCTCTCTGAGGCCGCTATGCCACCTGTGTGTCCGTCTCCTCCTTCCACACCTGTGCACAGGGTTATGCACCATTTCTGCCTTTGCCCTGCTAGGTTCACAGTGTGGAAAGATGCCTAGGGTTGTGGGCGGGCAGATTGTGTAATCTCTCTGAGGCCGCTATGCCTCCTGTGTGTCCGTCTACTCCTTCCACACCCGTGCACAGGGTTATGCAACATATCTGCCTTTGCCCTGCTGGGTGCACAGTGTGGAACGATGTCCAGGGATGTGGAAGGCAGATTGTGGAATCTCTCTGAGGCCGCTATGCCACCTGTGTTGTTGTCTCCTCCTTCCACACCCGTGCACAGGGTTATGCAACATGTATGCCTTTGCCCTGCTGAGTGCACAGTGTGGAAAAATGTCCAGGGATGTGGCAGGCAGATTGTGGAATCTCTCTGAGGCCGCTATGCCACCTGTGTGTCCGTCTCCTCCTTCCACACCTGTGCACAGGGTTATGCAACATGTCTGCCTTTGCCCTGCTAGGTGCACATTGTGTAAAGATGTCCAGGGATGTGGCAGGCAGATTGTGGAATCTCTCTGAGGCCGCTGTGCCACTTGTGTGTCAGTCTCCTCTTTCCACACCCGTGCACAGGGTTATGCAACATGTCTGCCTTTGCCCTGCTAGCTGCACAATGTGAAAAGCTGTCCAGGGATGTGGACGGGCAGATTGTGCAATCTCCCTGAGGCTGCTATGCCACCTGGGTGTCCGTCTCCTCCTTCCACACCCTTGCACAGTGTTATGCAACATGTCTGCTTTGCCCTGCTGGGTGTACAGTGTGGAATGATGTCTAGGGATGAGGCAGGCAGATTGTGGAATCTCTCTGAGGCCGCTATGGAACCTGTGTGTCCGTCTCTTCCTTCCACACCCTTACACAGGGTTATGCCACATGTTTGCCTTTGCCCTGCTGGGTGTACAGTGTGGAAAGATGTCTAGAGGTGTGGGCAGGCAGATTGTGGAATCTCTCTGAGGCAGCTATGCCACCTGTGTGTCCGTCTCCTCCTTCTATTCCCGTGCACAGGGTTATGCAACATGTCTGCCTTTGCCCTGCTGGGTGCACATTGTGGAAAGATGTCCAGGGATGTCGCAGGCAGATTGTGGAATCTCTCTGAGGCCGCTATGCCACCTGTGTGTCAGTTTCCTCCTTCCACACCAGTGCACAGGGTTATGCAACATGTCTGCCTTTGCCCTGCTGGGTGCACAGTGTGGAAAGATGTCCAGGGATGTGGCAGGCAGATTGTGGAATCTCTCTGAGGCCGCTATGCCACCTGTGTGTCCGTCTCCTCCTTCCACACCCGTGCACAGGGTTACGCAACATGTCTGCCTTTACCCTGCTGGGTGCACAGTGTGGAAAGATGTCCAGGGATGTAGCAGGCAGATTGTGGAATCTCTCTGAGGCCGCTATGCCACCTAGGTGTCCGTCTCCTCCTTCCACACCTGTGCACAGGGTTATGCAACATGTCTGCCTTTGCCCTGCTGGGTGCACAGTGTGGAAATATGTCCAGGGATGTGGGCGGGCAGATTGTGGAATCTCTCTGAGGCTGCTATGCCACCTTTGTGTCTGTCTCCTCCTTCCACACCCGTGCACAGGGTTATGCAACATGTCTGCGTTTGTCCTGCTGGGTGCACAGTGTGGAAAGATGTCCAGGGAGGTGGCAGGCAGATTGTGGAATCTCTCTGAGGCCGCTATGCCACCTGTGTGTCCGTCTTCTCCTTCCCCACCCGTGCACAGGATTATGCAACATGTCTGCCTTTGCCCTGCTGGGTGCACAGTGTGGAAAGATGTCCAGGGATGTGGCAGGCAGATTGTGAAATCTCTCTGAGGCCGCTATGCCACCTGTGTTGTTGTCTCCTCCTTCCACACCCGTGCACAGGGTTATGCAACATGTTTGCCTTTGCCCTGCTGGGTGCACAGTGTGGAAAGATGTCCAGGGATGTGGCAGGCAGATTGTGGAATCTCTCTGAGGCCGCTGTGCCACCTGTGTGTCCGTCTCCTTCTTCCACATCTGTGCAAAGTGTTATGCAACATGTCTGCCTTTGCCCTGCTGGGTGCATAGTGTGGAAAGATGTCCAGGGATGTGGCAGGCAGATTGTGGAATCTCTCTGAGGCCGCTGTGCCACCTGTGTGTCCGTCTCCTCTTTCCACACCCGTGCACAGGGTTATGCAACATGTCTGCCTTTGCCCTGCTGGGTGCACAATGTGAAAATATGTCCAGGGATGTGGGCGGGCAGATTGTACAATATTCCTGAGGCCGCTATGCCACCTGGGTGTCTGTCTTCTCCTTCCAAACCCGTGCACAGGGTTATGGAACATGTGTGCCTTTGCCCTGCTGCTAGGTGCACAGTGTGGAAAGATGTTTAGAGATGTGGCAGGCAGATTGTGGAATCTCTCTGAGGCCACTGTGCCACCTGTGTGTCCGTCTCCTCTTTCCACACCCGTGCATAGAGTTATGCAACATGTGTGCCTTTGCCCTGCTGCTAGGTGCACAGTGTGGAAAGATGTCTAGAGATGTGGCAGGCAGATTGTGGAATCTTTCTGAGGCCACTATGCACTACCTGTGTGTCTGTCTCCTTCTTCTACACCCTTACACAGGGTTATGCAACATGTCTGCGTTTGCCCTGCTGGGTGCACAGTGTGGAAAGATGACTAGGCAGGCAGATTGTGGAATCTCTCTGAGGCCACTATGCCACCTGTGGGTCCATCTCCTCCTTGCACACCCATGCACAGGGTTATGCAACATGTCTGCCTTTACCCTGATAGGCGCACAATGTGGAAAGATGTCTAGGGGTGTGGGCGGGCAGATTGTGGAATCTCTCTGAGGCCACTATGCCACCTGTGTGTCCAACTCCTCCTTCCACATTTGTGCACAAGGTTATGCAACATATCTGCCTTTGACCTGCTGGGTGCACAATGGGGTAAGATGTCCAGGGATGTGGGTGGGCAGATTGTGAAATCTCTCTGAGGCCGCTATGCCACCTGCATGTCCATCTCCTCCTTCCACACCCGTGCACAGGGTTATGCAACATGTCTGCCTTTGCCCTGCTGGGTGCACAATGTGAAAATATGTCCAGGGATGTGGGTGGGCAGATTGTACAATCTTCCTGAGGCCGCTATGCCACCTGGGTGTCTGTCTTCTCATTCCAAACCCGTGCACAGGGTTATGCCACATGTCTGCCTTTACTCTGCTGGGTGCATAGTGTTAAAGATGTCCAGGGATGTGGCAGACAGATTGTGGAATCTCTCTGAAGCCGCTATGCCACCTGTGTTATTGTCGTCTCCTTCCACACCCGTCCACAGGGTTATGCAACATGTCTGCATTTGCCCTGCTGGGTGCACAGTGTGGAAAGATGTCCAGGGATGTGGCAATCAGATTGTGAAATCTCTCTGAGGCCGCTATGCCACCTTTGTGTCCGTCTCCTCCTTCCACACCCGTGCACAGGGTTATGCAACATGTCTGCCTTTGCCCTGCTGGGTGCACAGTGTGGAAAGATGTCCAGGGATGTGGCAGGCAGATTGTGGAATCTCTCTGAGGCAGCTATGCCACCTGTGTTGTTGTCTCCTCCTTCCACACCCGTGCACAGGGTTATGCAACATGTCTGCCTTTGCCCTGCTGGGTGCACAGTGTGGAAAGATGTCCAGGGATGTGGCAGGCAGATTGTGGAATCTCTCTGAGGCCGCTGTGCCACCTGTGTGTCCGTCTCCTCCTTCCACACCTGTGCAAAGTGTTATGCAACATGTCTGCCTTTGCCCTGCTGGGTGCATAGTGTGGAAAGATGTCCAGGGATGTGGCAGGCAGATTGTGGAATCTCTCTGAGGCCGCTGTGCCACCTGTGTGTCCGTCTCCTCTTTCCACACCCATGCACAGGGTTATGCAACATGTCTGCCTTTGCCCTGCTGGGTGTACAATGTGAAAATATGTCCAGGGATGTGGGCGGGCAGATTGTACAATATTCCTGAGGCCGCTATGCCACCTGGGTGTCTGTCTTCTCCTTCCAAACCCGTGCACAGGGTTATGCAACATGTGTGCCTTTGCCCTGCTGCTAGGTGCACAGTGTGGAAAGATGTTTAGAGATGTGGCAGGCAGATTGTGGAATCTCTCTGAGGCCACTGTGCCACCTGTGTGTCCGTCTCCTCTTTCCACACCCGTGCATAGAGTTATGCAACATGTGTGCCTTTGCCCTGCTGCTAGGTGCACAGTGTGGAAAGATGTCTAGAGATGTGGCAGGCAGATTGTGGAATCTTTCTGAGGCCACTATGCACCACCTGTGTGTCTGTCTCCTTCTTCTACACCCTTACACAGGGTTATGCAACATGTTTGCGTTTGCCCTGCTGGGTGCACAGTGTGGAAAGATTACTAGGCAGGCAGATTGTGGAATCTCTCTGAGGCCACTATGCCACCTGTGGGTCCATCTCCTCCTTGCACACCCGTGCACAGGGTTATACAACATGTCTGCCTTTGCCCTGCTAGGTGCACAATGTGGAAAGATGTCTAGGGGTGTGGGCGGGAAGATTGTGGAATCTCTCTGAGGCCGCTGTGCCACCTGTGTGTCCGTCTACTCCTTCCACACCCATGCACAGGGTTATGCAACATGTCTGCCTTTGCCCTGCTAGGTGCACAGTGTGGAAGGATGTCTAGGGATGTGGCTGGGGAGATTTTGGAATATCTCTGAGGCCACTATGCCACCTGTGTGTCCCTCTCCTCCATCCACACCCTTGCACAGGGTTATGCAACTTGTCTGCCTTTGCCCTGCTGGGTGCACAATGTGAAAAGATGTCTAGGGATGTGGGTGGGCAGATTGTGCAATCTCCCTGAGGCTGCTATGCCACTTGGGTGTCCGTCTCCTCCTTCCACACCCGTGCACAGGGTTATGCTACATGTCTGCCTTTGCACTGCTGGGTGCACAGTGTGGAAAAATGTCCAGGGATGTGGCAGGCAGATTGTGGAATCTCTCTGAGGCCGCTATGCCACCTGTGTTGTTGTCTCCTCCTTCCACACCCGTGCACAGGGTTATGCAACATGTCTGCCTTTGCCCTGCTGAGTGCACAGTGTGGAAAGATGTCCAGGGATGTGGCAGGCAGATTGTGGAATCTCTCTGAGGCCGCTATGCCACCTGTGTGTCCGTCTCCTCCTTCCACACCTGTGCACAGGGTTATGCAACAAGTCTGCCTTTGCCCTGCTAGGTGCACAATGTGAAAAGCTGTCCAGGGATGTGGACGGGCAGATTGTGCAATCTCCCTGAGGCTGCTTTGCCACCTGGGTGTCCGTCTCCTCCTTCCACACCGTTGCACAGTGTTATGCAACATGTCTGCCTTTGCCCTGCTGGGTGTACAGTGTGGAAAGATGTCTAGGGATGAGGCAGGCAGATTGTGGAATCTCTCTGAGGCCGCTATGCAACCTGTGTGTCCATCTCTTCCTTCCACACCCTTACACAGGGTTATGCCACATGTCTGCCTTTGCCCTACTGGGTGTACAGTGTGGAAAGATGTCCAGGGATGTGGCAGGCAGATTGTGGAATCTCTCTGAGGCCGCTGTGCCACCTGTGTGTCCGTCTCCTCCTTCCACACCTGTGCAAAGTGTTATGCAACATGTCTGCCTTTGCCCTGCTGGGTGCATGGTGTGGAAAGATGTCCAGGGATGTGGCAGGCAGATTGTGGAATCTCTCTGAGGCCGCTGTGCCACCTGTGTGTCCGTCTCCTCTTTCCACACCCGTGCACAGGGTTATGCAACATGTCTGCCTTTGCCCTGCTGGGTGTACAATGTGAAAATATGTCCAGGGATGTGGGCGGGCAGATTGTACAATATTCCTGAGGCCGCTATGCCACCTGGGTGTCTGTCTTCTCCTTCCAAACCCGTGCACAGGGTTATGCAACATGTGTGCCTTTGCCCTGCTGCTAGGTGCACAGTGTGGAAAGATGTTTAGAGATGTGGCAGGCAGATTGTGGAATCTCTCTGAGGCCACTGTGCCACCTGTGTGTCCGTCTCCTCTTTCCACACCCGTGCATAGAGTTATGCAACATGTGTGCCTTTGCCCTGCTGCTAGGTGCACAGTGTGGAAAGATGTCTAGAGATGTGGCAGGCAGATTGTGGAATCTTTCTGAGGCCACTATGCACCACCTGTGTGTCTGTCTCCTTCTTCTACACCCTTACACAGGGTTATGCAACATGTTTGCGTTTGCCCTGCTGGGTGCACAGTGTGGAAAGATTTTTTTTTTTTAAATGTATTTTATTTTATTTTATAACGACCACACAGTGCAACAGAACATAAATAGAACACATCAAGCCACAACAAAGGCCAAATAACAGAAAAAAAAAACAGAACAGAATTAACTTAACAATCCCCTTCCCTCCCCCCTATGAGCCTGTAGGGTGTCCACCATCATTGTCCGTTCCGTGTGGTGGGGTTCCGTCGCTCTCAGATCCAGCCGAGGTCGACCCCGTACTAAACAGTTCAGCCAATAGCACCTTCCATGCCGTGAGGGAGCTCACCTCTTCCTCCCCTCCCGCCCTGCTGGCCTCCCACCATGCTGTCGTCTCGGCGGCAGCCCATTTCTGGAGGTCACGCCACCATACCTCCACCCGTGGCCTCTGACAATTCTTCCATCCCATGGCTATTCTGCGTTTGGCAAGTGTATAAGCCAAATCTTTAAGCTTCTCCACGTGCCGAAGCTTGCGCGCCCTGGGGTACCCTCCAAGCAAACAGGCCAAGGCCGAATCTATCTTAAGTACAATGCCCCTCCCTGCCAGCTTCTGCGCCACTTCACTCCAGTAGGTTGAAATCACAGGGCAGGCCCAGAACATGTGAATCATATCAGCGTTCTCTGTGTTACACTTGGGACGCGCCTGGCGCCCAGCGTCTCGAAATCTGGAAATTCTCAGGGGGGTCATGTATGCCCTATGCGTGATATATAGTTGTATCTGTTTAAACCTGGCATTCCTCGATACTTTTTTGTGGTACCCCAGGGCGCGCTCCCACTGCCCATCCGCCATCGGGGCCCCCATCTCTGTTTCCCATTCCAACCTCAGGTACCCCAAATCCTTCCCAACCTTTGCCATCAGCATCTCGTACAGCCTGGAGACCTCATGCCCGCCCTCGGATGCGTCATACATAATCTCCAGCGTCGCATCCGGCTCGTCAGCCAATACGGTCTCGGGCCAAGTGCTCCGGACCTCCCTGACCACTCTGTGGAACGTCATGTATTGCCCCGCATGCAGCCCCGCCCCCGCCTCTAGATCTGCGAACTCCGCCAAGGCCCCATCCTGCCAAATGTCCCCCAAAGTGACCAGCCCCACTGACTCCCAGTATGTTCGCAGGATGGCCCTAAGCTGTCCGTCTTCCCCTGCCAAGGCCACCAGCGGCAGCTGCGGCATGCACGGCAGGGGATCCCCCATCATCCGGCAGGCTCTTCGCCACATGTTCCTGCCCAACGCTAGCATCTTAGGACGCCCCCTCATCCATGTGCTGGATACCCAAATAATCTCTCGCAGGTAGAAGGGGGAGCAGTCCTTTCCCAACAGTCTATGTTCCGGGGTTTCGTCGTCCGAAAGCCACTTGGCCACGTACTGCAGCTGCGCTGCCACGTAGTAGGCCTCAAAGTTCGGCAGCCTCACGCCGCCTTTCTCATAAGCCTTCTGCAATTTCCACAATGCGACCCTGTTACGCGTGCCCTGCCATAAGAAATCTCTACATACCCTATGTAGTCTAGCAAAAAACCCCTTGGGTATCATGTATGGAATGTTATTGAAATAATGCAGCAGCCTAGGTAGCACTACCATCTTAAGCATAGCACCCCGGCCCATCATCGCTAAGGGTAGTTTCTCCCAAAACCTCATGCACTTCTCGATCCTCCCCACTGCCAATTCAGTATTGTGCCTGTGTTCCTCCCCGGTCGTGTGATATACGTCTATGCCAAGGTACCGAAAGGTGCTTGTCGCCCATGGGATTCGCAATACTGGCAACCTCTCAGCCGGTATCCCCACATAGCCGCCCAGCGGGAACAGGGTGGATTTCCGAGGGTTGACCGCTATACCAGAAAGCCAAGCAAACCTCTCCATCACCTCCAAGACATATTGCAAGTTCTCTTCAGGGTATTGGAGGTACAACAGCATATCGTCGGCATACAGGGATATCAGATGGCTCTCCCCCCCCCACCTCTATGCCCACCGGGTCATACTGTTGCCGGAGGTAAATTGCCAAGGGCTCAAGGGCCAGGATGTACAACATTGGGGACCAAGGACATCCCTGCCTGGTGCCTCTACCTAACAGCCACCTATCCGACACTACTGCCCCCGTACGAACTCTGGCTAGAGGCGCGCTATATAATAATTCGGCCCACCTCCTGTACCCTGGCCCCATTCCGAAGTGATCCAGTGCCGCCAACAGCCACGGCCAACGAACAGAGTCGAACGCCTTGACCGCATCCAGCGCCACTATCGCCATTTCGCCGTCTTTGCTACATCCCCATTCGACCACTCTGTGTAGGCGTCTATGGTTGTGGGTAATGTTCCTGTCCGGGACATAGCCCGTCTGGTCAGGGTGAATCAGCTTGCCTATCACTCTCCTCATTCTAGCCGCCAAGACAGCTGTTAGGATCTTGCTGTCCTGGTTCAGCATTGACAAGGGTCGATAGGAGCCGCAACCGTGTCCCGGTGTATTGTGCTTGGGGAGTGGCACTATGACCGCTTCCCTGAGTGATTCTGGTAGCTGTCCCAGCTCAAACGCCTCATTAAACATGTCCAGCATGGGTGGGAGTACCTCCTCCCCATACGCCTTATAAAACTCGCTGGGGAACCCGTCCGCCCCCGGGGCCTTGCAAGTGGGCAGCTGTCGCACTATTTCTCTGAGCTCTTCCAGAGTGATCGGAGCATCCATCTCCTCTCGCTCTTCATCGCTGATTCTGGGCAGGCCTATATCCCCGAGTACTTCATCTATCTCCTCTCGGCTCCCCCCTTCCCGATCTTCATACAATGTTTGGTAGTATTCTGCGAATGCCCCATTTACCCCTTCTTGCGTATCGATCTCCGCACCCCCTTCGGTGATGACCGATCGGATCGGAGCCCTAGGGGTTTCGCTCTTATATAGCCAAGCGAGGAGCCTGCCTGTCTTGTCCCCACCCGCATGCAACCTCTCAATGTACTTCGTATAATTCAGGTTACAAAGTCTGTCCCAATGCCCAGAGCACCGCTGCTGCAGCTCAGTAACTACTTCCATATCGGTCCCACCCTTCTCCAATTCTTTTTCCAGCTCGATCTCGGCCTCTCGCAGGTCGGTCAGGATTCCGCCCATTAATCCCTTGGACTTCGCGATAGCAACTCCCCTCATCACCACCTTAAAAGCCTCCCACAAAGTACCAGCCGATTTGACACTCCCTGTGTTCGACTCAAAGTACGCGACTATCTCCTCCCTCATGTCCTCCTTGAATACCGGATCCCGTAGCGCTTCCGCCCGAAGGCGCCTTGTTGGAATCCGTGCACGTGGGGGGCGCAGCCGCCAATGCATGATTAGGGGCGAGTGGTCCGAGAGGACCCTCGCCCTGTAGTCAATCAGTTCACACTCCGTAAGAATGTCTGGAGTGGCAAAAAAGTAGTCGAGCCTCGTGTGCAGTTGGTGCGGAGCCGAATAGTGCGAATACTGCCTCCCACCCGGGTGTCTCGCTCTCCACACGTCTACCAGGCCTAGATCCGCTAGCAGCGACTGCAACACCTTGGCCGCTGGGCTGGGCCTAACCATTTTGTCATCCGACCTGTCCTCCCTGGGGTTGAGCACACAATTAAAGTCTCCACCCCAGATTACTGTGCTCCCCATCCCTTCACCGAGTCTCGCGCACAGTGTCCTGAAGTAGGTCGCTGTGTCCTGGTTGGGCGCATAAGTGTTTATGATACAGACAACTCTACCTTCCACGATCCCCCGAACCATGGCCAGCCGCCCGTCCGACTCCACAACCTCCCCCAAGAGCTTGAACGGGACATGTGGTGCAACCCAAACCAGCACACCCCTGGCATACGCAGAGAATGTGGATCCAACCACTGTCCCCCTCCATTTTCTCCGCACCATTTCCAGTTTATCCCGTGTCAAATGCGTCTCCTGTAACAAGGCCACGTCTATCCTCTGCCTCTTCAAATACAACATGACCTTATTACGCTTCAGGTAGCTATTCAACCCTCTAACATTCCATGTCAATACCTTAAGGTCTCCCATGATTTATCCGTAGCTCCCACTTCCCCCTCTGGTCTGATCGCCTCCCCCCAGTCCCGACTACATCCCTTCTCAGTTTCTTCCCCAGGCTCACATAACAACTAACACCCCCCACCCCCCTAACCCAACCAACTGCCCAGCTCCATCCCTGGATCTCAGGCATCCCCGTGTTCGGTTCTCCACGGAAGCCCCCGTAGAGAACCCGACAGGGTGTCACACCCCACACAGTGACTAACCTAACCACACACTGGGGTACGAATAAAACGGCCCTCGGATGCCCCCTACACATTTATATCCGCGCTCGCGGACCATGTTCGAAACAGTTAAAAAGTGCATCCCCATCACAAAGTGGCAAAGACTATATTCCAGTCCAAATGTTCAAAGTCCGCCGGGCCCACTGTTTCACTTAACTCTCCCTGCTCCGTCCGCCATCTGCTCATCAGGCTCCTGAGGACAGTTCTGCGCATCGAGCCATTCCATGGCCTCCCCAGGGGTGTCGAAAAACAGCGTCTTAGCCTTGAAGAAGACCTTAAGTTTGGCTGGGTAGAGTAACATATACTTGAAACCGGCCGTCCGCAGGCGCCTTTTGACCGCCCCAAAGTTCATCCGACTGCGCTGCACTTGTAGAGTGTAGTCGGGGTAAGCAGTGATGGTTGCCTCCCCTCGCCGTATGGTGCCCCCTTTACGAAAATGTTCCAGAATCTTCTCCCGGTCTTTGTAGTTGAGGATCTTGGCGATCACGGGCCTGGGCGGATTACCCGGCGGTGGCCTTCTGATCAGGGCCCTATGTGCCCTCTCTACTGCAAATCCCTGCGTTAGGGCACCTCCGGTGATCTCCTGCAGCAGCAAAGTCTCAATAAAATCTGTGGGATTCTGGCCCTCAGCTCCCTCCGGTAGGCCCACAATCCGGATGTTGTTTCTGCGGGCCCGACCTTCTGCCTCTTCAGCCCTGCTTTCCAGGTTGCCTACCCTCTGCACCATGGCATGGATCTCTCGTTTGTGCGCGGTGCATTCCGCCACAGTCGGGCCCATCTCCTTCTCCAGGGTCTCTGTGCGCTCGGCCAGGGTTCGCACATCTTGCCTCAGGAGGTTCACGTCCTCCTGTACCGCCCCGACCTGAAGTTCCATCGCAGTTTTCAGTTCGGCCACCGCAAGTTGGAGTTTGGTCTCCCATGTCGCCTTCAGATCTGCGATCGCTGCCAGGACCTCCTGGTTCGTTCCTCCTGCGGCCATCTCCTTGGGCTGGGCCTTCTCTTTGCTCCTGGTCCCCTCGGTGCCAGGCGATGTCTTGGCAAATTCGTCGAGCGTGGGCTGTTTATTCTTCGCCCTCAGGAGCTTGCTCGTCATATCTTCGATCAGGAGCGTCCCTTCGATCTCGCTTAGGCCCCAGGCCTGGGGGCACTATGTCCCCCCGTCGCCACACAGTTTCGGCTACCTCCAGTCAAGCTTGCTCTCGCTGGATCGCGCTGAACGTGAACTGAGGGAATCGCCTCCAGAATCCGGTCCCCGATCCTTTGTCCCAACATCAAGCGACGGCAGCCATTTTGTCTGCCGGCGAAGCTCCGGCCCGAAAACTTCACGCGGCTCCTGAGTACACAAGCGCTGCACAATCCCGTATGAGAATGCATCCACATGTGCAGCCGAGCTTCGCATTTACAGTCATCACCGTCTATGCCACATCGTAGCGGCCGTTGCGCGGATTCAGCCGGATAATGTTCGGATCAGCGGGAGCTCCCGTTCAGGCACGTCCTTTCACATGGCGTCCAAGCCACGCCCCCACAGTGTGGAAAGATTACTAGGCAGGCAGATTGTGGAATCTCTCTGAGGCCACTATGCCACCTGTGGGTCCATCTCCTCCTTGCACACCCGTGCACAGGGTTATACAACATGTCTGCCTTTGCCCTGCTAGGTGCACAATGTGGAAAGATGTCTAGGGGTGTGGGCGGGCAGATTGTGGAATCTCTCTGAGGCCGCTGTCCCACCTGTGTGTCCGTCTACTCCTTCCACACCCATGCACAGGGTTATGCAACATGTCTGCCTTTGCCCTGCTAGGTGCACAGTGTGGAAGGATGTCTAGGGATGTGGCTGGGGAGATTTTGGAATATCTCTGAGGCCACTATGCCACCTGTGTGTCCCTCTCCTCCATCCACACCCTTGCACAGGGTTATGCAACTTGTCTGCCTTTGCCCTGCTGGGTGCACAATGTGAAAAGATGTCTAGGGATGTGGGTGGGCAGATTGATGTGGGTGGGCAGATTGTGCAATCTCCCTGAGGCTGCTATGCCACTTGGGTGTCGGTCGCCTCCTTCCACACCCGTGCACAGGGTTATGCTACATGTCTGCCTTTGCACTGCTGGGTGCACAGTGTGGAAAAATGTCCAGGGATGTGGCAGGCAGATTGTGGAATCTCTCTGAGGCCGCTATGCCACCTGTGTTGTTGTCTCCTCCTTCCACACCCGTGCACAGGGTTATGCAACATGTCTGCCTTTGCCCTGCTGAGTGCACAGTGTGGAAAGATGTCCAGGGATGTGGCAGGCAGATTGTGGAATCTCTCTGAGGCCGCTATGCCACCTGTGTGTCCGTCTCCTCCTTCCACACCTGTGCACAGGGTTATGCAAAAAATCTGCCTTTGCCCTGCTAGGTGCACAATGTGAAAAGCTGTCCAGGGATGTGGACGGGCAGATTGTGCAATCTCCCTGAGGCTGCTTTGCCACCTGGGTGTCCGTCTCCTCCTTCCACACCGTTGCACAGTGTTATGCAACATGTCTGCCTTTGCCCTGCTGGGTGTACAGTGTGGAAAGATGTCTAGGGATGAGGCAGGCAGATTGTGGAATCTCTCTGAGGCCGCTATGCAACCTGTGTGTCCATCTCTTCCTTCCACACCCTTACACAGGATTATGCCACATGTCTGCCTTTGCCCTACTGGGTTTACAGTGTGGAAAGATGTCTAGAGGTGTGGGCAGGCAGATTGTGGAATCTCTCTGAGGCAGCTATGCCACCTGTGTGTCCGTCTCCTCCTTCTATTCCCGTGCACAGGGTTATGCAACATGTCTGCCTTTGCCCTGCTGGGTGCACATTGTGGAAAGATGTCCAGGGATGTCGCAGGCAGATTGTGGAATCTCTCTGAGGCCGCTATGCCACCTGTGTGTCAGTTTCCTCCTTCCACACCTGTGCACAGGGTTATGAAACATGTCTGCCTTTGCCCTGCTGGGTGCACAGTGTGGAAAGATGTCCAGGGATGTGGCAGGCAGATTGTGGAATCTCTCTGAGGCCGCTATGCCACCTGTGTGTCCCTCTCCTCCTTCCACACCCGTGCACAGGGTTACGCAACATATCTGCCTTTACCCTGCTGGGTGCACAGTGTGGAAAGATGTCCAGGGATGTAGCAGGCAGATTATGGAATCTCTCTGAGGCCGCTATGCCACCTAGGTGTCCGTCTCCTCCTTCCACACCCGTGCACAGGGTTATGCAACATGTCTGCATTTGCCCTGCTGGGTGCACAGTGTGGAAAGATGTCCAGGGATGTGGCAGGCAAATTGTGGAATCTCTCTGAGGCCGCTGTGCCACCTGGGTGTCCGTCTACTCCTTCCACACCCATGCACAGGGTTATGCAACATGTCTGCTTTTGCTCTGCTAGGTGCACAGTGTGGAAGGATGTCTAGGGATGTGGCTGGGGAGATTGTGGAATATCTCTGAGGCCACTATGCCACCTGTGTGTCCCTCTCCTCCATCCACACCCTTGCACAGGGTTATGCAACTTGTCTGCCTTTGCCCTGCTAGGTGCACAGTGTGGAAAGATGTCTGGGGTGTGGGTGGGCAGATTGTGGAATCTCTCTGAGACCGCTATGCCACCTGTGTGTCTGTCTCCTCTTTCCACACCCATTCACAGTGTTATACAACATGTCTGCCTTTGCCCTGCTTGGTGCACAGTGTGGAAAGATGTCTAGGGTTGTGGGCGGGCAGATTGTGTAATCTCTCTGAGGCCGCTATGCCTCCTGTGTGTCCGTCTACTCCTTCCACACCCGTGCACAGGGTTATGCAACATATCTGCCTTTGCCCTGCTGGGTGCACAGTGTGGAATGATGTCCAGGGATGTGGAAGGCAGATTGTGGAATCTCTCTGAGGCCGCTATGCCACCTGTGTTGTTGTCTCCTCCTTCCACACCCGTGCACAGGGTTATGCAACATGTCTGCCTTTGCCCTGCTGAGTGCACAGTGTGGAAAAATGTCCAGGGATGTGGCAGGCAGATTGTGGAATCTCTCTGAGGCCGCTATGCCACCTGTGTGTCCGTCTCCTCCTTCCACACCTGTGCACAGGGTTATGCAACATGTCTGCCTTTGCCCTGCTAGGTGCACAATGTGAAAAGCTGTCCAGGGATGTGGACGGGCAGATTGTGCAATCTCCCTGAGGCTGCTATGCCATCTGGGTGTCCGTCTCCTCCTTCCACACCCTTGCACAGTGTTATGCAACATGTCTGCTTTGCCCTGCTGGGTGTACAGTGTGGAAAGATGTCTAGGGATGAGGCAGGCAGATTGTGGAATCTCTCTGAGGCCGCTATGAAACCTGTGTGTCCGTCTCTTCCTTCCACACCCTTGCACAGGGTTATGCCACATGTCTGCCTTTGCCCTGCTGGGTGTACAGTGTGGAAAGATGTCTAGAGGTGTGGGCAGGCAGATTGTGGAATCTCTCTGAGGCAGCTATGCCACCTGTGTGTCCGTCTCCTCCTTCCATTCCCGTGCACAGGGTTATGCAACATGTCTGCCTTTGCCCTGCTGGGTGCACATTGTGGAAAGATGTCCAGGGATGTGGCAGGCAGATTGTGGAATCTCTCTGAGGCCGCTATGCCACCTGTGTGTCCGTCTCCTCCTTCCACACCCGTGCACAGGGTTACGCAACATGTCTGCCTTTACCCTGCTGGGTGCACAGTGTGGAAAGATGTCCAGGGATGTAGCAGGCAGATTGTGGAATCTCTCTGAGGCCGCTATGCCACCTAGGTGTCCGTCTCCTCCTTCCACACCTGTGCACAGGGTTATGCAACATGTCTGCCTTTGCCCTGATGGGTGCACAGTGTGGAACTATGTCTAGGGATGTGGCAGGCAGATTGTGGAATCTCTCTGAGGCCGCTGTGCCACCTGTGTGTCCGTCTCCTCTTTCCACACCCGTGCACAGGGTTATGCAACATGTCTGCCTTTGCCCTGCTGGGTGCACAATGTGAAAATATGTCCAGGGATGTGGGCGGGCAGATTGTGGAATCTCTCTGAGGCCGCTATGCCACCTTTGTGTCTGTCTCCTCCTTCCACACCCGTGCACAGGGTTATGCAACATGTCTGCGTTTGTCCTGCTGGGTGCACAGTGTGGAAAGATGTCCACGGATGTGGCAGACAGATTGAGGAATCTCTCTGAGGCCGCTATGCCACCTGTGTTGTTGTCCTCCTTCCACACCCGTCCACAGGGTTATGCAACATGTCTGCATTTGCCCTGCTGGGTGCACAGTGTGGAAAGATGTCCAGGGATGTGGCAGGCAGATTGTGAAATCTCTCTGAGGCCGCTATGCCACCTTTGTGTCCGTCTCCTCCTTCCACACCCGTGCACAGGGTTATGCAACATGTCTGCGTTTGCCCTGCTGGGTGCACAGTGTGGAAAGATGTCCAGGGATGTGGCAGGCAGATTGTGGAATCTCTCTGAGGCCGCTATGCCAACTGTGTGTCCGTCTCCTCCTTCCACACCCGTGCACAGGATTATGCAACATGTCTGCCTTTGCCCTGCTGGGTGCACAGTGTGGAAAGATGTCCAGGGATGTGGCAGGCAGATTGTGGAATCTCTCTGAGGCCGCTATGCCACCTGTGTTATTGTCTCCTCCTTCCACACCCGTGCACAGGGTTATGCAACATGTCTGCCTTTGCCCTGCTGGGTGCACAGTGTGGAAAGATGTCCAGGGATGTGGCAGGCAGATTGTGGAATCTCTCTGAGGCCGCTGTGCCACCTGTGTGTCCGTCTCCTCTTTCCACACCCGTGCACAGGGTTATGCAACATGTCTGCCTTTGCCCTGCTGGGTGCACAATGTGAAAATATGTCCAGGGATGTGGGCGGGCAGATTGTACAATATTCCTGAGGCCGCTATGCCACCTGGGTGTCCGTCTTCTCCTTCCAAACCTGTGCACAGGGTTATGCAACATGTGTGCCTTTGCCCTGCTGCTAGGTGCACAGTGTGGAAAGATGTTTAGAGATGTGGCAGGCAGATTGTGGAATCTCTCTGAGGCCACTGTGCCACCTGTGTGTCCGTCTCCTCTTTCCACACCCGTGCATAGAGTTATGCAACATGTGTGCCTTTGCCCTGCTGCTAGGCGCAAAGTGTGGAAAGATCTCTAGAGATGTGGCAGGCAGATTGTGGAATCTTTCTGAGGCCACTATGCACCACCTGTGTGTCTGTCTCCTTCTTCTACACCCTTACACAGGGTTATGCAACATGTCTGCGTTTGCCCTGCTGGGTGCACAGTGTGGAAAGATGACTAGGCAGGCAGATTGTGGAATATCTCTGAGGCCACTATGCCACCTGTGTGTCCCTCTCCTCCATCCACACCCTTGCACAGGGTTATGCAACTTGTCTGCCTTTGCTCTGCTGGGTGCACAATGTGAAAAGATGTCTAGGGATGTGGGTGGGCAGATTGTGCAATCTCCCTGAGGCTGCTATGCCACTTGGGTGTCCGTCTCCTCCTTCCACACCCGTGCACAGGGTTATGCAACATGTCTGCCTTTGCCCTGCTGAGTGCACAGTGTGAAAAGATGTCCAGGGATGTGGCAGGCAGATTGTGGAATCTCTCTGAGGCCGCTATGCCACCTGTGTGTCCGTCTCCTCCTTCCACACCTGTGCACAGGGTTATGCACCATGTCTGCCTTTGCCCTGCTAGGTTCACAGTTTGGAAAGATGTCTGGGGTGTGGGCGGGCAGATTTTGGAATCTCTCTGAGGCCGCTATGCCACCTGTGTGTCTGTCTCCTCTTTCCACACCCATTCACAGTGTTATACAACATGTCTGCCTTTGCCCTGCTTGGTGCACAGTGTGGAAAGATGCCTAGGGTTGTGGGCGGGCAGATTGTGTAATCTCTCTGAGGCCGCTATGCCTCCTGTGTGTCCGTCTACTCCTTCCACACCCGTGCACAGGGTTATGCAACATATCTGCCTTTGCCCTGCTGGGTGCACAGTGTGGAACGATGTCCAGGGATGTGGAAGGCAGATTGTGGAATCTCTCTGAGGCCGCTATGCCACCTGTGTTGTTGTCTCCTCCTTCCACACCCGTGCACAGGGTTATGCAACATGTCTGCCTTTGCCCTGCTGAGTGCACAGTGTGGAAAAATGTCCAGGGATGTGGCAGGCAGATTGTGGAATCTCTCTGAGGCCGCTATGCCACCTGTGTGTCCGTCTCCTCCTTCCACACCTGTGCACAGGGTTATGCAACATGTCTGCCTTTGCCCTGCTAGGTGCACATTGTGTAAAGATGTCCAGGGATGTGGCAGGCAGATTGTGGAATCTCTCTGAGGCCGCTGTGCCACCTGTGTGTCCGTCTCCTCTTTCCACACCCGTGCACAGGGTTATGCAACATGTCTGCCTTTGCCCTGCTAGCTGCACAATGTGAAAAGCTGTCCAGGGATGTGGACGGGCAGATTGTGCAATCTCCCTGAGGCTGCTATGCCACCTGGGTGTCCGTCTCCTCCTTCCACACCCTTGCACAGTGTTATGCAACATGTCTGCTTTGCCCTGCTGGGTGTACAGTGTGGAAAGATGTCTAGGGATGAGGCAGGCAGATTGTGGAATCTCTCTGAGGCCGCTATGGAACCTGTGTGTCTGTCTCTTCCTTCCACACCCTTACACAGGGTTATGCCACATGTCTGCCTTTGCCCTGCTGGGTGTACAGTGTGGAAAGATGTCTAGAGGTGTGGGCAGGCAGATTGTGGAATCTCTCTGAGGCAGCTATGCCACCTGTGTGTCCGTCTCCTCCTTCTATTCCCGTGCACAGGGTTATGCAACATGTCTGCCTTTGCCCTGCTGGGTGCACATTGTGGAAAGATGTCCAGGGATGTCGCAGGCAGATTGTGGAATCTCTCTGAGGCCGCTATGCCACCTGTGTGTCAGTTTCCTCCTTCCACACCAGTGCACAGGGTTATGCAACATGTCTGCCTTTGCCCTGCTGGGTGCACAGTGTGGAAAGATGTCCAGGGATGTGGCAGGCAGATTGTGGAATCTCTCTGAGGCCGCTATGCCACCTGTGTGTCCGTCTCCTCCTTCCACACCCGTGCACAGGGTTACGCAACATGTCTGCCTTTACCCTGCTGGGTGCACAGTGTGGAAAGATGTCCAGGGATGTAGCAGGCAGATTGTGGAATCTCTCTGAGGCCGCTATGCCACCTAGGTGTCCGTCTCCTCCTTCCACACCTGTGCACAGGGTTATGCAACATGTCTGCCTTTGCCCTGCTGGGTGCACAGTGTGGAAATATGTCTAGGGATGTGGCA
This sequence comes from Ambystoma mexicanum, assembly GCF_040938575.1. Lineage (NCBI taxonomy): Eukaryota > Metazoa > Chordata > Amphibia > Caudata > Ambystomatidae > Ambystoma > Ambystoma mexicanum. Next base: position 55,586,133 of record NC_090929.1, on the reverse strand, counting down.
GGCAGATTGTGGAATCTCTCTGAGGCCGCTGTGCCACCTGTGTGTCCGTCTCCTCTTTCCACACCCGTGCACAGGGTTATGCAACATGTCTTCCTTTGCCCTGCTGGGTGCACAATGTGAAAATATGTCCAGGGATGTGGGCGGGCAGATTGTGGAATCTCTCTGAGGCCGCTATGCCACCTTTGTGTCTGTCTCCTCCTTCCACACTCGTGCACAGGGTTATGCAACATGTCTGCGTTTGTCCTGCTGGGTGCACAGTGTGGAAAGATGTCCAGGGAGGTGGCAGGCAGATTGTGGAATCTCTCTGAGGCCGCTATGCCACCTGTGTGCCCGTCTCCTCCTTCCACACCCGTGCACAGGATTATGCAACATGTCTGCCTTTGCCCTGCTGGGTGCACAGTGTGGAAAGATGTCCAGGGATGTGGCAGGCAGATTGTGAAATCTCTCTGAGGCCGCTATGCCACCTGTGTTGTTGTCTCCTCCTTCCACACCCGTGCACAGGGTTATGCAACATGTCTGCCTTTGCCCTGCTGGGTGCACAGTGTGGAAAGATGTCCAGGGATGTGGCAGGCAGATTGTGGAATCTCTCTGAGGCCGCTGTGCCACCTGTGTGTCCGTCTCCTTCTTCCACATCTGTGCAAAGTGTTATGCAACATGTCTGCCTTTGCCCTGCTGGGTGCATAGTGTGGAAAGATGTCCAGGGATGTGGCAGGCAGATTGTGGAATCTCTCTGAGGCCGCTGTGCCACCTGTGTGTCCGTCTCCTCTTTCCACACCCGTGCACAGGGTTATGCAACATGTCTGCCTTTGCCCTGCTGGGTGCACAATGTGAAAATATGTCCAGGGATGTGGGCGGGCAGATTGTACAATATTCCTGAGGCCGCTATGCCACCTGGGTGTCTGTCTTCTCCTTCCAAACCCGTGCACAGGGTTATGCAACATGTGTGCCTTTGCCCTGCTGCTAGGTGCACAGTGTGGAAAGATGTTTAGAGATGTGGCAGGCAGATTGTGGAATCTCTCTGAGGCCACTGTGCCACCTGTGTGTCCGTCTCCTCTTTCCACACCCGTGCATAGAGTTATGCAACATGTGTGCCTTTGCCCTGCTGCTAGGTGCACAGTGTGGAAAGATGTCTAGAGATGTGGCAGGCAGATTGTGGAATCTTTCTGAGGCCACTATGCACTACCTGTGTGTCTGTCTCCTTCTTCTACACCCTTACACAGGGTTATGCAACATGTCTGCGTTTGCCCTGCTGGGTGCACAGTGTGGAAAGATGACTAGGCAGGCAGATTGTGGAATCTCTCTGAGGCCACTATGCCACCTGTGGGTCCATCTCCTCCTTGCACACCCGTGCACAGGGTTATGCAACATGTCTGCCTTTGCCCTGCTAGGCGCACAATGTGGAAAGATGTCTAGGGGTGTGGGCGGGCAGATTGTGGAATCTCTCTGAGGCCACTATGCCACCTGTGTGTCCAACTCCTCCTTCCACATTTGTGCACAAGGTTATACAACATATCTGCCTTTGACCTGCTGGGTGCACAATGGGGTAAGATGTCCAGGGATGTGGGTGGGCAGATTGTGAAATCTCTCTGAGGCCGCTATGCTACCTGCATGTCCATCTCCTCCTTCCACACCCGTGCACAGGGTTATGCAACATGTCTGCCTTTGCCCTGCTGGGTGCACAATGTGAAAATATGTCCAGGGATGTGGGTGGGCAGATTGTACAATCTTCCTGAGGCCGCTATGCCACCTGGGTGTCTGTCTTCTCATTCCAAACCCGTGCACAGGGTTATGCAACATGTGTGCCTTTGCCCTGCTGCTAAGTGCACAGTGTGGAAAGATGTTTAGAGATGTGGCAGGCAGATTGTGGAATCTCTCTGAGGCCACTGTGCCACCTGTGTGTCCGTCTCCTCTTTCCACACCCGTGCACAGGGTTATGCAACATGTCTGCCTTTACTCTGCTGGGGGCATAGTGTTAAAGATGTCCAGGGATGAGGCAGACAGATTGTGGAATCTCTCTGAAGCTGCTATGCCACCAGTGTTGTTGTCGTCTCCTTCCACACCCGTCCACAGGGTTATGCAACATGTCTGCATTTGCCCTGCTGGGTGCACAGTGTGGAAAGATGTCCAGGGATGTGGCAATCAGATTGTGAAATCTCTCTGAGGCCGCTATGCCACCTTTGTGTCCGTCTCCTCCTTCCACACCCGTGCACAGGGTTATGCAACATGTCTGCGTTTGCCCTGCTGGGTGCACAGTGTGGAAAGATGTCCAGGGATGTGCCAGGCAGATTGTGGAATCTCTCTGAGACCGCTATGCCACCTGTGTGTCCGTCTCCTCCTTCCACACCCGTGCACAGGGTTATGCAACATGTCTGCGTTTGCCCTGCTGGGTGCACAGTGTGGAAAGATGTCCAGGGATGTGGCAGGCAGATTGTGGAATCTCTCTGAGGCAGCTATGCCACCTGTGTTGTTGTCTCCTCCTTCCACACCCGTGCACAGGGTTATGCAACATGTCTGCCTTTGCCCTGCTGGGTGCATAGTGTGGAAAGATGTCCAGGGATGTGGCAGGCAGATTGTGGAATCTCTCTGAGGCCGCTGTGCCACCTGTGTGTCCGTATCCTCTTTCCACACCCGTGCACAGGGTTATGCAACATGTCTGCCTTTGCCCTGCTGGGTGTACAATGTGAAAATATGTCCAGGGATGTGGGCGGGCAGATTGTACAATATTCCTGAGGCCGCTATGCCACCTGGGTGTCTGTCTTCTCCTTCCAAACCCGTGCACAGGGTTATGCAACATGTCTGCCTTTGCCCTGCTGCTAGGTGCACAGTGTGGAAAGATGTTTAGAGATGTGGCAGGCAGATTGTGGAATCTCTCTGAGGCCACTGTGCCACCTGTGTGTCCGTCTCCTCTTTCCACACCCGTGCATAGAGTTATGCAACATGTGTGCCTTTGCCCTGCTGCTAGGTGCACAGTGTGGAAAGATGTCTAGAGATGTGGCAGGCAGATTGAGGAATCTTTCTGAGGCCACTATGCACCACCTGTGTGTCTGTCTCCTTCTTCTACACCCTTACACAGGGTTATGCAACATGTTTGCGTTTGCCCTGCTGGGTGCACAGTGTGGAAAGATTACTAAGCAGGCAGATTGTGGAATCTCTCTGAGGCCACTATGCCACCTGTGGGTCCATCTCCTCCTTGCACACCCGTGCACAGGGTTATACAACATGTCTGCCTTTGCCCTGCTAGGTGCACAATGTGGAAAGATGTCTAGGGGTGTGGGCGGGCAGATTGTGGAATCTCTCTGAGGCCACTATGCCACCTGTGTGTCCAACTCCTCCTTCCACATTTGTGCACAAGGTTATGCAACATATCTGCCTTTGACCTGCTGGGTGCACAATGGGGTAAGATGTCCAGGGGTGTGGGTGGGCAGATTGTGAAATCTCTCTGAGGCCGCTATGCTACCTGCATGTCCATCTCCTCCTTCCACACCCGTGCACAGGGTTATGCAACATGTCTGCCTTTGCCCACTGGGTACACAGTGTATGGACAGATGTCTAAGGATGTGGCAGGCAGATTATGGAATCTCTCTGAGGCCGCTGTGCCACCTGTGTGTCCGTCTACTCCTTCCACACCCATGCACAGGGTTATGCAACATGTCTGCCTTTGCCCTGCTAGGTGCACAGTGTGGAAGGATGTCTAGGGATGTGGCTGGGGAGATTTTGGAATATCTCTGAGGCCACTATGCCACCTGTGTGTCCCTCTCCTCCATCCACACCCTTGCACAGGGTTATGCAACTTGTCTGCCTTTGCCCTGCTGGGTGCACAATGTGAAAAGATGTCTAGGGATGTGGGTGGGCAGATTGTGCAATCTCCCTGAGGCTGCTATGCCACTTGGGTGTCCGTCTCCTCCTTCCACACCCGTGCACAGGGTTATGCAACATGTCTGCCTTTGCACTGCTGGGTGCACAGTGTGGAAAAATGTCCAGGGATGTGGCAGGCAGATTGTGGAATCTCTCTGAGGCCGTTATGCCACCTGTGTGTCTGTCTCCTCTTTCCACACCCATTCACAGTGTTATACAACATGTCTGCCTTTGCCCTGCTTGGTGCACAGTGTGGAAAGATGTCTAGGGTTGTGGGCGGGCAGATTGTGTAATCTCTCTGAGGCCGCTATGCCTCCTGTGTGTCCGTCTACTCCTTCCACACCCGTGCACAGGGTTATGCAACATGTCTGCCTTTGCCCTGCTGGGTGCACAGTGTGGAACGATGTCCAGGGATGTGGAAGGCAGATTGTGGAATCTCTCTGAGGCCGCTATGCCACCTGTGTTGTTGTCTCCTCCTTCCACACCCGTGCACAGGGTTATGCAACATGTCTGCCTTTGCCCTGCTGAGTGCACAGTGTGGAAAGATGTCCAGGGATGTGGCAGGCAGATTGTGGAATCTCTCTGAGGCCGCTATGCCACCTGTGTGTCCGTCTCCTCCTTCCACACCTGTGCACAGCGTTATGCAACAAGTCTGCCTTTGCCCTGCTAGGTGCACAATGTGAAAAGCTGTCCAGGGATGTGGACGGGCAGATTGTGCAATCTCCCTGAGGCTGCTTTGCCACCTGGGTGTCCGTCTCCTCCTTCCACACCCTTGCACAGTGTTATCCAACATGTCTGCCTTTGCCCTGCTGGGTGTACAGTGTGGAAAGATGTCTAGGGATGAGGCAGGCAGATTGTGGAATCTCTCTGAGGCCGCTATGCCACCTGTGTTGTTGTCTCCTCCTTCCACACCCGTGCACAGGGTTATGCAACATGTCTGCCTTTGCCCTGCTGAGTGCACAGTGTGGAAAGATGTCCAGGGATGTGGCAGGCAGATTGTGGAATCTCTCTGAGGCCGCTATGCCACCTATGTGTCCGTCTCCTCCTTCCACACCTGTGCACAGGGTTATGCAACAAGTCTGCCTTTGCCCTGCTAGGTGCACAATGTGAAAAGCTGTCCAGGGATGTGGACGGGCAGATTGTGCAATCTCCCTGAGGCTGCTTTGCCACCTGGGTGTCCGTCTCCTCCTTCCACACCCTTACACAGGGTTATGCCACATGTCTGCCTTTGCCCTACTGGGTGTACAGTGTGGAAAGATGTCTAGAGGTGTGGGCAGGCAGATTGTGGAATCTCTCTGAGGCAGCTATGCCACCTGTGTGTCCGTCTCCTCCTTCTATTCCTGTGCACAGGGTTATGCAACATGTCTGCCTTTGCCCTGCTGGGTGCACATTGCGGAAAGATGTCCAGGGATGTCGCAGGCAGATTGTGGAATCTCTCTGAGGCCGCTATGCCACCTGTGTGTCAGTTTCCTCCTTCCACACCTGTGCACAGGGTTATGAAACATGTCTGCCTTTGCCCTGCTGGGTGCACAGTGTGGAAAGATGTCCAGGGATGTGGCAGGCAGATTGTGGAATCTCTCTGAGGCCGCTATGCCACCTGTGTGTCCGTCTCCTCCTTCCACACCTGTGCACAGGGTTATGCAACAAGTCTGCCTTTGCCCTGCTAGGTGCACAATGTGAAAAGCTGTCCAGGGATGTGGACGGGCAGATTGTGCAATCTCCCTGAGGCTGCTTTGCCACCTGGGTGTCCGTCTCCTCCTTCCACACCCTTGCACAGTGTTATGCAACATGTCTGCCTTTGCCCTGCTGGGTGTACAGTGTGGAAAGATGTCTAGGGATGAGGCAGGCAGATTATGGAATCTCTCTGAGGCCGCTATGCCACCTGTGTTGTTGTCTCCTCCTTCCACACCCGTGCACAGGGTTATGCAACATGTCTGCCTTTGCCCTGCTGAGTGCACAGTGTGGAAAGATGTCCAGGGATGTGGCAGGCAGATTGTGGAATCTCTCTGAGGCCGTTATGCCACCTGTGTGTCCGTCTCCTCCTTCCACACCTGTGCACAGGGTTATGCAACAAGTCTGCCTTTGCCCTGCTAGGTGCACAATGTGAAAAGCTGTCCAGGGATGTGGACGGGCAGATTGTGCAATCTCCCTGAGGCTGCTTTGCCACCTGGGTGTCCGTCTCCTCCTTCCACACCCTTACACAGGGTTATGCCACATGTCTGCCTTTGCCCTACTGGGTGTACAGTGTGGAAAGATGTCTAGAGGTGTGGGCAGGCAGATTGTGGAATCTCTCTGAGGCAGCTATGCCACCTGTGTGTCCGTCTCCTCCTTCTATTCCCGTGCACAGGGTTATGCAACATGTCTGCCTTTGCCCTGCTGGGTGCACATTGTGGAAAGATGTCCAGGGATGTCGCAGGCAGATTGTGGAATCTCTCTGAGGCCGCTATGCCACCTGTGTGTCAGTTTCCTCCTTCCACACCTGTGCACAGGGTTATGAAACATGTCTGCCTTTGCCCTTCTGGGTGCACAGTGTGGAAAGATGTCCAGGGATGTAGCAGGCAGATTATGGAATCTCTCTGAGGCCGCTATGCCACCTAGGTGTCCGTCTCCTCCTTCCACACCCGTGCACAGGGTTATGCAACATGTCTGCATTTGCCCTGCTGGGTGCACAGTGTGGAAAGATGTCCAGGGATGTGGCAGGCAGATTGTGGAATCTCTCTGAGGCCGCTGTGCCACCTGGGTGTCCGTCTACTCCTTCCACACCCATGCACAGGGTTATGCAACATGTCTGCCTTTGCCCTGCTAGGTGCACAGTGTGGAAGGATTTCTAGGGATGTGGCTGGGGAGATTGTGGAATATCTCTGAGGCCACTATGCCACCTGTGTGTCCCTCTCCTCCATCCACACCCTTGCACAGGGTTATGCAACTTGTCTGCCTTTGCCCTGCTAGGTGCACAGTGTGGAAAGATGTCTGGGGTGTGGGCGGGCAGATTGTGGAATCTCTCTGAGACCGCTATGCCACCTGTGTGTCTGTCTCCTCTTTCCACACCCATTCACAGTGTCATACAACATGTCTGCCTTTGCCCTGCTTGGTGCACAGTGTGGAAAGATGTCTAGGGTTGTGGGCGGGCAGATTGTGTAATCTCTCTGAGGCCGCTATGCCTCCTGTGTGTCCGTCTACTCCTTCTACACCCGTGCACAGGGTTATGCAACATGTCTGCCTTTGCCCTGCTGGGTGCACAGTGTGGAAAGATGTCCAGGGATGTGGCAAGCAGATTGTGGAATCTCTCTGAGGCCGCTGTGCCACCTGTGTGTCCGTCTCCTTCTTCCACATCTTTGCAAAGTGTTATGCAACATGTCTGCCTTTGCCCTGCTGGGTGCATAGTGTGGAAAGATGTCCAGGGATGTGGCAGGCAGATTGTGGAATCTCTCTGAGGCCGCTGTGCCACCTGTGTGTCCGTCTCCTTCTTCCACATCTGTGCAAAGTGTTATGCAACATGTCTGCCTTTGCCCTGCTGGGTGCATAGTGTGGAAAGATGTCCAGGGATGTGGCAGGCAGATTGTGGAATCTCTCTGAGGCCGCTGTGCCACCTGTGTGTCCGTCTCCTCTTTCCACACCCGTGCACAGGGTTATGCAACATGTCTGCCTTTGCCCTGCTGGGTGCACAATGTGAAAATATGTCCAGGGATGTGGGCGGGCAGATTGTACAATATTCCTGAGGCCGCTATGCCACCTGGGTGTCTGTCTTCTCCTTCCAAACCCGTGCACAGGGTTATGCAACATGTGTGCCTTTGCCCTGCTGCTAGGTGCACAGTGTGGAAAGATGTTTAGAGATGTGGCAGGCAGATTGTGGAATCTCTCTGAGGCCACTGTGCCACCTGTGTGTCCGTCTCCTCTTTCCACACCCGTGCATAGAGTTATGCAACATGTGTGCCTTTGCCCTGCTGCTAGGTGAACAGTGTGGAAAGATGTCTAGAGATGTGGCAGGCAGATTGTGGAATCTTTCTGAGGCCACTATGCACTACCTGTGTGTCTGTCTCCTTCTTCTACACCCTTACACAGGGTTATGCAACATGTCTGCGTTTGCCCTGCTGGGTGCACAGTGTTGAAAGATGACTAGGCAGGCAGATTGTGGAATCTCTCTGAGGCCACTATGCCACCTGTGGGTCCATCTCCTCCTTGCACACCCATGCACAGGGTTATGCAACATGTCTGCCTTTGCCCTGCTAGGCGCACAATGTGGAAAGATGTCTAGGGGTGTGGGCGGGCAGATTGTGGGATCTCTCTGAGACCGCTATGCCACCTGTGTGTCTGTCTCCTCTTTCCACACCCATTCACAGTGTCATACAACATGTCTGCCTTTGCCCTGCTTGGTGCACAGTGTGGAAAGATGTCTAGGGTTGTGGGCGGGCAGATTGTGTAATCTCTCTGAGGCCGCTATGCCTCCTGTGTGTCCGTCTACTCCTTCTACACCCGTGCACAGGGTTATGCAACATGTCTGCCTTTGCCCTGCTGGGTGCACAGTGTGGAAAGATGTCCAGGGATGTGGCAAGCAGATTGTGGAATCTCTCTGAGGCCGCTGTGCCACCTGTGTGTCCGTCTCCTTCTTCCACATCTGTGCAAAGTGTTATGCAACATGTCTGCCTTTGCCCTGCTGGGTGCATAGTGTGGAAAGATGTCCAGGGATGTGGCAGGCAGATTGTGGAATCTCTCTGAGGCCGCTGTGCCACCTGTGTGTCCGTCTCCTTCTTCCACATCTGTGCAAAGTGTTATGCAACATGTCTGCCTTTGCCCTGCTGGGTGCATAGTGTGGAAAGATGTCCAGGGATGTGGCAGGCAGATTGTGGAATCTCTCTGAGGCCGCTGTGCCACCTGTGTGTCCGTCTCCTCTTTCCACACCCGTGCACAGGGTTATGCAACATGTCTGCCTTTGCCCTGCTGGGTGCACAGTGTGAAAATATGTCCAGGGATGTGGGCGGGCAGATTGTACAATATTCCTGAGGCCGCTATGCCACCTGGGTGTCTGTCTTCTCCTTCCAAACCCGTGCACAGGGTTATGCAACATGTGTGCCTTTGCCCTGCTGCTAGGTGCACAGTGTGGAAAGATGTTTAGAGATGTGGCAGGCAGATTGTGGAATCTCTCTGAGGCCACTGTGCCACCTGTGTGTCCGTCTCCTCTTTCCACACCCGTGCATAGAGTTATGCAACATGTGTGCCTTTGCCCTGCTGCTAGGTGCACAGTGTGGAAAGATGTCTAGAGATGTGGCAGGCAGATTGTGGAATCTTTCTGAGGCCACTATGCACTACCTGTGTGTCTGTCTCCTTCTTCTACACCCTTACACAGGGTTATGCAACATGTCTGCGTTTGCCCTGCTGGGTGCACAGTGTGGAAAGATGACTAGGCAGGCAGATTGTGGAATCTCTCTGAGGCCACTATGCCACCTGTGGGTCCATCTCCTCCTTGCACACCCATGCACAGGGTTATGCAACATGTCTGCCTTTGCCCTGCTAGGCGCACAATGTGGAAAGATGTCTAGGGGTGTGGGCGGGCAGATTGTGGAATCTCTCTGAGGCCACTATGCCACCTGTGTGTCCAACTCCTCCTTCCACATTTGTGCACAAGGCTATAGAACATATCTGCCTTTGACCTGCTGGGTGCACAATGGGGTAAGATGTCCAGGGATGTGGGTGGGCAGATTGTGAAATCTCTCTGAGGCCGCTATGCTACCTGCATGTCCATCTCCTCCTTCCACACCCGTGCACAGGGTTATGCAACATGTCTGCCTTTGCCCTGCTGGGTGCACAATGTGAAAATATGTCCAGGGATGTGGGTGGGCAGATTGTACAATCTTCCTGAGGCCGCTATGCCACCTGGGTGTCTGTCTTCTCATTCCAAACCCGTGCACAGGGTTATGCAACATGTGTGCCTTTGCCCTGCTGCTAAGTGCACAGTGTGGAAAGATGTTTAGAGATGTGGCAGGCAGATTGTGGAATCTCTCTGAGGCCACTGTGCCACCTGTGTGTCCGTCTCCTCTTTCCACACCCGTGCACAGGGTTATGCAACATGTCTGCCTATACTCTGCTGGGTGCATAGTGTTAAAGATGTCCAGGGATGTGGCAGACAGATTGTGGAATCTCTCTGAAGCTGCTATGCCACCTGTGTTGTTGTCGTCTCCTTCCACACCCGTCCACAGGGTTATGCAACATGTCTGCATTTGCCCTGCTGGGTGCACAGTGTGGAAAGATGTCCAGGGATGTGGCAATCAGATTGTGAAATCTCTCTGAGGCCGCTATGCCACCTTTGTGTCCGTCTCCTCCTTCCACACCCGTGCACAGGGTTATGCAACATGTCTGCGTTTGCCCTGCTGGGTGCACAGTGTGGAAAGATGTCCAGGGATGTGCCAGGCAGATTGTGGAATCTCTCTGAGGCCGCTATGCCACCTGTGTGTCCGTCTCCTCCTTCCACACCCGTGCACAGGGTTATGCAACATGTCTGCGTTTGCCCTGCTGGGTGCACAGTGTGGAAAGATGTCCAGGGATGTGGCAGGCAGATTGTGGAATCTCTCTGAGGCAGCTATGCCACCTGTGTTGTTGTCTCCTCCTTCCACACCCGTGCACAGGGTTATGCAACATGTCTGCCTTTGCCCTGCTGGGTGCACAGTGTGGAAAGATGTCCAGGGATGTGGCAGGCAGATTGTGGAATCTCTCTGAGGCCGCTGTGCCACCTGTGTGTCCGTCTCCTCCTTCCACACCTGTGCAAAGTGTTATGCAACATGTCTGCCTTTGCCCTGCTGGGTGCATAGTGTGGAAAGATGTCCAGGGATGTGGCAGGCAGATTGTGGAATCTCTCTGAGGCCGCTGTGCCACCTGTGTGTCCGTCTCCTCTTTCCACACCCGTGCACAGGGTTATGCAACATGTCTGCCCTTGCCCTGCTGGGTGTACAATGTGAAAATATGTCCAGGGATGTGGGCGGGCAGATTGTGCAATATTCCTGAGGCCGCTATGCCACCTGGGTGTCTGTCTTCTCCTTCCAAACCCGTGCACAGGGTTATGCAACATGTCTGCCTTTGCCCTGCTGCTAGGTGCACAGTGTGGAAAGATGTTTAGAGATGTGGCAGGCAGATTGTGGAATCTCTCTGAGGCCACTGTGCCTCCTGTGTGTCCGTCTCCTCTTTCCACACCCGTGCATAGAGTTATGCAACATGTGTGCCTTTGCCCTGCTGCTAGGTGCACAGTGTGGAAAGATGTCTAGAGATGTGGCAGGCAGATTGTGGAATCTTTCTGAGGCCACTATGCACCACCTGTGTGTCTGTCTCCTTCTTCTACACCCTTACACAGGGTTATGCAACATGTTTGCGTTTGCCCTGCTGGGTGCACAGTGTGGAAAGATGACTAGGCAGGCAGATTGTGGAATCTCTCTGAGGCCACTATGCCACCTGTGGGTCCATCTCCTCCTTGCACACCCGTGCACAGGGTTATACAACATGTCTGCCTTTGCCCTGCTAGGTGCACAATGTGGAAAGATGTCTAGGGATGTGGGTGGGCAGATTGTACAATCTTCCTGAGGCCGCTATGCCACCTGGGTGTCTGTCTTCTCATTCCAAACCCGTGCACAGGGTTATGCAACATGTGTGCCTTTGCCCTGCTGCTAAGTGCACAGTGTGGAAAGATGTTTAGAGATGTGGCAGGCAGATTGTGGAATCTCTCTGAGGCCACTGTGCCACCTGTGTGTCCGTCTCCTCTTTCCACACCCGTGCACAGGGTTATGCAACATGTCTGCCTATACTCTGCTGGGTGCATAGTGTTAAAGATGTCCAGGGATGTGGCAGACAGATTGTGGAATCTCTCTGAAGCTGCTATGCCACCTGTGTTGTTGTCGTCTCCTTCCACACCCGTCCACAGGGTTATGCAACATGTCTGCATTTGCCATGCTGGGTGCACAGTGTGGAAAGATGTCCAGGGATGTGGCAATCAGATTGTGAAATCTCTCTGAGGCCGCTATGCCACCTTTGTGTCCGTCTCCTCCTTCCACATCCGTGCACAGGGTTATGCAACATGTCTGCGTTTGCCCTGCTGGGTGCACAGTGTGGAAAGATGTCCAGGGATGTGCCAGGCAGATTGTGGAATCTCTCTGAGGCCGCTATGCCACCTGTGTGTCCGTCTCCTCCTTCCACACCCGTGCACAGGGTTATGCAACATGTCTGCGTTTGCCCTGCTGGGTGCACAGTGTGGAAAGATGTCCAGGGATGTGGCAGGCAGATTGTGGAATCTCTCTGAGGCAGCTATGCCACCTGTGTTGTTGTCTCCTCCTTCCACACCCGTGCACAGGGTTATGCAACATGTCTGCCTTTGCCCTGCTGGGTGCACAGTGTGAAAATATGTCCAGGGATGTGGGCGGGCAGATTGTGCAATATTCCTGAGGCCGCTATGCCACCTGGGTGTCTGTCTTCTCCTTCCAAACCCGTGCACAGGGTTATGCAACATGTCTGCCTTTGCCCTGCTGCTAGGTGCACAGTGTGGAAAGATGTTTAGAGATGTGGCAGGCAGATTGTGGAATCTCTCTGAGGCCACTGTGCCACCTGTGTGTCCGTCTCCTCTTTCCACACCCGTGCATAGAGTTATGCAACATGTGTGCCTTTGCCCTGCTGCTAGGTGCACAGTGTGGAAAGATGTCTAGAGATGTGGCAGGCAGATTGTGGAATCTTTCTGAGGCCACTATGCACCACCTGTGTGTCTGTCTCCTTCTTCTACACCCTTACACAGGGTTATGCAACATGTTTGCGTTTGCCCTGCTGGGTGCACAGTGTGGAAAGATTACTAGGCAGGCAGATTGTGGAATCTCTCTGAGGCCACTATGCCACCTGTGGGTCCATCTCCTCCTTGCACACCCGTGCACAGGGTTATACAACATGTCTGCCTTTGCCCTGCTAGGTTCACAATGTGGAAAGATGTCTAGGGGTGTGGGCGGGCAGATTGTGGAATCTCTCTGAGGCCACTATGCCACCTGTGTGTCCAACTCCTCCTTCCACATTTGTGCACAAGGTTATGCAACATATCTGCCTTTGACCTGCTGGGTGCACAATGGGGTAAGATGTCCAGGGGTGTGGGTGGGCAGATTGTGAAATCTCTCTGAGGCCGCTATGCTACCTGCATGTCCATCTCCTCCTTCCACACCCGTGCACAGGGTTATGCAACATGTCTGCCTTTGCCCACTGGGTACACAGTGTATGGACAGATGTCTAGGGATGTGGCAGGCAGATTATGGAATCTCTCTGAGGCCGCTGTGCCACCTGTGTGTCCGTCTACTCCTTCCACACCCATGCACAGGGTTATGCAACATGTCTGCCTTTGCCCTGCTAGGTGCACAGTGTGGAAGGATGTCTAGGGATGTGGCTGGGGAGATTTTGGAATATCTCTGAGGCCACTATGCCACCTGTGTGTCCCTCTCCTCCATCCACACCCTTGCACAGGGTTATGCAACTTGTCTGCCTTTGCCCTGCTGGGTGCACAATGTGAAAAGATGTCTAGGGATGTGGGTGGGCAGATTGTGCAATCTCCCTGAGGCTGCTATGCCACTTGGGTGTCCGTCTCCTCCTTCCACACCCATGCACGGGGTTATGCAACATGTCTGCCTTTGCACTGCTGGGTGCACAGTGTGGAAAAATGTCCAGGGATGTGGCAGGCAGATTGTGGAATCTCTCTGAGGCCGCTATGCCACCTGTGTGTCTGTCTCCTCTTTCCACACCCATTCACAGTGTTATACAACATGTCTGCCTTTGCCCTGCTTGGTGCACAGTGTGGAAAGATGTCTAGGGTTGTGGGCGGGCGGATTGTGTAATCTCTCTGAGGCCGCTATGCCTCCTGTGTGTCCGTCTACTCCTTCCACACCCGTGCACAGGGTTATGCAACATGTCTGCCTTTGCCCTGCTGGGTGCACAGTGTGGAACGATGTCCAGGGATGTGGAAGGCAGATTGTGGAATCTCTCTGAGGCCGCTATGCCACCTGTGTTGTTGTCTCCTCCTTCCACACCCGTGCACAGGGTTATGCAACATGTCTGCCTTTGCCCTGCTGAGTGCACAGTGTGGAAAGATGTCCAGGGATGTGGCAGGCAGATTGTGGAATCTCTCTGAGGCCGCTATGCCACCTGTGTGTCCGTCTCCTCCTTCCACACCTGTGCACAGGGTTATGCAACAAGTCTGCCTTTGCCCTGCTAGGTGCACAATGTGAAAAGCTGTCCAGGGATGTGGACGGGCAGATTGTGCAATCTCCCTGAGGCTGCTTTGCCACCTGGGTGTCCGTCTCCTCCTTCCACACCCTTGCACAGTGTTATGCAACATGTCTGCCTTTGCCCTGCTGGGTGTACAGTGTGGAAAGATGTCTAGGGATGAGGCAGGCAGATTGTGGAATCTCTCTGAGGCCGCTATGCCACCTGTGTTGTTGTCTCCTCCTTCCACACCCGTGCACAGGGTTATGCAACATGTCTGCCTTTGCCCTGCTGAGTCCACAGTGTGGAAAGATGTCCAGGGATGTGGCAGGCAGATTGTGGAATCTCTCTGAGGCCGCTATGCCACCTGTGTGTCCGTCTCCTCCTTCCACACCTGTGCACAGGGTTATGCAACAAGTCTGCCTTTGCCCTGCTAGGTGCACAATGTGAAAAGCTGTCCAGGGATGTGGACGGGCAGATTGTGCAATCTCCCTGAGGCTGCTTTGCCACCTGGGTGTCCGTCTCCTCCTTCCACACCCTTACACAGGGTTATGCCACATGTCTGCCTTTGCCCTACTGGGTGTACAGTGTGGAAAGATGTCTAGAGGTGTGGGCAGGCAGATTGTGGAATCTCTCTGAGGCAGCTATGCCACCTGTGTGTCCGTCTCCTCCTTCTGTTCCCGTGCACAGGGTTATGCAACATGTCTGCCTTTGCCCTGCTGGGTGCACATTGTGGAAAGATGTCCAGGGATGTCGCAGGCAGATTGTGGAATCTCTCTGAGGCCGCTATGCCACCTGTGTGTCAGTTTCCTCCTTCCACACCTGTGCACAGGGTTATGAAACATGTCTGCCTTTGCCCTGCTGGGTGCACAGTGTGGAAAGATGTCCAGGGATGTGGCAGGCAGATTGTGGAATCTCTCTGAGGCCGCTATGCCACCTGTGTGTCCGTCTCCTCCTTCCACACCCGTGCACAGGGTTATGCAACATATCTGCCTTTACCCTGCTGGGTGCACAGTGTGGAAAGATGTCATGGGATGTAGCAGGCAGATTATGGAATCTCTCTGAGGCCGCTATGCCACCTAGGTGTCCGTCTCCTCCTTCCACACCCGTGCACAGGGTTATGCAACATGTCTGCATTTGCCCTGCTGGGTGCACAGTGTGGAAAGATGTCCAGGGATATGGCAGGCAGATTGTGGAATCTCTCTGAGGCCGCTGTGCCACCTGGGTGTCCGTCTACTCCTTCCACACCCATGCACAGGGTTATGCAACATGTCTGCCTTTGCCCTGCTAGGTGCACAGTGTGGAAGGATTTCTAGGGATGTGGCTGGGGAGATTGTGGAATATCTCTGAGGCCACTATGCCACCTGTGTGTCCCTCTCCTCCATCCACACCCTTGCACAGGGTTATGCAACTTGTCTGCCTTTGCCCTGCTAGGTGCACAGTGTGGAAAGATGTCTGGGGTGTGGGCGGGCAGATTGTGGAATCTCTCTGAGACCGCTATGCCACCTGTGTGTCTGTCTCCTCTTTCCACACCCATTCACAGTGTTATACAACATGTCTGCCTTTGCCCTGCTTGGTGCACAGTGTGGAAAGATGTCTAGGGTTGTGGGCGGGCAGATTGTGTAATCTCTCTGAGGCCGCTATGCCTCCTGTGTGTCCGTCTACTCCTTCTACACCCGTGCACAGGGTTATGCAACATGTCTGCCTTTGCCCTGCTGGGTGCACAGTGTGTAACGATGTCCAGGGATGTGGAAGGCAGATTGTGGAATCTCTCTGAGGCCGCTATGCACCCTGTGTTGTTGTCTCCTCCTTCCACACCCGTGCACAGGGTTATGAAACATGTCTGCCTTTGCCCTGCTGAGTGCACAGTGTGGAAAGATGTCCAGGGATGTGGCAGGCAGATTGTGGAATCTCTCTGAGGCCGCTATGCCACCTGTGTGTCCGTCTCCTCCTTCCACACCTGTGCACAGGGTTATGCAACATGTCTGCCTTTGCCCTGCTAGGTGCACATTGTGTAAAGATGTCCAGGGATGTGGCAGGCAGATTGTGGAATCTCTCTGAGGCCGCTGTGCCACCTGTGTGTCCGTCTCCTCTTTCCGCACCCGTGCACAGGGTTATGCAACATGTCTGCCTTTGCCCTGCTAGGTGCACAATGTGAAAAGCTGTCCAGGGATGTGGACGGGCAGATTGTGCAATCTCCCTGAGGCTGCTATGCCACCTGGGTGTCCGTCTCTTCCTTCCACACCCTTGCACAGTGTTATGCAACATGTCTGCCTTTGCCCTGCTGGGTGTACAGTGTGGAAAGATGTCTAGGGATGAGGCAGGCAGATTGTGGAATCTCTCTGAGGCCGCTATGCAACCTTTGTGTCCATCTCTTCCTTTCATACCCTTGCACAGGGTTATGCCACATGTCTGCCTTTGCCCTGCTGGGTGTGCAGTGTGGAAAGATGTCTAGAGGTGTGGGCAGGCAGATTGTGGAATCTCTCTGAGGCAGCTATGCCACCTGTGTGTCCGTCTCCTCCTTCTATTCCCGTGCACAGGGTTATGCAACATGTCTGCCTTTGCCCTGCTGGGTGCACATTGTGGAAAGATGTCCAGGGATGTCGCAGGCAGATTGTGGAATCTCTCTGAGGCCGCTATGCCACCTGTGTGTCCGTCTCCTCCTTCACGCCCGTGCACAGGGTTACGCAACATGTCTGCCTTTGCCCTGCTGGGTGCACAGTGTGGAAAGATGTCCAGGGATGTGGCAGGCAGATTGTGGAATCTCTCTGAGGCCGCTATGCCACCTATGTGTCCGTCTCCTCCTTGCACACCCGTGCACAGGGTTACGCAACATGTCTGTCTTTGCCCTGCTGGGTGCACAGTGTGGAAAGATGTCCAGGGATGTGGCAGGCAGATTGTGGAATCTCTCTGAGGCCACTGTGCCACCTGTGTGTCTGTCTCCTCCTTCCACACCTGTGCACAGGGTTATGCAACATGTCTGCCTTTGCCCGGCTGGGTGCACAGTATGGAGAGATGTCCAGGGATGTGGCAGGCAGATTGTGGAATCTCTCTGAGACCGCTATGCCACATGTGTGTCCGTCTCCTCCTTCCACACCCTTACACGGGGTTATGCAACATGTCTGCATTTGCCCTGCTGGGTGCACAGTGTGGAAAGATGTCTAGGGATGTGGCAGGCAGATTGTGTAATCTCTCTGAGGCCGCTATGCCACCTGTGTGTCTGTTTCCTCCTTCCATACCCGTGCACAGGGTTATGCAACATGTCTGCCTTTGCCCTGCTGGGTCCACAGTGTGGAAAGAGGTCCAGGGATGTATTAGGCAGATTGTGGAATCTATCTGAGGCCGCTGTGCCACCTGTGTGTCCGTCTCCTCCGTCCACACCCGTGCACAGGGTTATGCAAATTGTCTGCCTTTGCCCTGCTGGGTGCACAGTGTGGAAAGATGTCCAGGGATGTGGCAGGCAGATTGTGGAATCTCTCTGAGGCTGCTGTGCCACTTGTGTGTCCGTCTCCTCTTTCCACACCAGTGCACAGGGTTATGCAACATATCTGCCTTTTCCCTGCTAGGTGCACAATGTGAAAAGATGTCCAGGGATGTGGGCGGGCAGATTGTACAATCTCCCTGAGGCTGCTATGCCACCTGGGTGTCCGTCTCCTCCTTTCACACCCGTGCACAGGGTTATGCAACATGTCAGCCTTTGCCCTACTGGGTGCACAGTGTGGAAAGATGTCCAGGGATGTGGCAGGCAGATTGTGGAATCTCTCTGAGGCATCTATGCCACCTGTGTGTCCGTCTCGTCCTTCCACACCTGTGCACAGGGTTATGCAACATGTCTGCCTTTGCCCGGCTGGGTGCACAGTATGGAAAGATGTCCAGGGATGTGGCAGGCAGATTGTGGAATCTCTCTGAGACCGCTATGCCACATGTGTGTCCGTCTCCTCCTTCCACACCCTTACACGGGGTTATGCAACATGTCTGCATTTGCCCTGCTGGGTGCACAGTGTGGAAAGATGTCTAGGGATGTGGCAGGCAGATTGTGTAATCTCTCTGAGGCCGCTATGCCACCTGTGTGTCTGTTTCCTCCTTCCATACCCGTGCACAGGGTTATGCAACATGTCTGCCTTTGCCCTGCTGGGTCCACAGTGTGGAAAGAGGTCCAGGGATGTATTAGGCAGATTGTGGAATCTATCTGAGGCCGCTGTGCCACCTCTGTGTCCGTCTCCTCCGTCCACACCCGTGCACAGGGTTATGCAAATTGTCTGCCTTTGCCCTGCTGGGTGCACATTGTGGAAATATGTCCAGGGATGTGGCAGGCAGATTGTGGAATCTCTCTGAGGCTGCTGTGCCACCTGTGTTTCCGTCTCCTCTTTCCACACCCGTGCACAGGGTTATGCAACATATCTGCCTTTTCCCTGCTAGGTGCACAATGTGAAAAGATGTCCAGGGATGTGGGCGGGCAGATTTTACAATCTCCCTGAGGCTGCTATGCCACCTGGGTGTCCGTCTCCTCCTTTCACACCCGTGCACAGGGTTATGCAACATGTCAGCCTTTGCCCTGCTGGGTGCACAGTGTGGAAAGATTTCCAGGGATGTGGCCGGCAGATTGTGAAATCTCTCTGAGGCCGCTATGCCACCTGTGTGTCCGTCTCCTCCTTCCACACCTATGCACAGGGTTATGCAACATTTCTGCCTTTGCCCTGCTGGGTGCACAGTGTGGAAAGATGTCCAGGGATGTGGCAGGCAGATTGTGGAATCTCTCTGAGGCCTCTATGCCACCTGTGTGTCCGTCTCCTCCTTCCACACCTGTGCACAGGGTTATGCAACATGTCTGCCTTTGCCCTGCTGGGTGCATAGTGTGGAAAGATGTCCAGGGATGTGGCAGACAGATTGTGGAATCTCTCTGAGGCCGCTATGCCACCTGTGTTGTTGTCCTCTCCTTCCACACCCGTCCACAGGGTTATGCAACATGTCTGCATTTGCCCTGCTGGGTGCACAGTGTGGAAAGATGTCCAGGGATGTGGCAGGCAGATTGTGAAATCTCTCTGAGGCCGCTATGCCACCTTTGTGTCCGTCTCCTCCTTCCACACCCGTGCACAGGGTTATGCAACATGTCTGCGTTTGCCCTGCTGGGTGCACAGTGTGGAAAGATGTCCAGTGATGTGGCAGGCAGATTGTGGGATCTCTCTGAGGCCGCTATGCCACCTGTGTGTCCGTCTCCTCCTTCCACACCCGTGCACAGGATTATGCAACATGTCTGCCTTTGCCCTGCTGGGTGCACAGTGTGGAAAGATTTCCAGAGATGTGGCAGGCAGATTGTGGAATCTCTCTGAGGCCGCTATGCCACCTGTGTTGTTGTCTCCTCCTTCCACACCCGTGCACAGGGTTATGCAACATGTCTGCCTTTGCCCTGCTGGGTGCACAGTGTGGAAAGATGTCCAGGGATGTGGCAGGCAGATTGTGGAATCTCTCTGAGGCCGCTGTGCCACCTGTGTGTCCGTCTCCTCCTTCCACACCCGTGCACAGGGTTACGCAACATATCTGCCTTTACCCTGCTGGGTGCATAGTGTGGAAAGATGTCATGGGATGTAGCAGGCAGATTATGGAATCTCTCTGAGGCCGCTATGCCACCTAGGTGTCCGTCTCCTCCTTCCACACCCGTGCACAGGGTTATGCAATATGTCTGCATTTGCCCTGCTGGGTGCACAGTGTGGAAAGATGTCCAGGGATGTGGCAGGCAGATTGTGGAATCTCTCTGAGGCCGCTGTGCCACCTGGGTGTCCGTCTACTCCTTCCACACCCATGCACAGGGTTATGCAACATGTCTGCCTTTGCCCTGCTAGGTGCACAGTGTGGAAGGATTTCTAGGGATGTGGCTGGGGAGATTGTGGAATATCTCTGAGGCCACTATGCCACCTGTGTGTCCCTCTCCTCCATCCACACCCTTGCACAGGGTTATGCAACTTGTCTGCCTTTGCCCTGCTAGGTGCACAGTGTGGAAAGATGTCTGGGGTGTGGGCGGGCAGATTGTGGAATCTCTCTGAGACCGCTATGCCACCTGTGTGTCTGTCTCCTCTTTCCACACCCATTCACAGTGTTATACAACATGTCTGCCTTTGCCCTGCTTGGTGCACAGTGTGGAAAGATGTCTAGGGTTGTGGGCGGGCAGATTGTGTAATCTCTCTGAGGCCGCTATGCCTCCTGTGTGTCCGTCTACTCCTTCTACACCCGTGCACAGGGTTATGCAACATGTCTGCCTTTGCCCTGCTGGGTGCACAGTGTGTAACGATGTCCAGGGATGTGGAAGGCAGATTGTGGAATCTCTCTGAGGCCGCTATGCACCCTGTGTTGTTGTCTCCTCCTTCCACACCCGTGCACAGGGTTATGAAACATGTCTGCCTTTGCCCTGCTGAGTGCACAGTGTGGAAAGATGTCCAGGGATGTGGCAGGCAGATTGTGGAATCTCTCTGAGGCCGCTATGCCACCTGTGTGTCCGTCTCCTCCTTCCACACCTGTGCACAGGGTTATGCAACATGTCTGCCTTTGCCCTGCTAGGTGCACATTGTGTAAAGATGTCCAGGGATGTGGCAGGCAGATTGTGGAATCTCTCTGAGGCCGCTGTGCCACCTGTGTGTCCGTCTCCTCTTTCCGCACCCGTGCACAGGGTTATGCAACATGTCTGCCTTTGCCCTGCTAGGTGCACAATGTGAAAAGCTGTCCAGGGATGTGGACGGGCAGATTGTGCAATCTCCCTGAGGCTGCTATGCCACCTGGGTGTCCGTCTCCTCCTTCCACACCCTTGCACAGTGTTATGCAACATGTCTGCCTTTGCCCTGCTGGGTGTACAGTGTGGAAAGATGTCTAGGGATGAGGCAGGCAGATTGTGGAATCTCTCTGAGGCCGCTATGCAACCTGTGTGTCCATCTCTTCCTTCCATACCCTTGCACAGGGTTATGCCACATGTCTGCCTTTGCCCTGCTGGGTGTGCAGTGTGGAAAGATGTCTAGAGGTGTGGGCAGGCAGATTGTGGAATCTCTCTGAGGCAGCTATGCCACCTGTGTGTCCGTCTCCTCCTTCTATTCCCGTGCACAGGGTTATGCAACATGTCTGCCTTTGCCCTGCTGGGTGCACATTGTGGAAAGATGTCCAGGGATGTCGCAGGCAGATTGTGGAATCTCTCTGAGGCCGCTATGCCACCTGTGTGTCCGTCTCCTCCTTCACGCCCCTGCACAGGGTTACGCAACATGTCTGCCTTTGCCCTGCTGGGTGCACAGTGTGGAAAGATGTCCAGGGATGTGGCAGGCAGATTGTGGAATCTCTCTGAGGCCGCTATGCCACCTATGTGTCCGTCTCCTCCTTGCACACCCGTGCACAGGGTTACGCAACATGTCTGTCTTTGCCCTGCTGGGTGCACAGTGTGGAAAGATGTCCAGGGATGTGGCAGGCAGATGGTGGAATCTCTCTGAGGCCACTGTGCCACCTGTGTGTCTGTCTCCTCCTTCCACACCTGTGCACAGGGTTATGCAACATGTCTGCCTTTGCCCGGCTGGGTGCACAGTATGGAGAGATGTCCACGGATATGGCAGGCAGATTGTGGAATCTCTCTGAGACCGCTATGCCACATGTGTGTCCGTCTCCTCCTTCCACACCCTTACACGGGGTTATGCAACATGTCTGCATTTGCCCTGCTGGGTGCACAGTGTGGAAAGATGTCTAGGGATGTGGCAGGCAGATTGTGTAATCTCTCTGAGGCCGCTATGCCACCTGTGTGTCTGTTTCCTCCTTCCATACCCGTGCACAGGGTTATGCAACATGTCTGCCTTTGCCCTGCTGGGTCCACAGTGTGGAAAGAGGTCCAGGGATGTATTAGGCAGATTGTGGAATCTATCTGAGGCCGCTGTGCCACCTGTGTGTCCGTCTCCTCCGTCCACACCCGTGCACAGGGTTATGCAAATTGTCTGCCTTTGCCCTGCTGGGTGCACAGTGTGGAAAGATGTCCAGGGATGTGGCAGGCAGATTGTGGAATCTCTCTGAGGCTGCTGTGCCACCTGTGTGTCCGTCTCCTCTTTCCACACCAGTGCACAGGGTTATGCAACATATCTGCCTTTTCCCTGCTAGGTGCACAATGTGAAAAGATGTCCAGGGATGTGGGCGGGCAGATTGTACAATCTCCCTGAGGCTGCTATGCCACCTGGGTGTCCGTCTCCTCCTTTCACACCCGTGCACAGGGTTATGCAACATGTCAGCCTTTGCCCTACTGGGTGCACAGTGTGGAAAGATGTCCAGGGATGTGGCAGGCAGATTGTGGAATCTCTCTGAGGCCTCTATGCCACCTGTGTGTCCGTCTCGTCCTTCCACACCTGTGCACAGGGTTATGCAACATGTCTGCCTTTGCCCGGCTGGGTGCACAGTATGGAAAGATGTCCAGGGATGTGGCAGGCAGATTGTGGAATCTCTCTGAGACCGCTATGCCACATGTGTGTCCGTCTCCTCCTTCCACACCCTTACACGGGGTTATGCAACATGTCTGCATTTGCCCTGCTGGGTGCACAGTGTGGAAAGATGTCTAGGGATGTGGCAGGCAGATTGTGTAATCTCTCTGAGGCCGCTATGCCACCTGTGTGTCTGTTTCCTCCTTCCATACCCGTGCACAGGGTTATGCAACATGTCTGCCTTTGCCCTGCTGGGTCCACAGTGTGGAAAGAGGTCCAGGGATGTATTAGGCAGATTGTGGAATCTATCTGAGGCCGCTGTGCCACCTCTGTGTCCGTCTCCTCCGTCCACACCCGTGCACAGGGTTATGCAAATTGTCTGCCTTTGCCCTGCTGGGTGCACATTGTGGAAAGATGTCCAGGGATGTGGCAGGCAGATTGTGGAATCTCTCTGAGGCTGCTGTGCCACCTGTGTTTCCGTCTCCTCTTTCCACACCCGTGCACAGGGTTATGCAACATATCTGCCTTTTCCCTGCTAGGTGCACAATGTGAAAAGATGTCCAGGGATGTGGGCGGGCAGATTTTACAATCTCCCTGAGGCTGCTATGCCACCTGGGTGTCCGTCTCCTCCTTTCACACCCGTGCACAGGGTTATGCAACATGTCAGCCTTTGCCCTGCTGGGTGCACAGTGTGGAAAGATTTCCAGGGATGTGGCCGGCAGATTGTGAAATCTCTCTGAGGCCGCTATGCCACCTGTGTGTCCGTCTCCTCCTTCCACACCTATGCACAGGGTTATGCAACATTTCTGCCTTTGCCCTGCTGGGTGCACAGTGTGGAAAGATGTCCAGGGATGTGGCAGGCAGATTGTGGAATCTCTCTGAGGCCTCTATGCCACCTGTGTGTCCGTCTCCTCCTTCCACACCTGTGCACAGGGTTATGCAACATGTCTGCCTTTGCCCTGCTGGGTGCATAGTGTGGAAAGATGTCCAGGGATGTGGCAGACAGATTGTGGAATCTCTCTGAGGCCGCTATGCCACCTGTGTTGTTGTCCTCTCCTTCCACACCCGTCCACAGGGTTATGCAACATGTCTGCATTTGCCCTGCTGGGTGCACAGTGTGGAAAGATGTCCAGGGATGTGGCAGGCAGATTGTGAAATCTCTCTGAGGCCGCTATGCCACCTTTGTGTCCGTCTCCTCCTTCCACACCCGTGCACAGGGTTATGCAACATGTCTGCGTTTGCCCTGCTGGGTGCACAGTGTGGAAAGATGTCCAGTGATGTGGCAGGCAGATTGTGGGATCTCTCTGAGGCCGCTATGCCACCTGTGTGTCCGTCTCCTCCTTCCACACCCGTGCACAGGATTATGCAACATGTCTGCCTTTGCCCTGCTGGGTGCACAGTGTGGAAAGATGTCCAGAGATGTGGCAGGCAGATTATGGAATCTCTCTGAGGCCGCTATGACACCTGTGTTGTTGTCTCCTCCTTCCACACCTGTGCAAAGTGTTATGCAACATGTCTGCCTTTGCCCTGCTGGGTGCATAGTGTGGAAAGATGTCCAGGGATGTGGCAGGTAGATTGTGGAATCTCTCTGAGGCCGCTGTGCCACCTGTGTGTCCGTCTCCTCTTTCCACACCCGTGCACAGGGTTATGCAACATGTCTGCCTTTGCCCTGCTGGGTGCACAATGTGAAAATATGTCCAGGGATGTGGGCGGGCAGATTGTACAATCTTCCTGAGGCCGCTATGCCACCTGGGTGTCTGTCTTCTCCTTCCAAACCCGTGCACAGGGTTATGCAACATGTGTGCCTTTGCCCTGCTGCTAAGTGCACAGTGTGGAAAGATGTTTAGAGATGTGGCAGGCAGATTGTGGAATCTCTCTGAGGCCACTGTGCCACCTGTGTGTCCGTCTCCTCTTTCCACACCCGTGCACAGGGTTATGCAACATGTCTGCCTTTGCCCTGCTGGGTGCATAATGTGGAAAGATGTCCAGGGATGTGGCAGACAGATTGTGGAATCTCTCTGAGGCAGCTATGCCACCTGTGTTGTTGTCCTCTCCTTCCACACCCGTCCACAGGGTTATGCAACATGTCTGCATTTGCCCTGCTGGGTGCACAGTGTGGAAAGATGTCCAGGGATGTGGCAGGCAGATTGTGAAATCTCTCTGAGGCCGCTATGCCACGTTTGTGCCTGTCTCCTCCTTCCACACCCGTGCACAGGGTTATGCAACATGTCTGCGTTTGCCCTGCTGGGTGCACAGTGTGGAAAGATGTCCAGGGAGGTGGCAGGCAGATTGTGGAATCTCTCTGAGGCCGCTATGCCACCTGTGTGTCCGTCTCCTCCTTCCACACCCGTGCACAGGATTATGCAACATGTCTGCCTTTGCCCTGCTGGGTGCACAGTGTGGAAAGATGTCCAGGGATGTGGCAGGCAGATTGTGGAATCTCTCTGAGGCCGCTATGCCACCTGTGTTGTTGTCTCCACCTTCCACACCTGTGCACAGGGTTATGCAACATGTCTGCCTTTGCCCTGCTGGGTGCACAGTGTGGAAAGATGTCCAGGGATGTGGCAGGCAGATTGTGGAATCTCTCTGAGGCCGCTGTGCCACCTGTGTGTCCGTCTCCTCCTTCCACACCTGTGCAAAGTGTTATGCAACATGTCTGCCTTTGCCCTGCTCGGTGCATAGTGTGGAAAGATGTCCAGGGATGTGGCAGGCAGATTGTGGAATCTATCTGAGGCCGCTGTGCCACCTGTGTGTCCGTCTCCTCCTTCCACACCCGTGCACAGGGTTATGCAACATGTCTGCCTTTGCCCTGCTGGGTGCACAATGTGAAAATATGTCCAGGGATGTGGGCGGGCAGATTGTACAATATTCCTGAGGCCGCTATGCCACCTGGGTGTCTGTCTTCTCCTTCCGAACCCGTGCACAGGGTTATGCAACATGTGTGCCTTTGCCCTGCTGCTAGGTGCACAGTGTGTAAAGATGTCTAGAGATGTGGCAGGCAGATTGTGGAATCTTTCTGAGGACACTATGCACCACCTGTGTGTCTGTCTCCTTCTTCTACACCCTTACACAGGGTTATGCAACATGTCTGCGTTTGCCCTGCTGGGTGCACAGTGTGGAAAGATGACTAGGCAGGCAAATTGTGGAATCTCTCTGAGGCCACTATGCCACCTGTGGGTCCATCTCCTCCTTGCACACCCGTGCACAGGGTTATGCAACATGTCTGCCTTTGCCCTGCTAGGTGCACAATGTGGAAAGATGTCTAGGGGTGTGGGCGGGCAGATTGTGGAATCTCTCTGAGGCCACTATGACACCTGTGTGTCCAACTCCTCCTTCCACATTTGTGCACAAGGTTATGCAACATATCTGCCTTTGACCTGCTGGGTGCACAATGGGGTAAGATGTCCAGGGATGTGGGTGGGCAGATTGTGAAATCTCTCTGAGGCCGCTATGCTACCTGCATGTCCATCTCCTCCTTCCACAACCGTGCACAGGGTTATGCAACATGTCTGCCTTAGCCCTGCTGGGTGCATAGTGTGGAAAGATGTCCAGGGATGTGGCAGGCAGATTGTGGAATATCTCTGAGGCCGCTGTGCAACCTGTGTGTCCGTCTCCTCTTTCCACACCCGTGCAGAGGGTTATGCAACATGTCTGCCTTTGCCCTGCTGGGTGCACAATGTGAAAATATGTCCAGGGATGTGGGCTGGCAGATTGTACAATCTTCCTGATGCCGCTATGCCACCTGGGTGTCTGTCTTCTCCTTCCAAACCCCTGCACAGGGTTATGCAACATGTGTGCCTTTGCCCTGCTGCTAAGTGCACAGTGTGGAAAGATGTTTAGAGATGTGGCAGGCAGATTGTGGAATCTCTCTGAGGCCACTGTGCCACCTGTGTGTCCGTCTCCTCTTTCCACACCCGTGCACAGGGTTATGCAACATGTCTGCCTTTGCCCTGCTGGGTGCATAGTGTGGAAAGATGTCCAGGGATGTGGCAGACAGATTGTGGAATCTCTCTGAGGCCGCTATGCCACCTGTGTTGTTGTCCTCTCCTTCCACACCCGTCCACAGGGTTATGCAACATGTCTGCATTTGCCCTGCTGGGTGCACAGTGTGGAAAGATGTCCAGGGATGTGGCAGGCAGATTGTGAAATCTCTCTGAGGCCGCTATGCCACCTTTGTTTCCGTCTCCTCCTTCCACACCCGTGCACAGGGTTATGCAACATGTCTGCGTTTGCCCTGCTGGGTGCACAGTGTGGAAAGATGTCCAGGGATGTGGCAGGCAGATTGTGCAATCTCTCTGAGGCCGCTATGCCACCTGTGTGTCCATCTCCTCCTTCCACACCCGTGCACAGGATTATGCAACATGTCTGCCTTTGCCCTGCTGGGTGCACATTGTGGAAAGATGTCCAGGGATGTCGCAGGCAGATTGTGGAATCTCTCTGAGGCCGCTATGCCACCTGTGTGTCAGTTTCCTCCTTCCACACCTGTGCACAGGGTTATGAAACATGTCTGCCTTTGCCCTGCTGGGTGCACAGTGTGGAAAGATGTCCAGGGATGTGGCAGGCAGATTGTGGAATCTCTCTGAGGCCTCTATGCCACCTGTGTGTCCATCTCCTCCTTCCACACCCGTGCACAGGGTTACGCAACATATCTGCCTTTACCCTACTGGGTGCACAGTGTGGAAAGATGTCCAGGGATGTAGCAGGCAGATTATGAAATCTCTCTGAGGCCGCTATGCCACCTAGGTGTCCGTCTCCTCCTTCCACACCCGTGCACAGGGTTATGCAACATGTCTGCATTTGCCCTGCTGGGTGCACAGTGTGAAAAGATGTCCAGGGATGTGGCAGGCAGATTGTGGAATCTCTCTGAGGCCGCTGTGCCACCTGGGTGTCCGTCTACTCCTTGCACACCCATGCACAGGGTTATGCAACATGTCTGCCTTTGCTCTGCTAGGTGCACAGTGTGGAAGGATGTCTAGGGATGTGGCTGGGGAGATTGTGGAATATCTCTGAGGCCACTATGCCACCTGTGTGTCCCTCTCCTCCATCCACACCCTTCCACAGGGTTATGCAACTTGTCTGCCTTTGCCCTGCTGGGTGCACAATGTGAAAAGATGTCTAGTGATGTGGGTGGGCAGATTGTGCAATCTCCCTGAGGCTGCTATGCCACTTGGGTGTCCGTCTCCTCCTTCCACACCTGTGCACAGGGTTATGCACCATGTCTGCCTTTGCCCTGCTAGGTGCACAGTGTGGAAAGATGTCTGGGGTGTGGGCGGGCAGATTGTGGAATCTCTCTGAGACCGCTATGCCACCTGTGTGTCTGTCTCCTCTTTCCACACCCATTCACAGTGTTATACAACATGTCTGCCTTTGCCCTGCTTGGTGCACAGTGTGGAAAGATGTCTAGGGTTGTGGGCGGGCAGATTGTGTAATCTCTCTGAGGCCGCTATGCCTCCTGTGTGTCCGTCTACTCCTTCCACACCCGTGCACAGGGTTATGCAACATGTCTGCCTTTGCCCTGCTGGGTGCACAGTGTGGAACGATGTCCAGGGATGTGGAAGGCAGATTGTGGAATCTCTCTGAGGCCGCTATGCCACCTGTGTTGTTGTCTCCTCCTTCCACACCCGTGCACAGGGTTATGCAAATGTCTGTCTTTGCCCTGCTGAGTGCACAGTGTGGAAAGATGTCCAGGGATGTGGCAGGCAGATTGTGGAATCTCTCTGAGGCCGCTATGCCACCTGTGTGTCCGTCGCCTCCTTCCACACCTGTGCACAGGGTTATGCAACATGTCTGCCTTTGCCCTGCTAGGTGCACATTGTGTAAAGATGTCCAGGGATGTGGCAGGCAGATTGTGGAATCTCTCTGAGGCCGCTGTGCCACCTGTGTGTCCGTCTCCTCTTTCCACACCCGTGCACAGGGTTATGCAACATGTCTGCCTTTGCCCTGCTAGGTGCACAATGTGAAAAGCTGTCCAGGGATGTGGACGGGCAGATTGTGCAATCTCCCTGAGGCTGCTATGCCACCTGGGTGTCCGTCTCCTCCTTCCGCACCCTTACACAGGGTTATGCCACATGTCTGCCTTTGCCCTGCTGGGTGTACAGTGTGGAAAGATGTCTAGAGGTGTGGGCAGGCAGATTATGGAATCTCTCTGAGGCAGCTATGCCACATGTGTGTCCGTCTCCTCCTTCTATTCCCGTGCACAGGGTTATGCAACATGTCTGCCTTTGCCCTGCTGGGTGCACATTGTGGAAAGATGTCCAGGGATGTCGCAGGCAGATTGTGGAATCTCTCTGAGGCCGCTATGCCACCTGTGTGTCCGTCTCCTCCTTCACGCCCGTGCACAGGGTTATGCAACATGTCTGCCTTTGCCCTGCTGGGTGCACAGTGTGGAAAGATGTCCAGGGATGTGGCAGGCAGATTGTGGAATCTCTCTGAGGCCGCTATGCCACCTATGTGTCCTTCTCCTCCGTCCACACCCGTGCACAGGGTTATGCAACATGTCTGCCTTTGCCCGGCTGGGTGCACAGTATGGAAAGATGTCCAGGGATGTGGCAGGCCGATTGTGGAATCTCTCTGAGACCGCTATGCCACATGTGTGTCCGTATCCTCCTTCCACACCCTTACACGGGGTTATGCAACATGTCTGCATTTGCCCTGCTGGGTGCACAGTGTGGAAAGATGTATAGGGATGTGGCATGCAGATTGTGTAATCTCTCTGAGGCCGCTATGCCACCTGTGTGTCTGTTTCCTCCTTCCATACCCGTGCACAGGGTTATGCAACATGTCTGCCTTTGCCCTGCTGGGTCCACAGTGTGGAAAGAGGTCCAGGGATGTGATAGGCAGATTGTGGAATCTATCTGAGGCCTCTGTGCCACCTGTGTGTCTGTCTCCTCCGTCCACACCCGTCCACAGGGTTATGCAAATTGTCTGCCTTTGCCCTGCTGGGTGCACAGTGTGGAAAGATGTCCAGGGATGTGGCAGGCAGATTGTGGAATCTCTCTGAGGCTGCTGTGCCACCTGTGTGTCCGTCTCCTCTTTCCACACCCGTGCACAGGGTTATGCAACATATCTGCCTTTTCCCTGCTAGGTGCACAGTGTGGAAAGATTTCCAGGGATGTGGCAGGCAGATTGTGAAATCTCTCTGAGGCCGCTATGCCACCTGTGTGTCCGTCTCCTCCTTCCACACCTATGCACAGGGTTATGCAACATGTCTGCCTTTGTCCTGCTGGGTGCACAGTGTGGAAAGATGTCCAGGGATGTGGCAGGCAGATTGTGGAATCTCTCTTGAGGCCTCTATGCCACCTGTGTGTCCGTCTCCTCCTTCCACACCTATGCACAGGGTTATGCAACATGTCTGCCTTTGCCCTGCTGGGTGCATAGTGTGGAAAGATGTCCAGGGATGTGGCAGACAGATTGTGGAATCTCTCTGAGGCCGCTATGCCACCTGTGTTATTGTCCTCTCCTTCCACACCCGTCCACAGGGTTATGCAACATGTCTGCATTTGCCCTGCTGGGTGCACAGTGTGGAAGGATGTCCAGGGATGTGGCAGGCAGATTGTGAAATCTCTCTGAGGCCGCTATGCCACGTTTGTGCCTGTCTCCTCCTTCCACACCCGTGCACAGGGTTATGCAACATGTCTGCGTTTGCCCTGCTGGGTGCACAGTGTGGAAAGATGTCCAGGGAGGTGGCAGGCAGATTGTGGAATCTCTCTGAGGCCGCTATGCCACCTGTGTGTCCGTCTCCTCCTTCCACACCCGTGCACAGGATTATGCAACATGTCTGCCTTTGCCCTGCTGGGTGCACAGTGTGGAAAGATGTCCAGGGATGTGGCAGGCAGATTGTGGAATCTCTCTGAGGCCGCTATGCCACCTGTGTTGTTGTCTCCACCTTCCACACCTGTGCACAGGATTATGCAACATGTCTGCCTTTGCCCTGCTGGGTGCACAGTGTGGAAAGATGTCCAGGGATGTGGCAGGCAGATTGTGGAATCTCTCTGAGGCCGCTGTGCCACCTGTGTGTCCGTCTCCTCCTTCCACACCTGTGCAAAGTGTTATGCAACATGTCTGCCTTTGCCCTGCTGGGTGCATAGTGTGGAAAGATTTCCAGCGATGTGGCAGGCAGATTGTGGAATCTCTCTGAGGCCGCTGTGCCACCTGTGTGTCCGTCTCCTCCTTCCACACCCGTGCACAGGGTTATGCAACATGTCTGCCTTTGCCCTGCTGGGTGCACAATGTGAAAATATGTCCAGGGATGTGGGCGGGCAGATTGTACAATATTCCTGAGGCCGCTATGCCACCTGGGTGTCTGTCTTCTCCTTCCGAACCCGTGCACAGGGTTATGCAACATGTGTGCCTTTGCCCTGCTGCTAGGTGCACAGTGTGGAAAGATGTTTAGAGATGTGGCAGGCAGATTGTGGAATCTCTCTGAGGCCACTGTGCCACCTGTGTGTCCGTCTCCTCTTTCCACACCCGTGCATAGAGTTATGCAACATGTGTGCCTTTGCCCTGCTGCTAGGTGCACAGTGTGTAAAGATGTCTAGAGATGTGGCAGGCAGATTGTGGAATCTTTCTGAGGCCACTATGCACCACCTGTGTGTCTGTCTCCTTCTTCTACACCCTTACACAGGGTTATGCAACATGTCTGCGTTTGCCCTGCTGGGTGCACAGTGTGGAAAGATGACTAGGCAGGCAGATTGTGGAATCTCTCTGAGGCCACTATGCCACCAGTGGGTCCATCTCCTCCTTGCACACCCGTGCACAGGGTTATGCAACATGTCTGCCTTTGTCCTGCTAGGTGCACAATGTGGAAAGATGTCTAGGGGTGTGGGCGGGCAGAATGTGGAATCTCTCTGAGGCCACTATGCCACCTGTGTGTCCAACTCCTCCTTCCACATTTGTGCACAAGGTTATGCAACATATCTGCCTTTGACCTGCTGGGTGCACAATGGGGTAAGATGTCCAGGGATGTGGGTGGGCAGATTGTGAAATCTCTCTGAGGCCGCTATGCTACCTGCAGGTCCATCTCCTCCTTCCACAACCGTGCACAGGGTTATGCAACATGTCTGCCTTAGCCCTGCTGGGTGCATAGTGTGGAAAGATGTCCAGGGATGTGGCAGGCAGATTGTGGAATCTCTCTGAGGCCGCTGTGCAACCTGTGTGTCCGTCTCCTCTTTCCACACCCGTGCAGAGGGTTATGCAACATGTCTGCCTTTGCCCTGCTGGGTGCACAATGTGAAAATATGTCCAGGGATGTGGGCTGGCAGATTGTGCAATCTTCCTGATGCCGCTATGCCACCTGGGTGTCTGTCTTCTCCTTCCAAACCCGTGCACAGGGTTATGCAACATGTCTGCCTTTGCCCTGCTGGGTGCATAGTGTGGAAAGATGTCCAGGGATGTGGCAGACAGATTGTGGAATCTCTCTGAGGCCGCTATGCCACCTGTGTTGTCCTCTCCTTCCAAACCCGTCCACAGGGTTATGCAACATGTCTCCATTTGCCCTGCTGGGTGCACAGTGTGGAAAGATGTCCAGGGATGTGGCAGGCAGATTGTGAAATCTCTCTGAGGCCGCTATGCCACCTTTGTGTCCGTCTCGTTCTTCCACACCCGTGCACAGGGTTATGCAAAAGTCTGCCTTTGCCCTGCTGGGTGCATAGTGTGGAAAGATGTCCAGGGATGTGGCAGACAGATAGTGGAATCTCTCCGAGGCCGCTATGCCACCTGTGTTGTCCTCTCCTTCCACACCCGTCCACAGGGTTATGCAACATGTCTGCATTTGCCCTGCTGGGTGCACAGTGTGGAAAGATGTCCAGGGATGTGGCAGGCAGATTGTGAAATCTCTCTGAGGCCGCTATGCCACCTTTGTGTCCGTCTCCTTCTTCCACACCCGTGCACAGGGTTATGCAACATGTCTGCGTTTGCCCTGCTGGGTGCACAGTGTGGAAAGATGTCCAGGGATGTGGCAGGCAGATTGTGGAATCTCTCTGAGGCCGCTATGCCACCTGTGTGTCCGTCTCCTCCTTCCACACCCGTGCACAGGATTATGCAACATGTCTGCCTTTTCCCTGCTGGGTGCACAGTGTGGAAAGATGTCCAGGGATGTGGCAGGCAGATTGTGGAATCTCTCTGAGGCCGCTATGCCACCTGTGTTGTTGTATCCTCCTTCCACACCCGTGCACAGGGTTATGCAACATGTCTGCCTTTGCCCTGCTGGGTGCACAGTGTGGAAAGATGTCCAGGGATGTGGCAGGCAGATTGTGGAATCTCTCTGAGGCCGCTGTGCCACCTGTGTGTCCGTCTCCTCCTTCCACACCTGTGCAAAGTGTTATGCAACATGTCTGCCTTTGCCCTGCTGGGTGCATAGTGTGGAAAGATGTCCAGGGATGTGGCAGGCAGATTGTGGAATCTCTCTGAGGCCGCTGTGCCACCTGTGTGTCCGTCTCCTCTTTCCACACCCGTGCACAGGGTTATGCAACATGTCTGCCTTTGCCCTGCTGGGTGCACAGTGTGGAAAGATGACTAGGCAGGCAGATTGTGGAATCTCTCTGAGGCCACTATGCCACCTGCGGGTCCATCTCCTCCTTGCACACTCGTGCACAGGGTTATACAACATGTCTGCCTTTGCCCTGCTAGGTGCACAGTGTGGAAAGATGTCTGGGGTGTGGGCGGGCAGATTGTGGAATCTCTCTGAGACCGCTATGCCACCTGTGTGTCTGTCTCCTCTTTCCACACCCATTCACAGTGTTATACAACATGTCTGCCTTTGCCCTGCTTGGTGCACAGTGTGGAAAGATGTCTAGGGTTGTGGGCGGGCAGATTGTGTAATCTCTCTGAGGCCGCTATGCCTCCTGTGTGTCCGTCTACTCCTTCCACACCCGTGCACAGGGTTATGCAACATGTCTGCCTTTGCCCTGCTGGGTGCACAGTGTGGAACGATGTCCAGGGATGTGGAAGGCAGATTGTGGAATCTCTCTGAGGCCGCTATGCCACCTGTGTTGTTGTCTCCTCCTTCCACACCTGTGCACAGGGTTATGCAACATGTCTGCCTTTGCCCTGCTGGGTGCACAGTGTGGAAAGATGTCCAGGGATGTGGCAGGCAGATTGTGGAATCTCTCTGAGGCCGCTGTGCCACCTGTGTGTCCGTCTCCTCCTTCCACACCTGTGCAAAGTGTTATGCAACATGTCTGCCTTTGCCCTGCTGGGTGCACAGTGTGGAACGATGTCCAGGGATGTGGAAGGCAGATTGTGGAATCTCTCTGAGGCCGCTATGCCACCTGTGTTGTTGTCTCCTCCTTCCACACCCGTGCACAGGGTTATGCAACATGTCTGCCTTTGCCCTGCTGGGTGCACAATGTGGAAATATGTCCAGGGATGTGGGCGGGCAGATTGTACAATATTCCTGAGGCCGCTATGCCACCTGGGTGTCTGTCTTCTCCTTCCGAACCCGTGCACAGGGTTATGCAACATGTGTGCCTTTGCCCTGCTGCTAGGTGCACAGTGTGGAAAGATGTTTAGAGATGTGGCAGGCAGATTGTGGAATCTCTCTGAGGCCACTGTGCCACCTGTGTGTCCGTCTCCTCTTTCCACACCCGTGCATAGAGTTATGCAACATGTGTGCCTTTGCCCTGCTGCTAGGTGCACAGTGTGTAAAGATGTCTAGAGATGTGGCAGGCAGATTGTGGAATCTTTCTGAGGCCACTATGCACCACCTCTGTGTCTGTCTCCTTCTTCTACACCCTTACACAGGGTTATGCAACATGTCTGCGTTTGCCCTGCTGGGTGCACAGTGTGGAAAGATGACTAGGCAGGCAGATTGTGGAATCTCTCTGAGGCCACTATGCCACCAGTGGGTCCATCTCCTCCTTGCACACCCGTGCACAGGGTTATGCAACATGTCTGCCTTTGTCCTGCTAGGTGCACAATGTGGAAAGATGTCTAGGGGTGTGGGCGGGCAGAATGTGGAATCTCTCTGAGGCCACTATGCCACCTGTGTGTCCAACTCCTCCTTCCACATTTGTGCACAAGGTTATGCAACATATCTGCCTTTGACCTGCTGGGTGCACAATGGGGTAAGATGTCCAGGGATGTGGGTGGGCAGATTGTGAAATCTCTCTGAGGCCGCTATGCTACCTGCAGGTCCATCTCCTCCTTCCACAACCGTGCACAGGGTTATGCAACATGTCTGCCTTAGCCCTGCTGGGTGCATAGTGTGGAAAGATGTCCAGGGATGTGGCAGGCAGATTGTGGAATCTCTCTGAGGCCGCTGTGCAACCTGTGTGTCCGTCTCCTCTTTCCACACCCGTGCAGAGGGTTATGCAACATGTCTGCCTTTGCCCTGCTGGGTGCACAATGTGAAAATATGTCCAGGGATGTGGGCTGGCAGATTGTGCAATCTTCCTGATGCCGCTATGCCACCTGGGTGTCTGTCTTCTCCTTCCAAACCCGTGCACAGGGTTATGCAACATGTCTGCCTTTGCCCTGCTGGGTGCATAGTGTGGAAAGATGTCCAGGGATGTGGCAGACAGATTGTGGAATCTCTCTGAGGCCGCTATGCCACCTGTGTTGTCCTCTCCTTCCAAACCCGTCCACAGGGTTATGCAACATGTCTGCATTTGCCCTGCTGGGTGCACAGTGTGGAAAGATGTCCAGGGATGTGGCAGGCAGATTGTGAAATCTCTCTGAGGCCGCTATGCCACCTTTGTGTCCGTCTCCTTCTTCCACACCCGTGCACAGGGTTATGCAACATGTCTGCCTTTGCCCTGCTGGGTGCATAGTGTGGAAAGATGTCCAGGGATGTGGCAGACAGATTGTGGAATCTCTCCGAGGCCGCTATGCCACCTGTGTTGTCCTCTCCTTCCACACCCGTCCACAGGGTTATGCAACATGTCTGCATTTGCCCTGCTGGGTGCACAGTGTGGAAAGATGTCCAGGGATGTGGCAGGCAGATTGTGAAATCTCTCTGAGGCCGCTATGCCACCTTTGTGTCCGTCTCCTTCTTCCACACCCGTGCACAGGGTTATGCAACATGTCTGCGTTTGCCCTGCTGGGTGCACAGTGTGGAAAGATGTCCAGGGATGTGGCAGGCAGATTGTGGAATCTCTCTGAGGCCGCTATGCCACCTGTGTGTCCGTCTCCTCCTTCCACACCCGTGCACAGGATTATGCAACATGTCTGCCTTTTCCCTGCTGGGTGCACAGTGTGGAAAGATGTCCAGGGATGTGGCAGGCAGATTGTGGAATCTCTCTGAGGCCGCTATGCCACCTGTGTTGTTGTCTCCTCCTTCCACACCCGTGCACAGGGTTATGCAACATGTCTGCCTTTGCCCTGCTGGGTGCACAGTGTGGAAAGATGTCCAGGGATGTGGCAGGCAGATTGTGGAATCTCTCTGAGGCCGCTGTGCCACCTGTGTGTCCGTCTCCTCCTTCCACACCTGTGCAAAGTGTTATGCAACATGTCTGCCTTTGCCCTGCTGGGTGCATAGTGTGGAAAGATGTCCAGGGATGTGGCAGGCAGATTGTGGAATCTCTCTGAGGCCGCTGTGCCACCTGTGTGTCCGTCTCCTCTTTCCACACCCGTGCACAGGGTTATGCAACATGTCTGCCTTTGCCCTGTTGGGTGCACAATGTGAAAATATGTCCAGGGATGTGGGCTGGCAGATTGTGCAATCTTCCTGATGCCGCTATGCCACCTGGGTGTCTGTCTTCTCCTTCCAAACCCGTGCACAGGGTTATGCAACATGTCTGCCTTTGCCCTGCTGGGTGCATAGTGTGGAAAGATGTCCAGGGATGTGGCAGACAGATTGTGGAATCTCTCTGAGGCCGCTATGCCACCTGTCTTGTCCTCTCCTTCCAAACCCGTCCACAGGGTTATGCAACATGTCTGCATTTGCCCTGCTGGGTGCACAGTGTGGAAAGATGTCCAGGGATGTGGCAGGCAGATTGTGAAATCTCTCTGAGGCCGCTATGCCACCTTTGTGTCCGTCTCCTTCTTCCACACCCGTGCACAGGGTTATGCAACATGTCTGCCTTTGCCCTGCTGGGTGCATAGTGTGGAAAGATGTCCAGGGATGTGGCAGACAGATTGTGGAATCTCTCCGAGGCCGCTATGCCACCTGTGTTGTCCTCTCCTTCCACACCCGTCCACAGGGTTATGCAACATGTCTGCATTTGCCCTGCTGGGTGCACAGTGTGGAAAGATGTCCAGGGATGTGGCAGGCAGATTGTGAAATCTCTCTGAGGCCGCTATGCCACCTTTGTGTCCGTCTCCTTCTTCCACACCCGTGCACAGGGTTATGCAACATGTCTGCGTTTGCCCTGCTGGGTGCACAGTGTGGAAAGATGTCCAGGGATGTGGCAGGCAGATTGTGGAATCTCTCTGAGGCCGCTATGCCACCTGTGTGTCCGTCTCCTCCTTCCACACCCGTGCACAGGATTATGCAACATGTCTGCCTTTTCCCTGCTGGGTGCACAGTGTGGAAAGATGTCCAGGGATGTGGCAGGCAGATTGTGGAATCTCTCTGAGGCCGCTATGCCACCTGTGTTGTTGTCTCCTCCTTCCACACCCGTGCACAGGGTTATGCAACATGTCTGCCTTTGCCCTGCTGGGTGCACAGTGTGGAAAGATGTCCAGGGATGTGGCAGGCAGATTGTGGAATCTCTCTGAGGCCGCTGTGCCACCTGTGTGTCCGTCTCCTCCTTCCACACCTGTGCAAAGTGTTATGCAACATGTCTGCCTTTGCCCTGCTGGGTGCATAGTGTGGAAAGATGTCCAGGGATGTGGCAGGCAGATTGTGGAATCTCTCTGAGGCCGCTGTGCCACCTGTGTGTCCGTCTCCTCTTTCCACACCCGTGCACAGGGTTATGCAACATGTCTGCCTTTGCCCTGTTGGGTGCACAATGTGAAAATATGTCCAGGGATGTGGGCGGGCAGATTGTACAATATTCCTGAGGCCGCTATGCCACCTGGGTGTCTGTCTTCTCCTTCCAAACCTGCGCACAGGGTTATGCAACATGTGTGCCTTTGCCCTGCTGCTAGGTGCACAGTGTGGAAAGATGTTTAGAGATGTGGCAGGCAGATTGTGGAATCTCTCTTAGGCCACTGTGCCACCTGTGTGTCCGTCTCCTCTTTCCACACCCGTGCATAGAGTTATGCAACTTGTCGGCCTTTGCCCTGCTGCTAGGTGCACAATGTGAAAAGATGTCTAGAGATGTGGCAGGCAGATTGTGGAATCTTTCTGAGGCCACTATGCACCACCTGTGTGTCTGTCTCCTTCTTCTACACCCTTACACAGGGTTATGCAACATGTCTGCCTTTGCCCTGCTGGGTGCACAGTGTGGAAAGATGACTAGGCAGGCAGATTGTGGAATCTCTCTGAGGCCACTATGCCACCTGCGGGTCCATCTCCTCCTTGCACACTCGTGCACAGGGTTATACAACATGTCTGCCTTTGCCCTGCTAGGTGCACAGTGTGGAAAGATGTCTGGGGTGTGGGCGGGCAGATTGTGGAATCTCTCTGAGACCGCTATGCCACCTGTGTGTCTGTCTCCTCTTTCCACACCCATTCACAGTGTTATACAACATGTCTGCCTTTGCCCTGCTTGGTGCACAGTGTGGAAAGATGTCTAGGGTTGTGGGCGGGCAGATTGTGTAATCTCTCTGAGGCCGCTATGCCTCCTGTGTGTCCGTCTACTCCTTCCACACCCGTGCACAGGGTTATGCAACATGTCTGCCTTTGCCCTGCTGGGTGCACAGTGTGGAACGATGTCCAGGGATGTGGAAGGCAGATTGTGGAATCTCTCTGAGGCCGCTATGCCACCTGTGTTGTTGTCTCCTCCTTCCACACCCGTGCACAGGGTTATGCAAATGTCTGTCTTTGCCCTGCTGAGTGCACAGTGTGGAAAGATGTCCAGGGATGTGGCAGGCAGATTGTGGAATCTCTCTGAGGCCGCTATGCCACCTGTGTGTCCGTCGCCTCCTTCCACACCTGTGCACAGGGTTATGCAACATGTCTGCCTTTGCCCTGCTAGGTGCACATTGTGTAAAGATGTCCAGGGATGTGGCAAGCAGATTGTGGAATCTCTCTGAGGCCGCTGTGCCACCTGTGTGTCCGTCTCCTCTTTCCACACCCGTGCACAGGGTTATGCAACATGTCTGCCTTTGCCCTGCTAGGTGCACAATGTGAAAAGCTGTCCAGGGATGTGGACGGGCAGCTTGTGCAATCTCCCTGAGGCTGCTATGCCACCTGGGTGTCCGTCTCCTCCTTCCACACCCTTACACAGGGTTATGCCACATGTCTGCCTTTGCCCTGCTGGGTGTACAGTGTGGAAAGATGTCTAGAGGTGTGGGCAGGCAGATTATGGAATCTCTCTGAGGCAGCTATGCCACATATGTGTCCGTCTCCTCCTTCTATTCCCGTGCACAGGGTTATGCAACATGTCTGCCTTTGCCCTGCTGGGTGCACATTGTGGAAAGATGTCCAGGGATGTCGCAGGCAGATTGTGGAATCTCTCTGAGGCCGCTATGCCACCTGTGTGTCCGTCTCCTCCTTCACGCCCGTGCACAGGGTTATGCAACATGTCTGCCTTTGCCCTGCTGGGTGCACAGTGTGGAAAGATGTCCAGGGATGTGGCAGGCAGATTGTGGAATCTCTCTGAGGCCGCTATGCCACCTATGTGTCCGTCTCCTCCTTCCACACCCGTGCACAGGGTTACGCAACATGTCTGTCTTTGCCCTGCTGGGTGCACAGTGTGGAAAGATGTCCAGGGATGTGGCAGGCAGATTGTGGAATCTCTCTGAGGCCACTGTGCCACCTGTGTGTCTGTCTCCTCCTTCCACACCTGTGCACAGGGTTATACAACATGTCTGCCTTTGCCCGGCTGGGTGCACAGTATGGAAAGATGTCCAGGGATGTGGCAGGCCAATTGTGGAATCTCTCTGAGACCGCTATGCCACATGTGTGTCCGTATCCTCCTTCCACACCCTTACACGGGGTTATGCAACATGTCTGCATTTGCCCTGCTGGGTGCACAGTGTGGAAAGATGTATAGGGATGTGCCATGCAGATTGTGTAATCTCTCTGAGGCCGCTATGCCACCTGTGTGTCTGTTTCCTCCTTCCATACCCGTGCACAGGGTTATGCAACATGTCTGCCTTTGCCCTGCTGGGTCCACAGTGTGGAAAGAGGTCCAGGGATGTGATAGGCAGATTGTGGAATCTATCTGAGGCCTCTGTGCCACCTGTGTGTCTGTCTCCTCCGTCCACACCCGTGCACAGGGTTATGCAAATTGTCTGCCTTTGCCCTGCTGGGTGCACAGTGTGGAAAGATGTCCAGGGATGTGGCAGGCAGATTGTGGAATCTCTCTGAGGCTGCTGTGCCACCTGTGTGTCCGTCTCCTCTTTCCACACCCGTGCACAGGGTTATGCAACATATCTGCCTTTTCCCTGCTAGGTGCACCATGTGAAAAGATGTCCAGGGATGTGGGCGGGCAGATTGTACAATCTCCCTGAGGCTGCTATGCCACCTGGGTGTCCGTCTCCTCCTTTCACACCCGTGCACAGGGTTATGCAACATGTCAGCCTTTGCCCTGCTGGGTGCACAGTGTGGAAAGATTTCCAGGGATGTGGCAGGCAGATTGTGAAATCTCTCTGAGGCCGCTATGCCACCTGTGTGTCCGTCTCCTCCTTCCACACCTATGCACAGGGTTATGCAACATGTCTGCCTTTGTCCTGCTGGGTGCACAGTGTGGAAAGATGTCCAGGGATGTGGCAGGCAGATTGTGGAATCTCTCATGAGGCCTCTATGCCACCTGTGTGTCCGTCTCCTCCTTCCACACCTGTGCACAGGGTTATGCAACATGTCTGCCTTTGCCCTGCTGGGTGCATAGTGTGGAAAGATGTCCAGGGATGTGGCAGACAGATTGTGGAATCTCTCTGAGGCCGCTATGCCACCTGTGTTATTGTCCTCTCCTTCCACACCCGTCCACAGGGTTATGCAACATGTCTGCATTTGCCCTGCTGGGTGCACAGTGTGGAAAGATGTCCAGGGATGTGGCAGGCAGATTGTGAAATCTCTCTGAGGCCGCTATGCCACGTTTGTGCCTGTCTCCTCCTTCCACACCCGTGCACAGGGTTATGCAACATGTCTGCGTTTGCCCTGCTGGGTGCACAGTGTGGAAAGATGTCCAGGGAGGTGGCAGGCAGTTTGTGGAATCTCTCTGAGGCCGCTATGCCACCTGTGTGTCCGTCTCCTCCTTCCACACCCGTGCACAGGATTATGCAACATGTCTGCCTTTGCCCTGCTGGGCGCACAGTGTGGAAAGATGTCCAGGGATGTGGCAGGCAGATTGTGGAATCTCTCTGAGGCCGCTATGCCACCTGTGTTGTTGTCTCCACCTTCCACACCTGTGCACAGGGTTATGCAACATGTCTGCCTTTGCCCTGCTGGGTGCACAGTGTGGAAAGATGTCCAGGGATGTGGCAGGCAGATTGTGGAATCTCTCTGAGGCCGCTGTGCCACCTGTGTGTCCGTCTCCTCCTTCCACACCTGTGCAAAGTGTTATGCAACATGTCTGCCTTTGCCCTGCTGGGTGCATAGTGTGGAAAGATTTCCAGCGATGTGGCAGGCAGATTGTGGAATCTCTCTGAGGCCGCTGTGCCACCTGTGTGTCTGTCTCCTCCTTCCACACCCGTGCGCAGGGTTATGCAACATGTCTGCCTTTGCCCTGCTGGGTGCACAATGTGAAAATATGTCCAGGGATGTGGGCGGGCAGATTGTACAATATTCCTGAGGCCGCTATGCCACCTGGGTGTCTGTCTTCTCCTTCCGAACCCGTGCACAGGGTTATGCAACATGTGTGCCTTTGCCCTGCTGCTAGGTGCACAGTGTGGAAAGATGTTTAGAGATGTGGCAGGCAGATTGTGGAATCTCTCTGAGGCCACTGTGCCACCTGTGTGTCCGTCTCCTCCTTCCACACCCGTGCACAGGATTATGCAACATGTCTGCCTTTGCCCTGCTGGGTGCACAGTGTGGAAAGATGTCCAGGGATGTGGCAGGCAGATTGTGGAATCTCTCTGAGGCCGCTATGCCACCTGTGTTGTTGTCTCCACCTTCCACACCTGTGCACAGGGTTATGCAACATGTCTGCCTTTGCCCTGCTGGGTGCACAGTGTGGAAAGATGTCCAGGGATGTGGCAGGCAGATTGTGGAATCTCTCTGAGGCCGCTGTGCCACCTGTGTGTCCGTCTCCTCCTTCCACACCTGTGCAAAGTGTTATGCAACATGTCTGCCTTTGCCCTGCTGGGTGCACATTGTGGAAAGATGTCCAGGGATGTCGCAGGCAGATTGTGGAATCTCTCTGAGGCCGCTATGCCACCTGTGTGTCCGTCTCCTCCTTCACGCCCGTGCACAGGGTTATGCAACATGTCTGCCTTTGCCCTGCTGGGTGCACAGTGTGGAAAGATGTCCAGGGATGTGGCAGGCAGATTGTGGAATCTCTCTGAGGCCGCTATGCCACCTATGTGTCCGTCTCCTCCTTCCACACCCGTGCACAGGGTTACGCAACATGTCTGTCTTTGCCCTGCTGGGTGCACAGTGTGGAAAGATGTCCAGGGATGTGGCAGGCAGATTGTGGAATCTCTCTGAGGCCACTGTGCCACCTGTGTGTCTGTCTCCTCCTTCCACACCTGTGCACAGGGTTATGCAACATGTCTGCCTTTGCCCGGCTGGGTGCACAGTATGGAAAGATGTCCAGGGATGTGGCAGGCCGATTGTGGAATCTCTCTGAGACCGCTATGCCACATGTGTGTCCGTATCCTCCTTCCACACCCTTACACGGGGTTATGCAACATGTCTGCATTTGCCCTGCTGGGTGCACAGTGTGGAAAGATGTATAGGGATGTGGCATGCAGATTGTGTAATCTCTCTGAGGCCGCTATGCCACCTGTGTGTCTGTTTCCTCCTTCCATACCCGTGCACAGGGTTATGCAACATGTCTGCCTTTGCCCTGCTGGGTCCACAGTGTGGAAAGAGGTCCAGGGATGTGATAGGCAGATTGTGGAATCTATCTGAGGCCTCTGTGCCACCTGTGTGTCTGTCTCCTCCGTCCACACCCGTGCACAGGGTTATGCAAATTGTCTGCCTTTGCCCTGCTGGGTGCACAGTGTGGAAAGATGTCCAGGGATGTGGCAGGCAGATTGTGGAATCTCTCTGAGGCTGCTGTGCCACCTGTGTGTCCGTCTCCTCTTTCCACACCCGTGCACAGGGTTATGCAACATATCTGCCTTTTCCCTGCTAGGTGCACAATGTGAAAAGATGTCCAGGGATGTGGGCGGGCAGATTGTACAATCTCCCTGAGGCTGCTATGCCACCTGGGTGTCCGTCTCCTCCTTTCACACCCGTGCACAGGGTTATGCAACATGTCAGCCTTTGCCCTGCTGGGTGCACAGTGTGGAAAGATTTCCAGGGATGTGGCAGGCAGATTGTGAAATCTCTCTGAGGCCGCTATGCCACCTGTGTGTCCGTCTCCTCCTTCCAGACCTATGCACAGGGTTATGCAACATGTCTGCCTTTGTCCTGCTGGGTGCACAGTGTGGAAAGATGTCCAGGGATGTGGCAGGCAGATTGTGGAATCTCTCTTGAGGCCTCTATGCCACCTGTGTGTCCGTCTCCTCCTTCCACACCTGTGCACAGGGTTATGCAACATGTCTGCCTTTGCCCTGCTGGGTGCATAGTGTGGAAAGATGTCCAGGGATGTGGCAGACAGATTGTGGAATCTCTCTGAGGCCGCTATGCCACCTGTGTTATTGTCCTCTCCTTCCACACCCGTCCACAGGGTTATGCAACATGTCTGCATTTGCCCTGCTGGGTGCACAGTGTGGAAAGATGTCCAGGGATGTGGCAGGCAGATTGTGAAATCTCTCTGAGGCCGCTATGCCACGTTTGTGCCTGTCTCCTCCTTCCACACCCGTGCACAGGGTTATGCAACATGTCTGCGTTTGCCCTGCTGGGTGCACAGTGTGGAAAGATGTCCAGGGAGGTGGCAGGCAGATTGTGGAATCTCTCTGAGGCCGCTATGCCACCTGTGTGTCCGTCTCCTCCTTCCACACCCGTGCACAGGATTATGCAACATGTCTGCCTTTGCCCTGCTGGGTGCACAGTGTGGAAAGATGTCCAGGGATGTGGCAGGCAGATTGTGGAATCTCTCTGAGGCCGCTATGCCACCTGTGTTGTTGTCTCCACCTTCCACACCTGTGCACAGGGTTATGCAACATGTCTGCCTTTGCCCTGCTGGGTGCACAGTGTGGAAAGATGTCCAGGGATGTGGCAGGCAGATTGTGGAATCTCTCTGAGGCCGCTGTGCCACCTGTGTGTCCGTCTCCTCCTTCCACACCTGTGCAAAGTGTTATGCAACATGTCTGCCTTTGCCCTGCTGGGTGCATAGTGTGGAAAGATTTCCAGCGATGTGGCAGGCAGATTGTGGAATCTCTCTGAGGCCGCTGTGCCACCTGTGTGTCCGTCTCCTCCTTCCACACCCGTGCACAGGGTTATGCAACATGTCTGCCTTTGCCCTGCTGGGTGCACAATGTGAAAATATGTCCAGGGATGTGGGCGGGCAGATTGTACAATATTCCTGAGGCCGCTATGCCACCTGGGTGTCTGTCTTCTCCTTCCGAACCCGTGCACAGGGTTATGCAACATGTGTGCCTTTGCCCTGCTGCTAGGTGCACAGTGTGGAAAGATGTTTAGAGATGTGGCAGGCAGATTGTGGAATCTCTCTGAGGCCACTGTGCCACCTGTGTGTCCGTCTCCTCTTTCCACACCCGTGCATAGAGTTATGCAACATGTGTGCCTTTGCCCTGCTGCTAGGTGCACAGTGTGTAAAGATGTCTAGAGATGTGGCAGGCAGATTGTGGAATCTTTCTGAGGCCACTATGCACCACCTGTGTGTCTGTCTCCTTCTCCTACACCCTTACACAGGGTTATGCAACATGTCTGCGTTTGCCCTGCTGGGTGCACAGTGTGGAAAGATGACTAGGCAGGCAGATTGTGGAATCTCTCTGAGGCCACTATGCCACCAGTGGGTCCATCTCCTCCTTGCACACCCGTGCACAGGGTTATGTAACATGTCTGCCTTTGTCCTGCTAGGTGCACAATGGGGTAAGATGTCCAGGGATGTGGGCGGGCAGATTGTGGAATCTCTCTGAGGCCACTATGCCACCTGTGTGTCCAACTCCTCCTTCCACATTTGTGCACAAGGTTATGCAA
Source organism: Ambystoma mexicanum (assembly GCF_040938575.1). Taxonomy (NCBI): domain Eukaryota; kingdom Metazoa; phylum Chordata; class Amphibia; order Caudata; family Ambystomatidae; genus Ambystoma; species Ambystoma mexicanum. The sequence continues at coordinate 55,541,388 of NC_090929.1, read as the reverse complement.
CATATCTGCCTTTGACCTGCTGGGTGCACAATGGGGTAAGATGTCCAGGGATGTGGGTGGGCAGATTGTGAAATCTCTCTGAGGCCGCTATGCTACCTGCAGGTCCATCTCCTCCTTCCACAACCGTGCACAGGGTTATGCAACATGTCTGCCTTAGCCCTGCTGGGTGCATAGTGTGGAAAGATGTCCAGGGATGTGGCAGGCAGATTGTGGAATCTCTCTGAGGCCGCTGTGCAACCTGTGTGTCCGTCTCCTCTTTCCACACCCGTGCAGAGGGTTATGCAACATGTCTGCCTTTGCCCTGCTGGGTGCACAATGTGAAAATATGCCCAGGGATGTGGGCTGGCAGATTGTGCAATCTTCCTGATGCCGCTATGCCACCTGGGTGTCTGTCTTCTCCTTCCAAACCCGTGCACAGGGTTATGCAACATGTCTGCCTTTGCCCTGCTGGGTGCATAGTGTGGAAAGATGTCCAGGGATGTGGCAGACAGATTGTGGAATCTCTCTGAGGCCGCTATGCCACCTGTGTTGTCCTCTCCTTCCAAACCCGTCCACAGGGTTATGCAACATGTCTGCATTTGCCCTGCTGGGTGCACAGTGTGGAAAGATGTCCAGGGATGTGGCAGGCAGATTGTGAAATCTCTCTGAGGCCGCTATGCCACCTTTTTTTTGTCCGTCTCCTTCTTCCACACCCGTGCACAGGGTTATGCAACATGTCTGCCTTTGCCCTGCTGGGTGCATAGTGTGGAAAGATGTCCAGGGATGTGGCAGACAGATTGTGGAATCTCTCCGAGGCCGCTATGCCACCTGTGTTGTCCTCTCCTTCCACACCCGTCCACAGGGTTATGCAACATGTCTGCATTTGCCCTGCTGGGTGCACAGTGTGGAAAGATGTCCAGGGATGTGGCAGGCAGATTGTGAAATCTCTCTGAGGCCGCTATGCCACCTTTGTGTCCGTCTCCTTCTTCCACACCCGTGCACAGGGTTATGCAACAAGTCTGCGTTTGCCCTGCTGGGTGCACAGTGTGGAAAGATGTCCAGGGATGTGGCAGGCAGATTGTGGAATCTCTCTGAGGCCGCTATGCCACCTGTGTTGTTGTCTCCTCCTTCCACACCCGTGCACAGGGTTATGCAACATGTCTGCCTTTGCCCTGCTGGGTGCACAGTGTGGAAAGATGTCCAGGGATGTGGCAGGCAGATTGTGGAATCTCTCTGAGGCCGCTGTGCCACCTGTGTGTCCGTCTCCTCCTTCCACACCTGTGCAAAGTGTTATGCAACATGTCTGCCTTTGCCCTGCTGGGTGCATAGTGTGGAAAGATGTCCAGGGATGTGGCAGGCAGATTGTGGAATCTCTCTGAGGCCGCTGTGCCACCTGTGTGTCCGTCTCCTCTTTCCACACCCGTGCACAGGGTTATGCAACATGTCTGCCTTTGCCCTGTTGGGTGCACAATGTGAAAATATGTCCAGGGATGTGGGCGGGCAGATTGTACAATATTCCTGAGGCCCCTATGCCACCTGGGTGTCTGTCTTCTCCTTCCAAACCTGCGCACAGGGTTATGCAACATGTGTGCCTTTGCCCTGCTGCTAGGTGCACAGTGTGGAAAGATGTTTAGAGATGTGGCAGGCAGATTGTGGAATCTCTCTGAGGCCACTGTGCCACCTGTGTGTCCGTCTCCTCTTTCCACACCCGTGCATAGAGTTATGCAACTTGTCGGCCTTTGCCCTGCTGCTAGGTGCACAATGTGAAAAGATGTCTAGAGATGTGGCAGGCAGATTGTGGAATCTTTCTGAGGTCACTATGCACCACCTGTGTGTCTGTCTCCTTCTTCTACACCCTTACACAGGGTTATGCAACATGTCTGCGTTTGCCCTGCTGGGTGCACAGTGTGGAATGATGACTAGGCAGGCAGATTGTGGAATCTCTCTGAGGCCACTATGCCACCTGCGGGTCCATCTCCTCCTTGCACACTCGTGCACAGGGTTATGCAACATGTCTGCATTTGCCCTGCTGGGTGCACAGTGTGGAAAGATGTCCAGGGATGTGGCAGGCAGATTGTGAAATCTCTCTGAGGCCGCTATGCCACCTTTGTGTCCGTCTCCTTCTTCCACACCCGTGCACAGGGTTATGCAACATGTCTGCCTTTGCCCTGCTGGGTGCATAGTGTGGAAAGATGTCCAGGGATGTGGCAGACAGATTGTGGAATCTCTCCGAGGCCGCTATGCCACCTGTGTTGTCCTCTCCTTCCACACCCGTCCACAGGGTTATGCAACATGTCTGCATTTGCCCTGCTGGGTGCACAGTGTGGAAAGATGTCCAGGGATGTGGCAGGCAGATTGTGAAATCTCTCTGAGGCCGCTATGCCACCTTTGTGTCCGTCTCCTTCTTCCACACCCGTGCACAGGGTTATGCAACAAGTCTGCGTTTGCCCTGCTGGGTGCACAGTGTGGAAAGATGTCCAGGGATGTGGCAGGCAGATTGTGGAATCTCTCTGAGGCCGCTATGCCACCTGTGTTGTTGTCTCCTCCTTCCACACCCGTGCACAGGGTTATGCAACATGTCTGCCTTTGCCCTGCTGGGTGCACAGTGTGGAAAGATGTCCAGGGATGTGGCAGGCAGATTGTGGAATCTCTCTGAGGCCGCTGTGCCACCTGTGTGTCCGTCTCCTCCTTCCACACCTGTGCAAAGTGTTATGCAACATGTCTGCCTTTGCCCTGCTGGGTGCATAGTGTGGAAAGATGTCCAGGGATGTGGCAGGCAGATTGTGGAATCTCTCTGAGGCCGCTGTGCCACCTGTGTGTCCGTCTCCTCTTTCCACACCCGTGCACAGGGTTATGCAACATGTCTGCCTTTGCCCTGTTGGGTGCACAATGTGAAAATATGTCCAGGGATGTGGGCGGGCAGATTGTACAATATTCCTGAGGCCCCTATGCCACCTGGGTGTCTGTCTTCTCCTTCCAAACCTGCGCACAGGGTTATGCAACATGTGTGCCTTTGCCCTGCTGCTAGGTGCACAGTGTGGAAAGATGTTTAGAGATGTGGCAGGCAGATTGTGGAATCTCTCTGAGGCCACTGTGCCACCTGTGTGTCCGTCTCCTCTTTCCACACCCGTGCATAGAGTTATGCAACTTGTCGGCCTTTGCCCTGCTGCTAGGTGCACAATGTGAAAAGATGTCTAGAGATGTGGCAGGCAGATTGTGGAATCTTTCTGAGGTCACTATGCACCACCTGTGTGTCTGTCTCCTTCTTCTACACCCTTACACAGGGTTATGCAACATGTCTGCGTTTGCCCTGCTGGGTGCACAGTGTGGAATGATGACTAGGCAGGCAGATTGTGGAATCTCTCTGAGGCCACTATGCCACCTGCGGGTCCATCTCCTCCTTGCACACTCGTGCACAGGGTTATACAACATGTCTGCCTTTGCCCTGCTAGGTGCACAGTGTGGAAAGATGTCTGGGGTGTGGGCGGGCAGATTGTGGAATCTCTCTGAGGCCGCTATGCCACCTGTGTGTCTGTCTCCTCTTTCCACACCCATTCACAGTGTTATACAACATGTCTGCCTTTGCCCTGCTTGGTGCACAGTGTGGAAAGATGTCTAGGGTTGTGGGCGGGCAGATTGTGTAATCTCTCTGAGGCCGCTATGCCTCCTGTGTGTCCGTCTACTCCTTCCACACCCGTGCACAGGGTTATGCAACATGTCTGCCTTTGCCCTGCTGGGTGCACAGTGTGGAACGATGTCCAGGGATGTGGAAGGCAGATTGTGGAATCTCTCTGAGGCCGCTATGCCACCTGTGTTGTTGTCTCCTCCTTCCACACCCGTGCACAGGGTTATGCAACATGTCTGCCTTTGCCCTGCTGAGTGCACAGTGTGGAAAGATGTCCAGGGATGTGGCAGGCAGATTGTGGAATCTCTCTGAGGCCGCTATGCCACCTGTGTGTCCGTCTCCTCCTTCCACACCTGTGCACAGGGTTATGCAACATGTCTGCCTTTGCCCTGCTAGGTACACATTGTGTAAAGATGTCCAGGGATGTGGCAGGCAGATTGTGGAATCTCTCTGAGGCCGCTGTACCACCTGTGTGTCCGTCTCCTCTTTCCACACCCGTGCACAGGGTTATGCAACATGTCTGCCTTTGCCCTGCTGGTTGCACAGTGTGGAAAGATGTCCAGGGATGTGGCAGGCAGATTGTGCAATCTCCCTGAGGCTGCTATGCCACCTGGGTGTCCGTCTCCTCCTTCCACACCCTTGCACAGTGTTATGCAACATGTCTGCCTTTGCCCTGCTGGGTGTACAGTGTGGAAAGATGTCTAGGGATGAGGCAGGCAGATTGTGGAATCTCTCTGAGGCCGCTATGCGACCTGTGTGTCAGTTTCCTCCTTCCACACCTGTGCACAGGGTTATGCAACATGTCTGCCTTTGCCCTGCTGGGTGTACAGTGTGGAACGATGTCTAGAGGTGTGGGCAGGCAGATTGTGGAATCTCTCTGAGGCAGCTATGCCACCTGTGTGTCCGTCTCCTCCTTCTATTCCTGTGCACAGGGTTATGCAACATGTTTGCCTTTGCCCTGCTGGGTGCACATTGTGGAAAGATGTCCAGGGATGTCGCAGGCAGATTGTGGAATCTCTCTGAGGCCGCTATGCCACATGTGTGTCAGTTTCCTCCTTCCACACCCGTGCACAGGGTTACGCAACATGTCTGCCTTTACCCTGCTGGGTGCACAGTGTGGAAAGATGTCCAGGGATGTAGCAGGCAGATTGTGGAATCTCTCTGAGGCCGCTATGCCACCTAGGTGTCCGTCTACTCCTTCCACACCCGTGCACAGGGTTATGCAACATGTCTGCCTTTGCCCTGCTGGGTGCACAGTGTGGAAAGATGTCCAGGGATGTGGCACGCAGATTGTATAATCTCTCTGATGCCGCTATGCCACCTGTGTTGTTGTCTCCTCCTTCCACACCCGTGCACAGGGTGATGCAACATGTCTGCCTTTGCCCTGCTGGTTGCACAGTGTGGAAGGATGTCCAGGGATGTGGCAGGCAGATTGTGGAATCTCTCTGAGGCCGATGTGCCACATGTGTGTCTGTTTCCTCCTTCCACACCTGTGCACAGGTTTATGCAACATGTCTGCCTTTGCCCTGCTGGGTGCACAGTGTGGAAATATGTCCAGGGATGTGCCAGGCAGATTGTGGAATCTCTCTGAGGCCGCTGTGCCACCTGTGTGTCCGTCTCCTCTTTCCACACCCGTGCACAGGGTTATGCAACATGTCTGCCTTTGCCCTGCTGGGTGCACAATGTGAAAATATGTCCAGGGATGTGGGCGGGCAGATTGTGGAATCTCTCTGAGGCCGCTATGCCACCTTTGTGTCTGTCTCCTCCTTCCACACCCGTGCACAGGGTTATGCAACATGTCTGCGTTTGCCCTGCTGGGTGCACAGTGTGGAAAGATGTCCAGGGAGGTGGCAGGCAGATTGTGGATTCTCTCTGAGGCCGCTATGCCACCTGTGTGTCCTTCTCCTCCTTCCACACCCGTGCACAGGATTATGCAACATGTCTGCCTTTGCCCTGCTGGGTGCACAGTGTGGAAAGATGTCCAGGGATGTGGCAGGCAGATTGTGGAATCTCTCTGAGGCTGCTATGCCACCTGTGTTGTTGTCTCCTCCTTCCACACCCGTGCACAGGGTTATGCAACATGTCTGCCTTTGCCCTGCTGGGTGCACAGTGTGGAAAGATGTCCAGGGATGTGGCAGGCAGATTGTGGAATCTCTCTGAGGCCGCTGTGCCACCTGTGTGTCCGTCTCCTCCCTCCACCCCTGTGCAAAGTGCTATGCAACATGTCTGCATTTGCCCTGCTGCTAGGTGCACAGTGTGGAAAGATGTCCAGGGATGTGGGTGGGCAGATTGTACAATATTCCTGAGGCCGCTATGCCACCTGGGTGTCTGTCTTCTCCTTCCAAACCCGTGCACAGGGTTATGCAACATGTGTGCCTTTGCCCTGCTGCTAGGTGCACAGTGTGGAAAGATGTTTAGAGATGTGGCAGGCAGATTGTGGAATCTCTCTGAGGCCACTGTGCCACCTGTGTGTCCGTCTCCTCTTTCCACACCCGTGCATAGAGATATGCAACATGTGTGCCTTTGCCCTGCTGCTAGGTGCACAGTGTGGAAAGATGTCTAGAGATGTGGCAGGCAGATTGTGGAATCTTTCTGTGGCCGCTATGCACCACCTGTGTGTCTGTCTCCTTCTTCTACACCCTTACACAGGGTTATGCAACATGTCTGCGTTTGCTCTGATGGGTGCACAGTGTGGAAAGATGACTAGGCAGGCAGATTGTGGAATCTCTCTGAGGCCACTATGCCACCTGTGGGTCCATTTCCTCCTTGCACACCCGTGCACAGGGTTATGCAACATGTCTGCCTTTGCCCTGCTAGGTGCACAATGTGGAAAGATGTCTAGGGGTGTGGGCGGGCAGATTGTGGAATCTCTCTGAGGCCATTATGCCACCTGTGTGTCCAACTCCTCCTTCCACATTTGTGCACAAGGTTATGCAACATATCTGCCTTTGACCTGCTGGGTGCACAATGGGGTAAGATGTCCAGGGGTGTGGGTGGGCAGATTGTGAAATCGCTCTGAGGCCGCTATGCTACCTGCATGTCCATCTCCTCCTTCCACACCCGTGCACAGGGTTATGCAACATGTCTGCCTTAGCCCTGCTGGGTGCATAGTGTGGAAAGATGTCCAGGGATGTGGCAGGCAGATTGTGGAATCTCTCTGAGGCCACTGTGCCACCTGTGTGTCCGTCTCCTCTTTCCACACCCGTGCACAGGGTTATGCAACATGTCTTCCTTTGCCCTGCTGGGAGTAGTGTGGAAAGATGTCTAGAGGTGTGGGCAGGCAGATTGTGGAATCTCTCTGAGGCAGCTATGCCACCTGTGTGTCCGTCTCCTCCTTCTATTCCCGTGCACAGGGTTACGCAACATGTCTGCCTTTACCCTGCAGGGTGCACAGTGTGGAAAGATGTCCAGGGATGTAGCAGGCAGATTGTGGAATCTCTCTGAGGCCGCTATGCCACCTAGGTGTCCGTCTCCTCCTTCCACACCCGTGCACAGGGTTATGGAACATGTCTGCCTTTGCCCTGCTGGGTGCACAGTGTGGAAAGATGTCCAGGGATGTGGCAGGCAGATTGTGGAATATCTCTGAGGCCGCTGTGCCACCTGGGTGTCCGTCTCCTCCTTCCACACCCTTGCACAGTGTTATGCAACATGTCTGCCTTTGCCCTGCTGGGTGTACAATGTGGAAAGATGTCTAGGGATGAGGCAGGCAGATTGTGGAATCTCTCTGAGGCCGCTATGCAACCTGTGTGTCCATCTCTTCCTTCCACACCCTTACACAGGGTTATGCCACATGTCTGCCTTTGACCTGCTGGGTGTACAATGTGGAAAGATGTCTAGAGGTGTGGGCAGGCAGATTGTGGAATCTCTCTGAGGCAGCTATGCCACCTGTGTGTCCGTCTCCTCCTTCTATTCCCGTGCACAGGGTTATGCAACATGTCTGCCTTTGCCCTGCTGCTAGATGCACAGTGTGGAAAGATGTCTAGAGATGTGGCAGGCAGATTGTGGAATCTTTCTGAGGCCACTATGCACCACCTGTGTGTCTGTCTCCTCCTTCTACACCCTTACACAGGGTTATGCAACATGTCTGCGTTTGCCCTGCTGGGTGCACAGTGTGGAAAGATGACTAGGCAGGCAGATTGTAGAATCTCTCTGAGGCCACTATGCCACCTGTGGGTCCATCTCCTCCTTGCACACCCGTGCACAGGGTTATACAACATGTCTGCCTTTGCCCTGCTAGGTGCACAATGTGGAAAGATGTCTAGGGGTGTAGGCGGGCAGATTGTGGAAGCTCTCTGAGGCCACTATGCCACCTGTGTGTCCAACTCCTCCTTCCACATTTGTGCACAAGGTTATGCAACATATCTGCCTTTGACCTGCTGGGTGCACAATGGGGTAAGATGTCCAGGGGTGTGGCAGGCAGATTGTGGAATCTTTCTGAGGCCGCTATGCTACCTGCATGTCCATCTCCTCCTTCCACACCCGTGCACAGGGTTATGCAACATGCCTGCCTTTGCCCGCTGGGTACACAGTGTATGGACAGATGTCTAGGGATGTGGCAGGCAGATTATGGAATCTCGCTGAGGCCGCTATGCCACCTGTGTGTCCGTCTACTCCTTCCACACCCATGCACAGGGTTATGCAACATGTCTGCCTTTGCCCTGCTGGGTGCACAATGTGAAAAGATGTCTAGGGATGTGGGTGGGCAGATTGTGCAATCTCCCTGAGGCTGCTATGCCACTTGGGTGTCTGTCTCCTCCTTCCACACCCGTGCACAGGGTTATGCAACAAGTCTGCCTTTGCCCTGCTGGGTGCACAGTGTGGAAAAATGTCCAGGGATGTGGCAGGCAGATTGTGGAATCTCTCTGAGGCCGCTATGCCACCTATGTGTCCGTCTCCTCCTTCCACACCTGTGCACAGGGTTATGCACCATGTCTGCCTTTGCCCTGCTAGGTGCACAGTGTGGAAATATGTCTGGGGTGTGGGCGGGCAGATTGTGGAATCTCTCTGAGGCCGCTATGCCACCTGTATGTCTGTCTCCTCTTTCCACACCCATTCACAGTGTTATACAACATGTCTGCCTTTGCCCTGCTTGGTGCACAGTGTGGAAAGATGTCTAGGGTTGTGGGCGGGCAGATTGTGTAATCTCTCTGAGGCCGCTATGCCTCCTGTGCATCCGTCTACTCCTTCCACATCCGAGCACAGGGTTATGCAACATGTCTGCCTTTGCCCTGCTGGGTGCACAGTGTGGAACGATGTCCAGGGATGTGGCAGGCAGATTGTGGAATCTCTCTGAGGCCGCTATGCCACCTGTGTGTCCGTCTCCTCCTTCCACACCTGTGCACAGGGTTATGCAACATGTCTGCCTTTGCCCTGCTAGGTGCACACTGTGTAAAGATGTCCAGGGATGTGGCAGGCAGATTGTGGAATCTCTCTGAGGCCGCTGTGCCACCTGTGTGTCCGTCTCCTCTTTCCACACCCGTGCACAGGGTTATGCAACATGTCTGCCTTTGCCCTGCTAGGTGCACAATGTGAAAAGCTGTCCAGGGATGTGGACGGGCAGATTGTGCAATCTCCCTGAGGCTGCTATGCCACCTGGGTGTCCGTCTCCTCCTTCCACACCCTTGCACAGTGTTATGCAACATGTCTGCCTTTGCCCTGCTGGGCGTACAGTGTGGAAAGATGTCCAGGGATGTCGCAGGCAGATTGTGGAATCTCTCTGATGCCGCTATGCCACCTGTCTGTCAGTTTCCTCCTTCCACACCTGTGCACAGGGTTATGCAGCATGTCTGCCTTTGCCGTGCTGGGTGCACAGTGTGGAAAGATGTCCAGGGATGTGGCAGGCAGATTGTGGAATCTCTCTGAGGCCGCTATGCCACCTTTGTGTCTGTCTCCTCCTTCCACACCCGTGCACAGGGTTATGCAACATGTCTGCGTTTGCCCTGCTGGGTGCACAGTGTGGAAAGATGTCCAGGGAGGTGGCAGGCAGATTGTGGATTCTCTCTGAGGCCGCTATGCCACCTGTGTGTCCGTCTCCTCCTTCCACACCCGTGCACAGGATTATGCAACATGTCTGCCTTTGCCCTGCTGGGTGCACAGTGTGGAAAGATGTCCAGGGATGTGGCAGGCAGATTGTGGAATCTCTCTGAGGCCGCTATGCCACCTGTGTTGTTGTCTCCTCCTTCCACACCCGTGCACAGGGTTATGCAACATGTCTGCCTTTGCCCTGCTGGGTGCACAGTGTGGAAAGATGTCCAGGGATGTGGCAGGCAGATTGTGGAATCTCTCTGAGGCCGCTGTGCCACCTGTGTGTCCGTCTCCTCCTTCCACCCCTGTGCAAAGTGTTATGCAACATGTCTGCATTTGCCCTGCTGCTAGGTGCACAGTGTGGAAAGATGTCCAGGGATGTGGGTGGGCAGATTGTACAATATTCCTGAGGCCGCTATGCCACCTGGGTGTCTGTCTTCTCCTTCCAAACCCGTGCACAGGGTTATGCAACATGTGTGCCTTTGCCCTGCTGCTAGGTGCACAGTGTGGAAAGATGTTTAGAGATGTGGCAGGCAGATTGTGGAATCTCTCTGAGGCCACTGTGCCACCTGTGTGTCCGTCTCCTCTTTCCACACCCGTGCATAGAGATATGCAACATGTGTGCCTTTGCCCTGCTGCTAGGTGCACAGTGTGGAAAGATGTCTAGAGATGTGGCAGGCAGATTGTGGAATCTTTCTGTGGCCGCTATGCACCACCTGTGTGTCTGTCTCCTTCTTCTACACCCTTACACAGGGTTATGCAACATGTCTGCGTTTGCTCTGCTGGGTGCACAGTGTGGAAAGATGACTAGGCAGGCAGATTGTGGAATCTCTCTGAGGCCACTATGCCACCTGTGGGTCCATTTCCTCCTTGCACACCCGTGCACAGGGTTATGCAACATGTCTGCCTTTGCCCTGCTAGGTGCACAATGTGGAAAGATGTCTAGGGGTGTGGGCGGGCAGATTGTGGAATCTCTCTGAGGCCACTATGCCACCTGTGTGTCCAACTCCTCCTTCCACATTTGTGCACAAGGTTATGCAACATATCTGCCTTTGACCTGCTGGGTGCACAATGGGGTAAGATGTCCAGGGGTGTGAGTGGGCAGATTGTGAAATCGCTCTGAGGCCGCTATGCTACCTGCATGTCCATCTCCTCCTCCCACACCCGTGCACAGGGTTATGCAACATGTCTGCCTTAGCCCTGCTGGGTGCATAGTGTGGAAAGATGTCCAGGGATGTGGCAGGCAGATTGTGGAATCTCTCTGAGGCCACTGTGCCACCTGTGTGTCCGTCTCCTCTTTCCACACCCGTGCACAGGGTTATGCAACATGTCTTCCTTTGCCCTGCTGGGAGTACAGTGTGGAAAGATGTCTAGAGGTGTGGGCAGGCAGATTGTGGAATCTCTCTGAGGCAGCTATGCCACCTGTGTGTCCGTCTCCTCCTTCTATTCCCGTGCACAGGGTTACGCAACATGTCTGCCTTTACCCTGCAGGGTGCACAGTGTGGAAAGATGTCCAGGGATGTAGCAGGCAGATTGTGGAATCTCTCTGAGGCCGCTATGCCACCTAGGTGTCCGTCTCCTCCTTCCACACCCGTGCACAGGGTTATGGAACAAGTCTGCCTTTGCCCTGCTGGGTGCACAGTGTGGAAAGATGTCCAGGGATGTGGCAGGCAGATTGTGGAATATCTCTGAGGCCGCTGTGCCACCTGTGTGTCCATCTCTTCCTTCCACACCCTTACACAGGGTTATGCCACATGTCTGCCTTTGACCTGCTGGGTGTACAATGTGGAAAGATGTCTAGAGGTGTGGGCAGGCAGATTGTGGAATCTCTCTGAGGCAGCTATGCCACCTGTGTGTCCGTCTCCTCCTTCTATTCCCGTGCACAGGGTTATGCAACATGTCTGCCTTTGCCCTGCTGCTAGATGCACAGTGTGGAAAGATGTCTAGAGATGTGGCAGGCAGATTGTGGAATCTTTCTGAGGCCACTATGCACCACCTGTGTGTCTGTCTCCTCCTTCTACACCCTTACACAGGGTTATGCAACATGTCTGCGTTTGCCCTGCTGGGTGCACAGTGTGGAAAGATGACTAGGCAGGCAGATTGTAGAATCTCTCTGAGGCCACTATGCCACCTGTGGGTCCATCTCCTCCTTGCACACCCGTGCACAGGGTTATACAACATGTCTGCCTTTGCCCTGCTAGGTGCACAATGTGGAAAGATGTCTAGGGGTGTAGGCGGGCAGATTGTGGAAGCTCTCTGAGGCCACTATGCCACCTGTGTGTCCAACTCCTCCTTCCACATTTGTGCACAAGGTTATGCAACATATCTGCCTTTGACCTGCTGGGTGCACAATGGGGTAAGATGTCCAGGGGTGTGGCAGGCAGATTGTGGAATCTTTCTGAGGCCGCTATGCTACCTGCATGTCCATCTCCTCCTTCCACACCCGTGCACAGGGTTATGCAACATGTCTGCCTTTGCCCGCTGGGTACACAGTGTATGGACAGATGTCTAGGGATGTGGCAGGCAGATTATGGAATCTCGCTGAGGCCGCTATGCCACCTGTGTGTCCATCTCCTCCTTCCACACCCATGCACAGGGTTATGCAACATGTCTGCCTTTGCCCTGCTGGGTGCACAATGTGAAAAGATGTCTAGGGATGTGGGTGGGCAGATTGTGCAATCTCCCTGAGGCTGCTATGCCACTTGGGTGTCTGTCTCCTCCTTCCACACCCGTGCACAGGGTTATGCAACAAGTCTGCCTTTGCCCTGCTGGGTGCACAGTGTGGAAAAATGTCCAGGGATGTGGCAGGCAGATTGTGGAATCTCTCTGAGGCCGCTATGCCACCTATGTGTCCGTCTCCTCCTTCCACACCTGTGCACAGGGTTATGCACCATGTCTGCCTTTGCCCTGCTAGGTGCACAGTGTGGAAATATGTCTGGGGTGTGGGCGGGCAGATTGTGGAATCTCTCTGAGGCCGCTATGCCACCTGTGTGTCTGTCTCCTCTTTCCACACCCATTCACAGTGTTATACAACATGTCTGCCTTTGCCCTGCTTGGTGCACAGTGTGGAAAGATGTCTAGGGTTGTGGGCGGGCAGATTGTGTAATCTCTCTGAGGCCGCTATGCCTCCTGTGCATCCGTCTACTCCTTCCACATCCGTGCACAGGGTTATGCAACATGTCTGCCTTTGCCCTGCTGGGTGCACAGTGTGGAACGATGTCCAGGGATGTGGCAGGCAGATTGTGGAATCTCTCTGAGGCCGCTATGCCACCTGTGTGTCCGTCTCCTCCTTCCACACCTGTGCACAGGGTTATGCAACATGTCTGCCTTTGCCCTGCTAGGTGCACACTGTGTAAAGATGTCCAGGGATGTAGCAGGCAGATTGTGGAATCTCTCTGAGGCCGCTGTGCCACCTGTGTGTCCGTCTCCTCTTTCCACACCCGTGCACAGGGTTATGCAACATGTCTGCCTTTGCCCTGCTAGGTGCACAATGTGAAAAGCTGTCCAGGGATGTGGACGGGCAGATTGTGCAATCTCCCTGAGGCTGCTATGCCACCTGGGTGTCCGTCTCCTCCTTCCACACCCTTGCACAGTGTTATGCAACATGTCTGCCTTTGCCCTGCTGGGTGTACAGTGTGGAAAGATGTCTAGAGGTGTGGGCAGGCAGATTGTGGAATCTCTCTGAGGCAGCTATGCCACCTGTGTGTCCGTCTCCTCCTTCTATTCCCGTGCACAGGGTTATGCAACATGTCTGCCTTTGCCCTGCTGGGTGCACATTGTGGAAAGATGTCCAGGGATGTCGCAGGCAGATTGTGGAATCTCTCTGATGCCGCTATGCCACCTGTCTGTCAGTTTCCTCCTTCCACACCTGTGCACAGGGTTATGCAGCATGTCTGCCTTTGCCGTGCTGGGTGCACAGTGTGGAAAGATGTCCAGGGATGTGGCAGGCAGATTGTGTAATCTCTCTGAGGCCGCTATGCCACCTGTGTGTCCGTCTCCTCCTTCCACACCCGTGCACAGGGTTACGCAACATGTCTGCCTTTACCCTGCTGGGTGCACAGTGTGGAAAGATGTCCAGGGATGTAGCAGGCAGATTGTGGAATCTCTCTGAGGCCGCTATGCCACCTAGGTGTCCGTCTCCTCCTTCCACACCCGTGCACAGGGTTATGCAACATGTCTGCCTTTGCCCTGCTGGGTGCACAGTGTGGAAAGATGTCCAGGGATGTGGCAGGCAGATTGTGGAATCTCTCTGAGGCCGCTGTGCCACCTGGGTGTCCGTCTCCTCCTTCCACACCCTTGCACAGTGTTATGCAACATGTCTGCCTTTGCCCTGCTGGGTGTACAATGTGGAAAGATGTCTAGGGATGAGGCAGGCAGATTGGGGAATCTCTCTGAGGCCGCTATGCAACCTGTGTGTCCATCTCTTCCTTTCACACCCTTACACAGGGTTATGCCACATGTCTGCCTTTGCCCTGCTGGGTGTACAGTGTGGAAAGATGTCTAGAGGTGTGGGCAGGCAGATTGTGGAATCTCTCTGAGGCAGCTATGCCACCTGTGTGTCCGTCTCCTCCTTCTATTCCCGTGCACAGGGTTATGCAACATGTCTGCCTTTGCCCTGCTGGGAGCACATTGTGGAAAGATGTCCAGGGATGTCGCAGGCAGATTGTGGAATCTCTCTGAGGCCGCTATGCCACCTGTGTGTCAGTTTCCTCCTTCCACACCTGTGCACAGGGTTACGCAACATGTCTGCCTTTACCCTGCTTGGTGCACAGTGTGGAAAGATGTCCAGGGATGTAGCAGGCAGATTGTAGAATCTCTCTGAGGCCGCTATGCCACCTAGGTGTCCGTCTCCTCCTTCCACACCCGTGCACAGTGTTATGCAACATGTCTGCCTTTGCCCTGCTGGGTGCACAGTGTGGAAAGATGTCCAGGGATGTGGCACGCAGATTGTAGAATCTCTCTGAGGCCGCTATGCCACCTGTGTTGTTGTCTCCTCCTTCCACACCCGTGCACAGGGTGATGCAACATGTCTGCCTCTGCCCTGCTGGCTGCACAGTGTGGAAAGATGTCCAGGGATGTGGCAGGCAGATTGTGGAATCTCTCTGAGGCCGATGTGCCACATGTGTGTCCGTCTCCTCCTTCCACACCTGTGCACAGGGTTATGCAACATGTCTGCCTTTGCCCTGCTGGGTGCACAGTGTGGAAATATGTCCAGGGATGTGGCAGGCAGATTGTGGAATCTCTCTGAGGCTGCTGTGCCACCTTTGTGTCTGTCTCCTCTTTCCACACCCATGCACAGGGTTATGCAACATAACTGCCTTTGCCCTGCTAGGTGCACAATGTGAAAAGATGTCCAGGGATGTGGGCAGGCAGATTGTACAATCTCCCTGAGGCCGCTATGCCACCTGGGTGTCTGTCTCCTCCTTCCACACCCATGCACAGGGTTATGCAACATGTCAGCCTTTGCCCTGCTGGGTGCACAGTGTGGAAAGATGTCCAGGGATTTGGCAGGCAGATTGTGGAATCTCTCTGAGGCCGCTATGCCACCTGTGTGTCAGTCTCCTCCTTAAACACCAGTGCACAGGGTTATGCAACATGTCTGCCTTTGCCCTGCTGGGTGCACAGTGTGGAAAGATGTCCAGGGATGTGGCAGGCAGATTGTGGAATCTCTCTGAGGCCGCTATGCCACCTGTGTTGTTGTCTCCTCCTTCCACACCCGTGCACAGGGTTATGAAACATGTCTGCCTTTGCCCTACTGGGTGCACAGTGTGGAAAGATGTCCAGGGATGTGGCAGGCAGATTGTGGAATCTCTCTGATGCCGCTATTCCACCTGTGTTGTTGTCTCCTCCTTCCACACCTGTGCACAGGGTTATGCAACATGTCTCTCTTTGCCCTCCTGGGTGCACAGTGTGGAAAGATGTCCACGGATGTGGCAGGCAGATTGTGGAATCTCTCTGAGGCCGCTGTGCCACCTGTGTGTCCGTCTCCTCCTTCCACACCTGTGCAAAGTGTTATGCACCATGTCTGCCTTTGCCCTGCTGGGTGCACAGTGTGGAAAGATGTCCAGGGATGTGGCAGGCAGATTGTGGAATCTCTCTGAGGCCGCTGTGCCACCTGTGTGTCTGTCTCCTCTTTCCACACCCGTGCACAGAGTTATGCACCATGTCTGCCTTTGCCCTGCTGGGTGCACAATGTGAAAATGTGTCCAGGGATGTGGGCGGGCAGATTGTACAATCTCTCTGAGGCCGCTATGCCACCTGGGTGTCTGTCTTCTCCTTCCAAACCCGTGCACAGAGTTAAGCAACATGTCTGCCTTTGCCCTGCTGGGTGCACAGTGTGGAAAGATGTCCAGGGATGTGGCAGGCAGATTGTGGAATCTCTCTGAGGCCGCTATGCCACCTGTGTGTCCGTCTCCTCCTTCCACACCCGTGCACAGGGTTATGCAACATGTCTGCCTTTACCCTGCTGGGTGCACAGTGTGGAAAGATGTCCAGGGTTGTGGCAGGCAGACTGTGGAATCTCTCTGAGGCCGCTATGCCACCTGTGTGTCCGTCTCCTCCTTCACGCCCGTGCACAGGGTTATGCAACATGTCTGCCTATACCCTGCTGGATGCACAGTGTGGAAAGATGTCCAGGGATGTAGCAGGCAGATTGTGGAATCTCCCTGAGGCCGCTATGCCACCTAGGTGTCCGTCTCCTCCTTCCACACCCGTGCACAGGGTTATGCAACATGGCTGCCTTTGCCCTGCTGGTTGCACAGTGTGGAAAGATGTCCAGGGATGTGGCAGGCATATTGTAGAATCTCTCTGAGGCTGCTATGCCACCTGTGTTTTTGTCTCCTCCTTCCACACCAGTGCACAGGGTTATGCAACATGTCTGCCTTTGCCCTGCTGGGTGCACAGTGTGGAAAGATGTCCAGGGATGTGGCAGGCAGATTGTGGAATCTCTCTGAGGCCGCTATGCCACCTGTGTTGTTGTCTCCTCCTTCCACACCCGTGCACAGGGTTATGAAACATGTCTGCCTTTGCCCTACTGGGTGCACAGTGTGGAAAGATGTCCAGGGATGTGGCAGGCAGATTGTGGAATCTCTCTGATGCCGCTATTCCACCTGTGTTGTTGTCTCCTCCTTCCACACCTGTGCACAGGGTTATGCAACATGTCTGTCTTTGCCCTCCTGGGTGCACAGTGTGGAAAGATGTCCAGGGATGTGGCAGGCAGATTGTGGAATCTCTCTGAGGCCGCTGTGCCACCTGTGTGTCCGTCTCCTCCTTCCACACCTGTGCAAAGTGTTATGCACCATGTCTGCCTTTGCCCTGCTGGGTGCACAGTGTGGAAAGATGTCCAGGGATGTGGCAGGCAGATTGTGGAATCTCTCTGAGGCCGCTGTGCCACCTGTGTGTCCGTCTCCTCTTTCCACACCCGTCCACAGAGTTATGCAACATGTCTGCCTTTGCCCTGCTGGGTGCACAATGTGAAAATGTGTCCAGGGATGTGGGCGGGCAGATTGTACAATCTCTCTGAGGCCGCTATGCCACCTGGGTGTCTGTCTTCTCCTTCCAAACCCGTGCACAGGGTTATGCAACATGTCTGCCTTTGCCCTGCTGGGTGCACAGTGTGGAAAGATGTCCAGGGATGTGGCAGGCAGATTGTGGAATCTCTCTGAGGCTGCTGTGCCACCTGTGTGTCCGTCTCCTCTTTCCACACCCGTGCACAGGGTTATGCAACATGTAAGCCTTTGCCCTGCTGGGTGCACAGTGTGGAAAGATGTCCAGGGATGTGGCAGGCAGATTGTGAAATCTCTCTGAGGCCGCTATGCCACCTGTGTGTCCGTCTCCTCCTTCCACACCCGTGCACAAGGTTATGCAACATGTCTGCCTTTGCCCTGCTGGGTGCACAGTGTGGAAAGATGTCCAGGGATTTGGCAGGCAGATTGTGGAATCTCTCTAAGGCCGCTATGCCACCTGTGTGTCAGTCTCCTCCTTAAACACCCGTGCACAGGGTTATGCAACATGTCTGCCTTTGCCCTGCTGGGTGCACAGTGTGGAAAGATGTCCAGGGATGTGGCAGGCAGATTGTGGAATCTCTCTGAGGCCGCTATGCCACCTGTGTTGTTGTCTCCTCCTTCCACACCCGTGCACAGGGTTATGAAACATGTCTGCCTTTGCCCTACTGGGTGCACAGTGTGGAAAGATGTCCAGGGATGTGGCAGGCAGATTGTGGAATCTCTCTGAGGCCGCTGTGCCACCTGTGTGTCTGTCTCCTCTTTCCACACCCGTGCACAGAGTTATGTACCATGTCTGCCTTTGCCCTGCTGGGTGCACAATGTGAAAATGTGTCCAGGGATGTGGGCGGGCAGATTGTACAATCTCTCTGAGGCCGCTATGCCACCTGGGTGTCTGTCTTCTCCTTCCAAACCCGTGCACAGTGTTAAGCAACATGTCTGCCTTTGCCCTGCTGGGTGCACACTGTGGAAAGATGTCCAGGGATGTGGCAGGCAGATTGTGGAATCTCTCTGAGGCCGCTATGCCACCTGTGTGTCCGTCTCCTCCTTCCACACCCGTGCACAGGGTTATGCAACATGTCTGCCTTTACCCTGCTGGGTGCACAGTGTGGAAAGATGTCCAGGGTTGTGGCAGGCAGACTGTGGAATCTCTCTGAGGCCGCTATGCCACCTGTGTGTCCGTCTCCTCCTTCACGCCCGTGCACAGGGTTATGCAACATGTCCGCCTATACCCTGCTGGATGCACAGTGTGGAAAGATGTCCAGGGATGTAGCAGGCAGATTGTGGAATCTCCCTGAGGCCGCTATGCCACCTAGGTGTCCGTCTCCTCCTTCCACACCCGTGCACAGGGTTATGCAACATGGCTGCCTTTGCCCTGCTGGTTGCACAGTGTGGAAAGATGTCCAGGGATGTGGCAGGCAGATTGTGGAATCTCTCTGAGTCTGATGTGCCACCTGTGTGTCCGTCTCCTCCTTCCACACCTGTGCACAGGGTTATGCAACATGTCTGCCTTTGCCCTGCTGGGTGCACAGTGTGGAAATATGTCCAGGGATGTGGCAGGCAGATTGTGGAATCTCTCTGAGGCTGCTGTGCCACCTGTGTGTCTGTCTCCTCTTTCCACACCCATGCACAGGGTTATGCAACATAACTGCCTTTGCCCTGCTAGGTGCACAATGTGAAAAGATGTCCAGGGATGTGGGCGGGCAGATTGTACAATCTCCCTGAGGCCGCTATGCCACCTGGGTGTCTGTCTCCTCCTTCCACACCCGTGCACAGGGTTATGCAACATGTCAGCCTTTGCCCTGCTGGGTGCACAGTGTGGAAAGATGTCCAGGGATGTGGCAGGCAGATTGTGGAATCTCTCTGAGGCCGATGTGCCACATGTGTGTCCGTCTCCTCCTTCCACACCTGTGCACAGGGTTATGCAACATGTCTGCCTTTGCCCTGCTGGGTGCACAGTGTGGAAATATGTCCAGGGATGTGGCAGGCAGATTGTGGAATCTCTCTGAGGCTGCTGTGCCACCTGTGTGTCTGTCTCCTCTTTCCACACCCATGCACAGGGTTATGCAACATAACTACCTTTGCCCTGCTAGGTGCACAATGTGAAAAGATGTCCAGGGATGTGGGCGGGCAGATTGTACAATCTCCCTGAGGCCGCTATGCCACCTGGGTGTCTGTCTCCTCCTTCCACACCCGTGCACAGGGTTATGCAACATGTCAGCCTTTGCCCTGCTGGGTGCACAGTGTGGAAAGATGTCCAGGGATGTGGCAAGCAGATTGTGAAATCTCTCTGAGGCCGCTATGCCACCTGTGTGTCCGTCTCCTCCTTCCACACCCGTGCACAAGGTTATGCAACATGTCTGCCTTTGCCCTGCTGGGTGCACAGTGTGGAAAGATGTCCAGGGATTTGGCAGGCAGATTGTGGAATCTCTCTGAGGCCGCTATGCCACCTGTGTGTCAGTCTCCTCCTTAAACACCCGTGCACAGGGTTATGCAACATGTCTGCCTTTGCCCTGCTGGGTGCACAGTGTGGAAAGATGTCCAGGGATGTGGCAGGCAGATTGTGGAATCTCTCTGAGGCCGCTATGCCACCTGTGTTGTTGTCTCCTCCTTCCACCCCGTGCACAGGGTTATGAAACATGTCTGCCTTTGCCCTACTGGGTGCACAGTGTGGAAAGATGTCCAGGGATGTGGCAGGCAGATTGTGGAATCTCTCTGAGGCCGCTATTCCACCTGTGTTGTTGTCTCCTCCTTCCACACCTGTGCACAGGGTTATGCAACATGTCTGTCTTTGCCCTCCTGGGTGCACAGTGTGGAAAGATGTCCAGGGATGTGGCAGGCAGATTGTGGAATCTCTCTGAGGCCGCTGTGCCACCTGTGTGTCCGTCTCCTCCTTCCACACCTGTGCAAAGTGTTATGCACCATGTCTGCCTTTGCCCTGCTGGGTGCACAGTGTGGAAAGATGTCCAGGGATGTGGCAGGCAGATTGTGGAATCTCTCTGAGGCCGCTGTGCCACCTGTGTGTCCGTCTCCTCTTTCCACACCCGTCCACAGAGTTATGCAACATGTCTGCCTTTGCCCTGCTGGGTGCACAATGTGGAAAGATGTCCAGGGATGTGGCAGGCAGATTGTGGAATCTCTCTGAGGCCGCTATTCCACCTGTGTTGTTGTCTCCTCCTTCCACACCTGTGCACAGGGTTATGCAACATGTCTGTCTTTGCCCTCCTGGGTGCACAGTGTGGAAAGATGTCCAGGGATGTGGCAGGCAGATTGTGGAATCTCTCTGAGGCCGCTGTGCCACCTGTGTGTCCGTCTCCTCCTTCCACACCTGTGCAAAGTGTTATGCACCATGTCTGCCTTTGCCCTGCTGGGTGCACAGTGTGGAAAGATGTCCAGGGATGTGGCAGGCAGATTGTGGAATCTCTCTGAGGCCGCTGTGCCACCTGTGTGTCCGTCTCCTCTTTCCACACCCGTCCACAGAGTAATGCAACATGTCTGCCTTTGCCCTGCTGGGTGCACAATGTGAAAATGTGTCCAGGGATGTGGGCGGGCAGATTGTACAATCTCTCTGAGGCCGCTATGCCACCTGGGTGTCTGTCTTCTCCTTCCAAACCCGTGCACAGAGTTAAGCAACATGTCTGCCTTTGCCCTGCTGGGTGCACAGTGTGGAAAGATGTCCAGGGATGTGGCAGGCAGATTGTGGAATCTCTCTGAGGCCGCTATGCCACCTGTGTGTCCGTCTCCTCCTTCCACACCCGTGCACAGGGTTATGCAACATGTCTGCCTTTACCCTGCTGGGTGCACAGTGTGGAAAGATGTCCAGGGTTGTGGCAGGCAGACTGTGGAATCTCTCTGAGGCCGCTATGCCACTTGTGTGTCCGTCTCCTCCTTCACGCCCGTGCACAGGGTTATGCAACATGTCTGCCTATACCCTGCTGGATGCACAGTGTGGAAAGATGTCCAGGGATGTAGCAGGCAGATTGTGGAATCTCCCTGAGGCCGCTATGCCACCTAGGTGTCCGTCTCCTCCTTCCACACCCGTGCACAGGGTTATGCAACATGGCTGCCTTTGCCCTGCTGGTTGCACAGTGTGGAAAGATGTCCAGGGATGTGGCAGGCATATTGTAGAATCTCTCTGAGGCTGTTATGCCACCTGTGTTGTTGTCTCCTCCTTCCACACCAGTGCACAGGGTTATGCAACATGTCTGCCTTTGCCCTGCTGGGTGCACAGTGTGGAAAGATGTCCAGGGATGTGGCAGGCAGATTGTGGAATCTCTCTGAGTCTGATGTGCCACCTGTGTGTCCGTCTCCTCCTTCCACACCCGTGCACAGGGTTATGCAACATGTCTGCCCTTGCCCTGCTGGGTGCACAGTGTGAAAAGATGTCCAGGGATGTGGCAGGCAGATTGAGGAATCTCTCTGAGGCCGCTATTGCCCCTGTGTTGTTGTCTCCTCCTTCCACACCCGTGCACAGGGTTATGCAACATGTCTGTCTTTGCCCTGCTGGGTGCACAGTGTGGAAAGATGTCCAGGGATGTGGCAGGCAGATTGTGGAATCTCTCTGAGGCCGCTGTGCCACCTGTGTGTCCTTCTCCTCCTTCCACACCTGTGCAAAGTGTTATGCACCATGTCTGCCTTTGCCCTGCTGGGTGCACAGTGTGGAAAGATGTCCAGGGATGTGGCAGGCAGATTGTGGAATCTCTCTGAGGCCGCTGTGCCACCTGTGTGTCCGTCTCCTCTTTCCACACCCGTGCACAGAGTTATGCACCATGTCTGCCTTTGCCCTGCTGGGTGCACAATGTGAAAATGTGTCCAGGGATGTGGGCGGGCAGATTGTACAATCTCTCTGAGGCCGCTATGCCACCTGGGTGTCTGTCTTCTCCTTCCAAACCCGTGCACAGAGTTAAGCAACATGTCTGCCTTTGCCCTGCTGGGTGCACAGTGTGGAAAGATGTCCAGGGATGTGGCAGGCAGATTGTGGAATCTCTCTGAGGCCGCTATGCCACCTGTGTGTCCGTCTCCTCCTTTCACACCCGTGCACAGGGTTATGCAACATGTCTGCCTTTACCCTGCTGGGTGCACAGTGTGGTAAGATGTCCAGGGATGTGGCAGGCAGACTGTGGAATCTCTCTGAGGCCGCTATTCCACCTGTGTGTCCGTCTCCTCCTTCACACCCGTGCACAGGGTTATGCAACATGTCTGCCTATACCCTGCTGGATGCACAGTGTGGAAAGATGTCCAGGGATGTAGCAGGCAGATTGTGGAATCTCCCTGAGGCCGCTATGCCACCTAGGTGTCCGTCTCCTCCTTCCACACCCGTGCACAGGGTTATGCAACATGGCTGCATTTGCCCTGCTGGTTGCACAGTGTGGAAAGATGTCCAGGGATGTGGCAGGCATATTGTAGAATCTCTCTGAGGCTGCTATGCCACCTGTGTTGTTGTCTCCTCCTTCCACACCCGTGCACAGGGTTATGCAACATGTCTGCCTTTGCCCTGCTGGGTGCACAGTGTGGAAAGATGTCCAGGGATGTGGCAGGCAGATTGTGGAATCTCTCTGAGTCCGATGTGCCACCTGTGTGTCCGTCTCCTCCTTCCACACCTGTGCACAGGGTTATGCAACATGTCTGCCTTTGCCCTGCTGGGTGCACAGTGTGGAAATATGTCCAGGGATGTGGCAGGCAGATTGTGGAATCTCTCTGAGGCTGCTGTGCCACCTGTGTGTCTGTCTCCTCTTTCCACACCCATGCACAGGGTTATGCAACATAACTGCCTTTGCCCTGCTAGGTGCACAATGTGAAAAGATGTCCAGGGATGTGGGCGGGCAGATTGTACAATCTCTCTGAGGCCGCTATGCCACCTGTGTGTCCGTCTCCTCCTTCCACACCCGTGCACAAGGTTATGCAACATGTCTGCCTTTGCCCTGCTGGGTGCACAGTGTGGAAAGATGTCCAGGGATTTGGCAGGCACATTGTGGAATCTCTCTGAGGCCGCTATGCCACCTGTGTGTCAGTCTCCTCCTTAAACACCCGTGCACAGGGTTATGCAACATGTCTGCCTTTGCCCTGCTCGGTGCACAGTGTGGAAAGATGTCCAGGGATGTGGCAGGCAGATTGTGGAATCTCTCTGAGGCCGCTATGCCACCTGTGTTGTTGTCTCCTCCTTCCACACCCGTGCACAGGGTTATGAAACATGTCTGCCTTTGCCCTACTGGGTGCACAGTGTGGAAAGATGTCCAGGGATGTGGCAGGCAGATTGTGGAATCTCTCTGAGGCCGCTATTCCACCTGTGTTGTTGTCTCCTCCTTCCACACCCGTGCACAGGGTTATGCAACATGTCTGTCTTTGCCCTGCTGGGTGCACAGTGTGGAAAGATGTCCAGGGATGTGGCAGGCAGATTGTGGAATCTCTCTGAGGCCGCTGTGCCACCTGTGTGTCCGTCTCCTCCTTCCACACCTGTGCAAAGTGTTATGCACCATGTCTGCCTTTGCCCTGCTGGGTGCACAGTGTGGAAAGATGTCCAGGGATGTGGCAGGCAGATTGTGGAATCTCTCTGAGGCCGCTGTGCCACCTGTGTGTCCGTCTCCTCTTTCCACACCCGTCCACAGAGTTATGCAACATGTCTGCCTTTGCCCTGCTGGGTGCACAATGTGAAAATTTGTCCAGGGATGTGGGCGGGCAGATTGTACAATCTCTCTGAGGCCGCTATGCCACCTGGGTGTCTGTCTTCTCCTTCCAAACCCGTGCACAGGGTTATGCAACATGTCTGCCTTTGCCCTGCTGGGTGCACAGTGTGGAAAGATGTCCAGGGATGTGGCAGGCAGATTGTGGAATCTCTCTGAGGCCGCTATGCCACCTGTGTGTCCGTCTCCTCCTTCCACACCCGTGCACAGGGTTATGCAACATGTCTGCCTTTACCCTGCCGGGTGCAAAGTGTGGAAAGATGTCCAGGGATGTAGCAGGTAGATTGTGGAATCTCTCTGAGGCTGCTATTCCACCTGTGTGTCCGTCTCCTCCGTCCACACCCGTGCACAGGGTTATGCAACATGTCTGCCTTTGCCCTGCTGGGTGCACAGTGTGGAAAGATGTCCAGGGATGTGGCAGGCAGATTGTGGAATCTCTCTGAGGCTGCTGTGCCACCTGTGTGTCCGTCTCCTCTTTCCACACCCGTGCACAGGGTTATGCAACATGTAAGCCTTTGCCCTGCTGGGTGCACAGTGTGGAAAGATGTCCAGGGATGTGGCAGGCAGATTGTGAAATCTCTCTGAGGCCGCTATGCCACCTGTGTGTCCGTCTCCTCCTTCCACATCCGTGCACAAAGTTATGCAACATGTCTGCCTTTGCCCTGCTGGGTGCACAGTGTGGAAAGATGTCCAGGGATTTGGCAGGCAGATTGTGGAATCTCTCTAAGGCCGCTATGCCACCTGTGTGTCAGTCTCCTCCTTAAACACCCGTGCACAGGGTTATGCAACATGTCTGCCTTTGCCCTGCTGGGTGCACAGTGTGGAAAGATGTCCAGGGATGTGGCAGGCAGAATGTGGAATCTCTCTGAGGCCGCTATGCCACCTGTGTTGTTGTCTCCTCCTTCCACACCCGTGCACAGGGTTATGAAACATGCCTGTCTTTGCCCTGCTGGGTGCACAGTGTGGAAAGATGTCCAGGGATGTGGCAGGCAGATTGTGAAATCTCTCTGAGGCCGCTCTGCCACCTGTGTGTCCGTCTCCTCCTTCACGCCCGTGCACAGTGTTATGCAACATGTCTGCCTTTGCCCTGCTGGGTGCACAGTGTGGAAAGATGTCCAGGGATGTGGCAGGCAGATTGTGGAATCTCTCTGAGGCTGCTATGCCACCTGTGTGTCCATCTCCTCCTTCCACACCCATGCACAGGGTTATGCAACATGTCTGCCCTTGCCCTGCTGGGTGCACAGTGTGAAAAGATGTCCAGGGATGTGGCAGGCAGATTGTGGAATCTCTTTGAGGCCGCTATTGCCCCTGTGTTGTTGTCTCCTCCTTCCACACCCGTGCACAGGGTTATGCAACATGTCTGTCTTTGCCCTGCTGGGTGCACAGTGTGGAAAGATGTCCAGGGATGTGGCAGGCAGATTGTGGAATCTCTCTGAGGCCGCTGTGCCACCTGTGTGTCCTTCTCCTCCTTCCACACCTGTGCAAAGTGTTATGCACCATGTCTGCCTTTGCCCTGCTGGGTGCACAGTGTGGAAAGATGTCCAGGGATGTGGCAGGCAGATTGTGGAATCTCTCTGAGGCCGCTGTGCCACCTGTGTGTCCGTCTCCTATTTTCACACCCGTGCACAGAGTTATGCACCATGTCTGCCTTTGCCCTGCTGGGTGCACAATGTGAAAATGTGTCCAGGGATGTGGGCGGGCAGATTGTACAATCTCTCTGAGGTCGCTATGCCACCTGGGTGTCTGTCTTCTCCTTCCAAACCCGTGCACAGAGTTAAGCAACATGTCTGCCTTTGCCCTGCTGGGTGCACAGTGTGGAAAGATATCCAGGGATGTGGCAGGCAGATTGTGGAATCTCTCTGAGGCCGCTATGCCACCTGTGTGTCCGTCTCCTCCTTCCACACCCGTGCACAGGGTTATGCAACATGTCTGCCTTTACCCTGCTGGGTGCAGAGTGTGGAAAGATGTCCAGGGATGTGGCAGGCAGACTGTGGAATCTCTCTGAGGCCGCTATGCCACCTGTGTGTCCGTCTCCTCCTTCACGCCCGTGCACAGGGTTATGCAACATGTCTGCCTATACCCTGCTGGATGCACAGTGTGGAAAGATGTCCAGGGATGTAGCAGGCAGATTGTGGAATCTCCCTGAGGCCGCTATGCCACCTAGGTGTCCGTCTCCTCCTTCCACACCCGTGCACAGGGTTATGCAACATGGCTGCCTTTGCCCTGCTGGTTGCACAGTGTGGAAAGATGTCCAGGGATGTGGCAGGCATATTGTAGAATCTCTCTGAGGCTGCTATGCCACCTGTGTTGTTGTCTCCTCCTTCCACACCCGTGCACAGGGTTATGCAACATGTCTGCCTTTGCCCTGCTGGGTGCACAGTGTGGAAAGATGTCCAGGGATGTGGCAGGCAGATTGTGGAATCTCTCTGAGTCCGATGTGCCACCTGTGTGTCCGTCTCCTCCTTCCACATCCGTGCACAAGGTTATGCAACATGTCTGCCTTTGCCCTGCTGGGTGCACAGTGTGGAAATATGTCCAGGGATGTGGCAGGCATATTGTAGAATCTCTCTGAGGCTGCTATGCCACCTGTGTTGTTGTCTCCTCCTTCCACACCCGTGCACAGGGTTATGCAACATGTAAGCCTTTGCCCTGCTGGGTGCACAGTGTGGAAAGATGTCCAGGGATGTGGCAGGCAGATTGTGAAATCTCTCTGAGGCCGCTATGCCACCTGTGTGTCCGTCTCCTCCTTCCACATCCGTGCACAAGGTTATGCAACATGTCTGCCTTTGCCCTGCTGGGTGCACAGTGTGGAAAGATGTCCAGGGATTTGGCAGGCAGATTGTGGAATCTCTCTAAGGCCGCTATGCCACCTGTGTGTCAGTCTCCTCCTTCACGCCCGTGCACAGGGTTATGCAACATGTAAGCCTTTGCCCTGCTGGGTGCACAGTGTGGAAAGATGTCCAGGGATGTGGCAGGCAGATTGTGAAATCTCTCTGAGGCCGCTATGCCACCTGTGTTGTTGTCTCCTCCTTCCACACCCGTGCACAGGGTTATGAAACATGCCTGCCTTTGCCCTACTGGGTGCACAGTGTGGAAAGATGTCCAGGGATGTGGCAGGCAGATTGTGAAATCTCTCTGAGGCCGCTCTGCCACCTGTGTGTCCGTCTACTCCTTCACGCCCGTGCACAGGGTTATGCAACATGTCTGCCTTTGCCCTGCTGGGTGCACAGTGTGGAAAGATGTCCAGGGATGTGGCAGGCAGATTGTGGAATCTCTCTGAGGCTGCTATGCCACCTGTGTGTCCATCTCCTCCTTCCACACCCGTGCACAGGGTTATGCAACATGTCTGCCCTTGCCCTGCTGGGTGCACAGTGTGAAAAGATGTCCAGGGATGTGGCCGGCAGATTGTGGAATCTCTCTGAGGCCGCTATTGCCCCTGTGTTGTTGTCTCCTCCTTCCACACCCGTGCACAGGGTTATGCAACATGTCTGTCTTTGCCCTGCTGGGTGCACAGTGTGGAAAGATGTCCAGGGATGTGGCAGGCAGATTGTGGAATCTCTCTGAGGCCGCTGTGCCACCTGTGTGTCCTTCTCCTCCTTCCACACCTGTGCAAAGTGTTATGCACCATGTCTGCCTTTGCCCTGCTGGGTGCACAGTGTGGAAAGATGTCCAGGGATGTGGCAGGCAGATTGTGGAATCTCTCTGAGGCCGCTGTGCCACCTGTGTGTCCGTCTCCTATTTTCACACCCGTGCACAGAGTTATGCACCATGTCTGCCTTTGCCCTGCTGGGTGCACAATGTGAAAATGTGTCCAGGGATGTGGGCGTGCAGATTGTACAATCTCTCTGAGGTCGCTATGCCACCTGGGTGTCTGTCTTCTCCTTCCAAACCCGTGCACAGAGTTAAGCAACATGTCTGCCTTTGCCCTGCTGGGTGCACAGTGTGGAAAGATGTCCAGGGATGTGGCAGGCAGATTGTGGAATCTCTCTGAGGCCGCTATGCCACCTGTGTGTCAGTCTCCTCCTTAAACACCCGTGCACAGGGTTATGCAACATGTCTGCCTTTGCCCTGCTCGGTGCACAGTGTGGAAAGATGTCCAGGGATGTGGCAGGCAGATTGTGGAATCTCTCTGAGGCCGCTATGCCACCTGTGTTGTTGTCTCCTCCTTCCACACCCGTGCACAGGGTTATGAAACATGTCTGCCTTTGCCCTACTGGGTGCACAGTGTGGAAAGATGTCCAGGGATGTGGCAGGCAGATTGTGGAATCTCTCTGAGGCCGCTATTCCACCTGTGTTGTTGTCTCCTCCTTCCACACCCGTGCACAGGGTTATGCAACATGTCTGTCTTTGCCCTGCTGGGTGCACAGTGTGGAAAGATGTCCAGGGATGTGGCAGGCAGATTGTGGAATCTCTCTGAGGCCGCTGTGCCACCTGTGTGTCCGTCTCCTCCTTCCACACCTGTGCAAAGTGTTATGCACCATGTCTGCCTTTGCCCTGCTGGGTGCACAGTGTGGAAAGATGTCCAGGGATGTGGCAGGCAGATTGTGGAATCTCTCTGAGGCCGCTGTGCCACCTGTGTGTCCGTCTCCTCTTTCCACACCCGTCCACAGAGTTATGCAACATGTCTGCCTTTGCCCTGCTGGGTGCACAATGTGAAAATTTGTCCAGGGATGTGGGCGGGCAGATTGTACAATCTCTCTGAGGCCGCTATGCCACCTGGGTGTCTGTCTTCTCCTTCCAAACCCGTGCACAGGGTTATGCAACATGTCTGCCTTTGCCCTGCTGGGTGCACAGTGTGGAAAGATGTCCAGGGATGTGGCAGGCAGATTGTGGAATCTCTCTGAGGCCGCTATGCCACCTGTGTGTCCGTCTCCTCCTTCCACACCCGTGCACAGGGTTATGCAACATGTCTGCCTTTACCCTGCCGGGTGCAAAGTGTGGAAAGATGTCCAGGGATGTAGCAGGTAGATTGTGGAATCTCTCTGAGGCTGCTATTCCACCTGTGTGTCCGTCTCCTCCGTCCACACCCGTGCACAGGGTTATGCAACATGTCTGCCTTTGCCCTGCTGGGTGCACAGTGTGGAAAGATGTCCAGGGATGTGGCAGGCAGATTGTGGAATCTCTCTGAGGCTGCTGTGCCACCTGTGTGTCCGTCTCCTCTTTCCACACCCGTGCACAGGGTTATGCAACATGTAAGCCTTTGCCCTGCTGGGTGCACAGTGTGGAAAGATGTCCAGGGATGTGGCAGGCAGATTGTGAAATCTCTCTGAGGCCGCTATGCCACCTGTGTGTCCGTCTCCTCCTTCCACATCCGTGCACAAAGTTATGCAACATGTCTGCCTTTGCCCTGCTGGGTGCACAGTGTGGAAAGATGTCCAGGGATTTGGCAGGCAGATTGTGGAATCTCTCTAAGGCCGCTATGCCACCTGTGTGTCAGTCTCCTCCTTAAACACCCGTGCACAGGGTTATGCAACATGTCTGCCTTTGCCCTGCTGGGTGCACAGTGTGGAAAGATGTCCAGGGATGTGGCAGGCAGAATGTGGAATCTCTCTGAGGCCGCTATGCCACCTGTGTTGTTGTCTCCTCCTTCCACACCCGTGCACAGGGTTATGAAACATGCCTGTCTTTGCCCTGCTGGGTGCACAGTGTGGAAAGATGTCCAGGGATGTGGCAGGCAGATTGTGAAATCTCTCTGAGGCCGCTCTGCCACCTGTGTGTCCGTCTCCTCCTTCACGCCCGTGCACAGTGTTATGCAACATGTCTGCCTTTGCCCTGCTGGGTGCACAGTGTGGAAAGATGTCCAGGGATGTGGCAGGCAGATTGTGGAATCTCTCTGAGGCTGCTATGCCACCTGTGTGTCCATCTCCTCCTTCCACACCCATGCACAGGGTTATGCAACATGTCTGCCCTTGCCCTGCTGGGTGCACAGTGTGAAAAGATGTCCAGGGATGTGGCAGGCAGATTGTGGAATCTCTTTGAGGCCGCTATTGCCCCTGTGTTGTTGTCTCCTCCTTCCACACCCGTGCACAGGGTTATGCAACATGTCTGTCTTTGCCCTGCTGGGTGCACAGTGTGGAAAGATGTCCAGGGATGTGGCAGGCAGATTGTGGAATCTCTCTGAGGCCGCTGTGCCACCTGTGTGTCCTTCTCCTCCTTCCACACCTGTGCAAAGTGTTATGCACCATGTCTGCCTTTGCCCTGCTGGGTGCACAGTGTGGAAAGATGTCCAGGGATGTGGCAGGCAGATTGTGGAATCTCTCTGAGGCCGCTGTGCCACCTGTGTGTCCGTCTCCTATTTTCACACCCGTGCACAGAGTTATGCACCATGTCTGCCTTTGCCCTGCTGGGTGCACAATGTGAAAATGTGTCCAGGGATGTGGGCGGGCAGATTGTACAATCTCTCTGAGGTCGCTATGCCACCTGGGTGTCTGTCTTCTCCTTCCAAACCCGTGCACAGAGTTAAGCAACATGTCTGCCTTTGCCCTGCTGGGTGCACAGTGTGGAAAGATATCCAGGGATGTGGCAGGCAGATTGTGGAATCTCTCTGAGGCCGCTATGCCACCTGTGTGTCCGTCTCCTCCTTCCACACCCGTGCACAGGGTTATGCAACATGTCTGCCTTTACCCTGCTGGGTGCAGAGTGTGGAAAGATGTCCAGGGATGTGGCAGGCAGACTGTGGAATCTCTCTGAGGCCGCTATGCCACCTGTGTGTCCGTCTCCTCCTTCACGCCCGTGCACAGGGTTATGCAACATGTCTGCCTATACCCTGCTGGATGCACAGTGTGGAAAGATGTCCAGGGATGTAGCAGGCAGATTGTGGAATCTCCCTGAGGCCGCTATGCCACCTAGGTGTCCGTCTCCTCCTTCCACACCCGTGCACAGGGTTATGCAACATGGCTGCCTTTGCCCTGCTGGTTGCACAGTGTGGAAAGATGTCCAGGGATGTGGCAGGCATATTGTAGAATCTCTCTGAGGCTGCTATGCCACCTGTGTTGTTGTCTCCTCCTTCCACACCCGTGCACAGGGTTATGCAACATGTCTGCCTTTGCCCTGCTGGGTGCACAGTGTGGAAAGATGTCCAGGGATGTGGCAGGCAGATTGTGGAATCTCTCTGAGTCCGATGTGCCACCTGTGTGTCCGTCTCCTCCTTCCACATCCGTGCACAAGGTTATGCAACATGTCTGCCTTTGCCCTGCTGGGTGCACAGTGTGGAAATATGTCCAGGGATGTGGCAGGCATATTGTAGAATCTCTCTGAGGCTGCTATGCCACCTGTGTTGTTGTCTCCTCCTTCCACACCCGTGCACAGGGTTATGCAACATGTAAGCCTTTGCCCTGCTGGGTGCACAGTGTGGAAAGATGTCCAGGGATGTGGCAGGCAGATTGTGAAATCTCTCTGAGGCCGCTATGCCACCTGTGTGTCCGTCTCCTCCTTCCACATCCGTGCACAAGGTTATGCAACATGTCTGCCTTTGCCCTGCTGGGTGCACAGTGTGGAAAGATGTCCAGGGATTTGGCAGGCAGATTGTGGAATCTCTCTAAGGCCGCTATGCCACCTGTGTGTCAGTCTCCTCCTTCACGCCCGTGCACAGGGTTATGCAACATGTAAGCCTTTGCCCTGCTGGGTGCACAGTGTGGAAAGATGTCCAGGGATGTGGCAGGCAGATTGTGAAATCTCTCTGAGGCCGCTATGCCACCTGTGTTGTTGTCTCCTCCTTCCACACCCGTGCACAGGGTTATGAAACATGCCTGCCTTTGCCCTACTGGGTGCACAGTGTGGAAAGATGTCCAGGGATGTGGCAGGCAGATTGTGAAATCTCTCTGAGGCCGCTCTGCCACCTGTGTGTCCGTCTACTCCTTCACGCCCGTGCACAGGGTTATGCAACATGTCTGCCTTTGCCCTGCTGGGTGCACAGTGTGGAAAGATGTCCAGGGATGTGGCAGGCAGATTGTGGAATCTCTCTGAGGCTGCTATGCCACCTGTGTGTCCATCTCCTCCTTCCACACCCGTGCACAGGGTTATGCAACATGTCTGCCCTTGCCCTGCTGGGTGCACAGTGTGAAAAGATGTCCAGGGATGTGGCCGGCAGATTGTGGAATCTCTCTGAGGCCGCTATTGCCCCTGTGTTGTTGTCTCCTCCTTCCACACCCGTGCACAGGGTTATGCAACATGTCTGTCTTTGCCCTGCTGGGTGCACAGTGTGGAAAGATGTCCAGGGATGTGGCAGGCAGATTGTGGAATCTCTCTGAGGCCGCTGTGCCACCTGTGTGTCCTTCTCCTCCTTCCACACCTGTGCAAAGTGTTATGCACCATGTCTGCCTTTGCCCTGCTGGGTGCACAGTGTGGAAAGATGTCCAGGGATGTGGCAGGCAGATTGTGGAATCTCTCTGAGGCCGCTGTGCCACCTGTGTGTCCGTCTCCTATTTTCACACCCGTGCACAGAGTTATGCACCATGTCTGCCTTTGCCCTGCTGGGTGCACAATGTGAAAATGTGTCCAGGGATGTGGGCGTGCAGATTGTACAATCTCTCTGAGGTCGCTATGCCACCTGGGTGTCTGTCTTCTCCTTCCAAACCCGTGCACAGAGTTAAGCAACATGTCTGCCTTTGCCCTGCTGGGTGCACAGTGTGGAAAGATGTCCAGGGATGTGGCAGGCAGATTGTGGAATCTCTCTGAGGCCGCTATGCCACCTGTGTGTCCGTCTCCTCCTTCCACACCCGTGCACAGGGTTATGCAACATGTCTGCCTTTACCCTGCTGGGTGCACAGTGTGGAAAGATGTCCAGGGATGTGGCAGGCAGACTGTGGAATCTCTCTGAGGCCGCTATGCCACCTGTGTGTCTGTCTCCTCCTTCACGCCCGTGCACAGGGTTATGCAACATGTCTGCCTATACCCTGCTGGATGCACAGTGTGGAAAGATGTCCAGGGATGTAGCAGGCAGATTGTGGAATCTCCCTGAGGCCGCTATGCCACCTAGGTGTCCGTCTCCTCCTTCCACACCCGTGCACAGGGTTATGCAACATGGCTGCCTTTGCCCTACTGGTTGCACAGTGTGGAAAGATGTCCAGGGATGTGGCAGGCATATTGTAGAATCTCTCTGAGGCTGCTATGCCACCTGTGTTGTTGTCTCCTCCTTCCACACCCGTGCACAGGGTTATGCAACATGTCTGCCTTTGCCCTGCTGGGTGCACAGTGTGGAAAGATGTCCAGCGATGTGGCAGGCAGATTGTGGAATCTCTCTGAGTCCGATGTGCCACCTGTGTGTCCGTCTCCTCCTTCCACACCTGTGCACAGGGTTATGCAACATGTCTGCCTTTGCCCTGCTGGGTGCACAGTGTGGAAATATGTCCAGGGATG
Source organism: Ambystoma mexicanum (assembly GCF_040938575.1). Taxonomy (NCBI): domain Eukaryota; kingdom Metazoa; phylum Chordata; class Amphibia; order Caudata; family Ambystomatidae; genus Ambystoma; species Ambystoma mexicanum. The sequence continues at coordinate 55,508,221 of NC_090929.1, read as the reverse complement.
TGGCAGGCAGATTGTGGAATCTCTCTGAGGCTGCTGTGCCACCTGTGTGTCTGTCTCCTCTTTCCACACCCATGCACAGGGTTATGCAACATATCTGCCTTTGCCCTACTAGGTGCACAATGTGAAAAGATGTCCAGGGATGTGGGCGGGCAGATTGTACAATCTCCCTGAGGCCGCTATGCCACCTGGGTGTCTGTCTCCTCCTTCCACACCCGTGCACAGGGTTATCCAACATGACAGCCTTTGCCCTGCTGGGTGCACAGTGTGGAAAGATGTCCAGGGATGTGGCAGGCAGATTGTGAAATCTCTCTGAGGCCGCTATGCCACCTGTGTGTCCGTCTCCTCCTTCCACACCCGTGCACAAGGTTATGCAACATGTCTGCCTTTGCCCTGCTGGGTGCACAGTGTGGAAAGATGTCCAGGGATTTGGCAGGCAGTTTGTGGAATCTCTCTGAGGCCGCTATGCCACCTGTGTGTCAGTCTCCTCCTTAAACACCCGTGCACAGGGTTATGCAACATGTCTGCCTTTGCCCTGCTGGGTGCAGTGTGGAAAGATGTCCAGGGATGTGGCAGGCAGATTGTGGAATCTCTCTGAGGCCGCTATGCCACCTGTGTTGTTGTCTCCTCCTTCCACACCCGTGCACAGGGCTATGAAACATGTCTGCCTTTGCCCTACTGGGTGCACAGTGTGGAAAGATGTCCAGGGATGTGGCAGGCAGATTGTGAAATCTCTCTGAGGCCGCTCTGCCACCTGTGTGTCCGTCTCCTCCTTCACGCCCGTGCACAGGGTTATGCAACATGTCTGCCTTTGCCCTGCTGGGTGCACAGTGTGGAAAGATGTCCAGGGATGTGGCAGGCAGATTGTGGAATCTCTCTGAGGCTGCTATGCCACCTGTGTGTCCGTCTCCTCCTTCCACACCCGTGCACAGGGTTATGCAACATGTCTGCCCTTGCCCTGCTGGGTGCACAGTGTAGAAAGATGTCCAGGGATGTGGCAGGCAGATTGTGGAATCTCTCTGAGGCCGCTATTCCACCTGTGTTGTTGTCTCCTCCTTCCACACCCGTGCACAGGGTTATGCAACATGTCTGTCTTTGCCCTGCTGGGTGCACAGTGTGGAAAGATGTCCAGGGATGTGGCAGGCAGATTGTGGAATCTCTCTGAGGCCGCTGTGCCACCTGTGTGTCCGTCTCCTCCTTCCACACCTGTGCAAAGTGTTATGCACCATGTCTGCCTTTGCCCTGCTGGGTGCACAGTGTGGAAAGATGTCCAGGGATGTGGCAGGCAGATTGTGGAATCTCTCTGAGGCCGCTGTGCCACCTGTGTGTCCGTCTCCTCTTTCCACACCCATGCACAGAGTTATGCACCATGTCTGCCTTTGCCCTGCTGGGTGCACAATGTGAAAATGTGTCCAGGGATGTGGGCGGGCAGATTGTACAATCTCTCTGAGGCCGCTATGCCACCTGGGTGTCTGTCTTCTCCTTCCAAACCCGTGCACAGGGTTATGCAACATGTCTGCCTTTGCCCTGCTGGGTGCACAGTGTGGAAAGATGTCCAGGGATGTGGCAGGCAGATTGTGGAATCTCTCTGAGGCCGCTATGCCACCTGTGTGTCCGTCTCCTCCTTCCACACCCGTGCACAGGGATATGCAACATGTCTGCCTTTACCCTGCTGGGTGCACAGTGTGGAAAGATGTCCAGGGATGTAGCAGGTAGATTGTGGAATCTCTCTGAGGCCGCTATTCCACCTGTGTTGTTGTCTCCTCCTTCCATACCCGTGCACAGGGTTATGCAACATGTCTGTCTTTGCCCTGCTGGGTACACAGTGTGGAAAGATGTCCAGGGATGTGGCAGGCAGACTATGGAATCTCTCTGAGGCCGCTATGCCACCTGTGTGTCCGTCTCCTCCTTCACGCCCGTGCACAGGGTTATGCAACATGTCTGCCTATACCCTGCTGGATGCACAGTGTGGAAAGATGTCCAGGGATGTAGCAGGCAGATTGTGGAATCTCTCTGAGGCCGCTATGCCACCTAGGTGTCCGTCTCCTCCTTCCACACCCGTGCACAGGGTTATGCAACATGGCTGCCTTTGCCCTGCTGGTTGCACAGTGTGGAAAGATGTCCAGGGATGTGGCAGGCAGATTGTGGAATCTCTCTGAGTCCGATGTGCCACTTGTGTGTCCGTCTCCTCCTTCCACACCTGTGCACAGGGTTATGCAACATGTCTGCCTTTGCCCTGCTGGGTGCACAGTGTGGAAATATGTCCAGGGATGTGGCAGGCAGATTGTGGAATCTCTCTGAGGCTGCTGTGCCACCTATGTGTCTGTCTCCTCTTTCCACACCCATGCACAGGGTCATGCAACATAACTGCCTTTGCCCTGCTAGATGCACAATGTGAAAAGATGTCCAGGGATGTGGGCGGGCAGATTGTACAATCTCCCTGAGGCCGCTATGCCACCTGGGTGCCCGTCTCCTCCTTTCACACCCGGGCACAGGGTTATGCAACATGTCAGCCTTTGCCCTGCTGGGTGCACAGTGTGGAAAGATTTCCAGGGATGTGGCAGGCAGATTGTGGAATCTCTCTGAGGCCGCTATGCCACCTGTGTTGTTGTCTCCTCCTTCCACACCCGTGCACAGGGTTCTGTAACATGTCTGCCTTTGCCCTGCTGGGTGCACAGTGTGGAAAGATGTCCAGGGTTTTGGCAGGCAGATTGTGGAATCTCTCTGCGGCCGCTATGCCACCTGTGTGTCCGTCTCCTCCTTCTACACCCGTGCACAGGGTTATGCAACATGTCTGCCTTTGCCCTGCTGGGTGCACAGTGTGGAAAGATGTCCAGGGATGTGGCAGGCAGATTGTGGAATCTCTCTGAGGCCGCTATGCCACCTGTGTTGTTGTCTCCTCCTTCCACACCCGTGCACAGGGTTATGTAACATGTCTGCCTTTGCCCTACTGGTTGCACAGTGTGGAAAGATGTCCAGGGATGTGGCAGGCAGATTGTGAAATCTCTCTGAGGCCGCTATGCCACCTGTGTGTCTGTCTCCTCCTTCACGCCCGTGCACAGGGTTATGCAACATGTCTGCCTTTGCCCTGCTGGGTGCACAGTATGGAAAGATGTCCAGGGATGTGGCAGGCAGATTGTGGAATCTCTCTGATGCCGCTATGCCACCTGTGTGTCCGTCTCCTCCTTCCACACCCGTGCACAGGGTTATGCAACATATCTGCCTTTGCCCTGCTGGGTGCACAGTGTGGAAAGATGTCCAGGGTTTTGGCAGGCAAATTGTGGAATCTCTCTGAGGCCGCTATGCCACCTGTGTTGTTGTCTCCTCCTTCCACACCCGTGCACAGGGTTATGTAACATGTCTGCCTTTGCCCTACTGGTTGCACAGTGTGGAAAGATGTCCAGGGATGTGGCAGGCAGATTGTGAAATCTCTCTGAGGCCGCTATGCCACCTGTGTGTCCGTCTCCTCCTTCACGTCCGTGCACAGGGTTATGCAACATGTCTGCCTTTGCCCTGCTGGGTGCACAGTATGGAAAGATGTCCAGGGATGTGGCAGGCAGATTGTGGAATCTCTCTGAGGCCGCTATGCCACCTGTGTGTCCGTCTCCTCCTTCCACACCCGTGCACAGGGTTATGCAACATGTCTGCCTTTGCCCTGCTGGGTGCACAGTGTGGAAAGATGTCCAGGGATGTTGCAGGCAGATTGTGGAATCTCTCTGAGGCCGCTATTCCACCTGTGTTGTTGTCTCCTCCTTCCACACCCGTGAACAGGGTTATGCAACATGTCTGCCTTTGCCCTGCTGGGTGCACAGTGTGGAAAGATGTCCAGGGATGTGGCAGGCAGATTGTGGAATCTCTCTGAGGCTGCTGTGCCACCTGTGTGTCTGTCTCCTCTTTCCACACCCATGCACAGGGTTATGCAACATAACTGCCTTTGCCCTGCTAGATGCACAATGTGAAAAGATGTCCTGGGATGTGGGCGGGCAGATTGTACAATCTCCCTGAGGCCGCTATGCCACCTGTGTGTCCGTCTCCTCCTTCACGCCCGTGCACAGGGTTATGCAACATGTCTGCTTTTGCCCTGCTGGGTGCACAGTATGGAAAGATGTCCAGGGATGTGGCAGGCAGATTGTGGAATCTCTCTGAGTCTGCTATGCCACCTGTGTGTCCGTCTCCTCCTTCCACACCCGTGCACAGGGTTATGCAACATGTCTGCCTTTGCCCTGCTGGGTGCACAGTGTGGAAAGATGTCCAGGGATGTTGCAGGCAGATTGTGGAATCTCTCTGAGTCCGATGTGCCACCTGTGTGTCCGTCTCCTCCTTCCACACCTGTGCACAGGGTTATGCAACATGTCTGCATTTGCCCTGCTGGGTGCACAGTGTGGAAATATGTCCAGGGATGTGGCAGGCAGATTGTGGAATCTCTCTGAGGCCGCTATGCCACCTGTGTTGTTATCTCCTCCTTCCACACCTGTGCACAGGGTTATGTAACATGTCTGCCTTTGCCCTACTGGTTGCACAGTGTGGAAAGATGTCCAGGGATGTGGCAGGCAGATTGTGAAATCTCTCTGAGGCCGCTATGCCACCTATGTGTCCGTCTCCTCCTTCACGCCCGTGCACAGGGTTATGCAACATGTCTGCCTTTGCCCTGCTGGGTGCACAGTATGGAAAGATGTCCTGGGATGTGGCAGGCAGATTGTGGAATCTCTCTGAGACCGCTATGCCACCTGTGTGTCCGTCTCCTCCTTCCACACCCGTGCACAGGGTTATGCAACATGTCTGCCTTTGCCCTGCTGGGTGCACAGTGTGGAAAGATGTCCAGGGATGTTGCAGGCAGATTGTGGAATCTCTCTGAGGCCGCTATTCCACCTGTGTTGTTGTCTCCTCCTTCCACACCCGTGCACAGGGTTATGCAACATGTCTGTCTTTGCCCTGCTGGGTACACAGTGTGGAAATATGTCCAGGGATGTGGCAGGCAGATTGTGGAATCTCTCTGAGGCCACTGTGCCACCTGTGTGTCTGTCTCCTCCTTCCACACCTGTGCACAGGGTTATGCAACATGTCTGCCTTTGCCCAGCTGGGTGCACAGTATGGAAAGATGTCCAGGGATGTGGCATGCAGATTGTGGAATCTCTCTGAGACCGCTATGCCACCTGTGTGTCCGTCTCCTCCTTCCACACCCGTGCACAGGGTTATGCAACATATCTGCCTTTGCCCTGCTAGGTGCACAGTGTGGAAAGATGTCTAGGGGTGTGGACTTGGTGGATTGTAAAATCTCTCTGATGCCGCTATGCAACCTGTGTGTCCGTTTCCTCCTTCCATACCCGTTCACAGGGTTATGCAACATGTCTGCCTTTGCCCTGCTGGGTGCACAGTGTGGAAAGATGTCCAGGGATGTGGCTGGCAGATTATGGAATCTCTCTGAGGATGCTATATCTTTGATAAGCAAATTGCGCCAAGAGTGCAATGCCCAGAAAATGACATGATCACATCAAGCTAAAATGGTGCAAGAAAGGACATAGTTCCATCTTTGGGGAGCTGTCTCTCACCCGGTGGGTCATCCTAGGCAGTTCTCAAAATTTGCCCTGGTGCAAAAATGTAGTCAAAATGCATCTTTTTTGCACTAGGGCAATTTTTGACTGGTGCTTTTAGTATGCCAAACTGCACTTGCATGGTGCAATAGGTTTTTAATGTGTCCCGTGTAAAAATGTGGGCAAACTTTGCCCTAGTGCTAAAACCATACAAACTTTTCACTTGCACCGGTGCAAAGTTTGTGTAATCTGGCCCCATGTGTACACTTGGCCAATGAAGCGTGCTGCAAAGTGCTGCAAAGCGCCCCCAGCTCACACAGAACGCACGCGCCGGCAGGTGTGCTTTGAACCCTGTGTTCTTCATTGTGTGCCTGGCCCGCATTCATCCTGGCAGCGGCAGCAGAACTGACGTCTGTCTGAAGTAAAACACAGAGAAATCCTTTCTTTTTTAAAATCAAACATAACTTCATTTGGAACGTTTTGTAAACGCTACATTGTTGCAAGTTTGGACGGATGAAAGCAACTGAACCCTGATTCCATTCGGAAAGGCCCCTAGAACAGCCCTTTGAAGGACCTGGGCTCGATGTGCCTGGAAGCGGGGCCAGGCAGGGTCTTCAAAGGGCCCCATCACTGAGCGATTACGAGCACAGCGGGCTGCCCATCTCAGCTCGTTCCTGAAGGGGGCGATCACCCCTTTGGAAGGAACAGCCACCCCCAGAACCCTTTCACAATGAGCCGCCTGCACGCACACTCGGCGCCCCACAGAGATTCAGTGGGAGAAGCACTCACATCCCGAAGCACTCCTCACTGCGACGTGCTAACATTAAGCCAGGTGTGTGCCGATTAAGGCACTCTGTATCACTCGCGGGGCCTGACAGGCACGGGGGGGGGGGGGGTGATCTGTGAGGAAGCGAAGGTCCAGCAAACCCTCACTCCAGAGCGAGCCGCAAGCCAAGCAGCGCCGCCAGGGGCACCTCTGCCCCATCTCGACCCCCGAGATGCAAATGACGAAACCACCTCGCGTTCCAGAAAGCGCTCAGGACTTGCTGCTCACAAGACACTGCCAGTGCCAGCTACATCTGGCGTTACTTGCACTGGCCCGCTGACATGCCCCTCGCCACTGGGCCGCAGAGGGGCCATCGCTCCATCCCAAACACCCCGGTCTCCTGTTCAAAGCCAGGCTGCCCAGCACACACGGGGGCAGGCCCGATAATTCCCCTGTGGCCCCTGGGGGCCCGCTCGCGGCCCTTGCCCCACATGGAACATGAGTTCACTGCATCTTGCTCCGTTGCTTTCCTGAACCATTCTTAATGGTCCGTCTTCACTGGTTCCTCCACGTGGCAGTCCGAGGGTGGGGGGTAGGGGGGCGTTACCCTCTGCTGGGCGATCCCACGTGGCCCCTGTTTGGGACACACCTTGCCACAGTGACACCCGTTTACTTTCATGAAATATACTTTAATGTTAACTAGTTCCTGAGGTGTGTGTGTTTATTCCTATCCCTTCCTCCTATCCTTCACTATTTGATGTTATCTCCCCCCGCCCCCACTTAACCCTGCCCCATTCATAAATTACCCAATCCAGCACCCGACCAGATCTCAGAGCGACCCCACGCGGATATGATTGGTCACTGCACAAACCAACCAGCCAGCACTCATCAACTGGAGGACCAACCAACCAACGGACACAAGCAACCACCAAAACCCTGGACGACTGGATGCGCCCCCAAACAACTAGACTGGTCTAACCCTTTGGGTCGCCGCCCATATGGGGTGGCACTGATGGGCTTGGCATGGGCATGGCTAGGGGCCTCTCTCGGCTCTGATGCAACTACTGTCGCCCAGTGAAGCCTAACTCCAAGGCTCGTACCCTGACACCCACATGCCCCCTCACTGGCACCCAGGGGAGCCGACTTATGACTTTCCCGGGGGGGGGCGAGGGGGTGCCCAAACACAGGAAGTGACATCAGCGGCAGTCATATGACCGCATTTGCACGTAGTCGCCAACTTGGTGCCAGGTGGGTGGGGTGGGCGCAGAACAGTGGAAACATTGGCTAGCATGCACTGCATATACTAAAGTCAAGTAAGAAGGAGGTTTAAGCCTTCAAGTTGCATTCCAGTAGGCCAACACTGCCCCTACTCCACCCCTCTATAATCATCCAGGTTGTAGTAGCCCTCAAAAGACAGAGCAACACAAGTAGGACGGGAGAACGAAATTCCAGCCCATCCTGTGAGTGTGTCAAACCTCAGAGCAAAGACGGTGCGTGTGCCTCCTACCTTGGAGCACAATCTCACTAATATGGTATAAATCTCACAAGTGGGGGCATGGGAGTCCCCTGCGTGTGTGTGGGCTGCACACCCCGGATCACATGCTCACTTCTTCAGTGTGAAACTCTGTGCCCAGGCTGTTTAAATATAAAGCAGAGTGGCTGAGAAGTACACAAACTGTGCCATTAAAAATAAAGCAGCTGTGGTGGGTGGAAGTGCTGCTTCAGTGGCATCAAGAGTATGCAATTCCCTGCGGAGTAGTGTTGGTCATTTCCTATTGAAGTATAGCAGCCCTATTGAGAAGTGCCATTAAAAGTGAAGCTGTCCAGTAGGCTGGATCAGTGCTGCCCCATAAAAGGTGTAGAAGCCTCTGTGAGAAGTGGCAGTACTGTCCCAACGGTGAGAAGCGTAGTATTTTCACATTAACTATGCTTAAGCACTTTGGGTTATCAAATAGCACAGCTACATTCTCAGTAATTCCATCCCTTTAAATATATTAGCTCTTGTATAACCACAGTAGTGTTGAGTTATTCTGATGATGATGAAGATGATATCAGACTTGCTCAATAGTTCTGTATTGTTAAATGTACTTCAGATCTTCAGTCTCGAGAGGATAGCTCAGGGGCAATGTGCTTGCCTTGGAAGCAGGACGAAACAGAGCAAAACAGGTTTGATCCCTGTGTTCAATCCCTCAGTCCGCGCTTAGAAACCTCTGGGTATTATGCGCATTATAAATAATCAATTAAAATTAAAATAAATAAATCGGCTGAGGAGTGCTGGGCCTTGTCAATAGGGTGTAGCAGCTCAATTGACAAGTGCTGATGTTGTCCCATCAAAAATATAGCAGTCCCACTAGGATGAACTAGCCTTGCCTCAACAAAAGCATACAATTACCGTTGAGAAGATTCAACAATTATAGAAGCCCTGGTGGGAAACAGCAGTACTACCCCATCAAAAGAATAGCCAACTAACTGAGGAGTACCAGCAGTGCCCCATTTCAAATATGGCAGCTCTACGAGAAAGTGCTGGCTCATATAGATTGCACATCGCTGCTGAGAAGTGCTGTTACTGTCTCTATAAAAGCCCAATAGCTCTGCACCATTAGAGTTACAGCAGCCCTGTAAGTACTGTCCCATTGAATGCTATTACACTGAACAAGGTCAACAGTATGGCAAGGTTCATACTGGGTTCTATGTGATCATTCTGCATTTTGAAGAACAAATACAAAAAAGACTGATTTATTTCGGTCGAATATGTGGTCTTCAAAATGCCGAATTATCACTTTCTACTGCCCCTCCCCTGCTAAACCCCCCCAAGAAGGTGATCCCACCTAACCCCACACTCCCCCCCTCACTCGCGCTGTTTCCTTCCTTAGAATTCAGGGGAGTTCCCTCCCTCAACGCCTCCGTTCCCCACCCATAGCATTCACCCTCACCACGTGCACCCTCAGAGACATGCAAACAATCTCATTTGCCCTCTCCCTGCCCCCTCCCTCCGCATATGCAATGGATGCAATGCAAGAGTGGTGCACAGATGTGCACAGATTTGGGCTGGGTGTATTTGTACATCTGTACACCCTTCTTGGGAAGAGGGGTGCACAGATGTAGAGGTACACCCAACCCAAAACGATTTTTATAAATTGAGGGACAAAGGCTCTTGCTTTGCATCTGTCCCTCAATTTATACAAATCGTTTTGGGTTGGGTGTACCTCTATATCTGTGCACCCTGGTGAGCGGTTGGGTGTACTTCTAAATCCGTGCACACTGGTGCACAGATGTAGAAGTATACCCAACCCAAAATGATGTTTAGAAATGGAGGGATAGATGCAAAGCAAGAGCCTCTTGCTTTGTTTCCGTCCCTCAATTTCTAAACATTGTTCGTTTTTGCCCGGCTTTTGGCCGGGCGCCATGGAGAGACACAGTATGGATGGAGCAAAGGGCCATCCATACTGCGTCTCTTCTCTGCGGCCGGGGGGGGTCTCAGCCCCGACGTTATTCTGCCGGCGGGTGCCCAGGCCCCGGAGCAGCCGCGTACTCGGCGCCCCTGCTGGCACCCCACATACACCATTCACTATCGCCCCCATCACCTGCACACACACACACACACAACGCTACCCTGGCAGCACAGCAAGTATCCACTCACACTCAACGCCCTCTCCTTAAACTTCGGACCACCGGGGTAGGAACCGGGCCAGAGCGCTGCTGCGTCGGACCCAGGGCTAGCCGAGGAAACTCCCAAATTTGTCCTGAAACCCCGCTCCTGCAGCCGTGCTTCAGAAGACTCAGCGCGGTAGGCTGAGTAGTGTGGGCTCACTTTGCTCACATTACCAGATCCCTCCTAAGTAGTAACATCACAGACCAATTGTGTTAGTGGAAAAAATTATAGGCCGTAGGCATTTTATTTTCTTACAGAAAATACATAACAACAAACCAATATACATACATATGCTTTTGGGCACCTTGTGTACAGATTCGGAGTTGCCCAAGGCTCCTCCAGAGTCCTTGCCACCCTTGGGCCTTCATTCCTGGGCACATGCGGCCTACGACGCCTTGAACCGTGTACCGAAGGAAGTACTCGGCGTTCCTCTTCCTGTTTGTTTCCTTCTTTTCCGTTACCTTTGTATGGTGGGTGGCAATGTTTTTTCTTCCCCTGTCCAGGACCTAGGAGCCTACCCGAGGGAGGTGAGCTCCTTATCTGGTTTGAAACTCCTCTCTTCTCCTAGCTTACTTATACCCCCAGACCCTTTGTATCTTCCCTGGGGGCCGGGCTTTCCCCGTCCCCCTGTTGCTACACTTTGCACCTTTCCTAGGTGCTGCTTCCTGCCTTTCCCTGCCCTTTTGTTTTTTGTGGCGCCATTCGGACGCCCCTCCCAATGGCTTTTCGCGCCGTTTCCCCCTCACCCCGCGCCTAAACTCCCATGCCCTCCATCGGGCCGCATTTCACGCGGCCCGGGGCCTGGGGCAGAGGCTCAAACATACGGTTTAGCAGCTGCTCAAAATGGGAGACATATCTTGCAGTTTGCAGACATTTCTTTGTTAGGGTGATTATTGTGACTAATGAAAAGAGCAGAGTCCATTTTCCGTTTCTAGCTCAAAAGGGTCTGTTTCAAATTGGAAATTGTGGATATTAGGTTCCCATAATGTGCTTTTGCTTTTATGCAAATGGCTAGGCTTGGGTTCTATGAAGAGATACTATGCTGCGTGGCCTGGGGCCACGCCCCTCGGCCCCGCCCCCTCAATGGCCCCACCCACCCAAGGAGTACAGGGTTTCTGCTCACATGGACCAGGAAGATGCTTCTGAGTGACATCCAGGAGGATATCGCCTTGCAGCGCACACACCACCATCTGGTTCTCAGGACACAGAGGCTTAGCTGCAGCAGGGTGTGGGGGAGGGAGGGGGCCCGAACCAGCTGCAGCAAGAGCAAATAGCCCCCCCACCCTCTTCTCTTAGGAGACCTAAAGCACCTAGAGGCCAGGCAGACGGCAGAGGATGCACTACCCAGACCCAATAACTGGCATGATTTGAGGGATTTGGCACAAGACACAGGAGCGCAAGCTCATCATAGCTGTCCAAAGGGGTGCACTCATGCAGCAATGGTGGGCGGAGTCAAGCAAATGCTGGTGGACTCTATGTGGGGTGAGATTTAGCATCTAACACGCCATTTGCGTGCGCCTAGCCCATTCCTGCATGTCATTCCACCTGCCCGGCTATCCGCAGGCCCCGCCGCAATTTGCGGTGCATTCGCCACCGTACATGGTGCATAGTAGTGCAGTGCTGTGCAGCATTTTGATTGGTTGGACTCTGGATGGGGAACAGCATGCTGTTGCATGGTCTAGCCCGCCCGCACGCACACCTGCAGACATGCAGTGAGGCAGAAGCACAGCATTGCATCAAAACAGGTGTGAAACATCACGTGTGCATCGCAGCACGCTGCTCCCAAATCTGCGCGCTGTGCACCAGCTCATGGTAATACTGCATTGCGCATTGCAACCTGCATCTGACCACACTATAGCGCTTCCAGTGGCCACAGGCACCATAGGCGCAGCGCTCCCTGGAGGACAGCTGTTGGCAGTGACTTTATATAGCCTCTAAGAACAAGATCGTGCTTATTCCCAATGCCACCGTTACACCTTCATCACTCCAATGCCACCTGTACACCTCCATCACTCCAATGCCACCGTTACACCTTCATCACTCCAATGCCACCTGTACACCTCCATCACTCCAGTGCCACCTTTACACCTCCATCACTCCAATGCCACCTGTACACCTCCATCACTCCAATGCCAGCTTTACACCTCCATCACTCCAGTGCCACCTTTACACCTCCATCACTCCAATGCCACCTGTACACCTCCATCACTCCAAATGCCAGCTTTACACCTCCATCACTCCAGTGCCACCTTTACACCTCCATCACTCCAATGCCAGCTTTACACCTCCATCACTCCAGTGCCAGCTTTACACCTCCATCACTCCAATGTCACCTTTACACCTCCATCACTCCAATGCCACCTGTACACCTCCATCACTCCAATGCCACCTTTACACCTCCATCACTCCAATGCCACCTGTACACCTCCATCACTCCAATGCCGGCTTTACACCTCCATCACTCCAGTGCCACCTTTACACCTCCATCACTCCAATGTCACCTTTACACCTTCATCACTCCAATGCCACCTGTACACCTCCAACACTCCAATGGCACCTTTACACCTCCATCACTCCAATGCCACCTGTACACCTCCATCACTCCAGTGCCAGCTTTACACCTCCATCACTCCAATGCCACCTTTACACCTCCATCACTCCAATGCCACCTTTACACCTCCATCACTCCAATGCCACCTATACACCTCCATCACTCCAATGTCACCTTTACACCTCCATCACTCCAATGCCACCTTTACACCTCCATCACTCCAATGCCACCTGTACACCTCCATCACTCCAATGCCACCTGTACACCTCCATCACTCCAGTGCCACCTTTACACCTCCATCACTCCAATGTCACCTTTACACCTCCATCACTCCAATGCCACCTGTACACCTCCATCACTCCAGTGCCACCTTTACACCTCCATCACTCCAATGTCACCTTTACACCTCCATCACTCCAATGCCACCTGTACACCTCCATCACTCCAATGGCACCTTTACACCTCCATCACTCCAATGCCACCTGTACACCTCCATCACTCCAGTGCCAGCTTTACACCTCCATCACTCCAATGCCACCTTTACACCCCCATCACTCCAATGCCACCTTTACACCTCCATCACTCCAATGCCACCTATACACCTCCATCACTCCAATGCCACCTGTACACCTCCATCACTCCAATGCCACCTGTACACCTCCATCACGCCAATGCCACCTATAAACCTCCATTACTCCAATGCCAGCTTTACACCTCGATCACTCCAATGTCACCTTTACACCTCCATCACTCCAATGCCACCTGTACACCTCCATCACTCCAATGCCACCTTTACACCTCCATCACTCCAATGCCACCTGTACACCTCATCACTCCAATGCCACCTTTACACCTCCATCACTCCAATGCCACCTGTACACCTCCATCACTCCAGTGCCAGCTTTACACCTCCATCACTCCAATGCCACCTTTACACCTCCATCACTCCAATGCCACCTGTACACCTCCATCACTCCAATGCCACCTGTACACCTCCATCACGCCAATGCCACCTGTAAACTTCCATCACTCCAATGCCAGCTTTACACCTCGATCACTCCAATGCCACATTTACACCTCTATCACTCCAATGCCAGTTTTACACCTCCATCAGTCCAATGTTACCTTTACACCTCCATCACTCCAATGTCACCTTTACACCCATGTCACTCCAATGCCACCTGTACACCTCCATCACTCCAATGCCACCTTTACACCTCCATCACTCCAATGCCACCTGTAAACCTCCATCACTCCAATGCCAGCTTTACACCACCATCACTCCAATGCCACCTTTACACCTCCATCACTCCAATGTCACCTTTACACCTCCATCACTCCAATGCCACCTGTACACCTCCATCACTCCAATGCCACCTGTACACCTCCATCACGCCAATGCCACCTATAAACCTCCATCACTCCAATGCCAGCTTTACACCTCCATCACTCCAATGCCACCTTTACACCTCCATCACTCCAATGCCACCTGTACACCTCCATCACTCCAATGCCACCTGTACACCTCCATCACGCCAATGCCACCTATAAACCTCCATCACTTCAATGCCAGCTTTACACCTCGATCACTCCAATGCCACCTTTACACCTCTATCACTCCAATGCCAGTTTTACACCTCCATCAGTCCAATGTTACCTTTACACCTCTATCACCCCAATGCCACCTGTACACTTCCATCACTCCAATGTCACCTTTAAACCTCCATCACTCCAATGCCACCTTTACACCCATATCACTCCAATGCCACCTGTACACCTCCATCACTCCAATGCCACCTTTACACCTCCATCACTCCAGTGCCACTTGTACACCTCCATCACTCCAGTGCCACCTGTACACCTCTATCACTCCAATGCCACCTTATCAACTCCATCACTCCAATGTCACCTGTACACCTCTATCACTCCAATGCTACCTTTTCACCCCCATCACTCCAATGCCACCTATACACCTCATCACTCCAATGCCACCTTTACACCTCCACTCAAATGCCACCTATACACCTCTATCACTCCAATGCCACCCTTTCACCTCCATCATTCCAATGCCACCTTTACACCACCATCACTCCAGTGCCACCTTTACACCTCCATCACTCCAATGCCACCTTTACACCTCCATCACTCCAGTGCCACCTTTACACCTCCATCACTCTTACTCAAACATACAAGACTGCACGTGATGCTAATCCAAACTGACTCACCCAGAAACCACTCCAAAAAAGCATTAACAGAGCCATGTTGCTTTCGCTTTCATCATAATAGCATTGTGCTCTAGCACCTTGAAGCGTCTCATGTGCTCGATGGAATTATCAATAATTATCTCAGACCCGAATAACCGGACAGACTCAAAGAATCTGGCAAAGTACTACTGTATTATCAGTTGGGCAATCTGGCGAACAACGGGCTGTAGTCCACACACTCACACTGCAACTTTGATTACACAAAGGCTTCATACCTCAATATGCGTCATCCCGCGTGGCAAACTTAAAACTGATTGAATGGAAGGATTGGTGAAGGGAACATATGTACCTAAATATCATATGCGTATTAGTACTATCACTGGTTGCCCCTTATCTGGTAGGCACGCCTTGAACCACCTCTAAATACGTATAATACAGATTATAGCAGAATAACAGCAGCTGATTGGCCCGTGCAACATTGTATAGCATGTTGCTACAGAGACCCCTCTGGTTGGCATTCTCTCCCAACCTTGGACTTTCGGCTCGTTAGCAGCACGTAAGCAAAATGAAACTCAGTTGCAAAGAGCAATGTCAGACTACCGCCCACCTGCCCAATTAATTCATCATCTCTCATCGGTCAGGCCCTAAACCAAGGCTTCTCCTTTGTAGTTGACTTTGCGGTCTGCTCTCTGTTCCGGGACCTTTAAGGGAGTGTAGGTACATCATCATCTTCGTCTGGAGCTTAATGAATAGCCCTTGTTTTCGACTTCTAAAACACAGGTGGAGACCATGATTTTGTCAATTTCGAACATGTATTTACTGCTATTTGATTTAATTGAGCTGTCTACCATTACTCACCGTGGCCTCCGAAGACTTGCTCACTCTAACTTGCATTTTCTTCTCGCATCTTTATTTGTTCAATATTTGACACTTGCAGTTGTTTTCTTCTTTACTTAATGTAAGATAAATATATCGTACATGGCTTATCCTTTTGACTCCATTTGTGCTTTGCAATTATTCTAGAATATATTATTGGTTGGGACAACATATACTGGGTGGCCTAGCACGGGGGATTTTGATTGGTTGGCTTTCTACTGGCCAACCTTGGACAACTGACATGAGACAGGAGTAGAGGGAGAGAGGTCGCAAACTGCCTTCCTTTTAATTAATAAAAGATGCCATCGCTTATTCCTAGGCTATTGGCCAGAGTTGTTTGTAGTTCTTGTCCGGTGTCTTGTGTCTGAGAATATGCTTAAGGTGTGAGGCAGATGTGGGTATCCAGTCAGTATGTCGAATGCATTTTTCCGAAATGCAAATATGTCGAAAACATTTCATCACATTTTTTTTTCTCGAATGTATTCTTTTTTTATTTAATACATTTTTTGGGGGTTTTGTAAGTTAAAAAAAGTGTTTAAAAAAACAGGGGTTTCGGGGGGAACCCCCATAAAAAAAAAGAAACATTCAAAATTATTTTTTAGACAAAATGTTTTCAACATATTTGCATTCAAAAAAATGTCATTCGAAATACTCACCATAAACTGCAGGTATGTTATCTGTGTTTGTTGCTAATGAATAGACAGTGTTCTTCAATTGTGGGTCACATGTGTGGAGACCACGTTTGGAATTATTTCATCCTGCATTTAGTGGTATTTTAGCTAATATCAGTGCAGTGTTCTTGTTTTCTCTACCATTGGGGACGCTCTTGATACATTCCCTATGGAGGTTTTGAACTTATAACAACCCTGCACCGGGCTTACAAAGGCTGGTTGTTCTTCTAATTAATCTAAGAATATATTTATTTTAATTGTTCATTCTTAACATGCTTAATACCAATTAGTGGATTCTAAGCATGGGATCGGGATTCAAACTTGTGCTGTACCGCGTTGTCTTGCTTCCAAGAGAAACATGTTGCCCCTGAGCTATCCTCCCTCCCCAATATGACTTGTGCCTTAGGAATTGTTATCTCGTGGTCTCTGGAACGTTCGGACACCCTTTAATTTTCTCAGTAACCTTGGCTTGGTCTACATAGCTACTGTCTGAGCTCTGCCCGGATTTGTATTTGGCTGTTCATCATTTTGAGTTCTTGTGAATCCTTGGGTCCTTTCCAGTTACTTGAATGCGTACTGCGGCTTCCATTTTGGAAAAGATAGCTGCCCATTACTGTTGCGTTTCTATGTTAATAAGCTATATACGCTTGTCGTTTGTGTTGCATTCAGCTTATACATTGCTTATATTAGCATTCTTCATGTCTAAATGGATGCAGTTCATATTGTGTATACATGCATATTTGACCTTGTGTTCATTTTCTTCATGTTTAGTGCATATTTGCTTTGTGTCAAATGCATGCATATGTAATGTTGCAACTTTGGATTGGTTTCACTCGTGCCATCTTCAGCTTACATTCTGCTCATCTCCTGCTGTACCTTCCTGGGATATGGGCGGTACAGTCCTTCTGTACCTTCCTGGATATGGGCGGTACAGTCCTGCTGTACCTTCCTGGGATTTGCGCGGTACAGTCCTGCTGTACCTTCCTGGGATATGGGTGGTACAGTCCTGCTGTACCTTCCTGGGATATGGGCGGTACAGTCCTGCTGTACCTTCCTGGGATATGGGCGGTACAGTCCTGCTGTACCTTCCTGGGATATGGGCGGTATAGCTGCCTTAGTGAGTAGCATTTTTCACCGGTGTGGTACTCAGCCGGGGGAGGGGCTGTAGCTTTAAATGACGTATTCACCTGCCTCTCACACTTTGGCTAGTGAGCTCTGAGTGCACAAATAATTCAATGGAGGTTAGGTTCACATGCCCCCCCTCACACATTCACAGATAAACTAATAGCCTGTATCTTGCTGCTCCTGTATCCCCCCGTCCCCAAGACTAATGCAGGTGTTCACAGCAGGGGTGGAGGATCCATGCATGAGGCCCGCACACACCACCATCTGTAAAATCTGTGTAATAAAATCACACATATGCCTGGTGCCTTTTTAAGAGTATGCAAGAGCTATCCAACAAGTACCCCAAACACCTTCTGAAACCAATGCCAAAGCATGGCCACAAACAGGCATGAGGGGAGTTCCAGCCCCGTAAAATAAAGGCATGCGCACTGGAGGTCGAAGTGAGTGGGAACTAATGGGGACTGAATTACAGTACGATTTGACTGGTAATAGTTCTATTGTTAACAACCATTTTCACAGTTCTGGAACTGTAAAGCGTTCTTAGTCGCTTCATTTTAAAGCTTATTCCTTCACTTGGGCTCTGGCTGAGTTCGTAAAATGTAATTGCTTATTTCTCGATGTCTTCATCTGATTGGTGTTGGTGTCTGTCCTGTTTCCATGTTTCAAAAGACTATACCGTCAATGCTTATGATGAGATGATATGGCACTTATAACGCGCCTATACACAAGTGTTTCAAGGCACGACGAGGCAAGGTGGGGGGGGGGCAGAGGGAAGACGGAGACAGCAATCTTACTAGGCCAGGTGACATTGAGATCGCGCAAGTGCAGGGGAGTGGGGAAGGAGAAAAGTGCAGGGGGCAGGGCAGGTGGGCAAGTGCTGGACATGGGATCAAAAACAACATGGGGCTTTCACAAACACTGCAAATTCTGGCCACTTTGTGGCTTTAAAGAAATCTTAAACGCTGTCTCCCAGAGCCCTGGCATTTCACAAAATGCTTGCACTACATTAAAAAGTCAGAACTTTTCCTCTGTCCATTGAATTTGGGCAACACCTTGAGGTCACTGCATCCCTAGTTTACTTTACACGTGCACAGTTATAAAGTGAAAGAGTGCAGTGCAATGGCATGATAATATAGAACATCATGTCCAAGCTGATGATGATAGAAATATGGGCCCCCTGCAGGGGAAAGCTGGCAAAGCTGCCACGTGACTGACTTACAGCCAAACCGAAATCTGTCCTACGCAAAGAGAATACATTGAAAAACCCTCCAGGAGGCCCCGCTTCTTTGGCCACCCCACCCACTTGGCGATCTACCGGCACCACACACTTTTCCCGCTTCCACACAACCACCACTTCCGCGTGTTACTATTAGCACCCTTTTTTATGGTTGCGTTGCTGCGCAACCCGCTTACCTAAAACTACAGCAAAATAGCCCAAATGAATCCCTCTGCTACCTCTGTCCTCCCCTAAAATGAGTATTAGTGTGGTCCTGTGACAGTGGAGTAACTCTGCTGAAAATGTTGGGGGGGTGGCATGACATCTGAAGAAAAGGTGCCCCAGCCAAATGAATGGGGACAAAATGGTGTGCCATGAAAGTTGGGGGGGACAAACACCCCTGTCCCCCCCTAAAATTACACCCATGTCCTGTGAATATCCCGGCCTTTGCCCTAAAATCCCACCCACTCCGAGTCCGCTGGAACCAGTGGAAGTGCCCTGGCTTGAGCCAACGGGTCCTTGAAATCCTGTTAGGCCAGATGTCTTCAAACAGTGGGGCGCGTCCCCCCCCCCTAATGCCCCCAGGGGGATGCGGCCGCATCCCGGGGGGTGCGAGAGCCCAGCATGAAATGTTTATAACACTTTTTTTTTTAGATTAGAGGAAATGGGGAGTGGCTGATGGGTAAAGTGCTTAATAGTTTAAAGGGATTCATGAATACTAGCCACGCTACAATCGTTTTTAAAACCTTTTTTTACTAAGATATTTGCTATTTTTATACAGCAAAAAGCTAATGTCACTCCTTCAAATAATATGTCACAGTGGGAGGCTGGCAGGCGCGCACTCTCACGAGTGAGCTACTAACTGTGCCAATCACAAGATGTTTTATTCATACAAGACACTTGGCGCTCGTGAGCCCGGACTCTGCCGTGCCCGCCGCTGACGTCGCTCTGAGTCTTTCTGTGGTGCGCTGCGTGATGCCATCGTGTGGGACATCGCAAAGAAACTGGGAGTCATGTGTAAGTAAAGGGCTGGGACAGGGTAGAGGTAGGACAGCTCAAAATCCTTGTATTTTGTGATGGTGCCGCACGAGTGTGTGTGTGTGTGTACTCCCATGTGTACTCACGCCAAGACTTAGCCCCACCAGTTTCCAAAAATTGCCATCAAGCTGGGGCACTGCCGGGGCTTCCCGGCTGACTTCCACAAGCTTGTTTCGTAGTATGCTTCACTTAAAGATGGGACCAATACTGCTCGTCCCCAGTAGAGGTCACTATCAGCCATGCTTAGGATCACATCATAGGTAGTAAACATTTGGAAGTAGGCTTTGCTGTCTAACACTGATGGAAAGGGAAAGTATTATAAAGAGAATACAGGGTTGGATTTTTGAAACAGTTTGAATGGATTTCTTATCATTGAGATTATTTAATAAAATGAATATATAACACTCATAGATTTACAGCACATAAATCAGGGATTGGAACCTGCATTGACCATTTTGGTTGGATTTCGACATTTTATTTAACTATCTTTGCACTACACAATTTCTGACTGCACAATCCTCGTGTATTTCAAAGGTTCCTTCTCAAGTTGGGATTCTGGGAAGGCACCAGACTCTCTTAGGCCCTTGCCCAAACATTGCCTTGCATAATGTTTGGGTCCCCATCGATGTGCAACTTAAAGGGTCTGTGTGTGTGTTGTGGGGTGTAATCAAAGGCCACAAACCAGTGGAACTGAAGGGCCCACTGGGAAACTGACCTGCCAGCATTCAGAAACCTGCACGCCGAAAAATTGGGCCTATTTAGGCAGACTATGCAGGTGTCTTTCTGCAGGGGAAATCCAGAGAAAGCTAAAACAAAAATGTAATCCAAGTGAAGAGTGGAAAAGCACATCACATTGCGGGCAGAGAAATAAATGCAGCAATTCTTTCACTGAAACTGTCCCCCATCAAAGGGGTTGCACTATGACAGTTCAGGCCCACTTTTCAGCAGAAAAACGAACAACAAGTCATTAAAAGTGTATTTGGTTAAAGACTGAAAGAAACAGCCCTGTACTTTCAGTGCAAAAGCAAAGTGAACTCAGTAAAACACACTGTGTGTCAAAGAATAAAGACTGATGTTGGAAAATGCAGTACGTGAGTTCATTTAAGCCAAGGACAATGGGCAAAATTCACAAGTGGCTTCCCCCACTGCCAACCAGGTTTGTGTATCCCAATTGTTTACAACTGCAATACAATGTGTCCTGCCTGAAAAGTGTTGGAAAACAAACGTTCTCTAGACTTGCTGTCTTTACAGGATGATGTGCCCTGGCTGGTCTACAACGGGAATATATGGGGGAGGTGTGAAAACAGGGGTCACAATCAAGGGAAGCAGAAACTTTGAAAGAAATACAAGAAATAGAAGCCTTACAGATTGCAATGATGATCCCCTTCAGATAAGAGGACAGGCCTCGTGACATCACGTGGCCAGCACAGCTCACTATATGCAGTGGGAGAGCTCTGTGTTGCAATTGCATTCCCATTTACGATATGCAGCCACCAACTTCAAACAACTAATTCACCAATAACAACTCTGGTCACAGGCAGCTGGCCTTGTATGGCAAATGGCCTGGAGGAAAGGAACCTCATATCTGCACATATGGAGGTTCTCATTTTTAAAAGAACTGTCACACTTGTATTTTCCCAGAAACCATAAGACGCACTGATTACATGTATGTTTCATTTTTTAAAATAATTTCCAGCCAATTCTGTTGATATAAAATTCCTCCACCTGCGACTTAGGGAATTGTAATTACCAGCTAAAAGGTGATTCTGGCTGATCTGAAAATGTCCCAATTTTAAGAGTTGGTGAACTGGTGTAGGGTAAAATTTGTAATGTTTGGAGTAAATTGCATGTTCATAATTGTTATACGTTCTGTGTAAATGTTGGAAAATTGTCACAAGGCCGTGCAACATAGTGCAGACCTGGCTGTTGTTTTATTAATTTCCCCATGATTAGCTGTAAATCACATTGTTTTTGACAAATAACTAGATTTATGCCAAAAGTTGACACGAAAACAAAAGGGGATTGCAAATGGGAATTGCCATATGTCTGTTCCAGACTCCTAAACCAACCCATAGAGAGAGGCTGAATTTGGGAGGCGAGAGAAGGGTAACATGGAAATCTTCGTTCCAAGAACTCTTGCAGGGAACTGCCCAGTATTGAAATTGTGATGGTATTATCACTGGTATATAAAGTGAATGCACTAGGAGGAAGGGACAGAGCTGCTGAAACATACAATCTGACAGCCACAAAGAAACACCAAAAGAGATTGCTCAGATTGCATCTGGGTGGAGAGGTGTATTGCTGGGAAGGTCTAAAAGCTGACAGGGTCCTATGGTGAAGAGCCGGCAGTATGCTTGCTTTATATCCTTTCCCTTTATAGCGGGCGGGTGGGGGGTGGCAAAACTGTGTAGATCCTTAGCCTATTTTACAAAAAAATAGATTTAATTAATTCACCTGGGCAGAACACCACAGGGTGATTTTTGTTAAAATTTTAAAATAGCAAAGCTCATTCCCAGTGTGCATTGAAAACTATAGACTGTAATTTAATTGGGTAATCCTATGTGTCCAACTACCCGTAACGCAGGCCTTTAAGTGAAGGGGATCTGAAATCCAAAATTCTCAAATCATCCCAATTTGTTCCTGTCTAGCTTCCCCAACACAGGCCTTTAAGTGGAGGGGTCTGACCTCCCAAATTCTCAAATCATCTCAATTGTTTTCTGCCCAGCATCTCCAACACAGGCCTTTAAGTGGAAGTGGTCTGAAGACCAACATATCCAAATCATCCCCATTTTTAAGTGGAGTGGGGGGGATCCAAAATTCTCAATTCATACACATGTATTTCTATCCAGTATCCCCAAGACACATCTCTTTAAGTGTGGGGAGGGGTGTGCTCTGAAAGCCAACATTCTCAAATAATCCCATCTGTTTCTGTTCAGCTTCCCCAACACATGCATTTAAGTGGAGGGGGGTCTGAAATCCAAAATTCCCAAATCATTCCAATTTTTCTGTCCATCTTCCCCAGCACAGGTCAAACTAGGGGGAGTCTGAAAAACAAACTATTAAATTACCCTGTGTTTATTTTAAGGCAAAAGTGTGGGTGAAATTATAATTGCCATATGCATTTGCAAACATTTGTAAAACTAAACTGCTAGCCTTATAAGCGCGCAGGAAAATCAAAATTGCACAGCATTGCATATGTAAATAGAATTTGGTCATTGACCAGTGCTGATCATTTCTTGAAGTGAACTCTGAAGAAAGTAAAGTATTGTGATTTTAGTTTTTTTTATTGTGTGACAAGAAGTTTAATTGTGATCCACAAAGAAGGTGACGTGTGTCGTTTTAGTGTGATCTCCATTATCTTTCATTTAAATAAATATAAATATATTTCCTGTAAAACGGTCTGCTTCTTGGCTCATTGGTTGCTCAGGGGGTGGGATCCAAGGGGCATGCTATGAGGCTGAGATAGGGATAAATAAAAGAACTAACATTAACCTTTTATTGTGTGACGCTGAGCTTAGGGAGTGTTGGCTAGGTATGCCAGAGAGGACCGGGGTTTACACTACTCAATCTCCGCTCAGAGCTCCCAGGGCCCAACAAACCCTCCCCCTGCATACAAACAGACGACTCAGCCAAGGGCACGTTAGAACTGTACTTTATTTCTAATAACAGGCAGGGATCATACAGAAAAAAACTCTGCAGCAGTCACAGCTCCTGAGCCAGTGTCATGGGCTTTTGTTACATTTTGACATCACAAATCAGGGTTCTTCCCCAAAAACCTAAGAACCTGCTTGCTTAATTGGGTGATTGGGGTGGTATCACCTATAGCTGGCCCACATAGATGTTATTTTACTGGCCCTTGCCTGACCCTTCCCAAAAAACAATCTACTACATTGTTGCAGGGTCTCAGGATTACCATTGGCCCTTGCCCTCTGCCATCCACCCCTGGATTTGTGTTCCCTGATTGGCTGGAGCTGATCTCCCCAGGCCTGGGACCCAGCTCTGTTCTCAGCGCTCAGTACACCTTCTCAAGGTGATGCTCAGCATCCATCGACACCTCGCCACCCCTCCCCCCGTCGTCCTGAAACATTTTCCAGAGCTCAAATATTGTCATGCGATTGCTCAGTTTTTGCCCCTTATAAACCTATTGCAAGTGTTTGTGTGTAATGGTTGCCGCACATATTTGGAGAAGCTCCTGCCCTTTGGCCATGACTTAGTCAATTTACCTTCTGTGCTTTTTGTCCATTCCGCGCTATATTTACAAATCTTGTCCTTATATCGTGGAAGGGCCTTACATAGGTGCTTTAGAGGCGTGTCCCCCGCACTTTTAACACAATACATTGCTTTTAATACTTGCTTGACCTCGAGTCGAGGTTTTCGACAACTCCAGAGTTTTGTACAAAATATGCATTCTCATGCACAATGTCAAATTTCAAAATAACAATTGTTTTTGTACTGTCACGAGCCTCTCTGGCTCCCAACCAACTTTCTAAGCGTGCTCCGCGCACCGCCCGTCTGCAACTCTCTGCTCCTCATGCACACCCACCAATCCCGTGCATGCGCCCTCCCGTGAAATGTCACAGAACAGCTTCCTCCATCAATTCTTTGATTGTCAAGCCCGAATTGCTCAGCACCCAGTGATCTCCTAATCCTACACACCGACCTCCTTAGTGACGTCACCTCTGTACTAAACAAGGGAATGATAGACATCACTAACTCAGCTCACAACAATATTTTCTCAATATACAGATATTTTCAAAACCCTGTCATCTACCCATGGCCGTCATCCTGACTCTTAACGAGGAATACCAATATTCCACGTGTTCAATCTGTACCTACGTGTCGCCTTGAAGATAAAACGCCTCTGCAGGTCTAAACCAGAAGAACACCTTGCGCAATTTAAGCCAGCTCCATTTGCTAAGCCCTATACACGGGGATGTCATCATCCGTGACTCGAGCTAAAACAACCAATCCACAGGGAATCCAAAATGTACATGTTTTATGTCACCATATCCTTAAGGTAATAGTCTAGGCTAGCCACCTGAACCTGTTATCTCAAAGATCGAATGTTCCCTAACCACAAACAAATGACATCTAGCTCAGCTCCTTTCCCTACTATACTACACAATACTCGACAATACTTCAACAATACTCAACAATCCTTAAGTTAGTAGTCTAGGCTAGCCACCTGAACCTTTTAGCTCAAAGATCGAATGTTCCCTAACCACAAACAAATGACATCTACCTCAGCTCCTTTCCCTACTATACTACACAATACTCGACAATACTTCAACAATACTCAACAATACTCACCACCATCCCACACCCAACATTTCATTACCATCCACCTTAATTTTCGAATTTTCGTGTGGCTCAAAAGTGACTTATAGCTACATCACTACGAGGGCACACACATCAGTTCACCAAACCAAACCACACATCTGGGGTGGCTGCGAGCTGCACTCTCTCCCATCTGAGATTCACGCATGTGCACCATCTTGCTTCCATCCCTTCCTGGCCTTCCAAGGGCCGGTGTCTATATGTGGCCTCTGCGTTGTCGGTGGCTCGCTCCCGACAGGTGGTTGAAGGGTCGATAGATGCACGTTGTCATGTGGCTATCGAAGGTCATCTTGCACTGGGCCCACAGCACCTCTGCCACCTGCAGGTGCTGGTCTTACTTGGTGCTTTAAGTGGGGGAAGAAAATGAGGGGGGCCCTCATTTGGGGGCATGGCTTCTGGGGTGGGCATGGGCTGAAAAGTACACATACCATAGTGAGGTGCACAAACAAATATATAAATGTATGTAAGCATTTATATATTTGTATGCATACCTTACTATGGTTTATGTACTTTTCAAGCCATATTTTATAAACATAGAAATATGTTAGATATTTCTATGTTCATAAAAGATGGCTTGAAACGTACATAATTCAAGCCATCTTTTATAAAGCTTTCCCAACAGATAGATTACCGAGCCCGAGGCGTCTTTGACCCTGGGCAAAACCGGGGGCTTTGTGATCTAATCTGCATATTAGATCACAGAGCCCAGTTTCGGCAAGGGTCAGTGACCTGGCGAAGGGAAACAAAGTGACCATAACTTCCTCTTGTGACTCATCACGCAAGGGGTCACAAGAGGAAGTTAGAGTGACTGACAGAAGTGCTAGCCAGTCACATCGTTGCTGAAACTGCAACTTCTAGTTTCAGTGATGCTGTGACTGGCTGGCACTTCTGTCAGTCAGACAGCTGCCTGACTTTAAAATGGCAGGCGCATCTCCTGTCGCGGCTACGGCTATGGTGGGATAATGTGTCTCGCCATGGCGTAGTGGGAAAGGTGGGCCCGGCTTAACCAGGGCTCAGCCCCACTTTTGGGAGACTGACGGGCCCGGCCCCAGCTGGTCACTGCCCACTTAAAGCACAGGTCTTACTACCTGTATGTTGCACGCAATGGATGCCGGTATAGTATGGCAGCGTGTGGTGGTGCCTCAGGATGGGCTGGCTTGAAAGAGATGGGTGCCGGAGGGTGGAATAAGCACCCACCGGTCCGAGTATCCAGGAGACATGCAGCCACTCAGGATGGGCAGGCTCGATAGAGATGGGTGCCGGAGGGCGGAATAAGCACCCACAGGTCAGAATAGGGTAGAGCTGAGAGCATCCACGAGACATGCAGCCATTCAGGATAGGAAGGCTAAATAGAGATGGGTGCCGGAGGGCGGAATAAGCACCCACAGGTCAGGATATTGTAGACCTGAGAGTATCCAGGAGACATGCAGCCACTCAGGATGGGCAGGCTCGATAGGGATGGGTGCCGGAGGGCGGAATAAGCACCCACACGTCAGAGTACCAGGAGACATGCAGCTACTCAGGATGGGCAGGCTCGATAGAGATGGGTGCCAGGGGGTGGAATAAGCACCCAAAGGTCAGAGTATCCAGCAGACATGCAGCCACTCAGGAGGGGCAGGCTCGATAGAGATGGGTGCCGGAGGGGGTAATAAGCACTGGGTGCCGGAGGGGGTAATAAGCACCCACAGGTCAGAGTACCAGGAGACATGCAGCTACTCAGGACGGGCAACCTCGATAGAGATGGGTGCCGGGGGGCGGAATAAGCACCCACAGGTCAGAGTGTCCAGGAGAAATGCAGCCACTCAGGATGGGCAGGCTCGATAGAGATGGGTGCCGGAGAGCAGAATAAGCACCCACAGGTCAGAGTGTAAAGGAGACATGCAGCCAATCAGGATGGGCAGGCTCGATAGAGATCTGTGCCGGAGGGGGGAATAAGCACCCACAGGTCAGAGTATCCAGGAGACATACAGCCACTCAGGATGGGCAGGCCCGATAGAGATGGGTGCCAGAGGGCGGAATAAGCACCCAGAGGTCAGAGTATCCAGGAGACATGCAGCCACTCAGGATGGGCAGGCTCGATAGAGATGGGTGCCGGAGGGCGGAATAAGCACCCAGAGGGCAGAGTATCAAGGAGACATGCAGCCACTCAGGATGGGCAGGCTCGATAGAGATGGGTGTCGGAGGGCGGAATAAGAAACCACAGGTCAGAGAATCCAGGAGACATGCAGCCACTCAGGATGGGCAGGCTCGATAGAGATGGGTGCCGGAGGGCGGGAATAAGCACCCACATTTCAGAGTATCCAGGAGACATGCAGCCACTCAGGATGGGCAGGCTCGATAGAGATGGGTGCCAGGGGGCGGAATAAGCACCCACAGGTCAGAGTATCCAGGAGACATGCAGCCACTCAGGATGGGCAGGCCCGATAGAGATGGGTGCCAGAGGGCAGAATAAGCACCCACAGGTCAGAGTGTAAAGGAGACATGCAGCCACCCAGGATGGGCAGGCTCGATAGAGATGGGTGTCTGAGGGTGGAATAAGTCCCCACAGGTCAGAGTATAAAGGAGACATGCAGCCACTCAGGATGGGCAGGCCCGATAGAGATGGGTGCCAGAGGGCGGAATAAGCACCCAGAGGTCAGAGTATCCAGGAGACATGCAGCCACTCAGGATGGGCAGGCTCGATAGAGATGGGTGCCGGAGGGCGGGAATAAGCACCCACATTTCAGAGTATCCAGGAGACATGCAGCCACTCAGGATGGGCAGGCTCGATAGAGATGGGTGCCAGGGGGCGGAATAAGCACCCATAGGTCAGAGTATCCAGGAGACATGCAGCCACTCAGGATGGGCAGGCCCGATAGAAATGGGTGCCAGAGGGCGGAATAAGCACCCACAGGTCAGAGTGTAAAGGAGACATGCAGCCACTCAGGATGGGCAGGCCCGATAGAGATGGGTGCCAGAGGGCGGAATAAGCGCCCACAAGTCAGAGTATCCAGGAGACATGCAGCCACTCAGGATGGGCAGGCTCGATAGAGATGGGTGTCTGAGGGTGGAATAAGTCCCCACAGGTCAGAGAATCCAGGAGACATGCAGCCACTCAGGATGGGCAGGCTCGATAGAGATGGGTGCCGGAGGGCAGAATAAGCACCCACAGGTCAGAGTGTAAAGGAGACATGCAGCCACTCAGGATGGTCAGGCTGGATAGAGATGGGTGCCAAAGGGCGGAATAAGCACCCAGAGGTCAGAGTATCCAGGAGACATGCAGCCACTCAGGATGGGCAGGCTCGATAGAGATGGGTGCCGGAGGGCAGAATAAGCACCCACAGGTCAGAGTATCCAGGAGACATGCAGCCACTCAGGATGGGCAGGCTCGATAGGGATGGGTGCCGGAGGGCGGAATAAGCACCCACAGGTCAGAGTGTAAAGGAGACATGCAGCCACTCAGGATGGGCAGGCTCGATAGAGATGGGTGCCGGAGAGCAGAATAAGCACCCACAGGTCAGAGTATCCAGGAGACATGCAGCCACTCAGGATGGGCAGGCTCGATAGGGATGGGTGCCGGAGGGCGGAATAAGCACCCACAGGTCAGAGTGTAAAGGAGACATGCAGCCACTCAGGATGGGCAGGCTCGATAGAGATGGGTGCCGGAGCGGAATAAGCACCCACAGGTCAGAGTATCCAGGAGACATGCAGCCACTCAGGATGGGCAGGCACGATAGGGATGGGTGCCGGAGGGCGGAATAAGCACCCACAGGTCAGAGTGTAAAGGAGACATGCAGCCACTCAGGATGGGCAGGCTCGATAGAGATGGGTGCCGGAGCGGAATAAGCACCCACAGGTCAGAGTATCCAGGAGACATGCAGCCACTCAGGAGGGGCAGGCTCGATAGAGATGGGTGCCGGAGGGCGGAATAAGCACCCACAGGTCAGAGTATCCAGGAGACATGCAGCCAATCAGGATGGGCAACCGTGATAGAGATGGGTGCCAGAGGGGGGAATAAGCACCCACAGGTCAGAGTATCCAGGAGACATGCAGCCAATCAGGATGGGCAACCGTGATAGAGATGGGTGCCAGAGGGGGGAATAAGCACCCACAGGTCAGAGTATCCAGGAGACATGCAGCCAATCAGGATGGGCAACCTCGATAGAGATGTTTGCCGGAGGGGGGAATAAGCACCCACAGGTCAGAGTGTAAAGGAGACATGCAAACCAATCAGGATGGGCAGGCTCGATAGAGATGGGTGCCGGAGGGCGGGAATAAGCACCCACAGGTTCAGAGAATCCAGGAGACATGCAGCCACTCAGGATGGGCAACCTCGATAGAGATGGGTGCCAGGGGGCGGAATAAGCACCCAAAGGGTAGAGTATAAAAGAGACATGCAGCCACTCAGGGTGGGCTGGCTAGAGAAGTAGATTCAGGAGTGGCCCGGTACCCATGTCCAGTATCTCCATACACTACCTGGCCTTCATCATCCGGGATGGGGGCGCACGACACTGGAGTGGGAGGAGAGTGAGGCCATAGCCTGGGGTGTCTTCATCGCCATCCTGGGGGGAAGGTGGAACGTGCCTACTTATATATTCAGTCATTCTTTAAGCACCATCATGCCATACTACTTGCCCTTTATAGTGCTACTTTGGAAAATAAGCCACTCCCAATAAGAGGCACTAGATGTCTTCATGCAAAGCTGCGGCGTTGCGGCGTTGCAGCGTTGCGGCGTCCGGCGCGACTTCTCACTCCACCGCTTCAGTGCAGGATCTCATCACCTGGTGCACCAGTGCAAATGCACACTGCTGGAGCTGGGGGAGCCACGAGCCAGGGCCCTGTCTGGCTCTAAAGGCCAGCGAAAAGGCTGCGAAACACATGGGACGTGATACTTTGCAGAGCACACAAACATGCCCAGACACCAGCGTTAGTGCTGAGACGATGTGTGTTACAGGGAGTGCTCACATTCTGGGATGACCACTGAAACAAAGGGTGTGATCCTGGGCATATCATCTAATCTCACTGTTTTATCTACCACCACTGGGAGCGCCTAGAAGTGACTCTGTTTGTAGTTTATGCTATTTAAAAAAAGAACCTCACTCCTGGTTTACTAGACTAGCCATATAAAATAGTGGCAATTCTTATGTTGCCCACCTTAAGGTCATTTGCCCCTTGGGTTACACATGGCAACTTCTTCCATGTGACTTTATCATTCACATGCTGCGTGGGGCGGGGGGCGGGGGGGGGGTTTAGGGAAGCACAAATGATGACCTAGGAAGAAGCTGTTGGTCTAGCGCTGCTCGAGGGAGGGTGGCACGGTGGAGGGGGCAAGGGTGGTGCTCATTTCTGTGGGACCGTGATGTAGGGGTGGGGGGGCAGTGTTTGTAGCAAACACTAGATTTGCGGCTGGTGGGGGCTGGGGAGGCCTGCACGCAGGGATGTGGCTGCCGGAGGTAAGCGCCAGGGTTTGTGGATGTTGTTGCAGGGGATGGGTTGCCAGGGGTGAGGGGGACCAGTGCCAAATGGACTGATGAGGGATGTGCTGTGAGGCAGGGGGTCTGGAATCAGTGGACAGCACTTACCTGCAAGTCATGAAATGGTCAGAGGGTGCCACGTGTGCAAGACCACGCCCCACACGCCCCATGAACCAACCAGGAAGTGACTCTCTGTCCTGCCCCAGCCAATCAATGCATTGTCCAGGAGGAAGTCATTCAGCACACCTGAGGCCACAGCATAGTTGGGTCTGTAGCTGTGAACTTTGGGCAAGTGCTGACCTGGCATCAGGGTCAGTCTAGACTGGCGTTAGGTGTCAGCCGGCGTGAGCCACACCGGGCTCGTCCAGCTCTATACACAGCAGACATCTTCGTGCTCCGTACGCAGAAGCTTCTCACTGCGCGGCGCACACAACCACGTTACTGTAGAGCTCATCGAATACCATTTCCCCATATGAGATTCCACCAAACGGTAGCGGAAGAGGTATATGTGTAAGGCATAATAGGTGGGGTGCGTAGTAAGGGTATTATTCAGGGTAGGGAGGAGTGAGGTTGGGTCTGTGGGGGGTTTCCCCCGCATTATTTAAAAAAAGGAAAAAGAAGATTTCGTTTTTCGGTGAAATGGACTCGGTGAAATCTCCATTAGGTGAAATATTTTCAAAAAATCACATACAACCACAAAACCAGGCCCATTGGCTTTGGCGATGCTTGTATAAAGCCTCTGTTCAGTCTTCAGAGGTTAAGAGGCCTCAAATCCCCCTTTGTTGAGTGGTCCAATGGTCCCCAGCTTGGTGGGTGCTACAGAAAACTCACGCGCATTTAAAACCACCAGGTCATCTTGTCTTGTGTGAGGGGAGGGGGGCAAAGCGATCTGTGGCCCCCTCATCTATCTGTGCTCAGAAGCACTGCACACAAAGCGCCTTGAAAAGAAGGCCTCGGTGCGGAGGAACAGGTTCTGTTCACTGTTACCAGTAAAAATGCTGGAATGAATAAACACAACTGGGGAAGGGCACGCAGCCAATCAGGTGGCTGGAAACGTGGTCAGGACCTGCCAGAGACCGCCTGTACCCTCCCAGCCACCCTAGACCCCTTTCCTGGCTGCCGCCATTTTTTTCTTCCTCTCCTCCGGGCCCCCTTCCTCGCCACTGGCCCTGCGACGCGCCACCTCCTCTACCCCCACGACATCAAGCATTGCTACCCTGGGGCCACTTTGGAAAAATCCCGCCCCCCCCCATTAAAAATGTAATGGTATTGTTGGGGAGTAACCCTCCCAAGCCTGCCTCCACCCTCTGCCCGCTCTGCACTGGCATGGTTCAACTTCAGTCATCTCCGGGGTAGCCCCCTATTTGACCGGGCTGGCGGCACCTGATTTGTTGATGTGTCAGGGCCTCTGAAAGCAGGTAGGGCTGGGGGAGAATCGCTCCACTGCTGAGCCGACATGCTGGCGTCTGTGCCCCCATAGGCCAGTCTGCCTCCGAACGATGCCCCCTGACCCTGCAAGTAGAGGAGGTGTCGGTGCACTCCCGCAGTCCTGCGAAACTGTCCACGTGGCACTGACTCCTTAGAGATGGGGAAAGGCAAACTATGATCAGGAAACGGAACGGGAGTCGGGAGGATCTGTAGCAGGGGGGTTTCAGACCCCTTGCTCCCACTTCCCACCACAAGGCCTTATTTATTGCTGTTTTATAGGTATTACCCAATTCGATCAAATGTTACTGATCGAATGGAACATCTGACCGAATTCACCAGGATCATTCGATCGATAAAATTTGATAAAATTGGGTAATAATAAATGCCGAACATGGGGTGTGGGGGTTTTGGGGGTGTCCCCCGGTACCCATGGTCTGCATTTTTGGCCTTGAGGGTTGCAGGGGTGTCCCCCGCTTCCTGAATATTGGAGGCAGGTGACGGAACAAAAAAAGCAAAGGGGACCCTGCGGCATCGGACCTGACCCGTGTTGGAGGGACGGACGAAACTGACTCTGCAGGGTCAAGAGAGGCAGCAGATGAAGAAAAGGGAAGTGGGGGGTTTGGGGAGATGTATCGGGGGTAGGTGGACAGAGAATTACGGAGTTTGGCGGCAGTAAAATTGCATCTGCAGCGAAATTGCACATCTTTGCACCACTGTCCAGCCGCTTCTGCAATGCGCAAGTCACCTTCGAGAATAAGGTCATGTGCGCAGTTCTAAAAGGTGCGCAAATGAAGCGCTCTCAGCGCTCTTTTCATTTGCGTTACTGTTGTGACTATGGTCTAGTAGGTCTATCCAGCCTGGGGAAGCGTGCGTGCGCGCGCGTGTGGGGGTCGCATCTTCTCAGCATGCACGCATCTAAGCAGCGGCATGTGTGTTTCTAACACCAGCCGCCGCCTTTACACACGTTCAGCAGCTTAAATAGAACATATGCCCGAACTCGATCATTTACTCAAGCAGCTTTCTCGGCGAGACGCTCTGAATGTCAACACGTTTAGCGCAAAGCATAGAACGTGTGCAGACACTTGCAAACCTGCAAACACGTTTGCCTGCGTGTTAGCTAGCGCTGGTGTCAATTAGGCGATTCACAAGAAAAAAGATACACGGACGGCTGCATGCATTAACAACAACGCCAACATATAAGAACATATCCCTCATGGACAGTCAATAGCAGTGCCTGAAGGGCCCATACACCTTTAAAACAGCGCCTATAGGGAAGGCACGGGTAGACCATATAGGATCAGGCCCATCCCACCCTTCATCCGGTGTATGCTCTTAAAATGACCCTTTCATGTGTTTATATGTGGGATAAAGGGCCCCCTACTGGATGTGATAAAGACACTGCAAGTCACCGAGGAGTTCCAGGACCAAATAGAGGAACAAGCCCAAAGGCCGAGCTCTTATATAAGGTCAAGCAACACCAAGGTGTCTTGCAATGTCCATTTGATGTACGGCACGGGTGTATTTTATTCCTTCTAGTACATGGCCATCCACTGCCATCTCCTTTAATACCTGGCCTCTTGCATTGATATATGAAATGATATGGCATTTATAACGCGCCTATACACAAGTGTTTCGAGGCGCGACGCGGCAAGGGTGGGGAACAGAGGGAAGACAGACAGCGATCCTACTATGCCAGGTGACATTGAGAAAGCACAAGTGCAGGGAAGGGGGGAAGGGAAAAGTGAGGGAGGGTCAAGGGGGAGGGGGCAGTGCAGTACATAGGATAAAGTAAAATAAATAAAGAAATAAATTAAGACAATAAAAGCTGCAGCCAGCTGGTGGCAAGTGCAAGGGTAAGTGCAGACATCGGGTGTCAAGTGCTGGTAGGGGCTGTAGGGATAAAGAAACAGTCCCCGAGTGCAAGGGTCACCAGGGGGGCCGTGCAGGTGTGCAACTGGTGGGGAGGGGACCTGGGCCGGAGATCAGAGGCTAGCCAGGTAACCAGTGCAGTTTTAGTTTCAGCCAGGAGATCAGCAGGGGAGAGGAGGAGAGAAAGCAGAAGCAAAGAGGAAGGTCTTGAGGTGCTTCCGGAACTTGAGACGGTTCTCAAGTTTCAGAGATTCAGGGAGGCTGTTCCAGAGGGAGGCCCCAGCAGAAGAAAGAGATCTACCACCAACTCGTTGCTTGGAGAAGTGACTGACCCTAAGGGAGTTGGAGGCGGAAGAGCGAAGAGCTTAAGAGGGAAGATATTTAGGAAGAGAGAATTGAATGTATTGAGGCCCCAAGCCCCAGAAAGCCTTGTGGACAATGCAGAGGGTTTTAAACATAATCCTCGCAGCCACTGGGAGCCAGTGCAGAGATTTCAGTCCTGGACAGATACGATCCCTGGGCTTGAGGCCAAGGACAAGTCTCGCAGCCCTGTTCTGGATGAGTTACAGAGGGCGGAGAGTAGAAGCAGGCAGATTTAGAGGAGTGCAGTCGCAGAGTGTTTGCAGACATTGGCAGACCACGCTGGGAGAGCTTTGGAGAGTCTGTCTTTCTGCTTCATCAAAGAGGTGGTTCCAGTTACCTCTTAAAACCCCTAGGCGGCCACGGAGCGGGCCACAGAGTGCAGTCGCAGAGTGTTTGCAGACATTGGCAGACCACACTGGGAGAGCTTTGGAGAGTCTGTCTTTCTGCTTCATCAAAGAGGTGGTTCCAGTTACCTCTTAAAACCCATAGGCGGCTGCGGAGCGGGCCGCGGAGTGCAGTCGCAGAGTGTTTGCAGACATTGGCAGACCACGCTGGGAGAGCTTTGGAGATTCTGTCTTTCTACTTCATCAAAGAGGTGGTTCCAGTTACCTCTTAAAACCCCTAGGCGGCCGCAGAGAGGGCTGCGGAGTGCAGTCGCAGAGTGTTTGCAGACATTGGCAGACTGTGGCAGGCCAGGTAGGTCTAGCACCAACCCTACCCTTGTGCCCTGCGAAATTCTTATCCCTAAACGGTGCACTCAAGTTAACGGAAAATGGCGTCTAGTAAAGGCAGGGGTTGCCCTTTTAACTCC
Organism: Ambystoma mexicanum; assembly: GCF_040938575.1. NCBI lineage: Eukaryota > Metazoa > Chordata > Amphibia > Caudata > Ambystomatidae > Ambystoma > Ambystoma mexicanum. Next base: position 55,473,333 of record NC_090929.1, on the reverse strand, counting down.
AAACAGGAGGAACTGGCACAGAATCCTGCCTCAAAGCAAACATTACTTTTAACACCAAGCCTGGTTTTAGAAGGAAAAGTTCAAGGGCCCATTGCTCAGGAGAGTATGGCTTCGTCATCCGCCCCTGGTGACTCTTTGCTATTATCTTCACCAGCTCTGAACAATTCAACTTTACCAATTGCATTGAGGAGTACTACGACCTTTTTAATCACTAATAAAAGGGATTGTATTGCTCAACTGGAGGCCAGGGAAGGTATGCAGCACAGCCCATATCCATTGGTGGAGCTCCAAGAAGTGCAAAGGGGGGCAATGCAGCTCGAAGAAAAGACAATAAGCCCCCTTCCCTCATATCCCCCTTTTTGCACTTAGCAACGTAACCAAGTAACTCTCTCAAAACCTAGCATTGCAGCGTATGGCAGGCCAACGCCAGAGGCAGTGCAACGTACTCTGCGCCCCCCCCCCAAGGAAAGACCCAAGCCAAGCAGCACTCACCTGAAGACGAGGGCGGCAAAGCTCTCTGCCGCCAGGGCCGTGGTTGTCGGGGTCGCAGCCTCGGAGGAGGCCGTCGGCCCGGGCAGCTCCCCAGTGACGGCTTTTGTGGAAGCGCAGCGTCCGTTTGGTGCGGGCTTGGACGTGAGGGCTCTGGTGCATAGGGAGGAGCCAGCGCCCACTTGCCCGTTGCGGTTTCAGGCTCCCCCAGCCCCCGCGGAGATATGCGGGGGGCAGAGAAGTGGGCTCGGGGTGCCTGGGGTAGGGGGCGCGGACTTACAACAGGATTCGGCATCGGGGCTGCGGGGGATCTGTGACGGGCCTTGTGACTTGGAGAAGGGTGGGGAGTATTCGCCTCCCGGGACTGAAGAAAACTCAGTCCTCTGCAGCTCCAGTGCAGGCGGAGGCATTTCTGCCTCACCTGTGACCACGCCCCCAGCCTTCGCTGAGGAAGGGTTGCAGGAGCCGAGAGGGAAAGGGGAAAACTTGGGCTCTGCTTCCTCTTTTCTCGTGGCCGCTCGGGCCCCGGTTCCCAGTGTCTCCAGCCCTCTGTGGAAGGACGCTCAGCAGGAGACACTGATAGAGGAAATTCGACAACTACACTCCCCCAGTAAACCAGATCAGGGAAAATTCATGTATGAAAAGTTACATGAAAACATACTTATTACACCAGTAAATAAGGAAAAGAATGACTCGCTACAGCCTATTTCTACTAGATCTGACATGCCCTCAACGTTGCCTCAGGAAACTCCCTTAGTCCAGCATGCATCTAAAGCTCAAATTTTGAAGAAGAGACCCATATCCTTCATAAAAGGGAGTCGCTTCACGGGGGGCAGGGCAATGAGGCCGGTGGCAGGAAGAAGCAAACTTTTAAACACTAACCAGAAAAAAATGGGCCCTAAATCCCAGCCGCAATACTTAGACAAGTCAGAGGCAGTGGAAAGTTTTTTTTTTAAACGTGGAAACCAACAAGATGTTACCTTGGTGGAAATTTCAGATGGAGAGTTGTTGGAGAGCGCCCTATCGACGGAGAATGGTAGTCGGATAAACGAAGAAGCATCTATGAAAACTCAACTCCCCAACATCATTAATGGCTCTACAGAATCATCTAATTCACCGCTTAGATGGCACTTCAGGGTTCCGTCAACACCAGTCAACAAAGCTGTTTCAACGTCAGTTATAACACATCAAAACACCTCCCCTTAGGGCTCCCCACAGAATAAAAATGTGGCACACGTGGAGATTCCAGGATCAGCACAGACTCATGCAGTGGGGGCCCGGGATACAAATCCTGATTGGACTAAGCCGCACATATCTGCGAAGATGAACGCCAAAACTCAAAAACCCTATGAGCTTGAAAATCCCCAACAGAACGATTTGTTGACTGACACAAGAAATACATCTGTGGCCATCCAAGCCGACAGTCCAAGATCACCAGACATATCGACAAAGTCTGCTACCAGGACAGTGTCGACTCCAAATCACTCTCAAAACTCTCAATCAATCTCATCCATTCAAACAAGACGTCTAAGTGAATTCCACCTCTCAGCTACAAAGGACTCACCACAGAAAAAGCCCAACCTGATGTCCATCATGTCAACTATAACGATTGCCCTCACGCCATTTTGTAAACTTTATGAGTCATTAAATGACACATTGAGAGATCAAGGGTCTTTGATGGCATCAATGAACCTGAAATTAACCAACTTGGAAGGGCTCTTAATGGTGAGGGAAGGGAACAGGCAGACCTCACACAATTCCCTTCGACAGTTGATCCAACTTGATTTGGAACAGGTGAATAGGAAAATGATGGACCAGTTGGAAATGTTGAGGACCTCCATTCTTACAGGCAGGGAAGAAGCTACCGATGACACAAAGGTTCCTATTCGAAACCCTAGGTCTGAGAAAGCTTCCCAAGTCTACACTTCATCAGATTCCTTGCTACATGACGACATGGATCCAATGACGGAGATTATTGCCTTAATTGAGGCGGATGAGGAAAAACAGGACCCTAAGACGAAGGAACCTGCCATAAAAACAAAGACCTTGAGTCTTGTAAACCCCTTTTCTTGTTCAATGAAAAAACAATCTTTAAAACAAAAAGAACAAACAAAAAAGGGGAGGAATCACTTTCGAACTTCACATTTGGCATATTCAATCAGACAAAAGCGTGCTCTGATACATCGACTACAGTCTGTTCGCAGAAAGAGTTAAAAAGAGCTACAAAGATCGTAGACAAAGTAGGACGGAATTCAGGGAGAATAGAAAACAAACAAAAGGAAACCCACCCATTAAAAAAATGAAAAAAAACGTCAAACACGTCTATCTAAAAATAAAGGAAGGGGGATCTGCTAAAACCATCACGTTACCAACTGTAAGACAACGCTCGTTAAGTAGAAGATCAGATGGGAGTACGTATACCATCGAAGGGTCAGATCTGGAGTCCACTTCAGCACCGTCCCTAAAAAGGAAAGCAGATCATTTAGATCTGACAAACAATCAGCAAGATCCACCAAAAAAGGTTTGAATTCAAGACTCGAGCAATGACCGAAGGAGCACCAAAACTCTACCACCAGAAACAATTACCCCCGTATTACACCAGCAGTCGAGGCCCAGAGGAAGAAGGAGTCTTAGTAGCAAGGACTCCCCCATGGTGACGACGAATAAGCAGGAAATCAAGCCAAGAAACTGCCATGTTCGTGAGGAAAAAGAAAAACTCGGAAATCACCGGCCATCGTCCATCAAAACGGCAACCCGGCCTAAGGAAAGTACAAACAATTCGAACAGAGGGCGGGAGAAAAGGAGAAGTTTGCGGGCTCACGCCCGCACTCCCTCCAAGTTTAGTATCACAGAAAGTTCAGGCCCCATACATAAACAAATAGTGAGTGGATGCATTTTTGAACTAAAAAGAAGGAGGGAATCTGATGATGACCTGATCTTGAAAAGGTCAGCAATCCTCAGGATCTTCAGCAAAGTTCCCTGCTTAAGACAAATCCAAAACGTGGACCTGTGGATGGTGGAACCCTGTGGGTAAGGGAGGAAAGACTGCTCACTGCTTCACATCTCATCTGAAGTAATCAGACACCTATTAATACACGAGGAAAAGAGTTTATGGGTCCTGGGTTACGCTCTGACTGAACTTCAACCATCTCATGGGAAACCCAGGGACGAAAGTAGAAATGGACCTAAAAAAGTAAATGATCAAGCCACCTCTTCCAAGAAATGGCACGATGCCCAGGAAGGGGCTACAAGGAACAAAAAAAGAAGCGATAGAATATTTGAGACCATAGAAACGAGTGATAGTGACTCAGAACTACCGAGGCTTCCACGTGGAAAAACAGCCCTGCCTAAAATGAACAGTAGATGAGTCGAGCAAGACTCAGCTACATGAAATCACGATTTAAAAAAAGATGAAAATTGGAGACCAAAAGGACTGTACCACGATTTACAAACCGGGTCATTTTCAACATCCAGATATACTAAAGACGACGAAAAGGAGTCAATAAAATCTCCAAAAAATTGGACCTGGTCAAAAAGAGGAGGCTCCCAGGATCGTAGAAATTAGCCATCAGTTGAGAGAACAGACCCGCTGGAGCATTTTGACACAGCAAGTCTTTTGTCAAGGCCCAAAATATTCAGAACAAGCCTAACTATGGGATGTTGGAACACAAGAGGGTTTCACCATTTACTAGGAAAAAGCGACGTGAATTTAGGATCATTTGATCTTCTCTCCCTACAGGAAATCTGGTTGACAGAGAAACCGGAACTAGAGGGATATGAAGTTGTCTTTACTAAAGCTCAAAAAGGCCTGAGGGGTCGACCATCAGCAGGTTTGTTAATGGCAATCCGGTTAGGATGCGGCCTTGAGGTACATGAGGTCGTACATTCATCTCACCTGATTCAAGCAGTCATTTTGAACTGGTCTTGGTCCCAAGAAAGTACGGGGAGGATCGTAATCGAGAAATTACTTGTAGCCAAAGTATATTGGAACCTGGCATCGATCAGAAACGAAGACTTCCTAAAAGAGATCACAGATATCTGTGATTCCTCAGTGTTAGTCCATCATTGGCAACATGCCATTCTAAATGGAGACTTCAATGCTATCTGTGCAGGAATGGGAACTGCCAGCAACGCAGGTCAATCAGACGGACCTGGTATAATCAGAGGTAATCTATTAGAAGCCTTTATGGCAGACAGAGATATGCACAATCTACATTGGCTAAGAGGGAAAAGCAACCTAAAAACTCTGACATGGCAGAGACCAGCAACAGAAGACCATTGACCATATCTATGTATCGAAAGATCTATTGACGCTCATGAAGACGTCATCAGTAACAGCAACAAAGCACAGTGATCACAACATCTTGTCTGCCACTTGGTTCGCTCTGCAAGATGGGAGACTGTACGCACCTCTGGAAATAGAAGTCGGACATGGAGGAACACGGCTGAAACTTTAAGAGGGTGCTATTTTGGAAATATCAAAGAAATATAGGAGCACTGAGGAGGGAAGTGCTAGAAAACTCACTATGGAACGGTTGGACTACGCTCCTCTCCTCACAAGATTTTTAAAACCTAATGGAAAATTTAGGAACCAGTCGTCAAATCATATCCATCAATACGATCAAGAAGTAGTCAAAAGACATAGAACAGTTCATCAACTCAGCAGAATTTTTAAAAAAGTTCCCTCAGAAGAAAATTCAAAGAGATGGAAATTGGCTAAAAGGCAATACAGAAATTGGCTATTCCAACACCGTCATACCTTGTATCAAGTAGATGCACAAACGATGCTCTGTGTACTCCAAGGAAAAAAATCTAAGGATTTTTGGCACTTGATTAAAGGAACGATAATGAATTCAGACAACAAATCCAAAATCATGTAGCGGAAAAGCAATGGTCTTCACATTTCTCTAACCTTTACTCTAGGCCAACGTCAGAAAGAACCCCTGTTGTGCCTACTGTAACATCTAAAGCGAATAAAGAACTGAGTTCTTGGAACATCTGTTGTGACGAGACAATCATCCTGAATAAGATCAAGAAACTTAACAATTCACGAGCCCCTGGACCCGTCGGGCTGTGCAACTGGAGTTACAAAAATATCCCAAACTATGGACCAAGATGATAAAGAAGATCTTTGAAAACTGTAACATCAATCGTGCGATTCCGTCCTCTTGGACTAAAGCCATAGTAGTTCCAATCTTTAAGCGAGGGGCTCCGGATGACCCTAACTATTATCGGCCCATCGATTTGCTCGACGTAATCGGCAAGGTTTTCGCTTCCTTGGCCTTGGAGAGTTTCCAAAACTGGCTTGGAAAAGTGAAGTATGTAGATCAGTTTCAATCAGGCTTCATCAAGAACGCTGGAACAGCGGTGAACATCTTGACGATTAACACTCTTAAGTCAAAGGTGTTCCAAAGCGGCACAACTGTGTACATGGCTTTTATCGACCTGGTTCAAGCGTTTGACCAGGTCGACAGGGAACGCCTATGGAGCAAACTACAGATCAGACATTGTCCAGCATCAGTCTTGGAACCAATCCATGCATTGCACGAAGGGACCTCGATGAGGGTTCGCCTAAGCGGTGATGGCGTCTTATCTGAAGAAATAAGGACATTTCGGGGGGTCCAACAGGGGTGCCCGCTGGCTCCATCTCCCTATAATGCATACATAGCCGATTATGAAGAGACTGAGGGAGATGTCCGAAGTTTTCCACCAACAATGGGTGGGGAAAAAACCTCGAGGCTTTTATATGCGGACGATATCATCCTCCTAGACCTTACCCCAATAGAGTTGCAACATCAACTGGAGCACCTGATTTCTTACCTTAAAACCAACAACTTACAACTAAACAAAGCTAAGACCAAAATCATGGTGATGGGAAAGGTGAAGAAAAACAAAAGAAAATTCACCTGGAAGCTGGAGGGCCAAGTGTTGGAGGAGGTCCTGGCCTTCAAATACCTGGGAGTTATGCTGTCTAACCATCTAAAAGAGGCAGCGATGCAAGAATTCCTCTGGACAAAGCTGGTGTCTCTGACAGCACAAGCAAAATCATTGGACCGTAAGTTCGGATGATTCTCGCACGTCCCGGTGTTGAATTTCCTCAAGACGAAGGTGGTACCGTCTTTAATTTATGGGGTTGACGCTATGCCGTGTCTCCCTGATGGAATTTGGTTGACGTTGGAGAGTTACTTTTGGAGATCCATCTTCGGTCTGTCAAAATCAACACTAATGGCTCTAATTAGGCGTGAACTCTGTCTAGCATCGCTTGCAAGTACAAAAGCAAGATCCTCGCTACTGCTCTTCAGGAAACTGTTGTGTATTTCGAAGCCAAAAGCTTTGGATCTGATAAAGAAGGAAATCGATGCAGATTGCAATATAATGCTAAATAAATGGAAGGATGCTAACCAACAACTACTGCTCGACTTGGACTGCTCTGAAGAGCTCTTGGTAGAAAATCCCAACAGAGTCACAAAGAAGCTGTACGAGAACGATTGGATAGCAACGTTGGAATCTGCCAGTTGATATTGTTTGACCTCTGCCATTCTGACGCCAGTAATGAAAATTCAAGAGGTCAGAGGCTACTTAAAGAAATGTCCAGACAAACAAGTGAGCGGACACTTCCAAAGATTCCGTCTCAACCAGGTGAGAACAATGGAAATCTTGGCCGCGAGAAAACAGTCGGAATCAGTAACTTGTCGATTCTGCTCCCACGAGGTGGAAACCAGCTGTCACCTGTTGTTGGAATGTAGTGCCCTAAAAGAGGCCGGATCTAAATATCGTGCAAGAGCCCTAACAAACTACTCTACCTTGGATGACAATGAACTTTGGGCTCTGCTCTCAAGTGGGGAGGGCACCGGATGTGTGATTGATGTTACCCAGTTTCTAAGACATTTGGATCTGAACACTGAAAGCCCATCGGGATAAAAGGACAAACTGTAATTAATTAAATGACCCCACTAGCAGAAAGGGAGGGATAAGTTGTCTTGAGCATAGACTTTAAATATGCTCTTTGTAAAAATTGCTATGCATTTAAATCAAATAGAAAAAAAAAGAAAGAGGCTGTTGCAATAGTCCAACCTAGAGAGAACCAGAGCTCTGGAGACAGTGAGCTTCTGGGGTAGGAGAGGAAAGGAAGAATACCTCTGAGGAGGTGCAACTGGTAGTGTGACTTCTTAGAGACGTCATAGATGTGAGGAGAGAAGGAGAGTGTGGAGTCGAAGATGACTCTGAGGGTTTTAGCCTCATAAATGGGAGCAGAGCCAAGTGAGGCCAGCCAGAGAGCTACAGGAAAGGAGGGAGCAGGTGTAACAATGAGGAGAATCTCGGTTTTACTGGCATTAAGGCAGAGATCATTGGTGGCACACCTCTCCTTGATGGCGGACAACCAGTCAGAGATGAGAGAGGGCGAAGAGGCGGCAGAGGGAAGCTTGAACATTATTTAATCTAAGAGGTCTTCCATTTGCTGATCCATAGAATCAATATAGAATCTGTTTGGATTTCAAAAAGCTACTTTAGAGCTTTTCATGTGTTACACAAAAATAGTTTAAACATTTAAATAAAATGCTTTACAAAACGTTTTCATTTTGTACTTTAAGATACGTAATAACATGCAGATTCTTGATCACGTGTTAAACTCCAGCAGCGCATAAATGAAACATTCTGCTATGAAAAGTTCCTTAGCAATTAATCACTGTAAAGTGGCAGAGAAAACTCTAGCGTGTAACGGCTTTAATGAAGTGCTGCAGTGGCAGCTGGAATTCTGCTCTCTGCTGGCTCAGGCAGAGGGCACAGTGACGTCACAACTGAAGGGTAATAACTGATTACAGAGCGGTTGGGATGTCATTTTCTTATTGCAGGTCAGTTGTGATGTCACAAGTAGCCTGTAATAAGGACATTATTTCCAGGCTGGTATACAGATATTGCAGCCTGGTATGTATTATAAAGCGCTTACGCCTAAGCGCTGTACAGAAAATATAAAACAGTGCAATATATAACCTAGAAATCATCAAGGATACATGGTTCGGCTGGTAAGGAAATGAAACTGGATTTGAAAAGAGAGCGAAAAAGTGGAAAGGATGCATTTGAACGACCGGGGAGGGGTGGGTGTTCCGGTGTTTAGGAGCGAGGAGTGCAAAGAAACGAGAGTGTGGTTAGGAACCAGGTGATTTGGGAACAGCCGAAAGAAAAAGAGATTGAGAACACAGACTACAAGGGGGAGGATTGAAAGAAACGAGTGAGGAATAAAAGGGCAGAGCGAGGTTGTGGAAGCATTTGAAGATTAGAGAAGGCGAGATCAAGAGTGAAAAGCAGAAGAAATGGTTGATCGGCAAGGTAAGGTCACAAGGACTTGGATGGACTAGTTACAGATGGAAGGAAGAGGAGCCAGACAATACGTGGGAAGACCAAGTGAAAGGGAAGAGAAGCCGAGAAAAAACTAAAGCTGAGACAAGGATCTTGGGAGCTATCATGAAAAGAACTGACCGAATCTTATGGTTACGATAATTGGAAAAGCAGCTTCGAGAAATAGCAGATACATGAGAAGAAAAAGTGAGGGAGGAATCAAAGATCACACCTAGATCACGTCTAGGGGCTGAAAAGGAAAGATTAACGGGGGAAATGACAGGACAGGAAAGAAGGTGGGGGTGTGATGGGAACCGGGGAGGGTGGGAAGAACGGGACATGAGTTGTGGAGGGGTTTAAGTGCCAATAGCATTGTTGGGCGTCAAGCAGACAGGGTAACAGATACGAATTAAGAGTTTCTGAGAATTGGGAGAAGGAACGAAAAGGCGCGCATCGTCTGCATAGAAGTGAAATGGAAAACCAAGCCTGGCAATAATAGCAGCTAGAGGGGGGAAAAAGAAGGGGACCAAGAACCGAACCCTGGGGAGCACCCTATTGCAAAGGGGAAGGAGGTGAATGGGAGCCTGCCCAAGAAACAGAGAAAGAACGAGCTGTGAGATAGGCGGAGAGCCATGAACGAACAGTGCCAGATAAACCTGTAGAAGACAGCATGGTTAAGAGAGAAGCGTGATCTACAGAACCGAAAGCCGCAGAAAGAGCCAAGAGAACTAGAATGGACAAGTGTTTAAGATGACGTGCAAAGAGTAAAGAGTAGCGCAGTTCCCACAGGATGATTACGGGGGAGCCTGATGGATGATGGGGAGGTACTGAATTAAGAAGCGCAGTGAGATACGGAACAAGGGAGGGTACGATTTTTGGAAATGAGAAGGGGGAGGGTCATCAGGAGATGAGGTAGGGTGGCTCATAGGGTAAAAGAGGGGGTAAAGAGGAAATGATTTGAGAACTAGGGCAGGGAGGATGGATGACAACTCGGATTGCAGAGAGTTTGGATCAGTGGAGACAGAGGAGCACTTCACTAGTGAAATATTTAGCAAGATCAGAAGAGGAGAGAGAAGATGAAAGAGCAGCTTCAGGAGAAGGAGAAGAGAGCGAACGGACTATGATGAAGGGGTCAACAAGGCTGGGGAGAGAGATTGGATAAGATTAGAGAGGTAGAGAACTTTAGCAGCATCAAGTGTCGGATCAGAGGAAGAGTGAACAGAAGAAAGTCAGGAATTGGGAAAAGGGGGAAGAGGTTTCCTCCACCGCTGTTGTTTGGCAGAGAGAGGACCGTAGAGCTCACATCTGTGGAGTGAGCCAGGGTTGTGGTGGTTTGCGGGTCAGGCTAAATCTACGTAGAGGATAGGATGAGTTAAGAGTTGAGGTCAGAGAAGAATTTAAAAAAGCAAGAGCATCATTAGGGGATAGAAGTCAAAATGAAGGAAGAGAGGTTAGGAGAGCAGATAGAGGAAGAGTTGAAACGTCATGTTTAGGAGGGAAGGGGTGAGGAGGAGAGGGCACTAGAAGACACAGTCGGAGGCGAGCATGAGAAAGTGAGAAGGAGGTGAACGGAGGATTAGGAAGAGGAGACAACAATAGGAATTGGGGATGAAATAGAAACGACAACCTTAACTCTATGGAAAAGCCATTTATGGGAGATCATACGATTGGATGGGGGAAGGCAGGGGCATTCTTCACCCAGTGCCAAGCACGCGCCTGCAAATCACCACTCTTAACCCACTGCAGGGCACGTTCTCAAAATGACTACTCTTCCTTAGTACTCTTCCACTGCACACTCTTAAACTTACCATCCTTCACCCAGTGCAGTGCATGCTATTAAATGTACCATTCTCCGAGCAGTGTAGTGCATGCTCTTTAAGTATATCACTTTTCACCGTGTGCAGTGTATGCACTCAAAGTTACCATGCTTTGCCCAGTGCAGTGTGCGCTCTTCACCCAGTGCAGTGTGCGTGCTTAAAGTTACCATTCTTTGCCCAGTGCAGACTACACTCTTCACCCAGTGCAGTGTTCGTGCTTAAAGTTACCATTCTTTGCCCAGTGCAGACTACACTCTTCACCCAGTGCAGTGTGCGCTCTTAAAGTATATCATTCTTTGCCCAGTGCAGACTACACTCTTCACCCAGTGCAGTGTGCGTGCTTAAAGTTACCATTCTTTGCCCAGTGCAGACTACACTCTTCACCCAGTGCAGTGTGCGCTCTTAAAGTATATCATTCTTTGCCCAGTGCAGACTACACTCTTCACCCAGTGCAGTGTGTGTGCTTAAAGTTACCATTCTTTGCCCAGTGCAGACTACACTCTTCACCCAGTGCAGTGTGCGCTCTTAAAGTATATCATTCTTTACCCAGTGCAGACTACACTCTTCACCCAGTGCAGTGTGCGTGCTTAAAGTTACCATTCTTTGCCCAGTGCAGACTACACTCTTCACCCAGTGCAGTGTGTGCTCTTAAAGTATATCATTCTTTGCCCAGTGCAGACTATACTCTTCACCCAGTGCAGTGTGCGTGCTTAAAGTTACCATTCTTTGCCCAGTGCAGACTACACTCTTCACCCAGTGCAGTGTGCGTGCTTAAAGTTACCATTCTTTGCCCAGTGCAGACTACACTCTTCACGCAGTGCAGTGTGCGTGCTTAAAGTTACCATTCTTTGCCCAGTGCAGACTACACTCTTCACCCAGTGCAGTGTGCGTGCTTAAAGTTACCATTCTTTGCCCAGTGCAGTGTGCGCTCTTAAAGTATATCATTCTTTGCCCAGTGCAGACTATACTCTTCACCCAGTGCAGTGTGCGTGCTTAAAGTTACCATTCTTTGCCCAGTGCAGTGCACACTCTGAAATATACCAATCTTCACCCAGTGCAGTGCATGCTCTTACCGTTACTATTCTTCACCCAGTGCAGTGCAGACTCTGGCATTTGCTAATCCTCACCCAGTGCAGGGCTTGCTCTTAAGGGTTTTTTGTGTCGTAGGTGATTATTTTGGGGAATTCTAACCTGGAATTTCATGACACAGAAGGCGCTATAGCTCAGGTACTTAGACAAGACCTGCTAGACTGTGCATTCTACTATGTCGACTTTCCGCAAACTGACTTAAAGGCTGTTGTGCTCATTGGATGGGATCTTATCCTTCAATAGAAGGTTGCCAGACTCATGGTGTGGATGGGTGGGCTGGGCAGACCATGACATTCTCTCCTTCTCCTCTACAGTGCCTGCTATAACTAGACCACTTACCAAGGACCGAAAAACGATTGCCTGTCGCGACGAACAGCGAGTACCTGAACCCGGTATTCGAGACCAAGGTGTCCGGTTCCTCGTAGCTGGGCTTTACAGACATTTCAGCCCTGATAGAATCTTAAAGAAAAAGTGGCAGAAAAGGCCAGCAGGATACAGCGCATAGAACGGTAACTTATGTGGCTGTGATAGGGCTGCGGCTGAGAGCTTGAGTAGGAGCCTGCCAAATTCTCACTGGAAATTGGAATTAGAGAAAGAAAGGGTTTGCTCTCAAACTGCGCACACACATAGAATAATAAGCAATTGCGAATTAAATGAGTGGTTTTAATCAGAATTGGTGCAGCCTGACACGTGTTTCGAGCTTCCCGCTCTTCTACTGAGGCTGCTTGTGCAAAATTATAAAACATTGATGTACAACGAAAACATTTGTTAAGCATGATTCAATAGCAAAACAAACCAGTCCCCAGACCCAGGGCAAGGAGGCAGTTAGGGTTTGCCAAACCAACACATTGAGTATATGGTTTAAAGTAACAGACAGTTGCAACGAATGCACATATCAAATCAACCCAATTCAAAGAAAGAAAATGAAAACACAAAAAGTGCGTAATTCGGTGGAAAAAACATAACACATTATAAAACAATGAAAAGAGGGAGGAGAGAGAAAAAAGACAAAAGAACAACAAAATTATTCAGTGAGAGAAGATGCTCATGGTAATCAGCCAGAAATACATGTATAAGGCCACTGACTGTTAAAATTGTACCTTAATCTTGGCTAGTGTGTATTTTGAATACTAGAGAAAAATGCAAAATTAAAAAATGTTTTATCAAGTGGCAACTTAATGAATCGAATACGATAAAAAGAGGGGTTGCAAATATGTTGCGTCATAGAAAATTGTTTTAATATTATATATATAGTTTTATCCCACTTACCAAAGGTAGAAGTTGAGTAATCTGACAAAGTTAGGCGTGGGCTCCCTATAAAGCAAAAGACGGGATGGCTATTTATGTAGGAATCTGACTGACTAGATTTCCACCTAGCAGTCATTTGAAAATAAAGAAAAAAAAAAAAAAAGAAGGAAATGACATACCATTATTTTGCAGTTGCATGAATGAATTTTCAGTAAATTATTATCTTGCTGCAGCACGGGCAGGAAACGAAGAATGCAGGTGCGGCAAGAGCCAAAGAAAACAAAGCAACAAGAGGTCAATTAGCTAATTGAGTGGTTTATCTCTGTGGACATCTGAAGCAGCAAGAATTCTTGCTGGAAGGGTCCGTGTACAAATTGTCAACGTTGACTCACCAGTACTTTCACTGCTATGTGGGGAACTGGAGCCAAACGGAAACCCTCTGTGTGCCGAGTATAACTCGGAGATGTGAGGGAAGCAACAGTGAAAACGCCCGTGCACAGGCGAGTCACCACAGAGTTAATGGGAAAACAAGAGCGCCATGATGGACTAGTGTAGATATCATGTAAAGGAAATCATTAAGGCTACTCCATATAGACAAGGATATGTTTGAGGTGTGCGTATGCCGGAAATAAATTGCGCATGGTAAATGCACAAATAAAATTGGAATTACAAAAAAATAAATAAAAAATAAATAAATAAATAAATAAATAAAAAATGTTTTAAAAAAAAAATTGCGAGACAGAAGGACATAGATCCGGAAGACATTAGTTAATTAATTGGAGTATGAAGTCACTTGAGCTGTCCACGGATGGCAGTAGTGTATTTTAAAACACCTGTGCCTGCATCTATAATAAAGAGTGTTGCATGTGCTGAAAAAGATGCTAAATAAAGGAAGTGCGCCTCGACCTGACTGGATATGCAAGGATTGTGTTAAAACGGTTGCGCCCATGCTAGCAAGTGTATTCATTAAAAAAAAAAAAAAAAGGGGGGGGCGCTGCACCCGGGTAGATAGCATGATAGTTGAGTAATGACATGTAGATAGCGGCTGATTACCATTGACATCCATACAAATAATCGGTACCTATTGGCATGACATGTGCGAAGACCTTAAAAAACACACGTGTACCATAACTTTTAAACAACATGTAATCACAAAAAGACAGATAGTTCATGGTCTGTGTTCAGGCCAAACTCTACAGTACGGTATTGACAAATCAATCTGGCTTCCAATTGTCTAAGTTTAAGTATCTGGTTGCCTCCACGTTGTGGAAGTGACACCTTCATCATCCCAGCAAATTTGATCATTGTCTTGTTATCCATTTGATGGGATCTTTGCCAATGCAAAGCTAGGGGATATTTGGAGTCAGATTGAGTAATTGAGTACAGATGTTCCCTGATACGAATTTTCAGCGGGCGTATTGTACTGCCAATATAGAATAGGCCGCAGACACATTTAATACAGTAAATGCAGAATTTCGAATTACAATTAATAAAAGACAAAATCTTATGTGTACCTAAGTGTCCGAAGTCGATGGAGGTAGTCTCCAGTGCATGTGAACACGTGGAGCAGCCCCCACACTTGTAAAAACCAGGGCGTGGGGGCTGGTGTAACCAAGTATGTTGCTTGGGTGGGATTGACATGAATGAAGGAGAAAGTATGTTCTTGAGGTTGTTTGCCTTAGTATAGATAAAACTTGGTGAGTTGTCCACCCAAGGAGTAATATCACGATCAAGTTGTAGGATGTGCCAATGCCGTTTGATTATATTGTAAAGCAGCGAACTATCCGAATTAAATCTAGTAATAAATTTGAGTTTCTGAGAATGAACAGTCTCGTTCCTTATTTTCGGAGTGAGTAGATCGCATCTCTTCATGGTCCGTACATCATGTTCTGCTTTTACTACTGAGCGTACGTCATAGCCTCTAGCTATAAACCTTTGGCGTATCAATGAACATTCCTGGTCGAAGTCTTTCGTAAGCAGACAATTCCGTCTTGCCCGAATGAATTCGCCTTTGGGTATATTGGAAACTACAGTTTTCCTATGACAGCTAGTAGCATGCAGAACTGCATTCACGGATGTAGATTTTCTAAAAGTTTTAGTTACAAACTGATTATCTGAGATACTGATAGTAAGGTCTAAGAAATTAACACATATGGGGCTATACGTGTGTGTAAATTGAATGCCCCAATTGTTGGAATTGAGATAAGCAACAAATTCATTTAAAAGCTCAATAGAACCATTCCAAACCAAAAGCACATCATCGATATAACGTTTCCACATGTGAATATGTGGCGTGAAAAGCTGGTTAGAGAAAACGAGTTGTTGTTCATAATTATGCATGAAAATGTTAGCTAACGCTGGGGCATAACTTGCCCCCATTGCAACTCCGATCAACTGTCTGTAGTAAGTGTTATTGAAAAGAAATACATTGTTGGTAAGGGCAACAGATAGTAAATCTTTGATCATTTCGATATGTTCGAAAAACGAGGCTGAATGAGCACGAAAGATAAAGTCTATACTGCTGATTGCTTGCTGATGATTAATGGATGTGTAAAGGGCTTTTACATCAAGTGTAACCAGGACAAGATTAGGTAACATAGGCAGTTGGTTAAGCATCTGGAGAATGTGCATTGTGTCACGAATGAAAGTAGGTATGTTGTTGACTAATGGTGAAATGCATTCATTGATGTACAGGGAGGTGGGCTCCAGGATACCACCACCTCCACTCAGTATAGGTCTCCCTTCTGGTATTTTAACAAACGGTTTGTGAATTTTTGGCAGGAAATAAGCAGTTGGCATTGTTGGCCCATCAACAATTAAGAATTGTCTTTCCACATCGGTTAACAGGCCTGCTGTAAGCCATTTGTCCACCACTAATTTGATTGTTGCACGGAGGGAGGTCGTAGGGTTACCAGGTAAAATTTCGTAACATCCAGGAGAATCAAGGTGGGCGAGGCCCATTGTGATGTAGTCTACTTTGTCCAGAATCACAACATTGCCTCCCTTATCTGCCTCCTTTATGATAATCGTATCAATTGAAGCCAGAGTGTGCAGAGCTTGTTGTTCTTTGATAGAGAGGTTAAATCTCGTGTTCTTTTGTTTGACAGAGTCTTGTAATTTGTGGATGTCATTGGTTACGACTTGGTGGAAAGTATCAATCAAGTTATCTTTAGGAAATACAGGAGTGAACTTCGATTTGTTTGATAATTCTTTTATTTTCAAAGTTTGTTGTTCAATATTGAGGTCATGCATCAAGTTCATTATATTCATGTTCGGGTCTGATCCATATTCATCAATAGACATGAGTACATGGGTGCTCAACATGGTTTGTAATGTGATGTCAGATGGTTGTGGTTCTTGGGGCTTACTTGTATAAAGCTTAACTTGTGTAGCGAAAAATTTCTTTAGTTTTAATTTACGAACAAATTTGAATAAATCAATCTGAATTTGAACATATTCATTGAGACCAGTAGGCGCAAAAGAGAGCCCTCGGTTAAGGACTGAACGTTCGTCAGAGGAGAGCGAATAACTACTCAAGTTATGAATTAAATCTATCTGATTTGATTCCTGAGAGTCTGTTGGTATGATGCCCGGGTGACTCTGCGTTGGGCGATCGGGGCGTTTGCGCCTGGTTGGTTGGCCGCCCCTTGTGCCCCTGGGCTTGGGTCTGGGGTTGAAATATTGACGGGTGGAGGTAATTGAAATCGAACCTGTTTGGCCGCAGCTAATGCGGCTTGGCGGTTGCCTTTTTTGTACCTGCGTATTTGTTCTAAAAAAGGCGTGGGCAGAATAATGGGTATTTGTTCCCCTTCTCTGGACTCGGTAGCATCAGAGAGATTAGGCTCAGAAGTAGCAATACCTGTTTCCGAATTAGTCTCAGAAGATGGTTTGTCACTGTCGCTATCGACTTCAGAGCTAGCAAGGGATGAAGCCAGACTACTCGTACGGGAGCGAGATACTTGATCATATTTAGGTTGATAAGTATATACCCTGTTATCACGGTAATCTCTATCATCTCGTGAGAATTTCCGTGATTTGCGTAGTTTGACTTCATCCTGATGTTTGCGTAAACGAGTATATAAAGTTTTATAGTTCTTGTCGATCGTAGTGCTGGGTGCATCATAGAGAGCAATTTCTTCTTTCAAACTATCGATTTGGACGACAATTCTGGCATGTTCTCTTTTAGCATGTTCAATAAGTAACTTGAGCATATTATTGGAACTGGTGGATAGGTTGCTTTCCCAGTCCGTGGCGAGGTCATTATCTAAGGGGTCTTCAAAGTCCGGAAGAATTAATATACGTAGGCCTCTAGGTATTTTATTTTCTTGTAAATAATGGGTAAGGGTAGTCTTTTCCCAAAATTTGTTGATCTCTCTGATGCTAAGGCGTTCAAGCTTAATAAATTTAGATCGTAAGTCCTCTACTTCAGAGGTCATCCTTTTGAAAGGGTTCAATGTCGAGCCCCTAGGGGCAAATAGAGCCTTAATATCATCATCTCTAGTTAGAATGTATTCAGCTGTTACAGCCATAGTGGTGATAGAAATAGTGATGCCGAATAGAGCTGCTGTGTCACTAGGCCTAACGGGTTTGAAGAAAAAGTGGCAGAAAAGGCCAGCAGGATACAGCGCATAGAACGGTAACTTATGTGGCTGTGATAGGGCTGCGGCTGAGAGCTTGAGTAGGAGCCTGCCAAATTCCCACTGGAAATTGGAATTAGAGAAAGAAAGGGTTTGCTCTCAAACTGCGCACACACATAGAATAATAAGCAATTGCGAATTAAATGAGTGGTTTTAATCAGAATTGGTGCAGCCTGACACGTGTTTCGAGCTTCCCGCTCTTCTACTGAGGCTGCTTGTGCAAAATTATAAAACATTGATGTACAACGAAAACATTTGTTAAGCATGATTCAATAGCAAAACAAACCAGTCCCCAGACCCAGGGCAAGGAGGCAGTTAGGGTTTGCCAAACCAACACATTGAGTATATGGTTTAAAGTAACAGACAGTTGCAACGAATGCACATATCAAATCAACCCAATTCAAAGAAAGAAAATGAAAACACAAAAAGTGCGTAATTCGGTGGAAAAAACATAACACATTATAAAACAATGAAAAGAGGGAGGAGAGAGAAAAAAGACAAAAGAACAACAAAATTATTCAGTGAGAGAAGATGCTCATGGTAACCAGCCAGAAATACATGTATAAGGCCACTGACTGTTAAAATTGTACCTTAATCTTGGCTAGTGTGTATTTTGAATACTAGAGAAAAATGCAAAATTAAAAAATGTTTTATCAAGTGGCAACTTAATGAATCGAATACGATAAAAAGAGGGGTTGCAAATATGTTGCGTCATAGAAAATTGTTTTAATATTATATATATAGTTTTATCCCACTTACCAAAGGTAGAAGTTGAGTAATCTGACAAAGTTAGGCGTGGGCTCCCTATAAAGCAAAAGACGGGATGGCTATTTATGTAGGAATCTGACTGACTAGATTTCCACCTAGCAGTCATTTGAAAATAAAGAAAAAAAAAAAAAAAGAAGGAAATGACATACCATTATTTTGCAGTTGCATGAATGAATTTTCAGTAAATTATTATCTTGCTGCAGCACGGGCAGGAAACGAAGAATGCAGGTGCGGCAAGAGCCAAAGAAAACAAAGCAACAAGAGGTCAATTAGCTAATTGAGTGGTTTATCTCTGTGGACATCTGAAGCAGCAAGAATTCTTGCTGGAAGGGTCCGTGTACAAATTGTCAACGTTGACTCACCAGTACTTTCACTGCTATGTGGGGAACTGGAGCCAAACGGAAACCCTCTGTGTGCCGAGTATAACTCGGAGATGTGAGGGAAGCAACAGTGAAAACGCCCGTGCACAGGCGAGTCACCACAGAGTTAATGGGAAAACAAGAGCGCCATGATGGACTAGTGTAGATATCATGTAAAGGAAATCATTAAGGCTACTCCATATAGACAAGGATATGTTTGAGGTGTGCGTATGCCGGAAATAAATTGCGCATGGTAAATGCACAAATAAAATTGGAATTACAAAAAAATAAATAAAAAATAAATAAATAAATAAATAAATAAAAAATTTTTTAAAAAAAAATTGCGAGACAGAAGGACATAGATCCGGAAGACATTAGTTAATTAATTGGAGTATGAAGTCACTTGAGCTGTCCACGGATGGCAGTAGTGTATTTTAAAACACCTGTGCCTGCATCTATAATAAAGAGTGTTGCATGTGCTGAAAAAGATGCTAAATAAAGGAAGTGCGCCTCGACCTGACTGGATATGCAAGGATTGTGTTAAAACGGTTGCGCCCATGCTAGCAAGTGTATTCATTAAAAAAAAAAAAAAAAGGGGGGGGGCGCTGCACCCGGGTAGATAGCATGATAGTTGAGTAATGACATGTAGATAGCGGCTGATTACCATTGACATCCATACAAATAATCGGTACCTATTGGCATGACATGTGCGAAGACCTTAAAAAACACACGTGTACCATAACTTTTAAACAACATGTAATCACAAAAAGACAGATAGTTCATGGTCTGTGTTCAGGCCAAACTCTACAGTACGGTATTGACAAATCAATCGGGCTTCCAATTGTCTAAGTTTAAGTATCTGGTTGCCTCCACGTTGTGGAAGTGACACCTTCATCATCCCAGCAAATTTGATCATTGTCTTGTTATCCATTTGATGGGATCTTTGCCAATGCAAAGCTAGGGGATATTTGGAGTCAGATTGAGTAATTGAGTACAGATGTTCCCTGATACGAATTTTCAGCGGGCGTATTGTACTGCCAATATAGAATAGGCCGCAGACACATTTAATACAGTAAATGCAGAATTTCGAATTACAATTAATAAAAGACAAAATCTTATGTGTACCTAAGTGTCCGAAGTCGATGGAGGTAGTCTCCAGTGCATGTGAACACGTGGAGCAGCCCCCACACTTGTAAAAACCAGGGCGTGGGGGCTGGTGTAACCAAGTATGTTGCTTGGGTGGGATTGACATGAATGAAGGAGAAAGTATGTTCTTGAGGTTGTTTGCCTTAGTATAGATAAAACTTGGTGAGTTGTCCACCCAAGGAGTAATATCACGATCAAGTTGTAGGATGTGCCAATGCCGTTTGATTATATTGTAAAGCAGCGAACTATCCGAATTAAATCTAGTAATAAATTTGAGTTTCTGAGAATGAACAGTCTCGTTCCTTATTTTCGGAGTGAGTAGATCGCATCTCTTCATGGTCCGTACATCATGTTCTGCTTTTACTACTGAGCGTACGTCATAGCCTCTAGCTATAAACCTTTGGCGTATCAATGAACATTCCTGGTCGAAGTCTTTCGTAAGCAGACAATTCCGTCTTGCCCGAATGAATTCGCCTTTGGGTATATTGGAAACTACAGTTTTCCTATGACAGCTAGTAGCATGCAGAACTGCATTCACGGATGTAGATTTTCTAAAAGTTTTAGTTACAAACTGATTATCTGAGATACTGATAGTAAGGTCTAAGAAATTAACACATATGGGGCTATACGTGTGTGTAAATTGAATGCCCCAATTGTTGGAATTGAGATAAGCAACAAATTCATTTAAAAGCTCAATAGAACCATTCCAAACCAAAAGCACATCATCGATATAACGTTTCCACATGTGAATATGTGGCGTGAAAAGCTGGTTAGAGAAAACGAGTTGTTGTTCATAATTATGCATGAAAATGTTAGCTAACGCTGGGGCATAACTTGCCCCCATTGCAACTCCGATCAACTGTCTGTAGTAAGTGTTATTGAAAAGAAATACATTGTTGGTAAGGGCAACAGATAGTAAATCTTTGATCATTTCGATATGTTCGAAAAACGAGGCTGAATGAGCACGAAAGATAAAGTCTATACTGCTGATTGCTTGCTGATGATTAATGGATGTGTAAAGGGCTTTTACATCAAGTGTAACCAGGACAAGATTAGGTAACATAGGCAGTTGGTTAAGCATCTGGAGAATGTGCATTGTGTCACGAATGAAAGTAGGTATGTTGTTGACTAATGGTGAAATGCATTCATTGATGTACAGGGAGGTGGGCTCCAGGATACCACCACTGGTCTCACCGAATATGTTCAAATTCAGATTGATTTATTCAAATTTGTTCGTAAATTAAAACTAAAGAAATTTTTCGCTACACAAGTTAAGCTTTATACAAGTAAGCCCCAAGAACCACAACCATCTGACATCACATTACAAACCATGTTGAGCACCCATGTACTCATGTCTATTGATGAATATGGATCAGACCCGAACATGAATATAATGAACTTGATGCATGACCTCAATATTGAACAACAAACTTTGAAAATAAAAGAATTATCAAACAAATCGAAGTTCACTCCTGTATTTCCTAAAGATAACTTGATTGATACTTTCCACCAAGTCGTAACCAATGACATCCACAAATTACAAGACTCTGTCAAACAAAAGAACACGAGATTTAACCTCTCTATCAAAGAACAACAAGCTCTGCACACTCTGGCTTCAATTGATACGATTATCATAAAGGAGGCAGATAAGGGAGGCAATGTTGTGATTCTGGACAAAGTAGACTACATCACAATGGGCCTCGCCCACCTTGATTCTCCTGGATGTTACGAAATTTTACCTGGTAACCCTACGACCTCCCTCCGTGCAACAATCAAATTAGTGGTGGACAAATGGCTTACAGCAGGCCTGTTAACCGATGTGGAAAGACAATTCTTAATTGTTGATGGGCCAACAATGCCAACTGCTTATTTCCTGCCAAAAATTCACAAACCGTTTGTTAAAATACCAGAAGGGAGACCTATACTGAGTGGAGGTGGTGGTATCCTGGAGCCCACCTCCCTGTACATCAATGAATGCATTTCACCATTAGTCAACAACATACCTACTTTCATTCGTGACACAATGCACATTCTCCAGATGCTTAACCAACTGCCTATGTTACCTAATCTTGTCCTGGTTACACTTGATGTAAAAGCCCTTTACACATCCATTAATCATCAGCAAGCAATCAGCAGTATAGACTTTATCTTTCGTGCTCATTCAGCCTCGTTTTTCGAACATATCGAAATGATCAAAGATTTACTATCTGTTGCCCTTACCAACAATGTATTTCTTTTCAATAACACTTACTACAGACAGTTGATCGGAGTTGCAATGGGGGCAAGTTATGCCCCAGCGTTAGCTAACATTTTCATGCATAATTATGAACAACAACTCGTTTTCTCTAACCAGCTTTTCACGCCACATATTCACATGTGGAAACGTTATATCGATGATGTGCTTTTGGTTTGGAATGGTTCTATTGAGCTTTTAAATGAATTTGTTGCTTATCTCAATTCCAACAATTGGGGCATTCAATTTACACACACGTATAGCCCCATATGTGTTAATTTCTTAGACCTTACTATCAGTATCTCAGATAATCAGTTTGTAACTAAAACTTTTAGAAAATCTACATCCGTGAATGCAGTTCTGCATGCTACTAGCTGTCATAGGAAAACTGTAGTTTCCAATATACCCAAAGGCGAATTCATTCGGGCAAGACGGAATTGTCTGCTTACGAAAGACTTCGACCAGGAATGTTCATTGATACGCCAAAGGTTTATAGCTAGAGGCTATGACGTACGCTCAGTAGTAAAAGCAGAACATGATGTACGGACCATGAAGAGATGCGATCTACTCACTCCGAAAATAAGGAACGAGACTGTTCATTCTCAGAAACTCAAATTTATTACTAGATTTAATTCGGATAGTTCGCTGCTTTACAATATAATCAAACGGCATTGGCACATCCTACAACTTGATCGTGATATTACTCCTTGGGTGGACAACTCACCAAGTTTTATCTATACTAAGGCAAACAACCTCAAGAACATACTTTCTCCTTCATTCATGTCAATCCCACCCAAGCAACATACTTGGTTACACCAGCCCCCACGCCCTGGTTTTTACAAGTGTGGGGGCTGCTCCACGTGTTCACATGCACTGGAGACTACCTCCATCGACTTCGGACACTTAGGTACACATAAGATTTTGTCTTTTATTAATTGTAATTCGAAATTCTGCATTTACTGTATTAAATGTGTCTGCGGCCTATTCTATATTGGCAGTACAATACGCCCGCTGAAAATTCGTATCAGGGAACATCTGTACTCAATTACTCAATCTGACTCCAAATATCCCCTAGCTTTGCATTGGCAAAGATCCCATCAAATGGATAACAAGACAATGATCAAATTTGCTGGGATGATGAAGGTGTCACTTCCACAACGTGGAGGCAACCAGATACTTAAACTTAGACAATTGGAAGCCCGATTGATTTGTCAATACCGTACTGTAGAGTTTGGCCTGAACACAGACCATGAACTATCTGTCTTTTTGTGATTACATGTTGTTTAAAAGTTATGGTACACGTGTGTTTTTTAAGGTCTTCGCACATGTCATGCCAATAGGTACCGATTATTTGTATGGATGTCAATGGTAATCAGCCGCTATCTACATGTCATTACTCAACTATCATGCTATCTACCCGGGTGCAGCGCCCCCCCCCTTTTTTTTTTTTTTTTTAATGAATACACTTGCTAGCATGGGCGCAACCGTTTTAACACAATCCTTGCATATCCAGTCAGGTCGAGGCGCACTTCCTTTATTTAGCATCTTTTTCAGCACATGCAACACTCTTTATTATAGATGCAGGCACAGGTGTTTTAAAATACACTACTGCCATCCGTGGACAGCTCAAGTGACTTCATACTCCAATTAATTAACTAATGTCTTCCGGATCTATGTCCTTCTGTCTCGCAATTTTTTTTTAAAAATGTTTTTATTTATTTATTTATTTATTTATTTTTTATTTATTTTTTTGTAATTCCAATTTTATTTGTGCATTTACCATGCGCAATTTATTTCCGGCATACGCACACCTCAAACATATCCTTGTCTATATGGAGTAGCCTTAATGATTTCCTTTACATGATATCTACACTAGTCCATCATGGCGCTCTTGTTTTCCCATTAACTCTGTGGTGACTCGCCTGTGCACGGGCGTTTTCACTGTTGCTTCCCTCACATCTCCGAGTTATACTCGGCACACAGAGGGTTTCCGTTTGGCTCCAGTTCCCCACATAGCAGTGAAAGTACTGGTGAGTCAACGTTGACAATTTGTACACGGACCCTTCCAGCAAGAATTCTTGCTGCTTCAGATGTCCACAGAGATAAACCACTCAATTAGCTAATTGACCTCTTGTTGCTTTGTTTTCTTTGGCTCTTGCCGCACCTGCATTCTTCGTTTCCTGCCCGTGCTGCAGCAAGATAATAATTTACTGAAAATTCATTCATGCAACTGCAAAATAATGGTATGTCATTTCCTTCTTTTTTTTTTTTTTTCTTTATTTTCAAATGACTGCTAGGTGGAAATCTAGTCAGTCAGATTCCTACATAAATAGCCATCCCGTCTTTTGCTTTATAGGGAGCCCACGCCTAACTTTGTCAGATTACTCAACTTCTACCTTTGGTAAGTGGGATAAAACTATATATATAATATTAAAACAATTTTCTATGACGCAACATATTTGCAACCCCTCTTTTTATCGTATTCGATTCATTAAGTTGCCACTTGATAAAACATTTTTTAATTTTGCATTTTTCTCTAGTATTCAAAATACACACTAGCCAAGATTAAGGTACAATTTTAACAGTCAGTGGCCTTATACATGTATTTCTGGCTGGTTACCATGAGCATCTTCTCTCACTGAATAATTTTGTTGTTCTTTTGTCTTTTTTCTCTCTCCTCCCTCTTTTCATTGTTTTATAATGTGTTATGTTTTTTCCACCGAATTACGCACTTTTTGTGTTTTCATTTTCTTTCTTTGAATTGGGTTGATTTGATATGTGCATTCGTTGCAACTGTCTGTTACTTTAAACCATATACTCAATGTGTTGGTTTGGCAAACCCTAACTGCCTCCTTGCCCTGGGTCTGGGGACTGGTTTGTTTTGCTATTGAATCATGCTTAACAAATGTTTTCGTTGTACATCAATGTTTTATAATTTTGCACAAGCAGCCTCAGTAGAAGAGCGGGAAGCTCGAAACACGTGTCAGGCTGCACCAATTCTGATTAAAACCACTCATTTAATTCGCAATTGCTTATTATTCTATGTGTGTGCGCAGTTTGAGAGCAAACCCTTTCTTTCTCTAATTCCAATTTCCAGTGGGAATTTGGCAGGCTCCTACTCAAGCTCTCAGCCGCAGCCCTATCACAGCCACATAAGTTACCGTTCTATGCGCTGTATCCTGCTGGCCTTTTCTGCCACTTTTTCTTCAAACCCGTTAGGCCTAGTGACACAGCAGCTCTATTCGGCATCACTATTTCTATCACCACTATGGCTGTAACAGCTGAATACATTCTAACTAGAGATGATGATATTAAGGCTCTATTTGCCCCTAGGGGCTCGACATTGAACCCTTTCAAAAGGATGACCTCTGAAGTAGAGGACTTACGATCTAAATTTATTAAGCTTGAACGCCTTAGCATCAGAGAGATCAACAAATTTTGGGAAAAGACTACCCTTACCCATTATTTACAAGAAAATAAAATACCTAGAGGCCTACGTATATTAATTCTTCCGGACTTTGAAGACCCCTTAGATAATGACCTCGCCACGGACTGGGAAAGCAACCTATCCACCAGTTCCAATAATATGCTCAAGTTACTTATTGAACATGCTAAAAGAGAACATGCCAGAATTGTCGTCCAAATCGATAGTTTGAAAGAAGAAATTGCTCTCTATGATGCACCCAGCACTACGATCGACAAGAACTATAAAACTTTATATACTCGTTTACGCAAACATCAGGATGAAGTCAAACTACGCAAATCACGGAAATTCTCACGAGATGATAGAGATTACCGTGATAACAGGGTATATACTTATCAACCTAAATATGATCAAGTATCTCGCTCCCGTACGAGTAGTCTGGCTTCATCCCTTGCTAGCTCTGAAGTCGATAGCGACAGTGACAAACCATCTTCTGAGACTAATTCGGAAACAGGTATTGCTACTTCTGAGCCTAATCTCTCTGATGCTACCGAGTCCAGAGAAGGGGAACAAATACCCATTATTCTGCCCACGCCTTTTTTAGAACAAATACGCAGGTACAAAAAAGGCAACCGCCAAGCCGCATTAGCTGCGGCCAAACAGGTTCGATTTCAATTACCTCCACCCGTCAATATTTCAACCCCAGACCCAAGCCCAGGGGCACAAGGGGCGGCCAACCAACCAGGCGCAAACGCCCCGATCGCCCAACGCAGAGTCACCCGGGCATCATACCAACAGACTCTCAGGAATCAAATCAGATAGATTTAATTCATAACTTGAGTAGTTATTCGCTCTCCTCTGACGAACGTTCAGTCCTTAACCGAGGGCTCTCTTTTGCGCCTACTGGTCTCAATGAATATGTTCAAATTCAGATTGATTTATTCAAATTTGTTCGTAAATTAAAACTAAAGAAATTTTTCGCTACACAAGTTAAGCTTTATACAAGTAAGCCCCAAGAACCACAACCATCTGACATCACATTACAAACCATGTTGAGCACCCATGTACTCATGTCTATTGATGAATATGGATCAGACCCGAACATGAATATAATGAACTTGATGCATGACCTCAATATTGAACAACAAACTTTGAAAATAAAAGAATTATCAAACAAATCGAAGTTCACTCCTGTATTTCCTAAAGATAACTTGATTGATACTTTCCACCAAGTCGTAACCAATGACATCCACAAATTACAAGACTCTGTCAAACAAAAGAACACGAGATTTAACCTCTCTATCAAAGAACAACAAGCTCTGCACACTCTGGCTTCAATTGATACGATTATCATAAAGGAGGCAGATAAGGGAGGCAATGTTGTGATTCTGGACAAAGTAGACTACATCACAATGGGCCTCGCCCACCTTGATTCTCCTGGATGTTACGAAATTTTACCTGGTAACCCTACGACCTCCCTCCGTGCAACAATCAAATTAGTGGTGGACAAATGGCTTACAGCAGGCCTGTTAACCGATGTGGAAAGACAATTCTTAATTGTTGATGGGCCAACAATGCCAACTGCTTATTTCCTGCCAAAAATTCACAAACCGTTTGTTAAAATACCAGAAGGGAGACCTATACTGAGTGGAGGTGGTGGTATCCTGGAGCCCACCTCCCTGTACATCAATGAATGCATTTCACCATTAGTCAACAACATACCTACTTTCATTCGTGACACAATGCACATTCTCCAGATGCTTAACCAACTGCCTATGTTACCTAATCTTGTCCTGGTTACACTTGATGTAAAAGCCCTTTACACATCCATTAATCATCAGCAAGCAATCAGCAGTATAGACTTTATCTTTCGTGCTCATTCAGCCTCGTTTTTCGAACATATCGAAATGATCAAAGATTTACTATCTGTTGCCCTTACCAACAATGTATTTCTTTTCAATAACACTTACTACAGACAGTTGATCGGAGTTGCAATGGGGGCAAGTTATGCCCCAGCGTTAGCTAACATTTTCATGCATAATTATGAACAACAACTCGTTTTCTCTAACCAGCTTTTCACGCCACATATTCACATGTGGAAACGTTATATCGATGATGTGCTTTTGGTTTGGAATGGTTCTATTGAGCTTTTAAATGAATTTGTTGCTTATCTCAATTCCAACAATTGGGGCATTCAATTTACACACACGTATAGCCCCATATGTGTTAATTTCTTAGACCTTACTATCAGTATCTCAGATAATCAGTTTGTAACTAAAACTTTTAGAAAATCTACATCCGTGAATGCAGTTCTGCATGCTACTAGCTGTCATAGGAAAACTGTAGTTTCCAATATACCCAAAGGCGAATTCATTCGGGCAAGACGGAATTGTCTGCTTACGAAAGACTTCGACCAGGAATGTTCATTGATACGCCAAAGGTTTATAGCTAGAGGCTATGACGTACGCTCAGTAGTAAAAGCAGAACATGATGTACGGACCATGAAGAGATGCGATCTACTCACTCCGAAAATAAGGAACGAGACTGTTCATTCTCAGAAACTCAAATTTATTACTAGATTTAATTCGGATAGTTCGCTGCTTTACAATATAATCAAACGGCATTGGCACATCCTACAACTTGATCATGATATTACTCCTTGGGTGGACAACTCACCAAGTTTTATCTATACTAAGGCAAACAACCTCAAGAACATACTTTCTCCTTCATTCATGTCAATCCCACCCAAGCAACATACTTGGTTACACCAGCCCCCACGCCCTGGTTTTTACAAGTGTGGGGGCTGCTCCACGTGTTCACATGCACTGGAGACTACCTCCATCGACTTCGGACACTTAGGTACACATAAGATTTTGTCTTTTATTAATTGTAATTCGAAATTCTGCATTTACTGTATTAAATGTGTCTGCGGCCTATTCTATATTGGCAGTACAATACGCCCGCTGAAAATTCGTATCAGGGAACATCTGTACTCAATTACTCAATCTGACTCCAAATATCCCCTAGCTTTGCATTGGCAAAGATCCCATCAAATGGATAACAAGACAATGATCAAATTTGCTGGGATGATGAAGGTGTCACTTCCACAACGTGGAGGCAACCAGATACTTAAACTTAGACAATTGGAAGCCCGATTGATTTGTCAATACCGTACTGTAGAGTTTGGCCTGAACACAGACCATGAACTATCTGTCTTTTTGTGATTACATGTTGTTTAAAAGTTATGGTACACGTGTGTTTTTTAAGGTCTTCGCACATGTCATGCCAATAGGTACCGATTATTTGTATGGATGTCAATGGTAATCAGCCGCTATCTACATGTCATTACTCAACTATCATGCTATCTACCCGGGTGCAGCGCCCCCCCCCTTTTTTTTTTTTTTTTAATGAATACACTTGCTAGCATGGGCGCAACCGTTTTAACACAATCCTTGCATATCCAGTCAGGTCGAGGCGCACTTCCTTTATTTAGCATCTTTTTCAGCACATGCAACACTCTTTATTATAGATGCAGGCACAGGTGTTTTAAAATACACTACTGCCATCCGTGGACAGCTCAAGTGACTTCATACTCCAATTAATTAACTAATGTCTTCCGGATCTATGTCCTTCTGTCTCGCAATTTTTTTTAAAAAATTTTTTTATTTATTTATTTATTTATTTATTTTTTATTTATTTTTTTGTAATTCCAATTTTATTTGTGCATTTACCATGCGCAATTTATTTCCGGCATACGCACACCTCAAACATATCCTTGTCTATATGGAGTAGCCTTAATGATTTCCTTTACATGATATCTACACTAGTCCATCATGGCGCTCTTGTTTTCCCATTAACTCTGTGGTGACTCGCCTGTGCACGGGCGTTTTCACTGTTGCTTCCCTCACATCTCCGAGTTATACTCGGCACACAGAGGGTTTCCGTTTGGCTCCAGTTCCCCACATAGCAGTGAAAGTACTGGTGAGTCAACGTTGACAATTTGTACACGGACCCTTCCAGCAAGAATTCTTGCTGCTTCAGATGTCCACAGAGATAAACCACTCAATTAGCTAATTGACCTCTTGTTGCTTTGTTTTCTTTGGCTCTTGCCGCACCTGCATTCTTCGTTTCCTGCCCGTGCTGCAGCAAGATAATAATTTACTGAAAATTCATTCATGCAACTGCAAAATAATGGTATGTCATTTCCTTCTTTTTTTTTTTTTTTCTTTATTTTCAAATGACTGCTAGGTGGAAATCTAGTCAGTCAGATTCCTACATAAATAGCCATCCCGTCTTTTGCTTTATAGGGAGCCCACGCCTAACTTTGTCAGATTACTCAACTTCTACCTTTGGTAAGTGGGATAAAACTATATATATAATATTAAAACAATTTTCTATGACGCAACATATTTGCAACCCCTCTTTTTATCGTATTCGATTCATTAAGTTGCCACTTGATAAAACATTTTTTAATTTTGCATTTTTCTCTAGTATTCAAAATACACACTAGCCAAGATTAAGGTACAATTTTAACAGTCAGTGGCCTTATACATGTATTTCTGGCTGATTACCATGAGCATCTTCTCTCACTGAATAATTTTGTTGTTCTTTTGTCTTTTTTCTCTCTCCTCCCTCTTTTCATTGTTTTATAATGTGTTATGTTTTTTCCACCGAATTACGCACTTTTTGTGTTTTCATTTTCTTTCTTTGAATTGGGTTGATTTGATATGTGCATTCGTTGCAACTGTCTGTTACTTTAAACCATATACTCAATGTGTTGGTTTGGCAAACCCTAACTGCCTCCTTGCCCTGGGTCTGGGGACTGGTTTGTTTTGCTATTGAATCATGCTTAACAAATGTTTTCGTTGTACATCAATGTTTTATAATTTTGCACAAGCAGCCTCAGTAGAAGAGCGGGAAGCTCGAAACACGTGTCAGGCTGCACCAATTCTGATTAAAACCACTCATTTAATTCGCAATTGCTTATTATTCTATGTGTGTGCGCAGTTTGAGAGCAAACCCTTTCTTTCTCTGATAGAATCTTACATTGTGAGATCACTTCAACCAACCATAGCATGTTGGGAAGACATGGGCTCATACCGAGCTAGGAACAAATACATCTGAGCTTGTTACGACAGAACGCAAATGGGGGTGAAACCAAATAAATCAAATAAAATACGTCAATTACAGAAATCAAGATCAAGGTGTTGACACAGAAGATGGCGGCCTGCGCGCATTCATCTAAAACCCTGTGTAAGTTTCTAGATGAACAAACTAATGCAGGCACGGAGCACGGGCCATCTTTTTTCCACCCATGCAAGCAGGTGCAAAACACATTCTAAGACTGAACTATACAAGGTCAGGAATAGTATCTCTGCCTGGCGCCCCCTGTCAGAAGGTAACATTGAGACATCCAAAGCCTGGCCTGGTGGTCATTCAATGGCCTCACCCGCACAGTGGTGAGAAAAAACCAAGGCTGATTAGCCTTCCGTGTGGGCCGCACACCCTCTTGCCCTCTCGGAGTTACTTCTATTCTTTTATTGCTTTTGGAAGTTTTCAAATAACAAAATCATTCTTCTCTTTTTAAATTGTTTAAAAAAATGTGTTTTTATGTGTCAAAATCTCAGAAATATATTCGTTCTGCAGATGTGACTGTCTGGCCAATGCATTTCGGACTGTATGTCCCTCGTCAGGGCGTTGGCTGATTAATGTAGTCATCAGCACCTCATTATCCATCAGTAATCAAAACAAGAGTATGGACATATTACATCACATTGCAATTCATAGCAATCACACGGGGATGTATTTAGAGAAGCCCACACTGGCTCACCTGCACAGTTGGCACGGGATCTTAATTCCTGCAGTGATCTTGCAAGCTACGCCAGCCAGAGGTACAGGATATGGGACAGTTCTACCTGAAAGACTCATCAGTCGCGGAGACCATGAACGGCATAGCAAGTCTTAATCCAACCAACTGTGCCAGCCACCCTTGGGATGCTAAGTTAATTAAAAGCGTTGCGAAGGTGTTGCCCCTTGCGATTGCAGGAGTATAAACACTTCTTTTAAGGTCGCAAATATCCCAAACAACCGGAAACTGGAATGGGATACTCCACTATTAAAAAAAATCGCCCTAGATCTGGAGATTTTTGACAACTACTGGCCCTTCTCAAATGTTCCCTTTCTGCTAAAATATAAGGCACAGCTGCCAAGCAACAGCGACAGACTCAATTGGAGAACAAGTTCCTGCTCTGTGACCGAGAATCGGAGCACGCAGATGGCATTTTCGGATGTCAAGAGGAGGTAGCCGATGAGGGAGAGACTGGCACGCTGATGCTGCTGGACCTCTCGGCCGCATTTAATGCCACATAGTCCATAATATTCTGCTAACCCGCCTAGGAAACCCGCTATTGATTTCGGATACAGTCGCTCGATGGTGTGGGTCCTTTTTGAAGAATAGAGTTTGCAGAATTGAGGTGAATAGTTTTGCTTCCTATGTGGAAACTTGACCCTGCGGGGTCCTGCAGGGCGCATGTCTCTCCCCTTTGCTTTTCAACGTATCCATGAAGCCGCTGCACAAACTACTAGTGAACCGCAGGGGGTGCTTTCAAAATGACGCAGACGATAAGTAACTCATCTTTAAATTGCCTCACAGCTATGAGGCGAGTTTAGCTCATGCACAGTCTTTCAAGACATCTTTGAGTGGATGTCTCTTAACTGGCTATGACTAAATCGATCAAAAACAGACATTTTTCTCATCTGTCCTTCCGTGTGCTGCTCAAAGAACTTCCCAATTCTCGGGAATTGTCGATGTCTAATTGTTCGTTTGTGGTGGAAAACAAAAGTAAAATCCCTAGGAGTTTATATCGACTCCTCGTTATCAATGGAACCCCAAAGTGGTCACCTGGTGAGCTCCATAGTCTTTCAGGTGAAAATTCTTAAACAACTGCGTCCTCTGTTATCGACCACTGACCGTCCTACTCTAACCAGGGCCATCAGAGGCGCTAAGCTAGACGAATGTAACTCCCTCCACGCGGGCATTACAAAGCAACAGAGCAGCCACCTTCAGAGGCTCCAAGACATGGCCACCCGGATCATGAACAACACTGGATAACGGGACAACAGAACTCCTCACTGGGGAAAGCTACACTCGCTCCATCATGTCCAGGCCAGATTCAATGTCTAGATCCTGACCTTGATCCATAAGACCGTATTCAGCGTAGCTCTGGCGTATCCTAAGAAACGGGTTGCCTGGTACCACGCTGACACACCACTGCACTCATCACTCTGTCTGTCTACTCAAACTCCCCGATTTTAGAAAGTCGGATCATTCGGAGATCGGGGACAGTGGTGGGGTGTAAACTGTGGAACAGCATGCTAGGGACATCAGAGAAATTCACCACCCGCTTCAGTTCAGGAAGAAGGTAATGCACCGCATACTTTCTCTTGTCTTCTCGGCTGGACGATACTAGAGCGCTTTGAAACTGTTTCGGTAGTAGCGCCACCTTTCCAATAAATAGAAATATAGAAATGTCTCATTCTCCACCCACTGCACACTCTTAACAGAAACAATTGATATTGCTTTGGGTCCGCCTTGCCTCCCCCTACCCATGGCCCTGCCATGGTGTTGCCAGTGAGTGGGGGTCCTGCACAGGACACCCAATCGACAGACCCTAACCCTCGGTCCACTAGTCAGAGGAAGGTTTGATGTTGTCAATTTTCTAACAGCTTCAATGAGGGCCCAGACATGCCCACTCCCTGCCAGTGCTTTCTGGCAAACATGTCAGGCTCTGCGAAGTCACGATCTGTCACGACATTTAGGTGAGAAATAAAATCAAATAGCAAAATCAGCATGAGGTCACCCTGATGCACATGCCTTCACTTCCTGCCACACGAGACCTACTGTAAGGGCATGTCTGCCCAGCCAACCTTATTAAAGATTGTGCGGATACCTTAGCCCTGCTCTTGACAGCTTTCATTAACGCCTCATTCAACTCTAAGACCATCCCTGCATGCCTTAAAGAGGCGTGGGTTTGTCCACTACTAAAAAAAACTTCTTTAGACCCCGAGACACCCAACAACTAGAGACCCATCACTACAGTCCCATTCCTCTTAAAAATTCTGGACAATTGCCTAAACACAAATCCAACAGCATCCTTGGCAAGAGGCAATCTGGCTTCCACCCAGGCCATGGGACAGAGTCTGCCCTGCTTGATCTCAAGATCCAACTCTGCGGCATAATGGACAATGGACAAAGGTAAGCCGGCACTGCTCCTTCTCCTCGACTTGTCGGCTGCGTTTGGTCTTGTTGACGGCGACACCCTATGCAAACAACTCAAACATGCTGCCTACTTCTCCCCCGATGCCACATCATGAATGTCCTCCTTCCTGAAGGGGAGTCTTATGAGAGTCTTTCCGGACCAAGCATGCGCAGCACCCACCACCAACCACTGGGTTGTCCCTCATGGATCTTGCAAGGCACCCACACTCTACAACATCTTTGCCCTACCACTCTTCAATGACTTGGATGATAGCGACATAGCCTGCACAAACTATGCCGACGACACTGAAGTCCTACTCCCCCCCACGGGCTCCTATGAACATGACGCAGCCACACTGACCAACATATATGCAGCCATAAAGGCATGGATGGCAGCTTGAACTGAGATAAAACAGAGATCCTCCTGGTAGGCAGCAAGACACTCTCCAAGCTTGACCCTCCATACAGGACCTTTAACATTGATAACACTGCTATCACTGTATCACCAGCAGTCAGGACGCTAGGGGTCTTCATTGACTCCTCCCTTTCCATGACGCGCAAAGTCGGTGCTGTTGCTTCCTCTACATCACTCACCACCAGAATCATTAATGCAGTCAAACCACACCTGTCCACAAAAAAACTGCCTCACAATGGCCAGGGCTACCAATGGAGCCAAACTGGACTATCGTAACGCCCTCTTCATGGGCACATCCATCAAAAGCCTCAACAGGCTACAAGTTACTCAAAAGAACGCCCTCAGAGCTGCACTCAGCATCCATAAAAGGGAACATCTCTCACAGGCCAGAAGAGATGTGCACTGGCTGCCACTTAAAGAGTGTATTCTATTTAAAACTTTGGCAATCACACATCAGTCCCTATCACGCACTGTCCCCCATACCTATCGGGAAAACTAATTCCAATCACCTCCCCCAGACCCATTAGAGCTCACCACTCCAACCAGATCTACGTGCCCGCATCCAAACGAGCTAAAGCGGGATGCTCCAGCTTCCAAGATCTAGCACCAAAAAACTGGAACGCCCTGCCCACCTCACTCAGAAATGAAACCTCATACACAGTCTTCCGTAAAGATCTGAAGACCAAACGTTTCAACTAATACCTTCACGCTAGGCCATCATGCCCAGACCCGTCGGCAATCTATCTGAAATGTAGTTTGCAGATATCCTCAATTGCCGGTGCTGATGACTTGGCTCCTTTGTAACCACGGAACCTCTATGCCAGACATTGTGCTACTGTCACTGGAATTCTATCGTCCTTGATTTCCTCTGTTTCTCCCCTCACTGAAGTCTGCCCCATTGCATAAGCCATTAAGATTGGGTTCCATTGCAACCAGGGAACAGAGGAATAACCCCACTGTGTAATTTTAACTGTCACTGTCGTTCTTTTACCAGGATTGCCTGTCGTTATCCATATGCCTTATTCCTCGCAACTAAGGAAGCCTACTGTAACAGCGCCACAATGCCTAATGGCCGACTTGTGCGCTTTATAAATGTAAAGAATAAAAAAATAAAAATGCCTTAGTGCCAGGAGTCTGCCCCAGACACTAATCTATGCAAGCATCCTGGCCGGCACATCGTGTGCACTGCCACACAGCCCCCAAAAAAAGTGCAGGTCACCTTTGAGATTAAGGTCACCTGAGCATTTCTTACAGTGCTGCAAGTGAAAGAAAGTGCATCCTTCTCGCCTTTGCACTTGCGCCACTTCACGGCAATCCCCTGCATGATGTCTTATTGAGAGCTCGTCTCTGCACTCATTATGTGTGCCGCCCCCACTCCCGCTCCTGCCAATCGCGTTGTTCCTTACCATCCCATTCCAGGGTCGCCAGCCTTAGGGGTCGTGCTCTTAGTTTCATAGTTCAGCCACGCCCCAACAGGCAGATCTTTGTTAACCCCTGAAATAGAAGACTGGTAGTTGATCGCCTTGCAGGCACCCCATGGACACCTCTACAGCCTGGCCATCCTGTAAAATGAGAAATATGCTTCCAATTCACAAAGCACCCCCCACCATCAAACGTATTGCCATCCTGTTCACCTTCCCTATCAGAGCTGGCCTTAGCTTTGGCAGGGCCCAGGGCGAGTCAATAAAATGTGATGCCTCCACCCCCTCCCCCTGGTACCTGCTTGCGGGTGGTGGGCACATTTTTTGTTGCTTTGCTTAAGAGAGCGCTGACACAAAACAAGCAGTGGCGCTCTATTTAAATAATCGCTTAGCTCCCCGCTCTCATGCAGGAGATGGGAGTTAACAACTTCATTAGAGCGCAGCTGTCAAACCAGCATTTGGCTGCCTTTCAAAGGCTGCCCCATGCTGGTTTAGCATCGATGCCCTATTGCAATAAAAGCACCCCGCTCTCCTGCTGGAGTGCCCAGCACCAGCAGGAAAGCAGGGTGCACTTCATTACAATAGGGCGCTTGCCATGCCTTCACCCACCACGCCAGCTTGGGGGGGGGGGGTACAACGTCCTTTCATTGCGGGCCGTTTTTTCACAAGCTTTTTGACTGTGAACTGAAAGGGAATGGGGGTTGAGGGGAACCCCGCAAAATAATGTTTAAAAAAATTTGACGGGGTTTTACGTTAAAAAATACACGGAAAAACCCTGCGGAAAACATCCCGCAATGAAATGATATGGAACTCTTGGGGGTGCCCTTGAAAGACTCCCTCCAGCAGGTGTGGAAGGCGGGCTAATGTGGCACCCTTGATGGTCGCCTGGGTTGGCCGTGCCTAAAGCCGGCACTGCTCCGTATAGCTCTTCCGCAAAGCCCCCACCGCTACCTTGCTCAGCAAAGGAAACACATCTATGCATGCAGCCTGCAAAATCTTCTTACGTAGCATAACATGTCTCGCTCAGCGCCCTGTCTTAGAGTGCATGTCCCACTCCCAGTTTGTTTGGAGCTCATACACCAAAGCCCTGTCTCCTCTGGGGCCCTGTGAAGTGGTTGACCACCCTTCACCTGGGTGCTCATGTGTGGCTTGACCTGCAGTGGTTGGATTGGGTTTTGTAACATAGGCTGTACATGTGCCAGTGTGAAACCAATGCTAGTTTGGGGGTGCGCGTTTGTTTGATGTTGTATGATGTGGACTGCAGAGGTGTTCAGAAGTTGCGGTTGTTTCACCATTTGTTGCTGGGCTGCCCGCGTCTCTCTACCAAGCAAGCGTGGCTCCTTCCTGAAAATTGTGTTTGGAGAAGTCGTGGTAGCGGAGCAAGTTGTTGCACTGGTGCAGTGGTTTGTCATATTGACTGTTGTTGTTCGGGTGTTTGTGTAATGAGAGCATTTATTACATCTGTTGACAGAGGTGGTGGAGTTTTGCCTGGTGGCAGACTTTACAGTATTAGGCCAATTGTTGAACATGTTGCAGTTACAACTGATGAGGCAGTGGGTGTTTTTATTGCAATGGAATCTGCCAGGGTTGCCTGTAGTTTTGTTGCAGTGGAAACTGCTGAGGTTTTTGCTAGTTCTGTTGCAGTTGGAACTGCTGGGGCGGTTTTGTTGCAGTAGCAACTGCTGGGTAATTGGTGGTTTTGTTGCAGTTGGAACCTCTGGGGCCATGAGGGGTTTGGTTGCAGTGCAAACTGCTCAGGCCTTGGGTGGTTTTGTTGCAGTTGGAACTGCAGCACTGATGGGGAGTTGTGTTGCAGTGGAAACCACTTGGCTTTGGGTGGTTTTTCTGCATATTGAACTAATGCAGCTGTAGGTGGTTTTGTAGCAGTTGATACTGCTGGGTCTGTGGGTGCTTTTGTTGTATCTGGAACTGCTGCGGCTGTGGGCGGTTTATTTGCAGTTGGAACTGCAGCAGCTGTGGGGAGTTCTGTTGAAGTGGAAACTGTTGGGACTGTAGGTGGCGTTGTTGCATTTAGAACTGCTCCACCTTTGCATGGTTTAGTAGCAGTTGAAAATGATGGGGCTGTGGGTGGTTTTGTTGCAGGGGAGACGGCTGGAGTTGTAGGATTTTTGTTGTAGTTGGAACAGCTGCAAGTGTGGATGGTTTTGTGGCAGTTGAAACTGCTGCAGCTGTAAGTGGCTTTTTTTGCAATTGGAAATGCAGCAGCTGGGGGTTGTTGGCATGGGAACTACTGAGGCTGTGTGTGGATCTGTTGCAGTAGGAACGGGTGCATCTGTGGGTTGTTTTGAAGCAGTTCAAACAGCAGGTTCTGAGGCTAGTTTTGTTGCATCAGAAACTGCTGTGGCCTGAAGTGGTTTTATTTGTGGTTGAGACTGCTGCGTCTGTGGGTGCTTTGTTCCAGTTGGAACTGCAGCAGCTGATGGGGTTTGTTGCAGTGGAAACTGCTGAGGCTGTGGGTGGTTTAGTTGCAGTTGAAACTGCTGCAGATGTGGGTTGTTTTGTAGCAGTTCAAACTGCTTGTGCTTATGGTAGTTTTGTTGCAGTGGAAACTACTGTGGTTGTAGGTGGTTGTATTGTAGTTTGAATTGCTGGAGCTGTGGGCAGTTTTATTGTAGTTGGAACTGCTGTGGCTGTGGGTAGTTTTGTGTAGTTGGAACGGCTGGGCAGTGGGTGGTGTTATTGTAGTTGGAACTGCTGGGGCTGTGGGTAGTTTTGTTGCAGTTGGAACTACAGCAGCTTGGGCAGGTTTGTTGTGGTGGAAACTAATGGGAGTGTGGATGGTTTAATTGTAGTTGGAACTGCTGAGGATGCAAGTGTTTTTTGTAGTTGGAACTGTTGCAGCTGTGGGTGTTTTTTTGTAGTTGGAACTGCTGAGGCTGTGGATTTCTTTGAGCAGTTGTAAATATCCGGGGTGTTGGTGATTTTGTTGCAGCTGCAACTACTGGGGCTCTGGGGATTTTGCAGTAGGAACTGATACAGCCATGGGTGGGTTTCTTGCAGTGGTAAATGCTATGGCTGTGGTGCAGCTTCAGGTTACAGCTGAGCCCACAACAACATCTGTCCGGAAATGAACAAATGATAAGGGCCCTAATGTATTGATTGCCTGCTGGGCTGTTACCTGAGCACTCAGCATTGCTGTTTGTGCAAAACCATTTGAAACAAGGCTGTGCCATTGATGCCTATTGTCGCCTTGTTGTATTGAGGGTGGGGGCAAGCCTGCCCACCCCTAACTGCTGACCCACCTGCAGCCGACCTATAAGCATTCAGTTCAATAATGGCCC
The DNA here is from genome assembly GCF_040938575.1 of Ambystoma mexicanum. Lineage (NCBI taxonomy): Eukaryota > Metazoa > Chordata > Amphibia > Caudata > Ambystomatidae > Ambystoma > Ambystoma mexicanum. Next base: position 55,434,391 of record NC_090929.1, on the reverse strand, counting down.
TCTACTGGGTCTGGGACCTGAGGATCTCCTAACCATAAGCCCAAATGGTGAATCCCAAATTGCCTAGCTCCCACGGCTGTACCGAGTGTTGCAGGTCGGTATTTAGTTATGCTGTTGGGGCTTTCACATTGGTTGACCTTGTTGAAAGGGCACATATCTGGATTAGTTAGTTGACTTGCCCCGGCACATTTTGCCCTTTGCTCCTCGCCCTCTTTGGCAAAGCTGTGGAGGCTGCCCTCTGGGTACCTCCGTTCGCCAAGTGCCCCCAGGAAGAGAGACTGCACCTGCTCCTTCACTGCAATTGTCTAGGGGTGATGGCGGGGTATACAGTTGCTGAGGCACCCCAAGTTACTCTCCATCATAGAGGTGGCATTGCCCTGTTCTCTCTAATCATCGCCCCCTGGGGCCCCAGCTGACTCTCTGTTCTTACAGGGCATTTCACCTAAAAGTAGTGAAGGCTCTGTTATACTATGTGAGTATGCTTTCACACTGTGTCCGCTCACCACTGTAGTAGTTTCAGAATATCCTGGTGTGTCCATGGAGTGCCGCACTGTGCCCCTGCAATGCATAAATGCACCCCAAAGATGGCCTTAGCCCAAAGTATAACAGAGGACATGTAGATGCTTATATCTCAATAACTGCATGTAATATAACTGAGGGGTATCAGGAGGGCTGATACTATGTCACTCTGGAAGAGCGATGTTACCTGCCGGTAACTCAATAACTTCATGTGATATAACTGAGGGGTATCAGAAGCGCTGATACTATACCTGTCTGGAAGGGTGATGTTACCTGCCGGTAACTCAATAACTGCATGTAATATAACTGAGGGGTATCAGGAGGGCTGATACTATGCCCGTCTGGAAGGGCGATGTTACCTGTCGGTTACCCAATAACTTCATGAAATATACCTGAGGGGTATCAGGAGAGGTGATACTGTGCCACTCTGGAAGGGCGATGTTACCTGCCGGTAACTCAATCAATAGCTGCATGTGATATAGCCGAGGGGTGTCAGGAGAGCTGATACTATGCCCGTGTGGAAGGGCTATGTTACCTGCCGGTAACTCAATAACTGCATGTAATATAGCGGAGGGGTATCTGGAGGGCTGATACTATGCCCATGTGGAAAGGCGATGTTACCTGCTGGTAACTCAATAACTGCATGTAATATAACTGAAGGGCATCAGGAGGGTTGATACTGTGCCACTGTGGAAGACCGATGTTACCTGCTGGTAACTCAATCGATAGTTGCATGTAATATAACTGAGGGGTATCTGGAGGGCTGATACTATGCCCGTGTGGAAGGGCGATGTTACCTGCTGGTAACTCAATAGCTGCATGTAATATAACTGAGGGGGTGTCAGGAGAGCTGATACTATGTCACTCTGGAAGGGTGATGTTACCTGTCGGTAACTCAATAGCTGCATGTAATATAACTGAGGGGTGTCAGAAGCACTGATACTATAGCCATCTGAAAGGGTGTTGTTACCTGCTGGTAACTCAATAACTGCATGTGATATAACTGAGGGGTAACAGGAGGGCTGATACTATGCCACTCTGGAATGGCGATGTTACCTGCCGATAACTTAATAACTTCATGTAATATAACTGAAGGGCATCAGGAGGGTTGATACTGTGCCACTCTGGAAGACCGATGTTACCTGCCGGTAACTCAATCAATAACTACATGTAATATAACTGAGGGGTATCTGGAGGGCTGATACTATGCCCATGTGGAAGGGCGATGTTACCTGCTGGTAACTCAATAGATGCATGTAATATAACTGAAGGGCATCAGGAGGGTTGATACTGTGCCACTGTGGACGACCGATGTTACCTGCTGGTAACTCAATCAATAGTTGCATGTAATATAACTGAGGGGTATCTGGAGGGCTGATACTATGCCCGTGTGGAAGGGCGATGTTACCTGCTGGTAACTCAATAGCTGCATGTAATATAACTGAGGGGTGTCAGGAGAGCTGATACTATGTCACTCTGGAAGGGTGATGTTACCTGTCGGTAACTCAATAGCTGCATGTAATATAACTGAGGGGTGTCAGAAGCGCTGATACTATAGCCAGCTGAAAGGGTGTTGTTACCTGCTGGTAACTCAATAGCTGCATGTAATATAACTGAGGGGTATCAGGAGAAGTGATACTATGCCACTCCGGAAGAGTGATGTTACCTGCTGGTAACTCAATAACTGCATGTAATATAACTGAGGTGCGTTAGGAGAGGTGATACTGTGCCACTCTGGAAGGGCGATGTTACCTGCCGGTAACTCAATAACTCCACGTAATATAACTGAGGGGTATCAGGAGGGCTGATAGTATGCCCCTCATGAAGGGCGATGTTACCTGCCGGTATCTCAATAACTCCACGTAATATAACTGAGGGGTATCAGGAGGGCTGATAGTATGCCCCTCATGAAGGGCGATGTTACCTGCCGGTATCTCAATAACTGCATGTAATATAACTGAGGGGTATCAGGAGAAGTGATACTATGCCCCTCTGGAAGGGCGATGTTACCTGCCGGTAACTCAATAACTCCACGTAATATAACTGAGGGGTATCAGGAGGGCTGATAGTATGCCCCTCATGAAGGGCGATGTTACCTGCCGTTATCTCAATAACTGCATGTAATATAACTGAGGGGTATCAGGAGAAGTGATACTATGCCCCTCTGGAAGGGCGATGTTACCTGCCGGTAACTCAATAACTCCACGTAATATAACTGAGGGGTATCAGGAGGGCTGATAGTATGCCCCTCATGAAGGGCGATGTTACCTGCCGGTATCTCAATAACTGCATGTAATATAACTGAGGGGTATCAGGAGAAGTGATACTATGCCCCTCTGGAAGGGCGATGTTACCTGCCGGTAACTCAATAACTCCACGTAATATAACTGAGGGGTATCAGGAGGGCTGATAGTATGCCCCTCAGGAAGGGCGATGTTACCTGCCGGTATCTCAATAACTGCATGTAACATAACTGAGGGGCGTCAGGAGGGTTGATACTATGCCATTCTGGAAGGGCGATGTTAACCTCATTAATGTGTGCATAAAAGCCTTGGAGAGATTAATTAATCAAATTATATAAATGCGGCATCCCAAGCAATCCTGGCAAGAGAAGTGACAATCCTATTAACTCGTGGACGAGAAACCTTCCAAAATGCAAGACATTCCATCCAGTCATACTTGATTAAAACAGCAGGCGTTCAAAGTGTTTTAAGATTTAAATGGGCAAAACAAGACCAGATTGAAAGGTGCCCCTCCCTCCCAGCTCGCATTCGATGCCCACCGCCGTGATGGCTAGTGATTTTTTTTAATTGGAGGGGCGTACATCTTTGCCATGAATGTATGGGAGCAACTGAGCGTAGCCAGGGGGCATAACCATTGAATGCATCGCATGTTCTGGGGGCGGGGGACATTCTCCCCCTGCAAAATGATTACAAAGTATTTCTGGATTTAAATGGCGCATTTTATCGCACATTTTCTATAAAAAGCCGCGCAGTCTACAATGTTTTTGCAGGGTAACCTCAAAAGATCCAATATATGCCAGGTCCCCAACAGCGTGCAGGAGCACTAACAATATGTCTTCATGATGCCATTACCCAGAATACACGCCAGCATTCTGCCAGTTTAAAGTAACATGCTGACTCATGCCAAACGTGTCCATGTTAGAGGTGACAGTGTAGGCTAGAATCCACACATGAGAACACTCAGCATTTTGGCTTTGCAATTAATGCTACAAAAAGATCCACATTACTGTAAGAAAACATTTCCATTCAAAACATTCTACCTGCACAATATAGGGCGGTATGCTCATGTAAGAACAATCATCATGTTTGCTTTTCCCATATTGCCACCGAAAGAAAACATGCCCATACTTGCTGCCCCAATGTAGGACCGTATCCCTGAAAAAGATCTCTCATCATAATTACTTTGCCAATAATGTGAGAAGAATGTAATGGCACTGTAGGAACACTTGTCAATATTAGCAGCATTAATAAAGGCCAGTATCCCCACATCAGAACAGTAACAATGTTGGCTTTGCCCATAATGTCACACTAAGAAAACCTGTCTGTTGACTGTACCAATGTAGACCAGTTTCTCTACTCAAAAATAATCAGTAGGGATGCTTTGTCCATAATGCAAGTACAAATGTTATGCAACTTAAGAAACCATGTCCTTACCGGCCACCAATGTTGGCCAGCATCCCTGTGTAAAAACACTCTTGTTGGCTTTGCCCATAATGCCAGTAGTTTTGCCATGTCACAGTAAGAAATATGTCCATATTAGCTGCACCAGTGTAGGCTAGTATCCCAATGTAATACACACTGCCAGTAATGCCAGTAAGAACATTGTGCCATGGAGGGAAGCATGCTCACGTAAGATCATTAATCAGTTTGCCTTTGCCCATAATGCCAGTAAAATGCCACACCACTGAAAGGAACCATGTCAATTTTGGCTCCAACAATGTAGGCCAGCGTCCCCCACTTAAGATCACCATGTTTGTTTTGCCATGATGACAGTAAAAATGCCAATTTTGGCTGCATTACTGTAGGCCACTATTCCCAACAAAGGTCATGTTTGTTTTGCCCATAATGACAGTAAAAATCCCATGTCTCAGTAGGAAAACATGCCCATACTGGCTGCACCAATGCAGGCCCGTATCCTCACGTGAGAACACTTATCATGTTGTCTTTGCTCTTAATGCTTGTAAAAAATGTCATGCCACTGCAATAAAACATGTAATGTTGGCTCCGCAAATGTAGGCCTGTATCGCCCCATGTAAGAACACTCAACAAGTTTACTTGCCATAAACATGTTAATGCTGGCTGCACCAACATAGGACAGTAGCCCCCACGTAATAAAACTATCATGTACACTTTGCCAATAATGCAAGCAAAAATGCAGTACAAATTGTCTACATTGCCTGCACCAGCTGTGGCTAGTACTGCCCCTAAGAATGCACATTATCTTTGCATTGTCAATAATGCAAGTAAAAAGATTAAATTAGGTGCCCAGGATCACACATTGCTTAAGGGGAGAAACTGGGATTTGTGCCAACTATGACATTTCCACATTTGAACACTTTCTTTTCCAGCTCTTACCATGTACTAAAACAATCTAATTTTGCCATTGTGAGAAAAAATGCCCAGGCTGGCTGCCCCATTGTGGGCCAGTATCTCTCTACGGGCCTGCATGTGCACATTTTTGTACATTCACACACATCATAGACACTGCACTCTCTCATTTACACACACAAAATACCCCTGACACTCTCCTTTAAATGTGTAGCCATAAGAAACAAATTGCACAGTGGCACTGCACTCTCATTTACACGTGCACATATTTCCACAGGCACCTACAAAGACACAATCCTTGCAGGCTTGCATAGAGACATTCACATGGATGCATACACACACACACATATCTCTTACCTGCACAGCACCTCCCTTCTCCAGCACAGGACTTCCTGCCTCCCACATATTGCTTCCATCAGTTGATCCCCTGGCTCACATGCAGTCCACAGATAGGAACCAGGAAGCATGAAGCATGAGGTGGTGCCAATCAAACACCTCTCCTGTCTTGGTTTCTGACATGTGGTATGTAGCTGGATTGCCACCATCTCACCACCCCAGGCCCTCCTGCCCTATGGAGATGTGCAGGAGCACCCCTGCAACCTCCTGAGCCTGCAGTACCCAATGAGACATGTATGGCTGGGGAACCAAAACGCCCCAGTCTTGCGTGACCAAATCGGCATGATCTGGCTCGCTAACTGTAAGCTATACAACACCGGCGTAGGAGCACATGCTCAGCTGCTTGATGAAACCGAGGGTGCACTTTTGATTTTAGGTGGGCTGGAACTCTCAGCTTCTCCATTCTTTGTGGGATGGTGTCCGTCACCGATTATGAACAAGCCAACCCTGTTCCACCAGTACAGTTCCATACTGGTGGTACAGTCAATGAAAGCCCAACCAATCCTCCACCCAAATGACCGTTGATCAAGAGCTCTCTCCTGCCCTTTAACAACTCTTTACCTGTCCAGAGAGATCAGTGGTACACTCACTAGGAGTCTGCTCCACAGCCGGAAGAATGGACATCACCTCACCAAAGATGGTACCCAGAAACGCCATTGAAGAGATCAGGCTGGTGCTACAGGCAGACATACATGGGCATGATCTTTGCAACATCCATACCAGGGCCCAGATCGAGGCTTTGCTTTACCAGTCCCCCAGAGGCAGTGCTGGAAGGAAGTTGCAGATCGAGGCTCCTCTCCACCACATCCTCAGAGGTAGTGCAGGAAGGAGGTTGCAGATCACGGCTGTGCTCCACCAGATCCTCAGAATCAGAGCAGGAAGGAGGTTGCAGATCGAGGCTCTGCTCCACCAGATCCTCAGAATCAGAGCAGGAAGGAGGTTGCAGATCGAGGCTCTGCTCCACCAGATCCTCAGAGGCAGTGCAGTAAGGAGGTTGCAGATCGAGGCTCTGCTCCACCAGATCCTCAGAGGCAGTGGAGGAAGGAGGTTGCAGGTCGAGGCTCCGCTCCACCAGATCCTCAGAGGCAGTGCAGGAAGGAGGTTGCAGATCTGAGGTTTCTGGCTGAACCCTGAGAGGGGCGAGCCTTTGGCCATGGGACCTCAGGTCAGCTTCTGATGGTGCAAGGATTCCAGCAAGAAAAAGGGTTAGATGCTGCCTCAAATCACAGGTGTGACCCTTCCTTGGTCCTCAGCACCCATGAGATCCACCACCCTAGGGCCACACCATCACCAACTGCAAATCCTGCTCATCACCTAGTTGCGGGACACCAGCGATGGGACCTGGTAGTGACTCCTGCATGAACAAGGAGGGTTCTGTGAGATTGCTCACCCAAATACTTGCTCACTCCTGGGGATTCCCTCAAGGAAACTGTGCTGAAAACTCTTCTAGTTTATAGACATATATATGTTTTATGTATATTTTGCAATTGTGCATGAATCATAAATTGAACAGAATTAAACATATTAGTCAAGAAAGATTTGTCAACAAAGATTAATAAACATTTTAAGAAAATTAAACGACTTTTCAACAATTGTTAGTAAATAGATACATTACTAATCAACTGCTATGTGTGCATTGATACATGTGTATATTGATACATGTGTGAGTTTTTGATTAAACAAATCCACGATGTCCAATGGTTGCAGAGGTTCCCAATGGTGCATGCTACCAATTAACAGATGCTGTCTGGAAAATACTGCTAGTGCACTACGCATCTTGGGACGCAATGGGCCTCATTACAAGTGTGCTGGTCCGGAAAAAACGGTGCTCGTAAGCCTACCGGCACTGTTGTTTCCAAACTGGCACAGTACATCTCTGTGGGCGGGTGCCATGCCACCCGCCAGGGTCAGACCTGCCGGAAGGAGCGGCACCCGCTTGCAGAGTTCTCACGGGAGTACGGTGCCAGTGCTTCCGTGTCCCCATTCCCATCAAGTCCTATGGGACTCCATCGGAATGAGGACTAACAAAATGACCAGTGCCTGACTTCCGGCCACCGGGGTCGTAATGGCCCGGTGTTACCGGGCAGTCATGCGCTGGTAATTCATTATGGGTCCCGCGGCTACCTGCTGGTTTTACTGGCACGGTTACCGGCGGACCCTTAATGAGGCCCATTGTCTCCCTTCATCGGGTGTGGCACATACGGTCTCCCATATAATAGTTGATTTAGCAATGCTTACTAACAATTGTTGAAAAGTTGCATCATTTTATTTTAATTTTTGTTAATCTTTCTTGACTCATTTTCTTGACTAATCTGTTTAATTCCGTCAATTCATGATTCATGCAGAGAATGAAAATATACATAACAAAATATTTATGTCTATAAAGTGCAAGTGTTCTCAGCAACATGTCTTCAGGGGGTTTATCCCCAAGCGTGTGCAAGTATTTCAATGAGTAATCTCACAGAGGTCTCTGTGTTCATTTACATGTGTGTCTCATTTGCCAATAACACACACCTGGAGCACCAGAAACACCAATTTACCTTAAATTAATCATTTTACTAGAATAAAATCCTACATTATTGAAACTGTAGTGCGCCCCCACCTCACACACGTGACTTCTGCCTGCCATTTCCTGCTCTCTAGCTATAGTACCGCCCAACTAACCCAGGTACATCTTAAGCATGTTTGAGGCCCTGGGCATGGACATATTTGGGCCCCTGCTCCACCAAACCAAAGGAATTCAGTATTCAAAAATATTTGGTGGCACGCCCCCACCGTGATCATAACCTATAGGTGTATATGCTGCCTCGCAGCATTCAAAATAAGCATGTCCCCCCTTTAAGTCCCCTTACCCTCCTCATTCTTGCTCTAATCAGAATGATAAACAAGTAGCATTTGAAGACCAACATTAGCAATCTACTAAAATGTTACTTCTCTTCTAGTATAGAAACAGGATACTTTTTATCAATAGCACCCAGGAAGGTATGCAGCCTATAGTATTAATGCAGGACCGTATGTAAAAGGTACATGTAACCCAGAATAGACAGAGAACTCACATTAGCTGCCTCACAGAATGCAAAAGTGCTCATGCATAGATAGAGGAGACCAATTGTAAGGTAGGAGAAAGCTACACATACCATAGCATGGATAGTGAAGGCAGATTAGAAGCTACCAGGTGTCTCTATACAGACTGAGATTAGAAGTGGGACATGCATTTCAAATAATGTTAAAAAACACAAGTGTTAAACCATATTGGGTCTCACACCTGAGTATTTCCCTACACGTTAAGGTCACACATTCAAATCTCAGGTAAATAGATTGATAGTCATTTCAAATAGTGTTGCCATTAGAGCTCAGGGGAACACGTGCCAGTGGTGTGCAGTATATCAATGCTCACTATTACAGTGGAAGCAACCCTATAGCCAGTGAAACCATGAGTGACGCTTTTATGAAGATCATACCCTGAGAAGGAAATCACACTGAGGGGCTGACAATTTTGAAAGTTTTAGGGACTGGCAACACTGAGAGGTTTGGCAATACAAGATTAAATGAGATGCCCAGGATCACATTTTGCTTTAAAGGGTGAGGCTGGGATTTGTGGCAGCTCTGTAATTTCTACTTTTGAACACTTTCTTTTCCAGCTCTTACCATGTACTAAAACAATCTATTTTTTATAAAATGGATTTGCAAAGTACACAAATCACATTTCCAAACCTGAACATTTTTTAAAACCAAAATATTACAGAAGGGTGTTACACAAAATTAGAATGATTCTAGCTTCATTCTGCCCATCGTCACGGGAAGTATATAAGTACCAGTATACCAATTGATGTGATTTAACAGATTTAATCTAGGTATGTATTTTTTACTTTTAAGCTTTAAATACTTCCAAAACAATGGCTTGTGAAATTGCCATTCATAAATGTGCAGAAAAACCTTTGACTTTTATACGTAAAACAAAAAAAATTGGTGTCAAACGAGCAGACCTTAAAATATGTTGCCCAAGGCCTACAACATCTGGTCCGCTCTCTCCTGTCTACCACCCCTTCCACTCAAATGGCCTACATAAGAAGAAATATCAAGTAATGTGCTAAACGATTGTGCCAGCATGCAAGAAGGCAAACCTCACAGAAGACAGCACAGTAATGCACAAGGTATTATATGAATTTACCAGGAGCACTGTATCGTCTGCTGGCAAAGCCAGGATACAAGCATGAACACGTTGGTTCCACAGTCCTGAATTTGGATACTTATTCACCTCTTGGACTAATGGTTTATGCTCATCTTTGAAGGGAATTGCCTAGATGTTAGCACGCTCCATCTGAACAAACCAATTTCTAGACCTTGACCTTACGAATGGCATGCTAGTTTTTATAGCAACCCCTTTCTGGTGCAGGAACATTGCTGATAATAGCACCTCTTATGCTGCAAAACCAAGTACATATGCAGGTATGTTTATAAACTTCAGACTTAGGAGAGGTTCAGCCAGCCTTGCTGGAATGTGCTATTCTATTTTTTTATATGAACACATATCTATGCAATGAGTGCTTAACACACTGAGCAAACTTCTGAACCATTGTGGCACTCAATTTATCAATATGGATTGCAACTTTGGCTATTGCACGGAACACACAAACTATGTATTCCACAATGAACACAGAAAACATTACATGATTAATTGATCAAGGCAGAATGTACTTGTCAGAACAGACAGGCATTAGGTTTAGCGCCTCAGCAGCATGCCACAAAATCTCCTGGTGTGTGCTATTTAAATCTGGTGGACAATGGAATCTTACTTTAGATCAGGCAACCTTGTGGGGGCCCCCTCTAAGGTGGGGTCCCTGGGCAAGTGCCCCTTTTGCCCTCCCATTAAAACATCTCCGAACTAATGGCTGGCCCGCCCAGCTCTGGCAGCGAGCCGCCTTTGCAGTATAGGTGATACATTCCTGAGAGTGTAGATCCCGGGTCACTGGGCGTTGATTGCCTGGGGCCTTTGCCGAGTGGACTCCAAGAAGGTTTCTTTCAGCCCTGCGGTGTATCTTTCACCCCAAGACTGACCTGCCTGGATTCCGCCGGGATCCCTTTGGTTAATGTGGACCTTTCAGATCCAGAAGATCTTTGAGGCAGTGGGGAGCAATTGCTGGAGAGGTGAACAAGTAAAAGGAGAAATTCCCCCTTCGCCTCCCATCCCCTTTTTTCATTGTAATCCTGCCACTGGACTGGCACGAAGCATGCCGTGGTGGCTCAACAATCGCAGAATGGCATCGACTGGTTACCTAGAATAGACGTGAATGCCTCTGGCACTGCTTTGGACCTGCCTCGCAGCGTGTAGGCTGACTTCCATGGGAATTGGGGATACCCCTCTGCCCCCAATCGTGGTTCACTACAATGCACCATTGGCTATGGTGCAGGGGTGTTACTAACCATCCCCATTTACAAGCAGCCCCCGGGGGCATTATTGTATCATAGAAGCAAGAACCTTCCATGCAGTCTGGCAGTGCCCACTGGGTACAGACCATATATAGGTTCAGATCTCCAGAGACCCTGCACCACATCCCCAATGGGCAGATGGCGGTTCCTCCTTCAACATTGCGTATTTTGTTTGCAGAATGCGCCTCTATACTGTTGGTCCATTGAGAGGTGTCACGCAGCGTCACGCCCACGGGGCTGTAAACTAAACATCATCAAGAAACCACCAAGCGTGGAGGTGTACTTACCTTAAACTGCTTAAAGTGCTGCAGCGTCACTGCCCAGCCTGTCTCAGCAGAGGAGGAGCACTTCCTGTGCTGCTACCCCCCACTGCCCAGCAGCAAAGCAGCAAAGCGAGCATTTCAGAATGTGAGAACTGGGCAGTGAAGCCACACACTTCTTCCCAAGGTCAGGAATTCGCTTCATGTATGTTCCCTCTCAATAGTCGACCAACACGTTTCATGCCGCATATCCTTCCTCAGGGCCAATGTCACGCACATCACAAGAATGATACAAAATATTGGACATAAGAAGTGCATTATTCCCGGCCTCTCACCCATAGTGCCTGTATCATCTTGTTTATCACTTGGCATGACGGAAAATAATATATCTCTACTCTTATAAGGTGACAGTGATTAGCACCCCTTTTCCAATGTTCGAATTGAATCATCCAATCAGGAATGAGGACTTCGGGACAATACTAGCCAGTAGTTGCCCAGAATTTCTGGTTCCATTTCAATCATAAGTCCTTCATTTTCTGTAACAGCGCCTCAATGCATTATGGGCTGCAAGCACGCTTTACAAATGCAAATAAATAAATAAATAAATGGTCCATGCCAAAGGTCCTCGATCCCTGCCCTCTGCCTAGTCCACTGGACCGGTGCCAGCGGGACTGACATTCCTCTTCTGCTCCCACACTTTCTCTTTCCTGGACAACTTCTCCTCTCCAACAACACCCTTTTCCTGCCTCCTCCTTCCTTCATCCTTTCTGGCTCACCGCCCATCAATTTCCTTGACACACTGGTTCTCTTTGATGTCCGACCAGCACTCACATTTCCCCATTGTGTGCTGAGCACCTGAGCACCCACCGGTTGGGCAATGGCAGCCATTAGGTACCGTCAGTCGCCCACAGACCTGCCTAACCTCTGAGAATGTCCCGGAGACTTCGGTTTTCGGGCTGTTGTCCTTGAAGAGCACGACATCTCTGGGATTGTAAGGACCTGCAGTAAAATGCACTGCCTGTTTTCCCGAACCAAGGATGAGGGTGAGACAATCAGGTTAAATAAAACTGTTCAAGCAGGAAAGCCTACCGGGAGCCGAACACTTAACACCTCCTTGTAAGGGTTAGTGAACAGAATTGAGAGGGAATTACCTATTTTGCATTGGAAAGCCCAAAAAAAGCGTCACATAAATATCCACACCTGTGCCTTTGTTCAAGGTAAAACATTACAACTACCTCTCATTTTCATTGTTTTATTTTGGCACACACAAAGAAGGGTTTGAATTTGTGCAGAATTTAATATTTTCGTAGAAATACATATATATATATATATATATATGTTGAAAAAAGAGGAGAGGGGCGCACTCCAGTTCCCTGCACAGTAAACCTTCTCAGCCACAGGTGTTCTCCTCCGACCGGTTTCTGTGCCAATACACGTCATCAGGGAGGCTGTCTTAACTTGCAGCTCACAGCAAGTGCAGGTGTTAACACTTAGTGATAATTCTGCTGCAAGGACTTCTGGTAGCTGTAGTCATCAGGTTTGCAAGGAACAGACTCACACCCAATCCCATAAATGGGGAAAGGGGGGGAGTAGCCTACAGTGAGGCACTCCAAAGTTGGGCATAAATTACCCCGGTGCAGCACCCTATAAGATTTCTGAAGATTCCACCCTTCAGAAAACTTGCAAATGTGTTGAAAAAAGAGGAGAGGGGCGCACTCCAGTTCCCTGCACAGTAAACCTTTTCAGCCACAGGTGTTCTCCTCCGACCGGTTTCTGTGCCAATACACGTCATCAGGGAGGCTGTCTTAACTTGCAGCTCACAGCAAGTGCAGGTGTTAACACGTAGGCTACTCCCCCCCCTTTCCCCATTTATGGGATTGGGTGTGAGTTTGTTCATTGCAAACCTGATGACTACAGCTACCAGAAGTCCTTGCAGCAGAATCCTCACTAAGTGTTAACACCTGCACTTGCTGTGAGCAAGACAGCCTCCCTGATGACTTTGCAAGTTTGGTGAGGATTCGTCCAGGGGGGGGCAAAGTTATAGGGGGGGTCCCAAAACTTTTTTTTTCCCATAGACTGAATGGGAAAAAAAATGTGCTCGCGCCTACAGCCCAAACCGCTGGACGGATTTCCACCAAATTTGGACCAGGAGCAGCGGTTTGGTCCCGAAAGCGTGCTTTTGCAAATTTGGTGAAAATCCATCCAGTAGTTTTTTTTAAAATGACCAAAAAGTAGGTAAAAAAAATTAGTGATATCTGTGTTCGGTTCGCGGACACACTTCCCTGTTGCTCCGAGGACAGTGTCCTGATTGGCCAATCGTCTTGCGTGATGTGCGCAGACATGCAACGTGTTCGCTGATTGGACTGCGTGGAGCGTGAAGCGCGTCAGATTTTTCGGTAGCGCCCGCCATCTTGGATTCAGCGGTGAAACTTTGTTCAAAATGTGTATTTTGTAGAGTGTGTTGGTGTGTAGGAGTGTTTGGGGAGGGAGGGAGTGTATGAGATAGGATGAAAGTTGTGTTTTTTATGTGTTAGACGTTCTTTTTGTGTTCGATTTGTTTGCGGACATCACAGGTGTTCTGAAATGTTCTAAATAAACTGACTAGGGGGTGTTCTAAGGACTCAATATGTGTCCGTTTTGTTCGCAAGCAAAGTGAAACTGTTCTAAGAACACTTGCGGTGTCCGGGGAGTGTTCGTAGGGGGTGTCCTGAGGACGCTGTCCGTATTGTTCTCTGTCAAGTTGAATGTGTTCTAAGAACACCCGCGGTGTCCTGAAATGTTCGCAAATAAACAAAATGGGGGTGTTCTGAAGACGCTTCTAAGAACACTCGCGGTGTCCGGGGAGTGTTCGTAAGGGGTGTCCTGAGGACGCTGTCCGTATTGTTCTCTGTCAAGTTGAATGTGTCCTAAGAACACTCGCGGTGTCCTGAAATGTTCGCAAATAAACAAAATGGGGGTGTTCTGAAGATGCTTCTAAGAACACTCGCGGTGTCCGGGGAGTGTTCGTAGGGGGTGTCCTGAGGACGCTGTCCGTATTGTTCTCTGTCAAGTTGAATGTGTCCTAAGAACACTCGCGGTGTCCTGAAATGTTCGCAAATAAACAAAATGGGGGTGTTCTGAAGACGCTTCTAAGAACACTCGCGGTGTCCGGGGAGTGTTCGTAGGGGGTGTCGTGAGGACGCTGTCCGTATTGTTCTCTGTCAAGTTGAATGTGTCCTAAGAACACTCGCGGTGTCCTGAAATGTTTGCAAATAAACAAGATGGTGGTCTTCTGAAGACGCTTCTAAGAACACTCCCGGTGTCCTGGAATGTTCGTAGGGGGTGTCCTGAGGACGCTGTCCGTATTGTTCTCTGTCAAGTTGAATGTGTTCTAAGAACACCCGTGGTGTCCTGAAATGTTCGCAAATAAACAAAAAGGGGGTGTTCTGAAGACGCTTCTAAGAACACTCGCGGTGTCCGGGGAGTGTTCGTAGGGGGTGTCCTGAGGACGCTGTCCATATTGTTCTCTGTCAAGTTGAATGTGTCCTAAGAACACTCGTGGTGTCCTGAAATGTTCGCAAATAAACAAAATGGGCGTGTTCTGAAGATGCTTCTAAGAACACTCGCGGTGTCCGGGGAGTGTTCATAGGGGGTGTCCTGAGGACGCTGTCCGTATTGTTCTCTGTCAAGTTGAATGTGTCCTAAGAACACTCGCGGTGTCCTGAAATGTTCGCAAATAAACAAGATGGTGGTGTTCTGAAGACGCTTCTAAGAACACTCGCGGTGTCCTTGGAGTGTTCGTAGGGGGTGTCCTGAGGACGCTGTCCGTATTGTTCTCTGTCAAGTTGAATGTGTCCTAAGAACACTCGCGGTGTCCTGAAATGTTCGCAAATAAACAAAATGGGGGTGTTCTGAAGACGCTTCTAAGAACACTCGCGGTGTCCGGGGAGTGTTCGTATGGGGTGTCCTGAGGACGCTGTCCGTATTGTTCTCTGTCAAGTTGAATGTGTCCTAAGAACACTCGCGGTGTCCTGAAATGTTTGCAAATAAACAAGATGGTGGTCTTCTGAAGACGCTTCTAGGAACACTCCCGGTGTCCTGGAATGTTCGTAGGGGGTGTCCTGAGGACGCTGTCCGTATTGTTCTCTGTCAAGTTGAATGTGTTCTAAGAACACCCGTGGTGTCCTGAAATGTTCGCAAATAAACAAAATGGGGGTGTTCTGAAGACGCTTCTAAGAATACTCGCGGTGTCCGGGGAGTGTTCGTAAGGGGTGTCCTGAGGACGCTGTCCGTATTGTTCTCTGTCAAGTTGAATGTGTCCTAAGAACACTCGCGGTGTCCTGAAATGTTTGCAAATAAACAAGATGGTGGTGTTCTGAAGAAGCTTCTAAGAACACTTCCAGTGTCCTGGAATGTTCGTAGGGGGTGTCCTGAGGACGCTGCCCGTATTGTTCTCTGTCAAGTTGAATGTGTCGTAAGAACACTCGCGGTGTCCTGAAATGTTCGCAAATAAACAAGATGGTGGTGTTCTGAAGACGCTTCTAAGAACACTCGCGGTGTCCGGGGAGTGTTCGTAGGGGGTGTCCTGAGGACACTGTCCGTATTGTTCTCTGTCAAGTTGAATGTGTTCTAAGAACACCCACGGTGTCCTGAAATGTTCACAAATAAACAAAATGGGGGTGTTCTGAAGACGTTTTTGAGAACACTCCCGGTGTCCTGGAATGTTCGTAGCGGGTGTCCTTAGGACGCTGTCCGTATTGTTCGTTGTTAAGTTGAAAGTGTTCTAAGAACTATCGCGTTGTTCTGAAATGTTCGTAGGGGGTGTCCTGAAAACGGTGTCCGTATTGTTCGCTGGCGAGTTCAAAGTGTTCTAAGAACACTCACATTGTTCGCTGACATTAAAAGTTTCCCATAGATCATAGTTGAAATGTTTGACTCTATGGATGTGATATGCTGCGGTGGTTGTTGCCAGGGCGTAGAGTCTTGGGTGCATGGCCATTTGGCCATGCACCCAAGACTCTACGCCCTGGCAACAACCACCGCAGCATATCACATTCATATTTGCTTATAACTTTGGGTGAAAAACAAATGTATAAGGAACAAAGGTATTAGATAATATGGATGTGATATGCTGATATGGTTGTCCTTATTATTGTATACTTACTGTTTGGTCTAGTAATGGGAGTCCATGTTTTTCTTCTTCATTTCTGTGATAAAAGAAAATAGCATGTTGGTATTAGTATTTTGTAATGACTTATTACATTGTATAAGCAATATACTTTTATTTTTTTTCGACCCTCATATTTAGTAGAGTACAAATCAGAGTACTGTGCAATTTGCTCAGTTTCTGTATTTGTTGCTAAAATCATTGGGTCTGTGGGAGAAAAAAAAATCCATGTTGGATTAAAAAAAAAACCTTTTTCTGTTATGCTACAGTTTATTTGTTTGTTTGTTTTCAGTGTTCACTTGTTGTTTCTGGCTAATGCTTTATACTTTGCTTTGTTGTATTTTTTTTGGAGCAGTAACAGATTCTTCATTTCTTTTGATATTATAAAATTTCGGAGCAGTTAGATACCAATTGGCGTATTCTAACTGTCTATTTTTTTAATATATTTTAGTGGTTTTGATTTATCTATTTGGATATTGTTAAATTTTGGGACAGTTAGATACCAATTGACGTATTCTAACTGTGTATGTTTTGGCCTAATTTAGTGGTATTCATTTATCTGATTAGTTGTTGTAGAATCTTTGAGCTGTTAGATAGCTTTTGGAGTATTCTAACAGTTTATATTATTTTAACACAAATTTATAATTTTGGGACAGTTAGATACCAATTGGCGTATTCTAACTGTGTATTTTATTGGTCTAATTTAGTGGTATTCATTTATCTGATTAGTTGTTGTAGAATCTTTGAGCAGTTAGATAGCTTTTGGAGTATTCTAACAGTTTATATTTTTTTAACACACATTTACTTAAAGGTTTAAATACAGTTTATTTATCAAATTTTGGTTTTAAGAACATCAAATAAGCGTCTGTAAGATTTGCTGGTAATCTCTGCTTTAGAGTAATGGTACTATCATTACATTCAAACCATCCACATTTCTTTTTTATATATGCAGTGTAGTGCCCTGAATTGGTTGTGGCTCCTGCGTGGTAGATTATACCTATTGTTGTGAAGGTTTTCTTACCAAGTGATATTTGACCATGTGTGAATCCAGTCAGCTTGCAGTTGTTTTTGGTACCATCTGCATAGTAACGTAGAAGCATTAGTATTACGTATTTACTATGTGTTTGTATTACTAACGTGGAGCGATTATCTGAATTGCAGGTAGAGCATAATCTACCATGGTTTGCATTTTGTACAAGTTGCTGAAATGGAATGGATTCACAATTTGGTATTGATATATATATGAAGCGTTCATTGGGGATTTCTTCTTGTGTCACATTGTTGCAGAGAGTGCATGTATGTTTCCACATGTATGAAATCTGAAAGATTTCATTTATAGGTATGTTTTTGTTTTCCAGTACTTGTAGTAAGTACATTAGAAATTCTTGTGCATCTTCCTGTGAGTTTATAGTGAATTTCACCATTCCAGCACAGTAGTCCAATTGTCGTCTTATTCCAAAAACACTATATGTGTTGTCAGGATTGTTTGCTGCATTTCTGTGAAGTACTAACATTTGCAAACACAATGGGTCTGTACTGTGTAAGTAAATGTTGTCAACAATTGGTGGTAATTGAAATAGAATATTCATTGCTACATTTGCATAGCAACTTACACCAACTATATTTGAGAATTTAAATGGTCCAGGTAGTTCTGTATCTAACTGCTTTTTTTGGAGTTTGTCTTCCTTCTTTAAAGAAGTACCTGCTTTACTTTCTCTAATTGATTCTTTTTTGTTTGTGGTACGTGATGAAGTATTAGTTTCTTTTACTCTCTTTGGAGGATTTGCAGTGACGTCCTGTTGCATTTCTGTTTGATTTAGTTTTCTTTTACAACGTTTTAGTTTTTGTGGAACAGAATATGTGTTTAGATGGGGAGTGTATAGGGTGCGAAGTCTATTATATTCTAAAATGCAAGGAATATCAGCGTTTACTTTACTTGCATCAAAGTTGATTAGAAGTAGACCGTCAAGTGTTCGTAAGCGTGATAGTGCTATGTAGCTCATGCCTTCTTTAAAGACTGTGTTACCAATATCTATCATTGCTTTGTCTAGGGTAAGACCTTGTGATTTATGAATCGTGACTGCGTATGCAAGAGTTAGAGAAAATTGTTCTCTGCGTACATACATATCTTTGAAGAGAAGGAATCTAGCTGTTGAGCGTCCTATCCGTTTTACTTCTGAAAGTTTGTCAAAGAGTAAATTGACAAACTGAATTTTGTTGTCACGTGGGTATGTTTGAAAGCCAACAACTGTACCCAGTGCTCCATTAACTAGTCCTTGGTCCACATCAAGGTTAATTTTAAGCATTACTCTGCAATTTAAGGATAATTTTAACATCTTTTCTAAGCCTGCTGTGTTTGAGATTGATTTTTCTAAATTATTTAGTCTTGTTGTGGCTTGGTCACACATGGGTAGTGTCATACCATGTACATCTAGTTTGTCTGTGGCGCTAATTTCCATTATTGGTTGCATTTCTTTACTTAACATTATTTCATTGAATTTGAGACAGCTTGCAAGAGTTGGCATTAAGGCCATACAATTGACATTTTTGTGGGCTAATTGTTCCATAACATCTGTAGCACATGCATTATCGCCATAAAGTGCATTAATGTGCCGGGTTTTCAATGTTGCTTCTGCTTCTTTAGAAAGTATACCAACTCTCAAACTTTTTAAAATGTTGGCATAAGTTAGATCTGCAGATTGGTGCATGTTTTCTGTTAATTCTCTGTATTGGAAATGTTGCCAAAGGTTGACATTTCCAATGCTGCCAACAGTTTTACGGCAGAGTTTGTGCCCTAATGTTTTAAAGATAGGTTCACCTTTTACTGGTGTTAATTGAAGCAGATCTACAAAAACAATAATGTGTTTTCCTGCAAAGAGCTCTTCATAGTCTGTTTTCAGTACTTCTTGTAATCTGAGGTGAATCAAAGCTAACAGGTTGGAGACCATGCTCACTTCATCTATTAGTAGCATTTTCATTTGTTTCAATACTCTGCGTAATTCCATTGCAGCTTCTGCAGAAAGTTTGTAATAGTCTAATTTGTTCTGGTGTTCTACTGGTAATAGTAGTAATCGGTGTAATGTAACACCACCTATGTTGTAGGCAGCTAAACCTGTGGGGGCAGTGACAACAGCTGACAGTTTGTTGTTTGTCAATTGTTGAAGGAACTTACTAATGATTTTGTTTAGGAATGTTTTGCCAGAACCAGCTTCACCACTGACGTACAGTAGTATAGGTTTATAATTATGGCAGGAACATTCTTTATTTTCATGTTTTACACCATGTGCAATTTGTTTTGTTACTTCTTGAAAAATGCTACTTTGCTCATTGTTTAGTTTTAATTGTAGTATAGTTAAGTCTTCCTTATCTTCATACTGACACATGGTGTTTTCTACTTCTATCATAGCTAATTATGCCTCATTTGTTATTAGTGGTTCTCCCAGTGGTTCTTGGCTTCCTGTTACAGAAGGTTGACTACTGTCAGGAGTATCCTTATCTAGTTGGGCTTGGAGTTCTTCTTCATGTTGCTGTTCATTGTGCAACATTGTTTTGTACTGTGTAAAGTTTACATCAGTTATAGTGCTTTCATTTGCTTTGAAAGCATCCTCATATGAGTCATAGTTATCTAGTAATTGTTCTTCTTTTCTCCATGGTTTGAAGAGTTGTAGCAGGGACATGTAATATACTTCTTTATGTTGAGGAGTCTTCAATGACAATTTGATATGATTAATTAAATTCGGTTTAGTGAGTTTAACTAAGCTGCCTTCACAGTCTGTCACTCTATATTTACCTTTTTTTTCATCAGGTTTCATATTATTTTTGTATGTGTAGTTTTGGGCTATTTGGTATAGACACATGTTTTCCAAAGTATTACTTCTGTTTGGGTAGTATGTGTCCAATAAATTGTTTTTTAAAATGTCTTGGCTGTTGGGATCATGTTTGGCTATTGTTTCTATATCTTCATATGATTTTAGAACTCTTTTTCTAGATTTAGCTGGACTAAGACTTAGCCATACTATATTTTCAGATTTACCATACAATGAAGTACCAGTTAAATGATCAGCTGCTTCATAAAATCCACATTCTCTATGGGTGAGCATTTTTATGCCCAAGCTGTATAATTTCTGAGATACTGTTTTATCTCATGACAGGTCATTCCAGAGGTCTTGGAGCTCTGTCTTTTCTGCTTTAGTTAAGTATGCTGTGACATATCGTGCAACTGCAGGAGAATTGTCTGCAATGTACTGCACATCTATGTTTGCATTCCATAAGTGGGCAATGATTGCATTATAATCATTGATATATGTTTCTTCTTCTTTTCATGTAATATGTATTTTTAGGTGACTTACCTTTAACACTATGTCTAACTGAAGACATGAGGTTGTTTACTTGACCTGTATTCGTAACTGGTCTAGGGAAACCAAATCGGCATTTGGTG
This sequence comes from Ambystoma mexicanum, assembly GCF_040938575.1. Lineage (NCBI taxonomy): Eukaryota > Metazoa > Chordata > Amphibia > Caudata > Ambystomatidae > Ambystoma > Ambystoma mexicanum. Next base: position 55,413,631 of record NC_090929.1, on the reverse strand, counting down.
TAGTATTTGCCTTTGTTTTTGTATTTGCGACGACAATATTTTCCACATTTGTGTCTTTGAAATTGTAAAATTTGTGCACGAAGATCACTATTTGTGGCTTCTGATGGAATTGCACAAGTGACATATTTTTCAATAAACTGTAAAACAGTGGCATCACTGTCTTGACCAAATTTAGGAGCATTTTTAATCCATAAAATCATGTGGATATGTGGTGCTCCTCTGGCTTGGTATTCTTTTCTCCAAAAGAAGTGTTGCACTTCTCCAAGGGGAGGAACAGTTTTATTATAAATAAAATGTAGCATAGCAATGAAGCAATGGTGAAAATATCTTGAAACATTAACAGGATCCAAAGAACAAAGTTCTCCAGGTGTTAGAATATCTATGTTTGTTTTGTTTTTATTTGATATGCGTAGGAAATCATGTAAATCTTCCCATGCATATTCTGCACAACTTAATGTAACAAACCAAGTGGGTGGGCCAAGGTTTCTGATCATACAACGTATATCTCCATGACGTCGAAACCAGTACTCTTTAGTACCACGCATATTTGCTAATAGATTTGTAATATTTGATTGTAAAACCTCATCCTTTTGTTGCACTTTCTCTAATAATTGTGTAGCTGTCATATTTTGAAAGTGTGATCCTGATTTTAATATGTGTGCAACTCCGTAACATAAAGTTGCTAGTTCACTTTCAAAGAGTAGGTGGAATAGGTATTCCACATTTTGTCTAAATCTGGGATCTTCAGAATACATCCGTAATGAGAGGTATTCTGAAGCTGATATTTGAATAGGTCTATCATCATACCTTCATCCTCTGCCAGTAGGAAAGAGTAGAGGAAAAACACGTGCTTCTATACTTTTTTCCCATATACTGATTGGCGATCCTTTTGTTTGACGCATTTGGTAAGTTTCCAGTACATCTTGTACGGTGTCATTACAGTGCAAAGGATGAATTGTATAATGGTCTAAAGTATTTGATATTGTAGCAGGATCTAGTAGCTCAAATTGACCAGCTTCTTGTGTTTCTTGAATTATTTCAGTTGTATCTTTCAAGTTTTCTTCAATATTAATTTCTTTGTAATATTCATTATTCTCTTTAAGATATTGGAAGGCTTGTCTAACTTTATATAAATCTACCAGCTGTTGCCATACTTTTTTGTCTTTTGTAGGTACTCCATTTACTAATATAATTTAAGATTGCTGCATTGGACGTTGCACTCCTAGAGTATGCACATTTTCTTTTAGATTTAATGGTAAATAAACTACTTTTCCACAAATGCCTTTTACCAATTCAGAGGGAGGTAATTTTGCTGTTTTTGGTTGAAGGTGTATTATTGCTTGAAATGGGTGTACTGTTTGAATTATGATGCTCTCATATAAATTAAGTTGTTGTAGAGGTTTTGGTACTGGGTATAATTCCAAATTATTTGTGATAGAACGTGAATGAGTTTGGTTGTTGTCAAGTTTTGTAGTGCAATAACTGCAAAGTATTAAGGGCTCAGTTATTTCATATTTGTTTTCTGCTACAAGGTAGAGAGCTAATTCAAACCATTTAGAATCTTCATTGTCTTCTATTTTGTATGATAGGTCCACAGTTTTTGTGTTGCTTTTATAAAAAAGTCTACAGCAACATACACATACATGGTTTGGTACTTCAGCTGATGTACTTTTAAATTTTAGTATTTCTTTTTTGTATGTGTTTAGCAAAAGGTTGCCATGTGTAGAATTGTTGCTTAATTGGTTTAAAGCTATTTAATTCTGTAAATGGCTTTCACTTCCAAAATATTTTTTCTGGATATAGTGAATTTCATCAAGTAGGTCTTTTGCTGTACCATGTAGAAGGATGTTATTTAACTTTGCTAGTGCTAAAGCAGGACTTTTAGCATAGTACAGTTTATAGACTAGATTTCTTATAGTTGAATGATGTGTTGATATCCGTTTGATATCATGGAAAGTGGTTTTACAAGTAGGCCCTGTAATGCAGGCCAATGAATGTCCTTGTAGTCCTGTGTACTTGCGCACTGGACAGGTATCTATATTTTGCAGTAATTTAATTTTGATTTTGTCTTTGCTTTTTACATATTTATTGAGGAATTGGCGTAAAGATTTGAAACATTGTTTGGGAATGTTACACATTGACGTGCATGGCCATTTGTACACTAGACGTTCTGATTCAGTTGAATGGAGGGGTAATTCTAAGTTTTCAGGGCATATTTTTGTAAGAAGTACTTCTTGTTCCATTATGGTATTATTCACTTATTCATAACCTCGACCACTGCTATGTATGGCAATTGTATTAGTTTGCTTTTGTTTGTACGCTTCTTCATTAAAATATGGTTCGGTGCTTGTAGTGTGATTCCATTCACCTCCGCTGATACTTAAGAAGTTCTTTCTGTTGACATTTCGCTTATTGAGAAGTCTTTTTTGTAATTTAGTTATTAGTTTTGTTAGTGGTTTCATTTTGTTTAACAGTAAAATAAATACATTTCTTTTAAGAAGAATTGCACTGTCCATCAATGCTTCTAAGATTAATTTCCTACGATAGGTTTTAAGCTTTGAACCTGATTTCTCTCCTGTTTTTTATAAGATTTTGAGCACTTTGTGATGGTATATTTTGGCTAAAATACTTTTCTTGGTATGCTTACTTTGCACTATGTTAAAATTTGAAGAAGTAGTGTTATCTGTACTGATAGCTGATTTTCTGTTAATTGTTTTTTGGTTTGTTTTACATTTTGATAGAGGAAGCAAAGTTGTTGTACTTGAAAATTCTTGTGTTTCACTAAATGATTGTATTAGCTGTTTTGTTTAAACTTTTTTTACAAATTCTGCTAGAGATGGATGATTATGTTGGACACCTTTATTTTCATTTGCTGTACTTTTGCGTTGCTTTCTACGGACTTGACTTTTGGTAGGCATTCTTTAGGGTCTGTTGAAAAAAATAAAGAAGATATGGGTTGGGGTGTTCTGGAATGTATGTGTGCTGTGTGCATGAGTGTTTGAGTAAGATGATAAAGATGTATGTAATGGTGTGTGATTGTGCATTGGGAACTAAAACTAGTAGGGATAGGTATTCTTGAATTTATGTGTTACTAAACTGGGGTTCAGATGACAAAAAAAAGTAAGCTAGTGGTGTGGAAAAGTACAAATAGTAAATCTAATGTATACAATTAAAACAGTTGTTTGTTCTATAATATGAAAATTGTAGTGGTTCAGTTGGGTAATTTGTGTGTCCAAAAATAGAAATTTGTGGGCCATTCTGGCTGTAAATCGCTGTTTAAGACATGGACATTTTTGGACAAAATGGTACAAAATCTCTATTTTTAGAAAACGAAATAGCTCGTATTAATTTTATAGTATATTTGATTAATAATACAAATATTATGGTGATATTTTACTTTTTTTTAAATTAACAGGTAACTTCTTAGTTTTTCTTTCTTCTTCGAATTCGACTGCTTCTTTTCAGGAAACTGGTCTTCACTGCAATTGTAAAAGCTTCAAATTAGTAAATTTGTTTGTATGTGGCACTGTTTTTAATTTAGATATTGATTTTTTTAATTGAAATCCTCAGTGCCTTCTGTAAAACCATTAAACTAATTTATTTACATAAGATACATTGCATCAGTTCAGTACATATGATATGTTCTTAATGAACAAATTGTATTGAATGACTAACTGTAGCAAAAAAAAAATATCTTTACTATGTCTTGTGAAATTTATAATATATTAGTGAATACCACTATTTCTGTAAGTAAACTCTTCTAGGTAATAGCGCCTCAATGTCATGTCTAATTTAAAGTAATTAAGTAAATAAATAAATAAAAACAAAAAATATGAAATTGTATAAGTATTTTTATAAAGGTTTAAACATAGATTGTGTTTGCATGCAATTTTGTTTGAATATATGTAGTCTATATTTCATTTAAAAAATGTTAGTTTAACATGATTTGAGTGTGTGTGTATAAAGAAAGTAAAAAGTATAAAGGTTTAGTGATAGTTGATTTTAGGAAATTGAAAAAAGTACAGTAAATTCATTTTACAGATTTTACAAGGTAAAAGTCTGTTTGAAAATGTGTTCATCTACTATACAGAAAATATGCATACCTGAAGTTTGTGTTCATGCATATGGATATGCATGGAGCTGCAAGTAGAAATCTTGAAGACTTGTACAGTATTTCTGGTAGATGCTGCTTACCAATGATATGACACTTGTACTCAGAGAGATTCAGAGTACATTTGCAGTGCTGATCTATGATGATGCAGTTAGATGTAGAGGTCTTGAATGTGATTGGTGCATGGTCATGTGATTTTTGAGGTACATCCAATGAGGGAATGGCAGAGAGAGTGTAGTGGAAATGGTAGAAGGGCTGTTCATGTTACGATATGTCCGCGGACATGGCGGTAGTTCGCGGACATCGGGAGTTACATCCGGGGATTTTTGGGTTCAGAAGTCATGCAAATGAAAATAAGCACTGAAAGGGATTGGTCAGGAAAGTTTGGTGGGTGTGTTGTGCCAGGAGAGATTTTCTCAGATACTCTTTTTGCTGAGAGAACAAAAGATAGCTATGGCTGTGTGTTTCAGAAAACAGATTGTTTGGATTTTAGGAGATTCGTGGATACATTGGTTGAAGGTGCATGCAGAAAGCTGTGGAGTAGCTGTAGATCTTGGATTCCCACATGTGGAAGTACACTGGCATGGAGTACGTGGAATGAAGTGGTTGGACTTGCTACCTCTCTGTGCTACTTTGGCGACAGAGCAACATCCAGACATAATTGTAATTCATTGTGGAGGGAACAGTTTAGGACATGTGACTGGAATTTCTTTGCAATTTGCTATGAAAGAAGGACTTAGGAAGGTTATGGACATGTTTCCTAATTCTCAAGTGATATTTTCACGGATTGCGCAGAGACAAATGTGGCTTTGTTCTTCTTCATTTGGTCCACAAATGGAAAAAGCAAGCCGCAATGTTAATAAGGCTGTTTGTGGCTTTCTAAGAGATTTTGGCATGTCTTCTTTTCACAATGAAAATATTATGTTTTGTAGTACATACATTTTTCGCAGAGATGGAGTCCATCTTACTTATGCTGGCAATCAGATTTTTCTGAGAAATGTACAAAATGCATTGCGACCTTTTTTGGAATTACAACAACGATTTTGAAGTAGATGTTAAGCATTTACAATTTTTGACTTACAAACACCACCCAAAGGCTCTTTTCAGAGCCACCACTTCTTTCCAGAGAAAATTACAATGTTTGTGATGGAGTAGCAACCCAATTTTTTTAATGTTCGCGAACTGTCCGCGGACTTCTAAAAAATACAAAGAGCCCTGCTTCATTTATTTTCACTTCTATTTTTTAACTGGGAAAGGCGGCTCTGAAAAGAGCCTTATTTTATTTATTTTTTTTGTAATTTTGTATTTTTTTGGGTTTTTCAGACACGACACACTAGGAGAGGAGGGTAAAGGAGGGTAAAGGGTGGGACACCAACCACAGGGATAAGAAAGGGCGAGCTGAGAGAGGAAGATGTAGAGTGGGTTTTATTTGGGTAGTGAGCAGGTCTTCTCGTGCTCTGAGACGATAGTTTCAAAAGCACTCCGAAGTCGCTCCCCCCTACAGAGTACTGTGTCACAGTACATACATACAACTGTGACCCTCGAAAGGTAAGGGTCATCAGCATTCTGTATGGCCTGTGAGGCAGCTTGAGAAAGACGCTGTCCCACAGAGGTGGTCCTTGTGGTGACAGAATCAGAAACAGAGGATGAAGTAGAGGAAATCAACCTGCTACGTTCTTCGCAAGGTACAACCCTGCAAATAGCCCCAGAGTGAAATGACCTCAGGTGTCGCTTCATAGTAGTGGTCCCAAAGCTATACTTACCGTGCTTCCCATGACTGAGTATCATTTTGCACTCATTGCAGGTAACACGGTTCGCACGAGCCTTAGGACCATTCCCATGAATGGTAAATAACCGCCACACCCAAGACTCAGTGCGGGTAGTAGGGATTTCCTCTACCTCATTTTCATCATCCTCTTCTTCCTCCTCCGCATCCTCACTCCTGTTCCCCTCTTCAGGCCCTTGGGGAGGTGGTGGTGGTGGAGGGGGTGGGGGTGGTGCTGAAGCAGGTGCAGCACCAAGTGGCAGTTCAGCAGCCAAGGATGCCATCTCGATGATGGTGTAGTCTGCAGGTGGCAGCAAAAATCACTGTGTTCTGAAGAATAGCCAGAAACACAATGGGAATAAGCTCTTGGGCGTGGTCTTTTATAGGGGTGCTTGTGCGCGGTCCGCGGACATGCGCACTGTCAGCGGACAGATCGAACACAAAAAAAGGATCGGAAAGTTTCAAAGGGTATATAGAAACTCAAGATTGCTATGTGGAACTTGTGCCATGGTGAGATTTTATTGAAAAATATTATGGATTAACTGAAAATGTACTTTTAAATTGTCGGGGACACGAACAGTGTCCGCATTTCAGGACACATGATGAGCGTGGGCGCGGTCATATGATCCGTTTGTGAACTAGTCCGCGAAGGAAGCGCCTGTCCGCAGGACACCAAGTGCACGGAGATTGGTTAGCGCATGCTCATTGATGTCCTACGGACACTGTTCGGGTTCTGAAGTAATTAAAAGTGCGTCACACGTGAAACGAACATTTCAGGACACCGCGTGTGTTCTTAGAACAGTTTCAATTGGGTAGCGAACACTACGAACAGGTATAGTGTTCTTCAGGACACCTCCATTTTCGTTTACATACGAACATTTCAGGACACCAATAGCGCTCTTAGAACAGTTTGAACTTGCTAGCGAACAGTACCGGACAGGTATAGTGTTCTTTAGGACACTTTAATTTTTGTTTGTTTATAAACAATTCAGGACACCGCGTGTGTTCTTAGTACAGTTTCATGTTGCTAGCGAACACTACGAACAGTTGTACTGTTGTTCAGGACACATCATTTTCATTTATTTACGAACATTTCAGGACACCAATTGTGTTCTTAGGACAGTTTTAAGTTGATAGCGAACAGTACGGACAGATATAGTGTTCTTTAGAACACTTTAATTTTTGTTTCTTTACGAACATTTCAGGACACCACGTCAGAACACTCGCACTGTCCGTGGACACTTTTATTGTTTTTTTTAAAAAAAACGGAAACTATTCACAATACAATACAAACATTAAACTTTATTTAACATATATTAATAATTTATGACAGAGAAGGTGAGGCAGAAACAGAAACAAAAACAGGATAATTTGGGGTTTCAACATGATTGGTATTAGGTGAAGAAGGGATGGAAATCTCATCAAAACCTTTTGGATTATGGAGAGGGTTTGGGGATAATTGACTGGGATATGGTGAGGAGGGACAAGTACATGTGGGGCAATGGTACGAGGTTTTTGGTTTGAAATGATTTTCTACAAAAGTTTTTAAATTATTAAAATTAGCCAACAATACATCAATTTTTTCTTCCATATTGTGAAGACTGTTATCCATAACAGGGTTTTCTGAAGTTTTTTCTATTCTGGTATGCTCTGTACAAAAAAATAATATATATGTTAAATGTATATAAAAAAAATAATAAATAAATGGTTTATATTATAAAGTGTTTACCATTAGTTTCACTATCTTGTGACATTTCTTCATGTGGGAAATTGTCCTCTAGCCATTCCAGAGTACTAGACATATCTGTGAGAAAAAAAAAAAGATAATATATTTTTTAATCTAATACAGAAAGTTTATAAATATATGAGTAAAATGAAGTACACTTATTATTTCTGGTAAGATAAGTCCTATGTATTCAGTGGGTCTGGTCTTGTTCTCAGTTCTGTTGTGTCTGTGAGGTAATTATGTTGGAAGCCAATTTATCTTCTTGTGGTATATTCCATTCCAGAACATATTGTATTTAAATGAATGGTTAGTGTGTTACATATATGGGTTACATTTCTTATGTATTACTATATATAATGTGTTTGTGTGCTGCTTTTTGAATTTGTTAAATGTTCCTATATTATGATATAACAATCAAACATACCCCCCCCCACCAGTTTTTAGGTAGTGGTACTGTTCTCCGAACATGTCCGCGAACATTGAATAAGTTCGCGGACATCAAGTTCATAAGAAGAGATCTAGTCAGTTCCATATGACATGTATATAAAGTCAAAGTCATTATTGTTAAGTTGTGCTACTAAAAAACTATGAAATTCAGTGAAAAAACTTTGTTAAAGGGGCGTTATGGTTAAGTTGCGCTACTAAAAACCTATGAAATTCAGTGAAAAAACTTTGTTAAAGGGACGTTATGGTTCCAAGTAAAACCGAAAAACCCTTGAAATTCGCTAGTTATGGTAAGCTAAGCAACCATAACTCGCGCCACCACCGTGCACTGCTAAGACTAACACCCAGGACATCAAAGATGACATCACAAATGTCATTGATGACATCACTGATGACATCACATGTGTATGTACTTCTCATGAAATATGTGTAGAAGGGATTCTTATTATTTTGCAAAAAAAGTGTCAAGAATCATTGCAAGAAATATACCCTAATAAGTGCATTGAACGATGCATTGATATAAATAGCATCCTATTATGGGGTTCTATCTAGTATACTAAGCTACTCATACAGAAACATAACATTGTGTGCAGCATACAAGATGAAGGTATGATATTCGTAATGTTAATATGTTGAATAATGAAATGATAATTGTTTTGTTAATAGATTTTTGTGTACTGTGAAATATGTAATAAGTAGCTAATAAAACCCATGTATTACATAATTGCATTACTATAGACAAAACACAAAGACACAAGAACACATACCAATATGGGTCTATACAGGGAAAGTGAAGTTAGCAAAAAAGCACAAGTAGTAGCAGAAACAATTCATAACTTAACTGATTAGTTTCATGCAAATAAATGATTGCTCTGTTTCAAAGCTGCTATTTACCCTATGTATATGTATCACTTGATGTGATTGGACCCTAAAGAAAGTAGTGTGAGTACAATGTATACAAATATGACCATATACAGGGAAAGTACAGCCATAAAAAAACAGAACTATCAGAAAGTGCTCATAAGTCTAGTGATTATCTTTATGCACAAAAAGGATTGCTGTCTTTCAAGCTTGTGTTTTCCCATATGTATATGTTTCATATGATGTGACTGTACTCTAAGGGAATTACTTTAAGAACCTACTAGAAGGATATGTCTACAAATAAAATAAAATTCTTAGTTTCTGACTGTTACTGAAGAAAACCATGTGGCCTAGATATGTCAGCAAAAGAAAACATAGTGAGCCAGACATGTGATGTCATCAGTGATGTCATCAATGACATTTGTGATGTCATCTTTGATGTCCTGGGTGTTAGTCTTAGCAGTGCACGGTGGTGGCGCGAGTTATGGTTGCTTAGCTTACCATAACTGGCGCATTTCAAGGGTTTTTCGGTTTTACTTGGAACCATAACGTCCCTTTAACAAAGTTTTTTCACTGAATTTCATAGGTTTTTAGTAGCGCAACCTAACCATAACGTCCCTTTAACAAAGTTCTTTTCACTGAATATATATATATATATATATATATATATATATATATATATATATATATATATATATATATATATATATATATATATATATATATATATATATATATATATACTGGAATTCCTGGGTTAACAAATGAACAGTTGAATCTATCACACCATCCTTTGTTCTGGGTCTTTAAATGTTGAGAGTACATTTGCAAACCATAAAGGTCATTTTTTTTAAGCTGGCATTATTTTGCTTTCTGAAAGTTCTAGTCCTTCATTTGGGGAGCAGAGAGGGGAGGGGGCAAGCTACAATTCTACTATTTTTGCTTCACATATTCTACATGTATTTGCACATTTCTCAAGCTGTTTGTGTAAGAAAAGATACCTCACGGTCTTTGTGCGCTCTATAAATATCATATAAATAAATAAATAAATAAATAAAGGTTGGCTACAGAGTGAGACATTTTGTAGCCAACAAGTAATTTCAGTAGTAGAGTATTATAAAATGCCAAACATTAATACATACTCCTACCACTTACGCCAGAAAAGATTTGCGGTCAAGTGCTTAAGTTGCAGACTGATCTGAAATCCCAGCTTCACCACTTCATGAAAGTGTGTGATCCTGGGCAAATAATGTTATCTCACTGTGCCTTATCTACAGATGTGTATGTGTTTAATTATTAACAAAACAAAATTATTTACATTTCACCAGATGCAAAATAGAGATGCCGATAGTAAACTGCAATCGAGGTGTTATTCTTTTCAGAGTCCTAATATTAAATGTTCATTTGCCGTGTGTGTGTGTGTGTGTGTGTGTGTATATTTTTTTTTTCAAGGAAAAGGCTTTAGTTGCAGAGATGTTAAGGTGAGCAATACATTAACTTTGCGCCTCCTTTTGCGCAGCTTATGACCACAATGATGACATTGCAGATCTCATCACTGATGACATCACTAATTACATGTTGTTGGAGAACATGATGACATCACAAATTGCATCACTGATGATATCACTGGTCACAACACTAATTACATTGTTTATAACAGATATGGCATGTGCACTAACATCTGAGATAATATCAGATTTCAGAACCCTGGACAGGGCACATGCACTCACATCTAAGTTTATATCAGCTTTCAGAACCCTGGATATGGCGCGTGCACTAACATCTAAGTTTAAATCAGCTTTCAGAATCCTGGATAGCACGTGTGCACTCACATCTTAGTCTGTATCTGCTTTCAGAACCCTGTATATGGCATGTGCACTAACATCTGAGATAATATCAGCTTTCAGAACCCTGGATATGGCATGTGCACTAACATCTGAGATAATATCAGCTTTCAGAACCCTGGATATGGCATGTGCACTAACATCTGAGATAATATCAGCTTTCAGAACCCTGGACAGGGCGCATGCACTCACATCTAAGTTTATATCAGCTTTCAGAACCCTGGATATGGCATGTGCATTAACATCTGAGATAATATCAGCTTTCAGAACCCTGGACAGGGCGTGTGCACTCACATCTAAGTTTATATCAGCTTTCAGAACCCTGGATATGGCATGTGCACTAACATCTGAGATAATATCAGCTTTCAGAACCCTGGACAGGGCGCGTGCACTCACATCTAAGTTTATATCAGCTTTCAGAACCCTGGATATGGCATGTGCACTAACATCTGAAATAATATCAGCTTTCAGAACCCTGGACAGGGCGCGTGCACTCACATCTGAGAGAGTATCAGCTTTCAGAACCCTGGATATGGCATGTGCACTAACATCTGAGATAATATTAGCTTTCAGAACCCTGGACAGGGCGCGTGCACTCACATCTAAGTTTATATCAGCTTTCAGAACCCTGGATATGGCATATGCACTAACATCTGAGATAATATCAGCTTTCAGAACCCTGGACAGGGCACGTGCGCTCACATCTAAGTTTATATCAGCTTTCAGAACCCTGGATATGGCATGTGCACTAACATCTGAGATAATATCAGCTTTCAGAACCCTGGACAGGGCACGTGCACTCACATCTAAGAGAGTATCAGCTTTCAGAACCCTGGACAGGGCACGTGCACTCACATCTAAATTCATATACGCTTTAAGAACCCTGGTTATGGCGTGTGCACTCACCTCTAAGTTTATATCAGCTTTCAGTACCCTGGACAGGGCACGTGCACTCACATCTAAGTTTATATCAGCTTTCAGAACCCTGGACAGGGCATGTGCACTCACATCTAAGTTTATATCAGCTTTCAGAACCCTGGATATGGCGCGTGCACTCACCTCTCAGTTTATATCAGCTTTCAGAACCCTGGACAGGGCGCATGCACTCACATCTAAGTTTATATCAGCTTTCAGAACCTTGGATATGGCATGTGCACTAAAATCTGAGATAATATCAGCTTTCAGAACCCTGGATATGGCATGTGCACTAAAATCTAAGTTCTTATCAGCTTTCAGAACCCTGGACAAGGCGCGTGCACTCACATCTAAGTTTATATCAGCTTTCAGAACCTTGGATATGGCATGTGCACTAACATCTGAGATAATATCAGCTTTCAGAACCCTGGATATGGCATGTGCACTAACATCTGAGATAATATCAGCTTTCAGAACCCTGTACAGGGCACGTGCACTCACATCTAAGAGAGTATCAGCTTTCAGAACCATGGACAGGGCACATTCACTCACATCTAAGTTCATGTCAGCTTTCAGAACCCTGGACAGGGCACATTCACTCACATCTAAGTTCATATCAGCTTTCAGAACCCTGGACAGGGCGCGTGCACTCACATTTAAGTTTATATCAGCTTTCAGAACCCTGGATATGGCATGTGCACTAACATCTGAGATAATATCAGCTTTCAGAACCCTGGATATGGCATGTGCACTAACATCTGAGATAATATCAGATTTCAGATCCCTGGATATGGCATGTGCACTAACATCTGAGATAACATCAGCTTTCAGAACCCTGGATATGGCATGTGCACTAACATCTGAGATAATATCAGCTTTCAGAACCCTGGACAGGGCACATTCACTCACATCTAAGTTCATATCAGCTTTCAGAACCCTGGACAGGGCACATTCACTCACATCTAAGTTCATATCATCTTTCAGAACCCTGGACAGGCCGCGTGCACTCACATCTACGTTTATATCAGCTTTCAGAACCCTGGATATGGCATGTGCACTAACATCTGAGATAATATCAGCTTTCAGAACCCTGGATATGGCATGTGCACTAACATCTGAGATAATATCAGCTTTCAGAACCCTGGACAGGGCATGTGCACTCACATCTAAGTTTATATCAGCTTTCAGAACCCTGGATATGGCGCTTGCACTCACCTCTAAGTTTATATCAGCTTTCAGAACCCTGGACAGGGCACGTGCACTCACATCTAAGTTTATATCAGCTTTCAGAACCCTGGATATGGCATGTGCACTAACATCTGAGATAATATCAGCTTTCAGAACCCTGGATATGGCATGTGCACTAACATCTGAGATAATATCAGCTTTCAGAACCCTGGACAGAGCATGTGCACTCACATCTAAGTTTATATCAGCTTTCAGAACCCTGGATATGGCATGTGCACTAACATCTGAGATAACATCAGCTTTCAGAACCCTGGACAGGGCACATTCACTCACATCTAAGTTCATATCAGCTTTCAGAATACTGAACAGGGCGTGTGCACTCACATCTAAGTTTATATCAGCTTTCAGAACCCTGGACAGGGCACGTGCACTCACATCTAAGTTTATATCAGCTTTCAGAACCCTGGATATGGCATGTGCACTAACATCTGAGATAATATCATACCATGGATTTGGCATGTGCACTAACATCTGAGAAAATATCAGCTTTCAGAACCCTGGATATGGCATGTGCACTAACATCTGAGATAATATCAGCTTTCAGAACCCTGGACAGGGCACATTCACTCACATCTAAGTTCATGTCAGCTTTCAGAACCCTGGACAGGGCACATTCACTCACATCTAAGTTCATATCATCTTTCAGAACCCTGGACAGGCCGCGTGCACTCACATCTACGTTTATATCAGCTTTCAGAACCCTGGATATGGCATGTGCACTAACATCTGAGATAATATCAGCTTTCAGAACCCTGGATATGGCATGTGTACTAACATCTGAGATAATACCAGCTTTCAGAACCCTGGACAGGGCATGTGCACTCACATCTAAGTTTATATCAGCTTTCAGAACCCTGGATATGGCGCGTGCACTCACCTCTAAGTTTATATCAGCTTTCAGAACCCTGGACAGGGCACGTGCACTCACATCTAAGTTTATATCAGCTTTCAGAACCCTGGATATGGCATGTGCACTAACATCTGAGATAATATCAGCTTTCAGAACCATGGACAGGGTACATTCACTCACATCTAAGTTCATGTCAGCTTTCAGAACCCTGGACAGGGCACATTCACTCACATCTAAGTTCATATCAGCTTTCAGAACCCTGGACAGGGCGCGTGCACTCACATCTAAGTTCTTATCAGCTTTCAGAACCCTGGACAGGGCGCGTGCACTCACATATAAGTTTATATCAGCTTTCAGAACCCTGGATATGGCATGTGCACTAACATCTGAGATAATATCAGCTTTCAGAACCCTGGATATGGCATGTGCACTAACATCTGAGATAATATCAGCTTTCAGAACCCTGGATATGGCATGTGCACTAACATCTGAGATAACATCAGCATTCAGAACCCTGGACAGGGCACATTCACTCACATCTAAGTTCATATCAGCTTTCAGAATACTGAACAGGGCGCGTGCACTCACATCTAAGTTTATATCAGCTTTCAGAACCCTGGATATGGCATGTGCACTAACATCTGAGAAAATATCAGCTTTCAGAACCCTGGATATGGCATGTGCACTAACATCTGAGATAATATCAGCTTTCAGAACCCTGGACAGGGCACATTCACTCACATCTAAGTTCATATCAGCTTTCAGAACCCTGGACAGGGCACATTCACTCACATCTAAGTTCATATCAGCTTTCAGAACCCTGGGCAGGGCACATTCACTCACATCTAAGTTCATATCAGCTTTCAGAACCCTGGACAGGGCGCGTGCACTCACATCTAAGTTTATATCAGCTTTCAGAACCCTGGATATGGCATGTGCACTAACATCTTAGATAATATCAGCTTTCAGAACCCTGGATATGGTATGTGCACTAACATCTGAGATAATATCAGCTTTCAGAACCTGGATAGGGCACGTGCACTCACATCTAAGAGAGTATCAGCTTTCAGAACCCTGGACAGGGCACGTGCACTCACATCTAAGTTTACATCAGCTTTCAGAACCCTGGACATGGCATGTGCACTAACATCTGAGATAATATCAGCTTTCAGAACCCTGGATATGGCATGTGCACTAACATCTGAGATAATATCAGCTTTCAGAACCCTGGATATGGCATGTGCACTCACATCTAAGAGAGTATCAGCTTTCAGAACCCTGGACAGGGCACATTCACTCACATCTAAGAGAGTATCAGCTTCCAGAACCCTGGACAGGGCACGTGAACTCACATCTAAGAGAGTATCAGTTTTCAGAACCCTGGACAGGGCACGTGCACTCACATCTCAGTTTATATCAGCTTTCAGAACCCTGGATATGGCATGTGCACTCACATCTAAGAGAGTATCAGCTTTCAGAACCCCTGACAGGGCACGTGCACTCACATCTAAATTTATATCAGCTTTAAGAACCCTGGATATGGCATGTGCACTAATATCTGAGATAATATCAGCTTTCAGAACCCTGGGCAGGGCACGTGCACTCACATCTAACTTTATATCAGCTTTCAGAACCCTGGATATGGCATGTGCACTAACATCTGAGATAATATCAGCTTTCAGAACCCTGGACAGGGCATGTGCACTCACATCTAAGAGAGTATCAGCTTTCAGAACCCTGGATATAACATGTGCACTAACATCTAAGATAATATCAGCTTTCAGAACTCTGGACAGGGCACGTGCACTCACATCTAAGTTTATATCAGCTTTCAGAACCCTGGATACGGCATGTGCACTAACATCTGAGATAATATCAGCTTTCAGAATCCTGGATATGGCATGTGCACTAATATCTGAGATAATATCAGCTTTCAGAACCCTGGGCAGGGCACGTGCACTCACATCTAAGTTTATATCAGATTTCAGAACCCTGGATATGGCATGTGCACTAACATCTGAGATAATATCAGCTTTCAGAACCCTGGACAGGGCACGTTCACTCACATCTAAGAGAGTATCAGCTTTCAGAACGCTGGACAGGGCACGTGCACTCACATCTAAGAGAGTACCAGCTTTCAGAACCCTGGGCAGGGCGCGTGCACTCAGATTTAAGTTTATATCAGCTTTCAGAACCCTGGATATGTCATGTGCACTCACATCTAAGATAATATCAGTTTTCAGAAGGCTGAACAGGGCACGTGCACTGATATGTTAGATTATATCAGCCTTCAGAGCATTGTTGCTTGTTGTTGTTATTGGAGGGTGACCATGCACCCCCAGCCCCTTTCACCGCCTAAGTTTATGATTGCTTTTTGTGTACTGGATAGTTTGTTTGTTTGTTTGTTTATTTTTAATGTGCACCAGACCCGCAGGTAACAGGGCGCAGCAGTAAGAAGGTGCAAAGCTTACAAAGTTACACATTTGTACAAGTTACAAGATAATACACAAAAGCATTGAGTAACAGAATACATTACAAATGACATTACAGGGCAGTGTAGCATATGAGCAATTACAGTTCTAAGGATGTGGATGATATGCAGGTAGGGTAGATGGGCTAGTGGGAACAGGCAGTGTAGCATATGAGCAATTACAGTTCTAAGGGTGCGGATGATATGCAGTTAGGGTAGATGGGCTAGTGGGAACAGGCAGTGTAGCATATGAGCAATAAAAGTTCTAAGGGTGCGGATGATATGCAGTTAGGGTAGATGGGCTAGTGGGAACAGGCAGTGTAGCATATGAATAATTACAGTTCTAAGGATGCGGATGATATGCAGTTAGGGTAGATGGGCTAGTGGGAATAGGCAGTGTAGCGTATGAATAATTACAGTTCTAAGGATGCGGATGATATGCAGGTAGGGTAGATGGGCTAGTGGGAACAGGCAGTGTAGCGTATGAATAATTACAGTTCTAAGGATGCGGATGATATGCAGGTAGGGTAGATGGGCTAGTGGGAACAGGCAGTGTAGCGTATGAATAATTACAGTTCTAATGATGCGGATGATATGCAGGTAGGGTAGATGGGCTAGTGGGAACAGGCAATGTAGCGTATGAATAATTACAGTTCTAAGGATGCGGATGATATGCAGGAAGGGTGGATGGGCTAGTGGGAACAGGCAGTGTAGCATATGAATAATTACAGTTCTAAGGATGCGGATGATATGCAGGTAGGGTAGATGGGCTATTGGGAACAGGCAGTGTAGCATATGAATAATTACAGTTCTAAGGATGCGGATGATATGCAGGTAGGGTAGATGGGCTACTGGGAACAGGCAGTGTAGCATATGAATAATTACAGTTCTAAGGATGCGGATGATATGCAGGTAGGGTAGATGGGCTAGTGGGAACAGGCAGTGTAGCATATGAATAATTACAGTCCTAAGGATGCGGATGATATGCAGTTAGGGTAGATGGGCTAGTGGGAACAGTGAGTGTAGCATATGAATAATTACAGTTCTAAGGATGCGGATGATAATTACAGTTCTAAGGATGTGGATGATATGCAGGTAGAGTAGATGGGCTAGTGGGAACAGGCAGTGTAGCATATGAATAATTAGAGTTCTAAGGGTGCGGATGATATGCAGGTAGGGTAGACGGGCTAGTGGGAACAGGCAGTGTAGCATATGAATAATTACAGTTCTAAGGATGCGGATGATATGCAGGTAGGGTAGATGGGCTAGTGGGAACAGGCAGTGTAGCATATGAATAATTACAGTTCTAAGGATGCGGATGATATGCAGGTAGGGTAGATGGGCTAGTGGGAACAGGCAGTGTAGCATATGAATAATAACAGTTCTAAGGATGCGGATGATATGCAGGTAGGGTAGATGGGCTAGTGGGAACAGGCAGTGTAGCATGTGAATAATTACAGTTCTAAGGATGCGGATGATATGCAGGTAGGGTAGATGGGCTAGTGGGAACAGGCAGTGTAGCGTATGAATAATTACAGTTCTAAGGATGTGGATGATATGCAGGTAGGGTAGATGGGCTAGTGGGAACAGGCAGTGCAGCATATGAATAATTACAGTTCTAAGGATGCGGATGATATGCAGGTAGGGTAGACGGGCTAGTGGGAACAGGCAGTGTAGCATATGAATAATTACATTCCTAAGGATGCGGATGATATGCAGGTAGGGTAGATGGGCTAGTGGGAACAGGCAGTGTAGCATATGAATAATTACAGTTCTAAGGATGCGGATGATATGCAGGTAGGGTAGATGGGCTAGTGGGAACAGGCAGTGTAGCATATGAATAATTACAGTTCTAAGGATGCGGATGATATGCAGGTAGGGTAGATCAGCTAGTGGGAACAGGCAGTGTAGCATATGAGCACTTACTTACAGTTCTAAGGATGCGGATGATATGCAGGTAGGGTAGATGGGCTAGTGGGAACAGGCAGTGTAGCATATGAGCAATTACAGTTCTAAGGATGCGGATGATATGCAGGTAGGGTAGATGGGCTAGTGGGAACAGGCAGTGTAGCATATGAGCAATTACAGTTCTAAGGATGCGGATGATATGCAGGTAGGGTAGATGGGCTAGTGGGAACAGGCAGTGTAGCATATGAGCAATTACAGTTCTAAGGATGCGGATGATATGCAGGTAGGGTAGATGGGCTAGTGGGAACAGGCAGTGTAGCGTATGAATAATTACAGTTCTAAGGATGTGGATGATATGCAGTTAGGGTAGATGGGCTAGTGGGAACAGGCAGTGTAGCGTATGAATAATTACAGTTCTAAGGATGTGGATGATATGCAGTTAGGGTAGATGGGCTAGTGGGAACAGGCAGTGTAGCGTATGAATAATTACAGTTCTAAGGATGCGGATGATATGCAGGTAGGGTAGATGGGCTAGTGGGAACAGGCAGTGCAGCGTATGAATGATTACAGTTCTAAGGATGCGGATGATATGCAGGTAGGGTAGACGGGCTAGTAGGAACAGGCAGTGTAGCGTATGAGCAAGTACAGTTCTAAGGATGCGGATGATATGCAGGTAGGGTAGACGGGCTAGTGGGAACATGCAGTGTAGCAGATGAATAATTACAGTTCTAAGGATGCGGATGATATGCAGGTAGAGTAGACGGGCTAGTGGGAACAGGCAGTGTAGCGCATGAGCAAGTACAGTTCAAAGGATGCGGATGAGATGCAGGTAGGGTAGATGGGCTAGTGGGAACAGGCAGTGTAGCAGATGAATAATTACAGTTCTAAGGATGCGGATAATATGCAGTTAGGGTAGATGGGCTAGTGGGAACAGTGAGTGTAGCATATGAATAATTACAGTTCTAAGGATGCGGATGATATGCAGGTAGGGTAGACGGGCTAGTGGGAACAGGCAGTGTAGCATATGAATAATTACAGTTCTAAGGATGCGGATGATATGCAGTTAGGGTAGACGGGCTAGTGGGAACAGTGAGTGTAGCGTATGAATAATTACAGTTCTAAGGATGCGGATGATATGCAGGTAGGGTAGACGGGCTAGTGGGAACAGGCAGTGTAGCGTATGAGCAAGTACAGTTCTAAGGATGCGGATGATATGCAGGTAGGGTAGATGGGCTAGTGGGAACAGGCAGTGTAGCGTATGAATAATTACAGTTCTAAGGATGCGGATGATATGCAGGTAGGGTAGATGGGCTAGTGGGAACAGGCAGTGTAGCGTATGAATAATTACAGTTCTAAGGATGCGGATGATATGCAGGTAGGGTAGATGGGCTAGTGGGAACAGGCAGTGTAGCGTATGAATAATTACAGTTCTAAGGGTGCGGATGATATGCAGGTAGGGTAGATGGGCTAGTGGGAACAGGCAGTGTAGCGTATGAATAATTACAGTTCTAAGGGTGCGGATGATATGCAGGTAGGGTAGATGGGCTAGTGGGAACAGGCAGTGTAGCGTATGAGCAAGTACAGTTCTAAGGATGCGGATGATATGCAGGTAGGGTAGACTGGCTAGTGGGAACAGGCAGTGTAGCGTATGAGCAAGTACAGTTCTAAGGATGCGGATGATATGCAGCTAGGGTAGATGGGCTAGTGGGAACAGGCAGTGTAGCGTATGAATAATTACAGTTCTAAGGATGCGGATGATATGCAGGTAGGGTAGATGGGCTAGTGGGAACAGGCAGTGTAGCGTATGAATAATTACAGTTCTAAGGATGCGGATGATATGCAGGTAGGGTAGATGGGCTAGTGGGAACAGGCAGTGTAGCATATGAATAATTACAGTTCTAAGGGTGCGGATGATATGCAGGTAGGGTAGATGAGCTAGTGGGAACAGGCAGTGTAGCAGATGAATAATTACAGTTCTAAGGATGCGGATGATATGCAGGTAGGGTAGATGGGCTAGTGGGAACAGGCAGTGTAGCAGATGAATAATTACAGTTCTAAGGATGCGGATGATATGCAGGTAGGGTAGGATGATTTGCAGGTAGGGTAGATGGGCTAGTGGGAACAGGCAGTGTAGCATATGAATAATTACAGTTCTAAGGATGCGGATGATATGCAGGTAGGGTAGACGGGCTAGTGGGAACAGGCAGTGTAGCATATGAATAATTACAGTTCTAAGGATGCGGATGATATGCAGGTAGGGTAGGGTAGGCTAGTGGGAACAGGCAGTGTAGCATATGAATAATTACAGTTCTAAGGATGCGGATGATATGCAGGTAGGGTAGATGGGCTAGTGGGAACAGGCAGTGTAGCATATGAGCAATTACAGTTCTAAGGATGCGGATGATATGCAGGTAGGGTAGATGGGCTGGTGGGAACAGGCAGTGTAGCAGATGAATAATTACAGTTCTAAGGATGCGGATGATATGCAGGTAGGGTAGATGGGCTAGTGGGAACAGGCAGTGTAGCAGATGAATAATTACAGTTCTAAGGATGCGGATGATATGCAGGTAGGGTAGGATGATATGCAGGTAGAGTAGATGGGCTGGTGGGAACAGGCAGAGTAGCATATGAATAATTACAGTTCTAAGGATGCGGATCATATGCAGGTAGGGTAGATGGGCTGGTGGGAACAGGCAGTGTAGCATATGAATAATTACAGTTCTAAGGATGCGGATGATATGCAGGTAGGGTAGATGGGCTAGTGGGAACAGGCAGTGTAGCCTATGAATAATTACAGTTCTAAGGATGCAGATGATATGCAGGTAGGGTAGACGGGCTAGTGGGAACAGGCAGTGTAGCATATGAATAATTACAGTTCTAAGGATGCGGATGATATGCAGGTAGGGTAGATCGGCTAGTGGGAACAGGCAGTGTAGCATATGAATAATTACAGTTCTAAGGATGCGGATGATATGCAGGTAGGGTAGATGGGCTAGTGGGAACAGGCAGTGTAGCATATGAGCAATTACAGTTCTAAGGATGAGGATGATATGCAGGTAGGGTAGATGGGCTGGTGGGAACAGGCAGTGTAGCATATGAGCAATTACAGTTCTAAGGATGCGGATGATATGCAGGTAGGGTAGATGGGCTAGTGGGAACAGGCAGTGTAGCATATGAATAATTACAGTTCTAAGGATGCGGATGATATGCAGGTAGGGTAGATGGGCTAGTGGGAACAGGAAGTGTAGCATATGAATAATTACAGTTCTAAGGATGTGGATGATATGCAGGTAGGGTAGATGGGCTAGTGGGAACAGGCAGTGCAGCGTATGAATAATTACAGTTCTAAGGATGCGGATGATATGCAGTTAGGGTAGATGGGCTAGTGGGAACAGGCAGTGTAGCATATGAATAATTACAGTTCTAAGAATGCGGATGATATGCAGGTAGGGTAGATGGGCTAGTGGGAACAGGCAGTGTAGCATATGAATAATTACAGTTCTAAGTATGCGGATGATATGCAGGTAGGGTAGATGGGCTAGTGGGAACAGGCAGTGTATCATATGAATAATTACAGTTCTAAGGATGCAGATGATATGCAGTTAGGTTAGACGGGCTCATGGGAACAGTGAGTGTAGCGTATGAATAATTACAGTTCTAAGGATGCGGATGATATGCAGATAGGGTAGACGGGCTAGTGGGAACAGTGAGTGTAGCGTATGAATAATTACAGTTCTAAGGATGCGGATGATATGCAGGTAGGGTAGACGGGCTAGTGGGAACAGGCAGTGTAGCGTATGAGCAAGTACAGTTCTAAGGATGCGGATGATATGCAGGTAGGGTAGACTGGCTAGTGGGAACAGGCAGTGTAGCGTATGAGCAAGTACAGTTCTAAGGATGCGGATGATATGCAGGTAGGGTAGATGGGCTAGTGGGAACAGGCAGTGTAGCATATGAATAATTACAGTTCTAAGGATGCGGATGATATGCAGGTAGGGTAGATGGGCTAGTGGGAACAGGCAGTGTAGCATATGAATAATTACAGTTCTAAGGATGCGGATGATATGCAGGTAGGGTAGATGGGCTAGTGGGAACAGGCAGTGTAGCATATGAATAATTACAGTTCTAAGGACGTGGATGATATGCAGGTAGGGTAGATGGGCTAGTGGGAACAGGCAGTGCAGCGTATGAATAATTACAGTTCTAAGGATGCGGATGATATGCAGTTAGGGTAGATGGGCTAGTGGGAACAGGCAGTGTAGCATATGAATAATTACAGTTCTAAGGATGCGGATGATATGCAGGTAGGGTAGATGGGCTAGTGGGAACAGGCAGTGTAGCATATGAATAATTACAGTTCTAAGTATGCGGATGATATGCAGGTAGGGTAGATGGGCTAGTGGGAACAGGCAGTGTAGCATATGAATAATTACAGTTCTAAGGATGCAGATGATATGCAGTTAGGTTAGACGGGCTCATGGGAACAGTGAGTGTAGCGTATGAATAATTACAGTTCTAAGGATGCGGATGATATGCAGATAGGGTAGACGGGCTAGTGGGAACAGTGAGTGTAGCGTATGAATAATTACAGTTCTAAGGATGCGGATGATATGCAGGTAGGGTAGACGGGCTAGTGGGAACAGGCAGTGTAGCGTATGAGCAAGTACAGTTCTAAGGATGCGGATGATATGCAGGTAGGGTAGACTGGCTAGTGGGAACAGGCAGTGTAGCGTATGAGCAAGTACAGTTCTAAGGATGCGGATGATATGCAGGTAGGGTAGATGGGCTAGTGGGCACAGGCAGTGTAGCGTATGAATAATTACAGTTCTAAGGGTGCGGATGATATGCAGATAGGGTAGATGGGCTAGTGGGAACAGGCAGTGCAGCGTATGAATAATTACAGTTCTAAGGGTGCGGATGATATGCAGGTAGGGTAGATGGGCTAGTGGGACCAGGCAGTGTAGCATATGAATAATTACAGTTCTAAGGATGAGGATGATATGCAAGTAGGGTATATGGGCTAGTGGGAACAGGCAGTGTAGCAGATGAATAATTACAGTTCTAAGGATGCGGATGATATGCAGGTAGGGTAGATGGGCTAGTGGGAACAGGCAGTGTAGCAGATGAATAATTACAGTTCTAAGGATGCGGATGATATGCAGGTAGGGTAGATGGGCTAGTGGGAACAGGCAGTGTAGCATATGAATAATTACAGTTCTAAGGATGCGGATGATATGCAGGGAGGGTAGATGGGCTAGTGGGAACAGTCAGTGTAGAGTATGAATAATTACAGTTCTAAGGATGCGGATGATATGCAGGTAGGGTAGATGGGCTAGTGGGAACAGGCAGTGTAGCCTATGAATAACTACAGTTCTAAGGATGCTGATGAAATGCAGGTAGGGTAGATGGGCTAGTGGGAACAGGCAGTGTAGCGTATGAATAATTACAGTTCTAAGGATGCGGATGATATGCAGGTAAGGTAGATGGGCTAGTGAGAACAGGCAGTGTAGCATATGAATAATTACAGTTCTAAGGATGCGGATGATATGCAGGTAGGGTAGGATGATATGCAGGTAGGGTAGATGGGCTAGTGGGAACAGGCAGTGTAGCATATGAATAATTACAGTTCTAAGGATGCGGATGATATGCAGGTAGGGTAGACGGGCTAGTGGGAACAGGCAGTGTAGCATATGAATAATTACAGTTCTAAGGATGCGGATGATATGCAGGTAGGGTAGATGGGCTAGTGGGAACAGGCAGTGTAGCATATGAATAATTACAGTTCTAAGGATGCGGATGATATGCAGGTAGGGTAGATGGGCTAGTGGGAACAGGCAGTGTAGCATATGAGCAATTACAGTTCTAAGGATGCGGATGATATGCAGGTAGGGTAGATGGGGTAGTGGGAACAGGCAGTGTAGCAGAGGAATAATTACAGTTCTAAGGATGCGGATGATATGCAGGTAGGGTAGGATGATATGCAGGTAGGGTAGATGGGCTGGTGGGAACAGGCAGTGTAGCATATGAATAATTACAGTTCTAATGATGCGGATGATATGCAGGTAGGGTAGGTGGGCTGGTGGGAACAGGCAGTGTAGCAGATGAATAATTACAGTTCTAAGGATGCGGATGATATGCAGGTAGGGTAGATGGGCTAGTGGGAACAGGCAGTGTAGCAGATGAATAATTACAGTTCTAAGGATGCGGATGATATGCAGGTAGGGTAGATGGGCTAGTGGGAACAGGCAGTGTAGCATATGAATAATTACAGTTCTAAGGATACGGATGATATGCAGGTAGGGTAGATGGGTTAGTGGGAACAGGCAGTGTAGCATATGAATAATTACAGTTCTAAGGATGCGGATGATATGCAGGTAGAGTAGATGGGCTGGTGGGAACAGGCAGTGTAGCATATGAATAATTACAGTTCTAAGGATGCGGATGATATGCAGGTAGGGTAGATGGGCTAGTGGGAACAGGCAGTGTAGCATATGAATAATTACAGTTCCAAGGATGCGGATGATATGCAGGTAGGGTAGATGGGCTAGTGGGAACAGGCAGTGTAGCATATGAATAATTACAGTTCTAAGGATGTGGATGATATGCAGGTAGGGTAGATGGGCTAGTGGGAACAGGCAGTGTAGCATATGAATAATTACAGTTCTAAGGATGCGGATGATATGCAGGTAGGGTAGATGGGCTAGTGGGAACAGGCAGTGTAGCATATGAATAATTACAGTTCTAAGGATGCGGATGATATGCAGGTAGAGTAGATGGGCTAGTGGGAACAGGCAGTGTAGCATATGAATAATTACAGTTCTAAGGATGTGGATGATATGCAGGTAGGGTAGATGGGCTAGTGGGAACTGGCAGTGTAGCGTATGAATAATTCCAGTTCTAAGGATGCGGATGATATGCAGGTAGGGTAGATGTGCTAGTGGGAACAGGCAGTGTAGCGTATGAATAATTACAGTTCTAAGGATGCGGATGATATGCAGGTAGGGTAGATGGGCTAGTGGGAACAGGCAGTGTAGCATATGAATAATTACAGTTCTAAGGATGTGGATGATATGCAGGTAGGGTAGATGGGCTAGTGGGAACTGGCAGTGTAGCATATGAATAATTACAGTTCTAAGGATGCGGATGATATGCAGGTAGGGTAGATGGGCTAGTGGGAACAGGCAGTGTAGCGTATGAATAATTACAGTTCTAAGGATGCGGATGATATGCAGGTAGGGTAGATGGGCTAGTGGGAACTGGCAGTGTAGCATATGAATAATTACAGTTCTAAGGATGCGGATGATATGCAGGTAGGGTAGATGGGCTAGTGGGAACAGGCAGTGCAGCGTATGAATAATTACAGTTCTAAGGATGCGGATGATATGCAGTTAGGGTAGATGGGCTAGTGTGAACAGGCAGTGTAGCATATGAATAATTACAGTTCTAAGGATGCGGATGATATGCAGGTAGGGTAGATCGGCTAGTGGGAACAGGCAGTGTAGCATATGAATAATTACAGTTCTAAGGATGCGGATGATATGCAGGTAGGGTAGATGGGCTAGTGGGAACAGGCAGTGTAGCATATGAATAATTACAGTTCTAAGGATGCGGATGATATGCAGGTAGGGTAGACGGGCTAGTGGGAACAGGCAGTGTAGCATATGAATAATTACAGTTCTAAGGATGCGGATGATATGCAGGTAGGGTAGATGGGCTAGTGGGAACAGGCAGTGTAGCATATGAATAATTACAGTTCTAAGGATGCGGATGATATGCAGGTAGGGTAGATGGGCTAGTGGGAACAGGCAGTGTAGCATATGAGCAATTACAGTTCTAAGGATGCGGATGATATGCAGGTAGGGTAGATGGGCTAGTGGGAACAGGCAGTGTAGCAGAGGAATAATTACAGTTCTAAGGATGCGGATGATATGCAGGTAGGGTAGGATGATATGCAGGTAGGGTAGATGGGCTGGTGGGAACAGGCAGTGTAGCATATGAATAATTACAGTTCTAAGGATGCGGATGATATGCAGGTAGGGTAGATGGGCTGGTGGGAACAGGCAGTGTAGCAGATGAATAATTACAGTTCTAAGGATGCGGATGATATGCAGGTAGGGTAGATGGGCTAGTGGGAGCAGGCAGTGTAGCAGATGAATAATTACAGTTCTAAGGATGCGGATGATATGCAGGTAGGGTAGGATGATATGCAGGTAGGGTAGATGGGCTGGTGGGAACAGGCAGAGTAGCATATGAATAATTACTGTTCTAAGGATGCGGATCATATGCAGGTAGGGTAGATGGGCTGGTGGGAACAGGCAGTGTAGCATATGAATAATTACAGTTCTAAGGATGCGGATGATATGCAGGTAGGGTAGATGGGCTAGTGGGAACAGGCAGTGTAGCCTATGAATAATTACAGTTCTAAGGATGCGGATGATATGCAGGTAGGGTAGACGGGCTAGTGGGAACAGGCAGTGTAGCATATGAATAATTACAGTTCTAAGGATGCGGATGATATGCAGGTAGGGTAGATGGGCTAGTGGGAACAGGCAGTGTAGCATATGAATGATTACAGTTCTAAGGATGCGGATGATATGCAGGTAGGGTAGATGGGCTAGTGGGAACAGGCAGTGTAGCATATGAGCAATTACAGTTCTAAGGATGCGGATGATATGCAGGTAGGGTAGATGGGCTGGTGGGAACAGGCAGTGTAGCATATGAGCAATTACAGTTCTAAGGATGCGGATGATATGCAGGTAGGGTAGATGGGCTAATGGGAACAGGCAGTGTAGCATATGAATAATTACAGTTCTAAGGATGCGGATGATATGCAGGTAGGGTAGATGGGCTAGTGGGAACAGGCAGTGTAGCATATGAATAATTACAGTTCTAAGGATGCGGATGATATGCAGGTAGGGTAGATGGGCTAGTGGGAACAGGCAGTGTAGCATATGAATAATTACAGTTCTAAGGATGCGGATGATATGCAGGTAGGGTAGATGGGCTAGTGGGAACAGGCAGTGTAGCGTATGAATAATTACAGTTCTAAGGATGTGGATGATATGCAGGTAGGGTAGATGGGCTAGTGGGAACAGGCAGTGTAGCATATCAATAATTACAGTTCTAAGGATGCGGATGATATGCAGGTAGGGTAGATGGGCTAGTGGGAACAGGCAGTGTAGCATATGAATAATTACAGTTCTAAGTATGCGGATGATATGCAGGTAGGGTAGATGGGCTAGTGGGAACAGGCAGTGTAGCATATGAATAATTACAGTTCTAAGGATGCAGATGATATGCAGTTAGGTTAGACGGGCTCATGGGAACAGTGAGTGTAGCGTATGAATAATTACAGTTCTAAGGATGCGGATGATATGCAGATAGGGTAGACGGGCTAGTGGGAACACTGAGTGTAGCGTATGAATAATTACAGTTCTAAGGATGCGGATGATATGCAGGTAGGGTAGACGGGCTAGTGGGAACAGGCAGTGTAGCGTATGAGCAAGTACAGTTCTAAGGATGCGGATGATATGCAGGTAGGGTAGACTGGCTAGTGGGAACAGGCAGTGTAGCGTATGAGCAAGTACAGTTCTAAGGATGCGGATGATATGCGGATGATATGCAGGTAGGGTAGATGGGCTAGTGGGAACAGGCAGTGTAGCATATGAATAATTACAGTTCTAAGGATGTGGATGATATGCAGGTAGGGTAGATGGGCTAGTGGGAACAGGCAGTGCAGCGTATGAATAATTACAGTTCTAAGGATGCGGATGATAAGCAGTTAGGGTAGATGGGCTAGTGGGAACAGGCAGTGTAGCATATGAATAATTACAGTTCTAAGGATGCGGATGATATGCAGGTAGGGTAGATGGGCTAGTGGGAACAGGCAGTGTAGCATATGAATAATTACAGTTCTAAGTATGCGGATGATATGCAGGTAGGGTAGATGGGCTAGTGGGAACAGGCAGTGTAGCATATGAATAATTACAGTTCTAAGGATGCAGATGATATGCAGTTAGGTTAGACGGGCTCATGGGAACAGTGAGTGTAGCGTATGAATAATTACAGTTCTAAGGATGCGGATGATATGCAGATAGGGTAGACTGGCTAGTGGGAACAGGCAGTGTAGCGTATGAGCAAGTACAGTTCTAAGGATGCGGATGATATGCAGGTAGGGTAGATGGGCTAGTGGGCACAGGCAGTGTAGCGTATGAATAATTACAGTTCTAAGGGTGCGGATGATATGCAGATAGGGTAGATGGGCTAGTGGGAACAGGCAGTGTAGCGTATGAGTTCTAAGGGTGCAGATGATATGCAAGTAGGGTAGATGGGCAAGTGGGAACAGGCAGTGTAGCGTATGAATAATTACAGTTCTAAGGATGCGGATGATATGCAGGTAGGGTAGATGGGCTAGTGGGACCAGGCAGTGTAGCATATGAATAATTACAGTTCTAAGGATGAGGATGATATGCAAGTAGGGTATATGGGCTAGTGGGAACAGGCAGTGTAGCAGATGAATAATTACAGTTCTAAGGATGCGGATGATATGCAGGTAGGGTAGATGGGCTAGTGGGAACAGGCAGTGTAGCAGATGAATAATTACAGTTCTAAGGATGCGGATGATATGCAGGTAGGGTAGATGGGCTAGTGGGAACAGGCAGTGTAGCATATGAATAATTACAGTTCTAAGGATGCGGATGATATGCAGGTAGGTTAGATGGGCTAGTGGGAACAGGCAGTGTAGCATATGAATAATTACAGTTCTAAGGATGCGGATGATATGCAGGGAGGG
This sequence comes from Ambystoma mexicanum, assembly GCF_040938575.1. Lineage (NCBI taxonomy): Eukaryota > Metazoa > Chordata > Amphibia > Caudata > Ambystomatidae > Ambystoma > Ambystoma mexicanum. The sequence continues at coordinate 55,384,697 of NC_090929.1, read as the reverse complement.
TAGATGGGCTAGTGGGAACAGTCAGTGTAGCGTATGAATAATTACAGTTCTAAGGATGCGGATGATATGCAGGTAGGGTAGATGGGCTAGTGGGAACAGGCAGTGTAGCGTATGAATAACTACAGTTCTAAGGATGCTGATGAAATGCAGGTAGGGTAGATGGGCTAGTGGGAACAGGCAGTGCAGCGTATGAATAATTACAGTTCTAAGGATGCGGATGATATGCAGGTAAGGTAGATGGGCTAGTGAGAACAGGCAGTGTAGCATATGAATAATTACAGTTCTAAGGATGCGGATGATATGCAGGTAGGGTAGGATGATATGCAGGTAGGGTAGATGGGCTAGTGGGAACAGGCAGTGTAGCATATGAATAATTACAGTTCTAAGGATGCGGATGATATGCAGGTAGGGTAGACGGGCTAGTGGGAACAGGCAGTGTAGCATATGAATAATTACAGTTCTAAGGATGCGGATGATATGCAGGTAGGGTAGATGGGCTAGTGGGAACAGGCAGTGTAGCATATGAATAATTACAGTTCTAAGTATGCGGATGATATGCAGGTAGGGTAGATGGGCTAGTGGGAACAGGCAGTGTAGCATATGAATAATTACAGTTCTAAGGATGCAGATGATATGCAGTTAGGTTAGACGGGCTCATGGGAACAGTGAGTGTAGCGTATGAATAATTACAGTTCTAAGGATGCGGATGATATGCAGATAGGGTAGACTGGCTAGTGGGAACAGGCAGTGTAGCGTATGAGCAAGTACAGTTCTAAGGATGCGGATGATATGCAGGTAGGGTAGATGGGCTAGTGGGCACAGGCAGTGTAGCGTATGAATAATTACAGTTCTAAGGGTGCGGATGATATGCAGATAGGGTAGATGGGCTAGTGGGAACAGGCAGTGTAGCGTATGAGTTCTAAGGGTGCAGATGATATGCAAGTAGGGTAGATGGGCAAGTGGGAACAGGCAGTGTAGCGTATGAATAATTACAGTTCTAAGGGTGCGGATGATATGCAGGTAGGGTAGATGGGCTAGTGGGACCAGGCAGTGTAGCATATGAATAATTACAGTTCTAAGGATGAGGATGATATGCAAGTAGGGTATATGGGCTAGTGGGAACAGGCAGTGTAGCAGATGAATAATTACAGTTCTAAGGATGCAGATGATATGCAGTTAGGTTAGACGGGCTCATGGGAACAGTGAGTGTAGCGTATGAATAATTACAGTTCTAAGGATGCGGATGATATGCAGATAGGGTAGACGGGCTAGTGGGAACAGTGAGTGTAGCGTATGAATAATTACAGTTCTAAGGATGCGGATGATATGCAGGTAGGGTAGACGGGCTAGTGGGAACAGGCAGTGTAGCGTATGAGCAAGTACAGTTCTAAGGATGCGGATGATATGCAGGTAGGGTAGACTGGCTAGTGGGAACAGGCAGTGTAGCGTATGAGCAAGTACAGTTCTAAGGATGCGGATGATATGCAGGTAGGGTAGATGGGCTAGTGGGCACAGGCAGTGTAGCGTATGAATAATTACAGTTCTAAGGGTGCGGATGATATGCAGATAGGGTAGATGGGCTAGTGGGAACAGGCAGTGCAGCGTATGAATAATTACAGTTCTAAGGGTGCGGATGATATGCAGGTAGGGTAGATGGGCTAGTGGGACCAGGCAGTGTAGCATATGAATAATTACAGTTCTAAGGATGAGGATGATATGCAAGTAGGGTATATGGGCTAGTGGGAACAGGCAGTGTAGCAGATGAATAATTACAGTTCTAAGGATGCGGATGATATGCAGGTAGGGTAGATGGGCTAGTGGGAACAGGCAGTGTAGCAGATGAATAATTACAGTTCTAAGGATGCGGATGATATGCAGGTAGGGTAGATGGGCTAGTGGGAACAGGCAGTGTAGCATATGAATAATTACAGTTCTAAGGATGCGGATGATATGCAGGGAGGGTAGATGGGCTAGTGGGAACAGTCAGTGTAGCGTATGAATAATTACAGTTCTAAGGATGCGGATGATATGCAGGTAGGGTAGATGGGCTAGTGGGAACAGGCAGTGTAGCCTATGAATAACTACAGTTCTAAGGATGCTGATGAAATGCAGGTAGGGTAGATGGGCTAGTGGGAACAGGCAGTGTAGCGTATGAATAATTACAGTTCTAAGGATGCGGATGATATGCAGGTAAGGTAGATGGGCTAGTGAGAACAGGCAGTGTAGCATATGAATAATTACAGTTCTAAGGATGCGGATGATATGCAGGTAGGGTAGGATGATATGCAGGTAGGGTAGATGGGCTAGTGGGAACAGGCAGTGTAGCATATGAATAATTACAGTTCTAAGGATGCGGATGATATGCAGGTAGGGTAGACGGGCTAGTGGGAACAGGCAGTGTAGCATATGAATAATTACAGTTCTAAGGATGCGGATGATATGCAGGTAGGGTAGATGGGCTAGTGGGAACAGGCAGTGTAGCATATGAATAATTACAGTTCTAAGGATGCGGATGATATGCAGGTAGGGTAGATGGGCTAGTGGGAACAGGCAGTGTAGCATATGAGCAATTACAGTTCTAAGGATGCGGATGATATGCAGGTAGGGTAGATGGGCTAGTGGGAACAGGCAGTGTAGCAGAGGAATAATTACAGTTCTAAGGATGCGGATGATATGCAGGTAGGGTAGGATGATATGCAGGTAGGGTAGATGGGCTGGTGGGAACAGGCAGTGTAGCATATGAATAATTACAGTTCTAATAATGCGGATGATATGCAGGTAGGGTAGGTGGGCTGGTGGGAACAGGCAGTGTAGCAGATGAATAATTACAGTTCTAAGGATGCGGATGATATGCAGGTAGGGTAGATGGGCTAGTGGGAACAGGCAGTGTAGCAGATGAATAATTACAGTTCTAAGGATGCGGATGATATGCAGGTAGGGTAGATGGGCTAGTGGGAACAGGCAGTGTAGCATATGAATAATTACAGTTCTAAGGATACGGATGATATGCAGGTAGGGTAGATGGGTTAGTGGGAACAGGCAGTGTAGCATATGAATAATTACAGTTCTAAGGATGCGGATGATATGCAGGTAGAGTAGATGGGCTGGTGGGAACAGGCAGAGTAGCATATGAATAATTACAGTTCTAAGGATGCGGATCATATGCAGGTAGGGTAGATGGGCTGGTGGGAACAGGCAGTGTAGCATATGAATAATTACAGTTCTAAGGATGCGGATGATATGCAGGTAGGGTAGATGGGCTAGTGGGAACAGGCAGTGTAGCATATGAATAATTACAGTTCTAAGGATGCGGATGATATGCAGGTAGGGTAGATGGGCTAGTGGGAACAGGCAGTGTAGCATATGAATAATTACAGTTCTAAGGATGTGGATGATATGCAGGTAGGGTAGATGGGCTAGTGGGAACAGGCAGTGTAGCATATGAATAATTACAGTTCTAAGGATGCGGATGATATGCAGGTAGGGTAGATGGGCTAGTGGGAACAGGCAGTGTAGCATATGAATAATTACAGTTCTAAGGATGCGGATGATATGCAGGTAGGGTAGATGGGCTAGTGGGAACAGGCAGTGTAGCATATGAATAATTACAGTTCTAAGGATGTGGATGATATGCAGGTATGGTAGATGGGCTAGTGGGAACTGGCAGTGTAGCGTATGAATAATTCCAGTTCTAAGGATGCGGATGATATGCAGGTAGGGTAGATGTGCTAGTGGGAACAGGCAGTGTAGCGTATGAATAATTACAGTTCTAAGGATGCGGATGATATGCAGGTAGGGTAGATGGGCTAGTGGGAACAGGCAGTGTAGCATATGAATAATTACAGTTCTAAGGATGTGGATGATATGCAGGTAGGGTAGATGGGCTAGTGGGAACTGGCAGTGTAGCATATGAATAATTACAGTTCTAAGGATGCGGATGATATGCAGGTAGGGTAGATGGGCTAGTGGGAACAGGCAGTGTAGCGTATGAATAATTACAGTTCTAAGGATGCGGATGATATGCAGGTAGGGTAGATGGGCTAGTGGGAACTGGCAGTGTAGCATATGAATAATTACAGTTCTAAGGATGCGGATGATATGCAGGTAGGGTAGATGGGCTAGTGGGAACAGGCAGTGCAGCGTATGAATAATTACAGTTCTAAGGATGCGGATGATATGCAGTTAGGGTAGATGGGCTAGTGTGAACAGGCAGTGTAGCATATGAATAATTACAGTTCTAAGGATGCGGATGATATGCAGGTAGGGTAGATCGGCTAGTGGGAACAGGCAGTGTAGCATATGAATAATTACAGTTCTAAGGATGCGGATGATATGCAGGTAGGGTAGATGGGCTAGTGGGAACAGGCAGTGTAGCATATGAATAATTACAGTTCTAAGGATGCGGATGATATGCAGGTAGGGTAGACGGGCTAGTGGGAACAGGCAGTGTAGCATATGAATAATTACAGTTCTAAGGATGCGGATGATATGCAGGTAGGGTAGATGGGCTAGTGGGAACAGGCAGTGTAGCATATGAATAATTACAGTTCTAAGGATGCGGATGATATGCAGGTAGGGTAGATGGGCTAGTGGGAACAGGCAGTGTAGCATATGAGCAATTACAGTTCTAAGGATGCGGATGATATGCAGGTAGGGTAGATGGGCTAGTGGGAACAGGCAGTGTAGCAGAGGAATAATTACAGTTCTAAGGATGCGGATGATATGCAGGTAGGGTAGGATGATATGCAGGTAGGGTAGATGGGCTGGTGGGAACAGGCAGTGTAGCATATGAATAATTACAGTTCTAAGGATGCGGATGATATGCAGGTAGGGTAGATGGGCTGGTGGGAACAGGCAGTGTAGCAGATGAATAATTACAGTTCTAAGGATGCGGATGATATGCAGGTAGGGTAGATGGGCTAGTGGGAGCAGGCAGTGTAGCAGATGAATAATTACAGTTCTAAGGATGCGGATGATATGCAGGTAGGGTAGGATGATATGCAGGTAGGGTAGATGGGCTGGTGGGAACAGGCAGAGTAGCATATGAATAATTACAGTTCTAAGGATGCGGATCATATGCAGGTAGGGTAGATGGGCTGGTGGGAACAGGCAGTGTAGCATATGAATAATTACAGTTCTAAGGATGCGGATGATATGCAGGTAGGGTAGATGGGCTAGTGGGAACAGGCAGTGTAGCCTATGAATAATTACAGTTCTAAGGATGCGGATGATATGCAGGTAGGGTAGACGGGCTAGTGGGAACAGGCAGTGTAGCATATGAATAATTACAGTTCTAAGGATGCGGATGATATGCAGGTAGGGTAGATGGGCTAGTGGGAACAGGCAGTGTAGCATATGAATGATTACAGTTCTAAGGATGCGGATGATATGCAGGTAGGGTAGATGGGCTAGTGGGAACAGGCAGTGTAGCATATGAGCAATTACAGTTCTAAGGATGCGGATGATATGCAGGTAGGGTAGATGGGCTGGTGGGAACAGGCAGTGTAGCATATGAGCAATTACAGTTCTAAGGATGCGGATGATATGCAGGTAGGGTAGATGGGCTAATGGGAACAGGCAGTGTAGCATATGAATAATTACAGTTCTAAGGATGCGGATGATATGCAGGTAGGGTAGATGGGCTAGTGGGAACAGGCAGTGTAGCATATGAATAATTACAGTTCTAAGGATGCGGATGATATGCAGGTAGGGTAGATGGGCTAGTGGGAACAGGCAGTGTAGCATATGAATAATTACAGTTCTAAGGATGCGGATGATATGCAGGTAGGGTAGATGGGCTAGTGGGAACAGGCAGTGTAGCGTATGAATAATTACAGTTCTAAGGATGTGGATGATATGCAGGTAGGGTAGATGGGCTAGTGGGAACAGGCAGTGTAGCATATGAATAATTACAGTTCTAAGGATGCGGATGATATGCAGGTAGGGTAGATGGGCTAGTGGGAACAGGCAGTGTAGCATATGAATAATTACAGTTCTAAGTATGCGGATGATATGCAGGTAGGGTAGATGGGCTAGTGGGAACAGGCAGTGTAGCATATGAATAATTACAGTTCTAAGGATGCAGATGATATGCAGTTAGGTTAGACGGGCTCATGGGAACAGTGAGTGTAGCGTATGAATAATTACAGTTCTAAGGATGCGGATGATATGCAGATAGGGTAGACGGGCTAGTGGGAACACTGAGTGTAGCGTATGAATAATTACAGTTCTAAGGATGCGGATGATATGCAGGTAGGGTAGACGGGCTAGTGGGAACAGGCAGTGTAGCGTATGAGCAAGTACAGTTCTAAGGATGCGGATGATATGCAGGTAGGGTAGACTGGCTAGTGGGAACAGGCAGTGTAGCGTATGAGCAAGTACAGTTCTAAGGATGCGGATGATATGCGGATGATATGCAGGTAGGGTAGATGGGCTAGTGGGAACAGGCAGTGTAGCATATGAATAATTACAGTTCTAAGGATGTGGATGATATGCAGGTAGGGTAGATGGGCTAGTGGGAACAGGCAGTGCAGCGTATGAATAATTACAGTTCTAAGGATGCGGATGATATGCAGTTAGGGTAGATGGGCTAGTGGGAACAGGCAGTGTAGCATATGAATAATTACAGTTCTAAGGATGCGGATGATATGCAGGTAGGGTAGATGGGCTAGTGGGAACAGGCAGTGTAGCATATGAATAATTACAGTTCTAAGTATGCGGATGATATGCAGGTAGGGTAGATGGGCTAGTGGGAACAGGCAGTGTAGCATATGAATAATTACAGTTCTAAGGATGCAGATGATATGCAGTTAGGTTAGACGGGCTCATGGGAACAGTGAGTGTAGCGTATGAATAATTACAGTTCTAAGGATGCGGATGATATGCAGATAGGGTAGACTGGCTAGTGGGAACAGGCAGTGTAGCGTATGAGCAAGTACAGTTCTAAGGATGCGGATGATATGCAGGTAGGGTAGATGGGCTAGTGGGCACAGGCAGTGTAGCGTATGAATAATTACAGTTCTAAGGGTGCGGATGATATGCAGATAGGGTAGATGGGCTAGTGGGAACAGGCAGTGTAGCGTATGAGTTCTAAGGGTGCAGATGATATGCAAGTAGGGTAGATGGGCAAGTGGGAACAGGCAGTGTAGCGTATGAATAATTACAGTTCTAAGGGTGCGGATGATATGCAGGTAGGGTAGATGGGCTAGTGGGACCAGGCAGTGTAGCATATGAATAATTACAGTTCTAAGGATGAGGATGATATGCAAGTAGGGTATATGGGCTAGTGGGAACAGGCAGTGTAGCAGATGAATAATTACAGTTCTAAGGATGCGGATGATATGCAGGTAGGGTAGATGGGCTAGTGGGAACAGGCAGTGTAGCAGATGAATAATTACAGTTCTAAGGATGCGGATGATATGCAGGTAGGGTAGATGGGCTAGTGGGAACAGGCAGTGTAGCATATGAATAATTACAGTTCTAAGGATGCGGATGATATGCAGGTAGGTTAGATGGGCTAGTGGGAACAGGCAGTGTAGCATATGAATAATTACAGTTCTAAGGATGCGGATGATATGCAGGGAGGGTAGATGGGCTAGTGGGAACAGTCAGTGTAGCGTATGAATAATTACAGTTCTAAGGATGCGGATGATATGCAGGTAGGGTAGATGGGCTAGTGGGAACAGGCAGTGTAGCGTATGAATAACTACAGTTCTAAGGATGCTGATGAAATGCAGGTAGGGTAGATGGGCTAGTGGGAACAGGCAGTGCAGCGTATGAATAATTACAGTTCTAAGGATGCGGATGATATGCAGGTAAGGTAGATGGGCTAGTGAGAACAGGCAGTGTAGCATATGAATAATTACAGTTCTAAGGATGCGGATGATATGCAGGTAGGGTAGGATGATATGCAGGTAGGGTAGATGGGCTAGTGGGAACAGGCAGTGTAGCATATGAATAATTACAGTTCTAAGGATGCGGATGATATGCAGGTAGGGTAGACGGGCTAGTGGGAACAGGCAGTGTAGCATATGAATAATTACAGTTCTAAGGATGCGGATGATATGCAGGTAGGGTAGATGGGCTAGTGGGAACAGGCAGTGTAGCATATGAATAATTACAGTTCTAAGTATGCGGATGATATGCAGGTAGGGTAGATGGGCTAGTGGGAACAGGCAGTGTAGCATATGAATAATTACAGTTCTAAGGATGCAGATGATATGCAGTTAGGTTAGACGGGCTCATGGGAACAGTGAGTGTAGCGTATGAATAATTACAGTTCTAAGGATGCGGATGATATGCAGATAGGGTAGACTGGCTAGTGGGAACAGGCAGTGTAGCGTATGAGCAAGTACAGTTCTAAGGATGCGGATGATATGCAGGTAGGGTAGATGGGCTAGTGGGCACAGGCAGTGTAGCGTATGAATAATTACAGTTCTAAGGGTGCGGATGATATGCAGATAGGGTAGATGGGCTAGTGGGAACAGGCAGTGTAGCGTATGAGTTCTAAGGGTGCAGATGATATGCAAGTAGGGTAGATGGGCAAGTGGGAACAGGCAGTGTAGCGTATGAATAATTACAGTTCTAAGGGTGCGGATGATATGCAGGTAGGGTAGATGGGCTAGTGGGACCAGGCAGTGTAGCATATGAATAATTACAGTTCTAAGGATGAGGATGATATGCAAGTAGGGTATATGGGCTAGTGGGAACAGGCAGTGTAGCAGATGAATAATTACAGTTCTAAGGATGCGGATGATATGCAGGTAGGGTAGATGGGCTAGTGGGAACAGGCAGTGTAGCAGATGAATAATTACAGTTCTAAGGATGCGGATGATATGCAGGTAGGGTAGATGGGCTAGTGGGAACAGGCAGTGTAGCATATGAATAATTACAGTTCTAAGGATGCGGATGATATGCAGGTAGGTTAGATGGGCTAGTGGGAACAGGCAGTGTAGCATATGAATAATTACAGTTCTAAGGATGCGGATGATATGCAGGGAGGGTAGATGGGCTAGTGGGAACAGTCAGTGTAGCGTATGAATAATTACAGTTCTAAGGATGCGGATGATATGCAGGTAGGGTAGATGGGCTAGTGGGAACAGGCAGTGTAGCGTATGAATAACTACAGTTCTAAGGATGCTGATGAAATGCAGGTAGGGTAGATGGGCTAGTGGGAACAGGCAGTGCAGCGTATGAATAATTACAGTTCTAAGGATGCGGATGATATGCAGGTAAGGTAGATGGGCTAGTGAGAACAGGCAGTGTAGCATATGAATAATTACAGTTCTAAGGATGCGGATGATATGCAGGTAGGGTAGGATGATATGCAGGTAGGGTAGATGGGCTAGTGGGAACAGGCAGTGTAGCATATGAATAATTACAGTTCTAAGGATGCGGATGATATGCAGGTAGGGTAGACGGGCTAGTGGGAACAGGCAGTGTAGCATATGAATAATTACAGTTCTAAGGATGCGGATGATATGCAGGTAGGGTAGATGGGCTAGTGGGAACAGGCAGTGTAGCATATGAATAATTACAGTTCTAAGGATGCGGATGATATGCAGGTAGGGTAGATGGGCTAGTGGGAACAGGCAGTGTAGCATATGAGCAATTACAGTTCTAAGGATGCGGATGATATGCAGGTAGGGTAGATGGGCTAGTGGGAACAGGCAGTGTAGCAGATGAATAATTACAGTTCTAAGGATGCGGATGATATGCAGGTAGGGTAGATGGGCTAGTGGGAACAGGCAGTGTAGCAGATGAATAATTACAGTTCTAAGGATGCGGATGATATGCAGGTAGGGTAGGATGATATGCAGGTAGAGTAGATGGGCTGGTGGGAACAGGCAGAGTAGCATATGAATAATTACAGTTCTAAGGATGCGGATCATATGCAGGTAGGGTAGATGGGCTGGTGGGAACAGGCAGTGTAGCATATGAATAATTACAGTTCTAAGGATGCGGATGATATGCAGGTAGGGTAGATGGGCTAGTGGGAACAGGCAGTGTAGCATATGAATAATTACAGTTCTAAGGATGCGGATGATATGCAGGTAGGGTAGATGGGCTAGTGGGAACAGGCAGTGTAGCATATGAATAATTACAGTTCTAAGGATGCGGATGATATGCAGGTAGGGTAGATGGGCTAGTGGGAACAGGCAGTGTAGCATATGAATAATTACAGTTCTAAGGATGCGGATGATATGCAGGTAGGGTAGATGGGCTAGTGGGAACAGGCAGTGTAGCATATGAATAATTACAGTTCTAAGGATGCGGATGATATGCAGGTAGGGTAGATGGGCTAGTGGGAACAGGCAGTGTAGCATATGAATAATTACAGTTCTAAGGATGTGGATGATATGCAGGTAGGGTAGATGGGCTAGTGAGAACATGCAGTGTAGCAGATGAATAATTACAGTTCTAAGGATGCGGATGATATGCAGGTAGGGTAGATGGGCTAGTGGGAACTGGCAGTGTAGCAGATGAATAATTACAGTTCTAAGGATGCGGATGATATGCAGGTAGGGTAGACGGGCTAGTGGGAACAGGCAGTGCAGCGTATGAATAATTACAGTTCTAAGGATGCAGATGATATGCAGTTAGGGTAGACGGGCTAGTGGGAACAGGCAGTGTAGCATATGAATAATTACAGTTCTAAGGATGCGGATGATATGCAGGTAGGGTAGATCGGCTAGTGGGAACAGGCAGTGTAGCATATGAATAATTACAGTTCTAAGGATGCGGATGATATGCAGGTAGGGTAGATGGGCTAGTGGGAACAGGCAGTGTAGCATATGAATAATTACAGTTCTAAGGATGCGGATGATATGCAGGTAGGGTAGATGGGCTAGTGGGAACATGCAGTGTAGCATATGAATAATTACAGTTCTAAGGATGCGGATGATATGCAGTTAGGTTAGACGGGCTAATGGGAACAGTGAGTGTAGCGTATGAATAATTACAGTTCTAAGGATGCGGATGATATGCAGATAGGGTAGACGGGCTAGTGGGAACAGTGAGTGTAGCGTATGAATAATTACAGTTCTAAGGATGCGGATGATATGCAGGTAGGGTAGACGGGCTGGTGGGAACAGGCAGTGTAGCGTATGAATATTTACAGTTCTAAGGATGCGGATGATATGCAGGTAGGGTAGACGGGCTAGTGGGAACAGGCAGTGTAGCGTATGAGCAAGTACAGTTCTAAGGATGCGGATGATATGCAGGTAGGGTAGACTGGCTAGTGGGAACAGGCAGTGTAGCGTATGAGCAAGTACAGTTCTAAGGATGCGGATGATATGCAGGTAGGGTAGATGGGCTAGTGGGAACAGGCAGTGTAGCGTATGAATAATTACAGTTCTAAGGGTGCGGATGATATGCAGGTAGGGTAGATGGGCTAGTGGGAACAGGCAGTGTAGCGTATGAGTTCTAAGGGTGCAGATGATATGCAAGTAGGGTAGATGGGCAAGTGGGAACAGGCAGTGTAGCATATGAATAATTACAGTTCTAAGGATGCGGATGATATGCAGGTAGGGTAGATGGGCTAGTGGGACCAGGCAGTGTAGCATATGAATAATTACAGTTCTAAGGATGAGGATGATATGCAAGTAGGGTATATGGGCTAGTGGGAACAGGCAGTGTAGCAGATGAATAATTACAGTTCTAAGGATGCGGATGATATGCAGGTAGGGTAGATGGGCTAGTGGGAACAGGCAGTGTAGCAGATGAATAATTACAGTTCTAAGGATGCGGATGATATGCAGGTAGGGTAGATGGGCTAGTGGGAACAGGCAGTGTAGCATATGAATAATTACAGTTCTAAGGATGCGGATGATATGCAGGTAGGTTAGATGGGCTAGTGGGAACAGGCAGTGTAGCATATGAATAATTACAGTTCTAAGGATGCAGATGATATGCAGGTAGGGTAGATGGGCTAGTGGGAACAGTCAGTGTAGCGTATGAATAATTACAGTTCTAAGGATGCGGATGATATGCAGTTAGGGTAGATGGGCTAGTGGAAACAGGCAGTGTAGCGTATGAATAACTACAGTTCTAAGGATGCTGATGAAATGCAGGTAGGGTAGATGGGCTAGTGGGAACAGGCAGTATGAATAATTACAGTTCTAAGGATGCAGATGAAATGCAGGTAGGGTAGATGGGCTAGTGGGAACAGGCAGTGCAGCGTATGAATAATTACAGTTCTAAGGATGTGGATGATATGCAGGTAGGGTAGATGGGCTAGTGAGAACAGGCAGTGTAGCATATGAATAATTACAGTTCTAAGGATGCGGATGATATGCAGGTAGGGTAGACGGGCTAGTGGGGATGAGGCAGTGTAGCGTATGAATAATTACAGTTCTAAGGATGCGGATGATATGCACGTAGGGTAGATGGGCTAGTGGGAACAGGCAGTGTAGCGTATGAGCAATTACAGTTCTAAGGATGCGGATGATATGCAGGTAGGGTAGATGGGCTAGTGGGAACAGGCAGTGTAGCGTATGAGCAATTACAGTTCTAAGGATGCAGATGATATGCAGTTAGGGTAGATGGGCTAGTGGGAACAGGCAGTGTAGCATATGAATAATTAGAGTTCTAAGGGTGCGGATGATATGCAGGTAGGGTAGACGGGCTAGTGGGAACAGGCAGTGTAGCATATGAATAATTACAGTGCTAAGGGTGCAGATGATATGCAGGTAGGGTAGACGGGCTAGTGGGAACAGGCAGTGTAGCATATGAATAATTACAGTGCTAAGGGTGCGGATGATATGCAGGTAGGGTAGATGGGCTAGTGGGAACAGGCAGTGTAGCATATGAATAATTACAGTGCTAAGGGTGCGGATGATATGCAGGTAGGGTAGACGGGCTAGTGGGAACAGGAAGTGTAGCATATGAATAATTACAGTTCTAAGGATGTGGACGATATGCAGTTAGGGTAGATGGGCTAGTGGGAACAGGCAATGCAGCATATGAATAATTACAGTTCTAAGGATGCAGATGATATGCAGGTAGGGTAGACGGGCTAGTGGGAACAGGCAATGCAGCATATGAATAATTACAGTTCTAAGGATGCGGATGATATGCAGGTAGGGTAGACGGGCTAGTGGGAACAGGCAATGCAGCATATGAATAATTACAGTTCTAAGGATGCGGATGATATGCAGGTAGGGTAGACGGGCTAGTGGGAACAGGCAATGCAGCATATGAATAATTACAGTTCTAAGGATGCGGATGATATGCAGGTAGGGTAGACGGGCTAGTGGGAACAGGCAGTGTAGCATATGAATAATTACAGTTCTAAGGATGCGGATGCTATGCAGGTAGGGTAGATGGGCTAGTGGGAACATGCAGTGCAGCATATGAATAATTACAGTTCTAAGGATGTGGTTGATATGCAGATGGGCTAGTGGGAATATGCAGTCAGGGTAGATGGGCTAGTGGGAACAGGCAGTGTAGCATATGAATAATTACAGTTCTAAGTATGCGGATGATATGCAGGTAGGGTAGATGGGCTAGTGGGAACATACAGTGCAGCATATGAATAATTACAGTTCTAAGGATGCGGATGATATGCAGGTAGGGTAGATGGGCTAGTGAGAACAGGCAGTGTAGCATATGAATAATTACAGTTCTAAGGATGCGGATGATATACAGGTAGGGTAGATGGGCTAGTGGGAACAGGCAGTGTAGCATATGAATAATTACAGTTCTAAGGATGCGGATGATATGCAGGTAGGGTAGATGGGCTAGTGGGAACAGGCAGTGTAGCATATGAATAATTACAGTTCTAAGGATGCGGATGATATGCAGGTAGGGTAGATGGGCTAGTGGGAACAGGCAGTGTAGCGTATGAGCAATTACAGTTCTAAGGATGCGGATGATATGCAGGTAGGGTAGATGGGCTGGTGGGAACAGGCAGTGTAGCAGATGAATAATTACAGTTCTAAGGATGCGGATGATATGCAGGTAGGGTAGATGGGCTAGTGGGAACAGGCAGTGTAGCAGATGAATAATTACAGTTCTAAGGATGCGGATGATATGCAGGTAGGGTAGGATGATATGCAGGTAGAGTAGATGGGCTGGTGGGAACAGGCAGAGTAGCATATGAATAATTACAGTTCTAAGGATGCGGATCATATGCAGGTAGGGTAGATGGGCTGGTGGGAACAGGCAGTGTAGCATATGAATAATTACAGTTCTAAGGATGCGGATGATATGCAGGTAGGGTAGATGGGCTAGTGGGAACAGGCAGTGTAGCCTATGAATAATTACAGTTCTAAGGATGCAGATGATATGCAGGTAGGGTAGACGGGCTAGTGGGAACAGGCAGTGTAGCATATGAATAATTACAGTTCTAAGGATGCGGATGATATGCAGGTAGGGTAGATCGGCTAGTGGGAACAGGCAGTGTAGCATATGAATAATTACAGTTCTAAGGATGCGGATGATATGCAGGTAGGGTAGATGGGCTAGTGGGAACAGGCAGTGTAGCATATGAGCAATTACAGTTCTAAGGATGAGGATGATATGCAGGTAGGGTAGATGGGCTGGTGGGAACAGGCAGTGTAGCATATGAGCAATTACAGTTCTAAGGATGCGGATGATATGCAGGTAGGGTAGATGGGCTAGTGGGAACAGGCAGTGTAGCATATGAATAATTACAGTTCTAAGGATGCGGATGATATGCAGGTAGGGTAGATGGGCTAGTGGGAACAGGAAGTGTAGCATATGAATAATTACAGTTCTAAGGATGTGGATGATATGCAGGTAGGGTAGATGGGCTAGTGGGAACAGGCAGTGCAGCGTATGAATAATTACAGTTCTAAGGATGCGGATGATATGCAGTTAGGGTAGATGGGCTAGTGGGAACAGGCAGTGTAGCATATGAATAATTACAGTTCTAAGGATGCGGATGATATGCAGGTAGGGTAGATGGGCTAGTGGGAACAGGCAGTGTAGCATATGAATAATTACAGTTCTAAGTATGCGGATGATATGCAGGTAGGGTAGATGGGCTAGTGGGAACAGGCAGTGTAGCATATGAATAATTACAGTTCTAAGGATGCAGATGATATGCAGTTAGGTTAGACGGGCTCATGGGAACAGTGAGTGTAGCGTATGAATAATTACAGTTCTAAGGATGCGGATGATATGCAGATAGGGTAGACGGGCTAGTGGGAACAGTGAGTGTAGCGTATGAATAATTACAGTTCTAAGGATGCGGATGATATGCAGGTAGGGTAGACGGGCTAGTGGGAACAGGCAGTGTAGCGTATGAGCAAGTACAGTTCTAAGGATGCGGATGATATGCAGGTAGGGTAGACTGGCTAGTGGGAACAGGCAGTGTAGCGTATGAGCAAGTACAGTTCTAAGGATGCGGATGATATGCAGGTAGGGTAGATGGGCTAGTGGGAACAGGCAGTGTAGCATATGAATAATTACAGTTCTAAGGATGCGGATGATATGCAGGTAGGGTAGATGGGCTAGTGGGAACAGGCAGTGTAGCATATGAATAATTACAGTTCTAAGGATGCGGATGATATGCAGGTAGGGTAGATGGGCTAGTGGGAACAGGCAGTGTAGCATATGAATAATTACAGTTCTAAGGACGTGGATGATATGCAGGTAGGGTAGATGGGCTAGTGGGAACAGGCAGTGCAGCGTATGAATAATTACAGTTCTAAGGATGCGGATGATATGCAGTTAGGGTAGATGGGCTAGTGGGAACAGGCAGTGTAGCATATGAATAATTACAGTTCTAAGGATGCGGATGATATGCAGGTAGGGTAGATGGGCTAGTGGGAACAGGCAGTGTAGCATATGAATAATTACAGTTCTAAGTATGCGGATGATATGCAGGTAGGGTAGATGGGCTAGTGGGAACAGGCAGTGTAGCATATGAATAATTACAGTTCTAAGGATGCAGATGATATGCAGTTAGGTTAGACGGGCTCATGGGAACAGTGAGTGTAGCGTATGAATAATTACAGTTCTAAGGATGCGGATGATATGCAGATAGGGTAGACGGGCTAGTGGGAACAGTGAGTGTAGCGTATGAATAATTACAGTTCTAAGGATGCGGATTATATGCAGGTAGGGTAGACGGGCTAGTGGGAACAGGCAGTGTAGCGTATGAGCAAGTACAGTTCTAAGGATGCGGATGATATGCAGGTAGGGTAGACTGGCTAGTGGGAACAGGCAGTGTAGCGTATGAGCAAGTACAGTTCTAAGGATGCGGATGATATGCAGGTAGGGTAGATGGGCTAGTGGGCACAGGCAGTGTAGCGTATGAATAATTACAGTTCTAAGGGTGCGGATGATATGCAGATAGGGTAGATGGGCTAGTGGGAACAGGCAGTGCAGCGTATGAATAATTACAGTTCTAAGGGTGCGGATGATATGCAGGTAGGGTAGATGGGCTAGTGGGACCAGGCAGTGTAGCATATGAATAATTACAGTTCTAAGGATGAGGATGATATGCAAGTAGGGTATATGGGCTAGTGGGAACAGGCAGTGTAGCAGATGAATAATTACAGTTCTAAGGATGCGGATGATATGCAGGTAGGGTAGATGGGCTAGTGGGAACAGGCAGTGTAGCAGATGAATAATTACAGTTCTAAGGATGCGGATGATATGCAGGTAGGGTAGATGGGCTAGTGGGAACAGGCAGTGTAGCATATGAATAATTACAGTTCTAAGGATGCGGATGAT
This sequence comes from Ambystoma mexicanum, assembly GCF_040938575.1. Lineage (NCBI taxonomy): Eukaryota > Metazoa > Chordata > Amphibia > Caudata > Ambystomatidae > Ambystoma > Ambystoma mexicanum. The sequence goes on along the minus strand of NC_090929.1, from coordinate 55,367,993 downwards.
ATGCAGGGAGGGTAGATGGGCTAGTGGGAACAGTCAGTGTAGCGTATGAATAATTACAGTTCTAAGGATGCGGATGATATGCAGGTAGGGTAGATGGGCTAGTGGGAACAGGCAGTGTAGCCTATGAATAACTACAGTTCTAAGGATGCTGATGAAATGCAGGTAGGGTAGATGGGCTAGTGGGAACAGGCAGTGTAGCGTATGAATAATTACAGTTCTAAGGATGCGGATGATATGCAGGTAAGGTAGATGGGCTAGTGAGAACAGGCAGTGTAGCATATGAATAATTACAGTTCTAAGGATGCGGATGATATGCAGGTAGGGTAGGATGATATGCAGGTAGGGTAGATGGGCTAGTGGGAACAGGCAGTGTAGCATATGAATAATTACAGTTCTAAGGATGCGGATGATATGCAGGTAGGGTAGACGGGCTAGTGGGAACAGGCAGTGTAGCATATGAATAATTACAGTTCTAAGGATGCGGATGATATGCAGGTAGGGTAGATGGGCTAGTGGGAACAGGCAGTGTAGCATATGAATAATTACAGTTCTAAGGATGCGGATGATATGCAGGTAGGGTAGATGGGCTAGTGGGAACAGGCAGTGTAGCATATGAGCAATTACAGTTCTAAGGATGCGGATGATATGCAGGTAGGGTAGATGGGCTAGTGGGAACAGGCAGTGTAGCAGAGGAATAATTACAGTTCTAAGGATGCGGATGATATGCAGGTAGGGTAGGATGATATGCAGGTAGGGTAGATGGGCTGGTGGGAACAGGCAGTGTAGCATATGAATAATTACAGTTCTAATGATGCGGATGATATGCAGGTAGGGTAGGTGGGCTGGTGGGAACAGGCAGTGTAGCAGATGAATAATTACAGTTCTAAGGATGCGGATGATATGCAGGTAGGGTAGATGGGCTAGTGGGAACAGGCAGTGTAGCATATGAATAATTACAGTTCTAAGGATACGGATGATATGCAGGTAGGGTAGATGGGTTAGTGGGAACAGGCAGTGTAGCATATGAATAATTACAGTTCTAAGGATGCGGATGATATGCAGGTAGAGTAGATGGGCTGGTGGGAACAGGCAGAGTAGCATATGAATAATTACAGTTCTAAGGATGCGGATCATATGCAGGTAGGGTAGATGGGCTGGTGGGAACAGGCAGTGTAGCATATGAATAATTACAGTTCTAAGGATGCGGATGATATGCAGGTAGGGTAGATGGGCTAGTGGGAACAGGCAGTGTAGCATATGAATAATTACAGTTCTAAGGATGCGGATGATATGCAGGTAGGGTAGATGGGCTAGTGGGAACAGGCAGTGTAGCATATGAATAATTACAGTTCTAAGGATGCGGATGATATGCAGGTAGGGTAGATGGGCTAGTGGGAACAGGCAGTGTAGCATATGAATAATTACAGTTCTAAGGATGCGGATGATATGCAGGTAGGGTAGATGGGCTAGTGGGAACAGGCAGTGTAGCATATGAATAATTACAGTTCTAAGGATGCGGATGATATGCAGGTAGGGTAGATGGGCTAGTGGGAACAGGCAGTGTAGCATATGAATAATTACAGTTCTAAGGATGCGGATGATATGCAGGTAGGGTAGATGGGCTAGTGGGAACTGGCAGTGTAGCGTATGAATAATTCCAGTTCTAAGGATGCGGATGATATGCAGGTAGGGTAGATGTGCTAGTGGGAACAGGCAGTGTAGCGTATGAATAATTACAGTTCTAAGGATGCGGATGATATGCAGGTAGGGTAGATGGGCTAGTGGGAACAGGCAGTGTAGCATATGAATAATTACAGTTCTAAGGATGCGGATGATATGCAGGTAGGGTAGATGGGCTAGTGGGAACTGGCAGTGTAGCATATGAATAATTACAGTTCTAAGGATGCGGATGATATGCAGGTAGGGTAGATGGGCTAGTGGGAACAGGCAGTGTAGCGTATGAATAATTACAGTTCTAAGGATGCGGATGATATGCAGGTAGGGTAGATGGGCTAGTGGGAACTGGCAGTGTAGCATATGAATAATTACAGTTCTAAGGATGCGGATGATATGCAGGTAGGGTAGATGGGCTAGTGGGAACAGGCAGTGCAGCGTATGAATAATTACAGTTCTAAGGATGCGGATGATATGCAGTTAGGGTAGATGGGCTAGTGTGAACAGGCAGTGCAGCATATGAATAATTACAGTTCTAAGGATGCGGATGATATGCAGGTAGGGTAGATCGGCTAGTGGGAACAGGCAGTGTAGCATATGAATAATTACAGTTCTAAGGATGCGGATGATATGCAGGTAGGGTAGATGGGCTAGTGGGAACAGGCAGTGTAGCATATGAATAATTACAGTTCTAAGGATGCGGATGATATGCAGGTAGGGTAGACGGGCTAGTGGGAACAGGCAGTGTAGCATATGAATAATTACAGTTCTAAGGATGCGGATGATATGCAGGTAGGGTAGACGGGCTAGTGGGAACAGGCAGTGTAGCATATGAATAATTACAGTTCTAAGGATGCGGATGATATGCAGGTAGGGTAGATGGGCTAGTGGGAACAGGCAGTGTAGCATATGAGCAATTACAGTTCTAAGGATGCGGATGATATGCAGGTAGGGTAGATGGGCTAGTGGGAACAGGCAGTGTAGCAGAGGAATAATTACAGTTCTAAGGATGCGGATGATATGCAGGTAGGGTAGGATGATATGCAGGTAGGGTAGATGGGCTGGTGGGAACAGGCAGTGTAGCATATGAATAATTGCAGTTCTAAGGATGCGGATGATATGCAGGTAGGGTAGATGGGCTGGTGGGAACAGGCAGTGTAGCAGATGAATAATTACAGTTCTAAGGATGCGGATGATATGCAGGTAGGGTAGATGGGCTAGTGGGAACAGGCAGTGTAGCAGATGAATAATTACAGTTCTAAGGATGCGGATGATATGCAGGTAGGGTAGGATGATATGCAGGTAGGGTAGATGGGCTGGTGGGAACAGGCAGAGTAGCATATGAATAATTACAGTTCTAAGGATGCGGATCATATGCAGGTAGGGTAGATGGGCTGGTGGGAACAGGCAGTGTAGCATATGAATAATTACAGTTCTAAGGATGCGGATGATATGCAGGTAGGGTAGATGGGCTAGTGGGAACAGGCAGTGTAGCCTATGAATAATTACAGTTCTAAGGATGCGGATGATATGCAGGTAGGGTAGATGGGCTAGTGGGAACAGGCAGTGTAGCATATGAATAATTACAGTTCTAAGGATGCGGATGATATGCAGGTAGGGTAGATGGGCTAGTGGGAACAGGCAGTGTAGCATATGAATGATTACAGTTCTAAGGATGCGGATGATATGCAGGTAGGGTAGATGGGCTAGTGGGAACAGGCAGTGTAGCATATGAGCAATTACAGTTCTAAGGATGCGGATGATTTGCAGGTAGGGTAGATGGGCTGGTGGGAACAGGCAGTGTAGCATATGAGCAATTACAGTTCTAAGGATGCGGATGATATGCAGGTAGGGTAGATGGGCTAATGGGAACAGGCAGTGTAGCATATGAATAATTACAGTTCTAAGGATGCAGATGATATGCAGGTAGGGTAGATGGGCTAGTGGGAACAGGCAGTGTAGCATATGAATAATTACAGTTCTAAGGATGCGGATGATATGCAGGTAGGGTAGATGGGCTAGTGGGAACAGGCAGTGTAGCATATGAATAATTACAGTTCTAAGGATGCGGATGATATGCAGGTAGGGTAGATGGGCTAGTGGGAACAGGCAGTGTAGCATATGAATAATTACAGTTCTAAGGATGTGGATGATATGCAGGTAGGGTAGATGGGCTAGTGGGAACAGGCAGTGCAGCGTATGAATAATTACAGTTCTAAGGATGCGGATGATATGCAGTTAGGGTAGATGGGCTAGTGGGAACAGGCAGTGTAGCATATGAATAATTACAGTTCTAAGGATGCGGATGATATGCAGGTAGGGTAGATGGGCTAGTGGGAACAGGCAGTGTAGCATATGAATAATTACAGTTCTAAGTATGCGGATGATATGCAGGTAGGGTAGATGGGCTAGTGGGAACAGGCAGTGCAGCGTATGAATAACTACAGTTCTAAGGATGCTGATGAAATGCAGGTAGGGTAGATGGGCTAGTGGGAACAGGCAGTGTAGCGTATGAATAATTACAGTTCTAAGGATGCGGATGATATGCAGGTAAGGTAGATGGGCTAGTGAGAACAGGCAGTGTAGCATATGAATAATTACAGTTCTAAGGATGCGGATGATATGCAGGTAGGGTAGGATGATATGCAGGTAGGGTAGATGGGCTAGTGGGAACAGGCAGAGTAGCATATGAATAATTACAGTTCTAAGGATGCGGATGATATGCAGGTAGGGTAGACGGGCTAGTGGGAACAGGCAGTGTAGCATATGAATAATTACAGTTCTAAGGATGCGGATGATATGCAGGTAGGGTAGGATGATATGCAGGTAGGGTAGATGGGCTAGTGGGAACAGGCAGTGTAGCATATGAATAATTACAGTTCTAAGGATGCGGATGATATGCAGGTAGGGTAGACGGGCTAGTGGGAACAGGCAGTGTAGCATATGAATAATTACAGTTCTAAGGATGCGGATGATATGCAGGTAGGGTAGATGGGCTAGTGGGAACAGGCAGTGTAGCATATGAATAATTACAGTTCTAAGGATGCGGATGATATGCAGGTAGGGTAGATGGGCTAGTGGGAACAGGCAGTGTAGCATATGAGCAATTACAGTTCTAAGGATGCGGATGATATGCAGGTAGGGTAGATGGGCTAGTGGGAACAGGCAGTGTAGCAGATGAATAATTACAGTTCTAAGGATGCGGATGATATGCAGGTAGGGTAGATGGGCTAGTGGGAACAGGCAGTGTAGCAGATGAATAATTACAGTTCTAAGGATGCGGATGATATGCAGGTAGGGTAGGATGATATGCAGGTAGAGTAGATGGGCTGGTGGGAACAGGCAGAGTAGCATATGAATAATTACAGTTCTAAGGATGCGGATCATATGCAGGTAGGGTAGATGGGCTGGTGGGAACAGGCAGTGTAGCATATGAATAATTACAGTTCTAAGGATGCGGATGATATGCAGGTAGGGTAGATGGGCTAGTGGGAACAGGCAGTGTAGCATATGAATAATTACAGTTCTAAGGATGCGGATGATATGCAGGTAGGGTAGATGGGCTAGTGGGAACAGGCAGTGTAGCATATGAATAATTACAGTTCTAAGGATGCGGATGATATGCAGGTAGGGTAGATGGGCTAGTGGGAACAGGCAGTGTAGCATATGAATAATTACAGTTCTAAGGATGCGGATGATATGCAGGTAGGGTAGATGGGCTAGTGGGAACAGGCAGTGTAGCATATGAATAATTACAGTTCTAAGGATGCGGATGATATGCAGGTAGGGTAGATGGGCTAGTGGGAACAGGCAGTGTAGCATATGAATAATTACAGTTCTAAGGATGTGGATGATATGCAGGTAGGGTAGATGGGCTAGTGAGAACATGCAGTGTAGCAGATGAATAATTACAGTTCTAAGGATGCGGATGATATGCAGGTAGGGTAGATGGGCTAGTGGGAACTGGCAGTGTAGCAGATGAATAATTACAGTTCTAAGGATGCGGATGATATGCAGGTAGGGTAGACGGGCTAGTGGGAACAGGCAGTGCAGCGTATGAATAATTACAGTTCTAAGGATGCAGATGATATGCAGTTAGGGTAGACGGGCTAGTGGGAACAGGCAGTGTAGCATATGAATAATTACAGTTCTAAGGATGCGGATGATATGCAGGTAGGGTAGATCGGCTAGTGGGAACAGGCAGTGTAGCATATGAATAATTACAGTTCTAAGGATGCGGATGATATGCAGGTAGGGTAGATGGGCTAGTGGGAACAGGCAGTGTAGCATATGAATAATTACAGTTCTAAGGATGCGGATGATATGCAGGTAGGGTAGATGGGCTAGTGGGAACATGCAGTGTAGCATATGAATAATTACAGTTCTAAGGATGCGGATGATATGCAGTTAGGTTAGACGGGCTAATGGGAACAGTGAGTGTAGCGTATGAATAATTACAGTTCTAAGGATGCGGATGATATGCAGATAGGGTAGACGGGCTAGTGGGAACAGTGAGTGTAGCGTATGAATAATTACAGTTCTAAGGATGCGGATGATATGCAGGTAGGGTAGACGGGCTGGTGGGAACAGGCAGTGTAGCGTATGAATATTTACAGTTCTAAGGATGCGGATGATATGCAGGTAGGGTAGACGGGCTAGTGGGAACAGGCAGTGTAGCGTATGAGCAAGTACAGTTCTAAGGATGCGGATGATATGCAGGTAGGGTAGACTGGCTAGTGGGAACAGGCAGTGTAGCGTATGAGCAAGTACAGTTCTAAGGATGCGGATGATATGCAGGTAGGGTAGATGGGCTAGTGGGAACAGGCAGTGTAGCGTATGAATAATTACAGTTCTAAGGGTGCGGATGATATGCAGGTAGGGTAGATGGGCTAGTGGGAACAGGCAGTGTAGCGTATGAGTTCTAAGGGTGCAGATGATATGCAAGTAGGGTAGATGGGCAAGTGGGAACAGGCAGTGTAGCATATGAATAATTACAGTTCTAAGGATGCGGATGATATGCAGGTAGGGTAGATGGGCTAGTGGGACCAGGCAGTGTAGCATATGAATAATTACAGTTCTAAGGATGAGGATGATATGCAAGTAGGGTATATGGGCTAGTGGGAACAGGCAGTGTAGCAGATGAATAATTACAGTTCTAAGGATGCGGATGATATGCAGGTAGGGTAGATGGGCTAGTGGGAACAGGCAGTGTAGCAGATGAATAATTACAGTTCTAAGGATGCGGATGATATGCAGGTAGGGTAGATGGGCTAGTGGGAACAGGCAGTGTAGCATATGAATAATTACAGTTCTAAGGATGCGGATGATATGCAGGTAGGTTAGATGGGCTAGTGGGAACAGGCAGTGTAGCATATGAATAATTACAGTTCTAAGGATGCAGATGATATGCAGGTAGGGTAGATGGGCTAGTGGGAACAGTCAGTGTAGCGTATGAATAATTACAGTTCTAAGGATGCGGATGATATGCAGTTAGGGTAGATGGGCTAGTGGAAACAGGCAGTGTAGCGTATGAATAACTACAGTTCTAAGGATGCTGATGAAATGCAGGTAGGGTAGATGGGCTAGTGGGAACAGGCAGTATGAATAATTACAGTTCTAAGGATGCGGATGAAATGCAGGTAGGGTAGATGGGCTAGTGGGAACAGGCAGTGCAGCGTATGAATAATTACAGTTCTAAGGATGCGGATGATATGCAGGTAGGGTAGATGGGCTAGTGAGAACAGGCAGTGTAGCATATGAATAATTACAGTTCTAAGGATGCGGATGATATGCAGGTAGGGTAGACGGGCTAGTGGGGATGAGGCAGTGTAGCGTATGAATAATTACAGTTCTAAGGATGCGGATGATATGCACGTAGGGTAGATGGGCTAGTGGGAACAGGCAGTGTAGCGTATGAGCAATTACAGTTCTAAGGATGTGGATGATATGCAGGTAGGGTAGATGGGCTAGTGGGAACAGGCAGTGTAGCGTATGAGCAATTACAGTTCTAAGGATGCAGATGATATGCAGTTAGGGTAGATGGGCTAGTGGGAACAGGCAGTGTAGCATATGAATAATTAGAGTTCTAAGGGTGCGGATGATATGCAGGTAGGGTAGACGGGCTAGTGGGAACAGGCAGTGTAGCATATGAATAATTACAGTGCTAAGGGTGCAGATGATATGCAGGTAGGGTAGACGGGCTAGTGGGAACAGGCAGTGTAGCATATGAATAATTACAGTGCTAAGGGTGCGGATGATATGCAGGTAGGGTAGATGGGCTAGTGGGAACAGGCAGTGTAGCATATGAATAATTACAGTGCTAAGGGTGCGGATGATATGCAGGTAGGGTAGACGGGCTAGTGGGAACAGGAAGTGTAGCATATGAATAATTACAGTTCTAAGGATGTGGACGATATGCAGTTAGGGTAGATGGGCTAGTGGGAACAGGCAATGCAGCATATGAATAATTACAGTTCTAAGGATGCAGATGATATGCAGGTAGGGTAGACGGGCTAGTGGGAACAGGCAATGCAGCATATGAATAATTACAGTTCTAAGGATGCGGATGATATGCAGGTAGGGTAGACGGGCTAGTGGGAACAGGCAATGCAGCATATGAATAATTACAGTTCTAAGGATGCGGATGATATGCAGGTAGGGTAGACGGGCTAGTGGGAACAGGCAATGCAGCATATGAATAATTACAGTTCTAAGGATGCGGATGATATGCAGGTAGGGTAGACGGGCTAGTGGGAACAGGCAGTGTAGCATATGAATAATTACAGTTCTAAGGATGCGGATGCTATGCAGGTAGGGTAGATGGGCTAGTGGGAACATGCAGTGCAGCATATGAATAATTACAGTTCTAAGGATGTGGTTGATATGCAGATTGGCTAGTGGGAATATGCAGTCAGGGTAGATGGGCTAGTGGGAACAGGCAGTGTAGCATATGAATAATTACAGTTCTAAGGATGCGGATGATATGCAGGTAGGGTAGATGGGCTAGTGGGAACATACAGTGCAGCATATGAATAATTACAGTTCTAAGGATGCGGATGATATGCAGGTAGGGTAGATGGGCTAGTGAGAACAGGCAGTGTAGCATATGAATAATTACAGTTCTAAGGATGCGGATGATATACAGGTAGGGTAGATGGGCTAGTGGGAACAGGCAGTGTAGCATATGAATAATTACAGTTCTAAGGATGCGGATGATATGCAGGTAGGGTAGATGGGCTAGTGGGAACAGGCAGTGTAGCATATGAATAATTACAGTTCTAAGGATGCGGATGATATGCAGGTAGGGTAGATGGGCTAGTGGGAACAGGCAGTGTAGCGTATGAGCAATTACAGTTCTAAGGATGCGGATGATATGCAGGTAGGGTAGATGGGCTGGTGGGAACAGGCAGTGTAGCAGATGAATAATTACAGTTCTAAGGATGCGGATGATATGCAGGTAGGGTAGATGGGCTAGTGGGAACAGGCAGTGTAGCAGATGAATAATTACAGTTCTAAGGATGCGGATGATATGCAGGTAGGGTAGGATGATATGCAGGTAGAGTAGATGGGCTGGTGGGAACAGGCAGAGTAGCATATGAATAATTACAGTTCTAAGGATGCGGATCATATGCAGGTAGGGTAGATGGGCTGGTGGGAACAGGCAGTGTAGCATATGAATAATTACAGTTCTAAGGATGCGGATGATATGCAGGTAGGGTAGATGGGCTAGTGGGAACAGGCAGTGTAGCCTATGAATAATTACAGTTCTAAGGATGCAGATGATATGCAGGTAGGGTAGACGGGCTAGTGGGAACAGGCAGTGTAGCATATGAATAATTACAGTTCTAAGGATGCGGATGATATGCAGGTAGGGTAGATCGGCTAGTGGGAACAGGCAGTGTAGCATATGAATAATTACAGTTCTAAGGATGCGGATGATATGCAGGTAGGGTAGATGGGCTAGTGGGAACAGGCAGTGTAGCATATGAGCAATTACAGTTCTAAGGATGAGGATGATATGCAGGTAGGGTAGATGGGCTGGTGGGAACAGGCAATGTAGCATATGAGCAATTACAGTTCTAAGGATGCGGATGATATGCAGGTAGGGTAGATGGGCTAGTGGGAACAGGCAGTGTAGCATATGAATAATTACAGTTCTAAGGATGCGGATGATATGCAGGTAGGGTAGATGGGCTAGTGGGAACAGGAAGTGTAGCATATGAATAATTACAGTTCTAAGGATGTGGATGATATGCAGGTAGGGTAGATGGGCTAGTGGGAACAGGCAGTGCAGCGTATGAATAATTACAGTTCTAAGGATGCGGATGATATGCAGTTAGGGTAGATGGGCTAGTGGGAACAGGCAGTGTAGCATATGAATAATTACAGTTCTAAGGATGCGGATGATATGCAGGTAGGGTAGATGGGCTAGTGGGAACAGGCAGTGTAGCATATGAATAATTACAGTTCTAAGTATGCGGATGATATGCAGGTAGGGTAGATGGGCTAGTGGGAACAGGCAGTGTAGCATATGAATAATTACAGTTCTAAGGATGCAGATGATATGCAGTTAGGTTAGACGGGCTCATGGGAACAGTGAGTGTAGCGTATGAATAATTACAGTTCTAAGGATGCGGATGATATGCAGATAGGGTAGACGGGCTAGTGGGAACAGTGAGTGTAGCGTATGAATAATTACAGTTCTAAGGATGCGGATGATATGCAGGTAGGGTAGACGGGCTAGTGGGAACAGGCAGTGTAGCGTATGAGCAAGTACAGTTCTAAGGATGCGGATGATATGCAGGTAGGGTAGACTGGCTAGTGGGAACAGGCAGTGCAGCGTATGAGCAAGTACAGTTCTAAGGATGCGGATGATATGCAGGTAGGGTAGATGGGCTAGTGGGAACAGGCAGTGTAGCATATGAATAATTACAGTTCTAAGGATGCGGATGATATGCAGGTAGGGTAGATGGGCTAGTGGGAACAGGCAGTGTAGCATATGAATAATTACAGTTCTAAGGATGCGGATGATATGCAGGTAGGGTAGATGGGCTAGTGGGAACAGGCAGTGTAGCATATGAATAATTACAGTTCTAAGGACGTGGATGATATGCAGGTAGGGTAGATGGGCTAGTGGGAACAGGCAGTGCAGCGTATGAATAATTACAGTTCTAAGGATGCGGATGATATGCAGTTAGGGTAGATGGGCTAGTGGGAACAGGCAGTGTAGCATATGAATAATTACAGTTCTAAGGATGCGGATGATATGCAGGTAGGGTAGATGGGCTAGTGGGAACAGGCAGTGTAGCATATGAATAATTACAGTTCTAAGTATGCGGATGATATGCAGGTAGGGTAGATGGGCTAGTGGGAACAGGCAGTGTAGCATATGAATAATTACAGTTCTAAGGATGCAGATGATATGCAGTTAGGTTAGACGGGCTCATGGGAACAGTGAGTGTAGCGTATGAATAATTACAGTTCTAAGGATGCGGATGATATGCAGATAGGGTAGACGGGCTAGTGGGAACAGTGAGTGTAGCGTATGAATAATTACAGTTCTAAGGATGCGGATGATATGCAGGTAGGGTAGACGGGCTAGTGGGAACAGGCAGTGTAGCGTATGAGCAAGTACAGTTCTAAGGATGCGGATGATATGCAGGTAGGGTAGACTGGCTAGTGGGAACAGGCAGTGTAGCGTATGAGCAAGTACAGTTCTAAGGATGCGGATGATATGCAGGTAGGGTAGATGGGCTAGTGGGCACAGGCAGTGTAGCGTATGAATAATTACAGTTCTAAGGGTGCGGATGATATGCAGATAGGGTAGATGGGCTAGTGGGAACAGGCAGTGCAGCGTATGAATAATTACAGTTCTAAGGGTGCGGATGATATGCAGGTAGGGTAGATGGGCTAGTGGGACCAGGCAGTGTAGCATATGAATAATTACAGTTCTAAGGATGAGGATGTTATGCAAGTAGGGTATATGGGCTAGTGGGAACAGGCAGTGTAGCAGATGAATAATTACAGTTCTAAGGATGCGGATGATATGCAGGTAGGGTAGATGGGCTAGTGGGAACAGGCAGTGTAGCAGATGAATAATTACAGTTCTAAGGATGCGGATGATATGCAGGTAGGGTAGATGGGCTAGTGGGAACAGGCAGTGTAGCATATGAATAATTACAGTTCTAAGGATGCGGATGATATGCAGGGAGGGTAGATGGGCTAGTGGGAACAGTCAGTGTAGCGTATGAATAATTACAGTTCTAAGGATGCGGATGATATGCAGGTAGGGTAGATGGGCTAGTGGGAACAGGCAGTGTAGCCTATGAATAACTACAGTTCTAAGGATGCTGATGAAATGCAGGTAGGGTAGATGGGCTAGTGGGAACAGGCAGTGTAGCGTATGAATAATTACAGTTCTAAGGATGCGGATGATATGCAGGTAAGGTAGATGGGCTAGTGAGAACAGGCAGTGTAGCATATGAATAATTACAGTTCTAAGGATGCGGATGATATGCAGGTAGGGTAGGATGATATGCAGGTAGGGTAGATGGGCTAGTGGGAACAGGCAGTGTAGCATATGAATAATTACAGTTCTAAGGATGCGGATGATATGCAGGTAGGGTAGACGGGCTAGTGGGAACAGGCAGTGTAGCATATGAATAATTACAGTTCTAAGGATGCGGATGATATGCAGGTAGGGTAGATGGGCTAGTGGGAACAGGCAGTGTAGCATATGAATAATTACAGTTCTAAGGATGCGGATGATATGCAGGTAGGGTAGATGGGCTAGTGGGAACAGGCAGTGTAGCATATGAGCAATTACAGTTCTAAGGATGCGGATGATATGCAGGTAGGGTAGATGGGCTAGTGGGAACAGGCAGTGTAGCAGAGGAATAATTACAGTTCTAAGGATGCGGATGATATGCAGGTAGGGTAGGATGATATGCAGGTAGGGTAGATGGGCTGGTGGGAACAGGCAGTGTAGCATATGAATAATTACAGTTCTAATGATGCGGATGATATGCAGGTAGGGTAGGTGGGCTGGTGGGAACAGGCAGTGTAGCAGATGAATAATTACAGTTCTAAGGATGCGGATGATATGCAGGTAGGGTAGATGGGCTAGTGGGAACAGGCAGTGTAGCATATGAATAATTACAGTTCTAAGGATACGGATGATATGCAGGTAGGGTAGATGGGTTAGTGGGAACAGGCAGTGTAGCATATGAATAATTACAGTTCTAAGGATGCGGATGATATGCAGGTAGAGTAGATGGGCTGGTGGGAACAGGCAGAGTAGCATATGAATAATTACAGTTCTAAGGATGCGGATCATATGCAGGTAGGGTAGATGGGCTGGTGGGAACAGGCAGTGTAGCATATGAATAATTACAGTTCTAAGGATGCGGATGATATGCAGGTAGGGTAGATGGGCTAGTGGGAACAGGCAGTGTAGCATATGAATAATTACAGTTCTAAGGATGCGGATGATATGCAGGTAGGGTAGATGGGCTAGTGGGAACAGGCAGTGTAGCATATGAATAATTACAGTTCTAAGGATGCGGATGATATGCAGGTAGGGTAGATGGGCTAGTGGGAACAGGCAGTGTAGCATATGAATAATTACAGTTCTAAGGATGCGGATGATATGCAGGTAGGGTAGATGGGCTAGTGGGAACAGGCAGTGTAGCATATGAATAATTACAGTTCTAAGGATGCGGATGATATGCAGGTAGGGTAGATGGGCTAGTGGGAACAGGCAGTGTAGCATATGAATAATTACAGTTCTAAGGATGCGGATGATATGCAGGTAGGGTAGATGGGCTAGTGGGAACTGGCAGTGTAGCGTATGAATAATTCCAGTTCTAAGGATGCGGATGATATGCAGGTAGGGTAGATGTGCTAGTGGGAACAGGCAGTGTAGCGTATGAATAATTACAGTTCTAAGGATGCGGATGATATGCAGGTAGGGTAGATGGGCTAGTGGGAACAGGCAGTGTAGCATATGAATAATTACAGTTCTAAGGATGCGGATGATATGCAGGTAGGGTAGATGGGCTAGTGGGAACTGGCAGTGTAGCATATGAATAATTACAGTTCTAAGGATGCGGATGATATGCAGGTAGGGTAGATGGGCTAGTGGGAACAGGCAGTGTAGCGTATGAATAATTACAGTTCTAAGGATGCGGATGATATGCAGGTAGGGTAGATGGGCTAGTGGGAACAGGCAGTGCAGCGTATGAATAATTACAGTTCTAAGGATGCGGATGATATGCAGTTAGGGTAGATGGGCTAGTGGGAACAGGCACTGCAGCGTATGAATAATTACAGTTCTAAGGATGCGGATGATATGCAGGTAGGGTAGATGGGCTAGTTGGAACAGGCAGTGCAGCGTATGAATAATTACAGTTCTAAGGATGCGGATGATATGCAGGTAGGGTAGATGGGCTAGTGGGAACAGGCAGTGCAGCGTATGAATAATTACAGTTCTAAGGATGCGGATGATATGCAGGTAGGGTAGATGGGCTAGTGGGAACAGGCAGTGCAGCGTATGAATAATTACAGTTCTAAGGGTGCGGATGATATGCAGGTAGGGTAGACGGGCTGGTGGGAACAGGCAGTGTAGCGTATGAATAATTACAGTTCTAAGGATGCGGATGATATGCAGGTAGGGTAGATGGGCTAGTGGGAACAGGCAGTGCAGCGTATGAATAATTACAGTTCTAAGGATGCGGATGATATGCAGGTAGGGTAGATGGGCTAGTGGGAACAGTCAGTGTAGCGTATGAATAATTACAGTTCTAAGGATGCGGATGATATGCAGGTAGGGTAGATGGGCTAGTGGGAACAGGCAGTGTAGCATATGAATAATTACAGTTCTAAGGATGCGGATGATATGCAGGGAGGGTAGATGGGCTAGTGGGAACAGTCAGTGTAGCGTATGAATAATTACAGTTCTAAGGATGCGGATGATATGCAGGTAGGGTAGATGGGCTAGTGGGAACAGGCAGTGTAGCCTATGAATAACTACAGTTCTAAGGATGCTGATGAAATGCAGGTAGGGTAGATGGGCTAGTGGGAACAGGCAGTGTAGCGTATGAATAATTACAGTTCTAAGGATGCGGATGATATGCAGGTAAGGTAGATGGGCTAGTGAGAACAGGCAGTGTAGCATATGAATAATTACAGTTCTAAGGATGCGGATGATATGCAGGTAGGGTAGGATGATATGCAGGTAGGGTAGATGGGCTAGTGGGAACAGGCAGTGTAGCATATGAATAATTACAGTTCTAAGGATGCGGATGATATGCAGGTAGGGTAGACGGGCTAGTGGGAACAGGCAGTGTAGCATATGAATAATTACAGTTCTAAGGATGCGGATGATATGCAGGTAGGGTAGATGGGCTAGTGGGAACAGGCAGTGTAGCATATGAATAATTACAGTTCTAAGGATGCGGATGATATGCAGGTAGGGTAGATGGGCTAGTGGGAACAGGCAGTGTAGCATATGAGCAATTACAGTTCTAAGGATGCGGATGATATGCAGGTAGGGTAGATGGGCTAGTGGGAACAGGCAGTGTAGCAGAGGAATAATTACAGTTCTAAGGATGCGGATGATATGCAGGTAGGGTAGGATGATATGCAGGTAGGGTAGATGGGCTGGTGGGAACAGGCAGTGTAGCATATGAATAATTACAGTTCTAATGATGCGGATGATATGCAGGTAGGGTAGGTGGGCTGGTGGGAACAGGCAGTGTAGCAGATGAATAATTACAGTTCTAAGGATGCGGATGATATGCAGGTAGGGTAGATGGGCTAGTGGGAACAGGCAGTGTAGCATATGAATAATTACAGTTCTAAGGATACGGATGATATGCAGGTAGGGTAGATGGGTTAGTGGGAACAGGCAGTGTAGCATATGAATAATTACAGTTCTAAGGATGCGGATGATATGCAGGTAGAGTAGATGGGCTGGTGGGAACAGGCAGAGTAGCATATGAATAATTACAGTTCTAAGGATGCGGATCATATGCAGGTAGGGTAGATGGGCTGGTGGGAACAGGCAGTGTAGCATATGAATAATTACAGTTCTAAGGATGCGGATGATATGCAGGTAGGGTAGATGGGCTAGTGGGAACAGGCAGTGTAGCATATGAATAATTACAGTTCTAAGGATGCGGATGATATGCAGGTAGGGTAGATGGGCTAGTGGGAACAGGCAGTGTAGCATATGAATAATTACAGTTCTAAGGATGCGGATGATATGCAGGTAGGGTAGATGGGCTAGTGGGAACAGGCAGTGTAGCATATGAATAATTACAGTTCTAAGGATGCGGATGATATGCAGGTAGGGTAGATGAGCTAGTGGGAACAGGCAGTGTAGCATATGAATAATTACAGTTCTAAGGATGCGGATGATATGCAGGTAGGGTAGATGGGCTAGTGGGAACAGGCAGTGTAGCATATGAATAATTACAGTTCTAAGGATGCGGATGATATGCAGGTAGGGTAGATGGGCTAGTGGGAACTGGCAGTGTAGCGTATGAATAATTCCAGTTCTAAGGATGCGGATGATATGCAGGTAGGGTAGATGTGCTAGTGGGAACAGGCAGTGTAGCGTATGAATAATTACAGTTCTAAGGATGCGGATGATATGCAGGTAGGGTAGATGGGCTAGTGGGAACAGGCAGTGTAGCATATGAATAATTACAGTTCTAAGGATGCGGATGATATGCAGGTAGGGTAGATGGGCTAGTGGGAACTGGCAGTGTAGCATATGAATAATTACAGTTCTAAGGATGCGGATGATATGCAGGTAGGGTAGATGGGCTAGTGGGAACAGGCAGTGTAGCGTATGAATAATTACAGTTCTAAGGATGCGGATGATATGCAGGTAGGGTAGATGGGCTAGTGGGAACTGGCAGTGTAGCATATGAATAATTACAGTTCTAAGGATGCGGATGATATGCAGGTAGGGTAGATGGGCTAGTGGGAACAGGCAGTGCAGCGTATGAATAATTACAGTTCTAAGGATGCGGATGATATGCAGTTAGGGTAGATGGGCTAGTGTGAACAGGCAGTGCAGCATATGAATAATTACAGTTCTAAGGATGCGGATGATATGCAGGTAGGGTAGATCGGCTAGTGGGAACAGGCAGTGTAGCATATGAATAATTACAGTTCTAAGGATGCGGATGATATGCAGGTAGGGTAGATGGGCTAGTGGGAACAGGCAGTGTAGCATATGAATAATTACAGTTCTAAGGATGCGGATGATATGCAGGTAGGGTAGACGGGCTAGTGGGAACAGGCAGTGTAGCATATGAATAATTACAGTTCTAAGGATGCGGATGATATGCAGGTAGGGTAGACGGGCTAGTGGGAACAGGCAGTGTAGCATATGAATAATTACAGTTCTAAGGATGCGGATGATATGCAGGTAGGGTAGATGGGCTAGTGGGAACAGGCAGTGTAGCATATGAGCAATTACAGTTCTAAGGATGCGGATGATATGCAGGTAGGGTAGATGGGCTAGTGGGAACAGGCAGTGTAGCAGAGGAATAATTACAGTTCTAAGGATGCGGATGATATGCAGGTAGGGTAGGATGATATGCAGGTAGGGTAGATGGGCTGGTGGGAACAGGCAGTGTAGCATATGAATAATTGCAGTTCTAAGGATGCGGATGATATGCAGGTAGGGTAGATGGGCTGGTGGGAACAGGCAGTGTAGCAGATGAATAATTACAGTTCTAAGGATGCGGATGATATGCAGGTAGGGTAGATGGGCTAGTGGGAACAGGCAGTGTAGCAGATGAATAATTACAGTTCTAAGGATGCGGATGATATGCAGGTAGGGTAGGATGATATGCAGGTAGGGTAGATGGGCTGGTGGGAACAGGCAGAGTAGCATATGAATAATTACAGTTCTAAGGATGCGGATCATATGCAGGTAGGGTAGATGGGCTGGTGGGAACAGGCAGTGTAGCATATGAATAATTACAGTTCTAAGGATGCGGATGATATGCAGGTAGGGTAGATGGGCTAGTGGGAACAGGCAGTGTAGCCTATGAATAATTACAGTTCTAAGGATGCGGATGATATGCAGGTAGGGTAGACGGGCTAGTGGGAACAGGCAGTGTAGCATATGAATAATTACAGTTCTAAGGATGCGGATGATATGCAGGTAGGGTAGATGGGCTAGTGGGAACAGGCAGTGTAGCATATGAATGATTACAGTTCTAAGGATGCGGATGATATGCAGGTAGGGTAGATGGGCTAGTGGGAACAGGCAGTGTAGCATATGAGCAATTACAGTTCTAAGGATGCGGATGATATGCAGGTAGGGTAGATGGGCTGGTGGGAACAGGCAGTGTAGCATATGAGCAATTACAGTTCTAAGGATGCGGATGATATGCAGGTAGGGTAGATGGGCTAATGGGAACAGGCAGTGTAGCATATGAATAATTACAGTTCTAAGGATGCGGATGATATGCAGGTAGGGTAGATGGGCTAGTGGGAACAGGCAGTGTAGCATATGAATAATTACAGTTCTAAGGATGCGGATGATATGCAGGTAGGGTAGATGGGCTAGTGGGAACAGGCAGTGTAGCATATGAATAATTACAGTTCTAAGGATGCGGATGATATGCAGGTAGGGTAGATGGGCTAGTGGGAACAGGCAGTGTAGCATATGAATAATTACAGTTCTAAGGATGTGGATGATATGCAGGTAGGGTAGATGGGCTAGTGGGAACAGGCAGTGCAGCGTATGAATAATTACAGTTCTAAGGATGCGGATGATATGCAGGTAGGGTAGATGGGCTAGTGGGAACAGGCAGTGTAGCATATGAATAATTACAGTTCTAAGGATGCAGATGATATGCAGTTAGGTTAGACGGGCTCATGGGAACAGTGAGTGTAGCGTATGAATAATTACAGTTCTAAGGATGCGGATGATATGCAGATAGGGTAGACGGGCTAGTGGGAACACTGAGTGTAGCGTATGAATAATTACAGTTCTAAGGATGCGGATGATATGCAGGTAGGGTAGACGGGCTAGTGGGAACAGGCAGTGTAGCGTATGAGCAAGTACAGTTCTAAGGATGCGGATGATATGCAGGTAGGGTAGACTGGCTAGTGGGAACAGGCAGTGTAGCGTATGAGCAAGTACAGTTCTAAGGATGCGGATGATATGCGGATGATATGCAGGTAGGGTAGATGGGCTAGTGGGAACAGGCAGTGTAGCATATGAATAATTACAGTTCTAAGGATGTGGATGATATGCAGGTAGGGTAGATGGGCTAGTGGGAACAGGCAGTGCAGCGTATGAATAATTACAGTTCTAAGGATGCGGATGATATGCAGTTAGGGTAGATGGGCTAGT
The DNA here is from genome assembly GCF_040938575.1 of Ambystoma mexicanum. Taxonomy (NCBI): domain Eukaryota; kingdom Metazoa; phylum Chordata; class Amphibia; order Caudata; family Ambystomatidae; genus Ambystoma; species Ambystoma mexicanum. Next base: position 55,348,936 of record NC_090929.1, on the reverse strand, counting down.
GGGAACAGGCAGTGTAGCATATGAATAATTACAGTTCTAAGGATGCGGATGATATGCAGGTAGGGTAGATGGGCTAGTGGGAACAGGCAGTGTAGCATATGAATAATTACAGTTCTAAGTATGCGGATGATATGCAGGTAGGGTAGACGGGCTCATGGGAACAGTGAGTGTAGCGTATGAATAATTACAGTTCTAAGGATGCGGATGATATGCAGATAGGGTAGACTGGCTAGTGGGAACAGGCAGTGTAGCGTATGAGCAAGTACAGTTCTAAGGATGCGGATGATATGCAGGTAGGGTAGATGGGCTAGTGGGCACAGGCAGTGTAGCGTATGAATAATTACAGTTCTAAGGGTGCGGATGATATGCAGATAGGGTAGATGGGCTAGTGGGAACAGGCAGTGTAGCGTATGAGTTCTAAGGGTGCAGATGATATGCAAGTAGGGTAGATGGGCAAGTGGGAACAGGCAGTGTAGCGTATGAATAATTACAGTTCTAAGGGTGCGGATGATATGCAGGTAGGGTAGATGGGCTAGTGGGACCAGGCAGTGTAGCATATGAATAATTACAGTTCTAAGGATGAGGATGATATGCAAGTAGGGTATATGGGCTAGTGGGAACAGGCAGTGTAGCAGATGAATAATTACAGTTCTAAGGATGCGGATGATATGCAGGTAGGGTAGATGGGCTAGTGGGAACAGGCAGTGTAGCAGATGAATAATTACAGTTCTAAGGATGCGGATGATATGCAGGTAGGGTAGATGGGCTAGTGGGAACAGGAAGTGTAGCATATGAATAATTACAGTTCTAAGGATGCGGATGATATGCAGGTAGGTTAGATGGGCTAGTGGGAACAGGCAGTGTAGCATATGAATAATTACAGTTCTAAGGATGCGGATGATATGCAGGGAGGGTAGATGGGCTAGTGGGAACAGTCAGTGTAGCGTATGAATAATTACAGTTCTAAGGATGCGGATGATATGCAGGTAGGGTAGATGGGCTAGTGGGAACAGGCAGTGCAGCGTATGAATAACTACAGTTCTAAGGATGCTGATGAAATGCAGGTAGGGTAGATGGGCTAGTGGGAACAGGCAGTGTAGCGTATGAATAATTACAGTTCTAAGGATGCGGATGATATGCAGGTAAGGTAGATGGGCTAGTGAGAACAGGCAGTGTAGCATATGAATAATTACAGTTCTAAGGATGCGGATGATATGCAGGTAGGGTAGGATGATATGCAGGTAGGGTAGATGGGCTAGTGGGAACAGGCAGTGTAGCATATGAATAATTACAGTTCTAAGGATGCGGATGATATGCAGGTAGGGTAGACGGGCTAGTGGGAACAGGCAGTGTAGCATATGAATAATTACAGTTCTAAGGATGCGGATGATATGCAGGTAGGGTAGGATGATATGCAGGTAGGGTAGATGGGCTAGTGGGAACAGGCAGTGTAGCATATGAATAATTACAGTTCTAAGGATGCGGATGATATGCAGGTAGGGTAGACGGGCTAGTGGGAACAGGCAGTGTAGCATATGAATAATTACAGTTCTAAGGATGCGGATGATATGCAGGTAGGGTAGATGGGCTAGTGGGAACAGGCAGTGTAGCATATGAATAATTACAGTTCTAAGGATGCGGATGATATGCAGGTAGGGTAGATGGGCTAGTGGGAACAGGCAGTGTAGCATATGAGCAATTACAGTTCTAAGGATGCGGATGATATGCAGGTAGGGTAGATGGGCTAGTGGGAACAGGCAGTGTAGCAGATGAATAATTACAGTTCTAAGGATGCGGATGATATGCAGGTAGGGTAGATGGGCTAGTGGGAACAGGCAGTGTAGCAGATGAATAATTACAGTTCTAAGGATGCGGATGATATGCAGGTAGGGTAGGATGATATGCAGGTAGAGTAGATGGGCTGGTGGGAACAGGCAGAGTAGCATATGAATAATTACAGTTCTAAGGATGCGGATCATATGCAGGTAGGGTAGATGGGCTGGTGGGAACAGGCAGTGTAGCATATGAATAATTACAGTTCTAAGGATGCGGATGATATGCAGGTAGGGTAGATGGGCTAGTGGGAACAGGCAGTGTAGCATATGAATAATTACAGTTCTAAGGATGCGGATGATATGCAGGTAGGGTAGATGGGCTAGTGGGAACAGGCAGTGTAGCATATGAATAATTACAGTTCTAAGGATGCGGATGATATGCAGGTAGGGTAGATGGGCTAGTGGGAACAGGCAGTGTAGCATATGAATAATTACAGTTCTAAGGATGCGGATGATATGCAGGTAGGGTAGATGGGCTAGTGGGAACAGGCAGTGTAGCATATGAATAATTACAGTTCTAAGGATGCGGATGATATGCAGGTAGGGTAGATGGGCTAGTGGGAACAGGCAGTGTAGCATATGAATAATTACAGTTCTAAGGATGTGGATGATATGCAGGTAGGGTAGATGGGCTAGTGAGAACATGCAGTGTAGCAGATGAATAATTACAGTTCTAAGGATGCGGATGATATGCAGGTAGGGTAGATGGGCTAGTGGGAACTGGCAGTGTAGCAGATGAATAATTACAGTTCTAAGGATGCGGATGATATGCAGGTAGGGTAGACGGGCTAGTGGGAACAGGCAGTGCAGCGTATGAATAATTACAGTTCTAAGGATGCAGATGATATGCAGTTAGGGTAGACGGGCTAGTGGGAACAGGCAGTGTAGCATATGAATAATTACAGTTCTAAGGATGCGGATGATATGCAGGTAGGGTAGATCGGCTAGTGGGAACAGGCAGTGTAGCATATGAATAATTACAGTTCTAAGGATGCGGATGATATGCAGGTAGGGTAGATGGGCTAGTGGGAACAGGCAGTGTAGCATATGAATAATTACAGTTCTAAGGATGCGGATGATATGCAGGTAGGGTAGATGGGCTAGTGGGAACATGCAGTGTAGCATATGAATAATTACAGTTCTAAGGATGCGGATGATATGCAGATAGGTTAGACGGGCTAATGGGAACAGTGAGTGTAGCGTATGAATAATTACAGTTCTAAGGATGCGGATGATATGCAGATAGGGTAGACGGGCTAGTGGGAACAGTGAGTGTAGCGTATGAATAATTACAGTTCTAAGGATGCGGATGATATGCAGGTAGGGTAGACGGGCTGGTGGGAACAGGCAGTGTAGCGTATGAATATTTACAGTTCTAAGGATGCGGATGATATGCAGGTAGGGTAGACGGGCTAGTGGGAACAGGCAGTGTAGCGTATGAGCAAGTACAGTTCTAAGGATGCGGATGATATGCAGGTAGGGTAGACTGGCTAGTGGGAACAGGCAGTGTAGCGTATGAGCAAGTACAGTTCTAAGGATGCGGATGATATGCAGGTAGGGTAGATGGGCTAGTGGGAACAGGCAGTGTAGCGTATGAATAATTACAGTTCTAAGGGTGCGGATGATATGCAGGTAGGGTAGATGGGCTAGTGGGAACAGACAGTGTAGCGTATGAGTTCTAAGGGTGCAGATGATATGCAAGTAGGGTAGATGGGCAAGTGGGAACAGGCAGTGTAGCATATGAATAATTACAGTTCTAAGGATGCGGATGATATGCAGGTAGGGTAGATGGGCTAGTGGGACCAGGCAGTGTAGCATATGAATAATTACAGTTCTAAGGATGAGGATGATATGCAAGTAGGGTATATGGGCTAGTGGGAACAGGCAGTGTAGCAGATGAATAATTACAGTTCTAAGGATGCGGATGATATGCAGGTAGGGTAGATGGGCTAGTGGGAACAGGCAGTGTAGCAGATGAATAATTACAGTTCTAAGGATGCGGATGATATGCAGGTAGGGTAGATGGGCTAGTGGGAACAGGCAGTGTAGCATATGAATAATTACAGTTCTAAGGATGCGGATGATATGCAGGTAGGTTAGATGGGCTAGTGGGAACAGGCAGTGTAGCATATGAATAATTACAGTTCTAAGGATGCAGATGATATGCAGGTAGGGTAGATGGGCTAGTGGGAACAGTCAGTGTAGCGTATGAATAATTACAGTTCTAAGGATGCGGATGATATGCAGTTAGGGTAGATGGGCTAGTGGGAACAGGCAGTGTAGCGTATGAATAACTACAGTTCTAAGGATGCTGATGAAATGCAGGTAGGGTAGATGGGCTAGTGGGAACAGGCAGTATGAATAATTACAGTTCTAAGGATGCGGATGATATGCAGGTAGGGTAGATGGGCTAGTGGGAACAGGCAGTGCAGCGTATGAATAATTACAGTTCTAAGGATGCGGATGAAATGCAGGTAGGGTAGATGGGCTAGTGGGAACAGGCAGTGTAGCATATGAATAATTACAGTTCTAAGGATGCGGATGATATGCAGGTAGGGTAGATGGGCTAGTGAGAACAGGCAGTGTAGCATATGAATAATTACAGTTCTAAGGATGCGGATGATATGCAGGTAGGGTAGACGGGCTAGTGGGGATGAGGCAGTGTAGCGTATGAATAATTACAGTTCTAAGGATGCGGATGATATGCACGTAGGGTAGATGGGCTAGTGGGAACAGGCAGTGTAGCGTATGAGCAATTACAGTTCTAAGGATGCGGATGATATGCAGGTAGGGTAGATGGGCTAGTGGGAACAGGCAGTGTAGCGTATGAGCAATTACAGTTCTAAGGATGCAGATGATATGCAGTTAGGGTAGATGGGCTAGTGGGAACAGGCAGTGTAGCATATGAATAATTAGAGTTCTAAGGGTGCGGATGATATGCAGGTAGGGTAGACGGGCTAGTGGGAACAGGCAGTGTAGCATATGAATAATTACAGTGCTAAGGGTGCAGATGATATGCAGGTAGGGTAGACGGGCTAGTGGGAACAGGCAGTGTAGCATATGAATAATTACAGTGCTAAGGGTGCGGATGATATGCAGGTAGGGTAGATGGGCTAGTGGGAACAGGCAGTGTAGCATATGAATAATTACAGTGCTAAGGGTGCGGATGATATGCAGGTAGGGTAGACGGGCTAGTGGGAACAGGAAGTGTAGCATATGAATAATTACAGTTCTAAGGATGTGGACGATATGCAGTTAGGGTAGATGGGCTAGTGGGAACAGGCAATGCAGCATATGAATAATTACAGTTCTAAGGATGCAGATGATATGCAGGTAGGGTAGACGGGCTAGTGGGAACAGGCAATGCAGCATATGAATAATTACAGTTCTAAGGATGCGGATGATATGCAGGTAGGGTAGACGGGCTAGTGGGAACAGGCAATGCAGCATATGAATAATTACAGTTCTAAGGATGCGGATGATATGCAGGTAGGGTAGACGGGCTAGTGGGAACAGGCAATGCAGCATATGAATAATTACAGTTCTAAGGATGCGGATGATATGCAGGTAGGGTAGACGGGCTAGTGGGAACAGGCAGTGTAGCATATGAATAATTACAGTTCTAAGGATGCGGATGCTATGCAGGTAGGGTAGATGGGCTAGTGGGAACATGCAGTGCAGCATATGAATAATTACAGTTCTAAGGATGTGGTTGATATGCAGATGGGCTAGTGGGAATATGCAGTCAGGGTAGATGGGCTAGTGGGAACAGGCAGTGTAGCATATGAATAATTACAGTTCTAAGGATGCGGATGATATGCAGGTAGGGTAGATGGGCTAGTGGGAACATACAGTGCAGCATATGAATAATTACAGTTCTAAGGATGCGGATGATATGCAGGTAGGGTAGATGGGCTAGTGAGAACAGGCAGTGTAGCATATGAATAATTACAGTTCTAAGGATGCGGATGATATACAGGTAGGGTAGATGGGCTAGTGGGAACAGGCAGTGTAGCATATGAATAATTACAGTTCTAAGGATGCGGATGATATGCAGGTAGGGTAGATGGGCTAGTGGGAACAGGCAGTGTAGCATATGAATAATTACAGTTCTAAGGATGCGGATGATATGCAGGTAGGGTAGATGGGCTAGTGGGAACAGGCAGTGTAGCGTATGAGCAATTACAGTTCTAAGGATGCGGATGATATGCAGGTAGGGTAGATGGGCTAGTGAGAACAGGCAGTGTAGCATATGAATAATTACAGTTCTAAGGATACGGATGATATGCAGGTAGGGTAGATGGGCTAGTGGGAACAGGAAGTGTAGCGTATGAGCAATTACAGTTCTAAGGATGCGGATGATATGCAGGTAGGGTAGATGGGCTAGTGAGAACAGGCAGTGCAGCATATGAATAATTACAGTTCTAAGGATGCGGATGATATGCAGGTAGGGTAGACGGGCTAGTGGGAACAGTGAGTGTAGCGTATGAATAATTACAGTTCTAAGGATGCGGATGATACGCAGGTAGGGTAGACGGGCTAGTGGGAACAGGCAGTGTAGCATATGAATAATTAGAGTTCTAAGGGTGCGGATGATACGCAGGTAGGGTAGATGGGCTAGTGGGAACAGGCAGTGTAGCATATGAATAATTAGAGTTCTAAGGGTGCGGATGATACGCAGGTAGGGTAGATGGGCTAGTGGGAACAGGCAGTGTAGCATATGAATAATTACAGTGCTAAGGGTGCGGATGATATGCAGGTAGGGTAGACGGGCTAGTGGGAACAGGCAGTGTAGCATATGAATAATTAGAGTTCTAAGGGTGCGGATGATATGCAGGTAGGGTAGATGGGCTAGTGGGAACAGGCAGTGTAGCATATGAATAATTACAGTTCTAAGGATGCGGACGATATGCAGTTAGGGTAGATGGGCTAGTGGGAACAGGCAATGCAGCATATGAATAATTACAGTTCTAAGGATGCGGATGATATGCAGGTAGGGTAGACGGGCTAGTGGGAACAGGCAATGCAGCATATGAATAATTACAGTTCTAAGGATGCGGATGATATGCAGGTAGGGTAGACGGGCTAGTGGGAACAGGCAATGTAGCATATGAATAATTACAGTTCTAAGGATGCGGATGATATGCAGGTAGGGTAGATGGGCTAGTGGGAACAGGCAATGCAGCATATGAATAATTACAGTTCTAAGGATGCGGATGATATGCAGGTAGGGTAGACGGGCTAGTGGGAACAGGCAATGCAGCATATGAATAATTACAGTTCTAAGGATGCGGATGATATGCAGGTAGGGTAGACGGGCTAGTGGGAACAGGCAATGCAGCATATGAATAATTACAGTTCTAAGGATGCGGATGATATGCAGGTAGGGTAGACGGGCTAGTGGGAACAGGCAATGCAGCATATGAATAATTACAGTTCTAAGGATGCGGATGATATGCAGGTAGGGTAGACGGGCTAGTGGGAACAGGCAGTGCAGCGTATGAATAATTACAGTTCTAAGGATGCGGATGATATGCAGGTAGGGTAGATGGGCTAGTGGGAACAGGCAGTGCAGCGTATGAATAATTACAGTTCTAAGGGTGCGGATGATATGCAGGTAGGGTAGATGGGCTAGTGGGAACAGGCAATGTAGCATATGAATAATTACAGTTCTAAGGATGCGGATGATATGCAGGTAGGGTAGACGGGCTAGTGGGAACAGGCAGTGTAGCATACGAATAATTAGAGTTCTAAGGGTGCGGATGATATGCAGGTAGGGTAGATGGGCTAGTGGGAACAGGCAGTGTAGCATATGAATAATTACAGTTCTAAGGATGCGGATGATATGCAGGTAGGGTAGACGGGCTAGTGCGAACAGGCAATGCAGCATATGAATAATTACAGTTCTAAGGATGCAGATGATATGCAGGTAGGGTAGACGGGCTAGTGGGAACAGGCAGTGCAGCATATGAATAATTACAGTTCTAAGGATGCGGATGATATGCAGGTAGGGTAGATGGGCTAGTGGGAACAGGCAGTGCAGCGTATGAATAATTACAGTTCTAAGGATGCGGATGATATGCAGGTAGGGTAGATGGGCTAGTGGGAACAGGCAGTGTAGCGTATGAGCAAGTACAGTTCTAAGGATGCGGATGATATGCAGGTAGGGTAGACGGGCTAGTGGTAACAGGCAGTGTAGCGTATGAATAATTACAGTTCTAAGGGTGCGGATGATATGCAGGTAGGGTAGATGGGCTAGTGGGAACAGGCAGTGTAGCGTATGAGTTCTAAGGGTGCAGATGATATGCAAGTAGGGTAGATGGGCTAGTGGGAACAGGCAGTGTAGCGTATGAATAACTACAGTTCTAAGGATGCGGATGAAATGCAGGTAGGTTAGATGGGCTAGTGGGAACAGGCAGTGTAGCATATGAATAATTACAGTTCTAAGGATGCGGATGATATGCAGGTAGGGTAGATGGGCTAGTGAGAACAGGCAGTGTAGCGTATGAATAATTACAGTGCTAAGGGTGCGGATGATATGCAGGTAGGGTAGACGGGCTAGTGGGAACAGGCAGTGTAGCGTATGAATAATTACAGTGCTAAGGGTGCGGATGATATGCAGGTAGGGTAGATGGGCTAGTGGGAACAGGCAGTGTAGCATATGAATAATTACAGTTCTAAGGATGCGGATGATATGCAGGTAGAGTAGATGGGCTAGTGGGAACAGGCAGTGTAGCATATGAATAATTACAGTTCTAAGGATGCGGATGATATGCAGGTAGGGTAGACGGGCTAGTGGGAACAGGCAGTGTAGCATATGAATAATTACAGTGCTAAGGGTGCGGATGATATGCAGGTAGGGTAGACGGGCTAGTGGGAACAGGCAGTGTAGCATATGAATAATTACAATGCTAAGGGTGCGGATGATATGCAGGTAGGGTAGACGGGCTAGTGGGAACAGGCAGTGTAGCATATGAATAATTACAGTTCTAAGGATGCGGACGATATGCAGTTAGGGTAGATGGGCTAGTGGGAACAGGCAATGCAGCATATGAATAATTACAGTTCTAAGGATGCGGATGATATGCAGGTAGGGTAGACGGGCTAGTGGGAACAGGCAATGCAGCATATGAATAATTACAGTTCTAAGGATGCGGATGATATGCAGGTAGGGTAGACGGGCTAGTGGGAACAGGCAATGTAGCATATGAATAATTACAGTTCTAAGGATGCGGATGCTATGCAGGTAGGGTAGATGGGCTAGTGGGAACAGGCAGTGTACCGTATGAATAATTAGAGTTGTAAGGGTGCGGATGATATGCAGGTAGGGTAGACGGGCTAGTGGGAACAGGCAGTGTAGCATATGAATAATTACAGTTCTAAGGATGCGGATGCTATGCAGGTCGGGTAGATGGGCTAGTGGGAACAGGCAGTGCAGCATATGAATAATTACAGTTCTAAGGATGCGGATGATATGCAGGTAGGGTAGATGGGCTAGTGGGAACAGGCAGTGTAGCGTATGAGCAATTACAGTTCTAAGGATGCGGATGATATGCAGGTAGGGTAGATGGGCTAGTGAGAACAGGCAGTGTGTAGCATATGAATAATTACAGTTCTAAGGATGCGGATGATATGCAGTTAGGGTAGATGGGCTAGTGGGAACAGGCAGTGTAGAGTATGAATAATTACAGTTCTAAGGATGCGGATGATATGCAGGTAGGGTAGATGGGCTAGTGGGAACAGGCAGTGTAGCGTATGAATAATTAGAGTTCTAAGGGTGCGGATGATATGCAGGTAGGGTAGATGGGCTAGTGGGAACAGGCAGTGTAGCGTATGAATAATTAGAGTTGTAAGGGTGCGGATGATATGCAGGTAGGGTAGACGGGCTAGTGGGAACAGGCAGTGTAGCATATGAATAATTACAGTTCTAAGGATGCGGATGATATGCAGGTAGGGTAGACGGGCTAGTGGGAACAGGCAATGCAGCATATGAATAATTACAGTTCTAAGGATGCGGTAGGGTAGATGGGCTGGTGGGAACAGGCAATGCAGCATATGAATAATTACAGTTCTAAGGATGCGGATGCTATGCAGGTAGGGTAGATGGGCTAGTGGGAACAGGCAGTGTAGCGTATGAATAATTAGAGTTGTAAGGGTGCGGATGATATGCAGGTAGGGTAGACGGGCTAGTGGGAACAGGCAGTGTAGCATATGAATAATTACAGTTCTTAGGATGCGGATGCTATGCAGGTAGGGTAGATGGGCTAGTGGGAACAGGCAGTGCAGCATATGAATAATTACAGTTCTAAGGATGCGGATGATATGCAGGTAGGGTAGATGGGCTAGTGGGAACAGGCAGTGTAGCGTATGAGCAATTACAGTTCTAAGGATGCGGATGATATGCAGGTAGGGTAGATGGGCTAGTGAGAACAGGCAGTGTGTAGCATATGAATAATTACAGTTCTAAGGATGCGGATGATATGCAGTTAGGGTAGATGGGCTAGTGGGAACAGGCAGTGTAGCGTATGAATAATTACAGTTCTAAGGATGCGGATGATATGCAGGTAGGGTAGATGGGCTAGTGGGAACAGGCAGTGTAGCGTATGAATAATTAGAGTTCTAAGGGTGCGGATGATATGCAGGTAGGGTAGATGGGCTAGTGGGAACAGGCAGTGTAGCGTATGAATAATTAGAGTTGTAAGGGTGCGGATGATATGCAGGTAGGGTAGACGGGCTAGTGGGAACAGGCAGTGTAGCATATGAATAATTACAGTTCTAAGGATGCGGATGATATGCAGGTAGGGTAGACGGGCTAGTGGGAACAGGCAATGCAGCATATGAATAATTACAGTTCTAAGGATGCGGATGATATGCAGGTAGGGTAGACGGGCTAGTGGGAACAGGCAATGCAGCATATGAATAATTACAGTTCTAAGGATGCGGATGATATGCAGGTAGGGTAGACGGGCTAGTGGGAACAGGCAGTGTAGCATATGAATAATTACAGTTCTAAGGATGCGGATGATATGCAGGTAGGGTAGACGGGCTAGTGGGAACAGGCAGTGTAGCATATGAATAATTACAGTTCTAAGGATGCGGATGCTATGCAGGTAGGGTAGATGGGCTAGTGGGAACAGGCAGTGCAGCATATTAATAATTACAGTTCTAAGGATGCGGATGATATGCAGGTAGGGTAGATGGGCTAGTGGGAACAGGCAGTGTGTAGCATATGAATAATTACAGTTCTAAGGATGTGGTTGATATGCAGATGGGCTAGTGGGAATATGCAGTCAGGGTAGATGGGCTAGTGGGAACAGGCAGTGTAGCATATGAATAATTACAGTTCTAAGGATGCGGATGATATGCAGGTAGGGTAGATGGGCTAGTGGGAACATGCAGTGTAGCGTATGAATAATTACAGTTCTAAGGATGCGGATGATATGCAGGTAGGGTAGATGGGCTAGTGGGAACAGGCAGTGTAGCGTATGAGCAATTACAGTTCTAAGGATGCGGATGATATGCAGGTAGGGTAGATGGGCTAGTGGGAACATGCGGTGTAGCGTATGAATAATTACAGTTCTAAGGATGTGGATGATATGCAGGTAGGGTAGATGGGCTAGTGGGAACAGGCAGTGTAGCGTATGAATAATTACAGTTCTAAGGATGCGGATGATATGCAGGTAGGGTAGATGGGCTAGTGAGAACAGGCAGTGTAGCGTATGAATAATTACAGTTCTAAGGATGCGGATGATATGCAGGTAGGGTAGATGGGCTAGTGGGAACAGGCAGTGCAGCGTATGAATAATTACAGTTCTAAGGATGCAGATGATATGCAGGTAGGGTAGATGGGCTAGTGGGAACAGGCAGTGCAGCGTATGAATATTTACAGTTCTAAGGATGCGGATGATATGCAGGTAGGGTAGATGGGCTAGTGGGAACAGGCAGTGCAGAGTATGAATAATTACAGTTCTAAGGATGCGGATGATATGCAGGTAGGGTAGATGGGCTAGTGGGAACAGGCAGTGCAGCGTATGAATAATTATAGTTCTAAGGATGCAGATGATATGCAGGTAGAGTAGATGGGCTAGTGGGAACAGGCAGTGCAGCGTATGAATAATTACAGTTCTAAGGATGCGGATGATATGCAGGTAGGGTAGATCGGCTAGTGGGAACAGGCAGTGCAGCATATGAATAATTACAGTTCTAAGGATGCGGATGATATGCAGGTAGGGTAGACGGGCTAGTGGGAACAGGCAGTGCAGCATATGAATAATTACAGTTCTAAGGATGCGGATGATATGCAGGTAGGGTAGACGGGCTAGTGGGAACAGGCAGTGCAGCATATGAATAATTACAGTTCTAAGGATGCGGATGATATGCAGGTAGGGTAGATGGGCTAGTGGGAACAGGCAGTGCAGCATATGAATAATTACAGTTCTAAGGATGCGGATGATATGCAGGTAGGGTAGATGGGCTAGTGAGAACATGCAGTGCAGCAGATGAATAATTACAGTTCTAAGGATGCGGATGATATGCAGGTAGGGTAGATGGGCTAGTGGGAACTGGCAGTGTAGCATATGAATAATTACAGTTCTAAGGATGCGGATGATATGCAGGTAGGGTAGATGGGCTAGTGGGAACAGGCAGTGTAGCGTATGAATAACTACAGTTCTAAGGATGCGGATGATATGCAGGTAGGGTAGATGGGCTAGTGGGAACAGGCAGTGCAGCGTATGAATAATTACAGTTCTAAGGATGCAGATGATATGCAGTTAGGGTAGATGGGCTAGTGGGAACAGGCAGTGTAGCATATGAATAATTACAGTTCTAAGGATGCGGATGATATGCAGGTAGGGTAGATGGGCTAGTGGGAACAGGCAGTGTAGCATATGAATAATTACAGTTCTAAGGATGCGGATGATATGCAGGTAGGGTAGATGGGCTAGTGGGAACAGGCAGTGTAGCATATGAATAATTACAGTTCTAAGGATGCGGATGATATGCAGGTAGGGTAGATGGGCTAGTGGGAACATGGAGTGTAGCATATGAATAATTACAGTTCTAAGGATGCGGATGATATGCAGTTAGGTTAGACGGGCTAATGGGAACAGTGAGTGTAGCGTATGAATAATTACAGTTCTAAGGATGCGGATGATATGCAGATAGGGTAGACGGGCTAGTGGGAACAGTGAGTGTAGCGTATGAATAATTACAGTTCTAAGGATGCGGATGATATGCAGGTAGGGTAGACGGGCTAGTGGGAACAGGCAGTGTAGCGTATGAGCAAGTACAGTTCTAAGGATGCGGATGATATGCAGGTAGGGTAGACTGGCTAGTGGGAACAGGCAGTGTAGCGTATGAGCAAGTACAGTTCTAAGGATGCGGATGATATGCAGGTAGGGTAGATGGGCTAGTGGGAACAGGCAGTGTAGCATATGAATAATTACAGTTCTAAGGATGCGGATGATATGCAGGTAGGGTAGATGGGCTAGTGGGACCAGGCAGTGTAGCATATGAATAATTACAGTTCTAAGGATGAGGATGATATGCAAGTAGGGTATATGGGCTAGTGGGAACAGGCAGTGTAGCAGATGAATAATTACAGTTCTAAGGATGCGGATGATATGCAGGTAGGGTAGATGGGCTAGTGGGAACAGGCAGTGTAGCAGATGAATAATTACAGTTCTAAGGATGCGGATGATATGCAGGTAGGGTAGATGGGCTAGTGGGACCAGGCAGTGTAGCATATGAATAATTACAGTTCTAAGGATGAGGATGATATGCAAGTAGGGTATATGGGCTAGTGGGAACAGGCAGTGTAGCAGATGAATAATTACAGTTCTAAGGATGCGGATGATATGCAGGTAGGGTAGATGGGCTAGTGGGAACAGGCAGTGTAGCAGATGAATAATTACAGTTCTAAGGATGCGGATGATATGCAGGTAGGGTAGATGGGCTAGTGGGAACAGGCAGTGTAGCATATGAATAATTACAGTTCTAAGGATGCGGATGATATGCAGGTAGGTTAGATGGGCTAGTGGGAACAGGCAGTGTAGCATATGAATAATTACAGTTCTAAGGATGCGGATGATATGCAGGTAGGGTAGATGGGCTAGTGGGAACAGTCAGTGTAGCATATGAATAATTACAGTTCTAAGGATGCGGATGATATGCAGGTAGGGTAGATGGGCTAGTGGGAACAGGCAGTGTAGCATATGAATAATTACAGTTCTAAGGATGTGGATGATATGCAGGTAGGGTAGATGGGCTAGTGAGAACATGCAGTGTAGCAGATGAATAATTACAGTTCTAAGGATGCGGATGATATGCAGGTAGGGTAGATGGGCTAGTGGGAACTGGCAGTGTAGCAGATGAATAATTACAGTTCTAAGGATGCGGATGATATGCAGGTAGGGTAGACGGGCTAGTGGGAACAGGCAGTGCAGCGTATGAATAATTACAGTTCTAAGGATGCAGATGATATGCAGTTAGGGTAGACGGGCTAGTGGGAACAGGCAGTGTAGCATATGAATAATTACAGTTCTAAGGATGCGGATGATATGCAGGTAGGGTAGATCGGCTAGTGGGAACAGGCAGTGTAGCATATGAATAATTACAGTTCTAAGGATGCGGATGATATGCAGGTAGGGTAGATGGGCTAGTGGGAACAGGCAGTGTAGCATATGAATAATTACAGTTCTAAGGATGCGGATGATATGCAGGTAGGGTAGATGGGCTAGTGGGAACATGCAGTGTAGCATATGAATAATTACAGTTCTAAGGATGCGGATGATATGCAGATAGGTTAGACGGGCTAATGGGAACAGTGAGTGTAGCGTATGAATAATTACAGTTCTAAGGATGCGGATGATATGCAGATAGGGTAGACGGGCTAGTGGGAACAGTGAGTGTAGCGTATGAATAATTACAGTTCTAAGGATGCGGATGATATGCAGGTAGGGTAGACGGGCTGGTGGGAACAGGCAGTGTAGCGTATGAATATTTACAGTTCTAAGGATGCGGATGATATGCAGGTAGGGTAGACGGGCTAGTGGGAACAGGCAGTGTAGCGTATGAGCAAGTACAGTTCTAAGGATGCGGATGATATGCAGGTAGGGTAGACTGGCTAGTGGGAACAGGCAGTGTAGCGTATGAGCAAGTACAGTTCTAAGGATGCGGATGATATGCAGGTAGGGTAGATGGGCTAGTGGGAACAGGCAGTGTAGCGTATGAATAATTACAGTTCTAAGGGTGCGGATGATATGCAGGTAGGGTAGATGGGCTAGTGGGAACAGACAGTGTAGCGTATGAGTTCTAAGGGTGCAGATGATATGCAAGTAGGGTAGATGGGCAAGTGGGAACAGGCAGTGTAGCATATGAATAATTACAGTTCTAAGGATGCGGATGATATGCAGGTAGGGTAGATGGGCTAGTGGGACCAGGCAGTGTAGCATATGAATAATTACAGTTCTAAGGATGAGGATGATATGCAAGTAGGGTATATGGGCTAGTGGGAACAGGCAGTGTAGCAGATGAATAATTACAGTTCTAAGGATGCGGATGATATGCAGGTAGGGTAGATGGGCTAGTGG
Source organism: Ambystoma mexicanum (assembly GCF_040938575.1). Lineage (NCBI taxonomy): Eukaryota > Metazoa > Chordata > Amphibia > Caudata > Ambystomatidae > Ambystoma > Ambystoma mexicanum. The sequence goes on along the minus strand of NC_090929.1, from coordinate 55,333,509 downwards.
GAACAGGCAGTGTAGCAGATGAATAATTACAGTGCTAAGGGTGCGGATGATATGCAGGTAGGGTAGATGGGCTAGTGGGAACAGGCAGTGTAGCATATGAATAATTACAGTGCTAAGGGTGCGGATGATATGCAGGTAGGGTAGACGGGCTAGTGGGAACAGGAAGTGTAGCATATGAATAATTACAGTTCTAAGGATGTGGACGATATGCAGTTAGGGTAGATGGGCTAGTGGGAACAGGCAATGCAGCATATGAATAATTACAGTTCTAAGGATGCAGATGATATGCAGGTAGGGTAGACGGGCTAGTGGGAACAGGCAATGCAGCATATGAATAATTACAGTTCTAAGGATGCGGATGATATGCAGGTAGGGTAGACGGGCTAGTGGGAACAGGCAATGCAGCATATGAATAATTACAGTTCTAAGGATGCGGATGATATGCAGGTAGGGTAGACGGGCTAGTGGGAACAGGCAATGCAGCATATGAATAATTACAGTTCTAAGGATGCGGATGATATGCAGGTAGGGTAGACGGGCTAGTGGGAACAGGCAGTGTAGCATATGAATAATTACAGTTCTAAGGATGCGGATGCTATGCAGGTAGGGTAGATGGGCTAGTGGGAACATGCAGTGCAGCATATGAATAATTACAGTTCTAAGGATGTGGTTGATATGCAGATGGGCTAGTGGGAATATGCAGTCAGGGTAGATGGGCTAGTGGGAACAGGCAGTGTAGCATATGAATAATTACAGTTCTAAGGATGCGGATGATATGCAGGTAGGGTAGATGGGCTAGTGGGAACATACAGTGCAGCATATGAATAATTACAGTTCTAAGGATGCGGATGATATGCAGGTAGGGTAGATGGGCTAGTGAGAACAGGCAGTGTAGCATATGAATAATTACAGTTCTAAGGATGCGGATGATATACAGGTAGGGTAGATGGGCTAGTGGGAACAGGCAGTGTAGCATATGAATAATTACAGTTCTAAGGATGCGGATGATATGCAGGTAGGGTAGATGGGCTAGTGGGAACAGGCAGTGTAGCATATGAATAATTACAGTTCTAAGGATGCGGATGATATGCAGGTAGGGTAGATGGGCTAGTGGGAACAGGCAGTGTAGCGTATGAGCAATTACAGTTCTAAGGATGCGGATGATATGCAGGTAGGGTAGATGGGCTAGTGAGAACAGGCAGTGTAGCATATGAATAATTACAGTTCTAAGGATACGGATGATATGCAGGTAGGGTAGATGGGCTAGTGGGAACAGGAAGTGTAGCGTATGAGCAATTACAGTTCTAAGGATGCGGATGATATGCAGGTAGGGTAGATGGGCTAGTGAGAACAGGCAGTGCAGCATATGAATAATTACAGTTCTAAGGATGCGGATGATATGCAGGTAGGGTAGACGGGCTAGTGGGAACAGTGAGTGTAGCGTATGAATAATTACAGTTCTAAGGATGCGGATGATACGCAGGTAGGGTAGACGGGCTAGTGGGAACAGGCAGTGTAGCATATGAATAATTAGAGTTCTAAGGGTGCGGATGATACGCAGGTAGGGTAGATGGGCTAGTGGGAACAGGCAGTGTAGCATATGAATAATTAGAGTTCTAAGGGTGCGGATGATACGCAGGTAGGGTAGATGGGCTAGTGGGAACAGGCAGTGTAGCATATGAATAATTACAGTGCTAAGGGTGCGGATGATATGCAGGTAGGGTAGACGGGCTAGTGGGAACAGGCAGTGTAGCATATGAATAATTAGAGTTCTAAGGGTGCGGATGATATGCAGGTAGGGTAGATGGGCTAGTGGGAACAGGCAGTGTAGCATATGAATAATTACAGTTCTAAGGATGCGGACGATATGCAGTTAGGGTAGATGGGCTAGTGGGAACAGGCAATGCAGCATATGAATAATTACAGTTCTAAGGATGCGGATGATATGCAGGTAGGGTAGACGGGCTAGTGGGAACAGGCAATGCAGCATATGAATAATTACAGTTCTAAGGATGCGGATGATATGCAGGTAGGGTAGACGGGCTAGTGGGAACAGGCAATGTAGCATATGAATAATTACAGTTCTAAGGATGCGGATGATATGCAGGTAGGGTAGATGGGCTAGTGGGAACAGGCAATGCAGCATATGAATAATTACAGTTCTAAGGATGCGGATGATATGCAGGTAGGGTAGACGGGCTAGTGGGAACAGGCAATGCAGCATATGAATAATTACAGTTCTAAGGATGCGGATGATATGCAGGTAGGGTAGACGGGCTAGTGGGAACAGGCAATGCAGCATATGAATAATTACAGTTCTAAGGATGCGGATGATATGCAGGTAGGGTAGACGGGCTAGTGGGAACAGGCAATGCAGCATATGAATAATTACAGTTCTAAGGATGCGGATGATATGCAGGTAGGGTAGACGGGCTAGTGGGAACAGGCAGTGCAGCGTATGAATAATTACAGTTCTAAGGATGCGGATGATATGCAGGTAGGGTAGATGGGCTAGTGGGAACAGGCAGTGCAGCGTATGAATAATTACAGTTCTAAGGGTGCGGATGATATGCAGGTAGGGTAGATGGGCTAGTGGGAACAGGCAATGTAGCATATGAATAATTACAGTTCTAAGGATGCGGATGATATGCAGGTAGGGTAGACGGGCTAGTGGGAACAGGCAGTGTAGCATACGAATAATTAGAGTTCTAAGGGTGCGGATGATATGCAGGTAGGGTAGATGGGCTAGTGGGAACAGGCAGTGTAGCATATGAATAATTACAGTTCTAAGGATGCGGATGATATGCAGGTAGGGTAGACGGGCTAGTGCGAACAGGCAATGCAGCATATGAATAATTACAGTTCTAAGGATGCAGATGATATGCAGGTAGGGTAGACGGGCTAGTGGGAACAGGCAGTGCAGCATATGAATAATTACAGTTCTAAGGATGCGGATGATATGCAGGTAGGGTAGATGGGCTAGTGGGAACAGGCAGTGCAGCGTATGAATAATTACAGTTCTAAGGATGCGGATGATATGCAGGTAGGGTAGATGGGCTAGTGGGAACAGGCAGTGTAGCGTATGAGCAAGTACAGTTCTAAGGATGCGGATGATATGCAGGTAGGGTAGACGGGCTAGTGGTAACAGGCAGTGTAGCGTATGAATAATTACAGTTCTAAGGGTGCGGATGATATGCAGGTAGGGTAGATGGGCTAGTGGGAACAGGCAGTGTAGCGTATGAGTTCTAAGGGTGCAGATGATATGCAAGTAGGGTAGATGGGCTAGTGGGAACAGGCAGTGTAGCGTATGAATAACTACAGTTCTAAGGATGCGGATGAAATGCAGGTAGGTTAGATGGGCTAGTGGGAACAGGCAGTGTAGCATATGAATAATTACAGTTCTAAGGATGCGGATGATATGCAGGTAGGGTAGATGGGCTAGTGAGAACAGGCAGTGTAGCGTATGAATAATTACAGTGCTAAGGGTGCGGATGATATGCAGGTAGGGTAGACGGGCTAGTGGGAACAGGCAGTGTAGCGTATGAATAATTACAGTGCTAAGGGTGCGGATGATATGCAGGTAGGGTAGATGGGCTAGTGGGAACAGGCAGTGTAGCATATGAATAATTACAGTTCTAAGGATGCGGATGATATGCAGGTAGAGTAGATGGGCTAGTGGGAACAGGCAGTGTAGCATATGAATAATTACAGTTCTAAGGATGCGGATGATATGCAGGTAGGGTAGACGGGCTAGTGGGAACAGGCAGTGTAGCATATGAATAATTACAGTGCTAAGGGTGCGGATGATATGCAGGTAGGGTAGACGGGCTAGTGGGAACAGGCAGTGTAGCATATGAATAATTACAATGCTAAGGGTGCGGATGATATGCAGGTAGGGTAGACGGGCTAGTGGGAACAGGCAGTGTAGCATATGAATAATTACAGTTCTAAGGATGCGGACGATATGCAGTTAGGGTAGATGGGCTAGTGGGAACAGGCAATGCAGCATATGAATAATTACAGTTCTAAGGATGCGGATGATATGCAGGTAGGGTAGACGGGCTAGTGGGAACAGGCAATGCAGCATATGAATAATTACAGTTCTAAGGATGCGGATGATATGCAGGTAGGGTAGACGGGCTAGTGGGAACAGGCAATGTAGCATATGAATAATTACAGTTCTAAGGATGCGGATGCTATGCAGGTAGGGTAGATGGGCTAGTGGGAACAGGCAGTGTACCGTATGAATAATTAGAGTTGTAAGGGTGCGGATGATATGCAGGTAGGGTAGACGGGCTAGTGGGAACAGGCAGTGTAGCATATGAATAATTACAGTTCTAAGGATGCGGATGCTATGCAGGTAGGGTAGATGGGCTAGTGGGAACAGGCAGTGCAGCATATGAATAATTACAGTTCTAAGGATGCGGATGATATGCAGGTAGGGTAGATGGGCTAGTGGGAACAGGCAGTGTAGCGTATGAGCAATTACAGTTCTAAGGATGCGGATGATATGCAGGTAGGGTAGATGGGCTAGTGAGAACAGGCAGTGTGTAGCATATGAATAATTACAGTTCTAAGGATGCGGATGATATGCAGTTAGGGTAGATGGGCTAGTGGGAACAGGCAGTGTAGAGTATGAATAATTACAGTTCTAAGGATGCGGATGATATGCAGGTAGGGTAGATGGGCTAGTGGGAACAGGCAGTGTAGCGTATGAATAATTAGAGTTCTAAGGGTGCGGATGATATGCAGGTAGGGTAGATGGGCTAGTGGGAACAGGCAGTGTAGCGTATGAATAATTAGAGTTGTAAGGGTGCGGATGATATGCAGGTAGGGTAGACGGGCTAGTGGGAACAGGCAGTGTAGCATATGAATAATTACAGTTCTAAGGATGCGGATGATATGCAGGTAGGGTAGACGGGCTAGTGGGAACAGGCAATGCAGCATATGAAAAATTACAGTTCTAAGGATGCGGTAGGGTAGATGGGCTGGTGGGAACAGGCAATGCAGCATATGAATAATTACAGTTCTAAGGATGCGGATGCTATGCAGGTAGGGTAGATGGGCTAGTGGGAACAGGCAGTGTAGCGTATGAATAATTAGAGTTGTAAGGGTGCGGATGATATGCAGGTAGGGTAGACGGGCTAGTGGGAACAGGCAGTGTAGCATATGAATAATTACAGTTCTTAGGATGCGGATGCTATGCAGGTAGGGTAGATGGGCTAGTGGGAACAGGCAGTGCAGCATATGAATAATTACAGTTCTAAGGATGCGGATGATATGCAGGTAGGGTAGATGGGCTAGTGGGAACAGGCAGTGTAGCGTATGAGCAATTACAGTTCTAAGGATGCGGATGATATGCAGGTAGGGTAGATGGGCTAGTGAGAACAGGCAGTGTGTAGCATATGAATAATTACAGTTCTAAGGATGCGGATGATATGCAGTTAGGGTAGATGGGCTAGTGGGAACAGGCAGTGTAGCGTATGAATAATTACAGTTCTAAGGATGCGGATGATATGCAGGTAGGGTAGATGGGCTAGTGGGAACAGGCAGTGTAGCGTATGAATAATTAGAGTTCTAAGGGTGCGGATGATATGCAGGTAGGGTAGATGGGCTAGTGGGAACAGGCAGTGTAGCGTATGAATAATTAGAGTTGTAAGGGTGCGGATGATATGCAGGTAGGGTAGACGGGCTAGTGGGAACAGGCAGTGTAGCATATGAATAATTACAGTTCTAAGGATGCGGATGATATGCAGGTAGGGTAGACGGGCTAGTGGGAACAGGCAATGCAGCATATGAATAATTACAGTTCTAAGGATGCGGATGATATGCAGGTAGGGTAGACGGGCTAGTGGGAACAGGCAATGCAGCATATGAATAATTACAGTTCTAAGGATGCGGATGATATGCAGGTAGGGTAGACGGGCTAGTGGGAACAGGCAGTGTAGCATATGAATAATTACAGTTCTAAGGATGCGGATGATATGCAGGTAGGGTAGACGGGCTAGTGGGAACAGGCAGTGTAGCATATGAATAATTACAGTTCTAAGGATGCGGATGCTATGCAGGTAGGGTAGATGGGCTAGTGGGAACAGGCAGTGCAGCATATTAATAATTACAGTTCTAAGGATGCGGATGATATGCAGGTAGGGTAGATGGGCTAGTGGGAACAGGCAGTGTGTAGCATATGAATAATTACAGTTCTAAGGATGTGGTTGATATGCAGATGGGCTAGTGGGAATATGCAGTCAGGGTAGATGGGCTAGTGGGAACAGGCAGTGTAGCATATGAATAATTACAGTTCTAAGGATGCGGATGATATGCAGGTAGGGTAGATGGGCTAGTGGGAACATGCAGTGTAGCGTATGAATAATTACAGTTCTAAGGATGCGGATGATATGCAGGTAGGGTAGATGGGCTAGTGGGAACAGGCAGTGTAGCGTATGAGCAATTACAGTTCTAAGGATGCGGATGATATGCAGGTAGGGTAGATGGGCTAGTGGGAACATGCGGTGTAGCGTATGAATAATTACAGTTCTAAGGATGTGGATGATATGCAGGTAGGGTAGATGGGCTAGTGGGAACAGGCAGTGTAGCGTATGAATAATTACAGTTCTAAGGATGCGGATGATATGCAGGTAGGGTAGATGGGCTAGTGAGAACAGGCAGTGTAGCGTATGAATAATTACAGTTCTAAGGATGCGGATGATATGCAGGTAGGGTAGATGGGCTAGTGGGAACAGGCAGTGCAGCGTATGAATAATTACAGTTCTAAGGATGCAGATGATATGCAGGTAGGGTAGATGGGCTAGTGGGAACAGGCAGTGCAGCGTATGAATATTTACAGTTCTAAGGATGCGGATGATATGCAGGTAGGGTAGATGGGCTAGTGGGAACAGGCAGTGCAGAGTATGAATAATTACAGTTCTAAGGATGCGGATGATATGCAGGTAGGGTAGATGGGCTAGTGGGAACAGGCAGTGCAGCGTATGAATAATTATAGTTCTAAGGATGCAGATGATATGCAGGTAGAGTAGATGGGCTAGTGGGAACAGGCAGTGCAGCGTATGAATAATTACAGTTCTAAGGATGCGGATGATATGCAGGTAGGGTAGATCGGCTAGTGGAAACAGGCAGTGCAGCATATGAATAATTACAGTTCTAAGGATGCGGATGATATGCAGGTAGGGTAGACGGGCTAGTGGGAACAGGCAGTGCAGCATATGAATAATTACAGTTCTAAGGATGCGGATGATATGCAGGTAGGGTAGACGGGCTAGTGGGAACAGGCAGTGCAGCATATGAATAATTACAGTTCTAAGGATGCGGATGATATGCAGGTAGGGTAGATGGGCTAGTGGGAACAGGCAGTGCAGCATATGAATAATTACAGTTCTAAGGATGCGGATGATATGCAGGTAGGGTAGATGGGCTAGTGAGAACATGCAGTGCAGCAGATGAATAATTACAGTTCTAAGGATGCGGATGATATGCAGGTAGGGTAGATGGGCTAGTGGGAACTGGCAGTGTAGCATATGAATAATTACAGTTCTAAGGATGCGGATGATATGCAGGTAGGGTAGATGGGCTAGTGGGAACAGGCAGTGTAGCGTATGAATAACTACAGTTCTAAGGATGCGGATGATATGCAGGTAGGGTAGATGGGCTAGTGGGAACAGGCAGTGCAGCGTATGAATAATTACAGTTCTAAGGATGCAGATGATATGCAGTTAGGGTAGATGGGCTAGTGGGAACAGGCAGTGTAGCATATGAATAATTACAGTTCTAAGGATGCGGATGATATGCAGGTAGGGTAGATGGGCTAGTGGGAACAGGCAGTGTAGCATATGAATAATTACAGTTCTAAGGATGCGGATGATATGCAGGTAGGGTAGATGGGCTAGTGGGAACAGGCAGTGTAGCATATGAATAATTACAGTTCTAAGGATGCGGATGATATGCAGGTAGGGTAGATGGGCTAGTGGGAACATGGAGTGTAGCATATGAATAATTACAGTTCTAAGGATGCGGATGATATGCAGTTAGGTTAGACGGGCTAATGGGAACAGTGAGTGTAGCGTATGAATAATTACAGTTCTAAGGATGCGGATGATATGCAGATAGGGTAGACGGGCTAGTGGGAACAGTGAGTGTAGCGTATGAATAATTACAGTTCTAAGGATGCGGATGATATGCAGGTAGGGTAGACGGGCTAGTGGGAACAGGCAGTGTAGCGTATGAGCAAGTACAGTTCTAAGGATGCGGATGATATGCAGGTAGGGTAGACTGGCTAGTGGGAACAGGCAGTGTAGCGTATGAGCAAGTACAGTTCTAAGGATGCGGATGATATGCAGGTAGGGTAGATGGGCTAGTGGGAACAGGCAGTGTAGCATATGAATAATTACAGTTCTAAGGATGCGGATGATATGCAGGTAGGGTAGATGGGCTAGTGGGACCAGGCAGTGTAGCATATGAATAATTACAGTTCTAAGGATGAGGATGATATGCAAGTAGGGTATATGGGCTAGTGGGAACAGGCAGTGTAGCAGATGAATAATTACAGTTCTAAGGATGCGGATGATATGCAGGTAGGGTAGATGGGCTAGTGGGAACAGGCAGTGTAGCAGATGAATAATTACAGTTCTAAGGATGCGGATGATATGCAGGTAGGGTAGATGGGCTAGTGGGACCAGGCAGTGTAGCATATGAATAATTACAGTTCTAAGGATGAGGATGATATGCAAGTAGGGTATATGGGCTAGTGGGAACAGGCAGTGTAGCAGATGAATAATTACAGTTCTAAGGATGCGGATGATATGCAGGTAGGGTAGATGGGCTAGTGGGAACAGGCAGTGTAGCAGATGAATAATTACAGTTCTAAGGATGCGGATGATATGCAGGTAGGGTAGATGGGCTAGTGGGAACAGGCAGTGTAGCATATGAATAATTACAGTTCTAAGGATGCGGATGATATGCAGGTAGGTTAGATGGGCTAGTGGGAACAGGCAGTGTAGCATATGAATAATTACAGTTCTAAGGATGCGGATGATATGCAGGTAGGGTAGATGGGCTAGTGGGAACAGTCAGTGTAGCGTATGAATAATTACAGTTCTAAGGATGCGGATGATATGCAGTTAGGGTAGATGGGCTAGTGGGAACAGGCAGTGTAGCGTATGAATAACTACAGTTCTAAGGATGCTGATGAAATGCAGGTAGGGTAGATGGGCTAGTGGGAACAGGCAGTGTAGCGTATGAATAATTACAGTTCTAAGGATGCGGATGATATGCAGGTAAGGTAGATGGGCTAGTGAGAACAGGCAGTGTAGCATATGAATAATTACAGTTTTAAGGATGCGGATGAAATGCAGGTAGGGTAGATGGGCTAGTGGGAACAGGCAGTGTAGCGTATGAATAATTACAGTTCTAAGGATGCGGATGATATGCAGGTAGGGTAGATGGGCTAGTGAGAACAGGCAGTGTAGCATATGAATAATTACAGTTCTAAGGATGCGGATGATATGCAGGTAGGGTAGACGGGCTTGTGGGGATGAGGCAGTATAGCGTATGAATAATTACAGTTCTAAGGATGCGGATGATATGCAGTTAGGGTAGATGGGCTAGTGGGAACAGGCAGTGTAGAGTATGAATGGTAGATGGGCTAGTGGGAACAGGCAGTGTAGCGTATGAATAATTACAGTTCTAAGGATGCGGATGATATGCACGTAGGGTAGATGGGCTAGTGGGAACAGGCAGTGTAGCGTATGAGCAATTACAGTTCTAAGGATGCGGATGATATGCAGGTAGGGTAGATGGGCTAGTGGGAACAGGCAGTGTAGCGTATGAGCAATTACAGTTCTAAGGATGCAGATGATATGCAGTTAGGGTAGATGGGCTAGTGGGAACAGGCAGTGTAGCATATGAATAATTAGAGTTCTAAGGGTGCGGATGATATGCAGGTAGGGTAGACGGGCTAGTGGGAACAGGCAGTGTAGCATATGAATAATTACAGTGCTAAGGGTGCGGATGATATGCAGGTAGGGTAGACGGGCTAGTGGGAACAGGCAGTGTAGCATATGAATAATTACAGTGCTAAGGGTGCGGATGATATGCAGGTAGGGTAGATGGGCTAGTGGGAACAGGCAGTGTAGCATATGAATAATTACAGTGCTAAGGGTGCGGATGATATGCAGGTAGGGTAGACGGGCTAGTGGGAACAGGAAGTGTAGCATATGAATAATTACAGTTCTAAGGATGTGGACGATATGCAGTTAGGGTAGATGGGCTAGTGGGAACAGGCAATGCAGCATATGAATAATTACAGTTCTAAGGATGCAGATGATATGCAGGTAGGGTAGACGGGCTAGTGGGAACAGGCAATGCAGCATATGAATAATTACAGTTATAAGGATGCGGATGATATGCAGGTAGGGTAGACGGGCTAGTGGGAACAGGCAATGCAGCATATGAATAATTACAGTTCTAAGGATGCGGATGATATGCAGGTAGGGTAGACGGGCTAGTGGGAACAGGCAATGCAGCATATGAATAATTACAGTTCTAAGGATGCGGATGATATGCAGGTAGGGTAGACGGGCTAGTGGGAACAGGCAGTGTAGCAAATGAATAATTACAGTTCTAAGGATGCGGATGCTATGCAGGTAGGGTAGATGGGCTAGTGGGAACATGCAGTGCAGCATATGAATAATTACAGTTCTAAGGATGTGGTTGATATGCAGATGGGCTAGTGGGAATATGCAGTCAGGGTAGATGGGCTAGTGGGAACAGGCAGTGTAGCATATGAATAATTACAGTTCTAAGGATGCGGATGATATGCAGGTAGGGTAGATGGGCTAGTGGGAACATGCAGTGCAGCATATGAATAATTACAGTTCTGAGGATGCGGATGATATGCAGGTAGGGTAGATGGGCTAGTGGCAACAGGCAGTGTAGCGTATGAACAATTACAGTTCAAAGGATGCGGATGATATGCAGGTAGGGTAGATGGGCTAGTGAGAACAGGCAGTGTAGCATATGAATAATTACAGTTCTAAGGATGCGGATGATATGCAGGTAGGGTAGATGGGCTAGTGGGAACAGGCAGTGTAGCATATGAATAATTACAGTTCTAAGGATGCGGATGATATGCAGGTAGGGTAGATGGGCTAGTGGGAACATGCAGTGCAGCATATGAATAATTACAGTTCTAAGGATGCGGATGATATGCAGGTAGGGTAGATGGGCTAGTGGGAACAGGCAGTGTAGCGTATGAGCAATTACAGTTCTAAGGATGCGGATGATATGCAGGTAGGGTAGATGGGCTAGTGAGAACAGGCAGTGTAGCATATGAATAATTACAGTTCTAAGGATACGGATGATATGCAGGTAGGGTAGATGGGCTAGTGGGAACAGGCAGTGTAGCGTATGAGCAATTACAGTTCTAAGGATGCGGATGATATGCAGGTAGGGTAGATGGGCTAGTGAGAACAGGCAGTGCAGCATATGAATAATTACAGTTCTAAGGATGCGGATGATATGCAGGTAGGGTAGACGGGCTAGTGGGAACAGTGAGTGTAGCGTATGAATAATTACAGTTCTAAGGATGCGGATGATACGCAGGTAGGGTAGATGGGCTAGTGGGAACAGGCAGTGTAGCATATGAATAATTAGAGTTTTAAGGGTGCGGATGATACGCAGGTAGGGTAGATGGGCTAGTGGGAACAGGCAGTGTAGCATATGAATAATTACAGTGCTAAGGGTGCGGATGATATGCAGGTAGGGTAGATGGGCTAGTGGGAACAGGCAGTGTTGCATATGAATAATTACAGTGCTAAGGGTGCGGATGATATGCAGGTAGGGTAGTCGGGCTAGTGGGAACAGGCAGTGTAGCATATGAATAATTAGAGTTCTAAGGGTGCGGATGATATGCAGGTAGGGTAGATGGGCTAGTGGGAACAGGCAGTGTAGCATATGAATAATTACAGTTCTAAGGATGTGGATGATATGCAGGTAGGGTAGATGGGCTAGTGGGAACAGGCAATGCAGCATATGAATAATTACAGTTCTAAGGATGCGGACGATATGCAGGTAGGGTAGACGGGCTAGTGGGAACAGGCAATGCAGCATATGAATAATTACAGTTCTAAGGATGCGGATGATATGCAGGTAGGGTAGACGGGCTAGTGGGAACAGGCAATGTAGCATATGAATAATTACAGTTCTAAGGATGCGGATGATATGCAGGTAGGGTAGACGGGCTAGTGGGAACAGGCAGTGTAGCATATGAATAATTAGAGTTCTAAGGGTGCGGATGATATGCAGGTAGGGTAGATGGGCTAGTGGGAACAGGCAGTGTAGCATATGAATAATTACAGTTCTAAGGATGCGGATGATATGCAGGTAGGGTAGACGGGCTAGTGCGAACAGGCAATGCAGCATATGAATAATTACAGTTCTAAGGATGCAGATGATATGCAGGTAGGGTAGATGGGCTAGTGGGAACAGGCAGTGTAGCATATGAATAATTACAGTTCTAAGGATGCGGATGATATGCAGGTAGGGTAGATGGGCTAGTGGGAACAGGCAGTGCAGCGTATGAATAATTACAGATCTAAGGATGCGGATGATATGCAGGTAGGGTAGACGGGCTAGTGGGAACAGGCAGTGTAGCGTATGAGCAAGTACAGTTCTAAAGATGCGGATGATATGCAGGTAGGGTAGACTGGCTAGTGGGAACAGGCAGTGTAGCGTATGAGCAAGTACAGTTCTAAGGATGCGGATGATATGCAGGTAGGGTAGATGGGCTAGTGGTAACAGGCAGTGTAGCGTATGAATAATTACAGTTCTAAGGGTGCGGATGATATGCAGGTAGGGTAGATGGGCTAGTGGGAACAGGCAGTGTAGCGTATGAGTTCTAAGGGTGCAGATGATATGCAAGTAGGGTAGATGGGCTAAGGATGCGGATGATATGCAGTTAGGGTAGATGGGCTAGTGGGAACAGGCAGTGTAGCGTATGAATAACTACAGTTCTAAGGATGCGGATGAAATGCAGGTAGGTTAGATGGGCTAGTGGGAACAGGCAGTGTAGCGTATGAATAATTACAGTGCTAAGGGTGCGGATGATATGCAGGTAGGGTAGACGGGCTAGTGGGAACAGGCAGTGTAGCGTATGAATAATTACAGTGCTAAGGGTGCGGATGATATGCAGGTAGGGTAGACGGGCTAGTGGGAGCAGGTAGTGTAGCGTATGAATAATTACTGTGCTAAGGGTGCGGATGATATGCAGGTAGGGTAGATGGGCTAGTGGGAACAGGCAGTGTAGCGTATGAATAATTACAGTTCTAAGGATGCGGATGATATGCAGGTAGGGTAGATGGGCTAGTGGGAACAGGCAGTGTAGCATATGAATAATTACAGTGCTAAGGGTGCGGATGATATGCAGGTAGGGTAGACGGGCTAGTGGGAACAGGCAGTGTAGCATATGAATAATTACAGTGCTAAGGGTGCGGATGATATGCAGGTAGGGTAGACGGGCTAGTGGGAACAGGCAGTGTAGCATATGAATAATTACAGTGCTAAGGGTGCGGATGATATGCAGGTAGGGTAGACGGGCTAGTGGGAACAGGCAGTGTAGCATATGAATAATTACAGTGCTAAGGGTGCGGATGATATGCAGGTAGGGTAGACGGGCTAGTGGGAACAGGCAGTGTAGCATATGAATAATTACAGTTCTAAGGATGCGGACGATATGCAGTTAGGGTAGATGGGCTAGTGGGAACAGGCAATGCAGCATATGAATAATTACAGTTCTAAGGATGCGGATGATATGCAGGTAGGGTAGACGGGCTAGTGTGAACAGGCAATGCAGCATATGAATAATTACAGTTCTAAGGATGCGGATGATATGCAGGTAGGGTAGACGGGCTAGTGGGAACAGGCAATGTAGCATATGAATAATTACAGTTCTAAGGATGCGGATGCTATGCAGGTAGGGTAGATGGGCTAGTGGGAACAGGCAATGTAGCATATGAATAATTACAGTTCTAAGGATGCGGATGATATGCAGGTAGGGTAGATGAGCTAGTGGGAACAGGCAGTGTAGCGTATGAGCAATTACAGTTCTAAGGATGCGGATGATATGCAGGTAGGGTAGATGGGCTAGTGAGAACAGGCAGTGTGTAGCATATGAATAATTACAGTTCTAAGGATGCGGATGATATGCAGTTAGGGTAGATGGGCTAGTGGGAACAGGCAGTGTAGCATATGAATAATTACAGTTCTAAGGATGCGGATCATATGCAGGTAGGGTAGATGGGCTAGTGGGAACAGGCAGTGTAGCTTATGAATAATTACAGTTCTAAGGGTGCAGATGATATGCAGGTAGGGTAGATGGGCTAGTGGGAACAGGCAGTGTAGCTTATGAATAATTACAGTTCTAAGGGTGCAGATGATATGCAGGTAGGGTAGATGGGCTAGTGGGAACAGGCAGTGCAGCGTATGAATAATTACAGTTCTAAGGGTGCAGATGATATGCAGGTAGGGTAGATGGGCTAGTGGGAACAGGCAGTGCAGCGTATGAATAATTACAGTTCTAAGGATGCGGATGATATGCAGGTAGGGTAGATGGGCTAGTGGGAACAGGCAGTGTAGCATATGAATAATTACAGTTCTAAGGATGCGGATCATATGCAGGTAGGGTAGATGGGCTGGTGGGAACAGGCAGTGTAGCGTATGAATAATTAGAGTTCTAAGGGTGCGGATGATATGCAGGTAGGGTAGATGGGCTAGTGGGAACAGGCAGTGTAGCGTATGAATAATTAGAGTTGTAAGGGTGCGGATGATATGCAGGTAGGGTAGACGGGCTAGTGGGAACAGGCAGTGTAGCATATGAATAATTAGAGTTCTAAGGATGCGGATGATATGCAGGTAGGGTAGACGGGCTAGTGGGAACAGGCAATGCAGCATATGAATAATTACAGTTCTAAGGATGCGGATGATATGCAGGTAGGGTAGACGGGCTAGTGGGAACAGGCAATGCAGCATATGAATAATTACAGTTCTAAGGATGCGGATGATATGCAGGTAGGGTAGACGGGCTAGTGGGAACAGGCAATGCAGCATATGAATAATTACAGTTCTAAGGATGCGGATGATATGCAGGTAGGGTAGACGAGCTAGTGGGAACAGGCAATGCAGCATATGAATAATTACAGTTCTAAGGATGCGGATGATATGCAGGTAGGGTAGACGGGCTAGTGGGAACAGGCAGTGTAGCATATGAATAATTACAGTGCTAAGGGTGCGGATGATATGCAGGTAGGGTAGACGGGCTAGTGGGAACAGGCAGTGTAGCATATGAATAATTACAGTGCTAAGGGTGCGGATGATATGCAGGTAGGGTAGACGGGCTAGTGGGAACAGGCAGTGTAGCATATGAATAATTACAGTGCTAAGGGTGCGGATGATATGCAGGTAGGGTAGACGGGCTAGTGGGAACAGGCAGTGTAGCATATGAATAATTACAGTTCTAAGGATGCGGACGATATGCAGTTAGGGTAGATGGGCTAGTGGGAACAGGCAATGCAGCATATGAATAATTACAGTTCTAAGGATGCGGATGATATGCAGGTAGGGTAGACGGGCTAGTGGGAACAGGCAATGCAGCATATGAATAATTACAGTTCTAAGGATGCGGATGATATGCAGGTAGGGTAGACGGGCTAGTGGGAACAGGCAGTGTAGCGTATGAGCAATTACAGTTCTAAGGATGCGGATGATATGCAGGTAGGGTAGATGGGCTAGTGAGAACAGGCAGTGTGTAGCATATGAATAATTACAGTTCTAAGGATGCGGATGATATGCAGTTAGGGTAGATGGGCTAGTGGGAACAGGCAGTGTAGCATATGAATAATTACAGTTCTAAGGATGCGGATGATATGCAGGTAGGGTAGACGGGCTAGTGGGAACAGGCAGTGTAGCATATGAATAATTACAGTTCTAAGGATGCGGATGCTATGCAGGTAGGGTAGATGGGCTAGTGGGAACAGGCAGTGCAGCATATTAATAATTACAGTTCTAAGGATGCGGATGATATGCAGGTAGGGTAGATGGGCTAGTGGGAACAGGCAGTGTGTAGCATATGAATAATTACAGTTCTAAGGATGTGGTTGATATGCAGATGGGCTAGTGGGAATATGCAGTCAGGGTAGATGGGCTAGTGGGAACAGGCAGTGTAGCATATGAATAATTACAGTTCTAAGGATGCGGATGATATGCAGGTAGGGTAGATGGGCTAGTGGGAACATGCAGTGTAGCGTATGAATAATTACAGTTCTAAGGATGCGGATGATATGCAGGTAGGGTAGATGGGCTAGTGGGAACAGGCAGTGTAGCGTATGAGCAATTACAGTTCTAAGGATGCGGATGATATGCAGGTAGGGTAGATGGGCTAGTGGGAACATGCAGTGTAGCGTATGAATAATTACAGTTCTAAGGATGTGGATGATATGCAGGTAGGGTAGATGGGCTAGTGGGAACAGGCAGTGTAGCGTATGAATAATTACAGTTCTAAGGATGCGGATGATATGCAGGTAGGGTAGATGGGCTAGTGAGAACAGGCAGTGTAGCGTATGAATAATTACAGTTCTAAGGATGCGGATGATATGCAGGTAGGGTAGATGGGCTAGTGGGAACAGGCAGTGCAGCGTATGAATAATTACAGTTCTAAGGATGCGGATGATATGCAGGTAGGGTAGATGGGCTAGTGGGAACAGGCAGTGCAGCGTATGAATATTTACAGTTCTAAGGATGCGGATGATATGCAGGTAGGGTAGATGGGCTAGTGGGAACAGGCAGTGCAGAGTATGAATAATTACAGTTCTAAGGATGCCGATGATATGCAGGTAGGGTAGATGGGCTAGTGGGAACAGGCAGTGCAGCGTATGAATAATTATAGTTCTAAGGATGCAGATGATATGCAGGTAGAGTAGATGGGCTAGTGGGAACAGGCAGTGCAGCGTATGAATAATTACAGTTCTAAGGATGCGGATGATATGCAGGTAGGGTAGATCGGCTAGTGGGAACAGGCAGTGCAGCATATGAATAATTACAGTTCTAAGGATGCGGATGATATGCAGGTAGGGTAGACGGGCTAGTGGGAACAGGCAGTGCAGCATATGAATAATTACAGTTCTAAGGATGCGGATGATATGCAGGTAGGGTAGACGGGCTAGTGGGAACAGGCAGTGCAGCATATGAATAATTACAGTTCTAAGGATGCGGATGATATGCAGGTAGGGTAGATGGGCTAGTGGGAACAGGCAGTGCAGCATATGAATAATTACAGTTCTAAGGATGCGGATGATATGCAGGTAGGGTAGACGGGCTAGTGGGAACAGACAGTGTAGCATATGAATAATTACAGTTCTAAGGATGCGGATGATATGCAGGTAGGGTAGACGGGCTAGTGGGAACAGGCAGTGTACCGTATGAATAATTACAGTTCTAAGGATGCGGATGATATGCAGGTAGGGTAGACGGGCTAGTGGGAACAGGCAGTGTAGCGTATGAATAATTACAGTTCTAAGGATGCGGATGATATGCAGGTAGGGTAGATGGGCTAGTGGGAACAGGCAGTGTAGCGTATGAATAATTACAGTTCTAAGGATGCGGATGATATGCAGGTAGGGTAGACGGGCTAGTGGGAACAGGCAGTGCAGCATATGAATAATTACAGTTCTAAGGATGCGGATGATATGCAGGTAGGGTAGATAGGCTAGTGGGAACAGGCAGTGCAGCATATGAATAATTACAGTTCTAAGGATGCGGATGATATGCAGGTAGGGTAGATGGGCTAGTGGGAACAGGCAGTGTAGCGTATGAATATTTACAGTTCTAAGGATGCGGATGATATGCAGGTAGGGTAGATGGGCTAGTGGGAACAAGCATTGCAGCGTATGAATAATTACAGTTCTAAGGATGCGGATGATATGCAGGTAGGGTAGATGGGCTGGTGGGAACAGGCAGTGTAGCGTATGAATAATTACAGTTCTAAGGATGCGGATGATATGCAGGTAGGGTAGACGGGCTGGTGGGAACAGGCAGTGTAGCGTATGAATAATTACAGTTCTAAGGATGCAGATGATATGCAGGTAGGGTAGATGGGCTAGAGGGAACAGGCAGTGTAGCATATGAATAATTACAGTTCTGAGGATGTGGTTGATATGCAGATGGGCTAGTGGGAATATGCAGTCAGGGTAGATGGGCTAGTGGGAACAGGCAGTGTAGCGTATGAATAATTACAGTTCTAAGGATGCGGATGATATGCAGGTAGGGTAGATGGGCTAGTGGGAACAGGCAGTGTAGCGTATGAATAATTACAGTTCTAAGGATGCGGATGATATGTAGGTAGGGTAGATGGGCTAGTGGGAACAGGCAGTGTAGCGTATGAATAATTACAGTTCTAAGGATGCGGATGATATGCAGGTAGGGTAGATCGGCTAGTGGGAACAGGCAGTGCAGCGTATGAATAATTACAGTTCTAAGGATGCGGATGATATGCAGGTAGGGTAGATGGGCTAGTGGGAACAGGCAGTGTAGCGTATGAATAATTACAGTTCTATGGATGCGGATGATATGCAGGTAGGGTAGATGGGCTAGTGTCACGACCATTGGCGCTTGGAGGATTTGGCGAAGGTGGAAGTTCCGTCGCCATTAGACGGTTCCGTTACGTTTTCGCTTCAACGTACGGTGCAGTCTAGTGTTTTCCAACATGGCCGCCCGCCGTGTATTTCTCCATCCGAATCTCAGCGGGCTGGCGCGTTGCAACTTGCTTTCCCGTTCGTTGCGTGCGCTCTGTAGCTTTGTCCCCTCTTAGCGATCTTCCAACCCCAATTCCTGCTACGCTCTCTCCCGCTTGCTCTCTCCCCTTTTCCTCGCTTCCTACTCTATCGGAAGTACTCCCTGCTGGTCGTTTCCTCCTATCAATGTTTTCAGGAGCTCTCTCCTCTGTGAAGCCCATTCACGCTGCTTCGTTTACCTTCTTGTGATTCCACCGCTTCTGCCTGGAGCCGATTTCTCTGGATACTGCGTTTAGTGCTCCACGCTTCAACGGACCTGCTTCAGGAGTCTTCTATCAACTTGTGGGGGTTTTTTGGGCCTCGGAGGCTTTTTCCCCCGATAACAACTGGCTGTCACGGGAGGGGGTCATCGTGAGGTTTCCTCTGTTGAGATTCACGGTGGCTTCTTTTCGAGGCAGACCGTATCTGCTCTCCAAGAAGAAGTCTCAAAGGGAGAAACCACGTCGAAGGAGAACCCACTACTCTTCTACATCAGGTGAGGAGGAGAACGGTATTTCGGGGGAACCTTTCCTATCAAGTGAGGAGGAGGACATTACAGACCTAGTGGGCAAATCTGCAGGCCAGTCACCAATCCTTGATAGCTTGCAACGCCAAAAAGAAGAAGACATGGCCACGCCACAGCAGTTACAGGAGCTGGTGGCCGCAGTTCAGAACCTTAATGTCGAGGTCCAAACACTCAAGGCCGACAACGCAGCACTCCAACAGAGAGTAGCAACTAGAGAACAACAGGCTACTGATCTACCCCCTTTGCCTTTAGTGTCAGGAAAGTTTGATGGCACTGAGAGAAGGGTAAAAGAATTCCTTGATGCCTGCAATATACATTTCACCTTTAGACCCTATGCGTTTTCCACGGATCATGCTAAGGTGGGTTTCATGATCACACACCTAACTGGGAACGCCTTGGCATGGGCAACACCATTGGTATCCCAGTCAGATCCTGTGTTACAGGATTATACTGCCTTTAAGGATCTCCTTAAACAGACCTTTTTGCGGACGGAATGTGCCCACATTGCTAGTGAGGATTTACTGGATGTGCGGCAAGGGACCTCAGATTTACTATCTTACATAGCAACATTCAAGACCTTGGCTGCGGAAGCTGGGTGGCAAGAACAGGCTCAGTACACGATTTTCCGCAGAGGTTTACGGGAAGAACTTAAGGACGAACTTGCCAGGATTTCTCGTCCTGACTCTTTCTCGGATCTATTAGCAGCAGTACTAAGAATAGACTTCCGCCTAACCGAACGGAAAAACGAAAGAAAGAAGAGCCGTGGCCCAAACTTGTTCTCAGACTCTCACACCTCCACCTCCTCACCTGCTACTCGAAAGACCCGAGACGAACCCATGCAAGTCGGAACCACTAGACCTCCCTTGACCGCCGAAGAGAAGAGGAAGAGACGTGACGAAAATCTTTGTCTGTATTGCGGTTCTGCTGCCCACCTGTTGAGGGACTGCCCTTCTGTGCCCCCCCGAAGGTCGGGAAACGAGCGCCCTCGGTAGTTGGTAGGACGGACTACCGAGGGGTGCTTCCCTGTTCTTACACCACACTTTCCGTGACGTCTGCCAGAACGCCAGAGGACCTCCGCCTGATGGTGATAGGCATCACGCTCCGTTTCAGAGACAAGGAAATCGACACGCAAGCGTTGTTGGATTGCGGAGCCGCAGGAAACTTTTTGGACACCTTGTGGGCGGATAAGGTGGGTCTATTTAGAATTGCAAAAAAGGAGGATCAAAAGGTGGAAGGAGTGGATGGAACACCCCTATGTTCCGGACTCATAACTCATACCACCGAAGTTATACAAGTATCTATTCAGCAACACAAGGAGCGGTTATCATTTGACATAATCCGTGCAGCTCATTTCCCTGTCATCTTGGGTATCGGTTGGCTCCGGAAGCACAACCCAACTGTGGATTGGACAAACAACCTGTTAAGCTTTCATTCCAAGTACTGTTTGAAGGAGTGTTTACCTGAACCCCAACATGAATTGGTCAAGACGGTATGTGCTACGGAACAGAATACCGTAAATTGTATACCCAGTTGCTATTCCAAATTTACTGAAGTATTTGAAGAACAGGTACCCATTGAACTACCTCCGCATAGACCCGAAGACTGTGGTATTGATCTGGTTCCTCAGGCATTGGTTCCTTTCGGCAGGATGTATCCCCTCTCATTGTCAGAAAAGGCAGTTCTCAGGCGCTACCTTGACGACAATCTCGCCAATGGACTGATTCGTTCTTCTAAATCTCCCGCAGGCGCCTCTTTGTTTTTCATTCCTAAACGCGAGAGCAAGGAGTTGAGACCGTGTATAGACTACAGGGGTCTCAACAAAGTGACCATCAAAGACCGTTACCCGATGCCTATCATCCATGAGATCCTGGAAGCCGTTCAGGGCTCTGTAGTATTCACCAAGCTCGACCTACGAAACGCCTACCATCTACTCCGGATAAGAGCGGGTGATGAATGGAAGACGGCTTTTCGCACTCCCTACGGCCTTTACGAATACCAAGTAATGCCGTTTGGCCTAGTAAATGCACCCTCCATATTTCAGAGGTTCATGGACCGCCTATTTTCAGATCTTTTGGGTCAAAACACTGTGATCTACTTGGATGACATTCTGGTGTACTCTCGCAATTTAAAAGACCACATTCTTCATGTTGGAGAGGTCCTAAGTAGGCTTAAACAACATCACCTTCTAGTAAAGCCGGAGAAATGTACCTTTGCCCAGTCTTCTGTATCCTATTTAGGATTCATTCTATCCGAGCAAGGGATTACTATGGACCCCAAAAAGGTTGAATCCATTCTTGGTTGGCCGTCTCCCACCTCTGTCAAAGAGATACAACGGTTTTTGGGACTAGCCAATTTTTACAGAAAGTTTATACCAAACTTCTCACAACTCACTCTACCCATAACCTCGCTGCTAAAGAAATCTTCTGAACCTTTTATCTGGTCAACAGCCGCTGAGGATAGTTTTCTCCACCTGAAACGAAGTTTCTGTTCTGCACCTATACTTAGACAGCCCGATCAGCTGAGTCCTTTCATTCTGGAGACCGACGCTTCAGCGGCAGCCGTAGGAGCTGTTCTTCTGCAATTGGACCAGGGCCAGGAACACCCTGTGGCCTACTTCTCAAAGACACTAACTGCGAGCCAACGGAACTATTCAGTCATCGAGCGGGAGCTCTTGGCCATGAAGCTGGCTTGCCTCGAGTGGAGACATCTACTCCAAGGAAGCTTTCATCCTTTCCAAATACGCACCGATCATAAAAATTTACAGGTCCTCAGACAACAAGAATGTTACAACACTAGACAGGCCAGGTGGGCTCATTTCTTTGCTCAATTTCATTTTACTATTTCCTACATCCCGGGTACTCAAAATCAGATTGCTGATGCTTTGTCCCGCAAAGACGACCTGAACCCTACCTACAGAAAGGAGTTAATGTTCCCACATACCCGAATTGTCTCAACGGTGTCCTCTTTTATGCAGGAGGTAAGGGAAACCTCTTCAGATGTTCCTGCTCTAGACGTCAATAAGCTGCCTGTCTGTAGGAAAGATGGTCTATACTTCATCCAGGGAAGACTGTTCTTGCCCGCGCAGAAACATCGCCAACAGGCTCTTCAGTGGTGTCACGACGCCAGGACCGCCGGACATCGAGGAATTAGAGGAACATTGGAACTGTTAAAACGTTCTTTTCATTGGCCCAACATGAGGACAGATACCAAGACCTATGTACAATCTTGTTTAGTGTGCCAACAGAACAAGTATTCCACTCAAAAACCACTGGGATTGTTACAACAAGAACCTGTTCCGTCGGGTCCTTGGAATTCTATCTCTACTGACTTCATCGTAGAACTACCTAGTTCCCAGGGTTGTACTTGTATCATGGTTACTGTCGACACCTACTCCAAACTCGCTCATTTCTCTCCCTTATCCCAGCTGCCTACAGCCTCATTTATGGCTGAAGTATTCCTCAGGGATATCTTTAGATTACACGGCTTACCCCAGAAGATCGTATCCGATCGTGGTACTCAATACACCTCCAAGTTCTGGACGGCCCTATGTAAGCTCTTGGGCATGGAGAGGGCTCTCTCTTCTGGGTATCACCCTCAAACTAATGGCCAGACTGAAAGACTCAATGGTTCACTGGAACAGTATTTACGGTGTTTCACAAATCAACAACAAGACAACTGGGTCTCTCTACTTCCAACAGCTGAGTTTGCATATAATAATGCTGTGCATTCCGCAACGGGCATCAGCCCTTTTTTTTGCACTTATGGGTTCCATCCTAAATCCATCATACCAACAGCCTGGAATGAGACCAACATCCCGTCTTTAGAGACCACTCTCAATCGCCTGAATGAAGCTCATGACACAGCGGAACGTAGTCTAAGTGAGACTAGCCGACGGTATAAGGAACAATCCGATAGACATCGACGACAAGTGCCTTCTTGGGACAAGGGTACAGAGGTCATGTTGTCCACCAAGTTCCTACCCCGTTGGGTCCGTCCTTCTAAGTTGTCCCCTCGTTTCATTGGACCTTTCAAGATAGAGACAAAGATCAACCCTGTTGCCTACCGTTTAGAGTTGCCAAAGACTCTCCGACGGATACATCCGGTGTTCCATTCCTCCCTCCTTCGACCCTTTGTCCCTGATGCCAGGAAACAAGCTGCTCCCAAGTTAGTGATTCGACCTACTTCTACCTCGGAGGAATATGAGGTCTCCCAGATTCGAGACTCTCGGTACCATCAAGGACGCCTGGAGTACCTCATACATTGGAAAGGCTACCCCTCTTCCGAGGATACTTGGGAACCGGCTGCACAGGTTTTTGCCCCCCGATTGATTCTACGATTCCACCGTCTCCTCCCGGGTAAGCCTGGAGGAAGGGGCCTTCGAAGGGGGCATACTGTCACGACCATTGGCGCTTGGAGGATTTGGCGAAGGTGGAAGTTCCGTCGCCATTAGACGGTTCCGTTACGTTTTCGCTTCAACGTACGGTGCAGTCTAGTGTTTTCCAACATGGCCGCCCGCCGTGTATTTCTCCATCCGAATCTCAGCGGGCTGGCGCGTTGCAACTTGCTTTCCCGTTCGTTGCGTGCGCTCTGTAGCTTT
This sequence comes from Ambystoma mexicanum, assembly GCF_040938575.1. Classification (NCBI taxonomy): domain Eukaryota; kingdom Metazoa; phylum Chordata; class Amphibia; order Caudata; family Ambystomatidae; genus Ambystoma; species Ambystoma mexicanum. The sequence continues at coordinate 55,309,553 of NC_090929.1, read as the reverse complement.
GTCCCCTCTTAGCGATCTTCCAACCCCAATTCCTGCTACGCTCTCTCCCGCTTGCTCTCTCCCCTTTTCCTCGCTTCCTACTCTATCGGAAGTACTCCCTGCTGGTCGTTTCCTCCTATCAATGTTTTCAGGAGCTCTCTCCTCTGTGAAGCCCATTCACGCTGCTTCGTTTACCTTCTTGTGATTCCACCGCTTCTGCCTGGAGCCGATTTCTCTGGATACTGCGTTTAGTGCTCCACGCTTCAACGGACCTGCTTCAGGAGTCTTCTATCAACTTGTGGGGGTTTTTTGGGCCTCGGAGGCTTTTTCCCCCGATAACAACTGGCTGTCACGGGAGGGGGTCATCGTGAGGTTTCCTCTGTTGAGATTCACGGTGGCTTCTTTTCGAGGCAGACCGTATCTGCTCTCCAAGAAGAAGTCTCAAAGGGAGAAACCACGTCGAAGGAGAACCCACTACTCTTCTACATCAGGTGAGGAGGAGAACGGTATTTCGGGGGAACCTTTCCTATCAAGTGAGGAGGAGGACATTACAGACCTAGTGGGCAAATCTGCAGGCCAGTCACCAATCCTTGATAGCTAGTGGGAACAGGCAGTGCAGCGTATGAATAATTACATTTCTAAGGATGCGGATGATATGCAGGTAGGGTAGATGGGCTAGTGGGAACAGGCAGTGCAGCGTATGAATAATTACAGTTCTAAGGATGCGGATGATATGCAGTTAGGGTAGACGGGCTAGTGGGAACAGGCAGTGCAGCATATGAATAATTACAGTTCTAAGGATGTGGATGATATGCAGGTAGGGTAGATGGGCTAGTGGGAACAGGCAGTGTAGCATATGAATAATTACAGTTCTGAGGATGTGGTTGATATGCAGATGGGCTAGTGGGAATATGCAGTCAGGGTAGATGGGCTAGTGGGAACAGGCAGTGTAGCGTATGAATAATTACAGTTCTAAGGATGCAGATGATATGCAGGTAGGGTAGATGGGCTAGTGGGAACAGGCAGTGTGGCGTATGAATAATTACAGTTCTAAGGATGCGGATGATATGCAGGTAGGGTAGATGGGCTAGTGGGAACAGGCAGTGTGGCGTATGAATAATTACAGTTCTAAGGATGCGGATGATATGCAGGTAGGGTAGATGGGCTAGTGGGAACAGGCAGTGCAGCGTATGAATAATTACAGTTCTAAGGATGCGGATGATATGCAGGTAGGGTAGATGGGCTAGTGGGAACAGGCAGTGCAGCGTATGAATAATTACAGTTCTAAGGATGCGGATGATATGCAGGTAGGGTAGATGGGCTAGTGGGAACAGGCAGTGCAGCGTATGAATAATTACAGTTCTAAGGATGCGGATGATATGCAGGTAGGGTAGATGGGCTAGTGGGAACAGGCAGTGCAGCGTATGAATAATTACATTTCTAAGGATGCGGATGATATGCAGGTAGGGTAGATGGGCTAGTGGGAACAGGCAGTGCAGCGTATGAATAATTACAGTTCTAAGGATGCGGATGATATGCAGTTAGGGTAGACGGGCTAGTGGGGACAGGCAGTGCAGCGTATGAATAATTACAGTTCTAAGGATGCGGATGATATGCAGGTAGGGTAGACGGGCTAGTGGGAACAGGCAGTGTAGCGTATGAATAATTACAGTTCTAAGGATGCGGATGATATGCAGGTAGGGTAGACGGGCTAGTGGGAACAGGCAGTGCAGCGTATGAATAATTACAGTTCTAAGGATGCGGATGATATGCAGGTAGGGTAGAAGGGCTAGTGGGAACAGGCAGTGCAGCGTATGAATAATTACAGTTCTAAGGATGCGGATGATATGCAGGTAGGGTAGATGGGCTAGTGGGAACAGGCAGTGCAGCGTATGAATAATTACAGTTCTAAGGATGCGGATGATATGCAGTTAGGGTAGATGGGCTAGTGAGAACAGGCACTGCAGCGTATGAATAATTACAGTTCTAAGGATGTGGATGATATGCAGGTAGGGTAGATGGGCTAGTGGGAACAGGCAGTGCAGCGTATGAATAATTACAGTTCTAAGGATGCGGATGATATGCAGGTAGGGTAGATGGGCTAGTGGGAACAGGCAGTGCAGCGTATGAATAATTACAGTTCTAAGGATGCGGATGATATGCAGGTAGGGTAGATGGGCTAATGGGAACAGGCAGTGCAGCATATGAATAATTACAGTTCTAAGGATGCGGATGATATACAGGTAGGGTGGATGGGCTAGTGGGAACAGGCAGTGTAGCATATGAATAATTACAGTTCTAAGGATGCGGATGATATGCAGGTAGGGTAGATGGGCTAGTGGGAACAGGCAGTGTAGCATATGAATAATTACAGTTCTATGGATGCGGATGATATGCAGGTAGGGTAGATGGGCTAGTGGGAACAGGCAGTGTAGCATATGAATAATTACAGTTCTAAGGATGCGGTAGGGTAGATGGGCTGGTGGGAACAGGCAGTGCAGCGTATGAATAATTACAGTTCTAAGGATGCGGATGATATGCAGGTAGGGTAGACGGGCTGGTGGGAACAGGCAGTGTAGCGTATGAATAATTACAGTTCTAAGGATGCGGATGATATGCAGGTAGGGTAGATGGGCTAGTGGGAACAGGCAGTGTAGCATATGAATAATTACAGTTCTAAGGATGCGGATGATATGCAGGTAGGGTAGACGGGCTAGTGGGAACAGGCAGTGTAGCATATGAATAATTACAGTTCTAAGGATGCGGATGATATGCAGGTAGGGTAGATGGGCTCGTGGGAACAGGCAGTGCAGCGTATGAATAATTAAAGTTCTAAGGATGCGGATGATATGCATAGAGGGTAGATGGGCTAGTGGGAACAGGCAGTGTAGCATATGAATAATTACAGTTCTAAGGATGCGGATGATATGCAGGTAGGGTAGATGGGCTAGTGGGAACAGGCAGTGTAGCATATGAATAATTACAGTTCTAAGGATGCGGATGATATGCAGGTAGGGTAGATGGGCTAGTGGGAACAGGCAGTGTAGCGTATGAATAATTACAGTTCTAAGGATCCGGATGATATGCAGGTAGGGTAGATGGGCTAGTGGGAAGAGGCAGTGTAGCGTATGAATAATTACAGTTCTAAGGATGCGGATGATATGTATGGAGGGTAGATGGGCTAGTGGGAACAGGAAGTGTAGCGTATGAATAATTACAGTTCTAAGGATGCGGGTGATATGCAGGTAGGGTAGATGGGCTAGTGGGAACAGGAAGTGTAGCGTATGAATAATTACAGTTCTAAGGATGCGGATGATATGCAGGTAGGGTAGATGGGCTAGTGGGAACAGGTAGTGTAGCATATGAATAATTACAGTTCTAAGGATGCGGATGATATGCAGGTAGGGTAGATGGGCTAGTGGGAACAGGCAGTGTAGCATATGAATAATTACAGTTCTAAGGATGCGGATGATATGCAGTTAGGGTAGATGGGCTATTGGGAACAGGCAGTGTAGCATATGAATAATTACAGTTCTAAGGATGCGGATGATATGCAGGTAGGGTAGATCGGCTAGTGGGAACAGGCAGTGTAGCATATGAATAATTACAGTTCTAAGGATGCGGATGATATGCAGGTAGGGTAGATGGGCTAGTGGGAACAGGCAGTGTAGCATATGAATAATTACAGTTCTAAGGATGCGGATGATATGCAGGTAGGGTAGATGGGCTAGTGGGAACAGGCAGTGTAGCATATGAATAATTACAGTTCTAAGGATGCCGATGATATGCAGTTAGGGTAGATGGGCTATTGGGAACAGGCAGTGTAGCATATGAATAATTACAGTTCTAAGAATGCGGATGGTATGCAGGTAGGGTAGATGGGCTAGTGGGAACAGGCAGTGTAGCATATGAATAATTACAGTTCTAAGGATGCGGATGATATGCAGTTAGGGTAGATGGGCTAGTGGGAACAGGCAGTGTAGCGTATGAATAATTACAGTTCTAAGGATGCGGATGATATGCAGTTAGGGTAGATGGGCTAGTGGGAACAGGCAGTGTAGCGTATGAATAATTACAGTTCTAAGGATGCGGATGATATGCAGGTAGGGTAGATGGGCTAGTGGGAACAGGCAGTGTAGCATATGAATAATTACAGTTCTAAGGATGCGGATGATATGCAGGTAGGGTAGACGGGCTAGTGGGAACAGGCAGTGTAGCATATGAATAATTACAGTTCTAAGGATGCGGATGATATGCAGGTAGGGTAGATGGGCTAGTGGAAACGGGCAGTGTAGCATATGAATAATTACAGTTCTAAGGATGCGGATGATATGCAGGTAGGGTAGACGGGCTAGTGGGAACAGGCAGTGTAGCATATGAATAATTACAGTTCTAAGGATGCGGATGATATGCAGGTAGGTAGATGGGCTAGTGGGAACAGGCAGTGTAGCATATGAATAATTACAGTTCTAAGGATGCGGATGATATGCAGGTAGGGTAGATGGGCTAGTGGGAACAGGCAGTGTAGCATATGAATAATTACAGTTCTACGGATGCGGATGATATGCAGGTAGGGTAGATGGGCTAGTGGGAACAGGCAGTGTAGCATATGAATAATTACAGTTCTGAGGATGCGGATGATATGCAGGTAGGGTAGATGGGCTAGTGGGAACAGGCAGTGTAGCATATGAATAATTACAGTTCTGAGGATGCGGATGATATGCAGTTAGGGTAGACGGGCTAGTGGGAACAGGCAGTGTAGCATATGAATAATTACAGTTCTGAGGATGCGGATGATATGCAGGTAGGGTAGATGGGCTAGTGGGAACAGGCAGTGTAGCATATGAATAATTACAGTTCTGAGGATGCGGATGATATGCAGGTAGGGTAGATGGGCTAGCGGGAACAGGCAGTGTAGCATATGAATAATTACAGTTCTGAGGATGCGGATGATATGCAGGTAGGGTAGATGGGCTAGTGGGAACAGGCAGTGTAGCATATGAATAATTACATCCTCAGTTCTGAGGATGCGGATGATATGCAGGTAGGGTAGATGGGCTAGTGGGAACAGGCAGTGTAGCATATGAATAATTACAGTTCTAAGGCTGCAGATGATATGCAGGTAGGGTAGATGGGCTAGTGGGAACAGGCAGTGTAGCATATGAATAATTACAGTTCTAAGGATGCGGATGATATGCAGGTAGGGTAGATAGGCTAGTGGGAACAGGCAGTGTAGCATATGAATAATTACAGTTCTAAGGATGCGGATGATATGCAGGTAGGGTAGATGGGCTAGTGGGAACAGGCATTGCAGCATATGAATAATTACAGTTCTAAGGATGAGGATGATATGCAGGTAGGGAAGATGGGCTAGTGGGAACAGGCATTGCAGCATATGAATAATTACAGTTCTGAGGATGCGGATGATATGCAGGTAGGGTAGATGGGCTAGTGGGAACAGGCATTGCAGCATATGAATAATTACAGTTCTGAGGATGCGGATGATATGCAGGTAGGGTAGATGGGCTAGTGGGAACAGGCAGTGTAGCATATGAATAATTACAGTTCTACGGATGCGGATGATATGCAGGTAGGGTAGATGGGCTAGTGGGAACAGGCAGTGTAGCATATGAATAATTACAGTTCTGAGGATGCGGATGATATGCAGGTAGGGTAGATGGGCTAGTGGGAACAGGCAGTGTAGCATATGAATAATTACAGTTCTGAGGATGCGGATGATATGCAGGTAGGGTAGATGGGCTAGTGGGAACAGGCAGTGTAGCATATGAATAATTACAGTTCTGAGGATGCGGATGATATGCAGGTAGGGTAGATGGGCTAGCGGGAACAGGCAGTGTAGCATATGAATAATTACAGTTCTGAGGATGCGGATGATATGCAGGTAGGGTAGATGGGCTAGTGGGAACAGGCAGTGTAGCATATGAATAATTACATCCTCAGTTCTGAGGATGCGGATGATATGCAGGTAGGGTAGATGGGCTAGTGGGAACAGGCAGTGTAGCATATGAATAATTACAGTTCTAAGGGTGCGGATGATATGCAGGTAGGGTAGATAGGCTAGTGGGAACAGACAGTGTAGCATATGAATAATTACAGTTCTAAGGATGCGGATGATATGCAGGTAGGGAAGATGGGCTAGTGGGAACAGGCATTGCAGCATATGAATAATTACAGTTCTAAGGATGTGGATGATATGCAGGTAGGGTAGATGGGCTAGTGGGAACAGGCAGTGTAGCATATGAATAATTACAGTTCTGAGGATGTGGTTGATATGCAGATGGGCTAGTGGGAATATGCAGTCAGGGTAGATGGGCTAGTGGGAACAGGCAGTGTAGCGTATGAATAATTACAGTTCTAAAGATGTGGATGATATGCAGGTAGGGTAGATGGGCTAGTGGGAACAGGCAGTGTAGCATATGAATAATTACAGTTCTAAGGATGCGGATGATATGCAGGTAGGGTAGATGGGCTAGTGGGAACAGGCAGTGCAGCGTATGAATAATTACATTTCTAAGGATGCGGATGATATGCAGGTAGGGTAGATGGGCTAGTGGGAACAGGCAGTGCAGCGTATGAATAATTACAGTTCTAAGGATGCGGATGATATGCAGTTAGGGTAGACGGGCTAGTGGGGACAGGCAGTGTAGCGTATGAATAATTACAGTTCTAAGGATGCGGATGATATGCAGGTAGGGTAGACGGGCTAGTGGGAACAGGCAGTGTAGCGTATGAATAATTACAGTTCTAAGGATGCGGATGATATGCAGGTAGGGTAGACGGGCTAGTGGGAACAGGCAGTGCAGCGTATGAATAATTACAGTTCTAAGGATGCGGATGATATGCAGGTAGGGTAGAAGGGCTAGTGGGAACAGGCAGTGCAGCGTATGAATAATTACAGTTCTAAGGATGCGGATGATATGCAGGTAGGGTAGATGGGCTAGTGGGAACAGGCAGTGCAGCGTATGAATAATTACAGTTCTAAGGATGCGGATGATATGCAGTTAGGGTAGATGGGCTAGTGGGAACAGGCACTGCAGCGTATGAATAATTACAGTTCTAAGGATGCGGATGATATGCAGGTAGGGTAGATGGGCTAGTTGGAACAGGCAGTGCAGCGTATGAATAATTACAGTTCTAAGGATGCGGATGATATGCAGGTAGGGTAGATGGGCTAGTGGGAACAGGCAGTGCAGCGTATGAATAATTACAGTTCTAAGGATGCGGATGATATGCAGGTAGGGTAGATGGGCTAGTGGGAACAGGCAGTGCAGCATATGAATAATTACAGTTCTAAGGATGCGGATGATATGCAGGTAGGGTAGATGGGCTAGTGGGAACAGGCAGTGCAGCATATGAATAATTACAGTTCTATGGATGCGGATGATATGCAGGTAGGGTAGATGGGCTAGTGGGAACAGGCAGTGTAGCATATGAATAATTACAGTTCTAAGGATGCGGTAGGGTAGATGGGCTGGTGGGAACAGGCAGTGCAGCATATGAATAATTACAGTTCTAAGGATGCGGATGATATGCAGGTAGGGTAGACGGGCTAGTGGGAACAGGCAGTGCAGCGTATGAATAATTACAGTTCTAAGGATGCGGATGATATGCAGGTAGGGTAGACGGGCTGGTGGGAACATGCAGTGTAGCGTATGAATAATTACAGTTCTAAGGATGCGGATGATATGCAGGTAGGGTAGATGGGCTAGTGGGAACAGGCAGTGCAGCGTATGAATAATTACAGTTCTAAGGGTGCGGATGATATGCAGGTAGGGTAGACGGGCTGGTGGGAACAGGCAGTGTAGCGTATGAATAATTACAGTTCTAAGGATGCGGATGATATGCAGGTAGGGTAGATGGGCTAGTGGGAACAGGCAGTGCAGCGTATGAATAATTACAGTTCTAAGGATGCAGATGATATGCAGGTAGGGTAGATGGGCTAGTGGGAACAGTCAGTGTAGCGTATGAATAATTACAGTTCTAAGGATGCGGATGATATGCAGGTAGGGTAGACTGGCTAGTGGGAACAGGCAGTGTAGCGTATGAATAACTACAGTTCTAAGGGTGCGGATGATATGCAGGTAGGGTAGATGGGCTAGTGGGAACAGGCAGTGTAGCATATGAATAATTACAGTTCTAAGGATGCGGATGATATGCAGGTAGGGTAGATGGGCTAGTGGGAACAGGCAGTGTAGCATATGAATAATTACAGTTCTAAGGATGCGGATGATATGCAGGTAGGGTAGATGGGCTAGTGGGAACAGGCAGTGTAGCATATAAATAATTACAGTTCTAAGGATGCGGATGATATGCAGGTAGGGTAGATGGGCTAGTGGGAACAGGCAGTGTAGCATATGAATAATTACAGTTCTAAGGGTGCGGATGATATGCAGGTAGGGTAGATGGGCTAGTGGGAACAGGCAGTGCAGCGTATGAATAATTACAGTTCTAAGGATGCGGATGATATGCAGCTAGGGTAGATGGACTAGTGGGAACAGGCAGTGTAGCATATGAATAATTACAGTTCTAAGGATGCGGATGATATGCAGGTAGGGTAGATGGGCTAGTGGGAACAGGCAGTGTAGCGTATGAATAATTACAGTTCTAAGGATGCGGATGATATGCAGGTAGGGTAGATGGGCTAGTGGGAACAGGCAGTGTAGCGTATGAATAAATACAGTTCTAAGGATGCGGATGATATGCAGGTAGGGTAGATGGGCTAGTGGGAACAGGCAGTGTAGCGTATGAATAATTACAGTTCTAAGGATGCGGATGATATGCAGGTAGGGTAGATGGGCTAGTGGGAACAGGCAGTGTAGCGTATGAATAATTACAGTTCTAAGGATGCGGATGATATGTATGGAGGGTAGATGGGCTAGTGGGAACAGGCAGTGTAGCGTATGAATAATTACAGTTCTAAGGATGCGGATGATATGTATGGAGGGTAGATGGGCTAGTGGGAACAGGCAGTGTAGCATATGAATAATTACAGTTCTGAGGATGCGGATGATATGCAGGTAGGGTAGACGGGCTAGTGGGAACAGGCAGTGTAGCGTATGAATAATTACAGTTCTAAGGATGCGGATGATATGCAGTTAGGGTAGATGGGCTAGTGGGAACAGGCAGTGCAGCATATGAATAATTACAGTTCTAAGGGTGTGGATGATATGCAGTTAGGGTAGATGGGCTAGTGGGAACAGTGAGTGCAGCATATGAATAATTACAGTTCTAAGGATGCAGATGATATGCAGGTAGGGTAGATGGGCTAGTGGGAACAGGCAGTGCAGCATATGAATAATTACAGTTCTAAGGATGCGGATGATATGCAGGTAGGGTAGATGGGCTAGTGGGAACAGGCAGTGCAGCATATGAATAATTACAGTCCTAAGGATGCGGATGATATGCAGGTAGGGTAGATGGGCTAGTGGGAACAGGCGGTGTAGCATATGAATAATTACAGTTCTAAGGATGCGGATGATATGCAGGTAGGGTAGATGGGCTAGTGGGAACAGGCAGTGTGTAGCATATGAATAATTACAGTTCTAAGGATGCGGATGATATGCAGGTAGGGTAGATGAGCTAGTAGGAACAGGCAGTGTAGCATATGAATAATTACAGTTCTAAGGATGCGGATGATATGCAGGTAGGGTAGATGGGCTAGAAGGAACAGGCAGTGTAGCATATGAATAATTACAGTTCTGAGGATGCGGATGATATGCAGGTAGGGTAGATGGGCTAGTGGGAACAGGCAGTGTAGCGTATGAATAATTACAGTTCTGAGGATGCGGATGATATGCAGGTAGGGTAGATGGGCTAGTGGGAACAGGCAGTGTAGCGTATGAATAATTACAGTTCTAAGGATGCGGATGATATGCAGGTAGGGTAGATGGGCTAGTGGGAACAGGCAGTGTAGCGTATGAATATATACAGTTCTAAGGATGCGGATGATATGCAGGTAGGGTAGACGGGCTAGTGGGAACAGGCAGTGTAGCGTATGAATAATTACAGTTCTAAGGATGCGGATGATATGCAGGTAGGGTAGACGGGCTAGTGGGAACAGGCAGTGTAGCGTATGAATAAATACAGTTCTAAGGATGCGGATGATATGCAGGTAGGGTAGACGGGCTAGTGGGAACAGGCAGTGTAGCGTATGAATAATTACAGTTCTAAGGATGCGGATGCTATGCAGGAAGGGTAGATGGGCTAGTGGGAACAAGCAGTGTAGCATATGAATAATTACAGTTCTAAGGATGCGGATGATATGTATGGAGGGTAGATGGGCTAGTGGGAACAGGCAGTGTAGCGTATGAATAATTACAGTTCTAAGGATGCGGATGATATGCAGTTAGGGTAGATGGGCTAGTGGGAACAGGCAGTGCAGCGTATGAATAATTACAGTTCTAAGGGTGCGGATGATATGCAGTTAGGGTAGATGGGCTAGTGGGAACAGTGAGTGCAGCATATGAATAATTACAGTTCTAAGGGTGCGGATGATATGCAGTTAGGGTAGATGGGCTAGTGGGAACAGTGAGTGCAGCATATGAATAATTACAGTTCTAAGGGTGCGGATGATATGCAGTTAGGGTAGATGGGCTCGTGGGAACAGGCAGTGCAGCATATGAATAATTACAGTTCTAAGGATGCGGATGATATGCAGGTAGGGTAGATGGGCTAGTGGGAACAGGCAGTGCAGCATATGAATAATTACAGTTCTAAGGATGCGGATGATATGCAGGTAGGGTAGATGGGCTAGTGGGAACAGGCAGTTGCAGCATATGAATAATTACAGTCCTAAGGATGCGGATGATATGCAGGTAGGGTAGATGGGCTAGTGGGAACAGGCAGTGTAGCATATGAATAATTACAGTTCTAAGGATGCGGATGATATGCAGGTAGGGTAGATGAGCTAGTGGGAACAGGCAGGATGCGGATGATATGCAGGTAGGGTAGATGGGCTAGTGGGAACAGGCAGTGTAGCATATGAATAATTACAGTTCTAAGGATGCGGATGATATGCAGGTAGGGTAGATGGGCTAGTGGGAACAGGCAGTGTAGCATATGAATAATTACAGTTCTAAGGATGCGGATGATATGCAGGTAGGGTAGATGGGCTAGTGGGAACAGGCAGTGCAGCATATGAATAATTACAGTTCTAAGGATGCGGATGATATGCAGGTAGGGTAGACGGGCTAGTGGTAACAGGCAGTGTAGCATATGAATAATTACAGTTCTAAGGATGCGGATGATATGCAGGTAGGGTAGACGGGCTAGTGGGAACAGGCAGTGTAGCGTATGAATAATTACAGTTCTAAGGATGCGGATGATATGCAGGTAGGGTAGATGGGCTAGTGGGAACAGGCAGTGTAGCGTATGAATAAATACAGTTCTAAGGATGCGGATGATATGCAGGTAGGGTAGATGGGCTAGTGGGAACAGGCAGTGTAGCGTATGAATAATTACAGTTCTAAGGATGCGGATGATATGCAGGTAGGGTAGATGGGCTAGTGGGAACAGGCAGTGTAGCGTATGAATAATTACAGTTCTAAGGATGCGGATGATATGCAGTTAGGGTAGATGGGCTAGTGGGAACAGGCAGTGCAGCATATGAATAATTACAGGTGTAAGGGTGCGGATGATATGCAGGTAGGGTAGATGGGCTAGTGGGAACAGTGAGTGCAGCATATGAATAATTACAGTTCTAAGGATGCGGATGATATGCAGGTAGGGTAGATGGGCTAGTGGGAACAGGCAGTGCAGCATATGAATAATTACAGTTCTAAGGATGCGGATGATATGCAGGTAGGGTAGATGGGCTAGTGGGAACAGGCAGTGTAGCATATGAATAATTACAGTCCTAAGGATGCGGATGATATGCAGGTAGGGTAGATGGACTAGTGGGAACAGGCAGTGTAGCGTATGAATAATTACAGTTCTAAGGATGCGGATGATATGCAGTCAGGGTAGATGGGCTAGTGGGAACATGCAGTGTAGCGTATGAATAATTACAGTTCTAAGGATGCGGATGATATGCAGGTAGGGTAGATGGGCTAGTGGGAACAGGCAGTGTAGCATATGAATAATTACAGTTCTACGGATGCGGATGATATGCAGGTAGGGTAGATGGGCTAGTGGGAACAGGCAGTGTGGCATATGAATAATAACAGTTCTAAGGATGCGGATGATATGCAGGTAGGGTAGATGGGCTAGTGGGAACAGGCAGTGTAGCATATGAATAATTACAGTTCTAAGGATGCGGATGATATGCAGGTAGGATAGATGGGCTAGTGGGAACAGGCAGTGTAGCATATGAATAATTACAGTTCTAAGGATGCGGATGATATGCAGGTAGGGTAGATGGGCTAGTGGGAACAGGCAGTGTGTAGCATATGAATAATTACAGTTCTAAGGATGCGGATGATATGCAGGTAGGGTAGATGGGCTAGTGGGAACAGGCAGTGTAGCATATGAATAATTACAGTTCTAAGGATGCGGATGATATGCAGGTAGGGTAGATGGGCTAGTGGGAACAGGCAGTGTAGCATATGAATAATTACAGTTCTAAGGATGTGGTTGATATGCAGGTAGGGTAGATGAGCTAGTGGGAACAGGCAGTGTAGCATATGAATAATTACAGTTCTAAGGATGCGGATGATATGCAGGTAGGGTAGATGGGCTAGAAGGAACAGGCAGTGTAGCATATGAATAATTACAGTTCTAAGGATGCGGATGATATGCAGGTAGGGTAGATGGGCTAGTGGGATAGATGGGCTAGTGGGAACAGGCAGTGTAGCGTATGAATAATTACAGTTCTAAGGGTGCGGATGATATGCAGTTAGGGTAGATGGGCTAGTGGGAACAGTGAGTGCAGCATATGAATAATTACAGTTCTAAGGGTGCGGATGATATGCAGTTAGGGTAGATGGGCTAGTGGGAACAGTGAGTGCAGCATATGAATAATTACAGTTCTAAGGGTGCGGATGATATGCAGTTAGGGTAGATGGGCTAGTGGGAACAGGCAGTGCAGCATATGAATAATTACAGTTCTAAGGATGCGGATGATATGCAGGTAGGGTAGATGGGCTAGTGGGAACAGGCAGTGCAGCATATGAATAATTACAGTTCTAAGGATGCGGATGATATGCAGGTAGGGTAGATGGGCTAGTGGGAACAGGCAGTTGCAGCATATGAATAATTACAGTCCTAAGGATGCGGATGATATGCAGGTAGGGTAGATGGGCTAGTGGGAACAGGCAGTGTAGCATATGAATAATTACAGTTCTAAGGATGCGGATGATATGCAGGTAGGGTAGATGAGCTAGTGGGAACAGGCAGGATGCGGATGATATGCAGGTAGGGTAGATGGGCTAGTGGGAACAGGCAGTGTAGCATATGAATAATTACAGTTCTAAGGATGCGGATGATATGCAGGTAGGGTAGATGGGCTAGTGGGAACAGGCAGTGTAGCATATGAATAATTACAGTTCTAAGGATGCGGATGATATGCAGGTAGGGTAGATGGGCTAGTGGGAACAGGCAGTGCAGCATATGAATAATTACAGTTCTAAGGATGCGGATGATATGCAGGTAGGGTAGACGGGCTAGTGGGAACAGGCAGTGTAGCGTATGAATAATTACAGTTCTAAGGATGCGGATGATATGCAGGTAGGGTAGACGGGCTAGTGGGAACAGGCAGTGTAGCGTATGAATAAATACAGTTCTAAGGATGCGGATGATATGCAGGTAGGGTAGATGGGCTAGTGGGAACAGGCAGTGTAGCGTATGAATAATTACAGTTCTAAGGATGCGGATGATATGCAGGTAGGGTAGATGGGCTAGTGGGAACAGGCAGTGTAGCGTATGAATAATTACAGTTCTAAGGATGCGGATGATATGCAGTTAGGGTAGATGGGCTAGTGGGAACAGGCAGTGCAGCATATGAATAATTACAGGTGTAAGGGTGCGGATGATATGCAGGTAGGGTAGATGGGCTAGTGGGAACAGGCAGTGCAGCATATGAATAATTACAGTTCTAAGGATGCGGATGATATGCAGGTAGGGTAGATGGGCTAGTGGGAACAGGCAGTGCAGCATATGAATAATTACAGTCCTAAGGATGCGGATGATATGCAGGTAGGGTAGATGGACTAGTGGGAACAGGCAGTGTAGCGTATGAATAATTACAGTTCTAAGGATGCGGATGATATGCAGTCAGGGTAGATGGGCTAGTGGGAACATGCAGTGTAGCGTATGAATAATTACAGTTCTAAGGATGCGGATGATATGCAGGTAGGGTAGATGGGCTAGTGGGAACAGGCAGTGTAGCATATGAATAATTACAGTTCTACGGATGCGGATGATATGCAGGTAGGGTAGATGGGCTAGTGGGAACAGGCAGTGTGGCATATGAATAATAACAGTTCTAAGGATGCGGATGATATGCAGGTAGGGTAGATGGGCTAGTGGGAACAGGCAGTGTAGCATATGAATAATTACAGTTCTAAGGATGCGGATGATATGCAGGTAGGATAGATGGGCTAGTGGGAACAGGCAGTGTAGCATATGAATAATTACAGTTCTAAGGATGCGGATGATATGCAGGTAGGGTAGATGGGCTAGTGGGAACAGGCAGTGTGTAGCATATGAATAATTACAGTTCTAAGGATGCGGATGATATGCAGGTAGGGTAGATGGGCTAGTGGGAACAGGCAGTGTAGCATATGAATAATTACAGTTCTAAGGATGCGGATGATATGCAGGTAGGGTAGATGGGCTAGTGGGAACAGGCAGTGTAGCATATGAATAATTACAGTTCTAAGGATGTGGTTGATATGCAGGTAGGGTAGATGAGCTAGTGGGAACAGGCAGTGTAGCATATGAATAATTACAGTTCTAAGGATGCGGATGATATGCAGGTAGGGTAGATGGGCTAGAAGGAACAGGCAGTGTAGCATATGAATAATTACAGTTCTAAGGATGCGGATGATATGCAGGTAGGGTAGATGGGCTAGTGGGATAGATGGGCTAGTGGGAACAGGCAGTGTAGCGTATGAATAATTACAGTTCTAAGGATGTGGATGATATGCAGGTAGGGTAGATGGGCTAGTAGGAACAGGCAGTGTAGCGTATGAATAATTACAGTTCTAAGGATGCGGATGACATGCAGGTAGGGTAGATGGGCTAGTGGGAACAGGCAGTGCAGCGTATGAATAATTACAGTTCTAAGGATGAGGATGATATGCAGGTAGGGTAGATGGGCTAGTGGGGACAGGCAGTGCAGCGTATGAATAATTACAGTTCTAAGGATGCAGATGATATGCAGGTAGGGTAGATGGGCTAGTGGGAACAGGCAGTGTAGCGTATGAATAATTACAGTTCTAAGGATGCGGATGATATGTAGGTAGGGTAGATGGGCTAGTGGGAACAGGCAGTGTAGCATATGAATAAATTACAGTTCTAAGGATGCGGATGATATGTAGGTAGGGTAGATGGGCTAGTGGGAACAGGCAGTGTAGCATATGAATAAATTACAGTTCTAAGGATGCCGATGATATGCAGGTAGGGTAGATGGGCTAGTGGGAACAGGCAGTGTAGCATATGAATAATTACAGTTCTAAGGATGCGGATGATATGCAGGTAGGGTAGATGGGCTAGTGGGAACAGGCAGTGTAGCATATGAATAATTACAGTTCTAAGGATGCGGATGATATGCAGGTAGGGTAGATGGGCTAGTGGGAACAGGCAGTGTAGCATATGAATAATTACAGTTCTAAGGATGCGGATGATATGCAGGTAGGGTAGACGGGCTAGTGGGAACAGGCAATGCAGCATATGAATAATTACAGTTCTAAGGATGCGGATGATATGCAGGTAGGGTAGATGGGCTAGTGGGAACAGGCAGTGTAGCATATGAATAATTACAGTTCTAAGGATGTGGATGATATGCAGGTAGGGTAGACGGGCTAGTGGGAACAGGCAATGCAGCATATGAATAATTACAGTTCTAAGGATGCGGATGATATGCAGGTAGGGTAGATGGGCTAGTGGGAACAGGCAGTGTAGCATATGAATAATTACAGTTCTAAGGATGCGGATGATATGCAGGTAGGGTAGATGGGCTATTGGGAACAGGCAGTGCAGCATATGAATAATTACAGTTCTAAGGATGCGGATGATATGCAGGTAGGGTAGATGGGCTAGTGGGAACAGGCAGTTGCAGCATATGAATAATTACAGTCCTAAGGATGCGGATGATATGCAGGTATTGTAGATGGGCTAGTGGGAACAGGCAGTGTAGCATATGAATAATTACAGTTCTAAGGATGCGGATGATATGCAGGTAGGGTAGATGGGCTAGTGGGAACAGGCAGTGTAGCATATGAATAATTACAGTTCTAAGGATGCGGATGATATGCAGGTAGGGTAGATGGGCTAGTGGGAACAGGCAATGCAGCATATGAATAATTACAGTTCTAAGGATGCGGATGATATGCAGGTAGGGTAGATGGGCTAGTGGGAACAGGCAGTGCAGCATATGAATAATTACAGTTCTAAGGATGCGGATGATATGCAGGTAGGGTAGATGGGCTAGTGGGAACAGGCAGTGTTTAGCATATGAATAATTACAGTTCTAAGGATGTGGTTGATATGCAGGTAGGGTAGATGGGCTAGTGGGAACATGCAATGCAGCGTATGAATAATTACAGTTCTAAGGATGCGGATGATATGCAGGTAGGGTAGACGGGCTAGTGGGAACAGGCAGTGTAGCGTATGAATAATTACAGTTCTAAGGATGCGGATGATATGCAGTTAGGGTAGATGGGCTAGTGGGAACAGGCAGTGTAGCATATGAATAATTACAGTTCTAAGGATGCGGATGATATGCAGGTAGGGTAGATGGGCTAGTGGGAACAGGCAGTGTAGCATATGAATAATTACAGTTCTAAGGATGCGGATGATATGCAGGTAGGGTAGATGGGCTAGTGGGAACAGGCAGTGTAGCGTATGAATAATTACAGTTCTAAGGATGCGGATGATATGCAGTTAGGGTAGATGGGCTAGTGGGAACAGGCAGTGTAGCATATGCATAATTACAGTTCTAAGGATGCGGATGATATGCAGGTAGGGTAGATGGGCTAGTGGGAACAGGCAGTGTAGCATATGAATAATTACAGTTCTAAGGATGCGGATGATATGCAGGTAGGGTAGATGGGCTAGTGGGAACAGGCAGTGTAGCATATGAATAATTACAGTTCTAAGGGTGCGGATGATATGCAGGTAGGGTAGACGGGCTAGTGGGAACAGGCAGTGTAGCATATGAATAATTACAGTTCTAAGGATGCGGATGATATGCAGTTACGGTAGACGGGCTAGTGGGAACAGGCCTTGTTGGTAACTAGGTGAATAGAAATCATTAGAGTTGACGTGTTTAATAAAATTCTTTCTGAGGTGTAGGTAGGGTTGGTCTACTCTCAAGTTAAGTGGCAGTGAGTTCCAAAGTTTGGCAGCCTTCACAGGGAAACTGTTACCACCGATCGTGGTAAGCCTGAATCTAGGTACTACAAGGCAATTAGCATTGCTGGCTCTGGTTGGTCTTAAGAGTGTTCTTCTGTTTAGTTTCTCCGTAAGGTAGCTAGGGGCAGTGTTATGTAGTGCTTTGTGGGTCAGGGAGATAATTTTTAGCTGTATTTTGTGGTGGGTGGAGAGCCATTTATGTTGGCGTGTAATAGAGGAGATATGTACTCTTTTGTTTATGCCAAGTGCTGCTCTTAAGGCATTGTTTTGTAAAGTTTGTAACCTCTGGATGGTGACTTTGTTAGCACCACTGTAGAAGGCATTACAGTAGTCAAGTCTGGATAGTATTAAGGCTCTTGCCAGAATCATGCAGCTGTCATTGGAAAGGAAGGGCTTGCCAGCTCTTATCAGCTTGCAAGTGTAGGCAGCGGTTGAAACCAGGGTTTTTACTTGTTTACTAAAGGACATGTGGAATCCAGGTAGAAACCAAGGGTTTTTACTTCCTTGGAAACCTTGATGATGCTGCCGTCAATATTAAATGAGGAGTATTCCTGGCCTAGTTTATTGATGTTAGAGTTCGTGCCCAGGATAGTGCACATATACTCAGACCTAAGAGGATGTCATCTGTCAGAACCCCCCACAGGTGGAGCATGTGCGCTCACATGTAGCGTCATGTCTACTTTCAGAACCCGCGGCAGGATAGGGCATGTGGGGCTGAATGACTGTCTGCATCGAGTGGGGAAGCGTGAGTCGAGGGACTGTGCAGTGCCTGAGACTGTGGAACATTTTTTGCTTAGGTGTGAGAGACGTGTTGTGGAGAGAGAATTGATGAGGGTTCGGTTGTCTGCGCTGGGTGTGGCTGAGATGAGTGGGAAGGCTTTTCTGGGAGGTGACGGGGTGAGAGGCAGGAGGAGGAGCAGTGTGTTGTTGGATTTTGTGAGACAGACAGGGCGGTGGGAGGAGTTGTGAGTTTATGTGCGCTATGTGTTGATTGGTGGGTTGGTGCACATCATCCTATTGGATGGGGAAGCGCCTGCGTGAGTCCGCCCACGCATTCAGTAATTTAGAAGAAGAAGGAGAGGGTGCAGCCAATAGCTTTCTGCACTCGATGCATTGGTGCTCGCTGCCCGCCTGCTTGCCTGTCACTATTATGTTTGGGGAGCCTGCACACATGTTTTTGGTGAGCCTGTGAGTGTAGCCTGCTTCCTAACACCCCGGATACGACACACGCACCTGTGTGGCATGGGCTTCTGTCTGCACATGGAGGTGCCTTCTAGGTACAATCAGACCGTGGTGGGTGCGTGAGTGTGTGCCTGTCCCTGAGGTAGAAGTGGAGAAAAGGAACGACTGGTCCTCTGGCTGCATCCAAAAAGGAGGGAGTGGGATGGTGGGCAGGGTAGGAAGGGAGGCAGGGGATGGGCAGGATGGGGCTTGACCTTAGGTATGCAATTTTCATGGGCTTTTGTTGCATTGTGGCCAGACTGGACTTCGCCTGTAACTATAAAAAAAAAATGGCGCCCGATTCATCCTGCAAACACAATGTAAACCATATAACAGTGCATTCGAATTAAACAAGATACTATTTGACAAAGATCTCTTCAGAACGTGTTTATTAGTGTTCTCTGTGAATCATTATTTACACTATAGGACAATTACAAACATAGGTGACATATATGGTGATTGGCATTAAATTGGAAGCGCATGGGTCTCTAAACAGTGCCCATGGGTAAAAAGGGCACTGTTCATGACGTCATCCGTTCATGACATGCGACGCCTCGAGGTTCCTTTTTAATCATTACTGCATTCTTTTCTCTTACTTTTTGTATTTATGAAAACCAGTAATTGAGCAAAACAGAAATTCAGCAGTTTGGCAAAGCCTGTATCCGCAGCTTAAACTCAATGAATTGTGCAAGCCACCTGAATTGAATACACGAATTGGCAAAGACAACAGTTCTACCTTTTAGGTAGGCATGAGAAAGGTATCTCCCAGGCCCTTCTATAACAACACTGCCCGGCCATAGAATGGCAACAGCTGTAACATGGTGGCATTACCTTGGAATATGATATAAGTGCCTGGCACATGCCTAATGCCCATACAGAAGCGCAACGGTTGACTATGTCAATGCTTGTCTGACCAGGACTTCAGGCAAAGGGCCATATGTACATCAAGTGGCTGAAGGCACACTTGTTAAAACATTTTATTGCACCAGTAGCACATTCAAACCTACAATTAAGCCTCTCACTCAAAGCAGACTGCATAGAAATATCACTGGCAGGCCAACGTTTGATGTTAATGCTTGATTGAGGTAGCTCATAGAGATGCCAGGAGGATGTGTTTTAGGTGGGGAGAGCCCGTCAATGGGCGGGAATGGCCATAGCGATTAGCGTGGCCAGTGCAAGCCAATGGGTGGGTAAATAAACAAACATCACCATCAGCGGTGTATCCCTTCTCACAGGTCCTCTCCCTCCTAATTGTGCTCAAGTGCAATCGTTTTGGCTTAAAGGTGGCGCTTACTCCACCCAGTAGTCAAAACTAAAAATATCCTGAATTAAAACTAAGGTAAAAGCAAACATTTCCAGCCATTTGCCCTCCCGGTCCTGGCTTGCTCCGGTCCATTGCCCCCCTGATGCTTCCTTGATTCTGTGAGTGGAAAATTGGATTGAAGAAAAAGATATGTTAACATTAACCACTTTGATATAATTCTACCTGCCGCCCTAACTAACAATATATCGTGGCACAAAACCCACCCATTGAAACAACCCAGGTTACACAATGGAATGCACACCATCTGAAGGCACACGTCTGCACTAACTTTCTCTGAACACCAAACTAACCCTCCACAGGTACACCAACACAACTCTCCACACCCCTTTGACAGACCCACAGACAGCCGCACACAACAATTTAGCACCCTGGAGTGCAGATCAACCACTGCTCCAGACGGCTTGCAAAACATCTAAAACGTGCACTACACAGAGAGCCCTATCTTTTCATCTCTGCACACAACATTGCATCATTCCCCCCCTGCTACTGCATTAGCCGCCTACCCCACCTCTGCCAGATCCTAAAGGTCCTAAAAAATGTGAAAATGGTAGAATATGTGCTATACAAGACACAATTACATAACATAAAAATAGCAGAAAAGTGTTTCAATCATTCTCCTCATTCTCACCTTGCCCCACTGGCCAACTGATCTCCTCCTTCTCTCCTCACTTCCAGTGTTATGTAGACGGCACGCAGCTCCCCTTCAAGCTTCCCTCTAATGCCTCCTCTTCCTCCTCTCATCCCTGACTGTCTGACTACTATTCAGGCATGGTGTGCTGCTAATGATTTTGGCCTTAATGCCAGTGAGACTGAGATCCTTCTCATTGGGACCCAGCTTCCTCCTTCCTTCCTATCCTCTGACCACCCTCTATGGGTCCCGTCATGCTCTTGTGAGGCAACAAACCTTGGTTTCATCCTTGACTCCTCTTTCACCTTCTCGCCTCACATCGCAGACCTTTCCAAGAAGGTCCACTTTCAGCTGCGTCTCCTCAGAGGCATTCTCCCTTTCCTCACCCTCCCCCAGAAACGCAATGTCTCCAGAGCTCTGGTCCTCTCTAGGCTGGCCTACAGCAACAGCCTCTTCCTTAATATGCCTAACTCCTCCATTCACCCCCTTCACCTAATCCAGAAAAGGGCTGTGGGACTTATCGTTGGCCTCAAGCCCAGGTACCCACCTCTCCAGCCCTATAATCTCTCCACTGGCTCCCGGTTGCTGCTAGTGTCAAATCCAAGACCCTCTGCATCGCCCACAAGGCTTTCTGAGGCCTGGGACCCCGCTACATCCAACTCTCTCTCCCTAAATACCTCCCTGCTAGAGCCCTTCGGTCATCTAGCTCCAACTCTCTGCAGATCAGACGCTTCTCTATGCAGAGAGTGGGGGGTATAACTCTCCTCCACAGGTGCCTTCCTGCCCCTCTCAGACTTGTGCCGGATCTCCTTAAGTTCCGGAAGCTCCTGAGGACCCCCCTTTTCTCTTCTTGCTTCCCTCTCCGCCACCCTGCTAGCACCCCCATCTGCCACAGTAACTGGCTGCCTGATTCCCAATGAGTTCTACAGGTGCCTCCCACAAAGTCCACCTCCCTCCTCGCACTTAGCATGTGGACCCTCACCCCCTGCACCCCATGAAATCCCTAGCACTTTCC
Organism: Ambystoma mexicanum; assembly: GCF_040938575.1. Taxonomy (NCBI): domain Eukaryota; kingdom Metazoa; phylum Chordata; class Amphibia; order Caudata; family Ambystomatidae; genus Ambystoma; species Ambystoma mexicanum. The sequence continues at coordinate 55,287,854 of NC_090929.1, read as the reverse complement.
CTCCTGGCCACTCCTTACCACCTGCCTAGCCCATGTGGCCCTCTTCCCCCCTCATTCACCCCTCCCTTTCACTTGCACTCTCTTCTCTTTATCGTGTGCTTCCCTTCCCATCCTAGCATTTTGCATTTTGCGCAGACCAGCACCCCCATTCGCACTTCTTGTCACTGCACTTGGCCGATCCAAATGTCACAGTAGGACCGTAATTGTTACCTTTCTCGCTTGCCCCCCCTCCTTTTTGTCTTGTGGCATCTTGAAACAGCATTTGTTGAGTAGGCGCCTTGCAGATATCCAATAAATAAATGGGGCAAAACCTCTGTTGTGACCGTAGCAACGTCAGTGACTGGCAGCAACATGGAAGGACATGTTGGTTCTGCCACCGTTAGACCACTATACTAGAATATCTGGTGCACTGACTGGCTGGTGAGACTATACATCAGCCGGTCAAATCGAGTGGCATGGGACTTAGCGAAGGCCAATGTAACAATAATTCCATTCTATGTGACAGCCTTGTGGGCCTCTATCAGTGGAGCAGGTGGGTGCACTATTCTGTTCCCTAAAACCATTAAATCTTCCCCTTTAGAAATATGTCTTTTTCACATAGCGTTATATAAGAATTCCAATTTTACCAGTTAAGTCAGAGCGAGGTGAAATTATTTGCACATTATGGCTGCACAGCAAAGCAGGGATTTGTACACACTATGGGCCTCATTACGAGTCCGGCGGTAACCGCGGTGGTAAAACCGCCTGGTTACCGCCGGACTCGTATTACCATTCCGCCTCCGTGATTCCCGGAATTACCGGGGCATTACAACCCCGGTTTTCCGGGAATCACGGAGGCGGAATGGTGTTAATCCCCATTCCCATCGAGTCCTATGGGACTCGATGGGAATGGGGATCATGGAAACACCGGCAGCATCTCGTAATGCTGCCGGTGTTTCCTCGTCCGCCTGCAGGCGGGCGGTGTTAAACCCGCCAGGTCAGACCTGGCGGGAACATCACCTCCTGCCTGCTGGAGTCGGGATCAGGCGGTCCGGAAACAACGGTGGCGGCGGGTTTACCTCCACCGTTATTTCCGAACCGCCTGAGTTATAATGAGGCCCTATGTTATTTAGGCACTTGACCACGTACCTCCCACGCCAGCTTTACTTACTACAAATATTTCCGTTTTATGATATGATATGGCATTTGTAACACGCCTATACACAATTGTTCCGTTTTGGATTCAAGGCCTACAATAATACTGTTCTAGAGAAGCAGGTGTGCACGTCACCTATGGAGCCCACCCCCTGACTTCCATTATATTGGAAGAACAGCAAGAAAGCACTGTGCATAACACCTGTTATCATCCCAATACCGCATCGAAGGTATGAGAGACGTGATGCGCTCAGACAACCGTACCGAATGTACACTCAAACTGAGGTGGCAGACCTGAGCCTGCAGACACCATTGGACATAGAAGAGATATAAGTGAAGTCTGACAGAAGAGAAGTGACGTCATGAAGATAAGACACAATGTCGCACTGAAACGATATATGAATAATCAAAGACTGAAGACTTGACTCAGGTGACAAAGTGAACATACGTGCAAATACAAACAAATCATATACACTTTTTACTTGACTTTATATGATTTGTATTGCGCAGCAATGGACCCGGAGGCATAATGGTGCGGACAAGACCCCAAAACAGACACTAGGACAAAAAGCTGAAACAATCAGAGCCAAGGGGCGTTGGGTGACAGGGCAGGTAAACCAGGTCTTTAACTTTTTTTTTTAAAGGCTTGAGTTGCTGTTCGAGCCTTAAATCCAGCGGAAGGTTGTTCCAAGCGGCAGGAGCCGCCGCTCCAAAGGCTCCCTTTTCTGCTTCTAGGGATAGTCAGCATTTTGAGCTTGTTGGATCTGAGCATTCTGGTAGGGGTCTTATACACTATCAGATCCCTCAGATAACTCGGCATGGTCCCCAGGAGGCACTTGAAGGTGATCCTGAGGCGGCAAAAGCAAATTCTAGCCTCCACAGGGAGCCACTGTAGAGCTCTTCTTGCCGCTGAAACGTGATCACGTCTCGCCAGGCCCACAACAACCCTGACGGTCCCATTTTGGATCACCTGCTGTCGGTTAGTTTCGGCTTTACTAATGCCGGACAGGAGACTACAACAGTAGTCCATTTTAGCGCCTATTATGGCTCTAGCTAGTGTTTCAGGGTTGGGCTGAGAGATGAGGGGATGCATATGGAGGAAGAGTCTGAGATAATAAGCGGCTCCCGATACCACACCCCCCACCACATTCCCCACGTGGGCTTTCATTGAAAGATGTTGGTCTAAGATAACCCCAAGGGATTTCACCTTCTTAAGTGTGTTAATCTTCACATTGCCTAAATGGAAACTCCTGTAGGCGGGATTCTGTTTAGCAAGAACACTGGGGCACCCTACAATCATTAGCTGTTTCGCAGCCATCCAATTTTCTATGCATGAATAGGCTTTATTCTGTCTCGCTTCATCTGATGCGTGAGACCCTTCCAGTGGGATGACACACTGGGTATCAACAGCAAAATTGGTGAACCCAATCCCTTCATGATCCAACATGGCAAGCAATGGGACGATGAATATGTTATAGAAACAGGGGGAAAGGCTGGCTCCCTGTGGAACTCCATATTCGGTCGGCATAGCCGCTGATTCTGCAGTTTCTGAGCAGACGCAGCTTAGCTTGTTCTGGAGAAATGATGCAACCCAGCAGGAAGCTGCAGGGGAGAAGAAGGCCACTTCTTCGAGCCTGGTGACCAACATGTTGTGGTTGACCAGGTCGAAAGCGGCAGAGAGATCTAAAAGCATAAGCATAAGGCCAGGCCTTTGTCAGTTCGTAAAAGAAGCCTCGATTTGAGTTCCAGCATAGCCGTCTCGGTGCTGTGCCCGGCCCTAAAGCCTGATTGTCGACCGTTAAGGATGGGAAATGAGTTGAGATGGAGGGCTACCTGATTATAGGTCACCTTATCCAAAATCTTCAGCAGGAAGACTGCATTGATTATGGGCCTGTAGTTCAAAGGGTATTCCCTTGGAAGGTCAGGTTTCTTTAATAACGGGGGGACCCAAGACCGTTTAAGGTCGTCAGGCACGAGGCCCTCTCTGAATGATGCATTAACAAACTGAAGTATGGCATCAAGAAGGAGGGGAGGAGATGTTTTGATGATGACAGCAGAATATGGGTCCCCTTTACAGCCGGTGGTCTTAAGATGCACAACCACTTCTGGCAACTCCTCTAGAGTGATCGGGGAGAAGGTGAATTTGGGAACAGTGGAGCATCGTTTAAACTCATTGCAGCTTGAAGTGCTGGCCACCATGGCATCAGCAAGTTTTTTACCTAAGATGTTGGACTTGATGCCCTGCAACTTCACGCCCATCGCGTCCTGGGTCCTTTGACATCAGGCCGTGGCTTTCACTACTGCGCCCGGGTCAGGAGCTGAGGTAGACTCTAGCTCCTTAAGTATTTTAAATAGTCCCTTCGACTCTGGCTTGGCTGCTGCAATCCCATCATTAAAGGAATTCTTTTTAGCTTCCAGTAGAGCTGTTTTTTCATGCTCTGGCGGCCGCTTTATATACAGAGAGTAAACTAAGGGTAGGATTCCCTTTTCAACTGTAATAAATCTTAAGCATACAGGATTTGAATCTGCGAAGAGCAGGTGTAACCCATGGCTTATTCTTGGCTTGCACTCTTCTGTTCCTCAATTTTCCTGGGGCCAGTCAATTAGCGATGTCTGTAAGAGTGGAGATCAGAGCCTTAGACATACTCTGCACCAGACAAGAGGGGGAAAAATGGATGACATTAGTTAGCAATAGGTTAATTTTCTCCAATGTAAGGGAACGTGGATTTCTACCCTTGGTAGAAAACACGTCTTTACTTCTGTTCTTGACCCGGAAAGCTGAAAAGATGCCAAAATTAATAAAGTAGTGGTCCGACCAAGGGCAAGAGGTGACCTGCAAATCCTTGATGGACACATTGGTGGCAGATACCCAATCAAGAGAGTGGCCGAAGCAATGTGAGGGATGATGATTGAATTGATCCAGGCCTACGTCCGCCAAGGCTGTCTCCAATTCTAAGGCCAAATGATCAGCCTGAAGTCCTAGCCAATGATTGAAATCATCCATGACAATAAAACTAGAGCATGGTTTTAAGCAGGACGCTAAATTATTAGACAAAGTAAAGCTGAAGTTTTCCACAAGAGAGGTGGGCCTATAGATCACTAGTAAATTAAGAGTGGACTCAGCATTGAGTCCGATTTTAACCTGGATGGACTCAATGCCTTCCATTATAGTCCCTTTTTGTTCCCAGATTGTCAATTGGGATTTGAAAATCAAAGCCACCCCCCCTCTACCGTCACCCCTATCTGCCCTCAACATGGAGTATCCCGCAGGAACGTCCAGGGTGAGTGCAGGGCCCGCAGCACTATGTGCCCACGTCTCTGTGAAAGTGCATATATCTGTGTCTGAATTTTGAATATGTGCTGCTCTCTCAACAACATGTTTTAACATAAATTGAGTGTTAAGTAGCATGCGAGACAATTTATGGATGGGTAAAACTAGACGGGGGTCTTTTATACTCTTAGATCGAGTGTTAAGTAGCATGCGAGACAATTTATGGATGGGTAAAACTAGACGGGGGTCTTTTATACTCTTAGATCGAGTGTTAAGTAGCATGCGAGACAATTTATGGATGGGTAAAACTAGACGGGGGTCTTTTATAGTCTTAGATCGAGTGTTAAGTAGCATGCGAGACAATTTATGGATGGTAAAACTAGACAGGGGTCTTTTATAGTCTTAGATCGAGTGTTAAGTAGCATGCGAGACAATTTATGGATGGGTAAAACTAGACGGGGGTCTTTTATAGTCTTAGATCGAGTGTTAAGTAGCATGCGAGACAATTTATGGATGGGTAAAACTAGACGGGGGTCTTTTATAGTCTTAGATCGAGTGTTAAGTAGCATGCGAGACAATTTATGGATGGGTAAAACTAGACGGGGGTCTTTTATAGTCTTAACAGTCTCTGGCAAGGCTGCTGTGGAGCAGAGGTCAGGCGGCAGCGAGGGGGCAGTGCCTGGGCTAGCTGGGGCCAACAAAAAGAGCCCTCCCCCAGGCTCAAAGTAGATGAGTGTGAGGTGAGACATGCCCTGGCGTTAATGGGATTAATCCAATGAGCATCCAGTATGGAGGATAGTGCTAAACTAGTGTTCGCATCAGTGTTTTGACAGCTGATGCTAGAGCAGCACTCGACCGTTAGGGAGGGTAATGTGCAAACATTAGGGGGTGCCATAGACAACTTACTGCAATTATCCGAGAGTTGTTGCATAAATGCTTGTTCTCGTATACAGGATTGAGTTTTAGCTGCATCAACCGCGGCCATGATGTCCGAAATGCCCATGATAATACAGCAATACAAGCTGCCTGTTCTGGTGCGCAAGAGAAGGAAGTCAATCCCGGTCCTGGCGTCCGACGCTGACTGGCGCAGGTTGGCTTAACCAGTCTGCCCCGGTGCTTTCGCGCCGGCTTTTGGGGGGGAAAGCACCTCCGGGAACCGCTGCTCCTCCCGGGTAGTGCAGTTCCTGATGTAGGCGGTGTGCAGGGTAAAAAACAACCCTAATTCAAATCGCCTTGTGGAGGTTTTCTGACACAACAGAAAATATAACAACGTTCTACAAAGAGGTAAGTGACTAAGAGGAGCACAATTAAAATACAGATGCTAAAACAAGTAAAGATATAATAAAATTCTGTCACGCAAATATGCTAAATCTCTCACTGAGAAGATAAGTGAGAAGAAATGCAGTAGATGTATATATGCAGAAACGCAAGGTAGAGAAGAGATATGGAAGCTTGCGAAAATAGAAATATAACATGGTAAAGCAGCCATGTTTAGAAGATGGACGTCGGTTTTGTGTAATCGTAAGCTACAAAAAAACAAGGAGAGAGACTAAGGCTGCAGAACTGACAGTTACTAATATACAAATTCATGCAAGAACAAAGAATATTTTTGGGGCTCAGGATTAAAGATACTGCAACAAGAAGCAACTACAAGGCACAAAGCGAGTCGAAGAGGATAAGCCATGTACGTAGGACATATTTCTCTTACATTAAGTAAAGGAGTGAACATATAGAGAACGCGTATACAGAATGCGTTTACAAAGGATAAAGCATGGTGTACCAACATCCAAAATGCTCTATCTAACAAAATTTCCACCCTTCAAAATAAAATTGCAGAAAAAAGGCTTAATTTTACCAAAACAGATACTTTGGACAGCCTCCAAGAACACCATCCTAAACCATTACAGGAATTCAAATGTACCCAAATTACCTCCCAGGAGGCGGAAAAGATTATCGTTTCACTTAAAGCTTCAAGATGCCAGGGCGATACATGCCCAGCACAAACCATCAAAGATGCGGCCAGAGAACTGGCACCATTTATTGCCAAAGTAATAAAGGCCTCGTTCCGGACATGCAACGTCCCAACCATTCTTAAGGATGCATGGGTACTACCGCTGCTAAAGAAGGCTTCACTGGAGGCATCCATTCCAACTAACTATACGCCAATCCCTACTGTCCCATTCTTACTCAAAATCATAGATAAAGCGGCATATCTCCAGATCCAGCGGTATCTTGAGACTAATAACCTCTTAGGACTAAGACAATAGGGTTTCAGACCACTCCACGGCACAGAAACTGCCTTAATAGATCTGAAAATGCAAATTGACCAACTGAAAGATAACAGACAATGTGCCTTAATACTACCTGTAGACCTATCGGCGGTATTCGATTTGGCAGATCACAGAGTGCTTTGCAAACACTTGTCTACGGCCACTAACTTTTCCCAAGAAGCCACTAACTGGATCCAATCCTTTCTCAACAATAGGTCAATGAGAATCTTCTCCCCGTCAGCTGCAGCCGACCCGTCACCTATTGCATGTGATGTACCACAAGGCTCGCGCGTCTCACCCACCATGTACGATATATTTACCAAGCCTCTGATCGATGATCAGGACCATCAGGGTGTCACCTACACTAATTATGCAGATGACACCCAGATACTCCTACCCCTCTCAGGTGATTATGGGACAGACCTGGCTCTAGTAAATAAAATATACGCAATCATTCAGGCATGGATGGCAGCCCATGGCCTCTGCCTGAATGATGATAAAACTGAAATCCTGATTTTAAGAGTACCGGCCAACCTCAACAAACTAGGCAGCCAATATACCTCCGTCAACATTGATGGCATTAACATCAATGTTTCCAAGGAAACCAAAACCCTATGTTTCTACTTGGATTTGGCTTTAAACATGGTTAAACAAGTTACACCATAGCCTCTGCAACAGCGTATACATTCAAGCTGATACATGCGTGCAAACCTTTTTTATCCACTAATAGTTGCATCATACTAGCGAGAGCTTTAATCCTATCTAAACTGGATTATTGCAACACCCTCTATGCAGGAGCGAACAAACACATCCTGAACAAACTGCAGCCCCTACAAAACAATGCTCTGAGAGTGGCATTAAATATCCCTAGGAGACAACACATCTCTGAGGTTAGAAGAAATAACAAATGTCTCTCCATTAAGGACAGGATCCAGCTCAAAATAGTCTCTATCACGCACAAATGTCTTAACAATGCTGCCCCACAGTATCTACAGAGTAAAGATCAACATAAAATCATCTTCACGCCCCACAAGGTCAGCAAATTGGCACTGTATAGCAATGCCTAGATAGAACCCGAAAAGGGCTGGGGGCATTAGCTTCCCTGTTCAGGCGGCCCACTATTGGAACGCTCTACCTATTCACCTGCCAATCGACCAGACCTTCCAAAGTTTCAGAAAACATACTAAAACCTGGTTAGTGTCAAACGATATTTGACTACATAAGTCTGTTTCCCCAAGTCCTGTTGGGTCCAGTTTTGCACTGTACTTGTATCTTGCTATACATTGGTCAATAATGCTCCCCAAGATTGCTTGTGGAAAGCCTGTGTTGTGTACTTTTCTTCTACTGTGTTCACTAACAGTTGAATGCCATATTGCCTGTAAATATTGTTTTGTTGTTTTCCTTGTAAATTTATATCTATGCACATGTAACCTTTTGTAAGTCCTGTAATGCGGCCAGATACATACGGGTTTGGTGTGCTTAACAAATAAATAAACAAACAAAGAAACATTTGCGAGTGCCAAGTATTGGACAATCAAAGATGCAGAAAGTGCATGCAAGACGGAGCAACCAAGTCTCCAGAGCCTGGGGAGAGTAATAGCACCCGGTATAATTGAATCAAATAGCACTAAATAGAAGGATCAGATGGACAAAATCCTGGTCTCCTCACACGTGGTGTAAGACCAGAAGACAACACCTATTCATAAAGCTCCAGACGAAGATAGCAATGTACCCTCACTACCTTTAAAGTTCTAGAGAAGAGAACAGCCAGCAAGGTCAACTACAAAGAAGAGGCCTTGGCTGGGGGCCTAACTGATGAGAGATGGTAGGCTAATTGGCCAAGTGGGCAGCTGTCTGCCGTTGTTCCCTGCAACTGGGTTTCCTTTTGCTTATGTGCTGCTAACAAGCCGAATGTCCATGGTTGGAAGAGGGTACCAACCAATTAGGAAGGTTTATGTCGGGATGGACTGTACATTGTTGCAGAAGCCAATCTGCGGCTATTATTCTATTATTATCTGTATTATACGTAATTAGAGATTGTTCAAGGCGTGCCTACTTGACAAGGGGCAACCAATGATGTTACTAACACCTAGATAAGCTATATGTATACATGTTCCCTTAACCTATCCCTTCAACCCCAAAAGGTTTTCACTATTTGCCACATAGGATGAAGTCATAGCTGATGTATATTGAGGTATAAAGTCTTTGTGTAACTGAAATGCATTTGAGAGTGTGCCAACTGCGATTTGTTATGCTTGCCAGGTTTCCCTACTTTATTGAACTGATAATAGAGTAGTAGTTTGCCATATTCTTCAAGTAGGTGCAGTTAGTTGGACCTGAAATCAGTTACTGTGGTCCTCCCGTCTAGCACTAGTTACGCTACAGGTGCCACTGCACCCTGTTTTATAGAGTGTACTTGCAAAATACACAAATTGCAGCAACCTGACATGTAAATACCTATATAAACTTGTCAAGTCAAAAAATACCATCATTGCTTCATTTTCCACATCCTGAAGGGGAAACTATAAGTCTTGGATTCAAAATAATGTGAGCCTGAAGAATCTATTTAAAACACCATGCGTTGAGCACGTTCAGACTCACACTAAAAGAAGTTGTGTAATGAACTCACTCAGGTCTGGAGATTCTCGGTCAGAAAGTGCCCGCTCGTTGTTATGCATGAGCATAAAAACATTTGACGTGAAAGCAAACCTTTTATTTTTTGCCTGTCAATTTAGAAGACTTGGATATGAACACAACTTTAAATGGAAGCTGTATTGTGTTACTCACTGGAACTGTCACAGATTTGCTAGGTAACTGATCCTAAGTGAGGGGTTTTATTTTTTCATTTGGGGGGAGTGGGGGGGTGGTGTGTGTGTGGGTGTGTCCATATGGATGTTGCTCTGTGCAATATAAGAATGGGTATGGGAGGCACAACTGTGTTATTGTAGAGTTCCAATAATCAGGGTAATGTCAGAGGTTAAATTGCCACTTAAGCGACTTGCTAGTATATAGAGTTATCTCAGGGGGAGAGTCTCACGGGAAGAATTGGGGCTATAACTGCAGCTACGGGGTTATACTGAAATCTCAATGCATAAAGTGTTTTACTATACTAGTGTACGAGCGATGCCCAGTCATCTGGCATCCCTTACTAACGCTTGAAAAACAATTTGGGACAAAATGTCCCCTGGGAGTGCACATAAGGGTTACCGGTTGCCAACCAGGTCCACGCTCACTCAGGACCTGCTACTCCCAACCCATTGCCCTGTGTTAGAAGAGATAGAGTTTAGAGGACCTGATTGTGAGTAGGAGCGCTACATCCAAGCTATATTGGTGCAGGGGGAGGCGATAGCGCCCGGCCTACTACGCCATTTTAACTCTGTGCAAGAATGGTGCTCTGAATGTCACGCAAGGGCACTCAGCCTGTTGGACTGCAACTTAGCAACCACGCTAAGGCGGCTGGCAGCCGGCACCAGGGCAGTTACTAGACAATATTGCGACTAGGGTAAAACCTGGAATACCCCCCCCCCACCACCACCTCCACTTTGCTCCTCCGCTGCTGCCCCGCAATGCACTGCTTTTCCAAAATAATAGAATCATTGCAAATTAAATACTGATTAATTGACTTTGACTTCGGATCAAAAAGTAGACAAGGTTTGCAAGAATATCCTAAGCAGGATTTGTTTTCTGTCCCATGTGTGCGCTCGTTGTCTAACGAAGGCCCTCTCCCGGATGTTGCTGTCGCAGAAGCCGCCTTTGCTGCTGCTTAATCTATGTTTTCAACAATTTTGCTCTCGATTGAAAGTGTAACAGGAGCCAATAGTCCTCTTCAGTCGGTGAACAGAGCGCTTAGAGGCCCTTCCAAATGCTCCAGCGGAGGAATGGAAGATGCGTGTGAAAGAAAGGGAAGGAGTTAGGGGGTGGTGATAAAGAAGGGAGTTCTGGGCTATATTAAGTAAGGGCATGTTACAAAGAGTGCCCTGAAACGACCTCAAAGCACTATGGGGCCGACCGGAGAAGTAAGGCTATGAGATGAAGCAGTTATGTTGCCGTATGATCTGCTTACTCAGACAAAGTGTGAAAAGGGATCATACAAAAATAGAGACAGAAATAATGTCGAAGCCAAAAATACTGACATTCGAGACCCCCATTTTACTACATAAATATGTGGGGTGGTTAAGTAAATATAAAAGGTGAATGTGTATTGGGGAGCTGCAGGGGTCTCCCCCTGCATATATATGTGGTGAAAAGGTGTACAAAAAGAAATTGAGTATTTTCGGCTTCAACATTATTTTTTCACAATATTCATACAGATACTGGAAGAATGCCCGCCAAATAGCGTGAGTGCGTGTGCATTTAATGGGAAAACCTGGTACATGGTGAGAGCACCTTAGGGTAGGATGGCAAGAGCTAGAAAATGGCATGAGCACTGAGGCATGTGATGGCAACAGCTGCTTAACAGGGTGAGGTCCTGGGCATATAATGTTAACTTCTGGCAAACAGGTGCATGCCTGATTTCAATGGATAGTTCATGTGCTAAGTGCCAGATTATTTCAGAATGGGAAAAGGCCACGTGACAAGTTTGGAACCCTGGTGCACCGAATACAATCAGTGGGTAGCGTTACCACTGATTAATACAGTGCTTAGAAGTGGTCCATCTACAGGAGGCTCTATAAAAATCACCAAATGATGTAATTATACGATGCAAGTAGAATGCCAACATACTGAAATGGCTAGTAAATTGTGCAAGTTGCTGCTGTCTGATGGCAGAGCTGGCCATCAGTGTGACTGTATGATGCCAATACCTATACTAGGTTTATGTTAACATATCCTTGCAAAACCTATCAGGTGTTGGTAACTTGGACATGCAGTTGTAGATGCACACAGGCATGTGATCTCAATACCCACAGCAGCAAGACAGAAACACCTGTCACTAGACACATGTCACAACTGTTGGCTTTGCCGTTTATTGTTGCTACCATAGTTGTTGCATACCTTTTGTACACACATTTTTCACAGTGAATAAAACACACACATGCACACATAAAGTAACCCCCTCAAATTCCTGCAGTATAATAGGTCAACTTCACTAAACAAACCTAAAGAGCTCTTTGCCACCATCTCTAAATTCCCGCGAGTATCTCCCCTGCTATAAAACCCTTGTTGCACCAAGCAAATGAATTCAGTGAATTTTTGTTGAACAAAATTAAAACCATTCAGGACAAGATTGGCCAAGTCACTGCCCAGACTGAACCTATAAGGATAAAACCTTACTGGCTGATGTACGTATTTTGACTTTACTCAGATACCTTATAATTACACTGCTAAACAATGTCAAACCTACTATTGACATGTGTTATTCTGTACCTACACGTGTGGCATGTATGCCACGTCCTTGGCCAAGTTAATGACTGCCTTTGTTAATCTTTCCTTAGGCCAAGGCTTAGTCCCATCTGCCTTGAAATTGTAATCGGTCTCCCCAAAGCTAAACAAGCCATATTTAGATGCCAGGGGTCTTCAGTACTATCGTGCAGTGGTGGGCCTTCCAAGGCCATCCAAACTTCTGGAGAAAGTAGTTGGCTTTACCTTTTCATTTGCAATTTCACCCAAGCCATGGAACAGCGACTGCTTTGGTGGTAGTATGGGACGACATCTTAAACGCTGTTGACTAGGGGGGTTTCACTCTGCTGGTAACGCTTGATCTCTCGACAGCATTTCACACAGTGGAACCAATATGTTACTGTCCAGACTGGTCAAGGTGGCCAGAGTTTCAGATCATGTGCTGAAATGGTTTCGATCATTTCTGTCTAATCGTTACAAACGTCTCACAATAGCAGGTCACCTATCAGGTGCAATCCATATGGAATGTGGCGTCCCCCAGGGCTCGTCTCTGTCACCGCTGCTCTTCAATATATATATGCCGCAACTAATGGCCATTTTCAGGAATTCGACTTGGGATACTCTTCCCATGCAGATGATTCACAGATTTACTTGAGAGTGAGTAAGACAGTGGGGTACCCACATAGCCTGCTGCAATGCATTGAGCAGGTGGGTTGGCGGGGGGGGGGGGAGGATTTTTAACCATTCATAGGCGTCAATTGAACCCAAACAAAACCCAGCTGTTGGGGCCTAAACATCTGCTTGCGGATAACACCTGTTGCCCTCCTCCAACATGCATTTTCATACCCATGACCTTTGTATCTAAGGTCAAGATTGGGGTGTCTATGTCAGTCCAACCTGGGCTGTGACCGGCAAGTAGAAGCCAAGGCACAGGCTATATTTTATTCTCTACATCGGCTTCGACACACGCCCTCCCATGCGGTAGTGGTTGGAGCGTTGGGCAGTTCCATGTTTCAGTATGGGAATAGTAGCCTTACTGGTCTACCCGATAGACACATTAATCTCCTTCAGAGGGCTCCGAACAGAGCTGTGCGGTTGTTATTTAAAGCACCCAAACTGTACCTATCTCCATAATGCGTAGGTCGCTCCATTGGCTTCCAGTCAAGCAGAGGGTTGAATTTGGTGTCATGCCTAAACATTCCAGCTCCGAGCTAATGGTCTAGCAGGATGGCTTATTACAAGCTCAATCGCCTTTGTGATCCCTCGGCAAGCACTCGTTAGTGATTGCATCATCTAGATGTTTCTCCCGGGGTGTTAGGTGTTTCTCCGTATACGGACCTAGATTATAACCCTCACTGGCCTTTGATATGCGAAGTACCGCGTCATTGGTTCTGTTTCGGAAGGCACTATAGACGCATCTGTTTATCTAGTAGTTCTCCCTCTCTATTCTCTTTTTCGGTTTGAGTTTTGTGACCCTGGCGTGGATGAGAATTCGGTAACGTCTGTGATTGGATGGAGTTAATTCTGCCGGAAGGACTTTAGAAATACATCAACATCAAATCCAATAGGTGCTGTGCCCTCAGCCTACAACCCTTCCATTTGTCCAACTCCTGACCCGTTTGCAAAACCTACAGGGCAGCAACAGACAGAATAGGTACAAATATGACTTTTTTCCATACTCACTCAAAGTGTTCTTGCTTCCCAGTAAAAAAAAGCATAGTTTGCAAAGTGACTCCATGTCACCTGCGCATGTGTTTCCTATACTGGGCTTTGCTGCAACAGATCAATACATTCTGGGAGCTGTAGTCTTTTGTTTCAGCTAGATTAACATACCAGAAAAGAATGGTTTTTAAAAGCACCCCCAGTGGTGTTCAGATGACACAGAGTCACTCATTTGATCACCCTAAAACATCCCACAAATAAGAAAATGAACCTAGTTACTTTCCAAAATGCCTCCTGCCTCATATCATTCCTTCCTTTGTACATTTATTGTGCTCCCACCCCTACCCCCATGACCACCTACCTCCACAGGCTATCTCTGCGTTATGATTAAGACAGCAAAAAAAAGCCCTTTGAGTCCGCCATAACGGTGCTGTACAGAAATGATGCCATTTAAGATGTATTTCTTTGACAAAGAGGTTAATTTGGGAGGGGGTGACTTCTTAAAAAACATCTGAGCAGAGTATTAAGCCATTGGCTGCATTTTGGGCGGGGGTAGATGGAAATGGACAGGGTAGACGTCTGTCTCCTACCTCTGCCCATGTCCCGGGTCTGCGTAGAGCTCAACGATGTTAAATGAGGCAGCTCCCTGCTCTCTAGGTGGGAGATGTAACAGGCTTTCTGCTTGGGCCCGTTGTACCCAATTGTGACCCTGGCCGTTGCACGGTTAGCTCGCGACCACGCACATGGCCGGAGCTAACACATGTAGTTTCGTCACTGTCCTGCACAAAATTTTGAGTGTTTCAGCCAGCGCGTTACCGCAGGAATATGCGACACAAAGAGCTAGCGTTTTTGTGGTTTGGTGACAAATGCACTCTGGTAAGGGCCCTCTTCACTGTTTGAAACCGTATCACACAACTCTTTCATCCCTCCCATTCAGTAAATTACACATGAGCAGCAGAGAGAAGGACACTGCGTTTGCACTTACTGTAGAGTGTGGCGCGCATCCTCGTCCCTGAAAACACAGAAAATGGTGTCTTTTTACAGTGCGGGTCGGCCGCTGTGATGGCCTAAGTGCGGGTTGCTTTTTCGCTCGCTCCAAGCCCCCGCTGGTCAAGTGCTGCAGATCGTCCAATCTCCTTGTGTCTTCTAAGCAAAAAGTCTTCAGCAGAAACAAGTGTGCAGTGGGACCGCAGCTCCCTGGGATGCGCCGTTCGCATTTGAAAACCACTCGCTTCCTACCTACTCCATAATATCATCCGGCATGTGGGAGCGGACTGAATCCCATGATCCAAGCCTGCGTTCCGAGCAACCTGAAGGCTGCCCTCCCACCCCGCCATATTCCCCAAACCACCCCTCTCCTCCAGTTTTCGCTCCCTTTGCTTCCCACCGCCACCCCCTTACCTGATTCCTTTAGCATGGGTGCAACCACCAACGCTGCTCTGCGTCCCCGCCGGCCACCATGAAAATGGAAGAGGGGCTTTGCTTGGGTATTTTGTTTGAATGAACGAGACGTCATGAGCGTGTGCCGCTTATTCAAACACAATTCCATTGCTGTCAGCACCCCAGGTTTTTGAGATGGATAGTTCGCCATCTGAAAAGAGCGACTAACGTTTGTACATTTAAGTGTGAAATGCATTGGAAACAGCATTCAATGCAATAACAAGGGACATCACTGAAGAGTCCTAAGAGCAGCCAATTGATATAAGAAGGGCTCACCCAACACTGCTACCAAACTCTGTGACTGCAGAATGAATATGGGGCCAAAATATTCTATCTGTGTCCTGATGAAGGCCTAACAAAAAACAAAGGGGTGCTCGGCTAAAGAGCAGACTCCATTTATTGAAACCGTTGTCGACATTGTTTTATTTTAAAGAACACAGTGCCTCATTGGGTAAATGCAAATCTGAGACAGCAAACACATAGCCAATCACTTTTCTTTGTTGCCCTTTTGTGGGTGTCATCTAGGTTTGACCGCTGTAGATGGTGGAAATTGGAATGTTACATTGACACGGTCAGGTCTGAGGTACATGGTAGAGAGTCCAGAAAATCCACAGAGTAAGAATTTGCCAAAAGAAAGTTGTATAATATTAGAGATAATTAAGATACACTTTACTAAGCCCATCACAGCAACTTCTGAGTCTAAATTTTGTGTATTGTTAGTGAACATATACTGTACGCTTTTAATATTTGTGAAATCGAATAAAATGTATTTTTGTACATGAGTGTTTGGGTTGCCCCGGAAAGGAGACGTAAGGTATGATTGGAGATAGGATGTGTTGATGCAAAGGATAGTTGTGGAATAGCCAGTAAAACTGCATTGTGAAGTGTCTCCCACGGGCGCTGTTTTATGTTGAATGAACGGGGACGCCATGAGCGCGTGTCGCTTATTCAAACAAAAATTCCATTGCTGTCAGCACTCTGGGTTATTTGATTGAAAACCTGGGATGCTAAAAGCAATCAATCCAGATTCGGAGGTCTGGCTTGGGTATTAACAGCCCCAGAGTCCATTGTTAAGGCCCTCACTGAACTCAGGCCTATAACTTGGGCCCTGTGGGGCCATTATCACCTGATATGGCCTACCGGATTAGGTTTTATTGCTTTATTTGCACCCAACATAGTGGCGCAATTCAAGCAGTATGCTACCCCCTTGTACTCGTCTGCCAACCCGCAGGAGTCCCAGATGCCACCTGGGCCCCCCTGAAAGCCGCCCAGCACATGGCAGCACACCGCATCACAGGACTAAGACATTTGATCACATTACCCCTATTCTCACGAGGCTGCACTGGCTGCCACTTCCAGCACACAACATGTGCACGGCTGCCTGCATCACCTGCAATGCAGTCACAACCAAAACGACACTCAACTTGGCCAAGAAACACATCTACGTGATTTTACTGAACCAAAAAGTTTGAGTCCCAAAAGTCTGTTTGTTTTTGTTTTTTTTCCCAATTTTCCACAAATATATATTTGGGGGGAGACCCCCCACAGCCCGCCTGCCTTACCCCTATACATTTTTAATTCACTTTACGCCCCCCCCACACATATATATATGCAGAAAATTGGGGGTCAAACTTTTGGGAATAGGTAATTTTGTACAATACCAAGAAACACACCATCCCCCGAGGCCTGCCCCCTGCCAGAAGCCCCAATATCGCCAGGCTGGAAACAAAGAACTGCAAAGGGGAGGATGGGGGTGGAAACAGACCTTTTTCTGAGATTCACCTTGCGACTGGAACAAGTTGCCAATGCAGGGAAAGCTGACCCTCACTAGTCAACACTTCACAAATTACCTGAATGTCCCGCTCTTCAAAGAACATCTCGCCAATGATTGATCGATCCACTCAACCCTTGGAGTTGCCCCTTCCTCGGCTCCTCCTGCCCGATGCAGCTCCTATGCTACCCCTGAATCCTACTTGTAACCACCGGCGTGTCCCCTTTGTACACCGCTGCATCGTTCCCAGCTAAGTCTCAATCTTTATAAATCCCATTGAGTTATACATCGTGTTTACAGTGAGGACTAAAACAACCTGGCAACAATTAAAACATGGGTAAACATTTTGCATAACCACATTAAATCGCAACCAATGTGATCAATTTAATAGTGATAGATTTTAACAATAAAATGGTAATATTTCTAGCAGCACCAGGTGAATGAAAGCATAAAGCCCGCTGTCAGAATGTCACTACCGTGCACAAGTGACATTACTAATAAAATGAATGACATTTCTGTACTAAAATCTAAAATTGGATTCATATGGAGCAGGGGTCTCCAACCTTCACGTTAGCTAGAGCTACTTGTAGTGGAGGCCAACAGTGGAGAGCTACTAGCGGGCGATATCGGGGTGGGGGTATTTATAAAACTCAGAATTTTTACCAATTTGTTTTGGCTCGATTATTTCCTCTCCATAAACAGATGGAATAACATATGCCTTCACGATTATATTAAGAACTTCAAAAACCTCTTTGTTGCATCATTATTATTTATAGTAGCTGTCTCAAAAAGACAGATATTTGTTGGACTACCACACAAATATCCTGTCATTTTTGTGCCGTTACCTTTGCGTTTTATGTAGGCTTTCTTCATGCTAGGCACACCATTGTTTTTCAAATGTGCCTTTCACACTTCCATAAAAAAAAGTAAGTTCCAAATTGAAAAATGCTGCTTGCGTTCACGAGTTTGCTTTGAAATGTTTTTTTTGTCAGACACCACACATACTCCATTATTTGCCGGTAAGATAGCTCAGTGTGTTGAGCGCTCGCTGCTGCGATCTGAGCCTGATCTGCAGGTCGCAGTTTTGAATCCCGGCAAGGCCAACTCAGCCTTTCATCCTTCTGAGGTCGATAATTGAGTACCAATTTTGGTTGGGTGATATTGCATGTAAATATGAGCTCTGTAAAGCCCTTTGGATTAAGGCGCTATATAAATAACACATCGGGCCTCATTACGAGTATGGAGGTAGCCATGCTGCTATTAGCGCCATGACTGCCTCCATACTGGGCTCTAATAACGGGTTCCTGCAATGAGGACTTACCGGGTCATTCCGACATAGGAGGACCCAGTAATTCCTCCTTGCAGGGACCCATCCCCATTCCCATTTGAGCTCCCATAGGGCTCAATGGGAATGGGGAGGGAGGTAATAACGGGCACATTACAAACGGCCCGTTATTAGCTCCCTCTTGCCCTCGCAGGACGCGCTAAGGACACCTTTACAGGGTCCCGCTAAGGGAACCTCATAATTGCGCATACCATAATGAAGGGTGCCAGTCCCGTACCGGCACCCTTCATTACGGGAGCGCACGCCTCATAATGAGGCCCATCATTATCATTATTTGTGTGCCCCTCTGTGTTTTAGCACAAGTTATATTTATAAAGATGTTATATGTTTGTCAAACTGGTTAATCACAAATAAATGCTTCTGTTGTGCTGACAGCAGTTTTTAGGAAATTAAACTGTGGGTTCATGGGTGCCAACTTTTGATTTTCACTACAAGGGCAGAAATATCCCCACCTCAGCCCTGAATATAAGCAAGCAACCAGCCCACCCATACCCTGGCCAAACACATTGTATAGCACTTTTTTTATAAGGCATTGCAAAAAGTCATACGATTAACAACCTGTAGTTTTGAATATATAACATCTCAGCATCGGTGTGTCAACCTGCTGAGCTACCCTGGTAGGTTTCTACTGTACAGCGTGGCTATGGATTGCTTAATGTACTAAAAGTGGGTTTACCTGTGTCATGGAAGTGATTTAAAGTGGAAATGTACAGTGTGGAATTTGGAAAGAAGCCAAATGAAAGAAATTGCACCATTTAAAAAATATTATTTTGAACATTTCCAGGCGAGCGGCAGTGCTACTGTGATATTTTCATTGCGTGGTCACAATGATCCTGCCCCAGCCCCTCCAACATCTCTGGCAAACAAGAGCAGCTTGCTTAAGCAAGACAGTGTCATGGGGGCGCACAAGGCCAACTGTAACGTGATACTCACATCTGCCCCATATGGCACAGCAGCTAAGCTCTCCACCTGCAATTGGGACGACCAGGGTTCGGATCCTCAACATAGCAAACGGACAATTAAATAATATAATTTAGGAAAATGTTTATTTTTCGTTATCCTCAGCGCGGCAACTGAAGAGGCTCAGGCGAGCTACTAGTCGCCCGCGATCGACTGTTTGGCGACCTCTGATATGGAGCATAGTAAAAAAGGTGGTTACAAATTAATATTTTATCAATAAAGCAATTCATGCAAAAAGGGTAATTTAGATTACACGCAGATCTCTGCAGCTGGTGCATTACCCACTGAACCATCTCACTGACTTCTCAGGAGCTGCCCTTGCTGGTACTGTGGTGTAGAGGTAGTGCAGAGACCCTGTGCCCACCCCAGACTCATGAAGCTGCTCTACCTATGCCACTTAGATTGCTCTTTCGGAGGGCAGCCCACACCATTTGGGCAGAATAAATAATCGAAGTGGTGGCTGATCTGGCAGGAAACCCGTCTAGAGTTTCTTGTGGTCTCCTGAAGAAGGTATGTGACTGTATCAGGTGTCCTCTGAAACTTGTAATAAATAATTACCACAGGCAGTTCAGAGCTGAGTGCACCGGGCAAGAAATGCCACTGTTTATTACAGCTGGGCGAGCACAAATCAAACAGAAGTGGACCAGAACTGATTGATGAGAGCTGACAAACTGACATGCAGCGAACATCATAGTACAATGTTCATAATCAGTTCCCACGAACACTACTGGTTACGCTACGTCATTCCCCTGTAGAGATACGTTAGCTAAACATGATTGAAGCAAACAGATCTGCCCTCTCTAAGCTCATCTACCCCCCCATTGCTTTCCACTCATCCCACTAACAGTTTGCAATTAGTAAAAACAGTTGTGGTGACCTCTGGGTCTTTAGTCGTCTGCTATTGGTCAGCACCACAGAGGACAGAACACGAGACCCTGAACTAGTGGGAAGGGAGACATTCACAAGGCACCTGAAATCAAGCAACCTTTATAAACAGTGTAGTGTTCTCTGTGAGGGCTGGTTACTTCTTAGGGACATTGGAGCTTACTGTCTGATTGTTTCTTCAAGGGACGTGGGTCCATTTCACCTCCCTTTACCCATACCAGATGGCCAACGGCAATTTAGACTGCCTTGGTATCATGTGCGTGTGTGTGTGCTTATTCTGAATTGAGCCAATTTCCCCAGTTCCAATGAGCATCCATGGGACGCAACTTAGCGCTGTACATAGGGCATGCAACTGAGCGCTGTACATAGGGGATGCAACTGAGCGCTGTACATAGGGGATGCAACTGAGCGCTGTACATAGTGGAAGCAACTCAGCGATGTACATAGGGGACGCAACTCAGCGCTGTACATAGTGGAAGCAACTCAGCGATGTACATAGGGGATGCAACTGAGGGCTTTACATAGGGCAAGCAACTGAGCGCTGTACATAGGGGAAGCAACTGAGCGCTGTACATAGGGGAAGCAACTGAGGGCTTTACATAGGGGAAGCAACTGAACACTGTACATAGGGGAAGCAACTGAGTGCTTTACATAGGGGATGCAACTGAGCGCTGTACATAGTGGAAGCAACTCAGGGATGTACATAGGGGAAGCAACTGCGCACTGTACATAGAGGACGCAACTCAGCGATGTACATAGAGGACGCAACTGAGCGCTGTACAGAGGTAAGGCAACTGAGCACTCTACATAGGGGAAGCAACTGAGCACTGTACATAGGGGAAGCAACTGAACGCTGTACATAGGGGAAGCAACTGAGTGCTTTACATAGGGGAAGCAACTGAGCGGTGTACATATGGGAAGCAACTGAGTGCTGTACCTAGGGGAAGCAATTGAGTGCTGTACATAGGGGAAGCAAATGAACGCTGTACATAGGGGAACCAACTGAACGCTGTACATAGGGGAAGCAACTGAGTGCTTTACATAGGGGAAGCAACTGAGCGGTGTACATATGGGAAGCAACTGAGTGCTGTACCTAGGGGAAGCAATTGAGTGCTGTACATAGGGGAAGCAAATGAACGCTGTACATAGGGGAACCAACTGAACGCTGTACATAGGGGAAGCAACTGAGTGCTTTACATAGGGGAAGCAACTGAGCGGTGTACATAGGGGAAGAACCTGAGCACTGTACATAGGGGAAGCAACTGAACGCTGTACATAGGGGAATCAACTGAGCACTGTACATAGGGGAAGCAACTGAACGCTGTACATAGGGGAAGCAACTGATTGCTTTACATAGGGGAAGCAACTGAGCGGTGTACATAGGGGATGCAACTGAGCGCTGTACATAGTGGAAGCAACTCAGCGATGTACATAGGGGAAGCAACTGAGCACTGTACATAGAGGACGCAACTCAGTGATGTACATAGAGGACGCAACTGAGCACTGTACAGAGGAAAGGCAACTGAGTGCTCTACATAGGGGAAACAACTGAGCACTGTACATAGGGGAAGCAACTGAACGCTGTACATAGGGGAAGCAACTGAGTGCTTTACATAGGGGAAGCAACTGAGCGCTGTACAGAGGAAAGGCAACTGAGCGCTCTACATAGGGGAATCAACTGAGCACTGTACATAGGGGAAGCAACTGAACGCTGTACATAGGGGAAGCAACTGAGTGCTTTACATAGGGGAAGCAACTGAGCGGTGTACATAGGGGAATCAACTGAGCACTGTACATAGGGGAAGCAACTGAACGCTGTACATAGGGGAAGCAACTGATTGCTTTACATAGGGGAAGCAACTGAGCAGTGTACATAGGGGAAGCAACTGAGCACTGTACATAGGGGAAGCAACTGAACGCTGTATATAGGGGAAGCAACTGAGTGCTTTACATAGGGGAAGCAACTGAGCGGTGTACATAGGGGAAGCAACTGAGTGCTGTACCTAGGGGAAGCAATTGAGTGCTGTACATAGGGGAAGCAACTGAACGCTGTACATAGGGGAAGCAACTGAGTGCTTTACATAGGGGAAGCAACTGAGCGCTTTACATAGGGGAAGCAACTGAGCTCTGTACATAGGGGATGCAACTGAGCGCTGTACATAGTGGAAGCAACTCAGCGATGTACATAGGGGAAGCAACTGAGCACTGTACATAGAGGACGCAACTCAGTGATGTACATAGAGGACGCAACTGAGCACTGTACAGAGGAAAGGCAACTGGGTGCTCTACATAGGGGAAACAACTGAGCACTGTACATAGGGGAAGCAACTGAACGCTGTACATAGGGGAAGCAACTGAGTGCTTTACATAGGGGAAGCAACTGAGCGCTCTACAGAGGAAAGGCAACTGAGCGCTCTACATAGGGGAATCAACTGAGCACTGTACATAGGGGAAGCAACTGAACACTGTACATAGGGGAAGCAACTGAGTGCTTTACATAGGGGAAGCAACTGAGCGGTGTACATAGGGGAATCAACTGAGCACTGTACATAGGGGAAGCAACTGAACGCTGTACATAGGGGAAACAACTGATTGCTGTTCCTAGGGGAAGCAACTGAGTGCTTTACATAGGGGAAGCAATTGAGCGGTGTACATAGGGGAAACAACTGATTGCTGTTCCTAGGGGAAGCAACTGAGCGCTGTACATAGGGGAAGCAACTGAACGCTGTACATAGGGGAAGCAACTGAGTGCTTTACATAGGGGAAGCAACTGAGCGGTGTACATATGGGAAGCAACTGAGTGCTGTACCTAGGGGAAGCAATTGAGTGCTGTACATAGGGGAAGCAAATGAACGCTGTACATAGGGGAACCAACTGAACGCTGTACATAGGGGAAGCAACTGAGTGCTTTACATAGGGGAAGCAACTGAGCGGTGTACATATGGGAAGCAACTGAGTGCTGTACCTAGGGGAAGCAATTGAGTGCTGTACATAGGGGAAGCAAATGAACGCTGTACATAGGGGAACCAACTGAACGCTGTACATAGGGGAAGCAACTGAGTGCTTTACATAGGGGAAGCAACTGAGCGGTGTACATAGGGGAAGAACCTGAGCACTGTACATAGGGGAAGCAACTGAACGCTGTACATAGGGGAATCAACTGAGCACTGTACATAGGGGAAGCAACTGAACGCTGTACATAGGGGAAGCAACTGATTGCTTTACATAGGGGAAGCAACTGAGCGGTGTACATAGGGGATGCAACTGAGCGCTGTACATAGTGGAAGCAACTCAGCGATGTACATAGGGGAAGCAACTGAGCACTGTACATAGAGGACGCAACTCAGTGATGTACATAGAGGACGCAACTGAGCACTGTACAGAGGAAAGGCAACTGAGTGCTCTACATAGGGGAAACAACTGAGCACTGTACATAGGGGAAGCAACTGAACGCTGTACATAGGGGAAGCAACTGAGTGCTTTACATAGGGGAAGCAACTGAGCGCTGTACAGAGGAAAGGCAACTGAGCGCTCTACACAGGGGAATCAACTGAGCACTGTACATAGGGGAAGCAACTGAACGCTGTACATAGGGGAAGCAACTGAGTGCTTTACATAGGGGAAGCAACTGAGCGGTGTACATAGGGGAATCAACTGAGCACTGTACATAGGGGAAGCAACTGAACGCTGTACATAGGGGAAACAACTGATTGCTGTTCCTAGGGGAAGCAACTGAGTGCTTTACATAGGGGAAGCAATTGAGCGGTGTACATAGGGGAAACAACTGATTGCTGTTCCTAGGGGAAGCAATTGAGTGCTGTACATAGGGGAAGCAACTGAACGCTGTACATAGGGGAAGCAACTGAGTGCTTTACATAGGGGAAGCAACTGAATGCTGTACATAGGGGAAGCAACTGAGTGCTTTACATAGGGGAAGCAACTGAGCTGTGTACATAGGTGAAGCAACTGAGTGCTTTACCTAGGGGAAGCAATTGAGTGCTGTACATAGGGGAAGCAACTGAGCGCTGTAGACTGGGGAGCAACTGAGCACTGTACTCTGGGGAGCAACTGAGCGCTGTACATAGGGAACGCAACTGAGTGCTGTACATAGGGAACACAACTGAGCGCTGTAGACTGGGGAGCAACTGAGCGCTGTACACTGGGGAGCAACTGAGCGCTGTACATAGGGAACGCAACTGAGCGCTGTACATAGGGAACGCAACTGAGCGCTGCGCATAGAGGAAGCTCTCAGGGGTTCCAGGTGAATGCGGGGGAAGCTGGGATGGACAGGGGAAGCATATCCGGGGATAGTGAGCTCCAGGTGCCTGGCGAGTTTGATCCGGAGGGCTTTCTGTTGCGACAGGAGACCCCTCATAACTTTGAGTTGGTTGTTTTTGTAAATCCCCCAACGGCTGTGATCTGTTGGGAGAGCCAACAGCTAGCCTGAACGAGACCCTTGCATGTTCACTTACTCTGCCAAAGTGGGGTTGCGCCCAGTTATGGCCGCCACCTGTAAGGAAGATATGTTATTGGTTGTGCTTACCATAAACAGGCTGTTGGTTTTGGCACTGGTGTGACAACAACAGTTCCCCTTCCAACAATCCAACCAACTAACCAACCATCCAACCCTGCATGCAACAGTGTCCTGGGCAGTGTGTGATCTTACGGTGAGGTTAGGGGTCGTTATGCAGCCTGGTGGTGATCTGTGCGCAGTGGGCACTTCAGTTATTGCAGCAGGAGCACCTGTGCAAGTCACAGCATAGATGTGGTAAGTAGCGGAGACAGTGCAGCTCTTTATCGGAACTACAGGGGGCGCACCATCGATGAGGCGGTAGAGCCAACTCTAATCTGAGAATGGCTGAGGGGGCCTTTGACACCTAACCCCATCCCATTCTATTCTCATAGTTACCTCTCCACTCCCACTGCCCAGTCTGTGCCCCTTATTTTTAGTTTTGACTAAAGCCCCACCTAAAAGCCAAAACTTTTGCATTAGAGTGCAGCTAGGGAGAAATGGCATAGGAGGAGGGACATAAACTTGTAGCTGTTGATTGGTTATTTGCCCACTGATTGACTGCCCATGGCCATGCTACTCCCTATGTCAATTCACACCCACTTCCTGCCTCTCCCCACCCAAAACACATCCTCCTGGCATATCTTTGAGCTTGCTTAAGCCTTACCACCAAAGTGCCTGCCAGGGTTTTTTCAAAGCACTCTTCTGAGAGTGAATGACTTAACTGGAGCTGTAAACCAGCTACTGGTGTAATGAAATGTCTTAATCAGGTCTGTCTGCAGCCACGCGATATATTAGCACTACACTTAAGTCCTGTTGAAACATACATTGGGAAAGACAACATATTTGTCTTGCGTGTAAGTAGCAGGCATTTGCCAGGCACTGCTATTATGCCCACATACTGGCATCATTTTCCAGCTGCTCCCATTAATGTCCAGTTAGTACCATTACGGTCATGCCTGGCAAATGGCTTTCCCATGCCTACACAAAAGCCCAAACTATTGGCATTGCCAATGCTGGTTGAACCTGCTTCTTAGCTTCACTGAGCAAGTCAACAGCTCCAGGGGACAGCATGGGGGCAGAGGCGCCAAGTTATTAATTTCCCGGGTGGGAGGCTGGGGGTGCTGCTGCCCAGATTGTATGTCAGTGACATGGAAAGGGTCTTAACATTGATATAGATTTGGGGGTGCGCCCAGGACCACGCCCCAGCACCCGCGTACCCAGCGCCACTGCATGGGGAGGAATGGAGGGGGGCGATACCCCCATAAAAAGGAGAACTGAAAAGGCTGCAGCCCTCGGAGCTGCACGAGGCACGTGCGCTGTTCCACGTAGCTGCACATTCCATTTCATCTTTCCCCCGGTTACCACGGAGATGGCGCGTGCTCCGGAAATGTGTCCATTGGACGGAGAGCCGCTGCATCCGACGCCTATTGAGGCATGAAGCCCTGTGCCCGGGCTGGCAGGTAGACGGGCAGGCAGCGGCGGCCTGCGCATAGCGCCCAAGCCTGCAGGGCCTCCAGG
Source organism: Ambystoma mexicanum (assembly GCF_040938575.1). Taxonomy (NCBI): domain Eukaryota; kingdom Metazoa; phylum Chordata; class Amphibia; order Caudata; family Ambystomatidae; genus Ambystoma; species Ambystoma mexicanum. The sequence continues at coordinate 55,261,748 of NC_090929.1, read as the reverse complement.
CGCTTGCCAGCAGAGCCAGGGGCGGGTGCTCTGAAAGGGAGCTCTTCATCTCTTGGGCTGCAGGGCGGCGGGATGCACGCTCACAGAGCTGTCCTCAGAGCAGGCCCCTCACTCACCAGGTGTGTCACTCAGGCTGAGAGATCTCGCGTTATCACCACAGAAATCAGCAAGGGACATTCCACACACGCAGGCCGTGGGACGGGCTGCCTGCCAGACAGTGTAGAGGAGAACAGGGTCGGCCTTACCACGGAGTGTGTGGCTGCGTGATGGCGTGCAGATGTGTTCCGGGACCCAGTCAAATCCTCCAGATGCTGCAGCATTTGTCCTGGGAATAGTCGGACTGGGACAAGAAATAGGCCCGGACAGCCAAAAAAAAGTGGACCACCCCTGCTTCAAAAAAGTGGCCCATGCCGCGCCCCCAAAAAAGTGGCCCACGTCGACTCAAAAAAAGTGTCCCACCCCTAGCTTCAAAAAAGTGGCCCACGCCGCGCCTCAAAAAAAGTGGCCCACCCCTCGCTTCAAAAAAGTGGCCCACCTCTCGCTTCAAAAAAGTGGCCCACCTCTCGCTTCAAAAAAGTGGCCCATGCCGCGCCTCAAAAAAAGTGGCCCACCCCTCGCTTCAAAAAAGTGGCCCACGCCCCGCCTCAAAAAAAGTGGCCCACCCTTTGCTTCAAAAAAGTGGACCACCCCTCGCTTCAAAAAAGTGGTCCACCTCTCGCTTCAAAAAAGTGGCCCATGCCGCGCCTCAAAAAAAGTGGCCCACCCCTCGCTTAAAAAAGTGGCCCACGCCGCGCCTCAAAAAAAGTGGCCCACCCTTCACTTCAAAAAAGTGGACCACCCCTGCTTCAAAAAAGTGGCCCATGCCGCTCCTCCAAAAAAGTGGCCCACGTCGCACCTCAAAAAAAGTGTCCCACCCCTCACTTCAAAAAAGTGGCCCATGCCGCGCCTCAAAAAAAGTGGCCCACCCCTCGCTTCAAAAAAGTGGCCCACGCCCCGCCTCAAAAAAAGTGGGCCACCCTTTGCTTCAAAAAAGTGGACCACCCCTCGCTTCAAAAAAGTGGCCCACCTCTCGCTTCAAAAAAGTGGCCCATGCCGCGCCTCAAAAAAAGTGGCCAACCCCTCGCTTTAAAAAAGTGGCCCACGCCGCGCCTCAAAAAAAGTGGCCCACCCTTCACTTCAAAAAAGTGGCCCACCTCTCGCTTCAAAAAAAGTGGCCCACCCTTCACTTCAAAAAAGTGGCCCACCTCTCGCTTCAAAAAAGTGGCCCACGCCCCGCCTCAAAAAAAGTGGCCCACCCTTTGCTTCAAAAAAGTGGACCAATCCTCGCTTCAAAAAAGTGGCCCACCCCTCGCTTCAAAAAAGTGGCCCACGCCGCGCCTCAAAAAAAGTGGCCCACCCTTCACTTCAAAAAAGTGGCCCACCTCTCGCTTCAAAAAAGTGGCCCACGCCACGCCTCAAAAAAAGTGGCCCACCCCTCGCTTCAAAAAAGTGTCCCTCAAACCATCATCTGTGAATCACGCCAATTCACAACTTTAAGTGGCATCAAACCGCATTGTTCCTAAGTACACTATTAAAAATGTGACTATGATTTCATTAATGTGATATACATTTCATACAAGAATGGATCACCATATGTATCATTAATATCTGTGTGTATAGGCCCATATTACCAAATTACTGTGAGTGCAGGCAGACGTCCAAGGCCAAATGATAATATGTTATTGTATAGCACTTATGCTTAAGCTCTTTTTTATAGAACAAATATGCATACAATATCACCCAACCTGTGTTGGTACTCATTTATTGACCTTAGAAGGATGAAAGGCTGAGACGGTTCGTACCTGCAGCCTGCAGATCACACACTCATTGCAACAGCGACGCTAAACCCACTGAGCTATCATATTGGCTATAGTAAAATGACTAGCCGCATAGTGCAGTAACTTATCAAACTGGCTCACATGGCCCAAAAAAGTGGTCCGCTTTCACCCAAAAAACTGGCCCACAGTAGCCTTTTGTGTTTGTGGTTCTGGCATTGCTCTAGTGGCCTAGAGGCCAGTCCGGGCCTGGCTAGCTGATGTGTTACGTTATCTATTTTACGTCTAGAGAATGCCCTATGCTTTCCATTGTTGTTAAATATTTTGTATAATGCTGTACTTTAATGTTGGTAATGTTTTAAGGGCAGAAGCTGTATAAGTATATCGAATCGATTCAAAACTCTTATACATGGTAACAACAAGAAGTTCCACGGTGACCCTCACCTGGCTGCCAAAAGACGTGAGGCGCACCCGGGGAAGGCCTGGCCCTGCCCATGGGGGAACATAAGTATAATCTGTGTTATGTGTTGGGTGGTGGTGGGCAGGGGGAGCAGCAGCTGTAAGAAGGACGCGTGCCGCCTCCTGCCAAGGGCCCTTTGCAAGGCACCAATTGGCATCTAATAATGACAGTTCCCTGACATGCTGCACAGCTACGCCCAGCACCCTGGGTCAAACTGCAGGTGTGTGAACAGCTGAGCTAGCCTGGCCCCCGCCACTGTCCACCTCTTCCTGATTTCGTTTGCCACTGCTGCCCGTTGTAATCTCCATAGCACATATTCATGCCGGGAAACCAGACTCAAAGTTGCCCTGGAGACTGCCAGGGACGCATCCGTGTTAACTGCCCATGAGGACACTTGAGCTCCAGGATATGTGCTGGCGGCCAGACCAGGAAGTCTCTGATTTATTTAACCTGAGTAGGCTTCGGTGCCTCGGTAGGGTAGGAGCCTGTTTAGAGCGGATGGGACACCAGGGGAAGATTTAAGATCTTCTTTTAATGTAATCAAACCTTCCACATGCTTTTTTCTACCAAGATCAGCAGGTGTGTGTGCACCACTGAAATCCAACATATATCACCCCTTACTGCGTCCCCTATTTTACCACACCAGTGGCATGAGCCGAGCCATGCTTGCCCCTATCGCTCCGCACTTACTGTCCTGATGGGGGGGTGTCGCTGCCGCTGGTCCACCTAGAGGACTCCAGCAGGCGCAGGCCCTGGCTGGCCTCCACCGACGCCTGGTCCTGCACGCCGGCCAAGTCCCTGCTATCCTCGAGATCGAGCAGGTGACTGACCGAGAAGTTCTTCTGCCCCAGGCCCCGTGGCGTGCAAAGCACGACACGATGGAGGGCCTGGGGGGGTTAGGCGCGGGGTGGGGGACAAACGGCGCGAAAATAAGGGGAGGGGCAGCCGAACGGCGCCCCCACCCTTGGAGTCAGCCAGGGAAGGACAATGGCAGCGGAGGATAGGTGTGAGGTGGTAGCAGCAGGGGGGCGGCAGGAAATCCGGCCACCCCAAGGCACAACAAAGAGGCGGGGGGTATAAGAGACCCCAACGCTAGACAGGTAAGCACAACCAGGCCAAGGAGCTCACCTCACTCGGGTAGGCTCCAAAGACCTGGCGAAGAAGGATAAGGAAACGTTTTTGCCTCTGCGGGCTTTTTCGTTATCCTGTTCCCTATTACTGAGACAGTTTTGCCTCTGCGGGCTTTCTTGTATTCAGATAAGGCACTAGCAGCGGAGCGGCTCGTCAGGAGAACAAGGACTCACCTCTTCTTGGGACGGCGGCCACGGACGAAAAACCCAATCCAGGGAAGCGAGGAGACGGCCATCTGGCAAATAATCAGGAGTTCGGCGAGCAATAGCTGGAGGCGTGGAGGCGGTCGGAAGACATCAGGGAAGTAGCTGCAGGACCGCCGAGAGCCGGGGACAACAAGGATCACGAAGCGGGCGTTCGGCGTCGCAGAAAACCGCGAAAGCGAAAGCTAAAGGAGCGGGAGAGACGCGACGGCGAAGGGGCGTGGCCTGCAACGATAGGAGCGGCGCTCTGAGTTAAAGGGACAGACCGCCCAGTAAAAGAAGGGCGGATTAGCTCAGTTGGTTAGAGCGTGGTGCTAATAACGCCAAGGGCGCCGGTTCAATCCCCGTATTGGCCACTTTGTCCGCATATTAACCCGAAAGGTGGGGGAAGACAATATAAAACCCAAAGAAGCACCGCGAAGCGACCATTCCCCACAGCGAAAACCCGGAGAGTGGGTGCTTAAGACAATACCTTTTTGCAAGGAAGCAGGATGGCGGAAGAAAGGGCGAAAAGGGCAGAGGAATTCGCGGCGTGGGCCAAAAAAGCGGCAAGCGAATATGGAGCAGAATGGGTACAGGGGGTGATGCAGAAGGAGGGCAAGGCAAGGGCAATGTCGCCTCTGCTACTTGAGGACTCCAGCGGCAGCGAAAAGGAAGCAAGATTACCACCAGGCCAGAAAAGGGCGAGAGAGGTGGCAGGAGGATCACAACAACAAACAGAGGAGCCAAAGAAAAAACAAAAGAAAAGCAATAATGAAGGTACTGTAAAAATCAATAATGCAATGGGTAACAAAATTTTAAAAATGTTGAAAACATGCGTCACGGCTCAGGGTAAGTCGCCCAGAACCCGTGGAGCAAAGAAAAACAAGCGCAGGAAACAGGCAGCGGAAGGGGAGACAACCGAGTCAGGAAGTAGTGGGGACGAGGAGAGGGAGCATTTGAGAGCATGGGTAAAAGGGAAGGGGATAATAAAGAAGAAGAAGCAGAAAGTGGTAGAGGGTCAGGGGGCAGGGGGGCCAGGGGCAGCAAACAATGTGGTCCCACTAGCGCAATGAACACCACAAGGCACTAAGGTTGGGCAGGACAGTCCAACAAAAACACAGGGGACAGACACAGAGATGACGAAGTATGGCAGGCCCACAATCGGCAAAGACACGGCAGGCAGGGCTATGAAGGCACAAACATGGTATATTAGCGAAAAGGTAAAGGAGAAAATATGGAGGAAGGAATTCATTGATGTATATACTTTGCTAGATTGCCAAAAGAGAGGACAGGATGTACCCATAGAGGACATAAAGGAAGATGAGAAAAGCTTATTGAAGAGGCCAGCAGTAGCAAGGGACTTTCACAACTGGTTGGCCGCTTTTCAAATAATGTCCAATATCATCTTGCAGAAATTCCCAGAGGACGGGGTAGCTTTAGTGACATACCAGCAGAGGGTGTTGAAAGTGTACAAAGCATTTGGGGGCGATGCATGGAAAGAATATGATCATGAATTTAGGAAAGAGATGGACTGCTTTCCCGATATAGGATGGGATGAGGAGAACTACAATCTGTATATATTTAATGTTTTGAAGGAGAAATAGGACACCAAGGAACAGAATGTGGGAGGGTATCAGAGGAGGCAATACTGGCAAAATGATTACAGAAGGGACTACATATACAACAACAGGAGATATGATAACAGCTATGATAGAACAAGGGAGCACAGTTTTCGGAGCAACCAATATGAATCACAGAGAAGTTGGCAGAGCAGCATACGCCAACAGCCTAAGGGGGGGGTAGGGGTACGCAGGGGTCAACAAAAATAGAGGCAGGGCAATGTCGCAACTTTGAGAGCGGGACACCATGCAGTTGGGGAAAAAAATGTAAATTCAGCCACAGGTGTGAGAATTGTAAGGGAGAGCACAGTACCGCAAAATGCACCAGGGCAAGAGCAAGCACACCCAGAGGACCAGAGAAAAGAAATTAAGGCAGGTGAAGAGAAAGGGGCCACACCAGTGAGGATTGGGAACATGGAGAAGTGGCTGTGGTTTTTTCCAGACCAGGAAGGGGCCGAGACAATCAGGAGAGGCTTCCAGGAAGGCTTCACCATCCCGTTCAAAGGCCAGGGATCTCAAAACACCCCAAAAAATCTGAAATCCGCATTAGAAAACAAGAAGCTAGTCAGCATGAAAATCAGGAAGGAAATAGAGCTGGGGAGAATTGGGGGCCCTTACAAAACCCCCCCGTTTAGCGAATACATGTGCTCACCACTGGGGCTGGTCCCGAAGAAAGAAGCAGGTGAATTCAGACTGATTCACCACTTATCATACCCACCAGGGGCATCAGTGAACGATGGCATACCACAAGATGTGGTGTCGGTGACCTATTCAGATTTTCAGGTGGCAGTGGACGTGGTCAGGAAAGCAGGGAGGGGGGCATGGATGGCGAAGGCCGACATAAAATCTGCATTTCGCCTGCTACCAGTTAACAGAGAGTCACAGAAATGGTTGTGCATGCATTGGGAGGGAGAATATTTTGTGGACAAATGTCTCCCGATGGGATGCGCAATACCATGTGCTTACTTTGAGAAAGTAAGCTCTTTTTTACAATGGGCAATCACAAAAAAGATGGAGGAGGCCCAAGTAGTCCACTACCTGGACGATTTCCTATTCGTGGGACCACAGGGATCCAACCTATGCAAAGCCACACTAGACGAATGCATAGCAGTAACAGAAGACTGGGGTTTTCCCTTAGCAGAGGAAAAGACCACGGGTGCTACACAAACAATCCAATTTCTGGGTATAGAAATCGACTTGAAAGAGGGAGTGTGCAGGATCCCGGAGGACAAGGTGGTGGATCTTTTAAAAACAATCAAAAGCATGAAAGGAAGAAACAAAGCTACTGTAAAAGAGTTGCAGTCCCTAGCGGGGAAACTTAACTTTGCGGGTAGAGTCATCCCCCAAGGCAGGATATTCCAAAGGAGCATTGAGCTAAAAACCAGGGGGGTCAGAGAAGGATACCACAGAATAAGATTAGGTGGTGGAATCAAGAAAGACTTGGAAGTGTGGGAAGATTTTCTGATGTCATTCAATAGGTCGGTGATCTGGCGTTCACCGTTAAATGAAGAGTGCAAGAGGGTGTTGTTCACGGATGCAGCCGGGGGTTTTGGCTTCGGGGCTATCATGGGTAGAGAATGGTTTGCAGAAAAATGGCCAACTAGATGGCGGGAGGCAGCATGGACAAACAACATTACATTGTTAGAACTGTTCCCCATATGGGTAGCGCTATGCGCGTGGGAGGCAGAACTGAAAGATAAAGAGTTGAACGTATGGTCAGACAACATGGCGGTAGTGCAGGTCATAAATAAGGGAGGCGCATCATGCCCGTTGGTGCTGGAGTTGATGAGGGCAATAACGCTGGGTTGTCTGAGGAATAATGTATGTCTAAGGACGAGACACATCGCCGGGGAAACAAACATGGTTGCTGACGCCTTGTCTCGTTTCCAGTGGGACAAATTCAGAAAACTGAGACCAGAGGCAAGAAGGATAGGAACGCCTACGCCAGAAAAGGCATGGGTCCCATTAAGAAAACTGGAGAAAAAACGGTCAACTACAAGGTTGACTCAAAAGAAGAGGAAAAGCAAGGCCAGGTGATTGAACGGCTGGCAGCAAACGCCATAACATATAAGACTGGTAAGCAATACAAGAAACATGTCATGGAGGTGTTAAAAGAAGTGGGGGTACAAATGATTGGTGATATTACAACTGCTAACGTGTGAATTTTTGGAAAAAGCATTTGCACAAGGTAGAAGGAAGAGCTGGGCTGCTGCACATTTGACAGCAGTGGCATGCACAACAAAGGTAGCCGGGCTGCCAGACCCAACAGATAGCTCACGGTTAAAATACGCTATGAAAGGTTGGGGGAAATTGGAAGGAAAGAAAGCAGACAGCAGAAGGCCACTAAATTTCAGGAAAGTGATAAGGCTGTTACAGTTGTTGCAGGCCACACGCAGCAACGGGTATGAGACACGATTGTTTAGGGCAGCATTTGCACTAGCTTACTATAGGGCATTCAGGATTGGGGAGCTAGTAGCCAGTAACACGGTATCAGGGGACGGGCTGGCAAAAGATGACATAAGCATCGGGTCAAAAGGTATGTCACTACTGCTTAGGAAATCAAAAACGGACCAGAAAGGGAAAGGGAGACTAATAGAGCTAAATTGCATCAAAGAGCAGGATCATTGTCCCAGATGCATAACACAGGAGTTCCTGGAGGTAAGACCAGTAGTTGGGGGTCAGCTATTGATTCATAAAGACGGAAGGGCACTCAGCAGATATCAATTCCAAGCAGTGCTAAAGAAAACTATCACAAGAGCAGGGTGGGACGCAGCAGAATTTGGCACCCACTCTTTCAGAATAGGGGCAGCCACATCAGCATGGGTAGGAGGCCTAGGTACAGAACGGGTGAAAAAAATTGGAGGGTGGAGATCGCAATGCTTCAAAAGATACGTGAGGGAAAGCTTAATATGATTCCTCTCCCTCCCACCCCTCACAGATACGGGCCCTTACAAGTCGGCGTGGATAGTCGGCCATTCCTTCGTGACGAGGGCAGGCAGGTGGATTGAAGACTACAAAGAGGGGATGCAATTCAAAAAGACAATCACATCATGGTGGGGCCTCCCAGGAATGCACTGGGAGGACATCCACGACAGGCTATCCGACCTGATCGGGTTCAGGGACCCGCCGGAATATCTGGTAATACATTTGGGGGGTAATGACTTAGTCAGGACCAACAGAGGGGCGTTGATGCGTAGCATGTGCGAATCTTTAAAGGCCATTGCGCACTGCTGGTGGAAAACTGAGATTTTTATGTCAGAGATCTTACCTCGCAGGGTATGGTACGGTGCACATAGGAGGCACGCCATCGAGACGTCAAGGAAAAAGCTGAACAAGACAATAGAAAAGTATTGTAGAGGTACCGGCCTCCAGTTCATAAAACACAGTATGTCACAGAACAATCCAGAATGGTTCCACCAAGACGGAATACACCTGTCCAACAAAGGGATGGCAGTATTTACAGCTAACATTTTTAGGGCCCTAGCAGACCGGGGTTGTAGATAGGTCTCGTTTTGGGGGGACCTGAGCGGCCTAGGTAACACCCACTCAGGTGTGGCGGCACGTGTCCAGGAACGGATGCCCCTGGGTAACAAAGAACAGCCTAGGACCAGGCTGGGCATCCACAAACCTTGGATACGAGGTGCCCAAAAGCGAATTATGTCATTTTGGTTTGTTATGTTGAGTGAGTGGTTATTATTTTCTGTAGAAAATAAAAACAAGCCTACGGCCAATAATTTTCCACGTACAAAAGTGTCTGTGTTATTTTTGCCTAGTAGCAGGTACCAGGGAATGTTGGGGGGACAGGTACAAAGGGGGGCCCACACTACTCAGCCTATTGGCCGGCTGGCCGTCATGGGGCTCTCCAGGCCCACTTAGCTCATTGCTGCAACTTGTGGCGGCACTGGCGCCTCGGCGGGAGAGAAGAGTCAGTGTTACAAAATACTAGGAGGGAGCAGGCGGGTCTGAGGCAGCCCCGCCCAGCCCTGCCGCTCCCTCCCAGTGTTTTGTAACACTGACTGCTGCTGGCACCATGGTGTCGTGGTTGGCCGCGGGCCGCCGCATTTATCAGAGATAGGTAACACTTTGGTGTTACCTTTCTTTGATAAATGCGGCGGGCCAGCGGGGCTGCAATTGCACAGTTACAGATCCTTTGCAATTGCAACTTGCATCCGGTGAGGCCCTGGGGGCCGGTTCCTGAAGTGAAGCCCACTCCTGGGCCGTAGTCTGGCCCAGGCGTGGGCTTCAGGAACCTGGCCCCCAGGGCCTCGTCATGATTTCGACCCGGCCATGGGCCAGTTGGCCGACGGGTCAATCCGACCCTGGTTCTGGGGGTTAAACACTGGCACAGTCATTGTGGACTGCCGAGCTAGAATGGACTGCGTGAAAGGTGTATGCAGCTGGGGAAGGAAAGGGGTGACGGCACTGCTGTGGAGCTGTGCATGCATTCTAGGATAAGTTGCCCAACCGGCACTCAGAACAGTGAACTGGTTTAGATTCCTCCTGCCTGATAGAATATCCAGAGTAAAGGTTGAGGAATTTATTCTGATCCAGAGGTGCAGAGGTGTGCTGTACCCCAGGGCACCTGCACATCGCCATTAGTCTTTAAAATCTAATTGCAAAATGGATGTCTGCCGATTGGCTAGGTCTCAACCAATCAAAAACAGAAATGCTTTTTTATTTAATTGAGACTTTTGTTTTACAATTAAACCTTTCACAAAACAGAAAAAGAAGAAATATAAACACAAATACATAACACTGAAAGTTAGAAACTATTAACAATCATGCAACATTATCTAATCATCCTAACAAACTATAACATTTCCTACAAAAAATGTAGAACCCCACTGAAGTTTGGTTCCCGTTTGAAATATGTTTCCAAAATTGATGGGTTGACAAGTAGTACTTAGAATGCACAATACTTATACAATGAGCCTCTCTTATTAGGGATAATGCTGGGTATTCAATATAGAGATGTTTTAGTGTCCCCACACAAGAGCTATGGTGACAAAACCTTCAGGTTCTCTGACATCAACGCGCACCTTCAATTCCATTGCTTAAAAAGCGATTACATTAAAATCCCCCAAAGTTAATTATCTCCCTTCTATGAGGAAAACAAATTTGATATTTAGGAATACTATTAAAAGGTTTAACTTCCCCCAGAGACTGGGCAAAAAATCAGTGCATTGTTAAGTTTCCTCTTGTCTGCATCCGAGCACCAGAGTTTTCTTTTCACTCAATTTGGATTAGAAATGAAATCAATGTGTTCAACCTCTGAGGATAACAGTAAGGTTGAACCATACCAGACCCATGCATTTAGAGGTGCACATGTACAATCATTAATTAATTCAGTTATTAAAAAAGTGAATGAGAAGGGGATTCAGAATCTTCTCAAAAGGGTCAGCAAGAGGGTATTATGAAAAACATAAACACTGGTCATTCCGTCTTCTCGTGCATTAATTAAAGAGCGTCACAGGTTTATAGCCGGGGAGAATCTGGATGTCCAGGTCAGGTTCTCGATCAAGTCTCTAGGTGTACTAGTTGAGGAGTCTATCAAGCACCATACTCTACCATCTAATGAGCCTGAGACAGATAAGGCCCCCGAGCCCTGAAGACAATTATGCTATCTTGACTATAGGTCCAAAATTGAACTGTTGCAACAGTTTATATACAGGCTCATCAAAGCAGTCTATCAGCCGGCTACAAATTCTTCAAAATGCTGTTGCCTGGGTTGTTATAAACACCAACAAGAGGGCAGCCATGTTTTGAGGAAGTTACACTTGCTCCCGATCCAAGCTAGGATCAAACTTCTGATCCTAATTCACAAACCCCTACATGACAAATCGCCTCAATACATGAAGTAGAGATTCAGGTGGCGTCAATCTTTGAGACTCTGAAGATCATCATTTAGTTCCTAGATTTAAGAAATCAAGGGTGTACAGAAAAACTACTGATGGTAGAAGTGCGACTGCTGCCCAACCGGGGAGCCTGGGACAGTGGTAGAATTGTGACTGCTGACCGACCGGGGAGACTGGGGCAGTGGTACAATTGCGACTGCTGATCGACCGGGGAGCCTGGGGCAGTGGTAGAAGTGCGACTGCTACCCGACCGGGGAGCCTGGGACAGTGGTAGAATTGCGACTGCTGACTGACCGGGGAGCCTGGGGCAGTGGTAGAAGTGTGACTGCTGACCAACCGGGGAGACTGGGGCAGTGGTAGAATTGCGACTGCTGACTGACCAGGAGCCTGGGGTTGTGGTAGAAGTGCGACTGCTGACCGACCGAGGAGCCTGGGGCAGTGGTAGAAGTGCGACTGCTGACCAACCGGGGAGCCTGGGGCAGTAGTGAATTGTGACTGCTGACTGACTGGGGAGCCTGGGGAAGTAGTAGAAGTGCGACTGCTGACCAACCGGGGTGCCTGGGGCAGTGGTAGAAATGGGCGGGCATGGTTGGTAGTGGTGCTACTTTACTTTTTAAATTAAGTTTTACCATTTCTATAATTTTATTTTAAAAAGAAACCGTTCTGTAATGGCTTTGTTTTGAACTAAAAGTGTAGGAAGAAGGTGAAATGCGCACTTAAGTGTCGGGGGTCACGATCCTAGAGGTAGGGCGTTCCCTTAAAGTGCAGTGCCAATTTGTTTTTTGGTTTCAGCTTACTGGGGATTTGAACCCGGAACCTGCTGGGTCAGCTCCGTCCTAGCATTACGGTGAGCTTTGTGTAACTGCTGGGTTGCTGTTATGTTTACAGTGGCCTGCTTGGGACAAAGCGAATGGTGGGTGATTAGAACGAGGAGGGTGCATTAGGGAGACCAGAAGTCCCGGTTTTCCCGGGACTGTGCGGGGAAATCACACTCCATCCCGGGGTCCCGGGAGTTTTTTTTAATTTTAGAAACCCTGTCCTGGGTTTGCTTGGTTGGGTGGCTACGGTCCCGGTTTTTGCCAGGACCCGATTTCAAAATCCCGAAATCTGGTCCCAGGGCGACTCTTCCTGCGTGAATGGGGGCATGAAATGCTTTTCACAACTCCATTTCCTCCCACTTCCCATCCCCGGCGCTCTCCTCCAATGAGAGAGGAGTGTGCCTGTGAGCACACCCCCTCCTGACCACCTCTCAACAGGCCAGCGACATAGAAGTAGGACTACAGTTATATTTGCATTCACGCTAGTCTTAATTCTATGTCTATTGCCAGTCCCGTTTTTATTTTTTTTAAATCTGGTCACCCTAGGGTGCGTAGAACAGCAGGCTGTGGGGGGCAATGAAGACAAGTAAAAAGGGTCTTTTAGAGTGCATTTTGCATTTACTTTCACTGTGTTTCTTTCAGCCCTTACACAGTGATGGGGGTGGAATAGAGGCAGGAGGGACCCAGGTATGGGGTTTGTATTGGGCGGGGGAGGGGGTGTTTGGTTTGTGGGGAGCAGGGGCGGCCAGCAGGGAACATAATTCCACTACTTATTTTTGTATACTTCGACCACTGGCCTGGGGGATTTCCAGAGGTCCTTCTCTGAGTGGTGTACTATTTGAGGAGTCTATCAAGCACCATACTCTACCATCTAATGAGCCTGAGACAGATAAGGCCCCCAAGCCCTGAAGACAATTATGCTATCTTGACTATAGGTCCAAAATTGAACTATTGCAACAGTTTATATGCAGGCCCATCAAAGCAGTCTATCAGCCGGCTACAAATTCTTCAAAATGCTGTTGCCTGGGTTATTATAAACACCAACAAGAGGGCAGCCATGTTTTGAGGAAGTTACACTTGCTCCCGATCCAAGCTAGGATCAAACTTCTGATCCTAATTCACAAACCCCTACATGACAAATCGCCTCAATACATGAAGTAGAGATTCAGGTGGCGTCAATCTTTGAGACTCTGAAGATCATCATTTAGTTCCTAGATTTAAGAAATCAAGGGTGTACAGAAAAACTACTGATGGCAGAAGTGGGACTGCTGCCCGACCGGGGAGCCTGGGGCAGTGGTAGAATTGCGACTGCTGCCCGACCGGGGAGCCTGGGGCAGTGGTACAATTGCGACTGCTGACCGACCGGGGAGACTGGGGCAGTGGTACAATTGCGTCTGCTGATCGACCGGGGAGCCTGGGGCAGTGGTAGAAGTGCGACTGCTACCCGACCGGGGAGCCTGGGACAGTGGTAGAATTGCGACTGCTGACTGACCGGGGAGCCCAGGGCAGTGGTAGAATTGCGACTGCTGACTGACCGGGGAGCCTGGGCAGTAGTAGAAGTGTGACTGTTGAGCAACCGGGGAGCCTGGGGAAGTGGTAGAAGTGTGACTGCTGACCGACCAGGGAGCCTGGGGCAGTGGTAGAAGTGCGACAGCTGACCGACCGGGGAGTCTTGGGCAGTGGTAGAAGTGCGACTGCTGCCCGACCGGGGAGCCTGGGACAGCGGTAGAATTGCGACTGCTGACCGACCGGGGAGCCCGGGGCAGTGGTAGAATTGTGACTGCTGAATGGTTGGGGAGCCTGGGGCAGTGGTAGAAGTGCGACTGCTGACCCACCGGGGTGCCTGGGGCAGTGGCAGAAGTGTGACTGCTGACCGACCAGGAAGCCTGGGGCAGTGGTAGAAGTAAGACTGATGACTGACCGGGGAGCCTGGGGCAGTGGTAGAAGTGCGACTGCTGACTGATCGGGGAGACTGGGGCAGTGGTAGAATTGCGACTTCTGGCCACCGGGGAGCCACAGGCATTGGTAGAAGTGTGACTGCTGACCGACCGGGGAGCCTGGGGTCGTGGTAGAAGTGCGACTGCTGAACGACTGGGGAGCCTGGGGCAGTGGTAGAAGTGTGACTGCTGGCCATCCGAGGAGCCTGGGGTAGTGATAGAAGTGTGACTGCTGCCCGACCGGGGAGCCTGGGACAGCGGTAGAATGCCGACTGCTGACCGACTGGGGAGCCCGGGGTAGTGGTAGAATTGTGACTGCTGACTGACCGGGGAGCCTGGGGCAGTGGTAGAAGTGCGACTGCTGACAGACCGGGGAGCCTGGGGCAGTGGTAGAAGTGCGACTGCTGACCGACCGGGGAGCCTGGGGCAGTGGTAGAAGTGTGACTGCTGACCGACCGGGGAGACTGGGGCAGTGGTAGAATTGCGACTGCTGACTGACCAGGAGCCTGGGGTTGTGGTAGAAGTGCGACTGCTGACCAACCGAGGAGCCTGGGGCAGTGGTAGAAGTGTGACTGCTGACCGACTAGGGAGCCTGGGGCAGTGGTAGAAGTGCGACTGCTGACCAACCGGGGAGCCTGGGGCAGTAGTGAAGTGTGACTGCTGACTGACTGGGGAGCCTGTGGAAGTAGTAGAAATGCGACTGCTGACCAACCGGGGAGCCTGGGGCAGTGGTAGAAATGGGCGGGCATGGTTGGTAGTGGTGTTACTTTACTTTTTAAATTAAGTTTTACCATTTCTATAATTTTATTTTGAAAAGAAACTGTTCTGTAATGGCTTTGTTTTGAACTAAAAGTGTAGGAAGAAGGTGAAATGTGCACTTAAGTGTCGGGGGTCACGATCCTAGAGGTAGGGCGTTCCCTTAAAGTGCAGTGGCAGTTTGTTTTTTGGTTTCAGCTTACTGGGGATTTGAACTTGTCTTCAATGCCACCCACAGCCTGCTGTTCTACGCACCCTAGGGTGACCAGATTTAAAAAAGTAAAAACGGGACTGGCAATAGACATAGAATTAAAACTAGCATGAATGCAAATATAACTGTAGTCCTACTTCTATGTCGGTGGCCTGTTGAGGGGTGGTCGGGAGGGGGCCACTGGCCTGGGGGATTTCCAGAGGTCCTTCTCTGAGTGGTGTACTATTTGAGGAGTCTATCAAGCACCATACTCTACCATCTAATGAGCCTGAGACAGATAAGGCCCCCAAGCCCTGAAGACAATTATGCTATCTTGACTATAGGTCCAAAATTGAACTATTGCAACAGTTTATATACAGGTTCATCAAAGCAGTCTATCAGCCGGCTACAAATTCTTCAAAATGCTGTTGCCTGGGTTATTATAAACACCAACAAGAGGGCAGCCATGTTTTGAGGAAGTTACACTTGCTCCCGATCCAAGCTAGGATCAAACTTCTGATCCTAATTCACAAACCCCTACATGACAAATCGCCTCAATACATGAAGTAGAGATTCAGGTGGCGTCAATCTTTGAGACCCTGAAAATTATCATTTAGTTCCTAGATTTAAGAAATCAAGGGTGTACAGAAAAACTACTGATAGCAGAAGTGTGACTGCTGCCCGACCGGGGAGCCTGGGGCAGTGGTAGATGTGCGACTGCTGCCCAACCGGGGAGCCTGGGACAGTGGTAGAATTGCGACAGCTGACCGACCGGGGAGCCTGGGGCAGTGGTAGAAGTGTGACTGCTGCCCGACCGAGGAGCCTGGGACAGCAGTAGAATTGCGACTGCTGACCGACCGGGGAGCCCGGGGCAGTGGTAGAATTTTGACTGCTGACTGGTTGGGGAGCCTGGGGCAGTGGTAGAAGTGTGACTGCTGACCGACCGGGGTGCCTGGGGCAGTGGTAGAAGTGTGACTGCTGACCAACCAGGGAGCCTGGAGCAGTGGTATAAGTGCGACTGATGACCGGCCGGGAGCCTGGGGCAGTGGTAGAAGTGCGACTGCTGACCGATCAGGAAGACTCGGGCAGTGGTAGAATGGCGACTTCTGACCGACCGGGGAGCCACGGGCAGTGGTAGAAGTGTGACTGCTGACTGACCGGGGAGCCTGGGGTCGTGGTAGAAGTGCGACTGCTGACCGACCGGGGAGCCTTTGGCAGTGGTAGAAGTGCGAATGCTGGCCATCCGAGGAGCCTAGGGCAGTGGTAGAAGTGTGACTGCTGACCGACCAGGGAGCCTGGGGCAGTGGTAGTAGTGCGACAGCTGACCGACCGTGGAGCCTGGGGCAGTGGTAGAAGTGGGACTGCTGCCCGACCGGGGAGCCTGGGACAGCGGTAGAATGCCTTACTGCTGACCGACCGGGGAGCCCGGGGCAGTGGAATAATTGTGACTGCTGACTGACCGGGGAGCCTGGGGCAGTGGTAGAAGTGCGACTGCTGACCAACCAGGGAGCCTGGGGCAGTGGTAAAAGTGCGACTGCTGACCGACCGGGGAGCCTGGGGCAGTGGTAGAAGTGTGACTGCTGACCGACCGGGGAGACTGGGGCAGTGGTAGAATTGCGACTGCTGACCGACCGGGAGCCTGAGGTTGGGGTAGAAGTGCGACTGCTGACCGACCGGGGAGCCTGGGGCAGTGGTAGAAGTGTGACTGCTGACCGACTAGGGAGCCTGGGGCAGTGGTAGAAGTGCGACTGCTGACCAACCGGGGAGCCTGGGGCAGTAGTGAAGTGTGACTGCTGACCGACTGGGGAGCCTGGGAAAGTAGTAGAAGTGCGACTGCTGACCGACCGGGGAGCCTGGGGCAGTGGTGGAAATGGGCGGGCATGGTTGGTAGTGGTGCTACTTTACTTTTTTTAATTAAGTTTTACCATTTCTATAATTTTATTTTAAAAAGAAACCGTTCTGTTATGGCTTTGTTTTGAACTAAAAGTGTAGGAAGAAGGTGAAATGTGCACTTAAGTGTCGGGGGTCACGATCCCAGAGGTAGGGCGTTCCCTTAAAGTGCAGTGCCAGTTTGTTTTTTGGTTTCAGCTTACTGGGGATTTTGACCTGGAACCTTCTGGGGCAGCTCCGTCCTAGCATTACGGTGAGCTTTGTGTAACTGCTGGGTTGCTGTTATGTTTACAGTGGCCTGCTTGGGACAAAGCGAATGGTGGGTGATTAGAACGATGAGGGTGCATTAGGGTGACCAGAAGTCCCGGTTTTCCCGGGACTGTGCGGGGAAATCACACTCCATCCCGGGGTCCCGGGAGTTTTTTTTAATTTTAGAAACCCTGTCCTGGGTTTGCTTGGTTGGGTGGCTACGGTCCCGGTTTTTGCCAGGACCCGATTTCAAAATCCCGAAATCGGGTCCCAGGGCGACTCTTCCTGCGTGAATGGGGGCATGAAATGCTTTTCACAACTCCATTTCCTCCCACTTCCCATCCCCGGCGCTCTCCTCCAATGAGAGAGGAGTGTGCCTGTGAGCACACCCCCTCCTGACCACCCCTCAACAAGCCAGCGACATAGAAGTAGGACTACAGTTATATTTGCATTCACGCTAGTCTTAATTCTATGTCTATTGCCAGTCCCGTTTTTATTTTTTTTAAATCTGGTCACCCTAGGGTGCGTAGAACAGCAGGCTGTGGGGGGCAATGAAGACAAGTAAAAAGGGTCTTTTAGAGTGCATTTTGCATTTTCTTTCACTGTGTTTCTTTCAGCCCTTACACAGTGGTGGGGGTGGAATAGAGGCAGGAGGGACCCAGGTATGGGGTTTGTATTGCGCGTGGGAGGGGGTGTTCGGTTTGTGGGGAGCAGGGGTGGCCAGCAGGGAACATAATTCCACTACTTCTTTTTGTATACTTCAACCACTGGCCTGGGGGATTTCCAGAGGGCCTTCTCTGAGTGATGAAACCCGGTCCCCAGGGTCACTCCAGACCCATCACCCATCCCCCAGCATGGGACTTCGTGCTGAGTTCTTTGTGTGTATGGTCCTGGTTCGGCACCAGTGCATGCGCAAGTGTACACAGTACATCAGCACACGCCGAGAGCCAAAACATCTCTGATTCCATTTAGGAAACTCAACATGGCTACGGAGAGTTTCTGGAAGCAGTGTGCCACCCATGCAAGTCACCTCTTTATGCCTTGACCTTGAAAGACTCCCCCGAGCTGACGTGGCTGGAGGGCTAATAGCACCCCGGGCGGTCGCCTGACGGCCCAGCCCTAACGCCAGCCCTGCTCAGGGCTTTAAGTGGGAGAGCCCCTGCAGGCTCCAAAAATTGTGTCTGAGACTGGGCCCTGCCAGGGCTCCCTAAAGTCCCCTGCTAGAAGCCATGTTTTTTTTTCTACAGCCTGAAGCTCTCGCTTGAAAGCGAGAGCTGCAGGCTTTAGAAAAAAAAGCCTCACCTTTTTATTGTGTCGCCGACCTCCTGCCAGACACCCCTTTCCTTAGAGAGGCGGGGATAATCACTCTCGCACCCTAGGTTCGAGGTGGATGATCTCCTCATCCCTAGTGAAAGGGGCGCCTGGCAGGTGGTCAGCGCTGCAATTAAAAGGCGAGGCAACACTAACCTGAATGCTCCCTGTTACGCCATGCCCGGGCCCTTTTGCAAAATCAAGCCGGGC
Source organism: Ambystoma mexicanum (assembly GCF_040938575.1). Lineage (NCBI taxonomy): Eukaryota > Metazoa > Chordata > Amphibia > Caudata > Ambystomatidae > Ambystoma > Ambystoma mexicanum. The sequence goes on along the minus strand of NC_090929.1, from coordinate 55,243,323 downwards.
TCGTACAGTGGTGTGGCCTAACAGGCAGCATTCAGGTGAGGTAAGTGTTGTCTCTTAATTGGGGCGCTGACCCTCCTGCCAGGCCCACCCCCCTAAAAGTCCTGGCTCAAGTTTGCAGGCCACCTAAAGCACTGGATAGCTCAAACCGTATGATTTTGGGCACCTGTAGCTTTTTCTATCAGAGCTCCTAATGCTTCAAATCTACGCCCTAATGACGTTACACATCACAATTAGGCATGAAAGAATGGGCCCTCGCATGTACAAAGGCCTGGCGCTCACTCACAGCCAAATGTTTACAGGAGCCCCTTTTGGTGTAATTTGCTGCAAAGGTCCTGTTGATAAGTAAGATAAAAAGCTCAGCTACTTTAATAGCCTGGAGCTGTTTAATTGTGGTGGTGGCTACAATTAGCAGCAGCAAACAGCTTTATGCAATGTGGGGGCAGGGGTGCTGCCTGCTGGCTTCACTGACAAGCAAGGATTCCATACAAAAGCAAAGAGATGCACATGTCACTGGCCCAATTAATGACTGCTTTCACAATTGAGGTTTCATGTTCCCTGGTGGTGTCACTCTCAGTCTGAAGTGTAGTAGCCATGCTGGTATTCCTAAGTTTAGGCTAAACGTGAAAGCCTAAAAACCTAAACCACACAGCTTGCGGAGGTTGTTTGTTTATTTATCAACCCATTTCCTGGCCATAGCCATGCTAATCTCTACGGCCATTCCCACCCGCTAGCTGCCCCTCCGTGCTCAAAACACCTCCTCTTGGTATCTCTTTGTGATCGTGTTATCAAGAAGTAACATCAAACTTTGGGCCGCTGGTATTTCTTTCTAAGCAGTCTGCGGAGAGTTAATGGCTTAATTGCAGCTATAAATGGCTACTAGTGTAATACAAATGTCTCCACCAAGTGTGCCTTCAGCCACTTGATTTATATCTCGTTCATGCATCGAAGTCCTCTTAATAACTAGCAAGGGAAAAGCCAACAGTTTTGGATTGAGGTATTAAATAGGCATTTGTCAGGCACTGGTATATGCCCAGGTAATCACTCCATTTTCCAGCTGTTGCCATCTTATGGCCAGATGGTACCATTATGGCAGTGCCTACCAAATGCCTATCCCATACCTACAAAGAAACCCAAACTGTTGGCTTTTCCAATGCTTGTTTTTTCAAAGCACTCACGTTTCTTCTTTCTGACATTCCCTATCACCCTCTTTTATATGGAAAATCAAGGAGTCTGTAAATCTATTGCCCCGCCCTCAGGCTCAAACATTCAGCTAGCTTTCCAGCACTTTGACTGGAGCAGACCGATCGTAAACACGTCAAGATTGATAACTTGTTTTGTGGTGGAGAGATTGAATGCAGTGTTATTTGCAGCATTGGTGGGCAGGCTTGCCACGCAGCATCGGGTGAAGTGAGGGCCTTGGAGAGTATTCAGGGCCAATAGCAGCCTGGTGCGTCGGTCCGAACGATCCCGGTCGATAGTAAAGCAGAGAGAGCTTGCACTGAGGGAGAGTTGAGGCTTGAATCCATCGCGCTTCATGTCAGTGAGCCAATTCAGGACATGGGCGTTGTTGGCAGGGTTTCCCCTGATATAAGGTTGTGCTTCAGGTAGGATCTTGACATCCAGCCATGGATGAGGGCCAGTTAGAGCTTGCGTCCCTGACTGCCGTCGATGCAATTGATCTTTAGGGGAAGTCAGGTGTCATCTGTGTATTGTTGTATCTTACTGGCAGTGTTGGAGAGGAGGTTCCATGCAGCGGTTGAAGATCGCGTGAGAAAGGATGGAGCCTTGTGGATCTCTGCAGGTTACTGGGCAGCACTGGGATGTGTCTCAGCCCATCTGGAGGAGGGGGCTTTGTTGGCGAGGTAGGAGATGAACCACTGCATGGCTGTCCTGTCAAAGCCATGCACATGGTGCAGATGTTGTAGAAGTCTTTGATAACCTTCGCACTGGAGGAGGGGAGGATGCCATCTTTGTAGTTGGTTGGTTGAATGGCTGCTAGTGTGCTGGTCAGGTCACCTGGAGAAATGAACCTGCATTCTGTCCATCTTGGCAAGTTGTGGGCTGGCATAGGTTATGTCTGTGGTGTGTCTGGGATCTCAATGTGTTGCCTTATCTTGTCTCTAAAGAAGCTGTTGATGGAATTGCACGTGTCTGTGGATTGTGGCAGTGGGGATGCCATGCTTCACGGCTCTCCTCTTGTTGGATGCCTCCATAATGATTGTTCTGAGGTAGTTTGCTTTGGCTGTAGTGATCAGTATACTGTATGCTGGTCGAAGAGTTCTCCGGGTGAGAAGATCTTATGATTTGTGGGATTGTGTCCAGAATAGTTTGTTTCTGCATGCGGTACGCATGCTGTTGATGAGTTCCTATGTGTACCAAGATGTGGAGGGTTTATGACTGTTGAGTTGTAGTTTGAGTGGTGCTCACTGTTGGTGGTCATAGGATGTAGTTGAGTGTGGTTGAGTGTGCTCACTGTTGGTGGTCATAGGAGGTGGTTGAGTGTGCTCACTGTTGGTGGTCATAGGATTTGGTTGAGTGTGGTTGACTGTGCTCACTGTTAGTTGTCCTAGGATGTGGTTGAGTGTGGTAGAGTGGCGCTCACTGTTGGTGGTCATAGGATGTGGTGGTGTGTGGTTGAGTGTGCTCACTGTTGGTGGTCATAGGATGTGGTTGAGTGTGCTCACTGTTGGTGGTCATAGGATGTGGTTGAGTTTGGTTGAGTGGTGCTCACTGTTGGTGGTCATAGGATGTAGTTTGAGTGTGGTTGAGTGTGCTCACTGTTGGTGGTCATAGGATGTGGTTGAGTGTGGTTGAGTGTGCTCACTGTTGGTGGTCATAGGATGTGGTTGAGTTTGGTTGAGTGGTGCTCACTGTTGGTGGACATAGGATGTGGTTGAGTGTGCTGAGCTGGGTGTTGGCATTCTCAGAAGGGTCAGACATTAAGGCCAATGTGATAAGACTGGATGGACGTTTTGACCGACGAACGTATAAGAGCGAGCGAGCAGGTAGAGAGGAGAAGCGTGAAGAGCGGATGAGCGTGGAGAGCGGATGAGCGTGGAGAGCGGATGACCGTGGAGAGCGGACAAGCGTAGAGAACGGATGAGCGCGGAGAGCGGATGAGTAGGGAGAACGGATGGGTGTGGAGCGTCGAGAACGGATGAGCGCGGAGAGCGGATGGGTGCGGAGAGCAGATGGTGTGGAGGGCGGATGATTCTGGAAAATGTATGAGTGTGGAGAGCTGATGAGTGTGGAGAGCGGATGAGTGTGGAGAGCGGATGAGTGTGGAGAGCGGATGAGTGTGGAGAATGGATGAGTGTGGAGAGCGGATGAATGTCGAGAGCGGATGAGTGTGGAGAGCGGATGAATGTTGAGAACAGAGGAGTATGGAGAGCGGTCGAGCGTGGAGAGCGGGTGAGTATAGAGAGCAGATGGGTGTTGAGCATGGAGAGCGGACAAGCGTGGAGAGCGGACGAGCGTGGAGAGCAGATGAGCATAGAGAGCGGATGGGCGTGAAGACCAGATGAGTCTGGAAAACGTATGAGTGTGGAGAGCGGATGAGTGTGGAGAGTGGAGAGCGGATGAGTGTGGAGAGCGGATTAGTGTGGAGAGCGGATGAGGGTGGAGAGCGGAGGAGGGAGGAGAAAGGAGGAGTGTGGAGAGCGAGGAGTGTGGAGAGCGGATGAATATGGAAGAAGGAAGAGCGTGGAGAGCGAGAACGGAGGAGTGTGAAGAGCGGATGAGCGCGGAGAACGGATGAGCGCGGAGAGCGGATGAGCGTGGAGAACGGATGAGCGTGGAGAACTGATGAGTATGGAGAGCGGATGGGTGTGAAGCATGGAGAGCGGATCAGCGTGGAGAGCGGATGAATATGGAGAGCGGATGGCTATGGAGAGTGGATGAGTCTGGAAAACGTATGAGTGTGGAGAGCAGATGAGTCTGGAAAACGTATGAGTGTGGAAAGCGGATGAGCGTGGAGAGCGGATGGGTGTGGAGGGCGGATGAGTGTGGAGAGCCGAGGAATGTGGAGAGCGGATGAGCGTGGAGAGCGGATGAGTATAGAGAGTGGGTGGGTATGGAGCGTGGAGAGCGGATGAGCGTGGAGAATGGATGGGCGTGGAGAGTGGATGAGTCTGGAAAACATATGAGTGTGGAGAGCAGATGAGTGTGGAGAGCGGATGAGTGTGGAGAGCGGATGAGTGTGCAGAGTGGATGAGTGTGGAGAGCGGATGAGGTTGGAGAGCAGAGGAGGGTGGAGAGCGGAGGAGTGTGGAGAACAGAGGATTGTGGAGAACAGAAGAGTGTGGAGAGCGAATGAGTACGGATAGCGGATGAGCGCGGAGAGCAGATGAGCGCGGAGAGCGGATGAGCATGGAGAGCGGATGAGCGTGGAGAACGGATGAGCGTGGAGAACGGATGAGCGTGGAGAATGGTGAGTATGGAGAGCGGATGGGAGCGGAACGTGGAGAGCGGATCAGCGTAGACAGCGGATGAGTATGGAGAGCGGAGGGGTCTGGAGAGCGGATGTGTCTGGAAAACGTATGAGTGTGGTTGTGTTGTTGATAGATGATGGTGTATATGATTTCATCAAACAACGCCTTGTTGATTTGGGGGGTGGCGGCCAGTAGATTATGTGCAATGAAACTGTCCTACTGTGGCTGAGTGGGAAGTGGCAAGGGAGGAGTTCCCTGTATGTACGTGTGGTCAGCTCCTTGAAGGTACTTGGTCATGAGGTCTTGTGGATAATAGTGAGCCCTGCATCTGTCTTCTCTTGGTGGCCTTTGTGTTGGATGCTGCAGCCTGTGAGGGTGAAGACATCCAGGGAGTGTGTGGAAGTTAGGGTGAAGCATGTCCCTGTAGGAGAGGTGTGCCTAGGTGATGAGGGGTGTGGATGAGGTTCTATGGGTCGGATGTTTGTGAGGGTGGGATGGGAAGGGGTGAGCGAGGTTTGACGCACATGCTGCTGGCTTACCTGGGATGTGTGGGCCATCATCCACCTGGATACACAGCAGGCGAGGAGAGACAGTGAAGGGATCCTGCACGTTCAACAACTTGGTGAATCTCTGTTCTGAGAGCTGGATCTCTACAGAGGAAAATGCACACAATCACAACCTGCAACAGTCACCGTATGGAAGCTTGCAAAACCGCTGCTTAGTTTAGTTTACTTAGGCACGGGTCGCATTTAGCATAATTGTTTAAGTTAAATGTACCTTGTTTCTAGCACATCGGGGTTAACCGGCTTATCCTGCGGTGAGCCATAGCTTGCTACTGGTCTAAGGTAGGCTCTTTCTACACTTAGCCTATTTGTGTATGTTAGCTTTATCTAGCCTGTTTGTTTTAAGGGAGACGCTCACTGCATTTAGCCTATACATGTAAAGTAGCCATATTTTGTACTTAGCCTATCGCTGTAGGGTAGCCTATCTTGCCTTTAGCTCTCTTTGTTAGCCAGCCATATCGTACACTTAGCCTAATTGTGCGTAAGGAGCCATTATCGGCATCAAGCCTAATTCTGCAAGGTAACCATTTTTTTTGCATGCCGCCCATGCGACCCTGAATCTAGTCTCTTGCGCCTAACTTAGTCCTCCACCAGGCACTGAACCTTTGCTTAATTAAGCGCAGCCCGCTCAGCCATGGCCAGAATTACAGACCCTGCAGACCCTCACCCACACACATTTGGCAACCCCCATCGGGCCAGGTGCAGAAGACCTTCTGCCCACAGCCACCACCAGCACACTCCTCCCCTATCCTGTCCCTGCGACCCCTTACCTCCCCTCTCTACTACACACCTACCCGACCCCTCTTGCCCAATCCTGTCCATCCTTTCCTCCTCTCCCCTCCTTCTCCTCTCCCCTCTTCCTATTTACCAATGCCCCCATTTCCCCACCAGCAGCATCTCCCTCCTTATCCCCACCCCAGCTGAGGACATCAACCTCCTCCCCATCTCTTGCATCCTCATCAATGCCAGATCAGTTGCCAGAAACAAAAATTTGATTTTTGACCTTATCTCTGACGAAAACCCTGACATCCTTTTCATCACTGAAACCTGGTTGTCTGCCAACTTCCTCCCCTCTGCACACAAGGCCTTCCCCCAGGCTTCTCCCTGATCACCCACAACAGAGAGAGCAGAGCAGGTGGCATATCCATCCTCCACAAAAGTCACCTCACACCCTTACAGGTCAAAAAACAACCCTGCAAATCCCTGCTAGTTAAATTCCAATCCTCGCCTTCTTTCTCCCTAAGCGTCCTCCTCCTTTACAGACCCTTGGGATATGACAGAAACTTTGACGACTCCCTGAGTGACTCTCTGCCAGCCATACTTCTTTCTCACCCAACTATCACTGTTCTTGGGGATCTAAACATTTGGTTCGACACCCCCAACCCCACCAGCCCCATGACCTGCCATCTCATTGACAACAATGAAGCCCTTAATCTGTCCCCACTCTTATCAGGCCCCACCCACATTGCAGGTCACACCTTAGATGTAGTGTTCAGCTCCGCCAACCTAATCTCCACCCTCACCCGCCCCCTCATGTGGACTGATCACTCTAACATCTTCTTCTCGGCCCTGACTCCTGTGACTCCCTGCCTTCCCTGCCTCCTCTGCTGCCCCCAGGATCCTGCTCTGGAAAAGAGGTAACCATCTGCCCTAATCTTTCCTCCGCCCTCTAAACATGAAAACCCAGCAGTATAAACAGTGGGCAGGAAAAACCGGCAGTATCCCTGGAAGAAAGTGATGACACCAGTAACACAAATAGACATGAACAACACCTGTATACCTACCAGAGAGTAAAAAACACTAGCATACCTTCTAGCCAGGAAACAACATCAGTATCCCGAGTAGACTGGAAAAAACACCAGTATCCCGAGTAGACTGGAAAAAACAGCAGTATCCCAAGTAGACTGGAAAAACCATCAGTATCCCTGGAAGACAAGAAACCATACCAATATCTGTAGCAGACAGAACAAAACACCAGTATCCCAGTAGACAGGAAAACCCCAGTATCTCTATTAGATAGGGGGAAACACAATACCTTCTAGACAGGAAAAACCACCAACGTCACTTCTAGACAGGAATAAAACCACCAGCATGCCTACTAGCCCTGAAGAACTGCCAGTATCCCTACTAGACCTGAACAAACACCAGTGTCACTACTAGACCCGAGGAACCACCATTATCCCTACTAGACCCGAAGAACCACCATTATCCCTACTAGACCTGAAGAACCAGCAGTATCCCTAGGAGAACTGAACAACCACCAGTGTCACTACTAGACCTGAAGAAGTGGTAGTATCCCTAGTAGACCTGAAGAACCACCAGTGTCACTACTAGACCTGAAGAACCACCAGTATCCCTACTAGACCTGAATGACCACCAGTATCCCTACTAGACCTGAACAACCACCAGTGTCACTACTAGACCTGAGGAACCAACATTATCCCTACTAGACCTGAAGAACCACCATTATCCCTACTAGACCAGAAGAACCGGCAGTATCCCTAGGAGAACTGAACAACCACCAGTGTCACTACTAGACCTGAGGAACCACCATTAGCCATACTAGGCCTGAAGAACTGGCAGTATCCCTAGTAGACCTGAAGAACCACCAGTATCCCTACTAGAACTTAACAACAACCAGTGTCACTACTAGACCTGAGGAACCACCAGTATCCCTACTAGACCTGAATGACCACCAGTATCCCTACTAGAACTGAACAACCACCAGTGTCACTACTAGACCTGAGGGACCACCAGTATCCCTACTAGACATGAAGAACCACCAGCATCCCTACTAGACCTGAACAAATACCAGTGTCACTACTAGACCTGAGGAACCACCATTATCCCTACTAGACCCGAAGAACCACAATCATCCCTACTAGACCTGAAGAACCAGCAGTATCCCTGGGAGAACTGAACAACCACCAGTGTCACTACTAGACCTGAGGAACCACCATTATCCCTACTAGACCTGAAGAAGTGGTAGTATCCCTAGTAGACCTGAAGAACCACCAGTATCCCTACTAGACCTGAAGAAGTGGTAGTATCCCTAGTAGACCTGAAGAACCACCAGTGTCACTACTAGACCTGAAGAACCACCAGTATCCCTACTAGACCTGAATGACCACCAGTATCCCTACTAGACCTGAACAACCACCAGTGTCACTACTAGACCTGAGGAACCAACATTATCCCTACTAGACCTGAAGAACCACCATTATCCCTACTAGACCAGAAGAACCGGCAGTATCCCTAGGAGAACTGAACAACCACCAGTGTCACTACTAGGCCTGAGGAACCACCATTAGCCATACTAGGCCTGAAGAACTGGCAGTATCCCTAGTAGACCTGAAGAACCACCAGTATCCCTACTAGAACTTAACAACAACCAGTGTCACTACTAGACCGGAGGAACCACCAGTATCCCTATTAGACCTGAATGACCACCAGTATCCCTACTAGAACTGAACAACCACCAGTGTCACTACTAGACCTGAGGGACCACCAGTATCCCTACTAGACATGAAGAACCACCAGCATCCCTACTAGACCTGAACAAATACCAGTGTCACTACTAGACCTGAGGAACCACCATTATCCCTACTAGACCCGAAGAACCACAATCATCCCTACTAGACCTGAAGAACCAGCAGTATCCCTGGGAGAACTGAACAACCACCAGTGTCACTACTAGACCTGAGGAACCACCATTATCCCTACTAGACCTGAAGAAGTGGTAGTATCCCTAGTAGACCTGAAGAACCACCAGTATCCCTACTAGACCTTAACAACCACCAGTGTCACTACTAGACCTGAAGAACCACCAATATCCCTACTAGACCTGAATGACCACCAGTATCCCTACTAGACCTGAACAACCACCAGTGTCACTACTAGACCTGAGGAACCAACATTATCCCTACTAGACCTGAAGAACCACCATTATCCCTACTAGACCAGAAGAACCGGCAGTATCCCTAGGAGAACTGAACAACCACCAGTGTCACTACTAGACCTGAGGAACCACCATTAGCCATACTAGGCCTGAAGAACTGGCAGTATCCCTAGTAGACCTGAAGAACCACAAGTATCCCTACTAGAACTTAACAACAACCATTGTCACTACTAGACCTGAGGAACCACCAGTATCCCTATTAGACCTGAATGACCACCAGTATCCCTACTATAACTGAACAACCACCAGTGTCACTACTAGACCTGAGGGACCACCAGTATCCCTACTAGACATGAAGAACCACCAGCATCCCTACTAGACCTGAAATACTGCCAGTATCCCTACTAGACCTGAAGAACCAACAGTATGCCTACCAGACCTGAACAACCACTAGTGTCACTACTAAACCCGAGAAACCACCAGTATCACTACTAGACCTGAGGAACCACCAGTATCACTACTAGACCTGAATAAGCACCAGTGTTACTACTAGACCTGAGCAACCACCAGTGTCACTACTAGACCTGAGGAACCACCAGTATCCCTATTATACCTGAGGAACCACCAGTATCCGTATTAGACCTGAATGACCACCAGTATCCCTACTAGACCTGAATAACCACCAGTGTCACTACTAGACCTGAGTAACCACCAGTATCCCTACTATCCATGATGAACCACCAGAATCACTACTAGACCTGAATGACCACCAGTATCCCTTCTAGAACTGAACAACCACCAGTGTCAATACTAGACCTGAGTAACCACCAGTATCCCTACTATCCCTGATGAACCACCAGTATCACCACTAGACCTGAATGACCACCAGTATCCCTTCTAGAACTGAACAACCACCAGTGTCACTACTAGACCTGAGGAACCACCAGTATCCCTACTATCCCTGATGAACCACCAGTATCACTACTAGACCTGAATGACCACCAGTATCCATTCTAGAATTGAACAACCACCAGTGTCACTACTAGACTTGAGGAACCACCAGTATCCCTACTAGACATGAAAACCCAGCAGTATCCCTACTCGACAGGAAAACCCCACCAGTAGTCCTACAAGACAGAAAAAACAATGTCTCTAGTAGACAGGGAAACACCACCAGTGTCCCTTTTAGACAAGAAAAACAAACGGGATCCCTATGAGATATCCCAGTACCCCTATTAGACCTGAACAACCACCAGTGTCACTACTAGACCTGAAGAACCACCATTTCCCCTACTAGACCTTAGGAACCACCAGTATCCCTACTAGACCTGAAGTACTGCCAGTATCCCTACTAGATCTAAACAACCACGAGTGTCACTACTAGACCTGAGGAACCACAAGTATCCCTGCTAGACCTGAGGAACCACAAGTATCCCTACTAGACCTGAAGAACCACCAGTGTCACCACTAGACCCGAGGAACCACCAGTATGCCTACTAGCCACAAAGAACTTCCAGTATCCCTATTAGACATAAAATACACAAGCATCTCTAGTAGAGAGGAAACACCACCAGTATGCCTACAAGACAGACAAAAACGACAGTATCCCTATAGCTACGAAAACCCACCAGTATTCCTAGTTGACAGGAACAAAACACCAGTATACCTTCTAGACAGGAAAAAACACCAGTATCCTTATTAGACAGGAAATACCAGAAGTATACCTGCTAGTCACAAAAAACACCAGTATAAATAGTAGGCAGGAATAACCAGCAGTATCCCTAGTAGAGAATAAAACCCCAGTATCTCTATTATAAGACAGGAAAAACACCAATATACCCTCTAGGAGTGAAAAATCAGCAGTATCCCTAGAAGAAAGTAATGACACCAGTAATACAAATAGACAGGAAACACCACTCGTATCCCTGCTAGACAGGAAAAAACAGCAGCATCTCTTCTAGACAACAAAAACAGCAGCATCCATAGGAGACAGGAAAAACCAAAAGCAGCCATATGAGACATGAAAAAAACACCAGTATCCCGACTAGACACGAAGAACCACCAGTATCCCTACTAGCCCTGAACAACCACGAGTGTCCCTACTAGACCTGAGAAACCACCATTATCCCTACTAGACCTGAAGAGCTGGCAGCATCCCTCGTAGACCTGAAGAACCACCAGTATCACTACTAGAACTGAGGAACCACCAGTATCCCTTCTATCCCTGATGAACCACCAGTATCACCACTAGACCTGAATGACCACCTGTATCCCTTCTAGAACCGAACAACCACCAGTGTCACTACTAGACTTGAGGAACCACCAGTATCCCTACTATCCCTGATGAACCACCAGTATCACTACTAGACCTGAATGACCACCAGTATCCATTCTAGAATTGAACAACCACCAGTGTCACTACTAGACTTGAGGAACCACCAGTATCCCTACTAGACATGAAAACCCAGCAGTATCCCTACTCGACAGGAAAACCCCACCAGTAGTCCTACAAGACAGAAAAAAACAATGTCTCTAGTAGACAGGGAAACACCACCAGTGTCCCTTTTAGACAAGAAAAACAAACGGGATCCCTATGAGATATCCCAGTACCCCTATTAGACCTGAACAACCACCAGTGTCACTACTAGACCTGAAGAACTCCATTTCCCCTACTAGACCTTAGGAACCACCAGTATCCCTACTAGACCTGAAGTACTGCCAGTATCCCTACTAGATCTAAACAACCACGAGTGTCACTACTAGACCTGAGGAACCACAAGTATCCCTGCTAGACCTGAGGAACCACAAGTATCCCTACTAGACCTGAAGAACCACCAGTGTCACCACTAGACCCGAGGAACCACCAGTATGCCTACTAGCCACAAAGAACTTCCAGTATCCCTATTAGACATAAAATACACAAGCATCTCTAGTAGAGAGGAAACACCACCAGTATGCCTACAAGACAGACAAAAACGACAGTATCCCTATAGCTACGAAAACCCACCAGTATTCCTAGTTGACAGGAACAAAACACCAGTATACCTTCTAGACAGGAAAAAACACCAGTATCCTTATTAGACAGGAAATACCAGAAGTATACCTGCTAGTCACAAAAAACACCAGTATAAATAGTAGGCAGGAATAACCAGCAGTATCCCTAGTAGAGAATAAAACCCCAGTATCTCTATTATAAGACAGGGAAAACACCAATATACCCTCTAGGCGTGAAAAATCAGCAGTATCCCTAGAAGAAAGTAATGACACCAGTAATACAAATAGACAGGAAACACCACTTGTATCCCTGCTAGACAGGAAAAAACAGCAGCATCTCTTCTAGACAACAAAAACAGCAGCATCCATAGGAGACAGGAAAAACCAAAAGCAGCCATATGAGACATGAAAAAAACACCAGTATCCCGACTAGACACGAAGAACCACCAGTATCCCTACTAGCCCTGAACAACCACGAGTGTCCCTACTAGACCTGAGAAACCACCATTATCCCTACTAGACCTGAAGAGCTGGCAGCATCCCTAGTAGACCTGAAGAACCACCACTATCCCTACTAGAACTGAGGAACCACCAGTATCCCTACTAGAACTGAACAACCACCAGTGTCGCTACTAGACATGAGGAACCATCAGTATCCCTACTAGACCTGAATGACCACCAGTATCCCTACTAGAAGTGAACAAACACCAGTGTCACTACTAGACCTGAGGAACCACCAGTATCCTACTAGACCTGAACAACCTCCAGTGTCACTACTAGACCTGAGGAACCACAAGTATCCCTAGTAGACCTGAAAAACCACCAGTAGACTCGAGGAACCACCAGTATCCCTACTAGACCTGAGGAACTACCAGTATCCCTACTAGACCGGAGGAACCACCAGTATCCCTACTAGACCTGAATGACCACCAGTATCCCTAATAGAACTGAACAACCACCAGTGTCACGACTAGATCTGATGAACCACCAGTATCCTTACTAGAGCTGAGGAACCACCAGTATCCCTACTAGACCTGAATGGCCACCAGTATCCCTACTAGAACTGAACAACCACCAGTATCACTACTAGACCTGAGGAACCACCAGTATCCATACTAGACATGACGAACCACCAATATCTCTACTAGACCTGAAGTACTGTCAGTATCCCTACTAGACCTGAAGAACCAACCGTATGCCTACTAGACCTGAACAACCACTAGTGTCACTACTAGACCCAAGAAACCACCAGTATCCCTACTAGACCTGAGGAACCACCAGTATCACTACTAGACCTGAATAATCACCAGTGTCACTACTAGACCTGAGGAACCACCATTATCCCTACTAGACCTGAAGAACTGGCAGTTTCCCTACTTGACCTGAATGACCACCAGTATCCCTACTAGAACTGAACAACCACCGCTGTCACTACTAGACCTGAGGAACCACCAGTATCCCTACTAGACATGAAGAACCACCAGTATCCCTACTAGACCGGAAGTACTGCCAGTATCCCTACTAGACCTGAAGAACCAACAGTATGCCTACTAGACCTGAACAACCACTAATGTCACTACTAGACCCGAGAAACCACCAGTATCCCTACTAGACCTGAGGAACCACCAGTATCACTACTAGACCTGAAGAACCACCAGTATCCCTACTAGACCTGAGGAACCACCAGTATCCCTACTAGACCTGAATGACCACCAGTATCCCTACTAGAACTGAACAACCACCAGTGTTACTACTAGACTTGAGGAACCACCAGTATCCCTACTAGACATGAAAACCCAGCAGTATCCCTAGTCGACAGGTAAACCCCACCAGTACTCCTACAAGACAGAAAAAAAACAATGTCTCTAGTAGACTGGGAAAAACCACCAGTGTCTCTTTTAGACAAGAAAAACAAACGGGATCCCTATGAGATATTAAAAAAAAACAGTATCTCTGCAAGACACGGAATACACCAGCATCTCTACTAGAGAAGAAACACCACCAGTATGCCTACAAGACAGGACAGAATAACAGTACCTCTTCTAAACAGGAAAAACCAAAAGTAGCCTTATGAGACAGCAAAAAACACCAGTATTCCTACTAGACTGGGCCAGGAAGATAGCTTAGGGGCCAGACAACACAGAGCTGCTCAGGTTCGAATACCCGGTCTGCGCTTAGAGACTGGTCACTGCTTTTAAACGCATAATAATAGGTTAATTAATTAGACAGTAAAACCACCAGTATAAATAGAAGACAGGAAAAACCACCAGTATCTCTACCCAGCGGGAAATCCTGTATGTGCTGTAGTTTATCCCTCTCCCTCACATCTAACTAAGATTATCCAGAAGGCAAAATATCCTTTTCTTTAGAGAAACCCCTCCGACCTATTGTCAGTTATCGAATTATTCGTCCTGACAGGCGGGAATGAAGTAATTTTTTAGTGAAAGCACTTGTCAGGTGTGCCGCTGGCCACCACTGCAGCCCCCCAATGAAATGGTTCAAGCTTTGTGGCCCTGCCCCCAGGCGGCCCCTCGGATGTGGAATCAGGATGGAATCCAAAACTGGCCTTAGCTCGATACATGGCCACGTTCATTTCCCATTCTTGCCCCCATAGGATGATGTTATTGGGGTCACCAGTAGATGTGCCCCCTGTTGTACAGCAGGACGGTGCCCCCTGCAGTGGAGAAAAGCCTGGAACCATCCCAGCCACATGTGCGAGGAGATTTGCATGGGGGGAAAAGAGTGTAGGCTGCACCCCAACCCGAAAGGATTCAGTGTCGTCGGCACCCCAAGCTGAAAGGACTCAGTGTCGTCTGCACCCCAACCTGAAAGGACTCAGTGTCGTCTGCACCCCAAGCTGATAGGATTCAGTGTCATCTGCACCCCAACCCGAAGGGACTCAGTGTAGTCTGCACCCCAACCCGAAGAGACTCAGTGTAGTCTGCACCCCAACCTGAAGGGACTCAGTGTCGCCTGCACCCCAACCCGAAAGGACTCAGTGTAGTCTGCAACCCAACCTGAAGGGACTCAGTGTCATCTGCACCCCAACCCGAAAGGACTCAGTGTAGTCTGCACCCCAACCTGAAGGGACTCAGTGTCGTCTGCACCCCAACCCGAAGGGACTCAGTGTAGTCTGCAGCCCAACCTGAAGGGATTCAGTGTCGTCTGCACCCCAACTTGAAGGGGCTCAGTGTAGTCTGCACCCCAACCTGAAGGGACTCAGTGTCATCTGCACTCCGACCCGAAGGGACTCAATGTAGTCTGCACCCCAACCTGAAAGGACTCAGTGTCGTCTGCACCCCAAGCTGATAGGATTCAGTGTCATCTGCACCCCAACCCGAAGGGACTCAGTGTAGTCTGCACCCCAACCCGAAGAGACTCAGTGTAGTCTGCACCCCAACCTGAAGGGACTCAGTGTCGCCTGCACCCCAACCCGAAAGGACTCAGTGTAGTCTGCAACCCAACCTGAAGGGACTCAGTGTCATCTGCACCCCAACCCGAAAGGACTCAGTGTAGTCTGCACCCCAACCTGAAGGGACTCAGTGTCGTCTGCACCCCAACCCGAAGGGACTCAGTGTAGTCTGCACCCCAACCCGAAGGGACTCAGTGTCGCCTGCACCCCAACCCGAAGGGACTCAGTGTCATCTGCATCCCAACCTGAAGGGGCTCAGTGTTGTCTGCAGCCCAACCTGAAGGGATTCAGTGTCGTCTGCACCCCAACTTGAAGGGGCTCAGTGTAGTCTGCACCCCAACCTGAAGGGACTCAGTGTCATCTGCACTCCGACCCGAAGGGACTCAATGTAGTCTGCACCCCAACCTGAAGGGACTCAGTGTCGTCTGCACCCCAAATTGAAGGGGCTCACCCTCACGGTAATTTTCCTATTCCCCAGAAAGACAGATGGGAACTCCCCCTCGAGTGACCATGGATTCCTAAGGGCGCTTTGCCAATGGCCTGGCAGCTCACCCAACCGTAATACACTTTGCTGCCCAACCGTGGGCTGCCTGCCTCTACTATGCACTGCCCCCAGACCCGTTAAGCAGACATTGGCCCTTGCCCCTTGCTTGGGCCTAGGCCTGCGTTCCCAGGGGCCTGCCTGCCACGGTCGAGCATCCATGCTCTGCCCCAGACCCCTTAAGCAGGCCTTGGCCCTTGCCCCATGCCTCATGCCCAGCCCCCTGCGCGCCCAGGGGCCTGCCTGCCTCGCTCGGGCATCCATGCTCTGCCCCGCAGTGGCGACATTTACTGGGCACACGCTCTGCTTCCATTCTGCACAGCTCTGTTGAGGCAGGTGATAGTGCCAATTGCTCCTCGCCCACATCAGACGTGATGCCCCCCGCCGGGCTGGCAGAACTGTACTCTGTGTAGCAGTCATGCCTATCACCCCCTGGTTCTCCGGAGTGCCCGTGCCCTGTGTATAGAGCTATCAGCAGGGCATTGGCTGCGTTCCTATGGCAAAGGCTCTTGTGGTGCCCGTCCCCCGCCACACAGTTATTTTACCCTTGCCTTAATATCCCTCAAGACTGCTCTTCTGTTCGCAGTTTGGCACAAGGCTTGCTCCGGGGGCGCGAATGCCTTTAATTGGAGTGACTCTACGGCATTGCTCCCCCGCCGCTCTACGCCCACTCTGCACTCCGGTGTCACTTATCAAGCAATTGAGGTGTATTTGTGCAGCATTTGCAGCTTTTCCTGGATTGCTTCTCTTGACTTGATTGCATCGGTTGTGTCTGTCACTCTGTATTTTACTGTGCTTCCTTCATAAATAAGCAAAACTAAATTGAAACGGATCTACTTGCCTGTCTCCCCATCTAGAGAGAAGCCAGATTGGATGAGCTTGAAAAGGAATTGGGAGATTTGCAAAGAAAATATGCTTTATGAAGAGAGGAGAATATTAGGTTTAGGATTCTGGATGTTAAGGAATTATTGAAAAGTGAGGTGAATTCACAAGTTGAGAGGGGTTTGTATTACATGAAGCAAAAATATTGGGATCAAGGGGATAAGGCATGGAAGTTATTAGCAAATAGATTGAAGAGTTATTCAGAGAGGGTGTATATTCAAAAAATTGTTGATGAATCTGGAAATAGGGAGATTAAGAAAGATACAATTGGTGAATGTTTTTGTTCATTTTATGCTAAATTGTATACGGAAGACATTTCTCCGCAAATGGATGAGTTTGATAGGTTGTTTGGGAAAATTGTCCTTCCTGTACTTTCTGAAGAAGGTAGAAGTTGTATGGAAGCCCTAATTACCATCCTAGAGGTTTTGTCGGTAATTGAGGGAATGAATAAAGGTAAATCTCCCGGGATGGAGGGTTTGACAGTGGGATTTTATCAAAAAAATGAAGAAGTGTCGTCACCGGTTTTATGTGAATTATATAACTGTTTTTTGAGGGAAGGGAGGTTATGTGATTCAATGAGGGAGGCAATCATCACGGTGATCCCGAAACTTGGAAAAGATGCAACTAGGTGCAGTAGTTATCGACCTATCTCCTTGCTTAATCTAGACCTAAAAATCTGTAACAAAATATTGACGGTGAGGGTCCAAAAATATATGGGTGAGTTAGTAGAGCAATCTCAGACAGGATTCATGGAGAGAAGATATGGATATGATAATAATCGAACACTGTTAGACATTTTGAGTTTGCCAGACTCAGAGATAAAGGACATTTTGTTGATCTTTTTATGCGCAGAGAAGGCCTTTGATAGGGCGAATTGGGGCTTCCTGAATTATACACTGTTGAAATTAGGTTTTGGTCCTTTCTTTATTAAAGCTATTCAAGCACTTCAGAATGGTATATCAGCGAAGGTATGAGTGAATGAGGGGTTTTCTATGTCATTTCGGTTGTTTAGAGGCACACGCCAGGGTTGCCCTTCGTCGTCACTGTTATTTAATTTGGTATTGGAGCCCTTGTTAGCATATACACGTCAGATGAGGTGTATCCGAGGGTTTGCTGTTGGAGATGTGGGAATCAAAGCTTTGGCTTATGAGGATGATGTTGTGGTCATCTTGGATGATCCTGTTGTAGGGGGTCATGTTTTGAAGGAGGTCTTTGAGGAAGTGGGTAAACTATCTGGGTATCGGATCAATTGGGATAAAACAGTGGTATTTCCGGTGAGGGCTTCGCATGGATGTGAACATCTGCTGGGGTGGCATTGTAAATGGGAATATTCTAGTGTGAAATATTTGGGTATCTCTATTACTCAAGATTTTAGAAAGCTGGTAAATTATAATGTGGATAAAATTATTGAGGTTCTTAGGTGGGATATTATGAGATGGGGACGTGTCAATCTAACTCTTTGGGGTAAAATGAATGCTATTAAAATGATGTTGCTGCCAAAGGTTCTGTATGTTGTTCAATCTTTGCCTGTGCATTTTACAAAGGGAGCGTTTGCATGTATAGACAGATTATTTCAGGATTTTTTGTGGGGATTTGGGAAGAGGGCCAAGATTCCCCGGTATAATATGGTCTGGAAAGTTAAAGATGGGGGTTTTGGGTACCCGGTGTTGAACAATTATGGTAGTGGTTTTTTGTTAAAGAAAGTGTCTGATTACACTGGTGAAGTTCTAAACAAGGTGCCGAGGTGGGTACAAATTGAGATACAATGGTTTTTGCCTTATGATATTAAATGTTTGTTTTCCTTTGGAAAGTTGCCTAAGAAGGTGCAGTGTTTGAAGTCGGTGTTGGCTACTAAAGAAGCTTTGTCGTCATGTATAGTGGGAACTGGACAAGGTCTACATCTTTATGAAGAGGGTTCCTTTTCGCATAACCCTGGTCTGCAGTTTAATAATAAGATACTGAATTGGAAAAGTTGGGTTCAGAGGGGTGTTCTGACTATTGGTGATGTGTGGAGTGCTACAGGGGTAGTACCTTTTGCAAGTTTAGTTGAGAAATTTGGGTTAAGGAACAGGGAATTAAGAAGGTATGATATTTTGGTAACTCTACTATCAGAACGTTGAGAATGTTGGGTGCTCCATTTTTGAAGAAACCAGAGAATTTTAATATTTTGGAAATTGGACTCCAAAAAGTGTCTACTTTTATGCAGATTATGCAGCCTGGTGGACAATGGTTAGATTCATGGGGCAAGCTGAGGTTGTCATGGACAGAGGAGTTGGGCAGAGAATTTACGCCAAGAGAATGGGAAAAGATTTGGAGAGTGCCGACAACTGCCAAAGTGGATTTGCAATTACGCTATATACATCAAATGATATTGGGCAGAATATATTGGACCCCAGTTTGTATGTGTAAATTGGGATTAGTTGGTGATGATCGGTGTTGGGGTTGTGGGAAAGAACAAGGCACTTTGATACATATGTTATGGTATTGTGAAAAAGTAGTGAGTTTTTGGAGGGAGGTTATTGACAGGGTCGATCAAATTTGGGACATTGTTTATCCATGCTATCCCTCAGCGGTCATCTTATTATTGTATAGTGGTGGACGGGATGTGAGTTGGGTGATATCGTGTGGGGTAATCAAAGTTTTGTTGGTGGCGGCTAAACAGGTGTTGAGGGTCTAGAAGACACGGAAGAAGCCGATGGTAGAGGACTGGATTTTAGATGTTAGAATTTTATCCAGACTTGAGAAAATGATGTATTGTAAACAAAACAAGGAAACCCTTTATGAAGAAATGTGGGGGATCTTTATTGACCTTTATGGATGATGCTAGATTAGGTTCTGGAGTGGAGTGCATTGGTCTATTAGCATTAATATATGGGGAGGGGGTTTGTGTTGTCTATGTGGTTGTTTTGTGTGGTCTTACTTGTTTGTTGTCATTAGTTTGATACATCTGGCTTTTTTTTAGGTTAGTCCTAAGTTTCATATGGTGGAATACAGAGTTATGGTTTGGAATTCTGTTTTATTTTGCTTTCTACTGTTATGTATTTTCCAATTCAATGACCTAGGATGTTAATGTCTGTTGTTTATTGTAACTTGTTGTAAATGAGAAATAAAGAGTATAAAAAAAGAGGGTGCCATGAGAACTGGTTTAGTCTTTTGATGGGGGCAATGTCAAACTGACATGGTCATTTTCTGGGGGCAATGTAAAACTGCTTTGGTCTTTTACTGGGGCAATGTCAAACTGCTTTGGTCTTTTACTGGGGGCAATGTCAAACTGACATGGTCATTTTCTGGAGGCAATGTAAAACTGCTTTGGTCTTTTAATGGGGGCAATGTCAAACTGACATGGTCATTTTCTGGGGGCCATGTAAAACTGCCTCAAAATGTAGGCATGCACAAAATACATGTAGAGAGTATATTCCTTTCCGTGTAATAAAGTACGCAGCACCTATATGCGGTTCAGACTAGATTTAATACGCACAGGATACCGCACAAGAAACGGGAGCTGCGCAATGTAGCTCAGTTGGCATGTCGGTTTTGTGGGAGACCCGAAATGTTCATGTTCTGTTCTAGATTCGAGGATCAAAGACTGTTGTATGTTGGTCAGCATATTGGGACTATGTGCAGTATAGTGTGGGACTTAACATGGGCAAGATGCATGTGGGGTAGCAGCAATGCGATCATATTTGCTACAGTACGTTTGGTAACTTTCTGGGGGCAATGTAAAACTGCCTTGGTCTTTTACTGGGGGTAATGTAAAATGGACATGGTCATTTTCTGTGGGCAATTTAAAACTGCCTTGGTCTTTCACAGGGGGCAATGTAAAACCGACATGGTCATTTTCTGGGGGCAATGTAAAACTGCCTTGGTCTTTTACAGGGGGCAATGTAAAACTGACAAGGTCATTTTCTGGGGGCAATGTAAAACTGCCTTGGTCTTTTACAGGGGGCAATGTAAAACTGACAAGGTCATTTTCCTAAGGGCTATGATGTGGCATCACAATTTGCTTAACTGGGCCAATGTAAACCTGGCACTGCAATATATAAATTGGCATACTTGATACTACCACAGGGTGTTTGAGCAGCACTCGCTGTAGGTTTGCAAATGGTGCATCATCTTGGCAGCCGCATTCAGGAATATTTAAACAATACCCTGAAAGTTTTGACAACACCCTGGATTATTTGAGCAGCGCTCGGGTATTCTTTGGAAGCAAAGTGGCATATTTGCCTGATATTAACTACTCTAGAAATAATGTTGTAGATGACGCTGCCTGGCAGCGGTGCTTTATGGGAGACAGGCCGAGTTATGTTTTTATGGCAATGGGGTTTTGCGCCGAGCTTTGCTGTCATTTGCCTGGTCTCCAGGCTCTCTGGTGGAGAGAGCTTGGCCTCCAGGGGTGATATTTAAAACTGGTGTATAGTCGAACACCATTCCATTTATGACTGCCATCTTGTTGCAGAATATTACTGGCGCACTGTTTCAGCCATATTTATTTATTCGAAATTATGTTCAGCTCTGGTTTCAGCTAGAGGGTCTTGGAGTGCCTTACAAAAGGTGGGCGGTGAAACGGAAGTGACACAATTGTTTCTGTATAGGATAGGAAGATTAGGATAGACAAGTGGTAGCAGGGCTGGTGGAGGGTCAGTGTTATGTGCAGGGAAACAGGTATGTGTTGAGGCTCTTTCTGACTTTCTTCAGTGTCTAGGCACACACATTTGCCTACTTTGTATTCCTTGTCCCTGATTGGTGCATATTTACTGCAGAGAAATGTTCCTGTTTTGTGCTGCTGAGCTGGCCTCAGACATCCCAGAACATCTCATAATTTGCTGTGAAATCCTATCAACTTCTATCTAATTTCTTTGTAAAATTGCGCTGTAAAACTATCCACTTTTCCGTATTATTGATAGCAGAACTTTTACAAATATAAACATTTTCCCAAAAGAAAGATAAAGTCACAAATGTCCGAAAAGGTGGACTTTTAAGTGTGATGCACCCGATATAATCAAAAATATCTATCACAAAAATAGTGATAGCATCCAAATGAATATATGTGGTTCAACGTTTGTAATAAATCAACTTCCGTGGAACCGGTGGTCCAGGGATGAATATCGGTTTCTAAACCATCAGTCACCCCCACACCTCTAGTACACCAGAAGGGATCTGAACATATTGGAACACAAGTCAATTATAAACCTCCCTATCCAATTTTGGTAACGTGGACGGAAAGGCAGGCTTATCTCTGCAAGGTCGTAGCTCGTTGGTTAGTTGCAACACAGTGAAAATACAATTACCCAATGATGAAAGGAACTGTCCAGTCAAGGTTGTATAAAAATATCTACTTTATTATTACTACAACAGACAGTTCTAGCCCACTACAAAATACAACCTACCCTGTAAAGGAATGCGGAGGATAGACAGTTTCACGAAGGAAAAGGGATGCGCTCTGGATACTGACTGGAGGGTAATCGGTAAAGTAATTAATCTCAATAGTTCAAGGGTACTTGGTTTTAGCACAATGGGAGCAATGGGTCATAAAATGTCAGTAGAGGCCTTCGGAGAAGGACCAGGGGAACAGAACCACATTGTACCTTGGGCTTGTAGACTTTCTTGGTGCTCGACAGGGTCTAGTTGGTTTCAGGTCGCTTTGCAGCTACTGCGACAGAGTTCAAGATGGCAGACAGCTACAGGTATCAGGCACCAGGCAGTTTGGCGAGTGAGGCTGGACAGGCGGCTGTAGGCTGTCCTACACAGCAGCTCCGGGTCAGGAATACTTGTCACAGTGCTGGTTGGCAGGTCTGAAACACTTCGAAGCATCTCGGATGATATTAGCCACTGCGGCGTGACAACAGTCAGTAGTGCAGTCGGTTACAGCTCGAGGAGCTCGACTGGCTCATAAATGCCCTTTAAGTTGGACGCTGGTTAATGCTTGTCGATGCACCCCTCCAAGCTTCTTCACTGGGCTTGTGTCATCCTTCAAGGCGGATGGCCCAAATCTGAGGAGAGTGTTGCAGGCAATGGCCTTGTCCTTGATTTGGTTCAGAGACTCTCTGTGTGCAGGCTGGATACCGGTTCTAGAGCTGCTGGAGGATCCTCTGGATTCAGGATCTCCCTCTGTTCCCTGTGTGAGAAACTTGAAGGTGTCTCACTCACTAGTCCATGGGGATCTGTCATTCAGGTGGCCAGGATCTGGCCATCGCTATTGGATCCAGTTCCTGGGGGTGGACCAGTGAGGGAGGATCACCTGGATGAGGAGTCCTCAGGGAGTGGAAGTGGGAAACCGAAGGTTAAGACGTGGTATCACCTTCCTCGTGACACCTTTCCACATCCTGCCTAGCAAAACACATAGAAACTCTACTCTCTCCCCTTTTCCAACACAAACACTTTCTCACAGCGTGAGCAACAATGGACTAATACCCAAGTCATTTACCTGACATGTCCCAGCACAAGGGTCAGGCAGAGTCAGGCAATTGCAGACAACTACACAACCTGACTACCCTTTCCCTTCTCCATAGGGATAAAAGGCAAAGCACAAGAGCACACTCTGAGCAAGGCAAAATGCATAAGGAAGCAGCCATTCCAAGACGGCAGTTCAAACAGAGAAGAAAGGAGGTGAGACCTGAAAGGACATAAAGGAGGGAGTTGCCCTTGCTCTTTTCAACCCAGACCCACAAAACCTCAGAGGAAAGGAACACAAGACCGGGAATCGTAGCTGGCAAATGGTGTGATGGATGTCAGCGGTACATGGCCCCCTCCCGCACTGATAGCCAGGGCTGGGAGACATTGTTGCCACTGTGGTACCATCCTTGACTCCAGTGGCAAAGAAACAGCCAATGAGTTCAGCACAGCCTGTGAGTCAGAGGAACCTGATAGTGGGCCGGATTGTGATAGACTCAAAGTTGCAGTTGCAACATTAAGAAGTTTAAAAGACAGATGTTTTTTGGGAACAAACTTGGTACCAGAGATAGAGTGGTCCGGTGCCATGTGGGCTCTCAGTCGAAGGTCTCTGGCGTGTACCCCTCTCCTGAGCAAAGAGACTGTGTTGAGCATTGTGACTTATCTAGAGAAAACTACAAGTACCAAGAAGCCATAGGGAAGGTCGGTATAAGGTGTTGAGGTGGTCATACAAGGGTCAAGCCAAATCCCATCTACAATCGAACGTCCTTGACACATTGCCGAACTGTTGATCTTGTGAAGCAGGCATTTGCGTCCGGCTGAGGGAAATGCTGCACAAACTATCATTTTGTGAACTCACACTTTCTATAGGCCAACAGAGTGACGGAAGTTGCTGTTATAACTGACAAAGTGTTTTGGAGGTCTGAGCCCAGACGAAGGGCACCTAATGTGAACATTGTGCAATTGTTTAAAAAGACATTGGCCCTCATTACGACCCTGGCGGAAATCGAAAAACGATGGCGGAAATGCAATACCGCCATCGAATAGCGCTCGGTGCGATTACGACCCGTCACCGTAAAGTACGATGCCATTAGCGACACCGTAGCGAACGCCAACGCTAACTGCACCAAGTACGCGCACGCGCGCCATGCCAAACCGTAATTACCACCATGGCGCAACGGTACGCGAATTCCGACCCTAGCGGACATGTACCTAACGCCATCAAGCATGGCGGAAAGTACCATTCCGCCATGGTGAGAAGTACGGCATCGCGAATCAACCGTAAACGGCCCTACTGAGTGCCTGTACACCACTCCCTGCCCACATTGCACAACTCCTCGTAGGTGCAATGAAGTCACACTATGCAACCAGTGAAATGAACAAGTCACCCATGCATGCCAACAAACAAATGAATCCAGGGGCTCCAAGTGCCTTGTGAGTGGGCATCCATATCTGCCATGGCACCATTGCCGCACTGATGCAGCACAGGCATTTGAAGGTCCAAGTACAGCAACATGAGCAGAAAAATGAGACAAACAAAAACAGAATAGACATTTAATGCACCACAAAACCACCAAGGGCCATACAGCCATTAGGTCATGAACTCCTAAATACATTCCAGTATTGTGGGCTGCATCCGCAAGAAATGACCAGCTTCTGCTTGTGGGACGCCCTGTTCCATCATGGTACACAGGGGCTACATTCACGTCCAAAAAGGCAACACGGAAGCGCCTAGAACCGCAGGGCCGTCCCATCAGGTAGGCACTAGTCCAGCAGAAAGGACGATATGTTGCTCCTAGCCACTAGCACTGCGTAAGGGCATGTGGCCCATTGGCGATCGTCCCATAAGATCGTAATGGTGCTCCACTGATTAACACGAAGCAGCAGGTGTCGGGAGTAAAAGCCATCTGCAGGAGTGGCGTACAGATGGCAGCGGCAAAAGGGGAGGAGATACCTGTCACCCAAATGAAATGAAAAAGAATAGTATGGGCATCAGAACTACAATTGTATAACTCACTTCAATGATCACACTAAATCTACAGCCATATGTATGCTAGCCCACTCAAAAGGAATATACCCACCCAAAAATCACTTGCGAATCACAACCATAAAAATCGAGGTGAAAACAGCATTACAAACGAGTGTTTGTGTGCATGCGTCTGTGAAGACAGAATCCATCAGATGGGATTAGTAACGTGCATAGACACAAGTGCCTGAAGGCGCGTCGAGACAGGGAGGGTTCAACAAGGGCAGAAAGACGATGGACTTATGTAATGGACAAAAAATGGTGTAAATAATGCTGGAATCCATGTGACATACTAATATTATGCGCAAAATTGATATATACAATGCGGGTCAATACTGTTTGATCTCAATGTTGTTTTACAATGGTGATGTCATTATGCTGTATTTTTGTTATGATGACCTTTACTAGGCCCTGATGAAGGAAGTAGTATTCCGAAATGCATTGGCCACCCCTATAGGCACCTGCATGAACAGAGTTTTATTTACCTCACTATATTGTGAATTAAAGCCAACTACATGAAAAAGAATTGTAGTGCATATAATTCTTAAATTTTTGGGACTCAAATCCATTACTAACTAAAGGAATCCACTATTAAGTGGGCATAGGAGTGCAGCCCACACCGCTGGCTTCACGGCCAAGGTCTTCGAACACAGAAAGACGATGGTCCCACTATGGCAGCTCTGCATGACATAGCGCAGGGGAAGGGGATAGATTCCAAATAGCCGTGTACATGGCAAACTCTCCATCAAATCATCTGTCCATTTATCCATACATCATTCCCTCATCCCGGTATGAAAACGCCTGATTATTTACTCACATCACATTTGAAACTTCCATTGAGTCTGTGCGTAATGCAGTCTGCAAAATCCACTGTTCTCCAGCCTGGAATTCTAGTGTTGTGAAGTAACATGTATTTGGGAACGTCCTGCCTTTTTGTCCACTACGCTATTGCGCATCCCATACTATCCATATCAATCATAGCATACTCGCCATGGCCCCTGTCCCAAGGACATTAAACAATAGAACGTTATATTTGCAGTCAGACCTGTGGGCGTCTCCTCGCCGCTAGCTGAAAACCGAAAGCGCTGTCCTTCGAATTCCTCATTTGCAACATCACGTCGAAAAGGCATCTGTGACCGCTTGAAATCACAAATTCATCCATGTAGTGCGGCAGTGTGTGTAAATGGCAACTGGCTTCACTCACAAATGGGACGCCCCGCCCGTCGGTGAACCTCGGTACGGTGCTCGCCCAAAGGGGATTGCAGCTGGCACAGGTGGAATGAATCACCACAGGTGGAGGCCATACAGCCTGAAAACACATAAATTGCACACCCAACCCCCTCCCACAACCACACCCACTCCAAAATGCTACCGGCAGGACTAGCGATCTTGGCCCTGGGGGACCTGATAGCACTGCAAGTACTCCAACTTCAAGAAGAAGACGAACACCAACTACTACAACAACCAGCCGCACAGAGGAGACGCAGGAGGAGGAGGAGGGCAAGGCAGGGCCAGCAAGGCCCGCCAGCACAGCCACTACCACCACGCAGGCAGCCCGCAATCCCACGCCTCCGAGCACATCCGTTCAACCTCACGGATGAGCAGATCCACACCCTCTACCGTTTGGACCGGGACACCATAACCGCCATTGTGGACATGACACAGGCTGACCTTGTCTGCATGATAGATAGCCCAACCGCCATCCCACCCCTACTGAAGGTGGTGTCTGTACTCCACTTCCTGGCCACAGGCACCTACCAGCACACAGTCGGACAGTTGCATGGCATTTCACAGCCACTGTTCTCACGGACACTATTGCAAGTGCTCGATGCCCTCCTGAAGCACGCAGACGACTACATCTCTCTACCACGCTCGGAGCAGGAAATTACGAACACAAAAGTGGGATTCCATGCACTTGGCGGCATACCGGGTTGCATTGGTGCCATCGACTGCACCCATGTGGAACTGGTCGTCCCACATGCCATGGAGGCCCAGTACCGCAACCGAAAACAATTTCATTCTCTCAACGTACAAATGGTGTGTGACTCCAACAGGATCATTACACATTGTTGTGCCCGATTTCCTGGATCAACCCATGATTCTATGGTCTTGAGGAACTCTACAATACCACGCTACATGGAGCGACATGCAGGGAACAGATCCTGGCTACTCGGTGAGTCTCATTCCATGCATGATAATGTGGGGTATGTGATGCGGCAATGACCTGGCAGGAAGGGGGGGGGTGCGTACGTAGCAATGTCATTCCACAAACATCCTTTATTGTCCACATACAGGTGATGCCGGGTATC
The DNA here is from genome assembly GCF_040938575.1 of Ambystoma mexicanum. NCBI lineage: Eukaryota > Metazoa > Chordata > Amphibia > Caudata > Ambystomatidae > Ambystoma > Ambystoma mexicanum. Next base: position 55,215,878 of record NC_090929.1, on the reverse strand, counting down.
CACTGAAGAGATGGCTCCTTACACCACTCCGGAACCCACAGAACCAGCATGAGGAGGACTACAACCATGCCCACTCACGTACCCGTGTAGTCATAGAACAGGCATTCGGCCTACTGAAAACTCGTTTCCGCTGCCTCAGCAGGTCTGGCGGGGCACTCCTGTACCGCCATGAGAAGGTTGCAAAGATGGTCATGGCATGTGTCATGCTACACAACATGTGCGTACGTAGAAATGTGCCCATGCCCCCTGACGCAGAACTGCAAGCACCTGAAGATGGTCATGATGAGGGTGGGGATGTGGCAGCACCTCAAGGAGTCCGCGAGGCACAGGAGGCCCGTGAAATTCGTCAGGATATCATAGATTCATGCTTCTAGCACTCGCGCCTGGTGGCTGATACATGGACACGGGACTTGTGGCACTGTGTGTGTCTGGAACATGCACAATATGGACTGTACGCCTATAAAGGCCTCGTACACAAAGATCATTGTCCACACATCTCATTGGATGATTGTGAAATGTTTATAGCATATGTGAAATTATGTTACACACCCCATCGACCCGCCACCCAAGTAAGCCCAACACACCCCCTCCACCCTCCTACCTCCCCCCCGAACACCAGTGTCCAAAGATGCTCATTGTCAGTGGGCAGACGCTATTGCAAGCCCCCTCTCCGGGTATCAGGGGCACCCCTGCCTGTGGAGCGCAGGTTCCTCCCAGATCTACGTTGGGGGCTGCCCTGGACGGAACTTGCAACAGATGATGTCTCTGCCTGCTCACGTCCATGCATGTCCCTAAGGGTTTGTGAGAGCTCAGTGAGCACACGGCGCACAGCGGCAAGTTCAGCACATACGTCTTTGGACGTCGCATGCAGTTCCCCCCTCAGGCTCTCGGTGCTTCTCTCCATTTGTACTCTCAGGCTCTCGGTGCTTCTCTCCATTTCTGCCCTAAGCGTCTCAGTTGATGTTTCTATGGCTGCCTTAGTACCCCCACATTCATCAGCATGGTCCTTGAGGAGCGTGGCCAGTTGCTGCTGTTGCACGATCACCTGGTCGAGGGACTGTTGCCTCTGCTGTGCCATGGCCATTTGCGGTGGTGTCACAGAGGGGCTGGTCACCTCATGTTGCCTTGCCACAGGGCTTGTGGGGGATGGCCAGTCGTCGTCTTGTGGGTGCCCCTGCGTGGTATCCTCATGGTGTACGGGATGAAACAAACAGGGGGATTGAGACAGGTCATGGATGGATCTTACTTCGACATCTCCGTCTTCTGTGTCGGAGCATGCTGCCATTAATGGGGTGTCACCTATGGTGCTGCTGCCACCAGAGGCAGTGCCTTCTGTGGCATCCATTGGGGGGACCTGTGGTGGTGCTGTTGTGGGCATGCTGGCTGCTGGGGTGCCTGTTGATGTTCCCTCCTGTGTGCTGCCACTTGATTTGTGCTGCTGCCGTGTCTTGATGCGTGCAGCTGAGGTGGAGGGTCTTTGGCCGTTGGTCTTGGCCCTCTTTGCAGGTGTGCTGGTAGGGGTGTCCTGAAGCTCGTCGTTTGAATCGGACCCTGTGGTGGAGTAAAGGAGGGCGAGCGTTATTTATGGGTCTGTGGAAATTGGAATGGCAATGTATCACATGCATTGGGGTGGTACCTGAGGGTGATTTGGGTCGGGGCCTTGGAGGTGGTTTCATTTTTGTGTGGATTGAGGATGCAGTTGTTTTGCAGCCTGCAGTTAGGGTGTGCCTGCTGCACGTGTAGAGGGTGTTTTTAGGGTTTTTAATTATTTATGTATTTAATGTGAGTTTTAAAGTGCGCTGTCAGGCCAATGTATGTGGACGTTCTCCTGGACATGTGTTACTGTTGCACTATGTGGACACATGGTACTTCACATGATTGGACATTGTGGATTTGGCATTGTATTAGTTGTCCCACCTACCTGATTCTTCGGATGTCTGCACTCCTTTCTGCATCCCTCCGACTCCCTCTATACTCTCCATTCCAATGGTGGAGGCACAGATTTCTTCCCAGGGGGTCAACTTGATGGGTGATTCCGATCCTCCCCCGGTAGCTGTGGCAATGTTGCGATTGGCGGATAGTATGCTCCGTACGCGTATCCGCAGGTCGTCCCATCGCTTTCTGCATTGCAGTGGGTTGCGGGGTGCGGTCCCCACCGCACTTACCCGCTGTGCCACCAGGGCCCATATGGCCTTCTTGTTCGCAAGTGCCGTCCTGGTCATTTGCGCGGAGAAGACGACGGCAGCATTCTCCTGGAGGGTCTCTGTAAGCACGGTGAGTTCCTCACGGGAGAAGTGGACCTGCCGCTTGCGGTCGCACGCTTTTTTCGCTACTTTTCCCATTTCTATTGCTTTCACTGGGGTGGATGACGGGTTGGGATGTGTCTCAGGGTAGTATTTTTAATGGTTGTGTTGGGATTCTGATTTTATAGGTGTACGGCGTGCTGTTTCCCGTTCCGGGCCCATGTTTTTACTTCCGTTTCCGTATGTTTACTGTCACCGTACTTTCCGGTTGCCGCTCATTACGGTGACCGCTAAGATGGGTGGCGGAATTGCACCTAGGGCGCCGTACGACGGCGGTGAGGCGCGTTTTGGGGACATTTCCGCCATCGCGGACTTTGCACTTCCGCCATGGCGTAGTGCTCGTGCCCGATGGGTCGGAATTGGCCGCACTTTGCTCCGTCGTGCGATGGCGGAAACGCTATTTACGCTATGGCGGTCAGGTCAGTCACTTTCCGCCAGGGTCGTAATGAGGGCCATTAAGATTTATGGCTATTATAGAAGAAGAGAAAGCTAAGCAAAGTGAACTGCGTTACTGGGGCAAATGTGAACCCGACTGAGGGATGCGTGCGACTTCATAGTGATGATACAACTATGTGAAGCCTGCCTGGGGGCTTCAGAGAAAGCCTGACTGGGGGCTGGGACCCAGACTTGTGTGAAGGTAGAACCAAAGGGGTCTAGAATAACTTTTGTATCAACTGTATTAAAATGGCAATGTGAACCCGACAGAGGGACGCCAGAAGAAAGCCAAGGGAAGTGAATCCTGCATGGTGTCAAAGCAACCGTGAGCATTGTGATGACAAGTGTGAACCCGACTGAGGGATGTCCACAGTGAGTGCTTGGTCTGAACACCACTGAGGGAGGCTGACGATGGAGAAAAGGATCTGAGCTCGGCTGAGGGGGATCCAAATATGAAGGGTAATTACCCAACGTGAAGGTTAACAGAAGGAACTTGTTTTGGAGTATCAGGCCCTCTGACACAAGAGACTTTGCATGAGAAGAGACTTGGGCACAGAAGACCCTGATACTGAGAAAATGAACTGCAAGCTTGTGCCGTAGAAGCCCAGGAGTGTGCCGTGCTCGAGAGTCCTGCCTTGTCCTGTGCTAAAAACCACCTGAGGAAGGGAGACCCTGGCCTTAACATCATGACTTATAATTTTGTGAGCACTTCTTTCTTTTATTGTGAACATTATCCCACACTCTTTTTGAAGCATAGCGTTAAGGATTGGCAATAGTGTTTTTAGTATAGGCCCATTTTATTTGACTAGACTCCACTCTGCATTATTATTATTTGCTGGTCGTGGCTTGCTCCCATCTTAGATTTAGGTTTCGATTAAGTGTTTATCTCACCCATTTTACAGTTTAATAAACACGCTTGAACTTTGATCACTTGTGTCTATCTTACTTTGATTCAATGCCTTCCTTACACCTGGAAGATGTTTAGGGGAGGGATCTTGCTTCCCTCATTGTAAATCCTGGCCTTCCTTCACTGGTGGAAGCTGTAAAGCAGACTGTTCCTTCAGCCAAGGTCCAAATGAGTTCTTGTTACTCCTTGCAAAGTCTTCAGATGATGTTCCAAAAGAGGAGCTCAACCTTCTTTTAAAGCCAAATTGGCCCCAGTGATTGGTGTAGGTTAATCCCACCTTAATGAACCAACCCTGTGTCCCCACCAACAATCTTCTGTTATGCGTGAGGTCATAACCAGAGTGATTTTTAAAAGAGAAGGGAAAGGGATGAAACATGTACTACTAAGTCTCACCCATCTTCTTGTCTGTTGCGGATCAAAGGGTCTCCATGGTTATTTGAGCTCCATGTGGTGCCTGATTAAAGGCAGTGCTCCCTTGAAGTTTGTGGCAAGAACAGACTTTCTTTCATCATCAAATCACATACTCCCACCCCCTGAACGAGGTGTCCCTGTGCGGGTTGCCTACTGTAAACACATGTACCAGACATGACAGCTCACTGTCATTGATACTAAGAGGAGGTAGCTGGCTTCAGGTTGACACAGATGCATATCAATGGTGTCAGGGTTTCCTGTCTTTTGTTAGCCCTGCGACCAGGCCTCTCAGAAGCCTGCTTAAATTAACTCTCATCAGTATGTGTCACTGCCACCTGCAGAGCCAACAAAGGATAGGGCGTATCCATGGAGCCTTTGTTATTTAATTAGGCTGGCTATGGCAGGAGGAAGGTTTTGCCCTCCCCCATTTTGAGATGCCTTGATGTACTCCTGGGTATCACGTTTCAACTAAATGTGACAGGAAGGACTATACTTGTAGGCTGTGTCCACCCAGAGTACACAGGTCTGTGTGTATGTTGTGCAGTGAGCATAGGAAAATGTGTGCAGATTAGCCACACACATTTACCAGAGGTTGATCGAACATCATTCAGTTTCAATTAAAATTTCAAAAAAGTCCAGGAAGGGCAGAACCACCACGTGGATGGTCCAATTCCTCACAACGTCACATAGGCTTTAATGTTAGAGTGAGTGTGTGTTGTGAAAGATTGAATGAGCACATGGTCCAGTGTGCATTATGTACTTAGTGATTCAAGCATCCACCCCTTTATCACAAACATATTTGTGAAATATAAAGATGTCTGGTCATTTTTATTTTCCCAAAATGCTTTCTGATGTTAAGCAAAGTAGCCACGAGTCCTCATTGGTGTTATTTTTCCCCCATTTCTCATAGGGCTATTTTGAAAGGCAGACTATAATTATTAGTAAATAATGTAGATAGTTATTCTACGTTTTTGTGCTAGTTTTGTGCTTTGCAACACATGTAATATTCAAATTCTGACTGCAATATATACTGCAACTGGGGATTAAAAATGAACATTGTAAAATATTAAAAAGAGCAAGATTACAAAGTTAGACCAATTAAACGTTTCCTTTTTTAATAGCTTCATTTGCTGAGAATGCACACTATTTTGTCTTTCAAAATGTTCTTAGATTACAATCATTGATTTGTTTCTTCTGTGAGCACCAAAGTATGGAAAAGTACAACAAATCTTTTAAAACCCAATACAAATCATTAACTATTTCTTATTCCTGGAATGTCTGCACATCATCATTGCTACAGTTTCAAATGCTAGCCAATCAATAACTGTTTCATCCTGCTGCCCCCAGGACTGCCAAGCCAGCCAATCAGGGTCTCCCTTCCCCTAGATCCCCAAGCCATCCAATCAGGGTCTCCCTTCCCCTAGATCCCCAAGCAATTCAATCAGGGTCTCCCTTCCCCTAGATCCCCAAGCAATCTAATCAGGGTCTCCCTTCCCCAGGATTCCCAAACCATCCAATCAGGGTCTCCCTTCCCCTAGATCCTCAAGCCATTCATTTATGGTCTTCTTTCCCCGAAATCCCAAGCCGTCCAATCAAGTTCTTCCTTCCCACTGCTCCCAAGCCATCCAATGAGGGGCTCCCTTCCTCATGCCACGAGCCATCCTATACAGGTCTTCCCCCTGTTCCTCAGCCATCCAATCATGGTGTCCCGTCACCCTGACCCCAAGCCATCCAAACTGGGGTTCCTTTCCACCTGCTCGCCTAGAGACCAGCTTAGAGAAAGCCCAGTCGAGAGGCTGCTCCACTGCCATGCACTCCATCCAAGATGTCTAACAGCAGGATTTCTCTTGCAGGTGGTCCAGCGCAGGGAGGATGGCTCTGTGAACTTCTTCCGAGGATGGGAAGCCTATCGCGAGGGGTTTGGAAAGCTGACAGGGGAGCAGTGGCTGGGTAAGTACAGCTGCACCCCTCTGATATCCTGTTCCCCAGTTCCCTGCCCCATCACTATTCCTCTTTTCAGGTAAGTCACCTCTCCTGCTGGATTTCATTCCCAGATTAAACACATGAGACGGCAGGTTCCCAGGGTTCAAGGTGTGTCTCTGCCTGTCTCTCCCTCTACCTGTGGCTCTTACAAACCCGTGTCTCCCTCCAGTTTCCCCCACCAGCAGCTCCTCCTGTCTTCCAGGTAGGTGCTGTCTGCATAATCTTCCACTGGTTCACTCTTGTTTCTCACTTGTGAAACCTGGCACTTGTCCTTGTAGTTCCGCTCTCATAGCTGATGACTCCTACCCACTGGGAAGACATTACTTCTGGGATTTCTCTCTTGTGGTGCATGGGTCCTGCCCACTGATGTGTCTCTCTTCTGGCACATGGGTCCTGCCCACTGATGTGTCTCTCTTCTGGCACATGGGTCCTGTCCACTGGTGTTTCTCTCTTGTGGTGCATGGGTCCTGCCCACTGGTGTTTCTCTCTTGTGGCACATGGGTCCTGCCTACTGATTTGTCTCTCTTCTGGCACATGGGTCCTGCCCACTGGTGTTTCTCTCTTGTTGTGCATGGGTCCTGCCCACTGGTGTTTCTCTCTTGTGGCACATGGGTCCTGCCCACTGATTTGTCTCTCTTTTGGCACATGGGTCATGCCCACTGGTGTTTCTCTCTTGTGGCGCATGGGTCCTGCCCACTGGTGTTTCTCTCTTGTGGCACATGGGTCCTGCCCACTGGTGTTTCTCTCTTGTGGCACATGGGTCCTGCCCACTGGTGTTTCTCTCTTGTGGCACATGGGTCCTGCCTACTGATGTGTCTCTCTTCTGGCACATGGGTCCTGCCCACTGGTGTCTCTCTCTAGTGGCACATGGGTCCTGCCTACTGATGTTTCTCTCTTGTGGCACATGGGTCCTGCCCACTGGTGTTTCTCTCTTGTGGCACATGGGTCCTGCCCACTGGTGTTTCTCTCTTGTGGCGCATGGTTCCTGCCCATTGGTGTTTCTCTCTTGTGGCACATGGGTCCTGCCCACTGGTGTTTCTCTCTTGTGACACATGGGTCCGACCCACTGGTGTTTCTCTCTTGTGGCACATGGGTCCTGCCCACTGGTGTTTCTCTCTTGGGGCGCATAGGTCCTGCCCACTGGTGTTTCTTTCTTGTGGCACATGGGTCCTGCCCACTGGTGTTTCTCTCTTGTGGCACATGGGTCCTGCCTACTGATGTGTCTCTCTTCTGGCACATGGGTCCTGCAGACTGGTGTTTCTCTCTAGTGGCACATGGGTCCTGCCTACTGATGTGTCTCTCTTCTGGCACATGGGTCCTGCCCACTGGTGTTTCTCTCTAGTGCCACATGGGTCCTGCCTACTGATGTTTCTCTCGTGTGGCACATGGGTCCTGCCCACTGGTGTTTCTCTCTTGTGGCACATGGGTCCTGCCCACTGGTATTTCTCTTTTGTGGCACATGGCTCCTGCCCACTGGTGTTTCTCACTTGTGGCGCATGGGTCCTGCCCACTGGTGTTTCTCTCTTGTGGCACATGGGTCCTGCCTACTGATGCGTCTCTCTTCTGGCACATGGATACTCCCCATTGGTGTTCCCTCTGTGACACATCCTCTTCCCACTTGTGTTTCTCTCTTGTGGCACATGGGTCCTGCCTATTGATGTGTCTCCCTTCTGGCACATGGGTCCTGCCCACTGATGTGTCTCTCTTCTGGCACATAGGTCCTGCCTACTGATGCGTCTCTCTTGTGGCACATGAGTTCTGCCCACTGGTGTTTCTCTCTTGTGGCACATGGGTCCTGCCTACTGATGCGTCTCTCTTCTGGCACATGGATCCTGCCCACTGGTGTTTTTTCTCTTGTGGCACATGGGTCCTGCCCACTGGTGTTTCTCTCTTGTGGCACATGGGTCCTGCCCACTGATGGGTCTCTCTTCTGGCACATTGGTCCTGCCTACTGATGTGTCTCTCTTGTGGCACATGAGTCCTGCCCACTTGTGTTTCTCTCTTGTGGCACATGGGTCCTGCCTACTGATGTGTCTCTCTTCTGGCACATGGGCCTGCCCATTGGTGTTTCTCTCTAGTGGCACTTGGATAATCCCATTAATGTTCCCTCTTGTGATACATCTCCTGCCCATTGGCGTGTCTCTTTTGTGGCACATGGGTCCTTCCCTGGTATTCCCTCTGTGACACATCCTCTTACCACTGGTGTTTCTCTCCTGTGGCACGTGGGTCCTGTCCACTGGTGTTCCCTCTTGTGACACATCTCCTGCCCATTGGTGTGTCTCTTTTGTGGCACATGGATCCTGCCCACTGGTATTTCTCTCTTGTGGTACATGGGCCCTGCACATTTGCGTTTCTCTCTTGTGGTACAGGGGTCCTGCCCGATAGTGTTTCTCGCTTGTGGCACATGGGTCCTGCCCACTGGTTTTTCTCTTGTGGCACATGGGTCCTGGCCATTGGTGTATCTCACGTGTGGCATGCCACCGCCCCTTTAACACCCACCACACTAGAAATTCCTCTTTATGATTTATATCTCTCCAATTCAGTATGGTTTGAAATTAAGATTCAATGAGCAGGAGCTAAAACCAGCTCCTGGGTATCAGGCACCGCCCTACAGGCAGGAGCTACCACAGGGGAACCAGGAGCAGATACAAAGGAGCTATAACCAGCTCCTGGGAGTCAGGCACCGCCCTACGACAGGAGCTACCGCTGGGGAACCAGGAGCGGGTACACAGGAGCTAAAGCCAGCTCCTGGGAGTCAGGCATCCCCCAGTAGACAGGAGCTACCGCTGGGGAACCAGGAGCGGGTACACATGAGCTATAACCAGCTCCTGGATATCAAGCACCACCCTGAAGGCAGGAGCTACTGCTGGGGAACCAGGAGCGGGTACACAGGAGCTAAAGCCAGCTCCTGGGTGTCTGGCATCGTCCTGCAGGCAGGAGCTACCACTGGGGACCAGGAGCGGGTACACGGGAGCTATAACCAGCCTCTGGGAATCGGACACCGCCCTGCAGGTAGGAGCTACCTCTGGGGAACCAGGAGCGGGTACACATGATCTATAATCAGCTCCTGGGAGTCGGGCACCGCCCTACAGGCAGGAGCTACCACAGGGTAACCAGGAGGTGGTACACATGAGCTATAACCAGCTCCTGGGTGTCGGGCACCACCCTGAAGGCAGGAGCTACTGCTGGGGAAACAGGAGCACGCACACAGGAGCTAAAGCCAGCTCCTGGGTGTCTGACACCGTCCTGCAGGCAGGAGCTACCGCCGGGGAACCAGGAGCGGGTACACGGGACCTATAACCAGCCTCTGGGAATCGGACACCGCCCTGCAGGCAGGAGTTACCGCTGGGTAGCCAGAAGCGGGTACACAGGAGCTAAAGCCAGCTCCTGGGTGTCTGGCACCACCCTGCAGGCAGGAGCTGCCACTGGGGAACCAGGAGCAGGTACACGGGAGCTGTAACCAGCTCTTGGGAGTCAGGCACTGCCCTACAGGCAGGAGCTACCACTGCGGAAACAGGAGCGGGTACACAGGAGCTAAAGCCAGCTTCTGGGAGTCCGGCATCCCCCAGTAGACAAGAGCTGCCACTGGGGAACCAGGAGCAGGTACACATGAGCTATAACCAGCTCCTGGGTGTCTGGCACTGCCCTGCAGGCAGGAGCTGCCACTGGGGAACCAGGAGTGGGTACACATGAACTAAAGCCAGCTCCTGGGTGTCTGGCACCACCCTGCAGGTAGGATCTACCGCTGGGGAACCAGGCGCGGGTACACGGCAGCTATAACCAGCTCCTGGGAGTCGGGCACTGCCCTACAGGCAGGAGCTGCCACTGGGGAACCAGTAGAGGGTACACGGGAGCTATAACCAGCTCCTGGGTGTCGGGCACCACCCTGCAGGCAGGAGCTGCCACTGGGGAACCAGTAGAGGGTACACGGGAGCTATAACCAGCTCCTGGGTGTCTGGCACTGCCCTGCAGGCAGGAGCTCCCACTGGGGAACCAGTAGAGGGTACACGGGAGCTATAACCAGCTCCTGGGTGTCGGGCACCACCCTGCAGGCAGGAGCTACCTCTGGGGGAACCAGGAGTGGGTACACATGAGCTATAACCAGCTCCTGGGTGTCGGGCACCGCCCTGCAGGCAGGAGCTACCACACTGGTACCAGGAGCTATAACCAACTCCTGGGTGTCGGGCACCGCCCTGCAGGCAGAAGCTACCTCTGGGAAACCAAGAGCGGGTACACAGGAGATAAAGCTAGCTCCTGGGAGTCAGGCATCCTCCGGTAGGCAGGAGCTGCCACTGGGGAACCAGGAGCGGGTACACATGAGCAAAAACCAGCCCCTGGGAGTCGGGCATCACCCTGTAGTCCGCAACTACCACACTGGTACCAGGACCTATAACCAGCTCCTGGAAGTCGAGCACCAACCTGCAGGCAGGAGCTACCGCTGGGGAATCGGGAGCGGGTACACAGGAGCTATAACCAGCTCCTGGATGTCGGGCACCGCCCTGCAAGCAGGAGCTACCTCTGGGGAATCAGGAGCGGGTACACAGGAGCTATAACCAGCTCCTGGGAGTGTGGCACTGCCCTACAAGCAGGAGCTACCGCTGGGGAACCAGGAGCGGGTACAAATAAGCTATAACCAGCTCCTGGGTGTCGGGCACTGCCCTGCAGGCAGGAGCTACCATACTGGTACCAGGAGCTATAACCAGCTCCTGGGAGTCGGGCACCGCCCTGCAGGCAGGAGCTACCTCTGGGGAACCAAGAGCGGGTACACATAAGCTATAACCAGCTCCTGGGTGTCGGGCAACGCCCTACAGGCAGGAGCTGCCACTGGGGAACCAGGAGCGGGTACACATCAACTATAACCAGCTCCTGGGAGTCAGGCACTGCCCTACAGGCAGGAGCTACCGCTGGGGAACCAGGAGTGGGTACACATGCGCTATAACCAGCTCCTGGGTGTCTGGCACTGCCCTGCAGGGAGGAGCTACCACACTGGTACCAGGAGCTATAACCAACTCCTGGGTGTCGGGCACTGCCCTGCAGGCAGGACCTACATCTGGGGAACCAAGAGTGGGCACAGGAGCTAAAGCCAGCTCCTGGGAGTCAGGCACTGCCCTACAGGCAGGAGCTATCGCTGGGGAACCAGGAGCAGGTACAGGGGAGCTATAACCAGATCCTGGGAGTCTGGCACTGCCCTGCAGGCAGGAGCTACTTCTGGGTAACCAGGGGCTGCCAGGAGATGATAGGGCAGGAGCTACTGCTTGGGAACCAGGGGCTGCCAGGAGATGATAGGAGAGGAGCTACTGCTGGGGAACCATGAGCGGGTACACATGAGCTATAACCAGCTCCTGGAAGTCGGGCACCGCCCTACAGGCAGGAGCTACTGCTGGCGAACCAGGAGTGGGTACTCATGAGCTATAGCCAGCTCCTGGGAGTCTGGCACTGCCCTGCAGGCAGGAGCTACCGCTGGGGAACCATGGGCTGCCAGGAGATGATAGGGGAGGAGCTGCTGCTGGGGAACCAGAGGCTTCCAGGAGATGATAGGGCAGGAGCTACCGCTGGGGAACCAGGAGCGGGTACACGGGAGCTATAACCAGCTCCTGGGAGTCTGGCACTGTCCTGCAGGCAGGAGCTGCCACTGGGGAACCAGTAGCGGGTACACGGGAGCTATAACCAGCTCCTGGGTGTCGGGCACCGCCCTGCAGGCAGGAGCTACCTCTGGGGAACCAAGAGCGGGTACACAGGAGCTAAATCCAGCTCCTGGGAGTCAGGCATCCCCCGGTAGGCAGGAGCTGCCACTGGGGAACCAGGAGCGGGTACACATGAGCAAAAACCAGCCCCTGGGAGTCGGGCATCACCCTGTAGTCCGCAACTACCACACTGGTACCAGGAGCTACAACCAGCTCCTGGAAGTCGAGCACCAACCTGCAGGCAGGAGCTACCGCTGGGGAACCGGAAGCGGGTACACAGGAGCTATAACCAGCTCTTGGGTGTCGGGCACCGCCAAGCAGGCAGGAGCTGCTGCTGGGGAACCAGGAGGGGGTACATGGGAGCTGTAACTAGATCCTGGGTGTCGGGCACCACCCTGCAAGCAGGAGCTACCTCTGGGGAATCAGGAGCGGGTACACAGGAGCTATAACCAGCTCCTGGGTGTCGGGCACTGCCCTGCAGGCAGGAGCCACACTGGTACCAGGAGCTATAACCAGCTCCTGGGAGTCGGGCACCGCCCTGCAGGCAGGAGCTACCTCTGGGGAACCAAGAGCGGGAACACATAAGCTATAACCAGCTCCTGGGTTTCGGGCAACGCCCTGCAGGCAGGAGCTGCCACTGGGGAACCAGGAGCGGGTACACATCAACTATAACCAGCTCCTGGGAGTCAGGCACTGCCCTACAGGCAGGAGCTACCACATGGGAACCAGGAGCGGGTACACGGGAGCTATAACCAGCTCCTGGGAGTCGGGCACGGCCCTACAGGCAGGAGCTACCGCTGGGGAACCAGGAGCGGGTACACGTGAGCCATAACCAGCTCCTGGGTATCAGGCACCGCCCTACAGGCAAGAGCTACTGCAGGGGAACCAGGAGCAGATACAAAGGAGCTATAACCAGCTCCTGGGAGTCAGGCACCGCCCTACAGATAGGAGCTACCGCTGGGGAACCAGGAGCGGGTACACAGGAGCTATAACCAGCTCCTGGATATCAAGCACCACCCTGAAGGCAGGAGCTACTGTTGGGGAACCAGGAGCAGGTACACAGGAGCTAAAGCCAGCTCCTGGGAGTCAGGCATCCCCCAGTAGACAGGAGCTACCGCTGGGGAACCAGGAGCGGGTACACATGAGCTATAACCAGCTCCTGGATATCAAGCACCACCCTGAAGGCAGGAGCTACTGCTGGGGAACCAGGAGCGGGTACACAGGAGCTAAAGCCAGCTCCTGGGTGTCTGGCATCGCCCTACAGGCAGGAGCTACCATGGGGTAACCAGGAGCGGGTACACATGAGCTATAACCCGCTCCTGGGTGTTGGGCACCACCCTGCAGACAGGAGCTACCGCCGGGGAACCAGGAGCGGGTACACGGGAGCTATAACCAGCCTCTGGGAATCGGACACCGCCCTGCAGGCAGGAGTTACCGCTGGGTAGCCAGAAGCGGGTACACAGGAGCTAAAGCCAGCTCCTGGGTGTCTGGCACCACCCTGCAGGCAGGAGCTGCCACTGGGGAACCAGGAGCAGGTACACAGGAGCTGTAACCAGCTCTTGGGAGTCGGGCACTGCCCTACAGGCAGGAGCTACCACTGCGGAAACAGGAGCGGGTACACAAGAGCTAAAGCCAGCTTCTGGGAGTCCGGCATTCCCCAGTAGACAAGAGCTGCCACTGAGGAACCAGGAGCGGGTACACATGAGCTGTAACCAGCTCCTGGGTGTCTGACACCGCCCTGCAGGCAGAAGCTACCACTGGGGAACCAGGAGTGAGTACACATGAACTAAAGCCAGCTCCTGGGTGTCTGGCACCACCCTGCAGGCAGGATCTACCGCTGGGGAACCAGGCGCGGGTACACGGCAGCTATAACCAGCTCCTGGGAATCGGGCACCACCCTGCAGGCAGGAGCTGCCGCTGGGGAACCAGTAGCGGGTACACGGGAGCTATAACCAGCTCCTGGGTGTCGGGCACCGCCCTGCAGGCAGGAGCTACCTCTGGGGAACCAGGAGCGGGTACACATGAGCTATAACCAGCTCCTGGGTGTCGGGCACTGCCCTGCAGGCAGGAACTACCACACTGGTACCAGGAGCTATAACCAACTCCTGGGTGTCGGGCACCACCCTGCAGGCAGGAGCTACCTCTGGGAAACCAAGAGCGGGTACACAGGAGATAAAGCCAGCTCCTGGGAGTCAGGCATCCCCTGGTAGGCAGGAGCTGCCACTGGGGAACCAGGAGCGGGTACACATGAGCAAAAACCAGCCCCTGGGAGTCGGGCATCATCCTGTAGTCCGCAACTACCACACTGGTACCAGGAGCTATAACCAGCTCCTGGAAGTCGAGCCCCAACCTGCAGGCAGGAGATACCGCTGGGGAACCGGGAGCGGGTACACAGGAGCTATAACCAGCTCTTGGGTGTCGGGCACCGCCCTGCAAGCAGGAGCTACCTCTCGGGAATCAGGAGCGGGTACACAGGAGCTATAACCAGCTCCTGGGAGTGTGGCACTGCCCTACAAGCAGGAGCTACCGCTGGAGAACCAGGAGCGGGTACATATAAGCTATAACCAGCTCCTGGGTGTCGGGCACTGCCCTGCAGGCAGGAGCTACCACACTGGTACCAGGAGCTATAACCAGCTCCTGGGAGTCGGGCACCGCCCTGCAGGCAGGTGCTACCTCTGGGGAACCAAAGAGCGGGTACACGAAAGCTATAACCAGCTCCTGGGTGTCGGGCAACGCCCTATAGGCAGGAGCTGCCACTGGGGAACCAGGGTACACATCAACTATAACCAGCTCCTGGGAGTCAGGCACTGCCCTACAGGCAGGAGCTACCACTTGGGAACCAGGAGCGGGTACACAGGAGCTATAACCAGCTCCTGGGAGTCGGGCACTGCCCTACAGGCAGGAGCTACCGCCGGGGAACCAGGAGCGGGTACACGGGAGCTATAACCAGCTCCTGGGTGTCTGGCACTGCCCTGCAGGCAGGAGCTACCACACTGGTACCAGGAGCTATAACCAACTCCTGGGTGTCGGGCACTGCCCTGCAGGCAGGACCTACCTCTGGGGAACCAAGAGCGGGCACAGGAGCTAAAGCCAGCTCCTGGGAGGCAGGCACTGCCCTACAGGCAGGAGCTATCGCTGGGGAACCAGGAGCGGGTACACGGGAGCTATAACCGGATCCTGGGAGTCTGGCACTGCCCTGCAGGCAGGAGCTACTTCTGGGTAACCAGGGGCTGCCAGGAGATGATAGGGCAGGAGCTACTGCTTGGGAGCCAGGGGCTTCCAGGAGATGATAGGAGAGGAGCTACTGCTGGGGAACCATGAGTGGGTACACATGAGCTATAACCAGCTCCTGGGAGTCTAGCACTGCCCTGCAGGCAGGAGCTACCGCTGGGGAACCATGGGCTTCCAGGAGATGATAGGGGAGGAGCTGCTGCTGGGGAAGCAGAGGCTGCCAGGAGATGATAGGGCATGAGCTACCGCTGGGGAACCAGGAGCGGGTACACGGGAGCTATAACCAGCTCCTGGGAGTCAGGCACCGCCCTACAGGCAGGAGCTGCCACTGGGGAACCAGGAGCCGATACACAGGAGCTATACCCAGCTCCTGGGTGTCAGGCATCACCCTGTAGGCATGAGCTACCGCAGGGGAACAAGGAGCGGATACACAGGAGCTAATACCAGCTCCTGGGAGTCAGGCTTCGCCCTGCAGGCAGGAGCTACTGCTGGGGAACCAGGGGCTGCCAGGAGATGATAGGGCAGGAGCTACTGCTGGGGAACCAGGGACTGCCAGGAGATGATAGAGGAGGAACTACTGCTGGGGAACCAGGGGCTGCCAGGAGATGATAGGGCAGGAGGTACTGCTGGGGAACCAGGGCCTGCCAGGATATCATAGGGGAGGAGCTACCGCTGGGGAACCAGGAGCGGGTACACGGGAGCTATAACCAGCTCCTGGGAGTCAGGCACCTCCCTGCCGGCAGGAGCTACTGCTGGGGAACCAGGGGCTGCCAGGAGATGATAGGGCAGGAGCTACTGCTGGGGAACCAGGGGCTGCCAGGAGATGATAGGGGAGGAGCTACTGCTGGGGAACCAGGGGATGATAGGGCAGGAGGTACTGCTGGGGAACCAGGGGCTGCCAGGATATCATAGGGGAGGAGCTACTGCTGGGGAACCAGGGGATGATAGGGCAGGAGGTACTGCTGGGGAACCAGGGCCTGCCAGGATATCATAGGGCAGGAGCTACTGCTGGGGAACCAGGGACTGCCAGGAGATGATAGGGCAGGAGCTACTGCTGAGGAACCAGGGGCTACCAGGAGATGATAGGGCAGAAGCTACTGCTGGGCAACCAGGGGCTGCCAGGAGATGATAGGGCAGGAGCTACTGCTGAGGAACCAGGGGCTGCCTGGAGATGATAGGGCAGGAGCTACTGTTGGGGAACCAGGGGCTGCCAGGAGATGCTCCTGTACATTTTTATTCTATTAGGTATGAAGAACTGTGTGTAAACGTGTATTAGATGTGTTCTAATACTTCTTTATTGGTACACTCAAATACTCAAAGTTAATGTCACATGTTTGTAAGGGACCCGTTGGCCTGAGGAGCCAGAAGGTCGCTTGTAGTAGCTGTTGGTTTCAAGCTGACCGTGCTCCCCTGGGCTTCCTGCTTTTCTTGTAAGCAGTGTCACTTTCCTAGTGAACACCTTTTCACCAGAATCCCCAGTTGTCGGACAGCGCACTATGCTCTATTCTGCCAGACCAGTCTTGCGCGCCTTGAAGACTCTCAGGCAGGGGCAGCTCTAGCTGTTACCTAGGACTGCCATCTCCTGTTAATTGTAATTGTAATGGGTTCTATAACGCGCTTAATACCCAGAGGTTTCTAAGCACGGACCCGGGAATCAAACCGGTGTTGCTCTGCGCTATTTTGCTTCCAATGTGAGCGCGTTGTCCCTGAGCTATCCTCCCGATGAACTCCCCTCTGCCTGATCGACCGCCACACTCCCCCACCCCCAGAAACACACACATCATTCCTGACTCATCTTTCTTTGATCTTCTCTCTCTCCTGATGGCACTCGATTCCTTCTCCTTTCACCCTCATTGATTACTCTGTGTGCTTTTAGTTTTGTCTATTAGGGGACACGGTAAACACTGTCTATAAGCCGAGATTGCTGTCAGTGGAAGTGAAGGAAGGACGCAGATGATGTGTGAGGAGGGACACACAGTCTGTGGGTGTTTTTTGGCCATTCAACACCCATGGCCAGGCTAGTCTCTATGGCAATTTCTACCCACGACCTGCCCCTGCCCGCCCAAAGCACACCCGCCTGGAATCTCTTTGAGTCCAGCTTTGTGTTTTTCTCAAAAGCCATCTGAAAGGTGACAGCTAAATCGCAGCGATACACCTACTGACGAAGCTTCAGGCGTAAGAACGCTGTCTCAGCCACGTCTGCCGAGCTGCCTGATGTATAAGCAGTACTCGTGTCCCTGCATGTGTTCCTTGTATTGAATTCCTGTTAAAAATAAAGACTGACAATGCAAACAGTTATGGCTCCTGGATAGGCATTAGGTGCATATGGCAAAGCGTGAGGAAAATGCGGATCCTAGGCCTATCCAAAAGATAAACCTGTTGGCTTTGCCAGTGCTTGCTTTTGTTTCACTCTCCCAATGGCTCCTGTCCCTTTGTTGTTTTTTTTCAATCTATCCTAATTGATATTGATTCTTTGCTGTTTCTCTCTCATACACGTGGTGTTTCTCATTCCTTGGTTGATCCTGTTTCTGTTTTATTCCTCTCTCCCAGTGGCCCTTGTTTCTTTGTTGTTTCTCTGTACCCCAATGGCAGATGGACCTGTGGTGTTTCTCTCTATCCCCATGGCTGATGCTCCTCTGCTATTTCTCTCTATTCACTTGACTGACACTCCTCTGTTTCTCTAGCACCAGGGTTGATGCTCCTCTGGCGTGTCTCTCTATCCCCATGGGTGATGCTCCTCTGCTGTTTCTCTCTATTTCCTTGACTGATGTTAATCCGCCTTTCTCTCTACCCCTGTGCCTGATGCTCCTCTGCTGTTTCTCTCTATCCCCATGGCTGATATTCCCCTGCTGTTTCTCTCTATTCCCTTGGCTGATGTTCATTTGGCTTTTCTCTCGTTTCTATCCTGTGGATGATGTTCCTCTGGCGTTTCTATCCCCATGGTTGATGCTCCTTTGGTGTGTATATCCCCATATCTTATGTTCTTCTGTTTTTTCTCCCTATCACTGTGGCTGATGCTCCTCTAGTGTTTCTCCCCATCCTCATGGCTGATGTGCCTCTGGAGTTTCTATCCCCATGGCTGATGGTCCTCTGGCGTTCCTCTGTATCCCCAATGGCTGAAGCTCCTCTGGCATTTCTCCCTATCCCCATGGCTGATGTCCCTCTGGTGTCTCTCTCTCTATCCCTATGGCTGATGCTCCTCTAGTGTTTCTCACTATCCTCATGGCTGATGTGCCTCTGGCGTATCTATCCCTATGGCTGATGTTCCTCTGGCATTTCCCTCTATCCCTATGACTGCTGCTCTTCTGGTGTTTCTCTCTATCTCCATGGCTGATGCTCCTTGTTAGGGCTGATTTTCTATACTCTGGCCTGGTGGACAGATGTATAGAAGGCCAATCTATATTGTGACAGGAAGAACTGTGGTAAGCTGTAGCCATACCAGTTTAGGTAGCAGTGGCAGGTGGTCTAGGCTAAGTTCTTCAGAGGGGGTGAGCTTCTAAAGGGTTCACAATGAGGTCATGCAATGGGAATCACAAATTGCACTTAGACAGGATGTATAAAAATACAGTTATTTAATTATGGCCAAACCACACTATAGAAAAATGACTACAAGCAGGTAGAATTATCACACAACATTATTAAACTAAATACATATTTCCATTCACTGGGCATGTAAAGCATAATACAAATCAAATACTCCTGCAAAGAAAAGGTTAAACAAGTATTATGCACAAAAAGGTCCACAGAGATGATCCCTGGCTGAAATTGCCCAGCCCTAAGTTGTTTGGGGCCTTGTGCCCTATTGTTCAAGATACAGTTACACAGAACGTAGGATGCAGAAAAAAATGCAGGTAGGGTCTCTGCGGTCCAGTAAGGGGTTCTTAGAGTTAGGGTTCAATGTAGGAAAATGCCCAAAATTATCCGCAACAGTCAGAGGTCTTGCATAGGCAAGTAATGGCAAAGCCAAAAGTGTTAGAAATAGGTTTACTATGCGCCTGTTGACTTATAATGGGAGTATAGGGGAAGGTTAAAAGCTCAGTAACTTACCCCCTGTTATTCCGAATCTTCCCCAGACTTGATAGAACAAAGGAAGGGTGTCCTGCATTGCTTTTCCCACCAAAATCCATGGTCCTCGATTTCCAGGGGTTGCCTGTTCGAGCTCCACTCTGGTTGATGTCTTTTGCTGGTGTAAGGACTCTCGATTGAAGAATGAAAAAACACACGATGCAGCATCCCTCTCAGGACTGGACTTGGTCGGGTAAGCAGGTTTCAGACGATGCACGCTGTGCACAGGGATGCAACAGGACTCAGTAGCCGTGGTCTGACTTTCCAGTCTATCATGGGTCTCCTTGGAGTTAGGACACCGACATTTTTACGCGGGAGCCTTGCAGTGGCAACTGAGGGTTCACCATGTTTCAGGCCGAAACTCGGTGCGGTGACGTCGCTTGCACAGTAGCCCAAAAATGAAGCTGGTCAGCCACAGGACAGTTCCCGGGCACTTCTGAAGGCTATCTTTGACAAGGCACCGAACAGATGTCGGGAATGGATGGTCCCTCCCCTGCAAGGGTCATAGCACCTTATCAGGCCTACTAAAGATCACAAGTAAGACAGAGCTCCACCAGGGCTGCAGCAGAAGTTGGTTGCCAGGCCTCCTTCAGTCAGGTTTCAGGTTTTTTGATGGGTCTCGCAGCTGGACAGGATACTTGGTTCCTTCAGATTTCTCCAGGATCTCAGAAGAATGAGTGCAGGGGTCCTCTTCTTATCCCGAAAGCCAGATAGGAGCCGAAACTCCCACTAGCCAATAGCAGGACTAGCCCACACACCAGCAGTGGTCCAATCAGGACCATTGGCGGGAACATTCATGCATACTACTCAGACACACAGAAACCAGAATGTGGGTTGGAGTCAGACTGACCCAGCCCACATCCTGCCTGCAAACACACATATCTCTCCAATAGCCCGCCAAATGCTGCTGCTTTTCCAGGCACTGGAAGTCCTTATAAGGATTGGCCTGGCCGCTCAGGCCAGGAAGAAGGCTAAATAACAAGATGGGAAAAGAACAGGTGACAAATCTCGTGGCACGGCCATGTTTGACCAGTAGCCACAGTTAGTAGCCAACCGCGGTAAACGCGGTAAAGCAAAAACAAAATTCCCCAAAAAGTGGGGAAAAGTCACTGCTCCCACCATCCCATACTTTAAGCACGTATATTGTAACCAAAAATCCTCTGAGTGTTAGTCTAGGGCAAAACAAAAAAGCACCCCATTGCACTGCAGTCTAAGCTGCTTTGTGCAATGATAAAAAATTACCACAGGTGATACAAAAGTAACCAAATGTAGTAATACAGTAACACGACTAAGGGAAACACTGTTTCCCACTACTGATAGCCTGAAGGACGATCGGTTTCCCCATAACATATGAGCAAGGGCCAGTGCAGTGAAGCTTAAAGCTTCACTGCACTGCAAAAAGTACAGGTCAGATTAAAAAATAAAAGCACAAGGTTAAGGGGTTCCATAAAGATGGACGGAAAGGTGCAGTAAAGAGAATCTTTCCTACACTGCTCTGGTGTTTCTTTCTATCCCAATGGCTGATGCTCCTCTGGTGTTTCTCTCTATCCCCATGGCTGATGCTCCTCTGGTGTTTCTCTCTATCCCCATGGCTGATGCTCCTCTCATGTTTCACCCTGTCCTCATGCCTGATGTGTCTCTGGCGTTTCCCCATGGATGATGTTATTCTGGTGTTTCTCTCTATCCCCATGGCTGATGCTCCTCTCGTGTTTCACTCTATCCCCATGCCTGATGCTCCTCTAGTGTTTCTCACTTTCCCCATGGCTAATGTTCCTCTGCCATTTCTTTCTATGCCCATTGCTTATGTTCCTCTAGTGTGTTTCTATATTTCCCATGGCTGATGCTCCTGGGGTATTTCTATCTGTCATGGTTGATGTTCCTCTGGTGTTTCTCTCTATTCCCATGGCTGATGCTTCTATCGCGTTTCCCTCTATCCTCATGGCTGATGCTCCTCTGTTGTTTCTCTCTAGCTCCATGGCTGATGGTCCTTTGGTATTTCCATCCACCATGGCTGATGCTCCTCTGGTGTTTCTCTGCATTCTCATGGCTGATGTTCCTCTGTTGTTTCTCTCTATCCCCATGCTGATGCTTCTATCGCGTTTCCCTCTATCCTCATGGCTGATGCTCCTCTGTTGTTTCTCTCTATCTCCATGGCTGATGGTCCTGTGGTATTTCCATCCGCCATGGCTGATGCTCCTCTGGTGTTTCTCTGCATTCTCATGGCTAATGTTCCTCTGGCGTTTCTCTCTGTCCCCATGGCTGATGCTTCTATTGTGTTTCCCTCTATCCTCATGGCTGAGGCTACTCTGTTGTTTCTCTCTATCTCCATGGCTGATGGTCCTGTGGTATTTCCATCCACCATGGATGATGCTCCTCTGGTGTTTCTCTCTATCCGCGTGGCTGATGCCCCTCTCGTGTTTCCCTCTATCCTCATGGCTGATGCTGCTCTGTTGTTTCTCTCTATCCCTGTGGCTGATGCCCCTCTCGTGTGTCACTCTATCCTCATGGCTGATGCTCCTCTGGTGTTTCTCTGCATTGTCATGGCTGATGCTCCTCTTGTGTTTCCCTCTATCCTAATGGCTGATGCTCCTCTGTTGTTTCTCTCTATCTCCATGGCTAATGATCCTGTGGTATTTTCATCCTGCATGGCTGATGCTCCTCTGGTGTTTCTCTGCATTCTCATGGCTGATGTTCCTCTGGCGTTTCTCTCTATCCCCATGGCTGATACTTCTATCGCGGTTCCCTCTCTATCCTCATGGCTGATGCTACTCTGTTGTTTCTCTCTATCTCCATGGCTGATGGTCCTGTGGTATTTCCATCCACCATGGCTGATGCTCCTCTGGAGTTTCTCCTCTCTTGATATCTCTAGTATCTTTCAGTTTCCAATCTGACTCAAGTCTCCTGTTTCTGCTGTGTGTGTTTCTTTCAATCCCCTCATTCTCTGTGGTGTTTCTTCTCTGCCATGCCCCCTCTTCACTCGATTCCTCTCGGCAGCTCCTCTGTTGACCCTGCACCTCTACTGGTCCCATCTTCAAAGGCAGCTGTGGCTCTCCTTTTTTTAGCTGCCACTTTGCTCCTCTTCCTTGGGTAGTTATATTTCTACTGTGGCTCATGATTGCTTTCTGTTTCCCTTTCCTTTGTGGAAAATGTTCCTTTGTGTGTCTCACATCCCATGGTCTTTTTTCCTTTCATTTTTCTTTCTCCCCTGTTGGCTCTTGTTTTCCTGTTTCTCTTTCCTCCTTCCCTAGTGTTCTTCTGTGTTTCTCAGCATTCCACGTGCCTGTTCTCCTTTCTTTTTTCTTGTGCCTCCATGGCTCTAGTTCCTTTGCTGTTTCTCCCTTCTGTCTATGGCTTCTGTTCAGTTGTTGTTTCTCACCACCTCAGGAGTTCATTTGTCTTTCATTCTTCTCATGCTCATCGTTGGCTCCATTCCCTTTGGTGTATTCTCACTTACCCTGATGGCTTATGTGCCTTTGATGTTCCTCTCCCTTGATAGCTCTTGTTTTGTTGTTTCTCTTTCCCCCATTGCTAGTGTTCTTCTGTGTTCCTCACCATTCTAGGTGTCCGTTTTCCTTTCCTTTTTCTTGCTCCTGAATGGTTCTAGCTTCCTTGGTGTTTCTCCTTCCTTTCCATGGCTTCTGTTCGGTTCTTCTTCGTTTCTGTCCTTGTCTAATGTCCCTTTGGTGTTATTTCCCTAATGACTCCCGATCCTTTCTGTTTCTCCCTATCCCAGTGGCTCAACTTTACGTTCATGTTTTCACCTCCATGGATCCTCTACCTTTGCTGTTTCTCCCTCTGACAGTGGCTCCTGTTCCTTTGTTGCTGCACTCTCCTGCCCAATGCCTACTTTTTCTTAGTTATTTGTCTCTCCCCTGTCTCACTCTCTTCTATTTTTAATTTCTATCCCCACGACTCGCACCAGTTTAGTGTGTGCTCCTCCCCTGATGAAACCTATTTCATTGCTGTTTCGTTATCCGCCTTGACCCTTCATACTCTGCTGTTTCTCTCTACTGTATCTTGGTTTCTAATTTTCCATTCATGTTTCTTTCCTCAAAGGTTCCCTCCTACATCCGGTGTTTCTAGGCACACGATGATTATTCGTGTCCTGATGAAACCCATTGCATTGCGGTTTCTTTCTCTTCCGTGACCCCTGATCCTTTGCTGTTTCACTCTACAATTTCTCAGTGGTTCATTTTCCATTCATGCTTTTTTCATCCTCCGCTCTCTCCTTCATTTTGTGCTTCTATCCTCATGAGTCATTTCTCTTTAGTGTTTCTCCCTCCCCCTTGACACACAGCTGTTTGTTGCTTCTTTCTCCTCCATGAGCCCCGAGGCTTTGCTGTTTCTCTCTGCCATTTCTCAGTGGCTCATTTTTCATTCCTGTTTCTTTGTTTTCCTTGGCTCCTATTCCTGGGTTTTTCTCTCCATCCCAGGGGCCGACTTTTCTTTAATTTCCCTCTAGCTCTCTCCTTGATGGCTCTTTCTCCTTCGGTGTCCCTCCCCTCCATCATTAGTTTGTGTCCCTTTGTTGTTTCTCGCCGGCCCCTGGACCCATACCGCTTTGTCAGGCTATGTCCTGTAATGTGGCATTTGTTAAAGCGTATCAGCTGTCAGTTGGCTTCCCGCGCACATAAGGGCAGAAACACAACTCCATGGGCTCCAGCAAAAGTTACCATGGGAACAGACATATTTTTAAGAGCCCCTGAGGAGGGGATGCTCGCTGATTGCTCTTGGGTTTCCAGGAGGCCGCTGCAAAGCTTTGTTGTCTGCCTTGCAAAGCTTCTGCAACCAGCCCATGTTTTCCGGGATTTTACTGGCTGGGAAGGAAGTTTCCAGCAAGGGCTGTAATGGCTGAATGTCCACCTGCTACTCGCACGGTGGTCGTGTCCATGCGCTGGCATTCTGACGCCACTGGAGAGGAGCAGTGACGTCTGCCGCCGTCCCGGGTATAAGATACGGGCATCCCAGGGCTGGGGCATCTTGAGTTCTCAGCTGAGATGCTAGCAAAGGCGGAGACCCTGAGATAACTGGGCACTCACCTGGATCCCCAAATTCCTAGCCGACGGTATCGGAGGGGTTGGGCCGTTCTCTTGTGGCCAATTCCAGACTGAGGGCCTCATTACGACCCTGGCGGAGTGGGTTTACGCCAGCGTTATTCGCGGCGGACCCGTCCGCCCTACTACGAGTTCCCGTAGCGCCATGGAGCGTTTTCCGCCTGGTTTTTCCGGGCGGAGAAATCCATGGCGCTACGGGACCTTGTTGTTAATTACGCCACCGTATTTTACGGTGGCGTAATTAACGCCTTCCCCACTCCCATTATACCCTATGGGGCAAAAATGGGAATGGGGAAGGGTAAAATGGGGAATGGGGATTTACCGCCCCGCCAAGGTCGGAATGGGGCGGAAAATCCGCCAACCCCCATGGCGCTATCGGCAGCTTTCCGCCGTGCTCCATGGTGCATTTTGCACCGCGATTTCCGCCAGGGTCGTAATGAGGGCCTGAGTCTCCAATGAGCACGATCTCAGACTTGGATTCACTCAGCTCCAGCGGTCAGAGCCCAGCATGCAAGATTTTATGCTGAACCCCTCCTCATTATTGTAAACATACTTTTGGCGCCTGCCCACCAAATTCCTGCACTGCTTATTTCTTCCATTAAACGCTGTTAGTGTCCTCCAATTAAAAAGAGCCGTGTGCCTCCCTTGGCCATCCTCCTCCCGAGCCCCCTTAGGGGCCATACCCACAGTTTGAAAACCACTGCTTTCCCCTCCGTTGATGGCTTCTGTTTGTTGCTTATGTCTCCCTCAAATTATCTTGCATTTTGTTTTATCTCTGTCCCCCTCCCAGTGCCTCCTCTTCTCTGCACTCTCTGCCACCCTTTGCCCTCCTCCTCCCAAGAGGTGTGTTTGATGGGACACTCTCCCCCAGCCCCTGCCCCCTCCTTCGCTGGTAGGGGTTCTCCTATACTGTAAGAGCTGTGTTTGATGGAACACCCCCCACCCCCTTGTTAGGCAGAATCCTGTGCAGTGCCCTTAGGGACCACTACACACAATTAAGACTACAGGTGGCAATACAAGTTTTACCTTTGGTACAAGCCTGTACTACTAGGTTATAGTGGTAGCAGTGGCGGAGCAGCCAGGCTTATCTCAAGAGTATATGAGCAGTAGCAGAGATTACACAAAGGGACCACAATTACTGTGGCTCAAGCAAACACGGACTCAAGGTTTCAGGTAAAAAATATAAGTACATTTATTTTTAAACCATTTGTTATTAACACGACACTTCTATGAATTCAAACACCACACGTAAAATATACTACAACTAACCAATTCACTTTGTACAGTATTATTCGAGGTAAGTACCCTGTGCTTGAATGGACCGGTGTTACGGAACAGAACACGTTACCGTGAATATAATTGCGATCACTTTTCACAGTTCGGTCTACTAGATAAACGCGTATCCGCGGTAAGAAATGCTACCGGGGTAAAACACAAACTTAGCACCCGAGATACCCAGAGAGAGTTGGGGGCAAAAATCACAGGCAATATGTTGGTTAGACAGACAGAATCTCAGAACACATATAGACAGGAATTCAAGAGTCAAAGGGCCGGAGCCAAAGTCAAGTGACACCGGGTGCCTGTTGTCGAGGATCACACAGTCGGACAGTTCGCGATTCAACGTTGCCAAGAGTACTTTGATATTGTCAATGTTCGGAAGCAAAAGTTGAAGGAGGGAAAAGTAAGGACGCGCCTTAAAGTAGAGAAATAGGGATTCCACCCAAAATTCCTCAAACAGGACACAGTACCTTTCTCAAAGAACGAAGCTGGTGCCACGGCAGTTGTTCCTGTTGGTTCCCGCAGACACACGCTTTCCTGCAGCTTCAGCACAAAGAAGGACGATGAGGGGTCCGCACCACACAGAGATGAGGCCGGCAGCAGCAACAATGAATAAAAGGTGCGCTCCTTAAAAACAGGAGAGGGTCTTCAGGTGGCTATCCGGACCATTACAGCAGTATGCAGCGATTTCGACCACGAAGGTGACCTCTGACTGAAGAAGATGAGCTGGTTATCCCCACCAAGCTCAAGGGAAGAAGACTCAAGACTGGATCTCCTCTTAGTCGTTGAAGGGTAGATAGCTCAGGACTGCAGCAGGGCTTTACCGGTACGGGGTAGTTGCACCAGTCGACCTCTCCTCCACTTCTCGTCGGTTCCTTGTAGTTCCAGTGGCGACTCTTTGACTTCCAGCCCAAGAGACCTGCCTTTTATGCGAACAACCCCCAGTCACACAGCCTGGCTGTCAATTACCCAGCAGGGGGGTTGTCCAGCCCAGACAACCACCCTGGCCAATCATGACAAAGTGTGACTTGGGTTTCCTAGGATACCCTGTGCAGGGGGTGACTACACCCTTCCCTCACATTCAGCCCACCTAGACACCCAGGCGCCTTGAGGAGGGCTACTAGGTAGAAGCCCGCCAAAAGACAGTGAACAAAGAAGGCAAACCTAGGTTACCGCACAAAGTAAAACACAAGAAGGAGTTTAACAAAAATAAATGGCGAATAAACCGTACCGGAGCCAAACAAAAAAAGGATTTGGTCAAGCGGGTTTAAGTTTGAGGCTAACACAATAGCCTACAATATTACCACGGTTATATAAAATAACTGCAGTAGAAATTTAGGGTACATACCACTGCTATCAGCCATGTCTAAATGTTACAGAGCGAAACAATGCTCTAGGAGGTACAGATAAAAAGAGTTACGAGTTAACCCTTCCAGTACTCCATGTAAAATGGGGTGTACTAGTTCTGTGGTTACATTTGACTAAGCAAAGTAAATGGTAACTTTATCCTTTTTTGGGGGACAGTAGTCACCTCAGAAATGGAGTCGTTGGGAAGTCTGAACGACAACCCTGTGCCACTGCACAGAAGGTGCTGTGTGACACACACAAAGAAGGGGGCTACTGAAGTGGTGTACGCCAGAGCCCACAATCACAAAAACAGGTGAAACACATTGCAAAAATACAGGTAAGAGTGGTGAAAAGCTCACACTCTTACCAAGTGGAAAAGATACAACTCCAGATATCCAGCAAAGCACATGAGGGACTCACTAGGTAAGGGAAATTAGCCATGAAATGAGAATTCTCCCCAACACTCGCCCCCCCCCCCCCAGACTAAGGGACAGGAGGATTTAATCCACTCCTGGATGGTTCTCATACCTCTAGTCGGTTACAAACATCCTAGAGAGACCATCAGCATTTTGGTGGTGACTTCCTGCTCTGTGATCAATACAGAAATCAAATCCTTGCAGGCAGATTGACCATCTGAGTAACTTTGGGTTTTCCCCTTTCATTTGCATCAGCCATCTCAAGGGTTGGTGGTCAGTCTAAATAGTGAAGGTAGATCCATACAAGTATGGTCTAAACCTCTTCAGTGCCCACACAATAGCAAAACATTCCTGTTCTATTGTTGCCCACCTTGTTTCAGGAAACTTTAACTTCCTGCTGATGAAACAAATAGGGTGTTCTCAACCTTTCTCATCCAGTTGACTAAGGACTGCACCTATACCTACATTTGAAGCATCAGTTTGTACAATGAAGGGTTGGTGATAGTCAGGAGCTCTTAGGACTGGAGCTTGACAAAGGGCTTTCTTCAGACCTTCAAAGGCTTGATTGCACTCCTCATTTCACTTGACCTTTTTTGGAAATTTGGGAGAGGAGATGACATTCAAGGGAGAAGCTATGGCCCCATAGTTCTCTATGAAGTTCCTGTAACACCCAGTGAGACCTAAGGAGGCTCTCACTTGGGTTTGAGTAGTAGGGGTGGCCCAGATTTGTACAGCTTGTACATTGCTAGGTAATGGCCTTATTTCACCTCCTCCTACCTCATGTCCAAGGTAGAACACTGAACTCTGACCAATTTGACATTTGCTTGCCTTTATAGTCAGATGGGCCTGTTCCAGAGCCTGCAATACATAGCCTAGGTGTTCAATATGTTCTTTCCATGTAGGGCTGAACACTGCAATGTCATCCAAGTATGCCAGGCAGAAGTCCTTCATCCCATTCAGAACTTGATTGACCATCCTCTGAAATGTAGCAGGTGCATTCTTTAGTCCAAAAGGCATCACCTTGAATTGGTAGAGGCCAGCTTGGGTAGAAAAGGCAGTTTTCTCCTTGGCATGGTCTGTCAGGGCTATTCGCCAATAGCCTGACGTTAGTTCAAATGTGCTGAGGTACTTGGCTGCACCAAGTTTGTCCACTAGCTCATCTGTCCTAAGCAAAGGATGGGCATCAGTTTTTGTGACTGCATTCAGAGCTCTATAGTCCACGCAGAATCTCAACTCCTTGGATCCTTCCTTTGGTACAAGCACAACTGTGCTAGACCGTGGGCTAGTAGAGGGCTTTATAACCCCGAGATCAAGCATCTTGTTGACCTCATTCCTTATATGGGTTCTGACATTGTCTGACATTCTGTACCCCCTGCTTTTGACAGGCAAACTGTCATCAATGAGTATATCATGCTGGCCCCAAGGGGACGGAGGCAAACTGATTCAACAGTAACTTGCACTCATCCAGCTGGTCAGATGTGAGAATGGAAGAGAGATTAACTCCTTCCACTTGCTCATCTAAAGGTAAGCCTCTGAGGAGGTCAGGCAGAGGTTCACTCTCCTCCTCCTCCAGAGCTGAAGCTAGAAACAAAGCTCCTATGTCTGGTCGAGAGACATATGCCTTTAAACGGTTGGTGTGAAAGACTCTGGGAGCCTCCTTAGGTTTGTCTAAATCCACCAGATAGTCTACCTCTCCAAGTTTACCCACAACTTTGAAAGGTCCTATCCATTTGTCCCGCAAGGCCCTCTGCTTGTGGGGACCATAACAAGAACAAGCTGGTCTTGAGTGAACTCAACCATGTTAGCCTTCTGGTCATGCCAATGTTTGACCAGAGCTTGACCAGCCTTCAAGTTATCAGTTGCCTCTGCCATCATGTGTGACATTCTCCTTTGGAGATCTATCACATAGTCAGTCACTCTGACTGGCTTGGGGGAAGAAGCACTCTCCAACCTCTCCTTAATCAGGGCCAATGGGTCTCTGACTGGATGACCATAGAGAAGTTCTAAGGGACTAAATCCTACTCCCTCCAGAGGGACTTCCCTATAGTCAAAGAGAAGGCATGGCAGTAGAAGGTCCCACTTTCTTTTAAGGGGTTCTTGTAAAGCACCTATCATGCTCTTCATAGTTCTCTTAAACCTCTCTATCAATCCATTGGTTTGGGGGGGGTAGGCAGTTGAGAACTTGTAGGTGACTCCACAGGTTTTCCACCTGGTTTGCATGTAGTGGGACATAAAATGTGATCCCCTGTCAGATATCACCTCCTTAGGAAAACCTACTCTGGTAAAAATACCAAGTAGGGCCTTAGCCACAGCCAGAGCCCTAACAGTCCTCATAGGTATGGCTTCAGGAAATCTAGTGACATGATCCCCTACAACCAGGATAAACCTGTTGCCGGAAGTTGTGGGAGGGTCAAGAGGACCAACAATGTCAATCCCGACCCTCTCAAAAGGAACTCCCACCACTGGGAGAGGCACTAAGGGTGCCACATTCTTGGATCCACTCTTGCCAGAGGTTTGGCAAGTGTGACATCTTCTGCAGAATTTGTTTACTTCTGACCCCATCTTAGGCCAATAGAAGTAAAGAGAGAGCCTTTCCTTGGTCTTTTTAAAACTTAAGTGACCAGCCAAAGGTATCTCGTGGGCTAACTGCAGAAACTGGAGTCAGTTCACTAGAGGTACGACACGTCTTTTGCAGTCTCCAGGGGTTGACTCAGTTGGTTCACTGTAGAAGAGGCCATCTTCCCAGTGCAACCTATACTTCCCAGGCTCAGTCCCATTGACCTGAGAAGTTGCCTGTTGGAGAAGACCTTTCAAGGTAGGACATTCCCTGTGTCCCTTACTGAAATCTTCCCTGTTGGGTCCACCTTCTTCCAGTAAAGACTGCAGCTCAGGATGGTCATCAGGGTCTAGATCTCCTACCCAGGTAAAATCTTCTTCTAGATCTGATCCCTCAGTATCTAGTTTGACCATACAGGGTTGAACCTCACACTCAGCCTCAGCTAGTGTGGGAGTCACAGATGTGACTTTGGACAGTCTCGGAGATGTCCTTCTGGGCACAGGAGTGCTTGCTGGTTCTTGCTGGCAGACTTGGGTTTCCCCTTGGTCTTTCCTTGCCCTGCAATGGCAGTAAGTCCTGTGGACTTGGGGTGATAGTTTCCTCTATCATGTCCCCAGGATAGCCTCTCAAGGTTCTCTCCCTTGCAGACCTTTTGAGCTCCTGCTTCCTTCTGCTGGGGGTCTGGGGTACTAGACACAACTCCAAGAGGTTTAAGGTCATTACCCAGCAGGACCCTCCCTGGTACGTTATTTTGCACACTGACAGGTATTCTGACAGTCATGTCATTACACTGGATGAGAGCTGGTAACTGGGGAACCATTTGCACAGGGCCTCCAGCTAACCTGGTTAAGTGTTTGGGTGCCTTAGCAACATCCTCCACCTTGAGAAAACATTCATCAACCACAGTTATGCTGGCACCAGTGTCTCTGATGGCAGGGGTCTCCTCACCATTCACAAGAACACTATCTTTGTAATACTCTTTAGTATTATCTGGGATTGAGTTATAGACATCTAAGTTCTGTTGTTCCCAAAGACCCAAGGACACTAAAGAAACACTAGCTGAGACTCTCATGGGCTCATCAGCTAGTAACTGAAAGTTTCCACTGGCTATAGGTACTTCATCTACCTGGGAGAAGGCTAAGGAGACAGTGTTGATGCCTGAAGGTTTACCCTTACACCTGGGATCTCCTTTCACATGGTCAGGTAGCCCACAAACAAAGCATTTTCTGAATTCTCTCTGGAATGGGGGTTTGCCCTCACCTCCATCTGGTTTGGGACCAGATGGTACACTAGCCTGATTTGGTTTTCCTTGTGGCTTACCCTGGTTATGTTTGGGGCCCACTTTTGGATTGGAATTATTGGAATTCTCCTTGTTGTCTTTCTTTGGCTGCTTTCCCTCATCCTTTTTCTGAGTTGCCCCAGAATCTTTGTGAGTGGCCCTGTTGGCAACCCACAAGTCAGCAGGCTTAGCTAGTTTCTTAGGATCTATCTCCTTTGAATCAACCAAGTGCTGTCTAAACTCAGGGGAACAGACATCAAAAATAGACTCCAACATTACAAGATTCCTAAAACCTTCATAAGTGTTCACTTTGTAACCCTTAACCCAACTATCTAAGTTTTTCAAACATTCACACACCCAGGTAGCCCAAGGGGTACCATCATGCTTTGTGAGGGTTCTAAACCTCTTAAGGTACTAGGAAGGGGTCTTCCCAAATCTAGCTATTAATGCTAGCTTCACACACTCATAATCCTGTTTATCCTCCTCCACCAACTCCATTACAGCATCACTTGCAACAGGGGGAAGCCTAGAGAAAAGCAGGGAATCGGATGATTCCCTGAGATACCTTGAATCCAATGACTGTACTCAAACATTGCTAACCAATCCAAAACATCAAGTTTAGTCTCATACATACCAATCATTTCCTTCGGCAAACGGGGTCTCTTAGGGCTGGCAGACCTAGAAGACGCGGGGAGAGAAGCATTATCTACAGACAATTTCTTCATCTCTAGTTCATGGTTCAGCTCCATTTCTCTGAGCCTTAACTCTTGATGTTTCATGGCAGTTTGTGCATCAATACGTTTCACTTCTAATTCAAGTCTCATTTTCTCAAGTGCAATAAATTCAGGAGTAAGTGCAGGACCTGTGGGGGTCCCAGTGGACAGAGGTTGTGCTTTCTGAGCAGGCAAAGGAGTTGTAGGGTTACCTAACAAGGACTCATCTACTTCTTCCAAATCAACACTTTCAGAATCAGAAACATCAGTATCCACATTTGCTGGAGGGGTAGGCCCTTCTTACCCGCTCTCCAGACTTTGTTTTCCTATTAACTTTGCAATCAATTCAGATTTCTTCCTTTACCAGAGAGACTCCTCTCCCTACACATGGTTCTCAGAACCTCAGCAGTATAGAGTAAAAGACTCTCTTCAGTGTAGCTTTCCATATTTGACATGATTTCTCAGTTAAATAGAATTAGTGGTGTTAGCCTTGTGGTTAGTTGAATTCAAGCAATAGCAGCACTCTAAGTGTAATCACTCTACTTCCAAATCCTCACCGCTGTACACCAGTGTTAGGCAGAATCCTGTGCAGTGCCCTTGGGGACCACTACATACAATTAAGACCACAGGTGGCAATACAAGTTTTACCTTTGGTACAAGCCTGTACTACTATGTTAAAGTGGTAGCAGTAGCGGAGCAGCCAGGCTTATCTCAGGAGTATATGAGCAGTAGCAGAGATTACACAAAGGGACCACATTTACTGTGAATCAAGCAAACACTGACTCAAGGTTTCAGGTAAAAAAATATAAGTACATTTATTTTTAAACCATTTGTTATTAACACGACACTTCTATGAATTCAAACACCACACGTAAAATATACTGCAACTAACCAATTCACTTTTTACAGTATTATTTGAGGTAAGTACCCTGTGTTTGAATGGACCAGTGTTGCGGAACAGAACACGTTACCATGAATACAATTGCGATCACTTTTGACAGTCCGGTCTACTAGATAAATGCGTATCCGCGGTAGAAATGCTACCGGGGTAAATACACTCTTAGCACCTGAGATACCCAGAGAGAGTTGGGGGCAAAAATCACAGGCAATGTGTTGGTTAGACAGACAGAATCTCAGAACACATATAGATAGGAATTCAAGAGTCAAAGGACCGGAGCCAAAGTCAAGTGACACCGGGTGCCTGTTGTCGAGGATAACACAGTCGGACAGTTTGAGATTCAAGGTTGCCAAGAGAATTTTGATATTGTCAATGTTCGGAAGCAAAAGTTATAAGAAGGAGGGAAAAGTAAGACGAGCCTTAAAGTAGAGAAATAGGGATTTCACCCAAAATTCCTCAAACAGGACACAGTACCTTTCTCAAAGAACGAAGCTGGTGCCAGGGCAGTTGTTCCTGTTGGTTTCCCGCAGACCCACGCTTTCCTGCAGTTTCAGCACGAAGGACGATGAGGGGTCCGCACCACACAGGGATGAGACCGGCAGCAGCGACAATGAATAAAAGGTGCGCTCCTTAAAAACAGGAGAGGGTCTTCAGGTGGCTATCCGGACCACTACAGCAGTGTGCAGCGATTTTGAAAACGAAGGCGTCCTCTGACTGAAGAAGCTGAGCTGGTTATCTCCACCAAGCTCAAGGGACGAAGACTCCGGACTGGATCTCCTCTTAGTCGTTGAAAGGTAGATAGCTCAGGACTGCAGCAGGGCTTCACCGGTACGGGGTAGTTGCAGCAGTCAACCTCTCCTCCACTTCTCGTCGGTTCCTTGTAGTTCCAGTGGCGACTCTCTGACTTCCAGCCCAAGAGACCTGCCTTTTATGCGAACAACCCCCATTCACACAGCCTGGCTGTCAATCACCCAGCAGGGGCGTTGTCCAGCCCAGACAACCACCCTGGCCAATCATGACAAAGTGTGACTTGGGTTTCCTAGGATACCCTGTGCAGGTGGTGACTACACCCCTTCCTCACATTCAGCCCACCTAGACACCCAGGCACCTTGAGGAGGGCTTCTAGGTAGAAGCCCGCCAAAAGACAGTGAACAAAGAAGGCAAACCTAGGTTGCCGCACAAAGTAAAACACAAGAAGGAGTTTAACAAAAAGAAATGGTGAATAAACCGCACCGGAGCCAAACGAAAAAGGATTTGGTCAAGCGGGTTTAAGTTTGAGGCTAACACAATAGCCTACAATATTACCACGGTTATATAAAATAACTGCAGTAGAAAAATAGAGTAGATACCACTGCTACCAGCCATGTCTAAATGTTAAAAGAGTAAAACAATGCTCTAGGAGGTACAGATAAAAAGAGTTAAGAGTTAACCCTTCCAATACTCCATGTAAGATAGGGTGTACTGGATCTGTGGTTACTTTTGACTAAGTAAAGTTAATGGTAACTTTACCCTTTTCTGGGAACCAGTAGTCACCTCAGAAATGTAGTCGGTGGGAAGTCTGAACGACAACCCTGTGCCACTGCACAGAAGGTGCTGTGTGACACACACAAAGAAGGGGGCTACTGAATTGGTGTACTCCAGAGCCCACAATCACTAAAACAGGTAAAACACATAGCAAAAATACAGGTAAGAGTGGTGAAAAGCTCACACTCTTACCAAGTGGAAAAGAAACTACTCCAGAGATCCAGCAAAGCTGCTGAGGGACTCTCTAGGTTAGGGAAATTAGCCATGAAATGAGAATTCTCCCTAACACCCCTCCAAAGCCCCTGCCCCCTCTCCCACATTATAAGAGCTGTGTTTGAAGGGACACCTCCCACCAGCCCCCGCCCCGTCAATCTCTGGTGGTAGGGGTTCTCCCTCCCACACTATACGAGCTGTGTTTGACGGGACTCCCCCCTGCCTCCAGCTCCTGTCCTTGACTCAGGCTCGTTTTGGCCTCACTCCCAGCGTAGTTGAGGGCACGTTTAATGAGTCAATACTGGTAGCAGGCGGAGTGCGTGGATCTTAATTGGAATCTATCGGCGCTCGTGAGGTCAAGCGAGGACTTTTGATTAGCAGGTGGCAATCGGCCGATAGACAGCCTGCCTGGGCGAGCCTCGCCCCGCCCCCCACCCGCACACTCTCGCCCTCTGATCGCACGTTCAGGCAGAGGTGGCCTAGCCCACCGAGAAAATTCCGGAGCAGAAACAGCTGCCGCAGGTCAGGGATGGGCACCTTTCCCACAGCGTCCCAGGGCAGACTCGTCCTCTGGAATGCCTGCAGGGCTGGTCACGCGTCAGGCTCAACTTCAGATAGCTGGTAGGGCTGGGTAGGGTCAGTCACGTATCAGGGTCACTCCAGAAAGAGGGGCTCAAAGAGCCAGTCTCTTTTGGGGGTTACCTTTGATACACAATATGCCTGGGGCAGTCAGCCATCTGCCAGGCTCCTATTGGAGAAGCCCGTTGGGCTGGGGGTTGGCAGTCACATGTTAGGGCAACACCTGCCATGCAAATGACTGTGCTCCTGCCCTCTGACCTTTCAGGGGCCCCGTGCACTTGCAAGACCCCTGAATTACCCATAGAGACCCACCCCCCACTAGAGTTTAGTGGGGGAGACAGGCAGCGCCAGAGTATGTTTCCAGGGGGGGCAGAGCAATGGTGTGGGGGAGGGGATGAAACGGCAGTTATTTGGGGAACGGGGTGATGCAATAAGAGGGTGTAAATGACTTGAGAAGCGAATGACCCCTTCCCCAGTCCCCCAGCACCCAGAAACCACAAAGGCCTAATGACGTCCCTAGTTTATTACCCTCCCACCCCTAATATCTCATGACTCGTACACTCGGGGGTGTGGGTGAGGAAAGGGGGGTGGGGGGGTGGAGCGGGTGGCGGCGGGGGGGGGGGGGGGTTGGGAGCTGGGCGCCAAAGGCGAGGAGAGAAGAAAGTGACCCAGGAAATCCGCAGATAATAATTCATAAGCACTTTAATTAAATGTCCACTAAATAAAGATACCATCAGCAGCAGACTGATGATAAGGGGGGGAGGGGGGGGGCAAGAAGAAGGTAGGGAGCCAGAGAGGAGTGGAGGGGAGGCGGAGAGAACATGGGGTAGAGGAAGCGAGGGAATAAGGGGAGGAAGAAGGAGAAGGGGAGGATGGGAGGCGAGTGGGTGAGTCTATGGGGGAGGGGAGGAGGAAGGCAAAACGATGAGCGTGCAAGTGGAGAAGGAGGGAATCGCCCACTTGCAAAATTCCTTCCTTGGCTGGACATTTTAACAGCATTCATGATCATACATTCACGACTTCCTGGAAAATGAGCAGAATGTTTAATTTTCATTTTGGTAATATGTTATTTATTTCTCTATTTTATGTTATGTGTGTTGTGTACGCTATCCAGCACGTTGTCTTAGCTGAGGGTGAGCCCCTGACTTGATTTCGTTTGCATTTAGTTGTTTTCTGTTTTCTGTCTTTATTCCCTGCCCTGCCTGATGTGTTCCACTTCCCCTACTGACTCCTTTCTCCCCACCCATCATCACTTCCTCCGTCCTCACTCACCTTCCGATAGGTCCGTGGTGCCATCCACATGACTAGAATCGGGCATCTAACTCCAAGGAGTTGCCCATGGCAGCCGGCTAAGGGCCAGAGGCAAAGGGCAGCTCCCGAGGGCAGCTCCCATCCTATGTTTGCCCTGTTCACCTAGGGCGCCCTAACCAAGCCCCAAAAGGTCTGCAGCAACCTTTAGGTAAGGGACGACAACACCTGCTACTTACATGTATTGTTATTCACATAGCTGAAGTTAGGTATTTATGTCTCATTACGTGTTAACGTACATCTACTGTATGGAAGTAGGTACATATATGGAGAAAAGACGCTGCTCTGAACCTAGGCACCCATGTAGCCCATAGCCACTGATTTAATTAAGTGAATGTTTAGAGCACATCCACTGTTCATTCTGCGCTCTAGAGCTAGCCAGTGTATTTCAGTCCAACGAATTTCAGGAGGGCAGCAAAGTATTGTATTTAGAGAAATGTATGAGGGTAGCCAATATGTTGCATTTTGAATTTATGAGGGTAGCCAATGTGTTGCATTTTGATGAATTTATGAGGGTAGCCAATGTGTTGCATTTAGATGAATTTGTGAGGGTAGACAATGTTTTGCATTTAGATGAATTTATGAGGGTAGCCAATGTGTTGCATTTAGATGAATTTCTGTTGGTAGCCAATGTGTTGCATTTAGATGAATTTATGAGTGTAGCCAATGTGTTGCATTTAGATGAATTTGCAAGGGTAGCCAATGTGTTGCATTTAGATGAATTTATGAGGGTAGCCAATGTGTTGCATTTAGATGAATTTCTGATGGTAGCCAATGTGTTGCATCTAGATTAATTTATGAGTGTAGCCAAAGTGCTGCATTTAGATGAATTTATGATGGTAGCCAATGTGTTGCATTTAGATTAATTTATGAGTGTAGCCAATGTGTTGCATTTAGATGAATTTATGAGGGTAGCCAATGTGTTGCATTTTGATGAATTTATGAGGGTAGCCAATGTGTTGCATTTAGATGAATTTATGATGGTAGCCAATGTGTTGCACTTAGATGAATAAAAAAGGGTAGCCAATGTGTTACATTTAGATGAATTTATGAGGGTAGCCAATATGTTGTATTTAGATAAATGTATGAGGGTAGCCAATGTGTTGCATTTTGATGAATTTAGGAGGGTAGCCAATGTGCTGCATTCAGATGAATTTGTGAGGGTAGCCAATGTGTTGCATTTAGATTAATTTATGAGGGTAGCCAATGTGTTGCATTTAGATGAATTTCTGATGGTAGCCAATGTGTTGCATTTAGATTAATTGAATTTGGGAGGGTAGCCAATGTGTTGCATTTAGATGAATGTATGAGGGTAGCCAATGTGTTGCATTTAGATGAATTTCTGATGGTAGCCAATGTGTTGCATCTAGATGAATTCATGAGTGTAGCCAAAGTGCTGCATTTAGATGAATTTATGATGGTAGCCAATGTGTTGCATTTAGATGAATTTATGAGTGTAGCCAATCTGTTGAGGGTAGCCAATGTGTTGCATTTAGATGAATTTGTGAGGGTCGCCAATGTGTTGCATTTAGTTGAAGTTATGAGTGTAGCCAATGTGTTGCATTTAGATGAATTTGTGAGGGTAGCCAATGTGTTGCATTTAGATGAATTTATGAGTGTAGCCAATGTGTTGCATTTAGATGAATTTGTGAGGGTAGCCAATGTGTTGAGGGTACCAATGTGTTGCATTTAGATGAATTTCTGATGGTAGCCAATGTGTTGCATCTAGATGAATAAAAAATGGTAGCCAATGTGTTACATTTAGATGAATTCATGAGGGTAGCCAATATGTTGTATTTAGATGAATTTATGAGTGTAGCCAAAGTATTGCATTTAGATGAATGTATAATGGTAGCCAATGTGTTGCATTTAGATGAATCTGTGAGGGTAGCCAATGTGTTGCATTTAGATGAATGTATGATGGTAGCCAATGTGTTGCATTTAGATGAATAAAAAATGGTAGCCAATGTGTTACATTTAGATGAATTCATGAGGGTAGCCAATATGTTGTATTTAGATTAATTTATGAGGGTAGCCAATGTGTTGCATTTAGATGAATTTCTGATGGTAGCCAATGTGTTGCATTTAGATTAATTGAATTTGGGAGGGTAGCCAATGTGTTGCATTTAGATGAATGTATGAGGGTAGCCAATGTGTTGCATTTAGATGAATTTCTGATGGTAGCCAATGTGTTGCATCTAGATGAATTCATGAGTGTAGCCAAAGTGCTGCATTTAGATGAATTTATGATGGTAGCCAATGTGTTGCATTTAGATGAATTTATGAGTGTAGCCAATCTGTTGAGGGTAGCCAATGTGTTGCATTTAGATGAATTTGTGAGGGTCGCCAATGTGTTGCATTTAGTTGAAGTTATGAGTGTAGCCAATGTGTTGCATTTAGATGAATTTGTGAGGGTAGCCAATGTGTTGCATTTAGATGAATTTATGAGTGTAGCCAATGTGTTGCATTTAGATGAATTTGTGAGGGTAGCCAATGTGTTGAGGGTACCAATGTGTTGCATTTAGATGAATTTCTGATGGTAGCCAATGTGTTGCATCTAGATGAATAAAAAATGGTAGCCAATGTGTTACATTTAGATGAATTCATGAGGGTAGCCAATATGTTGTATTTAGATGAATTTATGAGTGTAGCCAAAGTATTGCATTTAGATGAATGTATAATGGTAGCCAATGTGTTGCATTTAGATGAATCTGTGAGGGTAGCCAATGTGTTGCATTTAGATGAATGTATGATGGTAGCCAATGTGTTGCATTTAGATGAATAAAAAATGGTAGCCAATGTGTTACATTTAGATGAATTCATGAGGGTAGCCAATGTGTTGCATTTTGATGAATTTAGGAGGGTAGCCAATGTGCTGCATTCAGATGAATTTGTGAGGGTAGCCAATGTGTTGCATTTAGATTAATTTATGAGGGTAGCCAATGTGTTGCATTTAGATGAATTTCTGATGGTAGCCAATGTGTTGCATTTAGATTAATTGAATTTGGGAGGGTAGCCAATGTGTTGCATTTAGATGAATGTATGAGGGTAGCCAATGTGTTGCATTTAGATGAATTTCTGATGGTAGCCAATGTGTTGCATCTAGATGAATTCATGAGTGTAGCCAAAGTGCTGCATTTAGATGAATTTATGATGGTAGCCAATGTGTTGCATTTAGATGAATTTATGAGTGTAGCCAATCTGTTGAGGGTAGCCAATGTGTTGCATTTAGATGAATTTGTGAGGGTCGCCAATGTGTTGCATTTAGTTGAAGTTATGAGTGTAGCCAATGTGTTGCATTTAGATGAATTTGTGAGGGTAGCCAATGTGTTGCATTTAGATGAATTTATGAGTGTAGCCAATGTGTTGCATTTAGATGAATTTGTGAGGGTAGCCAATGTGTTGAGGGTACCAATGTGTTGCATTTAGATGAATTTCTGATGGTAGCCAATGTGTTGCATCTAGATGAATAAAAAATGGTAGCCAATGTGTTACATTTAGATGAATTCATGAGGGTAGCCAATATGTTGTATTTAGATGAATTTATGAGTGTAGCCAAAGTATTGCATTTAGATGAATGTATAATGGTAGCCAATGTGTTGCATTTAGATGAATCTGTGAGGGTAGCCAATGTGTTGCATTTAGATGAATGTATGATGGTAGCCAATGTGTTGCATTTAGATGAATAAAAAATGGTAGCCAATGTGTTACATTTAGATGAATTCATGAGGGTAGCCAATATGTTGTATTTAGATAAATGTATAAGGGTAGCCTATGTGTTGTGTTTAGATGAATGTATGAGGGTAGCCAATGTGTTGCATTTTGATGAATTTAGGAGGGTAGCCAATGTGTTGCATTCAGATGAATTTATGATGGTAGCCAATGTGTTGCATTTAGATGAATTTATGAAGGGTAGCCAACGTGTTGTATTTAGATAAACGTATAAGGGTAGCCAATGTGCTGCATTTAGATGAATTTATGAGGGTAGCCAATGTGTTGCATTTAGATGAATTTCTGATGGTAGGCAATGTGTTGCATCTAGATGAATTTATGAGTGTAGCCAAAGTGTTGCATTTAGATGAATTTGTGAGGGTAGACAATGTGTTGCATTTAGATGAATTTATGAGTGTAGCCAATGTGTTGCATTTAGATGAATTTGTGAGGGTAGCCAATGTGTTGCATTTAGATGAATGAAAAAGGGTAGCCCATGTGTTGCATTTAGATGAATTTATGAAGGGTAGCCAACGTGTTGTATTTAGATAAATGTATAAGGGTAGCCAATGTGTTGCATTTAGATGAATTTATGAGGTTAGCCAATGTGTTGCATTTAGATGAATTTCTGATGGTAGCCAATGTGTTGCATTTGGATGAATTTATGACTGTAGCCAATGTGTTGCATTTAGATGAATTTGTGAGGGTAGCCAATGTGTTGCATTTAGATGAATTTATGAGTGTAGCCAATGTGTTGCATTTAGATGAATTTGTGAGGGTAGCCAATGTGTTGAGGGTACCAATGTGTTGCATTTAGATGAATTTCTGATGGTAGCCAATGTGTTGCATCTCGATGAATTTATGAGTGTAGCCAAAGTGCTGCATTTCGATGAATTTATGATGGTAGCCAATGTGCTGCATTTAGATGAATGTATAATGGTAGCCAATGTGTTGCATTTAGATGAATTTATGATGGTAGCCAAAGTGTTGCATTTAGATGAATGTATAATGCTAGCCAATGTGTTGCATTTAGATGAATGAAAAAGGGTAGCCCATGTGTTGCATTTGGATGAATTTATGAAGGGTAGCCAATGTGTTGTATTTAGATAACTGTATAAGGGTAGCCAATGTGTTGCATTTAGATGAATTTATGAGGGTAGCCAATGTGTTGCATTTAGATGAATTTCTGATGGTAGCCAATGTGTTGCTTTTGGATGAATTTATGAGTGTAGCCAATGTGTTGCATTTAGATGAATTTGTGAGGGTAGCCAATGTGTTGCATTTAGATGAATTTATGAGTGTAGCCAATGTGTTGCTTTTAGATGAATTTGTGAGGGTAGCCAATGTGTTGCATTTAGATTAATTTATGAGTGTAGCCAATGTGTTGCATTTAGATGAATTTGTGAGGGTAGCCAATGTGTTGAGGGTACCAATGTGTTGCATTTAGATGAATTTCTGATGGTAGCCAATGTATTGCATCTAGATGAATTTATGAGTGTAGCCAAAATTTTGCATTTAGATGAATGTATAATGGTAGCCAATGTGTTGCATTTAGATGAATTTATGATGGTAGCCAAAGTGTTGCATTTAGATGAATGTATAATGGTAGCCAATGTGTTGCATTTAGATGAATTTCTGATGGTAGCCAATGTGTTGCATTTAGATGAATTTATGATGGTAGCCAATGTGTTGCATTTAGATGAATCTGTGAGGGTAGCCAATGTGTTGCATTTAGATGAATTTATGATGGTAGCCAATGTGTTGCATTTAGATGAATAAAAAATGGTAGCCAATGTGTTACATTTAGATGAATTTATGAGGGTAGCCAAAATGTTGCATTTAGATAAATGTATAAGGGTAGCCTATGTGTTGCGTTTAGATGAATGTATGAGGGTAGCCAATGTGTTGCATTT
This sequence comes from Ambystoma mexicanum, assembly GCF_040938575.1. Lineage (NCBI taxonomy): Eukaryota > Metazoa > Chordata > Amphibia > Caudata > Ambystomatidae > Ambystoma > Ambystoma mexicanum. The sequence goes on along the minus strand of NC_090929.1, from coordinate 55,174,069 downwards.
TGATGAATTTAGAAGGGTAGCCAATGTGTTGCATTCAGATGAATTTATGATGGTAGCCAATGTGTTGCATTTAGATGAATGAAAAAGGGTAGCCAATGTGTTGCATTTAGATGAATTTATGAAGGGTAGCCAACGTGTTGTATTTAGATAAATGTATAAGGGTAGCCAATGTGTTGCATTTAGATGAATTAATGAGGGTAGCCAATGTGTTGCATTTAGATGAATTTCTGATGGTAGGCAATGTGTTGCATCTAGATGAATTTATGAGGGTAGCCAATGTGTTGCATCTAGATGAATTTATGAGTGTAGCCAAAGTGTTGCATGAGATGAATTTATGATGGTAGCCAATGTGTTGCATTTAGATGAATGTATATTGGTAGCCAATGTGTTGCATTTAGATTATTTTATGAGGGTAGCCAATGTGTTGCATTTTGATGAATTTATGATGGTAGCCAATGTGTTGCATTTAGATGAATGTATGATGGTAGCCAATTTGTTGCATTTGGATTAATTTATGAGGGTAGCCAATGTGTTGCATTTAGATTATTTTATGAGGGTAGCCAATGTGTTGCATTTAGATGAATTTATGAGTGTAGCCAATGTGTTGCATTTAGATGAATTTGTGAGGGTAGCCAATGTGTTGAGGGTACCAATGTGTTGCATTTAGATGAATTTCTGATGGTAGCCAATGTGTTGCATCTAGATGATTTTATGAGTGTAGCCAAAGTGCTGCATTTCGATGAATTTATGATGGTAGCCAATGTGCTGCATTTAGATGAATGTATAATGGTAGCCAATGTGTTGCATTTAGATGAATTTATGATGGTAGCCAAAGTGTTGCATTTAGATGAATTTATGATGGTAGCCAATGTGTTGCATTTAGATGAATGAAAAAGGGTAGCCAATGTGTTGCATTTAGATGAATTTATGAAGGGTAGCCAACGTGTTGTATTTAGATAAATGTATAAGGGTAGCCAATGTGTTGCATTTAGATGAATTTATGAGGGTAGCCAATGTGTTGCATTTAGATGAATTTCTGATGGTAGGCAATGTGTTGCATCTAGATGAATGTATAATGGTAGCCAATGTGTTGCATTTAGATTATTTTATGAGGGTAGCCAATGTGTTGCATTTTGATGAATTTATGATGGTAGCCAATGTGTTGCATTTAGATGAATGTATGATGGTAGCCAATTTGTTGCATTTGGATTAATTTATGAGGGTAGCCAATGTGTTGCATTTAGATTATTTTATGAGGGTAGCCAATGTGTTGCATTTAGATGAATTTATGAGTGTAGCCAATGTGTTGCATTTAGATGAATTTGTGAGGGTAGCCAATGTGTTGAGGGTACCAATGTGTTGCATTTAGATGAATTTCTGATGGTAGCCAATGTGTTGCATCTAGATGAATTTATGAGTGTAGCCAAAGTGCTGCATTTCGATGAATTTATGATGATAGCCAATGTGCTGCATTTAGATGAATGTATAATGGTAGCCAATGTGTTGCATTTAGATGAATTTATGATGGTAGCCAAAGTGTTGCATTTAGATGAATGTATAATGGTAGCAAATGTGTTGCATTTAGATGAATGAAAAAGGGTAGCCCATGTGTTGCATTTAGATGAATTTATGAAGGGTAGCCAACGTGTTGTATTTAGATAAATGTATAATGGTAGCCAATGTGTTGCATTTAGATGAATTTATGAGGGTAGCCAATGTGTTGCATTTGGATGAATTTCTGATGGTAGCCAATATGTTGCATTTGGATGAATTTAAGAGTGTAGCCAATGTGTTGCATTTAGATGAATTTGTGAGGGTAGCCAATGTGTTGCATTTAGATGAATTTATGAGTGTAGCCAATGTGTTGCATTTAGATGAATTTGTCAGGGTAGCCAATGTGTTGCATTTAGATGAATTTATGAGTGTAGCCAATGTGTTGCATTTAGATGAATTTTTGAGTGTAGCCAATGTGTTGAGGGTACCAATGTGTTGCATTTAGATGAATTTCTGATGGTAGCCAATGTGTTGCATCTAGATGAATTTATGAGTGTAGCCAAAGTGTTGCATTTAGATGAATGTATAATGGTAGCCAATATGTTGCATTTAGATGCATTTATGATGGTATCCAAAGTGTTGCATTTAGATGAATGTATAATGGTAGCCAATGTGTTGCATTTAGATGAATTTATGAGGGTAGCCAATGTGTTGCATTTAGATGAATTTATGATGGTAGCCAATGTGTTGCATTTAGATGAATCTGTGAGGGTAGCCAATGTGTTGCATTTAGATGAATCTGTGAGGGTAGCCAATGTGTTGCATTTAGATGAATTTATGATGGCAGCCAATGTGTTGCATTTAGATGAATAAAAAATGTTAGCCAATGTGTTACATTTAGATGAATTTATGAGGGTAGCCAATATGTTGTATTTAGATAAATGTATAAGGGTAGCCTATGTGTTGCATTTAGATGAATTTATGAGGGTAGCCAATGTGTTGCATTTTGATGAATTTAGGAGGGTAGCCAATGTGTTGCATTCAGATGAATTTATAATGGTAGCCAATGTGTTGCATTTAGATGAATGAAAAAGGGTAGCCAATGTGTTGCATTTAGATGCATTTATGAAGGGTAGCCAACGTGTTGTATTTAGATAAATGTAAAGGGTAGCCAATGTGTTGCATTTAGATGAATTTATGAGGGTAGCCAATGTGTTGCATTTAGATGAATTTCTGATGGTAGGCAATGTGTTGCATCTAGATGAATTTATGAGGGTAGCCAATGTTTTGCATCTAGATGAATTTATGAGTGTAGCCAAAGTGTTGCATGAGATGAATTTATGATGGTAGCCAATGTGTTGCATTTAGATGAATGTATAATGGTAGCCAATGTGTTGCATTTAGATTATTTTATGAGGGTAGCCAATGTGTTGCATTTTGATGAATTTATGATGGTAGCCAATGTGTTGCATTTAGATGAATGTATGATGGTAGCCAATTTGTTGCATTTGGATTAATTTATGAGGGTAGCCAATGTGTTGCATTTAGATTATTTTATGAGGGTAGCCAATGTGTTGCATTTAGATGAATTTATGAGTGTAGCCAATGTGTTGCATTTAGATGAATTTGTGAGGGTAACCAATGTGTTGAGGGTACCAATGTGTTGCATTTAGATGCATTTCTGATGGTAGCCAATGTGTTGCATCTAGATGATTTTATGAGTGTAGCCAAAGTGCTGCATTTCGATGAATTTATGATGGTAGCCAATGTGCTGCATTTAGATGAATGTATAATGGTAGCCAATGTGTTGCATTTAGATGAATTTATGATGGTAGCCAAAGTGTTGCATTTAGATGAATTTATGATGGTAGCCAATGTGTTGCATTTAGATGAATGAAAAAGGGTAGCCAATGTGTTGCATTTAGATGAATTTATGAAGGGTAGCCAATGTGTTGTATTTAGATAAATGTATAAGGGTAGCCAATGTGTTGCATTTAGATGAATTTATGAGGGTAGCCAATGTGTTGCATTTAGATGAATTTCTGATGGTAGGCAATGTGTTACATCTAGATGAATGTATAATGGTAGCCAATGTGTTGCATTTAGATTATTTTATGAGGGTAGCCAATGTGTTGCATTTTGATGAATTTATGATGGTAGCCAATGTGTTGCATTTAGATGAATGTATGATGGTAGCCAATTTGTTGCATTTGGATTAATTTATGAGGGTAGCCAATGTGTTGCATTTAGATTATTTTATGAGGGTAGCCAATGTGTTGCATTTAGATGAATTTATGAGTGTAGCCAATGTGTTGCATTTAGATGAATTTGTGAGGGTAGCCAATGTGTTGAGGGTACCAATGTGTTGCATTTAGATGAATTTCTGATGGTAGCCAATGTGTTGCATCTAAATGAATTTATGAGTGTAGCCAAAGTGCTGCATTTCGATGAATTTATGATGGTAGCCAATGTGCTGCATTTAGATGAATGTATAATGGTAGCCAATGTGTTGCATTTAGATGAATTTATGATGGTAGCCAAAGTGTTGCATTTAGATGAATGTATAATGGTAGCCAATGTGTTGCATTTAGATGAATGAAAAAGGGTAGCCCATGTGTTGCATTTAGATGAATTTATGAAGGGTAGCCAACGTGTTGTATTTAGATAAATGTATAAGGGTAGCCAATGTGTTGCATTTAGATGAATTTATGAGGGTAGCCAATGTGTTGCATTTAGATGAATTTCTGATGGTAGCCAATATGTTGCATTTGGATGAATTTAAGAGTGTAGCCAATGTGTTGCATTTAGATGAATTTGTGAGGGTAGCCAATGTGTTGCATTTAGATGAATTTATGAGTGTAGCCAATGTGTTGCATTTAGATGAATTTGTGAGGGTAGCCAATGTGTTGCATTTAGATGAATTTATGAGTGTAGCCAATGTGTTGCATTTAGATGAATTTTTGAGTGTAGCCAATGTGTTGAGGGTACCAATGTGTTGCATTTAGATGAATTTCTGATGGTAGCCAATGTGTTGCATCTAGATGAATTTATGAGTGTAGCCAAAGTGTTGCATTTAGATGAATGTATAATGGTAGCCAATGTGTTGCATTTAGATGCATTTATGATGGTAGCCAATGTGTTGCATTTAGATGAATGTATAATGGTAGCCAATGTGTTGCATTTAGATGAATTTATGAGGGTAGCCAATGTGTTGCATTTAGATGAATGTATGATGGTAGCCAATGTGTTGCATTTAGATGAATCTGTGAGGGTAGCCAATGTGTTGCATTTAGATGAATTTATGATGGTAGCCAATGTGTTGCATTTAGATGAATAAAAAATGGTAGCCAATGTGTTACATTTAGATGAATTTATGAGGGTAGCCAATATGTTGCATTTAGATGAATTTTTGAGTGTAGCCAATGTGTTGAGGGTACCAATGTGTTGCATTTAGATGAATTTCTGATGGTAGCCAATGTGTTGCATCTAGATGAATTTATGAGTGTAGCCAAAGTGTTGCATTTAGATGAATGTATAATGGTAGCCAATGTGTTGCATTTAGATGCATTTATGATGGTAGCCAATGTGTTGCATTTAGATGAATGTATAATGGTAGCCAATGTGTTGCATTTAGATGAATTTATGAGGGTAGCCAATGTGTTGCATTTAGATGAATTTATGATGGTAGCCAATGTGTTGCATTTAGATGAATCTGTGAGGGTAGCCAATGTGTTGCATTTAGATGAATTTATGATGGTAGCCAATGTGTTGCATTTAGATGAATAAAAAATGGTAGCCAATGTGTTACATTTAGATGAATTTATGAGGGTAGCCAATATGTTGTATTTAGATAAATGTATAAGGGTAGCCTATGTGTTGCGTTTAGATTAATGTATGAGGGTAGCCAATGTGTTGCATTTTGATGAATTTAGGAGGGTAGCCAATGTGTTGCATTCAGATGAATTTATAATGGTCGCCAATGTGTTGCATTTAGATGAATGAAAAAGGGTAGCCAATGTGTTGCATTTAGATGCATTTATGAAGGGTAGCCAACGTGTTGTATTTAGATAAATGTAAAGGGTAGCCAATGTGTTGCATTTAGATGAATTTATGAGGGTAGCCAATGTGTTGCATTTAGATGAATTTCTGATGGTAGGCAATGTGTTGCATCTAGATGAATTTATGAGGGTAGCCAATGTTTTGCATCTAGATGAATTTATGAGTGTAGCCAAAGTGTTGCATGAGATGAATTTATGATGGTAGCCAATGTGTTGCATTTAGATGAATGTATAATGGTAGCCAATGTGTTGCATTTAGATTATTTTATGAGGGTAGCCAATGTGTTGCATTTTGATGAATTTATGATGGTAGCCAATGTGTTGCATTTAGATGAATGTATGATGGTAGCCAATTTGTTGCATTTGGATTAATTTATGAGGGTAGCCAATGTGTTGCATTTATATGAATTCCTGATGGTAGCCAATGCGTGCATTTAGATGAATTTATGAGGGTAGCCAATGTGTTGCATTTAGATTAATTTATTAGGGTAGCCAATGTGTTGCATTTGATACATGTATAAGGGTAGCCAATGTGTTGCATTTAGATGAATGTATAAGGGTAGCCAATGTGTTGCATTTAGATGAATGTATAAGAGTAGCCAATGTGTTGCATTTAGATGGATTTATGAGGGTAGCCAATGTGTTGCATTTAGATGAATAAAAAATGGTAGCCAATGTGTTACATTTAGATGAATTTATGAGGGTAGCCAATATGTTGTATTTAGATAAATGTATAAGGGGAGCCTATGTGTTGCGTTTAGATGAATGTATGAGGGTAGCCAATGTGTTGCATTTTGATGAATTTAGAAGGGTAGCCAATGTGTTGCATTCAGATGAATTTATGATGGTAGCCAATGTGTTGCATTTAGATGAATGAAAAAGGGTAGCCAATGTGTTGCATTTAGATGAATTTATGAAGGGTAGCCAACGTGTTGTATTTAGATAAATGTATAAGGGTAGCCAATGTGTTGCATTTAGATGAATTAATGAGGGTAGCCAATGTGTTGCATTTAGATGAATTTCTGATGGTAGGCAATGTGTTGCATCTAGATGAATTTATGAGGGTAGCCAATGTGTTGCATCTAGATGAATTTATGAGTGTAGCCAAAGTGTTGCATGAGATGAATTTATGATGGTAGCCAATGTGTTGCATTTAGATGAATGTATATTGGTAGCCAATGTGTTGCATTTAGATTATTTTATGAGGGTAGCCAATGTGTTGCATTTTGATGAATTTATGATGGTAGCCAATGTGTTGCATTTAGATGAATGTATGATGGTAGCCAATTTGTTGCATTTGGATTAATTTATGAGGGTAGCCAATGTGTTGCATTTAGATTATTTTATGAGGGTAGCCAATGTGTTGCATTTAGATGAATTTATGAGTGTAGCCAATGTGTTGCATTTAGATGAATTTGTGAGGGTAGCCAATGTGTTGAGGGTACCAATGTGTTGCATTTAGATGAATTTCTGATGGTAGCCAATGTGTTGCATCTAGATGATTTTATGAGTGTAGCCAAAGTGCTGCATTTCGATGAATTTATGATGGTAGCCAATGTGCTGCATTTAGATGAATGTATAATGGTAGCCAATGTGTTGCATTTAGATGAATGTATAATGGTAGCCAATGTGTTGCATTTAGATGAATGTATAATGGTAGCAAATGTGTTGCATTTAGATGAATGAAAAAGGGTAGCCAATGTGTTGCATTTAGATGAATTTCTGATGGTAGGCAATGTGTTGCATCTAGATGAATGTATAATGGTAGCCAATGTGTTGCATTTAGATTATTTTATGAGGGTAGCCAATGTGTTGCATTTTGATGAATTTATGATGGTAGCCAATGTGTTGCATTTAGATGAATGTATGATGGTAGCCAATTTGTTGCATTTGGATTAATTTATGAGGGTAGCCAATGTGTTGCATTTAGATTATTTTATGAGGGTAGCCAATGTGTTGCATTTAGATGAATTTATGAGTGTAGCCAATGTGTTGCATTTAGATGAATTTGTGAGGGTAGCCAATGTGTTGAGGGTACCAATGTGTTGCATTTAGATGAATTTCTGATGGTAGCCAATGTGTTGCATCTAGATGAATTTATGAGTGTAGCCAAAGTGCTGCATTTCGATGAATTTATGATGATAGCCAATGTGCTGCATTTAGATGAATGTATAATGGTAGCCAATGTGTTGCATTTAGATGAATTTATGATGGTAGCCAAAGTGTTGCATTTAGATGAATGTATAATGGTAGCAAATGTGTTGCATTTAGATGAATGAAAAAGGGTAGCCCATGTGTTGCATTTAGATGAATTTATGAAGGGTAGCCAACGTGTTGTATTTAGATAAATGTATAATGGTAGCCAATGTGTTGCATTTAGATGAATTTATGAGGGTAGCCAATGTGTTGCATTTGGATGAATTTCTGATGGTAGCCAATATGTTGCATTTGGATGAATTTAAGAGTGTAGCCAATGTGTTGCATTTAGATGAATTTGTGAGGGTAGCCAATGTGTTGCATTTAGATGAATTTATGAGTGTAGCCAATGTGTTGCATTTAGATGAATTTGTGAGGGTAGCCAATGTGTTGCATTTAGATGAATTTATGAGTGTAGCCAATGTGTTGCATTTAGATGAATTTTTGAGTGTAGCCAATGTGTTGAGGGTACCAATGTGTTGCATTTAGATGAATTTCTGATGGTAGCCAATGTGTTGCATCTAGATGAATTTATGAGTGTAGCCAAAGTGTTGCATTTAGATGAATGTATAATGGTAGCCAATGTGTTGCATTTAGATGCATTTATGATGGTATCCAAAGTGTTGCATTTAGATGAATGTATAATGGTAGCCAATGTGTTGCATTTAGATGAATTTATGAGGGTAGCCAATGTGTTGCATTTAGATGAATTTATGATGGTAGCCAATGTGTTGCATTTAGATGAATCTGTGAGGGTAGCCAATGTGTTGCATTTAGATGAATCTGTGAGGGTAGCCAATGTGTTGCATTTAGATGAATTTATGATGGCAGCCAATGTGTTGCATTTAGATGAATAAAAAATGTTAGCCAATGTGTTACATTTAGATGAATTTATGAGGGTAGCCAATATGTTGTATTTAGATAAATGTATAAGGGTAGCCTATGTGTTGCATTTAGATGAATTTATGAGGGTAGCCAATGTGTTGCATTTTGATGAATTTAGGAGGGTAGCCAATGTGTTGCATTCAGATGAATTTATAATGGTAGCCAATGTGTTGCATTTAGATGAATGAAAAAGGGTAGCCAATGTGTTGCATTTAGATGCATTTATGAAGGGTAGCCAACGTGTTGTATTTAGATAAATGTAAAGGGTAGCCAATGTGTTGCATTTAGATGAATTTATGAGGGTAGCCAATGTGTTGCATTTAGATGAATTTCTGATGGTAGGCAATGTGTTGCATCTAGATGAATTTATGAGGGTAGCCAATGTTTTGCATCTAGATGAATTTATGAGTGTAGCCAAAGTGTTGCATGAGATGAATTTATGATGGTAGCCAATGTGTTGCATTTAGATGAATGTATAATGGTAGCCAATGTGTTGCATTTAGATTATTTTATGAGGGTAGCCAATGTGTTGCATTTTGATGAATTTATGATGGTAGCCAATGTGTTGCATTTAGATGAATGTATGATGGTAGCCAATTTGTTGCATTTGGATTAATTTATGAGGGTAGCCAATGTGTTGCATTTAGATTATTTTATGAGGGTAGCCAATGTGTTGCATTTAGATGAATTTATGAGTGTAGCCAATGTGTTGCATTTAGATGAATTTGTGAGGGTAACCAATGTGTTGAGGGTACCAATGTGTTGCATTTAGATGCATTTCTGATGGTAGCCAATGTGTTGCATCTAGATGATTTTATGAGTGTAGCCAAAGTGCTGCATTTCGATGAATTTATGATGGTAGCCAATGTGCTGCATTTAGATGAATGTATAATGGTAGCCAATGTGTTGCATTTAGATGAATTTATGATGGTAGCCAAAGTGTTGCATTTAGATGAATTTATGATGGTAGCCAATGTGTTGCATTTAGATGAATGAAAAAGGGTAGCCAATGTGTTGCATTTAGATGAATTTATGAAGGGTAGCCAACGTGTTGTATTTAGATAAATGTATAAGGGTAGCCAATGTGTTGCATTTAGATGAATTTATGAGGGTAGCCAATGTGTTGCATTTAGATGAATTTCTGATGGTAGGCAATGTGTTACATCTAGATGAATGTATAATGGTAGCCAATGTGTTGCATTTAGATTATTTTATGAGGGTAGCCAATGTGTTGCATTTTGATGAATTTATGATGGTAGCCAATGTGTTGCATTTAGATGAATGTATGATGGTAGCCAATTTGTTGCATTTGGATTAATTTATGAGGGTAGCCAATGTGTTGCATTTAGATTATTTTATGAGGGTAGCCAATGTGTTGCATTTAGATGAATTTATGAGTGTAGCCAATGTGTTGCATTTAGATGAATTTGTGAGGGTAGCCAATGTGTTGAGGGTACCAATGTGTTGCATTTAGATGAATTTCTGATGGTAGCCAATGTGTTGCATCTAGATGAATTTATGAGTGTAGCCAAAGTGCTGCATTTCGATTAATTTATGATGGTAGCCAATGTGCTGCATTTAGATGAATGTATAATGGTAGCCAATGTGTTGCATTTAGATGAATTTATGATGGTAGCCAAAGTGTTGCATTTAGATGAATGTATAATGGTAGCCAATGTGTTGCATTTAGATGAATGAAAAAGGGTAGCCCATGTGTTGCATTTAGATGAATTTATGAAGGGTAGCCAACGTGTTGTATTTAGATAAATGTATAAGGGTAGCCAATGTGTTGCATTTAGATGAATTTATGAGGGTAGCCAATGTGTTGCATTTAGATGAATTTCTGATGGTAGCCAATATGTTGCATTTGGATGAATTTAAGAGTGTAGCCAATGTGTTGCATTTAGATGAATTTGTGAGGGTAGCCAATGTGTTGCATTTAGATGAATTTATGAGTGTAGCCAATGTGTTGCATTTAGATGAATTTGTGAGGGTAGCCAATGTGTTGCATTTAGATGAATTTATGAGTGTAGCCAATGTGTTGCATTTAGATGAATTTTTGAGTGTAGCCAATGTGTTGAGGGTACCAATGTGTTGCATTTAGATGAATTTCTGATGGTAGCCAATGTGTTGCATCTAGATGAATTTATGAGTGTAGCCAAAGTGTTGCATTTAGATGAATGTATAATGGTAGCCAATGTGTTGCATTTAGATGCATTTATGATGGTAGCCAATGTGTTGCATTTAGATGAATGTATAATGGTAGCCAATGTGTTGCATTTAGATGAATTTATGAGGGTAGCCAATGTGTTGCATTTAGATGAATGTATGATGGTAGCCAATGTGTTGCATTTAGATGAATCTGTGAGGGTAGCCAATGTGTTGCATTTAGATGAATTTATGATGGTAGCCAATGTGTTGCATTTAGATGAATAAAAAATGGTAGCCAATGTGTTACATTTAGATGAATTTATGAGGGTAGCCAATATGTTGCATTTAGATGAATTTTTGAGTGTAGCCAATGTGTTGAGGGTACCAATGTGTTGCATTTAGATGAATTTCTGATGGTAGCCAATGTGTTGCATCTAGATGAATTTATGAGTGTAGCCAAAGTGTTGCATTTAGATGAATGTATAATGGTAGCCAATGTGTTGCATTTAGATGCATTTATGATGGTAGCCAATGTGTTGCATTTAGATGAATGTATAATGGTAGCCAATGTGTTGCATTTAGATGAATTTATGAGGGTAGCCAATGTGTTGCATTTAGATGAATTTATGATGGTAGCCAATGTGTTGCATTTAGATGAATCTGTGAGGGTAGCCAATGTGTTGCATTTAGATGAATTTATGATGGTAGCCAATGTGTTGCATTTAGATGAATAAAAAATGGTAGCCAATGTGTTACATTTAGATGAATTTATGAGGGTAGCCAATATGTTGTATTTAGATAAATGTATAAGGGTAGCCTATGTGTTGCGTTTAGATTAATGTATGAGGGTAGCCAATGTGTTGCATTTTGATGAATTTAGGAGGGTAGCCAATGTGTTGCATTCAGATGAATTTATAATGGTCGCCAATGTGTTGCATTTAGATGAATGAAAAAGGGTAGCCAATGTGTTGCATTTAGATGCATTTATGAAGGGTAGCCAACGTGTTGTATTTAGATAAATGTAAAGGGTAGCCAATGTGTTGCATTTAGATGAATTTATGAGGGTAGCCAATGTGTTGCATTTAGATGAATTTCTGATGGTAGGCAATGTGTTGCATCTAGATGAATTTATGAGGGTAGCCAATGTTTTGCATCTAGATGAATTTATGAGTGTAGCCAAAGTGTTGCATGAGATGAATTTATGATGGTAGCCAATGTGTTGCATTTAGATGAATGTATGATGGTAGCCAATTTGTTGCATTTGGATTAATTTATGAGGGTAGCCAATGTGTTGCATTTATATGAATTCCTGATGGTAGCCAATGCGTGCATTTAGATGAATTTATGAGGGTAGCCAATGTGTTGCATTTAGATTAATTTATTAGGGTAGCCAATGTGTTGCATTTGATACATGTATAAGGGTAGCCAATGTGTTGCATTTAGATGAATGTATAAGGGTAGCCAATGTGTTGCATTTAGATGAATGTATAAGAGTAGCCAATGTGTTGCATTTAGATGGATTTATGAGGGTAGCCAATGTGTTGCATTTAGATTAATTTATTAGGGTAGCCAATGTGTTGCATTTAGATGAATGTATAAGGGTAGCCAATGTCTTGCATTTAGATGAATGTATAAGAGTAGCCAACGTGTTGCATTTAGATGAATGTATAAGAGTAGCCAACGTGTTGCACTACTCGAAGAAACATTGTACGAATCCTCTGCCATTAGAATGAAGCTATCCCCCATGATGAAATTGAGTCTAGCTACACATATGATTGAGTCTCCCACTTTTACATACTCTCTAGACTACCTTTCAGCACCCTTCCACTACATGCACTACTCTAAAACACATTGTGCAGCGCCTCTACCATTTAGAATGCAGCTATCCCCCACAATACAATTCGGCCCAGCTGCACACAGAATATCTCTCTCACATACTCTCCAGACTACCTCTCTGCACCTCCCCACATGCCTGCTCAAGATGGGCAACTAGCAGGGATTTGGCCATCCCTGCCTACCCTCGTATCGACTAAAAGGCACGCATGCATTCTATAACTCTCCAACGAATTTCCCATACTCTGACTTCGTTCTTCCAAGGGCGTTCAACTTACAGCGCATTGAGACCATACCAATGAGAAAGGCGCTATACAAATGCCCATCCCATTACAAAGTGTTTATACTGTGCCACATCGCCACAGTAGTAATCTCAGAACACTCAGGCTTGTCCTTTGTGCAACATGTGGAAGGACCTTAGCACGCCTTTGTCTGAGCAGTGGCCAGACACCAGCCTTCCACTCTAGCCTCGTGTCACTGTGAGTCTGGGTGTGTTGAGACCGTGCACAAGAAATCAGGCGAGAAAAGCCCTTCACTTTTCACTTCTACTTCTACTTTACACTTCTCTGTGCCCCGAACAACCATGAACAACAGCCAGGTGCTATAAACAGGAAAGCTGGGAGGAACTATGTGAATCAGGGCTCCTTTGGGCGCAAAGCCCTGGACCAGGCCTTCTGGACGTTGGAGGTTTTGGAGTCCTGCCCGGAACTTAATGGGGAGAGCGATAGTGGTGTGTGGGAGAGGACTCCTCTTGCGGGAGTGAATCTGCTTAAACCAGCCTTGCCCCCCCCCCTTCTCGAGCCAGGCTGCAGTTACCTTGTTCTGTTAATAGGGAGCAGGATATTGATGTCAGGTGAGGGGTGTCTACTTTGAGCGTTAAGGTTCTTTTTCATAAACGGAGGTCTCGTACTGTGTATTATTAATTTATTTGCGTGTTTTGTGGAGTGCTACCTGTCGCCTTTTGGCTTCTTCAAAGCGCTTGATATTGGAGAGTAATGTGAAACGACGCAATTAAACATGGCTGCATACAACCTGACATTACACGACCTTACCCACAGGTATAAAAAAAGGCAGCATACCCCCCCCAAAAAAAGGGGCGAATAAATACATACAAATTGAAAATGAAAATTAAATTTGTCTTACAAGATCACAATTTGGAAGGGAGATTCAAATAAGGAAAGACACAAGGGCGCAGCAGGGTTAGATTGAGATGCAGTGAGATAGAAAGTGGAATTCCCACATGCGTGTGTGGGGGAGGGGGGCGTAAACCTCTAAAAGGAAAAGGATGGTATATGGCAAAAGCATAAACTCATGGAAACGAAACTCATAGATCGTAATAGGCCAACATTTCACAAGGGGTGCCTGCTGCAGCTTAGACATGACATGGCGTAGCATAACACGTGTAGCGCAGCAGCCCTCAGAGGGTGCAGCACTGCACAGCCACATAGCAGAAACATGCCATAGAGCAACTATAACATAACCCACCATAGCGGCAACGCAAAGGTGGCACGTCACAAATAAGATGGGGGCCACACCCGCATGTGGGCCCCCCTGTGGCCACCGAGGCATGGCTCATCCTTAGTTTTTTTGTGTTTTATGAACGTAAGCAGCTCTGTGCTTCCCCTTGATTTAACCTAAAAATCATATCCTCCCCGCAACTCAGCCCAATTCAAATAGCAACACGCCGCGGGAGGAAGCCACGCACTGTTTGATGGCCGGAATGGAACGGGTGAGGGCACAAAGCTGGCACGGGCTGGAGATGTGGCCACGCTGGGCAGCCGGATCAGTGCTGGGGGCACCCGGTAGGGGATCAGGTTGCCGTGTTCACACGGCGGGAAACAGTCGCCGGCGGCACCCGGACTTATCAACGTGGCCGTGGTCACACGGTGGTTGCCTGGGGGCACCCAGGCTCAGCATCCAGATCCGTGATCACACGGATCAGCTGGGGTGCTGCAGTAGCGTGATGACATGGCGTCAACCCGCACACAATGAGACACAGAGACAAAAGTGCCATTCATGAACAGTACAGCAGTGGGTTCCTTCCAGTCCTGGCACCCATCTTACTCACTACTTGGGGCAATAGTACTGCCCGTTACAGGTGGTCCTCCCTCAGGTCACACTGTGGAGACTTGACCCAAGCACCGGCTAGGGCTTTAACCCTAGAATGTTCACTGTGCCCGCCATCCAGGCCGTGATGGCCTGCAAACCAAAAGGGGCTTTTCCACATGGCAGCACGTCCACCCGCGGTCACCACTACCCATTGGCCTGTATTGATGGCCTGGGGCAGGCCCGGCACACAGGGTAGGGTGTCTTTCCCTGTTGCCCTCATCCACAGCCCTCTTTCATTTGCACAGGCAGTTGCGCGGACCAAAGTCGACGGGGTAGCTGTCTCCAACTCTTGTGGCAACATCCTCTCAGTACCTCTAGTTGGACCGGCCAACGCTCCCCTTTCTCCAGCCCGGTGAGGCCCATCACTGGTTTCGGCAGGGTGACCCGGGCCTTCTTGGATGCTTTGCCACAGGTGGTCATTCCTAGTGCTGTGGTTTTCGGATGCATGCTGTCCGGCTTGCACCACCCCCACCCCCTGACCCTCAGACCGTGCTCTTTTCCTGATGCTGCCACCCTATGAGTAGGAGGGCTTAATTCAGCCTGTCACCCCTGATTCAACACATGGGGGAGGTGCTGGGAACAATCAGAGGCCGGGGCGCACAAGAACTCCTCTCTGGAGCTGCAACCCTCACAGGCCCTCCGGTACCTGCTGTTGTGTACACATCTGCTGTCCTCCCAGTAAGTGCAAACTTGCACTATGACTCTCTGCCTGGGGTGTATTTCCCGGTGTACTGGTCCGGTTCCGGTGTGTTAGACAGTGGTCGAAGTGTACAAAAACAAGTAGTGGTGCTATATTCTGTAATGACCTGCCCCCCGCTCTCCACAAACCCCATCGCTATGCCCCCTCCCACACACAATATAAACCCCCAAACACATGGGCCTGCTGTTCAAGCGAACGTTCAGTGCAGTGCACTGAAAGTGCAAGTTTCAACTTCTTCCTACCATTCCGGAACAGTTTTTTTTAAAAATAAAAGTATAGGAACAGTAAAACGTAATAAAAAAAGTAGCGAAGCACCGCTCCCAACCCCTCCGACCTACTTCAAGCACTGGTGCCGGAGCGTTTCTGCAGGGTGTTCTGCAGGATCTTAAGTGGCTTGCCATACTATAAAACAGATGCTGGAGACTGGATTGGCACAGTCTCTTTTGCAGGACTACTCTTGCTGTCTACCCTGGGTGGACATGCACTCCTTATCAGAGCCACAACCCTGGCAAATATTTTCAGGTTTGCCTGTATCTATTGGGCATATGCCACTCACCATCCGTATGTATTCTCACCTCTTATCTTGGCAAGTGCGGACGTGCACTCTAATGCACTCCTTTCCTCCAGTAATTGCAAACATGCTCTATTGTTTTCTGATTACTTCCAGTACTCACTGGATACAGCAGCTAAACACGTATTTTGTTTTCTCAGCTCCAGGGACGAAGCGCACAGCAAACACCGTTTTTTCCCAGCTCTGATCCCAGAGCGAGCTGTGGCTGTGTGCACAGAGTGCACTGTCTTCACTAGCTCCAAACACGGAGCGCGCAGCCTGGCCCCTTTATTGTATATACCTTTATTTCTGCTCCGATCCCAGAGCGAGCTGTGGCTGTGTGCACAGAGTGCACTGTCTTCACTAGCTCCAAACACGGAGCGCGCAGCCTGGCCCCTTTATTGTATATACCTTTATTTCTGCTCCGATCCCAGAGCGAGCTGTGGCTGTGTGCACAGAGTGCACTGTCTTCACTAGCTCCAAACACGGAGCGCGCAGACTGGCCCCTTTATTGTATATACCTTTATTTCTGCTCCGATCCCAGAGCGAGCTGTGGCTGTGTGCACAGAGTGCACTGTCTTCACTAGCTCCAAACACGGAGCACACAGCCTGGCCCCTTTATTGTATATACCTTTATTTCTGCTCCGATCACAGAGCTCACAAATCACTGCCGCTGCGCCCTCCGAACACGGAGCACAACAAAGCACGTTTCCTTGCTCCGATCACAGAACACATTAAACCCTTTTTCTTTTTCCATCTGTGTAGCTCTGATCACGGAGGCACCGAACAAACGACTCTCGTGGCCAGGCCCACTCCAGGAGGAGCGCTCTCATCGCGTGAATGAGGTGGGCGGGTCTATCATGGCCCAGAGCCACTGAAAGACACTGCAGTCTCCACCTTGTGGCGCAAAGGCTACAAAGCACAACGTGATGCTACCAACAGCGGGGCACCTTGTGCTGCCGAGTGATTGTCCTCAACACCAGGGCTGGTCATTGGGCCGGCTTTCACCGGATCAGAGATCCGGCACCAGATGTGTAGCTGGATCTCGGTATCCGGCCAGAGTCAGCCGCCCCAAACCCCTGCTCTGCGCTGGGGAGAAGAAAAAAAAGCGCACGCCAGCAAACTGTAACTTCCTCTGGTGACCCCATGCAAGAGGTCACAAGAGTAAGTTATCGTCCTCAGTCACGACCCGGTTTATTTATGCAATGTTTGTCAGATGCATGGACCCGTATTATTTATTTATTTATGCAATGTTTGTCAGATACTTGTATCTGACAAACATTGCATACATAAATATACAGATATCAGACACACATTGCATGAATAAATACCCCTATTAACATCACACACGATACAACCACCCAACTGCTTTCAGAGGGGAGCTGCAGGAGCTGTGCCGGGTGGGGTTCAAGTAAAGGAACACGTTGCTTATGGCGAACAGAAATCACCTTGTTTGAATAGTACCCAAGGTGGAGTTTTTTTTTTATAAAATGGGATGCAAATTGTGCATTTTAAAGAATATTTACTCAGCGACACTGGTCAAAACTATTATCCGCAGAGTGAAGTAACTCATCACCAGGGCCATGGAAGTGGTTTAAAGTGGAATTGATATAGAGTTTAGAAAGAAGCAGCATGAAAGAAATAGCGCTGTTTAAAACTATTATTTTGGACATTTCCTTTGATCGGAGGTCAACTGCCAGCTCTGCCCCCCTAAACCCAGCCTCCGCAGGCACCGCCCCTCAAACTCCACCCCCACCCCCACCATTGTGGGATCCCCCACCAATTTTTTTTCCATTTCCACCACTGCTCAACACCACGGCCCCTCGTCGCCGTTGTTATGGCCTAGACCTGTTGTCACACAGGCCAGCTGGATCAGTGCTGGGGGCACCCGGCAGGGGATCAGGTTGCCGTGTTCACACGGTGGGAAACAGTCGCCGGTGGCACCCAGACTAATCAACATGGCCGTGGTCACAAAGTGGTTGCCTGGGGTCACCCAGGCTCAGCATACAGATCCGTGATCACACAGATCAGCTGGGGTGCTGCAGTACCGTGATGACATGGCGTCAACCCACACACAATGAGACACAGAGACAGAAGTGCCATTCATGGAGTCGGCCACCGTACTAACTTCACGCCCTGGCCTGAGCTCCTTTTATTTGGAGCCTGGTCCTGATGGGACGGAGGCTCTGCCACGGCAGATCTTGTAGCTGTCCCACCACCCACTTCCCCTCCATGACGCTGCAATGGTAACTGAGGCCGAGGAACTGATCTGCCTTCGGCTGCGGGGCCTGCCTGGGTTGGGCATTTACCAGACTGGACCCCAGTGAGTGTGAGCGCATGGGGGCCACACAGTTCTGAGGCCACACCGGTCCCCCCCCCAGGGCCTTGGGTGGTGATGCACCACTAGGAGGATCACACACATTTGGGCATATGTCCTTACTCTGCTCCCCTGCTCCACTAGGCTTGTTTGCAGTCTGTGCTCACTCAGGCAGCCTAGCTGCTCCCTGGACTGATTTACACTTCATAACTCTGCGATCTTGAAGGATACTCTCTGAAGAGGTTTTTATTTAACCCCTTAACTGCCAGGCTATTATGCAAGTCTATGCAAAAAAGGACGAGCATGCTCGTCCGTGCCGCGACCAGGGACATTGCACGCAGAGCATGATAGAAGACTACGCCATGCCATCTACCACCTGTGCCGTGACCCAGGGAGAGGGTGAAGCACCTGGTGGATCCAAGAGTCAGTCGGACTCCACCTCAATGAAAGAGGTCCTGAAAGCCATCCAGGACTGTAGACACCCTGGGTAAGATGTGGGACCTCCCCGGTAGGATCTGCACACGGTGTTGGGCTGCATTGGTGAGCTGGAGACAGGAGTGTTTGACGTGGAGGATATAATAAACACATTCAAAACTTAACTGTCCAATTCACAGCGCCAGACTAAAATCCTGGATGAAATGGAAGAGGAGGCAGAGGGGAGATCCTGTCCCAATAATGTCTGTGTGGTCGACTTGCCAGAGAGGGCGGAGGAACCATAGGCAGAACTGTTTCTGGAGCTGTGCTTTAAAGACCTGGCGGTCTCCACTGGTCTCTCCCATTGATTTTGCATTGAGCGCGCACACAGGAGGTACCACCGGAGGTACCGCCTGGGGCAGATGTCTTCAAACTGTGTGGCGTGCCGCTGGGGGGTGCAAGAGCCCAGCATGAAATTAAATTGGAGGAAATGGCAGGGTGGCTCACATGGTTGCACTGGAGGGTAAAATTGTCTCCGGCACCAATGAAAAAGCAGCTCACAGATGCAAATGGATATTCATTCCTTTAGTGACAGATTGTTTGAATACTACCCAAGGGGGTGTTTTTTGTTAAAATGTAAGTAAATTGTGATATTTAAAGAATATTTATTCAGCAACAATGGTCAAAACTATTAGCTGAATAGTGAAGTAACTCATCACACAGGCCTACATTGGCCAAAAAAGTGGCCCATTTTGACTGGCCCACACTAGCATTTTGCATTTTTGGTACGGGCATTGCCCAATTGCCCTATAGACCAGTCCAAGCCTGGTGGCTCATCCATCATGGGCGAGGGGGCGTCCACCCAGGAGCCCCTTCACCCCCTCAGATGCTTTTTCCAGCTGAGGGAGTGCTCCTGGGCTGGCTGAACTGTCAAAGGGAAACACTGTTCAGGTCAGTTCCCCAGCCGCATATGGTCACTGAGCCATGCAAGACTGGGGGTGTTTCATTTCACCAGCCTTGAATAGCTCATTGGAAATGCTGGCTGGGGCACTGCATGTCTGTATGTGCGAGGGGGAGCTCCTGCAGCTTCTAGCACATATGGACAGAACAGCCTGGAGCAGGGCATTTCAGCACCCATGCGCAGGCCCCTGCAGAAAGCATGTTTATGCTAATTTATTTTTGTATTTCAATACCTGAATGGATAAGTGTATGCTTGTGTTATGAGTGAGTGTATGGTGATGGGTGCTCATGTGAATGATAGAGTGATTGCTGTGTGAATGTGTGTGTGTGTTTATGTTTTGGTCTCTGGAGCAGATTTTGGTGAGTGGGGGGCAGAAGGGGGAAGGAGGGTTGCACAACAAAGGCATTTTTAAAATGCCTATATGCCTTTGTACTGGGGAGTGTCCCGGCTGGGCCATGGAGTCGGGGTTGCTCCGAAGTACTTTAAGACGAGATAGCTGCACCTTTGAGATGGATGGAGGTGCAGATTTATTACTCCAACACCAATCAATAAGGACAACTCAATGGTTTGGCAAAGGGAGTCCGTTTAATGACAAGTACAAAAAACGGGGAGTCATGGAAATCAGCAGTGATGCGATCGTCCGTCTCGCTTCAACTCCAACGAACTTCATAAAAACAACATCACTTATACTAACAACTCGTCATACCTGACGTGTAACACTCCAAAGTTAATAAGCATTTCTATTGGTTCGGAAAAGGTAACTTTAATATAGGTGCTATATCTGTATATGGTAACAGAGTGAGGGAATTGGGTAAACACTGTCAGGTGGGCGTCTAAGCCCTTCCTTCAAAAATGACTACTGTAGACGTCAATAAAAGTACGATGTCCCATTTGGTTCTACTAACTATAGGACCCTAGATTATTTGGTCCATTGTGATTGGGTTGGCACCAACCCCATGCATGCATTTCCACTTTGCTAGCCGCACGCAGAATGGACAGCCAGGTGCAGGGTGCCCCCTCAGCTACACGGCCTTCCTCCAATTAAGGTTACAGTCAATAATCACTTCAACAAGAATGTGTCAATTATGTTACTGTGGTTGGCCTCAAAACTGCATCTTCTGACTGAGAGAGATCCGCTATCTTCTCCTGGGCGGATGCCACGAGTAGGTGTGAACTCGTGCTTCTCCTCGCTCGGATGGTCACGTGATGAAGACACCGTGAATTTGCCTAGTTTCTCTCGATTTATGCATTTAACTCTTATTCCTCTCGCCACCTGCCCACGCTTCCTTATCTTTGGCCTTTCAGAGGCAGGATATTCTGTTCTTAAGTTTCAATTAGATGTAGCTACTGTTCATTTCTTCTATTGGTATGATCTTGGCTCCCTTGGCATAAGTTGCATCTGCTGAGTTTCGATTCAGCCGTTTATCCTCGTTTTTCTAGAATATGTAGCTTGTCGTACTTGGCCTATAGTAACCTTCGTTGATTCTGTTTCCGTGTAAAGTGGGTTTGCACTTATACTACTGTGCTTTGTTTTGAGGTAGATTATGTATATGGCGCTTGCCGCGCTATTCTTCTACTAAGCATAGCAAGCCGTACTGTTTTCTTAGCTTTCTTGCATTTCAAGCATATGTACATGCGTTAGCTGGTTGGATATCTTCATTCTTGCTTACATCTAAAGCTCCTTTCCTTTTGACATCGTCCCTTCATTCTATGTTCACGATCTCTTTATTTGTGGGGTTTCATCTCTTTGCATCATTCTTTGGTCGTCATTTCTTCTATCTTCAAGTCAGTCCGGGCCTTCGTGACGTCACCATCCATCTTCCATTAAGGCCTTTCTGGGTTCTTCCGGGACGGTACTTAGACAATCTATATTTCGTCCAATTTGCTGGTACGGTTTTCTCAATGGATATCTTACTGTCCATAGTTTTCTGATAGGTACGTCAATAGGTGCTGTTCTTCTAATGGGTACTGGGCAGAGCCCCACTGCAGCTCTGTGCTGGTTTATTTGCTCATCATATGTCACATATATCAGTGTGAACGTTCCTGGTACTTCAAAATTGACAATTGGAGTGCAGGGTTTATTTGGGACCTCCTCTACACCTTTGTTGCACAATCCCCCTACTCACCTACCAAGATCAATTGTGGAGCCCAGGGGACAGGGATCATATTTTTGTTACTAAATATCTATCATAGATGTCCAGTCAAAAATACCACGCTTTCCCCCTTAGCCTCCCAGCACCTTACAAACTTTATCTTTTTACCAATTTCTTTTTTTAAGTATGCTCTATAACGCAACATTTTAACCCATTTTTTAAAAAAAGATTCATGCGGGAAATCCCCCCGAATGCCCCTTGATTGGCTTGGGATCCCTCGCTGCGCTCGGTCTCTATGGCATATCTGGTGGAAATTTTTAAGCCCCTCCACCAGCCGCCACTGGCTCTGGGACTGTGCTGGGAGCAGGATGGGAAAGCCCAGGGACTGTGCTGGGAGCAGGATGGGCAGGAGCCATGTGATAGTGGTGGGAGCAGGATGAGGAGAGCCGAAGGTCTGAGGTGGGGTGGGAAGAGCCCAGGGACTGGGCTAGGAGTGGGATGAGGGTGGCCAGAGACTGTGATGGGAGCAGGGACTATACTAGGAGTAGGGTGCGGTGACGGCACTCAATAGTTCATAGCCATTTAGACTTACTGTCCATTTGGCATTATTGGGGGGGGGGCGGCTGTAAAGACTGTTAGGGGGTGGTCTGTACTTCTGCTCTCTATATGGTAGAGGAGAGGCACAGAAGACCCCAGCCAAGATTCTCTATTACGGTAGCAATGGGCGAGCAATCAAGGCCTAGCTTCTCAGGAGGTGATGCAGGCTGGCTCTTAAGTACAGTGTAGTCCCCAAGCCCCTACAAAGGAATGTCCACACACCGTATTAGTTAAAACACATTCTTTATATAATTAATATTCAAGGTTATGTACACTATCACAATAACTCAATTTGTACTCAGGAAAATCAACAATGGCAAATATATACAAGTCTAAAGTGGTACCACAAATATTATTAGATCTCATTAAAGTGCATCAACAGTAATGTAGAAATATCACACAGATCAATAAAGAGGAAACCAGCAATAGAGAGGAAGGGAAGCAAGATGGTTGAAACAATATGCAGACTACTGGCCCCTACCACTGGACACAGTTCTGTGTGGAGATCCCCCCACCTGGGCAACCTGTAAAATAAGATATATAGCACAAGCCCAGTCCATATATTGTTCAATAGTCTTATTTCCACCTATAATGTCATAACCCCCGCCCAATGTACCTGGTGGAGTCGAGTTCTTCGAAGAAGCATTGACAGATCCATCTGGAGTGACCCCCTTTAAAGCAGGAGCGATGGATCATCGAGAGGCGTCGAGGAAGGTGGCGTTCGGCATCAGGGAATCGACGGCCCTTCTTGAGTGCCTTCCCTTTAAAGCGGGAGACACGGGACGTCGAACGTCCGACAGAGAACAGAGTAGAACGGCGTCGATGAGGCAGCAGCTTCGATCCGAGAAGTGCTCGTTGACGACGGAGCGTTGACGTCCTGCAAGAAAGAGGCGTGCGGGGCACCTCGGTGACGATAGTTCTGGACTGCAAAGAGTGTGAAGAACTGTGGCCCAGCAAGGGCGTCGAGTCGGTCGAGTCTTTGTGGTCGTGTGGTGGCGGGAAACCCACCGGCGGATTCTCTTCGGCGTGTTGGTCATCCTCGACTTTCTCCGGCATGATAAAGTGGTCGACGGCACGGACAAGGGAGTCCTTCGATTCGAATGTTCTTAGGCAAAGAAGCGGGCGGCTCCAGTCATCAGTGGCACAGCGTCAAGTGGTCCCCACGGCTGGGCAACACAACTTCGACGGGCCTCCAGCGGTTACACAAACCTGCGAACCCTGGTCGACGGCAATGGACTTCGATGGCGGCGAAGTCTGGGTGCTTCACTTCGATCTCCCCGGCGGTCCCGTCTCCTGTCGGCAGCCTTTCAAGGGTCTGACTTCCAGGGAGCTTCGGCGAAGGTTATCGGTGCTCGATGGTCACTCAGAGCACAGGAAGAGGGCGCCTTACCAGGTCCTCTCTCGGATCAGTCTTCGACGGATTCGGCAGCTTTCAGATCGATCGAAGCAAATGCAACAGCAAGTCTTCTTCTTCCAGCTGGGCGTCGAGGATCAGCAGTTCCAGTTACTCTTAACGTGTAGACACAGCTTCTGAACGCTTCTGAACAATTTCCAGTGGTGAGAGGTCCCCAGATATACTGTTCTGTCTCTCATCCACACTGCTGGGTCACTCTCAGCAGCCAATCATACAGAAGGGCATTCATGCAGTCAGTCAGCCAATCAGGCACACAGTGCATTCAGGCCATCCTCCTCCCTCTCAGACACTCACAACAAGGAATGTGGATTGGGACAAGTACCCAGCCATTCAACACTACACACTGCATTCAGGCCAGTTTCGGGCAGGGCTGTCTCAGTCTTTGTCTCTCATGCCAGAAACCAGACAACCACAACAAGAAGTGCATATTGGTCACACACTCCATTCACCCAGGTCAAACCCACAGGAGGTACCCACAACATACAGTCACTGGGAAGGCTCCAGCTAGTCTGGCTGGGCCTTCACAACAACACCATATATGGCACTTCCACCCAACAGCCAGTCAGGGGGAAGGGACAGAGTCAGGGCTTCCCAGGACTTTGGGAAAACAAGGTAACAGGCAATAGAAAGCAAGAGGCCACGGGGGCCATCTTGTTTCCTATCAGGAATCAACTGATTCCAATGGCAGGGCCTCGGTATCCCAAAATGGAAGACACCCAGAGCACCCGTCAAATTCAGCATGGAGCTGCCACCAGCCCATACCCTGCTTTGTGGCCATCTGCATTATTGTGACTCTTCCCTGGTCGGTGCTCTATGGTGAAGTCTAGCCCTTGCAGTCTAATGGTCCACCTGAGCAGTTTCAGATTTTCACCCTTTATCTGCATAAGCCACTTCAGGGGCTTATGATCTGTTTGGACCTTGAAGGTAGACCCCGTAAGGTAGGGCCTAAAACACCTAAGGCTCCAAACTATACTGAGACACTCCTTCTCAACAGTAGCCCACCTAAGTTCTCTACCCTTAAGTTGTCTACTGATGAAGATGATAGGATGTTCCCTCCCTTTGTCATCTAACTGGGACAAGACCGCTCCAATTCCGGTGTCGCAGGCATCCGTCTGGACGATAAAGGGTCGGCTGTAGTCAGGCACACAACACAGGTGCCCTACAAAGACTTTCTTTCAAGCCATCAAAGGCCCTCTGACAGTCTTCTGTCCAATTAACCTTCCTAGGTTGTTTAGGGGAAGTCAGAGCTGTCAGTGGTGCAGCTATGGTTCCATAGTCCGCCATGAAATTGCGATAATACCCAGTGAGGCCCGAAAAGGCTCTCGCCTGGGTTTGAGTAGTGGGAGTCTCCCAGTCCTGTACATCCTGTACCTTACTGGGGAGAGGTTAGATTTGACCCCCTCCTACCTCATGACCAAGATATGTGACTTTCCCCTGCACTATCTGGCACTTGGTGGCCTTGATAGTGAGGTTAGCCCTTTTCAAGGCCTGCAACACCTTACCCAGATGTGTCAAATGCTCTTCCCAAGTGGAACTGTGCCAATAGCCTGAGGTGAGGTCAAAGGTGCTCACAAATTTGGCAGCGCCTATGGTGTCCACGAGCTCACCAGCCCTGGGCAATGGGTGCGTGTCAGTTTTGGTGACAGCATTGACTCCTCGGTAGTCCACACAGAACCTCCAATCCTTGGTACCTGCCTGGGAACTTGCCTTAGGGACAAGGACCACGGGACTGGACCAGGGACTGTTTGAGGGTTCAATAACACCCAGATCCAACATCTTGGTGACCTCAGCCTGGATGTGGTTCTTAACAGTGTCTGACATACGGTAGCTCCTGCTTTTGACAGGCACACTGTCACCAGTGTCAATCTCGTGCTTACACCACGTGTAAGGCCTGGCGTCAGCGAAAACAGAGAGGAATACTGCTGGAGCAAAGTCCTGCAGGCCCTCTGCTGCTCTGTTGTCAAATCTGGAGAGAGATGCACTCCCTCCACTGAGCCATCCTGAGGGTTGCTATGCAGCAAATCAGGAAGGGGCTCATTCTAATCCTCTTCTTGCTCTGAAGCTAGCAAAAGACATGAGACTTCTGCTCGCATGTGGAAAGGCTTGAGCTGATTAACATGGAATACCTGAGGGGCTACCCCTGGGATTCCCATGTCAACCAGATAATTGACCTCGCCCATCTTGGAGATTATCCTGAAGGGTCCAGTCCATTTATCTGCCAATGCCCGAGGATTGGTAGGCTCCATCACGAGGACCTCCTCTCCCGGAGTCCAATCCACTTGCGAGGCTTTAAGGTCATGCCAGTATTTATTCAATTCCTGGCTGGCCTTGAGATTCGCTGTTGCCTGACCCATCATCTGTGTCATCCTCCGCCTGAGGCCTAACACATAGTCCCCCACTTGCTTGGCGGGACCTGGAGGGGTGGCTTCCAAACCTTCTCTGATCAAGGCAAGGGGCCCCCTCACGGGATGTCCAAAGAGTAACTCAAAGGGGCTGAAACCAACACCCTCTTGAGGTACCTCTCTGTAAGCAAACAGCAGGCATGACAGGAGGAGATCCCATTTCCTCCTTAGGGGCTCTTCCAAAGCACCTATCATGCCCTTGAGAGTTTTATTAAATCTCTCAACCAGGCCATTGGTCTGGGGATGGTAAGAGGTGGAGAACTTGTAGGTTACTCCGCACTATTTCCACATGGTCTTCATGTAACTAGACATGAAGTTGGATCCTCTGTCAGAGACAACCTCCTTGGGGAATCCAACATGGGTAAAAATGCCCAGGAGAGCCCTGGCAACCACCTTGGCAGTTACAGTCCGAAGGGGTATAGCCTCAGGATACCTGGTGGCATGATCTACCAAAACCAGGATGAACCGATATCCACCTGAAGTGGGAGGGTCCAGGGGACCGACAATGCCGATGCTCACCCTCTCAAATGGTGTGCCAACCACTGGCAATGGCTGCAGTGGGGCAATGACACTGCCTCCAGTCTTGACAGACAACTGACAAGTTGGGCAGGTCCTGCAGTGGGACTCCACTTCTAATCCCATCCGGGGCCAGTAGAAATGGACAGAGAGCCTCTGCTTAGTCTTCTTGGTACCAAGATGATGTCATGGTGCCTACCCCCTGAGCACCAGGCCAGGCCCAGCACCCCCGGGAGCAGGCATCATGCCCCCGGGTAAAAGCCCAGCGGCCCCTTATAGGGGCTCTTTGGACATCAGTCCTGGCGCCATAGGCGCCAGGCTCATAAAGGAAGGTGTTTTGTGCACTTACCTGATGCAGACCATGCTGCAAGATTCAGGCCTCCCTGAGACCTGAAAGGGACTATTTTTTCATTGGAACTATTTTGCCACTCGGGCGTGGCCAGGGAAGGATACTTACCTGGAATTACTTTGGGGGCTATTTAAGCCACGCCCAGACAGTAGCTCACGCTTCGCGTTGTTCTGCATCCAAGCAGCTGAACGCTCACCGTGTCTGCTCCTGCATCTGGTCTCCAGCCACGCCCGCCTCGATCCTGGAAAACCTGTAAGGAAAGAAGAGAAGAGAAAGGTGAAAACCAAGAATTTTATCAAACTTCTTACATGCATCTGGAACCTTGACGCCAGCGTTCCTGAGAAAAGACTTTCATTTAAAAGCACTGCGTTGCTCGCTGCAGCGCCGCGCTTCACTTACCTGTTCTCGGGAGTTCTTCTGGCTCCACCGCGACTGTCTGCACCAGTTGCCACATCTCTGCGCCTAGGGGAGAGAAGAAGAGACAAAAGGTGAGCAGAAGGAACATATGAGGAGAGCCTAATTTTACGCCATAACACTTACCGGTCTTCTGTTGGTGGATCATTCCTCATATCGGGTCGGCGCCGCTTCGTTGGGAGGTACCGCACCCCGGCCCCTATGGGGAAAGGACAAAAGACATTACTGGAGGAATATAAAGACATTAAGAGGGATCGCCCCCACCGTTAACTCACCTGAGTTTACCATCGGCAAGTCAATCCCTCAACGCATCGCCTTCATTCTGCACCTGAAATAAAGGACAGATCACAGGTTAGGAAGGCAACAGAAAAGGAGGCTCAACACTTGAACTTTTGTAATCTTCATACTTACGGCGTTCCGCTCGGAAAAGTCAAGTGGATTTTGCCAGCGCCATTCTGAAAACCAGTGAAGTAACTGGACAAACACGTGCCCCAGCACGAGAAGCAGGAAGGAGAGTTCATCCTTTCAAACCATAAGGTGAGCTTCAACCGGGGATTTCGGAGGAAGTTAGAGAAGAACGAAGGGGGGAAGGAGAAGCAAGCACACTATCCTGCAGGCTGTTAATCCCCTTTCTCATCTGCAGAAGGATATTCCTACGGGCCAGACAAGCAAGATTTGAGGGTCCTGTTCAGTCGGTGTTCCGAGTTCTGCGCATCACGCTCGAAGAGGCCACAGCAACCCAGACCAAACCAGCGCCTCTGTGGGAGTCAGGTGAGCATTACAGAACGTGAAGCCTTCCTACAAATTCCCACCCAGGCGCTATGGAAACTTCTGAGACTGATCAGTTGGCCCAACTACTGGGGGAATTACTGGCCGAAGTACACGCCGCTCGTCAAGAGACTAATGCTCTCAGGAGGGAAGTGATTGTATCAAAGGAAAGAACTGATGACCTGGCTAGACAGTTTTTGCAAGGTCAAGCTGGACACACTCCTCTACCCGGTTCTGGGGGGAACCCCGCTCCTGTGGTTGCCAGTAACCCTGTGCAGATTAATCTACCTGGAAACATGCCACTGACCGCACCCGAACGCTTTGCTGGGGACCCCAAACGATTTGCCGTATTCATGAATCAGTGTCGTTTGCACTTCCTATGCAGACCTGGGGCCTTCCCTAATGACCAGACCAAGGTAGCCTTTGTATTGTCATATCTCAGCGGCTGTGCTGCCGATTGGTCAGTTCCACTGGTTACTCAAGATGACCCGATTCTCTGTGATTTTCAAGGATTTCAAGCAAGCATGGAAAGGTTATTTGCTCGACACTCTCAGGGGCAGGCTCTGGATGACGAACTCCTATCCCTGCGACAGGGCAATCAGGACCTCCTATCCTACATTGCAACCTTTAATAGACTAATTGTGGAAACTGGGTGGCCAGAGGATAAAAGAATCACGTTATTTTATCGAGGTCTACGCGGAGAACTTAAAGATGTCCTGGCCCAAGTTGTAAATCCGCCCCAAGAATGCACAGAATATATAGACTTAGTGGTCCAATTGGATCACAGACTTCAAAACAGAAAAGCAGATCGGTCCAAGTTTGAGACCCGGGTGTTGGTCAAGACCCACGCTAACCCCAAGGGTGCTGATGTCTCTGAGCCTATGCAAATCGGAGGGGTTAAAAGACCTTTAACTCAAAAAGAACGTGAAAGAAGACGGCAGATGCAATTATGTCTTTATTGTGGGTCCTCTGGACACTTTCTACGAGATTGCCCGGCAAAACCGCCCAAGAAGGTGGTAGGAGCCGCTGATAAAAACCATGAAGACTCTGTTTCGGGAAACGACCATGCCCGACAAGCGTAGGGGTCCGCTTGCCGAGCTTGAAAACTAACTCTCAGACCTCGCATTTCATTGTGCCAATGGTCCTCGTAGATCCGGAACAGCCTAAACGGTTGCATGCAATAAAGGCATACATCGATAGTGGGGCTATAGGAAATTATGTGGATCGTGAATTGGTCTCTAGGATTAACCTCCCTCTGCGTCCTAAAACCAGCAAAGATGTCATCACCACAGTCGATGGAACCGAAATTGCCTCTGGACCGGTAACACATTCCACAGCTGAGGTGACACTTGTAGGTCCGGACGGCCATCGGGAGGCAGTTGTGTTTGATGTAATCAAGGCTCCAAAGTTTCAGGTTATTCTCGGAATCCCTTGGTTAGAGACACATAATCCTCGAATTGATTGGCGAGCAAAGAGAATAACCTTCCCGGATTGTGCACAAACCTGCTACCCAGAAAATCTGAAGATTAGTCTAGCGTCTGTAACCTCTGTCTCCATGCAACTACCTCCGGAATACCAAGACTTTCAGGACGTCTTCCAAAAGGAACAGGCCAACACGTTACCTCCCCACAGATCGTATGATTGCCAAATCGATCTGGTGCCCGGTGCACAGGGGAGTTACTGGGTCTGGAAAAGACCCGGGGCTATGCTGATGTCGGAACTGTTGGGACGGGGGCTAGCTAGTCTTTTGGCTGTAGCTCCTGAGATTCTATCCGGGGCTACAACCAAAAGATCAGGGGCTATAGCCCCCTTAGCCCCCCCCTAGCAATGCCCCTGCCGGTGCACAACCCCCTTGTAGCAGGAATTATGCCCTTACTGAACCTGAGAATCTGCATTTGAGACAATATTTAGATCAATACCTAGCCAATGGTTTCATTCGCCCGTCAAAGTCTCCGGCATCCTCGGCTTTGCTCTTCATGCCCAAAAAAGAAGGCGACCTTAGAACTTGTATCGACTACCGCACATTGAACCAGATAATTGTTGAAAACCGTTACCCTCTGCCTCTGATCCCTGAACTCCTTGACCAGGTGAAGGACGCTTGCGTATACACCAAGTTAGATCTCCGGGGGGCTTATCATCTGGTGTGAGTAAAAGAAGGCGACGAATGAAAAATGGCCTTCCGTACAAAATATGGATTATTCGAATACCAGGTGATGCCTTTCGGGTTGTGCAACGCGCCTGCTGCCTTCCAATTCTTCATGAACGATGTCCTTCAGGAACTCATCGATGTTTGTGTTGTCGTATATATCGATGACATTCTTGTGTACTCCTCTTCGGAATCTGATCACAGAAAGCATGTCAGGGCCATCCTTGAGAAATTGCGCCAGCACAAACTGTTTGCAAAGCTGGAAAAGTGCGTTTTCCATACCACCGAGGTTGAGTTTCTTGGATTCATCCTGACACCTAAAGGGGTCCGAATGGACTCACGAAAAGTGGATGCCATCCTCAAATGGCCATCACCTAGTTCGGTGAAAGGTGTCCAAAGCATGCTTGGTTTTGTCAATTTTTATTGCAGAATTATTCTGGAATTTTCACGTGTGGTACAACCCATCACTGCACTCTTGCGGAAAAATAAACGCTTCGAATGGACCGAGGAAGCCGAACAGGCCTTTCAGGAATTGAAAACTAAATTCACGTCCGCACCTATTTTGAAGCACCCGCGTCCCGATCTCCCATATATAGTCAAAACCGACGCGTCCAGCTTAGCCATGGGAGCTGTCCTATCTCAGAGAGACCCTGAAACCAACCAACTGCACCCCGTAGCATTTTGGTCCAGAAAGTTCTCGCCACCTGAGGTAAATTATGCAATCACCGACAAGGAATTATTAGCCATTAAGTCCGCCTTTAATGCTTGGCGGCATTATCTTCTTGGCGCCAGGCATACCATCACCATGATCACTGATCACCGAAACTTACAATATTTAAAAACTGCCAAGGCTCAATCATCACGTCAGCTCTGATGGGCTTTGTTCTTTGCTGAGTTCGATTTTGTAATCACTTACCGCCCCGGCTGTAAGAATGGCAAAGCGGACGCGCTATCTCGAATAGGAATGGGAGAAATAGACACAAACTCAGAACCTGTGCCGATAATTCCCGAACAAAGAATTTTGGGGATAACCTCTTTACAAACCCTTGAAAACATTCAAGCACGGGTAAAACAACTCCTGGACTCTACAGCCTTGCAGGATTGGATCCAAAGGGGGTCTTACTTTTCGGTCAACGATGGCCTACCTTACTTCCAAGGACGCTTATTTCTGCCAGAAAAGGAATTGCAATAACTGGTTATTTCCCGTCATCATGATACCCTGATGGAAGGACATCCTGGCATTGCCAAAACTGAGGAAAAAATTAAACGACAATTCTGGTGGCCTTCCTGGCGAAAGGATATTAAATCTTTCGTGATGTCCTGTGGAGTTTGCGCCCAAAACAAAGGCCAAAAGACAAAACCCGCCGGTCTTCTTCAGCCTTTAGACATTCCACCAGCACCTTGGCACACCTTGTCACTAGATTTTATCACAGACCTGCCCCCTTGTAATGGATACAATACTGTTCTGGTTGTGGTGGATTTATTTTCCAAGATGGGCCATTTTATTCCGTTGACAGGATTACCTTCAGCTTCTGTCCTAGCCAAGGAATTCCTCAAAAATATCATCCGTTTGCATGGATTCCCGTCCATACTAGTCTCCGACCGGGGAAGCTAGTTTATTTCTCATTTTTGGAGGAAGTGTTGTCAACTGGCACAAATCGACGTAAGACTCTCAACCAGCCACCACCCACAGACCGATGGTCAGACGGAGAGAACGAACCAGACCCTTGAACAATACTTACGATGTATGTTGCAGCAATCGGAGGGTAATTGGAAGGATATTTTATGGGTGGCCGAATATGCATACAATAACTCGGTACACTCTGGAACTGGACAAAGCCCCTTTCATACCCTATATGGACATCACCCTTGTACTTCAGACCTGGACTCACCTCTGAGCCGTGAAATGCCCGCAGTGGACCATTTGCATTCCACGATAACTCAAGCCTTCAAGGATGCAACTGCACTTTTGCAACAAGCGAAAGGGAAATACAAAAAGAATGCAGATCTGCATCGGAGTGAGGCGCCTCCATACCAAATAGGGGATCAAGTATGGTTGGCTACCAAACACTTATTGCTCAAGGGACCTCAAACTTTTAATCCAAGGTATTTGGGCCCTTACTCGATCAAAGCTATAATTAACCCAGTGGCAGTCAAGCTCAATCTACCAGCTAACATGCGGATTCACCCCGTTTTTCATGTGTCACTTTTGAAACCAGTGCAACCAGGAACCAGATTAATAAAGCCACCAGAACCAATCCAGATAGATGGGGAGCCTGAATTCGAGGTGAAGAACATTTTGGATTTTAAGATCTCAAAATCAAAACTTTTCTATCTAATTGATTGGAAAGGGTACGGGCCTCAGGAAAGGTCTTGGGAACCCAGCGACCACGTACATGCACCTCGGCTGGTAAAAAGGTTCCATCGGAATTTCCCAAACAAACCGAAACCTCCAGAGGGAACAACCTTGGGAGGGGCCTTGGGGGGGAGTGCTGTCATGATGCCTACCCCCGGAGCACCAGGCCAGGCCCAGCACCCCCGGGAGCAGGCATCATGCCCCCGGGTAAAAGCTCAGCGGCCCCTTATAGGGGCTCTTTGGACTCTGTCCTGGCGCCTTTGGCGCCAGGCTCATGTTGGACATCAGTCCTGGCGCCATAGGCGCCAGACTCATAAAGGAAGGTGTGTTGTGCACTTACCTGATGCAGACCATGCTGCAAGATTCAGGCCTCCCTGAGACCTGAAAGGGACTATTTTTTCATTGGGACTATTTTGCCACTCGGGCGTGGCCAGGGAAGGATACTTACCTGGAACTACTTTGGTGGCTATTTAAGCCACGCCCAGACAGTAGCTCACGCTTCGCGTTGTTCTGCATCCAAGCAGCTGAACGCTCACCGTGTCTGCTCCTGCATCTGGTCTCCAGCCACGCCCGCCTCGATCCTGGAAAACCTGTAAGGAAAGAAGAGGAGAGAAAGGTGAAAACCAAGAATTTTATCAAACTTCTTACCTGCATCCGGAACCTTCACGCCAGCTTTCCTGAGAAAAGACTTTCATTTAAAAGCACCGCGTTGCTCGCTGCAGCGCCGCGCTTCACTCACCTGTCCTCGGGAGTTCTTCTGGCTCCACCGCGACTGTCTGCACCGGTCGCCACATCTCTGCGCCTAGGGGAGAGAAGAAGAGACAAAAGGTGAGCAGAAGGAACATATGAGGAAAGCCTAATTTTCCGCCATAACACTTACCGGTCTTCTGTTGGTGGATCATTCCTCATTTCGGGTCGGCGCCGCTTCGTTGGCAGGTACCGCACCCCGGCCCCTATGGGGAAAGGACAAAAGACATTACTGGAGGAATATAAAGACATTAAGAGGGGTCGCCCCCATCGCTAACTCACCTGAGTTTACCATCGGCAAGTCAATCCCTCAACGCATCGCCTTCATTCTGCACCTGAAATAAAGGACAGATCACAGGTTAGGAAGGCAACAGAAAAGGAGGCTCAACACTTGAACTTTTGTAATCTTCATACTTACGGCATTCCGCTCGGAAAAGTCAAGTGGATTTTGCCAGCGCCATTCTGAAAACCAGTGAAGTAACTGGACAAACACGCGCCCCTGCACCAGAAGCAGGATGGAGAGTTCATCCTTTCAAACCATAAGGTGAGCTTCAACTGGGGATTTCGGAGGAAGTTAGAGAAGAACGAAGGGGGGAAAGGGGAAGCAAGCACACTATTCTGCAGGCTGTTATCCCCTTTCTCATCTGCAGAAGGATATTCCTACGGGCCAGACAAGCAAGATTTGAGGGTCCTGTTCAGTCGGTGTTCCGAGTTCTGCGCATCACGCTCGAAGAGGCCACAGCAACCCAGACCAGACCAGTGCCTCCGTGGGAGTCAGGTGAGCGTTACAGATGACCAGCCAAGGGTACCTCATGCGCCAACTGCATTAGGAAGGGTCTGTAAACCTGGGGTACTACCAACCTCTTGAGGGCACCAGGTTCAGGCTTAGTGGGCTCACTAACAAGGAGCTCACCCTCCCAATAAATCCAGAATGTCCTAGGCACTTCTCCTTGTGCCTGGGACAGGGCCTGTTTCCTCAGACCCGAGAGAGAGTGGCACTCTCTCTGTCCTTTACAGAAGTCTGCCCGGGAGGGTCCCCCTTCAGCTAACAAGCATTGAAGATCGGGATGATCCTGTGGGATGAGAACCTCTCCCACAGGAGAGTCTTCTGGCTCTTCTCCCACAGGAGTTGAGGCGGGGTTTACCACTGGACCCAGACCGTCAGGAGCATGGATCCCAATGGGTGCTGTAGGAACAGCAGGAAGAGAAGGAGCTCCCTCCACAGAGGTGGCCTTCTTGTTCTTGCTTCGTCTTGCCTTAGGCCGTGCCTTTGGCTCAGGTACCTGACTCACAGCCAGACACGGGGTCACCTGTGACCTAATGACCGCAGCCGCAGTCATGAGAAGACCATCCGAGATCAATCCCAACTCTACTAGATCATTACCTAACAGAATGTTAGCAGGGACATTGTCCTGAACCAGGACAGGAAGCTTTGCTGTCTTGTCTCCAATTACGAGTGTGACTAAGGCTACAGGCGATAATTTGGGAGGCCCACCAGGTTCTCAGAGGAGCACCTACATAGTCCTCTGGCTTGAGCAGGGTCCTGTCCACCACTGTCATGCTTGCCCCAGTGTCTCTCAAACCAGTAGAAGGCTGGCCATTCAGGAGGACACTTCTCAAAAATCTACGGGTGTTCTGTGGGATAGTCACCAGTACTTCCGCGTACTGGTCCCAGGCCCCAAGGGACACTAAGGAAATCTCTACCGGAGCACCAAATGTGATCCCTGTAGAGGAGGGGAGGACAGTGGCCTCCACCTCAGACATGGGGTAAGTGTAGGTCAGGCTGACAGCCTGTACTCCAAGTGCCTTACCTTTACACTTGGAGCCACCCCTCTTGTGATCCAGAGCCCCACAATCCCAACAAGTGGAGAGAGTGCGGGGTACGGTACTGGAACCACTGGGAGCCTGCTTTGCAGCAGGTGGACCACTACTCTTATTCCCACACACAGATGACTTATCCCCACTAGATTTTTGGGTCTTCGGAGAGGAGGGTTTAGGTTTACCCGACTGTGACTGCTTGGGGGACTCCTCAGCTTTCTGAGAGGCCCCCTTTTCTTTGTCCTTGTCCTTCCCACTGGTGTCCTTAGGGGACACCCGGTGGGAGACCCACTTGTCAGCCAGCCTAGCCAGCTTAAAGGGATCCAAAATGTTTTGGTCAGCAACATACTGACGCAGCTCTGGTGAACAGGCTTCAGAAAAATGCTCAAAAAACAACAGGCGGGACAATTCAACAAAAGTTTTCACCTTGTAACCATCAATCCACCCCATCATGTTCATGTGCGCAGCACTCACCCAGTCAAGCCAAGACACATTTTCTCTTTTCTTAAAATCCCTGAACCTTTTAAGGTATTGGGTATGTGTCTTGCCAAACTTGGCAATAAAAGCAGATTTCATACACTCATACTGACCCCTTTCTTCCACAATCAGCTTCAGAATACAGTCATACCCAGTCTGAGGCACTCTGCTTAACAAACACTTAGCCCAATCTCTTTTGTCAACATCATGAATTGCACAAGCCATTTCAAATGCTTCAATCCATTGGAGGATATCAGAACCCTCCACAAACACACCAACCAAATCTTTCATAAATTTAGTTGCTGGGGACCTGACACTCTCACTGGGTTTCGCTGAAGTCTCCACTCTAGCTTTCTCTAGCTGGATTCTCTGACATTCAGTGTCCTGGTTCTTGAGTTCAAGGTCCTTATTTTTGAGCTCCACTTGTTGAGCCAACTCCTCCTTCTTAAGCTCAGCAACTATTTCCAACTTGCGATATTCAAAGGCCAATTTCATCCTTAATAACTCAAGCTCCAAGGAACTGCTGGGGTTTGGAACGGAGGCAGCAGGAATGGTGGCATTCCCAGAAACAGATTCAGTGGAACCCCCAGAGTCCTCATTGGTTGCATTCCCCCCCTCATCAAGAGTTTCACCATCGGTCTGGTAGTCCACCAGGGCAGCTATCAGCTCTGCCCTAGACTTATCCACAAAGTCGAACTCCCTGGCTTCACAAGCACTCTGGAGAACCTCTAAACTCACCCTAGTCAATTTACCATTTGCAATAGACTCCATTGCTTGTAATGCAGTTATTTTGTACACAACCAAACCTTAATTTAATAAAGTGCAGATATTTTGTAAGTGGCACGGTTATACACTGATTCTTAAAACCATAAGCATCCCACCGCTGCCACCAGTGTAAAGACTGGTATGGGGTGGTCTGTACTTCTGCTCTCTATATGGTAGAGGAGAGGCACAGAGGACCCCAGCCAAGATTCTCTATTACGGTAGCAATGAACGAGTAATCAGGGCCTAGCTTCTCAGGAGGTGATGCAGGATGGTTCTTAAGTACAGTGTAGTCCCCAAGCCCCCACAAAGGAATGTCCACACACTGTATTGGTTAGAACACAGTCTTTATATAATCAATATTCAAGATTATGTACACTATCACAATAACTCACTTTGCACTCAGGAAAATCAACAATGGCAAATATATACAAGTCTAAAGTGGTACCACAAATATTATTAGATCTCATTCAAGTGCATCAAAGGTAATGTAGAAATGTCACACAGATCAATAAAGAGGAAACCAGCAATAGAGAGGAAGGGAAGCAAGATGGTTGAAACAATAGGCAGACTTCTGACCGCTACCACTGGACACAGTTCTGTGTGGAGATTCCCCCCACCTGGGCAACCTGTAAAATAAGATATATAGCACAAGCCCAGTCCATATACTGTTCAATAGTCTTATTCCCTCCTATAATGTTTTAACCCCCCAATGTACCTGGTGGAGTCGAGTTCTTCGAAGAAGCGTCGACAGATCCATCTGGAGTGACCCCCTTTAAAGCAGGAGCCATGGATCGTCGAGAGGCGTCGAGGAAGGTGGCGTTCAGCGTCGGGGAATCGACGGCCCTTCTTGAGTGCCTTCCCTTTAAAGTGGGAGACACGGGGCGTCGAACGTCCGACAGAGAACAGAGTAGAACGGTGTCGATGAGGTGGCAGCTTCGATCCGAGCGGTGCTCGTCAACGACAGAGCTTTGGCGTCCTGCAAGGAAGAGGTGTGCGGGGCACCTCGGTGACGATAGTTCTGTACTGCAAAGAGTGTGAAGAACTGTGGCTCAGCAAGGGCACTGAGTCGGTCGAGTCTTTGTGGTCGTGAGGTGGCGGGAAACCCACCAGCGGATTCTCCTCAGCGCATTGGTCGTCCTCGACTTTCTCCGGCGGGATAAAGTGGTCGATGGCGCAGACAAGGGAGTCCTTCGATTCGAATGTTCTTAGGCATAGGAGAGGGCGGCTCCGGTCGTCAGTGGCATGGCGTCAAGTGGTCCCCACGGCTGGGCAACACAACTTCGACTGGCCTCCAGCAGTTACACAAACCTGCGAACCCTGGTCGACGGCAATGGACTTCGACGGCGGCGAAGTCGGGGTGCTTCACTTCGATCTCCTCAGCGGTCCCGTCTCCGGTCGGCAGCCTTTCGAGGGTCTGACTTCCAGGGAGCTTCGGCGAAGGTTAGCGGTGCTCAATGGTCCCTCGGAGCATGGGAAGAGGGCGCCTTACCAGGTCCTCTCTCGGATCAGTCTTCGACGGATTCGGCAGCTTTCAGATCAGTCGAAGCAAATGCAACAGCAAGTCTTCTTCTTCCTGCTGGGCGTCAAGGATCAGCAGTTCCAGTTACTCTTAACGTGTAGGCACAGCTTCTGAACGCTTCTGAACAATTTCCAGTGGTGAGAGGTCCCCAGATATACTATTCTGTCTCTCATCCACACTGCTGGGTCACTCTCAGCAGTCAATTATACAGAAGGGCATTCATGCAGTCAGTCAGCCAATCAGGCACACAGTGCATTCAGGCCATCCTCCTCCCTCTCAGACACTCACAACAAGGAATGTGGATTGGGAAAGTACCCAGCCATTCAACACTACACACTGCATTCAGGCCAGTTTCGGGCAGGACTGTCTCAGTCTTTGTCTCTTATGCCAGAAACCAGACAACCACAACAAGAAGTGCATATTGGTCACACACTCCATTCACCCAGGTCCCACCCACAGGAGGTACCCACAACATGCATCACTGGGAAGGCTCCAGCTAGTCTGGCCAGACCTTCACAACAACACCTTATATGGCACTTCCACCCAACAGCCAGTCAGGGGGAAGGGACAGAGTCAGGGCTTCCCAGGACTTTGGGAAAACAAAGTAACAGGCAATAGAAAGCAAGAGGCCACAGGGGCCATCTTGTTTCCTATCAGGAATCAACTGATTCCAATGGTAGGGCCTCGGTATCCCAAAATGGAGGACACCCAGAGCACCTGTCAAATTCAGCATGGAGCTGCCACCAGCCCATACCCTGCTCTGTGGGCACCCACAGGTGCCCTAAAACATACACTAGGGGCACAGGGTTGTACCCCAACCCATAAGGGTATCCCATGGGTATGTACACCAAACCAAAAACAGGAAGAGCTTCACTGCCAGGAGTCCCACATGGACTCCTGGGCAGAAAATAATACAGAACACAAATGAAAAAAGGACTACAGGACAGGGACAGGGAGGCCCTGTCCCTCCAATGCATTTCCAGCATCACACCGGCCTTCCCACATTTTACTCTGGGGAGGCCTCCGTCCTAAAATGTTTGAAGACCACTGGCCTAGGGTATTCATTGCCAGGATCCTTAACTATATATCCTGCAGGCCGCCAGAAGTAAATAGACGGCGCAAGAGTGCCGATCTTCCCCGATTCCACCCAATCTCTGACGCGGGGCCAGACAATCATTTGACTGTGTAAAAAAGAGGCTGCGGTTGCTTGGCACCAACTACGCTCTATTCAACCAGCCACTTTACGGATTGGCCATGAGGGCCGCGCCACCTTCTTTTTTGATCCGAAGCAGGAGTGGCAATGGATAGAGACAACGTATGGCAGCGGTGTGGAGAGGCGGAGGGCCAACGAAGGGTCCCTCAGGCGGTGGCAGCCCGTGGGAGAATTTGCCCGCAGATCAGAGAGAGGTGGACTGCCCGCCGTAGATTGAACTTTGGGTGAATGTCTGCTATCATCATGTGGGTAGAGTCCCCCCACATACACACCTGCTTCTTATGTTTAGTTTCTATGTTGGTTGACTATGGCAGGGTAGAGGGGATTAGATATGGGGGAAGTGGGAGGGATACCTTAGTAGCCGCTGACTCACTCCCGCTACTAAGCCTCTGTTATTGCACTACGCAGTTCATTGTTTTTTGTCCAGGCGACCGATACATCGAGTTGAATGGATGCATGGGGTGTGGGGATGTTGGGGGATTTGATTGAATGCAATCAGACCTTTGGGGGTTTCTGTAGTATACTTGATAGGTACATTGAAAGGGGGTGGGTGATCCTGCGTATAGCCTCCTTACTATGGGGAGGAAGGATAGCTCAGGGGCAACGCATTTGTGTGGGAAGCAACGCAGCGCAACACAGGTTCGAATCCTGATCCTGCGCTTAGAAACCACTTGTTGGTGTTAAGCGCATTATAAAAGAACACATATAATAATAATTATGCTATAATGGCCTGAGCAGATAACGCACTCCTACGTGTGTCCTTAATGGGCTGTGCGATAACATTAAGAGCGGCGCAGTGTTGCTGGAACTTAAAAGATACAAACCGTCCTTTGTGCTGCTCCAGGAGACTCGCCTATCGGGGGAGGAGTGTGGGTTTTTGGGAAAACGAATTATGAGAAAGTATGGCAAGCAGGGTTCCTGGGGGGCTCTAGGGGAATGTACCCGTTGATGACAGGCTCGTTAAGGGGGGAAACTATAGGCCTTCTCAATTTCTATGCCCCCGCACACCCTGGCTTCGACATCCTTCATGGCTTGCAAGAACTATTAATGCTGCGTTCGGTGGATTGGTCGGTGATAGGGGGCGACATTATTGGCGTCACTGTCCGAAACCTTAACAGGTTTACGGGACCAAAGGGTCGAGAACATGCCCACACCAAACTGCATGGCTTCGCCCATGCTATAGGGATGGTGGACGTGTGACGATCTCTTCACCCTCATGATAAGGGCTACTCGTTCCACCATGGCATACATCTCTCTCTGTCCCGTATAGACTATTTCTTGGTGCCTAACACATTGCTTCCTAGGGTCTCGGAGGCACGATTCCTTCCATGAGGCATCTTCCCCCCAACTCTGCGGCCTGGCGACTCAACTCCTACTATCTTGGGTTCCCAGACCTGT
Source organism: Ambystoma mexicanum (assembly GCF_040938575.1). Lineage (NCBI taxonomy): Eukaryota > Metazoa > Chordata > Amphibia > Caudata > Ambystomatidae > Ambystoma > Ambystoma mexicanum. Next base: position 55,133,409 of record NC_090929.1, on the reverse strand, counting down.
TGACGGAATTGGTTGACAAAACGGAACCCTACTTTGAATTGAACAGTCCGACAGTGGAGGAACCTAAGGTGCTCTGGGAGGTGTACAAGGCGGTTATCTGAGGGCAATAGCAGCGATAGAACCTGAGGGCGAAGCTGGTGCCTCTTCCAAAGTACTTATCCGTCCTTCAAAAATACTCCGGTAAAGATCCAGGACAGCGACTTCCGCACGATTGAGCACTTTACAAACGCTACTATGGGGCGGGTGCCAACCCAGAATAGCCCTTCAAACCTTGTGCCGGTCGGTCTGGGAGGGAGGGAGGGAGGCAGACATCAATGTGCCGGATGTTCAAAAGTACTATTGGGCGGCACAGCTGGCTGTGGCCAATTCGTGACTGCACATCAACCTCGCGTACCCACACATCAGAATGGAAGGATAGGGCATGGGAAGGAGGGCCCTGGCCAGAATATGTAGGGGACTAGGCACTGGGGATTACCAACTGCGTCAGTACCAGTAGTCTGGGTTACTCGGGCGGCGACAAAGGCAGTGCGCCGGGAAGGTGTGATAACCCTGGCTGCCCCTTTGGGAAAAAAAACGAAATCTGCCTGAGATGTGCAAAGATGGTGAGCAAGAGGCAGCCATCTTGTTGGTGATGTCCTAGCTGAAGGATGACTCAGATCATGCCAAGACATGGAAGATAGGTACCGATATATACAGGTCAGACATGCGATGCATGCTCAATTCCACAGAGCATATGAATGCCTGGACCCAACTCCGCTAGAGGCCAACCTCAACTTAAATCTAGGCGCGAGGGAGCTGTCGGACCCATGGACAAAGAGGATTGGCAAGAGGCACTTAGGTCCCCTCGGGAAATTGCAATATCTGCCTGGTTCCGACTAATACAGCTTAAAGTCCTTCACAGGGTGTACTATCCCAAAGTGTTATTGCCAAAACGAGGCCGCATCCCTGAGCCTCACACCAGGTACCTATCACCATACACTTTGGCAATGCCGAAATCAGAAGATTATGGCATGCGATCCAAAGGTGAACGTCTAAGGCAATTGCACATCCTATCCCAGGCCGTCCAAAATACCCACTATTGGGGATTTGAGGGGCGACTGACTGACTACATCAGATACGAAAAACTGTTTATATCCAATGCCACGACCATCACTAAGAAACCAGTCACAGTGAAATGGGGTTCCAGGGACCCGCCAAAGCCTTTACAATGGGTCCAGGACATGGACTACTGCATGTGGTTGGACGAGCAGGTGTACAGTCCCGGGGGTGCCTCGATAAGTTTGCCAAAATCTCGGGCAAATGGGGAGACCAGTACTAATCGTCGACGGGCGCGGAGGCTGGCACGGAAATGCAGACTTGTGAGAAGCCCGAATCGGCTGCCAGTGGCCAGAAGAGGCCGTATATAACGATATAGAATAGGCTCCCCATAGCTGCCTTTGTTCATTGTTTTATGGTTTTCTTTTTTTATTTATTTATTTATCTGTATTAGATCAAAGAACTTTTGCGAACGATACAACACACACATTTCATTTACCGTAAGAGATCGACAAGCGGTAGTTAATAGTATTCACTATCATCATAACTCTCTAAAATGTGTATGTACAGATTTCTGCTAAACAAATACAGATACAAATACAATTACCACACAAATACCGGCCATCATTTAAAAACATTTGAAACAATCATTGAGAATAATACACGTTTCACCTCGCAGCACATTCGTATTCAGGCGACCCCTTACGCGCTTAGATGTGTGTTTCCACAAACAAAAAAGTGTAATGTGCAGAGTCTCCAAATCTGTGCTCAAAGGAAGGAAGGAAGGAAGGAAGGAAGGAAGGAAGGAAGGAAGGAAGGAAGGGAAAGAGGGAGGGAGGGAAGGGAGGAAGGGACGAAAGGAGGGAGGGAGGGAGGGAGGGAGGAGGGAAGGGAGGGAGGCAGGTAGGGAGGAATGAAGGAAGGAAGTAAGGAAGGAAGGAAGGACGGGAGGGAGGGAGGGATGGAGGGAGGGAGGGAGAGAGGGGAGAAAGGAAGGAAGGGAGGGAGGAAGGAAGGAAGGAAGGAAGGAAGGGAGGGAGGAAGGGAGGGAGGAAGGAAGGAAGGAAGGAAGGAAGGAAGGAAGGAAGGAAGGAAGGAAGGAAGGAAGGAAGGAAGGAAGGAAGGAAGGAAGGAAGGAAGGAAGGAAGGAAGGAGGGGAGGAAGGGGGGAGGGAGGAAGGAAGGAAGGAAGGAAGGAAGGGAGGGAGGGAGGGAGGGAGGGAGGAAAGGAAAGGAGGAAGGAAGGAAGGAAGGAAGGAAGGAAGGAAGGAAGGAAGGAAGGAAGGAAGGAAGGAAGGAAGGAAGGAAGGAAGGAAGGAAGGGAGGGAGGGAGGGAGGGAGGGAGGGAGGGAGGGAGGGTGAAGGGAAGGAAGCAAGAAAGGGAAGGAGGGAGGGAGGGAGGGAGGGAGGGAGAAGGGAAGGAAGAAAGAAAGGAAAGGAGGGAGGGAGGGAGAAGGGAAGGAAGAAAGAAAGGGAAGGAGGGAGGGAGAAGGGAAGGAAGAAAGAAAGGAAAGGAGGGAGGGAGAAAGGAAGGAAGAAAGAAAGGAAAGGAGGGAGAGAAGGAAGGAAGGAAGGAAGGAAGGAAGGAAGGAAAGGAGGGAGGGAGGGAGGGAGAAGGGAAGGAAGGAAGAAAGAAAGGAAAGGAGGGAGGGAGGGAGGGTGAAGGGAAGGAAGAAAGAAAGGAAAGGAGGGAGGGAGGGAGAAGGGAAGGAAGAAAGAAAGGAAAGGAGGGAGGGAGGGAGAAGGGAAGGAAGAAAGAAAGGAAAGGAGGCAGGGAGGGAGGGAGGGAGGGAAGGAAGAAAGAAAGGAAAGGAGGGAGGGAGAAAGGAAGGAAGAAAGAAAGGAAAGGAGGGAGAGAAGGAAGGAAGGAAGGAAGGAAGGAAGGAAGGAAGGAAGGAAGACAAGGAAGGAAGGAAGGAAGGAAGGAAGGAAGGAAGGAAGGAAGGAAGGAAGGAAGGAAGGAAGGAAGGAAGGAAGGAAGGAAGGAAGGAAGGAAGGAAGGAAGGAACGAACGAAGGGAGGGGGGGATGGAGGGACAGGGAAGAAAGAAAGAAAGATGGAGGGAAGGAGGGAGCTTCAGAAAAGGTATCAATTAAGAGAAACATAAAAAGGAAAGGATGGAAACAGGAAGAATACAGGGGCGCATGAAATAGTAAATAATGCCAAACCGCAAGGGCACTTGAAAGTACATAAAGGGAACGGGGACCCCGGAAAGTGCAGCAATTGCCAAAGACAAGCACATGTTGAAAGCATGACGTCGAGAAGGTTGAAAAAATACCCAAGTGTGTGAGAGCAGCACAAAGCGAATACAGACTGGGGGCAACTCGCGATAGAAGGAGAAGACAATGTGGGGTAAACAAACGAAAAACAACTAGGAAACCTAGAGATCTAGAGGCGTGCTATATACTGGATAGGGGACATGACAGGCACAAAGATGAAAAGAAAGGTATTTTACACGCAATATGTTGGAAACGAGCCCAGGAGGCAGGAGTGGGATAACGGGTAGAGGTTTAACACGTCATCATACACCGCTCAAGGGGGGTGGCCGGGCGCCCATCTCTCATTGGAAAATCTATAACCACACCATGATTCCCCTTTGGGGGGAAAGAACACATTTGTAAAGTGTGTAACCATCAACCATAGGAGATAAAACAATGTTATCATATCCATACAAAAAGACACTAACAAGCAGTTCCACAATTGCATTCAATTCGTGCTTCCTAATAAAACAAACATAAGCATCAATTTCAATGCAATATGAAATGCACCCTGTGCAACTCATCCAGGACACAACCGCAAGACTTATCCTGGGCCTCAAGCCCAGGGACGCATGTCTCCAGCGCTGCAATCCCTCCACTGGCTCCCCGTGGCTAAAGTTCAAGACCCTCTGCATTGTTCACAAGGCTTTCTGGGGCCTGGGACCTACCTATCTGCAATGCTGCCTACCTAAATACTGTCCCTCACGAGCCGTCCGCTCATCTACCTCCAACCTTCTGCGAGTGAGACGGTTCTCCAAGCAGAGAATTGGAGGGAGATCCTTATCCTCAGCAGGTGCCTCCCTCTGGAATAGCCTCCCTACGTCTTGAGCCATGTCTCCTGAAATTCCGCAAACTCCGCAAGACCTTCCTCTTCTCCTCTTCCTTCTCTCTCCCTCTACCCTGCTAACCTAGTTCTCTGTCCTTTCCCTCTCTGCCCCCTATTCCTTACAGCCTGCTGACTGGCCGCCTGGTGTACCTCAGAGTCTCACTGGTCCCCGGCATCTCCGCCAAACCTCTCTCACACTTGCATTAGGGCCCTACACCCCACTCACACTCAACGCACTGAGAAATTAAACCAAAAGAGTGTCTCTCTTTGCACTTACCCCAGCCTCAACCAAGTACACTTGACCCTCCTCTCCCTGTGACCCTCTGTGCACGTGCGTGATCCGTAGCACCATGCCTGAAGGTCGTCTGTCTGTTTCTCCCCTGTCTTCACCCCTAATCATACTGTTAAAATTGCAGTCACCACCAGGCCTATTTGTTATATCCCATACTGTTAAATGTATTTTATGCACTTACTCTGCCTTTTCAGACTCCCTGAGTTCCTACCCTCCTTGAGCGCTTTGAAACACTTGCCTCTGTATGGCGCTATATAAATAAACAATATCATGCCCTAACAATTCAATATTATAATAATGAGGGGGCTGCCCTGATACCATGTGGGGGCTCTCCTGACTCCATGTGGGGGCTCCCCTGACACCATGTGGGGGCTCCCTGTGTGGAATCAGAAAAATACAATATTAAGGCTTTTACACCATGCAAAGGAAAATACACCGACACAGGCTTGTAAAGATTCCCAGAATCTTTATTACAAAACTGAACAGTTACGAAACAAAGTTCACAAATAGCTATTTGGCCGTCAATACATCACAGAGACCACTAGCAGGGTTCAATGTGAGCAGTGAACAGAATTTGCTAGCTGGACATCAGCGCATTTATACAGTTTGTTATAATGATGTCCAGCCTCTTACAAGTTAATTATACACTGGGCTAGGGTCGCGCCAGGTTTGTTTCCTAATTTACATATCTCGTGCATGCGGTTTACTTTTCCAACATATTTACTACACACACTATTATTCTTTAGTTTTAACGTTACACTCTTTACACATTGCTTCAATACGGATCAAACAAATGTTTTGCATGTAGTATTTGGATAGCATTATTGTTCTTGTATACTTGTAGGTTAACATCGCCGATTCAAGTAATCCCCTGATCCCGAGGTCAACGAAGGACAAGGTCTACATGACCCTAACACGTAGCCTGAAGGCAGGTTGGACATTAACTCCCCTACAGAGGTTAGAGAGGTTAAAGCAAGAACAAGAGCACACAAGACAGCCATTTTAGACTACAGGGTGACTTTGTACAATAAACTAAAATGACGGCTCTAACCTAAAATGGAGGCTTGATTCACTTGAGGTCACGACCTTGTAATACGAATTTCCTCACAAAGCGACTGGGCATAGGCCAAAATATACAATGAGGACGAAACAATATTATATCAGTTCTAACACCTTGGCACCATGTAGGGGCTCCCCTGGGACCAGGTAGGGGCTCCCCTGACACCATGTGGGAGCTCAGCTGAAACCATGTGAGGGTTCCCCGGGCACATGTAGGGGCTCCCCTGACACCATGTGGGAGCTCCCCTGGCACCATATGGGGGCTCCCCAGGCACCATGTGAGGGCTCCCCTGACACCATGTGGGGGCTCCCCTGACACCATGTGAGGGGGTCCCCTGGCACCATGTAGGGGCTCCCCTGGGTCCAGTTAGGGGCACCCCTGACACCATGTGGGGATTCCCCAGGCACCATGTGGGGGCTCCCCTGACACCATGTAGGGGCTCCCCTGACACCATGTGGGGACTCCCCTGACACCAGGTGGGGGCTCCCTTAAAACCATGTGAGGGGTCCCCGGGCACCATGTGGGGGCTGCCCTGACACCATGTGAGAGCTCTCCAGGCACCATGTGGGGGCTCCCCTGGCACCATGTGAGGGTTCCACTGGCACATGTAGGGGCTCCCCTGACACCATGTGGGGGCTCCCCTGGCACCATGTGGGGGCTCCCCGGGCACCATGTAGGGGCTCCCCAGGCACCATGTGGGGGCTCCGCTGGCATCATGTGAGGGTCCCACTGGCACCATGTAGGGGCTCCCCTGACACCATGTGGGGGCTCCCCTGGCACCATGTGGGGGCTCCCCTGAAACCATGTGAGGGGTCCCCGGGCACCATGTGGGGGCTCCCCTGACATCATGTGGGGGCTCCCCTGACACCATGCGGGGGCTCCCCTGACACCATGTGAGGGCTCCTCTGACACCACGTGAGTGCTCGATGGGCACCATGTGGGGGCTCCCCTGACACACTTGGGAGTCCCCTGACACCATGTGGTCGGCTCCCCTGACACCATGTGGGTGCCCCACTAACACCACATGAGGGCTCCCCTGACACCAAGTGGGGGCTCCACTGACACTATATGTGGGCTCCCCTGACACCATGTGGGCTCCCCTGACACCAAGTGGGGGCTCCACTGACACCATGTAGGGGCTCTCCTGGCACCATGTGGGGGCTCCCCTGACAACACATGAGGGCTCCCCTGACAACACGTGAGGGCTCCCCTGACACCATGTGAGGGTCCCACTGGCACCATGTTGGGGCTCTCCTGACACCATGTGGGGGCTCTCCTGGCACCATGTGGGGGCTCCCCTGAAACCATGTGAGGGGACCCCGGGCACCATGTGGGGGCTCCCCTGCCACCATGTGGGGGCTCCCATGACACACTTGGGGGTCCCCTGACACCATGTGGGCGCCCCACTGACACCATGTAGGGGCTCTCCTGACACCATGTGGGGGCTCCCCTGAAACCATGTGAGGGGTCCCCGGGCAGCATGTAGGGGCTCCCCTGGCACGACATGGGAGCTCCCCTGACACCACATGAGGGCTCCCCTGACACCACGTGAGTCTTCGCAGGGCACCATGGGGGGCTCCCCTGACACCATGTGAGGGCTCTCCTGACACCATGTGGGGGCTCTCCTGGCACCATGTGGGGGCTCCCCTGAAACCATGTGAGGGGTCCCCTGACACCATGTGGGCGCCCCACTGACACCATGTAGGGGCTCTCCTGACACCATGGGGGGCTCCCCTGACACCATGTGAGGGGTCCCCGGGCACCATGGGGGGCTCCCCTGACACCATGTAGGGGCTCCCCTGGCACCACGTGGGGGCTCCCCTGACACCATGTGGGGGCTCCTCTGACAAACTTGAGGGCTCCCCTGAAACCATGTGGGGGCTCCCCTGACACCATGCGGGGGCTCCCCTGACACCATGTGGGGGCTCTCTTGGCACCATGTGGGGGCTCCCCTGACACCATGTGAGGGCTCCCCTGTCACCATGTGGGGGCTCCCCGGCACAATGTGGGGGCTGCCCTGACACCATATGTGGGCTCCCCTGACATCATTGAGGGATCCCTGGGCACCATGTGGAGGCTCTCTTGGCACCATGTGGGGGTTCCCTGATACCATGTGAGGGTTCCCTGATACCATGTGGAGGCTCTCTTGGCACCATGTGGGGGTTCCCTGGTAGGAATAACCCATCTGGGCATCATGGCATACTCTTTTTGTACAGATTCTGTAAACATCTTTGCACCTCCAAACTGTAACTACATATACAGAACCATTAAATTGGCTTTCACGCGCGCTTTGGGAGGTGACCATGGCCAGCAAAGGATCCCAGCTCCAGAAAAAGGTAAGGCTGTGGGCCGTTACCAGCCATGGCCGCCCCCCACACAATGGGGGTGAAAGCTATCCACACTGTTTGGTTTAACGGGGTGCGAATGGTTTATTTGCCTGGAGGAAAAATAAGAAAAGATGGCCGCCGCCATTGAGAGAAGGGACTATGCTTTTTTGCCATTTCTATGGTGGCAGCCAGGAACGGGAGGAGCACCGGGACTGGAGCACAAAGCTTTGGTCCAGAGGGTAAGTAGGGAGGGCGCGAGGGATGGGATGATAATGGGTTTGGGTTTGTTTTGGGGGGTGGGGAGGTGACTCTCCATATTAAAAAAATTAAATGGCAACACCCGAATCAATGCATCAATTGCTTTGTGCCCAGAGTGTGGTGCAGATGTATCAGGAGACTGGTATATGAGCCACTGGGTTGAGATTTTCCGCAGCATTTCTTTAGAAAGGAAGGAAGGTTCAGACATGCAAGCATTGTTTCCAGCCCCACTAAGTAGTGCTGATTGTGTGGTCTGGAGAAAGCCTGTGCAGCCCTGCCCTGGTTTCTGAGAGGGCGAGGCTCATTTCCCACTTGAGGAAGGATCTGCGGCGGGTGGGACCAAGTACACGCACTCCCCTTCGGAACAGCACACGTAGCCAGGACCCTTACATGCAGCCCACTCGAGCCTTTCTTCATTAAGGCTCTGAGTGACCATATTGACCACACCAGAAAGCATGCGAATGAACTTAGCAGTAACAACCCGGACCCCAGAGAATTGAAAACAACATACCTACTCTGTAGTAAAATGGGGGTGTATGTGGTGTCTAGAAATAGTACCAATTGGCTGGTAAGGAAGCTTGCAACATAACCTCCCTGCCAGGGAAGCCACCACATGGTACCATGGGAGCCTCCGCATTGAACTAGGGGAGCCTCCACATGGTGCCATGGGAGCCTCCACAGCACCCAGCGAAGCCTCCACATGGTGCCGGGGGGCCTCCACATTGCACCAGGGGAGCCTCCACATGGTGCCATGGGGGCCTCCACAGCACCAGGGAAGCCTCCACATGGTGCCATGGGAGCCTCCACAGCACCAGGGAAGCCTCCACATGGTGCCATGAGGGCCTCCACAGCACCCAGCGAAGCCTCCACATGGTGCCATGGGAGCCTCCACAGCACCCAGCGAAGCCTCCACATGGTGCCATGGGAGCCTCCACAGCACCCAGCGAAGCCTGCACATGGTGCCGGGGGGCCTCCACATTGCACTAGGGAAGCCTCCACATGGTGCCATGAGGGCCTCCACAGCACCCAGTGAAGCCTCCACATGGTGCCATGGGAGCCTCCACAGCACCCAGTGAAGCCTCCACATGGTGCCATGGGAGCCTCCACAGCACCCAGCGAAGCCTCCACATGGTGCCATGGGAGCCTCCACAGCACCCGGCGAAGCCTCCACATGGTGCCGGGGGGCCTCCACATGGTGCCATGGGGGCCTCCACAGCACCAGGGAAGCCTCCACATGGTGCTGGGGGGCCTCCACATGGTGCCATGGGAGCCTCCACAGCACCCAGCCAAGCCTCCACATGGTGCCGGGGGGCCTCCACATTGCACCAGGGGAGCCTCCACATGGTGCCATGGGGGCTCCACAGCACCACGGGAGCCTCCACATGGTCCCATGGGAGCCTCCACAGCACCCAACGAAGCCTCCACATGGTGCCATGGGAGCCTCCACAGCACCCAGCGAAGCCTCCACATGGTGCCATGGGAGCCTCCACAGCACCCAGCGAAGCCTGCACATGGTGCCGTGGGGCCTCCACATTGCACTAGGGAAGCCTCCACATAGTATCTGGGAAATGTCCACATTATACCAGGGGAGTCTCTACATGATGGCAGCGGAGCAACCACATGATACCCGGGAACACATTGTGTTATTGGAGCCCCCATATCATACCAGGGAAGCCTCCACATGGTGCCAGGGGAACCTCCACATGGTGCCACAGGAGCGTACACATAATACCAGGCGAGCCTTCACATGGTGCCATGGGAGCCTCCACAGCATCCATGGGGGCCTCCACATGGTGCCACAGGAGCCTCCACAGCACCCAGCGAAGCCTCCACATGGTGCCGGGGGGCCTCCACATGGTGCCATGGGAGCCTCCACAGCACCCAGCCAAGCCTCCACATGGTGCCGGGGGGCCTCCACATTGCACCAGGGGAGCCTCCACATGGTGCCGGGGGGCCTCCGCATGGTGCCATGGGAGCCTCCACAGCACCCAGCCAAGCCTCCACAGCACCCAACGAAGCCTCCACATGGTGCCATGGGAGCCTCCACAGCCATGGGAGCCTCCACAGCACCCAGCGAAGCCTGCACATGGTGCCATGGGAGCCTCCACAGCATCCATGGGGGCCTCCACATGGTGCCACAGGAGCCTCCACATGGTGCAAGGGGAGCCTTCACATGGTGCCAGAGAAATGTCCACAGCACACAGGGAAGACACCACATGGTGCCATGGGTGCCTCCAAAGCATCCAGGGGAGCCTCCACATGATGCCAGGGGACCCTCCACATCACACTAGGGAAGCCTCCTCAGGGTACCAGAGAAATGTCCACAGCATCCAGGAGAGGCTCCACATGGTGCCATGGAGGCCTCCACAGCATCCAGGGGAGCATCCACATGGTGCCATGGGAGCCTCTAAAGCATCCAGGGGAGCCGCCACATGGTGCCAGGGGAGCCTCCACATGGTGCCACAGGAGCGTACACATCATACCTGACGAGCCTTCACATGGTACCATGGGTGCTTGCACATCGTACCAGGCGAGCCTCCACGTGGTGCTATGGGAGCCTCTACAGCATCCAGGGGAGCCTCCACATCGTACTAGGGGAGCCTCCACAGCACCGAGAGGAGCCTCCACATGGTGCCACCGGGGCCTCCACATCATACAAGGGAAGCCTCCTCATGGTGCCAGAGAAATGTTCACAGCATCCAGGAGAGCCTCCACATGTTGCCAGAGAAATGTTCACAGCATCCAGGAGAGCCTCCACATGGTGCCAGGGGAGCCTCCACATGGTGCCAGGGGAGCCTCCACATGGTGCCAGGAGAGGCTCCACATGGTTTCAGGTAATCCTTCACATCATACCAGGTATCCTCCACGTGGTGCCATGGGAGCCTCCACAGCATCCAGGGGTGCCTCTGCATGGTGCCATGGGAGCCTCCACAGCATGCAGGGGGGACTCTGCATGGTGCCATGGGGGCCTCCACATCGTACCAGGGAAGCCTCCACATGGTACCAAGGGGGCCTTCACATTGTACCAGGGGAGCCTCCACGTGGTGCCATGGGAGCCTCCACAGCATCCAGGGGGGGCCTCTGCATGGTGCCATGGGGGCCTCCACATCGTACCAGGGAAGCCTCCACGTGGTACCAAGGGGGCCTCCAGATTGTACCAGGGGAGCCTCCACGTGGTGCCATGGAAGCCTCCACAGCATCCAGGGAAGCCTCTGCATGGTGCCCTCCACAGCAACCAGGGGGGCCTCTGCATGGTGCCATGGGAGCCTCCACAGCATCCAGGGAAGCCTCTGAATGGTGCCATGGGGGCCTCCACAGCAACCAGGTGGGGCTCTGCATGGTGCCATGGGAGCCTCCACAGCATGCAGGGGAGCCTCCTCATGGTGCCATGGGAGCCTCCACATCACACTAGGGACGCCTCCTTATGGTGCCAGAGAAATGTCCACAGCACCCAGTGAAGCCTTCAGAGCTGGCATATACATCGCAATTTGGGGGGCATTCGGGCGCTTTCTTCGCGCTGCAGTCGCCAGTGGCTGGGTGCAGCCAGGCGTACACTTCATTACTCTGCGGGGGCAAGGAGCCTCGCGTTGCTGCTGAATATTGATGGGGTGGGCACGATAGACTGGCACATGCCATTGGCAGCGGTCAAAGAGGGTTAGAGAAAAAACGGTTAATAAAAAGTCTAGGATGATCGGGGCCAGGTAAAATACCACAGAGGGTGTAGAAGGAAAAACTTGCGAAAGACGGGTAGCGAGAGAAAAAGGACGACACCAGAGGAATGGAAGAGTGGAGGGACAGGGGAAAAACGACGGTGGGAGGAGGGGCCATGAGAGTGGAGGAGGGAGGGAAATGGGGAAGAAAGAAAGACTAGAGCGTAAAAAAAGAAATGAAGTAAAAGATGATTATAGAAGGAAAGAAGGAACGCATGTAAAGAAAAGGGTGAAGCAAAGGTTCTGAGAATGGACAAGTCATGGGAAGGAAAGAAGGTAAGATGGAGGAATGGAGGAAACACTGAGCAGGGACAGTGGGGACGTATGCAAAGACAAGGAAAACTGAGGCAAGTAAAGATGGAAAGGAAGAAGAAAGAAAAGCAGGGAGGAGGCGTAGGGATAAAAGAAAGGAAGTCATGAAGCAAGGGAAGAAACTAATGGAGAAAGAAAAGGGAGCAGAGAACAGAGAAAGGAACAAAGGAAGGTAGGAAATATGGAAGGAGGGCGGCAAGAGAAGGATGGAGCACAGGAGGAAGGCAGAGAGAGAGAAGGAAGGAAGGCAGCAAGAGAGGGATGGAGCACAAGAGGAAGGCAGAGAGAGGAGGAAGGCAGAGAGTGAAGAAGGAAGGCAGCAAGAGAGGGATGGAGCAAATGAGGAAGGCAGAGAGAGGAGGAAGGCAGAGAGAGGAGAAGGCAGAGAGTGGAGAAGGAAGGCAGCAAGAGAGGGATGGAGCACATGAGGAAGCCAGAGAGAGAAGGAAGGAGGTGAGCAAGAGAGGGATGGAGCACAGGAGGAAGGCAGAGAGAGGAGGAAGGAGGTGAGCAAGAGAGGGATGGAGCAAATGAGGAAGGTAGAGAGAGGAGGAAGGCAGAGAGAGGAGAAGGCAGAGAGTGGAGAAGGAAGGCAGCAAGAGAGGGATGGAGCAAATGGGGAAGGCAGAGAGAGGAGGAAGGCAGAGAGAGGAGAAGGAAGGCAGCAAGAGAGGGATGGAGCAAATGAGGAAGGCAGAGAGAGGAGGAAGGAGGTGAGCAAGAGAGGAATGGAGCACAGGAGGAAGGCAGAGAGAGAAGGACGGAGGTGAGCAAGAGAGGGATGGAGCAAATGAGGAAGGCAGAGAGAGGAGGAAGGCAGAGAGAGGAGAAGGCAGAGAGTGGAGAAGGAAGGCAGCAAGAGAGGGATGGAGCAAATGAGGAAGGCAGAGAGAGGAGGAAGGCAGAGAGAGGAGAAGGCAGAGAGTGGAGAAGGAAGGCAGCAAGAGAGGGATGGAGCACATGAGGAAGGCAGAGAGAGAAGGAAGGAGGTGAGCAAGAGAGGGATGGAGCACAGGAGGAAGGCAGGGAGAGGAGGAAGGCAGAGAGAGGAGAAGGAAGGCAGCAAGAGAGGGATGGAGCACATGAGGAAGGCAGAGAGGAGGAAGGCAGAGAGAGGAGAAGGCAGAGAGTGGAGAAGGAAGGCAGCAAGAGAGGGATGGAGCACAGGAGGAAGGCAGGGGGAGGAGGAAGGCAGAGAGAGAAGGCAGAGAGTGGAGAAGGAAGGCGGCAAGAGAGGGATGGAGCAAATGAGGAAGGCAGAGAGAGGAGGAAGGCAGAGAGAGGAGAAGGAAGGCAGCAAGAGAGGGATGGAGCACATGAGGAAGCAGAGAGGAGGAAGGCAGAGAGAGGAGAAGGCAGAGAGTGGAGAAGGAAGGCAGCAAGAGAGGGATGGAGCACAGGAGGAAAGCAGGGAGAGGAGGAAGGCAGAGAGAGGAGAAGGCAGAGAGTGGAGAAGGAAGGCAGCAAGAGAAGGATGGAGCAAATGAGGAAGGCAGAGAGAGGAGGAAGGCAGAGAGAGGAGAAGGAAGGCAGCAAGAGAGGGATGGAGCACATGAGGAAGGCAGAGAGGAGGAAGGGGGCAGCAAGAGAGGAATGGAGCACAGGAGGAAGGCAAAAAGAGAGAAGGAAGGAAGAGAGCAAGAGAGGGATGGAGCACAAGAGGAAGGCAGAGAGAGGAGAAAGGAGGGCAGCAAGAGAGGGACAGAGCACAGGTGGAATGCAGAGAGAGAAGGAAGAGAGGTGGAAGAGAGGGATGGAGCACACAAGGAAGACAGTGAGAGAGAAGGGAGGAAGGCAGCACGAGAGGGATTGAGCACAGGTGGAAGGCAGAGAGAGAAGGAAGAGGGGGCAAGAGAGGGTTGGGGCACATGAGCAGGGCAGAGAGAGGAGGAAGGAGGGCAGCAAGAGAGGGATGGAGCACAAGAGGAAGGCAGAGAGAGAAGGAAGGAAGGCAGAAAGAGAGGGATGGAGCACAAGAGGAAGGCAGAGAGAGGAGGAAGGAGGGCAGCAAGAGAGGGATTGAGCACAGGTGGAAGGCAGAGAGAGAAGGAAGAGGGGGCAAGAGAGGGTTGGGGCACGTGAGCAGGGCAGAGAGAGAGAAGGAATGAAGGAAGAAAGAGAGGGATGGAGCACAGGAGGAAGGCAGGGAGAGGAGGAAAGAGGGCAGCAAGAGAGGGATGGAGGGCAGGAGGAAGGCGGAGAGAGAAGGATGGAGGGCAGAGAGAAGGATGGAGCACAGGGAGAAGTCAGATAGAGGAGGAAGGAAGACAGCAAGAGAGGGATGGGGCACAGGAGGGAGGCAGAGAAAGGAGGAAGGAAGGCAGAAACATAGGGATGGAGAACAGGAGGCAGGCAGAGAGAGGAGGAAGGAAGGCAGTGGTAGAGGAATGGAACACGGGAGGAAGACAGAGAGAGGAGCAAAGAGGGCAGCAAGAGAGGGATGGAGGGCAGGAGGAAGGCAGAGAGGAGGAAGGGGGCAGCAAGAGAGGAATGGAGCACAGGAGTAAGGCAAAAAGAGAGAAGGAAGGAAGAGAGCAAGAGAGGGATGGAGCACAAGAGGAAGGCAGAGAGAGGAGGAAGGAGGGCAGCAAGAGAGAAACAGAGCACAGGTGGAAGGCAGAGAGAGAAGGAAGAGAGGTGGAAGAGAGGGATGGAGCACACAAGGAAGGCAGTGAGAGAGAAGGGAGGAAGGCAGCAAGAGAGGGATGGAGCACAAGAGGAAGGCAGAGAGAGGAGGAAGGAGGGCAGCAAGAGAGGGATTGAGTAAAGGTGGAAGGCAGAGAGAGAAGGAAGAGGGGGCAAGAGAGGGTTGGGGCACATGAGCAGGGCAGAGAGAGGAGGAAGGAGGGCAGCAAGAGAGGGATGGAGCACAAGAGGAAGGCAGAGAGAGAAGGAAGGAAGGCAGCAAGAGAGGGATGGAGCACAAGAGGAAGGCAGAGAGAGGAGGAAGGAGGGCAGCAAGAGAGGGATTGAGCACAGGTGGAAGGCTGAGAGAGAAGGAAGAGGGGGCAAGAGAGGGTTGGGTCACATGAGCAGGGCAGAGAGAGAGAAGGAATGAAGGAAGAAAGAGAGGGATGGAGCACAGGAGGAAGGCAGGGAGAGGAGGAAAGAGGGCAGCAAGAGAGGGATGGAGGGCAGGAGGAAGGCGGAGAGAGAAGGAAGGAGGGCAGAGAGAAGGATGGAGCACAGGAAGAAGTCAGATAGAGGAGGAAGGAAGACAGCAAGAGAGGGATGGGGCACAGGAGGGAGGCAGAGAAAGGAGGAAGGAAGGCAGAAACATAGGGATGGAGAACAGGAGGCAGGCAGAGAGAGGAGGAAGGAAGGCAGCGGTAGAGGAATGGAACACGGGAGGAAGACAGAGAGAGGAGCAAAGAGGGCAGCAAGAGAGGGATGGAAGGCAGGAGGAAGGCAGGGATGGGAAGAAAGAGGGCAGCAAGAGAGGGATGGAGCGTAGGAGGAAGGCAGCAAGAGAGAGACGAAAAACAGGAGGAAGGCAGAGAGAGGAGGAAGGAAGGCAGCAAGAGAGGGATGAGCACAGGAGGAAGACAGAGAGAGGAAGAAAGAGGGCAACAAGAGAGGGATGGAGCACGGGAGGAAGGAAGAATAAGGATGAAGGAAGGCAGCAAGAGAGGGATGGAGGGCAGGTTGAAGGCGAAGAGGGAAGGAAGGAGGGCAGAGAGAAGGATGGAGCACAGGAAGAAGGCAGAGAGAGAAGGAAGAGGGGGCAATAGAGGGGTCGAAGGCAGGAGGAAGGCAGAGAGAGAGAAGGAAAGAGGGCAGCAATAGAGGGATGAGCACTGGAGGAAGGCAGCGAGAGGAGGAAGGAAGGCAGCAAGAGAGGGATGAAGCACAGGTGGAAGGCAGAGAGAGGAGGAAGGCAGAGAGAGGAGGAAGGAAGGCAGCAAGAGAGGGATGGAGCACAGGAGGAAGGCAGAGAGAGGAGTAAGGCAGAGAGAGGAGGAAGGAAGGCAGC
This sequence comes from Ambystoma mexicanum, assembly GCF_040938575.1. Taxonomy (NCBI): domain Eukaryota; kingdom Metazoa; phylum Chordata; class Amphibia; order Caudata; family Ambystomatidae; genus Ambystoma; species Ambystoma mexicanum. Next base: position 55,117,359 of record NC_090929.1, on the reverse strand, counting down.
AAGAGAGGGATGGAGCACATGGGGAAGGCAGAGAGAGGAGGAAGGCAGAGAGAGGAGGAAGGCAGCAAGAGAGGATGGAGCACACGAGGAAGGCAGAGAGAGAGCGAAGGAGGGAAGGCAGCAAGAGAGGGATGGAGCACATGGGGAAGTCAGAGAGAGAAGGAAAGGGGGAGCAAGAGAGGGATGGAACACAGGAGGAAGGCAGAGAGAGTAGGAAGGAAGGCAGAGAGGGGAGGAAGGAAGGCAGCAAGAGAGGGATGGAGCACAGGAGGAAGGCAAGGAAAGGGTGAAGGAAGGCATCAAGAGAGGGATGAGACACAGGAGGAAGGCAGAGAGAGGAGGAAGGAGGGCAGCAAGAGAGGGATGGAGGGCAGGGGGGAGGCAGAGAGAGGAGGAGAAAGGCAGCTAGAGAGGTATGAGAACAGGAGGAAGGCAGAGAGAGGAGAAGGAAGGCAGCAAGAGAGGGATGGCGCACAGGAGGAAAGCAGGGAGAGGAGGAAGGCAGAGAGAGGAGAAGGCAGAGAGTGGAGAAGGAAGGCAGCAAGAGAAGGATGGAGCAAATGAGGAAGGCAGAGAGAGGAGGAAGGCAGAGAGAGGAGAAGGAAGGCAGCAAGAGAGGGATGGAGCATATGAGGAAGGCAGAGAGGAGGAAGGGGGCAGCAAGAGAGGAATGGAGCACAGGAGGAAGGCAAAAAGAGAGAAGGAAGGAAGAGAGCAAGAGAGGGATGGAGCACAAGAGGAAGGCAGAGAGAGGAGAAAGGAGGGCAGCAAGAGAGGGACAGAGCACAGGTGGAATGCAGAGAGAGAAGGAAGAGAGGTGGAAGAGAGGGATGGAGCACACAAGGAAGACAGTGAGAGAGAAGGGAGGAAGGCAGCACGAGAGGGATTGAGCACAGGTGGAAGGCAAAGAGAGAAGGAAGAGGGGGCAAGAGAGGGTTGGGGCACATGAGCAGGGCAGAGAGAGGAGGAAGGAGGGCAGCAAGAGAGGGATGGAGCACAAGAGGAAGGCAGAGAGAGAAGGAAGGAAGGCAGAAAGAGAGGGATGGAGCACAAGAGGAAGGCAGAGAGAGGAGGAAGGAGGGCAGCAAGAGAGGGATTGAGCACAGGTGGAAGGCAGAGAGAGAAGGAAGAGGGGGCAAGAGAGGGTTGGGGCACGTGAGCAGGGCAGAGAGAGAGAAGGAATGAAGGAAGAAAGAGAGGGATGGAGCACAGGAGGAAGGCAGGGAGAGGAGGAAAGAGGGCAGCAAGAGAGGGATGGAGGGCAGGAGGAAGGCGGAGAGAGAAGGATGGAGGGCAGAGAGAAGGATGGAGCACAGGAAGAAGTCAGATAGAGGAGGAAGGAAGACAGCAAGAGAGGGATGGGGCACAGGAGGGAGGCAGAGAAAGGAGGAAGGAAGGCAGAAACATAGGGATGGAGAACAGGAGGCAGGCAGAGAGAGGAGGAAGGAAGGCAGTGGTAGAGGAATGGAACACGGGAGGAAGACAGAGAGAGGAGCAAAGAGGGCAGCAAGAGAGGGATGGAGGGCAGGAGGAAGGCAGAGAGGAGGAAGGGGGCAGCAAGAGAGGAATGGAGCACAGGAGTAAGGCAAAAAGAGAGAAGGAAGGAAGAGAGCAAGAGAGGGATGGAGCACAAGAGGAAGGCAGAGAGAGGAGGAAGGAGGGCAGCAAGAGAGAAACGGAGCACAGGTGGAAGGCAGAGAGAGAAGGAAGAGAGGTGGAAGAGAGGGATGGAGCACACAAGGAAGGCAGTGAGAGAGAAGGGAGGAAGGCAGCAAGAGAGGGATGGAGCACAAGAGGAAGGCAGAGAGAGGAGGAAGGAGGGCAGCAAGAGAGGGATTGAGTAAAGGTGGAAGGCAGAGAGAGAAGGAAGAGGGGGCAAGAGAGGGTTGGGGCACATGAGCAGGGCAGAGAGAGGAGGAAGGAGGGCAGCAAGAGAGGGATGGAGCACAAGAGGAAGGCAGAGAGAGAAGGAAGGAAGGCAGCAAGAGAGGGATGGAGCACAAGAGGAAGGCAGAGAGAGGAGGAAGGAGGGCAGCAAGAGAGGGATTGAGCACAGGTGGAAGGCTGAGAGAGAAGGAAGAGGGGGCAAGAGAGGGTTGGGTCACATGAGCAGGGCAGAGAGAGAGAAGGAATGAAGAAAGAAAGAGAGGGATGGAGCACAGGAGGAAGGCAGGGAGAGGAGGAAAGAGGGCAGCAAGAGAGGGATGGAGGGCAGGAGGAAGGCGGAGAGAGAAGGAAGGAGGGCAGAGAGAAGGATGGAGCACAGGAAGAAGTCAGATAGAGGAGGAAGGAAGACAGCAAGAGAGGGATGGGGCACAGGAGGGAGGCAGAGAAAGGAGGAAGGAAGGCAGAAACATAGGGATGGAGAACAGGAGGCAGGCAGAGAGAGGAGGAAGGAAGGCAGCGGTAGAGGAATGGAACACGGGAGGAAGACAGAGAGAGGAGCAAAGAGGGCAGCAAGAGAGGGATGGAAGGCAGGAGGAAGGCAGGGATGGGAAGAAAGAGGGCAGCAAGAGAGGGATGGAGCGTAGGAGGAAGGCAGCAAGAGAGAGACGGAAAACAGGAGGAAGGCAGAGAGAGGAGGAAGGAAGGCAGCAAGAGAGGGATGAGCACAGGAGGAAGACAGAGAGAGGAAGAAAGAGGGCAACAAGAGAGGGATGGAGCACGGGAGGAAGGAAGAATAAGGATGAAGGAAGGCAGCAAGAGAGGGATGGAGGGCAGGTTGAAGGCGAAGAGGGAAGGAAGGAGGGCAGAGAGAAGGATGGAGCACAGGAAGAAGGCAGAGAGAGAAGGAAGAGGGGGCAATAGAGGGGTCGAAGGCAGGAGGAAGGCAGAGAGAGAGAAGGAAAGAGGGCAGCAATAGAGGGATGAGCACTGGAGGAAGGCAGCGAGAGGAGGAAGGAAGGCAGCAAGAGAGGGATGAAGCACAGGTGGAAGGCAGAGAGAGGAGGAAGGCAGAGAGAGGAGGAAGGAAGGCAGCAAGAGAGGGATGGAGCACAGGAGGAAGGCAGAGAGAGGAGTAAGGCAGAGAGAGGAGGAAGGAAGGCAGCAAGAGAGGGATGGAGCACATGGGGAAGGCAGATAGAGGAGGAAGGCAGAGAGAGGAGGAAGGCAGCAAGAGAGGATGGAGCACACGAGGAAGGCAGAGAGAGAGCGAAGGAGGGAAGGCAGCAAGAGAGGGATGGAGCACATGGGGAAGTCAGAGAGAGAAGGAAAGGGGGAGCAAGAGAGGGATGGAACACAGGAGGAAGGCAGAGAGAGTAGGAAGGAAGGCAGAGAGGGGAGGAAGGAAGGCAGCAAGAGAGGGATGGAGCACAGGAGGAAGGCAAGGAAAGGGTGAAGGAAGGCATCAAGAGAGGGATGAGACACAGGAGGAAGGCAGAGAGAGGAGGAAGGAGGGCAGCAAGAGAGGGATGGAGGGCAGGGGGGAGGCAGAGAGAGGAGGAGAAAGGCAGCTAGAGAGGTATGAGAACAGGAGGAAGGCAGAGAGAGGAGAAGGAAGGCAACAAGTGAGGGATGGGGACAGGAGAAAGGCAGAGAAAGGAGGAAGGAAGGCAGCAAGAGAGGTATGGAGCAAAGCTGGAAGGCAGAGAGGAGGAAGGAGGGCAGCAAGAGAGGTATGAGGCACAGGAGGAAGGCAGAGAGAGAGGAGGAACGGCAGCAAGAGATAGATAGAGCAAATCTGGAAGGCAGAGAGGAGGCAGGAAGGCAGCAAGAGAGGGATGGAGCACAGGAGGAAGGCAGAGAGAGGAGGAAGGCAGCAAGAGAGGGATGGAGCACATGAGGAAGGCAGAGAGAGAGAAGGAGGGAAGGCAGCAAGAGAGGGATGGAGCACATGGGGAAGGCAGAGAGAGAAGGAAAGGGGGCAGCAAGAGAGGGATGGAGCACAGGAGGAAGGCAAGGAAAGGGTGAAGGAAGGCATCAAGAGAGGGATGAGACACAGGAGGAAGGCAGAGAGAGGAGGAAGGAGGGCAGCAAGAGAGGGATGAGGGAAGGAGGAAGGCAGAGAGAGGAGGGGAAAGGCAGCTAGAGAGGTATGAGAACAGGAGGAAGGCAGAGAGAGGAGAAGGAAGGCAACAAGAGAGGGATGGAGGACAGGAGAAAGGCAGAGAGAGGAGGAAGGAAGGCGCAAGAGAGGTATGGAGCAAAGCTGGAAGGCGGAGAGGAGGAAGGAGGGCAGCAAGAGAGGTATGAGGCACAGCAGGAAGGCAGAGAGAGAGGAAGGAAGGCAGCAAGAGAGGGATGGAGCAAATCTGGAAGGCAGAGAGGAGGACGGAAGGCAGCAAGAGAGGGATGAGGCCCAGGAGGAAGGCAGAGAGAGAGGAAGGAAGGCAGCAATAGAGGGATGGAGCACATGAGGAAGGCAGAGAGAGGAGGAAGGCAAAGAGAGGAGGAAGGAAGGCAGCAAGAGAGGGATGGAGCAAAGCTGGAAGGCAGAGAGGAGGAAGGGGGCAGCAAGAGAGGGATGGAGCAAAGGAGGATGGCAGAGAGAGGAGAAGGAAGGCAGCAAGAGAAGTAGGGAGCAAAGGAGGAAGGCAGAGAGAGGCGGAAGGAAGGCAGCAAGAGAGGGATGAGCACAGGAGGAAGGCAGAGAGAGGAGGAAGGAAGGCAGCAATAGAGGGATGGACCACAGGAGGAAGGCAGAGTGAGGAGGAAGCAGAGAGAGAAGGAAGGCAGAGAGGGGAGGAAGAGGAGGAAGGAAGGCAGCAATAGAGGGCTGGAGCACAGGAGGAAGGCAGAGAGAGGAGGAAGGCAGAGAGAGGAGGAAGGAAGGCAGCAAGAGAGGGATGGAGCACAGGAGGAAGGCAGAGAGAGGAGGAAGGCAGAGAGAGGTGGACGAAGGACAGCAAGAGATGGGTGGAGGACAGGAGGAAGGCAGAGAGAGGAGGAGAAAGGCAGCTAGACAGGGATGATGCACAGGAGGAAGGCAGAGAGAGGAGGAAGGAAGGCTGCGAGAGAGGGATGGAGCAAAGCTGGAAGGCAGAGAGGAGGAAGGCGGGCAGCAAGAGAGGTATGGAGCAAAGGAGGAAGGCAGAGAGAGGAGAAGGAAGGCAGCAAGAGAGGGATGGAGCACAGGAGGAAAGCATAGAGAGGAGGAAGGAAGGCAGCACGAGATGGATGAGCACAGGAGGAAGGTAGAGAGAGGAGGAAGGCAGAGAGAGGAGGAAGGAAGGCAGCAAGAGAGGGATGGACCACAGGAGGAAGGCAGAGAGAAGAGGAGGAAGGAAGGCAGAGAGAGGGATGGAGAATAGAAGCAATGCAGAGAGAGGAGCACGGGAGAGAGAGGAGAAAGGAAGGCAGCAATAGAGGCATGGAGTACAGGAGGAAGGCAGAAAGAGAGAAGGAAGGAAGGCAGCAAGAGAGGGATGAGCACAGGAGGAAGGCAGGGAGAGAGGAGGAAGGTAGGGAGAGGAGGGAGGAAGGCAGCAATAGAGGGATGGAGCAAAGCTGGGAGGCAGAGAGGAGGAAGGAAGGCAGCAAGAGAGGGATGGAGCACAGGAGGAAGGCAGAGAGAGGAGGATGGCAGAGAGGGGAGGAATGAAGGCAGCAAGAGAGGGATGGAGCAAAGCTGGAAGGCAGACAGGAGGAAGGCAGGCAGCAAGAGAAGTATTGAGCAAAGGAGGAAGGCAGAGAGAGGAGAGGGAAGGCAGCAGGAGAGGGATGGAGCACAGGAGTAAGTCAGAGAAAGGAGAAGGAAGGCAGCAAGAGAGGGATGGAGCACAGGAGGGAGGTAGAGAGAGGAGGAAGGCAGAGAGGAGGAAAGAAGGCAGCAAGAGAGGGATGGAGCACAGGAGGAAGGCAGAGAGAAGAGCAAGGAAGGCAGCAAGAGAGGGATGAGCACAGGAGGAAGGCAGAGAGAGGAGGAAGGAAGGTAGCAAGAGAGGGATGGAGCAAAGTTGGAAGGCAGAGAGGAGGAAGGCGGGCTGCAAGAGAGGTATGGAGCAAAGGAGGAAGGCAGAGAGAGGAGAAGGAAGGCAGCAAGAGAGGGGTGGAGCACAGGAGGAAAGCAGAGAGAGGAGGAAGGAAGGCAGCAAGAGATGGATGGAGCACAGGAGGAAGGCAAAGAGAAGAGGAGGATGGAAGGCTGAGAGAGGGATGGAGCACAGAAGGAAGGCAGAGAGAGGAGGAAAGAGGGCAGAAAGAGAGGGTAGAGCACAGCAGGAAGGCAAAGAGAAGAGGAGGAGGGAAGGCTGAGAGAGGGATGGAGCACAGGAGGAAGGCAGAGAGAAGAGGAGGAAGGAAGGCAGAGAGAGGGATTGAGAATAGAAGGAATGCAGAGAGAGGAGGAAGGAAGGCAGCAATAGAGGGATGGACCACAGGAGGAAGGCAGAGTGAGGAGGAAGCAGAGAGAGAAGGAAGGCAGAGAGGGGAGGAAGAGGAGGAAGGAAGGCAGCAATAGAGGGCTGGAGCACAGGAGGAAGGCAGAGAGAGGAGGAAGGCAGAGAGAGGAGGAAGGAAGGCAGCAAGAGAGGGATGGAGCACAGGAGGAAGGCAGAGAGAGGAGGAAGGCAGAGAGAGGTGGACGAAGGACAGCAAGAGATGGGTGGAGGACAGGAGGAAGGCAGAGAGAGGAGGAGAAAGGCAGCTAGACAGGGATGATGCACAGGAGGAAGGCAGAGAGAGGAGGAAGGAAGGCTGCGAGAGAGGGATGGAGCAAAGCTGGAAGGCAGAGAGGAGGAAGGCGGGCAGCAAGAGAGGTATGGAGCAAAGGAGGAAGGCAGAGAGAGGAGAAGGAAGGCAGCAAGAGAGGGATGGAGCACAGGAGGAAAGCATAGAGAGGAGGAAGGAAGGCAGCACGAGATGGATGAGCACAGGAGGAAGGTAGAGAGAGGAGGAAGGCAGAGAGAGGAGGAAGGAAGGCAGCAAGAGAGGGATGGACCACAGGAGGAAGGCAGAGAGAAGAGGAGGAAGGAAGGCAGAGAGAGGGATGGAGAATAGAAGCAATGCAGAGAGAGGAGCACGGGAGAGAGAGGAGAAAGGAAGGCAGCAATAGAGGCATGGAGTACAGGAGGAAGGCAGAAAGAGAGAAGGAAGGAAGGCAGCAAGAGAGGGATGAGCACAGGAGGAAGGCAGGGAGAGAGGAGGAAGGTAGGGAGAGGAGGGAGGAAGGCAGCAATAGAGGGATGGAGCAAAGCTGGGAGGCAGAGAGGAGGAAGGAAGGCAGCAAGAGAGGGATAGAGCACAGGAGGAAGGCAGAGAGAGGAGGATGGCAGAGAGGGGAGGAATGAAGGCAGCAAGAGAGGGATGGAGCAAAGCTGGAAGGCAGACAGGAGGAAGGCGGGCAGCAAGAGAAGTATTGAGCAAAGGAGGAAGGCAGAGAGAGGAGAGGGAAGGCAGCAGGAGAGGGATGGAGCACAGGAGTAAGTCAGAGAAAGGAGAAGGAAGGCAGCAAGAGAGGGATGGAGCACAGGAGGGAGGTAGAGAGAGGAGGAAGGCAGAGAGGAGGAAAGAAGGCAGCAAGAGAGGGATGGAGCACAGGAGGAAGGCAGAGAGAAGAGCAAGGAAGGCAGCAAGAGAGGGATGAGCACAGGAGGAAGGCAGAGAGAGGAGGAAGGAAGGTAGCAAGAGAGGGATGGAGCAAAGTTGGAAGGCAGAGAGGAGGAAGGCGGGCTGCAAGAGAGGTATGGAGCAAAGGAGGAAGGCAGAGAGAGGAGAAGGAAGGCAGCAAGAGAGGGGTGGAGCACAGGAGGAAAGCAGAGAGAGGAGGAAGGAAGGCAGCAAGAGATGGATGGAGCACAGGAGGAAGGCAAAGAGAAGAGGAGGATGGAAGGCTGAGAGAGGGATGGAGCACAGAAGGAAGGCAGAGAGAGGAGGAAAGAGGGCAGAAAGAGAGGGTAGAGCACAGGAGGAAGGCAAAGAGAAGAGGAGGAGGGAAGGCTGAGAGAGGGATGGAGCACAGGAGGAAGGCAGAGAGAAGAGGAGGAAGGAAGGCAGAGAGAGGGATTGAGAATAGAAGGAATGCAGAGAGAGGAGCACGGGAGAGAGAGGAGAAAGGAAGGCAGCAATAGAGGCATGGAGTACAGGAGGAAGCAGCAGGAGAGGGATGGGGCACAGGAGGAAGGCAAGGAGAAGAGGTGGACGGAAGGAAGGACAGGAGGGGGTGAAGGGTGGTAGAGTGAGGGGAAGAAAGGCGAGTAAAAGGAAAGTTGGGAGGGAGGAGGACGAGTGGAAGGAAGGGAAAGAGAGAGCAGTGAAGGAAGTCGGGCATGTGATGAAGGCGGGATGAAAGGAATGAAGCGGCAGGAAAATGAAATGAGGACTTTAAAGGGTGGCGGGGAAGAAAAGAGGGAAGATAAGGAGGCCAGGCCGAGTGCAGAGAGAACAAGAGAGGGAAAGGGGGGGGCGGCGGGCAGTGCTCCAAGGTGAGGTGGCAGAAGTGTGAGAACCTCTTAAAATGCAGGAGGGCTGCGCGCCGCCGGAGCTCCCGGATTTACCGGCCAGGATTAATCTTAAAGAGCGGCGCTTCTGAACCCCGCGCGGCGCGGAATGAATAAAAGATGCGGCGATGGAAGGCGCAAGGAGACCCAGGGCACGTGGGGCAAGCCGGGGGAGCGGGGTGCAGGGGTGCAGGCGGCCACATGCCGCTCACATGCCTGTCATGCGCCTGGCCCTGCCCCGAGCCCTCCTTCACAGCGCCAGCCTGTCAGCGACGACCCCTGTGCATGGCCTGCTCCGAGCAAGCGCCTAGAAAAAAGGGGGGAGTTCAGAACGGACGTCTGGAGGAGTATTCCTGCCTTACTGAAGCCTCCATCCATCCCATCACGGGTCCCCGCCTCGACCACAGCAAAGTAGGAAACCGGAGAGAGCGGTTTATCAGCAGAACCCCCACAAGCTTTCCCTTAACCTCTAAAAATGGGGACTCCGTCCCTGTGCAGCCTGTTAAAGACATAGGAAGGCGCCATTGCTATATCCCCGCGCCGGTGGGGCCGGCGGGGCCGGCGGGGGATGGGATGCTTGCAGGCCATGCCAGGGTGTCAGTGCGGGTACGGGTCAGGAGCGCAATAAAGCATGCCATGCTGGGTATACGTTCTGCTCCGCTCTGCCGGCAACCAGGTGCGGATAAGCTCGTCTTGATACCAGCTTCCCTACAATTAAAATGGGATCCATCATCACCTCAATGGTCCAGTGTCAATTAGTGCTTTGAAGTTGGCCTTGAGTCTGTACTGTTCTCTGAGAATTTGTAAGGAGTGTGGGCACTATCCGGCTTCCATGCGTAAGTGTGACCATCTCGTCCGTCCAACTTCCTTCCAGTCACGTGACTGGACACCACGAATTGAGCCTTTTCGTGTATTTCATTTTATTCTTCAATAGTCCTCTGACGTCTTTTGTTTTCCCATGACCTTCTTGAACAGGAGCTTCTGTTCTTTCACGTTTATTGTATCCAATGTCAAGCAATTCTAGTTTGATAAGACTTTGGCTTTCGTGGCTCAGTGAACTCCTTAGCTGAAATGGATTCTGTTTAATTCAATTGCTTTTTATAACTGTGACACTGAAATAAGGCCTTTCTCACGTTGTTCAGTACTGCTTTATACGTAGTGGAAACATTCATTCTTTACATAGGGGGTCATTATGAGTTGGGCGGTAAGGGATACTGGGCACCGGTAAGGAGACCGGTGCCAGTAATCCCTTACCATCCAATTCCGAGGTCCCTTAACAGGAACCGTAAGGACGTGTGGTCTGACCACACGTCCTTTACGGGTCCCGCTAAGGGACAAGGGCGCTAGTTATGGGCCTGCTGTTAGCTGGCCCGTAATTACCGCCTTCCCCATTCCCATTGAGCCCTATGGGGGCTCAAATGGGAATGGGGAGTGGCTGGTTGAATGGGGACTTAACGGGTCCTCCAGGGTCAGAATGACCCGGTAAGTCCCCATCCAACCAGACCGGACCCGGTATTGGAGGCAGCCATGGCGCTAATAGCGCCATGGCTGCCTCCAATCTCTGAATGAGGCCCTTAATCCATATGTATATATGAGGTATACAGGTATATGTTGGCACATGCCGCATTCTAATCTTTTTAAGCATGTGGCTAGCTTCATGATTGCTTTACAGATTGCGTTTCATTGCATCTGTACATGTTTGAACTAAGTATCTTCATCACGTTTGTAGCATAAGTCTTTTCATCTTGATCCCAAGATGTCACTTATCCTTGGTACTTCTTCGTTCTTTATAAATCGTCTGCCTCTCTGGTCCGGTTATCTTTCTATATGGGTGTCGATTCAACTTTATATGCCGTCACCATTCATCCGGGTCATTCAGTTCCTTTGCTTCTTCAGGAATCTCAATCAAATGGCCATCATATTGTCTTGGATGCAGGTATGGTTTCCTCAATGGGTACTTTACTTCCCGTATTCTGTTAGGTGTAGGTAGTCTTATGGGTACTGCACAGAGCCCACGCTCTTCTCTTTGCTGGTGCACCTGTTCAGTATATGTCACATATTTTGGTTCATACGTTTCAGGTAATGTAGGTGGGGCAGTTGGAGTGAGGGTAGTTGGCTCCTCCTCTACAGGGTGAAGGGGAATGGATGAGTTCACCATTGTTCCATACATGAGGTCTGCCGGGGGGGGGTACAGTGGTGGAGCTATGAGGTGTGACTCGGTAGTTCCGTAAGAACCGGTATAAGTCCACCCACCAGTGGCTGTTTTGACTCTTGGAAATGCTTGTGGCCACCGGGGCTGATGTGGTGGTGTTCGATATGGAACTCTTCAATGTATTTGTTCATGTCTGTCACTTGAAAAGGTGATCCATTGTTGCTCTTGACACTCCATGGTAGACCATGCGTCGCGAATATTTTCTCCAGTGCGGGGATGACCGTGTCAACTGAGGTTGAGTTTATGATCTCCACTTAGGGGTATCGCGAGTGGTCATCAATTGCCACTAGGAGATAGGTGCCCTCCTGTACAGTACAAAAATCAATACTAATGGCGTCCCACCTCAGAGATCCGCATTCCACCGATTGGATCTGTTCAGGGTGCGGGGGTGCCCCTGTGATTTGGGATGGGAGGCAGGCGCCCACAATGTCCTCTACCTTTGTGTCTAGGTGAGGAAACCCCGCCCAGTGTTTTATCCTGGCCTTCGTACGGACCATCCCTTGGTGTCACTCATGGGCAAGGGAGACAATCCTGTCTTTTCGGCTGCAGGGGATCACTATGCAGGTGCCTCTTAGGATCAGAACCAGGCTAGTGATAGACAGTTCCTGCTGCACCGGGAACACCCCCTGTCTGCACAGGTCATCTTGTGTGGCCTCAGCAATGTCTGCGACGCTGACTGCCTTGGGCTTTGTGGCATTCATGACTTGGCAAATGTGCTCCTCTGTCTCCTCAGCCACATCTACTTCTCCTCATGTCGCCGGGCATGGATGCCTGGATAGGAAGTCTGCAAGGTTGTGCACCCTGCCTGGTACACCAACTCAAACTCATACTGCTGCAGGTGTATTAACCACTTTCCTATCCCGGCCGGATTTTGTGCTGATGACCCAGTGAAGATTGGGAGCAGAGGTTTGTGGTCAGTAAATGTTCTGAATCTCTGCCCGTAAAGATAGATGTGGAAATGTCTGCATTCCCTCAGAACCGCTATGGCTTCTTTCTCAATGTGGGAGTACCTCTGTTCAGTCGGTGTGAGAGCTCTGGATGCGTATGCAATTGGCCGGGTTTCCCCTGTTCATGACCTTTGTGCCAGGATTGCCCTGAATCCAGCTGGGTTTGCATCCACATATAGGATGTGGCTATAGCTGGGTCGTAGTAGGCCATCGTTGTGTCGGCCGACAAGGAATTGTTGATGCACTCAAATTCTTCCATGCATTGCGGGCTCCATTCCCATTTGACGTTCTGCCTCATGAGTTCTCGGAACGGCTCTGACATGGTGGCCAGATTGGGGATACATCTGCAACAGTACGTGGCCATGCCTAAAAGCTGCACCCTTCCATGGGTGTGGTTGGAGAGGAGGCTTATTTTATGTCCGCTACCTTCTGGGGCTCAGCTGATACCCCTTCTTTATTGAAGACATAGCCAAAAAAGTGATCTCCTCCTTCAAGATCTCACATTTGTCCCTGTGGATCGTGAGTGCTGCTTTCTCCAACCTGTTGAGGATTGTTTCCAGATGACGCAGATGTTCCTCCCTGTTCTCAGCGTGGATGAGAATATCGTCACTGCCGTTAAGTATGCCAGGGATGCCCTGGATTACTTCCCGGATGGCCTGTTGGAATACTTCTGCCGCCGAAAATAGCTTAGCCTCTTGTACCGCTGCAGGCCCAGGTGGGTTGATAAAGTTGTTATGTACCTCGAGTCCTGGTGTAATTTGAGCTGGTGATAGCCGGCGTTGAGGTCTGTTTTGGAGAAAATCTCTGACGCTGTGAAGTCTGTGATGATCTCGTCCAATGTCAGGGTGATGTCTCTCCTTTTTTATGGCGGCATTGGGTAGGCGAATATCTATGCATATCCGTACCTTTTCGGGTTTTAGTGACAACCATCGGGGAGACCCAAGGAGTTGGGCTGGTCACTTGCTCGATGATGCCAGCCTTTTCAAGTTCATGCAGTTCTTTGGCTACAATGTCCCTCAAGTGAAAAAGGATTCGTCTGTGGCGGACTGCCCGTGGCTGCACTGTTTGATCAATGTGGAGCTTGCTCAACTTGCCTTTGAGGCATCCAATGCCCTGTAGAATGATCTGGTGTTTGGCTAGTAGGCTGGTGATCTCAGAAGAGCTGGTTACATCACAAATTAATTGGATGAGTCCCAGATTTTCCGCAGCCTCCCAGCTGAGTAGACACTCTATGCCAGCGTTGACCACATATATTTTGGAGTTGATGGTCGTGTCACCCCTACTCAATGTGGTTTGGAATTGCCCCACCACTGGGAGAGATTTCTTGCTGCCATAGGCAATCAGTTGGGTGTCTGTGTGCTTGAGTGCAGGCTGCGGGCACAGTTTCTGGAGCAGGCTTGTCGGTATGACTTTCACCGATGCCCCTGTGTCGATGGTCATCAACATTTCTTGTGCTTGTATGTTTACAAGGCACTTTAGCCTTTTCCTTTTCTTCTTCTGGGTGTTGTTGCCTTGTTTTAATGCCGAGATGAGGTGGACATTGCCTTTTTCTTCACTCTTCCTGCTGCGATTGCTGTCACCGCTTCCTTGCCTTCAGCCCCTGATTCATCCGTCCAGTTGCTACAAAGCGTGTCTCTGCCTGTTTCTTCTTCTTTGTTGTGTGTTTCATGGGCGGCGGTTTTGGGCATTGGTTCTGGCCTGCTGATGCCTATCTCTGGCTGACTCGTATGCCTCTGCGCCATCGCCTATCGCCAGTGAGTTGAAGATGTGCAACACATCATCACCGACATTGAGCAGCAGGTGTGATTTCATTTTCCCAGGTGTGGTGATGTCCTTGAAGTCCATGGCCATTTCAAACTTCTGTATCCAAATTGTCCAGCAAGGCCCCACAGATGATGGGTCCGTGTAGGGGTCGAATGGTCCAAGCTCTGCTGTTACGCCCCCTTGGTGACAGGGGGGTGGTGTCTGGGGTGACAGTTTTGCTGCCAGCCTTACTGGCGTATTGGCTCTGGGTGTGGAAAACCCTGTAGCCATATTTCTGTGTGTGAGGGTGTTCACTTGTGTGTTGATGGAGGGGCAGGACTGTTTTTCTCCTCACCTGTGGTGTGTGTCCTCTGTGTTGATCCACCCTTGCTTGGGGTTGTTTTGTTTATTTTTCTTTGTTGTCCAAGAAGAAAAGAAAATATTGCACGTGTTGTTTTGCTCGTTCGTGAACACTTGGTTTTGCAGTGAAATGAATGCCGTGGAGTGTGCCTCCTCAGCGGTTCCAAAACATTTCAGTAGGATCGATGCTGGTCGGTTCGCCGTGTTATCAGCTGATGTACGTGAGCCGTACTGACTCCTCGTCGCCAGTGTTACATCCCCGTGTCGGTGGGTCCGGCGCGGGATGGTATGCTTGCAAGCCGCTCCAGGGTGTCAGCGTGGACGCAGATCAGGATCGCACTAAAGCACGCCATGCTGGGTATAGGTTCTGCTCCACTATGCCGGTTTCCGGTGGGCTGGCCCTTTATTGCACCTCATATCATTGTGTTAGCGTGACGTGAGGTGGATACAACAGTCATCTTTATAAAGTCCCTTCCTGTGATGGTTGAATTAAGTCATGCCTCCATATTCTCAATGCAAAAACTGCACCCGAAAGGTAGCAAAGGCCGCTTGGTGTGAGCTGTTGCCAACTCTGGATGGTTCCATGTAATAATGTCGCCACAAAAATCTCGCCATGCAAAAATATTGCCGAAAAATGGCCGTTTTTTGTGGCGACATTATTGCATGAAACATGCGCGGGACACCCCCGCAACCCCCAAATTTCTTTTTTTATTTTTATTTTTATTTTTTTGTAATATATATTTTTTTTGCCCCTGTCCCCATATATATGGTCACCCATATAATATCGCCACAACCTTTTCCCGGCGACATTATTGCATGAAACATGCGCGGGACACCCCCGCAACCCCCAAATTTCTTTTTTTATTTTTATTTTTATTTTTTTGTAATATATATATTTTTTTCCCTGTCCCCATATATATGGTCACCCATATAATTTCGGCACGACCTTTTCCCGGCGATATTATTTACGGCGACCATATATATGGGGATAATATTACCTGATACCCTCTGGATCCCTGCTAAGTCTACAACAGGGAGGGAGGGAGGGTAACTGCAACTGCAATTGGTTCAGGTGATTGTTGCAGTGATCTCAAACCACTTAATAAAAGTAATATGGAGCAGGTAAATTTGGCGCTGCCCTTTCCGCGTGGGGCCTTTCGGCGCGATACATTGGCCGCAATTTGCCCTTTTGCCTATGTGCAAGGACCTTGCAGTGCTGTATGCAGGGCCAAGTGCGACAAGTTAAGTGCAGGCCCCTTAATTTGCATGGGATTACATCACAGGAAGTGACATCACAGAAAGTGTGGGTTACTTGCCCTCAAACATAGTTTGAGTGAAAGTACAAAAAAGGTAGCAGGCACCCCTCTTTAGAAAGAACATGGCATGATAACCTGGTCTTTGATTTTTTCCCACTTTGAGAGTCCGCAGCCATCGCTTTTTGCTCATTTTACTTTTCACAAAGAAGGAATACCAATTTGCATATCAGTCTTTGTCCCGCCCACAAGTGCAGCCTAGCAGCAAAATGCCAGGCAAACCTCCTTTGAACAAGATTACCAATAGCAGCCCCAGACACGTGTTTCAGCCTACAATGGGCCTCATCAGTGAGGTGGAGCTGTGCCTCTCTGATGGAAATAAATCAGATGTGGCCTCTGATAGGGAGATTTCTGTATGTTGTGGGTGTTATAGTATAAAACGTGTGCACCATTTACTACAACACATAGGAAACAAAGTTTGCCAAGACAGATAACTGGCATTTCAATGTGCAGATTTTGGGCAAGTCCTAAAGTCCAGTGTTTGGAAGACTTGCCGGTGAAAGCTGGTGCGATGACCTGGACTGCTCTCCAAACAGAGTTCCATTTGGAAAACAAAGGGGTGTTGACACTTGAGAGGTGCTATTTTAACAAGTCGGCCAATCCATTCTGGGATGATGGTTGTGATTCATAAACTGGGAGCGTGAGGATTAGGCGACCTGACAATATTCTGAACCATTCGCTCCTAAATTATATTTGTGAGCCAGGAAGCCACAGCAAACTTGTTTATGTGTTGGCAATAAAAAAAGGCTGTGGTGTTATTGTACCACATGGGGCTGATGTGTGAGAAAACCTTTTGTTGGGTGTGCGCAAACCTCTCTGCAAATTGAATGAATGGCAAAAAGTCAAAGAAAGTGTGCTGCAGTGGTGAGGATGGGTAGGTGACTTCTCACCGTCACCTATGTTCAAAATCGATGTATGTCAGAGTATCGTCACTTGCCGCGCTCACTTGCAGAAAAAATATTATAATAAAGCACCAAATTTGTCAAAAACAGCCCAGTGGCTGTGTTTATTAGGGAAAGACCCCACTCTTTGGGTTATTATTCTTTGTTAGGTTTTAAAGTAAACAAAATTGTGTTTACTCTCAGTTTGGCATAACCTGGCTGGTTGCCAGATATTGGATGTGACTAAAAGGCACAGTTTTTCATGGCATGGCAGATTTTCCAACACAGTTTAACATAACATAGCATATTGCCCAATATAGTATGGCATACTGAGTTACCAATATAACATAACATAGCAATTAGGCTGTAGCATACTAAGTTGCCAATGTATCATAATATGGAAATGTGTCTTGCCGACACAGGTTTCAACCCTCTAGGGTCGTCATCAGGGCACACAAAAGTTCCTATAACACTGTATTAAAAAATAGGCACAATCATGTGTTCAATCATTCAGTGACATGAAATAAACAATTTGAAAAATCCATAAATATACCAGAGGAAGAATGGATGGGAAACAAAACGAGGGGAAGGAAAAGAGAGAAACTTTTGTTTAGTGCAGGTTATCTCGGTACAAAAGATGTTCACAAAAACTCCAAAGCTCTTGCTGTGATATATTTGTCTGGCACCATCTGGTGATTTAAGCACTCACAGTTGTGTATTGAGACTCCTATAGTCATTCACTGCATTTGCAAACATTCAGACGTGATTATGAGTTCTGTGCATGTTAAACTGCTTCGTGACCAACAAGCGAATGGTTTTATGACCAATAAGGGAAATGTTTACAAAGTCAAAAATCGTACTTTCATCCAAAACCCAGTGCATGTTAGTCTAAGTGAAAAAGGAAAGTCGGGAGAAGGTACCTGAGTGGGTCAGATGCGAAGCCTAAATGAAGCCGTGGCCATTTTAGTAACTCATTGGGCATGAGTAAGCATTAGCTCCTGGATCGGTAGAAATCCTGCGCGTCTAAAATTTGAGGCATAGGTAGGGAAGATTATTACTGTCGTACATCCACTTCTTTATGAGGGTTTTCAAACCTAGAGTTGAAACGTCATGTTATAAATGGTTTCAATGCAGCAAAAGGTTGCGGCTTACCTGCCGATTCGTGGCACTAGTTTAGCATTGTAGATGTTGAACGATAAAGTTTTCAATTAGCAAAATAGTCTTGCTGCCTGTGGTTATGCAGGTACAGAGACATCTGCAATGATAAATAAAAGTACGGGTAAACTGTGAGGAAAGTAAGAGGGCAGCCAACATCTGTCTATGTCGTCATTCGTGTTGAATTAATCGACTATTTTTAAAACGAAAACTAAGCGTTTGATATGTTACAGGCTTTACTTACCAAATATTTTGCATCATTGCGAGCAACACACGTATCTCTGCTTCGATTGCAGAAGTGTTACGCCTTTCTGCCGCGAGAGCAGGGGGCGTTGTCCCCTGCTGGCCTATTGCTATAACGAGAGAAGGTAATTGATGGTCATGTGATTGAAGTCACCTGACAAGTCCTGGTTGCATGGCGACTATTGCGCGTTCTCCAAGCGCCAGTTGCATAGCAACTTGCCTGTGTTCAGACAACCAGTGTTTTTATCCATAAGAAGTGATATTATTAATCAAAAAGAATTAAGTTGTTATTACTAGTGTATGAACCATACATTACCGTTAGTTTGTGCCGATGTGTGTTATCTATATATGACGAGCCGAACAGCTATGCATCCGAAGCAACGTTGAAAAATGGAGAGTGTCCTGCTGCTATAAAGTAAAAATTAACGATCACAAAGATCAAAGAGTGATAAAGCCCTATAGACCTAACTTAGAAAGATATGTCCATCCTGGGTCTGGGTAAAAGTGTGAAAACATATGCGATCTCTTTATGATATATAATTTGGCCTAATGAAGAAATAATATTAATCTTACATGTCCTTGGAATCATACACCTTACATGATGCAATTTGGCTTTGCAAATGCATCCATACCCATGCTAACCCATAAAAACAGTAAGTAGTCAGTTATGGCATTTGTGAAAAAAAGGGAGCATTTGCTGTCTGAGTGTGAATAATTTATAAGAATACATTGAGCTTGTTCTAAAAACGCCAATTGGAACAACAATGGCATAAACAACCTTCTGAGTTCAGCCTTACTTCCTATAAGCATGCTCTTCGACACTACAAGTCGCTGATTCAATCTACTAAAGATTTGCATCTTAACTCCCGGATTTCTAAAGCTAAATCTAGCTCTAAAGAGCTCTTTGTTATCCTCCAGGAGCTCAAGGGCTGCACCACTCCATTGTTGCCTCTGGCGGACATTGCATGGTGTCAAAATATCCACAATAGTTTCATAAATAAAACCCTAACCCATCAAAATAATATTAGTACTCAGGTCAAACTTATTCCTACCAATACAGCACCTATTATAGATAATATTGATTCTACTGAAGTTTTTCCTGCTTTTATTTTAAAATCTGTTTCTATAGAAGAAGTCATTGACACTGCCTCTAAACGTAAACCTACCTCCTGTCTTTCCAGCCTCCTTATTTAAAGATCATATCCTTACTCTTGCCCCATGGATCACTACTTTTGTCAATAGATCCTTCCAAGAATCCTATGTCCCTGAGAATATAAAGGAAGTTTGGGTCACACCATTGCTCAAGATGGAAAATCTCGATCCTGTTGAGGAGGGGAATTATCGTCCAATTACCAATGTTCCCTTTATGTTGAAAATCTTGGACAAAATCGCGTATTGCCAATATCAAACCTTCATCGAGGAACATGATATATTAGCCACTCAACATTCCGGGTTTCGTCCCAATTCTGGCAGTGAGACTGCGCTGTTGTATTTAAAATCTTATATTGCCGGTCTTGTTGACAAAGGTCATACAGCTCTGCTGCTGTTATTAGATCTATCCGCCGTGTTCGATTTAGTCGATCACCAACTTCTGGCGGATAGACTAATCACAATTGGTAAATGCTCACCTGAAGCATCAGCCTAGTTTAAATCCTTCTTGGGCCCACGGAACATGAAGGTAACAAAGGATAATGCTTATTCTATGGCATCTCTATTACTATGTGGTGTTCCGCAGGGATCATGTCTTTCGCCTTTACTTTTTAATATCTACTCACGTCTTCTCTGCGCACTTTTGTCAGCTATGGGCATTTATTTCACCAATTATGCTGATGACATGCAGATTGTCATCAAACTTACTGGAGAGTATCAAGAAGATGCCGAGCATATTAATCACATCTTTGCTGAAATTCAGAAATGGATGGTGTTAAACTCTTTAGCCCTCAATAATGCCAAAACTGAGCTGCTGGTTTTAGGTACCCCGCAAAGATTAAAGAAACTTGATAAAAAATATGACAACTTTCTGATTGGTCAACATGCCATTCCTATATCCAAATCTGTAAAAACTCTGGGGGTCTTCTTCGACCCTCAGCTATCCTTTACCCATCAGTCCAATTACCTTAAATCTTCTTGTCATTATTATACCCAGCTTTTATGGCAGATTCGTCCATATCTGTCCAAAGAAAATCTTGCTCTGATCGCAGCTGCAATGGTAAACTGTAAGCTGGATTACTGCAACAGCCTGCTAATTGGTACCTCGCAGGCTAATCTTAAAACCTTGCAGGTCATACAGAACAGTGCAGTACGTGCTGTAATGGGCCTTAGGCGCAATATGCATGTTTCCGATGCCAGGCGCAGCCTACATTGGCTGCCAGTTCATCAGCGATTACAACATAAAGGTTTAACCATTGTGTTTAAATGCCTATATGGCAAAGCTCCTTCCTATCTTACTGCTAGGCTAAAAAAGACACTAGTTGATCGTCCTCTGCGCTCAAGCAGTAACATTGTTTTGGTTCAACCTCCATATACTCTGAAAAGATTTGGAGGTGCACGTTTTGACTCTTGGGCCCCAGCCCTTTGGAATTCACTTCCCAAACATCTTGCTAATAGTGACTCTTTGCTTATCTTTAAGAAACAATTAAAGACCTTCCTGTTTGACAAAGTTTAGGACACATTTATTCTTCTAGCACAGTGCTTTTTGCACTGATCCTCCTATCCTGTCATATTTTACCATCTTTTTGGCTCCCGTGAACACAGGATTCCTGTAGTTCTATTGTGTTTTTGTTTCTTTGTTTGTTTCTATTATCTGTGGTCTGTTTTCTTTCTTCTCCTGTGTCCGCCCTGAGGCCTTCGGGTTAGTGGCGCAATACAAGAATATAGATAGATAGATAGATAGATAGATAGATAGATAGATAGATAGATAGATAGATAGATAGATAAGATAGATAGATGTTCCTGATTAAGTCCAACTTGTAGACAACGCAATTTGCATATCATACGTGCTTCTTGCCGTCGCAATGTAAGTTGTCTGTCATCACCTCTTGCATGTTGTTTGATTTGTTGCAATCCGATGAATCTGATGACCCCATTAGACAGTAACATTGGTTATCTGCAACCACCAAACCAGTTGGTTTGCACAAATGTGGAATATGCAATTTTTGTCAATTCACACTATCACCAACGAAAGTGTTTACGTGACACGGAGGAATGCAAGTCAAGATCACAGACTTTATAAACTGTCACTCTAAATTCATAATTTATGGTATCCACTGTGTATGCAAGAAGATATATATTGGCAGTTCCATCCGTAAATTGTGAATCAGGATCTGTGAACACTTTGCGAATCTTAACAATCAGGACCCAAAATTGCTGTTTGCTTTGCATTGGCAAACTCATCACCAATTAGACCATCGGAAAGACATCGGATTGCAACAAATCAAACAACATGCAAGAGGTGGTGACAGAAAACTTACACTGCGACAGCAAGAAGCACGTGTGATATTCAAATTGTGTTGTCTACAGCTTGGACTTAATCAGGAACATGAGCTCAATGTATTCTTATAAATTATTCAGACTCAGAGAGAAAATGCTCCTTTTTTTACACAAATGCCATAACTGACTTCTAACTGTTTTTATGGGTTAGCATGGGTATGGATGTATTTGCAAAGCCGAATTGCATCATGTAAGGTGTATGCTTCCAAGGACATATAAGATGAGTAGTATTTCTTCATTAGGCCAAATTATATATCAGTAAGAGATCGCATATGTTTTTGCACTTTCACCCAGACCCAGGATGGACATATTTCTCTAAGTTATGTCTATAGGGCTTTATCACTCTTTCATCTTTGTGATCGTTCATTTTTACTGTTTAGCATCAGGACACTCTCCATTTTTCAACGTTGCTTCGGATGCATAGCTGTTCGGCTCGTCATATATAGATAACACTCATCGGCACAAACTAGCGGTAATGTATGATTCATACACTAGTAATACCAACTTAATTCTTTTTGATTAATAATATCACTTCTTATGGATAAAAACACCAGTTGTCTGAACACAGGCAAGTTGCTATGCAACTGGCGTTTGGAGAACGCGCCATAGTTGCCATGCAACCAGGACTTGTCACGTGACTTCAATCAGATGACCAGCAATTACCTTCTCTCGTTATAGCAATAGGTCAGCAGGGGACAACGCCCCCTGCTCTCGCGGGAGAAAGGCGTAACTCTTCTGCAATCGAAGCAGAGATATGTGTGTTGCTCGCAATGATGCAAAATATTTGGTAAGTAAAGCCTGTAACATATCAAACACTTCGTTTTAATTTTAAAAATAGTCGATTCATTCAACACGAATGACAACATGGACAGATTTTGGCTGACCTCTTACTTTCCTCACAGTTTACCCGTACTTTTATTTATCATTGCAGATGTCTCTGTACCTGCATAACCACAGGCAGCAAGACTATTTTGCTAATTGAAAACTTTATCTTTCAACATCTACAATGCTAAACTAGTGCCACAAATCGGCAGGTAAGCCGCAAACTTTTGCTGCATTGAAACCATTTATAACATGACGTTTCAACTCTAGGTTTGAAAACCCTCATAAAGAAGTGGATGTACGACAGTAATAATCTTCCCTACCTATGCCTCAAATTTTAGACGCGCAGGATTTCTACCGATCCAGGAGCTAATGCTTACTCATGCCCAATGAGTTACTAAAATGGCCACGGCTTCATTTAGGCTTTGCATCTGACCCACTCAGGTACCTTCTCCCGACTTTCCTTTTTCACTTAGACTAACATGCACTGAGTTTTTGGTGAAAGTACAATTTTTAACTTTGTAAACATTTCCCTTACTGGTCATAAAACCATTCCCTTGTTGGTCACGAAGCAGTTTAACATGCACAGAACTCATAATCACGTCTGAATGTTTGCAAATGCAGTGAATGACTATAGGAGTCTCAATACACAACTGTGAGTGCTTAAATCACCAGATGGTGCCAGACAAATATATCACAGCATGAGCTTTGGAGTTTTTGTGAACATCTTTTGTCCCGAGAAAACATGCACTAAACAATAGTTTCTCTCTTTTCCTTCCCCTCGTTTTGTTTCCCATCCATTCTTACTCTGATATATTTATGGATTTTTCAAATTGTTTATTTCACGTCACTGAATGATTGAACACATGATTGTGCCTATTTTTGTATACAGTGTTATAGGAACTCTTTTGTGCCCTGATGAAGACCCTAGAGGGTTGAAACACATGTCAGCAAGACAAATTTCCATATTATGATACATTGGAAACTTAGTATGCTACAGCCTAATTGCTATGTTATGTTATATTGGTAACTGAGTATGCCACACTATATTGGGCAATATGCTATGTTATGTTAAACTGTGTTGGAAAATCTGCCACACCATGAAAAACGGTGTCTTTTAGACACATCCAATATCTGGCAACCAGCCAGGTTATGCCAAACTGAGAGTACAAACGATTTTGTTTACTTTTAAACCTAACAAAGAATAATAACCCAAAGAGTGGGGTCTTTCCCTAATAAACACAGCCACTGGGCTGCTTTTGACAAATTTGATGCATTATTATAATATTTTTTCTGCAAGTGAGCGCGGCAAGTGACGATACTCTGACATACATCGTTATTGTACAACATGGCAAATAAAACATAACTGTAACATTATGGGTAACCAAGATGGGTGTGAAAGTAAGGAAAGTGTTTATTTTTGCTTCTGGCCCATGCCGCCCGCCATCTTCTGCCCAGAACATCCCATTGTCTTGCGTCTTGCTCAGTGTGTACTTCCTTAGGGGTGGCTGACTCTGGGTGGAGAAGATTTCTAGGTTCGCAGGAATCCTAGTGGCACTCAGTTCGGAGTGTTAGTAGACTGAAGATCTCCTTGGAAACAGGCCGGTATATATTGGAAAAAAGTGCCCTGAGAGCATATGATATAATATGACAGTTTATTTGTATAGCGCCTATACACAATGTGTTTCAAAGAGCTTCAAGGCAAGGGAGGGAACAAGGGAAAAATACAAGCCGAGAACTTTCTTACATGGCCTTGACCAATACCTATCGTACTCGGCCTGGCCACATTTCAGATAGTGCAAAAGCTAAGACGCAGAAAGGAACAGAGGAGGTGGGCAGGAAGATTACAAGAGTAGAAAGTAGTAGGAAAAGGAAGAAGAGGGACAAAACAAGTGACTGGCGTACCAGGCCTGTCGGCATTTCAGATAGTGCTGGAGAGGGATGGGGAGGAAGAGAAACGAGAGGGAGGGGGTGGAGACGAACAATGTAGCTATTATACTATGTCCAAGGACAATTCTGATAGAGTAAGTGCATAGAGTAAGAAAGGGAGGGGGAGCGAAGAGAGGGAGAGAAGGAAGAAGGGAGAAAGGAGAGAACAAGAGTAAGCTGTGAAAAGAGTGGGGAAGCAAGAGGGGAGAGACAATACATTTGCAGGAGTCAGTAATACACACAGTGTTGCAGGGAAACAGCAGATGATATGATATGATATGATATGATATGGCATTTGTAACGCGCCTATACACAGGTGTTTCAAGGCGCGACGAGGCAGGGAGGGGAGGAACAGGGGGAGACAGACAACGATCCTACTAGGCCAGGTGTCATTCAGATCGCGCAAGTGCAGGGGTGGGGGAGGGGGAAAAGTGCAAGGGGAGGGGGGAAGTGCAGCACAAGGTAAGTTGCGTAAAGTAATAAATAAATAGGGCCAGTTGGTGGCAAGTGCAAGGTAAGTGCAGAACAAGTGCTGGAAAAGGGGGGGGCTGTAGGGATACAGAGACAGTCCCGCAGTGCAGAGGGGTTCCAGGGCATCAGTGCAAGTGGAGAGTGGCTGGGCCCAGGACCGAGGCCGTTAAGAGTGGTCCAGTTGCAGAATCAGTGCAGTTTCAGTGAGGAATATTAGCTGTTCAGCAGGGGAGAGGGAGAGAGAAAGCAGAAGCAAAGAGGAAGGTTTTGAGGTGCTTCCAGAACCGGAGATGGTTCTCCTCAAGTTTCAGGGAGGCAGGAAGGCTGTTCCAGAGGGAGGCCCCTGCCGCGGAGAGAGATCTACCCCCAGCTCGTTGCTTCGAGAAGCGGCTGACCCTGAGGGAGTTGGAGACGGATGAGCGAAGGGCTCGGGAAGGAAGATAATTAGGAAGAGAGAGTTGAAGGTATTTAGGACCAAGGCCCCAGAAGGCCTTGTGGACAATGCAGAGGGTTTTGAACTTTATCCTCGCAGCCACTGGGAGCCAGTGTAGAGATTTCAGTCCTGGAGAGATACGGTCCCTGGGCTTGAGGCCAAGGACAAGTCTCGCAGTTCTGTTCTGGATGAGTTGCAGAGGGCGGAGAGTGGAGGCAGGCAGATTAAGATAGAGGCTGTTACAGTAATCCAGCTTCGAGAGAACCAGGGCTCGGGAGACAGTGAGCTTCTGGGGGAAGGAGAGGAAGGGAAGAATACCTCTGAGGAGGTGCAGCTGGTAGTGTGACTTCTTAGCGACGTCGGAAATATGAGGAGAGAAGGAGAGTGTGGAGTCGAAGATGACCCCAAGGTTTTTTGCATTGCAGGTAGGAGCAGGGAGGGGGCCAAGGGAGGCAGGCCAGAGAGCTGCAGGGAAGGAGGGAGTGGGTGTACCGATGAGTAGAATCTCAGTCTTACTGGCATTAAGGCAGAGGTCATTGGCGGCACACCATTCCTGGATAGCAGACAGACAGTCAGAGATGAGGGAAGGAGAGGGGGAGGCTGAGGGTAGCCTGAAAATGAGCTGGGTATCGTCCGCATAGCACTGGAAATTAGGGCAGAGAGCGGCGATGCGGTGGGCAAGGAGTGCCAGATACTGGTTGAACAGCCAGGGAGAGAGATTAGATCCCTGGGGGACACCACAGGTGGAGAAAAAGATGTCGGAGAGGAAGGACCCCAGTTGGACCTGGGAGGGTCGATTTGAAAGGAAAGAGGTCAGCCACGCCAGAGCCTGACCAGTGATACCCAGGTTTTCACGGAGACGGTTGAGCAGGATGGCATGGTTGACAGTGTCAAAGGCAGAGGAGAGATCGAGCAGAATGAGAACACACGGAGTGTTGGAATCGAGGTTCAAGAGCAGGTCTTCACGGATGTTCAGGAGAGCAGTTTCCGTGCTTCTGGCAGCTCTGAAACCAGATTGATGGTCATGAAGACTACCAACAGATTCAGCATGGAGGTTAAGCTGGGAGATGGCCAGTTTCTCCAGGAGCTTGCCCAGGAAGGGAGTGATGGAGATAGGGCGATAGTTAGCCGGGCAGGAGGGGTCGGAAGAGGGTTTCTTGAGAAGAGGGTGCACAAGGGAGTGCTTGAGGGGGGAAGGGAAGACTCCAGAGGCGAAGGAGTGGTTGCAAAAGTCAGCCAGGGCAGGAGCCAGGGAGTCAATGTGGTCCTTGATAGTTTTGGAGGAACAGGGGTGAACCTGTTTAGACGAGACTTTCATAGATCGGACTTGTCTGGAAACCTCGTCAGCAGAGAAAAGTGGAAAGGCAGAGAAAGAGGGAGGAGGGGTGACTGCAGAAGGGCCAGAGGAAGAGCAGGGAAGGGAGGGAGGGAGGTGAAAGGAGGAGAGCGAGGACAGGATGTCCTGAGTTTTAGAGATGAAATGAGAGGCCAATGCAGTGCAGAGGGCCTGGGAGGGGACAGGAGAGGTAGAGACTGCAGCAGGGTTGGCAAGCTCCTTGCAGATTTTAAAGAGTTCGGCGGAGTTGTTAGATGCCGCAGAGATGCGGGCTTGGATAAGGGCTCTCTTCTTGGTGAGAACGGAGAGCCGATACTGCCTTTGGAGCAGGCGGCAGGCCAGTTTGTCAGAGGATGAACATGAAGCACGCCATTTCCTCTCTGCAACCCTGCACTTGCGTTTTAGGGTGGCGAGATCCGAGTCATACCAGGAGTTACATTTGGCTTTGGGCTTCAGGCGGATTCTCATGACGGGGGCAAGGATATCAAGAGTAACAGATATAGCAGAGTGGAGCATGGAGAGGGCTGTGTCAGGGTGGGAGTCAGCCGAAGGGGCAGGGGGGGGGGCGAGAAGGTAGCAGCGAAAGCCTCAACTGACACACGCTTCATGGGTCGGATGACCGAGAAGGTGGGTGGCAGTGAAGAGGGTGGCTTTGCCTGTGGGGTAGGGAGGGTGAGGTGGGAGGATAGGAGAAAGTGATCACTCCAGGAGAGAGGAGTGGAGAGAGGGACGGAGAGGGGAAGGTCAGAAGAGATCAGAGCATCAAGAGTGTGCCCAGCAGAGTGAGTAGGCCCAGACGGGAGAATAGAGAGTGAGAGAGAGTCGCAGAGGTCACGAAAGAGAGCAGTGGGGGGACTGGAGGCATCAAGGTGGATGTTGAAGTCGCCAAGAAAGAGGAGTTGAGTGGTTGGGGACAGGAGTGAGGAGGAGAGGTCAGCCCACTCAGAGAGGAAGGAGGAAATTTGACCAGGTGGCCGATAGATAGTAGCCACGGTAAGGGAATGGCTAGGAGAGAGAGAGAGTCGGCAGACAAGACATTCAAAAGAGGAGTAGGTCTGCGTAGGAGTGACAGTGGCAGGAATCCACTCAGGGAAGATAAGGGCAACACCACCCCCTGCACGGTTAGGCCTGGGCATGGAGAGGATCTTGTAACCGTCAGGTAGGAGTGTATCAAAGCTGGTGGCAGAGCTGGCTGTGAACCATGTCTCAGTGAGACAGAGGACGTCGAGGTCCAGTTCCTCCAGATGCAAGACAGGATTCAGGAAGAAGATGGTCACAGCATGATACAGGAGCAGCATGAGTACGTGATGCAGAGGAAGTCTGGCATGAGAATAGAGACGGGAGAAGCACCAAGGGCCAAACAAGTCCAGAATGTCCAAGTCAAGCATTTGCAACAACACAGTGATGGTGGAGCAATAGTGTATCAAGACAACCCCAGGAGTGGAATGATAAAGGGGGCAGAGGGAGAGCACTAAGGGGATTGGGAGGTAGGATAGACAGGAATAAGCAAAGCTGGAAACACATGCATACAAGAGGGGGGAGGCAAGGGAAGGACATACAACACCACAGGCAACCATGTGGGGCTAAGGGAACGGCAGACAACACCACAGGCAACCATGGGGGGGCAAGGGAATGGCAGACAACACCGCAGGCAACCATGGGGGGGCAAGGGAATGGCAGACAACACCACAGGCAACCATGGGGTGGGGGGCAAGGGAATGGCAGACAACACCGCAGGCAACCATGGGGGGGCAAGGGAATGGCAGACAACACAACAGGCAACCATGGGGGGCAAGGGAATGGCAGACAACACCATAGGCAACCATGGTGGAGCCAGGGGAAAGGTGTAGCCTTTTGTTAGCGGACAGTGAGCAGACAGGGGCATTTGTGTTGGGCCTTAGTCATCAGGGCCTGCTCCCGCGTCCCAGTTGCTCTGATTGGCCATCTAGGCCAAGACAACCAATGGGAGGGGGAGTCGGGCCATACAAAGGAAGAAGCAAGCCTGAAACCTTGCGATCCGGCTTCCGTGAAAGGAAAAACCACATGGCTGAACAAATAGGCAGATGTAGAATGAGGTAAAAAGAAATCATGAAATACATTTGTCTGTTCGCCCTGATGCCAATGAGCCTGGCTAGAACTGACAGCTCCCCCCTAAACCCTTTCATCTATAGTATTCCTATTTCCTAGGTGCCAGCGGGCCGGAGGGCTGGTTGTGGGTGGTGGCGCCACCGCCCATTAGCACCTAGCTTTCCCTATACAGCCCTCCCACATAGTATGCAAGTGCCAACAGGCAAATGGTTTTTGCGCGTAACTTTTTTATAGCTTTTTTCTCACAGTAGGAAGGGCCGTCCGTGCGAGTGCTCAGAGTGCACTGAGCAAACGGACATGGCAAACGCTGCAGCCTGCAAGTTGCTGCAACAGAGGGAGTGCACCGGCCTATAGGGAACCGGGCAGCGGTAGACTGGCCTACAGGGAACTCTGGGGATTTCCCAGTGGGCCTCTGCACACTGGGCAGAGGTGTACTGGTCCATTATTACCCAATGATAAAAAGGACAGTCTAGTCAGGATTGTATACAAAATATCTACTTTATTAGCTGTCCGGTCATTTGGTCGACAGAAAATTGGTCGACAGACAAATGGTCGACGCAATTTGGTCGAAAGGCAAATGGTCGAATTTTTTTTTATATATATATTTTTCAGGTTTTCGTTTAGGAAAAAAAGGGTTTTTAAGCAAAAAAAGGGGTTTGGGGGAACCCCCCCAAAAAAAAATAAAAAAAATGTGAAAATACAAAAAAAAAAGAATTCGACCATTTGTCTTTCGACCAAATTGCGTCGACCATTTGTCCTGTCGACCTTTTTTTTTTTCGACCAAATGGCCAGTAACCACTTTATTAGTATCACAACAGACAGTTCTAGCACACTACGAAATACAACCCACCCTGTAAAGGAACACAGAGGACAGACAGTTTCAAGAAGGAAAAGGGATGCACTCTGGATACTGACAGGAGTTTAGTCGGTATAGTAATTAATCGCAACAGTTCAAGGATTCTTGGTTTCAACACAAAGGGAGCAACGGGTTGGAAAATGTCACTAGGGGCCTTCAGAGAAGGACCATGGGGACAGAACCACAATGTACTGTGTGCTGTCTGAGTCCTTGGTGCTCAACGGGGTCAAGTCTGTTTCAGAGCGCTTTGCAGCTTCTGTGACAGAGTTCAAGACAGGACACAGCTGCAAGTATCAGGTGGCAGGCTGTTCGGCAAGCAAAGCTGGACGGATGGCTGCAGGCTAGCCTACATGGCAGTTCAGGGTCAGGAATCATTGTCTTAGTGCTTATCAGTGGTTCTGAAGCATTGGTCGAGGCATTCCAGACAGCTTTAGCGACTTTGAAATAATGACAGTCTGTGGTGCAGTCGGTTGCAGCTCGAGGGTCCCGACTGGCTAGAAAATGTCCTTTAAGACGGACGTCAGTAGATGCTTGTCGATGCACTCCTCCTAGCATCTTCGCTGGGCTTGTGTCGTCCTTTAAGGTGAACAGCCCAAAGCTGAGGTGAGTGCTGCAGGCAACTGCCTAGTCCTTGGGTTGGCTCAGACACTCTCTGGCACTTCCCACCTAGGAAGCTTGCTGCAGAGCCTAGCAGGGCACGCTGTGTGCTGGCTGGGTACCAATTCATGAGCTGCTGGAGGGTCCTCTGGATTCAATATCTCCCTCTGTTCCTTGGGAGATGTTTAGGGGAGGGATCTTGCTTCCCTCTTAGAAATCCTGGCCTTCCTTCACTGGTGGAAGATGTAATGTAGACTGTACCTTCAGCCAGGGTCCAATGTTGAGTTCTTCTTGCTACTCCTTGCAAAGTCTTCAGATGATCTGGCAAAAGAGGGGCTCAACCCTCTTTTAAAGCCAAATGGGCAACAGGGATTGGAGTAGGCTAAGCCTAACTTAATGAACCAATCCTTGGTCTCCACCAACAATTGCCTGTATGTGTGAGGTCATAACCAGAGTGCATTGCAACAGAAAAGGTACAGGGGTGAAAATATGTAATGCTAAGTCCCACCCATCTTCCTGTCTGTTGTGGATCAAAGGGTCTCTCTGGTCAATGGAGCTCTCTGTGATTCCTGATTAAAGTGGCAGGTGTTCCTTCAAGCGGCGGCGAGACCAGACTTTCTGGCGCCATCATTTCACATACATGTTCCTTCTTAATGGGGTCCCCCTTGTGGGGATGACTACTGTAAAACACTCAGTCTCAAACATGACATTTCACTGTTCATTGATACTGAGAGCAGGAGCTGGCTTCAGGTTGACACAGTGCATATCGAAGATTGTTGGGGATTCCTGTCTCCTTTGTTAACCTCTGCAGCCAGTCCCCATGTGGACCTGTTTAAAGTACACTCTATTAATATGTTGATTATGTTAATTGCTGGCACCATCTGCGGGGCTCCCAAAAGGACTGGGTGGATCCATGGAGCCTTTGTTAGTTAATTAGGCTGACCATGGCAGGAGGAAGGTTTGGCCCTCCCACTTCTGAGATTCATTGTGTACTCCACCTGTCAGATGCCAACTAAATATGACAGGGAGGAGTGTCCCACTAGGCTGTGTCAACCCAGAGTACACGGGTCTATGTGTATGTTGTGCGGTGAGCACAGGAAAATGTGCATGGATTAGCCCCACACATTTTCCAGAGGTTGATCTACCATCGTTCAATTTCATATAAAAAAATAAAAAAACCCAGGTGAGCGACACCCACCATGTGATTGGTCGAATTCCTCACAGATATACTGCTGTGACAGTGCCAATATTTGTCACAAGTCTAGGCGGAGAGTACAGGGCAGAGGCTATCTCTCACTGTATGCAAGTAAATTAAGGGAGATTCCGGAGAGAATGCTAGAATATAACAGATTAAAGGTACTTACCAAGCTGTTAGTTCAAACAGGTATTCACAGGAACTGCAGGAGCAGGCTGTAAACAGAGAGACAGAGAAAAGGCAAAGGCAAGCAAGTGCACTGGGGAACACGGATTGATCAGAAATAAGGGTGTACTGGAATATGATAAGGGGTCTCCAGGGATTAAGGAAAGCCCCTGGGATCAGTTCCAGCAGATTACTCTTAACAACAGTCATACAGCAACGTCATGACTTGGGCGTGCCGAGGAAACTGTTGTACTCAGTGCAAGGGTAAAACTGAAAGACCATATACTGAGGCAGGTACGACTTCAACGGACTACGTGAAGGTAACAAGGCAAGGAGCCCAGAGGAACAGGGCAGAAGGCAGAGGAGTGTGGCAAGGCTGCCAGGCAGGGAAGCCCAGAGGAGAAGGGCAGAAGGCAGCAGAGTGCGGTAAAGCTGTCAGACGGGAGCCCAGAGGAACAGGGCGGAAGGTAGCGGAGTGCGGCAGAGCCGTCAGGCGGGAGCCCAGAAGAGCACGTCGGAAGGCAACGGAGTGCAGCAGTGCCGTCAGGTGAGAGCCCACAGGAGCAGGGCAGAAGGTACAGGTGGGAGCCCAAAGGAGCAGGTCGTGAGGCAGCGGAGTGTGGCAGAGCCGCCAGGTGGGAGCCCAGAGGAGAAGGACGGAAGGCAGCAGATTGTGGCAGAGCCGGAAGGTGGGAGACCAGAGGAGCAGGGCGGAAGGTAGCAGAGTGCAGAAGAGCAGTCAGGTGGGAGCCCAGAGGAGCAGGGCGGAAGGCAGCAGAGTGTGACAGAGCCGCCAGGTGGGAGCCCAGAAGAGCAGGGCGGATGACAGCAGATTGTGGCAGAGCCGCCAGGTGGAAGCCCAGAGGAGCAGGGCAGAATGCAGCAGAGTGTGGCAGAGCCGCCAAGTGGGAGCCCAGAGGTGCAGGGCAGAAGGCTGCAGCAGACTGGAGAGGGAGCTGCAAGCATCAACAGCAAAAGGAATAAAAAGGCTAAAAGGGGATTTCCAGGAAATGTCAAAAACTGGTAACAGGAGCACCAGCACGAACTCCCAGTGGAAGCAGTTGACTGACCACTGCTTCTGTTCAGAGTGAGCTTATAAAGGCCCTCCCAGCCAGCAGGCCAGCAGGGTGGAGCTGATTGCAGACTCTGACAGCTGTGTTCAATTAAGTCCAGCCCTGGCTTCAGTAGCCTGCAGCAGTAGCAGCAGTGGATTTTAATCAAGTGCTCTCCAGCTCTCTGCAGCCGAGCCTGCAGTAGCTTGGAACAGGTGAATGCAATCAGGCCCTCTGCAGCCGAGCCTGCAGTAGCTTGGGACAGGTGAATGCAATCAGGCTCTCTGCAGCCGAGCCTGCAGTAGCTTGGAACAGGGGAATGCAATAAAGCCCTCTGCAGCCCTTAGTAGCTTGCTGCAAACAAATGTATTTAGTATGCCTCCTCCAGCACTCTGTCTTTTCGACAGCATACATGTCCCAGAATGCATCTGCTGGTTTAACCCAAAAGCCGGAATGGAACATGCAATTAGATTAGTCCAAAACTGCAGCGGTAAAACAAGGAAATAAAGGCAGAGATGCATGTAGCGGTGCTGGGTGGCAGGCGAGTAGGATTGTGACAATATTCTTGAGGGTAATACTTTGAGGCGCCAATACCCTGCAATCTTTCTGTTGTTGGAGGGCCCAAATTCAAAGGCTTGTCCCTCATCTCCTCTTTTCATGTAGGTTAGGTCAATTAATCACCCTCCTCTGCTCATGACAAAGTCTGAGCAAGTCTGCCATTTGTTGCAGCAGAGGCATGCTGGGTAAACATTGTCCTAAGCATTGCTTCCGGGTCACACTCTGTCCAACTTTGAAACAAGCACTTTGAAGCGAAGTTAAATGATTGTGCATTTTAACCCCTCCCTAAAGGAGAACATGTGCAAAATATTTGTGGGGGTAGGACATTTGTAAAAAACACAATGGGTCATCTGGAAGAATATGGTTAAATGCCTACCATGTTCCTTCATCCACAGAAATGGTTCATCATAAAAGGTGTGTAATCCTTGAGAGTGGGTGTGCATACAATGGCAGCCTTGGAATTGGGTTCTAATCCCGGCTTTGTCATGTGACCAAAGAATGGTGTGATTCCAGCAAATCAATCGCCCTCATTACAAGTCAGGCGTTAAGGGTTTAATGGCGCCGTTGGCGCCGTTAACCCTTAACGTCTGATTCACACTTTAGCGCCTGCTTTTTGCAGGCGTTAAAGTCCAAGGTGCTAAGCGACCTTGGTGCTAATTACGGCACCGTAATTTACAGTGCCGTAATTAGCGCCTTCCCCATCCCCATTATGCCCTATGGGGCAAAAATGGGAATGGGGAAGGACAAATGGTGAATGGGGAATTACCGCCCCACTCACCTTGGAATGGGGCGGTAATTCCGCCATCCACCATGGCGGAATCCGGCATGGACCAGCACCATGGTCCACCGCCTGACTTGTAATGAGTGCCAATGTAGCTCATTGTGTCCGAGACTACAATTAAGTGAAATAAGTGAAAGGTACGTTTTTTTAAAAAAAAAGAAACGGTAAGGTGTACGTCTAATACGGTGCCCCTTGCATGGTCCCAGCTGGCTTCCACGTCATCCTTGCTTCTGTAACTCGACTCGAACCGGACCCCACAACACATGTTCTGTGTATAGTGTCTCGTGTTCAAGATGCTTCTGCTTTATTGCATGTATTCTGTGAAACGTTGCACTGTTATATGACATAACATAGCGCCTAACTACCTTGGGTATGGCTTTGCAGCTCTGTGGGTGGTCTCCGAATTCGGTAGACCATAGTCTGAACATTACATGAGAAGACTGCGCATTACATTATAGGATAATAACTCTTGCTTTGGCAAAGGCGACTCAGATACCATTATCTTTCGCTGTTGTTATACATTAAGTGGAGTGTACTGTGTGTTTCATTACACCAGTGAATTAGTGATTGTTGGTTTGCGAACTGAATTCGGTCACGGGACTCTGTCAGCTATTATTGGAAGGCTTTTCTAAAAAGGTTTGGTGAGGAAAGTAAGGTGTGATGCGATTTCCTATCCTGCAGCAACTGACTACAGTTGTGGGCTCTGTGATTACATGGAATGTAAGTGGAAGGCAACACAATGTTAAACTGATCATAACTTTCCAGAGAAATAACAATTGCAGAGATGCCTAGTAATGTGACATGATCGTCACCAGGTGTTGGGTGGGGAGTACTTTGTTTCCAAGGAAAATGGGGTGCACTTTTGCGCAGCGCTGTGACTTTTCAGTGCTGTATCCGCAGGCAGCAGGTTTCATGTGCACTCTCCACAAATAGTCATTAAACACTTCCTTTGATAGCACTTTAATTCCGCATAAAGGCACCTCACAGCACTGAGGGTGAGGTAGAGAGAGTGAGTCTTTGCAACTGGGGGACAGGCCAATCGTGTAAGCAGCAGGGTGCCCAAAGGTCTGCACTCAAGGGCCCCTCAGTCCTGGAACCGCCAGTTCTAGAACAGGGGGGTACGCGGGTGACCCTGATGGCACTTCCATATTTGTATTTGTATTTTATTTATTTATAAAGTGCAGAAACCAGGCCGAGGGGCAACCGGGCGCATATATATATAGTGGTGCTCATCAGTGTGATGAGAATAGCGCCATGAGGCTGCTGGCCGAGCAGCCATTTCTCTGATGATTGCTAGGCTTTCACGAGGCTCCTCTGGGAATATTGTGTATAAGAGCCACTTCCCGGGGCTGCAGTTGCCTAGGTAGGTTAACAGGTGGCAGTATGATGAACCTTCAACTAGGCCACCAAAACTGCAGGAGGGTGAGAGCGGAAGGACAGGTATGAGTATGTGTAGGAGGGCCAGAATCTGAGTGCCACATGTCCCCGGCTACTGCCGCAAGGTGGGCTAATCCCTGAGAGTCGTTGGGGGACATTCCTCGGAAGAACTGGGACCCAAATGCTCTGTGTGTGTGGCAGGATTTACAAGCATCCTTGAAAATGGCAAGAAGCAGGACAGGGATCAAGCTCAAAGTGGTTAAAATGGGATGAACGAATTCACTCCACAACAGACTCACAGGCAAAGCATGTAAGAGAAAGGGTGATTTGAGCAGCTGATCGACTTGAAAAACGGTTAAAAAAAACCTTTAAAAACACACGTGTGATAGCATAAAAACCCAACATTTTACTTTGCTGTTTTATTTTGATATATGAATTTTAATTATGAAGTATGTAATACTGTATCTGAAATTGTTATGAATTGCGATGGATGGTATGTTATATGTTTGGATATACGTATAAAGTTTTTGATAAACCAATATATATATATTTATATATACAACATTTAAAAAACGCTATTTGCTCCAAAAGGAGCTCCCAGACTGGGCACTTTTCCAGCTGCAGGAGAAATGACACTTTGGACAGTTGATCAAATTGGGAACCCCAATTGCATTGATAACTGTCCACCCACAAAATGATCTGTTTCAAGACCAACTCCTGAGCATGACACATTTCACAGCAGTAGGATGAACCTATCATGTTATGTGGCCCTTTCAAAGCACTTACCTGCCATTGCTATTGCCTCGAAATTTCATTTCATCGTTTGTATAGCACTTTTCACCATGGGTATGGCCCCAACGCGCTGTCGGTTGAAAGCCCTCGGAGGGACCGAAGTCCAAAGTATGGAAAAGTTAGGAGGTGCTAGGATGCGAGTGTGCATAATGGCCATTAAAGGTTATGCGAGCTTGGCCGAGTCCCTAGTTGGCACGTGTAAGAGTGGAGAGAGGTACGCTAGGGAAATAAGCTGGAGGGGTGTATAAGAGGATAGTCAGTTATTTCTGTAGCTACAGTTCGAATTTTTATCGTGAAAGGTATACACATTCTTAAGGCAGAAGTGTTGTGCAGAGTGTCATCGGACTTGCACTGGTTATAATCAAGTGAAAGCCTAGAATTGGTGCGTTCGGCAAAGTTCTAAAACTAATGATGGGGGATGTTTTCTGCATGCTTACAGCTGTCATGAAGTGGCTGCATTCAGGACCACACTTAACAGTAAAGTCAGCATTCTGCCAACACCGGCATTCCCTGTAGTAGAGCACCTTCTACAATCGCCTAGAATCCAAAGCATGGTCGACCTCATTGGCACGACTAAGTGCAGCACCCTGGTCAACTGCTCAACCCTTCCAAATGCTACACAATGGTTATCACAAGAGATCCTCTGGTGAAAAGGCTACCCTCACAAATTCTGACATCAAAACCCAGGTCGCCCTCCTGAAGTATTCCAAGTGCAGCACAATGGCCAACTGTACACGTCTTCCAAGTGTAACATGTTGGCTCCCCTAATGGATAATCACAGAATAAAACCTTGGCTACACTTACAAATCATCCAAGAGCAGAAGCAATGGCCACCTTTCTAATCATGTGGTTCAACACATTGCCCACCCCCAAAACCCATCTAAGTGCAAAGCATTGCCAACCCCCGGAATCCATCTACGTGCAATACATTGACTACCCCCAAAATCCATCCAAGTGCAATACAATGCATACCGCAGAATCCATCTAAGTGCAATACATTGCATACCTCAGAATCCATCTAAGTGCAGTGCATTGCCTACCCCCAAAATCAATCTAAGCACAACATAATGCCCACATGCAAAACCCATCTAAGTGCAATACATTTCCCACCCCCAAAATCCATCTAAGTTCAATACATTGCACACCTCAGAATCCATCTAAGTGCAGTGCATTGCCTACCCCCAAAATCCATCCAAGTGCAATACATTGCCTACCCCATAACCCATCCAAGTGCAATATAATGTCCACCCCCAAAAACCCTCCAAGTGTAATATATTCCCCACCCCCAAAATCCATCTAAGTGCAACACATTGCCAACTCCCAACGTAATGCCCACATGCAAAATTCATCTAAGTGTAATACATTGCATACCTCAGAATCCATCTAAGTGCAGTGCATTGCCTACCCCCAAAATCAATCTAAGCACAACATAATGCCCACATGCAAAACCCATCTAAGTGCAATACATTTCCCACCCCCAAAATCCATCTAAGTTCAATACATTGCACACCTCAGAATCCATCTAAGTGCAGTGCATTGCCTACCCCCAAAATCCATCCAAGTGCAATACATTGCCTACCCCATAACCCATCCAAGTGCAATATAATGTCCACCCCCAAAAACCCTCCAAGTGTAATATATTCCCCACCCCCAAAATCCATCTAAGTGCAACACATTGCCAACTCCCAACATAATGCCCACATGCAAAATTCATCTAAGTGCAATACATTGCATACCTCAGAATCCATTTAAGTGTATTGCATTGGCCATCCCCAACATCCATCTAAGTGCAATACATTGCCTACCCCTAAAATCCATCAATGTTCAATATACTACCCACCCCAAAATACATCTAAGTGCAAATACATTGACTACCCCAAAAATCCATCTAAGTTCAATACATTACCCACCCCCAAAATTCATCTAAATGCAATATGCTGACTACCCCCAAATTCCATCTAAGTTCAATACATTACCCACCCCCAAAATACATCTAAGCATAATTGTGATGCTGAAAATGCATTGGAGGGACAGGGCCTCCCTGTCCTTGTTCTGTAGTCCTTTTTGTGTATGTTATGTGTTATTTTCTGCACAGGAGGCCATGTGGGACTCCCAGCAGTGCAGCTCTTCCTCCTTTTGGTTTGGTGTACAATACACTTGGGATACCCTTATGGCACCCATGGGTGGGAGTACAACCCTGTACTCCTAGTGTATGTTTTTGGGCACCTGTGTGTGGCCCACATAGCAGGGTATGGGCTGGTGGGAGCTCCATGCTGAATTTGACAGGTGCTCTGAGTATCCTCCATTTTGGGGATACCCAGGCCCTGCCATTGGAATCAGCTGATTCCTGATAGGAAACAAGATGGCCCCTGTGGCCTCTTGCTTTCTATTGCCTGTTACCTTGTTTTTCCCAAAGTCCTAGGAAGCCCTGCATCTGTCCCTTCCCCCTGACTGGCTGCTGGGTGGAAGTTCCATATATGATATTGTGGGGAAGTCCAGGCCAGACTGGCTGGAGCCTTCCAAGTGACTGTATGTTGTGGGCACACCCTGTGGGTGGGTCCTGGGTGAATGGAGTGAATGACCAATATGCACTTCTTGCTATGGGTGTCTAGTTTCTGGTATGTGAAAAAAAGACTGAGACAGCCCTGCCCAAAACTAGTATGAATGCAGAGTGTAGTGCTGAATGGCTGGGTACTTGTCCCAATACATATTCCTCGTTGTGAGCGAGAGGGAGGAGAATGGCCTGAATGCACTGGAAGCCTGATTGTCTGCCTGTCTGCTGAATGCCCTTCTGAGTGATTGGTTTCCTGAGTGTGACCCAGCAGAGTGAATGAGAGACAGAACAGTATATCTAGGGGCCTCTCACTGCTAGAAATCGTTCAAAAGCTGTTGTCGAAACTGATGCCTAATCTTGAAGCCGAGCCTGAAGAAGGTTGACTGCTGTTCCGCTCACCGCAATCTGAAAGCTGCCATGCTGTCGAAACTGATCCAAGAGAGGAAGTGGCTGGGAGACCTCTTCCCGAGCTATGAGGGATCCTCGTGCACCACTAACGTTCGCCGAAGCTCCCTGGAAGTCAGACCCTCTACAGACTGCCATCCGGAGACGGGGACCGCCAAGGAGAATGAAGAGAAGCACCAGACAGCCATCCACCGTCGTCGACCAGGGTTCGCAGGTTTGCTATAACCACTGGAGGCCAGTCGAAGCTGTGTTGCCCAGAAGAGGAAACTGCTTGACACCAAGCCGCCTACGACCGGAGCCGCAATGCTCCACCTGATTAAGACACTTTGAATCCAAGGACACTCTCGCCTGCACCTCTGACTGACGCACCCAGGAGCATCCGCCGGTGGGTTTCCTGCCACCTGAAGACCACAGAGATGCTGGACGACTCGACGCCCTTTCTGGCCCAAAGTTCTTCATAGACTCTTTGCGGTAACTAACTATCAATGCTGAGGGCCCCCACATGCCTCATCTTCGCAGGACATCCACGACCGATGGTCGACGAGCACCGCCAGGACCGAAGCTGCTGCCTGGGTGCCGTTGTTCAACATTTCTTCGAGGGATCTCGACAATCCGTGGCTCTTGCCTTAAAGGGAGCCGCTCAAGAAGGATCCATCGACAACCCGATGTCGAACTCTGCTATTCCAGGTACATTGTGGTTGTAGAACTATTTAGAAGGCAATAAGACTCTTGTGAAACAATATACGGATTGGGCTTGTATTATATTTTTATTTACAGGTTGCCCAGGTGAGGGGACCCTCACACAGAACTGTGCCTATGTAAACGGGGCCAGTATTCTGCCTATTTGTACAACCCAACTGCTTTCCTTCTATGTCTATTGTTGGTTACCTTTATTAATAGATTTGTGTGACATTTGACCAGAGTAAAGTTGATGCACTTTAATGAAATCTGATCATAATTATGGTACCACTTAGAACAGTATATATTTGCCATTGTAGATTAACTGATACAAAGTGAGTTTTACTAATTGTGTATATAACCTTGAACCTTAATTATATAAAGACAGTGTTTTCAGTAATACAGTGTGTGGATATTCCTTTGTGGGGGCTTGGGGACTACACTGTACTTAAGAACGAGCCTGCATCACCTCCTTAGAGCTTAAGTCTTGGTTGCTCGTCCATAGCTACCAAATAGAGAATCTTGGCTGAGGTGCCCTGTGCTTCCACTTTGCCATATAGAGGGCAGGAGTACAGACACCCCACTCCAGTCTTTCCAGTGATAGATTGCCAACCCTCCAATATCCATCTAAGTGCAATACATGCTGAGGCAGTCTGGAACAACACAGCATTATACAATCAAGCAGAATATTGGTTAATATGGGCGACGAGTCAAGAATGAGTGCGACTCACTCAGCCAATCTAGTGAAGCTGCATGGAAGGAGAAAGTATCGATGGTCCATTCATATTGTTTCTATGCATCCCAGTGCAACTGATTGCAAATGTGAACTCTGAAATATTGAGAAAGGTATTTCACTGTGACAAATCAACTTCCGAGGCACCAGTGGTCCAGGGATGAATATCGGTTTCTAAGCCATCAATCAGCCCCACACCTCTAGTACACCAGAAGGGATCCGAACAGATTGGAACACAAGTAAATTATAAACCTCCTTGTTCTTTGAAAAGTGGATGGAACAGTAGGCTTATCTCCGCAAGGTTGTGGATCGTTGGTTAGTTGCAACACAGCAAAAATACAATTATTACCCAATGATAAAAAGGGACTGTCCAGTAGAGGTTGTATACACATTTCTACTTTATTATTATCACGATAGTTCTAGCACACTACAAAATACAACCCACCCTGTAAAGGAACACAGAGGACAGGCAGTTTCATGCAGGAAAGGGATGCACTCTGGATACTGACAGGTGGGTAGTCAGTAAAGTAATTAATCTCAATAGTTCAAGGATACTCGGTTTCAACACAAAGGGAGCAATGGGTCATACAATGTCGGTAGGGGCCTTCAGAGAAGGACGAGGGTGACAGAACCACATTGTACCTTCTGCTTGTAGAAGTTCTTGGTGCTCGACAGGGTCAAGTTGGTTTCAGGGCACTTTGCAGCTTCAGCGACACAGTTCAAGGTGGGAGAAAGCTGCTGATATAAGGCGGCAGGTAGTTTGGCAAGCGAAGCTGGAAGTACGGCCGCAGGCTGGCCTACACAGCGCTCCGGGTCAGGAATTGTTGTCTCAGTGCTGGTTGGTGGTTCTGAAGTCCTGGTTCAGGCATCTAGGATGGCTTTAGCGATTGTGGCATAACAACAGTCAGCGGTGCAGTGAGTTGCAGCTCAAGTAGCTCGACTGGCTTGGAAATGTCCTTTAGGGCAGGAGTCAGTAGATGCTCTTCGATGCACTTCTCCTAGATTCTTCACTGGGCTTGTGTCGTTCTTTAAGGTGGATGGCCCAAAGCTGAGGAGAGTGTTGCAGGCAACGGCCTTGTCCTTGGTTTGGTTCAGAGACTCTCTGGCACTTCCCACCTGGGAAGCTTGCTGCAGAGCCTAGCAGGGCATGATGTGTGCTGTCTGGGTTACCAATTGTGGAGCTCCTGGGAGGTCCTCTGGATTCAGTATCTCCCTCTGATCCCTCTGAGATGTTTGGGGTGGGATCTTGCTTCCCTCTTGGAGGTACTGGCATTCCTTCACTGGCGGAAGATATAAGGCAGACTGTACCTTCAGCCAGGGTCCAATGATGAGTTTTTCTTGCTACTCCTTGCGAAGTGTTCAGAGGATTGTATAATTGCATAATTGGTTATTTACACTGCGCTTAATACCCAGAGGTTTCTAAGCACAGAACTGGGGATTGAACCTGTGCTGCTCTGCATTGTCTTGCTTCCAAGGCGAGCGTGTTGCCCCTGAGCTATCCTCTCGAGTCCGGCAGACGTGATCATGATCTGCCAAAAGAGGGGCTTCGCTCAGCCCTCTTTTAAAGCCAATTGGATCAAAGGGTTTGATGTAGGCTAAGCCTACCTTAATGAACCAATACTGGGCACCAACCTGTGAAAACAAAATCAAAATATCGAGGCTGAGTACCCCAAAAGGAAATACACCGAACACAGGTTACAAAGGAACATACAAAGTACTTTATTTTATACTGAATCCAGTTACTAAGAACAGAGCAAAATCAGATAGCTATCGGCCCTCAGTGAAACACAACGAACTCCAGCGTGGTTCAGTGTGTTCAGTGAGAGACGCTGTACATTAGAATGCATTGGTTTTTTATACTCTTTGTGAGCACGATGTTCAGCCCCACTTCGGGTTAATATTCTGCTAATACATCACCGATCTAGGGTTCATGCCAAGTCTCGCACATCTGCATATGACTGGTTTGCTTTTAATACATATATCAAAAAGCCTATACAGCAACTGTGTATTCTGGGATTTTCCATGTAGGTCTTCTCAAACATAAATACAATGTAGTTAAACAAGTGTTCTACGTTCAGTATTTGAATACATTGTTTTTAACACATGCTCGTGGATTCGTTTCTTTGCACAAGTAATCCTTTACACACAGGTCAACGAAGGACAAGGTCTCAGTTCACGACCTCAACAAGTGGCCTGGAGGCAAGTTACATATTAGCTACATACAGAGGTCAAGACGGCCATGTTGTATTTTGGAATGACATCATCCACCATTTTAACTCACAGGGTGACTTTACAAAGCGAACCTAAAATGGCAGATTGACCTAAAATGGCAGCTTAAATTGATTCTAAGGTCAGAACCTTGCAACACGGATTTCTTCGCAAGCGATTTATAAGCAGCTTGGCATAGGCCAATATAAATATATTTATTGCGATAGGAGGCACGATATAATTTCTCTTTCGACAAACCCTCCATTTGGCCTATGCCAAGTGCTAAAACTACTTTGGATCTCCTTGCAAATAACTCGATGCATCATCGTCCATGCACTCTGAATCGTTGTCGGAAATATCTATTGCCATTAGGTCATTTGCTAAAATTTCTTTCAACACATATTCTTTGGAAGTTTTATCTGGGGCATACACTTTATGTCCTATCGTACCTATCGCTTGTGCGCAACATCCCCCTAGCATCGAACATATACTAGGTAGACACTGAATACAGCAACAAAGAAACAACAGGATTTCCAAAATAATCAGCAAGACGAAAGTACCTTCCAACCCCAAGATCACAAGAAGTCCCAGAACCAAGCGCTAAGATCCCAGTTTCCCTCGGGAACATGCACTTCTGAACTAAGTACATGCAGATTCTGTATTGCCTTTAAGATAGTTGGGGAGGAATCTGATACGAAAATACAGCAAGCGGACCCCACTAATTTACACACTCCACCACGTTCAGCCAGAATGACATCTAATGCCATCCGGTTTTGAAGTGCTACTAGTCTTATCGCCTTCTGTTCTAATATCATATTATAGAGTATGTCCGAGGTCCGGTTGATGGTTCTCTCCAGTACTCTCGCTAGTTTTCTGATATCTTCGGAATTCGCTATCTGCCCCCAAAATGGCACAACTGATTTTGCCATATCTCCCAAGATTTGTGCTGGGGTGTCACCATTCTCGTCCCGCAGTGGACGAGCCTTTGAAACTTCTCTTGTACTAGCTATAAACACCCCAGGTAACAGGATCCCTAAATAACAGGCTCCCTGCCAATCCCTGGGCAGCCATGGAAATGCTACATTACCGCAGACAAAGTAGACAGGTCCGCCTACATACAGAGGTTTGTTTTCCCCAGTCAAATTTGCAACGTTGGCACAACCTAGAAAATCTCCCATTGACTGAGTTCCATTCCTCTGTATGCAAAAAGAAACTGAATCGGGGCTATGATTAACAGTGTAAGAAGGAGGCATCCTTATTGCCTATCGGAGCGATTTTAAAGGAGATCAAAGATTGGAAAGGACGAGACAGTCTATCAGAAGGCCTAATAGAAGCAATGTTAGGTTTACTCCTGTTTGCGAAAAAAGCAAGCTTCCCAGGGGAGTCAAAACACGTTTCTCAAAACTATTCAAATTGGTGTCATCAAAGTTCCCTGAGATGCTATCATTCCAATGGCCAAAGAACAGTGCTCTAAGAGAAGCATAGCAAGCAGTTGTTAAAGGTAAAGGATGAATATACCAACCTAGCCCCTTATCCCCGTGTTGCGGCAAATGTGAGCAGACACAACAGTTAGACTTATTAAAAATGGCATGCGTAGCATTCATGATAAGTAGTAGAGTGTTATTGTGGTACCTTTGTCTATACTGAGAGTCCCTAGGGGACAGAGTATGCAAATGTACAAAGGGAGTAGGAACAGCAGGTATACTTTCAGTGGGCAACAAGGATTCTAAAGGATGCATTTCCTCAAGGTACCACAATCCTAAAACAGTGACTATTATAAACCCAAATATCATTATAAAAACACAGCAATACGTTTTCAGGACCCAGGCATATTGTCCATTGTCCCGGTTGGTCACCCCCTCATTTACAAGTCCCATACGAGCGGTAGTGGTAGCAGGCATTGTAGTTTTCACACGGATACCCCCAATGTTCGTTGCTGGTGACCTCCCGGCCACGCGACTTCTTAGTCCTTCCACAACCCTAGCCAACAGAATCCCCTTTCTCAAATTTGGGCAAAAACAAGCCCTCTATGATCCTTTTCTTCTTCAAATGCACAGCCGAACCATGCCGTAAGTCTATCAGATGCACAGCAAGACCCTGCCGTAAGTCTACCAGATGCACAGCAAAACCGTGCCGTAAGTCTATTTTCTTGCACGCAGATTGTACCTTACTTTTCCCGGTACTGATTGATCCGGAAACAATGTGTCGTCACTTCCCGTTGGAAGCAACGTATTAGAGACAAGTGAAGATGCCGAATTTGAAACAGCAGTTTCCAGATGCAAAACTTTTGCAGAG
Source organism: Ambystoma mexicanum (assembly GCF_040938575.1). Taxonomy (NCBI): domain Eukaryota; kingdom Metazoa; phylum Chordata; class Amphibia; order Caudata; family Ambystomatidae; genus Ambystoma; species Ambystoma mexicanum. Next base: position 55,073,313 of record NC_090929.1, on the reverse strand, counting down.
TGTGGAGACAAAATGGCGGCTTCACCAAGCCTCACAGTCACAGAGAGGTTCTCCGACACACTCTCGGTGCTATTTACTGCTTTGGGATCGTTGGTTGCAGCATTAGCGAGGGGTTCTGTTTCTTCTGTAACGTGTGGCACTGGGTGAGGAAGTTTCTTAACATGGGACGCATGGATCCAGTTCTTTCTTCCAGAGACCCGCACCGCTGTTTGGGTGACCAACAGGACCTGGAATGGGCCACACCAGCGAGGCGCAAGGCAGGAAGAGTGCTCAAATGCCTTGATGAGCACCCAACTTCCAGGCCGTATACTGTGGCCCGGGACCTCGTATCGCACAGGTAAAGCTTCTCGTACCTGGTGATAAATCAAATACAGGTTTTTAGTCAACTGGCTGCAATAATCTGAAAGTAATACATTTTCAACATTTCTCAATTAATTGCATTTAGGAAGGTTCCAGATATTGGCAGGTCTCCCGATTACCACCTCAAATGGAGAGAGCCCAGTCTTAGTTTGAGGGGCTGTACGCATGGATAATAACACGATCGGTAAGGCGTCCGGCCATTTTAGTTTGGTGCCGGCACACGTTTTAGCAAGCTTGTTCTTGATGATACCATTGTGTCTTTCTACTAGTCCAGCGCTCTGAGCATGTCTGGATAAATGGAACCGTTTGTCAATCTGTAATGCCACACATATCTGCAGAATTACAGCAGCGACAAAATGTGGACCATTGTCCGACCAGATAACTCTTGGTAGCCCGAACCAGGGGAAGTACTCCTTTAACATGGTTTTCGCAGTAGTCATGGCTGTAGCATCTTTGACGGGGAAAGCTTCAACCCATTTACTAAAAGCACAGATGACCACCAGCACATATTTTTTATTGTCACATCGTTCCATTTCAATAAAGGCAAGGTGGATAACTTCAAAGGGGACAGAGGGTGGCCCAAAAATTCCCCTTGGAGTTACTGTCCCCTTTCCCACATTGTGTTGTAGGCAAATCATGCAATCCTGGACGTAGCGCTGGGCAATTTTTGAAATGTTGTCATTTGCCCAAACTTTCTCTAACATTTTTGTGATCTTCTGGGCACATACATGCGTAGGACCATGGGCCATGACGACCATCATCATTATATACGCGTCAGGGAGTAGCCATTTCCCTTCAGCTATGGCCACCCAACACCCGTCATCATCAAGTTTCCCCAAGCCTTCAGCCCACCTCTTGGATTCTTCTAACGTGGCATTGGCTTGGATATCTCGTACAGACCCAAAACCCTCATCCATTGCATAAGCATTTACAGTCTTCCTTGAAACATACATCTCCGTAAGGGGGTCGGTAGCAGTTTGTCTAGCTATCTGATCAGTGAAGCATTCCCTTTCCCTATGTCATCTGTAACCTTTCGATGTGCTGCACATTTCATAACTGCTAACTGAGTAGGGAGCGCAAGCGCTGAGAGTAGTTGTACTATTAGGGAGCCATGTTGGATTTTAGTGCCATGTGAAGTTAGGAACCCTCTCTCTGACCAAAGTCTCCCAAGGTTGTGAAACACCCCAAAGGCATACTGACTATCAGTATATATGTTTACTGCAAGCCCTTCGGAAAGTTCACAAGCTCGGGTCAATGCTATAATCTCTGCGGCCTGCGCAGATTTATGCGGAATTCTCTTGGTTTCCACAACCGTGCTTAATGTGGTGATTGCATAAGCAGCTGTGGATGTACCATCCGGAAGTTTGAAGCAGGAGCCAACACAAAACAGCTCTCCTTGTAGATTATCCAAAGGAGTGTCTTTCAAATCAATTCTACCCTTTGTTTCTTGTTCGGTAGTATACAGACAGTCATGTGACTCTTCATCGCTGTAAGTAGTATCTTGCTGGAAAGGTAGGAGTTCAGCCGGATTAAGAACACAACACTGCTTAATTTGAATGTGAGGAGCAAACAAGATCAATTCATATCTTGTCAACCGTGCAGATGTGAGGTGTTGCGTTTGGGTTCGGTTCAGTAGAGCCTCTACGGAGTGAGGCACCATCAGGGTTAGATCATGGCCTAGGACCATTCCCTCACTCTGTTTTACAGACGCAACAGCAGCAGCGACAGCTCGCAAACATCTTGGCAAAGCGCATGCAACAGGATCAAGGGCGGAAGAAAAGTAACTGCACGGCCTATTCTTCCATCCATATTCTTGCATTAATTCAGCCAAAGCACATCCATCACATTCATGCACAAACAACACAAAGGCCTTCATAGTTTGGTGTGCCCAAAACTGGTGCAGAGCATAATGCAGCCTTAGGCAAGTCAAACGATTGCTGGTGTTCCGCTTTCCATGGCAATGGCGAAGAAATGCCCTTCTTTGTCTAGTTATATTCACCCATGTATCTCCCAACCCTGGCACGTCGTCTATAGTTCTCACTTGTTTCCACAAATCTATGGGCAGGAGTACAGGGAATAACAAATCTATATCGGCTAAGGTGAACACTGAGGATTGCAAGACGGGCTCTATTTCTTTATAGAATCCTGTCGGATTTTTCCTAATATCAGGAATAGATTGTCTAATAGTATTAACTTCCTGTCTTGAGAACGGGGCGTGAACGAACTGCGATACATAATGTGCAGGAATGTTCACGGCGACTATACCTCATGCACCATCGGCCGCAATCTCAACCTTTGGGACAAATGTCAGAGGAACCTCTCTCATAGGCAACTGAGAAGTAGGTGGCTCTGAATGCTTATTAAGTAACAGAGCTAAATCGAGTGCTAAAGCAGTCGAAGAAGTGTCAAGTGAAAAAGCTCTCTTGTGAATACTCAATAACTCTGTGGGACAACTAATCTTTCTTTTTACACAATCATCCTGTAGGTACTCTATCATTGCCTGTATCACTTTCCTCTGCATTTCTGGCGTATTCTGACTACATGTGTCATATACTTCAACTGGAGTTATCGACATATCCGAAATCCATCTAAGTGCGTCCTTCATACAAATTCGTGCTTCCTCAGATATCGATTTACGACAAGGAAGTAGCTGTTTCTGCACATACATACTTTCCCCCTCGTCATCCTCATTCTGCAACTTTTCTAACTTCTTTCTATACCCAAATAACCTCTCGACGTGCTTATTTATTTTCTCCACATTGTCTCTAGAAAACGCTAAAGTGTTTAGATCCTTTAACCCTTAAGGGAGATCTGTATTATTTAAGTTTCCCCACATTACACATAAATGAAACCCTAAACCTTCAATAAAAACATTTTTCTCAGGAAAATTATCCATATCACAAAGTGTGGAAAAACATTAACTTGATCGTCGCTCTCCATACAATGCTTAGTCCATGCAATCAAATCACGTTTCTTCTCTGGTGGTACAGTATTGCGAGTGACAACCTGTGACCCTGCACCTCAATCGACTACAAGCTGCTCAGGACCACTTGGAAGAGAGGGAGCAGGTAAATTCAATGGAGATACTGTAACTGGTGCGATAAGAAGAGGTGGAGGAGCCCGAGGAAGGGGAACATTAGGAGGGGTAGGAACAACGGGAACAACAGCAGGTAGAGCAGGAATAGCAGGAGGAAGAGGCAAAGCAGCAGGAAGAGGAACATACGGAGGTGGCGTAGAGGCACCAGGCCTTCGCTCATTTAACAATTTGTCTATGAATTAATCGGAAGCGTGGAGGTCTTTGGAAGGATAGATTTTCTGAATTCCAAGAGAGAAAGCCCTATCCATATTCCTAGTCGATTCAGAATGTTTATCTTGGTCATACAATAATGCTTTTTCGGCATTTGTCTTATGACGGCGCGCATGTTTTTCTCTACTTTTAAGTTGTTGCAACGCTTCTATTTTCCAATTCGGCAAAACATCAAATGTTGCAGGTCTGGCCTTTTTCTTTAATAGAATTGACTCTAAATACTCAATACGAGGCATTTCAAATCTACCATTGATTGGCCACTGAAGTACGGAGGCATGTCTGGTTTGTCTGTGCCAAATGTCATTAAATACTATACTTCCAATGCCATGCTTACAGTACATAGTACATGCCGGCGACCCCTCCTGTGGTGCGGGATGGCCAAATTCCAAAGATTGTCTATCGCTGCAGAACAACGCCCAGAAGCAGGTAGACAATTTCCCAGGCATATCAAATTATTGGTGTTACCTGGTCAATAATTGTGTCTGCAGATACAATGCGCCAAATTCAAATTATCAGGGTTGAATTAAGAGTCGGGTCACGACTCACCTGAAGAAAGGTGGTCCGATCGGATTTCAAAGAATCTTACCTAACTAATCTTACCTCGTGTATGGTGATTTCAGCAAATCTGCCCGCCTCGATAAGTGGACCCTCGTCAAGATGCCGTCTCGGACCACAAGCTAATCGTCCAGGGATCGGGTCGTGCAGCGCTGCTGAGGTGTCGCGTCTCGTTCAGTGGGGCCCCTTTTTGTCACACCGTCCGATCCCGGTCCGATAGCCTGCGTCAACCTTCAACAATCCGGCATCAATCTTGAGGGTCCCTATTCGGGCGCCAACTGTGAAAACAAAATCAAAATATCGAGGCTGAGTACCCCAAAAGGAAATACACCGAACACGGGTTACAAAGGAACATACAAAGTACTTTATTTTATACTGAATGCAGTTACTAAGAACAGAGCAAAATCAGATAGCTATCGGCCCTCAGTGCAACACAACGAACTCCAGCATGGTTCAGTGTGTTCAGTGAGAGACGCTGTACATTAGAATGCATTTGTTTTTTATACTCTTTGTGAGCACGATGGCCAGCCCCACTTCGGGTTAATATTCCGCTAATACATCACCGATTTAGGGTTCATGCAAGTCTCGCAAATCTGCATATAACTGGTTTGCTTTTAATACATATATCAACAAGCCTATACAGCAACTGTGTATTCTGGGATTTTCCATGTAGGTCTTCTCAAACATAAATACAATGTAGTTAAACAAGTGTTCTACGTTCAGTATTTGAATACATTGTTTTTAACATCTGCTTGTGGATTAGTTTCTTTGCACGAGTACTCCTTTACACACAGGTCAACGAAGGACAAGGTCTCAGTTCACGACCTCAACAAGTAGCCTGGAGGCAAGTTACATATTAGCTACATACAGAGGTCAAGACGGCCATGTTGTATTTTGGAATGACATTGTCCACCATTTTAACTCACAGGGTGACTTTACAAAGTGAACCTAAATGGCGGATTGACCTAAAATGGCGGTTTAAATTGATTCTAAGGTCAGGACCTTGAAACACGGATTTCTTCGCAAGCAATTTATAAGCAGCTTGGCATAGGCCAATATATATATATTTATTGCGATAGGAGGCACGATATAATTTCTCTTTCGACACACCAACAATCTCCTGTATGCGTGAGGTCATACAGAGTGCTTTGCAACAGAAAAGGTAAATGGCTGAAAACATGTAATACTAAGTCCCACCCATCTTCCTGCCTGTTGTGGATCAAAGGGTCCCTCTGGTTAATGTAGCTCTCTGTGGTTTCTGATTAAAGTGGCAGGTCTCCCTTGAAGCTCCATCAAGACCAGACCTTCTGAATGGGATCCCCTGCGGGGATGACGACTGTAGACACACGGTCCCAGACATGACATTTCACTGTGAATCGATACTGAGGGCGGGAGCTGGCATCAGGTTGACACAGTGCATATCAAAGGGTGTTGGGGTTCCTGTCTCCTCTGTTAGCCTCTGCAGCGAGGCCCCATGTGGGCCTGTTTGAATTAAACTTTGATTAGTATGCAAATGCTGCCACCAGCTACAGGGCCCAACAAAAGGAACATATGGATTGATGGAGTATTTCTTAGTTAATTAGGCTGGCCTTGGCAGGGGAAGGTTTTGCCCTCCAACTTCTGAGAGGACATGGTGTACTCATGGCTGTCATATCCCAACAAAATATGACAGCGGGACTCCGTCTGTAGGCTGTGTCCACCCAGAGTACAAGTGTCTATACATGTGTCATGCAGTGAGCATTGGAAAATGTGTGTATAACCCCACACATTTTCCCAGGAATTATCTACCATCATTCAATTTCATTTAAAATGTTCCCTTTGGGGATTTTTAATGAGAGCACACACACACTAACACTGCCCCCACACTAAAACACACCCACTCCCCAAATGCGACATTTGCCTCCATCCAACCAGCTGAGCAGAGGCTGGCCTCCTTTTCATTTCAAGGTTCTCTTTCCTGTCTTTCAGGAGAACAGCTAGGAGGTCAACGTGCAATGCTAAGGTGAAGGTGTTGAATTGCCCTGAGGCCGGTCAGTTCGACATGTTGAGGCTGGAAAGGGAAAGAAGTGAGTGGAGGAGTAAGAAGGCATGCACTGAAGCAGGGGGTCAAGGGTCATACATACATGCTGCATGCCTGAGTGTCACTTTCATGGCTCTTATGCCGCCTCATGGCTCTGATGATGAAGGGCCCAGGAATAAGGGCACACAGGAGAGTAAATGTCAATGGTATTCTGTATTTCATTGTATGTGACATTAGTACAGCGCCTCACTGCCATTGTTATAGCCCCCAAGCACTGTGGGGTTTCTAGTTATTCAGGAGACCATAGACTGAACATTGCATGATTAGACGTCATGGTACATCACATTGAAGGGAAATACCAACGGCTTTTGCAGAGATCGCTAGTACTGTCACATTATCTTGAATAGTTGTGCTGGGTGGGGAGTACTGTGCATTGTGATTGCTAGTACTGTCACATTATCTTGAACAGTTGTGCTGGGTGGGGAGTACTGTGCATTGAGATTGCTAGTACTGTCACATCTTTAACAGTTGTGCTGGGTGGGGAGTACTGTGCATTGAGATCGCTAGTACTGTCACATTATCTTGAACAGTTGTGCTGGGTGGGGAGTACTGTGCATTGAGATTGCTAGTACTGTCACATTATCTTGAACAGTTGTGCTGGGTGGGGAGTACTGTGCATTGAGATCGCTAGTACTGTCACAATATCTTGAACAGTTGTGCTGGGTGGGGAGTACTGTGCATTGTGATTGCTAGTACTGTCACATTATCTTGAACAGTTGTGCTGGGTTGGGAGTACTGTGCATTGAGATTGCTAGTACTGTCACATTATCTTGAACAGTTGTGCTGGGTGGGGAGTACTGTGCATTGAGATCGCTAGTCCTGTCACATTATCTTGAACAGTTGTGCTGGGTGGGGAGTACTGTGCATTGTGATTGCTAGTACTGTCACATTATCTTGAACAGTTGTGCTGGGTGGGGAGTACTGTGCATTGAGATTGCTAGTACTGTCACATTATCTTGAACAGTTGTGCTGGGTGGGGAGTACTGTGCATTGAGATCGCTAGTACTGTCACATTATCTTGAACAGTTGTGCTGGGTGGGGAGTACTGTGCATTGTGATTGCTAGTACTGTCACATTATCTTGAACAGTTGTGCTGGGTGGGGAGTACTATGCATTGTGATTGCTAGTACTGTCACATTATCTTGAATAGTTGTGCTGGGTGGGGAGTACTGTGCATTGAGATTGCTAGTACTGTCACATTATCTTGAACAGTTGTGCTTGGTGGGGAGTACTGTGCACTGTGATTGCTGGTACTGTCACATTATCTTGAACAGTTGTGCTGGGTGGGGAGTACTGTGCATTGAGATTGCTAGTACTGTCACATTATCTTGAACAGTTGTGCTGGGTGGGGAGTACTGTGCATTGTGATTGCTAGTACTGTCACGTTATCTTGAACAGTTGTGCTGGGTGGGGAGTACTGTGCATTGGGATTGCTAGTACTGTCACATTATCTTGAACAGTTGTGCTGGGTGGGGAGTACTGTGCATTGAGATCGCTAGTACTGTCACATTATCTTGAACAGTTGTGCTGGGTTGGGAGTACTGTGCATTGAGATTGCTAGTACTGTCACATTATCTTGAACAGTTGTGCTGGGTGGGGAGTACTGTGCATTGAGATCGCTAGTACTGTCACATTATCTTGAACAGTTGTGCTGGGTGGGGAGTACTGTGCATTGTGATTGCTAGTACTGTCACATTATCTTGAACAGTTGTGCTGGGTGGGGAGTACTGTGCATTGTGAATGCTAGTACTGTCACATTATCTTGAATAGTTGTGCTGGGTGGGGAGCACTGTGCATTGAGATCGCTAGTACTGTCACATTATCTTGAACAGTTGTGCTGGGTGGGGAGTACTGTGCATTGAGATTGCTAGTACTGTCACATTATCTTGAATAGTTGTGCTGGGTGGGGAGTACTGTGCATTGAGATCGCTAGTACTTTCACATTATCTTGAATAGTTGTGCTGGGTGGGGAGTACTGTGCATTGAGATAGCTAGTACTGTCACATTATCTTGAACAGTTGTGCTGGGTTGGGAGTACTGTGCATTGAGATCGCTAGTACTGTCACATTATCTTGAACAGTTGTGCTGGGTGGGGAGTACTGTGCATTGAGATTGCTAGTACTGTCACATTATCTTGAATAGTTGTGCTGGGTGGGGAGTACTGTGCATTGAGATCGCTAGTACTGTCACATTATCTTGAACAGTTGTGCTGGGTGGGGAGTACTGTGCATTGAGATTGCTAGTACTGTCACATTATCTTGAATAGTTGTGCTGGGTGGGGAGTACTGTGCATTGTGATTGCTAGTACTGTCACATTATCTTGCATAGTTGTGCTGGGTGGGGAGTACTGTGCATTGAGATCACTAGTACTGTCACATTATCTCGAACACTTGTGCTGGGTGGGGAGTACTGTGCATTGAGATCGCTAGTACTGTCACATTATCTTGAATAGTTGTGCTGGGTGGGGAGTACTGTGCATTGAGATTGCTAGTACTGTCACATTATCTTGAACAGTTGTGCTGGGTTGGGAGTACTGTGCATTGAGATTGCTAGTACTGTCACATTATCTTTAACAGTGGTGATGGGTGGGGAGTACTGTGCATTGAGATTGCTAGTACTGTCACATTATCTTGAAAAGTTGTGCTGGGTTGGGAGTACTGTGCATTGAGATTGCTAGTACTGTCACATTATCTTTAAAAGTCGTGCTGGGTTGGGAGTACTGTGCATTGAGATTGCTAGTACTGTCACATTATCTTGAACAGTTGTGCTGGGTTGGGAGTACTGTGCATTGAGATTGCTAGTACTGTCACATTATCTTTAACAGTTGTGCTGGGTGGGGAGTACTGTGCATTGAGATTGCTAGTACTGTCACATTATCTTGAACAGTTGTGCTGGGTTGGGAGTACTGTGCATTGAGATTGCTAGTACTGTCACATTATCTTTAACGGTTGTGCTGGGTTGGGAGTACTGGGCATTGAGATTGCTAGTACTGTCACATTATCTTTAACAGTTGTGCTGGGTTGGGAGTACTGTGCATTGAGATTGCTAGTACTGTCACATTATCTTGAACAGTTGTGCTGGGTTGGGAGTACTGTGCATTGAGATTGCTAGTACTGTCACATTATCTTGAACAGTGGTGATGGGTGGGGAGTACTGTGCATTGAGATTGCTAGTACTGTCACATTATCTTGAACAGTTGTGCTGGGTTGGGAGTACTGTGCATTGAGATTGCTAGTACTGTCACATTATCTTTAACAGTGGTGATGGGTGGGGAGTACTGTGCATTGAGATTGCTAGTACTGTCACATTATCTTGAATAGTTGTGCTGGGTGGGGAGTACTGTGCATTGAGATCGCTAGTACTTTCACATTATCTTGAATAGTTGTGCTGGGTGGGGAGTACTGTGCATTGAGATAGCTAGTACTGTCACATTATCTTGAACAGTTGTGCTGGGTTGGGAGTACTGTGCATTGAGATCGCTAGTACTGTCACATTATCTTGAACAGTTGTGCTGGGTTGGGAGTACTGTGCATTGTGATTGCTAGTACTGTCACATTATCTTGAATAGTTGTGCTGGGTGGGGAATACTGTGCATTGAGATTGCTAGTACTGTCACATTATCTTGAACAGTTGTGCTGGGTGGGGAGTACTGTGCATTGTGATTGCTAGTACTGTCACATTATCTTGCATAGTTGTGCTGGGTGGGGAGTACTGTGCATTGAGATCACTAGTACTGTCACATTATCTCGAACACTTGTGCTGGGTGGGGAGTACTGTACATTGAGATTGCTAGTACTGTCACATTATCTTGAATAGTTGTGCTGGGTGGGGAGTACTGTGCATTGAGATCGCTAGTACTGTCACATTATCTTGAACAGTTGTGCTGGGTCGGGAGTACTGCGCATTGTGATTGCTAGTACTGTCACATTATCTTGAATAGTTGTGCTGGGTGGGGAGTACTGTGCATTGAGATTGCTAGTACTGTCACATTATCTTGAACAGTTGTGCTGGGTTGGGAGTACTGTGCATTGAGATTGCTAGTACTGTCACATTATCTTTAACAGTGGTGATGGGTGGGGAGTACTGTGCATTGAGATTGCTAGTACTGTCACATTATCTTGAACAGTTGTGCTGGGTGGGGAGTACTGTGCATTGAGATTGCTAGTACTGTCACATTTTTAACAGTGGTGATGGGTAGGGAGTACTGTGCATTGAGACTGCTAGTACTGTCACATCTTTAACAGTGGTGATGGGTGGGGAGAACTGTGTATTGTGATTGCTAGTACTGTCACATTATCTTGAATAGTTGTTCTGGGTGGGGAGTACTATGCATTGAGATTGCTAGTACTGTCACAATATCTTGAACAGTTGTGCTGGGTGGGGAGTACTGTGCATTGAGATCGCTAGTACTGTCACATTATCTTGAACAGTTGTGCTGGGTGGGGAGTACTGTGCATTGAGATTGCTAGTACCTTTACATTATCTTGAATAGTTGTGCTGGGTGGGGAGTACTGTGCATTGAGATTGCTAGTACTGTCACATTATCTTGAACAGTTGTGCTGGGTTGGGAGTACTGTGCATTGAGATTGCTAGTACTGTCACATTATCTTTAACAGTTGTGCTGGGTGGGGAGTACTGTGCATTGAGATTGCTAGTACTGTCACATTATCTTGAACAGTTGTGCTGGGTTGGGAGTACTGTGCATTGAGATTGCTAGTACTGTCACATTATCTTTAACGGTTGTGCTGGGTTGGGAGTACTGGGCATTGAGATTGCTAGTACTGTCACATTATCTTTAACAGTTGTGCTGGGTTGGGAGTACTGTGCATTGAGATTGCTAGTACTGTCACATTATCTTGAACAGTTGTGCTGGGTTGGGAGTACTGTGCATTGAGATTGCTAGTACTGTCACATTATCTTGAACAGTGGTGATGGGTGGGGAGTACTGTGCATTGAGATTGCTAGTACTGTCACATTATCTTGAACAGTTGTGCTGGGTTGGGAGTACTGTGCATTGAGATTGCTAGTACTGTCACATTATCTTTAACAGTGGTGATGGGTGGGGAGTACTGTGCATTGAGATTGCTAGTACTGTCACATTATCTTGAACAGTTGTGCTGGGTTGGGAGTAGTGTGCATTGAGATTGCTAGTACTGTCACATTATCTTTAACAGTGGTGATGGGTGGGGAGTACTGTGCATTGAGATTGCTAGTACTGTCACATCTTTAACAGTGGTGATGGGTAGGGAGTACTGTGCATTGAGACTGCTAGTACTGTCACATCTTTAACAGTGGTGATGGGTAGGGAGTACTGTGCATTGAGACTGCTAGTACTGTCACATCTTTAACAGTGGTGATGGGTGGGGAGTACTGTGTATTGAGATTGCTAGTACTGTCACATCTTGAACAGTTGTGCTGGCTGGGGAGTACTGTGCATTGCGATTGCTAGTACTGTCACATCTTTAACAGTGGTGATGGGTGGGGAGTACTATGCATTGATATTGCTAGTACTGTCACATTATCTTGAACAGTTGTGCTGGGTTGGGAGTACTGTGCATTGAGATTGCTAGTACTGTCACATTATCTTTAACAGTGGTGATGGGTGGGGAGTACTGTGCATTGAGATTGCTAGTACTGTCACATCTTTAACAGTGGTGATGGATAGGGAGTACTGTGCATTGAGACTGCTAGTACTGTCACATCTTTAACAGTGGTGGTGGGTGGGGAGTACTGTGTATTGAGATTGCTAGTACTGTCACATCTTGAACAGTTGTGCTGGCTGGGGAGTACTGTGCATTGAGTTTGCTAGTACTGTCACATTATCTTGAATAGTTGTGCTGGGTGGGGAGTACTGTGCATTGAGATTGCTAGTACTGTCACATTATCTTGAACAGTGGTGCTGGGTGGGGAGTACTGTGCATTGAGATTGCTAGTACTGTCACATTATCTTGAATAGTTGTGCTGGGTGGGGAGTACTGTGCATTGAGATCGCTAGTAATGTCACATTATCTTGAATAGTTGTGCTGGGTGGGGAGTACTGTGCATTGAGATCGCTAGTACTGTCACATTATCTTGAACAGTTGTGCTGTGTTGGGGGTACTGTGCATTGTGATTGCTAGTACTGTCACATTATCTTGAATAGTTGTGCTGGGTGGAGAGTACTGTGCATTGAGATCGCTAGTACTGTCACATTATCTTGAACAGTTGTGCTGGGTGGGGAGTACTGTGCATTGTGATTGCTAGTACTGTCACATTATCTTGAATAGTTGTGCTGGGTGGGGAGTACTGTGCATTGAGATTGCTAGTACTGTCACATTATCTTGAACAGTTGTGCTGGGTTGGGAGTACTGTGCATTGTGATTGCTAGTACTGTCACATTATCTTGAACAGTTGTGCTGGGTGGGGAGTACTGTGCATTGAGATTGCTAGTACTGTCACATTATCTTGAACAGTTGTGCTGGGTGGGGAGTACTGTGCATTGAGATCGCTAGTACTGTCACATTATCTTGAACAGTTGTGCTGGGTTGGGAGTACTGTGCATTGTGATTGCTAGTACTGTCACATTATCTTGAATAGTTGTGCTGGGTGGGGAGTACTGTGCATTGAGATTGCTAGTACTGTCACATTATCTTGAACAGTTGTGCTGGGTGGGGAGTACTGTGCATTGTGATTGCTAGTACTGTCACATTATCTTGAATAGTTGTGCTGGGTGGGGAGTACTGTGCATTGAGATTGCTAGTACTGTCACATCTTTAACAGTGGTGATGGGTAGGGAGTACTGTGCATTGAGACTGCTAGTACTGTCACATCTATAACAGTGGTGATGGGTGGGGAGTACAGTGTATTGTGATTGCTAGTACTGTCACATTATCTTGAACAGTTGTGCTGGGTGGGGAGTACTGTGCATTGAGATTGCTAGTATTGTCACATTATCTTGAATAGTTGTGCTGGGTGGGGAGTACTGTGCATTGAGATCGCTAGTACTGTCACGTTATCTTGAACAGTTGTGCTGGGTTGGGAGTACTGTGCATTGAGATCGCTAGTACTGTCACATTATCTTGAACAGTTGTGCTGGGTGGGGAGTACTGTGCATTGAGATTGCTAGTACTGTCACATTATCTTGAACAGTTGTGCTGGGTTGGGAGTACTGTGCATTGAGATTGCTAGTACTGTCACATTATCTTGCACAGTTGTGCTGGGTTGGGAGTACTGTGCATTGAGATTGCTAGTACTGTCACATTATCTTGAACAGTTGTGCTGAGTGGGGAGTACTGTGCATTGAGATTGCTAGTACTGTCACATTATCTTGAACAGTTGTGCTGGGTTGGGAGTACTGTGCATTGAGATTGCTAGTACTGTCACATTATCTTTAACAGTTGTGCTGGGTTGGGAGTACTGTGCATTGAGATTGCTAGTACTGTCACATTATCTTGAACAGTTGTGCTGGGTTGGGAGTACTGTGCATTGAGATTGCTAGTACTGTCACATTATCTTTAACAGTTGTGCTGGGTGGGGAGTACTGTGTATTGAGATTGCTAGTACTGTCACATCTTGAACAGTTGTGCTGGCTGGGGAGCACTGTGCATTGAGATTGCTAGTACTGTCACATTATCTTTAACAGTGGTGGTGGGTGGGGAGTACTGTACATTGAGATTGCTAGTTCTGTCACATCTTTAACAGTTGTGTTGTGTGGGGAGTACTGTGCATTGAGATTGCTAGTACTGTCAAATTATCTTTAACAGTGGTACTGGGCCAGGAGTACTATGCATTGAGATTGCTAGTACTGTCACATTATCTTTAACAGTGGTGCTGGGCGGGGAGTACTGCGCATTGAGATCGCTATTACTGTCACGTTATCTTTAACAGTGGTGATGGGTAGGGAGTACTGTGCATTGAGACTGCTAGTACTGTCACATCTTTAACAGTGGTGATGGGTAGGGAGTACTGTGCATTGAGACTGCTAGTACTGTCACATCTTTAACAGTGGTGATGGGTGGGGAGTACTGTGTATTGAGATTGCTAGTACTGTCACATCTTGAACAGTTGTGCTGGCTGGGGAGTACTGTGCATTGCGATTGCTAGTACTGTCACATCTTTAACAGTGGTGATGGGTGGGGAGTACTATGCATTGATATTGCTAGTACTGTCACATTATCTTGAACAGTTGTGCTGGGTTGGGAGTACTGTGCATTGAGATTGCTAGTACTGTCACATTATCTTTAACAGTGGTGATGGGTGGGGAGTACTGTGCATTGAGATTGCTAGTACTGTCACATCTTTAACAGTGGTGATGGATAGGGAGTACTGTGCATTGAGACTGCTAGTACTGTCACATCTTTAACAGTGGTGGTGGGTGGGGAGTACTGTGTATTGAGATTGCTAGTACTGTCACATCTTGAACAGTTGTGCTGGCTGGGGAGTACTGTGCATTGAGTTTGCTAGTACTGTCACATTATCTTGAATAGTTGTGCTGGGTGGGGAGTACTGTGCATTGAGATTGCTAGTACTGTCACATTATCTTGAACAGTGGTGCTGGGTGGGGAGTACTGTGCATTGAGATTGCTAGTACTGTCACATTATCTTGAATAGTTGTGCTGGGTGGGGAGTACTGTGCATTGAGATCGCTAGTAATGTCACATTATCTTGAATAGTTGTGCTGGGTGGGGAGTACTGTGCATTGAGATCGCTAGTACTGTCACATTATCTTGAACAGTTGCGCTGTGTTGGGGGTACTGTGCATTGTGATTGCTAGTACTGTCACATTATCTTGAATAGTTGTGCTGGGTGGAGAGTACTGTGCATTGAGATCGCTAGTACTGTCACATTATCTTGAACAGTTGTGCTGGGTGGGGAGTACTGTGCATTGTGATTGCTAGTACTGTCACATTATCTTGAATAGTTGTGCTGGGTGGGGAGTACTGTGCATTGAGATTGCTAGTACTGTCACATTATCTTGAACAGTTGTGCTGGGTTGGGAGTACTGTGCATTGTGATTGCTAGTACTGTCACATTATCTTGAACAGTTGTGCTGGGTGGGGAGTACTGTGCATTGAGATTGCTAGTACTGTCACATTATCTTGAACAGTTGTGCTGGGTGGGGAGTACTGTGCATTGAGATCGCTAGTACTGTCACATTATCTTGAACAGTTGTGATGGGTGGGGAGTACTATGCATTGAGATTGCTAGTACTGTCACATTATCTTGAACAGTTGTGCTGGGTTGGGAGTACTGTGCATTGAGATTGCTAGTACTGTCACATTATCTTTAACAGTGGTGATGGGTTGGGAGTACTGTGCATTGAGATTGCTAGTACTGTCACATTATCTTGCACAGTTGTGCTGGGTTGGGTGTACTGTGCATTGAGATTGCTAGTACTGTCACATTATCTTGAACAGTTGTGCTGGGTTGGGAGTACTGTGCATTGAGATTGCTAGTACTGTCACATTATCTTTAACAGTTGTGCTGGGTGGGGAGTACTGTGCATTGAGATTGCTAGTACTGTCACATTATCTTGAACAGTTGTGCTGGGTTGGGAGTACTGTGCATTGAGATTGCTAGTACTGTCACATTATCTTTAACAGTTGTGCTGGGTTGGGAGTACTGTGCATTGAGATTGCTAGTACTGTCACATTATCTTTAACAGTTGTGCTGGGTTGGGAGTACTGTGCATTGAGATTGCTAGTACTGTCACATTATCTTGAACAGTTGTGCTGGGTTGGGAGTACTGTGCATTGAGATTGCTAGTACTGTCACATTATCTTGAACAGTTGTGCTGGGGTGGGAGTTCTGTGCATTGAGATTGCTAGTACTGTCACATTATCTTTAACAGTTGTGCTGGGTGGGGAGTACTGTGCATTGAGATTGCTAGTACTGTCACATTATCTTGAACAGTTGTGCTGGGTTGGGAGTACTGTGCATTGAGATTGCTAGTACTGTCACATTATCTTTAACAGTTGTGCTGGGTTGGGAGTACTGTGCATTGTGATTGCTAGTACTGTCACATTATCTTTAACAGTGGTGATGGGTGGGGAGTACTGTGCATTGAGATTGCTAGTACTGTCACATCTTTAACAGTGGTGATGGGTAGGGAGTACTGTGCATTGAGACTGCTAGTACTGTCACATCTTTAACAGTGGTGATGTGGTGATGGGTAGGGAGTACTGTGCATTGAGACTGCTAGTACTGTCACATCTTTAACAGTGGTGATGGGTGGGGAGTACTGTGTATTGAGATTGCTAGTACTGTCACATTATCTTGAACAGTTGTGCTGGGTTGGGAGTACTGTGCATTGAGATTGCTAGTACTGTAACATTATCTTTAACAGTGGTGATGGGTGGGGAGTACTGTGCATTGAGATTGCTAGTACTGTCACATCTTTAACAGTGGTGATGGGTAGGGAGTACTGTGCATTGAGACTGCTAGTACTGTCACATCTTTAACAGTGGTGATGGGTGGGGAGTACTGTGTATTGAGATTGCTAGTACTGTCACATTATCTTTAACAGTGGTGGTGGGTGGGGAGTACTGTGCATTGAGATTGCTAGTACTGTCACATCTTTAACAGTTGTGTTGTGTGGGGAGTACTGTGCATTGAGATTACTAGTACTGTCAAATTATCTTTAACAGTGGTACTGGGCTGGGAGTACTATGCATTGAGATTGCTAGTACTGTCACATTATCTTTAACATTGGTGCTGGGCGGGGAGTACTGTGCATTGAGATCGCTATTACTGTCACGTTATCTTTAACAGTGGTGCTGGTTGGGGAGTACTGTGCATTGAGATCACTAGTACTGTCACATTCTCTTTAACATTGGTGCTGGTTGGGGAGTACTGTGCATTGAGATCGCTAGCACTGTCACATTCTCTTTAACAGTGGTGCTGGTTGGGGAGTACTGTGCATTGAGATTGCTAGTACTGTCTTATTCTCTTTACCCGTGGTGCTGGTTGGGGAGTACTGAGCATTGAGATCACTAGTACTGTCACTTTTTATTTAACAGTGGTGCTGGTTGGGCAGTACTGAGCATTGAGATCGCTAGTACTGTCACACTATCTTTAACAGTGGTGCTGGTTGGGGAGTACTGTGCATTGAGATGGCTAGTACTGTCACATTATCTTTAATAGTGGTACTGGGTGGGGAGTACTGACATTGAGATCGCTAGTACTGTCACATTATCTTTAACAGTGCTGCTGGGGGGGAGTACTGTGCATTGAGATAGATAGTAATGTTGCATTTTCTTTAACAGTGGTGCTGGGTGGGGAGTACTGTGCATTGAAATCGCTGGTACTGTCACATTATCTGGGTCGGGAGTACTAAGCATTGAGATGGCTATGTCCTTTAACAGTGCTGCTGGGCGGGGAGTGCTGTGCATTTAGATTGCTAGTACGGTCACATTATCTGGGTGGGGAGTACTCAGATCGCTAGTACTGTCACATTATCTTGAACAGTTGTGCTGGGTTGGGAGTACTGTGCATTGTGATTGCTAGTACTGTCACATTATCTTTAACAGTGGTGCTGGGTGGAGAGTGCTGTGCATTGAGATTGCTAGTACTGTCACATTATCTGGGTGGGGAGTGCTGAGCACTGAGATTGCTAGTACTGTCACATTATCTTTAACAGTGGTGCTGGGCGGGGAGTACTGTGCATTGAGATTGCTAGTACTGTCACATTATCTTTAACAGTGGTGCTGGGCAGGGAGTACTGAGCATTGAGATTGCTAGTACTGTCACATTATATTTAACAATGGTACTGGGCAGGGAGTACTGAGCATGGGAAGTACTGTGCATTGAGATTGCTAGTACTGTCACATTCTCTTTAACAGTACTGCTGGGTGGGGAGTACTGTGCATTGAAATTGTTAGCACTGTCACATTATCTGGGTGGGGAGTACTCAGATTGCTAGTACTGTCACATTATATTTAACAGTGGTGCTAGGCAGAGAGTACTGAGCATTGAGATCGCTAGTACTGTCACATTATATTTAACAATGGTACTGGGCAGGGAGTACTGATCATGGGGAGTACTGTGCATTGAGATTGCTAGTACTGTCACATTCTCTTTAACAGTACTGCTGGGTGGGGAGTACTGTGCATTGAGATCACTAGTACTGTCACATTATCTGGGCGGGTAGTACTGTGCATTGAAATCGCCTGTACTGTCACATTATCTTTAACAGTGGTGCTGGGCGGGGAGTACTGATGATTGAGATCACTAGTACTGTCACATTATCTTTCATAGAGGTGCTGGGTGGGGAGTACTGAGCATTGAGATCACTAGTACTGTCACATTATCTTTCATAGTGGTGCTGGGCGGGGAGTACTGAGCATTGAGATCGCTAGTACTGTCACATTATATTTAACAGTGGTACTAGGCAGGGAGTACTGAGCATGGGAAGTACTGTGCATTGAGATTGCTAGTACTGTCACATTATCCGGGTGGGGAGTACTCATATTGCTAGTACTGTCACATTATCTGGGTGGGGAGTACTCATATTGCTAGTACTGTCACATTATCTTTAACAGTGGTGCTGAGCGGGGAGTGCTGTGCATTGAGATCGCTAGTACTGTCACATTATCTGGGTGGGGAGTACTCATATTGCTAGTATTGTCACATTATCTTTAACAGTGCTGCTAGGCGGGGAGTGCTGTGCATTGAGATTGCTAGTGCTGTCACATTATCTGAGTGGGGAGTACTGAGCATTTGATTATGTCAGTGAGTTAGTGATTGGTGGCATGAGAGCTACATGTGGGTCGTGGTACCTAGCTGGCTATTATGAATATGCTGCTCTAACAATGTGGAGGAAGAAAGGTGAGTGGGGATGCGATAGTCTATCCCAAAGTGACTGATCACTTTTGTGGGCTCTTTATATTCATATGTAATCACACATTGAATTGCCAGAAAATAATAATTGCCTTGGCACAGATGGCTCGCGGCGTGGCACTATTTTTAACAGGTGTTATGTGCTGGGTGGGAAGTGCTGTGTTTTCCACAAGGAATGTATCACGGCTGTCTATCCACAGGATTGCAGTGTAGCGCCCAACTGTCACGGGTATCACTTCACTGTGCTGTCCCCTTTGGGCACACTAAACACAATTAAGACTACAAGTGTAAGTACAATTTCACGTTTGGTACAAGCTTGTACTACACAGTAAAGTGGTAGCGATGGCTGAGCAGCCAGACTTATCTCAAGAGTAAAGTGAGCAGTAGAACAAGTTACACAAACGACAGCAATTACTATGATTCAAACATACACTGACTCAAGGTTTCTGAGTAAAAAATATACATTTGTTTACACAGTCAGTTTGAAAACATTACACTAGTAAGAGCAGCTCAATACCTCACACTAATAAAACACAAATACCCAACCGGTAAGTAAATGAACAAGTTTAGCTCTCCTGAAGTGGGAGCAAAATGGCACGTCAGATAATGTACAAAGGGTTAAAAAGACAAGGTTATAAGAATAGACAGCACAAATACTTGCATAGGCAGAGCAAAGTGTTTCAGTAAACTACAACCAGCAATTCAGTTCACAGGCCTCGGCCAAAGTCAATGGTTCAGAGTCTTTTGTATAGGATAGCACAGTTCTGGTAGTAAACGGTTAAGTCTTTGCCACAGAGTTTTGAAGAATTTGGCTAGGCAAAACGTTAGACGAATGTTTAGGGAAGGACAAGCCTTCAAAGTTGAGAAAGTTTCCACAAACTTACGCAATGGCTGAAAAGATTTCCGGACTGCGTTTGCACAGTACCTTGAAAGTGAAGAAGAGCTGTAGCTGAGGCAGTTGTTCCTGGCAGTTCGAGCAGGTCTCGCTGTTCCTGAGCTTCAGTCATGGAGACAAGAAGGAGGACGTCGGGAGGTTCCTGCACTGCCCAGGAATGAGGCCAAAAGCTTTAGCAAGATGTTGGTTTAAGGTGTGAGTGCCTTAAAGTCCACAAGCTGCTTTATTTCCCTCTGGCTATCCGGTTTTCAACAGCACTCTGTGGAAAATTCGACCAGATGGGGACGGTGTCCAGGTGGCTTGTGAGTTGGTTGTTCCCACCAAACTCAAGGGAAGATGTTAACCTTGAAGGGCTTCTCTGTCGATGGAGTTTCAGGCAATTCGGACCTGCAGCAGGGCTTCGCCAGTCGTGCAGGAGTTGCAGCAGTCCTCTTCCTTCAGCTCGTCTTTGGTTCTTTCGTTCCAGTGATCGACTCTGCTTTCCAAGTCCCTTTTAAACATTTTTCCCCCATTCATTCCAGCCTGGCTATCACTCACACAGCAGGATGGCTGTCCTTGCCAGACAGCCAGCCGGCCAATCGTACCAGAGTGCATTCAGGTCTCCTAGGAAACTAAGCACAGGGAGTTTCAGGCACCTCCCTCACATCCTGTCCACTCCAGACACTCAGATGCCAGAGGAGGGCTTCAGCACTGAAACCCACCAAAGGCCAACGAACAAAGGCACCAAACCTGGTTTGGCACGCAGAGACAAACACAAGAAGGACCTTTCCTAAAAGAAATGACAAAATCAGATGACCAGAGTCTGTTTTTACAGATAGGTCTGGGGCACCATATTGAAAAACATGGCTGACCTGATCTTTAGCTACCGTTGCTTGCGGTCGGGAAAAATCATGGTAGTTTGATCTAAACCACTGCCACCAGCCATTTAAAGTAGGGAAGGGTAACGTTTTACTGTTACATGAGTGTTTTGACTCCGGGTAAACTAGGCAACCCCTCCAACACTCTAAAGGAAGATAGTGTGTGCTGGGTCAGTAAATTTAAAGAGACTAGTAAAGTCAAATTAACTTTACATGATCTGGGAGACGGTAGTCAGTCCCAGAGAAGGTATTTAAACCTCGGGGAGCCTGAAAGAAATACCTGTGCCACCGCACTCAAGGTGCTGTTTGACACACAGAAAATGATGATGCCTATGGAATTGTCTTAAAACTCCATAACCAAAGAACACAGAAGTAAAACGCACATCAAAATACATGAAAGAGTGGGAAAAAAGGCACACACTCTTTCTAGGTAAATAATCAAATCCTGCAAATCCAGTAAAGTTGCTGGGAGTCTCAGAAGGTAACGGAAATTAGCACATTCTTGAGAATTCTCCCTAACACACTTGTCTGAAAGTGGAGTCGCTCAGCCTTCCTGTACAGAGGGAGCTTGTGTTCCACATGGGGTTAAGGTACACTGTTTGCTTTGTTGTGACTTCATAGCACTTTATACATACAGCAAGGTCGTCTCACAGCGCTGATAGTGAGGAGTGGAGGGGAAGACATTATGGTTACAGGACAACATATCATGGACAGTGCACCAAAACTTCGGCACTGGAGGGAAATATTTGGAGACTGCTGGGGATGAGCCCTGGCTAGCCCGGGCTCACTTAAAGCCATGCTTTACACAGATTCCTGTGAGTCTGTGTGGACGGGACTCTTCTTAATCAGTGGCAGAGCTCCTCTAGGAATAATATGCACACGTACCACCCCTGTCCAAACACTGCCCTGAGCCTCAGTTCTGTATGTGGCATGAGTGGCGACTCTGAAGACCATCCATGTCAGTCAGGGTGGTTTCCAGAATGCAGGTTAATTAGCGCCAGGTGTGTGTTTTCTTAGAATCCTCACTTTATTAGTTATATTGGCTGGTGCTGTTTATGAGTCCAGGTAGAAAAACACATTTCGGGGTTTAACCCATCATTGTGCCTTGTTTTGGGGTATTCGTCGCTTAATTGGGCGCCGTTGCGTGCTGAAGGGGTGTCTGAGTGATGTGGCACTTTATACGCAAACAAACACCACAAAGCAAAATAAGAGATTTCCACTGCGTGAAGAATGCTCGCTTTTTTATAATCGCCCTCGTATCTGAATCGAAATCGCCAGCAACAAGAAATGCTAGCGCTCCTTCTGGAAAGCAGATTATACCCAATATCGGATGTAATTAATACCAATGATTATAAAAGCGATCTGTGCCCGGGGTGCCCCCCCCCCCTCCCCCCGAGGGAGGTACTGCGCCACGGCTGCGGGTTCGCTGAAGTGACAGAAAAGCGTGAGATGCGTCTTCTGAAATCTCCCGTCGCCTCCCTGGCGCTTCATCAGGACCCTGGGCCGGGCCTACCTTCCGCTGGGGGGAGCGTGTCTGGAGATGGGCATTAATTGTAATAAAGCACCCGGACCGTGCATAATAAGGCGATTCAGATGGAAGCCTGCGCTCCCCGCACACACTTCACGCTCTGGGGGGGGGGGGGCTGTTCAAGTATTGATGTGCTGTAATGGCGTAGGTGTTTATACAACACCAGAAGCAGAGCTGATCCAGCGGCTTGTTGGTTCTATCCGGGGAGGAGAGGGGACGCGATGGGGAGGAAACTCCCGGCTCTACACCCGAATCTCCGGCTGGCTACAGCGCCTGGCCTCTCGCAGTGAGCCACGTCCCTGTCACACTGACTGGCAACTGCCATAGACTACACCTCGCTGCTTGCAGAGCCTAGCCATTCCGTGTGCCTTCTCTGTCTCACTCCCAGCCATTCCGTGTCTCTCCTCCTAGCCATTCAGTGTCTCTCCTCCTAGCCATTACGAGTCCATCCTCCTATTCATTGTGTGTCTCTCCTCCTAGCCATTCAGTGTCTCCTCCTAGCCATTCCACGTCTCTCCTCCTAGCCATTCCATGTCTCTCCTCCTAGCCGGTGTCTCTCCTCCTAGCCATTCAGTGTCTCTCCTCCTAGCCATTCCGTGTCTCTACTCCTAGCCATTACGAGTCTATCCTCCTATTCATTCTGTGTCCCTCCTCCTAGCCATTCAGTGTCTCTCCTCCTAGCCATTACGAGTCTATCCTCCTATTCATTCTGTGTCTCTCCTCCTAGCCATTCGGTGCCTCTACTCCTAGCCATTCTGTGGCTCTCCTCCTAGCCATTCCGTGTTTCTCATCCTAGCCATTCTGCATCTCTCCTCCATCTCACTGGTTGCAGAGCCCAGCCATTCCGTGTCCCTTCTCTATCTCACTGGTTGCATAGCCTAGCCATTCCGTGTCCCTTCTCTGACTCACTGGTTGAAGAGCCTAGCCATTCCGTGTCCTTTCTCTGTCTCACTGGTTGCAGAGCCTAGCCGTTCCGTGTCTCTCCTCCTAACCATTCTGTTTTTCGTCCTAGCCATTCCGTGTTTCTCCTCCGAGCCATTCCATGTCTCTCCTCCTAACCATTCTGTGTCTCTCCTCCTAGCCATTCCATGTCTCCCCTCCTAGCAATTCAGTGTCCCTTCTCGGGCTCACTGCTTCTAGAGCCTAGACATTCAGTGTTCCTTCTCCGTCTAACTGGTTGCAGAGCCCAGTCATTCCGTGTCCCTTCTCTGTCTCATGGTTGCAGAGCCCAGCCATTCTGTATCCCTTCTCTGTCTCACTGGTTGCAGAGCCCAGCCATTCTGCATCCCTTCTCTGTCTCACTGGTTGCAGAGTCTAGCCATTCAGTGTCTCTCCTCCTAGCCATTCTGTGTCTCTCCTCCCAGCCATTCCGTGGCTCTCCTCCTAGACATTCTGCGTCTCTCTTCCATCTCACTGCTTGCAGAGCCAAGCCATTCCGTGTCCCTTCTCCATCTCACTGGTTGCAGAGCCTGGCCATTCCATGTGCCTTCTCTGCCTCACTGGTTGCAGAGCCTGCCCATTCCGTGTGCCTTCTCTATCTCACTGCTTGCAGATCCTAGCCATTCCATGGCTCTCCTCCAAGCCATTCCATGTCCCTTCTCTGTCTCACTGGCTGCAGAGTCTGGCCATTCCGTTTCCATGTCCCTTCTCTGTCTCACTGGATGCAGAGCATGGCCATTCCGTGTCCCTTCTCTGTCTCACTGCTTGCAGAGCCTAACCATTCCGTTCCTCTCCTCCTAGCCATTCCGTGGCTCCACTCCTAGCCATTCGTGCTTCTCCTCCTAGCCATTATGTGCCTCTTCTCCCAGCCATTCTGCATCTCTCCTCCATCTCACTGCTTCCCGAGCCTAGCCATTCCGTGTCTCTTCTCCTAGCCATTCCATGTCTCTCTCTCCTCCCAACCATTCTATGTCTTTCCTCCTGGCCATTCCATGTCTCCCCTCCTAGCCATTCAGTGTCCCTTCTCTGTCTCACTGGATGCAGAACCCAGCCATTCTGTGTCCCTTCTCTGTCTCACTGGTTGCAGAGCCCAGCCATTCCGTCTCTCTTCTCTGTCTCACTGGTTGAAGAGCCCAGCCATTATGTGTCTCTCCTCCTAGCCATTCTGTGTCTCTCCTCTCCATTGCTCTCCTCCTAGGCATTCCATGTTTCTCCTCCTAACGATTCTCCGTCTCTCCTCCATCTCACTGCTTGCAGAGACTAGCCATTCTGTGTCCCCTCTCCTTCTCAATGGTCGCAGAGCCTAGACATTCCGTGTCCCATCTCCATCTCACTGGTTGCAGAGCCTAGCCATTCCATGTCCCTTCTCTGTCTCACTGGTTGCAGAGCCTAGCCATTCTGTGTGCCTTCTCTGTCTCACTGGTTGCAGAGCCTAGCCATTCAGCGTCCCTTCTCTATCTCACTGGTTGCAGAGCCCGGCCATTTCATGTCCCTTGTCTGTCTCACTGGTCGCAGAGCCTAGCCATTCTGTGTCCCTGTCCCTTCTTTGTCTCACTGGTTGCAGAGCCTAGCCATTCTGTGTCCCTGCTCTGTCTCATTGGTTGCAGAGCCTAGCCATTCCGTGTCCCTTCTCTGTATCACTGGTGGCAGAGCCCAGCCATTCAGTGTCTCTTCTCCTTCTCACTGGTTGCAGAGCCCAGCCATTACGTGTCCCTTCTCTGTCTCACTGGTTGCAGAGCCTGGTCATTCTGTGCCTCTACTCCATCTCACTGGTTGCAAAGTCTAGCCGTCCCGTGTCTCTCCTCCTAGCCATTCTGTGTTTTTCCTCCTAGCCATTCCGTGTTTCTCCTCCGAGCCATTCCATGTCTCTCCTCCTAACCATTCTGTGTCTCTCCTCCTAGCCATTCCATGTCTTCCCTCCTAGCAATTCAGTGTCCCTTCTCCGGCTCACTGCTTGCAGAGCCTAGACATTCCGTGTCCCTTCTCTGTCTCATGGTTGCAGAGCCCAGCCATTCTGTATCCCTTCTCTGTCTCACTGGTTGCAGAGCCCAGCCATTCTATGTCCCTTCTCTGTCTCACTGGTTCCAGAGCCCAGCCATTCTGCATCCCTTCTCTGTCTCACTGGTTGCAGAGTCTAGCCATTCAGTGTCTCTCCTCCTAGCCATTCTGTGTCCCTCCTCCCAGCCATTCTGTGGCTCTCCTCCTAGACATTCCGTGTTTCTCCTCCTAGCCATTCTGCGTCTCTCTTCCATCTCACTGCTTGCAGAGCCAAGCCATTCCGTGTCCCTTCTCCATCTCACTGGTTGCAGAGCCTGGCCATTCCATGTGCCTTCTCTGCCTCACTGGTTGCAGAGCCTGCCCATTCCGTGTGCCTTCTCTGTCTCACTGGTTGAAGAGCCCAGCCATTCCATTTCCCTTCTCTGTCTCACTGTTTGAAGAGCCTAGCCATTCTGTGTCTCTCCTCCTAGCCATTCTGTGTCTCTCCTCTCCATTGCTCTCCTCCTAGCCATTCCATGTTTCCCCTCCTAACCATTCTCCGTCTCTCCTCCATCTCACTGCTTGCAGAGACTAGCCATTCTGTGTCCCTTCTCCTTCTCAATGGTCGCAGAGCCTAGACATTCCGTGTCCCATCTCCATCTCACTGGTTGCAGAGCCTAGCCATTCCGTGTCCCTTCTCTGTCTCACTGTTTGCAGATCCTAGCCATTCCGTGGCTCTCCTCCAAGCCATTCCATGTCCCTTCTCTGTCTCACTGGCTGCAGAGTCTGGCCATTCCGTTTCCCTGTCCCTTCTCTGTCTCACTGGATGCAGAGCATGGCATTCCGTGTCCCTTCTCTGTCTCACTGCTTGCAGAGCCTAACCATTCCGTGCCTCTCCTCCTAGCCATTCCGTGGCTCTACTCCTAGCCATTCCGTGTTTCTCCTCCTAGCCATTCCGTGTCTCTTCTCCTAGCCATTCTGCGTCTCTCCTCCATCTCACTGCTTGCAGAGCCTAGCCATTCCGTGTCCCTTCTCTGTCTCACTGCTTGCAGAGCCTAACCATTCCGTGTCTCTCCTCCTAGCCATTCCGTGGCTCTACTCCTAGCCATTCGTGCTTCTCCTCCTAGCCATTCTGTGCCTCTTCTCCTAGCCATTCTGCATCTCTCCTCCATCTCACTGCTTCCAGAGCCTAGCCATTCCGTGTCTCTTCTCCTAGCCATTCCATGTCTCTCTCTCCTCCCAACCAATCTATGTATTTCCTCCTGGCCATTCCATGTCTCCCCTCCTAGCCATTCCGTGTCCCTTCTGTGTCTCACTGGTTGCAGAACCCAGCCATTCTGTGTCCCTTCTCTGTCCCACTGGTTGCAGAGCCCAGCCATTCCATTTCCCTTCTCTGTCTCGCTGTTTGCAGAGCCTAGCCATTCTGTGTCTCTCCTCCTAGCCATTCTGTGTCTCTCCTCTCCATTGCTCTCCTCCTAGCCATTCCATGTTTCTCCTCCTAACCATTCTCCGTCTCTCCTCCATCTCACTGCTTGCAGAGACTAGCCATTCTGTGTCCCTTCTCCTTCTCAATGGTCGCAGAGCCTAGACATTCCGTGTCCCATCTCCATCTCACTGGTTGCAGAGCCTAGCCATTCCGTGTCCCTTCTCTGTCTCAATGGTTGCAGAGCCTAGCCATTCTGTGTTCCTTCTCTGTCTCACTGGTTGCAGAGCCTAGCCATTCTGTGTCCCTGTCCCTTCTTTGTCTCACTGGTTGCAGAGCCTAGCCATTCTGTGTCCCTGCTCTGTCGCATTGGTTGCAGAGCCTAGCCATTCCGTGTCCCTTCTCTGTATCACTGGTGGCAGAGCCCAGCCATTCAGTGTCTCTTCTCCTTCTCACTGGTTGCAGAGCCCAGCCATTACGTGTCCCTTCTCTGTCTCACTGGTTGCAGAGCCTGGCCATTCTGTGCCTCTACTCCATCTCACTGGTTGCAAAGTTTAGCCATTCCAGGTCTCTTCTCCACGTCACTGGTTGCAGAGCCAAGCCATTCCGTGTGTCTTTTCCATCTCCCTGGTTGCAGAGCCTAGCTATTCCGTGTCTCTTCTCCACCTCACTGGTTAAAGAACCTAGTCATTACTTGTCTCTCCCCTATCTCACTGGTTGCAGAGACTAGCCATTCGGTGTCTCTTCTCCATCTCACTGATGGCAGAACCTAGCCATTCCATGTCCCTCCCCCATCTCACTGATTGCAGAACCTAGCCATTCCGAGTCTCTCCTACCTCTCATTGGTTGCAGAGCCTAGTCATTTCATGTCTCTTTTCCACCTCACTGGTTGCAGATCCTAGTCATTCCGTGTCTCTCCTCCTAGTCATTCAATGTCTCTTCTCCACCTCACTGGTTGCAGAGCCTAGCCATTCCATGTCTCTCCTACTAGCCATTGTGTGTCTTGTCTCCATCTCACTGGTTACAGAGCCCAGCCATTCCGTGTCTCTCCTCCTAGTCATTCCATGTCTCTTCTCCTCCTCACTGGTTTCAGAGCCCAGCCATTCCGTGTCTCTCCTCCTAGCAATTCCGTGTCCCTCCTCCTAGTCATTCCATGTCTCTTCTCCACCTCACTGGTTGCAGAGCCCAGCCATTTCGTGTTTCTCCTCCATCTCACTGGTTGCAGAGCCCAGCCATTCCATGTGTCCCCTCCTAGCCATTCCGTCTCTCTCCTCCATCTCACTGGTTGCAGAGCCCAGCCATTCCGTGTCTCTCCTCCTAGCCATTCCGTGTCTCTCCTCCATCTCACTGGTTGCAGAGCCCAGCCATTCCATGTCTCTCCTGCTAGCCATTCCGTGGCTCTCCTCCATCTCACGGTTTGCAGAACCCAGCCATTCTTTGTCTCTCCCCCTAGCCATTCCGTGTCTCTCCTCCATCTCACTGGTTGCAGAGCCCAGCCATTCCGTGTCTCTCCTCCTAGCCATTCCGTGTCTCTCCTCCTAGCCATTCCGTGTCTCTCATCCTAGCCATTCAGTGTCTCTCCTCCATCTCACTGGTTGCAGAGCCTAGTCATTCCATGTCTCTTTTTTACCTCACTGGTTGCATAGCCTAGCCATTCCGTGTCTCTTCTCCTAGCCATTCCATGTCTTGTCTCCACCTCACTGTTTGCAGAGCCTAGGCATTCCGTTTCTCTCCTCCTAGCCATTCCGTGTCTCTCTTACAGTGCTTTAAGTGGAAAAAGAAATAGAGGCAATGGAGGGGGAGGGGGGCTCTAGCGCACTGTGATGTATATTTTTGAAGGTGGGTACCTAAAAAGGTCTGCACACCCTCCAATCCCAAAGCCTTGAAAAGAGGTGGTGCCTAGGTAATTAAGAGGGACCTAACGGACCCAATCCAGCTTTCATACGTAGAAGGAAAGGGGGTACATTCTACTTTGAAATATATATTAAATATAAATGTGCTTTAAATATTGACCAACATATATACATTTATATATAAAACAGAACTTCAAATCAAAATAGGTCACTACACCATGAAATCCCATAGACCCCTTTATACTAATTAACATCATTGTAATGACAATACTTTAATATGACTTATTGCAATAATCAATCCTGTTTGAAAGCAACCTAATTCAAAAAGTATTTAACTGATATCGTAATTATAAACACGACTGGCAGTTACATTTATTGGCGAAAAGCAGTATTGACACACAACTTTGTATTTGCATTACTGCAAGGAAGAGATCTATTCCGGAAAGTCCGTTGGGACAGTCCTGCAGAGCCCCTGCTCAATTGAAATATTCAGCGACTGCTGGGACTGAGCCCTGGCAAGCCCTATCCCACTTAAAGCCCTGCTCTCCTCATGCCACTTGTTACAGAGCCTAGCTATTCTGTGCCTCTCCTCTATGCCACTGGTTGCAGTGCCTCAACTCTCTGTGTCTCTCCTCCATCATGCTATTTGCAGAGCCTAACCTCTAAATTAATCTCCTCCATCACACTGGTTGCAGAACCTAAGCTCTCTATATCTCACTTCTATAACATCCGTTGTAGAGATTAACCTCTTTGTGTCTCTGTATCAACGTGGTTGCAGTGCCTAACACCTCTGTGTCTCTCCTCCATTACACTGTTTGCAGACCCTAACCTCTCTGTATCTCACCTTTATCACAATGGCTGCCGAGCCTAACCTCTCCGTGTCTCTCCTCCATCACACTATTTGCAGAGCCTAGCCTCTCTGTATCTCACCTTTATCACACTAGTTGCAGAGCCTAACCTCCCTGTGTCTCTCCTCTATCACACTGGTTTCAAAGCCTAACTTCTCTGTACCTCTCCACTATCACACTGGTTGCAGAGCCTCACCTCTCTGTGCCTCTCTTCTATGACATTGCTGTCAGAGCCTAACCTCTCTGCGAATCTATTACAGTGGTTTCAGAGCCTAACTTCTCTGTGTCTCTCCTCCATCACACTGGTTGCATAGCTTATGTTATCTGTACCTCTCCACTATCACACTGGTTGCAGAGCCTCACCTCTCCGTGCCTCTCTTCTATGACATTGGTTGCAGAGATTAACCTCTCTGTGTCTCTCCTCTATCACAGTAGTTGCAGAGCCTAACCTCTCTGAACCTCTTCACTGTCACACTGGTTGCAGAGACTAACCTCCCTTTGTCTCTCTTCTACGACATTTGTTGCAGAGATGAGCCTCTATGAGTCTATCTTCTATAAGTATGGTTGCAGAGCCTAACCTCTCAGTGTCTCTCCTCCATCACACTGTTTGCAGAGCCCAACCTATCTGTGTCTCTCCTCTATCACACTGGTTTCAAAGCCTAATGTCTCTGTACCTCCTCTCTGTCACACTGGTTGCAGATCCTACACTCTCTGTGTCTCTCTTCTATGACATTGATTGCAGAGATTAACCTCTCTGTGTCTCTCCTCTATCACACTGGTTTTGGAGATGAAACCCACTATGTCTCGCCTCTATCACATTGATGGCAGAGCCTAACCGCCCTGTGTATCTATTACAGAGGTTTCAGAGCCTAACTTCTCTGTGTCTCTCCTCCATTACACTGATTGCAGAGATTAACCTCTCTGTGTCTCTCTTCTATCACATTGGTTGTAGAGATGAACCTCTCTTTGTCTCTCCTCTATCACACTGGTTACAGAGCCTTACCTCTCTGTACCTCTTCTCTGTTGCACTTGCACTGGTTGCAAAGACTAAGCCTCTGTGTCTCTCTTCCATGACATTGGCTGCAGAGATTAACCTCTCTGTGTCTCTCCTCTGTCACACTGGTTGCAGAGCCTCTCTCTGTGTCGCTCTATCGCACTAGTTGCAGAGTCTAACCTGTCTGTGTCTCTGTTCTATTGCACTGGTATGCTCTAGCACCTTCAAGCATCCCATGTGCCGGATGGAATTATCAATAACGATCTCCTACCCAAATAACCAAACAGACTCAAAGAATATGGCAAATTAGTGCTTTATTATCAGCATAAAGTAAAGTGGGGCAATCTGGCGAACAACAGCAGTAGTTGATGCACTCACAACCAAATGTGATTATACAAAGGTTCTATACCTCGATATGCATCATCTATGAGATATTCATACGTGGCAAACTATAAAACCTTTTGAAGGGAGGGATTGGTTAAGGGAGCATATGTACCTATATAGCATATACATGTTAGTAATACTATTCAATGCCCCTTATCTCATAGGCATGCCTGAACCGCCTCTAAATACGTATAATACTGATTGTAGCGGTAACATCGCAGTGGGTTGGCCTATGCAATATTGTATAGCATGTTGCTACATTGACCCTCTGATTGGTTAGCATTCTCACCCAACCTGGGACTTTCGGCTCGTTAGCAGCATGTAGCAAATGAAACTCAGTTGCCGAGAGTAATATCAGACAACTCCCCACATTCCCAATTAGTCCATCATCTCTCATCGGTCAGGCCCCAAGCCAAGGCTTCTCCTTTGTAGTTGACCTCGAAGCCTGTTCTCTGTTCTCGGACATTCAAGGGAGTGTAGGTACACAATTATCTTTGTTTATGCTTAATGAATAGCACTTGTTTTCAACTTTTTAATCACATGTGAGGAGACCACAAATGTGTCCATTTAAAACTTCTTTTTACTGCTATTTGGTTCAGTTGAGCTGGGTGTCATTACTCTTCTTGGCCTCTGGACACCTGCTCAATTCCGTCTTGAATAGGCTTTCCTCATATTTGATTATCTAACACTTGGCTCTTGCAGATGTTTTCTTCTTTGCTTAATCTAAGAGAAATATGTCTTACATACATGGCTTATTCTTTTGATTCTCCTTGTGAAATTATTTGATGTGGCATTTATAACACCCATGTATGATATGATATGATATGGCATTTATAACGCGCCTATACACAAGCGTTCACAAGTGTTTCAAGGCGCGACAAGACAAGGATGGGGAAACAAAGGGAAGATAAAAAAATGATCTTACTAGGCCTTGTATCATTCAGATTGTGCAAGTGTGGGGACGATGGAAGGGGAGAAGTGCCAGGCGGAGGGGGAAGTGCAGTTAACTCAAAAGTGCAGCCAGCGGGTGGCTCATAAGTGCAGAGAGAAGGGACTGTAGGGATGCACATACAGACCCTTAAGTGCTGGGAAGGCCGGAGGCAGTGCGAGGGCAACTGGACATGCAGTAGCCTGGGCCTGAGTTCAGAGGGTGACCAGTGCGCGGAGCAGTCGGGTGCATCAGCAGGGGAGAGGAAGAGAGAAAGTGGAAGCGAAAAGTTGAGTTGCTTCCAGAACTGGAGGTGGTTCTGCTCAAGTTTGAGAGAGGCAGGGCAGCTGTTTCAGAGAGAGGCCCCAGCTGAGGAGATAGATCTGCCCCCAACTCTCTGCTGAGCGGAGAGCTGGAGAAGGAAGATATTTTGGAAAAGAGAGTTGGAGGTATGGCATCCCCAGGCCGCAAAAAGCCTTGTGGACAATGCAGAGGGTCTTGAAGTTGATCCTTGCAGTCACAGGGAGCCAGTGAAGAGACGTCATAGCTGGAGAGATACGATCCCTGGAAGCAGTGTGTGTTAGGTGTTTGGTGTGCGGCATCTGGTGGTCAGAGGAGAGGTTTGCCATTCATCAGAAGCACTGCGGGTGAGTACCACCTCCTGTGCAATTAGAGTCGACTTGCTACTATGCCTAGCTCCCACGCTGGCTGCTTCCTTCTCTGCTTTGGAATTGTAGGCGCTGTCAGGAGTTGGTGTCTTTATTTGGCACACAGCCCCCCCAGCCCGTCATATTTCATCATATTGAGCACGGAACATTTGGTATGCCGTGTTATTGGGCGTGTGTGTCGTTTTCGGCGCGTAGCCCTCTACTCCACCACATCTTATGTCTGCCTGATAAAAGTTCTTCTCTCTTTATCTGGATACTGGACTTATTTTGTTTATAATCTCCTTGCCGGTGGTTGCCCACCCTCTTTTCACCCTGTTAATTGCTTGCTGACTACCACTGCAGTATTCCTGAAGCACTCCTCAGAAAATGAAACCTACACGGCAACGCAAATACACTCTGCGCAGTGCAGCACAACAGACGGGCAAGAGAATTCATAGCCCTACACTCACAGAGGATCCCACTGCCCCCTCGCCCCTTTCAAAGAAAGACAAAGAGGACTTGGAAACAGGCAGGCAATCAAAGATCCCTGGTTTCTTTGCCACCATAGTGACGGGTTCGGCGCCGATGATGGACTCCATCTCAATGGCGCCCTTACCAGCTCCAGAGGTTTCACATGTGTGACTGACATCTAATGAGAACTCGTTTGCCCAACAGCCCCCGATTGATGAAGGGCACTCCCTGCCAAAGATGTCCATCGGCCTCCAAAGACACTCATGAGGTGGCACGCAAAAGCACATTGCCACAGCATTGGGCCTGGGTAACACGATTGGCACTCAATTATCGGCGACTCCCGATCCCCAAAGATGCTCGTCTTCACCTCCTTCCTTTGACTCGTCTGACTTTGGCTCTTCTAGCCAAGCTGGGAGTGCTCTGCCCCAGGTCATTTCCTCTGATACAAGTATTGAAACCATTACTCCTTGATTTGAAAACGATCCTATCCAAGTTTGAATCTTTGATGGCGCTGTGTTCCACCAATGGCAGGAGAACTGCGGGAGCTTCAGCATACTGTGGCTAAAATTGTAGATGTCATCTTGATGAACAATATTGTACCAGATTGGAATGTTCCTCTTGTGTTTCCCAATCCCGTTGAGGATGTCCCATCCACTCTGCTGCCCCCCCCAATCCACTGACGGATTCCAGTCTCAATACACCAGCATTGTGACTGATGTGCCGGGCCTTTATGTGTCCTCGGGGCTTTAACCCCCAAATCTCTCATCCCAGCCGCTGTCTTTCTCTATACAACACTTACTTGGCTCACCCATTAATTGATGATTGTACTTACATTCCTCTCCTCTCTTACCCTGAACACTTCTCTATGAGCACCAAAGCACCTTACCCCATCCCTCTGCCCCCCTCTGCTCTTGCACATTCACAAGGCACAGTAGGTGTGTCTCCCCTTCCCTCCATTTTCAATGATTGTTTGTACTATTAATGCAGTGTATGTATCCCTGCTGTAATTCGTTGTTTACCTTCCCCTGTCCCCACCCTGTTGCCCTGTGGGCGCTTTGAAACAGTTTTGCTAATTGTATAAGCGCCTAATAAGTGACCCATGAATAAATAAATAAATAAATAAATGTTGCAGCCCCAGCCTCTCCAAGAACACTTTCAGATCTGAACCTTGGAACGGCAGACCATTGTCCAACTTTTGCATGGCTGGCAGGTCATGCATCGCAAACATCTTCTCCCGCTTGGGAATGACAGTGGACGCCGCCATCGACTCCACAATGCCCACCTCGGGGTGTTGCTAGTACTCATACGCCACAACCATTCAGCAGGGACCAAAAATAAACACACGCTCCCACATATGTTCACCACGAGACATGGATTGGATGGGAGCCGGAGGCACTCCTATCTCCGGCGACTGGCGGATACATCTCGACAGGGCCGGTCTTAGACCAGTTTACACCCCAGGCGGGAAGCATTGTCGGTGCCCCGCCAAAATGTTGGGAGAGGTGTTAACTTCAGGGATGATATGGGGGTTGGGGCTTATTTGTGTGGTGGAATCTAACTTCTTTACACATTGTAATGGAAATATTCTAGTGCAGCGTCAATGTTACAATCAGTTAACTCTCTCCTTCACGTCTGAAACCACACACTTTAGCACTGCTCTGAGAATAAATGGGCTCCTGCTCCTACCTTTCCAATCACTCACCTGCCATACAAGTACAAACACCCATTCCATTTCAATTGCCTAAAAATGTATGCATATAAATGCGTGTGCTAACAATAAACATGTTTACATTAGTAATTGTCGGGCATTTGTTAATTGTGCAGTCAGCAGCACTGTTTATTGTCTGTGTCCTGTTGTGTCCTTCTACAGCTGTGCTCTTACTAAACATGATGAACGGAAGAGGGCTGATTTCTGGAGTCTGAAATTTCTTAGTAAGAGAAGGGGAGGGGGTCATTGGGCTTCGTGTGTTTTGCTTAAGGTTCCAGGTGTCAGATCTGTATCACTGAAGCTGATCAGGGGTATTTGCCTGGGCTTTGCTTAATTTACTCGAGGTGGGCAGTTGGGGTGGCAGGGGTGGGTGGGCAATCTAACTGGTACCTGTCCCCTCCCCATGCCCCCCTCATCTCCACCCTATCAAGTTTCTGACCTGGTGCTTCTCCAGTGCCTGCATTTGCCTCGGTGTGTGACCAGGTGCAACACAATGATGGGTGAAGCTTTGTGTCTCTGTGTGCCCAGTGCAGTCTCTTAGCAAACACCAGCAACATGGGGAAGCCTGGCCCGGGCCACCTTTGTGACAGATTGCAGAGTGCTCAAGAAGCAAGCCACAAAATATATAAGCACATGTGGGTGTTGTATCACTTCTCTGCAGGGCCCTTTTAGCCTACAGACATTCTCTAATATTCAAGTTGATTGCATTATTTCAGTGATAACACAGATGGCAAGGCTGAAATGTAAATAATAGACTTCTAAAACATAAATTGTTGCTTCTGTGGTCCGCAACCCAACCTTACCATGTTGTATTACAGTCTAATACTACACTCCGAACACCCATTCCTCTATAGTGTTTACATTGGTTGCACAATATTATTATAAAAAGAAGCTATTTTAGGGTATTCTCTTTTGGAAAGAAAACACTTTGATGTTTATAAATTGCTGTGCTTATGCTACACCGAGAGCATGGCAAAGAAAGGGCTGTTCATGTCTGTGTTAAAGTGTACTTAAAACGATGACAATGGTCACACTGCGGGGGGCCAGGGTGATGGTAAACTCCTTCATGTCCAGACAAATTCCTCTGGGTAGAGGTACCCGCCAGCGATGCCCCTTGTCCCCCATCCTGTTTGCCCTGGCCATTGAGCCCATGGCTGACTTCATTAGAGAGAGGCATGGACACTGCGGTCTCCGCCTAATAGGCCGCCCGGAGATAGTGTCCTTATATGCAGATGAGAAACGTATGTATGTTCGCGACCCACACCTCAACCTAGACCCCATACTGCAGGACATCATTCGTATGGGACAATTCTCTGGTTTCACGATGAACATGTCTAAGTTGGAAGTATTTTCGCTCGCTGACAATACTCCTGTAGTCCGGGCCACTTCGCTCTTCGCTGGTCGGCCGACCATATCAAATATCTGGGGGTGACTGTGTCCAGAACACGCCCTGAGCTACTGAAAGACAACTATGACTCAGCCGCGGCGGCGGTCGAGGACAAAATGCACAGGTGGCAGAACCTCCCCCTGTCCGCCCCGGCTAATCTCTCACTCATAAAAATGACTCTGCTGCCTAAATTACTCCATGTGTTCTCCAGCGTCCCGATTTGGCCTGGTAAAGACTACTTCACCAGACTACATTCACGCTTTGACCAGTTCCTATGGCACTCTGGTGCGGTCAGGGAAAAGTGGACCGAACTGACTCCCACATATGATAAGGGGGGTTCTCTGCACCACACACCGAATTGTACTGGATGTCCTCCCAGGCACAATATGAGTCATACTGGTACATAGTGGAGCCCCCCCCCACATATGAAACTGGAATCGCTGGCTGCCGGTCACACCCACCTCAAGACCCTCATGCTAGATACCCGCTACAGGGATGATTCCCCGTTGGACCCGGTGGTCTCTACACTGAGGGCATGGCGGCTGCTGTTTGCCCAGGTGGGGGCCACACACCCTTTCTATGAATGGCTTCCAATCAGAAACTTCCCGGGGCTACTGCCGATGCGTGATAAGGCGATTCATATTTGTTGGGAAGTGCTGGGTTACAGAGCATTCACTGACCTGTTTCCAAACGGGGCATTCATCGCGCCTGAGACCTACAAAGTGGCTCAGGGTCAGGAATCATTGTCTCAGTGCTGGTCGGTGGTATTGAAGCACTGGTCGAGATGCCTTGGATGTCTTTAAGCGATTGCGGCGTAACAACGGTCAGCCTTGCAGTCGGTTGCAGCTCAAAGGCTTGTCAATTCACTTCTCCCAGCTTCTTCAATGGTCTTGTGTCGTCCTTTGAGGGAAAAAGCCCAAATCTGAGGAGTGTGTTGCAGGCATCTGCCTTGTCCTTGATTTTGGGTTCAGAGACTCTCTGGCACTTCCCGCCTAGAAAGCTTGGTGCAGAGCCTAGCAGGGCACGCTGTGTGCTGGCTGGGCACCGGTCCTGGAGCTGCTGGAGGGTCCTCTGGATTTGGTATCTCCCTCTGTTCCCTGGGAGATGTTTAAGGGAGGGAGCTTGCTTCCCTCTTGGAAATCCTGGCCTTCCTTTACTGATGGAAGATGTAAGGCAGACTGTGCCTTCAGCCAGGGTCCAATGCTGAGTTTTATTTCTTGCTTCTCTTTGCAAAGTCTTCAGATGATCTGCCCAAAAGAGAGGCTCAACCCTCTTTTAAAGCCAAATGAGCCACAGTGATCGTTGTAGGCTAAGCCTACCTTAATGAACCAACCCTGGGGTCCCTACCAACAATCTCCTGTATGCGTGAGGTCTTAACCAGAGTGATGTGCAATTGAAAAGGTAAAGGGGTGAAAACATGTGAGACCAACTCCCACCCATCTTCCTGTTTGTTGTGGATCAAATGGTCTCTCTGGTTAATGGATCTCTCTGTGGTTCCTGATTAAAGCAGCAGGTCTCCCTTGAAGCTGTGGCAACACCAAACTCTCTGGCTCCTGCAAACCACATTCTTGTACATTATGAATGGGGTCCCCTTGCGGGGGTCGACTACTGTAAACACGCAGTCCCAGACATGACAGTTCACTTGTGGAATCAGAAAAAATACAATATTACGGCTGTTACACCGAGCAAAGGAAAATACACCGACATGGGCTTATAAAGATTCCCAGAATCTTTATTACAAAACTGAACAGTATTCAACAAAGTACACAAATAGCTATTTGGCCGTCAATACATCACAGAGACCACCAGCAGGGTTCAATGTGAGCAGTTACAGAATTTCCTAGCTGGACATCGACGCATTTATACAATTTGTAAAATGATGTCCAGCCCTCTTACAGGTTAATCATACACTGGGCTAGGGTCGCGCCAGGTTCACTTTCCTAATTTACATATCTCATGCATGCGGTTTACTTTTGAACACATTTACTAACACACTCCATTATTCTTTAATTTAACATTTACACTCTTTACATGCTGGTTTAATACAGACCAAACAAATGTTTCACATATTATATTTGGATAGCATTACTGTTCTTGTATACTTGTAGTTTAACTTTGCTAATTCAAGTAATCCCGTGCTCCCGAGGTCAACAAAGGACAAGGTCTACATGACCCTAACATGTAGCCTGAAGGTAGGTTGGACATTAACTCCCCTACAGAGGTTGGAGAGGTTAAGGCAAGAACAAGGACACACGAGACGCCCATTTTAGATTACAGGGTGACTTTGTATAAAACCCCAAAATGGCGGTTTCTAACCTAAAATGGAGGCTTGATTCAAGATGGCGGCTTACATCAATTTCTAAGGTCAAGACCTTGGCACAGAGAGTTATTCGCGTACAATTTTAGGCAACTTGGCGTAGGCCAATATGCATACAAATCGTTTGTAATAAGAGGCATAATTTAATATCTGGTTTGACAAACCCTCCTTTTGGCCTATGCCAAGTGCTAATAATACTTCTGATTTGCTTGCAAGTAACTCCATGCATCATCGTCCATACACCCCGAATCATTGTCGGACATATCTATTGCCATTAGGTCTGATACCAGAGTTTCTTTCAACACATACTCTTTGGAGAGCTCCGTTGGGGCGTATATTTTATTCCCTAATACACTTGTTGCTTGCGCGCAACATCCCTCTAATACTGAGCATATACCAGGGAGACACTGTATACAACAACAAAGAAACAGAAAACTTCCCAAGATAATCAGCAGGGCCTAGAACAACTTCCATCCCCATGATCGTAGGAGGTCCCAAAACCATGTACCAAGTTCCCAGTTTCCCTCAGGAACATGTACTTCTGAACTAAGAACATGTAGATTTTGGATCGCCCAAAAGATCGTTGGAGAGGAGTCTGAAACGTAAACACAGCAAGCGGACCCTACTAATTTACATACTCCTCCTCGCTCTGCCAGGATGACATCTAATGCCATCCGGTTCTGAAGAGCCACTAATCTTATCGCTCTCTGCTCTAACGTCATATTATAGAGTATGTCAGTGGTCCGATTGATGGTTCTCTCCAATACTCTCGCTAGTCCCCTAATATCTTCTGAATTCGTAATTTGCCCAAAAAATGGCACAAAGGATTTCATAATATCTCCTAGAGTTTGGGCTGGAGTATCCCCTTTTACACCTCGTCGTGGACAAGTCTTTGAAATTTCTGTAGTACTGGCAATAAATACCCCAGGTAATAGAATCCCTAAATAACAGGTTCCTTGCCAATCCCTGGGCAACCACGGAAATGCCACATTACCGCAAACAAAATAGACAGATTCACATATGTACAGAGGTCTGTTTTCACTAGTCAAATTCGCAACGTTGGCGCACATTCTAAAATTACCCATTGACCGTGTTCCATTCCTCTGTATGCAGAAGGATACTGAATTGGGGCTATGGTTAAGAGAATAAGATGGAGGCGTGGCATCCTTATTGCCTATAGGAGCCATTTTGAAAGAGATTAAAGACTGAAAAGGACGAGACAATCTATCAGAAGGCCTAACAGAAGCAACGTTTGGCTTACTTCTATTTGCAAAAAGCGAGCATCCCAGGGGCATCAAAACATTCTTTTAAAAACTATTTAAATTTGTACCATCAAAGTTCCCTGAGATGCTGTCAATCCATCGACCAAAAAATAATGCTCTAAGAGAAGCATAATAGGCAGTTGTCAGAGGCAAAGGGTAAATATACCAACCTAGCCCCTTATCCCCATGTTGCGGTAGATGTGTACAGATCCAGCAATTGGTCTTATTAAAAATTGCACGAGTGGCATTCATTATTAACAAAAGGGTATTATTCTGATAATTCCGTCTATGCAAAGAATCTCTAGGCGACAAAGTATGCAATTGCACAGAAGGAGTGGGAATCACAGATACATTTTCAATAGGTAAAAAGTCCTCTAATGGATATGCTTCTTCCAGATACCATAACCCAAACCCAAAAGTCATTACAAATCCAGTAATTAGTACGAGAAGGCAACAATACATTTTGGGGTCCCCTTACATACTTGATCATTGTCTCTGCTAGTCACATTTTTATCTAAAAGTTCAGTACGAGCATTAGCGGGTGCAGGCATCGTAGTCTTCAATCGAAAAAACACCAATTGTTTGTTTGCTGGCGACTCCAGTCGCGCGTCTTCTTAATGTCTTTCCCACAACTCTTAGCCAACAGAATCTTTCTGTACAATTGGGCCAAAAAGACAAGCCCTCAAATGATTTTTCTCAATCGCACAGTCAGACCATGCTGTACATTTACTTCCTTAGGCGCAAATTACATTTTGCAGTTTCTGGTGGGAACAAAGTGTCGTCACTTCCTCCTGAAAGTGGCGAACAGACGGAAATGGGATCAAGAAAGGATTGATCCGGAAGTTCCACTGTTGGGGAGTGCAGAGACAAGATGGCCGTTTTGTCCAGCCTTAAAGATTCTGAAGCGGTCTCTGATTCTCCCTTGTTGGTTGTTGCTGTTTCAGGCACGCTAGTTACAGCAGTGGGAAGAGATTCTGTGTCTTCTGTATCGTGAGGCACGGGCTGTGGGATCCCCTTGGTGTGCGTCGCATGGATCCAGTGTTTACGACCCGCTACCTGCACGGCAGTCTGAGTGACCAGCAGGACTTGGTAGGGACCCCTCCACCGAGGTGCAAGGCAAGACGACCTCTCAAAAACCTTCGTGAGGATCCAGTCCCCCGGTCGTAGACTGTGACCGGGACCCTCGTAGTGCACGGGTAATGCCTCTCGCACCTGGTGATAAAGTGAAAAAGATTTTTAGTCAACTGGTTACAGTAGTCTGAAAGAAGCACATTTTCTATATCCCGTAATGAGTGACTTTTTGGCATACCCCAAATATTAGCAGGTCTCCCCATTACCACCTCAAAGGGAGAGAGCCCATTTTAGTTTGAGGGGTCGTTCTCATCGATAGTAACACGATCGGTAAGGCGTCCGGCCATTTTAGCTTCGTGCCAGCACACGTTTTAGCGAGTTTGTTCTTTATAATGCCGTTGTGCCTTTCCACTAATCCGGCACTCTGGGCATGTCTAGCTGAATGGAACCGCTTGTCAATCTGTAATCCTTTGCAAATTTGCAGGATTACAGTGGCAATAAAGTGTGGCCCATTATCAGACCAGATGACTCTTGGCAGCCCGAACCTAGGAAAAAACTCTTTCAACAGAGTTTTTGCCGTGGTTATGGCCATTGCATCTCAAACCGGGAAGGCCTCAACCCACTTACTAAAGGCGCAAATAACAACCAATATATATTTAAGATTGTTACACCATTCCATTTCAATAAAATCAAAGTGAATAACCTCAAACGGGACAGAAGGTGGAGCGAAACTTCCTCTAGGAGTCGAGGTACCTTTTCCTACATTGTGCTGAAAGCAAACCAAGCAGTTCTGGAAAAAACGCTCCGCAGTTTTGAAAATCTTATCATTGGCCCATACACTTTGTAGCATTTTTGTTAATTTCCACGCACACACATGTGTCGGACCATGAGCCATAATAACCATCATTGTAATGTGGGCGTCAGGGAGTAACCATTTCCCTTCAACATTGTCTACCCAACACCCATCATCATCCAATCTCCCTGCACCCTTGATCCATCTCTTAGTTTCCTCTATGGTAGCATCTGCTTGAATATCTTTTACGGCATCAATATTTTCTCCCAAAGGGCAAATATTTACAATTTCTTTTACAGCGTACATTTCTGAATTGAAATCAGTGGCAGTCTGTTTAGCTATCTGATCGGCGAAGGCATTCCCTTTTCCTACATCATCTGTAACTTTTTGATGTGCTGAACCTTTTATGATAGCTTTCTGAACAGGGAGTGCAAGTGCTGAAAGCAATCGCACTATTAAAAGTGCTGTGCTGGATTTTTGTTCCGTGCGAGGTCAAGAAACCTCGTTCTTCCAAAGTCTGCCGAAATTGTGGGCCACTCCAAAGGCATACTGACTGTCAGTATATATATTCACTGTACGCCCTTCAGAAAGGTCACAAGCTCGAGTTAACGCTATAATTTCTGCGGCCTGCGCAGAGTTATGCATAATTCTTTTAGTTTCCACAACCGTGCTTAAAGTAGTTACAGCATAAGCAGCCGTGGATGTACCATCTGGAAGTTTAAAACAAGAGCCATCACAAAATAGCTCTCCTTGAGGGCTATTCAAAGGCGTGTCTTTCAAATCGATTCTGCCTTTAGTCTCTTGTTCTGTCATATAAAGGCAATCGTGTGGTGTATCGTCATCATCAACAGTATTTTGTGAGACAAGTAAATGTTTAGCCGGATTTAATACGCAACACCTCTGAATTTGAATGTGGGGGGCAAACAAGATCAGTTCATATCTTGTCAATCGTGCAGAAGTGAGGTGTTGCATTTGAGTTCTATTCAATAGAATATCTACAGAGTGAGGTACCATTAGGGTTAACGCATGACCCAGGACCATTCCCTCACTCTGTTTTACAGACGCAGCAGCAACAGCGCGCAAACATCTTGGCAAAGCGCATGCTACAGGATCAAGGGCGGAGGAATAGTAGCCGCATGGCCTATTCTTCCCTCCATGTTCCTGCGTTAACACAGCCAAAGCACATCCATCACGTTCATGCACAAACAATACAAAGGCCTTATCATAATTCGGAGTTCCTAAAACCGGCGCTGAACACAGCGCGGATTTGAGCAAATCGAATGCTGTCTGGTGTTCCAAGGTCCATGGCAATGGCAAAGAAATGCCCTTCTTTGTCAAAGCCAGCATTGGTTTAATCGTTAACGAAAAAATTTGGGATCAACAATCTACAATAGGAAGCCATACCTATCAAGGCTCTAACTTCCTTTTTTACGTATTTGGGACAGGCATACCAGAAATGGTCTTTATTCGTTCAGGTGTCAACCGTCTTCCCTCCTTTGACAGGAGATAGCCTAAATAGACGACCTCCTGGCAACAATATTGGAATTTCTTAAGTGAAGCTTTGTGGCCATGTATTGCTAGATGACAAAGCAACAACACGGTGCCTTCTTTACAGGCAATCTCAGAATCAGCAGCCAAGAGGAGGTCATCTACATACTGCAGTAACGTGCAAGTAGTAGGCAACTCGAGGGTATCAAGCTGCTCTTTCAATGCCCTACTATAAATACTTGGACTCTCAGTGTACCCTTGTGGTGTATGAGTGAATGTAAACGAGCGTCCACCTAGGGTAAATGCAAACAAATACCTGCTATCCTTGTGTATGGGAATACTGAAAAACGCGTTTTTAAGATCAACAACGCTAAAATGAGTGGTAGAAGCCGGAATCATGGTTAATATCGTTGTAACATCAGGTACAATAGGAAATTGAGGAGCCACAATTTTGT
This sequence comes from Ambystoma mexicanum, assembly GCF_040938575.1. NCBI lineage: Eukaryota > Metazoa > Chordata > Amphibia > Caudata > Ambystomatidae > Ambystoma > Ambystoma mexicanum. The sequence goes on along the minus strand of NC_090929.1, from coordinate 55,029,970 downwards.
TAATAGCGCGTAAATCAATTATAAAACGAAAGGGAATCGCATTATCACCTTTTTTGTATACTGGCAAAATAGGGCTGTTACATATGCTACCCGTAATCTCCTCAATTACTCCACGATGTACAAAATCAGAAACTATACATTTCAAAGCCTGTTCGCCTTCAACTGAGATCTTATATTGCGGGATGCGAGGCAATTTTACTCCATGTTTCAAAATAATTTTAACAGGTTCAATTTGAAGAATGCCCACATCATTATCATCAATTGTCCATAAGCATTCTGGAACATTACTAAATTCTGGCGGTAAAGGTCGAGTCAAAAACTGAGAGGCGAGTGATTGCTGAGGTGAGATTGTTAGCCGAATTCCACCCGGAGAACAATGAATTACTGCGTGTAATGCCTTCAACAAATTTAGCCCCAGCAAGTTCTCCCCACAGTTTGTGGTAAGTAGAAATGGACACTGTTCCGTGAAGGGACCGAGTGTTATCGGTACCGGCAAAGAGACCAGACAAACTACAGGTGTGCCTGAAAACCCTACGGAAACTTTGGATTGCCCTGACAGGGGAATATTTGGAACCCGTGAATGATCAATGGAACATTTCTGTGCTCCCGTATCTACTAAAAATAGATGCTTCCTATTTTCCACCGCCATCTCAATGTAGGGGCCTTTCTGATGAACGGGAATAGGTGTAATGGGAAATCCTGCTTCGGGCAATCCTAGCGGAACAAAATATTATCAAAAGGAAGCTCCTCGGAGAGGTACGCGGCAGAAGGATGATCAAAAATGTTTCTATTATCCACATTTGAAACTTGCTTATCTTGTGAAGGAGGTTGCTGTGATTCTGGTGCAAACTGACCTCTGCCAGGGCCCCCTGCACCTGGGCGACCTCTGGATCGTCTACTCATGTTCCCAAATGACCTTTGCTGTAAGGTCGGACATTGTGCGCACCAGTGGCCTTCTTGCCGGAAATAGGCACACTGGTTAATGGTTACCGGAGCCAAGGGCGCACTTCCCTGTGGAATGTAGTGGAATGTACTGACCTCTAAATTGATTACCCCCTCTAGGGTTTCTAACAATCTGCTGCAATAAAACTTTAGTTTTCAAGTCACCCTTTTTTTTCTCAAGTTTCTCTTTTTCAGTATTTACACGATTTTCATAGTACTGAGCCATATGCAATACTTCTGATTGGGACTTTGCCTGCCAAGCGCTTTCAGAAGACATAATCTGTAACTGGATGTCAGGCAGCAATCCACGTACGAATTTGTTGACAAACAACCTTTTCCCTGACTCTGTGCCCAAGTCTTGTCCACTGAAATCTGAGAATACCTGCTCGAACCGATTGAAAAAATCAGTAGCACCCTCAGACTTTCCTTGGACACAGGCCGTAAGCTTGTCCCAAATGATTATTTTTTCTGGAACCATAGTTTTCAATTTTACAATAATTCTATCAGGCAAGGTTAATATCACTTGAGGTGGTCGTTCGCCAGCTGGTCTTTCTCTGTCCAGCCTAGTCATGTTATCCCATGTATCTCCCAACCCAGGTATGTCATCTATAGTCCTAATCTGCTTCCACAAATCAACTGGCAGGAGTATGGGAAATAATAGGTCAATATCACTTAAAGTGAATACCGACGACTGTAAGACCGACTCTATTTCTTTATAGAATCCGGTCGGATTTTTTCTTATATCAGGAATAGATTTCTTTATAGTGTTCACTTCCTGTCTTGAAAACAGGACGTGAACAAACTGTGAAACGTAATGTGCAGGAATTTCTCTGGCTAATATACCTCGTGCAGCATCAGCCGCAATCTCAACTTTTGGGACAAATGTCGGAGGGACCTCTCTCATAGGCAATTGAGAAGTAGGCAGCTCCGAACGCTTACGAAGCAACAGAGCCAAGTCAAGCGCTAAGGCAGTCGAAGAAATATCAATCGAAAAAGCTCTCTTATAAACACTCAACAAATCTGCGGGACAACAAATCTTTCTTCTTACACACTCACTCTGAAGATGCTCTACCATCACCTGTATCACTTTCTTTTGCATTTCTAACGTATACTGACTATATGTGTCATATACTTCATCTGGAGTTATCGACATATCCGAAATCCATCTTATCGCGTCCTTTGTACAAATTCGTGCTTCCTCACCTTTTAATTCTCGGCGAGGAGAAAACCGTTTCTGTAAGTACATAATACCTAAACTATCACCATCTACTTCCTCGTTCTGTAACTCCTCCAACTCCTTCCTATACTAAAAAATCCTCTCAACATGCTCATATACCTTCTCCGCAGTATCTCTGGACAACGCTAAGGCGTTCAAATCCCGTAACCCTTGTGGGAAATCTACATCATTTAGTCTATTCCATATTATACTTAAATGAGTCCCTAATCCTTCGATAAAAACATTTTTCTCAGGCATTTCTTTTAAATTTTCGAGTGTGGAAAAAACATCAGCTTGTTCACCCTTCTCCATACAATGTTTAGCCCAAGCAGTCAATTCACTCCTCTTGTCTGGGGACACAGTATTACGAGTCACAACCCTTGGTCTTGTTCCCTGGTCTACTACAAGCGATGCAGGATCACTTGGAAGAGGAAGAGTAGGTACATTCTGAATAACAACAGGTGAAGGCAAGGGGGCAGGCAAAGGGGCGACGGCTGGAAAAACAACAGGAAGAACAACAGGGAGGACCGGAGGAACTATAGGAGAGGGAACTACAACAGGAAGGGGCAAAGCGCCAGGAGGAAGGACATATGGAGGTGGCGCGGAGGCATTGGGCCTTCATTCATGCAAAAGTTTATTAATCAATTCGTCTGACGTATGAACATTTTTTGAAGGGTAGATTTTCTGAATGCCTAATTGAAATGCCCTGTCCGTGTTCCTAACTGACTCCAATTGTTTATTTTGATCATATAACCGTGCCTTTTCAACACTCGTCATATGTCGACGCATATGTTTCTCTCTACTCTTGTGTTGCTGCAAAGCTTCTGTTTTCCAACTGTGCAACGCGTCAAATGCTGCTGGTCTAGCCTTTTTCGTTACTAATACAGACTGTAAATATTCTATACGAGGGATTTCAAAACTACCATTGGTTGGCCACCGGAGATTAGAATTATGTCTGGTTTGTCTGTGCCAAATGTCATTAAATGCTATACTACCAAAGCCTTTCTTACAGTACATAGTACATGCCGGCGACCCTCCTATGGTGCAGGACGGCTATCTTCCAAAGATTTTCTGTCGCTGCGGAAAAATGCCCTAAAGCAGGCAGACAATTTCCCAGGCATATCAAAGTTCTGGTGTTACCTGGTTAAATAATTGTGTTCGCGAGTACAATGCTCCAAATTCAAATTTGTCAGGGTTAGATTAAGAATCGGGACACGATTCACCTGACCAAAGGACTGGGAGGCCCGATCGGGTTACTAAGGACAATGCAAAGGACCCACGACACTGGTGATTTTCGGCAAATTTACCCACCTCAAATATATGGACCCTCGTCAAGACGTCGTCTCGGGCTACAGCTCACCGTCCAGGGATCGGATCGTGCAGTTTCGTCGAGGAATTCACTTCTCGTCTGTTGGCACCGTCCGATCCCGGTCCGATATCCGAGCCAACCTTCAACGAGACAAAGTCAATCTTGAGGGTCCCTATTCGGGCGCCATCTGTGGAATCAGAAAAAATACAATATTACGGCTGTTACACCGAGCAAAGGAAAATACACCGACACAGGCTTATAAAGATTCCCAGAATCTTTATTACAAAACTGAACAGTATTCAACAAAGTACACAAACAGCTATCTGGCCGTCAATACATCACAAAGACCACCAGCAGTGTTCAATATGAGCAGTGACAGAATTTCCTAGCTGAACATCGACGCATTTATACAATTTGTAAAATGATGTCCAGCCCTCTTACAGGTTAATCATACACTGGGCTAGGGTCGCGCCAGGTTCACTTTCCTAATTTACATATCTCGTGCATGCGGTTTACTTTTGAACACATTTACTAACACACTCCATTATTCTTTAATTTAACATTTACACTCTTTACATGCTGGTTTAATACAGACCAAACAAATGTTTCACATATTATATTTGGATAGCATTACTGTTCTTGTATACTTGTAGTTTAACTTTGCTAATTCAAGTAATCCCCTGCTCCCGAGGTCAACAAAGGACAAGGTCTACATGACCCTAACATGTAGCCTGAAGGCAGGTTGGACATTAACTCCCCTACAGAGGTGGGAGAGGTTAAGGCAAGAACAAGGACACACGAGACGGCCATTTTAGATTATAGGGTGACTGTGTATAAAACCCCAAAATGGCGGTTTCTAACCTAAAATGGAGGCTTGATTCAAGATGGCGGCTTACATCAATTTCTAAGGTCAAGACCTTGCCACAGAGAGTTATTCGCGTACAATTTTAAGAAACTTGGCGTAGGCCAATATGCATACAAATCGTTTGTAATAAGAGGCATAATTTAATATCCGGTTTGACACACTGCCATCAATACTGAGGGCAGGAGCTGGCTGCAGGTTGACACAGCTGCATATGAATGGTTGATGGGGTTTCCTGTCTCCTTTGGTAACCTCTGCATCCAGGCCCCATGTGGGCCTGTTTGAAGAACATTCTATTTGTATGATAATTGCTGCCACCAGCTGCAGGGCCCAACAAAAGAGCAGGGTGGATCCATGGAGCCTGTGTTAGTTGATCAAGCTCGCCATGGCAGAGGGAAGATCTGGCCCTCCCATTCTGGAGATGCATTGTGTACTCCTGCTGTCATAGCCCAACTAAATACGACAGGGTAGACTGAGCCTGTAGGCTCTGTCCACCCAGAGTACATGGGTCTATGTGTTGGCCATGCTGTGAGCATAGGAAAATGTGTTTTGTTTAGCCCAACACAAATTCCTGAGGTTGGTCTACCATTATTCCATTTAAACATTTTAAAAAAATCCCAGGTGAGCGTGCACCCACCGTGTGGATGGTCGAATTCCTCACAGATATCCCGCTCTCGAGTCTACTTTGGAAAATAATTGGGACCCCTGAATGTCAATGGTGGGGTGTCTTTTTCTCTTCACTGCCTTATTGAGCAGGTGCATGTCCACACAGACGCTTAGGACAAACTGCCCTTTCGATGATGCCCATCTCCTTGAGGTTGCACAGTTCCTCTTCTACCATTGGCCTCAGGTGAAACGGGACCCGGCGGTGCTTGAGAACCACTGGCTGAACGCTTCCTTCAATGTGGAGATGGATTTCATGCAAACGTAGGCAGCCGACCGCCTCAAAAAAGTCGGCGAACTCGACTAGCAGGTCCTCGATGTCCTCTAAATGCACTGCACCTGATCCTCCACCATGTCGCATCTCAGCAAGGTGGTGGTGTCTATATCCGTGGCATACACCATCCCGTAAGTCGTGGGGACAGTGTAGTGAAATTTCATCTGTGTAACCCCGAAAAGAAATTGGGTGTCACTGCCATATGTGAAAATCCTCACTGTAGTGGGCCTGATGGCTGGGCGGTGTTTCATGCTTTCAAACTGACCCAAGCTCATGACGTTAACCGATGCCCCCTGTTGATGATGGTATCATCGGGTTACCTTCAATCAGGATCCTGAAGCAAGGTTGTTTCCACTTTGATTGCTTGCCGCCCCGTGCCGAGATGATGCGGACGTCACGGTCATGGTTCGAATCCTAAGGGTCATAGCCCTCCTCGGTCACATTCCGTCACACGTGTGCTGGGTACTGCATCGGCCTCTCGGGGTCAGGGAAAACATGCCTGACTTGCATAATTTTGCAAAATGCTCCATGCGGCCACATTTGCTGCATTCCACAGCCCAGGCAAGGCGACTCCTTTGATGTGGCAAGATGCCAGCATATTGGTCGCAGTATCAGACAGCAGGCTGCCCCGGGGTTCCTCTCCTTGTCTCTTAGCCTCTTGTCAACTGTCGCAGGTCATTCACCAGACCTCCCTGGGTGTCGCTTCGTGACCACCTGCACCTCCTGAAAGTCGGTGGTCTGGAAGGCTGCCTCGGTCTCCCCAGTCTTGACCTCCGTCAGTTTATGTGACCAGCCGAGCGCCAGAATACGCTGCAGCGATATTCCTGGTTCCCTCTGAATTCGGCGTCGAAGCTTGCCGGAGTGACAGCCTTAAACGATTTGAGCTCTCACGTCATCAGTATAATCGACCAATGTGCACGTGGAGGCCAGTTGTCGCAAAGGTGCGTGGAAGGCGTCTATGGGCGCCAGCGCAGTTTGTCTGGCCCGACGCAGTTGGAACTGCAAGAAATCTGCGGAATAAAGTATTTCTCCAGGGCCCTCTTGGCACTTCCGTATGATGCAGCGGCAACGGGATGTTTCTGGAAAATTCTGTGCACTCCTGGACCAGCGTTAAAGAGAAGGGCAGATGTCCGCCTGTCAGCATCAAAACGCTCATTAGTGTCAAACTATAGCGCAAGCCTTTCTGCACACGTGGCCCATCTGGGCTCTGGCACTGATGGCGCTCCCTGAACGTCGAATTCTTCAATGGGCATCGAAGCACTTGCAGAGGAGCAGCTGCATGCCAGCACGTGGCCTTGCAACAGCCACACGTGGGAGAGCCTCACCTAGGGTGGCCAACAGTCCCGGATTTTGCGGGATTGTCCCGCAATTAGGGAGTCCGTCCCGCCGTTTGCCGAGTGGCTGTGCGAGACGCAGTGTGTCCCGGCTTTCGTCAGGACAACCTCCATCCATCACAGCCACTCTGTGAATTGAAGTGTGCAGTTAAACAGCACGGCGCTGCCGCCTGCTGCTTTCTTCCCGAGGCGGCTCTGCAGCCCGGCTCCTTTAGAACCTGCAGGTCGAGCTGTCACGCTGGACACCTGGCTTCATTCAAATGCTAATGGTTGGTTCCTGGGTCATGATGGTCATGTTTGCAGTAAAAAAAACGTGACCATCACCTCCCAAGGACAAACCATTTGCATTTCAATCAAGCCTGGTGTCAGAGCGTTGCAGCTCGACCTGCAGGCTCTAAAGGAGCCATTAAAAAAATGCAAATTAAAAAAGGGGCGGGCCAAACGGGAATGACGTTGTGACATCATCGCCGCCTTGTGGGCAAGTGTCCAGCGAAATACTTTCAAAGAGTTGGCCACCCTAGCCTCACCCTCGTCAGCAGTTGCGGGGTCCTTCTAATGAGCCCCAGAGTCGGGGCACCTAGAGCTCTCCACAGTCACACACCCAGGAAAGGGGCTCAGTAGCTCTGCCGCTAATGACATAGGCTCGCACAAGGATCACGCGAGATTCTCCGGCGCAACTGAGTTCATGCGCTCAGTCGCCCCATCTCTGTTCCACGCGTTGATGTCTTAGTTCCCAAATCACCACGTGACTGTGTGCCTGCGTGTGTGTGTGTGCGTGGTACAACGGCACTGCACTATCAACTAGCGCAAACACGTGCTCCCATACAGGGCATTAATGAGTAGTATTGCACAGCACCGATTGCTGTTATGTTCCAGCCCCGCACGGAGGCAGAACGTGGTAGGCCTCAGAGGTAGGCCTCAGTGGCGCAGCTCCAGCCGGAGCAAAAGAAAGACACGACACACGCTGCTGGAGTCTGTGCCCGGAACTGCCTCCCTCGCGCAGGGGCGGAGCTTTTATTCAGACGCCCTACGTCACCGCGTAGCGGGGCGGAGGGCGGATATAACATTCCTCCTTTATTATAAACAAAGCACACCACTGGAACACACCCACACGAGTGGGCTTCTACTCATAGGTACAACAAAATACAAATGCAAACTCCCATTTACACGGTTCAGAGTCCACACTACTACACATAGTCCTTGAGCCGAGATGGTGGCCGAGTGGCAGCCCTAAGGCCATATCTTCCACCCCGTGAGGCGGTTTCTACAGTCTCATTAGATCTCTCACCTTCCGCCTCCGGCTCATCCAGGTCCTGTTCGCTCCCCTGCTCGCACGTTCTGTCATCTGCATTTTCTTCACCTTGGTGATCCTCGGGTCCGTCCTCGACCCGCGGCGACTCTTCATCTTCTTGTGGACAGTCCCCGTCAGTCCAGAGGTTGCGCGGCACCGCCTTGAACCATGACGCGTTGCGCATCACCAGACGATGCCCCCTTTGTGCAGTTATCATGGTCCCTCGTGTCTCACGGACAGTCCATGGGAGAGTCTCGTAGCGGGAATCCATTTTGGACTTCGTCGGGTTCCGTAACATGACCACCTGGTCGCCCACCTGGTGGTCGGATGGTCGCGACCTCCTCTTGGCACTCATCTTGGCATTGGCGTCCCCGCGTCTTCTGTCAGTGCCCCTCTCATCCAGCTCGTCCGGTCCTCTGCTGGGGTGATGTGGGATGGACGACCTGATGATGGTACCGAACATGAGATCCGCTGGGGGAACGCCTGTTGTGCAGTGCGGGGTGACCCTGTAGTTCCTGAGGAATCGATAGAGGTCGACCTTCCATGGGCTGGCATTTGCCTTAGACAGCCTCAACACTTTGTTAAGCGTTCTAACGAATCGTTCTACATCGCTGTTAGCCTGGGGCCACCTGGGCATGATGTGGTGATACCGGATGTTCAGATCTTGCAAATACTGTTTGAACTCCAGCCCTTGGAAGGGTGCTCCATTGTCACTTTTGATCGTGGTTGGGAGTCCATGTGTTGCGAACATCTTCTCAATGGCCGGGATGACCACCTCCACTGCCGTGGACTCGACCACCTCGACCTCGGGGTATCGGGAGTGGTCATCGATTGCCACCAGGAGGTACAGGCCCTCTCGTGGTTTACAAAAGTCAATGCTTATTGCGTCCCACCTGCCAGAGCCTCTTTCCACAGATAAGATGGGTTCCGGATCTGGTGGGGCTCCGGTTATGAGGCACGGCAGGCAGGTGTTGACACGTTTTGCCACTTTCTCGTCAATGCGAGGGAACCACACTCGGTGTTGAATGCGCACCTTAATTCGAGCCATCGCTTGGTGGCCCTCATGGGCGAGTGCCACTATCCGGTCGTGCAGGCCTGGGGGAATGACGATGCGATTTCCGCGGAGCAGCAGCCCCTGGTCTGTTATCGATAAGTCTTGGTGGACAGTGAATGTTCCTGTGAGGAACGCCTTTGCCTCTTCCGTCCTGTGTTGCGTGTTTTTCATAAATGACCTCCAGTCGCACAAAATTATGGCATCTTTCACCAGATCGCAGCAGGGGTCACTGCATGTTTCCTCCGCGATGTCCTCAATGCTGACCGCCTTCGGCCTCATTGCCCGCACCACCTGGCAGATGTGTTCTTCGGTCTCTTCGGCCACCTGGACTTCCTGTGGCGTTGCCTCCCTCGGGTGCCTGGAGAGGAAGTCTGCCGGGTTGCCACATCCCGGTTGGTACAGGAGCTCAAAGTTGTACTGCTGAAGGTGTAGCAGCCATTTGGCTATTCTGGCCGGTGGGTGCGAAGAAGTGCCCATGAAGATGGGGAGGAGGGGCTTGTGGTCCGTAATCACTGTGAACTTGCGGCCATACAGATACAGGTGGAAGTGGCGGCACCCCCACAGTACGGCGATCGCCTCTTTCTCGATGTGAGAGTACCTCTTCTCCGTCGCTGTGAGAGCACGCGACGCATAGGCGATGGGTCTCTTCTCGCCTTCATTGGTAACCTGCATGAGGATGGCCCCCAGGCCGACAGGGCTGGTGTCCACGTAGAGTTCCGTCGGAAGAGCAGTGTCATAGTACGCAATTCTCATCTCTGCGGACAGCGACTCTTTTATGCTCTCGAAAGCGTCTTGGCAAGCTTTTCCCCACTCCCACTTCGCGTTGAGCTTTGTGAGTTCACAAAGGGGTTCCGACAATGTGGCCAGGTTTCGGATGAATCTTCCACAGTATGTGGCCATCCCCAGAAAACTGCGGACATCAGTGGGTGTCTTGGGCCGATTTGCGGCCTGTATGTCAGCGACCTTCTGGGGGTCTGGGGAGATGCCAGAGCTGCTGAACTTGTAGCCAAAAAAAGATATATCCATCTTGAAAAACTTGCATTTTTCCTTATGGATGGTTAGGCCCGCCGCCTCCAAACGGTCCAACAGCATCTCTAGCCTTCTCGAGTGTTCTCCTTTGTCCTGGGAGTGGATCAGGATGTCATCACTGACATTGAGGACACCTGGGATGTCCCGGATGACTTCTTGGATGGTCTGTTGGAAGACTTCAGCTGCCAAAGATATGCCGAAGCTTAGGCACTTGTATCTTCGCAGACCCAAGTGTGTAGAAAAAGTCGTTATGTACCGAGAGTCTTTGTGTAACTTCAGCTGATGGTACCCTGCTTTCCGATCGACTTTTGCGAAGACTCTGGACCCCGTGAGATCAGCCACAATCTCGTCGAGGGTTGGTGTGATATGGCACTCCCTCTTGATGGCAGTGTTCGGGAGGCGCATATCTATGCAAATGCGAACCTTCCCCGGTTGTTTGGGTTTTCGTGTGACCACCATCGGGGACACCCATGGTGTCGGCCCCGTCACCTCCTCGATGATGCCTGCTTCTTCCAATGCTTTTAGTTCAATCTCCACCTGCTCGCGCATGTGGAATGGGGTCCTCCGATGTCTGACGGCCCTTGGCTGAACAGACTTATCAATGTGTAGTTTAATTGTCTTTCCCTTCAGGCACCCAATCCCGTTCAGCAGGTTTGGATGTCGCGCCAGGAGTTTCTCGACCTCTTGGGCTTCCCCGATTCAATTAACAAACTGTACGAGCCCTAAATCCTCCGCTGCATCACCAGTCAGGAGGCATTCGATCCCGGCGTTCACTACGTAGACTTTTGACGGTAGCATGTTTTCCCTGTGGCTGAGGGTCGTACGGAATCTGCCAACTACCGGTAGCGGCTTCTTGCAGCCATATGCGAACAGGAGAGTGTCAGTGTTTTTGAGGGATGGTTGCGGCTGCAATGTCTTGAACGTGGACGTGGGCATGACATTCACCGAGGCTCCCGTGTCAATGGTCATCCATATCTGCTGGTTTTGGATTGTGACCTGACATTTTCACCTCCGGAGCCCTTTCTTCTGCATGCCATGTCCTCGATCCAGGGCTGACACTAGGTAGACTTTTCTTCCTTTGGTCCGCTGCTCTCTGCCAGGGTCTAGTGGAGATCCTGTGATATCATCTCCGTCTTCCTCAGTTGATGAGTTGTTCACTTCGACGCGCCTCGTGACTCCCTGTTTCTTCTTCTTTGAACCACTCCTCTCCTGAGGGTTCGGCGGAGGTGGTAATGGAGCGCCTGAGGAACGGCACACCTTTGCATAGTGGTCCTTTCTGCCACATGCCCCGCGCGTTGTGCCTTGTGCCGGGCAATTTTGCCGTCCGTGACGCGGTCCACCACACCATCCACACTCTGTGGGCCCCGGGATCCGTGGCTGCCATCTGGGCAGTGTGTAGTTACCACCGTATTCATCCCTTGTAGATCGTCTGTTCGTGACCTGGGCCACCATGGACGACGCGAGGGCCGGCTGTAATTTGTGCAGAGTCAAGCCCATGTTAGCGGCCGTGGCATGCGCTACTTCCCTCTGATGGCCCAGCTCCAGAATGCGCGTCAAAGAGATGCCCCTCTCACCTAGCGCCAACCTCTGTAGTTTCTCCGAATGGGTGCCATTGATGATTTGTCCCCGGATCTCTTGCTCGACATTCGTGAACTCACATGACATTGCTAGCTTCCTGAGAAAAGCATCTAAGGTCTCCTCTTCCACCTGAAACGTGGTGCAGAATATGAATGTCTCGTAATCGGGATTTAGTTGTGGGAGAAAATGAGCCGTCAACGCATCCTTCGATCGCTGGTAGATGTCCAGGCCATTTGCGATGGTAAGCGCGTTGAAAATGCATAGCACCTCGTCCCCTACGTTCAAAAGTAGGTGCGATCTCATCTTCCTAGACGAGGTTACGTCCTTGCACTCCATAGCCATCTCAAATTTTTGGAGCCATACCTGCCAGCGGGGGCCAACCGAGGATGGATCCGTGAAGGGATCGAAAGGTTGAATCATTGTGGTCGAGTTGCCCTGTGGGCGAGCTGGCGGTGGCGAGATCGGCAGATTCGCTGCGATTCTGGACAGCGTGCTAGGCCCAGGGGTGGACATGCCGGTCGTCATGTCGTGTGATGTCGACCCTGACGGTTCCTGTTGAGGCCACCCTTTGAACCCGTTGGCGGATGGGGCCGCTGCCTCTCCTCCACTGTCTACAGCCGTGACCGCACGTGCGCTTTTCGTGTGCGGTAGGCCCACGTGTCGAAGAGAGGTCCCATCGGCTCGCTGGAAAGGTTGTCGGTCGTGCGATGCAGGAGGAACGAGATGGTCGGGCGCCGAGCGCTCGTGCTGGGTGCCGTTTCCCTCGTCGCCAGTGTTATGTTCCAGCCGCACATGGAGGCAGAACATGGTAGGCCTCAGAGGTAGGCCTCAGTGACGCAGCTCCAGCCGGAGCGAAAGAAAGACACGACACACGCTGCTGGAGTCTGTGCCCGGAACTGCTTCCCTCACGCGGGGGCGGGGCTTTTATTCAGACACCCTAAGTCACTGCGTAGCAGGGCGGAGGGCGGATATAAAAATTGCCACCGAACAGCACGCTGGCTAAGGTGACCAGATTAAAAAAATTAAAAACCGGGGAAGGGCAACTAACATAAAAGTAGGACTAACTCTTGAAAGTGAGTGTCAACGCACTACTCTTCAGTAGTGTTTGGAGGAGAAGGGTGTTTAAATGTTACTGTTCAAAGAAACACATATTGTAATACATTTATCACAAACTAACACTATCTTGAATTGCGAAATGCAGCATTTCTTCTGTGTGTGATTGTGCATTACTGCTGCCAGCTATGAAGACCAACTACCAAAAACAAGGGACCAGTGCAGTTTCCAATGGGAACATAATCTTGAGAAAGGGGGACAGAGCACCAAGTACTGGGACAGTCCCGGCAAAACTTGGACGTCTGGTCACCCTAACGCTGGCACACATTTTGTGAGTGTTTCTGCATCCGAAAATGGGGACAAGGCAGAGAGCAGGTCGGGGGTCGAGCCAAAGGGCCTGATTCAGGGACTTTTTTGCACGGTGCAAAGTGTCTTTTCACTGGTGCAAAGGGACTTTGCACTGCCTTAACACCCTGATTCATGGAACAATGCAAAGAGTATTTTTGCAGTGAAAAGTCCCTTTGCACCGTGCAAAAAATTGCATAAATCGGGCGCAAAGAGTAGTGGAAAAGCCAGGACAGACCGGAATGTTCAAAGATGTCGAGATGCGGGGAACACTCGCCACAGGGCCACCAGTTCACATTCAAGCTCTAGGAATTGTAGGCACGGTTTTGGCAGGGACAACTCAGATCCCTCAATTCCTGATAAGACCCCACCAATGCGGCCACCCTTCACGCCCTGTCGCCTGCCACTTTACATTCCAGCATTAAGTGGTGTAATATGTTGCACGCTGAGCCACGCACATTGCCCCTGTTCTAAGCGTGGCTTTCCCCACTCCCCTGCCGGCGCAATCCCCGGGGGTCCCTGGCTGCACCTGCCCTTCCTTGTCCTCATGCAAACCACAGGCATTGTGGGGGCCCGCACATGGTAGTGCGACAGCAATTAAGGTCTATCACGCCGCCTGTCTTTTTTCTCCTACCCTGCTTGCATAGCCTGGCACCTCAAGGTTACAGTGTGACCTTCAGGGCCACTACCCTGCCACTGTTGGCACAGAACGTGGTCCCTCGGCCTCTCAACTCTGTCACAATGACTGCAGCGCCTGGCTTCAGGGAGCTTTAGTCCTGTCACACTTGCTGCAGATTGTGGCCTCTCAGAACGGTGTCCTGCCACTGTGCCTTCAGAAGAGGTCCTCCTAAAGCCTGCTCTTACTGGCTCATTCCCCAATCACTGACCGGGCAATGGGGCGGAGGGCCTTGGCCCTGCTAGCCTGTTGGACCAGTTGTAAATGCATGGCATTGATTGGCTTACATCTTAACCACTTAAGTGCGGTCCTAGTCGTGGCTTCAATTATTTCCTATAGAAATTTAGATGAAGGTGTACGTTCTGGTCACTAAAGGTGCAGTTCCTGTGGTGGTGATTTAATGCTGTGTGGGGTGCAAAGGGCTTTAAGTGAGCCAGGTCCAGCTAACTCAGAGCCCTGGCAAATCATCTCCAGATCCCCTGCTCTTTTGGGGCTCTGGCTGCCCCCCACTTACTGAACGCCCCTTTAGGAGATGTAGAAGGACCAGTGTGAAGCTGTGAATGTATGTTGAGAGTTGATCTCTGTTCAAAACAATCGTACTCCCAGCATATATGGCTCAAGGTAAGTAGGCATTTTACTGGTAGGGTGAGGGTTGTAACTGGCAAATGTAATGAACACCAGGTCCAGTGTGCATTAAATGCTTTAAAGTTTTTTATTCTTACATCAGTATCACAAAAATATGTCACGAATTTGAAAACCTATGGTGATTGTTATGCTCCCAAAATACATGTTGATTTTATGCAAAGTGGCCAGGGTCTCCCTTCTCTCCCATGGTCGTTAATTTGTTATAGAATGAGGGTGATTTACTCACTGACTGAATTGTTATTTATTTACCGAGAGAGGTATTTTTATTCATAGGGAGCAATGTATTTGTTAACACAACAAAGCTGTGTACTTAGAACAGGCAGACTGGATGCCACCAGACCACCTGAGACCATGCTGAGTGACCCAAAATACATGTTTGCAGGGTCTTATGTTGCATTATTTGGGTCAGGTGGCACCATTTGGGCCACACCCATAACACTTTAGGACACCGGCCTTGTTAGTGCCCCTCCCCCACTGGGTGTGCAGGAAGACTCATGCTGTGCCTGCCTGTTCTCTCTCCCGCCTCCCACAGGTCTGAAAAGAATGCACGTGCTCACCATCCAGGCCCACTACGAGCTGCGCATCGATCTGGAAGATTTTGAGAACAGCACCGCCTTCGCGCATTACGGCACCTTCGGAGTGGGGCTGAACTCCGTGGACGCAGAGGAAGACGGCTACCCACTCACTGTCACAGACTACTCTGGCACAGCAGGCAAGTACTGTGGGCCGTGTGGTACAAGTAGGGGGCACGCAAGGTATGCAAGGTCCAGCACAAGCTTCAGAGGTGTGTTGTGTTCTTTTCACTTGCTCAAACCTGGCTGCTGGCTGAGCCTGAACTCTTTACGCGCGCAGGTGCAGACCACACCACTCAGAGGTTTGGGGATGTCATGTTTGCATTCTATAAGGAACCAACCAGGTAGAGCAAGAGTATTAGAGTGGCTAACACCCTACTGCATTTAATCTGTCCTTCTAGAATGCCCTTTCCAGTGGCTTCCAGAATTGTCCAACTCCAGGCCTCAAAGGCCGGATCCATGTTGAGTTTTCAGGATACCCCTCATTAAAATTCATGAGATAAATTTGCATACAATTATTCTAAATGAATGCAAATGTTTCCTCATGAATATTAATGAAGGATATCCTGAAAGCCTGTCAGGATGCGGGCCCTCGAGGCCCGCAGTTGGACAACCCTGCTTGATGCACATAATGGGCTAAAAACCACCAATTATTAGAATCAAATGGAAAAAAAGAATAAAATAGGCTTGTGTTTTCTATTTTATTATGATAGTAAGATAGCTCAGCGGGTTGAGGGTGATCTGTGTGTGATCGGCAAGTCACAGGTTCGAATCCCAGCAAGGCAAAAGAGGTGATGGCTGGAAGGTTTAGAATGAATAATAACCTCTGGCATTGCTCTGGGCAACCCTCCAGACCATCGTTCTTCACCTGCCAAGCCATTGTAGAAGGGGAAATACCATGTTAAAGTTAGCCAATGCACTGCACCTAGAAGAATTGCGACGGTTGGCCAATGTAGCACACTTAGAAGAACTGTGAAGGTTGGCCTATGCACTGCACCTAGAAGAAGTGCAAAGGATGGCCAAGGAAGCGCACTTAGAAGAGCTGTGAAGGTTGGCCTATGCACTGCACCTAGAAGAAGTGCAAAGGATGGCCAAGGAAGTGCACTTAGAAGAGCTGTGAAGGTTGGCCTATGCACTGCACCTAGAAGAAGTGCAAAGGATGGCCGAGGAAGCGCACTTAGAAGAGCTGTGAAGGTTCGCCTATGCACTGCACCTAGAAGAAGTGCGAAGGATGGCCGAGGAAGCGCACTTAGAAGAGCTGTGAAGGTTAGCCTGTGCACTGCACCTAGAAGAAGTGCGAAGGATGGCCGAGGAAGCGCACTTAGAAGGGCTGTGAAGGTTAGCCTGTGCACTGCACCTAGAAGAAGTGCGAAGGATGGCCGAGGAAGCGCATTCAGAAGAGCTGTGAAGGTTAGCCTGTGCACTGCACCTAGAAGAAGTGCGAAAGATGGCCGAGGAAGCGCACTTAATAAAGCTGTCAAGGTTAGCCTATGCACTGCACCTAGAAGAAGTGCGAAGGATGGCTGAGGAAGCGCACTTAGAAGAGCTGTGAAGGTTAGCCTATGCACTGCACCTAGAAGAAGTGCGAAGGATGGCCGAGGAAGCGCATTCAGAAGAGCTGTGAAGGTTAACATATGCACTGCTCCTAGAAGAAGTGCGAAGGATGGCCGAGGAAGCGCATTCAGAAGAGCTGTGAAGGTTAGCCTATGCACTGCACCTAGAAGAAGTGCGAAGGATGGCCGAGGAAGCGCATTCAGAAGAGCTGTGAAGGTTAACATATGCACTGCTCCTAGAAGAAATGCAAAGGATGGCCAAGGAAGCGCACTTAGAAGAGCTGTGAAGGTTAGCCTATGCACTGCACCTAGAAGAAGTGCAAAGGATGGCCAATGTATCCAAGTCGTAACAAAAGGGGAAAGACCGCATGAAAATCAGGCTTGGTCCCACCCCAAAAGAGGCAGTACAGCCCAAACTGCTAGGTCACATCATTTCTACACAGACCATAAGCAGCCCCAGACATGTTTCGGCCTTGTTGGGCTGCATCAGTGAGAAGTAGCTTGGTTGCGCAGGACCCATTTCTGGGCATACCCGTCCCCCTCGGCGTGACTACAACAAACCCCAACAAGGCCAACTCAGTCTTTCCTCCTCCCGAGGCTGACCAGTCAGCACCAGCTTCAGTTGGGAGATATTGTATGCAAATATGTTCCCTGTACAGAGCTTTGGCGAAAGCGCTATATAAATAACACATCATTTTCATTAAAGAATATCCTGTCAACACCATTTTGGATGAAAGATCCTAATAATGGTTGTATTCAGAACAGTAACAAAGAAACCTAGAAGAAGAAATATACATTGCAATAGCCTGAAACACGCCCAAGGGGCTCATTCTAAGGAGTTTCTGAAATCCCCATGAAGGAGCCCCTGCGCGTGCATGTCGTCACGGTCGCGGGTTTTCATGAAGCTTCTGATTCGTCTCGGCTAAAAGCCGGGGCGGAGCAGGGATTCTGCCCACCGTGAGGTGAAAGGCTCGGGGGCTCGGGATCTGCCCAGGGCAGAGTGCGGGCAGTGAGTCGCATGCACATGGCCTATATCTGCACATATGCGAAGTGGCGGCCGGAGCCATGACATCTGCAAGCTGTGCCTGCCTTTTACTGGCACAGGAAACGCAGGAACACAGGAATTGCTCCAGTCCACCGGGGGCTGAGCAGACCCTGACCTGAAAGAACACCTCGCCAATTGCTCTTCACTCCATTCCAGCCTACCTCCCCCCTCCGGAGCCCCTCCACATGCCCCCCCTCCCTGCCCGGCCCAGTCTCCTCTGCTACCCCTGCGCCCCACATGTAACCCTCTGGGTGTTTGCATGTCATAAATACCATACATGCAGACAATACTGATCACCGCGGACAAACAAAACACCTTTTCACACGCTGCCGCATCACTGCACGCAAACTGTCCACGTGAGTTCCTCAGAATGCCCACGTGAGTTCCCAGTGGAGTAACTTTGCTGAAAATGTTGGAGTGGACATGACATCTAAAGGAAACGTGCCCCTGCGAAACGAGGGGGGTGGAATGGTGTGCTACAAAAGTTTCCGCTCTTAGTATTAAGCCCATGTGAGTTTCTTGCTCCATGCAGAACGCCTCGGGCACTCACTGGAATGGGGTGCAGGAACGCCTCGTGCACTCACTGAAATGGGGTGCAGGTACGCCTTGGGCACTCACTGGAATGGGGTGCAGGAACGCCTCAGACACTCACTGGAATGGGGTGCAGGAGCGCCTCAGGCACTCACTGGAATGGGGTGCAGGAACTCCTCGCACACTCACTGGAATGGGGTGTAAGAACACCTCGTTCACTCACTGGAATGGGGCGCAGGAACGCCTCGTGCACTCACTGGAATGGGGTGCAGGAACGCCTCAGGCACTCACTGGAATGGGGTGCAGGAACTTCTCGCAAATTAACTAGAATGAGGTGTAAGAACACCTCGTGCACTCACTGGAATGGGGTGCAGGAACTCCTCGCACACTCACTGGAATGGGGTGCAGGAACGCCACGCACACTAATTGCAATGGGGCGCAGGAACGCCTCGTGCACTCACTGGAATGGGGTGCAGGAACTCCTCGCACACTCACTGGAATGGGGTGCAGGAACGCCTCGTGCACTCACTGGAATGGGGTGCAGGAACGCCTCAGGCACTCACTTGAATGGGGTGCATGAACTCCTCGAGCACTCACTGGAATGGGGTGCAGGAACGCCTCGCGCAATTACTGGAATGGGGTGCAGGAACACCTTGCGCACTCACTGGAATGAGGTGCATGAAAACCTTGCACACTCACTGGAATGGGGTGCAGGAACACCTCGCGCAGTCACTGGAATGGGGTGCAGAAACATCTCGCACAGTCCCTGGAATGGGGTGCATGAACGCCTCGGGCACTCACTGGAATGGGGTGCAGGAACTCCTCGCACACTCACTGGAATGGGGCGCAGGGACGCCTCGCGCACTCACTGGAATGGGGTGCAGGGACGCCTCGGGCACTCACTGGAATGGGGTGCAGGAACGCCTCATGCACTCACTGGAATGGGGTGCAGGAACGCCTCGTGCACTCACTGGAATGGGGTGCAGAAACATCTCGCACAGTCCCTGGAATGGGGTGCATGAACGCCTTGGGCACTCACTGGAATGGGGTGCATGAACGCCTCGAGCACTCACTGGAATGGGGTGCAGGAACGCCTCGTGCACTCACTGGAATGGGAACAGCTCGGGAAGCCTCTTTCCACACGTTTTGTCTGCAATTGCCCCTCCAGAGCGAGACCTTAAGTGTTAGCCAATGGGATTCAATTTACCTGGCTCCCCCCAGGCTGTATGGGCTGGGGAGGGGTCAGTGTGGACAGATGAACTGTTTAACAAGTTCACCTTCAGGCCCTCACGTCATGGCTGGAAGGTGCAGCCTCTCTCTGAGCCCCTGTAACGAGGAGCAATAGAGCCCCTGCCCTTCAGAAACAGGAGGACTAAAGGAGGAAAAGGTTTACTCACAGGTCTGCCTGTCAGTGCACCCTCCTGTCCCAGCTGGGGCCCGGGCCGGGGTGTTGCACAGCAGCTCTCTGCTCGCAGGTGTCTCTGCTGGCCACACCAGCCCAGCAGCACCGAGGAAAAATGGTTTTGGAAAATGCATGAAAACCTATTTATGAGTTTTGTTTAAGCCCACAATGGCATTGATGCTCTGATTACTTACCGGTAATCTTCATTACTCCTAGTCCTACTCTTCCTCGTCACAGTACTTACTTCATGAGGCACCCGCCTCCGACACAGGACCTTCTTCTATTTCTTTAAATCCCTATAACTCCTCCCCCACATCCATGTCACTCAGTTTCATATTACCAAGCCGGAGCATGGGACCTTCCCCGCAGGGAGGGTGAGGAGGGTCGTCAGTACTGTGACGAGGAAGAGTAGGACTAGGAGTAATGAAGATTACCGGTAAGTAATCAGAGCATTACCTCCACGTCCACTCTTCCTCGTCCCAGTACTTACTTCATGAGGTATACCAAAGCATCAACGGGGAAAAGGTCCCAATGAGACAGAGCCAAAAACAGTGCAGCAAAACACACCCACAATAACTCTTAAATCACATCCCCACAGACAAAAACTCCAACCACGAAGGAACCAACCCCCGAGTGGGAGAAACTCAACCCATAGCGGTTGATGAAAATGCCTAGACCAGCCAAGGCGGCAGCCATACAAATCTCTTGCAGAGAAAAACCCTCCTTACATCGGGCCAGGAAGCCGCGAAACCCCTGGTAGACCGCCCCTGATTGTGCGCAGGCACAGGCAGGCCAGAAGCCACATAGGCCCTAGAGATCACAACCCGGAACCACCGGAAAATGGGAACCACAGATGCGTTATGCCCAGCCCCAGCCAGACCACAAGCAATCAGAAGACTATCAGATTGGTGGAAAAGGCAAACCAAGCCAAATACTCCAACACGTCCCGCCGGACATCAATGTTAAGCCGAGCCACCTCCTCAGGCGTTCTTGGATCATGAAAGAAGTCAGGGAGAACCAGACCCTGAGAGGTGTGAAACCCGAGAGACAACTGAAGGGAGAAACTTCGGACCACACTCCGGCACCACCGAGTCTGGCAGCACCCTCAGGAAAGGAGCGTGACATAAGAGAGCCCCAATCTCCCCAAGCCTACGGGCAGAAGTGAGGGCAATAAGAAAAGCAGATTTCAGTGTAAGATGTTTGATATCAATCTCGGAAATGGGCTCAAAAGGAGGCCCATGAAGGAACCGTAATACAAGAGGGAGATCCCAAAAGGAAAGCCCTTTATCATCACAAGGAAGGGAAGAAGAAAAACCCTGGATCAACTTCCCCACCAACACCTCCCCATCCAAGTGACCGTCAGAGTCCCCCAAAAGGAATTTCATGGAGGCCCGCTGAGAGCGAAGCCTGGAAAAACTGCCAGGCCCCTGTCAAAACCCCTCCTGGAGGAACCGAAGGATAGCAGAGGCCAGAACGCAGGGGAGGGATCCCAGACTGCCCATACCAGTCTCGGAAATGGCCCCAATGTCTGCCTAACACCTTCAGAGTGGAGGGTCTAAGAGCATCCATTTGGACTCAACTACAGGATCTGAGAACCCCTGAGATATCAACCTAGACTGAGCAATAGCCACACCGCCCATTGCATCCGGTGGAATTCTAACCGCAGATCCCCTTGAAGGGGACACGGCCACCTCGGAACCAGCCAAGGTTCCTAGGAACGAAGCTCCAACAGAGAGGGGAGCCAACTCCGGCGGCACCAGAACAGAGCTAACAACAACACAGTCACCCTGGACACTCAGATGCGCCAAACCACCCGGGGCAGAAGGGGAATAGGCGGAAAGGCATAAAGGAAAACCCCAAGGCCACTGTACAGAGAGGGCGTCCATCCCCCAATCCCCTCAACCTGAAATTGAGAGCAGAAGAGGGGAACTTCTGCTGAGGCCGGGGATGCAAACAGGTCTAGAACCAAGGACCCTAATCTGACACAGGTCACCGCAAAGACCTGGGCCAACAGGACCAGTTCTGCAGAGGAGTGAAAACCGGCGTCTGAGAAGATCCGCTTGAACATTGTCCACCCTTCTGATCCGTGAGGCCAGCAGATACACCAGATGAGATTCCTCCCAGGTGCCTATCAGCGCTGCCAGAGTATTCAAGGAACAGCCGGAACCCCTTTTGCAGTTCACATATGCCAAGGCCGTCGTATTGTCCGATCGGACCAAAAACCGCCGACCGTCCAGCAACTCCTCGAAGTACACCAGAGCTTGCACAATGGCACAACTCTTGCCAATTGGATGATCACCGGCTCTCCCCAGATCTCACAACCCTTGAGCTGAGAGGACCCCCAATGTATACCCTTTCTGCTGGTGTTGGTAGTAGGAGAGGTCACAGGAGGAAGGACCATGCACACCTCAGCCTGTAGACCTGAAACCCCCCGCCACCATAGCAGGGACACTCGCAGCGCTGGGGACACTGAAAACAAAACTACGAAAGCCGAGATGTCGGGAGCCAGTGGGAGAGAGTATAAGACACCAGGAGACGTAACCGAAGACAGGCTCAAGGAACTGGAAAACATGCAAGACGCCATGTGCCCCGTAACTTCAGCAACAGGTGAGTCGAGACATACTGCCTTCTGAGAACCCAGCCCAGAACAGCCAGCAAGCGCCTCCCCTGCACAACATCCAGAGTACGCTCTCCCCAGACGTCCGGACAAGCAGTGCAGGGTCTTGAGACCCATAAGCAGGTGACACATCCTAGAAGGCATTGGGACCAGGAACACCCGCAAGTAGAAAACTTGACCCTGAACAGGGAGAGGAACGGGCAAGACAGTAACCCACAACAACCGTTCGGAGAGAACGGATCCCATGGCCAACTACTTGGACCGTGAGCTGGGTACCAAAGTCCTAACCATGCAAACCTGGACAGGAGGAGACAGGAACAGCAACTGATACCCCCTCCAGACGGATCCCATTACCCAGGAAGCCGAACCCCACCGGTCCCATACACCTCCGAGAAGATAGAGACGAGGAGCCAGGGAAAACCGCCAGTCACTGCACTTGCACCAGAGGGAAATCACAGGACGTTGAAACAGGCCTGCGCCACAATATAACAGCATGCTTGTCAGCCCACAAAAAGATTTGACCTATCAAAAGGAAGATACTGGACAGCCCAGAAGTCCAGCAGACTATGGCCCCCTCAGCCGACAGAGGAGCCACCAGGCTGGCGTCAAAAGGGTAGAGTACTGTCACAAAGCGGGGCAAAGCAATCCATCCCGGATAGCCGACATCAAAGGCAACCCCCTACCTGAGCTATGCCTATACTGGAAAACCCACTGAAGTGACATCCCCCTCCACCGGCACCAGGGGCTCTGAGAACCCCTCTAAGCACAGACATGTGCCACCATGTGCCCTATCACTTCCCACAAGTCTGAGAGGAGGCGTGAAAGCAACATGTCAGCACCGGAGGACCTAGGGCCTAAAAGAAGAGACACTGGGAACCCCCTGCATGGCCGTTACTTCCATGATCATTTTCCATAATCCCATGCCGGATAAGGGAAAAGCAAATCAACTCCTTTGACTTTCCCTTGCGCAGTTTAGAGGAAGAGGACAAGACAAGGAGTCTGCGTCCATAGCTAGCACAGACCCAAACACACCACTAACACACCACATGACTGAGAGGTGGCTTGAGCCCTGTATCCAGTAGCTGGTAGCCCCCTGCTCTAAATCGTTCCAATGCATCGGTCTAGGAAGGATGAAGGACCGAGTCAGCACCGCTGAGACTCGAACCCGAAGTGTAGACTATGCCAGGCCGGTACCCTTCCGGCCGCTTGCAGATGTTTCCAAAATCTGCGCCGTATTCACAGGCAGCACGCAAGGAATGCAGCCAACATCCGGTGCATACTGGGCTGTGTGTGTCTGAGGAGCTGGTGGTATGTGACATGTCTGTGACAGAACAGAGCCCCGCACTTTCAAATACTCTGTCACAGTCACCCCACGACAAGAAGCAGAGAGTCCTCACAGCAAAAAAGGAAGGCTAGCCCATACTGCCAAGTGCTTGCCATCATTTCCAATAAAGATGTGTACACAGAGCACGAGGTAACGGCCTTTCAAAGGAGTCAAGATGGCCATACCAGCAAGAGAGGGGAAAACATCAAGCACAGTCCTCCCCTCTCCTTACCTTCCCCCAGAGAATGCAGCTGACATCCGGTGCATCCTGGGCCGTGTGTCTCTGAGGAGCGGGTGGTATGTGGCATGCCTGCGACAGAACAGAGCCCCCGCACTTTCAAATACTCTGTCACAGTCACCCCACGACAAGAAGCAGAGAGGCCTCACAACAAAAGGGAAGGCTTAGCCCATACTGCCAAGTGCTTGCCATCATTTCCAATAAAGATGTGCACACAAAGCACGAGGAAAACGGCATGTTGAAGGAGTCAAGATGGCCACACCAGCAGGAGAGGGGAAAAATATCAAGCACAGTCCTCCCCTCTCCTTACCTTCCCCCAGATAATGCAGCTAACATCCGGTGCATCCTGTGCTGTGTGTGTCTGAGGAGCGGGTGGTATGTGACATGCCTGCGACAGAACAGAGCCCCCGCACTCCCAAAGACTCTCTGCCACTGTCACCCCACGACAAGAAGCAGAGAGGCCTCACAACAAAAGGGAAGGCTAGCCCATACTGCCAAGTCGAATCAAGATGGCCAAAACAGGAGGAGAGGGGAAAAACATCAAGCCCAGTCCTCCCCTCTCCTTACCTTCCCGCGGGCCGTGCAGGACCCGGGACACAATGCTCACGCTGCGGTCCGGAGCCCAGCAAAGAACCGAGCGAGGCAATCCAGCTCAACTGTGACCCCAAGCCCCGCAGGGGGCCCAGGAGCAGTGCCGCACCTGAGGGAGCCGAGGGCCCCGCCACACAGCCCCCCCCCCAGGGGGCCAGCAATCGGTGCTCCCCAGTGCCCCGCACCGGGAAGAAAAAGTCCAACCTGCCGGAGGCAGGAAAAATTTAAACTGAGTGACATGGATGTGGGGGAGGAGTTATAGGGATTTAAAGAAATAGAAGAAGGTCCTGTGTCGGAGGCGGGTGCCTCATGAAGTAAGTACTGGGACGAGGAAGAGTGGACGTGGAGGTAATGGTGTTTGCTAAACTAACCCCAATGCTCCAGTCACAAGGACTGATGGTCCCTAATGAGGGTGAAACATGGTCCCTAATGAGGGTGAAACATGTATGCCGTGGTGTGCAGCAGCCCTGAGAGCAGCCTGTCCTGTGTGCATGCAGCCAGGGCCGGCCTTAAGGGAAGCAGCTCCCTGGGCGAAATGGCGCCCCCCCCCCCTTGCCCACTGCGAGCCCTAGGTTAACAGGGGCGGGGCGAAAGAGGGCGGGGCCAGGATGGGCAACTTTATTTTTTGTATTTTTTGTTTACCTCCTTGCTCTGGCGAGGAGGTTAAATAGGGCGCGTTAGCACCCCA
Source organism: Ambystoma mexicanum (assembly GCF_040938575.1). NCBI lineage: Eukaryota > Metazoa > Chordata > Amphibia > Caudata > Ambystomatidae > Ambystoma > Ambystoma mexicanum. The sequence continues at coordinate 55,005,138 of NC_090929.1, read as the reverse complement.
TTTCCATTGAATGAGCCCGCCGCCGCGGGTTCATTCAATGACAATGAGGCGCCTGCCACCATGTCAGCTCGGGGGAGCCCTTGTCAGACTCCCTAGAGGTGATGTGGTGGGGGGCTAATGACGCCTTTCCTTATGAAAAGTGCCCGTGGCGGAGGGGCGCATTTAAATGCACCCGCGCCACGGGTACTTTTCACAGTAAAAGGCCGCCTGTTGCGTCTTCTCCCACAACGGCAGCTCGGGGAAGCCCTCGAAAGACTGCCCTGAGCTGGCGTGTTGGGGCCCTGGGAGGGCGGGGGAGGGCGGGGCGCCCAGGGCAGCCGCCCGGCTCGCCCCCCCTAATGCAGCTCTGCATGCAGCTGTGTATACAATAGCACTGCCCCACAGACAGAGGCCATTTCTTGCACACCCAGAATGCACTGCGGCGGGAACTTCCAGGCGTCGCCATGGTGCCGCTCAGTGGCTTGCGCGGGGAATCAGCTGCTGGAATGGATTATAATTGTTGCTATTATTCTTATTCTGGTTGACTTCAGTGCCTCTGCACCTTGAAGCGCTCCATTCACACAGTAACATCCCTGCATGTGCGTCATTGTTTTGCTATTTTATTAAAATCGGAAATGACTCCTCCAAATCCCATCCCCCTTTTTATTCTACTCCTTTCCCCCATTTTGCAATATACCATTTACCGCTTTTTAAGAATGCGTTTTGCTTTTCACCTCAAAAACGAGCAAAACACATGTAAACTGCCTACATTTTAGTTTCTTTTTAAAAACGAGAGCAAACCCCTCCATACACCCACCCACTTCACCAGACCCCCTTTGAACCTTTCTGACACCTGTTTTGCTTCTTTCTTTTAAACAGGCAGGACAGATGTATTTATTTATTTTTAATTATTTATTTATGTATATTCAGGAAGAACAATGCTCTTTTGATCACAAACGAAAATGCAATAGATAACGAATCAGATATGATGGGAAGCAGTGAGCTTCTTACAATAGGGTGAGTTTCAGGGACATTCTGACCAGGCTTTGGAGGGAAGTAAATGGAACAGTCACCGGGGAAAATACATAAGTGGACATACATAGATTAAGGACAACCAACATTGGGCATTTTAAGTGCAGGAGGCGGTGCGGCCAGCTGTGCTCGGGATGCAACCATGATGGGTGAAGTGCTAGAGTGGAGGCAGAGAAAGTGAGGGACAGAGGCAGCTTAGAGGTGAGGGAAACATGTTAGCTATCAGGCAGATGAGAGGTAGGTTAAGAGGGTAACTTGTAGACGAGGAGGTAGGCTTTTAGTTTGGTTTCGAAGAAATCTGTCTGGACTGTTTTCCCGGATGTCCGGGGTGTAAAAGCAAGGAACTATCGAGGCTGAGTACCACAAAAAGAAATGCACCAAACACAGGCTATAAAGATTCACAGATCTTTAATACTGCGCAGTTACAAAGAAATAAAAATAGAGATCTGATACAGATAGCTATCTGGCTCTCGACACCCCGCAATGAGTACCAGCCCGTCAGAGTGAGGAGGGAGAGTGCTGGACAACTAAACATTCGCATTTTTATGCATTTCCTACAATATTGTCCAGCCCTTATACAGGTTAATAATCTAGTCTAGAGTTTGTGCCGAGTTCACATATAGCTCATACAATAATATGCATATGGATTACATGAGTTTGTGTTTCCAACAAGTTACAATGGGGAAGTGTATTCCTGGATGTAGCAGTGAGCCTTAGTACATATCCCTTCACAATGTAGTTCTGCCATTGTCCACGCTCGACATTTACATGTGTATTCGTGGATGAGGCTTGTTAGTGCAGACACTCCTTAGACCACAAGTCTCAAGGGGCAAGGTCTCATTACCTAGTCCAAACAGTCAGCCCTCGGACAGTCTAACCATTAACAGAACTCAAAGGTCAGGAAGGTTTGGTTGCAAGTTAGAAACACAGTCCACCATTTTAGAACATAGAATCACACAAACAGAAATCAAAATGGCGGATGAACCTAAAATGGCGGCAAAGTCAATCTAAAATCGGAACTTTGCAACGCGGTTTTCTTCGCAGAGCGACTAGGCTTAGGCCAATATAAATCAAAAGAAGGCACGATATGATTTCCCGTTTAACAGTGGGAGAGAAGTCCATGCAAGTGGAGCAAGAAGAGGGAAACAGAGGAAGCGAGAGGGAGTACAGAAAGTGTGAGGTGCCACAAGGGTAGTCGAAGAGGCAGGGCATAGATTATGAGAAGGCTTGTAGAATTGGATAGAGGAGGATAGATACAGTGGTGCCTTACCATGGATAGATTTGTGAAACAGGAGAAACATTTTTAATCTGCCCCTGTTTTGCACCATCAGCCATCCATGACGGTACAATAAAGTAAGTGTGAATTGAGGGAGTTTAAAGAGAGCCCTGCAAACAAAGTTAATGATCTTATAGAGAGGACAGAAAGAATAGTTGGGGAGACCAAAGAGGATGCTGGCACAGTAATCGGGTTTAGAGAAGACAAGAGTGGTTAAGAGATGCTTGGCAGTGTTGAAAGGAAGGAGGGGCCTGATATTCATAATATATAGAAGGTTGAGGGGAGCTGCTGTTCCAGTTTTGGAGATGAAAGTAGAGAAAATGTGAGAAGGGTCATAGGTGACGTTGAGGTTTCTACCTGAAGAAGAGTAGGGGAGAGTGTCAGGTGGGAACTGGGTAGGCAGAGGAAGAGATGAGAAAGCTTTTGGCAGAGAAGAAGAGCAACTCTGTTTAGCATCAGAGAGTGCAAAGCCAACCAATATTTAATGGCAGAGAGACAGTTGGAAATTTTGATAGAGAAATCAGGGGAGAGTTCAAGAAAAGAGAAGAAGATTTGTGTTTCCTCCACGAAGAGTTGGTGCAAGAGCCCAAAGGAGGAGATGAGTGCCCCAACAGGGATCTATATGATCACTACAACCCCCAGAATTCCGATGGCCGAAAATTCGGACTTTATAGTTTGTATTTCTTTTAACCCCCTTTAAACCACATCCATATGCAGGGAGGGGACCCCCCGCAACTCCCATACTACTAGTATATCCCATATCTCCCCACATATATATGTGGTGTAAGAGGGGGTGAGAAAAAAAGTCAGAATTTCGGGCGTTGGAATTCTGAGTGCGACATTTTGGGCCATTACTCCCCAAAAGCAGAGGTGAAGAGTGTGAAGAGGAGCAGACCCAAAACAGAGCCTTGTGGAACACCAACAGTTAGAGGATTGAGTTGAGAGGTGTTGTTGCTCCAGGAGACAGAGGTGCGAGGTGCAAGCTAGGATTCAATCCAGGTAAGGGCTCACTCGTGAATCCCAAGAAGACAGAGAGTATTAAGGAGATCAGAAGGATCAACAGTGTCAAAGGCAGCAGACGGGTCAAGGAGAATTGGTATAGTGGATAGGTTGGAGTGCTTAGCAGAGGCGATGAAGTTGGAGACATTCATTAAAGCAGTTTCCGTGGAGTGACGGGAGCGTAAACCTGCTTGTAGGGGGTGTCGAAGGTTGTGGATGTCTAAGAAATTGGTAAGACGGTTGAAGACAACCCTTTCAAGCACTTTAGAGTAGTGCGGAAGGAGAGACACAGGGCAAAGTTTGCCGGTAGGTACGGGTCTGCCCCTTGTTTTTTTAGGAGAGGGATGATGCTGGCTGTTTTGAAAGCAGAGGTAAAGCAAACAGAGTAAAAGTGTAGGTTGAAGAGTTCAGTGAGGTGAGAGGTCACTAAAGGGGCAATAGGCTTGACTAGCTGAGGAGCAAGAGGGTCTGATGGGGCACAAGAGGGGTTAGCCTTCATCAATAGAGATAGCACATGTGTGATATTTGTGATGTCATCTTTAATGTCCTGGGTTTTAGTCTTAGCAGTGCACGGTGGTGACGCAAGTTATGGTTGCTTAGCTGGTGTTAGTGTTAGCAGTGCACAGTGGTGCAGGCAGTTATGGTTGCTTAGGCTACCATAACTGGCGAATTTCAGGGGTGTTTCTGTTTTACCGCGAACCATAATGTCATGATGATAAAGTTTTTTTTAGGGTATTTCACAGGTTTTTAGTAGCACAACTTAACCATAACGTCCCCTTAACAAAGTTTTTTTTGTGTGAATTGGACAGGTTTTTAGTAGTACAATTTAAGTATAAGGTGTAGCTAAGAAAAAAAATGTTATACTTCATGGCACAGATTTTCAGTAGTGCAACATAACCAAAAGGTCCCTTTAGGAAGGGTCGTTTGGTAAACAGTATATAGCTTCCGAAGAATGCCACAGGAAAAAATAATGTCGTACAGCACCGTGACATGTCCCAGAATCAGTACACCCTTACCGGAACGAAGTATGCCTGTGGGCAATGTGGAAATAGATTTTATAATCATGTAGGAACGTCCACCTTCAACATTTGCCTTACACAACGTCAACATGTATCGGTATGCAGCGATTGCCAATGCACTACACATTATATATTGGTAGGGAAAGTTGTACTTATCTGAAAAAGACATCACTAAATGCAGCCTTCCTCCCTAAGAAACAGCAGCAGTGGTGTAATGCAAAAGCATAAGAAACTGAGTTGCTACCTTGCACATAACAGACAAAAAAATGTGTTGCCACACATACAGTCACTCATATTACCGTTTGATGCCTTTTTGCTCAATGCCGGTCGCATATTACCTTATTGCCTCCCGTGGCAAAAAATAAAGCCACCCATAAACAAAGTTAATAATGGGTTAATAACGACCTTTCACAGGATAATTGAAAAAAAAATAAAACTTACACTCCACGTACTACTTATTTCTCTGTAAAGTACATAGGCGCAATAATCTTTGCCAGCAATAGTCTAAATTACGAATGCAGTAACGTGTGCTACTAAAAAGGACGTGCACTTGTAGTAATCCGAGACGACTTTGGCAGTAAGGGTCACAAAAGAAAATCCTCTTTCAAGATGGCCGCCATAGAAAGGGAAGGCGGTTATGGCATACATAGCCCCTCTTCCCTTTCCATTGTAGGTTGCAAAAAGCACAACTACGTGGCGTGACGCAGAACCTGTAAATAAACAATCAGCGACGTACAAGGTAATAAGTTACATTTGCAAATAAAACAGTGGAATGGCAAAGAACACGTGACCATTTTACAGGTTACAAAGTAGATTTATTTCATAACAAACTTGCAGAGACCATCGGAATAAGCGCATACTCAATGCAAGGATTACAATGCTCGTTAGGGAGGCATTGCAAATGTTGAAGATGAGGAGGCCATTTTTTTTGCTCAAACAAACATTTGGGGTCTTCGTTGAAGCAGTCGCTTTGTTTCCACAGTTACTTCCCAGAAGTCATCATGACGTTGAGCCTACAGCACCATAAATGGTGTCACATTGCTCCGAATAGCGAGTTCAGCGAACGGACAAAGCGGGCTTACAGTGTCATTCCACATTATTGTTTTAGACAGGCAGCCGTTCACCAGCAGTTGTATTTGCCGTCCGAAGAAGCCCTCACTCAGGATTTGAAAACCATGGCACGCACAGTACGGCAAAATATACCTACGCGGGAAAGGGTACAAAAAATAAGTGTCAGTAACCAACCTGTACCAAAATGTTTTAAAAGATCAAATAGAAATAGTGCAAAGTGCTACACAAAAATATGTGCTCAAAGTTGACATTTTAGTAATATGTTGCTAATGTCCAAGTGTACCTATAGGTGGAGGTTAGAAACGGTGAAATTTTGCATGCGCTGTAAGAGAAAACAAAATGGAAAGTACACAGAAAGACGATAATTTAGGTATGAAACTAAAAAGTGTGGACAAATAAAAAAGAATTACGTCTCGTCATTTCAAAGAAGACCAAAAAAACGTGCAAGGTTATACACACACCTATGTGGACAAAGTAAGCGTTTCAAATTAGAAATATAAATAGTAAAAAAGGTTGAGTGCAGTCATACCCTGCAAATGAGCAACCTCTGCACTCTGCAACATTACAGGAAAATTGTACAAGGGCAGAAAATTAATATGTCAATTATATTAGTAAAAATAGATGTGCAGTTATGTAAAAATAAAGCACGGTTCGCTGTACAGTGGGCCAAAGTAAATGTACAAAATATTTACAGCCTGTATTCTTTTTCGGCAAATCAGTCAAGAATGTGTTTGCAGCGAAGAATCTTCGATGACTGATATGCATGTCCCTTACAAACTTTTTAAAACATAACCTTATCAATTGCTGTTTTTTTTTTACCCTTTCATTCCGTGAATAGCGAGCAATTTTCTCTTGGGCTCAAGGTCAAAAAACAATTGCACCTTTACATTCACGCGGATGCGCGGGCGTACTGAGCGGTCAACCAAAAAAGCAACTCGTTTGGCCTTCGCTCAGAAGGCAAATACATTCTTGCTTTGAAGCAACATAATGAATTCTAATTCTGAGAACCTCTACTCCCATACAGCCGCAGAAGCGCTGTTTCAAGCAAACAGTGCAGATGATGGCCTTAGTTTTCAAAACTGAAGAGGCCAATATGAGGGAAATATTAGTCCAAAACACATTTTAATCCACACGCTGTAATTGGTCGTGGGGCAGTGAGCACGAACTTCCATTTAAATGTATCATTTTGCAGACAAGAAAACTGCATTTTTTCACTTTGTGCTCCCACAGCTCATTGGCCCCCCTCAAAGGTCACCTTGAGAAATACTATTACTTGAGTGTGAGAAGTCTAATGCTGTCTTGTTTTGGAGGTGTTTCTGGCGGTATCCGCGCACACGAAAACATTTGTAAAAGATAGGGGGCCACCGAAGAAAGCCACCTTACTGCACGCTGTTCTGCAAATAATCTGGGAAAGAGCCACATGGTCGTGAGCACAACCTTTTTCCCCCATTCAGTGTAAGGGGAAAAAAGACGTTTTGAGAACACCTCCTCCTTATAACTGTTGGCCCCCTTCAACAAACATGACCAAACTAGCCAACCAAAGTCAGAGTGTCGGATATATATTTTTTTCAAAGTTTGGCGACGATTCGTACAAGGGTAGGACAGTTATAAGGCAGCCAAAAACAGTTCTTTCTATGGAAACAGCCACTCCACCAAAGCAACACAGTCACTAACGTCTCTGTTTAATGTGCTGCAGTGGGTGACGGCAGGACCTAGAGGATAAGATATATGTCCACATACTTTTGAATGTATAGGTGTACAATGGCTTATACCTCCACCGCTAACAAGGTTGTTTCTGAGTGCATGGGCTTCGGCCATGCAACCAACACTGTACACCCTTCCCAGAACCATCTCACATGCTAACCTATAGGACGAGTGTATGCATTGCAGTAATATGAAGTGGTGTTTCCTGGCAGGGCCGAGGGTTTTAGGGGAACGATGTATGGGCTACGGGCTGCAGCCATGGAAGCAAAACTCTACATCCTGCCCACAATCACCTCATTGATGTGCAGTTGTATGGGTGTATTGATACGTGTGCTATGCTTCACTTATTCATGGCCAGACACTGCACTCCTAGCTGTTTGTGCATAGATATTATTGCAATGTGTTGATGTGCACTGGCTTATAACTCCAGTGCCTACAACTTTGTTGTTGGGAGAATGGCCTTTGGCCATGCATCCAACACTGTACACTATCCCCTCAACCATGTAAGCGATAATCAATACTACAAGTGTAGGCATGGTCGTGACATGCAGCGGTGGTTGTGGGCAGGGCCTACAGTCTTGGAAGTATGGCCTTCGGCCTACGGCCTACAGCCATGCATCCAAGACTCTAGGCCCTGCAGACAACCACTGCAGCATGTCACGTCCATGGTGGCGTACTAAGCATTAACACACCCATATGAAAATGTAATGTAATAGGGAAATACACTCAAAAGCAATGGTGACTAACGCCACGCGTGTCCTGTGTACATTTTCAAGGTGCCTGTACACAGCACAGACTCAAATAGTAGCCTTATTAGATCCCTCATTTTCTGCACGTACAAACATCCTGAAGAAGGCGCCAATGCAGAATATATAATAGGCAATTGCTGCCCAAACAAGTACAGTATTTCATCTGTCTCTTACTGTTTAAACCTACCCAAGCATTGTAGGAAATCAAAATAATTTCTCAAACACCATTTCCCATGGCGAATACATCATTAACATCTACCGGCCAAACAAATACAGTATTTAACCCATCTCTTACTCTGTGCTCCTCCCCACGCACCGTAAACGAGCAAAACAGTTTCGAAAACAGCATTTTGCCTCTGGTAAGTAGCGAGCAGTCTTCGGATCCAAGATGTCGGGCGCACCCATACATTCTGACATACATCACGGCTCGCTGTAGCCAATCGGCGAAGACGTTGCGTGTCCGCGGTGATGACACCACCCACCTGGCCAATCGGTATAATGTCCGCGGCGCGAACAGGGAAATATGACCGCAGAGCGGACATAGATATCTCTAATTTATTGAGACATATTTTTTGGTCATTTTAAAAGAAAGTACTGGACAGATAGTCACCAAATTTACTAAAGCACGCTTTTGGGTTCAAGCCCCTGCCCCTGCCATGAATTTGGTGAAAATCCGTCCAACGGTTTGGCCTGTAGCTGTGCGCAAAGTTTTTCCCCCATTCAGTCTATGGGAAAAAAGACGTTTTGGGACCCTCTATAACTTTCCCCCCCTGGACCAAACATCACCAAACTTTGCAAAAGAATTCAGAGTGGCCCATATACTTTTTTTGTAAAGTTGGGTGAGGATTCGTCCAGGGGGAGTGAAGTTATAAGCCGCCCAAAAAGTGCTCTTACTATGGAAACAGCAACTTAACGATAGCTACATGGCCACTACTGTGGCCATGTAATATATATATATATATATATATATTTATATTACATGGGCCGCGGTAGCGGGCGTGTAGTTATGGTTAATATATATGTATATTATTAATATTATTATTATTATCTTTATTGTTTTTGGTTTATGGAAAACCTTTACAAAATTTCAATCAAGAATACAGTAAAAAGTTACAAAAATACAAATCGCAATATTAAAAACAATAACAGACTAACTTACACATTTACACATTATTACACTTGAGTTCCAATTAGCAGATAAAACTTGAGTTACTAATAACAGGTAAAACATCTTAAAAATGCTTTCGTGTTAGTATTATCGACACCAAAACAGCACATACCAAATTAATTAGAGGTTTTTTAACAATTCAATTCACTACGGCACTTATACAACGCATATACATATTCATACTAAATCACATATTACTCTCAAAAATTCATTAATACGTATTTTTAAAACCGTAGAGTTACCATGAAGCATCTCATACCACAGATTAACATATTAATATATATATATATTTATATATTGTATGTAGATAAGAGTAATCCTATTTCTAAATTATTTATGAAGTCACAGGTACAGCTGTACCCCTCCTCTGTGCCCCTCTGTATCCTGCCCCCGCTGCTGTATATCTGTTCTGTGGTTACCTCTGTAAAGCGCTTTGTTATGTATCTGTATTGCTGTATACCTCTATAAAGCGCTCCGTTATGTATCTGTATTGCTGTATACCCCTGTAAAGCGCTCCTTTGTGTATCTGTAAAGCTCTCCGTTATGTATCTGTATTGGTGAATACCTCTGTCAAGCGCTCCGTTATGTATCTGTATTGCTGTACACCTCTGTAAAGCGCTCCGTTATGTATATGTATTGCTGTATACCTCTGTAAAGCGCTCCGTTATGTATCTGTATTGCTGTATACCTCTGTACAGCACTCCGTTGTGTATCTGTATTGTTGTTACCTCTGTAAAGCGCTCTGTTGTGTATCGGGATGTCGGAAGCGGCGGTAGTGCTCCTTCACACCGTGCGGCTTGATGTCCACAGCTAATTCTAGATCCTTTCCTCTAATTCTTCTAATCGGCGTGTTCCTGCTGGCGTGCTGGCTGCAATTTCTTGCAGCTCCCTTGCGGAGGTCGCGGCGGCGGCCTGGGTCTCCAGTACTGACAGCATCCTCTGCCTGTACCGTAGGTGCTGCTTTAAGTGCCCTGTACCAGTAGCCGGCGAGTACTTGTAAGGCTACTTGTCAGGCATGATATTCAGGAGAATAGATACAGAGCACTTCATACTTCTCTTGTGCTCCGTTCTTTTTGCTTTTCCCTTTTATGGTTGTTTGGCCTGGGAAGGTCCGGGCCAGCTAGAGCAGGGGTGTGCAGTCTCTCACTTGGATACAGTCCTCCCTGGAGAGAGTGGCTGCATACACGCCTAGCTGGACCCCCTCCTGCTTGGGCATTGTCTATTTGTATTTTGTGCAAGGAATAGTCTAAGGAGTGTAAGGAGTAGTATACCCCATGGCCACTAGTAAAAAAGGGGGTGCCCATAATCTACGTTCAAGAGAGCAGGAGCAGTCTTGTTATACCCCTGGGGGTGGTGATAAAGCCCTCACAAGTCAAATGGAAATGGAAATGGAAATGGGACAGGCAGGCCCCGCAACCTTGTGTCCTTCGCCGGCAAGTGATAGGGTATTGGAGTTCTTGACTCTCATTACCCGAAGAAGACCTGAAGAAGACGGAGATTGCAGAATGCATGATCCGAACTCAAAATGCCTACAGTAGGATTGGATAACATCATCACCATGGAGCAGGCTATTAATACTATGAACCCGGCTGTGTCCACTGCCCATGAGGGAGGTGAGAATCCCACAGGAAATAATATAGAGCACCCAAAGTCACCTGTTGGTCTCCCGCAAGCGGAGACTGGTTCCTCTCCCTCCCTCCAGATTAACTATTACTTGATCAATGGTGGGCCTTATGGCCAGTATTGCTGAGGAGCTGTTGCTGTGCACGAGCCCTTTCAATTTTGGCCTTTTGGTGGATTCACTAAGGAAATTGGTTGTGGATCCATGCTCAGTGAGTAAGAATATGGCCTCACAAACTAACGAATCCTTTAGTCCAATGGATGGGATCCAGACAGATAACGTGGATAAAACCTGTCAAGTCAATTTTAAAAAAGAGCGGCTGGACACGGCCTCACAATCGGACCATCTTAGCAGTGAAGCTCTGATACATGTCTGTCCCTCTATTAACAAGAGTACTATAACCATCAAGGCTAGCACTGTCAGTTCTACCCCGGGTCCATCTGCTGCTAGTCCAGCATCTGTGCAGAGGAAAGTGTTATATGCCCAAAATTGCAGACAAGGGCACTCAGGACTTTGTTTTGGACCAAAGAAACTTTATTATTACGAATCTCAGCAAGGTCAATGGTCAGGAACCCAAAGAAGCCCTGCCGTTTAAGGTCTTAGCCTGGCTTAGACAGAGAACTGGGCCGGGTGTGCTCAGACTATCGGATCTTAGAATTCTCTGTCGGCTGGATTTGAAAGCCTGGAGCCCGTATGGCAACCAGGATTCTGGCCTTGTGGGTTGGGGGACTAGCACCTTCCCTGCGTTCCTAAGACGGTGCAGATACATTCCGAGTGGATCTTCCAGCTGTAATCTGATCATTTGATCACTCATGTGTTTTAAAAAGTTTTCCTCCTCTCTGTTTCTACAGCCGTGTGTTTTGTACATTGCTGCTCGATATAACTTGCCTTTTGTTTCACGTTATATTTGTTATTTATTGTTTGTTTTTTTGTTGTCTGCGCCCTTGAGCCTTTGGGTACCTGAAGCGCAATATAAACAATAAACATAAACATAAACATCTGTATTGTTGTGCACCTCTGTAAAGCGCTCCATTCTGTATCTGTATTGTTGTGCACCTCTGTAAAGCGCTCCATTCTGTATCTGTATTGTTGTGCACCTCTGTAAAGCGCTCCATTCTGTATCTGTATTGTTGTGCACCTCTGTAAAGGGCTCCATTCTGTATTATCTGTATTGTTGTGCACCTCTGTAAAGCGCTCCATTCTGTATCTGTATTGTTGTGCACCTCTGTAAAGCGCTCCATTCTGTATCTGTATCGTTGTGCACCTCTGTAAAGCGCTCCATTCTGTATCTGTATTGTTGTGCACCTCTGTTAAGCGCTCCATTCTGTATCTGTATCGTTGTGCACCTCTGTAAAGCGCTCCATTCTGTATCTGTATCGTTGTGCACCTCTGTAAAGCGCTCCATTCTGTATCTGTATCGTTGTGCACCTCTGTAAAGCGCTCCATTCTGTATCTGTATCGTTGTGCACCTCTGTAAAGCGCTCCGTTGATTCCGAAGCCAGGTCCGCACTCAATAAATGCCATAATAATAGTTGTGATGTTGTCTAAACATCCATTCGTTTTCCACATGTGTACAGCCATCTGGTTAGTTTGCTCCCCGAAGGTTATTTGCTTTCCTACGTCAGCAACACTAAAGTATTGTGTATTTTTAGCTTAAATTAATTGAAACACCAACTTGTCATCTGATGCATCGCAGGTGTTTCCTCGGGGCCTTGATCAGGTATATTTCTAGCATGTTTGTATGCAGTTATTAAGAAACAGTGAAATCAAAAAAATAAATCAACCAGGTTAAAAAAAGTAAAAAACAGGAAAAGGTCTTATTTGGCTTTCTGTTTTCCCTGTTCTGTCTTTTTTCTTTTCTTTAACTTCCTTGATTCTTTAATTTGACTTTTTACTGTGAACAAACACGCGCTCAGCTCTCGACCCAAAACCCACCTGCTTCTGCCAAAGTGCCCTTGAGACCCCATGTCCACGCCCAGGCTCTGCCCCCCACCCCCATGCAGGCGGGAGGGCACTTTGAGGTGGTCTGTTGAGAGGCCACAGGCAGAGATGTAAAGGGACAAGCCCCTCCCCTGGGCAGTGGCTCCACCCCTTCCTCTGGAGGTGCAATGTCCCTGCTTCAGGCGCAAGTATGGAAGTGCATTCGGACACTAAATTGAGAGCATTTATTTAGGAAATTGAGCTGCATGAATAATACTCAGGCCCGGCTGCAGATCGAGGGTGCCCCCTACAACATGATGATTGGGGCCTCCCCTTGCTTAGAGCAGAAAGCAGTCTGAGGCACCCATGGGGTGCATACATTACAATGGATACAAAGTAATACAGCCTGGAGTTAATAGTCGCTGATTATCACAAGACGGCCGACCAGCAGGGAGCTGAAACACTAAATGCCCACTGAAAAGCTATAAATCCTTCTTTGTCGGCAGGCGGCTGATGTCATGGAACCGATGTTAAAAGGCAACGAGGCGATAACACTTCTGTACACCACTTGGGAGGTGACGGCCTGACGGTCTCCAGCAAACGCAGCTTGTGAGGGAACGCTGCAAAGCGCACATTTAAAGCCCCAGAGCGATAGGAATATATTGCTGTGTGATAAGACTGCTGACTGGCAAGATGGGGGCAGTTGCTGGAGGCCCCCCTAAGGCTCGAGTCCCCTTTCAACCGTCCCTGACAATACTGAATGCAATTGTACACAATTGCAAATACAGTACAAGACGATCTACATTTCAGGTAAATCACCAATGAAGCGCAACTACCATGGAAACATAGAACCCCTCATTGATATGTGGAGCAGAAGGTCCATGAGAAAGCTTGTGAAACAGTGCGCATCTTCGGGGCACCCTTTGGTTGCACCTGGTCCTGAGATGAAGGTGCGGCTCTTTGCGCAAGTTTCACCAGTCCTGTGTCGGTTGCAATGGCTCCCAGTGGCTAACCGAATCCTCCTCAAGGCGCTTTGCAGGATCCAGCGGGCCACTTTCTGTGTTTAAGATCCACCCTGGGGGCTTGCAATGAAGCTCTGAACATCTCTTGGTTTCTGCAAGACTGGGGCTGGGGGCTCTTCCGTCACCCTGGGGGCTTGCAATGAAGCTCTGAACATCTCCTGGGTTCTGCAAGACTGGGCCGGGTGCTCCTCTGTCACCCTGGGGGCTTGCAATGAAGCTCTGAACATCTCCTGGGTTCTGCAAGACTGGGCCGGGTGCTCCTCTGTCACCCTGGGGGCTTGCAATGAAGCTCTGAACATCTCCTGGGTTCTGCAAGACTGGGCCGGGTGCTCCTCTGTCACCCTGGGGGCTTGCAATGAAGCTCTGAACATCTCCTGGGTTCTGCAAGACTGGGCCGGGTGCTCCTCTGTCACCCGTCACCCTGGGGGCTTGCAATGAAGCTCTGAACATCTCCTGGGTTCTGCAAGACTGGGCCGGGTGCTCCTCTGTCACCCTGGGGGCTTGCAATGAAGCTCTGAACATCTCCTGGGTTCTGCAAGACTGGGCCGGGTGCTCCTCTGTCACCCTGGGGGCTTGCAATGAAGCTCTGAACATCTCCTGGGTTCTGCAAGACTGGGCCGGGTGCTCCTCTGTCACCCGTCACCCTGGGGGCTTGCAATGAAGCTCTGAACATCTCCTGGGTTCTGCAAGACTGGGCCGGGTGCTCCTCTGTCACCCTGGGGGCTTGCAATGAAGCTCTGAACATTTTCTGGGTTCTGCAAGACTGGGGCGGGGGGCTCTTCTGTCACCCTGGGGGCTTTTGATGAAGCTCTGAACATCTCCTGGGTTCTGCAAGACTGGGGCCAGGGGGTCTTCTGTCACCCTGGGGGCTTTCGATGAAGCTCTGAACATCGCCTGGGTTCTGCAAGACTGGGGCCAGGGGCTCTTCCGTCACCCTTTGGGCAGTCGGGCTCTGGAACAATCTTCTGTGGGCAAGACACCGTCTGTCCAATCATCTTGCTTTTCTCAAGACTTTTCTGGCACCATCCAATAAGCTTGCTCCTTTCCCCCTTAGTCTTCTACAGTACAGCGCCTGGACACCTACTTGTGGCGCTGTACAAGACCTGAACTACACTAATGAAAAAAGTGTTACCTTTTCAGCCTTGAGCCACAAGGAAACGTCGCAGATAGCCACTAAAATCTGGGGAAAATTGAAAACATGTCAGACAAACAGCCATGAATGTGCTTCTTTTTAACAAAACAACTGCTTGTTATTAAATAATTCCAAAATAGTAGCGATGAAGATTGGAAAATAGGCAGGAATCGGAAAAAAGATCCTGTTAAGATTTGGTTATCAGGTTGCTCCGCAAGTGCCACCTACAGGTCACAACTATTGGCATGAGAAATGGAGCTAGAAGGGAGGTGGTGTGTGAGGAGGGACACACAGCCTGTGGCTGTTGGGTTATTTGCCCACCCATTGACTGCCCATGGCCATGCTAAACCCGATGGCCATTCCCACCCACTGCCCGCCCAATACGCATCATCCTGGTAACTCTTTAAGCTACCTCTATCAAGCAGTAACATCAAACTTTGGCCTGCTGGTGTTATTTCTAAGCAGTCTGCTGAGTGTTAATGACTTGATGCACCTGAAAATGTGCTAAATACATAATACAAATGTCTTAAACAAGTGTGCCTTAAGCCAATTGATGTCTCATTCCTCTGTTCCTTGCACCGAAGCCCTGTTAAAAACAAGCAATGATAAAGCCAACCATTTTGGCTGGCGTATACAAATTAGATAAGCATTTGCCTGGCACGTGTACATTCTATGCCAAAACTGTTGGCTTTGCCTATGCGTGTTTCAAATTCTTCAAAACCTTCTCTGTATGTTTGCTCAACACAGCCTTTAGCATGAGAAAAAATCATATTGACCCTGATGCTGAGCAGAAAAGAACCCGAGTGGACCCACGATTCTGCCGGCATGGCATGGCATTCATTTCACGCACAATGTAGCGCCCACATTGAAGTCCAGCCCCCAGCCATGTTGCCACTTGCTCGGTGGGAATGGGAGTGGGCTTGCAGGCGTCTCAGAGGAGCGAGGTAAGCTTCAGAACTTTCAAAATGTGCAGGTGGAAATTACACACCATAGACCTCTTTTGGTGGTGGGGGAGGGGGGGGGCCTAAATTGTCAATTTTGGACGTTTCCCAAGAAATCATAACTTTGTTTGACAAATGGCAAAATGTCAGAACCCCTCTGTTTTCCGACCCTCTGAGCAAGCGTCGTCAAAGTTTGGGGCACTTATCTACAGTTAAAGGATCAGCTTCAAGGGGACTCCCCTATTTCCTACAATCTTTAATCATCAATTTATGGAGGTGCGCAAATGAGCTAGCTAATTCATTCATTCATGAAGGATCGGCTCAGGTGAAAGGGGCAGCACAGGAAAAAAAGAAAGCAAGAAAAACGAGACGAAATAAGGGCGAAAGAAGAGGGGGGCGCGGGGGTGAGACCGCGCCAATAAGGATTTTTGTCAAGATAATTAATTTGTATTACTTTTAACAAAGAAGCAGAATAAGACGCCGGTCAGGTGTGACCCGGAGCGCTCAGAGAAGCTAATAAAGCGCAGGGCCCCAAAACCTTTAGCTCTCCAGGTGATTTGAAATACAACCCCCATCAGCCCTAGCCAGCATACTCAGAGGTGAGGAGTCATGGGAGTTGTAGTCTAAGGCATCTGAAGAGTCGTGGGTTGCAGATCCCTGAACCATTCACACAGCGACCGAGACCAGCAAGTCCTATAGAAAATGGCACAGTGTAAAGATTTCTGTCAGGGTGTGCAGCAAACAGCCTGGCAGCCCCTCCACATCGTTATGTGAGACGGCTGCCGTTGTGGCCATCGCCCACGGGAAGTGACGTTGGGGTTAGGGAGGAGGGAGAGGGGGGAAAGGGCAGTTCCGTACGTGTATTGAATAAAGGTAGACGTGTGCACTATCCAGGCGATGAGCTGAACCATGGACCCGTGCCAGACCAGCGGAGGACCCGCAGGAGGACAGCACATCGGTGAGGCCTGGAGGATGCTGTCGGGCATGTAATCGCTCATCAGCGCCCCTCCAACGTGTAGGCCCGCCCCTCGCCCCGCAAAGGCCGCAGTGCCACACCCGCTGCGAAGGCCGGATAACCTAATCTGCATCGTGGAGCCCCAGGAAACCTGCTCCTCGTGATGTGTGGGGACCAGATACACCACGGGCTCACAAAAAAAGTGCATAGGAAGCCCGTGAGTCCCCGCTGACTCACCAAAGGCTCCAGAACACGCCCTGGTGCTTAAAAAGAGACTAAAGCACAAAGGGCAGGAGCCCTCAAAGCAGCATACACCAGTGACCCAGGTGATCCAAACCAGAAGGCCATAGAGGGGCCAGGGAAGGGGTGGCACACCCCCCTAACAACAATAGAGGGGAGGGCAGGAACCCACGTCAGCTGCACAAGCTCTAAGTCATAAAAGGTCCGAGCCAGGTCCCAGAGCTAAAGAAAGCCCACGCCCTGCCTCACGCCTGAGGCCCATATCCTACCAGCGCCGTGTCCAATCCGGTGGCATCCTCTTCAGGGGCAGATGGTGCACCAGGTGGCATCGACAACACAGCACAAACAGCGAGAGGCACATCTCAAGTACTCAAGAACTCCACATACGCAACTCCTTTGACCTAAGAGACACCACCAACCTAGGACGCCGCTGGAGCATATGGCTGAGGGACTTCAAGTTCTACGTGGGAGCCATAGGACTCACTGACGACGCCCGATTGAAGAACACGCTATCTATGGCAGTCGGGCCTGCCGTCAGAGACATCGCGGGGGAACTACTCAATCTGGACACAGCTTCATACAGAGATCTACATGGCAAGCTATCAGAATACTTCACTCCTCTCACCAACATTGATTATGAAAGACCTATATTCCACACTACAAGACAAGAAAAGGGTGAGTCCCTCGACAATTTTGTCATGCGCCTCCGCATAAAACTCCAGTACTGTGAATGTCACCACTACTCCAATGAGGAGGTCCTAAGATCCCAGGTGATCGATGGGTGTGCGTCGCAACCCTTCAGGAAACAGCTATTATAAGTCACTGGAGGAGATACTCGCACTAGCCCGGATGGAGGTGGCTGTGGAGTCACAACTCGACGGTTTGGGCAAAATCACAATTCAGCACCCAGCTACAGACCCCGACATCATCAACCCCACCGTGCCCAATCAAGGAGGAAAACGCTCAGATGGCACGTGCTTTAGGTGCGGCTACGAATACCCGCAAACCGGCGAATGCCGTGCGGTCAGGCAGCAGTGCGCAGCCTGCAGGGGAATGGACCATTTTCGAGCTGTCTGCAAAAATGCGCCTACATCCATGCCTGGAAAACAGAGATTCCAGGAACGTCAGAGAAGCTCTCGTACAAGCCCACTGGGCAACAGGTCGGAAGGCGACCCAAAGAATCAAAGGCGAGAAGACAGGGAATGCAGAAGCACATATACCAGAGAGGAGAGACGGTCTTCAGAGAGCTCCAGACACAGCGGGAGAAGACGATTTGTCCGTTACATAGAGATGAGATCACCCTCAAGCAGTGAATCCCTATCGTCAGGCGAGGATCAACTGAAGAAGGGATACATGTGGGCACTCAACAATGACACCGCCGCCCAACACAGCCACATTCTCACACTACAAGTCAGTAACACGCTACTAAAATTCCTCATTGACACGGGAGGCATACAACTCACTTGCCCAGGCCCCAAAGCTGAGAAAGGCAACAGTAGACATTTACCAGTACTGGATGACCACACCACTGCCCTGCAAGGGCACCATCCCGGCCTGGTACATACATAACACACACAAAGCAAAAGTCTTTCTACATGTACTGAAGACCAAGGCCAAAAGTGGCTGTATACTAAGCTTTAGGACAGCTGTCGACATGGGCCTAGTCCACCTCTTATACCAGCTGATGGCACACAAGTACTTTGCCAAGCCGGAAGCGGTGGAAGGAGCCTTTCCAAAGTTATTCAAAGGACTCGGAAAATCGAAGTACAGGAAAATTCAACTGCATATTAACCCAGACGTACACCCAGTTGCCCAACACTATCGGGGCATTCCTGTCAATATACAGAGGCAAGTTGAGGAGGAACTGGACAAACTCATCAAACTCATCAAGCTACAAGTGATCGAAGTGAACGAACCGGTCACGGGTCCCACGCCGTGGGTGCTAATTAAAACAGACAGCTCTCTGGAATGAAAACAGAGAAATGAGAATATGATATACTAATCCAAATGGAGTTTGGTACATAGCAGGTTGTCCTAGATGTAGTCTGTTTTTTCTTTAATTTGTTTTAATTAGCATCTATTTCCAATTACGTATTCCTATGTTTTCTGAGAAGTTTTGTATTGTGGACCATTGAATTTAATCATGTATTTTAATTATCTGACTTATTATTAAAAATGATGTTATAATTTTTTAGATGCGTCTGGTCCCCTTTTCCGTTTAGATGTTTGGAGATCAGTACCTGTATCGCTAGCTCTGTCTTCTATTAGATTTGGACTGCCTTTCTCACCACCCCACTGGCCCAACGCATTCACAGCCGTCCATAGCTGACGTATACATTAACTATGTAGTCCATCACCTATAACCACTCCCGTTGGGGTGGTCGGAACTCATCACCCAATCAGAGCAGTATCCAGCCCTCTGCATAGTCAGACACTGCATTCAGTCAGAAAGACGGGCCCATCTGAAACAGCAAGCCATGCAGGAAAGGGAATCCGTACGAGACGACGTCCGATGGTTGGTCCTGGTCAAAGATGAACTCTCCATCGTGGATGACCATATCGTAATGAAGGGCTGCAAGGTGGTGATAGCTGAGGCACTGCAAGAGAAGACGGTGCGGCTGGCGCACGAAGGCCACCGGGGGGTAGTATCAACAAAGCACCTATCAAGGCAAAAGGTGTAGTTCCCGAGACTGGACGCCCTGGTACAAGAAGTGGTAGGAAAGTGCAAGAAGTGCGCACAAGTGGCCCCACCACCACACCCTAACCCGCTGCAGATGTCCCAACTTCCTGAACACGTGTGGAATGAACTGGCGGTGGACTTCTTTGGCCCTCTCCGTAATTGTGCATATGTCCTAGTACTAATAGATGAACATTCGCACTTCCCAGAATCGCCGCTGGTCGAGAGCACGGCTGCCACGTGCGTGATCCCGGTGCTCGACCGCATGTTGTCCGCATATGAAGTCCCGAGAGTCATAAAGTCGGATAACAGCCCGCCTTTCACCAGCCAAGACTTTCAAAACTGCATAAGATACATGGGCTTTCAGCATCAGAAAATAACCCCTCGATGGCCGCAAACCAACGGCATTGTTGAGAGGTTCATGGCAAGTATCAAAAGGACACTGCAGATAGTCACCATTCTCAACAAGCCCTTCGAGCAGGCCCTCTACCAACTGCTGAGGGA
The DNA here is from genome assembly GCF_040938575.1 of Ambystoma mexicanum. Lineage (NCBI taxonomy): Eukaryota > Metazoa > Chordata > Amphibia > Caudata > Ambystomatidae > Ambystoma > Ambystoma mexicanum. The sequence goes on along the minus strand of NC_090929.1, from coordinate 54,985,129 downwards.
ATATCGATACACCCCACAGAGCACCACAGGGGTATGCCCAGCGGACCTCATGTTCAGGAGACCCGTCAAGACGAGACTGCCAGAAGGCCCGAATCTAACACCCCCTACCACGCTAGAAAAACAAGCTCGGGACAAGGACCTGGATGAGAAGAACAAAATGAAAGACAAAGCCGACGAGCGGAGGTGGGCTCACAAATCCACCTTAGAACCAGGGGATTGAGTGTTGGTATGCCAACCGAATGGTAGGAAGGAAGCTGCCACCTTTGCACCAGAGCATCTGACGGTGATGCACAGGAAAGGCAACAAGGTCACGGCTCACGGGGAAGGACACTCCCCGCTTCGCTCAGGCCTGTAACTTGGACCTCAGGCAATTACTTGCCGGTGAAGCCCGCATAATGTGGGATTATTCCTTAATAAGTACCCGGGGTAGGAGGAGCTAGACAATCAGGTTGCTCTGATCGCTGGCTGAATTCCAGGATCCAGGCCCACATCCAAGCAACCTGAAGGCTGCGTGGCCTTTTCATTCAAACAAAACGACATTGCTGTCAGCACCCTGGGTTTCCGGATTGGAAACCCTGGGTTGCCAATAGCAATAAGACCCTCAGTGGCAGGCCGGTTCGGGTGGTAATGGTGCTGGGGCCCATCGTTAAAGTGGAACTTGGGCCCGGGCCTTTACCACCCGGACCGACCATTTAATTATTAACAAATAATTTTTAAAAAACTTCCTTTTCATACACATGGGAGCAATATACATAACATTTTATTTTTCGATTTCAAGAACATCTCTTAATTCATGAACACATGGGTGAATCCAATAGTTGGGTTTTTTGAAAATTGAGTTTTTTCCTGATGAAGGCTATTCAAATTAAGGAGATCCCTCTTGTATGTGGTTCTTGTTACGCCGAAACACAATGTGTTGACATTTTATGTATTGAAAGTTTGAGTGCTGATTCTCACAGCTGGCTTTAGAACATGATGTGACAAACTATACCAGGCACAGTTATGGTGGAAGAATTTTCTGATGAAATATTGATTATTGAAGTGTTGATATCTGTTGGAGAATGAACATTATGTATATTACTCCCCTGTGCACTAAAAAGCAGTCTTTCTAAATGATTTGTTAATAATAAAGGTTTTTTACGTCCTTAACCACTGTGCCCTGCTGGATGCGTGCCACAGTAAATAATTAAGATTTGTCATTGTTGAAGACAGAGGTGTTTGTGACCTTTTTGGAAAAAATGTCAGTCCTTGACTGTCATTCGATGTATTATTGGTGCCTGGGTTGTTAATGCTTAACACAAAGTTCCTCATTGATAATATATGGCTACTGTTACTAAGATGTTCTAACCAGGACCCTGCTCAGTGGAGATGAGAGCAACCAGCACGTGATCTCTTCCTGCTTCCTGGTTGGTGAGGGCACTAGACAGAACCCGCCTTGCCCCTGAGACTCTGGACTTTGTCCCACAGCAACCACATAATTAAGGAAATGCCCACTGGCTCTTCCTGCATCGCTGACGCACCTTGGCATCTGTTTGGGAACCTTGAAATCCACCCCAGCTGCTGCAAAGGAACCACAGAGTTGCCTCTGACTTTGACACTCGATCGTCTCTGTGTTTCACTCGAGAACTGAAGCCGATGCCGTCACGTGCATCTGAGGCCTGCTGTGCCCACGAGTCAACCATCTTCTTTCAGCTCTGAGCAGTCACTGCTAAAATACCACGACACCATGAGTCACTGCTGCAGTACTACGACACCAGGAGTCACTGCTGCAGTACCACGACACCACGAGTCACTGCTATACTACTACAATGCCACGAGTCACTGCTACAGTGCCACGACACCAGGAGTCACTGCTGCAGTACCACGACACCAGGAGTCACTGCCATAGTACCACGACACCATGAGTCACTGCTGCAGTACCACAACACGAGTCACTGCTATACTACTACAATGCCACGAGTCACCGCTACAGTACCACGGCACCATGAGTCACAGCCACAGTACCACAACACCACGAGTCACTGCTATAGTACCACAATGCCATGAGTCACTACTACAGTACGACACAATGAGTCACTGATACAGTACCAAGACAGCATGAGTCACTGCTATAGTACAACAATGCCATGACTCACTGCTACAGTACTACGACACCAGGAGTCACTGCTGCAGTACCACGACACCACGAGTCACTGCTATACTACTACAATGCCACGAGTCACTGCTACAGTGCCACGACACCAGGAGTCACTGCTGCAGTACCACGACACCAGGAGTCACTGCCATAGTACCACGACACAATGAGTCACTGCTGCAGTACCACAACACGAGTCACTGCTATACTACTACAATGCCACGAGTCACCGCTACAGTACCACGGCACCATGAGTCACAGCTACAGTACCACAACACCACGAGTCACTGCTATAGTACCACAATGCCATGAGTCACTACTACAGTACGACACAATGAGTCACTGATACAGTACCAAGACAGCATGAGTCACTGCTATAGTACCACAATGCCATGACTCACTGCTACAGTACTACGACACCAGGAGTCACTGCTGCAGTACCACGACACCACGAGTCACTGCTGCAGTACCACGACACCACGAGTCACTGCTATACTACTACAATGCCACGAGTCACTGCTACAGTGCCACGACACCAGGAGTCACTGCTGCAGTACCACGACACCAGGAGTCACTGCCATAGTACCACGACACCATGAGTCACTGCTGCAGTACCACAACACGAGTCACTGCTATACTACTACAATGCCACGAGTCACCGCTACAGTACCACGGCACCATGAGTCACAGCTACAGTACCACAACACCATGAGTCACTGCTATAGTACCACAATGCCATGAGTCACTGCTACAGTACGACATCATGAGTCACTGCTGCAGTACCACAACATCAGGAGTCACTGCTGCAGTACCACAACACCACGAGTCACTGCTATAGTACCACAATGCCATGAGTCACTACTACAGTACGACACAATGAGTCACTGATACAGTACCAAGACAGCATGAGTCATTGCTATAGTACCACAATGCCGTGACTCACTGCTACAGTACTACAACACCAGGAGTCACTGCTGCAGTACCACAACACCATACGTCACTGCTATAGTACCACAATGCCATGAGTCACTGCTACAGTACAACATGAGTCACTGCTGCAGTACCAAGACACCATGAGTCACTACTACAGTACGACACAATGAGTCACTGATACATTACCAAGACACCAAGACAGCATGATTCACTGCTATAGCACCACAATGCCATGAGTAACGGCTACAGTACCAAGACACCACGAGTCACTGCTATAGTACCACAATGCCATGAGTCACTGCTACAGTGAATCATGAGTCACTGCTACAGTACCAAGACACCATGAGTCACTGCTATCGTACCACAATGCCATGAGTCACTGCTACAGTACCACGACACCACGAGTCACTGCTGCAGTACCACGACACGATGAGTCACTGCTAAAGTACCACAATGCCATGAGTCACTACTACAGTACGACACAATGAGTCACTGATACAGTGCCAAGACAGCATGAGTCACTGCTATAGTACCACAATGCCATGAGTCACGGCTACAGTAGCAAGACACCATGAGTCACTGCTATAGTACCACAATGCCATGAGTCACTGCTACAGTACACCACGAGTCACTGCTACAGTACCAAGACACCATGAATCATTGCTATAGTACCACAATGCCATGAGTCACTACTACAGTACGACACAATGAGTCACTGATACAGTATCAAGACAGCATGAGTCACTGCTATAGTACCACAATGCCATGAGTCACTGCTACAGTACCAAGACACCATAAGTCACTGTTATAGTACCACAATGCCATGAGTCACTGCTACAGTACCATGACACCACGAGTCACTGCTGCATTACCACGATACGATGAGTCACTGCTATAGTACCACAATGCCATGAGTCACTGCTACAGTACACCATGAGTCACTGCTGCAGTACCAAGACACCATGAGTCACTACTACAGTACGACACAATGAGTCACTGATACAGTACCAAGACACCAAGACAGCATGAGTCACTGCTATAGTACCACAATGCCATGAGCCACTGCTACAGTACCAAGACACCATGAGTCACTGCTATAGTACCACAATGCCATGAGTCACTGCTACAGTAAATCATGAGTCACTGCTACAGTACCAAGACACCATGAGTCACTGCTATAGTACCCCAATGCCATGAGTCACTGCTACAGTACCACGACACCACGAGTCACTGCTGCAGTACCACGACACAATGAGTCACTGCTAAAGTACCACAATGCAATGAGTCACTACTACAGTACGACACAATGAGTCACTGATACAGTACCAAGACAGCATGAGTCACTGCTATAGTACCACAATGCCATGAGTCACTGCTACAGTAGCAAGACACCATGAGTCACTGCTATAGTACCACAATGCCATGAGTCACTGCTACAGTACACCACGAGTCACTGCTACAGTACCACGAAGCATTGCTATAGTACCACAATGCCATGAGTCACTACTACAGTACGACACAATGAGTCACTGATACAGTATCAAGACAGCATGAGTCACTGCTATAGTACCACAATGCCATGAGTCACTGCTACAGTAACAAGACACCATGAGTCACTGCTATAGTACCACAATGCCATGAGTCACTGCTGCATTACCACGACAAGATGAGTCACTGCTATAGTATCACAATGCCATGAGTCACTGCTGCAGTACCAAGACACCATGAGTCACTGCTACAGTACCAAGACACCATGAGTCACTGCTATAGTACCACAATGCCATGAGTCACTGCTGCATTACCACGACACGATGAGTCACTGCTATAGTACCACAATGTCATGAGTCACTGCTACAGTACCAAGACAGCATGAGTCACTGCTATAGTACCACAATGCCATGAGTCACTGCTACAGTACCAAGACACCATGAGTCACTGCTATAGTACCACAATGCCATGAGTCACTGCTGCATTACCACGACACGATGAGTCACTGCTATAGTATCACAATGCCATGAGTCACTGCTGCAATACCACAACACCATGTTGAGCCTGTCAAGCCGACCAATAGCCTGTTTGTTAGTCGTGTGCATTTTTGTTACTTTAATCAGAGATCCTATTTCTATCGAGCCTTGTCTGGGCATCCCTGTATGTTGGTATCCCTGCACTATAGTTGTTTGGATTGCTTCTGTACCAGATCACACCCCTCCTGAATGGTCTAGCCGTGAGTGCCTTCTTCTCCTTTGTAATTGTAATTGGTTATTCATAAACAGAGGTTTCTAAGCGCACTCCCGGGGATGGAACCTGGGTTGCTCCACTTCGTCTTGCTTCCAAGGCGAGCACGTTGCCCCTGAGCTATCCTCCCAACTCATTTATGATCAGGCTCGCTGATCCTGTAGTAGTAGTGTGGGGTGCGTAGGCGCTGTAGCCACTACTCATCTCTTGCCGAGCAGTAGTCATATCATCACAGTGGCAACGTTTTAATAATATGACTCTATTGTGTTGTTCAGAGGTGGGCTAGTAATATAATGCTACTTGTCCTTTCCATAGCGTGACTTCTGTCATTTACACCACCTCTTGGCACTTTAGCTCCTGCAAGTTAAAATGTGGGGTTGCCGGTGGGTTAGTGGGAGCAGAGCAGGCTTCTCTTGGCACTCTTGGAAACAAAGGGAAGACTTAAACAAATAATAAAGGCCATAATGGTATTGAGAAAGGCTGCACTAAGTACAAGTGAGCTTTGCATTCGCATTGTAGGGACCACATCTTCCACATGGGGACATTGGGGCCAGCCACAGCGTGTTTGTATGCTAAAACTACACACCAGGGACTCACCCCACTGCGCTTAACCGCCTAAGACTTGACATGATCTACAGTCCCTAGTACTTCATTTTCATTACTTGTGCGTTTCGGCAGCATTGGTTTAGATAGTAACGTACAGCCCTACACGAAGACTTTAAATAAATCCGTCATATGTGCCAAACACCATGATTCTTTAATATGAGCAGGTTCTTTAATTATATAATCCAGTATTTTCTTTTATTTGTTCAAATAGTCATATTCAGCCTTCGGCAAAACACGTGTTTTGACCTTTAACACATCAGTCTTCTTCAGGGCATACATATTTCAGTTAAAGATTCAAAATGACATTTACATAAATAAAATAAACAGACCTGCAAGTCATCATTACATAATCAATATTGTTCACAATCTCAATATCATGGACTGTTTGAATTGAACTTCCTGTGCATCAGAAGGGCGTTCCTTCCCAATGATAACCTCACATTCACCAGTGTGTCCGCCACCAACACTCTCCAACTGTAAATGTCCAGAGTTTATCAAAGCAATGAGTGAGTCCACCCAATTTGTGCACGTCCCCAATTAGTCTGCATCAAATATTGGACTCTATCAATTACCATTAAGCTGTCCACGATCAAAGCTTCCAATTGCTTGTGGGTCCTGTACTCTATAACTTTCTTGTACTTTAAATTCAGTCTGACAAAAGATGCAATATGGTACATAACCTTTCATAAGCTGTCAATCACGTTTCTGGATTTCACATTGGTAGCAGTGCTCTTATCTTCACACATCCCACCTGCTGAGATGCTCTCCATATTTAAATTCTAAACTAAAATTCAACCACACCTCATTTGACCTAAACAAGACAAAAAAATAAGCTGTGGTATTTGTCCTATTGACATCCTCATTGTGCATAAAAAGTCCCTTCTCAAATTCTGGGATCTCAATTAGTGGTCATAAAGACCCTTCAACACATGGGAGGACTGTAGATTCATGACACATATTCACTATGCGGACTAACCTTCTGGCTCTCTGCCGCGCCTCCGATAAATGCCCAATTGAGCGGGTTAATTCCCAGCATATATATTCCTAAACACAAAAAGTGTATTTTAGCGAATCGGCTAACTGATCACAAAGCCAACACTTTCCTGGCCAAAAATATATTAACAGCTCATCTGCAAAACCTTCAACCTTGTGCTACACTTGATCAGTTATCTGTACTAGCCACGATAATCCGCACCAATGACAACACTTACCGGCTTGATTGCCAGCTCTCGGCCTCCCTTAGGCACTAAACGCGGCGTTCCGCATAGCGTAGGGTGCCATTTTGGTTCCTCCCTCAGTTATGGTGGACTAGACGCCAGATGGCGATGTCTGACGTCATGCCCCATTTGCATATGCACACGCACACAAGCGCTCTTTCGCACTGCACTCGCTCGATTATTTCTTCAGATCACAAATTATTCTCTTAACACGGCCAAACTTTGTATGACTCTAAATTAGAAACTATGTATCTATCACCTTAACCTGAAATAACAACACTGCCCATTTCTCACTCTCTTTTGTAATTATGAAGACACCCCGCATCCAAATCTTTATTGTGTGACTACTTTCTTGAAGCACAGTATTCTGAAAAGTTGTATTTACTATCTACCTGTCTATGCCTTTAAATGTGTACCCCAAGTTTCGAAAAAAGAGGCCAAAATAGGAAAAACAGGTACTTTGACTCATTCAGTCTTGTTGACGGACACATGGATCCCGCAGTGTTTGGACCCGTTGTTCCATACATGTATCCCCGTAGCATGCTCCCTCTCATCGCATTTGTATAATACCAAGTAAGAATAATCTTAGGGTTTCATATCCTCATCCCAACATTTATCAGTGTGGTCACATATTGTAGTATCCAAGGCACTGGAGAAACATCAGGAAACAGGTAGGACGCTGGAGGGATATATATATGAAAGTAGGAAGCTTTATTGTGAGTAACAGGGTAAGCTTAGATAAATGAGACAGGAGCTAAGTGTAACACATCTTGTCAGTAAGCTCTCCCATCCTGAAGATCTCAACTCTAACAATTGGAACCTTGATGTCCCATAATGTTCTTGGTGACATCACTGCGTTCTATTGTCTGCACAGTGTTCACCCAGTGCAGAGAAATACTCTAGATACTACACATACACACTGTGGCCCTCCTTTGAGCATCTGATGCCATTATAACTTACTTGCACAAATAGGCCCTGCAAGCCACAAGCTCATGCACAGTTCTCACAATGAAACAACCTAATGCCATCATTCGAAACCCCCATTTCATGATCCTAATTGAGGCCTTTCAGAACAGGTTTGCATTTACGTATCATTCTTTCACAGGCAGATGAGGGATCCGCTGCCTCCAAGAGCTCCCTTCTTAGTTATGGTCTAGCGGGCTGAGGCCGCAAGGGCCCCATAATGCCCTTATATTTATTTTATTTTCAAATGATGATTGAGCGTTCACCAGTTTTCTGGGACTTAGAGTGAGTGTGAAGAAAAAAAGGGTGATCTTCAGGCGACCCCAGGAATTTCTTCTTTGTATATCTTAGGGTGAGCCATCAGGGGCCCACATTAGACAGTGTGTGGAATACGTGCACGGTACCGGTGCCGTATGCTCAGAGCCAGCCCCAGGCATGGGCAGTCTGTGCCGGCGCCCCGGGCCCTGTGCTTTTGTGGGCCCCCCTCAGCCACCAGCTGCAGTGAGTACATGAAGATATGCACATTGCATTTGGGTACACTTTCTATTTAGCATATTTCTAAAAGGATTCCTATATTTCTGGAGTACTTTAATGATGGCCTTTTCAAGTTCTCTTTATAAAACAGACTATTGTTGAAAGCCAAATGTGGCATTGAGGGGGGAGGGAGGAGGGAATGCATTGGTTGTGATTCTTTACCAGGTCCATGGATCTGGGAAGAGCAGTTGCTGGACTGAAGGTGTTATTCTACCTGGTCCTGGGTACAGCTTGAGGGTATTTGTGGGCATAATTTGGAGATCTGTTTAGTCTTCTATCAGATAAAAAATAAAGCTCCTTGTGTTTAAAGCCCCCTGGATGAGGGGCTGTACGAGAGAGACTGTTAGAGACCTAATTTGCAAAGCTTCACGCTCGAGAGCAACGGGTCCCAATGGACTTTCACACTATATACTAAAAGAGACTGTAGAAGTCTGGGCAACATTGTTACACGATCCATCTCGCACTCACTGCCCTCCTGGCTTGAAATCTGCAGCTCTCGTATATGTGGGTAGAGAGCGTCTGCCCACTTTTCACCGAGCAGACGCCGCCCCCTTAGGTGTTTTTGAGGCCAGCATGCAAGAAAAGCTTGTTTAGTCAACAAGCGTTCAGCCACCAGGATGTGAACCCAGGACCTCATGCTCTCAGACCTCACACCCACAAGACCACCTGGAAATGTGTTCAAAGCACATGTCTTGTATTGGTATTTTGCTTTCCAAGGAATATTTCAATATTGATTTTTGCATTTACATTTTTTGTAATTTGCAGGCAACGTTATAGGAACATACTCATTACGAGGATGCCGGTCCGGAAACAATGGTACTAGTAAGCTTGCTGGTACCGTTGTTTCTGGACCGGCAAACTACGAGTTCTGCGAGCGGGTGCCCTTCCGACAGAAAGGCACCCGTTTGCAGACCTTGACGGATGCACCGGCACTGTTGCACACAGTGCCGCTGCATCCGTCCTCCCCATTCCCATTGAATCCAATGGGACTCGAATGGGAATGGGGATTTTCTTTCCCGGCGCCAGGCCGTAGGGACCGCCAGGACCGTAATGACCAGTAAGTCCCCATTGCTGAATGGCGGAAAAAATGACTCATTTTTACCAGCACGGCTACCACCGTACTCATAATGAGGCCCAATGATGTTCATTTGTATTGCACATTTTGTTCAATTAGGAAAGGACAATTGATTAAATTAGCATATTTCATTTTAAGATACTTTCAGTCCCGGTGTGTATGTTAATTAGACCCCCCTCCACTTTTTGGAGTCTTGAACCCCATTGATAACATTTGAAGACCTGTGGATTTGCTTACTCTGACCTGCCCAAACCCCTTTCCCTGTAAATGGGCTTGGCTTCGATAGCACTATAAGGCAATCCTGCACCAAACGGACCTGTGCCCTGTCTGGACCAGAACCAATCCTCATCCATACATCCTTGCAACCTGCAGGAAACAGCACGCCATAGCTAATGGCCATGGCTTTTGGCTAATTCCGTGCATGTTGGGTAACTGGGCAGGAGGCAAGTACTGTGACGAGGAAGAGCAGGGCAAGGAGTACTGAGGATTATACACAAGTAATCTGAGAATTACTTCCATGTTCCTCTTCCTCATCCAAATACTTACCAATACAAAACTCTAGTCCTCATAGCAGATCCCCTGAGGCCCCCCGAGGCCCAGTTAAGGAGCTCCTGTCAGAGGATCCATTCTTTCCGTTCCCCTCAAGTCCGGCAGTGAGAGGATAGTAGTTGCATGAGACCACCCATCAGCCTTCCTGGGACCCTGCCAAAGTCTGGAGCAATTTGAACTACAGCATGTCCAGACAGTAGGGTGGGAAGGGTGGAACATGAACAAAAAGACAATGGAAATAAAAGAAGGGCTCCTGACAATTGAGTTGGGTACCTCATTAGTAAGTACTGTGACGAGGAAGAGGGAGGTGGAGGTAGTGTAGATCACTGATTTTTGTTAGAAATAATAAAAGCCCTGCATGGAGAATCATTTCTTTGACAGTCAAAATAATCATCTAAATTTAAGGTGCATTGCCAGTTTGGACAATATGGCCAAATATATACAGCGTTACATTAAAAGCAATTGTGAAATTGCTGCAAAAACAACCGTTAACTTCAGTTAGCAAAGCACAAACACCACGTTTATGCCCTATATGCCATAATCAGATTGTGTTTTCAAACCAAAGTTGCAAAAAGACCAGAGACACACAATATTTCTACTATCTACAGCTGTGAAGATATGTGCTCAAGTGCCAGAGTTACAGATTGGCCTCAAATTCAGGCTTAGCCACTTGACAAAAGGTGTGCTCCTGGACAAATCAATTTATCTCACTGGGGCTTACCTGTCTACAAATGATTCAGATCACTCTGTCGGCTACTCCAAGATAAGCCTCCTTCCTGATATTGCAAAATACATAATATTAACAGTTCACATGTATATAATAACACCGTTCATTTGATTCCCCTGGATATTAAAGACTCATTTTGTGACATAATTTTCTGTGAAGGAAATAAGGGGGCCCCACACATTTTTTGCCACCCAGGGCCCTGCAAATCCTAGGGCCGGCCCTGCGTACACTGGTAGATGACGGTGGAGTCCAAGAGGCTGTGCAGTGGCATTTCTGTTGCGCGCACGCTGTTGGGAGAGAAAAGAACACCGAAGTGGTGCTTCGCTTGCTAGCGCCGCACATGTTATTAGGTGCTGCAAAGTGGGAGGGGCTAGACTTCGGGCAGAAATGAATTGATCTCTCATCAATATACAAGAGTAACAGGGGATACCAGGGATATCTCAATACCGTGACCTGGCCTGGATAGAGCACAAAAATACTTCACAAAGAAGGTCAGAGTACTATTCGTGTTTATATGGTGAGTACCAGAGCAGTCTATCTGTCTCCAAACACCCATTAGCTCATTGACATAAAGATAAAATATACAACAATGTGTCTTATTACACCCATTATGCTGGGTTGAAACAAATAGAATTCAATCCAGTCGACACACCAGCACTATTAAATATAGTTTATTAACATTTTCTGAAAAAAATTGTCATAAAAAATACACATTATCAAGAATGTCAATATCATTCAAGTCATAAACCAGTCCCCCCAATTCATCCGTGGGCTGGTACAATATAACATTCCCATCTAAAAACCACAAGACAACACACGTCAACCATACCGCATTCACTCACAAACCATTCATCAATTCATACACTTTTTACAAATAATTATCATTATACAAATGATCACACTAAAAAACAAAGTTGTAATATGAGTCCATTATTAATGTGGACTATGCACATTCACTACTGAGTCAGACTTGAATGCTACAATCTGGTCCGACTCTAGCTAATTATACTTGAAGCTGTTTATAATTAACAGTACATTCCCCAACCCGACATGTTTCTTTCTGTATAGGTCTAGGTAAACAGAAATTCTTCAGGGGCACTATGGTCCCATGTGGTCAGGTGGATTATAGATGGAAAAAAGTTGAACGTGTAGACTGCTCCAGGAAAACTCACCTAAATATAAACACAGAATAAACAACATCAATCTGGCGTAATTGCTCGAATTATTAAATTGATCATTACCATCTCCGCACCAATTAATCAGCGGGGTGTAGAAAAGGGGTAGTAAATACCCTAAATTTGCCTCTACCACTGTAGAAATCAAGAAGACCGAAATTCGGACCCAAGACGGGCACACCATATTAATTGGTATGTCCCTGGTAACACCACCACCACCAGCACCACGTGGCAAGCTTGGACAACCAGCACCGATTAGATAGCGCCTCCTCATTGGGAGCACCCACAATCATTCTCAAAACGTGCTACATGCACAAAAAATGGGGACAAGTGCAACAATTTCATTATCTACCGACCATACAATTACGACAGGTCTTTTGTAGATGTCTCTATCCGTACCTCCGATAGAAATCACACAGGTCCAGTACTAGAGCGCCTGAAGACACTGATCAGGTCAAAAATCCGAGCACAAAGAGGAAGAAGTAGAGCCAAATCTCTGGACAAGTTGGCACTCGTATTATTTAATTGAAGACCACCTAAAAACAACATGAGGTAAACAAAGATGAAACTAAATGACTCTTAATCTTTCACACAATGGTCGAGTAAAGAGTATTGTACTATCACCTGTACAGGTGATATCTCAACCTAGGTGATCAGAGTCTGCAAGGGGTAAACCTAGACTCCTACAGAAACTATCCACCCTCAAATCATGCACGCTCACAGTAGCTTACCTCAATCCGAAGGGTATAAGACTCTCCGTTGTGTGTATCAATTACATACATTCTAGCAGTGGTCACCCCATCAGTCGACCCCCATAGTCTGGTCAAAATGGATCAAAACCCGCAACTCTCGTGTGTAACTACAAAGTATGGGAGAAAAGAGAGAGACCAAACATTGACACTCATCAATGAGTCTCATCACAGCCACTGAGTATACAGGTCTCGTAAGTAACACGACTCTCACAGGGAGGGGCGGATCGTCCGTTCATAATAAAACGTGACATCTAACACTCGCGGTCAAACCCCTGCACCAACTACAGCGGGAGTCACCATACAACCAAGCAACCACATCGAAGTGGCGTAGATAGAATAAATCAATCACCCAAGACTCTATGACACTGGCTACATCGACAGACCTATTCGCAGCAGCCCTGTTTACCTGAATTACTCTCGAGTGTACTACGAAGGAAGCCGTAATCTTCCTCTGAACCCTCACGTCTGGAGTACGGGCGAAGCGTATCCACAAAAAATACACGGATTCATCCGATCACGTGATAATCACGTGATATGGATTTTGAGTGCGTCAATAAATACACACCCATCAACCATCACTCGACTATAACGGCTCGTCACAACAACACGGCACAACAGCCGCATCACCAAGCCCACAGGACTCAACCCAAGCGAGCCCATCATCCCAGCCAAATAAATGTGTGAGTGAGCATCTTGTACACTGTCAACATGTAACATTAAACGTGATTTCTTGACACTACTTAACACGTTACCCCAGACGCAATTCACCCAAGTACCCAAGACTTTGAGCCGCAAAAAAAATTATTTATATATATGGGGGGAAGACACCAACTAGTGTGTCTTGAACCTGCACACCATAACTTGTATGAACAACCATGGTCCACAATTGATTGAAAATCCATATACATTCCAGGCAAAAAAACACAACATAATGGCTCTGTCATCAGACTCACCTGTCGTAATGAAGCAACTGGGACTACAAATTCCAGTCTATTGCCTCATTTAAACCAACACAATGACTCTTACTCAAAAAAATGAGTTTAGTTTCCTCCCTTGATAAGGTCTGTTTATCCACTGCGACGTTGTTAGTTACCACAATTTTTTTCAATACTGTCCACCTTAACTCGTCACACCCATGGTTCCGCATTAAAAAATGCCCTACCAAAGGGGCTGTCAGATTCCTTAATCTAATACAGCTCCTATGTTCACTAATGCGGATTTTGATTTTTCTTTCCGTTTTGCCAATGTATATTTTGTCACAAGGACACCAGATGGCATAAATTACATGGCTCGAGTTGCAATTAGAGAACTCCCTTTGAGCCCAGGGTCTAGCGAGACCGATGTCAACCTGGGTGGTACGTTTCGTTAGGGGGCAGCACACACACGTGCCGCAGGGAGCATGTCCTCGTAACTTGGGTAGCCCCCACTGCTGGGTAATGGTGGTTTGTTTATCCAATTTGGTACTTATATCATTCCTACTTACCAACTCTTTAACATTGCGTCCCCTTTTAAAAGCACAGCGCGGACTTGCCACTGGTATTTTAGCTTGTGCTAAAAGGTGCCAATGTTTTTTAATAATCTTGACCACATGATTAGACAGATGGTTAAAGGTACTGACAAAGACCAATGGGTCAGTACAAGAAGAACAACTTTTAGTTCTATATTCAAGCAGGGCCTCTCGATGGTTATTTGAGGCTCTCCTGAATGATCTTCTGACAATCTTATCGGGATAACCTCGCTGGATCAAATTCTGACTCAAAATCGTGGATTCGGACTCGAAAGTATCCCTCATACTGCTGTTACGTTTAAGTCGTAAGAATTGTCCGAACGGTAAGTTATCCCGCAAGGCCTTCGGATGAAAGCTATCATATCGGAGGAGAGAATTCCTGTCAGTGGATTTGTGGAATGGTTTTAAACCCAATACATTAGTTGACAAATCAGAGTAGATGGTTAAATCCAAAAAATCTATCTGTTCCTTGTGGGAATTCATAGTGAACTTCAAAAAGGGGTTAATCTCGTTCAGCCATTGAAAAAACGCCAGTAAAGTGGTTTGGTCACCATGCCAAATCATCAGTACGTCGTCAATGTACCTCCGCCACAACTTAATGTGGTCTCTGAAAATGTTGTTTTCGCTGTAAACACTCATGTGTTCCACAAAATCCACATATAGGTTTGCCAATGAAGGAGCCACAGCTGAACCCATGGCTGTTCCATGGATTTGTTGGTAAAAGTGGCTATCAAACTGAAAATAATTCTCAGTCAGAGCCAACTCCGTACACCACAATATAAACAAATTTGGTGTCATCCCCGATGTACGTTTGGATAGTAACAACTCCTCAATCACATCCAGTGTGGAGATCTGAGGGATTTTAGTATACAGTGAAATAATGTCCATAGTGACAAGGATATCCTCTTGTGGATTAAAATGTAAATTCTCAATCAATTTAATCACTGCCATAGAGTCTTGGACATAGGAAGTCATTTTGCTAACAAACCCTTTTAAGAAGGAGTCAGCAAATTTGGCTAAAGGTTCCAGCACTGTATTAGTGCCCGACACTATTGGTCTCCCGGGAGAATTGGTTAGTGTCTTATGAATCTTGGGCAAAATGTAAAACAAGGGAACACTGGGATCCTTCTTGACCAGATATTCGGCTTCTTTCCGGGTTATCCAGTGTCTATCCTTAGCTTTCTCAACTTTGTGGGCGATCAAATTCATCAGGCGTCCTGTACGGTCTTGTTCAACCAGTTTGTAAAAGGACGTATCTGAGAGCTGCTTTAAACATTCAGTGACATAGTCTTCCCGATTCAATAATACAATCGCACCACCCTTGTCGGCACTGCGTATCACAATAGATGTATTTTTCTTAAGAGAATCAAAAGCCTTCCTTTGTGCCGCCGAACAATTTTGGAAGGAATATGGAGAATGCGTACGTTCCAATGTTTCTAAATCAGTCAACACCCTCCTCTCGAACACCACAGATTCAGGGCTGTGGCTAGTAGTAGGTGGGCTAAAAGTGGATCGATTATGTAAACCACTATTCCTTTCCTCGTCCTCAAAAGGATTCTCATGGAAATATTGTCTCAAGTGTATTTTCCTGAATAATTCCTCAATTTCAACCCTCGAGACAAATCGGTCATAGGCAATGGTGGGAACGAACCCGAACCCTTTTTCCAATACTGATATCTCAACTGGACTGGGGATATACGTCGACAAGTTGATTAATAAGCTTTGTTGCTCCTCGTCACTGGTGGTTCGTAATCCCAATTTTGTAAGTCCTGATCTAAAAAACCAACTGATGGTCCTCTACCTCTTGGAAAAGGACGGGTATTCTGAGACCTACGTCTGTTGGCATTTCCTCGCCCACGATTATTACCACGTCTCTGCTGTCTCCCACCTATGCCGCGGGCAAAGGCATCATCATCCGAACTATGTGAACTAAACGAGGTGTTGGTAAATCTCGCATTTTTTTGTGATTGTGACCTGGGGGCCCCATCATAATGTTGATCCGGCACATACCCTTCTTGGGTGTAACGGAAGGCTTTCTCATGTGAGAAGTCGGTAATATCGATCTTAAGGCGTCTAATACGATCCCATACAGTGGATTCTTTAAAATCATTCATTTCTCGAATGATCTCATCAAGTCTCTTAGTATATACTTCCAATGGAACCAGTTTCTTAATGACCTCTTCTAATTTCTTAAGCTCTTCAAGTTGTTTAACCGACATCTCCTTTGCAGTGTCGATTATTAGAATTAACCAGTCACGTCCGAATTGATCTCTGCCATTGTCCCGCTGCGTTAATGGAAGGGGTGCGGGTGGAGGGGTAGAGGCCCTCACTCTTGATGTGCCACTCACAGTGAGCTCCCCGTTATGGGGTATAGCTTGCGAGGGCCTAGATCTCAGCTGAAGCTTGCGGCTGAAAGAGGAATTAAGTCATGGGACTGGGCATTATGCACGGAGCCAAGGGTTTACATTTTCATTTTATTTATTTATTATTGTTTGAGAGCAGCAGAGCGCTGTACAGGGTGAGGCAGCCAGCTTTTGGACTGGCATCATTGAACAGTAGCGCAGTACATCTATTGTGATTAGTCCTTGGTCAGGTGTTGGTGGTTTCACTTTTGAAAAAAGGGGATTCCATGCAGGGGTTACCTACTGTAAACAGTTGTCCCAGGCATGACATTCACTGCCCTTCATAAAGAGGGGTGTGAGCTAGCTTTAAGTTGACACATTACATATCAAACAGGTGTTACTTCCTGTCCCTTGTGTTAGTTCTGTGACCAGGCCTCTTCAAATTCCTGCTTTCATTTAACTTTCATCAGTATGTGCTGCCCCCACACAGAACTTAACAATAGGCAGGGCGTATCCATGGAGCCTTTGATATTTTAATTAGACTGGCTATGGCCGGAGGAAGGTATTGCCTTCTCCCTTCCTGAGAGGCTGTGATGTACCTGTGGCTGTCACATTTCAGCTAAATGTGACAGGGAGGACTGCGCCTGAAGGATGTGTCCCTCTGGAGTACACTTGACTATGGGCCTCATTACGACCCTGGTGCTGACGGAATGAAGGGGGCTGATACGGGACCGGCGCCCTTCATTCCGTCAGGACCGATTACAAGGTTCCCTTTGCGGGACCGGATCAGACGTCTGGTAAAACCAGATGTCTTTTCCGGGTCCCGCAAGGGGAAGAGGGGGGTAACAACGGGACACTTGTAATGTGCCCGTTGTTACCTACCTCCCCATTCCCATTGAGCCCTATGGGGGCTCAAATGGGAATGGGGAATGGTTCCTGCAAGGAGGACTTACCGGGTCCTCCTTTGTCGGAATGACCCGGTAAGTCCCCATTGCAGGAACCCGATAATGGAGCCCGGTTTGGAGGCAGCCATGGAGCTAATTGCTCCATGGCTACCTCCAAACTCGTAATGAGGCCCTATGTGTTTGTTGTGAGGCGAGCATCGGAAAATGTGTGCGGATTAGCCCCACACATTTTCTGAGGTTGAACTCCTATCATTCTATTTTTTACAAATGTTCACAAAAGCCTAGGCAAGCGCACACTCCCCGTGCGGATGGTCGAATTCCTCACAATAGCATCTTGGTTACTTGAAGATATAAACTATGGGTATAAAGGGTCAGGATCCACCCGCCTGTCCACACATCGCCCTAGTCACCTTGAGGCTCATTCGCATCGAACACGGCAGGTTCCTGATCACACCTGCTGTAGGACACCTGGGACATGTCACTGTATTTGCTATGGATTTTTAATGGGGTGCAGGCCCCATCCCCTGTTTCCACCACCGACCTTTCCTTTTCCCCTAATGCCTGTTCTAACATTCTGACCCCTTTACCTGCCCTAAACTACCAGAGTAAAATCCAGTGAAATGTTCCACTGCTAAATGCAGCCAGATGGCGGGACACCCTGCGTTCCTTGAATCACACCATTTCACGCTTCACTCTGCCATCATTCAACACATCAATAGAGCACTGAGCATTGTGTTTAGGTGCTTCCTAATCTGGTGACAGGGTTTCTCATTTCTTTGTCTTCTCATACAGATCGCAATGCACTTAAGCATGATTTTATAAGTTATACCCTATAGCACTTTACCGCTAATTGGCTCCTGCAGCTGCTGCAATGGCATTTTGATGTGACTTGCAAGTAATTCTTTGCTAGTTTCAAGTGTAAATATTGCATGGATGTCCCAGCGAGGGCCCTGAACGTTCTGCCACCAGGTGCGCTATGGACTAAGTGACCCCTATCTTGCAACCCGTTCCGTTAGATTAAAGTGTACCAGTTGCAAGTTCTCCATTTGTGGCTATGCAAGTAACCTAAGAGTTACATGCTACGCAAGAGCATCACACAGAGTGAACAGTCCCTATTGATTTGAAACTAGGCGAAGTTATCAATTTGTTTGTTGAACGCTGCGGAAGAAGTGCCATTTAAATGTTTCAACCGGCATTGCATTTGTGATGTGAATTAACCTAAACACAAAGTGTTAAAGAAATTTAAATCTTAAAGAAAATCCCCTGATGAATGTTTGACCAAAGTGGTGATAAGAACAGAAACATGTTGGGAGTTTTAGTGTAGAGACACTTAATGAGTGCCTTGTTTATATTGTTGTTATTTGTGTCTCGTAAATTGTTGTATGTTGTGATTTTTTATCTTGTTGATGCGATATTTGTATGGAGCTTTTATCCGCTTTGTGATTCTATGGGTGTTTTTTTAGTTAATATTTGCATTGTATTTGAACTAATAAATTGAATCAATATGGAAATGTATACATTTTAGGAGTACTGTGTCAATTTTTTCAGGTCTATTAGTATTGAGAGGGACAATGACACATCACTTTCTATGAGGGAGTATTGTTTGGAACATAGAGCATCTATCTCTTTTCTTACACGTATATTTTGGTCTAGCCCTGACTGTAGAAATTGGTCGACCTGAGCTAGGAGTCAATCTTTGGGGTCATATTTGTACCTGGTTTAGGTATATATACCCTTTCTTGAGTGTGCCATCACTTTTGCCCACCTTCAGCTGGACTATTAGGGGCAATGGGGTATGCAATGGCAGTGCATCCTTGTGACAGCATGGCACCCCAGCCACAGCACACAACTTTGCACAATTGCACCAAAAGTGATAGTCACACACTAGGGTGGCACCACATGTTCAGAATTCACCATTGTGCATACTTGCGCTTCCGCAAACAGAAATGTGGGCAAGTGTACATAGTACTACCACGCAATAAATTCGATAAAATGGGCATGCATGAGGCAGCAGAAAAGACAAGTGCTAGACCAGATGGCATTATCTATAGGCCACTACCACTAACATTGTCACTTGAAATTAAAAGATTGCTCTCACTGTGGTGAGCGAAGATATTACTAGATAGCCGGGGAGAGTAGCCACATGTCAGGGAGATCCTGCACTTGTCATACAGATCCCGACATGCGACCGGCTCTCCTAAAGCATGACTGGCCCTTTATCCACCGAGGCCAGTGGATACCACTATGTAGCAGACTGGTTGGCTAGTCACTGCTCATGCGAATAACCCAGGATATGGCAGCCATCATTCCAGAGGCTCCAATCCAACACGCCTGGTAACTTCGAGGCGCCTGATGCATCTGACCTCTAACCTTTCTGATCTTTTTCCCCCTGCAGGTGACTCCTTCCTGAAGCATGACGGCATGAGGTTCACCACCAAAGACGTAGACAATGACCACTCGGAAAACAACTGTGCCGCCTTCTACCACGGAGCTTGGTGGTACCGCAATTGTCACACCTCCAACCTGAACGGCCAGTACCTGAAGGGGCACCACACCTCCTATGCCGATGGCATCGAGTGGTCCTCCTGGACAGGCTGGCAGTACTCGCTGAAGTTCACGGAGATGAAGATCAGACCCGTCAAGACGGAGAACTAGCATCCATCCCCAAAGCGAAGCATCGTCTGCGACAATCAATGTCTTTCCAACTGTTCCCTCGTTGGCCAACCTTTTGTGCGAGAAGAAGGTGAGCTCCCCAGGTACACCAGGAAGCTAGATGACCCATTCACCTCCATGTCATTCGCCGTTTGGTGACAGAAGGCAGATAGAGCTCTTCTCGTCCACCTGGACTCGCGAGGTGATTTAGACAGCTTCATGTCAGATGTGTGCTCTTTGTGGACACACAAGCGGACTAACCAATTCTTGCCTACGTCCTTCCCCACCTGGACATGCTGGGTGACTAGACCTCTTGAGATTAATCTCATGCACTGTCTGGACACACAAGGCGATAGACCTCTTCCTATCACCCTCCTCCTCTTCCTGGACAGGCAGGGTAGGTAGACCTCTTCACATCAACCTAATGTTCTGCCTGGACACACAAGGAAACAGACCACTTCTTGTTCACCTCCTTCTCTACATGGATAGGAAGTCTGGATAGACCTCTTCATGTTGACTTCGCCTTGACAGACCATGCGCGTGACCTCTTCTCATTCACCTTCATCTCTAAGTGTACAGGCAGGGTAGGTAGACGTCTTCACATCGACTTTGTGTAGTGCCCGGATACAGAAGGCAAACAGACCTCGCCTCACCCACCATGTTTTCTACCAGAGCACTATTCACGCGGCCTTCTTCTCTCCCAGACAACAAAGAATGGAAGGACTCTTCAGGTTAATCTCATGCACAGCCTGGATACAGAAGGTGGACAGGCCTCTTCTTGTCAATTTCATGCACAGCCTGGATACAGAAGGTGGACAGGCCTCTTC
Organism: Ambystoma mexicanum; assembly: GCF_040938575.1. Lineage (NCBI taxonomy): Eukaryota > Metazoa > Chordata > Amphibia > Caudata > Ambystomatidae > Ambystoma > Ambystoma mexicanum. Next base: position 54,963,996 of record NC_090929.1, on the reverse strand, counting down.
TCGTCAATCTCATGAACAGCCTGGCTGCAGAAGGTGGACAGGTCTCTTCACGTCAATTTCATGCACAGCCTGGATACAGAAGGTGGACAGGCCTCTTCTTGTCAATTTCATGCACAGCCTGGATACAGAAGATGGACAGGCCTCTTCTCGTCAATCTCATGAACAGCCTGGCTACAGAAGGTGGACAGGTCTCTTCACATCAATTTCATGCACAGCCTGGATACAGAAGGTGGACAGGCCTCTTCTCGTCAATTTCATTCGCAGCCAGTCATCGCCTAAATCACCATGTTTTCTACCAGGGCACACAAGCCAGTGAACTATTCACACGGCCTTCTTCTCTTTCAGACACAAAGAATAGGCAGGGTTCTTCAGGTTAATCTCATGTGCTCCCTGCATACACATGGTGCACAGGCCTCTTCTCGTCCATCCCATGTACCGCCTGGACACAAAACGTGGACATGCCTCATCATGTCAATTTCCTATACTGCCTGGACGCTCAAGGCAAATAGACCTCACTTTGCCCCCCTCTTCTCTACTCAGACACAAAGCGTGGGCAGACCCTGTTTCGTCAACCTTCTTGTCTACCTAGAGAGACAAGGATGGTTGACCACTCCTCATGCATCCTCTGCTGTACCTGGCGAATCCAAGCTTGGGGGGGTGAGAGCAGAGGGGAGGAAACTACTCTTTCAGACCATGTTTTCAGTAGAGTGCCCTTCTGCTTTAAATAGAAAACCAAAGTTGAATTGCTCCCTAATAGTTCCAGGAAGGAACGCCTAGAACCAAGGTCACCGTGTCCAAAGCCCCTTCAGCGTAGCCATGGAGGAAGCGACGTTGAGGGTGGTCGTCAGGAAATATACTCAAAGCTCGGCTTAATCTGCACAGGAGACAGGAATTCTTTGGAACACCCCTCATTTTGCCAAGGAAGGGATCCCGAAGCTGGTATCCACAGCAATGTTTCCCATTCTAGTAACAGATCCCAATACCCCCACAAATCCCAGATCCCTAGAGCAGATCACGTTGAAACCCTCAAATGCCAACACCACAGTTATAAGGTCAGGCCTTGCAAGGTGATCCAAAAAGATAACCTCAAATGATCCACGGTCCATAGATCCAGGATGAGTAGAGAGGCCAGCCCCTCTAAGACAGGTATTTTAAAAAAATGTATTTATTGATTTTTATACCAATTTATATTACAAAATAACTCACTTCAGGGCGTTCAGATATAAGATGGGAACTTGGAATGCCAACCCAAACCGATCCACGCTAAACCCCTCCAAGGTGTGGGATCTGTGATAGATTCCAGGTTTAACCCTCAAATGCCAACGACCCCATGTGAGGGACCCCTCCTTGTGCACTCTGAGATGCCAACCTCTTTCCATGAGTAGTCCAATAATGTCAGTGTCCTTCTATGAATGACTCATCCCAATGCTATCAGAAATGCCAATTCCCTACCAAGAGAAATCACATACTATGCCGCCCGCTTCTCGGGCACACTAATGCTGAAAGTCTAGGAGGCTCCAGTGTCATTGGCACAGAACTATTGTAAACTGCTCAGAGAACGTTGTACCCTCCGATGGGTTCCTTTCCAAGACAGAACAAGGTTTTAGCACTCAGAGGTTACAACACCCCCCCTCTCAAAGACTCGTGAGAGCATAAGTCTGTCCGGATGGATAGCTGAATGAGTTAAGTGCTCACCTCTGATACGTGACCAGCCTGCATTTTGCAAGCTGAAATCCCAGTAGGGTCAGCCTTTCACCCTTCCATGCTCGAGGAATAGCGTACCATTAAAAATGGGTAGAAAGATCAGCTATTATTACAGCAATTAGAAGCAAAGGGAATACACATTAAGCACTATATCAAAATACCACATTTTAGGAGGTGACCTGCCAATTAGAATAAAACTGCAGAACACTTTATCTTGCTGCAAAAGTGGCAATACTTTGTCCCTCCATGCGGCGGCACTGCATCAAGGGTTTGTACCCAATAATTAACCCTTGAGCACGGCTTGGTTTAGCCTTACAGATTTTCATCCTGTGACTCTATTTTAGCCTCAGTGATTCCAAGCAAAAGGAATTTCGTATTTAAAAGGCGGTGTCACTTTAATTGTTACTTTTTCAGTCAAACACATCCCCAACAATGTTCAACAATGACAGACATGTTTTGAGCATGATTCGATTCAAATACTTTAAATGTCAAATGTTTGAGGGGTGATTAATACCAAGAAATCTCATTGATTTGGGAAGCACACAATGAGTGCAAAGGTGTCTCCTCTGGTCACAATTGGGACACACGGCCCGCGACAAGTAATCTTTAAGAGTTTTCACCACAGCACCATGGCAGAAACAGTGGGTAGTCTGTATCTACTCAGCAGTGACTATTACTTTAATTGAATAGTCACTCTAGTAACACTATGCCTCCAGCTGACTGCACGCCTTCTTCACAGAACACAATTTCACATATACTTTGCTTACGGGAACCTCCATCGTCCAACTCTCACTTTTTCCTTCACCAGCAGCCAGTATCATGGGTCTTCTCTTTACCAGACATTCCTTCTCTCCACCTGCCCTCTCCATTTCCCCACTAGCCCACTCTTCCCACATGCCTGCCATCTGTCTACCAGGCTTCAACGGTAAGTGCAACCACATGAAGGAATAATACTGTTGAAGACAGCTCACACCAAGAGATCCCCCACCTTGCACAGTTGCTTTAAAAGGGCTGGTCATTTCAGATGGGATATGATTCTGGCTAGAATGATAGTCACATGGGGAGTAAAATGTCCCCTTCAAGCACCATAGTTGGCTTTATAAATGTGCCTGAAAGACAGAGAGGGGAGTGGGAGCACATTCACTAGTTGAGAACAGGTACACTGAGGCACAGACACATTCACAATATAGCACAGGATGTTACTCGAATGGAGCATGACAACAAAAATGTAATTAATGATTTGTGTTGCAATGTTGACGACCTAAAGAATAGAGCCAGGTGATTAAATCTGGGCTTAGTGGGTCTGCTAGAAGGTGCGGAAGAAGAACCAGACAATACTGTAAAGCGCTACGCCGCATCTAGCAGAGACCTTTCCTTCCCCTCCTGATGTCTTGGTGGACAGCGCAAAGATCTCCAGGAAAAAGATGCTTGCTGGACTCACAATTGCAGCAAAACTCCCCTCAGAAAGCTAGAAAATGAACTGTGGAAATTAAAAGGACAGAAAGTTAGAGGGACTTGCTACAGGGATTGTGTTTCTTTGGCAAATTGCAGGAAGATTCTGGGAGGAGGAGACATAATGTCTTTGTTGTTTTTGAGAAGGCTTGGTTGAGTGGATGGATGGCTGTGAAATGAAGCTGTTCCACTGTCAGGTAAATGTCCTCCGAGAAGCAGTGCCACTTCCCTGAACGTGCTGGGGTAAGGCTGCTCAGTGGAGTTGTTAATGCCGTGGCTGCTTTACACTATCAGTGATCCCAGGTGGTTGCTGCTCCCTTCCTCAGCTGAGAGTGCATTTTATCCGGAATGGTCATATCCGCTCATGAGCCAAAGCAGGCAGACCTGGGCCCTGTCTGTATCAGTGGCCCCCTGTATAAATGTATAACATTGCCAGTGAAATTTTTTGTTGGAAAAAAATGTCAAATGTGCTAATATTCAATTTTGACTTTCAAGTAAAAATTGTAATTTTGATTCCATTTTTTTGAGAAAGTACATTGTTACGTATGATTTTGAGTAAATCAAAAATGCGTTTGCTGAAAAGGAGGTCAATGATTGTCAAAGGCTCTATTTTGTGTTGTGCACATATACCCTAGCACCTCCCGTTCCCCCACTCACTTGTTCTCCGCACTCCTCCTTGCAGTTTGGTATTAAAATCATACTTTTTCACTAGAATCACTTAAATATATTTTTGGATCTGCAGTGGCGGGGAGAAGCAGGGGATTCAAATGTAACAGAAAACTAAATATGAATTGAGTTTAATTAAATGAGGGGCTAGTAAGAACCCCTTTATCAAAGAGGTTCCAATATGACACACCTATCACTAAGCACTATATAAATTGTAATATTATCATAACATCATTGACATTGCTACTACTGCCTTAGCCTAGTCTCTTCCTCTGATTTACGAAGCTATTACTGGGGGAGGCGTTGAGGCTTGGAGCTGAAAGCAAAGGACAGAGGGTGCACAGTGTGCTCCTGTCTCACAAGCAGATTACACTTTGTCATATACTACACACACTGGCACACCTGCCATTCGAGTAATGCTTTATGTAACACAGCGGTAACAATTGAAATAGCATTGCCATCATTTTAAAAGAAACAATCATTTTGACTGATGATGTGAGGGTTTTATGAAATGTAAACAAGTGATGTTAATGCGGGCGGTGTTGTTCTCAAAACATATTCAGATTTCACAGTATCAGTGGGTCTCACTTGGGTTATGCACTTGGTAGTACAATAGTGAAAACTACCTGAGAAACAACCTGGACTCTTTTCACTAGAAGTGCACCAGTCAAGGATGTCCTCCATCACCAACTCCTTTTGGTGACCAGCCAATGGTAAGCTTACTTTATAGTCGCTCAATATTCAGTTTCCTGTGGATAAATCTGAAAACGCAGCGCTCTCTCCCGGAAGAGCTCAGAACGTATTGTAAGCTCGCAATTAAATGTGCCTTTTCCATGCCCTTGTTGTGCTCAGCGGCGGCTCAAGGTGCGCCAAGGGCGTGTGGCCATACAAGGTGTCTCCCCTGGCGCAGCAAATAAAGGGTGCCTTGCCTCCAGCTCAGTGTCATGTAAACTCAAGTATCGGTCAAGAGGTACGGCAGCAGCGTATATCAAAGAATCACGCCACAGTGGGCATGGCCCACTCTCTGGGTTTCTTCCTTTTGGCCTGGTGCCCTGCGTACCCTCCCGGTGCCAGTGATCAAGGTGAGGAATTTGGGAGTGATTCTTTCCTCCTCTCTCTCTATGAATGACCAAGTGTCCGCTGTCTGCAAGATGGGTCCTTTTCACTTACAAATTTTAAGGAAGGTCCTCCCCATGCTGCCGGCAGCCCTTCATCCCCCGGTAGTCGCGGCCCTTGTGCTGAGCAGACTTTATTACTGTAACTCCTTGTATCTGGCTCAACCCAAGGGCATGATCCAACGGCTGCAGCGCTTACAACATCTTGCTGCCATGGTAGCGACAGGTTCTCTGTATGGGGCCCATATTTCGACTGTGCTACGAGCCCTCCCCTGGGTCCCCGTCATGCAGCGGATTAAGTTCAAGGCTCTTTGTATAGTACACCGGGCGCTGCATGGACGGGGGGGCTGAGTACCTCCAGGCGAAATTCACTCGCTATGTCCCCACTCGTTCTCTTCGCTCAGCTTCTGCCGGCCTGCTGTCGGTTCCCATGTTCCGTAGGTCACGCATTGGTGGACGTGCTTTTTCTATTGCAGCCGCTCAAATGTGGAATGACCTACCTTTAACAGTAACAAATCTGTCAGGCCATTTCAGTTTCAGGAAAGCGTTAAAGACATGCCTGTTCTAGTTCCCCTGCTATCGCTCCTTTGACGCTCCTTCCTCCTCAGCGCCAAGATACCTCCGGGTGAATGATGCGCTCTACACATTGCAATAACATAACATCATTTGAGGATCTTTCCAGTCTCACTGCGCCAGCACAAAGGAAAAATAGACACCGCTTAGGTTGCAGATTTATTTAGGTGAACATGGTACAGCCTGACAAGTGTTTCCCCACCCAGACACGCCTATTGCAGACCACCAGGTCGGATCATTTACTCTACACCTTCCGCAATTGCGAGGATATATATTCAGTACAACCCAAGTAAGCATGCTTTCATGCACAAGAATCCTTTCAACTAAAGCCTCTGAGGAAGAGCAAGGACTGCTCGAAACACGTGTCAGGCTGTACCATGTTCACCTAAATAAATCTGCAACCTAAGCGGTGTCTATTTTTCCTTTGTGCTGGCGCAGTGAGACTGGAAACATCCCCAAATTACCTTAACTTTACTGTGGTTTATTTGGGCAACGTACCCACACTTTCCAGATACCTGCTGCTTCCCTCCTCCCTTACATCACGATTGGAAGCGCAGTGTCCCAGTTGGCTTTTTTGCCCAATTTCCCTTGTCTCACAATAACACAACATAACATGACTGCTTGGATTCGGCGAGAGACATGACGCATTCCTCAGGCTTCAGACCAGCCAGATGCATGGAATCTGCTGGGATCCCGATCTCTTTGGATGCTAATTCCCTTCTATTCTCATTTTCCTCCACCTTTTGGGGGCACTGTCACCCACACGACCCTTCTCTGCTGCCTTGAGATATATTGGTCTTTTCTGGTCCTGCCTTGAATCTGATCTCGTGCTTCTTGTCAGACAGGGAGATTCCGGTCAGGTTAGTGTTCTCTCGAAACCCACGAGCTCTGTGGAGTACCCCTGCCCCCAACACTCCATTTAAACCCCACAGCGTTTTTAATACTAATGTTAAGCTGTTAACTGATCCCATCATTCCACACATTGCCATTCCCCAAACCTAGGCAACCTTCCTGGTCCTGTAGGTGAACTGCATTACATCACTGATTTTCTTGCCCCCAATCCAGGACTGGGTGATTGATAACAGCCTCTGCCTTAGCGCCTTGAAGACTTCTCTCCCCTTTTCCTGGCTCCATGCATCAGGGTTCCTCCCCCACCTTCTCCTCCTCAGCAAAGAAACTGGGAGGAGTTTTCAATGGTCTGCTGCTCTTTTCACCCCTGTGACACAACGACTACTATTAAGCAGGAGGAGAGTGATGAGTAGTGTCTGAAACGCGTACTGTGCCCCACACTACTATTAAACTAAAAGTGATCCCAATCATAAAGGTGAAGGTGGGCCGAGGGCAAGCCCAATCCTCGGCAGGGGTGTGAGTTGATACAGTTGCAACACAAACAGCAAGAGTACATTGGTACCAAAGTAAAGCAATGTCCCATAAGGGTTCCATAAAAATAGGGAGTTTAGTCAAAACATTCAATGCACATCACTAATCAAAACACTAAAGACCAACTGTGGAAGAGAAGCACAGAGAATAGCGAGAGTGCTTTTGATATGCCAGACTGCCTTTGAAGCACCATTTTCCAGGGGACCTCCAGGATGCATTCTTTTTCACAAGGAGGAAGGTGTTGACCTCCATCAGGAGAATTGATGAGGCAGCTTCCTGGGCGTTGTCCCACATAGCTGTTGTGGAGACATCCAGGCCAGATGGCTAGTATGCCTCAGCCCTGTCATGGCTGAAACACTGCCCACCAAGCTGACATAATATGATATCCAAATGCTGTGGCTGTATAATTGTGTGAACTTAGTTGCTACCATGTCATAACCAGACACCATGTATATTTACAGTTTAACATACAACCAGGCTGACTAGTGTGCATAGCTATTATGTTTTGATCAAAGGTGTAGAAGATTAACTGGCCACCTCTGCCTGTCAGAACTCCAGCATCTGTCAGGCGGCATGTGACTTTTGAACCTGCCCTGCTGCTTCTTTGGGGCTGGTGCTAGGGATGTCAGTCCCAGGAAAGGCACATGACTGCACTACATTTTTGGCATGGAGCATTATGAAAATGGTGGCCTGATTAGCAGACCTCTTTTTCAGAAACAGAATTACCTGCATCGTTTTATTAATACAAATCATTTGTTCAGGCTATTCTGTCTTCACCAAATGGCATTCAGTCCCAACCACAGATCTATGAACTCACAAAGACGTCTTGTTTTCGGCTTCATCTCCTCTGGTGCATCCGAAACATGACTCAATGAATTCAGAAGAAGGTCGCTTTGGCTCTTTCACGGCTTGACTATTACAATGATCTCCTTATGGGACTCTCTAAATGGCTCATCTAACAACTTGAAACTTTTCAGAACAAAGCAGCCAGGCTAGTCCTTGGCCTCAAACCTATGGATGACATCACACTTGCACTTCTCCCCTTCAACTGGCTCACTCTTAGAGCGTGCATTAGTTGATCGTTCGTTGTCTCTCCCACCGAGCCGATTGGAACTATGGCCTGGTCTACTTTAGAGAGAAAGTACAGATATACCCCACCTCCCCACAAGGCTCCTGAGATCCGCGAGTTCAAGAGCAATGGTGGGAACTTCCTTCAGGAGAATAGAGCAGGGAGGCAGAACTCTGGATGAAGCTGGGACCTCTCTCAGGAATGATCTACCGGTCACTATCTGATCTCTGGAGAACCATCTTCATTTATGCAAAACAATCAAAGCCTTTCTCTTTAGGAAATCGTTTCAACTAGAATCTCATAACTCCTTGCCCTATACGCTACCTGGCTCCCATTGCACTGACTGGCTACCTGGCTCCCATTGCACTGACTGGCTACCTGGCTCCCATTGCACTGACTGGTTACCTGGCTCCCATTGCACTGACTGGCTACCTGGCTCCCATTGCACTGACTGGCTACCTGGCTCCCATTGCACTGACTAGCTACCTGGCTCCCATTGCACTGACTGGCTACCTGGCTCCCATTGCACTGACTGGCTACCTGGCTCCCATTGCACTGACTGGCTACCTGGCTCCCATTGCACTGACTGGTTACCTGGCTCCCATTGCACTGACTGGCTACCTGGCTCCCATTGCACTGACTAGCTACCTGGCTCCCATTGCACTGACTGGCTACCTGGCTCCCATTGCACTGACTGGCTACCTGGCTCCCATTGCACTGACTAGCTACCTGGCTCCCATTGCACTGACTGGTTACCTGGCTCCCATTGCACTGACTGGTTATTTGGATACCATTGCGATCAGCCATGATGCACTTTTTCTATCACCAGATGTCTGCTCTTTCACCTCCCCTGCCTCCATTCCTTTGCATGTTCCTGCACCTCCCCCGCTTCCACCGGCTTCTTGCATATATCAGAGTTTTCCTTTTCTCCTTCCGCCTCCCATGGCACATAACTGCTGGAAATGTTTCCAAAGCCTGTGAAAGATCTGGTGCATGCCCCCCCTTCCCTTCATTTTGGAGGTGCTAAATGTGACTGCTCACAGTGGCACATTATAATACACTAAGAAAGATTTTACGAGAGAAAAAAAGAAAGAAAAAGAAAAAGATCAAGAAAGAAAGAAAGAAAGAAAGAAAGAAAGAAAGAAAGAAAGAAAGAAAGAAAGAAAGAAAGAAAGAGAAAGAAAGAATGAAAGAAAGAAAGAAAAAAAGAAAGAAAGAAAGAAAGAAAGAAAAATATTCTAAGAAAAAACAAAGAAAGAAAGAGAGAAGGAAAAAGAGAAGGATTCAGAGAGAGAAACAAAGAAAGAGAGAAAGATTCAAAGAAATAAACAAAGAAGGAAAGAACGAAAGAAAGAAAGATGAAAGAAAGAAAGAAACAAAAAGAAAGAAAGATTCTAAGAGAGAAACAAAGAAAGAAAGAGAAGGAAAGAGAGGAAGCTTCAAAAGAGAGAAAGATTCAGAGAGAGAAACAAAGAAAGAGAGAAAGATTCAAAGAAATAAACAAAGAAGGAAAGAGAGAAAGATTCAAAGAGATAAACAAAGAAATTGAGGAAGATTCAAAGAGAGAAACAAAGAAAAGAGAAAGATTCAAAGAAATAAACAAAGAAGGAAAGAGAGAACTATTCAATGAGAGAAACAAAGAAAGAAAGAGAGAACGATTCAAAGAAAGAAACAAAGAAAGAAAGAGAGAATGGTTCAAATAGAGGAACAAATAAAGAGAGAACAATTCAAAGAGAGAAATGAAGAAGGACAAAAGAAAGATTCAGAGAGAGAAACAAAGAAAGAGAGAAAGATTCAAAGAAATAAACAAAGAAGGAAAGAAAAAGATTCAAAGAGATAAACAAAGAAATGGATAAAGATTGAATGAGATAAACAAAGAAGGGAGAAAGATTCAAAGAGATAAACAAAGAAGGAGAGAGAGAACTATTCAAAGAGAGAAACAAAGAAAGAGTGATTCAAAGAGAGACACAAAGAAGGAAAAGAGAAAGAATCAAAGATAGAAATAAAGAAAGAACGATTCCAAGAAAGCAACAAAAAAATGAGAACGATTCAAAGAGAGAAACAAAGAAAGAAAGAGAGAACAATTCAAAGAGTAAAATGAAGAAGGAAAAAAGAAAGATTCAAAGAGAGAAATAAAGAAAGAACAATGGCATGAGAGCAACAAAAAAAGAGCACGTTCCAAAGAGAGAAACAAAGAAAGAGAAAATGATTCAAAGAGAGAAACAAAAAAGAGAAAGATTCAATGAGAGAAACAAAGAAAGAGAGAGGATTCAAAAAGAGATTCAAAGGAGAGAAAGATTCAAAGAGAGAAAGATTCAAGGAGAGAAACAGAAAAGGAAAGAGAGAAAGATTCAAAGAGATAAATAGAGATACAACGAAAGAAAGATTCAAAGATAAAGAAAGAAGGAAAGAGAGAATGATTCAAATAGAGGAACAAAGAAGGAGAGGAGGATTCAAAAAGAGAGTCAAAGGAGAGAGATTCAAAGAGAGAAAGATTCAAAGAGAGAACATTTTGAAATGGTAATATGAGCTTTTGATTGCTGAATATTATATATGTATAATTTGGTATTCTCTGTGTTTTACTATTGATGTTATGTGTAAAGTTTGATACTCAAATAAATAAAAGAGAGAAACAAAGAAGGAAAGAGATAAAGATTTAAGGAAAGAAACAAAGAAAGAGAGAAAGATTCAAAGAGAGAAACAGATAAGGAAAGAAAGATTCAAAGAGAGAAATATTTAAAGAGAGAAACAAAGAAAGAGAAAGATTGAAAGAGAAACAAAGAAGGAAAGAGAGGACGATTCAAAGAGAGCAGCAAAGAAAGAAAGAGAATGATTCAAAGACAGACATGAAGAAACAGAACGATTGAAAGAGAGAAACAAAGGAAGACAGTATCCTGTTGCTTTCTCAACAGTAATTACTTCATGGTAGTTAACTACCAAGTACTTCGGGGCACCTCCAAAATAAAAAATAAAACATTCGAAGTATAATTTCGAAGTCATTACTTTGTAGTAAATTACCACAAAGTAATTACTGTCGATGAAATTACATGGAACCAGAAAGAGTGAAGGATTCAAAGAGTGAAACAAAGAAAAAAGAAAGAACGGTTCAAAGAGAGAAACATAGAAAGAGAATGATTCAAAGAGAGAAGGGAAGGAAGGAAGGAAGTAATAAGGACGGGAGGGAGGGATGTAGGGAGAGAGAGAGCGAGGTGACTGCAGAAGGCGGGGGTACAACCCCACACAGGATTGAAACAAGTTGCACGTAGTCCCTTTCTCGGCGGGTGGTTGGGGGGGGGGGGGGGGTGGGAGGGGGAGTTTCTCTTCATAGTACTCACTTTTCAGGAATAGCATGAAGATATGTTTTAGGAGCTGAACTGTGATACAAATGCAGTTTGTCAATCTGTGATGCAGTGTCTCAATCTGTGATGCAGTTTGTCAATCTGTGATGCAGTGTCTCAATCTGTGATGCAGTTTGTCAATCTGTGATGCAGTGTCTCAATCTGTGATGCAGTGTCTCAATCTGTGATGCAGCTTGGCAGTGCAGCCACTTGTTCCACTGCTGTTAACGATAACGCGGGTGCGGGGGGGAAGGCGGGCGGGGGGGAGATGCTGGGGGCGGTTATTGGTCCGTCCTTTCCATTAGCACACTCAGGCATTACCTGAGACGGCAAAGCCCAGAAGGGGCAGCAGATTGCAAATAAATGAACGCCCCCCCACAAAGTAGCAGCTGAAGCTTTTAGTTCTCACTGAAGTGTTGCCATGGTCCCATGAACTTCGTGACCTCTCTATCACAGGTCCTCAAGCAATGGCCTCTATCAGATGAGAGTGAAGACGAGCGAAGCATGGATCGAACGAAAGAGAAGACACATGTGAGGGGCACAGGGGATGCAGGGATGGATGAATGCTCGAATGAATAGATGGAGGACGGATGGATGGACGGGAAGAAAGGGAAAAGGGGGATGTGGTGATAGGAATATTAAGAAAAGAAAATCTAGAACAAAGTCCAAGGCTGCTCAGGGGTGCAGGATCCATACTCCTCCCCCTGTGACTGTGTGAGGAGGTGACTGTACATTTGGGGGAGCGAATATGGAAAATTTCACCTAGGCCAGCATAAAAGGTCTCTGGCCGGCATTGCAGGGGGTGCCCTGCGGGTGTTTACAGTTACTTGGACCTCGTTTCGAGTTTGGCGGTATTCCTGCAGAAACATGGTTACTGCTCCCGCCGCTTGGTCCAGTGGGTTTATCGCTGGATTATGGATTAGGGGTGGTGCATGGCAGCTGTAATCCCTGGTTACCGTTCCCGCTGCTTGGTGCAGTGGGTTTAACGCTGGATTATGGATTAGGGGTGGTGCATGGCAGTGGTAATCCTCGGTTAACGTTCCTGCCGCTTGGTCCAGTGGGTTTATCGCTGGATTATGGATTAGGGGTGGTGCATGGCAGTGGTAATCCCCGGTTAACGTTCCTGCCGCTTGGTGCAGTGGGTTTAACGCTGGATTATGGATTAGGGGTGGTGCATGGCAGTGGTAATCCCTGGTTAACGTTCCTGCCGCTTGGTCCAGTGGGTTTATCGCTCGATTATGGATTAGAGGTGGTGCATGGCAGCGGTAATCCCTGGTTACCGTTCCTGCTGCTTCGTCCAGTGGGTTTATCGCTGGATTATGGATTAGGGGTGGTGCATGGCAGCTGTAATCCCCGGTTACCATTCCCGCTTCTGGGTCCAGTGGGTTTATCGCTGGATTATGGATTAGGGGCGGCGCATGGAAGCGGTAATCCCCGGTTACCGTTCCTGCTGCTTGGTCCAGTGGGTTTATCGCTGGATTATGGATTAGGGGCGGTGCATGGCAGCGGTAATCCCCGGGTACCATTACCGCCGCTTGGTCCAGGGGCTTTATCGCTGGTATATGGATATGGGGTGGTGAATGGCAGCGGTAAGTCCCATTTTTGGAATCCATGGAACTTTATTGGAGAATTTGTCGATTTACCGCCAGTGGTAAATACCTCCCTTTCAATTTCAACACTTTTTTGTAAAGAAGTGGAGGAAGAGCCTGAAATCCAAGCTCGAAATCGAAATTCGGAGGCACACTAGAACTGGCAGAAAATGTTGTTACTGCCAAAATAGTGGCAGTTACGGAATTACAGGCAGAAATGTACCGCGTAGCGCAACATGTAACAAGGCTTGTCCAATGACTACGCACTCGGAAACGTGCAGAGAGACCCCTCGCCAGAAGGAACGTTGCTGGTGAAGTCTAACACTGCACCAAGCCATCGACGTTACAAGGGGACCTCAGCTTTTCAAAGTGATTTTATAGCGCGCAATGTATTCTGTCCAGAATCCAGCATAAGTGCCCCATCTGGGAGTCATTATGTCAGCCACTCTATCCATGGAAGCCCAGATCTCTGGGTTCTTCCATCTTAAAATCCTTCAGCAAGTCCTACACCTCATACCACCTCCTTTACGGCCATTGGTGGTGTCGGCTGTGGTATCCAGTCAATTGAATTATTGTAATTCCCTTTATCTTGCGCAGCCTAAGGGATTGATCGTCCGACTGCAACTTCTTCAGAATTTTGCAGCCCGGATAGTGACGGGGACACCGTATGGGGTACACATTTCCCCAGTCCTCCGTCGCCTTCACTGACTACCTGTAGTTCAGCTATTGAGTTCAAAGCACTCTGTATTTTACATTGAGCGCTTCTTGGACAGGGAGCGGAGTATCTGCGCTATACATTCTCTCGCTATCTCCCCTCCCGCGCTTTGAGATCTGAGTCAGCTGGTTTGCTCTGTGCACCATCATTTTGCCGCTCCCGTCTTGGCAGACGAGCCTTTTCTGTCACAGCAGCACAGTTATGGAACAAGCTACCAGTTGAACTGAAAAAGATCCATAATCATCTGGCCTTTAGGAAAGCCTTAAAACACATCTTTTCAAATTATTATGGCTTATGCTTTCTGGGCTCGCAATCTGTGATTAGGGTTCTCTAGTCCTCTCCAGTGCCATGATGCCCCAGGGCCACTGTGCGCTTGACAAGTAGTCTTAAAATAACATAACATAACATTGCCTTCCAACGCACAGCCTGAAACCCTCCCTTCACCAGTGAGGTTTAACTCAAAACCTCTGGGTTGAAAGAATAATGAAAAGGACCCTCTTCCTCTCTGTTGGCCATCACCAAAAACAAAGCCTGCCTGAAACCTTTGCCCTTCTTTGATTCATGATCCCGCACCCCAGACATAGTACGGGGCCACCTGCAGCGATTCAACCCAGTGTGTTTTGGGTTCTAACATTATTTGTCTCCGGTGCACAAACGGGGAAGGCATCAGGGTCTTTCAACTTTTTCAGATGAAATGGGTCCCGATCCTCAGGGGGGCCTGAGCTGCTGCCCCCATGTTGGCAGTACAATTAGAAAGAAAAATATGCATTCAATTTAGTACATTCCATGTGAACTTTGCAGAGCACATATTAGAGGCCTCCCTTGCTGGCGCCCTCAGTCCACCCCTCACAGCCCACCAGCCTCTGTGGCCTTCCAGTGCCCAGCAGCGTGCTAGTGCCTGTCATCTCCTGACCTTTTCACCCTGGGTTTGGACTACATTAGCACCTTGCTGACTAGTCATTTAGGGGTTCAACTCCCGACTGGCTACTATTCTGTTCTGATGTGCCAAGGCCAATAAACCCGTCCCAGGATCATCTGCAGTAATTTATCCCGACCCGAAGCTGCGAGGGGTTCATGGTATGCACATATCCTCATTATTGTAGTGAACTCATGTACCCACACAAGCCCTTTAAGACGAGGCAACAATACTTTGAGATGGATGGGGATGCAGAATATACTCGAACATCAATAATCAAACGGACTCAGGAAGTTGGCAAAGTGCGTCTGTTTTAATTTCAATTGTCTAAAACAGGAAGTATAACAAACATCAACGAACTCGCTCAATCTTCTCACTGAATGCATTTAATAAAAAACATAGTTTATAAACTAAAAACTCATCATCATTGATGTCAATCTACGTTGCAAACTACAAAAACCTACTTGGGGAAGTGATAGGATTACAGGGAACCTCTAGGTGTATGTTACATACTTGTTAGGCGGGGGATTGCATCTCTATCATTAGGTGGGACAACTAAGCCCTCCTCTAGTGCAGGTCACTAGAACGTCATCAAATACACAACATCCCATTGGTTATACAAACTATAGGGCTCTCTACTACGTGGCCCTTTATAATTGATTGGCACCCTTGTACCCCTCTGTAATATTCCACCTATGCAAGCAGCACACAAACTGGCATCTAGGTGCTGGTGGGCTGGCCATAATCATAGCTTCCCACCAATTAGCCTGTCATCTATCATCACCCTGGCAGTCTGCCAGTCAATTAAGGCTTTGAACTTGGCCTTGTAAATGTTCTCTGTGCCTGAGAATAAGAGGGAGTAGAGGCATACTCTGTCTCTTGGTTTCGATACAGCTCAACTCAGTATCTATTTTCATCCATCCACGTGACTGCAGACCAGGTTTCAGAGTCATTCTGTATTTTAACATACTATTAAACAATGAACCTCTGACGTCTTCAATGTTCTCACTCCTCATCCAAGGCAGGGGTTTGTTCTTTTCACACGTTCTGTAACTACTGCATGAACATTCAGGTTCACGGTGACCTTGACTTCCTGATGCTGGGCCAACCAAGCCTCTCTTGATTCACCTCTGAATGTCGATTGCCTTTCCAACGACGACACACTGAAAGGCTTTCTTTTCACTCGGTCTAGCTATGCTAACGTGCGCTGTGGAATCATTCATAGTCCTTACATTCCTATGCATGTACGTTGGTGCATCGCCGCAGTCTATTGACTACATAGCCTGCCTTTAAGAATACTTTGTCTACTTGCGTTACTGCATCTGTACGCTTGTAAAATGACTTGATATCTTCTTCATTATTTCTGTAGCTGAGCATCTTCATCTCGAGCCTGAAATGTTGCTCATCTTTATCACCTCCTCCTTTGTTTCTATAGAATCTCTATATTCTTCAGCCTCTTCTTCTGAGTGCGTCAGCTCTGCTCTGTATGACGTCACCAGGCTTCTCTTTTGCTCAGTTTTCACACTTCTTCCCGGATTTCATTCAAATGGCCATCATATTGTCGTGAATGCTTATATGGCTTACTCAATTGGAATCTTGCCTCCAAGATTCTTTTCGGTATCAGTATTTTCACTGGTACTGCATGTGTCTCACACTCTGGCTCCCAACATATAGGCAGCATGGGGGAGGAGCTTTGGATGGGGGTACTTGCTCCATCTCTACACTCCCCCCTCTGGGCGATCCATCAACCACTCTCTCATCAGTCTTCACATCTAGACATCCTTGTCTGAAGAACTGCTTCTTCGGGACCCATATCTTTATAACTCCTTTCAGGCCTCCTGCTGTTTTCACATGCTCATCTTTATTCCAAGACATAAGCATGCTGTAACGCTCACCTGACTCCCACGGAGGTGCTGGCCTGGTTCGCGCTGCTGTGACCTCTTCTAAGGTGATGCGCAGGGTTCGGAAGACGGACTGGACCGGGCCCCCAAATCTGGCTTGTCTGGCTCGCAGAAGTATCCTTCTGTAGGCGAAAATAGGGGATTAACTGTCTGCGGGGTAATGCAATCGGCCTCCCGCTTTCCCCTCTCACCCTCCTCGAAACCCTTCTGTGATTCCCCGTAGCGTCTCACCTTAGGGTCTAGAAGGACGAGCTCTCCATTCTGCTTCTGATGCAGGGGCGCGTTGGTATCCAGTTACTTCACTGGATTTTCGTATTGGTGAGAACCAAACTTGCTTGGCTTCCAGGTAAGTTTTTTGATAACGCTGATGTCTCTTTTTCCCCTTGGGGGCCGGGGTCCGGAAATGCCAGGATGCGGCGCGGACCCGAAATGAAGAGGGAATGAATCAACAGGTAAGTCTTAACATGGAGATTTAGCTTTCCTTATTCCCTTCTCTCTCTCACCTTTTGTTCTGGTCTTTTTTGTCCCCAGGCGCTGGGGCGTGCCTGCGAATCCGGATGATCGCTGCTGAACATGAAGGCGCCCTGTAATGGTGAGTGGAATGCGGCGCTGCAGCGATCGACGCGATGAGCTTTTAAATAAAAGTCTTCCTTTTCAGGATTGTCGGCGAGATGTCTCCGGGATGCGGATTTAGCAGGTAAGGACTTTTCCTTCTTCTGTTCTCTTCTTCTCTTCCTTTGCAGGTGATCCAGGATGCTGGCAGGCGTGGCAGAAGTCAGGATGCAGGAGCAGACACGGTGAGCGTCCAGCTGCTAGATGCAGAACAACGCGAAGCACGTGTGGCTGTTCGGGTGGGGTTTAAAGAGCCTTGGAAGAAGTTCCAGGTATGTATCCTTCCTCCAATCAGGTATGTATCCTTCCCCGACCACGCCCGGATGGTAAATTAGTCCCATAGGTAAAGTAGTTCCTTTCAGGCCTCAAGGAGGCCGGGATCCTGCAGCATGGTCTGCATCAGGTAAGTGCACCCAAGCACTCCCATAATGAGCCTGGCGCCTATGGCCCCAGGACTGATGTCTTTTATGAGCCTGGCGCCATAGGCGCCAGGACACTGTCCAAAGGGCCCCTATATGGGGTTGCTGGGTCCTTCCTTGGGGACTGGATGTCCGCTTTCGGGGATGCAGGGCTTGAACCGGCTCCCCGGGAGCGGGCATCATGACAGCACTCCCCCCCAAGGCCCCTCCCAAGGTTGTTCCCTCCGGGGGTTTTGGTTTGTCTGGGAAGAGTCGATGGAATTTCCTGACTAATCGAGGTGCATGTACATGGTCGCTGGGTTCCCACGACCTCTCCTGAGGTCCGTACCCCTTCCAATCAATTAGGTAGAACAGTTTTGACCTAAACATTTTTGCGTCTAAAATGTTCTTCACTTCGAATTCGGGCTCCCCATCTATTAGAATAGGTTCTGGAGGTTTGAGTAGTCGGGTTCCGGGTACCACTGGTTTCAGAAGTGACACATGAAAAACAGGGTGAATTCGCATACTAGCTGGTAAATCAAGCTTAACAGCCACTGGGTTAATTATTGCCGTAATAGAATAAGGTCCCAGATATTTTGGGTTAAAAGTTCGAGGCCCTTTGAGTGGTAAATGTCTGGTAGCTAACCACACTTGATCCCCAATCTAATACGGAGGTGCTTCACTCCGATGTAGATCAGCATTCTCCTTGTATTTTCTCTTGGCTTGTTGTAAATGCGTAGTTGCCTCTTTGAAGGCTTGGGTAATTGTAGAATGCAGATGTTCTACTGCAGGCATTCCGAGGTTCTGAGGTGAGTCAAGGTTTGAGGTTCGAGGGTGATGCCCAAACAAAGTATAAAAAGGACTGTGGCCAGTTCCAGAATGTACCGAATTATTACATGCGTATTCGGCTATCCAAAGAATGTCTTTCCAGTTGCTTTCAGATTTCTGTAACATACACCGTAAGTACAGGGTCTGATTTCTCCTCTCGGTCTGACCATCGGTCTGAGGGTGGTGACTGGTCGATAATCTTATGTCGATCTGGGCCATTTGACAACATTTGCGCCAGAAGTGGGAAATGAATTGGCTTCCCCGGTCAGAGATTAGTATAGATGGGAATCCATGTAGCCGAACAATATTTTCGAGGAATTCTTTGGCTAGGACAGAAGCTGAAGGTAAACCTTTCAAAGGAATAAAGTGGGCAATTTTGGAAAACAAATCCACAATTACCAGAATAGTATTGTACCCCGAACAAGGAGGCATGTCCGTAATAAAATCCATTGATAGGGTGTGCCAGGGTGCTGGCGGTATGTCTAGAGGTTGAAGGAGACTGGCTGGTCTTTTCTTTTGACTTTTATTTTGGGCGCAAACACCACAAGACATCACAAAAGATTTAACATCTTTTCGCCAAGAGGGCCACCAAAATTGTCGTTTCACCTTTTCCTCTGTCTTGGCAATACCGGGGTGTCCCTCTATTAATGTATCATGATAGCCGGAAATAACTAGTTCGTGTAATTCCTTATGTGGCAGGAATAAGCGTCCTTGGAAATAAGGTAAACCATTATCTATGGTAAAGTCTGATCCCTTTTGTATCCAATCCTGTAAGGTTGTAGGGTCCAGGAGTTGTTTCACTCTGGCTTGAATGTCTTCAAGCGTCTGTAACAAAGTCATGCCTAGAATCCTCTGTTCGGGAATTATTGGTACTGGTTCTGAGTTTGTATCAGATTCTCCCATTCCAATTTGGGATAAGGCGTCTGCTTTGCCATTCTTGCAGCCAGGTCGATAGGTAATCACAAAATCAAATTCAGCGAAAAACAAAGCCCATTTGTCAGAGGTCAGCCCACTCAGAGAGGAAGGAGGAAATTTGACCAGGTGGGCGATAGATAGTAGCAACGGTAAGGGAATGGCTAGGAGAGAGAGAGAGTCGGCAGACAAGGCATTCAAAAGAGGAGTAGGTCTGCGTAGGAGTGACAGTGGCAGGAATCCACTCAGGGAAGATAAGGGCAACACCACCCCCTGCACGGTTGGGCCTGCGCACGGAGAGGATCTTGTATCCGTCAGGTAGGAGTGTGTCAAAGCTGGTGGCAGAGCTGGATGTGAACCATGTCTCAGTGAGACAAAGGACGTCGAGGTCTAGTTCCTCAAGAAGGTGACAGATATTGGAGGAGTGCTTGATGGCAGAGCGAGTGTTTAGTGTGGCAATGTGGAGAAGGCTGCCATCCTTGAAGAACTTCCGCGGAGGGGTACAGATCAGAGGTACTCCCTGCGGAGGTATTGAAGAAGGAGGTGAAGAAGAAGGAGCACGAGCACGAGGTGAAGAAGGAGCACGAGAGGGGGCAGGGAGGGAGGGTAGAGGCAAGGTAGCCAAGGATAGAGGAGGGGGGACAGCAGGAGAGGAGAGGAAGTTGATGAGGAGTGGGAAGCGTCTATCGAAGAGGTGAAGGTTGGCCTGAGGGCCTTGGACCAAGACGGTCCCGTTAGCGTAGACATTAATGATGGCTGCGAGGATAAAGTTCAAAACCCTCTGCATTGTCCACAAGGCCTTCTGGGGCCTGGGTCCTAAATACCTTCAACTCTCTCTTCCCAAATATCTTCCTTCCCGAGCCCTTCGCTCATCCGCCTCCAACTCCCTCAGGGTTAGCCGCTTCTCGAAGCAACGAGCTGGGGGTAGATCTCTCTCCGCGGCAGGGGCCTCCCTCTGGAACAGCCTTCCTGCCTCCCTGAAACTTGAGGAGAACCATCTCCGGTTCCGGAAGCACCTCAAAACCTTCCTCTTTGCTTCTGCTTTCCCTCTCCCTCTCCTCTGCTGAGCGGCTAATTAATTTTCACTGAAGCTGCACTGATCCTGCAATTGGACCACTCTAAACGGCCTCGGTCCTGAGCCCTGCCACTCTCCACTTGCACTGATGCCCTGGAACCCCTTTGCACTGCGGGTCTGTCTCTGTATCCCTACAGCCCCCCCTCCCCCAGCACTTGTTCTGCACTTACCTCACACTTGCCACCAGCTGGCCCTATTTAGTTATTTATTACGTACGCCTCTTACCTTGTACTGCACTTCCCCCCCTCCCCTTCCCCTTGCACTTTTCCCCTCCCCTACCCCTGCACTTGCGCGATCTGAATGACACCTGGCCTAGTAGGATCGTTTTCTGTCTCCCCTTGTACCCCCCTCCCTGCCTCGTCGCGCCTTGAAACACTTGTGTATAGGCGCGTTACAAATACCATATCATATCATATCATATCGGAGCTGCCGTGATGACTGAGCCTTGGCGGTTTTCAAATACTGTAAATTCCGGTGATCAGTGATCACTGTGATGGTATGTCGAGCGCCAAGCAGATAATGCCGCCAGGCTTTAAAAGCAGACTTAATGGCTAACAGTTCTTTGTCAGTGATTGCATAATTAACCTCGGGTGCCGAGAATTTTCTGGACCAAAATGCTACGGGATGCAGTTGGTTGGTTTCGGGATCTCTTTGGGACAGGACAGCTCCCATGGCTAGGCTGGATGCGTCAGTCTCGACGACAAAAGGGAGATCTGGACGCGGGTGTTTCAATATAGGTGCAGAGGTAAACTTAGCTTTTAAATCCTGAAAGGCCTGCTCGGCTTCTTCAGACCATTCAAAACGTTTATTTTTCCTCAAGAGTGCAGTAATGGGTTGTACCACGCGTGAAAATTCCGGGATAAACCTGCGATAGAAATTGGCAAAGCCGAGCATACTTTGAACCCCTTTTACAGAGCTAGGTGATGGCCATTTGAGGATGGCATCCACTTTTCTTGAGTCCATTCGGACTCCTTTGGGTGTCAGGATGAAACCTAGAAACTCGACTTCTGTGGTATGGAAAACACATTTCTCCAATTTAGCAAATAGTTTGTGTTGGCGCAGTTTTTCAAGTACTGCCCTGACGTGTTTTCTGTGATCAGATTCCGAAGAGGAGTACACCTGAATGTCATCGATATATACGACAACACAAACATCGATGAGTTCCTGAAGGACATCATTCATGAAGTATTGGAAGGCAGCCGGCGCGTTACACAATCCGAAAGGCATCACCTGGTACTCGAATAATCCGTATTTAGTACGGAAGGCAGTTTTCCATCCGTCGCCTTCTTTAACTCGTACCAGATGATAAGCCCCCCGGAGATCTAACTTGGTGTATATGCAAGCGTCCTTCACCTGGTCAAGGAGTTCAGGGATCAGAGGCAGAGGATAACGGTTTTTAACCGTTATCTGGTTCAATGCGTGGTAATCGATACAAGTTCTCTAAGGTCGCCTTCTTTTTTGGGCACGAAGAACAAAGCCGAGGATGCCGGGGACTTTGACGGGCGAATAAAACCATTAGCTAGGTATTGATCCAAATATTGTCTCAAATGCAGGTTCTCAGGTTCGGTAAGGGCATAAATCCTGCTACAAGGGGGTTGTGCACCGGGCACCAGATCGATTTGGCAATCGTACGATCTGTGAGGAGGTAACCTGTTGGCCTGTTCCTTTTGGAAGACGTCCTGAAAGTCTTGGTATTCCGGAGGTAGTTGCATGGAGGCAGAGGCTACAGATGCTAGATTAATCTTCAGGTTTTCTGGGTAGCAGGTTTGTGTACAATCCGGGAAGGTTATTCTCTTAGCTCGCCAATCAATTCGAGGATTATGTGTCTCTAACCAAGGGATTCCAAGGATAACCTGAAACTGTGGAGCCTTGATTACATCAAACACAACACCCTCCCGATGGCCGTCGGGACCAATAAGAGTCACCTCAGTAGTAGAATGTGTTACCGGTCCAGAGGCAATTTCAGTTCCATCGACTGTGGTGATGACATCTTAGCTGGTTTTAGGATGGAGAGGGAGGTTAATCCTAGAGACCAATTCACGATCCACATAGTTTCCAATAGCCCCACTATCGATGTATGCCTTTATTGCATGCAACCGCTTAGGCTGTTCTGGATCTACGAGAACCATTGGCACAATGAAATGCGAGGTCTGAGAGTTAGCTTTCAAGCTCGGCAAGCGGACCCCTACGCTTGTCGGGCGGAGTCGTTTCCCGAAACAGAGTCTTCATGGTTTTTATCAGCGGCTCCTACCGCCTTTCGGGGCGGTTTTGCCGGGCAATCTCGTAGAAAGTGTCCAGAATTCCCACAATAAAGACATAATTTTAACTGCCGCCTCCTTTCTCGTTCCTTTTGAGTTAAGGGTCCTTTAACCCCTCCAATTTGCATAGGCTCAGAGACATCAACTCCCTTGGGATTAGCATGGGTCTTGACCAACACCCGGGTCTCAAACCTGGACCGATCTGCTTTCCTGTTTTGAAGTCTGTGATCCAATTGGACCACTAAATCTATATACTCTGTGCATTCTTGAGGCGGATTTACAACTTGGGCCAAGACATCTTTAAGTTCTCCGCATAGGCCTCGATAAAACAACGTGACTCTTTTATCCTCTGGCCATCCCGTTTCCACAATTAGTCTATTAAAGGTTGCAATATAGGATAGGAGGTCCTGATTGCCCTGTCGCAGGGATAGAAGTTCATCATCCAGAGCCTGCCCCTGAGAGTGTCGAGCAAATAACCTTTCCATGCTTGCTTGAAACCCTTGAAAATCACGGAGAATCGGGTCATCTTGAGTAACCAGTGGAACTGACCAATCGGCAGCGCAGCCGCTGAGATATGACAATACAAAGGCTACCTTGGTCTGATCATTAGGGAAGGCCCCAGGTCTGCATAGGAAGTGCAAACGACACTGATTCATGAATACGGCGAATCGTTTGGGGTCCCCAGCAAAGCATTCGGGTGGGGCCAGTGGCCTGTTTCCAGGTAGATTAATCTGCACAGGGTTACTGGAAACCACAGGAACGGGGTTCCCTCCGGAACCGGGTAGAGGAGTTTGGCCAGCTTGACCTTGTAAAAGCTGTCTGGCCAGGTCATCAGTTCTTTCCTTTGATATTATTAATTCCCTCCTGAGGGCATTAGTCTCTTGACGAGTGGCATGTACTTCGGCCCGTAATTCCCCCAGTAGTTGGGCCAACTGA
Source organism: Ambystoma mexicanum (assembly GCF_040938575.1). Lineage (NCBI taxonomy): Eukaryota > Metazoa > Chordata > Amphibia > Caudata > Ambystomatidae > Ambystoma > Ambystoma mexicanum. The sequence continues at coordinate 54,940,559 of NC_090929.1, read as the reverse complement.
TCAGTCTCAGAACTTTCCATAGCGCCTGGGTGGGAATTTGTAGGAAGGCTTTGCGTTCTGTAACGCTCACCTGACTCCCACGGAGGTGCTGGCCTGGTTTGCGCTGCTGTGACCTCTTCTAAGGTGATGCGCAGGGTTCGGAAGACGGACTGGACCGGGCCCCCAAATCCGGCTTGTCTGGCTCGCAGAAGTATCCTTCTGTAGGCGAAAATAGGGGATTAACTGTCTGCGGGGTAATGCAATCGGCCTCCCGCTTTCCCCTCTCACCCTCCTCGAAACCCTTCTGTGATTCCCCGTAGCGTCTAACCTTAGGGTCTGGAAGGACGAGCTCTCCATCCTGCTTCTGATGCAGGGGCGCGTTGGTATCCAGTTACTTCACTGGATTTTCGGATTGGTGAGAACCAAACTTGCTTGGCTTCCAGGTAAGTTTTTTGATAAGAGGTTCCCCTTGTGTCCATGCATTAATGTACCAATGCTAGTGTCTTTTTCCCCATAGGGGCCGGGGTACGGAATGCCGGGGAACAGGCACCGACCCGAGATGAGAGGTGAAATCCTTGTAGAAATCAGGTAAGTCTTTAATGAGCGTTTTTTGGTAATGTCGTTTCATTCGCTCATTAACGCTGATGTCTCTTTTTCCCCTTGGGGGCCGGGGTCCGGAAATGCCAGGATGCGGCGCGGACCCGAAATGAAGAGGGAATGAATCAACAGGTAAGTCTTAACATGGAGATTTAGCTTTCCTTATTCCCTTCTCTCTCTCACCTTTTGTTCTGGTCTTTTTTGTCCCCAGGCGCTGGGGCGTGCCTGCGAATCCGGATGATCGCTGCTGAACATGAAGGCGCCCTGTAAAGGTGAGTGGAATGCGGCTCTGCAGCGATCGACGCGATGAGCTTTTAAATAAAAGTCTTCCTTTTCAGGATTGTCGGCGAGATGTCTCCGGGATGCGGATTTAGCAGGTAAGGACTTTTCCTTCTTCTGTTCTCTTCTTCTCTTCCTTTGCAGGTGATCCAGGATGCTGGCAGGCGTGGCAGAAGTCAGGATGCAGGAGCAGACACGGTGAGCGTCCAGCTGCTAGATGCAGAACAACGCGAAGCACGTGTGGCTGTTCGGGTGGGGTTTAAAGAGCCTTGGAAGAAGTTCCAGGTATGTATCCTTCCTCCAATCAGGTATGTATCCTTCCCCGACCACGCCCAGATGGTAAATTAGTCCCATAGGTAAAGTAGTTCCTTTCAGGCCTCAAGGAGGCCGGGATCCTGCAGCATGGTCTGCATCAGGTAAGTGCACCCAAGCACTCCCATAATGAGCCTGGCGCCTATCGCCCCAGGACTGATGTCTTTTATGAGCCTGGCGCCATAGGCACCAGGACACTGTCCAAAGGGCCCCTATATGGGGTTGCTGGGTCCTTCCTTGGGGACTGGATGTCCGCTTTCGGGGACGCAGGGCTTGAACCGGCTCCCCGGGAGCGGGCATCATGACACATGCATTGTCCACTTGGACTGCAGTTGATCCCTTTCCCCACATACTTCTTGTGGTTCTTCGGGTACAGGAACTTTGCTCCCCCAGGTGCATGTATGATGGCCTTCACTTAGTCTCTATTTTGTTCATCTGTCAGCTCTTTAGTCGTCCATCCTGATTCAACATCAGTCATAATCTTTATTCCTACTACCTTCTTTGCAGCCTAGTTGCATTGAGTGATCATTATCCTGATCACACACAATTCAAGCAACACCATCACTATTAGGACTTCAAGGAACTTGAACATATCTGCCATCCATTGTGGAACCCACGAGAAGATTGATCCAAACCAACTGTCTTCAGCAATGTCTTCCACTTTGTCTATCATCTGAACGTGTAACTTTGTCAGCATCATTATGGCCTCTGTCAAAGTGCCATTCTCGTCATCATGAGAAGGTATGAGTGTGCAACACGATTCTGCAATTTTGCCACAAACATCTGCATCCATAGCTGTAATCATGTCCAGGACATATCTATTCTGAAGAGTCATCAGTCGTATGGCTCTCAGCTCTTCTTTGATAGCATTGAATCCCTTTAGAGTAGTGTTGATTGTCTGCAGCAATTCCCATCTGGTTATTTGTAACCACTTAGTATTTGCATCCGTCTCAATCCTGGGCATGAAGATTATCGTGAATATCGATGAGGTCTTGCTGAACAATCTATGTTCATATGGAATGGAATCAAAAGCCTCTATTGACATGACTGAAAAATAGCTCTCTCTATTAATTTGATTCAGGAGTTCAGCCGATCTATTCTTCCTCAGGTGGGCATCTGCTTTTGGAAATTTGCCAATATTATGATCACTTTTAGGAATTACCAATGCTGGAACATGGATTTTCACTATAGAACATAGTGTTCTCCAATCTCTGGGCAGCTTCATTTAAGCTCTGGATCCACAAGCCCAGTAATGATCCATTATCACTGCTGTTCCAATGCTCATTGCTGGTACATCGAGGATTCAACCACAATTCTGATTCTCTCCAAGTTTTCTTGGGCCATTGGTTCTGAAACACAGCTTTGCATTTTCCAGAGGCACTATCTGCAATGGACCTCCTTTATCTTCAACCCATGTCAGTAGTTTAGCAACTCAAGGCCATAACCATTTGCATCCGTTTTCCACAAAGTCAATGGGTGATTTGTAGCGGCCAATTACTACCTATGGTCTGCAGATCACCACTCCTTCTTCCCATCCGTCTGGAGAAAGTACTGATCCCTAAATCTGCATTTGGCCTCTGTTCAGTTCCCATCTGATTCCAGCCCCTTTCACTCCAGGCTGTTTGTATCTTATCATATGAATTCTAGTGTGGGCTCTTGCTCTTGTCTTTGTGTCTTGAACATAATCATCTTCGTCTGGATCTGTCCATTCTGTTGCCCATACTAACGAAGACGTTCGGACCATGAACTGACCTCTTGTTCGCAGAGTGCAAAGTGTGATAGACAGTGTGTTGTCTGCACATCTATTTCAATAGTTATGAATATCCTACTTTCCCATACTATAAGGCAGGAGTGCACATACATAGCATTCCTCCTCAGAGGTTTGTTTGCCCACTTCTTTCATATGCTGATACCACATATTGTTACCAAAGTGTGCTGTACTATCTAGGTAGTAATTTAAATCATGATCATCCTCCCTTGCATTTCTATTAGGTCTCTTCCTTGCCTCATTAGATCTTATAATCATCGAATGAAGTATGTCAGCCTACTTCCTTCTTACTGGGGGAATCTCAGGGACGCTTGTCAGTGGAATCAGTGTTGTTACATGTACTACTGGTGTAGGGACAATGACATATGGCCTTGGCAGTCTTAAAATTGCCATTGCTATAGCTTCCTGCTGCATAGGAAGATAAACAGGAACTACTGCTCTTTTTGGATCGACATAGTAAACAGTACGTATCGTGAGCCAGAGAAGAATAACAATGAACATGACACATGTATATAATATGCACCAATATGTCAATTTTATACATAAATAGCTTCTTGCATGTTGTGGTGCTCTCCCGTTGTTTGCTACATTGTTGTTACTATCAATGTTGCCCATATTGCCTACAACTACTTTTAAGGAAGGAAAAAACTATTTTAATTAGATAATCCATTAAAGTTGCTGGCAACTGTTGAATTTGCTCCACAAGCCCCAGAAGCAGCTGGCTGATTGACAGGATTCTGAATGAATACAAAAGTGTTATATTTGCACCAAACAAGATGAGGATGAGTTTCAAGCAAATAGTAAAAGATCAAAGCCAGTAGATTGTGAATGTCATCACTCGACAGTACCATCCGTACCTTCAACAAGATGTTCAGGCAGCAAGCAAATCTGCTCAGGAATTTCACTTATCAGCCAATTTATCACAGGTCGATTCCTGGGATCCCTCAGAAATACACAAGTATTAGTTTGTTGTCCAACAAGATAAGGATGCTCTTCTATCAAGAAATAAAAGACCATTCCAAGCAGTTTGTGTGTGTCTTCGTCAGATATGACCATCTGTACTTTCTGTACTATACTCAGGTAACTGGAGGATTTGCTCAATTATAACTGTGAGCAGCCTCTTCAAGATTGGAACGTTTTTCGGATCTTGCAGGAACATGTGAACGTCAACTGTTCTCTCAACCAGCGCAGGATATGCAAGAAGAATCAAGAGGAAAACAGCAAGAATGATCCGATGAATGTTGCCATTAGGCATTACCATGGGTACCTCCAAAGAGAAATCTCAGTGAGAAAGGAATCGGGGAACTTCTCCCTTTTCTAGTCATCAAAGATGAACTTGAGATTTGGAATTTTTTCTTCTTCTGGATCTCAATGCTTCACAGTCCAATGTTTAGCAAATTCCTGTGGCTCAAGAACAATAGCTATTTCTCACTCCGTGCTTAGCAGCTACAAAGAGTGTTTCGAAAGAACCACAGTTCAATGTACTCTTTATCTGTCTACTGAACAGTCTCTGAGTCCTTCTTCCTTGTCATCGATATAGTCTGCACATGCTGAACTTCTTCTCTGTGGCTTGCTTCCGAATGGTGTGAGGGTGTGGGGGTCTCTCCTGCATAGATTTGTACGTCTCCCAGGTGCATCCAAGCGCGTATCCCTAGGACCTTCACTGCCCATGGAGTTACGTCCTCTACTATGAAAGGACCATTAAATCTGGGTTGGTGCCATTTGCGGGAAAAGTTCCTGATAAAAACTTGATCTCTGGGAAACAATTTTGGCAATAATAGTTCTTTAGTTGCTGTATGGTCTTCATCTGTGTTCTGAGCCTGATAACCTGTTCGCTTGACCTGGTCTGAAATGACGGAGATACTTGTAGTCATACATGTTAAGTAGGCATGTAACTCACTCTTAACAATTCTGCTGTTGTCTTGGCATCACTTCTAGTCCTCGATTGGAGGAGTGAGAGGCATTCTCATTCGCCACCCTGTTACTAGTTCATCGGGCGTGAGGTGATGGTCAGAGCCTGATTGATTCCTCAGTGCATATAATGCAAGAGGCAAGCAATGCAGCCATCCATTTTTCAATGTTAACTTTAGCTTAACTATCCTTTCCTTGAGCAGATCGTTGAGTCTCTCACATATCCCATTCACTTGCAGGATGATAAGCAGAAGAAAACGTATGTTTTATGCTGAGCATTAACTAATTTGCTCAAACACTTAATTCACAAAATATGAGCCATTATCTGATCTCAACATCTCACATATTCCCCATCTAGGAAACACTTCTCGAACTAAACATTTTGCAGCGCAAGTGGTGTCTAGGTGTGTGCATGGACCAGCCTCGATCCACCTAGAAAAGGGGCACACCACCGCTATCATATACCTATATCCACTACAGACCTGTAGCATATCAACATAGTTGAAATGTAAATGCTGAAAAGGACCATTTGGTCGAGGAATAACTCCTCGGATTGTTCGCAGTGTGTGCCCAGCAGTAAACCTTTGACATACGATGCAATTTACTACATAAAAAGCAATGTGTTCTAACATATTCGGTACAAACCATTCCTTCACAATAGTTGGTGCAAGACTTTCCCTAGTGACATGCGCAGGGTAGTGTAGCTGTTCCAATGCCACCCTTAAAAAGGCTACAGGCATCACCAGTTTACAAGTGTTTTCCTGTCACCAAAGTGCCTCGGAAGGGGATTAAGAACACCCTCTCTGTGTCCACAGGTCATTCTCTTCCTGTGGGGCTCCACCTTGAACTTCCATCAATTGTGTCTTCGATAAATTATTGAAGCTTTCATTTACTATCATAATCACCACCATTCTTACATTCACATCAGGCATTTCAAAATTCATTATGTCAATTGAATTTGCAACTCTTTTTGCTTCTTCGTCTACGGCTTGGTTTCCATGTGAAATAAAATCTGCTCTCTTAGTGTGCACTGGGCACTTGACTATTGTGATGGCTACTGGGATTTGTAGTGCCTTAATAAGTCTGTCCAATAAATCAGTGTGTTGCACTGGAGTACCATCCGCTCAGAGATAACCCCTCCTTTTCACCGTGTTAATCCTGTGTGCACTGTTGATGTAACATAGGCGGTGTCACTGTACATGGTTACTTCCTGGTCTGCGTGTTTCCTGAGCGCAACAATCAGCGCCACTAATTCTGCAGCCTGTGCTGAAAAGTGAGACAGTAGTCGTGCACTCGTCATTACTTCAAATTCCCCATTAGCCTTGTGCCTTACCACAGCTGCACCTGAATACCTTTGCCCATCAGTTTGATCGATTTTTGATGAACCATCAATCAATAGAATCTCCCCAGCTGCCAAAGCATTTTCTTTTATCCTTGGTATCTCATTATTGAATTCCTTGTATTTTGAACAATCATGCACATGCTCGTCTTCTGCCAGTACTACAGCTACAAACGTGGCAGGATTTACTGTTTTACATCTTATTATTTTAATTGCTGGATTCTATATAACTACCTCATAAGCAGAAGCTCTTTGAGACGTCAGTGTACCTTTAGGTTTTGCCAAAACAGCTAATAATGCATGCTCAACAAACAATGTCGGGGAAAACCCCATTACTATGTTACCAGATTTCTCAATAGCGAATGCGGCAGCTGGCAAAGATTGTTAACAAGGGAAGTGACCCTTTATTACTTGGTCCAGAATACCACTATAATATGCTAAGGGCTTGTACCTCAACGTAGTTCTCTGCGTGAGTACCGCCGTCATAACTGTTCCATTTGTGTGCAAGAATAAAAATACTTCCTCAGAATAATTAAGAAATCCTAAGCCTGAAGGCATGCAAATTGCCATTTTTAATTAACCAAACCCTTCCTCCATTTCCGCAGTCCATACATTTGTTTCCTGGCTTTGTTGTGCCTTTTTCAGGGCCTGCAACAATGGCCTTGTGTATGAACTATAATCAAATAGCCATGCTCTTACATAATTGCACAGTCCCAGAAATTGCTGCATGTGCTGTATCGTGTGTGTTTTTGCCATTTTCAAAATTGCCTCAGCCCTTTCAGGTGAGACTTTCTTTGCTTCATGCAAAATTAACTGACCTATGTGCAAAACCTCTTCTTGGCAATACTGCCATGTTTCTTTGCCCACTTTGTATACTTTCTTGGCAAAAACAATCATTAGCTGAACTGAGTCACATCTACACTCTTCCTCTGAAAAGCTGCTGACCAAAAGATCATCTACATATTGCAAAACAACACTCGGCAACTCAACATTGCTTAAGTTCATCTGCAGGACATTATTGAAAATCGACGGAGACTCACAATACCCTTGAGGTAATCTTGTGCTTTTCAACTTAATCTGTCGAAACGTAAATGACGTCAGATCCTGAGAATCTCTATGCAATGGGATTGAGTAAAATGCATTTTTGAAGTCAATCACAGTGAAATATCGCATCTCAACAAGGATACTACATAATGTCGTTGCCGGAATTGGGCACATATCTTGCACTAAACGCCACGACCCTTGCTTAGATTTTTTGACCAGATACAATGCAGTATTGCATGGTGACTCTGACGTCACTAAAATGCCTTGATCCATCATGCCGGATATTATCTTTACCCTCATCTGCCACTCAAGACATGGGATACTGCCTTGCTTGGGGTAAAATTGCTCCATGCTTCAGTTTAATCTTGACTTCTCCAACCACTATTAATAGGCCTACGTCATAAGGGCCCATAGTCCATAGTGAAACTGGCAAATCTTTTAATGTCATCATCAAAAAATGTAGGACGATGTCGCACTATCATCATCCTCTGTGGACTCTCGCATTTTTCTGACCTAACCCAGTATGTAATGCTCATTTCAAACACTACCTCGTCATCAGAGGGGTCATCCTTAAATATGTCCTCATCAGTGACGTCAGTTAGTCTGTAACCCTCTACAATAACAATTACTGTGCTCCATGATCTGCCATTGTCATCAAATCCTATGAGCAGGTCAAGATGCCTCGTACTACAGCTACTTGTAACTCCAAGGGAAAAATCCATCCCCCCTCTTCGTCCATGGCAATTTCTTGACTAAAGAGGAATTCATCAGGTATTCTCATAGTCTTACCCACTAAACCAGGCAGCCATGTTAACAAAATCTGTACCTTGTAATGAAATACTTCTGGTTCTAATGGGGCTCCTCGTATGGCTATCTGCCCTGTAAATGCCATAATAAATTCACTCACGTTTAAATAATGTATTCCTGGCATTGAACATACTATGCCTTCATCAGTAAAAGAAATTGTCATGTTTGACTTCGTCATTAAATCTCGACCCAGTATGTTAACTGGGGTCTGTCTTGAATACAACAATTAGCCAGACATATCACATTCTCCTATAGAGACTGGCAATTTCTCTGTAAAAGGAACTCTACTTGTATGTCCTGTGAAATCTTGAGCATTCATGGCATTACCTGATAATAAAAATGTCCCTCCCGTATACATGAGCGCGTTGCACCCGTGTCTACCAAAAAAGAAAAAGATTTGCCTCGTATCGTGACATCAACTCATGGTTCCTCTTGAGGATATGGTGTTACTGATAGTACTGAACACATCAAGTCACACAGTGAGCTGTCCTATTGTGGGTACATAATTATTCCTGTGCCCGTGAAAGGATTCCCACCCACGATAGAGACACCCCCTATCCTAGGAGTCAGTAACTGTCCTGTATTTACGCTCTGTTGTATCTGCATGTGCGTACTATATTCCCTGTCATTCCACATGTCCAACATACAGGAGGGAGTCTTCTGACTTGTACTCCCTGCATGCCCTGATTATCGTTCTGCATAGGCTGAAACCCACCTTGGTTACTCTGGGTGTTTCCCTGATTATTCTGAAAGCCTCCTCTCCCTTGGAAGTTTCCTCTACCTTGTGGTATAAATCCATTCCCTCCTTGATCGACCTGCCTTTGGTTATTTACCTGTGGCATACCTGTTGCTTGCTGCGATCTTGACCTGCTCCACTAGTTTACATTGCCCCATCTATAGCATAATTCGATAACCTTTTTTGTACTAACTTAGCCTCCTCAATCTTCCTACTATCGTCTCTCTTTTGATTTTTCTCCTGCAACAATCAGCAATGATGCGCTATGGTCAGCTGTATTTCTGGCCATTGTTTTGCTTCCATACCCACCAGTTTCTTGATATATGATAGAACACTGGCATAGATTTTCCCCATGGCTCACGCGTTTCCAAGCTCCAGTGCTCTTGGAAATTATGAATGTAAACAAGTGGATCCTCCCCTTCCTGCATTTTACGTGCCATTATAGTGCCCATATCTGACGCATCAGGATATTGTACTCGAAGCACTTTCCAAACTGCGGCTCTGCAATTATTAAACAGTGCTCTGTCGTGGGCTGTGTTCTGAGCAGTGACACCTGCGTATCCTGCTTTATACCAAATGTCATCAGCTCACTCCCCAAGTAGAGCTGCTAGAAGACCCTTAATGTCCCCTATAGCTAGCATATTGCCTCCTGTAATTTTCTCTAATTCATAGATCCCTTTTCCGGCACCCAACATTAGACTCCGGAGTTTACACCTTAGATTGTCCTTATCCATCTGGGGCCATGGCATATACTGTGGTCTGGCTCCTACTTTTTCTAGCAACAGGAACTGTGAGATCCCAAAATCGCACCCGTCTCCCATCATCTGCCTGTTCAGAGCAGACCAATGATTCCACACTGTCTTCTTCCCGGTAGCGACCTTAGCCTGCTCACATAAGGTGGTGAGTCCCCCCCCTTACACTATGGGAACGCCCGTTATGCCGGCCTGGCCGCGTCCTTGGTTTAGGCAGGTCCAGATCTAACCAACTAACTTCCCTGTCCATCAGAGAACACCCATCAGGGCCACATGCACTAGCTTCTTCCTCCCCACGGAAGGTTTCTCTGTCTTCATCTGACATAGCTTGTCCCCAACTTGTGTGGCTTCCCTCTTTATCATTTCTGTTTAACGTTGGTTTGTCTAAGAGCAAGGCTCTGTGCTTGAGGCTAAACAAACCTCCCTCTTTGCCTCATGTCTGAGCACCTTCAAATCGATTATTTATTTATTCACTTTTGGTCCTCATTTCATGATAAACCTTATTGATTTTTTCTCCAATTCTTCTTATATCGCCAGACGAAGAAAAGTTAAACTATGACTAGATATTGATCCCTTTCAGATCAATGGCAATACAGCAGAACAGTCAGCCCACCTGCATTATTACAATCCAGAGCTGGCAAATAAAAAGAAAACTCTTCGGCAAAACCTCCGCAAATGGAGGAAGAATTTCACCTCTGAAAATCTGTAAAAGATGAAAAAAGCAAAATAAGTCTTCAGAAATTGGAAAAAAATTCATGCGATGACTGCAACAAACTGATGCCGAAACCATGCTCTCAACGCTCAAAAATAAGAACTTGAGGTATTTGTGGAATCTGCTAAACCACAATGCTAGACATCAACAATTGATGGTCGCCAATGTCTCAGAACAAAAATGGATTTTACATTTCTCCAACCTGTACAAATCCCGGTGCCCAGAAGAAAACTCACCAGAAACATCAATCTCAAACAAATGGACCATTCTTTCGGACAAATACCTTTTCGTGGAGATGATCAAAAATCTTAATTCCTCTCGAGCTCCTGGCCCTGACGGCCTGTCCAACGCCATCCTGAAACAGGCCCCGGAGACTTGGGTGAACCTAATGAACCTTATTCTGACCCTAATCAATAAACTAAAATCGATACCTGGTACTTGGACTAGAGCAGATCCCGATCTACAAACAAGGAGATAGAGACGATCCATCCAATTTTAGACCTATTGCTCTCCTAGATCCCCTGGGAAAATTGTTTGCGACATACCTTCTTCAAAAACTGACTGCTTGGGCCAAAGAAACAAACCGCTTCAATCCTCGACAAACAGGCTTCACGCCAAATGTGGGCACAAATGTGAATCTCCTGATACTAAATCTAATAAAGCACGAAGCCTTAAGAAACAATCCCAAGTATATGCCGCTTTCATAGATCTCCATATGGCGTTTGATGCCATAAATAGGAACACACTTTGGCAAAAACTCGCAAAATGGAATTTCCCCCTGGAGATCAGCGAACCCATCATGCTGCTCTACTCCAACACCTCAGTTACCATCAGATTAACAAAAGAAGGAATCACCACAGACAAAATAAGAAAATGCAACGGCCTAAAACAGGGATGCCCCCTTGCTGCAACCTTGTATAACCTCTACACTGCTGACTACCTCACCTACATCAAACCCGATATACTTAATCCGCCAAAAATCATATCCCTCCTGATTGCATACCTCATGTATGCACATGACATTTTATTGCTGGATAAAACTCCATCAGGCCTTCAAGAAAACTTGCGTATGACAGAAACATACATGAATGTCAATGAACTCCAGAACAATGTAAAAAAAAAAAATAATAATGACGCTAACCAAGCATCAAAGTTCAAATACCCGAATCAGGCTCAGGAATTTCATTCTTGAGAATAAACCACTTGAGGTAGTCACAACTTTCAAATACCTTGGTGTATTAATTAATCAGCAGAAAGCTGAAACAGCTTGGGTGACCTCCCTGGAAGGCAAGATAGTAAAGCTAGCCAGACAAGGAGTGATGCTACATAGACGCTATGGCAAATTCTCCTTAAAACCTATCCTCGCATTCTATCGTCAAAAGGTTATCCCCATCATCACTTAGGGGAGTGATGCGATGATTACAGCAACTCAGATAAACTGGCAAATCATTGAAGCTGCCTTCTGGCGGAAGATTCCAAATCTCCCAAAAAGTTATCCCATGGTCAGAATACGATTTGAAGTGGCACTACAATCTCTTTCCTCAATTGTATTGTGGAAGCAGATGGACCACTTGCGCAAGCTGATAAACAAAGACCCCATATCGGCAATTCAAATTCTACGAGAGACCCTGCATGCCATGAATAACACTCTGTTGAAAGCGTGGAAAGTCGCAATATTCCAAGAAATGGCAAATGAAGACATCACTATGGAAATGCTCACCAACCGTCCCCAACCCGCGAAGGTAAAAATGCAGCAAAACGACTGGGCTAAAACATGGGAAGAAAAACAAAGATACCCCACAAACCTACAATGCTCACTTGAAATCCGAGCAATTTTCGTACTTCCGCAATATTTGACATTTTTCCAGATCCAATCATTTGTACTGCCTTCATGAAAATCTGTCTAAACATTTTTCCAACTAGACAAAGACTAGCAAATATTCGACAAATTCCTAAAACTGAACTATTCTGCCGATTTTGTATGGACAAAAAACACATGAAACTCTGAAACATCTAATCATGATCTGCCCTGCCCTCACCGACAAAAGACTCCTTTTTGGAGCTCTAGTTAAGATATCTGACCAACAAGATGGAGACTCCAGATGGCTGAAGATCCTAAGAGGCCAAGGCAAGAAATTTATATATACAACCATTCAAATTCTCGCTGACATTCTGAACTATTCAAAAGATTCAAACCCATAAATGTTGGACTGTAGAAAATTGCCTTTTTTTTCTTTTCTTTTTTCTTTCAATATTCCTATCCTAGCGATACTGTTAAGAATGAGATACACTTTTATTAAATCAAATGAAAAGTTTATGTTTAAACTAAATAATTTAAAATGAAATATAATTTTTTTAAAAAAATACCAGAATTGTCCTCTAGATCTGCTCTAGATGGCCCTGGCATTGGCTCAGGTGTTGGGAAGATGTCTTCTATGTCCTCCCATGCTACTACTCGATTCGGTTCCATTAACTCTTTCTCAATGCGATCAATGTTGCGTGCCATTTTCTACTCTTGAGTTCCATCAATTCATCAAACTCTCTTTGTTTCTTTTCTTCCTCACTGACCCTTTCCTCTTCTTGTTTTTTCATCTCTCTTATCTCATTTGCCCTACGGACTTCTTCATCTCTGCGTCTTTGCATTCTTTTATCGCTTAATTTCTGTTCCTCCTCTTGTTCTCTTTTCTTTTCTAGCTTATCTCGATCTTCAATTGCTCTCTGTCTCTTATATTTTCTTTGTTATTCTGCTCTATCCTCTTTTCTTAACTGTTCATCTTGATACAGTTGTTCCCATCTTTGTCTACTCTTTCTTTTGGCTTCATCTTCTTTCAATCATTTCTCTCTTTCTTTATCTTTTTTATCTTGTTCATCCTGATCTTCCTTTTGTCTTACTTCTTCAATGCTCTTTCCATCAAGCTTGAGCAATATCTGACCACCCATCCATTCATTCTGTATGAGTGCTACCTCATCAGCTTTGGCTTTCTCTCCTTTCCATCTCTTTATTTCTCTCTCTATATCTAGAGACATACCTGATCGGGCACTTCTCTCCTTGTCCCGTACAACTTTAGGGATCATATCTCTTTCTGGAGTCTTTTCTGGACCGTCGTCGCTGCCTTAAGCTTTCCTAGGGGATATAATCCTTCATCCTTCAAACTATCATAATTTACTTCAGTCGCAGTAGAGGGAGCAGAAGGCTCAACAATCCCCTCTTTACATTGGTTAAGCATCCAGCCTCAGGGGGTGGGTCTTCCTGTTCCTCCTGGTACATCTTCCAAAGCTTTAAGCTAGCTAAATAAATGTATAACCTTTTTCCTGTATATGCTGCATGCAAATATGTCGTCATGGGTTGCAAAATTGGTTTAGACAGTGATCCCCATTGTGGCCATGGCATGAATATTTTATTTGCCGTTCCCTTAACCCATTCTGCACTGTACTGCTTGAGCTTGGGTGCATGTTTTGGCAGCTGTCTGCACTGCACAAGTGTATAAGCAGAGTAATATCCTCCATCATGACTTAGTCACAATCGACTGTCAATACTTATCGTTATTCTACAGAAATAAATGCTTTCCAGAAAAATATTACAATATGATCGTGCACCAATCGTTGCAGCTCCTAGCCTCTATGTCACGTTTCACTTCAATCTACCTATTCAATAAACATCATTGGTCAACTAATAAATAAATAATTACATTTCAACTCTCAACATTCTCTACCTTAGTCTATGTCTTCCTTGTTTCTCAATATTTAATTTCTTCACCACATACATCATGTACAATATATAAACAGACAGACAAACTGACAGACTGGTCGGCCCACATAAATCTCTGTCAACGCTCCTCGTGTCTTTATTCCTGCCCCTAATAATGACTCTGATCGGACTATGTATTGTCCTCTTTAACGATCCTTGTTCATTTGTAGCCTAGGTACATCCACCTGCACTCTAGGACCCGTTCCTTCTAAACGTCCTTGACGTAGGATTCCGGGCTTATTTTATAGATCGCTCCTTGTCTTTATACCTTAAACTATGACGCTCTTCATCTTAAACTATGACGCTCTTCGTCTTAAACCCAAAATTAAATACCCCAACCAACTCTCCATTATTCTTTCCCCATTATCACTCTTCCCCACTCAGTGCTCATTCAGTTTGCCACCTCACTCAGCCTACTCACCATTCGGTTTTTCAACATCCGACCCTCGGAATCGCCTCCTCCACAACCACCCTTTTCAGCCTTTCATCCGATCAGCTTCCTACAGAATTCATGTAAGATCAAGCAAGGAATATTGAGGCTTAGTACCACCAAAAATTGGATCCACCAGTCACAAAGTCAAAAATGTATTCTGTACAGATTCAAATATCAAAGCAGATAGCTATCTGGCTCCCAACACCTCGCAGTGTGTGTATCAGAAAACATTGTGAGGGGAGTGAGTACTGGTCATCACAAAACATGCAGTATTTATACCCAGTCCTGGTCATAGCTCAGCCCATCTCCAAACTAATAGGTCACAAATTTGGGTTTGTGCCCAGTTCACATAACAAATATACAATATTGTTTTTTACTTTTGACATGTTGTCCCATCCTTGAAGATTCAATGGTGTTGTTGGTTCTCCAGCTTAGGTCGATCCTAGTTTCAAGAAACAAATTCAATAGCTTATTGCTAAGGTACACAGTTCTAGTTTGTCTAACATTCAGTTCTTATGTTTGAATATGGTTGAGGCTATTGATGCAGAAAACACGTTAAATTGAAGTTCACTTTGGCTCCAAGGTTCCTTAAACATACTGACAAACTTTGTTGTCATCAGCTGTGTGGATCTTTAGCTTTTTAGCGTAAATTATGTTTCAAGAAATGTACACAGGATTCCTTCAAAAACACACAGCATTAGTTTACACGCATTGTATATCACTGTTTGAGGGAGGATGATTTTTATAGACATAGATAACACTTTAAATGAGAGTTCATTCTGACTACATGGTCTGTTTGCACAGGACAAATAGTCTGCTCTGCCAGCCCTAGTGTTGACATAGGCTCAAAAATCGTTTCTGTTCTGGCATTACTGAAGAGAGAGCAGAAATCAGAATCAAGATGGAGGATTTTTCCCAAAATGGCGTTTGAAGTCAATTATAATTCGGAACTTTGCAACGTGGTTTTCCTCGTGGAGCGACTAGACTTAGGCCAATATAAATATAAAGGAGGCCCTATACATTTTCCGTTTCACAAACCCTCCTTTTGGCCTAAGCCAAGAGATTTACTAAAATAGTCGCTCTACTCGTAAACCCCATGTCTCAATGTCCATACATCCTGGATCAGATTCATCTGATATATCAATCGCCATCAGATCTATGGCAGTAATATCCTTCATCACAAATACGTTAGTCATCTTCTCAGGCGTGTGCATTTTCGGTCCTAATGTTCTCATAGTTTGTGCACAACATCCTCCTAACATTGAACATACGGCAGGAAGACATTGTATACAACAGCAACAGAACAACAGAATAGCAAGAATTAGCATTAAAACTGAGAGAAGATTCCATCCCCAGGACCGTAAGAAGTCCCAGAACCAAGTAGTAAGATCCCAGTTTCCCTCGGAAACATGCACTTCTGAGCGCAAGACGTGCAGGTTTTGTATCGCCTTAAATATGGTCGGGAGGAATCAGATACGAAAACACAGCAAGCGGACCCCACTAATTTGCATACTCCACCACGCTCAGCAATGATGACGTCTAACACCATCCGGTTCTATAGAGCCACTAATCTAAATGCTTTTTGTTCTAGAGTCATGTTATAGAGTATGTCAGTGGTCCGGTTGATGGTTTTCTCAATACTCTTGCTAGTCTCCTAATATCTTCGGAATTCATGATCTGCCCCCAAAATGGTACAAAGGATTTTGCTACATGATATGATATGGCATTTATAACGCACCTATACACAAGTGTTTCAAGGCGTGTTTCATCACCCAGAACTTGTGAAAGAGTATCACCATTCTCATCCCGCCTTGGGCGAGCCCTAGAGATGTCAGTGGTACTAGCTACATATACCCCTGTCAGCAAGATTCCCAAATAACAAGTTCCCTGCCAATCCCTAGGTAGCCACGGATAAGCCTCATTACCACAAATGAAGTAGACAGGTTCGCCTACATACAAAGGTCTGTCATCACTAGTCAAGTTTGCAATATTAGTAGCACCCTCAAAATCGCCCATGACTGAGTACCATTCCTTTGTATGCAGAAGGAGACAGAGGTGGGACTATGATTGATAGTGTAGGAAGGTGGCTTGGCATCCCGGTTGCCTACAGTAGCCACTTTGAAAGAAATGAGAGATTGAAAAGGTCGAGATAGTCTATCAGAAGGCCTAATAGAAGCAACATTAAGCTTGCTCCTATTTGCAAAAAGTGAGCATCCCAGAGGCGTCAGGACTCGCCTTTCAAATTCATTTAAATTTGTCCCATCAAAGTTCCCTGAGATGCTATCATTCCAACAGCCAAAGAATAGTACCCTTAGAGAGGCATAACATGCAGTAGTTAAAGGCAAAGGATGAATATACCAGCCTAACCCTTTTTCCCCTTGCTGAGGTAAGTGTGAACAGATCCAACAGTTCGTTCTATTCAAAATCGCATGAGTTGCATTCATTATTAACAGTAGTGTATTGTTATGATAGCTCTGTCTATGTTGGGAGTCCCTAGGAGATCGAGTGTGCAGGTGCACAAAAGGTGTAGACATAGTAGGATCATTCTCAGTAGGCAGAAATATTTCAAGTGGGTGCACCTCTTCAATATACCAAAATCCAAAAGCAATCAATACTGTAAGACTGGTTAACGCAATTACAAGAAGACAATACACCTTTAAAGACCATGTATTTGATCGTCCAATGTCATTGTTGGCCACACGATTATTAGATTGTTCCACATGAGTAGGGACGATAGCAGGCATTGTTCCTTGAAGCTCTCCTCTGAAAAGTTCCTGCGAAAATCTCTGTAGTCCGTTTGCTGGTGATCTCCTGATCATGTGGTTTCTTAGTGTTTCCCCAGTCCCAGCCACCTACTTTCCTTCAGTGCAAATGAGTGGCAAAGGACAAGCTCTGTGGCTGCTCCCCTGTGGGCACAGTCGAATGTATGCAGTGAGACTAGTGCTGTGGATGCAGATTGTACCTCGTCACTTCTGGTACTGTGTGATCGGTGAACAGTGCGTCGTTGCTTCCTGATGGAAGTGATGAATTTGCAGCAGAACCAGACAAAGGTGCAAAAGGATCTGTAGAAGAGTGTGTAGACGAAGCAGCAGTTTCCCCAGGCCCCGCGGGCTTAGGAAGTGTCTCCAAAACACCCTTGGTGCTGCTCAATGCTGAATGATGGCTGGGAACAGAGCAAGTAAGTTTCTCCTTGTCTTCTTCGTCGTGTTGCAAAGGGAAAGGTATCCTCTTGACATGCGAAGCGAGGATCCAGTGTCTCTTTCCAGCTACTCGTACGGCAGTCTGTGTGGACAATAGGACCTGGAAAGGCCCTCTCCAGCACGATGCGAGACTGGATTCTCTCTCAAATGACTTTTTGAGCACCCAGTCGCCGGGTTGAATTCTGTGACCTGGCCCCTCGTATTTAACTGGGAAGGCTTCTCGCACCTGTTGATAAATCAAATACTAGTTTTGAGTTAACCGATCACAGTATTCAGAAAGAAGTAAGTTTTCCACATCTCTTAAATATCTAGGCTTGGGGATGTTCCAAATGTTAGCTGGCCTCCCCATAATAATTTCATAAACGGAGAGCCCAGTCCTAATCTGTGGGGTCGTGCGCATTGAAAGGAGAGCTATTGGTAAGGGGTCCGGCCATTTCAAATTAAAGCTGGCGCAAACCTTAGTAATTTTATTTTTCAGAATACCATTGTGGCGTTCTACAAGTCCAGCACTTTGAGCATGTCTAGCCGAATGGAACCGTTTATCAAGCTGTAATCCCGTGCATACTTGCAGAATAACAGCAGCGATAAAATGAGGACCATTATCTGACCAGATGACCCTCAGCAAACCAAACCTAGGAAAATATTCCTTAAGCATGGTTTTCACTGTTTTCATTGCTGTGGCATCTTTTACAGGGAAGGCTTTGACCCATTTACTAAAAGCACAAATAACTACCAGAACAAATTTGAGATTATTACAAAGCTCCATTTCAATAAAGTCAAAGTGAATTACCTCAAAACGGACAGAAGGTGGACCAAAACTAGCCCTTGGTGTCGATGTCCCCTTCCCCACATTATGCTGTAGACAGACCATACAACTCTGGACAAAATGCTCAGCAGTTTTTGGGATGTTAACATTTACCCAGACAGATTCTAACATTTTGCAGATCTTCCTAGCGCATATGTGAGTGGGACCGTGAGCCACTGAAATCATCATAGTGACGTACGCGTCTGGCAACATACATTTTCCCTCTGAGTTATCCACCCAACACCCATCATCATCCAACCTTGCCAAGCCCTCAGCCCATTGCTTGGTTTCCTCTAGAGTGGCATCTGCTTGGATATTCATTATGGAATCAATTCCTTCATCTATAGTACAGACACTTGTGGCTTCCCTTGTAGTATACATATCTGAGTAGAGGTCAGTAGCAATCTGTTTGGCTATCTGGTCAGCAAAAGCAATCCCTTTTCCTACATCATCTATGATTTTCTGATGTGCCGCGCACTTCATAATTGCTAGCTGAGTGGGAAGTGCAAGTGCTGAGAGTAGCTGAACTATTAAGGTGCCATATTGGATCTTTGCACCATGTGTGGTCAAGAAACCTCGTTCTGCCCAAAGTCTACCGAAGTTGTGAACCACCCCAAAAGCATACTGACTATTAGTATATATATTCACTCTAAGCCTTTTGGAAAGTTCACAAGCTCGAGTTAGTGCAATAATCTCTGCGGCCTGCGCAGAGTTATGCAAGATTCTTTTGGTTTCCACAATCGTGCTTAGTGTAGTGATGGCATAAGCAGCAGTGGATGTACCATCCGGAGGTTTGAAGCAGGAGCCATCGCAAAACAGCTCCCCTTGTGGATCTCTCAAAGGTGTAGCTTTCAAATCAATTCTGCCTTCAGTTTCTTGTTCTGTTGTATAAAGGCAGTCGTGTGACATTTCATCATTGCAAGCAATGTCTTGCGGAAGAGGTAACAATTCAGCCGGATTTAATACACAACATCTTTTAATTTTGATATGCGGTGCAAACAAGATCCATTCATATCTCGTTAATCGTGCGGAAGTCAGATGTTGCATTTGCATTCTGTTTAATAGAACGTCTACAGAGTGAGGTACCAACAGGGTTAAAACATGGCCTAGGACCATACCCTCGCTCTGTTTTACAGATGCAGCAGCAGCAGCGACAGCTCTCAGACATCTCGGCAAAGCGCAGGCAACAGGATCTAGGGTGGAGGAAAAGTAACCGCACAGCCTATTCTTCCCCCCCCCATGTTCCTGCGTTAACACAGCCAAAGCACATCCATCATGTTCATGCACATGCAATTCAAAGGCCTTTTCATAATTTGGTGTGCTCAAAACTGGTGCTGAACACAGTGCAGTCTTGAGCAGATCAAAAGCTTTCTGGTGTTCCAAGTTCCACGGTAGTGGCAAAGAAATGCCCTTCTTTGTCAATGTCAACATTGGTTTGATCACTAGTGAGAAATTGGGAATCCACTGTCTACAGTAAGAAGTCATTCCTGTCAAGGCTCTGACTGTGCATTTGGGAAAGACATGCTAGAAATGATTTTAATTCATTCAGGTGTCAATCTTCTTCCCTCCTTTGACAGGAGATAGCCTAAATAGGTGACCTCCTGTCGACAATACTGAAACTTTTTCAGTGAAGCTATATGCCCATGTTTTGCTAGATGAATAAGCAACAACACAGTGTCTTCCTTGCAAGCACTTTCTAAATCTGCAGCTAAGAGAAGATCATCGACATATTGTAACAATGTACAAGTAGAAGGCAACTCAAGTGTATCGAGCTGCTCTTTCAAAGCCCTGCTATAGATACTTGGACTCTCCGTGTATCCTTGTGGTGCACTGGTAAATGTAAACAAGCGCCCCCCTAGGGTAAACGCAAACAAATATCTACTATCCTTGTTTATAGGAATGCCAAAGAAGGCATTCTTAAGTTCCACAACACTGAAATGAGTAGCAGACGCTGGAATCATCATTAGTATCGTCGTTACATCAGGCAGAATTGGAAATTTTAGAGCAACAATCTTATTGATAGCGCGTAAATCGATAATGAAACGGAAAGGAATTGCATTATCCCCTTTTTTATACACAGGTAAAATCAGACTATTGCACAAACTTCCTGCAATTTCTTCAATTACCCCACAGTGTAAGAAATCAGAAACTATACACTTCAAAGCTTGCTCACCATCAACTGAAATCTTATACTGTGGAATTCATGGCAACTTCACTCCTGTTTTCAAAATGATTCTGACAGGCTCAATTTGTAAGACACCAACATCATTATCATCAATCGCCCATAAACACTCCGGAACTTCACTAAATTCTGGCGGCAAAGGTCTAGTCAGACACTGTGAGGCAGAAGATTGCTGTGGTGAAATCGTCAAATGCACTCCATCCGAAGAAAAATGAATTACCGCATTTAATTCTTTCAACAGATTCAACCCCAACAAATTCTCTCCACAGTTTGTTGTCAAAAGGAACAAACAGTGATCCGTAAATGGACCCAGTGAAATCGATACCGGCAAAGAAACTGGACTAACCACTGGTGTACCAGAAAACCCTACTGAAATGTTAGTCTGCCCTGACAGTGGATTGTCTGGAACCCGTCAATGGTCAA
Source organism: Ambystoma mexicanum (assembly GCF_040938575.1). Lineage (NCBI taxonomy): Eukaryota > Metazoa > Chordata > Amphibia > Caudata > Ambystomatidae > Ambystoma > Ambystoma mexicanum. Next base: position 54,919,532 of record NC_090929.1, on the reverse strand, counting down.
TGGAACACTTCTGTACTCCTGTATCTATCAAAAATAGATGCTTCCTATTCCCCACCATCATCTCAACATAGGGACCTTTCTGATTTACGAGAATAGGCGTTGGTTCTAAACCCTGCTTCGGGCTGTCCTAACGAAACAATAATTCATCAAAGGGAAGATCTTCAGAAAGATAGGCAGTGGAAGGATTATCAAAAATATTTCTGTTATCCACACTTGGTTGCTGATTGTCTTGTGAAAAAGACTGAGAACTTTGAGAAAATTGGCTTCTACCAGGACCCCCTACCCCAGGGCGGCCTCTGGATCACCTACCCATGACACCATATGTGTCATTCGACCTCTGCTGGAGGATCGGGCATTGTGCTCGCCAGTGACCCTCTTGTCTGCAATAAGCGCATTGGTTCGCGTGTACAGGACCCAACGGTGCATTACCTTGTGGAACATACTGTCCCAAAACTGTGTACTACCCCTCTAGGTCCTCTATCTATCTGTTGCAACAATACCTTAGTTTTAAGGTCTCCTTTTTTCTTTTCAATCCTTTCCTTTTCATTATTGACTCTATTCTCATAATACTGAGCCATATGCGATACTTCAGACTGAGACTTAGCTTGCCAAGCGCTTTCAGAAGTCATAATTTGTGCTTGGATATCAGGCAACAACCCACGCAGACTTGTTCCACAAATAATCGTTATCCGGAGTCGGTGCTTCAGTCTTGTCCGCTAAAATCTGAGAATACCTGTTCAAACCTATTAAAGAGTTTGGTAGCACCTTCAGATTTTCCTTGGGTACAAGCAGTAAATTTGCCCCAAACTATCCTTCTCTCGGGTATTAAGGTTTTGAATTTTGTCACTATTCTCTCAGGCAAAGTCAGTATCACCTGTGGTGGTCTTTCACCAGCTTTCCTTTCTCTATCTTGTCTAACCAAGCTATCCCATGTGTCACCTAACCCCACTGCATCATCTACAGACCTAATCTGTTTCCATAAATCAGCAGGTAGGAGCACAGGAAAATACAAATCTGTGTCACCCAGAGTGAACACTGGCAAGACAGATTCTATTTCTTTATAAAAACCCTGTCGGATTTTTCCTAATATCTGGGATGGATTGTCTAATGGTATTCACCTCCTGTCTTGAGAACAAGACAGGAACAAACTGTGATACATAATGTGTATCAATGTCATAGGCGGCTACACCCGTTGTGGCATTAGCCGGGACCTCAACTTTTGGCAAAAATGTCAGAGGAACCTCTCTCATAGGTAACTGAGAAACAGGCAACTCTGAACGCTTACTGAGCAACAGAGCTAAATCGAGCGCTAAAGCAGCGGAAGGAGTGTCAGACAAAAAAGATCTCTTATAGATATTCAATAATTCTGTGGGACAACAAATCTTTCTTTTTATACATTCATCCTGCAGGTATTCTACCATTACCTGTATCACTTTCCTCTGCCTTTCTGGAGTATACTGACTATACGTGTCATATACTTCTGCGGGAGATATCGACATGTCTGAAATCCATCTAAGTGCATCTCTGGTGCAAATTCGCGTTTCTTCACTTATTGACTTACAAAGAGGAAGGAACCGTTTCTGTACATAAAAAGCATCCAAACTATCACCATCTATTTCATCATTCCGTAACTTTTCTAACTCCCTCCTAAACACAAAAACCCTCTCGACGTGCTCATATACGTTCTCCGCAGTATCTCTTGAATACGCTAAAACATTCAGATCCCTCAACCCTTGTAGGGTATCTACATCGTTCAGTCTGTTCAACATTACAGTTAAATGGATTCTCATCCCTTCAATAAAGACATTTTTCTCAAGAAAACTTTCTTGATTAGAGAGTATAGCGAAAACATCAGATTGTTCACGTTTCTCCGTGCATTGTCTAGCCCACGCATTCAAGTCTCTCTTTCTCTCTTTAGAAACTATATTACGAGTTACAATTTTTGATTCAACACCTGCTCCCTTATCAACTACAAGCAGAGCAGAACCGCTTGGAAAAGAAAGCATAGACAAATCCTTTACAATAGGCAATGAAGGTGCTATTACTGGCACAAAAGACATATCTACCGGGACCACAACAGTAGGCAAAGGTGGAGGTAAAGGCAGAGGAGAAACAATAGGAAATGGAGCAATAATTGGCAGCAGAGGAGCAATAGGAGGAGTAATTAGAGGAGGAGGAATTACTACGGGAGGAGGAACGACTGCAGGAAGAGGTAAGACAACAGGAATAGGTACATAAGGAGGTGGTGCAGTGGCACCAGGACTACGTTCATTTAAAAGCTTATCAATCAATTCATCTGATGCATGAAAGTTTTTACACAGATATATTTTCTATATACCAAGTTGAAAAGCCCTATCCATGTTTCTAACAGACTCTGACTGTTTCTGCTGGTCATATAATAATGCCTTTTCGGCGTTTAACATATGTCGACGCTCATGTTTCTCTTTACTTTTAAGCTGCTGCATAGCTTCTTTTTTCCAATTTTGTAATATATCAAATGCTGCAGGTCTAGCTTTTTTCTTTAACAATGTAGATTCTAAATACTCTATACGGGAAATCTGAAAGCTACCATTGATTGGCCATTGAAGTTCGGAAGCATGTCTAGTTTGTCTGTGCCAAATATCATTAAATGCTATGCTACCAATGACGTACTTACAGTACATAGTACATGTGTTACACTTCGGGCTTCCTTGCAGAATACGACTCCTTTACAAGCTCCTCTGTGGAGCAGATACAGGTTGCCATGGTGCCTGTACAAACTACGACAGAGTCCGCGTCAGCGGACACGTCCTGTACGTGGAAGACGTACGGCAAGACACGCCCCCATACGGCTTTAAACCACTGTCTTTCACGGGGCTCGTTGCTGCTAATTAGCATTACAAGCTACAGCGGTTACGTCCGTTTACTCCTTCGTGTTTTCTCTGCACGAATTCCTATTCTGCTTACCTGGTATTGACCCTTGCCTGGCTTCTGGATTGGCTTGCCTCCTCCTTTATTCCTGTCGTGCTCGCCTGGCTTTTGACCCGGAACGTTATTGGATCCTGCTTCCTGCTGTCTCTTGCCGTACTTTATTCCTGCTAGCTGCTATTAGACACGGAACGACTTTGCCATCCTCGCAGGTGACTTGTTATCAACCATCTGGAACTTTTCTACGCCTTATCTGGATCCGTGTGTGCTCAGGCACCTACTTGTAATTGACAATTCCACCCCTGCTATTAATTTTCTCCACGACCTTGCTTGGATCTTTGCCTTCTGTTGGATTCTGGGACATTGAGTGACTGTCTTGTGAACTTGTCTTTAAGTGCATATAAACGCTTTGCTGATACTGCACCAACCCGGCACTAGCGCGACCCTCGTGCCGTTCGGGGCTATTTCCCTATACTAACATTCCTGTTTGTTATTTTCTCCTTTCGTTGCCTTCTGTTTCATGGACTACTTTCCATCCTCAAAATATCCAGATTCAGATTCACCCCGGGGAAGCTCCACTCCAATACTTAACTAGGTATTTTCCTGTTATATACTGCTGTTCTGATTACTTGGTTTATTTTCAACACTGTATAATATCTTTGTATTCCTTTGCAGCATTGGTATTGGCGGTGTGTGTTCTCCCCGCTCTTTTATTCAATTGACACCTCTGTTTGTCCCAATCGAAACAGCAGAGAGGTACATTGTAGAAAAGAGCCCTGTCATGAGCACTACTCCCGAGGAGCCAGGACTGGCCCAGCGCCCCCGGAAGCAGACCCTTCTTCCACATCTCCGGACCCAGCAGACCCCTACAGGGGCCCTTTGGACCATGTCCTGGCGCCTTTGGCGCCAGGCTCATAAAGGACTTCAGTCCCGGCACCATAGGCGCCGGGCTCATATTGATAAACTGTGTAATAATGCTTGGGTGGACTTACCTGAGGCAGACCATGCTGCATACTTACCCAGAACAATCCAGTCTGGCTGAAGTCCCCAGCCATCAGGGCTGGGAGGAACTATTTCCTCTATTCAGGAACTCTTTTCTTACCTGGGTGGGGCCGGTGGAAGAACACACACCTGAAGCACTTCTCTGCTATTTAAACCACGCCCGATGGAATACACGTGCTTCGTGTTATTCTGCATCAGCAGCAGGACGCTCACCGAGTCGGCTCCTGTATCCTGGCTCCTGACACGCCCACCAGCACCTGGAACACCTGCAAACAGACAAGAAAAGAGAAGGCGAGCATTAGAAATGATACTTACCGGAATCCGGCCTCAGCAATCCTACCTCCGACGATCCTGCAAAGGAAAGGTACAAGATTAGCAGCGCTCTCAAACGCTCGCAGCCGCGCCGCCTTGCCTTACCCATCCGTGGCCTCGCCGAACTCCACCGCAACCACGGCGCCGGCAGCATCTCGGCACCTGAAAAACAGAAAAAGACAGTCATTAGAGGTGCCCGCTCTAAAGCGGCCACATTTCTTCCACTTGCTTACGTGCCTCATCACGCGCGACAGCGGCTGTGTCGCCGGCAGCATCTCGGCACCTGTAAGCAGAAAAAGACAATCATTAGAAGTAAGCAGTCGCTTTTCTTTCACTTACCTTCCTCCACCGCGGCCACAACGCCAGCTACATCCCACCACCTGCATAAGAGGAATACATGGTGAGCACTAACTAAGCACGGAGAACAAATACTCACCAAGAGACTTACCTGCTTTAGGTTTCTGGGCCCCGGCTCCTGTGGAGAAAAGACACTCATACTTACGGCTACCGCAGGAGAGACGAAAGGACACAGTGTCCGCAACTATCTCCCATCCAGTGACGTAACTGGATTCTACGCACCCCTGCACCTGAAGCAGGATGGAGAGCTCATCTTTACAATACCTAAGGTGAGAGCTCGCAGAAACCAAGTTGGGGGTCCAGAAGAGTGAGAAGCGGGAGATTGGTGGGAACACATATCCACCCCAGCTGGTAATCAATCCCTTTTCTTCCACCTGCAGAAAACTTACTCTACAAGCCAGGCAATCCAAATTCGGAGGCCCCGTCCAGAGCATCCTCTGGGCCCTGCGCCTCACGATAGAAGAAATGGTAGCAGTCCAGTTCGGGTCAGCGTCTCTGTGGGAATCAGGTGAGCGTTACAGAATGCGAAGCTCACCAATAATCTCCTACCCAGGCGCTATGGAAACTTCTGATACAGATCAACTGGCCCAGCTACTCGGGGAATTAAGGGCTGAAATTCATGCTGCTCGCCAGGAGACGAACGCCCTCAGGAGAGAGTTAATAGTGTCAAAGGAACGAACTGACGACCTTGCCAGACAGTTATTACAGAGCCAAGCGGGGCAAACCCCTCTGCCCAATCCAGGGGGGAATTTTACCCCAGTTACTTCAACCAATCCCGTTCAAATCAACCTACCTGGAAATGTGCCACTGGCACCACCTGAACGGTTTGCTGGAGAACCTAAAAGATTTGCAGTGTTCATAAATCAATGCCGATTGCACTTTCTCTGCAGGCCCGCGGCCTTCCCGAATGACCAGACCAAGGTAGCATTTGTACTTTCGTATCTTAGCGGCAGTGCCGCCGATTGGTCAATTCCACTGGTTACACAAGATGATCCAATCCTTCGGAATTTCCAAGCCTTCCAGACGAGTATGGAAAGACTTTTTGCAAGGCATTCCCAGGGGCAGGCCCTGGACAATGAACTCCTTTCCCTACGACAGGGCAACCAGGATCTCTTAGCCTACATTGCATCCTTCAATAGGTTAGTTGTGGAAACTGGATGGCCCGAGGAGAAAAGAATCACGCTATTTCACCGAGGTCTACGCGGCGAACTCAAAGACGTCCTGGCCCAGGTCGTAAATCCACCTAAGGACTGTTCGGATTATATTGATTTGGTGGTCCAATTAGATCACAGGCTTCAAAACAGGAAGGCGGATCGATCCAGGTTTGAAACCCGAATCTTCACTAAGACTCAGAGCAACTCCAAAAGTGTTGATGGCACCGAACCTATGCAGATTGGGGTTGTAAAGGGGCCCTTAACCCAGAAAGAGCGTGACAGAAGACGGCAAATGCAACTGTGTCTCTATTGTGGGAACTCGGGACATTTCCTTCGAGACTGCCCTGTAAAACCACCTAAGAAGACCGTAGGAGCTTCCGACAAGAATTCCGAAAAGTCTGAGCCGGGAAACGACCTTGCCCGACAAGCGTAGAGGTCCGCTTGCCGAGCTTAAAAACCAGTTCTTTGACCTTGCACTTCATTATGCCAATGGTCCTCGTAAATCCAAAGCAGCCAGAAAGATTTCATGCAATTAAGGCATATGTGGACAGTGGAGCTATAGGAAATTACGTGGACCATGAGTTGGTTTCCAGGATGAACCTACCTCTTTGCCCAAAAGCTGTTAAAGATGTCATCACCACTGTGGATGGGACTGAGATCACCTCCGGGCCGGTAACCCATACCACTACTGAAGTGACATTACTAGGCCAAGACGGGCATCGGGAGGTAATAGTGTTCGACGTGATCAAGGCTCCGCAATTTCAAATAATTCTGGGAATCCCTTGGTTGGAAAAACACAATCCTCAGATTGATTGGCGAGCAAAGACGATAACGTTCCCAGAGTGTGCAAAAACCTGCTATCTACGATCAGACATTGGCCTAGCGTCAGTAACGGCCGACAGTTTGCAATTACCGCTAGAGTATCGAGAGTTTCAAGATGTTTTCCAAAAGGAACAGGCTAACACCTTACCGCCCCACAGGTCATACGATTGCCAGATAGATCTACTACCCGGTGCAACTCCTCCTTGCAGCAGGATCTACGCCCTTGCCGAGCCCGAGAACCTTCACCTGCGACAGTACCTGGACCAGTACTTGGCCAATGGTTTTATTCGTCCATCGAAGTCCCTTGCATCCTCGGCTCTGTTCTTCGTGCCAAAAAAAGAAGGTGACCTCAGAACCTGTATAGACTACCGCGCTCTGAATCAGATAACGGTAAAAAACAGATACCCTTTACCTCTGATCCCGGAACTCCTTGACCAGGATGCTTGCATATATACAAAACTAGACCTACGGGGGGCTTATCACTTGGTACGGATCAAGGAAGGCGATGAATGGAAGACGGCGTTTCGCACTAAATATGGGTTATTTGAGTACCAAGTGATGCCTTTCGGACTATGTAATGCACCGGCCACCTTCCAATATTTTATGAATGATGTCCTCAGGGAGCTCATTGACGTCTGTGTTGTCGTCTACATAGATGACATTCTTGTTTACTCCTCTTCGGAAGCAGATCACCGAAATCATGTTAGAACAGTACTTGAAAAACTTCGCCAACACAAACTATTTGCCAAACTTGAAAAATGTGTTTTCCATGCCACTGAAGTCGAATTTCTGGGTTTTATCCTGACACCCAGAGGCGTCCACATGGACTCGCGAAAGGTGGACGCTATTCTCAAATGGCCATCACCTACTTCTGTAAAAGGCGTTCAGAGCATGTTAGGCTTTGCCAATTTTTATCGCAGATTCATTCCGGAGTTTTCACGAGTGGTACAACCCATCACGGCTCTCTTAAGAAAGAATAAACGTTTTGAGTGGTCTGAAGAAGCTGAACAAGCCTTCCAAGAGCTAAAAGCCAAGTTTACTTCTGGGCCAATACTGAAGCACCCACGCCCAGATCTCCCTTATATCGTCGAAACCGACGCATCCAGTTTAGCAATGGGAGCGGTCCTTTCACAAAGAGACCCAGAGACTAACCAATTACATCCCGTGGCGTTCTGGTCTCAAAAATTCTCGGCGCCTGAGGTTAACTACGCCATCACAGACAAGGAACTGTTAGCTATTAAATCCGCCTTTAAGGCCTGGCGTCATTATCTCCTTGGGGCCAGACACACCATCACGGTGATCACCGATCATCGGAATTTACAGTATCTGAAAACCGCCAAGGCTCAATCCTCTCGACAGCCCCGCTGGGCCCTGTTCTTTGCCAAATTTGACTTTGTGATCACTTACCGCCTCGGCAGCAAAAATGGCAAAGCAGATGCTCTTTCCCGGATTGGAATGGGAGACACCATTGTCAACCCAGAGCCTGTACCAATAATTCCTGAACAAAGGATCTTGGGCCTGATTTCTTCACAATCCATCGAGGACATTGAGGCAAAAGTTAAACAATTTCTGAACCCAACAGACTTGCAGAACTGGCTACAAAAAGGAATGGATTTCACTTTAAACAATGACTTGCCTTATTTCCGAGGACGATTATTCCTACCACACGCCGATTTGCAAAGGCAAGTAATATCCTGCTATCACGATTCATTGATAGAGGGCCACCCTGGCATTGCCAAAACAGAAGAGAAAGTGAGAAGACAATTCTGGTGGCCTTCGTGGAGAAAAGACATAAAAGAATTTGTGATGTCCTGTGGTGTGTGCGCTCAAAACAAGGGTCAAAAGAAAAGACCGGCTGGTCTTCTCCAACCATTAGACATTCCACCGTCTCCCTGGCACACCCTTTCTATGGATTTTATCACAGACTTACCCTCCTGCTCCGGGTACAACACTATTCTCGTTATTGTGGATTTGTTTTCCAAGATGGCCCACTTCATTCCGTTAAAAGGCTTACCCTCAGCTTCGGTACTAGCCAGAGAATTCCTTGAAAACATTGTCCGGTTACATGGATTCCCATCGGTACTAATCTCAGATAGAGGAAGCCAGTTTATTTCCCATTTTTGGCGTAGTTGCTGTCAATTGGCTCAAATCGATGTAAGACTCTCAACCAGCCATCACCCCCAGACCGATGGTCAAACTGAAAGAACTAACCAGACTCTCAAACAATATTTACGATGCATGCTACAACAGTCAGAGAGCAACTGGAAGGACATCCTTTGGATAGCTGAGTATGCATACAATAATTCCGTTTACTCTGGAACCGGGCAAAGCCCCTTCTACACTTTGTATGGAATTCATCCTCAAACTTCCAACCTCGATCCACCTCAAGATCTTAGAACACCCGCCGTGGATCAGTTACACACTGCTATTACCAAAGCCTTCAAAGAAGCTGCTGCACATTTACAACAAGCTAAAGAAAGGTACAAGAGAGGGGCAGATCAACACCGAAGCGAGGCCCCTCAATACCAGATTGGGGACCAGGTCTGGTTGTCCACCAAACACCTATCACTCAAAGGACCTCGCACTTTTAATCCCAAATATCTGGGGCCATATCCAGTTACGGCCATAATAAACCCAGTGGCCGTTAAACTAGGATTGCCAGCTCATATGCGAATACATCCTCTTTTTCACGTATCGCTTTTGAAACCCATGCAATCTGGAACCAGACTAACCAAACCTCCAGAACCAATTCAAGTGAATGGAGAACCTGAATTCGAGATTAAAAACATTTTGGACTCTAAGATCATCAGATCAAAGCTGTTCTACCTGATTGACTGGAAGGGTTACGGGCCTCAAGAGAGGTCATGGGAACCCTATGACCACGTCCATGCTCCTCGTCTAATCAAGAAATTTCACCGAACCTTTCCGGATAAACCAAAACCCCCGGGGAAGACAATTTTGGGAGGGGCCTTGAGGGGGGGTGCTGTCATGAGCACTACTCCCGAGGAGCCAGGACTGGCCCAGCGCCCCCGGAAGCAGACCCTTCTTCCACATCTCCGGACCCAGCAGACCCCTACAGGGACCCTTTGGACCGTGTCCTGGTGCCTTTGGCGCCAGGCTCATAAAGGACTTCAGTCCCGGCGCCATAGGCGCCGGGCTCATATTGATAAACTGTGTAATAATGCTTGGGTGGACTTACCTGAGGCAGACCATGCTGCATACCTACCCAGAACAATCCAGTCTGGCTGAAGTCCCCAGCCATCAGGGCTGGGAGGAACTATTTCCTCTATTCAGGAACTCTTTTCTTACCTGGGTGGGGCCGGTGGAAGAACACACACCTGAAGCACTTCTCTGCTATTTAAACCACGCCCGATGGAATACACGTGCTTCGCGTTATTCTGCATCAGCAGCAGGATGCTCACCGAGTCGGCTCCTGCATCCTGGCTCCTGACACGCCCGCCAGCACCTGGAACACCTGCAAACAGACAACAAAAGAGAAGGCGAGCATTAGAAATTATACTTACCGGAATCCGGCCTCAGCAATCCTACCTCCGACGATCCTGCAAAGGAGAGGTACAAGATTAGCAGCGCTCTCAAACGCTCGCAGCCGCGCCGCCTTGCCTTACCCATCCGTGGCCTCGCCGAAGTCTAACGCGGCCACAACGCCGGCAGCATCTCGGCACCGGAAAAACAGAAAAAGACAGTCATTAGAGGTGCCCGCTCTAAAGAGGCCACATTTCTTCCACTTACGTGCCTCATCACGCGCGACAGCGGTTGTTTCGCCAGCAGCATCTTGGCACCTGTAAGCAGAAAAAAACAATCATTAGAAGTAAGCAGTCGCTTTTCTTTCACTTACCTTCCTCCACCGCGGCCACGACGCCAGCTACATCCCAGCACCTGCATAAGAGGAATACATGGTGAGCACTAACTAAGCACGGAGAACAAATACTCACCAAGAGACTTACCTGCTTTAGGTTTCTGGGCCCCGGCTCCTGTGGAGAAAAGACACTCATACTTACGGCTACCGCAGGAGAGACGAAAGGACCCAGTGTCCGCAACTATCTCCCATCCAGTGACGTAACTGGATTCTACACACCCCTGCACCTGAAGCAGGATGGAGAACTCATCTTTACAATACCTAAGGTGAGAGCTCGCAGAAACCAAGTTGGGGGTCCAGAAGAGTGAGAAACGGGAGATTGGTGGGAACACATATCCACCCCAGCTGGTAATCAATCCCTTTTCTTCCACCTGCAGAAAACGTACTCTACAAGCCAGGCAATCCAAATTCAGAGGCCCCGTCCAGAGCATCTTCCGGGCCCTGCGCCTCACGATAGAAGAAACGGTAACAGTCCAGTTCGGGTCAGCGTCTCTGTGGGAATCAGGTGAGCGTTACAAGCCCCTCTTTGAGGAAGCCTGAGTCTTGTACTCAGGGGAGCTGGGATGGAAGGCTGAATATTGATTCTTGTACAACCATCATCTCCAAGGTCACTCATCCACATCTTGGGCCTACTTCGGAGTGGTGAGTAACAACATGCCGGCGACCCCTCCTGTGGTGCCGGACAGCCAACTTCCAAATATTGTCTGTCTCTGCGGAATAATGCCCTGAAACAGGCAGACAATTTCACAGGCATGTCAAATTACTGGTGTTACCTGGCAATAATTGTACTTGCGAGAACAATACTCCAAATCAAATATCAGGATACTTAGGAATCGGGGCATGACTCACCTGATTCAAAGGACAAAGGAGGTCCGATCGGATTACAAAGGATCGACATGGCTGGCGATTCTGGCAAAAATACCCGCCTCGATATGGGGACCCCCGTCAAGATGCTGTTTCGGACCGTTCAGGGATCGGATCGTGCAGTACTGTTGAGGTGTCGCGTCTCATCCAAGAAGGGGCCCCCTTTCTCACCGTCCGATCCCTGTCCGATAGCCGCGTCAACCCTTCAATGAGATGGCATCAATCTTGAGGGTGCCTATTCGGGCGCCATCTTGTAAGATCAAACAAAGAATATCGGGGCTTAGTACCACCAAAAATTGGATCCGCCAGTCACAAAGTCAAAAATGTATTCTGTACAGATTCAAATATCAAAGCAGATTCATATCTGACTCCCGACACCTCGCAATGTGTGTACCAGAAAACACTGTGAGGGGAGTGAGTACTGGTCATCACAAAACATGCAGTATTTATACACAGTCCTGGTCATAGCTCAGCCCATCTCCAAACTAATAGGTTACAAATTTGGGTTCGTGCCCAGTTCACATAACAAATATACAATATTGGTTTGTACTTTTGACATGTTGTCCCATCCTTGAAGATTCAATGGTGTTGTTGGTTCTCCAGCTTAGGTTGATCCTAGTTTCAAGAAACAAATTAAATAGCTTATTGCTAAGGTACACAGTTCTAGTTTGTCTAACATTCAGTTCTTATGTTTGAATATTGCTGAGGCTATTGATGCAGAAAACACTTTAAATTGAAGTTCACTTTGGCTCCAAGGTTCCTTAAACATACTGAAAATCTTTGTTGTTGTCAGCTGTGTGGATCTTTAGCTTTTTAGAGTAAATTATGTTTCAAGAAATGTACACAGGATTCCTTCAAAAACCCACCGCATTAGTTTGCATGCATTGTATATCACTGTTTGAGGGAGATGAGTTTTGTAGACATAGAAAACACTTTGAATCAGAGTTCATTCTGACTACAAGGTCTGTTTGCACATGACAAATAGTCTGCTCTGCCAGCCCTAGTGTTGACATAGGCTCAAAGGTCATTTCTGTTCTGGCAGCTGGAAACATAGTTAGTCATTACTGAAGAGAGAGCAGAAGTTAGAATCAAGATGGAGGATTTTTCCAAGATGGCGTTTGAAGTCAATTCTAATTCAGAACTTTGCAACATGGTTTTCCTCGTGGGGTGACTAGGCTTAGGCCAATATAAATATAAAGGAGGCACTATACATTTTCCGTTTCACAGTCAGGAGGGGGTTCCTCTTGAAAATGAGGGACCTGTCCCACCTATACTTTCAAGATTTTTTAACTAATGGGTGCTATCCACAGGGAAATTCATGTTCCTCAAGCAAAATGGTGGAGGACATCTAATATTTCTGGGACCCCTAAGCTTACTAGGTCGATGGAATTTTAACCATCCTCTGCTACCATGTGAACTTGTGTACCTACACAACCCCTTTAAGATGAGGCAACAATGCTTTGAGATAGATGGGGTGTAAAGACTGGAAGGGGGTGTCTGTACTTCTGCTCTCTATATGGCAAAGGAGAGGCACAGAGGACCCCAGCCAAGATTTTCTATAGGGTCGCGGTGGTTGAGCAATCAAGGCCTAGCTTCTCAGGAGGTAATGCAGGCTGGTTCTTAAGTACATTGTAGCCCCCAAATCCCCACAAAGGAATGTCCACACACTGTATTAGTTAAAACACAGTCTTTATATAATTAATATTCAAGGTTATGTACACTATCACAATAACTCACTTTGTGCTCAGGAAATCTACAATGGTAAATATATACAGTTCTAAAGTGGTACCAAAATTATTATCAGATCTGATAAAAGTGCATCAACTATACTCTGGTTAAATGTCACATATATCACTTAATAAAGGCAACCAACTATAGACATAGGAGGAAAGCAATTGGTTAGAACAATTGGCAGAATACTGGCCTCTACTGTTAAACACAGTTCTGTGTGGAAATCCCCCGACATGGGCAACCAGTAAAGAAATGGTACATCACAAGCCCAGTCCATATATTGTTCTATAAGTCTTATTTCCTTCTATAATGTTTCTACCACCCCAATGTACCTGGAATAGCAGAGTTTGACGTCGGGTCATTGACGGATCCTTCCTGAGTAGCTCCCTTTAAAGTAGGAGTCATGGATCATCGAGATCCCTTGAAGAAAGTGAACTCGGCATCGAGGTAGCAGCTTCGGTCCCAGCGGTGCTCGTCGACGACGGAGCGAAGGCGTCCTGCAAGGAAGAGGCGTGCGGGGCACCTCGATGGTGATAGTTCAGGACAGCAAAGAGTTTATGAAGAACTGTGGCCCAGCAAGGGTGTTGAATTGTCCGGCATCTTTATGGTCTTTGGGTGGCAGGAAACCCACCGGCATATGCTCCTCGGTGCGTCAACGGCCTGGCCTTCTCCAGCAGGATAAGGCGGGTGGTGGTGCGGACGAGCGCGTCAGTGAATCAAAAGTCTTAGGCAAAGGATTGTGCGGCTCTGGTCATTCATGGCACGGCGTCAAGCGGTCCCCTCTTCTGGCCAACACGGCTTCGACGGATCCCCAGCAGTTACAGCAGACTTGCGAACCCTGGTTGACGACGGTGGATGGAATGTCTGGTGCTGGTCTTCGTTCTCCTTGGCGGTCCCCGTCTCCGGTCGGCAGCCTTTCGAGGGTCTGACTTCCAGGACGCTTTGCCGAAGGTTAGCATGGGAAGAGGGTGCCTAACCAGGTCCTTTCTTGGATCAGTCTCGACGGCTTTCAGCTTTTGGATTTCGGCAAAGGGAGACAGCAGTCAACGTTCTTATTCAGGCTCGGCTTCGACGTTAAGCATCAGTTTCAACTTCAGCTTCTGAACAATTTCCAGTGGAGAGAGGTCCTCAGATATATTATTCTGTCTCTCATCCACACTGCTGGGTCACACCCGGCAGCCAATCATACAGAAGGACATTCATGCAGTCCGTCAGCCAATCAGGCATACAGTGCCTTCAGGCGTACTCCTCCCTCTCAGACACTCACAACAAGGAATGTGTATTAGGACAAGTACCCAGCCATTCAACACTGCACACTGCATTCATACCAGTTTTGGGCAGGGCTGTCTCAGTCATTGTGTCAAACACCAGAAACCAGACATCCACAACAAGAAGTGCATATTGGTCACACACTCCATTCACCCAGGTCCCACCCATAGGGTGTACCCACAACATACAGTCACTGGGAAGGCTCCAGCCAGTCTGGCCTGGACTTCACAACAACACCATATATGGAACTTCCACCCAACAGCCAGTCAGAGGGAAGGGACAGAGTCAGGGCTTCCCAGGACTTTGGGAAAACAAGGTAACAGGCAATAGAAAGCAAGAGGCCACAGGGGCCATCTTGTTTCCTATCAGGAAACAACTGATTCCAATGGCAGGGCCTGGGTATCCCAAAATGGAGGATACTCAGAGCACCCGTTAAATTCAGCATGGAGCTGCCACCAGCCCATACGCTGCTCTGTGGGCCACACACAGGTGCCCAAAAACATACATTAGGGGCACAAGGTTGTACCACCACCCATGAATGCCTTAAGGGTATCCCATGGGTCTGTACACCAAACCAAAAACTTGAAGAGCTGCACTGCCAGGAGTCCCACATGGACTCTTGGGCAGAAAACAATACAGAACACAAATGAAACAGGACTAAAGGACAAGGACAGGTAGGCCCTGTCCCTCTAATGCATTTCCAGCATCACACGGGGATGCAGAATATACTCAAACATCAATAATAAACTGACTCAGAAAGTTGGCAACCTGTGTCTGTTCTAATATCAATATTTAAAACAGGGAGTATAACGAACATCAACAAACTCGCTCGATCTTCTCACTCAATGCATTTCATAAAAAACATAGCTTATGAACTAAAAACTCATCATCATTGATGTCAATCTACGTTGCAAACTACAAAAACCTACTTGGGGAAGTGATAGGATTACAGGGAACCTCTAGGTGTATGTTACATACTTGTTAGGCGGGGGATTGCATCTCTATCATTAGGTGGGACAACTAAGCCCTCCTCTAGTGCAGAACGTCATCAACTACACAACATCCCATTGGTTATACAAACTATAGGGCTCTCTACTACGTGGCCCTTTATAATTGATTGGCACCCTTGTACCCCTCTGTAATATTCCACCTATGCAAGCAGCACACAAACTGGCATCTAGGTGCTGGTGGGCTGGTCATAATCATAGCTTCCCACCAATTAGCCTGTCATCTATCATCACCCTGGCAGTCTGCCAGTCAATTAAGGCTTTGAACTTGGCCTTGTAAATGTTCTCTGTGCCTGAGAATAAGAGGGAGTAGAGGCATACTCTGTCTCTTGGTTTCGATACAGCTCAACTCAGTATCTATTTTTATCCATCCACGTGACTGCAGACCAGGTTTTAGAGTCATTCTGTATTTTAAAATACTATTAAACAATGAACCTTTGACGTCTTCAATGTTCTCACTCCTCATCCAAGACAGGGGTTTGTTCTTTTCACACGTTCTGTAACTACTGCATGAACATTCAGGTTCACGGTGACCTTGACTTCCTGATGCTGGGCCAACCAAGCCTCTCTTGATTCACCTCTGAATGTCGATTGCCTTTCCAACGACGACACACTGAAAGGCTTTCTTTTCACTCGGTCTAGCTATGCTAACGTGCGCTGTGGAATCATTCATAGTCCTTACATTCCTATGCATGTACGTTGGTGCATCGCCGCAGTCTATTGACTACATAGCCTGCCTTTAAGAATACTTTGTCTACTTGCGTTACTGCATCTGTACGCTTGTAAAATGACTTGATATCTTCTTCATTATTTCTGTAGCTGAGCATCTTCATCTCGAGCCTGAAATGTTGCTCATCTTTATCACCTCCTCCTTTGTTTCTATAAAATCTCTATATTCTTCAGCCTCTTCTTCTGAGTGCGTCAGCTCTGCTCTGTATGACGTCACCAGGCTTCTCTTTTGCTCAGTTTTCACACTTCTTCCGGGATTTCATTCAAATGGCCATCATATTGTCGTGAATGCTTATATGGCTTACTCAATTGGAATCTTGCCTCCAAGATTCTTTTCGGTATCAGTATTTTCACCGGTACTGCATGTGTCTCACACTCTGGCTCCCAACATATAGGCAGCATGGGGGAGGAGCAGGGTCGGACTGACCTATAGGGCAATAGGCCCATGGCTGAACCAAAAAACGCAAAATGCTGGTGTGGGCCTGGTTTTTTGGCCAATGTGTGCCACTTTTTTGGCCACTGTGGCCAGTTTGATGAGTTACTTCACCATGTGGCTAATAGTTTTGACCAGTGTTGCTGAATAAATATTCTTTAAAATGCACATTTCGCATCACATTTTATCAAACAACACCCCCTTGGGTACTATTCAAACACTGTCACAAAAGCAATCAATAGTGATGTGCAACGGTGGACTACCGTTTCAATAGTGCCCGAGAGAAATTTTATGGCCCCGTCCAACCCTGGGGAGGAGCTTTGGGTGGGGGTACTTGGCTCCACCTCTACAGTGGTGTGGCGTTGGCATCACATCATGGAGATGATGACGCAATGCAAGAATGGCAGCGGAGGAAGGAGCATGAGGAAGGAAGGATCTGTTGCTTGCTGGAGTGAGGGGCATATGGACCCTGCACAGTGACTATGATTTATAAATAAAAGTAAACGTAAATAGCCTACCGGCTCCCTGTCCCTCACTTCAGTTATAATATATTCCACACCTGCCCCTAGCAGGTTTTCCCATCTGTGGGCTGGGGGGCCTGCAAACATAATTCTGAAACGCTCAGGGACGGTATATCACCGCTTTTAAGAAAAGACCCCAGGGACCTCAGTGTGAGGGGCACTGGAGAACCGCAACCTGGAGACTGTGAAGGCCACAACCATTGGGTAGGACAAGACAATCTTTCGGTAACGAATGTCTGAAGTCTGCTCTGGGTGTCAAGGTAGTTACCCACCCCCCTTCCCAACTCAGTGGGTATCAGGTAATGATGTCCCCATACATAATGTTGCTGGGAAAAGCCATTGGAGACATTATGCATGGTGTATGGGGACGGGTTGCGGGGATGTCCCCTGCTCCCCTTGCAAACATTTTAAAAAACAGGGTTGCTGGGGTGTCCCCCTCATGTTCAATGTAATAATGTCTCTGCAAAAAGCAGCGATGTTTTTGTCAGGAGACATTTTTGCTGGGTCATTATTACATGGAACCCTGAGGTGGGTGTTGCTGGTGGAAAGGTTCGACCCATCCCAGGATACCTATTGGAGCAGAATGGGACTGACCTGGGTGAGGAGTGTCAAATCAAGTCAAATGTATTTGTTCAGCAATATTGTTATTACAACATTATTAAAACACAGAAGGAATACAAAATGTCTAAAAGCATATTAAAGAGGAAAAAAGAAAGAAAAAGAAACAGTGAGCTCAGCCAATTAATATTCTAAAATGAGCATTCCATGATCACATTTTTCACATCACAATCGTCTCCTGTAATCCCAATCGCTTCCTGAATAGCTGTGCTCTCAAAATGAAATGCTCGACTGAAAACACTACACTTTAACCCACCACAGTGCTTCGAGACCATACCAGTGGCAGTAGGCGCTATACAAATATCACCCAACATAACATAACATCACTACGAGCCCACACCAGGGCATCTCGCAGGTTCCTTATCCCAGCATCCTTAATTAGAGGCTTCAACTATGTTGCTCTTATAATGGAATAGAGAAGACACCAAAATAAAAAGCGAATGATGGCTTCAGATGAAGTCCCTGAAGGACACAAACAATCTCTCTCAAGACCACTTCCAGAGGCAGGCAGCAGATACAGAGAGATCGCTCGCGTCTGGGCTAGTCATGGCAGCAGATAGGGAACTCTACAGAGAGAGCGCTCGCGCCTGAGCTAGTCATGGCAGCCTATAGGGAACTCTACAGAGAGAACGCTCACCCCTACAGAGAGCACTTGCGCCTGGGCTAGTCATTGCAGCAGATAGGGAACCCTACAGAGAGAGCGCTCGCCCCTACAGAGAGCGCTCGCGCCTGGGCTAGTCATTGCATTGGATAGGGAGCCTTACAGAGAGAGCACTAGCGCTTGGGCTAGTCATGGCATTGGATAGGGAGCCCTACAGAGAGAGCATCTCGCGCCTGGGCTAGTCATGGCAGCAGATAGGGAACTCTACAGAGAGAGCGCTCGCGCCTGGGCTAGTCATGGCAGCCTATAGGGAACTCTACAGAGAGAGCGCTCGCCCCTACAGAGAGCGCTCACGCCTGGGTTAGTCATTGCATTGGATAGGGAGCCTTACAGAGAGAGCGCTAGCGCCCGAGCTAGTCATGGCAGCAGATAGGGAACTCTACAGAGAGAGCGCTCGCACCTACAGAGAGCACTTGCGCCTGGGCTAGTCATTGCAGCAGATAGGGAACCCTACAGAGAGAGCGCTCGCCCCTACAGAGAGCGCTCGCGCCTGGGCTAGTCATTGCATTGGATAGGGAGCCTTACAGAGAGAGCGCTAGCGCCCGGGCTAGTCATGGCAGCAGATAGGGAACTCTACAGAGAGAGCGCTCGCGCCTACAGAGAGCACTTGCGCCTGGGCTAGTCATTGCAGCAGATAGGGAACCCTACAGAGAGAGCGCTCGCCCCTACAGAGAGCGCTCGCGCCTGGGCTAGTCATTACATTGGATAGGGAGCCTTACAGAGAGAGCGCTAGCGCCCGGGCTAGTCATGGCATTGGATAGGGAGCCCTACAGAGAGAGCATCTCGTGCCTGGGCTAGTCATGGCATCGGATAGGGAGCCCTACAGAGAGAGCGCTCGCCCCTACAGAGAGCGCTCGCCCCTACAGAGAGCACTCGCGCCTGAGCTAGTCATGGCAGCGGATAGGGAACTCTAAAGAGAGAGCATTCGCGCCCAGGCTAGTCATTGCAGCAGATGGTGTAACCCTACAGAGAGAGCGCTCGCGCCTGGGCTAGTCATTGCAGTGGATAGGCAACCCTATAGAGAGAGCGCTCGTGCCTGGGCTAGTCACTGCAGCGGAAAGGGAACCCTACAGAGAGAGCCCTCGCGCCTGGGCTAGTCATGGCAGCGGAAAGGGAGCCCTACAGAGAGAGCGCTCGCACCTGGGCTAGTCCCTGCAGAGAGAGCGCTCGCGCCTGGGCTAGTCATTGCAGCAGATAGGGAACCCTACAGAGAGAGCGCTCGCGCCTGGTCTAGTCATTGCAGCGGATAGGGAGCCCTACAGAGAGAGCGCTCGCGCCTGGGCTAGTTATAGCATTGGATCGGAAGCTCTACAGAGAGAGCGCTCGTGCCTGGGCTAGTCATTGCAGCAGATAGGGAACTCTACTGAGAGAGCACTTGTGCCTGGGCTAGTCATTGCAGCAGATAGGGAGCCCTACAGAGAGAGCACTCGCCCCTACAGAGAACACTCGCCCCTACATTGAACACTCGCGCCTGAGCTAGTCATGGCAGCAGATAGGAAACTCTACAGAGAGAGCACTCGCGCCTGGGCTAGTCATGGCAGCAGATAGGGAACTCTACAGAGAGAGCACTTGCGCCTGGGCTAGTCATGGCAGCAGATAGGGAACTCTACAGAGAGAGTGCTCACGCCTGGGCTAGTCATGGCAGCAGATAGGGAACTCTACAGAGAGAGAGCGCTCATGCCTGGGCTAGTCATGGCAGCAGATAGGGAAATCTACAGAGAGATCGCTCGCACTTGGGTCAGTCATTGCATCGGATAGGGAACTCTACATAGAGAGCACTCGCGCCTTGGCTAGTCATTACAGCAGATAGGGAACCCTACAGAGAGAGCACTCATACCCGGGCTAGTCATTGCAGCGGATAGGGAGCCCTACAGAAAGAGTGCTCGCCCCTACAGAGAGCGCTCGCCCCTACATTGAGCACTCCCGCCTGAGCTAGTTATGGCAGAAGATAGTGAACTCTACAGAGAGAGCGCTCAAACCTGGGCTAGTCATGGCAGCAGATAGAGAACTCTACAGAGAGAGCGCTCGCGCCTGGGCTAGTCATGGCAGCAGATAGGGAACTCTACAGAGAGATCGCTCGCGCCTGGGCCAGTCATTGCAGCAGATAGGGAACCCTACGGAGAGAGCACTCGCTTCTGGGCTAGTCATTGCAGCGGATAGGGAGCCTTACACAGAGAGCGCTCGCGTCTGGGCTAGTCATTGTAGCGGATAGGGAGCCCTACAGAGAGAGCGCTCGCACCTGGGCTAGTCATTGCCGCAGATAGGGAACCCTACAGAGAGAGCGCTTGCACCTGGCATTGCAGCAGATAGGGAAGCCTACAGAGAGAGTGCTCGCACCTGGGCTGGTCATGGCAGCCTATAGGGAACTCTACAGAGAGAGCACTTGCGCCTGGGCTAGTCATTCCAGCCTATAGGGAACTCTACAGAGAGGGCACTCGTGCCTGGCATTGCAGCAGATAGGGGACCCTACAGAGAGAACGCTCGCACCTGGGCTAGTCATTGCAGCAGATAGGGAGCCCGTCAGAGAGAGTCCTTGCGCCTAGGCTAGTCATGGCAGCGGATAGGGAGCCCTACAGAGAGAGCGCTTGCGCCTAGGCTAGTCATGGCAGCGGATAGGGAACCCTACAGAGAGAGCGCTTGCGCCTGGGCTAGTCATTGCAGCAGATAGGGAACCCTACAGAGAGAGCGCTCGTGCCTGAGCTAGTCCCTAGAGAGAGAGTGCTCATGCCCGGGCTAGTCATTGCAGCGGATAGGGAACCCTACAGAAAGAGCACTCGCCCCCACAGAGAGTGCTCGCCCCTACATTGAGCACTCGCGCCTGAGCTAGTCATGGCAGCAGATAGGGAACTCTACAGAGGGAGCGCTCACACCTGGGCTAGTCATGGCAGCAGATAGGGAACTCTACAGAGAGAGCGCTCGCGCCTGGGCTAGTCATGGCAGCAGATAGGGAACTCTACAGAGAAATTGCTCGCGCCTGGGCCAGTCATTGCATCAGATAGGGAACCCTACGGAGAGAGCACTCGCGTCTGGGCTAGTCATTGCAGCGGATAGGGAGCCCTACACTGAGAGTGCTCGCGCCTGGGCTAGTCATTGTAGCAGATAGGGAGCTCTACAGAGAGAGCGCTCGCGCATGGGCTAGTCATTGCCACAGATAGGGAACCCTACAGAGAGAGCGCTTGCATCTGGCATTGCAGCAGATAGGGAAGCCTACAGAGAGAGTGCTCGCACCTGGGCTAGTCATGGCAGCCTATAGGGAACTCTACAGAGAGAGCGCTTGCGCCTGGGCTAGTCATTCCAGCCTATAGGGAACTCTACAGAGAGGGCACTCGCGTCTGGCATTGCAGCAGATAGGGGACCCTACAGAGAGAACGCTCGCACCTGGGCTAGTCATTGCAGCGGATAGGGAGCCCTACACAGAGAGCGCTCGCGCCTGGGCTAGTCATTGCCGCAGATAGGGAACCCTACAGAGAGAGCGCTTGCACCTGGCATTGCATCAGATAGGGAAGCCTACAGAGAGAGTGCTCGCACCTGGGCTGGTCATGGCAGCCTATAGGGAACTCTACAGAGAGAGCGCTTGCGCCTGGGCTAGTCATTCCAGCCTATAGGGAACTCTACAGAGAGGGCACTTGCGCCTGGCATTGCAGCAGATAGGGGACCCTACAGAGAGAACGCTCGCACCTGGGCTAGTCATTGCAGCAGATATGGAGCCCTACAGAGAGAGTGCTTGCGCCTAGGCTAGTCATGGCAGGCTAGTCATGGCAGCGGATAGGGAACCCTACAGAGAGAGCGCCTGCGCCTGGGCTAGTCATTGCAGCAGATAGGGAACTCTACAGAGAGAGCGCTTGCGCCTGGGCTAGTCATTCCAGCCTATAGGGAACTCTACAGAGAGGGCACTCGCGCCTGGCATTGCAGCAGATAGGGAACCCTACAGACAGAACGCTCGCACCTAGGCTAGTCATTGCAGCGGATAGGGAGCCCTACAGAGAGAGTGCTTGTGCCTAGGCTAGTCATGGCAGCGGATAGGGAACCTTACAGAGAGAGCGCTTGTGCCTAGGCTAGTCATGGCAGCAGATAGGGAACCCTACAGAGAGAGCGCTCGCGCCTGGGTTAGTCATTGCAGCAGATAGGGATCCCTATAGAGAGAGCGCTCGAGCCCGGGTTAGTCTTTGCAGCAGATGAGGTAACCCTACAGAGAGACCGCTCGCGCCTGGGATAGTCATTGCAGCGGATAGGGATCCCTATAGAGAGAGCGCTCGAGCCCGGGTTAGTCTTTGCAGCAGATGAGGTAACCCTACAGAGAGACCGCTCGCGCCTGGGATAGTCATTGCAGCGGATAGGGAACCCTACAGAGAGAGCGCTCACGACTGGGCTAGTCATGGCAGCAGATAGGGAACTCTACAGAGAGAGCGCTCGCGCCTGGGATAGTCATTGCAGCGGATAGGGAACCCTACAGAGAGAGCGCTCACGACTGGGCTAGTCATGGCAGCAGATAGGGAACTCTACAGAGAGAGCGCTCGCGCCTGAGCTAGTCCCTAGAGAGAGAGCGCTCGTGCCTGGGCTAGTCATTGCAGCAGATAGGGATCCCTATAGAGAGAGCGCTCGAGCCCGGGTTAGTCTTTGCAGCAGATGAGGTAACCCTACAGAGAGACCGCTCGCGCCTGGGATAGTCATTGCAGCGGATAGGGAACCCTACAGAGAGAGCGCTCACGACTGGGCTAGTCATGGCAGCAGATAGGGAACTCTACAGCGAGAGCGCTCGAGCCTGGGCTAGTCATGGCAGCAGATAAGGAACTCTACAGAGAGATCACTCCCGCCTGGGCCATTCATTGCATCAGATAGGGAACCCTACGGAGAGAGCACTCGCGTCTGGGCTAGTCATTGCAGCGGATAGGGAGCCCTACACAGAGAGGGCTCGCACCTGGGCTAGTCATTGTAGGGGACAGGGAGCCCTACAGAGAGAGCGCTCGCGCCTGGGCTAGTCATTGCCGCGGATAGGGAACCCTACAGAGAGAGCGCTTGTGCCTGGGGTAGTCAGGGCAGCGGATATGGAACTCTACAGAGAGATTGCTCGCACCTGGGCTAGTCATGGCAGCCTATAGGGAACTCTACAGAGAGAGCGCTCGCGCCAGGCATTGCAGCAGATAGGGAAGCCTACAGAGAGAGCGCTCGCACCTGGGCTAGTCATGGCAGCCTATAGGGAATTCTACAGAAAGAGCGCTCGCACCTGGGCTAGTCATTCCAACCTATAGGGAATTCTACAGAGAGACACTTGTGCCTGGCATTGCAGTAGATAGGGGACCCTACAGAGAGAACGCAGAGCGGCCACACCTGGCTAGTCATGGCAGCAGATAGGGAACTCTACAGAGAGATTGCTCGCACCTGGGCCAGTCATTGCATCAGATAGGGTACCCTACGGAGAGAGCACTCGCATCTGGGCTAGTCATTGCAGTGGATAGGGAGCACTACACAGAGAGCACTCGTGCCTGGGCTAGTCATTGTAGCGGATAGAGAGCCCTACAGAGAGAGCGCTCGCGCCTGGGCTAGTCATTGCCGTGGATAGGGAACCCTACAGAGAGAGCACTCGCACCTGGGCTAGTCATGGCAGTGGATAGGGAACTCTACAGAGAGAGCGCTCGCGCCTGGGCTAGTCATGGCAGCAGATAGGGAACTCTACAGAGAGATCGCTCGCGACTGGGCCAGTCATTGCATCAGATAGGGAACCCTACGGAGAGAGCACTAGCGTCTGGGCTAGTCATTCCAGCCTATAGGGAACTCTACAGAGAGAGCGCTCGTGCCTGGCATTGCAGCAGATTTGGGAACCCTACAGAGAGAACGCTTGCACCTGGGCTAGTCATTGCAGCAGATAGGGAGCCCTAAAGAGAGAGCGCTCGCGCCTCGCTAGTCATGGCAGCAGAAAGGGAACGCCTGGGCCAGTCATTGCATCAGATAGGTAACCCTACGGAGAGAGCACTTGCATCTGGGCTAGTCATTGCAGCGGATAGGGAGCACTACACAGAGAGGGCTCGCACCTGGGCTAGTCATTGCAGCGGATAGGGAACCCTACAGAGAGAGCGCTCGCACCTGGGCTAGTCATTGCAGCGGATAGGGAACTCTACAGAGAGAGTGCTCGTGCCTGCGCTCATCATGGCAGCGGATAGGGAACCCTACAGAGAGAACGCTCGCACCTGGGCTAGTCATGGCGGCCTAGAGGGAACTCTACAGAGAGAGCTCTCGCGCCTGGGCTAGTCATTCCAGACTATAGGGAACTCTACAGACAGAGCGCTCGCGCCTGGGATAGTTGCTGAAGCAGATGGGGAACCCTACACATAGGGAACCCTACAGAGAGAGCGCTCGCACCTGGGCTAGTCATGGCAGCAGATAGGGAACTCTACAGAGGGAGCACTCGCGCCTGGGCTAGTCATTGCAGCGGATATGAAACCCTACAGATAGGGAACCCTACAGAGTGAGCACTCGCGCCTAGGCTAGTAATTGCAGTGGATAGGGAACCCTAGAGAGAGAATGCTCGCACCACGGCTAGTCATGGCAGCCTATAGGGAACTTTACAGAGAGAGGGCACGCCTGGGCTAATCATTCCAGACTATAGGGAACTCTACAGAGAGAGCGCTCGCTCCTCGGATAGTCGCTGCAGCAGATGGGGAACCCTACAGATAGGGAACCCTACAGAGAGAGCGCTCGCGCCTGCGCTAGTCATTGCAGCAGATAGGGAACCCTACAGAGAGAGCGCTCGCGCCTGGGCTAGTTCCTACAGAGAGAGCGCTTGCGCCTGGGCTAGTCATTGCAGCGGATAGGGAACCCTACAGAGAGAGCGCTCGCGACCGGGCTAGTCATTGCAGCAGATGGGGTAACCCTACAGAGAGAGCGCTCGCACCTGGGCTAGTCATTGCAGCGGATAGGGAACCCTACAGAGGGAGCACTCACGCCCGGGCTAGTCATTGCAGCAGATAGAGAACTCTACAGAGGGAGCGCTCACGCCTGGGCTAGTCATGGCAGCGGAGAGGGAACCCTACAGATAGGGAACCCTACAGAGTGAGCGCTCGCGCCTGGGCTAGTCATTGCAGCGGATAGGGAACCCTACAGAGAGAACACTCGCACCTGGGCTAGTCATGGCAGCCTATAGGGAACTCTACAGAGAGAGCATTTGGGCCTGGGCTAGTCATTCTAGACTATAGGGAACTCTACAGTACAGAGAGAGTGCTCGCGCCTGGGATAGTCGCTGAAGCAGATGGGGAACCCTACAGATAGGGAACCCTACAGAGAGAGCGCTCGTGCCTGGTCTAGTCATGGCAGCAGATAGGGAACTCTACAGAGAGAGCGCTCACGCCTGGGCCAGTCATTGCAGCCTATAGGGAACCCCTCCAGAGAGAGCGCTCTGGGCTAGTCATTCCAGCCTTTAGGTAACTCTACAGAGAGAGTGCTCGCGCCTGGGCTAGTCATTGCAGCAGATAGGGTACTCTACAGATAGGGAACCCTACAGAGAGAGCACTCATGCCTGGGCTAGTCCTTGCAGCAGATAGGGAACCCTACAGAGAGAGCGCTCGCGCCTGGGCTAGTCATTGCAGCAGATAGGGAACCCTACAGAGAGAGTACTCGCGCCTGGGCTAGTCATTGCAGCAGATAGGGAACCCTACAGAGAGATCGCTCGCGCCTGGGCTAGTCATTGCAGCAGGTAGGTAACCCTACGGAGAGAGCATTCGCGTCTGGGCTAGTCATTGCAGCGGATAGGGAGCACTACACAGAGAGCGTTTGCGCATGGGCTAGACATTGTAGCGGATAGGGAGCCCTACAGAGAGAGCACTTGCGCACGGGCTAATCATTGCCACGGATAGGGAACCCTACAGAGAGAGCGCTCGCACCTGGGCTAGTCATTGCAGCGGATAGGGAACTCTACAGAGAGAGCGCTCGTGCCTGGGCTCGTCATGGCAGCGGATAGGGAACTCTACAGAGAGATCGCTCGCACCTGGGCTAGTCATGGCAGCCTATAGGGAACTCTACAGAGAGAGCTCTCGCGCCTGGCATTGCAGCAGATAGGGAAGCCTAGAGAGAGAGCGCTTGCACCTGGGCTAGTCATGGCAGCCTATATGGAACTCTACAGAGAGAGCGCTTGCGCCTGGGCTAGTCATTCCAGCCTATAGGGAACTCTACAGAGAGAGCGCTCGCACCTGGCATTGCAGCAGATAGGGAACCCTACAGAGAAAATGCTCAACCTGGGCTAGTCATTGCAGCAGATAGGGAGCCCTACAGAGAGAGCGCTTGCGCCTGGGCTAGTCATGGCAGCGGATAGGGGACCCTACAGAGAGAGCGCTCGCGCCTGGGCTAGTCATTGCAGCAGATAGGGAACCCTACAGAGAGAGCGCTCGCGCCTGGGCTAGTCCCTACAGAGAGAGCGCTCGCGCCTGGGCTAGTCATTGGAGCGGATAGGGAACCCTACAGAGAGAGCTCTCGCGACCGGGCTAGTCATTGCAGCAGATGGGGTAACCCTACAGAGAGAGCGCTGGCGCCTGGGCTAGTCATTGCAGCGGATAGGCAACCCTACAGAGGGAGCACTCGCACCCGGGCTTGTCATTGCAGCAGATAGAGAACTCTACAGAGGGAGCGCTCGCGCATGGGCTAGTCATGGCAGCGGATAGGGAATCCTACATATAGGGAACCCTACAGAGTGAGCGCTCGCGCCTGGGCTAGTCATTGCAGCGGATAGGGAACCCTACAGAGAGAACACTTGCACCTGGGCTAGTCATGGCAGCCTATAGGGAACTCTACAGAGAGAGCATTTGCGCCTGGGCTAGTCATTCCAAACTATAGGGAACTCTACAGAGAGAGTGCTTGCGCCTGGGATAGTCGCTGAAGCAGATGGGGAACCCTACAGATAGGGAACCCTACAGAGAGAGCGCTCGCGCCTGGTCTAGTCATGGCAGCAGATAGAGAACTCTACAGAGGGAGCGCTCGCGCCTGGGCTAGTCATGGCAGCGGATAGGGAACCCTACAGATAGGGAACCCTACAGAGAGAGCACTCGCACCTGCGCTAGTCATTGCAGCAGATAGGGAACCCTACAGAGAGAGCGCTCACGCCTGGGCCAGTCATTGCAGCTTATAGGGAACCCTCCAGAGAGAGCGCTCGTGCCTGGGCTAGTCATTCCAGCCTATAGGGAACTCTACAGAGAGAGTGCTCACGCCTGGGCTAGTCATTGCAGCAGATAGGGTACTCTACAGATAGGGAACCCTACAGAGAGAGCACTCGCGCCTGGGCTAGTCATTGCAGCGGATAGGGAACCCTACAGAGAGAGCGCTCGCGACCGGGCTAGTCATTGCAGCAGATGGGGTAACCCTACAGAGAGAGCGCTCGCGCCTGGGCTAGTCATTGCAGCGGATAGGGAACCCTACAGAGGGAGCGCTCGCGCCCAGGCTAGTCA
The DNA here is from genome assembly GCF_040938575.1 of Ambystoma mexicanum. Lineage (NCBI taxonomy): Eukaryota > Metazoa > Chordata > Amphibia > Caudata > Ambystomatidae > Ambystoma > Ambystoma mexicanum. The sequence goes on along the minus strand of NC_090929.1, from coordinate 54,891,840 downwards.
TTGCAGCAGATAGAGAACTCTACAGAAGGAGTGCTCGTGCCTGGGCTAGTCATTGCAGCTTATAGGGAACCCTCCAGAGAGAGCGCTCGTGCCTGGGCTAGTCATTCCAGCCTATAGGGAACTCTACAGAGAGAGTGCTCACGCCTGGGCTAGTCATTGCAGCAGATAGGGTACTCTACAGATAGGGAACCCTACAGAGAGAGCACTCGCACCTGGGCTAGTCATTGCAGCGGATAGGGAACCCTACAGAGAGAGCGCTCGCGACCGGGCTAGTCATTGCAGCAGATGGGGTAACCCTACAGAGAGAGCACTCGCGCCTGGGCTAGTCATTGCAGCGGATAGGGAACCCTACAGAGGGAGCGCTCGCGCCCAGGCTAGTCATTGCAGCAGATAGAGAACTCTACAGAGGGAGTGCTCGTGCCTGGGCTAGTCATGGCAGCGGATAGGGAACCCTACAGATACGGAACCCTACAGAGTAAGCGCTCGCGCCTGGGTTATTCATTGCAGCGGATAGGGAACCCTACAGAGAGAACACTCGCACCTGGGCTAGTCATGCAGCCTATAGGGAACTCTACAGAGAGAGCGTTTGCACCTGGGCTAGTCATTCCAGACTATAGGGAACTCTACAGAGAGAGTGCTCGCGCCTGGGATAGTCACTGAAGCAGATGGGGAACCCTACAGATAGGGAACCCTACAGAGAGAGCTCTCGCGCCTGGGCTAGTCATGGCAGCAGATAGGGAACTCTACAGAGGGAGCGCTCGCGCCTGGGCTAGTCATTGCAGCGGATACGGAACCCTACAGATAGGGAACCCTACAGAGTAAGCACTCGCGCCTAGGCTTGTAATTGCAGCGGAAAGGGAGCCCTACAGAGAGAGCGCTCGCACCTGGGCTAGTCATGGCAGCCTATAGGGAACTTCACAGAGAGAGTGCACGCATGGGCTAATCATTCCAGACTATAGGGAACTCTACAGAGAGAGCGCTCGCTCCTGGGATAGTCGCTGCAGCAGATGGGGAACCCTACAGATAGGGAACTATACAGAGAGAGCGCTCGCACCTGCGCTAGTCATTGCAGCAGATAGGGACCCCTCCAGAGAGAGCGCTCGTGCCTGGGCTAATCATTGCAGCAGATAGGGAACCCTACAGAGAGAGCGCTCACGCCTTGGCTAGTCATTGCAGCAGATAGGGAACCCTACCGAGAGAGCGCTCTCGCCTGGGCTAGTCATTGCAGCAGATAGGGAACCCTACAGATAGGGGACCCTACAGAGAGAGCACTCGCGCCTGGGCTAGTCATTTCAGCAGATAGGGAACCCTACAGAGAGAGCGCTCGCGCCTGGGCTAGTCATTGCAGCAGATAGGGAACCCTACATATAGGGAACGCTACAGAGAGAGCACTCGCGCCTGGGTTAGTCATTCTAGCGAGATACACTCGCTTGGCAAGGAGAGGGGGGCTTTCAGCTGCATCAGTGAAGGGGACAGGGTCCTGTCTGAGCATCATTCCCATGGGGGCACAGTATGCCCAAATGACCTCTCTGCGTGTCAAGTCTGCATTATTGCTGCAAGTAAGGACCCTGGGTGGCCAATACACACGGGGGGGGCATCTTTATGAATTGCAGGAATGTCCCATTTCGCGCGCACGATGCACGTTCCATGTGTATTTGCCGATTCATTTTAACCAAAGTATTCTTTACTCATTTTTTTAATGGAACACTTAGGGGGAGATCCCCAATCTCCCCTTACCCACCCACCCTTTACCCAAAGACCAGCCTGTATTTATTCTGCCAATATTCAGTAAAAAGAATTGCGGTAAAGAAACGTGATGTGAAAATTCCTCAACAAAAATGGTGGCTCCATTATCCCGAGTGATCTTCAGGTGCTGGGAGAGTAAACTCCGGTCAGGGGTGCAGCGGTGGAGAAACACCACATGTCATGTCTGTAGCACGCGATACACATGGATCTCCATACTTGCATGGGGCGGGGGTGCGATGCCTAGGGTGCAGCAGCGTTTCACACCGATGCTCTCCTAAAAGAAATGCACAGAAGGATCCTGGGGTGACTGCATTGTGTAACAAGGGGGTGAGGGTGTGGACACCATCTGAGATTTCTAAATGATCACTTCCTTTGTGGGTCCCCACCATCTTTTCATGCTATAAGTTGAAGGAACCCCAAGAAAGGAGATAACCTTTCAACATGTGCAGGGCATTTTTTACCGCTATCTTTTGGGTGAAGGTAAAAAAATGAGGAGTTTTGGGGGTCTTATTGATCCCTTAATCACTGCATGTGGTTTTAATATAATACAGCATGCGATCAATAAATCACGCGCCTGTAATAAAGTGCTTGGTAAAACAAAAGGTGGTATTCCAAATACCGCCTATTTATACCATTACCGCCAACTCATTATAAGACCCAGAAAAGAGGAGACTATGAAATTAAAACCAATTCACGGTTATGGGCTAGTACCAAGGTGAGTGTGTAATGGATACCATGCGAGTCAGACAGGCGCGGCGACAGTCCACCCCTGCAACCAGAGGATCCTTGCAGGTGCTGCTCAGCCATGTACCAATTACGTGAAGTTACATACGAGAACTGGAGAGATGAACAAAGCCCACAACTCTGGAAGCAAGATAAGGCATGCCCAGAGCAATTGGAACCCCAGAGCTCTGGACCCTAGAAGAGATATATCCAGAGAAATGAGAACCCCACAACTCTGGAAACTAGATAAGACATGTCCAGAGAAATTATAACCCCACAGCTCTGGAACCTAAATAAGACATGTCCAGAGAAAGGAGAACCCCATTGCTATGGAAGCTAGAAAAGACATTTCCAGAGAAATGAGAACCCCACAACTCTGGAAGCTAGATAAGACATGGCCAGAGAAATTATAACCCCACAGCTCTGGATCCTAAATAAGACATGTCCAGAGAAAGGAGAACCCCATTGCTATGGAAGCTAGAAAAGACATGTCCAGAGAAAATAGAACCCCACAACTCTGGAAGCTAGATAAGACATGTCCAGAGAAATTGTAACCCCACAGCTCTGGAACCTAGAAAATACATGTCTAGAGAAATTAGAACCTCACAACTTTGGAAGCTAGATAAGACATGTCTGGAGAAATTAGAACCCCACAGCTCTGGAACCTAGAAAAGACATGTCCATAGAAATTAGAACCCCACAACTCTGGAAGCTAGATAAGACATGTCCAGAGAAATTAGAATGCCACAGCTTTGGAACATAGAAAAGACATGTCCAGAGAAATTAGAACCCCACAGCTCTGGAACCTAGAAAAGACATGCCCAGAGAAATTAGAACCCCACAACTCTGGAAGCTAGATAAGACATGTCCAGAGAAATTAGAGCCCTACAGCTCTGGAACCTAGAAAAGACATGTCCAGAGAAATTAGAACCCCACGACTCTGGAAGCTAGAAGAGATATGTCCAGAGAAATGAGAACCCCACAACTCTTGAAGCTAGATAACACATGTCCAGACAAAAGAGAACCCCATTGCTCTGGAAGCTAGAAAAGACATGTCCCGAGAAATTAGAACCCCACAACCCTGGAACATATATAAGACATGTCCAGAACAATGAGAACCCCACAACTCTGGAAGCAAGATCAGACATGTCCAGAGAAATGAGAAACCCACAACTATGGAAGAAAGATAAGACGTGCCCAGAGAAATAAGAACCCCACAGCTCTGGAAGCTAGATAAGACTGTCCAGAGAAATTTGAACCCCGCAGCTGTGGAAGCTAGATAAGACACATGTAGAGAAATTAGAACCCCACAACTCTGTAAGCAAGAATAGACTGTCCAAAGAAATGAGAATCCTACAACTCTGGAAGCTAGATATGACATGGGAAGCCGGATAAGACATGCCTGGAGAAAGTAGAACCCCACAGCTCTGGAAGCTAGATAAGACATGTCCAGAGAAATGAGAACCCTGCAACTGTGGAGGCTAGATAAGACATGTCCAAAAAAATGAGAACCCCACAACTCTGGAAGCTATATAAGGCAGGGGAAGCCGGATAAGACATGCCTGGAGAAATTAGAACCCCACAGCTCTGGAAGCTAGATAAGACTGTCCAGAGAAATGAGGACCCCACAGCTCTGGAAGCTAAGTAAGACATTTATAGAGAAACTAGAACCCCACAACTCTAGAAGCAAGATAAGACTGTCACGAGAAATGAGAACCCATCAGCTCTGGAAGCTAGATAAGACATGTCAAGAGAAATTAGAACCCCACAGCTCTGGAACCTAGAAGAGACATGTGCAGACACATGAGAACCCCACAACTCTGGCGGCTAGATAAACATGTCTGGAGAAATGAGAACCCATCATAGCTCTGGGGCTAGAAAAGGCATGTCCAGAGAAATGAGAACCCTGCAACACTGGAAGCTAGATAACACATGTCCACAGAAATGAGAACCCCATTGCTCTTGAAGCTAGAAAAGACATGTCCGAGAAATTAGAACCCCACAACTCTGGAAGCTAGATAAGACATGTCCAGAGAAATTAGAACCCCACAGCTCTGGAACCTAGAAAAGACATGTCCAGAGAAATTAGAACCCCACCACTCTGGAAGCTAGATAGTGCATGTCCAGAGAAATGAGAACCCCACAAATCTGGAAGATAGATAAGACATGTCTAGAGAAATGAGAACCCCACAACTCTGGAAGCTAGATAAGACATGTCCAGAGAAAAGATACCCCACAATGCTGGAAGCTAGATAATACATGTCCAGAGAAATGAGAACACCACAGCTCTCAAAGCAAGATAAGACATGTACAGATAATTGAAAAAAGTACAACTCTGGAAGCTAGAAAAGACATGTCCAGAGAAATGAGAACTCCACAACTCAGGAAGCAAAACAATACATGTACAGAGAAATGATAACCCATCCAACTCCGGAAGCTAGATAAGACTTGTCCAGAGAAACGAGAAGCCCACAACTATGGACTCAAGATAAGACATGTCCAGAAAAATGAAAACCCCACAACTCTGGAAGCAAGATAAGACATGTCCAGAGAAATGAGAACCCCACAACTGTGGGAGCTAGATAAGACATTTCCAGAGAAATGAGAACCCCACAAATCTGGAAGATAGGTAAGACATGTCCAGAGAAAAGATAACCCCACAATGCTGGAAGCAAGAAAAGACTTGTCCAGAGAAATTAGAACCCCACAATTCTGGATGCCAGATAAGACATGCCCAGAGAAATGAGAACCCTGCAACTGTGGAGACTAGATAAGACATGTCCAAAGAAATGGAACCCCACAACTCTGGAAGCTAGATAAGACTGTCCAGAGAAATGAGGACCCCACAGCTCTGGAAGCTAAGTAAGACATTTGTAGAGAAACTAGAACCCCACAACTATGGAAGCAAGATAAGACTATCAAGAGAAATGAGAACCCCACAACTCTGGAAGCTATATAAGACAGGGGATGCCGGATAAGACATGCCTGTAGAAATTAGAACCCCACAACTCTGGAAGCTAGATTAGACTGTCCAGAGAAATGAGGTCCCCACAGCTCTGGAAGCTAAGTAAGACATGTGTAGAGAAACTAGAACCCCACAACTCTGGAAGGAAGATAAGACTGTCCAGAGAAATGAGAACCCTGCAGCTCTGGAAGCTAGATAAGACATGTCCAGAGAAATTAGAACCCCACAGCTATGGAACCTAGAAGAGACATGTACAGACAAATGAGAACCCCACAACTCTGGTGGATAGATAACCATTTCCGGAGAAATGAGAACCCTATCATAGCTCTGGAGGCTAGAAAAGACATGTCCAGAGAAATGAGAACCCTGCAACTCTGGAAGCTAGATAAGACATGTCCAGAGAAATGAGAAACCCATTGCTCTTGAAGCTAGAAAAGGCATGTCCAGAGAAATTAGAACCCCACAACTCTGGAACCTAGATAAGACATGTCCAGAGAAATTAGAACCCCACAGCTCTGGAACCTAGAAAAGACATGTACAGAGAAATTAGAACGCAACAACTCTGGAAGCTAGATAAGACACGTCCAGAGAAATCAGACCCACACAGCTCTGGAACCTAGAAAAGACATGACCAGATAAATTAGAACCCCACAACTCTGGAAGCTAGTTAAGGCATGTCCAGAGAAATTAGAACCCAACAGCTCTGGAACCTAGAAAAGACATGTCCAGAGAAATTAGAACCCCACAACTCTGGAAGCTAGATAAGACATGTCCAGAGAAATTAGAATGCCACAGTTCTGGAACCTAGAAAAGACATGTCCAGAGAAATTAGAACCCAACAGCTCTGAAACCTAGAAAAGACATGTAGTGATAATTGAAAAACGTACAACTCTGGAAGGTAGAAAAGACATGTCCAGAGAAATGAGAACTCCACAACTCAGGAAGCAAAACAATACATGTACAGAAAAATGATGACCCATCCAACTCCGGAAGCTAGATAAGACTTGTCCAGAGAAACGAGAAGCCCCACAACTCTGGAAGCAAGATGAGACATGTCCAGAGAAATGAGAACCCCACAATGCTGGAAGCAAGAAAAGACTTGTCCAGAGAAATTAGAACCCCACAATTCTGGATGCCAGATAAGACATGCCCAGAGAAATGAGAACCCTTCAACTGTGGAGACTAGATAAGACATGTCCAAAGAAATGAGAACCCCACAACTCTGGAAGCTAGATAAGACTGTCCAAAGAAATGAGGACCCCACAGCTCTGGAAGCTAAGTAAGACATTTGTAGAGAAACTAGAACCCCACAAGTCTGGAAGCAAGATAAGACTATCAAGAGAAATGAGAACCCCACAACTCTGGAAGCTATATAAGACAGGGGAAGCCGGATAAGGCATGCCTGTAGAAATTAGAACCCCACAGCTCTGGAAGCTAGATTAGACTGTCCAGAGAAATGAGGTCCCCACAGCTCTGGAAGCTAAGTAAGACAAGTGTAGAGAAACTAGAACCCCACAACTCTGGAAGCAAGATAAGACTGTCAAGAGAAATGAGAACCCTGCAGCTCTGGAAGCTAGATAAGACATGTCCAGAGAAATTAGAACCCCACAGCTCTGTAACCTAGAAGAGACATGTACAGGCAAATGAGAACCCCACAACTCTGGTGGATAGATAACCATGTCCGAAGAAATGAGAACCCTATCATAGCTCTGGAGGCTAGAAAAGACATGTCCAGAGAAATGAGAACCCTGCAACTCTGGAAGCTAGATAAGACATGTCCAGAGAAATGAGAACCCCATTGCTCTTGAAGCTAGAAAAGGCATGTCCAGAGAAAATAGAACCCCACAACTCTGGAAGCTAGATAAGACATGTCCAGAGAAATTAGAACCCCGCAGCTCTGGAACCTAGAAAAGACATGTACAGAGAAATTAGAACCCCACAACTCTGGAAGCTAGTTAAGACATGTCCAGAGAAATTAGAATGCCACAGCTCTGGAACCTAGAAAAGACATGTGCAGAGAAATTAGAACCCCACAGCTCTGAAACCTAGAAAAGACATACCCAGAAGAATTAGAACCCCACAACTCTGGAAGCTAGATAAGACATGTCCAGAGATATTAGAACCCCACAGCTCTTCAACCTAGAAAAGACATGTCCAGAGAAAATGGAACCCCACAATTCTGGAAGCTAGAAGGGATATGTCCAGAGAAATGAGAATCCCACAACCCTTGAAGCTAGATAAGACATGTCCAGAGAAAAGAGAACCCCATTGCTCTGGAAGCTAGACAAGATATGTCCTGAGAAATTAGAACCCCCACAACCCTGGAACTTAGATAAGACATGTCCAGAACAATGAGAACCCCCACAACTTTGGGAGCAAGATCAGACATGTCCAGAGAAATGAGAACCCCACAACTCTGGAAGCAAAATAAGATATCTCCAGTGAAATGAGAAACCCACAACTGTGGAAGAAAGATAAGATGTCTCCAGAGAAATGAAAACCCCACAACTCTGGAACTTAGATAAAACATGTCCAGAGCAATGAGAACCCCACAACTCTGGTAGCAAGATCAGACATGTCCAGAGAAATGAGAAACCCACAACTATGGAAGAAAGATAAGACGTGTCCAGAGAAATAAGAACCCCACAGCTCTGGAAGCTAGATAAGACTGTCCAGTGAAATGTGAACCCGGCAGCTCTGGAAGCTAGATAAGACATGTCCAGAGAAATGAGAACCCACAGCTCTGGAAGTTAGATAAGACACATGTATAGAAATTAGAACCCCACAACTCTGTAAGCAAGATTAGACTGTCCAAAGCAATGAGAATCCTACAACTCTGGAAGCTAGATAAGACAGGGGAAGCCAGATAAGACATGCCTGGAGGAATTAGAACCCCACAGCTCTGGAAGCTAGATAAGACTGTCCAGAAAAATTAGGACCCCACAGCTCTGGAAGCTAAGTAAGACATGTGTAGAGAAACTAGAACCCCACAATTCTGGAAGCAAGACAAGACTGTCAAGAGAAATGAGAACCCCCAGCTCTGGAACCTAGAAGAGACATGTGCAGACAAATGAGAACCCCACAACTCTGGCGGCTAGATAAACATGTCCGGAGAAATGAGAACCCCATCATAGCTCTGGAGGCTAGAAAAGACATGTCCAGAGAAATGAGAACCCTGCAACTCTGGAAGCTAGATAAGACATGTCCAGAGAAACGAGAACCCCATTGCTCTTGAAGCTAGAAAAGGCATGTCCAGAAAAATTAGAACCCCACAACTCTGGAAGCTAGATAAAACATGTCCAGAGAAATTAGAACCCCACAACTCTGGAAGCTAGATAAGGCATGTCCAGAGAAATGAGAACCCCACAAATCTGGACGATAGATAAGACATGTCCAGAGAAATGAGAACCCCACAATTGTGGAAGATAGATAATACATGTACAGACAAATGAGAACCCCACAAATCTGGAAGATAGATAAGACATGTCCAGATAAATGAGAACCCCACAACTCTGGAAGCTAGATAAGGCATGTCCAGAGAAATGAGAACCCCACAACTCTCGAGCTAGATAAGGCATGTCCAGATAAATGAGAACTCCACAAATCTGGAAGATAGATAAGTCATGTCCAGAGAAATGAGAACCCCACAAATCTGGAAGATAGATAATACATGTACAGAGAAATGAGAACCCCACAATCTGGGAGATAGATAAGACATGTCCAGAGAAATGAGAACCCCACAACTCTGGAAGCTAGATAAGGCATGTCCAGAGAAATGAGAACCCTACAAATCTGGAATGTAGATAAGACTTGTCCAGAGAAATTAGAAGCCCACAGCTCTGGAGCCTAGAAATGACATGTCCAAGAAATTAGAACCCCACAACTCTGGAAGCTAGATAAGACATGTCCAAAGAAATTAGAACCCCACAACTCTGGAAGCTAGATAAGGCTTGTCCAGAGAAATGAGAACCCCACAAATCTGGAAGATAGATAAGACATGTCCAGAGAAATGAGAACCCCACAATTCTGGAAGATAGATAATACATGTACAGAGAAATGAGAACCCCACAAATCTGGAAGATAGATAAGACATTTCCAGAGAAATGAGAACCCCACAACTCTGGAAGCTAGATAAGGCATGTCCAGAGAAATGAGAACCCCACAAATCTGGAAGATAGATAAGACATGTCCAGAGAAATGAGAACCCCACAAATCTAGAAAATAGAAAATGCATGTACAGGGAAATGAGAACCCCACAATTCACGAAGCAAGATAAGATATGTCCAATGAAATGAGAACCCCGCAATTCGCGAAGCAAGATTAGACATAAACAGAGAATTGAAAAACATACAACTCTGGAAGCTAGATAAGACATTTCCAGAGAAATGAGAACCCCACAACTCTGGAAGCTAGATAAGGCATGTCCAGAGAAATGAGAACCCCCCAAATCTGGAAGATAGATAATACATGTACAGAGAAATGAGAACCCCACTAATCTGGAAGATAGATAAGACATTTCCAGAGAAATGAGAACCCCACAACTCTGGAAGCTAGATGAGGCATGTCCAGAGAAATGAGAACCCCACAAATCTGGAAGATAGATAAGACATGTCCAGAGAAATGAGAACCCCACAAATCTGGAAGATAGAAAATGCATGTACAGGGAAATGAGAACCCCACAATTCACGAAGCAAGATAAGATATGTCCAATGAAATGAGAACCCTGCCATTCTCGAAGCAAGATTAGACATAAACAGAGAATTGAAAAACATACAACTCTGGAAGCTAGAAAAGACATGTCCAGAGAAATGAGAACTCCACAACTCAGGAAGCAAAATTATACATGTACAGAGAAATGATAACCCATCCAACTCTGGAAGCTAGATAAGACTTGTCCAGAGAAACAAGAACCCGACAACTCTGGACGCAAGATAAGACATGTCCAGAGAAATGAGAACCCCACAACTCTGGAAGCTAGATAAGACATTTCCAGAGAAATGAGAACCCCACAAATCTGGAAGATAGGTAAAACATGTCCAGAGAAAAGAAAACCCCACAATGCTGGAAGCTAGATAATACATGTCGAGAGAAATGAGAACCCCACAACTCTGAAAGCAAGAAAAGACATGTCCAAAGAAATGAGAACCCCACAGCTCCGGAATCTAGATAAGACATGACCAGATAAATTAGAACCCCACAACTCTGAAAGCTAGTTAAGACATGTCCAAAGAAATTAGAACCCCACAGCTCTGGAACCTAGAAAAGACATGTCCAGAGAAATTAGAACCCCACAACTCTGGAAGCTAGATAAGACATGTCCAGAGAAATTAGAATGCCACAGCTCTGCAATCTAGATAAGACTGTCCAGAGAAATGAGGACCCCACAGCTCTGCAAGTTAAGTAAGACATGTGTAGAGAAACTAGAACCCCACAACCCTGGAACCAAGATAAGACTGTCAAGAGAAATGAGAACCCCACAACTCTGTAAGCAAGATTAGACTGTCCGAAGAAATGAGAATCCTACAACTCTGGAAGCTAGATAAGACATGGGAAGCCGGATAAGACATGCCTGGAGAAAGTAGAACCCCACAGCTCTGGAACCTAGATAAGACATGTCCAGAGAAATGAGAACCCTGCAACTGTGGAGGCTAGATAAGACATGTTCAAAGAAATGAGAACCCCACAACTCTGGAAGCTATATAAGACAGGGGAAGCCGGATAAGACATGCCTGGAGAAATTAGAACCCCACAGCTCTGGAAGCTAGATAAGACATGTCCAGAGAAATTAGAACCCCACAGCTCTGGAACCTAGAAGAGACATGTGCAGACAAATGAGAACCGCACAATTCTGGCAGCTAGATAAACATGTCAGGAGAAATGAGAACTCCATCATAGCTCTGGAGGCTAGAAAAGACATGTCCAGAGAAATGAGAACCCTGCAACTCTGGAAGCTAGATAAGACATGTCCAGAGAAATTAGAACCCCACAGCTCTGGAACCTAGAAAAGACATGTCCAAGAAATTAGAACCCCACAACTCTGGATGCTAGATAAGGCATATCCACAGAAATGAGAACCCCACAACTCTGGAAGCTAGATAAGACATGTCCAGAGAAATGAGAACCCCACAATGCTGGTAGCTAGATAAGACATGTCCATAGAAATGAGAACCTCACAACCCAGGAAGCAAAATAATACATGTCCAGAGAAATGATAACCCATCCAACTCCGGAAGCTAGATAAGACTTGCCCAGAGAAACGAGAACCCCACAACTCTGGATGCAAGATAAGCCATGTCCAGAGAAATGAGAATCCCACAACTCTGGAGGCTAGAAAAGACATGTCCAGAGAAATGTGAAACCTGCAACTCTGCAAGCTAGATAAGACATGTCCAGAGAAATGAGAACCCCATTGCTCTGGAAGCTAGAAAAGGCATGTCCAGAGAAATTAGAACCCCACAACCCTAGAAGCTAGATAAGACATGTCCAGAGAAATTAGAACCCCACAGCTCTGGAACATAGAAAAGACATGTCCAGAGAAAATAGAACCCCACAACTCTGGAAGCTAGATAAGACATGTCCAGAGAAATTATAACCCCACAGCTCTGGAACCTAGAAAGTACATGTCTAGAGAAATTAGAACCTCACAACTTTGGAAGCTAGATAAGACATGTCCGGAGAAATTAGAACCCCACAGCTCTGGAACCTAGAAAAGACATGTCCATAGAAATTAGAACCCCACAACTCTGGAAGCAAGATAAGACATGTCCTGAGAAATTAGAATGCCACAGCTTTGGAACATAGAAAAGACATGTCCAGAGAAATTAGAACCCCACAGCTCTGGAACCTAGAAAAGACATGCCCAGAGAAATTAGAACCCCACAACTCTGGAAGCTAGATAAGACATGTCCAGAGAAATTAGAGCCCCACAGCTCTGGAACCTAGAAAAGACATGTCCAGAGAAATTAGAACCCCACGACTCTGGAAGCTAGAAGAGATATGTCCAGAGAAATGAGAACCCCACAACTCTTGAAGCTAGATAACACATGTCCAGACAAAAGAGAACCCCATTGCTCTGGAAGCTAGAAAAGACATGTCCTGAGAAATTAGAACCCCACAACCCTGGAACATATATAAGACATGTCCAGAACAATGAGAACCCCACAACTCTGGAAGCAAGATCAGACATGTCCAGAGAAATGAGAAACCCACAACTATGGAAGAAAGATAAGACGTGTCCAGAGAAATAAGAACCCCACAGCTCTGGAAGCTAGATAAGACTGTGCAGAGAAATTTGAACCCCGCAGCTGTGGAAGCTAGATAAGACACATGTAGAGAAATTAGAACCCCACAACTCTGTAAGCAAGATTAGACTGTCCAAAGAAATGAGAATCCTACAACTCTGGAAGCTAGATATGACATGGGAAGCCGGATAAGACATGCCTGGAGAAAGTAGAACCCCACAGCTCTGGAAGCTAGATAAGACATGTCCAGAGAAATGAGAACCCTGCAACTGTGGAGGCTAGATAAGACATGTCCAAAAAAATGAGAACCCCACAACTCTGGAAGATAGATAAGTCATGTCCAGAGAAATGAGAACCCCACAAATCTGGAAGATAGATAATACATGTACAGAGAAATGAGAACCCCGCAAATCTGGAAGATAGATAAGACATGTCCAGAGAAATGAGAATCCCACAACTCTGGAAGCTAGATAAGGCATGTCCAGAGAAATGAGAACCCCACAAATCTGGAAGCTAGATAAGACATGTCCAGAGAAATTAGAACCCCACAGCTCTGGAGCCTAGAAATGACATGTCCAAGAAATTAGAACCCCACAACTCTGGAAGCTAGATAAGGCTTGTCCAGAGAAATGAGAACCCCACAAATCTGGAAGCTAGATAAGACATGTCCAGAGAAATGAGAACCCCACAATGCTGGTAGCTAGATAAGACATGTCCATAGAAATGAGAACCTCACAACCCAGGAAGCAAAATAATACATGTCCAGAGAAATGATAACCCATCCAACTCCGGAAGCTAGATAAGACTTGCCCAGAGAAACGAGAACCCCACAACTCTGGACGCAAGATAAGCCATGTCCAGAGAAATGAGAATCCCACAACTCTGGAGGCTAGAAAAGACATGTCCAGAGAAATGTGAAACCTGCAACTCTGCAAGCTAGATAAGACATGTCCAGAGAAATGAGAACCCCATTGCTCTGGAAGCTAGAAAAGGCATGTCCAGAGAAATTAGAACCCCACAACCCTAGAAGCTAGATAAGACATGTCCAGAGAAATTAGAACCCCACAGCTCTGGAACATAGAAAAGACATGTCCAGAGAAAATAGAACCCCACAACTCTGGAAGCTAGATAAGACATGTCCAGAGAAATTATAACCCCACAGCTCTGGAACCTAGAAAATACATGTCTAGAGAAATTAGAACCTCACAACTTTGGAAGCTAGATAAGACATGTCCGGAGAAATTAGAACCCCACAGCTCTGGAACCTAGAAAAGACATGTCCATAGAAATTAGAACCCCACAACTCTGGAAGCAAGATAAGACATGTCCTGAGAAATTAGAATGCCACAGCTTTGGAACATAGAAAAGACATGTCCAGAGAAATTAGAACCCCACTGCTCTGGAACCTAGAAAAGACATGCCCAGAGAAATTAGAACCCCACAACTCTGGAAGCTAGATAAGACATGTCCAGAGAAATTAGAGCCCCACAGCTCTGGAACCTAGAAAAGACATGTCCAGAGAAATTAGAACCCCACGACTCTGGAAGCTAGAAGAGATATGTCCAGAGAAATGAGAACCCCACAACTCTTGAAGCTAGATAACACATGTCCAGACAAAAGAGAACCCCATTGCTCTGGAAGCTAGAAAAGACATGTCCTGAGAAATTAGAACCCCACAACCCTGGAACATATATAAGACATGTCCAGAACAATGAGAACCCCACAACTCTGGAAGCAAGATCAGACATGTCCAGAGAAATGAGAAACCCACAACTATGGAAGAAAGATAAGACGTGTCCAGAGAAATAAGAACCCCACAGCTCTGGAAGCTAGATAAGACTGTGCAGAGAAATTTGAACCCCGCAGCTGTGGAAGCTAGATAAGACACATGTAGAGAAATTAGAACCCCACAACTCTGTAAGCAAGATTAGACTGTCCAAAGAAATGAGAATCCTACAACTCTGGAAGCTAGATATGACATGGGAAGCCGGATAAGACATGCCTGGAGAAAGTAGAACCCCACAGCTCTGGAAGCTAGATAAGACATGTCCAGAGAAATGAGAACCCTGCAACTGTGGAGGCTAGATAAGACATGTCCAAAAAAATGAGAACCCCACAACTCTGGAAGCTATATAAGGCAGGGGAAGCCGGATAAGACATGTCTGGAGAAATTAGAACCCCACAGCTCTGGAAGCTAGATAAGACTGTCCAGAGAAATGAGGACCCCACAGCTCTGGAAGCTAAGTAAGACATTTATAGAGAAACTAGAACCCCACAACTCTAGAAGCAAGTTATGACTGTCAAGAGAAATGAGAACCCATCAGCTCTGGAAGCTAGATAAGACATGTCAAGAGAAATTAGAACCCCACTTCTCTGGAACCTAGAAGAGACATGTGCAGACACATGAGAACCCCACAACTCTGGCGGCTAGATAAACATGTCTGGAGAAATGAGAACCCATCATAGCTCTGGGGCTAGAAAAGGCATGTCCAGAGAAATGAGAACCCTGCAACACTGGAGGCTAGATAACACATGTCCACAGAAATGAGAACCCCATTGCTCTTGAAGCTAGAAAAGACATGTCCGAGAAATTAGAACCCCACAACTCTGGAAGCTAGATAAGACATGTCCAGAGAAATTAGAACCCCACAGCTCTGGAACCTAGAAAAGACCTGTCCAGAGAAATTAGAACCCCACCACTCTGGAAGCTAGATAGTGCATGTCCAGAGAAATGAGAACCCCACAAATCTGGAAGATAGATAAGACATGTCTAGAGAAATGAGAACCCCACAACTCTGGAAGCTAGATAAGACATGTCCAGAGAAAAGATACCCCACAATGCTGGAAGCTAGATAATACATGTCCAGAGAAATGAGAACACCACAACTCTGAAAGCAAGAAAAGACATGTACAGAGAATTGAAAAACCTACAACCCTGGAAGCTAGATAAGATATGTCCAGAGAAATGAGAACCCCACAGCTCTCAAAGCAAGATAAGACATGTACAGATAATTGAAAAACGTACAACTCTGGAAGCTAGAAAAGACATGTCCAGAGAAATGAGAACTCCACAACTCAGGAAGCAAAACAATACATGTACAGAGAAATGATAACCCATCCATCCAACTCCGGAAGCTAGATAAGACTTGTCCAGAGAAACGAGAAGCCCACAACTATGGACTCAAGATAAGACATGTCCAGAGAAATGAAAACCCCACAACTCTGGAAGCAAGATAAGACATGTCCAGAGAAATGAGAACCCCACAAATCTGGAAGATAGGTAAGACATGTCCAGAGAAAAGATAGCCCCACAATGCTGGAAGCAAGAAAAGACTTGTCCAGAGAAATTAGAACCCCACAATTCTGGATGCCAGATAAGACATGCCCAGAGAAATGAGAACCCTGCAACTGTGGAGACTAGATAAGACATGTCCAAAGAAATGGGAACCCCACAACTCTGGAAGCTAGATAAGACTGTCCAGAGAAATGAGGACCCCACAGCTCTGGAAGCTAAGTAAGACATTTGTAGAGAAACTAGAACCCCACAACTCTGGAAGCAAGATAAGACTATCAAGAGAAATGAGAACCCCACAACTCTGGAAGCTATATAAGACAGAGGAAGCCGGATAAGACATGCCTGTAGAAATTAGAACCCCACAACTCTGGAAGCTAGATTAGACTTTCCAGAGAAATGAGGTCCCAACAGCTCTGGAAGCTAAGTAAGACATGTGTAGAGAAACTAGAACCCCACAACTCTGGAAGCTATATAAGACAGGGGAAGCCGGATAAGACATGCCTGTAGAAATTAGAACCCCACAACTCTGGAAGCTAGATTAGACTTTCCAGAGAAATGAGGTCCCAACAGCTCTGGAAGCTAAGTAAGACATGTGTAGAGAAACTAGAACCCCACAACTCTGGAAGCAAGATAAGACTGTCCAGAGAAATGAGAACATTGCAGCTCTGGAAGCTAGATAAGACATGTCCAGAGAAATTAGAACCCCACAGCTCTGGAACCTAGAAGAGACATGTACAGACAAATGAGAACCCCACAACTCTGGTGGATAGATAACCATGTCCGGAGAAATGAGAACCCTATCATAGCTCTGGAGGCTAGAAAAGACATGTCCAGAGAAATGAGAACCCTGCAACTCTGGAAGCGAGATAAGACATGTCCAGAGAAATGAGAACCCCTTTGCTCTTGAAGCTAGAAAAGGCATGTCCAGAGAAACTAGAACCCCACAACTCTGGAAGCTAGATATGACATGTCCAGAGAAATTAGAACCCCACAGCTCTGGAACCTAGAAAAGACATGTACAGAGAAATTAGAACGCAACAACTCTGGAAGCTAGATAAGACATGTCCAGAGAAATTAGAACCACACAGCTCTGGAACCTAGAAAAGACATGACCAGATAAATTAGAACCCCACAACTCTGGAAGCTAGTTAAGGCATGTCCAGAGAAATTAGAACCCAACAGCTCTGGAACCTATAAAAGACATGTCCAGAGAAATCAGAACCCCACAACTCTGGAAGCTAGATAAGACATGTCCAGAGAAATTACAATGCCACAGCTCTGGAACCTAGAAAAGACATGTCCACAGAAATTAGAACCCAACAGCTCTGAAACCTAGAAA
This sequence comes from Ambystoma mexicanum, assembly GCF_040938575.1. Lineage (NCBI taxonomy): Eukaryota > Metazoa > Chordata > Amphibia > Caudata > Ambystomatidae > Ambystoma > Ambystoma mexicanum. The sequence continues at coordinate 54,874,531 of NC_090929.1, read as the reverse complement.
AGACATGTACAGATAATTGAAAAACGTACAACTCTGGAAGGTAGAAAAGACATGTCCAGAGAAATGAGAACTTCACAACTGTTAAGAAAGGAAGAAGGCATACTATGGCAAAAGGGAAAATGCACACAGTTGCACTGTGAACAACTCTGAATCTAACAACGTGTATATAATACCCAAGTCTTGTGTATATATGTAAAACCCAGGAACGTCAATAAGGTAAAACAGTATTACCAAAATAGGAAAAGGGATGTGGGGTAAACACTTAGGACCTCCTTATGACTGAAAGGAAAGTCGGCAAACTCTTTACCCACTATGCTCTTACAGATACTGACAGCGCTAAACCCACGTAGCGGGCAAGCAAGGACAGATTCTGTGAACTGACAATCTGTAGAATACTGAATAAGGAAATTATAAACAGTACTCACGAGGACCGGAAAGACCACTTGAATGTCAGTAATTTCACGAACCCTGTAGATCAAACAGGGACCCAGAAGTCTGTAAAAGCAAAGGCTTAAAGATAACAAAATACATAAACCCTAGTAAAAGGCAAGTCTGAATTGTGATAATAAATTGTGAGGAAAACTAAAAGGGGGAACACTCTGGAACTTGTAACAACAAACCCACACCTAATAATCAATGGAAAATGAATGCAGAAGTGTAGTGGAAAACATGGAGTGGAATCTCAATAAAGTAGGATCAGGAGCAGGGAAAATGATATCACAAAAGGAAACCTTTCCCACCCAATCCAAGGAGAAAAGGCAGTAACTTATTCTACGAAAGTAAATATTAATACATCCTGCTTTTCAGTAACCAGGACAGCATAAAGGGACAGAAAACACCGGCAAACTGGGCTGCATCAAATAGTAAAGTACAGAGAAAGGCTGTCTGCAGACAGAGGAAGAGAGAAAGGGAAATTCAGAAAGCATAAATCAAATAAGCGCATAAATCCGAAATCCAGGACAGAGGAACAAGATACAGGAACTAGTAACTGGGCACAAAGCTAGGAACAGGAACTAGGTACAAGGCACAGAAACTAGGAACAAGGAACTGGAACTAGATACTTGGCACAATATCTATGAACAAGGAACTGGAACTAGGTACAAGGCACAGAAACTAGGAACAAGGAACTGGAAATAGATACTTGGCTCAATATCTATGAACAGGGAACTGGAACTAGGTACAAGGCACAGAAACTAAGTACAGGAAACAGGGACTAGTCACAACAGGAACACTGCTACAATGACCAGCGCCGGACTGAAGCAAACTGAGGCTTTTAAAGCTGCTTAACGAGCACACCCCTCAGGTGTGCCGCCTGCTGCACCTGCAGCCACAGGTGTTGCCTATCCTCCTCCCAACGTTGTGCTGCAAGGGAGGAGATGATGCAGTGAGCCAGGCATTCTTGGAAGCAGGAGGTGAAGCAGTGAGCCAAGGCATTCTGGGAAGCATAGTCATTTGATTTAAGTAGCATGCCGGATGCCAGGGAGGAGATGAAGCAGTGAGCCAGGCATTCTGGGAAGCAGGAGGTGAAACAGTGAGCCAAGGCATTCTGGGAAACATAGTCATTTGATTTAAATAGCATGCTGGCTGCCAAAAACCAGGAATGGATCCGGAAGGGAAGTAACTGGGAAAATAAGGTTTTAACGCTCCCAATTCATCAGAACACTGTAGCATAGGGTTCGAAGGAAATGTCCAGTAAGGAATAAACCCCAGAACATGCCCCCAAGTGGCGGGGACGGGAACGAAGGGAGCGAGAACGGGAGCGAAGAGAGCGAGCCGTGACACTATACCCCCTCCCACGGCCGACTCCAGGCGGCCGTTACTCGCACAAAACATCTTCCTTCCATGACTGGAGCGCTTTGTCTTTGGAGGTGGCACTGACGAAAACAATGATCCACGGGCAGAAGCAGAAGGACTGGAATGAATAGAATCAGGCTGCAGTCTATAAGAGTCATAGGCAGGTTTTCGGTGAGGAAAGGACTCCTGGGTTGAAGAAAGGCATGAAGGACTTGCAGGACCCGAAGCAGAGTTGGAAAGTCCAGGAAGGTCAGTCTCTGGGAGCGAACACTCATACATCATTGAGGAGGGAGGCTGGCTGGTGCATGCTTTGGACAATGATAGATGCTCTGGTAGCCCCCCTGCTGGGAGCGAACACACAGGAGGTGAGAAAACAGCGGATTTCAGACAATGTTCATGTTCAGACAAAGAAGGTGGTGACTGGTTCAAGGCCTGTGGTTGAGGGTGACCAAGGTTTGATTGCATTTGTTCCACACCTTGGGGGCCTGGAAGTCCAATGGGTTGTACAAGGCTGGCATTCCTGATGTCAGTCATATGGCCACCTTGTTGCACGTGGGATACAACCGCAGGGACGTTTGGCATACCGATAGGAGTGATAGACGCAGTACTTGGTATATCAGGCACACTCGCAGCTGGAGCAATAACAGGCACATCTTGAACTGCAGCAGTCATATCCTCCCTTTGGCTACTAGCACCCGAATGGTGCAGCAGTTGGGGAACCGTGCCCGTCCCTTCCTTCAGGCTCATGTGAGATCCGGCAACAAAAGGGCTGTCAAGCAGCTTATCCAAACCGGCCCCCAAATGTGAACCGTCCGGCCCGTTATCCTGGTTGGCTGCTTGTTCGATGTCTAGGCCATGGCTGATGGTATCCGTCACCATCTTGTAACACTCCAGGCAAGTCCAACGGCCTTGCATGTAAGGCTCTCCCAAGTCGTGAACCAGCTTGATGTTTTTGGCAGAAGTCTCAGACTCAAATGTAGCATATGCGGGAGGTGCTAATTCTACAGACAAGCAGTTGGGGGAATTAGCTTGTGTAAAAGGCAGGCCTTCTGGTGATCCTCCTGAAGCATAGGATGGGCAGATTGGATGTTCATCCGTAATAAATGGCTGGGATTTAGGAGGTAGCTCTGAAGTAGATGAATCTGCAACATGATCAAACAGAGCAGACAGGTTCACCTCCGATATTGGCAGAAAGGCTGAGCAGGATACAGGTCTTTCATGAACTGAAGCCAAACTAGCAGTAGGCTCTGGGACCGGAGACAGGCACTCAGGATGTGCTACCAGAGGCTTCATGGCTGAAGGATAAACTGCTGGATGAGTCACTGTATCTGAAAACAGGCATGCCAGAGGAAATTCAGAGGCTGAGGGCATGCAAGCTGGAGCCGTCTCGTTAGCTGAAGACAAACTTGTCAAGGTCTTTGGCTCTGACCACGTACATGGTGAAGGCTCTTGAGTGACTGGCAGACATAGCAATTGTTCATTGATTGAAGACAAGTTTGACAATGATGACTGCAGAGCCGTGGACTGGGTAGTCGAAGAGTCAATAGTTGTAGAAGGACAGACTGAAGTCCCAGAAGTCGACAGACATATTTGTGGCTCAGGAATGGAAAGCACCTTTACGGCGGTTGACTCCATGACACCATTAACCAAAGACTGAGCTGGACCCATGCCGTACCTCTCCTTAGTGGATGACACAGAGTCATTTCCAAAGTCTCTGTTAATCAGGATTTTGTCAAGTGTCCATTCCTTTGTCTTAACTTCTGAAGGTGGCAGATTATCAATCAACAGTTCAGGAATAGCTTGCCTGGTCCTTGTTTTAGTATACTGTGGAATGAGTCCATCAAAACAAGAATTATGTACTGTCTTTGATTGTTCATTGTGACAAAAATTGGCAGAAGGAGGAGTGACCACAGAGGTAGCATCGTTTTCCACATCAGCTTGAATGTTTACTTCAGTCTCAGCAGCTGGATCAAGGGCTGAACCTAAGCCTACAGTAATGACTGATTCTGTGTACTCAACCATTGTGGATTGTGTTTGGAATACAGAAGCATGTATGTGTTCAAACTCTGAATTATGACTGACTGCTACAGAGGAATTCTTAGGCAAAGGAGTGACTTGTAAATCTTCTACTAACAGCAATTCCTGACAAACGGTAGAACAATTGTCAGAATCTGTGCTCTGAATAAGTGCTGTGCAAGAAAGAGGACTTTCACTCCCAATAGGTTTTTCATATTGACAAGTATCATGACCTACTAAAACCTCCTCACTCAGAGATTGAACAGTATTCACTTCATCAACGGATAAAGTTTGAGGTGTAGTCAGAAAAAATCGTAAAGTTTTATTCTCCTCTAGTAAACTGATGTATTCTCGTCTTAATTCCTCAAATTCAACTCTTAACATGCCCAGGCTTAACTGTACATCCCTATCAGTAGTCTCAAGGGAAGGCATGGTGGCATCGGGGCTGGAACCTGCCCTAGTCATCTGGACGTGTACTGATTGTACATTGTCATTTACTGCTTGCAGGTCTTGTGATCTATACTCTCGCTTACCGACTTGGTCTGTGTTACCCTTAAGTAAACTACTGACATCAGACCTCTTGACATTAGGGACTACAGTAAGTACTTGTGCAGAGGAGTAAGCAGTTGGCTGAGGGCTGAAAACAGAAGTTATGTAATGAACCCCTTCATTCTTTATGTTTGAATCATGAAACTGTTCAATCTGAGGTAAAGCACAACCGGAATCATGGGGTTCAACAACAGATGTACTCATATTTAGTAAATCTAACAGTGTTTTATTTTCCGCTGCTAAGGCTTGTGCGGACATATCTGGATCAAAATTAAAAACAGAATTAGCATCAGGCAATGTATGATGGGCCAGGCGATGGGTATAATATTTTGCACGTAAATACCCATTCGTGTCAAGGAGTTCATTTAAGTCTGGATCAGTGTTTTGATTATCACAGGCAAACGTAGTAAAAACTTTCTGTACACATTTTTTAGTAGCCTTGCTACCCTTCTTTCTTGATCTGGCCGTATACAAACGGGAAGAAGGGCTGGTCATTCTGTTAAGAAAGGAAGAAGGCATACTATGGCAAAAGGGAAAATGCACACAGTTGCACTGTGAACAACTCTGAATCTAACAACGTGTATATAATACCCAAGTCTTGTGTATATATGTAAAACCCAGGAACGTCAATAAGGTAAAACAGTATTACCAAAATAGGAAAAGGGATTTGGGGTAAACACTTAGGACCTCCTTATGACTGAAAGGAAAGTCGGCAAACTCTTTACCCACTATGCTCTTACAGATACTGACAGCGCTAAGCCCACGTAGCGGGCAAGCAAGGACAGATTCTGTGAACTGACAATCTGTAGAATACTGAATAAGGAAATTATAAACAGTACTCACGAGGACCGGAAAGACCACTTGAATGTCAGTAATTTCACGAACCCTGTAGATCAAACAGGGACCCAGAAGGCTGTAAAAGCAAAGGGTTAAAGATAACAAAATACATAAACCCTAGTAAAAGGCAAGTCTGAATTGTGATAATAAATTGTGAGGAAAACTAAAAGGGGGAACACTCTGGAACTTGGAACAACAAACCCACACCTAATAATCAATGGAAAATGAATGCAGAAGTGTAGTGGAAAACATGGAGTGGAATCTCAATAAAGTAGGATCAGGAGCAGGGAAAATGATGTCACAAAAGGAAACCTTTCCCACCCAATCCAAAGAGAAAAGGCAGTAACTAATTCTACGAAAGTAAATATTAATACATCCTGCTTTTCAGTAACCAGGACAGCATAAAGGGACAGAAAACACCGGCAAACTGGGCTGCATCAAATAGTAAAGTACAGAGAAAGGCTGTCTGCAGACAGAGGAAGACAGAAAGGGAAATTCAGAAAGCATAAATCAAATAAGCGCATAAATCCGAAATCCAGGACAGAGGAACAAGACACAGGAACTAGTAACTGGGCACAAAGCTAGGAACAGGAACTAGGTACAAGGCATGGAACTAGGAACAAGGAACTGGAACTAGATACTTGGCACAATATCTATGAACAAGGAACTGGAACTAGGTACAAGGCACAGAAACTAGGAACAAGGAACTGGAAATAGATACTTGGCTCAATATCTATGAACAGGGAACTGGAACTAGGTACAAGGCACAGAAACTAAGTACAGGAAACAGGGACTAGTCACAACAGGAACACTGCTACAATGACCAGTGCCGGACTGAAGCAAACTGAGGCTTTTAAAGCTGCTTAACGAGCACACCCCTCAGGCGTGCCGCCTGCTGCACCTGCAGCCACAGGTGTTGCCTATCCTCCTCCCAGCGTTGTGCTGCAAGGGAGGAGATGATGCAGTGAGCCAGGCATTCTGGGAAGCAGGAGGTGAAGCAGTGAGCCAAGGCATTCTGGGAAACATAGTCATTTGATTTAAGTAGCATGCCGGATGCCAGGGAGGAGATGAAGCAGTGAGCCAGGCATTCTGGGAAGCAGGAGGTGAAACAGGGAGCCAAGGCATTCTGGGAAACATAGTCATTTGATTTAAATAGCATGCTGGCTGCCAAAAACCAGGAATGGATCCGGAAGGGAAGTAACTGGGAAAATAAGATTTTAACGCTCCCAATTCATCAGAACACTGTAGCATAGGGTTCGAAGGAAATGTCCAGTAAGGAATAAACCCCAGAACATGCCCCCAAGTGGCGGGGACGGGAACGAAGGGAGCGAGAACGGGAGCGAAGAGAGCGAGCCGTGACAACAACTCAGGAAGCAAAACAATACATGTACAGAAAAATGATGACCCACCCAACTCCGGAAGCTAGATAAGACTTGTCCAGAGAAACGAGAAGCCCACAACTATGGACGCAAGATAAGACATGTCCAGAGAAATGAAAACCCCACAACTCTGGAAGCAAGATAAGACATGTCCAGAGAAATGAGAACCCCAAAACTGTGGAAGCTAGATAAGACATTTCAAGAGAAATGAGAACCCCACAAATCTGGAAGATAGGTAAGACATGTCCAGAGAAAAGATAACCCCACAATGCTGGAAGCAAGAAAAGACTTGTCCAGAGAAATTAGAACCCCACAATTCTGGATGCCAGATAAGACATGCCCAGAGAAATGAGAACCCTGCAACTGTGGAGACTAGATAAGACATGTCCAAAGAAATGAGAACCCCACAACTCTGGAAGCTAGATAAGACTGTCCAGAGAAATGAGGACCCCACAGCTCTGGAAGCTAAGTAAGACATTTGTAGAGAAACTAGAACCCCACAAGTCTGGAAGCAAGATAAGACTATCAAGAGAAATGAGAACCCCACAACTCTGGAAGCTATATAAGACAGAGGAAGCCGGATAAGACATGCCTGTAGAAATTAGAACCCCACAGCTCTGGAAGCTAGATTAGACTGTCCAGAGAAATGAGGTCCCCACAGCTCTGGAAGCTAAGTAAGACATGTGTAGAGAAACTAGAACCCCACAACTCTGGAAGCAAGATAAGACTGTCAAGAGAAATGAGAACCCTGCAGCTCTGGAAGCTAGATAAGACATGTCCAGAGAAATTAGAACCCCACAGCTCTGTAACCTAGAAGAGACATGTACAGGCAAATGAGAACCCCACAACTCTGGTGGATAGATAACCATGTCCGGAGAAATGAGATCCCTATCATAGCTCTGGAGGCTAGAAAAGACATGTCCAGAGAAATGAGAACCCTGCAACTCTGGAAGCTAGATAAGACATGTCCAGAGAAATGAGAACCCCATTGCTCTTGAAGCTAGAAAAGGCATGTCCAGAGAAATTAGAACCCCACAACTCTGGAAGCTAGATAAGACATGTCCAGAGAAATTAGAACCCCGCAGCTCTGGAACCTAGAAAAGACATGTACAGAGAAATTAGAACGCAACAACTCTGGAAGCTAGATAAGACATGTCCAGAGAAATTAGAACCCCACAGCTCTGGAACCTAGAAAAGACATGACCAGATAAATTAGAACCCCACAACTCTGGAAGCTAGTTAAGACATGTCCAGAGAAATTAGAACCCAACAGCTCTGGAACCTAGAAAAGACATGTCCAGAGAAATTAGAACCCCACAACCCTGGAAGCTAGATAAGACATGTCCAGAGAAATTAGAATGCCACAGCTCTGGAACCTAGAAAAGACATGTCCAGAGAAATTAGAACCCCACAGCTCTGAAACCTAGAAAAGACATACCCAGAAGAATTAGAACCCCACAACTCTGGAAGCTAGATAAGACATGTCCAGAGATATTAGAACCCCACAGCTCTTCAACCTAGAAAAGACATGTCCAGAGAAATTGGAACCCCACAACTCTGGAAGCTAGAAGAGATATGTCCAGAGAAATGAGAATCCCACAACCCTTGAAGCTAGATAAGACATGTCCAGAGAAAAGAGAACCCCATTGCTCTGGAAGCTAGAAAAGATATGTCCTGAGAAATTAGAACCCCCACAACCCTGGAACTTAGATAAGACATGTCCAGAACAATGAGAACCCCCACAACTCTGGGAGCAAGATCAGACATGTCCAGAGAAATGAGAACCCCACAACTCTGGAAGCAAAATAAGATATCTCCAGAGAAATGAGAAACCCACAACTGTGGAAGAAAGATAAGATGTGTCCAGAGAAATGAAAACCCCACAACTCTGGAACTTAGATAAAACATGTCCAGAGCAATGAGAACCCCACAACTCTGGTAGCAAGATCAGACATGTCCAGAGAAATGAGAAACCCACAACTATGGAAGAAAGATAAGACGTGCCCAGAGAAATAAGAACCCCACAGCTCTGGAAGCTAGATAAGACTGTCCAGTGAAATGTGAACCCGGCAGCTCTGGAAGCTAGATAAGACATGTCCAGAGAAATGAGAACCCACAGCTCTGGAAGTTAGATAAGACACATGTATAGAAATTAGAACCCCACAACTCTGTAAGCAAGATTAGACTGTCCAAAGAAATGAGAATCCTACAACTCTGGAAGCTAGATAAGACAGGGGAAGCCAGATAAGACATGCCTGGAGGAATTAGAACCCCACAGCTCTGGAAGCTAGATAAGACTGTCCAGAAAAATTAGGACCCCACAGCTCTGGAAGCTAAGTAAGACATGTGTAGAGAAACTAGAACCCCACAACTCTGGAAGCAAGACAAGACTGTCAAGAGAAATGAGAACCCCGCAGCTCTGGAAGCTAGATAAGACATGTCCAGAGAAATTAGAACCCCACAGGTCTGGAACCTAGAAGAGACATGTGCAGACAAATGAGAACCCCACAACTCTGGCGGCTAGATAAACATGTCCGGAGAAATGAGAACCCCATCATAGCTCTGGAGGCTAGAAAAGACATGTCCAGAGAAATGAGAACCCTGCAACTCTGGAAGCTAGATAAGACATGTCCAGAGAAAAGAGAACCCCATTGCTCTTGAAGCTAGAAAAGGCATGTCCAGAGAAATTAGAACCCCACAACTCTGGAAGCTAGATAAAACATGTCGAGAGAAATTAGAACCCCACAACTCTGGAAGCTAGATAAGGCATGTCCAGAGAAATGAGAACCCCACAAATCTGGACGATAGATAAGACATGTCCAGAGAAATGAGAACCCCACAATTGTGGAAGATAGATAATACATGTACAGACAAATGAGAACCCCACAAATCTGGAAGATAGATAAGACATGTCCAGAGAAATGAGAACCCCACAACTCTGGAAGCTAGATAAGGCATGTCCAGAGAAATGAGAACCCCACAACTCTCGAAGCTAGATAAGGCATGTCCAGATAAATGAGAACTCCACAAATCTGGAAGATAGATAAGTCATGTCCAGAGAAATGAGAACCCCACAAATCTGGAAGATAGATAATACATGTACAGAGAAATGAGAACCCCGCAAATCTGGAAGATAGATAAGACATGTCCAGAGAAATGAGAATCCCACAACTCTGGAAGCTAGATAAGGCATGTCCAGAGAAATGAGAACCCCACAAATCTGGAAGCTAGATAAGACATGTCCAGAGAAATTAGAACCCCACAGCTCTGGAGCCTAGAAATGACATGTCCAAGAAATTAGAACCCCACAACTCTGGAAGCTAGATAAGGCTTGTCCAGAGAAATGAGAACCCCACAAATCTGGAAGATAGATAAGACATGTCCAGAGAAATGAGAACCCCACAATTCTGGAAGATAGATAATACATGTACAGAGAAATGAGAACCCCACAAATCTGGAAGACAGATAAAACATGTCCAGAGAAATGAGAACCCCACAACTCTGGAAACTAGATAAGGCATGTCCAGAGAAATGAGAACCCCACAACTTTGGAAGCTAGATAAGGCATGTCCAGAGAAATGAGAACCCCCCAAATCTGGAAGATAGATAATACATGTACAGAGAAATGAGAACCCCACAAATCTGGAAGATAGATAAGACATTTCCAGAGAAATGAGAACCCCACAACTCTGGAAGCTAGATAAGGCATGTCCAGATAAATGAGAACCCCACAAATCTGGAAGATAGATAAGACATGTCCAGAGAAATGGGAACCCCACAAATCTGGAAGATAGAAAATACATGTACAGGGAAATGAGAACCCCACAATTCATGAAGCAAGATAAGATATGTCCAATGAAATGAGAACCCCGCAATTCTCGAAGCAAGATTAGACATAAACAGAGAATTGAAAAACATACAACTCTGGAAGCTAGAAAAGACATGTCCAGAGAAATGAGAACTCCACAACTCAGGAAGCAAAATTATACATGTACAGAGAAATGATAACCCATCCAACTCTGGAAGCTAGATAAGACTTGTCCAGAGAAACAAGAACCCGACAACTCTGGACGCAAGATAAGACATGTCCAGAGACATGAGAACCCCACAACTCTGGAAGCTAGATAAGACATTTCCAGAGAAATGAGAACCCCACAAATCTGGAAGATAGGTAAAACATGTCCAGAGAAAAGAAAACCCCACAATGCTGGAAGCTAGATAATACATGTCCAGAGAAATGAGAACCCCACAACTCTGAAAGCAAGAAAAGACATGTCCAAAGAAATGAGAACCCCACAGCTCCGGAATCTAGATAAGACATGACCAGATAAATTAGAACCCCACAACTCTGAAAGCTAGATAAGACATGTCCAGAGAAATTAGAATGCCACAGCTCTGCAATCTAGATAAAACTGTCCAGAGAAATGAGGACCCCACAGCTCTGCAAGTTAAGTAAGACATGTGTAGAGAAACTAGAACACCACAACCCTGGAACCAAGATAAGACTGTCAAGAGAAATGAGAACCCCACAACTCTGTAAGCAAGATTAGACTGTCCGAAGAAATGAGAATCCTACAACTCTGGAAGCTAGATAAGACATGGGAAGCCGGATAAGACATGCCTGGAGAAAGTAGAACCCCACAGCTCTGGAACCTAGATAAGACATGTCCAGAGAAATGAGAACCCTGCAACTGCGGAGGCTAGATAAGACATGTTCAAAGAAATGAGAACCCGACAACTCTGGAAGCTATATAAGACAGGGGAAGCCGGATAAGACATGCCTGGAGAAATTAGAACCCCACAGCTCTGGAAGCTAGATAAGACATGTCCAGAGAAATTAGAACCCCACAGCTCTGGAACCTAGAAGAGACATGTGCAGACAAATGAGAACCGCACAATTCTGGCAGCTAGATAAACATGTCAGGAGAAATGAGAACTCCATCATAGCTCTGGAGGCTAGAAAAGACATGTCCATAGAAATGAGAACCCTGCAACTCTGGAAGCTAGATAAGACATGTCCAGAGAAATGAGAACCCCATTGCTCTTGAAGCTAGAAAAGGCATGTCCAGAGAAATTAGAACCCCACAACTCTGGAAGCTAGATAAGACATGTCCATTGAAATTAGAACCCCACAGCTCTGGAACCTAGAAAAGACATGTCCGAGAAATTAGAACCCAACAACTCTGGATGCTAGATAAGGCATGTCCACAGAAATGAGAACCCCACAACTCTGGAAGCTAGATAAGACATGTCCAGAGAAATGAGAACCCCACAATGCTGGTAGCTAGATAAGACATGTCCATAGAAATGAGAACCCCACACCTCTGGACGCAAGATAAGCCATGTCCAGAGAAATGAGAATCCCACAACTCTGGAGGCTAGAAAAGACATGTCCAGAGAAATGTGAACCCTGCAACTCTGCAATCTAGATAAGACATGTCCAGAGAAATGAGAACCCCATTGCTCTGGAAGCTAGAAAAGGCATGTCCAGAGAAATTAGAACCCCACAACCCTAGAAGCTAGATAAGACATGTCCAGAGAAATTAGAACCCCCACAGCTCTGGAACCTAGAAAACACATGTCCGAGAAATTAAAACCCCACAACTCTGGAAGCTAGATAAGACTCTCAAGAGAAATGAGAACCCCACAGCTCTGGAAGCTAGATAAGACATGTCCAGAGAAATTAGAACCCCACAGCTAAGGAACCTCGAAGGGACATGTGCAGACAAATGAGAACCCCACAACTCTGGCGGCTAGATAAACATGTCCGGAGAAATGAGAACCCCATTATATCTCTGGAGGCTAGAAAAGACGTGTCCAGAGAAATGAGAACCCTGCAACTCTGGAAGCTAGATAAGACATGTCCAGAGAAATTAGAACCCCACAGCTCTGGAACCTAGAAAAGACATGTCCAAGAAATTAGAACCCCACAACTCTGGAAGCTAGATAAGACATGTCCAAAGAAATTAGAACCCCACAACTCTGGAAGCTAGATAAGGCATGTCCAGAGAAATGAGAACCCCACAAATCTGGAAGATAGATAATACATATAGAGAGAAATGAGAACCCCACAAATCTGGAAGATAGATAAGACATGCCAGAGAAATGTGAACCCCACAACTCTGGAAGCTAGATAAGGCATGTCCAGAGAAATGAGAACCCCACAACTCTGGAAGCTAGATAAGGCATGTCCAGAGAAATAGGAAGCCCACAAATCTGGAAGATAGATAAGACATGTCCAGAGAAATGAGAACCCCACAAATCTGGAAGATAGATAATACATGTACAGAGAAATGAGATCCCCACAAATCTGGAAGATAGATAAGACATGTCCAGAGAAATGAGAACCCCACAACTCTGGAAGCTAGATCAGGCATGTCCAGAGAAATGAGAACCCCACAAATCTGGAAGATAGAAAATACATGTACAGGGAAATGAGAACCCCACAAATCTGGAAGCTAGATAAGATATGTCCAATGAAATGAGAACCCCACTATTCTCGAAGCAAGATTAGACATGAACAGAGAATTGAAAACGTACAACTCTGGAAGCTAGAAAAGACATGTCCAGAGAAATGAGAACTCCACAACTCAGGAAGCAAAATTATACATGTACAGAGAAATGATAACCCATCCAACTCAGGAAGCTAAATAAGACTTGTCCAGAGAAACAAGAACCCCACAGCTCTGGACGCAAGATAAGACATGTCCAGAGAAATGAGAACCCCACAACTCTGGAAGCTAGATAAAACATTTCCAGAGAAATGAGAACCCCACAAATCTGGAAGATAGGTAAGACATGTCCAGAGAAAAGAAATCCCCACAATGCCGGAAGCTAGACAATACATGTCCAGAGAAATGAGAACACCCACAACTCTGAATGCAAGAAAAGACCTGTCCAGAATAATTAGAACCCCACAATTCTGGATGCCAGATAAGACATGCCCAGAGAAATGAGAACCCTGCAACTGTGGAGGCTAGATAAGACATGTCCAAAGAAATGAGAACCCCACAGCTCTGCAATCTAGATAAGACTGTCCAGAGAAATGAGGACCCCACAGCTCTGCAAGCTAAGTAAGACATATGTAGAGAAACTAGAACCCCACAACCCTGGAACCAAGATAAGACTGTCAAGAGAAATGAGAACCCCACAACTCTGTAAGCAAGATTAGACTGTCCAAAGAAATGAGAATCCTACAACTCTGGAAGCTAGATAAGACATGGGAAGCCGGATAAGACATGCCTGGAGAAAGTAGAACCCCATAGCTCTGGAACCTAGATAAGACTTGTCCATAGAAATGAGAAACCTGCAACTGTGGAGGCTAGATAAGACATGTCCACATAAATGAGAACCCCACAGCTCTGGAAGCTATATAACAGAGGGGAAGCCGGATAAGACATGCCTGGAGAAATTAGAACCCCACAGCTCTGGAAGCTAGATAAGACATGTTCAGAGAAATTAGAGCCACACAGCTCTGGAACCTAGAACAGACATGTGCAGACAAATGAGAACCCCACAATTCTGGCAGCTAGATAAACATGTACGGAGAAATGAGAACTCCATCATAGCTCTGGAGGCTAGAAAAGACATGTCCAGAGAAATGACAACCCCATTGCTCTTGAAGCTAGAAAAGGCATGTCCAGAGAAATTAGAACCCCACAACCCTAGAAGCTAGATAAGACATGTCCAGAGAAATTAGAACCCCCACAGCTCTGGAACCTAGAAAACACATGTCTGAGAAATTAAAACCCCACAACTCTGGAAGCTAGATAAGACTCTCAAGAGAAATCAGAACCCCACAGCTCTGGAAGCTAGATAAGACATGTCCAGAGAAATTAGAACCCCACAGCTAAGGAACCTAGAAGGGACATGTGCAGACAAATGAGAACCCCACAACTCTGGCGGCTAGATAAACATGTCCGGAGAAATGAGAACCCCATCATATCTCTGGAGGCTAGAAAAGACATGTCCAGAGAAATGAGAACCCTGCAACTCTGGAAGCTAGATAAGACATGTCCGGAGAAATTAGAACCCCACAGCTCTGGAACCTAGAAAAGACATGTCCAAGAAATTAGAACCCCACAACTCTGAAAGCTAGATAAGACATGTCCAAAGAAAGAAATTAGAACCCCACAACTCTGGAAGCTAGATAAGGCATGTCCAGAGAAATGAGAACCCCACAAATCTGGAAGATAGATAATACATGTAGAGAGAAATGAGAACCCCACAAATCTGGAAGATAGATAAGACATGTCCAGAGAAATGAGAACCCCACAACTCTGGAAGCTAGATAAGGCATGTCCAGAGAAATGAGAACCCCACAACTCTGGAAGCTAGATAAGGCATGTCCAGAGAAATGGGAAGCCCACAAATCTGGAAGATAGATAAGACATGTCCAGAGAAATGAGAACCCTACAAATCTTGAAGATAGATAATACATGTACAGAGAAATGAGATCCCCACAAATCTGGAAGATAGATAAGACATGTCCAGAGAAATGAGAACCCCACAACTCTGGAAGCTAGATCAGGCATGTCCAGAGAAATGAGAACCCCACAAATCTGGAAGATAGAAAATACATGTACAGGGAAATGAGAACCCCACAAATCTGGAAGCTAGATGAGATATGTCCAATGAAATGAGAACCCCACTATTCTCGAAGCAAGATTAGACATGAACAGAGAATTGAAAACGTACAACTCTGGAAGCTAGAAAAGACATGTCCAGAGAAATGAGAACTCCACAACTCAGGAAGCAAAATTATACATGTACAGAGAAATGATAACCCATCCAACTCTGGAAGCTAGATATGACTTGTCCAGAGAAACAAGAACGCCACAGCTCTGGACACAAGATAAGACATGTCCAGAGAAATGATAACCCCACAACTCTGGAAGCTAGATAAGACATTTCCAGAGAAATGAGAACCCCACAAATCTGGAAGATAGGTAAGACATGTCCAGAGAAAAGAAAACCCCACAATGCAGGAAGCTAGATAATACATGTCCAGAGAAATGAGAACCCCCACAACTCTGAAAGCAAGAAAAGACCTGTCCAGAGAAATTAGAACCCCACAATTCTGGATGCCAGATAAGACATGCCAGAGAAATGAGAACCCTGCAACTGTGGAGGCTAGATAAGACATGTCCAAAGAAATGAGAACCCCACAGCTCTGCAATCTAGATAAGACTGTCCAGAGAAATGAGGACCCCACAGCTCTGCAAGCTAAGTAAGACATGTGTAGAGAGACTAGAACCCCACAACCCTGGAACCAAGATAAGACTGTCAAGAGAAATGAGAACCCCACAACTCTGTAAGCAAGATTAGACTGTCCAAAGAAATGAGAATCATACAACTCTGGAACCTAGATAAGACATGGGAAGCCGGATAAGACATGCCTGGAGAAAGTAGAACCCCACAGCTCTGGAACCTAGATAAGACATGTCCATAGAAATGAGAAACCTGCAACTGTGGAGGCTAGATAAGACATGACCAAATAAATGAGACCCCCACAACTCTGGAAGCTATATAACACAGGGGAAGCCGGATAAGACATGCCTGGAGAAATTAGAACCCCACCGCTCTGGAAGCTAGATAAGACATGTTCAGAGAAATTAGAGCCACACAGCTCTGGAACCTAGAACAGACATGTGCAGACAAATGAGAACCCCACAATTCTGGCAGCTAGATAAACATGTACGGATAAATGAGAACTCCATCATAGCTCTGGAGGCTAGAAAAGACATGTCCAGAGAAATGAGAACCCTGCAACTCTGGAAGATAGATAAGACATGTCCAGAGAAATGAGAACCCCATTGCTCTTGAAGCTATAAAAGGCATGTCCAGAGAAATTAGAACCCCACAACTCTGGAAGCTAGATAAGACATGTCCAGAGAAATGAGAACCCCACAACTCTGGAAGCTAGATAAGGCATGTCCAGAGAATTGAGAAACCCACAACTTTGGAAGCTAGATAAGGCATGTCCAGAGAAATCAGAAGCCCACAAATCTGGAAGATAGATAAGACATGTCCAGAGAAATGAGAACCCCCCCAAATATGGAAGATAGATAATACATGTACAGAGAAATGAGAACCCCACAAATCTGGAAGATAGATAAGACATTTCCAGAGAAATGAGAACCCCACAACTCTGGAAGCTAGATAAGGCATGTCCAGAGAAATGAGAACTCCACAAATCTGGAAGATAGATAAGACATGTCCAGAGAAATGAGAACCCCACACATCTGGAAGATAGAAAATACATGTACAGGGCAATGAGAACCCCACAATTCTCGAAGCAAGATAAGATATGTCCAATGAAATGAGAACCCCACAATTCTCGAAGCAAGTTTAGACATGAACAGAGAATTGAAAAACGTACAACTCTGGAAGCTAGAAAAGACATGTCCAGAGAAATGAGAACTCCACAACTCAGGAAGCAAAATTATACATGTACAGAGAAATGATAACCCATCCAACTCTGGAAGCTAGATAACACTTGTCCAGAGAAACAAGAACCCGACAACTCTGGACGCAAGATAAGACATGTCCAGAGAAATGAGAACCCCACAACTCTGGAAGCTAGATAAGACATTTCCAGAGAAATGAGAACCCCACAAATCTGGAAGATAGGTAAGACATGTCCAGAGAAAAGAAAACCCCACAATGCTGGAAGCTGGATAATACATGACCAGAGAAATGAGAACCCCACAACTCTGAAAGCAAGAAACGACTTGTCCAGAGAAATTAGAACCCCACAATTCTGGATGCCAGATAAGACATGCCCAGAGAAATGAGAACCCTGCAACTGTGGAGGCTAGAGAAGACATGTCCAAAGAAATGAGAACCCCACAGCTCCGGAATCTAGATAAGACTGTCCAGAGAAATGAGGACCCCACACCTCTGCAAGTTAAGTAAGACATGTGTAGAGAAACTAGAACCCCACAATCCTGGAACCAAGATAAGACTGTCAAGAGAAATGAGAACCCCACAACTCTGTAAGCAAGATTAGACTGTCCAAAGAAATGAGAATCCTACAACTCTGGAAGCTAGATAAGACATGGGAAGCCAGATAAGACATGCCTGCAGAAAGTAGAACCCCACAGCTCTGGAAACTAGATAAGACATTTCCAGAGAAATGAGAACCCTGCAACTATGGATCCTAGATAAGACATGTTCAAAGAAATGAGAACCCCACAACTCTGGAAGCTATATAAGACAGGGGACGCCGGATAAGACATGCCTGGAGAAATTAGAACCCCACCGCTCTGGAAGCTAGATAAGACATATCCGGAGAAATTAGAGCCCCGCAGCTCTGGAACCTAGAAGAGACATGTGCAGACAAATGAGAACCCCACAATTCTGGCAGCTAGATAAACATGTCCGGAGAAATGAGGATTCCATCATAGCTCTGGAGGCTAGAAAAGACATGTCCAGAGAAATGAGAACCCTGCAACTCTGGAAGCTAGATAAGACATGTCCAGAGAAATGAGAACTCCACAGCTCTGGAACCTAGAAAAGACATGTCCGAGAAATTAGAACCCCACAACTCTGGATGCTAGATAAGGCATGTCCAGAGAAATGAGAACCCCACAACTCTGGAAGCTAGATAAAACATGTCCAGAGAAATAAGAACTCCACAGCTCTGGAACCTAGAAAAGACATGTCCGAGAAATTAGAACCCCACAACTCTGGATGCTAGATAAGACATGTCCAGGGGAATGGGAACACCACAGCTCTGGAAGCTAGATAAGACATGGCCATAGAAATGAGAACCCCACAACTCAGGAAGCAAAACAATACATGTCCAGAGAAATGATAACCCATCCAACTCCGGAAGCTAGATAAGACTTGCCCAGAGAAACGAGAACCCCACAACTCTGGACGCAAGATAAGCCATGTCCAGAGAAAAAAGAATCCCACAACTCTGGAGGCTAGAAAAGACATGTCCAGAGAAATGAGAACCCTGCAACTCTGGAAGCTAGATAAGACATGTCCAGAGAAATGAGAACCCCATTGCTCTTGAAGCTAGAAAAGGCATGTCCAAAGAAATTAGAACCCCACAACCCTGGAAGCTAGATAAGACATGTCCAGAGAAATTAGAACCCCACAGGTCTGGAACCTAGAAAACACATGTCCGAGAAATTAAAACCCCACAACTCTGGAAGCTAGGTAAGACTGTCAAGAGAAATGAGAACTCTGCAGCTCTGGAACCTAGATAAGACATGTCCAGAGAAATTAGAACCCCACAGCTCTGGAACCTAGAAGGAATATGTGGAGACAAATGAGAACCCCACAACTCTGGCGGCTAGATAAACATGTCCGGAGAAATGAGAACCCCATCATATCTCTGGAGGCTAGAAAAGACATGTCCAGAGAAATGAGAACCCTGCAACTCTGGAAGCTAGATAAGACATGTCCAGAGAAATGAGAACCCCATTGCTCTTGAAGCTAGAAAAGGCATGTCCAGAGAAATTAGAACCCCACAACTCTGGAAGCTAGATAAGACATGTCCAGAGAAATTAGAACCCTGCAACTCTGGAAGCTAGATAAGACATGTCCAGAGAAATTAGAACCCCACAGCTCTGGAACCTAGAAAAGACATGTCCAAGAAATTAGAACCCCACAACTCTGAAAGCTAGATAAGACATGTCCAAAGAAATTAGAACCCCACAACTCTGGAAGCTAGATAAGACATGTCCAGAGAAATGAGAACCCTACAAATCTTGAAGATAGATAATACATGTACAGAGAAATGAGATCCCCACAAATCTGGAAGATAGATAAGACATGTCCAGAGAAATGAGAACCCCACAACTCTGGAACCTAGATAAGACATGTCCATAGAAATGAGAAACCTGCAACTGTGGAGGCTAGATAAGACATGTCCAAATAAATGAGAACCCCACAGCTAAGGAACCTAGAAGGGACATGTGCAGACAAATGAGAACCCCACAACTCTGGCGGCTAGATAAACATGTCCGGAGAAATGAGAACCCCATCATATCTCTGGAGGCTAGGAAAGACATGTCCAGAGAAATGAGAACCCTGCAACTCTGGAAGCTAGATAAGACATGTCCAGAGAAATTAGAACCCCACAGCTCTGGAACCTAGAAAAGACATGTCCAAGAAATTAGAACCCCACAACTCTGAAAGCTAGATAAGACATGTCCAAAGAAATTAGAACCCCACAACTCTGGAAGCTAGATAAGGCATGTCCAGAGAAATGAGAACCCCACAAATCTGGAAGATAGATAATACATGTAGAGAGAAATGAGAACCCCACAAATCTGGAAGATAGATAAGACATGTCCAGAGAAATGAGAACCCCACAACTCTGGAAGCTAGATAAGGCATGTCCAGAGAAATGAGAACCCCACAACTCTGGAAGCTAGATAAGGCATGTCCAGAGAAATGGGAAGCCCACAAATCTGGAAGATAGATATGACATGTCCAGAGAAATGAGAACCCTACAAATCTTGAAGATAGATAATACATGTACAGAGAAATGAGATCCCCACAAATCTGGAAGATAGATAAGACATGTCCAGAGAAATGAGAACCCCACAACTCTGGAAGCTAGATCAGGCATGTCCAGAGAAATGAGAACCCCACAAATCTGGAAGATAGAAAATACATGTACATGGAAATGAGAACCCCACAAATCTGGAAGCTAGATGAGATATGTCCAATGAAATGAGAACCCCACTATTCTCGAAGCAAGATTAGACATGAACAGAGAATTGAAAACGTACAACTCTGGAAGCTAGAAAAGACATGTCCAGAGAAATGAGAACTCCACAACTCAGGAAGCAAAATTATACATGTACAGAGAAATGATAACCCATCCAACTCTGGAAGCTAGATATGACTTGTCCAGAGAAACAAGAACCCCACAGCTCTGGACACAAGATAAGACATGTCCAGAGAAATGATAACCCCACAACTCTGGAAGCTAGATAAGACATTTCCAGAGAAATGAGAACCCCACAAATCTGGAAGATAGGTAAGACATGTCCAGAGAAAAGAAAACCCCACAATGCAGGAAGCTAGATAATACATGTCCAGAGAAATGAGAACCCCCACAACTCTGAAAGCAAGAAAAGACCTGTCCAGAGAAATTAGAACCCCACAATTCTGGATGCCAGATAAGACATGCCAGAGAAATGAGAACCCTGCAACTGTGGAGGCTAGATAAGACATGTCCAAAGAAATGAGAACCCCACAGCTCTGCAATCTAGATAAGACTGTCCAGAGAAATGAGGACCCCACAGCTCTGCAAGCTAAGTAAGACATGTGTAGAGAGACTAGAACCCCACAACCCTGGAACCAAGATAAGACTGTCAAGAGAAATGAGAACCCCACAACTCTGTAAGCAAGATTAGACTGTCCAAAGAAATGAGAATCATACAACTCTGGAACCTAGATAAGACATGGGAAGCCGGATAAGACATGCCTGGAGAAAGTAGAACCCCACAGCTCTGGAACCTAGATAAGACATGTCCATAGAAATGAGAAACCTGCAACTGTGGAGGCTAGATAAGACATGACCAAATAAATGAGACCCCCACAACTCTGGAAGCTATATAACACAGGGGAAGCCGGATAAGACATGCCTGGAGAAATTAGAACCCCACCGCTCTGGAAGCTAGATAAGACATGTTCAGAGAAATTAGAGCCACACAGCTCTGGAACCTAGAACAGACATGTGCAGACAAATGAGAACCCCACAATTCTGGCAGCTAGATAAACATGTACGGATAAATGAGAACTCCATCATAGCTCTGGAGGCTAGAAAAGACATGTCCAGAGAAATGAGAACCCTGCAACTCTGGAAGATAGATAAGACATGTCCAGAGAAATGAGAACCCCATTGCTCTTGAAGCTATAAAAGGCATGTCCAGAGAAGATAGAACCCCACAACTCTGGAAGCTAGATAAGACATGTCCAGAGAAATGAGAACCCCACAACTCTGGAAGCTAGATAAGGCATGTCCAGAGAATTGAGAAACCCACAACTTTGGAAGCTAGATAAGGCATGTCCAGAGAAATCAGAAGCCCACAAATCTGGAAGATAGATGAGACATGTCCAGAGAAATGAGAACCCCCCCAAATATGGAAGATAGATAATACATGTACAGAGAAATGAGAACCCCACAAATCTGGAAGATAGATAAGACATTTCCAGAGAAATGAGAACCCCACAACTCTGGAAGCTAGATAAGGCATGTCCAGAGAAATGAGAACCCCACAAATCTGGAAGATAGATAAGACATGTCCAGAGAAATGAGAACCCCACAAATCTGGAAGATAGAAAATACATGTACAGGGCAATGAGAACCCCACAATTCTCGAAGCAAGATAAGATATGTCCAATGAAATGAGAACCCCACAATTCTCGAAGCAAGTTTAGACATGAACAGAGAATTGAAAAACGTACAACTCTGGAAGCTAGAAAAGACATGTCCAGAGAAATGAGAACTCCACAACTCAGGAAGCAAAATTATACATGTACAGAGAAATGATAACCCATCCAACTCTGGAAGCTAGATAAGACTTGTCCAGAGAAACAAGAACCCGACAACTCTGGACGCAAGATAAGACATGTCCAGAGACATGAGAACCCCACAACTCTGGAAGCTAGATAAGACATTTCCAGAAAAATGAGAACCCCACAAATCTGGAAGATAGGTAAAACATGTCCAGAGAAAAGAAAACCTCACAATGCTGGAAGCTAGATAATACATGTCCAGAGAAATGAGAACCCCACAACTCTGAAAGCAAGAAAAGACATGTCCAAAGAAATGAGAACCCCACAGCTCCGGAATCTAGATAAGACATGACCAGATAAATTAGAACCCCACAACTCTGAAAGCTAGATAAGACATGTCCAGAGAAATTAGAATGCCACAGCTCTGCAATCTAGATAAAACTGTCCAGAGAAATGAGGACCCCACAGCTCTGCAAGTTAAGTAAGACATGTGTAGAGAAACTAGAACACCACAACCCTGGAACCAAGATAAGACTGTCAAGAGAAATGAGAACCCCACAACTCTGTAAGCAAGATTAGACTGTCCGAAGAAATGAGAATCCTACAACTCTGGAAGCTAGATAAGACATGGGAAGCCGGATAAGACATGCCTGGAGAAAGTAGAACCCCACAGCTCTTGAACCTAGATAAGACATGTCCAGAGAAATGAGAACCCTGCAACTGCGGAGGCTAGATAAGACATGTTCAAAGAAATGAGAACCCGACAACTCTGGAAGCTATATAAGACAGGGGAAGCCGGATAAGACATGCCTGGAGAAATTAGAACCCCACAGCTCTGGAAGCTAGATAAGACATGTCCAGAGAAATTAGAACCCCACAGCTCTGGAACCTAGAAGAGACATGTGAAGACAAATGAGAACCGCACAATTCTGGCAGCTAGATAAACATGTCAGGAGAAATGAGAACTCCATCATAGCTCTGGAGGCTAGAAAAGACATGTCCAGAGAAATGAGAACCCTGCAACTCTGGAAGCTAGATAAGACATGTCCAGAGAAATGAGAACCCCATTGCTCTTGAAGCTAGAAAAGGCATGTCCAGAGAAATTAGAACCCCACAACTCTGGAAGCTAGATAAGACATGTCCATTGAAATTAGAACCCCACAGCTCTGGAACCTAGAAAAGACATGTCCGAGAAATTAGAACCCCACAACTCTGGATGCTAGATAAGGCATGTCCACAGAAATGAGAACCCCACAACTCTGGAAGCTAGATAAGACATGTCCAGAGAAATGAGAACCCCACAATGCTGGTAGCTAGATAAGACATGTCCATAGAAATGAGAACCCCACACCTCTGGACGCAAGATAAGCCATGTCCAGAGAAATGAGAATCCCACAACTCTGGAGGCTAGAAAAGACATGTCCAGAGAAATGTGAACCCTGCAACTCTGCAATCTAGCTAAGACATGTCCAGAGAAATGAGAACCCCATTGCTCTGGAAGCTAGAAAAGGCATGTCCAGAGAAATTAGAACCCCACAACCCTAGAAGCTAGATAAGACATGTCCAGAGAAATTAGAACCCCCACAGCTCTGGAACCTAGAAAACACATGTCCGAGAAATTAAAACCCCACAACTCTGGAAGCTAGATAAGACTCTCAAGAGAAATGAGAACCCCACAGCTCTGGAAGCTAGATAAGACATGTCCAGAGAAATTAGAACCCCACAGCTAAGGAACCTCGAAGGGACATGTGCAGACAAATAAGAACCCCACAACTCTGGCGGCTAGATAAACATGTCCGGAGAAATGAGAACCCCATTATATCTCTGGAGGCTAGAAAAGACGTGTCCAGAGAAATGAGAACCCTGCAACTCTGGAAGCTAGATAAGACATGTCCAGAGAAATTAGAACCCCACAGCTCTGGAACCTAGAAAAGACATGTCCAAGAAATTAGAACCCCACAACTCTGGAAGCTAGATAAGACATGTCCAAAGAAATTAGAACCCCACAACTCTGGAAGCTAGATAAGGCATGTCCAGAGAAATGAGAACCCCACAAATCTGGAAGATAGATAATACATATAGAGAGAAATGAGAACCCCACAAATCTGGAAGATAGATAAGACATGCCAGAGAAATGTGAACCCCACAACTCTGGAAGCTAGATAAGGCATGTCCAGAGAAATGAG
Organism: Ambystoma mexicanum; assembly: GCF_040938575.1. Lineage (NCBI taxonomy): Eukaryota > Metazoa > Chordata > Amphibia > Caudata > Ambystomatidae > Ambystoma > Ambystoma mexicanum. The sequence goes on along the minus strand of NC_090929.1, from coordinate 54,850,281 downwards.
AACCCCACAACTCTGGAAGCTAGATAAGGCATGTCCAGAGAAATAGGAAGCCCACAAATCTGGAAGATAGATAAGACATGTCCAGAGAAATGAGAACCCCACAAATCTGGAAGATAGATAATACATGTACAGAGAAATGAGATCCCCACAAATCTGGAAGATAGATAAGACATGTCCAGAGAAATGAGAACCCCACAACTCTGGAAGCTAGATCAGGCATGTCCAGAGAAATGAGAACCCCACAAATCTGGAAGATAGAAAATACATGTACAGGGAAATGAGAACCCCACAAATCTGGAAGCTAGATAAGATATGTCCAATGAAATGAGAACCCCACTATTCTCGAAGCAAGATTAGACATGAACAGAGAATTGAAAACGTACAACTCTGGAAGCTAGAAAAGACATGTCCAGAGAAATGAGAACTCCACAACTCAGGAAGCAAAATTATACATGTACAGAGAAATGATAACCCATCCAACTCAGGAAGCTAAATAAGACTTGTCCAGAGAAACAAGAACCCCACAGCTCTGGACGCAAGATAAGACATGTCCAGAGAAATGAGAACCCCACAACTCTGGAAGCTAGATAAGACATTTCCAGAGAAATGAGAACCCCACAAATCTGGAAGATAGGTAAGACATGTCCAGAGAAAAGAAATCCCCACAATGCCGGAAGCTAGACAATACATGTCCAGAGAAATGAGAACACCCACAACTCTGAATGCAAGAAAAGACCTGTCCAGAAAAATTAGAACCCCACAATTCTGGATGCCAGATAAGACATGCCCAGAGAAATGAGAACCCTGCAACTGTGGAGGCTAGATAAGACATGTCCAAAGAAATGAGAACCCCACAGCTCTGCAATCTAGATAAGACTGTCCAGAGAAATGAGGACCCCACAGCTCTGCAAGCTAAGTAAGACATATGTAGAGAAACTAGAACCCCACAACCCTGGAACCAAGATAAGACTGTCAAGAGAAATGAGAACCCCACAACTCTGTAAGCAAGATTAGACTGTCCAAAGAAATGCGAATCCTACAACTCTGGAAGCTAGATAAGACATGGGATTCCGGATAAGACATGCCTGGAGAAAGTAGAACCCCACAGCTCTGGAACCTAGATAAGACTTGTCCATAGAAATGAGAAACCTGCAACTGTGGAGGCTAGATAAGACATGTCCACATAAATGAGAACCCCACAGCTCTGGAAGCTATATAACAGAGGGGAAGCCGGATAAGACATGCCTGGAGAAATTAGAACCCCACAGCTCTGGAAGCTAGATAAGACATGTTCAGAGAAATTAGAGCCACACAGCTCTGGAACCTAGAACAGACATGTGCAGACAAATGAGAACCCCACAATTCTGGCAGCTAGATAAACATGTACGGAGAAATGAGAACTCCATCATAGCTCTGGAGGCTAGAAAAGACATGTCCAGAGAAATGAGAACCCCATTGCTCTTGAAGCTAGAAAAGGCATGTCCAGAGAAATTAGAACCCCACAACCCTAGAAGCTAGATAAGACATGTCCAGAGAAATTAGAACCCCCACAGCTCTGGAACCTAGAAAACACATGTCTGAGAAATTAAAACCCCACAACTCTGGAAGCTAGATAAGACTCTCAAGAGAAATCAGAACCCCACAGCTCTGGAAGCTAGATAAGACATGTCCAGAGAAATTAGAACCCCACAGCTAAGGAACCTAGAAGGGACATGTGCAGACAAATGAGAACCCCACAACTCTGGCGGCTAGATAAACATGTCCGGAGAAATGAGAACCCCATCATATCTCTGGAGGCTAGAAAAGACATGTCCAGAGAAATGAGAACCCTGCAACTCTGGAAGCTAGATAAGACATGTCCGGAGAAATTAGAACCCCACAGCTCTGGAACCTAGAAAAGACATGTCCAAGAAATTAGAACCCCACAACTCTGAAAGCTAGATAAGACATGTCCAAAGAAATTAGAACCCCACAACTCTGGAAGCTAGATAAGGCATGTCCAGAGAAATGAGAACCCCACAAATCTGGAAGATAGATAATACATGTAGAGAGAAATGAGAACCCCACAAATCTGGAAGATAGATAAGACATGTCCAGAGAAATGAGAACCCCACAACTCTGGAAGCTAGATAAGGCATGTCCAGAGAAATGAGAACCCCACAACTCTGGAAGCTAGATAAGGCATGTCCAGAGAAATGGGAAGCCCACAAATCTGGAAGATAGATAAGACATGTCCAGAGAAATAAGAACCCTACAAATCTTGAAGATAGATAATACATGTACAGAGAAATGAGGTCCCCACAAATCTGGAAGATAGATAAGACATGTCCAGAGAAATGAGAACCCCACAACTCTGGAAGCTAGATCAGGCATGTCCAGAGAAATGAGAACCCCACAAATCTGGAAGATAGAAAATATATGTACAGGGAAATGAGAACCCCACAAATCTGGAAGCTAGATGAGATATGTCCAATGAAATGAGAACCCCACTATTCTCGAAGCAAGATTAGACATGAACAGAGAATTGAAAACGTACAACTCTGGAAGCTAGAAAAGACATGTCCAGAGAAATGAGAACTCCACAACTCAGGAAGCAAAATTATACATGTACAGAGAAATGATAACCCATCCAACTCTGGAAGCTAGATATGACTTGTCCAGAGAAACAAGAACGCCACAGCTCTGGACACAAGATAAGACATGTCCAGAGAAATGATAACCCCACAACTCTGGAAGCTAGATAAGACATTTCCAGAGAAATGAGAACCCCACAAATCTGGAAGATAGGTAAGACATGTCCAGAGAAAAGAAAACCCCACAATGCAGGAAGCTAGATAATACATGTCCAGAGAAATGAGAACCCCCACAACTCTGAAAGCAAGAAAAGACCTGTCCAGAGAAATTAGAACCCCACAATTCTGGATGCCAGATAAGACATGCCAGAGAAATGAGAACCCTGCAACTGTGGAGGCTAGATAAGACATGTCCAAAGAAATGAGAACCCCACAGCTCTGCAATCTAGATAAGACTGTCCAGAGAAATGAGGACCACACAGCTCTGCAAGCTAAGTAAGACATGTGTAGAGAGACTAGAACCCCACAACCCTGGAACCAAGATAAGACTGTCAAGAGAAATGAGAACCCCACAACTCTGTAAGCAAGATTAGAATGTCCAAAGAAATGAGAATCATACAACTCTGGAACCTAGATAAGACATGGGAAGCCGGATAAGACATGCCTGGAGAAAGTAGAACCCCACAGCTCTGGAACCTAGATAAGACATGTCCATAGAAATGAGAAACCTGCAACTGTGGAGGCTAGATAAGACATGACCAAATAAATGAGACCCCCACAACTCTGGAAGCTATATAACACAGGGGAAGCCGGATAAGACATGCCTGGAGAAATTAGAACCCCACCGCTCTGGAAGCTAGATAAGACATGTTCAGAGAAATTAGAGCCACACAGCTCTGGAACCTAGAACAGACATGTGCAGACAAATGAGAACCCCACAATTCTGGCAGCTAGATAAACATGTACGGATAAATGAGAACTCCATCATAGCTCTGGAGGCTAGAAAAGACATGTCCAGAGAAATGAGAACCCTGCAACTCTGGAAGATAGATAAGACATGTCCAGAGAAATGAGAACCCCATTGCTCTTGAAGCTATAAAAGGCATGTCCAGAGAAATTAGAACCCCACAACTCTGGAAGCTAGATAAGACATGTCCAGAGAAATGAGAACCCCACAACTCTGGAAGCTAGATAAGGCATGTCCAGAGAATTGAGAAACCCACAACTTTGGAAGCTAGATAAGGCATGTCCAGAGAAATCAGAAGCCCACAAATCTGGAAGATAGATAAGACATGTCCAGAGAAATGAGAACCCCCCCAAATATGGAAGATAGATAATACATGTACAGAGAAATGAGAACCCCACAAATCTGGAAGATAGATAAGACATTTCCAGAGAAATGAGAACCCCACAACTCTGGAAGCTAGATAAGGCATGTCCAGAGAAATGAGAACTCCACAAATCTGGAAGATAGATAAGACATGTCCAGAGAAATGAGAACCCCACACATCTGGAAGATAGAAAATACATATACAGGGCAATGAGAACCCCACAATTCTCGAAGCAAGATAAGATATGTCCAATGAAATGAGAACCCCACAATTCTCGAAGCAAGTTTAGACATGAACAGAGAATTGAAAAACGTACAACTCTGGAAGCTAGAAAAGACATGTCCAGAGAAATGAGAACTCCACAACTCAGGAAGCAAAATTATACATGTACAGAGAAATGATAACCCATCCAACTCTGGAAGCTAGATAACACTTGTCCAGAGAAACAAGAACCCGACAACTCTGGACGCAAGATAAGACATGTCCAGAGAAATGAGAACCCCACAACTCTGGAAGCTAGATAAGACATTTCCAGAGAAATGAGAACCCCACAAATCTGGAAGATAGGTAAGACATGTCCAGAGAAAAGAAAACCCCACAATGCTGGAAGCTGGATAATACATGACCAGAGAAATGAGAACCCCACAACTCTGAAAGCAAGAAACGACTTGTCCAGAGAAATTAGAACCCCACAATTCTGGATGCCAGATAAGACATGCCCAGAGAAATGAGAACCCTGCAACTGTGGAGGCTAGATAAGACATGTCCAAAGAAATGAGAACCCCACAGCTCTGCAATCTAGATAAGACTGTCCAGAGAAATGAGGACCCCACAGCTCTGCAAGCTAAGTAAGACATATGTAGAGAAACTAGAACCCCACAACCCTGGAACCAAGATAAGACTGTCAAGAGAAATGAGAACCCCACAACTCTGTAAGCAAGATTAGACTGTCCAAAGAAATGAGAATCCTACAACTCTGGAAGCTAGATAAGACATGGGAAGCCGGATAAGACATGCCTGGAGAAAGTAGAACCCCACAGCTCTGGAACCTAGATAAGACTTGTCCATAGAAATGAGAAACCTGCAACTGTGGAGGCTAGATAAGACATGTCCACATAAATGAGAACCCCACAGCTCTGGAAGCTATATAACAGAGGGGAAGCCGGATAAGACATGCCTGGAGAAATTAGAACCCCACAGCTCTGGAAGCTAGATAAGACATGTTCAGAGAAATTAGAGCCACACAGCTCTGGAACCTAGAACAGACATGTGCAGACAAATGAGAACCCCACAATTCTGGCAGCTAGATAAACATGTACGGAGAAATGAGAACTCCATCATAGCTCTGGAGGCTAGAAAAGACATGTCCAGAGAAATGAGAACCCCATTGCTCTTGAAGCTAGAAAAGGCATGTCCAGAGAAATTAGAACCCCACAACCCTAGAAGCTAGATAAGACATGTCCAGAGAAATTAGAACCCCCACAGCTCTGGAACCTAGAAAACACATGTCTGAGAAATTAAAACCCCACAACTCTGGAAGCTAGATAAGACTCTCAAGAGAAATCAGAACCCCACAGCTCTGGAAGCTAGATAAGACATGTCCAGAGAAATTAGAACCCCACAGCTAAGGAACCTAGAAGGGACATGTGCAGACAAATGAGAACCCCACAACTCTGGCGGCTAGATAAACATGTCCGGAGAAATGAGAACCCCATCATATCTCTGGAGGCTAGAAAAGACATGTCCAGAGAAATGAGAACCCTGCAACTCTGGAAGCTAGATAAGACATGTCCGGAGAAATTAGAACCCCACAGCTCTGGAACCTAGAAAAGACATGTCCAAGAAATTAGAACCCCACAACTCTGAAAGCTAGATAAGACATGTCCAAAGAAATTAGAACCCCACAACTCTGGAAGCTAGATAAGGCATGTCCAGAGAAATGAGAACCCCACAAATCTGGAAGATAGATAATACATGTAGAGAGAAATGAGAACCCCACAAATCTGGAAGATAGATAAGACATGTCCAGAGAAATGAGAACCCCACAACTCTGGAAGCTAGATAAGGCATGTCCAGAGAAATGAGAACCCCACAACTCTGGAAGCTAGATAAGGCATGTCCAGAGAAATGGGAAGCCCACAAATCTGGAAGATAGATAAGACATATCCAGAGAAATGAGAACCCTACAAATCTTGAAGATAGATAATACATGTACAGAGAAATGAGATCCCCACAAATCTGGAAGATAGATAAGACATGTCCAGAGAAATGAGAACCCCACAACTCTGGAAGCTAGATCAGGCATGTCCAGAGAAATGAGAACCCCACAAATCTGGAAGATAGAAAATACATGTACAGGGAAATGAGAACCCCACAAATCTGGAAGCTAGATGAGATATGTCCAATGAAATGAGAACCCCACTATTCTCGAAGCAAGATTAGACATGAACAGAGAATTGAAAACGTACAACTCTGGAAGCTAGAAAAGACATGTCCAGAGAAATGAGAACTCCACAACTCAGGAAGCAAAATTATACATGTACAGAGAAATGATAACCCATCCAACTCTGGAAGCTAGATATGACTTGTCCAGAGAAACAAGAACGCCACAGCTCTGGACACAAGATAAGACATGTCCAGAGAAATGATAACCCCACAACTCTGGAAGCTAGATAAGACATTTCCAGAGAAATGAGAACCCCACAAATCTGGAAGATAGGTAAGACATGTCCAGAGAAAAGAAAACCCCACAATGCAGGAAGCTAGATAATACATGTCCAGAGAAATGAGAACCCCCACAACTCTGAAAGCAAGAAAAGACCTGTCCAGAGAAATTAGAACCCCACAATTCTGGATGCCAGATAAGACATGCCAGAGAAATGAGAACCCTGCAACTGTGGAGGCTAGATAAGACATGTCCAAAGAAATGAGAACCCCACAGCTCTGCAATCTAGATAAGACTGTCCAGAGAAATGAGGACCCCACAGCTCTGCAAGCTAAGTAAGACATGTGTAGAGAGACTAGAACCCCACAACCCTGGAACCAAGATAAGACTGTCAAGAGAAATGAGAACCCCACAACTCTGTAAGCAAGATTAGAATGTCCAAAGAAATGAGAATCATACAACTCTGGAACCTAGATAAGACATGGGAAGCCGGATAAGACATGCCTGGAGAAAGTAGAACCCCACAGCTCTGGAACCTAGATAAGACATGTCCATAGAAATGAGAAACCTGCAACTGTGGAGGCTAGATAAGACATGACCAAATAAATGAGACCCCCACAACTCTGGAAGCTATATAACACAGGGGAAGCCGGATAAGACATGCCTGGAGAAATTAGAACCCCACCGCTCTGGAAGCTAGATAAGACATGTTCAGAGAAATTAGAGCCACACAGCTCTGGAACCTAGAACAGACATGTGCAGACAAATGAGAACCCCACAATTCTGGCAGCTAGATAAACATGTACGGATAAATGAGAACTCCATCATAGCTCTGGAGGCTAGAAAAAACATGTCCAGAGAAATGAGAACCCTGCAACTCTGGAAGATAGATAAGACATGTCCAGAGAAATGAGAACCCCATTGCTCTTGAAGCTATAAAAGGCATGTCCAGAGAAATTAGAACCCCACAACTCTGGAAGCTAGATAAGACATGTCCAGAGAAATGAGAACCCCACAACTCTGGAAGCTAGATAAGGCATGTCCAGAGAATTGAGAAACCCACAACTTTGGAAGCTAGATAAGGCATGTCCAGAGAAATCAGAAGCCCACAAATCTGGAAGATAGATAAGACATGTCCAGAGAAATGAGAACCCCCCCAAATATGGAAGATAGATAATACATGTACAGAGAAATGAGAACCCCACAAATCTGGAAGATAGATAAGACATTTCCAGAGAAATGAGAACCCCACAACTCTGGAAGCTAGATAAGGCATGTCCAGAGAAATGAGAACTCCACAAATCTGGAAGATAGATAAGACATGTCCAGAGAAATGAGAACCCCACACATCTGGAAGATAGAAAATACATATACAGGGCAATGAGAACCCCACAATTCTCGAAGCAAGATAAGATATGTCCAATGAAATGAGAACCCCACAATTCTCGAAGCAAGTTTAGACATGAACAGAGAATTGAAAAACGTACAACTCTGGAAGCTAGAAAAGACATGTCCAGAGAAATGAGAACTCCACAACTCAGGAAGCAAAATTATACATGTACAGAGAAATGAGAACCCCACAACTCTGGAAGCTAGATAAGACATTTCCAGAGAAATGAGAACCCCACAAATCTGGAAGATAGGTAAGACATGTCCAGAGAAAAGAAAACCCCACAATGCTGGAAGCTGGATAATACATGACCAGAGAAATGAGAACCCCACAACTCTGAAAGCAAGAAACGACTTGTCCAGAGAAATTAGAACCCCACAATTCTGGATGCCAGATAAGACATGCCCAGAGAAATGAGAACCCTGCAACTGTGGAGGCTAGAGAAGACATGTCCAAAGAAATGAGAACCCCACAGCTCCGGAATCTAGATAAGACTGTCCAGAGAAATGAGGACCCCACAGCTCTGCAAGTTAAGTAAGACATGTGTAGAGAAACTAGAACCCCACAATCCTGGAACCAAGATAAGACTGTCAAGAGAAATGAGAACCCCACAACTCTGTAAGCAAGATTAGACTGTCCAAAGAAATGAGAATCCTACAACTCTGGAAGCTAGATAAGACATGGGAAGCCAGATAAGACATGCCTGCAGAAAGTAGAACCCCACAGCTCTGGAAACTAGATAAGACATTTCCAGAGAAATGAGAACCCTGCAACTCTGGATCCTAGATAAGACATGTTCAAAGAAATGAGAACCCCACAACTCTGGAAGCTATATAAGACAGGGGACGCCGGATAAGACATGCCTGGAGAAATTAGAACCCCACCGCTCTGGAAGCTAGATAAGACATATCCGGAGAAATTAGAGCCCCACAGCTCTGGAACCTAGAAGAGACATGTGCAGACAAATGAGAACCCCACAATTCTGGCAGCTAGATAAACATGTCCGGAGAAATGAGGATTCCATCATAGCTCTGGAGGCTAGAAAAGACATGTCCAGAGAAATGAGAACCCTGCAACTCTGGAAGCTAGATAAGACATGTCCAGAGAAATGAGAACTCCACAGCTCTGGAACCTAGAAAAGACATGTCCGAGAAATTAGAACCCCACAACTCTGGATGCTAGATAAGGCATGTCCAGAGAAATGAGAACCCCACAACTCTGGAAGCTAGATAAAACATGTCCAGAGAAATAAGAACTCCACAGCTCTGGAACCTAGAAAAGACATGTCCGAGAAATTAGAACCCCACAACTCTGGATGCTAGATAAGACATGTCCAGGGGAATGGGAACACCACAGCTCTGGAAGCTAGATAAGACATGGCCATAGAAATGAGAACCCCACAACTCAGGAAGCAAAACAATACATGTCCAGAGAAATGATAACCCATCCAACTCCGGAAGCTAGATAAGACTTGCCCAGAGAAACGAGAACCCCACAACTCTGGACGCAAGATAAGCCATGTCCAGAGAAAAAAGAATCCCACAACTCTGGAGGCTAGAAAAGACATGTCCAGAGAAATGAGAACCCTGCAACTCTGGAAGCTAGATAAGACATGTCCAGAGAAATGAGAACCCCATTGCTCTTGAAGCTAGAAAAGGCATGTCCAGAGAAATTAGAACCCCACAACCCTGGAAGCTAGATAAGACATGTCCAGAGAAATTAGAACCCCACAGGTCTGGAACCTAGAAAACACATGTCCGAGAAATTAAAACCCCACAACTCTGGAAGCTAGGTAAGACTGTCAAGAGAAATGAGAACTCTGCAGCTCTGGAACCTAGATAAGACATGTCCAGAGAAATTAGAACCCCACAGCTCTGGAACCTAGAAGGAATATGTGGAGACAAATGAGAACCCCACAACTCTGGCGGCTAGATAAACATGTCCGGAGAAATGAGAACCCCATCATATCTCTGGAGGCTAGAAAAGACATGTCCAGAGAAATGAGAACCCTGCAACTCTGGAAGCTAGATAAGACATGTCCAGAGAAATGAGAACCCCATTGCTCTTGAAGCTAGAAAAGGCATGTCCAGAGAAATTAGAACCCCACAACTCTGGAAGCTAGATAAGACATGTCCAGAGAAATTAGAACCCTGCAACTCTGGAAGCTAGATAAGACATGTCCAGAGAAATTAGAACCCCACAGCTCTGGAACCTAGAAAAGACATGTCCAAGAAATTAGAACCCCACAACTCTGAAAGCTAGATAAGACATGTCCAAAGAAATTAGAACCCCACAACTCTGGAAGCTAGATAAGACATGTCCAGAGAAATGAGAACCCTACAAATCTTGAAGATAGATAATACATGTACAGAGAAATGAGATCCCCACAAATCTGGAAGATAGATAAGACATGTCCAGAGAAATGAGAACCCCACAACTCTGGAACCTAGATAAGACATGTCCATAGAAATGAGAAACCTGCAACTGTGGAGGCTAGATAAGACATGTCCAAATAAATGAGAACCCCACAGCTAAGGAACCTAGAAGGGACATGTGCAGACAAATGAGAACCCCACAACTCTGGCGGCTAGATAAACATGTCCGGAGAAATGAGAACCCCATCATATCTCTGGAGGCTAGGAAAGACATGTCCAGAGAAATGAGAACCCTGCAACTCTGGAAGCTAGATAAGACATGTCCAGAGAAATTAGAACCCCACAGCTCTGGAACCTAGAAAAGACATGTCCAAGAAATTAGAACCCCACAACTCTGAAAGCTAGATAAGACATGTCCAAAGAAATTAGAACCCCACAACTCTGGAAGCTAGATAAGGCATGTCCAGAGAAATGAGAACCCCACAAATCTGGAAGATAGATAATACATGTAGAGAGAAATGAGAACCCCACAAATCTGGAAGATAGATAAGACATGTCCAGAGAAATGAGAACCCCACAACTCTGGAAGCTAGATAAGGCATGTCCAGAGAAATGAGAACCCCACAACTCTGGAAGCTAGATAAGGCATGTCCAGAGAAATGGGAAGCCCACAAATCTGGAAGATAGATAAGACATGTCCAGAGAAATGAGAACCCTACAAATCTTGAAGATAGATAATACATGTACAGAGAAATGAGATCCCCACAAATCTGGAAGATAGATAAGACATGTCCAGAGAAATGAGAACCCCACAACTCTGGAAGCTAGATCAGGCATGTCCAGAGAAATGAGAACCCCACAAATCTGGAAGATAGAAAATACATGTACAGGGAAATGAGAACCCCACAAATCTGGAAGCTAGATGAGATATGTCCAATGAAATGAGAACCCCACTATTCTCGAAGCAAGATTAGACATGAACAGAGAATTGAAAACGTACAACTCTGGAAGCTAGAAAAGACATGTCCAGAGAAATGAGAACTCCACAACTCAGGAAGCAAAATTATACATGTACAGAGAAATGATAACCCATCCAACTCTGGAAGCTAGATATGACTTGTCCAGAGAAACAAGAACCCCACAGCTCTGGACACAAGATAAGACATGTCCAGAGAAATGATAACCCCACAACTCTGGAAGCTAGATAAGACATTTCCAGAGAAATGAGAACCCCACAAATCTGGAAGATAGGTAAGACATGTCCAGAGAAAAGAAAACCCCACAATGCAGGAAGCTAGATAATACATGTCCGGAGAAATGAGAACCCCCACAACTCTGAAAGCAAGAAAAGACCTGTCCAGAGAAATTAGAACCCCACAATTCTGGATGCCAGATAAGACATGCCAGAGAAATGAGAACCCTGCAACTGTGGATGCTAGATAAGACATGTCCAAAGAAATGAGAACCCCACAGCTCTGCAATCTAGATAAGACTGTCCAGAGAAATGAGGACCCCACAGCTCTGCAAGCTAAGTAAGACATGTGTAGAGAGACTAGAACCCCACAACCCTGGAACCAAGATAAGACTGTCAAGAGAAATGAGAACCCCACAACTCTGTAAGCAAGATTAGACTGTCCAAAGAAATGAGAATCATACAACTCTGGAACCTAGATAAGACATGGGAAGCCGGATAAGACATGCCTGGAGAAAGTAGAACCCCACAGCTCTGGAACCTAGATAAGACATGTCCATAGAAATGAGAAACCTGCAACTGTGGAGGCTAGATAAGACATGACCAAATAAATGAGACCCCCACAACTCTGGAAGCTATATAACACAGGGGAAGCCGGATAAGACATGCCTGGAGAAATTAGAACCCCACCGCTCTGGAAGCTAGATAAGACATGTTCAGAGAAATTAGAGCCACACAGCTCTGGAACCTAGAACAGACATGTGCAGACAAATGAGAACCCCACAATTCTGGCAGCTAGATAAATATGTACGGATAAATGAGAACTCCATCATAGCTCTGGAGGCTAGAAAAGACATGTCCAGAGAAATGAGAACCCTGCAACTCTGGAAGATAGATAAGACATGTCCAGAGAAATGAGAACCCCATTGCTCTTGAAGCTATAAAAGGCATGTCCAGAGAAGATAGAACCCCACAACTCTGGAAGCTAGATAAGACATGTCCAGAGAAATGAGAACCCCACAACTCTGGAAGCTAGATAAGGCATGTCCAGAGAATTGAGAAACCCACAACTTTGGAAGCTAGATAAGGCATGTCCAGAGAAATCAGAAGCCCACAAATCTGGAAGATAGATGAGACATGTCCAGAGAAATGAGAACCCCCCCAAATATGGAAGATAGATAATACATGTACAGAGAAATGAGAACCCCACAAATCTGGAAGATAGATAAGACATTTCCAGAGAAATGAGAACCCCACAACTCTGGAAGCTAGATAAGGCATGTCCAGAGAAATGAGAACCCCACAAATCTGGAAGATAGATAAGACATGTCCAGAGAAATGAGAACCCCACAAATCTGGAAGATAGAAAATACATGTACAGGGCAATGAGAACCCCACAATTCTCGAAGCAAGATAAGATATGTCCAATGAAATGAGAACCCCACAATTCTCGAAGCAAGTTTAGACATGAACAGAGAATTGAAAAACGTACAACTCTGGAAGCTAGAAAAGACATGTCCAGAGAAATGAGAACTCCACAACTCAGGAAGCAAAATTATACATGTACAGAGAAATGATAACCCATCCAACTCTGGAAGCTAGATAAGACTTGTCCAGAGAAACAAGAACCCGACAACTCTGGACGCAAGATAAGACATGTCCAGAGACATGAGAACCCCACAACTCTGGAAGCTAGATAAGACATTTCCAGAGAAATGAGAACCCCACAAATCTGGAAGATAGGTAAAAAATGTCCAGAGAAAAGAAAACCCCACAATGCTGGAAGCTAGATAATACATGACCAGATAAATTAGAACCCCACAACTCTGAAAGCTAGATAAGACATGTCCAGAGAAATTAGAATGCCACAGCTCTGCAATCTAGATAAAACTGTCCAGAGAAATGAGGACCCCACAGCTCTGCAAGTTAAGTAAGACATGTGTAGAGAAACTAGAACACCACAACCCTGGAACCAAGATAAGACTGTCAAGAGAAATGAGAACCCCACAACTCTGTAAGCAAGATTAGACTGTCCGAAGAAATGAGAATCCTACAACTCTGGAAGCTAGATAAGACATGGGAAGCCGGATAAGACATGCCTGGAGAAAGTAGAACCCCACAGCTCTGGAACCTAGATAAGACATGTCCAGAGAAATGAGAACCCTGCAACTGCGGAGGCTAGATAAGACATGTTCAAAGAAATGAGAACCCGACAACTCTGGAAGCTATATAAGACAGGGGAAGCCGGATAAGACATGCCTGGAGAAATTAGAACCCCACAGCTCTGGAAGCTAGATAAGACATGTCCAGAGAAATTAGAACCCCACAGCTCTGGAACCTAGAAGAGACATGTGCAGACAAATGAGAACCGCACAATTCTGGCAGCTAGATAAACATGTCAGGAGAAATGAGAACTCCATCATAGCTCTGGAGGCTAGAAAAGACATGTCCAGAGAAATGAGAACCCTGCAACTCTGGAAGCTAGATAAGACATGTCCAGAGAAATGAGAACCCCATTGCTCTTGAAGCTAGAAAAGGCATGTCCAGAGAAATTAGAACCCCACAACTCTGGAAGCTAGATAAGACATGTCCATTGAAATTAGAACCCCACAGCTCTGGAACCTAGAAAAGACATGTCCGAGAAATTAGAACCCCACAACTCTGGATGCTAGATAAGGCATGTCCACAGAAATGAGAACCCCACAACTCTGGAAGCTAGATAAGACATGTCCAGAGAAATGAGAACCCCACAATGCTGGTAGCTAGATAAGACATGTCCATAGAAATGAGAACCCCACACCTCTGGACGCAAGATAAGCCATGTCCAGAGAAATGAGAATCCCACAACTCTGGAGGCTAGAAAAGACATGTCCAGAGAAATGTGAACCCTGCAACTCTGCAATCTAGATAAGACATGTCCAGAGAAATGAGAACCCCATTGCTCTGGAAGCTAGAAAAGGCATGTCCAGAGAAATTAGAACCCCACAACCCTAGAAGCTAGATAAGACATGTCCAGAGAAATTAGAACCCCCACAGCTCTGGAACCTAGAAAACACATGTCCGAGAAATTAAAACCCCACAACTCTGGAAGCTAGATAAGACTCTCAAGAGAAATGAGAACCCCACAGCTCTGGAAGCTAGATAAGACATGTCCAGAGAAATTAGAACCCCACAGCTAAGGAACCTCGAAGGGACATGTGCAGACAAATGAGAACCCCACAACTCTGGCGGCTAGATAAACATGTCCGGAGAAATGAGAACCCCATTATATCTCTGGAGGCTAGAAAAGACGTGTCCAGAGAAATGAGAACCCTGCAACTCTGGAAGCTAGATAAGACATGTCCAGAGAAATTAGAACCCCACAGCTCTGGAACCTAGAAAAGACATGTCCAAGAAATTAGAACCCCACAACTCTGGAAGCTAGATAAGACATGTCCAAAGAAATTAGAACCCCACAACTCTGGAAGCTAGATAAGGCATGTCCAGAGAAATGAGAACCCCACAAATCTGGAAGATAGATAATACATATAGAGAGAAATGAGAACCCCACAAATCTGGAAGATAGATAAGACATGCCAGAGAAATGTGAACCCCACAACTCTGGAAGCTAGATAAGGCATGTCCAGAGAAATGAGAACCCCACAACTCTGGAAGCTAGATAAGGCATGTCCAGAGAAATAGGAAGCCCACAAATCTGGAAGATAGATAAGACATGTCCAGAGAAATGAGAACCCCACAAATCTGGAAGATAGATAATACATGTACAGAGAAATGAGATCCCCACAAATCTGGAAGATAGATAAGACATGTCCAGAGAAATGAGAACCCCACAACTCTGGAAGCTAGATCAGGCATGTCCAGAGAAATGAGAACCCCACAAATCTGGAAGATAGAAAATACATGTACAGGGAAATGAGAACCCCACAAATCTGGAAGCTAGATAAGATATGTCTAATGAAATGAGAACCCCACTATTCTCGAAGCAAGATTAGACATGAACAGAGAATTGAAAACGTACAACTCTGGAAGCTAGAAAAGACATGTCCAGAGAAATGAGAACTCCACAACTCAGGAAGCAAAATTATACATGTACAGAGAAATGATAACCCATCCAACTCAGGAAGCTAAATAAGACTTGTCCAGAGAAACAAGAAACCCACAGCTCTGGACGCAAGATCAGACATGTCCAGAGAAATGAGAACCCCACAACTCTGGAAGCTAGATAAGACATTTCCAGAGAAATGAGAACCCCACAAATCTGGAAGATAGGTAAGACATGTCCAGAGAAAAGAAATCCCCACAATGCCGGAAGCTAGACAATACATGTCCAGAGAAATGAGAACACCCACAACTCTGAATGCAAGAAAAGACCTGTCCAGAAAAATTAGAACCCCACAATTCTGGATGCCAGATAAGACATGCCCAGAGAAATGAGAACCCTGCAACTGTGGAGGCTAGATAAGACATGTCCAAAGAAATGAGAACCCCACAGCTCTGCAATCTAGATAAGACTGTCCAGAGAAATGAGGACCCCACAGCTCTGCAAGCTAAGTAAGACATATGTAGAGAAACTAGAACCCCACAACCCTGGAACCAAGATAAGACTGTCAAGAGAAATGAGAACCCCACAACTCTGTAAGCAAGATTAGACTGTCCAAAGAAATGAGAATCCTACAACTCTGGAAGCTAGATAAGACATGGGAAGCCGGATAAGACATGCCTGGAGAAAGTAGAACCCCACAGCTCTGGAACCTAGATAAGACTTGTCCATAGAAATGAGAAACCTGCAACTGTGGAGGCTAGATAAGACATGTCCACATAAATGAGAACCCCACAGCTCTGGAAGCTATATAACAGAGGGGAAGCCGGATAAGACATGCCTGGAGAAATTAGAACCCCACAGCTCTGGAAGCTAGATAAGACATGTTCAGAGAAATTAGAGCCACACAGCTCTGGAACCTAGAACAGACATGTGCAGACAAATGAGAACCCCACAATTCTGGCAGCTAGATAAACATGTACGGAGAAATGAGAACTCCATCATAGCTCTGGAGGCTAGAAAAGACATGTCCAGAGAAATTAGAACCCCACAACCCTAGAAGCTAGATA
Organism: Ambystoma mexicanum; assembly: GCF_040938575.1. Taxonomy (NCBI): domain Eukaryota; kingdom Metazoa; phylum Chordata; class Amphibia; order Caudata; family Ambystomatidae; genus Ambystoma; species Ambystoma mexicanum. The sequence continues at coordinate 54,833,646 of NC_090929.1, read as the reverse complement.
AGACATGTCCAGAGAAATTAGAACCCCCACAGCTCTGGAACCTAGAAAACACATGTGTGAGAAATTAAAACCCCACAACTCTGGAAGCTAGATAAGACTCTCAAGAGAAATCAGAACCCCACAGCTCTGGAAGCTAGATAAGACATGTCCAGAGAAATTAGAACCCCACAGCTAAGGAACCTAGAAGGGACATGTGCAGACAAATGAGAACCCCACAACTCTGGCGGCTAGATAAACATGTCCGGAGAAATGAGAACCCCATCATATCTCTGGAGGCTAGAAAAGACATGTCCAGAGAAATGAGAATCCTGCAACTCTGGAAGCTAGATAAGACATGTCCGGAGAAATTAGAACCCCACAGCTCTGGAACCTAGAAAAGACATGTCCAAGAAATTAGAACCCCACAACTCTGAAAGCTAGATAAGACATGTCCAAAGAAATTAGAACCCCACAACTCTGGAAGCTAGATAAGGCATGTGCAGAGAAATGAGAACCCCACAAATCTGGAAGATAGATAATACATGTAGAGAGAAATGAGAACCCCACAAATCTGGAAGATAGATAAGACATGTGCAGAGAAATGAGAACCCCACAACTCTGGAAGCTAGATAAGGCATGTCCAGAGAAATGAGAACCCCACAACTCTGGAAGCTAGATAAGGCATGTCCAGAGAAATGGGAAGCCCACAAATCTGGAAGATAGATAAGACATGTCCAGAGAAATGAGAACCCTACAAATCTTGAAGATAGATAATACATGTACAGAGAAATGAGATCCCCACAAATCTGGAAGATAGATAAGACATGTCCAGAGAAATGAGAACCCCACAACTCTGGAAGCTAGATCAGGCATGTCCAGAGAAATGAGAACCCCACAAATCTGGAAGATAGAAAATACATGTACAGGGAAATGAGAACCCCACAAATCTGGAAGCTAGATGAGATATGTCCAATGAAATGAGAACCCCACTATTCTCGAAGCAAGATTAGACATGAACAGAGAATTGAAAACGTACAACTCTGGAAGCTAGAAAAGACATGTCCAGAGAAATGAGAACTCCACAACTCAGGAAGCAAAATTATACATGTACAGAGAAATGATAACCCATCCAACTCTGGAAGCTAGATATGACTTGTCCAGAGAAACAAGAACGCCACAGCTCTGGACACAAGATAAGACATGTCCAGAGAAATGATAACCCCACAACTCTGGAAGCTAGATAAGACATTTCCAGAGAAATGAGAACCCCACAAATCTGGAAGATAGGTAAGACATGTCCAGAGAAAAGAAAACCCCACAATGCAGGAAGCTAGATAATACATGTCCAGAGAAATGAGAACCCCCACAACTCTGAAAGCAAGAAAAGACCTGTCCAGAGAAATTAGAACCCCACAATTCTGGATGCCAGATAAGACATGCCAGAGAAATGAGAACCCTGCAACTGTGGAGGCTAGATAAGACATGTCCAAAGAAATGAGAACCCCACAGCTCTGCAATCTAGATAAGACTGTCCAGAGAAATGAGGACCCCACAGCTCTGCAAGCTAAGTAAGACATGTGTAGAGAGACTAGAACCCCACAACCCTGGAACCAAGATAAGACTGTCAAGAGAAATGAGAACCCCACAACTCTGTAAGCAAGATTAGACTGTCCAAAGAAATGAGAATCATACAACTCTGGAACCTAGATAAGACATGGGAAGCCGGATAAGACATGCCTGGAGAAAGTAGAACCCCACAGCTCTGGAACCTAGATAAGACATGTCCATAGAAATGAGAAACCTGCAACTGTGGAGGCTAGATAAGACATGACCAAATAAATGAGACCCCCACAACTCTGGAAGCTATATAACACAGGGGAAGCCGGATAAGACATGCCTGGAGAAATTAGAACCCCACCGCTCTGGAAGCTAGATAAGACATGTTCAGAGAAATTAGAGCCACACAGCTCTGGAACCTAGAACAGACATGTGCAGACAAATGAGAACCCCACAATTCTGGCAGCTAGATAAACATGTACGGATAAATGAGAACTCCATCATAGCTCTGGAGGCTAGAAAAGACATGTCCAGAGAAATGAGAACCCTGCAACTCTGGAAGATAGATAAGACATGTCCAGAGAAATGAGAACCCCATTGCTCTTGAAGCTATAAAAGGCATGTCCAGAGAAATTAGAACCCCACAACTCTGGAAGCTAGATAAGACATGTCCAGAGAAATGAGAACCCCACAACTCTGGAAGCTAGATAAGGCATGTCCAGAGAATTGAGAAACCCACAACTTTGGAAGCTAGATAAGGCATGTCCAGAGAAATCAGAAGCCCACAAATCTGGAAGATAGATAAGACATGTCCAGAGAAATGAGAACCCCCCCAAATATGGAAGATAGATAATACATGTACAGAGAAATGAGAACCCCACAAATCTGGAAGATAGATAAGACATTTCCAGAGAAATGAGAACCCCACAACTCTGGAAGCTAGATAAGGCATGTCCAGAGAAATGAGAACTCCACAAATCTGGAAGATAGATAAGACATGTCCAGAGAAATGAGAACCCCACACATCTGGAAGATAGAAAATACATGTACAGGGCAATGAGAACCCCACAATTCTCGAAGCAAGATAAGATATGTCCAATGAAATGAGAACCCCACAATTCTCGAAGCAAGTTTAGACATGAACAGAGAATTGAAAAACGTACAACTCTGGAAGCTAGAAAAGACATGTCCAGAGAAATGAGAACTCCACAACTCAGGAAGCAAAATTATACATGTACAGAGAAATGATAACCCATCCAACTCTGGAAGCTAGATAACACTTGTCCAGAGAAACAAGAACCCGACAACTCTGGACACAAGATAAGACATGTCCAGAGAAATGAGAACCCCACAACTCTGGAAGCTAGATAAGACATTTCCAGAGAAATGAGAACCCCACAAATCTGGAAGATAGGTAAGACATGTCCAGAGAAAAGAAAACCCCACAATGCTGGAAGCTGGATAATACATGACCAGAGAAATGAGAACCCCACAACTCTGAAAGCAAGAAACGACTTGTCCAGATAAATTAGAACCCCACAATTCTGGATGCCAGATAAGACATGCCCAGAGAAATGAGAACCCTGCAACTGTGGAGGCTAGAGAAGACATGTCCAAAGAAATGAGAACCCCACAGCTCCAGAATCTAGATAAGACTGTCCAGAGAAATGAGGACCCCACAGCTCTGCAAGTTAAGTAAGACATGTGTAGAGAAACTAGAACCCCACAATCCTGGAACCAAGATAAGACTGTCAAGAGAAATGAGAACCCCACAACTCTGTAAGCAAGATTAGACTGTCCAAAGAAATGAGAATCCTACAACTCTGGAAGCTAGATAAGACATGGGAAGCCAGATAAGACATGCCTGCAGAAAGTAGAACCCCACAGCTCTGGAAACTAGATAAGACATTTCCAGAGAAATGAGAACCCTGCAACTATGGATCCTAGATAAGACATGTTCAAAGAAATGAGAACCCCACAACTCTGGAAGCTATATAAGACAGGGGACGCCGGATAAGACATGCCTGGAGAAATTAGAACCCCACCGCTCTGGAAGCTAGATAAGACATATCCGGAGAAATTAGAGCCCCACAGCTCTGGAACCTAGAACAGACATGTGCAGACAAATGAGAACCCCACAATTCTGGCAGCTAGATAAACATGTCCGGAGAAATGAGGATTCCATCATAGCTCTGGAGGCTAGAAAAGACATGTCCAGAGAAATGAGAACCCTGCAACTCTGGAAGCTAGATAAGACATGTCCAGAGAAATGATAACTCCACAGCTCTGGAACCTAGAAAAGACATGTCCGAGAAATTAGAACCCCACAACTCTGGATGCTAGATAAGGCATGTCCAGAGAAATGAGAACCCCACAACTCTGGAAGCTAGATAAAACATGTCCAGAGAAATAAGAACTCCACAGCTCTGGAACCTAGAAAAGACATGTCCGAGAAATTAGAACCCCACAACTCTGGATGCTAGATAAGACATGTCCAGGGGAATGGGAACACCACAGCTCTGGAAGCTAGATAAGACATGGCCATAGAAATGAGAACCCCACAACTCAGGAAGCAAAACAATACATGTCCAGAGAAATGATAACCCATCCAACTCCAGAAGCTAGATAAGACTTGCCCAGAGAAACGAGAACCCCACAACTCTGGACGCAAGATAAGCCATGTCCAGAGAAAAAAGAATCCCACAACTCTGGAGGCTAGAAAAGACATGTCCAGAGAAATGAGAACCCTGCAACTCTGGAAGCTAGATAAGACATGTCCAGAGAAATGAGAACCCCATTGCTCTTGAAGCTAGAAAAGGCATGTCCAGAGAAATTAGAACCCCACAACCCTGGAAGCTAGATAAGACATGTCCAGAGAAATTAGAACCCCACAGGTCTGGAACCTAGAAAACACATGTCCGAGAAATTAAAACCCCACAACTCTGGAAGCTAGGTAAGACTGTCAAGAGAAATGAGAACTCTGCAGCTCTGGAACCTAGATAAGACATGTCCAGAGAAATTAGAACCCCACAGCTCTGGAACCTAGAAGGAATATGTGGAGACAAATGAGAACCCCACAACTCTGGCGGCTAGATAAACATGTCCGGAGAAATGAGAACCCCATCATATCTCTGGAGGCTAGAAAAGACATGTCCAGAGAAATGAGAACCCTGCAACTCTGGAAGCTAGATAAGACATGTCCAGAGAAATGAGAACCCCATTGCTCTTGAAGCTAGAAAAGGCATGTCCAGAGAAATTAGAACCCCACAACTCTGGAAGCTAGATAAGACATGTCCAGAGAAATTAGAACCCTGCAACTCTGGAAGCTAGATAAGACATGTCCAGAGAAATTAGAACCCCACAGCTCTGGAACCTAGAAAAGACATGTCCAAGAAATTAGAACCCCACAACTCTGAAAGCTAGATAAGACATGTCCAAAGAAATTAGAACCCCACAACTCTGGAAGCTAGATAAGACATGTCCAGAGAAATGAGAACCCTACAAATCTTGAAGATAGATAATACATGTACAGAGAAATGAGATCCCCACAAATCTGGAAGATAGATAAGACATGTCCAGAGAAATGAGAACCCCACAACTCTGGAACCTAGATAAGACATGTCCATAGAAATGAGAAACCTGCAACTGTGGAGGCTAGATAAGACATGTCCAAATAAATGAGAACCCCACAGCTAAGGAACCTAGAAGGGACATGTGCAGACAAATGAGAACCCCACAACTCTGGCGGCTAGATAAACATGTCCGGAGAAATGAGAACCCCATCATATCTCTGGAGGCTAGGAAAGACATGTCCAGAGAAATGAGAACCCTGCAACTCTGGAAGCTAGATAAGACATGTCCAGAGAAATTAGAACCCCACAGCTCTGGAACCTAGAAACGACATGTCCAAGAAATTAGAACCCCACAACTCTGAAAGCTAGATAAGACATGTCCAAAGAAATTAGAACCCCACAACTCTGGAAGCTAGATAAGGCATGTCCAGAGAAATGAGAACCCCACAAATCTGGAAGATAGATAATACATGTAGAGAGAAATGAGAACCCCACAAATCTGGAAGATAGATAAGACATGTCCAGAGAAATGAGAACCCCACAACTCTGGAAGCTAGATAAGGCATGTCCAGAGAAATGAGAACCCCACAACTCTGGAAGCTAGATAAGGCATGTCCAGAGAAATGGGAAGCCCACAAATCTGGAAGATAGATAAGACATGTCCAGAGAAATGAGAACCCTACAAATCTTGAAGATAGATAATACATGTACAGAGAAATGAGATCCCCACAAATCTGGAAGATAGATAAGACATGTCCAGAGAAATGAGAACCCCACAACTCTGGAAGCTAGATCAGGCATGTCCAGAGAAATGAGAACCCCACAAATCTGGAAGATAGAAAATACATGTACAGGGAAATGAGAACCCCACAAATCTGGAAGCTAGATGAGATATGTCCAATGAAATGAGAACCCCACTATTCTCGAAGCAAGATTAGACATGAACAGAGAATTGAAAACGTACAACTCTGGAAGCTAGAAAAGACATGTCCAGAGAAATGAGAACTCCACAACTCAGGAAGCAAAATTATACATGTACAGAGAAATGATAACCCATCCAACTCTGGAAGCTAGATATGACTTGTCCAGAGAAACAAGAACGCCACAGCTCTGGACACAAGATAAGACATGTCCAGAGAAATGATAACCCCACAACTCTGGAAGCTAGATAAGACATTTCCAGAGAAATGAGAACCCCACAAATCTGGAAGATAGGTAAGACATGTCCAGAGAAAAGAAAACCCCACAATGCAGGAAGCTAGATAATACATGTCCAGAGAAATGAGAACCCCCACAACTCTGAAAGCAAGAAAAGACCTGTCCAGAGAAATTAGAACCCCACAATTCTGGATGCCAGATAAGACATGCCAGAGAAATGAGAACCCTGCAACTGTGGAGGCTAGATAAGACATGTCCAAAGAAATGAGAACCCCACAGCTCTGCAATCTAGATAAGACTGTCCAGAGAAATGAGGACCCCACAGCTCTGCAAGCTAAGTAAGACATGTGTAGAGAGACTAGAACCCCACAACCCTGGAACCAAGATAAGACTGTCAAGAGAAATGAGAACCCCACAACTCTGTAAGCAAGATTAGACTGTCCAAAGAAATGAGAATCATACAACTCTGGAACCTAGATAAGACATGGGAAGCCGGATAAGACATGCCTGGAGAAAGTAGAACCCCACAGCTCTGGAACCTAGATAAGACATGTCCATAGAAATGAGAAACCTGCAACTGTGGAGGCTAGATAAGACATGACCAAATAAATGAGACCCCCACAACTCTGGAAGCTATATAACACAGGGGAAGCCGGATAAGACATGCCTGGAGAAATTAGAACCCCACCGCTCTGGAAGCTAGATAAGACATGTTCAGAGAAATTAGAGCCACACAGTTCTGGAACCTAGAACAGACATGTGCAGACAAATGAGAACCCCACAATTCTGGCAGCTAGATAAACATGTACGGATACATGAGAACTCCATCATAGCTCTGGAGGCTAGAAAAGACATGTCCAGAGAAATGAGAACCCTGCAACTCTGGAAGATAGATAAGACATGTCCAGAGAAATGAGAACCCCATTGCTCTTGAAGCTATAAAAGGCATGTCCAGAGAAATTAGAACCCCACAACTCTGGAAGCTAGATAAGACATGTCCAGAGAAATGAGAACCCCACAACTCTGGAAGCTAGATAAGGCATGTCCAGAGAATTGAGAAACCCACAACTTTGGAAGCTAGATAAGGCATGTCCAGAGAAATCAGAAGCCCACAAATCTGGAAGATAGATAAGACATGTCCAGAGAAATGAGAACCCCCCCAAATATGGAAGATAGATAATACATGTACAGAGAAATGAGAACCCCACAAATCTGGAAGATAGATAAGACATTTCCAATGAAATGAGAACCCCACTATTCTCGAAGCAAGATTAGACATGAACAGAGAATTGAAAACGTACAACTCTGGAAGCTAGAAAAGACATGTCCAGAGAAATGAGAACTCCACAACTCAGGAAGCAAAATTATACATGTACAGAGAAATGATAACCCATCCAACTCTGGAAGCTAGATATGACTTGTCCAGAGAAACAAGAACGCCACAGCTCTGGACACAAGATAAGACATGTCCAGAGAAATGATAACCCCACAACTCTGGAAGCTAGATAAGACATTTCCAGAGAAATGAGAACCCCACAAATCTGGAAGATAGGTAAGACATGTCCAGAGAAAAGAAAACCCCACAATGCAGGAAGCTAGATAATACATGTCCAGAGAAATGAGAACCCCCACAACTCTGAAAGCAAGAAAAGACCTGTCCAGAGAAATTAGAACCCCACAATTCTGGATGCCAGATAAGACATGCCAGAGAAATGAGAACCCTGCAACTGTGGAGGCTAGATAAGACATGTCCAAAGAAATGAGAACCCCACAGCTCTGCAATCTAGATAAGACTGTCCAGAGAAATGAGGACCCCACAGCTCTGCAAGCTAAGTAAGACATGTGTAGAGAGACTAGAACCCCACAACCCTGGAACCAAGATAAGACTGTCAAGAGAAATGAGAACCCCACAACTCTGTAAGCAAGATTAGACTGTCCAAAGAAATGAGAATCATACAACTCTGGAACCTAGATAAGACATGGGAAGCCGGATAAGACATGCCTGGAGAAAGTAGAACCCCACAGCTCTGGAACCTAGATAAGACATGTCCATAGAAATGAGAAACCTGCAACTGTGGAGGCTAGATAAGACATGACCAAATAAATGAGACCCCCACAACTCTGGAAGCTATATAACACAGGGGAAGCCGGATAAGACATGCCTGGAGAAATTAGAACCCCACCGCTCTGGAAGCTAGATAAGACATGTTCAGAGAAATTAGAGCCACACAGCTCTGGAACCTAGAACAGACATGTGCAGACAAATGAGAACCCCACAATTCTGGCAGCTAGATAAACATGTACGGATAAATGAGAACTCCATCATAGCTCTGGAGGCTAGAAAAGACATGTCCAGAGAAATGAGAACCCTGCAACTCTGGAAGATAGATAAGACATGTCCAGAGAAATGAGAACCCCATTGCTCTTGAAGCTATAAAAGGCATGTCCAGAGAAATTAGAACCCCACAACTCTGGAAGCTAGATAAGACATGTCCAGAGAAATGAGAACCCCACAACTCTGGAAGCTAGATAAGGCATGTCCAGAGAATTGAGAAACCCACAACTTTGGAAGCTAGATAAGGCATGTCCAGAGAAATCAGAAGCCCACAAATCTGGAAGATAGATAAGACATGTCCAGAGAAATGAGAACCCCCCCAAATATGGAAGATAGATAATACATGTACAGAGAAATGAGAACCCCACAAATCTGGAAGATAGATAAGACATTTCCAGAGAAATGAGAACCCCACAACTCTGGAAGCTAGATAAGGCATGTCCAGAGAAATGAGAACTCCACAAATCTGGAAGATAGATAAGACATGTCCAGAGAAATGAGAACCCCACACATCTGGAAGATAGAAAATACATGTACAGGGCAATGAGAACCCCACAATTCTCGAAGCAAGATAAGATATGTCCAATGAAATGAGAACCCCACAATTCTCGAAGCAAGTTTAGACATGAACAGAGAATTGAAAAACGTACAACTCTGGAAGCTAGAAAAGACATGTCCAGAGAAATGAGAACTCCACAACTCAGGAAGCAAAATTATACATGTACAGAGAAATGATAACCCATCCAACTCTGGAAGCTAGATAACACTTGTCCAGAGAAACAAGAACCCGACAACTCTGGACGCAAGATAAGACATGTCCAGAGAAATGAGAACCCCACAACTCTGGAAGCTAGATAAGACATTTCCAGAGAAATGAGAACCCCACAAATCTGGAAGATAGGTAAGACATGTCCAGAGAAAAGAAAACCCCACAATGCTGGAAGCTGGATAATACATGACCAGAGAAATGAGAACCCCACAACTCTGAAAGCAAGAAACGACTTGTCCAGATAAATTAGAACCCCACAATTCTGGATGCCAGATAAGACATGCCCAGAGAAATGAGAACCCTGCAACTGTGGAGGCTAGAGAAGACATGTCCAAAGAAATGAGAACCCCACAGCTCCAGAATCTAGATAAGACTGTCCAGAGAAATGAGGACCCCACAGCTCTGCAAGTTAAGTAAGACATGTGTAGAGAAACTAGAACCCCACAATCCTGGAACCAAGATAAGACTGTCAAGAGAAATGAGAACCCCACAACTCTGTAAGCAAGATTAGACTGTCCAAAGAAATGAGAATCCTACAACTCTGGAAGCTAGATAAGACATGGGAAGCCAGATAAGACATGCCTGCAGAAAGTAGAACCCCACAGCTCTGGAAACTAGATAAGACATTTCCAGAGAAATGAGAACCCTGCAACTATGGATCCTAGATAAGACATGTTCAAAGAAATGAGAACCCCACAACTCTGGAAGCTATATAAGACAGGGGACGCCGGATAAGACATGCCTGGAGAAATTAGAACCCCACCGCTCTGGAAGCTAGATAAGACATATCCGGAGAAATTAGAGCCCCACAGCTCTGGAACCTAGAACAGACATGTGCAGACAAATGAGAACCCCACAATTCTGGCAGCTAGATAAACATGTCCGGAGAAATGAGGATTCCATCATAGCTCTGGAGGCTAGAAAAGACATGTCCAGAGAAATGAGAACCCTGCAACTCTGGAAGCTAGATAAGACATGTCCAGAGAAATGAGAACTCCACAGCTCTGGAACCTAGAAAAGACATGTCCGAGAAATTAGAACCCCACAACTCTGGATGCTAGATAAGGCATGTCCAGAGAAATGAGAACCCCACAACTCTGGAAGCTAGATAAAACATGTCCAGAGAAATAAGAACTCCACAGCTCTGGAACCTAGAAAAGACATGTCCGAGAAATTAGAACCCCACAACTCTGGATGCTAGATAAGACATGTCCAGGGGAATGGGAACACCACAGCTCTGGAAGCTAGATAAGACATGGCCATAGAAATGAGAACCCCACAACTCAGGAAGCAAAACAATACATGTCCAGAGAAATGATAACCCATCCAACTCCGGAAGCTAGATAAGACTTGCCCAGAGAAACGAGAACCCCACAACTCTGGACGCAAGATAAGCCATGTCCAGAGAAAAAAGAATCCCACAACTCTGGAGGCTAGAAAAGACATGTCCAGAGAAATGAGAACCCTGCAACTCTGGAAGCTAGATAAGACATGTCCAGAGAAATGAGAACCCCATTGCTCTTGAAGCTAGAAAAGGCATGTCCAGAGAAATTAGAACCCCACAACCCTGGAAGCTAGATAAGACATGTCCAGAGAAATTAGAACCCCACAGGTCTGGAACCTAGAAAACACATGTCCGAGAAATTAAAACCCCACAACTCTGGAAGCTAGGTAAGACTGTCAAGAGAAATGAGAACTCTGCAGCTCTGGAACCTAGATAAGACATGTCCAGAGAAATTAGAACCCCACAGCTCTGGAACCTAGAAGGAATATGTGGAGACAAATGAGAACCCCACAACTCTGGCGGCTAGATAAACATGTCCGGAGAAATGAGAACCCCATCATATCTCTGGAGGCTAGAAAAGACATGTCCAGAGAAATGAGAACCCTGCAACTCTGGAAGCTAGATAAGACATGTCCAGAGAAATGAGAACCCCATTGCTCTTGAAGCTAGAAAAGGCATGTCCAGAGAAATTAGAACCCCACAACTCTGGAAGCTAGATAAGACATGTCCAGAGAAATTAGAACCCTGCAACTCTGGAAGCTAGATAAGACATGTCCAGAGAAATTAGAACCCCACAGCTCTGGAACCTAGAAAAGACATGTCCAAGAAATTAGAACCCCACAACTCTGAAAGCTAGATAAGACATGTCCAAAGAAATTAGAACCCCACAACTCTGGAAGCTAGATAAGACATGTCCAGAGAAATGAGAACCCTACAAATCTTGAAGATAGATAATACATGTACAGAGAAATGAGATCCCCACAAATCTGGAAGATAGATAAGACATGTCCAGAGAAATGAGAACCCCACAACTCTGGAACCTAGATAAGACATGTCCATAGAAATGAGAAACCTGCAACTGTGGAGGCTAGATAAGACATGTCCAAATAAATGAGAACCCCACAGCTAAGGAACCTAGAAGGGACATGTGCAGACAAATGAGAACCCCACAACTCTGGCGGCTAGATAAACATGTCCGGAGAAATGAGAACCCCATCATATCTCTGGAGGCTAGGAAAGACATGTCCAGAGAAATGAGAACCCTGCAACTCTGGAAGCTAGATAAGACATGTCCAGAGAAATTAGAACCCCACAGCTCTGGAACCTAGAAACGACATGTCCAAGAAATTAGAACCCCACAACTCTGAAAGCTAGATAAGACATGTCCAAAGAAATTAGAACCCCACAACTCTGGAAGCTAGATAAGGCATGTCCAGAGAAATGAGAACCCCACAAATCTGGAAGATAGATAATACATGTAGAGAGAAATGAGAACCCCACAAATCTGGAAGATAGATAAGACATGTCCAGAGAAATGAGAACCCCACAACTCTGGAAGCTAGATAAGGCATGTCCAGAGAAATGAGAACCCCACAACTCTGGAAGCTAGATAAGGCATGTCCAGAGAAATGGGAAGCCCACAAATCTGGAAGATAGATAAGACATGTCCAGAGAAATGAGAACCCTACAAATCTTGAAGATAGATAATACATGTACAGAGAAATGAGATCCCCACAAATCTGGAAGATAGATAAGACATGTCCAGAGAAATGAGAACCCCACAACTCTGGAAGCTAGATCAGGCATGTCCAGAGAAATGAGAACCCCACAAATCTGGAAGATAGAAAATACATGTACAGGGAAATGAGAACCCCACAAATCTGGAAGCTAGATGAGATATGTCCAATGAAATGAGAACCCCACTATTCTCGAAGCAAGATTAGACATGAACAGAGAATTGAAAACGTACAACTCTGGAAGCTAGAAAAGACATGTCCAGAGAAATGAGAACTCCACAACTCAGGAAGCAAAATTATACATGTACAGAGAAATGATAACCCATCCAACTCTGGAAGCTAGATATGACTTGTCCAGAGAAACAAGAACCCCACAGCTCTGGACACAAGATAAGACATGTCCAGAGAAATGATAACCCCACAACTCTGGAAGCTAGATAAGACATTTCCAGAGAAATGAGAACCCCACAAATCTGGAAGATAGGTAAGACATGTCCAGAGAAAAGAAAACCCCACAATGCAGGAAGCTAGATAATACATGTCCAGAGAAATGAGAACCCCCACAACTCTGAAAGCAAGAAAAGACCTGTCCAGAGAAATTAGAACCCCACAATTCTGGATGCCAGATAAGACATGCCAGAGAAATGAGAACCCTGCAACTGTGGAGGCTAGATAAGACATGTCCAAAGAAATGAGAACCCCACAGGTCTGCAATCTAGATAAGACTGTCCAGAGAAATGAGGACCCCACAGCTCTGCAAGCTAAGTAAGACATGTGTAGAGAGACTAGAACCCCACAACCCTGGAACCAAGATAAGACTGTCAAGAGAAATGAGAACCCCACAACTCTGTAAGCAAGATTAGACTGTCCAAAGAAATGAGAATCATACAACTCTGGAACCTAGATAAGACTTGGGAAGCCGGATAAGACATGCCTGGAGAAAGTAGAACCCCACAGCTCTGGAACCTAGATAAGACATGTCCATAGAAATGAGAAACCTGCAACTGTGGAGGCTAGATAAGACATGACCAAATAAATGAGACCCCCACAACTCTGGAAGCTATATAACACAGGGGAAGCCGGATAAGACATGCCTGGAGAAATTATAACCCCACCGCTCTGGAAGCTAGATAAGACATGTTCAGAGAAATTAGAGCCACACAGCTCTGGAACCTAGAACAGACATGTGCAGACAAATGAGAACCCCACAATTCTGGCAGCTAGATAAACATGTACGGATAAATGAGAACTCCATCATAGCTCTGGAGGCTAGAAAAGACATGTCCAGAGAAATGAGAACCCTGCAACTCTGGAAGATAGATAAGACATGTCCAGAGAAATGAGAACCCCATTGCTCTTGAAGCTATAAAAGGCATGTCCAGAGAAATTAGAACCCCACAACTCTGGAAGCTAGATAAGACATGTCCAGAGAAATGAGAACCCCACAACTCTGGAAGCTAGATAAGGCATGTCCAGAGAATTGAGAAACCCACAACTTTGGAAGCTAGATAAGGCATGTCCAGAGAAATCAGAAGCCCACAAATCTGGAAGATAGATAAGACATGTCCAGAGAAATGAGAACCCCCCCCAAATATGGAAGATAGATAATACATGTACAGAGAAATGAGAACCCCACAAATCTGGAAGATAGATAAGACATTTCCAGAGAAATGAGAACCCCACAACTCTGGAAGCTAGATAAGGCATGTCCAGAGAAATGAGAACTCCACAAATCTGGAAGATAGATAAGACATGTCCAGAGAAATGAGAACCCCACACATCTGGAAGATAGAAAATACATGTACAGGGCAATGAGAACCCCACAATTCTCGAAGCAAGATAAGATATGTCCAATGAAATGAGAACCCCACAATTCGCGAAGCAAGTTTAGACATGAACAGAGAATTGAAAAACGTACAACTCTGGAAGCTAGAAAAGACATGTCCAGAGAAATGAGAACTCCACAACTCAGGAAGCAAAATTATACATGTACAGAGAAATGATAACCCATCCAACTCTGGAAGCTAGATAACACTTGTCCAGAGAAACAAGAACCCGACAACTCTGGACGCAAGATAAGACATGTCCAGAGAAATGAGAACCCCACAACTCTGGAAGCTAGATAAGACATTTCCAGAGAAATGAGAACCCCACAAATCTGGAAGATAGGTAAGACATGTCCAGAGAAAAGAAAACCCCACAATGCTGGAAGCTGGATAATACATGACCAGAGAAATGAGAACCCCACAACTCTGAAAGCAAGAAACGACTTGTCCAGAGAAATTAGAACCCCACAATTCTGGATGCCAGATAAGACATGCCCAGAGAAATGAGAACCCTGCAACTGTGGAGGCTAGAGAAGACATGTCCAAAGAAATGAGAACCCCACAGCTCCGGAATCTAGATAAGACTGTCCAGAGAAATGAGGACCCCACAGCTCTGCAAGTTAAGTAAGACATGTGTAGAGAAACTAGAACCCCACAATCCTGGAACCAAGATAAGACTGTCAAGAGAAATGAGAACCCCACAACTCTGTAAGCAAGATTAGACTGTCCAAAGAAATGAGAATCCTACAACTCTGGAAGCTAGATAAGACATGGGAAGCCAGATAAGACATGCCTGCAGAAAGTAGAACCCCACAGCTCTGGAAACTAGATAAGACATTTCCAGAGAAATGAGAACCCTGCAACTATGGATCCTAGATAAGACATGTTCAAAGAAATGAGAACCCCACAACTCTGGAAGCTATATAAGACAGGGGACGCCGGATAAGACATGCCTGGAGAAATTAGAACCCCACCGCTCTGGAAGCTAGATAAGACATATCCGGAGAAATTAGAGCCCCACAGCTCTGGAACCTAGAAGAGACATGTGCAGACAAATGAGAACCCCACAATTCTGGCAGCTAGATAAACATGTCCGGAGAAATGAGGATTCCATCATAGCTCTGGAGGCTAGAAAAGACATGTCCAGAGAAATGAGAACCCTGCAACTCTGGAAGCTAGATAAGACATGTCCAGAGAAATGAGAACTCCACAGCTCTGGAACCTAGAAAAGACATGTCCGAGAAATTAGAACCCCACAACTCTGGATGCTAGATAAGGCATGTCCAGAGAAATGAGAACCCCACAACTCTGGAAGCTAGATAAAACATGTCCAGAGAAATAAGAACTCCACAGCTCTGGAACCTAGAAAAGACATGTCCGAGAAATTAGAACCCCACAACTCTGGATGCTAGATAAGACATGTCCAGGGGAATGGGAACACCACAGCTCTGGAAGCTACATAAGACATGGCCATAGAAATGAGAACCCCACAACTCAGGAAGCAAAACAATACATGTCCAGAGAAATGATAACCCATCCAACTCCGGAAGCTAGATAAGACTTGCCCAGAGAAACGAGAACCCCACAACTCTGGACGCAAGATAAGCCATGTCCAGAGAAAAAAGAATCCCACAACTCTGGAGGCTAGAAAAGACATGTCCAGAGAAATGAGAACCCTGCAACTCTGGAAGCTAGATAAGACATGTCCAGAGAAATGAGAACCCCATTGCTCTTGAAGCTAGAAAAGGCATGTCCAGAGAAATTAGAACCCCACAACCCTGGAAGCTAGATAAGACATGTCCAGAGAAATTAGAACCCCACAGGTCTGGAACCTAGAAAACACATGTCCGAGAAATTAAAACCCCACAACTCTGGAAGCTAGGTAAGACTGTCAAGAGAAATGAGAACTCTGCAGCTCTGGAACCTAGATAAGACATGTCCAGAGAAATTAGAACCCCACAGCTCTGGAACCTAGAAGGAATATGTGGAGACAAATGAGAACCCCACAAATCTGGCGGCTAGATAAACATGTCCGGAGAAATGAGAACCCCATCATATCTCTGGAGGCTAGAAAAGACATGTCCAGAGAAATGAGAACCCTGCAACTCTGGAAGCTAGATAAGACATGTCCAGAGAAATGAGAACCCCATTGCTCTTGAAGCTAGAAAAGGCATGTCCAGAGAAATTAGAACCCCACAACTCTGGAAGCTAGATAAGACATGTCCAGAGAAATTAGAACCCTGCAACTCTGGAAGCTAGATAAGACATGTCCAGAGAAATTAGAACCCCACAGCTCTGGAACCTAGAAAAGACATGTCCAAGAAATTAGAACCCCACAACTCTGAAAGCTAGATAAGACATGTCCAAAGAAATTAGAACCCCACAACTCTGGAAGCTAGATAAGACATGTCCAGAGAAATGAGAACCCTACAAATCTTGAAGATAGATAATACATGTACAGAGAAATGAGATCCCCACAAATCTGGAAGATAGATAAGACATGTCCAGAGAAATGAGAACCCCACAACTCTGGAACCTAGATAAGACATGTCCATAGAAATGAGAAACCTGCAACTGTGGAGGCTAGATAAGACATGTCCAAATAAATGAGAACCCCACAGCTAAGGAACCTAGAAGGGACATGTGCAGACAAATGAGAACCCCACAACTCTGGCGGCTAGATAAACATGTCCGGAGAAATGAGAACCCCATCATATCTCTGGAGGCTAGGAAAGACATGTCCAGAGAAATGAGAACCCTGCAACTCTGGAAGCTAGATAAGACATGTCCAGAGAAATTAGAACCCCACAGCTCTGGAACCTAGAAAAGACATGTCCAAGAAATTAGAACCCCACAACTCTGAAAGCTAGATAAGACATGTCCAAAGAAATTAGAACCCCACAACTCTGGAAGCTAGATAAGGCATGTCCAGAGAAATGAGAACCCCACAAATCTGGAAGATAGATAATACATGTAGAGAGAAATGAGAACCCCACAAATCTGGAAGATAGATAAGACATGTCCAGAGAAATGAGAACCCCACAACTCTGGAAGCTAGATAAGGCATGTCCAGAGAAATGAGAACCCCACAACTCTGGAAGCTAGATAAGGCATGTCCAGAGAAATGGGAAGCCCACAAATCTGGAAGATAGATATGACATGTCCAGAGAAATGAGAACCCTACAAATCTTGAAGATAGATAATACATGTACAGAGAAATGAGATCCCCACAAATCTGGAAGATAGATAAGACATGTCCAGAGAAATGAGAACCCCACAACTCTGGAAGCTAGATCAGGCATGTCCAGAGAAATGAGAACCCCACAAATCTGGAAGATAGAAAATACATGTACATGGAAATGAGAACCCCACAAATCTGGAAGCTAGATGAGATATGTCCAATGAAATGAGAACCCCACTATTCTCGAAGCAAGATTAGACATGAACAGAGAATTGAAAACGTACAACTCTGGAAGCTAGAAAAGACATGTCCAGAGAAATGAGAACTCCACAACTCAGGAAGCAAAATTATACATGTACAGAGAAATGATAACCCATCCAACTCTGGAAGCTAGATATGACTTGTCCAGAGAAACAAGAACCCCACAGCTCTGGACACAAGATAAGACATGTCCAGAGAAATGATAACCCCACAACTCTGGAAGCTAGATAAGACATTTCCAGAGAAATGAAAACCCCACAAATCTGGAAGATAGGTAAGACATGTCCAGAGAAAAGAAAACCCCACAATGCAGGAAGCTAGATAATACATGTCCAGAGAAATGAGAACCCCCACAACTCTGAAACAAGAAAAGACCTGTCCAGAGAAATTAGAACCCCACAATTCTGGATGCCAGATAAGACATGCCAGAGAAATGAGAACCCTGCAACTGTGGAGGCTAGATAAGACATGTCCAAAGAAATGAGAACCCCACAGCTCTGCAATCTAGATAAGACTGTCCAGAGAAATGAGGACCCCACAGCTCTGCAAGCTAAGTAAGACATGTGTAGAGAGACTAGAACCCCACAACCCTGGAACCAAGATAAGACTGTCAAGAGAAATGAGAACCCCACAACTCTGTAAGCAAGATTAGACTGTCCAAAGAAATGAGAATCATACAACTCTGGAACCTAGATAAGACATGGGAAGCCGGATAAGACATGCCTGGAGAAAGTAGAACCCCACAGCTCTGGAACCTAGATAAGACATGTCCATAGAAATGAGAAACCTGCAACTGTGGAGGCTAGATAAGACATGACCATATAAATGAGACCCCCACAACTCTGGAAGCTATATAACACAGGGGAAGCCGGATAAGACATGCCTGGAGAAATTAGAACCCCACCGCTCTGGAAGCTAGATAAGACATGTTCAGAGAAATTAGAGCCACACAGCTCTGGAACCTAGAACAGACATGTGCAGACAAATGAGAACCCCACAATTCTGGCAGCTAGATAAACATGTACGGATAAATGAGAACTCCATCATAGCTCTGGAGGCTAGAAAAGACATGTCCAGAGAAATGAGAACCCTGCAACTCTGGAAGATAGATAAGACATGTCCAGAGAAATGAGAACCCCATTGCTCTTGAAGCTATAAAAGGCATGTCCAGAGAAGATAGAACCCCACAACTCTGGAAGCTAGATAAGACATGTCCAGAGAAATGAGAACCCCACAACTCTGGAAGCTAGATAAGGCATGTCCAGAGAATTGAGAAACCCACAACTTTGGAAGCTAGATAAGGCATGTCCAGAGAAATCAGAAGCCCACAAATCTGGAAGATAGATGAGACATGTCCAGAGAAATGAGAACCCCCCCAAATATGGAAGATAGATAATACATGTACAGAGAAATGAGAACCCCACAAATCTGGAAGATAGATAAGACATTTCCAGAGAAATGAGAACCCCACAACTCTGGAAGCTAGATAAGGCATGTCCAGAGAAATGAGAACCCCACAAATCTGGAAGATAGATAAGACATGTCCAGAGAAATGAGAACCCCACAAATCTGGAAGATAGAAAATACATGTACAGGGCAATGAGAACCCCACAATTCTCGAAGCAAGATAAGATATGTCCAATGAAATGAGAACCCCACAATTCTCGAAGCAAGTTTAGACATGAACAGAGAATTGAAAAACGTACAACTCTGGAAGCTAGAAAAGACATGTCCAGAGAAATGAGAACTCCACAACTCAGGAAGCAAAATTATACATGTACAGAGAAATGATAACCCATCCAACTCTGGAAGCTAGATAACACTTGTCCAGAGAAACAAGAACCCGACAACTCTGGACGCAAGATAAGACATGTCCAGAGAAATGAGAACCCCACAACTCTGGAAGCTAGATAAGACATTTCCAGAGAAATGAGAACCCCACAAATCTGGAAGATAGGTAAGACATGTCCAGAGAAAAGAAAACCCCACAATGCTGGAAGCTGGATAATACATGACCAGAGAAATGAGAACCCCACAACTCTGAAAGCAAGAAACGACTTGTCCAGAGAAATTAGAACCCCACAATTCTGGATGCCAGATAAGACATGCCCAGAGAAATGAGAACCCTGCAACTGTGGAGGCTAGAGAAGACATGTCCAAAGAAATGAGAACCCCACAGCTCCGGAATCTAGATAAGACTGTCCAGAGAAATGAGGACCCCACAGCTCTGCAAGTTAAGTAAGACATGTGTAGAGAAACTAGAACCCCACAATCCTGGAACCAAGATAAGACTGTCAAGAGAAATGAGAACCCCACAACTCTGTAAGCAAGATTAGACTGTCCAAAGAAATGAGAATCCTACAACTCTGGAAGCTAGATAAGACATGGGAAGCCAGATAAGACATGCCTGCAGAAAGTAGAACCCCACAGCTCTGGAAACTAGATAAGACATTTCCAGAGAAATGAGAACCCTGCAACTATGGATCCTAGATAAGACATGTTCAAAGAAATGAGAACCCCACAACTCTGGAAGCTATATAAGACAGGGGACGCCGGATAAGACATGCCTGGAGAAATTAGAACCCCACCGCTCTGGAAGCTAGATAAGACATATCCGGAGAAATTAGAGCCCCACAGCTCTGGAACCTAGAAGAGACATGTGCAGACAAATGAGAACCCCACAATTCTGGCAGCTAGATAAACATGTCCGGAGAAATGAGGATTCCATCATAGCTCTGGAGGCTAGAAAAGACATGTCCAGAGAAATGAGAACCCTGCAACTCTGGAAGCTAGATAAGACATGTCCAGAGAAATGAGAACCCCATAGCTCTTGAAGCTAGAAAAGGCATATCCAGAGAAATTAGAACCCCACAACTCTGGAAGCTAGATAAAACATGTCCAGAGAAATAAGAACTCCACAGCTCTGGAACCTAGAAAAGACATGTCCGAGAAATTAGAACCCCACAACTCTGGATGCTAGATAAGGCATGTCCAGAGAAATGAGAACCCCACAACTCTGGAAGCTAGATAAAACATGTCCAGAGAAATAAGAACTCCACAGCTCTGGAACCTAGAAAAGACATGTCCGAGAAATTAGAACCCCACAACTCTGGATGCTAGATAAGACATGTCCAGGGGAATGGGAACACCACAGCTCTGGAAGCTAGATAAGACATGTCCATAGAAATGAGAACCCCACAACTCAGGAAGCAAAACAATACATGTCCAGAGAAATGATAACCCATCCAACTCCGGAAGCTAGATAAGACTTGCCCAGAGAAACGAGAACCCCACAACTCTGGACGCAAGATAAGCCATGTCCAGAGAAATGAGAATCCCACAACTCTGGAGGCTAGAAAAGACATGTCCAGAGAAATGAGAACCCTGCAACTCTGGAAGCTAGATAAGACATGTCCAGAGAAATGAGAACCCCATTGCTCTTGAAGCTAGAAAAGGCATGTCCAGAGAAATTAGAACCCCACAACCCTGGAAGCTAGATAAGACATGTCCAGAGAAATTAGAACCCCACAGGTCTGGAACCTAGAAAACACATGTCCGAGAAATTAAAACCCCACAACTCTGGAAGCTAGGTAAGACTGTCAAGAGAAATGAGAACTCTGCAGCTCTGGAACCTAGATAAGACATGTCCAGAGAAATTAGAACCCCACAGCTCTGGAACCTAGAAGGAATATGTGCAGACAAATGAGAACCCCACAACTCTGGCGGCTAGATAAACATGTCCGGAGAAATGAGAACCCCATCATATCTCTGGAGGCTAGAAAAGACATGTCCAGAGAAATGAGAACCCTGCAACTCTGGAAGCTAGATAAGACATGTCCAGAGAAATGAGAACCCCATTGCTCTTGAAGCTAGAAAAGGCATGTCCAGAGAAATTAGAACCCCACAACTCTGGAAGCTAGATAAGACATGTCCAGAGAAATTAGAACCCCACAGCTCTGGAACCTAGAAAAGACATGTCCAAGAAATTAGAACCCCACAGCTCTGGAAGCTAGATAAGGCATGTCCAGAGAAATGAGAACCCCACAAATCTGGAAGATAGATAAGACATGTCCAGAGAAATGAGAACCCCACAATTCTGGAAGATAGATAATACATGTAGAGAGAAATGAGAACCCCACAAATCTGGAAGATAGATAAGACATGTCCAGAGAAATGAGAACCCCACAACTCTGGAAGCTAGATAAGGCATGTCCAGAGAAATGAGAACCCCACAGCTCTGCAAGCTAAGTAAGACATGTGTAGAGAAACTAGAACCCCACAACCCTGGAACCAAGATAAGACTGTCAAGAGAAATGAGAACCCCACAACTCTGTAAGCAAGATTAGACTGTCCAAAGAAATGAGAATCCTACAACTCTGGAAGCTAGATAAGACATGGGAAGCCGGATAAGACATGTCTGGAGAAAGTAGAACCCCACAGCTCTGGAACCTAGATAAGACATGTCCATAGAAATGAGAAACCTGCAACTGTGGAGGCTAGATAAGACATGTCCAAATAAATGAGAACCCCACAACTCTGGAAGCTATATAACACAGGGGAAGCCGGATAAGACATGCCTGGAGAAATTAGAACCCCACAGCTCTGGAAGCTAGATAAGACGTGTTCAGAGAAATTAGAGCCACACAGCTCTGGAACCTAGAACAGACATGTGCAGACAAATGAGAACCCCACAATTCTGGCAGCTAGATAAACATGTACGGAGAAATGAGAACTCCATCACAGCTCTGGAGGCTAGAAAAGACATGTCCAGAGAAATGAGAACCCTGCAACTCTGGAAGATAGATAAGACATGTCCAGAGAAATGAGAACCCCATTGCTCTTGAAGTTATAAAAGGCATGTCCAGAGAAATTAGAACCCCACAACTCTGGAAGCTAGATAAGACATGTCCAGAGAAATGAGAACCCCACAACTCTGGAAGCTAGATAAGGCATGTCCAGAGAATTGAGAAACCCACAACTTTGGAAGCTAGATAAGGCATGTCCAGAGAAATGAGAAGCCCACAAATCTGGAAGATAGATAAAACATGTCCAGAGAAATGAGAACCCCCCCCAAATATGGAAGATAGATAATACATGTACAGAGAAATGAGAACCCCACAAATCTGGAAGATAGATAAGACATTTCCAGATAAATGAGAACCCCACAACTCTGGAAGCTAGATAAGGCATGTCCAGAGAAATGAGAACCCCACAAATCTGGAAGATAGATAAGACATGTCCAGAGAAATGAGAACCCCACAAATCTGGAAGATAGAAAATACATGTACAGGGAAATGAGAACCCCACAATTCTCGAAGCAAGATAAGATATGTCCAATGAAATGAGAACTCACAATTCTCGAAGCAAGTTTAGACATGAACAGAGAATTGAAAAACGTACAACTCTGGAAGCTAGAAAAGACATGTCCAGAGAAATGAGAACTCCACAACTCAGGAAGCAAAATTATACATGTACAGAGAAATGATAACCCATCCAACTCTGGAAGCTAGATAACACTTGTCCAGAGAAACAAGAACCCGACAACTCTGGACGCAAGATAAGACATGTCCAGAGAAATGAGAACCCCACAACTCTGGACGCTAGATAAGACATTTCCAGAGAATGAGAACCCCACAACTCTGGACGCTAGATAAGACATTTCCAGAGAAATGAGAACCCCACAAATCTGGAAGATAGGTAAGACATGTCCAGAGAAAAGAAAACCCCACAATGCTGGAAGCTGGATAATACATGTCCAGAGAAATGAGAACCCCACAACTCTGAAAGCAAGAAACGACTTGTCCAGAGAAATTAGAACCCCACAATTCTGGATGCCAGATAAGACATGCCCAGAGAAATGAGAACCCTGCAATTGTGGAGGCTAGATAAGACATGTCCAAAGAAATGAGAACCCCACAGCTCCGGAATCTAGATAAGACTGTCCAGAGAAATGAGGACCCCACAGCTCTGCAAGTTAAGTAAGACATGTGTAGAGAAACTAGAACCCCACAACCCTGAAACCAAGATAAGACTGTCAAGAGAAATGAGAACCCCACAACTCTGTAAGCAAGATTAGACTGTCCAAAGAAATGAGAATCCTACAACTCTGGAAGCTAGATAAGACATGGGAAGCCGAAAAAGGCATGCCTGCAGAAAGTAGAACCCCACAGCTCTGGAAACTAGATATGACATTTCCAGAGAAATGAGAACCCTGCAACTATGGATCCTAGATAAGACATGTTCAAAGAAATGAGAACCCCACAACTCTGGAAGCTATATAAGACAGGGGACGCCGGATAAGACATGCCTGGAGAAATTAGAACCCCACCGCTCTGGAAGCTAGATAAGACATGTCCGGAGAAATTAGAGCCCCACAGCTCTGGAACCTAGAAGAGACATGTGCAGACAAATGAGAACCCCACAATTCTGGCAGCTAGATAAACATGTCCGGAGAAATGAGAACTCCATCATAGCTCTGGAGGCTAGAAAAGACATGTCCAGAGAAATGAGAAACCTGCAACTCCGGAAGCTAGATAAGACATGTCCAGAGAAATGAGAACCCCATTGCTCTTGAAGCTAGAAAAGGCATGTCCAGAGAAATTAGAACCCCACAACTCTGGAAGCTAGATAAAACATGTCCAGAGAAATAAGAACTCCACAGCTCTGGAACCTAGAAAAGACATGTCCGAGAAATTAGAACCCCACAACTCTGGATGCTAGATAAGGCATGTCCAGAGAAATGAGAACCCCACAACTCTGGAAGCTAGATAAGACATGTCCAGAGAAATGAGAACCCCACAATGCTGGTAGCTATATAAAATATGTCCAAAGAAATGAGAACCTCACAACTCTCGAAGCAAGATTAGACATGTACAGAGAATTGAAAAACCTACAACTCTGGAAGCTAGATAAGATATGTCCAGGGGAATGGGAACACCACAGCTCTGGAAGCTAGATAAGACATGTCCATAGAAATGAGAACCCCACAACCCAGGAAGCAAAACAATACATGTCCAGAGAAATGATAACCCATCCAACTCCGGAAGCTAGATAAGACTTGCCCAGAGAAACGAGAACCCCACAACTCTGGACGCAAGATAAGACATGTCCAGAGAAATGAGAATCCCACAACTCTGGAGGCTAGAAAAGACATGTCCAGAGAAGAACCCTGCAACTCTGGAAGCTAGATAAGACATGTCCAGAGAAATGAGAACCCCATTGCTCTTGAAGCTAGAAAAGGCATGTCCAGAGAAATTAGAACCCCACAACCCTGGAAGCTAGATAAGACATGTCCAGAGAAATTAGAACCCCACAGCTCTGGAACCTAGAAAACACATGTCCGAGAAATTAAAACCCCACAACTCTGGAAGCTAGGTAAGACTGTCAAGAGAAATGAGAACTCTGCAGCTCTGGAACCTAGATAAGACATGTCCAGAGAAATTAGAACCCCACAGCTCTGGAAACTAGAAGGAATATGTGCAGACAAATGAGAACCCCACAACTCTGGCGGCTAGATAAACATGTCCGGAGAAATGACAACCCCATCATATCTCTGGAGGCTAGAAAAGACATGTCCAGAGAAATGAGAACCCTGCAACTCTGGAAGCTAGATAAGACATGTCCAGAGAAATGAGAACCCCATTGCTCTTGAAGCTAGAAAACGGCATGTCCAGAGAAATTAGAACCCCACAACTCTAGAAGCTAGATAAGACATGTCCAGAGAAATTAGAACCCCACAGCTCTGGAACCTAGAAAAGACATGAACAAGAAATTAGAACCCCACAACTCTGGAAGCTAGATAAGGCATGTCCAAAGAAATTAGAACCCCACAACTCTGGAAGCTAGATAAGGCATGTCCAGAGAAATGAGAACCCCACAAATCTGGAAGATAGATAAGACATGTCCAGAGAAATGAGAACCCCACAATTCTGGAAGATAGATAATATATGTAGAGAGAAATGAGAACCCCACAAATCTGGAAGATAGATAAGACATGTCCAGAGAAATGAGAACCCCACAACTCTGGAAGCTAGATAAGGCATGTCCAGAGAAATGAGAACCCCACAACTCTGGAAGCTAGATAAGGCATGTCCAGTGAAATGAGAAGCCCACAAATCTGGAAGATAGATAAGACATGTCCAGAGAAATGAGAACCCCACAATTCTGGAAGATAGATAATACATGTACAGAGAAATGAGAACCCCACAAATCTGGAAGATAGATAAGACATGTCCAGAGGAATGAGAACCCCACAACTCTGGAAGCTAGATAAGGCATGTCCAGAGAAATGAGAACCCCACAACTCTGGAAGATAGATAAGACATGTCCAGAGAAATGAGAACCCCACAAATCTGGAAGATAGAAAATACATGTACTGGGAAATGAGAACCCCACAAATCTGGAAGCTAGATAAGATATGTCCAATGAAATGAGAACCCCACTATTCTCGAAGCAAGATTAGACATGAACAGAGAATTGAAAACATACAACTCTGGAAGCTAGAAAAGACATGTCCAGAGAACTGAGAAATCCACAACTCAGGAAGCAAAATTATACATGTACAGAGAAATGATAACCCATCCAACTCTGGAAGCTAGATAAGACTTGTCCAGAGAAACAAGAACCCCACAACTCTGGACGCAAGATAAGACATGTCCAGAGAAATGAGAACCCCACAACTCTGGAAGCTAGATAAGACATTTCCAGAGAAATGAGAACCCCACAAATCTAGAAGATAGGTCAGACATGTCCAGAGAAAAGAAAACCCCACAATGCTGGAAGCTAGATAATACATGTCCAGAGAAATGAGAACCCCCACAACTCTGAAAGCAAGAAAAGACTTGTCCAGAGAAATTAGAACCCCACAATTCTGGATGCCAGATAAGACATGCCCAGAGAAATGAGAACCCTGCAACTATGGAGGCTAGATAAGACATGTCCAAAGAAATGAGAACCCCACAGCTCTGCAATCTAGATAAGACTGTCCAGTGAAATGAGGACCCCACAGCTCTGCAAGCTAAGTAAGACATGTGTAGAGAAACTAGAACCCCACAACCCTGGAACCAAGATAAGACTGTCAAGAGAAATGAGAACCCCACAACTCTGTAAGCAAGATTAGACTGTCCAAAGAAATGAGAATCCTACAACTCTGGAAGCTAGATAAGACATGGGAAGCCGGATAAGACATGCCTGGAGAAAGTAGAACCCCACAGCTCTGGAATCTAGATAAGACATGTCCATAGAAATGGGAAACCTGCAACTGTGGAGGCTAGATAAGACATGTCCAAATAAATGAGAACCCCACAACTCTGGAAGCTATATAAGACAGGGGAAGCCGAATAAGACATGCCTGGAGAAATTAGAACCCCACAGCTCTGGAAGCTAGATAAGACATGTCCAGAGAAATCAGAGCCCCACAGCTCTGGAACCTAGAAGAGACATGTGCAGACAAATGAGAACCCCACAATTCTGGCAGCTAGATAAACATGTCCGGAGAAATGAGAACTCCATCATAGCTCTGGAGGCTAGAAAAGACATGTCCAGTGAAATGAGAACCATGCAACTCTGGAAGATAGATAAGACATGTCCAGAGAAATTAGAACCCCACACCTCTGGAACCTAGAAAAGACATGTCCGAGAAATTAGAACCCCACAACTCTGGATGCTAGATAAGGCATGTCCAGAGAAATGAGAACCCCACAAATCTGGGAGATAGATAAGACATGTCCAGAGAAATGAGAACCCCAAAACTCTGGAAGCTAGATAACACATGTCCAGAGAAATGAGAACCCCACAATGCTGGAAGCTATATAAGATATGTCCAAAAAAATGAGAACCCCACAACTCTCGAAGCAAGATTAGACATGTACAGAGAATTGAAAAACCTACAACTCTGGAAGCTAGATAAGATATGTTTAGGGGAATGGGAACACCACAGCTCTGGAAGCTAGATAAGACATGTCCATAGAAATGAGAACCCCACAACCCAGGAAGCAAAATAATACATGTCCAGAGAAATGATAACCCATCCAACTCCGGAAGCTAGATAAGACTTGCCCAGAGAAACGAGAACCCCACAACTCTGGACGCAAGATAAGACATGTCCAGAGAAATGAGAAGCCCACAAATCTGGAAGATAGATAAGACATGTCCAGAGAAATGAGAACCCCACAAATCTGGAAGATAGATAATACATGTACAGAGAAATGAGAACCCCACAAATCTGGAAGATAGATAAGACATGTCCAGAGGAATGAGAACCCCACAACTCTGGAAGCTAGATAAGGCATGTCCAGAGAAATGAGAACCCCACAAATCTGGAAGATAGATAAGACATGCCCAGAGAAATGAGAACCCCACAAATCTGGAAGATAGAAAATACATGTACTGGGAAATGAGAACCCCACAAATCTGGAAGCTAGATAAGATATGTCCAATGAAATGAGAACCCCACTATTCTCGAAGCAAGATTAGACATGAACAGAGAATTGAAAACATACAACTCTGGAAGCTAGAAAAGACATGTCCAGAGAACTGAGAAATCCACAACTCAGGAAGCAAAATTATACATGTACAGAGAAATGATAACCCATCCAACTCTGGAAGCTAGATAAGACTTGTCCAGAGAAACAAGAACCCCACAACTCTGGACGCAAGATAAGACATGTCCAAGAGAAATGAGAACCCCACAACTCTGGAAGCTAGATAAGACATTTCCAGAGAAATGAGAACCCCACAAATCTAGAAGATAGGTCAGACATGTCCAGAGAAAAGAAAACCCCACAATGCTGGAAGCTAGATAATACATGTCCAGAGAAATGAGAACCCCCACAACTCTGAAAGCAAGAACAGACTTGTCCAGAGAAATTAGAACCCCACAATTCTGGATGCCAGATAAGACATGCCCAGAGAAATGAGAACCCTGCAACTGTGGAGGCTAGATAAGACATGTCCAAAGAAATGAGAACCCCACAGCTCTGCAATCTAGATAAGACTGTCCAGAGAAATGAGGACCCCACAGCTCTGCAAGCTAAGTAAGACATGTGTAGAGAAACTAGAACCCCACAACCCTGGAACCAAGATAAGACTGTCAAGAGAAATGAGAACCCCACAACCCTGTAAGCAAGATTAGACTGTCCAAAGAAATGAGAATCCTACAACTCTGGAAGCTAGATAAGACATGGGAAGCCGGATAAGACATGCCTGGAGAAAGTAGAACCCCACAGCTCTGGAATCTAGATAAGACATGTCCATAGAAATGGGAAACCTGCAACTGTGGAGGCTAGATAAGACATGTCCAAATAAATGAGAACCCCACAACTCTGGAAGCTATATAAGACAGGGGAAGCCGAATAAGACATGCCTGGAGAAATTAGAACCCCACAGCTCTGGAAGCTAGATAAGACATGTCCAGAGAAATTAAAGCCCCACAGCTCTGGAACCTAGAAGAGACATGTGCAGACAAATGAGAACCCCACAATTCTGGCAGCTAGATAAACATGTCCGGAGAAATGAGAACTCCATCATAGCTCTGGAGGCTAGAAAAGACATGTCCAGTGAAATGAGAACCCTGCAACTCTGGAAGATAGATAAGACATGTCCAGAGAAATTAGAACCCCACACCTCTGGAACCTAGAAAAGACATGTCCGAGAAATTAGAACCCCACAACTCTGGATGCTAGATAAGGCATGTCCAGAGAAATGAGAACCCCACAAATCTGGGAGATAGATAAGACATGTCCAGAGAAATGACAACCCCAAAACTCTGGAAGCTAGATAACACATGTCCAGAGAAATGAGAGCCCCACAATGCTGGAAGCTATATAAGATATGTCCAAAGAAATGAGAACCCCACAACTCTCGAAGCAAGATTAGACATGTACAGAGAATTGAAAAACCTACAACTCTGGAAGCTAGATAAGACATGTTTAGGGGAATGGGAACACCACAGCTCTGGAAGCTAGATAAGACATGTCCATAGAAATGAGAACCCCACAACCCAGGAAGCAAAATAATACATGTCCAGAGAAATGATAACCCATCCAACTCCGGAAGCTAGATAAGACTTGCCCAGAGAAACGAGAACCCCACAACTCTGGACGCAAGATAAGACATGTCCAGAGAAATGAAAACCCCACAACTCTGGAAGCAAGATAAGCCATGTCCAGAGAAATGAGAACCCCACAACTCTGGAGGCTAGAAAAGACATGTCCAGAGAAATGAGAACCCTGCAACTCTGGAAGCTAGTTAAGACATGTCCAGAGAAATGAGAACCCCATTGCTCTTGAAGCTAGAAAAGGCATGTCCAGAGAAATTAGAACCCCACAACTCTGGAAGCTAGAAAACGCATGTCCGAGAAATTAAAACCCCACAACTCCGGAAGCTAGATAAGACATGTCCAGAGAAATTAGAACCCCACAGCTCTGGAACCTAGAAAAGACATGTCTGAGAAATTAGAACCCCACAACTCTGGAAGCTAGATAAGACATGTCCAAAGAAATTAGAACCCCACAACTCTGGAACCTAGAAAAGACATGTCCGAGAAATTAGAACCCCACAACTCTGGATGCTAGATAAGGCATGTCCAGAGAAATGAGAACCCCACAACTCTGGAAGCTAGATAAGACATGTCCAGAGAAATGAGAACCCCACAATGCTGGTAGCTATATAAAATATGTCCAAAGAAATGAGAACCTCACAACTCTCGAAGCAAGATTAGACATGTACAGAGAATTGAAAAACCTACAACTCTGGAAGCTAGATAAGACATGTCCAGGGGAATGGGAACACCACAGCTCTGGAAGCTAGATAAGACATGTCCATAGAAATGAGAACCCCACAACCCAGGAAGCAAAACAATACATGTCCAGAGAAATGATAACCCATCCAACTCCGGAAGCTAGATAAGACTTGCCCAGAGAAACGAGAACCCCACAACTCTGGACGCAAGATAAGACATGTCCAGAGAAATGAGAATCCCACAACTCTGGAGGCTAGAAAAGACATGTCCAGAGAAGAACCCTGCAACTCTGGAAGCTAGATAAGACATGTCCAGAGAAATGAGAACCCCATTGCTCTTGAAGCTAGAAAAGGCATGTCCAGAGAAATTAGAACCCCACAACCCTGGAAGCTAGATAAGACATGTCCAGAGAAATTAGAACCCCACAGCTCTGGAACCTAGAAAACACATGTCCGAGAAATTAAAACCCCACAACTCTGGAAGCTAGGTAAGACTGTCAAGAGAAATGAGAACTCTGCAGCTCTGGAACCTAGATAAGACATGTCCAGAGAAATTAGAACCCCACAGCTCTGGAAACTAGAAGGAATATGTGCAGACAAATGAGAACCCCACAACTCTGGCGGCTAGATAAACATGTCCGGAGAAATGACAACCCCATCATATCTCTGGAGGCTAGAAAAGACATGTCCAGAGAAATGAGAACCCTGCAACTCTGGAAGCTAGATAAGACATGTCCAGAGAAATGAGAACCCCATTGCTCTTGAAGCTAGAAAACGGCATGTCCAGAGAAATTAGAACCCCACAACTCTAGAAGCTAGATAAGACATGTCCAGAGAAATTAGAACCCCACAGCTCTGGAACCTAGAAAAGACATGAACAAGAAATTAGAACCCCACAACTCTGGAAGCTAGATAAGGCATGTCCAAAGAAATTAGAACCCCACAACTCTGGAAGCTAGATAAGGCATGTCCAGAGAAATGAGAACCCCACAAATCTGGAAGATAGATAAGACATGTCCAGAGAAATGAGAACCCCACAATTCTGGAAGATAGATAATATATGTAGAGAGAAATGAGAACCCCACAAATCTGGAAGATAGATAAGACATGTCCAGAGAAATGAGAACCCCACAACTCTGGAAGCTAGATAAGGCATGTCCAGAGAAATGAGAACCCCACAACTCTGGAATCTAGATAAGGCATGTCCAGTGAAATGAGAAGCCCACAAATCTGGAAGATAGATAAGACATGTCCAGAGAAATGAGAACCCCACAATTCTGGAAGATAGATAATACATGTACAGAGAAATGAGAACCCCACAAATCTGGAAGATAGATAAGACATGTCCAGAGGAATGAGAACCCCACAACTCTGGAAGCTAGATAAGGCATGTCCAGAGAAATGAGAACCCCACAACTCTGGAAGATAGATAAGACATGTCCAGAGAAATGAGAACCCCACAAATCTGGAAGATAGAAAATACATGTACTGGGAAATGAGAACCCCACAAATCTGGAAGCTAGATAAGATATGTCCAATGAAATGAGAACCCCACTATTCTCGAAGCAAGATTAGACATGAACAGAGAATTGAAAACATACAACTCTGGAAGCTAGAAAAGACATGTCCAGAGAACTGAGAAATCCACAACTCAGGAAGCAAAATTATACATGTACAGAGAAATGATAACCCATCCAACTCTGGAAGCTAGATAAGACTTGTCCAGAGAAACAAGAACCCCACAACTCTGGACGCAAGATAAGACATGTCCAGAGAAATGAGAACCCCACAACTCTGGAAGCTAGATAAGACATTTCCAGAGAAATGAGAACGCCACAAATCTAGAAGATAGGTCAGACATGTCCAGAGAAAAGAAAACCCCACAATGCTGGAAGCTAGATAATACATGTCCAGAGAAATGAGAACCCCCACAACTCTGAAAGCAAGAAAAGACTTGTCCAGAGAAATTAGAACCCCACAATTCTGGATGCCAGATAAGACATGCCCAGAGAAATGAGAACCCTGCAACTATGGAGGCTAGATAAGACATGTCCAAAGAAATGAGAACCCCACAGCTCTGCAATCTAGATAAGACTGTCCAGTGAAATGAGGACCCCACAGCTCTGCAAGCTAAGTAAGACATGTGTAGAGAAACTAGAACCCCACAACCCTGGAACCAAGATAAGACTGTCAAGAGAAATGAGAACCCCACAACTCTGTAAGCAAGATTAGACTGTCCAAAGAAATGAGAATCCTACAACTCTGGAAGCTAGATAAGACATGGGAAGCCGGATAAGACATGCCTGGAGAAAGTAGAACCCCACAGCTCTGGAATCTAGATAAGACATGTCCATAGAAATGGGAAACCTGCAACTGTGGAGGCTAGATAAGACATGTCCAAATAAATGAGAACCCCACAACTCTGGAAGCTATATAAGACAGGGGAAGCCGAATAAGACATGCCTGGAGAAATTAGAACCCCACAGCTCTGGAAGCTAGATAAGACATGTCCAGAGAAATCAGAGCCCCACAGCTCTGGAACCTAGAAGAGACATGTGCAGACAAATGAGAACCCCACAATTATGGCAGCTAGATAAACATGTCCGGAGAAATGAGAACTCCATCATAGCTCTGGAGGCTAGAAAAGACATGTCCAGTGAAATGAGAACCATGCAACTCTGGAAGATAGATAAGACATGTCCAGAGAAATTAGAACCCCACACCTCTGGAACCTAGAAAAGACATGTCCGAGAAATTAGAACCCCACAACTCTGGATGCTAGATAAGGCATGTCCAGAGAAATGAGAACCCCACAAATCTGGGAGATAGATAAGACATGTCCAGAGAAATGAGAACCCCAAAACTCTGGAAGCTAGATAACACATGTCCAGAGAAATGAGAACCCCACAATGCTGGAAGCTATATAAGATATGTCCAAAAAAATGAGAACCCCACAACTCTCGAAGCAAGATTAGACATGTACAGAGAATTGAAAAACCTACAACTCTGGAAGCTAGATAAGATATGTTTAGGGGAATGGGAACACCACAGCTCTGGAAGCTAGATAAGACATGTCCATAGAAATGAGAACCCCACAACCCAGGAAGCAAAATAATACATGTCCAGAGAAATGATAACCCATCCAACTCCGGAAGCTAGATAAGACTTGCCCAGAGAAACGAGAACCCCACAACTCTGGACGCAAGATAAGACATGTCCAGAGAAATGAGAAGCCCACAAATCTGGAAGATAGATAAGACATGTCCAGAGAAATGAGAACCCCACAAATCTGGAAGATAGATAATACATGTACAGAGAAATGAGAACCCCACAAATCTGGAAGATAGATAAGACATGTCCAGAGGAATGAGAACCCCACAACTCTGGAAGCTAGATA
Organism: Ambystoma mexicanum; assembly: GCF_040938575.1. Lineage (NCBI taxonomy): Eukaryota > Metazoa > Chordata > Amphibia > Caudata > Ambystomatidae > Ambystoma > Ambystoma mexicanum. The sequence continues at coordinate 54,799,852 of NC_090929.1, read as the reverse complement.
AGGCATGTCCAGAGAAATGAGAACCCCACAAATCTGGAAGATAGATAAGACATGCCCAGAGAAATGAGAACCCCACAAATCTGGAAGATAGAAAATACATGTACTGGGAAATGAGAACCCCACAAATCTGGAAGCTAGATAAGATATGTCCAATGAAATGAGAACCCCACTATTCTCGAAGCAAGATTAGACATGAACAGAGAATTGAAAACATACAACTCTGGAAGCTAGAAAAGACATGTCCAGAGAACTGAGAAATCCACAACTCAGGAAGCAAAATTATACATGTACAGAGAAATGATAACCCATCCAACTCTGGAAGCTAGATAAGACTTGTCCAGAGAAACAAGAACCCCACAACTCTGGACGCAAGATAAGACATGTCCAAGAGAAATGAGAACCCCACAACTCTGGAAGCTAGATAAGACATTTCCAGAGAAATGAGAACCCCACAAATCTAGAAGATAGGTCAGACATGTCCAGAGAAAAGAAAACCCCACAATGCTGGAAGCTAGATAATACATGTCCAGAGAAATGAGAACCCCCACAACTCTGAAAGCAAGAAAAGACTTGTCCAGAGAAATTAGAACCCCACAATTCTGGATGCCAGATAAGACATGCCCAGAGAAATGAGAACCCTGCAACTGTGGAGGCTAGATAAGACATGTCCAAAGAAATGAGAACCCCACAGCTCTGCAATCTAGATAAGACTGTCCAGAGAAATGAGGACCCCACAGCTCTGCAAGCTAAGTAAGACATGTGTAGAGAAACTAGAACCCCACAACCCTGGAACCAAGATAAGACTGTCAAGAGAAATGAGAACCCCACAACCCTGTAAGCAAGATTAGACTGTCCAAAGAAATGAGAATCCTACAACTCTGGAAGCTAGATAAGACATGGGAAGCCGGATAAGACATGCCTGGAGAAAGTAGAACCCCACAGCTCTGGAATCTAGATAAGACATGTCCATAGAAATGGGAAACCTGCAACTGTGGAGGCTAGATAAGACATGTCCAAATAAATGAGAACCCCACAACTCTGGAAGCTATATAAGACAGGGGAAGCCGAATAAGACATGCCTGGAGAAATTAGAACCCCACAGCTCTGGAAGCTAGATAAGACATGTCCAGAGAAATTAAAGCCCCACAGCTCTGGAACCTAGAAGAGACATGTGCAGACAAATGAGAACCCCACAATTCTGGCAGCTAGATAAACATGTCCGGAGAAATGAGAACTCCATCATAGCTCTGGAGGCTAGAAAAGACATGTCCAGTGAAATGAGAACCCTGCAACTCTGGAAGATAGATAAGACATGTCCAGAGAAATTAGAACCCCACACCTCTGGAACCTAGAAAAGACATGTCCGAGAAATTAGAACCCCACAACTCTGGATGCTAGATAAGGCATGTCCAGAGAAATGAGAACCCCACAAATCTGGGAGATAGATAAGACATGTCCAGAGAAATGAGAACCCCAAAACTCTGGAAGCTAGATAACACATGTCCAGAGAAATGAGAGCCCCACAATGCTGGAAGCTATATAAGATATGTCCAAAGAAATGAGAACCCCACAACTCTCGAAGCAAGATTAGACATGTACAGAGAATTGAAAAACCTACAACTCTGGAAGCTAGATAAGACATGTTTAGGGGAATGGGAACACCACAGCTCTGGAAGCTAGATAAGACATGTCCATAGAAATGAGAACCCCACAACCCAGGAAGCAAAATAATACATGTCCAGAGAAATGATAACCCATCCAACTCCGGAAGCTAGATAAGACTTGCCCAGAGAAACGAGAACCCCACAACTCTGGACGCAAGATAAGACATGTCCAGAGAAATGAAAACCCCACAACTCTGGAAGCAAGATAAGCCATGTCCAGAGAAATGAGAACCCCACAACTCTGGAGGCTAGAAAAGACATGTCCAGAGAAATGAGAACCCTGCAACTCTGGAAGCTAGTTAAGACATGTCCAGAGAAATGAGAACCCCATTGCTCTTGAAGCTAGAAAAGGCATGTCCAGAGAAATTAGAACCCCACAACTCTGGAAGCTAGAAAACGCATGTCCGAGAAATTAAAACCCCACAACTCCGGAAGCTAGATAAGACATGTCCAGAGAAATTAGAACCCCACAGCTCTGGAACCTAGAAAAGACATGTCTGAGAAATTAGAACCCCACAACTCTGGAAGCTAGATAAGACATGTCCAAAGAAATTAGAACCCCACAACTCTGGAACCTAGAAAAGACATGTCCGAGAAATTAGAACCCCACAACTCTGGATGCTAGATAAGGCATGTCCAGAGAAATGAGAACCCCACAACTCTGGAAGCTAGATAAGACATGTCCAGAGAAATGAGAACCCCACAATGCTGGTAGCTATATAAAATATGTCCAAAGAAATGAGAGCCTCACAACTCTCGAAGCAAGATTAGACATGTACAGAGAATTGAAAAACCTACAACTCTGGAAGCTAGATAAGACATGTCCAGGGGAATGGGAACACCACAGCTCTGGAAGCTAGATAAGACATGTCCATAGAAATGAGAACCCCACAACCCAGGAAGCAAAACAATACATGTCCAGAGAAATGATAACCCATCCAACTCCGGAAGCTAGATAAGACTTGCCCAGAGAAACGAGAACCCCACAACTCTGGACGCAAGATAAGACATGTCCAGAGAAATGAGAATCCCACAACTCTGGAGGCTAGAAAAGACATGTCCAGAGAAGAACCCTGCAACTCTGGAAGCTAGATAAGACATGTCCAGAGAAATGAGAACCCCATTGCTCTTGAAGCTAGAAAAGGCATGTCCAGAGAAATTAGAACCCCACAACCCTGGAAGCTAGATAAGACATGTCCAGAGAAATTAGAACCCCACAGCTCTGGAACCTAGAAAACACATGTCCGAGAAATTAAAACCCCACAACTCTGGAAGCTAGGTAAGACTGTCAAGAGAAATGAGAACTCTGCAGCTCTGGAACCTAGATAAGACATGTCCAGAGAAATTAGAACCCCACAGCTCTGGAAACTAGAAGGAATATGTGCAGACAAATGAGAACCCCACAACTCTGGCGGCTAGATAAACATGTCCGGAGAAATGACAACCCCATCATATCTCTGGAGGCTAGAAAAGACATGTCCAGAGAAATGAGAACCCTGCAACTCTGGAAGCTAGATAAGACATGTCCAGAGAAATGAGAACCCCATTGCTCTTGAAGCTAGAAAACGGCATGTCCAGAGAAATTAGAACCCCACAACTCTAGAAGCTAGATAAGACATGTCCAGAGAAATTAGAACCCCACAGCTCTGGAACCTAGAAAAGACATGAACAAGAAATTAGAACCCCACAACTCTGGAAGCTAGATAAGGCATGTCCAAAGAAATTAGAACCCCACAACTCTGGAAGCTAGATAAGGCATGTCCAGAGAAATGAGAACCCCACAAATCTGGAAGATAGATAAGACATGTCCAGAGAAATGAGAACCCCACAATTCTGGAAGATAGATAATATATGTAGAGAGAAATGAGAACCCCACAAATCTGGAAGATAGATAAGACATGTCCAGAGAAATGAGAACCCCACAACTCTGGAAGCTAGATAAGGCATGTCCAGAGAAATGAGAACCCCACAACTCTGGAAGCTAGATAAGGCATGTCCAGTGAAATGAGAAGCCCACAAATCTGGAAGATAGATAAGACATGTCCAGAGAAATGAGAACCCCACAATTCTGGAAGATAGATAATACATGTACAGAGAAATGAGAACCCCACAAATCTGGAAGATAGATAAGACATGTCCAGAGGAATGAGAACCCCACAACTCTGGAAGCTAGATAAGGCATGTCCAGAGAAATGAGAACCCCACAACTCTGGAAGATAGATAAGACATGTCCAGAGAAATGAGAACCCCACAAATCTGGAAGATAGAAAATACATGTACTGGGAAATGAGAACCCCACAAATCTGGAAGCTAGATAAGATATGTCCAATGAAATGAGAACCCCACTATTCTCGAAGCAAGATTAGACATGAACAGAGAATTGAAAACATACAACTCTGGAAGCTAGAAAAGACATGTCCAGAGAACTGAGAAATCCACAACTCAGGAAGCAAAATTATACATGTACAGAGAAATGATAACCCATCCAACTCTGGAAGCTAGATAAGACTTGTCCAGAGAAACAAGAACCCCACAACTCTGGACGCAAGATAAGACATGTCCAGAGAAATGAGAACCCCACAACTCTGGAAGCTAGATAAGACATTTCCAGAGAAATGAGAACCCCACAAATCTAGAAGATAGGTCAGACATGTCCAGAGAAAAGAAAACCCCACAATGCTGGAAGCTAGATAATACATGTCCAGAGAAATGAGAACCCCCACAACTCTGAAAGCAAGAAAAGACTTGTCCAGAGAAATTAGAACCCCACAATTCTGGATGCCAGATAAGACATGCCCAGAGAAATGAGAACCCTGCAACTATGGAGGCTAAATAAGACATGTCCAAAGAAATGAGAACCCCACAGCTCTGCAATCTAGATAAGACTGTCCAGAGAAATGAGGACCCCACAGCTCTGCAAGCTAAGTAAGACATGTGTAGAGAAACTAGAACCCCACAACCCTGGAACCAAGATAAGACTGTCAAGAGAAATGAGAACCCCACAACTCTGTAAGCAAGATTAGACTGTCCAAAGAAATGAGAATCCTACAACTCTGGAAGCTAGATAAGACATGGGAAGCCGGATAAGACATGCCTGGAGAAAGTAGAACCCCACAGCTCTGGAATCTAGATAAGACATGTCCATAGAAATGGGAAACCTGCAACTGTGGAGGCTAGATAAGACATGTCCAAATAAATGAGAACCCCACAACTCTGGAAGCTATATAAGACAGGGGAAGCCGAATAAGACATGCCTGGATAAATTATAACCCCACAGCTCTGGAAGCTAGATAAGACATGTCCAGAGAAATCAGAGCCCCACAGCTCTGGAACCTAGAAGAGACATGTGCAGACAAATGAGAACCCCACAATTCTGGCAGCTAGATAAACATGTCCGGAGAAATGAGAACTCCATCATAGCTCTGGAGGCTAGAAAAGACATGTCCAGTGAAATGAGAACCATGCAACTCTGGAAGATAGATAAGACATGTCCAGAGAAATTAGAACCCCACACCTCTGGAACCTAGAAAAGACATGTCCGAGAAATTAGAACCCCACAACTCTGGATGCTAGATAAGGCATGTCCAGAGAAATGAGAACCCCACAAATCTGGGAGATAGATAAGACGTGTCCAGAGAAATGAGAACCCCAAAACTCTGGAAGCTAGATAACACATGTCCAGAGAAATGAGAACCCCACAATGCTGGAAGCTATATAAGATATGTCCAAAAAAATGAGAACCCCACAACTCTCGAAGCAAGATTAGACATGTACAGAGAATTGAAAAACCTACAACTCTGGAAGCTAGATAAGATATGTTTAGGGGAATGGGAACACCACAGCTCTGGAAGCTAGATAAGACATGTCCATAGAAATGAGAACCCCACAACCCAGGAAGCAAAATAATACATGTCCAGAGAAATGATAACCCATCCAACTCCGGAAGCTAGATAAGACTTGCCCAGAGAAACGAGAACCCCACAACTCTGGACGCAAGATAAGACATGTCCAGAGAAATGAGAAGCCCACAAATCTGGAAGATAGATAAGACATGTCCAGAGAAATGAGAACCCCACAAATCTGGAAGATAGATAATACATGTACAGAGAAATGAGAACCCCACAAATCTGGAAGATAGATAAGACATGTCCAGAGGAATGAGAACCCCACAACTCTGGAAGCTAGATAAGGCATGTCCAGAGAAATGAGAACCCCACAAATCTGGAAGATAGATAAGACATGCCCAGAGAAATGAAAACCCCACAAATCTGGAAGATAGAAAATACATGTACTGGGAAATGAGAACCCCACAAATCTGGAAGCTAGATAAGATATGTCCAATGAAATGAGAACCCCACTATTCTCGAAGCAAGATTAGACATGAACAGAGAATTGAAAACATACAACTCTGGAAGCTAGAAAAGACATGTCCAGAGAACTGAGAAATCCACAACTCAGGAAGCAAAATTATACATGTACAGAGAAATGATAACCCATCCAACTCTGGAAGCTAGATAAGACTTGTCCAGAGAAACAAGAACCCCACAACTCTGGAAGCTAGATAAGACATTTCCAGAGAAATGAGAACCCCACAAATCTAGAAGATAGGTCAGACATGTCCAGAGAAAAGAAAACCCCACAATGCTGGAAGCTAGATAATACATGTCCAGAGAAATGAGAACCCCCACAACTCTGAAAGCAAGAAAAGACTTGTCCAGAGAAATTAGAACCCCACAATTCTGGATGCCAGATAAGACATGCCCAGAGAAATGAGAACCCTGCAACTGTGGAGGCTAGATAAGACATGTCCAAAGAAATGAGAACCCCACAGCTCTGCAATCTAGATAAGACTGTCCAGAGAAATGAGGACCCCACAGCTCTGCAAGCTAAGTAAGACATGTGTAGAGAAACTAGAACCCCACAACCCTGGAACCAAGATAAGACTGTCAAGAGAAATGAGAACCCCACAACCCTGTAAGCAAGATTAGACTGTCCAAAGAAATGAGAATCCTACAACTCTGGAAGCTAGATAAGACATGGGAAGCCGGATAAGACATGCCTGGAGAAAGTAGAACCCCACAGCTCTGGAATCTAGATAAGACATGTCCATAGAAATGGGAAACCTGCAACTGTGGAGGCTAGATAAGACATGTCCAAATAAATGAGAACCCCACAACTCTGGAAGCTATATAAGACAGGGGAAGCCGAATAAGACATGCCTGGAGAAATTAGAACCCCACAGCTCTGGAAGCTAGATAAGACATGTCCAGAGAAATTAGAGCCCCACAGCTCTGGAACCTAGAAGAGACATGTGCAGACAAATGAGAACCCCACAATTCTGGCAGCTAGATAAACATGTCCGGAGAAATGAGAACTCCATCATAGCTCTGGAGGCTAGAAAAGACATGTCCAGTGAAATGAGAACCCTGCAACTCTGGAAGATAGATAAGACATGTCCAGAGAAATTAGAACCCCACACCTCTGGAACCTAGAAAAGACATGTCCGAGAAATTAGAACCCCACAACTCTGGATGCTAGATAAGGCATGTCCAGAGAAATGAGAACCCCACAAATCTGGGAGATAGATAAGACATGTCCAGAGAAATGAGAACCCCAAAACTCTGGAAGCTAGATAACACATGTCCAGAGAAATGAGAGCCCCACAATGCTGGAAGCTATATAAGATATGTCCAAAGAAATGAGAACCCCACAACTCTCGAAGCAAGATTAGACATGTACAGAGAATTGAAAAACCTACAACTCTGGAAGCTAGATAAGACATGTTTAGGGGAATGGGAACACCACAGCTCTGGAAGCTAGATAAGACATGTCCATAGAAATGAGAACCCCACAACCCAGGAAGCAAAATAATACATGTCCAGAGAAATGATAACCCATCCAACTCCGGAAGCTAGATAAGACTTGCCCAGAGAAACGAGAACCCCACAACTCTGGACGCAAGATAAGACATGTCCAGAGAAATGAAAACCCCACAACTCTGGAAGCAAGATAAGCCATGTCCAGAGAAATGAGAACCCCACAACTCTGGAGGCTAGAAAAGACATGTCCAGAGAAATGAGAACCCTGCAACTCTGGAAGCTAGTTAAGACATGTCCAGAGAAATGAGAACCCCATTGCTCTTGAAGCTAGAAAAGGCATGTCCAGAGAAATTAGAACCCCACAACTCTGGAAGCTAGAAAACGCATGTCCGAGAAATTAAAACCCCACAACTCCGGAAGCTAGATAAGACATGTCCAGAGAAATTAGAACCCCACAGCTCTGGAACCTAGAAAAGACATGTCTGAGAAATTAGAACCCCACAACTCTGGAAGCTAGATAAGACATGTCCAAAGAAATTAGAACCCCACAACTCTGGAAGCTAGATGAGGCATGTACAGAGAAATGAGAACCCCACAAATCTGGAAGATAGATAAGACATGTACAGAGAAATGAGAACCCCACAATTCTGGAAGATAGATGATACATGTACAGAGAAATGAGAACCCCACAAATCTAGAAGATAGATAAGACATGTCCAGAGAAATGAGAACCCCACAACCCTCGAAGCTAGATAAGGCTTGACCAGAGAAATGATAACCCCACAAATCTGGAAGATAGATAAGACATGTCCAGAGAAATGAGAACCCCACAAATCTGGAAGATAGATAATACATGTACAGAGAAATTAGAACCCCCCACATCTGGAAGATAGGTAATACATAACCAGAGAAATGAGAACCCCACAACTCTGGAACCTAGATAAGGCATGTCCAGAGAAATGAGAACCCCACAACTCTGGACGCAAGATAAGACATGTCCAGAGAAATGAGAAGCCCACAAATCTGGAAGATAGATAAGACATGTCCAGAGAAATGAGAACCCCACAAATCTGGAAGATAGATAATACATGTACAGAGAAATGAGAACCCCACAAATCTGGAAGATAGATAAGACATGTCCAGAGGAATGAGAACCCCACAACTCTGGAAGCTAGATAAGGCATGTCCAGAGAAATGAGAACCCCACAAATCTGGAAGATAGATAAGACATGTCCAGAGAAATGAGAACCCCACAAATCTGGAAGATAGAAAATACATGTACTGGGAAATGAGAACCCCACAAATCTGGAAGCTAGATAAGATATGTCCAATGAAATGAGAACCCCACTATTCTCGAAGCAAGATTAGACATGAACAGAGAATTGAAAACATACAACTCTGGAAGCTAGAAAAGACATGTCCAGAGAACTGAGAAATCCATAACTCAGGAAGCAAAATTATACATGTACAGAGAAATGATAACCCATCCAACTCTGGAAGCTAGATAAGACTTGTCCAGAGAAACAAGAACCACACAACTCTGGACGCAAGATAAGACATGTCCAAGAGAAATGAGAACCCCACAACTCTGGAAGCTAGATAAGACATTTCCAGAGAAATGAGAACCCCACAAATCTAGAAGATAGGTCAGACATGTCCAGAGAAAAGAAAACCCCACAATGCTGGAAGCTAGATAATACATGTCCAGAGAAATGAGAACCCCCACAACTCTGAAAGCAAGAAAAGACTTGTCCAGAGAAATTAGAACCCCACAATTCTGGATGCCAGAAAAGACATGCCCAGAGAAATGAGAACCCTGCAACTGTGGAGGCTAGATAAGACATGTCCAAAGAAATGAGAACCCCACAGCTCTGCAATCTAGATAAGACTGTCCAGAGAAATGAGGACCCCACAGCTCTGCAAGCTAAGTAAGACATGTGTAGAGAAACTAGAACCCCACAACCCTGGAACCAAGATAAGACTGTCAAGAGAAATGAGAACCCCACAACTCTGTAAGCAAGATTAGACTGTCCAAAGAAATGAGAATCCTACAACTCTGGAAGCTAGATAAGACATGGGAAGCCGGATAAGACATGCCTGGAGAAAGGAGAACCCCAGAGCTCTGGAATCTAGATAAGACATGTCCATAGAAATGGGAAACCTGCAACTGTGGAGGCTAGATAAGACATGTCCAAATAAATGAGAACCCCACAACTCTGGAAGCTATATAAGACAGGGGAAGCCGAATAAGACATGCCTGGAGAAATTAGAACCCCACAGCTCTGGAAGCTAGATAAGACATGTCCAGAGAAATTAGAGCCCCACAGCTCTGGAACCTAGAAGAGACATGTGCAGACAAATGAGAACCCCACAATTCTGGCAGCTAGATAAACATGTCCGGAGAAATGAGAACTCCATCATAGCTCTGGAGGCTAGAAAAGACATGTCCAGTGAAATGAGAACCCTGCAACTCTGGAAGATAGATAAGACATGTCCAGAGAAATTAGAACCCCACACCTCTGGAACCTAGAAAAGACATGTCCGAGAAATTAGAACCCCACAACTCTGGATGCTAGATAAGGCATGTCCAGAGAAATGAGAACCCACAAATCTGGGAGATAGATAAGACATGTCCAGAGAAATGAGAACCCCAAATCTCTGGAAGCTAGATAACACATGTCCAGAGAAATGAGAGCCCCACAATGCTGGAAGCTATATAAGATATGTCCAAAGAAATGAGAACCCCACAACTCTCGAAGCAAGATTAGACATGTACAGAGAATTGAAAAACCTACAACTCTGGAAGCTAGATAAGACATGTTTAGGGGAATGGGAACACCACAGCTCTGGAAGCTAGATAAGACATGTCCATAGAAATGAGAACCCCACAACCCAGGAAGCAAAATAATACATGTCCAGAGAAATGATAACCCATCCAACTCCGGAAGCTAGATAAGACTTGCCCAGAGAAACGAGAACCCCACAACTCTGGACGCAAGATAAGACATGTCCAGAGAAATGAAAACTCCACAACTCTGGAAGCAAGATAAGCCATGTCCAGAGAAATGAGAACCCCACAACTCTGGAGGCTAGAAAAGACATGTCCAGAGAAATGAGAACCCTGAAACTCTGGAAGCTAGTTAAGACGTGTCCAGAGAAATGAGAACCCCATTGCTCTTGAAGCTAGAAAAGGCATGTCCAGAGAAATTAGAACCCCACAACTCTGGAAGCTAGAAAACGCATGTCCGAGAAATTAAAACCCCACAACTCCGGAAGCTAGATAAGACATGTCCAGAGAAATTAGAACCCCACAGCTGTGGAACCTAGAAAAGACATGTCTGAGAAATTAGAACCCCACAACTCTGGAAGCTAGATAAGACATGTCCAAAGAAATTAGAACCCCACAACTCTGGAAGCTAGATGAGGCATGTACAGAGAAATGAGAACCCCACAAATCTGGAAGATAGATAAGACATGTACAGAGAAATGAGAACCCCACAATTCTGGAAGATAGATGATACATGTACAGAGAAATGAGAACCCCACAAATCTAGAAGATAGATAAGACATGTCCAGAGAAATGAGAACCCCACAACCCTCGAAGCTAGATAAGGCTTGTCCAGAGAAATGATAACCCCACAAATCTGGAAGATAGATAAGACATGTCCAGAGAAATGAGAACCCCACAAATCTGGAAGATAGATAATACATGTACAGAGAAATTAGAACCCCCCACATCTGGAAGATAGGTAATACATGACCAGAGAAATGAGAACCCCACAACTCTGGAACCTAGATAAGGCATGTCCAGAGAAATGAGAACCCCACAAATCTGGAAGCTAGAAAACGCATGTCCGAGAAATTAAAACCCCACAACTCCGGAAGCTAGATAAGACATGTCCAGAGAAATTAGAACCCCACAGCTGTGGAACCTAGAAAAGACATGTCTGAGAAATTAGAACCCCACAACTCTGGAAGCTAGATAAGACATGTCCAAAGAAATTAGAACCCCACAACTCTGGAAGCTAGATGAGGCATGTACAGAGAAATGAGAACCCCACAAATCTGGAAGATAGATAAGACATGTACAGAGAAATGAGAACCCCACAATTCTGGAAGATAGATGATACATGTACAGAGAAATGAGAACCCCACAAATCTAGAAGATAGATAAGACATGTCCAGAGAAATGAGAACCCCACAACCCTCGAAGCTAGATAAGGCTTGTCCAGAGAAATGATAACCCCACAAATCTGGAAGATAGATAAGACATGTCCAGAGAAATGAGAACCCCACAAATCTGGAAGATAGATAATACATGTACAGAGAAATTAGAACCCCCCACATCTGGAAGATAGGTAATACATGACCAGAGAAATGAGAACCCCACAACTCTGGAACCTAGATAAGGCATGTCCAGAGAAATGAGAACCCCACAAATCTGGAAGATAGATAAGACATGTCTAGAGAAATGAGAACCCCACAAATCTGGAAGATAGATAATACATGCACAGGGAAATGAGAACCCCACAAATCTGGAAGCTAGATAAGATATGTCCAATGAAATGAGAACCCCACAATTCTTGAAGCAAGATGAGACATGAACAAAAAATTGAAAAACGTACAACTCTGGAAGCTAGAAAAGACATGTCCAGAGAAATGAGAACTCCACAACTCAGGAAGCAAAATAATACATGTACAGAGAAATGATAACCCATCCAACTCCGGAAGCTAGATAAGACTTGTCCAGAGAAACAAGAACCCCACAACTCTGGGCGCAAGATAAGCCATGTCCAGAGAAATGAAAACCCCACAACTCTGGAAGCTAGATAAGACATTTCCAGAGAAATGAGAACCCCACAAATCTGGAAGATAGGTAAGACATGTCCAGAGAAAAGAAACCCCCACAATACTGGAAGCTAGATAATACAGGTCCAGAGAAATGAGAACCCCTCAACTCTGAAAGCAAGAAAAGACTTGTCCAGAGAAATTAGAACCCCACAATTCTGGATGCCAGATAAGACATGCCCAGAGAAATGAGAACCCTGCAGCTGTGGAGGCTAGATAAGACATGTCCAAAGAAATGAGAACCCCACAGCTCTGGAATCTAGATAAGACTGTCCAGAGAAATGAGGACCCCACAGCTCTGCAAGCTAAGTAAGATATGTGTAGAGAAACTAGAACCCCACAACTCTGGAACCTAGAAAAGACATGTCCGAGAAATTAGAACCCCACAACTCTGGATGCTAGATAAGGCATGTCCAGAGAAATGAGAACCCCACAAATCTGGGAGATAGATAACACATGTCCAGAGAAATGAGAACCCCAAAACTCTGGAAGCTAGATAACACATGTCCAGAGAAATGAGAGCCCCACAATGCTGGAAGCTATATAAGATATGTCCAAAGAAATGAGAACCCCACAACTCTCGAAGCAAGATTAGACATGTACAGAGAATTGAAAAACCTACAACTCTGGAAGCTAGATAAGACATGTTTAGGGGAATGGGAACACCACAGCTCTGGAAGCTAGATAAGACATGTCCATAGAAATGAGAACCCCACAACCCAGGAAGCAAAATAATACATGTCCAGAGAAATGATAACCCATCCAACTCCGGAAGCTAGATAAGACTTGCCCAGAGAAACGAGAACCCCACAACTCTGGACGCAAGATAAGACATGTCCAGAGAAATGAAAACCCCACAACTCTGGAAGCAAGATAAGCCATGTCCAGAGAAATGAGAACCCCACAACTCTGGAGGCTAGAAAAGACATGTCCAGAGAAATGAGAACCCTGCAACTCTGGAAGCTAGTTAAGACATGTCCAGAGAAATGAGAACCCCATTGCTCTTGAAGCTAGAAAAGGCATGTCCAGAGAAATTAGAACCCCACAACTCTGGAAGCTAGAAAACGCATGTCCGAGAAATTAAAACCCCACAACTCCGGAAGCTAGATAAGACATGTCCAGAGAAATTAGAACCCCACAGCTCTGGAACCTAGAAAAGACATGTCTGAGAAATTAGAAACCCACAACTCTGGAAGCTAGATAAGACATGTCCAAAGAAATTAGAACCCCACAACTCTGGAAGCTAGATGAGGCATGTACAGAGAAATGAGAACCCCACAAATCTGGAAGATAGATAAGACATGTACAGAGAAATGAGAACCCCACAATTCTGGAAGATAGATGATACATGTACAGAGAAATGAGAACCCCACAAATCTAGAAGATAGATAAAACATGTCCAGAGAAATGAGAACCCCACAACCCTCGAAGCTAGATAAGGCTTGTCCAGAGAAATGATAACCCCACAAATCTGGAAGATAGATAAGACATGTCCAGAGAAATGAGAACCCCACAAATCTGGAAGATAGATAATACATGTACAGAGAAATTAGAACCCCCCACATCTGGAAGATAGGTAATACATGACCAGAGAAATGAGAACCCCACAACTCTGGAACCTAGATAAGGCATGTCCAGAGAAATGAGAACCCCACAACTCTGGACGCAAGATAAGACATGTCCAGAGAAATGAGAAGCCCACAAATCTGGAAGATAGATAAGACATGTCCAGAGAAATGAGAACCCCACAAATCTGGAAGATAGATAATACATGTACAGAGAAATGAGAACCCCACAAATCTGGAAGATAGATAAGACATGTCCAGAGGAATGAGAACCCCACAACTCTGGAAGCTAGATAAGGCATGTCCAGAGAAATGAGAACCCCACAAATCTGGAAGATAGATAAGACATGTCCAGAGAAATGAGAACCCCACAAATCTGGAAGATAGAAAATGCATGTACTGGGAAATGAGAACCCCACAAATCTGGAAGCTAGATAAGATATGTCCAATGAAATGAGAACCCCACTATTCTCGAAGCAAGATTAGACATGAACAGAGAATTGAAAACATACAACTCTGGAAGCTAGAAAAGACATGTCCAGAGAACTGAGAAATCCACAACTCAGAAAGCAAAATTATACATGTACAGAGAAATGATAACCCATCCAACTCTGGAAGCTAGATAAGACTTGTCCAGAGAAACAAGAACCACACAACTCTGGACGCAAGATAAGACATGTCCAAGAGAAATGAGAACCCCACAACTCTGGAAGCTAGATAAGACATTTCCAGAGAAATGAGAACCCCACAAATCTAGAAGATAGGTCAGACATGTCCAGAGAAAAGAAAACCCCACAATGCTGGAAGCTAGATAATACATGTCCAGAGAAATGAGAACCCCCACAACTCTGAAAGCAAGAAAAGACTTGTCCAGAGAAATTAGAACCCCAAAATTCTGGATGCCAGATAAGACATGCCCAGAGAAATGAGAACCCTGCAACTGTGGAGGCTAGATAAGACATGTCCAAAGAAATGAGAGCCCCACAGCTCTGCAATCTAGATAAGACTGTCCAGAGAAATGAGGACCCCACAGCTCTGCAAGCTAAGTAAGACATGTGTAGAGAAACTAGAACCCCACAACCCTGCAACCAAGATAAGACTGTCAAGAGAAATGAGAACCCCACAACTCTGTAAGCAAGATTAGACTATCCAAAGAAATGAGAATCCTACAACTCTGGAAGCTAGATAAGACATGGGAAGCCGGATAAGACATGCCTGGAGAAAGTAGAACCCCACAGCTCTGGAATCTAGATAAGACATGTCCAGAGAAATTAGAGCCCCACAGCTCTGGAACCTAGAAGAGACATGTGCAGACAAATGAGAACCCCACAATTCTGGCAGCTAGATAAACATGTCCGGAGAAATGAGAACTCCATCATAGCTCTGGAGGCTAGAAAAGACATGTCCAGTGAAATGAGAACCCTGCAACTCTGGAAGATAGATAAGACATGTCCAGAGAAATTAGAACCCCACACCTCTGGAACCTAGAAAAGACATGTCCGAGAAATTAGAACCCCACAACTCTGGATGCTAGATAAGGCATGTCCAGAGAAATGAGAACCCCACAAATCTGGTAGATAGATAAGACATGTCCAGAGAAATGAGAACCCCAAATCTCTGGAAGCTAGATAACACATGTCCAGAGAAATGAGAGCCCCACAATGCTGGAAGCTATATAAGATATGTCCAAAGAAATAAGAACCCCACAGCTCTGCAAGCTAAGTAAGATATGTGTAGAGAAACTAGAACCCCACAACTCTGGAACCTAGAAAAGACATGTCCGAGAAATTAGAACCCCACAACTCTGGATGCTAGATAAGGCATGTCCAGAGAAATGAGAACCCCACAAATCTGGGAGATAGATAACACATGTCCAGAGAAATGAGAACCCCAAAACTCTGGAAGCTAGATAACACATGTCCAGAGAAATGAGAGCCCCACAATGCTGGAAGCTATATAAGATATGTCCAAAGAAATGAGAACCCCACAACTCTTGAAGCAAGATTAGACATGTACAGAGAATTGAAAAACCTACAACTCTGGAAGCTAGATAAGACATGTTTAGGGGAATGGGAACACCACAGCTCTGGAAGCTAGATAAGACATGTCCATAGAAATGAGAACCCCACAACCCAGGAAGCAAAATAATACATGTCCAGAGAAATGATAACCCATCCAACTCCGGAAGCTAGATAAGACTTGCCCAGAGAAACGAGAACCCCACAACTCTGGACGCAAGATAAGACATGTCCAGAGAAATGAAAACCCCACAACTCTGGAAGCAAGATAAGCCATGTCCAGAGAAATGAGAACCCCACAACTCTAGAGGCTAGAAAAGACATGTCCAGAGAAATGAGAACCCTGCAACTCTGGAAGCTAGTTAAGACATGTCCAGAGAAATGAGAACCCCATTGCTCTTGAAGCTAGAAAAGGCATGTCCAGAGAAATTAGAACCCCACAACTCTGGAAGCTAGAAAACGCATGTCCGAGAAATTAAAACCCCACAACTCCGGAAGCTAGATAAGACATGTCCAGAGAAATTAGAACCCCACAGCTCTGGAACCTAGAAAAGACATGTCTGAGAAATTAGAACCCCACAACTCTGGAAGCTAGATAAGACATGTCCAAAGAAATTAGAACCCCACAACTCTGGAAGCTAGATGAGGCATGTACAGAGAAATGAGAACCCCACAAATCTGGAAGATAGATAAGACATGTACAGAGAAATGAGAACCCCACAATTCTGGAAGATAGATGATACATGTACAGAGAAATGAGAACCCCACAAATCTAGAAGATAGATAAAACATGTCCAGAGAAATGAGAACCCCACAACCCTCGAAGCTAGATAAGGCTTGTCCAGAGAAATGATAACCCCACAGATCTGGAAGATAGATAAGACATGTCCAGAGAAATGAGAACCCCACAAATCTGGAAGATAGATAATACATGTACAGAGAAATTAGAACCCCCCACATCTGGAAGATAGGTAATACATGACCAGAGAAATGAGAACCCCACAACTCTGGAACCTAGATAAGGCATGTCCAGAGAAATGAGAACCCCACAACTCTGGACGCAAGATAAGACATGTCCAGAGAAATGAGAAGCCCACAAATCTGGAAGATAGATAAGACATGTCCAGAGAAATGAGAACCCCACAAATCTGGAAGATAGATAATACATGTACAGAGAAATGAGAACCCCACAAATCTGGAAGATAGATAAGACATGTCCAGAGGAATGAGAACCCCACAACTCTGGAAGCTAGATAAGGCATGTCCAGAGAAATGAGAACCCCACAAATCTGGAAGATAGATAAGACATGTCCAGAGAAATGAGAACCCCACAAATCTGGAAGATAGAAAATGCATGTACTGGGAAATGAGAACCCCACAAATCTGGAAGCTAGATAAGATATGTCCAATGAAATGAGAACCCCACTATTCTCGAAGCAAGATTAGACATGAACAGAGAATTGAAAACATACAACTCTGGAAGCTAGAAAAGACATGTCCAGAGAACTGAGAAATCCACAACTCAGGAAGCAAAATTATACATGTACAGAGAAATGATAACCCATCCAACTCTGGAAGCTAGATAAGACTTGTCCAGAGAAACAAGAACCACACAACTCTGGACGCAAGATAAGACATGTCCAAGAGAAATGAGAACCCCACAACTCTGGAAGCTAGATAAGACATTTCCAGAGAAATGAGAACCCCACAAATCTAGAAGATAGGTCAGACATGTCCAGAGAAAAGAAAACCCCACAATGCTGGAAGCTAGATAATACATGTCCAGAGAAATGAGAACCCCCACAACTCTGAAAGCAAGAAAAGACTTGTCCAGAGAAATTAGAACCCC
Organism: Ambystoma mexicanum; assembly: GCF_040938575.1. Lineage (NCBI taxonomy): Eukaryota > Metazoa > Chordata > Amphibia > Caudata > Ambystomatidae > Ambystoma > Ambystoma mexicanum. The sequence goes on along the minus strand of NC_090929.1, from coordinate 54,782,089 downwards.
ACAATTCTGGATGCCAGATAAGACATGCCCAGAGAAATGAGAACCCTGCAACTGTGGAGGCTAGATAAGACATGTCCAAAGAAATGAGAACCCCACAGCTCTGCAATCTAGATAAGACTGTCCAGAGAAATGAGGACCCCACAGCTCTGCAAGCTAAGTAAGACATGTGTAGAGAAACTAGAACCCCACAACCCTGCAACCAAGATAAGACTGTCAAGAGAAATGAGAACCCCACAACTCTGTAAGCAAGATTAGACTGTCCAAAGAAATGAGAATCCTACAACTCTGGAAGCTAGATAAGACATGGGAAGCCGGATAAGACATGCCTGGAGAAAGTAGAACCCCACAGCTCTGGAATCTAGATAAGACATGTCCAGAGAAATTAGAGCCCCACAGCTCTGGAACCTAGAAGAGACATGTGCAGACAAATGAGAACCCCACAATTCTGGCAGCTAGATAAACATGTCCGGAGAAATGAGAACTCCATCATAGCTCTGGAGGCTAGAAAAGACATGTCCAGTGAAATGAGAACCCTGCAACTCTGGAAGATAGATAAGACATGTCCAGAGAAATTAGAACCCCACACCTCTGGAACCTAGAAAAGACATGTCCGAGAAATTAGAACCCCACAACTCTGGATGCTAGATAAGGCATGTCCAGAGAAATGAGAACCCCACAAATCTGGGAGATAGATAAGACATGTCCAGAGAAATGAGAACCCCAAATCTCTGGAAGCTAGATAACACATGTCCAGAGAAATGAGAGCCCCACAATGCTGGAAGCTATATAAGATATGTCCAAAGAAATGAGAACCCCACAACTCTCGAAGCAAGATTAGACATGTACAGAGAATTGAAAAACCTACAACTCTGGAAGCTAGATAAGACATGTTTAGGGGAATGGGAACACCACAGCTCTGGAAGCTAGATAAGACATGTCCATAGAAATGGGAACCCCACAACCCAGGAAGCAAAATAATACATGTCCAGAGAAATGATAACCCATCCAACTCTGGAAGCTAGATAAGACTTGCCCAGAGAAACGAGAACCCCACAACTCTGGACGCAAGATAAGACATGTCCAGAGAAATGAAAACCCCACAACTCTGGAAGCAAGATAAGCCATGTCCAGAGAAATGAGAACCCCACAACTCTGGAGGCTAGAAAAGACATGTCCAGAGAAATGAGAACCCTGCAACTCTGGAAGCTAGTTAAGACATGTCCAGAGAAATGAGAACCCCATTGCTCTTGAAGCTAGAAAAGGCATGTCCAGAGAAATTAGAACCCCACAACTCTGGAAGCTAGAAAACGCATGTCCGAGAAATTAAAACCCCACAACTCCGGAAGCTAGATAAGACATGTCCAGAGAAATTAGAACCCCACAGCTGTGGAACCTAGAAAAGACATGTCTGAGAAATTAGAACCCCACAACTCTGGAAGCTAGATAAGACATGTCCAAAGAAATTAGAACCCCACAACTCTGGAAGCTAGATGAGGCATGTACAGAGAAATGAGAACCCCACAAATCTGGAAGATAGATAAGACATGTACAGAGAAATGAGAACCCCACAATTCTGGAAGATAGATGATACATGTACAGAGAAATGAGAACCCCACAAATCTAGAAGATAGATAAGACATGTCCAGAGAAATGAGAACCCCACAACCCTCGAAGCTAGATAAGGCTTGTCCAGAGAAATGATAACCCCACAAATCTGGAAGATAGATAAGACATGTCCAGAGAAATGAGAACCCCACAAATCTGGAAGATAGATAATACATGTACAGAGAAATTAGAACCCCCCACATCTGGAAGATAGGTAATACATGACCAGAGAAATGAGAACCCCACAACTCTGGAACCTAGAAAAGGCATGTCCAGAGAAATGAGAACCCCACAAATCTGGAAGATAGATAAGACATGTCTAGAGAAATGAGAACCCCACAAATCTGGAAGATAGATAATACATGCACAGGGAAATGAGAACCCCACAAATCTGGAAGCTAGATAAGATATGTCCAATGAAATGAGAACCCCACAATTCTTGAAGCAAGATGAGACATGAACAAAAAATTGAAAAACGTACAACTCTGGAAGCTAGAAAAGACATGTCCAGAGAAATGAGAACTCCACAACTCAGGAAGCAAAATAATACATGTACAGAGAAATGATAACCCATCCAACTCCGGAAGCTAGATAAGACTTGTCCAGAGAAACAAGAACCCCACAACTCTGGGCGCAAGATAAGACATGTCCAGAGAAATGAAAACCCCACAACTCTGGAAGCTAGATAAGACATTTCCAGAGAAATGAGAACCCCACAAATCTGGAAGATAGGTAAGACATGTCCAGAGAAAAGAAACCCCCACAATACTGGAAGCTAGATAATACAGGTCCAGAGAAATGAGAACCCCTCAACTCTGAAAGCAAGAAAAGACTTGTCCAGAGAAATTAGAACCCCACAATTCTGGATGCCAGATAAGACATGCCCAGAGAAATGAGAACCCTGCAGCTGTGGAGGCTAGATAAGACATGTCCAAAGAAATGAGAACCCCACAGCTCTGGAATCTAGATAAGACTGTCCAGAGAAATGAGGACCCCACAGCTCTGCAAGCTAAGTAAGATATGTGTAGAGAAACTAGAACCCCACAACTCTGGAAGCTAGATAAGGCATGTCCAGAGAAATGAGAACCCCACAACTCTGTAAGCAAGATTAGACTGTCCAAAGAAATGAGAATCCTACAACTCTGGAAGCTAGATAAGACATGGGAAGCCGGATAAGACATGCCTGGAGAAAGTAGAACCCCACAGCTCTGGAAGCTAGATGAGACATGTCCAGAGAAATGAGAACCCTGCAACTGTGGAGGCTAGATAAGACATGTCCAAAGAAATGAGAACCCCACAACTCTGGAAGCTATATAAGACAGAGGAAGCCGGATAAGACATGCCTGGAGAAATTAGAACCCCACAGCTCTGGAAGCTAGATAAGGCATGTGCAGAGAAATTAGAACCCCACAGCTCTGGAACCTAGAAGAGACATGTGCAGACAAATGAGAACCCCACAACTCTGGCAGCTAGGTAAACATGTCCGGAGAAATGAGAACCCCAACATAGCTCTGGAGGCTAGAAAAGACATGTCCAGAGAAATGAGAACCCTGCAACTCTGGAAGCTAGATATGACATGTCCAGAGAAATGAGAACCCCATTGCTCTTGAAGCTAGAAAAGGCATGTCCAGAGAAATTAGAACCCCACAACTCTGGAAGCTAGATAAGACATGTCCAGAGAAATTAGAATCCCACACCTCTGGAAACTAGAAAAGACATGTCCGAGAAATTAGAACCCCACAACTCTGGATGCTAGATAAGGCAAGTCCAGAGAAATGAGAACCCCACAAATCTGGAAGCTAGATAAAACCGGTCCAGAGAAATGACAACCTCACAATGCTGGAAGCTATATAAGATATGTCCAAAGAAATGAGAACCCCACAACTCTGGAAGCAAGATAAGCCATGTCCAGAGAAATGAGAACCCCACAACTCTGGAAGCTAGATAAGTCATTTCCAGATAAACGAGAACCCCACAAATCTGGAAGATAGATAATACATGTCCAGAGAAATGAGAACCCCACAACTCTGAAAGCAAGAAAAGACTTGTCCAGAGAAATTAGAACCCCACAATTCTGGATGCCAGATAAGACATGCCCAGAGAAATGAGAACCCCAGAACTCTGGAAGCTAAATAATAAATGTGCCAAAGATACGTTAACCCCAAAATTCAGGAAGATAAATAGTACACATTCCAGAGAAATGAGAAACACACAACCCTGGAACCTACATAAGACATGTCCAGATATACAAGAACCCCACAACTCTGGGATCTAGATAAGACATACCCACAGAAATGAGAAACCAACAACTATGTAAGCGAGATAAGATATGTCCAGAGAAATGAGAAGCGCAAATCCCTGGAAGCTAGTTAAGACATGTCCAGAGGAATGAGAACCCCACAATTCAAGAAGCAAGATAAGACAGGTTCAAAGAAATGAGAAACCCACAATTCAAGAAGCAGGATAGGACACATCCAGAGAAATGACAAAACTAAACTCTGAAAGCTAGAGAAGACATGTCCAGAGAAATGAGAACCCCACAACTCTGGAAGCAAGATAAGACATGCCCAGAGAAAGGGGAACTCCACCATTCAAGAAGCAAGAACAGATTTGTCCAGAGAAATTAGAACCCTACAGCTCTGGAAGCTAGATAAGACATGTCCAGAGAAATGAGAAACCTAAAACTCTGGAAGTTAGATAAGACATGTCCAGAGAAATGAGAACCCCAAAGCTATGGAAGATAGATAATACACGTCCAGCTATATGAGAATCCCTCAATTCTGGAAGCTGGATAAGCCATAGCCAGATATACGAGAACCCCACAATTCAGGAAGCAAAAGTAAAGATTCTCCAGATATACAGGAGCCCCACAATTCTGGAAGATAAATAATGCTGAACAGAAGGTCCTTCTGCATCCCATCAAGCTTTCTGGCATCTGTAAATCATGACACTGAGACAGGAACAAGGAAGAACAGACGCCCAGGTGAAGTTCACAGTCATTTTTAATACAGGTTCAAAAGACACACTGGAAGCACACATAGCAGCATTCTGCCTTCCTCCTTTTATAGGCCTTCTTGAATGGTGCAATACCCACATGCATTTTCAGGATACATATCTGATTGGTCCTCTTTAGTTAGAAAAAAGCCCTCCTTATCTTTGATTGGGTGGCTTATTTGTCATTCATAAAGCCCACATTAGCTCATTCTTGGCAAGCACTGTCTGACTGACATATAAATTGATAAGCTTACTTTAGAACCCGCCAGACACAGTTACTCATCCTTTAACTCCTGCCAAAAGCAATTCTTATCTGCTTCTCAAGGTCTTGCCAGATGTAGTTGGCAGATCATACTGTGGAAAACCCCATGAGCTCATTTGTTTGCTGCCAACTAATGCATCTGATCTGTACTAATTGGTAACTCTCATGCCTTTATCTGATTTACCATCAATCATGTCTGCTTTACCCGGCCAAGTTTCTAAATATATCCTCCCAGACGTGCTTATCTTCCAGTGAACTGCTGCCAAAGAATATTCACTATCAGCATGAGTCAGGACTATAACACCTGTTCTCACAACTCCTTTTTGTGTTTTGGCATCCATTCTAAAACATATCTCAGCCTGTCTCAGCCTGTTCGGCCTCATTACCAAACGTTGAGTCTATATTTACTTTTAAACATATCTAGTTTCCAGAATATATTTTTACATATTTATGATATGTGAGTAATAATGGACAAACTCTTCACTTCCTGAGTCATTCTGACCCAAAGAAAATGTGTCGCCCCACATGCATTTTTTGCCTAAATATAGAAGCACTATAATTCTGATTTCTGCAATATTGCAACCATTGAGCTGCCTATCATGTTATCTGTGCTCATATTGAGGGTGGTAGTCGGTCTGGTACCCTTATACAGTACATGCTCCAGAGATATGTGAACTCCACAATTCAGGAGCAAGATAAGACATGTCCAGAAAAATGAAAACACCACAATTCAAGGAGCAAGTCAAGATGTGTGCAGATATATGAAAACCCCACAATTCAAGAAGCAAGATGAGATGTGTCCAGATAAATGAGACTCAACACAGGAAGATAAATAGTACATGCTCCAGAGATATGTGAACCCCACAATTCAGAAAACAAGATAAAACATTGTTAGGCGATCCTCTGCACACCGATCCACTGCACACCTGAATACTGCTCACATTTCCCCAACACCTCCCTCCAGGGTTCGAGGCTCATGTGATTCGGTTTACCGAAAGGACCGAAAGCTTCGTACCAGGTAAAATTTACGGGCTCGATTGCAACCCTTCCAGCACTGGCAGTTGCCAGGGAGAACATACAGCAGAAGGGGCGGCGTTACATCTCCACGCCGATGGGTTACTTGCTCACGTGATCCAGAGTGGCGTTCCTCACGTGACCTTGGTGGACGTCACATGACCCCGAAACGCACATTATATAAGGCTTGAGACACGGAACACTCATTGCTTCTCAGCTGTCTTCAAACCCTGTTTGGCGTTACGTTTGGTTTGCTTTTCTGGTTTACCTTGATCTTGGAACTCTCTCTTGGACTCCTTCGGATTACCCCTTTGTACCTTTGCTTGGAACTGTTTACCTGTTGCTGAATTTCGGACACGAACTTGACTTGCCTTCGGATCATCCCTTGGTACCTTGTTGAACTTCTACGCCATTTCCTTTTGGGGATTCAAGTCACGCCTTCAGTCTTACAGGTGGTTTATCCTGCATCCACACTTGTCTGCGGTCCTCATGTTCTAGGGACCGCCTCATCTGAGTCTCGAACCTCCCTCCTAGGTTTCCTGGGTTTTCCAAACACCGGATAGGTAAGGCTATTCAGATTCTTTGGTTATTGTGATTTTATACTGTAATTGCCTTGTACTTAACCTCGCTCTTTTTGACAGCAGCATTGGTGTTCCAGAGGTTCCGTGGATCCGGGAAGTAACATCTCCCACCTGTGGCCCCAAAGGTCGCACAGTGGGTTTCTTTTAGTTCCCCTGTGCGTCACTTGAGGACGGAGGTTTCAACGGTCTACACGACACTCAAGTCAGAACAGACTGAGAAGCCATAGTCGTGTTAGACAATGCAGGGGTCCACGGAAGAACCCATAGCTGCTTTAGTTCAGGCGATTACAGTATTAAGGGCAGATATGGCCACCGCTAATACGGTGATTGACCAAAGGTTACATTCCATACAGAGTGTTCAGCATTCTCTCCCTGCAGACCCTGAATTCGGGGATGCTAGCACTTCAACCACACCGCCTCTGTTGGCAAGTACCCCAACTCCAGCTCCGGTGGTCCTCCCAACCCCTTCCCCTTTGTCTGCTCCTGAACGTTATCAAGGTGATCCCAAGAAGTTCAGGACTTTCATCAATCAGTGCAAGTTGCATTTCTTGTGCAGACCTCTGGCATTTCCTAATACCACCGCCAAAGCCGCTTTTGCCCTTTCCCATCTGGCCGGGACAGCTGCCTCTTGGGCTAACCCTTTATTGGAGAACAATAGCCCGGTTCTCTATGATTTTTATTTGTTAGTTCTAGAGATGTCTCGAGTCTTTGATACCAGACATAAGGCACAGTCTAGGGATTTGGAGTTGTTAGAACTAACCCAGGGCAGAGGGACTTTGATAGATTACATCACCCGGTTGAACCAGTTGGTCGCCGAGACATCATGGCCAGAAAGCAAGCGGGCGGTTATATTTTATAGGGGGTTGAATAACGCAATGAAAGATGCCTTAGCAGTGATTCCTTCCATGCCAATTCAGTATCAGGAACTAGTGGATCTTGCCCTGCAGGTGGATGCACGGCGATCAGAGCGCAGAGCTGAGTTTGGGGTTTCTTCCCACCCTACAGTTGTCAGTACCCCTGCTTCCAGTACTGAAGAACCTATGCAAGTAGGAGGTTTACGTAGCCCTATCACAACATCTGAGAGAGAACGTAGAAGGGTGGATAATGCATGCTTTTATTGTGGCACCACGGGACATTATATGAAGGAATGTCCTCGACGTCCCAAGAAGAGTCAGGTTTTTCGGACAGCTCGACCTTAGATCCGGAGACCAGGTCGAGTGTTCAGTCTTCATCTCCGGGTACCCCTCTTGCCTTTGCTCGTGTCCAACCCATCTTTGTACAGGCCACTCTTTGCCCCTCTACGGGTATTTTTCATGCAGTCACGATCATCATTGACTCAGGTGCCACTGGGAACTACATAGACATTGCGTTAGCCCATTCCCTCAATCTACCTTTAGTGGTAAAAAACCGACCTGAACCTGTTCAGGCCGTAGATGGCACTGCACTAGTCTCTGGTCCCGTTAGGCACCAAACTGCACCTCTATTATTGACCATACAAGACATTCACACAGAGACGTTAAGTTTTGACTTGATCACCACACCTCAATTCGGTATCATATTAGGAATACCATGGTTACGTGAACACAATCCTCTGATTAATTGGCAATCAGGCACGCTGCTCTTCGAGTCTGAGATTTGTCAGAACTATTGTCTCCCAACCCATCAAGCAACAGATACTCCTTCTCGGGGCTTGGGAGCTCTAGCTCAACTCACGCTGAATGATGATGGATCAGTGGTTGTGAATTCCCACACCGTTGGGGGGGTGGTGTCAGGGATTCCATCTGAGTATAAAGCATTCGAATCAGTTTTCGATCGCGGTTCTTCCGAGGTACTTCCTCCACACAGACCATATGACTGCCCAATTGAATTAATTCCTAATTCCACCATTCCTTCGGGCAGGATTTATTCTTTGTCTCCCTCGGAAGAACAAGCATTAAAACAGTATGTACAGAACGCTCTACGACTAGGACATATCCGCCCCTCCACTTCACCAGCTGCAAGTCCCATATTTTTTGTACCTAAGAAAGAGGGGGACTTACGTCCTTGTGTGGATTATCGGCGTCTTAGCGCTATCACGAAAAAGGATACATATCCAATTCCGTTAATCACACCTCTTCTGGACCACTTATCCCATGCTTCTGTTTTCACCAAGCTGGATCTTCGAGGCACATACAACCTAGTGCGCGTTTGCGAAGGCGATGAGTGGAAAACTGCCTTTTGCACCCGTTACGGCTTGTATGAATATCTAGTCATGCCCTTCGGTCTATGCAACGCCCCGGCAACATTCCAGCGTTTTATGAATTACATATTCAGGGACGTTCTGGACGTATACATGGTTGTTTATTTGGACGACATCTTGATCTTTTCACGGAATCTTGATGACCATGTAAAGCATGTCCGGGAAGTAGTATCCCGTCTGAGGGAACATTCCCTATTTACCAAACCCGAGAAATGTCAGTTCCATAAAACGTCTGTTGAGTTTCTGGGCTTCCACATTACCCCTGGGGCATTATCCATGAACAAATCCAAGGTTAAAGCAGTCCTAGATTGGCCAGTTCCTCAAACACTCAAGTCTTTGCAGGCCTTTTTGGGCTTCGCCAACTTTTATAGACGCTTTATTTCCTCCTTTTCCACAATTGTAGCCCCACTCACGGCCCTGACCAGCCCTCAGGTACCCTATCGATGGCAGAAGGAACATCAAGAATCTTTTGAGGCTTTGAAAACCGCTTTCACTACCGCACCGGTGCTCCAGCACCCCAATCACGATCTTCCATTCCTAGTTGAGGCAGATGCCTCTTCTTTTGCTCTTGGTGGGGTATTGTCTCTGACATGTCCTACAACAGGCAAGTTGCACCCGGTGGCATACCACTCCCGTAAGTTTTCCAATACTGAGACCCATTATACTGTAACAGAGAAGGAACTCCTGGCTGTCATGGACGCCTTTCGTGTCTGGCGCCATCATCTTCTGGGGGCTAAGCATCCAATCACTGTATACTCAGATCATCGAAATCTACAGGATCTGGCCTCCTTAAAGTGCATCAATAGCAGACAAGTCCGGTGGCATCTTTTCTTTTCCGCTTTTGATTTCCACATTATGCATCGTCCTGGAAACTCACATGGAAAAGCGGACGCCTTGTCACGTTCTCCGGGTGGGGTCGAATTGCCAACCTTCCCAGATACTGTTCTTGGAAAGAGTCATGTGATTTGCCTCTGCACTCCCTCTTTGTCATTGTTAGATTCTGTACGAGCTTGGACGAGCAATCATTCCGACCAACTGCGGGATTGGGACCCCGTTTATTCTGATGGTTTGCCTTTCGTGCATGAACGTCTGTTTCTTCCCACGCCTGACACCCGTAACTTGGCCCTTGAGTGGTCTCATGATGCTCCCTTTAATGCCCATCCCGGTCAAGAGCGCACTTTGGATCTCCTAAAGTGCTGGTGCTGGTGGCCCTCTATGAAGCGCGATGTGGAATGCTATGTCAATTCATACGCTGTCTGTGCTCAGGCTAAACACCGAAGAGGACGACCAGTTGGGCTGCTACTTCCGCTTCCGGTACCTCCAAGACCTTGGCATACACTGACAATGGATTTCGTGACCGATCTCCCCAAGATATGAGGTTTTGACACCATCTGGGTTGTGGTGGACACGTTCACAAAAATGGCTCGTTTTGTTCCTTGTAAGGGTATTCCTTTGGCCCCAGTCTTGGCAGACTTGTTTTTTGAACATGTGTTCGTTTTATTTGGACTCCCTTCGGTCATTGTATCCGATCGAGGGTCGCAATTCACCTCTCGTTTTTGGAGATCATTGACTAAATTACTTGGCATCGATACCAGGTATTCTTCGGCCTATCATCCTGAGACTGATGGGCAGACCGAAAGGACGAATCAATCTATGGAGCAGTATCTTCGGTGTCTTATATTGCAGCAACAGGCCTCCTGGTTGAGCGCTTTACGGCTTGCTGAGTTCGCATACAATAACGCAGCTCATTCTGCTACAGGTTTTTCTCCTTTCTATGCCCTCTATGGCCAACACCCCAAGGTCTTGCCTGTCCCTGATGCTTCTGTCTCTTTGAATCCTGCGGCCACGGCTTGTCTTAGGGATCTATCTGCTGTTTATGCTAGTACTGTGGTCCATCTTACTGAAGCAAAGGCTTCTATGAAGGCTCGTGTTGACAGCAAGCGCCTGGCTGCTCCTCCCCTGGTGGTGGGTTCTATGGTGTGGTTGTCTTCACGTCACCTTCGCCTGGTGGGTTGCCGGAAACTTCTGCCTCGTTTCGTTGGCCCGTATGTGATCTCTCAGGTTGTGAATCCAGTGGCTTTTCTGGTTCTCCCAAGTTCTTGGCGTATCCATCCTGTTTTTCATGTCTCTCTCCTCAAGCCTTGTCCTGATTCTTCCCGCCTCCGGGCCCCTGTAGCTCCTGTGTCCCTGGTCTCTCCTGATGTTTTTGAAGTTTCGGCCATTTTGGGTTCCCGTTGGTTTAGTGGTAGGCTCCAGTATTTAGTGGATTGGAAGGGTTATGGACCGGAGGAGCGTTCTTGGGTTTCCGCTTTGGATCTTGACGCTCCTCAGTTGATGGCTCGCTTCCATAGGGATCACCCGTCCTGCCCACGGGGTCGTGGGCCGTTGGGGGGGGCTATGTTAGGCGATCCTCTGCACACCGATCCACTGCACACCAGAATACTGCTCACATTTCCCCAACACCTCCCTCCAGGGTTCGAGGCTCATGTGATTCGGTTTACCGAAAGGACCGTAAGCTCCGTACCAGGTATAATTTACGGGCTCGATTGCAACCCTTCCTGCACTGGCAGTTGCCATGGAGAACATACAGCAGAAGGGGCGGCGGTACATCTCCATGCCGATGGGTTACTTGCTCACGTGATCCAGAGTGGCGTTCCTCACGTGACCTTGGTGGACGTCACATAACCCTGAAACGCACAGTATATAAGGCTTGAAACACGGAACACTCATTGCTTCTCAGCTGTCTTCAGACCCTGTTTGGTGTTACGTTTGGTTTGCTTTTCTGGTTTACCTTGATCTTGGAACTCTCTCTTGGACTCCTTTGGATTACCCCTTTGTACCTTTGCTTGGAACTGTTTACCTGTTGCTGAATTTCGGACACAAACTTGACTTGCCTTCGGATCATCCGTTGGTACCTTGTTGAACTTCTACGCCATTTCCTTTTGGGGATTCAAGTCACGCCTTCAGTTTTACAGGTGGTTTATCCTGCATCCACACTTGTCTGCGGTCCTCATGTTCTAGGGACCGCCTCATCTGAGTCTCGAACCTCCCTCCTAGGTTTCCTGGGTTTTCCAAACACCGGATAGGTAAGGCTATTCAGATTCTTTGGTTATTGTGATTTTATACTGTAATTGCCTTGTACTTAACCTCGCTCTTTTTGACAGCAGCATTGGTGTTCCAGAGGTTCCGTGGATCCGGGAAGTAACATCTCCCACCTGTGGCCCCAAAGGTCGCACAGCGGGTTTCTTTTAGTTCCCCTGTGCGTCACTTGAGGACGGAGGTTTCAATGGTCTACACGACACTCAAGTCAGAACAAACATGTCCAGAGAAATGAAAACCCCACAATTCAAGAAGCAAGATAATACATGTCCAGATACACAAGAACCCCACAATTCAGATAGATAAATCGTACATGCTCCAGAGATATGTGAACCCCACAATTCAAGAAGCAAGATAAGACATGCCCAGATATACGAGAACCCCACAGTTCAAGAAGCAAGATAAGACATGAGCAGATATATACGAAAACCACACAATTCAGGAATATAGATAGTACATGCTGCAGGGATTAACCCCTCAATTCAGAAAGAAAAATAGAGCATGCTCCATAGATGAACCACATGATTCAGGAAGAAAGATAAGACATGTCCAGACATATGAAAGCCCCATAAGTCAAGAAGCAAGATAAGAAATGTCCAGATATACGAGAACCCCACAAATCAGGAAGATAAATAGTACATGCTCCAGAGATAGTGAACCCCACAATTCAGGAATGAAGATAAGACATATCCAGATATATGAAAACTCCACAGTTCAAGAAGCAAGGTAAGACTTGCCGAGATAAACGAGACCCCAGAGTTCAAGAAGCAAGATAAGACATGTCCAGATATATCAGAACGCCACAGTTCAAGAAGCAAGCTAAGACATGTTCAGATATACGAGAACCCCACTATTCAGGCAGTTAAATAGTACATGCTCCAAAGATACGTGAACCCCACAATTCAGAACGCAAGATAAGAAACATCTAGATATACATGCACCCCACAATTCAGGAAGCTAAATAGTGCATGCTCCAAAGATACTTGAACCCCACAATTCTGGATGCCAGATAAGACATGTCCAGAGAAATGAGAACCCCACAACACTGGAAGGAAAATAATACACATGCCAGAGATACGTGAACCTGACAATTCAGGCATATAAATAGTACACACTCCAGAGAAATGAGAACCCCACCACTCTGGAAGCTAGATAAGCCATGTCCACAGAAATGAGAACCCCACAACTCTGTAAGCAAGATAATGCATGTCCAGAGAAATCAGAACCACATAATTCAAGAAGCAAGATAAGACATGTCCAGAGAAATGAGAAACTCACAATTCAAGAAGTAAGATAAGACATATTCAGAGAAATGACAAACCTACAACTCTGAAAGATAGAGAAGACATGTCTAGAGAAATGAGAACCCCACAACGCTGGAAACAAGATAAGACATGTCCAAAGGAAGGAGAACCCCGCAATTCAAGAAGGAAGAAAAGATTTTCCCAGAGAAATGAGAACTACACAGCTCTGGAAGCTAGATAAGTCATGTCCAGAGAAATGAGAAACCTAAACCTCTGGAAGCTAGATAAGGCATGTCCAGAGAAATGAGAACCCCACAGCTCTAGAAGATAGATGAGACATGTCCAGCTACGCAAGAACCCCTCAATTCTGGAAGCTGGATAAGACATGCACAGATATACGAGAATCCCACAATTCAGGAAGCAAAATAAAAGATTCTCCAGAGATACACAAGCCCCAAAATTCTGGAGGATATATGGTACATGTCCAGAGAAATGAGAACCTCACAACTCTGGAAGCAAGATATGACATGTCGAGAGAAAGGGGAACCCCACAATTCAAGAAGCAAGAAATGATTTGTCCAGAGAAATGAGAACCCTACAGCTCTGGAAGTTAGTTAAGACATGTCCAGAGGAATTAGCACCCCACATCCCTGGAAGATAGATAAGACATGTACAACTACACGAGAACCCCTCAATTCTGGAAGCTGGATAAGACATGCTCAGATATACGAGAACCCCACAATTCTGGAAACAAGAAAAGGCATGTCCAGATATATGAGAACCCCACAGTTCAAGAAGATAAATAGTACATGTTCCAGGGATATGTGAACCCCACAATTCAGGAGCAAGATAAGACGTGTCCAGATATACGAGAACCCCACAGTTCAAGAAGCAAGATAAGACATGTCCAGATATATACAAAAACCCCACCATTTAGATAGTACATGCTGCAGGGACTAACCCCTCAATTCAGGAAGAAAAATATAGCATGCGCCATAGATGAACACCACAATTCAGGAAGCAAGATAAGACGTGTCCAGATATACATGAGCCCGACAATTCAGGAAGCTAAATATTGAATGCTCCAAAGATATTTTATTAATTTTTATATATATTTTTATTTTATTTTATTAGTTTATTACAAACTTTTAAAATGTTACAGAATCAAAGAAAACAGAATCGAACAAAGCAAAGCGAATTCAGATGTCATTCAGAATGAATCTAGATTCGGTTGTCCCAGCACTTCATGACCTGTACCATAAACAGACACTATTAAGCGTCTTTTCCTTATGTATCAATGGGCATGTGCTAAGTTTTCTGAAGTAGTCAGGCTCTTGTTCAGTTGATCTAGATAGAATGTTAAAGCAAAAACCAACTTGTTATCTGTTCCTTCAGCCATGACTACCCACCAATCCTGCCCACTTAGGAGTGGTCTTTTAGCGATTTCAGACTCTAGATGTTTAGTTCTCAGCGCTTAGAGGTTTGTGCAAAATACAACTAGATGTTTCAAAGTTTCTTCGGCTGCATCATAGAATCTATGCCTATAATCCGCTTCTGGACTTGTTCTTCTCAGGATCTCTCTTTAGTCAGAAATAAATTGAGCCGGAACTTCAGAAATATTGTTCTTAAGCGGTTACAAGGGAACTTTTCCAAGTACTGGGACAGCTTGTTGAGAGCCCTAGTTTCTACTGCGTTATTCTGCATGCATCTGTGCAACGCTCTCTGGTCAGTTGTTTATATCCAGTCTTGCTCCCACAACTTCTTGTTAATAGAGACCGGATTGTGTATCAGATCCTCTTTATTGGTGTTTAGTTGTGTGAGTATTATCTCGCAACGTTGTTTCCATTTTCCCAACACTGTGTTACTTTTATCAACAGTGGGTGTGTTCAGAATCTTGCATTGCAGTAGATTGTCTGTCCCAATTACTTTTCTATACAATGATAAAGTGTTCCAAGTAACCCTTGCGTTGATTAAAGTGAGACATAGTTCGTATCGGATGCAGGCTGTCGGTGTACCTTTCAGTAGATGTAAACATTTTCTCGAGTATGTTTTTTCACATGAGGACCAAATCACGTGCGAAGAACCCAACATCGATTCTGCCCCGTGAATTAAAGCAGGTATTACTGTAACTTTGTAGAAGTCGATAGCAGGTTTCAAAGTAAACTTACTAAACTTCCTCTTGATCATCGCACCTTGCACGGCTAGTAGTTTGCATTTTCTTTTGATTTTTTGGGCCATGGGTTTATCATTAATGTGCGACCTGATTAGGACTCCTAGATACTGTGCCTGAGTCACACTTTTTACTGATGCTTGACCTAGCATACACTGGAACCTTTTCTTTCCCTTTTGTTTGGGTCCTTTGAGATTTTTTAATGCAAGGATCTCGGTTTTGGCAGCATTTATCACTAGACCATTTTCATCAGTGTAAGATTTCAAAGCTGATAGTTTACGCTGCAGCCCAATCTGTGTTACATCGAATAATACAATGTCATCAGCATATACCATGTAACTCAAAGATACTTTAAACCCACAATTCACGAAGCAAGAAAAGGCATGTCCAGATATATGAGAACCCCACTATTCTGGAGGCGAAATAACGATTCTACAGAGCAACGTGAGCCCCACAATTCTGGAAGATAAATAGTACTTGCTCCAGGGGTACGAGGAACATGTAATTCAAGAAACCTGATAAGAACTGTCCAGATATACAAGAACCCCATAATTCTGGAAGCTGGATAAGAGAGCCTTCAAATACAACTGAACCCCATAATTCTAGAAGCTGGATAAGACATGCTTCTGACATACGAAAACCTCAATTCTTGAAGCAGGGGCACAGTGTGCCACCATAGCAAGGACAGCACCCGGGGTGGACTAGTCCCTCAGAGGCAGGCCCCGCCCAAAACAACATCCACAAACATCAAAGTACCGTCAAGTGGCTAAGGGGATAGGTTGAAGTTGCTAGGAGAGCTAGGTTGAAGTGGCTAGGAGGGCTAGGTTGGTGTGGCTTGGAGAGCTAGGTTGAAGTGGCTAGGGGGGCTAGGTTGATGTGGCTAGGAGGGCTAGGTTGGTGTGGCTTGGAGAGCTAGGTTGAAGCGGCTAGGTTGATGTGGCTAGGTGGCCAGGTTGATGTGGCTAGGTTGATGTAGCTAGGTTGGGGTGGCTAAGAGGGGTAGATTGATATGGCTAGGAGGGCTAGGTTGGGGTGTACTACTGTTGCAGCAACTCTGCATCTTTTTAAATTTAAAAACTGTCCCATCACAAATGTTCCCTTTTTTCTTAAGTTAATGGATTGTGTGGCTTAGCTTCAGCTCCAGAAATACATCGAGGACAACTCCATCTTAGAGCCCGCCAGTCTGGTTATGGGGCCCGACACAGGGCTCAGACTGCCATGCTCAATCTCAAATCCAACCTGGCGGCCATTGTCGATTGTGGTCATCCAGCACTCCTCATGCTGCTTGATCTGTCTGCCACGTTCGACTTGGTTGACCACGAGCTCTTGACTGCTAGGTTGCAATCTCTGGTGGGCTGTTCTAACTTAGCCATGTAATGGTTGGTCTCCTTCTTGGGACCGCGCATTGCTCGAGTTGCTCTTCATAATGCCTCCTCCTGTCCCACTCTTCTTACATGAGGTGTTCCACAGGGTTCTTCGGTATCACCTACTCTCTTTAATATCTATATTCTCCCTTTTCTTCTGATGCTTGATGACCTGGTGTCTTGTACACTTATTACGCCAATGACACTCAGGTCATCCTGGAACTTTCGGGCACATATTCCCTGGATTCTCAGGCCATTAATGCCATCTAAACTACCATTCACTCCTGGATGGTAGAAAATTCCATGGCCCTTAACACCGATAAGACTGAGATTCTTATCGTGGCCTCAAGCAATATGCAAAATAATCTTTCACCGGAGTACGTCGCCTTGTTTTTTTTTTTATTTATCTAATGTCACCGTTCCTGTGGCAAAGGACGTCAAGACGTTAGGTGTTACGCTAGACTGTGAGCTTACCATTAAGCCACATGTGGCCAAGATTCGTGCCTGATGTGGTTGGATTAATAAGCAGCTAGCCTACCTATGTCCTTATCTCACTGTCAACAATATGTCTATTCTTGCCCCTGCTCTAGTCAACTCAAGGCTAGACTATTGCAACAGCCTCTTGGCAGGCACTGCTCAATCTAATATGGCTGCCCTACAGGTTACGCAAAATGGGGCAGTCAGAGCAGTACTGGGCATTTCTAACAGGCAGTCCATTACCGCAGCCAGAGAAAATCTGCACTGTCTGCCATTCAAGCACCATGTGTCCTTCAAGATTCTTACACTTACTTTAAGTGCCTGACCCGGGTTGCGCCCACCTATCCTTCTGAATGAATTCAGAGATACGCTTCTACACGACCCCTTAGGTCACTTGATCAGGCCAAACTCTGCCAACGCAGGTTTCGACTAGCCAAATTAGGAAAAACAATGTTTGACGTCTTGGCTCCAGCCACCTGGATTCCAATTCCCTTGGATCTCAAAACCATCACATCCTTGGTTGATTTCAAAAAGAAGCTAGAAACGTTTCTTTTCATGGCTACTTAGGCGCTGTCCTTTGACTCTGCTTTGAATCTGTCTCTCTCACTCCGATTGTCTGCTGTTTGTCTTTTTTGTGCGCCTCAAGGCCTACGGGCTGTGGCGCGTCCCCAAGAATTAAAATAAATAGATCAGTATACCTCTAGATGTATATAGTTAAGTAGATGGTATGGATTCTCGTGTCATTATTCTTAGCTTTAAGGTGGGTTATAATCAGCTTCGAGTATAGGGGGGTTGGGAGGCAGGTGGGCGATGTTCAGATTAGGGGGCAGCCTGATAAGGGCCTTCCCGAGGGAAGGGTCACCCAAAGAGGCTATCCTGCACCCCCACCTTTGTGTAGAGGGCACTGGAGAGGAAATAGTGGACTGGTCTCCCTGGGAGTCACTGCATACCTCCTCTGGGGGGGGGGGCTGGCCGAGCAGCACCCAGAGAGGAGGGCTATGCAATGATCGGGAACAGTGGCAGGGGATGTGTGGGATTATAAAGGGGGATGGAGTGGTGTATGTGTATTGGGGATGTTAGGAAACCTTCCTGTTAGGGCTGGAAATGTCACCCTGGTTTCTGGTGCCATTTATCAATGGTAGAGGAACCTTGCAGCGCATTGAGGACCTCAGGCTCACCTGTTGAATGTAACTGCTTTGTTTAGCAGGTTGCCCATTGAGCCTTCTTTTCAGGGTGTGGGGGGTGTACAGTTGCCGGTCCCTCCCTGGTCTGGTGCACTATGATCCGGGCCAGTAGGTAAGGGTACAGGAACCAGGGCTACCGAGATAAGAGCTGATCCAGCGATGCAAGTGCCCCACAGCTCTGGGGGGCCCTGCGTGCGGGTTGGGGGGGATACGCACAGTCCTTCACACCAACCTCTGCCTCCAGGGTGATCCAGAAGAGGACCCCCTCTCGTGCTCAAGGGGCGCAGACCCCGGTATAGAAGCAGGCCCATGGGCCTGGTCAGAAGTCTCATCACAGGTGCCCCGATTGCAGAGATGAAGCAGGGCGCATTAATGAGCTGCAGGAAACAGAAGGAAGCTGGTCTCCATGGCTACGGGACTTGTGTATTTCCGCCAGGCTGTGGGTGGAGGCGGTTTCCAAGTAGGGGCGTCTCATCTCCAGGAATATCTGATCACGAGTGGAACAGTGAGGGGCGGGGGGCTATTAGGAGCTGGGGTGTGCACACGAGCACAACTTTATTTCTAGGTTACAGAGGAGCTTGGGGCTGCACTCGGACACCACCCCTTCCTTTCAAGGTGGACAGACAGTGGCACAACCCAAAATGTGGGGGCCCCCTGCGAGCTCGGTAACAAAGCACCAGGGACGTCATTTCACCCAAATGCCAGGGGTGGCCAAAGTGACATCACATGACTCTTGAACTCTGAAGACATCCCAGGAAGTGATTTAATTTGACCCCACCCCGAAGTGCCATCACGGGAAGCGATGGGACACAACCTTTCACCCCTTGACAAAAGAGGGAGTGGCATCACTTAGCATTCTTCCTAAGTACGCTCTGAAACATATGGTAACAATATCACTCTAATTTGATATACATTTCATACAAAGCATCACCAAATGTATCTATAAAATCCGTGTGTATAGGCCCAGATTCAGAAATCACTGTGAATGCAGCAGACGTCCGAGGCCAAATGAGATTGATGTGTTATTATATAGCACTTACGCTTAAGCTTTTTATAGAGAACAAATATATAGAGAGATTTACCGCCGGGATACCCCTCTTCTTCTGATGAGGCCCATAGTCCGAAATGGATGCTTATTCTACTCTAAATGCTTTTTGGGAGTTTTCGTCTGCATTGTGAATTTGAGGTGTTTAAGAACAGACTAAATAAGTGACTCACCCCCTGAAGTGTGCCTGAAATAAACCTTTAATGAGTCTAGCAATTATTGGCCCTCATTACAACCCAGGCGGTAAGCGAAAAACGATGCCGGTAAATGAATACCGGCATCGTTTTCCGCTAGGTCGATCATGACCCGTGAAAGTGCTATTAGCGGCATCATAGTTAAAGGTGCCGCTAACAGCACCAAGTTTACGCGCACGCGACCTTCCACGCCGTAAATACCGGCATCGCGCAAAGGTAGGCAAATCACGAACCAAGCGGACATGCTCTTAACGCCAACGCAGTGGCCGTTAAGCACCTTACCGCCATGGTGCTAATTCCGCCATCGCGAACCAACCAAAAATGGCCATGTGCAGTGTTCCCAGCTGCCACAGGTGCACAGAATCAGCACAGGTGGAGGCAATACAGACTCACCAAGTACAAAAAGAGCACATCCCACCCCTTCCCACACCCAGTCACATTCCACAAGGATTCCAATACGACTAGCAATGTTGGGGCTGGAGGACCTGATTGCAATGCAGATGCTACAACTACAACAACAACAACAACAGGCAGCACAGAGGAGATGCAGGCGGAGAAGGAGGCTGAGGCAGGTCCAGCATGCCCCACCAGCACAGCCAGTGCCACCACGCAGGAAGCCCCCAAACCCACGCATCCGAGCCAGTCCATTCAACCTAACCGCTGAGCAGATCCACACCCTGTGCCGCCTGGACCGGGTCACCATCACCACCATAGTTGACATGATACACAACAACATCATCAGCATGATAGAAACACCCACCGCCATCCCCCCACTACTGAAGGTAGTGTCCGTGCTCCACTTCCTGGCCACAGGCACCTACCAGCACACAGTGGGGCACTTGCATGGCATTTCATAACCATTATTCTCACGTACACTGATCCAAGTGCTCGATGCCCTCCTCAAGCACACAGACGACCACATTTCCTTACCACGGTCTGCCCAGGAGATTGCAAACACCAAAGTGGGTTTCCATGCACTAGCCGGCATACCTGGTTGCATTGGTGCCATCGACTGCACCCATGTGGAATTGGTGGTCCCACATGCTATTGAGGTAGCGTACCGCAACCGTAAACTATTCCACTCAATCAACGTGCAAATGGGATGTGACTCCAACAAGATCATCACACATTGTCGTGCCCGATTCCCCGGATCAACCCATGATTCAATGGTCCTGAGGAACTCCACAATACCACGCTACATGGAGCGACATGCAGGGCCAAGATCCTGGCTACTCGGTGAGTCTCATGTCATGGCCATGGAAATGTGAAGTGTGTAGGTGAGTGACGTACCAATGCATACTTTACCTGGCTGAAAGGGGGAGGGGGAGAGATGCATACTTTACCTGGCTGAAAGGGGGGGGGGGGTGATGCATACTTTACCTGGCTGAAAGGGGGGGGGAATGATGCATACTTTACCTGGCTGCGAGTAGCAGAGGCAATGCAGCCAGCTCATACCCTAAAGCAGCCCAAACGTCAACTGACACCTGTACACATAATGCCCGATGTAAGCAGCCCTACCATGTGAATGAAGGTGTGTCCCAACCATGACACAACCATCTGCAAGTGCATTGTACCGATTCGGACCACATTGACTTCAACTAAATGCACCTACATGCAATGACTTCAGCCAATACAGGGCACCAAACACCATCAACTGAAAGGCCAGTCCCCCATAACTGCGCACAAAGGACGCACCTGACGGACAAAAACATCAATAAACCACTACACAGACACCGAGGCCCCAAAGAATTCCCTATCAACATTAGTAGTGCTCAGTGGGGTCATCATGATGCTGACAGCAATGTTGCCATGACGAGAGCGTTGATATCACAGGACGCCTGCCAGCTCAGCAAAACAAACGCCATGCACGAACACAGTGGATGGGCACTCACAAGGCACTTGACCCTCCTGCATACATTGGTGGATGGCATGCAAAACAGTCCATGAGAGGAATGCACATATACCAGTCACATAATCCATTTGTGCATGTAAAAGTGGTACAAAGTAAGAGTTTAATGCATGCCATGGTGGCACATCATGTTTGGTATTTGATGTCATGACTGACACATACATTGTTGCCCACATACAGGTGATGCAGGCTATCCCCTGAAGAGGTGGCTCCTTACACCAGTCCCGAACCCACAGAACAGGCACGAGTAGGACTTCAACCGTGCACATACACGTACCCGTGTGGTGATTGAGCAGGCATTCGGCCTACTGAAGGCACGGTTTCGCTGCCTCAGCAGGTCTGGTGGGGCACTCCTGTACCGCCATGAGAAAGTGGCAAAGATCATCATGGCATGTGTCATGCTACACAATATATGCATCAGACGAAATGTGCCCCTGCGCCCTGATGCAGAACTGCATCCACCTGACGATGAGGATGAGGAGGGTGGGGATGGGGCAGCACCTCAGGGAGGCAGCGATGCACAGGAGGGGCGCGAAATGCGTCAGACTCTGATCAAGCAATGTTTCTAGCACACACGGATGGGGGGTGTCACATGGAGATGGCAATTGGGGCACTGTGTGTGTCTGGGATATGGACACTGTGGACTGTTCACCAATAAATCAAACATACGCAATGAGCAATGTCCACACATGTGATTTGTGATCAAGAAAAAATATATTGTAAATGTGAATTTAATTAACACACCCACTCCCCCCTCCCCCCTCCACTCCCCAACACACCCATTCCCCCCTCCCCCTCAACTCTCCAACACACCCACTCCCCCCTGCCCCCTCAACTCCCCAACACACCCACTCCCCCCCTCAACTCCCCAACACACCCACTCCCCTCTCCCCCTTCCACTCCCCAACACACCCACTCCCCCCTCCCCCCTCAACTCCCCGCAAAAGTGCGTGGATCCCTGTGTCGCAGTGCCCAATGTGGAATTGATCCACTGGGTGGCCTCTACTGGCAGCCCCCTCTGCCGGCCCCCGGGGCACCCCTGCCTGTACTCTGCAGGTTAATGGCCGACCTGCGGACGGGGCTGCTTGGGGCAGAACTGGCAGCGGAGGAGGTACTCGGCTGCTCGCTGGGACGCATGTCCCTCACTGTCTGTACTAGCTCAGAGAGCACGTGCCGCACAGCGGCAAGTTCAGCACAGATGTCCTTGCTGGAGGTTTGGATGGCTGCCTTCACAGTCTCGGCACATCTTTGCATTTCAACACTGGCACCTCCACAATCGGCCACATGCTGCGTGAGGAGTGAGGACAGTTGGTGTTGCCTTATCAATATTTGGTCTAGCGACTGTTGGTATTGTGGGGCATTGAATGACGCAATTGGCGGGGTCATTGGGCTACTCCCCTCCTCCACACCTCCCACTGGGCATGGAGTGGCTGGCCAGGAGTTATCAGGGGATAGCCTCTGTGTGTTATCAGCGTGCAGACTACATGGGACAGGTAGGGGGAAGAGGTTGGGCAGTGGGGGGACATTCTATGTCATCCTCATCATCCCCCACATCACTGTCAGAGCAAGCTGCAATGGCAGCAGTCTCCCCAATTGTACTGCTTCCTGCAGACACATCCCCTTCAGTGGCCACCAGTTGTTGCATGTCTGTCGCTGGTGGTACCATACTGCTTGCCTTGGGGATCATCGCTGCCCTGGGCTGTGTTGTGGCAGGCAATTTTAGCTGCTATGGGTTTTTTTTGGGTCCAGCAGAGGTGGAGGGTTGGTGTGTTGATGCCTCTGGCCTGGCCTTCTTGGCAGGTGTCTCATCCTCACCGGGGTCTGAATAGGAGCCTGTAGTGGAGCAAAGGAGGGAAAGTGTTATTGATGGGTCTGCGGACATTGAGCAGGCATTGTTATGACTGCCATGAATTTGATGCATAGATGGTGCACTTTGTAGCCTGTGACATACAGGTTGTCTCCCTTTTGGGTGGGTTAAGCATGCAGGAATGTGGGTGCCTACAGTGGAGTGTGCATACTGCATGTGTACAGGGTGTAGGTCAATGATGCCTGTTGGCAGTCTTCTGCCGATGTGTTGCGTTAATCCTATTGGGCAACATTGTGATTCCCAATTAAGTGGACTCAGGGAGTTTAGCATGGCTTAATTTGAGGCGCCTACCTGTGTCACCTGATGTCGGGGCTCCTCTCTCCATTCCACCGACCCCCTCAATGGTCTCGATGCAAATCGTTGTGGCACATATCTCCTCCCACGGCTCCATTTTAATAGGTGAGTCTGCTCCTCCGCCAGTTACCATGCCCATGTTTCAGTTGCCCGACAGTATGCTCCTTACACGGAGCCGGAGGTCGTCCCACCTTTTCCGGCACTGTTTGGTGGTGCGGGGTGTTGTTCCTACTGCACTGACCCGTTGTGCAACTAGTTCCCATATGGCCTTTTTCCGTCCTATTGCCGTTCTGGTCATTTCAGTGGAGGATACGATGTCCGCGTTTTCCTGGAGCGTTTCTGCCAACATTGTAAGCTCTTCCTGACTGAAGCGCTCCTGCCGCTGCCGATCGCATGATTCTTTTACAACTTTCGGCATTGTGGGGATGCGTGGATGTGGGTGAAGTTTTGTGCCAGGTCTCGGGGTCAGATGTGCACTGGTTGTGGAGGATTGCAATGGATTGTGTTTTTAAAGATGGCCGCCGTGCTCTTTCCCGTTCCGGTGCAATGGCGTAAGTACCGGATCCGCTTCTTTACGGTCACCGCTAATAGCGGTCACCGCTATTTGCGGTGCTCTCTAATATCGGTGGATAGGGTGGTGGTGGTGCAGCTTGCACGGCATACGATGCCGGTAGCTGACGTTTTTGGGACGTTACCAGCATGGCGCAGATTACATTACCGGCATGGCGCAATGCTCATGCCCGAGAGGTCGTAATTTACCGCTTTTAACGGTTCCAGACCAGCACGGACACGTTAGTTGCGCCATGCCGGTAATGTCCATTACTTACCGCCGGGGTCGTAATGAGGGCCATTGTCTAGAATTCCAGAAAGGCAAATGATTTGTTATTCCTATTCTTTCTGGTTTAGGGTCAGTTACACTTGTGGAACCCCATGTTGTTTAAGAGGCCTGATCAAGAAAGCCAGCCACTCCAGAAACAAAGAGCCACATGGCGCTGGCCACAGCCCACGAGCTTCCATTAAAAAAAAGAAAAGAAAATGTGGATTTGTTTAGGGGTAGCAAGGGAGACCAGAGGGGTAGCCAGGGAGACCTCGGGGATCACAGGTACGACCCCTGGAAACCCCCAAATGACATCTCTGCAAAGCAGAGGCCGCACCACCCTCGGGACGTGCCTTAACCGCCATGCATGTGCAATGTGCATGATGATCATGCTGCTGCAGGGGAACACCCCACACTGCACTAGGGGAAAGAAGGAAGTATGTGTTTTAATCAAACCCTAAACATAAAAAAGGGGCTGAACCTGGCTTCTGAGTCCTGACACCCAAATGTAACAGCTAACTCTGTGTGTGGCCAGTAATATTATGCCAAGTAATGATACCATAAGAAAACATGTTTGGCGTGGGCAGGCGGCAAGCAATGTGGACGTGCCTGCTGTAGGCTACGTCGGTCACGCCCTGCTGTTCCCCAAGGCGTCTTAATATGCCTTAATTTTCCCCCATCAAGCACACAATCATTCTCCCCAGGGGAACAGGAGCCAGCTGAGCCATTGAACGGTTGTGTGGAGTGACTCCATGAGAATCCTGGCGAGGAACCGCAGAGCGGCCAGCTCCACCATCATGGCTGCGTCATCTGCTGTTTCAGATATGGAGGCGGACTCCCACAGTGGGGCCTCGCTCATCATGGAGCCTGGTCTCGTGGCTCGTTCCAGAGCCGGTGACCTTGGTGTCCCTGCTGGGGGTCTGGGCCGGGCTGCCGCCTTAATGCCTTGGGCGCCGGAGCAGCTTCGGACTCCTCCTTCCCCCATCCCGACCCGTACCCTCAGTTGTGCTCATGCACTAGAGCAGCCCGCTTTCCGAGCGGGCAGGTAACAATATCTGCATCTGGCCTCTCAGCAGTGGGCGGGTTGAGGCGGAGTGCCGCAGGCAGTGGCGGCGGCTTCCGCTGTAAGGCAAGCAGACCTTCGATCTTCATATCAGAAAAGTATACAGCAGTAGGTTTGGCCACCAACATTTGAGGCTGCAGGGAGGGCCCGTCTGGGGTTTTGAGGCACTCACCGGTACCCACAGCCTCCCCACAAAGCGAAGTAGCCCTAAACTAGCATGGAGGCATACACTGCACCATTGCTCCAGAGAATGCATATATTTTCAGGTATGTGGACCCCTTCAGCATATAGCATATAGCTTGATCCATTGGCTTTTTCTGAGACACATTAGGCACCCCTATCTCGCCCTGCCTGTATCTTCTGTCTAGCATATTGCTGGGTGCTCCAGAAGGGTGATCCTGACGTACCTAAGGCTCTGCTTGCACACCTCATCGCAGGGAAATATTTCATCTGACCTTCCATGTCCAAACCCTCAACCAAAGCCAAATCTTCAGACATCAAAGCCGTGCTAGCTATGCAGGACAGCAAGACCAAGCACTCCCAGGTGGTCTGTGCAGCGGTCTAGTCCCCTCCCCCTGCAGTTGGCCCAGCAGACACTCTAATCACGAAGCAAGATCTCCTCTGCATGTTAGCGACGGTTAAAAAGACATCACTCAGCAAATAAAGGCCTCTAGTGACAAGTTAGCTAAGTCCACAGCGGGAAGGAACACTCACATTTTAGGGTTGGAATCTCCAGTGAATGATGTTGAGGCGAACATGCCCACGACCATGTCATGGTCTTGAGGAGCAGATGGAAATGGTTTGGACAAAACAAAAGGACCTTGAGAACAGGACTCGGAAGAACAATGTCCTCCTCTGCGGAGTCACACGTCACATTCAGGATAAGGATCTGGGAGACTTTATCCGTGATTTATTCTGGCCTCTTCTTGACCTCTGAGAAGTTGAAGAACTTGCTTTAGAAAGAACGCACCGGGTCTACTCTTCTTACCAACAGCAACATAACTTTCTGCCCGATGGGCTCTCGAGAGTGGATTTTTTCCATCAAAAACTATTAATAATGGTAGCCGCAAGAAAAAAGAACCCATTGAGTTCCGCGGGATGACAGTAACTTTCTTCGCGGACCTCTCTCCACAAACCCGGGTGATCAGGAGCAAGCTTAACATGGCGACAGCTGGGTTTCAATCGCATAAGGTGAGATACAGATGGAAGTTCCCTTGTAAACTCCTCTTTCAGTACCACAATCAACACTATGGAATTGGTTCGGAGGAAGAAGCATCTGAATTCATGTTAATCTCAGTGGAAGAACAGCCTGCCGAAGAATAGACAGCCTGCTCCTCTGGTACGAGACCCACACCACACAAGCCGCCTAGGAAACCGAAGGGGAGGCAGACTGAAATGAAAAACTCTCTCAAAAACACAACCCTAGACTTAATGTTTAAGGACCCGCATGAAGAGCCTGGCTCGAAGTTAGGCCAGCAATCCTACACAACCCTGCTTATGGGGTGTATTGCTTTTGTTGTTTTTTTTTATCGCCCATGTTCACGGTTCTTAAGCTCGGAGTAGTTTAATCAGCTGATGGGGGAAAGGATTGGAGGGTTCATGGGGCGCCTCAGGGGATTAGCACCCGGTTCTTGTGGTTCAACATGGATTTGATACAGTTCTTACATGTGAATATTTTCTCACTTTTTCTGTTTTGAGATTTTTCGCATTTGCTTTTACAACTGAGTAGACTCGCACAACCTTCCAGCTTTGACTTCAGCTTGAATTGTTTTGTTGCATTGGGGGTAGTTTGATTCTGAGCCACCCCCACAGGATTCATGATGGCATCTCCTGATTTCTACTTAGTGACCCTGAATCTTCAGGGTTTTAATCCCCCAATTAAACGAAAAGTGGTCCTCCACAGGTTGTCTTCCCTCGATGCAGCCTTTGTTTTCCTTCAGGAAACCCACCTATTGGCCAAAGATGAAGCAAGGCTGTGTAACAAACTTTACCCCAGGATCTATTTCATGAGCAGTGGGTTTAAAAAATTAGTAGTTGCCATTATCATCCGGAAGGGAACCCCACCAACAATCTTGAATACGTTGAGGGATGCAGAAGGTAGATATGTATTAATTACAGCCCTATCCCCTGAACGTAAAGTCACATTGGCTTCAATCTACGCTCCAAAGGGGCGAGATGTTTTTTGCCACTTTCTCTAGAGTGTTAGTAGGCTTCGCAGAAGGGGAGGTCACACAGGGGCGGGGGGATTTCAACTGCGTTGTAGACCCAACTATAGATAAATCCCTGCCACCTACAGCCAACATCGATGACTAAACTGTTGCGTGATGACTCCCTCATTGAAACCTAGCGTCTTTTCCACCTGGTGGGACGGGGGTGCACCTTTTAAGCAGCTGTACATTCTCAAGGCTGGACATGGTTCTCATAGCGAACACCCTTATTCTGGAGGTAGCAGGGATAGAATTACACCCAAAGGCCCACTCCGACCATGTCCCGGTCCAATGAACTCTGTACTCTGATCCTCTACCCACTACCAGACCTTCTTGGAGTTTGAACGACTTTCTCCTTTGGGATATAGCCATGAAAGCTCACATCCCTGAGTCTCTGACCAATTATTTTCACATAAATAATACGGGGGGGGGGTTGGACTTCAGGACCGTTTGGGATGCAGGGAAAGCAGTGGTCAGGGGAGCCATAAGAGAGCAATCCACTGCTCTTTGCAGAGCTGGAAAGGCTCGCCAATCTCTACTAGAGGGGGAACTCAAGGACAAAGAAAGGGAGCATGCACTTAAGGGTACCCCCGCCGGACAGCAAATCAGGCGTTATACGCTCAGTTAGCAAAAAAAGCCACCCATTCCATCCTGCGCATGAAACACTATTACTGCTCTAAGGGTAACAAGGCAAACCAACGCCTGACTGCCAAACTGACGAAGATATCTACTCGTAATTATATTGCGCCCCTGAGGGATGGCAAAGGGTCTTAGGTGGTTAGTGAAGCAAATGAGCTTGAAATTATGGAGGAGTTTCTTCGCAGCGTCTCATCTAAACATTACAGTGATCCGGTCCAACCCCGCAGTTCATTGCCCTAGCAAACCTCCCCAAGACCCTGCACAAGGACAGGATTTCCTGGAATCACGTATAACAGAGTAAGAGGTTTCCCAAGCAATTCATGCACTCTTATTAGGTAGAACCCCCCGGCCCAGATGGCTTCCCGGGTACATTGTATGATATGATATGATACAATGTCATTTATAACGCGCCTGCACACAAGTGTTTCTAGGTACAAAACATCTATAAAACCTTTGCCCGCATCCTTATCCCTTGTTTTACCAAATTCTCTAATTCATTTTTGGAAATGGGCAAATTGTCCGCCTCCAGGGCAGAATGAGCTACCTCTCTGCTTTTGAAGCCAGGGAAAGACCCCGAGGACTGCTCATTCTATCGCCCCACAGCCTTGCTAAATACTGATGGAAAAATGTACAGCTAAGTGCTCATTTCAAGACTGAGCGAGGTTCTCCCACTTCTGGTTAATAGTGACCAAACTGGGTTCATTAAGAATAGGGGGCACACGATAACATCAGGAGGGTAATTGATATCATTGCCTTGGCTTCTCAGGCCAAGTTGGACTATCGATGGTATCACTGGATCCACATTGTGCGTTCGATAGCAGGTCCTGGGAGTACCTGGGGTTGCTATTGTCGGCATGCAGGTTCGGCCCACATTTCTCCAAATATGTCATGGCAAACTTTGAAATTCCTGCCATGAGAGTTAGGGTCAATAGCCAGTGGTCTTCCATGATCAATCTGGAGAAAGGAACCAGGCAAGGCTGCCCTTTATCACCTCTAGTGTTCACCCTGGCCATAGAGCCACTGGCTCAGAGGATTCGCCTGAACCCCCAATACAAGGGTTTTCATGTTATGGGGCGACACACAAAGTGGCATTATATGCTGATGTTGTCTTGTGCTTTCTTGGAAACCCGTTATTCTTTTTTACCCAAACTAATGAGGCTCCTTGGGGATTTTGAATCAATTTTGGGCTTTCACATAAATCATAAGAAGCCAAACGGCTTAAATATAACATAAACGAGGATCGGCCACCAGGGGGCGCACGGATGGGTTTACTTTCCATGTAGGCTCCACGCAAGGGTCCCGAAAAGTGGAGTGAGCCCCCACCACGAGACTCCCCCCCCCCGGCTGGAATATCAACAGAATTTGGCATCGGAAGTGATCAGGACGCACTGGGAGAAAACTCGACCCGAAAAAAGAGCTTTTTTCGAGGAGAAATCTCCCTCTGCATAATTTGGCGCAGGAAGGCAGAGAAGGCCTACGAGCTCCCGCCGTGCTCTCGAGCATTCACAGAGCCATGATACGCGCGGAACCAGGGTGTGTTCAGCGACACACACCGCTACCAGGGCCCATCAAAAGGTACATGTGCAAAGACACGCTCGACTTTTAGGTGGCCCCACGAAACCCACCTGAATCGTTCACGGCCCTTAGGAAGTTGTGCACACCCCCACTTCTGAGAACGAAGGACCCGGAAAAGGACCGCTCGACTACCAGGTACTGCCGGCACCATCCCTACACACCCGTGAGGAGGCTGCCGTGGAACAAGCCCAGATTGAGCGGTTTCCGCTGTCATTTTCACCACAGGCGCGTACTCCGGTCACAGTAGATGGAGACGCCCGCGTGGAGTCTAAGCACTCCCGCGTAGCATGGAATCATCCTTGCCCCACAATGACACAGCACCCGCTCCTCTCAGTCCAGTTGCTCAAGTTGGCCCAGCATCTCATCAGACGTAGACGCTTCTCGAATGCTACAGACAAAGCGGGCAGCGGGCACTCTCTTGAGTGCCAGCACGTCCGGAAGGTTGCACGGGGTGTGAGCCCGTTGACCGGCAAAGCGCCTGTCATAATCTCCCTTTCGGCTTCCTGCCCCTGACTCCTGATTCTCGACTCGTGAGGGGCATAACTACTGGCTGGATCTGACAACACGACACCGGGACCCCGGAAAGGCGGAACAAGCTACAGCGCCATAGGTCCTCTGCAATAAAGGACACTAGAAGATCTCACTCAGGCATCAAAGGACTGTGGGCTGGGCCCCTGTGGGACAGGGCGTGTGCCCTCCTCACATCCCCCATATCCTTTTAAGCTTACCAGATCTATGAACAGAGCTCCAGTATTCCGCTTGGTGTGGACCGCGCGCAGGAGGATTAACTAGTTTGGTTGCACGCAGGCCACCAACTGATGTCTGTCTCCCTGGGGAATCGCCCCGGAGCCTTCTGATGCGCTACAATACAGGAAAGTCCCCATCCAAATAAAATAGAAACAAGAAGAACTAAATGGTACATGGTCACAAGCAAGAGGCTGTTTGTTAAGGGAGCTTTAAACAGCATCTTGCCTCTGGCACATTTGGCCACCTGAGGACAAAGCTCGTAAGCAAATATCTCCCAAATGACCACCCCAGCGTTGTAGTCTTCCCACGCACAGTTAAGACTCACACACCTCATCGCTGGGGTCCCGCCGCAATGGACCTTAAGGGCAAACTGGCGAAGTATAAATTTACACCAACTCACGAACCCCTGAAGTCACCCACTGAGTCCAAGATGTCAACTGCAGGGTCTGATGCAGCTGCAACCAAGGCAGACGTCGCTGACCTACTCACCGAGATGAGAAGCATGAGAGCGGACATAGGCAGCAAAATAGACAAAATCACACAAAGGATGGACAAAATGGAGGACAGGCTGGAACAAGTCGAACATAATCAAACCTCCCTGAATACATTGGAGGCCCAAATGGACCACCGCATTGCAGAGATAGAACACAGGGAAGAGGAAATACGCCTAAAGGTTGATGATCTCGAAAACAGTGAATGCCGTAACGACATACGTGTGTTCGGCATCCTCGAAAAAGAAAACGAAACCGAATTTGATTTAAAGCAAACCCTGCACACCATTCTGAAGCTTTTCTTTAAAGATGAATCGGTGGACGAACCCAAAATTGACCGCATTCATAGAGCTGGAGGCAGACCAGGAGGCCCGAGATCAGTACTAGCTCTATTTCACAACTATGCGGACAGAGCTCGGATCCTAGAAAAGGCCAGACACATTTCACAACTTTCACTGGACGACTCAAATATCTCACTCTACCAGGACTTATCAACACTCACGCTGACAATGAGGAAGAAGTGCTCCCCAATTACAAAGATGCTGAAGGACAAAGGTGTCAGATACCAATGGGGCTACCCTTTCTCACTCATCTTTTAGTGGGAGAGTTCGACAATGAAACTTGTATCGGAAAAGGACATTGCAGACTGTATAGCAGACCTGATAGGTCCCCAGGGAGAGGGATCCTCCCTCGGTGAATCGAAAAGAGAGGAGGGTGAGTGGCGCACTAAGGGCCCGTGGCGCAGAAGGATTCAGGGATCCAGGAAGTTCAGGAGGATGAACAATTCGCAGGACATGGAGCATTGACCCAGATTTCAGATTGTCACATCAGGCCGCACTAGGCAAACTAAAGGTGGGGTGAATGGTATGGCTGAAGCTGGGCGCTTGAGCGCCACCTTACAGAGTTTGGAGTGATTTAGGTGTGTTTGATGGGGAATTTATGCTCGGCATATGCCAACGATGATCCCGATTCCAAGGTCAGAGTTCATGTCTAATTGTTTATTTTCTGTTACACAAACGACAAATTGGGGCCTGCATGTTCGGGGTGCCCTGATAGAAATATGAGGTAAAATAGACACTGGAACGATGCCTAAGAAGGGGGTCAGAATTCATGTTTATAAGTTGGTTTTGTTGAACTATGAGTATTTGGTTGGGGGCTCACTGTTAAACATGTTCACATTAGGATAGGACCGATTGTTTCGCGGTTTCCATTGGTGGACCGAGACCGACTGGGTGATGTTAACCTGGACGGGCCGGATGCCGGATGTAAGGGGGGGAGGGGAGGGACAGGAGGGCGGGGTAGGAGGACGACATATAAAGCATCAGAAGGCAGACCTGGAGGGCGGAAGAATACAGAACGGGACCAATCCTTGACCTCTTCTGGACTTATTGAGACCCAATTCAAAAAAGATGAATCACACACTGCACTACCAAACATGACATGGGCAATGAAGCAGACTATTTGGTCATTTAAATACTCACACGAAGCTCGAGATGTCACCCACATTCTCTAACGATACATTACGCATATGCACACTTAATGTGAAGGGTTTGAACTCCCCCACAAAAAGATCCATGGTGGCCAGAGAATTCAGGCGGTCAAACATAGATATTCTATTTCTCCAAGAAACACGATACCGAAGAGGGGAGGAGAAAGTGGTTCCATCTCGCGAGGTATGCCTTTCCTTCTGGAGCTCTGGAATCTCAAAAAAGGCAGGAGTGGGGATTTTAATTCGCAAAGGCCTCGGGGTGACAACTCTTGAGTCTTGGACGGACAAGGAGGGAAGGGCTCTTGAAGTTGTGGGAAATATTTGTGGCACAATTGTCACTCTTGCCACACTTTATGCACCTAATCAAGGGCAGGTTCCTTCACAAAATCACTGAGAAGGTTTTTAACATGGCACAGGGACACATACCTCTTGGTGGAGATTTTAATACGTGGATGGATAGTTTAATGGATAGACAAACTGGAGCAGGTGCACATAACCCACCCTTGACCTATATGGCCTCACTGTCAGTTGGCACCATCTACACCCAGCGGATAGAGGATTCACTTTCCACTCCCTCCCCCACGACACACTCACACGTATCGATTACATCTTCCTCTCCGATGGCCTCCTGCGGATATTACACGCGGCGAATATACACCCGCCGCATGGTTGGATCATGACATGGTTATGGTGGATATACGCTGGAACGACCTGGCCCCCGGAACACTAAATGGAGATGCAATGACTCCTTATGGGCTGACTCGGTCTTCAAAGAAACTCTTGAAACTGAGATTGAGCAATTTTTTTCTACCAATGTTACAGGAGAGGTTGGGAAGACATCCATATGGGAGGCAGCCAAGGCCACTTGGAGGGGGGTGCTTATTAGGGAAGGGGCCCAAAAAAAAAGAGAACACGCCCTGATAGAAAAGAACATTAGGGAGAAGCTCTCTACAGCCCAAAATCTGGCAGTCCTCCCCACGTGATAGATCCAAGTATATCGCTGAAGCCAGACAGCTCAGAGAAGAGCTAAAAATACTCATCGTGGGCAAAACAGCTCAAACTCTACAATACCTACAACAAAAATATTATGAAAAGGGCGACAAAGCAGATGCCCTCCTGGCGGCCCGTCTCTGAGCACAGATGGCAGAAAGATGGGTTGATCTCATCCAAAGGACCGATGGCACCCTCATAGATACGATAGTAACATCTCCGGAAGGAATACAAGAAGCGTTTGCCTTCTTTTACGAAGATTTATGTACATGCGACCCCCCCCTCCCCTAGGAAGTATTGACACATACCTTAAAGAGGTTCAGATCCCCACACTCACATCCATAGAGGCCGAATCCTTAGATACACCAGTCACAGAAGAAGAAGTTACTGAAGCCATAAAATGCCTAAAGACGGGAAAGTCCCCAGGGGACGATGGTTTTACGCCCGGTTTTTATAAGACATTCTCCACACTCATCGCCCCCTTCCTTGCATCCTTATTCAACCACATCTTTGATACAGGCCAAGCGCCCCCGTCCTTCTCTCAGGCCCTTCTCGCTGTCATTCCAAAAGAAAGGAGAGACCCCAAATGTTGTAGCTCTTATCACCCCATCTCTCTTCTTAACATTGATGCCAAAATATATGCTAGAGTCATTGCGGCCCGACTCAAAACGTACTTGCCACGACTTATACACTCTGATCAAGTTGGCTTCGTCATAGGGAGACAGGGCGCGGACACCATGAGGAAAACACTTCATTTAATTCATGAAGCACAGGGAATGGGAGGGGATCCGTCCCTTCTGTCACTAGAGGCCGAGAAGGCCTTTGACAGGGTGGCATGGGACTTCCTAGAAAGGGTACTAGTTTGGAATGGGATGGGCCCAAAGCTCCGCCGCGCCATTAAAGCATTGTATACATCTCCCACAACGTCAGTGATAGTGAACGGAGGCTACTCACGATGGTTTCCTTTGGAAAGGGGAACAAGGCAGGGTTGCCCACTGTCAACGATATTATTTGTGCTGTCCCTTGAACCGTTGGCGCAGAAACTAAGGCAAGATGGTAGAGTTAAGGGAATTACAGTGGGAGAACGTGAATATAAACTAGGCCTCTACGCTGACGATATCTTACTACACCTTACTGATCCCCTAAACTCTGTCCCGGCTGCGATCAGCATAATTGAAGAAAATGGTAAATTGGCTGGCCTGAAAATCAATACCGGAAAGTCGATCCTCCTCCCAATTGATAAAAGTAGAGATACCGAAGCGGAATGATTTGCGCCCCTAGGAGTGAAGGTCAGCCTC
This sequence comes from Ambystoma mexicanum, assembly GCF_040938575.1. Classification (NCBI taxonomy): domain Eukaryota; kingdom Metazoa; phylum Chordata; class Amphibia; order Caudata; family Ambystomatidae; genus Ambystoma; species Ambystoma mexicanum. The sequence continues at coordinate 54,747,231 of NC_090929.1, read as the reverse complement.
TCCACACTCCGATACCTGGGCATCAATGTTACTCGAGACCTGGAATCCCTATACGAAGCTAATTTCCCCCCACTATCACTTGCCCTTCAAAAAGATATCCAAAGGTGGTCCAGACTCACCATCTCTTGGCTGGACCGTTTAAATGCAATAAAAATGGTGATTCTCCCCAAAATACTGTACCTGTTCCAAATGCTTCCCATTAAAATGCCCCAAGAATACTTTATGGATACCAGAAAGTACGTTTTAACCTTCCTGTGGCAAAGCCAAAAGCCTAGAGTCCCCAGATCTTTGCTCCAACTCTGAAAAGACAACGCAGGGGTAGGCCTCCTGGACATAGAAACATACTATAGGGCAGCCCAACTGCGTGTCCTCGTTCCGCACGTCAGGCAGCAGTCATAACCACAGTGGATAGCTCTGGACAAATACCATCTCCGTCTATTCATCCTAGGCGAATGGCTATGCTTTCCGGGGCCCCAATTGCGAAACAGCGTCAAAACTCACCCCATTATTGGAATAATATGGGCAATATGGATGCCCGGCAAGAAAATGGAGGGAGTTACAACCTGGGACTCTCCCCTGGGACACCTATGGGCACCAGGGATCCGAGACACAATCTCAGACCCAGGGAGCTTTGAGACCTGGAACGATGCGGGATTAGAAAGGGCTGGTCAACTTTGGAGAAATTGCACCTTCATCACTATTCAGGAGCTTCAGGAGGCACTCGGCATAGGCCCACTTTCGGTCTTCCTATACCTGAGACTCAAGGGGGTGATGACAAGGGCGATATGGAAGAACCAGCTACAAAGGGACCTTACCCCGTTTGAAAGAATTCTTAACACATGTACGAGCTCTAGAGGTTTAATAAGTGCAATGTACTTGGCGTTGATTGAGCTCACTATTACACCATCCCTCACACTGAAGAACAGATGGGAATCAGATATGGGCAGGCAGATCTCACAAAAATTATGGCTACAAATATGTAGACGAACGGCGAAATCATCTATATCTTGCCAATACAAATTACATGCCATCAAGTTAATGTATAGATGGCAATATGATCCAATCCGGTTTGCCGAAATGTATCAAGGGGTAAGCCCATATTGCTGGAGGGGTTGTGGGAAGTAGGCCGACTATTGGCATATGTGGTGGGGATGCGAGGTGGTCCAAGCTTATTGTCGGAAGTTCTCAGCTGGATCAAGGAATTAGACGATGACGAAAGAGAGAAACAACCACTGCTGATCCTATTTGGCCTGGTTGAAACGGACGACACGACCATGAAAGCACACAAAATGATACAAGGCCTACTGATGGCCGCAAGAGCCTGTCTCACCATGGCATGGAAGAGAGCCACGCTCCCTAGCAAAAATGAATGGTTGGGTGTTGCCCTGAACATATATAGAAGGGACAACATGACCGCAGCCCTACATGGGGATCGCACCTCAGTCGAGAACGCGTGGTCAGAATTTAGCGCTAAATATGTTACATAAAAAGAATGTGTGCAAAGCGTTATTAAAATCAGAGACAATCTACTCAACGGTTGACAATGTCTGCTACAGCAAATTCGCAGGTTCTATTATGCTCATGTGCCCTATGTTATACATTTAAAAACGATTCAGATGTAAAAACTGGTCTCTTCTAGCCCTTCAGATGGTATTATGTGAAAAGGGGAGTGGGGGGACAGAGTATTTGGTTTTGATGATATTATTGAAAATACATGCGATCTGCAAAGACACTATGGCCCTTATTACGAGTTTGGCGGTAGCCATGTCGCTATTGGCCAAAATCGCGTCCGGGTCCGGGTTCTCAGAATGAGGAATAACCAGGCCATTCCGAGTTCGGAAGGCCCGGTAATTCCTCCCTCCAAGGACCCGGACCCGGTCCTTCCCCATTCCCATTTCAGCCCCCATAGGGCTGAATGGGAATGGGCGAGGGAGCAAACAACGGGCCATTACAAGTTGGCCCGTTGTTTGCTCTCTCTTCCCCTCGCGGGACCCGGTAAACACGCCTGGTTTGACCAGGCGTTGCTTCCTGAGTCCCGCGAGGGGACCTCGTAATGAGGCGGTACAGGGTAAACGGCACCGGCACCGGTTACCCCGTACCGCCAGGGTCGTAATGAGGCCCTGTATGTTTTCTACACTGTCCTTTTTGTAAAATTTCTTTTACATGACTTTTTGGTGGAAAATGCGTGTAAATGATTGTCAAACTTCTACCTTTAAAAACTAATAAAAATTGAAATTTAAAAAAAAATATAACAGAACCTCCTGACTTTATAGACTCATTGAGGTCCCTTTTGCTGGGCTGACCAAGAGATCCCCTACTTGGGGGGGGTGGTTTGAATTACACCAAAATACGAGTCCCTAATGAAGGCCAACATTCCCACCTGTGGAAAGAGGCCAAAGACTTGCTCAAACCTCGGGATCTATGGGAGGTCCCGTGGATGGGCCGGATTTATGCAACCAAAATGGCATTGCTCCCAGAGCTGCTCTATACATTCCAAGTGCTGCCCCTTCTGGTCCCTGAACATGACCATATAGATCTTCAGAAGGAAATGGGGCGATGCATCTGGGGATGATGGTCTCTCCGAATTCCACGGAAGGACCTCCTTAGATCCAATGGGCTTGGAGGGTTCAAGGTCCCTGCAATTCAGCTCAGATAGCTCCAATTCTGAAATGGGCACCCGAGGAGAGAGTACCAAAATGCAAGTGATTGAAAAAGCGTGCTCTCCTTTCATGTTGGCACCCCCTCCCTTCCTTCCTAAGGAGGTAAGGTGCCTCAATCAGGGCCTTTTGATGGCCACAGGGATTACTCTGGCTCACTGGGATAAAGCCTGCACTCAGCGTGGTATTCGATCTGGGATGGGACCTCTCTCTCCGAGTTTCCAAAACCTTGAATTCACACCGGGTTTAATCAGTAGGGTCTTCTCCTCCTGGGAATCACAGGAGACATTGAGACTAGGCAATCTGTTTATAGATGACGCTCCCCTCGCGTTTATAGAGTGCAAGGTGAAGTGTTCCCTTTCGGAGCCTGAAGGCTTCTGCCATTCCCGACTGAGGCATTGGATAACTAATCTTATGGTGAAGCAGGTCAGGAGTAGACGCCCAACTGGGATCGAGCTTCAGCTGTGGGAGGGGCTTCTTCTTACCACTTATTGGGATAAAGCTTTCATACACGCTCCGTTGCGAGCTTGATTTGGGATGGGATATCCCTGAAGAATCCTGGTAACGTATCTGGACTCAAGCTCATAAAAGTTCTGGGTGCACCCAAACATAGGAGAGGGCGTTAAAAGTTTGCTTCCGCTGCTTCGCACTTACACCTCCCACGGCTCCAGTTCGTGTAGCACTCAACATTCCTAGCACTTCATCTGTGGCTTACCCATGAGCCCGGACTCCCCAGCACTTATCCCCTCTTCCCTCTTCCTTGCTGAACTTGCATTTTCTGAATACTCACAAGGCATAGTAGGTTCGTCCCTCTCCTTCCCCCCTCCACTACTCTTAAATATTGTGTGCTTAATTTATTTCCCACCCTTGCTCCCTCCCTGCCTTGTGGGTGCTTTGAAACAGTATTTTCTTATTGTATACGTGCCTAACAAGCAAACAATAAATAAATAAATATGACCCCACGGATGTTACACGCGATTCACCCTGAATGCTCTGATCGCTGCTGGCATGAGTTGGCTGGCATGGATGTGGACAGCTGGGAGAGTTGGCTGGCATGGGTGTGGACAGCTGGGAGAGTTGGCTGGCATGGGCTTGGACAGCTGGGAGAGTTGGCTGGCATGTGGTGGTTTTTCCCAGTTGTGTAGAAGTATTGGGAGTAGATTTGCTCAAAAATAAAAGACATAACCGGTAGCCTTTTCCCAATGTGCTCGCTGACCCTGGTCCTGAAGGATGTCCAAGAGGATGGCGCTTACCCAATGTCAGGCCACAGGGCGAGGCTCATAACACAACTGCTAATGGCTGCAGGAATTCATCGCGCTAGGTGTTGTAAAATGTCTGCATCTCATATTGGTGGATTGCAGTATGGGAGGTAATTGCAATGAAGAAAATATCTGCCCTGATATCAGATAGAACGAGTATATTCGCATGGTATCGGGCCCTTTTCTGGACTACACCCGGGAGAGGGAACATAGGTTTTAGGCATGGAATAAGTATGACCCATTTGCAGTTCGACACGCGGAGGCGGCGGATGGCGCTTCTTGGTTCTAGCAGATGGCGGCGGATATAGATCCAAGATATATGCACAGTCTTGAGCTCAATCGTTGTTAATTTATTTATTTATTTATTTGCTCTCCTGTGTTATTTGTTTTCTTCTTTTTCTGCGGAGTATTCTTGTTGTATTGTGGAAATGTAATATCGACAATGCTACATTATTTTGCTATTTGATGTTGCTATTGTAGACTTTTCAGATGCATGTCGAAATCTCAATTAAAAAGTTGCAAAAAAACAGAGCATGCACACGCTAGCTCTGCTACTATATGCCAGTATCCCCATGTTTGAACATTCTTGTTGGATTTGCCAGTAAAACAAGCAATGCTAGAGTAAGGAACCAGTTCCTTGTTTGGCTGCACATATGCCTCCACCCAATATGTAAGAACACTCATCATGTTGACTTTGCTTTTAACCCCAGTAAAACATGCAATGCCACAGTAAGATGTATTTGCTAACTGCAGATGTGCCCCCACACCCACCATGTAAGACCACACATCATGTTAGCCTTGCCCCTTATGTGTGTAAAAAATACCATGCCAAGGAAAGAAAATGTCCAGGCTGCCTGCCCTATTGCGCTACGTACCCCGACCCACTCCTCCATGTAATAACATTCATCAAGTTGGCTTTGCCCAGAGATATCAGTAAAACATGTAAGGAAACAGCCATGATTCAATGCCCGGGCCCCAGCCTTGCATGCACACATTCAAATTCATACCCATTCACCCACCAGCCACTCACCCACTGGTGACTGATGATTACGTTAATTGGACGAGAGTAAACATTTCCCACTAATATGCCTGAGCGTGTGAACGTAGCGAGGAGGCCAGAGTGTGCGAGTGTAGCGAGGGGGTCAGAGGGTGCGAGTGTAGTGAGGGGGTCAGAGCGTGCGAGCGTAGCGAGGGGGCCAGAGTGTGCGAGTGTAGCGAGGGGGTCAGAGCGTGCGAGCGTAGCGAGGGGGCCAGAGTGTGCGAGTGTAGCCAGGGGGTCAGAGCGTGCGGGTGTAGCGAGGGGGTTCGAGCATGCGAGCGTAGCCAGGGGGCCAGAGCGTGCGAGCGTAGTGAGGGGGTCAGAGCATGCAGGCGTAGTGAGGGGGCCAGAGCGTGCGAGCGTAGTGAGGGGGCTAGAGCGTGCAAGCGTAGTGAGAGAGCAAGAGCGTGCGAGTGTAGCCAGGGGGCCAGAGCATGCGAGTGTAGTGAGGGGGCAGAGCGTGCAAGCGTAGCCAGGGGGCCAGAGCGTGCGAGTGTAGTGAAGGGACCAGAGCGTGCGATCGTAGCCAGGGGGCCAGAGTGTGCGAGTGTAGTGAGGGGGCCAGAGAGTGCGAGCGTAGTGAGGGGGCCAGAGTGTGCGAGTGTAGTGAGGGAGCCTGAGCGTGCGAGCGTAGTGAGGGGGTCAGAGTGTGCGAGCGTAGCGAGGGGGTCAGAGCGTGCGAGCATAGTGAGGGGTAAGAGCGTGCGAGCGTAGCCAGGGAGCCAGAGTGTGCGAGCGTAGCCAGGGGGCCAGAGCATGCGAGCGTAGCCAGGGGGCCAGAGCATGCGGGTGTAGCGAGGGGGTCAGAGCGTGCGAGCGTAGCCAGGGGGCCAGAGCGTGCAAGCGTAGCAAGGGGGCCAGAGTGTGCGGGTGTAGCAAGGGGGTCAGAGCGTGCGAGTATAGCGAGGGGGTCAGAGCGTGCAAGCGTAGTGAGGCGGTCAGAGCGTGCAAGCGTAGTGCGGGGGTCAGAGCGTGCAAGCGTAGTGAGGGGGCCAGTGCGTGCGAGCGTAGCCAGGGGGCCAGAGTGTGCGAGTGTAGTGAGGGGGCCAAAGCGTGCGAGCGTAGCCAGGGGCCAGAGTGTGCGGGTGTAGCGAGGGGGCCAGAGTGTGTGAGCATAGCCAGGGGGCCAGAGTGTGCGAGTGTAGTGAGGGGGCCAGAGCGTGCGAGCGTAGTGAGGGGGCCAGAGCGTGCGAGCATAGCGAGGGGGTCAGAGCGTGCGAGCGTAGCGAGGGGGTCAGAGCGTGCGAGCGTAGCCAGGGGGCCAGATCATGCGATCGTAGCAAGGGGGTCAGAGCGTGCGAGCGTAGTGAGGGGGTCAGAGCGTGCGAGCGTAGTCAGGGGCCAGAGCGTGCGAGCGTAGCGAGGGGGTCAGAGCGTGCGAGCGTAGCCAGGGGGCCAGAGCATGCGAGCGTAGCGAGGGGGCCAGAGCGTGCGAGCGTAGTGAGGGCATCCGAACCAAGTAGAAGTGGCTCGCTGTGGAGAAGGAAATGTTTTTTATTATGGGTTAAAAAGGTGCATTACAGAGCACACTTTTAGTGGAAAGTTGCTTAAAAAGCCAGACAATTTGCCTTTGGCCACAATATATGCCAGTATTAAAACATGTTCACACTGGCTGTGCCCATACAGGTCCACATTGGCAGCACCTACATACATGCCAGTATTCTTCCAAAAGAAGACACATATTTTTGCTTTGGGCATAATGACAGTAACAATCTTATAAGAAAATATGCCCAGGCGGCTCGCCCCACGTAAGGATATAGTCCTGTTGGCTTTGCCATTAAAAATGCCATGCCTCAATAAGGAAACATGTCCACACTGGCTGCATAAAAATGCCAGTCTACCCATGGAATAAGTATCGTGTAATAACATATCATGCTTGCTTTATGATGGATGGCTTCCCATAAAAGAAAGTCATGCCACAGTAGGAAATGGCTAGACTGCACCCAAATGCCAGTCTAGTCAGGTAATACCGTGTCATGCTTACAGCTTGCTTTATCATGGATGGGTGCCCAAAAATGATCTAACCCCACTCGACCTCCCCAGCCACCAAATCCAACCCCTCGCTCCCTATCCCTCACCCAACCACCTGCCTAAATCTGCTCCGCAGTGCCTGGCCCACCAAAAACTCACTCACAAACGGACACACACTCACACAACAATCATTTACTCCGTTCAGACTGGCACCCATACACGAAACACCTGTTCATTCCCACGGGCGCACACATCCACCATACAGTATGCACCCACTCCACCACATACATTGCATAATTCACCTCACATGGTGGTACGCACGCATGCATACAGGCAAACATCCATCATGCACAGGCAACACCCTTCCTTGCATGCAGGCACACACTTAGGAAGCAGGGAGAGCCCCTGCTTCCTGGTTCCTGCGCATTTTAAGAGGGGCTCTCCCTGCTTCCTGGTTTCTGTTGGTGCAGCATAGCTCAGGGAGCAGGAGCACCTCATCAGAAAGAAATCTTCTGGTTACTCTGCGGGATGTGGCACCATCCTGTAGCGCAATTGAAACATTTATTTCTTTCTGAAATAAATAATTTATTTCTGAAGTTGCACTCCGACTTCTAAAATAAATGAAATCTTTCAGAAGCTTCTGCCCCCCCCACCCTGAGACATGGCGTGGCTGTGCCCCCATTATACCAGTGGGGACAGGGAGGGCTGGGGGCTGCATAAGGACATTCATCCTTCATTTCTAGGGGAAGAGGGTCTTTGGGGCTCACACAAACATGACTGTTTCATTTCTAAATGGTAGCGGTGGCAGGGGGAATTAGCTTTGACTATTACGTGGCACTGAGGCTAAATAGCGCCGGTGGGTTTGGCGGTAGGGCAGATAGCGCCAGCGTTACCGCCCAACTCGTGATGAGGCACATAGTCTCAAACTGCCATTGGGTTTGCACACAGCCACTATTGGACTTATCCATTCTGCAGCCTCCGCTTCTTCAATAATCCCTTTGCACATCATCCATTGCAATTCTTTCTCGACATCGGCGCGCAGAGCCAATGTTATTGTGCGTGCTTTGGTTCTCACCGGCATTGCACCTGGCTTCAATTTTATCAGCTGCACAAATCCCTTCAAGCATCCTGTTTCTTTTCCGAGTACCTTGGTATAGCAATCAGTAACGTCATTCCTCTTCTCTTCTATTGACTCCACTTTCCCTGGATTTTTCCGTATGACCATCACTTGTGTTGGGTGATCAGGATCCAATCTCAGACCCAAGTCTGCCTGTGCATCCCAGGAGAACAAGTTTCCACTCTTGGTAGTCACTCTCACCATTCACTGGGCACATCTTTCTTCATACTTGAATTGTGCCCAGAATTCTCAACAGTGGTGCCGGTGCTTCCGTGAGAACTCTGGGAGCGGGTGCCGTCCCTCGCGGAAGGTCTGAGCCTGGCGGGCGGCACAGCACACGCCCTCAGAGTTGTACAGGCACCGCTGTTTCCAGACCAGCACAGTTGTAATGAGGCCCATTGTCATTCAAATCTCGTACCAATGCCTGTCCCAGATACCTTAAGGATTGAGTGAAGACACACACATCAGGGAGACAGCTCCGCTCTTCTGCCTTCCCACCTTTGCCCAGCCAAGATACAAGCTGGTGCGTTTTGGGGAGGGCATCATTTGATGTCCAGGCTCCTCTTCATTGGAACTCACACCCCGGGCTAATATGCCTGACTAGGAATCTGGCATTATTTAAGAAGCAGATTAAAACATATCTGTTCAACCTCAACCCAGGATAAATCCTGTATTCCGCGTCCTCCTGCCTGATTCCCCTGCAGGACAAATGACTTTTGCTGTCTCGTTTCTGTCTGTTCTTCATGTGCACTCTGAGGCCTATGGGCATGTTGCGCCTAATAAATATTAAAATAAATAAAAAATAAATAAATAAACTGTATATACATATGCATATACAACCATGCCCCCACCTTAATTCCCAGCGGGGGTGAGGTCAATTTAAGGGGTTTGAGCGTTTTCATAAGTGGATGTCGCTGAACTTTGCAAACCCATCACCTAATCAGGTGACGTCCTGCGGCTGTAAGAGCCACTGCAGTGTGCCAGCCTGTCTGTGCGAAGGCACGCTTGATTGTTGGGAAGTAACCTTACTGCACAGGCAGAATGTTGACTTGTAGTTTATTGAAGATACAGGGCGCCTAATGCCACCAGACCCCAAGCAAAGTAAACAGGTTCAGGGCAACTAGCAAGAAAAGAAAGGCCACCTGATGGCAACGTGTTACATTCCTCACACTCACAAACTAGCATTCCAGTGGCAGCAACTATCTACACAGGCAAATACCCAATATTGCCCTTATTGTATTTGCCCTGGGAAACATAAAGGACATGTCCCATCTTCTCACCCCTCCAGAAACCTTCACAACTTTATTCTGACTACACCTACCTCTGCTCGCTTTCCGCAGCGTAATCCCTGGCCACTTCAACTGGGTCACAGTGCAAGGGAAAACCTTTAGTAAAGGGAGCAGGTTTCCACACTCGCACCATATTGCCTTCGTAGATGCTTGAGCCTCTAGTTTTCCCTCGGTTAACCATAAGCTTCCTAGACGTGGACTGCCTGTGCAACGCTCTAGATTAGAGTTTTTGCTGGTCCACGCTCACGGTCCATCTCATTTCAACCGAGTTGGGCACGCTATAGTCACATCCAACATAACCCACAGCAGCTTAAAAGGTAGTTAACCCATAATCACATGAGGGAAACTCAAATGCCACAAACCAAGCATGTGCATTGCAGTCTCACAGTTCTCACCACTCTTGTTCTACATCCGAATCCCTTTCATTTTATATATATTGATCCTCTCTACCACCCCATTTCACTCAGGATAGTAGACTGAGTTGCATTTATGTAGAATCTCCTCATCTGCCCAAAAATGCACTGTTGCACCACTACAAAACTCCACACCATGATCCGTTGCAACAGATCTAGGAAGTCCCTCTGTGTGCATATATTTCTTTGGGGTACGATGCAAGTAGACTTGTTCAAGCCAATCGACATCCAGCTATATTCACTGTCCTTCTCATAGAATGACATGCCCCATAGTCTGGGTTTTCATCTTCAAGCTTTTGTCGCAATCTTGATGCGCCACGTATTCTTTCAATCTTCATTCCAACACCCTCTCAAAGCCATGCCACCAGTGGTTGGCCAACAATAATTGTTTTGTCCTAGTTATTCCCATTTTTAGCTCTGACAAAATGAAGGAAAATCCCTGACACCCTTAGCTAGAAAGGGGGCAGAGAGACTGTCAATTCGAGACGGCAGACCTATTGGAAAGGCCATCATATCCCCCAGCCCCATAACCCCTGTCTGTAACTGCCAACACACTGCTCTTCACCATCCTGCGGCTGCCTCGCCTCTCCATCCCCTTTTTTATGTCAGGGTGCAGCACAGTTTTGAGGTGCCCACTCCCCACCCTCCCTCTTTTCTGCTCCATATTTCATCATGAAGAATCCCCTGCAGGGGGCAGCATCACTGACACCGAAGGCCTGATGCCGCGTGAAAACCTGGCCAGTGTGTGTCTGTTGGTGGCGGTGGAGGAGGAATCTTCATTGTGGACTGTGTGAGAGACGAGTTTGGGGCTTGAATGAGACAGGAAGGTAAACAAACCTCTGTGTGTAGTTAGTAGGGGTTCTAGCCCCTGCCCAGACCAATGCCTGATGAACGCTTTCTTGCCCTCCCAGACCAATGCCTGATGAATGCTTTCTTGCCCTGCCCTGACAGGCAGAATTCCCAGCAGGCCACTGAGCACAGCTCCTGATCATTGAAGAGTGAGCTTCAGGCATCTCTCAGCCTGCCAACCAGCATGCTAAGCAAGGCAAAATGGGAGGCTGCTGCCCCACACTTCAAGTAGCCCTTTCTCTGAGCCAAAGGCTGTTGCCTCCCATTGACCCTTAGCTGTTGCTTATGGTAATTGCTGGAGTTTACAGTCTGCCCAGCCCTTCCCCTTCATCTTCCAGCTCACAGATGCTTCCTTTGCTGCACATGAGATACAATCTATCAATGTGAGTGAGAGAAAGAGAGAGAGAGAGAAAGAGAAAGAGAGGGGGGAGAGAGAGAGAGCGATTGGCAGGTGCAGTGTGGGCTGGTGAAATGGGACCTGGATGCAATAGGCCAGAGGTGCGAGTGCAGGGTTGTAGATTTTGTCTTGCCTTGATTGCCTGTTATTCAGTGTGCATGACTTCTGCATGTCAAGTATAGCAGAGCCCTCAACTGTAGACAGTTGCCTTAGAGAGAGATTGATATACTATTTATAATACCCATCCCCCTCTTGCACTACAACCCATAGAATAATGACGAGTGCCACAGAATATTTGGTCCAGCTTTCACAGTCACTGCACCCATCTCGGCACCTGAACACATTGCCCAATAGTCATCTCTGCTAGTAGTTGAATAGTCAACTAATTCTATTTACTATTTGCATGAAATGTAATGCTCTCTTTATTTCCATGCTTGCACTGACCGTGGTCTTTCGAAGGGCCTTGCACCCCACAGCGCTTCGAAGCCATAACAATGGCAATAGGTGTTATTATTATTATTATTTACTTTATTGTTATATAGTCTGAAAATACAGATCATACATTCGCATAATTGGATTTTGACTAGCGGTAAGATGTAGATGATATGTCCCAGAAGTAAATCATTTCAGCTGCATCTGTGCATTATGTTACAAATCTTCCTCCACAAGAGTGTAAAGTAAATGATACACGCTTCACTCTTTCACTCAAGAACAGTTCCCATCGTTTGTTCGTTCGTTCGTTCGTTCGTTCGTTCGTTCGTTCGTTCGTTCGTTCGTTCGTTCGTTCGTTCGTTCATCATCTGACATGTTCATGGCCAGCTGTGTCATTTGTCTCAAAACTAGCTGCTGTACAAATATCAAATAACATAACATAACATCTTGTCCACTTATTCAAAGTCAATCAAACATTGTCTGACACCTTCCGAAGGCGCGGCACTTCCTTTGCGGTACAACACGTCTCCACCTTCAAGACCCAATACTCCCACTGCTTCTCTGGCAAACTGGCATTGTTGTGCAACCATGTTTCTACATATCGAAGGATGGTCTGTAAATTGTCATCATGTGCACACACTGTTTGCCACTCTTCTTTACTGATAATCCCCTCACCTTTCGTGTATAGTAACTCTTTCTCTGTACTTTGAATTGGCTGTAGCTCCTGCTAAACAGGAAAGCAGAAGAAACGATTAGCAACACGATTCATTGTATCGAGAAGGTATCTTACTTTAAAGACATGGCATTGCATCCATGAGACACAGTTTGCTATTCTAGTGGATAAACCATCAGGGCCTTTGTTTCATAAAGAACCTTGAGCGGTTCATTGTCAGTGTAAAATATGTATTGCGTTCCCCATCAAAATATGCAGAATTGTTTTTATTGCATTGCCCATGCAAGAGCCTCTTTTTCTATAAGAGAATGTCTTTTCTCAGGTTCACTCAACATTCTTGAGGCATGTACCATGGCAATACGTTTTCCATTATGCGCATTTGACAATATTGCTCCAAAATCCCATCCCAATGCATGTCAGTGGTCAGTAACGTGGACATTCTTGTGTTAAACTGGCCCATGGGTTTGGACATATCAATCCATGTCAACCCCTCGCCCCCTTCCTCATCATTGTCTATAGCCAGGCCAATTATGATAGTTAATTTCACATTCTGAATGTATCAAGGACTGTAAGAATGTCACTGTATTCTCCCATGTTCCCTTCCTGCCTTGAAGCGCTTTGAAACACATTGTATATAGGCACTACATAAATAGACAATCAATCAATCAATCTCCATAGCAATTCCAAGCAGAGAGTGGGGGAAGATCTCTTTCCTAGGCAGGAGCCTCCCTCCGGAACGGCCTCCCTGCCCCTCTCAGACTTTGGCCGGAATCTCCTTAAGTTCTGGAAACTCCTCAAGATGTTCCTCTTCTCCTCCACCCCCTCCTTACCTCTCCTGCCAATGCCCCCCTGCTGCTATGACTGGCTACCTGGTCCCTTCTGAGTCCTACAGGGGCCAGGTCCTCCTCCTACCAGTCTTCTGCAGTACCCCATTACCAGCACTTGCCTTCGTCCTTTCTCTGACGAGCCTACTGAGTCCAGTACCACCCCTGTTCTTTGCACTTTACCCTTACCCCTGCCTTCCTGCGCACTTTGCCCTCCACAGGGCAAAGTGCGCAGGAAGGCTCCACTAGCACTTACTCTGCCTACTCCACCTCCCCCTGCACTTTACTTTACTTACTGCACTTGCACAATCTGAATGTCACAAGGCCTAGGAGGGAGCATTTCTTGTTGTTATATCCTCTGCTGTGCTCCCCCCTTTTGACTTTTGTCTTGTGGCACCTGGAAACACTTTCAGCTGTATAGGCGCCACACAAATGTCCAAGAAATAAATAAATAAACCTCTGATTTTATTTTCAAATTATTCGTTTACACTGCTCTGACTATGTAAAGATCCCTCTCTTTTTGAGTAAATCTTACTAACTTTGTGAAAGTGGGCACACCTTTTGGCAAGTATTCTACCAACAAAGTTCAAGAAGGATCTGAAAAACCTTCCTTTTTAACTTCTCACCTGATTAAGCATCTTATTTGATCTAGGTCCCCCTCCTCAACCTCTGAGTTCCGTCTCTTGGCCTTCTTTCGCGTATCATTTTGATTCTTTTTGTTTTGGTTGTTAGTCTTTTGCGTGTTGTTTGCACGCCCTGTGGCCTGCAGGATTGTGGGGCGATGGTACAAAAATTCTTAATAAATAAATACATTGCCAGGAAAGCTTACCTGCTCTTTGCTTTGTGTGGTTGTTAATGCCTTGATGGCATTCCCTGAGTTGTCCTTAATGTTGATACCCACACCTGAAATCTGATGCCCCAAGTAATCTATCTGCACCACCTTAAGCATGCTTGGATAGTTACACTCCGATCTTGTGGCACACTCAAAACATATTGTAAGTTAGCATTATGCTCCTCTAAGATATAGCCTGTAATGAGTATCTTCTTTGAAGCATATATTTTTTTTCAATCACCAAATAACTTGCATGTGCCCTTCTGAAAAATGAATGATGCAGAGGTTAATCCGAATGGGCACATTTCTAAATTCAAATATGCCCTCCTACATTGTGAATGCAGTCAGTTTACTGCTTTGTTTAACTGCCTCAGGTCTACACAGAAACACATTTCTCCTCATGCTTTCCTTTCAACCACGAGCAGTGACACCTACTCAACAGTATACATGCTTTGAATTATTTCCCCACTTCAAAGTCATTGAAAGTCCCTCTTGACAGCATCCTGGAGCGACAAAGGCACACTTCTTACTTTCGTTGCCACTGGTACCACATCTATCCTAAAATGAATCCTGTGTGCCTCTCCCTTTTGATGTTCAATATGGGATGCAAAGACTGACTACTTTCCTCATTAATTACTTTCCATTACACAAATTTCACCAGTTCTTGCACATTGGTATCTAGTTTGATATTAATTCATTTTCTTCCCTCCTCCCCGTAAAGGGAATCCGCTTTCATTGTAATATGCACTTTGCACCTGTCACTCATGCCTTTAAACTCTAGATGTGCTGTGGTATATCCTACAGTTCAATTTTGTCTTTACTGCATGCTCCAGGGGAGAAATGTGTGGGCAGCAAGCCTTCTTCCTGCCCACACAACTGTAGCACCCAGACCACTCAAGGAATGTGTGTAACCTTTGCCCCTGAATCAGCCCTCATTCTTATACACCCCATTGATTTTATTCCCAACAACCGGTCCCTCACTGTCCTCATTGTCTTCCTCGTCGCTGCTGGCTTTGGTTGAACTATGACTCCCACCAGCATGAGTTATACAAACTTTATTGCAGTTTATCGCTAATATATAATCCTCATCTTTGCCAGACAGTTGTGCTCCTTACCCCTTTCGACTCTCCGTTTGCAGTGTCTGGTCTAGAGTGCACGCTGGTCACTGTACCTACACGTTTCTGTTTTTCAACATTGGCTTAACAGTTTCTTGCAAAAAGCCCTTTAACCTAACCTTTATTCCAAAAAAATGTCATTTCAGGGCAGTGCTTGAAATTGGCATCATGGAGGTTACTGACCCACCTGAAACATGCTTTGCTGTCTGGTGGTATGCAGAGGGTACAGCCAATCTTGTGAAGCACTTACTGCCCCCTCTACCTGCCCCTTTCTTAGCTCTGGCTCTCCTTTTTGCTCCAGAGTCCACTTCTAGCATCCCCTTTAACGACCCAACCGATTTTCCACGTTTTTCCACATCAGCTATGGACAGCATCCAATGTCCAACCCTTGAGGTCTGATCTTCTTTGTGCCCTAATTCTTCGCTTATCTCAGTATCTGCACACCTAACCGTGAATTGGCTATGGGTGTGTTTTCTTATCCTTGCATCTGAAGTGGCAGGAGGGGGCTAACTGGCAGAGTGCAATTCCAGAGACCTCAGTGCTCTGGTGCAGCTTTGGGGCCAGAACAACACCATGATACCTTTTTTTAGAATTGCACTTATCTTCGGATTGTCCCATTTTCTGAAAGCACTTCTCATATTTGTGAAGTGCCTCTGCTCCAGATCTAGCAAGTTTTCAAACGTTTGCTCACCTTCATGTCGCAGGCAGTGCAGGCCCACGGCCAATTTCCATTGCACATTCAATTGATTGAGGCCATGCACTGTCTTGCAATAGTCCTGGAAACCCTTTTCACACTGACCCCCCACTCCCCTCTGGTGTTGGTGTTGCCAGGGAGAACAATTAGTACAATTAAGTAGCAGAGTTTGCCAATAAAAATCTTGCCAGCAAAAAGCATGAAAGTATTGCATGTACAAGTGAACTGTTCATGATCATTGTGGGGACCCCAATACCGCTTGCGCCCCCGCAAAACAAATGAAAAAAAGAAACAGGAAAGCGGGGTGCCAGGACCAGACTTCTGTGCAAACAAGCAGCCAGACACGGTGTGTTGCACATCATCTCACAGGACACATGGGCACAGAGACCCTTCTTTGTTATGGCTCTGTCGCTTCATACACTTGCTGCTGCCTAGAAAGCCTGGGGTGCATAGCAAGGTCCTCTCCTTGAACCCAATGAACTCGCTCTGTGAAGAAAGATGGCCGCCCCTTCGCACAGGGTCAGGAGCCAGGCTACACAGCTTCCCTCACCAGACAGAGATGGGTGCACAGCTGAGCACAAGCCCCCAGTCAGACCACAAGGTGTCCACAAGTGGTTGGAGGAAGGTGGACACTTCAAAACATAGAACTCAAGTGGATGTCAGTCACTCGCATGCAATAACACTGTGGCTTTGACACATAAAGTTCTTAGCTCAGCAATTGCTAGGGGAGCGATGAGCACAAACGCAATCTCCCTGAGGGGGGGCATGTGGTGGCTTGGAGGGGGCAGGGGTGCTACTGGGGGTGGGGATGCTACAGTGGAACTCTCTAGCCAAAGGAGCTGGTTCCTAAAGCGGCCAGACCCCGTTTTTAAGTTCATGAACAAACCATCCTTGTACATGCTCATAATATGGTCAACCACGGAAAAGGCCTATGGATGGCCATGGTTTCTCTATGATTCTGAACATTAACCATTGAAAGCCACGGATGGCAAACGTCTCAGGGACAGCCCATGGATAACCCGGGTCTAATAGTGTCCATGGGACTGTGGACATGCGTGGTTATCCAGGAACCTGAAGAGCTTGAATAGCCATGAACATTTCATGGTCTAACATGTCTGCTTATCCTTTCTTCATTTTACCTTTGGGTTCTTAATAGTTTAACCCTTATATGACCACTGATGGTCATGGTTAGCAATATGTGTGGCCCTTTCAGGTAAACAATCACTGAGAGTGCAGTCTCCATGCAAAAACATGGGAACCACACGTATGATAAATCATGTTTTCCTGTCGAGTAGCACGTGTCTTCTAGAGCAGGTTCTGATGAATCCTGGGAATTCCTCCCTCCTCCCCAAGGGGGGCCACGCCCTTTGGGACTAGGGAGGTGAGCCCGCTACACAATACCCTCCCAGGGGGACAGAGCAAGTGAGTCATCATTGAGGGTGACCCCCCTCTGAGACCAATGAATGCCCAAGTAAGGATGCCATGTCACCTCCCCTCACTGCAAAGTCCCAAGTGGTTGATGGTTGTATGGGAATTGAACAGGGCAATGGGCAGAGCCCCTTTAAGGTGGGTGGCTTGGTTTCTCACCTCTATTTGTTGCGACCTCATTGTGAAGACTGGAACCAATGGAATCGTTCCCTGCATTCCAGGGAGGGACCTAAATAGACCAGGACGACAACAGAGTGTGAGAGAATGAGCCAGAGAGGGAACGCCAGCTTGCACAGTCGTGCAGACGAGGGAGCAGAACCAAAGAGCCACGCAGTAGGCGTGGTAGGTGGAGATTGAAGGCAGCCGGCAGGACGCTACCGTTTCGACAAAGGCAGAAATCACACCAAGCCCGGGGATGATGATAGAGGAAGCAGTACGAAACGTAAAAGAGACATACCGACGTCCTGCTTCTCAGATGCCAAAGTCCTGGAAAGGAAGAACCGACACGAGGAAGTCGACCACACAGACCAGAGCCAGGTCAAGAATGCAGATCTGCACTGACCAGAGAGACCATCTCCACTACCGAGCACCGCTGCTTGAAAAAAAGGTGCCCAGCACCACATGAGTCTAGGGTGGGGGGGGGGGGTGAAGTCACAAGCTACACTCAGAAGAAATGTCCGGAACATCACACCAGCCAGCTTACTCCCAGTGCTGAACTCCCTGACAGCCTACCAACCTTCACTGAACGATGCTACCTAAATGGAAGATTTATAAAATCAATCAGTCTTGCCTGCTTTTGACAAAGTGGCACCTCTGAGCAAACGTAAACCTAAGCCATTAACACACATGAACACCTGGTGCACTCCATACCGCAAAGCCCTACGATCTACCAAGCACACAGCCGAGACTACATGGAAACGGTTTCCATCAGTAGTCAACAAAGACCACTTTTCCTCCTTATTAAAATCCTACAAACAGGCCATACTCCAAGCTAAAAGCATGACTTACAATGAGCAAACTCAGGCACCCGAGAGCTCTTTTCCATACTGCAGGAACTTGAATCCCCAGCCCCTCTCTCAACAAGCTCTATTAAATACACAACTTGGTGCTCTAATATAGAGAATGCCTTGTTGGACAAAATCTCATCTTTGCAAACAAAAATCTTAGAGCAAAAGAAAATTGCCACCCACTGATGTACCTTGTGACTCCTCACCCTCACAACATTCCCACCTCACTCCAAGGTTCGGGTTTACCCCGGTTTCTGACTTAGAAGTGACAAAAGTCATTAAAGGCCTGAAGCCATCCAGATGCCAAGGAGACATCTACCCAGCCACGGTCATCACAAACTGGGCATCAGAACTAGCCCCATTCATCTCCATGCTCATGAACACCTCCTTTTCCTCTGGCATTGTGTCGGCCAACCTGAAAGCGGCCTTGATCCTTCCGCTCTTCAAGAAGCCCACTCCACACCCTAATATCCCAACCAACTACCATCCCATGACGACTGTCCCTTTCCTACTCAAAATACTGTCCAGATCAACTTACCTTCAGATCCAAAAGTATCTAGAAAGCAACAACTCTTCTTGGACTTCACCAATCAAGGATTCCGTCCAGGTCATGGTGTCAAATGGGAAATTATATCGTACCTCCTATTTGAACGAATATATGTATATTGGCCTACGCCAAGCTGCTTATAAGCCACTTGCGAAGAAATCCGTGCTGCAAGGTCCTGACCTTAGAATCAATGTAAGGCGCCATTTTAGGTCAATCCGCCATTTTAGGTTCTCTCTGTAAAGTCACCCTGTGAGGTAAAATGGTGGACGATGTCATTCCGAAATACAACATGGCCGTCTTGACCTCTGTAATTAATATGTAACTTGCCTGCAGGCCACTTGTTGGGGTCGTGAACTGAGACCTTGTCCTTCGCTGACCTGTGCATAAAGGATTACTCGTGCCAATGAAACTAATCCGCGAGCATATGTTGAGAACAATGTATCCAAAATACTGAACTAAGAACACTGTATTAATGTTTGAGAAGACTCTATGAGGAATCCTAAAATACAGTGTTACCGTGTCGACTTGTTGGCAAATGCATTAAAGGCAAACCCTAAGCGTATAGATGTGTGAACTCGGCATGAACCCTAGATCAGTAATGTATTAGAGGAATATTAACCCGCAGTAGGGTTGAGCATCATGTTCGCAAATGGTATAAAAGAGCAACAAATTCTAATGTACAGCCCCACTCACTGAGCACACTGAACCGCGCTGGGGTTCGTTGAGTTGTACTGAGGGCCGATAGCTACCCGTTACCTTTTCTTTGTAACTGTTCAGTATAAATTAAGATCTTTGTATGTTCCTTTGTAACCCGTGTTTGGTGTATTTCCTTTTGGGGTACTCAGCCTCGATATTTTTACTTTGTTTTCACAGTTGCGCCCGAATAGGGACCCTCAAGATTGATGCCGGATTGTCGAAGGTTGACACATGCTATCGGACCGGGATCGGACGGTGTGACAAAATAAGGGGCTACTTCTGAACGAGACACGACACCTCAGCAGCGCTGCACAACCCGATCCCTGGACGATTAGTTTGTGGTCCAAGACGGCATCTTGACGAGGATCCACTTATCAAGGCGGGCAGATTTGCCAAAATCACCAAACACAAGGTAAGATTAGTTAGGTAAGATTATTTGTAATCCGATCGGACCTCCTTAGGATTGATCAGGTGAGTCATGACCCGATTCTTAAATATCCTGATAATTTAATTTTGGTGTATTGTATCTGCAGACACAATTATTGACCAGGAAACACCAATAATTTGATATGCCTGGGAAATTGTCTACCTGCTTCAGGGCGTTATTCCGCAGCGATAGACAATCTTTGGAATTTAGCCGTCCAGCACCACAGGAGGGGTCGCCGGTGTGTACTATGTTCTGTAAGCATGGCATTGGAAGTATAGTGTTTAATGATATTTGGCACAGACAAACCAGACATGCCTCCGAACCTCAGTGGCCAATCAATGGTAGTTTTGAAATCCCTCGTATTGAGTATTTAGAGTCGATTCTATTAAAAAAAAGGCTAAACCTGCAGCATTCGATGTTTTGCAGAATTGGAAAAAAGAAGCGTTACAGTAGGGAAAAACATGCGCGCCATCATAAAACAAACGGTGAAAAGGCGTTGCTGTATGACCATGATAAACAGTCTGAGTCAGCTAGGAATATGGATAGGGCTTTCTCGCTCGGCATTCAGAAAATCTATCCTCTAAAGATCTTCATGTTTCCGATGAATTCATTGACAAATTGTTAAATGAGCGAAGGCCTGGTGCCTCTGTGCCACCTCCGTATGTTCCTCTTCCTGCTGCTTTGCCTCTTCCTGATGTTAATCCTGCTCTACCTGCTGTTGTTCCTGTTGTTCCTGCTCCTCCTAATGCTCCTCTCCCCAGTTGCTGTTCCTCCACCTATCCCTCCCCCTCTTCCTATTGCACCATTAACAGTACCTCCATTGAATTTGCCCGCCCCCCCCTCTTCCAAGTGGTCCTGTACCGCTTGTAGTCGATCAGGGTGCAGGGTCAAGGGTTGTCACTCGCAATACTGTACCGTCAGAGAAGAAACGTGATTTGATCGCATGGGCTAAGCATTGTATGGAGAGGGATGATCAAGCTAATGTTTTTGCCACACTTTATAATATGGACAATTTTCCTGAGAAAAATGTTTTTATTGAAGGTTTAGGGATTCATTTATGTGTAATGTGGGGCAAATTAAATAATACAGATCTCCCGCAAGGGTTAAGGGATCTAAACACTTTAGCATTTTCTAGAGACCCTGTGGAGAAAGTAAATGAGCATGTCGAGAGGTTATTTGAGTATAGAAAGGAGTTGGAAAGGTTGCAGAATGAGGATGACGATGGGGAAAGTATGTATGTACAGAAACGGTTCCTTCCTTGTCGAAAATCAATATCTGAGGAAGCACGAATTTGTACGAAGGACGCACTTAGATGGATTTCAGATATGTCGATAACTCCAGTTGAGGTATATGACACATACAGTCAGTATAGGCCAGAAATGCAGAGGAAAGTGAAACAGGTAATGATAAAGTACCTACAGGATGATTGTGTGAAGAGAAAGATTAGTTGTCCCACAGAGTTATTGAGTATTTACAAGAGAGCTTTTTCACTTGACACTTCTTCAACTGCTTTAGCTCTCGACTTGGCCCTGTTGCTTAGTAAGCGTTCAGGGTTGCCTACTTCTCAGTTGCCTTTGAGAGATGTTGCTCCGACATTTGTCCCGAAGGTTGAAATTGCAGCTGATCCTGCAAAAAATGCAGTTGCTGTGAGCATTCCTGTGCATTATGTATCACAGTTTGTGCACGTCCCGTTTTCAAGACAGGAAGTGAACACTATTAGACAATCTATTCCTGATATTAGGAAAAATCCGACAGGATTCTATAAAGAAATAGAGTCCGTCTTGCAGTCCTCAGTATTCACCCTAGGTGATATTGATTTGTTATTTCCTGTACTCCTGCCCATAGATTTGTGGAATCAAGTTAGGACTATAGACGACGTACCAGGGTTGGGAGATACATGGGCTAACATAACTAGACTCGATGGAGAAAGGCCAGCTGGTGAAAGACCGCCCCAGGTGATACTAATTTTGCCTGATAGAATCATTGCAAAATTGAAAATCATAATTCCCGAGAAGAGGATTATTCGGGACAAGCTTACGGCCTGTGCCCAAGGGAAGTCTGAGGGTGCTACCGAGTTCTTTAATCGGTTCGAACAGGTATTCTCGGATTTCAGCAAACAAGACCTAGGTACAGAGTCTGGGAAAAGATTATTTGTGGACAAATTTGTGCGTGGATTGCTGCCTGACATCCAGTCGCAAATTATGTCTTCTGAGAGCGCTTGGCAGGCGAAGTCCCAATCAGAAGTACTGCACATGGCTCAGTGCTACGAGAATCATGTCAATAATGAAAAAGATAGAGTTGAAAAGCGAAAAGGTGATTTAAAGACCAAAGTACTATTACAGCAAATTGTTAGAGGCCCCAGAGGGGGTAGCTCGCAGATTCGAGATCAGTACGTTCCACAAGGGAATGTGCCCTTGGGTCCTGTGAACATTAAACAGTGTGCCTATTGTCGACAAGAGGGTCATTGGCGTGCACAATGCCCCGTCCTTTGACAGAGGTCGAATAACACATTTGAAAATATGGGTAGACGATCCAGAGGTCGTCTGGGTGTAGGGGGCCCTGGTAGAGGTCAGTTTGCACAGGATCCTCAGCAACCTTTTTCACAGGATAATCAGACGCCGAGTGTGGATACTAGGAACATATTTGATCATCCTTCTGTTGCATATCTATCTGAAGAGCTTCCTTTTGATGATATTTTGTTTCGTTAGGATTGCCCAAAGCAGGGTTTGGAACCTACACCTATTCCCGTCAATCAGAAAGGTCCCTACGTAAAAATGGTGGTGGGAAATAGGAAACATCTGTTTTTGATAGATACTGGAGCACAGAAGTGTTCCATTGATCATTCTAGGGTTTCAAACATTCCATTGTCAGGGCAAACCAATGTTTATGTAGGTTTTTCTGGCACACCAGTTGTTTGTCCAGTTTCTTTGCCGGTACCTATTTCTTTGGGTCCCTTTACAGACCACTGTCCATTTCTGTTGACTTCGAATTGTGGAGAAAATTTTCTGGGGTTGAATCTATTGAAAGAATTAAATGCAGTAATTCATTGTTCTTCTGACGGAGTGTGTTTGACGATTTCACCACAGCAACTTTCTGTCTCTCAATTCTTAAACAGACCTTTGTCGCCAGAATTCAGTGATGTACCAGAGTGCTTATGGGCTGTTGACGACAATGATGTCGGTGTTCTACAGATTGAGCCTGTTAAGATAGTCTTGTAAGATGGAATTGAGCTGCCACGCATTCCACAGTATAATATTTCAGTTGAGGGCGAGCAAGCTTTGAAATGCATTGTTTCCGATTTTGTGCATCACGGGGTGATTGAGGAAATTTCAGGTAGTTTGTGCAACAGTCCAATTTCACCTGTGTACAAGAAAGGTGATAATGCAATTCCATTCCGTTTCATAATTGATTTACGTGCTATTAATAAAGTCGTCGCTCCGCAATTTCCAATTGTGCCTGACGTGACGACAATATTAACCATGATTCCAGCTACAGCTACTTACTTTAGTGTTGTGGATCTGAAGAATGCTTTCTTTAGTATTCCTATACACAAGGATAGTAGATGCTTGTTCGCGTTCACCTTAGGGGGACGCTCATTTACATTTACTCGTGCACCGCAAGGTTACACAGAGAGTCCTAGCATCTACAGTAGGGCTTTGAAAGAACAGCTTGACACCCTTGAATTGCCCTCTACTTGTACATTGCTTCAGTATGTTGATGACTTGCTTTTAGCTGCAGACTCCAAAAGTGCCTGTAAGGAGGGCACTGTGTTGTTGCTTATTCATCTAGCTAAACATGGTCACAAAGCTTTGCTTAAAAAGTTTCAATATTGTTTCCAGGAGGTCGCCTATTTAGGCTATCTCCTGTCAAAGGAGGGAAGAAGATTGACGCCTGAAAGAATTAAACACATTTCTGGCATGTCTGTCCCAAATACACAGAAGGAAGTTAGAGCCTTGATAGGTATGGCTTCTTACTGTAGGTTGTGGATCCCAAACTTCTCACTAGTGATTAAACCCATGTTGGCTTTGACAAAGAATGGCATTTCTTCGCCATTGCCGTGGAACACGGAGCACCAGCAATCTTTTGATTTGCTCAAGACTGCATTATGCTCGGCACCAGTTTTGGGTACACCAAACTATGAAAAGGCCTTTGTGTTGTTTGTGCATGAATGTGATGGATGTGCTTTGGCTCTATTAATGCAGGAACATGGAGGGAAGAATAGGCCGTGCGGTTACTTTTCTTCCGCCCTTGATCCTATAGCATGCGCTTTGCCAAGATGTTTGCGAGCTGTCACTGCTGCTGCTGCGTCTGTAAAGCAGAGTGAGGAAATGGTCCTAGGCCATGATCTAACCCTGATGGTGTCTCACTCTGTAGATGTTCTACTGAACAGAACCCAAAAGCAACACCTCACTTCCGCACGGTTGACGAGATATGAATTGATCTTGTTTGCTCCTCACATCCAAATTAAGAGGTGTTGTGTTCTTAATCCGGCTGAACTCCTACCTTTCCCGCAAGGTACTGCTTGCGGAGACGAAGAGTCACATGACTGTCTGTATACTACTGAACAAGAGACGAAGGGTAGAATTGATCTAAAAGACACTCCTTTGAACAATCCACAAGGAGAGCTGTATTGTGATGGTTCCTGCTTCAAACTTCCGCATGGTACATCCACAGCTGCTTATGCAATCACCACATTAAGCATGGTCATGGAAACCAAGAGAATCATGCATAATTCCGTGCAGGCTGCAGAGATTATAGCATTGACCCGAGCTTGTGAACTTTCCGAAGGGCTCACAGTAAACATATATACTGATAGTCAGTATGCCTTTGGGGTGGTTCACAACTTTGGGAGCCTTTGGTCAGAGAGAGGGTTTTTAACTTCACATGGCACAAAAATCCAACATGGCTCGCTAATAGTACAACTATTCTCAGCGCTTGCGCTCCCTACTCAGTTAGCTGTTGTAAAATGTGCAGCACATCGAAAGATTACACATGATATAGGAAAAGGGAATGCTTTCGCTGATCAGATAGCTAGACAAACTGCCACCAATCTCTTTACGGAGATGTACGTTTCAAGGGAGACTGTAAATGCCTATGCAATGGATGAGGGTGTTGGGTCTGTACAGGATATCTAAGCCGATGCCATGTTAGAAGAATCCAAGAGGTGGGCTGAAGGCTTGGGGAGACTCAATGATGATGGGTGTTGGGTGGACATAGTCGAAGGGAAATGGCTACTCCCTGATGCTTATGTAATGATGATGGTCATCATGGCCCATGGTCCTACGCATATATGTGCCCAGAAAGTCACAAAAATGTTAGAGAAAGTTTGGGCAAATGACAAAATTTCGAAAATTGCCCAGTGCTATGTACATGACTGCATGATTTGCCTAAAGCACAATGTGGGAAAGGGGACATCAACTCCAAGGGGAAGTTTTGGGCCACCTTCTGTCCCCTTTGAAGTCATTCACTTTGATTTTATCGAAATGGAATGGTGCAACAATATGAAGTATGTATTAGTTGTCATCTGTGCTTTTAGTAAATGGGTCGAGGCTTTCCCCGTCAAAGATGCTACAGCCATGACTACTGCGAAAACCATGTTAAAGGAGTATTTTCCTCGGTTCGGGCTACCAAGAGTCATCTGGTCAGACAATGGTCCACATTTTGTCGCTGCTGTAATCCTGCAGATATGTACTGCATTACAGATAGACAAACGGTTCCATTCGGCCAGACACGCTCAGAGCACTGGACTAGTAGAAAGACACAATGGTATCGTCAAGAACAAGCTCGCTATGACTTGTGCCGGCACTAAATTAAAATGGCCGGACACCTTACCGATCGGGTTATTAGCCATGCGTACAACCCCTCAAACTAAGTCTGGGCTCTCTCCATTTGAGGTGGTAATGGGGAGACCTGCCAATATCTGGAATCTCCCTAAATGTAGATCCTTGAGAAATGTTGAAAATGTACTTCTTTCAGATTATTGCAGCCAATTGACTAAAAACCTGTATTTGATTTATCACCAGATGCGAGAGGCTTTACCTGTGCGATACGAGGGCCCGGGCCACAGCATACGGCCTGGGAACTGGGTGCTCATCAAGGCATTTGAGCGTTCTTCCTGCCTTGCACCTCGTTGGCGGTGCCCATTCCAGGTCCTGTTGGTCATACAAACGGCGGTGCGTGTCTCAGGCCGAAAAAACTGGATCCACGCGTCGCATGTCAACAGACTTCCTCACCCAGTGCCACAGAAGAAACAGAACCCCTCGCTAACGCTGCAACCAACGATCGCAAAGCAGTAAAAAGCGTTGAGAGTGCATCAGAGAATCTTTCTGAGCCCGTGAGGCTTGGGGAACCTGCCATTTGGTCTCCACACGCTCCAAAAGTTTTGCTTCCGGAAACTGTTGTTTCAAATTCTGCATCTTCACTTGCTCCTGATACGTTGCTCCCAACGGGAAGTGACGACACATTGTTTCCAGATCAATCAGTACCAGGAAAAGCAAGGTACAATCTGCGTGCTAGAAAATAGACTTACGGCATGGTTTTGCTGTGCATCTGATAGACTTACGGCACGGTTCAGCCGTGCATTCGGAGAAGGAAAGGATCATCGAGGGCTTGTTTTTGCCCAAATTTGAGAAAGGGGATTCTGTTGGCTAGGGTTGTGGAGAGACTAAGAAGTCGCGCGGCTGGGAGGTCACCAGCTAATAACACTGGGGTTTGTTGTTTGAAGACTACAATGCCTGCCACCGCTACCGCTCGTATGGGACTTGTAAATGATTGTGTGACCAGCCGGGATAATGGACAAAGCATTTGGGCCCCAAAAACTTATTGCTGTGTTTTTATAATAATATTTGGTTTTATAATAGTCACTGAACTCAACCTTTAGAGTCCTTGTTACCGACTGAAAATGTACCCACTGTTCCTACTCCCTTTGTACATTTGCATACTCTGGCCCCTGGGGACTCCCAGCATAGACAGAGGTACCATAACAATACTTTGTTACTTATCATGAATGCTCCGCATGCCATTTTTAATAGGTTCAACTGTTGGGTCTGCTCACATTTACCGCAACATGGGGATAAGGTGCTAGGTTGGTATATTCATCCTTTACCTTTGACAACTGCTTGTTATGCTTCTCTTAGAGCATTGTTCTTTGGCCGTTGGAAAGATAGCATCTCGGGGAATTTTGATGGTACTAATTTGAATAATTTTGAGAAACGTGTTCTGACTCCCCTGGGATGCTTGCTTTTTGCAAATAGGAGTAAGCTCAATGTTGCTTCTATTAGGCCTTCTGATAGGCGGTCTCATCCTTTTCAATCTTTGATTTCCTTCAAAATGGCTCTGATAGGCAATAAGGATTCCATGCCTCCTTCTTATACTGTTAACCATAGGCCCGATTCAGTTTCTTTCTGCATACAGAGGAATGGTACTCAGTCAATGGGAGATTTTAGAGGTTGTGCCAATGTTGCAAATTTGACTGGGGAAGACAGACCTTTGTATGTAGGCAAACCTGTCTACTTTGTTTGCGGTAATGTAGCATTTCCAATTATTACCCAGGGATTGGCAGGGAACCTGTTATTTAGGGATCCTGTTACCTGGGGTTTCATAGCTAGTACAGTAGAGGTTTCAAAGGCTCGTCAACGGCGGGACGAGAATGGTGACACTCCAGCACAGGTCCTGGGAGATGTAGCAAAATCATTTGTGCCATTTTGGGGGCAGATAGCAAATTCCGAAGATATCAGAAGACTAGCGAGAGTACTGGAGAGAACCATCAACCGGACCACGGACATACTCTATAATATGACATTGGAACAGAAAGCGATAAAACTAGTAGCACTCCAGAACCGGATGGCATTAGATGTCATTCTGGCTGAACGTGGTGGAGTGTGTAAATTAGTGGGGTCCACTTGCTGTGTTTTCGTGCCAGATTCCTCCCCAACTATCTTCAAGGCAATACAGAATCTGCACATACTTAGTTCAGAAGTGAATGTTCCCGAGGGAAACTGGGATCTTAGCACTTGGCTCTGGGACTTCTTGCGATCTGGGGGTTGGAAGGTACTTTCGGTCTTACTGATCATTTTGGGAATTCTGTTGTTCCTTTGTTGTTGTAGCCAGTGTTTACCTAGTATATGTTCGATGCTAGGGGGATGTTGCGCACAAGCGATAGGTACAATAGGACATAAAGTATATGCCCCAGATAAAACTAAGGAATATGTGTTAAAAGAAATTTTAGCGAATGATCTGATGGCAATAGATATTTCCGACAGCGATTCAGTGTGCATGGATGATGATGCATGGAGTTGTTTGCAAGGAGATCAGAAGTAGTTTAGCACTTGGCATAGGCCAAAAGGAGGGTTTGTCAAACGGGAAATTATATCGTACCTCCTATTTGAACGAATATATGTATATTGGCCTACGCCAAGCTGCTTATAAGCCACTTCCGAAGAAATCCGTGTTGCACGGTCCTGACCTTAGAATCAATGTAAGCTGCCATTTAGGTCAATCCGCCATTTTAGGTTCTCTCTGTAAAGTCACCCTGTGAGGTAAAATGGTGGACGATGTCATTCCGAAATACAACATGGCCGTCTTGACCTCTGTGTGTAATTAATATGTAACTTGCCTGCAGGCCACTTGTTGGGGTCGTGAACTGAGACCTTGTCCTTCACTGACCTGTGTATAAAGGATTACTTGTGCCAATGAAACTAATCCGCAAGCATGTGTAAAGAACAATGTATCCAAAATACTGAACTAAGAACACTTCTTTAACTACATTGTATTAATGTTTGAGAAGACCTTTATAAGAAATCCTAAAATACACTGTTACCATGTAGAATTGTTGGCGAATGTATTAAAGGCGTATAGATGTGAAGAAAACGAGGGGTGAAAGACAACACCAAGATGTGTGAACTCGGCATGAACCCTAGATCAGTAATGTACTAGAGGAATATTAACCCGTAGTAGGGTTGGACATCATGTTCGCAAATGGTATAAAAGAGCAACAAATTCTAGTGTACAGCCCCACTCACTGAGCACACTGAACCGTGCTGGGGTTCGTTGTGCTGTACTGAGGGCCGATAGCTATCCGTTACCTTTTCTTTGTAACTGTTCAGTATAAAATAAAGATCTTTGTATGTTCCTTTGTAACCTGTGTTCGGTGTATTTCCTTTTGGGGGTACTCAGCCTCGATATATTTACTTTGTTTTCACAATGGAATGGAATTTGACCTCCTAGATTTCAAAATTCAAAATACAAATTGATAAGATCAAAGACAAGGGCAAACTTTCCCTCCTCCTCCTGCTAGACCTCATAGCTGCTCTTGATTTGGTGAACTGCAATATCCTCTGCCAACACTTTTCCTCAGCAGCCCATTTCTCCACCAATGCAATTGCCTGGATCTCGTCATTCCTATCAAACAGAACAACGAGCGTCTTCTCCACTGCTGCCTCAGCCCCCCGGATCTACTCACCTGCAGAGTTCCCCAAGGCTCCTGTGTCCCTCCAACGCTTTACAATATTTTCACAAAGCCTCTCTTCAACCTGCTTGACGTGTTGGGTATCTCCTATAGTAACTACGCGGACGATACCCAAATCCTCGTACACATCACTGGAACATTTGACTCTGACTCTGATTCACTTGGCAAAATCTATCAAACTATCCAGGGTTGGATGGTTCTATACTCGCTATGTCTAAACGGCGACAAGTCTGAGCTGCTCCTTATTGGTTCTCAAACACTCTTCAACAAACTTGACAAAGCCTTCAAGTCCTTTATCATCGATGGCAACACTATCAAAAGCCTCCAAAGAAGTAAAAACTCTTCTGGATGTATACTTACAGTCCTGCCTTTGGCTAACTAGACGTGTAAACGCAATTGCCTCATTAGCAGCCTGAACAACTAAACTCTTCAATGCCTGCAGGCCATTCCTCACCACTGACAGTTGCATCATGATTGCAAGAGCACTTATCGTCTCCAGATTAGACTTCTGCAACTCCCTTTTCAGTGGATCGACTACTTGCAACATCAAAAAACTACAGATAATACAAAATAATGCATAAATAATGCATTCAGAGCAGCCTTGAACATCCCCAAATAAGACCATGGGCCTCATCATGAGTTGGCTGGTATCTGGGCTGTAATACCGCCCAACTTTATTAGCATTAGCGCCCACCGGTCTGGCAGTATTACCACTGGATCATGGATTGGGCGATAACTGTAAATCCCCATTCCGGTAATTGCATCGAAAATTGTTTTTTCCTCTGTGTGTTTTGCCCAAGCCCTGAGCCAGCCCTTAAAGGCAGCAGTAATACCATTACCACAGCATTTAAGGGTTACCGCCCAACTCGCCATGAGGCCCCATATCTCACCGGCCAGAAGAAATGTTCATTCGCTGCCAATTCGGGAGCACCTACTGTTCAAAACTCTGACTTTAACTCATAAATACCTCGCAAACACTGCACCCAGATAATTGTGCAGCAAATCTACGAGATTGCATTCAATCAAATCCACTCAGGCCTCCCACTTTCACCTGCTATCCATCCCTAGATTCAAATTGCAAAGAGCAGGGGGCCACAGCTTCCCGGTAGTTGTCCCCAAACATTGGAACACCCTACCACTCTCACTAAGATCTGAAACTTCCTATTGGACATTCTGCAAATAACTTAAAACATGGCTCTTCTTACCCAATGCATAGCTCACTATTAGCTCCAATCACTGCAAGGAGCGGCACTAAGACTCTCAAGCACTTGACCTCTCGCCCCTTGAACTGTACGTCTGCATTATGGCTATATGTTTTCACAAAGTTGCGCCCACTGTAACCAGCGCCTTGATGCCTTTGCGTCTGGTGCACTTTACAAATGTCAAAATAAATAAAGAAATAAACTAAGCTGACACAGGGCTGGACATTTGAATGACCCTTGAGGGGGTGCCAGGAATTAGAAGCAAAGCATGGCTGTGCAGGCCCATAGTCGACACCGGACTGATAATATGAAGACCCCAGAAGGGGGTGAGAGAGAAACCACAACCAAAGCAATGACCAAAGATGGGTTAATCAGGCCTGCAGCCTACCCAAGGTTGAAAGTAGACATAGCCGACCAGGGATAAGGAGGATGATGTGTTTTTGTGAATATCGACCGTTACAGATCAGAGAATACATCCATGAAGAGGGGATAAAAACAGAAACTGTTCGGACTTGCTGATAAGGATGTTGCTTTGCCAAGAGAAAGCTGAGCGAGACTCTTGTCTGATTGTTGGAACTCCCAGGACCAAAGCCGGAAAAAGACTTTGTGAACTCTTTGGTGGGAGTCAGAAAACCAACCACCACTGATTTACCCAAGCGGGAGAGTAATCCCATTCTCATCAACACTTAGATTGTCCTTCTTTCTTTTCCTAGTGGTGGGGCAGATATGCAGATAGAAAAGGCTTGACAGAGGACCTATGCAGGAGACTATTGGTAAAACATCCTGACAAGCACCCGTGTGTTGTTTTTTAGAGTAGGGAACTCACCTTAGAGAATTTATAGGAGATTGTATTTGCTTTCTAAAATAAAACATCTTGTTCAATCATGTCATCTTGCTGCTTGTCCTATGTCTTCTTCTTCTTCTAAATTACTGAATGCGTGGGCGGACCCCTTCTCCTATGTCTGATTTACCACAAGGTCCACACCTGTGAAGATCCCTGAAATATTAGGATGACTTTAGCGGAATGTATAACGAAAAGATGTTAACATTGTTAAATGGAACGAATGGTTTATATTTCCACTGTGAACTATTAAAGGAATGTATTAATTCACATGGTAATAAAAACATAACTCCTGTAATTTTGCAAAGGATTATGGGTATTCAAATTGACTCAGTCCAACGGAACATTTCATGCAGCTCCCCTGGTAGCAGATATCCCCGCACTGTCCTGCCTTGAAACACTTGTGTATAGGCGTGTTATAAATGGCATATCATATCATATCCTAAAATATATTCCATTTGCGCGCATTTCACTCTGACTGACTAAAAAAGTATCTAGGTCAGCTCGATTTTTAGGGGGTGGAGTGAAAGAGGAATCATTGGGATTGGTCTGAAATAAATTTGAATTTTTGAAGGGTGGGGTTTCAGAGTTGGGGTTCATTTGGTGTATTTAGAAAGAGTATGTAGAATGTTATTGTAAACTCTAATTGAGGTTTTCCCCCCAAACATTAGCACCTCAACACTTGATAATTAGCCATGAAAAGCAAAGTCAAAGATCCATGTTCATGGATCATGGACCAACCATAGTTAGATTACACTTAACACCATCAAAGTAGGCCATGTATAGCCACGTATGGCAATGGAGGGATCTTGCCTGACTGTGTACACTCTGTTTGATTGACAGACACTGTGCATGTAATGACTATGATTGTAAAGTAATTTCACAGCACAGGACAAACATTGACTGGTTTACTGCAGATAATGTAGCAATCACTCCTGTGTTTGGGGCGTACAGGGCTGTCATGCATTTGTATTTATGTTATTTATTCAGCACTTTTCACCAAAGCGTTTTACAAAAATAGTTGGATTGGTACAATAAAAATAATAATGATAGCAGAATCGACAATCAGCAACTAAGCAGAGGAAAGAGGAAGACGGAGGTGGGGCTTTAATTGAGAACAAAATATATGGTAAGTAGAAGAAGACACAAACAGATAGCGGAAGAGCATTCCAACAGAAGGAGTGAAAAAGAACCAAATTGAGAAGAAACACCATGCGGCATAGGAACAGAAAGGAGAAGACAAGAGAACAAAGAAAAGAAGGAGCGAGGCCATAATGAGCTTAATAGACAAAGCCAAGAAAAGGAAAGATAAGGCAAAGATCAAAAGAAAGTAAGGAAGCAAAATGAAGAGGAGGAGTAACAGAAAAGTGAAAGGGCCGCTGAAGGAGAAGACAAATAGCAGGACTGAAAACAGAACATAGAGGGCTAAGATAAGACTTAGAAAGACCTGATAAAAGAGCTGCCCAATAGTTAAGATGAGAAAAGACAAATGAATAGATCAGAAGTTTAGTAGCCTGAAACAAAAGAAAAGGATGAGCACGCCGACGATTATAAAGATGAAACCGAGCAGAGTGAGCAGTATTAGAAATATATAGAGAAAAAGAAAACACGGGGTGAAAGACAACACCAAGGTTTCGAGCAGAGGAAGAAAAGGAAAGGAGGGATGGAGGGAAAATAAGACCAGAGAGACAGGAGAAGGGGAAGAAGAAGGAAAGAAAAAAACATCAGTTTTAAAGGGATTAAGATGAAGAAATCGAGAGGCCATCCAGAACATAACTGCAAGCAGATAAGAAGAAACAGTGTTATGAAGAGAATAGGAAAATGTAGAAAAGGAGAAAAAGATTTTTGAATCTTCTGCGTAGAATCTTTTTTTTATTGTAAAAACTTCAATTCAATAAATCAATATCAAACTTTTGTTACATTTATGCATCGTTGTCATTTACATGATTTTTGTCTAAGTCATATTCAGCACCTAGGTCCATGTCTACATTCACTATTTTATGAATGTTTTGTGGTGCTTTAGTTTCCTTGTTAGTTAATCTATTGTTCTTACTCGGATGTCTTTCGTGAGGCCTGGGCTATTTGTCACAAAGAATCATGTCTAGATAGTCGATTAGCCTACATGATAGCTTGATGTTTCTACCAGCACTTACATATGCCCACCATTCGTCCATGTAGTTATTCTGAGGTTTGAAACTGTTCAAATGCAGAGTCCGCTGGCTGTTTGTGCCTACACAGGCAGTTATCAAGTGCTTTAGGGACTCTGTTTCTCCTGTGCCACAGAATCTGCATTTATTATCCATAATGTCTTTGTTCCGTCTTATCCAGAGCATTTCCCGGTTATTTACGGCATTTAGAATCTTAGGAACCTATTTCTGTGATGGCGTGACGGGTAGTCTAATAAGTATTTCGGTGGCTTGTGAAGTTTGGTTTCTCCTAAACCCAGTGGAATAGCAGTTTTGAGTCTTGTACGTTTTTCGATGTTCTAAATCCAATCCCAGTTTTCTAATTTTTTTTTGCGTGTTGGGGGCGATCGATTAACTCAGATCTGCTTATGTTGGCGGCTTCCATAATGGCGTCTAGCTTTTGCTTCCAAATTTGAATTAATTTGGATTGCATCTCATCATTTTCGATCTTAAAAATTTTGTATGCAGGTATCTTTTGACCAAGGTACATTTTTCTCAAAGTCGCGAGAGATTTCCATATGAATGTCATATGGAGAGAGTTGACTGCCAGTTCATGTCTCAACGCAGTTATGCGGAAATGTAGTGGGGAAGCCTCAGAGCTTGTCTCCAAAAGGTGCCTTCCAATCTTTGCCAGAGACGATGGTCAAGATTCCAGCCGGCTTCAGCACCAAACACAATAGTCTGGAGGAACTTCTGGAGATAGAACGTCATTATTGGCGCAATAGTAAATTTTCCATAGTCATGATTGATCTTCGCTCCTTGTAGGCCAAATTTAATTGTTCTGTTGATCAGATCTTTAGTCCATGCCGCTTCGCAGAGCGAGTCATTAAACATGACGCCCAAGTATCTTATAGATTTTACAGTGCTGAGTTTATCGTTCGCAATTTGCCATTTACATTTTTTGTCTGACCTGCTAAGCGTATGTCCAATGCTCATGATCTGTGTTTTGTCTGTGTTTATCAATAGCTCATTTAATTCCATATACTCGTTTAATCGATTCAAGAGGCGCTGTAAGCCGATCTGAGTATAGTCGGTTAGCACTACGTCATCTGCATAAACAAGGAATTTAATTGGGGTGTCATTGATCTTGGGTGAGAAGCATGGTACTGTGTCTAGCCACTCGGGCAGATCAGCTATGAAAAGTTTGAATAATTCGGCTGCCAACGGACAGCCTTGCTTGATGCCTTTATATGTTGTTACAGGCAAACTCAGGTCGCCTTGTTGATTAGGCCTTATCTGCGCCGTAGTATTGGAATGAAGTGATTTTAGTGGTTCCAAAATCAATGATGAACACCCCCACTTTATTAACTTTGACCACAATTTATCAGGATTTATTGTGTCAAAGGCTTGCCTCAAGTCTATGAATGCAAAGAAGATTTTCCTCTTTGCTCGTAGAGCCTCCAATTTTAAGACATTCAGTAGTAGTAGATTCACGTCGACTCCCACACACTCGGTGAAGCCTGTTTGTCGTATGTTGTGTTTCCCCGACATGGAAGCCCAAGTGGCAAGCCTCTTTCCGAGGAAAGAGCCAAAGATTTTTCCGATTGTATCAAGGAGGGTGATAGGATGGTAGTTCACCGGATCGTCTCTATCGCCCTTCTTGTAGATCGGAACCACAATGGCTTTTAGCCATGACTCTGGAATGCTCTTGCTTTGCAACACTTTTTCAAACGGGAATTTGATTAACTTTGCCCAATGTTCCTTGTTTTCCTTCAGCATGATGTTTGAAATGTGGTATTGCTAATTCAATTTCGTCACTTGATGGCGTTATAACCCACGCTGATATTGGCTTGCTTGCTTGGGGTTGGATATCCTCCATTGGCTTTTTATAGATTCTCTCAAAATGCTCTACCTATTTCGCGCCATCAATTGGGTTGAAGATTGTAGGACCGGATTTTGTGTTACCCTTGTTTAGGATAGCCCAGATATCACTCGTGTTTTTTGTGATCAGCAGTTTCAACATCAATTTGGCACGATTTTGTTCTATCATCACTGTGTGCGCCTTTAAGCAGTGTTGATAGGCCTGACGTCTTGCTTTTACTTTGGTGACCATACTGTCAGTAGGTATCTTCATTTTTTTTATCTGACGCAAATCTTTCCTAAGGTCCCTTTTCGCTTGTGCGATGACATTACTAAACAGGTGTTTGTTTGAGGGGCCAATTATTCTTGAAGCTACCATTTTCATCTTGAAGTCTGTTAACAGGGGAGAATAGTTCACCTGGTTCCCCCTGTTTAGCTCAGTGCAAAGTTTTTCGATCTGCGACCTGTTGATCCCCAAATGGTTTCCTGCCGCATTTGATGTGAGTTGCACATCATATTTGCCGGTTGGTTCGCCCCAGTCGGAATCCCAGACTAGGCGGAGCAGGTCATGATCGCTATTGGTCATTGGGATTACGTTTAGGGAGGCCACTCTTTCGAAAACATGTTGGGAAACCCAGATGTAATCCAATGTGTTTGGACTGCGTGGACCTCGCCATGTTGGATTACAAGGCTGGTCACCTTTAGTATTACCATTGACCATTGTGCAGTTTCTTATTGCTAGCGCATCGTACCAAAGTTGTCCTCTGTTAACTACCGCATCAGATGGCTTCTGCGTGTTTGTCTTTTTTACATTGTCGTAGTTGTACCAGCTGCAATTTAGATCTCCACATACCATTATGGATAGGTTGTTGTATTTCAATATTGTGTCGTCAATTAGTGTTGTTACAGCGCTAATGAAGCTGTTTGTGGAAATCATGGCTGGGTTCCAATATCCGTTTATCAAGAGTAGATGTTGTTTCTCTGGCTTAATTGTAGAAGTTATTTGGACCAAAGTGCCTTGAAGAAAAGGATTCGGATTTAACGATACCAGCGGCGTCATCCAATTGTGGGTCTTCAGTAGGGTGACTAAACCAGAGAATGGACGACCAGTAGAGTTTTTCCCAGCAGGATTTAAGAAAGTACTAAATCCATCTCGGGTCGGTGGCTCACGTAGCCAGGTTTCCTGGAGGCATACAGCAAAGATATGGTCTATTTACACCTCGAAGTTGTTGAACAGGTGGCGAAAGCCTTGTGTGTTCCAAGATAACATGATTTGGGCTGAGTTGCTCCTCTTCAATCATTGTTATTGGTGTTTGTCGTTTGATGGAAAGATTCCTGTTCATGTTCTGGGAAATGGTCCCTGGTTCCGGGTCTCGTTGCAATTTGCAGGAGAGTAAGCCAATGATTTTCGCAGTATAGCTCGTCGATGATCAAGTCCTTCCACATTTGCACGGACATCTCGACCCGAGGATTCTTGTTGTGTCTCATGCTCAGGTTCTAAAGTTAGGTCAAAACCAAATACAAGTAGATCTTCTGTCGCTTGCAGTAACATATTTTTCACTGCTGAGGAGCCAATATGTAATAATACTTGATCAGAAGTTATCTCAGTTGGATATTCAACGATATTTATGTCGTCCGAGGATACTGTCCGCAAAACTGGGATGCATGCAAATAATGTCATTACATTGGTTCTGTTTAAGTTGACCTCGTTGTCATCTGTTTGAATATTTTGAGTCCGTAATTTCCAGAGCCGAGTATTGTTTGTTTGATTTTTGCTCAGATGTACCCTAGATGAATATTGGGTTCTTGTATGCCGCTGATTAGACATCCGTTTCAGATTTAACTTGGAGGCAAGTACTGACGGTGCTTTCCAAATATATTTTGCCTTTTCTTTTTGCAGCGTGTTCCCAATTGATTTTTTTTCAGGAAGTGGCTTTGGTTGTTTCCAGTTTTCAGCAACTAGTGTCAACGGGACACCTGAACACTCAGTCGAAAGCCCATTATTTGTTCCCTCTTCTTGGTCGTCAGCTTCTGCCGAATATTTTGACAGGTCACGTAGGTCTATTGCTGAGGAGGCAGATGGACTGACGTTGCTCATTTCATCAGATTCGAGACGGCAGCGTTTTGCTGACTGTTTAACAGTTTGATGATCGTTTTCTTTGCCAAGATCTTGGTCAAGCACGGCCTGAGCTACCCGTTTGCTTGTTTCTGCTGTACGATCAAACAAGGCAGGTTTTGTTGGCGTGGTAAGGTTTCTTATACATTTTTTCACATTTGAGTGTATACGCTTTGATTGCTTCTTTTTGTTTTCTTGAGCTGAGACTTTATTGTCTTCTCTAGCAGATCTGGTGGGCTTTTCGGTCGTCATGATAGTTTTGGCAGGGCCATTGAATATATCAAATGAACATTTTGATTTGTTGAGAGATGCGATTGATGCCGATTTCTCCAGGTTTTTGTTCAAGGCTGAGGGCATTTGTGCCTTAGATGGTGGAAATGACTCACTGGCTGTGCATTGCAAGAGGTTGGTTGCATTTGTGTTGTCCTCAAGTGTTTGTTGGCTGTTTACTTCTGTATTACCAACATTGATGTTATCAGGATCAAGAGTTGGGGGTCTTTTTCCAGACGCAGAGCCGTCCACAGTCGTTGTCAAAGATTGTATGTAATGGTTTGGGATGACAAGAGGCCTTGTGCTTTGATCTGTTACTGGCTTGGTTACAGGGTGCTTCCCCTGAGCCTTTGATGTCTTGTTTTCGTTTTGTGGAGAGATAGTTTTCGGGAAGTTGTTTCCGATCAGTGAAGGATCGCATATCTGAGTTTTCTTTCCCACATCTCTGGTCTGGAGGCGCATCCATCTCACCGCCTCGAACAGACTTTCAATTAGATTGTCATTTTGACGATGGTGCCGTGCGGCTAAATCACTTAGACGTTCCTGCCATCGAACAGACAGATCTGCCTGTTGTTCTATTTGTTTCTGTAGGAACCCTGGGAAAAGTTCGAGTTTTTCCATTTTATTTGTGAGGTTTGAAAGCATTGCCCCTTG
Source organism: Ambystoma mexicanum (assembly GCF_040938575.1). Classification (NCBI taxonomy): domain Eukaryota; kingdom Metazoa; phylum Chordata; class Amphibia; order Caudata; family Ambystomatidae; genus Ambystoma; species Ambystoma mexicanum. The sequence goes on along the minus strand of NC_090929.1, from coordinate 54,709,030 downwards.
GTCACTGATGGCTCCATTCAAAGATTCATATAATTTGGTGAATGGTAGCAGCACGATTGAAGAGGCTGCTACAACGTTGTTGTGTAACTGAGTTAAGGTTTCAGCAGATAGACTGAACAGATGAGTCATTTCCATTCAATGATACATGCAAATGTTCTATGTGAAACTGATTGTCTTGGAGCAGAGAATTTGGTGCTTTTTTTGCACGATCTTGCGGAATGGTTTTGTTTTAATTTCAGTTCAATAATTCGCTGAAGGCGTCGTGCTCTTGCCATAGAGCTTGAGTCCATGTTAGCCGTTCTGGATGTTGAGTGAGGTGATCCTTGGTGTGTAGCCAAAGCATCGGCTTTTCCCAAATCCATGCCTGGTGTTGGCAATATGTTTTTTCCTATGTCGTCTGGTGCTTGACATGCATATGCACTATGGTTGGCACTTTCCTTTGACTGATTGTTTTTTGCTTCTCCCTGTTATTGAGCTTGCTGCCGACTTGTTTAGAGGTGCAGATAAGTCGATCCTGTTGTTTGGTATCTGGGCACATATGCACATATCGTCTGCTCGTGCATTTTGGACAACCAGATCTTTATTTATTTTGTTGTTAATGGCACTGTTTTTTCCTGCCGTGGCATGTAGCTTTGAATTTATGGCTCGTGTCTCAGTTGGCGCTGCTTGACAAATGGGCAGACACGGTAGTGTTGGTGAAAGAGAGGCATCATTATTAAGTGTTTGTACCGTCTGTTTTCCATTTTCTCTGAATGTGCTTTTTTGGCGGGCACCTTCCGCTAGGTCCTGAGTGTGATTGATAGCAGTCCGCTGGTCGACATGTGGGACATTTAATACGCTAATTAGCTCAGCATGGGTGACATCGGTGGCGGACAGTGGCGAATAAAAGCTGTCAGTCGGTTCGCCAAAGTCGCTGATCATGGTCGTCTTGACGTGTGATTGGGGCAGATTTGAGGCTGCAGGCTTTATGGCAAACGTGGTAGTTGAGTTCCGTGGTGATGCCTGCATAGTCACGTTTCCGTTGTTCTTTGCCGTATGTTCCTCATGTGTTTCACTGATTTCACTGGGCAATTGGTGTATTGCAGGAGAAACATGGGTGCCTGTGCTGTGATACTGGTCGGCAGTCGCTTATATCACAGTTCGCAAGATGTTGCAATAGGTTTTGCGGATTAGTAGGAACATTTTCACAATCATCACAAGCGCTCGGAGGATTATTTGGCAAATGAGTGTTAGGCGCTAATGGGGCGGATGATGCCGGAAAGGATGAAGGAGAAGGTAAAGATGCGGGCCAGGGAGCAGCCTTGCTTACCTTTCCGCCGCCGTCTGAGGTGGCTTTCATGGCTGTCCACGGATTCACCATTCGTCGGTGGTAGAGCGTCTTCCGTCGAGTCTGTGGACCTTCGGCAGTCTGAGTCATGAGAGCGTGGACCGTGCCAGGAGGGTCTTAATAATAACTTGTATTCTCGGATAGCCACTAAGTTGCCCAGGGGAAGCATTCCGGCCAGACAGCCAGGCAACAAAGCAGCAAACAGCCAAACAGTGAGTAAAAAAATAAATAAACGCTCACCCTTCTCACGCTCGGCCTTTCCTTTTATAGTGTAAGTTCTGGAACGCATGCCAAAGCTGCCAAACAGCTAAACAGCATCGCCCCAGCCCTTTAGTCCTCAGGGCTTACGCCGCAAGGGCGTCGTGGGTGCGTCTTTATGCGCAGCTGGGTCAGAGGTCAGCAGTCCAGTTCTGAATCTGGTAAGCTGTAGGCGTCCTTTTCGCCCTTTTCAGCACAGCTTTACCAGGATTGCAGGAGTGCAGGAAACAAATAAAAACAAATGGAAATGTTTCTCCGACTTCATGGGAATGCTTTTTTCAGCAAAGAAAGATACCGCCACAGCTAAACAGCGTTGCCCCAGCCCTTCAGTCCTCAGCGTAGAAATGACAAGAAAGAGTAAATGAGGAGATACAATCAGACAAAGGAATGGTATAGAAAGAAAAAGAAGAGGACCCAGGACAGAGCCTTGTGGATAGGACGAAGAAAACTGATCAGCCCAAGAAACAGAATATGTGCGATCAGACAGATAGGAATTAAACCTTCTGAGCACAGACCCAGACAAACCAAGAATTAAAAAGAAGAAAGTGAAAGTAAAATAGTATAGCCAAGAGTGTTGAAAGCAGCAGAAAGATCAAGAAGAATAAGAACAGAGGATGCTTATTATGTCCAGCAGAAAGTAGAGAATCAGAAACGTGTGCGAGGGCAGATTCAGTAGAGTGAGCAGAACGAAAACCAGACTGCAAGGGAGTAAGAAGAGAATGAAGATGAAGAAAGGAAGAGACTTGAGTATGTACAACTCGCTCAAGAAGTTTAAATAGAAAATCAAGCAAGGAAATAGGGCGGAAGTTCGATGGAAGAGCGGCATCCAACAAAGGCTTCTTAAGAATCTGAAAGATAACAACATATTTAAAATAAGATGGAAATTAAGCAGATTCAAGTGAACAATTAATTAGAGCAGTAAGATAAGGCATTGAAATATGATAGATAGAAGGAATCAAAGCAGAAGGAATGAGATCCAGTGCGGACGCAAGACACCTGCCATCCTGAGCCCTTTGCACCCTGAAACAAGTGGGTCATAGCTTTCCACACACTGAGGCTCGCTCTGTGGTGCAAGTAGTTTCAAAATGTTTTGTCCCCAGAGCTGGGCTCTGTGAGTCATATACTTGCCCAATCTCCCATCAAAAAACATAAAATCAAAGATGGCCGACACTATAGGAAAAAGAAAAGGAACATAGTCCCTTTTCTATTTCCATGGCAAGGACGTTGAGGCAGTGTAGCAGGCAGGAGGAGGCTCCACCCAGTGATCAGGTAAGTATGGAGGGTGGGCGTAGAGTGCAGGTTGTCACGGGGACAGGAGGGTGATGGAGTTGGGGGAGAAGGAAAGGGGGAGTCGGAGCTAGGAGCAAAAAGAAAGCATTGGCAAAGCCAACAGTTTGGGCTTTTGTGTAGGTATGGGATAGGCATTTATTATGATATGGCATTTAAAACACGCCTATATACAAGTGTTAGGCACTGATATAATGATACTACCTGGCCATAAGATGGCAACAGCTGAAAAATTGAGCCATTACCTGCGCATGTGATGGCAGTACCTGAAAAATGCCTAGCTACCACCTCAAGCCAAATCTGTTGGCTTTGTCATTGCTTGTTTTAACAGAGTTTGAGAGCACAGAAGACTTTTGAATCAAGTGGCTTAAGGCACATTTGGTTAGTACATTTTTATTACACCTGTTGCCATTTACGGCTGAAATAAAGCCATTATCACTCAGCAGATTGCTTAGAAATCTCGGACAGGGCAAAGCTTGATATTCTGGCCTGATAGAGTGAACTCAAAGAGATCCCAGGAGGATGTGCTTTGGGTGGGGAGAAGCAGGAAGTGGGTGGGAATGGCCATAGGGATTAACATGGCCATGGCAATCAATGAGTCGGTAAATAACCAAACAACAGCCACACACGTGTGGCCCTCCTCACATGTCGTCTGTCTCCTACCTGTACTCCAAGGCAACAGTTTTGGCTTATAGGTCAAGCCTGGATGAGCCAGGAGTACAGCTCAAGGTCAACACGTTTGTCTTGGAAGCAAGACAACGCAGAGCAACACAGGTTTGCATCCCGGTTTACATCCCGGTCCTGCGCTTAGAGACTGGTCTCTGGTATTAAGTGTGTTATAAAAGATTCATGAATTAGTTCAAGTTAATAGGTGGCACTTAAGCTCCACCTAATAGTCCAAATTAAAAATCAGCTCTCCCTAGTCTCTGGTTTTTGCCCAGTGACCCCAGGTTTCCATGCTCGTCTCCAGGTCTTGGGGGAAGAGCATGCAGTCTCCAGGATATCTGGGCATCGCAGTAACTCTGCCTGGGTTTTTGCCTTCCAAGTGTAGGTAGGGCTGCCTAAAAGCAGCACCTCAGGAAGGAAGAGTCGCCGCTGACTGTGAGAATGCCGGCGCACACTGGCTGTTTCCACCCACGTTCCAGGACATCTGATTGGCTGAGCACCCTTCTCTAGATGAGAATGCAGGGTACACAATGCCACCACGCCCAATGCAAAGAAGGCAGGACCTGTGCAGTGAAGTTACCTAACAACAGTGCACAGAAATGTGAAATGTCACCATTTATGGCTTTATTTCAGCCTGGGCCATAAACGTACATCATGGCGCAGGGAATTCATTCATACTGACCACCTGCTGCGCAGCGCTACCCTGCATTGTGGTGTTATTTCAGGCGCAGCATGAATGACACGCTGGTGGTCCCTGTTAGAAGAAAAAAGGCTGCAAACCGTGTACATGTTAGGAGGCAGGAGGTTGGTATGGATAAGGGCAGTGGGCGCACTCACATCGCACTGGCAGGGGAGAGACAGTTCCTTCACACATGGAACTGTTCGACCCTCACTTCACCTCATCTGGACTTCCACTAACTTAGCCTGCTCAGTTGCTGCATGTATTTCTCCTGTCCTGCTGAAATTCGTTTTTAGCCTGCCCAGAAGATGCATGTAATTCTCCAGTCCTGCTGAAATTCGTTTTTAACCTGCCCAGTTGCTGCTGCATGTAATTCTCCTGTTCTGCTGAAATTCATTTTTAGCCTGCCCAGTTGCTGCATGTAATTCTCCTGTCCTGCTGAAATTCGTTTTTAGCCTGCCCAGTTGCTGCATGTATTTCTCCAGGCCTGCTGAAATTCGTTTTTAGCCTGCCGAGTTGCTGCATGTATTTCTCCTGTCGTGCTGAACATCGAATTTGGTGGTGCCTTGTGGCTGTTGTGTCCCTCACTAGCTGGCACGCATCCCTCTGTCTCCCCCTTCTCCCTTGTGCCCTCCACCTCTCCCTACCTCCAAGTGCATCTGTGCTTCTGACTGGTAAGTGTCCCTCCCCCTTTTCACTGCAGCCAACCATGCTACTATCTATCTCTCCTATCCATCTCCTATCACTAAATCTGTCCGGAAGAAACTTAAGATGGACACTCTGGCCTCCAACCCAGGGCTTCCCATTGCAGACACCTATGTCACGGCTTCCGCCAGAGAGACTATCACTGACACCCTCTTCTTCGTTAATTAACCTATGGACTCGCTACATGGTTGGTTTTCTCTCTCCTATCACCTCTTCTCCCATTAATGGTGGCATCCGCTGGGAGGTCCTCCTTGACCTCTTTGCCATTTCCAGGGTCATCCTTAATGTATATCTGAATGAAACGATCATGATTCAGGGTCCTGAACCCAACCTTCTTCTCTTTGACAGGCTCCTCCCTCGCCTCTCTAACCTCACCTCTCCATCCATCCAGGATCCCTTGCCTTCTGCCCCTTCCTCCTCCTCTGCACAGACTCCCTTTTCTTCTGCGCCTTCCTCTTCCTCTGCACAGGCTCCCTTGCCTTTTGTACCTTCCTACTCCTCTGTACAGGCACCCCTGCCCTCCCCTACTATCCCAGGTCCCTTATCAGCCTTGGCTCCTTCGCCATCCTCCACTGTCCCCCTGGCCCTCTTGCCACCCTCTGGGGGGACCACCATCCCCTGTGCCCCCGCAAGGAAGACCCTCAAAAATAGCAAGCTGCTCCACATTGCCACTCTCAACACTCGCTCTACCGTCATACACTCGACTGACATGTGCAACCTCCTCGAACTCATGGATCTCAATGTGCTTGCCATCACTGAGACTTGGTTCAAGGATAGCTCAGTCACAAGCTTTGACACACTTCCACCTGAAGGATACAAGATCCTCTCTGTGCCCTGGGCCACGAAGACAGGTGGGGGAGTTGCGCTTCTTTTCCCAGAATGGATACCTGTGTCTATCATCCCTACTCAGGTTTACTCCTCCTTTGAGTGTCTAGTTTGCAGACTCTCACTCTCCCCTAAAACATCTCTCATTATGGCCACCTTCTATCGGCCAACAGGTCAGTCCTCTCTCTTCCTCTAGGAAAGGGCTGACGTGGCCTCCTCCCTACTCTGCTCCTCCTTCTCTCAACTCCTCTTGATGGGTGATCTGAACATCCACCTGGACTCTCCCGACTCCTCAGGTCCTTTCTGCAACCTTTGAGACTTTCTTACCCTTTCTATCCTTCCGTCTGGCCCCACACACAGCGCAGGCCACACCTTGGATGTTCTCATCTCTACTGGCATCCCTCTCTCTATCTCTCTCACTACCTCCCTTTCTTGGACTCACAACTCTCTTCTCTCCACACACCTTAAGCTCTCCTCTCCTCTTGCTGCAATACATCCAGAACAGCCACTGGACTTCAAAGTTACCAGACCCATTAAAAAAGAGACAGTGGCTGCTTTGCCTCCTCCTACTCTCCTCCACCTACTCCCTCGGCTGACTCCCACCCTGACACAGCCCCCACTAACCTCAATCTCCAACACCCTTGACACTCTTGCCCCTGTCATGAGGGTCCGACTGAAGCCTTCCAAAAAGTGCAACTCTTTGTACGTCTCCAACCTGTCTGCCCTTAAACGCAAGTGTAGGGCAGCTGAGCGGAAATGGAATTCGTCGGGTGGACCATCTGACAAACTGGCCTGCCACCTCTTTCAAAAGCAACATCCTGATTGCACGTCTCTGTGACACCCTGGGAATCACAGGTCAAGCTTTGGTGTGATTAACCTCCTTCTTCTCTGACCGCCCATCCCAGGTGGAACTCAGAGCCTTTCACTCGACTAGCACTCTCTCAACCTGTGGCGTTCCCCAGGGATCTAACCTATCCCCCTTCAACGTTTATATGGCTGACTTGGCAACAATGATTCCCACCTTCACCTCTAACTTCCAGTGCTGTGTGGATGAGACTCAACTATCCTTCAGGCTACCCTCAGCCGCCTCCTCGCTCATATCTGACTGTCTGTCCGCTATTCAGTCATGGTGTACTGCAAATGACCTCTGCCTCAACACCACTAAGACTGAGATGGTTTGCATTGGGACACCTGCTCCCGCTTTCCCACTTTCACTCTGGCTGGCCTACCTTGGCCCTGCCCTGCACCCACCTGTGGAACAAGAAACCTTGGGGTCATCATTGACCCCACTCTCTCATTCTCCTCTCACATTGCAGACATCTCTAAAAAGTCTAACTATAAGCTGCACCCCCTCAAATGTACTTAACCCTTTCTCACTTTCCCCAGAGGCTCACTGACTCCGGAGTCCTGGTTCTCTCCAGGCTGGACTATTGCAACCGCCTCTTCCGCAACCTCCTTTCTTCTGCCCTGCACCCTCCGCAACTCATCCAGAACAGAAACGCAAGACTTATTCTTGGCCTCAAGCCCAGGAACAACATCTCTCCGGGGCTAAAATGCCTCTACTTGCTCCCTGTGGCTGCAAGGATCAAATTCAAGACTTTTTGCATTGTTCACAAGGCTTTCGGGGGCCTGGGACCCACCTACCTTCAACGCTGCCTACCTAAATACTGTCCCTCACAAGCCCACCGCTCATCTAGCTCCAACCTTCTGTGAGTGAGCTGGTTCTCCAAGCAGAAATTTGGTGGGAGATCCTTATCCTCAGCAGGTGCCTCCCTCTAGAATAGCCTCCCTGCCACCCTGCGTCTTGAGCCAGATCTCCTGAAATTCCGGAAACTCCTCTAGACTTTCCTCTTCTCCTCTTCCTTCTATCTTCCTCTGCCCTGCTAACCTAGTTCTCTGTCCTTTCCCCCTCTCCCTCCTATTTCTTACAGCATGCTGACTGCCCGCCTGGTGTACCTCAGAGTCTCGCTGGTCCCCGTCAACCCCGCCAAACCTCTCTCGCACTTGCCTCAGGGCCCTACACCCCACTCACACTCAACACACTGAGAAATTAACACAAGAGAGTGTCTCTATCTGCACTTACCGCAGTCTCAACCTACCGGGTGCACTTGACCCTCCCCTCCCTGTGCCCCTCCGTGCACTTGCTCCTTCTGTACGGACCATGCCCGAAGATTGTCTGTCTGTTTCTCCCCTGTCTTCACCCCTAATTGTACTGTTAAATTTGCAGAAACGTTGTCAGGCCTATTTGCTATATCCCATACTGTTAAATGTATTTTTGAAATTACTTTGCCTGTGCAGACTATTATCATCTCAGATTTTCAAGGACTCTGAGCGACTGCGGTTTTTCCCCCCTGTTCCCACCCTCCTTGAGTGCTTTGAACCAATTGCCTCTGTATAGGCTCTATATAAATAAACAATACCATACCAGGGATGTACCATGTCTGCAGATCTATATTTTTGTGCACATTGGGAGCACAGAAGTGTCTTTGTGTGCACAGTGGGGGCACAGCCATGTGGGAAATGTTACACGTTCAAAAGGTGGTTGACGTGCCAGGCTAGTGCATCACCTGCACCATCCAGAGAGTGTGGGGGCTGCGCTGGGCGGAGAAGGAGGAGTGGCTGGCTTTAATGGTACCCCTGCCACCAAGGCAGCATAACATCCATACCCGTGTGCTGTACCTACCTGTCGCTGGCCATTAATTGCCAGCTTGCTATGTGCACTGGTTCATGTGTTCATCACTCCCCCAGCAGGTCAAATGCTGGCACAGTGCACGACGATGGCTTTGAAATTGAGAAAAATTGAAATAACCTCAAGAAACCACTTACTGGTCCAGCAGGTGCTGCTATTAGTAGAAAAAAACACCTTTTCCGAGCTGAAAAATATTGTAATTAGTCAAAAATAGTTCAGTGACTATTGCTGAAAAAGATTGTTATGGTTTAGGGGGCCTTTCTGTGTATTTTATTGTACTTGTCATTTGTATAGAGACAATTTTACCATTGTTATAGTTTCAATGCGCTGTTAGTGTGAACACCCTCGGAGGACCGAATTCTAGAGTGTTGGAGGTCCTGGGGCATGATTAGGGTGCGTGTGTGCATTTGACCAAAAAAGGCTTAGCGGGGCTGGCTAGGTTCTGGTAGAAACGCAACCCATGTGGTCCCGCCTTGTCCTGTGCTAAATAATGTGGGGAAGGGGGACACCAATTATGCCATCCTGACATATCATTTTGTGAACACTTCTTTCTTTTCTGGTGAACATTATCCCACACTATTTTGTAACTTAGCAGTAAGTATTGGCAATAGTTTTTTTTAGTATAGGCCCTTATTATTTGACAAGATACCACTAGGACTGCCTTATTATTATTTGATGGCCGTATCTTGCTCCCATCTTAGATTTAGGTTCAGTTTAGGTGTTTTTCTCACCCATTTATACGGTTTAGTAAACACCCTTGAACTTTGATCACTTGTGTCTGTCTTTACTGTTGCCACCGTGAGTTCCTTACACCGTACTCATCCGCTCCGACAATCTCACCTGAAAAACAACATAGATGACACCCAGATCATCCCTAAAATCCCCAAATCGCCAGGCTCCAATTTTCCAGATCTGTCATCATGACTCTCAGATATTGACCACTGGATGACGACCAACCACCTCATCCTCAAATCTGGGAAAACAGAAATCCTAGTCTGCGGGAACATTTTGCTCCTTCCCCAACTATTCCCTGGCCTCACTCCCTAGACACACCCCCACCCCAGGAAACCTCCACCTCAGTGAAAAACCTTGGATGCACCCTGGACATGGATTTATCACTCCCTCAACACATCAACTGTGTATCCAGAGCCTGTTTCTTCCACCTATGCATCCTCAGGCTTATCTTCCCTTACTTCACCTATCCTCACTGATTCTCTGCCCTCATCTCCATCATCCTCTCCTGCTTAGACTATGCAAACTGCCTTTATCTGGGCTCACTGGCGTTCCAGCTAAGGGAACTTCAAAGAATCCAAATGTGGCCCGCCTGCTCATTATCCTCCCCCCCAGAGAACAGATGAGCCCTGCACTAAGTCCACCACTTGCTCCCTTTTGGTCGACGAACTACCTTTTAAGCCATCACTCACCATGCCATCCAAAACACTAGCCTAGAATTCCTTCAAGGCAAACTCACTCGCTACCACCCCTCGAGAACCCGGCGCAGCATCTCTCATAGTTTCCCACATTACAACTGCACCAGGCTGGGTGGATCCTCCTTCTCCGTCCAAGCTCCAATTATCTGGAACTCTCTGCCCATCCACATCTGCAGCATCGATAATCATTTAGCATTGAGAAAGGCCCTGAATGCCTGGCTCTTTCCTTCTTCCTCTCACACTCTATACTGTTGATACGCGCACAGAAACACTGGCCCAAACCCGTCAACACACCTATCCACCCAAACCTCCATGGATGCCGGCAGCCTTCGCAGCAGCACACTGTATTAGACCCGCCCTCTCTCACTCCCTGACGATCGTACATCATTCCCCCGTCCCTCTGGGCACCCTCTCTCACTACTCAGGCTCTCAATCTAGGGAGACCACAGCTGGAAAGACGAGCCAGTCTCGTTGGACCTATCAAAATGACATCGAAGATGTTGAGCTAATGGCCCTTGGAAACGTGCATCTGTTACTGGATGGGATTACACCAGAATAATTCTGAGTTCAAATAACTGGACAAACTCAGGAAGATGGTAAATTGCTGTTTTATTAGCAATTATCTAAAACAGGGAGTTTACAATGAACATCAACGGTTGTACGCTCATTCTCTCTGCGATTTCCACATTAAATACAATTGTATACCTTGTCTGTGCATCAGAATGATGCCATGCTGCATGGCAATAGTGAAAAACATATCAAGGGTTGGGATTTGTTAAGGGACACATCTAGATATACAATCATCTAGGTTTGTTATTGGATGTCAGATACCAGGTGGACAACATATGCATACCTCTTCGCATGTGTCATTTAAGAAGACTCAGTTACACAGTGTTTCATTGGGATCTCAAGCTGTAAGGTCCTTCGTTATATAGACTTATACAGTTGGTTGGACCATGCTTGTGCCACGCCTGGAAAATTCAGTTCAATTAGCAGCACATAAGCCAAGACCCAGGTGCAAGTAGATTGGACATGAAGCTGCCCTACCACCCAATTAGCCCAGCATCTCTCATCGCCCACGCCTTCTGCCATGAAATTATCTTTGTATTTGGCCTTGCAGAGTATTCTTGTCCTAGGAATGCAACGGGAGTGAGGGCACTCCCTCTTGTGTCTGGAACTCCAAGTTCAACCCCTATTTTCAGCCTCGACTCACGTGACAAGAGACCACACTTCTGTTCATTCTGCCAGCTTTTAAATGTTTTAATGAATTAAGACTTGGCATCCTCTGTGTCGTTTCTTGCACTTTAACGTGAGAGGATTCATCCTCCGCACACACGTTCCTCTTCAGCGTAGATATCTGACCTCGACTTCTCATTTGTTGACTTCAGGCCAGACAACCCCCCAACGCAGCTCCAACAGCCTGCTATTCTCCTGCGACACAGCCTTTAATTTTCTCTTCATGATTCTTTGGCTTCATTATTGCATGATATGATATGATATGGCATTTATAACGCGCCTGTACACAAGTGTTTCAAGGTGCGATGAGGCCAGGGAGGGGGAACAGAGGGAAGACAGACAGCGATCCTACTAGGCCAGGTGTCATTCAGATCGCACAAGTGCATGGGAAGGGGGTAGGGGGAAAGTGCGGGGGGATGGGGAGGGGACAGTGCAGTACATGGGATAATAGGATAAATAACAATAAATAAAGTAAAGCCAGCAGGTGGCAAGTGCAAGGGTAAAGGGTAAGTGCAGGCGTCAGGTGTCAAGTGCTGGTAGTGGGACTGAAGGGATACAGAAAACAATACCCAAGTGCGGGGGTTGCTGGGAAGGCAGTGCAGGCGTGCAACTGGCAGGGGAGGGGACCTGTCCCTGAGATCAGAGGGTGGCCAGCTAACCAGTGCAGTTTCATTTTCAGCCAGGGAGTCCGCAGGGGAGAGGAGGAGCAAAAGCTGAAGCAAAGAGAAAGGTTTTGAGGTGCTTCTGGAACTGGAGATGATTCTCCTCAAGTTTCAGGGGGGCAGGGAGGCTGTTCCAGAGGGAGGCCCCAGCCGAAGAAAGAGATCTACCACCAACTCGTTGCTTGGAGAAGCGACTGACCCTGAGGGAGTTGGAGACGAATAATCAAAGAGCTCGAGAAGGAAGATATTTAGGAAGAGAGAGTTGAAGGTATGAAGGCCCCAGGAGCCCTTATGGGCAATCCAGAGGGTTTTTAACTTAATACTCGCAGCCACTGGGAGCCAGTGCAGATATTTAAGTGCTGCAGAGATGCAATCCCTGGACTTGAGGCCAAGGACAAGTCTCGCAGTCCTGTTCTGGATGAGTTGCAGAGGGCGGAGAGTAGAAGCAGGCAGATTTAGAAAGAGGCTGTTACAATAGTCAAGCCTAGAGAGAACCAGAGCTCTGGAGACAGTGAGCTTCTGGGGGAAGGAGAGGAAAGAAAGAATACCTCTGAGGAGGTGCATCTGGTAGTCTGACTTCTTACCGACGTCGGAGATGTGAGGAGAGAAAGAGAGTGTGGAGTCGAAGATGACCCTGAGGTTTTTAGCCTCACAGGTGGGAGCAGGAAGAGGGCCAAGAGAGGCCGGCCAGAGAGTGACAGGAAAGGAGGGTGTGGGTGTGCTGATGAGGAGAATCTCTGTTTTACTGGCATTAAGGCAGAGATCATTGGCAGCACACCACTCCTCGATGGCAGACAGACAGTCAGAGATGAGAGAGGGAGAAGAGGTGTCTGAGGGTAGCCTGAAAATGAGCTGAGTGTCATCCGCATAGCACTAGAAGTTGATCCCAATGTCCAGTTTCTGTACAATGGCAGCTCTGCCTGTTTTCTATTCACTACTTGTAGCTCCCCTATACGTTGACTTGATCTATCTTGCATTTCAGCATCTGCACATTCATCAGACGTCTGATTTCTGCAGCATTTTCTAACGCGTAATCTTCTTCTTTTACACTTTTAAGGTTTACTTGATTCTTTACTTTGTCATTTCTCCTCTAGGATTCATACATAAGCCCTCATTACAAGCTTGCTGGTCCGGAAACAATGATGCCGGTAAGCTTACCAGCACCGTTGTTTCTGGACCGGCAAACTACGAGTCTATGGCTGGGTGCTGTACCGCCTGCCAGGGCAGACCTGGCGTGCGGAATGGCACCCGGCCACAGGCTTTCACGGAAGCACCAGCAACGTTATTAACAGTGCCGGTGCTTCCATGGTCCCCATTCCCATTGAGTCCTATGGGACTCAAATGGGAATAGGGATTTACAATTACCGGCACCTGACTTACAGGACCGCCCGGGTTGTAATGCCCCCATGTTTTCAGCAAGTCAGGCACTGGTAAATCATTACAGGTCCGGCAGCTACCTGCCGGTTTTACCGGCACGGTTACCGCCAGACTTATGATGAGTGCCATTGTCTTCATTCAGTATTTCAGAACTTTGTGCACACTTTCTTATGATGTCATCAATCAATTTTCTTAGCTCTTTCTCATATTCTTTCAGGAATCTTCTCCTGCAGGCTGTCATCAACTCGAGGGTACATTCGATATGGTTGTCTTAATCGATACCATCCTCCAAATACTTGCTGCGGTATTGGTGTTAGACAGGGCATGGTCTCATGTCTCCAATACAGGGGAGGTAGGTGGGTAGGGGGGTAGGATCTCCTGCGGATGTGTACCTCTGATCATCTACATTCTCCCCTCTGGTCATGTCCTCGACCACCTCCTCAAGTGTTCCTGTTTCTTTGAATCGTCTCTTGAAGAAGGGTTTCTTGGGTACCCACCCTCAGGGTGCCTGCATTTTTTATGTGTTTGTCCATGTGTTTTTCCACACTCCAGGGGCCTCATTGCGACCCTGGTGGAGGACCATGGTGCTGTTAGCACCATGGTCCATGCCGGTAAGTTACCGACTCCGCCATGGAGAAAGGGGGAATTACCACCCCATTACAAAGTTGGCGGGGCGGTAATTCCCCCTTCCTCCATGCCCCTTCCCCATTCCCATTTTTGCCCCATAGGGCTCAATGGGAATGGGGAAGGCGCTAAGTACAGTGCCGCAAATTGCGGCACCGTAATTAGCACCAAGGTCCCTTTGCAGGTCCCTACTTTAACGGCTGGTCTACACCAGCCGTTAAGGTCGGGTCCCGCAAAGGGACCACGTAATTAGGCGCTAATAGGTTAACGGCGCTGCAGCCTTTTACGGCGCCGCTAACCCATTAGCGCCTGGGTCGTAATGAGGCCCCAGGTCATGTAATTACATTCTCCCATTGGGATAGAGAAGACCCAGCGCCCCAAATAATTCTTATGATCTCTTGGGTACAGGAATGTTGTTCCTTCAGGTGCGACAATACTTGCTTTTATGTGGTTTCTAATGTTACTTTCAGTCTGCGCATTGTGTTCTGTTTCATCCTTCACATCAATCATGCTCTTCATTCCCACTGCTTTCTTTGCTGTTTTCTGGCGTTGTTCAATAATTATCCTAATAACACAGAATCCAAACATTATCATCACCAGTATTGCTCCAGGGAACTTGAACACATTTGCCATCCAGTCGGGAATCCATGCAAACAGAAATTATAACGAATCGTCATTTCCAATAGCCTCTGTCTCCTCCTCCATTTTCGTGTGTAGTTCCATCAACATAGTTATAGAATCTGTCAAAGTACCGTTCTCACTGTCATGGGATGGTGGGAAAGTACAGCAAGAAGGCCAGACATTGGCGCCAAAAACTCCTTCCATTGCTGTAATCATGTCAAGGAAATACCTGTTCTATAGGGTCATTAACCTTATGGCCCTCAACTCTTCCTTTATGGCGTTAAATCCTTTTATAGTGGCATTGATTGTCTGTAACAGTTCCCATCTGGTGATTTGCAACCATTTAGCATTCACTGCTGCTTGGAGTGCAGGCAAAAATATAGATGTCATTATCATAGCAGCCTTGCTGAACAACTTGTGCTCATCCGGAATCTCATTGTACGCTTATATTGACTTAGCAGAGAAATAATTCTTTCTCTTCATCCTCTGGAGTGCAAGTGAACGTTTTCTTCTCAGAAGCTCATCTGCTTTTGGAAATCCCTCGATATCCAGGTCGCTCTGGGGAATCACCAAGACTGGAATATTAATGAGTACAATGGAACACGCTCCTCCCCAGTTCCTGCACAACTTCATATATGCTCTGGATCAACAAGCCCAATATCGATCCATCAGGACAGCAGTCCCTCGCTTCATTCCTGGATTATCAATTATGTTCTTGCATCCTTTATTTTCTCTAAATTGGACTTTACCATTGCTTCAAAAGCACATTGTCGCATTAATCAATGGGACTACAGCCATGGGTCCTGATTCGTCTTCCACTCATGACAGCAGTTTGGCCCATGACTTTAGGCATCCATCATTCACTTTCTGCACCTCATGCACTGGTTCCTTCCTTAGTAAATGAGCTGCACAGGACATCATCCCATCTTCCCATCCTTCGGTTGTAATCACTCGTCCATAGATTAACAGCTATGAGTGCTCCCAGCATCCAGGCATTCCAGTCTTTTCAGTTTTGACAGAGGAGTTAATTCTCTTAATTTCTTCAATTATTACTTTGTCTTGTCCCGCAGAAGGATACACGAGCATCATGTCTGTCCATCCAGGCTCTTTTTCCATTTGCTTTGTCTTGATATAATCATCCCAGTATGGGAAAGACTGTCTTGATCACCATCACAGCATTGCCCAGCTCCCTTGGAACTGTCCTCTGGTAGTACATGCTGCTAGAGGGTGGAGGCACTTTGCATCATGTGCCGGCATCTCTCTTGAAATTAATGTTCTTACTGTACTCATGGCATAGCAGCTCTCATCAGATGCCCTCTGCCCCACCTTTTTCACATGTTGGCACCACATATTATTCCCCAAGTGAGCTGAATTGACAAGATAGGTATTTACCCCCTGGTTATCTTCTTCTGCACCCCTCTTATGTCACCTAGGATGCCCAAACAAGTCAAACAAATTATCATCATTTGTACTTGTACTGGGGAAGATCACAGGTGTTGTTTTTTCAATTGAACCATCAGAATGATAAAGACTTCGGAATGTAAGATAAAAAAGAAGAAAAGAAAGCGCATGCATATGTATATCAGGCATAAGAGTCTAGAAAAGCATTTTGTGTGCCACACCATTTCTCATTGAATTGCTTGCCTTCTTGCAACTGCATTTTTACTGTCTGGATATTTTTTTAATACACATACTCAAACCACATTCATAGTTGCACAATCTGCTCAATTATTGCAATCAAAAGACTTCCTATAACTGGGCTGTTCTTTGGATCTTGGAGAAAGGTGAGAATATTAACATCTTGCCTAATGAGGGTAGGGTATGACTGAAGTATAAACACAAAAACTGCAACTACAAACCTATGTGCATCACTATCGGCTGGTGGCATATATTATTTTGCAATATATTTTCTCAAAATGAATCTGGGTATTTATCTCTCTTCCAGTTTTTAATAAGGAATTGGCACTTGGGCATAGTGCCAATATGATTTAACTTTTTCAAAGAATCTCTCAAAAGTACGTTTAAGTTCCGGAATTCTATGCAAGTCCATGCACTTCCTGCTAGTATTTTAAGGAGTGCCAAATGAATTTCAGTCCAAAAAAAATGTTTTTTAATCACACACTGTTTTATCGTCCTTCTTCTTGGTCATCGATCAAGTCTGCACATGCGGCAATTCTTCTTATCTTGCTTCCCAGTCAGTGGATACTAGAGGGAGGGTCTCCCCTTTGTAGATTTTTACGTCACACAAATGTAACCACGCTCTTCTCCCAGACAACCTAACTGCAGTAGGGGAAACTTCCTCTATTTGATATGGTCCATTAAACCTTGGCTCATGCCATCTACGTGTAAAGTTTTTAATAAGCACTTGATCTCCAACATACAACTTTGATGGTGGAAATAATTCACTTGGATCAGTTACTGGGCCATCCTCTTCTGTGTTCCTCAACCCCTCACTCCGATGCTTGACTTGATCTGAAATTAAAGAAACACTGATAGTCACATATGTTAAATAATCATGCATCTCATCACCAAGAGTCTACGCTACACTCTATGCATCACTTCTAACTCTAGATGGGGGCATGAGGGGCATCCTCATGTGGCGCCCTGTTACTAATTCATGGGACGTAAGGTGATGGTCTGAACCTGACTGATTTCAAAGGATATACAAGGCTAGGGGTAGGCAAATAAGTCATCCCTTTTTCAAAGTTAATCTAATCTTTGCTATTCTTTCCTTGAGGAGGCCGTTGAGCTTCTCACATATGCCATTTGCTTGTGGGTGATAATCGGAAGAAAACATATGCTTTATGTTCAATAAAAGCCCTATTTGTTCAAATAACTTATTAACAAAGTGTGGTCCCTTATCAGACCTTAAAACTTTGCACAATCACCATCTCGGAAATACCTTGTACACTAAGAACTTCTCTGCACAGGTGGCATCAGGATGTGTACATTGGCCGGCTTCAATCCATCGAGAAAAGGTACACACCACCACTAATAGATACCTATATCCATTACATGTCTGCAGTATATCAATGTAGTAAATATGCAAATGCTGAAATGGGCCATTTGGACAGGGTATTAATCCTCTGATTGTTCTTAGTGTATGCCCAGCTGTAAACCTCTGACGCAAGTTGCAACTCAC
Source organism: Ambystoma mexicanum (assembly GCF_040938575.1). Lineage (NCBI taxonomy): Eukaryota > Metazoa > Chordata > Amphibia > Caudata > Ambystomatidae > Ambystoma > Ambystoma mexicanum. The sequence continues at coordinate 54,691,502 of NC_090929.1, read as the reverse complement.
AATGAACTGTGCAACATGTTCCAATAGATTGGGAACAAATCAGTCCCCTCTCTGCAATTGTAACAGCAAGACATTCTCGAGTTATATGCACAGGGTAATGCAGCTGTTCAAGTGCCACTTTCAGTAACGCCGCTGGCATCACTGGCTTTCCAGTGCTTTCCTGTCTCCATAGTGCTTCTGTGGTGGATAAAGAACACCCCCTCCGTCTCTATAGCTCCTGCTCTTCTCGTGTGGCTCTACCGTGTATCTCTATTAGTTGCATAATTGACACCATATTAAACCCCTCTCGTATTAACATATTTCTAGTTGATACTTCTTTGACATTTTCAAAACTCTAAATTTCTGATGAATACGCAATCCTTTTAGCTTCTAAGTCTGCAGCTTCATATCTGCGAGAAATAAAGTCTGTTTGTTTAGCATCCGCTGTGCATTTTATGACCGCTATGGCCACTGGAAGTTTTAGTGCCTTAATGATCCTGTCCTATAAAGATGCAGGTTGCACTGGAGTGCCGTCTGCATGAAGATAACCCCTCCTCTTCCAACGTGACAGCTCTGCGCGTATGGTTAACGTCACATAGGCAAAGTCACTGTACACTGTCACTTCCTGATCTTTGTGTTTCTCGAGCGCAGCAATAAGCGTTACCAATTCTGCTGCCTGTGCTGAACAATGGGATGGCACCCGCCACTACCTCAAATTCACCATTTAATCTGTATTTTACAACTGCAGATCCTATATGCCTTTCCCCACTAGTTTGATACATTTTTGATGAACCATCAATAAAAAGAATCTCCTGTCCCACTAAAGCATTTTCTTTCACATGGGCTATATCATAAAATTCAACATAGTGCAATCGAGTACATGATCGCCTTCTTCTATAGGTTCAGCTACAAATGTGGCTCTGTTCACTATTTTACGTCTCACAATTTTAATCACTGGATTAGAAATGATTACTTCATAGGCAGATGCTCGTTGTGATGTCAACCTACTTTTGGGTTTCTCTAAAATGGCAAATAAGGTGTGCTACACATATAGCGTCATTGCACAGCACATAGTAATACTTGCAGACTTCTCAATCACAAATGCAGCAGCAGACAAAGATTGTTTGCATGGAAATTGTCCTCTTAAGGGATTCCTTGTATCCCTTGTTCAATACCGTCATTAACTGAACAGAGTCCTGCCTACATTCATCCCCTGTTTCACTACAGATTAATATGTCATCTACGTACTGAATTACCAGACTTTTGAATTCAACATGACCTAAATCCATCTGTAGGACCCGATTAAAAAATGAAATGGGACTCACAATACCCCTGAGGCAAACAAGTATGTTTTAGTCTTTTTTTCTGAACATAAAGGAAGTAAGGTATTGTGCCTTGTGCAATGGGATCGAAAAAAAATCATTTTTCAAATTGTTCACTGTGAAATACTTAGCTTCAACTGGGATGCTACACAATATTGTTGCAGGGTCCGGAACTGATGGAAATTCTGCTTCTATAATCTAATTAAAAGGGTGCAAGTCCTGGATAAATCTCCATGACAACCTTTTGAGTTTTTCTATCGGATACACCACAGTATTGCATGGGGACTCCGATGGCACTAAGATTCCCTGATTAATCAACTCCTGGCTTGTGTTTTATTTTTACCTCTCCTATTCCGTTCAATAGGCCTACGTCATATGGGCCTGTAGTCCAAGGGACACTTGGCACCTTTTCTGGGTCTTCCTGAAAGAACGCTGGTCTTTGTCGCATCAGTGTCATTCGCTGCAGGACTTCCCTTTTCTCTATTTTTATCCAGTATGTAATGCTTATGCAAAACACCACCTCATCATCTATACGTTCATCTCTGAACATGTCTTCTTCTGTTATGTCAGTCAATGCGTATCCCTCCTCCAGAGCTATCACTGTTCTCCATGCTCTGCCTTCGTCATCTACTCCTGCAAGCATTGCTATTTCACTTTGTACTATAGCTGCTTCCAATTCTATGGGCGTAATCTGCCCTTCTACCTCATCCATAGGTACTTGTGGTTTAAATAAAAATTAATCAGGTTTCATCACAACTTTCCCTACTAATCCAGTTACCCGTGTTAATAAAATGCTCACCCCATACATGAAGACTTCCGAATCTACTGGTACTCCTCGTAGAGCCCCTTGCCCACTCTTCCTTGATCCGTGAAAGAAATCATCATGTTAATTTTCATCATCAAATCTCTACCCAGAATGTTAACTGCCATTTGTCACAAATATAACAAAGGGACAGACATGTCACATTACCCCATAGAAACAGGTAATTTATCAGTAAGAGGAACTGAATTCGTAGCTCCAGAGAATCCTTGAGCCTTCATGCAATACTTGACATTGGGTATTTTCCCTCCCTTATACAAGAGGGAGTTTCCCCAGTGTCTACAAGAAAATAAAATGTTTTGCCTCCTATCGTCACATCGATCCTTGGTTGCTCTTGGGGGTCTGGTGTTACTGATAGTACTGAACACATCAGGTCACACTGTGAGCTGTCCTATTGAGGGTAACATGCATCCCTGTCCCTGTAAAAGGGTTCACTCCTATCACAGTGACATCCCCTATCCTAGGTGCTAGTGTTTGCCCTGTGTTCACATTCTGTAGTGTCTGCATAGGTGCTTGTTGCAATTACCTTTCATGGGTGCATTTTAACTGGCCCCTGCTGTGTGTGTGGCACCACCTGTCTGATAGAATGTGTGATCCTGGGCACAGCCCTCTCGTGTTTGTGTGCTGTATGGTGGTGAATGACTTGTCCCACCTCTTGACTTTTTTCCATTTTGTTGCATGTTTCCTTGGCTTCTATATACACACACAATATGTCCTACCATCCCATAATTCCAGCACAATGGGGGTTGACCTCAGATAAACCCACCATTATATCCTACCTGTGTGGTCTGACTTCAACCTGGGCATTTTGAAATCCACCTTGGTTGTTCTGAAATCCACCTCCTCTTCCTCTAAATCCTCCACCTCTACCTCGTGGCCAAAACCCATACCCATTTTGATCCACTGGGTGTACATTATTCACCTGCCACGCACACGTGTTTCTTGCATTCCCCCTCCTTCTCCACTTGTTAATACTGTCCCTTCTATAGAAAATTTAGACAATTTCTTCTGAACTATACTTAGCTTTCTTAACCTTTTTGTTCTCATCTTTCTTTCTATTTTTCTGTTGTAACAATCGCCAATGATGCACAATAGTCAACTGTATCTCAACCTTCAGCTTTGTTGCCATTCCTACTTGTTTTTTCATTTGTCTCTGTACTGTATATGTTAATCCCTGACACAAAATATGATAGAATAATGACACTTTTCTTTCCCAAGGCTCATGCATCTCATGCTGCCATCTCTCTTGAATATCCTGAATATAAGCAATTGGGTCTTTTCTTTCATTGTACGTGTCATTATTGCACCCATATCTAACATATCAGGATACTGTATCCTGAGAGCCCTCCAAACATCTTCCCTACAATTATTAAATGGCGCTGTGTCATGTGCCTTGTTTGGTGTTGTCACACTTGCATAACCTGCTCATTTCCAAATGTCGTCATCTCTCTCTCTAAGAATAGCTGCCAATAGACGTTTTATGTCCCCTATGGCCAATGTATTTCCCCCTGTCATTTTCTCTAATTCATATATCCATTTTCCAGCCCCCGAAGTCAAACTAGTTAACTTGCATTTTATTTTATCCTTATCCTTTTGAGGCCATGGATATAATGTGGTCTTGCCCCCCGCCCACTTCTCTAAAGTGGGGAATTGTGTGAACCCATACCAAAACTGGACCCCATTATTTGGTTATTCAATGCAGGGATAATAGCCTCTGGTCATCTTCGTGCTGGTAGCGACCCCATAATCTACTCACATAGGGTGGGGATTCTTCTCTCACACTACACAATTGTCTTTGGGAAAGTTAGGGATATGGTATAGGATCTTTTGTTCTTTCCTTAGGGTGTTCCAGATCTGACCATCTTAGTTCTTTGTCCAGAATTTGACTTCCTCCCCTTCTATCTTACGACCTGACACCCTTTCTTCGTCTGACATTGCTACACCCCAACTGGTGTGACAATCATCCTCCTCTTCCCTATCTAAATCTAATCTACTCAAAGACAGTACTCTGCGTTCATCAATGAACATGGTTTCCTCCTCGTCCCGTGTTTTAGGTATCAGGGATCGTGTGCTTCTCCACTGAGACCCATACTGGCTGTTCTGCCTTATTTGCTGATATAACTTATTGTTTCTTTCTCCAATACCTTCTGCATCATATCTTTCCTCTTGTGCTACTTTAGTTATTTCTTGAGCCACTTCTTTCTTTGGGAAAATGTTCCTTATTGTTTCCCATCGCCACTGTATTTCATCGCTCAGTCTTATTCGTTCTTTAAGAACAAGACTGACCTCAAGATCTCGCTGCCTTCTATTCTGTTTTATTCCTTGTTCCACTTCCCTTTTTGCTCTCACATCTCTTCTTACCCTCTCTTCTTCTTGCTTCGTGGTTCCCTTCTTATTTCTTCTCTTTGTTCTTCTTCTTCTGTTTTTCTTTGTAATCTTTTATCCTTCACTTTTTGTGCCCCTTCTTCTTCTCCCTTTCTTTCTCTCCAATCCCTTTGTTCTATTTCTTTCATCCAACTTTTATACTACCTTTGTTCCTCTGCCCGCTTTTCATCTTTCTCTTGTTCTTCTCTATACATCTTTTTCCGTTGTTTCCTGCTTTTCTTTCCTTGCTCATCCTCCCTAAACCGCTTTTCTCGTTCCCTATCCTTCTTTTCTTGCTCGTCTTTGTCTTCCTTTTGTCTAACCTCCTCAATGCTTTTTCCATCTAACTTGAGTAATATCTGTCCTCCCATCCATTTGTTCTGTGCAAGCATTACCTCGTCGGGCCCTATCCTTCTCTCCTTTCCATCCCTTAATTTCCTTGTCTATATCTGTTGATATATTCGATCCCTCATCTCGTTCCTCTTTATCACATGTGAACCTACACGCGTCTTCCTTCTTTTTGCTCTCTTCTAGACTGTCATCACTACTATATGCAGGGGGTGCATATACTGGGTTACTATACCCTGCTGCTGCTTTTAATTCTTTTAAAGGATAAAATCCTGTCTCCTCTGCATCTACATTCTTAGTTTCAGGCGGAGTAAGAGAAGCCGAGGGCTCAATGCCCTCCCCTTTATGCTGATTAAGCATCCACTCCTCCGGTGGCAGGTCCTCTTTCTCCTCTTGATACATTTTCCAGAGTTCTATAACTGGCTGTCTTTTCTCTAATTTCTTTCCCGTGTACTCAGTGTGCACATATGTGGTCCTGTGTTGTAATACTGCCTTTGACAATGATCCCCCTTGTGGCGATGGCATGAAAATTGTATCATCTGTGCCCTTTACCCATTCTGCACTGTACTGTTTGAGCTTGGGCGCATGTCGCAGTGATGTTTTACAAATGTGCATAAGAGGTGTGTCCTCCATAATGACAAGTCACAATTAAATGTCAATACTTACCAGATCATTACCTTGTTATATTTAATAAGTCTCTACTTATCTCACAGCTTATTGCTCAACACTTTTAATCTAAAAAACAATAAATATGAGCAAGCACCATCAATCAATCGCCGCCCAATCCTCTTTTGTCTCAACAACCTCTCTGTCTTCTGAATGGTGCCAACTGTTTATTACACTTAACTCAAAACAACTTCAATTCCAAATTTCACAATGGATCACTTTTTAGAACATCACACATCAAATAATAATCAAAATATTAACACAATACACATTAAAACCCATGTGATCACCTTCTCTTTTCCTATAACATTTATAAAAAGAGGTTTTATTCCTATGCCTCCAATTATATTACCCCGTACAGAGTTTAAGATGTCACCTTCCACGGTCCTGACCATGCGTATCCTCTCTCTTAATATTCCGAATGGAATTTGAGACATCTTCGTCTATCTCCCTTGAAATAGGATTACCTAGGCGTTCCTTTATCCACACAAAATTCCCGTTACCCAACTTATTTTCATAAAATATCACAAATCCCACCCCTTTATATTGCCATTTCCCTTAGTCTACTTACATCTGTTAATTTGACCTGAGGCCTTCTTTATCGACTCCTCCACCAATCCAACCACTTTGCCTTCCAACCGTGGAGCGCCCATGGAAACCGAGCAGGGATTTCTTCAAAGAGGGACCTGCCCACGGTCTCGGTTTTCTATTCCAGGTTTATTTCTATCGGCTGCTCTCCACAGGAAACTCCACAATCTTCCAGTTAATGGCGGAGGATACCCAATCGTCCGAAACTCTGAAGTCAAACTAGTTTTGAAACCATCCGCACTGCTACCACATGAGCTATTGGCCCTTGGAAACACAAATCTGTTACTGGATGGGATTACACCAGAATAATTCTGAGTACAAATAACCGGACAAACTCAAGAAGATGGCAAGTTGATGTTTTATTAGCAATTATCTAAAACAGGGAGTTTACAACAAACATCAATGCATATGCTCATTCTCTCAGTGATTTCCACATGAAATACAATTATTTACCTTCTCTGTGCATCAGAATGAAATCATGCTACATGGCAGTTAAAAACCTATCAAGGGCTGGGATTGGTTAAGAGACACATCTAGATATACAATCATATAGGAGCTAGGTTTGTTATTGGCTGTCAGACATCAGGTGGACAACGTATGCCTACCTCTTCACACGTGTCATTTAAGAAAAATCACTTACACATCGTTTCATTGGATTCTCAAGCTATAAGGTCCTTTGTTATATGGACTAATAAAATTGGTTTGGCATGTGTGCGCAATGTCAGGAACATTCGGTTCAATTAGCAGCACGTAAGCCAAGACCCAGGTGCAAGTAGAAGGGGCATGAGGTTGCCCTACCTCCCAATTAGACCAGCATCTCTCATCACCCACGCCTTCTGCCATGACATTCTCTTTGTATTTGGCCTTGCAGAGTATTCCTGTCCTAGGAATGTAAAGGGAGTGAGGGCACTCGCTCTCATATCTGAAACTCCAAGTTCAAGCTCTATTTTCAGCCTCGACTCACGTGACAAGAGACCACGATTCTGTTCATTCTGCAAGCTTTTGATTGTTTTAATGAATTAAGACTTGCCATCTTCTGTGTTTTTTCTTGCACCTTAACGTGAGAGGATTCATTATACTTCTGATTTCTGCAGCACTTTCTAACGTGTAATCTTTTTCTTTTACGCTTTTAAGGTTCACTTGATTCTTTACTTCGTCATTTCTCCTCTAGGATCCATACATCGTCTTCAGTCAGTATCTCAGGACGCTGTGAACACTTTCTTATGATGTCATCAGTTCATTTTCTCAGCTCTTTCTCATATTCCTTCAGGGAGATCCTATCATCAACTCAAGGGTACATTCAATATGGTCATCTTAATGGATACGACTTCCGTACACTTGCTACATTATTGGTACAATAGCTGGTGTTAGACACAGCATGGTCTCATATCTATAATACAGAGGAGGTGGGGGGTAGGATCTCCCGCGGATGTGTACATTTGCTCATCTACAATGAACCCCATCCAAGTTTAAGGCATGTATTGCTTGCACCACGCCTGTGGTCAAATGCTGCACACACAGCCACCCATTCATGCACTATAGAATGCAGCTATAGCTATACAAATCTGCTCTAGCAGCACACATACCCTTCCATACGGAAAACCCTGACGTGCCTCAACACCTCTGCCATTAGTCTACAGCAACCACCTATGAGAAATATTGTTCTAGCTAGGCACACATCGAGTCTCCGGCACTCACAATCTATCCTGAACCACCAACAGCACTCGACCACGTGCCTGACCGCTGGGCTGCTTACTGGAGCGTAGCCAGCCCTCCTAAGTCCCAACCTGGCAGAATGCACACACGCATCTTATAAATCAGCTCTTAGAATCTCCCGCACATGGACCACAGTCCCAGAGGCCGTTCCAACCACAAAGTGCATTGAGGCCATACAAATGGGGAAAGGGCACTATATAAATGACAAATACAAAACAATACTATACAAAATAGGGAAAAATAAGAAATGCCCTGAGAGCCGACTTGGACCCGCCCATTTAAAGCACTGCATCAAGCAATGCACTTTGTTTTTAAGAGGCTGTGCTGTACCCAGCTGATGCTTGCTTGTCAGTGCCAGCTTTGCCACCTGTTGCCCGTCACCCCCCCTCCACTCCGTGACTCTCTAAAGAGAAATACCCACCCTCTCCCTGCCAAGTCGCCAGGCTAGGCCCCTGAGATGCTGTGCAGCAGGTCTGACTGGGGCCTCACAAATACACTGATCGCTCTCTTTGTATTGCAGAGCATTTAGGTGATGGCTCATTTAAGCAGCCATTGTTTGGGACACGCTCTTCTTAAAGTTCTGGTTCAAAGAACTGAAAAGGTGCATTTTTATTCTGAACACACACACAAAGCACCAGTTAGCCCCTAAATCAATGCCTTAGTCCATGACAATTAAAGCATGCCACACAATGTTTTAAAATAGTTCCATAATAGTTATAAAAAACCTTAACATGTTAATGAGAGTCACATTTTGGTCTCATCCTTCATGAAGCATGCCTTTCTCAAACAATGAAAAACAACCAGTTTCTCTTTTCACGCATTTTTGTGCTGACTATAAGTCTGGAAAGTGCATTTACAAAACCCACAGGCAATGATTTCGCCTTCTGTTGAATTGCATTCTGGGATTAGTAGTCTTCAAGATGGGGAAACTAACTCCAGAATCATACTTTTTTTGCTTAACATTTTCTTTCAATATTTATGTATTTGAGTGCTTTATTATAATTTGCATATGTTTCAAATCACCTTTATAAAAAAGAGTATTGTTGAAAGCCAGGAGGAGAGGGCGTGCCTGTCGTGGTCATTAGCTGGGGATGTGGGAGGAGGGTTTGCTTTACCTGGACCTGGCCCTGTGCTGATTTTCAAGGCACAAGGCGAGGATACATGTGGGTGGACAGCGTCTGCCCACTTTTCCAAAGGGCGGATGCCACCCTCCTTGGATAATTTAGAGGTTGGCATTATAAAAAAAATGTGTTTGCTCGTCTGTTCGGCTACCCGCATTTGGTCCTGGGTTGTCACATTTGCAGGGCAGGCACCCTCAAGACCACGTGAAAGTGGCATTAAAGCATACTTAGAATTTTGCTTTGGGTTGAATATTTCAATATAGAATGTTGGGTTTAAAAGGTGCACACCTTTAATACCTTGCTGACAACGTTATAGGAAAATCTTCTCTCTTTGGTTCGTTTTCAGGTGGTGGTGAATTTTTTTGAAATGCCAGTGTTCATTCGTCCTCTACAATTTCTTCTGTTGAGAAGCGCCAGCTGAGTTAAAGTTGCACATTTCCCTTGAAGATGTGTTCACTTCCTGTATGCCCCCGCCCCCGCCCCCGCCCACAGGCGTTGTGCCCTCTGATTTTGTTAACACGTGAAGACCTTTAAAGCTGCTGGCTCTCACTGCCTCACCGCCGTTCCAGGTAAATGGGGTCGACTTCGACCCTGCCCTGACATCCTTGAAACCTGCGGTCACAGCAGGGGGCCTTCTTTAGGTATGTAGATAAAAATAATAAAACATTGCTGGTGATTCATTCAAAATAATCCTCATCTGTAGTTCTGCTGCTTTGGACAAGATGGGCAGATATGCAGAGCACAAAAATAAAAGCAATCGAAAACATGCTATAAACACAACAGTTTACTTAATTTTGCAAAACGCATTCCCAAATGTTTGCACTGCAGGCCATCGTCAGATGAAGTTTTCAAACCAAGGTTGGAAAAGGTCATGTGGCAAACAATACTTCTACATAATGCATCTCCACAGATGTATGTGCAAGTTCCAGAGTTCTAGACCTGCCTCAAATTCGGCTTTTCCCTTTTCACCAAAGTGTGTGATCCTGGGCAAATCCTTTTCTCGGCTTTCCTTGTCTGCCAAAATTAGAAGTCTGTAGAACTGATTCAGTTCACACTGCCTGCTGCCAGGGACATCATGTGGGGATTGCCAGGGGTAGCATTAGCTACCCCTGGTGCCCCCTCTGCTACCCCCAGACCTGTCCTTGCGACCCCTGGGCCACTGGACAAAGAGGCAGATATCTGTGTTGCACCTGAAAAAGGCGGTTGTAAATGCAGCTAAATGTGCCACTGCTTTTTTCACCTGGAATCTCGATCGCGTTAGCTGGAGAAATAACAGGGATGCAGGGAAAACCATGATGCGGCCATCACTAACAGGTTGGCAGTCCATTAGTGAGAATGCCTGAATGGTTGGGTTCAGAGGCGGGGGCATCTGTGCAGCTCATACCCAGTACTGTGGCAACAGGAAGGGTGTGGGGGCTAGGTCGAGCTAGCTGGGAATGGCTAAGAGCAGCCTGCAGTACACAGTGACAGCACAGCATGAACCCAAATCTCATCCGTGTTTCTCGTTGTCTGCTGTGCACATGCAGTGAGTCACTGGGCCTGTGATGAGAGGGGTGTGCCCCTTGGCGTCTGCCACCAATCCTGCCTGGGCACTGTGTGACCTGACCCAGATCTGCCAGACCTGCATCACAGGCACACAGCAGATAAACACCAGGTGAGATAATTAATTTACATGAAGTTGCCCTCCACCTTTGAAGTAAACCATCTGTTGCTTCCTCAAACAAAAAAAACATATTTGGAAGGATAGCTCAGGGGCAGCGCACTTGATTTGGAACAAGAAGATGCAGTGCTACATGGGTTAAGTTCCTGCTCCAGTGCTCAGAATCTGGAGGAGGCTGGCATTATGCAAGATATGAAGCACCAAAGAAAATAATTAAATTGGCCTTTTCTAGGGGTGATGTCATGGAGCTGCTGCTGCTGTTCAAATTTTAAAATTTGAAAAACCTTCAGCTACTGTGATCTGCAACACATCCTTCCCCTCTATCTCCCATCTAACAAAAAAAAATGGCGGGTTACTTACCAAATAAACAAAACATAAAGGTGACGGCTGGAAGGTTTCAAATCTCTCAGAACCACTGGCACCGCTCTGGGAAACCGTCCAGACCATCATTTTTCCACCTGCCAAGCGACTACAGGAAGGGAAATACCGTATGCAAATTAGGCTTGGTCCCACCCCAAAAGGGGCAGTCCAGCCCGAACTGCTATGTCACATCCCTTCTGCATGAGACCAGTGGTCGAAGTGGGCGGGAGCGGTCGGGAGCGGTGCTCCTCTACTTCTTTTAAAAAAGGTTTTACCGTTCCTATACTTTTATTTTAAAAAGAAAGCGTTCCGGAACGGTTTCGTTTTAAAATAAAGGTGTAGGAACATGTTGAAACTTGCACTTTCAGTGCACTGCACTGGATGTTCCCTTAAACATCAGGTGCATGTGTTTTGGGGTTTGTATTGTGCATGGGTGGGGCACATCAATGGGGTTTGTGGGGAGCAGTGCAGGCCAGTAGGGAACAGAGTTCCACTACTTCTTTTCGTGCACTTCGACCACTGCATGAGACCACAGGCATCCCCAGATATGTTTCAGCCTCATTGGGCGTCATCAGTGAGGAGTAGCCTAAGTCTCTACTCCCGGCAGGATTTTATTTGGGTGATATTGTATTGTATTCATTATTTATATAGCACCACTTCCACATTTGCATGGCCTCAATGCACTTTGTAATTGGAATGCACTTGGGGACCAAAGTCCATGTAGGGGAGATTCTGGGAGTTAACTTTAAGATGCTTAGTGCATTCTACCAGGTTAGGGCTTAAGAGGGCTGGTCAGGCACGTGGGCGGGTGCTGTTGGTGGTTAAGGATAGAGTGCTAGTGCAGGAGACTCGATGTGTGACCAGCTAGACTGATATTTTTTGTAGGTTTGTGCATTAGCACATTTTGGGCTTCTCTATGCACAGAATGGGATTACCATAATAAACAGTCTTGGACCCAAATGACCAGACAAACTCAAAGAATATGGCAAAATACTACTTTATTATGAGGTAGATAAAGTAGGGCAATCTGGCGAACAATGCCTTGTAGTCCACACACTCAAACTAATAGTTTTGTTACATAAAGGCTTTATAGCCCAAAGTGCGTAAGCTATGACATCATCCTACGTGGCAATAATAAAACCTATCGGGTTTGGGGATTGGTTAGGGGAACATATCTTCTCATAGGGTCTGTTAGTGTTAGTTACTTCATTGGCTGCTCCTCCATTGGTAGCAAGCCTCGAACTTCCCTCTAACTACATATAATACAAACTATAACAGTATTGGACACTGTTGTTGAACCATACAATGCCACACTTTCTGTTCACCAGCTGGTAGAAAACACTGACGAAACCTACTGTATTGATAATGAAGCACTGTATGACAACTGCTTCAGAACCTTGAATCTTACCACTCCAACTTATGGTGACTTGAATCATTTAGTGTCTGCAACTATGAGTGGTGTTACTACCTGCTTGCGGTTCCAGGTCAGCTAAATGCTGACTTACGTAAACTTGCAGTCAACATGGTCCCCTTCCCCAGGTTGCACTTCTTCATGCCAGGCTTTGCCCCACTCACAAGCCATGGTAGCCAACAGTACCGTGCCTTAACTGTTCCAGAGCTAACGCAGCAGATGTTTGATGCTAAAAACATGATGGCTGCTTGTGATCTGCGTCATGGCCGGTACCTTACCGTGGCTGCTGTGTTCAGGGGCCGCATGTCCATGAAGGAAGTGGATGAGCAGATGCTTAATGTGCAGAACAAAAACAGCAGCTATTTTGTTGAATGGATTCCAAACAACGTCAAAACTGCTGCGTGTGACATTCCTCCTCGTGGGCTGAAAATGTCTGCTACATTCATTCAGCACGGCCATCCAAGAGCTATTCAAACGCATTTCTGAGCAGTTCACTGCTATGTTCCGCCGGAAGGCCTTTTTGCATTGGTATACAGGGGAGGGTATGGATGAAATGGAGTTCACAGAAGCCGAGAGCAACATGAATGATCTTGTGTCGGACTATCAGCAATATCAGGATGCTACAGCTGAGGAGGAAGGAGAGTTTGAGGAGGAGGCACAAGAGGACGTTGCATAAAACTAACATGTCTGTAAATTTGGTTGTAAGATGTTTATTTGTTAACAAGAACCTGTTTAACTGCATTGTTCGTTTGTTGCCCTGCTCCTTGTGTTCTGCATTCTGTTTCATTTCCAATGCTGTACAGACATGCACCACAATAAAAAAAGAATTGTTCATAAAAAATACAATTTAAAAAAAACAGTATAACAGTATCGGATTGGCTCCTGCAACATTGTATGCTCATCATTGCATAGGCCCTCATGATAGGTTGGCATCCTTTTCCAACCTTGGAAACTCGGCTCACGAGCGGCACCTGAGCAAAACGGAAACTCAGTAGCAGAAAACAACATCAAACTTCTGCCCACTTGCCCAATTAGTCCATCATCTCTCATCGGTCAGGCCCTAACTGAAGGCCTCTTCTTTGTAGTTCACTTTGCAGACTGTTCTCTTCTCTGGGACTTTTAAGGGGGTGTAGGTACACTACTATCTTCGTTTGAAGCTTAATGAATAGGCCTTGTTTTCTAGTTCTAAATCATGTGCGAGAGACCACCATTTTTTGTCCATTTCAACCTTTTATTTTGTGCTACTTAATTCAATTAAGCTGGGTGTCATTACTCCTCTTGGCCTCTGGAGACTTGGTTGCTCTTCCTCATATAGACATTTCTGCATATTTCATTGCCAATATGTTTGCTCATTTACTTAATCTAAGGGAAATATATAATGCATGTGTTGCTTATACTTGTTAACTCCCCTTGTACCCTTCAGGAGCTTCTCGCTGTGGCATCCTTGATCTCTGACCAGCAGCTATTCTTTGTTTATACATGAATTTGTATGTCCAGCCTCTTTCAGCTCTGCAGCTCTGGCCTCTGTCCTCCAAGCTCTTCACTTACTATCATTGAGAGCCTGCATCCATGTTTTCAACATCGCTGCTTCACCTGTTGTTATGTTTTCTACTGCAGCAAGCTTCTATGTGGCTCATCTACCTCGCCTTTCAGAGTATATACATTTGCTTCTCATTTGTTTACTTATTGTCTTTGTATATTTATTTCTTCGTACTTGTAAGTATGTTTATTCTTGTTTCTTCAGTTACATCTTCATTCCTAAGTATTCTTATATCGTTTCAGTGCATTATTGTATCGTCTCCTTGTGACATCACTTTGCACCTGTCAAATCCTCTTTACAACTCCTCAATATTCAGTGGTCTGCAAATCTCCTGCTACCACCTCAGTACGAGGATACACTCAATGCAATTGTCTGAGTGCATAACGTCTCTCATACCGTTGATGCAGTATTGGGATGAAACCTGGTGTCATGCACAGTGTCTTCCTGTTATTCATCCAGTATGACCGAGGTGAGGGGGCAGAGTCTATTAATGACGTATGCATCTGCTCCTCTAAATTCTCACCTCTGGTTGAGTCCTCGACCACCTCCTCTTCCTCAATTGTCTTCATTTTTCTACAGGGAGATTGCTTCGGGATCCATATCTTAGTCACCCTCCTCAGGTCACCTGCATTCTTGACATGTTCATCCACGCTCCAAGTCATGTGGCAGCACTCACCAGTTGGTTGACGGAACGCCCAACGCCCTACATAGTTCTTATGATCCCTAGGGTAATGACACTTGGTTGCTGGGGCTGCTAGAGGACTTTCTTTCAGGTGCTCATGGGTAGTGTTTTCAGTCTGTGTGTCCTCATCAGTTTCAGCATTCACATAAATCATTATCTTCATCCCAGTAGCTTTCATTGCTGTCTTCTTTCATTGTGCAATAAATATTCTTATGATATAGAATCCCAGCAATACTAACCTTGGTATTGCTCCAAGTAGTTTGAAGGCATTTGCCAGCCAAGTTGGAACCCATGAAAACAGGGCCAAAAACCAATATTCTTTTTTAAATATTTTTTTAAAATTAAAATGGTATCTTTTATTTCTAAACTGCATCCATCTCTCTTCCATTTCCATCTGGCTTTTATCTATCGAAAACATCTCCTTAAATGTGTTGCATTTCACATTTAATGCAGTACGTCTCATTAGTATATGATAAATTGATTCTGTATTTTCACTTTTCTGACAAAATCGGCAGAACGGGTGGGATGTTGGAATTTGCTTTGTTTTTGATAGATGTTCATGCGTCGGTAGGAGATTCAGGTGAAGCCTCATGAAGGTGTCACGAATATGTTGATCAGGAAAAAGCATAAGATGCTTTGCAGGTTGGTTTACTGCTCGTATTTCACTTTGACAATTTATATCCAATTGATATTGTGCTTTGATATAAACTGTCTTTATCCAATCATTTCGGATAGTTAAGCTTTTTGGCATGTTGTGGACGCTGAATCAGCATTTCAATTGTGATCTCATCCTCTGTAATTTTCGGTCTACCATTTTTTCCACATATTAAGAGCTGTCATTACTTGAATTTTGTTTAAAGTGCAGTATGTCAATTGCTGGGATACTTTCTTCACTCAGCATTTTCCTGTACATATCTAGGTGTTTCCAGGTTACAATTGACTACAGTGACTGTGTCGTAATTTCTTATCTGATACGATGCATGGTATATGTTGGTGGTAATGATAAGACTTTCCTCCAAAATATTGCTTCCAATTTTATCCATATTGTACTCTCCAGATTTATCATTGCTTCCCTCCCATAAGTCAGTGTTGCCATAACTTTCTGTCTATAGAAAGTTATTATGTGCTTCAAAGAGAATTTCGCAAATCTATGATGTATGAATAGTCCTTGTCTGGCTAGGGACAGTGCCTGCGGTTTAAGATGGTCTGCCCATTCTTTTTCCACATTTGATTGAGCCAAATGCCTAAATATGTTATTGTTCTAACTCGTAATCATTTTTCTCCCTGAAGGAACAAAGTTGGCATTTTTCTTTTCTTTTTTTCTTGTATATTGGTCAAGGTCATGATTTTCGTTTTTTGGGTGTTGATCTTCAATTCATTTGTCTTCATGTAGTCTTCTAGTTTGTTAAGGCTGGTTTGTCTCTGTGTTTTGTCTAACATGACTATGTCGTCCGCATACATCATATACGAGGAGATGTACAGCATTGAGTTTTGGTGGGTTAGTGCTCAGCTCTTGTGCGTATTCATCAAAGTCCGATGTGTATAGATTAAAAAGGGTGGCCGCTAAGGGGCAACCCTGTTTCAGTCCATTCCAAGTTTTCATCGGAGCTGTTGCTGTTCCATCTTTTGGCATTTGGATTTGTATTGAGGTGTTACTATACAGTAGTTTTATAGGTTCCCGAATGTCTGAAGGGCATTTCCATCGCCTCAGTTTATTCCACAGTGCTTGCCTATTGACCATGTCAAATGCTAACTGTAAGTCGATAAACGCAGGATAGACTTCAGTTTTTTTATTTATCGCTTCTTGTTTTAGCAAATTCAAAAGGAACAAATTAATATTTGTGCCAACTTTCCCTACAAAGCCTGTCTGTTTTATAGCTTGTCTCTGTGTATCCTTCACCCATGCAGTCAGTTTTCTTAGCAGAAATGATGCGAAAATCTTCCCAAGCGGATCAAGTAACGCTATGGGGTGATAATTGTAAGGTTTTTTTCTCTCACCTTGTTTATGTATCGGTATTAGGATCGCGAGTTTCCATGTTTTTGGGATGTTGTTTGTTTCTGCTATTAAAGTGAATATTTGGGTTCAGAGCTCTGCCCATAGTTCAGGATTACATTTGATAATTGCATTGGATAGCCCAATTAGGGTCAGAAGGTCATCTTTGTTCCACTCCAATTACCATTTTGTTAATTTTATAGGTATGGGATCGATGTTCGTGGAAGTTCTTTCCTTGTAGAGCTCAGTGAAATGCTCAGTCCATAGTATTTCTGGCACATCAGAAATTAGTTGGTCTTGTCTACTTGTTTGTTGATTCAACAAAGTCCACAAGTTACGTGAATTTTTGTCATTTAAGGCTTTGAGCATCTTTCAGCGTCATCTTGATTCAGTTGCATTCTGAACGTTTTTAACCAGTTTGAATATCGCTGTTTTTCACATTTCATTTTTTTGTATTTGTCTTCATCTATCAATTTTTTAAGTGATCTTAGTTTCTTGCCTACATCTCTTTTTCTCACCAGTATATCAAGATTGAAGGCATGTTTATATGGTTTCTTCAAAGTAGCATCTGGGTTTGTTAGCTGGTGAAATGGTCTAAGCAGCCACTCATAATTCAATTCAATTTATCTGTTCCTTGTAGAGAAGTGTTTGCAAAAGTCTCTCTCAGTGTTCCTCTTGGTTTTTGAGAAATTCATAATCTATTCAATTTGTTATTAATTTCAAAAGCTGGGAGTCAGAGTTTGATTTTAGGATGTGCTTCAGTGAACCATGAGATTGTTAATATATGATGATCACTATTAGGTGTACAGTTGTTTCCTGTGTCTTGTAATTTGTCATTGATTCCCTGCTAAATAAATATATAGGGCCTCATTACGAGCATGGAGGTAATGAAAAAAGGAAGGCGGAATGGTATTACTGACATTGTTAACGGGTCCGGGCCATTACCAATACCGCTACCACCCGTACCGTGCCCCTTTGTACCGGCATGCGCGCGTACACGCGCCCCTTCGCGGCGCAAAAACCGGGACGCCGCTAATAGGAGGACACCACAAGTTACGCGGGCATGCACTTACCGGCATCCCAAAGGTGGTAATTAGGGCCTGCATGACGGCAGCTATACAGGCATCGCGGACCACCCGTAAATAGCAACCTGCAGTGTAGGCAACTGCCACAGGTGCACACAATCACCACAGGTGGAGTCAATGGTGCCTGTCCCAGTACAAGAGGAGTACACCCACACACCACACCCCTTCCTACAACAAAATGATACCACTAGCTGTTGCAATCGTGGGGCTGGAGGACATGCCTGTACTGCTACAACTACAGCAACAACAGCAACAACAACAACTACAGCTACAACAACAGGCAGCACAGAGGAAGATGCAGGAGGAGAAGGAGGGTGAGACAGGCCCAGCAAGTTCCACCAGTGCAGCCAGTGGTACCACGTAGGCAGCCACCAATCCCTTGCATCAGATCCAGTTCATTCAATCTAACCCCAGAGCAGATCCACACCCTGTACCGGTTGGACTGGGACTCCATCACCACTATAGTGGACATGATACACAACGATATCATCAGCTTCATAGAAATACGCACTGCCACCCCCCAGCTACTAAAGGTGGTGTCTGTGCTCCACTTCCTGGCCACAGGCACCTACCAGCACACAGTGGGCCAGCTGCATGGTATACCACAACCAACCGCATGCCGACCCAAGTGCTGGATGACCTCTGGAAGCACGCTAGCACCCACATATCCCTACCACGGACTGCCCATGAGCTTGCCGACACTAAAGTAGGCTTCCATGCACTGGCAGGCATGCCCAATTGCGTTGGTGCCCTCGACTGTACCCATGTCGAATTGGTTGTCCCTCATGCCAATGAGGCGGTGTACCGCAATCGCAAGTAATACCACTCCATCAATGTGCAGATGGTATGTGACTCTGCAAGATCATCTCAGATTGTTGCGCACAATATCCCGGATCTACACATGATGCCATGGTGCTGCGTAACTCCATATGAAGTGCCTGGCTGCTCAGTAAGTTGCCTGACTGGGCCATGGCAGTGCATCGGGGTGGTGAGGTGGGGAGATGCATACTCCACCCGGGTGGGATTGGGGAGGGATGCATACTCCACATGGGTGGGATTGGGGGGGATGCATACTCCACCTGGGTGGGATGGGGGGTGCATACCCCTCCTGGGTGGGACTGGGCAGTGAGTGGACCATGCACTCAGACCTAAACACTGTTGACCTGAACATCTCAAAACGAACATGACACATCAATGCCATACATAAGCCCAATGCCGTACATCAATGACAAAATGCAAGACGCACAAGCAAGCCATATTTCAGTACACAATGCATCAAACAAATCAGTGTGCATACATACAGGGACATGTGCATTTTAACACCAAATAGCTGCGGTCTTGGCAGTGAATCCTAAAGGTGTCAGCTCTGATTGACTCACACATACTTCATTGTGCTCCCATGCAGGTGATGGAGGCAATCCCTTGAAGCATGGCTACTTACCCCTGTGCTGAACCCGCAAAACAGGCATGAAGAGGAGTACATCGGGTCCATACCCGTACCCGTGTCGTGATTGAGCAGACCTTTGGCCTATTGAAGGCACGGTTCCGCTGCCTAAGCAGGTATGGTGGAGCACTCCTTTATGGTCGTGAGAAGGTGGCAAAGATCACCATGGTCTGTGTCATGCTGCACAACATGTGCATCCGGAGAAATGTACCACTTCCACCTGACATTGACCTGCATGCACCGGGTGAGGATGATGAGGATGATGATGGAGGAGAAGCAGCACCCCTGGCAGTTAGTGATGCACAAGATGGCCGTGCTGTGCGCCAATCACTGATTGTCAATTACTTCTGAACCACAGGGACGTTGATGGTTATGTGTTAGTACTACACTGGGCACTGGGATCGTGTGGACATGGACACAGGGTGTGTGGGGAGTTGGGCACTGTGCGCTGTCATTAATTGAATGGACACACAAAATGAACAATGTCCAGGCATTAAATGATTTCAAACACAACGGGTGTATTAAGGCAATTTACAAAACAGTGCTTTCTCCCTCCACCACTCACACGCCCTCCCCACGCCCCCATAACACCCAAACACCGCATACCCCCCAATGAACACCCCATACTGCCAAATGAACACCCCACACCCCCAATGAACACCCCCTTAATCCCCTCTATGCCACCAACACCACCTCCCCCCACGCTTATTATCATCTCACACTATTTGTGGGCTTGTTTAGTGTCTGGTAGCATTTCAGTCTGCCTTGCACTCCGCCTTGTCATTCGCACGGGGCTGGAGCGGGTGGAGGATGCAGGTGTGGACGATGGGGTGGATGCAGATGGTATTAGCACTGCCGGTGCTGGTTGTTGGCGCTGCATGTGCTGTAGCATGCTGGTTAGGACCTGCATGACGGCCCCCAAACTGTCACGGATCATGACTGCACTGGTGTTAATGGCCGGAATAGTCGCAGCATTGGCCTGACGGATCTCTCTCCGTGTTTCCTCCCAGTCAGCCACATATTGGCGCACCAGCTTGATCATCGTGTCCTGCCTTGCCTCCACTCTTGACAGGCGTGCCCCCTTGTCAGTGGGGGCTGCTGAGGTTGAGGATGCTGCGGCTGGGTGGGCCATTGCAGGGCTGGCCTCTGGGGTGGTAGTGAGGTCTGAACTGTGTAGTAGAACTGCAGAATCCAGCATGGGGCTGGAGAGTGTGCCCTGAGTGGCGTGTTGGGGGATGGACGGGGGGCTTGGGGTGTGCGGACATTCCACATGGATTGTTCCATCTAGGTCGACATACTCCTCCGCTCCTACATCCACGTCACTGAGTGGGGCTGTGACTGCTGCCTCACCCAATAAACTTGTGGCAGCCTCCCCTTCAGCTGTTGTTGGCAGCCCTGTGGTCGCAGTCTTGTCCGCTGCTGTGGTGTCCTCATGTGCCTGCATGGCCTGTGCACTTGCCATGGGTTGGACTGTGGGCCGCGGTGCTGCCCCGGAGGTGGATTGGCCAGTGCCCGGTGGTCTGGCCCTGGACGTAGATGGCCTTGCGGCAGGGTCATCACTCCCACCTTCGCTATCAGTGCCTGTGGGGGAAGAAGAGATGCAGAGCATCAGTGATGGTGTTACCTGCAAGATGCAGGAGATGGTGCAGTACAGTATTTCATTTCTCATGCATTGCAATCTTATAGGTGTGTCACACAGGGTAGTTTCAAGGGGCAGCATATTGGCATTAGCCGTGGCATCTCCATTCGGCACTGATGCGTATCAGGTGGTATGCCATTGTATTGGGGTTTGTGTGATGTGCTACATGAAAATGGTCCCTGTGTGTTGGTTGTCTATTGGTAATGGGATTGGCACACAGCATGCATTTCAGTGTGGCAGGGTTTGGGCCTCCATCTGGACATGGATCTGTAAATGTGTGCATGATGGGCCATGCATTGCCTTGGCTTGGCTCACTTTCACATCAGTTGTGCTATGTCATGGTTTGGCCTACTGGGGTTTGCAGGGTCACTCACCTCGATCTCCAGATGTCGCGGCACCCGTCTCCATTTCCCTGAAGCCCTCTATCGACTCCATCTGGATGGTTGTGCTGCAGGTTTCCTCCCAGCGCATGAGTTTCACCGGTGAGGGTGCACCCCTGCCTGTGGCCATGGCCTCCCTACGATTGCTGCCCAGGATGTTCCTGACCCTGAGACAGAGGTCGTCCCATCTTTTTTTGCAGTCTTCGACTGTGCGGGGGGTGGTGCCTACCGCTGACACCTTGCGTGCTACCTCCTCCCAGATTTCCTTTTTCCTCAGCTGTGCCTCCCTTTTGAGGTTATTTGTGAATACCTCATCGGCCTGGGCAGCAAGGGAATCTGCCAGCATATTTAACTCCTCATCTGAGAAGCACTTCTTGAGCAGGCGGGGGGTGGTTTTACGGGTTGCCTTGGACATGATGTATACAATGACCCCGGTCTCTCCTCTGTAGCAGTGGTGGTTTGGCAAGATTGCAATGGATTGTGTTTTTAAAGATGGCCGCTGGTGCATTTCCCCTTCCGATGTGATGACATTACTTCCGGTACCGGTATTACGAGCCCGGTATTTGCATGTTGTTATTACCGGGTCGTTATTAAGGGGTTGCTCCTTGGCAGAGGCGGTATCGGCAGGTCCTGTGATGGCGCTATCGGGGGGTTAGAGGGCCTTTAGCGGCAGGGCGGTGTAGCCATTAGCGGCATTGGGGGTTCGTGCATGCTCGCGCACTCATAATCAGCCGCTATTGGTGCTGTCAAGGGTGTACGGACGCGGTAATACCTCCATGCCGGTAATGGCTCCCTTTTCAGCGGGAATCTTGTAATGAGACCCATAATCTATGATTGCAGTTGACTTCCCAGGTGACCATGTTGGTTTGGGTATTGTTCGTCCTGTCTTATTCAGTAGATTCACTGTGAGGGTTATATTTCTGTTATTCATTTATTTCATCCATCTTCGAGCTCTAGGTATTAATGCTATCATGTCTATTGCCATTGAGATCACAGATATGTAAATGTAAGTCTCCACATAATAAATTCAAGCAGATTGTATTTCTGAGTGGCTTTATCAATTGCTGAAAAGACAGTGCTTTTGTCGTTTATTGCTGCAGGATTACAGTATACGTTCATTATCCCCAGGTGGTTTTTCACTAGGGTATATCCTTTAATATTACAATTATCAGATAGATGTTTTTGAGATTGTAGGATAGTCAATTGAATCCACGGATTCAGGTTATTTGATTCAATTATTTCTAAGTTTACATCTGTTTTAATCATCGTTAGTTGACCCGACGATGGTCTTTCTATGTTCCGTTGTTCATTAACGTATTGTATCCTTCACATACATTGCTGGACTAACCACGTCTTTTGTAGACATATAATTTGATATTTGGAGAATTTGGGTATATTTAGTTGAAGGAGGTGAGCATGGTCTCTTGTGTTCCATGAGCATAAAATATTACAATAAAATATTACAATTATTTTCTTTGATCTCTGATTGTTACAATTGCTGAATGTTCTGGGATTTCTTTGTTTCATTTGTATGTTCCATATCTTTCCAAAAGAAGCGCTTTGTAATTTCAGATCTTGCTCTCAAGAGTGAAATATCATTTTCTTTTATCCTCCGAGAGGAATGTTTTCTTGTTGTCGATGTGGTATTCATTGAGATTTCCTATCCAGCATTCATTTGTCTTTGATTGACTCAGTCTTGTTTAATTGTATAATATGGTTTTTCATCTTTTGTCACTTTTCTCATTAGACACAGTACATCTGAAGCCTAATTGGTGAAGTAGGTTTTGGCATTCCATTATGAAGTCTAGTAGTTTTCTTGAGTAGACCTCGATCCATACTATGGGCCTCATTCCAATTTTAACGGCTGCTTTTAGCAGGCATTAAAATCCATGGCGCTAAACCGCCTTGGTGCTAATTACGGCACCGTAATTTACGGTGCCGTAATTAGCGCCTTCCCCAGTCCCATTATGCCCTATGGGGCAAAAATGGGAATGGGGAAGGGTAAATGGGATATGGGGATTTACCGCCCCACTCACCTTGGAATGGGGCGGTAAATCCGCCATCCACCATGGTGTAAACATAGTTTACACCATGGTGGTAAAGTTGGTGTACTTACCGCCTGGGTCGTAATGACCCCATATGTCTAGAATTTGACTGTCTACAAACTGAACTAACTTTATATCTTCTGATCGTATATTTTTTAGTTGTGGAATTGCATGGTACAAACGTAAAATGTTAGTTCAGTTTAGGATCAGCTCTTCATCCAATGTGACAATTCTTTCTAGTTTCAGGCGATTTGTCTGTGTGTATCTTCTTGGATCAGAAAATATAGGTAATTGTAGTTCAATTTCCTTGTCAGTGTGTCTCTTCTTATTCATGTCGTCTTTTCTTCCGGATCGATTGTCTGTTTGTGATACCTCAATATCCGCCGTGAGATCAATCACCAAGGATTGATCACTATCAGAATAATCCAGCGTCATGTCAGAGATGTCCTCACAGGTGAGGATCACATTTGTCGAACTTGAGGAGCAGCTTTCTTCGGATTGATCGATGATAATTAATGAATAGTCATTCGCATCTCCGGAGGGTTTGCTGGTGGGCTCTTGTTCCTCTTCCATGTGTATTGAGAGATTCCTCATTATTTTGTGTTGTAATTGTTCCACCGTTTGAATGGGGTCTGGATATTTCATTTTTGTTCTGTCATTATTCCCAGTAGAAACGTCAGTACCAGTTTTCTTTCTTTGATTAATGAACATATCCTTCTTTATATCTTGCTTTACTGTGTTTCTCTGCAGTGAATAGAGATGGCTCAGAAAGGCTCTAGAACCATTATTCCTTGTTTTCCCTTTTTTGTTAGATCTTTTTTAGGTTTTGTCCCGTTGTTGTTATTGTTTAGATCAAAGATTTCAAAGATTGCTTTTTGTTTTTTTTCTTTTTCAGATTTTTGGGTTTTCTCTGAGTCCTTTTCTTTCCCTTGGACAGATGGGGTTTTACCTTTAGTGCAGGTTCTCAATATTGCTCAATATGCACTTTCAGTATTTCCCTTTGCTCATGATTGTAACTTATTTTCTCCTCATTCTCATCACTGCACATATTCTGTGCACTCATTTGGGGTACTATATCTTGTGTACTTGTGTGGACTCCAGTAGTATTTGCATTCGACTTTATAGTAAGTTCACCTTTTTTTAAATTTGTTGCATTCAGCATTGCATTAATAGCTGTCCTCATCTGCATCTTTTCCAAACGATCGTTTCTCGCAATTTCAAATAATCTGGTCTGCCACATTGCACTAGCTTCGGCTTCCATATTTATACGATCTTGTATTCTACCCATGAATGTCTCCAAATGTATTTGTTTAGAGTGAATAAGGGTCAGCAGGGTCACCTGATATTTTATTGTCTCTATATTAGCTTCTTGCAATTTAAAAAATTGAATCATTGTTTGTGTCATTGTGGCGATCAGCATATTCTGGGGGTCGATCATTGTGGTCGGAATAGATTCTCACTGGCTTCCTCGTGCTGTGTCACACTGGCATTTGTTGTGGTGAATCTCATTGAGTTTTTCCATCTCTTCAGTGTGATTGTCCCACCGTTCAAAATTCTTTAATATGGGAGGCTCTCCTCTATTCTCAAATTGTTCCATTGGGTTTTGTGCTTCTTTCTTTGGTTTGAATAAAGTTTTTGTAAACACCGGGGTTGAGGTGATGTGACTCTCAGTACTTTTCGACTCACCCAAGTTACCAAAGACACCGTTCCTTTTCTCATGATCAGTCATGAGAGTTTCAATTTCTGTGCTATCCATTGAGAGTCTGGTTGCACGCCGATTTGTAATCTGATTGATTGTTCCGGTGGTTATTTCTGATGTCAATCCTTGTGAGTAGTTTTGTTGCCATAACTTTTTCGCTATTGTCGCTTTCCTTTTAGCGACATCTCCAATTTAAAATTAGTTGGCAGAATTGAGTGGTCTTAATCTCGTTTGTGATTATCAAATGGCATGTTAATCTCCTCTGTGTTGTTATCGTGAGGTGTATTCACTTGGTGATAGTTCGACTTGGTCAGTGAATGTTTTGTCGTTATGTTTTTATATTTAATATCTGCAGTTTCTGGGGCTTGTTTTTTATCTCCCTCATGAGGTGGAATAGGAGACCTAAGCTCCTGCTCCTCCGTTTTATTTTCAGTATTGTCAAACATAATCTCAAGTGATTGTACATGCACACCACCGACCAGCGTGCTTTCCAGATTCGTATCAGTGGGTTCTATGCTCCGCGGGCTATGCTGCTCACACTGCCGCTGGTTAATGTCAGTTTGGGTGGAGTCAAATTCTATGGAGCCGGTCTCCCTCCCCTCATCGTCTGGAATATGCAGTTTAGACTTATCCCCCACATTGGGCTTATTGATGGGTGTGGGTGTTTCACTTAGCTTCTGTTGCAGCAAAGTCTGTCGTTCCTGCTCCAGTTCCTGCTTTTGGCGACTGGATCTCAGGATTGTTGAGTCCCGCATTACTGAAGCAGGTGAGGATAAATCTGGGTAAGAGAGTGTTTTCATTCGTTGTCGAGTCTGCGGTCCGGTTGAAGCAATCATGATTGCAATCTTTCAGTTGTCGCTGTCACAGGCAGTATTCATCTTGCTGCTTCCTTTCTGTTGTTTTTTCAGTTTCGCCGCGTTGAGCCCAAGGAGCCCAAAGACCAAAAGACTCTGCGACCTGACTCTGCAGCCACTCTGCAGAGTCTCACAGTCTTTGAAGGGATAATTGGACGACAGCAAAAGCGGACAGACACGTAATCCAGTAGCACAGCAAAACCAAACAGAGTCTCCACCAAAAGACTCTGCAACCTGACTCTGCAATCTTTATCCTCGTCTCGTCTACTTCATCCACTATTTTTGTATGCAGGGTTGACAGCATATTTATTGCTTCTATCAGGGGGAAACACCCAAAAAGACTGCAGAAAAAAAACATATGGCATATTTCACTGAATTTAAGCTATACGAAAATCTTGTATAGCCTAAAAATTCAAACAAATATGCCATACAACCTATTACAGTGAAGCAGGGCAGCGGTGGCTGCAGGGATTCTCCCACACCCTTTTTCATTGTAATGTGAGCAGGGTTGTGGGGGTGTCCCCCACTCCTGTCTCAATAAAGTTTAAAAAGAAAAAGATGGAAAAATGGGCCCTGCGGTGCCAGTTCCCATACAGGCAAGCAAAGGCAACTTGTGTCTCAGAGGGATGCTGGAGACGGTGGCACACAAGGAGGTGTGATGCCCACAGGTAAGTAAAGGGATGGGGGCAAGAGGATAGTCTGAAATATTCGGGGGAGAGAAAATTTAAGGTTATTTTCCTTAAAATATCTTTTGGTCTTTTCTGCCTCGAATATTTCAGCTTCGTGAAAATCACGGTAAATCCTGTCAGGGTTCCATTTTCTTCATCGTGGCAGATGAGAATGTACAGCAAGAAGACCCGATCTTGGCATACGCACCTCCTTCCATTGCTGTAATTAAGTCCAGGACATACATTTTCTGGAGGGAGATGAGTATGATGACAATCAGTTCTTCTCTGACCGCATTGAATCCTTTTATTGTATTATTGATCATTTGTAGCAGCTCCCACCTAGTGATCTGTACCCACTTAGGATTGCTGCAGCCTGAATTCCTGGCATGAATATAGCTGTAAATATCACTGCCGTTCTACTGTATAGTTTGTGTTCATCTGGAATGTCATGATAAGCTTCTATTTATTTTGCTGAGAAATAATTCTCCCTCTTTCGTCGTATGAGACCAAATGATCTCTTCTTTCTTAAGTAGGCATCCATTTTGGGAAAGTCTATATTCTGTAGGTCACTTTGTGGTACCAATAGGGCTGGTATGATTATCAGTACCAATGAACAGACTCCTCCCCATTTTGGTGGCAATTTCATGTATGCTCTTGATCCACAGGCCCAGTGGTGGACCATCAGGACGGCAGTTCCTTCATTCATTTCTGGTACGTCAAAAACTTGGCCACACTTGAGGTTTTCTCCAACTTTTACTGAGCCATTATTTCTGAAGCATAGGGGCGCATTCTTCAGGGGTGGTATCTGAAAGGGTTCCCCTCATCGTCGACCCATGATCACAAACTTGTAATCTTAGGCCATTGATCCTTGCATTCCCTTTCTGCATTCCCCACAACTACTTCCCATTGTCCCATCAAGGCCATTGCCTTGCACACAATCAATCCATTGGTCCATCCTTCAAGAGCAAGGACTGTTCCCTTAATTCGTAGTTGACCTCTTTCTCACTATTCTCGTATTTCCTCTCTGCTATTGTCCTTGCATTGTAACATCTTATTTTCCTCAACTGTGATTCCTGGTCCATTTATTCCTGGCTGTTCATATTTTATTATTTGATGCCTTGTCTCTTTCTTTGTTCTTGACTTCATGTCTTGCACATAATTGTCTTTTCTTTGTGATATCGCTTAATTTACCCACACTATGGATTCAGTTCTGCCTTGGAAGTGTCCTCTGGTGAAGCAAAGTGCCAGGTGCATCAGGCAGTGTGCCGTTTTCACGGATACTTCTGTTGCTATGAATATTTGATATGCTGCCAAAGCATAAGGTATAAGGGAGCATGCATAGTAGCTTTCAGCTGTTGTTTTTCTCTCCACCTTCTTCATGTGTTGCTACCACAAGTCATTTTTTAAATGGGCTGAATGATCAAGATATGAATTTA
Source organism: Ambystoma mexicanum (assembly GCF_040938575.1). NCBI lineage: Eukaryota > Metazoa > Chordata > Amphibia > Caudata > Ambystomatidae > Ambystoma > Ambystoma mexicanum. The sequence goes on along the minus strand of NC_090929.1, from coordinate 54,663,682 downwards.
TACCTTCATTGTCTTCCCCAACATCCCTTTTGGATCAGGCAATTTGTTTAGAGATATGTCAAAAAACATCACTTGTGCCTTTCTCAGGGATTGAAAGAGATGTCTCATTCTCAGGTATTTCACTTGAATTATAAAACAATATCTCATAAAATGTAGAGAGCATAAAAAATACAAACAACACATAAGGCAGAAGGTGTATTGCCATAGTATTCAAATGCCACATATTCTCTCTTAGAGTAGCTGGTCTCCTTGTTAGTGAGCGTTTAATATATTGGAAAATTCCCCTTTTTTGATTTTCTGTGTTCACCTTCAGTTATTTTCCAAATGTGTTATTTTGTTATAACAAGAACTGAATAATAATGACTATAATAACTCTGCGAATTATAGGACTGTTTTCAGGATTCCCAAAAAAAGGCAACAACGTCCACATTCTATCGCACTAGAGTTGCATAGGTCGTAATATGTAAACAAAAATAGCATGCAAAAATGCATGCACCGTATCAGGCAACAGAGAATGCGTTATGCAGTTCTCATGTCGTGTTTTTTCAATGTTCAATTTACTTTTTATTCAACTGAGAACGTTCCTGGAACAGCTGCACGTCACTGGCATAGCAGGGGCCGCTGCAACCCCAGCAGTGCGGTGGGCTCAACCAGAACACAGAACATGTCCTGGGATAGGGCCCCTTGAGAAAAAAAATTCAAAAAACAAATTTCAAAAACAGAAAATGAAATACATTCTTTTTGAAGACACTTTTCCTTCATAAACACTTTTTCTGTTACAATAATTCCTTTATGAAGGCAGAGTGACTTCAAAAATAAACTTTCTTTTTGAAGTCCGGTGGCTGCCCCAACTCCATGACATGGAAGCCTCAGCCCCATGGGGTGGGGGAGTCCTATGACTTAAAAAAGAAATAGTTTATTTTGGAAAGTCCCTTTGCCTTCAAAACCAAACCATTTATTTATTAAGGAATAGGTTTCCACTCCACCCCATGATATAGAGGCCTCAAGAACATCTTCCAATGACGGGAGCAAGTGTTCCTGGCTGCTGCAGGGAGCTGAAGGCCTCTGTCCCTGGACCAACATTAAGAAAATGTATTTTCTTTAAATGTGTGTGTTTGTGTGTGCATGTAAGTGTGTGTGTATATATACGTATATAATGTCCCTGAATGAGTGAGTGTATGATGTATGGGTGGCTGGGTGTGCGCGTGTGGGTGTATGGGGAAAGGGTGGGCACTTAAATGTGTTTGTGGCTGCCTGTGTGAGTGTATGGTGAAAGGGTGCATACTGACATGTATGGTTGGCTGCCGGGGTGTGTGTGCCTCTATGGTGAAAGAGTGCACCCTTACATGTATGAGTGGCTGCTTGGGTGAGCCTGTATTGTGAAAGGTTGCACACTTAAATGTATGGGTGGCTGCCTTGGTATGCCTGTATGGTGACAGGGTAGCCACTTACATGTACAGGTGGCTGCCTGGGTGTACCTGTATGGTGAAAGGGCACACACTTAAATACATGGGTGGCTGGGTGTGCGTATGGTGAATGGTGTGCGTGCTTGTGTTCAGGTGCGGAACGAAATTGAAATTTTGGGTGGCTAACCCTCCAAATGTTGGGAGAGGTGGGGGGAGGGACACATTTATTTGTGTGGGGGCATTTAACTTCTTTACACATTTTAAAGAGACTATTCTAGTGAACCTTCAATGTTACAAGCAGTTAATCCTCTCCTTTAAGTCTGAAAGCATCCACTTAAGAACAACTGGATGTAAGAATGAGCAGTCTCCTGTCCCCTCTCTACCTCTCTAGCTATCGAATAACTCCCCTGGTATGTAAGTACTAAACCCACATCACGATTTCTGTTGCCTAAAAAAGTATGCATTTGAATGCAGGTACTAACAGTGAATTGCTTAATGTTAGTAATTGCTGGGCCTTTGTTAACAGTGAAACTCAGGCGCTGTTTAACATATGTGTCCTGTTCTGTCCAACAATGGCTATGTAGGTCAGCCAGGTCAAGTCAACATAGCCTGACATTTTAAGGGGGTGTGGCTGAAGCCCAGTCAGCTCAATGGTGTTGCACCACTGCTTGTATTTAATGCCTTGATTACTTATTGGTAATCTTCATTACTTCAAGCCCTATTTTTACTCATCCCAGTACTTGTGTATGAGGCAATTTGATATGATATGTGGTATTGGTGGCTAGAGAGGCATTTCGGTGCAGCCGGTCTGGTCACTTCTTCGTTTGACTTGACTTTTCTTTTACTGGTCATCTCTGATAAAGCAGACCTGCTAAGTGTAATTACCTGGCTATACTGGCATTTGAGTGCTGCCAGTCTAGCCATTTCTTAGTGTGGCATTGTATATTTCTCTGGGCATCTGTGATAAAATAACCATGATAAGTGTTATTGCTTCAACTGGCATGTTGGTGCAACTGGTCTAGGTATGTCTAAATGTGGCCTGGCATCCTTTACTGTATTATTTGGTTACGTGCCTGGACTGTTCCACATTGTGCATCCAGTTGGACAAGTTTTCATTGTGGAATTACATTTTTAATAGCAATGCATTAAATTAACTAAAGCATACATGTTCCAGTGCACTGTTGTTGACTTGCATGTATTTGATTTTCAGATTGGTGTTACCCTACAAAACAATTGCCCAACGCTGTCTTTTTAGCCAATTGTTTGCAGAAAGTGTGCTGCATAATGCATTAAAACACATATTTATATCTTTCTCCTAGTGCAGTGTGTGGCATACCCCTGCAGCAGCATGTTTGTGTGTATTGCGCAAGCGTGGTAATCTATGCCAGCGCAACCCGTGATTTGTTTCCGAACTAGAGAGGTGAGGGGGGCCTCCTCAGCATGACTCACAGGGTGGGCCCTCACACTTTGTGCTATGCCACTGCTGCAAGTCCATTCATTCCTTATTAGATTGTGATCCAGGCTATTTTTCAATCCATCAAGTCTTTAGCCTTGCCCTTGGTAGCCGATCTGGTCAGCATATGTGGAACTTATTCTCTTGCTTCACTGTCACCGGGTGCCGGAGGGGTCAGGGTCTCTCCTTTGTAGATCTTTATGTCATTCAGGTACAGCCAGGCTCTTCTCCCTTGGATTTTAACAGCGGTGGGGGTGACCACTTCGACTAAATATGGTTTTTCGAAATGGGGCTTGTTACAGGTACTAACAAACCTCTTCACAAGCACCTGGTCCCCTGGATACAGAATGGGCTGTATGAGCAAATCAATAAAATCAGCTGATTGGCTTTCTTCCCCAATTTTCTTCGACCCTTCCCTCTAATTGTTTATCTGTTGAGAAATAAAAGAAAAACTAGCGGTCATACTTGTTAAATAATCATGCATCTCATCACCTAATGTTTTTGCTACACTGTGGGAATCCGTCTTTACTCGAGTGGGAGGAGCAAAGGAAACTCTCATGTGGCATCCAGTCACCAGCAAATGATTAGTTAGGTGGGGAACTCAGCAAGGTTGATTTCTCAAGGCAAACAAAGCAAGGGGTAGGCAATGCAGCCACCCGTTCTTTAAGGACATTTTTATTTTTACAATCCTTTCTTTCAGTAGCCTGTTTAACATCTCACAGACACCATTGGCCTGTGGGTGATAGGCTGATGAAAACATGTGTTTTATACCTAATAAAAGAATTATCTTTTCGAATAACTCATTTACAAAATGCGGGCATAGTCAGACCACAGGACTTCACACGCCCCATCTAGGGAACACCTCACTCATGAGCAACTTAGTGCTGCATGTGACATTGGTGTGTGTGCATGGACCAGCTTCTATCCCTCTGGAAAAGGGACAAACCTCTACCAGCATGCACCTATATGTGTTGCATACTTATAGCATATCCACATAATCTATACGTTTTTGGGACACAATGCAATTTACAATAAACTGTACCACATGTTCTAATAAATTTGATATAAACCAGTCTTCTGTGATCGTTGCCACAAGACTTTCTCTGGTGGTGTGTGCTGGGCAGTGAAGCTGCTCCAGTGTCACCTTTAAAAATGCTAGAGGCATAACTGGCTTTCCAGTGCTATCCTATCTCCATAAACCCTCAGTGGGGGATAAAGGACACCCCCATATTTTCCGTAGAAACTCCTCTACCTGTGGGGCTTGTCCTTGTAGCTCAATTAACTGTACAATGGATAACATATGAAATCCTTCCTGCACCAACATGCATCGCTCTGATACTTGCCTAACATCTTCTATTTCGAAATCAGAAATATTTGGAAAATATGCTGCTCTTTTTGCCTCTGCTTCTGCGGTTTAGTTTCCTTGAGAAATTAGGTCAGCCCCTTTAGTATGGGTGGCAAACTTCACCACGGCGATAGCCCATGGGAGCTTTAGTACTTTAATAAGCTTGCCCAATAGAGACACATGTTGCACTGGAGTGCTGTCTGCGCGGAGAAAACCCCTCCTTTTCCAACGTGACAACCCTACGTGTACAGTTGTCATCACGTAGTTGAGTTAGAGTACACTGTTACTTTCTCATCTCCAAATCTCTGAAGCACAGCGATTAGCGCCACTAATTCTGTAACATGTGCTGAACAATGTGGAGGCATCGCACTTGTCACTACTTTGAATTCACCATTCTTTTTCAATTTCACTACTGCCATGCCAGTATGCCTTTCACCAGTTGTTTGGTCGTTTTGTGAAGGACCATCAATAAAGAGAACTTCCTCCTCCTAGAGCAGTGTCTCTAGCATGGGGAAAATAATCATAACATTCAGTATACATTGCAAAGTCGTGTAATCTGTTGAACAGTCATGATAGTCATCCTTTCCTACTGGTTCTGCTATGAATGTCGTAAGATTCACTATTCTACATCTAACAATGTTGACTGCTGGATTTGAAACAATCACCTCATATCCAGATGCTCTTTGTGTAGTCAATGTACTTTTGGGATTCTCCAGAATTGCAAATAAGGAATGCTCAACAAATAACATTATTGAACATCGCACTGTAATACTGGTAGCTTTCTCAATCGTGAAAGCAGCAGCAGCTAATGCTTATTAGCAAGGATAATGTGCTTTCATTACTGGGTCTAAAACCCCACTATAATAGGCTAATGATTTGTGTCCATGTCCTAATGTTGTCTTCTGTGTGAGTACTGCTTCTCATCACTTTTCCATTTGAATGTGAGAATAAGTAAACTCTTCATTATAGTGTGATATTCCTAACCCAGGGGCTGTGCAAATCGCCCTTTTTAATTCTTCCAATCCTTCAGTCATGTAGTCTCTCCATACTATCTTACTTATATCTATCTGCATTTTCTTGATTCCTTTTAAAAGTGGTCGAATATATGTACTGTAATCAAAAACCCAGGACATACAATAGTTACATAGGCCTGAGAACTGCTGCATTTCCCTTACTGTCTCAGATTTCGGAGTTCTCATGATTGCTTCTGCTCTTTCAGCTGTCACTTTTCTCCCTTCTTGAGAGATGAGCTGTCCTATGTACGGGACCTCTTCCAGACAGCATTGTAGTTTTTTGTTGTCTTCCTTATATCCTTTTTCTGCTAATATTGTCATTAGCCAAACTGAGTCCTCTTTATACCTTTCCTCTGTCTCACTGCACACCAAAATGTCATCCACAAACTGGATGATTGTGCTCTTGAGTTGCACATTGCCCTAGTCCATCTGACGGACTCTATTAAAGATTTAACTCTGAGGAAGACAAGTGTGTTTCAGTCGCAGATTTATATATGAAACAGAAGTCGAATCTTGTGAGTCTTCTCAAACGGGAATTTAAAAGAAGGCATTATTTGAATCTATGATGGTAAACTATTTGGCTTTAGCTGGGATGTTACAAAATATTTTAGCAGGCTTTGGGACCAAAGGAAACTCTGCTTCAGCAATATTATTTAGGGGGAGGAGATTCTGAATAAATCTCCATGACTCCCCGTTGATTTCTTCACTGGGTACACAGCCGTGTTGCATGGGGATTCTGGTAGCACTAATATTCTGTGCTTTATTAAAGTGTAACTAGTTTTGAATATGCCTTCACCTTCTTCTCTAGACATAGGATACTGTTTTACACAAGGCAGAATTGCTCCTGGTTTAAGCTTGATCTTTACTCCACCTTCTCCGCTCCAAAGACTACTAGTCCACAAGATGCTTGGTACCTTCTCTAAAGCTTCCTGGAAAAATTACGGTTTCTTTTTTACCAACACCATTCTCTGTGGTATTTCTCTATTCTCAACTGCCATCCATTAAGAAAGACTTATGAAAAATACTAATTCATCATCTGAATATTCATCTCTGAACAAGTCTTTCCCTGTCAAATCTGTCAATCCGTATCCTTCCTTAACAGCTATCATGTTCTCCATGCTCTTCCCTCGTCATCTTTCCGATGAACAACTACTCTTTTTTGATTTAGCACTGCTGTTTCTAACTCTATGGCAATGACCTACCTTTCCTCATCATCCATAGGTATCTCTGGTCCAAACAAGAACTCATCAAGTATTCTCAATATTTCCCCTGTCAGCCCAGGAATGCTTGTCAACAAAATATTTACTCCATACAAAAAAATTTTTGTTTCTAAAGGAACCCCTTGTAATGTCTTCTGGCCTGTGTAGGATAATATAAATTATCTCATGTTCATGTAATGTATCCCTGGAGTTGAACAAACAATTCCTTTGTCAGTAAGGGATTTTGAAATGTTAAGTTTTGTCATCAAGTCACGTCCTAGTATGTTAACTGGTGTCTGTTGAGAGTACAGTAGTGGTATGGACACATCATGTTCACCTATAGAAAGTGGTAATTCGTCAGTAAAAGGTACCAAACATGTGGCCCCGGAGATTCCCTGCACATTCATGGCAACGCTAGACATTGGGTATTTCCTTCTGGAACACAGGAATGAGTTGCTTCCGTGTCCACAAGGAACAAAAATGTCTCGCCTCCTATTGTCGCCCTAACCCTCGGCTCCTCTTTTGGGTCTGGTGTCACTGATAGTACTGAGCACATCAGGTCACCTTGGATTCCCTCCCCCTGCTGTCACACTCCCTATCCTATGTGGGAAAGCCTGTGCCGCTCCTGTGTTTGCTTTCCATTGTGACACTGTTGCTTGCTTGCTGCACTGGTGTGTACTGTGGTTGCTGTGCTTGTGTTTGTTGTTTCTGCATGGGTGCTTCCTGTGGCTGCCCTTGTGGCAACTGCATTTGCTGTGGGACCTGCTGTGCTTGCTGTATTTGTGGCGCACATGTCTGATATTGTGTGTGATCTATGGCATCATATTCCTGTAGTTCCCTATTGTACTGCAAAGAATCACCCATCCCCCTCTTGAAACCTGCAAGTTCTGTTGCATGCCTCCTCCTCTACTTCTACCTGTTCGTGCTACATGTCCCATTCTCCCACAATTCCAGTATTGCTGTGGCTGTCCCCCATTAAATCCTCCTCCCACTTGAGGGTTTTGAAATCCTCCTCATCCTCTAGGTGCATTCCCTCTACCTCTTCACCCAAAGGTATCCCCAGTCTGATCCATATGGTGCACTACATTGATTTGCTGCACTGACTGTGCTTCGTGTGTGGTCATGCCTTCACCACTCATCAATATTGCTCCTTCTAGAGCAAATTTTGACACTTCTTTCTTGACTAACTTTGTTTCCTCCTGCATTCTATTCTCAGCTTTCTTCTTATTTTTCTCTTGTAACAATTGACAATGGTGTTCAATAGTCAACTGTAGTTCTGGTCATGGCTTTGCTTCCATCCCTTCCTGTTTCTTCTTTTGCCATTGCACTAGCTCAGGCAGTCCCTGACATAAATTATGATAAAATAATGCCATGGTTTTATCCCACGGGTCCCTCGTCTCGAGATGCCATCGCTCTTGAAACTCTTGAATAAAGGCAACAGGACCTTTGTCCTCTCCCATTTTCCTAGTCATAATTGCACCCATGTCTGATGTGTCAGGATACTGTACTCTAAGCGCCCGCTATATGTCTGCTCTGCAGATAATGGTGCTCCGTCATGTGTCGTGTTCTGTGCAGTTACACTCGCATATCCTGCTCATCTCCAAATGTTGTCAGCTCTTTCCCCTAGAGTAGCTGCCAATAGGCCTTTTATGTCACCCACTGTTAACGTCATTCCCGCTGTCATTCTCTCTGACTCATAAATCCATTTTTCGCACCTGCAGTGAAACAAGTATTTACATTTTAAATTGTCCTTGTCCATATGTGGCCAGAGAATATATTGTGGGTGTCCTTCCCCTTTCTCTAATGACGATAATTGTGTAAATCCTTGTCCAAAATCATATCCCCCTACACTTTGCGTCTTCCAGATGGGGCTAGTCTTGCCCATTCATCTTCTTCCTGGCAGTGACCTTAGCCTGCTTATATAAGGCAGGGACATATCCCCTGCACTGAGCGAGAGTGCTGGTGGCCATTCAGTATATGGTGTTATCTCTGGCATTTTCTCTTCAGGGTCTTATAAATCTGACCATTTCACCCCTCTCGCTATGTTTGGGTCTATCGAAAAGCTGTATGCACCTTCTCTTCACACTTTCTCATTCTCTATTATAAGCAGGAGATGCATATGTTTATTTTACATACCCCTCTGCTGCTTTTAATGCTTCTAGAGGATAAATCCCGTTGTCTTCTATCGTGCTATCATCCTTAGGAGGAGAGCTGAGGGTGTTGCGGCCTCCTCTGTATGCTGATTAAGAATCTCCTCCTTTTCTGGTGGTTCTTCTATCTCACTCTGGTACATCTTCCAGAGTTGTAAAACAGCTAAACCTTTCTGTAGCTTCCTTTGATAATGAACCTTCCTGAGGCCACAGCATGAGTGTTTAATTAGTTGTGCCGTTCACCCACTCAGCCTGGTACTTCCTAATTTTAGGTGTGCATCTTGGTAATGTTCTGCATAGATGTAAAAGGGGAGTGTCCCCTATACTAACAAGTCGCTTTTAACTGTGAATACTTACCAGGCTATTTAATTTATTTATATATTTAATTCATCGCACTTCAACAATTACGTTGACCAACACCATCAATCGCTGCCCATCTCCAACAAACCAATTTCTCCACAACAATTTCCAAACCTATACAACAATATCCATTTTTATCTCTTCATTTATAGTTTTTGTCAATTCATATTATTCTGTTATTATTTTGATATTTTTAAGAACCTTTTATCTTATTATTATTTTTCCAAATATTATACCTCCTAGGTTTGATTGGTGCCAATCGCTTACTTTTCTAGGGCCTAATAATTTGTCCATTTTTATTACTATAGTTCTTATAATTATTAAGCTTTCAACTTATTTCATCAACCTTAATACAAAAACACACATCAATATATTTGTTACACTACCATTTTTCAAAATCGCCCAAAACACGTGTGCACACTTTTTCTACAATTGTCTTGTTTTATATTCCTTCCATCCCTATTTTACTCCATTTAGGAGTGTGTTGTGCAGGAATCCCTTTAATAACAGTAATTCCAGAGTGTGATGCGATCCCTTCTTCCTCCTTGGGGAAAGGTATCGAGGTATTGAGGTATCAAGGTATCTCCTTTTCCCTAACATATCCTGTTACGTTCTCCCCTATATACATACAATACGGCCCTTCCCCTTTTATTTGCCACTTTCGATGTTTCTCCTTACATTCGTTATTCAGCTCAAGGCCTTCGGCATAGACTCTTCCCCAAGCAACCAGTTCACCTTCAGTCCACGGGGGCGCCTGCAGGGACCGGACAGGAATTTCTTCAAAGGGGTACCTGCCAATTGCCTAAGATCACACGTCTTTGTACTCCGCTCCTCACAGGAACCTCTGCGGTCTTCCGGTTAATGGTGGAGCACGTTGAGAATCTGAGGGCCTGGGTCAGAACCATCTGCACCACTACCAAATTGTGCAGTAGCAACGTTTTGTGCGTATCTATGCACAGGATGGGATTACCATAATAAACAGGCTTGGACCCAAATGACCAGACAAACTCAAAGAATTTGGCAGACAAAATACTAATTTATTATCAGGTTGATAAAGTAGGGCAAACTGGTGAACAACGGTCCATAGTCCACACACACTCACACTGATAGTTTGGTTACTCAAAGGCATTCTACCTCAAAGTGCATTAGCTATGATGTCATCCTACATGGCAAATAAGTAAACATATCGGATTTGGGGATTGGTTAGGGGAAAATATATACTTATCTACCTATAGAGTCTATAAGTGTTAGTTACTTCATTGGCTACTCCTCCATTGGTAGCAAGCCTCGAACTTCCCTCTAATTGTGTATAATACAGATTATAACAGTATAACAGTATCAGATTGGCTCCTGCAACATTGTATGCTCATACCTGCCTAGGCCCTCATGATAGGTGGCATCCTTTCCCAACCTTGGACACTCAGCTCACTAGCAGCACGTAAGCAAAATGAAACTCAGGTGCAGAAAACAACGTCAAACTAATGCCCACTTGCCCAATTAGTAAATCATCTCTCATTGGTCAGGCCCTAACTGAAGGCCTCTTCTTTGTAGTTGACCTTACAGCCTGTTCTCTTCTCTCGGACTTTCAAGGGGGTGTAGGTACACCACTATCTTCGTTTGAAGCTTAATGAATAGGCTTTGTTTTTTAGTTCAGAATCACATGTGAGGAGACCACGATTTTGTCCATTTCAACCTTTGATTTAGTGCTATTTGATTTAATCAGGCTGGGTGTCATTACTCTTCTTGGCCTCTGGAGGCTTGGTTGCTCTGCCTCACATAGGCTTTTCTGCATCTTTCACTGTCAATACTTGGCACTTGGAAATATTTGCTCAATTACTTAATCTAAGAGAAATATGTCCTGCGTATGTTGCTTCTCCTTGTTAACTCCCCTTGTACCCTTCAGTAGCTTCTCGCTGTGGCATCCGTGATCTCTGGCCAGCAGCTATTCCTTGTTCATGCATGAATTATGAATTTGTATGTCCAGCCTCTGTTGGCTCTGCAGCTCTGGTCTCTTTCCTTCAAGCTCTTTGCTTACTATCAATGAGAGCCGAAGTCCATCTTTTCAACATTGCTGCTTCACCCGTTGTTATGTTTACTACTGCAGCGAGCTTCAATATGGCTCATCTACCTAGCGTTTCTACGTATATACATTCACTACTCATGTGGTTACTTATCTTCTTTGCATATATATTTCTTCGTACTTGCACGAAGGTTCATTCTTGTTTCTTCAGTTACATCTTCATTCTTAAGTATTCTTATATTGTTTCAGTGCATCATTGTATCTTCTCCTTGGTACGTCACTTTGCACCTGTCAGATCTTCTTTACAACTCCTCGATATTCAGTGGTGTCTGCAAATCTCCTGCCACCACCTTAGTACAAGGATACATTCAATACGGTTGTCTGTGTGCATCACGTCTCTCATACACTCGATGCAGAATTGGGATGATACCTGGGACAGTGTCTTCCTGTTATTCATCCAGTATGACGTAGGTGAGTGGGTGGAGTCTATTAATGATGTGCGCGTCTGCTCCTCTACAGGTTGCTGCTGTAAACTAATGGCAGAGGTGTTGAGGCACATCAGGTGTTTCAGTGTGAATGGCTGTGCGAGCTGCTAGACCAGATTTGCATAGCCAAAGCTGCATTCTATTGTGCCTGGATGGTTGGCTGTGCCTGCGGCATGTGTCCACAGATGTGGTGCGAGTTATGCATACGTTAAACACGGATGGAGTTCATCTTCAATGTCACTTTTCCTTGGTTTAACGCAATTGGCTGGTTTCGCCAACTGAGGGCTCCCTATATTGAGACGTGCCATTGCGAACGCTGCCGGCATCCACATTGGCTTGGGGGTAGAGGTGTGGCGGGTTTGGCCCAGTACTTATGTGTGAAGATCAATCTCTCCATAGAGTGTGACAAGATTCAAGAAGAGGAAGGAAAGAGACAGGTTTTGAGGGCCTTTCTGAATGCCGGGTGATTGTCAATGTCACAGATGTGGAGGGGTAGATGGTCAGAGCTTGGATGGAGAAGGAGGATCCGCCCAGTCTGGTGCAGTTGTAACGGGGGACAACTAGGATGGACACCGTGCCAGGTCTGAGTGTCCTGGAGGAGTGGTAGTGAGTGAGTTTGTCTTGGAGGAATTCCAGGCCAGTGTTGTGGATGGCACGGTGAGTGATGTACATGGCTTTAAAGGTAGTACATCGACCAATAGGGAGCCAGTGGAGGACTTAGTGTAAGGCTGATGTGTTCTCTGGGAGGGAGGCCAACAAGCAGACGGGCTTAAGTGTGTTGGATTATTTGCAGCTTCCTTATCTGAAACACTGGTGCTCCTAGACAAAGGCAGTTTGCATAGTCTAAGCGGCAGAGGATGATTGAGATGGTGGCAGATAAACAGTGACTATAGGTGAGCTATGGGAAGATACGCCTGGAGATGCGTAGGTGGAAGAAACAGTTTCTGGATATGGAATTGATGTGTTGGGAGAGTGATAAATCTGCATCCACTGCACATCCAAGATGTTTCACTGAGGTGGAGGTTGCTGCTGGGGGCCTAGAGAGTCAGGCCAGAGGATAGGTTGGGGAAAGCACGCAGTTTTCCCGCAGACTAGGATTTCTGTTTTCCCAGGGTTGAGCATGAGGTGGTTGGTCGTCATCCAGTGGTCAATATCCAAGAGGCATGATGAGAGATCTGGGAGTTAGGAGACCAGTGATTTAGGGATTTTAAGGATGATCTGGGTATCGTCTGCATAGTTGTAGCAGGTGAGATTGTGGGAGCGGATGGGTGCGGGGAGTGTGTGCAGATAGATATTGAAGAGGGGAGATGGGGATGCTCGCTGTGGGACCCCTTTCGATACTGGGCGGGGTGTAGAGGTGAAAGGGTGAAGTAGCTTGATTTGCGAGTGGTTAGAGATGGAGGAGATCCATATGAGGGCAATGTCTTTGATTCCTGAAGGGTGTAGCCTGTCTACGAGAATGGTGTGGTCCATGGTATTGAAGGCGTCACAGAGGTCAAGGTGAATAAGTACAGCGCATCCTTCGGTATCCACTGTTCATTTAAGGTCGTCCCAAATGGACACTAGGGAGGACTTCATTCCTCAGAGGGGTCTGAAGCCAGATTGGGCAGGATCAAAGAGGTTGTTGGCTTCAGCTAAATGGCAGACTTGTTTGTATGCTGTGCGGTCCATGCGTTTGGCCATGAAGCAGGTGTTGGAAATGGGCCGGTAGTTCTGGGGAGGGAGTGGGTTGAGCGTATTTTTCTTTAGGAGGGGTTTGATGTAGGAGGTTTGTAGGGCTTCCGGAACAGTTCCCGATGTTAGGGAGTGGTTGAGGATTGAGTGCGCGATACTGCCTGCACAGGTTGAGGAATGATGTTTTTGAGGAGGGAGTCTAGGCAAGGGGCCTCAGGGGATCCTGACGGCCAGCTTTGTGCTATGAGTGAGAGGAACTCCAGGTGCGACATCAAAGAGAAAGAGGCAATGGTTTGCATCAGGAGGAAGTTTGGATGGGGAATGGGAGGTGGGCGGGGAACGGGCAGGGGTATTATTTCTACTTTTGAGATTATGGCAGAATGTCTGTCAATAACAATGTTGTGAGAATTCCTTCGGGGTTCCCCTAGTATTGTAAAGACGGGGCATCTCTCAAGCCAGTGCTAGGGTCTTCTGAAAACCAGGGTTTGGCATTAGAGTTGCATATGCTGGGACATCCGGGCAAATATCCTTGGATATTAAACCTCTGCAAATATCTCTGGGTTTACGGACCAACTATCCCACAACAGGCCCATATCACAAGCTCCTTACAAGGGAGGTCATTAGGCTCAGTGCCTGGGAACACAGTGCAGAAGGGAGAGGATTGCCTTAGAAACGCTGCATAGGTAGCAGAAACACCAAGCATTGCATAGAGGCAGCCTTTGAGCTCTTTGTAGTAGCCTGTATCTTTTAAAACTTTGCATGTATGTACATTTGTTTTACACAGTACCAGCAACCATGCCATTAGTAATTCATACGATTTGGTGTTCCCATCGTAGGGGTCCAACATTTAAGGTCCAGAATAAGGCGTACTGAGTGATGAATTGCCGAAACGTCTCAGGAAAAGACAGGTTCACAGCCACTGCATCCTGACCGAGTGGTGTACTAATAGTGACGTCCACCTACAATAGGTCAGGTGACTGCCACACCAGAAATTGGACACTCTGACCTAAAAAAATCTCCTATAAGAAATGTATCAGGAGTACAGACAATATTAACAATTAGATCCGTTTTTTGTATGGGCAATATTATGGACACAATGACCAAAACACATGCAAATGGTTACACACATGTATATGCTGCAGGTTTCTGTGTTATGTGTGTTCTTTGCACATATTTTCGGATGTAACAAGTCTCTGTTGAATTTAATTCGTTCATTTTACGTGTCACGTGCACTGTAGAGCTCCCCACGCCTCTATGCATTCGCCAGTTGGTGGAATTCAGAAGTAGGGCATTCAATGCTCTGTTGATGTGTATTGTTAGTAATGTTGATTATGGCATCTGTTGGTCACTTTATGTAGAAGGATGTTGATAACAATGTTGACTCTCATATTTGGAAAATGAAAATCACCATGCGAGTTATTGTTGCTGGAACAGTTGGTATTCAATAGACATTCACTGTGAATGCCGGTCAGCGCCACAGAGACAGGCTAAGGAACATATAAATAGCCGGGCATATAATGTCAAACAGAGCAACAGTGTCACTTTCCTCCCACTCCCGTGCAATTAGCGACGATGCTCCTCCGCCCACCCGCACAGTGCATGCATGCACACTACTGATACGCACTTTGCACGCATAGAACATACACACACCATTCACATGTGAGCATATTCAAAGACTCGCACCACAGAGAACCCCCTCCCCTTTAGTACTTGGATGCCAGGGGAGTGATTGGAAGGGTAGAGAGGGAACAGGAGACCGCTCATTCTCAGGGGAGTGATTGGAAGGGTAGAGAGGGAACAGGAGACCGCTCATTCTCACAGCAGTTTCAGACTTAAAGGAGAGAGTTAACTGCTTGTAATATTGAAGCTGCACTAGAATAGTCTCATGAGAATGTGTAACATAGTTAGATGCCTCCACACAAATAAGTTTGCCCCTCCCCCCACTGTTTTGAAATGAGTGCGACTCCCGACATTTGATGGGTTAGCCAACCCGACCCCCTCCCCCAAAATGTCGGTGTTGTTGCACCCCTGGCATACATACCAAGTTCCACACTTTCCTGCTCATGCTGCGCCCCTCCAGCTGTGCAGCTGTCCCCTGCGGTGTGCATGGAGGTGTCGACGAGAGCATAGAGGAGGCGCCCAAATAACGGGGCAGCGTCCTTCCCTGCCCCCCGCTGTGTAAGGGGGAGGAGTTTAGGCAAGCCCAGGAAGCCGAGGGGCTGGAAGCCTGCAAAACGGGCGAAAATGCCCGCAAAAGGCACAAAGGAAAGGGGCGGGCCAGGAGACTTATAAGCCATTTGGTCATGGTTCCCAGGAACATCGCTTCGCAGCAGATGGACGCCGCTCGTGGAGGAGGACCAGTTTTCGTTCTGTTTTCCTCCCACCCACCCTGCATATAAGACGTCAGGAATTGCGAAGCCTAGCCGTTGCTGTCGCAGAATGGCGAGGCAGTGTTTTGGCGACCAGTGGCAAGATACGGACTACTAACGAGCCGTGGTTTTCGCTCTTCTCATGACCAGCGCTCCTTGAGGGCCTAAGCGGCATGGGCACTGGAGGTATTGATGAGGGCTCAGCTTCCCCCCGACAAAACGGCACTCCCCCAGCCCAGGAACGCCGGCAAGGGCAGGCGGTGCTCAGACAAGAATGGTTGGGGATCTTTGGCCTACGGTGGACTTGGTTGGCAAAGTTTGGACATGGTGCAGTCGGCTGGTGGCCGCACCTTTAGAACTATTTTCACAAAGTGTGGTTTGTAGTGTTTTGAATTTGGTAGTTATAAACAATGTTTTGAAAATAAATCTGCAGCCTTTTATGCCAACAAAGAAACAATGTCTCATTCTGCACCTTTTTCCTTGGTGGGGTGTCGTAAGGGGACGAATGGAATGAGCGAGCGTGTTGGTACAAATATGGACAAATGCCCAGGATATGCTCTTTGCCCACATGTGGAATACGGCGACCCATACTTTCTGCATTTACTGGCCAGAGTTGGGTAGCTTCTGCCAGCCCCTCCACCAGTCCACAACTTCTGGTAAAGTAGCACAGGGGACCTCCTACTAGCAGACAGCCAAGCAGCTCAAAACTGCACTGAAAGGAAAGCTCTCCTCATACTGTGGGTCTTCGCAGATGGGGGGTGTGGTAAGCATTAGAGGAGTCTTCTGTCCTCCTGGCTATGCCACGGCGTGCACTGGCACTCTGAATCCTCCTGTCTTCGCTGGTGCACTGCCAATCGCCCATTGTTCTCACCCGTTTGGCAAAAGGAAAGAAGTCTTTGAAAATGTGTGAGATTCCCGCCAGCTGAGCTGCTGGAACTTTCCTCCGGTACTTCCTGAAACATTAGCCTGTCAGCTGGCATCTGAGAGACGTACCGGGGCCATCACCTGGCTTTCTAGCACCCATTTCACAAGCACACTTCATTTCTATGAGGGTGCTTTCACAAGCTTCTGAAAGGAAAAGGCAAAGTTAAAGAAAAGGGCTCTTCGTATTTAGGAGCCCACTGTGGAGCTCATACAAAAGAGTGAGGCAAAAGAGTGAGGCCCTCTCAGGACTAGGACTGTTTGTACATCTCTGAACCACAGCATCAAAATCATTCACATTATTCTGAATCAGAAAAAGAATGTGGCAGAGGCCACGGTGTCAGCATGTCCCCAAGCACACACGTAATGCAGATGTAGCCCTGCCTCCAGCTCACGAGCAACCGGGGTACATAAGGGTTGTGAGGCTAGCTTTGATCCTCGGTATGTGCACTGTGGCCTGGGGCCTCGGTATGCTTGTGCGCTGAGGCCATGGCATGCAGGTTGTGCATCATGCA
The DNA here is from genome assembly GCF_040938575.1 of Ambystoma mexicanum. Classification (NCBI taxonomy): domain Eukaryota; kingdom Metazoa; phylum Chordata; class Amphibia; order Caudata; family Ambystomatidae; genus Ambystoma; species Ambystoma mexicanum. Next base: position 54,646,772 of record NC_090929.1, on the reverse strand, counting down.
TGAGCATTGAGTGTTCGGTGCAGAGGGTGTGTGGCGCGCAGAAGTTCATGACACCCAGGCGTGGAGATGGGGATGTGTTCAAAGCTCTCTGTGTGCAGGCTGGGGTGACTTGCAAGCACCTGGAGCCCTCAGCATGCGGGTTGTGAGGAGTTGTTGTGCCAGGGTCCTGGGTATTCAGTTTGGCATGGGACAAGGGCTCGGTAATAAGGTTGTGGGGCTTGCACCTTTGTTGTGCTGCGTGGTGCTGCGGCACAGAGCCATCAGTGTGTTGGTTGTGAGGCATGAGGAGTGCAATGGGGGTTGTGGGGTGTTCGCAGAGCCCTGGGCGTGGAGTCTGAAGCACGCAGGTGCCTGGAGCACTCCTGGCGTTTATGAGGAGTGCATGCATGTGAGGACCTCGGCATAGAGCGTGTGTGGCATGGAGCTGTTGGCATGGAGTTGTTTTTTTTATTGCATTTGGTTTAGTTAAACCTTTGCACATTTAGAAATATAAAACTCAACCACATTAAAATCACATCATAAAGAGAAACAAAGGGGGCGAAGAAGAAGAAAGACACGAGAGCCAAAAATCAACCAGGCAGACAGTACATCACACATGATAGTGCTAATTACAATATATCACAAATTAAGCATATAAATGGCAACCATGAGGAAAAAAGAAAAGATATGGAACATCATAATGGATGTATGCGACATGCCCCCTAACACCGTTCATTATAAGCAGGACAGCACATCATAATAAAGTGATAGAATTCATGGAAAGCCATGCTCCTGTTCCAACCTTTACTTAAGAGGAACATAAAAGAAAAATGCTTCAGGGGTCGGACCCCAGGCTAATCCCCTGGGCAACCAGTCAAGCTCTCATAATGGCCTTCCACAACAGAATATCTATAGATTAGGACCTTGAATAACACCTGACAGTGCCAGGCCCTCATGCACGTTCTGAATATTGAGGCAGTGCTTCCATACTGTGCCCTCACTGCAAAGTTCCATTCTACGCCCAACAGAAATGTAGCCCTTACCATCTTTGATGAATCACACTCCAAGACTAAACAGCTCATTACAACTCTGGCGGTAGCTGCGTTGGTAAAACCGGCAGGCTACCGCCAAAGTTGTGATTTTTTCCAGCACATGGCTCCACGGGCACACCGGGGGATTACGAGCCTGGCGTTCCGGGAAGTCAGGCACCAGAAAAATGTAAATCCCCTGAAAGAACAAAGAAATATCAAGGCTGAGTACCACAAAGGAAATACACCAATCACGGGCTAAAATGATTCACAGATCTTTTATTACTGTACAGTTTACAAAGCAAAACAGATAGCTATCTGGCTCCCAACACCTCGCAGTGTGTCTCAGCCATCAAGGAGAGGTGAGTGAGTGCTGAACATCTAAAAACTCGTGCTTTTATACAATATCGAGTAATATTGTCCAGCCTCTCTTCGCGTTAATAATTTGTGGTCTAGAGTTCGTGCCTAGTTCACATACAGATTATACAATATTATGCAAAGGGTTACATAGGTTTGTATTTCCATGAAGACACAATGGTGATGTATGTTCTCGGATCCCACGGTAAGCTTTGTTCCAAGTTACTTCATAATGTAGTTCAGCTAAAGCATACGCTCGAGGTTTGTTCTTCATTTTCCCAATGTTTATACAAGGATGAGGCTTGTGAGCGCAGACAACACTTGGATGATAGTTCATATGAAGCACAAGGTCTCTTTGCTCAGGCTAAACAGTCGGCTCTCAGACAAACTAAACATTAACAGAACTCAAAGGTCGGAAGGCTTGGCTGCAAGCAGATAACATAGTCCACCATTTTAGAACGTACAACACACAAGTGGAAATCAAAATGGCAGATGAATCCTAAAATGGCGGCGAAGTTAACCCAAAAATCAGAACTTTGCAATGCGGTTTTCCGTGTAGTGCGAATAGGCTTAGGCCAATAGAAATACTAAGGAGGCACTATATAATTACTGTTTAACACCCCATTCCCATTTGAGTCCCATAGGCCTCAATAGGAATGACGGAAACACTGGCACCATTAATAACGGTGTTGGTGCTTGCCTGAAAGTCTGTGGGCCAGTGCCGTCCTGCCCGCCGGGTCAGACCTGGCAGATGGGACAGCAGACACCGGCAGACTCGGAGTGTGCCGGTCCGGTAACAATGGTTACCGGCACCATTGTTACCTAACTGGCATGCTCTTAACGACTCCAATTTCAGCATACATAACCTACAACCAACTGCATCATTCGTTATTAAATTCCTCCTAAGCTGGATTTCCTTAGTAGGTAGAAGATTCCACCGTATCCCAAGTAGTAGCTCACGATAATACTGATTCGGAAATTGGAGCAGAATATTAGATGGAGATCCGTTGCACCTGTGCGCGTGTGCAAGATGACCCAATGAAGCATAGGAATGGAAGGCATTGGTCGTCTTGATCCAATCAAAATCGAGCAAGGCCCTTTTTACCTTCAAGGGATTGGCAACCGAGGTCTCCAAATGAGAGGCGATATCATAAAGAATAGAGTCCCACCCAACCCTGAGGGCAGTTAGATCTGCAGAAAGATTTGCGCTTTCCCCCAACAGATGGTACAAGGATTCAGGAACAGGGGCCATCATTTTTGATTGATTTATATTTTATTTCTATCGCGCTCATACACAAGTGTTTCAGAGCGCGACAAGGCAAGGGAGGGGAACAGGGGAGAACAAAACAGCGATCTTACTAGGCCCAGTGACATTGAGAACGCGCAAGTGCATGGGAGAGGGGGAGGGGAAAGTGCATGGAAGGGGGGAGAGGTGGAAAGTGTGAAGCAGAGGAGAAACAGATAAATAACAATAAATAAATAATAAAGGCAACAAACAGTGGTAATGCAGCCAGCAATTTGCAAGTGCTAGGTTTAGGCAGCAGACAGGGTAGGTCTGATAAGTGCAGGAAGAAAAAGGGGGGCTGTATGGGTACAGATACAGACCCCAGTGCAATGGGTGGCCCGGAGGCAGTACGGGAGGGTGGCAGGGTGAGCAGATACCTGGGCCCGAAGGACAGAGGGTGGCCAGGTACACGGTGCCAAGAGAGAACATATCAGCAGGGGAGAGGGGGAGCGAAGGCAGAAGAAAAGAGGAAGGTCTTGAGGTGCTTCCGGAACCGGAGATGGTTCTCCTCAAGTTTTAGAGTGGCAGGGAGGCTGTTCCAGAGGGAGGCCCCAGCCAAAGACAGAGATCTACCCCCAGCTTGTTTCTTAGAAAAATGACTGACCCTGAGTGAGTTGGAGGTAGAGGACCAAAGAGCTCGAGAGGGAAGGTATTTGCAGAGGGATAGCTGAAGGTATTCCGGCCCCAGGCCCCAGAAAGCTTTGTGGACAATGCAGAGGGTTATGAATTTAATCCTTGCAGCCACTGGGAGCCAGTGGAGAGATTATGGCATTTATAACGCGCCTATACACAAGTGTTTCAAGGCGCGACGCGGCAAGGGTTGGGGAACAAGGGAGGACAGACAACGATCTGCAAGTGCATGGGGAGGAGGGAGAGGGAAAGTACATTGGGAGGAGAGAGAGGGGAAAGTGCAGTACATGGGATAGTAGAATAAATAAGATAATAGAACGGCCACTGGTGGCAAGTGCAGGTAAGTGCAGACATAAGTGCTGGTAGGGGGACTGTCGGGATACAGAAAACAGTCCCAGGGGTTACCAGGGAGGCAGTGCAGGTGTGCAGCTGGCGGGGGAGGTGACCTGGGCCTGAGATCAGAAAGGGTGGCCAGGTAACCAGTGCCGTTTCAGCCAGGAATTCAGGGGGGAGAGGGGGAGAAAGTGGTGGTACTACATTAGGTACACCGGGATACGCCTACACATTCTGCCCACACTCTGGTATGGAGTTGCTCGCGCACCCTCGTTTGGAAGTTCAGAGGTGTGCCCAGTGTCGCCCCCCACCCCCACGGAGGTGGGCAGGGACCCGGCCCTTTGTCTGGAGTTTTTGGAGCGTGGGGAATCGCAGGTGGAGTGGCACACCGAGGACACCTCTGCGTGTTCTCCCGAGTCCCCGGGCGGCCGCAGGGGGCGTCCTCCCGTGACGGAAGCGCTTTTCTGCAGTGGTGATTTGCCGCTGTTTGTCAGCGCAATAATATGGTTTTTACCCACTGAGGTGAAAACGCCCCGACGTCTGACAGCAAGTGCACCTGGGCCCCGAGGAGCGTGCGTGCGTGCCATCCGGTGACAGGCGCACGCACCCCCCACCCTAAGCCCCTCGGGCCTGTGGAAAGCGCCGTCTCCTTTCCAAAGAGACATGGAGGGGGGCGGGGAGCGTGTGGAAGGGACATGCACGCACCTCTAGTGTTGATGCCAGCAGAACCTCTTCCTTGGATGTCAGGTGTGTGGGGGGGGCACCCTGTCATAGAACTGCGCACCCCTAAACCTCCTACAAACAAGCCATCTCCTTCGCCGCCAGGGGAGAGGAGCCTGTGGAAGGGGGGCGCACGCCCCATATTCCCGGAAGCAGACCCTATTGACTGGAGGTCAGGTAGGCGGGGGGTGAGGGGGGGCACCCTGTGATAACACCAAACAAGCCTTGGGGGGAATGGGGAGCATTACCCTGGAATTCCATGAAATGGGGGTAGGGGCGTGATGGGGTGGGGCTAATAGTGACATTAGTGACAGACTTGTAAAAACACAGAAATAAAATAATAGCGACCAATTGAAATGTGCAGGAATAACGCAAGAGACCAAACTGCCATCGCAGCGAAGCAAAAAGAGTATGATTTTTCCTTTATTTTCCACATTGAAGCCCAGAATTACCAGAATGAAGCACTGTGCAAGAAAAAACATCGGTTTCAGTCATGACGTCAAATGCATATATAGGCAAAACACCCCTCTAGATCCAGGAAGCAGACCCTCTAGGATAGAGGACTGGTGACGTCATCCTTTGATGGGGCATATCCCCTTGTGCATCCAGGAAGCGGATCCTCTTGGATAGAGGACTGGTGACGTCATCCTGTGATGGGGCACATACCCCTGTGCATCCAGGAAGCGGATCCTCTAGGATAGAGGACTGGTGACGTCATCCTTTGATGGGGCACATACCCCTGTGCATCCAGGAAGCGGACCCTCTAGGATAGAGGACTGGTGACGTCATCCTTTGATGGGGCATATCCCCTTGTGCATCCAGGAAGCGGATCCTCTTGGATAGAGGATTGGTGACGTCATCCTGTGATGGGGCACATACCCCTGTGCATCCAGGAAGCGGATCCTCTAGGATAGAGGACTGGTGACGTCATCCTTTGATGGGGCACATACCCCTGTGCATCCAGGAAGCGGACCCTCTAGGATAGAGGACTGGTGACGTCATCCTTTGATGGGGCACATACCCCTGTGCATTCAGGAAGCGGACCCTCTAGGATAGAGGACTGGTGACGTCATCCTTTGATGGGGCACATACCCCTGTGCATCCAGGAAGCGGACCCTCTAGGATAGAGGACTGGTGACGTCATCCTTTGATGGGGCACATACCCCTGTGCATCCAGGAAGCGGACCCTCTAGGATAGAGGACTGGTGACTTCATCCTTTGATGGGGCACATACCCCTGTGCATCCAGGAAGCGGATCCTCTAGGATAGAGACTGGTGACGTCATCGTTTGATGGGGCACATACCCCTGTGCATCCAGGAAGCGGATCCTCTAGGATAGAGACTGGTGACGTCATCCTTTGATGGGGCACATACCCCTGTGCATCCAGGAAGCGGATCCTCTAGGATAGAGGACTGGTGACGTCATCATTTGATGGGGGCACATACCCCTGTGCATCCAGGAAGCGGATCCTCTAAGATAGAGGACTGGTGACGTCATCCTTTGATGGGGGCACATACCTCTGTGCATCCAGGAAGCGGATCCTCTAGGATAGAGGACTGGTGACGTCATCCTTTGATGGGGGCACAATAGAGGACTGGTGACGTCATCCTTTGATGGGGCACATACCCTTGTGCATCCAGGAAGCGGATCCTCTAGGATAGAGGACTGGTGATGTCATCCTTTGATGGGGCACATACCCCTGTGCATCCAGGAAGCGGATCCTCTAGGATAGAGGACTGGTGACGTCATCCTTTGATGGGGCACATACCCTTGTGCATCCAGGAAGCGGATCCTCTAGGATAGAGGACTGGTGACGTCATCCTTTGATGGGGCACATACCCTTGTGCATCCAGGAAGCGGATCCTCTAGGATAGAGGACTGGTGACGTCATCCTTTGATGGGGGCACATACCCTGGTGCATCCAGGAAGCGGATCCTCTAGGATAGAGGACTGGTGACGTCATCCTTTGATGGGAGCACATACCCTTGTGCATCCAGGAAGCGGATCCTCTAGGATAGAGACTGGTGACGTCATCCTTTGATGGGGCACATACCCCTGTGCATCCAGGAAGCGGATCCTCTAGGATAGAGGACTGGTGACATCATCCTGTGATGGGGCATATACCCTTGTGCATCCAGGAAGCGGGTCCTCTAGGATAGAGGTCGGGGGTCATCCTGTGATGGGGGCACATACCCTTGTGCATCCAGGAAGCGGATCCTCTAGGATAGAGGACTGGTGACGTCATCCTTTGATGGGAGCACATACCCTTGTGCATCCAGGAAGCGGATCCTCTAGGATAGAGACTGGTGACGTCATCCTTTGATGGGGCACATACCCCTGTGCATCCAGGAAGCGGATCCTCTAGGATAGAGGACTGGTGACATCATCCTGTGATGGGGCATATACCCTTGTGCATCCAGGAAGCGGATCCTCTAGGATAGAGGACTGGTGACGGAGCTGAAGCTGTAAAGAGATGCATCCAAGTGCAGACTAGGCCAATTATACAAAACTATCAAGATCTGCTAATGCCCCTAAACTTGGATCACAAAATCTATAACTCCGGAGAGAAACGGCCTGTAAGGAGACTAGAAAAATCTACCAATCCCGACGAAGAACACAAGGGAAGGCGAGAAGCTACCCTGGACTCCTCTCCAAACAAGACTAGCTCTACGAATTTGAAATGAGAAAGATGAATTGACAAAGACGTGCCACTAATCTTGAAAAGAAGGAATGTGTTGGCCCTGTTATACTGCATCCCTGCACTGAGACAAATAAGATCAGAAGATATGACAATAATAGAATTGGGTGATGAGATGAGACTGGATGCCGTTTACCTCCATATATATTCACCTATAGTGAAATATGCGCTTATGGAAGCAAGTCTAGGGATAAGACTTATGGGCTTTGACCTAATCGTAGTGGATGTACATTCACTAGAGGAAACTATGATCTACCGACAACAAGGCCCAAATACAGCCATATATCGAGGGAAATGGCTCTATTACAGCCCAAAATCATCTTAAACATTATGCCAAAGAAACTCTGGACACCGATAGGCTCAGAGGTTCTCTGGAAGAAGTAGGAAAAGAGTTCCCTCACCAAAGCACTTGTTGGCGATAACGGTAAATCCAAAAGAAGCTCATAACCAGACGAGAAAGGTGGAGATCCGGGAAATCATGGGCTTGCCTCGTCTATCCTGTCATGTAACAACTCAAACTAGCAAGAGGTCAGAAAGGTCAGACAATCCTCGGGGTCATCTTCGACTCCACACTCTCTTTCTCTCCTCACATATCTGACGTCTCTAAGAAGTCACACTACCAGCTACACCTCCTCAGAGGTATTCTTCCCTTCCTCTCCTTCCCCCAGAAGCTCACTGTCTCACGAGCCCTGGTTCTCTCAAGGCTGGACTACTGTAACAGCCTCTATCTAAATCTTCCTGCCTCTACTCTCCGCCCTCTGCAACTCATCCAGAACAGGACTGCGAGACTTGTCCTTGCCCTCAAGCCCAGGGACCGTATCTCTCCAGCCCTGAAATCTCTTCTCTGGCTCCCAGTGGCTGCAAGGATTAAGTTCAAAACCCTCTGCATTGTCCACAAGGCCTTCTGGGGCCTTGGGCCAAAATACCTTCAACTCTCTCTTCCTAAATATCTTCCTTCTCGAGCTCTTCGCTCATCCACTTTCAACTACCTCAGGGTCAGCCGCTTCTCCAAGCAACGAGCTGGGGGTAGATTTCTCTCCGCAGCAGGGGCTCCCTCTGGAACAGCCTTCCTGCCTCCCTGAAACTTGAGGAGAACCATCTCCGGTTCCGGAAGCACCTCAAAACCTTCCTCTTTGCCTCCGCTTTCTCTCCCTCTCTCCCCTGCTAAAATCACTGAACCGCACTGAATCTGCAACTGGGCCACTCACTGATCTCGGTCCTTGGCCCAGCCACTCTTCCCTGCACTGCCTACCTGCACTACGGGACTGTCTCTGTATCCTACAGCCCCTTCTCCCGGCACTTACCTTGCACTTGCCACCAGATGGCCCTATTTTTTATCTTTTATTCTTCTAGCCATGTACTGCACTTTCCTTGCACTTGCCACCAGCTGGCCCTATTATTTATCTTGTATTCTACTAACCATGTACTGCACTTTCCCCTCTGCCCTTCCCCTTGCACTTTTTCCCAGTCCCCCTACCCTTGCACTTGCGCGATCTGAATGACACCTGGCCTAGTAGGATCGTTGTCTGTCTCCCCTTGACCCCCCCTGCCTCGTCGCGCCTTGAAACACTTGTGTATAGGCGAGTTACAAATGCCATATCATATCATATCATATCATTCCTCTTGGCCTCTTGGAACACACAAGGCCACAACCACCTTTTTACCAATGGGGAATCCAACCTAAAGGAATACAACATCTTGTGCCTTCGGGAAAAATGTCTATGGAGCAAGTCAAGTGTGGGCGGCTTCTCAGTCTTGATAAACCCTGAAATCAAAGGACCTATTGGAAGACCAAAAGCCGCCCTATTGGTGGCAGTGCGTAACAACTGGGTTGGGAAGTCGTCTCTGCAAAAAACCCTAAACCGTTTATACAAATTGTAGAACTGAAAAGACCTCTTTGAGCTCAGAAAGATCGAAGAAAGAAGTAGAACACTTTCCGCTTTTCAATCTACATTGGAACCCTGCAGATACCCAAAATGACTCCTTAACAGAGACAGTCCTGGAATCGGTTGACGAATTAGTCAGCAGAGAGGGCAAGAGATTTGTTTTTATTCATGGAGATGTCAATTTCACACGTTTAAATGACTCTTGTCAAATGATAAGGGAGAGGCTTCAGACCCTCACATCATCTGAACTAAGAGGTTTGGAGTGGAACCGGGCCATGGTATCAAGGGACCTCCACCTCCTGAATGGTCACATGCTAGGTGATATGCCGCCGTCTTATACATGGTCACGGAGAAACCAGGCCGCAATTATAGACTACGTGTCTGCCTCTAGGAATTTGTTGTCACTGGTAGAGTCCCTTATGGTAAGGGAGTCAGAGTCAAGTGACCATAATAGCTTGAGTGTGAAATGACTTAGAAAAGATGTGAAAAAGATGGCACGTCAGGGTCTGGGTCTAGTAGTCGTCAATGGAGGGACCAAGTTAAAAATGACTGGCAAAAAGATTGGGCTCCTTGTTTCACAATTTTATAGAGAACTTGAACTGACACGCTTCGAAGTTGATTGTGGATCGGGTGGACTATACACCATTCTTGAGGAATTTGGTATCTGGTAAACCCAACCCGAATGGCTCTGGTCCTAATCACCAGCACACATTTGATGGAGAAGTAGTCAACAAACGAAGGCAGCTAAGAAGATGGAAGCTACTAGAAAGAATGGAGGAAACTAAACAATTCTCAGCCGGCAGTTATTGCATTAAAAAAGGAGTATAAGTCCTGGATCCGCTGACATAAAGCAACAATGCTTCAGCATAATGCAGTAAGTATGCTGAAAGCAGTGTGCAAAAAAGATCCATGTGTAATATGGAGTTACCTGAAATAAGAGACCTGCGCTCATCCACTTCTCCAGTCGAATAGCGTATCGGAGGCAGACTGGGTGGACCATTTCAAAAACCTCTGTCGGGAGGGTAGAGATCAAGGGACAGACATACATCCCATTCTGCCGGGGAAATGGCAGGCTCCCTATGAAACGGAGGCTATACAGCTAGTACATCAAGGGCTCCTCGCCCGGACGGCTTAACGAATGCTATTCTTAAGCAGGATCCGGATGCATGGGCAGCCTTTATGTGTACCCCATTCAAACAGATAATGAATTTAAGAGCAATTCCTAACTCGTGGAGAAAGGCTACCGTGATCCCAATTCTCAAGAAGGGCAATAGGGATGACCCAAAAAGACGATCACCCTATTGCCCTCCTTCACGTTATAGGCAAGAATTTTGGATCCTTGCTGCGCACCCGACTGAACGGCTGAACAACTACGGAGCACCATGGCGACACATATCAAACTGGTTTCGTTCAGGGCTTGGGCACTATCCAGAAGATTGCCGTAGTGTCCATCTTGAAAGGACGTGCAATGGAATTCAAGAGGAAATTTGACATGGTATTTGTTGACCTAGTGGCTGCCTTTGACAGTATAAGTAGCGCTAGGCTATGGGATAAACGTAGGAATTGGAATTGCCCAGTCAACCTATGAAAGCAGCTCCAAGCCCTCTATTCGAGGACATGTATGTCGGTTAAACTGAATAGAGAAGGTAACCTATCTGAAAAAATTCCAACTAGGAGAGGGTTAAAACAAGTTTACCCTTTAGCACCTGCTCTGTTCAATTTATTCATCTCGGACATTGGGGCCAACCTAGCCAAAGCCAAAAATGTCCCTACAAATGGGGAAACAGTACAGTCAGTTACATGCTCTACGCGGGTGATCTAATCCTGATGGATCAGACGGCGATTGGTTTACAAAGATCCTTAAAACAACTAGAAGAATATGTGCAGGACATTTGGTTGGAAATAAATGGAGGCAAAACTAAAATCCTTGTCCTTGAAAAATGTCAGTGTATGAGGAAAGCTAGACCAAATGGTGGTTGGGCTCATCGACTACTGAACAGGTGACTGAGTTCAAATATCCAGGTGTTCTGATTAATAACAGTCAGATAGAAGCCAATACGGTCAAGGTAATAAGAGCAAAAGTAAAGATGCTGGGAAATCAGGGCAGGCTAATTTGCAGGACCGTTCAGCCGATTCTCTCTAATCCCGATTAGGGAATTTCACAAACTCAAAGTCCCTGCCACTGTAATTCCTGGTGCAGAGGCTCTTCTCATATCTCAGACTCCTTGTGGGCTGCAGCTGAAGGCTTGGGTTGGAAGAAGGTCTTGAACCCCCTAAAGCAACCCCCATCCAAACTATCAGGAAAGAATTGGGGTTTATATCCTTGAAGGCACGAGTCGACTGGGCCTCACTGGGTTTCTTAAGAAAATGCCCCTACAGGGTGCCCCCCCAGCCCAATTTTGGGCTTACTAAAGAAAGAAATGGAAGAAAACCAGGACATAAGACTCCAAAAATGGGTACAAAAATGCAGTGCCCTGCTTGATAGTGTTTGCCCTTCAGAAGAGGATCTAGGAAATAATCCTACCAAGGTAAGAACAAACCTATGGAGAGCTGACTGGATGCGCACAGGCGAAGAAGCAAACACATAGAAACGATTTCATCATCTGAAACATACATTCTTGGTTCACCTCAAAAACTCACCAAACTTGACCCTGCTTTTAAGTCCTTCACCATTGATGGGAATACTATTCCTACTGCTAAGGACACAAAAACTCTAGGGATTTACATTGACTCGACCTCATCCCTGACTAGACAAACCAACTCAGTCTCATCAGCAGCGGCTTATACTTGTAAGCTTATAACTGCCTGTCGCCCGTTCCTCTCTACAGCTAATTGTGTGACCTTGGCTAGGACCCTCGTACTCTCTAAGGTCGATTACTGCAATGCCCTCTACCTAGGCACTAATCGTTGTAACTTAAACAAGTTACAAATTGTCCAAAACAATGCGATCAGAGCGGCCCTCAACATTCCCAGGCGCCAACACATAGCTGACACTAGACGTAACCTTCACTGGCTCTCAATCCCTCACCGAATCTCCTTGAAGTCTCTGGCTCTTACCCATAAATGCATTCACAACCAAGCTCCTTGTTATCTGGCGAACAGATTTGCCCTCCATAGCTCCACTAGACCTTGCAGATTGGCCCAAGCCAACTGCCTCGTCATCCCACGATTCAATCTCCAAAGATCAGGTGGAACCAGCTTCCCCATCTTGGCAGCTAAATTATGGAACTCACTCCCTAATGAGCTGAGAGCAGAACCCTCCTTTCAGAGATTCAAACACCTTAGCAAAGTCTGGCTGTCCTCCCAAGACATCTAACACCGGCTCACTGCCTAACTTGTCCTTATGACGTACCTTTGTATATACATTCTGCCTGTCTTCTTATTGCTATTTTTCTGATTGTAAATTATGTAACTCATCTGTAAACATTGTAAATAATGCCATACTCTGCTTTCATCATGTTGTATCTAAATTATGCGCCCGGTTGCCCCTGGGCCTGGTGCGCTTTAGAAATAAAATAAATACTAAATGCTAAATACATTCAGGCCCCAGGGTTGTTTACTGATATATTTGAGGACCTTTCTCAGTGGTTATTTCAGAGCCCAGTTGATGGGGATAAGTTTAAACCTGATGCCCACAAAAGAGGTCCTATCGGTCAGAGTGAAACCACACCCAACTAAGGTGGAATGTAATTATTGTAATGCCCGGGGGTGAGGGGTTCAGCATCATTAAAAACATGTGCTGCTATTTTGTACAGCCTGGTCTGGCATTTTAATTTGTTCCTAAACTCATTGGACCCGAATCATGGAATTTTTGCACAGTTGAAAGTGACTTTGCACTGCTGGAAAGTGATTTTGCACTGCCGACACAAACCCTGACTCATGGAATTGTGCAAAATGTATTTTTACATTGCAAAGTCAGTGCAAAGTCATTTTATATTGCAAATATGACCACTTGCACCGACCGACTTTGCACTGCAAAAATACACTTTGCACAGTTCCATGAATCAGGGTTTGTGTTGGCAGTGCAAAGTCACTTTTCCACACTGCAAAGTCACGTTGTACCGTGCACATATTCCATGAATCGGGCCCTATGTGTACTCTATCACCAAATGAATGGTGGCAGCTTCTAGAGAGTGGGCAGAAAACGTCCTTAGTATTGGCTACTGTACGATTCTTAGATGCTATTTTTTAAGTCAAAGTGATGATCTGAGCTAGTGACAAAGCATGGGGCTGGGAAGCTGGCTGTTTATAGAGGAAAAAGCGGTGTTTATGTAACATGGCATGTACATGTATTGTACTCATCTCATTGAAGGATCTATGGATGGTTTTATATGCAAAAAGGTTTGTAATGAACCGAATGTTGCAATTAAAAAAATCACATCAAGTAACTTCACTAAGAAGAAAGACTGGCATATAACTGGCGAGGAAGACAGACTTAATGGGCGACGGATATGCAAGTATTACACCTCAACAATCAGAAAACAGATTTAAACAGAAAAAATAAACATCAAACCTGGAAGTAAAAACAATACAGTGTTGATCCTGAAAAGCAATAAACAAATGAAAGGAGGAAATCAGAACAGGTGGGTTACATTTACAGGAATTAATTCAGATGAACAATTACTAAAAACAGCAAACAATGTTGGTAAATAAATATCGACAGTAAATGAAAACTGACAAGTGCAGCATTTTGTCATCTAATGAAACCAAGGCTACGCAACAACACTGGAATGTCACCTGCCATTTCTGTCTGAGATCACCCCTCTACTTTATCTTAGTCAGCATGTGCTCATACTGTAAGTGAATGCATGCTGACTAAGCATTCATGCTAGGCCTGAAAGAGCAGCCAAAGCAATCTACAAAGGAAACAAACACAGTTTTTCAAGTTATGAAGAGTGGTGGCAAAACATAGGCATGACTAAGATAGGAATATTTTCCAGTGTGGGCCTCATTCCTTTCTCAAGGTGGGCATGAATGTAAGCAGTATATCCAATAACCTTCTCTTGGCCATTGTCATCCATCTCCGTGTTTCATGTGACTGAAAATGATTTCACATCCTTGAAAACACAAGTGTCTTGAGGAATGTTCTTACTCCGCGAAGAGTTGTGTTGCACTCTATTTAGTGTTGGAATTGAGAATGTTAGAGCAATGCTGGGTCTAGCATTACTTGACTCTGCGGCCCTTCTGAACTTCCTGGGCGTGGAATAAAAGCTGTCCCTTCTAAACTTCCTGGGCATGGAATAATAGCTGTCCCTTCTAAACTTCCTGGGCATGGAATAAAAGCTGTCCCTTCTAAACTTCCTGGGTGTGGAATAAAAGCTGTCCCTTCTAAACTTCCTGGGCATGGAATAAAAGCTGTCCCTTCTAAACTTCCTGGGCATGGAATAAAAGCTGTCCCTTCTAAACTTCCTGGGTGTGGAATAAAAGCTGTCCCTTCTAAACTTCCAGGGCGTGTAATAAAAGCTGTCCCTTATAAATTTCCAGGGTGTGTAATAAAAGCTGTCCCTTCTAAACTTCCCGGGTGTGGAAAAAAAGCTGTCCCTTCTAAACTTCCTGGGCATCGAATAAAAGCTGTCCCTTCTAAACTTCCTGGGCATGGAATAAAAGCTGTCCCTTCTAAACTTCCTGGGCGCGGAATAAAAGCTGTCCCTTCTAAACTTCCTGGGTGTGGAATAAAAGCTGTCCCTTCTAAACTTCCTGGGTGTGGAATAAAAGCTGTCCCTTCTAAACTTCCTGGGTGTGGAATAAAAGCTGTCCCTTCTAATCTCCCTGGGCATGGAATAAAAGCTGTCCCTTCTAAACTTCCAGGGTGTTGAATAAAAGCTGTCCCTTCTAAACTTCCTGGGCGTGGAATGAAAGTTGTCCCTTCTAAACTTCCAGGGCGTGGAATAAAAGCTGTCCCTTCTAAACTTCCTGGGCGTGGTGTAGAGGAGGTCCCAAATAAAGCCTGCAATTCAGTCGCCCATTTTGAAGTACCAGGAACGTTCACACCGAGATATGTGACGTATGATGAGCAAATAAACCAGCAGAGAACCGCAGTAGGGCTCTGCCCATTACCTATCAATAAACCATGGGCAGTAAGGTATCCATTGAAAAAACCCTACCAGCAAATGAGACGAAATGAAGATTGCCTAAGTACCGTCCCGGAAGAAACCAAGAAGGCCTTAGTGGAAGGCGAATGGTGACGTCACAAGGTCTCGGACGGTCTCCCAGATAGAAGATTTGACGACCCAAGAATGACAAAAAGAGACAAAACACCATGAATAAGGATATAGTGAACCTAGAAGAAGAGAACAATGTTGAAATACAAAGAAGTTTAGGCTCTAAGCAGGATGAAGATATCCAACCAGCTAACGCCTGTACATATGCTTGGAACTGCAAGAAAGCTAAGAAAACAGTATGGCTTGCTATGCTAAGTAGAAGAATAGTGCGGCAAGCGCCACTATACATAATCAACCTCAAAATGAAGCACAGCATTATAAGTGCAATTCCACTTTGCACTAAAAGCAGAATCAACTCAGGTTACTAGAGGCCAAACAAGACAAGATTCATATTCTAGCTAAACGAGAAGAGACAGCTGAATCGAAACTCGGCAGATGCAACTCGTGCCAGGAGAGGCAATGTCATACCAATAGAAGGAACGAACAGTAGCTACCTATAATTGAAACTTAAGAACAGAATATCCTGTCTTTAAAAGGTCGAGATAAGGAGGCATAGGCAGGTGGCAAGCTGAATAAGAATGAAATACACAAATTGAGAGAAACTCAGCAAATTCACGGTGTGGGTAGCATGTGACCAGCCGAGCGAGGGGAAGCACGGGTTCACACCTACGCTTGGCATCCGCCCAGGCAGAGATATTAGAACCTTTCCAGACAGAAGATGCAGTTTCGAGGCCAACCACAGTAAAATAATTGACACATAGTTGCTGAAGCAATGATTGGTTATAACCTCAATTGGAGGAAGGCCGGGTAGCTGAGAGGCACCCTGCACCTGGCTGACCGTTCTGCGTGCTGCTACGCAAAGTGGAAATTTATGAATGGGGTTGATGCCAACCCAATCACAATGGACCAAATAATCTAGGGTCCTATAGTTAGTAGAACCAATGAGACTTTGTACTTTTAGTGACGTCTACAGTAGTCATTTTTGAAAGAAGGGCTTAGACGCCCACCTGACAGTGTTTACCCAATCCCCTCAATCCGTTACCATATACAGGTATATAAAAAAATGTATCAGGGGAAATGGCAGAGGTGGGGTGTGCTCAACTTGCTTATAGTGTAAATTGTCCCATCCTACATATACTACACAGGAGGTACCCTCTTGTTACTCCAACAGTTATAAACATGGAAATGGTAGGTGTGTAGTACTACTGCGCAAAGGTCACAACATTCTTATTTTCAAGTCACAATGTCATTCAGTGTCCGAAAAACAACCATCCAAATTTGTGAATGGAGATTTTGATTGTATTCGCAGCCGACACATGTTTCGACCGAAGGGTCATCCTCAAGGCTGTTATAATAGTTAGTGAAAAAGTAATATCAAAAGAATAAACCACAAAACATCACACAATTAACGTGTTACCAGAAACAAGTCAAAAAACCATCCATAAGTGAAATCCATATAAATGACCAAGAAATGTACATGTTCATTCAATTTCACAATCATGTATAGTTAGATATACAATGTGGGTATACATACCCAATTTCAAGTTGATAGACCAATGGTCAGATGGGTACAGAGAGCAGATGGGGGCGAGGGGGAGAAGACAGGGAGGTAATCTTAGTATAGGATCAAATACCTACAATAGTTACTATGATTCTTCAATTTCTAATTGTCATCATCATTCATGTGTGTTTCCAAACAGTCTGTGCAAGGACCCACGAGATGCAATTTCAGAAATGAGTTACATTGTGTAAGCCATGCACTGGTGATTCCCAAAGAGACCCCCGAAAGGGTGCCACTCCAAATAGAAAAGGTTTACCAAGCCGAGAGAGAACTGGTGGAATTAAAAGCCAGAGCAAGAGAAGTCAGACAAAAAACCTAGTGTGAGTTTTGTAGGGTCTGCACTCACCAAAAAATAGTAGGGATAAGTCCCTTAACAGCATAGATTTGCACACTCACAAGATAGCAAGAGATAGAGGATGTACAGGGAAGGGGAAAAGAGAAGGAGTTTAGAGATGAAAGGATAAGAAAGAAAGACAGACAAAGGCAAGAGCAGCTATATTGCAAAGAGCAAGAAAGACAGCTCGATCGCAAACCAAGAGCAGCTAATAACCAAGACAGACAGGAACAGCAGAGGTTAGAGGAAGAGCAATGAGTACGAGAGAAAAGAATAAAGCGACAAAGAGATGAGGAAATTTGAAGGGCCAATGAACGTAGAAATGAAAAGAAAAAGGAAGAAGAAAGAGTAAGAGTAGAGGCAAGTAAGCGCAAAGAATTCGGTGATGACATAGAACGTAAGCGGAGACAGAGAGCATGCGATCTTGAATATCTGGGCAGAGAGGTTAAAAAACCTGATCCAGTAGTAGACTGGGAAGATATAGAAGAATTATTTCCTGCATACGATTCAGTACCAGGCACGTCTAGGGCAAATATGGAAGATGACTTTGACACCAGAAGCATCAGAGAAACAATCGATAGAATATATAATGAAATGGGGTTAGGACAAATACCCCAAGGGGAGGGGGAAGACGAGTGCCTGGAGAGCACTCAGCTGTACAACACTGAGGATGTCTCCCGAAGTAGTGGAAATTGAGACCTATCCCTGGATAGACTAGAAATAAGTAGGAGTAAGGAGGACACAAGAAGGGGCACTAGTTGGGGACAGACTATGTCCGACTCAGAAAGGGAAGAGTGCAAGGAAAATGAGGAAGAGAGACGGAGCGAAAGACGACTCCCAAGGGAAAAAGGAATAAGATGGTCAGACACTAGCGAGTCTGCACCAAGGGCATCAGAGTCAGCCACGCAGCCTGACCGACATGAAGAAGTATCTCATGGTCAGAGGGGGGTGTCTTCACCGCCCTATGTAGACAGGCTCAGGACATTGCCAGGAAAATGATGATGTGGGAATATTACCCCTGCAATAGAAAGAAGAACAATGAGAGAAGAGAGAGAGGGCTATGCACCCCAATTTCCTTCGCTCGAGAAAGGGGGAGTGAGACCGCAATATATTCCATGGCCACAAATGGATCGAGAACATTTGAAAAACAAGATTCCAATACTGAGAGCTGGAAAGTGGATACATGAGTTAGAAAAAATGACGGGAGGAAACACATTAGCTATAGGGGACATTAAGGGTCTCCTAATCGCCATACTTCGTGAGAGAGCAGACGATGTGTGGGCACGAGCAACCTACCCTGGTGTAACCACAATTAATACCTCGCATGACAGAGCTCCATTTAACAATTGTAGAACCGCAGTATGGAAAGTGCTACGAGTGCTATACCCTGATACTTCCGATATGGGAGCTATAATGTCACGAAAAATGAAGGAGTCTGAGGATCCGTTAATTTACATACAGAATTTTCAAGACGCATGGGTGCTCGAGACTCAGAAATCTTGGATTAAATCTATACCTGTGTTTTGACATATATTGTGCCGAGGGCTGCCAGAGCCAGTGCAGAAACAACTCAAGAAATTGGTGGGAATTAAGGCCAAGCTTTGGGCTGAAATACAGTTGACCATCGCACACTATTGTAGATTGCTGCAGGAAAAGAATCGCAAAAAGGTAGCAACTTGAAAGGGTGAGGAAGCGAAACTGGTGCAAAGGAAACTGTCAAAATATGCACTTGAGGGAGCCATGATAACTAGCACAGCTGAATCAAGCATGCAGCAGGTGGCTAGTTCACAGCAAAATAATCAGGGCAATATGGGATTTTATCCCAGGGGAAAAGGATTTAGGGGAAGAGGATGGCAGAGATATGTCGAATGGGCAAATGATCCGACCACCGCCAGTATGTTGGTTGTGTGGAATGACAGGGCATTTGGCGCGCGCATGCAGAAATCAAAGCATGATGCAGAACGGCCAAGGGACAGGAGCAGGCGTGGCAAATCCACCTGCAGTTTTACAACAGGGTGTTGCGCAGAATCACACAGTGCAGCAACAAGTGCCAGGAATGCAACAAGGGGTGCGACCTCAGAGCATGGGACATTTTCCACAAGGACAATCCCAACAGGCTCTGTTGCAATTATCACAGATGATGAGCACAGGGCAGACTCCAAACCCTGGAATGGGAAGTAACAATAGGAATGGGGGAAATCCACAAGCGCACAGTGGGCCAAGATTGTATATGGACAAGGACAGCTCACTGGGAACCCTGATGTGTTCTATCCTATCAGTGACACCCGACCCTCACAGGGAACCTAGGGTGGATATCGTTATAGGGGATAAAGAATAATAGTCCAAGAATACCAATGCATGAGGAGAAGGGACAAGTATTTCCCTTGATGATACACTCAGCTGCAGTACAAGGCAGAGTCACCTTGATTGACGGTTATGATGATGAGGGCCGACAATGGTGCGCAGTAATTGCCATTGAAGAAGGATATCGATTGACTGACGTCATTGATGAAGATCTGTTTGAAGAACAACCAGATATGGGAGAGACAATGGTGGAAGTAAGTCTCACCTTTTGGGTTAACATGATTAAAAGAGAAGTACCTCAAAGAATGATGTTGGCACTAAATTGTCCTGAATATTTTGATGACGATATGGCCAAGGTGCCTGTCTCAGTATGGACTGTAGGACCCTATAATGTAGGCCTCTTGAAGGGGGTGGGAGAAGTAATGATTACTCTGAAACCGGGAGCAATCCTCCCAAAAGCCCGACAATATCCCATGTCCAGAGAAGCAGATGAGGGGATTTTTAAGACAATTTCGGCTATGATAGAGCAAGGCATCTTAGTGACGTCAGAGTCATCATGCAATACGTCAGTGTACCCTGTGAAAAAAGTAAAGGGGGGTCTTGGTGTATAATCCAGGATTTACGCCCAATAAACAATACTGTTGAGGCTGAGTTCCCTCTAGTCCCTAACCAGTCTACAATTCTATGTAACATACCCATAGAGGCAAAATATTTCATGGTGATTGACTTAAAAAATGCATTTTTCTTAATTCCGTTGCACCGTGACTCACAGGATCTGACATCATTCACGTTCAGACAAATGCGTCTGAAAAGCACAAGGCTGCCACAGGGGTACTCTGAGTCTCCTTCTATCTTCAACAGAGTCCTGCAGATGGACTTGAGCAATATTGCATTAGAAAGTGTCGTCCTGCAATATGTGGATGACATCTTAATTTGCAGCACCACAGAAGAGCAATGCAGGCACGGGCTATTGACTATACTAGCTGAGCAAGGATATAAAGTTGACAAAAAAAAGTTACAGTATTGTCAACAAGAAGTGCTATACATAGGCCAACTGATCTCACACGAGAGAAAGAAGGTGACCCCAGAAAGGGCTGAAGCCATACTGAACACGGCCACACACGATAAAGCTGATGCAGAGCTTTTTAGGTCCATGCAACTACATCAGGGCATGGGTCTTCAACTACAGCTCTTACACTCAGGCCTTACTTCAGGCCCTAAAGAAGGCCCAAGTGACGAATGAAAAGATTGAATGGTCTGAAACCATGGAGAAAGGGTTTGCTGAACTATAAAGAGCTATTTGTACAGCTCCAGTTCTTGGGACTCCCAATTATGCAAGGAATTCTACCTGTTTTCGCACACAAATAGCAGCATTATGACAACAGTACTCACACAGAGAACCACGTTGGGGTACAAGCCGCTGGCATATTACAGTGGGAATTCGGACCTACTAATGAAAGGTCATTATTACCTGTACAAAATTTTGCTGCTGCAGCGTTCGCCATAGAGAAGGCTACAACCATTGTGATGGGATACTCCATGACGTTGTGCATCGAGCACTCACTATTTGCCATTCTAGAGAAACCAAAGGGCACACTGACATCTCAGAGATCTTCTGCGTATGAAGTGATCATATCAAATCCATTGATTAAAATAGTCTAATGTAAGATAGTAAACCAAGCTATGTTTATATCAGAGCCAGTCACAGAAGGAGAGCCAATACATGACTGTGCAAATTATGAATAATTCTATGATGAAATCCCCAGTGTGAAAGAAAATGCCTTGGCAGAAGGAAAGATCGTCTTTATTGACGGGTCTTCGAGGATCGACCAAAGTGATGGGCAAAGATACACAGGCATTGCTGTGATGAAGCACACAGCGAATGGAGAGTTTTGAGTGCTTCTTAGTGCACGAATACCATCTCATTATTCAGCACAGGCTACAGAATTATTGGTGTTGATACTCGCCATTGAGAATCACGCAGACCAGGAAATAACGGTGTACAGTGACTCCGCCTATATGACGTCGACAATGCACACCGGCCTAGTGCGCTGGAAAAGGAGAGGCTACCTCCAAGCAGACGGCACGCCAGTGCAGCACGCAGCCTTATTGGACAGGCAGATCAAGGCACTACATCTCCCAGTGGGCATAGCGGTCATGAAATGTGCCGCCCACACGAAGGGGACAGATTTTGCGGGAATCAAGCAGCAGACATGGAAGCCAAGCATATGGCCTCCAAAAGTGAGACGATCATGGAAGTGGAAGTTATCCATGCCAACAAGCGAATGATGGTTACACGAACTGCACCTGAGAGTTACAGTAATTTAGGACAAACACAGCTAATGGAACTCCAAGGGGAGGCACCACAGGAAGAGAAGAACCTCTGGAAACGTCGAGGGTGTTCTTTAAACCCCTCTGACAGCTTGTGGTAAACCAGTAATGCCTGTAGCCCTATTAAAAATAGCGCTGGAGCAGCTACATTACCCAGCACATATGACAAAAGATAATCTAGCAGCAACGTTCGCGGAAGACTGATTGATACTGAATTTAGCGGAGCATGTTGCATTCTTTATGGTAAACTGTATAATCTGCCAGCAATTCACGGCTGGGCAGACATTAAAAGTAATGAGAGGAGTCATCCCTGGGCCAAATGGGCCCTTTCAGCACTTGCATGTCGACTACGTCAACATGATTTAAGTATGTAACGGCTACAGATACTTAATTGTTGTGGTGTGTCCATTCTCTAGATGGATAGAGGCAGGTCCATGTACACACCCAGGCTCTAGCTGTGCAGCCACATTTTTTGTGAGGGAAGTGTTCACCAGGTGGGGGGTATGTGAAGTCATGAGATCAGATAATGGCCCTCACTTTGTTAATTCAATATTTGAGCAGATTAGCTTGCTGCTTGGTATAAAGCACAAGTTCTCATCGGCATATCATCCACAAGGTAATGGGGTCTGTGAGAAGCTCAAAGGATAGCCAAGTTGAAGCTTACTCTAAAGAAGGGAATGGTTGCACTGCCTTCCACTGGCACTGTATGCACTTCGGAACCAACCTGGTTCCGACCATCATCTTACAACACACGAAATTGCCACAGGAAGAAGAATGAGAACTCCTCTGACACCCCGAGATAGAGCCAGATGTTATGCCCAGTAAACAGGAGAAATTTTAGGGTCTGAAATGCAAAACTATCTGAACTGCATGACATCTTGCCTTAGTGTAATTTCAGACCAGCTGCAGCGATGACAAAAAGGGTCCAGAGCAACACAGAACCCAGAAGGAGATACTACAGCAGACCAAGTTCAAGGTCTACAAGTTCCACCCATCTTCCATGGAGACCCCGTCCTTGTGAAGAATCATACAAGGAAGAAGTGGGATGAGCCAAGCTTCAACGGTCCTTTTACAGCGGAGGACTGCACTCCATCCGCAGTGAAACTACAAGGCAGAAGAGCTGGGATTTTTCTTGGCGATATCAAACCCTACATCGGAGAAGGGCCCCTGCCTGCACCCCAATGAGAGGAAGCGACAGGGAAGAACCACAGCACATGCAGATGAGATCCATGACGAGGAAGAAGGACACATGACCAGACAGACAAAGACAAAGAACTTTTTGCAAGTTGTGGCTTAAATTGGACACTTCCTCTAAGCAAAAAAAAGGGGATAAGGACATCAAAACGGACACTCTGTGCATCCTAGTTGCAGGATAGAGAAGTAAATTGCACATACAAGTCACAACACAGTATATTGACTGATGAACTTTGGACTGAGGCATACTTAAGTCTTGATGAGAAAAGAATACGCCAAATTTTAACCGAGGACATTTACATTGGAAGCAAACACAGTATCCCGACTCGTTCCACACCAAGACCCTAATCGGAATCACTTATGATGTCCCGCAATAGTGACATCACCAAGGATGTGGTTACCTATTTTGATCTAGTGCTGAGATCATACCCGTCATTGGTAGGGAGGCTCACCAGTGTCACAGACTTTCTTCAAGATCCTGAAAACAAAAAGGCAATAAGACAACTCCTCACTGTCATTGCCGAACAGTTTCTCCTACTCCCTGAGTACAGTGAGAAAGAATCAAATGTTCCCAAGACAGGCGGAAATAGATCAGCTTATCAACACACTGTTCTTTCGTATAATCGAAGATTGTCCTACTCTTATCGGAAGAACAACAGATACACTCACGTTTCTTCGAGATCCAGCAAATACAGAACATTCAAGCCATCTTTTAAATAAAATCGTAATGCTAGTCGCACTCCACGCGACCGGACAGTGCAGATATTGTTCACATTTAGGAGAAAACATATAATCCTGAACCTCAGCAAGACAGGGCGGATGTTCCTGTCACCAGAGGACAACAGGTTGGCCCACAATGTCCTCTTTCGCCTAGTCACTGACTTTCCAGAGTTAGTGGGGAGACCAATCGATGTTGATGTCCTCACTTTCATCAGAGTCCCAGCTAATATTGCACAGATGGGAATGTTGTTACACGGAATCGTACTCCAAGTGGAACTCTCTAACCATCAGCAGAGCTATCTGAGAAGATTCTAAGAGCCTTCCAACGAGGGACATATCAAGGAAGCGGTGCCAAGAACTCCATGTGTCATATTTGTTGTTATTTTGTCCCTATTCCTTCAAACTGATCAACGTACACTATGTCCTAAGGACTGAAGCAAATCCGAGGAGTGGATTGGGAGCTTACCTACTTTGAACATGCACAGTAAAGGGACTTACTGAAGTGTTCTTTTATTTGATTTTTCCCATAGTCTAGCAAAGGTACTGTATCCTGAAATAAGAGACAATTTGTCACTCACAAGAGGGGGGACACTTGTGGAGCACCTGACATTCCAACACAGAACTCGAAAGACCATATTGGGCAAGGGAATAATAACATTGACATTTGGTGAATGATCGTGATGGGGGTCCAGAGCAGCAATCTGGTCCTCCCACAAGAAGAGAGGCACCCCCGCTTCTCTGGAAGAAAATGCTGCCGCCTGACCTACAGGGGAATAATGTACCTATGCATCAAATTCATAATTGTTTTACTGTCATTAACGATCAGAACTGCATTCTTTATTGGTGCACAAAGCATTCCAATTCCAGTGCACCCACCTAATGATGCACGCATAAAACCCACAAAAGCACCGAGACCTTATGTAGTCATTCCAGTCCCTAAAAGATCTGATGGTGGAGTGAATGTACTATAAATGAATGTGATTAGCAATGATACACACACACACACTTGTGGTAACAAACGAACAGAAAAGCCGCAGACAGGGTCGGCACAGAATTAATGAAGTAAAATCACTGACAACTACACGCACGCAAACACAGAATGAACACGAAACAGGCCTAGTGTCAATGACTGCAGAACCACAAATCAAAACAGTAGAAAAGAAGAGACTGCCTACCATAAGAAACTTCACAGAAGATGTTGTGAGGAAACAAGAAGAGTTAAGGGAAAAACCATCAGAAGCAGTCATATCAGAGACTCTCAAGAAAATAAGGGAACACATGGAAAAACTATCTACAAGGACACAACTGATAGTAGACTCACTATTCCCGCACATAGCCAGAGTGAGGAAACTGCATGAGGAACTGAAAAACAAAACCGCAGCGACTGTATTGCCAAGCACATATGTTCCCACACAAGGGACAAGTACCAGTTCAACAGTGCAGCCATATACCGGACCAGCGTCAGGCTGGATGGCATGGACATTTGTAACCATCAGGAAAAGGATGTATGAAGAGAAGGAAAGAGCTGCCGGACTCTTGTCCACTCAAATGGCGCAGATGAGGAAGCCTGCACCATGGACCGGGATACCTGAGAATCCTCCAGCAAGAAAGAGCCATACCGACGCATTCAGAGATGTGGTAATAGCAAACTACATGAAAACACTAAGAATCAAGAGAAGCATGCATGGAGATGACAATGAACGAAACGACTACCTGAATAGCACAGCACACCTAGGAAACAACATTTGGTACATTTGGTACCAGCACATGAAGGAAGTTGGAAGACGAAGTTCAGAAGGGGAATGCTTTGTTTGTGCACTCCTACCATACAGCATGGGGAAATTCTTCGTAGCCATAGAAATTGATGTCCACACAGCACACTGTCTCTCACACGGAGCAATGTGCAAGATCAGAGGCCAGTCCATGGGAAGTGATGCCTCACTGAAATGGGCAACTGAAGCAACTGATCCAAATGAAGACGATTATGTCCAGGACATAAAGACAAGAAACAATGGAAAGACGAAACACATTGTGATCAGATATGAGAAGCCTGTAGTTAAAGGAGCAGAAATCAGAAGAGAAGCAAACCAGAAGCTAAATGTCCAAGGGAATACTCCAGAAGAAGCTCAGAGATGGAAGAATCGAGGCCAAATGCAAATTTGGGGAACAGTGCTTTCACCAGACGGATGGGAGAAAGGAGTAGTGATATGCCGAGCATGGGTGGTCTTCGGTCACTATGAGCCCACCATCAACATAGTGTGAAACAGATGCAAACCATTATGGCCGAAACTTGCAAAACTACTGACATGGGTTGAAGACAGAGGAGGACCAAAACAGAAAGTGCCACTGGAGAGCCCAAAGTTCTGCTTCAGGAATAATTGCACAAGAAAAATGGGAGAGAATAAGAACTGTGGACAAGTCTTTGATGCTCCAGGGATGGTTCATGGCACTGCCGTAATTATGGATCATTATTGGGCATGCGGATCCAAAGCATACATCAGACTGCCAAAGAACTGGGGAGGCATATGCACAATAGTGAACTTCCATGTTCCAGCATTGGTGATCCCGAAAAGTGACCTGAATATTGACAGTTTCCCGAAAGCAGAAGCTCACCTGAGAAAAAAGAGATCTGTGGAACTGATAACTCAATGAAGAGAGAAAATTACTTCTCTGCTAAATCATAAGAAGCCTTTCATGCAATCCCATATGAACATAGGCTGTTCAGCCTCACCTCATCAGTGTTCACGACGATCTTCATGCCAAGAATCCAAGTTGGAGTAAATACTAAATGGTTGCAGATAACCAAATGGGAGTTACTGCAGACCATCAACACGACCATAAAAGGATTCAATGCGATTAAGGAAGAGTTAAGAGCCATCCGACTGATGACTCTCCAGAACAGATATGTCCTTGACATGATCACAGCTATGAATGGAGGAGTTTGTGCACAAATAGGAGAATCATGTTGCACATTTATACCTTCTCACGACGAGGAAAATGGAACTTTAACAGAAGCTATAGGTATGCTGACAATGCTGCAGAACCAGATGATCAATGAAACCGACGAAGTTGATGATGACAGTTGTTTTGGATCACTGATTTCATGGGTTCCACAATGGATGGCAGATGCATTCAAGATCTTGGGAGTCCTGCTAGTGATGATATTACTAGGATTTTGTGTCATCAAGATAATAATTTCACAATGCCAGAAGACTGCGAAGAAAGCCATAGGGATGAAGATCATGATACTATGATTCTGAATCTGCATCAGTCGTTTCCTGCATCTGTGCCTGCTACTGTGTAACCAGGAGACCTCTGGTCTCCTGTCTGTAAATCATAAGTCCGTTTTTCCTTTTGTAACAGCGCCTTGATGCCTCATGGGCTGCAAGCGTGCTTGACAAATGCAAATAAATAAATAAATGATTGATGTCAAGCCAGGATGGAAGCCCAAAGACCTGACGGATGAAGAAATAAGAGACTTTGTGAAGGCCAGCAGGCACACGCCAGAAGGTACAAAGTTTCTTTATCCCAGGAAACACAGAAATTATGTGGGAAGATGGATTTACTGTAGCCCAAATGGACAATGTCAACTCATGACATGGAATAAAGATGAACATGTAAGGACAGCAGGAAGCCTGAAGGTAGTAATAAAGATATGGACTACGAAGAGACACTTCTTCAAACCATCATGTATAGACCCAGAAGGTGAAGAAGGAATGAACCGAGGCGATGGAGTGAAGATAAATATAGAAGAGTCAAGTGAATCAAATCCAAAGAAGGCGGTGAAAGTGGTCGATGAATCGCCCAGAGGGGGGAGTGTAGAGGAGTTCCCAAATAAAGCCTGCAATCCAGTTGCCCATTTTGAAGTACCTGGATTATTCACACCAAGATATGTCATGTATGATGAGCAAATAAACCAGCAGAGAGCTGCAGTAGGGCTCTGCCCAGTACCTATCAGAAGAACAACACCTATTGAAGTACCAATACCCAGAAAACCATGGACAATAAGGTATCCATTGAAAAAACCCTACCAGCAAATGAGACGAAATGAAGATTGCCTAAATACCGTCCCGGAAGAAACCAAGAAGGCCTTAATGGAAGACATATGGTAACGTCACAAGGACTCGGACGGACTCGCAGATAGAAGATATGACGACCCAAGGATGACCAAAGAGACGAAATGCCATGAATAAGAAAATCGTGAACCTAGAAGAAGAGAACGATGTTGAAATACAAAGAAGCTTAAGCTGTAAGCAGGATGAAGATATCCAACCAGCTAATGCCTGTACATATGCTTGGAACCGCAAGAAAGCTAAGAAAACAGTACGGCTTGCTATGTTAAGTAGAAGAATAGCGCGGCAAACGCCACTATACATAATCTACCTCAAAACGAAGCACAGTATTATAAGTGCGATTCCACTTTGCACTAAAAGCAGAATCAACTCAGGTTACTAGAGACCAAACAAGACAAGATTCATATTCTAGCTAAACGAGAAGAGACAGCTGAATCGAAACTCGGCAGATGCAACTCGTGCTAGGAGAGCCAAGAACAAACCAATAGAAGGAACGAACAGTAGCTACATATAATTGAAACTTAAGAACAGAATATCCTGTCTTTGAAAGGTCAAGATAAGGAGGCATAGGCAGGTGGCAAGCCGAATAAGAATTAAATGCACAAATTGAGAGAAACTCAGCAAATTCATGGGGTGGGTAGTAGAACCAATGAGACGTCGTACTTTTAGTGATGTCTACAGTAGTCATTTTTGAAGGAAGTGCTTAGACGCCCACCTGACAGTGTTTACCCAATCCCCTCACTCCGTTACCATATACAGATATACTACCTATATTAAAGTTACCTTTTCCTAACCAATAGAATTGCATGTTAACTTTTAAGTGTTACATGTCAATTATGACGAGTTTTGAGTATAAATGTCACTGTTTGCATGAAGTTCGTTGGAGTTGAAGCGGGACGGACTGTCGTATCAATGCTCATTTCCATGACTCCCCGTTTTCTGTACTTGTCATTAAATGGACTCCCTTTGCCAAACAATTGGGTTGTCCTTATTGATTGCTGTTGGAGTAATACATTTGCACCCCCATCCATCACAAAGGTGCAGCTATCTCGTCTTAAAGTACTTTGGAGCAAACCTCGGCTCTATGGGCCAGCCGGGGGACTCCAGAGTACAGTGAAATAAAAGTTGTCCCTTCTATACTTCCTGGCATGGAATAAAAGCTATCCCTTCTAAACTTCCTCGGTGTGGAATAAAAGCTGTCCCTTCTAAACTTCCTGGGCGTGGAATGAAAGCTGTCCCTTCTAAACTTCCAGGGCGTGGAATAAAAGCTGTCCCTTCTAAACTTCCTGGGCGTGGTTCTGAGAATTTACGAACGGTGGAAATCGACGAGCTTGCCACTCTCCTCTCGGATTTTACCCCCACCTTCTCCCGAGTTCACTGCCACTAAATATAGCTTGGCTCCAGCTTTCTCCTTTTCCAAACTGGTTGAAGAAAGCTGTGACTCCTGCATCGTGAGACGAATTAAGTCCAACGAGAACATGTTCAAAAGTACTTGCCATTTCAGTTGAAAATACTTGTCATGACAGAGCGCATCCTTGAGCAAGAGCTGCGGCCTCCGCAACATGTCAGTGCGGAGAGTACTCTACCAGAGTGATGCATGCAATGTGATACACGCTTGCAGTGCAGAGAGTACTCTACCAGAGTGACACATGCAATGTGATACACACTTGCAGTGCAGAGAGTACTCTACCAGAGTGATGCATGCAATGTGATAGACGCTTGCAGTGTGGAGAGTACTCTACCAGAGTGACACATACAATGTGATACACACTTGCAGTGCAGAGAGTACTCTACCAGAGTGATGCATGCAATGTGATACACGCTTACATTGCGGATGCAATGTGATACACGCTTGCAGTGCGGAGAGTACTCTACCAGAGTGATGCATGCAATGTGATACACGCTTACATTGCGGATGCAATGTGATACACGCTTGCAGTGTGGAGCGTTCTCTAGCAGAGTGACACATGCAATGTGATACACACTTGCAGTGCGGAGAGTACTCTATCAGAGTGATGCATGCAATGTGATACATGCTTGCAGTGCGGAGAGTACTCTACCAGAGTGATGCATGCAATGTGATAGACGCTTGCAGTGTGGAGAGTACTCTACCAGAGTGACACATACAATGTGATACACACTTGCAGTGCAGAGAGTACTCTACCAGAGTGATGCATGCAATGTGATACACGCTTACATTGCGGATGCAATGTGATACACGCTTGCAGTGCGGAGAGTACTCTACCAGAGTGATGCATGCAATGTGATACACGCTTACATTGCGGATGCAATGTGATACACGCTTGGAGTGTGGAGCGTTCTCTAGCAGAGTGACACATGCAATGTGATACACACTTGCAGTGCGGAGAGTACTCTATCAGAGTGATGCATGCAATGTGATACACGCTTGCAGTGTGGAGCGTTCTCTAGCAGAGTGACACATGCAATGTGATACACACTTGCAGTGCGGAGAGTACTCTACCAGAGTGATGCATGCAATGTGATACACACTTACATTGCGGATGCAATGTGATACACGCTTGTAGTGCGGAGAGTACTCTACCAGAGTGATGCATGCAATGTGATACACGCTTACATTGTGGATGCAATGTGATACACGCTTGCAATGTGGAGCGTAAACTAGCAGAGTAACACATGCAATGTGATACACACTTGCAGTGCGAAGAGTACTCTATCAGAGTGATGCATGCAATGTGATACATGCTTGCAGTGTAGAGTGTACTCTAGCAGTGTGACACATGAATTGTCATACACTCTTGCAGTGCAGAGAGTCCTCTATCAGAGTGATGCATGCAATGTGATACATGCTTGCAGTGTAGAGAGTACTCTAGCAGAGTGACACCTGCAATGTAAGCACGCTTACAGTGCAGAGAGTACTCTACCAAAGTGACCACTGAGTGGTGCATTCAATGTGATACAAGTTTGCAGTGCAGAGAGTACTCTACCAGAGTGACGCATGCAATGTGATACATGCTTGCAGTGTGGAGAGTACATTACCAGAGTGATGCATGCAATGTAATACACGCTTACAGTGCAGAGCGTACTCTACCAAAGTGACCAGTGAGTGGCGCATGCAATGTGATACAAGTTTGCAGTGCAGAGAGTACTCTACCAGAGTGACGCATGCAATGTGATACACGCTTGCAGTATGGAGAGTACTCTACCAGAGTGAAGCATGCAATGTGGTACATGCTTGCAGTGCGGAGAGTACTCTACCAGAGTAATACATGTAATGTGATACACACTTGCAGTGCTGAGAGTATGCATGCAATGTGATACACGTTTGCAGTTTGGAGAGTACTCTAGCATAGTGACCAGTGAGTGATGCATGCAATGTGATACATGCTTGCAGTGCAGAGAGTACTCTACCAGAGTGATGCATGCAATGTGATACACGCTTGCAGTATGGAGATTACTCTACCAGAGTGACACATGCAATGTGATACACGCTTGCAGTGCGGAGAATACTGTAGCAGATAGACGCATGCAATGTGATACACGCTTGCAGTGCAGATGCAATGTGATACATGCTTGCAGTGCGGAGAGGACTCTAGCAGAGTGACGCATGTAATTTGATACATGCTTGCAGTGCGGCGAGTACTCTAGCAGAGTGACCAGTGAGTGACACATACAATGCGATACACGCTTGCATTGCAGAGAGTCCTCTTCCAGAGGGATGCATGCAATGTGATACACGCTTGCAGTGCAATGCATGCAATGTGATACATGCTTGCAGTGCAGAGAGTCCTCTTCCAGAGGGATGCATGCAATGTGATACACGCTTGCAGTGCAACGCCTGCAATGTGATACACGCTTGGAGTGCAGAGAGTACTCTAGCAGAGGGCCACATGCAATGTGAAACACGCTTGCAGCGCAGAGAGTACTCTACCAGAGTGACGCATGCAATGTGATACACGCTTGCAGTGCAGAGAGTACTCTAGCAGAGTGACACATGCAATGTGATACACGCTTCCAGTGCAGAGAGTACTCTACCAGAGTGACGCATGCAATGTGATACATGCTTGCAGTGCGATACATGTTTGCAGTGCGGAGAGTACTCTAGCAGAGTGACGTATGCAATCTGATAAACGCTTGCAGTGCGGAGAGTACTCTAGCAGAGTGATGCATGCAATGTGATACATGCTTGCAGTGCGGATGCAATGTGATACACGCAGTGCGGAGAGCACTCTAGCAGTGGGACACATGCAATGTGATACACACTTGCAGTGCGGAGAGTAATCTAGGAGAGTGGTTCATGCAATGTGATACATGCTTGCAGTGCGATACATGCTTGCAGTGTGGAGAGTACTCTAGCAGAGTGATGTATGCAATATGATACACGCTTGCAGTGTGGAGTGTACTCTAGCAGAATGATGCATGCAGTGTTACATGCTTGCAGTGTGGATGCAATGTGATACACGCTTGCAGTGCAGAGAGCACTCTAGCAGTGGATGCATGAAATGTGATACATGCTTGCAGTGTGGAGAGTACTCTAGCAGAGTGACGTATGCAATGTGATACACGCTTGCAGTGTGGAGAGCACTCTAGAAGTGGGATGCATGCAATGTGATACATGCTTGCAGTGCAATACATGCTTGCAGTGTGGAGAGTACTCTAGCAGAGTGATGCATGCAATGCGATACATGCTTGCAGTGTGGATGCAATGTGATACATGCTTGCAGTGCGGAGAGCACTCTAGCAGTGGGACGCATGCAATGTGATACATGCTTGCAGTGCGATACATGTTTGCAGTGTGGAGAGTACTCTAGCAGTGTGATGCATGCAATATGATACATGCTTGCAGTGCAGAGAGTACTCTAGCAGAGTAGCGCATGGAATGTGATACATGCTTGCAGTGCGGATGCAATTTGATACACGCTTGCAGTGCGGAGAGCACTCTAGCAGTGGGACGCATGCAATGCGATACATGCTTGCAGTGCGATACATGCTTGCAGTGTGGAGAGTACTCTAGCAGAGTGACACATGCAATATGATACACGCTTGCAGTTTGGAGAGTACTCTAGCAGAGTGATGCATGCAATATGATACATGCTTGCAGTGCGGAGAGTACTCTAGCAGAGTGGCGCATGGAATGTGATACATGCTTGCAGTGCGTATGCAATGTGATGCATGCTTGCAGTGCGGAGAGCACTCTAGCAGTGGGACGCATGCAATGCGATACATGCTTGCAGTGCGATACATGCTTGCAGTGTGGAGAGTACTCTAGCAGAGTGACGCATGCAATATGATACACGCTTGCAGTGTGGAGAGTACTCTAGCAGAGGACGCATGCAATATGATACACGCTTGCAGTGCGGGGAGTACTCTAGCAGAGTGACGCATGTAATGTGATACATGCTTGCAGTGCAGATGCAATGTGATACACGCTTGCAGTGCGGAGAGCACTCTAGCAGTGGGACGCATGCAATGTGATACATGCTTGCAGTGCGATACATGCTTGCAGTGCGGAGAGTACTCTAGCAGAGTGGTGCATGCAATGTGATACATGCTTGCAGTGCAATACATGCTTGCAGTGTGGAGAGTACTCTAGCAGAGTGGCGCATGCAATGTGATACATGCTTGCAGTGCAATACATGCTTGCAGTGTGGAGAGTACTCTAGCAGAGTGACGTATGCAATATGATACACGCTTGCAATGCAGAGAGTACTCTAGCAGAGTGGCGCATGCAATGTGATACATGCTTGCAGTGCAATAGATGCTTGAGTGTGGAGAGTACTCTAGCAGAGTGGCACATTAAATGTGATACATGCTTGCAGTGCAATACATGCTTGCAGTGTGGAGAGTACTCCAGCAGAGTGGCTCATGCAAAGTGATACATGCTCACAGTGCGATACATGCTTGCAGTGTGGAGAGTACTCTAGCAGAGTGACGTATGCAATGTGATACACGCTTGCAGTGCGGAGAGTACTCTAGCAGAGTGGCGCATGCAATGTGAAACATGCTTGCAGTGCAATACATGCTTGCAGTGTGGAGAGTACTCCAGCAGATTGGCGCATGAAATGTGATACATGCTTGCAGTGCAATACATGCTTGCAGTGTGGAGAGTACTCTAGCAGAGTTATTCATGTAGTGTGATACATGCTTGCAGTGCGGATGCAATGTGATACACACTTGCAGTGTGGAGAGTACTCCAGCAGAGTGTCGCATGCAATGTGATACATGCTTGCAGTGCAATACATGCTTGCAGTGTAGAAAGTACTCTAGCAGAGTGGCGCATGCAATGTGAAACATGCTTGCAGTGCAATACATGCTTGCAGTGTGGAGAGTACTCTAGCAGAGTGGCGCATGCAATGTGATACATGCTTGCAGTGCAATACATGCTTGCAGTGTGGAGAGTACTCCAGCAGAATGATGCATGCAATGTGATACACGCTTGCAGTGCAATACATGCTTACAGTGTGGAGAGTTCTCTAGCAGAGTGACGTATGCAATGTGATAAACGCTTGCTTCTTTCAATAATGTCTGCAACTTGCACACTGAGCTATGCTGTCAACATTTGAAAAATAGCTCTCCTGTCCTGAGACACACCTTCAAATTGGGGTGGCTTGTTCTCCAGCATCGCCCAAATAACTGGCACATATACAGCCAGACTTTTTAAAACATGTTTTCTTGCAACTTTGGATGAAATGCCGAACACGGCGCAGCAGGTTTGGGTAATGAGAAGTGCCCATTTTATGTGAGCAGCTGAAGTTCGGGGATTACTGTCTGGCTGATGCTTTAAAGGGTGGAGAAAGCATCCATAATTAATATATGATTTCACTGCATTTATTTTATGGGAACCTCGAGAGAGAACTAGGAAACTCTGTTGAAGAATTGTAGTGTCCAATTGTGCTCCCTGCTTGACCAAACTCTGCAAAGAATGTTGCTTTGAGGTTCATGTAAGTGAATGCAGACATGTTTTCCCAACACTGTCAAAGTGACAGGGCAGGTCATTGTAAGCCAGTGGCCAGCAGGAATCTGAACTTCTGCAGAGTTTCCCACACCTCGGCCACTCCTAAAAAGAAGACAGTGGGCACTGGGGCAAAGGTGGCACCGGGTACTCTTGGCACAGCCCGGCCAGGCAGAGATGAGTTACTGCTGATGTCACGAGGAAGTCCACGTGCATCCGGAGCAGGAGGGCGCACGCCACTTGGGAAATGTATCATTTGCGTGAATGAGGATCCTCTTTCCTAGAAAATGCCTTGATGTGAAGTAACGCTTTCCGTCAAGATAGCAATGTGAGGGGAGCCTGCCCACTGCACATATCCCCTCCTAAACTAGATCAATGTTTCCATGGAACCTGCATCTTTTCAACGAGGACGCATCGGGAATCGTGATTGAACAGCGATATCCCATGAATGAAGTATACAATCCAGGCGTCGGGCTTGGCTATAGCTTCAGCAGAGCACCTCGGCTACTACTCCAGTGGCCAGGAAGAGCTCCTCCCCATCTGAAGCTGCTGAGGAGAATGTTTCCCTTTCTCCAGTTTCAAAGCAGAGTACAGAGGATGCTAGGCCTGACTGCATCGCGTTTGGGTCTCTTGGCATCCGCAAGTCCCTTACTTTCTGAATTCAGTGGGTCCAGAATGCTGTGGCACACATGCTTTGGACCATACACCACATCTTGCCATGCCTTCAACTACTGCTTGGTCTTTCTGTAGCGCTAACACTGAGCTCAAGGCGCTCTGTATGAACCACAGACCCTGCATGACATTGAAACACTCTGTTACCCCATTGAGAATAGAATGTAATGGCTATCTTGTTCGTAGTGCTTTGCTGGGGCCATGGCAGACCAGGGTCCAAAGATTCAGGCGCAGCCAATAGTCTTCTCAGCCTTGGCCCCGAAGCTTTGGAAGGCCTTCACCCTTGACCCTGGAGGTATGAGTGGCCACCAAGTTGAATACATACTCTTCCTGCAAGCCCCATGGGCACCTGTTTGCACTTTCTGCCTGACGCCATCCAGCGCTAAGAGGCAAGGTCAATGATCCTCCAAGAATGCCTGAAGTAGGGGCCGGGAGATTCCTCAAGACATTGCATAATTCTTTTAGGCGACCCTGCTGATTAAATATTCACTCATAATCCAGATGCAGGCCTTCTCACTGGCTGATGCCACCTTGTCTAGGAGAACTTTCCTAACCCTGGGATGCTGTGCACTTGCTCTGGGCAACAAGTGTTGCTCCTGCAGCCCGTCACCCGTTTCAAGTGCCATTTAGTGGGGGTCCATCCAGGATTCCGTCCATTCTGTCTGGCTCAGCACCCGCCCTACATACTGTTCAGAATCCTGGTGCCCTTCTACTGCCCCAGGAGATCTTCTCTCACCCTAGCCGTTCCCTAAATCTTGACCCACCCACAGTGGACACTGCCAATGTGGCGTAGGAAGCCTTGCTGTCCAGCAGGAGTAGATTTGGGCTGCATTTTGCCCAGAAGCTGGACTTGTGAATCACAGACCCCTGCACGATGGAGGGTCTGTATCGCTCGTCATTGGAAGTGAGAAGACACACGTACTGCCACAGGCTTTCCCGCAAGGTGGGCACTGCACCTGTTACAGGCAGGGGCGCTGAGTATGCCGGTGCTCCGGGGACTGGAACCCCCCCTCCCCCACCTCTCCTTGAAGGCAATCCACCCTAAATCTTCCTATACATTCAATGGAACGTCCTGAAAATGTGCTCACTGGCACCCTCTGGGAAATTCAGAAGTTGGCTCTCCTGATACCTTCCAGGCCCCTGAGTAGGGATTGCCTTGGAGAACATATAGTGAAGTCTACCACGGCCTTCCCTCACCAGCGCCTGATGCATCTGCTCCGGGACGCAACACCCTTCAACCCTCATGTGTCTGTACAGTTCCTCGACTTGGATGCAGTGAACTGGTGCTCCTCAGTGGCCTCACTCACTTGGTGCTCCTCAATGATCTCACTCATTTGGTGCTCCTCAATGATCTCACTCATTTGGTGCTCCTCAATAATCTCACTCATTTGGTGCTCCTCAATGATCCCCTTCATTTGATACTCCTCAGTGATCTCACTCATTTAGTGGTCCTCAATGATCTCACTCATTTGGTGCTCTTCAGTGATTTCACTCACTTGGTGCTCCTCAATGATCTCACTCATTTGGTGTTCTTCAATGATCTCACTCATTTGGTGCTCCTCAATGATCTCCCTCATTTGGTGCTCCTCAATAATCTCACTCATTTGGTGCTCCTCAATGATCCCCTTCATTTGGTACTCCTCAGTGATCTCACTCATTTAGTGGTCCTCAATGATCTCACTCATTTGGTGCTCTTCGGTGATTTCACTCATTTGGTGTTCCTCAATGAAATCACTCATGTGGTGCTCTTAGATGATCTCAATCATTTAGTGCTCCTCAACGATCTCACTCATTTGGTGCTCCTCAATGATCTCACTCATTTGGTGCTCCTCAATGAACTCACTCATGTGGTGCTCCTCAATGATCTCCCTCATTTGGTGCTCCTCAATGATCTCCCTCATTTGGTGCTCTTCAATGATCTCCCTCATTTGGTGCTCCTCAATGATCTCACTCATTTGGTGCTCCTCAATGAACTCACTCATGTGGTGTTCCTCAATGATCTCACTCATTTGGTGCTCCTCAATGATCTCACTCATTTGGTGCTCCTCAATTATCCCCCTCATGTGGTGCTCCTCAATGATCTCACTCATTTGGTGCTCCTCAATGATCTCCCTCATTGGTGCTCTTCAATGATCTCCCTCATTTGGTGCTCCTCAATGATCTAACTCAATTGGTGCTCCTCAATGATCTCACTCATTTAGTGCTCCTCAATGATCCCCCTCATGTGGTGCTCCTCAATGATCTCACTCATTTGGTGCTCCTCAATGATCTCCCTCATTTGGTGCTCCTCAATGATCTCACTCATTTGGTGCTCCTCAATGATCCCCCTCATGTGGTGCTCCTCAATGATCTCACTCATTTGGTGCTCCTCAATGATCTCCCTCATTTGGTGCTCTTCAATGATCTTACTCATTTGGTGCTCTTCAATGATCTCACTCAATTGGTGCTCCTCAATGATCTCACTCATTTGGTGCTCCTCAATGATCCTCCTCATGTGGTGCTCCTCAATGATCTCACTCATTTGGTGCTCCTCAATGATCTCCCTCATTTGGTGCTCTTCAATGATCTCACTCATTTGGTACTCAATGATCTCACTTATTTGGTACTCCTCAATGATCTCACTCATTTGGTGCTCCTCAATGGTCTCACTCATCTCTTGCAGCGGCATTTCTCAGACTTTCTACCAGATTCTGTTCTCAGTTTGCCAAACTGGGCTTTCCTTGTGGATCTCCTATTCTTGCTCCTTGGTACTTCTCTCGCCCATTCACAGCAATGTGGATTTGCTTCTGGCCCTTTTTGATAATCTAGTGCCTGTCTTTGGACTAGCTCTACTTGGTCCCTTTTGTGTCTTGGGTCTTCCTTGACTGAGCTGGCAATGTGGAGGCAGAGGTCTGTGAGGGCGTTCCTTGAGGGGACACAGCTGTATCCTCCAGAAGTGCCCACACATTCTCTTTCTTCTCATGAACATTGCTCTGGACTATTCACAGAGGTGCTGCTGAATCACTGCAAAGCCCCCCAAAGTGCCTGAGAATGCGTAAGTAAAAGTTTGGGTTTCCACAGAATGTCGCAGCTAAGATCCTGAACTTTGGCTCACACCCACTCTTCTTCGTTTGAACTTTGGCTCACTGCCACTCTTCGTTTGAACTTTGGCTCACTGCCAATCTTCGTTTGAACTTTGGCTCACTGCCACTCTTCGTTTGAACTTTGGCTCACTCTCACTCTTTGTTTTAACTTTGGCTCACTGACACTCTTCGTTTGAACTTTGGCTCACTGCCACTCTTCGTTTGAACTTAGGCTCACTCTGACTCTGTGTTTTAACTTTGGCTCGGTTCCACTCTTAGATTGAACTTTGGCTCACTGCCACTCTTTGTTTGAACTTTGGCTCACTCTCACTCTTTGTTTTAACTTTGGCTCACTGCCACTCTTCGTTTGAACCATGGCTCACTCTTCGTTTGAACTTTGGCTCACTGCCACTCTTCGTTTGAACTTTGGCTCACTCCCACACCTCATTTGAACTTTGGCTGACTCCCACTCTTCGTTTGAACTTTGGTTCACTCCCACTCTGCGTTTGAACCTTGACTCACTCTCACTCTTCGTTTGAACTCTGGCTCACTGACACTCTTCGTTTGAACTTTAGCTCACTCTCACTCTTCGTTTGAACTTTGGCTCACTGCCACTCTTCATTTTAACCTTGGCTCTCTCTCACTCTATGTTTGAACTTTGGCTCACTGCCACTCTTCGTTTGAACTTTGGCTGATTCTCACTCTTCATTTGAACTTTGGCTCACTGCCACTCTTCGTTTGAACTTTGGCTCACTGCCACTCTTTGTTTGAACTTTGGCTCACTCCCACTCTTTGTTTGAACCTTGGCTCACTCCCACTCTTTGTTTGAACCTTGGCTCACTCTCACTCTGCTTGAACTTTGGCTCACTGCCACTCTTCGTTTGAACCATGGCTCACTCTCACTCTGTTTGAACTTTGGCTCACTCCCACTCTTCATTTGAACTTTGGCTCACTGCCACTCTTCGTTTGAACTTTGGCTCACTCTCACTCTTCGTATGAACCTTGGCTCACTGCCACTCTTCGTTTCAACTTTGGCTCACTCCCACTCTTCGTTTGACTTTGCTCACTCCCACTCTTCGTTTGAACTTTGGCTGACTCCCACTCTTCGTTTGAGCTTTGGCTCACTCCCACTCTGCGTTTGAACCTTGGCTCACTCTCACTCTTCATTTGAACTTTGGCTCACTGCCACTCTTCGTTTGAACCTTGGGTCACTTTCACTCTTTGTTTGAACTTTGGCTCACTGCCACTCTTCATTTGAACTTTGGCTCACTGCCACTCTTCGTTTGAACTTTGGCTCACTCTCACTCTTCGTATGAACTTTGGCTCACTCCCACTCTTGGTTTGAACTTGGGCTCACTCTCACTCTTTGTTTGAACTTTGGCTCACTGCCACTCTTCGTTTGAACCTTGGCTCACTGCCACTCTTCGTTTCAACTTTGGTTCACTGCCACTCTTCGTTTGAACTTTGTTTCACTGCTGCTCTTCATTTGAACTTTGGCTCACTCCCACTCTTCGTTTGACTTTGGCTCACTCCCACTCTTCATTTGAACTTTGGCTGACTCCCACTCTTCGTTTGAACTTTGGCTCACTCCCACTCTGCGTTTGAACCTTGGCTCACTCTCACTCTTCATTTGAACTTTGGCTCACTGCCACTCTTCGTTTGAACCTTGGGTCACTTTCACTCTTTGTTTGAACTTTGGCTCACTGCCACTCTTCATTTGAACGTTGGCTCTCTCTCACTCTTCATTTGAACTTTGGCTCACTGACACTCTTCGTTTGAACTTTAGCTCACTCTCACTCTTCGTTTGAACTTTGGCTCACTGCCACTCTTCATTTTAACCTTGGCTCTCTCTGACTCTATGTTTGAACTTTGGCTCACTGCCACTCTTCGTTTGAACTTTGGCTGATTCTCACTCTTCATTTGAACTTTGGCTCACTGCCACTCTTCGTTTGAACTTTGGCTCACTGCCACTCTTTGTTTGAACTTTGGCTCACTCCCACTCTTTGTTTGAACCTTGGCTCACTCTCACTCTGTTTGAACTTTGGCTCACTGCCACTCTTCGTTTGAACCGTGGCTCACTCTCACTCTGTTTGAACTTTGGCTCACTCCCACTCTCCGTTTGAACCTTGGCTCACTCTCACTCTTTCTTTGAACTTTGGCTCACTGCCACTCTTCGTTTGAACTTTGGCTCACTCTCACTCTTCGTATGAACTTTGTCTCACTACCACTCTTCGTTTGAACTTGGGCTCACTCTCACTCTTTGTTTGAACTTTGGCTCGTTGCCACTCTTCATTTGAACCTTGGCTCACTGCCACTCTTTGTTTGAACTTTGGCTCATTCTCACTCTTCATTTGAACTTTGGCTCACTGCCACTCTTCATTTGAACCTTGGCTCACTGTCACTCTTCGTTTCAACTTTGGCTGACTGCCACTCTTCGTTTCAACTTTGGCTCACTGCTGCTCTTCATTTGAACTTTGGCTCACTCCCACTCTTCGTTTGACTTTGGCTCACTCCCACTCTTTGTTTGAACTTTGGCTCACTCCCACTCTTCGTTTGAACTTTGGCTCACTCCCACTCTTCGTTTGAACTTTGGCTCATTCTCACTCTTCGTTTGAAATTTGGCTCACTGCCACTCTCCATTTGAACGTTGGCTCTCTCTCACTCTATGTTTGAACTTTGGCTCACTGCCACTCTTCGTTTGAACTTTGGCTCATTCTCACTCTTCGTTTGAAATTTGGCTCACTGCCACTCTTCGTTTGAACTTTGGCTCACTCCCACTCTTCGTTTGAACCTTGGCTCACTCTCACTCTATGTTTGAACTTTGGCTCACTGCCACTCTTCATTTGAACTTTGGCTTATTCTCACTCTTCGTTTGAACTTTGGCTCACTGCCACTCTTCGTTTGAACCTTGGCTCACTCTCACTCTTCATTTGAACTTTGGCTCACTGACACTCTTCGTTTGAACTTTAGCTCACTCTCACTCTTCGTTTGAACTTTGGCTCACTGCCACTCTTCATTTTAACCTTGGCTCTCTCTGACTCTATGTTTGAACTTTGGCTCACTGCCACTCTTCGTTTGAACTTTGGCTGATTCTCACTCTTCATTTGAACTTTGCCTCACTGCCACTCTTCGTTTGAACTTTGGCTCACTGCCACTCTTTGTTTGAACTTTGGCTCACTCCCACTCTTTGTTTGAACCTTGGCTCACTCTCACTCTGTTTGAACTTTGGCTCACTGCCACTCTTCGTTTGAACCTTGGCTCACTCTCACTCTTCATTTGAACTTTGGCTCACTGACACTCTTCGTTTGAACTTTAGCTCACTCTCACTCTTCGTTTGAACTTTGGCTCACTGCCACTCTTCATTTTAACCTTGGCTCTCTCTGACTCTATGTTTGAACTTTGGCTCACTGCCACTCTTCGTTTGAACTTTGGCTGATTCTCACTCTTCATTTGAACTTTGGCTCACTGCCACTCTTCGTTTGAACTTTGGCTCACTGCCACTCTTTGTTTGAACTTTGGCTCACTCCCACTCTTTGTTTGAACCTTGGCTCACTCCCACTCTTTGTTTGAACCTTGGCTCACTCTCACTCTGCTTGAACTTTGGCTCACTGCCACTCTTCGTTTGAACCATGGCTCACTCTCACTCTGTTTGAACTTTGGCTCACTCCCACTCTTCATTTGAACTTTGGCTCACTGCCACTCTTCGTTTGAACTTTGGCTCACTCTCACTCTTCGTATGAACCTTGGCTCACTGCCACTCTTCGTTTCAACTTTGGTTCACTGCCACTCTTCGTTTGAACTTTGTTTCACTGCTGCTCTTCATTTGAACTTTGGCTCACTCCCACTCTTCGTTTGACTTTGCTCACTCCCACTCTTCGTTTGAACTTTGGCTGACTCCCACTCTTCGTTTGAGCTTTGGCTCACTCCCACTCTGCGTTTGAACCTTGGCTCACTCTCACTCTTCATTTGAACTTTGGCTCACTGCCACTCTTCGTTTGAACCTTGGGTCACTTTCACTCTTTGTTTGAACTTTGGCTCACTGCCACTCTTCATTTGAACTTTGGCTCACTGCCACTCTTCGTTTGAACTTTGGCTCACTCTCACTCTTCGTATGAACTTTGGCTCACTCCCACTCTTGGTTTGAACTTGGGCTCACTCTCACTCTTTGTTTGAACTTTGGCTCACTGCCACTCTTCGTTTGAACCTTGGCTCACTGCCACTCTTCGTTTCAACTTTGGTTCACTGCCACTCTTCGTTTGAACTTTGTTTCACTGCTGCTCTTCATTTGAACTTTGGCTCACTCCCACTCTTCGTTTGACTTTGGCTCACTCCCACTCTTCGTTTGAACTTTGGCTGACTCCCACTCTTCGTTTGAACTTTGGCTCACTCCCACTCTGCGTTTGAACCTTGGCTCACTCTCACTCTTCATTTGAACTTTGGCTCACTGCCACTCTTCGTTTGAACCTTGGGTCACTTTCACTCTTTGTTTGAACTTTGGCTCACTGCCACTCTTCATTTGAACGTTGGCTCTCTCTCACTCTTCATTTGAACTTTGGCTCACTGACACTCTTCGTTTGAACTTTAGCTCACTCTCACTCTTCGTTTGAACTTTGCTTCACTGCCACTCTTCATTTTAACCTTGGCTCTCTCTGACTCTATGGGCCTCATTACGACCCTGGCGGTAAGGGGTTAGCGCCATCGTTAGCTGCGCCGACCCCTTACCGCCAATCACGAGTTCCCTTTCCGCCATGGCGGATTTTACACCTGCTTCTAGCGGGTGTAAAAATCCATGGCGGTAAGGGAACTTGGTGTTAATTACGCCACCGTAATTTACGGTGGCGTAATTAACGCCTTCCCCACTCCCATTATGCCCTATGGGGCAAAAATGGGAATGGGGAAGGGTAAATGGGGATTGGGGATTTACCGCCCCGCCAAGGTCGGAATGGGGCGGTAAATCCCCTTACCGCCATGGTGTTAACGTAGTTAGCACCATGGCGGTAAAGTCACGGCCCTGGCGGTAACTTTCCGCCAGGGTCGTAATGAGGCCCTATGTTTGAACTTTGGCTCACTGCCACTCTTCGTTTGAACTTTGGCTGATTCTCACTCTTCATTTGAACTTTGGCTCACTGCCACTCTTCGTTTGAACTTTGGCTCACTGCCACTCTTTGTTTGAACTTTGGCTCACTCCCACTCTTTGTTTGAACCTTGGCTCACTCTCACTCTGTTTGAACTTTGGCTCACTGCCACTCTTCGTTTGAACCGTGGCTCACTCTCACTCTGTTTGAACTTTGGCTCACTCCCACTCTTCGTTTGAACCTTGGCTCACTCTCACTCTTTCTTTGAACTTTGGCTCACTGCCACTCTTCGTTTGAACTTTGGCTCACTCTCACTCTTCGTATGAACTTTGTCTCACTACCACTCTTCGTTTGAACTTGGGCTCACTCTCACTCTTTGTTTGAACTTTGGCTCGTTGCCACTCTTCATTTGAACCTTGGCTCACTGCCACTCTTCGTTTGAACTTTGGCTCATTCTCACTCTTCATTTGAACTTTGGCTCACTGCCACTCTTCATTTGAACCTTGGCTCACTGTCACTCTTCGTTTCAACTTTGGCTGACTGCCACTCTTCGTTTCAACTTTGGCTCACTGCTGCTCTTCATTTGAACTTTGGCTCACTCCCACTCTTCGTTTGACTTTGGCTCACTCCCACTCTTTGTTTGAACTTTGGCTCACTCCCACTCTTCGTTTGAACTTTGGCTCACTCCCACTCTTCGTTTGAACTTTTGCTCATTCTCACTCTTCGTTTGAAATTTGGCTCACTGCCACTCTCCATTTGAACGTTGGCTCTCTCTCACTCTATGTTTGAACTTTGGCTCACTGCCACTCTTCGTTTGAACTTTGGCTCATTCTCACTCTTCGTTTGAAATTTGGCTCACTGCCACTCTTCGTTTGAACTTTGGCTCACTCCCACTCTTCATTTGAACCTTGGCTCACTCTCACTCTATGTTTGAACTTTGGCTCACTGCCACTCTTCATTTGAACTTTGGCTTATTCTCACTCTTCGTTTGAACTTTGGCTCACTGCCACTCTTCGTTTGAACCTTGGCTCACTCTCACTCTTCATTTGAACTTTGGCTCACTGACACTCTTCGTTTGAACTTTAGCTCACTCTCACTCTTCGTTTGAACTTTGGCTCACTGCCACTCTTCGTTTGAACCTTGGCTCACTCTCAATCTATGTTTGAACTTTGGCTCACTGACACTCTTCATTTGAACTTTGGCTTATTCTCACTCTACGTTTGAACTTTGGCTCACTGCCACTCTTCATTTGAACTTTGGCTCACTCCCACTCTTCGTTTGAACCTTGGCTCACTCTCACTCTATGTTTGAACTTTGGCTCACTGCCACTCTTCATTTGAACTTTGGCTTATTCTCACTCTTCGTTTGAACTTTGGCTCACTGCCACTCTTCGTTTGAACCTTGGCTCACTCTCACTCTATGTTTGAACCTTGGCTCACTGCCACTCTTCATTTGAACTTTGGCTCACTGCCACTCTTCGTTTGAACTTTGGCTCACTCTCACTCTTCGTATGAACCTTGGCTCACTGCCACTCTTCG
Source organism: Ambystoma mexicanum (assembly GCF_040938575.1). NCBI lineage: Eukaryota > Metazoa > Chordata > Amphibia > Caudata > Ambystomatidae > Ambystoma > Ambystoma mexicanum. The sequence goes on along the minus strand of NC_090929.1, from coordinate 54,601,899 downwards.
TTTGAACCTTGGCTCACTCTCAATCTATGTTTGAACTTTGGCTCACTGACACTCTTCATTTGAACTTTGGCTTATTCTCACTCTACGTTTGAACTTTGGCTCACTGCCACTCTTCATTTGAACTTTGGCTCACTCCCACTCTTCGTTTGAACCTTGGCTCACTCTCACTCTATGTTTGAACTTTGGCTCACTGCCACTCTTCATTTGAACTTTGGCTTATTCTCACTCTTCGTTTGAACTTTGGCTCACTGCCACTCTTCATTTTAACCTTGGCTCTCTCTCACTCTATGTTTGAACTTTGGCTCACTGCCACTCTTCGTTTGAACTTTGGCTGATTCTCACTCTTCATTTGAACTTTGGCTCACTGCCACTCTTCGTTTGAACTTTGGCTCACTGCCACTCTTTGTTTGAACTTTGGCTCACTCCCACTCTTTGTTTGAACCTTGGCTCACTCCCACTCTTTGTTTGAACCTTGGCTCACTCTCACTCTGCTTGAACTTTGGCTCACTGCCACTCTTCGTTTGAACCATGGCTCACTCTCACTCTGTTTGAACTTTGGCTCACTCCCACTCTTCATTTGAACTTTGGCTCACTGCCACTCTTCGTTTGAACTTTGGCTCACTCTCACTCTTCGTATGAACCTTGGCTCACTGCCACTCTTCGTTTCAACTTTGGCTCACTCCCACTCTTCGTTTGACTTTGCTCACTCCCACTCTTCGTTTGAACTTTGGCTGACTCCCACTCTTCGTTTGAGCTTTGGCTCACTCCCACTCTGCGTTTGAACCTTGGCTCACTCTCACTCTTCATTTGAACTTTGGCTCACTGCCACTCTTCGTTTGAACCTTGGGTCACTTTCACTCTTTGTTTGAACTTTGGCTCACTGCCACTCTTCATTTGAACTTTGGCTCACTGCCACTCTTCGTTTGAACTTTGGCTCACTCTCACTCTTCGTATGAACTTTGGCTCACTCCCACTCTTGGTTTGAACTTGGGCTCACTCTCACTCTTTGTTTGAACTTTGGCTCACTGCCACTCTTCGTTTGAACCTTGGCTCACTGCCACTCTTCGTTTCAACTTTGGTTCACTGCCACTCTTCGTTTGAACTTTGTTTCACTGCTGCTCTTCATTTGAACTTTGGCTCACTCCCACTCTTCGTTTGACTTTGGCTCACTCCCACTCTTCATTTGAACTTTGGCTGACTCCCACTCTTCGTTTGAACTTTGGCTCACTCCCACTCTGCGTTTGAACCTTGGCTCACTCTCACTCTTCATTTGAACTTTGGCTCACTGCCACTCTTCGTTTGAACCTTGGGTCACTTTCACTCTTTGTTTGAACTTTGGCTCACTGCCACTCTTCATTTGAACGTTGGCTCTCTCTCACTCTTCATTTGAACTTTGGCTCACTGACACTCTTCGTTTGAACTTTAGCTCACTCTCACTCTTCGTTTGAACTTTGGCTCACTGCCACTCTTCATTTTAACCTTGGCTCTCTCTGACTCTATGTTTGAACTTTGGCTCACTGCCACTCTTCGTTTGAACTTTGGCTGATTCTCACTCTTCATTTGAACTTTGGCTCACTGCCACTCTTCGTTTGAACTTTGGCTCACTGCCACTCTTTGTTTGAACTTTGGCTCACTCCCACTCTTTGTTTGAACCTTGGCTCACTCTCACTCTGTTTGAACTTTGGCTCACTGCCACTCTTCGTTTGAACCGTGGCTCACTCTCACTCTGTTTGAACTTTGGCTCACTCCCACTCTCCGTTTGAACCTTGGCTCACTCTCACTCTTTCTTTGAACTTTGGCTCACTGCCACTCTTCGTTTGAACTTTGGCTCACTCTCACTCTTCGTATGAACTTTGTCTCACTACCACTCTTCGTTTGAACTTGGGCTCACTCTCACTCTTTGTTTGAACTTTGGCTCGTTGCCACTCTTCATTTGAACCTTGGCTCACTGCCACTCTTTGTTTGAACTTTGGCTCATTCTCACTCTTCATTTGAACTTTGGCTCACTGCCACTCTTCATTTGAACCTTGGCTCACTGTCACTCTTCGTTTCAACTTTGGCTGACTGCCACTCTTCGTTTCAACTTTGGCTCACTGCTGCTCTTCATTTGAACTTTGGCTCACTCCCACTCTTCGTTTGACTTTGGCTCACTCCCACTCTTTGTTTGAACTTTGGCTCACTCCCACTCTTCGTTTGAACTTTGGCTCACTCCCACTCTTCGTTTGAACTTTGGCTCATTCTCACTCTTCGTTTGAAATTTGGCTCACTGCCACTCTCCATTTGAACGTTGGCTCTCTCTCACTCTATGTTTGAACTTTGGCTCACTGCCACTCTTCGTTTGAACTTTGGCTCATTCTCACTCTTCGTTTGAAATTTGGCTCACTGCCACTCTTCGTTTGAACTTTGGCTCACTCCCACTCTTCGTTTGAACCTTGGCTCACTCTCACTCTATGTTTGAACTTTGGCTCACTGCCACTCTTCATTTGAACTTTGGCTTATTCTCACTCTTCGTTTGAACTTTGGCTCACTGCCACTCTTCGTTTGAACCTTGGCTCACTCTCACTCTTCATTTGAACTTTGGCTCACTGACACTCTTCGTTTGAACTTTAGCTCACTCTCACTCTTCGTTTGAACTTTGGCTCACTGCCACTCTTCATTTTAACCTTGGCTCTCTCTGACTCTATGTTTGAACTTTGGCTCACTGCCACTCTTCGTTTGAACTTTGGCTGATTCTCACTCTTCATTTGAACTTTGCCTCACTGCCACTCTTCGTTTGAACTTTGGCTCACTGCCACTCTTTGTTTGAACTTTGGCTCACTCCCACTCTTTGTTTGAACCTTGGCTCACTCTCACTCTGTTTGAACTTTGGCTCACTGCCACTCTTCGTTTGAACCTTGGCTCACTCTCACTCTTCATTTGAACTTTGGCTCACTGACACTCTTCGTTTGAACTTTAGCTCACTCTCACTCTTCGTTTGAACTTTGGCTCACTGCCACTCTTCATTTTAACCTTGGCTCTCTCTGACTCTATGTTTGAACTTTGGCTCACTGCCACTCTTCGTTTGAACTTTGGCTGATTCTCACTCTTCATTTGAACTTTGGCTCACTGCCACTCTTCGTTTGAACTTTGGCTCACTGCCACTCTTTGTTTGAACTTTGGCTCACTCCCACTCTTTGTTTGAACCTTGGCTCACTCCCACTCTTTGTTTGAACCTTGGCTCACTCTCACTCTGCTTGAACTTTGGCTCACTGCCACTCTTCGTTTGAACCATGGCTCACTCTCACTCTGTTTGAACTTTGGCTCACTCCCACTCTTCATTTGAACTTTGGCTCACTGCCACTCTTCGTTTGAACTTTGGCTCACTCTCACTCTTCGTATGAACCTTGGCTCACTGCCACTCTTCGTTTCAACTTTGGTTCACTGCCACTCTTCGTTTGAACTTTGTTTCACTGCTGCTCTTCATTTGAACTTTGGCTCACTCCCACTCTTCGTTTGACTTTGCTCACTCCCACTCTTCGTTTGAACTTTGGCTGACTCCCACTCTTCGTTTGAGCTTTGGCTCACTCCCACTCTGCGTTTGAACCTTGGCTCACTCTCACTCTTCATTTGAACTTTGGCTCACTGCCACTCTTCGTTTGAACCTTGGGTCACTTTCACTCTTTGTTTGAACTTTGGCTCACTGCCACTCTTCATTTGAACTTTGGCTCACTGCCACTCTTCGTTTGAACTTTGGCTCACTCTCACTCTTCGTATGAACTTTGGCTCACTCCCACTCTTGGTTTGAACTTGGGCTCACTCTCACTCTTTGTTTGAACTTTGGCTCACTGCCACTCTTCGTTTGAACCTTGGCTCACTGCCACTCTTCGTTTCAACTTTGGTTCACTGCCACTCTTCGTTTGAACTTTGTTTCACTGCTGCTCTTCATTTGAACTTTGGCTCACTCCCACTCTTCGTTTGACTTTGGCTCACTCCCACTCTTCGTTTGAACTTTGGCTGACTCCCACTCTTCGTTTGAACTTTGGCTCACTCCCACTCTGCGTTTGAACCTTGGCTCACTCTCACTCTTCATTTGAACTTTGGCTCACTGCCACTCTTCGTTTGAACCTTGGGTCACTTTCACTCTTTGTTTGAACTTTGGCTCACTGCCACTCTTCATTTGAACGTTGGCTCTCTCTCACTCTTCATTTGAACTTTGGCTCACTGACACTCTTCGTTTGAACTTTAGCTCACTCTCACTCTTCGTTTGAACTTTGCTTCACTGCCACTCTTCATTTTAACCTTGGCTCTCTCTGACTCTATGGGCCTCATTACGACCCTGGCGGTAAGGGGTTAGCGCCATCGTTAGCTGCGCCGACCCCTTACCGCCAATCACGAGTTCCCTTTCCGCCATGGCGGATTTTACACCTGCTTCTAGCGGGTGTAAAAATCCATGGCGGTAAGGGAACTTGGTGTTAATTACGCCACCGTAATTTACGGTGGCGTAATTAACGCCTTCCCCACTCCCATTATGCCCTATGGGGCAAAAATGGGAATGGGGAAGGGTAAATGGGGATTGGGGATTTACCGCCCCGCCAAGGTCGGAATGGGGCGGTAAATCCCCTTACCGCCATGGTGTTAACGTAGTTAGCACCATGGCGGTAAAGTCACGGCCCTGGCGGTAACTTTCCGCCAGGGTCGTAATGAGGCCCTATGTTTGAACTTTGGCTCACTGCCACTCTTCGTTTGAACTTTGGCTGATTCTCACTCTTCATTTGAACTTTGGCTCACTGCCACTCTTCGTTTGAACTTTGGCTCACTGCCACTCTTTGTTTGAACTTTGGCTCACTCCCACTCTTTGTTTGAACCTTGGCTCACTCTCACTCTGTTTGAACTTTGGCTCACTGCCACTCTTCGTTTGAACCGTGGCTCACTCTCACTCTGTTTGAACTTTGGCTCACTCCCACTCTTCGTTTGAACCTTGGCTCACTCTCACTCTTTCTTTGAACTTTGGCTCACTGCCACTCTTCGTTTGAACTTTGGCTCACTCTCACTCTTCGTATGAACTTTGTCTCACTACCACTCTTCGTTTGAACTTGGGCTCACTCTCACTCTTTGTTTGAACTTTGGCTCGTTGCCACTCTTCATTTGAACCTTGGCTCACTGCCACTCTTCGTTTGAACTTTGGCTCATTCTCACTCTTCATTTGAACTTTGGCTCACTGCCACTCTTCATTTGAACCTTGGCTCACTGTCACTCTTCGTTTCAACTTTGGCTGACTGCCACTCTTCGTTTCAACTTTGGCTCACTGCTGCTCTTCATTTGAACTTTGGCTCACTCCCACTCTTCGTTTGACTTTGGCTCACTCCCACTCTTTGTTTGAACTTTGGCTCACTCCCACTCTTCGTTTGAACTTTGGCTCACTCCCACTCTTCGTTTGAACTTTTGCTCATTCTCACTCTTCGTTTGAAATTTGGCTCACTGCCACTCTCCATTTGAACGTTGGCTCTCTCTCACTCTATGTTTGAACTTTGGCTCACTGCCACTCTTCGTTTGAACTTTGGCTCATTCTCACTCTTCGTTTGAAATTTGGCTCACTGCCACTCTTCGTTTGAACTTTGGCTCACTCCCACTCTTCATTTGAACCTTGGCTCACTCTCACTCTATGTTTGAACTTTGGCTCACTGCCACTCTTCATTTGAACTTTGGCTTATTCTCACTCTTCGTTTGAACTTTGGCTCACTGCCACTCTTCGTTTGAACCTTGGCTCACTCTCACTCTTCATTTGAACTTTGGCTCACTGACACTCTTCGTTTGAACTTTAGCTCACTCTCACTCTTCGTTTGAACTTTGGCTCACTGCCACTCTTCGTTTGAACCTTGGCTCACTCTCAATCTATGTTTGAACTTTGGCTCACTGACACTCTTCATTTGAACTTTGGCTTATTCTCACTCTACGTTTGAACTTTGGCTCACTGCCACTCTTCATTTGAACTTTGGCTCACTCCCACTCTTCGTTTGAACCTTGGCTCACTCTCACTCTATGTTTGAACTTTGGCTCACTGCCACTCTTCATTTGAACTTTGGCTTATTCTCACTCTTCGTTTGAACTTTGGCTCACTGCCACTCTTCGTTTGAACCTTGGCTCACTCTCACTCTATGTTTGAACCTTGGCTCACTGCCACTCTTCATTTGAACTTTGGCTCACTGCCACTCTTCGTTTGAACTTTGGCTCACTCTCACTCTTCGTATGAACCTTGGCTCACTGCCACTCTTCGTTTCAACTTTGGTTCACTGCCACTCTTCGTTTGAACTTTGTTTCACTGCTGCTCTTCATTTGAACTTTGGCTCACTCCCACTCTTCGTTTGACTTTGCTCACTCCCACTCTTCGTTTGAACTTTGGCTGACTCCCACTCTTCGTTTGAGCTTTGGCTCACTCCCACTCTGCGTTTGAACCTTGGCTCACTCTCACTCTTCATTTGAACTTTGGCTCACTGCCACTCTTCGTTTGAACCTTGGGTCACTTTCACTCTTTGTTTGAACTTTGGCTCACTGCCACTCTTCATTTGAACTTTGGCTCACTGCCACTCTTCGTTTGAACTTTGGCTCACTCTCACTCTTCGTATGAACTTTGGCTCACTCCCACTCTTGGTTTGAACTTGGGCTCACTCTCACTCTTTGTTTGAACTTTGGCTCACTGCCACTCTTCGTTTGAACCTTGGCTCACTGCCACTCTTCGTTTCAACTTTGGTTCACTGCCACTCTTCGTTTGAACTTTGGCTTATTCTCACTCTTCGTTTGAACTTTGGCTCACTGCCACTCTTCGTTTGAACCTTGGCTCACTCTCACTCTTCATTTGAACTTTGGCTCACTGACACTCTTCGTTTGAACTTTAGCTCACTCTCACTCTTCGTTTGAACTTTGGCTCACTGCCACTCTTCATTTTAACCTTGGCTCTCTCTGACTCTATGTTTGAACTTTGGCTCACTGCCACTCTTCGTTTGAACTTTGGCTGATTCTCACTCTTCATTTGAACTTTGGCTCACTGCCACTCTTCGTTTGAACTTTGGCTCACTGCCACTCTTTGTTTGAACTTTGGCTCACTCCCACTCTTTGTTTGAACCTTGGCTCACTCTCACTCTGTTTGAACTTTGGCTCACTGCCACTCTTCGTTTGAACCTTGGCTCACTCTCACTCTGTCTGAACTTTGGCTCACTCCCACTCTTTGTTTGAACCTTGGCTCACTCTCACTCTTTCTTTGAACTTTGGCTCACTGCCACTCTTCGTTTGAACTTTGGCTCACTCTCACTCTTCGTATGAACTTTGGCTCACTCCCACTCTTCGTTTGAACTTGGGCTCACTCTCACTCTTTGTTTGAACTTTGGCTCATTGCTACTCTTCATTTGAACCTTGGCTCACTGCCACTCTTCGTTTGAACTTTGGCTCATTCTCACTCTTCATTTGAACTTTGGCTCACTGCCACTCTTCATTTGAACCTTGGCTCACTGTCACTCTTCGTTTCAACTTTGGCTGATTGCCACTCTTCGTTTCAACTTTGGCTCACTGCTGCTCTTCATTTGAACTTTGGCTCATTCACACTCTTCGTTTGACTTTGGCTCACTCCCACTCTTCGTTTGAACTTTGGCTCACTCCCACTCTTCGTTTGAACTTTGGCTCACTCCCACTCTTCGTTTGAACCTTGGCTCACTCTCACTCTTCATTTGAACTTTGGCTCACTGCCACTCTTCGTTTGAACCTTGAGTCACTTTCACTCTTCGTTTGAACTTTGGCTCACTGCCACTCTTCATTTGAACTTTGGCTCACTCCCACTCTTCGTTTGAACCTTGGCTCACTCTCACTCTATGTTTGAACTTTGGCTCACTGCCACTCTTCATTTGAATTTTGGCTTATTCTCACTCTTCGTTTGAACTTTGGCTCACTGCCACTCTTCGTTTGAACCTTGGCTCACTCTCAATCTATGTTTGAACTTTGGCTCACTGACACTCTTCATTTGAACTTTGGCTTATTCTCACTCTTCGTTTGAACTTTGGCTCACTGCCACTCTTCATTTGAACTTTGGCTCACTCCCACTCTTCGTTTGAACCTTGGCTCACTCTCACTCTATGTTTGAACTTTGGCTCACTGCCACTCTTCATTTGAACTTTGGCTTATTCTCACTCTTCGTTTGAACTTTGGCTCACTGCCACTCTTCGTTTGAACCTTGGCTCATTCTCACTCTATGTTTGAACCTTGGCTCACTGCCACTCTTCATTTGAACTTTGGCTCACTGCCACTCTTCGTTTGAACTTTGGCTCACTGCCACTCTTCGTTTGAACGTTGGCTCACTGCCACTCTTCATTTAAACTTTGGCTCACTCCCACTCTTCGTTTAAACCTTGGCTCACTCTCTCTCTTTGTTTGAAATTTGGCTCACTCCCACTCTTTGCTTGAACTTGGGCTCACTCTCACTCTTTGTTTGAACTTTGACTCATTGCCACTCTTCATTTGAACCTTAGCTCACTGCCAATCTTTGTTTGAACTTTGGCTCACTGCCACTCTTCATTTGAACTTTGGCTTATTCTCACTCTTCGTTTGAACTTTGGCTCACTGCCACTCTTTGTTTGAACGTTGGCTCACTGCCACTCTTCATTTAAACTTTGGCTCACTCCCACTCTTCGTTTGAACCTTGGCTCACTCTCTCTCTTTGTTTGAACTTTGGCTCAGTCCCACTCCTTCTTTGAACTTGGGCTCACTCTCACTCTTTGTTTGAACTTTGGCTCACTGCCACTCTTCATTTGAACCTTAGTTCACTGCCAATCTTTGTTTGAACTTTAGCTCACTGCCACTCTTCGTTTGAACTTTAGCTCACTGCCACTCTTCGTTTGGACTTTGGCTCACTGCCACTCTTCGTTTGAACTTTAGCTCACTGCCACTCTTCGTTTGAACTTTAGCTCACTGCCACTCTTCGTTTGGACTTTGGCTCACTGCCACTCTTAGTTTGAAGTTTGGCTCACTTCCAATCTTCGTTTGAACTTTGGCTCACTCTCACTCTTGGTTTGAACTTTGGCTCACCCCCACTCTTCAGTCTCTTTGTACCTCTCTTTGCGAGGCTGAACGACGCTGGAACAAGATGGCGTCTCTTGCTGGTCTTGATTCTCTGCCATCTTTGCATACTTTGTGTAACCCTTTCTTATTCAAAACCAGAATACAGTGCTATTCTGATCTTGTTATGACTCTTTCTCCTCATCCACGTCTCTTATTTCAATTGCTCAACTAAGTTAGTTCTCCCCCACCTCCTGAACCCACTTGGTCTCTCTCTCTCTCCTACTGACTTTTCTGTTTATTTCACATGTACGGTCTCTCACCTCCATTCTTCTTTCAAATCTACGTTTTCTCACAGTGACCTTACTCATTCTTACGCTCCTTCTGTTTATAATTTTTTACCCTGTTTTTCTCTTCTTTCTGTTTCTGATAACGTCAACTTTCTATCTCATGCTAATCCGTCTGCCTCTCCTTTCGGATCCCATGCCATCTTCTCTTACTCCTAAATGTTACTCTTTAATCCTTCCTTTATAATTCTCCTCTGCAAATTCTTTGGCAACTCTGCCTTCTAAATCTAAACATCCCATTGTAATTGCTTTTCTTAAAAAGCCTTCACTTGGCCCTCTCCTGCATGTAAATTCTGTCCCATCTCTCTTCTCACTTTTCTTTCCAAAGTTCTCGAATGAGTGGTCTATGCCAACTCTCAGCTTGCCTTGATGAAGGCTCCTTGCTGCCTCTCTATCAATCTGCTTTCCTCCCTTTTCATTGTACAGAAGCTGCCTAACAGCGCATCACTAGTTCCTTACTCTCTGCGTGCCACTAGTTCTTTACTCTCAGCACGCCACTAGTACTTTACTCTCTGTGCGTCACTAGTTCTTTAACCTCTGTGCATCACTAGTTCTTTACTCTCTGTAAACCACTAGTTAATTACTCTCTCTGTGTCAGTAGTTCTTTACTCTGTGTGTGCCACTACTTCTTTACTCACTGCACACCACTAGTTCTTTACTCTCTGAGTGTCACTAGTTCTTTCCTCTATGCACTTCACTAGTTCTTTACTTACCATGCGCCACTAGTTCTTTACTCTATGTGTGCCACTAGTTATTTACTCTCTGCGCATCATTAGTTCTTTACTCTCAGCTTGTCTCTAGTTCTTTACTCTCTGTGCACCATTACTTCTTTACTCTCTGTGCATCACTAGTTCTTTACTCTCAGCACATCACTAGTTCTTTACTCTCTGCTGCGCCACTAGTTAGTTACTCGCTGTACACCACTAGTTCTTTACTCTGTGCATCACCAGTTATTTACTCTCCGTGCTTCACCAGTTCTTTACTCTCCGCACGTCACTATTTCTTTACTCTCTGCGTGTCACTCGTTTTTTACTCTGCACGCGTCACTAGTTCTTTACTCTCCATGTGTCAATAGTTCTTTACTCTCGTGTATCATTCATTCTATACTCTCTGCCCGCCTCTATTTCATTACTCTCTGCGTGCCACTATCTCTTTACTCGCTGCACGCCATGAGTTCTTTACTCTCAGCATCTCATTAGTTCTTTACTTGCTGCCCGCCACTAGTTCTTTACTCTCTGCACGTCACTAGTTCTTTTCTCTCTGCGCGTCACTAGTTCTTTACTCTCTGAGCGTCACTATTTCTTTACTCTCTGTGCGTCACTAGTTCTTTACTCACCAGCACCACTAGTTCTTTACTCTGTGTGCGTCACTAGTACTTTACTCTCTGCACGTCACTAGTTCTTTAATCTCTGGGTGCCACTAGTTCTTTACTCTCTGCGCGTCACTAATTATTTACTCTCTGCACGCCACTAGTTCTTTACTCTCTGTGCGTCACTAGTTCTTTACTCACCAGCACCACTAGTACTTTACTCTCTGCACGTCACTAGTTCTTTAATCTCTGTGTGCCACTAGATCTTTACTCTCTGTGCGTCACTAGTTCTTTAACCTCTGTGCATCACTAGTTCTTTACTCTCTGTCCGCCACTAGTTCATTACTCTCTGCGCGTCAGTAGTTCTTTACTCTCTGTATGCCACTACTTCTTTACTCACTGCACGCCACTAGTTCTTTACTCTCTGAGTGTCACTAGTTCTTTACTCTATGCACTTCACTAGTTCTTTACTTACCATGCGGCACTAGTTCTTTACTCTCTGTGCGCCACTAGTTATTTACTCTCTGCGCATCACTAGTTCTTTACTCTCAGCTTGTCTCTAGTTCTTTGCTCTCTGTGCACATTACTCCTTTACTCTCTGTGCATCACTAGTTCTTTACTCTCAGCGCATCACTAGTTCTTTACTCTGTGCTGCGCCACTAGTTCTTTACTTGCTGCACACCACTAGTTCTTTACTCTGTGCGTCAGCAGTTATTTACTCTCTGTGCTTCACCAGTTCTTTACTCTCCGCGCGTCACTAGCTCTTTACTCTCTGCGTGTCACTCGTTTTTTACTCTCCATGCGTCACTAGTTCTTTACTCTCCATGTGTCAATAGTTCTTTACTCTCGCGTATCATTCCTTCTTCCTGCCACTGTTTCATTACTCTCTGCGTGCCACTATCTCTTTACTCGCTGCACGCCATGAGTTCTTTACTCTCAGCATCTCATTAGTTCTTTACTCGCTGCCCGCCACTAGTTCTTTACTCTCTGCACGTCACTAGTTCTATTCTCTCTGCGCGTCACTTGTACTTTAATCTCTGGGTGCCACTAGTTCTTTACTCTCTGTGCGTCACTAGTTCTTTACTCACCAGCACCACTAGTACTTTACTCTCTGCACGTCACTAGTTCTTTAATCTCTGGGTGCCACTAGTTCTTTACTCTCTGCGCGTCAATAATTATTTACCCTCTGCATGCCACTAGTTCTTTACTCGCTGCGTACCACTAGTTCTTTACTCTCTGCATGTCACTAGTTCTTTACTCTCAGCGCAACACTAGTTCTTTACTTTCTGCGCGCCACTAGTTCTTTACTCGCTGCACACCACTAGTTCTTTACTCTCTGTGTGTCACTAGTTAGTTACTCTTACTATCCGCGCGCCACTAGTTCTTTACTCTCTGCACACCATTACTTCTATACTCCCTGTGCGTCACTAGTTCTTTACTCTCAGCGCATCACTAGTTCATTACTCTCTGCGCGCCACTAGTTCTTTACTCGCTGCACACCACTAGTTCTTTACTCTCTGTGCGTCACTAGTTATTTACTCTCTGCGCGTCACTATTTCTTTACTCTCCAAGGGCCACTAGTTCTTTAATCACTGCGCGCCACTAGTTCTTTACTCTCTGCGCATCACTAGTCCTTTACTCTCTGTGTGTCACTAGTTATTTACTCTCCACGCTTCACCAGTTCTTTACTATCAGCGCGCCACTAGTTCTTTACTCTCTGCACACCATTACTTTTTTACTCTCTGCGCGTCATTAGTTCTTTACTCTCAGCGCATCACTAGTTCTTTACTCTCTGCGCGCCACTAGTTCTTTACTCGCTGCACACCACTAGTTCTTTATCCCCGTGCGTCACTAGTTATTTACTCTCTGCGCGTCACTAGTTCTTTACTCTCCAAGGGCCACTAGTTCTTTAATCACTGCGCGCCACTAGTTCTTTACTCTCTGCGCATCACTAGTTCTTTACTCTCTGCATGCCACTAGTTCTTTACTCACTGCACACCACTAGTTAATTACTCTCTGCGTGTCACTCTTTATTTACTCCCCGCCATCACCAGTTCTTTACTCTCTGCGTGCGACTAGTTCTTTACTCTTTGCGTGTCACTAATTTTTTACTCTCCACGTGTCACTAGTTCTTTACTCTCCACGCATCACTAGTTCTTTACTCTCGCGCATCATTAGTTTTTACTCTCTGCCTGCCACTATTTCTTTACTCTCTGCATGCCACTAGTTCTTTACTCGCTGCGTGCCATGAGTTCTTTACTCTCAATGTGTCACTAGTACTTTACTCGCTGGCCACCACTAGTTCTTTACTCTCTGCACGTCATTAGTTCTTGTCTCTCTGTGCATCACTAGTTCTTTACTCTCCAAGCGCCACTAGTTCTTTACTCTCTGCGCGTCACTAGTTCTTTACTCTCCGAGCACCACTAGTTCTTTACTCTCTGCGCATCACTAGTTCTTTACTTTCTGCCCGTCACTAGTTCTTTAATCTCTGCATGCCACTAGTTCTTTACTCCCTGTGTGTCACTAGTTCTTTACTCTCTGTGCGCCACTAGTTCTTTACTCGCTGCGCACCACTAGTTCTTTACTCTCTGCATGTCACCAGTTATTTACTCTCCGCGCGTCACTAGTTCTTTACTCTCTGCACACCACTAGTTCTTTAGTCTCTGCGTGTCACTAGATCTTTACTCTCTGCGCATCACTAGTTCTTTACTCTCTGTGCATCACTAGGTCTTTACTCTCTGCGCGTCACTAGTCCTTACTCTCTGCATTTCACTAGTTCTTTACTCTCTGTCCGTCACTAGTTCTTTACTCTCTGTGCGCCACCAGTTCTTTCCTTGCTGTGTGCCACTAGTTCTTTACTCGTTGCGTAGCACTAGTTATGTACTCTCTGCACTTCACTGGTTCTTTACTCTCTGCACGCCACTAGTTCTTTACTCGCTGCACACCACTAGTTCTTTACTCTCTGTGCGTCACTAGTTATTTACTCTCTGCGCGTCACTAGTTCTTTACTCTCCAAGGGCCACTAGTTCTTTACTCTCTGCGCATCACTAGTTCTTTACTCTCTGGTTGTCACTAGTTAGTTACTCTCCACCCTTCACCAGTTCTTTACTATCCGCGCGCCACTAGTTCTTTACTCTCTGCACACCATTACTTCTTTACTCTCTGCGCGTCACTAGTTCTTTACTCTCAGCGCATCACTAGTTCTTTACTCTCTGCGCGCCACTAGTTCTTTACTCGCTGCACACCACTAGTTCTTTATCCCCGTGCGTCACTAGTTATTTACTCTCCGCGCATCACTAGTTCTTTACTCTCCAAGGGCCACTAGTTCTTTAATCACTGCGCGCCACTAGTTCTTTACTCTCTGCACATCACTAGTTCTTTACTCTCTGCATGCCACTAGTCCTTTACTCACTGCACACCACTAGTTCTTTACTCTCTGCGCGTCACTCTTTATTTACTCTCCGCGCATCACCGGTTCTTTACTCTCTGCGTGCGACTAGTTCTTTACTCTTTGCGTGTCACTAATTTTTTACTCTCCACGTGTCACTAGTTCTTTACTCTCCACGCATCACTAGTTCTTTACTCTCGCGCATCATTAGTTTTTACTCTCTGCCCGCCACTATTTCTTTACTCTCTGCATGCCACTAGTTCTTTACTCGCTGCGTGCCATGAGTTCTTTACTCTCAATGTGTCACTAGTACTTTACTCGCTGGCCACCACTAGTTCTTTACTCTCTGCACGTCACTAGTTCTTTTATCTCTGTGCATCACTAGTTCTTTACTCTCTGAGCGCCACTAGTTCTTTACTCTCTGCGCGTCACTAGTTCTTTACTCTCCGAGCACCACTAGTTCTTTACTCTCTGCGCATCACTAGTTCTTTACTTTCTGCCTGTCACTAGTTCTTTAATCTCTGCATGCCACTAGTTCTTTACTCCCTGTGTGTCACTAGTTCTTTACTCTCTGTGCGCCACTAGTTCTTTGCTCGCTGCGCACCACTAGTTCTTTACTCTCTGCATGTCACCAGTAATTTACTCTCCGCGCGTCACTAATTCTTTACTCTCTGCACACCACTAGTTCTTTAGTCTTTGCGTGTCACTAGATCTTTACTCTCTGCGCATCACTAGTTCTTTACTCTCTGTGCATCACTAGGTCTTTACTCTCTGCGCGTCACTAGTCCTTACTCTCTGCATTTCACTAGTTCTTTACTCTCTGTCCGTCACTAGTTCTTTACTCTCTGCGCGCCACCAGTTCTTTCCTTGCTGTGTGCCACTAGTTCTTTACTCTTTGCGTAGCACTAGTTATTTACTCTCTGCACTTCACTAGTTCTTTACTCTCTGCACGTCACTAGTTCTTTACTCTCTGTGTGCTACTAGTTCTTTACTCGTTGCGTGCCATGAGTTCTTTACTCTCAGCGTGTCACTAATTATTTGCTCTCTACACTTCACTAGTTCTTTACTCTTTGAGCGCCACTAGTTCTTTACTCGCTGCGCATCACTATTTCTTTACTCTCTGCACATCACTAGTTCTTTGCTCTCTGCGTGTCACTAGTTCTTTACTATCCGAGCGCCACTAGTTCTTTACTTGCTGCACGCCACTAGTTCTTTACTCTCTGCACGTCACTAGTTCTTTTCTCTCTGCACGTCACTAGTTCTTTGCTCTCTGAGCGCCACTAGTTCTTTACTCTCTGTGAGTCACTAGTTCTTTACTCACCAGCACCACTAGTTCTTCACTCTCTGTGCGTCACTAGTACTTTACTCTCTGCACGTCACTAGTTATTTAATCTCAAGGTGCCACTAGTTCTTTACTCTCTGCGCATCACTAATTATTTACTCTCTGCACGCCACTAGTTCTTTACTCGCTGAGCACCACTAGTTCTTTACTCGCTGTGCACCACTAGTACTTTACTCTCTGCATGTCACCAGTTATTTATTCTCCGCGCGTCACTAGTTCTTTACTCTCTGCACACCACTAGTTCTTTAGTCTCTGCGTGTCACTAGATCTTTACTCTCTGCGCATCACTAGTTCTTTACTCTCAGCGCATCACTAGTTCTTTACTCTCTGCGCGCCACTAGTTCTTTACTCGCTGCACACCACTAGTTCTTTACTCTCTGTGTGTCACTAGTTAGTTACTCTCCGCGCTTCACCAGTTCTTTACTGTCCGCGCACCACTAGTTCTTTACTCTCTGCACACCATTACTTCTTTACTCTCTGCGCGTCACTAGTTCTTTACTCTCAGCGCATCACTAGTTCTTTACTCTCTGCGTGCCACTAGTTCTTTACTCACTGCACACCACTAGTTCTTTACTCTCTGTGCGTCACTAGTTATTTACTCAATGCGCGTCACTAGTTCTTTACTCTCTGCGCGCCACTAGTTCTTAACTCTCTGCGCATCACTAGTTCTTTACTTTCTGCGTGTCACTAGTTCTTTAATCTCTGCGCGCCACTAGTTCTTTACTCTCTGCGTGTCACTAGTTCTTTACTCGCTGCACACCACTAGTTCTTTACTCTCTGTGCGTCACTCTTTATTTACTCTCCGCGCATCACCAGTTCTTTACTCTCTGCGTGCGACTAGTTCTTTACTCTCTGCGTGTCACTCATTTTTTACTCTCCACGTGTCACTAGTTCTTTACTCTCCGCGCATCACTAGTTCTTTACTCTCGTGCATCATTAGTTTAGTACTCTCTGCCGCCACTATTTCTTTACTCTCTGCATGCCACTAGTTCTTTACTCGCTGCACGCCATGAGTTCTTTACTCTCAATGTGTTCCTAGTTGTTTACTCGCTGCCCGCCACTAGTTCTTTACTCTCTGCGCGTCACTAGTTCTTTTCTCTCTGTGCATCACTAGTTCTTTACTCTCCGAGCGCCACTAGTTCTTTACTCTCTGTGCGTCACTAGTTCTTTACTCTCCGAGCACCACTAGTTCTTTACTCTCTGCGCATCGCTAGTTCTTTACTTTCTGCCCGTCACTAGTTCTTTAATCTCTGCATGCCACTAGTTCTTTACTCCCTGCATGTCACTAGTTCTTTACTCTCTGCACGCCACTAGTTCTTTACTCGCTGTGCACCACTAGTTCTTTACTCTCTGCATGTCACCAGTTATTTACTCTCCGCGCGTCACTAGTTCTTTACTCTCTGCACACCACTAGTTCTTTAGTCTCTGCGTGTCACTAGATCTTTACTCTCTGCGCATCACTAGTTCTTTAGTCTCTGTGCGTCACTAGTTCTTTACTCTCTGGATGCCACTAGTTCTTTACTCTCTGCCCGTCACTAGTTCTTTACTCTCTGCGCGCCACCAGTTCTTTCCTTGCTGTGTGCCACTAGTTCTTTACTCTTTGCGTAGCACTAGTTATTTACTCTCTGCACTTCACTAGTTCTTTACTCTCTGCTCGTCACTAGTTCTTTACTCTCTGCGCGCCACTAGTTCTTTACTCGCTGCGCACCACTTGTTCTTTACTCTCTGTGTGTCACTAGTTATTTACTCTCTGCGCTTCACTAGTTATTTACTCTCCGTGTGTCACTAGTTCTTTACTCTCTGCACACCACTAGTTCTTTAGTCTCTGCGTGTCACTAGATCTTTACTCTCTGCGCATCACTAGTTCTTTACTCTCTGTGCATCACTAGGTCTTTACTCTCTGTGCGTCACTAGCCCTTACTCTCTGCATGCCACTAGTTCTTTACTCTCTGCCCGTCACTAGTTCTTTACTCTCTGCGCGCCACCAGTTCTTTCCTTGCTGTGTGCCACTAGTTCTTTACTCTTTGCGTAGCACTAGTTATTTACTCTCTGCACTTCACTAGTTCTTCACTCTCTGCTCGTCACTAGTTCTTTACTCTCTGCCCGCCACTAGTTCTTTACTCTCTGTGCGTCACTAGTTCTTTACTCTCTGCGCGCCGCTAGTTCTTTACTCGCTGCGCACCACTAGTTCTTTACTCTCTGCATGTCACTAGTTATTTACTCTCTGTGCTTTACTAGCTCTTTACTCTCCCCCTGCCACTAGTTCTTAACTCTCTGCGTGCAATTAGTTCTTTACTCTCTGCGCATCGCTAGTTCTTTACTTTCTGCCCGTCACTAGTTCTTTAATCTCTGCATGCCACTAGTTCTTTACTCCCTGCATGTCACTAGTTCTTTACTCTCTGCACGCCACTAGTTCTTTACTCGCTGTGCACCACTAGTTCTTTACTCTCTGCATGTCACCAGTTATTTACTCTCCGTGCGTCACTATTTCTTTACTCTCTGCACACCACTAGTTCTTTAGTCTTTGCGTGTCACTAGATCTTTACTCTCTGCGCATGACTAGTTCTTTACTCTCTGTGCGTCACTAGTTCTTTACTCTCTGGATGCCACTAGTTCTTTACTCTCTGCCCGTCACTAGTTCTTTACTCTCTGCGCGCCACCAGTTCTTTCCTTGCTGTGTGCCACTAGTTCTTTACTCTTTGCGTAGCACTAGTTATTTACTCTCTGCACTTCACTAGTTCTTTACTCTCTGCTCGTCACTAGTTCTTTACTCTCTGCGCGCCACTAGTTCTTTACTCGCTGCGCACCACTTGTTCTTTACTCTCTGTGTGTCACTAGTTATTTACTCTCTGCGCTTCACTAGTTATTTACTCTCCGTGCGTCACTAGTTCTTTACTCTCTGCACACCACTAGTTCTTTAGTCTCTGCGTGTCACTAGATCTTTACTCTCTGCGCATTACTAGTTCTTTACTCTCTGTGCATCACTAGGTCTTTACTCTCTGTGCGTCACTAGCCCTTACTCTCTGCATGCCACTAGTTCTTTACTCTCTGCCCTTCACTAGTTCTTTACTCTCTGCGCGCCTCAGTTCTTCCCTTGCTGTGTGCCACTAGTTCTTTACTCTTTGCGTAGCACTAGTTATTTACTCTCTGCACTTCACTAGTTCTTCACTCTCTGCTCGTCACTAGTTCTTTACTCTCTGCCCGCCACTAGTTCTTTACTCTCTGTGCGTCACTAGTTCTTTACTCTCTGCGTGCCGCTAGTTCTTTACTCGCTGCGCACCACTAGTTCTTTACTCTCTGCATGTCACTAGTTATTTACTCTCTGTGCTTTACTAGCTCTTTACTCTCCCCCTGCCACTAGTTCTTAACACTCTGCGTGCAATTAGTTCTTTACTCTCTGCGTATCACTAGTTCTTTACTCTCCATGCGTCACTAGTTCTTTACTCTTGCGCATCACTAGTTCTTTACTCTCTGCACGTAACTAGTTCTTTACTCTCTGTGTGCCACTAGTTCTTTACTCGCTGCGTGCCATGAGTTCTTTACTCTCAGCGTGTCACTAATTATTTGCTCTCTACACTTCACTAGTTCTTTACTCTTTGAGCACCACTAGTTCTTTACTCGCTGCGCATCACTATTTCTTTACTCTCTGCACATCACTAGTTCTTTACTCTCTGCGTGTCACTAGTTCTTTACTATCTGAGCGCCACTAGTTCTTTACTTGCTGCACGCCACTAGTTCTTTACTCACTGCACGTCACTAGTTCTTTTCTCTCTGCGCGTCACTAGTTCTTTACTCTCTGAGCGCCACTAGTTCTTTACTCTCTGTGCATCACTAGTTCTTTACTCACCAGCACCACTAGTTCTTCACTCTCTGTGCGTCACTAGTACTTTACTCTCTGCACGTCACTAGTTCTTTAACCTCTGGGTGCCACTAGTTCTTTACTCTCTGCGCGTCACTAATTATTTACTCTCTGCACGCCACTAGTTCTTTACTCTCTGCATGTCACTAGTTCTTTACTCTCAGCGCATCACTGGTTCTTTACTCTCTGTGCGCGACTAGTTCTTTACTCGCTGCACACAACTAGTTCTTTACTCTCTGTGTGTCACTAGTTAGTTACTCTCCGCGCGCCACTAGTTCTTTACTCTCTGCACACCATTACTTCTTAACTCTCTGCGCGTCACTAGTTCTTTACTCTCAGCGCATCACTAGTTCTTTACTCTCTTCGTGCCACTAGTTCTTTACTCGCTGCACACCACTAGTTCTTTACACTGTGCGTCACTAGTTATTTACTCTCTGCGCGTCACTAGTTCTTTGCTCTCCGAGTGCCACTAGTTCTTAACTCTCTGCGCATCACTAGTTCTTTACTTTCTGCGTGTCACTAGTTGTTTAATCTCTGCGCGCCACTAGTTCTTTACTCTCTGCGCGTCACTAGTTCTTTACTCGTTGCACACCACTAGTTCTTTACTCTCTGTGCGTAACTCTTTAGTTCTTTACTTTCTGCGCGCGACTAGTTCTTTACTCTCTGCGTGTCACTCATTTTTTACTCTCCACGTGTCACTAGTTCTTTACTCTCCGCGCATCACTAGTTCTTTACTCTCACGCATCATTCGTTTTTTACTCTCTGCCCGCCACTATTTCTTTACTCTCTGCATGCCACTAGTTCTTTCCTCGCTGCGCGCCATGAGTTCTTTACTCTCAATGTGTTCCTAGTTCTTTACTCGCTGGCCACCACTAGTTCTTTACTCTCTGGGCGTCACTAGTTCTTTTCTCTCTGTGCATCGCTAGTTCTTTACTCTCTGAGCGCCACTAGTTCTTTACTCTCTGCGCGTCACTAGTTCTTTACTCTCTGAGCACCACTAGTTCCTTACTCTCTGCGCATCACTAGTTCTTTAGTTTCTGCCCGTCACTAGTTCTTTAATCTCTGCATGCCACTAGTTCTTTACTCCCTGCGTGTCACTAGTTCTTTACTCTCTGCACGCCACTAGTTCTTTACTCGCTGTGCACCACTAGTTCTTTACTCTCTGCATGTCACCAGTTATTTACTCTCCGCGCGTCACTAGTTCTTTACTTTCTGCACACCACTAGTTCTTTAGTCTTTGCGTGTCACTAGATCTTTACTCTCTGCGCATCACTAGTTCTTTACTCTCTGTGCGTCACTAGTTCTTTACTCTCTGGATGCCACTAGTTCTTTACTCTCTGCCCGTCACTAGTTCTTTACTCTCTGCGCGCCACCAGTTCTTTCCTTGCTGTGTGCCACTAGTTCTTTACTCTTTGCGTAGCACTAGTTATTTACTCTCTGCACTTCACTAGTTCTTTACTCTCTGCTCGTCACTAGTTCTTTACTCTCTGCGCGCCACTAGTTCTTTACTCGCTGCGCACCACTTGTTCTTTACTCTCTGTGTGTCACTAGTTATTTACTCTCTGCGCTTCACTAGTTATTTACTCTCCGTGCGTCACTAGTTCTTTACTCTCTGCACACCACTAGTTCTTTAGTCTCTGCGTGTCACTAGATCTTTACTCTCTGCGCATCACTAGTTCTTTACTCTCTGTGCATCACTAGGTCTTTACTCTCTGTGCGTCACTAGCTCTTACTCTCTGCATGCCACTAGTTCTTTACTCTCTGCCCTTCACTAGTTCTTTACTCTCTGCGCGCCTCAGTTCTTTCCTTGCTGTGTGCCACTAGTTCTTTACTCTTTGCGTAGCACTAGTTATTTACTCTCTGCACTTCACTAGTTCTTCACTCTCTGCTCGTCACTAGTTCTTTACTCTCTGCCCGCCACTAGTTCTTTACTCTCTGTGCGTCACTAGTTCTTTACTCTCTGCGTGCCGCTAGTTCTTTACTCGCTGCGCACCACTAGTTCTTTACTCTCTGCATGTCACTAGTTATTTACTCTCTGTGCTTTACTAGCTCTTTACTCTCCCCCTGCCACTAGTTCTTAACACTCTGTATGCAATTAGTTCTTTACTCTCTGCGTATCACTAGTTCTTTACTCTCCATGCGTCACTAGTTCTTTACTCTTGCGCATCACTAGTTCTTTACTCTCTGCACGTAACTAGTTCTTTACTCTCTGTGTGCCACTAGTTCTTTACTCGCTGCGTGCCATGAGTTCTTTACTCTCAGCGTGTCACTAATTATTTGCTCTCTACACTTCACTAGTTCTTTACTCTTTGAGCACCACTAGTTCTTTACTCGCTGCGCACCACTTGTTCTTTACTCTCTGTGTGTCACTAGTTATTTACTCTCTGCGCTTCACTAGTTATTTACTCTCCGTGCGTCACTAGTTCTTTACTCTCTGCACACCACTAGTTCTTTAGTCTCTGCGTGTCACTAGATCTTTACTCTCTGCGCATTACTAGTTCTTTACTCTCTGTGCATCACTAGGTCTTTACTCTCTGTGCGTCACTAGCCCTTACTCTCTGCATGCCACTAGTTCTTTACTCTCTGCCCTTCACTAGTTCTTTACTCTCTGCGCGCCTCAGTTCTTTCCTTGCTGTGTGCCACTAGTTCTTTACTCTTTGCGTAGCACTAGTTATTTACTCTCTGCACTTCACTAGTTCTTCACTCTCTGCTCGTCACTAGTTCTTTACTCTCTGCCCGCCACTAGTTCTTTACTCTCTGTGCGTCACTAGTTCTTTACTCTCTGCGTGCCGCTAGTTCTTTACTCGCTGCGCACCACTAGTTCTTTACTCTCTGCATGTCACTAGTTATTTACTCTCTGTGCTTTACTAGCTCTTTACTCTCCCCCTGCCACTAGTTCTTAACACTCTGCGTGCAATTAGTTCTTTACTCTCTGCGTATCACTAGTTCTTTACTCTCCATGCGTCACTAGTTCTTTACTCTTGCGCATCACTAGTTCTTTACTCTCTGCACGTAACTAGTTCTTTACTCTCTGTGTGCCACTAGTTCTTTACTCGCTGCGTGCCATGAGTTCTTTACTCTCAGCGTGTCACTAATTATTTGCTCTCTACACTTCACTAGTTCTTTACTCTTTGAGCACCACTAGTTCTTTACTCGCTGCGCATCACTATTTCTTTACTCTCTGCACATCACTAGTTCTTTACTCTCTGCGTGTCACTAGTTCTTTACTATCTGAGCGCCACTAGTTCTTTACTTGCTGCACGCCACTAGTTCTTTACTCACTGCACGTCACTAGTTCTTTTCTCTCTGCGCGTCACTAGTTCTTTACTCTCTGAGCGCCACTAGTTCTTTACTCTCTGTGCATCACTAGTTCTTTACTCACCACCACCACTAGTTCTTCACTCTCTGTGCGTCACTAGTACTTTACTCTCTGCACGTCACTAGTTCTTTAACCTCTGGGTGCCACTAGTTCTTTACTCTCTGCGCGTCACTAATTATTTACTCTCTGCACGCCACTAGTTCTTTACTCTCTGCATGTCACTAGTTCTTTACTCTCAGCGCATCACTGGTTCTTTACTCTCTGTGCACCACTAGTTCTTTACTCGCTGCACACAACTAGTTCTTTACTCTCTGTGTGTCACTAGTTAGTTACTCTCCGCGCGCCACTAGTTCTTTACTCTCTGCACACCATTACTTCTTAACTCTCTGCGCGTCACTAGTTCTTTACTCTCAGCGCATCACTAGTTCTTTACTCTCTTCGTGCCACTAGTTCTTTACTCGCTGCACACCACTAGTTCTTTACACTGTGCGTCACTAGTTATTTACTCTCTGCGCGTCACTAGTTCTTTGCTCTCCGAGTGCCACTAGTTCTTAACTCTCTGCGCATCACTAGTTCTTTACTTTCTGCGTGTCACTAGTTGTTTAATCTCTGCGCGCCACTAGTTCTTTACTCTCTGCGCGTCACTAGTTCTTTACTCGTTGCACACCACTAGTTCTTTACTCTCTGTGCGTAACTCTTTAGTTCTTTACTTTCTGCGCGCGACTAGTTCTTTACTCTCTGCGTGTCACTCATTTTTTACTCTCCACGTGTCACTAGTTCTTTACTCTCCGCGCATCACTAGTTCTTTACTCTCACGCATCATTCGTTTTTTACTCTCTGCCCGCCACTATTTCTTTACTCTCTGCATGCCACTAGTTCTTTCCTCGCTGCGCGCCATGAGTTCTTTACTCTCAATGTGTTCCTAGTTCTTTACTCGCTGGCCACCACTAGTTCTTTACTCTCTGGGCGTCACTAGTTCTTTTCTCTCTGTGCATCACTAGTTCTTTACTCTCTGAGCGCCACTAGTTCTTTACTCTCTGCGCGTCACTAGTTCTTTACTCTCTGAGCACCACTAGTTCCTTACTCTCTGCGCATCACTAGTTCTTTAGTTTCTGCCCGTCACTAGTTCTTTAATCTCTGCATGCCACTAGTTCTTTACTCCCTGCGTGTCACTAGTTCTTTACTCTCTGCACGCCACTAGTTCTTTACTCGCTGTGCACCACTAGTTCTTTACTCTCTGCATGTCACCAGTTATTTACTCTCCGCGCGTCACTAGTTCTTTACTTTCTGCACACCACTAGTTCTTTAGTCTTTGCGTGTCCCTAGATCTTTACTCTCTGCGCATCACTAGTTCTTTACTCTCTGTGCGTCACTAGTTCTTTACTCTCTGGATGCCACTAGTTCTTTACTCTCTGCCCGTCACTAGTTCTTTACTCTCTGCGCGCCACCAGTTCTTTCCTTGCTGTGTGCCACTAGTTCTTTACTCTTTGCGTAGCACTAGTTATTTACTCTCTGCACTTCACTAGTTCTTTACTCTCTGCTCGTCACTAGTTCTTTACTCTCTGCGCGCCACTAGTTCTTTACTCGCTGCGCACCACTTGTTCTTTACTCTCTGTGTGTCACTAGTTATTTACTCTCTGCGCTTCACTAGTTATTTACTCTCCGTGCATCACTAGTTCTTTACTCTCTGCACACGACTAGTTCTTTAGTCTCTGCGTGTCACTAGATCTTTACTCTCTGCGCATCACTAGTTCTTTACTCTCTGTGCATCACTAGGTCTTTACTCTCTGTGCGTCACTAGCTCTTACTCTCTGCATGCCACTAGTTCTTTACTCTCTGCCCTTCACTAGTTCTTTACTCTCTGCGCGCCTCAGTTCTTTCCTTGCTGTGTGCCACTAGTTCTTTACTCTTTGCGTAGCACTAGTTATTTACTCTCTGCACTTCACTAGTTCTTCACTCTCTGCTCGTCACTAGTTCTTTACTCTCTGCCCGCCACTAGTTCTTTACTCTCTGTGCGTCACTAGTTCTTTACTCTCTGCGTGCCGCTAGTTCTTTACTCGCTGCGCACCACTAGTTCTTTACTCTCTGCATGTCACTAGTTATTTACTCTCTGTGCTTTACTAGCTCTTTACTCTCCCCCTGCCACTAGTTCTTAACACTCTGTATGCAATTAGTTCTTTACTCTCTGCGTAGTTCTTTACTCTCCATGCGTCACTAGTTCTTTACTCTTGCGCATCACTAGTTCTTTACTCTCTGCACGTAACTAGTTCTTTACTCTCTGTGTGCCACTAGTTCTTTACTCGCTGCGTGCCATGAGTTCTTTACTCTCAGCGTGTCACTAATTATTTGCTCTCTACACTTCACTAGTTCTTTACTCTTTGAGCACCACTAGTTCTTTACTCGCTGCGCATCACTATTTCTTTACTCTCTGCACATCACTAGTTCTTTACTCTCTGCGTGTCACTAGTTCTTTACTATCTGAGCGCCACTAGTTCTTTACTTGCTGCACGCCACTAGTTCTTTACTCACTGCACGTCACGAGTTCTTTTCTCTCTGCGCGTCACTAGTTCTTTACTCTCTGAGCGCCACTAGTTCTTTACTCTCTGTGCATCACTAGTTCTTTACTCACCAGCACCACTAGTTCTTCACTCTCTGTGTGTCACTAGTACTTTACTCTCTGCACGTCACTAGTTCTTTAACCTCTGGGTGCCACTAGTTCTTTACTCTCTGCGCGTCACTAATTATTTACTCTCTGCACGCCACTAGTTCTTTACTCTCTGCATGTCACTAGTTCTTTACTCTCAGCGCATCACTAGTTCTTTACTCTCTGTGCGCCACTAGTTCTTTACTCGCTGCACACAACTAGTTCATTACTCTCTGTGTGTCACTAGTTAGTTACTCTCCGCGCGCCACTAGTTCTTTACTCTCTGCACACCATTACTTCTTTACTCTCTGCGCGTCACTAGTTCTTTACTCTCAGCGCATCACTAGTTCTTTACTCTCTTCGTGCCACTAGTTCTTTACTCGCTGCACACCACTAGTTCTTTACACTGTGCGTCACTAGTTATTTACTCTCTGCGCGTCACTAGTTCTTTGCTCTCCGAGTGCCACTAGTTCTTAACTCTCTGCGCATCACTAGTTCTTTACTTTCTGCGTGTCACTAGTTGTTTAATGTCTGCGCGCCACTAGTTCTTTACTCTCTGCGCGTCACTACTTCTTTACTCGTTGCACACCACTAGTTCTTTACTCTCTGTGCGTAACTCTTTAGTTCTTTACTTTCTGCGCGCAACTAGTTCTTTACTCTCTGCGTGTGACTCATTTTTTACTCTCCACGTGTCACTAGTTCTTTACTCTCCGCGCATCACTAGTTCTTTACTCTCACGCATCATTCGTTTTTTACTCTCTGCCCGCCACTATTTCTTTACTCTCTGCATGCCACTAGTTCTTTCCTCGCTGCGCGCCATGAGTTCTTTACTCTCAATGTGTTCCTAGATCTTTACTCGCTGCCCACCACTAGTTCTTTACTCTCTGGGCGTCACTAGTTCTTTTCTCTCTGTGCATCACTAGTTCTTTACTCTCTGAGCGCCACTAGTTCTTTACTCTCTGCGCGTCACTAGTTCTTTACTCTCTGAGCACCACTAGTTCCTTACTCTCTGCGCATCACTAGTTCTTTAGTTTCTGCCCGTCACTAGTTCTTTAATCTCTGCATGCCACTAGTTCTTTACTCCCTGCGTGTCACTAGTTCTTTACTCTCTGCGTGCCACTAGTTCTTTACTCGCTGTGCACCACTAGTACTTTACTCTCTGCATGTCACCAGTTATTTATTCTCCGCGCGTCACTAGTTCTTTACTCTCTGCACACCACTAGTTCTTTAGTCTCTGCGTGTCACTAGATCTTTACTCTCTGCGCATCACTAGTTCTTTACTCTCTGTGCATCACTAGTTCTTTACTCTCTGCGCGTCACTAGTTTTTTACTCTATGCATGACACTAGTTCTTTACTCTCTGCGCGTCACCAGTTCTTTCCTTGCTGTGTGCCACTAGTTCTTTACTCTTTGCGTAGCACTAGTTATTTACTCTCTGCACTTCACTAGTTCTTTACTCTCTGCTTGTCACTAGTCCTTTACTCTCTGCCCGCCAATAGTTCTTTACTCTATGTGCGTCACTAGTTCTTTACTCTCTGCGCGCCACTAGTTCTTTACTCGCTGCGCACCACTAGTTCTTTACTCTCTGCGTGTCACTAGTTATTTACTCTCTGTGCTTCACTAGTTCTTTACTCTCCACGCGCCACTAGTTCTTAACTCTCTGCGTGTCATTAGTTCTTTACTCTCTGCGCATCACTAGTTCTTTACTCTCTGTGCGTCACTAGTTCTTTACTCTTGCGCATCGCTAGTTCTTTACTCTCTGCACATCACTAGTTCTTTATTCTCTGTGTGCCACTAGTTCTTTACCCGCTGTGTGCCATGAGTTCTTTACTCTCAGCGTGTCACTAATTATTTGCTCTCTACACTTCACTAGTTCTTTACTCTTTGAGTGCCACTAGTTCTTTACTCGCTGCGCATCACTATTTCTTTACTCTCTGCACATCACTAGTTCTTTACTCTCTGCGTGTCACTAGTTCTTTATTATTCAAGCGCCACTAGTTCTTTACTTGCTGCACGCCACTAGTCCTTTACTCTCTGCATGTCACTAGTTCTTTACTCTCTGTGCGTCACTAGTTATTAACTCTCTGCGCGTCACTAGTTCTTTACTCTCCAAGGGCCACTAGTACTTTAATCACTGCGCGCCACTAGTTCTTTACTCTCTGCGCATCACTAGTTATTTACTCTCTGTGTGCCACTATTTCTTTACTCACTGCACACCACTAGTTCTTTACTCTCTGCGCGTCACTCTTTATTTACTCTCCGCGCATCACCAGTTCTTTACTCTCTGCGTGCGACTAGTTCTTTACTCTTTGCGTGTCACTAATTTTTTACTCTCCACGTGTCACTAGTTCTTTACTCTCTGCGCATCACTAGTTCTTTACTCTCGCGCATCATTAGTTTTTACTCTCTGCCCGCCACTATTTCTTTACTCTCTGCATGCCGCTAGTTCTTTACTCGCTGCGCGCCATGAGTTCTTTACTCTCAATGTGTCACTAGTACTTTACTCGCTGCCCACCACTAGTTCTTTACTCTCTGCACGTCACTAGTTCTTTTTTCTCTGTGCATCACTAGTTCTTTACTCTCCGAGCGCCACTAGTTCTTTACTCGCTGCGTGCCATGAGTTCTTTACTCTCAGCGTGTCACTAATTATTTGCTCTCTACACTTCACTAGTTCTTGACTCTTTGAGTGCCACTAGTTCTTTACTCGCTGCGCATCACTATTTCTTTACTCTCTGCACATCACTAGTTCTTTACTCTCTGCGTGTCACTAGTTCTTTACTATTTGAGCGCGACTAGTTCTTTACTTGCTGCACGCCACTAGTCCTTTACTCTCTGCATGTCACTAGTTCTTTACTCTCTGTGCGTCACTAGTTCTTTTCTCTCTGTGCATCACTAGTTCTTTACTCTCCGAGCGCCACTAGTTCTTTACTCTCTGCGCGTCACTAGTTCTTTACTCTCCGAGCACCACTAGTTCTTTACTCTCTGCGCATCACTAGTTCTATACTTTCTGCCCGTCACTAGTTCTTTAATCTCTGCATGCCACTAGTTCTTTACTCCCTGTGTGTCACTAGTTCTTTACTCTCTGTGCGCCACTAGTTCTTTACTCGCTGCACACCACTAGTTCTTTACTCTCTGCATGTCACCAGTTATTTACTCTCCGCGCGTCACTAGTTCTTTACTCTCTGCACACCACTAGTTCTTTAGTCTCTGCGTGTCACTAGGTCTTTACTCTCTGCGCATCACTAGTTCTTTACTCTCTGTGCATCACTAGGTCTTTACTCTCTGCGCGTCACTAGTCCTTACTCTCTGCATGCCACTAGTTCTTTACTCTCTGCCCGTCACTAGTTCTTTACTCTCCAAGGGCCACTAGTTCTTTAATCACTGCGCGCCACTAGTTCTTTACTCTCTGCGCATCACTAGTTATTTACTCTCTGCATGCCACTAGTTCTTTACTCACTGCACACCACTAGTTCTTTACTCTCTGCGCGTCACTCTTTATTTACTCTCCGCGCATCACCAGTTCTTTACTCTCTGCGTGCGACTAGTTCTTTACTCTTTGCGTGTCACAAATTTTTTACTCTCCACGTGTCACTAGTTCTTTACTCTCGCGCATAACTAGTTCTTTACTCTCGCGCCTCATTAGTTTTTACTCTCTGCCCGCCACTATTTCTTTACTCTCTGCATGCCACTAGTTCTTTACTCGCTGCGCGCCATGAGTTCTTTACTCTCAATGTGTCACTAGTACTTTACTCGCTGCCCACCACTAGTTCTTTACTCTCTGCACGTCACTAGTTCTTTTCTCCCTGTGCATCACTAGTTCTTTACTCTCCGAGCGCCACTAGTTCTTTACTCTCTGCGCATCACTAGTTCTTTACTCTCCGAGCACCACTAGTTCTTTACTCTCTGCGCGTCACTAGTTCTTTACTTTCTGCCCGTCACTAGTTCTTTAATCTCTGCATGCCACTAGTTCTTTACTCCCTGTGTGTCACTAGTTCTTTACTCTTTGTGCGCCACTAGTTCTTTACTCGCTGCGCACCACTAGTTCTTTACTCTCTGCATGTCACCAGTTATTTACTCTCCGCGCGTCACTAGTTCTTTACTCTCTGCACACCACTAGTTCTTCAGTATCTGCGTGTCACTAGATCTTTACTCTCTGCGCAGCACTAGTTCTTTACTCTCTGTGCATCACTAGGTCTTTACTCTCTGTGCGTCACTAGTCCTTACTCTCTGCATGCCAATAGTTCTTTACTCTCTGCGCGTCACCAGTTCTTTCCTTGCTGTGTGCCACTAGTTCTTTACTCTTTGCGTAGCACTAGTTATTTACTCTCTGCACTTCACTAGTTCTTTACTCTCTGCTCGTCACTAGTTCTTTACTCTCTGCCCGCCACTAGTTATTTACTCTCTGTGCGTCACTAGTTCTTTACTCTCTGTGTGCCACTAGTTCTTTACTCGCTGACCACCACTAGTTCTTTACTCTCTGCGTGTCACTAGTTATTTACTCTCTCCACTTCACTAGTTCTTTACTCTCCACGCGCCACTAGTTCTTAACTCTCTGCGTCTCATTAGTTCTTTACTCTCTGCGCATCACTAGTTCTTTACTCTCCGTGTGTCACTAGTTCTTTACTCTTGCGCATCACTAGTTCTTTACTCTCTGTGTGCTACTAGTTCTTTACTCGCTGCGTGCCATGAGTTCTTTACTCTCAGCATGTCACTAATTATTTGCTCTCTACACTTCACTAGTTCTTTCTCTTTGAGCGCCACTAGTTCTTTACTCGCTGCGCATCACTATTTCTTTACTCTGTGCACATCACTAGTTCTTTGCTCTCTGCGTGTCAATAGTTCTTTACTATCCGAGCGCCACTAGTTCTTTACTTGCTGCACGCCACTATTTCTTTACTCTTTGCACGTCACTAGTTCTTTTCTCTCTGCACGTCACTAGTTCTTTGGTCTCTGAGCGCCACTAGTTCTTTACTCTCTGTGCGTCACTAGTTCTTTACTCACCAGCACCACTAGTTCTTCACTCTCTGTGCATCACTAGTATTTTACTCTCTGCACGTCACTAGTTCTTTAATCTCTGGGTGCCACTAGTTCTTTACTCTCTGGCCATCAGTAATTATTTACTCTCTGCACGCCACTAGTTCTTTACTCGCTGAGCACCACTAGTTCTTTACTCTCTGCATTGTTCTAGTTCTTTACTCTCAGCGTATCACTAGTTCTTTACTCTCTGCGTGCCACTAGTTCTTTTCTCACTGCACATCACTAGTTCTTTACTCTCTGTGCGTCACTAGTTATTTACTCTCTGCGCGTCACTAGTTCTTTACTCTCTGCGCGCCACTAGTTCTTAACTCTCTGCGCATCAGTAGTTCTTTACTTTCTGCGTGTCACTAGTTCTTTAATCTCTGCGCGCCACTAGTTCTTTACTCTCTGCGCGTGACTAGTTCTTTACTCGCTGCACACCACTAGTTCTTTACTCTCTGTGCGTCACTAGTTATTTACTCTCTGCGCGTCACTAGTTCTTTACTCTCTGCGCGCCACTGGTTCTTAACTCTCTGCGCATCACTAGTTCTTTACTTTCTGCGTGTCACTAGTTCTTTAATCTCTGCGCGCCATTAGTTCTTTACTCTCTGCGCGTCACTAGTTCTTTACTCGCTGCACACCACTAGTTCTTTACTCTCTGCGCGTAACTCTTTATTTACTCTCCACGCATCACCAGTTCTTTACTCTCTGCATGCAACTAGTTCTTTACTCTCTGCGTGTCACTCATTTTTTACTCTCCACGTGTCACTAGTTCTTTACTCTCCGCGCATCACTAGTTCTTTACTCTCGTGCATCATTAGTTTATTACTCTCTGCCGCCACTATTTCTTTACTCTCTGCATGCCACTAGTTCTTTACTCGCTGCGCGCCATGAGTTCTTTACTCTCAATGTGTTCCTAGTTCTTTACTCGCTGCCCGCCACTAGTTCTTTACTCTCTGCGCGTCACTAGTTCTTTTCTCTCTGTGCATCACTATTTCTTTACTGTCCGAGCACCACTAGTCCTTTACTCTCTGTGCGTCACTAGTTCTTTACTCCCCGAGCACCACTAGTTCTTTACTCTCTGCGCATCACTAGTTCTTTACTTTCTGCCCATCACTAGTTCTTTAATCTCTGCATGCCACTAGTTCTTTACTCCCTGCGTGTCACCAGTTATTTACTCTCTGCGCGTCACTAGTTCTTTACTCTCTGCACACCACTAGTTCTTTAGTCTCTGCGTGTCACTAGATCTTTACTCTCTGCGCATCACTAGTTCTTTACTCTCTGTGTGTCACTAGTTCTTTACTCTCTGGATGCCACTAGTTCTTTACTCTCTGCCCGTCACTAGTTCTTTACTCTCTGCGCGCCACCAGTTCTTTCCTTGCTGTGTGCCACTAGTTCTTTACTCTTTGCGTAGCACTAGTTATTTACTCTCTGCACTTCACTAGTTCTATACTCTCTGTTCGTCACTAGTTCTTTGCTCTCTGCGCGCCACTAGTTCTTTACTCGCTGCGCACCACTAGTTCTTTACTCTCTCCGTGTCACTAGTTTTTTACTCTCTGCGCTTCACTAGTTATTTACTCTCCGTGCGTCACTAGTTCTTTACTCTCTGCACACCACTAGTTCTTTAGTCTCTGCGTGTCACTAGATCTTTACTCTCTGTGCATCACTAGTTCTTTACTCTCTGTGCATCACTAGGTCTTTACTCTCTGTGCGTCACTAGTCCTTACTCTCTGCATGCCACTAGTTCTTTACTCTCTGTCCGTCACTAGTTCTTTACTCTCTGCGCGCCA
Organism: Ambystoma mexicanum; assembly: GCF_040938575.1. Classification (NCBI taxonomy): domain Eukaryota; kingdom Metazoa; phylum Chordata; class Amphibia; order Caudata; family Ambystomatidae; genus Ambystoma; species Ambystoma mexicanum. The sequence goes on along the minus strand of NC_090929.1, from coordinate 54,569,869 downwards.
CCAGTTCTTTCCTTGCTGTGTGCCACTAGTTCTTTTCTCTTTGCGTAGCACTAGTTATTTACTCTCTGCACTTCACTAGTTCTTCACTCTCTGCTCGTCACTAGTTCTTTACTCTCTGCCCGCCACTAGTTCTTTACTCTCTGTGCGTCACTAGTTCTTTACTCTCTGCGCGCCACTAGTTCTTTACTCGCCGCTGTGCACCACTAGTTCTTTACTCTCTGCATGTCACTAGTTATTTACTCTCTGTGCTTCACTAGTTCTTTCCTCTCCACGCGCCACTAGTTCTTAACTCTCTGCCTGTCATTAGTTCTTTACTCTCTGCGTATCACTAGTTCTTTACTCTCTGTGCGTCACTAGTTCTTTACTCTTGCGCATCACTAGTTCTTTACTCTCTGCACGTCACTAGTTCTTTACTCTCTGTGTGCCACTAGTTCTTTACTCGCTGCGTGCCATGAGTTATTTACTCTCAGCGTGTCACTAATTATTTGCTCTCTACACTTCACTAGTTCTTTACTCTTTGAGCACCACTAGTTCTCTACTCGCTGCGCATCACTATTTCTTTACTCTGCACATCACTAGTTCTTTACTCTCTGCGTGTCACTAGTTCTTTACTATCTGAGCACCACTAGTTCTTTACTTGCTGCATGCCACTAGTTCTTTACTCTCTGCATGCCACTAGTTCTTTTCTCTCTGCCCGCCACTAGTTCTTTACTCTCTGTGCGTCACTAGTTCTTTACTCTCTGCGCGCCACTAGTTCTTTACTCGCTGCGCACCACTAGTTCTTTACTCTCTGCATGTCACTAGTTATTTACTCTCTGTGCTTCACTAGTTCTTTACTCTCCACGCGCCACTAGTTCTTAACTCTCTGCTGCATGTCATTAGTTCTTTACTCTCTGCGTATCACTAGTTCTTTACTCTCTCTGCGTCACTAGTTCTTTACTCTTGCGCATCACTAGTTCTTTACTCTCTGCACGTCACTAGTTCTTTACTCTCTGTGTGCCACTAGTTCTTTACTCGCTGCGTGCCATGAGTTCTTTACTCTCAGCGTGTCACTAATTATTTTCTCTCTACACTTCACTAGTTCTTTACTCTTTGAGCACCACTAGTTCTTTACTTGCTGCGCATCACTATTTCTTTACTCTCTGCACATCACTAGTTCTTTGCTCTCTGCGTGTCACTAGTTCTTTACTATCTGAGAGCCCTAGTTCTTTACTTGCTGCACGCCACTAGTTCTTTACTCTCTGCATGCCACTAGTTCTTTACTCTCTGAGCGCCACTAGTTCTTTACTCTCTGTGCATCACTAGTTCTTTACTCACCAGCACCACTAGTTCTTCACTCTCTGTGCGTCACTAGTACTTTACTCTCTGCACGTCACTAGTTCTTTAATCTCTGGGTGCCACTAGTTCTTTACTCTCTGCGCGTCATTTATTATTTACTCTCTGCACGCCACTAGTTCTTTACTCGCTGAGCACCACTAGTTCTTTACTCTCTGCATTTCACTAGTTCTTTACTCTCAGCGCATCACTAGTTCTTTACTCTCTGCGCGCCACTAGTTCTTTACTCGCTGCGCACCACTAGTTCTTTACTCTCTGCATGTCACCAGTTATTTACTCTCCGCGCGTCACTAGTTCTTTACTCTCTGCACACCACTAGTTCTTTAGTCTCTGCTTGTCACTAGATCTTTACTCTCTGCACATCACTAGTTCTTTACTCTCTGTGCATCACTAGTTCTTTACACTCTGCCCGTCACCAGTTCTTTACTCTCTGCGCACCACCAGTTCTTTCCTTGCTGTGTGCCACTAGTTCTTTACTCTTTGCGTAGCACTAGTTATTTACTCTCTGCACTTCACTAGTTCTTTACTCTCTGCTCGTCACTAGTTCTTTACTCTCTGCCCGCCACTAGTTATTTACTCTCTGTGCGTCACTAGTTCTTTACTCTCTGTGCGCCTATAGTTCTTTACTCGCTGCGCACCACTAGTTCTTTACTCTCTGCGTGTCACTAGTTATTTACTCTCTGCGCTTCACTAGTTCTTTACTCTCCACGCGCCACTAGTTCTTAACTCTCTGCGTGTCATTAGTTCTTTACTCTCTGCGCATCACTAGTTCTTTACTCTCCGTGCGTCACTAGTTCTTTACTCTTGCGCATCACTAGTTCTTTACTCTCTGCACGTCACTAGTTCTTTACTCTCTGTGTGCTACTAGTTCTTTACTCTCAGCGTGTCACTAATTATTTGCTCTCTACACTTCACTAGTTTTTTACTCTTTGAGCGCCACTAGTTCTTTACTCGCTGCGCATCACTATTTCTTTACTCTCTGCACATCACTAGTTCTTTGCTCTCTGCGTGTCACTAGTTCTTTACTATCCGAACGCCACTAGTTCTTTACTTGCTGCACGCCACTATTTCTTTACTCTCTGCACGTCACTAGTTCTTTTCTCTCTGCACGTCACTAGTTCTTTGCTCTCTGAGCGAGACTAGTTCTTTACTCTCTGTGCGTCACTAGTTCTTTACTCACCAGCACCACTAGTTCTTCACTCTCTGTGCGTCACTAGTACTTTACTCTCTGCACGTCACTAGTTCTTTAATCTCTGTGTGTCACTAGTTAGTTACTCTCCGTGCTTCACCAGTTCTTTACTGTCCGCGCACCACTAGTTCTTTACTCTCTGCACACCATTACTTATTTACTCTCTGCGCGTCACTAGTTCTTTACTCTCAGCGCATCACTAGTTCTTTACTCTCTGCGTGCCACTAGTTCTTTACTCACTGCACACCACTAGTTCTTTACTCTCTGTGCGTCACTAGTTATTTACTCTCTGCGCGTCACTAGTTCTTTACTCTCTGCGCGCCACTAGTTCTTAACTCTCTGCGCATCACTAGTTTGTTACTTTCTGCATGTCACAAGTTCTTTAATCTCTGCGCGCCACTAGTTTTTTACTCTCTGAGCGTCACTAGTTCTTTACTCGCTGCACACCACTAGTTGTTTACTCTCTGCGCGTAACTCTTTATTTACCCACCGCGCATCACCAGTTCTTTACTCTCTGCGTGCGACTAGTTCTTTACTCTCTGCGTGTCACTCATTTTTTACTCTCCACGTGTCACTAGTTCTTTACTCTCCGCGCATCACTAGTTCTTTACTCTCGTGCATCATTAGTTTATTACTCTCTGCCGCCACTATTTCTTTACTCTCTGCATGCCACTAGTTCTTTACTCGCTGCGCGCCATGAGTTCTTTACTCTCAATGTGTTCCTAGTTCTTTACTCGCTGCCCGCCACTAGTTCTTTACTCTCTGCACATCACTAGTTCTTTTCTCTCTGTGCATCACTAGTTCTTTACTCTCCGAGCGCCACTAGTTCTTTACTCTCTGCGCGTCACTAGTTCTTTACTCTCCGAGCACCACTAGTTCTTTACTCTCTGCGCATCACTAGTTCTTTACTTTCTGCCCGTCACTAGTTCTTTAATCTCTGCATGCCACTAGATCTTTACTCCCTGCGTGTCACTAGTTCTTTACTCTCTGCGCGCCACTAGTTCTTTACTCGCTGTGCACCACTAGTTCTTTACTCTCTGCATGTCACCAGTTATTTACTCTCCGCGCGTCACTAGTTCTTTACTCTCTGCACACCACTAGTTCTTTAGTCTCTGCGTGTCACTAGATCTTTACTCTCTGCGCATCACTAGTTCTTTACTCTCTGTGCGTCATTAGTTCTTTACTCTCTGGATGCCACTAGTTCTTTACTCTCTGCCCGTCACTAGTTCTTTATTCTCTGTGCGCCACCAGTTCTTTCCTTGCTGTGTGCCACTAGATCTTTACTCTTTGCGTAGCACTAGTTATTTACTCTCTGAACTTCACTAGTTCTTTACTCTCTGCTCGTCACTAGTTCTTTACTCTCTGCACGCCATTAGTTCTTTACTCGCTGCGCACCAATAGTTCTTTACTCTCTGTGTGTCACTAGTTATTTACTCTCTGCGCTTCACTAGTTATTTACTCTCCGTGCGTCACTAGTTCTTTACTCTCTGCACACCACTAGTTCTTTAGTCTCTGCATGTCACTAGATCTTTACTCTCTGCGCATCACTAGTTCTTCACTCTCTGCGCGCTACCAGTTCTTTCCTTGCTGTGTGCCACTAGTTCTTTACTCTTTGCGTAGCACTAGTTATTTACTCTCTGCACTTCACTAGTTCTTCACTCTCTGCTCGTCACTAGTTCTTTACTCTCTGCCCGTCACTAGTTCTTTACTCTCTGCACGTCACTAGTTCTTTTCTCTCTGCACGTCACTAGTTCTTTGCTCTCTGAGCGAGACTAGTTCTTTACTCTCTGTGCGTCACTAGTTCTTTACTCACCAGCACCACTAGTTCTTCACTCTCTGTGCGTCACTAGTACTTTACTCTCTGCACGTCACTAGTTCTTTAATCTCTGTGTGTCACTAGTTAGTTACTCTCCGCGCTTCACCAGTTCTTTACTGTCCGCGCACCACTAGTTCTTTACTCTCTGCACACCATTACTTATTTACTCTCTGCGCGTCACTAGTTCTTTACTCTCAGCGCATCACTAGTTCTTTACTCTCTGCGTGCCACTAGTTCTTTACTCACTGCACACCACTAGTTCTTTACTCTCTGTGCGTCACTAGTTATTTACTCTCTGCGCGTCACTAGTTCTTTACTCTCTGCGCGCCACTAGTTCTTAACTCTCTGCGCATCACTAGTTTGTTACTTTCTGCATGTCACAAGTTCTTTAATCTCTGCGCGCCACTAGTTTTTTACTCTCTGAGCGTCACTAGTTCTTTACTCGCTGCACACCACTAGTTGTTTACTCTCTGCGCGTAACTCTTTATTTACCCACCGCGCATCACCAGTTCTTTACTCTCTGCGTGCGACTAGTTCTTTACTCTCTGCGTGTCACTCATTTTTTACTCTCCACGTGTCACTAGTTCTTTACTCTCCGCGCATCACTAGTTCTTTACTCTCGTGCATCATTAGTTTATTACTCTCTGCCGCCACTATTTCTTTACTCTCTGCATGCCACTAGTTCTTTACTCGCTGCGCGCCATGAGTTCTTTACTCTCAATGTGTTCCTAGTTCTTTACTCGCTGCCCGCCACTAGTTCTTTACTCTCTGCACATCACTAGTTCTTTTCTCTCTGTGCATCACTAGTTCTTTACTCTCCGAGCGCCACTAGTTCTTTACTCTCTGCGCGTCACTAGTTCTTTACTCTCCGAGCACCACTAGTTCTTTACTCTCTGCGCATCACTAGTTCTTTACTTTCTGCCCGTCACTAGTTCTTTAATCTCTGCATGCCACTAGATCTTTACTCCCTGCGTGTCACTAGTTCTTTACTCTCTGCGCGCCACTAGTTCTTTACTCGCTGTGCACCACTAGTTCTTTACTCTCTGCATGTCACCAGTTATTTACTCTCCGCGCGTCACTAGTTCTTTACTCTCTGCACACCACTAGTTCTTTAGTCTCTGCGTGTCACTAGATCTTTACTCTCTGCGCATCACTAGTTCTTTACTCTCTGTGCGTCATTAGTTCTTTACTCTCTGGATGCCACTAGTTCTTTACTCTCTGCCCGTCACTAGTTCTTTATTCTCTGTGCGCCACCAGTTCTTTCCTTGCTGTGTGCCACTAGATCTTTACTCTTTGCGTAGCACTAGTTATTTACTCTCTGAACTTCACTAGTTCTTTACTCTCTGCTCGTCACTAGTTCTTTACTCTCTGCACGCCATTAGTTCTTTACTCGCTGCGCACCAATAGTTCTTTACTCTCTGTGTGTCACTAGTTATTTACTCTCTGCGCTTCACTAGTTATTTACTCTCCGTGCGTCACTAGTTCTTTACTCTCTGCACACCACTAGTTCTTTAGTCTCTGCATGTCACTAGATCTTTACTCTCTGCGCATCACTAGTTCTTCACTCTCTGTGCATCACTAGGTCTTTACTCTCTGTGTGTCACTAGTCCTTACTCTCTGCATGCCACTAGTTCTTTACTCTCTGCCCGTCACTAGTTCTTTACTCTCTGCGCGCTACCAGTTCTTTCCTTGCTGTGTGCCACTAGTTCTTTACTCTTTGCGTAGCACTAGTTATTTACTCTCTGCACTTCACTAGTTCTTCACTCTCTGCTCGTCACTAGTTCTTTACTCTCTGCCCGTCACTAGTTCTTTACTCTCTGTGCGTCACTAGTACTTTACTCTCTGCGCGCCACTAGTTCTTTACTCGCTGTGCACCACTGGTTCTTTACTTTCTGCATGTCACTAGTTATTTACTCTCTGTGCTTCACTAGTTCTTTACTCTCCATGCGCCACTAGTTCTTAACTCTCTGCGTGTCATTAGTTCTTTACTCTCTGCGTATCACTAGTTCTTTACTCTCCGTGCGTCACTAGTTCTTTACTCTTGCGCATCACTAGTTCTTTACTCTCTGCACGTCACTAGTTCTTCACTCTCTGTGTGCCATTAGTTCTTTACTCGCTGCGTGCCATGAGTTCTTTACTCTCAGCATGTCACTAATTATTTGCTCTCTACACTTCACTAGTTCTTTACTCTTTGATCACCACTAGTTCTTTACTCGCTGCACATCACTATTTCTTTACTCTCTGCACATCACTAGTTCTTTACTCTCTGCGTGTCACTAGTTCTTTACTATCTGAGCGCCACTAGTTCTTTACTTGCTGCACGCCACTAGTTCTTTACTCTCTGCACGTCACTAGTTCTTTTCTCTCTGCGCGTCAATAGTTCTTTACTCTCTGAGCGCCACTAGTTCTTTACTCTCTGTGCATCACTAGTTCTTTTTTTTTCATTTTAATGATTTTTATTGTTAAAATATTGATTTTGATACAGATATCAACAGGTTACAGACTTTGAATAAAACAAGAACAACAGAGAAATGACATAGTAATTGATTTTGATCCTTTGTAATAGTATTTCTATAAGGCTAAATCATTTGTTAAATTCACTTGCGAATGTAATATGAACTATAATAGATATAAACCGCATTAATATAACATGTAGTTTAGAATTAATTATATCATAGGTCTGCAACGAGTGATTTATATGTAGTGAAAATAGAGAATTGGGGGGAGACGTACAGGGAGACAGACTAGAGACATATAAGGATAAGGAGGGAAGAGGATAGGGGGGGAATGGGTATATTGGATTATTTCATCAAAATAATCTAATCATTTCAAACATTATCAAGTTCTAGCATTTTTGAATAAGTATGGCAATATGAATAATGATGCTAATATAAGAATGTAAATTTATGTACCATGAGCAGTTGCATTAAAACAGTTAAGATACCTGGTGAAAAAATACCATTTAGCATTATATTTAGGAATTGTGTTGTGATTATTGGCCATGCACATCTCTAGTTTATGAGTGTTACAAATGGTGTTCCACCAGATTTTGGTGGAAAGTAAACTAGAGTCTTTCCAGTTAGCCGTAATACATTTTAAAGCTATACAGATGAATAAGTCATAAAGTCTTGCAGAGTCAGATGGGAAATAAGTTGTAATGGCTATACTTCCTAAAAATATGTTAACAAAGGAAAAGGGCACATCAACACAGAAGATACATTTAAGAAGCTTCCAGATTTCCTGCCAAAATTTAACAGTAAATGAACATTCAAAAAACATATGCATATACGTGGCGGGAGATATGCCACATGACCAACATTTAGCATTATAATTCGGATTAGACTTAGCCAATTTGGCTGGAGTAATAAATGCTCTGTGCATGAAGAAATAATAGTGTTGTGATATATTTGCTGATACCGATATTTGTTTGATTTTAGCAAACAGACGATGCCATATTTCATCTTCAAACATGAAGCCCAAATCAAGTTCCCATTTCAGACGTATAGGGCAAATCTTAAAATTTGAGGTGAGCATATTGTAAATTTTTGAGGCTCGAACTTCACCACCTGTGGTAAGGTGCATTAGTCTAAGGGCATCAGGAGTAAGAATTTCATTGGAAAATTGGGCAAGTGCATCAAGGCAGGAATTAATTAAGTTGTTATAAAATTGAAATTCTTTCTTAGTAATGTTAAAAGTGGTGGAGAATTGCTGAAAGGAAAGGACATACGTGTCATCTATAATCTGTTGGACGAATCTGATACCCTTTTGAATCCATGTTTTGCGGTTAAGGATCTTGTTATTAATTACTATGTTCTTATTATGCCATAATAGTGGGGAAAGATGCTTACTAGGAGTTATAGTGTGAGGAAAAAGAAAGGTTTGTAGAGCAGATATTGAAGCTTTAATAGGGTCTGAAATCTTTTTAGTTGAATGTTTGAAAATGTATATGTAGTCCGTGATTTCGTGTGGTAAAACTACTTGTTTTTCTAATGTACACCAGGTTGGGATATCAGCGGATATAGGATCAATGAACCATTGACGAGATTGTTTTATAAGAAATGCATGATGATATGATTTAAAGTCAGGGAATCTAACTCCCCCCATATCATAGGGGGCTTTCAGTTTTGTCAGGGCAATTCTCTTACTTTTTCCTTTTCCCCATAGAAAATTAAGTAGTATAGAGTAAATGGATTTGAAAAAGGAAAGGGATAATGGGACGGAGAGAAGTTGCAGATAGTATAGTATTATGGGAGTAAGCATCATCTTGATAGTATCTAAGCGCCCCCACCAGGAGAGGTATAGTGGAGACCATTTGGATGTTAGATCCTTGAGGGTGCCCAGTAGTGTTTCAGTGTTGAGTTTGATCGTATTTGGGATAGTTGGGGCAAAACGAAGACCTAAGTATTTGACTGAGCTATTGCACCATTTGAGGCCAAAAGTGACGATATCATGTTTAAGGCAGTATGGATTTAAGGGCATAATTTCTGATTTCTGTGTATTTAATTTATATCCTGATACTTGACCGAATTGTGATAAAATACTCAAGAGGTTGGGAATGTGAAGCTTGGGGTTTTTAATTAATATAAGAATATCATCTGCATATGCAGCTATTTTATTTATTGAAGCACCGACTTGAATTCCTGGGATGTTTGTGGTAGATCTTATTGATTCTAGAAGTGGTTCAAGAGAGAGGATATATAGTAATGGTGAGAAGGGGCAACCTTGACGCGTTCCTCTTAGTAAGTGAAAGGAGGAGGAAGTTTGACCATTTAAGTAAATAGCCGAATTGGGGGCAGAGTAAAGCAGTTTGACCAGTGAAATAAATTTTTCACCACAACCATGCCACCGTAGAGTTTGAAACATAAAATTCCAGTCGACACGATCGAAAGCTTTTTCCGCATCTAATGCAATGGCCGCATAGCCTTGTGTGTCTTTTTTGTCATTGGCAGCAAGGTTGATGGCGTTTAATAGGAGTCTTGCATTAGAGGATATATTACGTCCTTTTACATATCCTGTTTGGTCTGGTTTAACTAGACTTGGGAGTGAGGATTCGATTCTATTGGCAAGTATTTTGGCAAAAATTTTGCTTTCAATATTGATAAGGGAAATGGGTCGATAGTTGCTAGGAAGAGTAGGGTCCTTGTTAGGTTTTGGAAAAATGATAAGCAAAGCTTCAGAAAATGATCCCGAGGAACATTTTTGTGAGATAAAATATGAAAAAAGGTTTTTGAGCTTAGGTGTTAAGGATTGAGAGAATGTGTTATAGAATTCTGTGGATAGTCCATCAGGGCCTGGTGCTTTTCCTTTTCCGAGGCCATGGATGGCTTTGGTAATCTCGATAGACGTGATGTCTTTTTCTAGATGAGATAGATCAATGTCAGGGTAGGTGGTTCTACTGATGTTGTTCAAAAAGGAATCAATGTTTTCTCTGGGAATAGCGCATTCTGGAGTATATAGTTCCGTATAAAATCTTCTAAAGCATTCCAATATTTCATCAGGCCTATGATGCATCTTGCCCAGCTTATCTTGAATGTGAGAGACTTGAACTTTTTCTTTTTTGGTTTTTAGATAAGAGGCTAACATTTGACCTGCTTTATTAGAAGTTTGATAGATCTTAGTTTTATACTTAAGAATGGTTCCTGCCGCCAACTCAGTAATTTCTTTATTGATTTCAAAGCGTATCTTAATGACTTGTCGTAGATTGGCTGAGTTAGTGTCAGTATAATAATGTTATTCTGCAATAGTGAGTTTAGAGTAAAGATCATCGAGATGTTTTTTCCTGATTTTTTTATTCTTGCCTGATAGGGCCATTATGTGGCCACGAAGGGCCGCTTTGAAAGCATCCCAATTATTGACAGTGGAGGTATCTTGATCTTGGTTTTCGTTAAAGTATTGTTGAATGAAAGCGTTGATGGATTGAATAGATTTAGGATCATTTAAAAGAAAATTGTTAAGTTTCCATCTAGGAGAACCCTTTTTCATATCTGTAAGGGAGAAGGAAGTAATGACAGGAGCGTGGTCAGAGATAATGATATTGGCAATCTTTGAGTCTATAATGGATCCCGAAAGAGTTTTTGTAGCAAAAATATAATCAATACGTGACAATGTGTTGTGTGGGGGAGAATGGTAGGTATAATCCAAATGTGAAGGATGAGATATCCTCCATGAATCAATTAGTCCTGTCTCTCCTAGACAATTTATAAAGGATTTGTGAGTTTTGTTGGGTTTGAATATGCAACTGGATTTTCGATCTAAAAAGGGGTCAAGAACCTGATTGACATCGCCACACATTATCAGGTTGACGAAATCATTTTTCAAAATCATTTGTTTGATATTATTCCAAAAGGAGGGATCTGGTAGTGTAGGTCCGTAAATGTTGAGAATTGATAATTGTGTCGTGTCAATTTGCAGTTTCACCCAAACCCATCTACCATTTGTATCTGCATCTTGGGCAAGGATTTTGTAGGGTTGTTTTTTGCTAATAAGTATCGCGACACCATTTTTCTTGGATAAAGCTGGGCTAGCAACAACTTCCTTCACCCAAAGAGACTTGAGTTTCATTGATTCTTTGAGGGATAAGTGTGTCTCTTGTAGACAAGCTATTGTTGGTTTAAATTTATTTAAGTGAGATAGTACTTTACATCTTTTCATTGGATTCTTGCAACCCTTAATATTCCATGTTATGCATTTAAATATCATCTAGCTGGCGGAAATTTGATATTCATACATCTTATAGCTATCCTACAAAAATACACATATACCATTGTCATTCGATTGAAATAATGTATACACCAATATTTGTGCTGAAGGAAGGAACATTGAGGGTCAGGGAAGGGAGATAGGGGTTTGATCACATCTTGACCGGTAGTATACCATGACGAATGAATGAATTTGGGGATCAAACAGGACATGGGATAAGGAGTTAAGGGGATATATATATGGGGGATAGGAAACGCCTACCGAGTCGCTAACTAGGAGAAAACGACTTCCTGTGGAAGATGGACCCAAAAGAGCGCCCACCCCACATAGTTAATATCAATGTAAGTTCAAAGCATTAGGTAATTAGATACTTATGAGTGTAAAAGTCAAGTGATGGGGAACCAGTTTCAAGTAGTAGATGAATTAGAGGCCGCCGCTGGAGAAGAGATGTCCATGTTTTCATTTTTGATGGATTGTATGAAGAGCCTTAGGTCAGCGGGATCATCATAGACTGCAGAGCGTCCTTCGTATGTAACTTTAAAGGAGCAAGGGTGGAACAGGCCGTATCGGACATTAAGTTGTTTAAGGGCAGGCCGGAACGCCAGAAAGACCTTTCTTCTTTGGGCTGTACTTCTAGCCACATCCTGTGAGATAAATAACTTACTACCATGCCAGATTAGAGATTTACGTTCTTTAGCTGTGGAGATGATAAGTTGCAGTTGAGAGTATTCTAACAGGTAAAAAATGAGCGTTCTTGGTGGCTGACGAGCTGAGGGAGAGGTTGAGGGTTGGCCAATCCTATGGGCACGTTGTATATTAAAAGTGGTTTCCAAAGGCAAATGTAGTATGGCCGGTAGGAATTTTTGTAGGAAGGCAATGGGGTCTGTGCCCTCAGCTCCTTCAGGCAGGCCCGAGATGCGTAGGTTGTTACGCCTACTCCGATTTTCCAAATCTTCGTTATGCTTTTGAAGTTCTTTGATGGATTTCTCCATTTGTGCAACCTTGGGTGATAAATCTTCAAGCGCGCCAATTCTTTTCTCTGCCTCATCTACTCTGTTGATAACTCCCATCCACCTTTCATCAAGTTGTTGTAACTTTGTGTTAGTGGTTTCCATAAAGGGTTTGAGTGCCCTTATTTCAGCTAGAATGGTTTCAATCGCGGAGTCTGAGAATCCAATTGGAGGTGGGGAGTCATTTTTGGGTCTTTTTAGAGTAGTTGAGGAGGCGGTGGCGTCTTTGGTAGAGGTGCCATTTTTTAGATTTGCCTTGCTGGTTGCCATAACTGAGAAGATGATAATATGTGCGAGTAGTTATGGCGTGTAATTTTTTTTTTTTTTTTGTGGAAGATATTTATGCTGACGAGTAGTATATAATTATTACATCCATATTATTCCCAAAGCTTACCTCTGACCTGGAGAGACCAAAACGTGGAAAAGCCCTGAATAATAAGGAATATACTACTGAAGGTTGCAATAGATTTGTTGTTTATAGCTGTTGTCCATAGATAGGGTTTGGACTAGTGGAGCTGTAGGTATAAACCGGCTGTGAGATTATAATCCTGCTTGACAGACCAATATCGGTAAGTTGCAACTAGAAGGCATGGTAGTAATATAAGGTTTAAAGGAGAAATGGGTTTTTGTAGAAGGGAGATTGACTGACGTGCTTAGTATTGTGAGCCTGTTCGCCCCTTTAATAACTTTTATCTTCCTTAATAAGGTTGGAGACCTGTGTTGCCTCTATTATACTTCAAACTTTTCAGTCTTTCTTGTTTGTTTTAAAAGGTTTTTTTTTTTTTTTTTTTTTCTTCCCTAAGCCTTTTTCATCAGAATGCTTTTATATGAAATGTTAGCGTGTGCGCTTAAAAGCAGTTTCTTACTTTAAAGATGTTGTTTTTTTTTCTCCAGTAGGTGGCGTTCTCGTGAAAAAGTGCTTGAGGTTTAGGCCCAGCCAGCGGTGTCAGCTGATGAAGGACGCCGCCCCTCTCCTCACGAGGGGCGGTTCGCGTTCCGACGTCCTTCCGATGCGGAAGCCCTTGATTGGAACTGCAGCGTGTGAAGTCCTTCCTGACGCCGGAGCCGCGGAGAAGTTTCACCGAGTGCGAGCGGGATGTTTAAGACGCTCGGTATGAAGATAAGGTAAGTATTTATAAAATATTATGTTCCCTAATGCTATTTTATTTTAATGTGAGGCGGAGCCGATCCTCTAGGCGGCCATCTTGCCTCGGCGCCTAGCCACGCCCCCATCACTAGTTCTTTACTCACCAGCACCACTAGTTCTTCACTCTCTGTGCGTCACTAGTACTTTACTCTCTCTTCGTCACTAGTTCTTTAATCTCTGGGTGCCACTAGTTCTTTACTCTCTGCGCGTCACTAATTATTTACTCTCTGCACGCCACTAGTTCTTTACTCGCTGGACACCACTAGTTCTTTACTCTCTGCATGTCACTAGTTCTTTACTCTCAGCGCATCACTAGTTCTTTACTCTCTGCGCGCCACTAGTTCTTCACTCGCTGCACACCACTAGTTCTTTACTCTGTGTGTGTCACTAGTTAGTTACTCTCTGCGCTTCACCAGTTCTTTACTCTCAGCGCGCCACTAGTTCTTTACTCTCTGCACACCATTACTTCTTTACTCTCTGCGCGTCACTAGTTCTTTACTCTCAGCGCATCACTAGTTCGTTACTCTCTGCGTGCCACTAGTTCTTTTCTCGCTGCACACCACTAGTTCTTTACTCTCTGTGCATCACTAGTTTTTACTCTCTGCGCGTCACTAGTTCTTTACTCTCCGAGTGCCACTAGTTCTTAGCTCTCTGCGCATCACTAGTTCTTTACTTTCTGCGTGTCGCTAGTTCTTTCATCTCTGCGTGCAACTAGTTCTTTACTCTCTGCGCGTCACTAGTTCTTTACTCGCTGCACACCACTAGTTCTTTACGCTCTGTGCGTAACTCTTTAGTTCTTTACTCTCTGCGCGCGACTAGTTCTTTACTCTCTGCGTGTCACTCATTTTTTACTCTCCACGTGTCACTAGTTCTTTACTCTCTGCCCGCCACTATTTCTTTACTCTCTGCATGCCACTAGTTCTTTCCTCGCTGTGCGCCATGAGTTCTTTACTCTCAATGTGTTCCTAGTTCTTTACTCGCTGCCCACCACTAGTTATTTACTCTCTGCGTGTCACTAGTTCTTTTCTCTCTGTGCATCACTAGTTATTTACTCTCCAAGTGCCACTAGTTCTTTACTCTCTGCGCGTCACTAGTTCTTTACTCTCTGCGCGCCACTAGTTCTTTACTCGCTGCACACCACTAGTTCTTTACTCTCTGCGTGTCACTAGTTATTTACTCTCTGCGTGCCACTAGTTCTTTACTCGCTGCGCACCACTAGTTCTTTACTCTCTGCATGTCACCAGTTATTTACTCTCCGCGCGTCACTAGTTCTTTACTCTCTGCACACTACTAGTTCTTTAGTCTCTGCGTGTCACTAGATCTTTACTCTCTGCGCATCACTAGTTCTTTACTCTCTGTGCATCACTAGTTCTTTACACTCTGCGCGTCACTAGTTCTTTACTCTCTGCATGCCACTAGTTCTTTACTCTCTGCCCGTCACTAGTTCTTTACTCTCTGCGCGCCACCAGTTCTTTCCTTGCTGTGTGCCACTAGTTCTTTACTCTTTGCGTAGCACTTGTTATTTACTCTCTGCACTTCACTAGTTCTTTACTCTCTGCTCGTCACTAGTTCTTTACTCTCTGCCTGCCACTAGTTCTTTACTCTCTGTGCGTCACTAGTTCTTTACTCTCTGCGCGCCACTAGTTCTTTACTCGCTGCACACCACTAGTTCTTTACTCGCTGCGTGTCACTAGTTATTTACTCTCTGCGCTTCACTAGTTTTTTACTCTCCATGCGCCACTAGTTCTTAACTCTCTGCGTGTCATTAGTTCTTTACTCTCTGCGCATCACTAGTTCTTTACTCTCTGCACGTCACTAGTTCTTTATTCTCTGTGTGCCACTAGTTCTTTACTCGCTGCGTGCCATGAGTTCTTTACTCTCAATGTGTCACTAATTATTTGCTCTCTACACTTCACTAGTTCTTTACTCTTTGAGCGCCACTAGTTCTTTACTCGCTGCGCATTACTATTTCTTTACTCTCTGCACATCACTAGTTCTTTACTCTCTGCGTGTCACTAGTTCTTTACTATTCGAGCGCAACTAGTTCTTTACTTGCTGCACGCCACTAGTTCTTTACTCTCTGCACGTCACTAGTTCTTTTCTCTCTGCACGTCACTAGTTCTTTACTCTCTGAGCGCCACTAGTTCTTTACTCTCTGTGCGTCACTAGTTCTTTACTCACCAGCACCACTAGTTATTTTACTCTCTGTGTGTCACTAGTACTTTACTCTCTGCACGTCACTAGTTCTTTAATCTCTGGGTGCCACTAGTTCTTTATTCTCAGCGCATCACTAGTTCTTTACTCTCTGCGCGCCACTAGTTCTTTCCTCGCTGAACACCACTAGTTCTTTACTCTCTGTGTGTCACTAGTTAGTTACTCTCCGCGCTTCACCAGTTCTTTACTCTCCACGCACCACTAGTTCTTTACTCTCTGCACACCTTTACTTCTTTACTCTCTGCGCGTCACTAGTTCTTTACTCTCAGCGCATCACTAGTTCGTTACTCTCTGCGTGCCACTAGTTCTTTACTCGCTGCCCACCACTAGTTCTTTACTCTCTGTGCGTCACAAGTTATTTACTCTCTGCGCGTCACTAGTTCTTTACTCTCCGAGTGCCACTAGTTCTTTACTCTCTGCGCGCCACTAGTTCTTAACTCTCTGCGCATCACTAGTTCTTTACTCTCTGCGCGTCACTAGTTCTTTACTCGCTGCACACCACTAGTACTTTACTCACTGCGCGTAACTCTTTATTTACTCTCTGCGCATAACCAGTTCTTTCCTCTCTGCGCGCGACTAGTTCTTTACTCTCTGCGTGTCACTCATTTTTTACTCTCCACGTGTCACTAGTTCTTTACTCTCCGCGCATCACTAGTTCCTTACTCTCGTGCATCATTAGTTTTTTACTCTCTGCACGCCACTATTTCTTTACTCCTGCATGCCACTAGTTCTTTACTTGCTGGACACCACTAGTTCTTTACTCTCTGCATGTCACTAGTTCTTTACTCTCAGCGCATCACTAGTTCTTTACTCTCTGCGCGCCACTAGTTCTTCACTCGCTGCACACCACTAGTTCTTTACTCTGTGTGTGTCACTAGTTAGTTACTCTCTGCGCTTCACCAGTTCTTTACTCTCAGCGCGCCACTAGTTCTTTACTCTCTGCACACCATTACTTCTTTACTCTCTGCGCGTCACTAGTTCTTTACTCTCAGCGCATCACTAGTTCGTTACTCTCTGCGTGCCACTAGTTCTTTTCTCGCTGCACACCACTAGTTCTTTACTCTCTGTGCGTCACTAGTTTTTACTCTCTGCGCGTCACTAGTTCTTTACTCTCCGAGTGCCACTAGTTCTTAGCTCTCTGCGCATCACTAGTTCTTTACTTTCTGCGTGTCGCTAGTTCTTTCATCTCTGCGTGCAACTAGTTCTTTACTCTCTGCGCGTCACTAGTTCTTTACTCGCTGCACACCACTAGTTCTTTACGCTCTGTGCGTAACTCTTTAGTTCTTTACTCTCTGCGCGCGACTAGTTCTTTACTCTCTGCGTGTCACTCATTTTTTACTCTCCACGTGTCACTAGTTCTTTACTCTCCGCGCATCACTAGTTCTTTACTCTCGCGCATCATTAGTTTTTTACTCTCTGCCCGCCACTATTTCTTTACTCTCTGCATGCCACTAGTTCTTTCCTCGCTGTGCGCCATGAGTTCTTTACTCTCAATGTGTTCCTAGTTCTTTACTCGCTGCCCACCACTAGTTATTTACTCTCTGCGTGTCACTAGTTCTTTTCTCTCTGTGCATCACTAGTTATTTACTCTCCAAGTGCCACTAGTTCTTTACTCTCTGCGCGTCACTAGTTCTTTACTCTCTGCGCGCCACTAGTTCTTTACTCGCTGCACACCACTAGTTCTTTACTCTCTGCGTGTCACTAGTTATTTACTCTCTGCGTGCCACTAGTTCTTTACTCGCTGCGCACCACTAGTTCTTTACTCTCTGCATGTCACCAGTTATTTACTCTCCGCGCGTCACTAGTTCTTTACTCTCTGCACACTACTAGTTCTTTAGTCTCTGCGTGTCACTAGATCTTTACTCTCTGCGCATCACTAGTTCTTTACTCTCTGTGCATCACTAGTTCTTTACACTCTGCGCGTCACTAGTTCTTTACTCTCTGCATGCCACTAGTTCTTTACTCTCTGCCCGTCACTAGTTCTTTACTCTCTGCGCGCCACCAGTTCTTTCCTTGCTGTGTGCCACTAGTTCTTTACTCTTTGCGTAGCACTTGTTATTTACTCTCTGCACTTCACTAGTTCTTTACTCTCTGCTCGTCACTAGTTCTTTACTCTCTGCCTGCCACTAGTTCTTTACTCTCTGTGCGTCACTAGTTCTTTACTCTCTGCGCGCCACTAGTTCTTTACTCGCTGCACACCACTAGTTCTTTACTCGCTGCGTGTCACTAGTTATTTACTCTCTGCGCTTCACTAGTTTTTTACTCTCCACGCGCCACTAGTTCTTAACTCTCTGCGTGTCATTAGTTCTTTACTCTCTGCGCATCACTAGTTCTTTACTCTCTGCACGTCACTAGTTCTTTATTCTCTGTGTGCCACTAGTTCTTTACTCGCTGCGTGCCATGAGTTCTTTACTCTCAATGTGTCACTAATTATTTGCTCTCTACACTTCACTAGTTCTTTACTCTTTGAGCGCCACTAGTTCTTTACTCGCTGCGCATTACTATTTCTTTACTCTCTGCACATCACTAGTTCTTTACTCTCTGCGTGTCACTAGTTCTTTACTATTCGAGCGCAACTAGTTCTTTACTTGCTGCAAGCCACTAGTTCTTTACTCTCTGCACGTCACTAGTTCTTTTCTCTCTGCACGTCACTAGTTCTTTACTCTCTGAGCGCCACTAGTTCTTTACTCTCTGTGCGTCACTAGTTCTTTACTCACCAGCACCACTAGTTATTTACTCTCTGTGTGTCACTAGTACTTTACTCACTGCACGTCACTAGTTCTTTAATCTCTGGGTGCCACTAGTTCTTTATTCTCAGCGCATCACTAGTTCTTTACTCTCTGCGCGCCACTAGTTCTTTCCTCGCTGAACACCACTAGTTCTTTACTCTCTGTGTGTCACTAGTTAGTTACTCTCCGCGCTTCACCAGTTCTTTACTCTCCATGCACCACTAGTTCTTTACTCTCTGCACACCTTTACTTCTTTACTCTCTGCGCGTCACTAGTTCTTTACTCTCAGCGCATCACTAGTTCGTTACTCTCTGCGTGCCACTAGTTCTTTACTCGCTGCCCACCACTAGTTCTTTACTCTCTGTGCGTCACAAGTTATTTACTCTCTGCGCGTCACTAGTTCTTTACTCTCCGAGTGCCACTAGTTCTTTACTCTCTGCGCGCCACTAGTTCTTAACTCTCTGCGCATCACTAGTTCTTTACTCTCTGCGCGTCACTAGTTCTTTACTCGCTGCACACCACTAGTACTTTACTCACTGCGCGTAACTCTTTATTTACTCTCTGCGCATAACCAGTTCTTTCCTCTCTGCGCGCGACTAGTTCTTTACTCTCTGCGTGTCACTCATTTTTTACTCTCCACGTGTCACTAGTTCTTTACTCTCCGCGCATCACTAGTTCCTTACTCTCGTGCATCATTAGTTTTTTACTCTCTGCACGCCACTATTTCTTTACTCCTGCATGCCACTAGTTCTTTACTCGCTGCGCGCCATGAGTTCTTTACTCTCAATGTGTTCCTAGTACTTTACTCTCTGCCCGCCACTAGTTCTTTAATCTCTGGGTGCCACTAGTTCTTTACTCTCAGCATATCACTAGTTCTTTACTCTCTGCGTGCCACTAGTTCTTTACTCGCTGCACACAACTAGTTCTTTACTCTCTGTGTGTCACTAGTTAGTTACTCTCCACGCTTCACCAGTTCTTAACTCTCTGCGTGCCACTAGTTCTTTACTCGCTGCACACCACTAGTTCTTTACTCTCTGTGCGTCACTAGTTATTTACTCTCTGCGCGTCACTACTTCTTTACTCTCCGAGTGCCACTAGTTCTTTACTCTCTGCGCGCCACTAGTTCTTAACTCTCTGCGCATCACTAGTTCTTTACTTTCTGCGTGTCACTAGTTCTTTGATCTCTGCGCGCCACTAGTTCTTTACTCTCTGCACGTCACTAGTTCTTTACTCGCTGCACACCACTAGTACTTTACTCTCTGTGCGTAACCCTTTATTTACTCTCCGCGCATAACCAGTTCTTTCCTCTCTGCGCGCGACTAGTTCTTTACTCTCTGCGTATCACTCATTTTTTACTCTCCACTTGTCACTAGTTCTTTACTCTCCGCGCATCACTAGTTCTTTACTCTCGCGCATCATTAGTTTTTTACTCTCTGCCCGCCACTATTTCTTTACTCTCTGCATGCCACTAGTTCTTTACTCGCTGCGCGCCATGAGTTCTTTACTCTCAATGTGTTCCTAGTTCTTTACTCGCTGCCCGCCACTAGTTCTTTACTCTCTGCGCGTCACTAGTTCTTTTCTCTCTGTGCATCACTAGTTCTTTACTCTCAGAGCGCCACTAGTTCTTTGCTCTCTGCACGTCACTAGTTCTTTACTCTCCGAGCACCACTAGTTCTTTACTCTCTGCGCATCACTAGTTCTTTACTTTCTGCCCGTCACTAGTTCTTTAACCTCTGTGCGTCACAAGTTATTTACTCTCTGCGCGTCACTAGTTCTTTACTCTCCGAGTGCCACTAGTTCTTTACTCTCTGCGCGCCACTAGTTCTTAACTCTCTGCGTATCACTAGTTCTTTACTTTCTGCCTGTCACTAGTTCTTTAATCTCTGCGCGCCACTAGTTCTTTACTCGCTGCACACCACTAGTACTTTACTCTCTGCGCGTAACTCTTTATTTACTCTCTGCGCATAACCAGTTCTTTCCTCTCTGCGCGCGACTAGTTCTTTATTCTCTGCGTGTCACTCATTTTTTTCTCTCCACGTGTCACTAGTTCTTTACTCTCCGCGCATCACTAGTTCCTTACTCTCACGCATCATTAGTTTTTTTACGCTCTGCCTGCCACTATTTCTTTACTCCTGCATGCCACTAGTTCTTTACTCGCTGCGCGCCATGAGTTCTTTACTCTCAATGGGTTCCCAGTACTTTACTCTCTGCACGTCACTAGTTCTTTAATCTCTGGGTGCCACTAGTTCTTTACTCTCAGCGCATCACTAGTTCTTTACTCTCTGCGCGCCACTAGTTCTTTACTCGCTGCACACAACTAGTTCTTTACTCTCTGTGTGTCACTAGTTAGTTACTCTCCACGCTTCACCAGTTCTTAACTCTCCGCGCACCACTAGTTCTTTACTCTCTGCACACCATTACTTCTTTACTCTCTGGGCGTCACTAGTTCTTTACTCTCAGCGCATCACTAGTTCTTTACTCTCTGCGTGCCACTAGTTCTTTACTCGCTGCACACCACTAGTTCTTTACTCTCTGTGCGTCACTAGTTATTTACTATCTGCGCGTCACTAGTTCTTTACTCTCCGAGTGCCACTAGTTCTTTACTCTCTGCGCGCCACTAGTCTTAACTCTCTGCGCATCACTAGTTCTTTACTTTCTGCGTGTCACTAGTTCTTTGATCTCTGCGCGCCACTAGTTCTTTACTCTCTGCACGTCACTAGTTCTTTACTCGCTGCACACCACTAGTACTTTACTCTCTGTACGTAACTCTTTATTTACTCTCCGCGCATAACCAGTTCTTTCCTCTCTGCGCGCGACTAGTTCTTTACTCTCTGCGTGTCACTCATTTTTTACTCTCCACGTGTCACTAGTTCTTTACTCTCCGCGCATCACTAGTTCTTTACTCTCGCGCATCATTAGTTTTTTACTCTCTGCCCGCCACTATTTCTTTACTCTCTGCATGCCACTAGTTCTTTACTCGCTGCGCGCCATGAGTTCTTTACTCTCAATGTGTTCCTAGTTCTTTACTCGCTGCCCGCCACTAGTTCTTTACTCTCTGCGCGTCACTAGTTCTTTTCTCTCTGTATATCCCTAGCTCTTTACTCTCCGAGCGCCACTAGTTCTTTACTCTCTGCACGTCACTAGTTCTTTACTCTCCGAGCACCACTAGTTCTTTACTCTCTGCGCATCACTAGTTCTTTACTTTCTGCCCGTCACTAGTTCTTTAATCTCTGCATGCCACTAGTTCTTTACTCCCTGCGTGTCACTAGTTCTTTACTCTCTGCGCGCCACTAGTTCTTTACTCGCTGCGCACCACTAGTTCTTTACTCTCTGCATGTCACCAGTTATTTACTCTCCGTGCGTCACTAGTTCTTTACTCTCTGCATACCACTTGTTCTTTAGTCTCTGCGTGTCACTAGATCTTTACTCTCTGTGCATCACTAGTTCTTTACTCTCTGCGCGTCACTAGTTCTTTACTCTCTGCATGCCACTGGTTCTTTACTCTCTGCCTGTCACTAGTTTTTTACTCTCTGCGCGCCACCAGTTCTTTCCTTGCTGTGTGCCACTAGTTCTTTACTCTCTGCGCGCCACTAGTTCTTTACTCGCTGCGCACCACTAGTTCTTTACTCTCTGCCTGTCACTAGTTATTTACTCTCTGCGCTTCACTAGTTCTTTACTCTCCACGCGCCACTAGTTCTTAACTCTCTGCGTGTCATTAGTTCTTTACTCTCTGCGCATCACTAGTTCTTTACTCTCCGTGCGTCACTAGTTCTTTACTCTTGCGCATCACTAGTTCTTTACTCTCTGCACGTCACTAGTTCTTTACTCTCTGTGTGCCACTAGTTCTTTACTCGCTGCGTGCCATGAGTTCTTTACTCTCAGCGTGTCACTAATTATTTGCTCTCTACACTTCACTAGTTCTTTACTCTTTGAGCGCCATTAGTTCTTTACTCGCTGCACATCACTAGATCTTTACTCTCTGCATGTCACCAGTTATTTACTCTCCGTGCGTCACTAGTTCTTTACTCTCTGCACACCACTTGTTCTTTAGTCTCTGCGTGTCACTGATCTTAACTCTCTGTGCATCACTAGTTCTTTACTCTCTGCGCGTCACTAGTTCTTTACTCTCTGCATGCCACTAGTTCTTTACTCTCTGCCCGTCACTAGTTCTTTACTCTCTGCGCTCCACCAGTTCTTTCCTTGCTGTGTGCCACTAGTTCTTTACTCTTTGCGTAGCACTGGTTATTTACTCTCTGCACTTCACTAGTTCTTTACTCTCTGCTCGTCACTAGTTCTTTACTCTCTGCCCGCCACTAGTTCTTTACTCTCTGTGCGTCACTAGTTCTTTACTCTCTGCGCTCCACCAGTTCTTTCCTTGCTGTGTGCCACTAGTTCTTTACTCTTTGCGTAGCACTGGTTATTTACTCTCTGCACTTCACTAGTTCTTTACTCTCTGCTCGTCACTAGTTCTTTACTCTCTGCCCGCCACTAGTTCTTTACTCGCTGCGCACCACTAGTTCTTTACTCTCTGCGTGTCACTAGTTATTTACTCTCTGCGCTTCACTAGTTCTTTACTCTCCACGCGCCACTAGTTCTTAACTCTCTGCGTGTCATTAGTTCTCTACTTTCTGCGCATCACTAGTTCTTTACTCTCCGTGCGTCACTAGTTCTTTACTCTTGCGCATCACTAGATCTTTACTCTCTGCGCGTCACTAGTTCTTTACTCTTCGAGCGCCACTAGTTCTTTACTTGCTGAACGCCACTAGTTCTTTACTCTCTGCACGTCACTAGTTCTTTTCTCTCTGCGCGTCACTAGTTCTTTACTCTTCGAGCGCCACTAGTTCTTTACTTGCTGCATGCCACTAGTTCTTTACTCTCTGCACGTCACTAGTTCTTTAATCTCTGGGTGCCACTAGTTCTTTACTCTCTGCGCGTCACTAATTATTTACTCTCTACACGCCACTAGTTCTTTACTCGCTGCGCACCAATAGTTCTTTACTCTCTGCATGTCACTTGTTCTTTACTCTCAGCGCATCACTAGTTCTTTACTCTCTGCCTGCCACTAGTTCTTTACTCGCTGCACACCACTAGTTATTTACTCTCTGTGTGTCACTAGTTAGTTACTCTCCACGCTTCACCAGTGCTTTACTCTCCGCGCGCCATTAGTTCTTTACTCTCTGCACACCATTACTTCTTTACTCTCTGCGCGTCACTAGTTCTTTACTCTCAGTGCATCACTAGTTCTTTTCTCTCTGCGTGCCACTAGTTCTTTACTCGCTGCACCCCACTAGTTCTATACTCTCTGTGCGTCACTAGTTATTTACTCTCTGCGCGTCACTAGTTCTTTACTCTCCGAGTGCCACTAGTTCTTTACTCTCTGCGCGCCACTAGTTCTTAACTCTCTGCGCATCACTAGTTCTTTACTTTCTGCCTGTCACTAGTTCTTTAATCTCTGCCTGCCACTAGTTCTTACTCTCTGCGCGTCACTAGTTCTTTACTCGCTGCACACCACTAGTTCTTTACTCTCTGCGTGTAACTCTTTATTTACTCTTCGCGCATCACCAGTTCTTTACTCTCTGCGCGCGACTAGTTCTTTACTCTCTGCGTGTCACTCATTTTTTACTCTCCACATGTCACTAGTTCTTTACTCTCTGCTCATCACTAGTTCTTTACTCTCGCGCATCATTCGTTTTTTACTTTCTGCCCGCCACTATTTCTTTACTCTCTTCATGCCACTATTTCTTTACTCGCTGCGCACCATGGGTTCTTTACTCTCAATGTGTTCCTAGTTCTTTACTCACTGCCCACCACTAGTTCTTTACTCTCTGCACGCCACTAGTTCTTTACTCGCTGCGCACCACTAGTTCTTTACTCTCTGCATGTCACTAGTTATTTACTCTCTGCGCTTCACTAGTTCTTTACTCTCCACGCACCACTAGTTCTTAACTCTCTGCGTGTCATTAGTTCTTTACTCTCTGCGCAACACTAGTTCTTTACTCTCCGTGCATCACTAGTTCTTTACTCTTGCGCATCACTAGTTCTTTACTCTCTGCACATCACTAGTTCTTTAATCTCTGTGCGCCACTAGTTCTTTACTCTCCACGCGTCACTAGTTCTTTACTCTATGCGCATCACTAGTTCTTTACTCTCTGCGCACCACTGGTTCTTTACCCTCTCTGCGTCACTAGTTCTTTACTCTCTGTGCGCCACTAGTTCTTTACTCGCTGCACACCACTAGTTCTTTACTCTCTGCACATCACTAGTTCTTTACTCTCCCTGCGTCGCTAGTTCTTTACTCTCCGCATGTCACTAGTTCTTTACTATCCGCGTGTCCCACAAAGCATCAGTTCTTGCTGTTCTTTATCATTCTGCAGCTCTCAGCGCTCTTGATCACTCTATTCTTCTTTCACTCTCTCATCTTTAGGGTTCTGGGGTTCTGCTCTAGTGTTTTCATTCATATCTTACTGATCAGAGCTACTTGTTTGTTTGGTCTGGCCAGCTATCGTCAATGTGGGGTCCCTCGAGGCTATGTTCTTAGTCCTCTTAGTTTTCTTCATGTCATTCTCCTTTCAGCTATTATTTCTTCTTTCAATCTTTCATGTCACTTTCTATGCTGATGACTCTCAGAAATTTCTCTAATTTTCTTCTTTCGGGGGGTTCCCTTTATTCGCCTCTCCCTACCTCTCGTCTTCCTATTCAGTCTTGGATGACTACTCACTCCCTCCATCTTGACTCTTCGAAAATGGAGGTCTTATTCTTACCTGCATTATCTACTCCCAGTGGCGTCGCCAGGAATCAAATTTAGGAGGGGCACAGAGGGGGCCAAAGACAAAAGTAGGGGGGGCACAGACAAAAGTAGGGGAGAACATGGTCACTGCTCGTCTTAGGTAGGGGGGCACAAAGGGGGCACAGGGTTTCACAGGGGGGTCCCGGCCTCCCAGGGCCCCCCCAGCGACGCCACTGTCTACTCCTCCTCCTTTTCCCCTTCTGTCTCTTTGCTTTCCTCCTTCGCAACTCTCTCTTGCACCTGAAGCACAAAATCTTGCCGTTTCTTTTGATCCAACACTTTGCTTTTCTTTTCATGTTTCTAATATTGCTCTCTCATACCGCTTCCATTTCTATAACACCTGCAAAGCTTTCAATTTTCTTTCATTTTGTTCGCTAAGCTTTTCCTTTCTTCACTAATCTTCTCAAGTTTTGATTACTGCTCTGGTCTCCCTGCGTATCGATTGCTCCCCCCATTCGTTCCACGCATAACTCTTCGAATCATTTTGTTTTGATTCTATCGATCCTTTGCTTGTCTCTCCTTCTGGACTCCCTTTGGACACTGTTAGGCAGAGTTTGTATGCAGTACCCTCTGGGACCACTACACACAACTAGGACTAGAGGTGTAAGCAAAACAAACCTTTGGTATAAGTCTGTACCACACAGTTTTCGGTAGCTAGCTGAGCAGCCAGGCTTATCTCAAGAGGGAATTTGAGCTTGTTGGGGTGTTACACAAAGGTCTACAATGACAAGTATAGACACATATACTTAAGGTTTCTTGGTAAAAACAATTATTAATGTATTACGCAATCATTTAGAAAGAATTCACTAAAGGAGGCAACCAATATCACATAAAAAATATAATACAACACTGCATACCAAGCAGTTGAGCTCCCTTGAAATAGGAGCCAAATAGCATTGAAGTAGGAGCAAAAGGCATAAGTTAATAAAACGAATATTACAGTTACTTTAAAACAGTACAAATAATGTGAGTTCCCCAGAGGAGTTTATTCAATGCAATAAGTAGGCCAAAGTCAATGGACTAATGTCTTGTATAGGTAAAAACGGTTCTGGTATTTCAAACGGAAAAGTCTTTGCCACGTTTCTTAGAAGTAGTTCACGGAAGAAAGGTTCATATATTGGGTCACAAGCTGACTAGGCCTAAAAGTTGCCAAAGTTCTACAAAACTTTGCGGTGAGAGGTAAGTTCTCTCGGTCTGGTTTTCACAGTACCTTATTTTGAAGAAAAAGATGCAGATGAAGACTTCTGTTCCTGGCAGTTCCTGCAGATCTCGCTGTTCCTGAGTCTCAGTCGTGGGGACAAGAGGGAGGGCATCAGGGGACTCCTGCACTGCATGGGGACTGGTCACAAAGCTTGCAAATTGGCAATTCTTCGGTTCCGGTTGCTGTTCTTCAAGCACACAAGCTGGTGTCCTTCCCCCTGGTTAATCCTAACCAGCTATGAGAATGGTATCCAGGTGGCTTACGAGGTAATTGGTTCTACCAACTCAAAGGAAGAAGTCAAACTTGAAGGGGCTTCTCTGTTGAGATGAACTTGGTGATTCTGACCTGCAACAGGGCTTCACCAGGCAAACCAACGGTCCAGGAGTTGCAACAGCTGTCCTCTTCCAGCTCGTCTTCAGTTCTTTCGTTCCAGTGGTCGACTCTGCCTTCCAAGCCAAGAGACTCGCCTTTCAAACAGTTTTCTCCCATTCATTCCAGCCTAGCTGTCATTCACACAGCAGTGTGGCTGTCCTTGCCGGACAGTCAGCCAGCCAATCACTACAGAGTGCATTTGGGTCTCCTAGGAGACTGTGCAGAGAGAGTTTCCGGCACCTCCCTCACTTCCTGCCCACCCCAGACACGCAGGCGCCAGAGACGGTCTTCAGTCCTGAAGCCCGCCAAAGACATAGAAACAGAGGGACCAAACCTGGTTTGGCGCGCAGAGACAAACTCTAGAAGGACCTATCCAAAATGAAATGGCGAAAAAAGAAGACCGGGACCTGTTTAAACAAAGGGGCATAAGGTGCCATCTTGAGAAACATGGCTCCCACGATTTTTAGCTACCGTGTTCGCGGTCGGGAAAAATCATGGTAGTTTGTTATAAAACCACTGCCACCAGCCATTTTCATTAGGAAAGGGTAGCATTTGACTGCACATGGGTTTTTAGGCACAGGGGATACTAGGTAACCCCTCCAGCACTCTATTGTAGGATAGGGTGTGATGGGTATAGGAATTTAAAAAAACTTGTAAAGTCAATGTAACCTTACATTCTCTGGGAAACATGAGTTTATCCCAGAGAAGGTATTTAAACCTTGGGAGAGCCTAAAAGGCTTCCCTGTGTCACTGCACTGAGGGTGCTGTGTGACACACATGAAAAGATGATGCCTATGGCGTTGTCTAAAACTCCATAATCAAAGAACACAGGAGTAAAACACACATCAAAATACACGAGAGAGTGGGAAAAAAGGCTCACACTCACTCCAGGTAAAAAAACCAAGTACTCAAAATCCAGCAAAGTTGCTGGGGGTCTCTAAGGTGCAGGGAATTAGCACATTTATGAGAATTCTCCCTAACATACACGTGTCCTCTTTTTCATGTGCTCTGTACTATGTGTGTCCATGGTCTCGCCCTCTCTTTCTTTGTTCTCTTCTCTGTGTCTATAGACCACCTCGTTCTTTCAGATCCCATTGTTCTCATAGCTCCTAAAGCTCCCTGCACCCTGTCCTGTTCCCGATCGTTCTCACTTCTGGCTCCTCGCCACTGGAATCTCTTGCTTCAGTCTATTTCATCCTTAAATGCCTTTTCTATTTTTCATTCATGTCTCTTTTTCTTTCCTTGTTAATGTTTCCCAGAGTTTTTGTAGCCATTTTCTGTTGTTGCACCGTTAACTGTGTACAGTGCTTTGGCGAAAGCACTATATAAACTCAATCAAATACAAAATACCCTGGACTATTGGAACTCCATCTTGATACCAGACCAAGTGGACTCACTGTGAAAGTATCCACAACGGAAGCTGACTCTGTAGGGATCCATGGTCTCTAGCTTTACCAGTGAGTTGAAAGAGACTGCACTGCCTCGAGTGCTTTGGCGAAGCGGTTCACAAACACTACTGCTTGAGGGGATGGCCGGTGATGCACCAGTATTCAAAACCTAATCCCACTTTTGCGACTGATTGAAGATCAGTTAAAGCGCTGTGTATTTTTGCTAAATTGCGTGATATTTTTCAGAGAATAAATCTTTAAATCCATGTTTTAAATAAACTGGCATGATCCTCTGTGTGTTTTCAGATGTTCTTTCTATGTGCTATGCTGTAATCTGAGTCATTCGCCACAGTGTCTACAGTCTGAGAGTCCGGCCTCGTTACCAAATGGTGAAGCAAGTGCTTGTTGCAGGCAGCTTTGCTTGGGCCTATTCATTTGGGCCGTGAGCCATTACCACTCGGTATGGCTCACCAAGTTCATCATTATGGCTTAATTCATGTGCTTTTTGTGCTGTTTCACAGCAGTGACAAAGCTCACTTCACCGGGGCATTAACCTTTTGTGTGCCGGGAGTGCACACATGGTTGAGGCAGGGCACACTGCCGTCTGATCTGGAAGGCAGGAAGGCAGGTAGTATTCTCTGTATTTGTTTTACAGGGAAGCTCTTCATTAGTGTTGGATTATTGGTGCGACCATTGGTTGTGGCAAGTCTCATATGAAGTATGAATGTTGGGCACTACAGATACTTTAGATAAATTTGCTTCTGAAGAATGCACTAGGCTCCTGCTGGCTTCTGAAATATGGGCCTTCGCTAAAGAAAAAATATTTGAATGCTGTCCACTTCTTTTACACACCAAAAAACAGTTGTTTTTTTGGTGGAAGTTTAAACTGTCTTCCGGTTATGCATAAAGCAAGCTGCATGACTGCGTAAACCAATGACTACAACCAGGTGACTTTATCACACAGTTTATTTTGTCATGTGTATTTTCATCTTGAAAGTACATTTGCAAAACGAAGAGAAAGTTTAGCGGCTCATATTACTTTGCATTATAGTGCTTCAAGTTTTCCAGTCAGGATCAGGAAGTTAAAGCCACAATAACACTCCTTGTGCTTATTATTTTTACACTGTAAACGTTTTGTTATCTGGCACCTTATTAACTGGAATGCTCTATTGACTGGCATTGCCATAATAGTAAGGGTTCTGATTAAGAAAATGGCAGCCTGGTAAAAAAGCCAAGAAGCGTGGTTATGAGGCCTGTTTCCGTTATCTTACTTTGAAAACCAACATTGAGTTAAACAGCATTTTCGACTTTCCCGTTCCATTGGATTCCAAATGGTGCTGGATAATCGAGCTTTTACTGTATAAGGAGTTATATTTTTCTCGTGTTGGTTCATTATGTGATTTGTATAAGGAAGACTATTATTTTATCTCTGCAAATCCAAACATTAACTCATTCGTACCAATAAGAGCTGAGAAGATATATGGTCAAATCTCGGAATTGCAGACTGGACTCAAAGCCTGGCTTCACCACTTAGCTAAAGTGTGTGTTCCTAGGCGAATCCATTTCTATTACTGGGCCTTATCTGCCAAAATAAGGACTCCCTAGAACCGAATCTGTTCCAACAGCCCACTACAGAAGACCCAGCCTCACTCACGGTTCATTTGACCAGAGATCTGCAACCTTTGGCTCCCCAGATGTTTTGGACTATAACTCCCATCAGACCTAGCCAGCATAGCTATTGGGGAGGAATCATGGGTGACATAGTCCAGAGCCACAGATTGCAGACCTATGCATTTGACTATAGCGTTACTCCATCCATAACTTTGACTGTGGCCATTCATATATGTTATGTTATCCTCTATACTGCGCCCGTCACCATGGAGTGGTCTTAACGCGCCCAACCTCGTCTGAGAAGATGGCGCATTGCGACTCCACCAGGGTGTCACCAGACCTTAGCCTGTGGGGTGTCAAGAAGAGGGATTAGGGAGGGTGGGGAACAGAGACACGGATCAGCCCGTAGACGAACCAATGCACGTGAGATGAGGGGAGGTAATAGGGTAGGGGTGCTGGCAGCGTTGTGTGTTTAAATGTGACGTGTTATCAAGCTTGACAATGCGTTTCGGCCATGTTAGGCTCTGCTTAAAGCAAGGGCTTTAATGTGATGCCTAGATCTAGACCCCGCCATGCATGCGACTAGAGGTAGTTGGTGTGTGGTTGTGTGATGAGCTGGAGATGTGCTCAAGCTGGCCTTTGTAGTGTGGGGGCTTTCACCAGTTTAGTTTGTTAAGGGGAAGGGAAGCACTTTTCCTATTAGACGACAGGTGTGTTGGCGCCCTATATTGTAAGCTACTTGTCTCTTGGCTAACTCATGGCAATGTCGTACAATGTCACTTCCCATGATGCCCTTGAGTAAGAATGACGGATGTTACTCCCTGAGACATCATTTTCTGTGATATCTCTTTAAATGGTGTCAATAAACAATAAAATCAGGGGCACAGCAAGTCTTTTGCCTGACAAGGCCTCAGAAATACAGGAACCTGTGCAGACACCGTGCCCGCACCTCCCAGACAGTGAGAGCGCACACTCCAACACCACAGCAAGGCTTACTGGACACACCACCTGACAACAGAGAAACACACAATTACAGAGCTCTGAACCCCCCTCCCCACATCGGAAATTCTACGGGGGAGAGACCACCTTTCAGGAAACAGCCCGGCAGGCAGGTTATGCAGGTGGCGTATATTTTTTAAAAAGAAGGAGAAAAAAGTAAAAGTGTGTACACCTTGCTTTGCTCTTACCTTCTCCCCCTGCCTGGTCAGTCTTGAAAATTGCACCAATGGGACCCCAGAGCATGTAAGTGCACATGTTGGTGGCAGCCTCCATGCACTTTACATTCAATGTAAAATGAGGCTGACTCGCTCCTGGCAGAGCCTTACCCCATAAGTGCTGGGGGCGTATATCTTCCTACTAAATTGCAAAGAAAATCATTGTAAGCCCCACCAACACACTTTCGCTGCATCCTCTGGCACCAAACAACGCTCTGTAAATACGACCTGGAAAGTCCCAAAATTGCACAGAGGTTCTGGTGCCAGATCAAACCAAGCACAATAATGGAAATAGACAAAGTGCTCGGCAAAACCCAGCTTTATTGACATCAACATGAAGCAGGGACAGCATACAAGCATACAAGTCTCGAAGCCCTCAGCCAGCTCATTGAATACAACAGCTTTTAAGTCCATCTTTGTAATAATTAGCATCACACAATACCAAAACCTACGGGGTGAGACGATGGAATACATATGCATTCTATAAGGATCAAAAGTCTGATCTGCTAACAACAATCTGATGGCTCCTGTTGAGACCACCTGTATGGTCTAATACGTACTGGATGGCCTAACATTGGAGGTTTTGATTGGTTGGCTTTGTATTGACCAAACTTGAGCAACTGACCCATTGTGCAGATATAAGGCAAACAGGAGTAGGGGGAGAGAGGACAATGGACTGCTTTCCTTTCAATTAAAAAAGATACCATCCCGTATTCCTAGGCCATGGACCAGAGCAATTTCTTTGTAGTTGGCCTTGTGCAGCATCTTGTGTTAGGGAATATGTGTGAGGAGTGAGGCAGGTGTCCTATCTGTGTAGTTGCTAATGAATAGACAGCGTTCTTTAATTATGCGTCACGTGTAATGAGACCATGTTTGGAATTATTTCACCCTGCATTTATTTAGATTTGAGCTAATATTAGTGTGAGTGTTATGTGTCCTTTTACCACTGGGAACACTCTTGAGTTATTCATTATGGGGTCTTCTTGGGTTTATGATTTACTCGCACCAGGCTCACACTTACCCTGGCACTCAGTATGTCGTGCCTTTTCTGCAGCATTCGGACCCGCCCTAATTTCTCAGTAACCTTGACTTGGATTGCTAGCTACCGTCTGACCTCTGCACGGATCTGTATTTCTATGATTTAAGCATCTTAAATTCTCATGAAGTCTTAAGGCGTTTTATTAACGTGAAAGGGTGCTGTGGCTTCCATTTTGGAAAAGATGGCTGCCCATTACTATTTCGTTTCTGTGTTAGTGAGCTATATTCGTGTGTTGTTCATGTTTCATTCAGCTTATACGTTACGTATGTTAATATTCTTCATGCATAAATGCATATTTGACCTAGTTT
This sequence comes from Ambystoma mexicanum, assembly GCF_040938575.1. Lineage (NCBI taxonomy): Eukaryota > Metazoa > Chordata > Amphibia > Caudata > Ambystomatidae > Ambystoma > Ambystoma mexicanum. The sequence goes on along the minus strand of NC_090929.1, from coordinate 54,537,810 downwards.
GCGGTTTCCTCATGATGAGTGCATGTTTGGTTTGTGTCTAATGCATGCACATGTAATGTTGTAACGTTAGGTTGGTTTTGCTCATGCCCTCTTCAGTTTACATTGTGCTCATCGCCTGCTGTACCTGGCTGGGATAAGGGCGGTATGTTTACTCAGTGAGTAACATTCCTCACCTGTGCGATATTTGGCCTGGGAGGGGCGTGGATATAGATGATGTGTTAGTCTCCTCCTCTCCACTCATACCAAGAATTCACATTTGGGCGTCGGTGAAACGTTGCAAAACCTAAATAATCCACACCCCTTCATGAAAGTAGATCCCTACATACCCTTGCACAACCATATTCCTCTCGGCTAACCCACACATCTCTTGGCAAACCAGCGCATCTCTCTGCAAACCCAAACATCTCTCGGCTAAACCACACATCTCTCAGCTAACCCATACATGTCTCAGAAAACACACATATTTCTCGGCTAACCCAGACATCTCTTGGCAAACCCACACAACTCCCGGCTAACCCACACATCTCTCTGCAAACCCACACATCTCTCAGGTAACCCACACATCTCTTGGCTAGCCCACACATCTCTTGGCTAGCCCACACATGTCTCGGCCAACACACATATTTCTCGGCTAACCCAGACATCTCTTAGCTAACCAACACATCTCTCGGCAAACCCACCCATCTCCCAGGTAACCCACACATCTCTTGGCTAGCCCACATATCTCTTGGCTAGCCCACACATGTCTCGGCCAACACACATATTTCTCGGCTAACCCAGACATCTCTTGGCTAACCAACACATCTCTCGGCAAACCCACCCATCTCCCAGGTAACCCACACATCTCTTGGCTAGCCCACACATCTCTTGGCTAGCCCACACATGTCTCGGCTAACCAACACATCTCTCTGCAAACCCAAACATTTCTCGGCTAACCCACACATCTCCCGGCTAACCACACAGCACGCTGTTGCTTCCCAGATGTGTTTGCACTTCTATAGTCCAGGTTCTAACAAAAAGGGGCAAATCACAATTCCCAGACACCCATTAGCGGCCACAGGCCATGCCAAGGTGGAAGATGGTGCTTTTAATTAGTAATGTACGACGCAGGTTATAGCAAACGCCCCCCACGCACTTTTTAATGGGAACGCTGTAAACAGAGTCCATGGGACCTGGGGTTATGTACAATCAGTGACTAGGATAGGAAGCCGAGGAGGCGTGCACTGAAATCCGTGCTTTGCACACCTTGGGCTGTGGCACAGCCCTCTGCTGTCTTTAAGAGAGGCAACGTGTTGGCATTGCCTCAAGGCATGAGGGGGCCTCCTCCCTTGGGATGGAGTGACAGGCCCTTCAGCACAAAGCATTGAGCCGGGCTTTGCGGGATTACAGGGAGCCTGGACCGATGCCATACACGGGATTTAGGATTATTCAGCAACCTGTCAGGGTGACACCTTCCCTGTCCCTGCTGACAGAGCACTGGGCCATGTCTGCATGTATTTACTCATTGTTATGAAGCCAAATGTACAACCCCGCCCCCCTTTCCCCACTCCCAGGACTGCGCGAGAGGGGAGCCCCTGCGAAGTGGCCCTATTACCCCCTGTCGCCGGGGACACTACTGCGGTCTCGGCCTTGCTTATACTTTAATCCATTTGATCAAGTTAGAGCGAGCCAAGACTACAACTCCCAGAATGCATTTGATAGAAAAATTAAAGTGCTGGTTTTCCCCGGTGGTCTCAGTCCCAACTGTGGCAGATTGAGGTCTCCCGAGGCGGAAGTCATTCCTAGCAGCGCAAGTGCCTAGAAGCTGTCGTCAGTGTTCATAGTGGGGTGCACTGTGCACACCCACGCTTTCATCAGTCCTGCACTAGACAAGTGCTGTATTGGAAAAGAAATTGGGACAGATGGCCGCAAGCTACTGGGAACGCACAACCTCCCAGTCCTGAGCTTTGGTTTTACCCATCCCATTCACCAGAAGTGGCCTGAGACTGCAACTCCTAGAATGCCGATGAGTCTAGGGCTGTGTTGTCCCTGGTGGCTTGGAGTCATCTGGTAACCTTATGGCCTTAATGTGTGTCTAACATTTCCACTACTCCTGTAGTCACCCTTACTAACAACCTTACGCCTGCTGACTGGGGTTGGGAGTGGGCAGGCAGTTCACACAACACAGCATTACATTTCTCATTCTATGGACACCTCAGCTGGTGTTCCACCATCCTTTGATAGAGAGAGAAGGTGAGTTGGCATTGCATTTCTCATTCTATGGGTATCACAGATGGTGCCCTGCCATGCTTTCATAGAAAGAGAAGGTGAGTTGGCATTACATTTCTCCATTCTATGGGTATCTCAGCTCGTGTTCCGCCATCCTTTCATAGAGAGAGAGGGTGAGTTGCCATTGCATTTCTCATTCTATGGGTATCACAGCTGGTGCCCTGCCATGCTTTCATAGATACAGAAGGTGAGTTGGCATTACATTTCTCCATTCTATGGGTATCTCAGCTCGTGTTCCGCCATCCTTTCATAGAGAGAGAATGTGAGTTGGCATTACATTTCTCATTCAATGGGCATCACAGCTGTTGTTCCACCATCCTTTAATAGAGAGAGAAGGTTAGTTGGCATTACATTTCTCAATCTATGGGCATCACAGCTGTTGTTCCGCCATCCTCTCATAGAGAGAGAAGGTGAGTTGGCATTACATTCTCATTCTATGGGTATCTCAGCTGGTGTCCCTATAAAGACTGGATGGGAGTGTCTGTACTTCTGCTCTCTATATGGTAGAGGAGAAGCACAGATAACCCCAGCAAAGATTCTCTATTCGGTAGCAATGGACGAGCAATCAAGGCCTAGCTTCTCAGGAGGTGATGCGGGCTGGTTCTTAAGTACAGTGTAGTCCCCGAACCCCCACAAAGGAATGTCCACACACTGTATTACTAAAAACACAGTCTTTATATAATTAATATTCAAAGGTATGTACACGATCACAATAACGCACTTTGTACTCGGAAATCAACAATGATAAATATATACAATTCTAAATTTGTACCACCAATGTTATCAAATCTCATTAAAGTGCATCAACTGTACGGTTAAAATGTCACACAGATCAATAACGAGGAAACCAGCAATAGAGATAGGAAGGAACGCAAGATGGTTGAAACAATAGGCAGATTTCTGGCCCCTACCACTAGACGCAGTTCAGTGTGGAGATCCCCCCACCTGGGCAACCTGTAAAATAAAGATACATAGCACAAGCCCAGTCCATATATTGATCAATAGCCGTATTTCCTCCTATTAAGGTTTTACCCCCCAATGTACCTGGTGGAGTAGAGTTCTTAGAAGACGCGTCGAAGGATCCTTCTTGAGTGACTCCCTTTAAAGCAGGAGCCACGGATCGTCGAGAGGTGTCGAAGATGGTGAACTTGTCATCGACGGCGGCGATGAGAAGTTCAAGGGTGCCGAGACCACAATGTCGATCCAGGCGGTGCTCGTCAGCGACGTCCTGCGAGGATGAGGTGTGCGGGGAACCTCAGCGATGGATTGTTCAGGACCGCAAAGAGTTTCAGAAGAACTGTGGCCCAACAAGGGCGTCGAGTCGTCAAAGTCTTTGTAGCCTCCAGGTGGCGGGAAACCCACCGGCGGATTCTCCTCGGCGCGTTGGTCGTCCTCGACTTTCTCTGGCGGGACAAAGTGGTCGACGTTGTGGACAAGAGAGTCCTTGCATTGAAATGTTCTTAGGCAAAGGAGCGGGCGGCTCCGGTTGTCGGCGGCACGGCGTCAAGTGGTCCCCACGGCTGGGCAACACGACTTCGATGGGCCTCCAGCGGTTACACAAACTTGCGAACCCTGGTCGACGGCAATAGACTTCGACCGCGCCGAAGTCCGGGTGCTTTGCTTCGTTCTCCTCAGTGGTCCCGTCTCGGGTCAGCAGCCTTTCGAGGGTCTGACTTCCAGGGAGCTTCGGCGAAGGTTTGCGGTGCTCGATGGTCCCTCGGAGCACGGGAAGAGGGCGCCTTACCAGGTCATCTCTCGGATCAGTCTTCGATGAATTCAGCAGCTTTCAGATCAGGTCGAAGCAAATGCAACAGCAAGTCTTCTTCTTCCAGCTGGGCGTCGAGGATCAGCAGTTCCAGTTACTCTTCAAGTGTAGACACAGCTTAAGAACAATTGCCAGTGGTGAGAGGTCCCCAGATATACTATCGTGTCTCTCATCCACACTGCTGGGTCACTCTCAGCAGCCAATCATACAGAAGGGCATTCATGCAGTCAGTCAGCCAATCAGGCAGACAGTGCATTCAGGCCATCCTCCTCCCTCTCAGACACTCACAACAAGGAATGTGGATTGGGACAAGTACCCAGCCATTCAACACTACACACTGCATTCAGGCCAGTTTCGGGCAGGGCTGTCTCAGTCTTTGTCTCTCATACCAGAAACCAGACAGCCACAACAAGAAGTGCATATTGGTCACACACTCCATTCACCCAGGTCCCACCCACAGGGCATGCCCAAAACATACAATCACTGGGAAGGCTCCAGTCAGTCTGGAGTGGACTTCACAACAACACCATATATGGAACTTCCACCCAACAGCCAGTCAGGGGGAAGGGACAGAGTCAGGGCTTCCCATGACTTTGGGAAAACAAGGTAACAGGCAATAGAAAGCAAGAGGCCACTGGGGCCATCTTGTTTTCCATCAGGAATCAACTGATTCCAATGGCAGGGCCTGGGTATCCCAAAATGGAGGATACTCAGCGCACCTGTCAAATTCAGCATGGAGCTGCCACCAGCCCATACCCTGCTCTGCGGGCCACCCACAGGTCCCCAAAAACATGCACTCGGGGCACAGGGTTGTACCCCCACCCATGGGTGCCATCAGGGTATCCCCTGGGTCTGTTCACCAAACCAAAAGAGAGAGAGCTGCACCGCCAGGAGTCCCACATGAACTCCTGTGCGGAAAACATGACAGAACACACGATAAAAAGGCAGTAAAGGACAAGGATACGGAGGCCCTGTCCCTCTGATGCATTTCCAGCATCGCAGTGCCCCCCCCCGGACTGAGGTGGGGGGTGCCTAATCTCCCACGGGATAGACACCCTCATCCAGACGGTCAACATACCTACTGAAAAGGCCATCTGCATTATCGTGACTCTTCCCTGGTCTGTGCTCTATGGTGAAGTCTAGCCCTTGCAGGCTAATAGACCACCTAAGCAGTTTCAGGTTTTCACCCTTCATCTGAATAAGCCACTTCAGGAGCTAATGATCTGTTTGGACCTTGAAGGTAGACCCCCTAAGGTAGGGCCTAAAACGCCTAAGGTTCCAAACTATACTGAAACATTCCTTCTCAACAGTAGCCCAACTAAGTTCTCTACCCTTGAGTTGCCTACTGATGAAGATGATAGGATGTTCCCTCCCTTTGTCATCTAACTGGGACGAGACAGCTCAAATTCCGGTGTTGCAGGCATCCATCTGGACAATAAAGGGTCGGCTGTAGTCAGGCGCACACAACACAGGTGCCCTACACAGGCTTTCATTCAAGCTATCAAAGGCCCTCTGACAGTCTTCCGTCCAATTAACCTTCCTAGGTTGTTTGGGGGAAGTCAGAGCTGTCAGTGGTGCAGATATGGTTCCATAGTCCGCCATGAAATTGCAATAATACCCAGTGAGGCCCAAAAAGGCTCTCACCTGGGTTTGAGTAGTGGGAGTGTCCCAGTCCTGTACATCCTGTAACTTACTGGGGAGAGGTTGGATTTGACCCCCTCCTACCTCATGACCAAGATATGAGAATTTCCCCTGAGCTATCTGGCACTTGGTGGCCTTAATAGTGAGGTTAGCCCTTTTCAAGGCCTCTGTTGGGTATTTTGTGTAGATTTGGGGCCTGGCGGTATTTTCTTACCGCCAAAAATAATAATTTAGTAACGATCACTCCCTACATTCAGATTGGGCCATGTACAACAATAACACAGTGGATATGCATTATTTCAGCACACAGACCTATTTAGATGGTATGCGCGGTTGGTATGCGTGGTTGGTTTGCGTGGTTGGTTGGTATGGTGGTGAGCATAATCCCTTTGGTTTATTTGTGGCCCCAATATTCAGAACCCCTTGTTTTTGTTAAGTTTGTTCTTGTGATCACTAGAGAGACCTCAGGCCTACATTTCAGAAATACCACATTTTCATTTTTAGTGTGCCACCATGGGCAATTCTCACTGAATTATCTACAACAATGAGCTACATGTGGTATTTTTCACTAACTTATATACGATAGTGAACTATGTCCCGGGCCTCCCTTTCTGCCGACTCATACACCTCCGGCAGACTACAACACTCACAGTTATTTATAATTGCTCTTACTTAATGACATGCACACAGCTGCAGCCAAATCTTATTTTTAGCTACCTTAAAAATGACAATTGCACTGTCTAAACATCTCCCCACATCATCAGCACTGTATTGGTAAATATAAAACACACCACCCGTCTGATTTCAGATATTTTTGTGTATTATAAAAGTTGCATTTAAACACAATCTCACTCTTTACAGAAATAAATGAAATAGCACAGAAACAGCGTTATTTGTGATACACTGAAAACAGAGTGGCAGGGAACAAGAATTCAATTTGCAACATTAAACACGTGGGTAAAGCACAGAAATCTCCTTTCCTACACTGGCTGAATATTTCCGTACACACTCAGCCCCCACACCTCAGCGAGATAATTACCAGGCTTATTCAGCATGTAACTTCTTTGGCTGTTCGCCTTCTGGAGGGGTTCACCCAGCAAGGACAAGCATTTACTGTCACTCAAACTGCGACTTGTTGACTGGAAATCCCAGTCTCTGCAACCAAGTTGAATCTGCTTTAGGAATCAAGCATCCCCAGCTATCAACCCAGTCCTTCTTCGAGCTGTGTCAAGATGTCTCTCCCTAGCTCCTTCCTCGAGATTAAACAAGAAAACTCTGGTTACCTCCTACCAAAGGATCCTAACCAATAAAATTCTATCATGCCCTAACCACCCTCTGCACACAATGGCTTGGCTTATACAGTTGCAACTGTAACCAAACTGATTTCCTGCTTATTCAAGGTCTTTGCTTCCTGCAGTTACTGCGGACAGAACAGCAGAGCAAAAAGAAAAAAAAAACTGATTGTGCATTTAAATAATGACTTTCAGAGCCTGTCATTTTCCATTCATGTTGCACTGAAGAACACATTATTATTAGTGGGTTATGATCAGGTTAGTTGTTAATGATGTTAGTTTATTAATTTTCAAATGTGTCTCTTGCAACATAGGCATTTCAGGTGAAAAATAGTGCGCATTTTGAATGTACACATGTGTGCTTTTAACTGTGAAAAAAAAATGATTTCCATTTTATATGTAAAAATCGTTTTTGACTGAATAACCTGCCCTCACTTATATGTCCATGTTACACTGGCAACACATAGCTTGAAACAATTGCATCATAGCAATGCACCAAACCCATGCAGTGGTACTGCATAAAAAAAAAAAAAAACATGCTACACATTGATCCTGTGCAGTAGTGCTGTACTCTGTGTTGTAACACGCTAAATAACCTTACACCTCCAACACCTTACCCAGATGTGTCAAATGCTCTTCCCAAGTTGAACTGTAGACGGCAATGTCATCTAAATAAGCCACACAAAAGGCTTCCAGTCCACTGAGCGCATGGTTGACCAATCTCTGTAAGGTGGCAGGGGCATTCTTCAACCCAAAAGGCATGACCCTAAATTGGTAGAGTCCCTCTGGTGTTGAGAACGCCGTCTTTTCCTTGGCATGGTCCGTCAGAGCTATTTGCCAATAGCCTGAGGTGAGGTCAAAGGTACTCCCAAATTTGGCAGCACCTATGGTGTCCACAAGCTCATCAGCCCGGGGCAATGGGTGCGCGTCAGTTTGGGTGACGGCATTGACTCCTCGGTAGTCCACACAGAACCTCCAATCCTTGGTACCTGCCTGGGAACTTGCCTTGGGGACAAGGACCACGGGACTGGACCAGGGACTGGTTGAGGGTTCAATAACACCCAAATCCAACATCTTGGCAACCTCAGCCTGGATGTGGTTCTTAACAGTGTCTGACATACGGTAGCTCCTGCTTTTGACAGGCACGCTGTCACCAAAGTGAATCTCATGCTTACACCACGGTGTAAGGCCTGGCGTCAGTGAAAACATAGAGGCATACTGCTGGAGCAAAGTCCTGCAGGCCCTCTGCAGCTCTGTTGTCAAATCTGGAGAGAGATGCACTCCCTCCACTGAGCCATCCTGAGGGTTGCTATACAGCAAATCAGGAAGGGGCTCACTCTCATCCTCTTCTTGCTCTGAAGCCAGCAAGAGACATGAGACTTCTGCTCGCCTGTGGAAAGGCTTGAGCCGATTAACATGGAATACCTGAGGGGCTACCCCTGGGATTCCCATGTCAACCAGATAATTGACCTCGCCCATCTTGGAGATTATCCTTAAGGGTCCAGTCCATTTATCTGCCAATGCCCGAGGCTTGGTAGGCTCCAGCACGAGGACCTCCTGTCCCGGAATCCAATCCACTTGCGATGCTTTAAGGTCATGCCAGTATTTGTTCAATTCCTGGCTGGCCTTGAGATTCGCAGTCGCCTGACCCATCATCTGTGTCATCCTCCGTCTGAGGCCTAACACATAGTCCCCCACTTGCTTGGCGGGACCTGGAGGGGCGGCTTCCAAACCTTCTCTCATCAAGGCAAGGGGCCCCCTCACGGGATGTCCGAGTAACTCAAAGGGGCTGAAACCAACACCCTCTTGAGGTACCTCTCTGTAAGCAAACAGCAGGCATGGCAGGAGGAGATCCCATTTCCTCCTTAGGGGCTCTTCCAAAGCACATAGCATGCCCTTGAGAGTTTTATTAAATCTCTCAACCAGCCCATTGGTCTGGGATGGTAAGAGTTGGAGAACTTATAGGTTACTCCGCACTCTTTCCACATGGTCTTCATGTAACTAGACATGAAGTTGGATCCTCTGTCAGAGACAACCTCCTTGGGGAATCCAACATGGGTGAAAATGCCCAGGAGAGCCCTGGCAACCACCTTGGCAGTTACAGTCCAAATGGGGTATAGCCTCAGGGTACCTGGTGGCATGATCTACCAAAACCAGGATGAACCGATGTCCCCCTAAAGTGGGAGGGTCCAGGGGACCGACAATGTCGATGCCCACCCTCTCAAATGGTGTGCCAACCACTGGCAATGGCTGCAGTGGGGCAATGACACTGCCTCCAGTCTTGCCAGACAACTGATAAGTTGGGCAGGTCCTGCAGTGGGACTCCACTTCTACTCCCATCCAGGGCCAGTAGAAATGGGCAGAGAGCCTCTCCTTAGTCTTCTTGGTACCAAGATGACCAGCCAAGGGCACCTCATGCGCCAACTGCAGTAGGAAGGGCCTGTAAACCTGGGGTACCACCAACCTCTTGAGGGCACCAGGTTCAGGCTTAGTAGGCTCACTAACAAGGAGCTCACCCTCCCAATAAATCCGAAATGTCCTAGGCACTTCTCCTTGTGCCTGGGACAGGGCCTGTTTCCTCAGACCCTCGAGAGAGTGGCACTCTCTCTGTCCTTTACAGAAGTCTGCCCGGGAGGGTCCCCTTCAGCTAACAAGCATTGAAGATCGGGATGATCCTCCGGGTTGAGAACCTCTCCCACAGGAGAGTCTTCTGGCTCTTCTCCCACAGGAGTTGAGACGGGGTTGACCACTGGACCCAGCCCGTCCGGAGCATGGATCCCAATGGGTGCTCTAGGAACAGCAGGAAGAGAAGGGGCTCCCTCCACAGAGGTGGCCTTCCTGTTCTTCCTTCGTCTTGCCTTAGGCCGCGCCTTTGGCTCGGCCACCTGACTCACAGCCAGACACGGGGTCACCTGTGACCTAGTGACTGCAGCAACAGTCATGGGAAGACCATCCGAGATCAATCACAACTCTACTAGATCATTACCTAACAGAATGTTAGCAGGGACATTGTCCTGAACCAGGACGGGAAGCTTTGCCACGTTGTCTCCAATTACGAGCGTGACTAAGGCTACAGGCGATAATTTGGGAGGCCCACCAGCTAACCTGGTGGTTCTCAGAGGAGCACCTAGATAGTCCTCTGGCTTGAGCAGGGTCCTGTCCACCACTGTCATGCTTGCCCCAGTGTCTCTCAAACCAGTAGAAGGCTGGCCATTCAGGAGGACACTTCTCAAAAATCTACGGGTGTTCTGTGGGATAGTCGCCAGTACTTCCGCGTACTGGTCCCAGGCCCCAAGGGACACTTAGGAAATCTCTACAGGAGCACCAAATGTGATCCCTGTAGAGGAGGGGAGGACAGTGGCCTCCACCTCAGACATGGGGTAAGGCAAGGTCAGGCTGACAGCCTGTACTCTAAGTGTCTTACCTTTACACTTGGAGTCACCCCTCTTGTGATCCAGAGCCCCACAATCCCAATAAGTGCCGGGAGTGTGGGGTACGGTACTGGAACCACTGGGAGCCTGCTTCGCAGCAGGTGGACCACTACTCTTATTCCCACCCACAGATGACTTATCCCCACTAGATTTTTGGGTTTTAGGAGAGGAGGGTTTAGGTTTACACGACTGTGACTGCTTTTGGGACTCCTCAGCTTTCTGAGAGGCCCCCTTTTCTTTGTCCTTGTCCTTCCCACTGGAGTTCTTAGGGGACACCCAGTGGGAGACCCACTTGTCAGCCAGCCTAGCCAGCTTAAAGGGATCCAAAATGTTCTGGTCAGCAAAATACTGACGCAGCTCCGGTGAACAGGCTTCAGAGAAATTCTCAAAAAACAACAGGTGGGACAATTCAACAAAGGTTTTCACCTTATAACCATCAATCCACCCCATCATGTTCATGTGCGCAGCACTCACACAGTCAATCCAAGACACATTCTCTCTTTTCTTAAAATCCCTGAACCTTTTAAGGTATTGGGTAGGTGTCTTGCCAAACTTGGCAATCAAAGCAGATTTCATACACTCATACTGACCCCTTTCTTCCACACTCAGCTTCAGAATACAGTCATACCCAGTCTGAGGCACTCTGCTTAGCAAACACTTAGCCCAATCTCTTTTGTCAACATCATGAATTGCACAAGCCATTTCAAACGCTTCAATCCATTGGAGGATATCAGAACCCTCCACAAACACACCAACCAAATCTTTCATAAATTTAGTAGCTGGGGACCGGACACTCTCACTGGGTTTCGCTGAAGTCTCCACTCTAGCTTTCTCTAGCTGGATTCTCTGACATTCAGTGTCCTGGTTCTTGAGTTCAAGTCCTTATTTTGGCGCTCCACTTGGGAGTCCTTGGATTCAAATGTTCTTAGGCAAAGGAGCGGGCAGCTCCGGTCGTCGGCAGCACGGCGTGAAGTGGTCCCCACGGCTGGGCAACACAACTTCGAATGGCCTCCAGTGGTTACACAAACCTGCGAACCCTGGTCAACGGCAATAGACTTCGACAGCGGCGAAGCCCGGGTGCTTTGCTTCGTTCTCCTCAGCGTCTCGGGTCGGCAGCCTTTCAAGGGCCTGACTTCCAGGGAGCTTTGGCGAAGGTTAGCGGTGCTCGATGGTCCCACGGAGCACCGGAAGAGGGTGCCTTACCAGGTCCTCTCTCGGATCAGTCTTCGACGAATTCGGCAGCTTTCAGATCAGGTCGAAGCAAATGCAACAGCAAGTCTTCTTCTTCCGGCTGGGCGACGAGGATCAGCAGTTCCAGTTATTCTTCAAGTGTAGACACAGCTTCTGAACAATTTCCAGTGGTGAGAGGTCCCCAGATATACTTTCTTGTGTATCATCCACACTGCTGGGTCACTCTCAGCAGCCAATCATACAGAAGGGCATTCATGCAGTCAGTCAGCCAATCAGGCACACAGTGCATTCAGGCCATCCTCCTCCCTCTCAGACACTCACAACAAGGAAAGTGGATTGGGACAAGTACCCAGCCATTCAACACTACAAACTGCATTCAGGCCAGTTTCGGGCATGGCTGTCTCAGTCTTTGTCTCTTATACCAGAAACCAGACAGCCACAACAAGACGTGCATATTGGTCACACACTCAATTCACCCAGGTCCCACCCACAGGGCGTACCCACAACATACAGTCACTGGGAAGGCTCCAGTCAGTCTGGACTGGACTTCACAACAACACCATATATGAAACTTCCACCCAACAGCCAGTCAGGGGGAAGGGACAGAGTCAGGGCTTCCCAGGACTTTGGGAAAACAAGGTAACAGGCAATAGAAATCAAGAAGCCACAGGGGCCATCTTGTTTTCCATCAGGAATCAACTGATTCCAATGGCAGGGCCTGGGTATCCCAAAATGGAGGATACTCAGCGCACCTGTCAAATTCAGCATGGAGCTGCCACCAGCCCATACCCTTCTCTGCGTGCCACCCACAGGTGCCCACATACATACACTAGGGGCACAGGGTTGTACCGCCACCCATGGGTGCCATAAGGGTATCACATGGGTCTGTTCACCAAACCAAAAGAGATAGAGCTGCACCGTCAGGAGTCCCACATGAACTCCTGCGCTGAAAACACGAAAGAACACACGATAAAAAGGCAGTAAAGGACAAGGATACGGAGGCCCTGTCCCTCCGATGCATTTCCAGCATCACACCAACTCTCTCTATCAAAGGATGGCGGAACACCAGCTGTGAGGCCCATACAATGAGAAATGTAATGCCAACTCATCTTCTCTCTCTATTAAAGGATGGCGGAAAAACAGCTGTGATACCCATAGAAGCAGGGTATGGGCTGGTGGCAGCTCCATGCTGAAATTGACAGGTGCGCGGAGTATCCTCCATTTTGGGATACCCCGGCCCTGCCAATGGGATCCGTTGATTCCTGATGGAAAACAAGATGGCCCCTGTGGCCTCTTGCTTTCTATTCCCCATTACCTTGTTTTCCCAAAGTCCTGGGAAGCCCTGACTCTGTCCCTTCCCCCTGACTTACTGTTGGGTGGAAATGCCATATATGGTGTTGTTGTGAAGGCCCGGCCAGACTAGCTGGAGCCTTCCCTTTGATGTATGTTGTGGGTACCTCCTGTGGGTGGGACCTGGGTGAATAGAGTGTGTGACGAATATGCATTCTGTGTTGTGGGTGTCTAGTATCTGGTGGTTGACACAATGACTGAGACAACCCTGCCCGAAACCGGTATGAATGAGGCTTGGAGTGTTGAATGGCTCGGTACTTATCCCAATACACTTAACTTGTTGTTTGTGTCTGGAGAGAAGTGAATGGCCTGAATACCTTGTGTGCCTGATTGGCTGCCTGCCTGCATGAATGCCCGTAGTCGTGATTGGATGCTTGAGTGTGACCCAGCGGAATGAATGGGAGATCAACAGTACATCTGGGGACCTCTCACTGCTAGGAATCGTGTTCAGAAGCTGAAGTCCACTACGACGAGTAACTGGAATAACTGACGCTTGACCTTGAAACCCTGCTGGACGAGAAGAAGTGCCTTGGCTCTCCTTCACAATCTGAAAGCTGCTGTGTTTTCAAGGACTGACCCAGAGAGCACCTGGTAAGACGCCCTCTTCCCGAGCTACGAGGGATGATCGTGCACAGCTGACCTTTGCCAACGCTCCCTGGTAGACAGACCTTCGACAGGCTGCCGACCCAATACGAGGACTGCTGCGGAACTCCAAGGAGAAGCACTCGGACGGTTGTCCGCCACTGTCGATGACAGCCATCGCCGACCGGAGCCGCCGTGCTCCCGTTTGCCTAAGAACTTCCATTGATCATCGGACGCTCTCGCCTGCATCGTCACCCGCTTGTCTCCCGCTGGAGAAGGCTCGACCGTCGACGTGCCTAGGAGCATCCACCGGTGGGTTTCCCGCCACCTAAAGACCACAGAGACGCTGACGACTCGACGCCCTTGCTGGGCCACAGTTCTTCATCATCTCTTTGCGGTCCAGAACTATCGTCATCGAGGTGCCCCGCAAACCTCCTCCTTGCAAGACGCCAACGCTCTGTCGTCGACGAGCACCGCTAGGAACGAAGCTGCCACTTCCCTGCCGTAGTTCACCCTGTTCACCATAGGACGTTCGACGACCCGTGACTCCTGCCTTAAAGGGAGGGCACTCAAGAAGGGCCGTCGATTCCCTGAAACCGAACGCCAAGTTCCCCGACACCTCTCGACGATCCGTGGCTCCCGCCTGAAAGGGAGGCACTCAAGAAGGATCGGTCGACGCATCGTCAGAGAACTCTACTCCACCAGGTACATTGGGTGGATAAAACCTTAATAGGAAGAAGTGAGACTATTGAACATTTGGGCTGGGCTTGTGCGATATATCCTTATTTTACAGGTTGCCCAGGTGGGGGGATCTCCACACAGAACTGTGTCTAGGTAACGGGGCCAGCATTCTGCCTATTGTTTCAACCATTTTACGTTCCTACCTATCTCTATTGCTGGATTCCTCGTTATTAATCTGTGTGACATTTTAACCGTACAGTTGATGCATTTTAATGAGATTCGATAACATTAGTGGTACCACTTTAGAATTGTATATATTTATCATTATTGACTTCCGAGTGCAAAGTGCGTTATTGTGATCGTGTACATACCTTTGAATATTAATTATATAAAGACTGTGTTTTCAGTAATACATTGTGTGGACATTCCTTTGTGGGGGTTCGGGGACTACACTGTACTTAAGAACCAGCCTGCATCACCTCCTGAGAAGCTAGGCCTTGATTGCTCATCCATTGCTACCACAATGGATAATCTTGGCTGGGGTCCTCTGTGCCTCTCCTCTACCATATAGAGAGCGGAAATACAGACACCCACTACCAGTCTTTACACTGGTGGCAGCGGTGGGATGCTTATGGTTTTAAGAAACAGTGTATAACCGTGCCACTTACAAAATATCTGCACTTTATTCGATTAAGGTTTTGGTGTGTACAAAATAACTGCATTACAAGCAATGGAGTCTATTGCGAATGGTAAATTGACTCGGATGAGCTTAGAGGCTCTCCAGAGTGCTTGTAAAGCCAGGGAGTTAGACTTTGTGGATAAGTCTAGGGCTGAGCTGATAGCTGCCCTCGTGGACTACCAGACCGATGGTGAAACTCTTGATGAGGGCGGGAATGCAACCAATGA
Source organism: Ambystoma mexicanum (assembly GCF_040938575.1). Classification (NCBI taxonomy): domain Eukaryota; kingdom Metazoa; phylum Chordata; class Amphibia; order Caudata; family Ambystomatidae; genus Ambystoma; species Ambystoma mexicanum. The sequence continues at coordinate 54,522,703 of NC_090929.1, read as the reverse complement.
GGACTCCGCCCCTGGGGTTTCTACGGAATCTGTTTCTGGGAATGCCGTCATTCCTGCTGCCTCTGTTCCGAACCCCAGCAATTCCTTGGAACTTGAGTTATTAAGGATGAAATTGGCCTTTGAATATCGCAAGTTGGAAATAGATGCTGAGCTTAAGAAAGAGGAGCTGGCGCAACAAGTGGAACTCAAGAATAGGGATCTTGAACTGAAAGACAAGGACACTGAATGTCAGAGAATCCAGCTAGAGAAAGCTCGAGTGGAGACTTCAGCGAAACCCAGTGAGAGTGTCAGGTCCCCAGCAACTAAATTTATGAAGGATTTGGTTGGTGTGTTTTCGGAGGGTTCTGATATCCTCCAATGGATTGAAGCGTTTGAAATGGCTTGTGCAAATCATGATGTTGACAAAAGAGATTGGGCTAAGTGTTTGCTAAGCAGAGTGCCTCAAACTGGATATGACTGTATTCTGAAGCTGAGTGTGGACGAAAGGGGTCAGTATGAGTGTATGAAATCTGCTTCGATTGCCAAGTTTGGCAAGACGCCTACCCAATACCTTAAAAGTTTCAGGGATTTTAAGAAAAGAGAGAATGTGTCTTGGGTTGACTGGGTGAGTGCTGCGCACATGAATATGATGGGGTGGATTGATGGTTACAAGGTGAAAACTTTTCTTGAATTGTCCCACCTGTTGTTTTTTGAGCATTTTTCTGAAGCCTGTTCACCAGAGCTGCGTCAGTATGTTGCTGACCAAAACATTTTGGATCCCTTTAAGCTGGCTAGGCTGGCTGACAAGTGGGTCTCCCAACGGGTGTACCCTAAGGACTCCAGTGGGAAGGACAAGGACAAAGAAAAGGGGCCTCTCAGAAAGCTGAGGAGTCCCAAAAGCAGTCACAGTCGGGTAAACCTAAACCCTCCTCTCCTAAGACCCATAATCTAGTAGGGATAAGTCATCTGTGGGTGGGAATAAGAGTAGTGGTCCACCTGCCGCAAAGTAGGCTCCCGGTGGTTCCAGTACCGTACCCCGCACTCCCGGCACTTGTTGGGACTGTGGGGCTCTGGATCACAAAAGGGGTGACTCAAAGTGTAAAGGTAAGGCACTCGGAGTACAGGCTGTCAGCCTGACCTACCCTTCCCCCATGTCTGAGGTGGAGGCCACTGTCCTCCCCTCCTCTACCGGGATCACTTTTGGTGCTCCCGTAGAGATTTCCTTAGTGTCCCTTGGGGCCTGGGACCAGTACGCGGAAGTACTGGCGACTATCCCACAGAACACTGGTAGATTTTTGAGAAGTGTCCTCCTCAATGGCCAGCCTTCTACTGGTTTGAGAGACACTGGGGCAAGCATGACAGTGGTGGACAGGACCCTGCTCAAGCCAGAGGACTATGTAGATGCTCCTCTGAGAACCACCAGGTTAGCTGGTGGGCCTCCCAAATTATCGCCTGTAGCCCGAGTCACACTCGTAATTGGAGACAAGACAGCAAAGCTTCCTGTCCTGGTTCAGGACAACGTCCCTGCTAACATTCTGTTAGGTAACGATCTAGTCTAGTTGGGACTGATCGCGGATGGTCTTCCCATGACTGCTGCTGCGGTCACTAGGTCACAGGTGACACTGGTTCTGGCTGTGAGTCAGGTACCCGAACCGAAGGCGTGGCCTAAGGCAAGACGAAGGAAGAGCAAGAAGGCCACCTCTGAGGAGGGAGCTCCTTCTCTTCCTGCTGTTCCTACAGCACCCATTGGGATCCATGCTCCGGACCGGCTGGGTCCAGTGGTAAACCCCGTCTCAACTCCTGTGGGAGAAGAGCCAGAAAACTCTCCTGTGGGAGAGGTTCTCAACCCGGAGGATCATCCCGATCTTCAATGCTTGTTAGCTGAAGGGGACCCTCCCGGGCAGACTTCTGTAAAGGACAGAGAGAGTGCCACTCTCTCGAGGGTCTGAGGAAACAGGCCCTGTCCCAGGCACAAGGGGAAGTGCCTAGGACCTTCCGGATTTATTGGGAGGGTGAGCTCCTTGTTAGTGAGCCCACTAAGCCTGAACCTGGTGCCCTCAAGAGGTTGGTGGTACCCCAGATTTACCGGCCCTTCCTACTGCAGTTGGCGCATGAGGTGCCCTTGGCTGGTCATCTTGGTACCAAGAAGACTAAGGAGAGGCTCTCTGCCCATTTCTACTGGCCTCGAATGGGAGTAGAAGTGGAGTCCCACTGCAGGACCTGCCCAACTTGTCAGTTGTCTGGCAAGACTAGAGGCGGTGTCATTGCCCCACTGCAGCCATTGCCAGTGGTTGGCACACCGTTTGAGAGGGTGGGCTTCGACATCGTCGGTCCCCTTGACCCTCCCACGTCAGGTGGACATCGGTTCATCCTGGTTTTGGTATGCCACCAGGTACCCTGAGGCTATACCCCTTCAGACTGTTACTGCCAAGGTGGTTGCCCGGGCCCTCCTGGGCATTTTCACCCGTGTTGGATTCCCCAAGGAGGTTGTCTCTGACTGAGGAGCCAACTTCATGTCTAGTTACATGAAAACCATGTGGAAAGAGTGCGGGGTAACCTACAAGTTCTCCACTTCTTACCACCCCCAGACCAATGGTCTGGTTGAGATATTTAATAAAACTCTCAAGGGCATGCTATGTGCTTTGGAAGAGCCCCTAAGGAGGAAATGGGATCTCCTCCTGCCATGCCTGCTGTTTGCTTACAGAGAGGTACCTCAAGAGGGTGTTGGTTTCAGCCCCTTTGAGTTACTCTTTGGACATCCCGTGAGGGGGCCCCATGCCTTGATCAGAAAAGGTTTGGAAGCCACCCCTCCCGGTCCCGCCAAACAAGTGGGGGACTATGTGTTAGGCCTCTGGCGGAGGATGACACAGATGATGGGTCAAACAACAGCGAATCTCAAGGCCAGCCAGGAATTGAACAAATACTGGCATGACCTTAAAGCATCGCAAGTGGATTGGACCCCGGGACAGGAGGTCCTCGTGATGGAGCCTACCAAGCCTCGGGCATTGGCAGATAAATGGGCTGGACCCTTCACGATAATCTCCAAGATGGAGAGGTCAACTATCTGGTTGACATGGGAATCCCAGGGGTAGCCCCTCAGGTATACCATGTCAATAGGCTCAAGCCTTTCCACAGGCGAGCCAAAGTCTCATGTCTCTTGCTAGCTTCAGAGCAAGAAGAGGATGAGAGTGAGCCCCTTGCTGATTTGCTGCATAGCAACCCTCAGGATTGCTCAGTGGAGGGAGTGCAGCTCTCTCCTGATTTGACAACCGAGCAGCAGAGGGCCTGCAGGACTTTGCTCCAGCAGTATGCCTCTCTGTTTTCGCTGACGCCAGGCCTTACACCGTGGTGTAAGCACGAGATTGACACTGGTGACAGCGTGCCTGTCAAAAGCAGGAGCTACCGAATGTCAGATACGGTTAAGAACCACATCCAGGCTGAGGTCGCCAAGATGTTGGATCTGGGTGTTATTGAACCCTCAACCAGTCCCTGGTCCAGTCCCGTGGTCCTTGTCCCCAAGGCAAGTTCCCAGGCAGGTACCAAGGATTGGAGGTTCTGTGTGGACTACCGAGGAGTCAATGCCGTCACCAAAACTGACGCGCACCCTTTGCCCAGGGCTGATGAGCTCGTGGACACCATAGGTGCTGCCAAATTTGTGAGCACCTTTGACCTCACCTCAGGCTATTGGCAAATAGCTCTGACGGACCATGCCAAGGAAAAGACGGCGTTCTCAACACCAGAGGGACTCTACCAGTTTAGGGTCATGCCTTTTGGGTTGAAGAATGCCCCTGCCACCTTCCAGAGATTGGTCAATCATGCGCTCAGTGGGCTGGAAGCCTTTTGTGTGGTTTATTTAGACGACATTGCCGTCTACAGTTCCACTTGGGATGAGCACTTGACACATCTGGGTAGAGTGTTGCAGGCCTTAAAAAGGGCTAACCCCACTATCAAGGCCACCAAGTGCCAGATAGCTCTGGGGAAAGTCACGTATCTTGGTCATGAGGTAGGAGGGGGTCAAATCCAACCTCTCCCCAGTAAGGTACAGGATGTACAGGACTGGGAGACTCCCTCTACTCAAACTCAGGTGAGAGCCTTTTTGGGCCTCACCGGGTATTATCGCAATTTCATGGCAGACTATGGAACCATAGCTGCACCACTGACAGCTCTGACTTCACCCAAGCAGTCTAGGAAGGTTAATTGGACTGAAGACTGTCAGAGGGCCTTTGATGGCTTGAAAGAAAGTCTGTGTCGGGCACCCGTGTTGTGTGCGCCTGACTACAGCCAACCCTTTATCGTCCAGACGGATGCCTGCGACACCGGAATTGGATCTGTCTTGTCCCAGTTAGATGACAAAGGGAGAGAACATCCTATCATATTCATCAGTAGACAACTCAAGGGTAGAGAACTTAGGTGGGCTACTGTTGAAAAGGAATGTTTTAGTATAGTTTGGAACCTTAGGCGTTTTAGGCCCTACCTTACGGGGTCAACCTTCGAGGTCCAAACAGATCATAAGCCCCTGAAGTGGATTATGCAGATGAAGGGTGAGAACCCGAAACTGCTCAGGTGGTCCATTAGCCTGCAAGGGCTAGACTTCACCATAGAGCACAGACCAGGGAAGAGACACAATAATGCAGATGGCCTTTCCAGAAGGTATGTTGACCGTCTGGATGAGGGTGTTTATCCCGTGGGAGATTATGCACCCTCCACCTCAGTCTGGGGTGGGGGGGCGACTGTGATGCTGGAAATGCATCGGAGGGACAGGGCCTCCGTATCCTTGTCCTTTACTGTTTTTATCGTGTGTTCTGTCTTTTTTTCCGCACAGGAGTTCATGTGGGACTTCTGGCGGTGCAGCTCTCTCTCTTTTGGTTTGGTGAACGGACCCGTGGGATACCCTTATGGCACCTATGGGTGGGGGTACAACCCTGTGCCCCTAGTGTATGTTTTTGGGCACTTGTGGGTGGCCGGCCGAGCAGGGCATGGGCTGGTGGCAGCTCCATGCTGAAATTGACAGGTGCGCGGAGTATCCTCCATTTTGGGATACCCCGGCCCTGCCATTGGGATCCGTTGATTCCCGATGGAAAACAAGATGGCCCTTGTGGCCTCTTGCTTTCTATTCCCCATTACCTTGTTTTCCCAAAGTCCTGGGAAGCCCTGACTCTGTCCCTTCCCCCTGACTGACTGTTGGGTGGAAATGCCATATGGTGTTGTTGTGAAGGCCCGGCCAGACTAGCTGGAGCCTTCCCGGTGATGTATGTTGTGGGCACCTCCTATGGGTGGGACCTGGGTGAATAGAGTGTGTGACGAATATGCATTCTGTGTTGTGGGTGTCTAGTATCTGGTGGTTGACACAATGACTGAGACAAGCCTGCCCGAAACCGGTATGAATGCAGCTTGGAGTGTTGAATGGCTCGGTACTTGTCCCAATACACATAACTTGTGAGTGTCTGGAGAGAAGTGAATGGCCTGAATACCTTGTGTGCCTGATTGGCTGCCTGCCTGCATGAATGCCCGTAGTCGCGATTCGATGCTTGAGTGTGACCCAGCGGAATGAATGGGAGATCAACAGTATATCTGGGGACCTCTCACTGCTATGAATCGTGTTCAGGAGCTGAAGTCCACTACGACGAGTAACTGGAATAACTGACGCTTGACCTTGAAACCCTGCTGGATGAGAAGAAGTGCCGTGGCTCTCCTTCACAATCTGAAAGCTGCTGTGTTTTCAAGGACTGACCCAGAGAGGACCTGGTAAGGCGCCCTCTTCCCGAGCTACGAGGGACCATCGTGCACAGCTGACCTTTGCCAACGCTCCTTGGTAGACAGACCTTCAACAGGCTGCCGACCCGATACAGGGACTGCTGCGGAACTCCAAGGAGAAGCACTCAGACTGTTGTCTGCCACTGTCGACGACCGCCGTCGCCGACCGGAGCGACCATGTTCCCGTTTGCCTAAGAACTTCCATTGATCATCAGACGCTCTTGCCTGCATCGTCACCCGCTTGTCTCCCGCTGGAGAAGGCCCGACCGTCGACGTGCCGAGGAGCATCCACCGGTGGGTTTCCCGCCACCTAAAGACCACATAGACGCTGACGACTCAACGCCCTTGCTGGGCCACAGTTCTTCATCATCTCTTTGCAGTCCAGAATTATCGTCATCGAGGTGACCCGCACGCCTCCTCCTTGCAGGAATCCAACGCTCTGTCGTCGACGAGCACCGCTAGCAACGAAGCTGCCACTTCCCTGCCGTAGTTCACCCTGTTCACCGTTGAACGTTCGACGACCCGTGACTCCTGCCTTAAAGGGAGGGCACTCAAGAAGGGCCGTCGATTCCCCGACACCGAACGCCAAGTTCCCCGACACCTCTCGACGATCCGTGGCTCCCGCCTGAAAGGGAGGAACTCAAGAAGGATCGGTCGACGCATCGTCGGAGAACTCTACCCCACCAGGTACATTGGGGGGGTAAAACCTTAATAGGAAGAAGTGAGACTATTGAACATATGGACTGGGCTTGTGCGATATATCCTTTATATCCTTATTTTACAGGTTGCCCAGGTGGGGGGATCTCCATACAGAACTGTGTCTAGGTAACAGGGCCAGCATTCTGCCTATTGTTTCAACCATCTAACGTTCCTGCCTATCTCTATTGCTGGTTTCCTCGTTATTAATCTGTGTGACATTTTAACCGTACAGTTGATGCACTTTAATGAGATTCGATAACATTAGTGGTACCACTTTAGAATTGTATATATTTATCATTATTGACTTCCGAGTACAAAGTGCGTTATTGTGATCGTGTACATACCTTTGAATATTAATTATATAAAGACTGTGTTTTCAGTAATACAGTGTGTGGACATTCCTTTGTGGGTGCTTGGGGACTACACTGTACTTAAGAACCAGCCCGCATCACCTCCTGAGAAGCTAGGCCTTGATTGCTCGTCCATTGCTACCACAGTAGAGAATCTTGGCTGGGGTCCCCTGTGCCTCTCCTCTACCATATAGAGAGAGGAAGTACAGACACCCCCTACCAGTCTTTACAGTTGGCATTACATTTCTCATTCTATGGGTATCACAGCTGGTGTTCCGCCTTCCTTTAATAGAGAGAGAAGGTGAGTTGGCATTACATTTCTCATTCTATGCGTATCACAGCTGGTGCTCTGCCATCCTTCCATAGAGAGAGAAGGTGAGTTGGGATTACATGTCCCATTTTATGGGTATCACAGATGTTCTTCCGCCATCCTTTAATAGAGAGAGAACGTGAGTTGGCATTACATTTCTCATTCTATGGGCATCACAGCTGGTGTTCTGCCATCCTTTGATAGAGAGAGAAGGTGAGTTGGCATTACATTTTTCATTCTATGGGTATCACAGCTGGTGTTCTGCCTTCCTTTAATAGAGAGAGAAGGTGAGTTGGCATTACATTTCTCATTCTATGGGCATCACAGCTGGTGTCCCGCCATCCTTTAATAAAGAGAGAAGTTGACTTGGCATTACATTTCTCCATTATATTGGTATCACAGCTGGTGTTCTGCCTTCCTTTAATAGAGAGAGAAGGTGAGTTGGCATTACATTTCTCACTCAATGGGCATTACAGCTGTTGTTCTGCTATCCTTTAATAGAGAGGGAAGGTGAGTTGGCATTACATTTCTCATTCAATGGACATCAAAGCTGTTGTTCCGCCATCCTCTCATAGAGAGAGAAGGTGAGTTGGCATTACATTTCTCCATTATATTGGCATCACAGCTGGTGTTCCGCCATCCTTTCATAGAGAGAGAGAAGGTGAGTTGGCATTACATTTCTCACTCAATGGGCATCACAGCTGTTGTTCTGCCATCCTTTAATAGAGAGGGAAGGTGAGTTGGCATTACATTTCTCATTCAATGGACATCAAAGCTGTTGTTCCGCCATCCTCTCATAGAGAGAGAAGGTGAGTTGGCATTACATGTCTCATTCAATGGGTATCTCTGGTGTTGTTCCGCCATCCTTTAATAGAGAGAAGGTAAGTTGGCATTACATTTCTCCATTCTATGGGTATCACAGCTGGTGTTCCGCCATCCTTTCATAGAGAGAGAAGGTGAGTTGGCATTGCTTTTCTCATTCCATGGGTATCACAGCTGTTGTTCCGCCATCCTTTAATAGAGAGAGAAGGTGAGTTGGCATTACATTTCTCCATTCTATGGGCATCACAGATGTTCTTCTGCCATCCTTTAATAGAGAGATGTTGGCATCACATTTCCCATTCTATGGGTATCACGGCTGGTGTTCCGCCATCCTTTGATAGAGAGAGAAGGTGAGTTGCCATTAAATTTCTCATTCTATGGGCATCACAGCTGGTGTTCCGCCATCCTTTAATAGAGAGAAGGTGAGTTGGCATTACATTTCTCATTTTGTGGGCATCACAGCTGGTGTCCCACCATCCTTTAATAGAGAGAACGTGAGTTGGCATTACATTTCTCATTCTATGGGTATCACAGCTGTTGTTCCGCCATACTTTCATATAGAGAGAAGGTGAGTTGGCATTACATTTCTCATTCTATTGGCATCACAGATGTTCTTTCGCCATCCTTTAATAGAGAGAGAAGGTGAGTTGGCATTACATTTCTCATTCTATGGGCATCACAGCTGTTCTTCCGCCATCCTTTAATAGAGAGAGAAGGTGAGTTGGTATTGCATTTCGCATTCTATGGGCATCACAGCTGTTCTTCCGCCATCCTTTAATAGAGAGAGAAGTTGAGTTGGCATTGCATTTCTCATTCGATGGGCATCACATCTGGTGTTCCGCCATCCTTTAATAGAGAGAGAACGTGAGTTGGCATTACATCTCTCATTCTATGGGCATCACAGCTGTTCTTCCGACATCCTTTATTAGAGAGAGAAGGTGAGTTGACATTACATTTCTCATTCTATGAGCATCACAGCTGTTCTCCCGCCATCTTTTAATAGAGAGAGAAGGTGAGTTGGCATTAGATTTCTCATTCTATGGGCATCACAGCTGGTGTTCCGCCATCCTTTAATAGAGAGAGAAGGTGAGTTGGCATTACATTTCTAATACTATGGGCATCACAGCTGTTGTTCCGCCATCCTTTCATAGAGAGAAGGTGAGTTGGCATTACATTTCTCATTCTATGGGCATCACAGCTGGTGTCCCACCATCCTTTAATAGAGAGAACGTGAGGTGGCATTACATTTCTCATTCAATGGGTATCACAGCTGTTGTTCTGCCATACTTTCATATAGAGAGAAGGTGAGTTGGCATTACATTTCTCATTCTATTGGCATCACAGATGTTCTTTCGCCATCCTTTTATAGAGAGAGAAGGTGAGTTGGCATTACATTTCTCATTCTATGGGCATCACAGCTGTTCTTCCGCCATCCTTTAATAGAGAGAGAAGGTGAGTTGGCATTACATTTCTCATTCTATGGGCATCACAGCTGTTCTTCCGCCATCCTTTAATAGATAGAGAAGGTGAGTTGACATTACATTTCTCATTCTATGGGCGTCACAGCTGGTGTTTCCGCCATCCTTTAATAGAGAGAGAAGGTGAGTTGGCATTACATTTCTCATTCTATCTCATTCTATGGGCATCACAGCTGGTGTCCCGCCATCCTCTAATAGAGAGAATTTGAGTTGGCATTACATTTCTCATTCTATGGATATCACAGCTGTTCTTCGGCCATCCTTTGATAGAGAGAGAACGTGAGTTGGCATTACATTTCTAATTCTATGGGCATCACAGCTGTTGTTCCGCCATCCTTTCATAGAGAGAGAAGGTGAGTTTGCATTACATTTATAATTCTATGGGCATCACAGCTGTTCTTCCGCCATCCTTTCATCGATACCTTTGTAAAGCCTTTCCAGTTAGATTTTATGAACTGTATTGCAAGAATAATAAACAAATTAAACATAACAAATGATGTCCTAATTTTTCACAACTAACTTAGAGAGACCAGAGGTAATATTTTCAACGACCACCTATGAACAGCCCTCTACAAAAAACACTTGTTTAACAATACACTATGTTCACTCATTCACTTGCTTCCCCAACTCCATTCGTGGTTGTTCCTTATTGCATATGATTAGTAACCATTAGATTCTCATACACCAATTAATATCAAAAATAGTTATTTATTTTTTATAACATATCATCAGTAAAAAACTTTTTTTTCTTTTTTCTTTTTTTCACATCAACAATTTTAAAGAATTTTTTAATAATTTGACAAACACTTCGTAAACATCATACATTACTCAATAATTTCTGTGCACATTCAATATCATGTAGTATTCCACCATTTAATAATTTTAGAAATTCATATATCTTAATCTGGATCTATAGCTTGCTCTCCTCTCACATAGAGAAGTACATCCCAGTCCATAAAACATTTCACTTTATATTCGTAAAACCCATGCTTACTTTCATACCGCATTCATACCATACCCAACATGTTTCATTCCCATCACACTTTCATTCTACTAACAAGGAAATTCTTCAGGGGTAAAATTAACCACATTCCATTGAAATGTACAATTGTGTTTGTCTTCTTTTAGATTTTTTCTCTAAGGATCAGCTTTCAATGGGATCCCGTTAGTCCATTCTTAAGGTTCAACCATCAGAGGGATAAACTGTGGGAAGCAAGTATGGGATAGTCGGATTTTAGTACTCGAAATACATCCCGGTTGACATTTTTATTATATACAACCTACTGCATATCAAATATCAGCAGAAGGGAGTCATTAATTAGACTAATTCCTTCTTTACATCTGTTATAACATCAACTATCTACCTTGGTCAGCACATGTTTCACATGATAGGTTAATTCTTAGTAGATTGTATCACACCCTTCATTAAACAGGCCATATTGCTGTCACATTCACTATAAGTTTTATCTAGCCCTTCATTGGATCAAACATACTGTTATGTCACTCACTATGATTACATTAAGCATCATTTGATGTCTAAGACTCGTCTTAGTGTATTCCTTTGAAATACTCACTTCTTATTTCCTTTCGTACTGATACGGCCCCTCTGATTCTATGTTCCCACCTCCAGATCGCTCTGGTATCCAAACGGAATTGCTCTCCACCAGATGTGCTGTTTAAGACCACTTGGATGTGTCCCTAATTGGGAAACATTGTTTATTTGCCATGAGTTTTTTATTGTTTCATATTCATATTGTCTGCTCCTTGCACTGCAGCTCACAATATACCACAGCCTTTCATACTGACCTAATGATCTTATTATGCAGGTCCCTGTTCTTGGTGCTTATTGGCAGATCCCGCAAACCATCTCTTTGATGACCGGATCAAGTCCTCTCACAATATCTAAAGGGGGGTCACCATCCGCGTATATTTTTCTAAAACAGAAAGACACCACGGACACAAAACTTAAATCATTTAAAAGTCCGAGCATTTTAATGGGCTTCTGTTTTTTTCAAAGGTTGAGCCATTCGTACCTTTAATTCCTATTTTCTTCCCGTTCTTGCCAGGGTTTGAATTTTGGCTTTCCCTACTCCTTTACGGACCGTCCGCCGTCTTCTCTGCTGGTAGCGTCTCCTTCTTTTTCCGTTGTGCGCCTCCTTTCTATTTCATTGTCCATCTTCGCTTTTTATCTGATTTAGCCTCCCATGTGACCATCATGTCACGTGATTAGGACGTGGTATCCCGGCGCTCGCCTTTTCTATTTCTGTGTAATTTTCCATGTCCTGCCTTCGGCCCCCTATTACTTTCACTCCAGGGCCTCGGCAGACTAGCACACCAGCGCGGCGTAACCTCGCGCTTCACACGCGCGTAAAAGACACCCGCGTCTGCTGGGGTCACCTTGCATATCTCCCGCTCAGTAAGTTGTATTAATCCATATTTCGTTGGTCGAATGGAGGAATGTATGTAATTAGGGACTCAGATTGGAAGGTGAACCATCCATTCCATCGTGACTCGTGGAATTCTGCAGATACACATATCAAAACAAGAAACACTATTTTGCATGACTAATTCTCGTTGTTCTAAAAAGGTGCTCGCATTTTAATGTGTACTCAAAATAGCTTAACTATCAAGACTGGGATACATGACCCATTTCCTTCAAAAAAACTAGATATGGGTTATTTTGCGTCCTCAGTCTTACTGTATCACTAATCATATAACTAGTCCTGAGCCTCAGAAGATAAAAAATGTATTTCTTATTCTGTCTTCTCATTAAGACCCAATTCCGTGCTTTTTGTTAGAAAGATAAGTTCTTTTTCTTTCTGAGCTAGCTTTCTTCTATCAAGGTTTATATCATTTGTTGGCCTTGCCACATATACAATCGACCATCTCAGATCTGCTACTGTATGTAGCATCTCTATAAAGTGTCCTTTAATAGAGAGAAGGTGAGTTGGCATTACATTTCTCATTCTATGGGTATCACAGCTGTTGTTCGGCCATCCTTTGATAGAGAGAGAAGGTGAGTTGGCATTACATTTCCCATTCTATGGGAATCACAGCTGGTGTTCCGCCATCCTTTAATAGAGAGAGAAGGTGAGTTGGCATTACATTTCTCATTCTATGGGCATCACAGCTGGTGTTCCGCCAACCTTTAATAGAGAGAGAAGGTGAGTTGGCATTACATTTCTCATTCTATGGGCATCACAGCTGGTGTTCCGTCATCCTTTAATAGAGAGAGAAGGTGAGTTGGCATTACATTTCTCATTCTATGGGCATCACAGCTGTTCTCCCGCCATCCTTTAATAGAGAGAGAAGGTGAGTTGGCATTACATTTCTAATTCTATGGGCATCACAGCTGTTGTTCCGCCATCCTTTAATAGAGAGAGAAGGTGAGTTGGCATTACATTTCTCATTGTATGGGCATCATAGCTGGTGTTCCGCCATCCTTTAATAGAGAGAGAAAGTGAGTTGGCATTACATTTCTCATTCGATGGATATCACAGCTGTTCTTCCGCCATCCTTTCATAGAGAGAGAAGGTGAGTTGGCATTAAATTTATAATTCTATGGGCATCACAGCTGTTCTTCCGCCATCCTTTCATAGAGAGAGAAGGTGAGTTGGCATTAAATTTATAATTCTATGGGCATCACAGCTGTTCTTCCGCCATCCTTTCATAGAGAGAGAAGGTTAGTTGGCATTACATTTCTAATTCTATGGGCATCACAGCTGTTCTTCCGCCATCCTTTCATCGATACCTTTGTAAAGCCTTTCCAGTTAGATTGTATTAACTGTATTGAAAGAATAATAAACAAATCAAACATAACAAATGATGTCCTAATTTGTCATTCATTAAAGGCAGGACTTCCCAATATGATATTGGTTAGAGTTAAAGGAATGTACATTTCAAAAATATGTTGAAGAAAATTCCATGCCTGGTTCTGAAAACGTTTCAATGAAGAGCATTCAAAAACAGATGTTTAAAAAAACCAGTAGCCGAATGAGAAAACCAACCTAAGTCATCATTAGAGATCCTGGATTTAAATCATTTCAAAGGAGTAATACAGGCTCTATGTGTAAAGTATTATAGAGTTTGGGACCAAGGCTCCATTCCATCACCCCAGCGCTTTCATGTACATCTGAAGCCTCTAATGCCACCTTTGGCTCTCCAAATGTTCTGGACTACAACTTCCATGAGGCTTATCTCGCCCAGTCAATGGTGAAGGCTCACCGCAATCCTAGCTCAAGTAACCTGGGGTCCCAGAGGCTGCAGAGTCCATGTTTAGATATTTCTCATCATCCTGTACACTCTATGTGATGACCCCCCCCACCCTGCTTTCCGCCAGCATTTATTTATTTATTTGTTTGACTTTATAAGGCGCCCAGCGGCCCCGGGCCCTCGTGGCGCTGTTACAGCATAAGCCTAGCTCTGTGAATAACTGCCTCCAGGAGATCCAGGTTAGGGCGACTGACAGCAGTTTGTACCCAATGATGAAAAGTCAGAGGGCCTCCCCTTTTGGGACGCTGCACCTGATCTGTCCCTTTAGGGTGGCTCGGCACTATGAGCCCTTGCCTCTTCTCCCATTAAGATAATTTAAAATGTAGGTTTGTTTTTCAATGCAGTGCTAGCTTTCCTTCCCTGGATGAAAGATGCAGCCTGGGAAGATCTCATCTGACGCCCCTGCTAAAAAAGATGGCCGCTTCCTTGAAAACGCGCCATAAGGAAGACGTAGCTAGCGCGGGCCCGGATCATTATAATAGTTTATATTTAGGTGTAAGTCAGAACAACAAGCTGCGCCATGCGATCTCTCCCGGCGCTCAAGCAATCATCGCTTACCAGTTGGACAAGAGTTCTGTTAAAGCCAGCAAGGTTCTGAAATGTTTGCCCCAAGTACCTGTGCAGAAGTCTTGCCAAGTTTCATGCCAGCTGGAGCTTCAAATTAACAGGGTTCAAAAAGATGTCCCCTGCCTTGGACCAAACAACTTGTGACCTCTCATGATTGCTATCCCAAAACATTGAGCCCGTCTTGTTTGTAGGCTAAGACATGAGCCATCCTAAACAAAAGGGGGGTCTGGGAGTTCAGGTCAATGGGCCGTGTTTGTTCTCACAGAGGAGCGCCTGTGGACTATTTTTTAAGAACTGAACCATACTGCATTAAATCCAGTATTGATGGCAGGACTTGTGTTTTTGAGGAATCTTCCTGGGACTTGAACCCTAGTGGTCTGGCTGGGGCTTGCGATTGTCGCTTTCCTGTTTTCTAAATCTGCTGTTTCTTGGGCCGCACCAGCGTCGCTGCGTCACTCCATGGAATCATAAGGGCTCCTTTCTATCCAAGGCCTTGTCCCTGTCTGATGGGTGAGCAGCCTTTCTCCAGCAGAAGAAAGCTGGATCTCAGCGGTACTGGGGCTGAGTTGCCAAACTAAAAGTATACTGGGATGTGCAAACTGGGATTGTACTGGGAGATTGCAAACTGGGAACGTTCAGAGATTGTCTTATCTGGAGCACAGTGGAATGGTGTGAACTAGAACTCTACTGAGTGTGTCAAAATGTGATTTTCCTGTGCTACTCAAACTGGTAGTGTGACTGGTAGTATATGGGAGTTCTCAAACTGGTAGTATACGGGAGTACTCAAACTGTTAGTATACGGGAGTACTAAAACTAGTAGTATACGGGAGTACTCAAACTGGTAGTATACGGGAGTACTCAAACTGGTGGTATACTGGAGTTCGTAAACTGGTAGTATACGGGAGTACTCAAACTGGTAGTATACGGGAGTTCTCAAACTGGTGGTATACTGGAGTACTCAAACTGGTAGTATACGGCAGTACTCAAACTGGTAGTATACAGGAGTACTCAAACTGGTGGTATAATGGAGTTCGCAAACTGGTAGTATACGGGCGTTCTCAAACTGGTAGTAGACTGCAGTTCTCAAACTCGTACTATACGGGAGTTCTAAAACTGGTAGTATATGGGAGTTCTCAAACTGGTGGTGTACAGGAGTTCTCAAACCGGTAGTATACTGGAGTTCTCAAACCGGTAGTATACTGGAGTTCTCAAACTGGTAGTATACGGGAGTACTCAAACTGGTAGTAGACGGGAGTTCTCAAACTAGTAGTATACAGTAGTTCTCAAACTGGTAGTATATGGGAGTTCTCAAACTGCTAGTGTACGGGAGTACTCAAACTGGTGGTATGCGGGAGTTCTCAAACTAGTAGTATAGTGTAGTTCTCAAACTGGTAGTACACGGGAGTCCTCAAACTGGTGGTATACTGGAGTCTCAAACTGGTAGTATACAGGCGTTCTCAAACTGGTAGTAGACTGCAGTTCTCAAACTCGTACTATACTGGAGTTCTAAAACTGGTAGTATATTGGAGTTCTCAAACCTGTGGTATACAGGAGTTCTCAAACAGGTAGCATACTGGAGTTCTCAAACTGGTAATATACTGGAGTTCTCAAACTGGTAGTATACTGGAGTTCTCAAACTAGTAGTATACAGTAGTTCTCAAACTGGTAGTATACGGGAGTCCTCAAACTGGTGGTATACTGGAGTCTCAAACTGGTAGTATACAGGCGTTCTCAAACTGGTAGTAGACTGCAGTTCTCAAACTCGTACTATACTGGAGTTCTAAAACTGGTAGTATATGGGAGTTCTCAAACCTGTGGTATACAGGAGTTCTCAAACAGGTAGCATACTGGAGTTCTCAAACTGGTAATATGCTGGAGTTCTCAAACTGGTAGTATACTGGAGTTCTCAAACTGGTAGTATATGGGAGTTCTCAAACCGGTGGTGTGCAGGTGTGAAACGGGTGAAACGCTCCCGAGGTTCTGGAAGGGCTTTCCACACTCAGGGAGCTAAGGCATGGAATGCACTGCCTGCATCCCTGCGTAAGACAGAAGATCTTCTTGCCTTCCGAAAACAATTAAAAACGTACCTTTTTAATTAGTGTTAGTGCAAACCTCCGCGGTAATCTTTTTTCTCACTATATTCTGTTCTCTCGGCGCCTGGATGCCTACGGGCTTTGGCGCGGTATAAGCACAATAACAATAACAATAACTGGATTTCTCAGACCGGTAGTATACAGTAGTTCTCAAACTGGTAGTATACGGGCGTTCTCAAACTGGTAGTATACAGTAGTTCTCAAACTGGTAGTATACGGGCGTTCTCAAACTGGCAGTATACAGTAGTTCTCAAACTGGTAGTATACGGGAGTTCTCAAACTGGTAGTATACAGTAGTTCTCAAACTGGTAGTATACGGGCGTTCTCAAACTGGTAGTATACAGTAGTTCTCAAACTGGTAGTATACGGGCGTTCTCAAACTGGTAGTATACAGTAGTTCTCAAACTGGTAGTATACGGGAGTTCTCAAACTGGTGGTATACAGTAGTTCTCAAACTGGTAGTATACGGGCGTTCTCAAACTGGTAGTAGACTGCAGTTCTCAAACTCGTACTATACTGGAGTTCTAAAACTGGTAGTATATGGGAGTTCTCAAACCGGTGGTATACAGGAGTTCTCAAACAGGTAATATGCTGGAGTTCTCAAACTGGTAGTATACGGGAGTTCTCAAACTGGTAGTATACAGTAGTTCTCAAACTGGTAGTATACGGGAGTTCTCAAACTGGTAGTATACAGTAGTTCTCAAACTGGTGGTATACTGGAGTTCTCAAACTGGTAGTATACGGGAGTTCTCAAACTGGTAGTATACAGTAGTTCTCAAACTGGTGGTATACTGGAGTTCTCAAACTGGTAGTATACGGGAGTTCTCAAACTGGTAGTATACAGTAGTTCTCAAACTGACAGTATACGGCATTCTCAAACTGGTAGTATACAGTAGTTCTCAAACTGGTAGTATACGGGAGTTCTCAAACTGGTAGTATACAGTAGTTCTCAAACTGGTAGTATACGGGCGTTCTCAAACTGGTAGTAGACTGCAGTTCTCAAACTCGTACTATACTGGAGTTCTAAAACTGGTAGTATATGGGAGTTCTCAAACCGTTGGTATACAGGAGTTCTCAAACAGGTAATATATTGGAGTTCTCAAACTGGTAGTATACAGTAGTTCTCAAACTGGTAGTATACAGTAGTTCTCAAACTGGTGGTATACTGGAGTTCTCAAACTGGTAGTATACGGGAGTTCTCAAACTGGTAGTATACAGTAGTTCTCAAACAGGTAGCATACTGGAGTTCTCAAACTGGTAATATACTGGAGTTCTCAAACTGGTAGTATACTGGAGTTCTCAAACTAGTAGTATACAGTAGTTCTCAAACTGGTAGTATACGGGAGTCCTCAAACTGGTGGTATACTGGAGTCTCAAACTGGTAGTATACAGGCGTTCTCAAACTGGTAGTAGACTGCAGTTCTCAAACTCGTACTATACTGGAGTTCTAAAACTGGTAGTATATGGGAGTTCTCAAACCTGTGGTATACAGGAGTTCTCAAACAGGTAGCATACTGGAGTTCTCAAACTGGTAATATGCTGGAGTTCTCAAACTGGTAGTATACTGGAGTTCTCAAACTGGTAGTATATGGGAGTTCTCAAACCGGTGGTGTGCAGGTGTGAAACGGGTGAAACGCTCCCGAGGTTCTGGAAGGGCTTTCCACACTCAGGGAGCTAAGGCATGGAATGCACTGCCTGCATCCCTGCGTAAGACAGAAGATCTTCTTGCCTTCCGAAAACAATTAAAAACGTACCTTTTTAATTAGTGTTAGTGCAAACCTCCGCGGTAATCTTTTTTCTCACTATATTCTGTTCTCTCGGCGCCTGGATGCCTACGGGCTTTGGCGCGGTATAAGCACAATAACAATAACAATAACAATAACTGGATTTCTCAGACCGGTAGTATACAGTAGTTCTCAAACTGGTAGTATACAGTAGTTCTCAAACTGGTAGTATACGGGCGTTCTCAAACTGGTAGTATACAGTAGTTCTCAAACTGGTAGTATACGGGCGTTCTCAAACTGGCAGTATACAGTAGTTCTCAAACTGGTAGTATACGGGAGTTCTCAAACTGGTAGTATACAGTAGTTCTCAAACTGGTAGTATACGGGCGTTCTCAAACTGGTAGTATACAGTAGTTCTCAAACTGGTAGTATACGGGCGTTCTCAAACTGGTAGTATACAGTAGTTCTCAAACTGGTAGTATACGGGAGTTCTCAAACTGGTGGTATACAGTAGTTCTCAAACTGGTAGTATACGGGCGTTCTCAAACTGGTAGTAGACTGCAGTTCTCAAACTCGTACTATACTGGAGTTCTAAAACTGGTAGTATATGGGAGTTCTCAAACCGGTGGTATACAGGAGTTCTCAAACAGGTAATATGCTGGAGTTCTCAAACTGGTAGTATACGGGAGTTCTCAAACTGGTAGTATACAGTAGTTCTCAAACTGGTAGTATACGGGAGTTCTCAAACTGGTAGTATACAGTAGTTCTCAAACTGGTGGTATACTGGAGTTCTCAAACTGGTAGTATACGGGAGTTCTCAAACTGGTAGTATACAGTAGTTCTCAAACTGGTGGTATACTGGAGTTCTCAAACTGGTAGTATACGGGAGTTCTCAAACTGGTAGTATACAGTAGTTCTCAAACTGACAGTATACGGCATTCTCAAACTGGTAGTATACAGTAGTTCTCAAACTGGTAGTATACGGGAGTTCTCAAACTGGTAGTATACAGTAGTTCTCAAACTGGTAGTATACGGGCGTTCTCAAACTGGTAGTAGACTGCAGTTCTCAAACTCGTACTATACTGGAGTTCTAAAACTGGTAGTATATGGGAGTTCTCAAACCGTTGGTATACAGGAGTTCTCAAACAGGTAATATATTGGAGTTCTCAAACTGGTAGTATACAGTAGTTCTCAAACTGGTAGTATACTGGAGTTCTCAAACTGGTAGTATACGGGAGTTCTCAAACTGGTAGTATACAGTAGTTCTCAAACGGGTAGTATACGGGCGTTCTCAAACTGGTAGTATACAGTAGTTCTCAAACTGGTAGTATACGGGCGTTCTCAAACTGGTAGTAGACTGCAGTTCTCAAACTCGTACTATACTGGAGTTCTAAAACTGTTAGTATATGGGAGTTCTCAAACCGGTGGTATACAGAAGTCCTCAAACAGGTAATATACTGGAGTTCTCAAACTGGTAGTATATGGGAGTTCTCAAACTGGTAGTATACAGTAGTTCTCAAACTGGTAGTATACGGGAGTTCTCAAACTGGTGGTATACTGGAGTTCTCAAACTGGTAGTATACGGGAGTTCTCAAACTGGTAGTATACAGTAGTTCTCAAACTGGTAGTATACTGGCGTTCTCAAACTGGTAGTATACAGTAGTTCTCAAACTGGTAGTATACAGGAGTTCTCAAACTGTTAGTATACAGTAGTTCTCAAACTGGTAGTATACGTGTGTTCTCAAACTGGTAGTAGACTGCAATTCTCAAACTCGTACTATACTGGAGTTCTAAAACTGGTAGTATATGGGAGTTCTCAAACCGGTGGTATACAGGAGTTCTCAAACAGGTAATATACTGGAGTTCTCAAACTGGTAGTATACTGGAGTTCTCAAACGGTAGTATATGGGAGTTCTCAGACCGATAGTATACTGTGATAGTGAAACTGAGAGTTTAATAAATGTGTAAAACGGGGACTTGAAAGTCATTGCAAAAAATGGGAGAGTATATTTGTATACTGGGATTGACAAATTTGAAGTATGCTGGGAGTCTGTGGGCAGCACATGTACCGGGTGGAGCAAAATGGGAATGCACTGGACTTTAAAGCTAAGAGTTTACTGTGATTGTGCAAATACTAAGATTTTACCTTACCAACGGTAATTGCACTGGAGTTGCCTAGCTGGAGATATATAGGTTTATCAAAATTGGAGTAGAGTGAGGTTCCTTAATGGGGATACACTGGTATTGTGAAACTGTGATGTTGCTAACGGCAGCTATAGTTGGATCGTAAAAGAATGAATACTAGAGAATTGTGTTAACTGGCGATATACTGGGTTTCTCAAAATGAAAGTGTATTGGGGTTGGTCGAACTGCGAATATACTGGAATTGTTGGAATTTTTTGAATATCAAAGCAGCAAATATTTCAGAATTGTGCAAACTGAGAATATATTTGATTTGCGCTGCAGCGGGCTGGGATTTTAATGGAACTGCGCTTGTCCACCAGCTGCCTTACTGGGACTGGTAAATCACATGATCGTATGTTATCAAGTCATGTGATGCCTCAGTGTCATGGGATGATGTCATGACATTATATCTTGGCAGCAGTTGTGGGTAGCAGTTGGATAGCGCTGGGAAAGAAGTCAAATAGCGATTGGGTAGCAATGGTGTAGAATTCATTTAGCATTTGGATAGCAGTCAGATAGAAAGCAGGTAAAAGTTCTTTAATAGTCTGGTAGCAGTCAGATAAGAGTCAGGTAGAAGTCTGTATAGCAGTTATGTTGCACTCAGGGTACAGTCGTAAGCCCTTGCCTCTAAATAGGAGGACCCTCTGCATGTCCCTGTAGGTACTCGGAAATGCTACTGTAGAAAGGCCTCTATGCAGCTTGTGATCTTAAAGTTCTTTCTGTTCCTGATGCAGGAAGTCAACATTGACAAGGCTGAGCCATTCCAGTCTTCCCCTGTCTACATTGCAAATCATGAATTGGTTCCAAATATGTTCATTTTGGCTTTGTTGTTGTTTTATGTACAATTTTCCTTGATGTTGTAATAGATTTGTACACAGTTTTATTGAATGTGCAGTTTATCTGTGTACATGGATGGATTGAATGTGTTGTACGGGTTCAATGAATTGAATTCCTGAATGAGTCGTTGCAATCTGTTATTGTCTGTATCCCTTATGAACATTTCTTAAAAATTCAAATCCATTTCATTGATTTTGATTTATGAGTTAATAATCCAAATGTATTGACAATCCATTCTTCCAGATCTCACAGTTAATGTTCCCAGAGTCTGGAAGACAGGGATCTCTGCCTTTTTTTGACAAACCCGGTGAACAAGAGCCAGCATCAAAAGGGCGCTCCATGTTATGTTATGTTATTTGGCATTTATATAGCGCTCTATATATCATTGGTATGACCTCAAAGCACTGGTAGGTTGAACACCCTTGGGGACCATAGTCCAGGTCAGTCGAGAGAGTAGGGTGTCATAGGGTGCTTGGGTGCACCGATTATGTGTGCAGCTGATGCAATTGCCTGATAGTAGCTGCATCCTAGCATTGGGTGCGGTGGTATTGAGATCAGTTGAATGTCTGCAGTCTGGAGGGAGGTCACCAAGACTGGGTTTTGGCTGTGTTAGGCCTGTGTAGAATGCTTATGTGTGCAGCTAGGCCAATGTTTCGTGGGTATAGCTACATTTTATCAGAATGTTGAGGTGTGCATGGATTATTTATTGTTCATATGTGAGCAGCTAGGTCGGATTGATCGAGGAATGTAGCTGCACTCTAATTGTGTGTTGGGGTAGAGTAGAGAGTGAGCTCAGTGACAGGAGAGATGAGTGTCTGGGTGGAGTTTTGATCTAACGAGCTCGGTATTCCGGAATTCAAGTGCGCGTTTGGGATTACTGCGTTCAGAGTAAACTGATTAGTGACTTAATAGGCGCATTCAGTGGCGTCATTGCTCAGAATCTCATTGAACATTTGTCATTGGGTTGCAGGACTCAGTCTCTTTAGATGGTCTCAGTCAGTTTTAAGGAAAGAGCCAGGTTGTTAGAGCTTTGCGGAAGTTCATGTAGTCTTGAGTGTGTCGAATATGAGAGGGGTGAGTTTCACAGAGTTGGGGCTAAGGTTGAGAAGGCGGGTCCTCTGATTCTTACAGAATTAGAGGTTAGAATCACTAGAAAGAGGGCAGTGCTTGATCTTAGGGTGCGAGATGGGAGGTACAGTTTTAACTTCTCTTGTATGTATGTCGGGGCGGTCTTGTGCATTGCTCGTGGGTAATGCCTAGGGTCTTGAAGGTGGACCTTTGTCTGACTGGGAGCCAGTGCAGGGATCGGAGAGCGGGTGAGGCATGGTCTCTGTGTCCCAGGGCGAGGAGGAGTTTGGCGGCAGCGTTTGGGCTCTTTGGAATTTATTGAGTTGATATGTCGGTGCTCCCAGGTATAGGGAGTTGGTATAGTCCAGTCTTGACATAACAATAGGCATGACAGCGGCAAGTCTATTGGGGTGGGAGAGGTAAGGAAAAATGTGTCTAAGAAGTTTGAGGTGATAGTGATAGCATTTTGAAACATTATTGATCTGACGGGAGAGGGTTAGGCCAGAGTCCATCTTGCAGACTAGGTTTTTGACTATATCGGAGGGAGGGGTTTGTGGGCAAAGGGAGGGGGCCATGGGAGCAGATGTGGGACAAGGGAGGTATTGTAGCATACCATGATTTCAGTTTTGTTGGGGTTCAGAAGGAGGTGGTTACTTGTCATCCATCGGTCAATATCACAGAGACAAGCTTCAAGGTCGGGAGGCGGGTCGGTGTTTGTCTTGGGACTTCTTAGGATAATTTGGGTATCGTCGGTATAGTTGTAACAGGAGAGGTTGCGCGCGTGGATGATTTCCGGTAGAGTGGTCATATAGAGGTTGAACAGGAGAGCTGATAGGCATGCACCTTGGGGTACTGCAGTGTTCACTGAGTGGGCAGATGAGACAAAAGGGTAGAGGAGGGTTATTTGTTTCGTGTTGGTGAGGAAGGAGGTGATCCATTTGAGAGCAGTGCCACAGATTCCTAGGGAGTGAAGCCAGTCAAGGAGGATTGAATGATTAAAAGTGTCAAAGGCAGCAGAGAGATCGATTAGAATCAGTGCTGTGCAGCCTTCACAGACCTTGAGATCATCCCAGATTGAGATCAGAGTGATTTCTATTCCATGTCGCGGTCTGAAGCCTGATTGTGCGGGGTCGAGGAGTTTGTTGGATTCTACAAAACAGGTGAGCTGGGAGTATGCAGTCCGGTCAATGAGTTTTGCGATAAATCTGTTGTTGAAGATGGGCCTGTAATTCTTAGGGTCAAGGGGGTCAACTGATGCCTTTTTTAGAAGTGGCTTGACATGCACTATTTTGAAGGCTTCAGGGAAGATGCCAGAGAAGAGGGAGTCATTTAGTATGGCTCTCGCATGTTCTCCGGCGCAGGTAGTTGAGTGGTGACCCGTAGGGTCTGCTGGGTTATAGTAGGTCAAGGAACTCGTCTCTGGAGATGGGTTTGAAAGAGTCGAAGGTTGGTAAAGTGGGCATCGGGCCAATGGGATCAGGGGGGGTCAGTGTAAGGTAGGGGCTGAGCGAGGACAGTTTGGTGTTAAGGGTTGCCTTCCTGTCAAGTGTGGTGTTGTAGAAGTGTAGCGAGAGGGAGTCGCAGAGTGATTGTGTGGGAATGGAATCGGCAGAGGTGCAAGTAGGTTTCATGAATTCAGAGATGATCTTGTGGAGTTCTCTGCTGCTGCTGCCACAGTTCAGAATTTGTTTATAGTAATAGGGTTTTTTGGGTTTTCGGACCTCGGACTTGTAGTTACGGTGGTGGAGGGCGAATATGGATCTGTTAAGATCGGTTTTAGAAGCTCACCATTTGCGGTCAAGAGAGTTATTTTGTTTTTTGACAGTCCTCAGGTGGGGCGTGAACTATTTGGGTGACGGTTACTTTGCGTGAGGTTGCAGGGCGTGAGGGCGTGAGAGGAATTAGTGATTCTTTAAGCCAAGAGTCGAAGGAATTGATGGTTAAGGGACTATCACAGGGCAGCATTGCAGAGGGCTGGAGTAGCAGGGCTTCAGCTGGGTCGGGGAGTATCGTGGCTTTGTTCCAGCATTTGTGATCAAAGGTGGGGGTGGGGGAGGTGTAGGTGAAGGGGCTGGTGTGGTGATAGAGAAAGGTATGGCAAAGTGGTCTGTGCAGATAAGTAGTTTGGGACGGGATATATAAATCAGATGATAGGAGCAGAGAATTGCATCCAGGGTGTGCCCATCAGAGTGGGTTACACCAGTGGTATGTTGGGAGAGGTTGAGTGCATCAAGGCTGTCAACCAATGGATGGGTCATGGGGCTGTTGGGCATTTCAAACCAGATATTGAAATCTCCCAGGAATGTAAGAAATGGATGATTTACCTGAATGGTTGCTATTGAGTAACAGACATTTTTGGCAAAATGTCTTTCGTATCCAGGGGGTCTGTAGATGAGTAGGAAGATGTGGGAGAATGTCGATGATAGAGAGAGTTTTACCAGAAGGCATTCACAGGAGACGTTGCATTTCTGGGATTCGTCGAGTGAGATGGTGAAATGGCGTTTGTAAAGGATTGACACTTTGCCACCTCTGGAGGGTCCATTGTGGGCGATAAGCAAGTAGCCATGGGGAGAAGGCAATGTGCTTGACTGGTGCAAAATCTTCGAAGAACCAGGTTTCAGTGATAAAAATGAGGTCAGGATGGTCAGAGGATAGGAGGTCAAAGATGTTGTGTCTGTTACTTGCTACGAAGTGGGCATTAAAAAGGATGCATGTGACTTTGTGAGGGAAGGTGGTTTTCATGACGCTCATCGCAGGGAGTGCTTGGTGGACATGGGTGCCAGATGGGGTGGGGGATGTGGTAGGATCATTCAAGGTGGTAGAGAATGGCAGCGGGGTAGAGGGGAGAGTGGATGCCTGTGCACTTCAAGTGTCGGGTGTGAGGGTTACGTCAATGGGGGCAGGAAGAGTAGGTGGGCGGTGGTCAGTATGTGAGAGATGAGGAGGGGGATCAGGGAGAATTGGGAGGGTCGTGAGTGGATCACTTGAGGTGTGGGGGTTTTCTGGATTGAGTCTGGAGGGCGCTGGGGATTTAGGTGTATTGGGTGAGAAGTCAAGAGCAAGGGGGTGGAGACTGGGAGAAGGGGGAGGGGAGGGTCTGAAGGTAGGGGAGGTCAAAGGCTGCGAGGTTGGACCAATGGAGAAGTGGTGGGGTATTGAGGGTTGTGGGAGAGGACCAGTCACTCTTTCAGCATTACGTGGGTTTTGGTGCCATAGTAGTGTGGGAAAGGGTAGGGGGGGTTAGAGGGGGAAGAAGATGAAGCAACCATTCTAGAGAGGATGAGACAAGCCACTTTCAGAGAAGGGAAAGGATATGAAGGGGCGGGTCTCTGAGCGGGGGTCAAGTAGGGGCTGAGAGGAAGGGAGAGGGCGGCATGGGAGGTAGGTTGAAAGGGTGGGGAGTTCCTCAGCGGGCACAAGGGTGGGGTGGTAGCAGAGGAGGACTCACAATGCTTGGTGCGCCAGAGAGCTCCTCTGGCTTGTGAGTTTGATATTGGGTGGGGTTTCTGGACCGGGAGTGTGGGGTTGTTCTCAATTGATGATAGAGGGAAGGTGGATGTTGATGTGTTCGGGTGGGTTGAGGAGTGGGGGTTGAGCATTTGAGGAGACGGGTGTTTGGTGCACCAGACTGCTCCTCTGATCTTAGAGTTGGAGGAGGAATGATGGTGGAAGGATGGGTTTATTGATGTTCTGGTGCAGTGGTCTTGGGATGCAACCAGATGCAGGATAAAGGGGGGGCTTCATAAAGTTGGGTGCTAGCACGTGGGTCATGTCCCGGGAGGGGTGAGTTAAGGGCTGAGGATATTGTGCAGGGAGGCAGGGAATGAGGATGGGTCGAAGAGGTGGTCTTTGTTGAAGTGGGGCCAGATGTGGGATAAAGGGGGGGGTTCATGAAGTTGGGTGCTAGAGCATGGTTTATGCGCCGGGAGGGGTGAGTTAAGGGGTGAGGGTATGGTGCAGGGAGGCCGGGAATGAGGACGGGTCAGAGAGGTGGTGCTTAATACCCAGAGGTTTCTAAGCACGGACCCG
The DNA here is from genome assembly GCF_040938575.1 of Ambystoma mexicanum. NCBI lineage: Eukaryota > Metazoa > Chordata > Amphibia > Caudata > Ambystomatidae > Ambystoma > Ambystoma mexicanum. The sequence goes on along the minus strand of NC_090929.1, from coordinate 54,496,537 downwards.
GGGATCGAACCTGTGGTGCTCCGTGTCGTCTTGCTTCAAAGGTGAGCATGTTGCCCCTGAGCTATCCTCCCGAGACTTGCAACAGTAGATTCAGTGTTGCTAGATGAAAAACCTGCGAGTAGATTCTGGACACCAGGACAGTTGGAGAGGGTCAAACAGGGGTCTGCAGTAGAATTCAGCAACTCTGGAATCGGGACAGCTGGATAGAGGGAGAAAGGCCTAACATGGGGACAACAGCAAGTGTAGTAACAGAGAACGTAATAACTCACTAGTAAGCGGCAGTCCCTTGGCTTTGGACGCCTGGATGGATCTCTGGATAGAGGGAGAAGGGCCTGACACAGGGGCAATTGTATAGTGACACTCTATAGGTGTGACACAATGGAGTATTAAGATTTTTCAAGGCATGTGACACAGGTCAATATTCACTGTTCACTAAGAGGGCGATGTAGGCCAGTATTCACAGCACTATCTCAAAGTGGGACTTTCTGGGTGTGAATCACTGTACCATTAACAATGTCTCTTAGTGCGCGACGCAGGCAAATAATTCACAATACTATCACAGTGTGGCACTTTCGAGGTGTGAAACAATATAACATCAACATGTCCCCAAGTGTGCGATGCAGGAAATAATTCACTTTCGCGTGAGAATCAATCTAACATTAACAATTTTCTAAATGTGCGACACAGGTAACTAATTCACAGTACTATCACAGTGTGGCACTTTCTAGGTGTGAATCAATATAACATTAACAATTTTCTAAGTGTGTGACGCAGGCAAATAATTCACAGTACTATCACAGTGTGGCACGTTCTAGGTGTGAATCAATATAACTAACAATTTTCTAAGTATGCGACGCAGGCAAATAATTCACAGTACTATCACAGTGTGGCACTTTCTAGGTGTGAATCATTATAACTAACAATGTAATAAGTGTGCGACGCAGGCAAATAATTCCCAGTACAATCACAGTGTGGCACTTTCGAGGTGTGAAACAATATAACATCAACAATTGCCTAAGTGTGCGACACGGGCAAATAATTTACTTTCTCAGTGAGAATCAATCTAACATTAACAATTTTCTAACTGTGCGACAGAGGCAACTAATTCACAGTACTATCACAGTGTGGCACTTTCTAGGTGTGAATCAATATAACATTGATCATTCTTTAAGTGTGCGACGCAGGCAAATAATTCATTGTACTCTCACAGTGTGGCACTTCCTAGGTGTGAATCAATATATCATTAACCATTTTTAAGTGTGCGACGCAGGCAACTAATTCACAGTACTATCACAGTGTGGCACTTTCTAGGTGTGAATCAATATACCATTAACAATTTTCTAAGTATGCGACGCAGGCAAATAATTCACAGTACTATCACAGTGTGGCACTTTCTAGGTGTGAATCAATATAACTAACAATTTTCTAAGTATGAAACGCAGGCAAATAATTCACAGTACTATCACAGTGTGGCACGTTCTAGGTGTGAATCAATATAACTAACAATTTTCTAAGTATGCGACGCAGGCAAATAATTCAAAGTACTATCACAGTGTGGCACTTTCTAGGTGTGAATCAATATAACATTAACAATTTTCTAAGTGTGCGACGCAGGCAAATAATTCACAGTACTATCACAGTGTGGCACTTTCTAGGTGTGAATCAATATAACATTAACAATTTTTTAAGTGTGCGACACAGGCAAATAATTCACAGTGCTATCACAGTGTGGCACTTTCTAGGTGTGAATCAATATAACATTAACAATTTTCTAAGTGTGCGACGCAGGCAAATAATTCACACTACTATCACAGTGTGGCACTTTCTAGGTGTGAATCAATAGAACTAACAATTTTCTAAGTGTGCGATGCAGGCTAATAATTCACAGTACTATCACAGTGTGGCACTTTCTAGGTGTGAATCAATATAACTAACAATTTTCTAAGTGTGCGATGCAGGCTAATAATTCACAGTACTATCACAGTGTGGCACTTTCTAGGTGTGAATCAATATAACTAACAATTTTCTAAGTATGCGACGCAGCCAAATAATTCACAGTACTATCACAGTGTGGCACTTTCTAGGTGTGAATCAATATAACTAACAATTTTCTAAGTATGCAACGCAGGCAAATAATTCACAGTACTATCACAGTGTGGCACTTTCTAGGTGTGAATCAATATAACTAACAATTTTCTAAGTATGCAACGCAGGCAAATAATTCACAGTACTATCACAGTGTGGGACTTTATAGATGTGAATCAATATAACATTAACAATTTGTTAAGTGTGCGACGCAGGCAAATAATTCACAGTACTATCACAGTGTGGCTCTTTCTAGGTGTGAATCAATATAACTAACAATTTTCTAAGTATGCGAAGCAGGCAAATAATTCACAATACTGTCTCCGGGTGGCACTTTTTAGGTGTGAATCAATATACCATTAACAATTTTTTAAGTGTGCGACGCAGGCAACTAATTCACAGTACTATCACAGTGTGGCATGTTCTAGGTGTGAATCAATATAACTAACAATTTTCTAAGTATGCGACGCAGGCAAAAAATTCACAGTACTCTCACAGTGTGGCACTTTCTAGGTGTGAATCAATATAACTAACAATTTTCTAAGTGTGCGATGCAGGCAAATAATTCACAGTACTATCAGTGTGGCACTTTCTAGGTGTGAATCAATATAACATTAACAATTTTTTTAGTGTGTGACGCAGGCAACTAATTCACAGTACTATCACAGTGTGGCACTTTCTAGGTGTGATTCAACATAACTAACAATTTTCTAAGTGTGCGACGCAGACAAGTAATTCACAGTACTATCACAGTGTGGCACTTTCTAGGTGTGAATCAATATAACTAACAATTTTCTAAGTATGCAACGCAGGCACATAATTCACAGTACTATCACAGTGTGGCTCTTTCTAGGTGTGAATCAATATAACTAACAATTTTCTAAGTATGCGACGCAGGCAAATAATTCACAATACTATCTCCGGGTGGCACTTTTTAGGTGTGAATCAATATACCATTAACAATTTTTTAAGTGTGCGACGCAGGCAAATAATTCACAGTACTATCACAGTGTGGGACTTTCTAGATGTGAATCAATATAACATTAACAATTTGCTAAGTGTGCGACGCAGGCAAATAATTCACAGTACTATCACAGTGTGGCACTTTCTAGGTGTGAATCAATATAATTAACAATTTTCTAAGTATGCAACGCAGGCAAATAATTCACAGTACTATCACAGTGTGGGACTTTCTAGATGTGAATCAATATAACATTAACAATTTGCTAAGTGTGCGACGCAGGCAAATAATTCACAGTACTATCACAGTGTGGCACTTTCTAGGTGTGAATCAATATAACATTAGCAATTTTTTAGTGTGCGACGCAGGCAACTAATTCACAGTACTATCACAGTGTGGCACTTTCTAGGTGTGATTCAACATAACTAACAATTTTCTAAGTGTGCGACACAGACAAATAATTCACAGTACTATCACAGTGTGGCACTTTCTAGGTGTGAATCAATATAACTAACAATTTTCTAAGTATGCAACACAGGCAAATAATTCACAGTACTATCACAGTGTGGCTCTTTCTAGGTGTGAATCAATATAACTAACAATTTTCTAAGTATGCGACGGAGGCAAATAATTCACAATACTATCTCCGGGTGGCACTTTTTAGGTGTGAATCAATATACCATTAACAATTTTTTGAGTGTGCGACGCAGGCAACTAATTCACAGTACTATCACAGTGTGGCATGTTCTAGGTGTGAATCAATATAACTAACAATTTTCTAAGTATGCGACGCAGGCAAAAAATTCACAGTACTCTCACAGTGTGGCACTTTCTAGGTGTCAATCAATATAACTAACAATTTTCTAAGTGTGCGACGCAGGCAAATAATTCACAGTACTATCACAGTGTGGCACTTTCTAGGTGTGAATCAATATAACATTAACAATTTTTTTAGTGTGTGACGCAGGCAACTAATTCACAGTACTATCACAGTGTGGCACTTTCTAGGTGTGATTCAATATAACTAACAATTTTCTAAGTGTGCGACGCAGACAAATAATTCACAGTACTATCACAGTGTGGCACTTTCAAGGTGTGAAACAATATAACATCAACAATTCCCTAAGTGTGCGACACAGGCAAATAATTCACTCTCTCAGTGAGAATCAATATAACCTTAACAATTTTCTAAGTGTGCGACCCAGGCAACTAATTCACAGTATAGCACAGTGTGGCACTTTCTAGGTGTGAATCAATATAACTAACAATTTTCTAAGCATGCAACGCAGGCAAATAATTCACAGTACTATCACAGTGCGGCACTTTCTAGGTGTGAATCAATATAACATTAACAATTCCTTAAGTGTGCGACGCAGGCAAATAATTCACAGTACTATCACAGTGTGGCACGTTCTAGATGTGAATCAATATAACTAACAATTTTCTAAGTATGCGACGCAGGCAAATAATTCACAGTACTATCACAGTGTGGCACTTTCTAGGTGTGAATCAATATAACTAACAATTTTCGAAGTGTGGGACACAGGCAAATAATTCACAGTACTATCACAGTGTGGCACTTTCTAGGTGTGAATCAATAGAACTAACAATTTTCTAAGTGTGCGACGCAGGCAAATAATTCACAGTACTATCACAGTGTGGCACTTTCGAGGTGTGAATCAATATAACATTAACAATTGTTTTTGTGTGTGACGCAGGCAACTAATTCACAGTACTATCACAGTGTGGCACTTTCTAGGTGTGATTCAATATAACTAACAATTTTCTAAGTGTGCGATGCAGACAAATAATTCACAGTACTATCACAGTGTGGCACTTTCGAGGTGTGAAAAAATATAACATCAACAATTCCCCTAAGTGTGCGACGCAGGCAAATAATTCACAGTACTATCACAGTGTGGCACTTTCAATATAACTAACAATTTTCTAAGTATGCGACGCAGGCAAATAATTCACAGCACTATCACAGTGTGGCACTTTCTAGGTGTGAATCAATATAACTAACAATTTTCTAAGTGTGCGACTCAGATAAATAATTCACAGTACTATCACAGTGTGGCACTTTCTAGGTGTGAATCAATATAACTAACAATTTTCTAAGTGTGCGACGCAGGCAAATAATTCACAGTACTATCACAGTGTGGCACTTTCTAGGTGTGAATCAATGTAACATTAACAATGTTCTAAGTTTGTGGCGCGGGCAACTAATTCACAGTACTATCACAGTGTGGCACTTTCTAGGTGTGAATCAATGTAACATTAACAATTTTCTAAGTTTGCGACGCAGGCAAATAATTCACAGTACTATCACAGTGTGGCACTTTCTAGGTGTGAATCAACATAACATTAACAATTTTCGAAGTGTGCGACGCAGGCAAATAATTCACAGTACTATCACAGTGTGGCACTTTCTAGGTGTGAATCAATAGAACTAACAATTTTCTAAGTATGCGACGCAGGCAAATAATTCACAGTACTATCACAGTGTGGCACTTTCTAGGTGTAAATCAATATAACTAACAATTTTCTAAGTATGCAACGCAGGCAAATAATTCACAGTACTATCACAGTGTGGCACTTTCTAGGTGTGAATCAATATAACTAACAATTTTCGAAGTGTGCGACGCAGACAAATAATTCACAGTACTATCACAGTGTGGCACTTTCGAGGTGTGAATCAATATAACTAACAATTTTCTGAGTATGCAACGCAGGCAAATAATTCACAGTACTATCACAGTGTGGCACTTTCTAGGTGTGAATCAATATAACGAACAATTTTCTAAGTGTGCGACGCAGACAAATAATTCACAGTACTATCACAGTGTGGCACTTTCGAGGTGTGAAACAATATAACATCAACAATTCCCTAAGTGTGCGACGCAGGCAAATAATTCACAGTACTATCACAGTGTGGCACTTTCAATATAACTAACAATTTTCTAAGTGTGCGACGCAGGCAAATAATTCACAGTACTATCACAGTGTGGCACTTTCTAGGTGTGAATCATTATAACTAACAATGTTCTAAGTGTGCGACGCAGGCAAATAATTCCCAGTACTATCACAGTGTGGCACTTTCGAGGTGTGAAACAATATAACATCAACAATTGCCTAAGTGTGCGACACGGGCAAATAATTTACTTTCTCAGTGAGAATCAATCTAACATTAACAATTTTCTAACTGTGCGACAGAGGCAACTAATTCACAGTACTATCACAGTGTGGCACTTTCTAGGTGTGAATCAATATAACATTGATCATTTTTTAAGTGTGCGACGCAGGCAAATAATTCATTGTACTATCACAGTGTGGCACTTCCTTGGTGTGAATCAATATATCATTAACCATTTTTTAAGTGTGCGACGCAGGCAACTAATTCACAGTACTATCACAGTGTGGCACTTTCTAGGTGTGAATCAATATAACATTAACAATTTTCTAAGTGTGCGACGCAGGCAAATAATTCACAGTACTATCACAGTGTGGCACGTTCTAGGTGTGAATCAATATAACTAACAATTTTCTAAGTATGAAACGCAGGCAAATAATTCACAGTACTATCACAGTGTGGGACTTTCTAGATGTGAATCAATATAACATTAACAATTTGTTAAGTGTGCGACGCAGGCAAATAATTCACAGTACTATCACAGTGTGGCACTTTCTAGGTGTGAATCAATATAACATTAGCAATTTTTTAGTGTGCGACGCAGGCAACTAATTCACAGTACTATCACAGTGTGGCACTTTCTAGGTGTGATTCAACATAACTAACAATTTTCTAAGTGTGCGACACAGACAAATAATTCACAGTACTATCACAGTGTGGCACTTTCTAGGTGTGAATCAATATAACTAACAATTTTCTAAGTATGCAACGCAGGCAAATAATTCACAGTACTATCACAGTGTGGCTCTTTCTAGGTGTGAATCAATATAACTAACAATTTTCTAAGTATGCGACGCAGGCAACTAATTCACAGTACTATCACAGTGTGGCACTTCGTAGGTGTGAATCAATATATCATTAACCATTTTTTAAGTGTGCGACGCAGGCAACTAATTCACAGTACTATCACAGTGTGGCACGTTCTAGGTGTGAATCAATATAACTAACAATTTTCTAAGTATGCGACGCAGGCAAATAATTCACAGTACTATCACAGTGTGGCACTTTCTAGGTGTGAATCAATATAACTAACAATTTTCTAAGTATGAAACGCAGGCAAATAATTCACAGTACTATCACAGTGTGGCACGTTCTAGGTGTGAATCAATATAACTAACAATTTTCTAAGTATGCGACGCAGGCAAATAATTCACAGTACTATCACAGTGTGGCACTTCCTAGGTGTGAATCAATATAACATTAACAATTTTCTAAGTGCGCGATGCAGGCAAATAATTCACAGTACTATCACAGTGTGGCACTTTCTAGGTGTGAATCAATAGAACTAACAATTTTCTAAGTATGCAACGCAGGCAAATAATTCACAGTACTATCACAGTGTGGCACTTTCTAGGTGTGAATCAATATAACTTACAATTTTCTAACTATGCGACGCAGCCAAATAACTCACAGTACTATCACAATGTGGCACTTTCTAGGTGTGAATCAATATAACATTAACAATTTTTTAAGTGTGCGACGCAGGCAAATAATTCACAGTGCTATCACAGTGTTGCACTTTCTAGGTGTGAATCAATATAACATTAACAATTTTCTAAGTGTGCGACGCAGGCAAATAATTCACAGTACTATCACAGTGTGGCACTTTCTAGGTGTGAATCAATATAACATTAACAATTTTCTAAGTGTGCGAAGCAGGCAAATAATTCACAGTACTATCACAGTGTGGCACTTTCTAGGTGTGAATCAATATAACTAACAATTTTCTAAGTATGCGACGCAGCCAAATAATTCACAGTACTATCACAGTGTGGCACTTTCTAGGTGTGAATCAATATAACTAACAATTTTCTAAGTATGCAACGCAGGCAAATAATTCACAGTACTATCACAGTGTGGCATTTTCTAGGTGTGAATCAATATAACTAACAATTTTCTAAGTATGCAACACAGGCAAACAATTCACAGTACTATCACAGTGTGGGACTTTCTCAGGGCTTTAAGTGGGCCGGGGCCTGCCGGGGCTGGGCCCTGGCAGGCTCCGAAATTTCGTTTTGAGGCGGGGCCCTGCCGGGGCCCACTAATCTCCCCTGGCAGCCCCGGCACTACACGAAAAGGCATTTTTTTCTACAGCCTGAAACTCTCGCTCGTGTGCGAGAGCTTCAGGCTTCAGAAAAAAATGCCTTTCCGCCATAATGGTGGCGCCGCACCTACGAGGCATCCCTTTAAGCAAGGGATACCCGTGGGCCGGCGCCACCATTATGGAGACAACGTGAGGCCGCTGGAAGCAGAGGCCTTGCTTTCTAAATACTGAAGCTCCCGCAGATTCGCGGGAGTTTCATTCTTTAGGAAAAGGCCTCCGCTTCCAGCGGCCTCACCCTTTCAACCTTAATGGTGACGCTGCCCCTCCCCAGCTGGCATGGGGCAGCGCCACCATTAAGGCTGAATAGGCGAGGTGCTATCCCATGCCAGGTAAGGATATAGAAAATAAATGTAGAGAGCAGCACCCTCTCCCCCACGGGGAGAGGGTGCTGATCTGTACAAAAGGCTGCCTGGCAGGGGTGCTAGTAGACCATTGAGCCGAGGCTCGTCAGGGGGGGCGTGGCCTAACTGGCCAGCGGGACCCCCGCCGTTAGGCCATGCCCCCTTGATGAGCCCCGGCTCATTTTGTAGTGCCACTTAAGGCACTGGACTTTCTAGATGTGAATCTATATAACATTACCAATTTTTTAAGTGTGCGACGCAGGCAAATAATTCACAGTACTATCACAGTGTGGCACTTTCTAGGTGTGAATCAATATAACATTAGCAATTTTTTAGTGTGCGACGCAGGCAACTAATTCACAGTACTATCACAGTGTGGCACTTTCTAGGTGTGATTCAACATAACTAACAATTTTCTAAGTGTGCGACACAGACAAATAATTCACAGTACTATCACAGTGTGGCACTTTCTAGGTGTGAATCAATATAACTAACAATTTTCTAAGTATGCAACGCAGGCATATAATTCACAGTAGTATCACAGTGTGGCACTTTCTAGGTGTGAATCAATATAACTAACAATTTTCTAAGTGTGCGACGCAGACAAATAATTCACAGTACTATCACAGTGTGGCACTTTCGAGGTGTGAAACAATATAACATCAACAATTCCCTAAGTGTGCGACGCAGGCAAATAATTCACAGTACTATCACAGTGTGGCACTTTCAATATAACTAACAATTTTCTAAGTATGCGACGCAGGCAAATAATTCACAGTACTATCACAGTGTGGCACTTTCTAGGTGTGAATCTATATAACATTAACAATTTTCTAAGTGTGCGACGCAGGCAAATAATTCACAGTACTATCACAGTGTGGCACTTTCTAGGTGTGAATCAATATAACTAACAATTTTCTAAGTGTGCGACGCAGACAAATAATTCACAGTACTATCACAGTGTGGCACTTTCTAGGTGTGAATCAATATAACTAACAATTTTCTAAGTGTGCGACGCAGACAAATAATTCACAGTACTATCACAGTGTGGCACTTTCGAGGTGTGAAACAATATAACATCAACAATTCCCTAAGTGTGCGACGCAGGCAAATAATTCACAGTACTATCACAGTGTGGCACTTTCAATATAACTAACAATTTTCTAAGTATGCGACGCAGGCAAATAATTCACAGTACTATCACAGTGTGGCACTTTCTAGGTGTGAATCTATATAACATTAACAATTTTCTAAGTGTGCGACGCAGGCAAATAATTCACAGTACTATCACAGTGTGGCACTTTCTAGGTGTGAATCAATATAACTAACAATTTTCTAAGTGTGCGACGCAGACAAATAATTCACAGTACTATCACAGTGTGGCACTTTCTAGGTGTGAATCAATATAACTAACAATTTTCTAAGTGTGCGACGCAGGCAAATAATTCACAGTACTATCACAATGTGGCACTTTCTAGGTGTAAATCAATATAACTAACAATTTTCTAAGTGTGCGACGCAGGCAAATAATTCACAGTACTATCACAGTGTGGCACTTTCTAGGTGTGAATCAATATAACTAACAATTTTCTAAGTTTGCGGCGCGGGCAACTAATTCCTAGTACTATCACAGTGTGGCACTTTCTAGGTGTGAATCAATATAGCATCAGCAATTCCCCATGGGCCAAGTATCCAGCCTTTCATACCCCTTTGCAAAATAAGACGGCTCTTCACTAGCCCCGTTACCGTCCTTTCAAAGTACTCGAAGTTCAGTCATCACAAAGGGCTGACTCATGCATAAACCAGTCTGCCCCACTCTGTATTAACTGTACTATATTCCCTTCAGGCTAGACCAAATTACCCTGCGCACTGCCAAGCCCTACATTGCCGAGATGTCCCCTTTGCTGGACCCAGATGGCACACGCAAGCTCTGCCCGAATACTGCAATTATCTGCAAGTCTCTGGAGACCTGCAACAGCTTTCAAAGCCAAAGTAGCGCCTAATATCCCGTGCTCAGTCGGTTGGTGTTCCCCTGATCTCCAGACACTGCAGTTAAGAGGTGAGCCAACCCCCAAAACCACCCGGGTTGCTGGGCCCTCACAACTCACATACACTGAAAATCTATGTAGTTGTGCCCGCCACACTTCCAGCAGCCTGACTAGAACACCATACTCATCTCCCAAGCCTGGATAGTAGATGGCTTGCAGTCCCAATTTGCATAGCTGTTTCAGCAGCGGTTTGACAGGCATTTTCCTATCTGGATAGTAAATGGATTACATACCCAATAGGGATAGCAGTTTCAGCAGCAGTTTAACAAGCAGTTCCCTATCTGGATAGGAGATGGATTGCATGCCCAATTTGGATAGCTGTTTCAGCAGCAATTTGACTAGCAGTTTCCATTTTGAATAGGAATATGAATAACAGTTTTGGTTTGAGTAGCAGTTTCTAATTGGATAGCAGTTGGAGTAGTACTTTCCTGTTTGAACGGCAGTTTGAAAAATTATCGTTTTTGGTCATACTGCACTACAGTTTTAATAACCTCCCACGCAGGCTTAAATGTCTCCTAGAGCAAAAGAACGGCAAGAGTGAGGCTTCTTCAGCGAGCGCGTGCGTTATACACAGAATCATCATGTGCCTGGATGCTGTGAACATTCCTAGAAGAAGAGTTGTGGCTTCAGAAACTACTGGGAATGTGTGTTTCCCTCTACACAGCAGAACTAAGAAAAGCAGCCAGTGGAACAGCTGAGACCTTAAAAGGACACTTAAAAGCTAAGCTACTATGCTTTCTTTGTCTGAGTGAAAGTGGAGACCCCCAAGGCGTGGCGCCCCATTTCAGGTGAAAAGGTTGAAATGCCCCGGCTCTGCCGAGACATCAGTACATTCAGTGACATTCTTATACATAAGACGTGCATCAGACCAGCTGAAAATGCAGGAAACCTAGATGCCATATTTTACTGCATGGTTCTGCCTTTTCATTTTTATTTCCTTTTCCTTTTTTCCATGTATTTTTATTACGTTTCAGAAATGGCACTTTGGCTTTCATAGTACTTAAAAACGAATAACCATTATGCACAACAAAGTCTGTCGATCATCAACGTGTCGCCTCCCAGACAAATACCTTCTAAAAACCAATTGAAGCCATGAACTCTGAAAGATTGATGGTGTGGGGAAATCGGACTCGATAAGGAGTGTGGACACTGGGCCTGTTGGTGGGTATGGCCTGGATAAGGAGTGTGGGCACTGGGGCTGTTGGTGGGTATGGCCTGGATAAGGAGTGTGGGCACTGGGGCCGGTTGGAGGGTATGGCCTGGATAAGGAGTGTGGACACTGGGGCCTGTTGGAGATTATGGTCTGGATAAGGAGTGTGGGCACTGGGGCTGTTTTTGGAGGGTATGGCCTGGATAAGGAGGGTGGGCACTGGGGAATGTTGGAGGGTATGGCTGGCATAAGGAGTGTGGGCACTGGGGCTGTTGGTGAGTATGGCCTGGATAAGGAGTGTGGGCACTGGGGCCTGGTGGGGGTTATGGCCTAGATAAGGAGAGTGGGCACTGGGGCTGATGGAGGGTATGGCCTGGATAAGGAGTGTGGGCACTGGGGCTTAGTGGAAGGGATGGCCTGGATAAGGAGTGTGGGCACTGGGTCCTGGTGGGGGTTATGGCCTAGATAAGGAGAGTGGGCACTGGAGCTGTTGGGGGGGGTATGGCCTGGATAAGGAGTATGGACACTGGAGCCTGTTGGAGAATATGGCCTGGATAAGGAGTGTGGGCACTGGGACTGTTGGAGGGTATGGCCTAGATAAAGATTGTGGGCAGAGGGGCTGTTGGAGGATATTGCCTGGTTAAGGAGTGTGGGCACTGGGTCTGTTGGAGGGTATGGCCTGGATAAGGAGTGTGGGCACTGGGGCTGTTGGCAGGTATGGCCTGGATAAGGAGTGTGGACACGGGGGCTATTTGAGGGTATGGCCTGGATAAGGAGTGTGGGCACTGGGGCTGTTGGAGGGTATGGCCTGGATAAGGAGTGTGGGCACTGGGCCTGTTGGAGAATATGGCCTGCATAAGGAGTGTGGGCACTGGGGCTTTTGGAGGGTATGGCCTGGATAAGGAGTGTGGGCACAGGGGCATGTTGGAGGGTATGGCCAGGATAAGAAGTATGGACACTGGGGCTGTTGGAGGGTATGGTCTGGATAAGGAGTGTGGACACAGGGGCTGTTCGTGGGTATGGCCTGGATAAGGAGTGTGGACACGGGGGCTATTTGAGGGTATGGCCTGGATAAGGAGTATGGGCACTGGGGCTGTTGGAGGGTATGGCCTGGATAAGAAGTGTGGGCAATGGGCCTGTTGGAGAATATGGCCTGGATAAGGAGTGTGGGCACTGGGGCTGTTGGAGGGTATGGCCTGGATAAGGAGTGTGGGCACTGGGGCCTGTTGGAGGGTATGGCCTCGATAAGGAGTGTGGACACTGGGCCTGTTGGTGGGTATGGCCTGGATAAGGAGTGTGGGCACTGGGGCTGTTGGTGGGTATGGCCTGGATAAGGAGTGTGGGCACTGGGGCTGTTAGAGGGTATGACCTGGATAAGGAGTGTGGGCACTGGGGCTGTTGGAGGATATGGCCTAGTTAAGGAGTGTGGGCACTGGGGCTGTTGGAGGATATGGCCTGGATAAGGAGAGTGGGCACTGCGGCTGTTGGCGGGTATGGCCTGGATAAGGAGTGTGGGCACAGGGGCATGTTGGAGGGTATGGCCTGGATAAGGAGTGTGGACACTGGGGCTGTTGGTGGGTATGGCCTGGATAAAGAGTGTGGGTACTTGGGCTTGTTGGAGGGTATGGCCTGGATAAGGTGTGTGGGCACTGGGGCGGTTGAAGGGTATGGCCTGGATAAGGAGTGTGGGCACTGGGGCTGTTGGAGGATATGGCCTGGTTAAGGAGTGTGGGCACTGGGTCTGTTGGAGGGTATGGCCTGGATAAGGAGTGTGGGCACTGGGGCTGTTGGAGGATATGGCCTGAGTAAGGAGAGTGGGCACTGGGGCTGTTGGTGGGTATGGCCTGGATAAGGAGTGTGGGCACAGGGGCATGTTGGAGGGTTTGGCCTGGATAAGAAGTGTGGACACTGGGGCTGTTGGTGGGTATGGCCTGGATAAGGAGTGTGGACACTGAAACTGTTGGAGGGTATGGCCTGGATAAAGAATGTGGGCACTGGGGCTTGTTGGAGGCTATGGCCTGGAAAAGGAGTGTGGGCACTGGGGCCTGTTGGAGGGTATGGCCTGGATAAGGAGTGTGGGGACTGGGGCCTTTTGGAGGGTATGGCCTAGATATGGAGTGTGGACACTGGGGCTTTTAGAGGGTATGACCTGGATAATGAGTGTGGGCACTGGGGCCTGGTGGGGGGTATGGCCTGGATAAGGAGTGTGGGCACTGGAGCCTGTTGGAGGGTATGGCCTGGATAAGGAGTGTGGACACTGGGGCTGTTGGAGGGTATGGCCTGGATCAGGAGTGTGGACACTGGAGCCTGTTGGAGGTTATGGCCTGGATAAGGAGTGTGGGGACTGGGGCATGTTGGAGGGTATGGCCTGGATAAGGAGTGTGGGCACTGGAGCTGTTGGCGGGGTATGGCCTGGATAAGGAGATTGGGCACTGGAGCCTGTTGGAGGGTATGGCCTGGATAAGGAGTGTGGGCACTGGAGCCTGTTGGAGGGTATGGCCTGGATAAGGAGTGTGGGCACTGTGGCCTGGTGGGGGTTATGGCCTGGATAAGGAGAGTGGGCACTGGGGCTGTTGGAGTGTATGGCCTGGATAAGGAGTGTGGGCACTGGGGCCTGGTGGAGGGGATGGCCTTGATAAGGAGTGTGGGCACTGGGACTGGCAGAGGGTATGGCCTGGATAGGTAGTGTGGACACTGGAGCCTGTTGGGGGGTATGGCCTGGATAAGGAGTGTTGACACTGGAGCCTGTTGGAGAGTATGGCCTGGATAAGGAGTGTGGGCACTGGGGCTGTTGGAGGGCATGGCCTGGATAATGAGTGTGAGCACTGGGGCATGTTGGAGGGTATGGCCTGGATAAGGAGTGTGGCCACTGAAACTGTTGGAGGGTATGGCCTGGATAATGAGTGTGGGCACTGGGGCTGTTGGAGGATATGGCCTGGTTAAGGAGTGTGGGCACTGGGTCTGTTGGAGGGTATAGCCTGAATAAGGAGTGTGGGCACTGGGGCTGTTGGAGGATATGGCCTGGATAAGGAGAGTGGGCACTGGGGCTGTTGGCGGGTAGGGCCTGGATAAGGAGTGTGAGCACAGGGGCATGTTGGAGGGTATGGCCTGGATAAGGAGTGTGGACACTGGGGCTGTTGGTGGGTATGGCCTGGATAAGGAGTGTGGACAGTGGGGCTGTTGGAGGTTATGGCCTGGGTAAGGAGTGTGGGCAGTGGGGCCTTTTGGAGGGTATGGCCTGGATAAGGAGTGTGGGGACTGGGGCATGTTGGAGGGTATGGCCTGGATAAGGAGTGTGGACACGGGGGCTGTTAGAGGGTATGATCTGGATAAGGAGTGTGGACAGTGGGGCTGTTGGAGGTTATGGCCTGGGTAAGGAGTGTGGGCAGTGGGGCCTGTTGGAGGGTATGGCCTGGATAAGGAGTGTGGGGACTGGGGCTGTTGGAGGGTATGGCCTGGATCAGGAGTGTGGACACTGGGGCCTGTTGGAGGTTATGGCCTGGATAAGGAGTGTGGGGACTGGGGCATGTTGGAGGGTATGGCCTGGATAAGGAGTGTGGGCACTGGAGCTGTTGGCGGGGTATGGCCTGGATAAGGAGATTGGGCACTGGAGCCTGTTGGAGGGTATGGCCTGGATAAGGAGTGTGGGCACTGGAGCCTGTTGGAGGGTATGGCCTGGATAAGGAGTGTGGGCACTGTGGCCTGGTGGGGGTTATGGCCTGGATAAGGAGAGTGGGCACTGGGGCTGTTGGAGTGTATGGCCTGGATAAGGAGTGTGGGCACTGGGGCCTGGTGGAGGGGATGGCCTTGATAAGGAGTGTGGGCACTGGGACTGGCAGAGGGTATGGCCTGGATAGGTAGTGTGGGCACTGGAGCTGTTGGGGGGTATGGCCTGGATAAGGAGTGTTGACACTGGAGCCTGTTGGAGAGTATGGCCTGGATAAGGAGTGTGGGCACTGGGGCTGTTGGAGGGCATGGCCTGGATAATGAGTGTGAGCACTGGGGCATGTTGGAGGGTATGGCCTGGATAAGGAGTGTGGCCACTGAAACTGTTGGATGGTATGGCCTGGATAATGAGTGTGGGCACTGGGGCTGTTGGAGGATATGGCCTGGTTAAGGAGTGTGGGCACTGGGTCTGTTGGAGGGTATGGCCTGAATAAGGAGTGTGGGCACTGGGGCTGTTGGAGGATATGGCCTGGATAAGGAGAGTGGGCACTGGGGCTGTTGGCGGGTATGGCCTGGATAAGGAGTGTGAGCACAGGGGCATGTTGGAGGGTATGGCCTGGATAAGGAGTGTGGACACTGGGGCTGTTGGTGGGTGTGGCCTCGATAAGGAGTGTGGACAGTGGGGCTGTTGGAGGATATGGCCTGGATAAGGAGTGTGGGGACTGGGGCATGTTGGAGGGTATGGCCTGGATAAGGAGTGTGGACACGGGGGCTGTTAGAGGGTACGATCTGGATAAGGAGTGTGGACAGTGGGGCTGTTGGAGGTTATGGCCTGGGTAAGGAGTGTGGGCAGTGGTGCCTGTTGGAGGGTATGGCCTGGATAAGGAGTGTGGGGACTGGGGCATGTTGGGGCATATGGCCTGGATAAGGAGTGTGGACACTGGGGCTGTTAGAGGGTATGACCTGGATAAGGAGTGTGGGCACTGGGGCTGTTGGAGGATATGGCCCAGTTAAGGAGTGTGGGCACTGGGGCTGTTGGAGGATATGGCCTGGATGAGGAGAGTGGGCACTGGGGCTGTTGGAGGGTATGGCCTGGATAAGGAGTGTAGGCACTGGGGCTGTTGGCGGGTATGGCCTGGATAAGGAGTGTGGGCACAGGGGCATGTTGGAGGGTATGGCCTGGATAAGGAGCGTGGACACTGGGTATGTTGGTGGGTATGGTCTGGATAAGGAGTGTGGACACTGGGGCTGTTCGTGGGTATGGCCTGGATAAGGAGTGTGGACACGGGAGCTATTTGAGGGTATGGCCTGGATAAGGAGTGTGGGCACTGGGGCTGTTGGAGGGTGTGGCCTGGATAAGGAGTGTGGGCACTGGGCCTGTTGGAGAATATGGCCTGGATAAGGAGTGTGGGCACTGGGGCTGTTGGCGGGTATGGCCTGGATAAGGAGTGTGGGCACAGTGGCATGTTGGAGGGTTTGGCCTGGATAAGAAGTGTGGACACTGGGGCTGTTGATGGGTATGGCCTGGATAAGCAGTGTGAACACCCGGGCTGTTGGTGGGTATGGCCTGGATAAGGAGTGTGGACACTGAAACTGTTGGAGGGTATGGCCTGGATAAAGAGTGTGGGCTCTGGGGCTTGTTGGAGGCTATGGCCTGAAAAAGGAGTGTGGGCACTGGGGCCTGTTGGAGGGTTTGGCCTGGATAAGGAGTGTGGGCACTGGGGCTTTTAGAGGGTATGACCTGGATAAGGAGTGTGGGCACTGGGGCCTGGTGGGGGGTATGGCCTGGATAAGGAGTGTGGGCACTGGAGCCTGTTGGAGGGTATGGCCTGGAAAAGGAGTGTGGACACTGGGGCTGTTGGAGGGTATGGCCTGGATCAGGAGTGTGGACACTGGGGCCTGTTGGAGGGTATGGCCTGGATAAGGAGTGTGGGGACTGGGGCATGTTGGAGGGTATGGCCTGGATAAGAAGTGTGGGCACTGGAGCTGTTGGCCGGGTATGGCCTAGATAAGGAGATTGGGCACTGGAGCCTGTTGGAGGGTATGGCCTGGATAAGGAGTGTGGGCACTGGAGCCTGTTGGAGGGTATAGCCTGGATAAGGAGTGTAGGCACTGTGGCCTGGTGGGGGTTATGGCCTGGATAAGGAGAGTGGGCACTGGGGCTGTTGGAGTGTATGGCCTGGTTAAGGAGTGTGGGCACTGGGGCCTGGTGGAGGGGATGGCCTTGATAAGGAGTGTGGGCACTGGGACTGGCAGAGGGTATGGCCTGGATAGGTAGTGTGGGCACTGGAGCTGTTGGGGGTATGGCCTGGATAAGGAGTGTAGACACTGGAGCCTGTTGGAGAGTATGGCCTGGATAAGGAGTGTGGGCACTGGGGCTGTTGGAGGGTATGGCCTGGATAATGAGTGTGGGCACTGGGGCTGTTGGAGGATATGGCCTGGTTAAGGAGTGTGGGCACTGGGTCTGTTGGAGGGTATGGCCTGGATAAGGAGTGTGGGCACTGGGGCTGTTGGAGGATATGGCCTGGATAAGGAGAGTGGGCACTGGGGCTGTTGGCGGGTATGGCCTGGATAAGGAGTGTGGGCACAGGGGCACGTTGGAGGGTATGGCCTGGATAAGGAGTGTGGACACTGGGGCTGTTGGTGGGTATGGCCTGGATAAGGAGTGTGGACAGTGGGCCTGTTGGAGGTTATGGCCTGGGTAAGGAATGTGGGCAGTGGGGCCTGTTGGAGGGTATGGCCTGGATAAGGAGTGTGGGGACTGGGGCGTGTTGGAGGGTATGGCCTGGATAAGGAGTGTGGACACTGGGGCTGTTAGAGGGTATGATCTGGATAAGGAGTGTGGGCACTGGGGCCTGGTGGGGGGTATGGCCTGGATAAGGAGTGTGGGCACTGGAGCCTGTTGGAGGGTATGGCCTGGATAAGGATTGTGGACACTGGGGCTGTTGGAGGGTATGGCCTGGATAAGGAGTGTGGACACTGGGGCTGTTCGTGGGTATGGCCTGGATAAGGAGTGTGGACACGGGGGCTGTTAGAGGGTATGGCCCGGATAAGGAGTGTGGGCACTGGGGCTGTTGGAGGGTATGGCCTGGATAAGGAGTGTGGGCACTGGACCTGTTGGAGAATATGGCCTGGATAAGGAGTGTGGGCACTGGGGCTGTTGGCAGGTATGGCCTGGATAAGGAGTGTGGGCACAGGGGCATGTTGTATGGTATGGCCTGGATAAGGAGTGTGGACACTGGGGCTTTTGGTGGGTATGGTCTGGATAAGGAGTGTGGACACTGGGGCTGTTGGTGGGTATGGCCTGGATAAGGAGTGTGGACACTGGGGCCTGTTGGTGGGTTTGGCCTGGATAAGGAGTGTGGACACAGGGGCTCTTTGAGGGTATGGCCTGGATAACGGGTGTGGACACTGGGGCTGTTCAAAGGTATGGCCTGGATAAGGAGTGTGGGCACTGGGGCATGTTGGATGGTATGGCCTGGATAAGGAGTGTGGGCACAGGGGCATGTTGTATGGTATGGCCTGGATAAGGAGTGTGGACACTGGGGCTTTTGGTGGGTATGGTCTGGATAAGGAGTGTGGACACTGGGGCATGTTGGATGGTATGGCCTGGATAAGGAGTGTGGGCACAGGGGCATGTTGTATGGTATGGCCTGGATAAGGAGTGTGGACACTGGGGCTTTTGGTGGGTATGGTCTGGATAAGGAGTGTGGACACTGGGGCCTGTTGGTGGGTTTGGCCTGGATAAGGAATGTGGACACAGGGGCTCTTTGAGGGTATGGCCTGGATAAGGAGTGTGGACACTGGGGCTGTTCAAAGGTATGGCCTGGATAAGGAGTGTGGGCACTGGGGTCTGTTGGAGGGTATGGCCTGGATAAGGAGTGTGGGCACTGGGGCCTGTTGGAGGGTACGTCCATTGTCATTTAGAAGAGTAACTACACATGTGTAGCCCCCTTGTGAGCCCAAGGGGGCAAACATTGGGCAGAAAGGAAGATATTCCGCTATTAACCACCTCAGGGTGGGAACACTGGCAATTTCCAATTAACCGCAATATAAAATCTTCAAATGTGTCTTGTCAATTATTAAAAATGGATAATTATGGAACAGAGCCCTGGGCATCCATCGCTCCCATTTGGACTGGTGACAGCCGAATAAAGCTGGAACCCAGAGATTCCCTCAAACATATTTACTTCCAGCTCCATGCTATATGAAAGTGGAAATAAAGATAGACAGGGCATTCATTTTGCCTTTAAAATAGGCTTGGTAGAATCTGCCTGGCATTGCCCATCTGCCAACTCTGGCCAGTGTATACTCATGTACTGCTATCTCTGGCCAGTCATCGTAAAGGTGTGATGAAAAGTGAAAAAAACGCTTCCACAGCTGCAGTGCCCCTACTGCGGGGTACCCTGCTCTCCCTGCCTCGGGGAGCAGGCGTGTACTGTTTGCAATACCCTACGCTGTATGCCAAAGGATACACAGTGCGCTGCAATCGTTGATCCAGTCAGTCACCTGCTGCTCTGAAGGTTGTCATGTTTTTGGTTAAAGACATTTATTTAAATGAAAGTGGGTTGGGAAAATGCCTCTCTGTCTCCATATTAAAGAGGAGTTTCCCTACCTGACGGCCAAAGAGGAAGGCTCTGTCTGTGTCAGGATGTCAATTACTGAAAAGCTGTCCCTGTGTCCAAAACTTCCTATCCTGACCCTCACGCAACAAACAAAAAACAATAAAGGGTGCAAGAAAAGGTCTTCAACCTGATCTTATTGCTGTCTGTTTACTCCCAGAATCAATGAGGGCCTTGACCAGACTCCATTTACTGTAGCAGAATCATGAGTTCGGAACAGTGTACTGGCACAAAAGGAGTTACAGGTTGGCTCCACATCTTCTTCAGATAACTCCTTTTCCTCCTAATCTATTCCTCCCATATAACCAATCTCCATGGGTTCTTCTTTCTTTTTGGAAGGACACTGTCGGGCCAGGTGTCATGATTGTCCTTATAAAATCATACCATGGAGATGTGTTTTGGGACCAGTCCTCTGGGTTTTATCTCTCTTCTTTCTTTAACAATCATAGGCTTTTTTTCTTCCTTTGATTGCTCTCTCATTGGGGTTTGGAGGAACTGGCTTGGTTTCAATCTCTACTCAGAAAGGATGGACGGGAAGATCCTCTTAGTTCTTTTTTTGGTTCATCAACTTTATGAAGATTTTTAAGAGGTCGATTAGCTTCTGCATAATTTTGTGCTGTTTCTACCGCTAATACTAAACTGGGTCTGTCAAGTTGAACAACCTCTTTTTGTAAATAGGGAGGTCATGAATTTATAAATTGTACTATGGTAAAGACCTCTTTCCTAACCATAGAGTTAGAGTGTTTTGAACTCTTGTCCCCCAATTCCACTTGTGTTTCTTCTGGGTGCATTTTAATGCTCCTGAGTTTTTGTTTATAAAAATGTTCTATGACAGGGCGGATAAACGCGTTAAAAATGAACTCTTTCCCCAAGCTCACATACATCGCAATGATGATCCCGGTCAGCCCGTCCATTGCATCCCTAAAATGCTAGATAAAGAAATATCTAAATTTATATGGAGAGGGAAGAAAGCGAGAATTCGCCTTCAAACCCTCCAAGCCACTAAGCTGAACGGCGGTATGGCAGTCCCCTCCTTTAAGGCGTATCATCAGGCAGCTCAGGTGTGCTGGGTGAAATTCTGGCTAGACGCATCAGATCATTCTAGCTGGAGGTCTATGGAGATTGCATCGATGAAACCTCTTAACCCTATCGGAATTATGGCCATGCCGCCTAGGAAACTTTCGCCCACCGTAATGGCTCACCCCATAATCGGGCCCACGCTCATACAAAGGCACAGAGTTAGGACTACGCAAGGGATTCAAATCAAGCTGGCACCACCATGGTCTAGCATTAGGGTGGTTCTTTCCTATGGGCACGCTGGCATACTACACCCCAAACAAGGCCAGGAATGGGCTGACATTAGGATAATGGACATACAGGAGGGGGCGGCGCTCTAGGTATTTCAGGACGCTCGCACTAAACTGTCTCAGGGGCAGGGCGATTGGCTCATATATCACAGTATTTGCACTACGCTGAGGTGCCACACCGCTCTCTCCCTAGATCATGGCACCCCTGCTCCCTGCGAGGTAGAGATGGAGCGCTTCATGGACACCTTTCCGCGTATACGCACATTTTATCAAATGGCAATCCCGAACAATCACGGTCGGATCTCCACACTCGCACGCATGTGGTCGGAGGACCTGGGGGCCCAAATTGAGGTGGCAGATGTCCTAGGGTACTTTGCCGTTATACCTCTAATCTCCGCTAACACCCGGAATAGAGAGATCCAGTTTAAAATAGTGCAGCGGTTATACCTTACTCCCTCCACTCTACATAGGATGGGGATCTCCAATACGAGCAAATGCTGGAGAGGTTGCGACACCTTGGGAATGCTGGGACACATTCTTTGGCACTGCCCTAAGATTCCTGGCTACTGGAATGAAGTGCACAGGCAAAGTAGCGAAATGAATGGGGCCACACCCATGTTCACTCCCGAGATGGTGCTCCTGGGGGGGGGGGCGACGCCGAACTGATAGGTTTAATACTCTTTACGGCCAAGAAACTTCTTAGAAAGCCTTAGACACACAAACCACTGCAGCGCGATGCGCACTGTTAGCGAAAACCTGTAGGGTGGAGTATGCGGCTATGATGCGACAATACGCCAAGAACTTTCAAAGTACTGCAAGAGCACAAAAATTAGAGAGCTGACTGACCCTTATACCTAGATGCAGTAACGGGGGGAAGCCCCTTGCCTAGAATTCATTAATGCCCTACCTATCTCAGCATGAGTATTTGGTTCGCACTACCGGGAGAAGGGCATTCATTGCATCAGAGAGCCAATCTATATGTCTGTTAGGACACTGGACTTTGTTTAGCATCGGAATAGCTTCACACTGTTAGGAGGGGAAGGGGAGAGGGACGGGGGGGTTTGCAATTGCAATTGTTTCCACCATTGTCTTTGTTTATGTTCATGTTTTTCCATCTGAGGAGCAGGTGACTGCGCCCCCATCCGCGACCCCATTCCGCCTGTTTTTGTGTTAAATTTGCTCTCCCAGGCCCCGCATTGCCCCGTGTTTCCCTGCCTCCCCCTTCCGGCATCCCTCGCCCGCCTCCCAGCCCGCCCCCCACCCCTGATTGGTCACCTAGTTCGAGTCGTTGGGTCTAGTGACCCACGCCGCTGCACCTACTCCTCTTTTTCCATCTGAGGAGCAGGTGAGTGCACCCCATCCGCGACCCCATTCCGCCTGTTTTTGTGTTAAATTTGCTCCCCCAGTCCCCGCGTTGCCCCGTGTTTCCCTACCTCCCCCTTCCGGCATCCCTCGCCCGCCCGCCTCCCAGCCCGCCCCACCACCCCACCCTGGTCCAGCTCCCGCCCCCCGACCCGCCCATCCCTCCCTTCATCCCTGCTCCTTCCAGGGCAGCCCCCTGCCCGGCAGCCCCCAGCGGCTAAGGGCCCCAAGGCCAAGGGCGGCTCCAACAGAGGCGGCTCCAGGAAGTGTCAGCAGGTGTCCGCAGGGGAAGCCAAGGAAGCCACAAGACACCGACAAAACCGTAAGTGTTGGCTTGGGTGGGGGGTAGAGCAATTACTCTACTCCAAAAGCTCCTGCCACTCTAACCTACATTTCAATGGCCCGCAGTATAACGTCAACTAATGATTACTAGCATACGCCACACTTAGATGGAATCTCTAATAACCTCTCTATGAAAATTGAATCTAGAACTGTTCCCAATCGCATTTAGAAGTACGCCTGATAGCCCCTCTGAGAAAGATACATTAGAATTGTTCCCACTCACATCTGAAGTGTACCCAACAGCCTCACTGTGAAAGTTAAATTTAGAATTGTCCTCACTTGCATTCAGAAATGTACCCAACGCCATTTTAGAAGTGTACCCAATTGCATTTAGAAGTGTACCCAATTGCATTTAGAAATTGCGCCGGATAGCCTCTCTGTGTGAGTTAAATCTAGAACTGTTCCCAATTGCATTCAGAAATGTACCCAACGCCATTTTAGAAGTGTACCCAATTGCATTTAGAAGTGTACCCAATTGCATTTAGAAGCCTCTCTGTGAAAGTTGAATTTAGAATTGTTCCCACCTGCATTAGAATTGTATCCAATTGCATTAGGAGTGTACCCAATTGCATTCAGAAACCTCTCTGCGAAAGTTGAATTTAGAAGTGTACCCAATTGCATTTAGAAGCCTCTCTGTGAAAGTTGAATTTAGAATTGTTCCCACCTGCATTAGAATTGTTCCCACCTGCATTTAGAAATGTACCCAATGGCATTTAGAAGTTGCGCCAAATAGCCTCTCTGAGAAAGTTGAATTAGAATTGTCCCCACTCACATTATGAAGCGTACCCAATAGCCTCTCTGAGAAAGTTGAATTTAGAATTGTCCCCACCTGCATTAGAAGTGTACCCAATTGCATTTAGAAGATTCCCCCAATTATCCTCTCTGAGAAAGTTGAATTTAGAATTGTCCCCACCTGCATTAGAAGTGTACCCAATTGCATTTAGAAGCTGCGCCCAATTAGCCTCTCTGTGAAAGTTGAATTTAGAATTGTCCCCACCCGCATTAGAATTGTTCCCACCTGCATTTAGAAGTGTACCCAATTGCATTTAGAAGTGTACTCAGTTGCATTTAGAGGCTGCGCCCGATAGCCTCTCTGTGAAAGTTGAATTTAGATCTGATACCAACCGCATTAGAACTGTTCCCACCTCCATTTAGAAGTGTACCCAATTGCAGTTGGAAGTTGCGCCGGATAGCCTCTCTGAGAAAGTTGAATTAGAATTGTTCCCTCTTGCATGTAGAAGTGTACCCAACGGCATTTAGAAGCTGCACCCAATAGCCTCTCTGAGAAAGGTGAAATTAGAACTGTTCCCACTTGCATTTAGAAGTATACCCAGTTGCACCTGAAAGTTGCACCCAATAGCCTCTCTGTGAAAGTTGATTTTAGAATTTTTCCCACCTGCATTAGAATTGTTCCCACCTGCATTAGAAGTATACCCAATTGCATTTAGAAGTTGCACCAAATAGCCTCCCTGTGAAAGTTGAATTTAGAATTGTCCCCACCTGCATTAGAATTGTACCCAATTGCATTTAGAAGCTGCGCCCAACAGCCTCTCTGTGAAAGTTGAATTTAGAATTGTTCCCACTTGCATCTAGAAGTGTACACAACGGCATTTCAGAAGTGTACCCAACGCCATTTTAGAAGTTTACCCAATTGCATTCAGAAGCCTCTCTGCGAAAGTTGAATTTAGAAGTGTATCCAACTGCATTAGAATTGTTCCCACCTGCATTTAGAAATGTACCCAATGGCATTTAGAAGTTGCGCCAAATAGCCTCTCTGAGAAAGTTGAATTAGAATTGTCCCCACTCACATTATGAAGCGTACCCAATAGCCTCTCTGTGAAAGTTGAATTCAGAATTCTTCCCACCTGCATTAGAAATATACCCAATTTTATTTAGAAGCTGCGCCCAATTAGCCTCTCTGAGAAAGTTGAATTAAGAACTGTTCCTACCTGCATCTAGAACTGTACCCTGCACCCTCTCTGAGAAAGTTGAATTTAGAATTGTTCCCACCAACATTTAGAAGTGTACCCAATTGCATTTAGAAATTGCACCCAATAGCCTCTCTGAGAAAGTTGAATTTAGGACTGTTCCCACCTGCATTTAGAAGTATACCCAACTACATTTGAAGTTGCGCCCATTAGCCTCTCTGAAAAGTTGCTCAACTCAGTAGTATACCCAACTGCATTTAGAAAGTGTACCCAATTACATTTATTACCGTAACAAGTTGCACTTAGAAGTATACCCAATTGATTAGAAGCACCAATTAGTCCTTGACTAGTTGAGCCCAGAAGTGTACCTATAAGTGTGAGTCATCGACCCTAGAACCACAATCAGAAAACCCTACTAAATCAACCCAAAGCTCACACCAATCATGAGCGCACCAACTCCACCAGTGCCCGTCAGAAACGTCTCCCATGGACCCCCTCCACTCTCTGATCTGCCCTCCTTCCCCCCCTCCCAAGACAACCCACCATCCACCGCAATCCCTGCCAGCACCCTCACCAAACACCAAGCCAGGGGGGCACGATGGCGTGCCACCCACCCCAAGACCACTCATCTCCTGAACCCCACTGCCGACCCGCCAGCACTGCCCATGCCCGCTCCCCCCACTACCACACCCCACACTGCAATCACCCACCCCCCGCCTTGCCATCATACCCCTGCCACCTTCCCCCCGACTGCACCCTTTCCCCTCCCTTAAAACTGCGCGCCTAGCCCAAGCGAGAACCGAAGCTGCCTCTGTCTCCCCCTCTAACCCCCCTACCCTCTCTCTCACACCAATCGCAGCAAAGAAACTAAAGAGGAAGCGTTCCTGGTCCCCCTCAACCTCTCTGCTCTCCTCGCCTCCCTTGTCTCGACCCACCACCTCTCTCCCACAATCTCCCCCCCCCCGTGGCCTCTCCCTTCCTGAAACCCCTCTCCCTCGATTTCTCCTCAACCGCAACCGAAACTCCCAACCGCCATCCCCCATCCTCAAATCCCCCTCCCCAAACCCGATCATCCCACAACACACATCCACCCAACCCCGCCGGAAGCCAGCAACACTCCCGGCTCGCCCTCTTTTCCCTAACATCACCAACCCTACCCCTCTCCCTCCACTCTCTCCCACTCCGCCCAATCCCGCTCCAGCACCAAAACCAACCGTCCCTGCCGATGTGAACTGTATCATATTTAACGCCCGCTCTGTAGCAAAAAACAGACATTGCATCTTTGACCTCCTCACCTCCGTCAAACCAGACCTAGTTTTCACCACCGAAACCTGGTTCTCTGATGACTTCGGCCCAATCGCAAATGAAGCCTTTCCGCCCAACTACTGCCTCATCCCACTAAACCGTCCGTCCATAGGAGGGGGGGTAGCATTTGTCTTCAAATCTCTCTTCCGCGCCTCAATCATGGACATCCAACCCTCCATTCCATCCTGCGAATCCCTCCTCGTTAAACTATCCCTCTCCCCGTCGCTCTCACACACCTTCCTAATAATCTACAGGCCCCTGGCTACGATAGACATTTCGCAAACAACCTTTGCGACTCTATTGCCTCTCTCCAAATAAACCATCCCAACCTCACCCTTCTCGGAGACTTCAACATATGGCTCGACATCCCCACCAATCCTATGACACACGCCCTGATCGACGGTCTAGATGCAATTAATCTCCAACCCCACATAAACGGACCGACTCATTTTAAAGGACACACTCTCAACGCCATCTTTAGCTCCAACAACCAGATTCGGTTAAAGCCCTGCACTGCTATAATCTGGTCCGACCACTTCATTCTCTCGTTTGCCATCCCCGCACCCGGCCCCCTACCCGTACCCGCATCTGAACCTCCTAACCTACGAAAATGCTGGAAAAAACGAATAATCACCCCGGGCCTAGCCGAGGCACTCCGCCAGTCTCCACCACCTACCTGCCACCCTAACAACCAACTAACACCTGAGGCCTTTGACTCATAGCTCAACACATCTCTGATGCGACTCACCCCTCCATGCAAACCATCAACCCGCCGTGGCTCGTTCCCCAGATGGTTCACTCCTGAGCTGAAGACCAGTAAACGACACTACAAATACCTAGAACGCAATTGGCAAAAAGAGAAAACCCTCCAGAGCAGGAACACCTTGGCCCGACACTTGTACCGTTACAAGGCTGAAATCCGGAAAGCTAAAAAAGCCCACTACAACACCCGAATCCTAAACTGCAAAAACCCAAGCAAAGAATTCCACAAAATCATCTCCAAATTCACCAACCCAACTTGTAATACAACCGTCCCGACCCCGTCACAATCACTGTGTGTCTCACTCTCCCTCCACTTTTACACCACAGCTATTGAAAGGACAAAAACTCTAAACACCAAACTGGCTCTCATACAACCAATTAACAATCCCCCTCCCATACCGGCCAGCCCGTCAACTGCAACCTCTACTCAACCAACGTTCGAATCCTTTAGTCCAATATCACCAGAACAATTTCTCAAACTTCTATCTGCCCGCAAACCATCTGGATCCCCTCTGGACCCCTGCCCAGCCACAACCCTTAAAGAAATCTTTGCTTCCACCAGCGCTGGAGAACACGCAAGATCTATCATAAATGCCTCCCTTTCCTTCGGTATTTTTCCCAAAGCATTCAAAATGGTACACGTCAAACCTCTAATTAAAAAACCCTCGCTCGACCCTCTCGAGCCCAAAAACTACCACCCAATCTCAAACACCAGATTCTTTGCCAAACTCATTGACCGAACCGCCTACTCCTAACTTCTTCCGCACCCACTACCCTGGCCACCCGCCATGGGCAACTCACCTACACCCTCCAAAACAGTAAAAAATCTCAGATGCACCCTAGACTCCGACCTAACACTCTCGCGCCAAGTCAACAATGTCTCAAAGTCCTGCCACTACCACCTTAAAAACCTTAGGCGCTTCTTTCCATCCCTCTCATTTCCCAACAGAGTCTCCACTGTCCAATCAATCGTTATATCCAGACTGGACTACGGAAACCCCCTATACCTCGGAATCCATGCCTACAACTGAATAAACTCCAAAGAGCACAAAACGCGGCGGCCAAAATGCTACTTGCGCTCAATCCAAGAGACCACATATCCCCAGCCCTTAAAACACTGCACTGGCTTCCAGTAGCCCGTAGGGTAGCTTTCAAAACCTTATGCCTCTCCCATCGAGCACTGCATAAAACTGGACCGCAATATCTTCAAGACAAACTAATACCTTATCATCCCACTCGCACACTAAGATCAAGCTCAGCCGGCCTCCTAGTAATTCCCAAGACAAACTCAGCCAGGCTAGGCGGATCATCATTCTCTGCCCTGGCACCAACCCTGTGGAACTCACTCCCACCCCACATCCGCCTAACTGAGGACATAACGTCCTTCCGCAAACTACTGAAAACCTGGCTCTTCCCATAAAACCAATCTAGCATCATCACAATAATACCGACCCATCAAACTACATGAAGCGAGAAATGACAGCTAAATAAACTCGAATGTAAACTAGAAAGACAAAACAGGCCTAAACGAGTAAAGTAGATCAAAACAGTGAAACAGAAAATATGAATAAATCATTGAGAAACTTGGAGATCTGAACCGATGAAAGGAACATAATGAATGAGAAGGGAATACAGTGAATGACATAAATGAAATAGTTAGAATGGATGAAGCGTACAGAACTGACAAATACACTAAACGGAAGCATGCGGTTAAGACTGGAGAGCAGATGAGTTGTGGAAAGCGGATGAGTGTGGAGAGCGGATGAGTGTTGAGAGCGGATGAGTGTGGAGAGCGGATGATTGTGGAGAGCGGATGAGTGTGGAGAGCGGATGAGTAGCGAAAGCTGATGAGTGTGGAGAGCGAATGAGTGTGGAGAGCGAATGAGTGTGGAGAGCGGATGAGTGTGGAAAGAGGATGAGTGTGGAGAGCAGATGAGTGTGGAGAGCGGATGAGTGTGGAGAGCAGATGAGTGTGGAGAGCGGATGAGTGTGGAGAGCAGACGAGTGTGGAGAGCAGATGGCGGATGAGAATGGAGAGCGGATGAGTGTGGAGAGCGGATGGCGGTTGAGAATGAAGAGCGGATGAGTGTGGGGAGCGGATGAGTGTGGAGAGCGGGTGAGTGTGGAGAGCAGATGGCGGATGAGAATAGAGAGCGGATGAGAGTGGAGAGCGGATGGCAGATGAGAATGGAGAGCAGATGAGAGCGGAGAGCGGATGGCGGATGAGTGTGGAGAGCGGATGAGTGTGGTGTGCGGATGAGTGTGGAGAGCAGATGAGTGTGGAGAGCGGATGAGTGTGGAGAGCGGATGGGTGTGGAGAGCGGATGAATGTGGAGAGCGGATGAGTGTGGAGAGCAGATGAGTGTGGAGAGTGGATGAGTGTGGAGAGCAGATGACTGTGGAGAGCGGATGGCGGACGACTGTGGAGAGCGGATGGCGGATGAGAGTGGAGAGCGGATGGCGGATGAGGGTGGAGAGCGGATGGCGGATGAGGGTGGAGAGCGGATGGCGGATGAGAGTGGAGAACGGATGGCGGATGAGGGTGGAGAGCGGATGGCGGATGAGAGTGGAGAGCAGATGGCGGATCAGAGTGGAGAGCGGATTAGAGTGGAGAGTGGATGAGAGTGGAGAGCGGATGGCGGATGAGTGTGGAGAGCGGATGAGTGTGGAAAGCGGATGAGTGTGGGGAGCGGATGAGTGTGGAGAGCGGATGAGTGCTGAGAGCAGATGAGTGCAGAGATCGGTTGAGTGCGGCGAGCGGTTGAGTGCAGAGAGCGGTTGAGTGCGGAGAGCGCTTGAGTGCGGAGAGCGGTTGAGCGTGGGGACCAGAAGAGAGCTGAGGAGCGTGGAGAAGGGACGAGTGTGGAGAGCAGATTAGTGCGAAGCGGATGATTGTGGAGAGCGGATGAATGAGGAGAGCGAAAAAGTAAATGTGTAGCGTGGATGGGCGTATGGAACGGATGTGTATATGGAGCGAACGAGTGTCTGATGCGGATGAATATATGGAGCGGACGATTGGGTGAAGCGGGTAAATGTGTGGTGCGGACGAGTGTGCCTAACAGATGAATCCATGGAGCGGACAAAAAACATAGAGCAGATGAGTGTATGGAATGGATGAACAGACAGAGCAGACGAGTAGTTGGCTTTTCCGATGAGTGGATGGACCGGACGACATTGTGGACTGAACGAGTGCCCTATCTGGAGCCGGTATGTAGACTAGACGAGTATAAACTACAAGAGTGTGCGGACTGGACGAGTGTGCGGACTGGACGAGTGTGCGGACTGGACGAGGGTGTGAACTGGACGATGGTAATGACTGACGAATGTGTGGAGCGGACGAGTATGAGGAACGGACGAATATGTGCAACGGACGATACTTAATATGCTTTGGAATGAAGGAAACACTTGAAAACATACATCATACCACACCCCACGCTTACTCTCCCCCTTACACCACCACTCATCTAGAACACAGAGATACTATGACACCATTCGGTATAACTGTTCTCATATCAACATCTCCCGCTTACTCCACATCACTCTAAGTAATCACTGCTGGTTACACACCCCCCAGCCAGGCGTTCTCCTCAGGTCTAATGCAGCCACACTCGTTCTGGGTAAAACCGACCAGAGCGAACACATACTCCTGACCTCTCAACCACCACACCTACAGCTAAGAAGCAGCTACCACTCGATTTCCGCACCAGCTGCACACATACCTGGTGCGCACACGCACTTTTGGACTCCCTCTACTCTCTCTACTGACCTGAACTTCGGTTCCCAAGGGCGTTCAACCTACCAGCGCCTTCAGACCATACCAATGGTATATAAGGCGCTATATAAATGCAAAATAACATAACATAACATAACATAACATTTATGTAGTTAATATTTGACCATTTATTGACACGCAATCTGCCATACCCTTTCGGTATTGCTTGCACTATGTACTGGATTTCGAAAATGCCAATAAACAGTACAAAACAAAATGGGATGTTGTCCCCATAAGATTTAACAGCTGATAGGAGTTCTGTAATTCTCCTTTTAATAAGAAGAAAACAGCTTTCCAGTTCATCCCCCAGTGAAATGTCCTAGATCTTCCTCTTGCTTATATGGCTGTGAGACCCCATGCAGTCGCATGGCTCTCTGGTGAGAGGCAGCAGTTCTATCTAGTCCTGCCTGCAATCTAGCCTCTGCCTGGATTTGGCAAGCAGTTAGCTGGGCTAACAGATCCTCCATGACAGCCATCTCAATATTCTTTCCAGGACTTGCTACCTCAACAAAACCAATGTCCTGTACAAAGTGACACGCATCAGAGCCTCTGACTGGTTGGTCAACAAAGGAAAATACTGCGCCCTCGGGAGGTTGGTCTACCTATATTGGTTCACTTTCTCCTAGAGGAGGAATAGATCTGGTGGTTCCATCGGGCCTCCTAAGACTAGGGTTGATACCTACAGAGGGTATTGCAGGTAAATCTATCTCGGCTCCTACTATTAGACTCAATTTACTATTTGGTCTGATGTTGTAATCAGATACTTTGAAAAGATCTGGTAAGGGACATCCATGGAAAAGGAGCTTTAGATGATGGATGGGGAAGACACATTTTATCAAGCTTTTTTGTTTGATACTAAGGATGGTCTCATGGGAATGAACTTCAATTGTGAAATCGTCTTCCTCTAATTGTTGGATGGTAAGCTGCATTTAGGGTGCAGAGAAAAAAGTTTTGAAACTTTTTTTTTTTTAGAGTTTCCAGTTTGTGTCATCTGGTTCAGCATCCAACTCCTTTGAGGGGTCTGAAATTAAAGCCGGACACAAAGTTGTCATGTTTTTCGATATAAATACTTTTATGTAAATGAAAGAGGGTTGGGGAAAATGCCTCTCTGACTCAATACTAAAGAGGAGTTTCTCTACATAACCAAAAACTAAGGCTCTGTCTGTATTAGGGTGTCAATTACTGAAAAGCCATCCTTGTGTCCAAAACGTACTAACCTGACCCTCACATAGCAAACAAAAAACAAAAAAGGGTGCAAGAAAATGTTTTCAACCTGATATTGGCAAAAAGTGTTCATAACTGAAGATTCGAATCACTCCAACAAAAATGTTCTGCAAGGTGAAAGACATTGTACCCAGATGGTGGTTCCTTTCCCCTGGATTGGAAGTGGATAGCAATGTCTCTTTTACTAACAGTTCCTTTTGTGTCTCTCCTGGATTCACAATGCTCTTGTAAGATAACAAGTTCAGCAAAGCAACAGTCTTTCTTTAACACAAGTGTCTCTTTTGATTAGCAAACACTGTTCTTCTTTTAGTGGTTTGTGTAGCTTTGCAACTCTCTGGGTATTTTCCCCTGGCAGGACATTTTGTGCAATTCCAACTACCTGGTATACATTCCTGCCAGGGCTTCTCTTGTGGTTTCTCTAGCCTGGAATACTCCCTTATCAGGACTTCTCTTTTGGTTTCACTTGCCTGGTATACTCCCCTGTCAGGACTTCTCTTGTGGTTTCACTTGCTTGGTCTACTGCCCTGCCAGGACTTCCTTTGCGGTTTCACTTGCCTGGCATACTCCCCTGCCAGGACATCACTTGTGGTTTCACTTGCCTAGTATACTCATCTGCCAGGACTTCTCGTATGATTTCACTTGCCTAGTATAATCCCCTACCAGGACTTCTCTGGTGGTTTCACTTGCCTGGTATACTCTCCTGCCAGGACTACTCTTGTGGTTTCACTTGCCTAGTATACTCACCTGCCAGGACCTCTCTTATGATTTCACTTGCCTGGTATTTTTGCCTTTCCAGAACTTCTTATGTGCTTCACAGTTCACCAAAATTGCATATACCGCCTTTGACTTGGTATATGTAGTTGCAGGAATATTTCTTCAAGCTTTGCCCCACATTTGCATCTCATGCATCCATATCCCATTAGGGTTTGAATTTGTACTTTGCCTTTTCTGCATTCAAACAAACTTCTTGTATTCTTTGAATTAGCAAATTCATTACATTCAAATTGTCATTGGAGCGGTCGCTGGAATGCCCCGGGGTCCTGACTTGCTACAGGGTCGACTCACTGGTTCTCTCTGGCGTCTTTGGTCCTGCTCGCACTTCAGTGGTGTGGCTTCGGCTCTGCGTCCCACTCTGGGTCATGCAGACGTCCTTCTGGGTTCCTTCGCGATTCTGTTGTCACACGCCAGCTTCCTTTCAGGTCTGGGTCTGGAGAATGGTGCCTCTACAAGCTGCTGAGCAGAGAGGAACTCTCTCGCAGCTGCCGGTGTCTGCGCGGCTCTTGCTGCATGTGCACTCTGGTTCTCCTTCTGCCTCGATGGATTCCTCTTCTCTGCCACACTGGTACGTGTCTCTCGCATCCAGAAGTCTCTGCATAGGAGCCAACGTCTTCTCCTGCACTGCCACACCCAGTAATGCGGTTGCCATCTTTAAATGTCCCGTGCACAGGTGATTCAGAAAAACGACTAGTCTGCACATTAGTCTTTGAGCTTTTGTTATCTTGGGGCAACTCCTTCATCTTCCTCTTCCCAGTACTGCAGGGAATATAGGAGTTTGAGTCCATAGATGTCATCGGACATATAACATTTTGGTAGTTTTTCTCAGTGGTTTTATGTGAGAGAACACTTTCACATAAAGGTAAACCAGAAGCAAAACGGGTTTTGTTGGAGCTTTGTGTGTCTGTTACACTTCGGGCTTCCCCGCGAGCCTCCTTGCAGAATACGACTTCTTTACAAGCTCCTCTGTGGACCAGATACAGGCTGCCATGGCACCTGTACAAACTACGACGGGCTCCGGGTCAGCTGACACGTCCTGTACGTGGAAGATGTACGGCAAGACACGCCCCCTTATGACTATAAAACCTTGTCTTTCAAGGGGCTCGTTGTTGCTGATTAGCGTTACAAGCTACAAGTGGTTCTTCTTCGTATCTTCTCCATACGATTCCTCATCTGAATTCCTGGTTTTCAACCCTTGCCTGACTACCGGATTGGCTTGTCTCCTCCTTTGTTCCTGTCGTGCTTGTCTGGTTTTGACTCGGAACGTTACTGGATCCGACTCCCTTCTGTCTCTTGCGGTACTTCATTCCAGGTTGCCGCTTCTGCACACGAAACCAAAGCAGAGGACTTGCTGTCATCCATCTGGAACTTTTCTACATCTACTCTGGATGCATGTGCTCAGGTACATACTTAATTTGCAAATCCCTTCTCTGCTACTATTTTCTCTCCACGACTTGTTTGGATATTTGTCTCCTGTTGGATTCTGGGACATTGAGTGACTGTCTTGTGAACTTGTCTTCAAGTGCATATAAACGCTCTGCTGAAACTGCACCAACCCGGCACTAGTGCGACCCTCGTGCCGTTTGGGGCTACTTCCCTATATTAACATTCCTGTTTGTTATTTTCTCCTTTCGTTGTCTTCTGTTTCCTGGATTCCTTTCCTCAAAATATCCTTATTCATGTTAGTTGTTACCAATTCGATATATGAGTTGGGACTGATACTTTAAAGGCTCTTTAGAACATTCCCACTCATTGTGTTATATTTCTTGTAGATCCACCCCGTGGAAGCTCCACTCCAATACTTATCTAGGTAGTTTCCCATTTAATTCAACTGTTCTGATTACTTGCATTAAACTTCAACACTGTCTAATATCTTTGTATTCCTTTGCAGCATTGGTATTGGCGGTGTGTGTTCTCCCCGCTCTTTTATTCAATTGACACCTCTGTCTGTCCCAATCGAAACAGCGGAGAGGTACATTGTGGAAAAGAGCCCCTCTTTGAGGAAGCCTGAGTCTTGTACTCAGGGGAGCTGGGATGGAAGGCTGAATATCGATTCTTGTACCACCATCATCTCCAAGGTCACTCCTCCACATCTTCGGCCTATTTCGGAGTGGTGAGTACCAGTGTGTGGGTCATGAATGGGTTTTTGACCTAAAGGATATGGGGAAGAGATGTCTTTACTTCCTCTGCAAGGGGATCAGAGAATTGACAATGGGTCTTTAAAGTCTTGGGAATTGGAGGGTCTTCTTCACGGGAAAGGGAGAGATACTGCGCCTCGTGCCTGTAAAATCATGACATCTCCCCGGTAGTTGTCTTCTCCCAGGTGATCCTCCCTCATGAAGCGGCCCCCAGGGTCAGGATCCGGTAGCGGCTGCCGTCCCCTGGTCACATGGGACGAGGTCACCGTTGGGGAATCCATGATGACTCCACTGGATTCTTCACATCTGTCAACTTTGAAAAGTTGACTGGTGGCCTGCACTCTCCACCACCATCTCCTGCACATCCATGAAACACAGCGCCCCCATCCCACTAGACTGGAGGCAGGTTCTCAGCGATAGATCATCTCTCCAGAGTTCCCGGCTTCTCAGAGTGCAATATATCCCAATACTTCCCTCAATTCAGGGTCACCAGGATCCCCAAAGCCAGGGCTCTTGAGACTCAGCCTCAAGGGCTTGAAAAAATCCAGATTTCAGAATACCCAACATTAGTGTTCATAAAATAGATTTGCAAACCATTCTTTCACCACTGGGGTGCAAAGCCCTTTGAAGCACTCCACCTGTGTATAAGCGCTGTATAAATAAACAATTGCAATTACAGGGGCCTCGAGGGGGCTCTGGAGTGGGGTGCACGTTATATAACACCCTGGAATGAATGCCCAGATAGCCTCTTTGGGAGCTGTGTTGTGGCACAAGGGGAACGTGGGGGGAGGTGAAGCTTGTGACTGGAAGAATTGGGTGACAGTGTCAGAAAGAGAGGGGCCCCATATCATCTAATCTTCTTCAAAGAGGGTGGCACCCCTTCCCTGCAGCAGTTGTGCCCCACTGGAGCCCACAAGGGCCAGCTGCCAGGTGTATGGGGACACAAGCATCGACCGAAAAGGCACATTTCAAGGACATTTTGGAACACAATGAATTGAGGGCGAGTGCTAAATGCCATTAGACTGCACGTGATGAAAGGCCGGCAAGTGCAGGGCACAGAAAACAACATGGCACCTTTTGACCATAATTAATCCAATATCGATCACAATCAGGGGGCACAGACAAAAGGTGAACAGCAATTTGAGATGTTTTATAAATTGTGCTTCAGAATCGTTTGGGGATGAAAGCTAGATGTTGGTTCTGTGACAGAGTTCCCCAAAAGCTTAATTTAGCATATTGTGCCCCTGCCCAGTCCCAACCGCCAAGGCCTTCCCGGTATGGTGCTAGCTGGCTGTGTGAGGTCCTCCTGGCCCTTTACAAGTGGCAGCCATGCCCTCAAGCACCCACAAAGCCTCCGTCTGAGGTCCTCATTTCAGGTCAGTGCCCAAGTCGCCCCTTTGCGGGGGTGGTCTAGATCAGGAGGCGCCCCTGTGGGCTCACAGGTTAGGTTAGTCTGACCACTCTTGCGGTTAGAGGCCAAGTTAACCCTTTGAAGAAGGACCCCCTTCCTGCAGGGGAGGTCATCATACAAGGTCATCGTGACAGGGCTTCAATTGTCCCCTCTGAAAGTGCCACGGTATTCGGGAACCTTGCTAAACCCCCACCCCCTTTTTAGACCATTGTATCTGGTAATTGTGTCAAGTGGCCGCTTGTGCTCCGCCATCTTGCCCGTCATGAGAGGCGGGCGGGGCAGTATGTGCCAGGGGGGTTGTGCTATGAATGGGGCCTTCTTGTGGCGGTGTGAAGTATCCTGTGGCCGGGCAGCAGAGGAGGGCCCACTGGAAGCTTCTGCTGCTTTCTTCCGCCGCCTCCCGTTCATTGGTTGATATCTTTAAATGGCTGCCGCCCTTATGCCAGGCCCTCCTGCCGCCCATTCTCACCTTGGTAAAGCAGCAAGCGCCAGCCGCCGCCCGCAGGCAGCCCTGTAACCTGGGCGCACGCATTCCTTGCCCGAGTGCGCTCCTTTTCCTATAAAGCGCACAGTTCACCATCTCTATTGAAATCTGGGAGTATGTATTTTTTTATTAAGTTTGTCAATTTATCCAATCTTGATTAACCCGTGGCCTTCCTTGCATTGTTACATTCCACTGTGGAGAAGAACGCAGATATATTTTCTAATGGTTCAGGTCACCCTTTTTCCACTGCATTCAATTTTAAAGGTATGAACCTTATATAGTGTCAGGTTCACGGATGAGCCCGGTGGGTTCACAGAAAAGTTAATCTAATGACAGGCTCCACAGCAGGAGGTCGGGTAAGAAGATTCCATGGGGAGCACCTCTCCAAACAACACGTTGCACCATGTCCTCAAATTAAACCTTCTCTCTATCTCTCTCTCTCTCTCTCTCCCTCTCTCTCTCTCTCTCTCTCTATCTATCTATCTCTCTCTCTCTCTCAATTTCTCTATCTCTTTCAGTTCCTGAGTCCACTTAAATATCAGAATTGAACAGTTTGGACGTTGGTATAGGCAAAGCAAAGAGGATCTATGAGGAGTGAGGCAATACGAAGTGGTGCACGGTGAGGCAAAGAGGAGGGAGAAGGAAGGAATTGGGAAGAGGGGGTAGTAATTAATGAGGGGAAAGGTGGAGCTTTCAGTGGCGCAATGGACAGGGTTGGGTAAATCACAGCCGGAACTACCTTCAAAGCACTTAGGATGTACACAAACCCATATGTCAGCAACAGGGTCCAGTAGAAACTGTTTGGAAATAGTAAAGTGGAATTAGACGTCAAGTAAAAGACCTGAGTCAGCAGAGTGTGGTTACGGCAGGAGTTACAGCAGGGGTGGATCAAATGTCAGTTGCAAGGAGATCCCGGTAGTAAGCTTCCAACTGACATTCAAGAAAGGGTTTCTACTGGATCCAGATGAAACATGTGGGTTTTGATAATAGAATTCACCAGATAAAATAAAAGCCCCCCTGGACCATTCTTGAGAGCAATTCGGGGGCTGCACAGAAGCCCACCTCTGATGCACTGTATTAATGGGAGCCTGAGTGCAAACCCTTCACTGGGGTTTACACCAGTACGCCCCACTTTCCCAGCAAGGCCTGGATACCCAGTTGGCATAAAGTTACGCTTTACAAATGCGGAAAAAAGGAAACACAAGAGGAGACGCTGGCTTTGGTTTCCTGCCTCCCTCAACCAGTTTGCCCCTTCACTTGCCCTTCCGGACTCTCTCCACCTGCACTAGTCTGGCTCGGCCTGCAACCCATGATCCCTTCCAGCCCCGTCCCTCACACTTAGCACGTGGACCTTCTTCCCCTGCACTCTCTGCATTCCCCTGGCACTTGTCCACCCGGCCTCCCCTTGGCACTCACACAACCCATGGGCCCTTTGCACCCTGTCTGGCACTTCCCCTTCTCCCCCGCACTTCTTGTTCCTGCACTTGCACGATCTGAAAACACAAGGCCTGGTAGGACTGTTTTTGTTTTTTCTATCCCTGCTCCCTCTATGCCACCCTTTCTCTTGTTGCACCTTGAAACACCTTTTTCTCTATAGGCTCATTATAAATATCCAATAAATAAATAAATATGGTTTTAGAACCCAAGGGGGATTTGTTAGGGTCACATTAATCTGCATGATGCTATTGTAGCTTTGCATGCAGGATGGGGAGAATAAAACTAAAGCCATTCTCTTATTGCTCAACATATTTCTATGACACTGTATGCAGTGTAAAGTTTGTTTATTATGAAACGCTAGTTTATCATGTAATGTGGTTTATTGCAAGCAAGCATTGCTATAAATAAAGTATTATTTAAGCACATGAAATGCAAAGCAAAATCTTGATAAATATTTATATCAACTAAACCTGGGAAGATGTGTTTGTTTGCTTAATTTGTCCACATCCCATTTCAGCATCTAACTGAAATGTGTGATCGTGGGCATACCATTTAATACCATTTAATCTCACTCTGTCTTATCTGCAGGTCCATAAGGGATTCACGTAATAGTTTATGGTAATGTATCATGCGATTATTAAAAAAATTACTATAGATTTGCTCCAAATATAATAATAGTGCAATTTAGATATTTTGCACCACAAAGTTTTTTGCCGCTTGGCTTACTTATGGCAACGTATTCTAAAGTCGCTTCCATGGTGCCTCCCAGTGTCAAAGACTAATGATGTTCCTAGCAATGTCCTTTTCTGTGAAGTCACTTCTGTTGGTGCAATCCATATGCAAATTAGGAGGTTTGCATGAATTTTGCCCCATAGCGCCCGGACAGAGCTGGAATAGGTGCATTTCCTGCATCTGTTATGTTCCTACAGGTTTTTTGTTTTTTGTTATGTGTCTGTGTTAAAATGCCATCTGCCACTAATGTCACCAAAAAATGCGAATGGGGTGCGGCGGGAGAATGATACTGTGTGGAGAATCGTGTGCACTGCATTTGGGGGGAAGTAGCAGGACTTTTTCGTGGCTCACCCTTCCCCCACTCTTGCAATACCGGAGAGTCCTCTGCCTTTACTCTCCGCTTTGGGAGTAATATTACGCTTTGCAGGAGGCGTTTAGAATGGATTGCAGTGGAATCCACCTGCTTACTAGCAGATGCTGATGAGAGGTGTATTACAGTGGAACCCCTTGCTTTTACACCTGCATCTCATCAAGGCGTAAAACACAATGCTGACCCGGAACGAGATGGAGCAGGCAAGCCAAGAGGAGATCTCTCTCTGCTTTACTGGCCTCCTACACCGTGGTCAGAACAGCTGCAGAATGTGCTGAAAAGAGATGGAGCAGGAAAGCCAAGAGGAGAGGCTGTCTCTGCTTTCCTGCCCTCCTACACCTCGCGACGCCAGCTGAATGTGTTGGAACGAGATGGAGTAGGAAAGCCAAGAGGAGATGCTCTCTCTGCTTTGCTGGCCTTCTACACCGTGGTCAGAACAGCTGCAGAATGTGCTGAAACGAGATGGAGCAGGAAAGTCAAGAGGAGGTGCTGCCTCCACTTTCCTGCCTTCCTACACCTCGTTACAGCAGCAGAATGTGCTGGAACAAGATTCAGCAGGCAAGCCAAGAGGAGAGGCCGTCTCTGCTTTGCTGGCCTCCTACACCTCAGAACAGCAGCAGAACGTGCTGAAACGAGATGGAGCAGAAAGCCAAGAGGAGATGCTGTCCCTGCTTTGCTGGCCTCCCACACCACAGAACGGCAGGAGAATGTGCTGAATCGAGATGGAGCAGAAAGCCAAGAGGAGATGCTGTCTCTGCTTTGCTGGCCTCCGGCACCCCGGAACAGCAGCAGAATGTGCTGTAATGAGTTTGGAGCCGTAGGCTCTTCAAGTGAGGTAACGCTTTATTGGATGGAAGGGGATGCAGAATTTACTCTTACACCAATAATAAGACCGACCCAGGAAGTTGCATAAATAAGCTGTTTTATTAGCAATGGTCTAAAACAGGGAGCACAACAGACATCAACTGGCGTCTCACAGCATATCTCTCAAAGTTTTCATAAAGAAATACATATTTATGGTAAAAACTCGTCATCATTGACATCATTCTACGTGGCAAACTAAGAACCCTACTTGGGGTTGTCGTTGGTCTACAGGGAACATCTAGGTGTACTTTCTATGGGGGTAGGACTGTGATTGGGTCTCTATAGTTAGGTGGTCAGCTATGCCCACCCCTAGTGCAAGTCATCTTCATTGTCATCAAATACATAACGTGGAAATATGTGGATGCACTCCAATAGATTTAAACAAGAGTTAAAGATAAAGATTATTCTCAATATTCTTAAAGATTTTAAGGTGCGAGGGAGGAGAAAGTAGATCTGGCACAGGTCGACTGCTACAAATATGTCAAGAAAAACGAGGGTCCAAAACTATGGAGACCTCCCGTCCCCTGCACACTATTGCTAATCCGCTATCAAACTGTCCAACAATTATTCGTAAACAGCTATTGTTTTTCAATGAGTATATGCTGTACATATGGCATTACGCAAACCGTTTTGATAAAAAAAGCAGTTATTTATTCGCTCAATAGTCTCTTTGGCATTAGTTTCTTAGATGCAGAAAATAAACACAAAGGAACAATGGATTTTGTAGATAAATCAACAATTAAAATGGCTGACGCGTTTCGAGAATTCATTCTCTTCTTCCAGAGCCAAAATTTGAACTGAAAAGCAACAAAGATGCTGTTTTAGAAACATACATGAGGATAGTTATAGTATTGTCTCAATACAACGTTAATGGTTAACCAAGGAATTCATCGTCCATGATGTTCACCGTAATCTTTACATATATTCCAGAGTACATTCGTTAAGGCAAGAACCAATGAAGCGCATATTCTTCTTAACTAAATGAAAGATCTCGTGGTTCGTGTGGACCAGCACTCAGAGAATAAAAATGGGGGGATGCATATGGCTAACTTAAAGTTACTAATGCCCTGTCACCCAAGTTATATCAATGTGGCGGTGCTCCTGGTGGCCTTAAATAGATAGAATGGCACTTGCATGGCTAATAGCTAATTGCTGGCAAGATATTGGGAATTGATCAGTGAAGAAGCAAGAGTGTTGTCATGGGATTATCCAGAATCTGATCAGATATTACTGTCGATCAAAAAAATCAATGAAACAAAACTACCCTAATAAGTGATTAAGTGATTGTTCCTTCTTTATGGTTTAAGAAAATATTTGAATCATTTCAGACGACGGCTGATAATACTCTATACACTTGCTCTACGGGTTCCTGTTGAATCCAAAAATGTACATTAATTCGTAGGAATGCACATATATCCAAAACGCTCATAAAAGAGCTGTATACACATATGTGCAGAGACATATGATGAGTAAAATCTCACCTATTAAAGCCTCTAATCTTATCTTGTCTTGTTTCGGTGGGAGCCACTTCACAACTCTGCGTTTACGATATAGGGTGCAACTTAGTGATCTGCACACTATCTTCAAGTACAGGGCGCCTGCGTGCGAACTGCAGGAAAATGAGATATACAAAGTGGACCGTTCGATTTGTGGATTAGCGTTTATCAGCGATGGTCGAGAAATGTAGCAAAAAAGTAGCAAAAATGTTTTAAATGATTAACTCACCCTGCTGAGTGAAGTGGTCGTGTTGCTAGTGATCAGTGCACAATGCACGTAATACGTAATGTCAGTCAAGGGTCCCTTTAATGATGGAGTCCGACATATATGGACTATGCCGAATACTCTACAAAAAAGAATACGATGTGTAAGTGGGGAGAGTCACAGATGGGGCTAGTGCTCAAGAATTAATGAAAACTTTGGGTTAACAGTGCACAAGCACTTTTACCTGTAAAGCCGCAAAAGCGGCGTGTGGGCTGTGACTCGATATGCGCTGCAAATCGCAAGGCGATGTCAGGAGTTCCACGGCCTGTCAGAGAACACCGACAGAGGTCTCCGCCGAAATATTGTGATCCCTCGTAGTTATATTCTGAGTGATGGACACCACGGTTATGTACAAGTGCTTAGTATGTACTGGTCACCACAGGTTGATAATATCCAATTAACGTGCAGTTGACAAACAGACACATCCTTTCCTGTAAGTAGTCTCTAATCTGGTGGGCCGGTTAGACAGAGTTCAGACTTTTCGTAAATGAACAGTGATTCCACCATGTACTGTTGTACATTATGTAGGCTAGCGTTGACATGTCTTTAACAACTATTTGAACATTTTTTCAATAAAGTGCTGAGGTGGGCCGGTGAGACAAATCCCGGACTATGGTGAATTTAACAGGTGTTCCACCTCCAACTCGCGTATTGAGATTATTTCAAAGCTATGTATACCCGTTTAAGATGAGAAATATCACCTACCGACGTAGGTATTGATTGTTTATTGATTAGGGCATTCGTTGGTGCCTTGTATAAAGTGCCTTAGGGAAAATTCCTCATTCAGTCCCTTGGGGTTAAGGGTGTCCAGAAGGGGAATCCAATATTTTTCTCTGCGGGAGAGGATCGAGTGGTATTCACCTCCTCTATAGGGTTTCTTCACTATTTCAAAAATGTGGAATTTGATCTGAGCTACTGAGTGGTGATGATCTGTGAAGTGTCTGGGCAGTGGAGATTTAGTATTTGTGCACCTGATGTTAGATTTATGTTAATTGATTCTGTCTTTGACTGGTCTTGTGGTTTGACCCGCATAAAGTTTCCCACAGGGGCATTTGATTGCGTAGATAGTACCTACACAGGTGCAAGTGGCAACATCTTTAAATTCATATTTCTTGCCTGTTTGTGGGTGTGCCACTGTTTCTCCCTTGATCACGTTGTTACAATTAGAGCAACCTAAGCAAGGGTAGGTACCCTTCCTCCTAGTACTCAGTAACAGTTGTTTATCTTTAGGTGTTTTTTCGGCTCTTACCAATTTGTCTCTTAGATTCATGCTTCTCTTCAAGGCCACCATGGGTGACTTTGGAAACAATCTTTTGAGTATTGGGTCGCTTTGTAGAATACTCCAATGTTTCTTTATTGCTCTAACAACTTGAAAGCTTTGTCTAGAATATTTTGATATGTAGAGTAATGGTGTCATTTTATCCTTAATTTTGGGGTAAGTAGATGTTCTTTACTCACATTCAAAGATCTTGATTTAGCCTCTTCTAGCACAGAGGGTGGGTATCCTCTTTTTTCCCATGTATCCAGCAATTTTGTACATTCTATGTCTAGTCCTGCTGGGTCTGAAATGTATCTCTTAATCCTCAGAATTTGGCTATATGGTAGACTGTCTCGCATAGATTTGGAGTGAAAACTTGTGAAATGCAAAAGATTGTTTGCGTCTGTTTGTTTATGGTAGACATTTGTGGTAATGTGGTTATCCTTGATTTCTAGACAAACATGTAGAAAGTGAACAGAAGGGGATCCTACCGCCATAGTAAATTTGATGCTCTGGTGCACTGAATTCAGGTAGTCAGAAAATGTGGTTAATTCCTCCATTGTGCCGCACCATACCCCAAAGATGTCATCTATAAATCGCTTCCACATTATGATCTGACTGGACCATTCTGGTCTATATAATACATGTGTCCGCTCAAACCTGTACATAAAGGTGTTTGCATATACTGGGGCCATTGCTGACCCCATTGATGTACCAGTTGCTTGGAGGTAAAATTTAACATGGAACCTAAAGTAGTTGTTGTTGAGTATCAAATTTAGAAGTTGTATTTTAAATTGTGGATCACCTCTTGTGGCTTGTGAGTCAAGCAACAACCATTCTACTGCTTCTAAACCTTCCCTATGGTGGATGGGAGCGTAC
This sequence comes from Ambystoma mexicanum, assembly GCF_040938575.1. NCBI lineage: Eukaryota > Metazoa > Chordata > Amphibia > Caudata > Ambystomatidae > Ambystoma > Ambystoma mexicanum. The sequence continues at coordinate 54,452,257 of NC_090929.1, read as the reverse complement.
AGGCTGCATACATCCAAATTGAATATTATGCACTCTGGACTTATCGCTGAGATCTCATAGATGCAGTTGAGGAAGTCTGTTGTGTCCTTTAAGTATTTTGAATATCTTGAATGAGTGGTTGTAGCAGTCAGTTGATATATAAGACCAAGGGCTTAAATACTCTGTCAGTCCCTGCAACTATGGGTCTCAGTGGTGGATCATTATGGTTCTTATGAATTTTTGGAAACCCATAGAAGACTGGTGTGGTAGGGTGCTGATTGACAAGGAACTCGCAAGTTTTACTGCTGATCCATTCATTGGTGTATACTATTTCCACTAGTTTCTCTATAACTGGTCTTATCCTGATGATAGGGTTACCATCTAATCTGGTATAGGTGTTGCCGTCTTCCAATAGATTCAAACATTTCTGTGTATACTTTACCGTATCCATAATCACAATGCCCCCCCCCTGACCGCCGGTTTGATGGTTAAATCCTCATCTTTAGCGAGCACCTCAATGTGGTCCTATTGACATTTTCTCACATTCAAAGGTGTTGTTGACCTGTAATTGATACGCTTTAAGTCCGCTAATACCTCATTATGAAAGAGGTTCAGGATGGAGGTTTGTGTTTGTGGATCAAAATTGCTTTTAGGTCTTATTTCTAGCATGTCACCATCAGGTTCCCTACACTCAAGATTTTCATCTGAGTCCAAAAAGATTTTTAACCTAAGCTTCATCAGAAGCCTATGGAGACAGCTTTTCTCCTCAAATGAAGTTGTGTTATTGGTTGGGACAAAAGACAGTCCTCGGTTCAACATCTCAAGTTGACCACTAGTGAGAATCTTGTTAGATATATTGACAACTAAGTTTTCCCTTATATTTCTTTCTTTTTTATGTGGCCTTGCCCTCTCTGCGTTTTTCTTTTGATTTGTCTCTGAGTCCTAAAAAAACTCCTGCGTTGTCTGGTCTTGGTGCTGATGGTGGTGATGTAGCCTCTAGATTGTCTGTGGGGCGTGAGTCTCCTACTAACGATGATGCTTGTATGCCTTCTCTGCTAGGGTTTGAACCTGTGGCTCCTTGTTGTATGGGTTCGCCTATGCTGCTGGAACTGCTTTCGTTGCCTGAGTTGGAGGAGTCCGGTTGACGGGACTTTTGTCTATTAAGGTTGCGATGGTGATAGTATTTCTGCCAGCTGTATACAATGTCATTTAAGTAGTCAAAAGTGTCCCTCTTAAATTTCCTCAACTTTCGTTGTTCTATATCAGATTTATATGTTGATAATTTTTCATTGATGTTTGTTAGGAGTTGTGTGAGCTCTTCTGATGTTTTAAATTCGTTCAGTTGAGTTTTCAGGTTCACAATTTCTATGTCAATAGAAGTTATTGACTTCGATAGTTCCTCTCTCGTCAATAAGATCAGGTCCAACGAACACTTATTCAAAATACGGTCCCATTTTTATACAAATGCTTGGCTTTCACTGCAGAGTGTTGGTCTCAAGTAGACTCTTAAACCCCTAGGGATTATTTGGGATTTATAATATTCAACCAGGGTACTAGCGTGTAGTTTTTGTGATATTTCTTTCCTGATTAATTTTTCCAATTGGAATATTAAACGGTCTGGATTAACCTTGATTTGTAAAGACTTCTCAGTGTCTTTAATCAGGGACAAAATCTGCTTTGCTTCTTCCGCATCAAAGGCTAATGTAGACGCATGTTTATCAGTTAATTAATGTATATGTGAAAAAGACATACTTTTAGTTGTATGATTTTAGAATGTGGGTGCTATCAACAATTTGTGCCACACTGGTATCCCACCAGTGGCCAAACAATTGTGAACAAAGGGAAAAATATGTGGATGCACTCCAAAAGATTTAAACAAGAGTTAAAGATAAAGATTATTCTCAATATTTTTAAAGATTTTAAGGTGCGAGGGAGGAGAAAGTAGATCTGGCACAGGTCGACTGCTACAAATATGTAAAGAAAAACGAGGGTCCAAAACTATGGAGACCTCCCGTCCCCTGCACACTATTACTAATCCGTTATCAAACGGTTCAACAATTATTCATATACAGCTATTGGTTTTCAATGAGTATATTCTATACATATGCAAATTAACAAGGGGGGTCCTGGGAGTCCCTCTGCCAGACATTAGTCCTGGATACAAGAGACTTACCCAGAGTCTTTAGCTCACTATCTTTCACAGAGAAGAAATATCCCAAACATATCAGTATTTGTCCTACCCTGGGGCAGTCCACTACTGAAATGCTAGGCAATTCTCCTCTGAACAAGAGTACCAACAGCAACCCCAGGCACGTGTTTCGGTCTGGTTGGACCTCATCAGTAGGGTGGAGCTGTGCCTCTCTAAGAATAGTGAGCAAGGGGTCCACGTCTGGATTCCCCTAGTAACTTAGGGTGAGACCAAAGTTACTTAAATATGCAAATTAACAAGGGGGGTCCTGGGAGACCCTCTGCCAGACATTAGTCCTGGATACGAGGGACTTACCCAGAGTCTTTAGCTCACTATCTTTCTCAGAGAAGAAATATCCCAAACATATCAGTATTTGTCCTACCCTGGGGCAGTCCACCACCGAAGTGCTAGGCAATTCTCCTCTGAACAAGAGCACCAACAGCAACCCCAGACACGTATTCTATGCATATGGCATTCCACAAACCGTTTTGATAAAAAAAAGCAGTTACTTATTCACTCTATAGTCTCTTTGGCTTTCAAACTATAGGGCTCTTTGCTAGTGCCCCTCTATGATTGGTTGGCACGCTTGTACCCTTCTGGAATATTCCACTCGCTAGCAGCACACAAGCTGGTACCCGAGGTGTTTATGGGTGAACTTGACCATGGCTCTCCACCCAATTAGCCAATCATCCATCATCAATTCTGCTGTCTACCATTCAAATTGGGCCTCATTATGACCCAGGCGGTAAGGGGTTTACGGCAGCATAAACAGCGCCAACCCTTACCGCCTGATTCCGAGGTCCCTTAGCGCCATGGAGGATTTAACACCTGCTTTTAGCAGGTGTTAAAATCCATGGCGCTAAGGGACCTTGTTGTTAATTATGCCACCGTAATTTACGGTGGCGTAATTAACGCCTTCCCCACTCCCATTATGCCCTATGGGGCAAAAATGGGAATGGGGAAGGGTAAATGGGTTAATGGGGACTTACCGCCCCGCCAACCTCGGAATGGGGCGGTAAGTCCGCCAACCACCATGGCGTAAACATAGTTTACGCCATGGTGGTAAAGGTACGACCCAGGCGGTAACTTACTGCCTGGGTCGTAATGAGGCCCATTGTCTTTGAACTCGGACTTGCAAAGTATCACTGCGCCTGAGAATAGAAGGGAGTGCAAGCAGGTTCTTATCTCCAGTCTCGATCTTGCTTGCCCAAAGTCGATTTCCATCTACCCCATTTGACAGGACACAGTGTTTTAGCTCCTTCTTCACCTTTAATACTATTAAATGAATAAAACTTGGCACTCATAGTATTTTCCATTGCACCTCAACAGAGGCTTGCCTCGCTTCTCACGACCATTGTATCTTCATTGAATAGATAACCAGTTTCTTGGCTGCCTCAACCCTTGACACTGGGCCAGACAACCTTCTGGATTCTTCCTCCATCTTCAGCTGCCTTTCTCTACTGCACCACACTTTCAGCCTCTTTGCAACTGAGGTCCTGGTTTCCTAAAATGCGACGTGGAACATCCAGTTCTACATATATATATATATATATATATTGGCAGCACCGGCAGCAGTGTATTCACTGCGTATAGCCAGCCTTCATGGTTACATAGTCTACTTGCATTTCAGCATCTGTACAGTTATACAACAGCTTGCATTTTCTACAGTGCTTTTCGTACGTGCAATCTTCATTCCGCACATGAAATGTTGCTCAATTCTTTACTTCGTCATCAGATTTTATTAGGTCTATTCACCTTCTCTCCTGCCATCTCTTCTTGGTGTGTCACCTCTGCTTCATGTGACGTCACAAATCTCTTCTTTCATTCATCTTTACACTTCTTCAGGGATCTCTACTAAGAAGCCGTCAGCTCTCTGAGAATACATGAAGAACAGTTTTCTCAATGGATACCTTGTCTCAAAGACTTTTCGCGTTACAGGCATCAATACTGGTGTTTTGCTTGCCTCAACCTCTGGTTCCCAACATATAGGCAAAATAGGGGCTGGATTTCCGGTAGAGGCACTTGGCGCCTCCTCTACAAGTTGGAGCAGGAAAGCCAAGAAGAGATGCTGTCTCTGCTTTGCTGACCATATACACCTCGGAAAAGCAGCAGAATGTACTGAAACGAGATGGAGCAGGAAAGCCAAGAAGAGATGCTGTTTCTGCTTTCCTGAACTCCTACACCTCACAATAGCAGCAGAATGTGTTGGAACAAGATTGAGCAGGAAAACCAAGAGGAGATGCTGTCCCTGCATTGCTGGCCTCCTACACATCGGAACGGCAGCAGAATGTGCTGAATCGAGATGGAGCAGAAAGCCAAGAGGAGATGCTGTCTCTGCTTTGCTGGCCTTCTACACCTCGGAACGTCAGCAGAATATGTTGGAACGAGATGGAGCAGGAAAGCCAAGAAGAGATGCTGTCTCTGCTTTGCTGGCCTCCAGCACCTCGGAACAGCAGCAGAATGTGCTGAAACGAGGTGGAGCAGGAAAGCCAAGAAGAGATGCTGTCTCTGCTTTGCTGACCATATACACCTCGGAAAAGCAGCAGAATGTACTGAAACGAGATGGAGCAGGAAAGCCAAGAAGAGATGCTGTTTCTGCTTTCCTGAACTCCTACACCTCACAATAGCAGCAGAATGTGTTGGAACAAGATTGAGCAGGAAAACCAAGAGGAGATGCTGTCCCTGCATTGCTGGCCTCCTACACATCGGAACGGCAGCAGAATGTGCTGAATCGAGATGGAGCAGAAAGCCAAGAGGAGATGCTGTCTCTGCTTTGCTGGCCTTCTACACCTCGGAACGTCAGCAGAATATGTTGGAACGAGATGGAGCAGGAAAGCCAAGAAGAGATGCTGTCTCTGCTTTGCTGGCCTCCAGCACCTCGGAACAGCAGCAGAATGTGCTGAAACGAGGTGGAGCAGGAAAGCCAAGAAGAGATGCTGTCTCTGCTTGGCTGGCCTCCGGCACCTTGGAACAGCAGCAGAATGTGCTGAAATGAGGTGGAGCAGGGAAGCCAAGAGGAGACGCTGTCTCTGCTTTGCTGGCCTCCGGCACCCCAGAACAGCAGCAGAATGTGCTGAAACAGGGTGGAGCAGGGAAGCCAAGAGGAGATGCTGTCTCTGCTTTGCTGGACTCTGGCAACTCAGAATAGCAGCAGAATGTGCTGAAACAAGATGGAGCAGGAAAGCCAAGAAGAGCTGCTGTCTCTGTTTCCTGAACTCCTACACCTCGGAACGGCAGCAGAATGTGCTGAAACAAGATTGAGCAGGAAAGCCAAGAGGAGATGCTGTCCTTGTGTAGAGGAGGTCCCAAATAAAGCCTGCACTCCAGTCGCCCATTTTGAAGTACCAGGAACGTTCACACCAAAATATGTGACGTATGAAGAGCAGATAAATCAGCAGAGAGCCGCAGTAGGGCTCTGCCCAATACCTATTAAGAGAGCAACTCCTATTGAAGTACCGAAACCAAGAAAACCATGGGCAGTAAGGTATCCAATAAGGAAACCTTACCAGCAAATGAGACGAAAGGAAGATTGCCTAAGTACAGTCCCGGAAGAAACCAAAAAGGTCTTAATGGGAGACGAAGGGTGACATCACGAGGACCCGGACTGACGTACAAGTAGAAGAAATGACAACCCGAGAATGACACCCAGAGACGAAACGCCATGAATAAGGATATGGTGAACCTAAAAGGGGAGAACGATGTTGAAATACAAAGAAGCTTAAGCTGTAAACAGGATGAAGATATTCAACCAGCTAACACCTGTACATATGCTTGGAACTGCAAGAAAGCTAAGAAAACAATGCGGCTTGCAATGCTAAGTAGAAGAATAGTGCGGCAAGCCCCATTATACATACTCTACCTCAAAACTAAGCACAGTATTATAAGTGTAACACCACTTTGCGAACGAAGCAGAATCAACCCATGTTACTAAAGGCCGAATGAGCAGAGGTTCATATTCTAGCAAAACGAGAAGAGGCGTCTGAATCGAAACTCGGCAGATGCAACTCGTGCCAGGAGAGCCAAGGTCATACCAATAGAAGAAACGAACAGTAGCTACACATAATTGAAACTTAAGAACAGAATATCCTGTCTCTGAAAGGTCAAGATAAGGAGGCGTAGGCAGGTGGAAAGCTGAATAAGAATCAAATGCACAAATTGAGAGAAACTAGACTAATTCACGGTGTTGGAAGCACGTGACCATCCTAGCGAGGAGAAGCACGAGACAACACCTAAGTTTGCATCCGCCCAGGCAGAAATATCGGAACTTTCCCAGACAGAAGATGCAGTTTTGAGGCCAACCAAAGTAACATAATTGGCCCATAGTTGTTGAAGTATGATTGATTGTAACCTTAATTGGAGAAAGGCCGGGTAACTAGGGGGCACCCTGCACCTGGCTGACCATTCTGCGTGCTGCTAAGCAAAGTGGAAATGTATGCATGGGGTTGGTGCCAACCCAATCACAATGGACCAAATAATCTAGGGTCCTATAGTTAGTAGAACCAATGGGACGTCGTATTTTTAGTGATGTCATCCTTGAAAGAAGGGCTTAGACACCCACCTGACAGTGTTTACCCAATCCCCTCACTCCGTTACCATGTACAGATATAGTACCTATATTAAAGTTACCTTTTCCTAACCAATCAAATTGCATATTAACTTTTCAGTGTTATACATCAATTATGACGAGTTTTCGGTAAAAATGCTATGATTGTTATGAAGTTATTGGAGTTGAAGCGAGAAGGACGATCACATCACTGCTGATTTCCATGACAACTTGTTTTTTGTACTTGTCATTAAACGGACTCCCTTTGCCAAACCATTGAGTTGTCCTTATTGATTGGTGTTGGAGTAATAAATCTGCACCCCCATCCATCTCAAGGGTACAACTATCTTGTTTTAAAGTACTTTTGGAGCAAACCTCGGCTCTATGGGCCGGCCGGGGGGCTCTGGAGTACACTTGGTAGCAGAGATTGATGGTTTATCGATTATCGATTATTGATTAGAATACGACACCCATTGACCATCGACATAAAGTAACTCTAGGTCTTCGGCAATATTACAAGTCCTTTGCCATTCGGCCGAGTAGACTGTGAAGCTCCCTGTAGACAGTGGTACTGTAAGAAAAACTGCAGACCAGGGCTTGAAGGGACTCGTGTTCCCCACGCTATCCTTTTCCTTTCCTACGGGCAGCTGAACGGGTGAAAAGTCGAAGAAAGCGGTAAAAAGGCGGTGATCCCGGGGGTCCGGAGAGGAACCATGCGAACGGTGAGTGAAAAAGATTGAATGTTTTGGCAAAAGTGCATGCCTTAGAACAAGTAAAGGGAAAAGGTAACAGAAGGAGGTGGGAAAAAACAAAATATAGTTAGAAGTAGAGAAGAATTTATATATATGGGAATAATGTCTCAAGAATAATTAAGTAAAGAAAGATTACCAGGGAGGACACCCGAGAAGAGAGAGGTTACTGGGAAAGACACCCGAGAAGTGAGAGGATTCACCTTATTCCTACACTTTTAATAGAAGCGGCTAGAAGAAACGTGTACCCAGAGTCCCAGCTAAAGGGGGAACGATTAGACTACCACGACAGTTAAAGACGTCGTGAAAGGGGTACGTTTAGACCCCATGAAGGGGTAATGATTAGAGCCAGAGATATCTGTGACCAGCTGGTGTTCGTCTAGTCTGTTGAGCGTCTGTCTTACATTTTTTTTGTTGTGACGTCATACATCGAAACATTTTCCTTGAGAAAACTGAGTTAAATTTTACGCAATTGAATTGCTGAGATAATATCGCATATGAATTGATGTTTTTTGAGTAAATTAGAAGGTATAACATTTTGTGAAAAATTTGGATTGGAGCTTGCAGTGTTTGGTGCTCGCCCATATTGCTGGAACTGTTTGAGCCACGCAAAAGTGTTGACAAGTGCTATATAAGAGGAAAAGGAACAGATTTGAGCATGGAGGACACAACTCCATTGACACACTTGTGCAAACAGTTGCCCAAACACGCACCCAAACTGAAGAAATACAGTACAGAGTGGATTAAAGGAACCGCCCACAAGATGTTTATGCCATGGCCACAGGGTGGGTCCTTATCTAAAACTGTCTTGCAACACATGACGACATATTTGTATGCCACATACAAAGGCAAAAAGTTAGACAAACGCCTCGCTGTTCTAGAACTTTGGAAAATGTATGAACAGGGAAAGGAAGAGAAGCCACCAATAGATTGGACACTTAATGTATGCACAGAGGGGGGTTAGACGCCTACCGCGCCACCCGCCCCATCCAAAACAAAGGGTGAACAAAGTAAGGACGAGGGATTATACCCGCTGAGAGAGCTTAAAGCAGCCACGGGGTATAGCAACCCCGCATATGAGTCACCTACGCAGTAGTGATGAAAATCAAGGCAAAGATAAGGATAAGGATATTGCCTCCACAGTCCCACGGGAAAAGGGAAGACGTGATGACGAAAGAAGGGATCAAGCACAGACAAGCGCATCTCTCGGCAAAGAGATAGAAGGGAAGAGATGGAAGGGAAACGAAGATAGAACTGATGAGATAGCATTCAAAAAGAACAAATGGATGGGAGGACACAATTTATTGAAACTTGATGGCAAAGGCATGTGAAAACAGAAAAATAATATGAGGCCGGGAAGCCCAAAAGGAAACACACCAACACAGGTTACAAAGAAACGTGCAAGTTCTTTATTTCAAGCTACAACAGTTACCAAGTCAACTTACAAACAGATAGCTATTCGGCTCTCAGTATAACATAACGAACTTCAACGAGGGTTCGATGTGTTCAGTGAGAGCCCACACATTGGAATACCCAGGCCATTTATACAATTTGTCCAGCACTTGGCCAACCCTCTTGCGGGTTAACCATTCTGTGAAATACAATACTGGTCTGGGGTTCCTTGCCAGGTCAACCTTTAATATATGCATTTGATTAGTTTCGCTGATATAAGTAGTACATTTTCATATAGGTCAACAGTAGGACAAGGTCTCAGTTGACGACCCCGACAAGTAGCCTGCAGGCATATTAATCATTCAGCTGTACGGAGGTCACAATGGCCAGAATCTATTTGAAATGTCATTTGGCCTCCATTTTGATGTTCAGGGTGACTTCTACATAACAAGAGAACCTAAAATGGCGGCTTGATTCAAGATGGCGGCTTACATTGATTTCTCTGAGGTCAAGACCTTGCCGTGGAGTTTGTTCGCGCATGATGTTTAGACAACTTGCCGTAGGCCAATATACATATAACTATTACAATAGGAGGCATAATATTATTTCTATTCTGACAAACCCTCCTTTTGGCCTATGCCAAGTGCTAGGACTATTCCTGATGTCTTCGCAAATAACTCCATGCATTGTCGTCCATACATCCTGAATCGTTATCTGTAATGTCTATGGCCATTAGGTCGTTCACCAGAACCTCTTGCAACACTAACTCTTTAGATGCTGTATCTGGGGCATACACTTTATGTCCTATCGTGCTCACTGCCTGAGCGCAACATCCCCCTAGCATTGCACATATACTAGGTAGACATTGGATACAGCAACAAAGGAATAGCAGAATTCCTAAAATAACCAGTATGACAGAAAGCACCTTCCAACCCCAGGATTGTAAGGAGTCCCAGAACCAAGTACTAAGACTCCAATCTCCCACAGGAACATGCACTTCTGAACTAAGGACGTGCAAGTTCTGTATTGCCTTGAAAATTGTTGGGGAGGAATCTGGTACGAAAACACAACAGGCGGACCCCACTAATTTACATACTCCACCACGCTCTGCCAGAATGACATCTAATGCCATCCGGTTTTGGAGCGCTACCAATCTTATTGCTTTCTGTTCCAGTGTCATATTATAGAGTATATCCGTGGTCCGGTTGTTGGTTCTCTCCAGTACTTTTGCTAGCACCCTAATATTTTCGAATTTGCTATTTGTCCCCAAAATGGCACAACTGATTTTGCTATATCTCCCAATATTTGCCCTGGGGTATCTCCATCCTCGTCCCACCGTGGACGAGCCTTAGAAACTTCCAATGTACTAGCTATAAATACCCCAGGTAACAGGATCCCTAAATAACATGTTCCCTGCCAATCCTTGGGCAACCAGGGAAATGCTGTACTACCGCAAACGAAATAGACAGGCCTCCCTACATACAAAGGCCTGTTCTCCCCGGTCAAATTTACAACTTTCGTACAACTTTCAAAATCTCCCATTGATCGGGTGCCATTCCTTTGTATACAGAAGGGAACTGAATCGGGGCTATGGTTAATAGAGTAGGAAGGAGGCACGGCATCCTTATTGCCTATCGGAGCCATTTTAAAGGAAATTAGAGTTTGGAAAGGAAGAGACAGTTTATCAGATGGCCTAATAGAAGCAATATTAGGCTTACTTCTATTTGCAAAAAGCAAGCATCCCAGGGGAGTCAATACACGTTTCTCAAAATCATTTAAATTAGTTCCATCAAAGTTCCCTGAGATGCTATCATTCCAACGGCCAGAGAATAGTGCTCTAAGAGAGGCATAGCAAGCAGTTGTTAAAGGTAAAGGGTGAATATACCATTCTAGCCCCTTGTTCCCATGTTGCGGTAAATGGGTGCAGATCCAGCAGTTGCTCTTATTAAAAATGGCATGCGTCGAATTCATTATTATCATTAAAGTGTTATTGTGATACTTTCGTCTATGCTGAGAGTCCCTAGGTGACAGAGTATGAAGGTGTACAGAGGGAGTCAGAGCAGTAGGTACAATTTCACTTGGTAAAAGAGGCTCTAGAGGATACATTTCTTCAAAGTACCAGAGTCCCACGGCAGTGACTATACAAATCCCAATTATTATCATCACAACACAGCAATACGTTTTCGGGGCCCAGGCACATTGTTCATTGTCCGAGTTGGTCACCCCATTATTTACAAGTCCAATACGAGCAGTAGCGGTGGAGGTGGTAGACATCATAGTTTTTCAATCGACGACCCCAATGTTCGTTGCTGGCGACACTACGGTCGCGCGACTTCTTAGTCCTTCCCCAACCCTAGCCAGCAGAATCCCCTTTTTTTTCCCAAAATTTTCCTTTGTAAGAACAAAAACTTTCAATGACTCTTTTCTTTTCCAGATGCACAGGCAAAACCCGTGCCGTAGTTCTATTTTCTTCGTCGAAGGTCGTACCTGGTGGTTCCCGGTACTGCTTGATCCGGAAATAAGGTAACGTCACTTCCTGAGGGAAGCAACGTATCAGAGGCGACAGAAGTCGCAGAACTTGAAACAACGTTTTACGGAGTGACTTTCCCAAAGAGTGTGGAGACAAAATGGACGGTTCCCCAAGCTCCACGGGCTCAGAGGGATTCTCCGACACACTCACAGCGCTATTTGCTACTCCAGGATCAGAGATTGTAGCATCAGCAAGGGGTTCTGCTTCTTCTGTAATGTGTGGCGTCGGGTGAGGAAGTTTCTTGACATGCGTCGCGTGGATCCAATGCTTCTTTCCAGCCACCTGCACTGCTGTCTGGGTGACCAACAGCACCTGGTAAGGTCCCCGCCAGCGAGGCGCGAGGCAGGAAGACCTTTCGTAGGCCTTCACCAGGACCCAACTTCCAGGCTGAATATTGTGTCCTGGGCCTGTAAACCATACAGGTAAAGCTGATCGAGCCTGATGATAAATGAAATACAGATTTTTAGTCAACTGGTTACAGTAGTCTGCAAGCAATACATTTTCAACATCTCTCAGCGCTTTAGGCTTTAGAAGACCCCAAATATTAGCAGGCCTCCCCATAACCACCTCGAATGGAGAGAGACCAGTCTTAGTTTGAGGTGTGGTACGCATGGCTAACAACACAATAGGTAAGGCGTCCGGCCATTTCAGTTTGGTGCCGGCACATGTTTTAGCAAGCTTATTCTTTAGGATACCGTTATGTCTCTCTACCAACCCAGCGCTTTGAGGATGTCTAGCCGAATTAATTCGTTTTTCAATGTGTAATGCTGTGCATATCTGCAAGATTACTGCTGCAACAAAATGTGGACCATTGTCCCACCAAATGACTCTTGGCAACCCAAATCGTGGGAAGAACTCCTTTACCATAGTCTTCGCAGTGGTCATGGCTGTAGCATCCTTAACGGGGAAAGCCTCAATCCATTTACTAAAGGCACAAATGATCACAAGGACGTATTTTAGATTGTTAAACCGTTCCATCTCAATAAAATCAAAGTGGATGACCTCGAAGGGGACAGAAGGAGGCCCAAAACTACCCCTTGAAGTTGCTGTCCCCTTCCCCACATTGTGCTGCAAGCAAATCATGCAATTTTGGACGTAATGCTGGGCGATTTTCGAAATGTTATCATTTACCCAGACTTTTTCTAACATTCTCGTGATCTGCTGAGCACACACATGCGTAGGGCCGTGTGGCATCGTAACCATCACCAGCACATATGAATTAGGGAGCAACCATTTCCCTTCAGATGTGTCCACCCAACACCCATCTTCATCTAGTTTCCTCATCCCTTCGGCCCCCTTTTTAGACTCTTCTATTGTGGCATCAGCTTGGATATCTCGTACAGACCCAATACCCTCATCTATTACATAGGCATCTCTTGTATCTCTTAGAGCATACATGTCTGTGCTAAGGTCTGTGCCGTTTGCCTGGCTATTTGGTCAGCAAAAGCGTTCCCTTTCCCATCATCATCTATGACCTTGCGATGCGCTGCGCACTTTATGATCGCCAACTGACTAGAAGGCGCAAGTGCCGAGAGCAATTGCACTATCAGGGGGCCATGCTGAATCTTGGTCCCATGTGAGGTTAGGAACCCTCTTTCCGACCAGAGCCTCCCAAAGTTGTGAGCCACCCCAAAGGCATACTGGCTATCAGTATATATATTTACTGTATGCCCTTCGGAGAGTTCACAAGCTCGGGTCAACGCTATAATCTCTGCGGCCTGCGCGGAGTTATGCGGAATTCTCTTAGTTTCAACAACCATACTCAATGTAGTGACTGCATAAGCAGCTGTAGATGTACCATCCGGAAGTTTGAAGCAGGAGCCATCACAAAACAGCTCTCCTTCCGCATTATCCAAAGGAGTATCCTGCCCTTTGTTCCCTGTTCAGTAGTATACAGGCAGTCATGTGATTCTTCGTCACCGCAAACAGTATTTTGCGGGAAAGGTAGGAGTTCAGCCGGATTAAGGACACAACACCTCTTAATTTGAATGTGAGGGGCAAACAAAGTCAATTCATACCTCGTCAGCCGTGCAGAGGTGAGGTGCTGTGTTTGGGTTTTATTCAATAAGACATCTACAGAGTGAGGTACCATTAGGGTTAAATCATGGCCTAGGACCATTCCCTCACTCTGTTTTACAGACGCGGCAGCAGCAGCGACAGCTCGCAAACATCTTGGCAAAGCGCATGCGACAGGATCAAGGGCGGAAGAGTAATAGCCGCACGGTCTATTCTTCCCTCCGTGTTCCTGTGTTAATACAGCCAAAGCACATCCATCACATTCATGCACAATCAACACAGAGCATAACGCGGTTTTGAGAAGCTCAAATGATCGTTGATGTTCCGACTTCCATGGCAGCGGCGAAGAAATGCCCTTCTTCGTCAAGGCCAACATCGGTTTTATCACTAGTGAGAAAGTCAGGATCCACACAGCCATACCTATTAAGGCTCTGACTTCCATCTGTGTATTTGGGACAGACATGCCAGAAATGTGTTTTATTCTTCCAGGTGTCAATATTCTCCCCTCCTTTGACAGGAGATAGCCTAAATAGGCGACCTCCTGACAACAATATTGAAATTTCTCAAGCAAAGCTTTATGACCATCATGTTCAGCCAAATGAATATGCAACAATACAGAGCCTTCTTTACAAGCACTTTCAGAACCTGCAGCTAAAAGCAAGTCATCGACATACTGAAGCAGTGTACAAGTAGATGGCAATTCAAGGGTGTCAAGCTGCTCTTTCAAAGCCCTACTATAAATGCTCGGACTTTCAGTATAACCTTGAGGTGCACGAGTAAATGTGAATGAGCGTCCCCCCAAGGTGAACGCGAACAAATATCTACTATCCTTGTGTATAGGAATACTGAAGAAAGCATTCTTCAGATCCACAACACTAAAGTGAGTAGCCGTAGCAGGGATCATTGTTAATATCGTTGTCACATCAGGCACAATTGGAAATTGTGGGGCGACAACTTTATTAATAGCGCGTAGATCAATTATGAAACGGAATGGGATTGCATTGTCGCCTTTCTTGTACATGGGTAAAATCGGACTGTTACATAAACTACCTGCAATCTCTTCAATCACCCCTCGATGCACAAAATCGGAAACAATGCACTTTAAAGCATGCTCGCCCTCAACTGAGATTTTATATTGCGGAATGCGTGGTAGTTTAACTCCATGTTTCAAAACTATTTTAACGGGTTTAACCTGTAATACCCCGACATCATTGTCGTCAACCGCCCACAAACATTCCGGGACAACGCTAAATTCAGGAGGCAATGGTCGAGTCAGAAACTGAGAACTGGGAAGTTGCTGTGGTGAAATCGTCAGTCGCACTCCGTCAGAGGAACAATGAATCACTGCATTTAATTTCTTTAACAGATTTAACCCCAGCAAATTCTCTCCACAGTTTGAAGTCAAGAGGAATGGACAGTGGTCAGTAAAGAGACCCAAAGAAACAGGCACCGGCAAAGAAACCGGACAAACAACTGGTATGCCAGAAAACCCTACAGAAACATTAGTTTGCCCTGACAGTGGAATGTTTGGAACCCGAGAATGATCAATGGAGCACTTCTGTGCTCCAGTGTCTATCAAGAACTGATGGTTCCTATTCCCCACTAACAGTTCAACGTAGAGACCTTTTTGACTAACGGGAATAGGTGAAGGTTCCAAATCCTGCTTCGGGCAATCCTAACGAAACAAAATGTCGTCGAAAGGAAGCTCTTCAGAAAGGTAGGCAGCAGAAGGGTGATCAAATATGTTTCTTGTGTCCACACTCGAAGTCTGATTATCCCGTGAAAAAGGTTGCTGAGGATCTTGTGAGAGCTGACCTCTATCAGAGCCCCCACTCCGAGGCGACCTCTAGGTCGTCTACCCATACTCCCAAATGTGTTGTTTGACCTCTGTCAAAGGACGGGGCACTGTGCATGCCAATGACCTTCCTGGCAACAATAGGCACATTGATTAATATTCACAGGACCCAAGGGGACGTTCCCTTGCAGAACATACTGACCTCTGGTCTTTGAATTACCTCCTCTGGGAACAATTTGCTGTAACAATACTTTAGTCTTCAAATCTCCTTTCCTCTTCTCGACTCTATCTTTTTCATTATTGACACGGTGCCATGTGCCAAACTTCGAATTGGGATTTCGCCTGCCAAGCGCTCTCAGAGGACATAATCTGTGACTGGAAGTCAGGCAGCAATCCACACACAAATTTGTCCACAAACAACCTTTTTCCAGAAGTCAGAGAATACCTGTTCGAATCGATTAAAGAATTTGGTGGCACCCTCAGATTTTCCTTGAACACAGGCCGTAAGCTTGTCCCAAATAATTCTTTTCTCAGGAATTATGGTTTTCAATTTTGCAGCAATTCTATCAGGCAAAGTGAGTATTACCTGAGGTGGTTTCTCACCAGCTGGTCTTTCCCCATCAAGCCTAGTTATGTTAGCCCACGTATCTCCCAAGCCAGGCACATCGTCTATTTTTCGAACTTGCTTCCATAAATCTACGGGCAGGAGTACAGGGAACAACAAGTCAATATCACTTAGGGTGAACACAGAGGACTGCAAAACGGACTCTATCTCTTTGTAGAATCCTGTCGGATTTTTCCTAATATCAGGAATTGATTGTCTAATAGTGTTCACTTCCTGTCGCGAAAACGGGACATGAACAAATTGTGATACATAATGAGCGGGTATGTCCACAGCGGGTGCACCTGTCCCAACGTTAGCAGGGATCTCAACCTTTGGGACAAATGTCGGAGGAACCTCTCTCATAGGCAACTGAGATATAGGTAACTCTGACCGCTTACTAAGCAACAGAGCCAGGTCGAGCGCTAAGGCAGTCGAAGAAGTGTTGAGCGAGAAAGCCCCCTTACAAATACCCAATAACTCTGCGGGACAACTAACCTTCTTCCTTACACATTCATCCTGCAGGTATTCCACCATTACCTGAATCACCTTCCTCTGCATTTCTACTGTATACTGACTATACGTGTCATACACTTCATCTGGCGGTATCGATGAATTCGAGATCCATCGAATCGCATCTTTTGTACAGATTCGTACTTCCTCAGATGCTGATTTATGGCACAGAAGGAATCCTTTCTGCACATACATAGTGTCGTCTTCATCATCCTCATCCCGCAATTTTTCTAAGTCCCTCCTATACTCAAATAACCTCTTGACATGACCATGTACTTTCTCCTCAGTGTCCCTTGAAAGCGCTAGAGTATTCAGATCCCTCAACCCTTGTGGGAGATCTGCGTTACGTAATCTACCCCACATTACACACAAACGAGTCCCCAAACCCTCAATATAAACATTTTTCTCAGGATAATTGTCCATATTTGATAATGTGGAAAAAACATTAGCTTGATCATCACTCTCCATACAATGCTTAGCCCACGCAAACAATTCCCGTTTCTTTTCTGCTGAGACAGTATTTCGAGTGACAATCTTTGACCCCGCACCCTGATCAACTACAGTCGGTATAGAACCACTCGGGAGCGGAGGTGCGGGCAAATTCAATGGAGGTGTGACTATCGGCGCAAGGGGAAGGGGTGGTAGAGTAGGTGTAGGAACAACAACTGGAGGAATAGGAACAATAGGTTGTACAGGGGGAACTGGAATAACAGCAGGAATAGGCAGAGCACCAGGAAGAGGATCATACGGACGTGGCGCAGAGGCACCAGGCCTTTGTTCGTTTAACAATTTGTCAATAAATTCTTCGGAAACATGAAAATCTTTAGTGGGATAGATTTTCTGGACACCGAGTGAGAAAGCCCTATCCATATTCTTGACTGACTTTGAATGTTTTTCCTTATCATACAACAACGCCTTTTCAGCATTCGTTTTATGACGGCGTGCATGTTTATCCCTACTTTTAAGCTGCTGCAACGCTTCTTTTTTCCAATTCTGCAAAACATCAAATGCTGCAGGTCTGACCTTCTTCTTTAACAAGACCGATTCTAGGTATTCAATATGGGGGATCTCGAAACTACCATTGATTGGCCACTGAAATTCGGAGGCATGTCTGGTTTGTCTGTGCCAAATATCATTAAATACTATACTTCCAATGCCATGATTACAGTACATAGTACACGCCGGCGACTCCTCCAGTGGTGCCGGGCGGCTAAATTCCAAAGATTGTCGATCGCTGCGGAACAGTGCCCTAAAGCAGCTAGACAATTTCCCAGGCATATCACAAAAAATTGGTGGTACCTGTTCAATAATTGTGTCTGCAGATACAATACGCCAAATTCAAATTGTCAGGGTTAAATTAAGAGTCGGGTCACGACTACACCTGACCAAACCTAAGGAGGACCGTACGGTTTACCAAATAACTTACCTAACAAATTTTACCTTGTGTTTGGTGGTTCCGACAAATCTGCCCGCCTCAAAAATGGACCCTCGTCAAGATGCCGTTTCAGACCACACGACTATCGTCCAAGGATCGGATCGTGCAGCGCTGCCGAGGTATCGCGTCTCGTTCGGTCGGGCCCGCAGTATCACACTGTCCGATCCCGGTTCGATAGCCTGCGTCAACCTTCAATGATCCGGCATCAATCTTGAGGGTCCCTATTCGGGCGCCAACTGTGAAAACAGAAAAATAATATGAGGCCGGGAAGCCCAAAAGAAACACACCAACACAGGTTACAAAGAAACATACAAGTACTTTATTTCAAGCTACAACAGTTACCAAGTCAACTGACAAACGGATAGCTATTCGGCTCTGAGTATAACATAACGAACTTCAACGAGGGTTCGATGTGTTCAGTGAGAGCCCGCACATTGGAATACCCGGGCCATTTATACAATTTGTCCAGCCCTTGGACAACCCTCTTGCGGGTTAACCATTCTGTGAAATACAATGCTGGTCTAGGGTTCCTTGCCAGGTCAACCTTTAATATATGCATTTGATTAGTTTCGCTGATATAAGTAGTACATTTTCATATAGGTCAACAGTAGGACAAGGTCTCAGTTCACGACCCCGACAAGTAGCCTGCAGGCATATTAATCATTCAGATGTACGGAGGTCACAACGGCCAGAATCTATTCGAAATGTCATTTGGCCTCCATTTTGATGTTCAGGGTGACTTCTACATAACAGGAGAACCTAAAATGGTGGCTTGATTCAAGATGGCGGCTTACATTGATTTCTCTGAGGTCAAGACCTTGCCGTGGAGTTTGTTCGCGCATGATGTTTAGACAACTTGCCGTAGGCCAATATACATATAACTATTACAATAGGAGGCATAATATTATTTCTATTCCGACAGGCATTGATGACGTGAAACAAAAGGAGAGGTTAGATAATGTGCAGAAAAAAAGGAAAGAGAAGGAGTTAAGAGATGAAAAATAAGAAAGAAAGACAGACAAAGGCGAGAACAGCTATATCGCGAAGAGCAAGAAAGACAGCTCGATCGCAAACAAAGAGCAGCAACTGATCATGACAGACAGGAACAGCAAAGGTCAGAGGAAGAGCGAAGGAAACGAGAGAAAAGAATAAAGAGATGAAGAGATGAGGAAATTCGAAGGGCAGATGAACATAGACATGAAAAGGAAAAAGGAAGAAGAAAGAGTAAGAGAAGAGGCGAGGAAATGCAGAGAATTTGATGACGACCTAGAAGGTAAGCGGAGACAGATAGCATGCGATCTTGAATATCTGGGGAGAAAGGTTAGGGAACCCGCTCCAGTAGTAGATTGGGAAGACATAGAAGACTTATTTATGCATCCCAATTTCCGCTACTCGAGAAAGGGGGAGTAAGACCACAATATATTCCATGGCCACACATGGGTCGAGAACATTTGAAAAACAAGCTTCCAATACTGACATCGGGAGCCGGAAAATGGATACACGAGTTAGAGAAAATGACAGGATGGAACACGTTAGCCATTGGGGACATTAAGGGTCTCCTAATCACCATACTTGGTGAGAGAGCAGATGATGTGTGGGCACGAGCAGGCTACCCTGGTGTAACCACAATTAATTCTGCGCATGACAGAGCTCCATTTAACAATTGTAGAGCCGCAGTATGGAAAGTGCTATGAGTGCTATACCGAGAAACTTCCGATATGGGAGCTATAATGACACGAAAAATTGAGGAGTCTGAGGATCCATTCATTTATATACATAATTTTCAAGACGCATGGGTACTCAAGACTCATGAATCTTGGACAAAATATATACCTGTGTTCTACCATATATTGTGCAAAGGGCTGCCAGAGCCGGTACAGAAACAACTCAAGAAATTGGTGGGAATTGAGGCCAAGCCTTGGGCTGAAATACAGCTATCGCGCACTATTGCAGATTGCTGCAAGAAAAGAATTGCAAAAAGGAAGCTGCACGTAAGGATGAAGAAGAAATTGTCAAAATATGCTCTTGAGGGAGCCATGATAACTAGCACAGCTGAATTGAGCATGCAGCAGGTGACTAATCCACAGCAGAATAATCAGGGCAATACAGGGTTTTACCCCAGCGGAAGAGGATTTAGGGGAAGAGGATGGCAGAGCAATCATGGAGGTTTCCAAAATAATCAAGGAGGTTTTCAAAACATGCAAAATGGTAATCAAGATATCTCATACGGGCAAATGATCCGACCACCGCCAGAATGTTGGTTGTGTGGAATGACAGGGCACTTAGCTCGCACATGCAGAAACCAAGGCATGATGCAGAACGGCCAAGGGACAGGAGCAGGCGTGGCAAATCCACCTGCAGTTTTACAGCCGGGTATTGCACAGAATCACACGGTGCAACACCAAGCACCAGGAGCGCAACAAGGTGTGCAACCTCAGAGCATGGAGAATTTTCCACAAAGACAATCCCAACAGGCACCGTTACAACTATCGCAGACGATGAGCACAGGTCATACCACAAACTCCGGAGTGGGAAGTAACTATGGGAATGGGGGAAATCCACCAGCACACAGTGGCCCAAAATTGTATA
Organism: Ambystoma mexicanum; assembly: GCF_040938575.1. Lineage (NCBI taxonomy): Eukaryota > Metazoa > Chordata > Amphibia > Caudata > Ambystomatidae > Ambystoma > Ambystoma mexicanum. The sequence continues at coordinate 54,431,927 of NC_090929.1, read as the reverse complement.
TGGATTAGGATAGCTCACTGGGAACCCTGATGTGTTCTATCCTATCAGTGACACCAAACCCTCACAGGGATCCTACGGTGGATATCGTTATAGGGGATAAAAAATATTCCTTTCTCATTGACACGGGTGCAACACGCTCGTGCATACGTGAAGTCAAGTTTTCCTTGTCCAGCGAGGCCATAAATACTGAGCGTTTTACAGGAGCTACAAGTCGTGTTCCCTTCACAAATGCACTTCCACTCTCCATAGGAGAATGTGAAATGAATTTGCCTTTACTATATTCACGTCAGACCCCAGTAAACATTTTGGGTAGAGATTTAATGACGAAGTTAAACATGACAATCTCGTTCACGGAGGAGGGCATAGTATGTTCAACTCCAGGAATGCACTATTCAAATGTATGCAAGATAATCAGAGCATACGCGGGACACACAGCCATGAGGGCTATACCATTAGAGCCAGAAATATTTGCATACGGTATGCGTGTGCTTATGGCAGGTTTGCCAGGGCTTACAGACAGAATCATGAGAACCCCTGATTAATTCCTATTCATGCCAAGAATACCGATGCACGAGGAAAAGGGACAAGTATTTCCCTTGATGATACACACAGCTGCAATACGAGGGAGGATGGCCTTGATTGACGGTTATGCTGACAAGGGCAGACAATGGTGCACAGTGATTGCCATTGAAGAAGGATATCGATTGACTGTCGTCACCGATGACGATCTGTTTGAAGAACAAGCAGATATGGGAGAGACAATGGTGGAAGTGAGTCTCACCTTTTGGGTGAAAATTATCAAAAGAGAAGTACCTCAGAGAATGATGTCCAGAATATTTTGATGATGACATGGCCCAGTTGCCTTTCTCAGTGTGGACCACAGGCCCCTATGATGCAGGCCTTTTGAAGGGGGTTAGAGAAGTGAAGATTAAATTGAAACCAGGAGCAATTCTCCCAAGAGCCCGACAATATCCTATGTCCAGAGAGGCAGATGAAGGGATTTTTAAGAGAATTTCGGCTATGATGGAGCAGAGCATCTTAGTGACGTCAAAGTCATCATGCAATACTTTGGTTTATCCAATCAAGAAATCAAAAGGATTTACGCCCAATAAATGATATTGTTGAGGCAGAGTTCCCTTTAGTCCCTAACCCGGCTACAATTCTATGTGATATACCCGTTGAGGCAAAATACTTCATGGTGATTGACTTGAAAAATCAATTTTTCTCAATCCCGTTGCACAGTGACTCACAAGATCTGACGTCATTCACCTTCAGACAGAAGCATCTGAAAAGCACAAGACTACCCCAGGGGTATTGTGAGTCTCCATCTATTTTCAACAGAGTCCTGCAGATGGACCTAAGCAATATTGCACTAAAAAGTGTCATCCTGCAATACGTAGATGACATCTTAATTTGCAGTACAAAAGAAGAGCAATGCAGGTACGATTCTGTTCAGCTATTGACTCTACTGGCTAAGAAAGGTTATAAGTTTGACAAGGAAAAGTTACAATATTCTCAACAAGAAGTGCTGCACATAGGCCAGCTAATCTCACATGAAAGAAAGAGAGTGACCCCAGAAAGGGCTGAAGCCATGCTGAACACGGCTAAGCCACACACGATAAAACAGATGCAGAGCTTTCTAGGCCTATGCAACTACGTTAGGGCATGGGTCTTCGACTATAGCTCTTACACTAAGCCTTTACTTCAGGCCTTTAAAAAGGCCCAAGTGACGAAAGAAAAGATTGAATGGTCTGACACCATGGAGAAAGGATTTTCTGAACTCAAAAGAGCTATTTATACAGCACCAGTTCTAGGGATCCCCAATTATGCAGAGGAATTTTACCTGTTTTCACACACGAATGGCAGCTTTATGGTGGCAGTACTCACACAGAGAACCAGACTGGGGTACTAGCCCCTGGCATACTACAATGGGAATTTGGACCCAGTAATGAGAGGTCATTTTCCTTGCGAACAAAGTTTAGCTGCCGCAGCGTTCGCCATAGAGAAGGCTACAACCATTGTGATGGGATGCTCCATGACATTGTACGTCGAGCACTCACTATTTGCCATTCTAGAGAAACCAAAGAGCACATTGACATCTCAGAGAGATTCTGCTTATGAAGTAATTATACCAAATCCATTGATTAAGATAGTCCGATGCAAGATAGTGAACCCAGCTATGTTTATAGCAGAGCCAGTCACTAAAGGAGAGCCAATACATGATTGTGCAAATTATGAAGAATTCTATGATGAAATCCCCAGGGTGAAAGAAAATGCCTTGGCAGAAGGAGAGATCGTCTTCATTGACGGGTCTTCGAGGATCGATCAAAGTGATGGTAAGATATACAGGCGTTGCTGTGGTAAAACACACAGCAAATGGAGAATTTCAAGTACTTATTAGTGCACGAATACCATCTCATTATTCAGCAGTGGCTGCAGAATTATTGGCGTTGATACTTGCCATTGCGAATCACGCAGACCAGGAAGTAACGGTGTACAGTGACTCCACCTATGTGACGTCAACAGTGCACGCAGGCTTAGCATGCTGGAAAAGGAGGGGCTACCTCCGAGCAACGGCAGTGCAGCACGCAGCCTTATTAGACAGGCTGAACATGACACTACAGCTCCCAGTGGGCATAGCGGTCGTGAAATGCACCACCCACACAAAGGGGACAGATTTTATCTCACACGGAAATCAAGCAGCAGACACCAAAGCCAAGCGTTTAGCATCGAAAAGTGAAACGATCATGGAAGAGGAATTTATCCATGCCAACAAGCGAATGATGGTTACACAAACTGCACCTGAAAGTAACAGTAATTTGGGGCAAACACAGCTAATTGAACTCCAAGGGGAGGCACCACAGGAAGAAAAGAACCTTTGGAAACATTGAGGGTGTTCTTTAAACCCCTCTGACAGCTTGTGGTGACAAGAGAGCACTGGTAAACCAGTAATGCCTGTAGCCCTATTAAAAATAGCGCTTGAGAAGTAACATTATCCAATGCACATGACAAAAGAAAATTTAGAAGCAACACTCGCAGAAGACTGGTTCATACCAAATTTAGCTCAGCACGTTGCATTCTTTATAGTGAACTGTATAATCTGCCAGCAATTCACGGCTGGGCATACATTAAAAGTAATGCGAGGAGTCATCCCAAGGCCAAATCGGCCTTTTCAGCACTTGCATGTCGATTACGTCGACATGATTCAAGTACTTAACGGGTACAGATACTTAATTGTTGTGGTGTGTCCATTCTCTAGATGGATTGAGACAGGTCCATGTACACACCCAGACTCTACCTGTGCGGCCAAATTTTTAGTGAGAGAGGTGTTCCCCCAGTGGGGGGTGTCCAAGGTCAAGAGATCAGAGAATGGCCCTCACTTTGTTAATGCAACATTCAAACAGATTAGCTAGCTGCTTGGTATAAAGCACAGGTTCTCGTCAGCGTATCATCTGCAAGGTAATGGTATCTGTGAGAAGCTCAACGGCGTGTTAAAGGAAAGGATAGCCAAGTTGAAGCTGACTCTAAGAAAGGGATGATTGCACTGCCTTCCTTTGGCACTGTATGCACTTCGGAGCCAACCCGTTTCTTACCATCATTTAACGCCACACGACTCTTGACACCCTGAGATAGAGCTAGGTGTGATGCCCAGTCAACAGGAGAAATTTTAAGGTCTGAAATGCAAAACTATCTGAACTGCATGACATCTTGCCTTACTGTAATTTCAGACCAGCTGCAGCGACGACGAAAAGGGTACAGAGCAGCACGGAACACAGAAGAAGATACTATTACAGATACAGCTCAAGGACTTTGTGTACCATCCGTCTTCCCTGGAGAGACTGCCCTTGTGAGGAATCATACAAGGAAAAAGTGGGACGAGCCAAGATTTAACGGTCCCTTCACGGTGGAGGAGTGTACATTATCCACAGTGAAACTACAAGGTAGGAGAGCTTGGATTTTTCTCGGTGATACCAAACCCTACAAATCGGAGAAGGCCCCCTGCCTGCGCCCCAACAAGAGGAGTCGACAAGCGACATGGAAGAACCACAGCATGTGCAGACGAGATCCATGATGAGGAAAAAGGGCGCATGACCAGCCAAACAAAGACAAATACGTTTTTGCAAATTGTGGCTTAAATTGGACACTTCCTCTCAGTAAAAAAGGGGATAAGGACATGAAAACGGACACTCTGTGCATCCTAGTTGCAGGGTGAAGAAGGAAATTGCACGCATAAGCCACAATATAGCCTGTGAACTTCAAACTTTGGACTGAGGCACACTTGAGCCTTGACGAGAAAATAATATGCAAAATTTTGACCGAGGACACTTACATTGGAAGCAACTACAATATCATGACTCATTTCACACTGAGACCCTATTGAGAATCACTTATGGTATCCCGCAGTAGCGATATCACCAAGGATGTGGTCACCTATGATCTAGTGCTAAGATCATACCCGTCGTTGGTAGGGAGACTCACCAATGTCATTGACTTTCTTCAAGATCCTGAGAACGAAAAAACAATAAGAAGACTGCTTGCTGTCATTGCCGAACAATTTCTCTTACTTCCTGAGTACAGTGGGGAGAAACCAAATGTCCCAAACACAGATGGAAATAAATTAGCTTATCAACACATTGTTCTTTCGTATAATCGAAGATTGTCCAACTGTTGTCGGAAGAGCAACATACACACTCACATTTCTTCGAGACCCAGCAAATACAGAATATTTAAGCCAACTTTTAAATAAAATCGTGATCCTAGTCGCTCTCCACACGACCGGGCAGTGCAGACATTGTTTACAACAAGGAAAGAACATATAATCCTGAACCTCAGCAAGACAAGACGGATGTCCCTGTCACTAGAAGACAGCAGGTTGGCTCACAATGTCCTCTTTCGCCTAGTCACTGACTTTTCAGAACTAGTGGGGAGACCGATCGATGTTGACGTCCTCACATTCATCAGAGATCCAGCTAATGTTGCACAGAGGGGCATGCTCTTGCATGGAATTGTGCTCTAAGTAGAACTCTCGAACCATCAGCAGAACTATCTGAGGAGATTCTAAAAGCCTTCTGCTGAGGGACAGATCGAGGAAGCAGTGTAAAGGACTTCAGTTATTGCAATTGTTGTTATTTTTTCCTTATTTCTTCATACTGATCAGCATATAATATGTCCTCAGGCCTGAAGCAAATCCGAGGAGTGGACTTGGAGTTTACCTACTTTGAACATGCACAGTGAAAGGACTTATGGAAGTGTTATTTAACTTGTCACCCGCAAGAGGGGGACACTTATGGAACACCTGACACTCTTGAACCCAGAACTCGAAAGACAATATTGTGTAAAGGAATACAATAAAACATTGACATTTGGTGAATGATCGTAATGGGGGTCCAGAGCAGCAATCTGGTCCTAACGCAGGAGGAGAGACAACCACGCTTCTCTGGAAGTAAATGCTGCTGCCTGACATACAGGGGCATAATGTATTTATGTATCATATTCATCATTGTTTTACTGTCATTAACGATCAGAACTGCATTTTTTATTGGTGCTCAAAGTGTTCCAATTTCAGTGCACCCACCTAATGATGCACGCATAAAACCCACAAAAGCACCCAGACATTATATAGTCATTCCAGTCCCTAGAGGATCTTAAGGTTGAGTGAAAGAGCTTGAAATGGATGTGATTAGCAATGATACACACACACTTGTGGTAACAAAGAAACAGAAAAGCCGGAGACAGGGTCGGCAAAGAATGAATAAAGAAAGGTTACTGACAACCACATGCATGCAAACACTGAATGCACACAAAACAGACCTAGTGTCAATGACTGCAGAACCACAAGCCAAAACAGTAGAAAAGAAGAGACTGCTTGTCATAAGAAACTCCACAACAGACATTGTGGAAAGACAAGAGGAATCAGAAAAGAAACCAACAGAAATAATAATGATAAACACCCCTGAGACAAAACTGATGGAGACAAAGACAAACTCAAAGAAGATCTCACAAGCACAACTAATAGTAGACGCAGTATGGCCGTTCATAGCCAAAGAAAGGAAAATACAAGAGGAACTGCAGAATAAAACGGCAGAGCCTGTATTGCCAAACACATATGTTCCAACACAAGGGACAAATACAAGACAACAATACACCGTACCAGCGTCAGGGTAGTTGGAATGGGCATTTGTAAACAGCAGGAGAAGGATGCATGAAGAGAGGGAAAAAGCTGCCAGATATTTGTCCACTCAAATGGCGCAGATGAGGAAGCCTGCACCATGGACCAGGATACCTGAGAACCCTCCAGCAAGAAAGAGCCATGCAGATGCATTTAGGGATGTAGTTATAGCAAACTACAGGAGAACACTAAGAATCAAGAGAAGCATGCATGGAGATGACAACAAACTAAACGAATACCTGGACAGCACAGCACATTTGGGAAACAAGATTTGGTACCAGCATATGAAAGAAGTTGGAAGACGAAATTCAGAAGGCGAATGCTTTCTTTGTGCACTCCTACCATACAGCATGGGGAAATTCAAGCTCTTCGTGGCTGTAGAAATCGATGTCCAGACAGCACATTGTCTGTCACATGTAGCAATGTGCAAGACCAGAGGCCAGTTCATGGGAAGTGATGCTTCCCTAATATGGGCAACTGAAACAGCCTATCCCAACAAAGATGATTATGTACAAGACATTAAGACAAGAAACAGAGCACATACTAGGTACCATGTGAGAGGTAGGAGAATCCTGGAGTTAAAGGAGCAGGAATAAGATGGGAAGTGAACCCGAGACTAAATGTCCAAGGAGAACTCCAGAGGAAGCTCAAAAGTGGCAGAATAGAGCCCAAATGCAGATTTGTGGAACAGTGGGTGGGAAAAAGGAGTGGTGATTTGCAGAGCCTGGGTGATCACTGGACTCTACAAAGAAACTGTTGACATCGTGCAGAATGGCTGCAAGCCATTGTGGCCGAAACTTACAAAACTCTTGACATGGGTCGAAGACAGAGGAGGACCCTTGCAGATAGTGCCACTAGAAAGCCCAAAATTCTGCTTCAGGAATAATGGCACTAGAAAGATGGGAAAGAATAAGAACTGTGGACGAGTTTTTGACGCTCCAAGAATGGTACATGGAACTGCAGTAATTATGGATCACTATTGGGCATGTGGATCCAAGGCATACATCGGGCTGCCAAGAGACTGGGGAGGTATATGCACAATTGTGAATGTCCACATTACAGCATTAGTGATCCCAAAAAGTGACCTGAATATTGACAGTTTCCCAAAAGCAGATGCTCACCGGAAGAAGACGAGATCTGTGGAACTGATAACTCGGATAAAGAGAGAGAATTACTTCTCTGATCAATCAGAAGTAGCCTTTCATGCAATCCCATATGAACACAGGCTGTTCAGCCTCACCTCATCAGTGTTCACAGTGATTTTTATGCCAAGAATCCAAATTGGAGTAAATACTAAATGGTTGCAGATAACCAGATGGGAGTTACTGCAGACGATTCAACACGACCATAAAAGGATTCAATGCGATTAAGGAAGAGCTGAGAGTCATCCGACTGATGACTCTTCAAAACAGATATGTCCTTGACATGATCACAGCCATTGATGGAGGAGTTTGGGCACAAATCGGAGAACATGTTGCACATTTATACCATCTCACGATGAGGAGGTTGGAAACTTAACAGAGGCCATAGGTATGCTGACAAACCTGCAGAACCAGATGATCTATGAACTGATGAAGTTGATGATGACAGCTGGTTTGGATCGCTGTTTTCATGGGTCCTACAATGGATGGCAGATGCATTCAAGTTCTTGGGACCCCTGTTAGTGATGATATTGCTAGGATTTTGTGCTATCAAGATAATAATCTTGCAATGCCAGTAAACTGCAAAGAAAGCCATAGGGATGAAGATCATGATTGATGTCAAGCCAGGATGGAAGCCCAATGACCTGACTGATGAAGAAATAAGAGACTTTGTGAAGACCAGTATTCACGCACCAGAAGGAACAAAGTTTATCCATCCCAGAAGCACAAAAATTATGTGGGAAGATGGGTTTACTGTAGCTCAAATGGACAATGTCAACTATAGACATGGAATAAAGACGAACATGTAAGGACAGGAGGAAGACTGAAAGGAGTAATAACAATATGGACTCCAAAGAGACACTTCTTGAAACCATCATGTACAGACCCCGAAGATGAAGAAGGAATGAACCCAGGCAATGGAGTGAAGATAAATACACAATAATGGAGTAAGCTTAATCCAAAGACGAAGGTGAAAGTGGTTGATGAATCGCCCAGAGGGGGGAGTGTAGAGGAGGTCCCAAATAAAGCCTGCACTTCAGTCGCCCATTTTAAAGTACCAGGAACGTTCACACCAAAATATGTGACGGAAGATAGCTCAGTGTCAACGTGATCGCCTTGGAAGCAATGCATCACGGAGTAACACAAGTTTGATCCCCGGGTCCACGCTTAGAAACCTCTGGGTATTAAGCGCGTTATGAATAACCTATCACATCACATCACATCATGATGAGCAGGTAAGTCAGCAGAGAGCCACAAGAGAGCAACACCTATTCAAGTACCAATACCAAGAAAACCATGGACCGTAAGGTATCCATTAAGGAAACCTTACCAACAAATGAGACGGAATGAAGATTGTCTAAGTACAGTCCCGGAAAAAAACAAAAAGGTCTTAATGGGAGACGAATGGTGACATCATGAGGACCTGGACTGATGTACAAGTAGAAGAAATGACAACCCGAGAATGACACCCAGAGACGAAACGCCATGAATAAGGATATTGTGAACCTAAAAGGGGAGAACGATGTTGAAAGACAAAGAAGCTTAAGCTGTAAACATGATGAAGATATTCAAGCAGCTAACACCTGTACATATGCCTGGAACCGCAAGAAATCTAAGAAAACGATGCGGCTTGAAATGCTTAGTAGAAGAATAGTGCGGCAAGCGCCATTATACATAATCTACCTCAAAACGAAGCACAGCACTATAAGTGTAACTCCACTTTGCAAACGAAGCAGAATCAACTCAGGTTACTAAAGGCCGAATGAGCAGAGATTCATATTCTAGCAAAATGAGAAGAGGCGTCTGAATCGAAACTCGGCAGATGCAACTCGTGCCAGGAGAGCCAAGGTCATGCCAATAGAAGGAACGAACAGTAGCTACATCTAATTGAAACTTAAGAACAGAATATCCTGTCTCTGAAAGGTCAAGATAAGGAGGCGTAGGCAGGTGGCAAGCTGAATAAGAATCAAATGCACAAATTTAGAGAAACTAGACAAATTCAGTGACCATCCGAGCAAGGAGAAGCGTGAGTCCACAACTACGCTTGGCATCCGCCCAGGCAGATATCGGAACTTTCCCAGACAGAAGATGCAGTTTTGAGGCCAACCACAGTAACATAATTGACACATAGTTGTTGAAGTGATGATTGATTGTAACCTTAATTGGAGAAAGGCCGGGTAACCAGGGGGCACCCTGCACCTGGCTGACCATTCTGCATGCTGCTAAGCAAAGTGGAAATGTATGCATGGGGTGGAGCCAACCCAATCACAATGGACCAAATAATCTAGGGTCCTATAGTTAGTAGAACCAATGGGACGTTGTACTTTTAGTGACGTCTACAGTAGTCATCCTTGAAGGAAGGATTTAGACGCCCACCTGACAGTGTTTACCCAATCCCCTCACTCCGTTACCATATACAGATATAGTACTTATATTAAAGTTACCTTTTCCTAACCAATAAAATTGCACATTAACTTTTGAGTGTTATACGTCAATTATGACGAGTTTTCAGTATAAATGCTTTGATTTTTATGAAGCTCCTTGGAGTTGAAGCGAGAAGGACGATCGAACCACTGCTGATTTCCATGACACCCCGTTTTTTGTACTTGTCATTAAATGGACTCACTTTGCCAAACCATTGAGTTGTCCTTATTGATTGGTGTTGGAGTAATAAATCTGCACTCCCGTCCATCTCAAGGGTGCAGTAATCTCATCCTAAAGTACTTTCGGAGCAAACCTTGGACCTATGGGCCGGCCGGTGATCTACGGAGTACACCTGCTTTGCTGGCCTCCCACACCTCGGAACGGCATCAGAATGTGCTGGATTAAGATGGAGCAGGAAAGACAAGAGGAGATGCTGCCTTCGCTTTCCTGCCCTCCTTGTCATGATTAATGCCCCTGGTCATCATGGCCAAACCAGCCTTTTGGCTGGGGCCAGGTTACAGGCATCCATTGTGGCCTCAAGAACCTCAACACACCATCAGGTCCCGGGAGGATAGCTCAGTGGCAACGTGCTCGCCTTGGAATCAAGACGACACGAAGCAACACAGGTTCGATCACAGAACCGCGCTTAGAAACCTCTGGGTATTTAGGCGTGTTATAAATGTGCAACTAAGACAACAACAAATTCTGTAACAGTGCCTCGATGCCCCCGGGCTGTGTGAGCACTTTAAAAATGCAAATAAATGAAAAAAATGTTTTAAAAATCAGGGACTCTCTTGGAGCCAGTCCTGGCGCCTTTGGGGCCAGGCTTATACTGTTATGTGAAGGACAACATTTGTATTGGGACTTCAGTTAACATGGAGGCACTCACATAGCTCAGTTCCAAAGAACTGAGCTATGCGGTCTAGTGTTTCGGATGTGGCCGTGCCAGGGACTACTTTATCTGGAACTACTTTACTTGGGCTACATAATCCACACCCAAACAGCAGCATGTGCTTCGTGTTATTCTGAAGTTAGCAGCGTAACGCTCACCGTGTCCAGTTCTGATCTCCAGTGTTTCTTGCATCCTGCCACGTGCTGAATCCTGTATCTGGAAGAAGAAGACCATTATTCAACGCTTACCTGTAAGTAGCAGCCTGGCTTTGGTCTTGAATCTTCCATCTTCAAACTACCACCAGCTGCTCAACTGAATACACCCGATCCGGGGATTCTTCATCACGACGCCACATCCATCTTCAGAAAGCTGCAGCAACCTGAAAAAGACAAAGAGAGACATTGTTAGTGAGCGCTCACTCATGGCCACGCAAGGACAACGAAAACCACTTACCCGGTGCAGTCTCTCATTGACCTCAGAACATCACAGCGGCCCGGAACATCATGATGACCTGCAAAGGAAGAGGCGCAGGCACAGTTTAGCAAAAAGAAAAGGCAAGAAACCGCTGCACAGCGCGCATTCACTGACCTTGTTAGGATTAACATCCTATGCAGCACGGCAACACCAAAACTCTCCACCTCATCTGAGGGAAAGAAACTAGAGACATTAATAACAACAAAAAGGCCGAAGTGGAAAAGGGCAAGATAAAAGACTGTAAAACAGTAGCACCTACATCATCAAGCAAATCAGAGTCACAGAAGGCCTGGACCCGAACACGGGGCAACGCACCAGTGAAGCAACAAGGTCGCAGAACGCCCACACCTCCAACGCGCCCCTGCAGAGAGACGCAGGACGGAGAGCACACCATACCTAATATTAAGGTGAGGAGAGAGACTAGACTTAAGGGAGGAATTCGAAGGCTGAGGGAGGTGGGAATCAATCCAAGAGAGACATTTAAGCCTTATATCCAGTTCTCCTGTATTGCAGGCTCTATCCACGTCCAACACACTATCAAGGGAAAGGGTTCAAGAGTGCTAATCTTCCAGCCAGGACTGAGTGGCGTTCACATGGATATCAGGTGAGCTTAACACTCCAACACCTCAGAACGGCAGCAGAATGTGCTGAAACGAGAAGGAGCAGGAAAGCCAAGAGGAGATGCTGTCTCTGCTTTGCTGGCCTCCCACACCTCGGAACAACAGCAGAATATGCTGGAACGAGATGGAGCAGGAAAGCCAAGAGGAGATGATGTCTCTGCTTTGCTGGCCTCCTACACCCCAGAACAGCAGCAGAATGTGCTGAAATGAGATGGAGCAGAAACGCCAAGAGGAGATGCTGTCTCTGCTTTTCTGCCTTCCTACACATTGGAACATCTGCAGAATGTGCTGAAATGAAATGAAGCAGGAAAGCCAAAAGGAGATGCTGTCTCTGTTTTGCGGTCCTGCTATGCCTCGGAATGGCAGCAGAATGTGCTGAAACGAGATGGAGCAGGAAAACCAAGAGGAGATGCTGTCTCTACTTTGCTGACCTCCTACACCTCGGAATGGCAGCAGATTGTGCTGGAACGAGACTGAGCAGGAAAGCCAAGAGGAGATGCTGTCTCTGCTTTCCTGGCCTCCTATACCTCGGAACGACAGCAAAGAGTGCTGAAACGAGATGGAGGAGGAAAGCCAAGAGGAGAGGCTGTCTCTGCTTTCCTGCCCTCCTACACCTCGCGACGCCAGCTGAATGTGTTGGAACGAGATGGAGTAGGAAAGCCAAGAGGAGATGCTGCCTCCACTTTCCTGCCTTCCTATACCTCGGAATGGCAGCAGAATGTGCTGGAATGAGATGGAGCAGGAAAGCCAAGAGGAGCTGCTGTCTCTGCTTTGCTGGCCTCCTACGCCTCGGAATGGCAGCAGATTGTGCTGGAACGAGACTGAGCAGGAAAGCCAAGAGGAGATGCTGTCTCTGCTTTCCTGGCCTCCTATACCTCGGAACGACAGCAGAATGTGCTAGAACGAGATGGAGTAGGAAAGCCAAGAGGAGGTGCTGCCTCCACTTTCCTGCCTCCTACACCTCGGAACAGCTGCAGAATGTGCTGAAAAGAGATGGAGCAGGAAAGCCAAGAGGAGAGGCTTTCTCTGCTTTGCTGGCCTCCTACGCCTCGGAGCGGCAGCAGAATGTGCTGTAATGAGTTTGGAGCCGTAGGCTCTTTAAGTGAGGTAACGCTTTATTGGATGGAAGGGGATGCAGAATTTACTCTTACACCAATAATAAGACCGACCCAGGAAGTTGCATAAATAAGCTGTGTTATTAGCAATTGCCTAAAACAGGGAGCACAACAGACATCAACTGGCGTCTCACAGCATATCTCTCAAAGTTTTCATGAAGAAATACATATTTATGGTAAAAACTCGTCATCATTGACATCATTCTACGTGGCAAACTAAGAAAACCTACTTGGGATTGTCGTTGGTCTACAGGGAACATCTAGGTGTACTTTCTATGGGGGGTAGGACTGTGATTGGGTCTCAATAGTTAGGTGGACAACTATCCCCACCCCTAGTGCAAGTCATCTTCATTGTCATCAAATACATAACGTTTCATTGGCTTTCAAACTATAGGGCTCTTTGCTAGTGGCCCTCTATGATTGATTGGCACGCTTGTACCCTTCTGGAATATTCCACTCGCTAGCAGCACGAAAGCTGGTACCCGAGGTGTTTGTGGGTGGACTTGACCATGCCACCCCACCCAATTAGCCCATCATCCATAATCACTCCTGCTGTCTGCCATTCGAATTGTCTTTGAACTCGGCCTTGCAAAGTATCACTGTGCCTGAGAATAGAAGGGAGTGCGAGCAGGTTCTTATCTCCAGTCTCCATCTTGCTTGCCCAAAGTCGATTTCCATCTACCCCATTTGACAGGAAACAGTGTTTTAGCTCCTTCTTCACCTTTAATACTATTAAATGAATAAAACTTGGCACTCATAGTATTTTCCATTGCACCTCAAAAGAGGCTCGCCTCGCTTCTCACGTTCATTGTATCTTCATTGAATAGATAACCAGTTTCTTGGCTGCCTCAACCCTTGACACTGGGCCAGACAACCTTCTGGATTCTTCCTCCATCTTCAGCTGCCTTTCTCTACTGTGCCACACTTTCAGCCTTTTTGCAACTGAGGTCCTGGTTTCCTAAAATGCGACGTGGAACATCCAGTTCTATACATATATATATATATATATATATATATATATATATATATATTGGCAGCAGTGTATTCACTGCGTATAGCCAGCCTTCATGGTTACATAGTCTACTTACGTTTCAGCATCTGTACAGTTATACAACAGCTTGCATTTTCTACAGTGCTTTTCGTACGTGCAATCTTCATTCCGCACATGAAACGTTGCTCAATTCTTTACTTCGTCATCAGATTCTATTAGGTCTATTCACCTTCTCTCCTGCCAACTCTTCTTGGTGCGTCATCTCTGCTTCATGTGCCGTCACCAATCTCCTCTTTCATTCATCTTTACACGTCTTCAGGGATCTCTCCTAAGAAGCCGTCAGCTCTCCGAGGATACATGAAGAACAGTTTTCTCAATGTACACCTTGTCTCAAAGTATTTTCGTGTTACAGGCATCAATACTGGTGTTTTGCTTGCCTCAACTTCCGGTTCCCACCATGTAGGCAAAATAGGGGCGGGATTTCCGGTAGAGGCACTTGGCTCCTCCTCTACAAGTTGGAGCAGAAAAGCAAAGAAGAGATGCTGTCTCTGCTTTGCTGGCCTCCTACACCTCGGAACGACAGCAGAGAGTGCTGAAACGAGATGGAGCAGGAAAACCAAGAGGAGATGCTGTCTCTACTTTGCTGACCTCCTACACCTCGGAATGGCAGCAGATTGTGCTGGAACGAGACTGAGCAGGAAAGCCAAGAGGAGATACTTTCTCTGCTTTGCTGAGCTCCTTCACCTTGGAATGGCAGCAGATTGTGCTGGAACGAGATGGAGCAGGAAAGCCAAGAGGAGATGTCGTTGCTGCTTTGCTGGCCTCCCACACCTCGGAACAGCAGCAGAATGTGCCAAACGAAAAGGAGCAGGAAAGCGAAGAGGAGATGCTGTCTCTGCTTTGCTAGACTCCTACACCTCGCGACGCCAGCTGAATGTGTTGGAACGAGATGGAGTAGGAAAGCCAAGAGGAGATGCTGCCTCCACTTTCCTGCCTTCCTATACCTCGGAATGGCAGCAGAATGTGCTGGAATGAGATGGAGCAGGAAAGCCAAGAGGAGCTGCTGTCTCTGCTTTGCTGGCCTCCTACGCCTCGGAATGGCAGCAGATTGTGCTGGAACGAGACTGAGCAGGAAAGCCAAGAGGAGATGCTGTCTCTGCTTTCCTGGCCTCCTATACCTCGGAACGACAG
The DNA here is from genome assembly GCF_040938575.1 of Ambystoma mexicanum. Lineage (NCBI taxonomy): Eukaryota > Metazoa > Chordata > Amphibia > Caudata > Ambystomatidae > Ambystoma > Ambystoma mexicanum. Next base: position 54,416,909 of record NC_090929.1, on the reverse strand, counting down.
CAGAATGTGCTAGAACGAGATGGAGTAGGAAAGCCAAGAGGAGGTGCTGCCTCCACTTTCCTGCCTCCTACACCTCGGAACAGCTGCAGAATGTGCTGAAAAGAGATGGAGCAGGAAAGCCAAGAGGAGAGGCTGTCTCTGCTTTGCTGGCCTCCTACGCCTCGGAGCGGCAGCAGAAGGTGCTGTAATGAGTTTGGACCTGTAGGCTCTTTAAGTGAGGTAACGCTTTATTGGATGGAAGGGGATGCAGAATTTACTCTTACACCAATAATAAGACCGACCCAGGAAGTTGCATAAATAAGCTGTGTTATTAGCAATTGCCTAAAACAGGGAGCACAACAGACATCAACTGGCGTCTCACAGCATATCTCTCAAAGTTTTCATGAAGAAATACATATTTATGGTAAAAACTCGTCATCATTGACATCATTCTACGTGGCAAACTAAGAAAACCTACTTGGGATTGTCGTTGGTCTACAGGGAACATCTAGGTGTACTTTCTATGGGGGGTAGGACTGTGATTGGGTCTCAATAGTTAGGTGGACAACTATCCCCACCCCTAGTGCAAGTCATCTTCATTGTCATCAAATACATAACGTTTCATTGGCTTTCAAACTATAGGGCTCTTTGCTAGTGGCCCTCTATGATTGATTGGCACGCTTGTACCCTTCTGGAATATTCCACTCGCTAGCAGCACGAAAGCTGGTACCCGAGGTGTTTGTGGGTGGACTTGAACATGCCACCCCACCCAATTAGCCCATCATCCATAATCACTCCTGCTGTCTGCCATTCGAATTGTCTTTGAACTCGGCCTTGCAAAGTATCACTGTGCCTGAGAATAGAAGGGAGTGCGAGCAGGTTCTTATCTCCAGTCTCCATCTTGCTTGCCCAAAGTTGATTTCCATCTACCCCATTTGACAGGAAACAGTGTTTTAGCTCCTTCTTCACCTTTAATACTATTAAATGAATAAAACTTGGCACTCATAGTATTTTTCCATTGCACCTCTACAGGAGAGCGCCTCGCTTCTCATGTTCATTGTATCTTCATTGAATAGATAACCAGTTTCTTGGCTGCCTCAACCCTTGACACTGGGCCAGACAACCTTCTGGATTCTTCCTCCATCTTCAGCTGCCTTTCTCTACTGTGCCACACTTTCAGCCTCTTTGCAACTGAGGTCCTGGTTTCCTAAAATGCGACGTGGAACATCCAGTTCTATACATATATATATATATATATATATATATATATATATATATATATATATATATATATATATATATATATATTGGCAGCAGTGTATTCACTGCGTATAGCCAGCCTTCATGGTTACATAGTCTACTTGCGTTTCAGCATCTGTACAGTTATACAACAGCTTGCATTTTCTACAGTGCTTTTCGTACGTGCAATCTTCATTCCGCACATGAAACGTTGCTCAATTCTTTACTTCGTCATCAGATTCTATTAGGTCTATTCACCTTCTCTCCTGCCATCTCTTCTTGGTGCGTCATCTCTGCTTCATGTGCCGTCACCAATCTCTTCTTTCATTCATCTTTACACGTCTTCAGGGATCTCTCCTAAGAAGCCATCAGCTCTCTGAGGATACATGAAGAACAGTTTTCTCAATGGATACCTTGTCTCAAAGACTTTTCGCATTATAGGCATCAATACTGGTGTTTTGCTTGCCTCAACTTCCGGTTCCCAACATATAGGCCAAATAGGGGCTGGATTTCCGGTACAGGCACTTGGCTCCTCCTCCACAAGTTGGAGCAGGAAAGCCAAGAAGAGATGCTGTCTCTGCTTTGCTGGCCATATACACCTCAGAACGGCACTAGAATGTGCTGGAACAGGATGGAGCAGGAAAGCCAAGAGGAGATGCTGGCTCTGCTTTGCTGGCCTCCAGCACCTCGGAACAACAGCAGAATGTTCTTCAGTGGAAACTGGACTCGTAAAAGCATTTTACACTTTACTTTACGCTCATGCGCAGTGTATACGGGCACCATAGAGTTCTACTGAAGAGCTGGTACTGATGTGTTTAATGCTTGGTTGGCATTTCTATGCAGCTGGCAGCCTGCCCTTTGATTATTGGCTGGAGCATAGCAACGTGTCCTTACACTTCACATCATACTTTCTCCTTCATCAACTCAAAGGAGAGTTCATGTGTGTGTGCTGGTAACGGTGCAGCTTCTGGGCTGGTGCTAAACATTGCAGGGGCTCCTTGCCAAATGTTTGAGCCCCGGGCTTCGCCGCAAGATCCTGACCCGAGACCCTCACTCACGTCCGGCCATCGTGTCACACTGCGCTTCTCGTGAAGTGCGTGCGACAGAACGTGCTGTCTAGCGCCTGTGGCAGTAATTACTGGCCCACAGCACTTGACTCAACCGTGGGCCTTTCTTCGCCGTTTCCGTCGTCTTTCGCCCCAGAAGAGCGCGCGGGCTAACGAGCTGCGCGCAGTCCCATCCCAGGGCGTCTATTCAGCGACCCTGGCCCGCTTTAATTGCTGCAATTCAGACAGGGCCCGGCCAGAGCCGCAGTGGCGCGTCACCGTCGCTGAGCGCGCCACAATGGAATCCCCGCAAATGGAATGCGCGCGCGCCAGTGCGCCACTCGAGCGCTGTGCGCAACTGATTGGGCGCTCTGCCTATATAAATGCGGCTATGGGGGCTCGTGCACACTTCCAGAGTTCCAGTTTCCACGCTCACGAGGCCGCGAAGTGCGCCAGCACACCACCCGCCATCACGCCCATTTGCACTCGCAATGGTGAGTACACGCGCGAAGAGCTGAGCTGGTCTAGGGGGAATGATACGTGTGCAGAACCGGATATAGGCAAGCATACCCATGCAGGCCCAGCGGGGGGCCAATATACCCAACCGCATCCAAAGGTAGGAATATACCCAACTGCAACCAGACGGGAAAATACCCAACTGCAACAAAGTATACACCCACATGGAACCATGGGGGAAATATACCCAACTACTGCCAGAGTAGGGAAAATACCCAACTGCGAAAAAGGGGAGAATATACCCATCCAGGCCCAGAGGCTGGCAAATATACCCAACCGCATCCAAAGGAAGGAATATACCCAACTGCAACCAGGCGGGAAAATACCCAACTGCAACAAAGGATATACCCATCTGGAGCCATGGGGAAAATATACCCAACTACTGCCACCAGAATAGGGAAAATACCCAACTGTGACAAAAGGGGAGAATATACCTATCCATATCCAGAGGGGCGCAAATATACCCAACCACATCCAAAGGTAGGAATATACCCAACTGCAACCAGATGGGAAAATACCCAACTGCAACAAAGTATAAACCCACCTGGAGCCATGGGGGAAAAATACCCAACTACTGCGAACAGACGGAAAAATACCCAACTGCAACTAAGCATATAACCATCTGGAGCCATAGGGGAAATATACCAAACTACAGCCAGAGTAGGGAAGACACCCAACTACGACAAAAGGGGACAATTTATCAAACTGGAATGATAGGGAGAATATACCCAACAGCAACCAGTTGGGAAATATACCAAATCGATTCCAGAGGGTGAATGTATACAAAACTGGAATGATTGGGGAGAATATGCACAGCTGGCACCAGAGAGGGGAATATAGCCAACTGATTCCAGAGGATGGATTTATACCCATCTAGTACGATAGGGGAGATTATACTCAACTTCTGCAAATTTGGGAAATACACCCAAATGGTTCCAGAGGGCGAATTGATACCCATCTGGAACGAAAGGGGATAATATTCCCAACTGCAGCCAGAGTGGGGAATATACCCAACTGATTCCAGAGAATAGATTTTTACCCATCTGGAATGATCAGGGGAATATATCCAACTGCCGCAAATGTGGGAAATACACCCAATATATCCCAACTGGAATATATACCCATCTGGAATGATAGGGGAGAATATACCCAACTGCAGGCAGCGTGGGGAATATACCCAACTGATTCCAGAGGGTGGATGTGTTCCCATCTGGAACGGCAGGGGAGAATATACCCAACTGCCACCAGAGGGGGGAATATACCCAACTGTTTCCAGAGGGTGGATGTATTCCCATCTGGAACGAGAGGGGAGAATATACTCAACTGCAGCCAGCGTTGGGAATATACCGAACTGATTCCAGAGGGTGGATATAGTCCCATCTGGAACGACAGGGGAGAATATACCCAACTGCCACCAGAGTGGGGAATATACCCAACAGATTCCAGAGGGTGGATGTATTATCTGGAACGACAGGGGAGAATATACCCAAATGCCATCAGAGTGGGGAATATACCCAACTGATTCCAGAGGGTGGATGTATTCCCATCTGGAACGATAGGGGAGAATATACCCAACTGCTGCAAATGTGGGAAATACACCCAACTGTTTCCAGAGGGTGGATGTATTCCCATCTGGAACGACAGGGGAGAATATACCCAACTGCCACCAGAGTGGGGAATATACACAACTGATTCCAGAGGGTGGATTTATACCCATCTGGAACGATAGGGGAGAATATACCCAACTGTTTCCAGAAAGTGGGTGTATTCCCACCTGGAACGACAGGGGAGAAGAGTGGGAAATACACCCAACTAGAACCAGAGGGGGACTATACACAACTGCAACAATAGTGGGGATATGGCCGACTGGATCCAGATGGGGATTATACTTGTCTGTAATGGGAGAAGATGACACCTCATCGTATCTCTAGAGTGGTCTTGTCAGATAAAAAAAAATATACTTCATTCTGTGCATAACACAGGGTCGGCAAGAGCCGTGAGCTCACTGTGTGGCCCCCCCTCTCAGGGGGGCCTCGTATCCCGCACTCTCCATAACACACCCACGCGTTCCACTGCGCCTGACATTAGGGTCATGCGAATCCCATAAAACACCCTCGCATTGCACTGCGCCTGACATTAGGGTCATGCGAATCCCATAAAATACCTCCGCATTCCACTGCACCTGGCATTAGGGTCAAGCACATCCCATAACACACCCACGCGTTGCACTGCACCTGGCATTAGGGTCAAGCACATCCCATAACACACCCACGCGTTCCACTGCGCCTGACATTAGGGTCATGCGAATCCCATAAAATACCTCCGAATTGCACTGCACCTGGCATGAGGGTAATGCACGCCCCATAACACAGCTCCGCATTCCACTGCACCTGGCATGAGGGTCATGCGAATCCCATACACGTTGCACTGCACCTGGCATGAGGGTTATGCGAATCCCATAACACACCCACGCGTTGCACTGCACCTGGCATCAGGGTCACGCAAGTCCCATAACACACCCACGCATTGCACTGCACCTGGCATCAGGGTCACGCACATCCCATAACACACCTTCGCGTTGCACTGCACCTAGAATCAGGGTCACGCACATCCCATAAAACAACCACGCGTTGCACTGCACCTGGCATCAGGGTCACGCACATCCCATAACACACCCACGCGTTGCACTGCACCTGGCATCAGAGTCACGCAAGTCCCATAACACACCCACGCGTTGCACTGCACCTGGCATCAGGGTCACTCACGTCCCATAACACACCCACGCGTTGCACTGCACCTGGCATCAGAGTCACGCAACTCCCATAACAAATCCACGCGTTGCACTGCACCTGGCATCAGGGTCACGCACACCCCATAACACACCCACGCATTGCACTGCACCTGGCATGAGGGTCACGCACATCCCATAACACACCTCCGCGTTGCACTGCACCTGGCATGAGGGTTATGCGAATCCCATAACACACCTTCGCGTTGCACTGCACCTAGAATCAGGGTCACGCACATCCCATAAAACAACCACGCGTTGCACTGCACCTGGCATCAGGGTCACGCACATCCCATAACACACCCACGCGTTGCACTGCACCTGGCATCAGAGTCACGCAAGTCCCATAACACACCCACGCGTTGCACTGCACCTGGCATCAGGGTCACGCACGTCCCATAACACACCCACGCGTTGCACTGCACCTGGCATCAGAGTCACGCAAGTCCCATAACACACCCACGCGTTGCGCAAGTCCCATAACACACCCACGCGTTGCACTGCACCTGGCATCCGAGTCACGCAAGTCCCATAACACATCCACGCGTTGCACTGCACCTGGCATCAGGGTCACGCACGTCCCATAACACACCCACGCGTTGCACTGCACCTGGCATCAGGGTCACGCACATCCCATAACACACCCACGCATTGCACTGCACCTGACATCAGGGTCATGCAAGTCCCGTTACACATCCACGCATTGCACTGCACCTGGCATCAGTGTCACCCCAGTCCCGTAACACACCCACGCATTGCACTGCAACTGGCATGAGGGTCATGCGAATCCCATAACACACCTTCGCGTTGCACTGCACCTGGCATCAGGGTCATGCGAATCCCATAACACACCCACGCGTTGCACTGCACCTGGCATCAGGGTCACGCACATCCCATAACACACCCACGCGTTGCACTGCACCTGGCATCAGGGTCACGCACATCCCATAACACACCCACGCATTGCACTGCACCTGGCATCAAGGTCACGAAAGTCCCATAATACACCCACGCGTTCCACTGCACCTGGCATTACGGTCACGCAAATCCCATAACACACCTCTGCATTCCACTGCACGTGGCATCAGGGTCACGAAAATCCCATAACACACCTCTGCATTCCACTGCACCTGGCATCAGGGTCACGCACGTCCCATAACACACCCACGCGTTGCACTGCACCTGGCATCAGGGTCACGCACGTCCCATAGCACACCCACGCGTTGCACTGCACCTGGCATCATGCAGGGTCACGCACGTCCCATAGCACACCCACGCTATGCACTGCACCTGGCATCGGGGTCACGCACGTCGCATAACACATCCACGCGTTCCACTGCACCTGGCATTAGAGGCATGCGAGCCCCTTAGAATGTCTGTACGTGTGTACGTGCAGCTCTTTGTCAGCTGTGAGTTTCAGTAAGTCGTCTAATTTCGCATCAATGTCTGGGGGATACGAGCTGATGGGGGCGTTTGTATCTGAAAGCCCCCGCACAGCCCCACCAATGAACTACTCAAGACAGCATCTTCTCTCAAACCGCTGAATGGAGTCACAGAATCACCCCGTGCCCCCCTTTTTAAACCGTCTAATTCGTTTCTTTTAAACCCTTTTGGGGAACTTTGAGGGTCCTTCGCATTGTGCGTCACTGCGAGCTGGAGGTTGTGCGCCTTTAAGGCGCCACAGGAAGTTGCGGCCAAGAGGGAGGGATGGATCTTGCAATCCTTGGCGTTCTCTTGCGTCTGCGCCTCCATTCTGCGCGGGGAATAGCACGCTACCATCACACTCCCTGTGTTCAGGGCATTATTACCACGAGGATGTCATTATATCGTGTTACCCATAAGAGCCGCTTCACCACTCACCTAAAGTGTGTGACCTTCAGCAAATCACGTCCTCTGGCTGCGTTTTATCGGCTTGCATTGAGTCTCTGGAGGTGCTTCAGTTCCTAGTCGACCCTTTTTGACAAAGCATCAATCCTGGTTTGAGAGACAGTAACCTCCCTACAGCGGAACATTTATTTGGACATTTATAAATCACACGTAACCCATTGTGGATCTGACGAGTTCCCGCTCAGACTACCATGAGAAATTCTCAACACCTGTGGTCCTGTGCCTCAGTCTTGGATTGAAATACGTGGCAGCAGGGGGGAGGGGGGCCATGACCTGGCACACTATGCATACATTCACCACCTCTTCTGCCATGCGGGTCACTCCCGGGAACCACACTGTGCACCTCTTCTGCCATGCGGGTCACTCCCGGGAACCACACTGTGCACCTCTTCTGCCATGCGGGTCACTCCCGGGAACCACACTGTGCACCTCTTCTGCCATGCGGGTCACTCCCGGGAACCACACTGTGCACCTCTTCTGCCATGCAAGTCACTCCCGGGAACCACACTGTGCACCTCTTCTGCCATGCGGGTCCCGACCACACTGTGCACCTCTTCTGCCATGCGTGTCCCTCCCGGGAACCACACTGTGCACCTCTTCTGCCATGCGGGTCCCTCCCGGGAACCACACTGTGCACCTCTTCTGCCATGCGTGTCCCTCCCGGGAACCACACTGTGCACCTCTTCTGCCATGCGGGTCACTCCCGGGAACCACACTGTGCACCTCTTCTGCCATGCGGGTCACTCCCGGGAACCACACTGTGCACCTCTTCTGCCATGCGGGTCCCTCCCGGGAACCACACTGTGCACCTCTTCTGCCATGCGTGTCCCTCCCGGGAACCACACTGTGCCCCTTAGTCTGGCTTTTCTTGGTGTTCTTCGTGGGCTAGTAACGCTATCTTTGGATGCTGGTTTAGGGGGGTGGGTTGGGGGGGTTTGTTCCTTGACATAGTAGGTCATTCTTGTTGGACCCTGCCAGAACCGACAGTAGGCCCGTTAGCTTATGTTATTCCGGGGTGCTGTTGATGTAACAGGTCCCAGGGAGCATCGAAATATATGTAGGCATTCATACCGATCTGTTTACTGCCGGATCTCTCCGGGTTACAGGGCTTTTGGAGGTGCTCAATCAACAGGAAGTTCCACATGGACTCCCTTTCATTCCACTTTTGAACCTTCATGCCTTGAGGGTCTTAGCAGGAAGTCAGTATGGGATGTGGAACCCCAGGCGACACGCATGTGAGAAATTGTAGCTCCACCTTGTGGTGCATGGTCAATGTGCACAAGTGGGCATCGCATGCCCCTGTGCAAAGGCGAGTCCTGACTCTGGATCCCCGCTCATGCACCTGAGATAGTAGTCCTTCAGCATTTAAGGTGGAATGTCGGTACATGCGCCTGAGATAGTAGTCCTTCAGTATTTAAGGTGGAATGTCGGTACATGCGGCTGAGATGGTAGTCCTTCAGCATTTAAGGTGGAATGTCGGTATCGACGAAGGTCCTAGTGGGATTCCCTTGTGATAGTGCTGCTGTCTGGTGAAGGAGTTGGTCTGGCAGGGGCCACTATCTCTCCTTGGTTCTACATCAGTAGTGTAGTCTTGGAAGCCATCTGCATCAGCGTCTTCTGTGCTTTAGTCAGTTTGCTTCTAGGGATTGGCTGTCCCTGTAGGAGTTGCTTTCCAGCCTCTTGAAGTGCCAACCATTTCTGGTTACAGGGTCCTAATCATTATTGGTAGCTACCAGTGTCCCTTGTTGTCTAATCGCTGTAAATGAGCTTGTCTCAAGGAATGGGCTATACTTTCCTTTGTTGGAAGATTCTTGACGAGGACAGGGTTGCCCTCTTCAATGGGCGAGACAATGTTGGCATTCCTCACAGCGCTCAGGTGGTCGTTGCTTTGGCGGCAATGCTTCAACGTTTCTTTGGTTGATGGGTGTAGAGACCCAGGATGGATGTATTGCTGAGGTGATGTGAATGTTGCAATTTGTTTGCAGAGCAGCTGGCATGCACCTAATGGATGCGTGCAGAAAACAATATATTTCATACCCCCTTTTCCAATGCAAACCATTTTGTTCAATATGCACATAAGAAACTCAACATTGCCATTGGCTTGGGATCAGTATGCTGTAATTATCTGCTGGTTGATCCTGCGGTGCTCAAGGTATCCACTGAATTCATTCCCTGGACATGGGTTGTTGGTCATCAGTTCATTTTGGATCCCTTTGGTAGCTAGAAGTTTTTCGAGCTTGGGAATGATAGCTTTTGCTATGTACAGTGCACCAGTTTACTTTGGGGTAACATGAAAAAATCACTTTTGGGGACCGTTAGGTAGAAAGAAGTCGGCACTGTCTTTTTCCAATGGTTATTTTCATTGATCTGTAGACCGGACTGTGGCTGGCGGGTCACCTTGACACATGATGCAGGTCATCTTCAGGAAGCATATCTTTCCCACAGTCGAGACTTGGTCTTCACTATCCCTCGATGACCTTTGTGGCGAGCTGGATTAATATGCCGAGGAGTCAGTGGAGTTTTAATATCCACATTCTTATTAGCAGTAACCCCGGCGTTGCTTTGGGCAACTCTCTTCTGACTGTCATATTGCCTGCCAGTCGTGACTGGAAGGATAATGTCCCGTGTGTTCGTTCTTGATGAGGATTTTCCCCATCCCCGACTCAATGCCCCGTACAGTGGTTTGTAGACATCGTTGCTGGGCCTCTCACACTTGCCTTGCAGGACCTGCTCTTGTCCACCCTGATCCAGAATTCCAGGGTTTAATTGCATCCCTGCTGACGAGGGTGCTATCTTTCTTTGCACATGGACGGTCTTGGGGTCAACCTGTGAAGAATTGACGGCAGATGCTTGTGATAACTTTGAAAGGGTCCCTATAGGTGTATAAATGAACGTGATTAATGCTACCTAATATTGAAATTGCCTCACTCTCAATTTGCAACTATCTTTTCTCTGTTTAGGTGTGGGCAGAGTGGCATAGGTGATCACACAATGATATCCTTCTCACTCTATTTGTGTCAGAACTGCACCAGGGCCACAGGGGCGGGTGTCCACTAGTAACTCAGTCTGTTTATTGATGTCAAAATAGACCCACAGTGGTATTACTCAAAGGGTATCTTTTGTCTTTTGAAATGTTTGTTGAGGATGTGTGATGCATTACCAATTTAAGGGGGTTTTTGTTTGATCTTGCAATGGGTCCACAATTGTAGCCAGCTTTGGAATGAACCACCTGCATTCATTTGCAATGCCCAAAAAGCTGCAATGTTCTGAGGTGTACTTACGGTGTGGGGCTGACTTGAAGTCACTGGCTTTCTTGGGATCTGGTTTCATTCCGTTGCTGTCAAAAATGTGGCCAAAGAACTCCGATGTGGGCTGAATGTTTTCACATTTCTCGCAATGAATCATGAGGCTGCACTTCTGCAGGTGGTCGAAGACGGCACACAATCTTTGAAAGTGTTTTTCCACTATCAAGGATTAAACCAGTATGTCATCACTGATATTAATGGCACCATGAAGGCCTGTGAGTGTGCTTCGAACGGTGTTCTGGAAGACTTCCGATTTTGATGAGAATCCAAACGTCAGCCTTTTTAAGCAAAACATCCCTACGTGAATGGAGAAAATGATGGTTGCTCTCTAACTCTTCTCAAGTCTTAGCTGGTGATATTCAGATTTCAAATCTAGCTTGGGAAAATATCTTTAGCCTTGTAGGTTGATTATAACATCACCAATAATGGGAGTGATGTGTCGTTCCCGCTTAATTGTACAGTTGGAGAGACACATGTCTATGCAGAATCGTACTTTACCAGGTGGTTTCTCTTTCCATGCAATGACAATTGGAGAACCCCAATGGGAGGAGGCATAAACGTGCTCGATGATTCCAGCTTCTTCAAGTTTTCAAGTTTTCTTCCACCTTTTTTCTCATATTTAATGACATGCATTGGTGTCAGAAATAAATACAGTATACTGTTGGGTCTATATTTGTCTTAACTGGCTTTCCTTTGAGTCAACCTATCTCTGAGGAAAGGGATTTGCACTCCTCGAGGAGGTCCTCGAGTTCTGATTCACAAAGTTTGAAAGTGAAATCAAGGACGTCTAATCATTTAGTTGCTTTGAAACCTAGGCACATGCCTGTGTCTACTCAAGTTATGGAGCCTTTCCTTAACGCTGTTTGACCTATGGTATAAATCCGGGGTCAATGCACCTCTGAGAGGAATCAGAGTTTTGCCACCATACATGAAAATCTGTACCCTTGCGTTCTGAAGGTGTGGATACGGTACGATCTGGGGAAATTTTGAGACATGGAGTATGTTTACAGATGCCTCTGTGTCGATCACTGCGGAGACACGTACGCCACTGATTTTCACTTTACGCTGCCAGGGTTTGAAATGGAGAGGAGGTGGGAGCGATTTAGCTCCTGCCTGTAGCCTACAAGAGCCGGTTTAACTCGATATCAACAGCTACCACAAGCTACTTTTGGCTTCCCAGGCCAACAAAGCACGAACAATCACACCTATTTCTATTTCATTCTGTGCATTTGGGAGCATAAGGGGTCATAGATAATGGACACAATGATACGTTTAAATCTTATGTGAAATTTAGATTAGCAAAATGTGATGTACTAGCTCCTCGTTCCCCAGTAGTAGCTCCTTGTTCCCCAGTGGTAGCTCCTTTTTCCTCAGTGGTAGCTCCTGTTTCCCTAGTGGTAGCTCCTTGTTCCCCAGTGGTAGCTCCTCGTTCACCAGTGGTCCTCGTTCCCCAGTGATAGCTCCTTGTTCCCCTGTGGTAGCTCCTCGTTCCCCAGTGGTCCTCGTTCCCCAGTGGTAGCTCCTTGTTCCCTAGTGGTAGCTCCTGGTTCCCTAGTGGTAGCTCCTCGTTCCCCAGTGGTCCTTGGTCCCCAGTGGTAGCTTCTCGTTCCCCAGTGGTCCTCGTTCCCCAGTGGTCCTCGTTCCCCAGTGGTAGCTCCTTATTCCCCAGTGGTAGCTCCTCATTCCCCAGTGGTAGCTCCTTGTTCCCCAGTGGTAGCTCCTCGTTTCCCAAGTGATACCTCCTTGTTCCCCAGTGGTATCTCCTCGTTCCCCAGTGATAGCTCCTTGTTCCCCAGTGGTAGCTCCTTGTTCCCCAGTGGTAGCTCCTTGTTCCCCAGTGGTAGCTCCTCGTTCCCCAGTGGTAGCTCATCGGTTTCCAAGTGGTATCTCCTCGTTCCCCAGTGGTAGCTCCTCATTCCCCAGTGGTAGCTCCTTGTTCCCCAGTGGTAGCTCCTCGTTCCCCAGTGGTAGCTCATCGTTTTCCAAGTGGTAGCTCCTCGTTCCCCAGTGGAATCTCCTCGTTCCCCAGTGGTAGCTCCTCGTTCCCAAGTGGTAGCTCTTCGTTCCGCAGGGGTATCTCCTCGTTCCTCTGTGATATTTCCTCATTCCCCAGTGATAGCTCCTCATTCCCCAGTGGTAGCTCCTCATTCCCCAGTGGTAGCTCCTTGTTCCCCAGTTGTAGCTCCTTGTTCCCCAGTGGTAGCTCCTTGTTCCCCAGTTGTAGCTCCTGGTTCCCCAGTGGTAGCTCCTTGTTCCCCAGTGGTAGCTCATTGTTCCTCAGTGGTAGCTCCTCATTCCCCAGTGGTAGCTCCTTGTTCCCCAGTGGTCCTCGTTCCCCAGTGGTAGCTCCTTGTTCCCCAGTGGTAGCTCCTTGTTCCCCAGTGGTAGCTCCTCGTTCCCCAGTGGTAGCTCCTTGTTCCCCAGTGGTAGCTCCCAGTGGTAGCTCCTCGTTCCCCAGTGGTAGCTCCTCGTTTCCCAAGTGGTAGCTCATTGTTCCCCAGTGGTAGCTCCCAGTAGTAGCTCCTCGTTCCCCAGTGGTAGCTCCTCGTTTCCCAAGTGGTAGCTCCTTGTTCCCCAGTGGTATCTCCTCGCTCCCCAGTGGCAGCTCCTCATTCCCCAGTGGTAGCTCCTCGTTCCCCAGTGGTATCTCATCGTTCCTCAGTGATATTTCCTCATTCCCCAGTGATAGCTCCTCATTCCCCAGTGGTAGCTCCTCGTTCTTCAGTGATATTTCCTCATTCCCCAGTGGTAGCTCCTCGTTCCCCAGTGGTATCTCCTCGTTCCTCAGTGATATTTCCTCATTCCCCAGTGGTAGCTCCTCGTTTCCCAAGTGGTAGCTCCTTATTCCCCAGTGGTATCTCCTTGTTCCCCAGTGATAGCTCCTCATTCCCCAGTGGTAGCTCCTTGTTCCCCAGTGGTATCTCCTCGTTCCCCAGTGGTCCTCGTTCCCCAGTGGTAGCTCCTTGCTCCCCAGTGGTCCTTGTTCCCCAGTGGTAGCTCCTTGTTCCCCAGTGGTAGCTCTTTGTTCCCCAGTGGTAGCTCCTCGCTCCCCAGTGGTAGCTCCTTGTTCCCCAGTGGTTTCTCCTCATTCCCCAGTGGTAGCTCCTCGCTCCCCAGTAGTAGCTCCTCGTTCCCCAATGGTAGCTCCTCGTTCCCCACTGGGGTGGTTTCATCTTAATTGATCAGGAATTTTGATGGATTTTGTAGACGGAGACGATCTCGTCTTAACTGGAATCTTGCATTTTGTTATGTGAGTCCTCATTTATGATGGGTTCAAAGGTTATGACCGGAGACGTTCTGTATGTGTTCAGGTTTGTGATTGGTTTAGGCCTGCATACTTTGGTCAACTAATTGAGCACATTACAGTTTCTGCAGAGGTATCCTTCGGCTGAGCAATCCTTCATCAATCGTGAACTTCCTGCCACAGTGAGAGCATTCCTGCCTATCCCTTGCCAGGTCTACTCAGCTGCTTGAGACCAGCTCGTCGTTTGGAGAAGGCCTGATTATATTCGGAGAAGGGCTTTTTAGTTTGGGCTATTAGGCCCACCTATAAGCCGAAACTATTGCATTAGAGTACAGGTAGGGAGAAAACACATAAGAGGAGGGGCACACAGCTTGTAGTTGTTGTTTGGTTATTTGCTCACCCTTCACTGCCCATGGTCATGCCAATTCCCACCCAGTTCCTGCCCCTCCCCACCCAAAACAGCTCATTATGGGGACTCTTTAAGGTCGCTTTAATCAAGCCATACCATCAAACGTTGCACTCAAGTTCCTACCAGTGTTTTTTCAAAGCAGTCTTCTGAGAGTTAATGACTTAATTGGAGTTGTAAACACGCTACTGGTGTAATAAAAATGTCTTTATCGGGTCTGCCTTCAGCCACTCCATTTATAAGCACTCTCTGCGTCCACTGTAGTCCTGTTAAAAACAAGCACTGCCAAAGCAAACCGTTTTGGCTTGTGTATAAGTATTAGGCATTTGCCAGGAGGTGCTATTAGATGCCCAGGTACTCACACCATTTGCACCTGCTACCAGCAATGGCCCATTAATACCAGTACGGCAGTGCCTGGCAAGTGCCTTCCCCATGCCTACACCAAAGCCCAAGCTATTGGCATTGCCAATGCTTGCTGTCAAAGGCTTGGGCTATTTCATTTAGCAACTTATACTGTGCATACCACTGGCCAGGAATCTGCTAGCTCATGGTTGTGTGCTATTTCATTTAGCAACTTGTACTGTGCATACCTCTGGCCAGGAATCTGCTAGCTCATGGTTGTGTGCTATTTCATTTAGCAACTTGTACTGTGCATACCGCTGGCCAGGAATCTGCTAGCTCATGGTTGTGTGCTATTTCATTTAGCAACTTGTACTGTGCATACCACTGGCCAGGAATCTGCTAGCTCATGGTTGTGTGCTATTTCATTTAGCAACTTGTACTGTGCATACCGCTGGCCAGGAATCTGCTAGCTCATGGTTGTGTGCTATTTCATTTAGCAACTTGTACTGTGCATACCACTGGCCAGGAATCTGCTAGCTCATGGTTGTGTGCTATTTCATTTAGCAACTTGTACTGTGCATACCGCTGGCCAGGAATCTGCTAGCTCATGGTTGTGTGCTATTTCATTTAGCAACTTGTACTGTGCATACCACTGGCCAGGAATCTGCTAGCTCATGGTTGTGTGCTATTTCATTTGGCAACTTGCACTGTGCATACCTCTGGCCAGGAATCTGCTAGCTCATGGTTGTGTGCTATTTCATTTGGCAACTTGCACTGTGCATACCTCTGGCCAGGAATCTGCTAGCTCATGGTTGTGTGCTATTTCATTTGGCAACTTGCACTGTGCATACCTCTGGCCAGGAATCTGCTAGCTCATGGTTGTGTGCTATTTCATTTGGCAACTTGCACTGTGCATACCACTGGCCAGGAATCTGCTAGCTCATGGTTGTGTGCTATTTCATTTAGCAACTTGTACTGTGCATACCACTGGCCAGGAATCTGCTAGCTCATGGTTGTGTGCTATTTCATTTGGCAACTTGCACTGTGCATACCTCTGGCCAGGAATCTGCTAGCTCATGGTTGTGTGCTATTTCATTTGGCAACTTGCACTGTGCATACCTCTGGCCAGGAATCTGCTAGCTCATGGTTGTGTGCTATTTCATTTGGCAACTTGCACTGTGCATACCTCTGGCCAGGAATCTGCTAGCTCATGGTTGTGTGCTATTTCATTTGGCAACTTGCACTGTGCATACCTCTGGCCAGGAATCTGCTAGCTCATGGTTGTGTGACATTTCAAGAATATTCTGCAGAGAAATTCGAAGTCCTCCCAAGATGTTCCGGAATAGCTTGGCAGAGGTAGCGCCTTGATTCACCCAGGCATAAATCTCATCATTTGCATCGACTCAGTTCTGCGAGTTGGCAAACTTTTGCATGGCATGTATGGTGGGATTCCAGTTGCTTCTGCCAGACTGGTAATTGCATGCTGGGGACCACCAAGGTAAGTTCTTACTTGCACTTGTAAACATCCACAAGACGGAGGGTGAAAGGAAAGAGTAGAAGCAAGATGAACTACTTTACTCTTTCATTTTCCCCTCCCCTCATGAAAAAGTAAATGCTTCCTGCAAGTACTCTTTGCAGGCGGCGTTCATTAATGGATTCCTATGGACGGCAGCCATCTTACCTCTGCCTTGGCAGCCATTTTACCTCTGCTCCCTGACCCTCCTATGCCTTGTCACTGCATGAAAAGGGGCCGGACAAGGAAATTAAGCTGTGAAAGCATTTCACCCTGATTTGCCAGTGCGCTTCACCTAAAATGAGGCTAAGTTTTTAATTGTGGGGCCGGTTCCCCAGGGGAGATGAGGATGTCGGGGCAGGGTTTGGGAGCAGCAAGGGTCTTTAAAAAGGGGGTGATGACCAGTGGTGGACTGGGAACCAAAAGAGGCCTTGGAAATAATGTTCAAAGTGGCCCCATGTTACACATTGTCAGCAAGCCCAACCCTTTTCCAATAGGTAACCACACAAAAGAGGACCAGGATACAGAGGCCTACCAAGAAAGCCTATAAACCAGTCCACCCACCCCTGCCCAGGGGGCAGAGGCCTACCAGGAAATCTCCAGAGTTGCCTATAGGCCGGTCCACCCACCCCTGCCCATGGGGCAGAGGCCTACCTTGAAATCTCCAGCGTTGTCTATAGGCCGGTTCACCCACCCCTGCCCAGGGGGCACAGGCCTACCTGGAAATCTCCTGAGTTGTCTATAGGCCGGTCCACCCACCCCTGCCCAGGAGGCAGAGGCCTATAGGGAAATCTCCAGAGTTGTCTATAGGTCGGTCCACCCAGCCCTGTCCAGGGGCAGAGGCCTACCGGGAAATCTCCAGAGTTGTCTATATGGCGGTCCACCCACCCCTGCCCAGGGTGCAGAGGCCTACCGGGAAATCTCCAGAGTTGTCTATAGGCCGGTCCCTGTAGGCCGGTCCAGAGTTGCCTATAGGTCGGTCCACCCGCCTACCGGGAAAAAACAACATTTTTCCTCAAAGTGGGGTTGAGCATGAGAAAGTGTGCACACTACTGGCTTAGAGATTGCTGAAGAGGCGAGGAGCGGATATAAAAGGCAGGGGGAACCAGTCTCAAAATCTGGGGATTGCACAGTACCATAAAACTCGCCATCAATAGGTTAGTAAAATCTACTGGAATCTGGGCGCGATGGCCCCAGCGGAGGTCCTAAGGGCAGCCACCATGGTGTTTTGGCAGCGTCAACATAAGAAAACCTACTGAGCTGGCACACATGCTGCACTCAGAGCTTGGCAGAGTGCAGCACTCTACCTGCAGCCTTGAGTGCTCTCCACGGCTAGACTATCATGCATTCAGTGGTGCCCTAAAAGGCTTCAACCACCTCATACACTCAGAAGCAAAGTCTCTCTTATCTTCCTAGGCCTGCCTGGGTCGAGAAGGTGGCTATGTGTCAGGCTTCCACCCTCACTTCCCACTCCTGATGACCCCCCCTTTGGGCCCAGTGCTGAGAAAAACATGGCCACTGTTTAGTTTGTGTCAGTCAACCCAATCTTGTCCTGACACCTCTGCATACATTGAGGGACCCTAAGCAATGGGCTCTACGCAATTATCATACCAACTACTGTACCTCTCAACCTATCGCGACTCCAAGGTGGGTGAAAGCTGATATGTATGCATGTTATGTCACG
This sequence comes from Ambystoma mexicanum, assembly GCF_040938575.1. Taxonomy (NCBI): domain Eukaryota; kingdom Metazoa; phylum Chordata; class Amphibia; order Caudata; family Ambystomatidae; genus Ambystoma; species Ambystoma mexicanum. Next base: position 54,398,960 of record NC_090929.1, on the reverse strand, counting down.
TTATGTTGATTTGTAGCGTGCACCGGTACCACCCAAGGGCAGTGTCCAGGGACTCACGTGGCTCTGCTAGAAAGGAGGGCCGGATGTGTTAGTGGGGTTAGGATAGCAGGATAGGTTCAGAACCAGGAGAAACTGGCGTCTGTGAGCGTTGTTTTGCTTCTGGGAGTTGGTTCGGAAAGCCCTGTGTGTTGAACCATGGGTAGAACTCAGTGCCTCAGATGTGCGCAAGTGTTTCTGTTGTTGTGTGTGTCGTGTGCGTTGGGTGGATTGTGGCTGTGTGCAGTGGTTGGCTGTAACCATAAGGGGCCCAGAGTCGCGGATGGCTGTTAGGTGCATGGATATGTATTGTGTTGGTATGTATTTGGGTAGTGTTGTTGGATTCATGGACTGTGTGCTGGGGAGTTCCCTCTAGGTTTGCTTCCGGAATCTCAGAGAGATGATAGGGTGTGAGCCTTGGATGGATTCCTGTGTGGTATCAATGACCCGGAAGGAGACTGCGCCAAATGTTCAAAGAAAATGTATTTATTTTCTGAATGCCCTTAGGTAATGACACGTGTTTCGGTCTCACAGAGACCTTTCTCAAATCAGGGCTAATAATCTGTCATAGCACCATATCGTTATCACACAAAAAGGTTCAACGTAAGGGTTTCAGGAGACATTCACATTGATAAACATGTACATATGTCCACAATCAATATAATATAATAATTGAAAAAGAAAAAAAAATTAAGAGTAGAGTTAAATAAACAGAGAAGATACAAATTGAAATAAAATGCCAGACAAAAATAGGGAGGGGATTAGGAGTGGTGAGAGAAGGGGTGTTTTTTAGAGGAGATAAATGCAAGACACTTATTAGATCAAGTACTTTGATATCGGTATAAATCGGCTTTGCATTCATTGTGAGTCTCATTTGAATAGTTGAAATTATTTACCTTGAATTCCTTTTGTGCCCCTGTCACATTTGGCATTAATCCTACATATATAAAAGGGCTAGATCCCTACAGATGTAAGATATTGATACACTCACCTTAGTGTCAAAAGTAATTGGGTAAGCATAGTGGTTCTAACTACAACGCAGTAAACTCACATTATTTCTTTTTATATTGCGTTTTATAGTGTTTAATTGTAGCCGTCTCGCTTTAAGTCATCTTCTCAACGAGAAATGTCATAATTCCTTAACAATCCCAGAGGGGTGATGCGTGACATAAGTAACTGAGAGGTCGGATGGATGAGTGTGCACGCTTGCGTGTGAAAAATTCTACGTGTTTCAGAGTAAAAAGGGGCTGTGAAATGACAGACGGTCTCTTACCTTGGTGTAACAATGCAGCGTCTAATCGCGTGTTGCAAGAATTCTCGAGGGGACGCCATTAGACGTCCTGAGAGTGAATGTTTATGTTGCTATGGTGACAAACACCCTAACTCAGTCCTTTCTCCATGTTTACTCTAATGTGTTTCTGGCGGCCATGTTAGGATGGAGTCCGTTCGTATATTTTTGATACAGTACGGGCTCATGAAAATAATATTAGAAGATTCAGAATGACTGTAACAAGTCAGAATTGTTCTCATACATTTATATTTATGTTAACTCTGTAAAAAATAGGCCGCCAAAGTAAAATAGTAGAACCTTGAACTTCGAGCGTTCACAATGGCAGTGCAATACTGTAACAGACAATAACCATAACCTAGTAATAGGTGGCTAACGTTTAATAGTTAAATCTGAGTATGTGGATGAACAAGCCTAATCTCTTGTCCGATTGGATAATCAGTGTACTGATTGCGTGGTTGTGCATAAATGAACAATCAAAAATAGAATTGTAACAATAGATTAGATTCACTCAGGTGATCAATATCAAACATATGCTACTTCTTGTTCTAGTAGTTGCCTAAAAGTAGTCATTTGTCCATATGTAACTAGGAAATGTGAATACAAAGAGAGTTATTGGGATCACACGTAGCAATGTATGGATGTTAGGTAGGTTCCTACAAAAAGGACACCATTTCATTGTCTGTGTTTAAACCAAATATTGTAGAATTAAGTTTGCAGATTATTTTCGCTTCCATTTGTCTGAGTTTCTTCTCCTTGTCCTCTCCACGTCTTCCTAGTGTAGCTCTTTGAAGACCAATGAACTGGATGTCTGCCTTGTTATCCAGTTGATGTTTCTCTTGCCAATGGCATGCAAGTGGCAGTCTGGGATCTTGACTTCCGATTTTTGCTAAGTGTTCTCGCATACGGGTCCTAAGTTCTCTGATCGTGCTCCCAATGTAAACCAATTTGCACACACAGATGATTGCATAGACCACATATTTCGTCCTACAGTTTATGGGTTGTTTGATTTTCAAAATCTTGTTATTACCATTTGAGAATGAGTCTGTTTTCTCATGTGCATATTTGCACATGGTGCAGGTCCCGCATTTCCTAAATCCATTTGTGGTTGATGTTAACCAGTTTGATGGTTCTTCCATTGTGTCTGGTAAGTTTGAAGGGCTTAGTTTGTCTTTTAGTGTCTGTGCTCTCTTGAAAATAATCCTTGGTTTTGCGTCCACAAAATTAGAGATGTGTTCATCCAATTTCAACAAATGCCAGTGTTTGGCTAGGATTCGTTTCATGTATCTGTAATCATCGCCAAATTTGGTGATAAAACCAATAGTTGGTGGTTCCAATACTTTATTCCTTTTTACTAATGTTTCCTCTTGTGTTACCAACAGACTTTTGTCCCAAGCTTTACTGATACCTTGTTCCGAATATCCTCTTGCTAGGAATCTTGATTTCAGAAGGTTGCATTCTTTGACAAAGTGTTCTGTGGTCTGACAGTTTCTTCTTGCTCTTAAGAATTCCCCTGATGGTATGTTTAAGATTGTTGGTCTATGATGGCAGCTTGCTGCGTGTAGGGTAGAGTTGACTTCAGTAGGTTTCCGAAATGTGCATGTTCTAATTTGGTTCTGATCAGTATATATTGTGAGGTCTAGAAAGTTTATACTTTTTGCGTCACACACACCAGTGAATTGGATACCCATTTCATTACAATTGATTCTATTCTGAAAGTCTATGAACTCCAATTCTGTGCCTTTCCATAGTATCAACACGTCATCCATAGATCTTAACCAATGCACAAGTTCCTTCTGATATGCCTTATCCTGGTAGATGACCGTATCCTCAAAGAGGCTCATGAAGAGGTTTGCTAGGGTGGGAGCATATTTTGCTTGGTTTGCCTATAAAATGTGTTATTGAAGTTGAAGATGTTGCACTCTAAAGATAGTTATAGCATTTCCTTGATCATTAGAATGTGGTGGTATATTGATGCTGAGTCATCCTTAAAGGTATGATCTATTGTTTGTAAGGCCCATGAGTGTTGAATTGATGTGTACAACGCTTTCACATCCATGGTTGCTAATAGACAGTCATTCATCCAATTCCAAGATTGCAGTTTAAAAATTACATCGGTCGTATCTTTAAGATATGCTTTCAATTTCATGGCTCTAGGTCTCAAAATATAGTCTAAGTACTGTGAGATGTTTTCTGTTGACCAGCCTATTCCACTTAGAATTGGTCGACCCTCCGGTATTAAATCATATTCTTTGTGGACCTTAGGTAAGAAGTACATTATTGGTATAATCGGATCTTTGATTAGGAGATAACTCTTTTCATTATCTGTGAGTAAACCTTTTCGGTGCCACTCATGAATTTTGAGTTCCAATTTATGTCCAATATCCTTAGTAGGATTAGCCGGAAATCTTTCATAGCAACCTGGGGTGTTAAGATGCCTTTCGGCCATCTCCAGGTAGTTATCCCTATCCATGATAACAATGTTCCCCCCCTTATCCGCCTCTTTGATTACTATTGAGCAGTCAGTTTGGAGTTTGCGTAAAGCTTCTTGTTCTTTAGGGGTGAGATTTGGTTTAATTTTTGAGTGTAGTTGTCTTTGGTCCGTTTGATAAAGGTCTTGCGATACTGCCTTATAAAAGGTATCGATGATGTTATCGGTTGCAAATTGGGGTACAAATCTAGATGTTGGTTTTAGTTCCTTGATTGGCAACATATCAGATTCCACGTTAAGATCTTTCAGTACATTAGTAATATTGTAATCCTCTGGTTCCGTGATTGATCTAAGTAGGTGAATTTCTTCTATTTCTTTAATGCTTAATTCACTCAGAGTAATTTTCTGCTGCTGTTTATACATCCCTGGTGCTTTAGTGGCGAAGAACTTCTTCAGGTTCAATTTCCGTACGAACTTGAAGAGATCAATATGCAAATCTGTGTCATTGTGGTTCGTTGATGGAGCGAATTTAAGTCCTTTGTTTAGTAATTTGCTTTCTTCTGGTGATATCAATCTACTTGATAGGTTGAGAATGAGATTTGGCCCTATTTCACTCTGTTTATTTCTTTTGAGGTCGCTCTTGTGAGTCTTCTGTGTGTATTTTCTTGTAATCCTTGATTTATTAGATCTGATTCCCCTCCTCCTTCCTCTCCTCCTGGTGTACTGATTGATGGTCCGGTGTTCTGAGGTAAATGAAAACGGACCTGTTTAGATGCGAGATTTCTGTTACCTTTTTTATACCTCTTGATTTGATTCATGAAGCCAGAGGTAGATCTTCCACTTGTACTTACTTTAGCCCCTGACGTATCCATTACAGTGGTTGTCTCATCTGTGTTCTGTGTTTCTCCTTCTGATTCCGCATCCGAGCTTGCGGATGATGTATTGGGTGTACTAGTTTTTGATCCAAATTTCGTTGGTGTGTTGCTTGGTGGTATTTTGCTTGAAAGGTAAATACCCTATCATCTTGATAGTCTCTTTCATCCCTGTAATGCTTCCTCAGTTTTCTGAGTTTAACTTCATCGTGATAATTTTTCAAAATATCATGCATTGTATTATAATTCTTCTCTTTCATCGATTCTTGTGACTTCTTTTCCTCTATTTCTTTTTTAGTTTTATCTATCAGTTCTATTGTTCTCTTATGTTCCCGTGTTGCTTGTTCAATCAGTAGTTCCACCATTTTCTTTGAGCTTCCATTCAAGTTATGTTCCCACATCTCTGCTAAGTCAGTGTCCTGATCATTGTTGAAATTAGGGAAGATCAGTATACGTAAACCTCTGGGAATTGATTCGTTTTTCAAGTAATTTTCCAAGGATACTATCTCCCAGTATTTGTCAATTTCTTTTTTGGAGAGTCGTTCTAGTTTGAAAAATAGTGATCTCAAGTCCTCGTGCTTCTGTATGGGATTAAAGAATGCATGCTTGTTGCTGCCCTTTGGAGTAAAAAGGTTGGCCGTTGGATGGATTCCTGGTGTGTTTATGTGTAGTGTGGCTAGCCCCTAGTCAAGTGCAGTGGCGTTGGTTATGTTGGACGAGCAGGAAGGGGGGAATGGGTTAGTAAGTCAGTCGGTTTTGGTGATGACACTGGTGAGTCTTCGTTTGCCGCTTAATGGTATCTGTCAACGTTCTTCTTTGTGGTTTGTCATCCATCTCGCCTCCTCTCTAGGTTAGGGGGCTGATTCCCTGTGGGTTATGGTGGCAGGTGGACGGTTGTACCTAGTGGGTTCCTGGTTACTCGTCGAGGTTAGTTGTGGCCGTTTGGTGTGAACCTGCTGTCCGATTGGTTGTTGAATCGGTGCGCATCTGGAGTAATAAAGAAAGAGGGGGAGGTGCTCAGTCAGGGGGCCCTAGTTATGGGCCGACTGGTTGGGGTGGCCCTAGTTGTGGGTGGGCAGGATGGGGTGATGGTTTGGTTTTAATGGTTTACCTGTCTGAGTTTCCTTGTAGCTTGATTGAGTGTGGGTCTTATCCATAAATCTGTCTGTGTTTTGGCCGGCCTTCTCTTCGTTGATCACTCTAGTTGTTGGGCACGGTTGGGGGCAGGCGGAAGGTGGGGGCTGTGCCGTGTTCTGGTCCTGCAAGCTATTGTCGTTATCTGTGACTGTATCCCTTAAGGTGTTTCTTTTTAGTCTGCAATGTTGTTGCTGCTGGTGTCCCTTTGCGGTTGTCATTGTCTGTTGAATAACCAGGTTTTGAGTAATTTCCTGAAGGTGATGTGGTATTCTGTGTTTCTAATTTCTTTGGCCATGGTGTTCCAAAGGTCAGCAATTAGAAGTGAGAACACTGTTCCTCCGAATTTACTTTTTTCATATTGTTTTGTCTCTATTTGTATGTCATCGCTTGATCTTAGGTCCCTACCTGGCTGGTAGCGGCTGATCTTGGTATGGAGTAATTCAGCTCCTTATGTGTGTAAGGCCTTGTGGGTGATGCAGAGTGCTTTGAATTTAATGTGTTTGTTTCTGGTAGCCATTGTAGGATTTTTAGAGCTGGAGTGATGTGGTCTCTTCTGTTTAATCTTAGTAGAATCATGTCTGCTGTGTTTTGCCCCCTTTGGAGTTTCTTGGTGAATCTTTCCAGCATTCCTAGATAGAGGCTGTTTGCGTAGTCTATTATTGTGAGTATCAGGCATATGATTGTGAGGGTTCTGTGAGTAAAGGTGAGGTATGGGAGAAGTCCTCTGAGTAGTCTTAGGAGGTAGAAGCATTTTTTGGTGGTTGCGTTGACGTGCAGTTCCAGGGATAGTCCATGAGTATTCCTAGGTTATTTACTACGTTGGAAGTCTCCGGTCGTGTTTCCATGTCGGCCGGTCGTCCAGTTGTGGGTTTGCTTTGTTGATTTCTGTGCGTCAGAGCATTATTTCTGTTTTCAACGGGTTCAGTTTGAGGTTGTTCGGTGTCATCCAGTTGTAAATGTCTGTGAGGCAGTTGTTGAGGAAGTTGTTTTGTTCCTGGGTCGGCGTGGCAAGGGAGAGCCCATTGAAGTCTATGGAGGCTTATGGAGCAAGGCATGAGTTTGAACTGAGTCGAGGGCAGGTGAGATCTGCCAAATGTGGGTGAGTTGAAAGTCATGCAATTGCCCTCATCATCTTCGGCAAACAGGTTTTATTAAAAGGAGGGACATCATCTCATTACAGAAAGTGACTTTTTGTATTGACTGAGAAATGTGCCCTGAAAATCGACCAGTTATTACCCATCCAGTCGGTTGGGCTATTTCCGGGCCATACCAAAGCAAATCCACAGGCATTAGTTGGAAAACATGCACTGAACACACTAACCTGATTGTAGGTTATAGACCAGTCCGAGAAAAGGGAGAAATCCCCCTGTGACACCTTGAACAATGACAGGACAACAGTCCTGAGAATTCAAATGGTCGCAGGGAAACTCTCTGGGGTAGAAAACGCTGATCTGGAACAGCGCGGCTCTTCAGCAGAAAAGGATTCCGCAGTTTCTGTTATTGCGCGATCTGAACGCGGCATCAGTATTTCTCTGGGTGTCAGCGCGGTTCGAATCTCCAGATGCGGACGAGTCGGGTCGAGAAACATGGAAGAAGGATTTATTTATTTATACCACGTCGGAGCCCGCAGGCTTCTGGCCGCACACAGACACACAGGTCAAAAAGAAGAGAGTACAGGACAATTGGACGGTCGCGAAGGTAGAAAGCACTACAGTAGACTACATAAGCGGAAAGGAGAGAGGGTCAGCAAGGTGCAGTCATACAGGATTCACACAACACACAAGGAGAGTAGATGTTAGTACTCACAAGTTCTCTGGATCATCGTAGCCTTTATGCAATGACATCTCTGCAAGCTGCCAGGTACTCACATCATCCGCAACTATACCGCTAACACAAGCAACGGTCGCCATATTGAAATGCCAACGTCCTGAGCCAATAACACCACACAGCAAGCATCGCCAGCGTTGCCACAGCGACCACCGAGAGTGCTGGGTCATGACAAGTAGTGAGAAAACAACACCCCCGGTGCAGACCCTGCACCTTCTCTCCCCCAAACACAGGCTGTGAAACTCGGCAGTGCCTAGACTAGGGCTCTGCAACCTGAAGCTCTCCAGGAGTTAAGGACTACAGCTGGCATGCTACATGATCATTGACTGTGCTTGCTGGGGCTGATGGGAGTTGTAGTCCAAAACATGTGACGGGCCAAAGTTTGCAGACCCTTAGGCCCATTTCCAGTGCATTATGTGGGATAAGAGGTGGAAGGCGGTCCCTGACAATTCACAAAAATATCTGTATAAGAGTGTGGCATAAGGAGTTGAAGGTACAGGTTAAGAAGTGTAAATAAAAAAGAATATTTAACAAGAGGTGTGACTATGTAACTAAGCGCATGTATACCCTTCCTATAAGAAGTGTTTGTTTGTTTTATTATTTATAACGCGCACCAGACCCGAGGGTATCAGATTATATTTCATCAAAGCATAACCTCATATTTATTTAAGATGAATATTTCACCCTTAAGGATTAGCATTGGAAGTAGGTTTGGGGCGAAGTCCATCCAGGGCGCTCTACCTGAGGGAAGCCGGTCACAAATATAGGATTTTACTAATAAACAGCCAAAATGCACACGAAGGGGCCCGGGGTCACCGTGCTCCATGTGTGAAATAATGTAAAATTGCAGAGTGCATAGGGCCTGACTGCCTCGAAGAACACACAAGGCGAGAAGGTGACCCCCAAAAATCAATATAAAGTGAGGGAGGTGCCTCAAGCAAGGCCCCCCTGCCCCAATCATCATATAGGGGTCCGGTGGCGTGGGAGTTCCGCCTGCCCCAGCATACTTCATGCTGTGTTTCCGTGTCCACCTGACACAGGAAATAAAGTAAACAAAAAGCATGCCGTTTGAAAGGTAGGGGGCACAGAATGCCAGCTGGCACCCAGGGCCCTTCTGGAACGCTTGGCTCCCCGCTGATACAGCTGCAGCACCGCTGGAGGGCTGCGGCCTTGGGAGTTCAGCCACATGTGCCCACAAAAGACCCACCTGTGCCCAGGACCCGGGAGCCCATGCTTCTGGTTCCCTTCGTCGGCCTGGAGCGGTAGGCACGCGGGGGGGGGCAAAGAGCACTATGGCTCGGTTCAGTAGGGATCCGGATTGAGAGTAATTTCTGGGCCCACCAAGGGATGAGCCCTGGTCCACTTAAACCCTTGTCCATTCCTGCGCCCCGTTCTTTCATATTCATTGATATAATAAGTGTTCTGGTGTCTTATGCTGCTGCGTCAGCCCATGTTTTTTGCCAGACCTACATCTGCACCCCTTCTTCGAAATGTAGCGCCGAAAGCCAAACGAGTTTATAGTGTGTGCTGTAGAACGTAATAAATGTACGCATGAACAAATACTGCTGCTGTGCACAGATTCAAAAGTCATTCCTGGTAATCAGCGCAGACACCCTGACCCACGCAGACACCCCTGACCCGCGCAGACACCCCTCACTCGGTCACTCCCCTGACCCACGCAGAAACCCCTGACCAACGCAGACACCCCTGACCCGATCACGCCCCTGACCCGCGCAGACACCCCTGACCCACGCAGACACCCCTGACCCGATCACGCCCCTGACCCGCGCAGACACCCCTGACAAGCGCAGACACCCCTGACCCGCGCAGACACCCCTAACCCGGTCACTCCCCTGACCCACGCAGACACTCCTCACCCGCGCGACACCCCTGACCCGATCACGCCCCTGACCCGCGCAGACAACCCTGACCCACGCAGACACCCCTGACCCGCGCAGACACCCCTGACCCACGCAGACACCCCTGACCCGCGCAGACACCCCTGACCCGCGCAGACAACCTTGTCCCACGCAGACACCCCTGACCCGCGCAGACACCCCGTCCCAAGCCGACACCCCTGACCCGCGCAGACACCCTGTCCCACGCCGACACCCTTGACCCGCGCAGACACCCCTGACCCACGCAGACACCCCTGACCCGCGCAGACACCCCTGACCCACGCAGACACCCCTGACCCGCGCAGACACCCGTAACCCACGCAGACACCCCTGACCCGCTCACGCCCCTAGTGTGGAAGACCAGGTGCTGTAATCTCTGCCACGTCCCACGCCTGTGTGCGGCCCTGGTCCCCACTGCCTGCTGCTGGGAGACACATGCTGCTGGGAACTCTGCCCTGGAACGTGGGCAGATGGCCGCAGTCCATGGCGAGCATGGCCTGTCACATGGAACCACGGCGGAGCTGCAGGAGCGGCAAGAGCGGCCCTCCTCACTCCTCGCCATGTACTGTGCAAGGGCCGGTACTGCCTCCTACCCCTCCAGCCCTACGTGCAGTAGCGTGCAGACAGTCTCAGCGGGCGCTGTGCTTCTAGCCCTGCTCAGGCCCCAAGTGGAAGCTGCCTTGCTGGAGTTAGGTGGGAGCCGGCGGTGACGGCACGGTAGACTGTGGAATTGCATGGTTGGTGTGGGTGGAGGGGACGGGCGCGGAAAGAAGAGAATCTTAGTAGCTGTTGGAGGTTGGTGGGGTCATGGGATGTGCCCTAATACCTCTGGCACAGGATGTGAAACGTCGAGCCCTTCCTCCCTCCGTGCGGCTTTAGATCATTGGTCCTGTCCCACCTGGATGGGGCAATGCCCTGCTCGAAGGCCTCCCATCATCCTCCCTTGGCCCCTAAGAAGTGGCCTACACGCGACCGCACGCCTCATCCAGGGTTTACGCGGATGCGACCACACCACCCCTCATCGACCTTCACTGGCTCCCACTGCATGCACAAATCACCTTCAAGTCTGGATGCATCATCAGTAAGGCAGTCGCCCTCAAGTCACCCAGCGGAGACACCCAGCATCTCCGGTGGACAGCGCTCCACCAGAAGCCAGGGCACGTGCAGACTTGAAATCCACTGCTGCAAAAAAGAAAGGACCGGAAAACGAGCCTTCTCTATGTATGCCCCAAGACTATGGGACCTCCCTCCCCATCAGCATCAGACTCGCCCCCACGCTCCTACCATTCAGAAAATAACTCGAGACCCACCTCTCCAAGGAGTCTCTCCTCCTAGACACCTAGGCAATCACGTTGCCCCCCGCGCCACCAGACTCGCTAGATGCTGCCCCTACCTCTCCTTCCCACCACCCGTATTGCTATACCCCTCCTCTTTCCCCCTCTGTATCCCACCCCAGCTGTATATCTGCTCTACTGTTACCATTGAAAAGCGCTCCATTATGCATCTGTATTGTTGCATACCCCTGTAAAGCGCTCCGTTGATTCCGAAGCTGGGTCCGCGCTCAATAAATACAATAATAATAATGATAATACATGTGGGAGTATTTGGGCTAATTAGGAATTTATGATGTTCCCTCATGGTTGAAAATGTGCATGGGTTGCTTGAGGGTGGGGCAGGGCATGGCTGGTCACGTTTGTTTCGGGACCTTGAAGACCTGCGCTTAAGTGCACCTGCGATGAATCAACATCCGGGGCATAAATGGTCCAGGGGTGAATATCAGCTTCTAAGCCATCAATCAGCACCACCCCTCTAGTAGTACACCAGAAGGGATCCAAAAAGCTTGGAAACGTAAGCAAATTATAAACCTCCTTGCCCAATTTTGGTAACGTGGACAAAACGGCAGGCTTATCACCAAAAGGTCGTGGATTGTTGGTTCGTTGCAACACAGCGAAAATATAATTAATACCCAATGATAAAAGGGACTGTCCAGTCAAGTTTGTATGAAAATAGCTACTTTATTATTATCACAACAAACAGTTCTAGCAACACTATGAAATACAACCCACCCTGTAAAGGAACACAGTGGACAGACACTTTCAAAGATGGAAAAGGGATGCACTCTGGATACGGACTGGAGGGTAGTCGGTATAGTAATTAATTGCAACAGTTCAAGGATACTTGGCTTCAGTACAAAGGGAGCAATGGGTCATAAAATGTCGCTAGGTTCCTTCAGGGAAGGACCAGAGGGACAGAACCACAAGGTACCTTGTGCTTGAATGTGTTTTTGGTGCGCAATAGAGTCAAGTCGGTTTCAGGGTGCTTTGCAGCTTCTGCAACAGAGTCCAAAACGGGAGACAGCTGCCGGTATCGGGCGGCAACCAGTTTGGCGAGCGAGGCTGGACGGATGACTGCAGGCTGGCCTACATGGCGGGTCAGGGTCATGAATCGTTGTTTCAGTGCTGGTTGGCTGTTCTGAAGCACTGATCGAGACATTTGTTGTGTTTCTTGCTACACCAACGTTGCAAATAAATTGTAGTCACCATTTTATATCATGTTACCTTTATTCTCCAAGTTCAATGAATAATCTCCAATCCCTTCACCCTCTAGAGTTTTTCCCCACCATTCCATATTCCCTATTCTCAGTTCCACACAACAACCCCCCCTTACTTATCATCTAAATGCATATCTAACACAATAAAAGCTACATTTGCTCAATTAAACGGGTTGGCTTGCGAACCACCCTGAGAGGCCAACATTGCAATAATACCTCTGATGATTCAGGACTTACACCACCACCTGGTGATCCTCCAGACTCCAAAATCACAGGACCAACCCCATCCATTTGACCACTAGTCCCCAACTGGATAGGAACATGACCGGATACTCCAAAGTCATCTTCATCTAAAAAAGTTAAATCAATGTCAATATCCTTTGAACCAGCATCCGCACCCATCTCACAATCTTTCCTGCCTTCAGAGCGATCCTAAAAAAACCTTTTCAAAAAGGATACATTCGGGTTATCTCACGATCATCTCCTTCAGCAAAAACCATGCACCCCTTAACATCCTTAATCTTTAGTGGGATCGCCCAATATTTAGAATCCAATTTCTTGCACTGTCTCTGGTGAACTAGCACGGAATCTCCTACTTGAAGATTACTATCTCTAGCTTTCCTCTTCTGATCTGTCCTCTCTTTGATCTTTATCCTCTTCACTTTGTCTCTCTCTCTAATGTCATCGTCCTCAGCAGCTGTATAATCCTCTACACACTGGAGCCTTGTACGGGGCTTATATTTAACATCAACTCGGAATGAGAATGTCCAGTCATTTCATGAGGAGTATTGTGATAACTCCTTAACATCTGAGACACAGCCTGTGGCATTGATACATTATCCACAATTGCTTTTTGTCGAGTCCGCTTCAAATTACTCATGAACCTTTCGATCATACCATTTGCTTGAGGCCATAATGGCGTTATTTTCTGATGTTTAAAACCCATATGTATAGCAAATTACTGAACTTGTGACCTTGAAATGGTGGTCCATTGTCCGTTTTCATCACTTTAGGAACTCCCCACTCACTGAACAACTCATCCAGCACCACTGCTACATGATGAAACGCAGTAGATGATGCATGCTTCACTAGGGGAAACCGTGAATACTCGTCTATAACCACCAGTACGTATCCTCCTTCATCTAATGGTCCAAAGAAGTCAACAGCCACACGGTTCCACGGACCACCGTGAAGTGGCACCATCTGAAGAGGTGCTGCATAGACAGTTGATGTTGCCACTTTACATGCAAAACAATTTTGTAAGATGTCTTCCACAATCACATCCATACAAGGAAACCATACTTGATTTCTCAGAATTTCCTTGGTATTTACAATCCCTCTGTGACCTTCATGTGCTAACATTACAAGGATTTTTCTCAAACTTTTTGGAGCTACCAGTCTGTTTCCCCGAAAGAAGCACTCCTTCCTCTGTTGCCGACAGCTCACTGCTCATTTTCGCTAACTTCTGAAGATCATGCATGTCCCCTTCTTCCACTCCCTTTTCCAAGTTGGGACAATGCCATTTCCCTGTTTTTATAAATCTGACTGCTATCCGAATCATCGGATCAGCTTGGCTTCTCTCCTTGAATATTTCCTTATTGATTGCTGGTGGCAAAGCATTGAGAGAGATGTAGGATATATATTCTTCTGCCATTTCTTTGCATTTCATTTTCTGCCATTCCCGCCGGGTGCCTTGACAAATAGTCTGCCGGATTTGCTTCTTTCCCAGGTTTGTGAATAATTTTATAATCACATTCCTTTAGCCGAATGCCCCATCTTTCAATTCTGGGAGGCATCTTAACTCTGGGATTCCCAAATAATGAAAGAAGAGCTTGATGATCCGTGACAAGAATTAAAGGTTTTCCAATCACAAAATGATTAAACTTCTCACATGCCCACACAGCCGCTAAACTTTCTCTTTCAGCCTATGAGCATGCTTGTTCAATATTACTCAGCGCTCTGCTGGCATACGCGACAATGCGTCTTTCACCTTTATACCCTTCTCTTGGATCTCTTTGTGCTAAAATGGCTCCTAGACCCTCCGGACTGGCATCCACTACTATTTCAGTCTCCAATTCTGGATCAAAATATGTCAACCGCCTATCACTGATCAATTCCTCTTTAATTCTTTTGAAACTTTTCTCACAATCCTCATTCCACACAAATACTACATCCTTTTTCAGAAGTTGTCTCAATGAGTCAGTGAGGGTCGCATAATTCTGTAAATACCGTGCACAATATCCAGCCATTCCTAGGAACGATCTTAACTCTGCCACATCTTTTAGAGCTTCAAGATCCAAAATACTCTTCACCTTTTCCGGATCCGCTCTCATTCCATTCTCTGAAAATATATGTCCAAAGAACTTTAAACTTTTCTTGTTTATGTCATATTTGTGTCCATTTAAAGTAAGCCCATTTTCTTGCAATAACTTGCATACTTGTTCCAGGGCCTCATCATGTGACTAGTGCCATAAACCAGAATATCATCACTGTAATTAAATGCATTCTATACTGGCACTATGACCTTTCTTATTGCTTCCTGAAATATTTCTGCAGCAGCCGAGATACCAAAGCTGAGTGGCTTATATCTGAACAAGCCTTTCTGCGTGCTGAATGTCGTTATGGGTTGGAACTCTGGATCAATCACCAGTTGATGGTATACCCGATTTAGATCTAATTTGGTGAATCTACTGGCTTGATTTAGATGTATTATCATGTCTTCAATATTGGTTCCTGGGTGCCTTTCCCTCAGGATGGCTGTGTTGGGAATCCTCATGTCTACACACACAGACGAAAACGCCCATCTGCTTTAGGTACCACCACCAACGGAGATACCCAAGGTGTAGGGCCACTTTCAACTTTCTCAATAATATCATTATCTCTTAGTTGTTTCAACTCTTGTGATACTTTTGCCTGTAAATGAAATCCCATGCGCCTCGGGTGTTGAGGAACAGGCTGAATTGACTGGTCAATATGCAAATGTATTGTATTATTTTTCAATTTCCCAACTCTTTCAAATAAGCTTGGACATTTTTCTTTCAACTTTTCTAGACTCAACACTTCCCTTGACACGCACCTCAGGTCATGGTGCTGTGACGGACTACCCTGTATCGTTTCTGATGGCTTGTATTTCACATCAATAAGTTCTAGTTCCGTGGCAGTTTTACAGCTGATCAGGCATCTACCTACAACTGGACTTTTTATAACATGTATATTAGCTGGTACACACTGTCCTTCATGAATCAGATGTAATGCTCACCTGACTCCCACGGGGGCGCTGGCCTGGTTCGCGCTGCTGTGACCTCGTCTAAGGTGATGCGCAGGGTTCGGAAGACGGACTGGACCGGGCCCCAGATCTGGCTTGTCTGACTCGCAGAAGTATCCTTCTGTAGGTGAGAATAGGGGGTTAACTGTCTGCGGGGTAATGCAATCGGCCTCCCACTTACCCCTCTCACCCTCCTCAAAACCCTTCTGTGCTTCCCCGTAGCGTCTCACCTTAGGGTCTAGAAGGACGAGCTCTCCATCCTGCTTCTGATGCAGGGGCGCGTTGGTATCCAGTTACGTCACTGGATTTTCGGATGGTGAGAACCAAACTTGCTTGGCTTCCAGGTAAGTTTTTCTATAAGTGGTTCCCCTTGTGTCCATGCATTAATGTTCTAATGCTAGTGTCTTTTTCCCCATAGGGGCCGGGGTACGGAATGCCGGGGAACAGGCACCGACCCGAGGTGAGCGGTGAAATCCTTGTGGAAATCAGGTAAGTCTTTAATGAGTGTTTTGGTAATATCTTTTCATTCACTCATTAACGCTGATGTCTTTTTCCCCTTAGGGGCCGGGGTCCGAAATTGCCTGGACGCGGCGCGGACCTGAAATGAAAAGGGAATGACCCAACAGGTAAGTCTTGACATGGAGTTTTAGCTTCCCTTTTCCCTTCTTTCTCTCACCTTTGTTCTTGTCTTTTTTTCCCTAGGCGCGGGGGCGCGACTGCGAATCCGGATGGTCGCTGCTGAACATGGAGGCGCCCTGTGAAGGTGAGTAGAATGCGGCACTACAGCGATCGATGCGATGTGCTTTTAAAAATAAATGTCTTCCTTTTCAGGATTGTCGGCGAAATGTCTCTGGGATGCAGATTTAGCAGGTGAGGCCTTTTCCTTCTTCTGTTCTCTTGTTCCCTTCCTTTGCAGGTGATTCAGGATGCTGGCAGGCGTGGCAGAAGTCAGGATGCAGGAGCAGACACGGTGAGCGTCCAGCTGCTAGATGCAGAACATCGGGAAGCACGTGTGGCTGATCGGGTGTGGTTTAAATAGCCTTGGAAGAAGTTCCTAGAATGTGTCCTTCCTCCAATCAGGTATGTATCCTTCCCCGACCACGCCCGGGTGGTAAATGAGTCCCACAGGTAAAGTAGTTCCTTTCAGGCCTCAAGGAGGCCAGGATCCTGCAGCATGGTCTGCATCAGGTAAGTGCACCCAAGCACTTTCATAATGAGCCTGGTGCCTATGGCGCCAGGACTGACGTTTTCTATGAGCCTGGCGCCATAGGTGCCAGGACGCTGTCCAAAGGGCCCCTATAAGGGGTTGCTGGGACCTTCCCCGGGGACTTGATGTCCGCTTTCGGGGACGCAGGGCCTGAGCCGGCTCCCCGGGAGCGGGCATCGTGACATCAGATCACATTGAAATTGTCCTTTATTTGACATTGGTTGTTCTGTTCCCCATTGAAAAATTTCAGCTCTTGATGATTGCAGGGGATATTGAGGGTTTTTTTCGTATGTCTCGTCACTCATGACATTTACCGTCGCTCCAGTATCTACCAACAATGGTATTTCTTGTCCACATAAACTCACTGTTACTTTTATGGCCGTTTTACCACCTCCAGTATCATATATCAACCTCACATATTCTTGCCCGTATCTAACATATTCTTCAGATTGCTCCATTGCCAGCTTTTCTTCTTCGCCCGAGACAGGTGGATTTTCATATGGGTCTCCAGACTGCATTTCCTCTTGATTCCGGATTTGATGAGACGTTATATTCTGACTTATTTCTTGACCAGCTTGGCTGTCCCCTTCAATTTGTAAATTGTCCATAGCTCTGACGAATCCTGGTTGAGCCCTTTGTTGGTTTGTTTTTGACATCATATTTGGCCTCACCTCCCTTTCTGTATATGCTCGTCCTCCAAAGTTTCTTTGGCTTCATATCTCCTGCTGGGCACCATTTGGGTATTGT
The DNA here is from genome assembly GCF_040938575.1 of Ambystoma mexicanum. Lineage (NCBI taxonomy): Eukaryota > Metazoa > Chordata > Amphibia > Caudata > Ambystomatidae > Ambystoma > Ambystoma mexicanum. The sequence continues at coordinate 54,381,701 of NC_090929.1, read as the reverse complement.
AATGGTTTGTTGGCATCGTCATTTTTTCTCGACCCATCGTCTGAAAATGATTCTCTTGTCCACACCGTAGACATATTTGACCCAAAGCAGGACACTGACCCTTGTGAGGAAATTCAAATCCACATCTATAACATTGTCATTCCCCTATATTTCTGGGTGCTGATCCTGGTGATGATGTCATACCAGAATATCTTTTTTGCCATTGTGTATTCTGATTCATAACAGCAATGGTGTCCATTCTCTTTGGATTTTCTATATTTGCCGCTTGGGTGTCTACTCTTTCATATATTCTTGCAAGTTCTAACACTTCCTTCAAAGATTGAGGTTTCTTCAATAGGTGTTTCCTGAACTCCGATGATAAACATCCTTCAATGACCCTTAACCTTATTGCTTCACCATCATTAAAGTTCATAAATTCACAAAATGTTGCCTTTTTTTGTAATCTCAGCACAAATTCAGCTATAGTCTCATGCGGGCTTTGTGTGCATTGATTAAACATATATCTTTCATAATCCCTGTTGAGTGGGATTATTAGTTGGGCGTTAATTGCTGCTAATAATAACTGATATGCTGCCCTCTCCTGCGCTGGTATTATTTTAATAATGCTCTTTATTTCTTTTCCCACTAGGTTTGTAAAAATGTCAAGCTTGTTCGGGGCCTTTTGATCGCCTACTGCTCTTAGGAATTCCTCAAATTCATCAATCCATTCCTGCCACCTTTGACCTTGATTTTCTTGCGGTTATAAATTGAAGGGATTAGGGTGTCGTAGATAGTTTAATGGATTTGTTGACATGAGCGTTCCTGAGGTGCTTTGATAAGAAAAACCTTGTTGTACATTTATGTCTCCACTTGCATTATCTGATGACATACTTGTTTGTTTATATATTGCGTCTTTTGTTTTATATATATTTTGACTTCACTTAGTTTTGTTTAACTTTGCTCTACTTTGCCTTCTTTTTTTAACTTTAATATTTGCTCTTTATTACAAAAATATGTTTTTTGTTTTCTTTAATCTTCCTGCATATATCATGAGAGGTTCGACTGCAAAATCTATGTTTGCATATTTCATAGCACATCGTGTGTATCATTTATTTTATGTGCTAATTGTTCATTTTGTTTTTCCATGGAGTTATATCATTTTCATGCATTTCGATTTCATAAGTATGTATTAATTTCGTTTGGTTCTGTTTCTATTATTGTTTCATGTTGTAGTTATCAGTATTACGTTGCTCTAACAATTACAATATCAATTTCATTCCGTTTCGCTTCTGTAATTGTATCCCATTGCAGTTATCTGTATTATGTTGCCTTTTAAAATGGTGGCACGTATTTTGACGTGCTTAGGTACATTTCTCTAATAATACAATTCCAGTTTGCTTGTTCCCCAAAATGGCGGCACATAATTTCACGTACCTTGGTCCTTTTCTTTAATAATTTCAGCGTGATTCCACTGTTTGCTCCTAGCGCTACCTCTCAAGCTTCAGGTGCGTTGCCTTGCTTTTAAAAAATGCTTTTGCACAACAGATGCTTCTCACTTCCGCACTTCAGTTATTGTTAGTGTTAAACTGCTTTATTGCACTATGTCCAGTCATGCGTATCACCAATTTCTTCTCTGGTTCTTCTTTTCTTTGTACTGTACCATTTGTTTCTGGCCATTCCTCTGTGTTATAGTTGTCTAGCTCCTCAGTTCCTTTAAATTAACTGTTCCTGCGGCCTTGATTCCGTTTTCCCTCGTCGCCAAGTTGTTGTGTTTCTTGCTACACAAACGTTGCAAATAAATTGTAGACATCGTTTTATACCATGTTAGCTTTATTCTCCAAGTTCAATGAATAATCTCCAATCCCTTCACCCTCTAGAGTGTTTCCCCACCATTCCATATTCCCTATTCTCTTTTCTACATTCTATTATCTCTACCACACAACAGCATCTTCAGAAGTCTTTAAGCATCTGTGGCGTAACAATAGTCAGGGGTGCAGTAGGTTGCAGCTCAAGGGACTAGACTGGCTCGAAAATGTCCTTTAAGGCGGATGTCGGTAGATGCTCGTCGAGGCACTTCTCCCAGCTTCTTCAATGGGCTTGTGTTGTCCTTTAAGGCAGACAGCCCAAAGCTGAGGACAGTGTTGCAGGCAATGGCCTTGTCCTTGGTTCTGGGTTCAGAGACTCTCTGGCACTTCCCACCAAGGAAGCTTGCTTTGGAGCCTAGCAGGGCACGCTGTGTGCTGGCTGGTTACCGGTTCTGGAGCTGTTGGAGGATCTTCTGGATTTGTTATCTCCCTCTGTTCCCTGGGAGATGCATAGGGGAGGGATCTTGCTTCCCCTTTGGAGGTCATGGCCTACCTTCACTGGCAGACTGTACTTCCAGCCAGTGTCCAATGATGAGTTCTTCTTTCCTGCTTCTGGTGAAGCCTTCAGATGATCTGCCAAAAGAGGGGCTCAGCCCTCCTTTAAAGCCAAATGGACCACAGGGATTGGTGTAGACTAAGCCTACCTTAATGAACCAATCCTTGGTCTCCACCAACAATCTCCTGTATGCGTGAGGTCATAACCAGAGTGCTTTGCAACAGAAAAGGTAAAGAGTTCAAAACATGTAATACTAAGTCCCACCCATCTTCCTGTCTGTTGTGGAATAAAGGGTCCCTCTGGTTAATGGAGCTTGTTGTGGTTCCTCATTAAAACACAGGTCTCCCTTGAAGCTCCGGCGAGACCAGACTTTCTGACTATGGCAAATCACATTCAAGTACCTTATGAATGGGGTGCCCCTGCAGGGAAAACTACTGTAAACATGCAGTCCAGAAATGACGGTTCACTGCCAATCGATATTGAGGGGGGAAGCTGGCTTTAGGTTGACACAGTGCATATGAAAGGTTGTTGAGGTTTCTTGTCTCCTTTGTTAGCCTCTGCAGCAAGGCCCTACGTGGGCCTGTTTTAACTACCCTGTGAATAGTATGTGAATTGCTGCCACCAGCTGCAGGTCTAAACAAAAGGACAGGGCAGATCCATGGAGCCTTTGGTAGTTATCAGGCTGGCCATGGCAGTGGGAAGGTTTGGTCCTCCCCTTCTGGAGATGTAGTGTGTACTCCTCTTGTCATGTCCCAACAAAGATGACAGGGAGTACTGCGCCTGTAGGCTGTGTCAACCCAAAGTGCACAGGTCTATGCATATGTCATGCAGTGAGCATGTGAAATTGTGCATAGATTAGCCCCGCACATTTTCCATAGGTTGATCTACCATCATTCAATGTCATTCAAAATGTAAAATAAGCCACAGCAAGCGCACACCCAAAGTGTGATGGTAGAATTCCTCATATTACCAATTCTGCATGTGCTTGTTTTTGTAGCACTGCTGTGAGCTGTGACAGGTTGTCCTGCTAAGGTTATCAGGCCTGGGTGTTGTCTGTATCGAGAGCTCAGTGAGCAAGTGAGGTTGGGGGATGCTCACCTGCACTCCCAAAAGTTGCTGCCTTGGTGCACACATGGCAGGCAGTCGTCCTCATTGTGGTTCCAGCACTGAGGGATTGCAGAAAGCCGTGATTTCGCCGCCAGTCACTTTTAATGCCCATGACACCGTGGTGAAATGTTTGGGTCGCAATTCTTTGTGCTATTCCGGTATGCACAAGTCCAAGGTGCCCAGGCAGTGTGCATGGAAATTGACTATGACGAATGAGTATCTGTTCTCAAAAGAGTGGACATGGCAGAACCATGTGTATTTGTTTCAGGTGTGCTGGTTATAGACCTGGAACGCAAATCCTGAATGCCACTTGGTTCTTCCTGCTTTGTGGTGGGCAACTGTTTCTCAAAGCCGTGGAGTCATGGAGTCATGGGGGGAGCCAGGGAACTTGGCACACATGTGTGCTGCAGGGTCTGCATTGCATACCAGCTGTGGATTATTGGTGTTGTTTTTTCACCTTTTGTTGGATGAGGGTAATATGGGTGCAGTTCAGTGCACCAATGACACTGGGGAAGCCGGCAATGCATAGACCTTAGTATTTATTGTTTGACTGAGTGCTCGTCTATGTGTGGTGCCCCTTTGACACAGCCTAGTGTCAACAACATGCGTCAGGCTTTTGAAAAGTCGTCTGGGTAATGCAATAATGGTAGGAATATTAGAAACTTGTATATAGAGCTCATAAACTGAATTATATATTGGTATTTGGCAATAGTTGCTATCATAACAGAACGCAGTTGCCCTGAATGTATCAACTTCGGGAGGCACGAATGGCTGAGTTGAACCTGCCGGTATTCGCGCCTATGACGTCTAGTTTCCGGGATAGGGCAGAAGCAAGCTCTTAATTGGCTGTGCTATGTTACTGGCCTGGGCCACTGTCAGGGTAGATTCGAAGGAGCCAGTCGCTAAATAATCGAGTACCATTATTCACTCTAACAGGGGAAGCATAGCGTTTAAATTGTGGAACTAGGCTCCAAATGGCCCTGCTTACCCCCCATGATGGCCTGAACAGTTCCCAGGTTGACCTGTAGGTGGCGATCGCCTCTTGGTTAGATGGGTCAGCGGGGGCTAGCCTGCCTGCGCCTGATTGCCCTTTGTGGCACCCCCCTCGGGTAAGATGCCCCTCTGGTTGGCTGATCCTCATTCGCTTCCTCTAGCAGAGCTGCTGCCTGCCATGAGTAGGGCCACTTGGCCAAGGGCTCCCCTGCAGCGTCCCCTGGTGTCAGCGCCCACTCTCCACCGCCCCCCCCCCATGCTATGGAGCCAGCTGCTTGCTCCTAGCTCATGTGTTTTATTGGAGGTGTTAACCATTCTTTCCAGCACACCTGAGCTCAGGCCTGTTTCCAGGGACGGGCAAAGTGGGAGGCCGCCCAGAGCACAGGACCTCTAAGGGGCAGCAAAGGGGCTATGTTCATAAACCTCAGCGGATGGGAGAAGTAGAGGGCAAGTGAAAACAGGAAACAAAGGAATGAGAGGCGAAAAAATACAGGGATCAAGAATGAGAAAAGGAAAATATAGCGCCTCATTTGAAGCTCATCGCTGCAGCATAATGTGATGGCAATTCCATTACCACCCAAAAGAGTGCCACTAGGGGAATTAGCGCCATTTTCCCCGCACCCTCGAATAATAGCACTGGGGGTGAGGGTAGAGTTTCCCTCCAGCAACAACGTTGAGAGGAATCTGCCAGTGTATGGCCAAAATCAGCGCATTTGCTATGCGGTAGTTCTGAAGGCGGTAAACCAGCCAAGAATCGCCATGTAGTCCTACGGGCTCCGACAATGGAGAATTACCACCACTTATAACCCGTGGTAAACCCCCTGGCCCAAATGGTGGTAATGTTCATTGAGTGTGGTGGTAATCCAGCAAAAGTACCGCCTGTATTACCACTAACCTCGCAATGAGGCCTAAAGACTTGCCACATTTCCCGCAGCTTGAGGCAGACCCCGCAATTGAGCAGGACCCGCGAGCAGATTGGGCGACCTGCGCCTTTCCCCTGCCACGTATCTGCGCGTGGCAATATCCTCCCTCGGCTTGCCCAAAAGAGAGCAGCCACAAGTGCTTAGAAGACGGTAGCGCCACCTTTAAATGCGGCAGGAGCAGCTTCAGTGTGACCTGAAGAGGAGAGGGGAAGAGGATGGGTAACCGAAAAGAGGCCGGAGAAATGGAAGGGCAATGGAAGTGCCTAAGGAGGGGATGCGAGTGTGCAGTGTTCATAGCTCGGCATCAAAATGATTCTACTCACATCTCACACACTTTGAAAGCCTCCGCAGTAACTTCATCCAAACAGCCCAGCGGGGGGCGTAGGGGAAATAGCCATGGGCAATCTGCCCCCTGGGGAGCCTGGCACAGCGAGGGGTGAAGGGGAAATAGCCATGGGCAATCTGCCCCTTGGGGAGCCTGGCGCAGCGAGGGGTGAAGGGGAAATAGCCATGAGCAATCTGCCCCTTGGGGAGCCTGGCACTGCGAGGGGTGAAGGGGAAATAGCCATGAGTAATCTTGGGAGCCTGGCACAGCGAGGGGTGAAGGGGAAATAGCCATGAGTAATCTGCCCCTTGGGAGCCTGGCACAGCGAGGGGCGTAGGGGAAATAGCCATGAGTAATCTGCCCCTTGGGGAGCCTGGCACAGCGAGGGGCGTAGGGGAAATAGCCATGAGTAATCTGCCCCTTGGGGAGCCTGGCACAGAGAGGGGTGAAGGGGAAATAGCCATGAGTAATCTGCCCCTTGGGAGCCTGGCACAGCGAGGGGTGAAGGGGAAATAGCCATGAGTAATCTGCCCCTTGGGAGCCTGGCACAGCGGGGGGCGTAGGGGAAATAGCCATGAGTAATCTGCCCCTTGGGGAGCCTGGCACAGCGGGGGGCGTAGGGGAAATAGCCATGAGTAATCTGCCCCTTGGGGAGCCTGGCACAGCGAGGGGCGTAGGGGAAATAGCCATGAGTAATCTGCCCCTTGGGGAGCCTGGCACAGCGAGGGGTGAAGGGGAAATAGCCATGAGTAATCTGCCCCTTGGGAGCCTGGCACAGCGAGGGGTGGGGGGGGGGGAGGAAATAGCCATGAGTAATCTGCCCCTTGGGAGCCTGGCACAGCGAGGGGTGAAGGGGAAATAGCCATGGGCAATCTGCCCCTTGGATAGTCTGGCACAGCGAGGGGTGAAGGGGAAATAGCCATGAGCAATCTGCCCCTTGGCCCCTTGGATAGTCTGGCACAGCGAGGGGTGAAGGGGAAATAGCCATGAGTAATCTGCCCCTTGGGAGCCTGGCACAGCGAGGGGTGAAGGGGAAATAGCCATGAGTAATCTGCCCCTTGGGAGCCTGGCACAGCGAGGGGTGAAGGGGAAATAGCCATGAGTAATCTGCCCCTTGGGAGCCTGGCACAGCGAGGGGTGAAGGGGAAATAGCCATGAGTAATCTGCCCCTTGGGAGCCTGGCACAGCGAGGGGTGAGGGGAAATAGCCATGAGTGATCTTCCCCTTGGGAGCCTGGCACAGCGAGGGGTGAAGGGGAAATAGCCATGAGTAATCTGCCCCTTGGGAGCCTGGCACAGCGAGGGGTGAAGGGGAAATAGCCATGAGTAATCTGCCCCTTGGGGAGCCTGGCACAGCGAGGGGTGAAGGGGAAATAGCCATGAGTAATCTGCCCCTTGGGGAGCCTGGCACAGCGAGGGGCGGGGGGGGAATAGCCATGAGTAATCTGCCCCTTGGGAGCCTGGCACAGCGGGGGGTGAAGGGGAAATAGCCATGAGTAATCTGCCCCTTGGGAGCCTGGCACAGCGAGGGGTGAAGGGGAAATAGCCATGAGTAATCTGCCCCTTGGGAGCCTGGCACAGCGAGGGGTGAAGGGGAAATAGCCATGAGTAATCTGCCCCTTGGGAACCTGGCACAGCGAGGGGTGAAGGGGAAATAGCCATGAGTAATCTGCCCCTTGGGGAGCCTGGCACAGCGAGGGGTGAAGGGGAAATAGCCATGAGTAATCTGCCCCTTGGGGAGCCTGGCACAGCGAGGGGCGTAGGGGAAATAGCCATGAGTAATCTGCCCCTTGGGAGCCTGGCACAGCGAGGGGCGAAGGGGAAATAGCCATGAGTAATCTGCCCCTTGGATAGTCTGGCACAGCGAGGGGCGAAGGGGAAATAGCCATGAGTAATCTGCCCCTTTGGGAGCCTGGCACAGCGAGGGGCGAAGGGGAAATAGCCATGAGTAACCTGCCCCTTTGGGAGCCTGGCACAGCGAGGGGTGAAGGGGAAATAGCCATGAGTAATCTGCCCCTTGGGGAGCCTGGCACAGCGAGGGGTGAAGGGGAAATAGCCATGAGTAATCTGCCCCTTGGGAGCCTGGCACAGCGAGGGGTGAAGGGGAAATAGCCATGAGTAATCTGCCCCTTGGGGAGCCTGGCACAGCGAGGGGTGAGGGGAAATAGCCATGAGTAATCTGCCCCTTGGGAGCCTGGCACAGCGAGGGGTGAAGGGGAAATAGCCATGAGTAATCTGCCCCTTGGGGAGCCTGGCACAGCGGGGGGCGAAATGGAAATAGCCATGTGTAATCTGCCCCTTGGGGAGCCTGGCACAGCGAGGGGCGTAGGGGAAATAGCCATGAGTAATCTGCCCCTTGGGGAGCCTGGCACAGCGAGGGGTGAAGGGGAAATAGCCATGAGTAATCTGCCCCTTGGGGACCCTGGCACAGCGAGGGGCGGGGGGGAGGAAATAGCCATGAGTAATCTGCCCCTTGGATAGTCTGGCACAGCGAGGGGTGAAGGGGAAATAGCCATGAGTAATCTGCCCCTTGGGGAGCCTGGCACAGCGAGGGGTGAAGGGGAAGTAGCCATGAGTAATCTGCCCCTTGGGAGCCTGGCACAACGAGGGGCGTAGGGGAAATAGCCATGAGTAATCTGCCCCTTGGGAGCCTGGCACAGCGAGGGGTGAAGGGGAAATAGCCATGAGTAATCTGCCCCTTGGGAGCCTGGCACAGCGAGGGGTGAAGGGGAAATAGCCATGAGTAATCTGCCCCTTGGGAGCCTGGCACAGCGAGGGGCGGGGGGGGAGGAAATAGCCATGAGTAATCTGCCCCTTGGGAGCCTGGCACAGCGAGGGGTGAAGGGGAAATAGCCATGAGTAATCTGCCCCTTGGGAGCCTGGCACAGCGAGGGGTGAAGGGGAAATAGCCATGAGTAATCTGCCCCTTGGGAGCCTGGCACAGCGAGGGGTGAAGGGGAAATAGCCATGAGTAATCTGCCCCTTGGGGAGCCTGGCACAGCGGGGGGCGTAGGGGAAATAGCCATGAGTAATCTGCCCCTTGGGAGCCTGGCACAGCGAGGGGTGAAGGGGAAATAGCCATGAGTAATCTGCCCCTTGGGAGCCTGGCACAGCGAGGGGTGAAGGGGAAATAGCCATGAGTAATCTGCCCCTTGGGGAGCCTGGCACAGCGAGGGGCGGGGGGGGGGGAATAGCCATGAGTAATCTGCCCCTTGGGAGCCTGGCACAGCGAGGGGTGAAGGGGAAATAGCCATGAGTAATCTGCCCCTTGGGAGCCTGGCACAGCGAGGGGCGTAGGGGAAATAGCCATGAGTAATCTGCCCCTTGGGAGCCTGGCACAGCGAGGGGTGAAGGGGAAATAGCTATGAGTAATCTGCCCCTTGATAGTCTGGCACAGCGAGGGGTGAAGGGGAAATAGCCATGAGTAATCTGCCCCTTGGGAGCCTGGCACAGCGAGGGGTGAAGGGGAAATAGCCATGAGTAATCTGCCCCTTGGGAGCCTGGCACAGCGAGGGGTGAAGGGGAAATAGCCATGAGTAATCTGCCCCTTGGGAGCCTGGCACAGCGAGGGGTGAAGGGGAAATAGCCATGAGTAATCTGCCCCTTGGGAGCCTGGCACAGCGAGGGGTGAAGGGGAAATAGCCATGAGTAATCTGCCCCTTGGATAGTCTGGCACAGCGAGGGGCGTAGGGGAAATAGCCATGAGTAATCTGCCCCTTGGGAGCCTGGCACAGCGAGGGGTGAAGGGGAAATAGCCATGAGTAATCTGCCCCTTGGGAGCCTGGCACAGCGAGGGGCGTAGGGGAAATAGCCATGAGTAATCTGCCCCTTGGGAGCCTGGCACAGCGAGGGGTGAAGGGGGAATAGCCATGAGTAATCTGCCCCTTGGGAGCCTGGCACAGCGAGGGGTGAAGGGGAAATAGCCATGAGTAATCTGCCCCTTGGATAGTCTGGCACAGCGAGGGGTGAAGGGGAAATAGCCATGAGTAATCTGCCCCTTGGGGAGCCTGGCACAGCGAGGGGCGTAGGGGAAATAGCCATGAGTAATCTGCCCCTTGGGGAGCCTGGCACAGCGAGGGGTGAGGGGAAATAGCCATGAGTAATCTGCCCCTTGGGAGCCTGGCACAGCGAGGGGTGAAGGGGAAATAGCCATGAGTAATCTGCCCCTTGGGAGCCTGGCACAGCGAGGGGTGAATAGCCATGAGTAATCTGCCCCTTGGGAGCCTGGCACAGCGAGGGGTGAAGGGGAAATAGCCATGAGTAATCTGCCCTTGGGGAGCCTGGCACAGCGAGGGGTGAAGGGGAAATAGCCATGAGTAATCTGCCCCTTGGGGTGCCTGGCACAGCGAGGGGCGAAGGGGAAATAGCCATGAGTAATCTGCCCCTTGGGGAGCCTGGCACAGCGAGGGGTGAAGGGGAAATAGCCATGAGTAATCTGCCCCTTTGGGAGCCTGGCACAGCGAGGGGCGTAGGGGAAATAGCCATGAGTAATCTGCCCCTTGGGAGCCTGGCACAGCGAGGGGTGAAGGGGAAATAGCCATGAGTAATCTGCCCCTTGGGGAGCCTGGCACAGCGGGGGGCGTAGGGGAAATAGCCATGAGTAATCTGCCCTTTGGGAGCCTGGCACAGCGAGGGGTGAAGGGGAAATAGCCATGAGTAATCTGCCCCTTGGGAGCCTGGCACAGCGAGGGGCGTAGGGGAAATAGCCATGAGTAATCTGCCCCTTGGGGAGCCTGGCACAGCGAGGGGCGGGGGGGGGGGGAATAGCCATGAGTAATCTGCCCCTTGGGAGCCTGGCACAGCGAGGGGTGAAGGGGAAATAGCCATGAGTAATCTGCCCCTTGGGGAACCTGGCACAGCGAGGGGCGGGGGGAAATAGCCATGAGTAATCTGCCCCTTGGGAACCTGGCACAGCGAGGGGTGAAGGGGAAATAGCCATGAGTAATCTGCCCCTTGGGGAGCCTGGCACAGCGAGGGGTGAAGGGGAAATAGCCATGAGTAATCTGCCCCTTGGGGAGCCTGGCACAGCGAGGGGCGTAGGGGAAATAGCCATGAGTAATCTGCCCCTTGGGAGCCTGGCACAGCGAGGGGCGAAGGGGAAATAGCCATGAGTAATCTGCCCCTTGGATAGTCTGGCACAGCGAGGGGCGAAGGGGAAATAGCCATGAGTAATCTGCCCCTTTGGGAGCCTGGCACAGCGAGGGGCGAAGGGGAAATAGCCATGAGTAACCTGCCCCTTTGGGAGCCTGGCACAGCGAGGGGTGAAGGGGAAATAGCCATGAGTAATCTGCCCCTTGGGGAGCCTGGCACAGCGAGGGGTGAAGGGGAAATAGCCATGAGTAATTAGCCCCTTGGGAGCCTGGCACAGCGAGGGGTGAAGGGGAAATAGCCATGAGTAATCTGCCCCTTGGGGAGCCTGGCACAGCGAGGGGTGAGGGGAAATAGCCATGAGTAATCTGCCCCTTGGGAGCCTGGCACAGCGAGGGGTGAAGGGGAAATAGCCATGAGTAATCTGCCCCTTGGGGAGCCTGGCACAGCGGGGGGCGTAGGGGAAATAGCCATGTGTAATCTGCCCCTTGGGGAGCCTGGCACAGCGAGGGGCGTAGGGGAAATAGCCATGAGTAATCTGCCCCTTGGGGAGCCTGGCACAGCGAGGGGTGAAGGGGAAATAGCCATGAGTAATCTGCCCCTTGGGGACCCTGGCACAGCGAGGGGCGGGGGGGAGGAAATAGCCATGAGTAATCTGCCCCTTGGATAGTCTGGCACAGCGAGGGGTGAAGGGGAAATAGCCATGAGTAATCTGCCCCTTGGGGAGCCTGGCACAGCGAGGGGTGAAGGGGAAGTAGCCATGAGTAATCTGCCCCTTGGGAGCCTGGCACAACGAGGGGCGTAGGGGAAATAGCCATGAGTAATCTGCCCCTTGGGAGCCTGGCACAGCGAGGGGTGAAGGGGAAATAGCCATGAGTAATCTGCCCCTTGGGAGCCTGGCACAGCGAGGGGTGAAGGGGAAATAGCCATGAGTAATCTGCCCCTTGGGAGCCTGGCACAGCGAGGGGCGGGGGGGGAGGAAATAGCCATGAGTAATCTGCCCCTTGGGAGCCTGGCACAGCGAGGGGTGAAGGGGAAATAGCCATGAGTAATCTGCCCCTTGGGAGCCTGGCACAGCGAGGGGTGAAGGGGAAATAGCCATGAGTAATCTGCCCCTTGGGAGCCTGGCACAGCGAGGGGTGAAGGGGAAATAGCCATGAGTAATCTGCCCCTTGGGGAGCCTGGCACAGCGGGGGGCGTAGGGGAAATAGCCATGAGTAATCTGCCCCTTGGGAGCCTGGCACAGCGAGGGGTGAAGGGGAAATAGCCATGAGTAATCTGCCCCTTGAGAGCCTGGCACAGCGAGGGGTGAAGGGGAAATAGCCATGAGTAATCTGCCCCTTGGGGAGCCTGGCACAGCGAGGGGCGGGGGGGGGGAATAGCCATGAGTAATCTGCCCCTTGGGAGCCTGGCACAGCGAGGGGTGAAGGGGAAATAGCCATGCGTAATCTGCCCCTTGGGAGCCTGGCACAGCGAGGGGCGTAGGGGAAATAGCCATGAGTAATCTGCCCCTTGGGAGCCTGGCACAGCGAGGGGTGAAGGGGAAATAGCCATGAGTAATCTGCCCCTTGGGAGCCTGGCACAGCGAGGGGTGAAGGGGAAATAGCTATGAGTAATCTGCCCCTTGGATAGTCTGGCACAGCGAGGGGTGAAGGGGAAATAGCCATGAGTAATCTGCCCCTTGGGAGCCTGGCACAGCGAGGGGTGAAGGGGAAATAGCCATGAGTAATCTGCCCCTTGGGAGCCTGGCACAGCGAGGGGTGAAGGGGAAATAGCCATGAGTAATCTGCCCCTTGGGAGCCTGGCACAGCGAGGGGTGAAGGGGAAATAGCCATGAGTAATCTGCCCCTTGGATAGTCTGGCACAGCGAGGGGCGTAGGGGAAATAGCCATGAGTAATCTGCCCCTTGGGAGCCTGGCACAGCGAGGGGTGAAGGGGAAATAGCCATGAGTAATCTGCCCCTTGGGAGCCTGGCACAGCGAGGGGCGTAGGGGAAATAGCCATGAGTAATCTGCCCCTTGGGAGCCTGGCACAGCGAGGGGCGAAGAGGGAATAGCCATGAGTAATCTGCCCCTTGGGAGCCTGGCACAGCGAGGGGTGAAGGGGAAATAGCCATGAGTAATCTGCCCCTTGGATAGTCTGGCACAGCGAGGGATGAAGGGGAAATAGCCATGAGTAATCTGCCCCTTGGGGAGCCTGGCACAGCGAGGGGCGTAGGGGAAATAGCCATGAGTAATCTGCCCCTTGGGGAGCCTGGCACAGCGAGGGGTGAGGGGAAATAGCCATGAGTAATCTGCCCCTTGGGAGCCTGGCACAGCGAGGGGTGAAGGGGAAATAGCCATGAGTAATCTGCCCCTTGGGAGCCTGGCACAGCGAGGGGTGAAGGGGAAATAGCCATGAGTAATCTGCCCCTTGGATAGTCTGGCACAGCGAGGGGCGTAGGGGAAATAGCCATGAGTAATCTGCCCCTTGGGAGCCTGGCACAGCGAGGGGTGAAGGGGAAATAGCCATGAGTAATCTGCCCCTTGGGAGCCTGGCACAGCGAGGGGCGTAGGGGAAATAGCCATGAGTAATCTGCCCCTTGGGAGCCTGGCACAGCGAGGGGTGAAGGGGAAATAGCCATGAGTAATCTGCCCCTTGGGAGCCTGGCACAGCGAGGGGTGAAGGGGAAATAGCCATGAGTAATCTGACCCTTGGATAGTCTGGCACAGCGAGGGGTGAAGGGGAAATAGCCATGAGTAATCTGCCCCTTGGGGAGCCTGGCACAGCGAGGGGCGGGGGGGGAATAGCCATGAGTAATCTGCCCCTTGGGAGCCTGGCACAGCGGGGGGGTGAAGGGGAAATAGCCATGAGTAATCTGCCCTTGGGGAGCCTGGCACAGCGAGGGGTGAAGGGGAAATAGCCATGAGTAATCTGCCCCTTGGGGTGCCTGGCACAGCGAGGGGTGAAGGGGAAATAGCCATGAGTAATCTGCCCCTTGGGGAGCCTGGCACAGCGAGGGGTGAAGGGGAAATAGCCATGAGTAATCTGCCCCTTTGGGAGCCTGGCACAGCGAGGGGCGTAGGGGAAATAGCCATTAGTAATCTGCCCCTTGGGAGCCTGGCACAGCGAGGGGTGAAGGGGAAATAGCCATGAGTAATCTGCCCCTTGGGGAGCCTGGCACAGCGGGGGGCGTAGGGGAAATAGCCATGAGTAATCTGCCCTTTGGGAGCCTGGCACAGCGAGGGGTGAAGGGGAAATAGCCATGAGTAATCTGCCCCTTGGGAGCCTGGCACAGCGAGGGGCGTAGGGGAAATAGCCATGAGTAATCTGCCCCTTGGGGAGCCTGGCACAGCGAGGGGCCGGGGGGGGGGAATAGCCATGAGTAATCTGCCCCTTGGGAGCCTGGCACAGCGAGGGGTGAAGGGGAAATAGCCATGAGTAATCTGCCCCTTGGGGAACCTGGCACAGCGAGGGGCGGGGGGAAATAGCCATGAGTAATCTGCCCCTTGGGAGCCTGGCACAGCGAGGGGTGAAGGGGAAATAGCCATGAGTAATCTGCCCCTTGGGGAGCCTGGCACAGCGAGGGGTGAAGGGGAAATAGCCATGAGTAATCTGCCCCTTGGGAGCCTGGCACAGCGAGGGGCGGGGGGGGGGGAATAGCCATGAGTAATCTGCCCCTTGGGGAGCCTGGCACAGCGAGGGGTGAAGGGGAAATAGCCATGAGTAATCTGCCCCTTGGGGAGCCTGGCACAGCAAGGGGTGAAGGGGAAATAGCCATGAGTAATCTGCCCCTTTGGGAGCCTGGCACAGCGAGGGGTGAGGGGAAATAGCCATGAGTAATCTGCCCCTTGGGAGCCTGGCACAGCGAGGAGTGAAGGGGAAATAGCCATGAGTAATCTGCCCCTTGGGAGCCTGGCACAGCGAGGGGTGAAGGGGAAATAGCCATGAGTAATCTGCCCCTTGGGGAGCCTGGCACAGCGAGGGGCGGGGGGAAATAGCCATTAGTAATCTGCCCCTTGGGAGCCTGGCACAGCGAGTGGTGAAGGGGAAATAGCCATGAGTAATCTGCCCCTTGGGAGCCTGGCACAGCGAGGGGCGGGGGGGGAATAGCCATGAGTAATCTGCCCCTTGGGAGCCTGGCACAGCGAGGGGTGAAGGGGAAATAGCCATGAGTAATCTGCCCCTTGGGGAGCCTGGCACAGCGGGGGGCGTACGGGAAATAGCCATGAGTAATCTGCCCCTTGGGAGCCTGGCACAGCGAGGGGCGAAGGGGAAATAGCCATGAGTAATCTGCCCCTTGGGAGCCTGGCACAGCGAGGGGTGAAGGGGAAATAGCCATGAGTAATCTGCCCCTTGGGAGCCTGGCACAGCGAGGGGTGAAGGGGAAATAGCCATGAGTAATCTGCCCCTTGGGGAGCCTGGCACAGCGGGGGGCGTAGGGGAAATAGCCATGAGTAATCTGCCCCTTGGGGAGCCTGGCACAGCGAGGGGCGTAGGGGAAATAGCCATGAGTAATCTGCCCCTTGGGAGCCTGGCACAGCGAGGGGTGAAGGGGAAATAGCCATGAGTAATCTGCCCCTTGGGGAGCCTGGCACAGCGAGGGGTGAAGGGGAAATAGCCATGAGTAATCTGCCCTTTGGGAGCCTTGCACAGCGAGGGGTGAAGGGGAAATAGCCATGAGTAATCTGCCCCTTGGGGAGCCTGGCACAGCGAGGGGTGAAGGGGAAATAGCCATGAGTAATCTGCCCCTTGGGGAGCCTGGCACAGCGGGGGGCGTAGGGGAAATAGCCATGAGTAATCTGCCCCTTGGGGAGCCTGGCACAGCGAGGGGCGTAGGGGAAATAGCCATGAGTAATCTGCCCCTTGGGAGCCTGGCACAGCGAGGGGCGAAGGGGAAATAGCCATGAGTAATCTGCCCCTTGGGGAGCCTGGCACAGCGAGGGGCGGGGGGGGAGGAAATAGCCATGAGTAATCTGCCCCTTGGGGAGCCTGGCACAGCGAGGGGCGGGGGGGGGGAGAAAATAGCCATGAGTAATCTGCCCCTTGGGAGCCTGGCACAGCGAGGGGCGGGGGGAAATAGCCATGAGTAGTCTGCCCTTTGGGAGCCTGGCACAGCGAGGGGTGAAGGGGAAATAGCCATGAGTAATCTGCCCCTTGGATAGTCTGGCACAGCGATGGGTGAAGGGGAAATAGCCATGAGTAATCTGCCCCTTGGGGAGCCTGGCACAGCGAGGGTTGAAGGGGAAGTAGCCATGAGTAATCTGCCCCTTGGATAGTCTGGCACAGCGGGCGTGGAAAGTTTTGGAAAAGTGTTTACCCCCTTTTTTGAGCTTCCAGCTCTGGCAGGCGAAATGAAAGGAATAAGGGCGCTCCCCACAGCCCAATCCGCCCTGAGCGGGAGGCTCAGGAAGGTTGGGGGGTGAGACCTGCATTATGGGCCATGCAATGGGGTGCACTGAGGACATGAAGCTGAAGGAATGCCAGTTCAGGGGGTGCAGGAATGGAAGGCGCTCATGCTTATGCTCTGCCAATCGTCTAGGGTGACTTATGTGTCAAATGTCAAATGTTAAAGGTTAAAGGCATTTGCACCGCGCACCGTCACCAACGGACTTGGTCCCCAGGTGCTCTGGCGGATCTGCATATGAGAAGGTGGGATGGGTTAGTAGGTGAAGCGGGAGTAGGATAGTGAGAGGAGAGGTGTTCTGTTGGCAGCTTCAACTCGGTGTACACCGGGTTCTGAGCTTCGGTGTGAGTATCGGATCGATGTCAGTCCTCGTGCGCTGTTGGTGTTGCTTATGTGTTGTTGCGGTGTTGCGAAGTGCGTGCGGGTTGTTGTACGAGAGATGGTTGTGTGAGATTTTTTGAGTGAGATAAGTCTGCAGAAATGCTGAGTTTTTTTGTTAGTCGGTTGTATGAAGGTTAACAGAAGTTCAGAAATCTGTCCGAATGTGGCATTCACCAATCCTACCGATTTCATCCGGGTGTGTAAAAGGGCTACGCCTGGCAGGGTTTGGTTTGTGGGGCGCTCCCTGTGCTGTTCTAATGCGCTCTGTAAGTGTTCTGATTGCTCCTCGCCGTTCTATTCTAGCGAGCTCTGTAGGTGTTCTAATGCTGATGGATTGGTTAATGTGGGTTGGGTTTCTATTCTCCTCCTTGGGTGCTGGGGTGGTTTAGTGGACTCTTCTAACAAACTTTCGATCTAAATGCGTCTGCTGGGGGTTTAGATATGGTACCTCCGGGGGAGTGGGGGAGTTATTTAAGGCTTTCGTCTGGGTCTGAGTATGTGATCAATCTCCGGAAGCCTCCTTTTCTGGCTATTTCCCATGATATCTTATGGTCTGTCGTGTGGTCGGTTCTTTGGGGTCAGTGTTTGTCCATTTGAGAGTGGCCGAGGTTGGTGTTATTTTCGTTGTTGTTTTAATGGGGTGAGCATTCTGGTGTGTCGCTGTTGTGGTTACGTTGTGAAGAGCCATGATTTGAGGAGTTTCCTGAATGCTAGTTGGTTTGTTGTGTTCCATATTTTCTTAGGTAGGTCATTCCAGGTTTTCATTGCCTGGTGAGAGAAAGAGGATCCTCCGAGTTTTCTTCTGTTATAGGGTTTTGGTTCCAGGGGGATGTCGGTGCTTGATCTCAGTATTCTTGTCGGTTAATGTAGGCGTAGTTTATCGCTTAGGAATTCTGCACATTGTTTGTGTATTGCTCTGTGCGTGATGCACATTGACTTGAACTTTATTTGCTGTTTTAATGGTAGCCAGTGTAGTATTTTTAGGGCGGATGTGATGTGTTCTCTTCTGAGTACCTTGAGGAGGAGTCTGGCTGCTGTATTTTGTATGCGTTGTAGTTTTTTTTTAGAAGTCGTTCGGGCATGCCCAGGTATAGGCTATTGGCGTAGGCTACTCTGGACATGATCAGAGCGATGATGGTAAGTGTTTTGTTGGCAAACGACATGTGTAAATAAATAATAAAAGTTGCAGCATTTTGCAGCCTTGTTCTTCCACGAGAATTGACTGGGCTAAGTTAGGGGGCCTCAGGCGCCGAAGCGCAAGCAGGTAAGTGCGCTAGCAGAAAGGTATGTGGGGGGCATCTGGTGCCCGCCTGCCTATGCCAATCGCAGAGCAGCCACACACACACACACACAGCCTCGGATTCATCCGTTCATAGATGTCCCCTCTCTCCCCCTCTACTCCCCCACCTCTCACCAGCACTTCCTATTAAGTGTTTGCATAACCCCCAGCACCCGCTGCTGTTTCTGCTCTCATCTCTACAGGAGAACAATATATTGCATTTCTCTATTAACAAAAGCTTAAAATCTAAGTCCTTCTGCCGCGGATGACGCCGTCCACGTGCGAACCCTCTCCCTTGCCAAGGACGTAGACAGCTACGCCTTCAGCAAACCCTCTTAAGACTCTACAGACGTGTTTTATAAAAGCATTCAACCAGTTAAGCCTTGACCTCTTCTAATTCTTCCAGCCCTAAAAATGCACCGCCTGTCACTCAAGACGTCTCATGCTACTTCCCTCCCCACTATTCCCGCCCTCCCAAATCTCCTGTACACAGGTGTAGGTTCTGTGCCTGATGATCGAGTCGGGAGGATAGCTCAGGGGCAACGTGCTCGCCTTGGAAGCAAAACAACACCAAGTAACACAGGTTCGATCCCGAGTCCGCGCTTAAAAACATCTGAGTATTAAGCGTATTATAAATAACCTATCATATATGTAATACGTAATTACTCCTAAAATGCCAATATTCTATATGTATAGCTGGAAAGTGTGGTGCCCACCACAATGGCAGATGGCTTCATGGTGCCAGAAACGGCAGAAGAGTTAAAGTTAAGGGAAGGGACGCAGCACTGAGATCAGCAAAAGTGCAGCGCAGGCAAATGGATTGGTTAATGTGGGTTGGGTTTCTATTCTCCTCCTTGGGTGCTGGGGTGGTTTAGTGGACTCTTCTAACAAACCCAAAGGCTGGGCTTCCCGCGGGGAGGGGCAACAAACAGGCCCAGCATTTAACATTTTTTAAAACTCTGCCATAATCCAAGTACATTCTTAGTGTTCTGCTCCATAATACTGGTAAATGTTTTGTTTAGTGCAACATGACGTCAATATAGTCTTATTCTACTGTTGCACAATCCCAGTATACTTAATTTAGTGCATCAGAATCCCAGTATGTTCTCAGTTAACTGTTCAATATCCCAGTATATTCCTATTTTTTAACTGTTCCATAATAGTCTTAGTTTAGTGCAACATAACCTCAATATACTCTTAGTTTACTGTTGCACAATCCTAATGGACTCTTAGTCAACTGTTCCATAATCCCAGTATATTCCTATTTTTTAACTGCTCCATAATCCAAGTATATTCATAGTGTTTTGCTCCATAATGCCAGTATATATATTCTTAGTTGAGTGTTCCACTGTCTGAGTATGTTCTTGGGTGACTGCTCCATAATCCCAGTATATTCTTAGTTGACTGCTCCATAATCCTGGTAGATGTTTAGTTTAGTGCAACATAGCCTCAATATACTATTAGTTTACTGTTGCACCATCCCAGTATACTCTTTGTTTACTGCATCATAATCCCAATATATTATTACGTTAGTGAAATATAATCCAAGTATATTCTTAGTTTTCTGCTCCACAATCCCAGCATACTCTTTGTTTAGTGCAACATAACCTCAATATACTATTAGTTTGCTGTGCACAATCCCAGTTTACTATTAGTTTAGTGCCTCATAATCCCAGTATGTTCTTAATTAACTGTTCCATAATCCCAGTATATTTCAATTTTTTCAAGTGCTCCATAATCCAGGTATATTCTGAGTTTGTTCCTCTATATTCCCGGTATACTCTTAGTTTAGTGCAACATGACCTCAATATACTCTTAGTTTACAGTTGCATAATTTTAGTGTATTCTTATTTTACTGGTGCACAATCCCAGTATGTTTTTAGTTGACTCATCCACAATCCCAGTATAACCTTAGTTTAGTGCATCATAACACCAGTTAAAGCATCATGAAGTAGACACTGATAACAGAAATGAAGTTTGGAATACAAACCTTTATTCAACGTAAAAAGGGTTGGAAAAGGGCCTACATAGCCCTAAACTGAGGTGGGATTTCCCTATCTAACTGAAACTAAGAATAGTCTGTGTCAGGAAGTCCAAATTAAATGTCTGTGTCCAAAACCTCCTATACTTGCCCTCACATCTACTTATACATAAAGTGTAGGGATGTCAGAGTCAAACTAAATTTCTTGTAGCTCTAGGCTTGTCAAGGGGTCCCCTTCCCCATGCTCTGAGACAGTTCACAATGCTCCGGGATTCCCTCCTCCAAGCTTCAAGACAGTTCACAATGCTCCGGGATTCCCTCCTCCAAGCTTCAAGACAGTTCACAATGCTCAGGGTTTCCCTCCTCCAAGCTTCAAGACAGTTCACAATGCTCCGGGATTCCCTCCTCCAAGCTTCAAGACAGTTCACAATGCTCCGGGATTCCCTCCTCCAAGCTTCAAGACAGTTCACAATGCTCCGGGATTCCCTCCTCCAAGCTTCAAGACAGTTCACAATGCTCCGGGATTCCCTCCTCCAAGCTTCAAGACAGTTCACAATGCTCGGGGGTTCCCTCCTCCAAGCTTCAAGACAGTTCACAATACTCCGGGATTCCCTCCTCCAAGCTTCAAGACAGTTCACAATGCTCAGGGTTTCCCTCCTCCAAGCTTCAAGACAGTTCACAATGCTCCGGGATTCCCTCCTCCAAGCTTCAAGACAGTTTACAATGCTCCGGGATTCCCTCCTCCAAGCTTCAAGACAGTTCACAATGCTCCGGGATTCCCTCCTCCAAGCTTCAAGACAGTTCACAATGCTCAGGGTTTCCCTCCTCCAAGCTTCAAGACAGTTCACAATGCTCCGGGATTCCCTCCTCCAAGCTTCAAGACAGTTCACAATGCTCCGGGATTCCCTCCTCCAAGCTTCAAGACAGTTCACAATGCTCGGGGGTTCCCTCCTCCAAGCTTCAAGACAGTTCACAATACTCCGGGATTCCCTCCTCCAAGCTTCAAGACAGTTCACAATGCTCAGGGTTTCCCTCCTCCAAGCTTCAAGACAGTTCACAATGCTCCGGGATTCCCTCCTCCAAGCTTCAAGACAGTTCACAATGCTCCGGGATTCCCTCCTCCAAGCTTCAAGACAGTTCACAATGCTCCGGGATTCCCTCCTCCAAGCTTCAAGACAGTTCACAATGCTCCGGGATTCCCTCCTCCAAGCTTCAAGACAGTTCACAATGCTCGGGGGTTCCCTCCTCCAAGCTTCAAGACAGTTCACAATACTCCGGGATTCCCTCCTCCAAGCTTCAAGACAGTTCACAATGCTCAGGGTTTCCCTCCTCCAAGCTTCAAGACAGTTCACAATGCTCCGGGATTCCCTCCTCCAAGCTTCAAGACAGTTCACAATGCTCCGGGATTCCCTCCTCCAAGCTTCAAGACAGTTCACAATGCTCCGGGATTCCCTCCTCCAAGCTTCAAGACAGTTCACAATGCTCAGGGTTTCCCTCCTCCAAGCTTCAAGACAGTTCACAATGCTCCGGGATTCCCTCCTCCAAGCTTCAAGACAGTTCACAATGCTCCGGGATTCCCTCCTCCAAGCTTCAAGACAGTTCACAATGCTCGGGGGTTCCCTCCTCCAAGCTTCAAGACAGTTCACAATGCTCCGGGATTCCCTCCTCCAAGCTTCAAGACAGTTCACAATGCTCAGGGTTTCCCTCCTCCAAGCTTCAAGACAGTTCACAATGCTCGGGGGTTCCCTCCTCCAAGCTTCAAGACAGTTCACAATACTCCGGGATTCCCTCCTCCAAGCTTCAAGACAGTTCACAATGCTCAGGGTTTCCCTCCTCCAAGCTTCAAGACAGTTCACAATGCTCAGGGATTCCCTCCTCCAAGCTTCAAGACAGTTCACAATGCTCCGGGATTCCCTCCTCCAAGCTTCAAGACAGTTCACAATGCTCCGGGATTCCCTCCTCCAAGCTTCAAGACAGTTCATAATACTCTGGGGTTCCCTCCTTCAAGCTTCAAGACAGTTCACAATGTTCAGGGGTTCCCTTACCCATGCTTCAAGTCTTCCAATGTTTTCTAAACACAATTTCCAGTGGTACGTCCCTGCTCCTCTGGTTTGGTTACTCTTCACCTGTTTCACAACAAAAGTTCCCTAATGTCAGTTCACACAAAGCTTAACACAATTCTCAAAAGGTAATGTGCGTGGCTTTTCAATAGGTAGGAGTCCTCGGTCTAGGTGTACTTATCGGACCACACGGTCCACGCATTACAGGTCATGCAACCAACACACCTTTCTTGCCTCTTCTCACCCATTCCTTGTATGCACAATTCCACTGCTTTACTTCTACAGTGGTGCCTGGTTTACTCTCCTGCCAGGTGAAGGGTGTTTCGCATTTCACATTCTTATACTCCTTTACCATGTTTGTCTTGCCACTGTTCACAGGTTGCAGTTTATAGGTTTCTGTGACTCTTGCCAATGATTGCTAGCTTCTCAAATCTGTTTTAAATGGCTCTTACCAATGATTGCTAGCTTCTCAAATGAGTTTTAAATGGCTCTTGCCAATGCTTGTTAGCTTCTCACATTACAATCTCAAATGGCCCTTGCCAGCACTTATTTACCCACATGGATTTCTCTTGTCTTTTTATATTATAATCCTGTTCAGGACTTTGCCACTGTTCATATGCCTCTCCGTGGTTCCCAATGTTTAGGATCATCGGCTCACGGAATCTCAGTGGCTGATTTATGCATGCGGTACACAGTACGATCCGCCCCGGGGCCCTGTATCTCTGCAAAAACTCACCATTTACTGCAGGTGGCTTTTTCATCCTCCGCGATGGCTGGTGGGCATAGCGGTTCTCCCGCTCGACAGCCCAGCATCTCCACGGCCTCTCCGGTTCACTTGCCATCTGGGTCTCTCACTCTGGGAGACTCTGTTCCTCCTCCCTTCTGGCCACAGCTTCTCCGGTCTTCTTTACACCTCTCTCGCTGGCTCCACTTCCACACCTCTCCTTACAGCTAGTTTCACTGGACAGACACGCCGTTCCCAAATCACTACCCGGGACCATGGAACTCCTCTCCCTTTCACCTGTTGCATCTTTAAAGTCCCGCTGCCGGGAGTTGACATGCCAGGAACCAATACCAAATCTTCCACAACTAGACCGCTGAAGTCAGCAATCCTCCTCCTCCTAGTCCTCTCCTTCATCCCAGTACTAGACTGGTGTGTGTGTTTATGCAAGTCAATGGGGGAATAAGAATAGGACTGATAACACCCTACAAAGGCTTGGGGGATATTCAACTTCTTATGAAAGGGAAATGGCAGATACTGCATCTCGTCTAGGGTGCCTCATCGCCACCCCCTAAATCTCCTCCACCCAAGTGATCCTCCCTCGCATATCCACTCCCAGGGTCAGAATCCAAAAGTGATGGCCTTTCCCTGGACCCCTGGGAGGAGGATATTTCGAGGAATGAAGTGAGGACGCCCTCATATTCTTAGTTTACTGCATCGTAGACACAATAATACTCTTAATTTAGTGCTCCATAATCCCAGTATATTCTCAGTTTTCTGCACCATAATCCTGGTATACTCTAAATTTACTGCAAAAAAACCCTCATATACTCTTAGTTTACAATTGCACAAGCCTAGTATTCTCTTACTTTACTGTCGCACAGTCCCAGTGTACTCTTAGTTTAGTACAACGTAACCCCAGTATACTCTTGGTTTACGGTTGCACAATCCTAATAGACTCTTAGTTTCCCAGTATACTTAGTTTAGTGCATGATAATCCCAGTATAAATGTAGTTGATTTTTCCATAATACCAGTATATTCTTAGTTGACTGCTTTGTTATACCAGTATATTCTTAGTTTTGTGCTCCACAATCCCAGTATACTCTTAGTTTAGTGTAACATAACCTCAATATACTCTTAGTTGACTGTTCCATAATCCCACTATATTCCTATTTTTCAACTGCTGCATAATCCCAGTATGTTCTTAGTTAACTGTTCCATAATCCCAGCATATTCTTAGTTTGTTTCTCCATTATCCCAGTATATTTGTAGTTTTCTGCTCCATAATCCCAGTATGTTCTTAGTTAACTATTCAATAATCCCACTATGTTCTTAGTTAACTGTTCCATAATCCCAGTATATTCTTAGTTGATTGCTCCATTATCCCAGTATATTCGTAGTTTAGTGTGCCATAACCTCAGTATACTCTTAGTTTACTGTTGCTAAGGGTATTGGTATTTATATAGTGCCTACAGCCAAGCCATCTAAGCGATGTCATTCAAAAGAATCAGTGTTCCTATAAGAGTGACTACACAAACAGATGAGTTTTGAGTATCTTTCTGAAGTCAAGAACGTTATTAGACTTTGTAAGGTCCTGGAGGAGTTTATTCAAATGTTTGATGGCATCCTTTTCCTCCTCCAAACATTTAGAATTATATTATTTCTTTCTTCAACACATTTCCTAAAATCACCCATTAAATGATCAAGGAGATCAATTATAGCATTGGATTCCCGTCCTTAAAAACTAGATTTTACTCACTAAGTTATCCAAGGTACATTTAAGACTTATGCTACGCGCAGGCCGCCGGGGAGCCAGCCGTAACGATTGCTCTGTTCCTCTGAAGCTCCAGAGCCTTGGAGGCAGCATTAGAGGTATAATGTTCATTACGGCTTCTAATGTTAGGTAAAATTTGGCTCCTGTTCCGTGTGGTTGACTTAGCACGTCACTGTAGGCACCCAGCGGAGGAGTCTTTGAGCTTGGTGGTTTTCACATCAGCTGGTGCCTCCCAACAGAAATTCATAACTGCTTTGTCCGCTGTGGTTTCGCCCTGAGAGCGGCCCAAACAGCTGCTGCTCTCCAACCCCACCTCAGAGGCGTTGGATCGAGCTGCCTGTTGGGTTTGGTGTGCCTCGCCAGGGCTTATTGCTGGCGGTCCCTACCGGAGGTCTATCGCTTTAGCTCGGTTGAGTTGCATGGCATTGAGACCATAGCAGCATGGAGGTGCCGGGACTGATTACTGCACTGGGGTTGGGGTACCTGGAGGTGTTGTGAACCGGGGTTTGGGGGAATGGTTCTTCTACTGGAGTGCTGCAGCCGCTACCAGCTCTTGCTTCGCTCCATGTATCTGATGAGTCTCTTCTGTCGCTTACCTCTGGCTGGCCCTTTAAACTTGCCGGCCATCTTACCTGATCTATCTTCCAGTGCTGAGCTATGATTGACAAGCCAAGCTCTGATACCTTACCTTTCAACATCCAGCTGCTACTCTAGAGCTTGATTTGAACTCCGGGGTGCGCTCCCTCTTATTCTAGGCCCCCGTCCTTGGCAACTCGAGCAAGCCCTTTGGAGCTTGATTCTACCTCATACTAACCCCTGAATGGGCCTTTGTTTGTGTGACACACTTACTGCACTTCTCTAATCCACATGTCCAAAGGGGGCAAGTGCCAAACTCAGATAGGTTTAGTAAAGAAAGCCCTGGCAGCTAGAATAAGATTCCTGCTTACACTGCCATGTCAGCCAGAAAAGAGCGGGGGCATTTGAGCCCACCTCTAACACTCCAGTGAAGACATTAATCGGACAATCTCACAGATGAAAGCCAGGTTCCATTCTATGAAGTTGGACAATTGAGCATTTAAAGTTGATGCTCTGCAGTAAAACATTGAGAAAGAAGGGTTTGCCTCACAGACATTGAGGGCCTGGTTAGTGCCCTTGAGGATTGGCCGGCTGAGGCGCAGCAATCCATGAAGACATTGCAATGCCAGATGCTCGGTGCACAGACTAAGAGTGAGGACGTAGAAAAGCAGTCTCGTTGAAGCAGCAGGAGGGTCCCGGGCCTTCCGAAATCAACCCAGACTCAAAATATGGAGACCTTTATGGAATCATTCCTCAAGGCCGCACTGAAGGGCTCCCAACTCTCGTCTCATTACCTGGCCGAAAGGGCACACATATCACTACCAAGGCCAGCCAGTCTCCTTCTGTAATCATCGTATGAGTTCTCAACTGCAAAGACCAGGATGCAATCCTTCTTGGAGCCCGGGGGCAGGGGAGGTGAAGATATCATGGCGTCCACTTACACTGGTTTCACTTACTCCTTCTTCCATCCAGAAAGCCCATCATTCTTTTCTTGCAGTCAAGCAGAGCTGCCCCAAAGAGGTCTCAAATCCCCCATGCTGTGTTCAACAAAGCTGAGGGTCGTCAATAGTGGCAAGACTCACCTCTTCGTGGATATTGAGGAGGCACCAAAATTCCTAGAGAGATGATAGACCCTCAAACTGTTGATAGAGTTGGCACAGTGTGACAAATCAACTTCCGGGGCACCAGTGGTCCAGGGATGAATATCGGTTTCTAAACCATAAATCAGCCCCACACCTTTGGTACACCAGAAGGGATCTGCACAGATTGGAAACACAAGCAAATTATAAACCTCCTTGACCAATTTTGGTAACTTGGACAAAACGGCAGGCTTAGCACCGCAAGCTTGTGGATCGCTGGTTAGTTGCAACACAGCGAAAATACAATATTTACCCAATGATAAAAGTGACTGTCCAGTCAAGTTTCTATAAAAATATCCACTTTATTGTTATCACAATAGACAGTTCTAGCACACTACAAAATGCAACCCACCCTGTAAAGGAGTGCAGAGGACAGACAGTTTCAAAGAAGAAAAAGGGATGCACTCTGGATACTGACAAGAGGGTAGTTGGTATAGTAATGAATTGCAATAGTTCAAGGATACTTGGCTTCAGCACAAAGGGAGAAATGGGTCATAAAATGGCAATCAGGGCCTTCTACGAAGGACTAGGTGGACAGAACCACAGTGCACCTTGTGATTTATGTGTTCTTGGTGCTCGTCAGTGTAGAGTCGGTTTCAGGGCACTTTGGAGCTTCTGCAACATAGTTCAAGATGGAAGACAGCTGCAGATATCAGGCAGCAGGCAGTTCGGCGAGCAAGGCGGGACGGATGGCTGCAGGCTGGCCTACACAGCGGCTCGTGGTCAGAAATCATTGTCTCAGTGCTGGTTGGTGGGTCTGAAGCACTGGTTGAGGTGTCTCGGATGACGTTAGCAACTGTGACGTGACAACAGGCGGTGATGCAGTCGGTTGCAGCTCAAGGGGCTCGACTGCCTCAAAAATGTCCTTTAGGGTGAACACTGGTTGACACTTGTTGATGCACTCCTCCTAGCTTCTTCACTGGGCTTGTGTCATCCTTTAAGGGGGGGCGGCCCAAAAGCTGAGGAGAGTGTTGGAGGATCCAGCCTTGTCCTGGTTTTGTTTCAGAAACTCTCTGGCACTTCCCACCTAGGAAGCTTGCTGCAGAGCCTAGCAGGGCACGCTTTGTGCTGGCTGGGTACTGTTTCTGGAGCAGTTGGAGTGTCCTCTGGGTTCAGTATCTCCCTCTGTTCTCTGGGAGATGTTTAGGGGAGGAATCTTGCTTCCCTCTTTGGAGGTCCTGGCCTTCTTTCACTGGCGGAAGCTGTAAGACAGACTGTACCTTCAGCCAAGATCCAAATTAGTTATTCTTGTTACTCCTTGCAAAGTCTTCAGATGATCTGCCCAAAAGAGGGGCTCGGCCCTCTTTTAAAGCCAAATGGGCCACAGTGATTCGTGTCCCCACCAACAATCTCCTGTACGCCTGAGGTCCTAACCAGAGTACTTTTCAACAGAAAAGGCAAAGGAGTCAAAACGTTTAATGCTAAGTCCCACCCATCTTCCTGTCTGTTGTGGATCAAATGGTCTCTTTGGTTAATTGAGCTCTCTGTGGTTCCTGATTAAAGTGGCAGTTCTCCCTTGAAGCTGTCTGTGGCAAGAACAGACTTTCTGTTTCCATCAAATCACATACTCCTACCCTCAGAATGGGGACTCCCTGCAATGGTTGCCTATTGTAAACACATGTACCAGGCATGCCAGGTCACTGCCCTTGATACTGAGAGGCAGGAGCTGGCTTCAGGTTGACGCAGAGCATATTGAAGTTTGTTGGGGTTTTCCTGTCCTTTGTTAGTCCTGCAACCAGCCCTCCCGTGGACCTGCTTCAATTAACTCTGCGAGGCTGCCACCAGTAGTAAAAAAGTAAAGGGGTGGGGTCCGATAGAACAGCGAGTAGAGCGCTCATTTTGACATCTGTGCAGAGCCTGCTGACGCAGGTTTGAATCCCAACGGGGCCAAACTCAGCCTTTCATCCTGGTAATTAGCAGCGCTCAGATACCTGAGGGTTTGTAGTGCTATATAAATGCTAAATTATAAAGGGCGGATCCATGGAGCGTTTGTTAGTTAATTATGTTGGCCATGGCAGGAAGAACGTTTTGCCTTCCCCCTTCTGAGATGCATTATGTACTCTGGGCTGTCATATTCCAACTAAATATGACAGGGGGATGGCGCCTGAAGGCTGTGTCCACCCAGAGTACACAGGTCTATGTGTATGTCGTACAGTGAGCATAGGAAAATGTGTGCGGATTAGCCGCACATATTTTCTGGAGGTTAATCTACCATCATTCAATTTCATTTAAAATTTCAAAAAATCCCAGATGAGCGCACATCTACTGTGCGGATGATCAAATTCCTCACACACAGGACACTGGATGATTTGCTCTGTTGGAGCATAACTTAATAGAAACACCACTCGATAGACCTGCTTGACTAAGCAGATAAGGTCCCATCAGTAAGGGGGGTGGGGCGCTAAACTTGCAATGAGGTTTTTGCAAGCATGTAAGGAATATGTCTGTACTGTTATGACATTTTACCAGTTGAGTATGTGCGCCTTTGCAACGATCTGCTCCGAAGATCCAGGAGACATCCGCTGAAAATATTTGAGGGGTTTTGCAGCAGTACCACGAGAGCCCCTATGCATCATGTGACATAGTCCCCTGTGCTGATGTTAAAGGTCATCTCGGGGAGGAGCCTCTACAGTGGATCGGCATGGAGGCGGCAGCGGTGGCGGCTGTGCCGCTTAATCATCCCATAAGGATGTTAGCGCCCCTGGGCGCAACTGAAACTTTAGCCATGTCCAAGACCCAGGTGGCGACGGCTCGAGGTCTGAATTCTATAAGGCGTTTGGTTCTCAGCTAGAACCTCACCTGTTGACATTTTGGGGCGAGGCACTGGGATGTCCACCGGCTTCCATGAGTGATGCAGTCATCCTTATCATGCTTAAACCCACTGGAGACAGTAGCGGAGTAAGGGTGGGGGCAGGGAGGGTGGCTACCCCCCCTGGCTTCACCATGGTGCTCAGTGTGTGCCCAGTGCACCCCCAGCCTCCCGCAGGTGCACTATTATCCGCCCCCCCGCACCAAATCTGCCTCCGCTACTGACTTAAGATCCTGAAGTCTGTGGCTTGTGTAGGCCACTATTTCTTTTGAATTTGGACACTCAGACCTCTGCTAAAGTGTTAGTGGAGTGACTCCTGAAACGCACCACTCCTCTTGCCATTCCAGATCAATCTGGTTTCCTCCCTGGGACGTCGAGTGCTCAGAATTTGCATTGCCTATTTGCCATTCTTGCACAGATGGACCCAAAACCTCAAGCTGTTGCAGCTTTCTTGGATGCTCAGATGGCGTTTGACTCATCAGGGCAGGATTTGCTCGCTACATGCTGCAAGATGCTGTTGTAGAGGGCCTTTCTTCAATGTGTTTATTATATTGTAATCCAAGGTCTAGAATCTGTGTGATGATGGCCAGGTGCACGTGCTGTTTCCTCTAGGAAACTAAGCTGGGTTGCTCGCTATCCCCCCTCCTCTTTGCGCCTGCAATGGAGCCCTTGGCAGCTCCATGCTCATGGG
The DNA here is from genome assembly GCF_040938575.1 of Ambystoma mexicanum. Taxonomy (NCBI): domain Eukaryota; kingdom Metazoa; phylum Chordata; class Amphibia; order Caudata; family Ambystomatidae; genus Ambystoma; species Ambystoma mexicanum. The sequence continues at coordinate 54,352,128 of NC_090929.1, read as the reverse complement.
GGCTTGCTGAGGGGGGATACAGCGAAATCATCTCCTTATATGAGGATGACATTTTATTCTACAGTAAGAACTCGTCTCCAGTGACTCGAGAAATGATTCGATGCGGTGCGCATTCTGGCTTATGAATCGATTGCGCAAATTGCTCATTATTTCCTATGACTGACGCCTCGTGCAGGCATGCAGATTTCGAGGGATACAGGTGGGGACCGCGTTCATGGCACACCTGGCCGTCTGAGTGCTTGGAGATCCCTGAGGTCTTCTGGCAGAGAATCCCTTGGAACGCAAGACTGGATAACGAGCGTGGCGGGATATTTCGGGCAGTTCCCAATGTCCTTTATCATTTTCAGTATGTGCCGCGGTGACCGGGTAAATGTGGTTCTGGGGGCATTTGCTCCCTCCCGAGACATCCTGCCTGGTCTCCAAAGTCCCCTGGCATTACTTAGGAAATCTTGATAGACCCATTGCGCGGGCTGGGATGGCGGCCACAGATATTGAATAATATTTTGTGGGTAGGAGCAATTTGCTTCCTGTTGGGGATCCCCTTGTCCGGCTTTCCCCGGTGTCCAGATGGAGCGGGAATCTCTCGGCCCATTCACGTAACATTCCTTGCATTTATTGGGAAGATTGATAAGAAACTCAATTTGATCCCGTAAGGTTTGCGCTGAATGTCTAGTATACATAACCCAGACGTTTATAAAAATCAATTTCCCTTACACTCCTGAAATTAGGATGTGGGCACCTAGGGAACTGCGCCTGTGATGATGGGATTAGGAAATCCTGGGAAACATGGGAATGGTTAGACTGGGAGCCATTCCCCTGGAGGGGAAATGTGTTGCAGGTGAGCAATTTGTGGACAGGGTGGGAGCTGGTTTCTCCTGTGTCTTCCCATGCTATTGTACTGAAGAGGCCTTTTGAGCCTGTCACCCCTGGTTCCCAGAGGAAGCAACACACGCCACTATATACATGCACTGCGGCATGCAGGAAGCGGGTCTCCACGCTATCGAAGATGGCGCAGGACCAGTCGTACCCTCTGCCAGAGAGTCAGAGCTAAACAGGAGGGCACTAAGCCAGTTCACAGATTCTTAATTGAAAAATATTTGCATACATACTCATGTTTCCATGAATGCCAGACACAAGTGTATCCAGCTCAAGTTGTTGAACGCTCGTACCTTGCTCCACCCAGGCAGGCACGGCTTGATCTGGGAACCAGTGGCCAGTGTCCTATTGAGATTGGTCGCTCAGTGTATTACAGGCATATGGTTTCATTGTATTGTATTCTACAGGTTACGCGTCCCAGTGTTGCTTTATAACTGTTTTGTGCTGTGATTAATAAATAATATGAAAAATGAACCGTGCTAACCTTGGCGTATAGGTGTTATAGTCACTTGACTGGCCGGCAAATTAAGGTTTTGTCTTTCCTTACTTTGAAATGTAAGAACTGATACAAGGGGGAAATGATTTCTGCCCGAAACCGTGGTATCAAATGTCAGAAATTGACGTATGGAGACATCTTTGATCATTAGCATCCAGTGATCAATAACTGAATAAGATATAGGAGTTATTAATGCAGACGCAGCGGGGATATCCGCCGCAAGTTCTTACGTTTGAGCGGCGTAAATGAGTATCGTCCATCATTCCCAATGGTAACCAAAATAATACACAATCTATATCATGTTAATATTAAAGGGATTTGTACCGCGCACCGTCACCACTGCTGTGGTTCCCAGGCGCTCTGGCGGATCTGAAAAGGAGGATTATGGACATTTTGTAAAATATAGTGCAAATGTGACAAAATCGTGAAGCATTGGTGCTGCCAAGGCATTGGTTCAATTGCAACTGGTATTTATCTGTCTCAAAGTCATTACATAGTGTTGTATGACTAAAGTATTTAGTAACATTGCTAATAACATGAGTAGTTACTCAGGCTCACAAGGGATTGAAGTTGGAACAGATCTATTTAAAGCAGCAAGTCGCTCGTCTTCTCGTCCAAATTTTCCGATGGCCCTAAGACGTGTTGATCCATTGGAGCGCTTCATTGTAACTGAATATTCCCGTGATTAACGACGAAAATTGAATCACCCGTTTTGATTGCAAAATCACACTTTCCTTAATCTGCGTAAACTTCGTCTTTGGATCTGTTTGGCATAAATCATGATCCTTCGCTATTTAACACACAGTTAATAACAGTCTTGTGTATAGAAGCCGTGCGTGATCTCTGCAATGGCCGATCCACCCAACTTGGCTCCACACAGGACCGTCATGGCTTTCCCCCTTCTCTTGTGGTTTGTCCATATGTGAATCATTACCCTGTCTATTTAAACATGTGTGAGTTTATCTATAGAGTAGGAATGTGTGAGTACAGAGGACCTGATTCATGAAATATTTGCCCGGTTTCATGAATCATGGTTTGTGTCAGCATTGCAAAGTCACTTTTCCGCAGTGCAAATTCACTTTGAACCGGGCAAATATTCCATGCATCGGGACCAGAGTGTCTGACTAATTAAAGACATGTGTGGATAGACCGTATTCTGGACTGTTGAGTGGGTCCCAGGTGGCGTCTTGGATTAACTGCATCTCGGGAGAGACTGTGCTTGGTATCTGGTTGGTTGGAGTTAATTTTACTGGGTGCATTTAGTTAAAAATTACCTCAAAATGGCATTTGTAAGTCTTGGTACACCTGCTGACTCCCCTGTGGATAGATGCCGCTGTGGCTTCCGTCCGTCCACTCAGCCGTCAGCAGAAAATGATAGCCTACAAAAATATCAAGCTGGCGGAAAATAATTATGTTTTTCAGGCGAAGTGGGTAAGGCGTATGATCAGAGTAATCCTGTTCTTTGCCCCCACTGCTCGTGCCCCCACTGCGCCTGCAAAACAAGAGAAAAGCACAGGAGCAGACAAAGTGTTCTTCAAGCATCCCTAACAATTTTTTCACCAGCGTGTGACCGTTTTTTAACTTATGGTACTTGCAAAAAGACTCCCTTCTATTTGTATTTTGTATTTATTTGAAGAACAGGGATGTCAATTTCACTCAGAAATGACTTATAACAGCATTCACAGATTGTGGAGGCATTCCCACGAAGGGTGCCTGTACAAAAGCATAAAGATGAGAACAGGTAGTGAACTAGTTTATGAGCACGTGAGCGGCGTGTGACATATACCAGCGGCAAAACAAAACTATATGTATATAGTTAAGTCGAGTAGCTAGTTCCATAGGAAACCTGAACATTAAATTGCTAATAATGTTTGACTTGCATGATGGATTTGGCTGATATATTCCAAACAAAACGTTTGTCATGGCCCCCTCAGACTGGACATTGTGGGAAAGATTTGTTAAAAAATGAAAAAGTTATCAAGAAACCAAAATAAACATTGTTTTCGGGCTTCTCCCATTCATTTCCAAATAGACAAAAACTCAAAGTTTCTGCACAGCACAAAGCAAATACCGCTTGACAGAACTGGATCAGGTACGAAACAACTTGGGCACGAAGCGTTGACTCAATTTCCGGGAGGTGACTGGTGTTATTCTGTCCAGTAGTTGTTAACATATTTGGCAGAGAAGGGGGTGCCCCTTATCCCAAAATTATAGCTATATGTGTGTCCCACAATGCATTAGAGTGGCTTTTCAGAAATGAAAAAGCCAACCTTTTCTTTTTGTTCGATGCGAGAGATAACTAGGGTTATAATGGGAATAACCAGGGATTAGCCAAAAATGAAAAGTCTAAAAATGCCATTTGGAGGATGAAATGGAATCAGGCTAGAGATGGGGAGGGGGAAAGAGGACACTACAAGTAATTGGTCGGGAGCTAGGGACCAACATCAGAGCCCTAACATTTTTGCACAACTGGGGTTATTCTGGAGATAACAGGGGATACAGTAGAAAATGGGATCAGGAATGAAAGTGTCACATGAAAATAACTGGTTACTTGCAGGCATTTAGGGATAACCAGGGTTATTTGGAGTACATTGGAAATATAACCGTGGTTATGGGAAAAACGTTTTTAAAAGAGAGAGTAAAAAAATGACAATACAAAAAAAAGAGGAATTTTACAGGTACAGTGATTTCGGGGGTAATGGCTGTGGCGGAAGGATATGAATACTGGGTTACTTTAAGGAACCGAATGGGGCAATGTGGAAAGTGGACACAGCCGAAGTCCATGGCTAGTGGTCCCATTTAGGAAACCTATTGGAGCAATATATAGAGTGGCCATGCCTGAAGGCTGGAAGAAAGCTATTGGGGTCATTTATAAAGGGGCCGAAGGCTAGGGGCAATGAGCATGGGTGAAGGGCATGGCTAGTGAGTTAGAAAGAATGGTAATGTTTTAAAATATACAGTAGGCCGTGCTCACTCGCCAGAGTCAAAGACCCTGGCTAGTGTGCCCGAAAGACATGTAAAGTGGGTGGGTCCAAAGGAAATATATTGGGGGCACATGTACAGTGGACATGGATGAAGGCCATAGCTAGTGGCCCATAAAGAACGATGGTATAACAAAACCCTTGAAATTCACTTAGTTACCGTGCAGTAACGTTGCACAGATTTAACACAACAAAACCCTTGAAATTCACTTAGTTACCGTGCAGTAACGTTGCACAGATTTAACACAACAAAACCCTTGAAATTCACTTAGTTACCGTGCAGTAACGTTGCACAGATTTAACACAACAAAACCCTTGAAATTCACTTAGTTACCGTGCAGTAACGTTGCACAGATTTAACACAACAAAACCCTTGAAATTCACTTAGTTACCGTGCAGTAACGTTGCACAGATTTAACACAACAAAACCCTTGAAATTCACTTAGTTACCATGCAGTTACGTTGCACAGATTTAACACAACAAAACCCTTGAAATTCACTTAGTTACCGTGCAGTAACGTTGCACAGATTTAACACAACAAAACCCTTGAAATTCACTTAGTTACCGTGCAGTAACGTTGCACAGATTTAACACAACAAAACCCTTGAAATTCAGCGGATGTGGGCTGTCATGACCAGCTTTACTCGACGCACTCCTGTTGCAAAGCCCATGAGCACATTCATATTGTAAGAGAAAGATATCGCAAGCATTATGGGGGAGCGCAGCGAGTTAAGCTGGTCTTGACTTCCCACATCTGATGAATTCCAAGGCTTTTGTTGCTTTAAGTCTGCATAACTTAACTGCACCTTAACTAAGGTTTTTTCAGTGAATATATATGTATATTTTGATTTTACTTAATTGTTTACATTTGTAAAGGGCCCAAGCCTAGGGACATCAGGGCGCTGTTGCAACCAGTTCCGCTGAGAAAACATGGTGTGATTGGTGTTCACAATTGGGGGCCCGGGGATAGCAGTCCATTTTAGGCAAATAGCCACATTTTTAGGGCTTTACGCAAGGGCCAGTAGGACGTCTCTGCTCTCAGTTCCGGTGGCAGGGAGTTCCAATGTTTAGCAGCCACTGACGAGAAACTAGAGTCTGCTCCTCTGGATCTTTTAGTCTTAGGCATTTTAGTCAGTTAGCATAGACTGCCCTTACTAGTCTTAAGGAGGTGGCTCCATGAATCTGAATCTTCTGGCCTAAGTAAGGTAGGGCCGTGCCAGAGAGAAATTCGTGCGCTATGGAAAGAGTTTTGAAAATCATTCTTTCCCGTACAGCTAGCCGGTGGACTTTTTTCCTGGTGTCTGATATATAATCTCTATTGGGCATGTTCAATGCTGCTCAGAGGGCATTATTTTGGATGATCCGGAGTTTGTTCCGGTTGTGTTGTGACGTTCCGGGGAGAAGGACATTGCAGTAGTCTAGTCTTGCTCCGATGATTGCTCTTGCAATGGTGAGGCTATTTGCTGGAGAGAGGAAATGACTGGCTGCTTTAATGAATTTCGTGGTATAAGCGGCTGAGGAGGAGATTGCATTCACTTGCTCGGTGAAGGGCAGGGTAGGATCGAGGTGAACTCCAAGTGTTTTCACTGATGTGGAAATTTGTATCCAAAGACCATCAATGATGAATGTGTGGAAATCCCTGCCAGGTTTTTCGATCACAGAGGGTGAGCCTACTAACAGAATCTCTGTCTTCTCGTCATTCAAGCATAAGTGGTTGGTTGCCATCCACGTTTGAATCGTGGAGTAGATTTTGTGATGGTCAGAGAGTCGGTTGTATAGGGGGAGGAGCATATGTGTGTCGTCCGCGTAGTTCCTGTACGAAACACCTAGCAAGCGACCAGGTCAAACAGGGACCTAGTAAAGATGTTGTGTAAGGGAGGGGAGATACAAGACCCTTGAGGGACCCTGCATGGTATGGGGATCGGGGGTGCACTGTCCGTATAGGAGAAGACTCTCATAGTTCTGTTGGTTAGGAAGAAGTTGATCCAGGATGTGGCTTCCAGAGAGAAGTTAGCGGAGGAGGTGAGGTGGTGGCAGAGGGTGTCGTGGTCGACCAGATCAAAGGCTGCTGATGGGTCTAGGAGAAGCATGAGGGCTGGTTTACTTTGATCTTTGAGGGAGTCAAGCTGTCTTTTTAGGTCAAGGAGGGCTGATTCTGTGCTGTGTCTAGGGCGGAAACCTAATTGACATATTCCTAGGATTTGGTGATCTTCAAGGTAGGCCTGAATTTGTATCGAGGATATTTGGAAGAAATGGTACTGTGGTAATTGGGCAGTAGTTGTTCAGGGAGAGAGGGTTGAGGGAAGGTTTTTTAGCAATGGGAGTACCCAAGATTCTTTTAGGCGGGTTGGGACTAGGTTTGAGGCAAAGGATGCGCTGATGAATCTGGTTAGGAAAGGGACAATGTTGTGGGTGCACTCTTTGATTATCGTGGCTGGGCAATCATCCCCTTTACACCTAGAAGGTTTCAGGGTTTTGAGAATCTTGGCTGACGCTTCATCTGTGAGATTTCTGAAGTTGAAAGTGGGAATGGCGTGAAGTGATCTTATGGGAGGGGGCATATTAAGGGTAGCGGTAGCTGCTTGTTTGTGGCAATTTTCAGTTGAAGGGATGTTATTTTTCTGCGCATCGCATCCTGGATGCTGCTGCACCAGGTTTGGTCCTTAAGGAGGGTGCACGGTGGAGTATAAGGGGTCTCGAGTTCTTTAAGTATTTTAAAGAGCTCTGGTGAAATGGAATTGGCATTTGCGATCCTTGAGATGAGGGCTTTCTTGGAGTCATTGGCAGTGCTAGTGAAGGAGGATTTATTCTTGGAGGGGGGGGTTTATTTCCAGGCACTTTCAGCTGATCTCTTTTTTGCACGTATTGCCAACAGGTCAGAGGAGAACCATGAGTTGATGTGACTGTTAGGTTTGGCTTTTCTCAGTAGGAGAGGGGTAACTGTGTTTATTGCGTTTGTGAGGGTGGAGATGTGGAAGTTGGCCAGGAATTCTGGGTCGGTCGAGTCCATGTTATCGGTAGTAAAGGGGGTAAGTGGGGGCACGATGGAATCTTTAGTCATGTTTCTCATACTTCGAGCTAGGATGGGTGGTAGCTTCTTGATATTGGGTATTGAGTGTTTTAGTAGAGGGAGAGTGAAACATATGTCATGGTGGTCCCACCATGGGCAGGATGGAGATTCGGCCATTGAGGTCCAGTCTCGCGATCTCCCTTTGTTGTGGGTGGGTTCGCAGACTCTGTGAGTGAAGCCTAGGTCTATGAGATCTTTTGCCACCGTGGCTGCAATTGGATCGTGGGGATCAAGACGGTCTAAGTTGAGGTCTCCTAAGAGTATGACTCTAGAATTAGGTTTGAGATTGATTCGTATAGAGTGTAAGAGGTCTTCTTCAAAGGGGATGTGGGGCCAGGTGGTCTGTAAATAATGTGGAAGGTGATGGCCCCCAATGGGGAGGAGATAGGTTTGAGCGAGAGTAATTCACAGTTTTTTACTCCTGGGGATTGGATGAGTTTAAGTTGGAGGGAGTCTTTCTGGATGAAGGCAACGCCTCTGCCTCTAGATTCTGTTCTATCTTGTCTGAGTATATTAAATCCCTCTGGTAGAGACAGGGAGAAAGCAGGCCCCAAGGCCAAGTAGCCAGGTTAATGAGATGGCAAGGAAGTGTATTCCTGGGATGTGATAAGGTCATTGATGTCTAATGAGTGTGCACGGTGCCATCTGGCATTGATAAGGGCTGCATAGAGTAGGTGACACTTGGGGGTGTCTGTGAGTTTGTGGTTTGTAGCTTTGTCTGTCTGGGTGGTGTGTGATTTCCTGGGCTTAGGTACTGCTAGTTTTTTGGCCTGAGGTGTGTCTATGGCGGTAGGCTGCGTGGGAGGTGTTTTCCTTGGGTGTAGAGGACCAGGTGGACAGGGTGGGGGGACTGCATGTGAAGTCAGAATTACAGTCTCTGGCGAGTAGGTATAGTACATTTGGGTCTGGGTTATTTGGGCAAGCCGGTGGCCAGGTGTTTTTGGCTTCTCTGGGTGATGAGGAGTGGGGTAAGTGACATGGTTCTCTCTCTAAGGTGAGCTTTTCGTATTGTGATGGTAGCAGAAAGCCATTGCGGGTAAACTGCTGAGGATGTGAGACATAGGGGGGCATTTCTGAAGATGGTTGTAGGTCGGGTGTCGTTAGAGGCTTGTGCTGTTAGGGTGGGTGTGGAGGGGGTTGAGGAACAGTGTATGTATGCGTGTGGGTGGGGTGGTTGATAGTGTTTAGTTCTTGGGTGAGGTTGGGTTCTGCTCTAGGATGTGTGTCGATATTGGGCCCTGAGAGTGGTTGGTAGTTAGGTGGCGAGTCAAGGGAGGGGTTCGAGAGGGAACTGTGTCCTGGGTCTTGGGGGTGGCTGAAGAGTGTGTTACGTGTGGCATGTTTCGGCAGTTTGGGTCCATGAGGAGTCAGCTTCGTAGCTGAGGAGCGAATGGTGAGAGTGCTGATGTGTGTACTGGGGGCTTTAGTCGCTTTAGTACAACTGCTCTGAGTAGCTTGCGGTCGGGAGGGCGTTTGCATTGTGGGTGTATGCAGAGCCTGCGTGAGGGTTAGTGTCGGTCTGAGGTGAGTGGGTGGTGGCATGGTGGTGCTTTGAGTGCCAGGTATGAGCCATTGGTGCATACTGGCCCGATGGGCTTACCTTGCATACTTGTTGTGGTGCGGACCCTCAGAGTTCTTTTAAGGGTTTCCGGTTCCATCGGCGAGCAGCACCACTCTCCGCAAAAAGGGTGCAGTGGAACTCTAAGCTTTAAGATCTGATGACACAGGTGACGTGGACCAAAATGATGTATCGCGCATACTTTAGGCCTAATTCGCAGAAACGTTTTATAATGGCAAAACCCCATTGGAAAACGCTCCCTGAATCAGTGCCTATATGTAGTGCTGCTATGAACACCGACGCGTTGGTACGGGATGCTCACATGGCATAAGACAGATCTAGCTGGCGTGTGGGGGCCATGCACTTCACGTGCCACGATCCGTTTGATCAAGGACATAATCATGACAGTGTGCATCTCTGTAAAGCAATGTGATACACGTCATTCACGAAGCTGTGACAGAGAACCCTCTAAACAAGACGCTGCACAATGATCTGTAGCGCAACAAGCACTTTGCACTTTAACTGTGGCCCTTGCCCTGTCTCACTTTGGCGGTAGTGGGATCTCTTGGGCCATGACGACATCAGTGACGCACAGCAAACTGTTGAGGTGTGCACGTCATGCACTAGACAGAGCACTGACATGAACACCGCAGTGACCCGCCACAGATGGCACAGCGCCGTGCACTTTGGCTGTTCTGCGCTATTTTAACATACTCATTTGCACTTTATTCATGCTGGTCACTTCGCTCGGCGAGGAGTATATGGTAGTAATGTTGCTTGCACTTTGCACTTTATAGATGTAGATGGCCTGCTTACGGCATGAATTAATCTATGCAGGTCAGTGCAGCACTGGGCCAGCTCTCATCATTGTGGCGGCGGCTCTTTCAACCAAACTCTGCCATTATTTAGATAATGCGAGAGGGAACGCAACAGTGATCTCTAGACCCTGTCTCTAGCCAAGGTGCATTACACACTAGATGGACTGTTTTATGTATATACATTTATTTAAACTGTTTACAACGCCAGCACTTTACTCACCTTTTATGAACATAAGTGTGTAATATTGTAAGCCAAGTGCACTGTAGCTGAAACTCTGTTTATCGAGATTCTAGGTCGTTGAACAGCCTATGTTGTTATGAAAACATAATTTAAAGAGGGCGCCCACATGAAGAACAATGGTGAAAGCTGGGGCAATGACTACATGAGAGTAATGGTGGAAATTATATGAGATGATTGGTTATTTATAACGTGCCTAACACCCAGAGGTTTCTAAGTGCGGACCTGGGCATCGAACCTGTGTTGCTCCATGTCGTCTTCCTTCCAAGGTGAACACGTTGCCCCTGAGCTATCCTCCCGAGACTCAAGACTGATTTTATTTATTTATTGGGATTTTATAATGTGCCTATACACAATGTAGGGATGACAAAAGAAACAGTCCTACTAGGCCTTGTGACATTTGAATGGTGCAATTACAGCGATAGAAGTGCAGGGGGGTGAGAGGGGCAGTGCCAGAGGGTTAAGCGAGTGCCCGGGAAGGCCAGGTGAAACGAGCCCAGGGAGAAGAGAGTGCAGGGCAGAAAGGTCCACATGTTAGGAAAGGGATGGAAGGGTTAGATGTGTGCAGGCCCAGCCAGGCTACTGTGGGGGGAGGGAGCCCAGAAGTGCAATTGCAGGCTAGGGTAGGGAGGGGGTTAAAAGGAGACCAAGTGCACGGGTAGACTGTTAGGGGAGGGCCTGCTGCCCTGTAAGAATCTTAAGTAACCAGGCAGCCAGTCAAGAGGCAGAGGGCGGAAAAATTAGCAGGCGAGGGGGAGAAGGAAGGAGCAAGAGAAAAGGAGGGTCTTGAGAAGCTTCCAGAACGTAAGGAGATCTGGCTCAATTTTGAGAGGGGCAGGGAGGCCATTCCAGAGGGAGGCACCTGAGGAGGAGCGAGATCTACCCTCCAACCTCTGCTTGAAGCGTCTGATCTGCAGAGAGTTGGAGCGGGGACCCAGGCCCCAGAAAGCCTTGTGGATCGTGCAGAGGGTCTTGAACTTCATCCTCGCAGCAACTGGGAGCCAGTGGAGAGATTTAAGGGCTGGAGAGATGCGGTCCCTGGACTTGAGGCCAAGGATAAGTCTTGCAGTCCTATTCTGGATTAGTTGAAGGGGAAGGGAGGAGTTAGGCAGATGAAGGAAGAGGCTGTTGCAGTAGTCCCGGCCAGGGAGGACCAAAGCCTTGGAGACATTGAGCTTCTGAGGGAAGGTGAGGAAAGGGAGAATGCCTCTGAGGAGGAGAAGCTGAAAGTGGGCCTTCTTGGAAAGCTCTGTGATGTGGGAAGAGGAAAGAGAGGAGTCGAAGATGACACCAAGATTTTTTGCCTCACATGCAGAGGCACCACCAAGGGGGGGCTAAAGATGGCCACACCCACCCTTATAAAAATGCTGCCCCCCCACCAAACCCCACCTGCCTCTTAGAGTCAATGAATGTGCCACCCCAAGAACCTCATCATGCCACCCCTATGAAAAATGTCTGGGGGTGCCACTGATCAGAGAAGGGTGAGGGGAGGAGCCCATGGAGGGCAGCCAGAGGGAAGGGGAAAAGGAGGGTGCTGGAGTCCCAATGAGAATAATCTCGGTCTTACTGGCATTAAGGCAGAGATCGTTATCAGTGCACCATGCCTGAATAGTAGACAGACAGTCAGGTAGGGGAGAGGAGGAGGCAGAGGAGGGACGCTTGAAGGAGAGCTGCGTGTCATCCACATAATACTGGAAGTTAGGAGAGAAGGCAGAGATCAAATGGGCAAGAGGGGCAAGGTAGATATTTAAAAGCCACAGTGAGAGGGTAGAACCCAGAGGAACACCACAGGTGGAGAGGGAGATGGAGAAGAGGAAAGGGCCCAGTTGAACATGGGAAGGTCGGTCAGAGAGGAAGAAGGTCAGCCAGTCCAAAGCCAGGTTTGTTATGGCGTAGCTACCCTATAGAGAATCTTGGCTGGGGTCCTCTGTGCCTCTCCTCTGCCATATAGAGAGCAGGAGAACAGACACCCCCCTCCAGTCTTTACACTGGTGGCAGCACTGGAATGCTTATGGTTTTAAGAATCAGTGTGTAACCGTGCTACTTACAAAATATCTACACTTTGTTAAATTGAGGTTTAGTTCTGGAAAAGATAACTACATTACAAGCAATGGAATCTATTGAGAATGGTAAATTGACTTGAATGAGCTTTGAGGTTCTCTGGAGTGCTTGTGAAGCCAGGGAATTAGACTTTGTGGATAAGTTTAGGGCTGAGCTGATATCTGCCCTGGTGGACTACCAGACTGATTGTGAAGCTCTTGAAGGGGGAATACAACCAATGGGGACTCCGCCCCTGGGGTTGTTACTGAATCTGTTTCTGGGAATGCCGCCATTCCTGCTGCCTCTTTTCCGAACCCTAGCACTGCTCTTCAGGGGAAGTCCTGAAGATTGAACTTTTCAAATTGGAGCTACAATGGGAACAGTTAACCTTTCAATAAAAAAAGTTGAAAACCGAAGCTGAGTTAAAGAAGGAGATGTTGGCACAAGCAGCGCTCAAAGATAGGGACACTGAGCACCAGACAATTCAGCTGGAGAAAGCTAGAGTGGGGACATATTAAATATTTATGAAAGATTTGGTTGGTGTGTATGTGGAGGGTTCTGATATCCTCCAATGGATTGAAGTGTTTGATATGGATTGTGCAATTCATGATTTTGATAAAAGAGACTGGGCTAAGTGTTTGTTAAGCAGAGTGCCTCAGACTGGATATGACTGTATTCTGAAACTGAGTGTGGAAGAAAGGGGTCAGTATGAGTGCATGAAGTCTGCTTAATTGCCAAGTTTGGCAAGACACCTACCCAATACCTTAAAAGGTTCAGGGAATTTAAGAAGCAAGAAAATGTGTCTTGGGTTGACTGGGTGAGTGCTGCGCACATTAACATGATGGGGTGGATTGATGGTTACAAAGTGAAAACGTTTGTTGAATTGTCACACCTTTTGTTTTTTGAGCATTTTTCAGAAGCCTGTTCACCGGAGCTGCGTCAGTATGTTGCTGACCAGAACGTTTTTAGATCCCTTTAAGTTGGCCAGGCTGGCTGACAAGTGGGTCTCCCACCGGGTGTCCCCTAAGGACTCCAGTGGGAAGGACAAGGACATAGAAAAGGGGACCTCTCAAAGGCTGAGGAGTCCCAAAAGCAGTCACAGTCGAATAAACCAAAACCTTCCTCTCCTAAAACCCAAAAATCTAGTGGGGATAAGTCCTGTGTGGGTGGGAGTAAGAGTAGTGGTCTGCCTGCTGCAAAGCAGGGTCCCAGTGGATCCAGTACTGTACCCCACACTCCTGGCACTCCTGGAATGTGGGGCTCTGGATCACAAAAAGGGTGACCCCAAGTGTTAAGGTAAGGCACTTGGAGTCCAGGCTGTCAGCCTGACCTACCCTTACCCCATGCCTGAGGTGAAGGCCACTTTCCTCCCCTCCTCTACAGGGATCACATTTGGTGCTCCTGGAGAGATTTCCCTTGTTTCCCTTGGGGCCTGGCACCAGTACGCAGAAGTACTGGCGACAATCCTACAGAACACCCGTAGGTTTTTGAGAAGTGTCCTCTTGAATGGCTAGCCTTCTACTGGTTTGAGAGACAAGCATGACAGTGGTGGACAGGACTCTGCTTAAGCCAGAGGACTATGTAGGTGCTCCTCTGAGAACTACCAGGTTAGCTGGTGGGCCTCCCAAATTATCGCCTGTAGCCTTAGTCAACATTACGATTGGAGACAAGCCAGCAAAGCTTCCTGTCCTGGTTCAGGACAACGTGCCTGCTAACATTTTGATTTGGTAGAAATGGGGATGATCTCGGATGGTCTCCCCATGCCTGCTGCGTTGGTCACCCGATCACAGGTCAGACTGGGTCCGGCTGTGAGTCCGGTACCCTCGCAGACGAGGAAACCCAAGGCATGACCAAGGAAGAGCAAGAAGGTCGCCTCTGCGAAAGGGACCCCTTCTCTTCCTGCTGCTCCTGTAGCACCCATTGGGATTCACGCTCCGGAAGGGCTGGATCCAGTGGTAAACCCAAACTCAACTCCTGAAGGAGATACGGCAGAAGACTCTCATGTGGGAGAGGTGCTCAACCCGGAGGACCACCCTGACTTTCAATGCCTGTTGGCTGAAGAGGGACCCACCCGGGCAGACTTCTGTAGGGGTCAGAGAGAGTGCCACTCTCTCGAGGGTCTGAGGAAACAGGCCCTGTCCCAGGCACAGGAAGAAGTGCCTAGGATATTCCGGATCTATTGGGAGGGTGTGCTCCTTGTTAGTGAGCCCACTAAGCCTGAACCTGGTACCCTCCAGAGGTTGGTGGTACCCCAGGTTTAAAGGCCCTTCCTCCTGCAGTTGGCGCATGAGGTGCCCATGGCTGGTCCTCTTGGGACCAAGAAGACAAAGCAAAGGCTCTCTGCCCATTTCTACTGGCCCCGGATGAGAGTAGAAGTGGAGTCCCACTGCAGGACCTGCCCAACTTGTCAGCTCTCTGGCAAGACTGGAGGCAATGTCATTGCCCCACTGCAGCCAATGCAAGTGGTTGGCACATCGTTTGAGAGGGTGGGCATCAACATTGTTGGTCCCCTTGACCCTCCCACTTCAGGTGGACATCGGTTCATCCTGGTCTTGGTTGATCTTGCCACCAGGTACCCTGAAGCTATACCCCCTCAGACTGTTACTTCCAAGGTGGTTGCCAAGGCGCTCCTGGGCATTTTCACCTGTGTTGGATTCCCTAAGGAAGTTGTCTCTGACCGAGGATCCAACTTCATGTCAAGCTACATGAAAACACTATGGAAAGAGTGCAGAGTTACTTACAGGTTCTCCACCTCTTACCATCCCCAGACCAATGGTCTCGTCGAGAGATTTAATAAAACTCTCAAGGGCATGATAGGCGCTTTGAAAGAGCCCCTACGGAGGAAATGGGATTTCCTCCTGCCATGCCTGCTTTTCGCTTACAGAGAGGTACCTCAAGAGGGTGTTGGTTTCAGCCCCTTTGAGTTACTCTTTGGACAACCCGTGAGGGGGCCCTTTGCCTTAATCAGAGAAGGTTTGGAAGCCACCCCTCCAGGTTCTGCCAAACAAGTGGGGGACTATGTGTTAGACCTCAGACAGAGGATGACACTTATGGGGGGTCAGGCGACAGCGAATCTCAAGACCAGCCAGGAATTGAATAAGTACTGGCATGACCTTAAAGTGTCACAAGTTGATTGGACTCCAGAACAGGAGATCCTTGTGATGGAGCTTACCAAGCCTCGAGCTTTGGCAGATAAGTGGCTGGACCCTTCAGGATAATCTCCAAGATGGGTTAAGTCAACTATCTGGTTGACATGGGAGTCCCTGGGGTAGCCCCTCAGATATTCCATGTCAACAGGCTCAAGCCTTTCCACAGGCGAGCAGAAGTCTCATGTCTCTTGCTAGCTTCAGAGCAAGAAGAGGATGAGAGTGAGCCCCTTTCTGATTTGCTGCATAGCAACCCTCAGGATTGCTCAGTGGAGGGAGTGCAGCTCTCTCCTGATTTGACAACCGAGCAGCAGAGGGCCTGCAGGACTTTGCTCCAGCAGTATGCCTCTCCATTCTCACTGACACCAGGCCTTACACTGTGGTGTAGGCACGGAATTGACACTGGTGACAGTGTGCCTGTCAGAAGCAGGTGCTACCGTATGTCAGACACAGTTAAGAACCACATTCAGGCTGAGGTCGCCAACAGGGGCGTTGCTAGGGGGGGCTAATGGGGCTATAGCCCCTGATCTTTTGGTTGTAGCCCCGGATAGAATCTCAGGAGCTACAGCCAAAAGACTAGCTAGCCCCCAGTCCCAACAGTTCTGACAGCAGCTTAGCCCCGGGTTTTTCCAGACCTAGCAACTCCCCTGGTCGCCAAGATGTTGGATCTGGGTGTTATTGAACCCTCAATCAGTCCCTGGTCCAGTTCAATGGTTCTTGTCCCCAAGGCAAGTGCCCTGGCCGGTACCAAGGATTGGAGGTTCTGTGTGGACTACAGAGGGGTCAATGCCATCACCAAAACTGACGCGCATCCATTGCCCAGGGCTGATGAGCTCGTGGACACCATAGGTGCTGCCAAATTTGTGAGCACCTTTGACCTTACCTCAGGCTATTGGGAAATAGCTCTGATGGACCATGCAAAGGAAAAGACTGCATTCTCGACACCTGAGGTACTCTACCTGTTTAGAGTCATGCCTTTTGGGTTGAAAAATGCAACTGCCAATTTCCAACATTTAGTCAATCATGCACTCAGTGGGCTGGAGGCCTTTTGTGTTGCCTACTTAGATGACATTGCCATCTACAGTTCCACCTGGGAGGAACATTTGACTCACTTGGATAAAGTGTTGCAGGCCTTGAAAAGGGCTAACCTCACTATCAAGGCCACCAAGTGCCATATAGCTCAGGGGAAAGTGACGTATCTTGGTCATGAGGTAGGAGGGGGTCAAATCCAACCTCTCCCCAATAAGGTACAGGATGTACATGACTGGGAGACTCCCACTATTCAAACCCAGGTGAGAGCCTTTTTGGGCCTCACTGGGTATTATTGCAACCTCATGGCAGACTATGGTCCCCCCTGACAGCTCTGACTTCGCCCAAACAACCGAGGAAGGTTAATTGGACAGAAGACTGTCAGAGGGTCTTCAATGGCTTGAAGGAAAGTCTGTGTAGGGCACCTGTGTTGTGTGCGCCTGATTACAGCAAACCCTTTATCATTTAAACTGACGCCTGTGACACTGGAATTGGAGCTGTCTTGTCCCAGTTAGATGACAAAGGAAGAGCACATCCGATCATATTCATCAGTAGAGAACTCAATGGTAGAGAACTTAGGTGGGCTACTGTTGAAAATTAGTGTTTCAGTATAGTTTGGAGCCTTAGGCATTTTAGGCCCAACCCTACGGGGTCGACCTTCAAGGTCCAAACAGATCATAAGCCCCTGAAGTGGCTTATGCAGATGAAGGGTGAGAACCCGAAACTGCTCAGGTGGTCCATTAGCCTGCAAAGGCTAGACTTCACCATAGAGCATAGACCAGGGAAGAGTCACGATAGTGCAGATGGCCTTTCCAGAAGGTATGTTGACCGTCTGGATGAGGGTGTCTATCTCGTGGGAAATTAGGCACCCTAACCTCAGTCTGCGGTGGGGCCACTGTGATGCTGGAACTGCATCGGAGGGACAGGGGCTCTGAATCCTTGTCCTTTATTGCTTTTTATCATGTGTTCTGACTTGTTTTCTGCACAGGAGTTCATGTGGGACTCCTGGTGGTGCGGCTCTTCCTGTATTTGGTTTGGTGAACAGACCCTTTGGATACTCTTATGGCACCCATGGGTGGGAGTACGACCCTGTACTCCTAGTTTATGTTTTTGGGCACCTGTGTGTGGCCCACAGAGCAGGGTATGGGCTGGTGCAGCTCTGTACTGAATTGACAGGTGCCCTGAGCGTCCTCCGTTTTGGCATGCCCAGGCCCTGTCATTTGAATCAGTGGATTCCTGATGGAGACAAGATGGCCCCCAGGGCCTCTTGCTTTCCATCACCTGTTACCTTGTTTCCCAAAGCCCCAGGAAGCCCTGACTCTGTCCCTTCCCCCTGACTGGCTGTTGGGTAGAAGTTCCATATAGTGATGTGGGGAGGTCCAGGCCAGACCGGCTGGAGCCCTCCCAATGACTGTATGTGGTGGGTATGCCTGTGGGGTGGGACCTGGGTGAATGGACTGTGTGATGAATATGCATTCTGTGTTATAGGTGTCTAGTATCTGGTGTTAGACAAAATGAATGAGACAGCCCTTCCCAAAACTGGCATGAATGCAGTGTGTAGTGCTGAGTGGCAGAGTCCACATTTGTGTTGAGTGTCTGGATGGAGAAGAATGGCCTGAATGCCCTGTGCACCTGATTGGCTGCCTGAATGCCCTTCTGAATGATTGGTTGCCTGAGTGTGACCCAGCAGAGTGAATGGGAGATCAACAGTATATCTGGGGCCCTCTCACTGCTAGAAATCATTCAGAAGCTGAAGTTGATACTTGATGCTTACTCTCGAAGCCGAGCCAGAAGAAGAAGGTGAACCGCTGTTCCCTTCTGTGTAATCTGAAAGCTGCTGTGCTTTCAAGAACTGATCCAAGAGAGGACCTGGTAAGGAGACCTCTCCCCGAGCTACGAGGGACCATCGTGCACCAGCTGATCTTTGCCAAAGCTCCCCGGTAGACAGACCTATGAAAAGGCAGCCGACCGGAGAAGGGGATCACCGAGGAGAACGAAGAGAAGAACCGGACAGCAGTCCACCGTCGGCGACCGCTGTCGCCGACCAGAGCCGCCGTGCTCCCTTTGCCTAAGAACATTTGATCCAAGGACTCCCTTGTTCACCCTTGTCGACCGCTTTCGTCCTGCCGGAGAAAGTCAAGGTCATTGATAACCGAGAGGAATCCGCCGGTGGTTTCCTACCACCCGAATACCTCAGAGACGCTGACGAAGCTACTGAAGCCAGCCATGGTCACATCCCGTTCGCTGACGCCAGACGCCAACAACTTGACGCCCTTGCTGGGCCAAAGTTCTTCACTAACTCTTTGCGGCAACGAACCATCGTCATCGAGGAGCACCGCACGCCTCCCCTGTTTCAAGATGTTTTCGATCACTCGTCTACGAGCACCTCAGGGACCGAAGCTGCTGCCTCAATGACAACGTTCACCCTTTCTTCATCTCAGAAGTTTGACGACCCGTGGCTATGCTTGAAAGGGAGTGCACACAAGAAGGGCTCATCGATTCGCTGACGAAGAACTCTAGACCACAAGGTACATTTGGGTTGCAGAACTATAGAAGAAGATAAGACTTTAATAGACAATATATGGACTGGGCTTGTAGTACATCTTTATTTACAGGTTGCCCAGGTGGGTGGATCCTCATGCAGAACTGTATCTAGGTAACAGGGCCAGTATTCTGCCAATTGTCTAACCAACTTGTCTTCCTACTAAGTCTATAGTTGATATAATTTTACTGGTTTGATTCGCATGCTATTTGAACTGAGTACAGTTGATGCATTTTAATGGAATCAGAGTAATCATGGTACCACCTAGAACTGTATATATTTCACATTTTAGAATTTTCGGAAGCACAAAGTGTATTATCGTGATTGTGTAGATAACCTTGTACCGTATTTATATAAAGAGCTGTGTTTTAACTAACATAGCGGGTGGAAATTTCTTTGTGGGTGCTTGGGGACTACACTGTACTTAAGAACCAGCCCGCAACACCTCCTGAGAAGCTAGGCCTTGACTGCTCGTCCATTGCTACCATTGTAGAGAATTTTGGTTGGGGTACTTTGTGCCTCTCCTCTGCCATTTTGAGAGCAAGAGTACAGACACCCCCCTCCAGTGGTTACTTTACACTGTATATTTATTTATTTATGCAATATTTGTCGGATACATGTATCTGACAAATTTTGCATAAATAAATAATCTGGGTCCATGTATTCGACAATCATTGCATAAATAAATAAATAAACCGGGTTGTGGCTGAGGGCTATAACTTCCTCTAGTGACCCCTTCCATAGTCACTAGAGGAAGTTAGTTTGCTTGTGGGTGCTTAATTTTTTCATTTTTTTATTTCCCCTCCCTCCCAGCACCGTCTCTGGCCGGATCCCGAGATCCGGCTACACAACTGGTGCCGGATCTCAGATCCATCGAAAGCCAGCCCAATCGCCAGCCCTGGTGCTGCCTCAATGTTTCTTGTATACTGTCGTCTGTGTGTAGCAATGTGCTCTTGTGGCCGTGTGGATGCAGCCTCGAGGCCGGATTCTCAAAATGTGTTTATGCACAAGGGAGATGCGTTAACACATCTGATCATTTGCGCAAATAAGGGGGCGTTTCATACCTTTTAAAAGCGCAATGCTGAATTCACAAACCGGATGCGCTTTTTAATGCCCAGAAACTAGTGTTTTCCCCTGTGACTTTTAAAACAGGTGCAGGGGGAGGTGCAAATCATGGCAGGGGTGATCTCTGACGCTGCCATGATTTTTTTCTGAAGTGTGATATTTGCGGGTTAAACCGCGACTCTCACACTAGCGTTTCTCAGAGGGGCCTGTCTCTGTGAAATGCGCTCCCAGCAATCACGTGCTGCCACGTTTAAAATAATGGTGCAAATTAAAGGAGCGCATTCTGTGCGTTTCTTTAGTTTGCACTATTTATTGTTTATCTGCCCATGTGTATACAGTATTACTGATTACGGATATGCAATGCGTGTGTCTCTAGTCGTCTGTGTTTTGGAAGCGACTCTGTGTGTTGAACTGGAGAATGCATGCGTCCCATGACTGGGAATGTATTAACCTTCGTATCTGCGCTGATTAATCTTTTATTTCTCAACTAACCTTTTACACCAATATGCTTTTTTCCCGCCACACTACGCACGCAGCCTTGTAATCAGGTTAATTAAATGTACTCTTTGAATGCCAGGCCCAGGCGTGTGTTTGTGTCCCTGGCTTTTCAAGCAGAATGCACACAGCTGTGGTCAGTAGAGGAGTGAAGTGCGTGCGCTGTGTGTGAGCATGCCGAATCTGGGGCCTTGCACCTGGCACAGGGAGGCAATTCCCCCGCCCCGCAGTCCCACCGCCCTCCTCCCCTTCCCGGCTGGGAATAGTGCAGGAGCTTCTCTCTGTTCAGTTGGTTGTCCTGCACTGTGGGCCCGATTCAAGGAATTTTTTGCACGGTTCAAAGTGACTTTGCATTGCTGAAAAGTGACTTTGCACTGCCAACACAAACCCTGATTCATAGAACTGTGCAAAGTGTATTTTTGCAGTGCAAATTCCGTGCAAAGTCGTTTTGTACTCCAAAAATGACTGTGCGCTGGCTTTGCACATACTATGCACTGCAAATATACACTTTGCACAGTTCCATGAATCAGGGTTTGTGTCGGGAGTGCAGTTCAAAGTCACTTTGAACTGTGCCGATAATTCCAATGATCGGGCCCTTTGTATCCAACTTTACGTTGCAGTGTAAGTATAATCGATGGAGGCAGTGACCTTTCTGAAACAACAAGAAACCTGGTTATTCAACACAACGGAATAAAACCGATCCACAACCCAATACAGGATACAGAAAACAACCAAGAGACTACTACTACACTCACCTCGCTACAACACAAAAGCAACACAAAACCACATTTAGGAACAACTCACACCACCGCTCAAGTGCTGGCTCCAGGGGCGTCGCTGGGGTGTGCGGGGTTGCTAGAGGGGTTATAGCCCCGGATCCTTTGCTTGTAGCCCCGGATGAAGATCACGGGGCTAAAAGCAAAGGCTAGCCCCGAACATTATTTGCCTGGGAAATGGAAGTTACTGACGGCGGCACAGGTAGATGCAGGCTAGGAGGCAGCAGCAACGTTTGTGATTAGCTAGAATAAAAGCACATTGTGACACGAACATCGCTGCCTCCTGGGCTGCTACTCGTGCTGCTGCTGCTGCTGACTGTCGTGGCTGCGCAGTCTGCACTTGAGCATAGGGAGCAGGGCCCAAACGCACGTGCCCTAGGTCTGCATGCGCACTTGCGCAGTAGGCAGTAGGTATGAGATACGCTTGTAGACACTGGTGCTTTCTGCGAGGAACTCGAGCTGCCACGCCACCACCTGCTGGTGTGACCCCCCAGCCGTCACCTACCCACCCCCTTGAAGAATTTACTAGCTGCCGGCCTGGGCCCCTTGCCATGTGCACCTATGCTAGGTAGGTAATCTATGCCTAAATTATAGGCCTACAATTGGAATTCGAAGTGAATCGACATTATTTTAGACAGTTGAGTGAACTGTCTAAAATAACATTGGTTCGGAGTTGAGTTGTACGCACTGACCTCCTGCCCCCAATCAAAAAGAGCCCCACAAGCTGTGACACATCTTCATCCTGCCCCTGTTAGTGCTCTGTGGCGTGCTGTTTCTGTTCAGGGTTTCACAGATGTGCCTGTGTTCTTTGTGTGCGTGGGTGGGATCTGTGACAGGATTCAGTGTAGGTTTCCCTTGGCATTTCTTTTTCAGGCCTTCAGTGATGGACCTCAGTGTGACTTCATATATGTTTTCCTTAAATATACTGGGTCGCGCGGCACGCCCGCACTGATTTTAGGAAGAAGCCCTCCCCTGCATGGGCCGTGGATTTCTGCCCGCCACACACCCCCACAGAAGTGGGACTTCAGGACTCCCAGGATGCTGCCCCATCTTTACTTATT
This sequence comes from Ambystoma mexicanum, assembly GCF_040938575.1. Lineage (NCBI taxonomy): Eukaryota > Metazoa > Chordata > Amphibia > Caudata > Ambystomatidae > Ambystoma > Ambystoma mexicanum. Next base: position 54,329,936 of record NC_090929.1, on the reverse strand, counting down.
TTGCTGTATTGGTTTCTGAATGGATTTCCCTGGAAGGTGTTGCGCTGTTTCCTCAGGTGGAGATAGTTTCTAGTTTGGGCCCTGGTGAGTATAATACATCTCCTCTCAAAAGTTTGGTCTTTTCCCAATTTTTGGTTTTCAATGGAATAGTGCCTCGTGGCCGGGAGTGGGTGTGTACAATAGTTCAACGTGGATGGGCACACCAGAGAAGGTTGCATCTTGAAATGCAGGCAGGACTGGGAAAGGGAGTCGTATCAGGCGGTGCAACTGACTCGCCCTATACCTGCCAGCCGTGCCGTGTGCAGCGTTTGCATGTTTTGTCATTTTCCCGCCTGTCTATAGGGCTATAGGGATGTTTTGCTTGGCGCCAGGCTCATGGATTCGTGTACGTTGATTTGCTTACCTTGTGTGCACTATTGTGCTCCCGCGGTGAGCACAGTCCACTCCCGCGGCGAGCACAGTCCACTCCTGGCCATTTCAAAATGTCGTTCTCGCTGGAAGTGGAGTGTGATATGCTTCTGTTATTTGATGACTTCAAAGGCCCTTATTCCTGGCCCCTGTTCCTTGTACTGTATTTCTGCCGCAACCAAGCACTGGCAAAGCCAACAGATCTGGCCCTTGTATAGGCATTTACCAGGAACTGCAATACTATTTATTTGTATAGCGCATAATACAAGCCCAGAGGCATAGTGGCGCTTATACAGGACAAACAACAGGCAACAAAACATGTCGAATCAACACGAAGGTAAGAATGCCCAGGTATTACCATTTGCCAGCTGTTGCTATCCTCTGGCCAGATAAAACCTGGAAAATGCCAATCTATGTGCCCACAAACAAGCCAAAACGTTGCTGTGCTTTTTGGTTTTTCATGTGACATACTGTATCAAGGGTGCGTATATTTTGTGGGTTGTGTGGAATGCGGTTCTCTGATTCGAATGACTGCAATATATTATAAGGCACACAGGTATTGAGGCCTTTTTTTAGCCCAATGTTGAGTGGGGGGGGGGCTTTACTGGGATTGGTTAATCTTTATATGAGATAAGCAAATCGGGTATTCTACGCTATGCTAACTTAGCTTGAGGCTCCTAAATAAGGAATATTTTCGTTTGTTCTGCCTCATTTGTTGGCGCCACCACCGTTTACCAGATGTTGCCTGGTCCACCATAGAGGGTTATGCATTCTACTGCATAAAGCACTGTGTCCTAACCATTCCATGCTGTGTGCATCCTGTCCCATCAAAAGTAGTCCTTAGCAATGTCTGGAGTATCCTTTTGCAGAGTGTGCAGATGTGGGGTACAGGGGCAGTAGGGTATGCTCTTTTAGCATAAATGTGCATGCACTGCAGATAAACAAACTGATTTTTCATTACTCAGTTTACGTGGTTAGTCTCCTTCAGAACATTCCCCACCTTGATACTGCAGAGAAAGTTCGGTGTTACTCTGCCTACAAGGGGAACAGGTTTGTAGGGCTGGATTGAATGCAATTGTCCTACCTCCCTCATTGTACACTTGTTGATTTAGATCTAGCAATTCCACCATTTTCCCATGCATGCCTCTACATAGAGGCCAAGTTGCCCGTTGTCATGCGTGACACCTCAATCCAGTCCAGGTTTTTCCCATTCTATGCTGGGACTTGTAGACCTTTTACCTCAATGGTAAAAACAAAACCACTAATCCCTGCATGCAGTTTGTCCTTATTTGTTCTATGCCCTGCCAGGGCTGCCTATTGGCTCTGCTTAGTACCACTGGGGATTGTTTATTTAATGCTGTGCGGGTCATTGTGGCAGCAAGATGTGGGTTCATGTTATGGCCTGCACACACCCGCCCCCCTCAATCCTACTGAAATGTCTACAAAGAGGAGCATTTATTCACGAAATTCTAACATGTGTGTTTAAAGTACAGGTGTGAAAGGGCACAATGGTGAATGTAGCACGTGAAAGCAAAGGTTCTGACTGTGGCTACCACCTGCTGGAACTCTGCAGGTGGTTTTCTTGCGCACGTGGAAACCCACAGTGGTAAACGTAATAAACGGTTAGCAGCACTAGATCTGAGTAAATGAGTTTGAACACTGGTAGCTTCTGAAAACCGTATTTAGTGTCCACTGTAACATTTCAGTGGAACCTTCCTACCTAGGATCAGGCGCCCGAAAACTAATCAGCACCTGCATTCTTATGCTGGGCACTTTACAAAATAAGATGCGCTTTAAAAACAATCTACTTACAAATGTAGGGGTGTATGGTTAAACTAAGCTTTAAACAACATGGCCATGATCCCCCCCCGTCCGCTTTCACATTTGGGGTTCCCCATCGGCCTTGTACAATTCATGAATACAATCTCATGTAAGTTTGGAAGAGGTGTGAAGGCAGTGTAGCAAAGTTAGACCTCCATGCAGTACCTCCACCCCAAGGCCATGCACCTCCTTTATTCCGCCTCCCTTGGAAAAGAACCATGAAACATTCAATGTTTGTGTGTGTGTTTGTTCATTTTATTCATTTTTAAATTCATATACATAAATTAGTAATTGAGACAGAAAATAAAAGCGTATTTAAACCAAGACCGATTTTTTGTTGGGTAATGTTAACACAACTGTGTAAGAAGACAGACATATTTGTAAAAACTGCTCCCCCGCTTGACCATGTTGTGTGAACGTGGGCAATACTTTCCTGCACTTGCTTTAGTTCCCAAATCTTCAAAAACTGGAATCTCTTAAAAACAGCCAACAGCTAGCATTGAACCCCTTTATTGAAACTATATATTTGCATAATTAGTTCCGTAAACTGCTTTTGCCCCAAAAAATGGTTTCTATTTTTCCTAGCCACCGTAACACATATTTGGCAGACTCAACCGGTTAACGCAAACTTGTAGAACTAAATCCTTTGACGTTTTCTTTATTTTGATTGTGTACTTTGTTAATTAGCTGTCTATCCAATAAGATCATTGCGACTCTGGTGAAATCAATGCTTATTTTGGCCGCGTCCGTCTGCTTGCACAGTATTCTGCTTTGGCAGCACAGCTTCTTGAAGGTTTTTTGGGATTCCTCAGGTTTGGTTGGACATGTGTTACTACTGACTTCTGCAATTGTATTTGCTCTCCCCTCTTGCTTCTCCACTCTTTTTGACTGCTTACGCTCTCTGTAGTCTCCTCCCCTCCCCTCTCCCTTTTCCTATCTCCTCCCCTCTCCCCCTTACTTCTTCTCTGCACTTCTCTAGCAGAATTGTTCCTGGACCTAGTATGATAGCAACCTCGTCTGTCTCCTCCCCCTTCTCTTACTTGCCCCCCCAGCACTATCTGAAATGTCGTCAGGCCTAGTATGATATTCGCTTGTTTTGTTCCGCCCATCCCTTTCTGCTCCCTCTCCATCACCCTTTGTTTTTCTCCGGCTCTACTAGAAATGTCGTCAGGCCCACTCTCCCCCTCCTGTCCCCCCACCCCGTACCAGCCTGGTCAAGTTGAGGCTTGCTTGCTCGCTACATTGGATAATTACATTCATTATATCCCACCACTTTGTAAGCCCACTAGCTACCCCCTGTCAGTCCAACAACCAGCAGTAAGTGACTGTATGGTTAAGGTAGCAAACAGATATTTCTCCAGTTGCTGCTTAAATACAATTTCTCAATCCACGCCAAGTCTTTGACTGTCCTGTCCAAAGGCTTTTCTTTGACTTATATAACCTCACAAAGTATTACATAGCACTACTGGATGAATGTTCAGGCTTTGGAGTGGCAAATCTTTCAAATGAGAATGAGCACTTTCAGCATTATAGTTTGCAATATTAACGCATGAATCGCAACGCGGCGCGTTCGTTCATATCATGTAGTTATGTGACGTCCAAGCTTACAATGGGCTCTAGCCATGGATCTTTTACAAACCTAGCAACGCCCCTGGCTGGCTCCCACCTTCAGGGCCCAAGACCTCCCAGCCATGCTAACACTAATACCAAAGCATAACTTGCCTCCCTGACCACTCCAGAATGACAAGGTGCAAAGCATGACATAGCACCCAGGCCTGCAGGAGAATAGACCTCCACACCCCATACTCCAACCCGCCAAACCCGGGACCACACCAGTAGCACACTGCACCAATCCCCTATGTACACTGTGCTTACTGATTACCAAGCTGGGATCCCTAAAGGAAACGCACCGCAATGGCCATGCGCTGCGCACCAATTGTACGACACACTTTGGTATCCGCGCAAGCGCGCAACTGAGTCACTGACATATCTGTCACCAGGGTGCCAGTGATGCAATGTTGACTAGCTCAAAATGTATCCTAAAATGATTCCTACCTGGAAACACCTTTCTGGGTACGCTAACCCAAAAACCAGGAAGAGGAGGCTTTGCATTATGCCTCTGAATGTAATCTCACATCTGGGCACATCTGGGACCCACCCACTCCCACTAAAGTACACCCTGTCGGCTGCATGAAGACCCTGTAAGGAAGGCAGATCACAGTAGCTGGATGCACCAGCAAAAAGTCCCTAACAACAATCTTCATACTCAACCACCCTCATTCAACACATGCAGACCGACCGCACCAACATGAATGGGAAAACACTCCCACCCACACCGGCATCTCTCTAATCCCTGTGCATCACCCGCCAACTGATTCAAAACGATGACAAGCCGAGTGCCAGAGGTATCCCACCTGTAAACAATACACCTCCAGTAAACAAATCAAAACCCACCGAGAAAACACAACCGCACAGACACCAGTCACTCCTGGTTCTACACACACCAACAGCTAAGCACAACGCCGTCTGCCTTTTCTCTTCTACCCTAACCGACCCACTCCCACTTTCCCTTTTGGATCCATGAGATCGTCTGGAAGCCATGCAAATGGCAGTGGTGCCCGGTATCACTCAACATGACATCACATGACATTGATAAGCAAGGCCCGGATTCTGAGTTCGACCCAAGCTTCAACAAGACACCAAGGATCAATGGGAAGGGTTTGAGCGAAGGGGATGATGGGGTGGGGGAGTGCTGATCTTTTGCCAATGTCACAAACTTGCCTGCAAGGTGGAACTGAGGTACAGAAAGGTCCAACCAACACTTCAGTTTAATCGGTTCTCCGAGAAGGGCCAGTAACAAAGTTCCATGTTCGATGCTGCAGGATAGGACTGGGGTGACATTGGGAACCAGGTGATGCCACCTTCACTATAAGGCAGACCCCACTCGTGGTACATGGCTAACCCCCCCAAACTCCCCACTCAATCCTGAGCATTGTGTCCTCAGTTCCATCATCCAAGAACCTTCATGGCCCGTTGGCTAACCAAGACTGGTCAGCTTGGGAAGGTGGGAAGCCAGGGGAATAGTTCCCAAAAAGATGGCACAAAGCGGTAAGAGACTCAATCCAGAGGGGCCACACTAGGGAAAGAGAGGGGGGTTGTAAACCGGGGTGAACAAGTAGCCCCAGGAGCATATAGTGACTCCCTCCAGGACCCCAGGAAGTTTGAGAGTCAACAGCAGACCCCTGTCCCCTGTCCCTGGTAAGATCCCCAACCACTCGGAGGTACCCCTTGCCCACTGCTCGGCGGGCTCGGCCAGAGTCGGACTGGGACATAAAATTGTCTCGGCATGAATGAAAAAGTGGCCCACAGTTGCAAATTGCAATTAATTTCTTTTGTGATGCTGTTGAATAGTACCAAAGGGCGGACTTTTTGATCAAATGGGATGAAAATTGTGCATTTTAAAGAATATTTATTCAGCAACACTGGTCAGAACAATTAGCCGCATAGTGAAGTGACTCATCAGACTGGCCCACATTGGCCAAAAAAGTGACCCAAAAAACTGCCCTGCACCAGAATTCTGTGGTTTTGGTTCAGCCGTGGACCTATTGCCCTGTAGGCCAGTCCGAGCCTGGCTCCCCCTGCACGCCTTGAGGGGGTCCCTGTTTTCACTGCGAAGTAAGTGTGATAAATCAACTTCCAGGGCACCAGTGGTCCAGAGATGAATATCGGTTTCTAAACCATTAATCAGCCCCACACCTCTAGTACACCAGAAGGGATCCGAACAGATTGGAATACAAGTGAATTATAAGACCTCCTTGTCCAATTTTTGGTAATGTGGATGGAACGGCAGGCTCATCTCCGCAAGGTCGTGGATCTATGGTTAGTTGCAACACAGCGAAAATACAATTATTACCCAATGATAAAAGGGACTGTCCAGTCAAGGTTGTATTAAAATATCTACTTTATTATTATTCAACAGACAGTTCTAGCAACACTACAAAATACAACCCACCCTGTAAAGGAATGCAGAGGACGGACAGTTTCAAAGAAGGAAAGGGGATGCACTCTGGATACTGAAAGGAGGGTAGTCGGTATAGTTAATAATCGCAATACTTCAAGGATACCTGGCTTCAATGCAAAGGGAGCAATGGGTCGTAAAATGTCACTAGGAGCCTTCTGAGAAGGACCAGGGGGACAGAACCACAATGTACCTTGTGCTGTAGGAGTTCTTGGTGCTCGACAGGGTTGAGTCTGCATCAGGGCACTTTGCAGCTTCTGCGACAGAGTTCAAGACAGGAGACAGCTGCCAGTATCAGGCGGCAGGCAGTTCGGTGAGCGAAACTGGATGGAGGCTTCAGGCTGAACTACATGGCAGCTCTGGGACAGGAATCATCTCAGTGCTGGTTGGAGGTTCTGAAGCGCTGGTCGAGGCGTCTTGGGTCGGCTTTAGTGACTGTGGCATAACGACAGTCACCGGTGCAGTCAGTTGCAGCTTTAGGGGCTCGATTGGCTCGAAAAAAATGTCCTTTAAGGGGGACAGCAGTAGGTACTCATCGATTCACTACTCCCAGCTTCTTCATTGGGCTTGTGTCATCCTTTAAGGTGGATGGCCCAAAGCTGAGGAGAGTGTTGCAGGCAGCTGCCTTGTCCTTGGTTTAGGTTTCAGAGACTCATTAGCACTTCCCACCTAGGAAGCTTGCTGTAGGACCTAACAGGGCATGCTGTGTGTTGGCTGGGTACTGGTTCTGGAGCTGCTGGAGGGTCCTCTGGATTCGGTAGCTCCCTCTGTTCCTGCTGACATGTTTTGGGGAGGGATCTTACTTCCCCCTTGGAGGTTCTGGCCTTCCTTCACTGGCAGAAAATGTAAGGCACACTGTACCTTCTGCCAGTGTCCAATGATGAGTTCTTCGCTCTCCAGCAAATATCTCGTATATGTTTGAGGTCCTAAACAGAGTGCTTTGCAACAGAAAAGGTAAAGGAGTGAAAACATGTAATACTAAGTCCCACCCATCTTCCTGTCTGTTGTGGATCAAAGGGTCTCTCTGGTTAATGGAGCTCTCTGTGGTTCCTGATTAAAGCTGCAGGTCTCCCTTGAACCTGCAGCAAGACCAGACTTCTGGCTCTGTCACACCACCTACTCATACCTTCTGAATGGGGTCCCTCTGCAGGGATGACTACTGTAAACATGCAGTCCCAGACATGACATTTTACGGTCAATCGATACTGAGGATAGGAGCTGGCATCAGGTTGACACAGTTGCATATGCAAGGTTGTTGGGTTTCCTGTCTCCTGTGTTAGCCTCTATAGCAAAGCCCTATATGGGCATGTTTGAATTACTTTCTGATTATTATTTGAATTGCTGCCACCCGGTGCAGGGCCCAACAAAAAGACAGGGCGGATCCATGGAGCCTTTATTAGTTAATTAGGCAGGCCATGACAGGGGAAGGTTTGGCCCTTCTGGAGATGTATCATGACAGGGAGGACTGTGCCTGTAGTCTGTGTCCACTCTGAGTACACAGATCTATGTGCATGTCGTGTGGTGAGCATAGGAAAATGTGTGCAGAATTAACTCCACACATTTTCCGCGGGTTGATCTACCATCATTCAATTTCATTTAAAATTTCAAAATAAGCTCTGGCGAGCGCACACCCACCGTGAGGATAGTCAAATTCCTCACAGTAAGTCTATTGGGTTTCTGCACAGCCCAGGACACTCAGCAGTGGCTGTGGATCACACCGCGTGAAATCAGACTGCAGACAATAGAAGGCATTAGACAATGCATCCCTCGTCCACCTACCACATGCAGCAGGAGACCCTACGACCAAGATTGTGAATCCAAGATGGCCGACAACATAGACATTACGGCAGATTGCCCCGCACTAAATAACAGCTGGGAAGTTTGCAGCTCCATTGTGAATACTCAGCACATTTATTCAGGTGAAACTGATCAATTAATTAAGAGCCACAGGGGCACTGCTGCCAGAGCATAAAGAGAAGAGGGTAACAGAGACGTGTGGGAGTCAGGAATTGGAAGTCTGAGCGGGAGAGTCTGTGGTGCTGCGGCAAGGAAGAACGGTTCTATATCATATCATCGACAGTCATTTTTACAAATACATTTTGACGAAAAAGGTCCTTGTAATGTATTTATTTTTTGGGGTGTTCCCCCTCCCCTGCCTATTTTTAACTGTTCCTGACCCACTAAACTCTTATCTGCCCTTTCCCACCCCCCTAAATTTCATTGATTTTTTTTGGCAAAGTGTATTTGTAAAAAAAAAAACGTTCGTAAAAACGACTGTCGATGAAACGACGTTGTGCCGGAAGAACGCTGCAGAAAGGAAAGAGTGGTGACGACGTGCAGCAGAGAGGAGTGGAAAGGCCAGAGATAGAAGAGGAGCAGTCAGGAGGAGGAGAGGAGAACATCAGAGAGATAGAGAGTAGAGGAAGTGGAGTAGGTGAAATGAGGCAGAAGCAGGAAGGGGGAAATGAAAGAATGAAAGGGAGGTGCCCAAGGAGAGAGGCAGAACGCGAGGCAGCTGGTTAGGACCCAACCTCCAGGGAAGACTCCTGGTGCAGTGGAGGAAGCAGAGAGGTCTCCAACCACCTAGACATGGGTCACTCCTGACAAGCTCTGTTCCCAACACAATCCTGCACAAGTCCTTTAAACGTCTGAGGCCTGGCACACCTGGAAGGCCCAACCCACCTGGGGTGGTGGTGCCAGCCCTGCCAGAAGCGAAGCGCAAGATCCGAAAGCCAATGGGAGCCAACAGTCACCTGAACCCCAAAGACGCCTGGAGGAAGGCGTCTAAGGGAAAAGGCTGATCACTCGGGACCTCAGGCCTGTAGAGAAGCCTGGCTAGTTTGTTTTCTTGAGCTCCCACTGACTCAGTCAAACCAATCCCTTCATATTCTTTGTTACAATAGCAAATCCTTGATTTGCAGAACTTGGCTTCGAGTTGTCTGTTAATCCTTTATCCGTGACGATCCCCAAAAATGACTGGGGGTTGAACATTTGGCTGGATGCCAGTGATTGGGTCCCGGCCTCTTCCCCGTGTCTTGATTGTAGTTACATCGAGCCCCAGTGGCCTGGGCACAGTGTCAGGGCTGATGGTGGCAAAGATGCTGTCAGCCAACAGTTGCAGGGCCCAGAGATCCAGGTCCATCACAGGCACCCAGGGGCCCATTCCAGCAGCTCCAGCCAAACCACACTCACTAGGCTCATTTTCCCAATGTGAAAACCAGAAATACAAGTCCCAGCATGCAGCCTTGTGTTTACTGGAAGATAAGGGCAGGGCCATGGCACCATTTGATAGGGAGTCACTTGGCAGATAAAGTTAATTTATCTACTGTCTGCTTCAAAACAGAACCCTATGGGGGTCATTTAAACAAAAAATGTAAGTTGCCTTGCTAAACTGGACCGCTAAAACCTGCATGTCTGTTGATTGTTTGGTATCAGGTAATATTATCCCCACCAAAAATATTGCTGTATATATGGTCGTCGAGAACGGCCACAGGCGATATTTGTAATGAGGATAATAGTAGGGTTTTTGCCCCTGCTCCTTTTAGAAAAATACAGGAGTTGCGGGGGTGTCCTCCGCAGGTTCAATGCCTTAATATCGCTGCAAAAATATGGCGATATTTTTGTATGACGACATTTTTGCAGGGATATTAACACATGGAACCGATTCTTTTTGTAATAGGCTAAAATCAAGTATAAAATTCCAGGTGGTCCCCAGTTTCCGTGCAAGTTTACACCCCTTCTGTGCCAAGTCTAGAGAAGTCTTTGTATGGAGCAGCACCATCAATCGATAACCTTGAAGTAGCCAAGCTTCCAACTTCTCTCTTTAAGACCCTAAATATACTTCTTCACCATTTGCTCCCAAGATTGAACAAAGATCTCAACATGCAGTTATTGTTTCACACTTGTTTGTAGTTTCTCACAAGTGTGCTGGGGTCAGTTCTCCAGACATTAGAGATGTGAGTCTTTGATCTGAACTTAACATTCTTGTCCTTGCCCTGTATCTTGCAAAAGAATCTATCGTTTCTGTCTATTTCCACATCTCTATAGTTCCTTGTAGGTTTTCTAATGTTTCCACCCCACACCAGGGTATGTAAAACTTTCTGGACTCCCTTATCCGCCCAAAGCTTCCAGCGATCCCTCAGGACCTCGCGTCTGATCTTCCTATCGTCCAGTGTGGGCTGGAGCTTAGCGTGTGCATGTTCAACATGGCGTGCCTCTTTTGCTGCCCTTGTAATTGAATTTTCTGTCTTGTCCCTCTTCGTTGAGTTACCGTAAATGCTTGCTTCACCCCTTTTGCTTCCTGGCAGGTTGTGTATAATTTTAGCCCAAAAAGGCGGGTATCTGCTGTCTATGGAAAGGTTTCCACTAGTTCTGGAAGTTGTTCGAGATGGCACCCCACCTTCAATTTCTGCATTACGTTGGAGGATTGGGGTGTATCCAATTTGTCCAAGCATATCATACAACTTGACTGTCTTCCTCAATATGTAGCCAGATACATATAGCTGAATGTGAAGTCTATAAGTATCTTGTATGGTTTAGGATCCTCCCAACGTAACAGTTTTATCTTGTCCCACTGGGTTACCAGTTATCACTTCCTGTCTTTGAGGATTCGCAATGCCTTCCATCCTTCACTTCAGTCCCTTCTATGCAGTTTTGGAGCCGGGATCAGGGCTTTTTCTTGACCCAGCCTGGTCCTCCTCGCCGCGAGATCCTACTCTGAATACATTTGATTGCTGGAAGTATCTCACATTTTAGCCAGTTACTTTAGACTCTGGGATTCAGAGAATGTTTGCATTGTCACCATTCGTTGTGCTTCTGATTGGTCTACGTCTTCCGCTGTGATTAACACTTTCTCTTGTGTGGCGCTTTATGACAGATATCGCCCACTTCTACCAACAGCAACCCTAGACACATGTTTCGGCCTAGTCGGGCCTCATCAGTGAGGTGGATCTGTGCCTCTCTGAGCACAGTGAGCCAGGGGTCCACGTCTGGATTGCCCTGGGTAAATTACGGTGACACACAAAGTTCCTAAAAATGCACAAAAAGGTCTGGGGGCCCCTTGTGGGTGGGACAAAGACTGATATGTTGTGGAAATGTCTCTTCTGTGAAAGGTACAGTGAGCAAAAACATGTTTGCAGACCCTCCCAAAGAACAGGTCAATGGGCCGTGTTCGTTATCGGTAGCGGGGCTCCCACACCTCTTTGTGCATTTTTAGGAAGTTTTAGTGTCACTCTAAGTTCCCGTGGGGTTATCCAGAGGTGGACCCCTTGGTCACTGTGCTCAGAGAGGCGCAGCTTCACCTCACTGATGAGGCCCGACTAGGCTGAAGCACGTGTCTGAGGTTGCTGTTGGTACTCTAGTTCAGAGGAGAGTTGCCAGGCACTTCGGAGCTGGACTGCCCATGTGGGCGGGGCAAAGACTGATATGCAAATTGATATTTCTCATCTGTGAAGGGTGCAGTGGGGTAAGGTGTGTAAAAGGGTGGCATGGGGATTGTGGGGGTCTCTCCCTGCATTTTGAAGGTAAAAAAAGAAGTGGGGAACTCGATGAAAGTGTAATTCGGCACAACAAGAAAGAATCAGCAGAGATTGATAGAAGCAAGTGTGCTGGATTGAGAACGCCAGTCTGGTCTAGAAAGTGGCCCATATCCCCCGGGCACGTGCCAGGGGCATGGAAAAGGGCACCAGAGGGCAGGGGGGCTGAAGGGGGACCAATGACGATTTACACACCCCAGAGAGGCGGTACAAGGTAAGGGGGGCGTGTAGCAGGCCCGTGGGGTCCGTGGAGAGCGCCGATGAGGAATGGGGTTCACCCCCCATAACGGTCAGTAGAGAGAGCAGTCCAGAGGACATTACAGGCCGCCGCACGCTCCGCGCCACACTCGCCGATGCCAATGGGCACAGGCGCGCAGTGAAGGTGGGGTGCATGCGAGGAAGATGCGCACGGCCGTGACATTCTGTGATCCCCGAAACTTGGTATCTGTTCAGCTCAAGCATCGCAGCCATTACCTACACAGGCCATGCCAGAGTCGCCTCTATGGGAGGGCAAAAGGGGCCTGCCCCCCGGACCGCCACCTTGGGGGCACTGATTCAGAGACGGTAGTGCCCCCTTGGTACATTTTAGGGTGTTCAATGGTGCTCTACTGAAGCTCTGAACCTGCTGCCCCAGTGTTGTTCACAACTAGGGTGGCCAATTTTTTGAGATCCTTTTGCGGGGCACAAGGCGGTGGTGACGTCACCGCATCATTCACGTTTGGGCCACTGCTTTCCATGCACTACGGCAGAGCACCAGGGACATTTTTAGCAATTGGCACATACGGATTGGCTGTTTCAAAATGTCCTTCAGCCGGGAAATAAGTGCAGACAAGCGCTTTTCTTATTTCAGGGCTAAGAACCCCGTCGATTACTCGCAGCTTGACAATGATGGTGAGTTGGTTATTTTCAATGAAGTGCTAAGAACATGTGAACTCATGCATTCCTTGAAGTATATGGGCACAAAACAGAAAGCATTCTGTGAATTGCTTTAGCTGACCTATATGCAGGGCGTTTGATGGTAATGCCATACCATACCAAAGCAAAAGCATATCAAAGCCCGCGGGCTGTGTGAGCGCTTTAAAATTGCAAATAAATAAATAAAAGCAGAGAGGGCTACAAACCAGGAGTTCCGCTCAACCAGAATGCAGTTGGTCTGAGACAGAGGCGACCCAAAGGTACATGAAGTTTTCCATGACTCACTTTAAGGGACTTTGGGGGCGTCATATGTTTACCTTCAGGACGGGCTGAGTTGAAAGTGGCTATTCAAAACAATTCAGGGGAGCCAAGGGACACGTGGTTATATTATCCCATCAAGCACATTTCTAAAATGAATCAATGCATTGCACCCGCAGCTGCTGACGTGACAGGCCAGCTGTGCAGATGCATTTATAGTGCTTCTGCTCAGCAGGCCTGTCACGTCAGCAGCTGCGGGTGCAATGCAATGCAACAGGACTCACCACTTGCCAGCCACTGTTATGCCCATTCCCCGGTAAGGGGTCATATACATACATTTCCTGCGAATGGGAGTAACAGTGGCTGGCAAGTGGCAGCTGATCTGTGAGACAGCGCCCTGCAGCGGCCGGGCCCAGGCCCCAGCATGCCCAATTGCGCTCGAACAGAGCAAGTCAGGGCAACCTTGCCGTTCCGCAGAGCCACTCGGCAAACTGCGTGACAGAGTCCCCAATTACGGGACAATCCCGCAAACTACGGGACAGTTGGCCACCCTATTCACAACCACATCCTGTTCGGATCAATTACTGTGGTCAAGCTTTCTGCGTTCACTGTCGAACCACAGTGGACCGTCCACCACGTGCATAAAAAAAAGATGCCCACAAAGGGCGTCGGAAAGTGGGCCGCCTAGATGAGCGCATTCAGATGCCCTTTGCTCATTTGCGCAAATAAGGGCATTTTGGCGCATTTCAATGCGCATCCCGAATCCGCAAATAGGACGGGGTTTCAAATGCGCAAAAATGTGCCTGTTTGGACTGGGCACAGGGAAAGGCACAATGCATGAAAGGTTAATTTCTGGACCTTTCATGCCAATGGGAGGATCGCTGTGTAAAAGCAAGAGAAAATATTGAGGCTGAGTACCCCAAAAGGAAATACACCAAACACGGGTTTATAAAGATTCACAGATCTTTATTGTAAGACTGTACAGTTTACAAAGAAACAAAGTATCAGATAGCTATCTTGCCCTCAGTACATCACAGCGAATACCAGCCCTTTCAGTGTGAGAGTTACTGGACGTCTAAACAGTTATGCTTTTCATACATTAATGATCATAATGTCCAGCCCCTCTACAGGTTAATGATACTCGGTCTAGGGTTCGTGCCGAGTTCACATCTAGTTTGTCCAACTATATGCATGTGGTTCATCTTCAGTTTACATGTCAACAAGTCACAATGGGCCTCATTACGACCCAGGCGGTAAGTTACCGCCTGGGCCGTGACTTTACCACCATGGCGTAAACTACGTTTACGCCATGGTGGTTGGCGGACTTACCGCCCCATTCCGAGGTTGGCGGGGCGGTAAGTCCCCAATCCCCATTTACCCTTCCCCATTCCCATTTTTGCCCCATAGGGCATAATGGGAGTGGGGAAGGCGTTAATTACGCCACCGTAAATTACGGTGGCGTAATTAACTCCATGGTCCCTTAGCGCCATGGATTTTAACACCTGCTAAAAGCAGGTGTTAAATCCGCCATGGCGCTAAGGGACCTCGTACTCAGGCGGTAAGGGTCGGCGCTGTTTACGCGTCGTAAAACCCTTACCGCCTGAGTCGTAATGAGGCCCAATGGCAACAGTGTATTCTCGGATTTAACAATAAGCCTTAACACATGTCTTATACAATGCAATTCAGCCAGTGTCCACGTTCAGTATTTAGACAGCATTGTAGTTGATGTATGTCCGCAGATCGGACTTGTTGGCGCAGGTAATCTTCTGTCTACAAGTCAGGCATGGGACAAGGTCTCTTTACTCGACCCAAACATTCGGCCAATGGACAGTTTACACATTGACTAACGAACAACGTGCCGGACGGCTCAGTTACAAGCGGGAAACACTGTCCACCATTTTAGAACACAGAATCACTTTAGAATAGAAATCAAAATGGCGGACAGAGCTAAAATGGTGCCTAAAACGATCTAAGATCGGAACTTTGCAACACGGTTTTCCTCGCAGAGCAACTGGGCTTAGGCCAATATATACAATAAAGGAGGCATGATATGATATCCCGTTTAACAAACCCTCCTTTTGGCCTAAGCCAAGCGCTAAACTACTTCTAATCACTTTACGAGTAACTCCACGTCTCAATGTCCATACATCCTGAATCACTATCAGAGATATCAATTGCCATGAGGTCAGATACTGAGATTTCCTTCAGCACAAATTCATTAGATATTTTCTCTGGGACATTTCTACAGTGCTAGTAATGAATACCCCGGGTAACAGAATCCCTAAATAACAGGTTCCCTGCCAATCCCTGGGCAACCATGGAAATGCTACATTACCTCAAACAAAGTAGACAGGTTCACCTACATACAAAGGTCTGTTCTCACTAGTCAAATTCGCAACGTTGGCGCAACCCTTGAAATCACCCATTGACTGAGTACCATTCCTCTGTATGCAGAAAGAAACTGAATCGGGGCTGTGGTTAACAGTATAAGAAGGTGGCGTGGCATCCCTATTACCTATCGGAGCCATCTTGAAAAAGATCAAAGATTGAAAAGGACGGGACAGTCTACCAGGAGGCCTAATAGAAGCAACATTAAACTTGCTCCTATTCGCGAAGAGTGAGCATCCCAAGGGCGTTAGAACACGTTTTTCAAAATCGTTCAAATTAGTTCCATCAAAGTTCCCCGAGATGCTATCGTTCCATCGGCCAAAGAAAAGTGCCCTTAGAGAAGCATAGCATGCAGTTGTCAAAGGTAAAGGATGAATATACCAGCCCAGCACCTTATCCATGTGTTGCGGTAAATGCGAGCAGACCCAACAATTAGAGTTATTGAAAATGGCATGTGTAGCATTCATAATGAGTAATAGAGTATTGTTATGGTAACTCTGTCTGTGCTGAGAGTCTCTAGGAGATAGAGTGTGCAGATGCACAAAAGGTGTAGAAACAGTAGGTACATTTTCAGTAGGTAACACATTTTCAAGCAGATGTACTTCTTCCAGATACCAGAAACCTAGGCAATGACTGTTGTAAAACCAGTTAACATTATCACAAGACAACAATACATTTTCGGGGCCCACGCATTTGATTGTTCATTTTCACGGCCGGTCACATAGTCTCTTATCTGTTCTGTATGAGTGGGAGTGATTGCAGGCATTGTTTCTTCAAACGATTGCACCAAAGTTAATTTGCTGGCGATCTCCAGATCAAGCGTCTTCTTAGTCATTTCACAAACCCTAGCCAACAGAATCCCCTTATGTACAAAAGAACGGGCCAAAGAGACCAGCCCTTCGATGATTTTCCTTGATGGCACAGCCGAACCGTGCAGTAAGTCTACTTCCTCGGACGTAGATCGTACCTTGTGATCCCTGGTACTGAATGATCTATGAATAACGTGTCGTTACTTCCTGATGGAAGCGGCGAATGCAAAGCGAGATCAGCCACAAGATTCGGAACACATTTTGAAAAAGGAACTGTTGGAGAGTGTGGAGATGAAGTGGCTGTTTCCCCAGGCCCCACAGGCTCAGGGATAGTCTCCGACGCACTCTCGATGCTGTTTAATGACAAAAGATAGTTGGTTACGGTATTGGTGAGGGGTTCTCTGTCTTCTGTAGTGTGTGGCAAAGGGTAGGGAATCCTCTTGATGTGAGACGCGTGGATCCAATGCCTCCTTCCCTCCACTCGCACGGCGGTCTGTGTGACCCAGAGGACTTGATGGGGGCCCATCCAACGAGGTGCGAGGCAAGAAGATCGCTCAGTTGACTTGGCGAGGACGCAGTCTCCTGGCCGTATGCTTTGACCGGGCCCCTCATATTTTACAGGTAAGGCCTCTCGCACCTGGTGATAAATCAAATACAGATTTTTAGTTAACTGTCCACAGTAGTCAGAAAGAAGTACATTTTTGACTTTGCGCAGAGAACGGGGCTTCGGTAAATTCCAGATATTGGCTGGCCTACCCATGACCACCTCAAATGGAGAGAGCCCAGTCTTAGTTTGAGGGGTCGTTCTCATAGACAATAACACGATCGGTAAGGCGTCCGCCGGCCATTTCAGTTTTGTGCCAGCACACGTCTTAGCGAGCTTGTTCTTGATGATGCCGTTATGTCTCTCTACTAATCCAGCACTCTGTGCGTGTCTAGCTAAATGGAACTGTTTATCGATCTGTAATACCGCACATATCTGCAGAATGACAGCGGTGATAAAATGTGGACCATTGTCCAACCAGATGACTCTTGGCAAACCAAACCTAGGAAAATATTCCTTCAGCATGGTTTTCACTGTTGTCATAGCTGTGGCATCTTTGACAGGAAAGGCTTCAACCCATTTACTAAAAGCACAGATAACCACTAGTGTGTATTTGTAGTTATTGCAACGCTCCATTTCAATACAATCGAAGTGGATTATCTCAAAGGGATCAGAAGGTGGACCAAAACTACCCCTAGGAGTCGATGTGCCCTTCCGCACATTATGCTGCAGACAAATCATACACCCTTGCACAAAGCGCTCAGCTACTTTAGAGATTTAGTCATTTACCCACACATTTTGCAACATTTTGGTGACCTTTCGTGCACAAATATGGGTGGGACCATGAGCCTTAACAACCATCATCATAACATATGCATCAGGCAGTAACTTTCCCCTCTACTTTGTCCACCCAACACCCATCATCATCCAATTTTGCCAAACCCTCAGCCCATTGCTTAGATTCCTCTAACGTGGCATCAGCTTGAATATTTTTCACAGATTCAATACCCTTATCCTAAGTACAGGCATTTGTGGCTTCCCTTGAAGTATACATTTCTGAAGAGAGATCAGTGGCAGTCTGTTTGGCTATCTGGTCAGCAAAAGCGTTCCCTTTTCCTACATTATCTATAATCTTCTGATGTGCTGCGCATTTCATAAGTGGTAGCTGAGTAGGGAGTGCAAGCGTTGAGAGTAACCGTACTATCAAGGAGCCATTCTGGATTTTAGTGCCATGTGAGGTCAAGAAACCTCGTTCTGCCCAAAGTCTGCCGAAGTTGTGAACCACCCCAAAGGCATACTGACTGTCAGTATATATATTTACGGTAAGCCCTTCAGAAAGTTCACAAGCTCGGGTCAATGCTATAATCTCTGTGGCCTGCGGGGAGTTATGCGTGATTCTTTTGGTCTCCACGACCGTGCTCAATGTGGTGATTGCATAAGCAGCTGGGGATGTATCATCCGGGAGTTTGAAGCAGGAGCCATCACAAAACAGCTCCCCTTGCGGGTTATTCAAAGGAGTATCTTTTAAATCGATTCTGCCTTTTGTCTCTTGCTCTGTAGTGTAAAGGCAGTCATGTGACTCTTCGTCACTGCAAGCAGCACCTTGCGGGAAAGGTAAACGTTCAGCCGGATTGAGCACGCAACATATCTGAATTTGAATGTGTGGTGCAAACAAGATCAATTCGTATCTTGTTAATCGTGCGGAGGTGAGATGTTGCGTTTGTGGTCTGTTTAATAGAACATCTACAGAGTGAGGTACCATTAGGGGTAAAGCATGGCCTAGGACCATTCCCTCGCTCTGTTTCACGGACGCAGCAGCAGCAGCAACAGCTCTCAAACATCTAGGCAAAGGGCATGCAACATGATCAAGGGTGGAAGAAAAGTAGCCGCACAGCCTATTCTTCCCTCTATGTTCCTGCGTTAAAACAGCCAAAGCACATCCAGCACGTTCATGCACATACAACACAAAGGCCTTTTCATAGTTTGGTGTGCCCAAAACTGGTGCCGAGCACAATGCAGTCTTGAGCAAATCAAATGCTTGCTAGTGTTCCAAGTTCCATGGCAATGGCGAAGAAATGCCCTTCTTCGTCAAAGCCAACATTGGTTTAATCACTAAGGAGAAGTTTGTGATCCACTGCCTACAGTAAGAAGCCATTCCTATCAAGGCTCTGACTTCCTTCTGTGTATTTGGGACAGACATGCTAGAAATTATTTTTATCCGTTCAGGCGTTAACCTTCTTTCCTCCTTTGACAGCAGATAGCCTAAATAAGTGACCTCCTGTCGACAATATTGACATTTTTTAAGTGAAGCTTTGTGTCCATGTCGTTCTAAGTGGATAAGCAACAACACAGTGCCCTCCTTACAGGTGCTCTCTGAGTCAGCAGATAGAGTAGATCGTCTACATACTGAAGCAGTGTACAAGTGGTAGGCAACTCGAGTGTGTCGAGCTGCTCTTTCAAAGCGCTACTATAGATACTAGGACTCTCCATGTAACCTTGCGGTGCACGGGTAAAGGTAAACGAGCGTCCCTCTAAGGTGAACGCCAACAAGTATCTACTGTCTTTGTGTATCGGAATACTAAAGAAGGTGTTCTTTAGATCCACCACACTAGAGTAGCTGAAGCCGGAATCATAGTTAGTATAGTCGTCACATCAGGTACAATGGGAAATTGTGGAGCAACGATCTTATTGATGGCACGTAAATCAACAATGAAACAGAAAGGAATTGTATTATCACCTTTTTTGTACACGGGCAAAATTGGACTATTGCACAAACTACCTGCAATTTCCTCAATCACCCCACGATGCACAAAATCGGAGACTATGCATTTCAAAGCTTGCTCACCATCAACCAAAATCTTATACCGGGGAACACGTGGCCACTTTACTCCATGTTTCAACATAATCTTAATGGGCTCAATTTGCAAGACACCGACATCATTATCATCAATTGCCCACAAACACTCCGGAACATCACTGAATTCCGGCGGTAAAGGTCTGGTCAAGAACTGAGAGACAGAAAGTTGCTGTGGTGAAATTGTCAAACGCACTCCATCAGAAGAACAATGAATTACCACATTTAATTTCTTCAACAGATTCAACCCCAACAAATTCTCCCCGCAATTCGGAGTCAAAAGGAATGGACAGTGGTCCGTAAATGGACCCAAAGTAATCGGTACCGTCGAAGAAACCAGACAGATTACTGGCGTACCAGAAAACCCTACAGAAACATTGGTTTGCCCTGACAGTGGAATGTTTGGAACCCGTTAATGGTCAATGGAACACTTATGTGCCACTGTATCTATCAAGGATACATGTTTCCTATTTCCCACTATCATCTCAACGTAGGGACCTTTCTGATTAATGGGAATAGGCGTTGGTTCCAAACCCTGCTTCGGGCAATCCTAGCGAAACAAAATGTCGTCAAAAGGAAGCTCTTCGGAGAGGTAAGCAGCAGAAGGATGATCAAAAATGTTTCTATTATCCACACTTGATGCCTGACTATCCTGTGAAAAAGGTTGCTGTGAATCCTGCGAAAACTGACTTCTACCAGGACTTCCAACCCCAGGGCGGCCTCTGGATCGTCTACCCATATTACCAAATGCATTATTCGACCTCTACTGGAGGATCGGGCATTGTGCACGCCAATGACCCTCTTGTCTACAATAAGCACACTGGTTTATTTTTACAGCACCCAATGGTGCATTTCCCTGTGGAACATGCTGACCCCTAAATTGCGAATTACCCCCTCTATGGCCTCTGACAATTTGCTGCAATAGAACTTTTGTTTCTCTTTTCAACTCTTTCTTTTTCGTTATTGACATGATTCTCATAGTACTGAACCATATACAATACTTCTGATTGAGACTTTGCTTGCCAATCGCTCTCTGAGGACATCATTTGCGACTGGATGTCAGGCAGCAATCCACACACAAATGTGTCCACAAATAGTCGTTTCCCAGACTCTGTGCTCAAATCTTGTCTACTGAAATCTGAAAATACTTGTTTGAACCGATTAAAGAACTCGGTAGCACCCTCAGACTTTCATTGGACACAGGCAGTAAATTTGTCCCAAATAATCCTTCTTTCTGGAATTAAAGTTTTTAATTTCGTAACTATTCTATCAGGCAAAGTTAGTATTACCTGTGGTGGTCCCTTGCCAGCTGGCCTTCCTCTGTCTAGCCCAACCATGTTATCCCATGTCTCTCCTAACCCTGGTACATCATCTACAGTCCTAATCTGTTTCCAGAAGTCAATAGGCAGGAGTGCGGGAAATAACAAGTCAATATCGCTTAAGGTAAATACTGATGATTGCAAAACAGACTCTATTTCTTTATAGAACCCTGTCGATTCTTCCTAATATCGGGAATAGATTGTTTTATGGTGTTCACTTCCTGTCTCGAGAACGGGACGTGAACGAACAGCGACACATAATGTGCGGGAATGTCTTGAGCAACTGCACCTGTTGCAGGATCAGCTGGCATCTCAACTTTTGGGACAAATGTCGGAGGAAACTCTCTCATAGGCAACTGAGAAGTAGGCAATTCCGAACTCTTACTAAGCAACAGAACTAGATCGAGCGCTAAAGCCGCTGAAGAAGTGTCAAACGAAAAAGCCCTCTTATAAATATTTATTAACTCTGCGGGACAACACATCTTTTTCTTTATACATTCATCCTGCAGGTACTCTACCATTACCTGTATCACTTTCCTCTGCATTTCTGGCATATACTGACTATACGTGTCATATACTTCAACAGGAGTTATCGACGTGTCTGAAATCCACCTAATCGCATCTTTCATACAAATTCATGTTTCCTCATTTATCGATTTGCGACAAGGAAAAAACTGTGTCTGTACTGACATAGCATCCAAACTATTACCATCTACATCTTCATTCCGTAACCTTTCCAACTCCCTTCTATACTTAAAAACCCTCTTGACATGCTCATGTACTTTCTCCGCAGTATCTCTAGAAAATGCTAACGTATTTAGATCCCTTAACCCTTGTGGGAGATCTATATCATTTAACCTGTTCCACATTATTCGTAAATGAACTCCTAATCCTTCAATAAAAACGTTTTTCTCAAGGAAAATTGTCTAATTTCCAGAGTGTGGCAAAAACATTAGCTTGTTCACCCTTCTCCATGCAATGTCTAGCCCATGCAGTCAATTCATGCTTTCTCTCTGGAGGCACAGTATTACGAGTTACAATTCTGGATCCCGCTCCCCGATCAACTACAAGCGGTGTAGAACCACTTGGAAGAGGGAGAGTGGGCAAATTTTGTACATTTGGAAACAGGGGTGCTATCACTGGTGCAGCAGGCAAACCCACGGGACCCGTAACAGCAGGCTAAGGTGGAGGAGCAGGTGGGGGAGCAACAACAAGAGGAGGAACAACAGCCGGAGGAAGAGGAACTAAGAGGGAATTAAGAGGAGCAATAGGAGGAGCAGGAGGAGCTACGGGAGGAGGAATAACAGCAGGAAGAGGAACATACGGAGGTGGCGCAGTGGCACCAGGCCTTCGTTCATTTAAAAGTTTGTCGATCAGCTCATCAGATACATGAAAGTCTTTAGAAGGATACATTTTCTGGATACCAAGTGAAAAAGCCCTATCCATATTCTTAACTGACTCAGACTGTTTATTTTTGGCCATATAAGAACGCTTTTTCGGTGTTCGTCATATGACGGCGCGCATGCTTTTCTCTACTCTTAAGTTGCTGCATAGCTTCTTTCTTCCAATTCTGTAATACATCAAATGCTGCAGGTCTAGCCTTTTTCTTTAATAATATGGATTCCAAATATTCAATACGAAGAATTTCAAAACTACCATTGATTGACCTCTGAAGTTCGGAAGCATGTCTAGTTTGTCTGTGCCAAATATCATTAAACACTATACTACCAATGCCGTGCTTACAGTACATAGTACATGCCAGCGACCCCTCCATTGGTGCCAGTCGGGCAAATTCCAAAGATTGTCTGTCACTGCGGAATAACGCCCTGAAGCAGGCAGAAAATTTCCCAGGCATATCAGAATACTGGTGTTACCTGGTCAATAATTGTAATCGCGAGTGCAATACGCCAAAATGAATTATCAGGATACTTAAGAATCGGGTCACGATTCACCTGATCAAATCCTAAGGAGGTCCGATCGGATTTCAAAGGATTAACAAAGGTCCCACGTGGTTGGTGATTTCAGCAAATCTGCCCGCCTCGATATATGGACCCTCGACAAGATGCCGTCTCCGACCGCGGGCTCACCGTCCAGGGATCGGGTCGTGCAATGCTGCTGAGATGTTGCATCTCATACAAAAAAGGGGCCCCCTTTGTCACCGTCCGATCCCGGTCCGATAGCCGCGTTAACCTTCAACGAGATGGCATCAATCTTGTGGGTCCCTATTCGGGCGCCATCTGTAAAAGCAAAAGAAAATATCGTGGCTGAGTACCCCAAAAGGAAATACACCAAACACGGGCTTATAAAGATTCACAGATCTTTATTCTAAGACTGTACAGTTTACAAAGAAAAAAAGTATCAGATGGCTATCTGGCCCTCAATACATCAAAGCGAATACCAGCCCTTTCGGTGTGAGAAGTGAGAGGTACTGGACGTCTAAACAGTTATGCTTTTTATACATTTCCAATCATAATGTCCAGCCCCTCTACAGGTTAATGATACTCGGTCTAGGGTTCGTGCCAAGTTCACATATAGTTTGTCCAACTATATGCATGTGGTTCATCTTCAGTTTACATGTCAACAAGTCACAATGGCAACAGTGTGTTCTCGAATTTAACAATAAGCCTTAAGACATGTCTTATACAATGCAATTCAGCCAGTGTCCACGTTCAGTATTTGGACAGCATTGTAGTTGATGTACGTCCGCGGATCGGACTTGTTGGCGCAGGTAATCCTCTGTCTACAAGTCAGGCATGGGAAAAGATCTCTTTACTCGACCCAACCAATCGGCCAACGGACAGTTTACACATTAACTAACG
Organism: Ambystoma mexicanum; assembly: GCF_040938575.1. NCBI lineage: Eukaryota > Metazoa > Chordata > Amphibia > Caudata > Ambystomatidae > Ambystoma > Ambystoma mexicanum. The sequence continues at coordinate 54,306,249 of NC_090929.1, read as the reverse complement.
AACAACGTGCAGGATGGCTCAGTTACAAGAGGGAAACACTGTCCACCATTTTAGAACACAGAATCACTTTAGAATAGAAATCAAAATGGCGGACGGACCTAAAAGGGCGGCTAAGTCGATCTAACATCAGAACTTTGCAACGTGGTTTTCCTCGCAGAGCGACTGGGTTTAGGCCAGCCAAAATATACAATAAAAGAGGCACGATATGATATCACGTTTAACAGCTGTTCTGTGACATGCGTTCATCTCCTTTGGACAAGGATATCCACACATGGAGTCTGGGGGCCTATTAAACATTGACATCTGTATAGTTATTAGACAGCCATGTGCCAGCTGTTGCCATTTTATGGCCAGGTGGCATTATGGCAGTGCATGGCAAAAGCCTTTCTCATCTCTAACCAAAAAAACACAACTGTTGTATTTGCCAGTGTTTGTTAAAATGTGTCCTGTACACTCGCTGAGGACTGTGACGTTTTCCTTGACGTTCCACCGTTTTGTTATTCTGGTTCCAGCGAGTCTGAAGAGGGAAACAGGGCAGCAAGTCAAGCTATGGGTTGTGATCGCATACTGAAGAGAGAGGCACGACTGAGATTTTGGATGGCCTCATTTCTTTGTTGCAGTGGGGGGCAAAGGTGTGCCCCTGACCCCAGAATTCCTTAAGATGGTCGTGCCATAAGTAAAGTAATGTGATAACCTCATATTTTAGGCCTGACTGCTCCATCTTGAAGCTGCACCCCTCTCTCGCTTAATGATTGGTTCGGTTGTCTGTCAGTCATCTCTCCCCCCCCCCCTTGTCAGCACGTCTGTCGCCATTTCCACTGCAGCATCCTGGCAGCAGTGGCTCCAATCACCTGCATCAATTCTCTCCACCAATGGCAGTCCAGAGCCTCGGAGGCCTAGAGCCTGAGCCCGGCTGCACCAAGATGCCGCGGCATCGGGTCCACTGCCCAAGCCTGTCTGGTGCAGGGAGGGGCCCTCTAGCATGGAGGTCCTTTGGGGATCACTAGGTCCACCCCTGTGATCTCCTTGCAACCCCTATATAAAATATATTTGCCAAAAAAACATATTTTTAAACTCCTAGTCTGCGGGCCCGTGGGGCCCTCTGCAAGTGTCACAGTACCAGCAGGGTGAGGCCATGAGGCTCAGGCAGGGCTGTCTTCCGCCTGCCTTTCACATTGCTGCATGAATATGCTGCATGCATGCTCTGCTTAAGCGAGAAGGCAAGCCTTGCCTGAGCCTCACGAGCCCAGCTGCACCCCTGACCCCACCAACGGAGGAGCGAGGCTCCTTCCCTGCTCCCTTCACAATCTCAGGTGTTGTGAATTAATGTAAACTGAAGTGTCCTCTACTTGAAGATATTGCTCTTTTGTAATTGTAATTGGTTATTCATAATGCGCTTAATTCTTAATACCCAGAGGTTTCTAAGCACGGACCTGGGAATCGAACCTGTGCTGCTCCGCGTCATCTTGCTTCCAAGGCGAGCGCGTAGCCCGAGCTTTGCCTCCTGTGACGCTGTAACTTGTTGCTGATGGCATAATGTTTTGGTTTCTTTTCAGCTGTGCACTAGCTGTAACTGGGGCTGTTTGTAGTGTGTGCTGTGCCTCTCCGGTGTCCTGTTTTGTTTGCTGTATGTAAAAGTAGGGGGGGTGGGGTTCGTGCCTCCCAAGCCTTGGCTAGTGCCTACAGCGGAGTGTTTGAAGGAACTGAGCCTTTTGCCACTCGAACACTGGTCCACATTGTGTGGACGGGTAACGGCGGAGGAGGAGAGTGTGGAACTTTGCCTAATTCTCTCATTATTGGGCTCCCCGGGGTCACTTCTCTCCAGAGCGTCTATCTGATGAGAGCAGCGCCCCCCACCATGGGACATGTCCCAAAGCCGGGCCGTGCCTCTCACCCTCTAGTGTCATATGCCCTGATAGGGGGAAAGAGGGGCGCGGACAGCTTCCACACCCTGCTAAAGCGGCTGCCACCCTGGAGACTCACGATGCATCACTGTTTCTTAAAGTTCATAAGGAACATATTAGTATTTTCTGTGAGTCCCATAGTATTGATGCCCATTGCAGGGAGACTCCCTCGAGTTCCAGGAGACCTGCATTGCAAGAGAACACCTAAAGACCTGTGTCACTACCAGGACCGTCTGGCACCCCTGTGGCATAATAGACATGACATGATAGGTTATTTATGGTTTATAGTCATTTTTTTTAATACAAAAATGTCGAAAGTCATTTTTCCGAAAAAAATAATATCGAAAAAAAAAAGTCGCATTTTTTTTAATACGTTTTTTATTCGAAATGGGGGGGGTTCCCCCCAAACCCCTTTTTGATTTTTTTTTTTGTTTTACCCATTTTTTTTTATTCCTCGACCCCAAAATAAATATATAATTTTAAAAAAAAGAATTCGACTTTTTTTTCGATATTATTTTTTTGACATTTTTGTCTTTTGACATTTTGTTTTCGAAATTATGACCGACCACCATTATTTATAACGTGCTTAATACCCAGAGGTTTCTAAGCGCGGACCCGGAAATTGAACCTGTGTTGCTCTGTGTCGTCTTGCTTACAAGGCGATCACATTGCCCCTGACCTATCCTCCCGAGACTACACGCCAATGTGCCCCATTCCAGTCAGAAAATGTTTGTGCAGTTCTGGTTTTAACTTTGCATTCTGGAACTTTATAATGGGGAAATCTGGGACTACAACTACTAGAATGCATAGCTGAAACCTGTACCGAAATAACATCGCCAGATGCACTTGAGCATTTTTGCATGCATGGGGGCTAAGATGGATGGCCGTCAGACAATCGGGGATGGAAGAGGAGGTAGTAGAGGGAAATTTGAAGGAAAGCTGAGTGTTATCAACGTAACACTGGAAATGAGGAGGGAAGGAGAAGATCAGGTGAGCATGTGAGGTGAGATAGATATTGAAGCACCACAGCAATAGGTTAGAGCCCTGGGGGACGCCGCAAGCAGAGAGTGTGGTGATGGAGGAGAAAAAGCTCAGTTGCAGCTTGGAAGGGCGGTTAGTGAGGAAAGAGGTCAGCCATTCCAGTGCCCGGTCTGTGATGCGGAGGCTAGCCTGGAGTTGTTTTATGAGGATAGAATGGTTGACCGTGTCAAAGGTAGAGGAGAGATCCAGGAGAATGAGAACGTCAGGAGAGTTGGAGCATGTCTTCACAGGTGTTCAGGAGAGCAGTTTCCATGCCTCTGGATGCCAAGAATCCAGATTGATGGTCATGGAGGCCACCAACAAGTTCAGTTGAAGAGTTTACCCAGGAAGGGAGTAGTGAAGAAAGGAAGATAGTTAGCCGGGCAGGAGGGTACACAAGGGAGTGCTTGACGGATAGAGGGAAAGAGCCAGTGGCAAAGGAGTGGTTACTGAAATGGGCTAAAGCCGCAGCAAGAGCAGAGATGTTGTCCTTAATGGTTCTGGAAGAGTAGGGGGGCAGCTGTTTGGAGGAGACCTTCATAGAGCAGACAACTTTAGAGACCTCATCCGGTGCTATGGGTAGGGGAGAGGAGAATGCAGTGGTGGGAGGAGGAGATCCAAGGGAGGCAGTGGAGCAGGAGCAAGAGTGGAGATAGGGGTGGAGGAGAGCAGGGACAGGATGTCCTGAGTTTTAGATGCGAAATGGGAGGTCAAAGCAGTGCAGAGAGCCTGGGAAGTGCCTGCACTTATGTTTCAGAGATGCTAGATCGGAGTCACACCAGCCATTGCGCTTGAAGGCAGGTTTAGGTGGACCCTCATGACAGGGGCAAGGATGTCGAGGGTGTTAGAGATGGAGAGGTGCAGATTAGCAAGGACAGAGTCAGAGGGAGAGCCAGGGGTATCGGTAGGATGAAGGTGGAGGCAAAAGCAGTGACTGACACTCGCTTCATCGGTTGAATGACGGCAAAGGATAGTTGGCTCAGATAGAGGGCCAAATGGCCCCAAGCGGGAAAAGAGGAGAGAGTGGCCAGACCAAGAGAGGGGGGTGCTGACCAGGTTAGAGATAGGGAGAGACAAGAGGGACAGGGAGTGTTAGGAGTGGCAGGCAGCAAGTGACTGTTAGGAGAGTGAACTAGGTAGTTATAATCGGGAACAAGAGGAAGGGTGTCACAGGGATTGGAGGGAGAGGTGACAGGAATGAGAACCCATGAGGGACAGTCAGGAGAAACTTTCCAGAGAGTGACATCAGGAAAATAAGTAGTTTAATGAGGTATTGACAGTCAGGACTGCAACACAGGGATTGCCAAGGTTCTCAAGAAAAGGCGATAGAGTGGGAGAAAGGGGTTATTGATGTGGCACCGTGCACTGCACTTACCACTCGCTATATTAGTTATTTGCCAATCTAATGTAGCATACGAGTAGCAATTAGTCAATGGTGAGTTAGTGCTTAATTACTCAATTGTATTCAGGTGGCTTTTTGAGTTGGCACGAAGTATGTGGCAATACCAGAGCATGCTCGTAGATCGAAGTTTAGTAGGCGATGGTATGAGTGTACCGTGGTCTTTTACATTAGCAATTTCATAGGTCACCCATTGCTCTGGCATTTCTTGCATCGACGGATGACCCATTGATTATCGATTATCGTATGTGCTTTTCCTCTGCTATTTTCTGTATCATTCGTCTGTAATACTTGTACTTCATATTTTCAAGTTGGTGTTACCAGTTTGTGTATAATGGCAAGGGGCCACGCGTGCGAGGATACTCCAGCATGGGGTCTAAAGGACTGGTGCTTAAGGCGATAAGTGGCAACGTTTGGTCACAATTTTACATGGGTAAAGAATTGTGCCACGTGTTTAAATAGGCTGGGGAGGATGAGAACAAAAGGCAATCAGAAAGCATTGGGAGGAAGAAAAGAGATTGTCAGAGAAGGCGTTGTAAATTGGAAAGGACGACTAACTTCCGGAGGGCGGCGGGGGGCAAGCAACTGCCCCCATGTTGGTAATTATTGGCCTGCTGACATGGACCCACAGTGTGACATGCGTTTCAAAAAAACGGGCGGGTGGCAGCACCCCAGTTATAAGATGCGTTCGTTGGAGCCCTGTATGCTGTCCCCACTGGCAGCACAGCATCTGACCTCATCCCTAATCCGCAGTTACAAACTCTGGTCAGATCTACTGGGGAAGTGGGGAAGAGAGGCTGGAGCGCCCTGAACGATGCAATGCCGGGCAGCGGAGCCTTCAAAGCACAGGGCTGGCGGGGCTCATGAATTGAACATGGCTCCAACTCTTTTGAAGTGTGTTGTTAAGCGGGGGTACCGCCAGTGAAGTGCTGTGCTGGGTTGGGCTGTCCTGTGCCAATCAGCCATGGGTGATATCAGCAAATGAGCGTGAGTACGTGGCATGTATCGCTACACGAGAGCGGGTGGAAATTGGGAAATGCCACAGTGAGATTGCCACACACCCACTAGCACGTGGGAGTTGAAGGTGGGATTAAGATATTAAGATTGGAGTATTTTTGTATTTAGGCATACCACTGACAGACAGTGTGATTTTGGGCAAAGCGCCATATCGCATTGTGTCTGGTTTGCTCACCTGTGGTTATAGCTGCCCAGATGTGATGGCTGATTAACTAGTGAAGGTGCAGCCTGGCCATTGCTAGAGGGGCAGGGGCCTGTGTTGACAGTTCGTACCCAGTCAGACCCTACAAGTAGTCTAACGAGAAGTTTGCCTGTCTTGTGTATTTGAAGTGTCATCCTAACGGATGTGCTTCTCGTGCGACCTAAGTGCCTGTCTGAGGCTGTGATGGCCCCTATTCTGGAAGTGTTCACCTACAGGCTGTAGTTTTACTGTGTCTTGAAGCACCACTCGTTAGACTGTGTTTCATGTGTGCATTGATGCCTGTGGCCCCCCTGTGAGATTGAAGTGCTTGTCTCAAGGCTGCGGTTCCCGTTTTTGTCTGTGCTTGAAGTGCCTTCTTCCTTATGGCATTGCATTTTTAATGGCAAAGCCAACAGGAGTATGTTTTGTGGGGCTACTGGCATAATGGCAGAGCCCGCTTGGACATGTTTTCTTATAGAATCATAACAGTAAAGCCAGCATGAGTGCGTTCTTATATGGGAACACGACACATATTTGTGCAGCCCCCATGGACTACACACAACTGCTAGTGAGGAATGTGGGCTTGTGGCAGGCATTAGGGGGAAACAAATGAGGGTCTCTCTCTCTCTGTTCCTTGCCACACTTAATATGTGAGAACTGTCTAACAAATGAAAATGTTTCAGAAAATGCCCAACGCCTGAAAATATATATCACCTGCTCCAGTTTGTTTTTTGTGCATATTCCGACAGGGGACGACTGTAGATTTGCCTGATTCTGGCTCAGATTCTAAGGGTTGAATTTGTTGGCACACCTTCTTTCTGCAGCCGCATGTGTTTTCTTTCCATTGCATGGCATCTGGACGTCTGCTTGCATTCACAGTTATTTGGGAATATGGGCCTATTCACTGATATTAATCATACATATGGTTATCTATTCTTGTATGAAATGTACATCACAGTGATATCATAACCATATTTTTCATAGTGTACATAGGATCAATGCTATGTGATGTCACTTCCTATTTTATCAAGGGGTGAAAGGTTGTGTGTCATCACTTCCCGTGATGTCACTCATGGGTGGGATCAAATGACATCACTTCCTGTGATGTCATCAGATGTCAAGGGTTGTGTGATGTCACTTCCACTGCCCCTGGCATTTTGGTGAAATCACGTCCCTGCCCTCTAGATATCATAATGAGGGAGAGGGGGATATTAAGGGCATGACTTAAGGAGCTCACCTGGGACCTCAATGGAGCAAAGAACTGACCAGTGATTGGGCAAAGTGTGGCGCAGAGGAGAAGACAATAAAGTGAGAGTTATGAAGCGGGTGGCACGGTGCCAGATGAAGACTAAGCGGGTGGCACGGTACCAGATGAAGACTAAGCGGGTGGCACGGTGGCAAATGAACAGTAAGCGGGTGGCACGGTACCAGATGAAGAGTAAGCGGGTGGCACAGTGGCAAATGAAGAGTAAGCGGGTGGCACAGTGCCAGATGAAGAGTAAGCGGGTGGCACAGTGCCAGATGAAGAGTAAACGGGTGGCACGGTGCCAGATGAAGAGTAAGCGTGTGGCACAGTGCCAGATGAAGAGTAAGAGGGTGGCACAGTGCTAGATGAAGAGTATGAAGAGTAAGCGGGTGGCAAACGCAAATGAAGAGTAAGCGGGTGGCACAGTGGCAGATGAAGAGTATGCGGGTGGCACGGTGCCAGATGAAGAGTAAACGGGTGGCACGGTGCCAGGTGAAGAGTAAGCTGGTGGCACAGTGCCATATGAAGAGTAAGTGGGTGGCACAGTGCCAGATGAAGAGTAAACGGGTGGCACGGTGCCAGATGAAGAGTAAGCGTGTGGCACAGTGCCAGATGAAGAGTAAGAGGGTGGCACAGTGCTAGATGAAGAGTATGAAGAGTAAGCGGGTGGCAAAGGCAAATGAAGAGTAAGCGGGTGGCACAGTGCCAGATGAAGAGTAAGCGGGTGGCACAGTGCCAGATGAAGAGTATGAAGAGTAAGCGGGTGGCAAAGGCAAATGAAGAGTAAGCGGGGGGCACAGTGGCAGATGAAGAGTATGCGGGTGGCACGGTGCCAGATGAAGAGTAAACGGGTGGCACGGTGCCAGGTGAAGAGTAAGCTGGTGGCACAGTGCCAGATGAAGAGTGAACGGGTGGCACGGTGCCAGATGAAGAGTAAACGGGTGGCACGGTGCCAGGTGAAGAGTATGCAGGGGGCAAGGGGGCTCTAGCAGACACATGCTAGGTCACGAGGGAGCAGCTGTGAGCAGGTTCATAAAGGGCAGGAGTCGGCCCGAGGAGGCCTGGGTGCTCCGCGTGAGCCATATGAGTCTGGCTGCAGTCTCCAATCAGGCGGCGGTTTGAGGCCCATGAGGCGTTGTGAGGCAAAAGACGTAGGGCACCCTCTAATTTGCATATTTCACCACACAGTGACCTCGGAGACCATGACGACACGGGGATCCACACGATGCTGGGGTGGCGGGCGGGGGGGTGTAATGGGAAGCTGCATTACTGAAAGTCGCCATGAGTACGCCAAGACCCCACGCCTTCATGGTGGTGAATTTGCATCATTCTGCATTTGCACCCGTGCATTTTAAGCGTTGCACTTAAATTGGTTTGGCTCGTTTTTCAGGGAACGCGCAGATGTGAAAAGTGTAGGGACTACAGCAAAAAAAAGGAGACGATGGTTAGGGGCCTCGTCCCTCTTACAAAAAAATTAAGCAAATGCACACTAAGGCAGGTGGCTACCAAGAGTGGCAGGAGGGCGCTCAACAAGACCCCCTCTATTACATGGCATTACTTACATTGGTTTTGCGTGTTTTTCTGGAACAAGCAAAACAATGTACAAAGGGGTAAGAGTTACAGTAAAAACGGGGTAAAGGGAATGGTTTAAAAAGGACCAATGGGAGCTTGACCCTTTACATGAAAATAAGGAAGCGTCACCGACGCAAATGCATTAAGTTGCAGAGAAAAATGATGTCACTGCACGTGATGAGCGAGATATGGAAGGCCAATGACCATCAAAACCAAGAACGAGGCTCTAAACTAGTGAAAAGTGCAAACCAAATCCGCTGCAGGCACCTGGAGTTAAGTTCTAGCGCCCAGATGCCTCAGGGTTAGGTGCGCTCTACAAATAATAAACTAAACTAAACCTGCAGCCCAGGCGAGCAAGACGAAGGAAGATCTGCTGACCCGCCCAGGAGCAAACACTTTGCGCAAGCGGTGGAGCTATGATCTGGCATCAGAAAGGTATGAAGGCACTGCAGTACATAACTTCCCAGCAATAGTTGGTGGCTTTCAAGAATACTCTGTTTACTAGCGACAACTTGCAAACACATACATCATGATAAAAGGCTGGGTCACAAACATACGCATAGAAAAGCGGCGAGCAAAAGCGCAAGATGGCAGCACTGATCGCCTGTCCCGATACTATCCCGATAGGAAGACTACAAAGAAATCAATGACTAAGAGAATGAGATGTCATCGCACACGTATAACCCCCACAAGAGCCATTTCCGACATCTCCAATTGGCCCAAGACAATTGTAAGATGATCAGCCAGTACTTATTATAGTTAAGCTCCCGTTGCATTCTGGTACTTGTAGTTCTTGTGTTATAATGTTGCTATTAAACTAAAGCTACTTTACAAGAATACAGCATGGCAACAGCTAAAATCCAGTACTTGCAAAACATCCCCAGCATTACCTAGCACGACTTGGAAGCTTTGCTTCTGCGGTTCCTTGTTAAAATGAGAGTCACCATGCAGCATGCCAGACTGTTGGGATATTTGGGACTGACAAGATGGAGGACCAGAGAGCATTTTTATGTCTAAAAAAGGGACCATTCGAAACCCAAGCACATGTCCTGTCATTCTACACTCCCGTGTGCCCATTGTGTTACAAGTCTGTGGTTGCTTGGGGTTATGTGCAAAGGGACAGTGGCCTAACAGTTAAGGCCAGGCAGTTACTGTCAGTGTCAAGACCAACACCAGCTTACAAATGAGTGTAGGTTGCTCAGTGCAATGCCAGTGGTCGTGGTTAATATTAAACCTTCTGTCGCTTTTTACTTTTGAGTGAAAACGAAATGCCATCAAAAATGAGGGCAAGACAGACAGTGCATCAGCCACTGGCATGTTACTGCAATGTCACTCCGTCTGATGTCACCCTCCATTGCATAACCAGGGTCAAAGGTTGTGCTGTCAGGCACGGCCACCTCCCCTGGTACTTGAAAGGTTGGCACTCCTGGGAGAGTAAATAGGACAGGGCCACTCACATATCCCTGGCAGAGGGCTGGCTGGGGCTGCTCCAGCACTCCCGGAGGCAGAGACGGAGCCACAAGGTAAGTAGGAGGCAGTCCCGGGAGGGGCAGTGACCTACAAGTCGAAAGGAGTGATGAGTGGTCCACAGTATCAAAGGGTTGTCCAAGAAATACCCGAAAATAAAAGAGCGAATGAGAAATGTCTACATTTATTTGGTCGAAAAACAAACATTTCTTTTGCGCTTTTTGACTTTTTTCTTTTAATAGTGCTGGGAGACCCCCGAACCCTCCCCCACCTCCCCGCACCTTAACTTATACCCTTACCCCACCACCCGCCTATTTTCTAAATAAAAAAAGTACAAATTCGGCCCAAAAAAAAGTCTGAAATGTTCAGGGGAGAAAAGACTGAAGGTTATTTCAGAAAAATAATCTTCGGCCTTTTCTCCCTCGAGCGTTTCCATCTCCTCCCCGCTCCCTCACCACAGGCAGAGGCGTTGCTAGGGGGTGTGGGGGGGGGGGCGGAGGGGGCTATAGCCCTGGTCGTTTGGTTGTAGTCCCGGATAAAAGCTTAGGAGCTACAACAAAAAGGCTGTGTAGCCCCCAGTCCCGACGGTCCTCACATTGGCCTAGCTCCAGACCTAGCAACACCCCTTACCACAGGCCTCTTGCAGAGGGGTCCCATGTAACTTTCTCACATTGCCACAATCAATCACCCTCTCTCTAGCCCTCTACCTCTCCATCTCGCTCCCTTTCTCGCTCTCTCTCTCTCTCTTAGATACTTTGCACCAAAGGCAAATGGGGGAGGGTAGCACTCATCACCATGAGCTGCATGCTAAGAGTAATGGGGGCCGGGGGTGGAATAGGAGGAGCCCGGGCACATGTAGGAGGAGCCCGGGCACACGTAGGAGGAGCCCGGGCACATGTAGGAGGAGCCCGGGCACACGTAGGAGGAGCCCGGGCACACGTAGGAGGAGCCCGGGCACATGTAGGAGGAGCCCGGGCACACGTAGGAGGAGCCCGGGCACACGTAGGAGGAACCCGGGCACACGTTCCACCTTTCTTAGTGTGTCGCTGGCACGCTGGGAGCCAGTGGAGTAACTTTGCTGAAAATGTTTGGGGGGGGGCATGACATCTGAAGGAAAGGGGCCCCAGCCAAATGAATGGGGACAAAATGGTGCGCCATGAAAGTTGGGGGGACAAACACCCCTGTCCCCCCCTAAAATTACGCCCATGCTGGGAGCTTCCTCACACCTCACTCTAACTCGCTCATGACTTTGGCCCATGGTGCAGTGAGGGGCGCTTGTCAAGTGCTCGTCAAGCGATTGGGGTGGGAGCGGATCCCCTGTTAATTTGCTTCTAAATGGATAAACAACTAGGCTGCCAGTCCCCAAGAGATCGTCGGGTTGAACTGCACAACAGCTATTATTTTTAATGGAAATGTGGTGATTGGTCGCCACCTGGTGGTCATCACCATGTACTGTTTATCTTGAGATTTAATTGCAAAGCGCTTTCCGTTCTTTCTTCCTTTTCTTCCTTTCTTCCTCCCTTTCTTTCTTCCTTCCATCCTTCCTTACTTCTTCTCTTCTTCCTCTGTTCATGCCCTCCTTCCTTTTTTCTTTTTTCCCCTGTGTTCCAGTCTTCCTTCCTTCCTTTTCTTCTGCTTCCTTCTCATTTCCCTCTTTACTTCGATCTTCCTTTCTTCTGTTCCTCCTTCCTTTCTTCCCATCATATTAGCCGAGTGCTAAGATCCTGTACACGGTGGTGGCCAGACAGACAGCGCTCGCGCACGTCTCCAGTTGTGCCCAGGCCGCATCTGGATGGAAGGGTAAGGGCGTGCACTTGTCCTTCTCATCGATAGCTCCTCTCATACACACCCGGGCAAAAGGCGACCACCTTGTTGGGAGTCAATCAAGAGAACCAATACTGTCCATTTCTCACAGAGGTGTACTCTATTGCCCACAAACCCCAAACTCCTCTCGCACAGTGCACGCAGCCACTGGCCAAAATGACGTTTCTTGATGCCCCCCAAGCCTTCCTCGCCAGCCACTAAACACCTGTCCCTGAGGCGGCTTCATATCTTTTTAGAATGATGCTGAAACTCTTCAAACGTTGTTCACAATGAAATGAGGAGCAGGAAAGATAAAAAGTGGAGGACAGATGCCTCGAAGTCCCCCACGAAGATGGGTGCACCCTATTATGGACTCAAGGGGTGCTGTGGCTGATGGAGCAGGCGGACAGTGAAATAGGGGGTATTTGGGTGAGGGGGATAGAACGGTCCGTCCAATGACACTGAAATCTTGAATTTGCAGCAAATGGTTCCCATCCCTGAGCCGCGCACTCTCCGCCCGAGCTCCGGGGAAGCTTTGCGCACGAGCTAAACAAAGGGCAGTAATCAGAGGGCTCTTCCTGGAGCGACCTCTTGCCTCCTGGGGGCGGCCACGGGATCCACCCTACACTGCCCACGCGCCTGTGCTGGCAGTTCTATGTCATTTTAGCGACCTTCGTTTTTTCAATGAATTTTCTGCAAACAAAAATCCATCCAAAAACCTCATCGAAATGTATTTTTTTAATTTGGGGTCCCTACCCCCAAACCACCCATTACCTTATGCTGTTTTGGGCAAGAAATCAATCGAAAAAACGACCGTCGGCAAAGGGACGGTATACAGTGGTGGCACCTATACGGTGGTGGCACGTGTCCCCCTTGGGGACCCCACCACCCACCTCCAGGGTCGGGCAGGGGCTTCACCACAATGCAAAGGGCTTACAGGGGTCTCTGTTATGGCAAATAACCCTTGTACCAACTGTAAAGGGTTGAGGTTGGTATATGTTTCAGTGAAATGGGTGATGATGTGGGAGAAGGCGATTGAGACTGCACTTGACTGCACTTGAGCCCTTGCGAGAAGGCCTTGCCTCCATTGGCAGCCTCTGCCATGCTCTGGATGTATTGACTGACTTTGGTAAGTGTGGACTTTAGAGTTGCCATGACTCTGTGAGTGGTGAATAATCTTCTGATTGGTCGATCGATCGATTGATTAGGGTATACAGATCGCGATGACGTGTCAAAGCAGACTAAGCAAACTGCCTCTGGGCGTGCAACTGAGAACAGGGTAGTGTATCACAGGGCCAAGTGAACAGATAAGTCTTAATGTCCTTCCTAAAAGTGTTCAAGCAAACCAGGAGGCAAAACCAAAGGGGAACACCTTCCAAAAGATGAGGCCCTCTGCCCCCCCAACCCCCGGCTCTTACATTTCAAAACAGGAATGGCCAGACAGTGAAGTCAGGATCTTCCCACGGCACATGGGCAAGGTTTGTTGGCCCAGTAGGGCCTAGCTTGCCGATTAAGACACTGGAAAACCAAACAGCAAACTTTAAAGACCATGGGCCTCATTCCGAGACCGGCGGTAAGTAACAGTAATTACCGCCATGGCGTAAATACCATGTACGATGTGGTTGGAAGGCGCTATTTCCACCATATTCCGACTTCGCGTGCACGAGTATTCCGCCATGGCGGTAAACTCCCTTGCGGCATAGCGCAAAAGGTCCCGTCAAACCCCTTACCGCCATAAACCTAGACGTATTTAACACCATCACCTTCGATGGAATCCGTAATTAGCGGAGACCGTAATTTACGCTAACCGTAAATTACGGCCACCGTTAAATACCGGAAACGGAAATAACGTCATTGCACAGGAACGGGAAGCATCACGGCGGCCATATTTAAAATCACAATCCTCTCCATACAGGACATACAGGACTCCATACAGGACTCAGATCGACCAAATATACTACAGAGAACAGCATCATGCCTAAAGTTCTGAAAAAGGGCGCTGCGCGCATCCGAAAAGAAAAATTCACCCAGGATGAGTTACAGGTCCTGGTCGACACTCTGCATGAACATGCAGATATCGTATTCTGCAGCAACATGCGTAGGCCCACCATCCTCAGAAAGAAGGAGATATGGGAGTTGGTTGCACAGATGGTGAGCGCCGTTGGGAACACCCCCCGCAGCACAACGCATTGCCGCAAACGCTGGGATGACCTCCGTCTCAGGGTGCGGGCCATCATGTCAGCAAACCGTCAGCAGGCCCTGGAGACAGGAGGAGGCCCAGGCTCACCCATTAAAATGATGCCCTGGGAGGAAACATGTGCGGAGATGATGGGCACAGAAGCCATCGAAGGTGTTGGCGAAATGGATTGCGGTGATCCCTCATCCGCTGATGCAGGTGAGTGTCATGAGTCCAAACAGGACATGCATCCCTAATGTAATTCATCGCAAAGGGCCGGCCAAAGAGTCACATCATGTTTGCTTCGTAGACCCCGCCCCCCCTGCAACCATGTCGTAACAAGTGGGACCCAGGATGATGTCAGGTGCAAGGCTGACACCCATATTGGCCATGCCACACAGAAAGCTGGTCAATGTCACTCACCACAGTACTCCGCCAACATGATTGACCCCGCCAACAGTATGCTTTTACCATCCAAGCCAAGTTCACTCACCGACCAAAATATCACCAAGACGCTGCTCTCCCAATGTGTTACCATAGGCTTGAAGTCATGATGACCCCCAGATCATTGATCATGCTGTCTCTCTCTTGCCCCCCACAGGTAGTGGTCATGAAAGTGAGGAGCAGGAAGGCACTCGGCCAAGTACCTCCCGAGACAGGGGCAGGGTACAGCGCATACCTGCTGGCAGACATAAGGCCCATACTACACCACCTGCTCCAGCAACCCCCATGGAGGGTACACAACCCCCAAACGCGCACCTGGACATGGCTGCAGTTCCGCCGGAAACATGCCCCACGCTGCACCCTGAGGAATCCAGCATGTCAGGGGAGAATGCTGCCATGTGCCTCCTTAGTGTGCCAGACAGCCCCACATCCTATTCCGTGGTCAACGTGGAGGAGACCAATGTCTACAGCCCTGAGTCACCATCGTACAGCCAGGTTGCACACAGCGACTCCGGGTCGAGTGATGGCCCAGGTCTCACAGGTGAAGGGGTAACACCTGTCTCACATCAGCCCACTTCCCCTGCCGAAACACCTGAGAGGCCTGCAGGCCCAATACCAAGCCTGCCAACCACATCCCCCACATCGGCCGCAGAAGCTGTGCACTCCCAGAACCTCACGGCCATGATTGAGGAGTTTCTCCGGGACAACCGGGAATCAGGGTTGGTGCATCAAAATGACCTGCAGGCTCTGGGCGAGGTCATCACTACATCCACAAACCGGCTCTGTGAGGTGCTCGGCAGGATTGCTGATGCCCTGGTGGCAGCAACCCCCAGACCTCAGCCCCAGCAGGAGGAACCACCCTCCCAGTGCTCCTCCACGCAGACCAGCCCGGTCCGCAGGTCACAACGCACAATGCGAAAATGATACCCCTGGCTCGGGGAGGGCCCATTGACTATGAAGCCACACACATGTGGCCTATGTAGTATTGATGGGACCATTGTGGGGCTGTTGTGGGGGGAGGGTGAGGGGGGTGAGGGTGTGCGTGGGAGTTGGGGGGAAGGGGGGTGAGGGTGTGCGTGGGAGTTGGGGGGAGGGGGGTGAGGGTGTGCGTGGGAGTTGGGGGGGAGGGGGGTGAGGGTGGAGGATTATTTGTACACATTTTCACATGATTATACAATACACAGTTTGGTGTATCCTGGAAAACAGAGTGGACATTGATCATTGTGCATGTGTATTTTAATGTCTCACAGTGCATGTAGTACATGTATCCCCACACCCAGTGCCCAATGTCCTGTCATCCTCACCCCCTCAGCTGACTTGTGACTCAGAAATATTGGTCAATCAATGCTTGTCGCACGTGACGTCCCTCCTGTGCATCGGCCCCGTGATGCTGTCCTGCCATTCCTTCCTCCTCCTCCTCCTCCTCCTCCTCATCTGGTGGTAGCAGACCCACGTCAGGGGGCAGTGGCACGTTCCGATGGATGCACATGTTGTGCAGCATTGCACATGCCATGGTGATCTTGGCCACCTTCTCGTGGCTGTAGATGAGGGCCCCACCTGACCGGCTGAGGCAACGAAATCGTGCCTTCAAAAGGCCGAAGGTCTGCTCTATCACCACCCGTGTACGGGTATGAGATCTATTGTAGTCCTCCCGGTGCCTGTTTTGTGGGTTGCGGACCGGGGTCATGAGCCACGGCTTCAATGGGTAGCCAGCATCACCTGCATGAGAGTGGAATGAAGGTAAGTGTTCGTGCAATCATGGTGGAGAACTGTGCTAATCTGACATTGCAGCAGGTGTTCACTGGCCATGCACACATGTCCCAGCATACAGTCACCCCATTACATCGTACAATGGCGTTGACTGTCCCACCCTTATGCATCTCTGTACCCCACCCTTTACCACCCGGGTGGAGTATGCTGACAGCCTACTCACAGCCCCAATGGACTGCCATGGCCCATTCCGGTTACTCACCAAGCAGCCAGGTACGTCGTTCAGCATGTCGCTCCATGTAGCGTGGTAGTGTAGAGTTGCGCAGGACCAAGGAGTCATGAGTTGATCCGGGGTATCGGGCATTGCATTGTGTGATGGCTTTACTGGCATTACACACCATCTGGACGTTGATGGAGTGATATTGCTTGCGGTTGCGATACGGCACCTCCATGGCATGGGGAACCACCAATTCTACGTGGGTGCAGTCGATGGCACCTATGCAATTTGGCATGCCTGCAAGTGCATGGAAGGCAGCTTTGGTATCATATGTCTCCTGGGGAGTCCGGGGGAGGCATATGTAGTCCCTTCTGTGCTTGAGTAGGGCATCGAGCACTTGGTTGAGTATCCGGGAAAATATGGGCTGTGAAATGCCATGCATGTGCCCCACTGTATGCTGGTAGGTCCCTGTGGCAAGGAAGTGGAGCACAGACACTACCTTTAGTAGAGGGGGGATGGCAGTGCTGATTTCTATTAGGCTCACTATGTCGTTATGTATCAGGGCCACTATGGTGGTTATGCTGTCCCGGTCAAGCCGGTACAGGGTGTGTATCTGCTCTGGTGTGAGGTTGAAGGGGGTGGGTCTGATGCGTGGAATTGGGGGCTGACGGCGTGGTAATGGTGGCTGCACCGGTAGGGCATGCTGGGCCTGTCTCTGCCTCCTTCTCCTCCTGTGTGTCCTCTGTGGTGGGGGCTGTGGTTGCTGTGGTTGCTGTTGTTGATGTTGTCGTAGTTGCTGCCTTGCAAGCAGGGCCTCCAGCTCCATGAATGCTGCGAGAATTGGTATCATCTTGGTGTGGGAGGGGGTGTGGTGTGTGGGTGTGCTCCTTTTGTGCTGTGCCTGACTCTATGGACTCCACCTGTGCTGATTGGGTGCACCTGTTCCTCTTTCTGGCACTGTTCAGGGTTGTTAACACCTTCTCTGCGATGCCGGTAATTACGCCATGGCGTTAAGGTACTTTGCGCCCTTGTGGAGCCCGTTTTTACCGTGTCCGCTTTACTTGGGATCAGCACTGGTTAACGCCTTAGCGTTATTTCCGACGTGGTGTCTCGGGCGCGCGACACTGGTCCGCTATTTACGCCGTCGTACTTTACGGCGGCGGTAATTACGGTGTGATGGGTCGGAATAGTCCACGGCGGAAAAGGATGGCGGTATTACTTTACCGCCATCGTTTTTCCATTAGCGCCGGACTCGGAATGAGGCCCCATGACCTTAGCGGCAGGAAGCCAGGGGAGGTCCTGTCAGAGAAGAGGCAGTGAATGGAATCTGCGCATGCCATAGAGAAGTTGGACTGCAGCTTCCTACCAGTCTCAAGGTGAGAGACCAACACCACAGATAACCCTTAGCAAATGCACAATCCCACCCGGAGTTAATGAGTTCACCACCCACACTGCTGGTGGAGGTACCAGGGTGCTGATGGCTTCTGTAGAAGATAATGTCTGTGAAGTGCTTAGACTTGTTGATTTTTTTATGTCAAGGCGCTATGACCCCGGGAAACCTCAGGATGCAGACTAATAAGCAATCAAGCAAATCGCAAAAAAGGGGGCGATTAGAATAGAAATGTTCGAATTCTCTTCCTAAAACAGCAAAGAGGCTTAATTCCTCTAGGATCCTCCATGAGATGATTTCAGGGTTTTGCAGCTAGAGCCGAGTAGGAGCTGCTGAAGGCCCCGGTCCTTGGAAAGCGTGGAATAACCCTGCCCGAAGTCTTAAAGTTCTTTGAGGGAGGGAGGACATATGATAGAGGGGGCTTGGCCATCAAGAGATGTACATGCAAGAGTGAGTAGCTTGACCTCTACTCTGGACTTGACTGGAAGCCAATGCTGCTTCTCGAGAATACGTTATGTTATGTTATGTTATGGCCATTTAGAGAGCGCACGGTCGCACATAGGCATCATGGCGCTAGAGAGGATAAAAGGCCAAACACGAGCCACAAACCTAACCAAGAAAGTAACAACTCAAAACAAATACGTTTAAGTGCTTTAGGAAAAGCGAGATGATTTGAAAGCAATTTCACAAATGGAGGAAGAGCGTTCCACAAATGTGCTGCTGCAATCGAGAAAGCACGGCCGCCCACCCGCGTCAGGCGAAAGGAAGGCACCCACAACATGCCTGCCGCTGCTGATCACAAGGGGCGGTTTGGGAGATAGCGCTTATATTTGGTGGGCGAATGCACAGCTCACTGAGCATGTTATGGCTCGATGAAGAAAGCAGAAAGCCTTGAACTGAATGCGCTGGACCACTGGGAGCCAATGGAGGGCACGCAAGACAGGAGATATATCGGACCCGTACGGGGTACCGGTGGCCACCCTGGCAGCTAGATTCTGGAGGTGTTGTAATCGGTTAACCAACCCCTTGGGCTGCACTAAGTACAGGGAGTTGCAGTACTCTAGCCGACTCAGAATCAAAGCCGCCACCACCGGAGGGCATGACCTTGTTGGAATCAGATGGAGCACCTTTCTTAAGATTTTCATCTGAAAATGCCCCATCTAACATACTGCAGAAACTTGGGCGATCATGGACAAGTCAGCTTACCTTGGTCGAAGGTACCGGAACCAGACCCAAAGAAAATGGCCAAAAAGAGGAAACCCAAAGTGCGGGATCGGTAGGAGAACCCAGCACCTCAGTTTTGTCCCCATTCAGAGTCAACCAGTTGCGTCCCATCCAACCCCCCCCCACGGCCGCCCAGCATGCGGACACCTCAGACTGATTAAGATCGAGACAAATCAGTAGTTGGGTGTCGTCTGCGTATGAATAGCACCTGACGCCGAAGGAGCGGATAAGGCGCAACAACAGAAAAATATAAATGTTGAAAAGAATGGGGGACAAAGCAGACCCCTGGGGAACACCACAGCTGAGGTGACAGGGCAAGGTTGTGAATGGGAGAAGAGAGAGAGTTTGGGATCTATCGGCCAGAAAGGAACCGAACCAGGCCAATACCTGACCCAAAACACCAATCTGGGCCAGGTGGGTGAGCTGGGTACAATGGTCCACGGTGTTGAACACCACTGAAAGACCTAAAAGAATCAGGGTGCCCACACCCCCCCTCCCAATCTCCCCATCAACAAGCCTGGCCATGTCTCCGTGCCCCTGCCAGGGCGGAAACCAGACTGGGAGATTCCAAGAGAGAGGACAGAATAGGAGAGACCAGTGATTCCAGAAGTTTCATTAGAAAGGGAAGAAGAGATATCGGATGAAAATGAGAAGGGAGAGGGGAGATCCCGAGTGGGTTTCTTCAAAAGGGGGATAACCAGGGCAGCTTTAAGCTCAGAAAATGGAATATGGCTTGTCTCGAGCGGTCAGGGTGGGTGGTGGGTTACTATATGAATAGATTTTGAAGGAGTGTGCGTTTGGCAAATCCTGCAGAAACCGAGTTGCGATAGTCGACTTTGGCCCCTAGGATATATTGAACAAGGATGGTGCAATGTGCTTCTGATATCAGAGGTCTAAGTTGCCTTAGCGGCATCGAGCAACAATTGGCCGAGCTGACAATACCATTGACTTGTGTGTCCATGGATAAGGTGGCGTTAAGAATCATTTCTATGGTTTTAACTTTACGTTGGACCAGAGTGGGAAAGCCAAGTAGGGTAACCTGACAGTAGCTGTTGATCGTCCATCATCGATGCCTCAATCGGCATGAAGATGGTGTGTAGAGGGGAAAGGTAGCTTGATAGTCACCCTGTATGCGAAACATGATCTGGGCGTTGACGGCCTACTTCTGAAATACAGCACCCAGATCCAACAAGAGGCTGTGTAATGGTTTGACGTAATATTGAGTATAAGTGTATAAATGCACGAGTCATGTGGGATGCCACATTCCCCATCTCCTTGCTGAGATGCTACCCCTCCCAGATATACTCTGGACACCCCATTGCTGAGAAAAGAAGCAAAGCAGCTATTTGCACTCTTCCACATCCTGGCCACGCTACCCAGGTGTACCATCAATAGTGGGTGGTCAAGGGTGTTGAATGCAGGGGATAGGTCCAAGATCACAAGGAGGCCAGAACCACCCTCGTCAATAAACTGGCAAAGAACACTCTTTGCATTCAGGCAAGGGCTGTGCCCGGGGGCAAAAGCTAGGTTGCCTATCTCTGAGGAGTGGGAGTGCCTTCACGTGGGTCTGATGCTGGATGGTGGCCATCGTGTGTTGACCAGAGAACTGCATCCATCACTTTTTTGGTTATAGTTTGTCTCCCTATGTGTGAGAGAGTATGCCCAGACATGTGTCCCTTGCTTGCTGTGCCATAGGCAACCAAGCTGCACCTCAGTGATGCAGTCCAACAAAGCCAACGCGTGTCTGGGGTTGCTTGTGTTTCCATGCAGAGGGGACCTGGCCTGGCAGTTCGGGCAAGGCTGCTCCTATTGGTGGCAGTACCTGACTAATTTGCATATGGCTGGACTCATTCTGCAATGGCACAGACGGGCTAAAATACGGTGGTGTGGAAGGTTGCCCAGAGTAATGGCAGTGGTTAAGATTCAGTCAAAACCTTCCACCCATCCCTTTTTTGGTTTTACTTTTTAAAAGCAACAAAAAGGTGGTGATGGGGCAGGAGGTGGCAGAATCCTTGGGATTGAAGGAGGGTTTCTTAACACACAGTCTCATGGATGGGGTGCAGGGGTTGCCAAGCTCGAAGTCCTGAGGAATGGAGTGTTTCTGATTTATATGTTGAGCAAGCCCCAAAATCCCAGATAGGCCCAGAAGTATAAAACTCAGTCCAAACGAGACTCTGTGATGGAGTAGACAAAGTGCACGGCAAAACCCAGCTTTATTCACATCAAATCAAAGCCAGGACAGCATAGAGGCATTGAAATCTCGTTGCTCTCAACATGTTAATGAAAAGCAATTGCTTAAGTATTAAAGAAACACGTCATTAATGACATCAGAACATGATTTCAGTCTGCAAAACGTATGGGGAATGGAGATTGGTTAGTGGGTTTGGCTGCATATGGATTCTATAGGGGTTAAACATTTCATTGGGTTACGAGTATCTGTCGGCTCCCCCTGGAACCACCCCTATATTGATAAAGGTTTGAATACATCATCTCTACGACGAGTGGTTGGTTGGCATACTACTTCATGGGCGGCGTAACAGCAAGGACTTTGATAGGTTGGCTCTTTACTAACCAACCTTGGACACTTGACAGGTCGTCAAGATATGAGCCAGACGTAGAGTGGGGGAGAGAGGCCCATTGACTGCTCTTCTTCCAATTAGCAGTTGCCATCCCTCATCCTCGGGACATAAGACCGGGGCAATCCCTTTTGACTTGGCCTTGTGCAGCGATTCGTGTTTATGTGTGATTTTAGGGAGTATCGCAGGTGCCGTATCTGTGTTTGCTTCGAATGAATGGCCAGTGCTTTCTATGTCTATGTCACGTGCAAAGAGACAGTGTATAAAATCCACGTGCCTTCTATTTATTAAGGGTTTCGCTAATATTAGTGTATGTGCTGTGTTTTCTCTAGCTGCTGGGGTCACTCTTGGGTTATTCTTCATGGAGTCTTTTAGCTTATTGGTATACTGCATCCGGCTAGCAAAGGCTGTGTGGCTCTTTTGGGAACCTTCATTCATCTGGGAGTATGCTGCTTGCGTCTTGGGAGCTGTTATCTCATGCCTTCGTTCCGTCATCCCCATCCTCCCTTCCTTCACTCTAACCGTGGTGCTTATTGCCAGCAACTGTCTGAGCTCTGCATTCAGGGTCGGATTGGCCCCTCGGCCTTTTGGCCCGTGGCCGGGCCGAAATCATACCTGGGGAGTGGGGGCCAGTTTCTGGCCACGCCTCGGGCGGTTTTGAAAAAAAAATATGAAGAAAAAAAATGCCTTTTTATTTTTTTTTCAAAAAGCCTTTCATCCTTCTAAGGTCGATAAATGAGTACCAACACAGGTTTGGGGATATTGTATGCATATTTGTTCTATAAAAAAGAGCTTAAGCGTAAGTGCTATACAATAACATATTATCATTTGGCCTTGGACGTCTGCTTGGATTCACAGTAATTTGATAATATGGATCTATACACACAGATATTAATGATACATATGGTGATCCATTCTTGTATGAAATGTATATCACTTTAGTGAAATCATAGCCATATTTTTCGTAGTGTACTTAGGAACAATGCCATTTGATGCCACTTCCTGTTTTGTCAAGGGGTGAAAGGTTGTGTTTCATCGCTTCCCGGGATGTCAATTTGGGGTGGGGTCAAAAGACATCACTTCCAGTGATGTCATCAGAGGTAGAGGGTCGTGAGGCGAGGGGTGGGCCATTTTTTGAGGCCAGGGGTGGGCCGCGTTTTTTGGGTGACCAGGCCTATTTCTTGTCCCAGTCTGACCCTGTCTGCATGGATATGTGTTTTCGTGGATTCAGCCGTTTGAGCTTTTCGGGGAAGTCTTGAGGCCTTTGCTATTTCTGAGACATGTGGCTTCCATCTTTAAGAAGATGGCTTCCCAATTACACTCTCGTTTCCATGTTAGCGAGCTATATTCGCATGTCCTACATGTTGCATTTACCTTATACAATGGTCATATTAATGTTCTTCATGCCTTATGTATGCTATGTTAGTATTCTTCATGTCTAAATACATATCTTACCTAGTGTAAGTGTTCTTCATGTGGAGTGCATGTTTGCTTTGTGTCTAATGCATGTGTTTTACTGTTAGTTTGAATGCTACTGTCATCTTCAGCTCGCGTTGCCCCAAACCCTGCTGTACCAGTGGGGGATACGGGAGGAAAGGCTGTCTCAGTGAGTAACGTCTCTCACCCTTGCGGTATTGGTACGGCAGAGCCCTAGCAGTCTCCAAAAAGCGGTGTCTAGCCGGGGCAATGCTGATTGTTCCACAGTACATTGCACAGTCTCATGTGATGGATTGCTTGTTTGGGGTAGGGTGCCCTTGCCGAAACCACCAGCCCGTGCTTTTGGGCCACTCCCAGCCAAGCGGGGCCACGCACTCTCGGTGTTGCATACCACTTAAAGCACTGCTTGCAAGTTTGGGAGTTGAAGGGGTAATATTGAAGCCACTGAGGGGCTCACCAAAGATGTGTATGGAACGTGGCACAAATGTGGCCCCCATCGCAGTACCTTTCACTTGTTGGAAGAAAGTGTCTTCACACAGGAAATAGTTGCGGGTTAGGGCAATTTCTGCCAGATGCGTACTAAAACTGGCGTGGCCATTAGAGAGCCTTTGGTCATTAGTCAGGCTTCGTCTTACCATCTCTACTGTTTCTACTTGGGGAATGCTCGTATACAGAGCCTCTATGTCCATTGTGACTAACCATTGACTATCCATATCGAATGGCAACGTGGTGAATAGAATAGAATAGCTGTGGAATCCTTCACGTAGGAATTTCGTCCCATAGAAAACTGTCGACATATTGGGACAGAGGTTCCAAGATGGAATAAATCCCAGACACTATTGGTCGTCCTGGCGGGGGTGTTACGCCTTTGGAGTAACACCAAATAGCCCAAGATGCTGGTCGTCTTGGCTATTTGGAGTAAGGAAGGATGCTTCTTTTTTATTGATGTAACCTTCCGTAAGATCTTCTTCAACAGTTGGTGCGATCACGGATCTGAGCAGGGGTGTTGGGTCCGTCGGTAGTGGCCTATAGCTCTTGATGTCATCTACTAAGCAGTGGATCATGTGGTTATAGACGGTGTTGTTCATGATCACTGTGGCTCCCCCCTTGTCCGCGGGTTTAATTGCTATGTTGTCATTGTTAGACAGTCCTGCCAATGCTTTTAATTGGTCCTTGGTACAGTTGTTGTGCACAAAGGGTGGGTTTGCTCCAGTTCTTCAAGTTTTTTCATCAATGCCTGCTCGAAGGTGATACACTCCGCTGTGTTGCTTTCAGAGGGAGGAAAGAAGTGTGATGGAAGTCGTAAATCCATAAAGCTAAAGCATGGCTTTTCTTGGTCAATTTTATCCTGAAAAAATTGTTTCAATCTGATTTTCCTTAATAGCTGGGTGATCTCAATTCGGGTTTGAAAAGGGTCGTACCTCGCAGTGGGTACAAAGCAAAGGCCCTTACTCAGAATCCCATTTCTGCTGTTGTTAGGACATGTGTTGACAAGTTAATGATTAGGGAAACATCGGTTGTTGGAAGCCCTGGCACCGACTCCGGGTGATCCGCGGCGAAAAAATGATCTGCGATCTCGCTCGGCCTCTCTGGTTCCCTCACTGGCCTGAAAAAACATTATTGTTAGTGCCTGTTCCTTGGTTTCCTGAGTGTGTCGTGGTGGTGTTGAAACGCACTTGCTGGTGTTGACGTGTTCTTGCATCGTCATCAGAGCTGAAGCTGGAGTTATTTGATGAACCCGATCTATTGTTTCGAAGAGGTCTTCCACCGCTTGGAGGCTCTGCTGATAAGCATTCTTCCTTGCTTGTTTGGATTCTTCTGAGTAGTATTCCTCGGTGGTATATGGGTATACCTTGCTATGTGTAAAGGAAGCCAGGTCTTTTTTCAACTTGTTGATCTTTTTGGTCAGGTTGAGGTCATGGAATTCTTTCATTGAGGTCTTGAGAGCCGCTAGTTTTGCATTTTATGTATTGAGGGTGATGTTGGCCTTTGTGACGTCCAGTTTGTCCTGTATCTCCTGCATTCATTTCTCAGAGACCATTTTGGCTGTATTGATAATCAGAATTAGCCAACCCCTGGCACATCTGTTGGCAATAAAGGACCAGTCCTTTCTAAATTGTAAATTGTCCAGGAAAATTCTTGGTTCTATATGGATTATTAGTCCATTGGGTTCAGCATGTGCTCTTAGGTACACTACCATGAGGGCACCATGCAGTTCTGTTCAAATGAGCTTTTTCTGGAGAATTTCGATTTCGATCCATTCATCACTATTCGTGGCTGTCTGTGCTGCGATGTTCGTACCCAGGAGTGAGGGGATTCACTAGAATATCCTCAACTAATTCCTCTGCGAAAGCCAGATAGTTGTTTCTGCCATTTTTTGTTGTTATGGCTACGTATCATGGGGGATTCTTTGTCATTCTTAGGGCGTTTAAAGGTGGAAGTGTTTCGTGATGGTATACTATGTTGTCTCTTCGGAGATGGGGTGCCCGACGGGGCGCGTGACAGACCCTAAAGTTTAGCACGTAGGTTTCAGTGGAAGGATTCTGTCCCAGCAGCAGTTTCAGCCGCACAAATAATCAGCTGACACAAAGACAGTCAGGGAAGCTGATTGGGAAGAACGGTTGGCCTTAAGTGTTAGCTAAGGTAACTGTTTCAACACACAAGCAGACTTTCAAGGAGGAAGGTGAATAAAAGTAATAGGGGGCCTCTGGCCCTAAGGAAATAATTCCTCCACGAAATGTCAACGGAACGAAAGTAGATGCGGCTCAGGCCCCTTGGCAAATTTTGTTCAGTCACTAAGAGAGAGATCTGAACAGTGTACCTTGCAGATGCAGGGACAGCTCTCTTCTCTCTCCCCTATTAGATTGGCGGATCATCACCTCTCACCTAGGGACAGGCACCCCACATAGGGAAAGGATGCTCTTCCGTCTAGGGACACCGGTGGCTTACACATTTATTGAAGAAAGAAGTAAGATTACAAGAAATGTTCCTCCTTGAAAGTGTTTTTGTCTGGAAATG
Organism: Ambystoma mexicanum; assembly: GCF_040938575.1. Classification (NCBI taxonomy): domain Eukaryota; kingdom Metazoa; phylum Chordata; class Amphibia; order Caudata; family Ambystomatidae; genus Ambystoma; species Ambystoma mexicanum. The sequence goes on along the minus strand of NC_090929.1, from coordinate 54,280,448 downwards.
TCCCTAGGTCCCAGAAGGCTAGTCCAACCATGACGCACCGCGCAAGGATGTCTTAATACAGTAAGCAGAAAGCTTGCAGCGGATGCGCCCGGGCCTTGTCGTCGCCAATCGGCATAGATTCCGTGACTGATGGCGCAAAGTCTGGCTGAAATAAAATATTGATTTATCTGCCACGCGAGTCATTGCTGTGGCCGAGGGACCCGCGCGCGCGTCTCTGCAGCAGCAGGGCTATGGTGCGCAACAGGCCGGGAAAGGGCTGACTGCAACGAATCAAGAACAGCCGCAGCCGTGCGGGTGCGCGCTTTATGTCTCCGAATCAAGGCGGGGGGAATTCCCCGGACGCTGGAGCAGGTGCTGGGGCGTGTTCGCGCATGAAGAGCCAAGGGCAAAGGCTGTCTCTCTGAATGTGTAAAACAGGTCTCCATCCCTATTAAAAATTGATGGCGCAATTAGGAAGGTTTCTCACCAATTTATGAAATGAAACAATATTAATAAAGCCGAGCTCTGCACCGGAGGCACTGAGTCTGCAAGTATGCAAAGAATTGTCTCAGACTGGTTGCGCACTCCCCAAGTGATACAAACATGTAGTTATTGGCGGGTATGACTTTTGTTTATGACACCCCAGGGATATTCTTGGCATGTGATTGGCCAAGAGCAAGTCAATATTTTCTGATATTGACTGATTCTCTGACTCTGTGATCAGTATTGAATCTTTTGCCATGGTGCCTGCTGTGCATGGCAGAGAACAGCAAAGGATCCATGCTGTGCTGAGGAAATCGCTCATAACCGCTGAAGCCTGTTAGTGGGTAGAAACGCACGCCCTTCACACGCGCGATGTTAAATACGTGCGATGAGTCCGCATGAAGCTGCCCCTGTTGACTGAGGTCAGCTTTTACTCAGTCTCCTGGATTCAACAGGGAACGCGCTGGGGTCTGATTACTGTGGGATGAAGGGGCATTTGTCTGGGGGCCAGAGATCGCAGGGGGCCCAACAGCAGAAAACATCGGTAGGCTGATATCAAGTCCTTGACAGATAGGGAGCCTATCTGGCCTGGGGCGGCTCGTCCATAATTGGCAAGGGGGCACTGACCCACCTGTACCCTTGCCCGTCAAGGGGGCACTGACCCACCTGTACCCTTGCCCGTCAAGGGGGCACTGACCCACCTGTGCACTCGCCCATCAAGGGGGCACTGACCCACCTGTACACTCGCTCGTCATGGAGGAGCGAGGAGCCAGCCCAGAAGCGCTCCCTCAGCTAATTTCTGCACCTAAGGGAGTGCTCATGGGCTGACCTGAACGGTCAAAGGGAAGCACGGTTTCCCTTTGACAGTTCATACCCCAGCCATGTATGTCCAATGGGCCATGTGAGGTCATGGATGTTTTGCTTCCCCAGCCTTGCATGGCCCATTGGGGATGCAGGTGATGGCAGTGCATGCTTAAATGTGTGAGAGGGTGCTCCTGCGCCTCTTTGTGCCTCCAAGCAGATCTGACTGGTGCGTCAGACGTGCTCTGGCTGTTGCACCCATGTGCTTTCTGGCGGCGGTGGCCGAGCCGACAGGAGCGTGTTCTTGATACTGCCATATATTGGTAGAGCCAGTGTGGACATGTTTTCTCATAGTATCAATACGGACATGATGGGCAAAGCAAACATGAGTATGTTCATATAGGAATTCTGGTATACATTGGTTCAGCCAGCATGGAAATTTATGGACACAGCCAGCGTGAAAATGGTTTTATACTGGCATAACCAATTCCAAGTGTCTGTTTTCTTACCAAATCTTTCACAGAAAGTGTGCCGTAAACCAATATTTAAAAAAACTCCTGCTGGGGAAATCTTTCCGAACCCCACTTGGTTCATTCGGCCTCCCTCACTATGCTTGCACGCTCTGGCCCCCTTGCTTCGCTCGCACCCTCTGGCCCCCCCGTTACTCTTGGTCGCTCTGACCCCCTCGCTACACTCGCACACTCTGGCCCCCTCATTAATCTATTAATCTTGGTAGCTCTGGCTCCTTCGCTACGCTCACACACTCTGGCCCCCTCGCTACTCTCGCACACTCTGGCCCCCTCATTAATCTCGGTCGCTCTGTCTCCCTCACTACGCTCGCATGCTCAGACCCCCTCTCTACACTCACACCCACTGGCCCCCTCGCTACTCTCGGTCGCTCTGGCGCCCTCTCTACGCTCGCACACTCTGGCCCCCTCAATATGCTCACACCCTCTGGGCCATTGCTACACTTGCACACTCTGGGCCCCTCGCTACGCTCGCACACTCTGGCCCTCTTGCTTCGCTCGCACCCTCTGGCCCCCCCGTTACTCTTGGTCGCTCTGACCCCCTCGCTACACTCGCACCCTCTGGCCCCCTCATTAATCTATTAATCTTGGTCGCTCTGGCTCCTTCGCTACACTCGCACACTCTGGCCCCCTCGCTATTCTCGCACACTCTGGCCCCCTCATTAATCTCGGTCGCTCTGGCTCCCTCACTACGCTCGCATGCTCAGACCCCCTCTCTACACTCGCACCCTCTGGCCCCCTCATTAATCTATCAATCTCGGTCGCTCTGGCTCCTTCGCTACGCTCACACACTCTGGCCCCCTCGCTACTCTCGCACACTCTGGCCCCCTCATTAATCTCGGTCCCTCTGGCTCCCTCACTACGCTCGCATGCTCAGACCCCCTCTCTACACTCGCACCCACTGGCCCCCTCGTTACTCTTGGTCGCTCTGGCACCCTCTCTACGCTCGCACACTCTGGCCCTCTTGCTTCGCTCGCACCCTCTGGCCCCCCCGTTACTCTTGGTCGCTCTGACCCCCTCGCTACACTCGCACCCTCTGGCCCCCTCATTAATCTATTAATCTTGGTCGCTCTGGCTCCTTCGCTACGCTCGCACACTCTAGCCCCCTCGCTATTCTCGCACACTCTGGCCCCCTCATTAATCTCGGTCGCTCTGGCTCCCTCACTACGCTCGCATGCTCAGACCCCCTCTCTACACTCGCACCCACTGGCCCCCTCGCTACTCTCGGTCACTCTTGCTCAGACCCCCTCTCTACACTCGCACCCACTGGCCCCCTCGCTACTCTCGGTCACTCTGGCACCCTCTCTACGCTCGCACACTCTGGCCCCCTCAATATGCTCACACCCTCTGGGCCCTTGCTACACTTGCACACTCTGGCCCCTCGCTACGCTCGCACATTCTGGCCCCCTCGCTACTCTCGGTCGCTCTGGCTCCCTCGCTACACTCGCACGCTCTGGCCCCCTTGATATGCTTGCACCCTCTGGCCCCCTTGCTACACTTGCACACTCTGGCCCCCTCACTACGCTCGCACACTCTGGTCCCCTCAATACTCTCCGTCGCTCTGGCTCCCTCGCTACACTCGCACGCTCTGGCTCCGTCGCTAGACTCGCACACTCTGGCCCCCCTCGATATGCTCACACCCTCTGGCCCCCTTGCTACGCTTGCACACTCTGGCCCCCTCAATACTCTCCGTCGCTCTGGCTCCCTCGCTACACTCGCACGCTCTGGCTCCCTCGCTACACTCGGTCACTCTGGCATATTTGTGGAAAATATTCACACCCCTCCAATTAAAACATTCCCCAGCAGCTGTGCACAGAATATATGTTCACCTTTGCTCACATGCACCAAACTGCTTAAAAGAATATTGACAACTTTCATTTCTGGAGTGAGTGACTCGGCGAGAGGCAAGGCAGCAAGTTGTTGTGTCCCGTTTGCCAACACGTCACCCAGGAGATCGGCAAGGCCGCTTCTTGTAGGCGCGTGCACGCACATTCAGCCAGCGTTACTGCTTGGATTCAAAGGCATGCGGCACTGCACAGTTCGGACAGGTAGCGCTGAGAAAACTGTTTCAATGAGTGGCTTCCTTGCCCCTGATTGTTTTATTTTTGGTTTTAGGTGGGGCTAAAACACCATCTATAAACCAAAACTATTGTAGTAGAGTAGAGCAGATAGAAAAGGCATATAAGGAGGGTCTTAGAGCTCGCAGGTGTTATTTGGATATTTACCCACCCATTGACTGCCCATGGCGCTGCTAATCCCTATGGCCATTCCCACCCACTTCCTGCCCCTCCCAGCCCGAAACACATCTTTTAGGATCCCTTTGAGCTCGATTTTATCGAGACGTACCATAAAACTGTGTACTCGAAGAGCTTGCCGGTGTATTTTTGAAGCAGTCTACTGAGTGTTAATGACTTAATTGGAGATGTGAATGTGAAGGTGCTGCTCATGTAATACAAATGTCTAAACCAGGTCTGCTTTCAGCCACTGCATACGTAAATGCGTATTATGCATTATCCAGGCCATGCTATCAATGGTCAGTTAATACCACTATGGCAGTGCCTGGCAAATGCCTTTCCCATGACTACACAAATCCAAAACTGTTGGCATTGCCAATGCTGGTTTTTTCTTTTCTGTTTTGTTCCAAGGTAGGTAACGTGCTTATTGCTTCCATTATAAGTATACGAATCTCTAAGACCCAACGAATGTCGATGTACTGGTATGCAAGTTAATATTCAGGCTGGGGCGTGCCGTGTGTGCCCCGGGGAGGACCTGGCCAGCATAATGTTCCCAAGATTACTATTTTCTGAAATCTGTGGTGGAGGTTCTTGTTTTTTTGTTCTGGATAAGACAGTTGGACCCCTAGAAAGCCATACTAACTGGGAGGAATGAGGTCCCAGACTTCAGGACCTGGCATGACGCCCCGGGGCAGCTCATTGGCCCATGGTTTCCTTTGCCTTTACAGTCTTGGCTGATGGGACTCCTCCTTGAGGTCTAGTTGGCAGCTCTGCTGTGAGGAGCTATGAGGCCACACGCCCGCCATTTCCAATTGCACATCATAGACTGCATGGTCTCAGTGCAATGGACACTCAGTGGTGGGGTAAGGTGTTATCAGGGCTCAAGTCGAGGGTACACGCGGAGGGGCGCAGTCCACCCACTTGAATTTTTAGGACTTGACCCCTGGGTGTTATAGACTCAATAGGGCCTCCTTGATGTGTTCAAATACTTTTGGTTAACCAAACCTTTGGGTACTACATTTTAAGACAGTATCTGTTGCTACACACCTGTTGCCATGGAAGTGTACACTGCAGCATCCCTGTCTCAGGGCAAGGTCCATCCATTGGAAACATTGGGCCCTGAGAAGGAGCTCACAACCTCAGGTGCTGAAAGGAAACCAGTCCAGACACCCCTGGATCACCAGCCACCTAGGAATGGAGGCCTTTCCCTCTATGGGGGCGGTGCCCCTGCACGTTCTCCCTCAGAAGGGGCTACTTCTCCCAACCCTCCACCTTCACTTATGGTGCAGACCCCGTGTTCTGGATTTAGGAGAAGGGTGGCTAAGACTCAAGCAGGTGGAGCTGCAGAGTTGTGCACAGCTCGATGTAGGCGAGGTGCAGGAGGAGAAGCTGAGAGAGGCAGAGGGTACAATCCGAGCCTTCCAGTCGGAGAAGATCAAAATGGAGATAGAAGTTGTCGAACTGGCTGAGGGCCGGGGGCCCCAGTGGGGGCTATGGTAATGGTTCTCACATCCCAGCTGCCCCATGGATCTGTTGAATGTCTCTGATGAGGAGAATAATACCATAGAAAGGATGCCAGCATTTGGGGGCAAGCAGTGAGTAGGACTAGAGTGCTTGGTTGGTTTGTAGACTCCCCTAAAGTGGTGATAGTGCAATTCTGAAATCTAGTGCCGCTCACGGGAATTACTATAACACAGGCCTACTCTCTACCTTTCCTAAAGAGGTTTAGATACCACAAAAAGGACCAGGCAACAGAGGTATCCTCTGGAAATGAATCCCTGAGAAATGTGAGTGGGTGGGATGGGGGCCATAAGATGGGGGTAACTATAAGGTAACCACTAAAGGCGTGATCAACTTGGTCTTTGCTGGAACACATTTTATTTTCTCTTGTTTCCAAGAATTGAAGCAGCATCTTGTGAATTGCCAGATGCTTGAACCCAATGCCTCGCCAATAGCTGCTGGCCTGTGGGTTTTCACGTACAGTGCCCCATAAGGGAAAGAGGTTTCCCAGAAAACTGAGGAAGGGAAGAAGCAGAAGTAAAAAGAGAATGGTTCCAGGGATAATCATGGTTCCCATAAACCCCCTAAAAAGACTAAGGGGAGTAAGTGCTTGGGTGGCCACGGTGAGAGTAGTACGATTAATATTCTTGAGTAAGAGCCAGGCCACCCTATGCCCCCTACATTCCTACCTGTGGAGGAAGGCACCGTGTGATGAGGACACCAGGTGTAAGGGTAAGGGTAAGGGTAAGAACTTGTGGGTCCCCTCTGTGAATCTAGCTTCCTCTCTAAAGGAGGGAAGAATGTCCACGTGGGCATCCCTCTGCTCTGACACTACGCCCACATGTGCTGGAGCCGAAGCTGTCTGAGTGACCCTACTGTCCTGGGAGCAAGATGTTTCTGATGAGTATACCTCTATTGCCAGTAAGGCTACATGTTACTTCCAGGATAGAGTTCTGGTTGATGGCAATGTGTTCACTGCCATCAGATCACATCTTGGTAAACCCACAGGAGCATGCTAGAGCTACCCTAGGCTTACTAAGGAGATGTTTCTCGGTGATGCCTGGCATACTCTCAGTTACTGGAGGGACTGCAAGAATTCCTGTCCAGAGGCAGGTCCCAGGAAGGCCAAAGAAGGCAGGCTTGCTCCCAGTTGGAGGATGACTCCTTCAGAATCATGGGATTTATTAGGAACATAGACTACTGTACAGGGAGCCCATAGAGTCTACAGCTGGAAACCATAGGATGTTGGTGGTCTTCCAGTCTGTGAGACTTTTCTCCTGCAGTTGGCACACAATGTTCTCCTTGCAGGTCACCTTGGGCAAATATGACCTAATATTCCCCTAGTTCCTTTGATAGAAAATAAATCAAAGATCATTTCATCCCCTCTGAGGGAGGTATTAGAATCAGGTTTTAAATAGGAAGTACAAGTGGCACGAGTAGGAGGAACAGGCTCAGCCCAACCCTTTTCTGACTCAACTTCTGTTTGATCAAAATCTGCCAAGTATATTGTGGAGCCCCAGTTTGTATCAGCTGACTCTGATCCCACTGCTGACACCATATGAGGGGTCAGTAATGCGAGGCGGACAACTGTTTGTTGAGGTGCCAACATTTGCCATTTTATTAAAGAAATAATGTTAAAAAATGCCTCACTGTCCCTACTTTGCTGAGGATTTCCCTGCCTAACTAAAGCTAAGGGGACACACTCTAACACAGGATAACTGGCCCTCACACTAAACAACAAATACAGAAAGAAAAAGTGTGTCAATGTAACATCATATGAACAACATTCACAGTCTCTGAATAACGTTCACATTTCCTGGATGATTTCCCTTCCCCAGGATTCAAAGTCAGGGCTGTTAGTCTTCAACCAAAGGAAGACCTGTCTCAAATCAGCTCTTTACGTGTCAAAGTCAATGGAAAAGTTTGTTAACCAAAGACCCACTAGCAAATCTCTTCTTCTTGGTGAAATGTCCACTTTCTACTTCCTCCAAAGAGCACCAATGGTAGTTCCTGCCACAATGCTTTGTCACCTTCCTCGAAAAGACTTGCCACAGTTCAAAAAGAAATGCAATCTCCACTAACACCAGTGATATACAGTTCTTGGCTAACAGTGTCTATTCTCTTGGTTACAGTTTTGAACTTCACAGTGGTATATTTGTCAGGATAACTTTGTAGTGCAATGTTAAAAATGTCACTTCTACTTGGCTTCACAGTAGTATCATTGTCAGGATGACTTAATAGTGCTGCTGCTTCACCTCTTAACAACTGTACATCTACTTCATTTACTATGAGAACAATCACCTTTGTTTCTCAGTACTCCTCTTGACTTGGACTACTACAATTCTGCATCCAATGACGATCCGATTTACCACCACTGGTTCAGTATTTTGGATTACTACCACAGCATTGGTACTTTGGTCAACGACAAGTGCTTCAGGGATTTGTACTTTTAGACATTCTTCAACAAGATATACTTGAAAGTACTTCAACAACTTCAAGTAGGCAAGGCACTCTTCCTTTGAATAACTCTCTTCAATAGGGGCAGCCTCTCTGCATCTCTTGTCTGTCTGCCATAACAATAACAACCCGGGTTTGCCTTGGAGACTCACTTCTCCCTGTCTTCCACAGTCTCTGACACTACAGGCTGTATCAACTTCAGAATAGTCTTTACAAGCATCCAGCCTCCCTTCCCCACCGTTATCTGCACCGTTCTGCCAGTGATTAGCCCCATTTACTACCTAGAAGCCTCGGTGCCACTCTCCTGGTTTAAAGAATAGAATTCAGTCTTTTTTTGAAACTCAGAAATAGGTGCACATAACTATTTCTTGATATTGTTTTCAGGTTTTAAAGATAGGTATTTAATTTTGTACCCATGCGAAAGTAAAGGATAGAGTTGAGGTCTCTTTTGGGAATCACAATTCGGCACACACGCCCATTCTCTGATGTAGTTTTCACAAACTAAATATTGTAACTCTTGTATTGTAAACGTTAGGTATTCGGTAATGGTCCCAGCAGCGTTCCCTCTTCTTAATTAGAGACACGCGACCACTCCTTCAAGCAATATTAGTGTTAGAATAGCAGAGCAAGGGATTTCAGTTACTTTAGCTTATCTCGCGAATATAGAGTTTTATCGTTATACACGAGTGCTACATTTTCCATTTTCCAATGTGTTTCAGAAGCAACAAACAACTTCTTGTTTCATTTCTTAGGTGAGTTCACAGCGAGCTGTCTACTGTTACCGGCAAGGCTTGTGCAATGTGTTAGAACGCTGTGCTTCATTCACCGGCTTCTTAGACACTACTGCCACAAATTGTATTACTTCTGGCTCGCTGGGAACCCACACCTTTCTCCTGCAACAGTTTCTCCAGTCTGGCCACACTGTTTGGGAGTTTCTTTCCCTCCAGAGAGCCCTGGCCTGACAATTATTTCTTGCCTCGGTCTCCTGCACGTCTGCAGCTCGGCAACCACGGGAATCAGGCTCACATGTAACAAGACTTCTCTTCTGCACGTCTTCCACTGTGTAGCCTCTGCACTTCAGAGTTTGGGGAGCAGGACTCTCTCAGAACAAGCAGGTGAAATCTGCTTGCTTGACATTCCGGCGTCCCTCTTGTTCGCACACTACTGCTTGGTTTGCCAGCCTTGTGTCTTTTTCTTTCTGACACTACTGCTACAGTTCACCTTCTAGTCACAGTTCAAGTTCCCTCCTCTCCTTCCAATTGCCTGCACCTGAGGGGGTCTTTTTTGTCTTCCGGGTTCATTTAGGTGTGGGCTGTTAGGCTTAGTTGCCTGACTGCTCCAACTGCATGCCTCATTTTCAGCCCTCTAACTCATACCAGTACTTCTAGGATTATGGGACTTGTAGTCCCCTTCTACAAAGTTAGTTTGTTCAGCAATTGAGCTATTTTTAAGGGTGGATTTAATTCCCTTCAACTCAGTAGAAGAGGGGCTATTTGGATTAGTTGTTACAGAGGAGTACATTGTATTCAAGACATTTTCTGTAGATCCTTTTGTATTATACCTTAGGCAGTAAGGAGGGTATTTATTCTTACAAGGTCTTTCTATTGATGAGGTTTGCTCAGATTTAACAGAATTTGTACCCTAGGTCACAAATCTTATTTGTGTGTCCGGGGAATTATAGTGGCAACACGCAATTACCTGTTTTGGCAACCCAGAAAGGCACCTCCTTCCAGAGGACAAATACTGCGTCTCATCCCACGGCATCTCCTCACCACCCTGGGCCCTGTCTCCTCCCAGGTGATCCTCCCAAAGAAAACCACCCCGAAGTTCAGGATCATGAAGCAGCTGCCTTTCCCAGGCCACCAGGCAGGAGACTTTAGGCAGGGTTTCAGTGAGGGATCCGTAGGATTCTTCATATTTGCCTCACGTCCCGCTCCAGCATCTCTCCTGCCTGTGGGCATACGTCCCTGGACCAGACGCAACCTCCCCCTTTCTGCATGCCGCTTCTCTGCCTCGCTCGCCACCTTCTGGATTCCCAGCCCGATCTGGTAAGTCTTCTCCATGGTTCTCCCATGTCTCCTTGCTTGCCTGTCTACCTGACAGCTTGGCTTCCACTGCAGTGGCTAGCCAGTTGGATCTCCCTGTTGCTCTCAGCTGTTCCATCTTTGAACTCCTGCTTCAAGGAAGGGAGCTGCTCAGAGCCAATCCGCTTCCTCCAAGCACTAGACTGCTCCTTCCGGTTCAGCCTAGTAATCTCCATTTGGCTAGTCCTCTTTCTCGTCTCAGTCTTTGGCATTCTGTTTGCTACAGAATATTGAGGGATACTGTCTGCAGGCTTTGCGGGTTGTTGAAGGAGATGATCACATTTTGCCATTAAAGCATGAGAAATGGAGGTGATATCCCTAAAGGGGAAATGGGGATACCACGTCTCATTAGATGATGCCTGTCTTTCCTCCTGAGGGTCACCCCCTCATGCGCACACACACAAGAACACATATACAGACACAGACATTTTCATGCATAACACAGACACAAGAAATGAATTTTTTATATTTGTGTAATGAAATCAATGTAGCCTTCTCGGAATCCTGGCGTTGCTCATCTGCACCACCTGTAGCCTCCTGTCCTGGTGTGGCATGAGACTTCAGCTGCAGTTATTTAAGAAACAGAACCAGAGGGGGGTTTATTTACAAAATGCAGACAAGGGGCCTCATTACAAGTATGGCGGCCGGAAATAAGGGGGCTGGTAGCAACGTACCAGCAACCTTTCCGGTAAGGGCCACAGATTCCCTGGCAGGCCCAACCTTCCGGGAGTTCAGGCCCCTACCGGCATGATTGTCACAGAAGCACGGGTACCATTAGCAACAGTGCAGTGCTTCCGAGTCCCCATTTTCATGGTGTCCTGTTGGACTTAATGGAAATGGGGAGTAATGGTTACTTCTGCCACTTATGACATCCCAGTGGCACTGGAATATCACGTGGCAGTAATGGTGTTGCGGGGTTACTGCCAAACCTTATAATGAGGCCCACGAACACTTGAGACAATGCTGAGTTACCCCAAACACCTGTGTGCACGGCCTCATGACGTAGTGTTTGTTTGGGCCAGGTGGCCCTTGCCACCGCCGCCACCTTCCCCTGAACCCACTACAGTTTTGCCAACGCTCCCTTTCCAGATGGCCACCGGGCCTCAGGTTTCCTGCTGAGAAGTGCTGGTACTGTGTCTTTCAAATAAGGAAAGTGCAGTTACTCAGAACCTGCAAGTACCAGCCCATTAAAAGCACTGCTTGCTGGCCCCAATACTTAGTTTCAGCTGAATGTGCTACATTTTACACTGCGTCCAGCTCTTTAGAAGATACCGTGTTTCCACTGCCCCACACCTTCTGGGGCCTCCCGTAGCCCCCCACCTCCCATGCCACCATGTGTGGTGGATCCTTGCTAAAGCTTAAAAGACCCACCATGCTGTACTGCTTACCGCAGCCTTGACTACCTCTATTCCGGTGCCACCCCTCAGTCTGTGCTACGGGGGCTTTAAAGGGGCAGGGAAAGGGGGTCCATCCCTTGGAGACCCTGGCTGGGAGTTTCCAGTGAAGTGACCTTAACTCTGCACTTATACTAGCACAGACGGTGGTGACCACCCTCCAAGTTCGGGGTAAGCTTCTGAGGCAGGCAGCTTTCTCTGAAATGCCCAATAGATCGTATCACACGCTTCATATCAGACGCCTCCAGCTTCTTGGCTCTGTAGTAACAGGAGGTATTACTACACCAGGTAATGGTACTCATTTCACCGACCAGAGAAGCCGGAAAGCCAGGGCAGGCATTCAGGGGTACATATTTGTAGCGCAGGAGGGACCCAGATCACTGGATCTCTGCTCTTTCCATTAATCTATCGTCTCAAAGATTGAATAATGTGTATTAGCACATAGAAGTCGTTATTGACCTCCTCTAGGGCGATTAGAATGCTCACACTGCAGTCAATAACTGCTGGTATTGACTGAACTCCAGAGAGTCTGACTCAGGAAGCAGCCAGGGACATCACAGAAAGCATTCCCCTGCATTCAACAAATAGCACAAAAGAAAAAACAGCAATGAAACTTCCCAGCAAGTGTTCTTTTAACAAGACACTCGCGCCAAATGGAACATGGCAAACTGAACACAACAAAGTGGAACCTAAATGATGGAACACGCCAAACGTAACACAGCAAAGTGGAACCTAAAAGATGGAACACGCCAAACGTAACACAGCAAAGTGGAACCTAAAAGATGGAACACGCCAAACGTAACACAGCAAAGTGGAACCTAAAAGATGGAACACGCCAAACGTAACACAGCAAAGTGGAACCTAAAAGATGGAACACGCCAAACGTAACACAGCAAAGTGGAACCTAAAAGATGGAACACGCCAAACGTAACACAGCAAAGTGGAACCTAAAAGATGGAACACGCCAAACGTAACACAGCAAAGTGGAACCTAAAAGATAGAACACGGCTTTCAGTTTTGTAAAGAAAAAAAGGTTGACTTTGACATCGTACTAAAGAAGCCTCGGCTAAAACTGATCCAGTTCAAGCAAGTTTACAAATAAAGTGCTCATCTTGAGTCAAACTAGTTAAAATATTAAAAAATGAAGCCCTATTTAATTTACTAACACTTTGGGCCTCATTACACGGATGGCGGTGGTCCAAGGCGCTATTAGCGCCATGGTTCATGCCGGTGAAATGCCGGCACCGCCTTGGTGGAAAGGGGAATTACCGCCCTATTCCAAGGTTGGCGGGGCGGTAATTCCCCCTTCCACCATTGCCCTTCCCCATTCTCATTTTTGCCCCATAGGGCTCTATGGGAATGGGGAAGGTGCTAATTACGGTACCGCAAATTGCGGTACCGTAATTAGCTCCCTGGTCCCTTTGCGGGTTGGTTTTTAACGCCTGCAAAAAGCAGGCGTTAAATTCCCCAACCCGCAAAGGGACCTCGTAGTAAGGCGGTAAGGTTTTACCGGTAAAATACCGGTACCGGTAAACCCTTACCGCCATCCGTGTAATGAGGCCCATGTGTGTACTTTAGTCTTTATTAAACTGACATATTTTATTCACCACCACAACTAAAAAACCTGTATTTCTATTAGCACGATTTGCTAATAGCCTCATGTATCTCGAAGAGGTCATTATTGCCTGGGATAATGACCGCTTCCCAATTTATCGCCAGCAATGCACTATACTAAGCTCGATATGAAGCTTCTGGCGAAAAGATAATTACTAGCCACTCATAAGCGGTGGGTGCAGCTTTTGACCACAATATCCACTCTTTACTTTATTGAATTTATATCGCGCACCACTGACCCAGGGGTTTAAGGGCGCAACACAACAAACAAACATAAAAACTAAAACAGCCAAGACAAACACAAAACCGGATCAGAAAGTACAGAAACGTAAATCAGAACAGGTCATAAGACAGTGCTGGAGTCCTTCACTATCTAAACAGAAAAGTATTTAGTCTTTTCCTAAACAGGGCTGTTCATTTCTCATCCTTTATATCAGGGAGAATAGACGCCACAAATAACGCTCCCTTTTTCACCTAGGTCATGCTATGTACTGGGACTCTGAGTTGGTTGGTGTTGTTAGATCTAAGATTGTGTTCATTTAGTTTAGTCTCCAACACGTCACTCAAATATAGAGGTGACAATCCTGTCAAGCATTTCTGTGCTATTAACAGAAGCTGAAAGTCAATTATGGCCTCTATTGGAAACCAGTGTAGGCTCCTTCTAGCCTCCAAGACATGATCCATAATGGTTTTAACTGCATTATTCTGAATCACTTGAAGGTCGGACTTAGCCAGGACAGCAAGCACACTGCCGCAATAATCAAGCCTAGAACTAATTAAGGTCCTAGCTAATATCTCACGATTAGGCCTAGAGATAAACGGGCCTGCTTGTGTCAGTTAGTTAATGTAATATGAGGCTGAGGACACCAGGCTGCTGACCTGTGCCATCATATTGAGATTACAGTCAAAGTTGACCACTGTGGTTTTTACTTTGTTTTTGGTTTTTATGTCGCAGCCGTCCATTTGGAACTGGGCATACTCATTTCCCATTTTACAGGTTTTTGCCACAGTGCCTACCACCATCAGTTCGATTTTGCCGGTGTTCAGTACCAGCGCATTAGTACACATCCAGCGTTGGATCGATCCATATATCCGATTGATGGTTTTCTCATCCGCTGCGTGATTGCCAGAGAGAGGGATAACACACTGGGAGTCATCTGAGTAATTAGTGAAATTGATTTTATTTTCCTCTAGGAGGTCAAGAAATGGGACAGTAAAAATGTTATAAAAAGTGGGAGACAGACAAGCCAACTGGGCTACTGCATGTATGAGGAAAGCAGGTTTTGCATCAGCCGACGTGCTGCTGACTGCACCATCAGTTGGTAAGGAATGATTTAACCCAGCGGGCTGCTGATCCTGAGAACCCCGCCACCGGGGTTCCTCAACCGAGAAAGCAGTAGTGTGTGATCTACCAAATCGAAGGTAGCAGAGAGGTCCAGCAACATCAGGAGAGCTGTCTGCCCTTTGTCCATAATACAGAGAAGTCTGAACTTAAGATCCAGAAGGGTAATCTCTGTGCCATGGTGTTCCCTAAATCCTGATTGCCACTTGTTCAGGATCTTGTTGTTCTTAAGATGCGTCATGACTTGCGTATAGGCTGCGTGATCAAGCATCTTCAACAGAAAAGGAGAGTTGGAAATTGGCCTATAATTCAGAGGGTTTAACGGGTATAGACCTGGCTTTTTAAGCAGGGACCAGATCCAGGTATTCGTAATGGCCGCCAGAACATGACATTCACTGAACGAGGTATTCACAAATTTACACCGGAGGCTGATCAACAAAGGGGAGCATGTTTGCATGACCATCGCAGGGCACACATCCCCCTTGCAGGAGGTTGGCTTCAGATTTTCTATTAATGATGCCAGTTCCGGCTCGGATGCAGGTTTAAAGTAGAACTGTTCATCTTGCCCCCACCGTTTCTGGGTGGTACTGACAGTAACCTCTTCACTCGGTATCATGGATGCATGCTCAGTTTTGTTCGATTTAATTTGCCAAACATGACTTCTTGAATGGATGTGCACCATTCCGCATCCCTAGTGATGTTCTCTGTTGTATTGTGAGCCAGATGTTCTAATTCCTTGAGAATTCCAAACAATTCTCCAGGTTGGGATTGTGCTGTATTAATTCTATCGTCAAGCAACAACTTCTTTGCTAATATAACAGTTTTCTTAAAACCTTTCGCTGCCAACTTATAGATCCCTTTATCTGTCTTATTAAGAGAGGCTTTCCATCGGTCTAGGCATTTGATCTTGGCACTCATGAGCGTTTGTAGATGAGTTAGCCTGCCTCTGGGTGACTTCTTTACTTTTTAAAGGTGGTAACGGCACTGGGGACAAGTGTTAAGGTCCTCGCCGGGCCTTTACCAGCCAGTGAAGCCCACCGATCGGGTGCTTATTGCTTAAATACATTTCAGGTTCTCATTTTCAACCTTTGTTTCAGACTTCGGTTATTTTTTTCTGCATTAACTCTGGTGATTGTGTTCCTGCTGGTCCTCTGCATGCAATCACGGCCTCCCCCCTCAACGCCGTCATTCATGCTGTCTCTAAATTATGAGTATGACGTTTAGATGTGTATATGGCATTCTGTGGGATTGTGTTGCAAATGATCCATTGGTATTGTTTTTATTGATCCATGGGAGGATAGCTCAGGGCCAACATTCTCGCCTTGGAAGCAAGACTACACGGAGCAACTTAGAACCCTCTGGGTATTAAGCGTGTTATAAATAACCTACCATATATTTAGATAGATAGAATTGTCATAGGAGTTCTGTGCTTTGAGAACTGGGCACGTGCACAGCCACCCTCTGTATGAAGTACTTAATGATTCAAGTATTCAACCCCAGACATATTTGTGAAATCTAAAGCTCAGCTGCGACTGTTCAAGAATTCTCTTTAATGTTATATAAAGCAGCCAGGAACCGTTATTCATGCTATTTGTTCCCCTCTCCATTTTTAATGGGGCATTAGGAAAGTGTACAATAGGAGTGTACATGTCTGCCCACCTTGGAATGATAACCTACTACCTGAAGAGAAAATATGATTG
This sequence comes from Ambystoma mexicanum, assembly GCF_040938575.1. NCBI lineage: Eukaryota > Metazoa > Chordata > Amphibia > Caudata > Ambystomatidae > Ambystoma > Ambystoma mexicanum. The sequence goes on along the minus strand of NC_090929.1, from coordinate 54,264,333 downwards.
TTGTAGGCTTTGATAATGTACTTTTCTCATTAAGACACATGTGATGTCTTTTCTTATGACTACTATATATACTGGAAGTGAGCAATTAACGGTACAATTTCAAAATGTGCCAGTTTACAATATTAGCACAATCAACTCATTGGCCCTCATTACGACCCTGGCGGAAATCGAAAAACGATGGCGGAAATGCAATACCGCCATCGAATAGCGCTCGGTGCGATTATGACCCGTCACCGTAAAGTACGATGCCATTAGCGACACCGTAGTGAACGCCAACGCTAACTGCACCAAGTACGCGCCCGCGCGCCATGCCAAACCATAATTAGCACCATGGCGCAAGGGTACGCGAATTCCGACCCTAGCGGACATGTACTTAACGCCATCAAGCACGGCGGAAAGTACCATTCCGCCATGGTGAGAAGTACGGCATCGCGAATCAACCGTAAACGGCCCCACTGAGTGCCTGTACACCGCTCCCTGGCCACATAGTACAACTCCCCGTAGGTGCAACGAAGTCACAATGCAACCAGTGAAATGTACAAGTCACCCATGCATGCCAACGAACAAAAGAATCACAAGAGGGGCCAATGGGAGCTGCAGGGCACAGATGGCACGAATACAGAAGCTATACCAATGGACATGACCTCAGTCTCCCACCAAGAAACGCACGCAAACACAGGCACCTGTGACCAGCAATATTCCGATAATCACATCATTCCACCAATCCACCTGGCTGACCGGCATCTGTTACACAAAACCTAATCCCCCGCCCCTGAGCATGACATCATTCAAACAGTCATATTGGCAGCCCTCACCCCTGACCTCACTGGGCTTCGTAGGCAAACGCGCCCAGCACAGTACCACGCAACTATACTCCGAAGCTGGAACCCAATGCAGATCTCCTCACAATACATCGCTCCCCAAATAGGAATATGCCACATCACTTGCAAAGAAGAACGCTACACGGCCCATATCAGAATAGAAATTTAATGCACAACAAATTCACCAAGCCCATACAGCCATTAGGCCATGAACTCCAAAACACATTTCACCATTGTGGGCTGCATCCGCAATAAATGACCAGCTACTTCTTGTGTGACGCCCTGTTCCTTCATGGTACACAGGGGCTACATTCTCGTACGAAAAGGCAACATGGAAGCGCCTAGAACCGCAGGGCCGTCCCAATAGGGAGGCACTAGTCCAGCTGAAAGGCCGAAATGTTGCTCCGAGCCACTAGTACTGCGTAAGGGCATGTGGCCCATTGGCGATCGTCCCATAAGATCGTAATGCTGCTCCACTGATTAACACGAAGCAGCAGGTGTCGGGAGTAAAACCCATCTGCAGGAGTGGCATACAGATGGCAGTGGCAAAAGGGGAGGAGATACCTGTCAACCAAAAGAAAAGAAAAAGAATAGAATGGCCATCAGAACTACATTCCAACAACTCACTTCAATGATCACACTAGATCCACAGCCATATGCATGCTAGCCCACTCCAAAGGATCATCACCACCCCAAAACCACTTGCGACTCATAACTATCCATATCGAGGTGAAAACACCATCACAAACGAGTGTACCTGTGCTTGCGTCTGTGAAAACAGAATCCATCAGATGGGATTGGTAACGTGCATGGACACAAGTGTCTGAAGGCGCGTCGAGACAGGGAGGGCTCAACAAGGCCAGATAGACGATGGTCCCACTATGGCAGCCCTGCATCACATAGCGCAGGGGAGGCGGACAGATTCCAAGAAGCCCTGTACATGGCAAACACCGTATCGAATCATCTGTCCATGCATCCATTCATCATTCCCTCATCCCGTAATGATAACGCCTGTTTCCATACTCACATAACATGTGAGAATTCCATTGAGTCTGTGCGTTATGCAGCCTGCAAAATCCACTGTGCCCCAGCCCGTAATTCCAGTGTTGTGAAGTAACATGTATTTGGGAACGTCCGGCCTCATCATCCACTTCGCTATTGCGCATCCCAAACTATTCATATCAATCATTGCATCCTCGCCATGGCCCCTGTCCCAAGGACACTGAACAATAGAACGTTATATTTGCAGTCAGACCTGTGGGCATCTCCTCGCCGCTAGCTGAAGACCGAAAGCGCCGCCCTTCGAATTCCTCATTTGCAACATCACGTCGAAAAGGCATCTGTGGCCGCTTGAAATCACAAATTAATCCATCTAGTGCGGCTGTGTGTGAAAATGGCAACTGCCTTCACTCACAAATGGGAGGCCCCGCCAGTCGGTGAACCTCGGTACAGTGATGCATGAGGGTCCACCGTTACTCGAGTACTACGTTCCACTGACCCTTCACAAGTCTGTTCGCGACTGCAAAGAATGCATGTGAAACAATGGGACCATAGCCGAATGAACATATCAACCAATGTTACACTGCCATCGGGTACTAATACATGATTGTAATAGCAAGATGCTATTCCTCGAATTGCAGCGTTGTGTGCGGGACGTGCTCGCCCAAAGGGGAGAGCAGCTTGCACAGGTGGAATGAATCACCACAGGTGGAGGCCATACAGCCTGAAAACACATAAATTGCACACCCAGTCTCCTCCCACAACCACACCCACTCCGAAATGCTACCGACAGGACTAGCTATGTTGGCCCTGGGGGACCTGATAGCACTGCAAGTACTCCAACTTCAAGAAGAAGACGAACACCAACTACAACCGGCCGCACGGAGGAGACGCAGGAGGAGGAGGAGGGCAAGGCAGGGCCAGCAAGGTCCGCCAGCACAGCCACTAAAACCACGCAGGCAGCCCGCAATCCCACGCCTCCGAGCACATCCGTTCAACCTCACAGATGAGCAGATCCACACCCTCTACCGTTTGGACCGGGACACCATAACCGCCATTGTGGACATGACACAGGCTGACCTTGTCAGCATGATAGATAGCCCAACCGCCATCCCACCCCTACTGAAGGTGGTGTCTGTACTCCACTTCCTGGCCACAGGCACCTACCAGCACACAGTCGGACAGTTGCATGGCATTTCTCAGCCACTGTTCTCACGGACACTATTGCAAGTGCTCGATGCCCTCCTGCAGCACGCAGACGACTACATCTCTCCACCACGCTCGGAGCAGGAAATAACCAACACAAAAGTGGGATTCCATGCACTTGCCGGCATACCGGGTTGCATTGGTGCCATCGACTGCACCCATGTGGAATTGGTCGTCCCACATGCCATGGAGGCCCAGTACCGCAACCGAAAACAATTTCATTCACTGAATGTACAAATGGTGTGTGACTCCAACAGGATCATTACACATTGTTGTGCCCGATTCCCTGGATCAACCCATGATTCTATGGTCTTGAGGAACTCTACAATACCACGCTACATGGAGCGACACGCAGGGAACAGATCCTGGCTACTCGGTGAGTCTCATTTCATGCATGATGATGTGGGGTATGTGATGCGGCAATGACCTGGCAGGAAGGGGAGGGTGCGTACGTAGCAATGGCATTCCACATAATTCGTTTATCGTCCACATACAGGTGATGCCGGATATCCACTGAAGAGATGGCTCCTCACACCAGTCCGGAACCCACGGGACCAGCATGAGGAGGACTACAACCATGCCCACTCACGTACCCGTGTAGTCATTGAACAGGCATTCGGCCTACTGAAGACCCGTTTCCGGTGCCGCCATGAGAAGGTTGCAAAGATGGTGATGGCATGTGTCATGCTCCACAACATGTGCGTACGTAGAAATGTGCCCATGCCCCCTGACGCAGAACTGCAAGCACCTGAAGATGGTCATGATGAGGGTGGGGATGTGGCAGCACCTCAAGGAGTCTGCGAGGCACAGGAGGGCCGTGAAATTCGTCAGCATCTCATAGATGCATGCTTCTAGCACTCACGCCTGGTGGCTGATACATGGACACGGGACTCGTGGCACTGTGTGTGTCTGGTACATGCACAATATGGACTGTACGCCTATGATGGCCTAGTACACAAAGATCATTGTCCACACATCTCATTGTTTGATCGTGCATTGTTTATGGCATATGTGATATCATGTTGAACACCCTATCGACCCGCCACCCAAGTGAGCCCAACACACCCCCTCCACCCTCCTACCTCCCCCCCGAACACCAGTGTCCAAAGATGCTCATTGTCAGTGGGCAGTCACTATTGCAAGCCCCCTCTGCGGGTATCAGGGGCACCCCTGCCTGTGGAGCGCAGGTTCCTCCCAGATCTACGTTGGGGGCTGCCCTGGACGGAACTTGCAACGGATGATGTCTCTGCCTGCTCACGTCCATGCATGTCCCTAAGGGTTTGTGAGAGCTCAGTGAGCACACGGCGCACTGCGGCAAGTTCGGCACATACGTCTTTGGACGTCGCATGCAGTTCCCCCCTCAGGCTCTCGGTGCTTCTCTCCATTTGGACTCTCAGGCTCTCGGTGCTACTCTCCATTTGGACTCTCAGGCTCTCGGTGCTACTCTCCATTTGGACTCTCAGGCTCTCGGTGCTACTCTCCATTTGGACTCTCAGGCTCTCGATGCTACTCTCCATTTGTGCCCTAAGTGTCTCAGTTGATGTTTCTATGTCTGCCTTAGTGCCCCCACATCCATCGGCATGGTCCTTGAGGAGCATGGCCAGTTGCTGCTGTTGCACGATTAACTGGTCGAGGGACTGTTGCCTCTGCTGGGCCATGGCCATTTGCGGTGGTGTCACAGAGGGGCTGTTCGCCTCATGTTGCCCTGCCACAGGGCTTGTGGGGGATGGCCAGTCGTCGTCTTGTGGGTGCCCCTGCGTGGTATCCTCATGGTGTACGGGATGGAACAGACAGGGGGATTGGGACAGGTCATGGATGGATCTGACTTCGACATCCCCGTCTTCTGTGTCGGAGCATGCTGCCATTAATGGGGTGTCACCTATGGTGCTGCTGCCACCAGAGGCAGTACCTTCTGTGGCATCCATTGGGGGGACCTGTGGTGGTGCTGTTGTGGGCATGCTGGCTGCTGGGGTGCCTGTTGATGTTCCCTCCTGTGTGCTGCCACTTGATATGTGCTGCTGCCGTGTCTTGATGCGTGCAGCTGAGGTGGAGGGTCTTTGGCCGTTGGTCTTGGCCCTCTTTGCAGGTGTGCTGGTAGGGGTGTCCTGAAGCTCGTCGTTTGGATCGGACCCTGTGGTGGAGTAAAGGAGGGCGAGGGTTATTGATGGGTCTGTGGGAATTGGAATGGCATTGTATCACATGCATTGGGGTGGTACCTGAGGGTGATTTGGGTCGGGGCCTTGGAGGTGCTTTCATTTGTGTGTGGAGTGAGGGTGCAGTTGTTTGGCAGCCTGCAGTTAGGGTGTGCCTGCTGCACGTGTAGTGGGTGTTTTTGGGGTTTTTACTTATTTATGTATTTATTGTGAGTTTTAAAGTGCGCTATCAGGCCAATGTGTGTGGACGTTCTCCTGGCCATGTGTTGCTGTTGCGCTATGTGGACACATGTGAGTCACATGATTGGACATTGTGGATTTGGCATGGTTTTATTTGGGCCACCTACCTGATTCTCCGGATGTCTGCACTCCTTTCTCCATCCCTCCGACTCCCTCTATGCTCTCCATTCCAATGGTGGAGGCACAGATTTCTTCCCAGGGGGTCAACTTGATGGGTGATTCCGATCCTCCCCCGGTGGCTGTGGCAATGTTGCGGTTGGCAGAAAGTATGCTACGGACGCGTATCCGCAGGTCGTCCCACCGCTTCCTGCATTGCTGTGGGTTGCGGGGTGCGGTCCCCACCGCACTTACCCGCTGTGCCACCAGGGCCCATATGGCCTTCTTGTTCGCAAGTGCCGTCCTGGTCATTTGCGTGGAGAAGACGGCGGCGGCATTCTCCTGGAGGGTCTCTGTAAGCACGGTGAGTTCCTCACGGGAGAAGTGGACCTGCCGCTTGCGGTCGCACGCTTTCTTCGCTACTTTTCCCATTTTTCTTGGTTTCACTAGGGCGGATGACGGGTTGGGATGTGTCTCAGGGTGGTGTTTTTAGTGGTTGTGTGTATTTTGTGGTTTTATAGGTGTACGGGGTGTTGTTTCCCGTTCCGGGCCCATGTTTTTACTTCCGTTTCCGTATATTTACGGTCACCGTACTTTCCGGTTGGCGCTCACTGCGGTGTCCGCTATGATGGGTGGCGGTATTGCACCTAGGGCGCCGTACGGCGGCGGTGTGGGCCGTTTTGGGGTCATTTCCGCCATCGCGGACTTTGCACTTCCGCCATGGCGTGGTGCTCGTGCCCGATGGGTCGGAATGGGCCGCACTTTGCTCCATCGTGCAATGGCGGAAACGCTATTTACACTGTGGCGGTCCGGTCAGTCACTTTCCGCCAGGGTCGTAATGAGGGCCATTATGTTTGTAAAATTAACGGTGTTTGTACAATTCAATAATTTCCTTTTTTGTTTTTTAATAGCTGCTTTTGCATCTGTTTTTATTCCTCTGGCGCTGCAGCTAGCAGGAACAGCCTGGGTAGCTTCAGCAAACGTGCACCTGACAATGCAGCCCCCCCTCAGGCCCCCGCATAGAAAGAGACAGAGACATACAGTGAGAGAGACAGAAAGGCAGAGAGAGAGAGAGAGAGAGAGAGAGAGAGAGAGAGAGAGAGAGAGAGAGAGAGAGAGAGAGAGGGGGGGCAAGGGAGAAAGAGACATGGAGTCAGAGAGACAGAAATGGAGAAAGAGAGGGAGTAAGGAAGGGGAGATAGACAGAGTGAGATAGACAGAAACGGAGAAAGAGAGGGGGTGGAGGGGGAGAGAAGAGTGAGAGAGACCGACAGAAAGAGAGGAAAAGAGGGGGAGGAGAGAGGGATAAGGAGTGAGAGAGAGAGAGAGGGTGGAAGAAAGGGAGAGAGGGGTGAGGGTGAAAGAGACATGGAGTCAGAGAGACAGACAGAAATGAAGAAAGAAAGGGGGAGAATGAGGAGAGAGAGCGGGGGAGAGGGAGAAAAAGAGAGAGCGAGAAACGGGAAAGAGTTGGGCAGAGGGGGAGAGACAGAAAGAGGGGGGAAGAGAGGGATAAGGAGAGAGAGAGGGCGCAGGAGAAAGAGACATGGAGTCAGGGAGACCGACAGAAATGGAGAAAGAGAGGGAGTAAGGGACGGTGGAGGGGAGAGAGACAGAGTGAGACAAATAGAAAGAGGGCAGAGAGAGAGGCATGGGTGTAATTATAGGGGGGACAGGGGGTTTTGTCCCCCAACTTCTGTGGCATGCCTTTTTGTCCCCCCCATCTTTTGGAGGGAGGGCAGGGGGGTCCTCATTTTACTCTCTATCAACAGAGCATTACAACGTGGGCCATAAGGCACTGATGGGAGGGAGGGATACTATTAGCAGGGACTTTTGTCCATTTTGAAATGTGAATGGGTGGGAGTGATCAGAAGTGAGAAGGGTGCATAATGTTGCATGTTTTATGAAATAATGACTATGGCTTTAAAACCCAAGGGGGATTTGTTAGGCTCACATTAATCTACATGATGCTATTGTTACTTAAGCCATACTCCCATTGCTCAACATATTTCTATGACAATGAATATAGTGTATGGTTGGTTTATTATGAAAGGCTAGTTTATTATGAAATGTGGTTTGCTTCCAAGGCATTTCTATAAATAATTATTTAAGCACATGAAATGTAAAGCAAAACCTTAATAAACATCTATATTAACTAAACCTGGTAAGATGTGCGTGGCCGCTTAAATTGTCCACATCCCAGTTTCACCATTTAACCAAGTGTGTGATCCTGAGCAAATCATTTAATCACAGTGTGCCTTTTCTGCAGCTCTGCAAGTGACTCTGATTCACTTCAAAGCTTATGTTAATGTATCATGGTATTATAATGGAAAAGCCTAATGACTATAGAGTTGCTCCACATATAACTATAGTGCAATTTAGGTATTGGGCACCACAAAGTTATTTGTCACCTGGCTTATTTATGGCAACTTATTCTAAAGTCACTTCCATTGTGCCTCCAAGTATCAGACTGATGATGCGCCTTGCAATGTCCTTTTCTGTGAAGTCACTTCTGTTGGTGCAATCCATATCATAATTAGGACGTTTGCATGTATTTTGCTTCAGAGGGCTTGGACAGAGCTCTAATAGGTGGGTTTCCTGCATCTGGAATGACCCTGTAGTTTCATTTTTTTTGTTGTGGTTTAAAATGCCATCTTCCACTATTGTTACCAGAAAAGTAGATTGGGGCAGGGGTGGGCGGTTTGGCTCGCCAATGAGACCATGTGGAATTCCGCACACTGCATTTTGTTGCTCACCTCTCCCCTGCCCCCCACGCTCTTACAATGCTGGATACTCCCCTGCTTAGTTTGGTAAGTGAAGCAGTTTTTGGTGGCCTGTAACCTGAACTATGACACTCATTTACTCATTTGCAACAAACACGTCCTTAAAAAGTGTCTGCAAATTAATTTTAAACTGGAGGGACGAATCTTTTGTAAAAATTGTAAAACTGTATTACAATTAAACCAAATAATTTTTTTTCAAAAAGTGTCTGCAAAACTCGAAATACTTTTTGCCAGTTTTGTGACTATTATTTTTGGTGGCAGGGCAAGGGCTCTTAAACGTGCGGTTTTACCACAAAATCCCATACAGTTCCTTCTGCGCACCAAGAGCAAAAACTGCTTAACAAAAGTTCACCATATTTGGAAGGCGTATAGCACTCGGCTTCATTTCACAGAATACGACAGTTTTGGGTCACAGGTTTTCTCAGCTTGACTCTTTCCACTCTACTTGGGGAGGGCGCACTTTTCGCCAACTTCATTTTGAAATTAGGATGGTGGTGCTTTAGTAGCATCTGAAAAGTGGCAAGACTAAATTTAGAGGCGTTGTAGAGCTGTAGCTTGCCACAGAGAATGTACTGTTTGTGTGTCTTCATGCCTGGGGCCTTAATGTGTACTGTGAGCTCTGCTCACATTGTCCAAGTGTGACACGCACCCTCTCTAGGGTTAGCCAGCAGCCCAGCCCCCCAACAAATATACACAAACACAATTAAAAATTATAAAAAACAAAAAAAAAGTACCCCTGCTCTGCTTTCAAATGCCGCCCGGGTCACGTCTCATGTTACACCGACCTAACATCGCACTCAAGCAACTCCAGACTCAGGGCATCCCACAACCCTGAATGTGATGATTGTGGTCCCCCTGCACCTCCAGACAGAAACCAGCAAGCTGAATGAGCTTCCCAGTTCCTTTCTGTGTGTCGCACAAACACAAAGCCGGAAAGCGATTCTCTGCACTGCGGCCCCTGGAGGTGCTGCTGCTAGTGTGGCAGCACAGACGTCAGGCCCTGCAACACCCAGTTCAGCAACCTGGCTGCTGACTTTGAGTCAGGCCAGACAAGGTGAGAGACCTGACATACGTAGATGGTAGTTTTGGCGGTGATTCCTTACAGGATGCTTCAAGTATCAAATCTGGTAATGCATCAAGAATTTAATAGCCTTGAAAAAGACATCATGTCGAAACACGTGTTGGCTGGTCTTTTGCACAAGAAAATAAACTGGATTTAACAAGCCCACTTAAGGCTATATGGGACTCATTACGCGGTAGGAAGTAGCCATGGTGCTGTTAGCACCATGGCTACCCCTTTACCACATACCGGGTCCGGGTTCTCAGAATGGGTACTTACCGGGTCATTCCAACCTTGAAGGACCCGGTAAGTCCCCATTCTGAGAACCATTCCCCATTCCGATTTGAGCCCCCATAGGGCTCAATGGGAATAGGGAAGTAGCTAATAACGGTACCGCAATTTGCGGTACCGTTATTAGCTCTGAAGTCCCTTAGAGGGTCCCGTCCTTAACACCTGGTCAGACCAGGCGTTAAGGAAGGGACCCGCTAAGGGACCTCGGAATATGGAGGTAAGGGATTACCGGCACCCTTACCGGTGCCGGTAATCCCTTACCTCCTACCGCGTAATGAGGCCCTATGACTTTTAACTCAAGCGTTATTAAAACCGAATAATCTTTTGTAAAACATGTTGTAGAGCTGCATTTACCAAGTGAGAACTGTGAGGTATTTTCTTCTTTCTATTGGAATTAAGTTTGTGAATGTTATGTTGTGTCACTGGGTGCATGGCAGGCCGGCTGAAGATGTGTGGGGGCCCAATTGAATTTAAAAGATATGCCACCAGTCGAATGGAAATTATATAAAAGAGTGTCAGTAATGGACTCTTGTGGTGTAGTAGTTTAGTGTTATCCCTCAAGGATTTAGGTTGTTTGACCGATGTACAAAATCATGGCGGAATTGACCGTAGTCATTTTAGCTGCAAATACGATTTACCGCGGTACAAAAAACCAAACCCATGTCCCCCCAAACCGCCAGTACACCCATAACCACCCCTACTTACCTTTTCTCCATCCGTCGCCTCTAGTGTACCCTGCAGCGTCAGATCCATCCATTTAACGCGGGTCGGATCTGACGCTCCAAGGTCCCTTTTTCTTCTTTTTTTTGTTGGGTCCCCTGCCACCAATGTTGAGGAAGCGAGGGACAGCCCTGCAACCGCCAAAGCCAAAAATACCGAACATGGGGAGCGGGGGACACCCCCGCAACCCCAGCTCTTCATATTCGGTATCTTCGGCTTCAAACTAAGGGTGGTGACCGAATTCAGTCAAATCCACCATTCGACCAAATTCTTTCAAACAATTTGGCCGAAATTATCCCTAAGAGCCAACATCTGCCCTCCCTCCACTCCACCCCTGTCCCCCCCAACATTTTCAGCAAAGTTACTCCACTGGAGAGAGGGATAAGGAGTAAGATAGAGAGATAGAAAGAGATAGAGAGAGAGAGGGGGGGAGAGAGGGAGAAAGAGAGAGAGGGGATGAGAGCGAAAGAGACATGGCATCAGAGAGACAGACATAAATGGAGAAAGAGAGGTAGGAAGGGAGGGGGACAGAGACAGTAGGCGAGACAGAAAGGGAGAAAGAGAGGTGAGTAGGGGGAGAGAGACAGAGTGAGAGACACCGACAGAAAGAGAGGGGTGGAGAGAGGGATGCGGAGAGAGAGAGAGAGAGACACAGAGAAAGAGAGGGGCGGAGAGAGAGGTAGAGTGAGAGAGACAGAAAGAGAGAGAAAGAAGGGAAGAGAGCGGGATAAGGAGTGAAAGAGAGGGGGAGAAAGAAAGAGAGGGTGTGGGAGAAAGAGAGGTAGAGATGGAGGGAGAGAGAAATGGAGAAAGAGAGGGAGTAAGGGAGGGGGAGGGAGAGGGAGAGAGAAAGAGAGGGGTGGACGGGAGAGAGACAACGTGAGAGAGACAAACAGAAAGAGAGGGAAAGAGGGGGAAGAGAGAAGGAGAAGGGGTGTGAGAAAGAGAAAGAGGGCGAGGGAGTGAGAGAGAGAGGCATCATAAATGCGGCAATGCCGGGTACAGATACTGGTAATTTATTTATTTTACATTTTCATTATGTATGTGTTTTATGAAGTTTAATATTTATTGATAATGATTGTTGTACATCGTTTAAAAGGACCACATGCAGTTTGCATTTTGGCAGAATGCTTAAATGAAATAAGCCCTTTGCTGAACTCCTGACTCTGAAGTGGTCACGGTTGTTGCATAACATCCAGCAGAGCACTCTGCAGTCTTTCCACTATGTTCATTCTACTTTGTCACGTGCTGGCAGGCTAAGGTGCAACGTCTGGATCTAAGTTATCAGTGGGCTAATAGTCAGGTGGCAGTCTGAGTAGGTGCTGGGGCCCTGGCACAAGCGAGCCGACTGCACGATGCACAAGGCGTTGAACGTGATCTTTGCCCCCACTGTGAGCCAGTGGAGCGTCTTAAAGGCGGATGTTGCTTGCTCCCGTTCACTGAGGTTTTGACCCCTTTTCCTGCTGTAATTTCAGAGTCTGTGAAGTTTTAGGAGCCGGATCCTAGGGGGGTGGCGAGGAAGGAATTGGAGCCCTCTTGGCAAGGGAGAATGATGGCCCTGGTAAGTTCCATGTAGTGATTGGATTGTAGTAATGGCAGAATCTTCTGGAGCAAATAAAATGGGTAGTCCCTTTGACGATCGCCATTACTTGCTGGAAAAAGTAGCGCATGAGAGCAAATACGACCCCCGGTTCCTTCCCTTCTGAGTTGGGACTGGATAGTTTTGCAGGTATCGAGGTCAAGGGACCAGTGAGGGGTCATCGAGTAAGTCTCCCAAGAGTTGTATCTCAGTGGTCGATCCGTTCAGACATACAATGCTTTCCCTGATGCTTGATGAAGTGGGCTCCAGGCACTGAGATGCTGTAATGGTTCTGAGACCCTCGCTGTAGCGTCAGGCATATCCGCATACCATCCATACATATTTGGAAGTTGGAGCAAGAGAAGGAAAGAACCGTGCGGACTTCTGCATGTATCCACTCTGGAACATGCATACATGGACGCAGCGACTGCTATCTATGTTGTCTTACCCAATATTTGTATTGCACCCATTTCCACCTTAGTGGTTATATGGCGCCTGGCCTTGTCCGAAAGGTTGCGTAGCATTACTCTGCTAGGGCGTCGCCAGACCTTGGTCTGTGGAAATGAAAGGGAGGTTTGGGGAAGGGGCGATAGGAAAAAGACGCTAGAGAATAGATGCGGAAAATCAGAGAGGAACAACTGTTGTGATTTGCAGGAGGGAATACGGTAGTCAAAGTAGGGGTGCGTGTTTCCCAAATATGATATGTTATTGGTAAGTATGAGTGTGGGACTCGGGAGAATACTGCTCGGTTTAGAGCAGAGTTTTATTGTGATGACAATATCTAGAATCGATGAAGCAGGGTACTAGATGTAGTTAGACAGTGAGCGGTTGGGTGATGGGCTTGATCTATGAGGACGTCTTTGACCCAGTCCAACCTTGTATCCTCAATCCGCACCTGCCCATTTTGCACTGAGAATAGTATCTGGGGTGGACTGCAAGATACACTACAAAGAGGTCCCTCAGCATCGAGTCAGCCTACTGGTGAAGTGCCATTAGGTGGTCCTGATGGATGTCATCCCTCTGGCTTCCGTGACGACGGCTTCCTAAGCAAGATGTGGAACAAGCTGATGGGCTGGAGAAACTCCTGGAGTGAGTTTGCGTCACCCCACATTCTAGCGTCATTCTCAGGAAAGGGATTTTGAGATGGTCCAGTAGTTTCACAGGTCACTTTGATCTTCTGTCAATATCCTGGGGGGGGGCACTGCCCCTACTGCCCGTTTCATGCTTCAGGGACTTTGCCTTGATGGTTGGAGGCAAACCTCAACGTGGTGCCTGCTAGAAGCATGTGGAGGAACTCCTTAATTCCTGAATGTACATGATTCCATGGATGGTCTGGGAGCTTTGGTCTTCGTGACCACCTCCGAAACGCAGATCCGGATGTTATAGTGGAGGATTTGAAGGGGATACATTTGTGAGGTGCAGTCTCAGTTTTGTTTACACTTCTGTTGCAAGTCTTGGTGATTTTTTATATGAAATGTTTATTTATTTGTATTTACTTTTGTTTATTTATTTATTTGTAATGCACCAAAGCCAGCAGGCATCAGTGCGCACATACGCACAAGACAACATCAAGAGAAGACAAGGCAAAGAGGGATCAGGCTGTCGGGGAGCTGAAGGATTACTCAAATAGATAAGTCTTCAAGCATCTCCTAAGTGTGGAGGGAGATTCCTTTCCTGCGTAGATCAGAAGAGAGTGCTCCATACAAGTTCTGCTTGGTCCAGGAAGGGGCAACTGTTCCCTCTCCCCCTCTTAGTTCAAGGACACACCAGGCGGTTTGTGTTACTGAAGTGTAAAGCTCTTTTAGGTCCATATTGCATCAGGCATTGTTTCAAATAAGGGGGGGACTGTAGCATAAAGGCACTTGTAGATCAAGGTATTGATTTTGAATTGGACTTGGGCAGCTACTGGGAGCCAGTGTAGACCTTTCAAAGCGTTCGACACATGTTCTGCCCTAGGAGTGTTATTAAAAATCAAAACTGGTTAATTTTGCAGCACCTGAAGTTGTTGGATTCTGCCTTCACTAGCTTTGAACAGGAGTGCATTGCAATAGTCAATTCTAGGCATAATGATTGCCCTCAGTGGCGTTTCACAATTCTTGCTAGAGACAAAGGGTTTGACTTGCCTCAACAATCTTAGGTGATATTTTGAGCTTCTCACAATGTTTTCAGTGTGAAGCTCTGTGCTCAGTAATGGCTCCAAATAGGCACCCAACAATTTCACCTTTCCCGATACTGCTACCTTGATGCCTTCGATGACGAAGTTCTACTATCTGGGGTCAAGTTTGGCTCTAGCCTACGTGGAGCCAAAAATCACGAGCTCAGTCTTTGATCCACTCAGACACATCCAGTTGGACGACATCCAAAGACCAATGGGGTCATAAATGAGGGTTAGCCTATCCAAATCCTTGGTGTAGTCACCACTCAGCTCCATTAGTAGCTGTGGGCTGTCTGCGTAGCTGGTTAATTGTACCCCCATTCCTGGGAGCCTATCACAGAGGGGTTTGATGTGTATGTTATAAAGGGGAAGCGTAAGGCACGCTCCCTGTGGGACTCCGCGCGTGTATTCTTCTGTATCAGATGCCGCGTTATCACATTGCACCCGGGATTTCCTATTGTGTAGGAAGGAATGGATCCAGTTTACTGCTTTTCGTGGAGCAGCCACCTGTTGTAATTAAGGTTTCTAGGAGTTGTTCCTGGTTGGAGAGGTCAAATGCTACTGACAGGTCTAGTAAGAATAATAGTTTGTTTTTACTTTTATCCATGGTACTAAGCATTTGTGATTGGAGGGCTAGCAAGGCGGTTTCTGTGCCGTGATTCGACCTGAAACCATATTTCCTGGGTGGAGGATGGAGTTGCATTCCAAGTATTCCTGAAGTTGTAAGGCGGACAGTTTATCGGCAATTCTCAGGAGAAAGGGGGCATTAGTGATGGGTCTTAGGTTTGTGGCATCTCTTGGTTTCAATTGGGCCTCCTTTACGTGGGGGATCACTACCACCTATGTAATGGTGTCCGGTGTAGTGTTGTATTAGAAGGTGGAGTTCAGGAAATGCATGAGGAAGACAGCAAAGACTTTCGAGTTGCCTATGATGAGCTTGGATGGTAGGGCGCACACCTTCCAATACTCCTGTTACGTCCAATATGGAAACTGATTTAAATGTGAAATGTAACCGGGTGCCACTTTTGCTGGTTCCCGTAGATTGGGATTGAGTATTGGGACTTGGGTAGTTGGCCATTTTTTTGTGCGCTCGTCTGATCTTCTCAGCGAAGGCCTGTTGGATTCTGGTGCAATCTTCATTAGTAGGGGTGAAAGATTTTGGGGTCTTAGGTCTCTCCAGTTTTTAAATATTTCAAAGAGTTTCTTCCCGCTATTCTCTGCACTCTCAATTTGGCTGTAGAAGAATTCCTTTTTGACGTCAACTATTGCAGTTCTGTAAGCCTTTTCTATAGTCTTCCATGTTATCTTGTTTTGGTCAGTTTTGGATTTAATCCATGTACGCTCTGCTTCCCTCTTTTTCATTTTCATGTTTTCAAATGTTGGGGTGAACCACCTACTATGGTTGGAGCAGAAAGTGGGTGAAAAGTGATCCACGGTGATACCAGACTCTCTTAGTCTGTCTACCATTGTTTCTGCAAGAGGCGTGGTTCGTGTAGCTGATTGCATCAACAAACTTTCAAAAATCACTTTCCGCCGCGGAACGTGGAGCAGAAAGTGGGCAATAAGTGATCCACGGTGATCTTCAGGAGCTGAGGCAGCTGAGGCTCAGAACTTTCACAGTGGGCAATAAGTGATCCACGGTGATCTTCAGGAGCTGAGGCAGCTGAGGCTCAGAACTTTCACAGTGGGCAATAAGTGATCCACGGTGATCTTCAGGAGCTGAGGCAGCTGAGGCTCAGAACTTTCACAGTGGGCAATAAGTGATCCACGGTGATCTTCAGGAGCTGAGGCAGCTGAGGCTCAGAACTTTCACAGTGGGCAATAAGTGATCCACGGTGATCTTCAGGAGCTGAGGCAGCTGAGGCTCAGAACTTTCACAGTGGGCAATAAGTGATCCACGGTGATCTTCAGGAGCTGAGGCAGCTGAGGCTCAGAACTTTCACAGTGGGCAATAAGTGATCCACGGTGATCTTCAGGAGCTGAGGCAGCTGAGGCTCAGAACTTTCACAGTGGGCAATAAGTGATCCACGGTGATCTTCAGGAGCTGAGGCAGCTGAGGCTAAGAAATTTCACAGTGGGCAATAAGTGATCCACGGTGATCTTCAGGAGCTGAGGCAGCTGAGGCTCAGAACTTTCACAGTGGGCAATAAGTGATCCACGGTGATCTTCAGGAGCTGAGGCAGCTGAGGCTCAGAACTTTCACAGTGGGCAATAAGTGATCCACGGTGATCTTCAGGAGCTGAGGCAGCTGAGGCTCAGAACTTTCACAGTGGGCAATAAGTGATCCACGGTGATCTTCAGGAGCTGAGGCAGCTGAGGCTCAGAACTTTCACAGTGGGCAATAAGTGATCCACGGTGATCTTCAGGAGCTGAGGCAGCTGAGGCTCAGAACTTTCACAGTGGGCAATAAGTGATCCACGGTGATCTTCAGGAGCTGAGGCAGCTGAGGCTCAGAACTTTCACAGTGGGCAATAAGTGATCCACGGTGATCTTCAGGAGCTGAGGCAGCTGAGGCTCAGAACTTTCACAGTGGGCAATAAGTGATCCACGGTGATCTTCAGGAGCTGAGGCAGCTGAGGCTCAGAACTTTCACAGTGGGCAATAAGTGATCCACGGTGATCTTCAGGAGCTGAGGCAGCTGAGGCTCAGAACTTTCACAGTGGGCAATAAGTGATCCACGGTGATCTTCAGGAGCTGAGGCAGCTGAGGCTCAGAACTTTCACAGTTGGCAATAAGTGATCCACGGTGATCTTCAGGAGCTGAGGCAGCTGAGGCTCAGAACTTTCACAGTGGGCAATAAGTGATCCACGGTGATCTTCAGGAGCTGAGGCAGCTGAGGCTCAGAACTTTCACAGTGGGCAATAAGTGATCCACGGTGATCTTCAGGAGCTGAGGCAGCTGAGGCTCAGAACTTTCACAGTGGGCAATAAGTGATCCACGGTGATCTTCAGGAGCTGAGGCAGCTGAGGCTCAGAACTTTCACAGTGGGCAATAAGTGATCCACGGTGATCTTCAGGAGCTGAGGCAGCTGAGGCTCAGAACTTTCACAGTGCGACGACTGTGGGAACTTGTCCTTGGAGCCGCAAACAAGAGATTGGCTTTGGGCTACAACCCAGTTAAAGTAACGTGTTTGTCATGTCGTTGTATTCTGCAAGGCTTGACTTCTAAGAGCGGCTGAGAGACTGCTGGACTAGATCCTTTGATCCCGGCCACTCCTTTGCCACACGTAGAACTCTGTAACTCTTTGAAGTCGAGGCCAGTGCATTGCATCTCTACGCTAGGTTTAGAGGGCACTCGACGTAAGACGTTGACCGCATTGCTGGCCCGAAGGCGGTTGATAATTCTCTGCATTAGTGGTGCGGCCGAGCTCTTGGAACTAAAATGCCGTTCTATAATAAGGGCCAGCAATCCTGTTACAATCTAAGGAAGATGAGCAGTAAAGGCAGTATGAAATTAGCTGTGAGTGAGGGCGAGAATAGTCAAATAAAAAGGAAAGTGCCGCAGGGTAAAGGGGCTATAACTGCCTTCTTTCCTGCATGTACCTTGCCAGAAAAGAACTCGACTATTATTGAAGAGAAGTATTTGAGTATCCAAAACGGCAGCAATCCACATGACATGTCTAATTACTGGGACATTGACAACAATTCGCTCCTGGAACTCTGTTTGTCGATGCAAAGATCGATGACCCCAGTTCCTACGAAACCTGTGGAAATAAATTCCCAAGAAACTCGTAAAGGAGAGCAGTCCCCTAGTGCTGGTGTATCGGATAGACTGTCAGCCTCACTTAATCTAGTAATACACCTTGAATCTGAGGCCGCATAGAGTGATTCGGAGGGTAACAGAGGATTCTATGGCCTGCCCTACTGCATTAGTAGAACTCCAATCCTCAATGGCCTCTTTACAATTTGCATTAAAAATCTTGCTAAAAATGTGTGACCGTATTCTAGCGAATACTATGGTAAACAAGAATCGCATGCTTTCTCCATCGGCAAACTCCAAAGAAGAAGCCGAGATCAATTTATCAGAAGCGGTGCGAGATTTGCAGGAGCCTGTGCTCTAATAATTAGCCGATTTGAACACCACGGATAAATCGGAGGTATTTTACTCTAGAAAACAACAGCGCCTGGTGAGAAGGGCGCTGTGAGTAAACTTCCGTGTGTAATGGCTTCACTATTACCTGACACAGCACAGCTTGGGAAAAAAACAAAAAAATCAAGAAAGAAATCAGCACAGGCAAAAAAAACGCCATTCGAATGGTGCTGGTCGCTTGGCAGGTTGGATTATTCCTGATAAAGAGAACGAGACTCTTGGCGAAGAAGAGGAGATCATTGAGGTACCATTACCTAATCCTTTGGGTGAGTCAGACAAGAATTCATCTACGCCACACAAAAATTCAAGACCGCGAGGCAAAGGAGACCGAACACCATCAAAGAACATACTGGCTAAACCAATTCATTCAGGGCAGAATGGGAATCGAATCTGCATAATTAAGAACTTGAACCAAAAGTCCTAAGGAAAATGGCTCACAAGAACTGCACTAATTACAAGACTACATATGGTTCCCCAGCTCAGAGTCCTGGGATCAGAGGATTTTGAATTTATTGAACCACTAAAGGTAGTTAATCCCAACGTAACGGCTTTTCATAGCAAGCTCCTAGCTACCACTCAGATGCTACGTAAATACAGTGACAGCCTTCGGACGATAGATGTTGAAATTGACATGGATCCAGAGCAAGAAGACCCCAAAGGGCATGTGAAGGATAAAACGGGACCCCTGACTGCATCTGGTTCATCGCCCCTGCCGAGAGGAAATGATGTTCAAATGGTGGACATCCAAAACATGCTAAAGTGGCTTGCAGAATCACTGCCTGTGGTTGTCCAGAAGCGTTGCAACTGTTCAATATTTTCCTGGAACTGCAGGGGCTTTAGTCATTTGTTATCCTCTGAAGGTTATTATTTTCCTAGCCATACATGTATTTATCTCCAGAAAACCTGGTTGACCTCATCCATTATTTCGGAATGGGTACACGGTTTATGAGTCTTTTGCTAAAAAGAACCTGCGGGGTCTAACAATACGGTAGCCTGATTATAGGTTTAATACATACTGTTAACTCTCGTAGAATAATCACTAAATCAGATGATAACGGTATCGCTATTGAAATTGAAAGATCTTTCTGTGGGGTATTGGAAAAAATACTTTTGATAAGCCGATATAATGCACCGGGTGAACACACGACAGAGTGTATTCAGGCGGCCTTGCATGACCTCCTGATTCGGTGGACTGTCGACTCCAGGAACTGTTTTGTCATAATTGTAGGTGACTTTAATTGCCACATGATTGGGGGATTGGGTACAACTTCTAACCTATTTTTAAAACCTAAAAGTGTAATGACTCACACAGTGGAAGATCCAGAGGGTCGATATTGGTTAAAGTTTTTTAGCAGCTGGGACCTTGAAATAGTAAATGGGCCAACCCCTAGTGATTACCTGGGGAAAGCACACTTGGAAAAGTGGAAGTGTACAAAGCACCCTCGATTACACATTCATTAGTCCTGAAATAGCAACATACGTCAAGGATATGATGGTCAGCCCCAACAATTGGAGCGATCATAACGCATTAATCCTGACTCTTGTAACTGATGAAGATAATCATGACTGTTAACCTCTGGGTAATATGAGGGCAAATCATTCTGCGACGCGCATATGCAGGTCGGAAAAGAATATTCATAGAGCGGCACAGGTAACCTCTGCAATGTTTACTACCAACTATAAACAGTTTGTGACAATTTCAATTAATGAAAAAGAGAATTGGATTTCTTCTTTCACAAGCAGTCATGCCACCTCAAGAGCTGTTTTGATAAGCAATGAGTCTTCTAAAAGGAATCCGTTTGATAGAAGTATCAGAGACGGTAAAAGGAAACTTAGGGCGGAAATTCGGCAAGCTTAATATGCCTCACATACTCCCCTGATATATCACTCTATCAGTAGGGCGCTTAAGAAAAAGTTTAGAGCTTGGCTAAAACTAAAGAGGCATACAAAAAAGCTTGCGCAATGGCAACATATGGTTCAAGTAGTATGCACTGGGAACACCAGAAACATTTGGGTACTATTGGGGGAAGCCAGGGGAAGTGGAAGGGTACCCCCGATCAATCCAATTGGAGCCCGGGATTGGGAGAGTTTCCTACAAAACCGTAATATTGCCATTGGGGAAGTAGTTCCAACAGATATGAATAACTCGCCTCCTAGTCCCCCCTTCACAGTAACCTCTGATATACGGATCGCCAAAATTAAGAACTTAAAGTCCTCCTGAGCGCCAGGTCCTAACGGACTTGCTAATGTAGTACTTAAAAGTAACCCTGAATTTTGGGCTAAGCTACTGCAGATAGTATTTTGCAAGGTATTGGCAGCAGGTAGAATCCCCAGTTCTTGGCAGGCTGCTATACTTATACCGGTATTTAAAAAGGGTAATAAAATGGAGCCGGGCAATTACAGGCTGTTGTCTATGCTAGATTGCACTGGCAAATTATTTGCCATGCTTATTCTCCATGAATTGCAAGCATGGGTAGACAAGGCAGGTTTACTCAATAGATTCCAAAGGGGATTTAGACAAGGCTATTCTACCACATATAATCTATTGATCATGGATACCCTGTGAACGAGAGCAAGGCAGGCTGGTAATCCTCCACTTTATGTTCTATATATAAACTTTAAAGCAGCTTTGATCTTGTTAGTAGGGAAAAGCTATGGTCTAAGTTGGAACTATTGGACTGCCCAGAGGGATTGATGTAGTATTTGAAGCTTCTTCACCAGAATACTACGGTCTCCCTCAAACTTGACACTCAAGGTACTATAACCAATAGCATACATCAAAATAGGGGAGTTAAACAAGGATGTGTGACAGCCCTGCTCCTTTACAATCTTTTTGACTATGACCTGCCCGGGGCCATTGCAGTTGTGCATAATTTCCCACCAAAGATTGGTTGTATCCAATGTCTCTGTTTAGCGTAAACTGATGATCTCGTCATTTTAGACCATACTTTTGGCAGACTGTCACGATCAGCTGAAGCATTGTGGGCATACGCAGAAACGAATGGTCTGGTTATAAATCGAGAGAAAACCCAGATGATGGTCGTCCCTGGCAAAGAAAATGCTCCCCCCAGATTATTGGTTCGCGAATTAGAGATCTTTTATACACCCCAATACAAATATCTTGGGGTAGAGATTGAAGCCAGAGGAGAGTACCTCTAATGTATACATTCACGCATTACTAGGGCTACGCAAATTACTGCCCTTCTATATCCATTCACAGTTTATCACGGCGGTTATACGATCTGGGGAGTTCAACAACTGTACATCCAGGTCTTAGTAGCAATGATTACCTATGGCCTGGAATCACTTATGTTAATGGATCTGAAATGGCTGCAGAAAGTGTAGGGCCATTATTGGAGAAAGATCCTTGGCCTCCCCACTTGCATTCCAATGGCCATTATCAGATTAGAATGAGGGCTACCATCCTTAAAATCGATTGTGTTAAAAAACCGTGCTGAAATGTATTTGAGAATGTGTAATGCTCTGGAAAATCTCCTGCTATCTTCAATTAAGCAAGAAATATTTAAAGAGGCGGGGACGTCTTGTTTCAGGAAGAGCATGGAAAGCTTTTATCGCGAGATTTGTTGGACACCCAGATGGGGGGATGATGTAACTACAATGAAGATATCGTTAGCTAAACATGTTGATCTATGGGACTGGGTGGAAAATTAGGCGCACCTCAGTAGTCTCAATAGATATAAATTCATTTCACATATCTTATACACACATAGGAGTCCTCAACAATATTTGAACCTCTGGCCTTCTGTCAGATTTAGAAGATTTATATTACTGGTAAGAATTGACCATCTTCCTGTGTTGGCAGTTATAGGATGTCAGAGACAGCTGCCGGTAACGGAACGTTACTGTCGTATATGCAAGAACACTGGAATACAAGAGACTACCAAACATATATTGACCGAGTGTCTCGTTATGGTTAAGACCTATCAACATCATTATGATAGATATGTTCACCATCTGGACTCAATAAGTGAGCCCTTTTTTTGACTGGAATGTCTAAGTTCAAGATATGTGAGTCGCCTTATAGCATTCTATAATGTTTGGATGGCAGTAGAGAAACTCTTGAATATTAGCATTTAAGCTTAGCTATGCATTGTTATACATCTGACAGACAGGGGGAATAAGTAATTCTTTGCTCTTCCTAGAAGGTAATCAATATACACAATGGATATGGTTAGAATAACATTCAGGTAATGAACTTAACGAGCTGTGATTGAGTGTACAGTGGTAAAAGTTATTTTCTTTGATCTAATTGGGAATGTTCTTTTTTAAGGATGTGATAAATGTATAGGTATGAGTGGTATAATGTATTTGTATCTTGTTTTATTTTGGTTTGCTTTATTAAGTAACAAGGAAATGTATTAATTGGTTATGAATATGAATTGTAAGATTTATTATGTGAAAAGTTTACTTGGAAACTGTACCACATTAAATAGATATTAAATAAACTATGGTGGATTCTATATCTTACTGTTTTTAATTTCATAGGGGGCTACCTGATCTAAAGTTCTCAGGAGGTGGGGTTTGTATGAGGCAGCTGGAACATCTGGGGGGTCCATGTCGGTGGTGGAGGTCAAAGGTGTATTAAGTCAGTTTCTTAGATCATCTGATGCCACATTATTAAAATTCCTACTAGTGACTTTCATCAGTTTATTAAGCTTACAGGGGTCTCTTAGGTAAGTAGATCCCAAACTCCACAAAAAGGTGGCCCGACCATATGCAGGGTTTAGTTTCTATAGCATCAATTTTGATGTTCCTGGATGCTACTCAGCCTAGTTTGTTCCTCCTGGTGTGTTTCGGGGCATTATTGTGGACTGGAATGTTAATGCCCATGCAATTTTGTTCAAGAAGCATCGCTTCTTTGCCTGATGCGTCATTACGCCATCTATTCGGATCCCCTAGTAGTATGGTGGAACAGTTGGGCGTGTTTAGCGGGTCTAGTACATTAATTAGTTCCTCGTTAAATCCGCATTTATCCACCGGGAGACGCTAAGCCAGTATGATATTAACCCAGCTGTTATTGTTAGGCGTGAGCTTGAGGTGGATAATTTCGCAACCCTCACAGCTGCTAGGGGATTTAAAGAAGAGCAGGTTCTAGAAGATGTTTGTAGTACACATTTTCTCGACCCGTGTGTCATTTAGTTCCCAGTATGATATTATATGATATGGCATTTATAACACGCCTATACACAAGTGTTTCAAGGCGCGACAAGGCAAGGGGGGGGAACAAAGGGAGGACAGACAGCGATCCGACTATGCCAGGTGTCATTCAGATCGCGCAAGTGCATGGGAAGGGGGGAAAGGAAAAGTGAGCAGGGGGAAGGGAAAGGGGAAGTGCAGTACATGGGAAGTGGAATAAATATGACACATAAACAGCCAGCTAGTGGCAAGTGCAAGGAAGTGCAGACGTAAGTGCTAGTAAGGGGACTGAAGGGATACAGAAAAATGGTCCCCAAGTGCCGGGGTTGCCAGAGAGGCAGTGCAGGTGGGTAATTGATGGGGCCTGGGCCAGAGATCAAAAAGGGTGGCCAGGTAACCAGTGCAATTTCGCTCAGGAATTCAGCAAGGGAGGGGAGGAGAGAAAGCAGAAGCAAAGAGGAAGGTTTTGAGGTATTTCCGGAACCGGAGAGGGTTCTCCTCAAGTTTCAGGGAGGCAGGAAGGGTGTCCCAGAGAGAGGCCCCTGCTGAAGAGAGTGATCTGCCACCAACTCATTGCTTGGAGAAGCGACTGACTCTAAGGGAGTTGGAGGCAGATGAGCGAAGAGATCGAGAAGGGAGATATTTAGGAAGAGAGAGTTGAAGGTATTTCAGTCCCAGACCCCAGAAGGCCTTGTATACAATGCAGAGGGTTTTGAACTTAATCCTCGCAGCCACTGGGAGCCAGTGCAGAGATTTCAGTCCTGGAGAAATACGATCTCTGGGCTTGAGGCCAAGGACAAGTCTCGCAGTCCTGTTCTGGATAAGTTGCAGAGGGTGGAGAGTAGAGGCAGGCAGATTTAGATAGAGGCTGTTACAGTAGTCCAGCTTGGAGAAGACCAGGGCTCTGGAGACAGTGAGCTTCTGAGGGAAGGAGAGGAAAGGAAGAATACCTCTAAAGAGGTGAAGTTGGTAGTGTGACTTCTTAGAGACGTCAGAGATGTGAGGGGAGAAGGAGAGTTTAGAGTCGAAGTTGACCCCAAGGTTTTTAGCCTTGCAGGTGGGAGTGGGAGGAGGTGATGGTGGGTTTGCAGCTACATTGATCTGGTTAGTAAGGTAGAGTTTGACGCCCCTTCTGACTGTACTTTGATAAACCCTTGTATGAGTGTTGTGCCATCTGCATTCCAGAGTGAGGACTGTGCATTTTGAGTTCTCATTAAACCCTCTGTTTGCAGCAGAGTGGGCAGGATTTATCTATTGTCTCCTCTGATGATGGCCAACAATGCTGTGATGTTTGCTGGGTCAAGGCCAGAAGTTGATGGGAGTTGACTACAAGCTGTGCTCTAAGTGGAGTCAGGTGAAATAACTGGTTGAAGGAGTTCTGGGTCTCATCCGTCAAAGGTCTTACGGGGAGGGGGTCTGTTTGACCACTATGTCAGGAAGGTGGTGGCTTTTTTGCAGGGGCAAGATGATCCTGCCCCATGAGAAACCTGCGTGTCCCCATGTTTTTCATCCTCAGACTGTATTTGTAGATGATGTCCGATGTGTGTCCTAGCTTGTGGGTGGGGGTGTTGTATACCATAAATGTTGACACGTTTACTGCTGAACATCATTCAAAGTTGGGTGAATGTAAAATGCTTTGTTGCGAGGTTGCAGGAATTGACCCACTTTATTTTCCCCCCTTTGATGCAGATGAAGTGTGCTTGCAGCATCTCCTGCTTGGTCCTCCTCACTCTGGGAGCCTGTCTGGGCCAAGATGAGCGGCAGGAACCTGGCCAAGAGCTCGCCGAGGGGACAGTCTTCTGGAAGGCCCTTCTGGAGGTGCTGGAGGATGACTTGCCGGGCTCTTTCTCTGGACATCCCAGGTCTAAGAAGACGGTGGACCCCAGCAACTTGTTCAGTGTGGCTAAGGAGCTGCAGGGCTTTGGAAAGGAGCGGGCCGGCTTCCGGTTCCGCTTCGGACGACAGGGAGAGGAGAACGAGGCTGCCGACTTCCTGCAGCTAGCCGAAGAGAAGAGGGGAGACTCGACCCTCGGCTCCCTGGCAGAAGAGCTCAATGGATACAACCGCAAGAAAGGGGGGTTCAACTTCAGATTTGGGAGGCGATGAGGCATAGATTGCAGCAAGTGCCTCTAGCACAGCCCGCCCCCAAAAGGAACCAGGTTTTCAACCTCTTCTCCCATGTGCCCTAGTCCCTTTCCGAAAGCTCTGGACAAAAAGGCCCACACTCTCTTCTGGTTGGTGGGCAGTGAGATCTTCAAGGCTCCTTCTCTGCCTCTCCCACACAGCTGGTACACTTCCAGCAAGTCTCTGGACCCCAATGCTCCTTCCACTGTGGTGCCGCAGCGGATACAGGGATACAGAAACCAAGGACCGTTTGATACATGAAAAAATAAAACATATGAAGATACAAGTGAAATATAGAGTCTTCCTAGAACGTTATTTTTCTTTTATTACAGCAGGATTACTGCACTATCAAGTGACCTGCCTTGGGCTTAGGGAAGTTTTCTCTGGGTTTCCACAGTCTGTTACTTAAGGGCAGGTGGAATAAAGTAGTGTTTAAAATCAGTGTTAACCTAAGAAAACGGGAGGTCATGCTTTTTAAACAATTTCAGTAAAAGGAACGGAGCAATAATTCCAAAGACAGCACGGCAAGGTGCAGGGTGACTAGGGCACACAGAAAGGGTCTTAAATAGCAGAAAAAGGAAGGTAATTAAAAATGTTTCATGCTGTCATATCCAGAGTATTGTGTCCATTTCCGGGGGCCATATTTCATGCTGTGGGCCCACATCAGGGGGGTTGCCTCTGGAATGATATCCCTCGTTCTGGAGCCCTTGTCTGGAGTAGTGTGTCCATTTATGGGGGCCACATTTCATGGTGTGGGCCCACATCAGGGAGGTTGCCTCTGGAATGATATCCCTCGTTCTGGAGCCCTTGTCTGGAGTAGTGTGTCCATTTCTGGGGGCCACATTTCATGGTGTGGGCCCACATCAGGAGGGTTGACTCTGGAATGATATCCCTAGTTCTGCAGCCCTTGTCTGGAATAGTGTGTCCATTTCTGGGGGCCACATTTCATGGTGTGAGCCCGCATCAGGGGGATTGCCTCTGGAATGATATCCCCAGTTCTGGAGCCCTTGTCTGGAGTAGTGTGTCCATTTCTGGGGGCCACATTTCATGGTGTGGGCCCACATCAGGGGGGTTGACTCTGGAATGATATCCCTAGTTCTGCAGCCCTTGTCTGGAATAGTGTGTCCATTTCTGGGGGCCACATTTCATGGTGTGAGCCCGCATCAGGGGGATTGCCTCTGGAATGATACCCCCAGTTCTGGAGCCCTTGCCTGGAGTAGTGTGTCCATTTCTGGGGGCCACATGTCATGACGTGGGCCCACATCAGGGTGGTTACCTCTGGAATGATATCCCCAGTTCTGGATCCCTTCTCTGGAGTAGTGTGCCCATTTCTAGGGGGGCGGGCACATTTCATGGTGTCGGCCCACATTAAGGTGGTTGGATCTGGAATGATATCCCCATTTCTGGAGCCCTTGCCTGGATCATTCTGTCATTTTATTGGGATACAGATTTAGTGTTATGGATCCACGTCAAGGGGTTGCTTCTGGAATGAGATCCCCAGTACTGGAGGCCTCGTCAGGAGTATTTTGTCCCTTTCTGGGGGCCACATTAAGTTTTGTGGGCCCACTTTAGGGGGTTGCATCTGGAATAAAATCCCTATTTCTGGAGGCCTCGTCTGGAGTAGTGTGTCCATTTCTGGGGGCAACATTAGCTGACGTGGACCCAGCTCATGGGGGTTGCATCTAGAATAAAATCTGTAGTTCTGGTGGCCTCGTCTGGAGTATTGTGTCTGTGCAAGGGCACCTGGTGCGTTCAGGCCCAAATAACTGAACAGACTCAAGGAAGGCAAAATACTACTTTATTATCAGTTCAATAAAGTAGGGAAACCTGGCTAGAAAACCGAAATTCAACTCACACACTCTCAATGCATTTTGGTTACACAAAAGGTTTTATACCTTGACATACGTCAGCTATGATGTCATCATGCGTGGCTTACAGTAAAAACCTACTGGGTGGAGGGATCAGTTAGGGTAAATGTATAAATATAGTTTGTGTGAGTGTTAGTATCATCATTGGATGCCTCTTATCTGGTAGGCACGCCTTGAACCACCTCTAACTACGTACAATACAGATAATAACAGCATTAAATAGGCCCAGGCAACAAAGTATGGTCCACGACTAAATGATTAGTTAGCGCTCACTTACCAATCTTGGACATTCAGCTTGTTAACAGCACGTACAAAACAAAACCGAGGTGCAAGGGAACGTCAGACAACTGCCTTTCTAAGTTAATTAGCCTTGAATCTCTCATCGGTTAGGCTCTAAGCCAAGGCTTCTTCTCTGTAGTTGACTTTGCAGACTTTTCTCTTCCTCTGAACTTTAAATGGTGTGAAGGTACATTGCTATCTTCGTCTGGAGCTTTATGAATAGGCCTTGTCTTCTGGTCTTACACCACGTGTGAGGAGACCATGATTTTGTCCATTCTGCTCTTCCATTTAGTGTGATTTGATTCAATTATATTGGGTGCAATTACTCCTCTCAGCATCTGGAGACTTGGTTGCTCCATCTTGCATGTGCTTGCTACATCTTTAATTGTGTAATAGTTGGCACTCACAACTCTTCACTCCTTTACTAAGAGAAATATGTCCTGCGTACATAGCTTATCCTCTTTGATTCCTTTTGTGACGTGCAGTTTCCTCTTGCTGCGGCATCCTTGATTCAGAGCGAAGCAGATACCCTTTGTTCTTGCACAAATTTGTATTCCAATGCTTGTCAGGATTGCAGCCTTGGTTTCCCTTCTCAAGGCTTCTAGCTTACTATTATACGAAGCCGACGTCCATTTTCTCAAAATGGCTACTTTACTTGCGTTCTATTTCCTACTTTTAGCAAGCTTCTATATATGTTATCCACCTTGCATTTCTGTGTAAATATATATATTACTTCTCTTGTCACTCATCTTGTCAGTGTATATGGTTTTCTTCATATTCGCACATATGTTTACTTTGTCACTTCAGCCACATCTTTATTCTTTAGATAGCCATATGTTGATTTCAGTGCATCCACGGGTCTTTTCTTCTTCATGACGTCACTTTACATCCATCAGACTGTGCTTATAATTCTTCTATGTCCAGTGGCATCAGTTCGGGGGTAAATTCGATACTGCTGTCAGATCGCATAACGTCTCTCATATCTCCGATGTGGTACTGGGATGATGCAAGGTGTCATACAGAGAGTTTTCTTGCTGTTCTTCCAGTATGATGGAGGTGAGGGGATGGGCTCTATAAATGACGTGTACATCTGCCTCTCTACATTCCCCCCTCTGGTTGCGTCCTCAACCACCTCCTCAATTCTCTTACCTTTTTCTTCACACTGCGGTTTCTTCGGGATCCATATTTTTGTCACCCCCCTCAGGTCGCCCACATTCTTTGTGTGTTCATCCACACTCCAGGTCATATGGCAGCACTCCCCAGTCAGTGTACAGGACACGCAACAATCCACATAGTTCTGATGATCCTTGGGATAGTAAAACTTTGCACCTGGGGGTGCCATAGGGTTTCCTTTCAGGTGCTCACTGGTGGTGTTCTTGGTTTGTGTGTGTTCGTCCGTCACAGCATTTACATCGATCATTATCTTCATCCCAACAGCTTTCTTCGCTATCCTCTTACATTTTCCCATGATTATTCTCAGGAAACAGAATCCAAGTAATACTAACACTAGTATCACCAGCACTATCTTGACTGCATTCACCAGCCAGTTTGGAATCCATGAAAAAAGGTATGAAAACCAATGTTCATCCTCTTCCTTTTCATCTACTTCTTCTAACATTTTTGTATGCAGAGTTGATTTATTTATTTGTTTATTTATGTGTTTATAACACGCCGCAACCCGAGGGCATCAGAGCGCACATAATAGGACAACAACAAAAAAAACAGACAATCCGGTGGAGTACTTTAATAAGGGAACAATTAGTTAAAAAAGAGATAACAGAGTTATAGCTTCTGTTCCATCATTAGCAGGTGTGTATGTACAGCAAGAAGGCCCAATTTTGGCGCACCCGCCTCCTTCCATTGCTGTAATTAAGTCTAAGACATACCCGTTTTGAAGGGTCATAAATCTGATGGCCCTCAATTCTTCGTTAATCGCATTAAATCCTTTTGTTGTTGTGTTAATTGTTTGTATCAGCTCCTACCTTGTGATTTGTAACCACTTGACATTTGCTGCAGCTTGAATTCCTGGTATGAATATGGCTGTAAACATCACTTCCATCTTAGTGAACAATTTATGCTCATCTGGAATGTCATAATAAGCTTCTATTGATTTTGCCGAAAAGTAATTTTCTCTCTTCTCTGGGATGAAGTTAAGCAACCTTTCTGAGGGACCACAAATGCAGGAAGATGTATGACCACCATAGAACATATTCCTTCCCAATTTAGAGGCAACTTCATGTAAGCTCTGGATCCACAAGCCCAATAGTGATCCATCAGCATGGCAGTTCCTCCTTTCATTCCTGGCACATCGAGTACATGCCTACATCCTTTATTTTCTTCAACTTTGACCCGACCACTGTTTCTGAAGTGCAGTGTTGCATTCTACATTGGCAATATGGATATGGGTCCTGCTTCATCTTCAAGCCTTGTTAATAACTTTGAATACTTGGCCCGTTCCTTGACATTTATCATTCACTACTTGCACTACCTTTACTGGTGCTGTCATCAATAAGTATGAGCTGCATCTCATCATTCCTTCTTCCCACCCTGTACTGGTGGCTACTTGTCGTATACAAATAGCTGAGCTCTCTCCTAGCATCCTGGCAATCCTGGCGTTTCTCATGTATCTGCACAGTCCAGTCTCTTTTGTTCAACAATCTTCACCTCTCCTCTATCTGGACCATTCAACATGTACCGGATCATTTTGCTCTTTGAGTTTGGGTCTTTTATCACCTTCTGTGTTTTTATGTAAGCATCTTCATATGGGAATGTTCGTTTAGGGTTGCCCACTTCCCTTCACATTGTCCTCTTGTCATGCATGCTGCTAGATGCCTGAGGTATTTTGCATCATGTGTAGGTATTTCTCTTGCTATAAATGTTCTGGCTCTGCTCCTGGCGTAAGGGATGAGAGAACATACATATCAGCCCTCATCTGATGTTCCTCTACCCACCCTACTCATGTGTTGGTACTAGAGGTTATTTTTTAAATGAGCTGATTCTTCAAGATATGTGTTTATATCCTGTAATCTTGTCCAGCATCCCTCTTAAGCCGATTAATTGGTTTGGAAATATCAGGGAAATTGTCACTCGTACTTTTTTAGGAATAGAAACAGATGTCTCATTGTTGGACACTCCATCTATATTATAAAACGTCATCTGACAAAATGTTATAAGAATAAGGATATAAAGACAATACATTGTACAAAACGTAGCTACAAGAAATATTGCAAATTAATTCACGTGCCGAGCTGTATTTTGCTCACTAAGCTGACTTCTTGTTAACAATCTGTATCTTACAAAATGAAAGATTCCATTCTCTTTTCTCATTGTTTAGTTCCTGTTACTCTTTATAATAACCACACCTTTTTATAATAGAAATTGTAACAATATTGCAATGATGATCCTGCTAATAATGGGAGCTGTTTTACGATTTCCGAAAAAGGTGACAATATCAACGTTTCGTCTCACTAGAGCTGGATAGGATCGAAGACTATTAGTAAAAACAGTATACAGAAATGTGTGCAACGAATAGGCAACATAAAGTGTTATGAGTGTTTTTCTTTTCTTCAAAACATTGGGGCTCATTAAAACCGGGTGGCTGTCACCAAACTTGGGAAAAATCCAGCACCCAGCAATGAGGAATTACCAGGGTATTCCGACTTTGCTGGACCAGGTAATTCCTCCATTGCCAGGTGCCGGTGACTGTCAGTCCCCATTCCCATTCCCAATGGGAATGGGGACGTTGGATGCACCGGCACTGTTGTAAACGGTGCCGGTGCATCTGACATGCTGTGCTGGCGGGTGCTGCTCTGCCCACCAGGTCAGACCTGGCGGGCTGACAGACACCCATGAGCACAGCTCGTAGTATGGCAGTACGGTAGCAACTGTGCTGGTAGCTTACTGGCACCGTTGTTACCATACCGCCATACTTGTAATGAGGCCCATTGTCTCATTAACATAACAGGGAAAGTTCTGTGAGAAAAGTTAGTTTGTTTCCCTTTAGAGTATGGGATGATCGTCAGTCTGAATTGTTTTTATTTTCTCTGTTCTTGTTGGCCCTTGGGAGCCGATCGGGTCTGCATACGTGGAACTTCTCTTGCTTCACCGTCAACAGTTGCCAGAGGGGTAGGGATCTCTCCTTTGCATCATTCAGGTGCAGCCAAGCTTGTCTTCCTTGCATCTTCACAGCTGTGGGAGTGACCTCCTCTACCAGGTACAGTCCTTCAAAGCAGGGCTTATGCCAAGTGCGGACAAAACCTTTAATGAGCACTTAGTCTCCAGGATAAAAACTACATGGTTTCAGCAATTCTGTAGTGTTGATCGTTTGGCTGTCTTCTTCAATCTTCTTCACCCCTTATCTCCAACTTTTGTTCTGCTGGGATATAAAAGAAACATTAGCGGTCATATTTGTTAAATAATCATGCATCTAATTCCCTAATGTTCTTCCTACACTGTGGGCATCAGTTTTATTCGAGTGGGAGGAGCCAGGGGTACTCCCATGCAGACTCCGGTCACCAACTCATGAGGAGTCAAGTGGTGATCTGAGTCACGATTAATGCAAATAGGGCAAGGGGTAGACAATATAGCCATTCCTTTTTCAAAGTCATTTTTATCTTTGCTATACCCTCTTTGAGGAGTCCATTTAAATGCTTGCAAAAACCATTCGACTGTGGGTGATAAGCAGATGAAAATGTATGCTTTATGCCTAATAGAAGAGTTATTTGCTCCAACATCTCATTTACAAAATGCGACCCATTATCAGACAGTAGGACTTCGCATACACCCCATCTATGAAACACCTCACGTGTGAGTAATCTAGCAGCACATATGGCATCAGGGTGCGTGCATGGACCTGACTCAATCCCTTGGGAGAATGGAGATACTACCACTAACATATATCTGTAGCCATTGCATGTTTGCAACATATCCACATAATCTATATGTAGATGCTGAAACGGACCATTGGGACGGGGTATTGCTCTTCTCTCTGTTTGCAAGGTATGGCCTGCTGTGAATTTTTGACAGATTATACAGTTCAAAATGTATTGTGTTCTAACACATTTGACAAAAACCAGTCTTCTGTGATCATGGCCACAAGACTCTCTTGTTGCATATGCAGGATAGTGAAGCTGATCCAATGCAACTTTCAATAATGCTAGAGGCATAACTGGCTTTCTAGTACTATCGTGTCTCCATATAGCCTCCATGGGGGATAAAGAACACCTCTGTTTTTTCCATAAATTGTATTCTTCTTGTGAAGCTCGGCCTTGCAGCTCAATTAACTGTACAATGTATAGCATATTAAAGCCTTCTTTCATCATCCTGCACCGTCCTGACATTTTTTTTAACACTTTCTGTTTCAAAACATAAAATATTGGGAAAATATGCTGCTCTTTTTGCTTCAACCTCTGCAGCTTAGTTACCATGTGAAATCATGTCTGCCCCTTTAGTACGGGCTGCGCACTTCACCACGGTGATAGCCAATGGGAGATTTAGCACCTTAATAAGTCTGTCTAATAGTGACGCATGTTGCACTGGTGTGCCATCTGCACGGAAGAAGCCCCTCCTTTTCCAGCATGACAATCCTGCATGTATTGTTGACGTCACAAAGGCAGAGTCACTGTTACTAGCTCATCCTCATATCTCTTAAGTGCGGCAATAAGCACCACTAAATCTACAGCTTGTGCTGAACAAAGTGAAGGCAGTCTTGCACTTGTCACTACTTCAAACTCACCATCCAGTTTTAACTGCATTAATGCCAACCCTGTATGTCTTTCTCCGGTCATTTGATCAATTTTCAAAGACCCATCAATGGGCATTTTCTTTAACATGGGGAATATCATACAACTCAGTATGCGTTGTGCAATCATGTGCATAATCCTCCTCTACTGGTTGTGTTGTGAAGGTTGCTGGACTCACTATTCTACATCTAAGGATTTTGATCACTGCATTTGAAATGATCACTTCATAGCCTGACGCTCTGTGTATTCAATGTGCTTTTGGGTTTCTCCAAAATGGCGAATAAGGCATGTTCGACTTACAAAGTAATTGAGAACTCCATTGTAATATTTGCTGCTTTTCTAATTACCAAAGCAGAAGCACTAATGCTCGTTCACAGGGGTAATTCCCTCTCATTTATGGGTCTAAAATCCCACTATAATAGGCTAATGGTTTATGTCCTAATGTCTTCTGTGTAAGGACTGCTGTCATCACTACTCCATTTGAATGCAAAAATAAATAAAACTCTTCATTATAGTCTGGAATCTCTAACACAGGGGCTGTACAAATAGCCATTTTTAACTCTTCAAATCCTTCTGTCATCTCGTCTGTCCATATTATCTCACCTTTACCTGTCTGTGCTTCTTTGAGTCCTTTTAAAAGTGGTCTAATATATGGACTGTAATAAACAAAACACGCCCTACAATAGTTGCACAGCCTAAAAATTGCTGTTTCTCCCTCACTGTCTCAGGTCTTAGAGTGTTCATGATTACATCTGCTCTCTCGGGTGTCACTCTTGTCTCTTTTTGAGAGATTATCTGTCCTATATACAGGACCTCTTCCTGACAATACTGTAGTTTCTCTTTGTCCACTTTGTATCCCTTTTCTGCCAATACTGTCATTAACTGAACTGAATCCTCTCTGCATTTCTCTGCTGTCTCACTGCACACTAATATGTCATCTGAGTACTGAATTATTGTGCTCTTAAGTTGTTTGTTCCCTAGGTCTATCTGAAGGACCCTATTAAAGATTGATGGGGACTCACAGTACCCTTGTAGTAATATTGTATGTTTCCACCACTGGTTTCTATATGAAAATGCGGTTAAATCTTGGGAGTCCTCATGAAGGGGAATTCAAAAGAAGGCATTCTTTAAATCTACTACTGTAAAATATTTGCTGTAGCTGGAATGTTACATAATATCATAGCTGGATCCAGAACCAACGGAAGCTCTGCTGTGACAATATTGTTTAGGCGCCGTAGATCCTGAATAAATCTCCACCACCCCGCTGTTGATTTCTTCCCCGAGTACACAGCCGTGTTACATGGGGATTCTGATGGCACCAATACTCCCTGCTCTATTAAAGCAGAAATGGTTTAAAATATACCTTCATCTGCTTCTATGTACATGGGGTACTGTTTTGCATGTGGCAACATTTCTTCTGGCTTAAGCATTAGTTTAACTTCTCCTGGCCCACTTAATAGACCCACGTCATATGAACAGTTGGTCCATCAAATGTCTGGGACTTTTTCTAAATCTGACTGAAAAAATTGTAGTTTCTTTTTGACGAATGCCATTCTCTGGTATATTTACCAATTCTCAATTTTTATTCTATAGGTAAGACTTATGAAAAATAATAATTTGTCTGAATTTTCATCTCTGAAGAACTGTTCGTCTGTTAGTCTATATCCTTCGTCCAGAGCTATTCTTGTTCTACATGCTCTTCCTTCGTCATCTGTCCCATTAATAATCACCCTTTCCTCTCTCACTATCATTTCCTCCAGTTCTGTGGGAATAACCTGTGCTTCCTCATCATCTATTGTTATTGTTATTGTTATTTTGCATTTATATAGCGCCTTATATACCATTGGTATGGTCTGAAGGCGCTGGTAGGTTGAACGCCCTTGGGAACCGAAGTTCAGATCAGTAGAGCGGGTAGAGAGAGTCAAAGGTGCGTGTGAGCACCGGGTATGTGTGAAGCTCGTGCGGGATCCATGTAATAGCTGCTTCTTAGTGGTAGGTGTGGTGGTCGAGAGATCAGGAGTATGTGTTCGTTCTGGCAGGATTTATCCAGACCGGATGTGGCTGCGTTAGGCCTGAGGAGAACGCCTGGCTGGGGGGTGTGTAACCAGCAGTGTTTACATAGAATGATGTGGAGTGAGCGGCAGATGTTGGTATGAGAACAGTTATACTGAATGGTGTCATAGTATCTCTGTGTTCTAGTTGAGTGGTGATGTAAAGGAGAGAGTAAGTATGGTGGTGAGATATGATGGGATATATGCTCTTTCAAATGTCTATGCACTCACTGCCTCTACCCACACACTCCTCTAACCACACACCCCCTCTACCCACTCACCCCCTCTACGCACTCGCCCCTTTACGCACTCGCCCCCTCTATGCACTCACCCCCTCTACCCACACACCCCCTCTACCCACACACCCCCTCTACCCACACACCCCTCTACCCACACACCCCTCTACCCACACACCCCCTCTACGCACTCTCCCCCTCTATGCACTCACCCTCTCTACCCACACACCCCCTCTACCCACTCGCCCCCTCTACACACTTGTCCCCTCTATGTACTTGTCCCCTCTACGCACTCGCCCCCTCTACGCACTTGCCCCCTCTATGCACTCGCCCCATCTACACACTCATCCCCTCTACGCACTCATCCCCTCTACGCACTCATCCCTCTACGCACTCATGTGCTCCCCGCTCCCCGCACTCATCATCTTTAAGCAATCGCGTTTTTCACGCATTCAGCAGCAATATCAAGTTATATATATATTCATCTCTTCACTCATCTGTTCTATACGTTCATCCGTTCTATACACTTATCCACTCCTCTGCTATATCCACTCATCTGCTCTATCCACTCATCAACTCATCCACTCTATCCACTCATCTGCTCTATCTACTCATACACTCTATCTACTCATATGCTCTATCTACTCATCCACTCTATCCACTCATCCACTCTATCCACTCATCCTTTCATCCACCTATCCACACATCCGTTCTATCTACTTGTCTGCTCAATCTACCCATCCTATCTATCCACTTGTCCGCTCTATCCACTCGTCCGCTCATCCACTCGTCCGCTCATCCACTCATCCATACACTTATCCACTCCTCCGCTCTATCCACTCATCCGCTCTATCCACTCAACTCATCCGCACTATCCACTCATCCGCTCTATCCACTCATCTACTCATCTGCTCTATGCACACATCCGTTCTATCCACTCCATCCAGTCATCCGCTCTATCTACTCATCCGCTCTATCTACTCATCCGCTCTATCTACTCATCCGCTCTACCCACTGGTCGGCTCTACCCACTCGTCCGCTTATCCGCTCTATCCACTCATATCCTCATCCAATCATCTGCTCTATGCACACATCCGTTCTATCCACTCTATCCAGTCGTCCGTACTGTCTGCTCCTCCGCTCTATCCACTCATCCGCTCTATCCACTCATCAACTCACCCGCTCTATCCACTCATCCAGTCATCTGCTCTATCCACTCATCTACTCATCTGCTCTATGCACACATCCGTTCTCTATCTGCTCATCCGCTCTATCTACTCATCCGCTCTATCTACTCATCCACTCTATCCACTCATCCGCTCTACCCACTCATCCACTCATCCGCTCTATGCACACATCCGTTCTATCCACTCTATCCAGTCGTCCGCTCTGTCTGCTCATCCGCTCTATCTACTCATCCGCTCTATCTACTCACCCTCTCTATCCACTTGTCCGCTCATTCCACTCGTCCGCTCTACCCACACGTCCGCTCATCCGCTCTATCCACTCATATCTTCATCCAATCATCTGCTCTATGCACACATCCATTCTATCCACTCTATCCAGTCATCCGTTCTGTCTGCTCCTCCGCTCTATCCACTCATCCGCTCTATCCACTCATCAACTCATCCGCTCTATCCTCTCATCCGCTCTATCCACTCATCTACTCATCCGCTCTATGCACACATCCATTCTATCCACATCCGCTCTATCTACTCATCCGCTCTATCTACTCATCTGCTTTATCTTCTCATCCGCTCTATCCACTCATCCGCTGCACCCACTCATCCACTCATCCGCTCTATGCACACATCCGTTCTATCCACTCTATCCAGTCGTCCGCTCTGTCTGCTCATCCGCTCTATCTACTCATCAGCTCCATCTACTCATCCTCTCTATCCACTCGTCCGATCAATCCACTCGTCCGCTCATCCACTCATCCATTCACTTATCCGCTCCTCCGCTCTATCCAGTCATCCGTTCTATCCAGTCATCCGCTCTATCCAGTCATCAGCTCTATCTACTCATCCGCTCTATCTACTCATCCGCTCTATCTACTCATCCTTTCTGTACACTTTATCCACTCATCCACTCTATCTACTTATCCGCTCTATCCACTCATCCACTCATCCGCTCATCCGCTCTATGCACACATCCGTTCTATCCACTCTAGCCAGTCGTCCGCTCTGTCTGCTCATCCGCTCTATCTACTCATCCTCTCTATCTACTCATCCTCTCTATCCACTCGTCCGCTCTATCCACGCGTCCGCTCATCTGCTATATCCACTCATCAGCTCATCCGCTCTATCCACTCATCAGCTCATCCGCTCTATCCTCTCATCCGCTCTATCCACTCATCTACTCATCCGCTCTATGCACACATCCGTTCTATCCACATCCGCTCTATCTACTCATCCGCTCTATCTACTCATCCGCTCTATTTACTCATCTACTCTATCTACTCATCCGCTCTATCCACTCATCCGCTCCACCCACTCATCCACTCATCCGCTCTATGCACACATCCGTTCTATCCACTCTATCAAGTTGTCCGCTCTGTCTCCTCATCCGCTCTATCTACTCATCCGCTCTATCTACTCATCCTCTCTATCCACTCGTCCGCTCAATCCACTCGTCCGCTCAATCCACTCGTCCGCTCATCCACTCATCCATACACTTATCCGCTCCTCCGCTCTATCCACTCATCCATTCTATCCAGTCATCCGCTCTATCCAGTCATCCGCTCTATCTACTCATCCGCTCTATCTACTCATCCTCTCTGTACACTCTATCCACTCATCAGTTCTATCCACTCATCCATTCACCCACTCATCTGTTCTATCCACTCTATTCACTCATCACTCATCCGTTCTATCCACTCATCCACTCATCCCCTCTTCCACTCACCCACTCATGCACTCATCCGTTCTATCCTTTCATCCACTCACCCATTCATCCACTCATCAACTCAACCATTCATCCGTTCTATCCGCTCTATCTACTCATCCACTCATCCGCTCTATGCACTCATCCACTCATCCGCTCTATGCACTCATCCACTCATCCGTTCTATCCACTCATCCGTTCTATCCACTCATCCGAGCTATCCACTCATCCGCGCTATCCACTCATCCGCTCTATCCACTCATCCGCGCTATCCACTCATCCGCTCTATCCACTCATCTGCGCTATCCACTCATCCGCTCTATCCACTCATCCGTTCTTATTAGCTGTCAGTTTCTCGTATCAGGTGGTTTGATGGGTTGGAGTCATTGAGTTGCTGTTGTTCTGTTTGGGTTAGTTTGGTACGGATTGGCTTTAGGGGAAGAACCAGGTTTTCAGCAGTTTGCGGAAAGACGTTAAATCCTCAGTTAGGCGGATGTGGAGTGGGAGTGAGTTCCATAGCATGGGAGCCAAGGCTGAGAACGATGATCCACCTAACCTGCTTGAGTTTGTCTTCGGTATGACTAGGAGGCCGGCTGAGCTTGATCTTAGGGTGCGTGGGGGGTGGTAGGGTTTTAGCTTGTCTTGAAGATATTGAGGTCCGGTTTTGTGCAGAACTCGATGGGTGATGCACAAGGTTTTGAAAGTCACCCTTCGTGCTACTGGAAGCCAGTGCAGCGTCTTAAGGGCTGGGGAGATGTGGACTCTTGGGCCGAGCGCAAGTAGCAATTTGGCTGCAACGTTTTGTGCCCTTTGGAGTTTATTCAGTTGGTACGCGTGGACTCCGAGGTATAGGGGGTTTGCATAGTCCAGTCTTGATATAATGGTTGATTGGACCGCAGAGAGCTTGTTGGGAAAGGAGAGATATGGAAAGATGCGCCTAAGGGTTCTAAGGTGGTAGTGGCAGGACTTTGGGGCTCATTACACGGATGGCGAAGAACCATGGCGCTATTAGCGCCATGGTTCATGCCGGTAAAATACTGGCACCGCCTTGGCGGAAAGGGGAGTTACCGCCCCATTCCAAGGTTGGCGGGGCGGTAATTCCCCCTTCCACCATTGCCCTTCCCCATTCCCATTTTTGCCCCATAGGGCTCAATGGGAATGGGGAAGGCGCTAACTACGGTACCGCAAATTGCGGTAACGTAATTAGCTCCCTGGGTCCCTTTGCGGGTTGGTTTTTAATGCCTGCAAAAAGCAGGCGTTAAATCCCCCAACCCGCAAAGGGACCTCGTAGTAAGGCGGTAAGGATTTACCGGTATCGGTATTTTACCGGAACCAGTAAATCCTTACCGCCATCAGTGTAATGAGGCCCTTTGAGATGTTGTTGACTTGGCACGAGAGTGTTAGGTCGGAGTCAAGGGTGCATCCAAGATTTTTCACTGAGTTGGAGGGGGTTGGTGAGTTGCCCATGGTGGATGGCCAGGGTAGTGGGTGCGGAAGAAGTTCAGAGTTGCCACATACCATGATTTCTGTTTTGGAAGGATTTAACAGGAGGTGGCTTTGGGTCATCCAGAGTTCTATGTCAAGGAGGCAGGAGGCCAGGTCTGTTCGGGAGTTGGGTTTTGAGTTCAGGAGTTTTAGAATTAGTTGAGTGTCGTCGCCGTAGTTGTAGCACAGGATGGTGTGCGAATGAATTATTGGTGGGAGAGTGATCAAGTAGAGCTTGAACAGGAGGGCAGATAGGCATGCTCCTTGTGGGACTCCTGTGTCGACTGGTCGGGCTTGGGTGGTATAGGTAGAGAGTATCGTTATTTGGTACCGATCTTTGAGGAATTAAGCTATCCATTTAAGAGCGGTTCCACAAATTCCTAGGGAGGGCAGGCGGTCTAGAAGGATTGAGTGATTGATTGTGTCAAAGGCGGCGGATAGGTCAAGAAGGATTAGTGCTGCGCATCCAGCGGAGTCTGCTGTCATTTTAAGGTCATCCCAAATTGAGGTTAGGGTGGTTTCAGTTCCGTGACGGGCTCTGAAGCCTGATTGAGCGGGGTCTAGGAGATTGTTGTCTTCGACAAAGGCATTTAGCTGGGTGTAGGCGGTTCGGTCAATGGGCCTCATTACACGGATGGCGGTGGACCAAGGTGCTATTAGCACCTTGGTCCATGGCGTTAAAATACCGGCACCGCCTTGGTGAAAAGGGGAATTATCGGCCTATTCCAAGGTTGGCGGGGCGGTAATTCCCCTTTCCCCCATTGCCCTTCCCCATTCCCATTTTTGCCCCATAGGGCTCTATGGGAATGGGGAAGGCCTAATTACGGTGCCGCAAATTGCGGTACCGTAATTAGCTCCCTGGCCCCTTTGCGAGTTGGTTTTTAACGCCTGCAAAAAGCAGGCGTTAAATTCACCAACCCGCAAAGGGACCTCGTAGTAAGGCGGTAAGGGTTTACTGGTACCGGTAAAATACCGTACCGGTAAACCCTTACCGCCTACCGTGTAATGAGGCCCAATGAGTTTGGCAAGGAATCTGGTGTTTGAGATGGGGCGGTAGTTTTTGGGCACGAGAGGGTTGAGCAAAGGTTTTTTAATTAGAGGTTTGACATGAACGGTTTTGAATTCGTCGGGAAAGATACCAGAGGAAAGTGAGGCATTTATGATCGATCTTGCGTGTCCTCCTGCGCAGGTGGAAGCGAACATTTCTTTGAGTGTTGTGGCTGGGCAAGGGTACTTCTGGCATAAATTTCCTGAGGTATTCTCAGCAATTTACCTATCAATACAAGCCACGTCAACACATTATTTACTCCATACAAAAATACTTCTGTGTGTAAAGGGACACCTCATCAAGACTTTTTGGTCTGTAAATGCTAATATTTATTCTCTTACTTTCATGTAATGTATCCCTGGAAAGCAACATATGATCCCCTTGTCAGTGAAAGATATCATTATATTATGTTTTGTCATTAAATCACGTCCTAATGAATTTACTGGTGTCTGTCAAGAATACAGTAGTGGCATAGACACATCATATTCTCCTATTGAAATTGATAATCCATCAGTAAACAGAACCAAACTTATAGGTCCGGAGAATCCCTGCGCATTCATGGCAATCCCAGGCATTGGATACTTTCACTCTCAAACACAAGCGCAAGTCACTCCTGTGTCTATAAGAAACAAAAATGCATTGCCTCCTATCGTGACCCTAACCCTGGTTTCCTCTTGGGGGTCTGGTGTCACGGATAGTATTGAACACATCTGATCACTGTGTGGGCTTTCCTATTGTGGATATAAATTCATCCCTGTAGCCGTAAAAGGATTCCCTCCAAATACTGTCATACTATCCTGCGTGTCAGTGTTTATGGGTATCCTGCATTCGACTTCCATTGTGGCATCGTTTGTTGCATCGCAGTGTACTCTTGTGGCTGCACTCGTTGTGTTTGCATAGGTGCTTGCTGTGGTTGCTCTTGTGGCGACTGTGATTGCAGTGGAATCTGTTGCTTTTGCTGTATTTGTGGGGCACGTGTCTGATACGTTGTGTGATCTTGGGCATAATACTCCGGTCTTTCTTTACTATATGGTGGAAAATATCCCATGACACCTTTTGGAGTTTGCCAGTTCTGCATGCCCCCTCTACTTCTACATGTTCATGCCATATGTCCTGTCCTCCCACAATTCCAACACTGCTGTGAATGTCCTCCATTAAATCCTTCTCCCCATTGACAGTTTTGGAAACTGCCTCCTCGTCCTTTAGATCCATTCCCTCTACCACATGGCCAAAGGTTTTACCCACCCTGATCTACGGGGTACCCTACATTTATTGGCTGTGTAGATGGTAACTCTTGTGGGACCACCCCTTTGCCCCTTCCATAGCAAATTTGGACAACTTTTTCTGAACTAACTTTCTTCCTATTCTCAGCTTTCTTCCTATTCTCAGCTTTCTTCCTATTCTCAGCTTTCTTCCTATTCTCAGCTTTCTTCCTATTCTTCTCTTGTAACAGTTGACAATCATGTACGATAGTCACCTGTATTTCTTGCCGTGGCTTTTCTTCCATCCGTACCTGTTTTTTCATCACCTTTGCACTGGCTCGGGTAGTCCCTGACATAAAATATAATACAATAATGCTACGGTTTTATCCCAGGGTGCCCTCATCTCAAGACGCCAATGTTCTTGAATCTCCTGAATAAAAGAAACAGGACCTTCATCCTCACCCATTGTCCATATCATAATCACGCCCATGTGTGACGTATCTGGATATTGTACGCTAAATGCCCTCCATATGTCTGCTCTGCAATTATTAAATGGTTCTCTGTCATGTTGTCATGTTTTGTGCTGTCATACTCTCAAATCCGGCTCATCTCCAAATGTCGTCAGCTCTCTCCCCTGGAATAGCGGCCAGTAGGCCTTTTACATAACCCACCGCTATATCATTCCCGTTTTCTTTGTTTCTAATTCATAAATCCATGTACCCACTCCTATAGTCAAACTGGGTAATTTACATTTCAAATGATCTTTATCCATCTGTGGCCATGGTACATATTGTGGTCGCCCCCGCTTTCTCTAATAATGGGAATTGTGTAAATCCTGTTCATCAATCGTATCCACCCATGCTTCTTGTCTTCCAGGTGGGGCTGATTTTGCCCCCTCGTCTTCATCCTGGTAGTACCCTCAATCTACTTACATAAGGCGGGGACATTTCCCCTACACTATGCGACCGTCCTGTGGCCATTCAGGATATGGCATAGGTTCTGGTGTTTTTCCTTCTGGCTCTCCTAAATCTGACCACTTTACTCATCGTTCTATGTTTGGGTCTGCCAAAGAGCCCCAAGCGCCCTCTCCTTGTGCTCTCTCATTTTCTTCCCTTTCTTCGTCTGACATCATTATTCCACAACTGGTAGGACTGTTATCCCTTTCCTCATCATC
Organism: Ambystoma mexicanum; assembly: GCF_040938575.1. Lineage (NCBI taxonomy): Eukaryota > Metazoa > Chordata > Amphibia > Caudata > Ambystomatidae > Ambystoma > Ambystoma mexicanum. The sequence goes on along the minus strand of NC_090929.1, from coordinate 54,220,890 downwards.
GAGATCTAGTCTGCTTAGGGAAAGCATTCTATGCTTGTCCATCATTATGTCATCCAATCTACCTCTTGTTTCTCTCGGTGGAGATAATTCGATACTCCCTCTGGTCTTGTAACCATCTTTTTCCCTCATCTGCCTATATAGTTCCCCAATCCTTTTCCCTATTCCTTCTGCCTCATGCTCATCAGCCCATGTTGGTACTCTAGTTATCATGTGCAGCTCCCTGCGGAGCTGTTGTATCCTTCTCTCTTCCTCCCATCATTCTCGTTGTTGAACTGGTATTACACATCTATTAATGATGTGGTCTATTTTGTCCTGCCTTTGTTCGCTACTCCTTCTCATTTCCTTCTGCTCGTCCTCTTCCCATCTTCTCATTGCCCTCTTCTTTTGCTCTTCCCGTCTTCTCTAAATGTACTTGCTTTAAATCTCTGTGCTTCTATTTCCTCACACTTCTATTTCCTCATCTTTTCTCTCTCGCTCCTTTGCCGCCTCTTCATACCTTCTTTGTTCTTCTTTTCACTTCCTCTTTTTCCTTCACTTTTCTGTATGCTCTTTCTCATTCCTTTCCTTGCTTTCCTGTTCCTCTCTTTCTTCTCTTTGTTTAACATCATCAATACCCTTTCCGTCTAATTTCAGTAATATCTTTCCTCCCATTCACTCATTCTGTACAATCATCACTCGGCTGGCTTTATCTTTCTCTCCTTTTTGTCTCATGGTCTCTTCTTCTATCTCGATCACTCTATCCCTTCTTTCATTACGCTCCATTTGTTCCTTACTTACAGACATACATTTGCGTTCTTTCATCTTCCTTTCTTCTGTACTGTCTTCCACACTATAAGCGGGGGGTGCATATATCTGATTAATATACCCTGACCATTAGAGGATAAAATCCCTGTTTCTCATTGGTTGTGCTAGTGTCTTCAGAAGGGGAAAGAGGTGCAGAGGGTGTTGTGCCCTCCCCTTTATGCTGATTAAGCATCCACTCCTTCTCGGGCGGGTCTTCTTTCTCGCTCTGGTACATTTTCCATAGCTCTAAAATAGCTAACCTTGTTTGTATCTTTTTCTCTGTGTGCGCAGCATGTAAGTATGTTGTCATGTGTTGCAATACTGTTCTTGATATGAAACCCTCTTGAGGCCAAGGCATGACCATTTTGTCAGCCGTGCCTCTTACCCATTCAGCATGGTATTTCCTAATCTTAGGTGTGTATCTTGGTAATGTTTTGCACAAGTGTAGAAGAGGAGTGTCCTCAATGATGACAAGTCGTTTTGTTTTTAACTGTCAATACTTACCGGACCATTTAATCTGCTATTACTTTAATCAATTAGTATTATAGCGTTTCGGTGCTGGACTGCCCATGTGGGCGGGACAAAGACTGATATGCAAATGAATATTTCCCATCCGTGAAAGGTACAGTGAGCAAAAAGCAGATGGCTGCGAACTCTCAAAGTGGTTAAAAACCACTGAACAGGTTATCATGCCGTGTTCTTTCGAGAGAGGGGCGCCTGCTACCTTTTTTGTATTTTTGGAAGGAACTTGGGGTTGGTCACCCTAAGTTACCTGGGGGCAACCAGACATGGACTCCCTGCTCACTGTGCTCAGAGAGGCACAGCTCCACCTCACTGATGAGGCCCAACAAGGTGTTGGAGTTGCTGTTGGTACTCTTGCTGTTGCTGTTGGTACTCTTGTTCAGAAGGGAATTGTCAAAGACTGATATGCAAATGAATATTTCCCATCTGTGAAAGGTACAGTGAGCAAAAAGAAGATGGCTGCGAACTCTCAAAATGGTTAAAAACCACTGAACAGGTTATCATGCCGTGTTTTTTCGAGAGAGGGGTGTGGTTCTTCCGCTCTCCAAAGAAACTCTGTGGTCTTCCGGCTGATGGTGGAAGACGTCAAAAATCTGAGAGTGTGGCTCTGAACAATCCTCTGCTACTAAATGTGGAAGGGCACCTGGTGCGTGCCAAGTGCCGGATGGGATTTCCACAATAAATGATCTCAGGCCCAAATTACCAGATAGACTCAAGGAAGATGGCAAAATACTATTTTATTATTAGATCAATAAAGTAGGGAAACCTGGCATTTCGGTTTAACAAAAGGATATATACCTCGACATATGTCAGCTATGACGTCATCCTGCGTGGCTAACAGTAAAAACCTACTGTGTGGAGGGATTGGTTAGGGGAAATGTATACACATAGGGCCCGATTCATTTAATTGCTTGCATGTTTCAAAGTGTATTTTTGCCATGCAAAGTCAGTGGAAAGTCATTTTTGCAGTAGAAAATGTACGTGTGTGTGCCCATTTGGGTTGCACACTCGCTAACATTCACTTTATGATTTTATGTTGATTCTCTGTGTTTCTTCTACATGGGCACCAATCAGCTAAATTGTGGGCAGGGCGTAGGTCCAGCACATTAAAAATATATTATTATTATTCTGTTTACTTTTACTTTAATAGTAAATTGTAATAGTATAATATTAAATTGTAATTACATATGATTCAACTGAACTAGTAACGTTAGGAGTAAGACATTACTTTATAATGGAGATTTGAAATGTCCATTTTTACTTTCCTGTCGGTTTGTGAGATATCAATATCCTTCAAAAGAAATCACACACACCCTCTTCCACCTCCCTTTACTGGATTTTCATAAAATAGTAAAACACTCGTTTCTCTATTTTTGGAGAAGAACTAAAATACCAATGTGTACCCCTTAGGGTCCTTCCTTAGTGGGTGCCTGCATCATGAAAACAATGTACCGTCCAAATTTCACGTTGCTAAATTAAACGGTTTGAGCTGGGCGATGATGAGTCAGTCAGTCAGTCAGTCGTCAGTCAGGACTAATTATACATATGTAGATTACATCTCTTGTCACTCATCTTCTCAGAGTATATGGTTTTCTTCATGTTTGCATATATGTTTACTTCGTCACTTCAATCATATCTTCATTCTCTAGATGTACATACATTCAGTTCAGTGCGTCCACGTATCTTCTCTCTTTAGTGGCGTCACTTCACACCTGTCAGACTTTACTTATAGTTCTTCTATGTCCAGTGGTGTCTGCAGACTCAAGTCTACTGCATCAGTTCGAGGATACATTCAATACGGTTGTCGGGCCACATAACATCTCTCATATCTCCGATGTGGTATTTGGATGATACCAGGTGTTATACACAGTGATTTCTTGCTGTTCTTCCAATTTGATGGGCGTGGGCTCTATAAATGAGGTGTACATCTGCCTCTCTACATGACCATTTCTGGGGGCTACATTAAGTGTTGTGGGCCAATGTGAGGAGGGCTGCATCTGGAATAAAATCCCCAGTTCTGGAGGCCTCATCTGGAGTAGTGTGTCTATTTCTGGGGCCCACATTAAGTGCTGAGGGCCCACACCAGGGGGGTTGCATCTGGAAAGGTATCCCCAGTTCTGGAGGCCTCGTCTGGAGTATTGTGTTCATTTCTGTGTTAAGTGTTGTGGAGCCACATTAGGGGGTTGCATCTGGAATAAAATCCTCAATTCTGGAGTCCTCGTCTGGAGTATTGTGTCCATTTCTGAGGGTCACATTAAGTGTTGTGGGTCCATGCCAGGGGGTTTGCATCTGTAATGATATCCCCCAATCTGGAGGCCCCATCTAGACTTCTGTGTCCATTTCCAGGGGCCACAATAAGTGTTGTGGGCCAACATCAGGGGGGGTTGGCTCTGGAATGAGATACCCAGTTCTGGAGGCCTCGTCAGGATTATTGAGTCCCTTTCTGGGGGCCACATTAAGTATCGTGGGTCCACATCAGGGGGTTGAATCTGGAATAAAAACCCCAGTTTTGGAGGCCTCGTCTGGAGAATTGTGTCCATTTTGGGGGGGCAAATTAAGTGTTGTGGGCCCACATCAGGGGGGTTGCACCTGCAATAGAATCCTGGAATAGAATCCCAAATTCTCGAGGCCTTGTCTGGAGTATTGTTTCCATTTCTGGGGACACATTAAGTGCCTTGGGCCCAGCTCATGGGGAGTTGCATCTGCAGTGATATCCCCTGTTCTGGAGGCCCCATCTGGAGTTCTGTGTCCATTTCTGGGGGCCAAATTAAGTGTTGTGGGCCCATATCAGGGGGGTTGCCTCTGGAATGATATCCATAGTTCTGGAGGCCTCGTCTGGAGTATTGTGTCCATTTCTGGGAGCCACATTAAGGGTGATGGGCCCACATCAGGGTTGCATCTGGAATGATATCCCTATTTCTGGAGGCCTCATTTGGAGTCTTTTGTTTATTTCTGGAGACCACATTAAGTGTCATTGGGCCACGCCAGGGCGGTTGCATCTGGAATAATTAAATCCCCAGTTCTGAAGGCCTCATCTGGAGTATTGTTTTTATTTCTGGGGCTACATTAAGTGTCATGGGCCAACATCATGGAGGTTGCTACTGGACTAAAATCCCCGGTTCTGGGGGCCTCATCTAGAGTATTGTGGCCATTTCTGATTTCCACATTAAGTGTTGTGGTTCCATCTCAAGGAGATTGCATCTGGAATTATATCTCCAGTTCTGGAGACCTCATCTGGAGTATTGTGTCAATTTCTGTTTGGTGTTGTTGGCCCACATCCGCTGGGTTGCATCTGGGATACAATCCCCATTTCTGGAGACCTCACCTGGAGTATTGTATTCATTTCTGGGTTCCACATTAAGGGGGGTTGCATCTGGAATAAAAAAAAACAGTTTCCGGAGCCTCATCTGGAATATTGTTTCCACGAGAGATCCCCTGGCAACACTTCTAGGATAAGTCTTTGTGAGGATCAGAGTTATTGAAGCCAATATATATATTAACTTATCGACTGAACTGGTCATTTTTTAAGGTGACCGGTCAGCTCCTCAACCTTGAATCGGACCTACAGAGACACACAATCATGCCCTTAAATGTGTACACAGTGTAACACAAGCATACATGCAGATAGACACACATTCTCACACATGCACCCTCCACACACCCCGCCCCTTTTCTCCCTGCTCTCCCTGCACCACTGCTCTCTGGTTCATTGGCCTTCTTCTCTGCAGCATATCTGTGCCTGTTCACTCTCTATCTCTCTCTGTATGCCATGGCTCTCTATGCACTGTGCTCTCTATGCATGCATATCTCTGTCTCTCTCTGTCTCTCTCTGTCTATCTGTCTCTCTCTCTGTCTGTCTGTCTCTCTCTCTGTCTCTGTCTCTCTGTCTCTGTCGCTCTCGTTCTCTCTGTACAATGAACACTCATCATTCTAGGTTTTGTTGTCTCTGTACTGTCTGTCTGTCTGTCTGTTTGGGCGCCCTGTGTGCCCCATGATTCCCTCCACCCCGCTCCCTTATTTATCCCTTTATGTGCCTGGTTTCTTTGGGCCCCCATGCCTCTTTTGGCGCTATGTCTCTATTCCTGCTCATGCCCACGTCTCTTCGCCACCCTGCTCTCCTTCCACCTTATCTTTCCCTATAATTGTTTTCAAGGCAAAAGAGCATTTTGGACAGTAACTCAAACCTCTCCATGAATCCTATTGCAACTGTCAGTGAGTCAGCAAGCCCTCTTAAGACCGGAAGTTGGATCACCTCCTCCCAAGAGCTGGTCAGTGAGTCGCCCTCTTAAGACCGGAAGTTGGATCACCTCCTCCCAAGAGCTGGTCAGTGAGTCAGCAAGCCCTCTTAAGACCGGAAGTTGGATCACCTCCTCCCAAGAGCTGGTCAGTGAGTCAGCAAGCCCTCTTAAGACCGGAACTTGGATCACCTCCTCCCAAGAGCTGGTCAGTGAGTCAGCAAGCCCTCTTAAGACCGGAAGTTGGATCACCTCCTCCCAAGATCTGGTCAGTGAGTCAGCAAGCCCTCTTAACCGGAAGTTGGATCACCTCCTCCCAAGATCTGGTCAGTGAGTCAGCAAGCCCTCTTAAGACTGACTGTCATTGGGGGGGTTGGGGGGGGGTTATCCCAAACCAATTGGAAACATGGAACTTTTATAATACAGGCTTTCTTAGGGAACATTGTTATTAAAATTCTGAACCTTGCTTTGTTCGGAAACCAGTTGAGACAAAGAGAATTCATAAACTACTATCTGCTTCTATCTCTCTCTCTCTCTCTCTCTTCCTACCTCTCTGACTCACCCTATGTCTCTCTTTCGCTCTCGCTCTCTGTGTAAGTGAGAGTTGCGTTGTCAGATGTGCACTTGCTATACCCACCCCAGCCGTTGCTGGTAGCAACACAACCACAGAAAAAACAGACACCTTGAGCGGATGGGCCTGTGTTTTTCTATTGTTAAAAGCAGCATGAGGGCAGCAGTGATAGAGGCATCCGCCAAGATGGCGGCCAGTCTGGCATTTGGGAACGTGTTGTCATCATGTGAGTCTTGCAGGAACGTCACCATCACACCGAGGGTGCACGATCAGTACGGAGAACATGAGGACCCAGATTGGATCTGCGAGGGTACCTGTGGTTATGCAAAGGACCAGAGAGCCAGGCTGCAGGTTCTGAACTGTGTTTATTTTCTTTGTTGGTCTTGATTTGTGTTGTGTGTAGTATGAAAAGTAGTTGGGCTCAGCAGCGCTACCAGTCAACCAGTGCCGAGCACAAACGAATGAAACTTTGCCTTGATGCTCACAGAAGAAACCTATCATTGGTTTCAATCTGAACACAACCCTTTCCGAGAAGGAAAGATATTGTGAGAAATATATGATGTGTATTCTCAGCAAAACAAGCTGTTAAAAAAGGAAAATATTTAAGTGCACCAATATTTCAAATGGATTGTTCTTTAAAAGTTACGATGGTTAGTTGAAATTATTACTTCCAGTATATTTTGTACTCCTAACAAGATGGTTACACTTGTCCTACTAAGCAAAGCATGTTATCAAAACTGAGAAAATCTATGAAAGCTATTTTATAATTGGTTATCTTTGCAAGATGAGCAGTTGTGCACACTTCGATTGTAGTCTTCAGAAATAACCCTTTCAAAAATGGAAGGTTGTCAATAGCACCAATGAGGGTTCCTGGCTGCTTTGCATAAAATCAAAGAACATTTTGGGTATAGAAGCACAGCCCCAGATCTTCGTATTTGACATGTGTCTTTGATAAAGGGGCTTTTTTGCTTGAATAACTGAGTACATATGCACACTGGGCTTGAAGCTTGTTTCATATTTCACAACACTCACCCTAACATTAAAGTGTTTGTAGCCATGAACCATAAATACTAATTTTAACAGTCCCAGAATTTAGATGAGAGAATAAAATGGCTGCTACCTCTGTCACTCCTTTTTTTGCGGGAGACCTCAATTCCTGCATAGCTTCGCCAGAATGTAAGCTAAGATGGAAAGCCTGGTCTTTGATATGAGGTATTTGTGGGTATGAGGCTATGTTTTACGGAAGCGTTGGATGATTACAAAGAGAAAAAGAGACCAACATATGCATAGGATTGAAAAAGCTGAACCCTGCTTCCAATTCAATTCTCCATGCAAAGATCGTTATTACCCCCCACTAGCCAGCAACAGCGAGGAAATCAATTCCATGAACTGGGTAACCCTCCGGCCCCCGCAAAAGTCATCTCTACATTTGAGATCACATAGACTGTGCTGGTGGGGCTTATGTGGAGTCTGGATAACGTCAACGTCACAATAATCCGAAAGTAATGCAAGTGTGTGAGAACAGGATTAGATTTAGAATGGCAGTTTGGAGTTACAATATCTAAAGAGCACGGCCTTATATCTACAAAAGAAAAATGTTGCCTTCAAACAATTCCAGACTGAGATTGTGTGTGAGTACTACCGAGTGAGGACCCTGTTTGGATCACCTGTGGTGCACACACATCCCAGACTTCTGCTTTCATGCGGGGGAACTCAGAGGCCAGTATCGGTCTGGTGGGGACCTGGCAGGGTGGGGTGTCTGAGCAATACCCAACAGAGTCGCTCTTCATTGGTACGGCGGTGGTGAGGCCCTTGCTGTGTGTTGGGACCTTCCTGTAGCGTGGCCTGTGTGGGGGAGCGAGCACGCTAGCGCAGGACCCGCATGAAGGGAATGGTTCTGATCTGTTGGGGGTACCGTGCCTTTTGTGTCGGTGTGCAGATGCACCCAAGGGTACAGCGTGGTGTAATGGCGCTCACCACTCAGGGTGCCCGATGTGGGTCTGTGCATTGGCCCTGTGTGAGGAGAACCATGCCTGTGCACGTCTATGCAGTCACCACACGTCCCCCAGTGTCATGCCTGAGCACACTAACATGATGGCTACATCTTGTATGGAACTTCTTTATTTTTTATCTTTATTTGTTTATTGCATTTAAATTGTAAAAAAAATAAATTGCAATATTTCTCAGTTATAACCAGAAAAACAAAATGACTACTAAAATTACTACTAAAATCAGAAGGAACAAGGAAAAGAAAGAACAAAACTAATTAAATCAAGTCACATCAAATCAGCTTGCTTTACCAGTTTCAAAAGATATTGGGCCTCATTACACGGAAGGCGGTAAGGGTTAACGGTCACCGGTAATGGTACCGGTGACCATTAACCCTTACCGCCTGATTATGAGGTCCCTTTGCGGGTTGGTACTTTAACGCCTGCTTTTTAGCAGGCGTTAAAAACCAACCCGCAAAGGGACCTGGGTGCTAATTACGGTACCGTAATTAGCACCGTCCCCATTCCCATTATGCCCTATGAGGCAAAAATGGGAATGGGGAAGGGCAATGGGGGAACAGGGAATTACCGCCCCGCCAACCTTGGAATAGGGCGGTAAATCCCCTTTCCTCCAAGGCGGTGCCGGTATTTTACCGGCCTGGACCAAGGGGCTAGTAGCACCTTGGTCCACCACCTACCGTGTAATGAGGCCCATTCTCTTGAGGAATTGAACCAGAGCTGTTACATGCCTGAGTTTCGAACCGTCAATCAGCAATGGCCATCAGGCGAGGGGATCGGAAGCTATGTGGTCAGAAAAGAGATGTCTGAAAGAGGTGCTGCGAAGGTCTCTCCGCCCAGGACATCGTGTAACAATGTGCATCAATGTCTCGGCCTCGTCAGCATTTCTGCAAAACCTGCAGTTATTGTCTTTCGACAAACCTCGTATTGCCTGGATCTCATGTGTGGAGTGTAAGTTCAGCCGGGCTCGGAGAAATGTGTCCCTTACTTGCGTATCTGGAAATTGTTTCAGGTAAGGGCACACGGCGTTCAATTTCCAACCATCCAAAGGCAGATGCGTCACAAGTTGGCACTTGGAAACCACTTGCAAAGTTTGAATCCAGTCAAAGGTTTACAGTTTTGCAGTTAGTCAAAAGTGGTTCAAGTCGACTGCCAATGACATTCAGACAGCTGGTCATGTCTTGGAACCAGTCCTGCAAGAATGTGTTATGATATTGTTTTGTTTCGTTATAGATCAGATCTAGAATTGAGGATCTTGGTGAGGATAAGCATTTGCCGAACAAAGCCGGTCTGTTCCAGGTAACTGAACATCTCAGTGAAGAGAGACCCAGTTCTCGACAAAGAATGGCAATCGGGGTAGATTTTGGAACCCCGAGAACTTGCTTCTAAAAGAGCCCCTCAACGCGAGTCCAGAAAGGGTCTGAAATGGACAACATAGCGTCAGCACCATAGGTTACCGTAGGAATGACCTACGCTTTATAAAATTGGATGACAGGTAGAATAGAAAAGCGCCCGAATTTCTTGTTTATTGCACACGCCTGGCAGGTTAATGTTTTCATTTTTCCCAACAAGTGGGATAACATCGTAGCTTCTGATTTTAAGTTGCACAGCCAGACCCCCAGGTATTTAAAGGAGTCCACATTCTCGATATTCCCTCCCCCGATTTGCCTGTAAAACCGTTTTTTAACTTTAATCGATGTACCAAAACTCATGGTTTTGGTTTTACCTTTGTTAATCTCAAACCCATTCTGTGTGATGTAATTATGGAGGGCGTCGAGTTGCCTCTGTAGGCCCACCGGAGTCTGATCGATGAGCACTACGTCATGGACACCACCCACCTTTGGGGGGAATGATTTTGTAGCATGAAAGGAGTCTGGCATTTGCTCCAGGTAAAAATTAAAGAGGGCTGGTGCCATCGGACACCCCTGTTTTATTCCTCCCAGTCTTGATTTCTTTAGACAGAACACCTGCCTGATTTAGTCGAACTCTCAAGGTGGTATCGGAGTGCATGGCCTTAATGGGTTCCAGGATGGGTAAAGGACAGTTCTTCTTTTCCATTTTTGACCAAAGCAGGCCTCTTTCTACCTAGTCGAATGCCTGCACAAGGTCCACAAATACCATGTAGATTTTTATTTTCCATCACCGGGCAGTCTCTTTCAGTACCTGCAGCAAAAAGATGTTGACGGCCATGCCCAGGCCTTTCACAAAGAAACACTGGAAGCGATCAGAGCTGTCGATGGTCCTACGCCAGACGTGGAAATGGTCCAGGAGAATCATACCAAACAGTTTACCAATAACGTCAAGGAGGGCAATAGTTCTTTGGATCCTTCCGATCCCCTTTTTTGTGGATCGGAACTACTATCGCCCTCCTCCACCAACTCAGTATTTGGTGATTCACAGTAATCTGACCAAACAAGGACACTATAAAAGCAGCTCAGTCTTCCGGGTGCTCCTGAAGAATGACATTCGTAAGGCCGTCATTGCCCGGTGCTCGAGAGATTTTTAATTTCATGATGCGGACCATAATTTCCTTGATGTTAAGGTTTGTTGCCCATGAACCCCAGCTCTTAAGCAGCAGCTCCTCAGCCCCTCTCCCCATGGTCAGAGTGTAAAGCTTGACATAATGGCTTGTCCATGATTCCTCATCAATAAGATTGGACTGATCAGCCTTTGAAGAGGTTTCATTCAATTTGATGAGCGACCAAAAAGCACTCGGTTCTCTTACCGCCAAAGTTTGCAGCATTACCTCTGCATCTTTCTGGTATCTTAGATGTTTGGATGAGCAGAGCCAGTTTTTGTAGTTGAGCTGAGCTAACCTTGCGTCGCCAAGTGCTTTGGTTGAGTTGGTTTTTTTGACGATCCGCCGCAATTTTCGACCACCAGGATCGGACAGTATCCTTGTTATTCGAACAACCATAACATTCTACTTTCGGACCACATACCTACCTTCAAAGAGCAAGAGACATCATCCACAGGGATTTTTCTGTGAACAGGCTTTTTCTCTGTTTTAGGACTGGCTCCTCAGGGGTCTCCGGGACCTGGTTCCTTCTGGTCACGATGGCCTCTGAGGAGCCACGTCCCTATTTGCATCACAAAAAGGATAAAACAGTGAAGAAGGCAAGAAAACCCCGCAGGAAGAAGGAGACTGAACTGTCCACAGATTCAACAGAAGAGAGAGGTGAGGAGGAGTTAAGGGAGGAGGTGAAAGTTTCTGAGCTGCATGACACTGAGTCTGTTTTCTTTACATTGCTGTGCTGCTGCTGCCGTGACGCACGGAGTCTGTTTTCTTTACGTTGCTGGGCTGCTGCTGCCGTGACTCGCTGAGTCTGTTTTCTTTACGTTGCTGGGCTGCTGCTGCCGTGACGCGCGGAGTCTGTTTTCTTTACGTTGCTGGGCTGCTGCTGCCGTGACTCGCTGAGTCTGTTTTCTTTACGTTGCTGGGCTGCTGCTGCCGTGACTCGCTGAGTCTGTTTTCTTTACGATGCTGGGCTGCTGCTGCCGTGACTCGCTGAGTCTGTTTTCTTTACGATGCTGGGCTGTCTGTTTTCTTTACATTGTCGGGCTTCTGCTGCCGTGACTCGCTGAGTCTTTTTCTTTACGTTGCTGTGCTGCTGCTGCCGTGACTCGCTAAGTCTGTTTCTTATGCCCATTATCCAGACACTCCCCCTCCTGCTCACGCACACTCGTTCTAATGTCAGCTACTTAGCGAAGCCTGGTAGAGTGTCTGGTGTCCGGTGGTCGATATACATGGCTATGCACCTTCGCAGCTCTACCCACCGGCTCGCAAGTCTTCAAAACTCTACGATTTCAATGCAGTCCTTTTCAACTTCACCTCTTTCGGCCCCAGCGAGAGGGGAATCCGATCCACTGCCGGTGGGTAATAGCTCTGAATTTTCACAATCTGGCATCCACTATGCCACTTTGAGCTGTTCTCCACCGGTTGGAGCATGTTTTGAAAATATCCCTACTTTAAACCCTCTTAACTCATCAAGGTAACTTAAATCCTGAGATGTTTTGTGGGACACTGGATCTCCTGTATGTACGCTTAATTATATCTCTGCCATGAGCCACTTTCCAAATCAGCATGAGCCCACGACAAAACTAGCAATGTGTCCAAATCCCGCCAGCACTTTAACTGCATGCGTCGTCTGTTTCTGTGCCCCCTCGTACAATAAGAGTTTCACTGGAAGAGCTGGCCCCCCGGGACAACGACACACTTGCGGATGTACTGGGTTTGTCAGAACTCGCAGCTCCCCCTGTCGAATGAGTGGCTCTGGACACGCGCCTGTACCTGAGAATCCTTGCTGACAACTGTGTGCGTTCTTCATCTCCACAGCCTGCAACGTCAAACCTTGAAAACATCGGGTGGTTTCCTGCAGCAGCACTGTCCCCAGTGGAGGCCGTTCACAATGTTTCTTCCAACGTTTCTCAGTCCACGCAGACAAGAAACTCGTCTCTTCCTGTTGATTTGACCAAGGACCGTACAACTCCTCTTGTTGCTATGCATAACCTCTCTGCTGGTGCCCCAACCGTCCAAAAGACTGCCAATGGTCCATGTATTGCTTGCAACATGGACCTTCAAATTACCTCAATAGAGTAGGAAGGGGTGGGGAACAATCTACCTTTCCCAATTTTTTTCTAATCAAAAACAAGGGTACCTCAAGAAGACTGCAATCTCTACTGGTTGCAGAGCTATACCAGCGCAAAACAAGGTTACATCACGACCGTCATTTGAAGCAAGGCGAGTCCCGAAACCGGCCCAGAGAAAAGTGGTTTCAACCATGCGAGGACCCCAGTTGGGTGGTGATTCAGAGACAAGGGGTGCCTCTCAGGGGCCCACTTCTAGTCCACCTTGTGGTGGGCCCTGCCCGAGCCCTATTTCACAGCCCTTGTTGAATTATTCTACTTATTCGACTTAGGACGTCGTGCCTGATGCCCAGAACGAAGAGCCTCTTGCTCTTGCAAACTCTAACGATGGAGCTAGTCTGGCGCTTCCAATGGACAATCAAGAGCGTCCGGACTCTCCTCGGTTCGAATCTATGAACGACAAATGGAAACGATTAAGACTGCAGGCCCCTGTGGCTGTAAGAACCCAGGCTGTTATTAACCTTCCAGCTGCCCAGCCCAAAATTGTAAATCATGCAGAAGAACTTCAATGCAGGATGGGAGATGTTAGAAGTAATGACCTGAGGGACAACCGGTCAGCTTATACCCAAGCTAGCGTGAAACAGGTTAACTCCCAGAATCGATCACTGAAACTGGAGAGGGTTTTGGATAATAATAACACTCTTGTTTGAAATCATCGAGTGGTTTAGGAACTATTCCTATTCGATACTAAACCTGCATTTGTTATGCTCTTCTGATTTTCAACTCATTGAATTTTACGACAAGCAACGTCTTGATTCAGTGTTTCTCCACCTCTCGTCTCTAGTGGTTAAAAACATGTTGCTCGATTCAACAGAAAGTCTGTTGTTACTGGGTTTTGACCTGTCATGTTGGACCACCACTGACCAAACTCCAACTTTAAGACAACAAAGTGCTACTGTTGTAAGGGGCTCTTCCTGGAGGGACAACGGAACATCAGCCTAAAACCTTTCCCTCCATTTCAGGATCCTTTGAAGATCGGAAGGGTCCCGTTAGGCCTTGACCTAAAGCTAAATGTGACTTTCAAGCAAGGCCCTTTGTCTCGACAAGTGGGAAGTGTGACTGTTCAAAAAGCCATTAAAAGACCTAACCTGCCCACTACTGACTGGTTCTGGCTGGCTAACACTTTGGCGTCTCAACCTTCCTCTTAGCAACCCAGCTCCACTATTAGACATCAAAGAAGAGACATCTTGCCAGTTTCCTCAACAACCAATACTCCGAGGCTGAAATTTATATCTTGGAATACCAGGGGGTTCTTGCATCTTTCACGTCCTAGTAATTTAAATCTGGCTGAGTTCGATCTAATCAACCTTCAGGAAATATGGTTGAGGAAGTTGCCAATGTTGGACGGCTTCAACCTGTCTATCGTTCATGCTGGGAAAGGTGACCTTGGGCGTCCATCGGTGGGTTTACTTACTGCATTGAAATTGGGCAGCACTTTGAAACTTTTGGAGACCAACACCAAGTTTCAGTGCCTTCTATTAGATCAGCATCTGAGACATCCCCAGGCAAGGCTCCAAACATAGAAGCAGCTGACTTTTCCTTCTTAGAGAACATAGAAAGAACTGTAGGTGTCACCTACCGCCTCGCCTAAGAAGTTTAAGATGTATGCGAGGGTTATGCAGTAAGCAGCTTTAGAAGAAGTCACACTCGTCGCCCCTAAAACTTTCATTCCTTTTCGGGGCTTTGGGCGTAAGGATTTGTTGTTGTGGCATAAACCATCTGATTTCTCAGAAAGGGGGATGTCCACCACGGCACCTTCCAACGTGGACAAGTTAGCCTCAAATGACACTGGAGCACCGGCTGGCAGATCCTCCCTTAATGAAGCGTTGGAAGAAACATTGTGAACGGCCTCCACTGGGGACAGTGCTGCTGCAGGAAACCACCCGATGTTGTCAAGGTTTGACGTTGCAGGCTGTGGAGATGAAGAACGCACACAGTTGGCAGCAAGGATTCTCAGGTACAGGCAGCGTGTCCAGAGCCACTCATTCGACAGGGGGAGCTGCGAGTTCTGACAAACCCAGTACATCCGCAAGTGTGTCGTTGTCCCGGGGGGCCAGCTCTTCCAGTGAAACTCTTATTGTACGAGGGGGCACAGAAACAGACGACGCATGCAGTTAAAGTGCTGGCGGGATTTGGACACATTGCTAGTTTTGTCGTGGGCTCATGCTGATTTGGAAGGTGGCTCATGGCAGAGATATAATTAAGCGTACATACAGGAGATCCAGTGTCCCACAAAACATCTCAGGATTTAAGTGACCTTGATGAGTTAAGAGGGTTTAAAGTAGGGATATTTTCACAACATGCTCCAACCGGTGGAGAACAGCTCAAAGTGGCGTAGTGGATGCCAGATTGTAAAAATTCAGAGCTATTACTCACCGGCCGTGGATCGGGTTCCCCTCTCGCTGGGGCCGAAAGAGGGGAAGTTGAAAAGGACTGCCTTGAAATCGTAGAGTTTTGAAGACTTGCGAGCCAGTGGGTAGAGCTGCGAAGGTGCATAGCCATGTATATCGACCACCGGACACCAGACACTCTACCACGCTTCGCTAAGCAGCTGGCATTAGAGCGAGTGTGCGTGAGCAGGAGGGGAGTGTCTGGATAATGGGCATAAGAAACAGACTTAGCGAGTCACGGCAGCAGCAGCACAGCAACGTAAAGAAAAAGACTCAGCGAGTCACGGCAGCAGCAGCCCAGCAATGTAAAGAAAACAGACAGCCCAGCAGCGTAAAGAAAACAGACTCAGCGAGTCACGGCAGCAGCAGCCCAGCAACGTAAAGAAAACAGACTCCGCGAGTCATGGCAACAGCAGCACAGCAATGTAAAGAAAACAGACTCAGCGAGTCACGGCAGCAGCAGCCCAGCAACGTAAAGAAAACAGACTCAGTGAGTCACGGCAGCAGCAGCCCAGCAGCGTAAAGAAAACAGACTCAGTGAGTCACGGCAGCAGCAGCCCAGCAACGTAAAGAAAACAGACTCAGTGAGTCACGGCAGCAGCAGCCCAGCAATGTAAAGAAAACAGACAGCCCAGCAACGTAAAGAAAACAGACTCAGCGAGTCACGGCAGCAGCAGCCCAGCAACGTAAAGAAAACAGACTCCGCGAGTCACGGCAGCAGCAGCACAGCAATGTAAAGAAAACAGACTCAGCGAGTCACGGCAGCAGCAGCCCAGCAACGTAAAGAAAACAGACTCAGTGAGTCACGGCAGCAGCAGCCCAGCAACATAAAGAAAACAGACTCAGTGAGTCACGGCAGCAGCAGCCCAGCAATGTAAAGAAAACAGACAGCCCAGCAACGTAAAGAAAACAGACTCAGCGAGTCACGGCAGCAGCAGCCCAGCAACGTAAAGAAAACAGACTCAGTGAGTCATGGCAGCAGCAGCCCACCAACGTAAAGTAAACAGACTCCACGAGTCATAGCAGCAGCAGCACAGCAATGTAAAGAAAACAAACTCAGTGTCATGCAGCTCAGAAACTTTCACCTCCTCCCTTAACTCCTCCTAACCTCTCTCTTCTGTTGAATCTGTGGACAGTTCAGTCTCCTTCTTCCTGCGGGGTTTTCTTGCCTTCTTCACTGTTTTATCCTTTTTGTGATCCAAATAGGGGCGTGGCACCTCAGAGGCCGTCGTGACCAGAAGGAACCAGGTCCCGGAGACCCCCGAGGAGCCAGTCCTAAAACAGGGAAAAAGCCAGTTGGCAGAAAAAACCCTGTGGATGATGTCTCTTGCTCTTTGAAGGTAGGTATGAGGTCCGAAAGTAGAATGTTATGGTTGTTCGAATAACAAGGATACTGTCGGATCCTGGTGGTCGCTAAGAAGAGGCAAATGACAGAACCAAGTAATATGGCTGACGGAGTCTCTGGTACAAATAGTAGCACAGCGGTGGAGAGTCGCCACAGCAGACTGTAGCTTAGATCCCGCTGCCTGGCGGAGATGGAGTTCAGCCTTGGAAATCCGCTGTTGGAGAGAGTGGACGCAGCCAGGCGGAAGGTAGGGTAAAAGACCCGTAAAAAGAGAAAGGGACGCCTGAGAGATGGGCGGCTACTACAGTGAAAGTAGTAAGTCTCAGAGCAAAGAAGAAAAGATATGAAGGTAGCCGTTAGCAAAGGGTAGATCTAAAGAAAGTAGGAACGGAAAACAAGAGCGGAAACGGTAGTATAGAAAGTAACAGAAAAGCGAAAGAAGCACCCTTACCTCCTCCGTGTAGGCTTGACATCCCTCGATATACCCGCACCCGGAAAGCTAAAGATACCTAGGGAGTGATCAAAAGACAGCAATCTTAGGGAAGAAGAAATAACAGAGATTCGGTAGCAATTAGGCTGAGAACAGGAAACAAGCGTTAGATGTTGATGCGTGTGACATATATACATCACGGTGGCCATCTTGGAGTAAAAACATAGACCGCTGAATGGCCCCTCTTGCTCCATTTTAGGTGTGTCTCCATCAGTTCTATATCTTCCATGACTGATGCATTGACACATGCCAGCAGAAGTGCAGGAACGTGCAAGTGTGAGACGTTAGGGCGAGGCGGGGTCTCTGACGTTAGGGCGAGGCGGGGACTCTGCGTACATCGGCACCACATGCCCGCAGAAGTGCAGGAACGTGCAAGTGTGAGACGACATGCCCGCAGAAGTGCAGGAACGTGCAAGTGTGAGACGTTAGGGCGAGGCGGGGTCTCTGCGTGCATCGGCACCACATGCCCGCAGAAATGCAGGAACGTGCAAGTGTGAGACGACATGCCCGCAGAAGTGCAGGAACGTGCAAGTGTGAGACGTTAGGGCGAGGCGGGGACTCTGCGTGCATTGCCACCACATGCCCGCAGAAGTGCAGGAACGTGCAAGTGTGAGACGACATGCCCGCAGAAGTGCAGGAACGTGCAAGTGTGAGACGTTAGGGCGAGGCGGGGACTCTGCGTGCATCGGCACCACATGCCCGCAGAAGTGCAGGAACGTGCAAGTGTGAGACGACATGGCCGCAGAAGTGCAGGAACGTGCAAGTGTGAGACGTTAGGGCGAGGCGGGGACTCTGCGTGCATTGCCACCACATGCCCGCAGAAGTGCAGGAACGTGCAAGTGTGAGACGACATGCCCGCAGAAGTGCAGGAATGTGCAAGTGTGAGACGTTAGGGCGAGGCGGGGACTCTGCGTGCATCGGCACCACATGCCCGCAGAAGTGCAGGAACGTGCAAGTGTGAGACGTTAGGGCGAGGCGGGGACTCTGCGTGCATCGGCACCACATGCCCGCAGAAGCGCAGGAACGTGCAAGTGTGAGACGTTAGGGCGAGGCGGGGACTCTGCGTGCATTGCCACCACATGCCCGCAGAAGTGCAGGAACGTGCAAGTGTGAGACGACATGCCCGCAGAAGTGCAGGAACGTGCAAGTGTGAGACGTTAGGGCGAAGCGGGGACTCTGCGTGCATCCGCACCACATGCCCGCAGAAGTGCAGGAACGTGCAAGTGTGAGACGACATGCACGCAGAAGTGCAGGAACGTGCAAGTGTGAGAAGTTAGGGCGAGGCGGGGACTCTGCGTGCATTGCCATCACATGCCCGCAGAAGTGCAGGAACGTGCAAGTCTGAGACGTTAGGGCGAGGCGGGGACTCTGCGTGCATCGGCACCACATGCCCGCAGAAGCGCAGGAACGTGCAAGTGTGAGACGTTAGGGCGAGGCGGGGACTCTGCGTGCATCGGCACCACATGCCCGCAGAAGCGCAGGAACGTGCAAGTGTGAGACGTTAGGGCGAGGCGGGGACTCTGCGTGCATCGGCACCACATGCCCGCAGAAGCGCAGGAACGTGCAAGTGTGAGACGTTAGGGCGAGGCGGGGACTCTGCGTGCAACGGCACCACATGCCCGCAGAAGCGCAGGAACGTGCAAGTGTGAGACGTTAGGGCGAGGCGGGGACTCTGCGTGCATCGGCACCACATGCCCGCAGAAGTGCAGGAACGTGCAAGTGTGAGACGTTAGGGCGAGGCGGGGACTCTGCGTGCATCGGCACCACATG
Organism: Ambystoma mexicanum; assembly: GCF_040938575.1. NCBI lineage: Eukaryota > Metazoa > Chordata > Amphibia > Caudata > Ambystomatidae > Ambystoma > Ambystoma mexicanum. The sequence goes on along the minus strand of NC_090929.1, from coordinate 54,202,131 downwards.
CCCGCAGAAATGCAGGAACGTGCAAGTGTGAGACGTTAGGGCGGGAACTCTGTGTGCATCGGCACCACATGCCCGCAGAAGTGCAGGAACGTGCAAGTCTGAGACGTTAGGGCGAGGCGGGGACTCTGCGTGCATCGGCACCACATGCCCGCAGAAGCGCAGGAACGTGCAAGTGTGAGACGTTAGGGCGAGGCGGGGACTCTGCGTGCATCGGCACCACATGCCTGCAGAAATGCAGGAACGTGCAAGTGTGAGACGTTAGGGCGGGAACTCTGCGTGCATCGGCACCACATGCCCGCAGAAGTGCAGGAACGTGCAAGTCTGAGACGTTAGGGCGAGGCGGGGACTCTGCATGCATCGGCACCACATGCCCGCAGAAGCGCAGGAACCTGCAAGTGTGAGACGTTAAGGCGAGGCGGGGACTCTGCGTGCATCGGCACCACATGTCCGCAGAAGCGCAGGAACGTGCAAATGTGAGACGTTAGGGCGAGGCGGGGACTCTGCGTGCATCGGCACCACATGCCCGCAGAAGTGCAGGAACGTGCAAGTCTGAGACGTTAGGGCGAGGCGGGGACTCTGCGTGCATCGGCACCACATGCCCGCAGAAGTGCAGGAACGTGCAAGTGTGAGACGTTAGGGCGAGGCGGGGACTCTGCGTGCATCGGCACCACATGCCCGCAGAAATGCAGGAACGTGCAAGTGTGAGACGTTAGGGCGGGAACTCTGCGTGCATCGGCACCACATGCCCGCAGAAGTGCAGGAACGTGCAAGTGTGAGACGTTAGGGCGAGGCGGGGGCTCTGCGTGCATCGGCACCACATGCCCGCAGAAGTGCAGGAACGTGCAAGTCTGAGACGTTAGGGCGAGGCGGGGACTCTGCGTGCATCGGCACCACATGCCCGCAGAAGTGCAGGAACGTGCAAGTGTGAGACGTTAGGGCGAGGCGGGGACTCTGCGTGCATCCGCACCACATGCCCGCAGAAGTGCAGGAACGTGCAAGTGTGAGACGACATGCACGCAGAAGTGCAGGAACGTGCAAGTGTGAGACGTTAGGGCGAGGCGGGGACTCTGCGTGCATTGCCATCACATGCCCGCAGAAGTGCAGGAACGTGCAAGTGTGAGACGTTAGGGCGAGGCGGGGACTCTGCGTGCATCGGCACCACATGCCCGCAGAAACGCAGGAACGTGCAAGTGTGAGACGTTAGGGCGAGGCGGGGACTCTGCGTGCATCGGCACCTGCTGTGCTGGGAAGTGTAGTTCGTGTGAAGAGAACAAGGATGCGAATGTGCATGTTGGCCCTGTAGGCACCTCAGTGGATGGTGCAATCCCTGCATCACATGTTCAAATGCCAGTGTGCATTTACAAGAAAGCATTCACATTGCCACTGAACTGCCACAGCAAACCCGTGCCACCACGAGATATCAGGGTACTTGTGCATGCCAATGGGACTTTGGTTTTACGCCTACAAGAAAATCTCATGCAGGATAGGAATGCAATGCTCTCCTGCGACCAGAGGAGGGCAGCAAAGCTGAGATAATGGCAGTAGAGCCAGTCCCAGGCGGAGCAGGACGATTAGGCGCGGCCAGTTCGGCGCAGGAGACAATTTGGCGCGCCCAATTCGGTGCTGCGACATTTGGGCGCGGGGATGTTTTTTTTGGGGGGGGGGGGGGATTTGTCATTGTTTTGCGTCGTTCAGTATTTTTTATTGTGAATTGCCCAAAAAAAATAATACAGCATTTGATATGATATGATAGTTTATTCATATAGCGCCATGAAACACATTGTGTATAGGCGCTATATAAATAAACTATCATATCATATCATATCAAATGCTTTATTATTATTTTTTTTCTTAGACTGTTCAATCATGGGAGTTAAATATGTAACTTTTGCTGCCCCAGGCACAAGGCCAGTTTGGTTTTGAGGTTAAGTTCCAAGCCTCACAATCTTGCAGGCCATGGTTCGTGGCTGGGCTAAAGCTTTTAATTTTATTCTATTTGCAAAATATCACATTATTTTTTTTTTCAAATAGAATAACATTAAAAGCTTTATCCCAGCCACGAACCATGGCCTGCAAGATTGTGAGGCTTGGAACTTAACCACAAGACCGAACTGGCCTTGTGCCTGGGGCAGCAAAAGTTACATATTTAACTCACATAATTGAACAGTCAAATAAAAAAAATAGTAATAAAGCATTTGGGAAAATCACAATAAAAAATACTACACTTCACGCCAGTCACTTGACCCCAAATTATTTTCAAATGCAACAAGTTGTCAGGCACAGTTCCTGTCAACGTGCTGCATTTGAAAATAATTATGCTTTTAAATTTGGCGTGAGGGAGTTTAGATGTGGCTGCAATGTCAGCCACGTCCAAACGTCCCTCGCGCTAAATCGGCGGCGCCAAAAAGGCTCCCGCGCCGAACCGGCCCGCGGCGAAATGGCTGCGCCAAAAGGGGGTGTACCCGTCCCAGGGAAGCAGATCACTCCGCGCCATAGAAAGCCCCTGCACAGAACGAGGCACACGCCTGTTGCCATGATAGGGTCCAGAGGGAGAGGAGGAGGGCCTAGCCTGCCAAGAAGAAGAAGTATCAGCGAGACTGAGAAAGGGAGGGGCGGGGGGATAGGCAATTTAGGCCAAAGATTGAGAGAAGGCAGGTTAAAGGGTCAGCCTACTACGAACCTGGGCCCAAAGACAGACAGGGGCCGACCCATGAACAAGCATTTGGTGCAAAGACAGCTAGAGGGAGGAGCTGAGGGGGGCGTCTAGCAAGGCAACTAGCACAAAAAAAACAAGTCTTTCAAACCTTTCAAACCTCAAGCACGGAAGGATTAAATCCTACCCAGAGGTACTCAGGCATGAAGAAAATGCCCACCAGTATTCACCTAGCAAAAGCCACGAGAGGGGTCCAGTACAAGGCTTGCACGGGCAGTTCCTGGATCGGTAGTCGCCGTGTCCAGTACATGGCTTGCCCAGGTGCTCCCTGTGTCCAGTACAGAGCTTGCCCAGGTAGTCATCATGTCCAGTACAGGGCTTGCCCAGGTGGACCCCGTGTCCAGTACAGAGCTTGCCCAGGTAGTCGCTGTATCCAGTACACGGCTTGCCCAGGTAGTCGCCGTGTCCAGTACAGATCTTGCCCAGGTAGTCGCCGTGTCGAGTACAGGGCTTGCCCAGGTAGTCACCGTGTCCAGTACACGGCTTGCCCAGGTGGACCCCTTGTCCAGTACAGAGCTTGCCCAGGTAGTCGCCGTGTACAGTACAGGGCTTGCCCAGGTAGTCGCCGTGTCCAGTTCAGGGCTTGCCCAGGTGGTCGCCGTGTCCAGTACAGATCTTGCCCAGGTAGTCGCCGTGTCCAGTACAGGTCTTGCTCAGGTAGTCGCTGTGTCCAGTACAGGGCTTGCCCAGGTAGTCACCGTGTCCAGTACAGGGCTGCCCAGGTAGTCGCTGTGTCCAGTACATGGCTTGCCCAGGTGGTCACCGTGTCCAGTACAGATCTTGCCCAGGTAGTCGCCGTGTCCAGTACATGGCTGCCCAGGTAGTCGCCGTGTCCAGTACAGGGCTTGCCCAGGTGGTTGCTGCGTCCAGTACAGGTCTTGCCCAGGTGGTCGCCGTGTCCAGTACAGGTCTTGCTCAGGTAGTCACCGTGTCCAGTACAGGGCTTGCCCAGGTAGTCGCCGTGTCCAGTACCGGGCTTGCCCAGGTAGTCGCCGTGCCCAGTACAGATCTTGCCCAGGTGGTCGCTGTGTCCAGTACAGGGCTTGCCCAGGTAGTTGCTGTGTCCAGTACAGGGTTTGCCCAGGTGGTCTCCGTGTCCAGTACAGAGCTTGCCAAAGTAGTCGTCGTGTCCAGTACAGGGCTTGCCCAGGTAGTTGCCGTGTCCAGTACAGATCTTGCCCAGGTAGTCGCTGTGTCCAGTACAGGGCTGCCCAGGTAGTCACTGTGTCCAGTACAGGGCTTGCCCAGGTAGTCGCCATGTCCAGTACAGGCCTGCCCAGGTAGTCGCCGTGTCCAGTACAGATCTTGCCCAGGTCGTCCCCGTGTCCAGTACAGGTCTTGCTCAGGTAATCGCCGTGTCCAGTACAGGGCTTGCCCAGGTAGTCACCGTGTCCAGTACAGAGCTGCCCAGGTAGTCGCTGTGTCCAGTACATGGCTTGCCCAGGTGGTCACCTTGTCCAGTACAGATCTTGTCCAAGTAGTCGCTGTGTCCAGTACCGGGCTGCCCAGGTAGTCGCCGTGTCCAGTACAGGGCTTGCCCAGGTGGTCGCTGTGTCCAGTACAGGTCTTGCCTAGGTAATTGCCGTGTCCAGTACAGGGCTTGCTCAGGTAGTCACCCTGTCCAGTACAGGGCTTGCCCAGGTAGTTGCTGTGTCCAGTACAGGGCTTGCCCAGATAGTCGCCGTGCCCAGTACAGATCTTGCCCAAGTAGTCGATGTGTCCAGTACAGGGCTTGCCCAGGTAGTCGCCGTGCCCAGTACAGATCTTGCCCAGGTGGTCCCTGTGTCCAGTACAGGGCTTGCCCAGGTAGTTGCTGTGTCCAGTACAGGGTTTGCCCAGGTGGTCCCCGTGTCCAGTACAGAGCTTGCCAAAGTAGTCGTCGTGTCCAGTACAGGGCTTGCCCAGGTAGTCGCCGTGTCCAGTACAGATCTTGCCCAGGTAGTCGCTGTGTCCAGTACAGGGCTGCCCAGGTAGTCACTGTGTCTAGTACAGGGCTTGCCCAGGTAGTCGCCATGTCCAGTACAGTCCTGCCCAGGTAGTCGCCGTTTCCAGTACAGTGCTTGCCCAGGTCGTCCCCGTGTCCAGTACAGATCTTGCCCAGGTCGTCCCCGTGTCCAGTACAGGTCTTGCTCAGGTAGTCGCCGTGTCCAGTACAGGGCTTGCCCAGGTAGTCACCGTGTCCAGTACAGAGCTACCCAGGTAGTCGCTATGTCCAGTACATGGCTTGCCCAGGTGGTCACCTTGTCCAGTACAGATCTTGTCCAAGTAGTCACCCTGTCCAGTACAGGGCTTGCCCAGGTAGTTGCCGTGTCCAGTACAGGGCTTGCCCAGGTAGTCGCCGTGCCCAGTACAGATCTTGCCCAAGTAGTCGCTATTTCCAGTACATTGCTGCCGAGGTAGTCGCCGTGTCCAGTACAGGGCTTGCCCAGGTGGTCGCTGTGTCCAGTACAGGTCTTGCTCAGGTAGTCGCTGTGTCCAGTACATTGCTGCCGAGGTAGTCGCTGTGTCCAGTACAGGGCTTGCCCAGGTGGTCGCTGTGTCCAGTACAGGTCTTGCTCAGGTTTTCACCGTGTACAGTACAGGTCTTGCTCAGGTAGTCACCGTGTACAGTACAGGGCTTGCCCAGGTAGTCGCCGTGCCCAGTACAGATCTTGCCCAGGTGGTCGCTGTGTCCAGTACAGGGCTTACACAGGTAGTTGCTGTGAGCCTGTCAACTCGTCCTAAAGTCCAGGACAAAGTCAATAAACCAAACCCCCAATCAAGGCAGAGACCCAGAGCAAGAACTAACCCCAAGATAATGGGACTGGGGAAGAAGTGAGCTGGACACTGCACCCCTTGGAGGTGTGTGACTGGGGAGACGGCCCTGAGCAGACACCCCAGAGATTGAAACATAGGCTGCGGGTGGACGCTGGACATTCAGTTTAGGATAAACACTGCATTTATCGTATCCCCTCCCCCTCTTCACACTGTTCTGCTGAGAGGCGTTCCCGTTCAGGTGTAACTCCAGCAAGTGCCTTTCAGAGCTATGGAACTATACAGCACAAGTGTCCTGTTGCGTTCCGACGATGTTCAGAACTTATCGTAGCACGAAACATTCAAATAAATCAAAATCACACAATGAGACGCGGGAGCCCGGGTCATACGATCTGCTTTCATTTATTGTCGGCGCCGAACTGCCGTCGGAGGCGGTAGCCCCGCCTCTTCCTCTTCTCGTGGCTACGCCACAACATTTTCACAAACAAGAAGAACGGACACAAACAATAACGGTGAACAACGTGTCCATAGAAATAGGACACAACATCTCCCCCCCACTTAAATGAGGAGCGCACGTTATTTCATTTCTTCTATCCACCTAGTGGGTCGGCGAATGGTCCTTTTGGACGGGCTTCTCCGTGGTGTCTTCTCCCAACGCACGGGTGTGTCGCTGTTGCTGGCGTCCGCATCTCGTACTTCCATCTGGTACTCTGACTCCACATCTGATGACTCATAGTCAGTCCTCGAGCGATCAGTGATCTGCTCGGAGTGTCCCTCAAAGTTCTTGAAAAATGATGAGTTTCTCGTAATGGTCCCTTTGGGACTGGCTGCTGTTATCATGGAGCCGTTGACGTGCGTCACTTCTAACGGTCAGGTCTGAACGCCGGGGTGTCCTTGGTGTTTTGTTCTTGCCTAACTAACACCACGTCGCCCACTTGAATGTGACAAGGCTTGGCCTGTCTCTTTTGATCAGTGTATGCTTTTGTCATGTCTTTGCTCCGCTTGTCTCTTTTGATGGCGTCACCAACGGCGGTTGGCGACGGTTGGGCATGGGGATTGTGAGGCAGTTGCGTTCGTATGATGCGCCCGAACATTAACGTGGACGGACACACCCCTGTGGTGCTGTGTGGAGTGTTCCGGTATTCACGTAGGAGGGTGCAGATGGCCTGCATGAATGAACGATTTGTGATAGAGCATACTTGGAGGGTTCTCTTGAGAGAGCTCATGAACTTCTCAGCCATTCTGTTTGCTTGTGGCCACAGTGGTGTGATTGTTCTATGCTGGAAGCCAAGGTGTTCCGCGAACATTGCAAAGTCATGACCACTGAATGGTGGGCCATTGTCTGACTTTACTATTGATGGTATGCCATAATCAGCAAAGGTCTTGTCCAAGGCAGGTATGACAGCTTGGGCACTTGTTGAGTGAATGAGATGTACCTCCGGGAACCGTGACATTTCGTCCACAATTACCAGCACATATTTCCCGTTTGCCAGGGGTCCAAACATGTCTACGGCCACTCGGTCCCACACTTGCGGAGGCATCTCTGACGGTTGGAGGGGTGCTGGGAATGTTCGGGGCCCCACCGCTTGCCAGGTGAGGCAGTTACCTGGGATCTGTTCCACTTGTTCATCCAGTTTCGGGAACCAGACCTTTGTTCTCAGTTGTCTCTTGGTGGACACTATTCCGCGGTGGCCAGCGTGAGCTATGTCCAATATTTGTTTCTGCAGGCTGGTGGGGATTACAATTCGGTTCTCTTTGAGAAGCAAACCTTCTGGAGACACGGATAATGTGTGACGTATCAGTTTGAAAACACGAAGTTGAGCCTTTTCTGCTTCTGTCAGTTCTTTGACATGCCACCGGCCCGTTCGCAGACACTCTTTTATAATGGGCATCAGCTTGTCTGCAGATGTGGCATCCACAAGTTGAGCAATGGAGACATGCTTTGGGAGTGCATTGTTGACTAAGAAGTTGATGTATTGGTTTGCTTTTGTGGACTGTCGTTCCACTTGAGCTGGTAGTGGGTATCTGGAGAGAAAATCAGCAGGGTTGTTCTCTTTCCCTGGGCGATGTATGATCTTGAAAGAATAATCTTGTAGACGCAGACCCCATCTGGCAATTCGGGGTGGCATTTTGGCAGTGGGTTTGCCATATATCGTGGTCAGCGCTTGGTGATCGGTCACGACGGTGAATGGGCGGCCATATGAGAAGAGATGGTAGTGCTCACACGCCCATACAACTGCGAGACTTTCCTTTTCAGGTTGCGAGTACGCGCATTCTGCCTTTGACAGACTCCGACTGGCATAGGCTACTATACGCTTGGGTGAATTGGGTGGTGCTCCCGGTCTGGATTGAGCTAAAATAGCACCCAGGCCTACGGGACTGGCGTCCACTGTGAGTTCCGTGTCGTAATCAGGGTCGTAGTAGGCCATGCACGACGCTGATGATATGCGTCGTTTGATTTCCTGGAATGCCTTTTCGCATTCTGTTGTCCATTCAAATTCCTGTTCTTTGCCGGCGAGAACCCTTAACGGGGTGCTCACTGACGCAAAGTCTTGAATATATCTCATGCAATAACTTGCCATGCCCAGAAATGATCGTATGCCCGATGATGAAGTGGGAGTGGGGGCATCCACCAGGGCTTGTACCTTCTCTGGATCTGGACGCATGCCCTTGTTTGAAAATATGTGTCCAAAGAACTTGAGTGTGGTCTTGTTAATCTCACATTTTTCCGGGTTGAGCGTGAGGTTGGCATTTTCTAGCGCCATGCAGACCCTTCTTAGCGTGTCATCGTGGCTTTCTTGGGAAGTGCCGAAAATGAGAATATCATCACTGTAATTCAAGCAGTGTGGAATGTGTTTGATTATTTGATGTATTTCAATCTGAAAAATTTCGGCCGCGGATGACACTCCAAAACTTAGTCTCTTGTACCTGAAGAGTCCTAAATGAGTTGAGAAAGTGGTTATATATCGTGATGACGGGTGAAGTTCAAGTTGATGGTAGCCTTTATTCAGGTCGAGCTTCGAGAAGATGGTGGCCCCATGTAGGAGGTGTATCATGTCAGTCATGCGTGGAGCCAGATGTCGCTCTCTTTCAATGGCTACATTTGGAGCACGCATGTCTACGCAGATGCGTATCTTGGAGGTGCCATCTTTCTTGGGTACCGGGACTATTGGTGAAACCCATGGAGTCGGGCCTGACGCTGGTTCGATTATGCCTTGTTGGAGTAGTGAGTGAATTTCATCTTCTACTTGCCGTTGTATATTGAGGGGAATGCCCCGATAATGTTGAGCAATGGGTTTTACTTGCTGATTGATGTGTAGTTTGATTTGCTTATCCTTTAAGCACCCTAGTCCTTTGAAGAGTGACGGAAATATCTTTTGTATCATGTCTTTGGCGCTGGAGGTGTATGCAGACATGATCTGATACATGATGCTAATTAGACCCATTTGTATCGCTGTACGGAAGCTTAGGATGCTTCCTCCCGGAACTTCACCTTTGATTACATATATTTTTACTTTCTGGCTCTGCTCCTTGTAGTGACATTGTGCGTTGAACATTCCTATGCAGTCTAGCGGTCTGTTGGACCCGTAGGGGTATATTAGCGTGTCGGCTTTCCTTAAGTCTTTCTTGATTTTCAACGATTTGTATATTATGTCATTGATGACATTCACAGTGGCGCCTGTGTCCGATGGCATGTAAGTATGCTCGTTTTCTTTCTCCACTGGATGAAGATGACCTGGTTGTCTGTCTCTCCTGAGGCGAATCATCCACATATCTGATCCTCTGTCTTGTTCTGCGGTGCGGGGAGTGATGTCTGCTCTCTCGGTGGTTAGACGTTTCTCTCTCTCTCCTTTCTTCACGCCTCCTCGAGGATGGCACGTATTCCTTGGCTGAGCTGCGAGAGCGCCTCCTCCCATGCGTGGGGCCTCGATGTGAGTATTTGCACGGGCTTTCCCGCCTGGAGCGTCCACCTTCTTGTCTCCCGGCTTCCCTTGTGCTTCCTGAGCCTTGGAGGAATTTGATGTTCTTGCAGACGGACTGGAAGTGGTTTTCCCCCCCGCATTTATCACATTGATGTCCAATCGCAGGGCATGGGCCTACATGGGGAAAACGGAAACCACATCGATAGCATTTCTTTTGTTCTGACGGGCCAACAGGCGTGCGGATGGGGCAGAGAGAGGCTGACTTGGCATTTTGCGTGATGGAGATATTGCCTAGAGACTCAGTTTGTAGGGTTAGTGCAGCGTCTGCTCTTGCAATTTGAAGGATCTCTTCCAGCGTCCTGCTCTTTTGTAGCAATTTTCTGCGAAAGTCAGGGGAACCGCACCCTGCGATGGCTTGTGATTTTAGTGCCTCTTCAGTGGAATATTTGTCAAAGTCGCAGTACTTGGCTCTTTTCCTTAGCCTCATGATAAAATTATCCATGCTTTCATCTTTGTCTTGCGTCATTGTGTGGAACACATGTCTCTCGTAGTCGACATTCCGTAAGGGTGCGAAATATGCATTTAATGAGTCAATTATGCCTTGAAAGGAGTTAGTGTTGGCCTCAGGCATTTCGAACACGATGTCCCGCACCACGGGACCCAGGGAGTGAAGCAGGATGCCTCTCAGACGGCGTTCTTCTCTCACACCCGAGGCATCGATGTAAATGTGGAGTTCTTTTAGCCAGCGAGCCCATCTGGGTGCCAGGCTGTTGGTATCAGTCATGTCAAAATGAGGGACTGCTTGTAGCTGCAGAGATTCAGAGGAATTGTCCTCTCCATTACTGGCTGCTCTCGGAGTGGAGCTGGCTTGGGGGCTCTGTAGGCCGCTGTCAGTATTGTCTGCCGACATGTTGGTAGATATGGCTGGGCTGCGCTGCTCGTGACTATGTGCGGTGGAGCTGCGCTGCTATGGCACTCTACTCACTGGAGTGGCGTGTGCTGAGGGTCCACCTCCACTTCCTTCATCAGCAGGGCCTCGCCGGCTGAACGTAGCAGCTAGCGGTGACCTGGTCTGCATGGGGCGTCATGAACAGCAGGCGGCCCTTATTTACTGTGCTGCGTAGCTTCCCTCCTGCTGCATGTGTGAGTTGGCGGGAGCTTTTCCTCCACCGCCACTACTGCATGGCGTGGCGCCGACGAAACGAAATGATGTGCTGTAGTGCCTGAGGCTGCGACGTTACTTCGCGGCCCACACGCGACGCTGGAGCTGCTTGCGGGTGGGCGTGGGCGGGTCGATGATGTGCTGCAGTGCCGGAGGCTGCGGCGTTACTTCGCGGCCCACACGCGACGCTGGGACTGCTTGCGGGTGGGCGTGGGTGAGTCGTCCTCGTCGCCAATGTTGAGTTCTGACGATGTTCGGAACTTATCGTAGCACGAAACATTCAAATAAATCAAAATCACACAATGAGACGCGGGAGCCCGGGTCATACGATCTGCTTTCTTTTATTGTCGGCGCCGAACTGCCGTCGGAGGCGGTAGCCCCGCCTCTTCCTCTTCTCGTGGCTACGCCACAACATTTTCACAAACAAGAAGAACGGACACAAACAATAACGGTGAACAACGTGTCCATAGAAATAGGACACAACATGTCCTTCCAAGGGACTCGTCGAAGGTGAAGGGTGCCAGAACCCCCCACCCACTCCCCCATCCGCCCCCCCCTCGCCCGCCCCCAATCCCCTGGAAACGGCTGCAGCCTGGACGCAGCTCCCCCAGCCTCCAGCAGGTGGCAGAAGCAGCCCGCCATGCTGACAGGCTGCGCAGAAAGTGCCACCTGGCTGCCAGGGGAAGGAAGGCTGTGCCCTGAACCCGCCGATGCCTGTTCATGGAGAGCCCGGCCCCATCAATGCACACCCACGTGCAGGGCCAACTCCCGCCTCCTCGAGCCCCATGCCCCCTGCAATGGCCTTCTCGGTGTAGCTCCAGGCTTCTGCTGGCGGGAGTACCCCAGCCACCCAGACTGGCAAGGGGGCATCCGGGCGGGGTGCTTTCAGGGAGCAGAAGGGGCCTGGGGTAGATATTGCCATGGGGAGCTGGCGTTCACTGCAGAGCGGGGGGCCCACTGTCGTGGCAAGCAGAAGCTGGGGGGAGGGGGGTGGGGGTGCGGGGTCCTGCAGCGGTGGTATAAGCCAGGATGGGGCGAAGGCGAGTGAGGGACTGGCACGGGTCGACTGTGAAAAGGTCTGCTGGGGGCTTTGCGAATTGTGAGGGTCTCTTTAGAGAGTGTATGAGGGTCGTGGCTCCACGGAGGTCCCTCACTCTGACACTAACCCATATTACTGGCACCAACTGCGTGGTGTCTGGGGCAGTGGTCGAAGTGAGCGGGAGCGGTCGGGAGCGGTGCTCCTCTACTTTTTTAAATTACCTTTTACAGCTCCTATACTTTTATTTTAAAAAGAAACCATTCCGGAACGGTTTCGTTTTAAAATAAAAGTGTAGGAAGAAGTTGAAACTTGCCCTTTCAGTGCACTGCACTGAAAGTTCCCTTAAACAACAGATGCAAGTGTTTGGTGGTGTGTATTGTGTGTGGGAGGGGACGTGATGATGGGGTTTGTGGGGAGGGGGTGCAGGCCAGCAGGGAACATAGTTCCACTACTTCTTTTCACACACTTCGATCACTGGTCTGGGGGGAACTAAACGAGTACATGCTGGAATATAGAATGGGAACATGTGTAATTTGAAGCCTAAAAGAATGCAAACTACGCAGCAGACGCTCTGGACTCCCAGCCAGGCCTCTTCGCTTGACCAATCTGTGTGATCCTGGGCAAATCATTCCTTTGACTGCCGACACCCGAGTACGTCAAGTGTGAGCAACATAAGCGCCTCATTGGCACAGATGTTATGTTATGTTAAAGGTACTTGTATAGCGCACCGTCACCAACGGAATTGGTCCCCAGGCACTCTGGCGGATCTGTAAACAGGGAGGACGGGTAGGGTTAGTCGGGAGGAGGAGAGAAGGAGAGTGGGAGAAGTGATGTGCTGTTGGTAGATTCAGCTCGGTATACACCGAGTGCTGGGCTTTGGTACTAGTATCGGATCGGGCGAGGCCTTGAGTGCTGTGGGTGATGTTTAGGTGTTGTTGATGTGGTGACGTAAAGTGCGTGCAGATTGCTGGGAGAGAGATGGTTGTGGGGCTTTGTGTGGGTTAAGTAAACAGAGGATTGAGGGTTGGGTTAATGGTGTCTGTATCCTGATTCAGGTGCTATGGTTCCGTTAGAGTTGTATATCTGTGGGATAGGTTGTTGCTGGTTCCTCGTAGGCCGAATAGCTTTGCTGGTGCTGCGCTGATCCAGCTGTATCATGGTGAGTATTGTTTCGTTTGGTAGGTGCGTCGGAACCTTATCTTCGGGTGTTGGACTAGGTAGGTAATATCTATTCTCAAGTTATGTAGTGTGACACTGGTCGGTCTAGGCTTTGAATGGTTCAGGGTCGGAGTGGTGTTGATGTGGCGTCCTAGTGCATCCGTCTTGGTGAGCTTGTGTATTCAGTTGTTCATTTCCTTCTGTCCTGACTGTCTTTCCGTTGGTTCTTTGGTTTCCGTGGGGTGGACAACCTTGGGGCTATTGTTTAGTTGTAGTTTTTTTGTGTGGTGGGGCATTGTGCTTCCTGCTGTGTATTGGTGGACTGTGTAGTAATGAAACATTCTGTTTCTCAACCACTGGATTGGGGCTCGTGGTGCAGTGCTTCCCTTCCCTCTCTATATTTTGTCCTTAGCGCTGGTAGAGATGGTTATAATTTAAGGTCATGGTCCTCTTGATGATTCGTCCTAGTGTTTGTGTCTTTGACTTGCAATGTTTATGGTCTTTGGTCGTATTGCGGCTGTCTCTCGTTCGGTCGTTTAGTATGTCGTGGGCTTTTTACCTTGGGTTTTTCCCCATTGATTGATCGGTGTGTATCAGGGTCTCTCTACGTTCATTGATGTTTTAGTTGTGTGTGTGCCCCTTTTTGCCGGTTTTTCTAGTTATGACATGAAGAGCCAGGTTTTGAGTCATTTCCTGAATAATAGGTGGTTTCTTTTGTTACTTATGTATTTTGGAAGGTCGTTCCAGGTTTTCGGGGCTTGGTGAGAGAAGGAGGATCCTCCAAGTTTTCTTTTGTTGTAGGTTTTCGGTTCCAGGTGGATGTCCATGCTTGATCTGAGCGTTCTTGTTGTTTGATATAGGCGCAGTTTGTCTCTTAGGAACTCAGCGCCTTCGTTGTGTACTGCTCTGTGCGTAATGCACATTGTTTTGAATTGTATTAATTGTTTTATTGGTAGCCAATGTAGTATTTTCAGCGCTGGTACAGTGTGTTCTCTTCGGGGTAGTTTCAGGAGTAGTCTGGCTGCCGCGTTTTTAATGCGTTGTAGTTTTTTTAAGAGTCGTTCAGGCATGCCTAGGTATAGGCTATTGACATAGTCTACTTTGGACATGACGAGGGCGATGATGGTGGTTCTTTTGTTGGCGAACGATAGGAACGGTAAGATCCTCTTTGCTGCTCGCAGGAGGAAGAAGCATTTCTTGAGGAGAGCGTTTACTTGTGGCTCTAGCGTGAGATTATCGTCCATTAGGACCCCAGGTTTTTTACAATCGGCGAGGGTGCTGGGGTTGCCCCGAGTTCCCTTGGCCAAGAGATGAATTGGTTTTCTCCTCCATTTTTTGTAACTATCATTATTTCAGTTTTGCCTGGGTTAATTTTGAGGGAGTTGGAGTTCATCCAGAAGAATACATTGCGGAGGCAGTTTTCTAGGGTTGAGTCTATTTCCGGGTTGTCTTGTATTTTGAAGATTATTTGTGTATCGTCAGCATAGTTGTAGCAGGTGAGGCCGTGGCTTTTGATGATTCTGATCAGTAGATACAGGTAGATGTTGAATAGTAGCGGGGAGAAGGATGATCCTTGTGGTACTCCACAGGTGGAATCTCTCGGGCTGGATTTGAAGGGTTTCATCCATACGGTTTCCATTCGGTTTGTTAGGAAAGATTTGATCCATAGTAGGGCTGTGTCTGTTATTCCAAGTCCTTCTAATCTCGTTATGATGGTGTCCTGGTTGACTGTGTCGAATGCTGCCGATAGGTCTAGGAGTATCAAGGCAGTGCTGTTGTCCGAGTCTGCGTTGATTTTTAGATCGTCCCATATTGAGAGTAGAGCTGATTCCATTCCTCTAAGTGGTCTGAAGCCAACTTGTGCCTGGTTGTCACGACCCTCACCCAGAACCCCCTCTGGCAAACCCATTGGCCAGGTGGAGTCAGGACTCGGGCCCCTAGAGCCTGGAATCCTCTTCAAAAGCCCTCATGGGGCCAGTCCTGGCGCCTATGGCGCCAGGCTCATACACCATGAAAAACAATGTGCTTGGGAACTACTTTATTGTATTAGATTAGTGTTTTGGGATATGTGTCGGTACAACTTCTTCTGTTGGCGACCAAGATGGGTTTGATTTGGCCTCTCAGCCGTGTCGCATCCTATGTGGCATTCGTTGGAGGAACCAATCCCCTACCTCCTTGGTTACTAATATGAATAGATAATCTGCCACTCAAGAATTGCGCCACACTTGTTAGTTCAATATTTTCAAAAGAACATTTCTTTTTATTCCTTATTTGCCCTTTGAATTCTTGTTGACACGTGTTTCGGCTACTCAAGAGCCTTTCTCAAAACAGAACAGGGCTTTATTAGGTACATATCTTCTATGTATTATGCTCAAACATGAATATATTATTGTGTGTCGAATGTAGATTTACTGCAACCCATTAGAGGGAACAATACTGTAGTCTGTAATACATGATAGAATCATTATAGAAATAATACAAATGAGAATTTGTGTTTAATATTGAAACCTTAAATATAAAATGTGGATTTATGTATGAGGAATTATTTTAAACAATATATTTTTTCTGTTTCTCTGTTTGTTATTTTACTTATTATCCACTATTATTATTTTTTATCTTTTATTGTTCTCTTATCACTTATATTGTTTTGTATTTATTATGAATTTGATGCACATTTTGATGTAATTATTTGTATTGCGATGTACTGCATTTGTGAATTATCTATTACTTTTATTTATTTTCCAAAATATATGTGATTTAATATTGCATAACCCCCCACCCCCCCCCCTTTCCTACTTCTTTCTTTTCTTCGTTACCTTCCTTTCCTTACCCAAACCTTTTTGAATACATAAATGTTTTTGAACATTATATAATAATTGTGCCAATAGAATAAGATATGTACCTAATAAAGCCCTGTTCTGTTTTGAGAAAGGCTCTTGAGTAGCCGAAACACGTGTCAACAAGAATTCAAAGGGCAAATAAGGAATAAAAAGAAATGTTCTTTTGAAAATATTGAACTAACAAGTGTGGCGCAATTCTTGAGTGGCAGATTATCTATTCATATTAGTAACCAAGGAGGTAGGGGATTGGTTCCTCCAACGAATGCCACATAGGATGCGACACGGCTGAGAGGCCAAATCAAACCCATCTTGGTCGCCAACAGAAGAAGTTGTACCGACACATATCCCAAAACACTAATCTGTTTCAAAATACAGGTACAACAGTTTGCAGACCCAAGGACACTAAGAATAAATGGCGGAATATATGTTGAATCGGGAGGAGGATGCGAGTAAATTATTTACTCCAAAAGGCAGTATGGAACATGGTTTCTCTAACCCTGGTATAAAGAGAACGGAAGATCTACGATACAAATTCATTAAACTCGAACGAACATCTAGAAAAGAAATAGATAAGTATTGGGAATTGATATCATTGAAAAATTATATTAGCAAGAAACAAATACCAAGAGGCTTAAGAATACTTATATTTCCAGACTTAGCCAAGGATGAAGATCGAGATCTGGCAGAGGAATGGGAACAAAATTTGAATGCCAGTTCGGATAACATGATTAGGATCTTAATCCAACATGCAGAAAGAGAACACGTACGAGCAACGGAACAGATTGACATAATCACCAAAGAAATTGCTGAAACCCAAGCGCTTGAAGCAACTAAGGAAAAAAACTACAAAAAAATGTATGAAATATTAAAAATCTATCAGGATGAAATCAAACTAAGAAAATTGCGAAAAAAGCCAACATGGAGGCATCCACATAGCTTGGTACCTAAGAACCAAGATATGCGGTCTAGTGTTTTGGGTGTGGTAGCCTAGAGACTACTTTACCTGGACTATTTTGTTGGGGCTATTTAAACCACACCCGAGCAAGACAACACGCTTCGCGTTACTTTGCAGCTTGCAACGTGACGCTCACCGTGTCCAGCTATTCCCTCCAACCTCGGAGAAGCAGAACCTGCAAGGAGACAAAAGGAACATCATTAGCAGCAGCATCTCACCTGCAGTCTTCATCTTTAAACACTCGCAGCTACTGAGAACAGCTTCCTCGAATCTGCACGGCTCCCGGACAGAACGACCTGAAAGAGAAAGACAGAGGCAACATTAAAGAAAGCAGTAGAGACATTTACAAATTATGAACTGCTCAAAAGGCTTACCTGGCTGGTCGCCTCTTGGCTGGCACCACTCTGGACATTCCACTCACGCTGAAGAACACCGTGACCTACAAGGAATGAAAACACAGGTTAGCAAAGGCAAGACTTTGCAGCGCTGCGCATAGCGCTTACTTACCGCATCATGGCGCTCTTAATGCGCCATCATTTACCAGCGGGGTTCAACCAAGCCAGTTCGCCGCGCTGAAGCTCCGCATACTTAAGGGAGAAAAAAGAGACATTTTAAACAAAGAAAGGCATGCAGGATAGCAACAAAACTAAAGAACAGCAATAAAATCTACCTGAACAATATCAAATGTGCCGCGTCAGTGAAGTAACTGGACCGCACTCACCCATGAAAGACAACGCGCCCCTACAAAGAAGGCAGGACGGAGAGCACGCCTAATTCTACCACAAGGTGAGGAGAGGGCGCCAGAGGGACTGAAATCATACGGGGGTGGAGGGAGGATACTTACCCCAGTCAGTCAGTCTTGAACACAGTACTCCTGTATTTTCAGGCAGAACCTTCCCGCAGACCACATCAGGGCAAAGCATGAGAAGGATACCAGTGAGTGATCCGGCTTGGTGGCGTCCCTGTGGATACCAGGTGACCGTAACACTGGTGTAGTAGGCCGTGCTCTTCTATAAACTCTTGGTTTGTTTTGTATATCTACGTTTCGAGCAGCTTGGCTGTGTACAGGATGTTGGAGATGGGTCTGTAGTTGGAGAGGTCCTCTACATTTCCCGCTCTATCTTTGAGTAGTGGCCTGAATTATGCAGTTTTGTGGCACTTTCCCAGTTGTGATGGATTGGTTGAGGACGTTCCTGTGAAATTCCATGGGTGTTCCTTGTTTAAGAATCAATTTGTATATGTCTAGTGGGCAGGGGTCTTCAGGGGACCCTGAGTTATTGCTTTCATTCACCAGTTTGATGAATGTCTCCACTGATATTTCTGGAAAGCTTCGTAGTTTGTTTGGGTGTTCCTCCTTGATGTAGGTAGGGGTTGTGGTCTGATCAGACGGTCTGCTTTGTATGGTTTGTTGGATGTTGGTGATTTTGTTTTTGAAGTGGTCTGCAAGGTCATTGCAAAGTTTTGAGGATGGAGTTGGTGTGTTGTTACATCCCAGAGGGTTTTTGATTTCGTTTATGATTTTGAAGAGTTCTTTTTGGGTGTTTGGTGCTTCGAAGATTCGGTTGTCGTAGTGTTTCCTCTTTGCTTTTTGTATTTCCTTTTTGTATGCCCGGTTGTGTTATAGGGATTTCAGTTTGTTTGCAGCGTCATTTTGTTTTCTCCAATCAAGTTCTAGTCTTCGTTTTTTTCTTTTCATGGTGCACAGTAGTGGGGTGAACCATTTTGCCATAGACCTTTTATTAGAAGAAGCAAAGGGTTTCTCTTTGGCGATGTTGTCTATAGAAGTTATAATCCAGGAATGCAGCAGGGTTACCTTTTTGTCCAGGTCATCTCCTTTCATGAATGTTGGGTGTGGTTTAGCTCCAGGAGTTCATGCAGGTTAGAGTTTGATGGTTCTCCAATTTCTTTTCATGGTGTTCGTTGTTTTGTCCGGTTGACTGTTTGTTGGGGTGGTCATTTTGATTACGAAGGGGATGATGAGGTGGTCGCTTCAGGGTATTTGTATTGGGGTGCTGTGGTGAGGAGTAGTTTGTTCGCGAAGATTGCGTGAAGTGTATGCCCTGCCGAGTGGGTTGCTCCTTTGACTAGTTGTTGTAGGTTAATTGCTGCTAGTTCGCTGGTTAGCGATTTTTGGATTGTTGTTGTTTCTCCTTCGAACCAGATGTTGAAGTCTCTGAGGACTATCAGGTGATTGTGTTTGATGGCTACGACAGTGATTGCTTCTGTGAAGGCGTCTACAAAAGTTGCATCGTAGGTTGGTGGTCTATATATTAGTATGAATTTCAAGTTTGTTTTGGCTTACTGCTAGACGTATGATTAGGGATTTGCATTTATCGATGTTTAGTGGATCTTCGAATTTGATATCTAGGTGTTCCTTATGAATGATTGCCAGTCCTCCCCCTCTTTTGGTTTTTCTGTTTGCTTGGACGCATTTGAAGTATTCAGGCAGGCAGTTGTTGAGGGTGATCTTGTAGTTGTCATCTAGCCAAGTTTCTGTTACAAACAGGATGTCGATCCCTCCGTCGCAGAGCAGATCGTATATCTCGGTGGCATGTTTGGATATTGACCTTGCATTGATGAGGTTGCAGTGGATCTTTTTGGTGTGGTTTTGCTTGTTAGTTATTCCTTGTTTTGGTTTGTGATTGTTTGGTTGCGGTGCATCGTTATTGGCATGGATTGGGGGTGGATGAGGATGGTACACAGATGGTTCACGCGCTCACAGGCTGCAGAGAAACAGCCCTCTGGCTGCCATGCAATGAATCCACCCTGTGGATTTAGCCACTCAGGAATGGGTGAGGAACATGGCTGGTATCTGTGACATGCAATTCTAGATAGAGGGCAGAGTAAAATCAAAACGCGAGGAGTGCCAAGCTTTGCATTGCATATGGCGACTACTATTGCTCTGTGCAGGCTTCCAAACTTTACATTTGTAATCTGTCTGCCTCATTAAAGAAGACGGGTGCTATTTACAAGGGAGCCTTGGCACAGTCTGCGCTGCACGGCCAGGCCACGTCCCCTCCAAGCTGAAACACCAGCAGCCCAGCCATGTTTGGGTCTGAATGGTGGGCCTGCAGGTCGGACCAGACGGATCACAGGGGTGTGAGTCCATGATTGATTTAGAAATGGCGGCTCCTCCTCTGCACTGCTGCACACCGGCTGAAATAATGATGGCACAGCAGGCTGCCCAAAGCAATGCCAGTGTTTATGCTTAATTAAAGCCTTCCAACCACTAGTTTCCAGGTGTAATCTGCGCCGTCCACGTGTGTAACACGTGCAGGCTCTTCACACGTCCGATATGGCTATAATGACAGATGTCTCCAGCTACCTACACCCAGTGCTTTAAGTGGGGTAAGAAATTGAGGGTGTGCCCTGATTTGAGGGCGTGACTTGCATGACGGGCATGTCCTAAGCTACGATGGGCGTGGCCTAAAGAAGGAGGTGGATTTCAGTATTTTGCTAAAATAATGTGGTTTTCATTTTCGGGGAAATTCCACTGCACCAAAAGTTGTGTGGGAAAAAAGTTTCCTGAAGTTTTTCAATGCAGACGCCAAATATATGCCATCAAAGTCAACACTAGAAAGAACATATTTACAAAGAAAAACACATCTATAAGAGCAAATGAAAGCCCCAGGCAATTCGGGAGTGCTTAATTTGTGGGGGGGTGGCAGCAGTGTGCCCACCCGCAGTGGAGTTCGGTATCTCCCAATTCGAGGTACAAATCTGTGTATACAGACCAGACCAAGGGGGACACGTCTTTTTGCATATTTGGTTTTGGGCCATGACTGAAAAAGCGCGAGACGACCTGTCCCACTGTCCTGGGTTGAAGCTAATGCACCTAACGTCACTGGAAGCAAAATGTGACCCTTTGCCTGGCAGTGGGAGGGGCAGTGAGTGGCATGGGATGGACACCAGCACTAAGCTCTCGCCCCCATCCAAACGCTCTCACTGGGAGAAATGTATTTAACAATCAACTGCAGTTTAAATACATTTTGCATTACTTTTTTTTACCCAAAACCTGGCAGGTTCCTCGGAAGGCGTTGAGTAATGGATACATTTTCATCTTGAAATAAACACATGGTTTTGTTTTCTGAGGAAACATTGTCGATAATGAGAATTGTTTGGTCAGTGGCGCGGCTTGCCAACTTTCTGTCAGAAAGGCGCCTCGGCCTCGTGATCTGATCTGCAGATCACTGAGTCCAAGGCATCTTTGGCCGTCGGCGAAGCAGGGGGCTCAGCTGCAGAGCAGACTAGACCACCGAATCCCCAGGTTCTCCTGGGACTGTCTGCAACTTCCTCTCGTGACCCTCCCACGAGGGTTGTAAGGGTCGCGAGAGGAAGTTACAGTTTGGGGACACTGTGAGTGACAGAAGTGCCAGCCAGCCACAGGGTCATTCCGCGCTGTGGCTGACAAACACTTCTGCCCGTCACAGCTGACTTACCTGCCTGCCTGAGTTGGTCATGGCGGGCGCACCTCCCATCGCGGCCAATGGAAAATGTGTCCCACCATGGCGTGGTGGGACCGGGGGCCCTGGCTCAGCCACACTTTTTGTAGACTGCCAAGGCCTAGCCCCGGCCCACTTAAACTACAGCCTTCACCCCTGCAAAACCAAAACATCTCTTGCTGTTGGGTGCCTCTCTGCTGCTGGTGCCACTGGGCCTTGTGGCGCCTTGTCAATTTCAAGTCATTGAGGCAATGCTTTCTGTCCCTTTCATGAAGGGGATGGGTCAGGGCGAGAAGTACAGGCGTAAAGTCCATAGAGACACAGGACCCAGCTATGGTACCCAGTAACCACCTATTAAAATAATGCACCTCTGATCTCTGGCCCACATGTTCTGGTGCTGCAATCCAACACCCTCTGCCAAGGTGATAGTTACTTTATCAAGATGAGTCCTTCGAGGATAGGTGCCGAGAACATGGGGCAAAGGGGGCGATTGCCCCTTTACTCATTGAATAACAGTGGCAGGATTGTTATTTTGCCCGTGTAGTGATTCTGCGGGTATTTGTCTGGTGCAACCAAAAATGTAAACAAAACAAAATAACGGATTAGGCGGAGTGGTCAGCTGAATCACTGAGTGAGGCAGGGCTTCTGGTTCCACGCCTGCTAGATGCCAGGCTTGGGCAGGGCTTCTGGTTCCACTCCAGCTAGGTGCCGGCTTGGGCAGGGCTTCTGGTTCCACTCTAGCTGGGTGCCGGCTTGGGCAGGGCTTCTGGTTCCACGCCTGCTGGATGCCGGCTTGCACAGGGCTTAGGGTTCCACGCCTGCTGGATGCCAGGCTTGGGCAGGGCTTCTGGTTCCACGCCTGCTGGAGTCCAGGCTTGGGCAGGGCTTCTGGTTCCACTCCTGCTGGGTGCCGGCTTGGGCAGGGATTCTGGTTCCACTCCTGCTGGGTGCCGGCTTGGGCAGGGCTTCTGGTTCCACTCCTGCTGGGTGCCAGCTTGGGCAGGGCTTCTGGTTCCACTCCTGCTGGGTGCCGGCTTGTGCAGGGCTTCAGGTTCCACGCCTGCTGGTTGCCGGCTCAGGCAGGGCTTCTGGTTCCATGGTTTGGGTCTATTTGACCTAAGATGTCCACGTGTTGGACCTGAAGGGTAGTCTAACACCCGAATCTTCCCTATAATATTTGGTTGTGTTTTGTTGCCTTTATAACATATGAAGACTGCCTTCCAAGTGAAACATTATTTTCAGATGTTTATAAGATGAGAGCAGAGTTCTACCATTGTTATCACATTTTCTGAAGGGCCGGTACATGGTGATAGATACATTTGCATAAATAATATTCGACAATCACACAAATGCCTAAAGATTAGCCAAATAGCAAATTCTAGTTTTTAGGAGTGCAGATGAATTTGGAAAAGGGTTGCTGACTCTGACAGTTCTAGATAGTACAGTTTCTCAGAGACGTCCATATTCTAGGACGTCAGGTGTAACAGTTGGGGCATACAGGTTACTGTTGATGAGCATAGTATACATTAGTGCAGTTCCAAATCCAAAAGGAGAAGGGGAGCAAGGTACAGGGGTCTGGGCAGAAGATGGATTAGAAATTAGAAAACTCTGTGCCAGACTACAGTCTGATCTCTCCACAGAACAAGAGGAAAGACATGATATTTGATCACTCTACGTTTGGAGTTTAGAAAAAGTGTAGAAGAATTCACGCGTTAGGATATAGGAGAATTCTCTGAATAACTCTGGTCCATTTATCAAATGTTAATTATACCCACTTACATACACCATTGGTCCATGGTATAAACGTTATGGCACCAACCAGGAACCTGTGGGATTTTTAAGAACATCTGCCCTCCATAGGAACTGAATAAAGTGGAAAATAATGTTTCACTTGTAAGGCAGTCTTCATATGCTATAAAGGCAACAAAACACAACCAAATATTGTTCTCTTTGAGAAAAAAAAACTAAATAATCTGAATCTAAATGTGGGATCTCTATTTGACCTAAAACATTTGATCAAATTTATTTGACCTTTATTTTGGTCTAAAATGCGGGGGCACACCTCCAGCAAGACCCCCAATCCCCCTTAACCTAATCTATACCCTTACCCAATATTACATGGACGCGGTAGCGTCCATGTAGTTATGGTTAAATTGGTGTTTCCATAGGAAGAGCATTTTTTGGGTGGCTTATAACTTCGCTCCCTCTGGACGAATCCTCACCAAACTTTGCAAAAAAAGTATATGGCCCACTCTGAATTCCTTTGCAAGGTTTGGTGAGGATTTGTCCAGGGGGGGGAAAGTTATAGGGGGGTCCCAAAACTTGTGTTTTTTCCTATAGACATAATGGGAAAAAACTTTGCGCACGGCCACAGGCCAAACCGCTGGACGGATTTACACCAAATTTGCGGCAGGAGCGGGGGCTTGGTTCCGAAAGCGTGCTTTTGCAAATTTGGTGTAAATCCGTCCAGTAGTTTTTTATAAAATGACCAAAATGTAAGGCAAAAAAATTAGTGATATCTGTGTTCGCTTCGCGGACGGACTTCCCTGTTCGCTCCGCGGACAGCACCCCGATGGGCCCATGGCCTTGCGTCATGTCCGCGGACATGCGACGTGTTCGCTGATTGGACGGCGAGAGGTGTGGAGAGCGTCTGATTTTCTGCGGCGCCCGCCATCTTGTATTCGCCGTCGACCGCGTACAGCGCGGTGAAACATGGATAAAAAATTGTATTTAGTGCCGTGTGTTGGTGTGTAAGAGTGTTTGGGGAGGGTGGGGGAGTATGAGATAGGTTCAATTTTTTGTTTTTTTATGTGCTAGACGTTTTTGTTGCGTTTAATTTGTCCGTGGAGAACACGGCTGTTCTGACATTTTGTAAATAAACTAAATGGTGGGGTGTTTAGAGGACGGAGTATGTGTCATTTTTGTTCGCAAGGAAGGTAAAAATGAGCTATGAACACTCGCAGTGTACTTAATTGTTCGTAAATACACAAACTGGGGGTGTCCTCAGGATGCTGTCCGTATTGTAATCTGTCTAGTTGAATGTGTTCTAAGAACACTCGCGGTGTCCCGAAATGGTTGCAATTACACAAAATGGGGATGTTCTGAGAACGTTGTTTGTATTGTTCGTTGTCAGGGTGAAAGTGTTTTAAGACCACTCCTTTTGTCCGCTAATAGTACAATTTCCTATGGGCGTCAACCGACTTTTTGCCCACTAAAGAAACGATAAATCTGGCTGCTGTGCGCCGACATTATGTGATAATCCTATGACTGGCGCTATTGACCTGGCTGACTTGCTTTTGCGACACTAAATCATATCTCCCGCCCCTAAGCCTGATATTATCAAAGCATTCATATTCCCCGCCTCTCTCAGTGACGTTACAGGGTGCGTCATCAAACGCGCCCAGTCCTCTGCAGTCCTAAGTGACTTTACACAGAACCCGGAAGACAACACATATTATGTCACAACACAGCGCGCCACAATTCGGAATATGAAACAGTGATTTAAAAGCAAACAGCAAGAATGTACATATTGTAAAGTACATTTATTTGACATCAAATGTTTAGAGAATATTCAGCAATTTGCATTTGTCTTTGTTGTCGATCCGCAAAAGTTCATGTTGAGGCACGCGATGTTCCTTTGCGGTACAGAGGGTGTTAGATCAGCTTACAACTCAGTGCGCCACAATTCGGAATATGAAACTGTGGTTTAAAAGTAAACAGCAGGATTGTACATTTGGTAAAGTACATTTATTTCACATTAAATGTTTAGTGAATATTCAGCGATTTGCTATTGTCTTTGCTGTCGATCAGCAAAAGTTTATTTTGAACCACGCGTTGTTCCTTTGCGGTAGATAGGCTGTTGGTTTATGATAAAAGCAGTAAATGGTCGCTCTGCTAATCGGAAGGTTGCTCCAACAACGAGCCATTAGACCACCCTATTGGTTGGTATGTTGTTTGTAGCCGCTAGTACTGTGTAAGGGCATATTGGTCCTTGGCGATTGTCCCATAAAATGGTGAGGGTCATGAAGTTGCATATTTGGACCTGCACCTGCTGGCAGTTGAAGACCCCATCCGCTGGAGTCTGTAAATCGTGACATAGGCAAAATGGGGCCACATACCTGTTTTAAAAAACATAAATTAGTCTCACCAGCCGATCTTCATTAAAAATCATCATTTTATTTATTAGGGCGTGAAACTATTTGCTATCAAAGATAGTGCAACGGAGTATGTTAATAATAAAATAATAATATTTTCCCATTCATATAGCGCTAAGAACCGTGAGGTATCTAAGCGGTGCTTATTATTTACCACGGTGTGTGGTGCTCATTTATCGACCACGGAAGGATGAAAGACTGAGTTTGGCCTTGCCGGGATTCGAACTTGCGTTAGCAAGCTGTGCACGGATGTCAAAGCGAGAGTTGTACTCGCTGTGCCACTTGACAGGCTACAGTGAAGTGGCACAGCGAGTAGAGCGCTTGACCGCCTATAGACCGGTTAAATTATTTCTATTAACCCACCCTGTGTCGTCTGCCTTTTTCAGAGCCCTCTAAACGACAGGGGATCAATTCAGTGGTGATAGTGCACGGTAGAAAACATTATGCCACTTTCAACTAACAAGTTCAATTTGAGCGGTCTTGAATGCTACGCTATTTTAATTATATTTGGTATAAAATAATCTAAAGGGTTACTTACAGTACAATTGCAATTTCCATTGTCTACGAGTAGTGCAGTCCCAAAATACGACTCCGCGTGTGCGAACGATCTTTCGTATAGTGATATAATATATAAAAGTGGTTTCGTTTCAGAAATTTCATCCTTATCTTCTCTTACGTTTTAGCAACACTCCTTCAAGAGAAGTCTTTCATCACAATCTCTGTCTGTCAAGGTCAAAACACAATACAACCTTATAGTCCGCTTCGTGAGCCTCTCCGGGGCCCGAGAAAAAAATAGAAGCAGCTGACCTTCACTGTGAACGAGCATAAATTCTTACTTTGCAACATTCTGTGTAAAGCCATCTGTGAGAAGTTGGTTTTTGCACGCCATGTTTGTATATTGTTTGCGTGATATTAAAAAAAGTTTGTTTAAGGGACGTTATGGTTCTAAGTACAGCCAAAAGACCCCTGAAAATCGCAAGATATGGTAAGCTATGAAAAATAACTCACGCCACCACCGTGCACTGCTAAGACTAACACCCAGGACATCAATGATGACATCGCAAATTTCATTGATGAAATCACTGATGACATCACATGTGTATATACTTTTCATGGAATTTGTGTACTAGGGATTTTTATTATAATGTTGCGAAAAAAGTGTCAAGGATATTGCAATAAATATCATACCGTTATTAGTGCTTTGAACGATGCATTGATATAAATAGCATTGTATTATGGGATTCTATCTAGTATACTGAGCTACTAAAGGAGAAACATAGCATTGTGTGCAGAGTACAAGATGAAAGTATAATATTTGTAATGTTAATATGTTGAATAATGAAATGATAATTGTCCTGTAATGTTCGAAAATTCACAAAATGGGGGTGTTCTGAGGACGTTATTCGTATTGTGTGATTGCTTAGCTGTATGCAATGAGGGAATGGCACAGAGGGTAAAGTGGACACCGTCCCTGGACACCGCGGCTGTTCGTGGACAGGGCGTGCTACATCCGGGTTTTTCCAGGGAATCCAACATGGAAAGAAGACTGTACAGATCAGCCAATCAGATGTTGAGGTTGTGGATTTGTGTTGAAAGAAACTGTGTGTGGTGAAGATGGCAGAAGTAGAGAAAGTCAGGGTGTTGGTGCTTGGAGATATGTTTGTGTATGGTTTACAACAGTACGCTCAATGCAGGCATGTTGCAAAGAACTTTGATGTGAAAGGAGTGGAGGTGGTGTGGAGCACTGTGCCTGATTGCAATGTACAGGGAATTGTACAGGTTTGTGAGGATATGGCCACGATGAACAGTCCGCATGTGGTAGTTTTGCACTATGGTGCTTTCCATTTGGGCAACGTCAGTGCCCCTACTTTGTTGGCTGATTTGTAACGCTTGGTTCAAGCCGTAATGAAGATCCTTCCAAATGCGAAAGTAATTTTTTCTGGATTACTACCTAGGGCAATATGGGACAATAGTTAAGTTTTTTGTCCTCAGCAAAACATTGCTAGGTGTGTCATCAACCGAGGCATGTGTGCCTTCATGCTTAGAGCTGGTATGTTCTTCTGTAATAACGAGAATATTGATGCCAGTAATGCTGTTAATTTTAAAGAAGATGGCTTTCTTTATCTTTTACGGGAAATGCCTTTCTATTTTGGAATGTAAGGGTTGCTTTGGAGAAGGTTATGTGAAGATTTTAGGAGTAAAGTAAGAAAAAAAAACAAGAAAAAAAATACAAAATAACAGGTGTCTGTCAAGCATCTGTAAAAAAACAAAAAAAAACGGCTCTTTTCAGAGCCAACTTCAAAGGGGAAATGAGGCACACTATTTAAATTTACATTCACCACGCTCAGATTTTCGATATGTCCGCAGACATGGCGGTAGTCCGCGGACATGAAAATCACTACGAGGGGGTTAGTATGTTCTATGTTACATGTATATGAAGTCAGGGATATTATGGTTAAGTTGTGCTACTAAAAACCTATGAAATTCAGTGAAAAAACTTTGTTAAAGGGACGTTATGGTTAAGTTGCACAACTAAAAACCTATGAAATTCAGTAAAAAAACTTTGTTAAAGGGACGTTATGGTTAAGTTGCGCTACTAAAAACCTATGAAATTCAGTGAAAAAACTTTGTTAAAGGGACGTTATGGTTCAAAGTAAAACCGAAAAACCCCTGAAATTCAGCAGTTATGGTAACATAAGCAACCATAACTCGCGCCACCGTGCACTGCTAACACTTACACCCAGGACATCAAAGATGACATCACAAATGTCATTGATGACATCATTGATGACATCACATGGCTGGCTCTCCCTTTTTATCCTTTACTGATATATCTAAGCCACATAGTTTTCTTCAGTAACAGTCAGGAAGTAAAAATTGAAAAGGTACTATAATTGTAGACTTAGGGTCAAGTCATATCATATGAAACATATACATAGCGGAAGACATAGGCTTGAAAGAGAGCAATCCTTTCTGTGCATGAAGATAATCATTAGGGTTATCAGCACTTTCTCATAGTTTTATTTTTATTACTCTACCTTCCCTGTATATGCTCATATTTGTATACATTATACTCACTCTCCTTTCCTTTGGGTGCAGTCACATCATGTGATACACATACATACAGTAAGTAGCAGCTTTGAAACAGAGCAATAGTTTCTCTGCATAAAGACAATCAGTTAGGTTATGAACTCTTTCTGCTACTACTTCTGCTTTTTTGTTTACTTCACTGTCCCTGTATATATTTGTATGTGTTGTTGTCTCTTTGTGTTTTGTCTGTAATAATTATGTATTAAGTGGGTTTTATTATCTACTTATTACATGTTTCACAGTACGCAAAACTCTAATAAGAAAGCAGTTATCATTTCAGTATTCAACATGGCAAGATTATGAATATGGCACCTTCATCATGTATGCTGCAAACACTGCCTATGTTTCTGCATGAGTAGCTTAGTATACTGGATAGAACTTCATAATAGAATGCTATTTATATCAATGCATTGCTTAATGCACTAATTAGCTCATGATATTTATCCCAATGATCCTTGACAGTTTTTGGTCAGCATTATAAGAATCCCTTGTACAGAGTTTTTATGAAAAGTAAATGCACATGTGATGTCATCAGTGATTTCATCAATGACATTTGTGATGTCATCTTTGATGTCCTGGGTGTTAGTGTTTGCAGTGCACGGTGGCGCGAGTTATGGTTGCTTATGTTACCATAACTGCAGAATTTCAGGGGTTTTTCGTATTTACTTTGAACCATAACGTCCCTTTAACAAAGTTTTTTCACTGAATTGCATAGGTTTTTAGTAGCGCAACTTAACCATAATGTCCCTTTAACAAAGTTTTTTTACTGAATATATATATATATATATTAAATGTGACCAAAAAAGTCAAAAGAATTTGATCAAATGTTTCAAATGTTTTTAGGTCAATTATGCTAATAACGGTTCCACGCCTGCTGGGTGCCAGCTTCGGCAGGGCTTCTGGATCCACTCCTGCTGGGTGCAGGTTTGTGCAGGCCTTCTGGATGCACTCCTCCTGGGCGCCGGCTTGGGCAGGGCTTCTGGTTCCATGCCTGCTGGGTGCAGGCTTGGGCAGGGCTTCTGGATCCACTCCTCCTGGGCGCTGGCTTGGGCAGGGCTTCTGGATCCACTCCTCATGGGCGCCGGCCTGCGCAGCGCTTCTGGTTCCACGCCTGCTGGGTGCTGGCTTGGACAGGGCTTCTAGATCCACTCCTCCTGGGCACCAGCTTGGGCTGGGCTTCTGGATCCACTGCTGCTGGGGGTCCCGCTTGGGCAGGGCTTCTAAATCCACTCCTGCTGGGGGCCGGCTTGGGCAGGGCTTCTGGTTTCTCTCCTGCTGGATGCCGGCTTGGGAAGGGCTTCTGATTTCTCTCCTGCTGGATGCAGGCTTGGGCAGGGCTTCTGGTTCCACTGCTGCTAGGTGCCGGCTCGGCAGGGCTTCTGGATACACTGCTGCTGGGTACCAGCATGGATAGGGCTTCTGGTTCCACGCCTGCTGTGGGCGGCTTGGTAAGGGCTTCTGGATCCACTGCTGCTGGGTGCCGGCTCGGGCAGTGCTTCTGGCTCCACTCCTGCTGGGTGCAGGCTTGGGAAGGGCTTCTGGTTTTTCTCCTGCTGGATGCAGGCTTTGGCAGGGCTTCTGGTTCCACCTCTGCTGAGTGCAGGCTTGGGCAGGGCTTCTGGTTCCACTGCTACTGGGCGCAGGCTTGGGCAGGGCTTCTGGCTCCACTTCTGCTGGGCGCCGGATTGGGCAGGGCTTCTGGATCCACTGTTTCTGGGCACCGGGCTTCTGGTTCCACGCCTGCTGGGTACCCGCTTGGGCAGGGCTCCTGGATCCACTGCTGCTGGGCGCCGGCTTGGCCAGGGCTTCTAGATCCACTGCTGCTGGGTGCCGGCTTGGGCAGGGCTTCTGGTTCCACTCCTGCTGGGCGCCCGCTTGGCCAGGGCTTCTAGATCCACTGCTGCTGGGTGCCGGCTTGGGCAGAGCTTCTGGTTCCACTGCTGCTGGGTGCTGGCCTACGCTGGGCTTCTGGTTCCACACCTGCTGAGTGCCGGCTTGGCCAGGGCTTCTGGATCCACTACTGCTGGGTGCCGGCTTGGGAAGGGATTCTGGTTCCACTCCTACTGGGCGCTGGCTTGGGCAGGGCTTCTGGTTCCACTCCTGCTTGGGGCGGGCTTGGGCAGGCTGGATCCACTGCTGCTGGGTGTCGGCTTGGGCAGGCTGGATCCACTGCTGCTGTGTGACGGCTTGGGCAGGGCTTCTAGTTCCACTGCTGCTTATCGCCGGCTAGCACATGGCTTCTGGTTCCACTCCTGCTGAGTGCCGGCTTGGCCAGGGCTTCTGGTTCCACTGCTGCTGGGTGCCGGCTTGGGAAGGGATTCTGGTTCCACTCCTGCTGGGTGCCGGCTTGGCCAGGGATTCTTGTTCCACTCCTACTGGGCGCTGGCTTGGGCAGAGCTTCTGGTTCCACTCCTGCTGGAGGCCGGCTTG
This sequence comes from Ambystoma mexicanum, assembly GCF_040938575.1. Taxonomy (NCBI): domain Eukaryota; kingdom Metazoa; phylum Chordata; class Amphibia; order Caudata; family Ambystomatidae; genus Ambystoma; species Ambystoma mexicanum. The sequence continues at coordinate 54,171,471 of NC_090929.1, read as the reverse complement.
GGCAGGGCTTCTGGTTCCACTCCTGCTGGGTGCCGGCTTGGAAAGGGATTCTGGTTCCACTCCTACTGGGCACTGGCTTGGGCAGGGCTTCTGGTTCCACATCTGCTGAGGGCCCCGCTTGGGCAGGGCTTCTAGATCCACTCCTGCTGGGTACCGGCTTGGCCAGGGCTTCTGGTTCCACACCTGCTGGGTACCGGCTTGGCCAGGGCTTCTTGTTCCACGACTGCTGGGTACCGGCTTGGCCAAGGCTTCTGGATCCACTGCTGCTGGGTGCCGGCTTGGGCAGGGCTTCTGGCTCCACTCCTGCTGCGGGCAGCGGCTTGGGTAGAGCTTCTCGTTCCACTCCTGCTGCGGGCACCAGCTTGGGCAGGGCTTCTGGTTCCACTCCTGCTGGGGGCTGGCTTGGGCAGGGCTTCTGGTTCCACAGCTGCTGGGTGCCGGCTTGGGCAGTGCTTCTGGTTCCACTCCTGCTGGGGGCTGGCTTGGCCAGTGCTTCTGGTTCCACACCTGCTGGGTACCGGCTTGGCCAGGGCTTCTGGTTCCACACCTGCTGGGTACCGGCTTGGCCAAGGCTTCTGGATCCACTGCTGCTGGGTGCCGGCTTGGGCAGGGCTTCTGGGACCACTCCTGCTGCAGGCATCGACTTGGGCAGGGCTTCTGGTTCCACTCCTGCTGCGGGCACCAGCTTGGGCAGGGCTTCTGGTTCCACTCCTGCTGGGGGCTGGCTTGGGCAGGGCTTCTGGTTCCACTGCTGCTGGGTGTCGGCTTTGGAATGGATTCTGGTTCCACTCCTACTGGGCGCTGGCTTGGGAAGGGCTTCTGGTTCCACACCTGCTGGGGGCCTCGCTTGGGCAGGGCTTCTAGATCCACTCCTGCTGGGTGCCGGCTTGGCCAAGGCTTCTGGATCCACTGCTGCTGGGTGCCGGCTTGGGCAGGGCTTCTGGGACCACTCCTGCTGCGGGTATCGACTTGGGCAGGGCTTCTGGTTCCACTCCTGCTGCGGGCACCAGCTTGGGCAGGGCTTCTGGTTCCACTCCTGCTGGGGGCTGGCTTGGGCAGGGCTTCTGGTTCCACTGCTGCTGGGTGTCGGCTTTTGAATGGATTCTGGATCCACTCCTCCTGGGCGCTTGTTTGGGCAGAGCTTCTGGTTCCACTGCTGCTGGGTTCCGGCTTGCGCAGAGCTTCTGGTTCCATTCCTGCTGAGTGCCGGCTTGGCCAGGGCTTCTGGACCCACTCCTGCTGGGTGCCGGCTTGGCCAGGGATTCTTGTTCCACTCCTACTGGGCGCTGGCTTGGGCAGAGCTTCTGGTTCCACTCCTGCTGCGGGCCGGCTTGGGCATGGCTTCTCGTTCCACTCCTGCTGGGTGCCAGCTTGGGAAGGGATTCTGGTTCCACTCCTGCTGGGTGCCGGCTTGGCCAGGGATTCTTGTTCCACTCCTACTGGGCGCTGGCTTGGGCAGAGCTTCTGGTTCCACTCCTGCTGGTTGTCGGCTTGGGAAGGGATTCTGGTTCCACTCCTACTGGGTACTGGCTTGGGCAGGGCTTCTGGTTCCACATCTGCTGAGGACCCCGCTTGGGCAGGGCTTCTAGATCCACTCCTGCTGGGTGCCGGCTTGGCCAGGGCTTCTGGTTACACACCTGCTGGGTACCGGCTTGGCCAGGGCTTCTTGTTCCACGCCTGCTGGGTACAGGCTTGGCCAAGGCTTCTGGATCCACTGCTGCTGGGTGCCGGCTTGGGCAGGGCTTCTGGCTCCACTCCTGCTGTGGGCAGCGGCTTGGGTAGGGCTTCCCGTTCCACTCCTGCTGCGGGCACCAGCTTCGGCAGGGCTTCTGGTTCCACTCCTGCTGGGGGCTGGCTTGGGCAGGGCTTCTGGTTCCACTGCTGCTGGGTGCCAGCTTGGGCAGTGCTTCTGGTTCCACTCCTGCTGGGGGCTGGCTTGGCCAGGGCTTCTGGTTCCACACCTGCTGGGTACCGGCTTGGCCAGGGCGTCTGGTTCCACACCTGCTGGGTACCGGCTTAGCCAAGGCTTCTGGATCCACTGCTGCTGGGTGCCAGCTTGGGCAGGGCTTCTGGCACCACTCCTGCTGCGGGCATCGACTTGGGCAGGGCTTCTGGTTCCACTCCTGCTGCGGGCACCAGCTTGGGAAGGGCTTCTGGTTCCACTTCTGCTGGGGGCTGACTTGGGCAGGGCTTCTGGTTCCACTGCTGCTGGGGGCTGGCTTTGGAATGGATTCTGGTTCCACTCCTACTGGGTGCTGGCTTGGGCAGGGCTTCTGGTTCCACACCTGCTGGGGGCCTCGCTGGGGCAGGGCTTCTAGATCCACTCCTGCTGGGTGCCGGCTTGGCCAGGGCTTCTGGTTCCACGCCTGCTGGGTACCGGCTTGGCCAGGGCTTCTGATACCACGCCTGCTGGGTACTGGCTTGGGCAGGGCTTCTAGATCCACTCCTGCTGGGTGCCGGTTTTGCCAGGGCTTCTGGTTCCACGCCTGCTGGGTAGCGGCTTGACCAGGGATGCTGGTTCCACACCTGCTGGATGCCGGCTTGGGCAGTGCTTCTGGTTCCACTCCTGCTGGGTACCGGCTTGGCCAGCGCTTCTGGATCCACTCCTGCTGGGTGCTGGCTTGGCCAGGGATCCTTGTCCCACTCCTACTGGGCGCTGGCTTGGGCAGGGCTTCTGGTTCCACTCCTGCTGGGGTCCGGCTTGGGCAGGGCTTCTGGTACCACTCCTGCTGGGTGCCGGCTTTGGAAGGGATTCTGGTTCCACTCCTACTGGGCGCTGACTTGGGCAGGGCTTCTGGTTCCACACCTGCTGAGGGCCCCGCTTGGCCAGGGCTTCTAGATCCACTCCTGCTGGGTGCCGGCTTGGCCAGGGCTTCTGGTTCCACACCTGCTGGGTACCGACTTGGCCAGGGCTTCTGGTTCCACGCCTGCTGGGTACCGGCTTGGCCAAGGCTTCTGGATCCACTGCTGCTGGGTGCCACCTTGGGCAGGGCTTCTGGCTCCACTCCTGCTCCGGGCACAGACTTGGGGAGGGCTTCTCGTTCCACTCCTGTTGCGGACACCAGCTTGGGCAGGGCTTCTGGTTCCACTCCTGCTCGGGGCTGGCTTGGGCAGGGCTTCTGGTTCCACTACTGCTGGGTGCCGGCTTGGGCAGTGCTTCTGGTTCCACTCCTGCTGGGGGCTGGCTTGGCCAGGGCTTCTGGTTCCACGCCTGCTGGGTACCGGCTTGGCCAGGGCTTCTGGTTTCACACCTGCTGGGTACCGGCTTGGCCAAGGCTTCTGGATCCACTGCTGCTGGGTGCCAGCTTGGGCAGGGCTTCTGGCTCCACTCCTGCTCCGGGCACAGACTTGGGGAGGGCTTCTCGTTCCACTCCTGTTGCGGGCACCAGCTTGGGCAGGGCTTCTGGTTCCACTCCTGCTCGGGGCTGGCTTGGGCAGGGCTTCTGGTTCCACTACTGCTGGGTGCCGGCTTGGGCAGTGCTTCTGGTTCCACGCCTGCTGGGTACCGGCTTGGCCAGGGCTTCTGATACCACGCCTGCTGGGTACTGGCTTGGGCAGGGCTTCTAGATCCACTCCTGCTGGGTGCCGGTTTTGCCAGGGCTTCTGGTTCCACGCCTGCTGGGTAGCGGCTTGACCAGGGATGCTGGTTCCACACCTGCTGGATGCCGGCTTGGGCAGTGCTTCTGGTTCCACTCCTGCTGGGTACCGGCTTGGCCAGCGCTTCTGGATCCACTCCTGCTGGGTGCTGGCTTGGCCAGGGATCCTTGTTCCACTCCTACTGGGCGCTGGCTTGGGCAGGGCTTCTGGTTCCACTCCTGCTGGGGTCCGGCTTGGGCAGGGCTTCTGGTACCACTCCTGCTGGGTGCCGGCTTGGGAAGGGATTCTGGTTCCACTCCTACTGGGCGCTGACTTGGGCAGGGCTTCTGGTTCCACACCTGCTGAGGGCCCCGCTTGGCCAGGGCTTCTAGATCCACTCCTGCTGGGTGCCGGCTTGGCCAGGGCTTCTGGTTCCACACCTGCTGGGTACCGACTTGGCCAGGGCTTCTGGTTCCACGCCTGCTGGGTACCGGCTTGGCCAAGGCTTCTGGATCCACTGCTGCTGGGTGCCAGCTTGGGCAGGGCTTCTGGCTCCACTCCTGCTCCGGGCACAGACTTAGGGAGGGCTTCTCGTTCCACTCCTGTTGCGGGCACCAGCTTGGGCAGGGCTTCTGGTTCCACTCCTGCTCGGGGCTGGCTTGGGCAGGGCTTCTGGTTCCACTACTGCTGGGTGCCGGCTTGGGCAGTGCTTCTGGTTCCACTCCTGCTGGGGGCTGGCTTGGCCAGGGCTTCTGGTTCCACGCCTGCTGGGTACCGGCTTGGCCAGGGCTTCTGGTTTCACACCTGCTGGGTACCGGCTTGGCCAAGGCTTCTGGATCCACTGCTGCTGGGTGCCGGCTTTGGCAGGGCTCTGGCTCCACTCCTGCTGCGGGCACCGACTTGGGCAGGGCTTCTGGTTCCACGCCTGCTGTGGGCACCAACTTGGGCAGGGCTTCTGGTTCCACTCCTGCTGGGGGCTGGCTTGGGCAGGGCTTCTGGTTCCACTGCTCCTGGGTGCCGGCTTGGACAGTGCTTCTGGTTCCACACCTGCTGGGTACCCCGCTTGGGCAGGCCTTCTCGATCCACTCCTGCTGGGTGCCGGCTTGGCCAGGGCTTCTGGTTCCACGCCTGCTGGGTACCGGCTTGGCCAGGGCATCTGGTACCACGCCTGCTGGGTACTGGCTTGGGCAGGGCTTCTAGATCCACTCCTGCTGGGTGCCGGCTTGGCCAGGGCTTCTGGTTCCACACATGCTGGGTACCGGTTGGCCAGGGATTCTGGTTCCACACCTGCTGGATGCCGGCTTGGGCAGTGCTTCTTGTTCCACCCCTTCTGGGTGCCGGCTTGGCCAGGGCTTCTGGTTCCATGCCTGCTGGGTACCGGCTTGGCCATGGCTTCTTGTTCCACACCTGCTGGGTACCGGCTTGGCCAAGGCTTCTGGATCCACTGATGCTGGGTGCCGGCTTGGGCAGGACTTCTGGCTCCACTCCTGCTGTGGGCACCGGCTTGGGCAGGGCTTCTGGTTCCACTCCTGTTGCGGGCACCAGCTCGGGCAGGGCTTCTGGTTCCACTCCTGCTGCGGACACCGGCTTGGGCAGGGCTTCTGGTTCCACTCCTGCTGCGGGCACCAGCTTGGGCAGGGCTTCTGGTTCCACTGCTGCTGGGTGCCAGCTTGGGCAGTGCTTCTGGTTCCACTCCTGCTGGGTACCGGCTTGGCCAGCGCTTCTGGATCCACTCCTGCTGGGTGCTGGCTTGGCCAGGGATTCTTGTTAAACTCCTACTGGGCGCTGGCTTGGGCAGGGCTTCTGGTTCCACTCCTGCTGGGGGCCGGCTTGGGCAGGGCTTCTGGTTCCACTCCTGCTGGGTGCCGGCTTGGGAAGGGATTCTGGTTCCACTCCTACTGGGCGCTGGCTTGGGCAGGGCTTCTGGTTCCACACCTGCTGAGGGCCCCGCTTGGCCAGGGCTTCTAGATCCACTCCTGCTGGGTGCCGGCTTGGCCAGGGCTTCTGGTTCCACACCTGCTGGGTACCGACTTGGCCAGGGCTTCTGGTTCCACGCCTGCTGGGTACCGGCTTGGCCAAGGCTTCTGGATCCACTGCTGCTGGGTGCCAGCTTGGGCAGGGCTTCTGGCTCCACTCCTGCTGCGGGCACTGGCTTAGGGAGGGCTTCTCGTTCCACTCCTGCTGCGGGCACCAGCTTGGGCAGGGCTTCTGGTTCCACTCCTGCTCGGGGCTGGCTTGGGCAGGGCTTCTGGTTCCACTACTGCTGGGTGCCGGCTTGGGCAGTGCTTCTGGTTCCACTCCTGCTGGGGGCTGGCTTGGCCAGGGCTTCTGGTTCCACGCCTGCTGGGTACCGGCTTGGCCAGGGCTTCTGGTTTCGCACCTGCTGGGTACCGGCTTGGCCAAGGCTTCTGGATCCACTGCTGCTGGGTGCCGGCTTGGGCAGGGCTCTGGCTCCACTCCTGCTGCGGGCACCGACTTGGGCAGGGCTTCTGGTTCCACTCCTGCTGTGGGCACCAGCTTGGGCAGGGCTTCTGGTTCCACTCCTGCTGGGGGTGGCTTGGGCAGGGCTTCTGGTTCGACTGCTGCTGGGTGCCGGCTTGGACAGTGCTTCTGGTTTCACACCTGCTGGGGACCCCGCTTGGGCAGGGCTTCTAGATCCAGTCCTGCTGGGTGCCGGCTTGGCCAGGGCTTCTGGTTCCATGCCTGCTGGGTACCGGCTTGGCCAGGGCATCTGGTACCACGCCTGCTGGGTACCGGCTTGGGCAGGGCTGCTAGATCCACTCCTGCTGGGTGCCGGCTTGGCCAGGGCTTCTGGTTCCACTGCTGCTGGGTACCGGCTTGGCCAGGGATTCTGGTTCCACACCTGCTGGATGCCGGCTTGGGCAGTGCTTCTTGTTCCACTCCTGCTGGGTGCTGGCTTGGCCAGGGCTTCTGGTTCCACGCCTGCTGGGTACCGGCTTGGCCAGGGCTTCTGGTTCCACGCCTGCTGGGTGCCGGCTAGCGCAGGGCTTCTGGTTCCACTCCTGCTGGGTGCCGGCTTGGGAAGGGATTCGTGTTCCACTCCTACTGGGTACTGGCTTGGGCAGGGCTTCTGGTTCCACATCTGCTGAGGGCCCCGCTTGGGCAGGGCTTCTAGATCCACTCCTGCTGGGTGCTGGCTTGGCCAGGGCTTCTGGTTCCACGCCTGCTGGGTACCGGCTTGGCTAGGGCTTCTGGTTCCACTCCTGCTGGGTGCCGGCTTGGGAAGGGATTCTGGTTCCACTCCTACTGGGTACTGGCTTGGGCAGGGCTTCTGGTTCCACATCTGCTGAGGGCCCCGCTTGGGCAGGGCTTCTAGATCCACTCCTGCTGGGTGCCGGCTTGGCCAGGGCTTCTGGTTACACACCTGCTGGGTACCGGCTTGGCCAGGGCTTCTTGTTCCACGCCTGCTGGGTACCGGCTTGGCCAAGGCTTCTGGATCCACTGCTGCTGGGTGCCGGCTTGGGCAGGGCTTCTGGCTCCACTCCTGCTGCGGGCAGCGGCTTGGGTAGGGCTTCTCGTTCCACTCCTGCTGCGGGCACCAGCTTGGGCAGGGCTTCTGGTTCCACTCCTGCTGCGGGCACCGGCTTGGGTAGGGCTTCTCGTTCCACTCCTGCTGGGGGCTGGCTTGGCCAGGGCTTCTGGTTCCACACCTGCTGGGTAACGGCTTGGCCAAGGCTTCTGGATCCACTGCTGCTGGGTGCCAGCTTGGGCATGGCTTCTGGCACCACTCCTGCTGCGGGCAACGACTTGGGCAGGGCTTCTGGTTCCACTCCTGCTGCGGACACCGGCTTGGGCAGGGCTTCTGGTTCCACTCCTGCTGCGGGCACCAGCTTGGGCAGGGCTTCTGGTTCCACTGCTGCTGGGTGCCAGCTTGGGCAGTGCTTCTGGTTCCACTCCTGCTGGGTACCGGCTTGGCCAGCGCTTCTGGATCCACTCCTGCTGGGTGCTGGCTTGGCCAGGAATTCTTGTTCCACTCCTACTGGGCGCTGGCTTGGGCAGGGCTTCTGGTTCCACTCCTGCTGGGGGCCGGCTTGGGCAGGGCTTCTGGTTCCACTCCTGCTGGGTGCCGGCTTGGGAAGGGATTCTGGTTCCACTCCTACTGGGCGCTGGCTTGGGCAGGGCTTCTGTTTCCACACCTACTGAGGGCCCCGCTTCGCCAGGGCTTCTAGATCCACCCCTGCTGGGTGCCGGCTTGGCCAGGGCTTCTGGTTCCACACCTGCTGGGTACCGACTTGGCCAGGGCTTCTGGTTCCACGCCTGCTGGGTACCGGCTTGGCCAAGGCTTCTGGATCCACTGCTGCTGGGTGCCAGCTTGGGCAGGGCTTCTGGCTCCACTCCTGCTGCGGGCACTGGCTTGGGGAGGGCTTCTCGTTCCACTCCTGCTGCGGGCACCAGCTTGGGCAGGGCTTCTGGTTCCACTCCTGCTCGGGGCTGGCTTGGGCAGGGCTTCTGGTTCCACTACTGCTGGGTGCCGGCTTGGGCAGTGCTTCTGGTTCCACTCCTGCTGGGGGCTGGCTTGGCCAGGGCTTCTGGTTCCACGCCTGCTGGGTACCGGCTTGGCCAGGGCTTCTGGTTTCGCACCTGCTGGGTACCGGCTTGGCCAAGGCTTCTGGAACCACTGCTGCTGGGTGCCGGCTTGGGCAGGGCTCTGGCTCCACTCCTGCTGCGGGCACCGACTTGGGCAGGGCTTCTGGTTCCACTCCTGCTGTGGGCACCAGCTTGGGCAGGGCTTCTGGTTCCACTCCTGCTGGGGGTGGCTTGGGCAGGGCTTCTGGTTCCACTGCTGCTGGGTGCCGGCTTGGACAGTGCTTCTGGTTCCACACCTGCTGGGGACCCCACTTGGGCAGGGCTTCTAGATCCAGTCCTGCTGGGTGCCGGCTTGGCCAGGGCTTCTGGTTCCATGCCTGCTGGGTACCGGCTTGGCCAGGGCATCTGGTACCACGCCTGCTGGGTACCGGCTTGGGCAGGGCTGCTAGATCCACTCCTGCTGGGTGCCGGCTTGGCCAGGGCTTCTGGTTCCACTGCTGCTGGGTACCGGCTTGGCCAGGGATTCTGGTTCCACACCTGCTGGATGCCGGCTTGGGCAGTGCTTCTTGTTCCACTCCTGCTGGGTGCTGGCTTGGCCAGGGCTTCTGGTTCCACGCCTGTTGGGTACCGGCTTGGCCAGGGCTTCTGGTTCCACGCCTGCTGGGTGCAGGCTAGCGCAGGGCTTCTGGTTCCACTCCTGCTGGGTGCCGGCTTGGGAAGGGATTCGGGTTCCACTCCTACTGGGTACTGGCTTGGGCAGAGCTTCTGGTTCCACATCTGCTGAGGGCCCCGCTTGGGCAGGGCTTCTAGATCCACTCCTGCTGGGTGCTGGCTTGGCCAGGGCTTCTGGTTCCACGCCTGCTGGGTACCAGCTTGGCCAGGGCTTCTGGTTCCACTCCTGCTGGGTGCCGGCTTGGGAAGGGATTCTGGTTCCACTCCTACTGGGTACTGGCTTGGGCAGGGCTTCTGGTTCCACATCTGCTGAGGGCCCCGCTTGGGCAGGGCTTCTAGATCCACTCCTGCTGGGTGCCGGCTTGGCCAGGGCTTCTGGTTACACACCTGCTGGGTACCGGCTTGGCCAGGGCTTCTTGTTCCACGCCTGCTGGGTACCGGCTTGGCCAAGGCTTCTGGATCCACTGCTGCTGGGTGCCGGCTTGGGCAGGGCTTCTGGCTCCACTCCTGCTGCGGGCACCGGCTTGGGTAGGGCTTCTCGTTCCACTCCTGCTGCGGGCACCAGCTTGGGCAGGGCTTCTGGTTCCACTCCTGCTGGGGGCTGGCTTGGGCAGGGCTTCTGGTTCCACTGCTGCTGGGTGCCGGCTTGGGAAGTGCTTCTGGTTCCACTCCTGCTGGGGGCTGGCTTGGCCAGGGCTTCTGGTTCCACACCTGCTGGGTACCGGCTTGGCCAAGGCTTCTGGATCCACTGCTGCTGGGTGCCAGCTTGGGCATGGCTTCTGGCACCACTCCTGCTGCGGGCAACGACTTGGGCAGGGCTTCTGGTTCTACTCCTGCTGTGGGCACCAGCTTGGGCAGGGCTTCTGGTTCCACACCTGCTGGGGGCCCGCTTGGGCAGGGCTTCTAGATCCACTCCTTCTGGGTATCGGCTTGGCCAGGGCTGCTGGTTCCACGCCTGCTGGCTACCGGCTTGGGCAGGGCTTCTAGATCCACTCCTGATGGGTGCTGGCTTGGCCAGGGCTTCTGGTTCCACGCCTGCTGGGTACCGGCTGTGCCAGGGCTTCTGGTTCCACGCCTGCTGGGTACCAGCTTGGCCAAGGCTACTGGATCCACTGCTGCTGGGTGCTGGCTTGGGCAGGGCTTCTGGATCCACTCCTGCTGCGGGCACCGGCTTGGGCAGGGCTTCTGGTTCCACTCCTGCTGCGGGCACCAGCTTGGGCAGGGCTTCTGGTTCCACTCCTGCTACGGGCTGGCTTGGCCAGGGCTCTGGATCCACTGCTGCTGGGTGCCGGCTTGGGAAGGGATTCTGGTTCCACTCCTACTGGGCGCTGGCTTGGGCAGGGCTTCTGTTTCCACACCTGCTGAGGGCCCCGCTTGGCCAGGGCTTCTAGATCCACTCCTGCTGGGTGCCGGCTTGGCCAGGGCTTCTGGTTCCACACCTGCTGGGTACCGACTTGGCCAGGGTTTCTGGTTCCACGCCTGCTGGGTACCGGCTTGGCCAAGGCTTCTGGATCCACTGCTGCTGGGTGCCAGCTTGGGCAGGGCTTCTGGCTCCACTCCTGCTGCAGGCACTGGCTTGGGGAGGGCTTCTCGTTCCACTCCTGCTGCGGGCACCAGCTTGGGCAGGGCTTCTGGTTCCACTCCTGCTCGGGGCTGGCTTGGGCAGGGCTTCTGGTTCCACTACTGCTGGGTGCCGGCTTGGGCAGTGCTTCTGGTTCCACTCCTGCTGGGGGCTGGCTTGGCCAGGGCTTCTGGTTCCACGCCTGCTGGGTACCGGCTTGGCCAGGGCTTCTGGTTTCGCACCTGCTGGGTACCGGCTTGGCCAAGGCTTCTGGATCCACTGCTGCTGGGTGCCGGCTTGGGCAGGGCTCTGGCTCCACTCCTGCTGCGGGCACCGACTTGGGCAGGGCTTCTGGTTCCACTCCTGCTGTGGGCACCAGCTTGGGCAGGGCTTCTGGTTCCACTCCTGCTGGGGGTGGCTTGGGCAGGGCTTCTGGTTCCACTGCTGCTGGGTGCCGGCTTGGACAGTGCTTCTGGTTCCACACCTGCTGGGGACCCCGCTTGGGCAGGGCTTCTAGATCCAGTCCTGCTGGGTGCCGGCTTGGCCAGGGCTTCTGGTTCCATGCCTGCTGGGTACCGGCTTGGCCAGGGCATCTGGTACCACGCCTGCTGGGTACCGGCTTGGGCAGGGCTGCTAGATCCACTCCTGCTGGGTGCCGGCTTGGCCAGGGCTTCTGGTTCCACTGCTGCTGGGTACCGGCTTGGCCAGGGATTCTGGTTCCACACCTGCTGGATGCCGGCTTGGGCAGTGCTTCTTGTTCCACTCCTGCTGGGTGCTGGCTTGGCCAGGGCTTCTGGTTCCACGCCTGCTGGGTACCGGCTTGGCCAGGGCTTCTGGTTCCACGCCTGCTGGGTGCCGGCTAGCGCAGGGCTTCTGGTTCCACTCCTGCTGGGTGCCGGCTTGGGAAGGGATTCTGGTTCCACTCCTACTGGGTACTGGCTTGGGCAGAGCTTCTGGTTCCACATCTGCTGAGGGCCCCGCTTGGGCAGGGCTTCTAGATCCACTCCTGCTGGGTGCTGGCTTGGCCAGGGCTTCTGGTTCCACGCCTGCTGGGTACCAGCTTGGCCAGGGCTTCTGGTTCCACTCCTGCTGGGTGCCGGCTTGGGAAGGGATTCTGGTTCCACTCCTACTGGGTACTGGCTTGGGCAGGGCTTCTGGTTCCACATCTGCTGAGGGCCCCGCTTGGGCAGGGCTTCTAGATCCACTCCTGCTGGGTGCCGGCTTGGCCAGGGCTTCTGGTTACACACCTGCTGGGTACCGGCTTGGCCAGGGCTTCTTGTTCCACGCCTGCTGGGTACCGGCTTGGCCAAGGCTTCTGGATCCACTGCTGCTGGGTGCCGGCTTGGGCAGGGCTTCTGGCTCCACTCCTGCTGCGGGCACCGGCTTGGGTAGGGCTTCTCGTTCCACTCCTGCTGCGGGCACCAGCTTGGGCAGGGCTTCTGGTTCCACTCCTGCTGGGGGCTGGCTTGGGCGGGGCTTCTGGTTCCACTGCTGCTGGGTGCCGGCTTGGGAAGTGCTTCTGGTTCCACTCCTGCTGGGGGCTGGCTTGGCCAGGGCTTCTGGTTCCACACCTGCTGGGTACCGGCTTGGCCAAGGCTTCTGGATCCACTGCTGCTGGGTGCCAGCTTGGGCATGGCTTCTGGCACCACTCCTGCTGCGGGCAACGACTTGGGCAGGGCTTCTGGTTCCACTCCTGCTGTGGGCACCAGCTTGGGCAGGGCTTCTGGTTCCACACCTGCTGGGGGCCCGCTTGGGCAGGGCTTCTAGATCCACTCCTTCTGGGTATCGGCTTGGCCAGGGCTGCTGGTTCCACGCCTGCTGGCTACCGGCTTGGGCAGGGCTTCTAGATCCACTCCTGATGGGTGCCGGCTTGGCCAGGGCTTCTGGTTCCACGCCTGCTGGGTACCGGCTGTGCCAGGGCTTCTGGTTCCACGCCTGCTGGGTACCAGCTTGGCCAAGGCTACTGGATCCACTGCTGCTGGGTGCTGGCTTGGGCAGGGCTTCTGGATCCACTCCTGCTGCGGGCACCGGCTTGGGCAGGGCTTCTGGTTCCACTCCTGCTGTGGGCACCAGCTTGGGCAGGGCTTCTGGTTCCACTCCTGCTGCGGGCTGGCTTGGCCAGGGCTCTGGATCCACTGCTGTTGGGTGCCGGCTTGGCCAATGCTTCTGGATCCACTTCTGCTGGGTGGTACCAGCTTGGCCAGGGCTTCTGGATCCACTCCTGCTGAGTGCCGGCTTGGCCACGCTTCTGGATCCACTCCTGCTGGGTGCCGGCTTGGGCAGGGTTCCTGGATCCACTCCTCCTGGGCGCCGTCTTGGGCAGGGCTTCTGGTTCCACTGTTGCTGGGTGCCAGCTTGGCCAGGGCTTCTGGATCCACTCCTGCTGGGTGCCAGCTTGGCCAGGGCTTTTAGATCCACTGCTGCTGGGTGCCGGCTTGGCCAGGCTTCTGGATCCACTCCTGCTGGGTGGTACCAGCTTGGCCAGGGCTTCTGGATCCACTCCTGCCGAGTGCACCAGCTTGGGCAGGGCTTCTGGTTCCACTCCTGCTTCGGGCTGGCTTGGCCACAGCTCTGGATCCACTGCTGCTGGGTGCCGGCTTGGCCAGGGCTTCTCGATCCACTCCTGCTGGGTGGTACCAGCTTGGCCAGGGCTTCTGGACCCACTCCTGCTGAGTGCCGGCTTGGCCAGGGCTTCTGGATCCACTGCTGCTGGGTGCCGGCTTGGGCAGGGCTTCTGGTTCCACGCCTGCTGGGTACCGACTTGGCCAAGGCTTCTGGATCCACTGCTGCTGGTTGCTGGCTTGGCCAGGGCTTCTGGATCCACTCCTGCTGAGTGCTGGCTTGGGCAGGGCTTCTAGATCCACTCCTGATTGGTGCCGGCTTGGGAAGGCATTCTGGTTCCACTCCTACTGGGCGCTGGCTTGGGCAGGGCTTCTGGATCCACTGCTGCTGGGTGCCGGCTTGGGCAGGGCTTCTGGATCCACTGTTGATGGGTGCCGGCTTGGGAAGTGCTTCTGGTTCCACTCCTGCTGGGGGCTGGCTTGGCCAGGGCTTCTGGTTCCACACCTGCTGGGTACCGGCTTGGCCAAGGCTTCTGGATCCACTGCTGCTGGGTGCCAGCTTGGGCATGGCTTCTGGCACCACTCCTGCTGTGGGCAACGACTTGGGCAGGGCTTCTGGTTCCACTCCTGCTGTGGGCACCAGCTTGGGCAGGGCTTCTGGTTCCACACCTGCTGGGGGCCCGCTTGGGCAGGGCTTCTAGATCCACTCCTTCTGGGTATCGGCTTGGCCAGGGCTGCTGGTTCCACGCCTGCTGGCTACCGGCTTGGGCAGGGCTTCTAGATCCACTCCTGATGGGTGCCGGCTTGGCCAGGGCTTCTGGTTCCACGCCTGCTGGGTACCGGCTGTGCCAGGGCTTCTGGTTCCACGCCTGCTGGGTACCAGCTTGGCCAAGGCTACTGGATCCACTGCTGCTGGGTGCTGGCTTGGGCAGGGCTTCTGGATCCACTCCTGCTGCGGGCACCGGCTTGGGCAGGGCTTCTGGTTCCACTCCTGCTGCGGGCACCAGCTTGGGCAGGGCTTCTGGTTCCACTCCTGCTGCGGGCTGGCTTGGCCAGGGCTCTGGATCCACTGCTGTTGGGTGCCGGCTTGGCCAATGCTTCTGGATCCACTTCTGCTGGGTGGTACCAGCTTGGCCAGGGCTTCTGGATCCACTCCTGCTGAGTGCCGGCTTGGCCACGCTTCTGGATCCACTCCTGCTGGGTGCCGGCTTGGGCAGGGTTCCTGGATCCACTCCTCCTGGGCGCCGTCTTGGGCAGGGCTTCTGGTTCCACTGTTGCTGGGTGCCAGCTTGGCCAGGGCTTCTGGATCCACTCCTGCTGGGCGCCAGCTTGGCCAGGGCTTCTAGATCCACTGCTGCTGGGTGCCGGCTTGGCCAGGCTTCTGGATCCACTCCTGCTGGGTGGTACCAGCTTGGCCAGGGCTTCTGGATCCACTCCTGCCGAGTGCACCAGCTTGGGCAGGGCTTCTGGTTCCACTCCTGCTTCGGGCTGGCTTGGCCACAGCTCTGGATCCACTGCTGCTGGGTGCCGGCTTGGCCAGGGCTTCTCGATCCACTCCTGCTGGGTGGTACCAGCTTGGCCAGGGCTTCTGGACCCACTCCTGCTGAGTTCCGGCTTGGCCAGGGCTTCTGGATCCACTGCTGCTGGGTGCCGGCTTGGGCAGGGCTTCTGGTTCCACGCCTGCTGGGTACCGACTTGGCCAAGGCTTCTGGATCCACTGCTGCTGGTTGCTGGCTTGGCCAGGGCTTCTGGATCCACTCCTGCTGAGTGCTGGCTTGGGCAGGGCTTCTAGATCCACTCCTGATTGGTGCCGGCTTGGGAAGGCATTCTGGTTCCACTCCTACTGGGCGCTGGCTTGGGCAGGGCTTCTGGATCCACTGCTGCTGGGTGCCGGCTTGGGCAGGGCTTCTGGATCCACTGTTGATGGGTGCCGGCTTGGCCAGGGCTTCTGGTTCCACTGCTGCTCGGTGCCGGCTTGGGCAGGGCTTCTGGTTCCACTCCTGCTGGGCACCAGCTTGGCCCGGGTTTCTGGATCCACTGCTGCTGGGTACCGGCTTGGCCAGCGCTTCTGGATCCACTCCTGCTGGGTGCTGGCTTAGCCAGGGATCCTTGTCCCACTCCTACTGGGCGCTGGCTTGGGCAGGGCTTCTGGTTCCACTCCTGCTGGGGTCCGGCTTGGGCAGGGCTTCTGGTACCACTCCTGCTGGGTGCCGGCTTTGGAAGGGATTCTGGTTCCACTCCTACTGGGCGCTGACTTGGGCAGGGCTTCTGGTTCCACACCTGCTGAGGGCCCCGCTTGGCCAGGGCTTCTAGATCCACTCCTGCTGGGTGCCGGCTTGGCCAGGGCTTCTGGTTCCACACCTGCTGGGTACCGACTTGGCCAGGGCTTCTGGTTCCACGCCTGCTGGGTACCGGCTTGGCCAAGGCTTCTGGATCCACTGCTGCTGGGTGCCAGCTTGGGCAGGGCTTCTGGCTCCACTCCTGCTCCGGGCACAGACTTGGGGAGGGCTTCTCGTTCCACTCCTGTTGCGGGCACCAGCTTGGGCAGGGCTTCTGGTTCCACTCCTGCTCGGGGCTGGCTTGGGCAGGGCTTCTGGTTCCACTACTGCTGGGTGTCGGCTTGGGAAGTGCTTCTGGTTCCACTCCTGCTGGGGGCTGGCTTGGCCAGGGCTTCTGGTTCCACGCCTGCTGGGTACCGGCTTGGCCAGGGCTTCTGGTTTCACACCTGCTGGGTACCGGCTTGGCCAAGGCTTCTGGATCCACTGCTGCTGGGTGCCAGCTTGGGCAGGGCTTCTGGCTCCACTCCTGCTCCGGGCACAGACTTGGGGAGGGCTTCTCGTTCCACTCCTGTTGCGGGCACCAGCTTGGGCAGGGCTTCTGGTTCCACTCCTGCTCGGGGCTGGCTTGGGCAGGGCTTCTGGTTCCACTACTGCTGGGTGCCGGCTTGGGCAGTGCTTCTGGTTCCACGCCTGCTGGGTACCGGCTTGGCCAGGGCTTCTGATACCACGCCTGCTGGGTACTGGCTTGGGCAGGGCTTCTAGATCCACTCCTGCTGGGTGCCGGTTTTGCCAGGGCTTCTGGTTCCACGCCTGCTGGGTAGCGGCTTGACCAGGGATGCTGGTTCCACACCTGCTGGATGCCGGCTTGGGCAGTGCTTCTGGTTCCACTCCTGCTGGGTACCGGCTTGGCCAGCGCTTCTGGATCCACTCCTGCTGGGTGCTGGCTTGGCCAGGGATCCTTGTTCCACTCCTACTGGGCGCTGGCTTGGGCAGGGCTTCTGGTTCCACTCCTGCTGGGGTCCGGCTTGGGCAGGGCTTCTGGTACCACTCCTGCTGGGTGCCGGCTTGGGAAGGGATTCTGGTTCCACTCCTACTGGGCGCTGACTTGGGCAGGGCTTCTGGTTCCACACCTGCTGAGGGCCCCGCTTGGCCAGGGCTTCTAGATCCACTCCTGCTGGGTGCCGGCTTGGCCAGGGCTTCTGGTTCCACACCTGCTGGGTACCGACTTGGCCAGGGCTTCTGGTTCCACGCCTGCTGGGTACCGGCTTGGCCAAGGCTTCTGGATCCACTGCTGCTGGGTGCCAGCTTGGGCAGGGCTTCTGGCTCCACTCCTGCTCCGGGCACAGACTTGGGGAGGGCTTCTCGTTCCACTCCTGTTGCGGGCACCAGCTTGGGCAGGGCTTCTGGTTCCACTCCTGCTCGGGGCTGGCTTGGGCAGGGCTTCTGGTTCCACTACTGCTGGGTGCCGGCTTGGGCAGTGCTTCTGGTTCCACTCCTGCTGGGGGCTGGCTTGGCCAGGGCTTCTGGTTCCACGCCTGCTGGGTACCGGCTTGGCCAGGGCTTCTGGTTTCACACCTGCTGGGTAACGGCTTGGCCAAGGCTTCTGGATCCACTGCTGCTGGGTGCCGGCTTTGGCAGGGCTCTGGCTCCACTCCTGCTGCGGGCACCGACTTGGGCAGGGCTTCTGGTTCCACGCCTGCTGTGGGCACCAACTTGGGCAGGGCTTCTGGTTCCACTCCTGCTGGGGGCTGGCTTGGGCAGGGCTTCTGGTTCCACTGCTCCTGGGTGCCGGCTTGGACAGTGCTTCTGGTTCCACACCTGCTGGGTACCCCACTTGGGCAGGGCTTCTCGATCCACTCCTGCTGGGTGCCGGCTTGGCCAGGGCTTCTGGTTCCACGCCTGCTGGGTACCGGCTTGGCCAGGGCATCTGGTACCACGCCTGCTGGGTACCGGCTTGGGCAGGGCTTCTAGATCCACTCCTGCTGGGTGCCGGCTTGGCCAGGGCTTCTGGTTCCACACATGCTGGGTACCGGTTGGCCAGGGATTCTGGTTCCACACCTGCTGGATGCCGGCTTGGGCAGTGCTTCTTGTTCCACCCCTTCTGGGTGCTGGCTTGGCCAGGGCTTCTGGTTCCATGCCTGCTGGGTACCGGCTTGGCCATGGCTTCTTGTTCCACACCTGCTGGGTACCGGCTTGGCCAAGGCTTCTGGATCCACTGATGCTGGGTGCCGGCTTGGGCAGGACTTCTGGCTCCACTCCTGCTGTGGGCACCGGCTTGGGCAGGGCTTCTGGTTCCACTCCTGTTGCGGGCACCAGCTCGGGCAGGGCTTCTGGTTCCACTCCTGCTGCGGACACCGGCTTGGGCAGGGCTTCTGGTTCCACTCCTGCTGCGGGCACCAGCTTGGGCAGGGCTTCTGGTTCCACTGCTGCTGGGTGCCAGCTTGGGCAGTGCTTCTGGTTCCACTCCTGCTGGGTACCGGCTTGGCCAGCGCTTCTGGATCCACTCCTGCTGGGTGCTGGCTTGGCCAGGGATTCTTGTTCCACTCCTACTGGGCGCTGGCTTGGGCAGGGCTTCTGGTTCCACTCCTGCTGGGGGCCGGCTTGGGCAGGGCTTCTGGTTCCACTCCTGCTGGGTGCCGGCTTGGGAAGGGATTCTGGTTCCACTCCTACTGGGCGCTGGCTTGGGCAGGGCTTCTGGTTCCACACCTGCTGAGGGCCCCGCTTGGCCAGGGCTTCTAGATCCACTCCTGCTGGGTGCCGGCTTGGCCAGGGCTTCTGGTTCCACACCTGCTGGGTACCGACTTGGCCAGGGCTTCTGGTTCCACGCCTGCTGGGTACCGGCTTGGCCAAGGCTTCTGGATCCACTGCTGCTGGGTGCCAGCTTGGGCAGGGCTTCTGGCTCCACTCCTGCTGCGGGCACTGGCTTAGGGAGGGCTTCTCGTTCCACTCCTGCTGCGGGCACCAGCTTGGGCAGGGCTTCTGGTTCCACTCCTGCTCGGGGCTGGCTTGGGCAGGGCTTCTGGTTCCACTACTGCTGGGTGCCGGCTTGGGCAGTGCTTCTGGTTCCACTCCTGCTGGGGGCTGGCTTGGCCAGGGCTTCTGGTTCCACGCCTGCTGGGTACCGGCTTGGCCAGGGCTTCTGGTTTCGCACCTGCTGGGTACCGGCTTGGCCAAGGCTTCTGGATCCACTGCTGCTGGGTGCCGGCTTGGGCAGGGCTCTGGCTCCACTCCTGCTGCGGGCACCGACTTGGGCAGGGCTTCTGGTTCCACTCCTGCTGTGGGCACCAGCTTGGGCAGGGCTTCTGGTTCCACTCCTGCTGGGGGTGGCTTAGGCAGGGCTTCTGGTTCGACTGCTGCTGGGTGCCGGCTTGGACAGTGCTTCTGGTTTCACACCTGCTGGGGACCCCGCTTGGGCAGGGCTTCTAGATCCAGTCCTGCTGGGTGCCGGCTTGGCCAGGGCTTCTGGTTCCATGCCTGCTGGGTACCGGCTTGGCCAGGGCATCTGGTACCACGCCTGCTGGGTACCGGCTTGGGCAGGGCTGCTAGATCCACTCCTGCTGGGTGCCGGCTTGGCCAGGGCTTCTGGTTCCACTGCTGCTGGGTACCGGCTTGGCCAGGGATTCTGGTTCCACACCTGCTGGATGCCGGCTTGGGCAGTGCTTCTTGTTCCACTCCTGCTGGGTGCTGGCTTGGCCAGGGCTTCTGGTTCCACGCCTGCTGGGTACCGGCTTGGCCAGGGCTTCTGGTTCCATGCCTGCTGGGTGCCGGCTAGCGCAGGGCTTCTGGTTCCACTCCTGCTGGGTGCCGGCTTGGGAAGGGATTCTGGTTCCACTCCTACTGGGTACTGGCTTGGGCAGGGCTTCTGGTTCCACATCTGCTGAGGGCCCCGCTTGGGCAGGGCTTCTAGATCCACTCCTGCTGGGTGCTGGCTTGGCCAGGGCTTCTGGTTCCACGCCTGCTGGGTACCGGCTTGGCTAGGGCTTCTGGTTCCACTCCTGCTGGGTGCCGGCTTGGGAAGGGATTCTGGTTCCACTCCTACTGGGTACTGGCTTGGGCAGGGCTTCTGGTTCCACATCTGCTGAGGGCCCCGCTTGGGCAGGGCTTCTAGATCCACTCCTGCTGGGTGCCGGCTTGGCCAGGGCTTCTGGTTACACACCTGCTGGGTACCGGCTTGGCCAGGGCTTCTTGTTCCACGCCTGCTGGGTACCGGCTTGGCCAAGGCTTCTGGATCCACTGCTGCTGGGTGCCGGCTTGGGCAGGGCTTCTGGCTCCACTCCTGCTGCGGGCAGCGGCTTGGGTAGGGCTTCTCGTTCCACTCCTGCTGCGGGCACCAGCTTGGGCAGGGCTTCTGGTTCCACTCCTGCTGCGGGCACCGGCTTGGGTAGGGCTTCTCGTTCCACTCCTGCTGGGGGCTGGCTTGGCCAGGGCTTCTGGTTCCACACCTGCTGGGTAACGGCTTGGCCAAGGCTTCTGGATCCACTGCTGCTGGGTGCCAGCTTGGGCATGGCTTCTGGCACCACTCCTGCTGCGGGCAACGACTTGGGCAGGGCTTCTGGTTCCACTCCTGCTGCGGACACCGGCTTGGGCAGGGCTTCTGGTTCCACTCCTGCTGCGGGCACCAGCTTGGGCAGGGCTTCTGGTTCCACTGCTGCTGGGTGCCAGCTTGGGCAGTGCTTCTGGTTCCACTCCTGCTGGGTACCGGCTTGGCCAGCGCTTCTGGATCCACTCCTGCTGGGTGCTGGCTTGGCCAGGAATTCTTGTTCCACTCCTACTGGGCGCTGGCTTGGGCAGGGCTTCTGGTTCCACTCCTGCTGGGGGCCGGCTTGGGCAGGGCTTCTGGTTCCACTCCTGCTGGGTGCCGGCTTGGGAAGGGATTCTGGTTCCACTCCTACTGGGCGCTGGCTTGGGCAGGGCTTCTGTTTCCACGCCTGCTGGGTACCGGCTTGGCCAAGGCTTCTGGATCCACTGCTGCTGGGTGCCAGCTTGGGCAGGGCTTCTGGCTTCACTCCTGCTGCGGGCACTGGCTTGGGGAGGGCTTCTCGTTCCACTCCTGCTGCGGGCACCAGCTTGGGCAGGGCTTCTGGTTCCACTCCTGCTCGGGGCTGGCTTGGGCAGGGCTTCTGGTTCCACTACTGCTGGGTGCCGGCTTGGGCAGTGCTTCTGGTTCCACTCCTGCTGGGGGCTGGCTTGGCCAGGGCTTCTGGTTCCACGCCTGCTGGGTACCGGCTTGGCCAGGGCTTCTGGTTTCGCACCTGCTGGGTACCGGCTTGGCCAAGGCTTCTGGAACCACTGCTGCTGGGTGCCGGCTTGGGCAGGGCTCTGGCTCCACTCCTGCTGCGGGCACCGACTTGGGCAGGGCTTCTGGTTCCACTCCTGCTGTGGGCACCAGCTTGGGCAGGGCTTCTGGTTCCACTCCTGCTGGGGGTGGCTTGGGCAGGGCTTCTGGTTCCACTGCTGCTGGGTGCCGGCTTGGACAGTGCTTCTGGTTCCACACCTGCTGGGGACCCCACTTGGGCAGGGCTTCTAGATCCAGTCCTGCTGGGTGCCGGCTTGGCCAGGGCTTCTGGTTCCATGCCTGCTGGGTACCGGCTTGGCCAGGGCATCTGGTACCACGCCTGCTGGGTACCGGCTTGGGCAGGGCTGCTAGATCCACTCCTGCTGGGTGCCGGCTTGGCCAGGGCTTCTGGTTCCACTGCTGCTGGGTACCGGCTTGGCCAGGGATTCTGGTTCCACACCTGCTGGATGCCGGCTTGGGCAGTGCTTCTTGTTCCACTCCTGCTGGGTGCTGGCTTGGCCAGGGCTTCTGGTTCCACGCCTGCTGGGTACCGGCTTGGCCAGGGCTTCTGGTTCCACGCCTGCTGGGTGCCGGCTAGCGCAGGGCTTCTGGTTCCACTCCTGCTGGGTGCCGGCTTGGGAAGGGATTCTGGTTCCACTCCTACTGGGTACTGGCTTGGGCAGAGCTTCTGGTTCCACATCTGCTGAGGGCCCCGCTTGGGCAGGGCTTCTAGATCCACTCCTGCTGGGTGCTGGCTTGGCCAGGGCTTCTGGTTCCACGCCTGCTGGGTACCAGCTTGGCCAGGGCTTCTGGTTCCACTCCTGCTGGGTGCCGGCTTGGGAAGGGATTCTGGTTCCACTCCTACTGGGTACTGGCTTGGGCAGGGCTTCTGGTTCCACATCTGCTGAGGGCCCCGCTTGGGCAGGGCTTCTAGATCCACTCCTGCTGGGTGCCGGCTTGGCCAGGGCTTCTGGTTACACACCTGCTGGGTACCGGCTTGGCCAGGGCTTCTTGTTCCACGCCTGCTGGGTACCGGCTTGGCCAAGGCTTCTGGATCCACTGCTGCTGGGTGCCGGCTTGGGCAGGGCTTCTGGCTCCACTCCTGCTGCGGGCACCGGCTTGGGTAGGGCTTCTCGTTCCACTCCTGCTGCGGGCACCAGCTTGGGCAGGGCTTCTGGTTCCACTCCTGCTGGGGGCTGGCTTGGGCAGGGCTTCTGGTTCCACTGCTGCTGGGTGCCGGCTTGGGAAGTGCTTCTGGTTCCACTCCTGCTGGGTGCCGGCTTGGGAAGGGATTCTGGTTCCACTCCTACTGGGTACTGGCTTGGGCAGGGCTTCTGGTTCCACATCTGCTGAGGGCCCCGCTTGGGCAGGGCTTCTAGATCCACTCCTGCTGGGTGCCGGCTTGGCCAGGGCTTCTGGTTACACACCTGCTGGGTACCGGCTTGGCCAGGGCTTCTTGTTCCACGCCTGCTGGGTACCGGCTTGGCCAAGGCTTCTGGATCCACTGCTGCTGGGTGCCGGCTTGGGCAGGGCTTCTGGCTCCACTCCTGCTGCGGGCACCGGCTTGGGTAGGGCTTCTCGTTCCACTCCTGCTGCGGGCAACGACTTGGGCAGGGCTTCTGGTTCTACTCCTGCTGTGGGCACCAGCTTGGGCAGGGCTTCTGGTTCCACACCTGCTGGGGGCCCGCTTGGGCAGGGCTTCTAGATCCACTCCTTCTGGGTATCGGCTTGGCCAGGGCTGCTGGTTCCACGCCTGCTGGCTACCGGCTTGGGCAGGGCTTCTAGATCCACTCCTGATGGGTGCCGGCTTGGCCAGGGCTTCTGGTTCCACGCCTGCTGGGTACCGGCTGTGCCAGGGCTTCTGGTTCCACGCCTGCTGGGTACCAGCTTGGCCAAGGCTACTGGATCCACTGCTGCTGGGTGCTGGCTTGGGCAGGGCTTCTGGATCCACTCCTGCTGCGGGCACCGGCTTGGGCAGGGCTTCTGGTTCCACTCCTGCTGCGGGCACCAGCTTGGGTAGGGCTTCTGGTTCCACTCCTGCTGCGGGCTGGCTTGGCCAGGGCTCTGGATCCACTGCTGCTGGGTGCCGGCTTGGGAAGGGATTCTGGTTCCACTCCTACTGGGCGCTGGCTTGGGCAGGGCTTCTGTTTCCACACCTGCTGAGGGCCCCGCTTGGCCAGGGCTTCTAGATCCACTCCTGCTGGGTGCCGGCTTGGCCAGGGCTTCTGGTTCCACACCTGCTGGGTACCGACTTGGCCAGGGCTTCTGGTTCCACGCCTGCTGGGTACCGGCTTGGCCAAGGCTTCTGGATCCACTGCTGCTGGGTGCCAGCTTGGGCAGGGCTTCTGGCTCCACTCCTGCTGCGGGCACTGGCTAGGGGAGGGCTTCTCGTTCCACTCCTGCTGCGGGCACCAGCTTGGGCAGGGCTTCTGGTTCCACTCCTGCTCGGGGCTGGCTTGGGCAGGGCTTCTGGTTCCACTACTGCTGGGTGCCGGCTTGGGCAGTGCTTCTGGTTCCACTCCTGCTGGGGGCTGGCTTGGCCAGGGCTTCTGGTTCCACGCCTGCTGGGTACCGGCTTGGCCAGGGCTTCTGGTTTCGCACCTGTTGGGTACCGGCTTGGCCAAGGCTTCTGGATCCACTGCTGCTGGGTGCCGGCTTGGGCAGGGCTCTGGCTCCACTCCTGCTGCGGGCACCGACTTGGGCAGGGCTTCTGGTTCCACTCCTGCTGTGGGCACCAGCTTGGGCAGGGCTTCTGGTTCCACTCCTGCTGGGGGTGGCTTGGGCAGGGCTTCTGGTTCCACTGCTGCTGGGTGCCGGCTTGGACAGTGCTTCTGGTTCCACACCTGCTGGGGACCCCGCTTGGGCAGGGCTTCTAGATCCAGTCCTGCTGGGTGCCGGCTTGGCCAGGGCTTCTGGTTCCATGCCTGCTGGGTACCGGCTTGGCCAGGGCATCTGGTACCACGCCTGCTGGGTACCGGCTTGGGCAGGGCTGCTAGATCCACTCCTGCTGGGTGCCGGCTTGGCCAGGGCTTCTGTTTCCACTGCTGCTGGGTACCGGCTTGGCCAGGGATTCTGGTTCCACACCTGCTGGATGCCGGCTTGGGCAGTGCTTCTTGTTCCACTCCTGCTGGGTGCTGGCTTGGCCAGGGCTTCTGGTTCCACGCCTGCTGGGTACCGGCTTGGCCAGGGCTTCTGGTTCCACGCCTGCTGGGTGCCGGCTAGCGCAGGGCTTCTGGTTCCACTCCTGCTGGGTGCCGGCTTGGGAAGGGATTCTGGTTCCACTCCTACTGGGCGCTGGCTTGGGCAGGGCTTCTGGTTCCACACCTGCTGAGGGCCCCGCTTGGCCAGGGCTTCTAGATCCACTCCTGCTGGGTGCCGGCTTGGCCAGGGCTTCTGGTTCCACACCTGCTGGGTACCGACTTGGCCAGGGCTTCTGGTTCCACGCCTGCTGGGTACCGGCTTGGCCAAGGCTTCTGGATCCACTGCTGCTGGGTGCCAGCTTGGGCAGGGCTTCTGGCTCCACTCCTGCTGCGGGCACTGGCTTAGGGAGGGCTTCTCGTTCCACTCCTGCTGCGGGCACCAGCTTGGGCAGGGCTTCTGGTTCCACTCCTGCTCGGGGCTGGCTTGGGCAGGGCTTCTGGTTCCACTACTGCTGGGTGCCGGCTTGGGCAGTGCTTCTGGTTCCACTCCTGCTGGGGGCTGGCTTGGCCAGGGCTTCTGGTTCCACGCCTGCTGGGTACCGGCTTGGCCAGGGCTTCTGGTTTCGCACCTGCTGGGTACCGGCTTGGCCAAGGCTTCTGGATCCACTGCTGCTGGGTGCCGGCTTGGGCAGGGCTCTGGCTCCACTCCTGCTGCGGGCACCGACTTGGGCAGGGCTTCTGGTTCCACTCCTGCTGTGGGCACCAGCTTGGGCAGGGCTTCTGGTTCCACTCCTGCTGGGGGTGGCTTGGGCAGGGTTTCTGGTTCGACTGCTGCTGGGTGCCGGCTTGGACAGTGCTTCTGGTTTCACACCTGCTGGGGACCCCGCTTGGGCAGGGCTTCTAGATCCAGTCCTGCTGGGTGCCGGCTTGGCCAGGGCTTCTGGTTCCATGCCTGCTGGGTACCGGCTTGGCCAGGGCATCTGGTACCACGCCTGCTGGGTACCGGCTTGGGCAGGGCTGCTAGATCCACTCCTGCTGGGTGCCGGCTTGGCCAGGGCTTCTGGTTCCACTGCTGCTGGGTACCGGCTTGGCCAGGGATTCTGGTTCCACACCTGCTGGATGCCGGCTTGGGCAGTGCTTCTTGTTCCACTCCTGCTGGGTGCTGGCTTGGCCAGGGCTTCTGGTTCCACGCCTGCTGGGTACCGGCTTGGCCAGGGCTTCTGGTTCCACGCCTGCTGGGTGCCGGCTAGCGCAGGGCTTCTGGTTCCACTCCTGCTGGGTGCCGGCTTGGGAAGGGATTCTGGTTCCACTCCTACTGGGTACTGGCTTGGGCAGGGCTTCTGGTTCCACATCTGCTGAGGGCCCCGCTTGGGCAGGGCTTCTAGATCCACTCCTGCTGGGTGCTGGCTTGGCCAGGGCTTCTGGTTCCACGCCTGCTGGGTACCGGCTTGGCTAGGGCTTCTGGTTCCACTCCTGCTGGGTGCCGGCTTGGGAAGGGATTCTGGTTCCACTCCTACTGGGTACTGGCTTGGGCAGGGCTTCTGGTTCCACATCTGCTGAGGGCCCCGCTTGGGCAGGGCTTCTAGATCCACTCCTGCTGGGTGCCGGCTTGGCCAGGGCTTCTGGTTACACACCTGCTGGGTACCGGCTTGGCCAGGGCTTCTTGTTCCACGCCTGCTGGGTACCGGCTTGGCCAAGGCTTCTGGATCCACTGCTGATGGGTGCCGGCTTGGGCAGGGCTTCTGGCTCCACTCCTGCTGCGGGCAGCGGCTTGGGTAGGGCTTCTCGTTCCACTCCTGCTGCGGGCACCAGCTTGGGCAGGGCTTCTGGTTCCACTCCTGCTGCGGGCACCGGCTTGGGTAGGGCTTCTCGTTCCACTCCTGCTGGGGGCTGGCTTGGCCAGGGCTTCTGGTTCCACACCTGCTGGGTAACGGCTTGGCCAAGGCTTCTGGATCCACTGCTGCTGGGTGCCAGCTTGGGCATGGCTTCTGGCACCACTCCTGCTGCGGGCAACGACTTGGGCAGGGCTTCTGGTTCCACTCCTGCTGCGGACACCGGCTTGGGCAGGGCTTCTGGTTCCACTCCTGCTGCGGGCACCAGCTTGGGCAGGGCTTCTGGTTCCACTGCTGCTGGGTGCCAGCTTGGGCAGTGCTTCTGGTTCCACTCCTGCTGGGTACCGGCTTGGCCAGCGCTTCTGGATCCACTCCTGCTGGGTGCTGGCTTGGCCAGGAATTCTTGTTCCACTCCTACTGGGCGCTGGCTTGGGCAGGGCTTCTGGTTCCACTCCTGCTGGGGGCCGGCTTGGGCAGGGCTTCTGGTTCCACTCCTGCTGGGTGCCGGCTTGGGAAGGGATTCTGGTTCCACTCCTACTGGGCGCTGGCTTGGGCAGGGCTTCTGTTTCCACGCCTGCTGGGTACCGGCTTGGCCAAGGCTTCTGGATCCACTGCTGCTGGGTGCCAGCTTGGGCAGGGCTTCTGGCTCCACTCCTGCTGCGGGCACTGGCTTGGGGAGGGCTTCTCGTTCCACTCCTGCTGCGGGCACCAGCTTGGGCAGGGCTTCTGGTTCCACTCCTGCTCGGGGCTGGCTTGGGCAGGGCTTCTGGTTCCACTACTGCTGGGTGCCGGCTTGGGCAGTGCTTCTGGTTCCACTCCTGCTGGGGGCTGGCTTGGCCAGGGCTTCTGGTTCCACGCCTGCTGGGTACCGGCTTGGCCAGGGCTTCTGGTTTCGCACCTGCTGGGTACCGGCTTGGCCAAGGCTTCTGGAACCACTGCTGCTGGGTGCCGGCTTGGGCAGGGCTCTGGCTCCACTCCTGCTGCGGGCACCGACTTGGGCAGGGCTTCTGGTTCCACTCCTGCTGTGGGCACCAGCTTGGGCAGGGCTTCTGGTTCCACTCCTGCTGGGGGTGGCTTGGGCAGGGCTTCTGGTTCCACTGCTGCTGGGTGCCGGCTTGGACAGTGCTTCTGGTTCCACACCTGCTGGGGACCCCACTTGGGCAGGGCTTCTAGATCCAGTCCTGCTGGGTGCCGGCTTGGCCAGGGCTTCTGGTTCCATGCCTGCTGGGTACCGGCTTGGCCAGGGCATCTGGTACCACGCCTGCTGGGTACCGGCTTGGGCAGGGCTGCTAGATCCACTCCTGCTGGGTGCCGGCTTGGCCAGGGCTTCTGGTTCCACTGCTGCTGGGTACCGGCTTGGCCAGGGATTCTGGTTCCACACCTGCTGGATGCCGGCTTGGGCAGTGCTTCTTGTTCCACTCCTGCTGGGTGCTGGCTTGGCCAGGGCTTCTGGTTCCACGCCTGCTGGGTACCGGCTTGGCCAGGGCTTCTGGTTCCACGCCTGCTGGGTGCCGGCTAGCGCAGGGCTTCTGGTTCCACTCCTGCTGGGTGCCGGCTTGGGAAGGGATTCTGGTTCCACTCCTACTGGGTACTGGCTTGGGCAGAGCTTCTGGTTCCACATCTGCTGAGGGCCCCGCTTGGGCAGGGCTTCTAGATCCACTCCTGCTGGGTGCTGGCTTGGCCAGGGCTTCTGGTTCCACGCCTGCTGGGTACCAGCTTGGCCAGGGCTTCTGGTTCCACTCCTGCTGGGTGCCGGCTTGGGAAGGGATTCTGGTTCCACTCCTACTGGGTACTGGCTTGGGCAGGGCTTCTGGTTCCACATCTGCTGAGGGCCCCGCTTGGGCAGGGCTTCTAGATCCACTCCTGCTGGGTGCCGGCTTGGCCAGGGCTTCTGGTTACACACCTGCTGGGTACCGGCTTGGCCAGGGCTTCTTGTTCCACGCCTGCTGGGTACCGGCTTGGCCAAGGCTTCTGGATCCACTGCTGCTGGGTGCCGGCTTGGGCAGGGCTTCTGGCTCCACTCCTGCTGCGGGCACCGGCTTGGGTAGGGCTTCTCGTTCCACTCCTGCTGCGGGCACCAGCTTGGGCAGGGCTTCTGGTTCCACTCCTGCTGGGGGCTGGCTTGGGCAGGGCTTCTGGTTCCACTGCTGCTGGGTGCCGGCTTGGGAAGTGCTTCTGGTTCCACTCCTGCTGGGGGCTGGCTTGGCCAGGGCTTCTGGTTCCACACCTGCTGGGTACCGGCTTGGCCAAGGCTTCTGGATCCACTGCTGCTGGGTGCCAGCTTGGGCATGGCTTCTGGCACCACTCCTGCTGCGGGCAACGACTTGGGCAGGGCTTCTGGTTCTACTCCTGCTGTGGGCACCAGCTTGGGCAGGGCTTCTGGTTCCACACCTGCTGGGGGCCCGCTTGGGCAGGGCTTCTAGATCCACTCCTTCTGGGTATCGGCTTGGCCAGGGCTGCTGGTTCCACGCCTGCTGGCTACCGGCTTGGGCAGGGCTTCTAGATCCACTCCTGATGGGTGCCGGCTTGGCCAGGGCTTCTGGTTCCACGCCTGCTGGGTACCGGCTGTGCCAGGGCTTCTGGTTCCACGCCTGCTGGGTACCAGCTTGGCCAAGGCTACTGGATCCACTGCTGCTGGGTGCTGGCTTGGGCAGGGCTTCTGGATCCACTCCTGCTGCGGGCACCGGCTTGGGCAGGGCTTCTGGTTCCACTCCTGCTGCGGGCACCAGCTTGGGCAGGGCTTCTGGTTCCACTCCTGCTGCGGGCTGGCTTGGCCAGGGCTCTGGATCCACTGCTGCTGGGTGCCGGCTTGGGAAGGGATTCTGGTTCCACTCCTACTGGGCGCTGGCTTGGGCAGGGCTTCTGTTTCCACACCTGCTGAGGGCCCCGCTTGGCCAGGGCTTCTAGATCCACTCCTGCTGGGTGCCGGCTTGGCCAGGGCTTCTGGTTCCACACCTGCTGGGTACCGACTTGGCCAGGGCTTCTGGTTCCACGCCTGCTGGGTACCGGCTTGGCCAAGGCTTCTGGATCCACTGCTGCTGGGTGCCAGCTTGGGCAGGGCTTCTGGCTCCACTCCTGCTGCGGGCACTGGCTTGGGGAGGGCTTCTCGTTCCACTCCTGCTGCGGGCACCAGCTTGGGCAGGGCTTCTGGTTCCACTCCTGCTCGGGGCTGGCTTGGGCAGGGCTTCTGGTTCCACTACTGCTGGGTGCCGGCTTGGGCAGTGCTTCTGGTTCCACTCCTGCTGGGGGCTGGCTTGGCCAGGGCTTCTGGTTCCACGCCTGCTGGGTACCGGCTTGGCCAGGGCTTCTGGTTTCGCACCTGTTGGGTACCGGCTTGGCCAAGGCTTCTGGATCTACTGCTGCTGGGTGCCGGCTTGGGCAGGGCTCTGGCTCCACTCCTGCTGCGGGCACCGACTTGGGCAGGGCTTCTGGTTCCACTCCTGCTGTGGGCACCAGCTTGGGCAGGGCTTCTGGTTCCACTCCTGCTGGGGGTGGCTTGGGCAGGGCTTCTGGTTCCACTGCTGCTGGGTGCCGGCTTGGACAGTGCTTCTGGTTCCACACCTGCTGGGGACCCCGCTTGGGCAGGGCTTCTAGATCCAGTCCTGCTGGGTGCCGGCTTGGCCAGGGCTTCTGGTTCCCTGCCTGCTGGGTACCGGCTTGGCCAGGGCATCTGGTACCACGCCTGCTGGGTACCGGCTTGGGCAGGGCTGCTAGATCCACTCCTGCTGGGTGCCGGCTTGGCCAGGGCTTCTGGTTCCACTGCTGCTGGGTACCGGCTTGGCCAGGGATTCTGGTTCCACACCTGCTGGATGCCGGCTTGGGCAGTGCTTCTTGTTCCACTCCTGCTGGGTGCTGGCTTGGCCAGGGCTTCTGGTTCCACGCCTGCTGGGTACCGGCTTGGCCAGGGCTTCTGGTTCCACGCCTGCTGGGTGCCGGCTAGCGCAGGGCTTCTGGTTCCACTCCTGCTGGGTGCCGGCTTGGGAAGGGATTCTGGTTCCACTCCTACTGGGTACTGGCTTGGGCAGAGCTTCTGGTT
Source organism: Ambystoma mexicanum (assembly GCF_040938575.1). Classification (NCBI taxonomy): domain Eukaryota; kingdom Metazoa; phylum Chordata; class Amphibia; order Caudata; family Ambystomatidae; genus Ambystoma; species Ambystoma mexicanum. Next base: position 54,141,991 of record NC_090929.1, on the reverse strand, counting down.
CCACATCTGCTGAGGGCCCCGCTTGGGCAGGGCTTCTAGATCCACTCCTGCTGGGTGCTGGCTTGGCCAGGGCTTCTGGTTCCACGCCTGCTGGGTACCAGCTTGGCCAGGGCTTCTGGTTCCACTCCTGCTGGGTGCCGGCTTGGGAAGGGATTCTGGTTCCACTCCTACTGGGTACTGGCTTGGGCAGGGCTTCTGGTTCCACATCTGCTGAGGGCCCCGCTTGGGCAGGGCTTCTAGATCCACTCCTGCTGGGTGCCGGCTTGGCCAGGGCTTCTGGTTACACACCTGCTGGGTACCGGCTTGGCCAGGGCTTCTTGTTCCACGCCTGCTGGGTACCGGCTTGGCCAAGGCTTCTGGATCCACTGCTGCTGGGTGCCGGCTTGGGCAGGGCTTCTGGCTCCACTCCTGCTGCGGGCACTGGCTTGGGGAGGGCTTCTCGTTCCACTCCTGCTGCGGGCACCAGCTTGGGCAGGGCTTCTGGTTCCACTCCTGCTGGGGGCTGGCTTGGGCAGGGCTTCTTGTTCCACTGCTGCTGGGTGCCGGCTTGGGCAGTGCTTCTGGTTCCACTCCTGCTGGGGGCTGGCTTGGCCAGGGCTTCTGGTTCCACGCCTGCTGGATGCCGGCTTGGCCAGGGCTTCTGGTTTCACACCTGCTGGGTACCGGCTTGGCCAAGGCTTCTGGATCCACTGCTGCTGGGTGCCGGCTTGGGCAGGGCTCTGGCTCCACTCCTGCTGCGGGCACCGACTTGGGCAGGGCTTCTGGTTCCACTCCTGCTGTGGGTACCAGCTTGGGCAGGGCTTCTGGTTCCACTCCTGCTGGGGGCTGGCTTGGGCAGGGCTTCTTGTTCCACTGCTGCTGGGTGCCGGCTTGGACAGTGCTTCTGGTTCCACACCTGCTGGGGGCTGGCTGGGCCAGGGCTTCTGGTTCCACGCCTGCTGGGTACCGGCTTGGACATGGCTTCTGGCTCCTCTTCTGCACCCTGCAGGCTTTTTGAAGTGTTAGCACGCATTTTGCAAAATGAGCCAATACTGCCTCATCAATGGACCCTCTGATCCATGACTGGATGGTTGGACAGGCCGAAGGTGCTGGGAGTACTGGCGGGAAGCAGGGAATGCTAAAGCAGAATGCTGTAAAGACAGCTCAGCAGGTGCAGGTTAGGCGAATGCTGCTGAGATGTTACATGTTTAGACATCCTGTAACGCCCATGGCTTTTTTACAATTCCTGCACCAAAATGTGCTGTAGAAAGTGTTGTTTCGACCTGGGGCTGGATACTGCTCCGCTTCCCTTGGTGTGGGAATTTCTGCCCCTACGGCGCCCATGCCCTCACTCAGGAAGGGGTGTGGTAAAGTAAGGTAGGCACCCCCTGCGAGAGGCATCCTCGGGAAGAACCACACGCTTCTGAAAGAAGGCCTTGCCATTTCTGCGCGGCTTGGGTCAATGCGAAGTCTGTGGATGTATTGCCATCTGGTGGCTTGATCTGGTATGTCACTGCTCCCTTCTATTCAATGATCTGCTTCTTTCTTTTCTTGACCGCCATCATGTTGAGTTGAGGCGCCTTGCAGCGCTAGTTACAGAAGCGCTATGTGAACAGTTGAACTGGGTTTCAGGGCTGGCTGAAGAGCTATCAGGGCACTAGGGGCCCCATTTCAACGTGATGTTTGGGGGCCCAATACCTACATGGGACAAACAGTCTGAGGTACCCATGGGTGCTTACATGCTGATTATTAGGGGAGAGGCAGCCACAGGGAAGATGGAACACTAAGGGCCCAATTCATGGAATATTTGCACTGCGGACAAAACCCTTGGTTCATGGAACCGAGCAAAGTCAGCGCATAGTCATTTTTGCAGTTCAAACTGACTTTTCCCGGACTTTGCACGCCAAAAATACACTTTGCACAGTTCCATGAATCAGGGTTTGTGTCGGCAGTGCAAAGTCACTTTTCAGCAGTGCAAATTCACTTTGAACCGGGTAGAGAGTCCATGAATCGGGCCCTAAATGTCCACTGAAAACCTGTTTAAGAGCGAATAGGGAGATGAAACCGGGAGTAAAACCAGGGCCGTCACGAGGGGGCGGGGGTGGCGGGAAGGCCAAACTGCCCTGGGCGTAGCCCTTGTGGGGGGCCTTGTGTCACCCTCTTCTGAGTAGGTGGCAGCACAGTCCACCAGGAGTGCAATGAAACCTACATTTCGGGGCGTGGGGCTAACTGGTTATGGGTGGGGTAAACTTACAGGCTCCGCCCCGTCTGTTCTGCCTGAAGGGTTGTCTGGCGGGGTGCCCATATATCCTATGCCCCTTTCCCCACCCGTCCCTCTCCTACCAACCATCACACCCATCACCGCGCACCCTCTACCCGCCAGAATCAGCTCCTTGGTCCAGCATCACACATATAAATTATACACAATTACAGATTCACTCACTTAAACATCCCATTCACCATATACTCACTCATTTACATGCACGCTCAGCCCCCCATACATTAAACACTTATTCACACACACTCATTTATACATACTCCTTGCACACATGCTTACATACATAATGAGCTAACATGCAACACCCTTTCACACTGCTAGTTTCAGGAAAGGCTTCTCTGCCTAACAAAAAGCAAGTGTGCTCATCAGCCCCCTCCGGTCAGATGTGAAAGAACACATAACGTTGTTATATGTTCGCCTGCATCCGTGGGGAGGGGGCTGATGTATGCATTTGATTTTTCTAAGGCAGTGCATCGATGGAAGCCTTGCCTGAAACTAGCAGCTTTAAAGTTTTGCTGCGTTTGTGCAAATAAATATTTCTGCACGAACACAGTAACATTTTAAAGCCGCCGGTTATAGGAAAGGCTTCTCTCCCTTCGCTGAGTAACAAAAAGCCCCGCTCCATAGGTCAAATTTCAGGCAGGGGCTGAAGCCCGGCCAGCTCAATGGCTTTGCGTGCCTACAGTCTACCTGTGTCCTTGAATCACACAGGGGACTGTGCTGTCTGCTCTTTGCCCCTGCAATGAATTTGCTGTTTGTTGGTAAGACGTCTGGCTCTGCAACAAATAGCAAAATGATGTGAGACAGCAGGGCTCAGAAGTGAGCTCTGCTGCCTCCCGTTATTCAGCTGCCAACATGGACTTGCTGAATGACAACACAGGACCAGGGATGTCATTTGGGGGTCGCCAGAACTTGCGACCTCTGTGGTCTCCCTTGCGACATTTAATAAAAAAAATGTTTTTTGGTTTTTTTTTTATGGTAATGCAAGCTCCTGGGTTGTGGCCAGCATCATGTGTCTCTTTACTTCTGGAGTGGCTGGCTTCTTGTTCAGGCCCCTTAAAAAAGAAGAAAAATAAGAACAGGAGGGCCACAAGTCTAACACTTTCAGCACCGACCCTAAATAAGAAAGAATAGGAATGCCAAAAAATGTGTTTTCTGGAATTCTAGACAATAATTGCTGGACTCATTAAAGGTTTATTTCAGGCACACTTCAGGGGTGAGTCACTGATTTAGTCTGTTCTTAAACGCCTCAACTCAGACTTTCATCCTTCTGAGGACGATAAATGGGTACCAACACAGGTTGGGTGATATTGGTTGTATATTTTTTTTTATAAAATAACACATCATCATCATTTGGTCATGGACGTCTGCTTGCATTCACAGTAATTTGGTAATATGGGCCTATACACACTGATCTTAACGATACATATGGCGATCCATTCTTGTATGAAATGTACATCACATTATAGTGATATCGTAACCATATTTTTCATAGTGTACAATGCTATGTGATGCCACTTCCTCTTTTGTCAACGGGTGAAAGGTCATGTTCCATCGCTTCCCGTGAAATCATTTCGGGGTGGGGTCAAATGACATCACTTCCTGTGATGTCATCAGGGGGGTCAAGGGTCGTGTGATGTAATTTCCGCTACCCCTGGCATTTTGGTGAAATGACGTCCCTGGACAGGACTCCTCTACCGTCAGTCAGTGAACATGCTCAGGCAGCATGTCTACGTGTTGGAGTGAAGGGAGGGCCACCCGGTCTCCCGTGGCTGCGCAGGTGCTTTTGAAGGATGCATGGAGGTAAGATAAGTGTTTTTTATTTTAAATTAAATGTGTATATATGTGTATTTAAATTAAATGAGTATGTATATGTATATGAATGCATGCATGCATGTTGGTGTTTATGTTTGTGTCAATGCTATGTTTGGTTTTATGTATGCGTGCATGCGAGGAGTTGTGTGACTGGTGGATGAATGCATGGGTGAAAGTGTTGTATGTGAGTGTGTGTGCCAGTCCCCACCCCTACATTTAGTAGCCCTGCCGGAAACTTAATTAAGGGGTGGGGTCATAGCATCAGAGGTGCACCTAGGCTAAAATGTTATGGGGGAGAGGGATGGGACTAACACTTAAAATGTTGGGAGAGGTGCTAAATTCAGAAACTATGCGGTAGGGGCCAACTTACATATGTGGGGGCACCTTGTGAAAACAAAATCAAAATATCGAGGCTGAGTACCCCAAAAGGAAACACACCGAACACGGGTTATAAAGGAACATACAAAGTACTTTATTTTATACTGAATCCAGTCACTAAGAACAGAGCAAAAAAATCTGATAGCTATCTGCCCTCAGTACAACACAACGAACTCCAGCGTGGTTCAATGTGTTCAGTGAGAGACGCTGTACATTAGAATGCATTGGCTTTTTATACTTTTTGTGAGCATGATGTCCAGCCCCACTTCGGGTTAATATTCCACTAATACATCACCGATCTAGGGTTCATGCCAAGACTCGCACATCCGCATATAACTGGTTTGCTTTTAATACATATATCAACAAGCCTATACGGCAACTGTGTATTCTGGGATTTTCCATGACGTCTTCTTAAACATTAATACAATGTAGTTAAACAAGTGTTCTACGTTCAGTATTTGAATACATTGTCTTTATCGTATACTCGTGGATTAGTTTCATTGCACGAGTAATCTCTTACACAAAGGTCAGTGAAAGACAAGGGCCCTCATTACGACCCTGGCGGAAAGCGACTGACCGGAGCGCCACAGCGTAAATAGCGTTTCCGCCATTGCACGAAGGAGCAAAGTGCGGCCCATTCCGACCCATCGGGCACGAGCACCACGGCATGGCGGAAGTGCAAAGTCCGCGATGGCGGAAATGACCCCAAAACGGCCCACACCGCCGCCGTACGGCGCCCCAGGTGCAATACCGCCACCCCTCTTAGCGGTCACCGCAGTGTGCGCCTACCGGAAAGTACGGTGGCCGGAAATATACGGAAACGGAAGTTAAAACATGGGCCCGGAACGGGAAACATCCCGGCGTACACCTATAAATACACTAAAACCACACAACCACTAAAATCACTACCCTGAAACACACCCCAACCCGTCAACCACCCTAGCGAAACCAAGAAAAATGGGAAAAGTAGCGAAGAAAGCGTGCGACCGCAAGCGGCAGGTCCACTTCTCCCGTGAGGAACTCACCCTGCTAACAGAGACCCTCCAGGAGAATGCTGCCGTCGTCTTCTCCACGCAAATGACCAGGACGGCACTTGCAAACAAGAAGGCCATATGGGCCCTGGTGGCACAGCGGGTAAGTGCGGTGGGGACCGCACCCCGCACCCCACAGCAATGCCGCAAGCGATGGGACGACCTGCGGATACGCGTCCGCAGCATACTCTCTGCCAACCGCAACATTGCCACAGCCACCGGGGGAGGTCCTGAATCACCCATCAAGTTGACCCCCTGGGAAGAAATCTGTGCCTCCACCATCGGAATGGAGAGCATAGAGGGAGTCGGAGGGATGGAGAAAGGAGTGCAGACATCCGAAGATACAGGTAGGTGGGCCAGGAAAAACTATGCCAAATCCACACAGTCCATCCATGTGAAGTACCATGCGTCCACATAGTGCAACAGAAACACATGTCCAGGAGAACGTCCACACACATCGGCCTGATAGCGCACGTTAAAACCCACAATAAATACATAAATAATTAAAAACCCCTAATACACGCACTACACGTGCAGCAGGCACACCCTAACTGCAGGCTGCCAAACAACTGCACCCTCACTCCACACACAAATCAAAGCACCTCCAAGGGCCCGGCCCAAATCACCCTCAGGTACCACCCCAATGCATGTGACACAATGCAATTCCAATTCCCACAGACCCACCAATAACCCTCGCCCTCCTCTACTCCACCACAGGGTCCGATCCAAACGACGAGCTACAGGACACCCCTACCAGCACACCTGCAAAGAGGGCCAAGACCAACGGCCAGAGACCCTCCACCTCAGCTGCACGCATCAAGACACGGCAGCAGCACAAATCAGGTGGCAGCACAGAGGAGGGAACATCAACAGGCACCCCAGCAGCCAGCATGCCCACGACACCACCACCACAGGTCCCCCCAATGGATGCCACAGAAGGCACTGCCTCCGGTGGCAGCAGCACCATAGGTGACACCCCATTGATGGCAGCATGCTCCGACACAGAAAACGGGGATGCCGAAGTCAGATCCATCCATGACCTGTCCCAATCCCCCTGTCTGTCCCATCCCGTACAACATGAGGATACCACGCAGGGGCACCCACAAGACGACGACTGGCCATCCCCCACAAGCCCTGTGGCAATGCAACATGAGGACAACAGCCCCTCCGTGACACCCCCGCAAATGGCCTTGGCCCAGCAGAGGCAACAGTCCCTCGACCAGTTGATCGAACAACAGCAGCAACTGGCCACGCTCCTCAAGGACCATGCTGATGAATGTGGGGGCACTAAGGCAGACATAGAAACATCAACTGAGACACTTAGGGCACAAATCGAGAGTAGCACCGAGAGCCTGAGAGTCCAAATGGAGAGAAGCACCGAGAGCCTCAGGGGGTAACTGCATGCGACGGCCAAGGACGTATGTGCCGAACTTGCCGCAGTGCGCCGTGTGCTCACTGAGCTCTCGCAAACCCTTAGGGACATGCATGGACGTGAGCAGGCAGACACATCATCCGTTGCAAGCTCCGTCCAGGGCAGCCCCCAACGTAGATCTGGAAGGAACCTGCGCTCCACAGGCAGGGGTGCCCCTGATGCCCGCAGAGGGGGCCTGCAATAGCGACAGCCCACTGACAATGAGCATCTTTGGACACTGGTGTTCGGGGGGGAGGTAGGGGGGTGGAGGGGGTGTGTTGGGCTCACTTGGGTGGCGGGTCGATAGGGTGTTCAACATGACATCACATATGCCATAAAAAGTGCACGATCAACCAATGAGATGTGTGGACATTGATCTTTGTGTACTAGGCCATCATAGGCGTACAGTCCATATTGTGCATGTCCCAGACACACGCAGTGCCACGAGTCCCGTGTCCATGTATCAGCCACCAGGCGTGAGTGCTAGAAGCATACATCAATGAGATGCTGACGAATGTCACGGGCCTCCGGTGCCTCGCAGACTCCATGAGGTGCTGCCACATCCCCACCCTCATCATGACCATCATCAGGTGCTTGCAGTTCTGCGTCAGGGGGCATGGGCACATTTCTACGTACGCACATGTTGTGGAGCATGACACATGCCATCACCATCTTTGCAACCTTCTCATGGCGGTACAGGAGTGCCCCGCCAGACCTGCTGAGGCAGCGGAAACGGCCCTTCAGTAGGCCGAATGCCTGTTCTATGACTACACGGGTACGTGAGTGGGCATGGTTGTAGTCCTCCTCATGCTGGTCCCGTGGGTTCCGGACTGGTGTGAGGAGCCATCTCTTCAGTGGATATCCAGCATCACCTGTATGTGGACGAGAAACGTATGATGTGGAATGCCATTGATACGTACGCACACCCCCCCCCCTTCCTGCCAGGTCATTGCCAATTCACATACCCCACATCATCATGCATGTAATGAGACTCACCGAGTAGCCAGGATCTGTTCCCTGCGTGTCGCTCCATGTAGCGTGGTATTGTAGAGTTCCTCAAGACCATAGAATCATGGGTTGATCCAGGGAATCGGGCACAACAATGTGTAATGATCCTGTTGGAGTCACACACCATTTGTACATTCAGGGAATGAAATTGTTTTCGGTTGCGGTACTGGGCCTCCATGGCATGTGGGACGACCAATTCCACATGGGTGCAGTCGATGGCACCAATGCAACCCGGTATGCCGCCAAGTGCATGGAATCCCACTTTCGTGTTTGTAATTTCCTGCTCCGAGCGTGGTAGGCAGATGTAGTCGTCTGCGTGCTGCAGGAGGGCATCGAGCACTTGCAATAGTGTCCGTGAGAACAGTGGCTGAGAAATGCCATGCAACTGTCCGACTGTGTGCTGGTAGGTGCCTGTGGCCAGGAAGTGGAGTACAGACACCACCTTCAGTAGGGGTGGGATGGCGGTTGGGCTATCTATCATGCTGACAAGGTCAGCCTGTGTCATGTCCACAATGGCGGCTATGGTGTCCCGGTCCAAACGGTAGAGGGTGTGGATCTGCTCATCAGTGAGGTTGAACGGATGTGCTCGGAGGCGTGGGATTGCGGGCTGCCTGCGTGGTGGTAGTGGCTGTGCTGGTGGGCCTTGCTGGCCCTGCCTTGCCCTCCTCCTCCTCCTGCGTCTCCTCCGTGCGGCCGGTTGTAGTTGGTGTTCGTCTTCCTCTTGGAGTTGGAGCACTTGCAGCGCTATCAGGTCCCCCAGGGCCAACATCGCGAGTCCTGCCGGTAGCATTTCGGTGTGGTTGTGGGAGGAGACTGGCTGTGCAATTCATGTGTTTTCAGGCTGTATGGCCTCCACCTGTGGTGATTCATTCCACCTGTGCAAACTGCTCTCCCCTTTGGCCGAGCACGTCACGCGCACAACGCTGCAAATCGGGGAATGGTATCTTGCTATTGCTATCATGTATTTGTACCCGATGGGCGTGTTGGATTGGTTGTTATGTTCATTCGGCTATGGTCCCATTGTTTCCCATTCCATCTGTGCAGTCGCGAACAGACTTGTGAAGGGTCAGTGGAACGTAGTACTCGAGTAACGGTGGGCCCTCATGCATCACTGTACCGAGTTGCAACGACGGGCGGGGCGTCCCATTCGTGGGTGAAGGCAGTTGCCATTTTCACACACAGCCGCACTCGATGGAATAATTAGGGATTTCAAACGGCCACAGATGCCTTTTCGACGTGATGTTGCAAATGAGGAATTCGAAGGGCGGCGCTTTCGGTTATCAGCTGGCGGCGAGGAGATGCCCACAGGTCTGACTGCAAATATAACGTTCTATTGTTCAATGTCCTTGAGACAGGGCCCATGGCGAGGGAGCAATGATTGATATGAATAGTTTGGGATGCGCATTAGCTACGTGGGCGATGAGGCCGGCCGTTCCAAAATACATGTTACTTCACAACACTGGAAATACGGGCTGGGGCACTGTGGATTTTGCAGGCTGCATAACGCACAGACTCAATGGATGTTTCTAATGTCATGTGAGTAATTATTCAGGCGTTTTGATCCCGGGATGAGGGAATGATGAATGGATGCATGGGCAGGTGATTTGATACAGAGTTTGCCATGTACAGGGCTTCTTGGGATCTATCCGCCTCCCCTACGCTATGTGATGCAGGCCTGCCATAGTGGGACCATCGTCTATCTGGCCTTGTTGAGCCCTCCCTGTCTCGAGGCGCCCTCAGACACTTGTGTCCATGCACGTTGACATTCCCATCTGATGGATTCTGTTTTGACAGACGCATGCACAGGTACACTCGTTAGTGATGGTGTTTGCACCTCGATATAGATGGTTATGAGTCGCAAGTGGTTTTGGGGTGGTGATGATCCTTTTGAGTGGGCTAGCATGCATATGGCTGTGGATTTCGTGTGATCATTGAAGTGAGTTGTTCGATTGTAGTTCTGATGGCCATTCTGTTCTTTTTCTTTTCTTCTGGTTGACAGGTATCTCCTCCCCTTTTGCCACTGCCATCTGTATGCCACTCCTGCAGATGGATTTTACTCCCGACACCTGCTGCTTCGTGTTAATCGGTGGAGCAGCATTACGATCTTATGGGACGATCGCCAATGGCCCACATGCCCTTACGCAGTACTGGTGTCTCGGAGCAACATTTCGGCCTTTCAGCTGGACTAGTGCCTCCCCATTGGGACAGCCCTGCGGTTCTGTGCGCTTCCATGTTGCCTTTTCGTACGTGAATGTGGCTCTGTGTACCATGGGGGTACAGGGCGACACACAAGTAGTGGCTGGTCATTTCTTGCGGATGCAGCCCACAATGGTGATTAGTGTTTTGGAGTTCATGGCCTGATGGCTGTATGGCCTTGGTGTCTTTGATGTGCATAAATTGCTATTCTGATTTGGCCCGTGTAGCGTTTTTCTTTGCAAGTGATGTGGCATATGCCTATTTGGGGGGCGATGTATTGTGAGGAGATCTGCATTGGGTTCCAGCTTCGGGGTTTAGTTGCGTGGTACTGTACTGGGCGCGTTTGCCTACTGAGCCCGTGAGGTCAGGGATGGGGGCTGCCTATATGACAGTGTGAATGTTGTCATGCTCAGGGGCGGGGGATTGGGTTTTGTGTAACAGATGCCGGTCAGCCAGGTGGACTGGTGGAATGATGTGATTTTCGGAATGTTGCTGGGCACAGGTGCCTGTGTTTGCGTGCGTTTCTTGGTGGGGGACTGTGGTCATGTCCATTGGGATGGCTTCTGTATTCGTGCCATCTGTGACCTGCAGCTCCCATTGGCCCCTCTTGTGTAGCTTTTGTTCGTTGGCATGCATGGGTGCTTTGTACATTTCAATGGTTGCATTGTGACTTCATTGCACCTACAGGGAGTTGTACTTTGTGGGCAGGGAGCGGTGTACAGGCACTCAGTGGGGCCGTTTACGGTTGATTCGCGATGCCGTACTTCTCGCCATGGCGGAATGGTACATTCCGCCATGCCTGATGGCGTTAGGTACATGTCCGCTAGGGTCGGAATTGGCGTACCGTTGCACCATGGTGGTGTTTGCGGCTTGGCATGGCGCGCGCGCGCGTGCTTGGTGCAGTTAGCGTTGGCGTTCACTACGGTGTCGCTAATGGCTTCGTACTTTGCGGTGACGGGTCATAGTCGCACCGAGCGCTATTCGATGGCGGTATTGCATTTCCGCCATCGTTTTTCGATTTCCGCCAGGGTCGTAATGAGGGCCAAGGTCTCAGTTCACGACCTCAGCAAGTGGCCTGCAGGCAAGTTACATATTAGCTACGTACAGAGGTCAAGACGGCCATGTTGTATTTTGGAATGACATCGTCCACCATTTTAACTCACAGGGTGACTTTACAAAGCGAACCTAAAATGGCGGATTGACCTAAAATGGCGGCTTACATTGATTTTTAGGTCAGGACCTTGCAACACGGATTCCTTCGCAAGCGACTTACGAGCAGCTTGGTGTAGGCCAATATACATTTATTTATTGCGATAGGAGGCACAATATAATTTCTCTTTTGACAAACCCTCCTTTTGGCCTATGCCAAGTGCTAAAACTACTTTGGATCTCATTGCAAATAACTCCATGCATCATCGTCCATGCACCCTGAATCGCTGTCGGAAATATCTATTGCCATTAGGTCATTCGCTAAAATTTCTTTCAACACATATTCTTTGGAAGTTTTATCTGGGGCATACACTTTAAGTCCTATCAAACCTATCGCTTGTGCCCAACATCCCCCTAGCATCGAACACATACCAGATAGACACTGAATACAGCAACAAAGAAACAACAGGATTCCCAAAATAATCAGCAAGACCAAAAGTACCTTCCAACCCCAAGATCGCAAGAAGTCCCAGAACCAAGCGCTAAGATCCCGGTTTCCCTCGGGAACATGCACTTCTGAACTAAGGACGTGCAGATTCTGTATTGCCTTGAAGATGGTTGGGGAGGAATCTGGTACAAAAACACAGCAAGCGGACCCCACTAATTTACACACACCATCACGTTCAGCCAGAATGACATCTAATGCCATCCGGTTTTGAAGTGCTACTAGTCTTATCGCCTTCTGTTCTAACGGCATATTATAGAGTATGTCAGTGGTCCGGTTGATGGTTCTCCACAGTACTCTCGCTAGTTTTCTGATATCTTCTGAATTTGCTATCTGCCCGCAAAATGGCACAACTGATTTAGCTATATCTCCCAAGATTTGTGCTGAGGTGTCACCATTCTCATCCCGCCGTGGACAAGCCTTTGAAACTTCTTTTGTACTAGCTATAAACACCCCACGACACAGGATCCCTAAATAACAGGTTCCCTGCCAATCCCTGGGCAACCATGGGAATGCTACATTACCGCAGACAAAGTAGACAGGTTCGCCTACATACAAAGGTCTGTTTTCCCCAGTCAAATTTGCAGCGTTGGCACAACCTAGAAAATCTCCCATTGACTGAGTTCCATTCCTCTGCATGCAAAAAGAAACTGAATCAGGGTTATGATTAACAGTGTAAGAAGGAGGGATGGCATCCTTATTGCCTATTGGAGCCATCTTAAAGGAAATCAAAGATTGGAAAGGACGAGACAGTTTATCAGAAGGCCTAATAGAAGCAACGTTAGGTTTACTCCTGTTTGCGAAAAGCGAGCATCCCAGGGGAGTCAAAACACATTTCTCAAAACTATTCAAATTGGTGCCATCAAAGTTCCCTGAGATGATATCATTCCAACGGACAAAGAACAGTGCTCTAAGCGAGGCATAGCAAGCAGTTGTCAAAGGTAAAGGATGAATATACCAACCTAACCCCTTATCCCCGTGTTGCAGTAAATGTGAGCAAACCCAACAGTTAGATTTTTTAAAAATTGCATGCGTAGCGTTCATGATAAGTAGCAGAGTATTATTGTGGTACCTTTGTCTATGCTGGGAGTCCCTAGGGGACAGTGTATGCAAATGTAAGAAGGGAGTAGGAACAGTAGGTATACTTTCAGTAGGTAACCAAAATTCTAAAGAATGAGTTTCATCAAGGTACCACAATCGTAAAGCAGCGACTATTATAAACCCAAATATCATTATAAAAACACAGCAATACGTTTTTGGGGCCCAGGCGTATTGTCCATTGTCCCGGTTGGTCACCCCTTTATTTACCAGTCCCATACGAGCGGTAGCAGTGGCAGGCATTGCATGTGTTTGTTCTGTAATGTGTGGCATTGGGTGAGGAAGTTTCTTGACGTGGGACGCGTGGCCCCAGTTCTTTCTTCCAGAGACCCGCACCGCTGTTTGGGTGACCAACAGGACCTGGAACGGCCCACGCCAGCGAGGCGCAAGGCAGGACGAGCGCTCAAATGCCTTGACGAGCACCCAACTCCCAGGCCGTATACTGTGGCCCGGGCCCTCGTATCGCACAGGTAAAGCTTCTCGTACCTGGTGATAAATCAAATACAGGTTTTTAGTCAACTGGCTGCAATAGTCTGAAAGTAATACATTTTCAACATGTTTCAATGAATTGCATTTCGGAAGGTTCCAAATATTGGCAGGTCTCCCCATTACCACCTCAAATGGAGAGAGCCCAGTCTTAGTTTGAGGGGTTGTATGCATGGATAATAACACGATCGGTAAGGCGTCCGGCCATTTTAGTTTGGTGCCGGCACACGTCTTAGCGAGCTTGTTCTTGATGATACCGTTGTGTCTTTCCACTAGTCCGGCACTCTGGGCATGTCTGGCTGAATGGAACCGTTGGTCAATTTGTAATCCCGCACATATCTGCAGAATTACAGCAGCGACAAAATGTGGACCATTGTCCGACCAGATAACTCTTGGTAGCCCGAACCGCGGGAAGTATTCCCATAACATGGTTTTTGTAGTAGTCATGGCTGTAGCATCCTTAACAGGGAAAGCCTCAACCCATTTACTAAAAGCACAGATGACCACCAGCACATATTTCTTATTGTCACATCGTTCCATTTCAATAAAGTCAAAGTGGATAACTTCAAAGGGGACAGAGGGTGGCCCAAAACTTCCCCTTGGAGTTACTGTCCCCTTTCCCACATTGTGTTGTAGGCAAATCATGCAATCCTGGACGTAGCGCTGGGCAATTTTCGAAATGTCATTTACCCAAACTTTCTCTAACATTTTTGTCATCTTCTGGGCACATATATGCGTATGGCCATGGGCCATGATGACCATCATCATTATATACGTGTCAGGGAGTAGCCATTTCCCTTCCTCTATATCCGCCCAACACCCATCATCATCAAGTTTCCCCAAGCCTTCAGCCCACCTTTTGGATTCTTCTAACGTGGCATCAGCTTGGATATCCCGTACAGACCCAACACCCTCATCCATTGCATAAGCATTTACAGTCTCCCTTGAAACATACATTTCCATAAGGGGATCGGTAGCAGTTTGTCTAGCTATCTGATCAGTGAAAGCATTCCCTTTCCCTATATCATCTGTAATCTTTCGATGTGCTGCACATTTCATAACTGCTAACTGAGTAGGGAGTGCAAGCGCTGAGAGTAGTTGTACTATTAGGGAGCCATGTTGGATTTCAGTGCCATGTGAAGTTAGGAACCCTCTCTCTGACCAAAGTCTCCCAAAGTTGTGAACCTCCCAAAAGGCATACTGACTATCAGTATATATATTTAATGCAAGCTCTTCAGAAAATTCACAAGCTCGGGTCAATGCTATAATCTCTGCGGCCTGCGCAGAATTATGCGTGATTCTCTTAGTTTCCACAACCGTGCTTAATGTAGTGATTGCATAAGCAGGTGTGGATGTACCATCCGGAAGTTTGAAGCAGGAGCCATCACAAAACAGTTCTCCTTGCGGATTATCCAAAGGAGTGTCTTTCAAATCAAGTCTACCCTTTGTCTCTTGTTCGGTAGTATACAGACAGTCATGTGACTCTTCATCGCCGCAAGTAGTATCTTGCGGGAAAGGTAGGAGTTCAGCCGGATTGAGAACACAACACTTCTTAATTTGAATGTGAGGAGCAAACAAGATCAATTCATATCTTGTCAACCGTGCAGAAGTGAGGTGTTGCGTTTGGGTTTGGTTCAGTAGAACATCTACAGAGTGAGGCACCATCAGGGTTAGATCATGGCCTAGGACCATTGCCTCACTCTGTTTTACAGACGCAGCAGCAGCAGCGACAGCTCGCAAACATCTTGGCAAAGCGCATGCTACAGGATCAAGGGCGGAAGAAAAGTAACCGCACAGCCTATTCTTCCCTCCATGTTCCTGCGTTAATACAGCCAAAGCACATCCATCACATTCATGCACAAACAACACAAAGGCCTTTTCATAGTTTGGTGTGCCCAAAACTGGTGCAGAGCATAATGCAGTCTTAAGCAAGTCAAACAATTGCTGGTGTTCCGCGTTCCATGGCAATGGCGAAGAAATGCCCTTCTTTGTCAAAGCCAACATCGGTTTGATCACTTGTGAAAAATGTGGGATCCACAACCTACAGTAAGAAGCCATACCTATCAAGGCTCTGACTTCCTTCTGTGTATTTGGGACAGACATGCCAGAAATGTGTTTTATTCTTTCAGGTGTCAATCTTCTTCCCTCCTTTGACAGGAGATTGCCTGAATAGGCGACCTCCTGGCAACAATATTGAAATTTTTTAAGCAAAGCTTTGTGACCATGCTTAGCTAGATGGATAAGCAATAACACATTGCCCTCCTTACAGGCGCTCTCAGAGTCAGCAGGTAAGAGCAAGTCATCAACATACTGAAGCAATGTACAAGTAGAGGGCAATTCAAGGGTATCAAGTTGTTCTTTCAAAGCCCTACTATAAATGCTAGGACTCTCTGTGTCACGAGTAAATGTGAACGAGCGTCCCCCTAAGGTGAACGCGAACAGGTATCTACTGCCCTTGTGTATAGGAATACTAAAGAAATCATTCTTTAGATCCACCACACTGAAGTAAGTAGCTGTAGCTGGAATCATGGTTAGGATTGTTGTTACATCAGGCACAATTGGAAATTGTGGAGCCACGACTTTATTAATGGCACGTAAATCAATTATGAAACGGAATGGAATTGCATTATCACCTTTCTTGTAGATGGGTAAAATCGGACTATTACACAAACTTCCTGAAATTTCTTCAATCACCCCGCGATGCACAACATCAGAAACAATGCATTTCAAAGCTCGCTCGCCCTCAACTGAAATCTTATACTGGGGAATGTGTGGCAGCTCAATTCCGTGTTTCAAAACTATCTTAACAGGTTCAATCTGTAAAACACTGACATCATTGTCGTCAACAGCCCACAAGCTCTCTGGTACATTAATGAATTCTGGGGGCAAAGGTCTAGTCAAGAATTGCGAGAAAGAAAATTGCTGTGGTGAAATCGTCAAGCGCACTCCATCAGAAGAACAATAAATCACTGCATTTAATTATTTTAACAGATTCAACCACAGCAAGTTCTCTCCACAATTCGAAGTCAACAGAAATGTACAGTGGTCCGTAAAGGGACCCAAAGAAATAGGTACCGGTGAAGAAACCGGACAAACAACTGGTGTGCCAGAAAACCCTACAGAAACATTGGTTTGCCCTGACAGTGGAATGTTTAAAACCTGTGAATGATCAATGGAACACTTCTGTGCTCCAGTGTCTATCAAAAACTGATGTTTCCTATTTCCCACCACCATTTCAACGTAGGGACCTGTAGGGACCTTTCTGATTGACGGGAATAGGTGTAGGTTCCAAACCCTGCTTTGGGCAATCCTAACAAAACAGAATGTCATCAAAAGGAAGCTCTTCAGATAAATATGCAACGGAAGGATGATCAAATATGTTCCTGGTGTCCACACCCGAAATCTGATTATCCTGTGAAAAAGGTTGCTGAGGGTCCTGTGTAAACTAACCTCTACCAGGGCCCTCTACCCCCAGCCGACCTCTGGATCGTCTACCCATATTCCCGAATATGTTATTCGACCTTTGTCGAAGGACGGGGCATTGTGCACGCCAATGACCCTCTTGGCGACAATAGGCGCACTGGTTCATGTTCACAGGACCCAAGGGCACATTCCCTTGCGGGACATACTGACCTCTAATCTGAAAACTACCCCCTCTGGGGCCTCTAACAATTTGCTGCAATAGCACTTTAGTTTTCAAATCACCTTTTCGTTTTTCAACTCTATCTTTTTCATTATTGACACGGTTCTCATGGTAGTACTGAGCCATGTGCAGTACTTCTGATTGTGATTTCGCCTGCCAAGCGCTCTCAGAAGACATAATTTGTGACTGGATGTCAGGCAGCAATCCACGCACAAATTTGTCCACAGATAATCTTTTCCCGGACTCTGTGCCTGGGTCTTGTCCACTGAAATCCGAGAATACCTGTTCGAACCGATTAAAGAACTCGGTAGCACCCTCAGACTTTCCTTGGACACAGGCCGTAAGTTTGTCCCAAATTCATTTCTCTGGAATTATGGTTTTCAATTTTGCAATGATTCTATCAGGCAAAGTTAATATCACCTGAGGCGGTCTTTCACCAGCTAGCCTTTCTCCATCAAGTCTAGTTATATTCACCCATGTATCTCCCAACCCTGGCACGTCGTCTATAGTTCTAACTTGTTTCCACAAATCTATGGGCAGGAGTACAGGGAATAACAAATCGATATCGCCTAAGGTGAGCACTGAGGATTGCAAGACGGACTCTATTTCTTTATAGAATCTTGTTGGATTTTTCCTAATATCAGGAATAGATTGTCTAATAGTATTCACTTTCCTGTCTTGAGAACGGGACGTGAACGAACTGTGATACATAATGTGCAGGAATGTTCACAGCAACTATACCCTGTGCAGCATCGGCTGCAATCTCAACCTTCGGGACAAATGTCGGAGGAACCTCTCTCATAAGCAACTGAGAAGTAGGTGACTCCGAACGCTTACTAAGCAACAGAGCTAAATCGAGCGCTAAAGCAGTCGAAGAAGTGTCAAGTGAAAAAGCTCTCTTGTAAATACTCAAGGTACTTTATCATTACCTGTATCACTTTCCTCTGCATTTCGGGTGTATACTGACTATATGTGTCATATACTTCAACTGGAGTTATCGACATATCCAAAATCCATCTAAGCACATCCTTCATACAAATTTGTACTTCCTCAGATATCCATTTACGACAAGGAAAGAACCGTTTCTGTACATACATACTTTCCTCCTCGTCATCCTCATTCTGCAACTTTTCTACTCCTTTCTATACCCAAATAACCTCTCGACATGCTCATTTACTTTCTCCACAGTGTCTCTAGACAACGCTGAAGTATTTAGATCCCTTAACCCTTGCGGGAGATCTGTATTATTTAATTTTCCCCACAATACACATAAATGAATCCCTAAACCTTCAATAAAAACATTTTTCTCAGGAAAATGATTCTTATTACAAATTGTGGCAAAAATATTAGCTTGATCATCCTTCTCCATACAATGCTTAGCCCATGCAATCAAATCACGTTTCTTCTCTGGTGGTACAGTATTGCGAGTGACAACCTTTGACCCTGCACCTTGATCGGCTACAAGCAGCTCAGGACCACTTGGAAGAGAGGGAGCAGGCAAATTCAATGGAGGTACTGTAACTGGTGCAATAAGAAGAGGTGCAGGAGCCAGAGGAAGGGGAACATTAGGAGGATCAGGAACAATGGGAACAACATCAGGTAGAGCAGGAATAACAGGAGGAAGAGGCAAAGCAGCAGGAAGAGGAACATACAGAGGTGGCGCAGAGGCACCAGACCTTTGTTCATTTAACAATTTATCTATAAATTGATCGGAAGCATGGAGGTCTTTGGAAGGATATATTTTTTGAATTCCAAGTGAGAAAGCCCTATCCATATTCCTAGACAATTCAGAATGTTTATCTTGATCATACAATAATGCTTTTTAGGCGTTCGTCTTATGACGGTTCACATGTTTTTCTCTACTTTTAAGTTGCTGCAACACTTCTTTTTTCAAATTCTGCAAAACATCTAATGCTGCAGGTCTCGCCTTTTTCTTTAATAGACTTGACTCTAAATACTCCATACGAGGGATTTCAAAACTACCATTGATTGGCCACTGAAGTTCATGTCTGGTTTGTCTGTGCCAAATGTCATTAAATACTATACTTCCAATGCCATGCTTACAGTACATAGTAAATGCCGGCAACCCCTCCTGTGGTGCGGGACGGCTAAATTCCAAATATTGTCTATCGCTGCGGAACAACGCCCTGAAGCAGGTAGACAATTTCCCAGGCATATCAAATTATTGGTGTCACCTGGTCAATAATTGTGTCTGCAGATACAATGCGCCAAATTCAAATTATCAGGGTTGAATTAAGAGTCGGGTCACGACTCACCTGAACAAACCTAAGGAGGTCTGATCGGATTTCAAAGAATCCTACCTAACTAATCTTACCTCGTGTATGGTGATTTCGGCAAATCTGCCCGCCTCGATAAGTGGACCCTCGTCAAGATGCCATCTCGGACCACAAGCTAATCGTCCAGGGATCGGGTCGTGCAGCGCTGCTGAAGTGTCGCGTCTCATTCAGTGGGGCCCCTTTTTGTCACACTGTCCGATCCTGGTCCGATAGCCTGCGTCAACCTTCAACAATCCGGGATCAATCTTGAGGGTCCCTATTCGGGCGCCAAATGTGAAAACAAAATCAAAATATTGAGGCTGAGTACCCCAAAAGGAAACAACCCGAACACGGGTTACAAAGGAACATACAAAGTACTTTATTTTATACTGAATCCAGTCACTAAGAACAGAGCAAAAAAATCAGATAGCTATCGGCCCTCAGTACAACACAACGAACTCCAGCGTGGTTCAATGTGTTCAGTGAGAGACGCTGTACATTAGAATGCATTGGCTTTTTATACTTTTTGTGAGCACGATGTCCAGCCCCACTTCGGGTTAATATTCCACTGATACATCACCGATCTAGGGTTCATGCCAAGTCTCGCACATCCGCATATAACCGGTTTGCTTTTAATACATATATCAACAAGCCTATACGGCAACTGTGTATTCTGGGATTTTCCATGTAGGTCTTCTTAAACATTAATACAATGTAGTTATACAAGTGTTCTACGTTCAGTATTTGAATACATTGTCTTTATCGTATACTCGTGGATTAGTTTCATTGCACGAGTAATCCTTTACACAAAGGTCAATGAAAGACAAGGTCTCAGTTCACGACCTCAACAAGTGGCCTGCAGGCAAGTTACATATTAGCTACGTACAGAGGTCAAGACGGCCATGTTGTATTTTGGAATGACATTGTCCACCATTTTAACTCACAGGGTGACTTTACAAAGCGAACCTAAAATGGCAGATTGACCTAAAATGGCGGCTTACATTGATTTTAAGGTCAGGACCTTGAAACACGGATTCCTTCGCAAGCGACTTATGAGCAGCTTGGCGTAGGCCAATATACATATATTTATTGCAATAGGAGGCACAATATGATTTCTCCTTTGACAACCTAACATCTATCCCCACTCGAATGAGACTATTCTGGTGAAGCTTTAATGTTATAAGAAGCTAACGCTCTCCTACATTTCTGAAACGTCACACTAAAGGACTGCAGTGAGAATGCGATGTCTCATGACACCACTTCCCTTCTAATCACTCCCCTGAGATGCAAGTGCTAACCCCACATCACGATTTCAACTACCTAAAAATGTATGTTTATGAATGCAGGTGCTAACAGTGAAATGTTTTATGTTAGTAATTGCAGGGCCTTTATTAACAGTGAAGCCCAGGCCCCGTTTAATGTCTGTGTCCGGTTCTGTCTGGCTACGGCTCTGTTGGTCAGCCCGGCAGGGGCTGGATGACAGTTTTGAAAGCGGATAATGAGTGGGGCCAATGTGGGGCCCTAAACCCATTGCACTGTTGGTCTCCCCACTGAGAGATGGCAGATGGGTCTTTCAGCTTTTACAGTTGAAATGGGCCCCAAGTATGTAAAGCTAAAAATCCACACTGGTCCCGGTTACAAAGTCACTCAGTTCATGAAAGGTTTTCAAGTGTTCCAAAATAATAATTTAGTTCCAAAGAAGGTTTTCAAGTGGTCGAAAAAAGGATTGTTCAGTTCAATAAAGTTTTCAATGCAATGTGTCTGGCTTAGCCGGCCGCCTTCTCAAGGTACTTTCTTAGGCCGTGGGACACCTTGGCTGGCATTCACTATTTCCCTTCTGATGAGGACTGCGGAGCTGGCAGCAAACAAATTCACTGCTCCTCCCCTGATGCTGCATCCCAGAGTCTGCAAATAATTACTTGGAGGTAATTCTATATTCTCTGCCACACTGATTCCTTTGTTTTCGATTTTCTACATTTGAAAGATCTTCATTCTACAATTTCACTCTCAGTCCACTGGGGCTCCTGACGGAGATTTGTTTGATGTGAGGCAGAAGGGATTCCTATTGGAAAATTCAATTTGGCTGCCGCCTTTCCTTGTAGTCCATAACCCCCTGTAGGTGCCCAGAGTCCTGCCACACTGCCTGATTGGAGAGCCTTTCCTCCTTCTACTCCAATCAGGGAGCCGGCAGGCTTAGCTTGCCCCCTTTTCAAGGCCCCCCCTTAATGCCCAGGTACTGCCCTGTCTGGCACTGTCCGGCGCTGGTGGGAACCCCCAACTTTCAAAATGTGGTACAACTTTTTACCTGTAAGCACCCCCGGATCACTTGCTCCTGCACCACAACCTGGTTGCCCGATGAATCCCTGACTACAACCTGTATGTCCTTCCAACTTGACATGTGTATTTCCCAACATTTCACATAGCCTCATTTCTGTTGCCTGCTAGTGGCAAACCCATAATTCCTCTTCTAAAACACTGTTATCATCTTCATCCTCTTGTGCTGTTTCAGGTGCTTTTTTGGCAATTTTCGAATCCAGGTGTGCTTCAATATTACTGCACCCTCCATGTTGTGCTGTTTCTAGTGCTTTATGGCAATTACAAATCCAGGTGTGTTTTTCATTCTGTGAACCGTCTGTCTTCCTTTGAACACACCCTTCTCTGTGCCTGGCTGCTAGGCCCTTTTGTTAGTTCCTGTGCATCTCTCCTGCTCATCTCTCTCTCCCCCTCTACTCTCATGGCACTCTCCATCTCTCCTATCTATTCTAACTGCTATTCTATCACTTATCCCATCTCTCTCATGAAGTCTTGAACAAAACCTGAAAAAAGCTCTCCTGGACTTTAACTAAGGCCTACCTATCACTGACACTTACGTCACTGCCACTTCTAGGCAGACTATTAGGGACATCCTCTTCTCTGTCCCCTCTCCTGACCTATGGACCCGACATCTGGTCTCCACTCTTTTCCCTTTCTCCTCCTCACCCATTAATGGTGGCACTAGATGGGAAGTACTCCTGGCATACTTCTCACCCTCTAGATGTATCGTTAATGTCTATCACATTGGCACTATCATGGCCTAGGATTCTCAACCTACTATTCTCCTTCCCGACCAGTGCCTGCCGTCTCTCATAAACATCTTCCCTGCTCTTGCCGCCCCTGCTTCCTCTCCTCTGACTTCTCCCCCACCACCGATGGGAGTACTAAGCCCCTGTACACTCCCTCAGAAAACCTTCAAAGTGGTAACCAGCTTCACTTAGCTACTCTGAATGCTCTCTCTGCTGTCAAACACTCCTCTGACCTCAGTCTCCTTCTCAAAGACTTCGGCATGGATGTCCTTGCCGTTGCAGAGACGTGGTTCAATGCCAGCACTGTCACTGCTCTTGACACTCTCCTTCCCGAGGGCTACAAAATCCTCTCCAAACCCAGACCCAACAGGCCTGGAGGCGGGGTGGCCCCAATCTTCCCAGAGTGTGTCCCTGCTTCCATCATTCCTACTAAATCCTACTCCTCCTTGGAATGCCTCATCTTTAGGCTTGGGGTCTCCCCTACTCTCTCTCTCATCCTTGCCACTATCTACGGAAACCCTGGCCCTATCTCCCTCATCCTCTCTGAATGGGTCAACCTTGCATCATCCCTTTCAACCTCTTCTTCCAAACTCCTCCTCTTTGATGACTTCAACATCCACCTTGACTCTCCTGAAACATCCAACACTCAGTTCCGGCCCTCTGTGATTCCCTCTCTCTCACTATTCTTCCTTCAGGCCAGCCACACTCTTGATACACTCATCCCTAGTGACATCCCTATCTCTAATCCGGTCACTAACCCCCCACTCCTGGTCTGACCACTCTCTCCTTTCCCCCAACCTGGGGCCCCCTGGCCCTCTATCAGAGTTACCCCCTGCAATGCCAGCCTCGTTTGCCGTCATTTGAACAATGAAGTGAGTCTCAGTTACTGCTTTTGCCTCCACATTCAATGCCCCTCCCATCTCTGCTCCCGACTCTCCCTCTGACTCTGTCCTAGCTAACATGCACCTTGCCATCTCTAATATTCTTGACATCCTTGCCCCTGCCATGAGGCTGCTCCTAAAACCTGCCACCAAGAACAACAGCTGGTAGGACTCTGATCTAGTATCGTAAGTGTAGAGCTGCTGAACAGAAGTGGCAGACCTTGGGCTTATCCTCTGATAAACTGGCCTGCCGCCTGCTCCAAAGGCAATATCGCTTCTATATCCGCCCCAAGAAGCAGGTCCACATCCAAGGCCGCATCTCTGGAGCCACTAACAACGCAGCTGAACTTTTCAAAATCTGCAAGGAAATTGCCAATCCACTCGCAGTCTCCACCTCTCTCCTTCCTTCCCAGGCTCTCTGCACTGCCTTGGCCTCTCACATCAGCACCCAAGACTCGGGACATCCTGTCCTCACTCTCCCCCACTCCTATCTCCCCTCCCATGCCTTCTCCCCTGCCTCCCTTGGCCCCCCTTCTACCACCCCCCTTACTCTCCTCCCTCCTGCCCATAGCACTGGATGAGGTCTTAAAGTGGTCTGCTCTATGAAGGCCTTCTCCAAACAGGTGCTCCCCTGCTCTTCCAGAACCATTAAGGACAGCATCTCCTCTCTCGCCCACAGTGCTCCAGATAAGATTTTGAGGTGGGAGTATTTTACTCCCTATTTTTAGACTTTGAGAGTAAATGTGTAAAAATGACTTTTTTCCTTTGCTTTCTTTAGTATTCCAATACACAAAGACAGTAGATACCGGTTCGCGTTCACCTTATGGGGACGTTCGCTTACCTTCACTCGTGCACCGCAAGGTTACACGGAAAGTCCAAGCATTTATAGTAGGGCTTTGAAAGAGCAGCTCAATACCCTTGAGTTGCCCTCTACTTGTACACTACTTCAATATGTTGATGATTTACTTTTAGCTGCTGACTCAGAGAGCGCTTGTAAGGAGGGCACTGTGTTGTTGCTTATTCACTTGGCTAAACATGGACATAAAGCTTTGCTTAAAAAATGTCAATACTGTTGTCAGGAGGTCACCTATTTAGGCTATCTCCTGTCAAAGGAGGGAAGAAGAATGACGCCTGAACGTATAAAACCTATTTGTAGCATGTCTGTCCCAAATACGCAGAAGGAAGTTAGGGCCTTGATAGGAATGGCTTCTTACTGTAGGCAGTGGATCCCCAACTTCTCACTAGTGATTAAACCAATGTTGGCCTTGACGAAGAAGGGGAATTCTTCATCATTAACGTGGAACTTGGTACACCAGCATGCATTTGATTTGCTCAAGACTGCATTGTGCTCGGCACCAGTTTTGGGCACACCAAACTATGAAAAGGCCTTTGTGTTGTATGTGCATGAATGTGATAGATGTGCTTTGGCTGTATTAACGCAGGAACATGAGGGAAGAATAGGCTGTGCGGCTACTTTTCTTCCGCCCTTGATCCTGTAGCATGCGCTTTGCCAAGATGTTTGCGAGCTGTCGCTGCTGCTGCTGTGTCTGTAAAACAGAGCGAGGGAATGGTCCTAGGCCATGCTTTAACCCTGATGGTACCTCACTCTGTAGTTGTTCTACTGAACAGAACTCAAACGCAACACCTCACCTCCGCACGATTAATGAGATATTAATTGATCTTGTTTGCACCCTACATAGAAATTAAGAGGTGTTGTGTTCTTAAAATCCGGCTGAACTTTTACCTTTCCCGCAAGGTACTGCTTGCAGTGACGAAGAGTCACATGACTGCCTTTACACTACCGAACAAGAAACAAAGGGTAGACTCGATCTGAAAGATACTCCTGTAAACAATTCACAAGGGGAGCTGTTTTGCGATGGCTCCTGCTTCAAACTCCCAGATGGTACATCCACAGCTGATTATGCAATCACTACATTGAGCACGATTGCGGAAACCAAGAGAATCACGCATAACTCTGCGCAGGCCCCAGAGATTATAGCATTGACCCAAGCTTGTGAACTTTCCGAAGGGCTTACAGTAAACATATATACTGACAGTCAGTATGCCTTTGGGGTGGTTCACAACTTCGGTAGACTTTGGGCAGAAAGAGGTTTCTTGACCTCACATGGCACTAAAATCCAACATGGCTCCTTGATAGTACGGTTACTCTCAGCACTTGCACTCCCTACTCAGCTAGCTATTATAAAATGTGCAGTGCATCAGAAAATTGTAGATCATGTAGGAAAAGGGAACGCTTTTGCTGACCAGATAGCCAAACAGACTGCCACTGATCTCTCTTCAGAAATGTATACTTCAAGGGAAGCCACAAATGCTTGCACTTTGGATGAGGGTATTGATTCTGTAAGGGATATCCAAGCCGATGCCACATTAGAAGAGTCTAAGAAATGGGCTGAGGGCTTGGGGAAACTGGATGATGATGGGTGTTGGGTGGACAAAGTTGAAGGGAAATGGTTACTGCCTGACGCATACATTATGATGATGGTTGTTATGGGTCATGGTCCCACACACATATGTGATCGTAAGATTACTGAAATGTTGCAAAAAGTATGGGTAAATGACAAAATCCCTAAAATAGCTGGACGCTTTGTTCAGGGATGCATGATTTGTTTGCAGCATAGTGTGTGAAAGGGCACATCAACTCCTAGGGGTAGTTTTGGTCCACCTTCTGTTCCCTTTGAGGTTATTCATTTTGATTTTATTGAGATGGAGCATTGTAATAGTTTTAAATATGTGTTAGTCGTAATCTGTGCGTTTAGCAAATGGGTTGAGGCTTTTCCTGTCAAATATGCCACAGCTATGACCACGGCAAAGACTATGTTAAAGGAATATTTTCCAAGGTTTGGGTTACTGAGAGTCATCTGGTCGGACAATGGTCCACATTTTATCGCTGCTGTAATTCTGAAGATATGTGCAGGATTACAGATTGATAAACGGTTCCATTCAGCTAGACACGCTCAGAGTGCTGGACTAGTGGAAAGACACAACGGCATCATCAAGAACAAGCTCGCTAAGACGTGTGCCGGCACCAAACTTAAATGGCCGGGCGCCTTACCGATCGTGTTATTATCTATGCGAACAACCCCTCAAACTAAGACTGGGCTCTCTCCCTTTGAGGTGGTTATGGGGAGGCCTGCTAATATTTGGAATGTTCCGAAGTCTCGCTCTTTACGAGATGTCGAAAATTTACTTCTCTCTGATTACTGTGGCTAGTTAACAAAAAATCTGTATTTGATTTATCATCAGGTGCGAGAGGCTTTACCTGTACGGTACGAGGGTCACGATCACAGCATATGACCAGGGGAGTGGGTCCTCGTGCAATCATTCGAGGGATCTTCTTGCCTCGCACCACGTTGGCGGGGCCCCTTCCAAGTCCTGCTGGTCACACAGACTACGGTACGGGTAGCAGGCCGGAAACACTGGATACACGCGACGCACATCAAGAGGATTCCACACCCAGTGCCACATGCTACAGAAGACACAGAACCCCTTACCAGTACTGCAACCAACAATTTTGAAGCAGTAAATAGCATCAAGAATGTATCAGAGACTCTTCCTGAGCCCGTGAGGCCTGGGGAAACAGCCATTTTGTCTCCACATTCTCCAACAGTTTCGTCTTGTGAATTTGTTCCAGATCTTGCATCCGATCTTGCTTTGGATTCATCGCTTCCAACGGGAAGTGACGACACGTTGTTCAGAGATCACTCAGTACCAGGAAGCACAAGGTACAATCTGCGTCCGAGGAAATAGACTTACTGCATGGTTTGGCTGTGCTATCGAAGGAAATCATCAAAGGGCTTGTCCTTTTAGGCCCGATCATTTGTATAGAAAGGGGATTCTGTTGGCTAGGATTTGTGGAAGGACTAAGAAAACACTCGGCCTGGAGGTCGCCAGCAAAATAACACTGGTGCTTTCGTTTGAAGACTACAATGCCTGCAACCTCTTCCGCTCGTACAGGACTGATAAGAGAACGTGTGACCAGCTGCGAGAATGGACAATCCACTGTATGGGCCCCGAAAACATATTGCTGTCTTGTGATAATGTTAATTGGTTTCAAAATAGTCATTGTTTTAAGTTTCTGGTATTTAGAAGAAGTACATCCGTTTGAGAATTTGTTGCCTACTGAAAAATGTACCTACTGTTTCTACTCCTTTCATGCATCTGCATACTCTATCTCCTAGAGACTCTCAGCACAGACAGAATTATCACAACAACACACTTTTACTCATCATGAATGCTACACATGCCATTTTTAACAAATCTAATTGCTGGGTCTGCTCACATTTGCCGCAACATGGAGATAAGGGGTTAGGGTGGTATATTCGTCCTCTACCTTTGACTACTGCATGTTATGCTTCTCTTAGCACTATTCTTTGGCCGATGGAATGATAGCATCTCGGGGAACTTCGATGGGACTAACTTGGTATTCATTGTGGTGTACTGAGGGCCAGACAGCTATCTGTTACTTTGTTCCTTTGAAAACTGTTCAGTTACTTTGAATAAAGATCTGTGTATCTTTGTAAACCCGCATTTGGTGTATTTCCTTTTGTGGTACTCAGCCTCGATGTTTCCTTTTGCTTTTACACTACCAGTCAATACCAGCACCTCTCCCCCCACTGCACTTCCCTACTGACCCCTGCTTGGCAGCTCCACATACCACTCTTGAGTCACCTTTACTAGCACTTAGCCTGGGGTTCTCACCTTTTCTCCCCTTGGCATTTCCCTGCTGGCCCCCCCCTGCAGCACTTGTCCCCTCCTCTGCTCCCCCTCCCTTCCCCTTCCCTCTGCACTTCTCTTCAATGGACTTGCACGGCCGAATGCCACAAGGTCTACTGGGACCATGACTGTATATTACTATTTTACCATTTTTATTATTCCCAAGTTCCCTTCACATGTGTGGTGCTTTGAAACACAATTTTGTTTTATGAAGCACCTTACAAATGCAGTGCTCAATAAATAATGAAATGTTTGGATTCCATGCGGTCCTCAATTTATCCCCCTCCAACAATGCTGTATCGTAAGGCTGACTCGCTCACTCAAGCCTTCACCCACGGGGCTAGCATAGGCGTTCCACTTTTTAGTTCCCTTTTATGGCTCTCCTGGTTTTCCGTATTGCTTTCAGTCCTCCTCTCCCCTGGGACCCCTCTGCTCTTGTACAAGATATTCATGGATTCTCTTGTCTGTTCGCGTCCCCTCCTCCTTATGGGTCATTTCAATAGAGCTCTCTTGGTTTTCCGTATTGAAGAGGGAG
Source organism: Ambystoma mexicanum (assembly GCF_040938575.1). Classification (NCBI taxonomy): domain Eukaryota; kingdom Metazoa; phylum Chordata; class Amphibia; order Caudata; family Ambystomatidae; genus Ambystoma; species Ambystoma mexicanum. The sequence goes on along the minus strand of NC_090929.1, from coordinate 54,113,526 downwards.
ACATGAACATGGCCCTCGGTGCACCTGTTGGCTGTAAACCAATCGCATCATATGCCCTACATCGCCAATAACAGAATCGTCAGTACAACCATAGAGCGTCCATTTTGTCTCTAGATCTGCCATTTCTTGCCTTTCTGTTAAAACACTTTGCAAAATGTATTTTATTTCGTTCTGCTCTAACACAAAGCAAGACCACAAGTTACATGTTGAGAGACCAGCCCAGACAGAGATGCCAAGCAGTACAGAAATACATTGTTTTCCTCCCTCACAAGTCCTTGAAGGCAAGCAGAGAGGCATTTAATCACCAAGCCAGGTGCCAGCCGGTCTCGCGGAAACTGCAGAAACAGGCCGTTAAAGGGACGAATTATACCTTTCTAGTGGCCCCCCTTTTGGGCCTGTCTTAGATCAGGCTGACCCCTAGTTCACGAATAGAAACTAGACGATAGCATGCTTTGGAATGTGTCTCTCATACGAACACAGTTTGTTCGCTAAACAAGGGCTTTATGTTCTCCATAACAAAGAATCATGTCTGTTCACTACAAATTGCAACTTTCGCTAAACCAAGTAATATAGATTAAAAAATACTGTGTCATATTTGTCAAAATTGTCAATCACCAAACCCTAGCTCAAGGAGATACATTATGGGCGGTTTTGATGTGTCACAAACAGATTGTACGATTGTCTTTTTGTATATATGTTACTGTTGAAGAATACTCACACACTTGCATCTCACGAGGTCTGGGTGACACACGTTGCGAAACGTGAGACCCGGTCAGCCGACTGAGAATATTTCCTTTGCAATAAACCCTAGATTTTGGGAATTGAACCTCGTGTCTGTCGTACCAGTTCGTGTATGGTGATTGTGCCTTGTTTCCATGCGCAAGGGTCTTCAGGGCCTAGCAAAAAAAATGGTGCCCGTATAGGCACGCTCCCCCATTTGCTCCATCGTGTATGTTGAATTTGAAGAAGGCGAAAACTAATCGAGGACGAGGCCGTCGAGCTGGAATCAGAAGATGTTCGGGGTGCCCCTGGGAAAGTGATGAGACTCCTTTGCAGATCTGTACACAGCAAGTCCCTGATCGACGCGCAGCGGCCAGAGAGCAAGAAGGCGAGGGTCCAGGAACGAGGCAGATTGAGCCAGATACGCAGTCATGACGATCCTTGGTTGCGTCTGTATACGGACGAATTGCGTCTTGAGAGATGAGCTGATTGATCAGATGAGTCGTGCCCTGATTCTTAGCAGCCCTGCTATTGGTTGAGAGTTGCTCTTGCAAGATCAAACGCCCAGGGTAAGGTACAAATAATATCAAACATGCCTGGGAAATTGTCTTTGTGTCTAGTGGGATTTTTCCACTGTGGTAGACAATCTTTGGAAACTGGCCAGGCTGCGCCACCCGTAGGGTCGCCAGCGTTTGAGATGTATGTGAAATATGGAATAGGAGCAATAATTTTTAATGAACTTTGGCATAGGCAGACCAGACATATAGAAGATTTGCAATGGCCGAAAGATGGTACTTTTGAGATGTCCCGAATAGAGCATTTGGAATCAGTTCTGCTGCGCAAGAAAGCACGCCCCACGACATTTGATGTCATTAGAGACTGGAGGAAGGAAGCTAACCTCTGTTTAAAAAGTAGAGAGAAACATGCACAAAGGCTCAAATCAAGCATAGAGAAAGCAAGGGAGCTAGAAGAGCTAAAATGGGATGAGGATATTAGAAGAGGGGATAGGCGTATCCAATTAGGCATACAAAAAATGCATCCACAACAAGAGTTACATGCATCAGATGAACTAATAAATAAGATTTTGAATGAAAAAAGACAAGAACACCCTCAAAGCAAGATTGACATAACTGCACCAGTACCCATTGCTCCATCTCAGTTAAAACTCCCCATTCCTGTTGTTCCAACCGCGCCATCTCCCCCTGAGCACGAGATCCCATTTCCCCCTCCACCGAAAGAGTATGAATTAGCAGCTATCAGAGAAGGCAGCTCTGTAGAGGCGGGGCCTGCACAGAGAGGAAGCACCAGATTAACCCGTATTACGGTTAGCAGGAAGAGGAGAGAAGAACTTAAAGAATGGGCAGAAACTTATATTGAAGGAAATGACGAGGGATCCACGCTGAGTGGAATATATGATTATAAGAACCTCGGTGAAAAACAGGTACTGTTGGAATGCATGGGAGAGTATTTTATGGATAGAAGGTGGCAAGTACTTGGTATGGTAGCGCCGCAGAAGTTGCAGGATCTGAATGCTTTTTCACGTATCAGAGAAAGTGAAGTAGAAATAAAAAAAGAGCATATAGACAGGCTATTTGAGTTTAAAGATGAACTTGATGAATTGCATGCAGAGATGTTTTCTGTTCCTGGGTTTCGGCAAAACCTGTTAGTGAAGAAATGAAAATATGTACAAGAGAGACACTTAGATGGATTATGGATGCTAGCATTCCTATAATGGAGGTGTATGATACGTTTGAACAGTACACGACAGAAATGCAAAAGAAAGTACTGCATGTGATGGTTGAGTATTTGCAAGATACATCTGATGAGAAAAATGTTTTTTGTCTCTCTGAATTAATGACAATATACAAGAGAGCGTTTTCACCTGAAAATGGAAAGACTGCCCTATCCCTCGATCTAGCTATAGTGCTTAATAAGAGAACAAAGGAGGAAACGGCCGGTTCGATATTTCCCATGAGAAGTTCATCACACTTTTGTGCCAAAAGTGGAAATTCCTGCCGCTCATGGGAATCCACCGAGCGTAATAGAAGCCCATTATACAGCACAGTACGTACATGTCCCATTTTCTAGACAAGAGGTGAATAATATAAAACAAACAATCCCTGATTTAAGGAGAATCCGGCAGGCTTCTATAAAGAGATTGAGTCCTATTTGAAATCGTCCATTTTCACAATGAGTGATATTGACCTATTATTTCCTGTGATTCTCCCAGTAGATATATGGAAGCAAATTAGGAATGTAGATGACATTGAGATTTTGGGTGGTACATGGGAACATTTGATAAAAGAGAATGCAGACAGAAAAGCTGGCGAAAACCCATCGCCAACCTTGGCAGCATTACCAGCACGAATAGTACAAAAATGAAAGATTTTGGTGCCTGAAAGAAGAATTATCTGGGACCAATTAACTGCATGTGTGCAAGGTAAAGATGAATTGGCCACTGACTATTTTAATAGATTCTAAGAAGTGTTTGCAGATTTTAGTGGCCAAGATTTAAGCACTGAACCCGGGAAGAGACTATTTGTTGACAAATATGTGAGAGGGTTGCTACCAAAAATTCAAAATTTAATAATGACGTCTGAAAGTGCGTGGCAAGCGAAATCGCAAAGTGAAGTATTACATATGGCACAGTACTATGAGAATAGAGTGAATATAGAGACAGAAAAAGAGGTGAGGGATAGAGTGAATCAAAAAACAAGAGTGTTACTGCAACAGGTAGCGAATAATAATAGGGGAGGAGGGAATGCACAAATGAGGGGGAATTACTCCAACATACACGGAGGTCCAATTGGACTGAATCAATGTGCATATTGTAAGGAAGAAGGTCATTGGCGAGCACAGTGCCCACATTTACAGAATAGGAATGGGAATGCCCCGAGAAGGCAGAATAGAGTTCGCCCAGGAACACAAGGACAAAATAGAAACAGTAGAATGCCACAAAATCAAAATAACCAAGGAAATAACAACCCGAATGAGTACCAAAACCAACATCAGCAGAATGGTGCAGGAGAAGGGAATGTTTTTGACACTCAATCGAATACATGCTATTCTGGTGACTTCACATCGGATGATGTATTGTTCAACTAGGACAGCCCAAGGCACGGGTTGGAGCCAGTGTCTATTCCCGTTGATCAGAAAGGACCCTACGTAGAAATGAAAGTCAGGAATAAGGACCACACTTTTCTGGTGGACACAGGTGCACAGAAGTGCTCAATAGACCAACACTTGGTTCCGGAGATACCACTGTCAGGGCAAAAGAACGTTTCAGTAGGGTTCGCAGGTACCCCAGTAATTAGTCCAGTGTCACAGTCAGTACCCATAACACTAGGTCCATTCACTGAGTCTTGCCCGTTCCTGTTGACACAAAATTGTGGCGAGAATTTATTGGGTTTAAATTTGTTGAAAAAATTAAGAGCGGTTATTCATTATTCTCCGGATGGAGTGTTTTTGACAATTTCACCACAAAAGATGCCAGTATCACAATTTTAGTCTAGACCATTACCAAGTGAATTAAGCAAGGTACCGACTTGCATATGGGCGATGAATGACAACGATGTTGGTTGTTTGAAAATAGAGCTAGTGAGAGTTGTTTTGAAAGAGGGAGTCACATTGCTGCGTATCCCACAGTATAAAATTTCGGTGGAAGGTGAGAAAGCATTAAAATGCAGTGGGGGTCATTCCGAGTTGGGCGGTAAGTACAGGGGAATACCGGCATGGCGTTAAGAGCGTTTCTGTGCTGGCACTAGACCGTAAAAATCGGCCTATTCTGACTTCGCGAGCACGTGCTTACCGCCATGCCGGTAATGAACGTTACCGCCATGCCGCAAAAGTGCCCCCAAAGCCCTTACCGCCAAGAAATGCACCGTACATAACACTACCGACATGGAGTAATCAGCGGGGACCGTAAATAGCGGTCCCCGCTATTTACGGTCACCGGTAAAGAACGGAACCGGAAAAAACGTCACTGCACAGGAACAGAAAGGAGCACGGCGGCCATCTTTAAAATCACAATCCATTGCCATCCTCTCCATACAGGACCCGGAGGCATATACCGAAGAGAGAAATTGGCATTCGAGACCAGCATCATGCCTAAAGCACTAAAAAAGGGGGCCGCACGCATAAGAAAGGAGCGCTTTACCCAGGATGAGCTCCAGATACTGGTGGACACCCTGCATGAACATGCGGACACTGTATTCAGCAGTGATATGCGTAGGCCCACCGTCGTCAGAAAGAAAGAGATCTGGGCCTTGGTAGCACAGAGGGTGAGCGCCGTAGGAAACACCCCCGCACCACCAAGGATTGCCGGAAATGGTGGGATGACCTCCGTCTCCAGGTGCGGGCCATCCTCTTGGCAAACCGAAGTCAGGCCCTGGAGACAGGAGGAGGGCCAAGTTCCCCCATCAAAATGATGCCGTGGGAGGAAACGTGCGCGGCCATGATGGGCACAGAAGCCATAGAAGGGGTTGGCGAAATGGAGTGCGGTGCAGCGTCATCCGCTGATGGAGGTGAGTGTCATGATTCAAGACAGAACATGCATTCCTAATGTAAGTCACTACCAAGGGCTGGGCAAGGTGTCACGTCATGGTTGGGCAAACCCCCCCCAATGAAATCATGCCATAACAAGTGGGACCCAGTCTGATGTCAGGTGCAAGGCTGTAACCCATATGGCCCATACCACACAAAGAGGCCGAATCTGTGAGGCACACGGGGCAGTGATTGTAAACACTGTGAATGTGAGTCATCACAGTACGCCGCCAACATGTGTGACCCAGACATCTGCATGCATTTAGCATCCAAGCCCAGATCACTGTCCCACTCACCACCCAAATGTCCACAAAACGCTGCAATCCCATTGTGATACCATAGGCATGTACAAATGCTGACACCCAAATCATTGCTCATGCCGTCTCTCTCTTCCCCCCCACAGGCACCGGGCTTGACAGCAAGGACCAGGAAAGCACCCGGGCCAGTACCTCCAGGGGCAGAGACAAGAGCCAACGTATACCTGCAAGCAGGAGAAAAACACAAGCCACACCACCTGCTCCCGCAACCCCCATGGAGGGTGCACAACCCCCACCTGCACCCCTACCCTTGCCTGTAGTGACGGTTCCTGTTTTAAATTGCCCGATGGCACATCAACTTCTGCATATGCCATCACGACACTGAAGAGTATTGTGGAGAGCAAAAGAATTCCATACAATTCAGCACAGGCTGCGGAGATAATAGCATTGACAAAAGCATGTGAAGTTTCTGAAAATTTGAATGTAAACTACCTTGCCTGTAGTGCCGCTGGACACGTGCCCCACGCTGCACTCAGAGGAATCCAGTGTGGCTGTGGAGCATGCAGCCATGTGCCTCCTCGATAATAGCATTGACAAAAGCATGTGAAATTTCTGAAAATTTGAATGTAAACTACCTTGCCTGTAGTGCCGCTGGACACGTGCCCCACGCTGCACTCAGAGGAATCCAGTGTGGCTGTGGAGCATGCAGCCATGTGCCTCCTCGATGTTCCAGACAGTCCACCATCAATTTCCGGAGCCAACGCGGAGGATACCAATGACATTGCCCATACCTCTGACACACCATCATACAGCCAGGTGGTACACAGCGACTCCGGGGAGAGTGACACCCCAGGGCTCACAGGGCAAGGATTACAACCTGCCTGTCCTGAATCCACTTCCCCTGCAGACACTCTGGAAAGGCCTGCAGGCCCAATACCAAGCCTGCCAAGCACATCGGCCACATCGGCCATGGATTAATTGCCCTCCCAGCACCTCACAGGCCTCATTGAGGAGTTCATCAGGGACAATCGTGATTCTAGGTTGGAGTGGCACAATGACCTTCAGGCTCTGGGCGAGGTGATCATGGCGAACACAAACCGGCTCTGCAAGGTGCTGGGCAAGATTGCAGATGCCCTGGAGGCAGCACACCCCACACCACAGCCCGAGTGGGTGGACCCACCCTCCCAAAGCTCATCCACGCAGACGAGCCCGGTCCGATGCTCACTGCGTACATTGCGCCTCCACGACATGGATCCCCCTGGCTCTGGGAGTGCACGTTGACCATGCTGGCACACACATGTTGACTATGTTGTACCAATGGGACTATTGTGGGGTTGTTGTGGGGGGAGGTGGAGGGGGGTGAGGGTGTATGTGGGAGTTGGGGGGAGGTGGAGGGGGGTCAGGGTGTGTGTGGGAGTTGGGGGGGAGGGAGAGGGGGGTGAGGGTGTGTGTGGGAGTTGGGGGTAGGGGGAGGGGGGTGAGGGTGGAGGTTTTGTTGTACACATTTGAACGTTATTACTCAATACACTGCTCGATCATCCATAAGAAACAGAGTGGACATTGATCATTGTGCATGTGTCCTTTAATGTCTCACAGTGCATGGTGTACATGTATCCCCACACCCAGTGCCGAATGTCCTGTCATCCTCACACCCTCAGCTGACTTGTGAGTCAGAAATATTGTCCAATCAATGATTGCCGCACGGAACGTCCCTCCTGTGCATCGGCACCGTGATGCTGTCCTGCCATTCCTTCCTCCTCCCCATCATCATCATCATCTGGTGGTGGCAGTTCCACGTCAGGGGGCAGTGGCACGTTACGACGGATGCACATGTTGTGCAGCATTACACATGCCATGGTGATCTTGGACACCTTCTCGTGGCTGTAGATGAGTGCCCCACCCAACCGGCTGAGGCAACGAAATCGTGACTTCAACAGGCCGAAGGTCTGCTCTATCACCACCCGTGTACGGGTATGGGATCTATTGTAGTCCTCCTCGTGCTTGTTCTGTGGGTTGCGGACCGGGGTCATGAGCCACGGCTTCAAAGGGTAGCCAGCATCACCTGCATGAGAGTGGAATGAAGGTAAGTGTTTGTACATTCATGGTGCAGAACTGTACCAGTCTTACATGGCAGCAGGTGATTACTGGCCATGCACACATGTCACAGGATACAGTCACCCCATTACTGGCCTGGGTATGTGTCCTGTGCAATGGAATGATGGAGGGGGTAGCTTCTTCTTGATGGGTCATGGTGTGCACTCACGTCTTGTTGCATGTGCGTCGTATATGCATGCAGCAGTGTTGGCCTGCATTCATTGATCTCATGCGTGAGATTTGGTGACAGGGGGGTGTTGGCTGTAGTTGGTAGCATACTCGTCATTCTGCACTGATCCCTACCATGGTGACTTGCAGCAATCCTATGGGGGTGCCAGACCAGTGACACGCTGTGGGATCCCTGTTAGACTCACTTCTATGCACTCCCAGAGATGACTGTCCTGTGTGTTGTGATGCAGGAGTCAGCGACATGGTGCTATTGCACTGCATGGTGCAGGATGCCCTTATGGTGTGTATGGGCCGCCGATGAGTGGTGCATGTGTTGTGGTATTGGGCCAGGTTTCCTGTTAGTCATGTAGTGTTAGGTGTTGCCTCGGATTCAGCACTGTGTGGTTAAGTGGTCATGTGCCGTGTCACTTGTCTTAGGGCACAGTGTTCTGTGAGGTGCACATCGTGCACTGGCGTGAACATTCCCACACAGGTGGAGCATGCATCTCCCCCCCCTTTCCCACATAGGTGGAGTATGCATCCCCCCCTTTCCCACACAGGTGGAGTATGCATCCCCCCCTTTCCTACACAGGTGGAGTATGCAGACAACCTACTCACAGCCCCAATGCACTGCCCTGGCCCATTCAGGTTACTCACCAAGTAGCCAGGCACGTCGTCCAGCATGTCGCTCCATGTAGCATGGTAGTGTTGAGTTACGCAGGACCAAGGAGCCATGAGTTGATCCGGGGTATCGGGCATTGCAATGTGTGATGACTTTACTGGCATTACACACCATCTGGACATTGATGGAGTGGTATTGCTTGCGGTTACAATACGGCACCTCCATGGCATGCGGAACCACCAATTCGACGTGGGTGCAGTCGAGGGCACCTATGCAATTTGGCATGCCTGCCAGTGCATGAAAGGCAACTTTGGTGTCATATATCTCCTGGGGAGTCCGTGGTAGGGATATGTAGTCCCTTGTGTGGTTGAGGAGGGCATCCAGCACTTGGTTGAGTATCCGGGAAAATATGGGCTGTGAAATGCCATGCATGTGCCCCACTGTATGCTGGTAGGTGCCTGTGGCAAGGAAGTGGACCATAGACACTACCTTCAGTAGAGTGGGGATGGCAGTGCAGATTTCTATGAGGCTCACTATGTCGTCATGTATCAGGTCCACTATGGTGGTAATGGTGTCCCGGTCCAGCCGGTACAGGGTGTGAATCTGCTCTGGTGTGAGGTTGAAGGGGGTGGCTCTGATGCGGGGGATTTGGGGCTGCCGGCGTGGTAATGGTGTCTGCACCGGTAGGGCATGCTGGGCCTGTCTCACCCTCCTTCTCCTCCTGTGTATCCTCTGTGGTGGGGGCTGTGGTTGTTGTTGTTGCTGTTGTTGTAGTTGCTGCCTTGCAAGCAGGGCCTCCAGCTCCAGGAATGCTGCTACAATTGGTATCATCTTGGTGTGGGAGGGGGTGTGGTGTGTGGGTGTGCTCCTTTTGTGCTGTGACAGACTCCATTGCCTCCACCTGTGCTGATTGAGTGCACCTGTGCCTCTTTGAAGCACTGCTCATGGTTCTTAACACCTTCTCGGCGATGCCGGTATTTACTCCATGGCGGTAAGGTACTTTGCGTCCTTGTGGAGGCCGTTTTTTCCATGTCTGCTTTACTTTGGATCAGCTCCGGTTTACGGCATTGGGGCTATTTCCGGTATGGAGTGTTGAGCGTGCGCCACTGAACCGCTATTTACGGCCTCGTAATTTACGGCGCCGTAAATAACGGTCTGGTGGGTTAGAATGGGCCGTAAAGGGAAACGATGCCAGTAATCCTTTACCGGCATCGTTTTTCCTTTACCGCCCAACTTGGAATGACCCCCATTGTTTCTGATTTGATTAAACAAAACGTGATTGAAGAAATTACTGGTAGCACTTGCAATAGTCTGATTCTCCCAGTTTATAAAAAAGGAGGGAATGAGATACCATATCGTTTTATAATTGATTTACGTGCATTGAATAAAGTAGTTGATCCCCAATTCCCATTGGTTCCAGATGTCACTACCATTTTGACAATGATTCCAGCCTCTGCTTCACATTTTAGTGTCGTAGATCTTAAGAATGCATTTTTTAGCATCCCATACATCAAGATAGCAGATATTTATTTGCTTTCACACTAGGAGGACATTCTATTACATTTACACAAATTCCACAAGGTTGCACTGAGAGCCCGAGTATTTATAGCAAAGCATTAAAAGAACAACTAGACATGCTAGAGCTACCAACGGTTTGTGTACTATTGCAGTACATCGACAACCTGTTGATTGCTGCAATAACAGAAGAGATTTGCAAAGAGAGTACTGTTAAATTGTTGACACATTTGGCTGCACATGGACATAAAGCGTTATTGAAAAAATTCCAGTATTGTCCAAAGGAAGTGGCCTATTTGGGCTACCTCCTTTCGAAAGAGGGAAGGAGACTAACACCAGAAAGGATAGAAAGCATCTCTGGTATGCCTATTCCAAAGACACAGAAGGAAGTCAGAGCCATAATAGGCATGGCTTCATATTGCAGGCAGTGGATTGCCAATTTCGCTATGATTGTGAATCCAATGGTGGCATTGACGAAGAAGGATGTTGCTTTGCCTTTACCATGGAGTGAGGAATGTCAGAAGGCATTTGATCTGCTCAAAGTTGCGTTGTGCTCCGCTCCAGTTTTGGGCACACCAAATTATGAGAAGGATTTTAAGTTATTTGTGCATGAAAATGATGGCTGTGCGCTGGCTGTTTTGACTCAGGAACAAGGAGGAAGAAATAGATCATGCAGTTATTTTTCTTCCGCGCTGGATCCAGTTGCATGCGCTTTGCCATGCTGTTTGCGAGCTGTCGCTGAGGCTGCCGCATCAGTAAAACAAACCGAGGGAATGGTTTTGGGTCACGCCTTAACTTTGATGGTGCCCCACACAGTAGACTTTCTTTTAAATATAACGCAGATGCAACATCTTACATCAGCTAGACTGACTAGATACAAAATTGTCCTCTTTGCACCGCATATTCAAATTCAGAGATGTTGCACTTTGAATCCTGCATAGTTAATGCCCCCTCCCAATGAAGACACGGGTGAGAAAAAATCACCCACCCCGTGATTGTTTAATGGTTACTGAACAAGAAACGAAAGGGAGAATCAACCTAACAGACACCCCACAGAAAGAGCCAGAGAGAGAACTGTTTTGTGACGGTTCCTGTTTTAAATTGCCCGATGGCACATCAACTTCTGCATATGCCATCACGACACTGAAGAGTATTGTGGAGAGCAAAAGAATTCCATACAATTCAGCACAGGCTGCGGAGATAATAGCATTGACAAAAGCATGTGAAATTTCTGAAAATTTGAATGTAAACATATATTCTGACAGTCAGTACGCATTTGGGTTGGTACACAATTTTGGTCGACTGTGGGCTGAGAGGGGTTTCCTAACATCACATGGAACTAAGATTCAACATGGCCCTTTGATAGCACGATTGTTGTCTGCATTCGAGTGTCCAAAGCGACTAGCGAGGCACATAAGAAAGTAACTTGTTACGTTGGAAAAGGAAACGCATTTGCAGACAAAATTGCGAAACAAACTGCCACTGATCCACGTACAAAAATGTTCATAGCACAGACAGAAGAAGTACCCTGTATGATAGAAAATGGGATTGCCACAGTCAAGGAGATGCAAACAGAAGCAACTGCAGATGAAATAAAAGCGTGGGTTGAGGGTTCCGCAGAGTTAGACGTAGAGGGTTGCTAGGTAGACAAAGAGAGTAGAAAGTGGATGCTGCCCAACTCCTATGTAACTGTGATGGTCATCATGGCCCACAGCCCCACACACATATGTGCTAAAAAAATGATTCAGCATTTGAACACAGTATGGCAGAACCCACACATTAGAAAAACAGCTGAAAGGCTAGTCCTAAATTGTATGACTTGTTTGCAACATAATATTGGCAAAGGAACAACTACTCCAACAGGTAGTTTTGGCCCCCCTCTATGCCTTTTGAAGTCATCCATTTTGATTTCATAGAAATGGAAAGATGTCAGAACCTAAAATACATCCTGGTGGTAGTGTGTGCATTCAGTAAATGGGTGGAAGCATACCCGCTTAAGGACTGCACAGCAATGAGCACAGCCAAAGTGATGCTAAAGGAATATTTCTCTAGATTCGGCCTACCACGAGTCATATGGTCAGACAACGGCCTGCATTTTGTTGCCACTGTGATATTAAAGATTTGTGCAGGCCTTCAGATTGATAAACGATTCCATTCCACCAGGCACCCGATGAGTGCCGGTCTTGTTGAACGTTAAGACGGCATCTTGAAAAATAAAATAAGTAGATTTGTTCAGGGTGTCAATTGAAATGGCCGGACGCGCTACCTTTAGCTTTGTTGTGCATGCGCAAATCTGTACAAGCAAGGACTGGACACTCCCCATATGAGATTATAATGGGAAGACCTGCGAATGTTTGGTGTGCACCACAGCCTAGGCGCATAAGTGAAGTAGAATACCCTTTGCTCAGCACTTATTGTAACCTGTTAACGCAGAAACTCTGTTTGATTCATCAGCAGGTGCAGGAGGATCTTCCTGTCAGATACACAGGCCCGGGGCATTGTCTGCAGCCGGGAGACTGGGTCCTCATCAAAAACTTCAAGAAGGAAGTCTTCACTCGCACCCAGGTGGAGGGGCCTGTATCAAATTCTCCTGGAAAGGCAGACTGCAGTCCGTGTGGATGGTCGTAAGGCGTGGATACATGCCACCCACACAAAAAGAAGCCCATTTTCATTGAAAGAACTGCCTGATCCAGACGACAAGAAAGAAACAGCTGCCCTTGATTCGAAAGACACCATCGCCAGTTCTCTGCCATAAATACTGCCTGAGCCGGAGAGAAAGCCTGGAAAGATTGCCAAAGAGGAGAAAGGGCTGAATGTGCCCCAACTTTGCCAAGCTGAACCTGCATCATCACAGGCTGACATTAAGCCTGCTTCATCACTTACTGCATCACGGGCTGACACTGAGACTGCATCTGGAAGTGCATCTGCATTATTCATTGATCACACAGTACCTGGAGCAATAAGGTACAACCTACATTCTCAAAATTGAAAGTGATCTGATCTACATGTTTTGTTTTTGCCTCTATTCCCATCACGGATGAATTTGGAATTGGAGGCCTAGGGAAGAGGAGCGTGGGGGCTGTACCAATCTAGCTCTGGAACGTGGCTACCCGGTACTATCTTTGAAAAAAATCCATTTGTTGATCACCCCATGCGAACAAGCGGGGTGCATATGGTACAAAGGCAATTGATGTCTGCTCTGGAGTCTTTTGAGAAATGTGCGGAGGCACGATACTCTTGCCACATGTTTAGCAATCAAGGCTGCCGAGAACTGGCCTAGACACTCTACTGACCTCTTCGGACATATTGGTGTTTCAACGGGCGCTGCTGTGAGAACTATTCACGGTGAACATTGTTGGAGAAGAAGAATTGCACACAATGTCCATACTTGCTTCTGTTCCCTCCTGCACCAGCGCTGATGATGTGATAGATATAGAGACTATTAAAAAATCTAGAAGGAGTTGCTGTAAGAAATCAATGCTTATGATTACAACACTTCTGTGTATTCTGTGTACATTGATCCCAGTATTATGGTATTTGGAGAATGTGCATCCATTGAGTTCCCTTTTTCCTGCTACAATAGCACTTGTCACAGACAGTCCAGTCCATGTACACGCCTATACTCTCCCCCCAATAGAAGAAAGACACAGGGAAGGTTATGGTAATAACACGTTGCTTTTGATTATGAATATGACTCACTCCATCCTGAACAGAACTAACTGCTCGGTTTGCACCCATGTACCCCAGCATGGCGCGAAAGGAAGCCATTACCCCTTAATACAGCATGCTATGCATCACTAAGTGCACTATTCTATGGAAAGTGGAATAAGAGTGACACAGGTCAATTAGACAGAACAAACATAGATGAATTTGAGAAAGTGGTAATGAAGCCTGTAGGTTGTTCCATATTTAACAAAGCAAGAGTGATAAAGCCTCTAGTGGTAAGGCCAGTAGACAGACTGTATGTGCCTTATAAGTCATCTGCAATCACATTCACATTACACGTTTACTCAAAGAAAAAATTACGAATATTTTGTGGGGAACAAGGATGTAGTGCCCCCCTTGCATGCAATAAATTACAATCCACGCACTGTCCCATTTTGTCTACGGAAAGAAAGTTCCTATGCAGTACGGATATTCGATAGATGCATGAATATTGCAGTACTTGAGAGAGAAGAAGAACCAATATATGTAGGTGAACCCATTTATTTTGTATGTGGAGAAAGAGCTTATCCCTGGTTGCCTAGAAATTGGGGTGGGACCTGTTACTTAGGGATTCTTTTCCCCGGGGTATTCCTTTCGCGAACATCAGATATATCAAAACTATCTAGGTCAAGGACCCAGTGGGATGATGAAGCAGGATTAATTGCGGAAGATATAGCAAAATCATTTATACCATTTTGGAGCAAAGCAATACATTCCTGGAATATACAAAGATTGTCCAGAATTTTAGAAAAAACGATAAATCGATATTGTATAATATGACCCTAGAAGAAAAGGCAGTTAGATTAATGACACTTCAAAATAGAATGGCTCTTGATATAATTTTGGCCGATCGTGGAGGTGTTTGCAAAATTGTGGGGTCAGCGTGCTGCGTATTTGTAAGTGACTCCTCCCCCATGATTTTTGAGGCAATAAAGAAATTACACATTCTGAGCTCTGACCTTCGTACCCTGACAGGTGGTTGGGAACTGAATATAAGTTTCTGGTTTTGGGAGTTACTGCGCTCTTGAGGATGGAAACTAATTGCAATTTTTGTAACGATACTCTGAATCTTCATGACATGTTGGTGTTGAATACACTGCCTGCCAATTACGTGTTCTGAAATAACTAGTACACATGGTAACAGAGAAAAGAACTCCCAAAGTGGACACAAATGCAAACAACGAAACACAAACTATGAAAAAATTCATGTCGATTAATATTGACAATGATGATTATAGTAATAGGGATACCTCAGAGCTAGACACATGGTCAGAGGAAGATGCAATGTATGATTGATGCTCTTAGTTTACGGCCAAAAGGAGGGTTTGTAAGTCTAGAAATTACCCTACCAAAGCATAGATGGTAAATTCTGTTGGCCGTAAACCAATCACATCGTATACCCTACATCGCCAATAACAGAATCGTCAGTACAACCATAGAGCGACCATTTTGTCTCTAGATCCGCCATTTGCTTTCCTTGCCTTTCTATTAAAACGCTTTGCGAAATGTATTTTATTTTTTTCTGCTCTAACACAAAGCAAGGCCACAAGTTACATGTTGAGAGACCAGCCCAGACAGAGATGTGAAGCAGTAAAGAAATACATTGTTTTCCTCCCTCACAAGACCTTGAAGGCGAGCAGAGAGGCATTTAATCACCAAGCCAGGTGCCAGACGGTCTCGCGGAAACTGTTAAAGGCATGAATTATATTTTTCTAGCGGCCCCCCTTTTGGGCCCGTTTTAGATCAGGCTGACCCCTAGTTTACGAATAGAAACTAGACGATAGCATGCTTTGGAATGTGTCTGTCCTACGAACACAGTTTGTTCGCTAAACAAGGGTTTTATGTTCTCCATAACAAAGAATCATGTCTGCTCACTACAAATTGCAACTGTTGCTAAACCAAGTAATATAGATTAAGAAATACTGTGTCATATTTGTGAAAATTGTCAATCACCGAACCCTAGCTGAAGAAGATACATTATGGGCGGTTTTGATGTGTCACAAACAGATTGTACGATTGTCTTTTTGTATATATGTTACTGTTGAAGAGTACTCGCGCTCTTGCATCTCACGAGGTCTGGGTGACACACGTTGCGAGATGTGAGACCTGGTCGGCCGACTGAGAATATTTGCTTTGCAATAAACCCTGGATTTTGGGAATTGAACCTCGTGTTTGTCATAAAAGTTTGTGTATGGTGATTGTGCCTTGTTTCCATGCACGAGGGTCTTCAGGGCCCAGCAAAAGGGGGGACTCCAAGAATTGGTCTTGGTGCAACAATGTACGGATCTGAGGAATTCCAAAAGGTGTGGCTGATTGGGATCTGGCGGATTATGTAGCATGCTTCTTCCGCCAGATACTTGGCTCAGTGGTGGAGGAGTCTATCGAGCTGGACAGGACTCATAGGGGTCACCCATCTGGCCCACTGTGGCAGGGGCTGTTCCTCGATGTTCTTACATGGGTTCATTTTTAAAAGGTTAAGGAGATGATCCTCATGCGTGCCAGATCCCTGGACTAAATCCTTTTTCGAGGCTCACCTGTTGGCCTTTACCAGGACTTCGCCGGTGTCACCCTGGCCAAATGAAAGGCTCTTCGTCCTCTCACAGATTGGCTTCATGAAAGATCTGTCCGTTATACGTGGGGTTTTCCCACGGCATTACTCTTCCCCTATGCTAATCGGCCATGGATGATCACAACTTTGAAGGAAGACACACAACTCCTTGTGCCGGTCCAGGCAACCTTGACACCCAATTCGAATCTGGTGGCTGAGCTGCCGGGGAGGTCGGTGGCCAGGCTGGACCCTAGTCCAAGGTGGGGAAGAATCATAAAAAGAAGAAAGCCATGGACGCCTGACGGATCCCGAATGCCCCCGCTATAGAGTTCTGGCTTGTTCGTGGTCTTGCTCTTGATGGGCATGTATGCCAGATCCATGCTGCACTGACTGGCACCTTGTTAACTAGATGCACAGGTTATCCTTAACATTATAAGAGATACAGGCTACTTCTACTATTTGCATAGTTCAATGTCTCTCCCGTGGCAGGCTTCCCCCATGTTTACAGTTGGGTCTCAAGCTGACGCTGTTTGCAGTCCTTTGTTGAGTCTTATGGTTATGTTTTTTGGGGGTTGGGAGGGCTCGGGATTGTTTGGGGTAAAATCAGGGTGGAGCGTTTGCAGCTTTCACTTGTGCTTTTTTGACGTGGGACACACCAATGGTTGGCATTCCATGCTTAGCTCTTTTCTAACTCGAGATTCTTCACTGCCCATTCTCACTTGGAACGTTCAGGGCTTGAACTTGCCAGTCAAGCGCAAATCAGTGATTACTAAACTACTGGACCTTGCCCTGCCATTCACATTTCTGCAAAAGACTCACCTCTTAAGGGGAGATAAAGGTAGATTCACCCACAAGTGCTTTGGGCCAGTCTTCTTCACCTCAAGCGGAGCCAAAAGGCGAGGAGTGGTGATCTTATTTGCTAAGTCTGGGGTACTCAGGGATCCTAATGGCAGG
Organism: Ambystoma mexicanum; assembly: GCF_040938575.1. NCBI lineage: Eukaryota > Metazoa > Chordata > Amphibia > Caudata > Ambystomatidae > Ambystoma > Ambystoma mexicanum. Next base: position 54,096,401 of record NC_090929.1, on the reverse strand, counting down.
TACATTGGGGTTAAAGGTTTAGTTATGGGGAATGCTTTTACCTTTGTCTCGGTCTATACCCCTAATGATAGGCAGGATCTCTTCCTCCAAGATTTCCTTTGCAAACTTCAGACCTTCGTGGAGGGCTCTCTTTTGATTAGGGGTATTTAAACATGGCCTGACCCAACTATTGGCAGGAAAGACTCTGCCTGTCTCCATTGGAGATTTCTGGAACTGCTTGTCCCTTATTAAAGTTCTCCTGGAATTACATTTGATGGATATATGGAGGTTTAGGAACCCTACAATAGGACAGTGGTTGTTCAAAACGATTCAATATATTGAGTAATCTTACATAATCGTACAGTATGTCAACAGGGGAACCAACCAAGCTAAAAGCTAGCCCTGGGGAAGACCACTCTTACCCTGTCAGGGGTGTCTCGCCCTAGGTGGCGTGTGGTGCAATGCCTCACCTGGTCTCTGCGGAAGTGTTGCAGCACGGTTGCAGCCCTCCATGGACTTGAATCACCCCCTTCAGACCTCTCCCTCAGTAGAAAAGCTGTGAGCGGTGGTACGTGGTGATGCTGCTCCTGCATGGAGATAAGAGTGTGTGAGTGTGCCAATCTGTGATTGCTGTACCTCTCAAACCCTTCACCCCAAAGTACGGTTTCTGTGAGCATACGCCGGCCCATAAAGCTCACCTGTGAATTATGGAAGATAAGCTCTCTGTCCTGCTACTTCTGGCAGGGGCACGTCGAATGGGATCTAGTTCCTTGACTGATCACTGATAAGGATTAGTCCAGTCCAGCTGCGACTATGCTTCTCCTTATGATTGGTAAGTCTTTCTTGAGCTTTTGTGATGCTGTTCGTTCTGTTTAAAGTCTTTATATGTTGCTCCTATTTATGCCCGCCAGAATGTCTCTCTTCTGTTTTCTTCCCTTAGATGAAAATGCGGCCTCAATGCAGCTGTGAGATGCAAGACGCAGCCGGATGGAGAATGGATGCTACCGCAATCTTCGACAGAAGGTAAGTGATGGTTTAAGGAAAGCGCGAAGTATGGCGAAGCGCAACCTTAAAATGACTGTTTTTTCAATGTCTAACCTTGTCTTCTGTTTTTCCTTGTAGGCGCTGCTGTCGACAATGGAATGTGTCGTGCTGCGGTGCTAAGATGAAGATTTCAGAGTTTCGGAAAGTGTAAAGATTAATACTTGGTTCGCCGAAGAGATGTACAGGTAAGAACAGCTTCCCCCAGTTGGTAAGTATGCTGGCAGACAGCAGGATGTCCAGGAAGCAGGATCTTCAAAGGTAAGTCTGACCTCAGGCGATGGTGAGCGTTACGCTGCTTGCAAGTGCAGAATAACGCGAAGCGTCTGTCCTGAGGATCGGAGCAGCTTATATAGCTGTGATCGTGGGCACGCCCATTAGGGCCGGTTTACCAGCCACACCCTGCCACTCTTAGAGAGTGCGCACGTGCGAAGGCAATCCATTAGCAGCCACACCCAAGAATACACTCGGGGCTGCTTAATGGATGGGATGTTCAAGGTTAATGCATCTGAAGTGCTATGTCCATAATAAAAGCTTTTTGGTGTTATATGGATGTTCTTGTTTACTTCTGTTCATGAGGCTGGTGCCAAAGGCGCCAGGAAAGTGTCCACCCAGGTCTCCTGTGCATGCGACCCCTGCATGCCTGTGCCTCTGACTTCATGACCATGACAGCACTCCCCCTCAAGGCCCCTCTCAAGGGTGGTTCTCCTCCAGGTCCTGGTTTGGCAGGATTATTGCGATGGACCTGTCTGATTAAACACAGAGAATGGGCGTGTTCACTGGGTTTCCAAGTTCGGTCTTGAGGTCCGTAACCTTTCCAGTCAATTAGGTAATACAATTTTGATCGAACTACCTTAGAGTCCAGGATGGATTTGACTTCATATTCTGGTTCTCCATCTATTACTTCGGGCTCTGGAGGAGAACTAACCCGTGCATTGGACTTCATTGGTTTGAGGAGAGACGTGAAATACTGGGTGAATTTTAATGTGAGATGGTAACTCCAATTTCATGGCGACAGGATTGATTATGGATTTTATAGTATAGGGGCCTAGGTATCTTGGGCGGAAAGCTCTTGGCCCCTTCAGGGGACTATATTTGGATGCTAACCACACCTTTTCTCTAATCTGGTAGGCAGGAGCTTCCTTCCGATGTCGATCAGCAAACAGTTTTTGTCTTCCCTTAGCCTTGGTCAGATGCTCTGTCACCTCCTTAAGAACCTGAGTGATGGTTTTATGCAAGTTTTTTTATGGCTGGCATTTCCAGGGTATCAGGTGGATGAAATACTGATGTCCTCAGATGTCTTCTGTGCACAGTGTAGAATGGTTTTCGCCCTGTGATTGTGTGAACTGAGTTGTTGTATGCATATTCAGCTATCCATAGTGTATTTTTCCAAGAATCCTCGGACTGTTGCAACATACATCTGAGATATTGCTCTAAAGTTTGGTTGGTTCGTTCAGTTTGCCCATCAGTTTGATGGTGATGGCTTGTGGACAACCGGAGATCTATTTTGGCAACCATACAACACTTTCTCCAAAAGGCAGAAACAAATTCTGTTCCGCGATCAGATACTAATATTGATAGAATTCCATGCAATCAAACAATTTGCTCTAGGAGCACAGAGCAAGAGTTTACGCAGTTGGGAGTCCCTTCAGAGGGATGAAATGGGCCATTTTGGAGAATACATCCACAATGACTAAGATGTTGTTGTATCCATTGCAGGGTGGAAGATCCGTGATGAAGTCCATCGACAGGGTATGACAACGTGCTGCTGGTACTGTTAGGGGATATAGTAAGCCAGCAGGGCTCTGTTTCTGAGACTTGTGTTGTGCACAGACACTGCAGGTTTCAATAAATTGGGCAATGTCTTTTCGCCAGGTTGGCCACCAGTAGTTTTGTTTACCTTAGCCTGAGTTTTGGCTATTCCTGGGTGTCCTTCCACTAATGAATCGTGGTAATTTGTGATGATTTGCTTTTGCAGTTCTTGGTCTTGGACATATAATCATCCTGTGTACTGGTGACCTTTTAACAGCCATTCCTGTTGTGTTGATTGATCCATCGGGGATTGCAAACTGGTTCTTTGGTCATCCACACACGTGGTGGCAGCTATTTTGGTTTGAATCCTTTTCTCAGGAATTATGGCCACGGGGTCGGATGCTGTAAAAGCCTCTTTTTCTTCACTCATGCATGATAGAGCGTCTGCTTTCCCATTCCGTACTCCAGGTCTATAAGTGATAATAAAATCATATTCCATGAAAAAGAGAGCCCAACGAAATTGACGCGAGGATTGTGCTTTGGCGGTTTTCAAGTATTGCAAGTTACCGTGGTCCGTGATGACAGTGACCGTATGTCTTGCCCCAAGAAGTTAATGTCTGCAGGCCTTGAATGCTGCTTTAATCACGAGTAATTCCTTATCTGTGATTGCGTAGTTCAACTCGGGGGCTGAAAATTTACAGGACCAGAATGCAACGGGGTGTAGTTGTCCTGTTTCAGGGTCTCATTGTGACAATACTGCTCCCATTGCTATTTTTGAAGCATCTGTCTCAACTATGTAAGGTAGGTCTGGTCGTGGGTGTCGAAGAACTGGTGCTGTAGTGAATGCTAGTTTCAACTTCTGGAAGGCTTCTTCAGCTCCTGTCGACCAACGGAACTTTTGATTTTTCTTTAACAAGAAGGTAATTGGATGTACAATTTGTGAAAACCCAGGTATAAACCGACGGTAAAATTTGGCGAATCCAAGCATGCTTTGCACTCCTTTCGTGGATGTTGGTGAAGTCCATTGGAGGATTGCACCCACCTTTCGTGTCTCCATATGTACGCCTTGTGGTGCGAGCATGAAACTGAGAAACTCGACCTCCGTTACATGGAAAAAACATTTTTCCAACTTGGCATACAATTGGTGTTGTCGAAGCTTCTCTAAGACTGCCCGGACATGGCCTACATGTTCTTCCATGGAATTTGAGCAGATAAAAATGTCATCAATGTAAACAAGAGTGCAAACGTCCAGTAGTTCACGGAGTACATCATTCATAAAGAATTGGAACGCCGCGGGGGAATTGCATAGCCTGAAGGGCATGACCTGGTATTCAAAGAGGCCGTACTTCATGCGGAAGGCCATTTTTTACTCGTCTCCCTCTTTTACTTTTACAAGATGGTATGTTCCTCTTAAATCCAGTTTTGTGTAGATTTTAGCATGTTTCACTTGGTCCAGGAGCTCTGGTATAAGTGGTAAAGGATATACATTTTTTACTGTGATCTGATTGATGGCTCTATAGTCAATGCAAGTTCTTAAGTCCCCCTCCTTTTTAGGCATGAAGAATAAGGGCGAGGAGGCAGGTGACTTGGACGGGCGAATGAAACCGTTCGCCAGGTACTGATACAGGTAAGTTCTAAGAGGCTGATTTTCCGGTTCTGTCAGAGCATAAATTTGGCTGCAAGGGATCTGGGCTCTGGGTACAAGATCTATTTGACAATCGTAGGGTCTGTGAGGGGGCAGAACGTTGGCTTTCTCTTTTTTGAAGACATCCTGGTAATGTTGGTATTCAAGCGGTAAGGAGCTGATGAGGCCCAACACGATTCCTTTCTTCGGTTTCAGATTGGTATCCTCTTTTTTGTAACATGTGTCAGCACAATCATGAGTAAATGTCAGAAATCGTTTTCGCCAGTCGATCCTAGGATTGTGGTCTCCAGCCAGAGCATTCCCAATATCATCTGAAACTGAGGAGCACCGATGAGATCGAAAGTAATGTCCTCTTGATGCCCGTCCTGACACAGAAGCTTGACTTTCTCGGTGTATTGTGTCAACGGGCCGGATGATACCCGAGAACCATCTGCAGCAGTGAAGTTTTCCGATTTCTGCTTCTGTCGGAGAGGAAGGCATATTTGGAGAGCCAAATCTTGGTCAATGTATTTACCCACAGCTTCACAATCAATAAATGCCTCCAAGGCATGCATTTTTGATGGTTGCTTGTGATTCACCAAAAGCACTGGAAGGACTATATGTGAGGTCTATAAGGATTCCTTTTTCATGCTCGTCAAGCGGACCCCTACACTTGCCGGGCATTGGCGTTTTCCGAGTTCTGTTCTTCTTCTTCATCAGTTTTGTGTGTTGCGCCAACCGTTATTTTGGGTGGTTTTACCGGGCAGTCATGGAGGAAGTTACCTGCTTGTCCACAATATAAGCAAAGCTTTTGTTGTCTTCTTTTTTCCCTTTCTGCTTTGGTAAGGGGACTTCGTAATCCACCAATTTGCATTGGCTCAGACTGTTCTTGTGGTCTAGTCTGATTCTCACGAGGTCGTACGTAAACTGACCGTCCCTCTGATCTAGCTCGATCCATTTTACGATTCTGCAACCTAAACCTATGATCGAGTTGCACAGTCAGGTCTATGTAGTCCGCACACCTCTCAGGGGGATTCACCACTTGCGCCAACACATCCTTAAGGTCTCCATGTAACCCGGGGTAAAAGAGTGTAGTCCTCTTCTCTTCTGGCCAGTTGGTCTGGGCTATGAGATGATTGAAGGTTGCAATATAGGTTAATAGATCTTGACTCCCTTGTCTGAGTGACAACAACTTGTTGTCCAGAGCTTGTCCTTGAGTATGACGGGCAAACAATTTCTCCATCTCATGTTGGAAAATTCCCAAAGTTCCGAGTAAAGGGTCATCTTGATTTACCAAAGGGATAGACCAGTCCGCCGCACTACCTCCTAAATACGAAAGTACAAACGCCACTTTGGCTTGGTCATTAGGAAAGGCTCCTGGTCTGCACAAGAAATGAAGGCAACATTGGTTCATAAATACAGCGAACTTGTTTGTGTTGCCGATGAAGCGTTTGGGAGGGGTTAGAGGCACTGGACCTGGAAGAACCACCTGAACCAGTGTTGATTGTTATGGTGTGGAAGAATGAGAGGAATGGGTCACTCCAGGCAGTGGAACCTGTCCTGCTTGTGCTTGTAGCATTTGTCTTGCCAATTCGTCAGTTCTTTCTCGAGTTACAATAAGATCCCTCTGTAATGCATTGGTTTCCTGTCTTGAAGCATGTACTTCAGCCCGTAATTCCCCTACTAAGAGGGCTAACTGATCTGTTTATGAAGTTTCCATAATGCCCAGGCACAGAGTATTAGATGCTTCACGTTCTGTTACGCTCACCTGGTCTCTGATGAGGCATTGGGGCATGGTTGCAGCCCTCCCTGAACTTGAATCAACCCCTTCAGGCCTCTCCCTCAGTAGAAAAGCTGTGATCGGTGGTACGTGGTGATACTGCTCCTGCGTGAAGAGTGTGTTAGTGCGGCAATCTGTGATTGTTGTACCTCTTGAACCCTTACCCCAAAGTACGGTTTCTGGGAGCATACGCCGGCCCATGAAGCTCACCTGTGAATTATGGAAGATAAGCTCTCTATCCTGCTACTTCTTGCAGGGGCACGTCGGATGGGATCTAGTTCTTTGACTGATCCCTGATAAGGATTAGTCCAGTCCAGCTGCAACTATGCTTCTCCTTATGATTGGTAAGTCTTTCTTGAGCTCTTGTGATGCTGTTTGTTCTGTTTAATGTCTTCATATGTTGCTCCTATTTATGCCCGCAATAATGACTCTCTTCTGTTTTGTTCCCATAGATGAAAATGCGGCCTCAATGCAGCTGTGAGACGCGAGATGCGGCCGGATGGAAGATGGATGCTACCGCAATGTTCGACAGCAGGTAAGTGATGGTTTAAGGAAAGCTCAAAGTATGGCGAAGCACAACCTTAAAATGACTGTTTTTTCGATGTCTAACCTTGTCTTCTGTTTTCCTTGCAGGCACTGCTGTCGACGATGGAGCATGTCATGATGCGGTGCCAAGATGAAAATTTCGGTGTTCCGAAAAATGTAAAGATGAATACTTGGTTTGCCAAAAAGATGTACAGGTAGGAACAGTTTTCCCCAGTTGGTAACTATGCTGGCAGGAAGCAGGGTGTCCAGGAGGCAGGATCTTCAAAGGTAAGTCTGACCTCAGGCGATGGTGAGCGTTACGCTGCTTGCAAGTGCAGAATAACGCGAAGCGTCTGTCTTGAGGATCGGAGCAGCTTATATAGCTGTGATCGTGGGCACGCCCATTAGGGCCGGTTTACCAGCCACACCCTGCCACTCCTAGAGAGTGCGCACGTGCGAAGGCAATCCATTAGCAGCCACACCCAAGAATACACTAGGGGCTGCTTAATGGATGGAATGTTCAAGGTTAATGCCTCCTGCTTAATGGATGGAATGTTCAAGGTTAATGCTTCGTGGTTAATGGATTGAATGTTCAAGGTTAATGCATCTGAAGTGCTATGTCCATAATAAAAGCTTTTTGGTGTTAAATGGATGTTCTTGTTTACTTTTGTTCATGAGCCTGGTGCCAAAGGCGCCAGGACAGCGTCCACCCAGGTCTCCTGTATATGAGACCCCTGCATGCCTGTGCCCCCAACTTCATGACACTAAAAGGGATAGAGGCGAGAGCTGTCCCTAACCTTCTATACTAATGGCATGAACCTTTTCAAACACTATAGCAGTAGTTTCTGAACAGTTCCGACTGGCTAATGCACAAGAGACAGAAATATGTATTACATTCTGTCACAGCCAATTTCTATGTATGGGCAACCTGGGGACTAGGCTTACTCAGTGAATTCCAAACTAAGTGCAAACATTTTATTGTGCCCGTAGGTCTTAGCTGATGGAATGGAAAGGGTACAGTCGGATTGTCCACTCCGAGAACAAAGCTAAAATTGGCTCTTATAAAAGAAAACGCTCACTCCATGTCTGAGTGTGCAAGCTAGTTAGTGCAATCAGTGTCTCTTATTATTCTTCAGAGATATCTGGTAGGTCATGAGAGCCCTCATGACCTCAAGGTTTGACCGGTTTCGATGGCAAGGGCAAGTGAACCATCTTCTTCAGGACCAAAATTAAGAGGAAAAAGCAAATAGTACTTATCCAGAGTTGGTTTACTGGAAAGCGCCCATGTCAGGTACATGAGTCTCCTGTGGGGAGACAAAAAAAGGGGGGGGGGGGGCAAAGGCTTGGAAACAAGACCAAACCATAATTGCTCTACCTGGGAGGTGGGGGTTGGCATCCTAATGCTAAGAAGGTGGTAGGAATAGTTCCTTAAAGGTGCAGGGTATTGAAGTGCCTGCACAACAAAATAGGGAGACGTGTCGTGGTCTTGTGGGAGGGGTGGGGGGGTGTGGGTTCCACCCAGAAAGGGGTGGGTGAATGCCCAGTCTGAAGGTGTGAGGCAAGATTACAAAATCATGGGCCCTGAGGTCACCCCTGTTTGCCACCAGTGCTGAGGTAGATGCAGGAGGTGAAAGCCTATGGGCTGCACCAGCGTGATGTGACCGGCAAAAATGGCAAAAGGCAAACACAAAAACAAAGCTTACCTCCAGAGGCGATCCAGGAGGTTGGAGGATGCGCTCTTGTATGGAGATCTTAGGCAGTACCTAAGATGGTAAAGAGAAGCAGCCTAGATTGAGCTGGAGTCTAGGGGACTCAGTTTTTTTGTGCTATCACTTTGTACCGGGTTAACGGTTAAGAACGAGAGCGGTCTGTCCGTCTCCCCTTGTTTTGTTCACAAACTTACCCTGTTTGTTTATATACTGGTTTAGGAACCCTATCCAGAAAGACTTCACTAATTTCTGTAATGTCCACACGGGCTACTCACGGATAGACACCCTCCTTGCCTCTTCCTCACTGGTCCCTTGTATCCCAGATTCCACCATACATGTAGTTTCCCTCTTGGATCACTACCCAGTATCGTTGACTCTTGCTGTTTGGGACCCCCCCCCCTGCACCCCTTAACCCGTGGCGGTTGTGACCCACTGCTCAAGGATGTGGCCATCCGCCAGCAGCTCAGAACCATGCTCCTTTCATACTTTGAAACCAACCTCACCCAGGGGATGGCACTTCACACGGTACAGGACTCCATGAAGGTGGTTGTTAGAGGAGTAAATATGAGTTTATCCTCATCCTACACTAAAGAGAGAACACGGTTGCAAGAGCAGCTAGAGGGGGAGGTCAAAGCCAGAGAAACAGTGCATAAAGTCACAGGTTCCCTTAGGGCGTGGTGTGAGAAATCCGAGGGTATGATCTTTTGTTCAGATGGCCAGGGCATGGCCCTCGCCTTTGGACCAGACCCTGGGGGTGGGCCAGTGCGGGAGGAGAGATGCAGTATTCCCCCCTTTCCAACAACCCCCTTTCCGACACCCCCTCAGTCTAAATGGGATATGTTAAACCAAATGCCCAGCTGACCCCAGCACATTTCCCTAAAGGAAAGAAGGGGAGAGCCTCATGGGAAACCAAAACCCCTGTACCTGCAACCCTACATCCACCTTCCCCAATCTGACAATACTCTACCCAATTTTCCCAGGATTAACAGAAAACACTATGACTTCCCCACCCTTTTTTATACAAACACTGCGACGAAGAAGAGAGTGATTGAGAAGATGAAGATCACTGAGAAGAAATACACTCAGACACAAAAAACAGACTCTTCCCTTTTAACATCAGACTGTCCCCTTAACAAGGACAGCCAAGGTCAGGCCTCCATTGACAGTCTCACCTGAGACCTATTAAGCCTCTCTCTCACTATGAAAGGCAGAGCACACAGGCACACTCTGAGCGAGCTAGGGATGCTGGATGGTGCACGGAAGCTGGATGGTGCACGGAAGACAGTGGGAGAAAGTTCGAGCTGGAGAGACCCTGGAAGACCTGGAGGAAGAAGACTTGCCTGATTGCTGGGCCTGCGAGCACAGGGGAGGCTGCTATGTGGAAAGGGAACTGCACCTCCAGGAAGCCAAACCAGGGGCAGCTGGGGTTACTTGGCGTTGCCCACACCAGAGCTCCTCCCTTAGGCAAAGCAGGCAAGCCCAGGTCTTTGAGGGGTAGGTGGCGAGACCCTAACCTCAACAAATATCCCCATAAACACCTACAGCTCCCAAAGCCATCTGGAAGTCCAGAGACATTTATTTTGTGAACTTTAAGAGGGGTCTGAGCCCAGCTGAGGGAGACCCATCTGTGTCCTTTGGAGGGGGTCTGAGCCTGACTGAGGGACACCCATCTGTGACCTTTGGAGGGGGTCTGAGCCCGACTGAGGGAGTCCCATCTGTGACCTTTGGAGGGGGTCTGAGCCCGACTGAGGGAGACTCATCTGTGAACAAAATGTGGATTTAGATGTGTGGAAGCATATGGCGCAGGAATTGATGGCATTGGAGCACACAGAGGCTCAAAATGGGGAAAAGGCCGGGTCACGCCAGGCAGAGTAGAGACACTGTAAACAAGTAGTGTAGTCCAATGTACAGTGGCAGAATGATGCAAGTGGGTGGGTTGGGGAAGGGTGGGGTGAGTTGGGGAGTGGGAATAAACAGACATGATTGATTGTATAATATCATGCTAATTGTAAATGAGTCTGTCAGTTTACTGTGGTCATAAAAAAAACTTTTTAAAATTAAAATATCCAAATCCTACTTCATTCCCTTCATTTTCACTAATTACGAACATCCCGGACAGCGCGTGCATGGCGAATACATCAGTAGCACCTGCCACCTAAACAAATACAGTATTTCACCCATCTCTTACTCCCCAAACCTCCCCAAGCACTCTTGCACACCAAAACACTCCCCAAAACTGCATTTTGCCTCTGTTCGCCGCTGCGCTGTCGGCGGATACAAGATGGTGGGCGCATCAGAGCAATCTGACGCACATCACGCCTCACTCAAGCCAATCGGCAGACACGTTGCGTGTCTGCGGATATGACTTGAGCCAATTTGCCAACCGATGTCCTACCCTCGGAGCAAACTGGGAAGTGTCTCTGCGGAGCGGACATAGATATCAATAATTTTTTTAGACCTACTTTTTGATCATTTTAAAAAAAAACTACTGGATGGATTTTCACCAAATTTACAAAAGCACGCTTTCGGGACCAAGCCGCTGCCCCTGCCGCAAATTTGGTAAAAATCTGTCCAACGGTTTGGGCTGTAGGCATGCGCAAGGTTTTTCCCCCATTCAGTCTATGGGAAAAAATAAATTTTGGGACCCCCCCCTATAACTTTGCCCACCCCCACCCCGGACCAAATTCAGGGTGGGCCAAATACTTTGTTTGCAAAGTTTGGTGTGGATTCCTCCAGGGGGAGCGAAGATATAAGCCGCCCAAAAAGTGCTCTTCCTATGGGATTAGCAACTTAACCATATCTACACGGCCACTACTGTGGCCGTGTAATATATTTACGATTTTTTGGGGTAAACCCTGTTCTAAACTATGGTAGGATGGTGGGGAGAATGGCTAAGATATGAGAGGGTATCCCAGAGGAGCAGGCAACCACCCCGATGCTGCAGGAGCTTCTCTCAATAAGAGGTGGGAGAGGCATGCTCTCACAGATCTACAAGGTATTATTAAATGAGAGACCTACACCAGTTCTCGTGATGAAGGGGAAGTGGGAAAATGATTTAGGTTTTATAATATCTGAGGAACACCAGGTTCAAATTGATCTAGTTTCACTTTCTCCGCAGAGTATATTTGACCGCAGCTAGGATGCTTGCTATTGCCCCAGAGATGCCACACCCATGCCTTAGATGTAGTCACGGCTCCGCAGGATTTTGGCATATGGTGTGGGAATGTAGGGAGGCAGGAAGTCATTGATAACATTAATACATTGTTTCATAGTTCGTACAAATGTGTCCTAACGCTGTGTCTGCTGGGTAAATAATGGGGCACCAAGGGGGAGAAAAATAGGAAATAAATTGCCCGCTTCTTATTGATACTGGCAAAGAGAAGAATCGCAATATTGTCGAATGTGTTCTAAGGGCCCACTTACCCTGCAATGGGTGACGGGTGTGGAGAGATGGAGCTTAGCCGAATCAGAAGTGTTACGTAAGAAAAAAAGGTAGAGATTGAAGAAGGCATATCGATGGACTGGGTGCAATTGTTGAATGCTCTCACGACTTTGTCGGTTCTAAAACCACCCTGAGAAAGCTCCATCGTGGCAGATATGTCTTGTTAGACCCACATAAGTGGCAATGGAGGGGGAGTGAAATAGGACTCATTACGAGTCCGGCGGTAACCGAGGCGGTAAAACCGCCTGGTTACCGCCGGACTCTTATTACCATTCCGCCTCCGTGATTCCCGGAATTACCGGGCATTACAACCCCGGTTTCCCGGGAATCACGGAGGCGGAATGGTGTTAATCCCCATTCCCATCGAGTCCTAAGGGACTCGATGGGAATGGGGATCATGGAAACACCAGCAGCATCTCGTAATGCTGCCGGTGTTTCCTCGTCCGCCTGCAGGCGGGCGGTGTTAAACCCGCCAGGTCAGACCTGGCGGGAACATCACCTCCCACCTGCAGGAGTCGGGATCAGGCGGTCCGGAAACAACGGTGGCGGCGGGTTTACCGCCACCGTTATTTCCGGTCCGCCTGAGTTGTAATGAGGCCCATTATTGTTACCCAAATTCAATACTTGGGAAAGTATGGTAAAATATGGACTCTTATGGAGCCGAACAAAGGGGGGGGGTTGTGTTTTCTATCAGTGCAATGTTCGTTGGTTCATATTTTTTTAATAGGCTGAAGAATATTGTGCTTGGGGTTAGTGATATAAGGATATAAGGTACTATATAGAACGCATGTAGGTGAAAGGGTCGACTGCAATTGATTCGAATGCAATAGTTTCGAGTCAAAAGGATGAAAAAAATGGTCAAATGTTTTTTGGTGTAAAAAACACTTTTTTTCCTATACAGAAGCCAAAAAATAAAAATGCATTTAAAAAAAGGCATTCAACCTTTTTTTTCGGTCCTTGTGACTCGAAATGTGAATGCTCAGACTCTTCGGTCATTTGCAGGGAGTTGGTCTTCTTTTTGTTGTTTTGTTAATTAATAAAAAGATCCTCCCCAAAAATGGATAGCAGCACAATTATGTTTTCCTCTACAAATCCCTCCTATGAGACTTTGGGCCTCATTACACGGTAGGCTGTGGACCAAGGTGCTAAAAGCACCTTGGTCCATGCTGGTAAAATACCGGCACCGCCTTGGTGGAAAGGGAAATTACCGCCCTATTCCAAGGTTGGCGGGGCGGTAATTCCCCCTTCCACCATTGCCCTTCCCCATTCCCATTTTTGCCCCATAGGGCATAATGGGAATGGGGAAGGTGCTAATTATAGTACCGCAAATTTGCGGTGCCGTAATTAGCACCAAGGTCCCTTAGCGGGTTGGTTTTTAACACCTGCTAAAAGCAGGCGTTAAAGTACCAACCCGCTAAGGGTCCTCGTAGTAAGGCGGTAAGGGTTAACGGTCACCGGTACAATTACCAGTGACCGTTAACCCTTACCGCCTACCGTGTAATGAGGCCCTTTGACTCCAGTCCCATCCATTTACAGAATCAAAGGTGTACATGTCACACAATTGTACTGCTTCAGATTTAATGAGAGCTCACATGCCTCATTTGGAAGCCAGCCAATGTGTCTAGAGCCATGCCGTTCTGGAGTACCATGGTGAGGATTGCAACCTGCTCGTGCGCTCGCAGGGAAGGAGAGGAGTATTTGGCATTGGCGACTTCCTGGATAGTTTTCAAAATGTATCCCTGTTCAGCTTAACACCCAGTCCCGGGGGGAGGTATCCGACCCGATCACAAAGCTTTCCCATCCTGAATTTCCGTTATGGTGTGGGGAGGAAGGGAAGGTTTAGGAATGACATATCACTTTTAAGACATAACCCGTGAAACCACTTTCTCCCCAGTCTCTGGCAAGCCAGGAATATGCATTAACCCCACATATAAAGTTGGTCCCGCAGTAGGTGACATACCCAGATTCAGTGAAAGAGAAACCTTGATTAATTATGAAAGTGACGTTATTGATAATCACGCTGGTACAAGAAGAAAGGTAATAATGACATTTACTGTTTCCCATGAATATGGTTTGTATAAAATAAGCCAGCACCAGAAGCAGAAAGGTGTAGTCTGGCAGGTCTCCATGATAGCTGATTTGGAGAGGGAAAATTTGGAGGACCAGTAAACCTGATCTGGGAATGGTACCCATCACAGGTTCTGGGACTGCGTGTCTTGGATACCAGCTGGAGGTCCCCTCACACATCTCCCCAGATAAGATTGAAGTGCTACAGGAAAACCAGAGGACTAATCATGAGGGAGATGTGCACAAACCCGACAATCAGAAATGATCTGCACGCAGGCATATTGTCACGGCACATGACAGAAAGTGTTCCAAGGGTGAGCATAGGGACTGTAGTAATCGTGATGGGTGATGTTGCTCACAGTGATCAAGACAAGGAAGTCAGCACTGGTGCGATATGAGTCATGATGCACTAGTCACACCACAGTTGCACAACCAGAAGTCACAAACGATAGGCGCTTAAGATCCAAGGTAGTTCATAAAGCATAGAAGTTTGTGATCAAATGCTAATCCAGAACAAATATATTCGATATCCAATAGCAGCCCACTTTAACAAGAACATCCCAGTGGAAAATTGGAACCCAGGAAATGTTTGGGATTAGAAAGATTGGACATGCCCCCGCCCCCCGAGAGGTGGCAATAGCAAACTGCTTCTGCGCCAAAAAGAATGCAAACGGATCAACATTATGGACACTTCTTTTTCTGGCCTCAATCAAGACAAAGAATGTCTTACTTATCTTTGACTTTCCCTGGGACACCTAGATTTAAAATATTGAAGATTGGACATCTCAAAGATTACTTTTTCATATATGCGATTCTCTCCCATTTTTTCTTCAGCCAACATAACACATAGATGTATAGATGTATATCGGCAGTTTGAACAATATTATGTGTGCCCCAAATCAGGATAACAGGACATGACTGATCTCTGAGCAATTACCTATGTTGTTGCAATAAGCCAAGGCGGCACAACAAATGGTCACCCACTTATCGGTAATTTTTAACAACTGAATAACATAGGAATCATGTATATGCAAATATGTACCTTAAATAGCTGTACTGACCACATATTGGCACTAATGCACATTTACAGAGAAATTCATAAAAACCATCTTTCACTGGCTGCAATACATAATGGCTACTGCACATATTATTATAAAACAATCTACGGTTCAGGATCACACCCAGTAAATATTACAATGGTAAGTTAATTTATGAGTTAGTAAGGGGTTGCGGGGGAGAAAATCAACCATGGCACTGAGTTGTACAGAGACAATAAGGAAAGAAAATGGTGTCACAAAGAACATATGCTCACCAGTTGCTAGATACTTCTTGAACAACGACACACAGTGGCCCAATTGAAATGTATGGTTCTAGAAATAGGTACGTAAATACAATAATGGTGAGGATTTAGCCAAAAGACTCAATCAAAGTGAACTGCATTGGATAGAGAAACTTGATAGTCTTACCCCTGGAGGGATGAACAAAGAGCATTTTTGTGGATGCATCATGTTGATTTTGACTTGTTTTAGGAATTTATGGGGAGCGTATTGCATAAATTGTAAGCATGACCATTGTTCTTATACATTCACTTGGAGTACCTCGGGCCATTATACCTTATACACTTTATTGGAACTTCTTGTGAAGGGAAGTGATTAGACAAGCGCCAGGAGTATTTGCTTAATTATGAGCTTTCTACTACTATCTTTGTGGCTTACATCCAGCTGGCATGACACTTTCAATGAAAAATTACCAATTTCTTGAGTCCTTGACCGCAATAAACATTGTTAGCGAATTGGTAGGTCGCTATTAGGAATATTTTTATGCACTCTACAGGTGATTAAGTAATAGACACACAAGCGATTTTAAGAATCTATGGAATAGCGTGACCAAGTGCTATGTCACTTGTTTACATGTGACATCATCACGCATGACATCACAGTGACGTTGTCTATTTGAAGCAGCCATTTTGAATGCTTCCACAAGACTCAAAATGGGATACTGTTGCAGCCACAAGCTGTGCTGTAAGCCCTATTCCTTTACCAGTTACATAGAGATGTTTATTGAATGTATAGCACCCAAAACCTGAGATCTACTTTTCAGTTTTAGGAATACCTATAATCCTAACATCGGTTGGCAAATTGGCTCGCGTCATATCCGCGGACACGCAACGTGTCTGCCGATTGGCTGGAGTGAGGCGTGATGTGCGTCATATTGCTCCGATGCGCCCACCATCTTGAATCCGCCGACAGCGCAGCGGCGAACAGAGGCAAAATGCAGTTTTGGGGATTGTTTTGGTGTGCAAGTGTGCTTGGGGAGGTTAGGGGAGTAAGAGATGGGTGAAATACTGTATTTGTTTAGGTGGCAGGTGCTACTGATATATTCACCATGCACGCGCTGTCCGGGATGTTCGTAATTAGTGAAAATGAGGGGTGTCCTAAGGATAGTATTCCCGTCCGTGCTGTGCGCAGGTAAGTTGAAACTGTTATAAGGACACGCGCCACAGTTAAAATGTTTGATTCTATGGGTGTGATATGCTGCGGTGGTTGTGGTCAGGGCCTAGAGTCTTGGGTGCATGGCCAGAGGCCATGCACCCAAGACCTTAGTTATAATTACTGGAGTTATAAGCTACCATGGGTGTGATATGCTGCGGTGGTTGTGGCCTGGGCCTAGAGTCTTGGGTGCATGGCCAAAGGCCATGCACCCAAGACCGAAGTTATAAGCACTGAAGTTATAAGCCAGCAGAGGTGTGATGTGCTGTGGTGGTTGTGGTTGTGATATGCTGCAGTGATTGTGGCAGGGCCTGGAGTCTTGGGTGCATGGGCAAAGGCCATGCACCCAAGACTGAAGTTATATGCACTGAAGTTATAAGGCACCATGGGTGGCTTACAACTTCGCTCTCCCTGGATGAATTCTCACCAAACTTTGCAGAAAGTGTGATATGGGTGGGCCCATATAGACAGTTAAAATGTTTGATTCTATGGGTGTGATCTATGGGTGTGATATGCTGCGGTGGGTGTGGCCAGGACCTAGAGCCTTGGGTGCATGGCCACAGGCCATGCACCCAAGACCGAAGTTATAAGCACTGAAGTTATAAGCCAGTATGGGTGTGATATGCTGTGGTGGTTGTGGCAAGGGCTTAGAGTCTTGGGTGCACGGGCGAAGGCCGCAGGCCATACACCCAAGACTATGTGCAATTTGCTCAGTTTCTGTGTTTGTTTTTCAAATCATTGGGTCTGTGGGAAAAAAATCCTTGTCGGATTAAAAAAAAAACTTTTTTTGTTATGCTACACTCTATTTGTTTGTTTGTTTTCAGTGTTCACTTGTTGTTTCTGGCTAATGTTCTATCTGTTGGCTTGTTGCAGATTTTTGGAGCAGTTAGTTACCTGTTGGCGTATTCTAACTGTCTATTTTTTGTTATAATTTAGTGGTATTCATTTATCTGTTTGGTTGTTATAGAATCTTGGGACAGTTAGATACCTGTTGGCGTATGCTAACAGTTTATAGTTGTTTAATTGAAGTTTTGTTAATGTTTTGAAGTTTTGTTAATGTTTAAGTACAGATTAGTTATTAAAATTTGGTTTTCAGAAGATTAAATAAGCGTTTGTAAGATTTGCTGGTAATCTCTGCTTTAGAGTAATGGTACTATCATTACATTCGAACCATTCACATTTCTTTTTTATATATGCAGTGTAGTGACCTGCATTGGTTGTGGCTCCTGTGTGGTAGATTATACCTATTGCTGTGAAGGTTTTCTTACCAAGTGATACTTGACCGTGTGTGAATCCAGTCAGC
This sequence comes from Ambystoma mexicanum, assembly GCF_040938575.1. NCBI lineage: Eukaryota > Metazoa > Chordata > Amphibia > Caudata > Ambystomatidae > Ambystoma > Ambystoma mexicanum. The sequence continues at coordinate 54,078,690 of NC_090929.1, read as the reverse complement.
TTGCAGTTGTTTTTGGTACCATCTGCACTGTAACGTAGAAGCATTAGTATTACGTAGTTACTATGTGTTTGTATTAGTAAGGTGGAGCGATTATCTGAATTGCAGGTAGTACATAATCTACCATGGTTTGCATTTTGTACAAGTTGCTGAAATGGAACAGATTCACAATTAGGTATGGATACATACACAAAGCGCTAATTAGGGATTTATTCCTGTGTCACATTGTTGCAGAGAGTGCATGTATGTTTCCAAATGTATGAAATCTGGAAGATTTCATTTATAGGTATGTTTTTGTTTTCCGGTACTTGTAGTAAGTACATTAGAAATTCTTGTGGATCTTCTTGTGAGTTTATAGTGAATTTCACCATTCCAGCACAGTAGTCCAATTCTTGTCTTATTTCATGAACACTATACGTGTTGTCAGGGTTTGTTGCGTTTCTATGAAGGACTAACATTTGCAAACACAATTGGTCTGTACTGTGTAAGTAAATGTTGTCAACAATTGGTGGCAATTGAAATAGAATATTCATTGCTACATTTGCGTAGCAATTTACACCAGTTAGATTTGAAAATTTGAATGGGCCAGATAGTTCTGTGTCCAAGTCATTTTTTCAGAGTGTGTGTTGCTTCTTTGAAGAAGTACCTGAGTTACTTTGAGTAATAGGTTCTACTTTGGTTGTGTAATTGATGAAGTATTTGTTTCTTTTACTCTCTTTGGAGGATTTGCAGTCAGATCCTGTTGCATTTCTGTTTGAATTAGTTTTCTTTTACAACATTTTCCTTTTTGTGGAACAGGATATGTTTTTAGATGGAGGGTGTATAGTGAACGTAGTCTATTGTATTCTAAAATGCAAGGAATATCAGCATTTACTTAACTTGCATCAAAGTTGATTAGAAATAGACCGTCAAGTGTACGTAAGCGTGATAGTGCTACGTAGCTCATGCCTTCTTTAAAGATTGTGTTACCAATATCTATTAATGCTTTGTCTAGGGTAAGACCTTGTGATTTATGAATAGTGGCTGCATATGCTAGAGTTAGAGAAAATTGTTCTCTGCGTACATACATGTCTTTGAAGAGAAGGAATCGAGCTGTTGAGCACCCTATCCTTTTTACTTCTGAAAGTTTGTCAAAGAGAATATTGACAAACTGAATGTTGTTGTCACGTGGGTATGTTTGAAAGCCAACAACTGTACCCAGTGCTCCATTAACTAGTCCTTGCTCCATGTCAAGGTTACATTTAAGCATTACTCTACAGTTTAAGGATAATTTTAATATTTTCTCCAAACCAGCTGTGTTGGAGATAGAATTTTCTAAGGTATTAGTCTTGTTGTGGCTTGTTGACACATGGGTATTGTCATACCATGTGAGTCCAGTTTGTCTGTGGAGCAAATTTCAATTATTGGTTGCATTTCTTTTTTCAACATTATTTCATGGAATTTGGAACAGCTTGCAAGAGTTGGCATTAAGGACATACAATTGACATTTTTGTGCGCTAATTGTTCCATAACATCAGTAGCACATGAGTTATCGACATAAAGTGCATGGATGTGTCAGGTTTTTAAAATTGCTTATGCTTCTTGAGATAGTACACCAACTCTAATACTTTTTAAAATGTTGGAGTAAGTGAGTTCTGCAGATTGGCGCATGTTTTCTGTTAATTCTCTGTATTGGAAATGTTGCCAAAGTTTGACATTTCCTATGCTGCCAACAGTTTTACGGCAGAGTTTGTGTCCTAAGGTTTTAAAAATAGGTTCACCTTTCACTGGTGTCAATTGAAGAAGATCTCCGAAAACAATAATGTGTTTTCCTCCAAAGAGCTCTTCGTAGTTTGTTTTAAGTACTTCTTGCAATCTGAGGTTAATCAAGCCAACATTAGGTTGGAGACCATGCTCACTTCATCTATTAGTAGCATTTTCATTTGTTTTAACACTCTGCGTAATTCCATTGCAGCTTCTGTAGAAAGTTTGTAATAGTCTAATTTGTTTTGGTGTTCTACTGGAAGGATCAGTAATCAGTGTAAAGTGACACCGCCTATGTTGTAGGCAGCTAAACCTGTGGGGGAGTTACAACAGCTGACAGTTTGTTGTTTGTCAATTGTTGAAGGAACTTGCTGATGATTTTGATTAAGAATGTTTTGCCTGAACCAGCTTCACCACCGACGTATAGTAGTATAGGTTTGTAATTTAGGCAGGTACATTCTTTATTTTCATGTTGTACACCATGTGCAATTTCTTTTGTTACTTCTTCAAAAATGGTGCGCTGCTGTTTGTTCAGTTTTGATTGTAGTACAGTTAAGTCTTCTGCATCTTCTTCATAGTGACACATGGTGTTTTGTACTTCTGTCATAGCTAATTCTGCCTCATTTGCTATTAGTGGCTGTCCCAGTGGTTCTTGGCTTCCTGTTACAGAAGGTTGACTACTGTCGGGAGTGTCCTTATCTAGTTGGGCGTGGAGTTCTTCTTTGTGTTGCTGTTCATTGTGCAACATTGTTTTGTACTGCGTAAAGTTTACATCGGTGATAGTGCTTTCATTTGCTTTGAAAGCGTCTTCATAGGAGTCATAGTTATCTAGTATCTCTTCTTCTTTTCTCCATGGTTTAAAAAGTTGTAGCAGGGGCATGTAATATAGTTCTTTCTGTTGAGGAGTTTTTAATGACAATTTGATATGATTAATAAAGCTTAATTTGGTAAGTTTCAGTAAGCTGCCTTCACAATCTGTCACTCTATATCTACCTTTTTTTCATAAGGTTTTATGTTATTTTTGTATGCAAAGTTTTGGGCTATGTGGTATAGACACATGGTTTCCAAAGTGGTACTCCTGTTCAACTAGTATGTGTCCAGTAAATTGTTTTTCAAAATATCTTGGCTGTTGGGATCATTTTTGGCTATTGTTTCTATGTCCTCATATGATTTGAGAACTCTTTCTAGATTTAGCAGGACCAAGACTTAGCCATACTATATTTTCAGATTTTCCATACAAAGCAGTACCGGTTAAACGATCTGCAGCTTCATAGGAGCCACATTCTCTATGAGAGAGCATTTTTATGCCTAAGCTGTACAATTTCTGAGATAGTGTTTTGTCTGATGATCGGTCATTCCAGAGGTCTTGAAGCTCTGTTTTGTCTGCTTTTGTTAAGTAGGCTGTAACATATTGTGCAACTGCAGTGGAATTGTCTGCAATGTACTGCACATCTATGTTTGCATTCCATAAGAGGGCAATGATTGCATTGTAATCATTGATATATTTTGATTCTTCTGTTCTTTTTATGTAATACGTGTTCTTAGGTGATTTACCTTTAACACTATGGGCCTCATTACAACCTTGGTGCTAAGTGCACCAACTTTACCACCATGGTGTAAACTCCGTTTACACCATGGTGGATGGCGGATTTACCGCCCCATTCCAAGGTGAGTGGGGCGGTAAATCCCCATTTCCCATTTTCCCTTCCCCATTCCCATTTTTGCCCCATAGGGCATAATGGGAGTGGGGAAGGCGCTAATTACGCCGCCGTAAATTACGGCGGCGTAATTAGCACCATGGCAGGTTAGCGCCATGGATTTTAACGCCTGCTACAAGCAGGCGTTAAAATCAGAATCAGGCGTTAAGGGTTAACGGTGGCGTTAACCCTTAACGCCTGAGTTGTAATGAGGCCCTATGTCTAACTGAAGACATGAAGTTGTTCACTTCACCTGTTTCTGTAACTGGTCTAGGGAAAACAAAGCAGCATTTGGTGTAGTATTTACCTTTGTTTTTGTATTTGCGACAATATCTGCCAGATTTCCATCTTCGACATTGTACAATTTGTGCATGAAGGTCACTATGTCTCATTTGTGAAGGTAATTCACAAGTGACATATTTTTGGATGAACTGCAAAAGAGTGGCATCACTGTCCTGACCAAATTTAGGAGCATCTTTAATCCATAAAAGCATGTGGATATGTGGTGCTCCTCTGGCTTGGTATTCTTTTCTCCAAAAGAAGTGTCGCACTTCTCAGAGGGGAGGAACAGTTTTATTACAAATAAAGTGTAGCATAGCAATGAAACGATGGTGGAAATATCTTGAAACATTAACAGGATCTAGAGAGCAAAGTTCTCCAGGTGTTAGTATATCTATTGTTTGATGTGGGTAGGAAATCATGTATATCTTCACATGCATATTCTGCACAACTTAATGTAACAAACCAAGTGGGTAGGCCAAGGTTTCTCATCATACAACATACATCTCTGTTACATCGGAACCAGTACTCTTTCGTACCATGCATGTTTGCAAACAGATTTGTAATGCTTGATTATTTGTTTTCTGCTAGAAGGTAGACAGCTAATTCAAACCATTTGGAATCTTCATTGTCTTGTATTTGTATGTTACATCTATATTTTTTGTGTTACTTTTGTAAAAAGTTCTGCGGAAACACACACATGGTTTGGTACTTCAGCGGATGTACTTTTAAATGTTAGTATTTCTTTTATGTATGTGTGTAGTAGAAGGTTGCCATGTGCAGATTTGTTGCTAGTCTGTTGTAAAGCTATTGCATTTTGTAAGTGGCTTTCACTTCCAAAATATTTTCTCTGGATACGGTCGATTTCTTCTTGTAGGTCTTTGGGTGTACCATGTACAAGAGTGTTATTTAAATTGGCTAGTTCTAAAGCAGGACCTTTAGCATAGTACAGTTTATAGACTAGATTTATTATAGTTGAATGATGTGTTGATATCATTTTGATATGATGGAAGGTGCTTTTGCAAATAGGTCCTGAAATGCAGGCTAATGAATGTCCTTGTAGTCCTGTGTATTTGTGCACTGGACAGGTATCCATATTTTGCAGCACTTTCATTTTGATTTTGTCTTTACCTTTCACATACTGATTGAGGAACTGGAGTAAAGATTTGAAAGATTTTTTGGGAATGTTACACATTGATGTGCATGGCCATTTGTATACTGGACGTTCTGGTTCAGTCGAATGGAGAGGTAATTCTGAGTTTTCTGGGGATATTTTTGTAAGCAGTATTTCTTGTTTCATTATGGTATTATTAATTTTTTCATAACCTCGTCCACTGCTATGGATGGCAATTGTGTTTGTTTGGTTTTGTTTGTATGCTTCTTCATTAAAATATGGTTCTGTGCTCGTGGTGTAACTCCATTCACCTCCACAGATATTTAAGAAGTTATTTTTGTTGACATTCCGTTTATTGAGAAGTTGTTTTTGTAATTTAGTAGTTAGTTTTGTTAGTGCTTTCATTCTGTTTAACACTAAAATTAATAATTTTCTTTTGAGAAGGATTGCACCGCCTATTAAAGCTTCTAAGATTCATTTTCTACGGTAGGTTTGAAGGGCTGTGCATGATTTGTCTCCTGTTTTTATAAGATTCTGAAGGTCTCTGTGGCGGAACATTTTTGCTAAAATACTTTTTTTGGTATGGTTACTTGCTAGTGTATAAATATTTATAGGAGCAGTTTTAGCAGTAGTGGTAGCCGAATTCTTGTTAACCATTTTTTGTTTCGTTTTACATTTTGATAGAGGAGGCAAATGTTTCTGTACTAGAAGCGTGTTTTGTTTCGCTAAATGACTGTATTAGATGTTTTGTTTGAACGTTTTTTACAAACTCTGGTAGAGATGGATGCTTATTTTGGACACTTTTATTTTCATTTGCTCTATTTCTGCGTTGCTTTCTACGGACTTGCTTTTTGGTAGGCATTCTTTGGGGTCTGTTTAAAAAAAAAAAGAAGGTATGGGTTGGGCTGTTTTGCACTTGTATGTGTGCTGTGTGCATGAGTGTCTGAGTATGATGGGAAAGATGTATGTGGTGGTGTGTGATTGTGCATTGGGCAGTTACAATGAGTTGGGAAGGCTATTCTTCTATTTGTGTGTCACTAAACTGCGGTTCAGATGAGAGTAGAAAGTGAGCTAGTGGTGAGGAGAAGCATTAATAGTAAACGTAATGGTATGAAATTAAAACAGTCTTTGTTTTGTAGTACTAACATTCTAAGGGTTGAGTATGTTATTTGTGTTCCAAAAAAACGGGGATTTGTGTGCCATTCTGCCTGCTAATCTCTATTTAATAAATGGGGATTTGTGGGCAGAATGATTCAGAAATCACTGGGTTTTTTTGGTGCGAAAATTACATGAATGAACCACACAGTGTCTTTGAGGAACAGTACAGATATTAAGGTTGTATTCTACTTCCTCTTTTTTTGTGGAATGAGGAGGTTACTTTGGATATGTTGTTTGTAGTTCAGAAGCTGCTGATTTTCAGGAGAGTGGTCTTCACTGCAATTGTAAAAGAAAGAAGTTAGTAATTTTGTGTGTTTATAGCACTGATGTAAATGTAGACGTTGATTTTTATGTTTTTGTGGTAGTATTCTTGTTTGATATCTGAACATAGTGTATGCATGCATTTCATTTGACTATGTGAAGCCTTTATATTTTATTTACAATATGTTAGTTTAACATGCTTTGCAAATGAGTAGAATTTTAAGTGCATGAAATTCACTTGGTTTTTTAAAGCTGTGTTGTAGTTAGTTATAGTAGATGGGAAAAATTTCAATAAGTTCATTTTATAGGTAGACATGCCAACAATTGGGAGCCCCTGAGAGGGAGATTTCACCACAGCAATCAGGAACATTTATTTTTCTCATAGGATTGCATGGGGATTAGCATTAATTTAGGTGGGAGACAGTAAAAAATGGTTCAATTTTTCAATGAAAGATCAGGAGTCTTGCGCCTAAATCGGGAGGGTTGGCATTTATGTATAGGTTAAGCGGGAGACAGTAAAAAATAGTGTGATTATTCAATGAAAAATCAGAAGTCTCGCTCCTAAATCGGGAGGGTTGGCATGTATGTATAGGCTATGGAGGTTTAGTGGCATTACTCTGTTTATGTGGATTCATAAGAGTTTTACATGTACTCTGAATAAAATATGCATACCTGTATTTTGTAATCATGCATGTGGATATGCATGGAGGTGTAAGTAGAAATCTTCGAGACTTGTACAGTAGTTTTTGTAGTAGGTGCTTTCCAATGATATGAGAATTATACTCAGAGTGATCAACAGTACATTTGAAGTGCAGAACTCTGATGATGGAGTTAGATGTAGAGGTCTTGGATGTGATTGGTGGATGGTTGTGTGACTGCATAGCTGTATCCAATGAGGGAATGGCACTGAGAGTGATGTGGAAAGGGTAGAAGGGCTGGCTAAGAGTTACGTGCCGCACGGACACCGCGGCTGTCTGCGGGTAGGGCGTGCCACATACGGGGTTTTCCAGCAAATCCAGTATGGAAAGGGGACTGTAGGAATCAGCCACTCAGATATTGACATTGTGGATGTGTGTAGAAAGAGAGTGTGTGTAATGAAGATGGCAGAGGTGGAGAAAGTAAGGGTGTTGGTGCTCGGAGATATGTTTGTCCATGGTTTACAGCAGTATTCTCAATGCATGCATTTGGCAAACAATTTCGATGTCAAAGGAGTGGAGGTGTTGTGGAGCGCTGTGCCTGATTGCAATGTAGAGGGAATTCTCCAAGTTTGTGAAGATATGCGTAGGATGAACAGTCCCCATCTGGTAGTTTTGCGCTATGGTGCTTTCCATTTGGGCTACGTGAGTGCCCCTACTTTGTTGGCAGATTTGGAACAGTAGGTTCAAGCAGTAATGAACATCCTTCCAAATGCGAAAGTAATTTTTTCTGGATTACTACCTAGGGCAAAATGGCACAATAGTTCTGTTTTTTGTCCTCAGCAAAACATTGCTAGGTGTGCAATCAATTGAGGCATGCATGCTTTCATGCCTAGAGCTGGTATGTTTTTCTGTAATAATGAGAATATTGATTCAAGTAATGCTGTTTATTTTGAAGAAGATGGTGTTTCTTTATCTTTTTTGTGAAATGCCATGTTGTTTTGGAATGTAAGGGTTGCTCTGGAGAAGGTTTTGTGAAGATTTTAGTTGTAGAGTAAGAAGGAAAAAAAAATACAAAATAACAGGTGTCTGTTAGGCATCTGCAAAAAAACAAAAAAACGGCTCTTTTCAGCGCCCACCTCAAAGGGGAAATGGGGCACACTATTTAAATGTACATTCACCACGCTTAGATCTTCGATATGTCAGCGGACATGGCGGTAGTCTGCGGACAACACGAATTACATATGGGGATTCTGGGGTGGAGAGGCATGCAAATGAGAATGAGCAGAGCTAGGGATTGGTCAGTAAAGTTTAGTGGGTGTGTTGTGTAAGGAGAGATTTTGTGAGAACGTCCTTTTCCTGAGAGAAGAACAGATAGCCATGGCTGTGTGTTTTCGAAAACAGATTATCTGGATTTTGGGAAACTCATGGATACATTGGTTGGAGTTGCATGCAGAACGTTGGGGTAGCTGCAGATCTTGGATTCCCTCATGTGGAAGTGCACTGGCATGGAGTGCGTGGAATGAAGTGGCTGGACTTGGTACCTCTCTGTGCTAATTTAGAGACAAAGCATCATCCAGACATAATTATAATTCATTGTGGAGGGGACAGTTTAGGACATGTGTCTGGAATTTCTTTGCAATTTGCAATGAAAGAAGGACTTCAGAAGGTCATGGTCATGTTTCCAAATTCCCAAGTAATTTTTTCTCGTATTGCGCAAAGACAAATGTGGCTGCGTTCTTCTTTATTTGGTCCACAAATGGAGAAAGCGAGGCGCAATGTCAATAAGGCTGTTTGTGCCTTTCTAGGAGATGTTGGCATGTCCTCTTTTCACAATGAAAATATTATGTTTCGTAGCACATACATTTTTCGCAGAGATGGAATCCATCTTACTTATGCTGGCAATCAGATTTTTCTGAGAAATGTACAAAATGCATTGCAACCTTTTTTGGAATTAGAGTGACTTATTTTGCAGTAGATATTGACGATTTCAAGTTTTTCAAACTCACGAAAACACCACCAAAAGGTTCTTTTCAGAGCCACCACTTCTTCCCAGAGAAAAATGCATTTAAACTGTGAAAGGTGGCTCTGAAAAGAGCCTTTATTTTCTCATTTTTGTTTTATATTTTTTTTGCTTTTTTACACACGACACACTAGGAGAGGAGGGGAAAGGAGGGTAAGGAATGGACACCAACCACGGGGATAAGAAAGGGCAGGTGGAGAGAGGAAGATGCAGGGCGGGCCTTCCTTAGGTAGGTAGCAGGTCTTCTGGTGCTCTGTGACCGTAGTCTCGAAAGCATTTCGAAGACTCTCCCCCATGCAGGGTACTGCGTCACAGTACATACACAATATTGTGATCCTCGAAAGGTAAGGGTCAACAGCATCGCGAATGGCCTATGAAGCAGCTGGAAGGATGCGCTCTCCCACAGGAGTATATCATGTCGTGAGAGGAGCGGAAACGGAGGATGCTGTAGAGGAACTCAACCTACTACGTTTATCACAAGGTACAACACCATGCGAATGTCCGCACTGTGGAATGAAGTTAGGTGTTGCTTCATGGATGTCGTACCAAAGCTGTATGAACCACGTCTCCCACGACTCAGCACCAATTTGCACTGGTTACAGGTGACCTTGTTTGCATGTGCTTTTGGTACATTACCATAAACGGTAAACAACCTCCACACCCAAGACTCCCAGTGAGTGCTGGTAGTAGGGAGTTCCTCGACCTCATCCTCTTCATCCTCTTCATCCTCGTTCTCTACATCCTCACGCGTGTTCCCCTCTGCAGGCCCTTAGGGAGGTGGTGGTGGTGGAGGGTTTGGGGGTGGTGCTGAGGCAGATGTAGCAACAGCAGCCATGGATGCCATTAGGGTTGATGAGATAATCTCAGCCAGAGCAGTAAAGGCAGCAAAAGTCAATCTTCAATAGTCAGAAGTACAATGAAGATGAGCTCTGGGGTGTGGCCTTTTATAGGGGTGGAGGGGTGCGCCTCACGAACATATCGAACACTCAAAAAGGTTAAAAAAAGTTACAAAAAGTATGTGGAAAGCCAGGGCCATTGTCTGGGACATGTGAAATGGTGAATTTTTACTGTAAAATAATTTGGATTGTCTGAATAAGTTCTTTTAAAATGTTGGGGAATTGGACAGAGTCCACAAATTAGGACACACGCACAGCGTGGGTGCGGTCACATGACGACGTCGGGAACACGTCCGCGAAGGTAACGGGTGTCCGCAGGACACCAAATGCACAGGAACGGTCGTGCGCATGTGCGCGGATGTTCTACAGACAGTGTTCGGGTCTTGAAGCTAATTAAAAGTTCGACACAGGTGAGATGGACAGTTACGGACAGGCGTGATGTTCGCAGGACTTATGGGTGTGGTGCGCATGTGCGTAGATGTTCTGCAGACTGTACGGCCAGGTATAGTGTCCTTAGAACACCTCTATTTTGTTTGACTACTGACATCCCGGACACCGCACGTGTTCTTAGGAAAGTTTCAACTTGGCTGCGGATGGTACGGACAGGTATAGTGTCCTTAGGATTCATCCATTTTGTTCACTTACGGATATCTGGGACAGCAGGTGTGTTCTACTGATAGTTCCATCTTGGTTGCGAACGGTACGGACCGGTATAGTGTCCTTAGGACACCCCCATTTTGTTCATTTACGGACATCCCGGACAGCTGGTGTGTTCTAAGAACAGTTCCATCTTGGTTGCGAATGGTACGGACAGGTGTAGTGTCCTTAGGACATCCACATTTTGTTAATTACGGACAGGCCGGACAGGCGCACTGTCTGCGGCCATTTTAACTGCTTTTAAAAACAAAATAAGACAAAGAATTTCATTAAAAGAAGCATCATTTTTTTATTATTTACATATACACAATTTATGAAAGAGAGGGGGAAGCAGAAACTGATACAAATACAGGGGAATTAGGGGTTTGGAGAGGATGGATGGGAGGGGATGAAGGGATGGAAGTCTCATCAAAACGTTTATCTTGGTGTTGAGGGTTTGGGTATATATAACTTTATCTTTTATGTGGTCCTCCACTAACTGTTTCAAACCATTGAAATTTTCCTTGAGCATGTTTATTTTCTGTTCCATGCGTTGCAGAGTCTTTTCCAATGTGTCTTTTGGTGTAATATTTTCAATGTTTGTATGGTCTGTTAAAAATAAATATATATATATATGTTAAGTACACAAAGTAATGATTATTAATTTGCTTATATAGAGAAGTGTCTACCATTATTATCACTCACGTGGAAAATGTTCAAGCCACTCCAAAGTACAACACATTTCTGTGTGAAAAACAAAAATATATCAATTGTACTGTACCTCATACGAAAAGTCTAGAAATATATAAGAAAAATGAAGTTTACTTACTAGTTTCTGGTAAATTGTATTCGTAGTGTTGTGTAGGTCTACTGTTGCTACTAGCTCTGCAGTTTCTGTGAGGTAATTATGTTGGAGGCATATCTTTTTTGTTATGGTATAATCCATTTCATTACATATGGTATTTAAATGGATAGTTGATGTGTTAGATGTGTAGGTTCCACTGCTTATTTATTATTACATATAATGTGTTTATGTGCTGCTTTTTGAACTTGTGCAGTGTTTATATGGTATGATAGAACAATTTCAGATACCCCCTGAGTGTTTGGGTAGTGTTGATGTCATCCGCGACCGTCTGCGGACATCAAAATCATTAGCAGAGTGTTCGGTATGTTCTATGTTACATGTATATAAAGTAATGGAATCGTAGTAAACATCTATCAAATTCACACTATGAAAATGTATATTCAGTAAAAAAACTTTGTTCAGGGACCTTATGGTTAAGTTGCGCTACTAAAAACCTATGAAATTTAGTTTAAAAAAACGTTGTTAAAGGGACATTATGGTTCCAAGTAAAACCGAAAAACCCCTGAAATTCGCCAGTTATGGTAAGCTAAGCAACCATAACTCACGCCACCACCGTGCACTGCTAAGACTAACACCCGGGACATCAAAGATGACATCACAAATGTCATTGATGGCATCACTGATGACATCACATGTGTATTTACTTTTCACGAAAACTCAGTAGAAGGGATTCTTATTATAATGTTGACAAAAAGTGCCCAGGTTCATTGGAATAAATATCATGAGCTAATTAGTGCATTAACCAATGCTTGATATATCATTCTATTATGAAGTTCTATCCAGTATACTAAGCTACTCATGCAGAAACATAGGCAGTGTGTGCAGCAAACATGATGGAGGTTCAATATTCATAATCTTACCATGTTGAATAGTGAAATGATAACTGCTTTCTTAATAGAGTTTTGCGTACTGTGAAACATGTAATAAGTAGCTAATAAAACCCACTTACTACATTATTGCATTACTGCACACAAAACACAAACAGACAACAACACTTACAAATAGAGCATATACAGGGAAAGTGAAGTAAACAAAAAAACAGCAGTATTACCCAACAATCTTCATAACCTAACTGATCATCTTCATGCACATAAATGATTGCTCTGCTTCAAAGCTACTGCTTCCCTATGTATAACTATCACATATTGTGACTAGACCCTAATGAAAGTAGTGTACGTGCAATGTGTACAAATATGAGCATATCCAGGGAAAGTACAGTAATAAAAAAACAACAGAACTATAACACAGTGTTGATAACCGTACTAATCATCTTCATACATAGAAAGCATTGCTGTTTCCACGTCTGTGTTTTCCCCTTTGTATATGTTTCATATGCTTTGAGTGGACCCTAAGTGAATTACTGTAAGAACATATTTGAAGTATAGTCTACAAATATAGTACTTTGTACTATAGTATAGTGAATTTTTAGTTCCTGACTGTTACTGGCCTAGATATATCAATAAAGGAAAAAAGAGGGAGCCAGACATGTGATGTCATCAGTGGTGTTATCAATGACATTTGTGATGTCATCTTTGATGCCTGGGTGTTAGTCTTAGAAGTGCACGGTGGTGGCGCGAGTTATGGTTGCTTAGCTTACCATAACTGGCGAATTTCAGGGGTTTTTCGGTTTTACTTGGAACCATAACGTCCCTTTAACAAAGTTTTTTTACTGAATTTCATAGGTTTTTAGTAGCGCAACTTAACCATAACGTCCCTTTAACTAAGTTTTTTTACTGAATGTTTATATATATATATATATAACGAAATGTTGAATCCCAAAATGTCAAACTAGGCGAGCATGGTATGCAGGGGCATCCCCCACTCTCCAGCTCTCCAGATTCAGCATTATGCACTTTGGGGGTCGCAGAGGTGTGTCCCTGTAAAGACTCTTAGGGGGTGTCTGTACTTCCGCTCTCTATATGGTAGAGGAGAGGCACAGAGGGACCCAGCCAAGATTCTATATTATTGGTACATGGTCGAGCAATCAAGGCCTAGCTTCTCAGGAGGTGATGCAGGCTGGTTCTTAAGTACAGTGTAGTCCCCGAACCCCCACAAAGGAATATCCACACACTGTATTATTGAAAACACAGTCTTTATATAATTAATATTCAAAGGTATGTACACGATCACAATAACGCACTTTGTACTCGGAAGTCAATAATGATAAATATATACAATTCTAAAGTGGTACCACTAATGTTATCGAATCTCATTAAAGTGCATCAACTGTACGGTTAAAATGTCACACAGATTAATAACGAGGAAACCATCAATAGAGATAGGCAGGAACGTAAGATGGTTGAGACAATAGGCAGAATGCTGACCCCTACCCCTAGGCACAGTTCTGTATGGAGATCCCCCCACCTGGGCAACCTGTAAAATGAGATATATCGCACAAGCCCAGTCCATATGTTCAATAGTCTCACTTCTTCCTATTAAGGTTTTACCCCCCCAATGTACCTGGTGGAGTAGAGTTCTCCGACGATGCGTCGACCGATCCTTCTTGAGTGTCTCCCTTTCAGGCGGGAGCCACGGATCGTCGAGAGGTGTCAGGGAACTTGGCGTTTGGTGTCAGGGAATCGACGGCCCTTCTTGAGTGCCCTCCCTTTAAGGCAGGAGTCACGGGTCGTCAAACGTCCGACGTCGAACAGGGTGAACTACGGCAGTGAAGTGGCAGCTTCGCTCCTAGCGGTGCTCGTCGACGACAGAGCGTTGGCGTCCTGCAAGGAAGAGGCATGCGGGGCACCTCGATGACGATAGTTCTGGACCGCAAAGAGATGATGAAGAACTGTGGCCCAGCAAGGGCATCGAGTCGTCAGCATCTCTGTGGTCCTTAGGTGGCGGGAAACCCACAAGTGGATGCTCCTCGGCGCGTCGACGGTCAGGCCTTCTCCAGCGGGAGATAAGTGGGTGACGATGCAGACGAGAGCATCCGATGATCAATGGAAGTTCTTAGGCAAACGGGAGCACGGCGGCTCCAGTCGGCGACGGCGGTCGTCGACAGTGGCGGACAACAGTCCGAGTGCTTCTCCTTGGAGTTCCGCAGCAGTCCCTGTATCGGCTCGGCAGCCTGTCGAAGGTCTGTCTACCAGGGAGCGTTGGCAAAGATCAGCTGTGCACAATGGTCCCTCGTAGCTCGGGAAGAGGGCGCCTTACCAGGTCCTCTCTGGGTCAGTCCTTGGAGGCACAGCAGCTTTCAGATTGTGAAGGAAAGCAACAGCAATTCTTCTCGTCCAGCAGGGCTTCAAGGTCAAGTGTCGGTCAAGCGTCAGTTAATCCAGTTACTCGTAGTGGACTTCAGCTTCTGAACACGATTCCTAGCAGTGAGAGGTCCCCAGATATACTGTTGATCTCCCATTCATTCTGCTGGGTCACACTCAAGCATCCAATCACGACTACAGGCATTCATGAAGGCAGGCAGCCAATCAGGCACACAAGGTATTCAGGCCATTCACTTATCTCCAGACACTCACAACAAGTTATGTGTATTGGGACAAGTACCGAGCCATTCAACACCCCCAGCTGCATTCATACTGGTTTCGGGCAGGGGTGTCTCAGTCATTGTGTCAACCACCAGATACTAGACACCCACAACACAGAATGCAAATTCGTCACACATTCTATTCACCCAGGTCCCACCCACAGGAGGTACCCACAACATACATCACCGGGAAGGCTCCAGCTAGTCTGGCCGGGCCTTCACAACAACACCATATATGGCATTTCCACCCAACAGCCAGTCAGGGGGAAGGGACAGAGTCAGGGCTTCCCATGACTTTGGGAAAACAAGGTAATGGGAATGTAGAAAGCAAGAGGCCACCGGGGCCATCTTGTTTTCCATCAAGAATCAACGGATCCCAATGGCAGGGCCGGGGTATCCCAAAATGGAGGATACTCTGCGCACCTGTGAAATTCAGCATGGAGCTGCCACCAGCCCATACCCTGCTCTGCAGGCCACCCACAGGTGCCCAAAAACATACACTAGGGGCACAGGGTTGTACCCCCACCCATGGGTGCCATAAGGGTATCCCATTGGTCCGTTCACCAAACCAAAAGAGAGCTGCACCGCCAGGAGTCCCACATGAACTCCTGCGTGGAAAACACGACAGAACACACGATAAAAAGCAGTAAAGGACAAGGATACGGAGGCCCTGTCCCTCTGATGCATTTCCAGCATCACAGTCCCCACATACATTAAAGGGAAAGCGGGGGACAAACAACCAAAATACGAAAAGCTTGAGTCACAAAATGCAAACAAGTGGGCTTCGCAATTTTGTAACTCTAGCTTTTCGTATTCGGTATTGTAACGTAGATCCGTTCAGAAAATGTCCACGCTGCAGATTATACTCCTTCGCCCATGGAACAAAGGAAAGCAAAGAGCCTTCCATGAAAAAATCTCCCAATGATCTACAACTTTTAGACTGCATTTTTGACAGGCCCATGTCCCTAAATATGCCAAATAGGGCTTTATCAAATCCAATAGGTAACTTCCAGATGATAGTATCCTTCCATGCGCAACCTGGTCAGAAGTCTGTTCCATGCCATTTGCAGTATACGTACAATACATGTATCCCCTCTGGTCCCCATTATGTCCCACATCAATTCAATCCTGTGTCAACAATTTGGAAGGCCTCCAAATATCATACTTACTTCTCCTTCCAATGAGTCATTCCAATGTAATGCATATTGTAACTGAGTATCAAGGAAATATAACTCATAATCCAGAAAACAGAGAGAAAACCTTCCTGAGATGATTTTTGTAACGTCGATAGCGTCAATAGCGTTGATAGCGCCACCCTCCGCCTGCCAGTACCCCAGAGCAATTCAGTAATGTTAACATCTAGCATCCGAAAGAAGACCCTTTTCACCATGTATGGGTTATTGTTAAAAAAAAGAAAATACAACACTCTAGGGAGAGTTACCATCTTACAAAGCACTATTTTACCCATTAAAGGAATTGTGCACTCAAAAATATTATTGCCTTAAAAGATGGGCAATAAACCAAAACATACATTAAACATATATTTAATGAAAGTTCGTATGTAAACTTTTGAGCAAACGAGGCTCAAAGCGTTTACATGGGAGCATCCATTTTGCCATTTCAGGCAGCCTCCTCAGCTCATGTTGAGCTCTGCCCTGGCGGCACTAAACAAGCAGCAAAAGCCCCCTACTTACTGCAGCCAGAGCACAGCTCAACATGAGCTGAGGAGGTTGCCTTCACTTTCATTTTACGTTTTCGGTGCTCCCCAAGCCCGGGAAAGCACAGAAAACATAAAATGAAGGCAAAAAGCAAAGGCGCAGAAATTACAAATACAACATTGTTGTATTTGTGATTGCCGTGGTTGGAAAACTAAGGAAATCATAAATACAAGAACATTGTATTTCTGACTGCGGCGGCTTTCGCTTTGAGTCCCCAATGCGGGGGAGCCCAGGAGACTCAAAGCGAAAGCCACAGCAGTCAGAAATACAACATTCTTGTATTTGTAAATACTGCAGCATTTACAAATACAACAATGTTGTATTTCTCACTGCAGCGGCTTTCACTTGGAGTTTCCTGGGCCCCCTCAGGGTTGGAGGAGCCCAGGAGACTCCAAGAGAAAGCTGCCGTAGTGAGAAATACCATGGCATTTCGAAAAACACAACTGTGTTGTGTTTCTGCCTACAGCGGCTTTCCCCCGGGGAGCCCAGGAGACTCAAAGTGAAAGCTGCTGCAGGCAGAAACACTGCAGCATTTGGAAACACAACCGCGTTGTGTTTCTGTCTGCAGCGGCTTTCACTTTGAGTCTCCTGGGCTCCCCCAACCCTGAGACTCCAAGTGAAAGCCGCTGCAGGCAGAAATACAACGTGGTTGGCTCGTAGGAACGCGACAAACTTAGAAAGAAAACTGCAGTGTTTTTAAATAAAACAACATTGTATTTATGTTTGCGGTAGCTTCAGCTTGGAGCACAGGGGACTCAAAGCTGAAGCCACCGCAAACATAAATACAATGTTTTAAAAGCTGTGGTTTTCTTTCTAAGTTAGAAAACTTAGAAAGAAAACTGCAGCTTTTATATTTGCAGTGCTTATTTAAAAAAAGAAATAAGCACTTAACTAGTTGCAGCTTTCCTGCCTGCATTCTCCGGTCTCCAGCACCAATGAAGCAAAACCCAGTGGCAGCTTTTGTTTATTACAGCTGGCTGGCTTTTGCTTCATTAGTGCTGAAAGTGCAGCACAGGAGGCTCATCCATTTCACAAAATGGATGCCTCCTAGTGCTTCACATTTTTGAGTTTGAGCTTCATTTGCTCCAAACTTTACATAGGGACTTTGTTTAAAAATATTTTTAATGTATGTTTTGGATTATTGCCCATCTTTTAAGGCAATAATATTTTTGAGCACACTATTCCTTTAAGGAGAGAGGTATCTTCTGACAAAAGATTATTGCATCTCCAATTCCTGTTAGTGCCACACCTGTATTGTACACAAATGTTTCTCCCAGATATTTGAACGATTCATGTTCCCATTGCACTCCCCAATACCAAAATGTGTGTCGTGGCCTGCGCCTCATACCAGCTAGGCGGAAAAGTATGGATTCATTATTATTAATCCAGAACCTGGATAGTGCCTCAGAATTAGCCAGTAGCCCTACAATAATTGGAATATTGTATAGAGGGTTACACCTGTACAATAATGCATCATCAGCATGCAAAGAAATAGTATTCGTGTGCCCCTCTACCCTTCTACCAGCCTCAGACATATACTTCCTAAAATATCCAGCTGGGGGTTCCAATGCTAGTGCAAATAATAACGGAGCACCCAGGGTCCATCTGTCAGAAATCCTATTCCCCGTTTTAACTCTTGCCAATGGTTGTGATAGAATAGACGGATCCATTGCACTATAGTGAAACCCAGTCCATACTTTTGTAATGTTTTAAATAGCCAGGACCATTCAAAAGAATCAAAGGCCTTAACTGAATCCAGAGACATTAATGTCAATTCCTAACTCACATTTATAGTTCTGTCCATAATGTGATGCAGTCTCTTCAGATTCATGGAAGTATTTATTACCCCAATTAAACCACATTGGCCCGGGTGGATTAGCCTAGTAACTATTCTGAGTAATTGCAGGGCTATGATTTTACCCAGAATTTCTGTGTCTAGATTAATCGATGACATAGGGTGGTAAAAATCACAGTCTTGGCATTGATTCCCGAAGGGTTCCAACACGCAGGTCATAATCATATACTTTCTTCAGCTGAGGCAACATCCCATCCTCATAAGTGGAAAATACTGGGAGGCCATCAGTCCCATGTGTTCTTCCCCTCCTCAGGGATTGAATGGCACATTGAATTTCTCTCTCCTTTACAGGCGTATTTAGTACTTCCCTGGTCTCAACTGACAATCGAGGTAAGTGCACTTGCAGCAATAACTCTTGGGCCTCTACCACATCATAGGTTCCCATGCTTGAATAGAGAGATTTGCAATAGTCCTTAAATACAGCCTTAAGGACCGCCTGCGATGACACCAGCACCCCAACCCTACCAGGTATCTGAGTTATGGTGGACCTAGTTGTTTCCCATTTGATCAACCAAGCAAAATGTCTGCATGCCTAGACACCCTCACCATGAATACGCACGTCCTGCTGGTTACATTCAAATTTGTTTAGTGATTCCTTGAGTTCCAATATTTGTGACGTTCCCTGAACAAGACAACCCACATTGATGGTGCCCCATCACTTTCTCCCCTTCCAGTGTTTGAATTGTCTGGTTGACTTCCAATAATGACTTATAAAACGTCTTGCGCAATCCCAAAGTACTAGCTATGCACAGCCCTCTGATTGTGATATTAAAGGCCTCCCACACAAAGTCAAAGTCCTCGACAGAACCTTCATTACTATCAAAAAAGAAAGATATCGCCTCCTTAATATGGGTCCAAAATGCCACATCTTCCATAGCCACTTCCCATAATTGCCAGGTTGCTATAGGAGGCGTCTTCTGCACCCAAGCAAGCGTAGTAGCGAGAGTTGAGTGATCAGAAATATCCTCTCCTAATATTCAGTATTAGAGAATAGGTCAAAATATTCCCTCCCCACAAAAATATAGCCCAAGATCCATGGGGATGGGAAAATCAATTGAATACCCCCTGTGAAGGTATCATGAGTAAGGACACAGACAACAGATTCCAATTTCAAACAATCAACTTTTATTAACGTAAATGTCAGGATGGAAAAAGGCCTACCTCCCTACTTTAAGGTGAGATTTCCCTACCTAAATAAAACTAAGCAGAGTCTGAGTCAAAGAGTTCAATTTAGGAATCTGTCTGTGTCCAAAACCTATGTGTGCCCTCACAACTATAACTATAGAACATGTAGGGATGTCAGCAACCAACAGAAAACAGTGTTCAACACAAAGTCCTGAGCTTCTTCCAGCTCGAAGCTTCCTTTCAACTCCCTTCCCCAAGTATGAAACAGTTTTAAAAAGTAAAGTCTCAAAATCCCCTTATTTAGAATTGGAATGCAAAGAAGTCTCTGCAGGTCTTGGGGTCTCCTTACCCAAGTTCCAAATCACACAAAATGACCTTGAGATAAAATGCTTCTAATCAGGACTCAGTGTTCCCTTCCCCAAGTTCCAAAACACAATTCCAAAAGAAACACAAAATGTCTATCTTCCACAGTTTGGTTAATGTTGTTTCCAAATGTCCTGGGAGGATAGCTCAGCAGCAACGTACACGCCTTGGAAGCAAGACGACATGAAGCAACACAGGTTCGATCCCCGGGTCCGCGCTTAGAAACCTCTGGGTGTTTAAGCTTGTTATAAATACACAACTAAGACAAAAACAATTACACAACTTAAAATAAAACAATTCCTGTAACAGCGCCTCGATGCCAGCGGGCTGTGTGAGTGCTTTAAAAATGCAAAATAAAATAAATAAAAATAAAATGCACAGTTCAATTGATTTAGTAGTTTTCCCAATGGTTGAAATTATCTCTGTTTATCAGGCAGCAGTGTCCTGTGTCTGCCTGTCCTTGTCACCTCGTGGTTTCAAAGCTTTGGTTCTGTTTAACAACAAAGTCTTAATTCAATTTGGTGTTCAATAATTAAACCTCCGGCTTAGGGTTTGTTTTGCCTTCATATAGAGTTCAATAAATGTTAATTTCACTTTAAATGTATAATTCAATCTACGGAGACCTTCGGAAATGTGTTTCTCATCACACGCAATCACTCTGATGCAAGATATTCCCTTTTGTTTAATGGTAGACAAATCTAACTGCTTGTTTTGCTTTAGTTGGATAGTTCAGTGGTCAGAGACTTTTGAGAACGTGTTCCTTGCCACAAGCGACCACTCTGATACTAAGTATTCCCCTTTCTTGTATACTTAATAAGCATAAATGTTCGCTCCACTTTAATTGAACTGTTCACTGTTTGGAGCCCTTCGAAAACGTGCCTTCTGCTGCAAGTGACTACTCCAATACAATGTATCTCACAAAATGATTAAGTTCAGACACATGCACCAGGTTTCTCAAGCCCCAGGAACTCACTGGTCGCTTAGGATGTTTGGGCCACAGCACAGATGACACAGTTTTCTTTCTCTAATGCTGGGGCTCCTGCTTCTACAAGTGGAACCATGGTCTTCCATCCCCTTCAAGTATACATCCTCAGTCCACTACAAATTGAGCTGTCCACACACAGGAACTCCGAGATTCATGATCCCCAACCGGGGGCGGGGGGTACGGACCTCCAGCCACTCCCATGCATCCTGTGGTTTCGTAAAGAACAATGCGATAACATCCACAATAATCTTGAATTTCACTGTAAAGAACAACATATAATTGCTGTTCTCTTCTCTCAATTTCTTCCTCACCAAATCAAAGGAACGTCACTTTTTTTTAACCTCCTGGGCAAGTCAGGGAGCAACTGGATAGACAGACCCCACTTTGAAATAACCCTTCTTCTGCGCCCCTTTGCAATACACCATCCCTATCTCTGAAGTCCAAGAATTTCACCACCATCGCTCTGGGAGGAGGTTGACGTCCCGGTAACCTATGCGCTCTTTCAATAGTGAAGAATTTCGAAAGGCCCTTAATTTGCAGGGTGTCCAGTAACAACTTTTCTAAAAATAATTCTGCACAGCAACCTTTCTCCTCTTCAGGTAAACCAATAATCTAAATGTTGCATTTCCGAGATCGCCCTTCCGCATCCTTTGCCCTTCATTTCAGAGTCATCTTCGCCAGCGGCAGGCCATCTATCCGTTTTTTGTAGTACTGATAGGGAATCTTCCACATCACTAATCCATTGTTCAACTCCCGACACCCACTCACTGATTTTACACTGATCCATCGTCTGGCAGCACCGGTCACTGGGTTCCATCCTACACCGGATTTCTACCATGCTTGTTCCTGACGCCCACATATTGCTCAATATTTTGCTGGCCTTGGACCATGTTGAAGGCTCCACCACCTAATGCATACTGTTAGGCTCTGGCAGTCTCAATCCAGAGGCTGCGCCCAGGTCACTTCCAATGCCGGGCCCAGTGCAGTCTAGTTCCCCTGTACTTATAAAATGCCCTTGTAAACAATAATCCAGGGCCTCCTTCCTTCCAAGAAGCACCCTCAGATTGGGGGCTGCTCCAGTACAGTTCAATGAGCTGGTTAGCCACTCTGCATATGCTCTGGGTCATCAGTCCTGTACAACTACAGAACTCCTAGCAAAGAGTCCCCACTCTGATCCGAAATACTGAGGTGGCAGCAGCAGCCAGATCCCTTGCGGCACTGCAGTGAGCCAAACAAGCCTGTTGCCTCTTCAGGAGCCCTGTGGTCGATAACAGGTGTGTGGGAGACTGGGTTCAACCTTCCACAAGGCAGACCAAATCTGTGGGATCACGCTCTGCTGCTGAGAACGCTGCAAGACCTACTCGAGTTACCTTAAGATGGCAGCCATCTTCGTCACAAGGAAAAAAGCAATTTTTAAAAAAACAAGTCTCCAGAGAAGCAGAACCGGACTGCATCATGTGAGAAACCCGAAGGTGTCTCCCTGACCAGTCCCCGGGGATCTGTCATCCAGTTGGACAGGACACGCCCATCGCTAATGGATCCAGTTCCTGGGGGTGGACCAGTGCGGGAGGATCACCTGGATTGGGGGGTCCTCAGGGAGTGGAATGGGACACCGACGGGTGAATCCCCCTTCTTATAACACCATTTCCCCATCCTACCACATATGATACTCAGACACTGTATCCCTCACCCTTTCCCAACACAAACACTTTCTTACACCACGAAAGACAACAGACTGAAACCAGAGCCATTTACCTGACATTTCCCAACACAAGGGTCAGGCAAAGTCATGCAATTGACCAGAATCACACACACCTTCCAGCCCTTTCCCTTCCCCACAGGGATAAAAGGTGGCGCACGAGAGCACACAAAGAGGAAGGCAGACCGCACGACGAGACAGTTATCCAAGTACGGCAGTTCAAGAGGAGGAGAAATGCGGCAATAACCGAAGGGGCAACAAGGAGAGAAGCGGCTTTGCGCTATCCAACCCAGACCTGTGAAGCCTCCATGAAAGGAATTGCAAAGACTGTAAGCAATAGCCAGCATGTTTTGCAGCAGATGTCAACGGTACACAGAGCATGCCTACACTGATGAGCAGGGCAGAGAGAGAGACGCCTGCTACTGTGGTACCATCCTTGACTCCAGATATAAGAAAAGCCAAGTGCTTCATCACAGCCGGTGAGTCGAGGGGAGAAACAATAAGAAACTGAACTGTGTTGAATGAAAGACGCAAAGTGGCAAAGTAAAGAAAGTTCAAAGAACTGTTAACATTAAGGGAAGACCAGCTGTAGAGGTGTCCGGCACCACCTGGGTGCTCAATGAAGTGACTCCAGTTGATCCCGCTTGTGTTGAAACTACCGATATCAGAAGGCCCTAGCAGAGCCGCAAGGAAAAGGTAATACAGGGGTCTAGCAAAATCCTCAGTACAGTTGAGAGTCTTTGACCAACAAACCATTGGAAAGCTAAAGGAGATGAATCCCGATAAATGAGAAAGCAAAGGAACACTGTGTTGTGACACGAGTGAACCCGGCAGAAGGCGGTCCACAGTGAATTGATATAAAAGACATGTAAACTTCTGAATGAAAGTTGAATTCATTTAGAAAAAGCCATAGTGAACCTGACGGAGGGTGTCTAACATTTGAGAGGGGATGAGCCCGAAAAAGGAGGACCTAGGGGTCAAAAGCCATCACCCAATGACACGTGAATGCCGTAGTGAACCAGACAGAGGGAAGCAAACATTTGAGAAGGGTCTGAGCCCGGAAGAGAGGGATCCACGGGTGAAGTCATCGCCCAAAGTACATTGAAAAGGAACTTTTTGTTTGTCATTTTCGAACACATCAGGTCATCACAGGTAAGAGACTTTTTGTAGAAAAGAGACTTAAAGGAATAGTGCCAGCAAAAATGTTGTTGGCTCAAAAGATGGGTCATGATCAAAAACATGCATTTAACATAATTTTAAAGAAAGTTCCTATGAAAACGTTTGAGCAAACAAGGTTTAAAGCGTTTACATGGGAGCATCCATTTTGCCATTTCAGGCAGCCTCCTCAGCTCATGTTAAGCTCTGCGCTGGTGGCACTAATCGGGCAGCAAAAGCCCCCTACTGGGAGCTTTTGCTTACTGCAACCAGATCAGAGCTGTACATGAGCTGAGGAGGCTGCCTTCACTTTTCATTTTACGTTTTCGGTGCTCCCCAAGCCCAGGGAAGCACAGAAAATGTAAAATGAAAGAAAAAAAGCAAAGGCGCAGCAATTATAAATACAACGTTGTTGTATTTGTGATTGCCGTGGTTGGAAAACCACGGAAATCATAAATACAACGTTGTTGTATTTCTGACTGCGGCAGCTTTTGTTTTGAGTCTCCTAGGCTCCCCCAACCCAGGGGAAGCCCAGGAGACTCAAAGCAAAAGCTGCAGCAGTCAGAAATATAACATTGTTGTATTTGTAAATGCTGCAGTTTTCTTTCTACAAATACCGCAGCATTTACAAATACAACAATGTTGTATTTCTGACTGCAGCGGCTTTCGCTTTGAGTCTCCTGGGCTCCCCAACCCGGGGGAGTCCAGGAGACTCAAAGCGAAAGCCGCTGCAGTCAGAAATACAACGTTGTTCTATTTGTAAATGCTGCGGTTTTCTTTCTACCTTTCCCGGGCTCCAGGAAACATAGAATGAAAACCGCAGCATTTTTAAATACAACGTTGTATTTATGTTTGCTGTGGCTTCACCTTTGAGTCTCCTGGGCTCCCCCAGGAGAGGAGACTCAAAGCTGAAGCCGCCACAGTCAGAAATACAACATTGTTGTATTTGTCAATGCTGCGTTTTTCTTTCTATGTTTCTTGGGCTCCTCCTGCTCGGAACCGGGGGAGCCCAGGAGACTCAAAGCTGAAGCTAGAGCAAACATAAAGGCATCATTATAAATGCTGCCGTTTTCTTTCTACGTTAGAAAGAAAACCGCAACTATTATCTTCCAGTGCTTTTAAAAATGAATGAAATTTAAAGCACTTACCAGCAGCAGCTTGCTTGTTAATCTCTGCTCTCCGGCAATAATTAAGCAAATGCCACCTGCTGGTAGCTTTTGTTTATTACAGCTGGATTTTGCTTCATTAGTGCCGCAAGGGCAGAAATTAAAAAAAGCACAGTAGCCTCATCCATTTCAGCCAATAACATTTTTGATGCCACTATTCCTTTAACCACTGAAGGTCCTGATACCTGAGAACGGAACTGTCGTCTCGTGCTGGGAAAGCTCAAAAGTGTGCTGTGCTCAAGAGTCCCGCCTTGTCCCGTGCATAAAACGTGGGGAAGGGAGACCCCCGGCTACCACATCCTGACTTATCAAACGTGAACATTTCTTTCTTTCTTTCTTGTGAACACTATGCCACACTCTTTTTGGTATTTAGTTGTAAGGATTGGCAATAGTTTTTTTTAGTATAGGCCCTTTTATTGGACTAGACACCACTAGGACTGGCTTATTGTTATTTGATAGTCGTAGCTTGCTCCCATCTAAGATTTAGGTTTAGATCAGGGTGTTTTGCCAACCCACCTATACAGTTTAGTAAACACCCTTGAACTGTGATCACTTGTGTCTGTCTTTACTGTTGCTGCCATGAGTTCTTTACACTCAGAATGGGACTTGAGCACCAGGGTCACCAATCTCCCCACATCAGTCCTCCAACAATGGATTCTTTGCATTAAGGGTTTAAGCAGGATTTCGGGCAGGTTGAGCACAGAGCTCTCACCATTCACATCCTTGTCAAATGGCTCTAGGTCACCGTGCTGCTACTCATTTAGTGTAATGGTGTGTCGTTGTGTGCATGTCGTAGCCAAATGTGCCCAGGTAAACTGCGAGAAGCAGCCCGCTACATAGTCTGTCCACTTCCAACCTATTTCCATTTTGGCTCAGACAAGCAAGACGTAGAACACTGGCTCGCTCTGCCAGACAGCTCCAGTGTGTAGAATTAGCAGCATTAGGCGGGCCAGGTGCTGTCTGAGTCCTGTGAGAACTGCTATCTGTACTAGATCCTGCTGACTTGCTAAAAATGCATGTCTGCTCCATGTTACAAGGTGCACTCACCCAGATGTGAGTAGATAGTTGAAGTCATGCACCGTATTATGAAAACCATGTAAAATAAGCAAGAGATACCATGATACATTTTATATTATTGTCATTGAAAGTTGTCTGACCTGCCCCCTCCATGGAAGACCATGTTATGTGAAAGCATAAAAGCAATGTAAGTTGGGGAAGGTAAGATGGTTCAGTTCAAACACTGGGATCGGGTTTTTCTCATGTCCTGTTTTGTAGATGTCTCTATCCTGCCTTGCTTACTGCCATTAAAGATGCTTACCAACCTTCTATCGATTGGATTATTGCTGAATTGAGAATTTCCCTGACAGGTACAATCACCCCAGGACCGAACCCTCCCTGACCCCCCCATCCTGCCTCTCTTCAGACTGGTCTGAACACATGCTGCCAGAAAGCCCACATCGCTCATTCCCAGGGCTCTGGAAGCCCACTGCACAAAGTCACCCTACCCCCCACTGCTTCCACCTGAGAGAAGGCATCAACCTCCCTTTGAGCCCCAAGGGAAGGAACCCATCCTTGGCCCATTGCCAAGGTGCCCAAAGGCAGCCTTACTACAGACACATTCAGCCCCCTCATCATAGCCAGAGCCTCACCACCCAATCAGACCTGAAACCTAAGTAAGGAGCCTGTGGGACCAGGACAGCATCCCGGTCCTCGCTTTGGAACACAAACACCTGGAGATATCCTTTAGATGAGGTATGGGCAAAGGCCCAAACCAACGTGAACAAAGCACAACACAACAGGAGGTGAACATCATGGCCTCAGAAAGTGAAACCAAGCAACTTCATATGAGATAAAGTGCCCAAAGTACACTATATACCTGAACATTAATTATATAGGTGATTGCCCAAAGAACTGCCAAATTGTCCCTCCATCTCGCCCCAGAAAATGTGTGGCTCACATCGACCGGCCAGAAAAATCTCAACGTGAAGACCAATGGTCTGGAGGGTTGCCCAGAGCAATGCCAGAGGTTAAGATTCATTCTAAACCTCCCAGCCATCACCTCTTTGTTTTTGCTTTGTCACCCGTGAGTGGGACAGGTATGCCCAGATGTGGGTCCCGTGCCTTCTGGGCCTAGTGACCCAAGCTACTTCTCACTGATTAAGCCCAACAAGGCTGAAACATGTTTGGGGATGCATGTGGTCTCGTGCAGAAGGGATATGACCTAGCAGTTCGGGCTGGACTGCCCCTTTTGGGGTGGGACAAAGACTGATTTGCATATGGTCTTTCCCCTTCTGTAATGGCTTGGCAGGCAAAGAACGATGGTCTGGAGGGTTGCCCAGAACAATGCCAGAGGTTAAGATTCATTGTAAACCTTCCAGCCATCACCTCTTTGTTTTTTCTTGGACAAATCTCAAGTGCCATGCTATAATACCACACAAGAGGCTGTCACGTATTGTCCCCTCTTGATCCTTCGACCCATTGAGTATTTATTCACTGTGAAGTCGATATTGCTTCACAGGACCAAAGAACACTACTGTTTTGGGTCTGTTAGCTATGTTTTGGTTACCTAAAGCCCCTTTCTAGCCGTACTGAGAACTGCACCTCCTCCTTCTCAGCCAAACATTCCACCCTTCCCTTTCTGCCACTCACCTACTGCTGCCATCTCTCTTGGGCTGCACCCTTTCTTCACTTGCCTATTTCTTCTACCATCCACAATGCACCTCAAATTCACTCCATTCCTCCTTGTCCTCACTTTTCTCCTTCCATAGCCTTCAGCTTCAACTTGGTCTAGCTTCTGCTTCACTCTGCTCCCTACTACATCCCTCCTCCGCTGCATCCGCACTCCTCAAACAACGCTCCTGTTCTCCCAGGAACTCCAACATCATCCATACCCCTCGCCTACCGCACAAGGTTTGCTCCTCTGCCCCACCTCCTGTCACTCTTTCACTTGGCCTCTGGAAGGCACAATCCCTCTGCAACACGTCTTTCTACATCATTGGCCACTTCTACTCTTATCACCCTCAAGTTGTGCTTCTTTGTATAACAGAAACATGGATCTGCCCTCATGACACTGCTACACTAGCAGCTCTCCACACTTACTCTGTTACCTTCTCCCAGACCTGATGGAAAGGGTGGCAGTGTGGGGTTGCTTTTCAATAAGACTCTCAACTCGGCCCCTCTACCCCCCTCTGGCATCAACTCTTCCTCTTTTGAATATGCCACTAGCCAATGGCTCCCTCCTTCTCCACTCACGGTACTGTCTCTCTAGCAAACTCCTGGTACTCAACTCCTTCTTCCCTGACCTGAAAATTCTCCTTCAGTCACTTCCTACCCACATCCCCTAAAACCTTCCCTAGCCTTCCACAGGCAACCACCTTGGACTTCACTCACTCCTTGACCTTGACCACTCCATGCAGTCCCTCCACGACCAGCCTGCTCACTCTGGTGGGTAGTCTTAACCTTATCTTTCTCTACTTCACTCTCCTCCTCTGAACTCTCCCTTGATCCCTCGCCTTCTGATTACTTCATTGTTCAGTTTAACATCTCAGGCCCACTGTGAGAAACCTGATGGTATTCTCCCTCCTATTCTCCATGTAACCTCTGCAGAGGTGGCCAGGGAAAGGCCATCGCTCTTGCATCCCGACCCTGGGGGTGAACAAGTGAGGATCACCTGGGTGGAGGGTCCTTGGGGATTGAGGAGAAAGTCCTGGATGGAGAGGCATGGTATGCCCCCTTTCCTAATATATAATCAACCTCTCTTCCCTCAGCCTACACGGGCTATGTTCACACAAGCCCTATCTCTCCTTATAAAAGTCTACCAAGTACATAGAAGAGGAAGAGGCAACTAGGAACAATGCATACTTCATATGACCAACACCACCCTGGTACTGAGAAGATGAAGAGGTGACTAGGAGAAATGCACACTTCCTATGACCAACACCACTCTGGTACTGAGACAAAGATGAGAGGTGTAAGTATAGGCAGTACTGAAGGTCAGGCATAACACCTTCATTGGGCTCATTATAGCCAGGCAATTCCAATTAACAACACATACATGACACTCCTTAATAGGGCTCAGGTGTATAAAGGAAGGATAGGCAGCTATGTGAGTAGAGAAGGAGGAGAAAGTGGACCGCTGTGTTGCCGTGTGACCAGGCAGCCTGAAGACTGGCCACGATTCCAGAAGACCTGCAGGATCCGAGAAGGACGAATTGCGTGGAGTTTGCGTGGAGGACCAGGAGCCTTCAGGAGCAAAGGTAGCAGGCGGAGCTGTAAAATAACTAACATGCTGCAGAAAGGAGCGGGAAGTAGAACAAACGCAGTCCGTGTTCATTGTGAAGAATCAAGAAGCTGGTGTATGTGAAGACATGTCTGTCGGAATAGCAGAATCAATGCATTCTGCTGCCGACTACTGAAGAGGTGAGCAGGAGCAGCTGGGACTGCCGCAGGGAAGACGCAAAGAGCCGGGAGTGTCAGAAGACACAGAAGACTGGCGCGCTTCCGTGGGACCACAAGTGAGTTCTTTTAAATGCTTTTAAATGCCGAACTAAATGTAAATGGCTTTTTGAATGAAAACCCCTCATATTGAATACCAAACTAAATGAGAACTCATATTTGATCAAAAATACATGATACTGACTGTCAAACACATGGAAGTTACACTGACAAAATGGTGAATGTCAAATTGTTTATCAACAAGTGAATAAATACTAAAGTATTCGAATTATAGCAACTAACAATTTGAACAAATATTTAAGTATTCAAACTGCAAATGTAAAGCAACAGCTTTTTTAACAAGTCGCCAATTGAACAAATATGAAAAATTACCTTCCTGGAGATTCAGGTTCTCTTAGTCTAGGCTCGCCCTCCTTCACAACTGGTTGGGAATGCCTGCATCCGCAGGCGGGCCGGAAAAGCTGGCTGAAAAAGATAGGTGTCACTTTAAGAGTTTATAAGGGGAAGGGCCTACTTTGCACACGGGTCCCTCTGCACGCCGGGCCCACACCTAACCCTCGTGTCACGAACGGTCCACACCCAGTTCCTGTGGTTCCACCGAAGCGGTAGAATTTAAGTATATCCGTACTGCAGGGGAAGGCTGGGTGGGTGTTGTGAAGAAGGGCGAGCCTGGACTAAGAGAACCTGAATCACCATTGAAGGTCATTTTTAATTGCTCTGTTCTACTGGCGCTCCCTCCTTCCCAATTGGTTGGGACCAGACTAAAAAGCCTTTGAAGAAGCAAGGGTGGAAGAGACAGTATGTACAGGATTCAGGCAAACAAGTTGCAGAGAACCTCTTGTCCGAATTTTGCATCATTTCTGGACGATGTGACCATAGCCTAGTGCTTGCAAAATGCAAGCGGGGTAGCCCAGGTAGCTGCTTGACAGATGTCTATAATGGGAACATGCCTGGTAAAGGCTACAGATGCTGCCTTGGCGCTAGTAGAATGAGTCCGAAGTTTCTGCAGAGTTGCAAGCCCTTTCAAGTCGTAAGCCTTGGAGATACAGGAGACAACTCGCCTTGCAATAGAAGACTTTGCTGCTTTATTGCCAGGAGAAGGACCACCGTAAGTAACAAAGAGCTGATCTGCTTTTCTAAACGGTTTGGTCCTTTCAAGGTAGAATGATAAGTTTTTACTACATCTAGATTATGCAATTTCTCTTTTGCCACAGAAACATGCGGTCTAAGAAGAAAAAACGGGAAGACATATTTCCTGTTTTAAGTGAAAATCAGAAACCACCTTAGGCAGAAAGGGGGGAACCATACGCAAGACAACTTTGTCTTTATGGTACACAATATATGGTTCCTTAGAAGAAAGAGCTTGGAGCTCCCCAATTCTTCTAGCCAAAGTAATGCCCACTAAAAAGGCTGATTTCCAAGTTAGGAATTCTAAATCGCATGAAGCCATAGGTTCAAATGGTTTTTGCATTAGGGCTGCTAAAACCATGTTGATATCCCACTGAGGTGGAGGTTCACGAATAGGGGGATGTTAACGTAAAAGGCCCTCGAAGTGCCTTTTAAGGGCCTCGAAAGAGAAAACGACTTGTCTTCTCCATTCAGGTAAGCACCAACAGATGATAAGTAATGTTTGCAAGTGTCTACCTTGACACCGGTGGAAACAAGATAAGACATGAAGGACATTACATTATCAATGGAGGCCTTTAGAGGGTTATGGTTTTGTTCTAAGGCACAGTGACAGAAACGTAACCATTTGCCACAATATTGTTTCTTAGTGGAAGATTTCCTGGAGGCCGACATAATAGCAATGTTTTGTTCTGACTAATTAAGTGGGCGAAGGCTAGTTTTTCAAGAACCAAACCTTCAAGTTGAGCAATTGAGGGGAGGGGTGAAGAACCTGCCCCTTCTGTTGAGTCAAAAGACCTCTCAAAAGTGGAAGATCTAAGGGGGGAAATCCCACTAACTTCAGAAGATTTCAAAACCAAATCTGGCGAGGCCAGAACAGGGCTAATAGAATCATTGTCAGGTTGTGTGACATTTTGAATTTCAGCAACATTTTGTGAGTCAATGGAAGAGGTGAGAAGGCATATAGTGCTAGATTTGACCAATCCTGATGTAGAGCATCTACCAGGGACCGAGGACGCTGATTTTCCCTTGACGCGAATTACGGACTAAGTGTGTTGTGTTGATTGGCAAGCGGTCTACTGATGGATGGCCCCACTTCTGAAATATCATGTGTGCTACTGATGGTTTCGTGCAGAGCAGAATGTAACTTGCTGAGTTTGTCCGCCAGGACTTTCTTCTTGCCTTTGAGATGGGACGCCAACATGAAAATGTGATTTTGAATGGCCCAACATCAAATTTGTTCTGCTAGGAGACACAGGGGGCGGGAGCGAGTCCCCCCTGCTTGTTCATATAAAACATTACAGTGGTATTGTCCATTAGAATTGTCACCACCTTTCCTTGAAGTGAGGGAAGAAAATATTTTAGAGCAGAAAATAGGGTTCTTAGTTCGAGTCTGTTGTTATGACTATTTGGTGAGGGGGATGTTCAAAGGGAGATCCTGTTAGCAGGTTCAGCACAGAGAGTCTTGAACTTTGGCTGGAATTTGTGTCTTTGTCTCCTGGGGATCGAGAACTGATTCCAGTTGAGATCAAGATGCCACTGGGTCATTCTCATATGGAGCCTTGCAAAGAGAACTAGGTTTATGCAAGAGGCCATGAGGCCCAAGTGTCTTTGAAACCACCAAGCTGTTAGTGACTGGTGAGTGGAGAACCGAACTATGGTTTGTTGAATGGCTTCCACTCTTTCCAAGGGTGGAAAGACTTTGTGCGGAGTAGTGTCTATAACTGCACCTAAGAACTGGATCCTTTGTGAGGGATTAAGTTGGATTTTGTTACATGTATGGGGTCCCCCAGTTTGAGCAGAGTATGGCAAGTAATTTGCAACTTCTAAAGCAATACCTCTGGAGATTGGGCTTTGAGATGCCAGTTGTCTAGGTAGGGATACAGATGGACTGTCTGCAACCGAAGGAAGGCTGCCACTGACCCCGGAACCATTGTGATATCTTCCAAGAGCTGCAGGGATGATTTTTGGAGCTTAAGAGGAAGGAAGGTGGAGCAGCCGGAAGGGCAAGGTGCTACCAATGTTGAATAATATTTAGAACCCACTCCTCTTGAGTAACAGTTTTCCAAAAAGGGAGGAAGATGGAAAGCCTTCCTGCTACCGGGGACGTATGATCCATGCCTGGGGGGAAAGTCAAATAGACTTCTTCTGCTCCTTAACAGATTTAGAGGCAGAGGGGGGGGGGCGATTTATTCTTGGGTCTATACCTTCTCTTTTTGGAAGAGTAGTATGATTTAGCAGAAGTGGAGGAACCACTGTTGCCTTGTGTATGTGGTTTAAATGCCTTAAAGTTTTGGTGATATGGTTTTTTCACTGAGAGGGAGCTGAGAGTTTTAGCTGCTATGACACTGGCCTTACATTTCTGTAGGACCTCATCTGTAGATGGGTCAAACAACGTTTTGCCATCCAACGGAAGGTCAAGCACCTTCACCTGGATATCCTGGTGAAGGGAAGAGGAAGACAGATATGTGTGTCTCTGCATACAGACTGCACTGGTAACGGCCATAGCAGTTTTGTCTGTTAGATCTTTAACTACTTGAAGTCGTTGCATAGCAGCTTCTCTGCCTTCAGAGATCCAGAAAGAGAACTGGTCTGCGGCCTCCTGAGGTAGCATGCCAGTGAAGCACTCTAGATTCTCTGAGTTAAGGAATATTAAATCCCACCAGAACTGTAGCATTATTAATCCGCCTAGATTGTAAGGTAGAGGTGGTGTAAGACTTCTTACCTTTGGTCTCCCAAGCTTTTGCATTTTTGTCCAGCACTGAAGCTGGTGAAGGAGAAGGGCCTTTGCCCTTTGTGCCCAGTGCAGCAGAGACTACTGTTGATTGAGCTGGAAGTTTTCCCATGAGAATGAAATGTTTGTCCTTGGGTACCTTGTATTTATTATCTAGGGCCTTGGAGATGACACAAATAAAAAAATGCTACTTCCTACTGATATACCTGAGCTGACATCACCACCCTCTGTTCACACCACAACAACAAGCCTAGGTTGTCCTTCTGACGAGCTTTGCTTGTCTTTTTGTGAAGCACCGAGTACACATGTTTACAACTTTGGCAGTTCCGACTCAAATCATGGACAGTCTGTTTAAAGTCAAAAGATCACAATGGAAACCTTTATCATTGACCTCTGATTTGTTATTATCAAAATGTTTTTTTTTCAAAAACAAGATAAAGAACCTCACCGTAATACAACACCAGTACAGACAGGAGATCTTCCAAGTCCAGTTTCTTAAACCCCCAAAACAACGCAGGATGACCCCGTTGTCGCAGAAAGAGAAAGCAGGTGCGATTCAACTCTACTTGTGTATAAAATTTCATCATCTAATGTATGTGGTTCTGCCGGTAGTAAAAACTAAGTCACATCAACCGAACAGTCATGGAATAAGGATGACAGAAATCACGTTGAAGTAATACCGGATGTTGAAGAAAAACTATTGGCAGTCACGGATGTTTCTAGTACAGGAGGATCACTGGTAAACAAGGCTCCGGTAATCAACTCAGATTTAATTGCAGCGCTCACCATAACTTTAACACCTTACATGAAATTGTATGAATCCCTTAATGAGCAAGTGTGGGACCAGTCGACTCTACTAGCAATGCTGCATTCAAAACTCATTTTCATCGAAGGTTTTATCGCAGCAATTCAAACTAATCTTGATAAAAATGAGGAGCGAACATCCAATATTCTACACAGCATAATAGATTCAGTCATGAAAGACAGAAACAAAAGGAAAACAGAAATAGAGAAAATTGATTTAATTCGGCCCGGATAAACTACTAAATGAAACAAAAGGTGTAGCTGTTGGATCCTCTGAGTTAGTAGTTGTTGGATCCCCTGAGTTAGGGGTTGAAAATAAAGTAAAAGAAACTTCCTTGCAAAATGACGATCAGCACTCAAATGAGAGGGAGGACGCTCACAAAAAAAATATATCAGGAAAAGAACACTACAACTTTAAAAGAGAGCAATGGCCCAGAATTAATTGCGGCCAAAACAACAGTTGTTAATTCATGCGTCTTACACAATAAGAATGTGGCACACATTCGTCCTCTGGGCATAGGAAGTAAAGAAGCAGCTGAAGTCGCCATTGGCATCTATGACTTACAAAGTGAAACTGAACCCATTGAATTGATTGTGGATCCTGATCACGGGCCTCTTAAGAAAAGAAAATATGATATCTTCTCTAAATTGAATGACATAGGAAGTGCTTTGCATTCTCCAAATTCAAAAAGACAACTACTAAAAATCTGCTATGGAGAAACAAGAAATCCAAAGAAAAGTACAGAGTACTATATCAGACTCCCTAAATAGGATAATGATCAACAAGCAGAAGCTACATTGCACAGAAGACTCTGGAAACAAGACTGGAAGGATTCCATCAACTGGTTTAAGGGAGGATGTTACTACGAGTACTTCAATTTCAAACCAAAAATCAGAAGCTGGTAAATTGGGAGACGAAACTCAAACTCGAGGAGGTTGTTGCTTGGAGGACCTCATTTTCCAAAATAAAACTAGAAGTAGGCAAACTAAGACAAGAAATCTCTAAATTAGAAGAGCGCATTAAACAACTGGATAGAGAGGAGGCCTTAGCTTCCTGCATGGACCAATCTAGTTATTCAATTACGGATGAAGGGGAATCTGGTGAAGATGACGAGGATACTGACATTACATAAGGAAAGTTTACGTGAATACAGGTCACTCTTGACTGTGAAGACGAGTCATGTTATGAAGAACCCTTGGATGTAGATGAGGCAGTAAAGGAAACGGTCCCCTTAATGTTCTCCACCTCATCTGAAAGGGGGCTTAGCTCGCAACCCTTAAAGCAGAGAGTAGGACGAAACAGAACAAGGAAGAGAGAAGAGAGCGGTTCTCTTCAGGTAATATCAGTTACCCTGAAATCCTCGAATGAAGAGAAGAAAAAGGGGTTGTCCCAGAGAAAGGAGTTTTTGAACGTCACAAGTAATTACAATCCCCTAGAATCAGATACTGAAACAGATGACCGTGTAATCAAGGCCGTACATCCCTACATAAAATCCTTACCTCTACAAAACTCTAGAAAAAAAAGATGAGACTAACGAGAACACTGTAGAAGAAGAGGAACTACCATCAAAATGTGTGCTGTGATACCTGAACCATGCACAAGAAAAACAAATGTTTTCTTGACAATGGAGGAGAAACAAGCAAATATCGATAAAAGCCTTAAGAAGAGCCTAATAGAGAAGAAAATGTTTAATGAGAAAAACAACAGACCCAACAAGGACCATCATGATAATAAATGCAATGACAACTCAACTTATAGACTGTTGATAGAAAATGTCGAGATAAAAAGATGAACTGGTGCTAAATCGACCAATATACTTCGATTGTTTCATTGCTTTCCAAGCCTGAGAAACATAGAATCGAAATACTTCTTCCCAATTGAATTTCTGGAGGAAGAAAGAATGGACAAAATCATCATCTATGCGCCTCCAATGACAAAAAAAAATAGAATCATGGATGTTGCAAGGAAACTACTACCTGTGGGGTTTGAGTTGCTTGAATATGACACAAGAGAATCCCAGATGGATGAAGGGAAAGAAGACCCCTATTGAATAACAAAGGGTTCTAAAATACATCATGTTTGGTCCATGAAAGCTGGATATGATCAAAAGGCGGGAGACGCTGTTCATTCGGACCACAAAAGAAATCTTAAGAGAACCGTGGAAAACAAGATTAAGAATAGTGTGACAAACGGGAGCCTCCGCCCAGAAGAACATTGATCCAAACAAAATGAAGACTGGTCATGGTTGGCCGGGACTTTAGCTAGTGGAATCAGGTATGTATAGCTCACAACATCTGAAGCTGTGGTACAAGAGCCCAACTGTAGAAACTATGTCTCTATCGTCTCTTGGAACACTCTGTGCTTTGTTCATTTGTTCCAGGTAGGACACATAAAATTTAACAATCATGAAATAATATGTCTCCAAGAGACTTGGATGTCCGAAGCTCCGCTACTTGACGGATATGAGATATTCATTAATCCTGCAGTAAAGGGGAATAAGGGTCGACCTATGGCGGGCCTCTTAATTGCCCTTAAAAATACCATCAAATGCAAAATGATTAAAGAATTTCACCCCTCGCCTTGGATCTTAGCTCTTCTCATCTCTACAGGTCTAAAAAAATGTAACCAGCTGAAGACAATACTGATAATCATTGTATATTGGAACCCAGTTGGAATAAGGTATGAGGAATTTGTCAAAGATGTATTAGACGCCATGGACAGTGCTAGAGAAACCACCTTGTATTTTGAAACATTGCTCTGTGGTGCTCTTAACATTCATTGCTTCGATGAAAAGGCAAAAATGATATCTAACCGTCCTATGCATCCAACCCCACAAATAGCTAGAGGTTTTGTCTGGAGAGAAGAGATGTATGAAACAAACATACACATGGCAAATGCCATTATCTCAGGGAACCTTCCGGCAAATCCTACTTGGAAAAGAGGACCTTTAAAATACATTTTGGACTATATGTTTGCCTCAGAAAATCTGATGGGAAATCTGACAGAATTTGTGGTTACACCCGTGGAGAACAGCGATCACAAGATCCTAACCACGACCATTGGTAATTGGCCTTTTATGATCGAGGCGCAAATGGGTCCTACTTTACGTATTCAATCTGGGTGCAACAGAATTGCAGCAGATACAGACGTTGCGCGTGACGGTGAAGATCCTGGAGTTTCGGAGAGGTACAGGGAGGCACTCATGGCTACATCTGGGTGTAGTTTTAAGAAGAGTCATGTATTTCATATTGATATCAGAAGAAAGAAAAAGGCCCTAAATGTGACTCTGTTAAGTGCACAGAGGGAGTCTTCGGATCCAAAAATCATTAAGAAATTGAAACAAAAATACAAGAATTGGTTAAAGAACCACAAATGGCTTTTACTCCAACCAGACGCAGAAAATTCTTTAAGCCTAATGGCTACTAAAAATACCTCTGGAGTATGGAAGATCTTGAACAACTTAAATGCTCCACAAAATTCGCCTGTTCAACTCACATCACCTTAATAGTTCGCCACCCTGTCTATCCAATGGTCGTTCTCGACGGAAAAGGCCGAAATAAAGGATCTGATTTTGTCATCTTGCAATTCGAGGGCACTGACGGCCTGTCCAACTATGCACTTAGAGAGGACCCGGAAGGTTGGTCTGAGGTCATGTACAGTCTGTTTGCAACAATAAAGAAAACTAAAAGGATTCCGGCTTCTTGGGGTGCTTCCATCGTTGTGCCCATATTCAAGAAGGGGATAGGTCGGAACCATCTAATTATAGACCTATCGCCCTTCTTGATTTTATTGGGAAAATCTTTGCAGCCCTGATTCTTAGGGCCTTCGATGCTTGGAGAAAGAACGTTGGCCAATTTGATGAATGGCAAGCCGGCTTTGAACCTGGGATAGGCACAGCCCTAAACCTCTTCTTGATAAACTTAATTAAAGTAAGCGTGAAAGCAAAACCGAAGAGGAAGGTATACATGGCATCCGTCGACCTTGCAAAGGCTTTCGATGTGATCGAGAGGCGCAAGCTTTGGCTAAATTTGGAAAAATGGAACTGGCCCGTGGATCTGAGAGAAGCATTGATTGTCCTTCATACTAACACTACATTGCGTATCAAATTGGACAAATAGGATACTGTCACGGAACCAATAATAACTACAAATGGCCTCAAACAAGGCTGCAGATTAACCCCTATGCCTTTCAACCACTTCATTTCAGACATACCAACGGCTTTTGAAAAGACAAGAATATTTCCCCCTAGACAGGTGGGGAAGGCAGTGAGTCGCCTGCTTTATGCAGACGACTTGATTCTGTTCGATCAAACTATGGATGGTTTTACAGAGGCAGTTGGATGCATTAGAGAACGACTTGGACGACAATAGCCTAAATGTCAATGTTGAAAAAACTAAAATCTTGACATTCACAGGGAAAACCGTGCATAAATCGTCGGGCAAACAAGCATGGTTCCTTAAGGGCGAAAAAATTGGTGAAGTACCGAATCTCATGTATCTGGGAATCTGTATTAGTAATAGCGCGGTGGAGGCTCCTCGGGAGACTAGACTCAGACTAAAAATTAGAAATCTTACTTGTCAGGCTAAAATAATTTTGAGAAGATTTTGAAAATTCACTTTACAACCCGTTATTGATTTCTACACCATGAAAGTGGTGCCTATTATAACTTATGGGGCCGAAGCTATGCCACTATTATCAAAGGATTTATGGCCAAAACTGGAGGGAATATATTGGAGACCGGTGTTGGCTCTTCCTGCCTGCACCGCCATTGACCTAATCCGAGAAGAATTGGGTTTAAATTCACTTTGGTCTGTAGTTCAATGGAAAACTCTGGCATTTTTTCTTAAATGTCATCTGAATAATCGAGAGGGTGGTTTCAGGGTTCTGAACAGGGCTCTGCTTCAAAAGTCTGACTACAGGCTAAATGCCAGGAACATTTCTTGTTTGACACTCTTGGATGAACTGAATTCCACGGAACAAACTCTAATGACAAATACAGCTAGTGTAAAAAAAAAACTGTTGGACTTGTACTGGATTTACACCAGAGAAAATTTCAGATGTCTAAAGTTGGATGGCCAGAATGATCCAAATTGTAGGGAAAGAGGAAATCCCCAAGAGTACCTAAAAAGATTTCCCCGTAATACACGCAGAAGGGAGTTTATGAGATTGAGGATGAACCTAATGCCCACTAAGGAGGTTCTAGAAGCAAGGAAACCAAAGGTTCAGAGAGATTATGCCTGTCGCTGTGAAAGGGGCCCCTAGAGGACCCTGACGTCTATGGAAACAAGGCGCGTCACCACACACGATAGATACACCAGACACGAGGTTGTATTGCCAAAGCTAGGGTTTATTGCAAAGCAAAAGTCTCAGTTGGCCATCTCGGTCTCACGCCCGGCGACGTGTATCTCTAGACCTCGAGGGACGCAAGAGAGTGAATTACGTACATCAGTTACATATATACAAAACGTATATCAAACAATCTGCTATGACATGTTTAACACCCCCCTTTATTGGGTTTCTTTGAACTTGGTGTGATGATTGACATCTCCGACTGCTATGACACCTTCAAACATCTATTCTAGTAACAATTTGCAATTTGTGAGTGCGAAGGCATCTTTCAATTGTTGAATAGAACGCAGCGCTTCTGTTCTTGGAAGCGAGCTACATATGGGGGGAAGAGTTGCATTCCTGACCTTGCTATCTATCAGGTGCTATTCACGTCCTGGGAGCCGACACGCTCTAGTGGGCTCAGCAAAGGGGGGCCGT
This sequence comes from Ambystoma mexicanum, assembly GCF_040938575.1. Classification (NCBI taxonomy): domain Eukaryota; kingdom Metazoa; phylum Chordata; class Amphibia; order Caudata; family Ambystomatidae; genus Ambystoma; species Ambystoma mexicanum. The sequence continues at coordinate 54,038,954 of NC_090929.1, read as the reverse complement.
AAGAAAAGCATAATTCAAGCCTTTAGCGGTATTATTCTAACATATTCTACCATATAACGAGACTGGCTGGCAGCTGTGAAATGATTAAATGCCCTGCAGCTCTGCTTCAAGGCTACATTCGGGAGGGAGCCGGGCATTCTTCCTGGTGCTGCCTACATTTGTGTTTCAGCAAACTCTTGTTATCCTCACGGCCCTGCGGCCTTGTCCTTTTCACATACAGACAACAATGTTTCACAGTCGAGCAGTGTAAGCGGAAAATATACTGCGAAGCAATAGGAACAGAAAGCAATGAGCAATGGTTAGAAAACAAAATGGCGATTCTTGTTACATCATAATGGCCGTTCATTGGCAAACTCGAAAACCTATATTTTGTCATATCGTGCATGAGACGGTTGGCCCACGGCCACCAAAATGCGTTTGCGGTCACAAAGTAGAGGTATCCATATTTCTAGACTGACAAACCCTCCTTTGGCCGTATGCCAAACGTCTCATCTATTTATTGAAACCTCCTCTAGTGATGATGAATCTGAAATACTTCTGTCTGAATGTTGCATGCTATCATGGACATCATTGTCTTCATCAATATCTATTGCCATCAACTCTTTTACTGCTCTCCTCTCATTTGGGTCTGGGTCAGTTCGATCATGAGGTTGTTTTTTCTTTGTCATCACATGCATACATCCTTCCGTACATCCCTCAGTTACCTCAGCACAAACTATGGGTAAACAATGTATACAACAACAGCACGTTAGGAATATTCCAAACACCAGTACTAATATTGAGATCAACTTCCATCCCCAATAACGTAGTATTCCCCAAAACCAAGATCCTATTCCCCAGCTCCCTTCTCCAGTAGGGAGTTCAGAGCTAAGGACGTGCATTTTCTTTATTGCTTCAAAGATCGTGGGGGAATAGTCATCGACATAAACGCAACATGCTGATCCCACTATTTCGCAAATTCCCCCACGATCAACCAGGATCACATTGAGAGCCATTCTATTTTGCAGCGTCATTAACCTGATTCCTCTTTCTTCCAACGTCATGTTAAATAATATATCTGTTGTTGTGTTTATTGTGTTCTTTAGGATTCGGGACAGTTGCCTTATATTATAGGAGTTCACTATCTGCCCTAAGAATGGAAGGAATGATTTTGCTACATCAGTTGCTATTAAAACACCCTCGTCAGTCCTTTTAACTCTAGTTCTGGATAATCTGGCCATGGCTGCTGTTTCTAAGAGGAATACTCCTGGGAACAGTGGCCCTAGGTAACATGTACCTCCCCAGTTTCTGGGCAACCAAGGGTATGCTTTCTCTCCACATATAAAATAAACTGGATCACCTACGTAAACTGGTTCTATTTCCCATTTTAGTACCACTGTATTCATACAACCAGTATACGTTCTGACTGAAAAAAAACCTTTCTTTTTTAGACAAAAAGGGACAGTTCTTGGGCTATAATTCACTGTGTAAAATGGGGGAATTGCATCTTTGTCCCCTTCTGTTCTTACACGAAACGTCATTACAGATGTTTTTTCTGGTGGGACAATCTATCTCGTCTATTTTGTCGTGTTATCTTTCGTGTATTTCTCCTCGTGGGCTCTGGGGCTATTAATTGTGCTTTATGGAAAATGGAACAACCCACAGGCTTCATTATTATCTCCTCAAACTCATTCATGTTGGTTCTGTCTAATTGACCCATATTACTCTCATTCCATTTCCCATAGAACATTGCACCTAAAGATGCACTACATGCAGAACTTAATGGTAATGGCTGCACATACCACCCTATTATTTTCCCAGCATGCTGTGGTAAATGGGCACATACCCAACAATTTGTTTTCTTCAGGATTTCATGTGTCATGTTCATGATCAACAGTAAAGTGTTATTTCCAAAACCTTCCCTGTGTTTTTCTTCCATTGGGGGTAGGGTATAAGTGATCACCTGAACCGGGCTTTCAATAGAGGATATATTAATTATTGGTAAAAACATTTCTAATGGGTGTATTGTTTCTACCCACCATAATATTAGGGCTGTCGATATTGGTGCTACCACGCTCATAAAGCACATTATTATCGTCAGTACCAGCATACAATTTGTTTTACCATGCGTTTTACTTAAGCTTATAGTTTTTATAATTGACTCATTCTCAGCGGTGGTGGTGCAGGAGGAGGCTGGAACCGGTCCCGGCATGTTTCTTGTCGTCCTTCTTCTTTCTTATCACTTTTCGTTGTGGATATCTCTCTTCGTCGCGCTTGCTCTGATGTTAATAAGTTCAATGGAATTGTCACAGTTCAGTTCTGCCTGGATTCGATTATTCGCTTTTAGGCAAGATCACTTGTCCTTTCTCATACTGCTCAGAGGACCTTTGATCAGTTATCTTATCGCCTTAGTATCATGTGCGCTCAGCTTGTCCGCTCTGGTTCCGGACACATGTACTTTTTATGATCGCACTGAGGAGCCGCGAGTCTTGAATTGTCCGACTTGCACAATTCTCACGCTTCTTTCCTCTACACCTCTGGTTCCTTCTCCGTCCATGAGCTGAACTAGAGGTTGACATAAACACCAAAAAGAAATGCGGATCACTTTGTCTTCCGAGGCTGCAGGTTGTATCGCCTTGCTCCTGGTATCGTGTGATCCGTGAACAGTGCCGGTGCACTTCCAGATTCAGGCTCGAAGTCAGCCTGTGGCGCTACTGCATGTGCTGGTGTGTGACGCGCCAATGATGCAGATCAGTTTTTTGGCGTGCTGGCAAGTGCTGGTGGGCGCCAAAGGGGTACACGATTTGTTTCTGCTGGTATTTGCAAGGCAGATTTCGCGTCGGTCAGCAGTGATGTCGATTCTGCTGGGCAACGTTGGGGCACTCTTTGCCCTTCCCCCTCTTTGGCATCCGTCTCAGGCTTTGTTTCGAGTTTCACTTCTCGTTTTGGCAGATTAGGTGGCTGCTTACTGGCAACAGTTTCTTTCGTTCCTGGGACCGCTGTCTCTTTCCGGTCATCAGTGTCAGGCAAGTCTTTCAGTGCAGTTGGAATCTTCTTGGCATGGGTGGGATGGATCCACGACTTCCTTCCATCCACCCGTATTGCCGTCTGCGTTGCCAAAAGTACTTGATAGGGCCCGCGCCACCTGGGTGCTAATGATGATTTTCTTTCAAAGTTCTTTAGCAGCACCCAATCTCCTGGCTCCAGCGCGGGCCCCGGACCGGTGTATCTCACTGGTAATGCCTCCTGCACCTGCTGATGAATCAAACGCAATTTTTGCATTAAAAGGCCACAATAAGTACTAAGCACAGGATGTTCTATCTCACTAAGTCGTTTTGGCTTAGGCGCGCACCAAACATTTGCTGGCCTCCTCATTACGATCTCATACGGGGAGAGCCCAGTTTTAGCCTGTACAGACGTACGCATGCCTAATAGTGCTAATGGTAATGCATCCACCCAACTCAACTTGCTTCCCGCACATATCTTGCTAATCTTTGATTTAAGAATCCCGTTGTGCCTCTCCACAAGACCGGCAGAACTCGGATGCCTTGAACTATGGAATCTCTTATCAATCTGAAGACCAGCACATATCTGTAATACCACTGCACCCACAAAATGTGGTCCATTATCAGACCATATGACTCGGGGCAAGCCAAATCTGGAAAAGTACTCCTTCAACATTACTTTTGCCGTGCTCATTGCTGTGCAGTCCTTCAAAGGATATGCCTCCACCTACTTACTGAATACACAGATCACCACCAAGACGTATTTTAAGTTTTGGCACCTCTCCATCTCTATGAAATCAAAATGAATTACCTCAAATGGCATGGAGGGCGGGCCAAAACTGCCTGTTGGAGTCACTGTTCCCTTCCCTACATTGTGTTGCAAACATGTGATACAGTTCTGCACCAACCTCTCTGCATTCTTTTTTATGTTTACGTTCTGCCAAACTGTAGAAAGGTGCTGTATTATTTTCTTCGCACATATGTGCGTAGGGCTGTGGGCCACTGTGACCATTGCAGTCACGTACGAATTTGGCAACATCCAGTTTCTAGTTCCCTTGTCCACCCAACAACCCTCCAGATCCAACTCAGCAGATCCCTCTGCCCACCCTTGTATTTCATCGGCCGTAGCCTCGGCCTGCATTTCTTTGACAGTGGCAACTCCATCTTCTATCATACAGGGTACTTCCTCTGTCTGAACCGTCATCATTTTAGTATTCAAATCAGTGGCAGTTTGTTTCGCAATTCTGTCTGCAAACGCGTTTCACTCTCCTACTTTGCATGTTACTTTTTCATGTGCCTTGCATTTCACTATTGCTAGGCGCTTTGGAAATGTGAGTGCAGACAGCAATCGTACAATCAAAGGGCCATGTTGAATTCTGGTGCCATGTGATGTCAGAAACCCTCTCTCAGCCCGGAGTCAACCAAAATTATGAACCACTCCAAAAGCATACTATCAGTATATATATTCACATTCAAATTTTCAGAAATCTCGCAGGCTCTGGTTAATGCTATTATTTCCGCGGCTTGTGCTGAATTATAGGGAATTCTTTTACTTTCTACAACGCTCTCTAGGGTAGTGATAGCGTATGCAGCAGTTGTCGTGCCATCTGGAAATTTAAAACATGAGCCGTCACAAAATAACTCTCCATCTGGCTCTTTCTGTGGGATATCACTTAAATCAACTCTTCCCTCGGTTTCTTTCTCAGTGACCATTAAGCAATCGTGGGGGGGGGTGATTCATTCTTCCCAATTTCTTTTATGGTTGGTGGCATTAATTCTGCAGGATTCAAAGCGCTACACCTCATAATTTGGATATGGGGCGCGAACAAGATAATCTCATATCTTGTCAATCTAGCAGAGGTGAGGTGTTGCGTAAGTGTCCTATTTAATAGAACGTCTATGGCATGTGGCACCATCAAAATGAAAGTGTGCCCCAATACCATCCCTTCTGTTTGTTTCACTGACGCAGCAGCCGCCATGACAGATCGCAAACATCGTGGTAATGCGCGTGCTACAGGGTCCAGCACAGAAGAAAAATAGCCGCACGGCCTATTTCTTCCACCTTGTTCCTGTGTCAAAACCGCCAATGCACATCCTTCACTTTCACACACAAATAGTCTAAAAATGTTCTCATAGTTCGGCGTACCCAAAACTGGAGCCGAGCATAATTCAGTTTTCAATTCATCAAATGCTTTCTGACATTCCTCATCCCACTGTAACGGCATAACCGCATCTTTGTTAGTCAAATTCACCATCGGTTTTACAATTAACGCAAAATTACCAATCCATTGTCGGCAAAATGAAGCCATGCCTATTATGGCTCTGACTCCTTTTTGTGTCTTTGGAATAGGTATACAAGAAATACTTTCTATGCGTTCTGGCGTTAGTCTTCTCCCTACTTTCGAAAGTAGGTAGCCCAAATAGGCCACCTCCTTTCGATCATACTGAAATTTCTTCAAACTAGCTTTATGGCCATGTGCCGCTAGGTGTGACAGTAGTAACTCAGTGCTTTCTTTACAAATCTCCTCTGTGTCTGCAGCTAGCAATAGATTGTCTATGTATTGCAAAAGTACACAACCCACGGGTAATTCCAGCATGTCTAGCTGCTCTTTTAATGCTCTACTGTAAATACTTGGACTTTCCGTGTAACCTTGCGGAATCCACGTAAATGTAAATGATCGTCCTCCTTATGTGAACGCGAACAAATATCTGCTGTCCTTGTCCACTGGAATACTGAAGAATGTGTTTTTCAAATCTACTACACTAAAATATTCTGCTGAAACAGGTATCATTGTCAATATTGTAGTGACGTCTGGCACTAGAGGAAATTGTGGATCTACTACCTTATTCAATGCGCGTAGATCAATTATGAAACGTTATGGTACCTCATTACCTCCTTTTTTATAAACCAGAAGAATCGGGCTGTTGCATGTACTGCCTGTAATTTCCTCGATTACCCCTAATTTCACCAAATTTGTAACTATACTCTTCAATCCTTTCTCACCTTCAACCGAAATTTTGTATTGGGGTATTCACGGTAGGGTAACACCTTCTTTCAAAATAATCTTTACTGGCTCTATCTTTAAACATCCTACATCATTGTCATGCATTACCCATATACAGGTTGGTACTTTACTTAGTTCCCCTGGTAACGCTCTGGACATGAATTCTGACACAGGGGCATCGTGTGGCCATATCGTTAGAAACACTCTGTCTGCCGTGCAATGTATAACAGAACCTAGTTTTTTCAACAAGTTTAATCCCAACAAATTCTCCCCACAATTTTCTGTTAAAAGGAAAGGACAATGTTCAGTAAATGGTCCTATGGTAACTGGGACTGGTTTGGACACTGGGTTTATGACTGGTGTACCTGCGAACCCTACGGAAATATTCTTTTGCCCTGACAGTGGTATATCCGGAACCAAGTGATGGTTTATTGAACACTTCTGTGCTCCTGCATCTACAAGAAAGCGGTGCTCCTCATTCCCGACTCTCATTTCTGCGTAGGGTCCTCTCTGATTCATGGGAATAGACACTGGTTCCGACCCCTGTCCTGGGCTGTCCTATTGGGGAAATAACACATCATCCGATGTGTAATCATTACTATTACTGTAATACGTGTTTGCTGTGTATCGAAAACATTCCCACTCTTCCCTCTATTTCCCCCACTCTGATTTCCATATTGTTGATTTTGCTGTCCCTGACTCTGGTTTGGGGCATTTTGGTTTTGGCCTTGGTTTTGGTTACCTCCTTTATTGTGATGCTGCTGCATACTATTCCTATTTGGTCCATTCACTCCTGGGTGTCCTCTATGCTGTCTCCTCTGACCAGACCCATTTCTATTCTGTAGATGTGGACATTGCGCTCGCCAGTGTCCTTCCCCCTTACAATATGCACACTGATTCGGCCCCACTGTTCCCCCATGCATATTCGAATTACTCCTTCCTTGTGCGTTCCCTCGCCCTCTATTATGTCCTACTACTTGCTGCATTAATACTCGTGTCTTTAGATTTACCCTATCCCTCTCTTCTTTTTGTTTTCCTGCAGTCAGTCTGCGTTCAGAATATTGGGCCTTATGTAATACTTCGCCCAACGTTTTTGCTTGCCATGCACTCTCTGATGTCATGATTAGATCCTGAATTGGAAGTTTTCACACCCTCACATATTTGTCAACAAATAACCTCTTTCCTGCTTCCGAACCCACATCCTGCCCACTGAAATCTGTGAATACTTCTTCAAATCTATTAAAATAATCTGTAGCCAACTCATCCTTGCCTTGTAAACATGCAGTCAATTTGTCCCATTGAATTCTTTTCTCTGGGACAATTGCTTTTAACTTCTGCACTATACGTGCTGGTAACGCCGCCAGGTTCGCTCCTGGAGTCCCTCCAACTGCTTTATTCCTATCTTCTATTATCAAGTCCGCCCATGTGGCACCAAAGGCTGTTGGGTCATCTACCTTCCTTATTTGTTTCCATATGTCTGCCTGCAGGATCACCGGGAATATTAGGTCTATGTCACCCATGGTAAGCACGGATGATTGTAGGCAGGACTCTACTTCCTTGTAAAACCCTGCAGGATTCTTTCTTATATCAGGAATCGTCTGTTTTATGTTGTTCACCTCCTGTCTGGAAAAGGGGACATGCACATATTGGGCGGTGTAATGGGCTGGTGTCACCTGCGCCGCTGCACTGCCCAGTGCGGGAACCTCCACTTTGGGCACAAAGGTAGGTGAGACCTCTCTCATTGGAAATGCCCCACTTACCGTCGCCCACCTCTCTTAGATGTAACAATATTCCCAGATCCAATGATAGGACTGTTTCTCCTGTCCCTCGGTCTAGTGCTCTTCTATATACTGCCATTATTTCGGGTGGGCTGGCCTTATCGTTTTTTATATCTTTGTCTAATAAATGTTCAGCAATCGACTGTAGTGCTTTTCTTTTCATGGGCATGGAATATTCATCAAATATCTCGTGTATCTCCATTGTGGGAATACTAGGATCCGACATCCACCTAAACGCTTCTCGTATACATACTTTTAACTTATCACCCCTTTGTACTGACGACATTGAATGTCGTCGTTGTATATATGGCTCTACAGTTTCCTTCCTATTTCTCCCGATATCCCTACTCCTGTACCCAGGTGTAGCAAACATTTCGGCATAATCATTATCTAATTCATCTTTAAGCTCAAAAAGTCTATATAAATGTTCTCTCACTTCTTCATCCCTCGCCCTACAGCGTGCTAATGCATTCAAATCTAACAATCGCTGCGGTGGTAATTTCCCAATTAGCTGTTTCCATTTCTCCACCAAATATTCACCCATGCATTCCAACACTACCTGTCTTTCGTTGCTTCTACGGAAGTCATATATCGAAGCCACTGCTGCCGTCCCATCATTCCCGTCTATATACATCGCTGCCTGTTGCTGCAATTCCACCTTCCTTTCTTTGCTGATTGCGCTGCGGGTTACCCTCGTGCACCCCCGTTGGTCAGTCCCGCCTCTTGCCCCCGTGGTTTCAACTTCAACCCTGGGAGGAACAAAAGTTTTTCTGTTAATTCACAAAAGGGAAACAGAGTCTCATTCATTGAATAAGCGGATTAGTCAACCCAAAATATAAACAAGGAATAAGGAAGCAACCGCCTGATTAAAATTACAACACTTTAGCCTAACCGCAAGAAGACTAAAAGGTCAGTGGAAAGTACCTGCATAGGTCGTGAAAACAGTCCTATTACATATGTCAACTGCCAAAGAAAGTTTTTAACACCTCAATGTTTTAAATTACCTTTAATTCCAGATAACTTACTAAAATAGTTTCAAATTCTCTCTACTTTATAGTCTCCTACCGAACTCTGACAAAACGCGGATCTGTGTTTTTTTGAACATTTTGTCATCCTACTGAAACAACGTACTGTCCTGAAGAGGGCTACAAACGACAACAGCGGAACACCAGGGAAGGTGTTGACGATACTCTGTTCAGCCGAAACATATGTAGACATCCCACAGACACCAAAAATAATGTTGTCTTTCTATGAAAACCATTTCTCAGTTGATTTTTGTACATTGATAGTTTTTTTCCCCTGCCATAATAGATTCTGGTATTAACATCTTTGTCATTGTGATGAATTATGAATGTCACTTACTAATCCCAGCCACGATTGGCACAAAAACATAAGTATTCTGGACCTGTCTTTCAACTTTTTATGAATTTAAGTGTTGGTGATGCCTTGTGGAAAGAATACACTACACAACTATGTATTGAATTGAATTTTTGATTAAAATGTGTTTTTATATGTTTACTTCTTTGGCATAATAATTTTGTTAACGCATATGAAACCTGGGTAAATGAACTAGATAATTTATCCCTTTTTTCCATCTGACCACTTGCAAGGTAGACTAAAAGAGGGGTAATTGAGCATTTTTGTTCTTGTTCTTAACACTATATGAGTGGTCCCGATAGTGCTCAATCCCCCTTCAACAAAAATGTTGGGACTTACCCATTGTCTTCTCAGGTACCGAGTCTGTGCCTGAAGCGGGAGGTGCGGATGGGACAATGGGAACAGGGAGTGTCTGTTGTGGGCCTGATTGGCTAATAGGAAGTGTTACGTGCGCGGTCTGTGGCTGCGGGAGTGCTTGAGCTACCGGAGGGGGAGCTTGAGCTACGGGCGGGGTCTGGGCAATAGCTACTGACGTGTCTGGTCTTACTTCTGATCTTGGGCCTTGTTTTGTATGGGTCAATATATTTTCTATCAATTCATCTGCTATGTGTAATTCTCGTTGTGGGTATATCTTTTCTATATTCAACTGGTCACGCCCACCTGCCCTTCTTAGACTCTCAGTCCACTCCTCCTCTTCTTTCTCTTCTGCTACTTCACCTTTCGATTTATGCCTGCGCGCATGCTTTGTTCTGCTTTTAAATCGGAGCATTGCTTCCTTTCTCCAGTCTTTAATAGTCTCAAATGCTGCAGGACGCGCTTTCTTTCTTATCAACACCCTTTCCAGGTTGTCTATCCTCGCTATCTCGAAACTACCATTAATCGGCCACTGATGGTCTTGCTGCTTTCTGGTTTGCCTATGCCAAGTCTCACAGAATATTATCGCACCCACACCATAATTCACATACATCTCATACGCCGGCGTTCCCCCAGGTGGTACAATTTGGCCATCTTCCAAAGACTGTCTACCACAGCGGAAAAAAAACCCCTAAGGTGGACAATATCCCAGGCATGTTTCAACCTTCCCCCTGGTTAATCAACCTTACCTAGGGTGTTTGATTTTGCAAAGTCAACTCTCAACCAATATCAGGATACTTTGAATCAGGGAATGACTCACCTGATAAATCAAGTCGTCTGTATACTGACGCACCAAAGAACGTCGTGTCTGCGTTTCTTGGCTTCCGCCTCATTTCGGGACCCTCGCCTCCTTGTTCTCTGGCCAGGCATGTCGATCAGGGATCAGATGTGTGCAGATCTTCAAAGGAATCTCTCATCACTTTTACAGGGCGCCCCGAACACCTCTTGATCCCGGCTCGATCGTCCCGTCCTCACCGTTCTCCGCCTTACTCAATTACAACGTTATGCAATGGAACAAGTGGGGGACCCTGACATCTATAGAAACAAGGCGAGTCACAACACACGATAGATACGCCAGACACAAGGTTGTATTCCCAAAGGTAGGGTTTATTGCAAAGTAAAAGTCTCAGTTGGCCAACTCGGTCTCACGCCCCGCGACGTGTATCTCTAGACCTCGAGGGACGCAAGAGAGAGAATTACGTACATCAGTTACATAAATACAAAATGCATATCAAACAATCAGCTACGACATGTTTAACACCCCTCTTTATTGGGTTTCTTTGAACTTGGTGTGATGATGGACATCTCCGACTACTGTGACACCTTCAAACATCTATTCTAGTAACAATTTGCAATTTGTGAGTGCAAAGACATCTTTCAGTTGTTGAATAGAACACAGCGCTTCTGTTCTTGGAAGCGAGCTACATACGGGGGGAAGAGTTGCATTGTGGACCTTGCTATCTATCTGGTGCTATTCGCGTCCTGGGAGCCGACACGCTCTAGCGGGCTCAGCAAAGGGGGGCCGTAAGAAAAGCATAATTCAAGCCTTTAGCTGTATTATTCTAACATATTCTACCATATAACGAGACTGGCTGGCAGCTGTTAAATGATTAAATGCCCTGCAGCTCTGCTTCAAGGCTACAGTCGGGAGGGAGCCCGGCATTCTTCCTGGCACTGCCTACGTTTGTGTTTCAGCGAACTCTTGTTATCCTCACGGCCCTGCGGCCTTGTCCTTTTCACATACAGACAACAATGTTTCACAGTCGAGCAGTGTAAGCGGAAAATATACTGCAAAGCAATAGGAACAGAAAGCAATGAGCAATGGTTAGAAAACAAAACGGCGATTCTTGTTACATCAAAATGGCCGTTCATTGGCAAACTCGAAAACCTATATTTTGTCATATCGTGCATGAGACGGTTGGCCCACGGCCACCAAAATGCATTTGCGGTCACAAAGTAGAGGTATCCATATTTCTAGACTGACAGCTGGTGTAACGGCCAAATGGAAACCCTTCAGCGTTTAATCATTGTTTGCCATGGTATTAATTCCCAGTGAAAAAAATGGATGGGTAAATTGAGTGAAAAGTTTGCAACTGGGCCGGCGGAGGGATGGTGGGCATCTATCCTGTATGGGGAAAGTATCTCCCTGACTGACGTCGTCCTCGGTTTTCTGAAAGAAACTTTACACTCGGACTCTTGCATTTGAACTTCATTGTTTGACAAGTTACATTCTTATAGAACTTTTGAGATTTTAGCTTATCTTATTTCTGTTTTCGTTTCTCTCGCATTTTCCTTGCTTCCTAATCAAAAATGTTGTTTTCTTTTTTATCTCTGGTTTTCTTTGCTTTTAAAAACTGTTTCTTGTAATAAGCTTAAGGTTTTCAAATGTAAAGCCAAAAAAAAAATGATCTAGGGCCTTGGAGATGTGTATTGCATTTATATCATCTTATATAGAGCCGGCAGCCCGCAGGCATCAGGGCGCTTTGACAAGACAAACACAAAGCTATAAAGAAAGGACCTTCTGTATCTAACCCAATAGACTGAAGAGGTGGCTCGGAACTCCAGGATTATTTAAACAGGTAAGTCTTCAGGAGTTTTCTAAACTTTAAGTGGTTGCCTTCCATTCTCATATTAATCGGAAGGGTATTCAACAGCTGGGCAGCTAGCACTACAAAAGATCTGCCCATGCCAGACTTGAACTTATAATTAGGGACTGTCAATAAGCTCTTGCCTTCAGAGCGAAGCTGTCTCTGCGGGGTATACAATACCAGACAATTCTTGAGGTAGATAGGGGCTTTTCCGTAAAGATAATTATGCACAAGAGTCAAGGATTTGAAATGTATTCTCTCCTCCACCCTGAGCCAGTGAAGAGATCTTCTGGCCAAGGTGGCATGGTCCCTAAGGTGTTTCACAATTGTCACGGCATCATTCTGTATAACTTGGCATCTGGCTAAATATTTGGCAGAGGCCCCGATAAGAATGGCATTGCCATAGTCAAATCTAGATAGTACAATGGCCCTCGCCATAGTGGACATATTACTTTCATTAATGTGGGGATCGGAATGAGGTTTTCCCCCAATGAGCTAGTGCTTGCGCCATGACGGACAATTCCATAAGCAGAGGAACCTTAGACTGCTGTGATCGTAGTTTTCCAAAAACAGCAGCCACTTCAGGCTTATCCTTTGGGAGTATTTCAAGAGCCTACATGGCTTTAGTGACAATGTCATGAACACTTTAGAGGGTGAATGAGTGGTGTCCTCTATTGAATCTGAGTCAGTGTCCTTCGACATTCTCTGTTTTTTGGGTGGAGGAGCAGGGTCCACATTGTCCACTGGTACCAGTCAAGGGTCAGGAGTAGGGTCAACTGGAACCGATCCCTGCTGTAGTACTGGTGACATTTTGGCTTTGATACGTTGAGCCAAGAGGAAGGGCTCAGAAAGCATAGTTTCTAGCACAGTGTTAGTGATGTTGTTTGCCATCTGGGAGGAGCTAGGTAAATGTTCCACGAATGTGAAAGGAGAAGTAGAAGAATCGACCCTATCAAGCGGATGGCTAGGATTGAAAATGTTCAACACCACTGGTCTAGGTACCTGAATGTTGGTTACAAATAGTCGGGGTACAGGTTGTGATGGCCCCAGTGCAGTCGGTCCAAATTGTCCTCAGACTGAGGAGAACATTGGGGCAAAATTTGATGAATCTAAGCTCTCACAGGAGTGCTGAACAACTGTTCTGGTGGAACAGTAAAACATTTTGAAGCGTCAAAGTCTTCCGAGTCAGAAATCATAGTTGAATTGTTTTTCTGGCTCTCCTGTACCGAGCCCGAGACAGAAGGCACGGGAGATTTCTTCCGTTTGTGTTTTCGCTGACAATTCGGTATCAGACTAGCTCTTGAATGAGAATGCTTATGCCTCTTATGAGAGGACTCATGAGATTTCCTCAGTATCGAGGAGCTTGCAAGCTGAACTGCAGTAGTTGAGGGTGACACCTTTTCCTTCGGTACCAAAGAAAGAGAGGTTATATGTACAGAAGTCGACTTGGCTTTATTCATTACAGGGGAATCGGAATGGACCAAATCAACCCGGGAGGCGTTAGCCTCTTTGCACGTACCCTTGCCTGTTCGATGTACCGAGGCAATAGAGGGTTTTGCCAGTACCATTGTTATTTTATATGGTGTAAATAACTCTTCTGGTACCCTTTCCCACCTGGAGGTACTAACACTTTCCCACCTGGAGGTACTAGTGCTTTCCCATCCAGAGGTACTTTCAGGTGAATGGGCCGGGGGATTCCCCCTGAACGACCCCGTGAAGACTCTGGAACTGAGGCAGTCTTCCCTTGGGTACCGACAGCCGGTGCCGAAACTAGTACCTTCCAGCAACGGATGCACTGATTGAAACATGTGGCACACGGCATGCGTAGTGGGAGGCACAGCAAATAGAAAAAACAAAATAAAGAACCAATCGCTAGGAAAAAAGGGATGGACAGCCAAAGGAACACCCAGAAAACAGAGTTGCAGCGCAGCCAAAAATTTCGACCCGCCCAGTAGGAGGAAAAACAGGAACTGTGTGTGGAACGTTGGTGACGTGAGGGTATGGTGCGGGCCCGGCACATGGAGGGACACATGCGTGACGTAGGTCCTTCCTCTTCAAAAACTCTTAAAATGACAGCTATCTTTTTCAGCCAGCTTTTCGTTGGGAAGTAGGGAGAGCCAGGATGACAGATAAACTTAAGCATTTGAATTACAGCAAGGGGCAAATTGAACAAAAATGTAAGCATTCGAACTAAAACTGTAAGGCAAAAGCTTTGTGAACAGATTTACAACAAGTGTCAAATTGAGCAAATACTTGAGTATTCGAATGTGAGGAAGATTTGTGATATTTTGGCAAAGTAAAGAATGGTATAGAAAAGGGTTGCACTAGCCAAAAGGAAAGACAATTATGAAAAACCTAAAGCCCAAGGAAGGAGAGCCTATGAGCAGCTAAAACCAATCTAAGGAGAGACTTATGGTTGTGCGACCTGTAATGGGTGGACCCTGCGGTCTGCAAACTGTGCCTAGCCCAGGGAGCTCTCTATTATAAAGATCACACTCATCGGGAAACAAGCCAAGCAGAAGCATAGGATTCCTGGTTGCGTGACCTGTACTGGGCGGACCATTTGGTCTGATAACAGCACCTAGACCAGGGAACCCTAAATGATGACCAGCAAAGAACATTGTAAGTAAGCCACTGATAACAGTGAACTTCTTGATAACAGCAAGCCAGAAGGCAGATCAAGCGAATCTGATGTTTTTCTTACATTGAACAAATTAGAATAAATACTACATTGACATCTTGGGAAAGGGAACCATGTGGCTTGAAGGAACTGATAAGCTTTATTTTGGAGGAAGGGAAATCAAGATCTTCTTTTTGTGTGAACTAGACGATATTAAACTTGGGGAAGGGAACCTAAATGCCTGGTGGGACATTGGTGAAATACACATCTATTGGAACTGTATTGAGCCTGAAGTAGAAGACCCAAGAGGAACTTAAGCTGAGAGCAGATGAGACTTTTTTTAACACTAGTTTGGTTGAGAAGAATCCAACACTTCCCTTTTTCTAGATGTGAGGGCAAGAATATGCTTTTGGGCACAGGCATAACTTTGATTTACACTTTTAGACACAGACTTTCCTTAGTTTTCTTTAGGCAGGGGAAATCCCTACCTTAGTTGTGGGGCAAGTTAGGCTATTTACCATCCTGACATTTTTATAAAACTCTTTGAAATTTGAGCTTTGTTGTCTGCGTCATCTCTTGATACCATGCCTTTCTCACACCCACCAGCCTCTATTCTTAGACTCCCCTCTTCTGTGACTAAATGTCATGCCTGTGCCACTGGCGCACACATTGGCAACCATCATGGACTATTTTGAACTCATTTATCTTCATAATACTCTTTGAACAACCCCTATTCACACTTTGGTCCTTAATTTCCATTTGCACGACTTTGGTACTTTCTTATTTAATTCAGCTAACTACATGTACCATAATGCACCTTGCTACAGTTATCAATTTTTGGCTATTCCCATTCATCAGTATTGGAACCACAATCCCCAGAAGCCCTAGCGATTTGTGCTGCTTCCACCTTCTCAGGACCAGAGAGGGAGGAGGGACCTTCAGGTGTGCTGCTCCAGGTGCTGCCAATTAGCCTGCCTAGGTACAGGGCAGGGCTGTATTTAAGCAGCTGCCTGAAGGAGCTCAGTCTCTTGCATTAAGAGTTCTCCCAGCACCTTCTTGCCTTGAGCCACTAATTGTATGCTGTTCCTGTTGCCGTATTATCCTGCTTCTGATCCAGTGCCTCACTGCCCTGCTCCTCTGGGCTCCCTGCCTTGCAGCCTGCTACACTCCGCTGCCTTCAGCCCTAGTCCTCTGGGCTCCCTGCCTTGCGGCCTGCTACACTCTGCTGCCTTCAGCCCTAGTCCTCTGGGCTCCCTGCCTCGCTGCCCTGCTCCTCTGGGCTCGCTCCTTGCTGCCCTGCTCCTGTGGGCTCTCTGTCCGCAGCCAACTACAGCTCTCTGTCCTGCTCCTCTGGACTCCCTGCCTTGCAGCCTACTCAAGTCCTCTGCAGTCCTCAACAGTTTGCCTGCACCTTGTTCCATCCGTTACTCCAGCCCTGCTTCCTTGTTTGCAGCCCCCCTGTTTCCTGGCTACTGCTCCCTTACTCTCTTCCTTGTTTGCAACCCCCTGTTCTTGATCCCTGTCCTTCTCTTCCTTGAATCTTTGGTTCCCCCTTTAAGTTATCCATTTCAGTTATACTGTTTCTGTACAGACACCCACACCTGTTGTTCCCAGCCATGAGCATACAGAGTGGGATCCTGTAATAGCAATCTGTGCAGAAGGCTGGAGTTTCCAAAGGTCAGTGGAACACTCTTTCCCATTTCTGCATACACCCCAAGAGGGAATCCAGTTTGTTTGTACCTTTGTATTCCCTGCCCCTTTTTGTTCACAGCTACTGTTACCTATTCTTCTTTCTTGTTGAGCTTCCTGCTGTGTGTGCTTATCTGTCACCTTACATCAGCAGAGCCACCCAAAACCTACCTGGGTGCCCGGTGCCACTCTTGACAGAGTGCCATCCCTGACACTAAAAGGAAATCCAGGCATGACTCTCTTGCCCCTTTACTGTCTCTCTCCCTCTCCTATTTATGCCTCTTCCATTATGCACTTACGACCCCCTTTGACTAACACTATACTGCTCACACATTCAAACATTCACGTTCCCAGCTCTAGATTCAGACCGTCCAAACAAATGTGCACTGTGACCTATGACGCTGGCGCAAATCACAGTCACCTTTGTTACACACACAAATCCATTGCTGCCCTAATTCTACACTGTGCCAAATCTTTCTTCTTCACAAACCTTTTCTCCCCACTTCGCAATCACACCTGAAAACATTCATCTACCCTCCAATCTTTGCTCACACCTCCCAAGCCAATATCCATCACCTCCTCCCTTTCTGCTAACAACTTGGCTCACTACTTTCCCTCTAAAATAGCTAAAAATGCATGACACTCTTACAGCCCTCCTCCTGTTGAACACCACTCTCCCTACCCATTCTACTTATTTGTATTGGATATTTGTAAGGCGCCTATACAATAAATGGTGTTTCAAGGCACCATATTCTACTCTAAACTTCTCTCCTACCGAATTAGCACCCATCCTTCGCAGTGCCAACCCATCTTGCGCACCTTTCGATACATCTTTCTCTCCAAATGGTCACAGATACTCAATTACTTGCCCTTATCACTCAGAGTTCTTTAACCTCTCTCTCTTGTCTCCCCATTGGACTCTTTCCTGCCTCCTTCAAATCTGCAACTGTCCTTAACAAGTAACGTGTGCTACAACTAATAACTATTACAGTGCATAGCTATAAACATTCACGTACATATAATTTTGTTATACCACAAACAAAGAACAAACATTGACATATTACAAAAGGGTGGCTGCTGCAGCCAGCCACAGCTTCTCAGTACCTAGTCTCTGGTGGTCGGGGAAGCAGGGGTTTGAGGGGATCACTCCCTGATGAAAGATAAAGGCTGTTTGCCCCCAGTCTGCAGATTACCCCATAATGGTGGTTCTTCTAGATGGCCGTTGTGACTAATCAACTTCCGGTGCACCAGTGGTCCAAGGATGAATATCGGTTTCTAAGTCATCAATCAGCCCCACACCTCTAGTACACCAGAAGGGATCCAAACAGATTGGAAACACAAGCAAATTATAAACCTCATTTTTTGGTAACATGGACGGAACAGCAGGCTTATCTCTGCAAGCTTGTGGATCGTTGGTTAGTTGCAACACAGCAAAAATACAATTATTACTCAATGATAAAAGGGACTGTCCAGTCAAGGTGTATACAAATATCTACTTTATTATTATCACAACAGACAGTTCTAGCACACTACAAAATACAACCCACCCTGTAAAGAAATCCAGAGAACAGACAGTTTCAAAGAAGGAAAAGGGCTGCACTCTGGATACTGACAGGAGTTTAGTCGGTATAGTAATTAATCGCAATAGTTCAAGGATACTTGGTTTCAACACAAACGGAGCAATGGGTCGTAAAATGTCACTGGGGGCCTTCGGAGAAGGACCAGGGGGACAGAACCACAATGTTCTGTGTGCTGTCTGAGTCCTTGATGCTCAACGGGGTCAAGTCGGTTTCAGAGCGCTTTGCAGCTTCTGTGACAGAGTTCAAGACAGGACACAGCTGCGGGTATCAGGTGGCAGGCAGTTCAGCAAGCGAAGCTGGACGGATCGCTGCAGGCTAGCCTACATGGCAGTTCAGGTTCAGGAATCATAGTCTCAGTGCTTATCAGTGGTTCTGAAGCTTAGGTTGTGGCATTCCGGGCAGCTTTAGCAACTTCGAAATAACAACAGTCTGTGGTGCAGTCGGTAGCAGCTCGAGGGGCCCGACTGGCTAGAAAATTTCCTTTAAGCCAGACGTCAGTAGATATTTGTCGATGCACTCCTCCTAGCATCTTCGCTGGGCTTGTGTCGTCCTTTAAGGTGAACAGCCCAAAGATGAGGAGAGTGTTGCAGGCAACTGCCCTGTCCTTGGTTTGGTTCAGAGACTCTCTGGCACTTCTCACCTAGGAAGCTTGCTGCAGAGTCTAGCAGGGCTCGCTGTGTGCTGGCTGGTTACTAGTTCTGGAGCTGCTGGAGGGTCCTCTGGATTCAGTAACTCTGACTGTTCCATGGGAGATGTTTAGGGAGAGATCTTGCTTCCCTCTTGGAGGTCCTGGCCTTTGTTCACTGGCAGAAGATGTAAGGCAGACTGTACCTTCAGCCAGGGCCCAATGATGAGTTCTTCCTTCTGCTTCTGGTGAAGCCTTCAGATGATCTGCCAAAGTAGGGACTTGGCCATCTTTTAAGGCCAATTGGACCACAGGGATTGGTGTAGGTTAAGCCTACCTTAATGACCCAATCCTGGGTCCCCACCAACCATCTCCTGTATTTGTGAGGTCATAACCAGAGTGGTTTGCAACAGAAAAAGTAAAGGGGTGAAAACATAAGTCCCACCCATGTTCTTGTCTGTTGTTGATCAAAGGGTCCCTCTGTTTAAGGGAGCTCTCTGTGATTCCTGATTAAAGCGGCAGGTCTCTCTTGAAACTGCGGCAAGACCAGACTTTCTGGCTCCGTCAAACCACATTCTCGTACCGTCTAGATGGGGTCTCCCTGCGGGGATGACTACTGTAAACATGCAGTCTCAGACATGACATTTCATTGTTAATCGATACTGAGGGCGGGAGCTGGCATCAGGTTGACACAGTGCATATGAAAGGATGTTGGGGTTTACTGTCTTCTTTTTTCAGCCTCTGCAGCCAAACCCCATGTGGGCCTGTTTGAATTAAACTCTTATTAGTATGAATGATGCCACCAGCCACAGGGCTCAACAAAAGGACAGGGCAGATCCATGGAGCCTTTGTTAGTCAATTAGGCTGCCCAGGACAGGGGGAAGGTGTGGCCCTTCTATTATGACATTGTTTACTCCTGGCTGTCATATCCCAACTAAATATGACAGGGGGGACTGTGCCTGTAGGCTGTGCCCACTCAGAGTACACAGGTCTATGCATATATCCTGCAGTGAGCATAGGAAAATGTGTGCCGATTAGCCCCACACTTTTTTCAGAGGTTGATCTACCATCATTCAATTTCATTTAAAAATAATGTTTAAACCAGGTGAGTGCACACCCACCGTGTGGATAGTCGAATTCCTCACACCCGTCCACCGCATGAGGCCACCCCATCTCACTGTCCCCTCACCCCCAAAAACTGTGAGGCACCCCAGTAAGCCACATGGGGCTGCCACACTTATCGAAATGCGTCCCGTGCCATAAAATGGAACCAGACTGGCTGCAGCAGTGCAGTCCAGTTTACCCACATAAAATCCCTTATCATGTTTGCTTTAACTTTGATGCCCAGTAAAAAATGCACCCCTACTAGGCAAATCAGAGGCTCGCTCCGCAGCACTCACTTAAGCAACCACACGCATTAATTCAGCATTCATACACATTCACTCGCACACCCATACACATTGACTTGTGCCCCCATAAACATGAACCGCATTCATAATTTTCACCCACACACCCGTAACATGCACTCCATCATTCACACTGCATACCCTCATTTCTACACACGCAGCCATACACACATTCACATTTGATCTCAACACTCCAATCTTTTTCTCCTTTCCCTCCTCCACCCCAACCATCTCAGAACAGAGTACAAACTGTCTCACTGCAATCCGTCACTGGAGGCCTCTGGATTCCAGTACCATCCATCCTCTCCGATTTCCTTCGTGCTTGAACTTCTTGCACCCTCTGATCGTGACTGCAACAATTCATCACTACCACTGCCTCTGCTGCTCGTTTTAACCTTCTCAACATTCGAAAATGTTTCTATTTTTTACTAACTACTCTACAACAACTCTAATCTCCACACTGATACTCAGCCAACTTGACTACTGCCTGTGCCTACTCCCTGGCCTTCTTCACTACTCCTCCCTCCCTCAAATGGTATATTATTTGGCAAATTATGCTCTCCTGTAACAGAGGAACAGTTGAAGTTTCCACATGGAAAGAAAGAAGTGACATGATTTTGCAGATATTTCATCTAAATGCAAAGAATTCTGTAGCGCCATGTTGCCATTTACACATGGGCAGCGCCCTTTATTCAGTTTTAACTGCCGAGTGAAAATCTTACCGTCTACGGTTATGACGCCGTCAAATTGTTTATCGCCTTGGTCCAAAGTCTACAAATAAAGATGTTAAATTTTACCTGATGAAGACGTCCACACTAAGCCATACACATCCAAACCGGTCAGTGTTAACCCTAAAACGTATCGATGATGGTGACAACCATAAGTCCTCGCAAACTATTTCTGGAGGACTCAAGAACTATTGAGGCGATTGATATTGAATTGAAAATAGCAGACATCAATCCAAGTGTGTTGTATGCTTTTAAATGTTTGCGCTATAGCACTTTTGACCCTGTTAGGCCGCAATTTTGTTCTGTTAAACATTCCTACATGTTGGAACGGTAGTACTTTTGTAAATATCTGCCCATTACATGTATTGTATGTCTGGAGTTGAGATATATTCTTGAATGTTACATGTGCTGTATTAAGATCATGTGCATTTGCAATTGAGTAGCAGGTATAAGATGTGTGCACATATGTTCCTCTGCTGTTTGTTTATGAAATAATGTATACTAATTATCTGAAGAATTAAAAGTGTGATTATTCCTAAATGTATTCCACCTATATAATGTTTCTGCTGATATTTCCTTTTCCTGTGTACCCTGTGTATGAAGGGAAACCTGCTTTTCAGTTTAGCACATGATTTTGCAGATTGACATAAGGACCATGTCCATACGGTACAACGTCCTTTAATCGCGTTTTTTTGTAGGGTTTTCGAAAAAACCCATCCAATTTTTTAGGGGGGGGTTAGTAAAATATATATATTTTATGTGGGTGTTTGGGAATAAATACAAATTAAAGAAAATGGGGGGTAGGGAGATGGGCTCCCCCCAAAAATATTTTTTTCAAAATGTTGATGGTTTTTTCATACAAAAAAATCACGGTAAAAAACCCCGCGAAAAACCATCCTGCGATGAAATGACATGGACCCGTCCATTTATTCCAGTTCCTGTTCTGTATGCGGTTTCTGGGAGAGCTTTGCTGTCGGAAGAGTAACCCACCCTTTCTCTTTGTAAGTAGGCATTTTTGCTCCCTTAATTGGTCCTGCTTTAGCAGTTCTGGTGAGGTGGAGTATGTAAGACATTCCGTTACCCACAACAGCCCAATCACAATGGAGTAAGATGTTCTGTCAAAGCAGACAAGTCCACAATTATCAGATACGAGAAATCTTGACGATTGATCAATTAATGTTCTTTTACAAGCAAAATCTGACTCTCTCAAAGCACTGCATTGTGTGATGATGTCTCATGCTGGTTCTCGAGCTATGTAGAAAGTGGGGGTTGCTGGGGTGAGGACTGAGCCTTGGGAACTGGCAAAGCGATAAGATTATGGCTGCTTACTTTGCAGGGCACACAGAGGAACGGTGGTGTGGACTGGGAAGATAAATGGTGACTTGTGGGCATCCAGACTGGTGAAGGTGGACTGGCATACAGACTTGTTGCTCTCAGTTAATGGATGGCTGGGTGTCTGCATTTGTCGAGAGATGGTGCTGTTCCCATAGCGAGCCTCACCCCAGGAGCCCTCCGGAGACCGAGCCCAAAGGAGTAAGAAATGATAGAAAGTAAGGTGGCCTGCAAGTGAGCAGAGGAGTATGAGTGGAAG
Organism: Ambystoma mexicanum; assembly: GCF_040938575.1. NCBI lineage: Eukaryota > Metazoa > Chordata > Amphibia > Caudata > Ambystomatidae > Ambystoma > Ambystoma mexicanum. Next base: position 54,016,569 of record NC_090929.1, on the reverse strand, counting down.
AGGAGAGTAGAAAGGAAGAGGAAGACCCATAAGAGGGCAGAGAAGTAGCCGGGCGTGGTGGCGCGCGCCTGTAATCCAAGCATGAGTGCGGGAGGCTGAGGTTGTGGATGTTGGTTTGCGGCTGCTGTTCGCCTCCACTGGTGATCTGTGCTAGAGCTATTCTGAGTATATTCTGTGAAACCCCAAGTCATGAAGCCTGTGTTCTGTTCCTGGTGAACCCCAAGAGAGGGCAGAGAAGTAGTGGAGGATGAGAGAACCCGTAAAAAGGAGGAAGAGGGTACTCATGGAGGAGTACGAGAGGAAGAGGGAATGAGTATGAGCACAGCCCAGAATAGGGTAGGGGAGAAGCAGAGCAAGTGAGAACCAGTAGAACACAACAGTACCCCCATAAGAGACAGGTGGAGAAACTGGAGAATGGAGACAAGTAGAAAGAAAGAGGATTTACAAAAGAATGGGAATGGATGAGGAATAGCAGAAAAGAAATGACGACAACCAAGGAAAGAGCAGAGAGGAGGAGGGTCTACTAAACAAGGTAGTGGAAGCTCCAAGTGAAAGCAGAAGGAAGGCAAGCAAGTATAGGAAGACAACTACAACAAGAAAACTAGAGAAAGAATGGAAAGGAGAGATGGAGAGGAAGAGCATTTCTTAACACAGAGAAGTGAGAGATTAGTTTGCTAAGAGGAAATTGAAAAGACAGGACTGGAAGACAGCATCAGAAAACAAGGCAGAGAGAAAATTAAGAGTCAAGAAGAGGAATTGAACACAAACGATGGGTGTGAAACAGAGGAGCAGCGAAGGGAGGAAAATAGCAGTGAAGTGGTGAAGGATAACGGTCAGAAAAGACAAATAAGAAAGCAAAGAAAAAAGTGGAGAGGCTCATTAACATACACAAACGGAAGTGACGTCACCAGAAAATAACATATCGCTCAAACATACACAAATTTCATTCAAGTGGCTTTGCATAATCGAAGTGCCAATGACCTCTGCCTCAATGCCAGCAAAACAGAGATCCTCCTCATTGGCACACAAGCACCCTGCTTTCCCCTCACTCTCTGGCCGGCCTCCCTTGGCCCTCCCCCTACTCCCACCTGCGAGGCTAAGAACCTTGGGGTTATCTTCAACTCCACTCTCTCGTTTCCCCCCACATCTCTGATGTCTCTAAGAAGTCAAACTACCAACTGCACCTCCTTAGGTGTATTCTCCCCTTCCTCTCCTTCCCCCAGCGGCTCATTGTCTCTAGAGCCCTGGTTCGCTCTAGGCTCGACTATTGTAATAGCATATCTCTCAACACACCCGCTTTTGGCGGGTGTCACCCGCCTTCAAAGTAGACAAATCTCCCGCCAAGTCCCTCATACGCCCATTCACTTCAATGGGCCTCTCCCCCGCCAAAAAGAAAATCGGGTGTTTTCACCCGCCTAGGTGACAAAAAAGGTTGGGAGCTATGTAATAGCCTCTTTTTAAATCTGCCTGCCTCTATTCTCCACCCACTGCAACTCATCCAGAACAGGACTGTGAGACTTGTCCTTGGACTCAAGCCCAGAGATCGTATCTCTCCAACACTGAAATCTCTCCATTGGCTTCCAGTGGCTGCAAGGATCAAATTCAAGACCCTTTGCATTGTCCACAAGGCCTTCTAGGGCCTGGGATCAAAATATCTCCAGCTTTCTCTTCAGAAGTACATGATACAAAGAGGGGTTTGCCCTGACGTTTTTGATGAGTGAGGTCTACTAAATAATTCTAGGAGACCTAGATTTATTTCATCATGTCACAAACTCGCAGAGACATAAGTTTAATAGTGCTCATTGTGTTTTGGAAAGTGCAGACACACAATAGAAACAAAGGTTACAGCTTTTAAATTATTTATTTTCCTGTAAATGCATTTCAACATCATGCATTTGTTTGTTTTTTAGTTAGTCTTTTGTAAAAAAAGGGAGGATTCAGTACATTTGGAGTAGTTTATATTCACAATTCCTTACTGTAAACTGAATTAACACATACATTGCATTTATACAAAGCTAAGAACAGTTTTGTGCTTTGAGAATCAGTGAGTGACCACCACCTATTGTGATAAGGGATAGTACAGGTGGTACTAATACTAATACTAATACTAATAGGTACTTGATACAAAACTCCAACTCAATAAACAACAATAAGTAATGTCGCAGTTGGTTAAATGTAGCCAGGCTAGAGGGTGACCTAACACGTGGTCGACGTCTAGATCTAAATCAAAAGGTGGAAAGGACCCAGTAGAGAATGGAATGCTGGTCCTTAGACGTTTCGGCAAGGTGCCTTCATCTTGGGCCTGGAAGAGGTCTCCCTAAAAGAAAGCAGGGGGAGGGCTCTATTAGTGCCTGAGGTTAAAGTTTAAAAACATGATATAAAAATCCATAATTGTGGAACACCACAGATCGTAATAGGATAATAGCAAGGGATGCACGGGACTGACCTGGGGGGTGGCAAATTAGAGTGAAACTTTGGATGGCTGAGTTGTAGATGTGGAGCAGGGTTTCAGTAAGTCCTTGCTTGTGGACAGCAGCGTCTGGCTGCTGTAGGCTAGGAAAATCAAAATACAAATATAGATACTAGTAATGCAGCCTGAAGCATCTTATGTAAGCCTATAAGATGTAAACATGAACTAAAAAATGAAAAAATGGAAGAAGGTAAGTAAAGGCGAATCTGTGCTCACCTTCCTCAATATTCTTTAAATGGGAAGTCAATGGAGGTGGATGCCAGCTGAGTGATTGGCAACTCTGGAGTGCAAGCGATTGAGTGAGAGTTTAGTTCTCAGGCTGTTTTTCCCAATAGGCACTTTCCTGGTGAATTTAAAGAAAGAAAGTGCACAGACGAAGTTTAGACAGGCGGCACAGGGAGTCAAAAATAGCCTGGTGGAGTGGGCTCAGTGACAAAGAATACCTTATTTTAGAAATCCGTATGCAGGTAATCATGCAGAGCGCGATTGCGAGCTGCTACAAGGGCTCCATGTTTAAAAGAGTGGAGTCCAGGACGAGCTGTAGGTGAATGGAGCAGACCGCGCATGCGCAAGGAAAGTAGTGTGTTTTGGTGTGCGCTAATGCTCATGTGCGGTAGAGAGCCGTGTTTGAGCGTGTGCGCTGGGAGCATTGGAAAAGGTGCTGATCCCATGCACATGTCTGATGTTAAAGAGACGTCTGTAAGGTCTTGCAATGACCTTATGGTAGCTTAGAAGACCCGTAATATGCATGGTTGTAATCACATACGCAGGACCAAATCTAAATGTGTGTACAGATAAGACTGAGTGGCCTGTATGTGTGGATGGCTATATCCTGTCATGGCTCTGTGCATGACTCTGGGCCAGATGTTTTGAAATAAGTACAAGAAATAGCCTGATAGCAACTATGGGCTAAAAATGAGCAGCATGCCATTGGATCTCAAAGAAAAAACAAGGACCTTCGGGTAGAAGGGAGCCTTGAAGGTGGAAAGTGGGGTGCTGCCGTTTTTTTGGGGGGGCCTCCTTGGTGGGTTAAGGGTGCTACATGTAGGTACAGGTCCCTTGTGAGTTAGAGGATCCACTGGACATAAGAGGACACGGTTGGATTTAGCAAGGGTACAAAGTGCTACGTGCAATTGTAGATCTCTCGTGAGGGGAAGGATTAGCTAGATATAAGAGAACTAGGTTGAATTATCTGCGGTATCCAGTAGGTTCTGTTTCATTGAGCCCCTCAGTGGTACTTTTCAGTTTGAAAAATCCACCAGGGTTCTTTGTGGTTAAGTGAGTTCATGGCATTGCTGGTGTTGGGTACCGAGTCGGTTATCCACCACAGGATGTCATCTGGACCATGATGATGTTCTGTATAATGCTGGACCAAAGGAGCTGTTAAGGATTTACATCTAATGCGGGATCTATGTTCTCCTATTCTTTTGTGGATTTGGCGAGTTGTTTGTCCTACATACCGGAGCCCACAGGGACATTCGATTATGTATATCACATTAGCTGTTTTACAGTTAGTGAATTTTCTTAATTGCCAGTCTTTTTCCCGGATCTTGAAAGAATTCATTTTTTTGGTGAAGCGGCATACTGTGCATGTCCCACAAGGGTGGTGGCCCTTTATTTCTCGCATGTTCCATATCATGGATCATGGTTCAGAAGTAACTTCCTACTCGAGCCCTTCGCTCCTCCACCTCCAACTCCTTGAGGGTCAGGTTTTTTTCAAGAAACGAGCCGGAGGCAGACCCCTCTCTTCTCCTGCCGCCTCCCTCTGGAACAGCCAGACTGTCCCTCTGAAACTTGAGTAGAACCACCTCCGTAAACAGCTCACGACCTTCCTCTTTGCTTCTGCCTTCTCTCTCCCTCTTGCCTGTGGATCACCTATCTGAAACTGCACTGGTTACCTGGCCACCCTCTGAACCACGGGCCCAGGTCCCTATCCTCCCAGCTGCACGCCTGCACTGCCTCCCGGCAACCCTGAACTAGGGGCTGTATCTGCTACTCTACTGTCCCCCTATCTGCACTATCCATCACTTGTTGTACTGCAACTTGCACTGCCACCTGTTGCACTTCTTGTTTCTAATGTTTTGACCCTATGTCCTGCACTTCTCCCCCTCCCCTTCCCTCGTCACTTTTCCCCCTTCCTCTCCCCTGCACTTGCACAATCTCAATGTCACTGCGCCTAGTAAGATCATTGTCTTGTCCCTCCTTGCCCCCCCCCTTGCCTTGTCGCGCTTTGAAACACTTGTGTATGGGCGCGCTATAAATACAATATCATATCGATGGGGGCCAGTCATAATAACATACGAAAAATAACCTGAGAAGATATTTCTTTATAACTTTGTTGGAAAGTTACAAAAGGTATGCAGCTTTAAACCCCAAAATCCATACCAAAACATTGCCTGGAGAACAGTCATACTTTGAGAGATAATTGACATACTTGTTGCTAACCTTTGATCATTAGCTTCTAGACATATGGTCTAGAGACTCTAGAAGCTAAGTGGTGGACTCGGGAAGCTGGGGACTGGATATTGAATCCTCAGCAGCTGTACTCTTGCTAACATGATGTACATTTTTAAAATTCGATTTAATAGAGTGAATAAACTTGTAATTACTTCCGGCCTCGAATATATGGGAAAAACGTGGGAGAACGATGTCCACCCATGTGTGCCCTCGAATTGTGCCCTGGATGTCTGGCACACAAGGTCATTTTACATCACCCCAGACACCCCAGCTGTGGCACATTTACCACCCTCCACTGCAACTCTTTTTCCAGACACTCATATTCACAAACCCTAGTGTCAGGCTAGAAGGACGGTAATCATCCAGAAGGGCCATCCCACCATACTGGCAATGGTACTAGTACCACTAGAGGTCTTTAATGGACAGAGTTGAACAGTGCTTGCATTGGGGGCAGAAGAGATGATCTTTGATATTTTGCCTGCATTGGGTACAGCCGATGGGGCCCGGGATAAAGGAGGGCTTTGTTTGCCCCATGGAATACACGGGACAAAGGAATAGGAGAGGAGGAATGTCTAAGAAAGGATAACAAAGGGTGCCATGATAGTGCGCGCGCAGTGCGAGTTCTCACAGCAGCTCCGCGCAGCTAAGTGGTCACCAAGAGCTGGCAGCTGATTGGACGGCGGCGCCCCAGATACTACAGAAGTCGGTCTGATTGGTCCTTGAAAGGAAGCAGCGAATGGGCGCGCTGGGCGGGGGGCGGGGCCGCGTGAAAAGCGCGGGCTGAGGAGAGCCGAGCGGCCTGCGTGGGGGCCTGTCAGGACGTGTAAGTGCGTAGTTCCGGCAAGTCTCGCTACCGCCTGCGCGGAGCCAGCCAACGCCAAAGGCCTCAGGGTTCTGAGAGAATCCGCGTCCAAGAAAAGTGATGTGTGGGGCTGTCACCGGGCAGGGGGCGTGCAGAGGGGCCAGGTTTTATAAACGAAAACGAACCTCCCTATTGTATACAGGTAAGTTAATCAATATCATCACCCGAGCTTTTACTTTCCACTTACGTCTATGGTAGCTCATGCCCTGCCAATTCTAATCTCCTATCGAGGTGCATTTGGATCATAACTCGGGCCTGCGTGCACATTATACATGCCAACATTTTGCTGCAGTTGGGAAGAGAGATTTTGTAAGAAAAATCGGGAGAACTGATTTTTCCCATTGGATTGAATTTTTGTTAGAAATATTTTGGGAGGGAGAAAAAAAAAAGCTACATTTTTGATGGAAAAGAATGTGTAGTCTCACACCAAAATTGGGAGAGTTGGCATGTATGGCACAGGTGCTTCCTGTCCCTTCTATTCTATCTGCTCATTTATTTCATGTTTGCTTGTTAGGTGCTTATACAGCAAGTAAAATACTGTTTCAAAGCGTCCACAGGGGTGGGGGATCAAGGGAATGAAATACATTACATAAAACAATATTTAATAGGAGTAGTGGAGGGAAAAGGAAGAAAGGCCGAACCTACTATGCCTTGTGAGTATTCAGAACGTGCAAGTGCAGTAAGGAAGAGGGCAGAGGGCGTAAGTGCTGGGAAATTCAAGCTCATGGGTGAGCCAAGATGAAGTGCTTGGGTTGTTGAGTGCTACACGGCCTGGGGCCACGTTAGGAGTAAGTGCGAACCTCCAGAGCAGAGTGTGTGCCAAGGCAAGTGCTGAGGGTAGACAGGAGCTCGGCCAAATGGGTGTGAGAGGATGAATAAGGGCCCCAGACACCAATCACAGCAACTGTGGGATTAGCAGAGGAGATACGAAGGAATGGGGGAGGTAAACAGGAATGTCTTGACGAGCATACGGAATTTAAGAAAGTCCTGCTCAAGGCACAGAGGCATGGGGAGGCTGTTTCATATGAGGGAGCCAGCTGAGGAAAGCAATTGACCACCTGCCCCCTGTGTGCAAAACTCTTTACACACAAAGGGTTGGTGACAGAGGAACGCAGTGGTCTAGAGGGAGAGTATTTACTAAGATAACGTTGAAGATAGTGTGGTCCCTTGGCCCAGACAGCCCTGTGGATGATTCAGAGGGATTTGAATTTAATCCATGCATCAACCGGTAGCCAGTGAAGACTTCTTAGGGCAGGAGAGATGCGGTCGCTGGGCTTAAGGCCAAGGGTAAGTCTTGATGCCCTATTCTGGATTAACTGGAGGGGTCGCAGAGTGGAAGAAGGTCGATTCTGGAGGAGGCTATTGCAATAGTCAAGCCTAGAGAGAACCCGGGCTCGGTAACATTGGGGGAAAGTGAGAAAAAGGAGAATTCCTTTGAAAAGGAAGAGCTGAAAGTGGGACTTCTTGGCAATGTCCTGAGTGTCAGAGAGGAAGGAGAGAGAAGAGTCGAAGATGACTCCAAGGTTTTTGGCTTCAGAAGAAGAAGCAGGGGGAGAGCCCAAGGTATAAGGCCAGAGTGAAGGGATGGAGGAGGGAGCAGGGGTCCCGACAGGAAGGATCTCAGTTTTACAGGCGTTGAGGCAGAGATCGTTGGACGTGCACCAGGACTGGGTGGCAGATAGACAGTCCGGGATGATGGAGAGTGCAAGAGGGTCAGCAAGAAGTTTGATAAAGAGCTGTGTGTCATCTGCGTAACACTGGAAGTTGAGGAGATGAGGCGTGCAAGCTGAGCAAGGTAGATGTTAAAGAGCCAAGGGGAAAGGATAGAACCCTGGGGGACACCACAGGTGAAGAAGGAAGTAGGAGAGGGTGCCCAGGATGACTTGGGAAGAGTGGTCAGTTAGGAAGGATGTCAGCCAGACCAGTGCCCGTTTCCGAGATACCAAGGGTATCGTGGAACCTTTGTATGAGGATGAAATGGTTGACTGTGTCAAAGGCAGAGGAGAGATTGAGAACGATGAGGACAGCTTGGGAGGTGAAGTCCAAAGATGCGAGCAGTTGTTCACGGGTGTTCAGAACAGCAGTTTCCGTTTACTCTGGATGCTCGGAATCCTGATTGATCGTGGAGACCACCAATAAGTTTGGTGTATGAGTTGAGGCAGTGCCAGATTCCCCAGCAGCTTCCCCAGGAAGGTGGTTATGGGAATAGGGCGGTAGTTGGCAGGGCAGGTAGGGTCTGCTGAAGGTTTTTTCAGGAGAGGGCGCACAAGAGAGTGCTTATGGGGGGAGGGGAAAGATCCACTGTCAAAAGGGTGATTGCAGAAATCCGCGAGAGCGGGGGCAAGAGAGACAATGTTATCCTTGATGATCCTGGATGAGCAAGGGAAAACCTGTTTAGAAGAGACCTTCATGGTGCAGATAACTCTGATAACTCCGTCAGGTGTGATGGAGGAAGGAGAAGTGTGAGGGGCCAAGGGGAGCGAGGGGGTGTGGGATGGGTTAGGAGGGTGGGAAGCAAGGGGGTGTGGGATGGGTTGGGAGGGTGTGGGATGGGTTGGGAGGGTGGGAAACAAGGGTGTTCAGGATGTACTGAGGTTTGTACCGAAGTGTGTAGCCAGTGCATTGCAGAGGGCCTGGTAAGGAGAAGGGGATGAGGAGACTGCAGAAGGGTTCCGTTCCCTGTAGATATTGAAACATTCTGCCCTGTTGTTGGATGCACCGCAAACCTGTGCCTGTATGTGGGCTCTTTTCTTGGCACGGATAGAGTCTGTATTACCTTTGGAGCAGGTGGCAGGTCGGTTTGTCAGAGGATGAGCCTGAGGTTTGCCACTTTCGTTTCAGGGCCGCAAGTTTTAAGTCGTACCAGATGTTACGCTTAGAGGTAGGTTTCAGGTGAATCCTCATGACTGGGGCGAGAATGTCAATAGTATTGGTGATGGAAAGGTGGAGGTTTCTGAGAGCAGCGTCAGAGGTAGGAGGTGAGGGGGATGAAGGTGGAAGCAAAGGCAGCAGCTGGCACTCGTTTCATCTGGCAGATATTAGTGAACAGGGTTGGCAGGGCTTTTTTGGGGGGGCGGTCAGAGGGCCAAAGGGACCCAGGGGAGAGGAGAGGAGAGGAGGGAATGGTCTGACCAGGCGAGAGGGGTGACTAGTTGAGGGGCAGGGAAGAGGTCAGAGTGTATGAGGGCATCCAAAGTAGGTCCAGCTGAGTGGGTTGGCCCAGAAGGGAGAATGGAGAGGGAAAGAGAGGTGCAGAGGTCAGTGAAAAGAGTGAATGCAAAGCCAGGGGAGTCCAGTTGGATGTTGAAATCACCCAAGAGGAGGAGGTTGGAGGTGGATGAAAGTAAGGAAGAGCAGAAATCAGCCCATTCAGAGAGGAAAGGGGTGGTGGTGCCTAGCGGGTGGTACATGGTAGCAGTGGTCAGGGTGGAGATGGGAGAGATAACCAACTTGCAAACTGGGCTTTCAAAGGAAGAGTAGAGCTGGGTGGGTAAGATGGAAGCAGGCATCCACTCAGAGAAAGATTAAGGCAACCCCCCCCCACCAGTGCGGTGAGGTCAAGGTTTGGATATGATCCCGAAGCAGTCAGGAAGCCTCACCCATGGCTTTTCCTGCATTCATAATTTATCAGAGAAGTGCACTGATCCAACTCCAGGGTTCAAAATTGCTGAGAGCTATTTAGCTCCTGTTTCTAGCTTACGGGAGCCAGAATAGCTAGAAACAGACAGCTACCAGGAGCTACACTTGACTCCCTAGATCAACTGGTGCCATACAAACATAAAATGCGATATTACCTCTGTATGTCTGGTAATATAAATAGAGGTCACATCTAAGTAGCATTTAAAGCTGAATTTAGCATGCATCATGGAAACAAAATGTAGTGTTTGTATTTCAAGCGCAAGTTAAATTTGCGGTGCACTGTGTACTAGCTTCTGGTTTGCCAGAGGTAGCTACTACCCACTGGGTGATGCCCAATACCCATGAGCAACCTTTAGCTCCTGGTCATCAAACCTCAATTTCGATCCCGGTAATCTAGCCTTTTCCAAAAGTGCAACCTTTGACTGGTTTCCAGAAGGTTAATGAGACTGTGGGACAAGGTATGAAGAATCAGTAGTGCCCCAGTACCAAAATGTTTGGTCACACTACCCCAAATAGGATGGTGAGGGCCGAGAGGCGAGTACACCCTCCTGAGGAGCAGTGCTGTGCCCTTGTGAAAAAATGGCCCTCCCGAGACACATGCCTTTCAAGTTGCTGTCCTTCACCCTAAATTAATTCCATTTATTTTTATATATACCGCGCCTTCACCAAAGCACCATTACAATTAAAAGACCAAAAACTGTACAAACAATGAGACTATGGTAAGCAAATAATCACGCGGCAGAGGGAAAGGATTAAAGGTAGGACTTTAAGTGAGTTGGAAGAGACAGTAGGTAGGGGAAGAACGGATTGAAAGAGGGTAAAATTTCAATGGAATGGAGCAAGAAGAGTAAAGGAGCGAAAACAAGAACATATACAAGGAAGTTTGTGGACAACTAAACGATAAGTGGACTGGGAGCAGAGGGCTTAGACAGGTGAGTAAAAAAAAAATTATCGATATACATAGCTAGTTTGAACATGTTGCCAGCCTTCAACCGAGTTATCAGGTCTTTAATTGTGGCACAAGTTCGCAATGTGGGGCATGCCGCACATCCTTCTTAATATAATTAAATAGTTTTACAACAATAATAGGAATTCGAATAAGCTTTGATGGTACCTTAACTAGACACATTCAGGTGGGTAAGGCAAGGTTGTGTCCTAGCCCCAACCCTCTTCAGTTTATACATGGCAGACTTGGTGGGTGTTCTAAAGGTGGCTTCAACTTTTCCACCTAGGCTGGGCTCTCTGGTCGGGGGTTGACATATATATACAGATGAAAAAATGTTCTTTGTTTTCTTTGACATGACCCCAGTAGTCCTTCAAAGATCCCTAGACACTGTGGGTAGCTTTGTAAGTGCCAACAGTCTAGCGGTCAACCCAGCAAAGTCGCAAATTTTAATCTTTAATAAAATCACGAAATTTAAGAATTGCACATGGCACCTTAATAACATTAGAATTCCAGAGGTTACCACAATGGAGTATCTGGGTTAGCTGTAGCTAAATTGGACTGTCTTTTAACACAGATTGGAGTAATTCATAGTACGTTTTGTCAATTCTCTCTGGCTCCCTTGCTACAATTGTACAAGCTAAAGGTCATTACCAAGTGGCCGGATGGACTGGAACTGTTACCCTTGACTGAGGGGGTTTGGTTGGACAAAATCGAAGGCTGGTTATCAAGGTCAGTGTTGGATCTCAGATGGCTATTAGATGGGAACTGGGTCTATACTCTCAGTGGTCTATATTATAAATATAATAAGATAAACCTATATTATAAGATCAAGTTAGACCCGGCCCCTTGTTATTTAACAGCCTGGGTGAAGTTTTTAGAAAAGCAGAATATCTCTCTGTTGTGAATTTTATGGTATTATGTGAAACTTTTTAAAATGAAGACCCTATTGTTGAAAAGTTGGGTCGTTAACTGAAAAAAAAAATTGAAGTTTTGGGCTTAGTCTGAAACATAGGGGAACTGTGCAATTGTAACCTATACAAGGAGTGTAGTCCTTGTTCAGCTGGCTTGAAGGGGCCTGTACCCTATTTCCTCTTCGAAGTTTAGAACTTTTAAACAATTTTGTTTTAACTGTCTGCTTACCTTGGAAGTCCTGGGACCTCATATAGGTCTTCAAAAGGAGTGTGGAAGCCCCTATACTGAGAACAAACATGGGTCAAATACCCTGTTCTATGGAATTTCTTCCACTCACGAGAGTCTAAAACCACATTTTAGCTCACTGCATCCTTCACATAGGAGAAATATCCATTTGCATATCAGTCTTTGGCCCACCCAAAAGGGCAGTCCAGAACCAAAATGGTAGGCAATTCTCCTCTGAACAAGAGTACGATCAGCAACGCCAGGCATGTGTTTCGGCCTTGTTGGATCTCTTCAGTGAGGTGAAGCTGAGCCTCTCTAAACACAGTGATCAAGGGCTCCATGTCTGGATTACCCTTGGTTACTTAGGGGAATTCAAAAATGAGTGTGGGAGCCCCTCTACTGAGAACAAACATGGGTCAACACCCTGTTCTATGGAATTTCTGCCACTCAGGAGGGTCTGCAACCAGGTTTTAGCTCACAGCACCCTCCACAGAGTAGAAATACCCATTTGCATATCAGTCTTTGTCCCACCCACAATGGCAGTCCAGCACCGAATGGCTAGGCAATGCTCCTCTGAACAAGAGTAACATCAGTAACCCCAGACACGCGTTTTGGCCCTGTGTATAGGTCTTGCACGAGATAACCAGACTTGTAGGTTACACAAGCAATGGAAATGAGAAACGCTTAGATACTTGGTCATTGACTGTCCAGCATTAAAGGAACTGTGCCTAGATTTGTTGGGTAGGTTTGTGTATGATACTGCTCAAGTGCTTACTGAGTCTTTGTGGTGCCGGCTCATGTTGGGGAACACGTTGTCCCTTACTATTGCGTTTATTTATTTTGTTGACACTATTTACATTCAACTATGGAACATCAAACATCTTACTGATGAAGTGTTGAGCCTAACTGATTAATTCAACTGTTTTATTTGTCTTAATCTGGGATGTGTTGGCAATACTTGCTTGTTTATAGTTTCACCTACCTCGGTCTTTATCAACATTCTAATTCTATACATTGTAATTTGAATGATTAATTATCTCGTCTTTTGATTTATTATATGATGTTCATTATTTTGTGTAAGGTTTTATATGTAACCATAGCACAATAAAAAAAACAAGAAGTAGGATAAACGGTAGCATGGCCATGGAGACATTTGAATACAATAGAAAGAAAATGAAACAAAAGGCGGGACTCAAAGGAACGAGAACAGGAACTGTCTGCTATGTCTCCTTGTAACCAGTGCCTTGATGCCTATGGGCTTAGTGCGCTTAACAAATGCAAAAATATATAGCAGCTGTAGAAAGAACAGAGGAAATGGAGGAACGGAAGAGTAGACAGATAGCAGAATAATAGACAGAGCGAAGATGGAACAATATAAGTAGCAGGTAGGCCAATCAAAGGAGAAGAACAATAATCAATACGAGAACAAATTATAGCAAAGATAAGGAGTTTGGTAGCATGAAAAGAAAGAAAAGGGTGAGCATGACGAAGATTGAAGAGAAAGTGACAGTTATGAGCAGTCAGAGAAATATGAGCAGAAACAGAAGAATCAAAGAGAACCCCTAAGGTCTGGGCAGAAGGGGAAAAAGAGAGCTGAGAAGAGGGGCGAGATGGAGAGGAGGAAGGAAAGAAAAGAACTTCAGTTTTTGAAAGTGGGAGGCCATCCATGACTGGACAGAGGAAAGACCAGCAGAAAACTTAGAGTGAAGAGACTCGGAGAAAGAGAAAAAGATTTGCAAGTTATCAGCATAGAAATGACTGGAGAGATTGAATGAAGAAATTAGAGGATATAGAGGGATAGTGTATAAAGAGAATAAGAGATGGCCAAGGACAGAGCCTTGGGGGACCCATAAAAAATGATTAAAACCAGGCAAGAGAGTATCCAGAAATAACCAAAGAGGAAAGAGTAGAAATCAAAGTAGGGTGATCAGTATAAAAAACAGTAGAGAGGTCCAGTAAAATCTAGAAAGAAAAAGTTTTTTTCGAGCAAAGATAAGAAAATCTGAAACCTGCAAGATAGCAGTTTCAGGGGAGTGAGCAGGCCTCAAGCCGGATTGAAGCAGAGGAAGAAGAGAGTAAAGATGGAGATAAGATGACATTTGAAAATAAACAATCTGCTCCAGAAGTTTAAAAGTAAATGAAGCAGCAAAATAGGTCTAGAATTAGCAGGGAGAGAGGGATCCAATGAGGATTTTGTTTTAGAAATTTTAGAATAGGAATGACAGTTGCATGTTTAAAAGAATCAGGAAAGATAGAGGAAGAGAAAGAAAGATTAATAAGAGTAGTAAGATATGAAACAATCTGAGGATAGACTAGAGGAATTGGCGTGGATGGAATAGGATCTGAAGGAGAAGCAGTAGAATGAGCATGAGTAAGGAAGTGAGCAGTATCGGACTCAGTAAGAGGAGAAAAGGCAGAAAAGGAAGAAGGAGAAGAAGCAGGAAAATGGGAGCAGAGGGAAGGGATGAAGACTGAAAAGAAGCACTAAGATTAGAGACTTAAGTAGTGAAATAATTAGTAAGATCAGAGGCAGACAGAGGAAGAGCGAGAAGGATCGGATGCACGAGGAGAAAGAATGTTATTGAGAAGCTGGTACAGACGACAGGGATGATGAGACACAGATAGAGTCAAAGAGGAGAAGTATTGCTTTTTGCTCACATGAAGAGTCATAGGAAGAGTAAGCAGTAGACAGTAGTTCGAGATCAGAAGGATTTCTTTTCCCACCAACACTAGAGGGATGAATGGAGAGCAAGAAGAGGCGTAAGACAGAGGCGAGGGATTAAAAGGGCGAGGGAGTAAAAGGGCGTGCAGGATAGAGAGGGTTCAAAGTAGATGTAAGAGTTGTTTGAAGGGAGAGAGGAAGTCAAAGTGGACAGAAAGGAAGCTGAGTCAAAAGAGCAAAGATCACAACGTAGAAAAGATTTAGTAGAGAGAGGCAAAGGGGATGGTGGAATGATCAGAACAGAAAACGACAGAAGGAAGTGATCAGAAAAATAGATAGGATGAGAGGGGACGAGAGTATCACAAGAGATGGAGGAAAGGATCTTGTCAAGAGAGGAGCCTGAGGAATGAGATGGAGTACAGTCAAGGGCAGAGAAGTGATATGAATCCAGAAGTGGGAAAAGCAAGAAGAGAGAATAGATTCAAGATATACGTTGAAATCAACAAGCAGAAAAAGAGAAGAGGAAGGAGGACAATAGAAAGTAAAGTATCAAGATCAGAGATGAACGAGAGAAGTAGTCCAGAAGGATGATAGATAATAAAAAAGAGAATAGGAAAAGGTTTAACAAATGAGAAGTGGTACTCAAAAGAAGGAAAGGAAACATAGGATCCAGGTGAAGTCTGTCAGACAAGAGGAATGAGAAAGAATACCGACCTACCCTTCCACCATAGCCAGAGGGACGAGAGGTATCAGGGAAATCGGGGGAGGTGGCTGAGTCAAGACGGGAGGAAAGATGAGATTAGAGGTAAAATGGGAACAGACATGATGCTGGATGGGGGGGGCGACAGGAAGTGTGGTAGAATATCAAAAGCCATAAATGCAGTAAAATAGAAGAGTAAAACCCACAACAAGATGGGCAACATAATGGAAGGTAATACCAGTTACATCAGGTTGAAGAGACAGAACAGGTGGACGGTAGACCAGGTGCAAACAGAGATAGACAAAGCCCTTAGAGGATTGCCCTTTGAGTGGGACGACCGGGGCTCAGGACAACCTAAGGATGCTTCCTGCAATAACAGTCACATGATAGACATCAGGCAGGCCGGGTTAGGAGGTGATGCAGGCTGGTTCTTAAGTACAGTGTAATCCCTGAGCACCCACAAAGGAATGCCCACACACTGTATTAGTTAAAGCACAGCTCTCTGTATAAATAAGGTTCAATGTTATGTACACTATCACGATAATACACTTTGTGCTCCGACAATTAAAAAATGGTAAATAAATACAGTTCGAGGTGGTACCACAATTACTCTAATTCCATTAAAATGCATCAACTGTACTCAGTTCAAATAGCATACGAATCAACACAGTAAAATTATATCAACCATAGACTTAGGAGGAAGACAAGTTGGTTAGACACTTGGCAGAATACTGAGCCCCTACCACTAGGCACAGTTCCGTATGAGGATCCCCCCACCTGGGCAACCTGTAAATGAAGATCCACTACAAGCCCAGTCCATATATTGTCTGTTAGAGTCGTATCTTCTTCTATAGTTCTGCAACCAAAATGTACCTTGTGTTGTAGAGTTCTTCGTCAGGGAATCGATGGGCCCTTCTTGAGTGTGCTCCCTTTCAAGCAGGATCCACGGCTCGTCGAAATTCCGAGATGAAGAAAGGGTGAACAATGTCGCTGAGGCAGCAGCTTTGGTCCTTGCGGTGCTCGTAGATGAGTGATTGAAAACGTCCTCCAACAGGGGGGGGGCGTGTGGTGCACCTGGACGATAATGGTCTGTTGCCGCAAAGCGTTAGTGAAGAACTTGTGTCTCTGAGGTCTTTGGGTGGCGGGAAACCCACTGGCGGATTCTCCTCAGTTGTCGGTGGCCTTGACTTTCTCCGGCAGGACGAAAGCGGTCTACGATAATTAACAAGGGAGTCCTTGGATCAAATGTTCTTAGGCAAAGGGAGCACAGCAGCTACGGTCGGCGACGGCGGTCATGGACAGCTGTCCGGTGCTCCTCCTGGGCGGTCCCCTTCTCCGGCGGCAGCCTTTCGTAGGTCCGTCTACCAGGGAGCTTTTGCAAAGATCAGCTGGTGCACGATGGTCCCTCGTAGCTCGGGGAGAGGTCTCCTTACCAGGTCCTCTCTTGGATCAGTTCTTGAAGACACAGCAGCTTTCAAATTACACGTACGGCTCACCTTCTTCTTCCGGCTCGGCTTTCAGAGTAAGCATCAATGATTAACTTCGCCTTCTGAACGATTTCTAGCAGTGAGAGGCCCCCAGATATACTGTTGATCTCCCATTCACTGTGCTGGGACACACTCAAGCAACCAATCACTCAGAAGGGCATTCAGGCAGTCAGGCAGCCACTCAGGCGCACAGTGCATTCAGGCCATTCTTCTCCACCCAGACACTCACGACACAGAATGTGGCTTTGGACAAGTACTCTAACATTCAGCACTACACACTGCATTCATACCAGTTTCGGGCAGAGCTGTCTGAGTCATTGTGTCAAACACCAGATACTAGACACCCATAACACAGAATGCGTATTCGTCACACACTCCATTAATCCAGGTCCCACCCCACGGGGGAACCCACAACATACGGTCGTTGGGAAGGCTCCAGCAATCTGGTCTGCACTTCCCCCACACTACCATATATGGAACTTCCACCCAACAGCCAGTCAAGGGGAAGGGACAGAGCCAGGGTTTCCTGGGACTTCGGGAATACAAGGTAACAGGCGATGAAAGGCAAGGGGCCACACGGGCCATCTTGTCTCCATTAGGAATCCACCGATTCCAATGACAGGGCCTGAGCATCCAAAAATGGAGGACGCTCAGGGCATCTGTCAATTCAGCACAGAGCTGCCACCAGCCCGTACCCAGCTCTGTGGGCCACACACAGGTGCCCAAATACATACACTAGGAGTACAGGGTCGTACTCCCGCCCATGGGTGCCATAAGGGTATCCCAAGGGTCTGTTCACCAAAGCCAAATACACGAAGAGCCGCACCGCCAGGAGTCCCACATGTACTCCTGTGCGGAAAACAAGCCAGAACACATGATAAAAAGCAGTAAAGGACAAGGATATGAAGGCCCTGTCCCTCCGATGCATTTCCAGCATCACACCGGGCTAACAGGGGCACCCGTGGCAGCTGCGATGATGTGGTGGCCAGCAGTGTTCTCACAAGTCCCCAGACAGCAGGCAGGGGCCAGCCAGCAGATAAAAAAACAGGCGGTGTGTGCAGAGTAGCGCACACTGCAGGTCTTAACCTGCTACCACACAGAGTGCGAGTAAATCCCCAGAGTATCCGAAGAGACACGAGGTGAGTGTATAAACTGGGGGCTCTGTTCCACTTCTTGGGGCTGCCTTAGTAGCACTGCTAGTCCTGTGGGGGAGGAGGTTGCTTGGAAGCACTTTGTGCGCATTGAGAAAGGAGGAAGAACATAGGGCTTTTGAGTGGGTTACACTATCCCCAAAAGGGTTAAATTCCACTGAGCTGGCGTCCTGCTGGTGGTACCTAACTTTATTTTCCCATAGGCTGCACGCTAGAAGTGGAACATGTGTGACCATACAGCTTTTTTTGTCTAGCAGAGATCACTATCGCACCTTGTTTAGAATCACAACATGAAACAGTACATTGGGAGCTGGATTATTTGATTTGTAGTACTTTGAAGTAAAAATATAGAGAATACATTATTTGATTTTCTCTTTTCCACCAGATTTTTATATTGACCTCTTTCCATCAGAACAATTGAATACAATGAACTAGCTTTTCCCAGTGAATCATACATTGATCTTGCTCACTCGTGTATGGACCTTCTGTCTCTGTAGACAAGTCATGTTTGTCAGGTGCGCCATTGCTAGCGCCACCTCTGCAGTCTGACAGCAGCACAACCACAGAACAAAATACAGAGCTCTTGAATGTAGAGAGGGGGGGTTGTGTGTTTTTTTTTAATGGTTAAAGGTGTGTTGACAGCAACAGGGGGGACTAGCCTGCTATTTCTTCATTTTGTGTGTCATGCAGGAATGTCACCCTCATTTTGGGAGTGCATGAACCAACCGGGGTGAGGGTGCTTGGGTTTTGCCAGAACTTGAAAGGGACCAGAAGACCAGACTGCCGGATCTACAAGTTCTAAGAAGGAAGTACATTTTGAGACGCAATACACTTATTCTCAGCAACAAATGCTATTTTAAACAAAAGGAAATTATTTAACTGTTCCAACATTGCAAACAGGCCCTCTAAAATTTGACAATATTCAATGGTATGGTATTGTTTATTTATACAGCGCCTATACACAGGCAAGTGTTTCAAAGCGCTCAAGGAGTGTGGGAACCTCGAGAAAAACAACAGTCGCTCAGAGTCCTTGAAATTCTGAGATGATAATGGTCTGCACAGGCAGAGTACGTGCGTAAAAATACATTTAACAGTATGGGATACAGCAAATAGGCCTGACTGCGATTCTGCAGTTTTACCACTGCAATTAAGGGGTGAAGAGAAGGGAGAACAGACAGATGATCTTCAGGCGTGGTGCGTACGGATCGAGCAAGTGCACAGAGGGTCACAGGGAGGGGGAGGATCAAGTGCATCCAGTCGGTTGAGACTGGGATAAGTGCATAGAGAGCCACTCTCTTGGATTAATTTTTCAGTGCATTGAGTATTGGG
Source organism: Ambystoma mexicanum (assembly GCF_040938575.1). Classification (NCBI taxonomy): domain Eukaryota; kingdom Metazoa; phylum Chordata; class Amphibia; order Caudata; family Ambystomatidae; genus Ambystoma; species Ambystoma mexicanum. Next base: position 53,997,729 of record NC_090929.1, on the reverse strand, counting down.
GGGGGGGGGGTTTGGGGCCTGAGGCAAGTGCGAGAGAGGACGGGCTGTTGCTGCCATGGACCAGTGAGACTCTGAGGTACACCAGGCGGCCAGTCAGCATGCTGTAAGGAAGAGGAGGGAACGAACAGAGAACTAGGTTAGCAGGGTAGAGGGAGAGTGAAGGAAGAAGGGAAGAGGAAGGTCTTGAGGAGTTTCTGGAATTTAAGGAGATCCAGCTTAAGACGGAGGGTGGCAGGGAGGCTATTCTAGAGGGAGGCACCTGCTGAGGATAAGGATCTCCCTCCAAATCTCTGCTTGGAGAACCAGCTCACTCGCAGAAGGTTGGAGGTAGATGAGCGGACGGCTCTTGAGGGACAGTATTTAGGTAGGCAGTGTTGCAGGTAGGTAGATCTCAGGCCCCAGAAAGCCTTGAGAACAATGCAAAGGGTCTTGAATCTGATCCTTGCAGTCATGGGGAGCCGGTGAAGGGATTCCAGTGCTGGAGAGATGCAGTCTCTGGGCTTGAGGCCAAGGATAAGTCTTGTGGTTCTGTTCTGGATGAGTTGCAGAGGGCGCAGGGCAGAAGAAGGGAGGTTGAGGAAGAGACTGTTGCAATAGTCCAGCCTGGAGAGAACCAGGGCTCTGGAGACAGTGAGACTCTGGGGGAAAGTGAGACAAGGTAGAGTACCTCTGAAGGGGTATAGCTGATAGATAGACTTTTTAAAGATGTCTGAAACGTGAGAGGAGAGTGTGGAGTCAAAGATGACCACAAAGATTAACCATGCCAGAGCCTGACCTGTGATTCCCAGGGTGTCACAGAGACGTGCGATCAGGATGTTGTGGTTAACCATTGTTAATGAACTCCAGTGTATATTGTATACATCACTCCCAGCGTATATTTATTTTATTTATTTATTTTTATTTTGCATTTTTAAAGCACTCACGCAGCCCGCAGGCATCGAGGCGCTGTTACAGGAATTGTTTTTTGTTAGTTGTGTAATTGTTTTTTTTTCTTAGTTGCGTATTTAAAACACACTTAAAAACCCAGAGAGTTCTAAGCGCGGACCCGGGGATCGAACCCGTGTTGCTTCGTGTTGTCTTGCTTCCAAGGCAAACTCGTTGCCGCTGAGCTATCCTCCCAGGACAAGAGGATATTATAGTCATAAGAACATTAAACCTGCCTTAAGCACATTATCAAAAGCTAAAATAACCATATACATTATTTTGATAGATCATCATTCAAAGATGGACAATCTGGCCGTACACTTCTATTGTACTGTTTCAAAATACCATTATGAGTGGGGGGAATTCTTTGACCAGTCGGTGAAACCATAGTGAAATGGCAGCTAAATGCACTTTGATGGAACAGTCAGAGAAACCAGCTTTGGCCAAAGACAGGAAGTGTGGCAAGAGTTCCGGTGTCTGTATGTGAAAATGGTCGAGACATTGATGTACATACCAGATGGTGAAGCCTTTGAACTTGTTACCCTTAGCCAAACTAGATGGAACTGTGGGTACTCCAAATAATTTCCTGTTTGTGCAAATTAAATTGAGAATGTAACACTTTTATTTTGCCCCTTGTATTATTATTTCAGGAAGCAATATCTTATGCCATTATTCAGGCACAGATCAGTCAGAACTGTGAGCATAGCCCTTGCATTGTGCGTTAACTCAAAAGATTATTTAGTTGTGCAGTCGGTGGTAAACTATTTTACGAGTACAATGAGGGCAAGATCACGTTGTATTATTTAAATCTAACGATCTGTTTATGTATAGGGACGACCCCTTGGTGTTCTGAACTACCTTTTCTGGATTTAAGAGCCTATGGACTTCATTACAACTCATGCGTTAAGGGTTTAACGGCGCCGTCGGCGCCGTTAACCCTTAACGCCTGATTACAAGTGTCCCTTTGCGGGTTGGTGTTTAACGCCTGCTTTTAGCAGGCGTTAAAAATCCAACCCGCAAAGGGACTTTGGAGCTAATTACGGCACCGTAATTTACGGTGCCGTAATTAGCGCCTTCCCTATTCCCATTATGCCCAATGGGGGCAAAAATGGGAATGGGGAATTACCGCCCCACTCACCTTGGAATGGGGCGGTAATTCCGCCATCCACCATGGTGGAATCGTAACCTTAGCGGCATGGACCATGGTGCTAATAGCCAAGGTTGTAATGAGGGCCTATGTGTCCACCAGTCTCATGCCATTGTTGGGCATAATGATATGCACTTTCTAATAATATGTACCTTTTTGAATTTGTGTTTCAGAAAATTATATGGGAACTAAAGGAAATATGTTTTTTAACCAATGTTGATTTAAAAATGGTAAATCTGAGAAACATTCTGCAAACTGCCTTTGATAATGTACTATGAATTTGTTTGTTCTGTATTTATATTTCTAATACTTTTAAGGTTTGTTGACCAAAATAAAGTTAAACTGACTGACTTAGTTAGAGGTACATTACTAAACTCTAGGGATTCAGGAGGTAGGCCATCACGTTAAGAGATGCTGGATCGTGGTGTAGAACTGACCTGCCATCTCTTGAGAGAAGGTTGAAGAGAAGAGGCAACCTGATGGGAGGAGCCTCCAAGAGTTGTAGGAGGTATGAGTAATTAATTAATCTTTTATACCACGCTTAATATCGGAGACCAGTCTCTAAGCACGGGACCGGGATTCGTACCTGTGTTGCTCTGCACTGTTGTGCTTCGAAGACAAACGTGTTGCCCCTCAGCTATCCTTCCGGCCTGATCCTCTGAGTACTAGAATTGCCACGGCCAGGCCAACTTACTTTAGTTTTTGTTTCATAGGTATGGACATTTTCTTTTGGTTAGGGCAAGATAGGCCTTTTCCAAACCAATTTTCTTTTAATAAACATGGCTAATGTTGAGAACAGTACAACATTGTGTCCGCATCTCATTGCTGACCCCTCACAGTGCATTCAGCCCTCTTTGGGTATGTGGACTATGGCGGTTGTATTGTCTGTTTTTTAGGACGTTATTGTTGTGGATTAATGCATAAAAACTGCATAAAGCTTAATGATTAGAAGTTGTAATTATGTGTAGAGTACGTGTCCATGTGCCCTATGCCGTGAGAGGCTGGCAGTGTGCACCACAACTTTGATGCATCCGTTATTGTCCCTGGTACTGGCATATTCACAAAAGTTATTCCTGTTAACATGCTTGTAAGAGTTGTGAGAAACCAGAAGGTGTCTCACCCGCTAGTCCCCGGTAATCTCTCTCTCAGGTGGCCAGGGCATGGCTATCGCCTTTGGATCCAGACCCTGGGGGTGGACCAGTGCGGGAGGATCACCTGGGTGAGGGGTCTTCAGGCAGTGGGAGTGGGACACCTGCTGGAGAGACATGGTATCCCCTTCCCTGTAACACCTTTACCCCATCCTAACCGGTAGGAAATTCAGGAACTCTGCCCCCCCTTCCCTTTGCCCTACACTTTCACACGGACAGCCTGCTCTGGGAAAATACAGACTAATACCCAGTGGTCGAAGTGTACAAAATGAAGTAGTGGAACTATGTTCCCTACTGGCCTGCCCCCGCTCACAACAACCCCCATCGCTGCGCCCCCTGCCACACACACTCCGAACCCCCAAACAAGCACACCTGCTATTTAAGGGAATATTCAGTGCAGTGCACTGAAGTGCAAGCTTCAACTTCTTCCTACACTTTTATTTTAAAACTAAACTATTACAGAATGGTTTCTTTTCAAAATAAAAGTATAGAAACAGTGAAACGTAAAAATAAAAAGTATCGGAGCACCGCTCTGGACTGCTCCTGCACACTTCGACCTCTGCTAATACCCGAGCATTGTACCTGGCATGTCCCACTACTATGGTCAAGCAAGGTCAGGCAAATAATGGTAATCACCCACTCCTGACTTCCATTAAGCTCCCCCACACGGATAAAAGGAGGAGCACAAGAGCACACTGAGCGAGGCAAAGGAACAGTGTTATCGAAGCGGCAGCTGAATGAGTGGAGAAAGACGGCCAACCTAGAAGGGTGCACCAGGAGGGAGATCCCCTTGACCTTTCCAGCGGAAAACCGTTACTTTCCAAAGTCCTTTGGATTGAAAGGCATTAGAGCAACAAACAAGACTGAAGGATCCTGCATTGTATGTCGGAGAAACCCGGGGCCCTCCAGCATGGCTGATAGTCGGGGAGGAGCAGCAGCCACTGTGGTACCGTCCTTGGCTTTAAGATTAAAGCAGCGGCAGTAAGATTAACAGCCACTGAGTTGGGGAGACTGATGCAAGACCGGTTTGTGTTCAAGTCAAAGTTGTAACGGGATAACATTGTATAAAGAGCGCAAGAAGGAAGATTTGTAATGCGTGTGATGAAAGACGCGAAGACAGCTGAATTGCTGATGGACGTTTGAACTAAGAAAAGGAGGATACAACACCTGTGACAGAGTGGTCCGTCACCACAAGTGTGCTTAATCGAAGGTTTCTGTAAGGTGTCGAGCTAAAAGTGATAAAAAGTTAAAGTAAAAGATGAGAATGAGAAATGAAGTTAATCGAAGTGGTCCTGTGACGGTTTAAGCAAAATCCATTGCACAATCGAAAGTCTTCGATTTTTTGACACAGTACGAGCCCAAACAAGGGAGTCCAATTGTGAAAATTGTGTTAAGGGGTTCGAGCCTGAATCGGGAGATCCATGATCCGACCCCGAATGACGGAGACCTTTTGTGAATATTGTGCTAAAGGGGGTCCGAACATGAAGCAGAAAGACCCATGGTGAATAGTGAACCCGAGAACTTGTGAATGTGGAAAACCTGAGAAGAAAGGAACTTTAGTGCTTGTTTGTTATGCTAGGCCCTCTGCAATAAAGAGACTTTCAATGGTAAAAAGACTTTGGGCCTCATTACACGGTAGGCGGTAAGGGTTTACCGCTACCGGTATTTTACCGGTACCGGAAAACCCTTACCGCCTTACTACGAGGTCCCTTTGCGGGTTGGGGAATTTAACACGTTAAAAACCAACCCGCAAAGGGACCAGGGAGCTAATTACGGTACCGCAATTTGCGGTGCCGTAATTGGCACCTTCCCCATTCCCATTATGCCCTATAGCGCAAAAATGGGAATGGGGAAGGGCAATGGGGGAAGGGGGAATAACCGCCCCACCAACCTTGGAATAGGGCGGTAATTCCCCTTTCCACCAAGGCGGTGCCGGTATTTTACCGGCATGGACCAATAGCTAATAGCACCTTGGTCCACCGCCATCCGTGTAATGAAGCCCTTTGGCACAGAAGGCCCCGATAGCTATGCTTTGAACTGTATCCTCGTGGCAGAGAAGCCATAGTGTGTGCGAAGCTCAAACGTGCCGCCTGTCCTGTGCTTAAAACACAGGGAAGGAAACCCAATTGCTCAACTCGCCTGACATATTCTTTCTCGAACACTTTTTTTTTTGCATACATTGTTATCCCACACATTTGTATTTAGAAGTAAGGATTGGCAATAGGTTTATTAGTGTAGGCCCTTTTATTTTGATTGAGACTCCACTAGGACTGCGTTATTATTATTTGATGATCGTAGCTTGCTCCCATCCTTAAATTTGGAGTTAAACAGGCATTCAATCAATACATTGAAGTTCAATAAACACCATTGAACCGTGATCACTTGTGTCTGTCTTCACTGTTGGATACCATGCCTCAACGAGTGCACCACTTTAAGGCCTTTACTGTGCAGGGGTAAACATTTCAGGTTCCAAGCTACTAACCAGACAAAAAAAAACCACTTGCCACCTCTATTCTGTACATATATACAGTGCAGTGCAGCATTTTTCCACTCACCAAGAGTCAAATATTACTAGTGAGTGGCAAATGCAAGTTTGGCACCCCGTCTACCACCAATAGATTGTCCATGTCGCATGTGACCATTGGCTTGAAAACCAATCGTATAGAGGACGCATGTGTTAGTGTACAAATTGAATAAGGAATATGCGCAATGCCATAATTCCTGCCTTAGCAGCCAGATTAATGTGGATACTGTAATGTACTGCTTGGTTTGATAAAAGGGGAGTTGTGACAGAAAGACCAGAGCCATTTTGTGTGATGGGTATGCCATTTCTGTTTTTTTTTGTCCGGGGAACTTTTTCTCCCTTGATGAAGGAGGTTGAGTCCTTTGGGTTTTTTTATGTGATTTGCTTGCACTTTACCCTTTTAAGAGCAAATTGTCCATCCAGGCAACGTGATGGGTTTTCTGTCTGCATGAGTGAGCGGCGACCACTACGAACAACTTTGTGAACATACTAGGTGCTGATGCAATTTCAAAAAGAAGTACTTCGAATTGGTAATGCTTTGTGACCGTTGTGAACCTGGGGTGCCTGCGATGACCCTGGAACATGCAAATATAAAAGTATGCATCTTTAATGTGCGGAATTGCCATGTAATCACCTTTTTAACAGCAGCGTTGTCATTCTGACATTTTGTGGTTTGACAATGTTGCTTGCTGGTTGCAGATCTAATACTGGTCTCATTGCTGGGTCTATTTTCTGCTGCTAGAAAATGCACTCAGTAAAAACCTTTGTTTTGCTGTAGTCTGGGTACTTCATAGATAGCTCATTTTTGAAGAAGTGCTTCCACTTTGTCCTGCAGAAGATTCTGATTTAACTAGCAACCATCTGTGTTTTTTTACATGGTCGAGCCAGTGCCGCGGCTGCCCTAGACTGAGTGCCCACTTGACTGTAATGATCTCCTCCCAGGTGTGGGTGAATGCTGTTATCCATTCTCCAACTGGAGATACATGGGAGGAGAGCTGTACCTTGGAGTCACTGTTTTGAGCAGGATGCTCGCACTGTGGATGTGCCTTTCCCCTTACTCTCCTACAAAGTTGTCCCTTGTGAGTGGAAGAATATGTGCTGGTCATAACAGCTGATGTCTTCATTCACCTACCTCTGTACTTAGTTCGTGGATACTAAGAGGCGGTATAACAGAAAGCCCCGGGTTCAAAAAGTGCACCATCTGCTGAAAGATTTTGGCCAAGGGCTTCAATGTTCTCATGCTCTCTTTTTGTCTTTTCAAGCGCCTGGGTGATTGCTTGGCCAAACAATTCAGCATCGTCTAAAGGTTTATCGGTTAGAATCGCCTGTGCCTCAGGTCTGAACTCTGTCCCATGATGCCAGGCATCTCTTTTACCAGCCATGGATCCAGATACTTGTTGTGCAGCTTTCTCTGCAGCATTTAAAGCTTTTCAATGACATCATTTGTGAACTGCTGTCTTGCTAGCCTGCTGTTTCATAATCCCTTCAGGGCTTTCTAGGTGGTTCCTAGTCAAACTTCCCATGGATATCCGAGTATCTCACTTGGTCTCCCTCCACACTCTTTCTTCCTGTACCTGATATCTCCGTCCTTCTACCTCAATAACTCCCTCCTCCTGCTCTCTGCTTTATTTCCCTCTGTCCCTCTGATGTTCTAAAACCCCCCATCCTCTCCGGTCATCTACGTCTCCTACAAGCCCTTACTCCCTACACTCAACACTACACTCTAGTTCCCATTCTTCTGTGCTGCACTCCACACCCCCCTCTCTTCTTCCCAATTACATTCACTCTGTCATCATACATGCCATCCCATACCAAAGTACCACTTTCTCTCACAAACCAATACCTTGCCTTTAGTCTCCCCTGCGCTCCGATCCACCATTCTTTCTCTGCCTGGACTCTTGGTATGCCTGCTCTCTCCTTGACCTCACCTGAACAGCCCACATTTCTCTGTTCTGCATGTCCCTTTTTATACTGCTTTGGGTACAAGTCTGCCGGCCGCTCCTTCCATTGGACCTTGTGCACACCTGTTCCCGGAGTCAAATTGCTACCCGACTTCTCCCTCTGGGACTGGGTTACACATGTGAGAGGCCATAAAGTGTCCTTTTAAGGCAACCCCCTTTTTCAACGGCGTATCCGCTGGTGCTTTGCGACACAGGCTCGGCACAGCGATTGTCAGTTTGAGTTCGAATTAGTCTTTAATGGATCACTTTGACTTGCACGCGAGTTGTATTTTTCTTCCTTCATCGCAAAAACTTCTGGCCTTGGTAGTTCTATACGTGTGAAACGTTTTGCATGAAACTATAACACCAATAAAAAATAAAAAAAGTTCCACAATAGAATAGTGAAAACATTGTCCAGTACAGGAGAAGGCAGGTTTTCGGTGATTAAGTGGTACTTCTCAACTGTAAGCATGCACATACAGGGGATCGGGACCGGGACCCTCCCAACTTTCTCATTACACATCTGCGGCATTACTAGCTCTGGCAAACACCATTTTAGGCCCGCTGACCTAGGCTGAGAGGGGTCCGTATCCCCCCTGACAGGATCAAGTGCCAGAGGCTAATTCCTGTTCCTCCCTTTCCCTAATCGAAACAATCTCAAGTACACTTTATTGTTGGAGCATTGGGGGTCTGACAGATTTGGCATGCAAAGATGCTTACTTCATGGGAGCAGTGTCCTTCCTTTTATGTGCCCTTTGTGAGATGTAAGGAAGGCAGTAAAAAAGACACAAGTGACCACATTTCAAGGGCTTTATTGAACTTCAGAAAAGGGTTGAAAAACGCCCATCTAATCCCAAATCTACAGATGGGAGCAAGCTACGACCATCAAATAATAATAACTTAGTCCGAGTGGTGTCTTGTCAAAATAAAAAGGCCTATACTAATAAACCTATTGCCAATCCTTACCTTTAAATACAAATAGTGTGGGAAACAATGTTATGAAAAAGAAAGAAGTGTTCACAAAATGATATGTCAGAATGTTCAGTCCGATGGCCTCCCTTCCCCAGGTTTTCAGCACAGGATAAGGCGGTTCACTCGAGCTTAACACAGTCTATGGCTTCTCTAGTATGAGGATATAGATTAGTCATTAGCATCAGGGCCTTCTATGCCCAAGTCTCTTTATCTTTCAAAGACTCTTCGTTCAGAGGGCCTGATGCGACAAAATAAATGAAGTTATTTTCCTCTTTCAGACTTTCACAAGCATCCAATTTCTGCTTTGTTGTAGGAGCCAAGGACAGTACCACTGCAGCAAACGATTCTCCCCGCCTTGATTATCGACGTGGAAGAGTCTCGGGTACCTCCGACACACAATGCAGGGTTCTTCAGCTTTGATTCCAGGTCTTACGTTTCTTATTCTTGAAGGTTCATGACATTAACGGTCTTTCGCTGAAAAGGCCAAGGGCACTTCCTCCTTGCAACTCTCTTCGGTCTTGCCGCCTTTCACCTTGTATTAAACTGCCATCTTGAAACTGCTGCTTTGCCTTGTTCAGAGCGTGCTTTCGTGCTCCGCCTTTTATCCATGTGGGGAAGTGTGATGGAAGTCAGGTGTGTGTAATGATCAGTAATTGCCTGACCCTGCCTGACCATTGTATTGGGACATGTTAGGTATACGGCTCGGGTGTTAGTCCATTTTGTCTCACAGTGAGCTGTCCGTGAGAAAGTCTTTGTGTCGGAAAAGAGGGAAATGGGGGGGGGTGAGTTCCTAAGTATCCTACCTGGTAGGATGAGATAAAGGTGTTACAGGGAAGGGGATACCGCCTCTGACCATCCGGTGTCCCACTTCCCCACTTCCGCTCCCTGAAGACCCCTCACCTAGGTGAATCTCCCACACTGGTCCGCCCCCAGGAACTGGATCCAAAAGCGATGGCTGTGTCCTGGCCACCTGGATGACAGATCCCCGGGGACTAGCGGGTGAGGCAGCTTGAGGTTTCTCACAGAGAGTTGTACAGAGTGTTTAGCAGATATGGCATTGAATGAGCTGGGCACTCAGTGGGATTTTGGCCTAGAGGACACTTATCCAGAGGCGTAGACAGGGTAGGGCCTTAGCGGGCAAGGCCCACCCAAAATCTGTACTTGCCCACTCAGCAGCGCTGTGTGTTTCTTGCCATTTGTTTAGTTAATAACGAAAAAAGGTCCCACCTTAACAAGTGGGACAGAGCACTCCAGTTGTCACATCAACATGTAGCACAACTGTGCACAGAGACGAGCTGGGCGGGCACCTCGGTTACGAAGGTGTCATGCGCTGCATTTCTAGTGGCCCCGAGTGCACCTTCATGCTTCCTGATTCCCGTCACGTTTAGGTACCTACGTGTGTTCGGCGGTTTAGTCTTTTCCGCTCGGGTGTAAGTAACGTTACTTAGCCATGCCCGCCTCTCTGTTCTGCGCGTTGCAACCTCTTACGGTCAGCTGTGTTTTTCCTCGCTGCCGCGTTTTTTCTATATGCTTTCTTTTTGCACCTCTATGCATATTTTTCTGACCACCTCTCCCTCCTAGTGCCTTTCCTTCCTCTTCTTTCTTTTTCCCTGCTGTCTCCTATTTACTTACGTCCTCCTCTGTACTTTTGGACTCTCCTTCGGGGGTCACTCTATCTGGCTCCTCCTTGTTTTCCTCAAGCTGTCGTCAGCGGCTCATTTGTTCTCTGAAGCTTATTTCGGAGTCTGTCTTTTCGGCGCCTCCTGTGGTGCTACTTGTTTACCTTACCTCATCGAATTCCTCTGCAATTTCTACGAGCCCAGATTCCATAAGGAGACCTGCCGTGTCCTCAACAACTGAGGTTTTTTTTGTTGCCTAGTTGGGCTTTTTTCCCCTTCCTGTCCCTTCCAGGAAAGGGGTCACAGCCAGGGCGTTCTTGGCAGCCCTCGCTGTGGCTTCCTCCTGTGGGAGACACAAACTGCAAAGAAAAAAAGCAAAAGACTAAAGAGCACATCGAGCCCTCAGCCCAGTGATGGAAGACATTGTTACTACAGGTGAGGAGGTTGAGGAGGGAAATGGGGACTTTATTACCAAACCGGTCGAGGCGGTTGATAGTTTGCAACGCCAAACCCCCAGGATGGCTACTCCCGAGCAAGTGCAGGAGCTAATATCCACTGTACAAAATCTCTCTCTCTCTCTCTCTCGAGATGCCGAACATGAAGGCGGAGAATAATCTCTTAAAACAGATGGTGGCGGCACGCAAGCCACCCACTACAGACCTGCCTCTAATGACATTGTCCTCGGGCAAATATGACAGGTCTCCCAAAAAGCTAAAGGAATTCCTTGATGCCTGCAGGGTTTATTTTACTTTCCGATCATGCCAAAGTTGATTTCCTGATATCAAACATGATAGGGAATGCCCTAGCCTGGGCCACCCCTCTGGTTACATGAACTGATCCAGTGCTCCAAAATTTTGATGCGTTTGTGGATCTTCTAAAACGCACTTTTGAGAGACCCGAAATATCCATGGCAGCAGGGGAAGACCTGCTAGACATTCGTCAGGGACAAGCCGATGTGTTGTCATACCTCTTCATTTAAAAGATTGGCGATGGAGACCGGATGGTCCTAACAATCACAATTTATTTTGTTCCGCCGTGGTCTCTGGGAGGAACTAAAAGACGAATTGGCTCACTTCCCACGACCTATCTCCTTACAGGAATTGATGACTGCTGCGCTTCAGATGGAATTCAGAATGCAAGAGAGGCGTCAGGAGAGACGCAAGACACGCACTTCTTTCACAAGGGCCCCCTCTCTTCCTTCATCTACAGTCAAACACTTTGAAGAACCCATGCAGATTGGCGCTGCTCGTCGATCTCTGACTCCTGAAGAAAGGAAGAGAAGAAGGGAACAAGGACTATGTGCTTACTGTGGTTCGGATCGTCACACAGTACGGAATTGCACCGAACTGCCCCACAAACCGGTGGAAAACGCAAACCCTCGATCCTAGAAGGGACGAGTCATTAAGGACGATCTTCTAGTCCCTATGTAACGATGTCAATCGATTCCTCTGATGCCTCTGAAGACTCCCTCCTCATGGTATTGACAGTAAAAGTTACTGTTCATGGTAACCAAGTGGAGACCTTGGCGCTGCTAGATTGCGGGGCCGCACAGAATTTTGCAGACACGCTCTGGGTGGACAAGGTTGGAGCTAAGCATATTGATCGCAGACATGGCAAAAAGGTAGAGGGAGTGGACGGAAAACCTTTGAGTTCAGGACCTATTATCCAGACTACCAAACCTCTGCCACTCACCATCCTCCAGCATTCGGAGGTCATCTCTTTTGACATTATCCGTGCGGCACACTTCCTGTTAATTCTAGGCATCACCTGGCTGCGTCAACATAATCCCAGTGTGGACTGGAAATCAAATTATATGAATTTCAATTCCACCTACTGCCATACCCATTGCTTCTAGGAGGTACATTACCAAGAGGTGAAGATTACTCCCACCACTCTTCACACAACTCTTGGTGTTTATTCCCTTGCACAGTTATTGGAGGAATACAACACAGTGTTTGCCGAAACTACTCCTATGGCGTTGCCTCCTCACACACCAGAGGACTGTGCCATAGGCTTGGTACCCAGTGCTCTAGTACCCTTTGGCAGGATGTTCGCATTGTCAAAGACGGAAAAGGAAGCACTTCGGAAATATCTGGATGAGAATTTGTGCAACGGCCTTATTAGACCTTCAAAATCTCCTGCTGGTGCACCCTTGTTTTTTATACCTAAACGGGATTCCAATGACCTCCGGCCATGTATTGATTACAGAGGACTCAACAAAGTAACTGAAAAGGACAGGTACCCCATGCCGCTCATCCCCGACATCTTGGAAACCGTTCAGAGTGCATCTGTATTTTCTAAACTGGATCTGCGCAACGCTTACCATCTACTCGGAGTACGTTCTGGAAATGAATGGAAAACCGCGTTTAGGACACCCTTCGGCCTGTACAAATATTACGTGATGCCATTCGGGCTTGTGAATGTTCCTGCCATCTTCCAGAGGTTTATTGACAGGATTTTTTCAGATCTCCTGTTCGTATCGGTTGTCGTTTACCTTGACGACATACTGGTTTTTTCTCAGAATATGCAAGATCATCGTATGCATCTCAAGGAAGTATTGAAGCGCCTAAAAGAGCATCACCTATTGGCCAACTGGGAAAAGTGCATTTTTGGAGCTCCTTCGGTACGATATTTAGGGTTTATTCTTTCACCTCAAGGGATTGAAATGGACCAAAAGAAGGTAGATGCCATTCTCCAATGGCAGGCTCCTTCTTCCTTCAGAGAGGTACAACGGTTTCTGGGCGTGGCAAATATTTACAGGCAATTCATACCTGGGTTTTCCAATATCGTCTTACCAATCACCAGCCCACTAAAGAAATCGTCTATGCCGTTCATCTGGAGCACCCAGGCCAAAGACAGCTTTCAACTTTTGAAGAAGAGTTTCTGTAGTGCTCCCATCCTACGACAACCAGATCAAAGTAAGCCTTTCATCCTCGAAACAGACGCCTCAGCTGCTGCCATAGGGGCCGTTCTACTGCAAGAACATGATAACGAAGAACATCCCATAGCCTATTTGTCAAAAACCCTCACAACGAGTCAACAAAACTATTCAGTCATCGAAAGAGAGCTCTTAGCCATGTAAAAAGCCTGTGAGGTTTGGAGCCATCTGCTACAGGGGAGCAGTCACCCTTTTAACATCTGGACTGATCATAAAAACTAACAAGTTCTGCAGTCCATGAATTGTATTAATTCCAGGCAAGCACGATGGGCACACTTTTTCTCTCAATATGATTTCCGCATTACCTACATCCCTGGAAGTCAGAACACCTTGGCAGATGCCCTATCCAGAAAAATACTCACCTCACATACAGCTTCCTCTTCACCTGAAAAACTGTTTCCCAGGAATCGGATCGTAGCTACCATTGCCACCTTTTTTCAGCAAATTAGAGAAGCAGCCGCATCTCACTCAGAACCTTGAGGCTCGACTAAAAAGGATGGCCTGTTTTTTAGGAAACGGAAAATTTGGGTACCTTCCAAGACTCTTCAAGAAGACATCCTGTCTTGGTGTCACCACCATAAAACGGCAGGCCATAGAGGGCAAGCCAGTACCCTGGATTTGGCAAAAAGAGCCTTCTTTTGGCCGGGTTTGTCCAAGGACGTCAAACAATATGTCAAGACCTGCGGGGTGTGTAATCAGAGGAAATACAGCACCAAAAGACCTATTGGTTTGTTTCAACAAGATACGATCCCTGATCGCCCTTGGAGCGACATATCTATGGATTTCATCGTAGATTTGCCACCTTCACAAGGATGCACTTGTATCATGGTCACTATGGATTCTCTCACCAAGATGGCTCACTTCTCTCCGCTTCCAGGTCTACCGACTGCTGATGGCATGGCAATGATTTTCATTAAAGATGTCTTTAGGCTCCATGGTCTCCCAGACAAGATCGTATCCAACCGAGGTAGCCAATATGTGTCCAAATTCTGGAAATCGCTTTGTGCGGGTCTGAGTATCAAGCGTGCGTTATCGTCCGGTTATCATCCCCACACAAATGGGCAGATGGAGCATGTGAATGCTACGCTGGAACAGTATCTGCGCCGTTGCACGAACCTGGAACAAGACAATTGGGTGGACTTGTTGCCTACGGCGGAATTCGCCTACAATAACGCCAGTCATTCAGCAAGTGAGATGTCTCCATTATATTGCTCATACGGGTTTCACCCCCGAGCCATTATTCCTCTTTCTCCTCTCCGATCTGCCATCCCAGCGGTGGAAGAAGTGCTGTCCCGTATAAAGGACACTCAAGAAAAAGCTAAACTAAACTTGATGGACAGTCTCAAGGCCTACAAGAGGCAGGCCGATCGGCACCGGCAGGTAGTTCCTGATTGGAAGGTGGGCTCCAAAGTTTGGCTATCTACCAAATACCTTCCACGGTGGTCTCGCCCATCTAAACTGTCCCCTCTGTTCATCGGGCCCTATCCTATCACCGCTAAGATCAATCCGGTGGCTTTTCGTCTGAAACTGCCTCATGCCCTAAGGCGCGTTCACCCGGTGTTTCATGCCTCTCTTCTAAGAAGCGCTGAACAGTCTCGCGGGGTTCGACCTTTCCCGGTACCTTCTCACTCACCTGATACATCAGAATATGAGGTTTCCCAGTTACGAGATTCCAGGTACCATAAGGTTTGTTTGGAATACCTGCATTGGAAAGGGTTTTCCCATGCAGAGGACTCTTTGGAACCCATATCGCACATCCATGCCCCGGTCCTTCTTAGGAGATTTCACCGGTTGCACCCGCGGAAGCCGGGGGGGGTTTGCACTTAAGAGGGGGGCATGCTGTCATGCGCCACATTTCTAGTTGGCGTTTGTGGCCCCGAGTGCACCTTCATGCTTCCTGATTCCCGTCACGTTTAGGTACCTACGTGTATTCGGCGGTCTAGTCTTTCCCCCTCGGGTGTACGTAGCGTTACTTAGCCACGCCCGCCTCTCTGTTCTGCGCATTGCAACCTCTTACGGTCAGCTTTGTTTTTTACTCGCTGCCGCGGTTTTGCTATACGCTTTCTTTTTGCACCCCTGTGCATATTTTTCTGACCACCTCTCCCTCCTAGTGCCTTTCCTTCCTCTTCTTTCTTTTTCCCTGCTGTCTCCTATTTACTTACGTCCTCCTCCGTACTTTTGGACTCTCCTTCGGGGCTCACTATCTGGCTCCTCCTTGTTTTCCTCAAGCTGTCGCCAGCGGCTCATTTGTTTTCTGAAGCTTATTTCAGAGTCTGTCTTTTCGGCACCTCCTGTGGTGCTACTTGTTTACCTTACCTCATCGGATTCCTCTGCAATTTCTACGAGCCCAGATTCCATAAAGAGACCTACCGTGTCCTCATCAACTGAGGTTTTTTGTTTTGCCTAGTTGGGCTTTTTTCCCCTTCCTGTCCCTTCCAGGAAAGGGGTCACAGCCAGGGCGTTCTTGGCAGTCCTCACTGTGGCTTCGTCCTGTGGGAGACACAAACTGCAAAGAAAAAAAGAAAAAGTCTACAGAGCACATCGATCCCTCAGCCCAGTGAAGGAAGACATTGATAGTACAGGTGAGGAGGTTGAGGAGGTTGAGGAGGGAAGTGGGGACTTTATTACCAAACCGGTCGAGGCGGTTGACAGGAGGGCATAGTTCTGTCTTGCCAAAAAAAGGTGCAGACAGAAAAGAGATTGCCTAAGTATTGCAGCGGTGATGGAATATTATAGCAACTATATGAACTTGAGGCCATTAAGAAATTGATGTTACCATGTGTCAAGACTGTGAAGGCATCATGAAGCAAGACACAGACAACAGACTTAAAGTTCAAAATAAGATAATTTATTAAAGCAAATGTCAGGGTGGTTGAAGGCGTACCTTGCCCTATGCGGAGGTGGGATTTCTCTACGAAACTAAGGGAAGTCTGAGTCAAAGAGTTCAACTTAAAAGTCTGTCTGTGTCCATAACCGATCCTTGCATTCACAACTAATGCTAAACCACATGTAGAGATGACTATAATCAAAGAAATGGTGTTCAACACAAAGACTGAGCTTCTCCCAGCTATTAGCCTCCTTTTTGACTCCCCTTCCCAAAGTTCAAGAAAGTTTCACAAAAGTCTTAAGATTACTGTTCTCAAGTTCAAGGCAATACAGGAACGTGCAATCCATTGGGGTTCTCTTCACCAAGTTCCAAGCAACGCAGTGCAAAAGAAAAGGGTCTTGAGGCTCCGTCCTTGTGACAGCATTTGTAGTTCCTCAGGTCTCAGGGTTCCCTTCACCAAGACTTCAATACCACAACTGGTATTTGTTTTAGTCTTTCAAAGTTCAACACAAATCCAAGCCAACTTGACCCTTCTTCCGGTTTGCATTACCAGCTTACTTGTAGTGCTTCTCCTGGATATATTTCACAACGTTTTTTTGCAAATGTGCCTGTGTTTTATTTTTGAACAATAATGTAGATACAAAAAATAGTGATATACCTTTTTGGTGACTGAGGTATAGCCGGTAGCCATAGGCAGTGGCCAGATTGTCCGGGTCATGCAATAAGCTCATGATCCGGACAATCTGGCTACTGGCCATGACCACGAGGGACAACACATGGGGTTAAAGTGGCCATGTCCACCTGGGACCGGCTTTGTGTTAAAGTTGTTCGAAATTGGGATAGTTTTGAAAGGGAAGAAAAATGTGCTCGAAGTAATATGGTCATAGGGTTTTCTCTTCGCCTTCTGCAGGCTGCCATGGAAAGCGAAGAGGGGCCCTGTATAGAAACCCACCTTCCCTTTCCATGTTGGCCATCTTGGAAAATCCTTTTCTGGCATCCTGGGTTCCCACTTTGGGAACCTAGGGTGCTAATGGCCTTCATCCCTCACTACAGGGGCTGGAATGGGGGATAATGGTCTGGAGACCTCGTTATCCACCCTTGCTTCGCTTGGGCTGATAACGTGGGCTGCTGGGCCGGTATCCACCATTCCGGTCTCTGGAACGGGGGGGATGAACGCCACAATATTCACATTATCATAACACAAAATGCAAATGGAAATATTGGAAAACCTTATTGAGTCTATGTACTTTACTGAGAAATGTAAAGCAGATGGAGTCTATACGTTTTTTAGTTCTATTTTTTAACTGTGAACGGTGGTTCCTAAAGGAACATTTATTTTGTTGTTTTTGGATGTATTTTGTTTTTTGGCAGGCGAGCTAAGAACGAAAGTGGGGAGGGAAATGAGGGAAGAGCCACCAAACACTAATATGGAGGGGCAGGTGGACAGGGGAAAATGTTGCGCATGATATTTCTAAGGTATGGGGCAGTGTTTATCATTCTCTTTGATTACAGCAGTGGTGGTGGCTCTTGGGGACGAGGGATGCCAATAGTTGATAACATTTTAAGATAAATAGCAGTTTTGCTAAAATTATTTACTGTGTACTAGATTGTTAATGGATAATGAGTAGGAATAGGTGTTGGAGCTGTGCAAGGGAAATTTTGAACTTGAAAGTTCCTAGAACGGTAGAAAATGCAGTTCCAAACTGTCCGCAAAGCATGTATCTTATCGTGAAGTGCGGACGGTTCTCAGACACGTCATCATGAAGCGCCCCCGGATGGTCATGTGGCACTGTCCGGAAGGTCCGCCATTAAGTCAGATGTTCGTAGACGTCTATGGATGCAAAACTAGTTGAAATAGTTGCAAAAAAGTGTATAGAAGTGTTAAAAATGATTCTAAAAGGTGGGAAATGGCAGAGTTTTAAGGTGACACGTAAATTGGACACACATGTTGTTATATTGGGTAAGTATGATATTAGTAAGTTGTAGGAAAATAGCATGCACTGGTAAAAACCCATGAAATTCACTGAAAAAACGTTAAAGGGACGTTGTGGTTAAGTTGGACTAATAAAAACCTATGAAATTCAATGAAAAAACTTTGTTAAAGGGACATTATGGTTAAGTTGCACTAATAAAAACCTATCAAATTCAATGGAAAAACTTTGTTAAAAGGATGTTATGGTTACAATTAAAATCGGAAAACCCCTGAAATTCGCCAGTTATGGTAAACTAAGCAACCATAACTCGCGCCACCACCGTGCACTGCTAAGACTAACACCCAGGACATCATCAAAGGAGCCACCCAGCCAGGGAGAAAACTGTTATATCGTTTTCTTTTGAAGTGTAAGGAACGGGAATGGGTTTGGGACATAAGACAGTGGACTATTTACTTTTGACTGACACCATCCTTAGTTTTGTTTGAGGCAGGGAAACAAACCCCTCTTAGCTATAGGGATAGGTAGGATTATTTCTTATTTTCTGTTAAATAAAGGTTTATGCGAACAAGCATGCCACCTTTGTGTCCCGCGTCTACTTCTGCACCCTTACACTATGCAAAGCTTGTGAATCTAAAACACATTTCTACTGATTGTCTGACTTTTCGAACCTGCTCTTGTTTGTGCATTACAGGTTGGGAAGATATGTACTGAATTTCATGTTGCAGCTTTGCTATGTTATTCCATTGCAGATTATCTAGTAAGGTTAGTGTACCCCTTGTTGCTCTAGTGCAACCTTTTGTTCTCGAGGTGTTTTAGACTTCAAATCCCTTCAGCCCTAGTCTGAAAAGTTAATGGTGCATTGACTTTGCAATTGCGACTAATACACTCAAGTGGAGAGCTCTTACAAAATGTGATTCAAGTGCAAGCATGTCAGGATCTCCAAAACCCTCCTGATATTCCTCCTCACCTCTGTCTTCCAAAGAGCTGTCGAGGACTTCGGTATCCTTCTTGCAGGGTCTTGGAGGTTCCTTCACCTTCTTCTCCTTCTTTTGATGCAAGTAGGGACGAGCATCCCGGAATCCACCTTAGTAGTATAGACCACCTAGCCCCGGAGTACTCCAAGGAGCAGGCTCCCAAAAGTTCAGGGAAAAAGCCGATCCGGCATAAAAAACCCTGGTAGAATGTTCAAGTGGAGGATGATGTAATACTTCTTCCCTCTTTTGAGGTTTGCAGGTGAATGCACCTTAAGTTCATAGACATTAGCCCAATAGAAGTAGTTAGAACTCTTCCAAAAAGTAATGCAGAATACTTGATAGAAAACTCAGCTTCGGGAGTAACTAGAATCCTTAGTTGAACCGTGGAGTGGCAATGCAAATTAAGGTAGTAACCTATGTTAGAGCTCAACAGCATGCAGAGATACTAAGGAATAAGAAAGAAGACTGCACAGATATCGAGGCTCTATGACAGAGGGGAGCAGCCAAGTAAACAAAGCGTTCAAGGAATAAGAATACGGACTTGAACCACAAGGCGCAGAAGGCGGAAAGCAGCAGGTGAGTGAAAGAAGCGGTACACAGTAAACAGAACAGAACCACGAGGCGCGTAAGGGTGAAAGCAGCATGTAAAGACCGAAGCATCGCCCGGAGGCGATGCTTGAAGGACAAGAAAGCCGATCAATAGGTACCGCTCATAAATGATACAAAATAAAACAAACAAGAGAAAAGGAAAGAAAGAAGGCTTAGGCGTAGAATCACGTAACAGAGATAAATCACAGGGAAGATAAGAAGCAGAAGCTGGGTTAATAAAGAATAGTAAGAAACGAAATAGAATGAATATTAATAGGAAACTGCAAAGAACCGAAGACAGAGAACAATAGGGAAGGGTAGAAAAACTAGAGGTGTAGAATCTGGAGAGTAGCAAGCAAACTGGTACGGGAAACGGCAAGCGTAACTCTGAAGAAAAACATATACAACGCACTTCCGTCTAAGCTCCGCCCACCCTTATGGAGGCAGCGGCCATCTTAGGGGAAGTCTAGACCGGTAACCTGGATTCATTACTTGAATTTCCAATGATGCCATAGCTTCCAAGGCCGACACATAACAAAGCATTGCTTGCTAGAGGTACTTGTGCCCCACTTGGGCAAAACGGATACATTTATGCTCCTTCTGGTCCGTGATGGCTGCTAAGGAACGGGCCTCCTGCTGCTTTTTCCCTGTTCTGACTTTTATGTACAAAAACCAAAGAAAATAAATGCTTAGTTTTAATTAACATATGCCTGCCGGAGCGAGCGTAGTGCCATTCCTTCTGTCCCCCAACTTGCTTGTGTGCCAGGCATGGTAAACTGGCTGGTTTGATGAATCCTATGGATCCATCACTGAAACCATGCCTAAAGTCTCCTCCCAGGTGGCCAGGGAAAGACAGCTGCTTCCTGGTACTGACCTTGGAGTGGTGTTTTGCGGGACGATCACCTGAGAGGAGAAAAGGGTTAGGGGCGTGAGGGATACTCGTGGGATGAGACGTGGTTTTGAACTCCTTTTAGGGAAAATGTCACCAAGGTACCACAGTATGTGATGGCTTGTTGCCATGATAAGCCAATGATTCCAGAGATTAACCATTTGAATGTGGATGGAATCCACCAGAAAACCTGTGGTGTTGGAAGTAATGAACATCTTTTTAGAACCTCAGAAACTCATGCCGATAGAAGTTTTCCTAACTTCCAAAGGTGTAACAAGGGGAAGATATTAAATACTAAACGTCTTATGACTAAAGATCCATATTCCTCTACAAACCTGCCTTGTGGCTAACTCTGATGACACCCCTTTCATGTCCTAAAGAGTGCAAGTCAGGTCACTGGTGAAGAAATGGTTGAGAAAACTAACTTTGTCATCAGGGACTTCAAGTCCCATAATTCCCCCAGTACTGGGAAGAGGGAGTTAGAGGAACAAAGATGCAGGAGTGTTCAGTTAATTGGTAATAATGACCCACACCTGAGGGAGACTGAGAGGGTTAAAAGACCAACTCAGGTGCAGGTAAAAGGGAAGCAGAGGAAGCACGACTGGAGAAATCCATGCAGACATATACGCAGTGGTAAGCAAGATTGGAGGAGTCGGATGACGCTGGGACCGGTGCCGGTCCTGAGAGTGTCTATGACTTTAATATGACTATATGCAGAGGCTGCGCAGCAGAAAGCTTGAGAGGGAAACACTTGCTCATCCAAAGCACGGGAAGCAGAAGCAGTAGAGAGGTTTCAGGTGGCCTGGTTGCACCCGCAACTCTCAGATGACTGTGCAGATGAATATTTACGAATGCCAAAACCAGCAAAAAAGGCATTCCTTAAAGATAAAAGCCTCTAGAACTGAGTTTACAGGTTGTGAGAGACTCTTACAACCTGGTGGGGAAGTCCCATTGAAAGCAAAGTTGCACAAGCAATACCCAACCCAAAAGGGGGTGAAAACTTGGCAATATTCTTGCATCTCAGATTGCCAAAGACCAGAGGGAAATATTGAAAGACCACTACTCAGATTCTGGGATACCAACATGTGAAGTTGAAACAAACCTACATTGCCTAAGCCAAAAGAGAAACCAGAGAAAACTCAGGCTTGTTACTGTTCATCTATTGGTACAGAAGGAAAAGTGAAGTGTCAACCAGGCTGCCCTCCTGGAGAAGGTTATCCAGAGGGAAAGAAGCAAAGTTGTGAGGGTGTCCGTAAGGGATCAGATGAATGCTGTTCCCTAAAAAGATGAACAATATATGTTGCAAAACGCTGCAAAGCTGTTATTGTCCCAGGTTAGACGTGACCACTGTTGTACATTTTCTTTAGTGTTAGTCGGGCAGGAGAGTATACCCAAAGGCATCACTGTTGCGGTGATACACCTGGTATGAGAAGTAAACCAGGTATTGTGGTAGTTGTAGGTTTGGCAGGAGAGTAGACCAGGCAGGCACCCTTTGATGCAGTGCAACAGTTGATGAAGTGTTAAATTGTGGCAACCAATATTATATGTGACAACCAGAAGAGAACTGTATAAATTGACTTTTGAAGAGTGGTGGTTCTTTAGAAGTTCTAATTTGACAAATCATCCTGATGAAGACAATTATTGTTGTTTACTGGAAAAGACATGCATGAAGAGTGTTCCTCTATTGAAGTATTATTGAAGTGGCAGAACTTTATTATCAAACTGAAATTCTCAAGAACTGTGTTGGAACTTTGTGGACGCAAATCTTTGTTAGGTTAGGGATAGGGAGGCGTTAACCAACCTGTTAAATTTAATAAAATGGCTAACTTTGAAAATCAGTCTTACTAGTGTTTGAGTGGGCACCGCGGGTAAATTGTCTTTCTATTTTCACTTCAAACATTTTTTGAAGAATGATTTGGTCCTGTTGCCAGAAAAAAAAACACCTGCACAGTTGAGTACAAAGCACATTTATGATATTTTGTTTGGGTTGAATAACCCAAACGTCTGGAATGACCTGTGTGATAAATCACTTGGGAATCATAGATATTCATAATATTCGTTTCAATCTTTCATATTTTCTTGTTCACAATAAGGAGTTCATTTCCACAAACACCTTAGTGTGTGTGTATGTATTATATATATACACACACACACAATTCAGAAGTATTTATTTTACAGAGACATAGGCCTTTCTTCGGGTGTCTCCAATGCATTTCGGTCTGCAGAGACAATTTCTAGAAAAATAATCAATGAACAAAGTGTAAATATTCACTCCAATGTTTTCACTTAGGCATATCTATCTTTGTTGAACATAAATTTGTTCATACATTTACCAGCCTCTATTTTCACTTCTGTACATGGTATCAATTATTGGAAAATGTCCAATCTGGAGCCTATTTGGTATCTGCAATAGAAGTAGGTTGGGTTATTCAACAAAATATTATAAGTTAACTTTGAAAATCACTCACAAAGTTGTCCGCCTCATTTTTCTGACACCTCACACTGGCCAAATGTTATTTTGATTTGTGGCGTGTGGACTGCAGCACATTTAGTCCCCTGGAAGTTTTAGTGCTGCCAATAGGAGGATTCATTCAGTAAAAGGAGTGCTGCTTATACCTCTGTATAAAGGATTAGGTACAAGGAAATACCTTGTAGTAGGGCACTCAGCGCTAGTGGTAATGCTGATGCCCATTGGAGCCTCTGGGCAACTCCCCTCCCGCCGGTCACCAGCTTTGCTAGTTAGTTTGTGGCAGCAAAGACCTGAAGGCGCTGACTGGTGGCCAGGCAGATATGGTAATTTGAGAAAGGTTAAAACTGCTAAGTGGGCTCCTGGTTGTGTAGTGTCATCGTCTGGAGTTTTGGAGAACTGCCACACTGCATTTTATTGCAGCGTGCACTTTCAGTCTACAGACCAAAGTGAAAAGTAAGCCAATTTGGTAAACTGGTATGTAGAAGATGGTTGCGACTAAATAAAGGAGGTACAATATTTCCATTACACCCCTAAATCTCAGATGGTACTCTCACTCCTCACACCACTATTGGTGAGATACGTTATCTGCTCCTGGTCATAAAATGCATTTATTGGGTTTTTTACCTTGCAAAACTTTGTCCGGCTCAAAAACCTCTCATAAGATCACCCACTGATATCCACACTCTATATCATAGCAGATAGGCTCCTGCATTCAACATTTGGGCACTTAAAATTGCCACACAGATGTATGGATACTAGTCAACACATAGACCAATGCACAAGTTTAAACTCAAAACACCTTAATTTAAAAGTTGCTTTTTGGGTGTCAATTACATTTGTAAGGCATGTCTTGGCTCTCAGTAGAGAGTTCTTTTGAAGCCATACACACGGAAAGGGTAGTATTTAGAACACATCCAATATTCTCATCTGAATTCCTATCCAATTTCCATGCAAACCAGACAGTTTTATTGTCTGTTTTTTTTGAAGAACCCAAATCAATTACAAATAGTACTCTCAACTTGCTGAATGTGCACTGGAAGATCCTGGATACTGGAAGAAAACCCATTTGAAAGATAAGCCAATTTTTGTGGTCTCTGGGATTGCTTTAAAAGGATACCCAGTAAAGGAGGGATAACAAAATAGATAATAAAAAAATAGTCCATAGGCGCCTCTCTTTGAGAACGAACACGGCTAAATTACATGTTCTTTGGGAAGGTACCCACGCAAGAGTCCGCAGCCACACTTTAGCTCACTGTACCTTTCACAGGTGGGAAATATCCATTTGCATATCAGTCTTTGTCCCGCCCACATGGGCAGTCCAGCACCAAAATGCTATGGCAACTCCCGTCTGAACAAGAGTACCAACAGCAACCCCATACACGTGTTTCAGCCTTGTTGGGCCTCATCAGTGAGGTGGAGCTGTGCCTCTGAACACAGTGAGCAAGGGGTCCACGTCAGGATAACCCCACAAACCTTAGGGCGGCTAAACCTAAGTCCCTTAAACAATCAAAAAATAGTCCATAGGCGCCCCTCTTAGAGAACGAACACGGCTAAAGGACCTGTTCTTTGTGAAGGTACCCCATCTAATGTACCACTAGACAGCATACACATGACCCAAGGGGCAAACATTCAAGTTGCAAGCTACTAGCCAGCCACAAAAAGTCACTCACCACCTCAATTCTTTACATACACACATCACACTATTTCTTACTCGCCAAGAGTCAAATATCACTAGCCAGTGGGCTAGTAGTGTCTACAAATGTTGCACCTTACATGACCGCAACATTCAGTTTGGCACACTTTTACAAATAAATGCTGGATACACAGACAAGTGGGATAAGTGTCCGTGAGAAATTAATTTAACACTGTTCCTAAAACACATCGAAATACTATACTGCTTGCTAATTCACAAGCTGAAAAGAAAAACATTACTTACCAGTAAAAGTCTTTCTGAAGCTTGCATCTGTTTTGGTCACTCCCATGCAACCACACCTTCCCACAGTGTGGTAGGGAGTAGAACAGATAATTCTGATATGTAAATGTAGAATATCCAAGTTAAATATTACACTAGAAATGCATTTCATAAACATACGTTTTATATAGTTACATCAGTACTCCAGATAAGATTTTATGATATGATATGGTATTTATAATGCGCCTATACACAAGTGTTTCAAGTTGGGGTATTTTATTCCCCATTGTTAAAGGTTGGGAGTAAAATGTTTTTTAGGGAGTGAAAACATGAGTCCCATTCCCAATTGGAGTATTTTATAAATGAGTAAAAATATGTTCAACTGTAAAACAGAAATATTTGTGAGAAATAGTTCTTTACACCAAGTTATTCATGCACATTAAAAGATACATTTGCCCCCTTCCATAATTCTAGTTGTTTCTACCTGTGCTGCTAAATTAACTACTGGTCCAAACACATCCATGAATCTGTTTGGGTGAAAGCAGGGGCACAAGCTCCTATGTGTCAATTTCCCTTGTTTTATTGGGAGTATTTTTATTTTTTTGTGAGTATGTGCCTATTTTTAGGGAGTAAAAGTGGCCCATAGAGCTCTTATCTGTAGGGCTGAGTTACATGACAGCGAAAATAAACAATCCGCAGAGGGCTTCTACAGGAAGAGGCTAGTATGTACACACAATATATTGATACCATTACAGGAATGCCTGTCAACACATAACCTGATTTACTTAACAATTTGTTACCGAGGGCAAACTAGCAGACCATTGACTATGCATAGCATATGACTGTACAACAATTACAAGCTTCATAAAGACTTTTACTGGAAAGTGTTGGTTTTTTTTTCCTCCATATTCCCAAGAACGATGTAACTCAGAGACCGATAGTAGGCTTGAGAACAATTAAACTATTGATGACAACTCAAATGTTGCATTACGTTACAGAAAGTCATACCTCTGCTAATTCATGGAGACCGCATGACCACAAAAGACATGAAAGATGAGTACTTTTATATTTCGTTGCATCACAAGCATCATTTGATTCAAGATGGGTGCCTGACATTATCAGTTGTTGTAGTGTTTACCAAGGTGTTGTCAGTGGTGGCAGCACAGCTACACAGGACAGCAGTATATGTGGGCCCATACCTAGACAACTGGTTGACGAAGGTGAACAATGCCTCTAGCTGCAAAATGCCCACAATCGCAATGCTCTGCTTACTTTTTCTGGCTCTCGCAATCCATGTGGAAATCTGATATGAACTCCTAGGTGTTGACCTCTCCTCACAAGAAGCGGTTCCCCCTTAACTACACATCACAGTATCTGACATCGAGGAATGCAATAAAGACTTTGGGTATAATGCTAGCATACATGCACCTAGTACAAAATGTGAGACTGCACATGTGACCAATGCAGAAATGACACATTGCACAATGGTCACAGGCAAAGGTGAACTGAAAGGATCTAGTGGTTGTAATACAAAGGGTTGTTTAGTCAATTAAATGGTGAAATAAGGATATACTCACAAGCTGAAGACCTTTTGTAGTCGACAACCCTCCAGTGAGCCGAACAACAGCTGCATATCTCAGGATGCAGATCGCATCTGCTTTCCATGCGAGTACGGGAAGAATGCACACAGCAACAGTGAAGCTACACAAAATTGTGTTTTAAATAAGGGCAACCTATTTTGCACTTCAAGTTTAACAGACAAAAATCACAGGAAAACCTGGTTTTATGATAATACAACAACAAAATATTACATCAACAAATGGGGGCGAACACTCAATACTACCTCAGATAGTATAGAATTTTGCAATGGTTTAGAAGGATAAGTCTGCCTTGTGGAACAACATATATCAGGCATACAGATTTGTCTCAGACAACATCAGTCAGCCACTGCAGCAGGCAAATGAATGCGAGTAACAGCCCAAGACATTTCAATCACTTTTCACAAAATTGAGGGACCCTCCCTAGACTTTCTGCAAGGGAGAATGCAAAATGTCACATTTTCAGCTCCAGAAACCCACCAACTGGTTTCTCTGATCAATGCACTGTGGATCAGCTGGTCATTAATATTTCCTTCAGCTTTTCCAATGGCACCACTGATGCACAAGGTGGTGGAAAAGAGACAGGGGTCACACGCAATGCAGTTTACTCTCTTGCCACACAGAGCTGGACTACACTCAATGGACAGGACACTGAATAGGGTGCTCAAGCTGTCTGCTTGTGGGCGGTGACTCCCATTACAACAAGTAGCATGTTACGTGTGCCCATTACCTGGCATCTTCTCTAGTTTAATTTCCAAAATGCAGATGAGTTGACCCGACGTTTGCGACATGCAAGAGATTGTGGGAATTTGCCACAATAACTGGCCAACTTCAACAATGATCATTTCGGTGTTAGTCACACCACGGGGGCTTGAAACATTTAATGATCGATGGGCTGACCCCTAACAGGGGCTTCTAAACATAGCAGACATGTAAAAAATGAACATTGTCAATCTTAACAACATCTCTTATTTTAAGTGTCTGTTAGGTTTGACAGTTGGACAAAAACTATTAAAAGCAATACTTGTTGAAAAAGACATTGTGTCGTGTGTCCGTTTCATCCATCATTTAAAGATCCAGAACAAATCTGGCAAAAGGTGTGCCTGGTTGTAGGTAAAGTCAGGCCTCATAAGGGGTGCTAGGAGGAGGTGTATCCGACCCATTTCTCCAAATATTTTAGTTAACAAATTACAAGTCCCAGTTTTTAAAGTGGAATCAATGACCGAGATTGCTCACAATGTTTAACTTGTATTATTTTCACACTTTCACACACTGTCCTCATACTGACCACGCAGTTCAGTGTCATCATAAATGTGTGCAGTGCACAGTGTCGGTAGCTTTGTGAGGCTTCAACATTTTAAACATTACAATTGCACCATGTAGATTCCCCTATGTCTGGCCTCGCCATCGGAACTAAAAACCAAAAGCAGCAGGTTACAGTGTATTTTCTAGTACATGGTGGCTTCGAAGTAAAGTTGTTCCTTTGTCTGTGGCGAACATCTACCCACTCAGCAGAATTTCCCACCATCACCAAGCTGCACTTCAGCAGTTACCAGCAGAATGGCTGCGCTGGCTCCTTTGAGCACCATTGGCTCGCATCAAAACTGCATTTTGCAGCTACCAAATGATGGCTGCACTGTTTTGCCAAGCACCTATTGGGCAAGATGGAACAGGGAGCACACAGAGAAAGGCTGCCAGAGTGCTTTTGTTACGTGCACCAAAGAAGAAAATTGAAAAGCAGCGCTGCTTTGCTGCTAGCTAAAAATGTACCTTTGAAAAAGGAAATATTTTTCATTTAAAATGATGGCGCTTGATGCTCTTTTCATCTGTTAAGCAACATACATTTCTGATCCAGTAAGGCCCAACTATGCCCAGCCATATTCCAGTGGTGCTTTAGCAAAAGAAAACATTTCTCACTGAATGACAGTCTGTGTCAGGCAAGATCTGGGAAATCGCCAGAAACTTTACTCTCAGCTGTACGGAAAAACGCTGGACTTATGCTACAAAATGTCAAAAACAATGCTTAAAAAGAAACCCTAGCTCACTGTCTATATGTCAATTTCAGTGAACCTATGCCTTGAACAGATTGCTCTGTAAGAGAAACTGACCTAGAGCTGCAAACAATGTTTGGAATCCAGATGCAAGAGAAAACCGAATTGGAAAGGGACATCCCAGTAGAATTCACCACGTGTCAAAATGTGCTTTTGCAAACAAGAAACATATCTGTTTTAAAAGTGGAATGTTGAATAAGGCTCTATCCTTGTCTAGAAACGTGAGGGGGGGGTTTGTTTCAAATCTAATATAATGTTTTATTCCAACAGCCTTTTCTTTTGGACTCAGGAAAACTAAATAAATAAATACATTCATTGGCTGTACTGGGGAACCAGCCAAAAAGGTTTTTTCTGCCTGGCCTCAAAGGACATTGCAGCCCCCCAAGGGGACCAGCATCCGGAAGCTCTGAATGGACCAACGGGGAGAATGTAACACGCTCGTCCAGACTTTCTGTCTGGACTCTAGCATGCTACAATAGATTCTGGGACACCTACGTGTTACTTTTGGAAGTGACACCTCCCATCCACTCAAACTAAGGAGCTCCAAAGACAAACTTTCTGGCAACCCTGGGCTAAACTGACATTTGGTGACAAAGGCCAGTCCATTTGGCTCAAAAGACTATTTTAGTAAATACATTTTCAGACTTATTTCTACAACCGGACAACGCAGTAATGTAAAAGTTTTACAGTTTAAGTGTAATTTTGGTGGCTATAAAACAAGATATTGTGGCTGTCCATAGCATCTATGGGACGGAAACGCCAGGAAAATAGGAATCATGGTAAAAGTACATATGGTGGAATGTTAAAAATTAATGGAAATATGCTCCAATATGTACATATATCTAAAATTGTGGAATTCTGGGTGAAGTGGTTCCCACAAAAAATCGCGGAAAATTATTAGAAGAGTGAAACAATGTCGTACAGACCTTGGAGTTGGACTGCCATGTGATGTGTGAAATAAGTAATCTGCATATGTAATTTGCAAAGGTGCCACAATTGTAAAAGGAGCCATTTAAGTCATAATTGATTTTGTGCAAAAATGGCTGCGGGATGGCTTTGTACTTCATAAAACACAACCCCATAAATGACTCCCCTCCTGGAAGAGACGACCAACATAGGCTGACCTATCCGGTTCTTAGGGGTAGGTTTAGCTTAGTTCTGCCCAACAATAAATCTTGTGAGGCCACCAGCCTTAAATAAAGGGGGGAAGCTCACAGAGACAGGACGCTCTTCTGAATTTACCAGCGCCTGTGTATCCAGATATTCCACTTCACTTGGCAAGATCCCAGACTCCACTGCCAGGCCAGAGCATAGCTGACCCTATCCAGGCAGGACTATTGATATAGAAACCCAACTAAAAATCCCAATAACCAGGGGGAAAAGCGGTGGTACCCTTTTGGGAGTATCCTGTGACCAGATTGTCTTTTTGCCCCACTACATGCATGCCAGCTGTACCCTTGCTATCCAGTGACCAGACAGGCTCAGCAGTTTGTTCTTAGGAGAGCCTGCCATGCTGTGACCAGAGCCTTTGAGTCCAGAAACCCAGTTGGCTGTCCCAAATCCCAAAATCAAGTGCGGATTGTGAGTATTTCCGCATCCAATAGCCACACATAGCCTACCCAGCGTGATATGTTGTCTTTGTTTCACTCTCCAAGTAATCCTATCCATACCCTGGTAACTTGTTTAAAAATGATGTCTGAATTCTCTGTGCATTCTGTCCTTGATCTCCAAGTGTTAGCGCCATTCTTCTACTCATCTCTGTCTTGCATAGATCCTTAGTCATATTTTGAATAATTTAAGTAATTCCCACATAGAGCTGAACGCGGGGTGAAAAGGTTAACATTGCAAATTAACCCTGGAGCGTACTGTGTCTTCCTTTAACAATCTAGTCTAGATAATCTAGTTTAAGTAAAACTTGTCCTTTCTTTCCAAACCGACTTTCTCTGTTATCTGCGTTTATTTTCCCAAAAACGAATCTCCTTCCACATTGAAAATCTCATCCAGGTATTCAGCTAGAATCACTCTTTCACTTCTATATTATCCCTGTGATGTGCATCTATCACCCAGCCTAAAAACCGCATTCTAATTCAGTCTATTTCACCCGTTTAAAAAAAAAAAGAAATGTTTTGACATTTAAAACTGCAAAACGTGGAAATTGCAACTTTTCAACGTGTGATTTTGGCTGCACTGTTTTCTTACTTTCAAGTTGCTGTCTGAACTGTATACCCTTTGTTGATACTTGTCCCTGTAGTTGCTAGTGATATTACATCCCAGATAATGTGATAAATCATATTTACCTCATTTATTTAACCGCACAGTTAAATTAATTACTTACCAATTCTGAGTCATTTTATGCAATTGCAAAGGGTTTGAAACCTGATTTTGCTTCCCATTTTGTGAGGGAAGATCAGATTTTAACTGTTTGCTGCCTAATATCCCTGACTCCCTGCTACTCCTTTCAATCCCTTCAAAATTCGATTTATTGGGGTTTGAGGGAGCATTGCAGAGGGAAATCTTAACTCTGGTGCTATCTACCCAAACAGTAAAATTGCTCCTATTCATTTGTGCTTTGGATATGTTATCGTAGAAGGTCAAAGTAAGTGTATTTCATCATTTATTCTGTAATTGTCACCCCATTGGTGATTGCTGCCCAATATTAAAAGTGTGTGATTTTCTTTGAATTTTAAAATAAATAAATATTGTATTACCACCTACCGGCCTGGTTCATTGTCCATTGTAACCCGGGGTATTTGTAAAAGGGGGTGTGAGATGGGTTGGGTGCCACTCAATCCGAATTCGTAGAAAATAAAGAAAAAGTATTCTAATTGAGCGCTACATCCTATGCTAAGGGCAAGAGTCCTGGACCGGAGTGTGACGTCCAATTGGAATCCTTTACATGTCCTCATGTGCACATACACCTCCCTGCCTTTTAACCTCAGATTTGAAAAAGAGCATGTCTGGTAAGGAGAGCTATACGCATGCCTTAATAGCTCAGACAGTCTATGCACACATATCAGGTATAAAGATGGGAATGGTTTTATAATCAATTGTTGAATGCAGTGTGCTTCGGCATAGCATTTCTCCACCCAAAGGCCAGTTCCCAGTTGTTTATTTGTGTAGCTTTACAAAGCATGGACCAGGACGAATGAGGTGTCACAGGCCTCTGCTGGGGAAGGCTAGAACAAAAAGAGCTGCTGACAAACAATGGGAGTATACTTAAAATAAAGAGGTTTATAGAAAGGGAAGCACAGGCCACTCCATACGCATAACTGTGCAAGACAGTATTTCTTGCAACCCTTATTGTGTGCATAATGAAATAAAATATTGTAAGAAAATATGCCATTATTTCATATTGTACATGGTTACGTTACAGTTTGTGTTAAACACCCCAGCAAAAGACGTCACAAGCAGTAACCATAATAAGACACAGGGACAGTGTACCTGAAATAAGAGTAAGTAACAGTGTGCTCCTAGCTCTGCAGGGCACCTGGTCCCAGAAGGACAAGGCGGGTGTCTGGTTACCCTACTAACACTGAAGTGCTCTTTGGGGACAATCTGGCAATTCAAGGGAAACTCCATTAACAACAATCCCAATGATCATAGCAAGCTGCATAACAGATCTCCAGGTGTTTGTGAAATGACATGGGTAAATTCATGCACTTTACAGGATGTCCATACACTTAAGCTAAGAAATACATCCTGTTAAACCAGTTCCTTTTACTGGGATTGTTGGGTAATTCAAAGCAGAAAAAAAATGATCGCTGTGCATGTAGCAGTACCACGTGTTGCAACAGAGTTTTCTTTCTGATGATTTTCTTTTCTTTCTCTTCTAGGAAAGATTTCACGAGCCAAGAAGCCTGTAGGAAACAATCCCTCCATCAGGTTCATCACCCGTAAGTATTTGAGTCCATTAGAAAACTCAATCTTTAGACAACTGAATTTTGATTTTATTTGTTGGTATATGCTGCTCACACTGAAATTCTGCAAAGAGGATACACATTGTATTTGCCAGTTGTAGAAAAAAAAAAAAGGTCGTCAATGGGAAATTGAGAGAGTTTAATTCCGAGGTTGGAATCTTCTGTACAGTGTTTAAGAGTGCAGAAGTAAGGCTTGGACACAAACGTGGCATCTTTTTGGTTATAACATTTTATTAATCAGGAAAGGGTTGGAAACATGCCTCTCTATCCAGTGAGGGGTCAGAAATGTGACGTGGACAACTTTGTGAAGACTTATCAATAGATGCCATCTTATTAACTCAAAAGGTTTGATAAACGCCTCACTATCCCTTCCTTGACGAGGATTTCCCTGCCTAAAATAAACTGAAGGAAACACTTTAACAAAAGGTTTCTGTCCCTCACACATGACATACAATAACTCAACAAGGTAATATATGGCAGTTTAAAAGCAGCAAATATAACAGTTAAGTTCACAATATAACTGGCTCTCCTTTTAATCTGGGTGAATTTCCCTTCCCAAGATTCCAGCAGGGTTCTGTTCAATAGTTCAAAGGAGTAATTAAATCATGTCTTGTAACAAAGTTCCAATGGAGTTCTTTTGATTTCAACTTGGCAACAAAAGGTCCCAACACTTCAGGACTGTTCAACCAGGTGTCTTTCTCTTCCACTTGTGATATTAAGGAAAAACAACCTTCTTTGCATAAATCAAGAACATGTCCTTAGTTCATCAGAGTGTACATACATTGGGCCTCATTACGATACCGGTGGTAGTTGTGCCAGTAAAACAGGCACGGCTGCCGCTGGTATCAATTTTTTTCTGGTGGCCAGGAATGGACAATTTCCGGGTCTTTACGGCCCCACCAGACCCAGTAATTGCCCATTCCCAGGCACCAGAAAGAAATGCTCCCCATTCCCATTGAGCTCCATAGGGCTCAATGGGAATGGGGAGGCCGGATGCACCAGCACCATTCTGAATGGAGCCGGTACATCTAATATGGTCTGCTCGCGAGTGCCGGTCTGCCCGCCAAGTCAGACCTGGCGGACGAAAAGGCACCCGCGAGCAGAAGTCGTAGTTTACTGGTACCGTAGTTACCGGACCAGCAAACTTATAATGAGGCCCATTATCTTTGTCACGATTATTCTGCAACCACATATTTGTTTTGGAACAATTATACACTTCTGCAACAGTTTATACAACACTTGCTTCAGCAATGAAAGTTTGTCATGATGATTTCACCAAAAAATCAATGGTTATACCACTGTCTCTTTATGACTTGTCAACGTGTGTGTTGTGCTTATAACAGAAATGTTTCTATTTTTAATTCTAATTATTGATCCTCAATGATGGACATCGAGACAATATACATCTCTTCTTCAGGGGCATATTCAATATTTCAATCACATCTACAAAAGGGATTTCATAAAAGCAAATAATTACTTGTATTGCAAAGTATTTTTAATTATACACATAATTCAATTTGTAAAAACAACTGCATGACCTTAACTGAGGTAATGTGAACTTTTGTACTCATGTTCATCTCTTCAATACATAATCGTTGATAGAAATAGCTCATATTTGACCTCATGGAATATTAACAATTTCAGAATGCTGAAATATACATTGCCTATATGAATTTAAAACCATCTGGCGCAGCTATCTGGATGGTTGAATCAGGTACTCTAATGGAGTGAGGCAAGTGAAGAATATCCCCCAGATGGGCGCAAGTCCTACTGGGCATTTTTAGCAAGAAAACATGTCTGATTCATACCAATGAATTATAATTGCCTTCTCAATATTGAGATGTATTTCTCGAAATGCGTTGGGCCACTTGTGAAAAATGTAAAAATAAAACTACATATGAAGATTTTAATGAATAGCGGGCCTCATTACGAGGTGGGCGGTAAGGGATTACCGGCACCGGTGAGGTCACCGGTGCCGGTAATCCCTTACCGCCCTACTACGAGTTCCCTTTGCGGGTCCTTCCTTAACGTCTGTTTTTTTCAGGCGTTAAGGACGGGACCCGCAAAGGGACTCTAGAGCTAATAACGGTACCGCAATTTGCGGTACCGTTATTAGCGCCTTCCCCATTCCCATTGAGCCCTATGGGGGCTCAAATGGGAATGGGGAATGGCCCTGGTGAATGGGGAATTACTGGTCCCGTCAACTTTGGAATGGACAGGTAATTGCTCCATTCACCAGGGCGGAGTCGAAACGAGTTTGGAGGCAGCCATGGCGCTAATAGCGCCATGGCTACCTCCAACCTCGTAATGAGGCCCATTGTCTCGATGTCCATCATTGAGGATCAATAATTATTTGCCTGTTTGAATTAAAAATGGAAACATTTCTGTTATAAGCACAACACACACATTGTGTGAACATAAGTTAACCTAAACTGTTTGGCTCAGTCCTTGAGCCTGTGAAAGCGTGCAGGGGACGGGAGTACCTCCATTAGGAACTTATTCTGTTTGCATTTATCTTACTACCCATATGCCAGGGTTGACTGTTATCTCCCCTGCACCTTAAATTTACCGAAAGCATTTTTGCTACAAACATAACCTGAAGTTGTTTGAATTGTTTAAACAAGGAGTGCATGGTGAACACAACTGTTGATTCTTTATGACTTGTCAACACCACTTCATAGCACTTCATCAGCTTCAACCTAGTTTACTCCCTTGCCAGGCATACTACTTCATAGTTATCTGTTCTGGTGTACTCTCCTTCCAGAACAGAATAAAGTGCTACCACAACCTCGAAATGGGGTACTCTACTGCCAGGTCATAAAAACGCCAGACTACAAGTGATTCTGTGGTTAAGATCAGCTTACAACAACTTGGCAATGTCTCTTGCTTCACAACACCATATTTAAGAAATTCATCAGGGAAAACAAGATTCACATTGGTGCTTTTTATTACACTTTTGTGTTTTCCACATTTCTCTGTAAGTTATGCTCCACTCCTTTGCAATATCCTTTACCAGAAAAGCAGCCTTTTAGGCACTCTTGTTTCCCCACTTCTTTATTAATCAAATACTGCCAATATTTTGGTTTTACCCTGACTCTTCTTTGGCAATGTGGGTTTACACAGTCTTCCTATATGAACCTCATCAAACATGGGCAATATGTTTTACAAACATTTGGACTCTCATTTCCCCCCCTCTTGATTTTGGCAATGATTGTTCATTTTTATTTGCCTTGTTATAGCTTTCGTTTGGCTCTGGCAACAGTAGTTTTTATTGGGTTCTTGAATTATTGCCCCATCTTGTTGCTGGCTTTCAAATAGACCTGCATGCTTATAATCACACAATTTGGTTTG
The DNA here is from genome assembly GCF_040938575.1 of Ambystoma mexicanum. Classification (NCBI taxonomy): domain Eukaryota; kingdom Metazoa; phylum Chordata; class Amphibia; order Caudata; family Ambystomatidae; genus Ambystoma; species Ambystoma mexicanum. The sequence continues at coordinate 53,962,006 of NC_090929.1, read as the reverse complement.
AAAATTTGGTTGCTGATCCAATCCTGATAACCTGCGGTGTGCCACAAGTTTCTTGTGTATCCCCGACCATGTATAATATATTCACCAAGCCCTTATTCGATGATCTAGATGATCTGGGTGGCGCCTACACTAATTATGCAGATGACACCCAGATCCTCATACCGCTTACAGGAGATTATGACAAGGACGTGACCCTGGTGAGTAGAATATACCTTATCATTCAGGCCTGGATGGCTGCACACAGCCTTTGCCTGAATGATGACAACACAAACTCCTAATACTTGGAAACACAGCTAACCTCAACAAACTGAGCCCAGACTACACCGCCTTTAATATAGACGGTAATATCATTAAAGTGGTAAAAGACCTCGATTCCACCTTCACATTTAATAAACAAGTCAGCGCCATGGCTTCCTCTACTGCGAACACCTGCAAACTTGTCAGGGCATGCAGACCTTTCCTCCCAAAAGATAGCTGCACAATCTTAGCTAGAGCACTTATCCTCTCCAAACTGGATTATTGTAACGCTCTGTACCTGAGAGCAAGTAACTACATCACCAACAAAATTCAAATCCTGCAAAACAATGCCCTTAGAGCCGCCCATTCTATTCCTAAGAGAGAACACATATCGCACCTGAGAAGACAGATCAAATGGCTCTCCACCAAGGACAAAACTATGCTTAAAACTGTATCTCTAACGTATAAATGGCTTAACCAAGCTGCCCCCATTTAGCTTATTGAGAGGATCACGAAAAATTCCACTTCACGACCTACAAGGACAATTAACTCACCCCGTCTAGTTGTGCCCAGATTTAACCTAAAAAAAGTAGGAGGAAGTAGCTTCCCTGTCAAGGCAGCACAAGCTTGGAACTCCTTACCCCGTCACTGAGAGCCGACCAATCATTTTACATGTTCAGGCCAAATACCATTAACTGATTGGTTACCAACAACACTTCTGGATAGCCCCAGCCTGCCCCAGACCAGACTACACTCCTGACTTGCTTCTTATATATTCCCTTGACAATTTTGCTATTCTGCCCCAGGACTCTATATTTTCCCACACACTATCCTGTACCACTTACTTTACCTGTTACATTTTTCTACTGCTTCTGTTGTATTTAGACTTCCACTGTATTACTCTTTGGATAGTGTGTAGCATTGCTCTTGTATACATTGATGTACATGTTGTATATTGCATCTATTGTAACCAAGCTTAAAGTATACTTGTATCCTCTGTGCAAAAGGTGCCCGGATACCTTTGGGTCGGGTATGCCATACAAATAAATAAACAAACAAAATCAAGCTTTTATCATTCCACTTGCCCCTTTAAAAGTCACTTTGTTTTACAAAATATGCTTTCTCGGCTTTCGGCTTTATGTCAGTCCGGTATTCAAAATTGCTTTCATTCTTGTATTTCCCTCTACGCGTTTGGTTTCTGGTGTTAAAGTGCCATGTACTCTAGCACCTTGAAGTGCCTCTTATGCTAGATGGAATTACCAATAAAGATCTCAGACCAAATAACTGGACAGACTCAAAGAATATGGCAAAGTACTACTATATTCTCAGTTTAATAAAGCAGGGTCAACTGGCAAACATCAGACAGATGCTTGCACTCACACACAAACTTGATTATACCGAGGTCTTATACCACAATATGCGTCATCTATGATGTCATCCTACGCGACAAACCATAAAACGTATTAGCTGGGGGATTGGCTAGGGGAACAGGTCTACTTATAGAATGTATACGGGGTTTGCACTTTATTGGCTGTCTCTTATCTGTAAGACACACCTCAGACTACCTCTAAATACGTAGCGAACAAAATGGCAGCAGATTGGTCTATGCAGCATTGTATAGCAGGTTGCCTCATAGACCCACTGATTGGTTGGCATTCTCACCCAACTTTGGACTTTCGGCTCGGCTAGCAGCACGTAAGGAAACCGAAACCCAGGTGCTTGGATCATGTCAGCTTACTCCCTGCTTTCCCAATTATTCCATCATCTTCCATCAGCCCGGCCATGGGCCAATGTTTCCCACCTGTAGTTGACCTTGTAACCTGCTCTCTGTTGTAGGGCATTCAAGGGAGTATAAGCACATCACTATCTTCATCCAAGGCTTAATGAATAGCCCTTGTTTTCGACTTCTGAGTCACATGTGACAAATTTTTCCATTTCAGCCTCTTATTTACCTCTATTTGATTTAGGTCGGCGGTAAGCGGTTAACGGAAATGGTAAGGGTGCTGCTGCCGTTAACCCCTTACCGCCGAATTACGAGGTCCCTTAGTGGGACCCGCTAAGGGACCAGGGAGCTAATAATGGGCCCGCTGTTGGCGGGCCCGTTATTAGCTCCATCCCCATTCCCATTGAGCCCTATAGGGGCTCGAATGGGAATGGGGAATGGTTCTCAGAATGGGGATTTACCGGGTCCTCCAAGGTTGGAATGACCCGGTAAGTCCCTATTCCGAGAACCCAGACCCGGAATGTGGTAAGGGGGTAGCCATGGTGCTAACAGCACCATGGCTACCTCCAAACTCGTAATGAGGCCCACTGAGTGTCATTGCTCCTCTTGGCCTATAGAGACAGGTATCCGCATAAATGACCGGAAAAAACCCACAAAAGGTATATTTGTTCAAAGTTCGGTGGTTTGAAAATTTTGAACAAATATACCATTCTGTGCCATTTTAGCGAACAAGGGAAGCAGAGGTTGCAGGGGTGTCCCCCGCACCCTTGTTTGCTATATTGGCATCAGGGGCTGCAGGGGTGTCTCCTGCACCTAATATAATAAAGTTTTGAAAAAGGCCCCTGTGGTGCCGGTTCTCATCCATGGAAGTGAAGGGAAACAGGCGGCACACAATGAGGTGTGCTGCAAAAAAGTACGTTGAGGGGAGGGTTGCCAAAAATGTCATTTTCGTTCAAATAACTGTCATTTTTTTTACTCGGAAATCTCATTCGATTTCATGGACAACACTGCAGACTTGCACACTCTCTACCTTGCTTAGAATTTATATACTTTTAATTGTCTAATACTTGGCTCATGAAGATGTCTTTTTCTCGTTTAATCTGAAAGAAATATGTCTCATCCATGGCTTATCCTTCTGCCTCCCTTCGTGCTTTTCAACCATTCCTTAAAAATAGCATCCTTGATCCTAAACCAACAGACTCCTCTTTGTTTTGCACACAAAGCTGTTCTTCCAGCATCTACTGGCTCTGAAACCCTGATCTGTGTCTGAGGTAGTTGAATTGAATATTTACACAAGCCGGCATCCATTTTTCAACTATGGCCATCCTTGCCACGTTATATATTCCTCTAAAGCAACCAGTGGCTCAAATTACAAGACCGGCGTTAATAATCCGGTGTTACCCTGATGGCAATGGTATTGTTTCTGCCATAGCCTGGTGGCGTAAACAAAGTAGGGTTACGGCTTGGTGGCCGTGCGCATCAGCAATGCGCGGAACCGGTGCCACCTCCATCACGGAAACACCAGCGGAGACGGATGTACCGCCACAAATGTTGCCCGTGCAGCCACCTCCTCCGCGTGCTTGCCGGACATAGCAGCACCGCCTACGCAGAGCCGTTAACACTGAGACTGGAAATACCGTGATCGTCGGAACCGGAAAGAGAGCGGCAACCATCAGAAAAAAAATCACAATCCACTGCAATACTCCTGTACTAGAAGGCATCCAGCAACAGTGAGTGGTCAAACATACAGAGGGACATGGCATCAGGAATCCCACAAGTCTGTGTGCGCAAACCCCGCTTCAGCGAAGCAGAACTCAACATGCTGGTAGACCACATAGTTGAAAATGCAGGGGAGCTCGGCGCAGCACACAGTTGAGGTGTAATGCCATATGGGCTGAGGCTGCCCAGAAGGTGACAGCTGTGGGTGTCACAGCCGTAGCATCAAGGACTGCCATAAGAGATGGGATGACCTCCACTTAAGGGTGCAGAACCTTCTGGCAGCCCACAGACGACAATGCACAGCAACAGGTGGCAGACCTCACCCACCCCTAAAGCTGCTTCCATGGGAGGAAAAGTGCAGCAGTGTGCTGCACCTCGAAGAGGGCATTCAAGGGAGTCAGTACAGCTGAGGTAGGAGCTGGGACACCTGGCGAGGCTGGTGAGTACAGAAAGTGCACAAATATGAAGCTGAATCAAGCTAAACCTGCCCTCCCCCCATCAACGCACAGAAATACACATATCACAGTTCACATCACCCCGAGCACACCCGTACTTTCATGGACCCACCCCAATACAGTGCAAAGCCAGTGCGATGGCCTGCACCGAAATATGACCGATACACACCCACATGACACTGCACCACACATCAATGTTGCGCAATGACTGTGTTGTATGTAAGTGTACTATACACATCCTGTCAGTCCACTAACATTCATTCATAGGAACATCATCTGATACCGATGTCGGACAACCAGGGACGTCGAGGAAGATGGACGTGCACGTCGGCCAGCACGTCAGGCAACATCAGCTGCAGGCACCTCGGCCGTCCGGGAAGTCATGACGGCCCAGGTACACCACGCTCAGGAGACCACCCCTCCTGCTGCCTCAGAGACACAGCAGGCACCCCAGCCCAATACCCCTATGCCCCTGGGACACAGCAGGCACCACAACCCAGCACCCCAACTGCCCCTGTGACACAGCAGGCACCCCAGCCCAACACCCCTGTTGCCCCTGGGACACAGCAGGCACCCCGGCCCAACACCCCTGCTGCCACTGCTATCCCACTGGGAAGTGCACCGCACCACCACACCAGGCCGAGTCACATAGCACGGACAGCAGTCAAGAGGAACAGCACAGTGAGCCATCTGGATAAGCCAGCAACACCCCTGATCAACTGGGCGCATTCAGCCCAACAAGCCTCAGGAGTCCCATCTGCTCCCCAACCCCATCTCCGCAGGAGATCAGCGGCCTTCTCCAACGGATTGAGGAACGGCAGGAAATGCTGGCCACACTGGTCGAGCAGCACTTCGAGGAGTCTAGGCTGCAATGTGAGAGTAACCAGAAAATTGGCCGCCGGGTTGCATGTGCCATTGGGCATTGTGCCACTTCAAACATGCTGTCACAGAGGGTCAGTGAGGGCAAAAGTGCCCAGTCAAACATTGCGGAAACAATGTTGCTGGCCTTTCAGGCCATCATGACGCACCTACCCCCACATAACCCCACAATGCCCTCCCAGCAGCACACCATCAAGCTCACAGGCAGGCAGCCCCAGGAGGAGGTCCATGCAGCTGTCTGGGGCATCTCAGAGGGACAAACATGGGGATAGGTAGTTGGGGCCTGGGAGGTGGGTGGGTATGTTTGGGAGGTGGGGGGGTCCATAGTGGGCAAAGGTAGTTGGAGCCTGGGAGGTGAGTGGGTATGTTTGGGTGTGTATTGTTGTTTTCAATTATTTTGTTCATAGTGCACTGGGTTATTAATCTGAATTACAAGTAGACAATCTTCTTCGGTGTGTGTATTAATAATTGAATCTAAGTGTTACAAACAACGTGTGTGTTAATGTGCTCCTTGTGCATGTGATGTTTGTTCAGAAAAAATAGTTAAGTGCTCCCCCTGGTGCATGTTGTCCATCCATGGCACCCCGCCCTGGTTGCACACCCATTCCATCATCATCATCATCATCCTCATCCTCCTCATCTGCTGGGTCTATGTCCGGGGGCAGTGGAATGTTCCTGCGTATACACGTATTGTGTAGCATGGCACATGCCAGCACATTTTTGCCAAACTTTACGGCGCTGTACAGCAAGGCCCTGCCGGATCTGCTGAGGCAGCGGAACCTGGCCTTCTGCAGTACAAAGGTCTGCTCTATCATGCCCCGTGTCTGTATGTGTGCCCGGTTGTAGGCCTCCTCATGCCTGTTCCGTGACGGGGGTATTCGGCATCACCTGCATGGGAGTGACAGAAAGGTGATAGGATGTTTGTGGTGGGAATTTGGTGTTGGCGATGAAAGCATGTACACAGTCTCTGTATAATATTAGCACACAACATAGTACAGGCCACAGATTTCATAATGCATTCTGAAAAATTGTCTTGGATCAACTGTTCAATATTACACACTTGGCTCACTCATTCCTACTGAGACTGTTTGGCCTGCTCAGTGTCTGCATTAGTGATGGCCTGCTAGGCAACTACATGTCTTATTCCTTTAAATTTACACAATGGTGTGTCCCTATGTACTAGGTGCCTCATGTCTTGTAAGGTGCTGACAAAATCAGAGTCATGTAACTGCAGCACACAGGAGTGAAGAAACTGCTGCGCAGAGCGGGAGAAATAGCCATTGAGCACATGGGAGCACCTGCTACTTTATCTCCAGTGACAATACTCCCTTTCACACTCCATGGTTAGGGGGGTATTTTCATAAGCCAGTATATGGTTTCCCGTAACATGGCAAACTGGCATGTACCTATTGCAGCGCGGTAAGCTTGGAGAACTCTGGGGTGTGTCTATTTGCCACTCCCACCCCAACTACACACAGCTCCTGCATTGGTCATCCTACTCGCCCAACAGCCACGGACACTCTGGGGAGTGTCTATTTGCACCGACACCCCCCAGCTCGAATACACACAGCTGCTGCATTGGTTATTATACTCACCCAACAGTCAGGTGATCTCTCCCACGTAACGTGCCATGTACCCTGGCAACGTGGAGTTCTGCAATACCATTGAGTCGTGTGACGACCCCGGGAAATGTGCACATCAATGCGTGATGAGTTGTTGTGCATCATAGACCATCTGCACGTTCAGGGAGTGAAATGGTTTCTGATTTCGATAGACCTCCTCAATGTTTTGTCTGGCAGTCAACTCCACATGGGTGCAATCTAAGGCACCAATGCAACTGGGCATGATAGGTGCCAGTTGCAAGGAAGTGCAGTACCGACACTACCTTCAGCAAGGGTGGAATTGCAGTCCGGATGTTATTTATGCAGCAGGTGTCGTCATTGATGAGGATGACGATTGATAATATTGTGGCCCTGCCAAGCTGGTATGATGCGTGGATTTGACTTGGGGTCAGGTTCCAGGGCGAGGCCCTGATACAGGGTATTGGTGGCTGCCTGCGAGTTGGTACCTGCTGTACAGTGATGTTTAGGATCGCCACCTGGTTCCTCATTTGCCTCCTGCACATACACCTCCTCCTCTTCCTCAGTGCTGCTTCTAACTCCATAGCTGCTTGCAGGTTCCCCATCCCAATTGCTGCTAGAAAGACTGCCAGCATGGTTGTGTTGGGAGGTGGGTTGGGTGTGGTTGTGGTCCTTTTGTAGGTTCCCTGTGGCCAATGGTGTGCAGCTGGGCTAATTTTACCCACCTGGGGCCTGTTGCTGCTCACCTGGCACTGTTTAATGCCTGGTCTGCGGTGCCGGTATTAGAGGCGTGGTGGTCGCGGTGCTACCGCCATTTTTATGGTGGTGTTTCCGTGTAGGTGGTACTCTTAATGTATCCGGTATACCGCTGTGCCGGTAATTCAGGGACGTCTGGCAAATCATCCCGCTGTTTGCAGTCACGCAGTTACCAGGTACGGTAGCACCGTGGGGGTCCCTTTGCGGCGACGGTGTTAACACCATCGCAGGTCTGAATTTTATTTATTTCAATTCCTATAATGCGCCACATGCCCGTGGGCCTCAGAGCACACAAGAATGTGCCGGTCTGGAAAACGGTGCCGGTACGGTGCTACCAGCACCGTTATTTCTGGACCGGAAAAGGTTGTGATGAGGCCCAATGTATCTTTTCCCCATTGCGTTACTGCATATTGACATTTATTGGTCAACAACTTACTTTGTCTTCTTTTGCATTCCTAATTACGTTATCGTTTCGTACATGTTTCTCTTATTGCTTCAGTTACATAGTCACTCTAAAGTATTTTCATATCGACTCAGAATGGCTTCTTATATCTTCTTTATGACATCACTCTATTCACGTCAGATTTCACTCAGTGCTCCATGATGTCCAATAGTGCATGCTGACATCCTTCCATATGGCATCCTTCCAGACTTTCAGTGCGAGGGTACATTTGATACGGTTGTCTGAATGCATATTGTCTCCTGTACACTCAATGTGTTATAGGCATAATACATTGAGTCTTACATAGGGCCCTTCTGCTGTTCCAGTATGACAGCAGTGAGGGCGCAGGAGTTAGGGAAAATGCATCCAACTGCTCCTCTACATTGCCCTTCTGGGTCCACTTTTCGACCACATCCCTTTCTTTATTCTCCTTTATCATCGTTACATACTTTTGTTTCTTTGGGACCCTTATCTGTCACCCCCTCAGGTGGCCTGCATTCTTTATATGTTAATCCACACTCCAGGTCATGTGGCAGCAATCTCCTGATGGCGGACAGAATATCCATCATCCTACATATTTTCTGTGCTTCTTAGGGCAGTAGAACTTCGTCCCTAGAGGTGCAAGGGTACTTTTCTTTATATTCTGATAGGTAATTTCCTCATTTTACATCTGCTCACCAGTTCCAGCATCTATATCAATCATGATCTTCATCCCAATAGCTTTCTTGGCTGTCTTCTGGCATTGTCCCAAGATGATCCTTACTAGCAATATCAACACAAGTACTGCTCCAAGTAATTTGAAAGCATTTGCCAACCAAGTTAAAATGCACGAAAACAGAGACGAAAATCAGACATCCTCTTCGATCTTGCCAACTTCATCCTCCATCTTCGTATGCACGGTGGACAACATCGTTATTGCTTCGGACAAAATCCCATTGTCTACATCATTGGCAGGTGTAAATGTACAGCAAGAAGGCCCGATCTTGGCAGACACGCCTCCTTCCATTGCTGTAATTAGGTCCAGGACAGACCTGTTCTGGAGGGCTATCGCCCCGATTGTCCTCAACTCTTCTCTGATCGCATTAAATCCTTTTATTGTATTGATGGCTTGCAGCAGCTATCATCTGGTGATTTGCAGCCACTTGTTGTTCTGAATTCCTGTGATAAATATAGCTGTAAATATCACTGTTGTTCTGCTGAACAATAATGCTCATCTGGGATGTCATAATAGGCTTCTATTGATTTTGCTGAGAAGTAATTATCTTTCCTCTGTCTGCTTTGATAAAACAATCTTTTCTTCCTCACTTGTGTGTACATTTTTGGGAAGTCTGTAATCTGCAGGTCACTTTGTAATACTGCTAAGGCGGACATACTTATCAGCACCAAAGAACAAACCTCTCCCCATTTTGGTGGCAACTTTATATATGCTCTTGATTCACAGGCCCAATAATGGTCCATCAGGACTGCTGTTCCTTCTTTCATGCCTGGTACATCGAAAACCCGGCCACACTTGCGGTTCTCTCCAAACTTCACCGTGCCATTATTTCTGAAGCATAAAGAAGAATTCTTCAGGGTTAGCATCTGCAATAGTCCTTCCTCATCGTCGACCCATGTCAACATGCAGTGTTCACCAAGGTTCTTGTGTCTCGCCAACCATGTCAAATATACCAAGCCCTTTATTCGACAAATTAGACAGACTAGGTGTCACCTACACTAATTATGCAGATGACACCCAGATCCTTGTTCCCCTTTCGGCAATTTTGTCTCCGATACGGCCTTGGTAACTTAAATATACCTCAGCATTCAGGCATGGATGGCATCCCATGGCCTCTGCCTGAATGATGGCAACACAGAGATCCTGCTCATTGGCTCCATTGCTAACTTAAAAAAACATAATCCCAACTACTCTACTTTTAACATCGATGGCAACATAATTACAGTAACCAAAGAAGTGAAAACGCTAGGTTACCTTTTCTACCTTTTCACTGAAGAAACAGGCAAACTCGCTAGCATCTTCCATGGCTTATACGTGCAAACTTATTAGGGCTTGCCAAGCCTTCCTACCACAAACCAGCTGTGTGATCCTTGCCAACCCCCTAATACTCTCCATATTAGACTATTGTAATGCCCTGCACCTGGGCGCTAACAAATACATTATCGACAAATTACAAATACTGCAAAATAACACCCTGAGAACAGCCTTGAATCTACCCTCTAGAGAGCACATATCTAACATGAGAAGAGAACACCAATGGCTAAAAATCAGTGAAATGTTCGCACTGAAAACAGCATCACTAACTTTAAAGTGCCTTAATAATGCAGCTCTCCTTACCTTGCAGAGAGAATAATCTGGAAAACTTCAACTCGCCCTACTAGAGCTGTCAACTCCCAATGTCTACAGATACCTAGATTTAGGCACAAAAAAACAGGTGGATGTAGATTCCCGGTCAAAGCAGCCCAGTATTGGAATGCACTCCCACTCAACCTCAGAATTGATCAATCGTATCATAGCTTTAGGCGAAACATTCTTAAATGGCCCCGATCCAACGACCTCGATGACTAATGAATTCATCTCGCACCATCCAGTCTCTGAACCTATCTTAGGTCTATGTCTGCCTCCCTTTTCAGTCTATCCCTACCTGCCTGTCTCTAGCCATATGTATGTATATTTGTATACTTGTACTATCCCCTACCAAATGTGTCACATGTATATGGAATACTGTATGTATACCTCATCACCTTGTAACTAAGCTTGAAATATTCTTGTATCTTGTAGTCTGTTGCGCCCAGTTACCTACGGACCTGGTGCGCTATATAAAATGAATAAACAAACAATCCTAGGCCATTGGGTTTTGCATTCCTTTTCTGCATTTGTCACCACTATTTCCCATTGTCTGGTTAATGCTGTTGCTTTGCACACAACCAATCCTTCAGCCCATCTTTGATATGATATGTCATTTATAACACGCCTATTCACAAGTGTTTCAAGGCGCGACAAGACAGGGAAGACAGAGGGAGGAAAAGAAACAATCTTACTAGGCCTTGTGTCATTCAGATCGTGCAAGTGTGAAAGTGCAAAGTGCAGGGGGAGGTGTCAGGGAGAGGGAGGTGGGAAGTGCAATCAGGACAGCAATTGCTCTGAGTAAGTGCAGCCAGGGCAGCATGGCTCTGGGTAGTGCAACGAGGTAGGGGACTGTAGAGGTTACAGTTACAGCCCCTAAGTGCACGGTAGGCCGGAGGCAGCGCAGTGGAGACTGATCATGGAGGAGCCTGGTACCTATTGAGGCTCTGAGAGCAGCCATGTACCCAGTCAGTGCAGCAGTGCAGCAGACAGATAGGTCAGCAGGGGAAGGAGAGAGAGAAAGCAGAGGAGAAAAGGAAGATACTTCAGATGGTCCAGCTCATGTTTGAGAGGGGCACGGGGATCATTCCAGAGAGTGGCACATGCAGAGACGAGAGATCTACACCCCACTCTCTGCTTGGAGAGTATCTGACCCTTGGAGAGTGAAGGTAGCCCCAGAAGGCCTTGTGGATGATGCAGAGGGTCTTGAACTTGATTCTTACAGCCACCAGAAGCCAGTATAGAGATTTCAGGGCTGGAGCGATACGGTCCCTGGGCTTGAGGCCAAGGATAAGACTTGCCGTCCTGTTCTGGATTAGTTGAAGTGGGCAGAGAGTAGAGGGAGGCAGATTGAGAAAGAGGCGGTTGCAGTAGCCCAGCCTAGGGATAACCAGAGTTCTGGGGACAGTGAGCTTCTTGGGGAAAGTGAGAAAAGGAAACATCCTCTGTGGAGGTGCAGCTGGTAGAGTGCCTTCTTGACAAGGTCTGTGATGTGAGGAGAGAAGTAGAGAGTGGAGTCGAAGATGACACCAAGATCGTTTGCCATACCAGAAGGTGAAGGAAGAGGGCCCAAGGAGGGCGGCCAGATATTGTTCGAGGTGCACCAATCCTGAATCGTGGATAGACAGTCAGAAATGAGCGAGCGAGGAGGCTGAGGGGAGCCTGAAAGTAAGTGGAGTGTCATCCGCATAGCACAAAGTTAGAGAAGGTGGATATCAGGTGGGCCAAAGGAGCCAAGTAAACATTGAAGAGCCAGGGTGAGAGGGTAGATCCCTGGGGAACACCACATGTGGAGGGAGAGGTAGTGGAGAGAAAGGACCCAAGTTGGGCCTGGGAGAGCTGGTCCAGAAGGAAGGAGGTCAACCACTCCAGGATCAGATGCCCAAGTTCTTGCAGAGTCAATTGATCAGGATGGCATGGTTGACCATTTCAAAAGCAGAGCAAAGGTGAAGGGGGATGAGGACAGAAGGAAGGCTGGAGTCAAGATCAGAGAGCAGATCTTCACGGGTGTTCAGGAGAGCAGATTCTGTGCCTCTAGCTGCTCTAAAGCCAGACTGATGGTTGTGGAGGCAACCAACTGATTTGGTGTGGAAAGTAAGCTGGGACATGGCCAGATTTTCCAGGTGTTTGCCCGGGAGAGGAGTAAGAGATTAGGCGGTAGTTTGCTAGTCAGGTAGGATCAGCTGAAGGCTTTTAAATAATTTAGCATTGATACAGCACTACAAACCCTCAGGTATCTGAGCGCTGCTTATTACCCACGGTGTGTGGTGCTCATTTATCGACCTCGGAAGGATGAAAGGCTGAATTTGGCCCTACCGGGATTCAAACCTGCATCAGCAGGCTCTGCACAGATGTCAAAGCGAGCGCTCTACTCGCTGTGCTATCGGACCGGCTAAGGAGGGGGTGCACAAGGGAGTGCTTGAGGAGAGAGGGGAAAGCTCCAGCGGTGAAAGTGTGATTGCAGAAATCAGCCGTGGCTGAAGCGAGTGTGTCAATGTGGTCCTTGATGGTTCTAGAGGAGCAGGAGAGCACTTGTGATAGATCTGACTTCTCTATAAACGTTGTCGGAGAGAAGGCAGAGGAGAGGGAGAGGCAGCCAGAAGGGGGCTGAGAGAGGTTGAGGGAGAGGAGGAGGAGAGAGAGGACAGCATGCCCTGAGTTGTAGTGGTGAAGTGAGAAACCAGAGCCGTGCAAAGGGCCTGGGAGGAAACAGTAGAGGTGGAGACTGCAGAAGGAGAGGTGGAGCCAGCTCCTTGCAGATTGTAAATAGTTTGCCCATGTTTTTAGAGGCCGCAGAAACACTGGCTTGAATGTGGAATCTCTTCTTGGATAGGACAGAGAGTCTGTATTTCCTTCGGATTAGGTGGCAGGCTAGTTTGTCAGAGGGTGCACCACAGGAGTAAGCACGGATCCTTTAATTTTTAGTTGACCTCTTTCCCAGCATTCTTGTATTTCCTTCCCATTCTTATCCTTGCATTGTAACATCTTGTTTTCTTCAATCTTGATTCCTGCTCCATTTATTCCAGGCTGTTTGTATTTTATTATTTGATGCATTGTTTCTGGCTTCTCTCTTGATTTTATATCTTGTACATAATTGTCTTTTCTTTGAGATGTCGCTTTATTCACCCACACTATGGATGCTGTTCTGCCTTAGAACTGTCCCCTGGTTAGGCAAAGTGCAAGGTGCATCAGGCAAGGTGCCTTTTCCACTCATACGTTTGTTGCTATGAATATTTTAGAGGTTCTCAAAGCATAAGGTATAAGGGAACACACATAGCAGGTTTCATCTGATGTTGTTCTCCCCATCTTTTTCATGTGCTGATGCCATAAATTATTCTTGAAATGGGCGACTTGTCAAGATACGTATTTATAAAGCTAAGGGTAGAGGTGCACTCCTTAAAATTTGACTAAAGATTGAAAACAACTTAAACAGATATCCTAATAGCCTTAACAAATTCTAGGTGCTCCCTAGTGATATTGTGCTACCAGACCGTAGAAAATGTGCAAAGGAAGATGCCCTGAAATAACAGGGTATAACTAGGGGCACACACAAAGAACTATCTAGTTCAGTATTTTAATTAGACAAAGTATGTCGTAAACAAACATTCAAAATAAATACTTTTCAATTGTTCAATACTTAATTTATAATCAAGCATATGTGTCACATCCAGGTAAATGTCGATCCGTTTTCAAGACTCTTTTAATTTCACCAAAACGAATCATGTGTATACAGAATTCCTCAACTTTGGGAATGCTTACATGAACATTTCATTCAATTTCTCATGAAAAGTACCAAACATAAAGGTTTGTATTCATAAATAAACAAATAACATCATTTTCCAACACTTTAAAACATATATGTATGTATGTGGATCTCCAAGTCAACAGACAGGTAATGTTGTTCTATATCTATCTAGCTACTACGCGTTTCGGGACAATCCGGCCCTTCGTCAGGTAAAGGAATATCCAGAATAATTCATTCGTTAGGGTCTCCCAACCCCAATCTTTGAACAAAACATTTTTTGAAACAAAAACAATTTGTGTATGTCAATATTCATTCACAGTCATAAATAAATCAAAGAGATGCTGCTCTGTTCATCAGCCTTTACTGGGAGCGAGTATTTGGGCAAGATCTGCCACTTAGGTGTTCTTAAATGCAATTTCCTTCTTCACAAAAGGACCCTGTGAGATGACATCACTGTGTTACTACCATTGATAGTGTTGCTTAGTACAGTCATCATTGGAGTTTGTGTGGGAACAGGCGCAAAAGTATGCGCTGGGTCCCACTCCAAACTCCTAGTTACTTAGATTCAAGTGTCATGTTCAACTATTCCAAAAGTACTCACTTATAGTATTCTTTTATCTGCTCCGAAATGAGTGATTCTCTGCAGATTCCCTTGGACTGACCTGTCTTTAACGAGGTACCCGAATCTCCATTAGTGTGTTTTAGATTAGCCGTAGGCGTGTCTATGATGACTTGTAAAAATAAGAATAAATAGGCATACCTGTGGGACTACAGTCCCCTCAGAAACGAGATAACAATCCCCGTTGGCATGGGTAAATCAGTTCCCACTGTTGCACTGTAATTCGTGTCGCCAGAGCCGTTATAATGGGCTCCTTCGGGATGAAGCAGCTCCTATTAGAAATAATGTACAAGAGGGGAGTTGAGGTGGAGATGCGCTGAACACCATATGAATAAGGAGCACTAATTATAAAATTGATGCTTTAATTGTTGTAGAAACAGCCGACACGTGTTTCGACACGCAGGTCGTTTTCAAGGCTGAGTAGTCACATACAACATTTGATTTATCATATTATTCATGACAGAAAAGAGGATACAAAAAATTGTAACAATCACATTGAATTTGAAAAAAGTAAATACAGACCATATCACATAAAGTTAAAAAATAGTAGTGACATATAGCAAAAAAGATAGTGACATATAGCAAATATCATAATATTATATGAATAAGAATCATTGGCATACCGTAAACCATGGTTGGAGGGTGGAGTAAACAGAAGCAAACGGTAGTTGAAAATAATGAAACAAAAACAGAAAATATACAGTAAGAAACAAGCTTAAACATTTGAGGAATACATCCTTCCTTAAATGGAAGAACAAAAGAAACACATAAAAAGGGGGATTTCCTTGACCTATGCGCTACAATACCGGAGCCCTCAATCAAGCATGGTGTGCACACTTCACCCATGCAAATAATGAAATTGTGAACTGATCGGCACCAAAAGTTAATGGACACACGTTGAGTAGAAACCAATAGCTAATGCAAAAGATACAAGATCAAAGTAATAAATTGAGCTTACCACAAGAACACAGAGTATATCGAAGAAATCAATAAATGGGAAATCCCTGTGTAGAACAAGCATGAATGTCAGTTGGACAACTCAAAACAAAGGATTGCTGATAATTTTAAGAAAATACAAGATATAACCCAAAATATTCGAGTCTACATACCACAAGAAGCAGCGCGTTATAAGTATTACGCTGGTGTCAAGTCCAAGCCGTGATGGCCGTAACCAATATATAACCTGAAAACCAATCAGTAGAATATCTAAGTACTTCAGCCAGATAGTATGGAATCAAATCACTGACTATTCAGCAGCAAAAGATCAAACTCACTCGTTGGATCGAGCAGTCACAGTTACAGAGGAATTCCCCAGAGCAGTCATCTGTACCAAACATTGGAAAAAGATAAAGAAAATGCAACCGACGTCACAGCGGTGACGTAGGTTGCGTCGCATGCATCTGGCGTCGCGTGAGTGACGTCAGATGTAAACAAACAGTAAAAGTGAAAATAAAAATAGGACTAAGCCGTCAAGTAGGGATAGTATAGAGAAAACTACTAATATGTGGCCGGTAACCAAATACTAATTAAAAAAGAGAAGGAAATAGTAGAAAAGAAGCAGCAGACGTCACAGCGGTGACGTCCGTTGCGTAGAACGCTGTTAGCGTCGCCCTGATGACGTAAGTATATTCAAACAACCTATTCCAATGGTAGGGCATATCAAATATTTAAATTGAAATGGAAAAACATTTTTTATTAAAACTAAGGGTGCCAGTGCACACGAGCATGATGTAGCGGCTCCGGCAAAGTGCGTCTCCATGTCCTATTCAAAAAAACATACAATCCATTTTGATTCATTAATCAGAATTATTATAGAAATACAGACATCTCGTGGGGTGAGTACTTCAACACTCACCCAAAATGGAGGTTGAGGTATCAGGTATTGAAGTGTAACGCGCTAGATGTGGCAGCGTAGATTAGAGGGAGTAACCAGCAAGGTACAGTGTTTACTCACAGTACCCGCCACTCGGTCGTAGTAGTCGGGAGAATTTGCAGCTCGGTCCTAGACAGATTGTCCGCCCACGGAGGAAGCAGTCGAACACTAACGCGGCTCTCGCGCACCAGCCGGGCGCATTTCATGCTCCGTGCTGCATGTGGCGCGTTCGCGTGAGGTAGGTTTTACACCTAAATTGTTTTCAAAGTTCGCGATTAAGCATATTTAAATACTGTAGTTCAGCGGGACTATAATTTAGACCCATATTATTTCTAATAGGAGTTGCTTCATCCCGAAGGAGCCCATTATAACAGCTCTGGCGACACGAATTACAGTGCAACAGTGAGAACTGATTTACCCATGCCAACAGGGATTGTTATCTCGTTTCTGAGGGGACCGTAGTCGCACAGGTATGCCTATTTATTCTTATTTTTACAAGTCATCATCGACACGCCTACGGCTAATCTAAAACACACTAATGGAGATTCGGGTATCTCGTTACAGACAGGTCAGTCCAAGGGAATCTGCAGATATCACTAATTTCGGAGCAGATAAAAGAATACTATAAGTGAGTACTTTTGGACTAGTTGAACATGACACTTGAATCTAAGTAACTAGGAGTTTGGAGTGGGACCCAGCACATACTTTTTTTCCGCCTATTCCCACACAAACTCCAATGATGACTGTACTAAGCAACACTATCAATGGTAGTAACACAGTGATGTCTTCTCACAGGGTCCTTTTGTGAAGAAGGAAATTGCATTCAAGAACACCTAAGTGGCAGATCTTGCCCAAATACTCGCTCCCAGTAAAGGCTGATGAACAGAGCAGCATCTCTTTGATTTATTTATGACTGTGAATGAATATTGACATACACAAATTGTTTTTGTTTCAAAAAAAGTTTTGTTCAAAGTTTGGGGTTGGGAGACCCTAACGAATGAATTATTCTGGATATTCATTTACCTGAAGAAGGGCCGGATTGGCCCGAAACGCATAGTAGCTAGATAGGTATAGAACAACATTACCTGTCTGTTGACTTGTAAACATATATGTATGTATGTGGATCTCCAAGTGTTGGAAAATAATGTTATTTGTTTATTTATGAATATAAACTTTTATGTTTGGTACTTTTCATGAGAAATTGAATGAAATGTTCATGTAAGCATTCCCAAAGTTGAGGAATTCTGTATACATATGATTTTTTTTGGTGAAATTAAAAGAGTCTTGAAAACAGATCGACATTTACCTGGAAGTGACACATATGCTTGATTATTAATTAAGTATTGAACAATTGAAAAGTTTTTATTTTGAATGTTTGTTTATGACATACTTTGTCTAATTAAAATACTGAACTAGATAGTTCTTTGTGTGTGTCCCTAGTTATACCCTGTTATTTCAGGGCATCTTCTTTGCACAAGATACGTATTTATACCTTCATGATTTCCCCCAACATCCCTTTTAAATCATAATAAATGCCTAGTAAGATTATAAAAAATGCTGTTCATGATTTCATCAGGGGCAACAGTAAATGTTTGTCATCCACCTTATCTGTATTTTTTCTTATAACTTGTATGAATGTCATAATAATCAGGAGAAAAACACAAATCATAATGCAGAACGACACCACAATTATTATTCCATGAAAACTCATAGATTGTGACGGCAATGAGCCGCTTATATTCTGAAACCTTTAATTTTTGCTTGAACATTCAATATGTAACTCTAAGACTCTCACACCTTTATATCAAGAACTGCAAGATGATTGCAACAGTTATTCTAAAAAAAATATGATTGTTCTTAGAATTTCCAAGAAATGTTATGACATTGACGTATCTTCATGTTAGAGCTGGATATGGCTATAATATTGAAGTAAAAACAGCATACAACAATGTGTGTAATGATATTGTAATAGGTAACATAAAGATGAGGTGTGCTTTTCTTCTTTCAGCTCTGGTACTTCAATACATTGTCTCTTGTGCCCATCTAAAACAAAGTTCCAGGATAACTGCAAGTCTGTCTTCTCCTTGTCAAATGTTAAACAATATCAGCCTTTAGTCTAAGATGCTGCAGTGTTCTTCACTTTCCTTATCTTTACTCCTGATCATAGAAGAAATCTGCATACTTGGAACTTGTTTTCTTGCTTTACTGTGGGTAGTTGCAGGACGGTTTGGGGTTTCGCCTTTATATGGCTTAATGTCATGCAAATGAAGCCAATCTCTTTGGCCTTTTAATTTGGCAGCTGTGGGTGTGACTTGTTCCACCTCATATGGACCTTCAAAGCAGGGAGTGCTCCAAGCGTGTACAAACTTTCGTACCAGCACCTGTTGTCCTGGGTATAGATTTTGTTGTTTTAACAAATTCTCTGCTTCAATGGGTTGATCGTCTTTGTCGCTTCTCTTTGACCGCTCCATTCAATTCATGACCTGTTGAGACATGAAAGAAACACTTGCAATCATTGTTAGGTAATCATGCATCTCGTCACCTAATGTTTTTCGCTACACTATCTGCTTCAATTTCTTACCTAGTTGGAGGAGCAAGGGGGGTTCTCATGCAGAGTCCAGTCACTAACTCATGAGGAGATAGATGGTGATCTGAGCCAGGCTGTTTCCTTAAAGCGTATAAGGCTAGGGGTAGGCAATGTAGTCATCCCTTCTTCAAAGTTAACTTTATTTTTGCAATCCTTTCCTTCAATAATCTGTTTAATCATACCCAAAACCATTCGCCTGTTTAAGGCTGTTGGGGTTCATCCATTGTTTTGTTTCAGTGAGGCAGTTGGTCAGGGTTGGGTCTTGTTCTTCGCTGGCATTGATTTTGTAGATTTGAGTGTCATCTGCGTAGTTGTAGCAGGGAAGGCCATGATTTTTTATGAGGTTAATCAGGGGGAGTCATACATATATTCTGCAACAATGAAACAAACCACACATAGCCTTGCACAACAGCACATGAGAACTACCAACCGAAAATTCACACCTACACTCAGCGAACGGTGTAAACCGAACTGAGGTTGTCAACAGCAAATCACAGCTCTCTCACAGTCATAGGTACTTACCTTACCCTCTTGCTTTTCAGATCCCCCACAGTGCCAGGGGACCACTCGGGTGGTGATAGTGTGCGGGATAAATATCCTATTATATTACATATGTTGAAAAGCAGTGGTGAGAGCAATGAGCCTTGTGGAATTCCACATGTTTTACATGGTGCTGATAGGAATGGTGTTATCCAGGTTGTTTCTGTTCCTTCAGTCATGAAGAATTTTAGCCAGGGGAGTGCTGTGCTGCTGATTCTAATACATTTGAGTCTTTTGATGAGCATTTCATGGTGGACTTTGTCGAAGTCTGCTCACAGGTCGAGCAGTATTAGTGCTGATTGGACAGTTTGTTTTGGCCTTAAAATCATCCCATATAGATAGTGAAGGCTCACTCCCCGACTTACACATGCAAATACAAATGAATATGAAACACCCCCATGGGGAATGAGACTAAGAACAGGTTGCAATAGTTAAGTTTTCATTATAAAGAATTGGCATCCCGAGAACTCTGCTGCCCTGAGAGCGCTCTGGCAAACAATACAAAGATATTGACTTATGAAGGGAAGACACGTCATCACTGACATCACAGTATATGGGACTAAAAATGCTTGGGATTGGGTGAATAGCATTGACACATATACGGCTATGGGTGCTGCTTCATCCGGATTGGTTGCTCCATTGGCGGGAGGGTGAGCATCACGTGGTCCAGCTGCCAGTGTCCAGAAGGGGTGAGGGTCAGGTCTTGGTGAGGCAGGGCAGACACTAAGTTAGCATAAAAACTACCACTAGACTCATAATAAACAATGACCATCAGTATAAGGTAATGTAAAACTTCTTTGTACCTATAATTGCATGTATAAAATCAGAGCATCATTCATTATGACTTATATGGAGTTACCAGGCTTAAGGGTCTTGGTCAGTGTGATAACATCGATCATGGGGTGGGTCTGAGCACATCAAAGCAACTATGGGGTGCGCTAACATTTGTTAGTTCTAAGGTGCAATATACTGTGACAGAGGTCTAGTTTTAGTAGGGGGCACACTGGGTTGGGCTCCACAGCGGGGTCACACCTCTGGTACATCAAGGGAATCCTTAAGGGGCACAGGGTTGTAGTGGCAGTAATTTTCCAACAGTGGGGGGTAAGAGGGTACAGGCAGATTTGTGGAGATGGATGAGCTACAAGTCATGATTTGGGCCACTTCACACACAGGACAGTGATATCAGAGAAAGAATGAAGAAGTTACATTAGTATATTTGTTTCAATTGTCCCTGGTGCATCCGTGAGAAATGGAGCTGTGAAGCTTTCAGACAGAGTGAGAAAATGTGGGGGCCATGAGCGCTAAGTGCGCGGCACTGCAAATGGGAGAGAAGCCTTTTCGTATTATCCCAGTGAGGCCTAGTCCAAAGATGGAGCCAAAGGCACACAAAATGGACGCCAAGTGTCCTCCCCCCCACCCCCACAACAGCCCCACATAAGACACAGGCAACGGAGGTGTCCCACGCTATTGTGCGAGCAAGTGGTCCACATTGTGCTGAATGTGTGAGGGGGGCCTAAACGACCCCTCACTCCCACACATTCCATTCCCCCTTTCATTACATCTAAAGTAACAAACTAATCCTTTTTATTATTCTCCCTCCGATAATACTCTGCTTCTTGCACTGCCTCATCCCATGCCGGTGTACCTTTTATTGGCATCCACGCACTACAGACACCTCTTAGGCTCTGC
Organism: Ambystoma mexicanum; assembly: GCF_040938575.1. NCBI lineage: Eukaryota > Metazoa > Chordata > Amphibia > Caudata > Ambystomatidae > Ambystoma > Ambystoma mexicanum. The sequence continues at coordinate 53,940,821 of NC_090929.1, read as the reverse complement.
CCTCTCCTGGCGTATTCATCAGGTGTGCAGGTCATGGATCTACCCTCTTCCCCATCCAGATCCACCCCCACCTCCCTGTACCATTGTAGTTCCTGTGGCTCTTTAATCGTGGTGTGGTATAGGTTGTCTGCCCTGTCCTCATGCTGGTGATACACAGCTGTCAGGCGATCCAAACTGGGGCGTCAAACCCACTAAAGTATTTGTGCGTCTATCATAGTTGCTACTGTTGTCGGTTTGCCCATTGTTACCATCATCAGTGTTGAACTAGCCATAGATTTTGCACAACATCGTATGCCCAATTGGCACACACAGAAAAATAGCAAAAGAAGAAAGACTACTGGAACGAAAATGTTCATCATAATGCTGAACCACAAGGGTACCCAGTTGAACATGTCGAACCAGTTGCTCAGCTCTATACCTCCTCCCTTCCGCATTCTCTCCCCCAGGTTGTGTACTGCCGAGATGACGTGGGAGAGGGTACCGTTATCTGCATCTTCAGAAGGTACGAATGTACAGCACACGCTCCTGATGTACCGGTTCTGCATTGTCATTAGGTGAAATGCGCGCAGTTCCACCATGATCACATTGAATCCTTTTTCAGTGTCGTTGGCCAGTTGGATCAGTTCCCAGCGGACAATCTGCAGCCATTTGGTGTTTTCTCGCGCCTGAAGTCCTGGCGCCAGGAGGGAGGTAAAGAACGTTTCAGCTGAATTAAACAACTTGTATTTATCAGGAACCTCGGCGAGGAGTTTGGATGATTCGCTGGAAATATAGTTGGACCTCTTTTTGCGGGACAATCTGTCTTGTAGCTCTTCTTTAGATAGAGTGTCGTATGGGGAAGACTCTGTTGTTGCTGGTTGGGGTGCTGCCGATGTGCCAGCCGAATCTCCTGCTGCCGATATGCCAGCCAAATCTCCTGCTGCCGATATGCCAGCTGGATCTCTCCCCCCTTGGATATGGGTTTCTGGGATTACCAGAATTGCATCTACCGGCATCATGGAAGGGTACATGCAGCCTGGCCACCCTACACTTGAAGAGTGTAGGGTGGCCAGGCTGCATGTACCCTTCCATGATGCCGGTAGATGCAGGTAAGCTTGCATGTCCATGAGCGTTTCTGTACCTTTTTCATATCTGTGATGATGATCATTTTATTGCATTGTTTATTGGAGCCCATCTGTACCTTCCCTTTGCCATGGAAACAAAGTTTGTTCTGTATTTCCTTCTGTGTTTTGATGGGTTTCTCAAGTGCAGAAACCCATGTGAGCTTTGCAATGTGCTGGGACCAGAAAGGAGTACACGTTTCTTTGACCCATTGAACGTTCTCATTAGTTAAGCCTTGCAATGCCTCTGCTTTACACGTGATTGTCTCGCCATGCCACTTGTTTTCTGAGAACTTTGTCCCTTTGATAACAATAAATGGTTCTTTGATGCAAAACACTCCTTGTGGCTTGCTGTACAGGTTCTGTCATTCTGCAGCATTGTTATTGTAACTATGTGTGACTGGAAGGTGCTCTGAATCCTGCATAATACAAGATGAATCAAACATTGGGCATCCGACAAGGGCACTTCTTGAGGTATAAGTATCTTAGGTGTGCCTGAAGCGTGCAGTATGAAAGAGTAGACATAGCAGCTCTCATTTGTGGCTTGTTTTGCTGTTGCACTCATGTCTGAGTACCACTTGTTTGCCTGATCTGGGTGGCGGGGGTCTTCAATTTCATCTAATCCCAGGCCATGGTAAACATCATATCTTCCCTCCCACCAACCTTTACCATCTCCTCCTCCCCTATTGCCTGTTATTTATCACTTTCACTCTTATAATTTATGGGAAAGACATCTGCCCATGTTGCGTCACTGAATTCGCTAGCTACTTGCCAGGACTGTGTTGCTGGAGTGTCTTGTGTACTTACAGCGTTAGGATAAAAGTGCATTACAGTGTATTGTGAGGTAGGTTCTATGGTTGTGTAGACATCAGTATTTGTCAGATCAGGCTCACTACACCAGGAGTAGTCCCCATCACACTGATTGGTCTTGTTATCCTTGTTTAGTTCTATAGCGGAAAAAGAGGAAAGTGTATTTTTGACAGTTTGATTTTTATGTATTGTGGTAAGATTGTTGTTAACAGAACCATTATGTTTCCACATAGTTGTAACTCCAGCCCATATGAGCATTGAGCCTTCCCATATCAGCTTTGCCCCCCCCCCCTTTCATATCCTTAATTATGGAAGACACTGTCCAATACCAGGCCACAAACATCACAGAAAACAATATTGCAGAAAATGTAAGTCCACAGAAAATATTTCAGAAAAGCTGTACCACATAATCATTCTACTATCTACCCTATCACTATCTACATTTGTGTCGTTGTTAGTGAGGGCCCTCCTTTCTGCCATTTTTCCATCTTAAGGGGCGATATAAAATTGTTAAGTACAATGCACATACTTTTCATCGTTTTATATTAATTTCTTTTCCATTGACATCACATTTCTTTTTTTAATTCTCTTTTATTCAACTGTTTATTTTTACTTTTCACAATCCTATTCCATTTTTATTAATTTTCTCCTTAACCAATGGAAAAAATATACTTATTTGTAAACTGTACAATCTCTAGTAGTGGCAGCTCTTATTTTACATCTCTTTATATTAACCACTTGCAACTTCGTTGCTCTCCTTTTGCTCACATTGAGGGGTTGTACTATCATGTGCTCTTCTCACAGCTGACAGATGCACCCAATATTTCAACCCCTTCACTTTAACCACTGTTGGTGTACAATATATGACCTTGTAGCGTCCATGAAATCTCAGCGAATTCCCCCTCCGCACAAAACTTTGCACATACACATTTTCCCCTGGCATCAATTGTCCCGTTGGGCTGTCCTGCGCTGGCGTTGTAGTATCGGGTCTATGCTTTGTGTAAACGGTGGTGCGATCTGTCTTGCTATGCTATGCACTGCGCGTGTTAGTTGGGTGATGTAGTCCTTAAATTCATCCCCTAGCACTATTGCAGCTCTGTGAGCATCTGATGCTCTTCTTAGCGGGGAGAGTGGCGTATGAATGCGCCGTCCCATCACTATTTCGTGTGGGCTCAAATGGTGGTCCTTACTTGGCTGTGTTCGTAGTTGGAACAGTGCTAGGGGCAAGCAATACACCCAGTATTACACAATTTTGACAGTTTGCTTTTGCGCAGGCCGTTGAATTTTACTCCTACGTCCCGTCCCCTTTCCTCCATACTTATGGGACATCTCTCCGTCCTGTGGGACGGGACCGGAGCACTTTGTAAAAAGCATCCACATTTTTTCCAAAAATGTGTCCTTCCTCTCTTTCTTGCGCAGGGCCCGGCACGCGGCCGTAACCCCACCCATCTTGGCTCTGCCCCGCGCATAGCCCATCAGTCCTTTTCTCCAGCATCGGGTCTGGCATGAATATTCCCCGTCGTCAGGCTGGGAATCCTCGGTAAAGAAAAAAATCAGTATCAGTTTAGTTTCTGATCTGTCTTTCTTAGTAGTAACCAATCATTGATCTCTGGGTCATACTGCCCCCAGCCAATGACTGCCCTCTCCCTAAGCCCCGCCTCTGGCAGCCATCCTCAGATGTTTACCGTACGCTCAAGTGTTGGGAGTCCTCGTATTTAGCTCTCTAGTTTTTTACTGCGTTTTCACGTTTTTTCAGGAGATTTTTTTCGGTTTAATCGAGCCTCAAGCTCCACCGTTTCTACTTCCGATAACGGGGACCCGTTTCGGAATTCTCTACGCCCCTCAAGGGTGAAGTTTTCATAGAGTTTATACTTCTTGGAGGATTCCAGAAGATCTGCGGCCTACCTCAACGGACATGCCCCAGGAAAAGGGAAGCTCAACGCCCAGATCCAAGCTGTTCAGGTGCTGCCCTGGATGCGGATTACAGAACGTTTTCAAGGAGGACGAGCATTCGCAATGTCTCTACTGCCTCCATGAGGACAAGACGCACGTGGAGAAAGACTGTGCGTTCTGCAAGAACCTTTCGGAACGGACCAAACAAGATCGTCGTTCCCGCCTGCCGCCTGAGTGGAGAAGGGCGCAGCAGGTTAGAAGGCGAAGAAGAAGTCTGAGCGGGCTTCTAAGTCCTGTGAGGGCGCCCCGGCGACAGGGGCCCAACAGAAGGCCAAGCACTGTGAGTCCGCGGGCACCGGGAGCACCGAAAGGTCGGGCTTTTCGGTTGCCAAGCAGGGCGCTACTTCCACGGCACGTTCGACCATGAGCCAGCGCACTGGTTCGGGGAAGAGGAAGTCTGAGAACCCGGGTAGGCCGCTGGAGCGGACCCGGTCGATCTCGAAGGGGGAGCGAGGTGCTGACCCGTCCCCCAAGGGGAAGGCCCAAGACGCACCTAAGGTGGTGAGGGCCTTGATCCACCCGGCAAAGGCCTCTACCGAAGTGGTCACTGCGACCCTGGCGAAGCCGGCTGAGACTACGCCTGTGGAAATGCCCGCTGGGCCCAGAGTATCCCTGCCATCGCGGTGGGATTCCTCTTTCCAGCCCATCGCTAAGACCCCCGTGAAGCCGCCGGCTGAAAAAGAGGGGGGGGGAAGGGGGCCGGTGGACATTACAGACTCGGAATCAGCCTCTGAGGAGGAACTGGTGGAAACCGAGAAGGGCCTCAACGAGAGGATCATAGGCCTCAACGAAAGGTTCGAGAAGATTCGATCCCAGGGGGCGGTCCCTGCTGACGTGATCGAAGATAGCTATGAGGACGACGAACAGTGGAGCAGCCACCCCGTCCGTCGCAGCCATTGCCCGAGCCCCAAGATAAGGACGAGATTACCACAGACCCCGACGGAGGATCCAGAACTGGGCCCGTCGGGAAGCCCTCCTAACAAGCGGAGGAGAGTCCACCCCGCTCCGCCCTTCGTGCCTGCGAGACCGGTGGACCCCTCATCCCCCTAGCCGGACCCTAGAGAGGATACAGCGACGGGGACGGACGATGACGGCGGTGATGACACAGCAGACATCCCATCGTCACCCCCCTCCCGCGGGCGCCGCCAGCCGACGAAATTGGCTCTTTCCACGCCATGATAACCAGGGCATCCAAGCTCTTCCAGCTCTGCCCTTAAGAACAGAAAAAGGAGGGGTTTCTGTACCAACAGCGAGAGGCCAAGTGGAAGGCAGTCCTTGCGGTGCCTTTACTCGACATCTGGGAGGAGGGGCTTGCTGTCCTCAAGAACACTTCCACGACACCAGCCAAGAGGGACAGGTACGAGAAGAAGTACCGAGTCCCCGATGCCGCCCCCTTGTGCCTCAGGACCCAGCCCACACCGGACTCGGTCGTCTCGGCGGCGGCTTCAACTTCCACCTCCCTGCCGGACAGCGAGGGCAAGAAGTTGGACTCTATGGGACGAGTCATCTCGTCGGCGGCGACGATTAAGGCGGCCAATGCCTTAGCGATCGTGGCCCGCTACGACAGGGAGCTCTGGTTCAAGATAGCTCCCCTGCTAGACTTCCTGCCTGATGACAAAAGGGCAGAGGCCCTAGAAATTCTGCAGGAAGGCGAGGTGGCATTGGATCACGCCATAACAGTGACAACGGACATTGCCGATATCGGATTTCGCCAACTGGGCAACGGAGTTTGCCTCCGACGACAAGGATGGCTCAAGGCGACAGACTTTCGCCAGGACGTCCAGACCCGGGTGTTGGGCATGCCGTTCGATGGCAACAACCTTTTTGTTAAAGCTGTGGATGAGTCCCTACAGGCCATCAAGACCGACTCGGAGACGGCCTGGGCCCTGGTGGTACTTCAGCAGCAGCGGCCCTTTTGGAGCTCCGGAGGCAGACAGGGTGCCTCCAAAGGATCCAGCGGTGGCTCCTCCACTTACCGCCAGGCGGCCCGCTCCTCTTCTCAGGTGGCCTACAGAGGTTGCGGCCAAGGCTGCCTCCAAGCAAGACTGACCCGTCTGGGTTGTCGGGCCCCCACCAAAGCACCCCGATGGGAGGCCGGCTGACGAAGTTCGTCAGCGTGTGGGAGTCCATCTCCACCGACAGTTGGGTACTGGACACCCTGGCCAACGGACACTTCCTGGAATTCCAAAAGAAGTGCCCTTGCATTCCTCCCGTGGCCAGATAGGAGAATCACGTCCCTCAACTACTGTCGGAGATAAAGGCGATGCTCAAGAAAGGTGCCATCGAGCTCGTCCCCAGAGGGCTCCGGAGTGTACTCAAGGTACTTCGTCAAGAAGAAGACAGGCGGTTGGCGCCCCATCCTGGACCTGCGCTGCTTAAACAAGTACATCAAGGCGCAGAAATTCAGGATGGTCACCCTCCAGCACGTGCTAGGACAGCTGGAGGAAGGCGACTTCCTATCGTCTTTGGACCTGGAGGATGCTTACTTCCACATCCCTATCCTAAAAAGGCACAGGAAGTTCCTCAGGTTCGTGGTTCAGGGACGCCACTACCAATTCAGGGCCCTACCGTTCGGATTAAAGTCGGCACCCAGGGTTTTCACCAAGTGCCTGGCACCAGTGGCGGCACGGCTGCATCTGCAGGGGACCCACGTCTACCCCTACCTGGACGACTGGCTAATCCGGGCAAGGACAAGGGAACTCGCCGTCGAACACATGGCAAGGACCGTCCCGTTGCTCACGGAGCTGGGGTTCGCCATCAACTACCCCAAATCCCACCTGATTCCATCGCAGATAGCACTGTTTCTGGGAGCGAAGCTCGATACAGTGGAGCAATTGGCCCCCCTTCAGAGGAGAGGACCAAGACCATCCTGGCCAAGGTGCGGCGCCTGCTAGCCACGGACGTGGCCAGGGTGAGGTCCATCAAGTCCCTCCTCGGGATGATGTCCTCATGCATCTACCTTGTACCCCTTTGCAGACTTTGGATGCGTCCACTACAGGAGTTTCGACGCCCGCTGGCTCCAAGCGAGGGGCTGTTTTGAGGACAGGATCCTTCTCGACGAGGAGGTCCGTCGGGCGATCTTTTGGTGGGGCATCCGTGCTCACCTCACGACAGGCACGGAATTTCAAATCCCGGCGTTTCAGGAGACGGTGACCACGGACACCTCTCTGGAGGGTTGGGGGGCCCACACCGGAGACCTCCACGCAAGAGGCCTTTGGCTCCCGGAGGAGAGGTCCCTCCACATCAACATTCTGGCGCTCCGAGCAGTGTTCTGGGCTCTCAAGTCATTCCTACCGTCCCTCAAGGGCAAAGTGGTGAGGATCGTCACTGACAACACCACCACCACCACCACCACCATGTTCTATATACGGAAGCAAGGAGGCACCAGATCCCCAGCCCTATCCAAGGAGGCCCAGGATCTGTGTCATTGGGCCGTCGCCCAAGGGATTTTTCTGGTTCCCTTGCACCTGGCAGGAATAAAAAACACCAACGCAGACTCACTCAGCAGGGAGCTGCATTCGTGCCACGAGTGGGAACTGCGCCAGGACCAAGTGGATCGACTCTTCGAACGATGGGGCAAACCCCAGATCGACCTGTTTGCGACGGCGACAAACCCCAAGTGCCAGAGGTTCGCCAGCAGCTTCCCACAGCCGAGGAGCATGGGCGAGGCTTTCTTGTTTCCTTGGGACGGCCTGTTTCTATACGCGTTCCCTCCGTTGCCGTTTCTGCTCCGCCTCATCAACCAGCTCAAGAAGTCCAGATGCAGGATGATCCTCGTCGCACTGGCGTGGCCGAGGCAGATCTGGTTCCCGGACCTTCTGGACTTGTCAACGTCCCCACCAGTCAAGCTGCAGGCGGACGTGGATCTTCTCTCCAGAGAAGGAGGCGACATTCTCCATCACGACCCACAGTCGCTGAACTTGCAGGCCTGGCTCCTGCAGCACTAGAGTTTGGAGGGTACGATATTCCGGCTGATTGCAGAGAGGTTCTTGCAAAGGCCAGGGCGTCCTCGACTCTCAAGTGTTACGGTCATAAGTGGAAGAGGTTCTCTGTTTGGTGCCGTGCACAGAAGATTAACCCTCTGCAGATTACGGCCCCTTAAGTGCTGCCGTATCTACTGTCGCTGGCCAAAGCTGGACTGGCTCACGCCTCCATAAAAATACATCTGGCTGCCATCTCACGATACACCAGGACTACAGGACGGGCGTCCTTGTGGTCTCATCGCCTGGTAAAGGAATTCATGAAGGGACTATTCCGATCATTTCCGCCGGTGAAGGCCCCTGGCCCGCCGTGGGAGCTTAATGTGGTGCTGACCAGGCTCATGGGAGCCCCATTCGAGCCTATGCACTCAGCACCTTTGAAGTTCCTGTCATGGTAGACAGCGTTCCTCGTGGCCATCACCTCTGCACGACGAGTGGGAGATATTCAGGCCCTATCTTGCAAGCCTCCATACTTGACTTTTCATGACACGAGGGTAGTGCTGAGGACGCACCCCTCCTTCATGCCCAAGGTGCCGTCGGACTTCCACCTCAAAGTGCCCTTGGTGTTACCAATTTTCTTTCCGACGCCGGCCGAGAGGACTTTGCACTCGCTGGATGTAGCAAGAGCACTGAAGTTCTACGTGGACCGCACGAAGAGTTTTTGGAAAACGTCACAATTGTTTGTGAACTTTGGGTCTGTGAATCAAGGGAAGGCTCTCTCAAAGACTTCCATTTCCAGGTGGTTCTCCGGCTGCATCATGCATTGTCACCGGTTGGCAAACCGACCGCTGCACGGCCGTCCGAGAGCCCATTCGACCATAGCGATCGCGGCTACCACAGCGTTCCTGTTTGGTGTGCCCCTGCTGGACATCTGCAGGGCTGCTACGTGGAGGTCGACGCACACCTTCACAAGATTCTACTGCGTCGATCGGGACTCCAGGGAGGAGTCCAGGGTCGGCCAAGCAGTGCTGCGCAACCTATTCGCTTAAGGTGAGCCTGGTGAGGAGGTAAGAGATGCTTAATGTTGAGTTGTTGTATTGCTTAATGTTGAGCCTGTTGCCACCTCCCGTGGTTATGCATGTGTATACTGCTATGTATTCGTTTATTCATGAGCATGTGAATCCATGCCAGACCACATGCTGGAGAAGGAACAAGTTACTTAGCTGTAACTGTTCTCCAGCATGGGTCTGGCATGGATTCACATGCGAACCCTCCCACTTACCCCTCTGCGGCTCTTCACTTGGTCATACTGCCACTTGGCGTGCTACCAAATCTGAGGATGGCTGCCAGAGGCGGGGCTTAGGGAGAGGGCAGTCATTGGCTGGGGGCAGTATGACCCAGAGATCAGTGAATGGTTACTACTAAGAAAAACAGATCAGAAACGAAACTGATACTGATTTTTTCTTTACCGAGGATTCCCAGCCTGACGACTGGGAATATTCATGAGCATGTGAATCCGTGCCAGACCCATGCTGGAGAACAACAGTTACAGGTAAGTAACTTGTTCCTTCTCCGCTCGTTCGGGGCCGGACACACTTGCATCCTCAGAAGTTTTTCTTCCCTTTTTTCCTCTCTGACTCTCACTTAGTTTACTGGTCTGTATGTCGTTCAAGCTAGACTTTCCTGATTGTTCATCCTGCCACTGTTGCTTCGCGAGGGCGGATCCCCATCCTCTTTGTTTAGAGTGTTTGGGTCCGGATCACCGTTGGGACTCCTGTTTTTACTGTGACTCCCTTTCGGTCCGGGCACTTCAACGTTGGTTGGAGCGGTGGGGGGTGGTGTTAGGACGAACTCCTTCACATTTTCAGGCGTTCATCGACAAGAAGAAGAAACGCTCTGTCACTGGGGTTCGTCCTGAGGTGCCCTTCGGGCCTAATAATTCTACCGGAGTTTTCTGTGAGGGTCTCCGTAAGGGGCCTGTGAATACCAGAGTACGCTCCGAGGCCCCTCCTGTCGGGGCTGTTTGTAGACCCAGTTCTACTAAGTCGTGGGGTACCAGAGCTCACTCTGAGGCCTCTCTGTCGGCTTCCCTCAAAGATAAGACCGGGGTTCGCCCCGAGGCCTTGGCTGGGCTTGTTGTTACCGAACAGATGTTCGAGGCCTGCGCGGATAAGGATTTTACCGGGCCTAGGTCTGAGGTCCCTCGTTCAGAGGCTAAAGCTACCAACAGTTCTGAGAGGCTGGTCAAGGCTTTGTCGGTGAAAGCTGTTGCTCACCGTTCCCGCTCTAGTGGTAACACCAGACCTGTTGAGGGGGCAAAGAAGCAAAGTTCTTCTTTTACCGGCAGTGCCAAGGTCCTTCCGTCGAAGGCTCAGTTGGCGGTTGGTATGTCACAAAAACATTCCAGGCCTCGTAGTACCGGCTCTGCCGAGGTTCCCTATGTTAAGGCTAGGATTAAGACCCCTGATCCATCGACGGGGACCCCCACCTCACTACCTCACGTGCCGCAGTTCCCCTCAGATGAGGACAAAATGGCGCCCATTCCCGCCACGACTGCGGCGGCCATTTTAGGTGCTACCCCTACAACTACGCCATCGGCCTCTGGTGTAGGGCTTGGTCCCTTGGGTGAACCTAAGGTCCCTTGTGCGCATCCTTACCGGCCGGTTTATGATTGAAACGCCCAGATGCCTCTTCCGCACAATGTTTCGTTGCCTGCGGGGGTGGCACCTTTGATTTATGTGGATACGTCGGTGGAGGGGCCGGTGTGGCACCCTTCCCCGCTACGTCCTTGGATTTTTCCACCTCATGAGAGGCCTCCTCAGGTTCTGAAACAGTCTCCGGAGGACGCTTTTTTCGATAAATTTCAAGCGCTTATGCGCACCGACCCCATGAGTGAATATTTCAAAGGTCTTTGGTGGTTCCCATGGGGCCTCCCCCGGCTCTTCTGCCTTTGCCTCCATTGTCCCCAGTGGACAAGGCAGTGCCTGACACGGCTCCGCAGGATCCTGACCTGTCAGATGACCCTCAAGGCGATCAGGACAACGAGTACCTTCCCCGCTCTATCAGAGCTTTTCATGACCGAGTACTGGACATGAGTTTCTTAGATGTTCTGGTGCCTGAGGCACCCGCTCCGCTGGAGGGCTCTCCCTTGGAGCGTACCAGCCTGTTCCTGCAGAAGGATGTTCTGGCCGAGGTCCGAAGAGTCTGGGAAAAGCCACACTCAGGACTTTTTGTCAATAAGAAGATTGACGCGAGGTACAGGCTACATTCTTCGGAAGAGGTGGCCCTGTCGTCTTGTCCGCCTCCCTCCTCCACAGTGGTGGCTTCGGCCACTTTGCAATCCATACCTGCAGCATCCTCTTCCACGACGGCTACTCAGGGCCTGGGTAAGGAGGACAAGCTCCTTGACTCCCTAGGGAGGAAAATCTTTGCGAACTCGGCCTTGCAGCTCAGGCAGGCCAATGCTGAGTTGATATTAGCGGGGGCTAATATGCGGATGTGGAAAGGTCTGTCGTAGTTTGAGGAGCACATCCCGGTCGAGAACTTGGAAGACTTCAAGGGTGGCCTATCCGACGCCAGGGTCTTGGCCCGGGATCTCCTGGAGGCTGCGGATCATCTCATAGACACCTCGGCTCGGGGCCTTATGCTGGCGGTTGATACTTCACGGCAGGCGTGGCTGCATGCCACTAAATTTTCAAAAGAAGTGCAGGACAAGGTGTTGGACCTTCCGTTCGATGGTAAGGAGCTCTTTCATTCTACAACAGATGTAGAGCTCACCAAGACGAAGGATAGCACTCAGACAGCTAAGTCATTGTCTATCCTGGTTAAGGCTCCTTTAAAAACCCAGTGACCGTTGTCACAAAGTCGACCCTCCTCTGGCTTTAGGGGCTTCCTCGACTGCAAATCTCGCAGAGTGGATACCCCTGCGGGGAATAACCGCCGTAGGCAACAACGGACACGGTTTTTCTCCCACTCTTCAGCCTCCTCCTCAGGTTCAGGTGGCACCGCCACCGATAAACCTACTAAAAAATTAGGGTTTTCTGCGCTCGCACGAGTCCCCGGTGGGAGGACGTCTCATTGGGAGGCGTGACAGACCATCAAAGAAGACAAATGGGTCTTGTCAATCGCTCGAGCGGGCTTCCCCGCAACTCTCCTTTTTAGCTCTCGGGCTTGCCCTCCCTCAAAGCCGAGGTCCAGAAACATCTGGACCTCAGAGCTGTGGAACCGGTTCCCCTCATGGAGCGAGGAGAGGGCTTCTACTCCCGGCTGTTTACGGTGCCCAAACCCAACCAGGTTGGCCTGCGCACCATCCTAGACCTTTCCCAGTGCAATCTTTTCCTACCCCAAGAGAAATTCAAGATGATTACGCCCAGCCAGATACGCTCTTCCTTGCAGACGGGCAACTGGCTCAGCGTTGAGGATCTTCAGGACTCGTACATGCATATCCTGATTTGGAACCCACACAGGCGATATCGCCGCTTCTCTTTGGGAGAGGAGCACTTCCAGTTTCGAGTGCTTCCTTTTGGCCTCAGCTCGGCGCCGCGTGTCTTTACTAAGATGATGTTGGTGATTGCGGCCTATCTTCTTCTCCAGGGTATCCATGTGTATCCGTATTTGGACGACTGGCTCTTACGCAGCCCTTGTCCGCTAGCAGCAGCGGGCAATCTCCAGTCTCTCCTTCAGCTCCTGTTCCATCTTGGGCTGTCAGTGGCCTGGCGGAAATCTTCCATGACGGTCTCGCAGGACCTGATTTTCCTGGGTTTTTGCTGGAACACGATCGACTGCAGAGTGTACCTGACCGGGGACAGAATGGCGGATCTGTTAGCCACGTTTCAGATGTTTGTGCAGTCGGAGAGCATGTCGGCCTGGTGGTTCCAGAGGCTTCTGGGCCTCATGGCCTCGTGCGTGCTGGCTCTTCCTCTTGCTCGTCTCAAGATGAGACGGACCCAGATGGCTCTTCGGAGTTCCTGGCGTCAGGCGGTGGACCCGGATTCCAAGCAGATGATGATTCCGGATGCCATGAGAGTGGACCTGGACTGCAGCAGCCTGTCGGTGGGTGCGGGGTTTCAGGACCCATCCCCCACGGTGATGATCACGACGGACTCCTCCCTGCTAGGGTGGGGTGCAATATTAGATCTTCAGGTCTCGGGCCTCTGGTCACCTCAGGACAAGCTCCTGCACATAAATCATTTGGAGCTTCTGGCGATCTTTCTGGCACTCAAGGTGTTCAGACCGCTCATTGCCAACAAGGTGGTCCGCATACGCATGGACAATGTGGTGTCAATGTATTACATCAACAAACAAGGGGGAACAAAGTCTCCCCCCCCTCGTGGACCTGTTTATCCAGATATGGGAGTGGGCCGTGCTTCATGGTGTCTGGCTGCTTGCAGTACACATACCGGGCCAGCTGAATGTCACAGCGCAAGCCCCAGCCGGCGGACAGTGGTCAGCTACGAGGGGGAGTTGAAGGCTGAGGTCCTCTCATGGATTTTCTCGCGTTGGGGCACAACGGAGGTGGACCTCTTCGCTACGGCTGTAAACAAGAAACTTCCTCAGTATGCCTCCAGAGGGGGGCTGGGAGCCTCCTCTCTGGGGGATGCTCTCGAGATTCTATGGCATAACATGAGAGCTTACGCCTTCCCGCCTCTGCCTCTAGTTCACCGGGCAATTTGGAAGTTGAAGAATTCGGTGAACTGTTCCCTTCTACTCATAGCCCCGTGGTGGCCGACCAGGTTTTGGCTCTCAGAGCTTCAACACCTGTCGATGTATCCGCCGATCAGGTTACCAGTAACTCCCGATCATCTTCACCAAGGGGAACAGCAGCTGTGGCAGCCCTCCCCTCAATCGCTCAGCTTGGCGGCATGGTGCCTGAGTTAAAGTCTTTAGAGCATCTGAATTTGTCTACGGATAACACGCGTATCATCCAGGCAGCCAGGAAACCCTCGACCAGATCTCAGTACAAGAGTAAATGGCTCAGGTTCTGTCATTGGTGTTTGGAGAAGAAGTTGGATCCAAGGGTGGCCACGATTGACACGGTTCTGTCCTTCGTGTCCTCCCTAGCAGAGTCAGGGGTTCATGTTCTGTCATGCAAGACTTATCTCTCAGCGGTTTGCCCTTATCTTTCTACAGACCAGTGTTCTTATTCCCTGACTAACCCAGTGGTGAAGAGGCATTTTGCTGGCTTGACACGCATCTACCCTCCGGTTCAAAATCTGCACCCGCCGTGGGACCTAAATGTGGTCCTGATGGCGCTGTGCCATAAACCCTTTGAACCACTGGCTACTGTGGACCTCAAGTACTTGTCCTGGAAAGTGTCCTTTTTGGTCACAGTTACATCAGCAAGGAGAGTCAGCTCCAGGCATTGTCAGTGGAGCATCCTTTCTTGGTCTTTCACAAGGACAAGGTAGTCCTTCGGACGAACCCGGCTTTTCTGCCGAAGGTTGTGACCGAATTCCATCTGAATCAGTCGATTTCCCTACCGGTCTTTTTTCCGAACCCTGCCTCTGAGGCTGAGAGGGTTCTACACTGTCTCGATGTCCGAAGAGCTATTAAGTTCTACCTGGACAGGACTTCCGAGCTTAGGAGTTCTTCTCAACTTTTTGTGACCTTCGGTAACCCTCAGGGCAAGCATGCGTCTAAGGCAACTATTTCTCGGTGGATCGCCGCCTGCATCACAGAGTCTTTCACCGTCCAAGGGCTGAAACCTCCTAAGGGTAGTCATGCACACCTGGTGCGGGGCAAGGAAGCCGCGGTTGCTTTTCAGAAATATGTCCCCTGGGAGTCCATTGCTAGGGCAGCTACTTGGGCCTCCGCATCTGCTTTCTGTAAGCATTATTGTCTCGACATGAGCTCAAGGGCTGACGCTCAGTTTGGTCAGGTTGTGCTGAACAACCTTTTTCAGTGAGGGGTATTTCCATCCACCCGTAGTTCCTGTAAGGAGTGCTTGGGAATCTCCCATAAGTATGGAGGAAAGGGGAGGGGACGTAGGAGCATTACCAGGTTACTCACCATAGTGACCACCTTATTCCTAGTCCATAGTCCCCTTTCCTCCATATGCCCGCCCGCCGTCCCCTCCAATAAGGTTCCTCTGTTATTGCTAATCGGTCTTTGACCTGGCGATAGAAAAGGACTGATGGGCAATGCGCTGAGTGGAGCCAAGATGGGCGCGGTTACGGCCGCGTGCCAGGCCCTGCGCAAGAAGGAGGAGGACACATTTTTGGAAAAAATTTGGATGCTTTTTACAAAGTGCTCCGGTCCCGTCCCACAGGACGGAGAGATGTCCCATAAGTATGGAGGAAAGGTGACTATGGACTAGGAATAAGGTGGTCACTACGGTGTGTAACCTGGTAATTCTACAATTCCGTTTGCCTGCGGGTGATAAATCGAACATAATTTATTTTTTACACCCAACAATGTTGTTACTTCCTTGAAATGATCATTTACAAAACGTGTGCCGTTATATGACCTTATGACGTCACATATGTGCCACACTTTGACGGAATTCCTAACTTGGTCCTGCGTCGCATCTAGATAGGATTGTAAATGTTGGCATATACCACACCAAGATGGAGCTTGAATGTTAGCATGTTAGTATGTGCCACACATAGAATTGAGAACATTAGCCTGCACCGCTTCTGGATAGGATTGTGAATGCTAGCATGCGCCATACCTAGAAGAAACTGTAAATGTTAGCGTGCGCCACAACTAGATGGAACTTGATTGTTAGCATATGCCACACTTAGAATTGAGAACATTAGCCTGCCCCGTATCTAGATAATTACTGTGAAGGTTAGCGAGTGCCACACTTAGACGGAATTATGTAGCGCAGCAAGGACTACACTTTGACAGAACTGTGAATGTTAGCATGTTAAATGTCATATAACCCACTAACCAATATAAGCTCAAACTCTCTACATACTCATCTAACTCAGTAAAACCTCACACAACCATCTCTCGCACAACAAGCTGCACGCACTTCACCACATCGCAACACAACACATAAGCGGCACCAATAGCACACGCGGACTGACACCGATCCAATACTCGCACCAAAGCTCAGCACCCGGTGTCTACCGAGTTGAAGCTGCCAACAGTACACCACTCCTCTCACTATCCTACTCCCTCTTCACCTTACTAACCCATCCCATCTTCTCCTTTACAGATCCTCCAGAGCGTTTGGGGACCAATTCCGTTGGCGACGGTGCGCTATATAAGTACCTTTAACATAACATATGCCCCAACTTGAGAAAACCCCCCATACTAAGAATTTGGCAGCACGCTTCGCGTCTGGGTGGGGACATGGTCCAGCTTCCACCCATCTTGGGAATGGACAAACTATAACAATCAGATATCTTGCTCCATTGCATCTTTCCCCCATATCCACATGGTCAATGTGGAGCTCTCTAAACGGGCTCACAGGACGCGGTAGAGTTCCTCGCAGTGTTCTAAGAGTCATTCCTGAACTATAGGTTTGGCATGTCGTACATTCCACTGTGAATTTTGACAAATGTTCCGGAAAATTTGGGACAAATCCGTGTTCCTGTATATCAGCTGCAACGTGTTGTTTAGTCACATGTGTCGGGAAGTGCAGTTGTTGAAACGC
Organism: Ambystoma mexicanum; assembly: GCF_040938575.1. Lineage (NCBI taxonomy): Eukaryota > Metazoa > Chordata > Amphibia > Caudata > Ambystomatidae > Ambystoma > Ambystoma mexicanum. Next base: position 53,924,436 of record NC_090929.1, on the reverse strand, counting down.
TATTCCTAACAATTCCACCGGCATTACTACCTTCCCCATGAGCTCCTGTCACCATATCAAATCTGTTGGTGATTGTTTACATCCTCTTTTTCCCCCCATAATTCTTATTCCTCCACAGGTGCACGTTTTTGGAGCTCTATTATTTGGGAAATTGGTGTGTGGCTGTATCCCTCGTCTGCTGTATCTGTACCGGATGTTTTTATAATGCACTCTACTGCTTGGGGGATATTAAAATAAGCTTTTTTGCAGCAGCGTCCGCTGCCGTGTTCCCCAATGAGATCTCATCCGTGTTATTGGTCTGTGCTTGCCACTTCACCAATGCTACCACTGACGGTTCTGCTAATGCTTCTATTAGCTCATTCAACAGGGTTGCATGCTGTACTGGTGAACCATCTGCCCTTCTAACCCTCTTCGCCGCCATCGTGACAATCCTGAGTGCACTGTTGTTGTTGCATATGCTGAGTCAGAGTATATTGTCACAGCACACCCTTTGGCTGTATGTAGCGCTTCAATTGGCGCCATCAGTTCTGCTGCCTGCGCTGAATGATGTGAGGGGAGGCGTTTTTGTACAATCACTTCATATTCTTCTTCCTCCATTCTTACCATTGCTGCCCCAACATGTTTTTCACCTGTCTCGCTGTCTATTGATGCTGACCCATCTACAAAGTATATTTCTCCCTCCAACGGTGCATTTTTGCTTGCTTTAGGAAAGTCATCTTCTCCTTTATACGTAGCACAGTCGTGTTCCTGTATGTCTTCTACTGTGCATGGTTCAGTAATGAATATGGATGGATTCACTGTCTTGCACCTTACTAAGTGAACATTTGGGCTTGAAATTATTATTTCATATGCTGTTGCCCTTTGTGTGGTGAGAGTGCTTTTCGATCTTTCTAAAATGGCAAACCGTGAATGTTCTGCGTATAATGTCACTGAGCAACCCATCTTGATGGTGGCGCTTTTTTCTATGGCGAAGGCCGCTGCAGCGAGAGCTTGTTCACACATGAAGTGGCCCTGCGTTACTGAATGTAGAGCACCTCTTTAGTAGGCCAATGGCTTGTGGCCTAATGATGTCTTTTGTGTTAGAACTGCTGTCATTAAAATTCCATCACAGTGTGAAAACAGGTAGAACTCCCGATCATAATCAGAGTTCGCTAAAACTGGTGCATGCGCAATGAGGTCCTTTAACTTGAAATACTGTTATCGCTTGTGTCCATTTTAATGGAACGTTGCCTTTCTGTGCTTCTTTTAAAGCCTGTAATAGTGGGTGTGTGTATGCTGCATAGTCAAGTATCCATGTGCGGCAGTAGTTACAAATCCAGAGGAATTCTTGCATTTCTTTCACTGTTTTAGGTAGTATTAGGTGGCGTATTGCTGCTGCTCTGTCTGGTATTCTTGTTCCATCTTTTGAAATCAGTTGTCCCAAGTAAAGTACCTCTGCTACACATTATTGTAACTTAACTTTCTCCACTTTGTATCCTTTTTTGGCTAATAAATTTAGCAATGGTATTGAATCAGCCCTGCACTGCTCTTTACTCTTGCTGCAAAAGAGCAAGTCATCTACATATTGAATTATCGCACTCTCTACATTGATTTTACCAAGATCTTCATGCAATATTCTGTTAAGGATGCTGGGGCTCTCACAGTACCCTTGTGGTAGTCTACAATGCTCATATCCATTTCCTCCCAATGTGAATGCGGTGAGGTATTGGCAACTTAGGTCCAGTGGTATTGAGAAGAATGCATTCTTCAGGTCCACTACAGTAAAGCAAGTAGCATATTTAGGTATGCTACATAAAATTGATGCAGGGTTAGGCACTCGTGGAAATTCTTTCAGTATGGCGTCATTAAGTGGGCGTAAATACGGGATCATCCTCCAAGCCCCGCCCCTTGCTTTTTTGATCGGAAAAATTGCAGTGTTACATGGAGACGTGGATGGCACCATTATCCCTTGTTGTAATAATGCATTTATTGTTTTTCGTATCCCTTCCTCTGCTTCTCTCGTTTTGCTGTAGGCGGTATTGCACCTGGTTTCAATTTTGTTTATGGGCGTGACCTCCTGTAACAGCCCTACACCATGGGGGCCTGTGGTCCATAATTCTGGTAGTACCTTTACCATATCTTCCTCAAATATAGTGGGTGGCACATTGACACTGGTCATGAGTGGGTTGTGTATTTATGTGTTGGATCACTTATGTCACATGGTACACATATTTCCATTATTTCCCCATCAGTTTCATTGTCAGTAAACAATTCTTCTTCGGTTAACTTACGTAAAGTTATGTTTGGGTCTATGCACAGCACTGTTCTCCATTCTCAGCCATGTGTGTCCAGTCCTATTACTGCAGTACGTTTGCTTGAGACCTGTACCCCTTCCAGGTCAATAGACAAAATTGTGCCGGGAACATCATCTGTATTTACAATTGGGCGAAAGACAAAATCAGAGGGCACCTTCCACTCCTTTCGTGTTATCTCTGGTACTACCCGAGCAAGCACTCTGATCCCATAAATGAACATGTCCGTGTCTATGGGCACCCCCCTCACAGCAACTTCGTTTGTCATGGTGCTTATCATTAACATTGCTCTCATTGGGCACATCCCTGGAGTAGGGCACACTATCCCTCGATCAGTAAAGGATATGGTCAGGTTCAATTTACTCAGGAGGTCTCTTCCCAACAAATTTATTGGCGAGTCTTCACGATATAGTAGAGGTGCTCGCACTGTTTTCCCCCCCACCGTTATGTCAAGATCTTTTGTTTAAGGAACTTTTAAAATAGCCCCAGAGAACCCTTGCATTTCCACATTTTTTGCTGAGAGCGGGAACCGGCCTTCCATGAGACACGATTTTTCAGCTCCCAAGTCCACCATAAAGATGAACTGTTTGTTTCCTATCTCTGCCTCCACTAGTGGTTCCTCTTCTGCACATAGGGTAGTGGATAGGACTGGACATGCAAGTGCTTTCTGTGGGCTGTCCTAATCTGCATATGTCTCTGTTCCTGGAACAGAGAATATATTGTCCCCTACCACGGATGCACAGCAAAAAGGTGCCGGCACGCCATTCGCAGATGTTGCAAAAATATTCATGTTTGCGTTTCCCATAGAGTTCTGCATTGCCATTTGTGGCTGCATAGCGCTCTGCTGCTGTTGCTGCATTTGTGGCTCTCTCTGTTGCGGCTCATTATAACATTGTTTGTTCTGCCCACTTCCTCCCATTGGTAACCCATAAGGACTCCCCAGATGTGGGTGGCCATACTGCTGTTCGTTTCCCATGTTTTGTGGCTCTTCGTAATACCCCATTGGTCACATCCTGCACTCATGAAAAAGGTCCCCGCCTCCTGCAGTTCCAACACAACCCTTGTGGTCCTCCCCTCATTCCTTGCCCTCCAAACCCTCTATTCCCCATTCCTCCAAATCCCCCTCTCTGCCCTCGGTACCCACCTCGTCCTCTTGTGGGCCTGCCATTGGGGGGCCTCCGTACTGCTCCTCTTCATCCCATTGCTCTTGTCTGTTTGTAGACCAAGCAGCTGCCATCCTTGCTGGTGTATTTGTCCCCCCTCCTCTCCTTCGCCTTGCCCGTCAGTGGAAGTTGTTGCATTCATCGCCGCAACCTTCACTAATTTGCTTCATCTGCCAACCTTCTCTGTGCCATCTCTTTTTCTCTTTCTTTGATCCTCCTACAATGGTGCACAATCATGCTCTGACTCTCCGGTCAGCGCTTGGCTTCTATCCCAGCTGTTTTATGCAAGGCCTTCTGTACCTCCTTCGGGAGCCATTTTATAATTATAAAGTAGAACAAGGTGGTGGATTAGTGCCTGTTTCAGATCTCCACAAGTCTTGCACCCGGAGGATACATTGGATAGGCTCTTCCTCCTCTCCCATAGTGCATTGCATCACTAAGTGTAAATCTGGAGTGTCTGGGAAAGTTCTCCGCAATGCGTCCCATACTTGTGCCCTTCTGTAATTAAATGACCCATCATGGCGGTCACAGTTCATTGTCACTCCCTGGAAGCCCACCTTCACCCACACTGCGTCTGCCTGGTCACCAACTGCGGACACTAGTAAACTTTTTACATTTCCTATAGCTAGTGGCACTCCTGCTGTTTTTTTCAAATGCATGTATCCACTTCCCCACCCCATCCGAAAGTGGAGGGAGAAGTCTGAACACGGTGTTCTTGTCCATCTGTGCCCATGGTATGTAGTGTGGCCTCCCTGCTCCCTTGTGTATCAATGGCATTTGTAGTTTCACCTTTACTCCTTTCTTACTTACCCTTCCCTTCTTTGTTTTACTTACCAGCATGTTCCCTGCTCTGTCTTAATCTGCCTTGCCACCTTGGCGCGGCCGTCTCATCCTCATGGTCGAATGGGAACGGCAGCGGAGACCCTGCTGCTCCCTCTTCGTATTAGTCTACGTCACTCCATACTTCCTCTATCTCGTCTTCTGACTCCCGCTCTCCCTGTTCCACCCCTCTTTGGCTGTCTGGGGTTCCAGGTCAAATTATTCTTACAGGTTTGCCGTTTAAATGGAAAAGAAACTCTCCCGATTGCCACTCCTGCTCCTACCCTTTTGGTATTGGGGCTGGTGGTGGCGGGGACGGTGTATATCTCCCCGGCTACCCTTGGTGGAGGTGTGAGGTCAACTGCTGCTAATGGTGGTACTTCCCCTCCCTTGGGCAACATTTGGCCCTTATCGCCCAAGGCTCTTAATCGGGTTATCTCCATTTGGGCATGTGCGAGCTGTCTAAATTTCTAGTCAGTTGTGCTAAATTCACTGGAGGTGCACTATTTGGCCCATATAATCCTCCTGTTTCATACAGTGGCGGGCTGTGGCAGCCGCTGCTGCTGGGGTAGTCGGTGCAGCTGGTGCTGGCACATACGTGGGCTCACTGTATCCCACCGCGGGCCTTGTCAAAAATGGGTATATTCTTGTGAGGTAATTCTCCCTCGTTGTTACTGTGCATTCCTCCCCTGCAGCACCCTCTCCCCCCTCCGGGGCCTTCTCTTTCTCTATTAATTTGTCTTTACTTACCTCGGCGATAGGGGTTACCTCTTCGAAGATTCGCCATAGGTCTAGTACCTCCCTTCTGTTTTGCACTTGCTTTCCCCTGTATTTCGCTAGTAAATGTGTTGATACAAGATCTAATATGCGTTTCTCAAGCGACTCTCCTTCGGGCCATATTGGCGCCACCCATTCTCCTTTTATTTCAGACACCCATTGGTCGTGATACTTTTGTATTTTCTCACTATACAAAGGGAGGTGTTGACAGATATGCACTAACGGTGTGTCCTCCCCCCATGTTACTGTAATTTATACTCTCCCCATCGTTCACCCTTCTCCTGGGTACAGTTACACAATGTCAGTTTACCACGTTAACTTCCTTCCTTGATACCTCTTTTCAACCTATCTCGCTTTCACATCAAAAAATACCAATAACTTTCTTTTTCACTTACACCTCTATGCAGGAATCACACTTATTTATCAACATGAATCGCATATTATTTACCACCACTTCTCGTTAGACCTTATTTTTGTGAATACAGAGATACACATGTACTTACTGACAAACCAACACAGAAGATGTTAACACACTGAAAATGTAACATACTACCTTTCATCTTTAGTCCCCCTTTGAATTACTTTTATTTACGCTCCCTCGCTCTTCTCAGGCACTCCCCACCTCCGAGCCCCTTAGGCTACCTCTCAAAGTATTTTGCTCACATGGAAAAAGAATATTCTAAATTGCTATTCCGAGCCTACTAGATATATGAGACTCCTACTTTTTTCTCTTCATCACCACTTGTTCCCTGCACTGGTCGAGACAATGCTATTCCGCGCCGCCTTCTACCCCCCTTCGGAGCTAGGATCCCGTATTCCTCTTTACCGCTTTATTCCACGATAACCTAATGGCCATATAAATAATAGATAAGAAAGAATTCTCAGTTACATTAACACAGGCCCTGAACTTCACCCTCAGTCTCTATTTTCCCACTATTTTGTCACTTTTATTTTTTATACCTTTTTCTCAATTTTTTCTTTTTCCCCTTGAAAATCTAACAACCAGTACTCGCGTGTTCAGTAGGGTGGTCCGAGAGCCACCGTTCACGGTCTATCCACAATCTGGTCCGCACCCCAATCAAGCCGTGACCCGCCTTGGCGAGCAGTTCGTTGGGTATTTGCAAAGATGACAGGGACCCTTGGAACTTTTCGTTTTGCGCGAACTGGTCAACTGCAGAGGCAATGGTTTTGCTGAGGGCGTCCCGGATCTCGCTGCTCGGCACGGGGCCTCGGCGCACCTGTCCCAATCACGTTGCGGGGGTCACCAAATATGAAGGCTCACTCCCCGACTTAAACATGCAAACACAAATGAATATGAAACACCCCCAGGGGGAATGAGACTAAGAACAGGTTGCAAGAGTTAAGTTTTCTTTATGAAGAATTGGCATCCAGAGAACTCTGCTGCCCTAAGAGTGCTCTGGCAAACAATACAAAGATATTGGCTTATGAAGGGAAGAAGTGTCATCACTGACATCACAATATATGGCACTACAGATGCTTGGGTTTGGGTGAATAACATTGACACATATACGGCTGTGGGTGCTGCTTTATCCGGATTGGTTGCTCCATTGGCGGGAGGGTGAGCATCACGTGGTCCGGCTGCCAGTGTCCAGAAGGGGTGAGGGTCAGGTCTCGGTGAGGCAGGGCAGACACTAACTAAGGTAGCATAAAAAACGACCACTAGACTCATAATAAACAATGACCATCAGTATAAGCTTAAGTAAATCTTCTTTGTACCTATAATTGCATGCATAAAATCAGAGCATCATTCATTATGACTTATATGGTGTTACAAGGCTTAGGGGTCTTGGTCAGTGTGATAAAATCGATCATGGGGTGGGTCTGAGCACATCAAAGCAACTATGGGGCATGCTGACATTTATTAGTTCTAAGGTGCAGTATACTGTGAAAGAGGTCTAGTTTTAGTAGGGGGCACTCTGGGGTGGGCTTACAGCGGGGTCACACCTCTGGTACATCAAGGGAATCCCTTAAGGGGCAAAGCGTTATAGTGGCAGTAATGTTCCAAAAGCGGGGGTAAGAGGGCACAGGCAGGTTTGTGGAGGAGCTAAAAGTCATGATTCTGGCCGGTTCACACACAGGACAGTGATCTCAGAGGAAGAGTGAAGATGTTACATTAGTATATTTATTTCAATTGTCCCCGGCGCATCCGTGAGAAATGGAGCTGTGAAGCTTTCAGACAGAGTGAGAAAAGGTGCGGGCCATGAGCTCGGAGTGTGCGGCGCTGCAAAGGGGAGAGAAGCCTTTTCGTATTATCACAGTGAGGCCTAGTCCAAATATGGAGCCGAGGGCACACAAAACGCTCCTCAACAGCCCTGCTTAAGATGCAGGCAATTTGTATTTGTATTTTTTATATTTCTAAAGCGCTGCCAGGCCCGGGGGCATATGGGCGCATAAGGTAGAGCTGGTTACAAAGCAGCAGTTAATCAGAGTTACGTTACAGTTACAGGAAGGTACAATCAAAACAAAACAGTGAGCCGGTGGAGGCGTCTGTCTTGAAAAGGGGAAAATCTTCCTCGGGGCCAGCCCTTGAGAGCAAACATTACCCAATTCAGCCCAAAATACAGGTTCTATCGTGCTGAGCAGTGAACTCATGCTAGTGACAAATGACACCTTCAAAATGTTTACCATTTATTAGACAAAAAGCATAAACAGTAAATTTAGAGCAAACACAAAATATAGAGGAACATAGAACTTAGAGAAACATAGAAACACAGTCTTACGCCCCTTCAATCAGTGCTGGGAGACCCTGGCCCTCATAAGCTAGCTGTTGCCAGCCCCGCTCAGATGACAGCTCTGCAGGGTGCCGACAGAGCATTAGGCTCCGGACACTCGATCTTGCTCGAACCAAATCCACGGATCGATCTCCCACCTGATTCATGTGGGCATGCATTTTTGTAATCTCGTGCTGTCAGTCACCATGACGCACAGTTCCAGAACTTTCCCTGTGCAAAATATAGGCTTGCTCATGGAAAAACCCAACTCTCTCTGAGATGCTCCCTGCTCGCTCCTACCCCTCCCTTGGAGCCCTCTCTGCGAAAGCACTGAAATGTCCTCATCAGCGTGTGGGCAAGGCCGTACCAGGCCTTCTCAGGGAAACAGGATTTGTTTACGAAGCCATGCAGGGCTACAGTTAGAAAGGCAGAATATTCTAAGAGAAGCCGAGATGAATTAACCCCATGTGAGCAAGCTCTAAAAGGCATGCACTCATAGCTTAGTGCCCATAGCACTTCAAAGATCTAAGCGCTATATAGGTGCTATAATGCTCCAAACCCTCCAATAATGTCTCTATCAGCTACAGAACTGGGGCCTTCGCCTTGCCTGTCTATTTACAATGCAGAATGTGACCTACCACCCCTATTAGGCCTGCATTTTCCTTGTAGCTCACTAGTACATAATGGAGGCGCTACTTTCAGCATTTAGCATTACTTTCAGCATTACTTTCAGCATTTTAGCACATACTTTGAATAAACTATTGGCTTTCAGCGGCTAATGCTGTCATCTAAAGCCCTGATTGGCAAATTGGCACTTTGTATATCACCGCATTCCACCCCTTTTCAAAGTGTGAGCGACAATGCTGGCTAATACCCATCAACATAGTATGTAGTGCAGTGATAAATGAGGTGGTTAAAGACCTTGGGGCTTTGCAAGAGGTTTAAGCAAACTATCTTCTAGCGGTTAGTCAGCGTGGCATGCAAGGTTAATAAAAACACTACCTAAACAAAAATGTATACAAAGTGAATAGGGACATTTACCCTAGCCAAAACCTGGCCTACACGAAAATACCTAAAAAATGATATAACTGATTGTCAGTTAAAAAGCAGCGTGCAGTTAGAATATCAAGGCAATCCGGTGTAGTCTAATCTACAACGCACTATTGCATTTATGTGTGGTTACCAACTCTAAACCTGGCAGCCTTTCACTCAAAGGGCCTACTCCCCCCCCGATCCCAGGGCATTCAAACATGACTATGGGCTATGTGATTAGACATTTCCCCCTTGTACGTGGAATCCAACCAAAAACCATCTAATTTCATGAGCAAGGTGAACCCATGGGCACCAGGTTATCTAAAAAACAATTCTACTAATTTGTATTAACGCATGGCATGTGTTATTCATGCAATTAAAAGCAAGCGGTTTAATCAATATGTTTGATGGTAGCTCTGTGTGCCAGTGGGTTGAGGATAATCGCCCCCACTCGGAGCAAAAAGCCAACATCTGCTGATTTAACAATGTTTGCCATAAAATGCATGGTGTGTATTTAGCAGTCTTGTTGACCTGCCCTATGGCAGAAAAAATGTCTTCCTAGCTAAAGCTTTGCCATCTGCAGTCGTGGCCAATGCTTGTGGCCAGTGCTGCGCAGGGTAGGGATTATCAATGGGCCCCACTAGGCCAGAGGTTTTATAGCAGAGCTGGCATCAGAACCCATAGTAGCTAACTTATTGCGTACAGTTTCTATGTCAAAAGCATTTAAAGCTCCTGTTATCCCCCCCCCACTGCTCCGGCAATTAATGAATCTAGCTCCCTAGCTACGCGCACTTTGGTGATGGGCCATAGAAATTGACTCCATTTGTAGCAGCTTGGTAGTACTAAGGATACATTGCCTCGTGATAAATCTATGTCTAAATGTATCACTGTAATAATAGAGGTGTGCGTTACCAGCCTACAATTTAAATGTTGCCTTACTACTGGAAAATCTAGCATGTTCACAGTTTCTACCTTGTGTGACTTGGAGAATACCCTTCTCCAAGTGGGATGCCTACCATATACAATATTAGTTTTAGATACAAACACCATACTACCATCCGGCAGTGGCTGTTTCATCGTACAATTGTATGAAATGCATTTAGTCAAGTTATAGTCCATGAAATCTTGGCGAGAACACTTGCTGCAGTTCTTTGGTCAGAAAAAAACATCAAACAAATTGTTGGATCCATTCACTGAATCATTTGGCCTAGGATTTTATAAGCACCAGTCCTGAGCCAGTGACAAAAGATGCCCAACAATGTGCCAGGCCAGTAGGTTAGCAATTCCATGTGGATACTAATTTGTAGTGCTTTTCTAAAGAATTATTCTAAATGTCTATAATCAAAATGTGACTCCTTGCATCAGTGTGCTGGAGACATCCGTCCCCATAAAAACATAAAACTTGTTGGTTTAACAAAAACCGTGTCACACACTGTCATAAAATCAAATATGGCGTGTCTTGGTTTCCTTTACCTGCCTTAAGGCTGGCTGTAAAAGTATCCAGTGTTTCAAAGGTTACCAGCTCAAATTAGAGCTCATATACTTGGCAGCATCCCTTCAAATTGAGAACCTTAACCTACGCACAGCTAACTTTGGTGTGCGCACTCATTTTATCTCAAAAATATTACGCTCCTGCTTGCATAACCCTGTTGCCCTAACAATTCATAAATCATTTTCCTGGCTATGTGCAACAAAGTAGGTTTTTAAAAAAAGGCAAAGCATCTCTGGTTAAAGCAATTCAGTTGGAAGAGCAAAACATTTCGCTTTTTTCAGATTCATCTCAAAAGTGCATTTAAAAAACCATTTTTCAATGTGTTAGCATTCAAGTGCTATTTCCCACAGCGGTTTGTGGTGCATGATGTCACAGTCCACAACCCATTGTCCACAGTCCTTTAAACAAGAAAGGCAAAACATATCAACCAGGTTATTTCCAGCAACTGAATCATTTGAATGTGCAGCATCAAATATTTGATAACTAGCCAAGTCTGCACCGTGACAGTTCAGCAAAAGTTATTACTCTGTTGGACACTTCTCGCAGGTTGCAGAACAAATGTCCTCACGCGTCACGCACGTTGGCAGCATTGAGTGCAGTGCAGGACAGGTTCAAAGTTGACATAGCACCTCGCAGTGACCCGCTTTCTCTGAGAATGCTTCTGCTTGACTGATCAGTGTCACCCGCAAATTGCACACGTCTACCCCAATTCTGGCACGCAACTGTCTTGGTTTATTTTGCCTAGGCAAAATACAAACAGAAATGTTATGATTTCATCAAAAGTACAATATCATTGTTATCCACCCCTTCCCTTAACACCACCCCCACCTTCAGAAGTCTCATCAGGTAACTACACACTATCATTGCTACCACAATTATTGGTCACCCTTCCTTGTGTTACTGGGGGATTATTTAAACTCAACCATACAGGGTGTAACTGCCTAATCACCAACTCATTTGTACAATGCGATCATAGTTGGTCAATGGTACTTCAGACTGATCTCTGATTTTACAAAAGCCATATAATAAGTACCCAGGTCGCACTTCTCAATGGATCAATGCTTTTCTTTGTCACCAAGATCACGAATGCCAGGCGCCAAGTTGCTTCCAGTGTTTCCTGATCTTGATTTAGGTTGCCCTACTGGCATCACTCCGTATTTCAAAGTGGCATCACTCCATATTTCATAGGTAAAGTTCTTCAGTCCAATACCACCCGCAGTTGCACAAGCAGCTTTGTTTATTTTTCTCCATACAGCTAGTGTCTTTCAAGCCTCTGGTTTTCCACTTGTCATTTTCCCAAAGGGTGTCTGCTGATTTCTTGGGCCACCCCTTTGAGAGCGAAAGTCTAAGTCAGTTCCTTTATTTGCTTCAACAAATCATTCTTGCACTAAGCCGTGAGGCTTCTGGATCATGGCTAATGTGCAGTGTTCATGTTATACTCAGTTCTGCATGTTGTTTCTTGCAAAACGGCTACCTTTGTCAGTTTTGCTTCCATCTGGAACGTCATAATGTCTTTGTCAGTAACTCCAGCCCTGGCAATGTAGCTTGCATTTTGCCAGCTGTGTATTTTCGCTTCTTAAAGCGCCTAGAGGTTTCTTCTCCAGTGTACAACGCTTTACTTCAGTTCACATCACATGGGGCACTGGGATGCAGCTTGCACAGCAATGTCTCTTGCAATGGGCAGCTGCCTTTTCTTAGCCCATTCACAGGTGCACAGTTTCCCCAACTGTTCAGATGCGCCATGCGCCCAGCCTGCCATCTGCATGCAGCATTTCTTTTTCTTCCAGTGTTGATACTCGGCAAATTCCTTGCTTCTGATCAGCTCTGTTATTGAATGCCAGTGTCAGAAAGCATGCGTACATCAGCATGTGTAAAGTAGATTGCGCTCTTTTTCATCTCCTCGCTCACGGCAATTATTGCCTTCAGTTCAGTTTCAGCATTCTGGCTTTGCACCCCCTCCTCTTTCTTTGCTCTCACTGACAGTGTCTCTCACAGGGGATGGAATGCAGGAATGTCACTGTTTATCTTTCCTGTGCACATGGCAGCGCCATACGCACACGCCAAGCTTGTCTCTTTGCCTATAACTCATAAGCTGGGGCGGCTTCAATGGAAAGCACTCGTTTCAGACAGTTCACCAAGATTAACCGTTTTCTGCACTGCTTCAGCAACTCAAAAAAAAAAAGCTCCCATATCTGCCAGCTTCTGTAAACACCATTTTACGGAACAAGAGCTCAGCATTCTTTGCTTTTCTCACTTCTTCGTCCCATAGCCAATTCACGCAGCCAGCCCATGACAGGAATTGCTGTTCAAGTTATCTTCAAGCCACAAGCTCTGCACAGCAACATCATTGTAGATAACAATTCCCAGTTGAAAAGTATCACTTTTCATCATGGGGCCCAGTGTGATGTAATTCTGCAAAGCGTCCTTAGCCTGCTGAAAGGCAGACTGTTGCTCTAGGTCCCATGTAAAATCATGTTTCTTTCTGGTGACTTTGTAGTTTGGCTTCACAAACTCACTCCAATGCAATGTGCGATCTTTCAAAATAACCCGCAACCCACTGAATCTTTGTGCTGTCTTATCACACACAGATTTTTCATTCTGTTGTACCATTGCCAAATTAAAAGCAATTATTTCCTTTACAGCGCCAAACCATAGTGCATTTAGTGTCATTTTTAGTGCAGCTCCCTGCACGATTCCTGCATGAATAACCCACACTCTGTATTGCTTGTGGGCTGTTAATATGTCAACTTTTTTCACCATGTATCACAGTCAACAGGTCACTATTTCCAAAACATACATCACTTAATAGCAACAGTACTTTATCTTTTAGCAGCAAATTCATGGCATAGCGTGGGAAGCAGTCACATACTCTAGGGGCAATTTAGAAAATATAAATTGTCTTTTCCCCCGAACCATTGCAAACTGATTCTGCAATTCCAAATCAATACACAAAAATCCAAATACCATTCACTCACTTTTTTTTTCAAGTGAGTCTCTCACCCATTGTAAGCATGGCACAGCTAAAATGCAATGTAGCCATTTTAGTGTGTTTCCTTAAACAGAATGCACCACCCACACATGGAATTTACATTTGCCAAAATACAAACCCTTTAGGCTCTCAACACAGATGTTACTCTTTCTCCTAAACCTGGGCTCATTCCCACGTTATCTTCAGGAATGTCAACACTTCAAAAGCATACATTATAAGAAAGGCCACCTTCGCCTTCTTACATTACAGTCCCCCACTCGCTAGCACACTGAGGGCTGGATCTCAATGTTTAAATCACTATTCACAATTTGTATGTCAAATCCTTGCAACTTTTTTTTTCTTTTCTCTGCCCTCATGCCAAAGTAGAGCAAGAACTTTCGTCTCACTTTGCAATCCAAATTACAACTTTGTCAAGGGAAACCGCATGAAAAAACTCTTTCCTAATTGAACATAAATCTTTCTTCACCATTCATCGGAGTGCTTTGAACATAGCCATTTCCTGCTTGTTCTTTGCCTTCTACTCCCTGGCTCCGTTCCCAAGCAGTAAGTCAGCCACGACTGATTCACTGAAGGGGAAAGTCTTAACCACACAATCTATCGGCCGCGGCAAGCTGACACAAAAGTGCAGTCTATTGGGTGTCTCAGAGCTGCAGTGAGACGACCAAGGAAATGCGACAGCCTGCTCCTCAATCTGCACTGTGTTCTCTCACACAATTTGTCATTTCACAGCAAGGCACTGCTCTGCACGATCCCACCAAAGCTTGCCACCAAATGTCTCGAAAAGGGGAAAATCTTCCTCGGGGCCAGCCCTTGAGAGCAAAAATTATCCAATTCAGCCCAAAATACAGGTTCTATCGTGCTGAGCAGTGAACTCATGCTAGTGACAAATGACACCTTCAAAATGTTTACCATTTATTAGACAAAAAGCATAAACAGTAAATTTGGAGCAAACACAAAATATAGAGAAACATAGAACTTAGAGAAACAGATAAACACAGTCTTACGCCCCTTCAATCAGCGCTGGGAGACCCTGGCCCTCATAAGCTAGCTGTTGCCAGCCCCGCTCAGATGACAGCGCTGCAGGGTGCCGACAGAGCATCAGGTTCCGGACACTCGATCTTGCTCGAACCAAGTCCACAGATCGATCTCCCACCTGATTCATGTGGGCATGCATTTTTGTAATCTCGCTCTGTCAGTCACCATGACGCACAGTTCCAGAACTTTCCCTGTGCAAAATATAGGCTTGCTCATGGAAAAATACAACTCTCTCCGAGATGCTCCCTGCTCGCTCCTACCCCTCCCTTGGAGCCCTCTCTGCGAAAGCACTGGAATGTCCTTATCAGCGTGTGGACAAGGTCGTACCAGGCCTTCTCAGGGAAAGAGGATTTGTTTACGAAGCCATGCAGGGCTACAGTTAGAAAGGCAGAATATTCTAAGAGAAGCCGAGATGAATTAACCCCATGTGAGCAAGCTCTAAAAGGCATAAACTCATAGCTTAGTGCCCATAGCGCTTCAAATATCTAAGCGCTACATAGGTGCTATAATGCTCCAAACGCTCCAATAATGGCTCTATCAGCTACAGAACTGGGCCCTTCGCCCTGCCTATCTACAATGCATAATGTGACCTACCACCCCTACTAGGCATCCATATTCCTTGTAGCTCACTAGTGTATAATGGAGGCGCTACTTTCAGCATTTAGCATTACTTTCAGCATTTAGCACATACTTTGAATAAACTATTGGCTTTCAGCGGCCAATGCTGTCATCTAAAGCCCTTATTGGCAAATTGGCACTTTGTATATCATGACATTGTCCCCCGCTATTGTGCGAGCAAGTGGTCCACATTGTGCTGAATGTGTGAGGGGGGCCTAAACGACCCCTCACTCCCACACAATGTCTTAAAATCATCCCATATAGATAGTAGAACAAGTTACTTTCTTACCTGGTAACGTTCTTTCGATGGGATGGTCCGACGACGTATTCCATATCTATGACATGTAATCACCACAGCTGTGCTGCTTCGGAAACTTTTTTTGGCGTCTGCGTCCTGCGTCGATGACGTCGATGCGCCGTCGTCGAGGACCTCCTTCGACGTCCAACGTCATCCGATGTGATAAGTAGGACGCACAACGCCCATAGCCTCAGTTGTAGTTTTTTCCCCCAGAACGTGTGACATTAGACAACTGCCAGTCAGACAAAGCCCTGCGGAACGTAAGCTGCAATCGCAAAAGAAATTCTGCAGTAGGGAAGGCAGGGAGGGAGCGATATGGAATACGTCGTCAGACCATCCCATCGAAAGAACGTTACCAGGTAAGAAAGTAACTTGTTCTTCGAGGGGATTGGGTCCTCCGACGTATTCCATATCTATGACAGACTCTCAAAGCAGTACCAGAACAAGGAGGAGGGAAAGAATTTAGAATCAAAATTTAGAATTGCCAATCAAATAGCAGAGCAAAGGACCGCCTTGCCAAAGGCCAAATCCTGTCCTCGGATGGAATCGAGGAAATAGTGACATACAAATGTATGTACTGAAGCCCAGGTGGCTGCATCACAGATGTTTGCGAATAGGAACACCCCTCTGCAGGGCAGTAGATGCAGCCATACCCCTGGTAGAATGGGCCCGCAAGCCAGCCGGTGGGTCCTTACCCGCCAAGCGGTAACACTCAGATGGCTAAAATAATCCAGCGAGACAAAGTCTGTTTCGTCACAGCTTGTCCCAAACGCTTTCCAGCGTAACCAATAAAGAGTTGATCGTCCACTCTGACCCGGGACATGCGTGAAACATTAAAGCTTAAAGCTCTCCTAGGATCACGCATATGTAGCCTCTCATCCTCCTTGCCAGGATGCGGAGGAGGATAGAATGCCGGAAGAACCACCTTCTGGGCCAAATGAAATTCCGTCACTACCTTCGGAAGAAAAGGAGGACGAACTCTAAGGACAACCCTGTCTTTGTGAAATACAGTGATGGGTGGCTTAACTGAAAGTGCCTGTAACTCACTCACTCTGCGAGCAGAAGTAACCGCAACTAAAAACACAGTTTTCAGAGTTAACAGCCTCAAAGGGCAAGAATGTAAAGGCTCAAATGGAGCACCCATAAGAAACTTAAGAACAAGGTTTAAATCCCAACCGGGCACCAGGAAAGGTGACGGAGGGAACACATTAGTGAGCCCTTTCAGAAACTGTGAAATTAAAGGGATTTTAAAGTAGGAACACTCTTCAGACGAGCGCTTAAAGATGGACAGCGCTGCCAGGTAACCTTTAATGGTACCCACTTGCAAGCCCCTGCGGGCCAAAGAAAGTTAAAAGGACAGAACCATGGGGATGTCACATGCAAAAGGATCCACTTTCTGAACCAGTCGCAGAACTTACGCCAACGGTACAGAGACTTTGTTGCTGGCCTTCGGGCCGAGAGCAACACCTCCATCACGTCTTCAGGGAGGTCCCAATCCTTATACCTCAACCTTTCAGAAGCCAAGCGTGAAGGTTGAGGGATCTGACCTCTGGATGGAGAACCTGACCCCCCTCCCGTGAGAGCAGATTGTCTCGGTAGGGAAGACGACGTGGAGGACAGATGGACAAGTCGAGAAGGTCCGGGTACCACGTCCTCCGAGCCCACGCCGGAGCAATGAGGATCATCCGGGAACCGAACTTCCGTAACCTCCGCAGCACTTGCGGTATGACGGGGACTGGAGGAAACGCGTACAGCAGCGGGAATGACCACGAACGCGTCTCCTAAGGCTCCTTTTGGAGGAAATTCCCGCGAGCAGAACCTCTCGCACTTCCGGTTGACACTGGAGGCGAAGAGATCCACTTGAGGGGTCCCGCAAAGGGCGAAGATCTCCAGGAGAATCTCCTGAGCCAACTCCCACTCGTGAGAGATCGTGCTCTGCCTGCTCAGAGCGTCCGTCACGTTTTCATCTCCGGCCAGATGAACTGCCGACATCGAAACTTCCTGCTGGACGGCCCAGAACTCGAGCTGCATCGCCTCCCTGCACAGAGGAAGTGACCCTGCCCCCCCCCCCTTTTTGTTGAGGTAGTACATGGCCACTGTGTTGTCCGTCGGGATCAGGACATTCTTTCCTCGCACAGTCGGCAGAAAAGCCTTCAGGGCTAGCCTGACGGCCCTCAGCTCCAACAGATTGATATGGAGTCTGGACTCCGACGGAGACCAACGACCGCTGTCGGCCCGTTTGCATGAGCTCCCCAACCCGTGAGGGATGCATCCATCACGATAGTCACCTCCGGCCAGGGAATCCAAAATGGAGCCCCCTTCATCAAGTTGCCTTCGACGGCCCACCACAGAAGGTCCCGGGCGACCGGGGGCGGCACCTGAACCGGGTCCGACATCCTGCTGGAGGACTGCAACCATTGCATCTTGAGTGCCCACTGCAAAGATCTCATCCGCAGGCGAGCCTCTGGCACCAGAAGAATGCAGGATGCCATGAGGCCGAGCAACCTCAAGAACTCGAACGCTGGGAGCTTCTGGGCATTTTGAAACTTGTGCACCATCTGCTGAATGTGAAGAGCCCTCACCTGGGGAGGAAAATACTGCCCCTGGGAAGTGTCGAGCACTGCTACGATGTACTGGAGCCGCTGTGTTGGCGTCAAATGGGACTTCTTTAAATTGAGGGAGAAGCCCAGCCTGTGAAGGGAGTGGCAGGTGACGGACAGATGATCCAGGACTTGCTCGGGAGAGCTTCCCCTGATCAACCAATCGTCCAGGTAGGGGTAGACGTGAATCCCCCCCTTGCCTGAGATGCGCTGCCACCACCACCATGAGCTTGGTGAAAACTCTCGGGGCGGAGGTCAATCCGAACGGCAGGACCCGAAACTGAAAGTGCGAGTCGCCAACCGCGAACCTCAGGTACTTCTTGTGCTTGGGATGGATTGGCACATGAAAGTAAGCATCCTTGAGGTCGGGAGACACCAACCAGTCCTGAAGCTGAAGGGCCTGGAGGACTTGAGAGAGAGTAACCATCTTGAACTTGTCCTTTCTGAGGAGTTTGTTCAAACCGCGCAAGTCCATGATGGGTCTCAATCCCCCGTCTTTCTTCGAAATCAAAAAATAAGGGCAATACCATCCCTTGTTCCTCTCCGCTACAGGCACCAGTTCTATGGCGCCTTTCTCCAGCAGGGCTTGAATTTCCTGCGCAAGGAGCGGATCCGGACTCTGCAAAGAGAGGTTCCCGGTGGATTGTCGCGAGGCCTGTGCCGAAAGGGAAGACAGTAGCTGTGGGTTATGATCTCCAGAACCCACACATCTGAAGTAATGGCACGCCACTCTACAAGATGCTGCGCCAGCCTTCCCCCAACCGGCGAACCATGGGACATGGCCTCATGACTGAGTGGTAGCGGCTGCGGCGTTACCTGAGGGCAAAGAGGCAACTGCCCGAGCGGCCTTGGCGCCACGGGTACCCTGTCGTCCACCTCTGGTACCCCTGCGTTGGCCTTTTTGACTGCCAGCTCCTCTCACTTTACTGAAGGACGAGTAATAGCGAAAGGAACCACCCCTCCATTGCTGTCCCCTAGGACGAAAAGGCGGAGATTGGCGAACTGCAGCGCCCAACGACTTTGCTGCAGCTTTTGAGGTTTGCAACCTCTCAAGGCTCTCGTCAGCCTTGCTGCCAAAAAGGTGTTCACCGTCAAAGGGCATGTTGAGGAGCTGGGACTGCACATCAGGAGCAAACCCCGACTTCCGCAACCACGCAAACCTGCGTATCACGGTGCTTGCCGCCATGTCCAAACCCGACTGAACGGACTCACACATGGCATCCTTACCATCCTGGACCATAGCAAGGAAACCATCCCGTTCGTCCCCTTCGGGAATATGTTCAGCCGCTAACGCAACACAGTTCCACAGAGTGTGTGTGAAACAAGACAAGGCACAAATGGAGTTGGCCACCTGAAGCGCCATACCACCAGAAGAAAACACTTTCTTCGCCCAGCCATCAAAATGTTTGTCGTCCCTATCAGGAGGGATGGTAGGGTACGACGCCTGCTTTGCCGGGGCCGTGGCCGCCTGCACCACCAAACTCTCCGGAGTGGGGTGCCTGGTCAAGTAGCAGGGGTCGCTGCTGGCTGGACGGTATTTTCGCGTCAAGGACCTGCCCACTGCCGGGAGACTCTCCGGAGCAGTCCAAGCCACCGCCACCCTTCTCTGTAGAGCCATATGAAATGGCAGTACCGGGTCAGTTGGGGGACCAACATCAAGGATGTCCATGAGATCATCCTGCACAAACTTGGGAGCAGACCATCCCAAGTACTCAGAAACCCTAGCCATAAGGCGCCGGTACGAGGAATCGGCATGAGAGCCAGGCTCAGGCCTTCAAAACTCCACCTCCGGAGAGGTGTCCAGTCCACTGGCATCATGCAGTGACTGCCTCAAATCGTCAAACTGACTATGGCCCGAGACAATTTCATCTGGAACCTGACTAGGAACCAGGCCATCAGAATCCTCATCCGCCTCCGAAATATATTCCAGGTGGCGAAAAGAAGGCACCCGAGAGTGCTTGCTCTTAACCAGAGCCTTTCTAGGGGGCTCTCCCGTGCCTCTGGGTACCTCCGACACCCCGGCCTCGAAAGGCGTCGAGCGAATCGGCGCCGGCGTCGAGAGAACAGGCATCGGCGCCGAGAGGATTGGCGTCGACGTCAGATGCAGCGCCGCCAGCATCAACGGCGTCGACACAGTCCTCGAAGCTGGAGCTCCCAGCGTGTCCTTCGACAACCTGAGCGTAGACGACTTCCTCGGAGCCGGAGCCTTGAGAAAGCCTGTCGACGCCCCCGACGCCTCAGACGTCGATGTCTTCCTCGAAGACGTCACAGGTGCACACGGTCTCGAACGCGTCGAGGATCGGGACCTGGAACGGGTACGTCGAGAACGAGTCTCCTTGTCCGAACGGGACTTCTCCCGTGACTCGCGCCGACCACTCTTGCGAGCGGTGTCTCTCGACCTCTCACGACCGACCCCACTCAGGGGCGCGGACGGCTTAGTACCCTGCGACTCGAGAATCACCAGCATTTTCTTCCCGAAGGAAGCCCATTCCTCCGGCGTCGCACAGCTGGAAGGTTAAGCGATGTGTCGGGCAGAGTCCTCAGAAGAGGACCTGGAAGACGACCGCTGTCGGCGCTTCCGAGAATGCCTCGAAGAGGCCGAGGATTGGCGAGACCGACTCCTAGAAGGAGACCCACGAGACTTCCGACGATGACGCAGAGAGTCTCCCCTCGAATCATCCGTCGAAAGCCCCGCAGACTTCGACTTCCGGGGCTTGGACATCCGACCTACCGACAACTTCTTCTTACGTTCACGTAAGGCTTTGGACGTGAGCGACTGGCAGTCGATACAGTCATCCGTGTCGTGGGCCTCCCCGAGGCACCAGAGGCAGGCGTCGTGCGAGTCCGTCACCAACATCTTGGACCCAAACTCCCCGCACTTCTTGAAGCCCGGACGCGGGGTCGAAGACGAAGTAGAAGACATCTTCACACGAAGGAGATTCTCACAAAAACGAACAGGTTCGAAGAACCGAGAAGAACAAAACTCCAAAGAGTCGAGGCGTTAACCGAGATACACAAAGCAACACATTCGCGGAAAAAAACGGAACTGAGGCTACGGGCGCCGTGCGTCCTACTTATCATATCGGATGACGTCGAAGGAGGTCCTCGACGACGGCGCATCGACGTCATTGACGCAGGAGCCGAAAAAAGTTTCCGAAGCAGCACAGCTGTGGTGATTACATGTCATAGCTATGGAATACATCGGAGGACCCAATCCCCTCGAAATGCTGTTTCTGTTCCTTTCATGGGTCTGAGGCAGACGTGGGCCTGGCATAGTATCAAATTGTTTCATACTTGTACCAGGACTTGTTCGTAAACATAGCTTTCTTGTAGTTTCGCCGGGAATGGGATGTTTGAGATTGGTCAGTAGTTGGTTAGGTTCTTTGTGTTTCCCAATGGGTCTTTAAGGAAGGAGCAGCTTGATGGATGCTGATTTGAAGGTTTGTTATTTGGTTCCTGATGCCATTAAGTGGTTGAAGAGCATTGAGAAAATATTGTGCAGTTGTTTTTTGGGTGAGGATAGTCTTGCATAGGGCTGGTGGGCAGGGGTCTGCTGGAGGACAGTCTGTTGCTTTTACTCATCAGGCTGTTCAATCATTCTATTGAGATCGGTGGGAGGTTGTTTAGCCTAGTAGATGGTTCTGGTGTTGGCTGGTTGCAGGGTTGTCAGTGATTTTCGGCTTGCTCTCAATGATTTGCTGGATGTTTGTGATTTTCTTTTTGAAGTGGTCTGCAAGGTTATCGCATTGTTGTGATGGGGTTGGAGTGTTGTAGCATTCTTCTGGGTTTCTTAGCTCGTTTATGTTGTTGAACATCTCTTTCTGGGTGTTTGAGTGTGTGATCAGTTCGGTGTAGAATGTCTTTTTTGCTTGGAGTATTTTGGCTCTGTTTAGTCGTATCTGTCTTTGAAATGCATTTTTCCCACTGGTTGTAGTTTATCCTCCATTCTTCTGCCAGTATTCTCTGCTCTGGGGTGGGGTGTGAACCATCTTGCTATTGTTTTCTTTAGAGAGGGGTAATGTTTTTTTTCTGGTGCAATGTCATCCAATGTTTTTGCAATCCATTTTTGGATTGTGTCTGTTCTTTCATCTTTGCTGGCTGAGTCAAGAATAGTGGTTGATGGTTTTGTGGCTTCCAGTTTCGCGATTAGGCTCACACTGTTTATGGATTTCCAGTTTTTTTTCAGGACTGGAGGATTTTTATGGAGGTTAGCAAGTATCCGTGTTTTGGCGGGTTGATCATAAAAGGTATAATGATGTGGTTGATCCAGAGGAGTTGCATTGGTGGTGCAGTTACCAGGTTTCTGTTGCAGAAGATTGCATCTAGGGTGTGTCCTGCTGTGTGCGTGTGTCGCTCCTTTCACCAGGAGTTGTAGATGCATCATTGCTAGTTGACTTGTTAATGTTTTGGGTGAGTTTGTGTTATCGTCGAACCAGATGTTGAAAACTTCCAGTGTAGTTTTGTTTAATGGCGATGTCGTCTACAGATGTGTCTGTGAAGGTTGGGTTGTACGTCAGTGGCTTATAGACAAGAAACAATAGGTTGGTTTGGTGTGCTAACGTTAGGGGCGAGCGGGATTTGGAGTTTTGGATGTTTAGTGGTGTGCTGTTTTCAGCTGGTCCTTGTATGCTAGGGCGAGACTTACTCTTTTTCCTTCTCAGTTGGCTTGTTTAAGTTTTGAAGTTGTTGGGTAGGGAATAATGTGCTATTTTCTTGAAGTTTTGAGTTAGCCAGGTTTCGGTGAGGAATAGGATGTCTGTACCATCATTGCTTAGCAGTTTGTATATTTCTGTTGAGTGTTTTGACATTGATTTGGCGTTGACAAGTTTGCAGTATTATCTTTTTGTTTTCTGCGGTTTGTTTGATCGTTGGCTGCATTTTTGGGAGATTGCATCGATATTGGTCAATTCTTCCATTGAGTTGTGCATTCAGGTCTGTTATTTCTGTTTATTCATTGAGTAGTTCAACATGGTTGCGTTTTGGATTTATGTTTTCTTCAGAGTCATCTGTCTGCTGACATTGATGATTCAGTGTGTCATGCAAATTTGTTGTGGGGAATAGCAGGTTTAGGGCGCTCCTTTCGGTGGGTTTCACGTCTTTCCATTGGCTTTCCAGTTATCCTCCTTATGTGCTTACTGTGCTTGAGGTAGGTTGGTTTGTTGCCCAAGTCAGTGACAGGTAGCGCAATAAGGAACAAGTTATTTGCCTGCAACACATGTTCTCCAGCATGAGTCTGGCATAGATTCACATGCTCATGAATATTCCTAGTCAGGCTGGGAATCCTCGGTAAAAGAAGAAATAGTTTTGCTTTAGGCTGACTGCTGTATTTTACTTTATAACCAATCACTGTCATTTGTGTCAAACTGCCCCCATCCAATGACAGTGGTCTCCCTAAGCTCCATCACTGGTGGGCAGCCTCAGATTTGGTAGAGCATGTAAAGTGGCAGTATGAAACACGAGAAGCCACAGAGGGGAAGGGTTTGCATGTGAATCCATGCTGGAGAACAGAAGTTACAAGTAACTTGTTCCTTCTCCAGCATGGGGTCTGGCATGGATTTACACGCTCATGAATACGATATAGCAGTACATATTGTGAGAAACCTAAGGGTCTGGCCACAACTACTCCCACGGGATCCTCTGTTCAGGTGGCCACGGAAGGCCCATCACTTTTGGATCCCGACCCTGGGGATGGACAAGTGAGGGAGGACCACCTGAGTGGAGGGTCCTTGGGGATTGGAAATAGGGTACCTGAGGGCGAGACATGGTATCCCCCTTCTTGATTATGACCTTTCCAACTCCTCTCAGCCTTTATAGGGAATATTCAAGCACACATTCCTCCTTTCCCTAAACATTATTCCAATACTGAGACGAAGAAGAGGGTATCAAGAGGAGTACATATTTCCCATGGGAAACACCACTATGCTACTGAAAAGAGGAAGATGAAGATCAAAGCACACCAACTTCCCCAATGGACATTTCCCACTAACAAGGCAAGATAGGTTCAGGCAATTGACTTCAACTATGCCCACCTGCACCCTATTCACTATTTAGAGGACTATAAATGGAACACACATGCTTGGCAAAAAGAACGGGTTGGAGAGCGAGCTGGAGGGCGGATCACAGTAAAACCAGGAACCCAGACCAAGGAGAACAGGACGCCGAAACGCTGAGAGGCTGTCAGGTGAAGCCGAGGGAAGCGTGACAAAGGAGCTCTCTCTCTCCCCAGGGAGCCAGAGGTATCTGCAGGAGGAAGCGGAGGGGCGTGCTTATCCCATGGTGCATGCTGCCCAGTCCATGCTCATTGCCCTGGGTAAGAATAGGGGCCCAGGAGGGTCAGATGGGCAGGTGGGGAGAGCCTGACCTCAGGCCCGAGGACCACCAAGGAAGGAAAGCTGAAGGACTCTGTCAACTCCTTTGACGGTAAAGAAAGGCCGGTATACATTGTATCGGAGTGACCGCGAGTGTAAGCGCTCGTTATTGAAAGTCTCCGGTAGCCAGTTTAACAAATGAGCAATGCGAAAAGGGCACCGCTAACAAAGGGACAATGGTAAAAGCGTTCTGGTAGGAAACAGGATCACAGAGTGGTCATGTATAACAATATACTTATTTGAAAGTCTTGGTGAAAGAAAAGGGAAGCGCTGCAACGGCGGGAGAGCTGTGTGCAGCTGAAAACTGAGCAAAATAGAAATCCTTACAGAAGCTTCATGTTGTAAAGAGCAAAGTGGAAGAGCAAAAGGCGGCTACATGAAATTGGAAGTAAGAGCAAAACTGTGAAACACTAATACTAAAAGAGACATTATGAGTGAACCACAAGTATTGAGAAGCACTGGGGTGGCCCCCAGGCAGGAGGCTAATCCAGGTGAGCCAAAGAGACCCCACCCTAATAAACCGTGAGTAAAGTCAGGCACCTGGTTGCGTGACCTGGGTGAACTGTGCAGTCTTCAAACTGTGCCACGACCAGGTGAGACCTAAGTAGAAGACTAGGTTTTGCATGCGGAAGGGAGTCCTGCAAGCAATAAGTGAAGAGTGATATTTTCTGAAGGAACTGTTGTGAATTATACTTTTGTGTTTGAAAACAAAGTAGCCTTGAACATTGACACTTTGAAGTATAACCAGGAAGGTGTAGGCTTATGTGAAGGGTAGCCTGAGAGACCCTGTGAAGAAGTGAATCCAGATAAGGAAAGGTACTGTGAAGTTTGTCAAATTAATCATAAAAACCTGTGGAACTCTCTTAACCAGAGTGTCTTGAACTTTGCAAAGGGAGCTCCATTTTCACATTGAGTTTGAACACTGTTAGGTTGGCCAAATCCCACACACCCCATTACTTTCTAGAAGTGAGGGCAAGCATAGGTTTTGACAGACCGTAGTTTGCTTTTCACCGACACATGGAGACTTCCCTTATTTTTCTTTTCATTAGACCCTAGAGTTAGGGCAAGATAGGTATTCCTCCATCCTGACCAACAAAAATAAAGGTTTTCCAAATCTATCTGTCTGCCTCATCTCTTGATACCATGCCTGTCTCATAATATACACAACCCCGGGAGGCGGCAAAGTTCAACAGAACTTCACTTTGACTAAGCTCATAGGTGCCTCATTTGAACCAATACATCTGGCCCCTTTGAACTGTCTCTTGTGGAAGACTGATTTTTTTGGTGGCCATCACCTCGGCCCGGCGGTTCTGGGATATTCAGGCCCTCGGTCTTTCCATGCTACGAGGGTGGTGTTGCAGAAGCTGACTCAACGACACTGGGTCATGGTGCAGTATTGTTCCGTCCTCTCTAGCAAGAAGGTCGGGAAGTGGAGGTAGCCTGATGGACGGGGTTGCTGACAGGTGGAGCAGGTTTGGGAACCAGCCCTGCTGGAGCCACGCCAGCGCAATGAGTATCATCCTGCAATGACACAGTGTGTTGATGACATGTAGCAGGAGCGGAATTGGAGGGAAGACATACAGGAAGAGACCCTCCCATGTGAATGAGAAGGCATCCCTTAGGCTCCCTGTCTGCTGGAACCTGCTGGCGAACCTCTGCCACTTTGGGTTGGACACAGTCGCAAGGAGGTCGATCTAGTGCTGGCCCCACTTGCTGAAGAGACGAGATGCTTGCACTTGCTGAAGCTCCCATTCATGGCAGGATCACAGCTCTCTGCTGAGCAAGTCTGCAATGGTGTTCTTGATTGCTACCAGGTGAAAGGATATGGTGCACCTGCCCTGAAGAATGTCCCAGTGCCACAGCGCCCTAGACTCTCGGGAGAGCGCTTCCTGCTCTGCTTCCAAATATAGAACATGGTGGTGGTGTTGTCTGTGAAGATGCACGCTGCCTTCCTCTTCAGCTGGTAGTAACGACTTGAGGCCTCAAAAGACTGCCCAGAGTTCCAGGATGTTTAAGTGTAGGTCCTTTTCTTCTGGGAGCCAGAGGCCTCTGGCGTGGGACAGTCTGGTGTGGCCCCCCCCTCCACCCTTCCAGGGAAGCACCCGTGGTAACCGTGGCCTTGAATGGAAGAATCTGGAAAGGAGCCCCTTTCGCGAGATGTGGGCACGCCCCCTCCTTATCCCAACCATTGAAGAGCTTGACAGAACTCCTGGTTGAGGATGACCTTGTCCATCCAGCTGCCTGTTATCTGCAGCCACCGTGCATCCAGAAACTCCTGAAGAGGTCTCGTCTGAAGTCTGCATAGCGGGAGGAGAAGAATGCAGGAGGACATCATCCCCAGCAATGACTTGATGGCTCGCACTGTTGCGGTCTGCGCCGATGAGAGGCGCTGCACCTTCCCCAGAATGGCTGTCACCCTCTCCACCGAGTATCGCCAAGCATGCAACCATGTTGAGGCGGGCGCCCAGGAACAAAGCGTTCTGCAATGGCTCCACACAGGACATCAGATAGTTAATGGAGCATCCGAGATCCGTCAGAAGGTGAATGGTCTCTGCAGTCTGCTTGACTGCTAGCGCGTGGGAGCAGTAGCAGATTAGCCAGTCTATATAACAGTGGATGCGGATCTCCTTGCGGCACAAATGCTCTACCACTGGAGCCAAACATTACACTTGGCACTGACTTCAGGCCATAGGGCAGGGCCTTGAACCGATAGTGCCGTCCCTGGACTACGAACCGCAGGAATTTCCGATGTTTTGGGTGAATGAGGACGTGAAAGTAAGCGTCCTCCAGGTCCAAGGCTACCAGGAAATATTTCAGGTGGTTGTTGAGGCGCCTTAAATCTAGAATTTAGATTACACCCTCCTGACTTCTTCCATGCCAGAAAGTATCTGGAGTACAATCCGGAGCCACGGAGGCACTGGGGATGGGCTTGGTCACCCCCTTTCTTAACATGGCCTGAACCCCCTGTACCAGCTGGACCATGTGCAGTTATCGATACACCACAGGAGGAATGCAAGGACACCTGTGCTGGAATTCAAAGGCGTGCTCCTGATGGAGAACGTCCAGCACCCATTTGTCCGTGGTGATGGTCTTCCACTTGTCGAAAAGTTCACTATCCAGCCGCCCATGTGGGTGCGAAAGTGGGGGCCTGGATCCAAGGCTGGTTCAGGCCTGCTTTGGCATCTGTGTCCTGGCCTATGGACAACAACGCTGCCCCCCAACTGCCGAAAGCCTGTGAGCATCCCCTGTAGGCCTTGTGGGCGGTAGAGCAGGAGGGCTGGCAATAGGGTGCAGAGTATCCCTTTGGAGGATCTGCCCGATTTCCCTCTTGAGGAACAAAAGGACAATGATCTACTCTGCCTCAGCGTCCCCAGGACCGCACAATCTCTGTGTAGGTCTTAATCAACTGGATCGTCTCTTCCACTGACCTTCCAAACAAATTGTTCCCATCGAAAGGCATATCCACCCCCTTTGACTGAACACTTCAGCCAACCTTGGCATAGAAGGGATACGCCGTTGCTCACCTGGCAGAAGCCAGAGTCTGTAATTTTCAGAGCCACTGTGATGGCATAGTGTGAGGCCACCTCACCCTCTTGGAATAGGGCCAGGGCATCAGCCTTCTTGTCCTCTGGCAGGAAGTCCAGGATCAGCCCGAGCTTGTGGCAGAGTTCACGATGATACCAGGATAGGATGGCCAGGGAGTTGGCAGCCTTGATGGTGGAACTCTGGTGTAAATGATGCGCTTCCAAATCGCTACTACTCCTCCTGGTGCGGAGGCACCATGGATGAAGATGATGGATTCGGTGAGCGTTACCTGGTGACCGCTGAGACATGCACCTGGGTCCCAAGTCCGGTATCCTATATTTCTTCTCCAGTCTCTTTTGGGAGGGGCGGTATTCAGCTTCTACAACAGCTCCAGCCCTTCCTCCCAAATATCGTCCAGCAGCAGAATGGGAATGATTCTCTTCTGCAAAGATTCCCGGTGCTGAAAAAGGAAGCCCTCCTATTCTTCTGCGACCAAATTGAACAGGGGAGAGGCCCTGTACAGCATGCTACGAAAGGATCCCACCTCGTCAGGGGGCAAGGCCCAGGTGGGCTGATCCATGCCCAGAGGGTCACCATCAGCCGGCAAATTGTCGCCGTACTCCTCAGTATGGGTCGATGCTGTGTCCGTCCCTGTGTCGATATGTGTAGGCACCTCCTTTAGTAGAGTCAACGGTCTCTTGGACGCTCTGCTGGACTAGGTTGCCATCTTGGTAGGGTTTGACGAGCGCCTGCTGCATCTCCGACACCAAATTGTGGGGGGTCATCCAAATGTTCAAAAACATCTCCCTTGGAGCTGGCTGGGGCATCACCGGGATCGCAGGTGCCGGCTCTGGGCTGAAACGTGGGCCTAAAGACAGCTCCGGCTCCCCTCTTGGTGACCCCTCCTGGGATATGGGGCTGAGGTCTCCCTCATGGTCTGAATAGTAACCTTTGAGCAGATGGTCGTCGTATAGGTCTGTGGAGATCTTCTCAGAGAACCCGGCAGGCTTGCCTGGGACACCTTGCCCACCGTGGGGAGGAAATCCGTAGGAGGCAGCAGCTCCCGCAATCTCCCTCAATACGTAGGAAAGAGGTGATGATGGGAGCCTGTTCACACACAGGCCCATCCTCAGGAGTCGTGGGCACAGCCGTCGGTGGGCGTGGAGGTAAAGCTACCCATGGCGTAGCAGTTTTCACCATGGACACCACAGTGGTAATGGCCCCTCCCATTGCTGAAGTAACTCTGGTCGTCGATGGGATGGCAGCGGCGCCGGTCGTTGACTGAGTGGTAATCAACATGTTCACGGTCTACAAAACAGAGACCTTGGAGGACGAAGTGGTTATCAAGGACAAAGCCTTGGCAGACGGAACCGTGGGCCTCTCCATCACACTCTTGTCCTTAGAAGCGGAACATCGCTTTGAAGGGGTCAGAGACTTCCTCGCTGAAGGTACCCCACCCCCACCGGCAGGCTCACCATGGACAAAGATGGAGACTGGGAGCGGTCCTTCCCGAACTGGGTCCCACGGCAACTCTAGCTGGATCCTCGGTGTAGTGTTTGCCCTTCTTTTGGGTCCTCTGGCTAGAGGCTTCCTCAAAGGATCTCTACCTCTTCTAAGAGGTAGAACGCTCATGTGGCCGGCCGGTCCGGGGTAAGGCATAGCTGTGCCTAGAGGCCGAGTCAGAGGCCACCCCCCCTTAAACCACACTGTTCACCTGCGATAACCAGCCTTCCTGCAGCAACAGTCCTTCCAAGTCTTCAATGAGAAATGGCAGCAAATCTCATATCCCTCCTCATCATGGTCCGGATGAAGGCAATATCCTCAACGTAGATAAATCACCACTAAAATCATCAGTGGTCAAACCTTTCTCATCAACCAAAAACTGCCTTGCAATTGCCAGGGCTACAGTCGGCACCAAACTTGACTACTGTAATGCCCTCTTCCTGGGCGCCTGCTCCAAAAAACCTTAAAAAGCTACAAGTCAGACAAACAAAACAACGCCCTCAGAGCAGCACTGAGCATCCCGAAAAGGGAGCACACATCTCAGACAAGAAGAGATGTCCACTGGCTGCCAGTCAAAGAGTGCATCCTTTTCAAAACCATGGCCATCATACACAAGTGCCTTTCACGCAATGCTCCCCACCCCCTAACTATCTGAAAGGATCACATCATCCAGACTCATTAGAACGCACCTCGCCAATCAGATCTATGTCCCATCCTTCAAAAGATCCAAAGCGGGAGGCTCCAGCTTCCAACACCTAGAACCCAAAAATTGGAACTCCCTCCCAACAGCACTCAGAAATGAAACATCCTACACAGTCTTCCGCTAAGTATTGAAAACCAAACTCTTCAATTAACTATGACTGCTGACTTTCCACCACCTGTCTGTAACGTGAAACAGCTCTGGCGCACCTATGCAATATTTATAACTACTTCTGTTATTTATCCATCCTCCACTGTAACATTAGAACCGTCTTGTTATCTGAAGTGGACCGCAACAGGAGTAATATATGAGACAGCGGAAGGCAGTTATAATTATAATTTTGCAAAGGTAGCGGGCGCCCCTCTCTCGAAAGAACAGACTTGATAACCTGTTTAGTGGTTATTAACCACTTGAGAGTTCGCAGCCACTGCTTTTACTCACTGTGCCTTTCACAGATGGGAAATATCCATTTGCATATCAGTCTTTGTCCTGCCCAGGGGCAGTCCAGCACCGAAATGCAATGGCAATTCCAACCTGAACGAGAGTACCACCAGCAACCCCATACACGTGTTTCACCCTTGTTGGGGATCATCAGTGAGGTGAAGCAGATGCCTCTCTAAGCACAGTGAGAGGGAGACGTCTGGTTGCCCCCAGGAGACCTAGGGTTACCAATCCCAGGTTCCTTGAAAAATAGTTTTGCAAAGGTAGCGGGCGCCCCTCTCTCGAAAGAACAGACTTGATAACCTGTTTAGTGGTTATTAACCACTTGAGAGTTCGCAGACGTGGACTCCCTGCTCACTGTGCTTAGAGAGGCTCAGCTTCACCTCACTGATGATGCCCAACAAGGCTGAAACACGTGTATGGGGTTGCTGGTGGTACTCTTGTTCAGAGAGGAATTGCCATAGCATTTCGGTGCTGGACTGCCCTTGTGGGTGGGACAAAGACTGATATGCAAATGGATATTTCCCATCTGTGAAGGTACAGTGAGCAAAAAGCAATGGCTGCGAACTCTCAATGTGGTTAATAACCACTGAACAGGTTATCATGCCTTGTTCTTTCCAGAGAGGGGCGCCTGCTACCTTTTTTTGTAGTTATAATTATAAGTATATTTAATCATGCAAGTACGTTACACGGAAAGAAAGAGGAGGGAGGCTGCTTGTAGCAACGAGAGCTGGACAGTTATAGTTCAATTCACGTCCTCTCTTCTAGAACTCTCATGAGACATGAGTTCATACCATGATGTGATCAGGCATGTCCCACAGAGATCAGGCAGCTTCTGTCAGAATGGTAATATACTACACATCTCCTTCCCTTTATATTGTTCACAAACTATATACAAAAACTCATGAAACAAAATTTCCAGCTGGTTCATGTAAACTCCACATAGTCCTCCATCCTTTTCAGCAAACGATACGATCTGCCAGATCTGGACATGCGTCCTCGATGTCTGGAGGTGGTTGGCAAGGAAAATTGAAAATGCTCAGAATTGCTATCACATTTCTTCTCAACACTGCTTAAATTTCTAGAAACTTTAACATTTCTGACTGTATTCTGGCCTACATTTCTCTTCTCTTTCTTGTTAAGATCATTACTTTCACACATCCAAATTCTTTCTACATTCCATATCCTTTTGTCCTCTGTCCTGACAGCATGACGAAAAGCCTCTATAACCCTAATAGGGTTGGACCATTTGCATGGTCCATTTCTTAGAGCAGGAGGAAGTAACACCTTGACCAACTTACCAACAGCTGCAGACATATCATACTTGTTACTATGTACTTTCTTATCATAGTTTATCTTGTTTCTCTTTTGCGTTTCCCTAATTTTGTCTTTTGCATTGACCAAATTCTTCTCTATTTCCTTACTCCCCTTGATAAGCCAAATGGGAGATAATTTGGTGTTTGCTTTTCTTCCCCTACTATGCTCAAAGGGAGAAAGACCTGTACTGGTGTGTGGAGTAAAACAATGGGCAATTACTTTCTCCCTGACCGCATCCTCCCAATCTATCCCATTAGCCCAAGCCATTCTGATGGTTTCCTTCAATATTTTATTAAAACGTTCTACTAATCCATTAGTTTGGGGATGGTAAATTGAGCTAGTCTTGTGCTCAATAGCACATTTTTTACAGAAATCTGCCACTTCTTTAGACTTAAATTGAGTACCGTTATCGGAAAGAATACTTCCCGGATATCCTTCCCTCTCACATATATTTGATAAAAATTCAACTACAGTTTTACCCGTGATATTAGAGGCAATTAAAATCTCTACCCACCTGGTGAGGAGATCTATGACTACTAAACAATATTTTTGTACACCCTTGCAACATATGGGACCTAAAATATCCATGCTTATATCCCTCCAAACACTATTGGGAATGTCAGTAATACCCATTGGCTGTCTGGAACCCACACATTTTTTTCATCATCGCAACAAAGGATACATTCCCTAATATATTGCTCAATCTGCAGGTCGCAACAAGGCCACCAATAGTCGTTCCTAATCCTTTGTTTGGTCTTTATCACTCCTTGATGACCCTCATGTCCCAGTTCTATAATCTTCAAACGCAGATCCGTCGGAGGAATGACCTTATCTCCTCTCATTACAAAATTACCGTGAACATGCAGTTCATCTGCAACAGGCCAAAAAACACTCAAGTCGGCCTCTTCAAATTTTGATTTCTTCATAAAACCATGGCTTTGAATTAATTCTTTCAATTTCTTGATGTTATTCTCATTTGATTCAACGTGATCCCAAACATCCTTAGAGATGGAAGAAGTTTCCACACAAAAGACAACTTCCATGTCTTCATCTTCATCGACAATCTCGGAAATGTTAGTCAAGCGAGATAAGCAATCAGCAGACACATTCTTAATTCCTGGAACATATATCACAGTGTAGTTGAACTCTTGCAACATCATGACCCATCTTCTCATCCTGTTGGATACTTTATTAAGACCTTTTGACATGAACACGAGTGAAGGGCTTATGATCGGTTCGAAACTCAACTTGGTTTCCCCATATAAAGCTTCTAAACTTGTCAGCTGCCCACTTAATAGCTAAAGCTTCCTTCTCTATAGTAGCATATGAAGTCTCTGCTCCCTTAAGCAATCTTGATGCAAAAGCAATTGTTGCTTCCTGACCATCCTTCTCTTGAGACAAAACAGCTCCCAAGCCTATGTTACTGGCATCCGTAGTGATGATAATCTTGTCATTAGTACAAAAATTCTTTAATGCAGGAGCAGCATTTATCACATTTTTTATAAAATTGAATTTGTTTTCACATTCCACGTTCCATTCAAACAATTTTCTCTTAAGCGCCTCTCGTAATGGAACGGTGTGGATGGCAAAATCCTTGACAAACTGAGTAATACTCAGCCATACCAATAAATGTGCGAATCTCATCTTTGTTATCCGGACTCGGCATTCCCACAATGGTATTGACCAATTGTGGTTTTGGAAAAATTCCTTCTGCTGTAATTCTATGTCCCAAATATTCGATTTCCGTGCAATTTATCTTACATTTGTCCTTGCTTAATGTCATGCCTGCATCACATAATTTTTGACATACATGTAATAACCTCTTGTCATGTAGTTCTTGAGTGACGGCATGAATTAATATATCGTCTTGAAAACAAATCACTCCTTCAGTATTCTTGAACATGCTATACATAACCTTCTGGAAGACTGATGCTGCCGACACTAATCCAAAAGGCATTCTTTTAAATTGATACAAACCATCAGGAGTTATGAAAGCAGTCAGTTTCCTTGAACTTCTGTGAAGTTTAATCTGATGGTAAGCAGATGATAGGTCTAACGTTGAGAAAATTTTAGAGGGTCCAATAGTAGAAACAATTTCTTGTATATTTGGTAAGGGATGGCGATCAGGTATGACACATTTGTTCAAATCACGTAAGTCAACACAAATTCTAAGTTTTCCTGATTTTTTCCTAATAACAACAAGTGGAGAAACCCATTCGCTGGCATCAATACTTTCCATCTTCTTCCATCTTCCTTATTTCCTTACTGACTTCTTCTCTTACAGCTAAAGGAATGCTTCTTAATCTTTGGGCTATAGTTTTTTGGTCTGGTTTGAGTGATATCTGATGGGTATAACCTTGAAGACATCCTATCTTATCTCGAAAAACCTGTATCAAACCAGCTTTACGTATAATATCACTGCCATTACTCAATTCAGAATTGCCACTACTTATAGACAAAACTGATTCCTCACTGGTGGAATCCACTTTCACTCGTAATTTGCTCTGGTGAGTCCATCTGAGTAGAGCAGTTTTCCCTTCACCAGTGATGTATATCTTGCCCTTGGCAGTTCTATTCTTAAATTTCAACTTTCCCCAATGCCAACCGATAACATTGATCTTCACACCTCCATAGGCTCTTGGATTGATATCCGTTTCATGTAAATACTCATGTTTATCCTTGTTCCACAATTGTCTTGGTAGGAGTGTATATTTTGCACCAGTATCAATCATCATACATACTTCATTGCCATCAATGGACACCATAGCCCTGGGACTTTCCAACACCTCTTCATCATCATCAGTTATGGTACACACGCAATCCTCTTGAATTTCCTTCTTACTGCGATCACTATCAGAATTGTCTCCTATCCAGTTCATGGCACTAATCACGTGATCTGCAACATTTAGAGAAGTGACCTTTCCCTTTGCACTTACTGCAAATGATCTTTAATGCTGGACAATCTGGATCATCGGCCCAATGATTCACGTTGCCGCATCTGTAACACCTTCCTTGGCGTTTTTTTCCCAATTTCCTTAAATGATTCTCTGGACTGTTTTTCTTAGAAACTTCATATGATAAACTTTTTTGACCATATTTGCTTGATCTTTTGTCCGTTCTCAACAAGTTGTATTGTTTGGTGACAGATCTCCTCTTAATGGTATTATCATTAATCATGGAAATTGACTCCTCGTCAGGTGCATCATGCATTTTACTATTGCTGCTTCCTATTTTTACTTGTTTCATCTTATTCTCCAATTCTTTGACACACTCTTCCGTGTGTTCTACTTCTTTTGCCACTCGGAGAACAGTGTCAAGGGAAGGATCACTTTCCGACCACAATCTTTCCCTCACTTTGCTACTGCGACACTCTAACATAAATTGGTCTCTGAGTCTCTCGTCCAGTTGCTCATTGAAATTGCATGACTTTGCTAATTTCCTTAATGCAGTGACAAACTTTTCCACACTTTCTCCCTCCTCTTGTGTGCGTTTGCCAAACTTGTAACGTTCCAAAATTATGCTCACCTTCTTTTCAAAGTGTTTGTCAATTTTTTTTTACAGCTCGCTGGTATTCATTTAGGTCCACACTCTCCTCTTCTGGTAATTCTGGAAGTGTTTCATATTTTTCTTGTCCAACAGGACCTAAACAGTGCAGGAGTAATGACTTCCTCTTCTCTGCACTACAATTGGGACCACAAATCACTCCTGCATAATGTTCAAAGGACTTTATCCACCTCTTCCAAGGCAAAGCAGGTTCATCAGTGCTAGGCATAAAGAAAGCAGGTGGAGGCACACTGCTAAATGCCACGACAATTTATGTTTATTAGAACCCGATAGTGTATGTATGATTCAGTTAAGACCCCGTAAAGTGCAAAACTGTTCAAGTTCAAGTTCTGCTTGAATACTGTGTGTAGGGCACAGCAATGTCGAGGAAACGTGGAACGTACAGCGCTTTTCTGCAGAATCCTTATAAGTATGTGTGTATTTAATTTTGATTGAGTAAAGTTAGTTAAATACACTTTTCTTTATCAGAATGGAAATGGATCCTTACTATAATTCAGAAAGTAAGTATTCAACTTGTAAAGTGGTTATCATAAAGTATTCCATGAACTTGCACTGAAACAAAACAGGAAATTCTGCCTTCAATGGTGTGCTGTATGTTCAGCACTTTCAATGTGCACAAGAAACGGAGGCCTGCGTTGGGGAAAAAAAACGGCGTACTGTGCCTTTAAAGGTGCCTTCCTTCTTCAGCGCATTCAACGCATGCGCGAGATCCGAAGAGCAGTGTAAACAGAAGAAGCCGAAAGGAAAGGCTGAGACGGCTTAGTGATGTGTAGCACGGCCCAGCAACATCAATCGAATTTCATACATCCCATCTGCCAAAAAGCGAATGAAACGCGGCAATGGCGTGAAGTATTTGAGACGGGAAAGGAAGCGTTACCTTCAGGAACTAGAAGACGGGGCCGCTACTACGCTCGGGCATGAACGGAGCGGCTCCGTACACATTGATGAGGCAATAGTTCAGTCGGAGCCATCCTCGTCGCCAAATGAAGTGGACCGCAACAGGAGTAATATATGAGACAGCGGAAGGCAGTTATAATTATAAGTATATTTAATCATGTAAGTACGTTACACGGAAAGAAAGGGGAGGGAGGCTGCTTGTAGCAACGAGAGCTGGACAGTTATAGTTCAATTCACGTCCTCTCTTCTAGAACTCTCATGAGACCTGAGTTCATAGTGTTCTGATTCTACATACCATGATGTGATCAGGCATGTCCCACAGAGATCAGGCAGCTTCTGTCAGAATGGTAATATACTACATTATCCTGTTCCACTGTAACCAAGGAACCCGTATTATCCTTCTCCTTTGTCATTTAACTGCACAAATCTCAACTAAGCAAGCATTCTGTAACAGCGCCACGATGCCGAACAGCCGCTGTGCGCTTTATAAATTTAAATAAATAAAAATAAAATAAATAAAAGATGCTCCGAAGCCCACATTTGGCACAGAACTTAAAAAACTCCTCTTCTCTTCAGACATCATCGAGGTGCGAACTAAGCCCAAACCTTTGCCTTCAAAAAACTTCAAAGAGAAGATCCACAATGGAAGGTGATCCTTCACCGACAACGGGTCCTTGCTTCCAGTAGTCTAGCAACAATTGGAGATGGGACATAGTCAGTCAAAAAGAGTAATTTTGTAGCAAAACTCAAGTTATCAAAAAAGACTTGAAGAGTGATACGGGAACACTGAAACATGCAGCAAAAATCTGGAAATGGCCACCAGGGGCGGACCTTAGGGCGATGACTTTCATTGGATGGGGCAGTATGACGCAAAGGACAGTGATTGGTTATAGAGTAAAATGCAGTTTTCGGGCTAAAGCAAAAGGTTTTTCCTTTTACCTAGGATTCCCAGCCTGACGACGGGGAATATTCATGAGCATGTGAATCCATGCAAGACCCAAGGCTGGAAAAGTAGAGCGATGTTGGTCTTGTTCCAGCAATGGGGCTCGTATGCTGTGAGCGTGTATGTGTGCAATATCTTGGTATACGTTGGGTCCCTGGTGTGGTATTGCCTTAGGTGTTTCAGACATCTCAGGAGTAAGGTTGTTCCTGGGCATAGCTATTCCAGGGTGGAATTGTTCGCTGGCTGGATTATTGCCAGAGCTGGGCTACGAAGTGCTAAGTTCTTATTGTGTTATGGTTCCCGATCCCTTGTATTGATGAGTGACTTGGATTGATTTTATTCTCCTGGTGGTTTGATCTTCCCTAGTGGGGTCCTGTATAGTTACCTGCTTCACAGTGGCGAAAGCACTTCTGCGGTCATATCTCGGTATCAAAGTTTTGTGGGTATTGGGAGCCTCAAGTTGCTGGGGTTTTGTAGGAGCATCAGGTTCACAGTGGCGAACGTGTCTCTGTGGTGGTTGTATCTCAATCGCAGGGTTTCATGGTGCTTGGGGGTCCCAGCTTGTGTAGTGGTATCAGGTTCACAGTGGCTGAGATCCACCATATAAAATTGGTCCCAGATCGTGATCCATTTAGCACATCCCTCAGGAAGGTTTAGTTAACCCTGTTGAATGCCTTTTCGGCATCTAAAGGCATTTAGAGGGGAGGGCCGCTCAATTATTGGGTGGATGTGTTTTCTGACATCGTCATATGTATGTCGTCCTAACACAAATATGTATGTCGTCCTAACACAAATCCGGTCAGGTCAAATTAGTTTTGGGAGTGTCATTTCTAGTCTAAGCACTCGTATTTTTGCAAATATATTTTCATCCAAGTTTAATAAAGCTAAGGGGCAATATGATCCACACTGCTCTGGGTCTTTCTCTGGTTTATGTATCACGCTTAGAACTATGCTTGATTCATAGTGTCCGTGACTTTCCCAGATGTCAGTGAAGACAGTTTGCTGAAGAACATTTGGTAAAATTGGCCTGTCAGGCCATCTGGGACCAGTGTCTAGTAAGTTCTTAAAACTTCACAGCTACGATTACTTCAATTGCGATGTATCTGTCAAGTTGCTCTCCGTGTACTTCTGAGAGGTCTGCCCACTTGGCATACATCCAGCAACATTTCCCATCAGTGCAACTTCCTCATCATATAGCTTCTCATGAAATGTACAAAATGATTCAGCTATTTTCTCACTCATGCACTAGGGATCCCTGTGGATCTTATATAGCTCTGATTTGTGCTCTTGCCCTTTGCATTTTCAGAGCTTGTGCCAATAGTTCCTCAGTCTTATTTGCTTCATCATAATACGTAAATTTTAAGTTCAATAAAAGTTCTGCCCTATTGGTTGCTCAGCTATTTATTTGAGCCCTTATCGCTGTTATCTGTCTTAAAGCCCTAGGGTAGCCTCCCTCTTTATATTTTAATTCCAGGTCTATTAGTTCTTTAACCCTTTAAGTGCCATGGGTTTTTCCCCCCAGTGCCAAGGCCTCTTTTGGTGATTTTGGTATGTCGCCATTCAATGCTTTGTAACTTTTTTGCTACAGGAGATATCTTGGCCAAATCTGCCCCCTTTTTTTCCCCCACATGTAGGCGGTCGTAACACCACCCAGGAATCCTAGGTTGCTGTAGGGGGGGTGAGAGAAAATAACCAAAAAGGGCGAAAATGTTGTGTTTTTTCAAAAAATGGCAATAAAATGATGTACAAAGAAGCCTGTCGTTTTTTCATTGTAAGAGCTAGGAATAAATGGTTTGCTATGCTGAATTCCCCCAATTTCCTGGCTTTCAAGAACAGGTTGAGTGGAAACGAAAACAAATATTTTGATGTGGTTATCAACCGTTTTGTGAGAGGTAGGCAATTTTGGCCATTTTTGCCAATTGGACATGCATGGAGGGAAGCTGAATTAGAGGACAGAAAGGCATAAGTTTCTGAAAAGTAGACAAAATTCCAAGTTTAGGAAGGGGTGATTTGCGAAGGTCGAGCAACAACTAGCTAGGGGAAAATGCCATAGATTGGGGGAAAAAGCAGGAAATGACCGAAAAAAAGGTATGTGGTGGACATGGTTGGCTTGGTACGGCAATGGCTTCTACGAATTTTGAGAAAAACAATGCTTCGCTATATTCCCCCCGACTCTTGAAGTTAGGAAAGCACACATGTTTTGTAGTGTTTCACAAAACAAGCAACACCTTACTGCCCCACTGACTGGGGGGGCCTGTCCCACAATATTTGGTGGTCCTCTCCCCCCTCACCCCAAATGGGTGGCGGGGGC
The DNA here is from genome assembly GCF_040938575.1 of Ambystoma mexicanum. Taxonomy (NCBI): domain Eukaryota; kingdom Metazoa; phylum Chordata; class Amphibia; order Caudata; family Ambystomatidae; genus Ambystoma; species Ambystoma mexicanum. The sequence goes on along the minus strand of NC_090929.1, from coordinate 53,885,021 downwards.
ACCTTATGCAGACCTGCCTGGGCCTCCTACAAACGGCTGCCTGAGGTACACCCCCCTCCAATTGGGGTGGGGGAGAGGGCCCCCAAAAATTGTGGGACAGGCCCCCCCAGTGGGTGAGGCAGTAAGGTTTGGGCACCCCAGGGCCAGATTGGCACACCAATGTGCCCCTCTGCGCCAAGGCAAGTTTAGTAAACAAAGAAAATTCAAAATGGCAGGCAGCCCTTTAGGGGGGCTGAGGGGCAACCTACACTGCCAGGTAATTTTCTAATGTACTGGGGGTTGACCCTCTCCCCCCACACCAAATGCAGGAGGGGGCATCTCATTCAGCCCTTCCTGTGGGCATATAAGAGGGGGGGGTTCTCATCTAGCCCTCCCTGGGGTTACATGCCCCTTCCTAAGAGCAAATAACTGCCCCAGGGAGGGCTGCATGACATGACCCCAAGTCCATTTTTGGTGGGGGGGGGGTGGGAACAACCCCTTTCCATATAAAAAAATTCCCTGGTGGTCCAGTGGGGGGGGGGGGGCACTCCCCTCGACACCAGCCATGATATGGGTCATCCATCCGCCCCAGGGGTCTCCATACATGTGGCTCCATGCTTTGGGGCCACAGGGGGGAGGGGGCCACTTACCTAGTAAGCAACCCTCCCACCCCATGCGTCACAAACAGATCCCTGGTGGTCCAGTGACATTGCTGCCCACGGATCGAGCGCCCTGCGCCGGATCCGTGAGCAGCAATGGTTACACAAAGGGTGTTGTTGGAAAGGGGAGAATCTCCACTTTCAAACACCCTAACCAAAAAAATCTCTGGTGTCTAGGGGTCCCCAACCCCCTCCCCCTTCCCATAGTATTTTTTTATTTCCCTTTTTTTGTTCCCCCCAACCCCTGGGGACAGATGGTCATCCATCCGCCCCCAGGGGTCTCCATGCATGTGGCCATGTAGCAAAGAGATGTCTTAACACTGCCTGACCCAACCGAGAATCAGTCTGAGTGCTTGTCTAAGATGTAACGTTGAGTGAAAGTGTGAATAGAACTCAAGGTAGCCGCATTGCAAATAGAACCAAGAGGAACGTTTGCAATAAAAGCTATAGTAGTTCCTGTGCCTCCCGTATAATGTGCTCTAGGTGTAAAGAGTAAATCTTTATTAGCTAGAGAGTAACACAACTGGATGCATTTTACAATCCAACTAGGGATTCCATAATTAAAGACTGGGTCCCTTTCTTTACCAGCGGCAAGAGAGACAAATAATTGGTCTGTAGGTCTTTGTGGTTTTGTCTTATCAACGTAATACCACACTGCTCTCCCGACATCTAGTGTATGGAGGTTTCATTCCGCTGCGTTGGTGGGATTCTGAAAGAAAGTTGGCAGTTTGATGGATGGATTCACATGGAACTTAGAAATGTATTTAGGTGCAAAGTGTGGGTGTGCGCGCAGTACCACTTTGTCCTCATGAGTGGTAACTAATGGGTCTTGAACTGAGAGGGCCTGCAGTTCACTAACTCTCCTAATAGAAGTAATAGCCACCAGAAAATCAGTCTTATAGGTGAGAGCCTCAAGACTAGCTTTGTGCATTGGCTCAAAAGGAGGGCCCATACGTTTAATAAGGATAACATTCAAGTCCCCTCTGGGAGTTGGAATAGAGATAGGAGGGTCAAGTCGTTTTACCCCTTCCATGAAACCCTTGTTTAAAGAATCAACTATCAGGGCACCAGTGGTCCAGGGATAAATATCATTTTCTAAACCATCAATCAGCCCTGCACCTCTAGTATGCCAATTCAGGAGATGGGTTTCCTGGATGAAGGCTAGGTCTATTTTTTTTTTAATAAAAATTTTATTGGTTTACATACAAACCTTTAAAATGAATAACTAACATACATTCCAACTCATTCGTTCTCTTTACAATCCTCCATTATTAGTGATTTCAAGTCACCCAATTAATTGGGTGTTTGGATGTTGTGACCTTATCGCTGACACATCCTTTAGGAATTTCGAAAAGGACTAAAAAAGAGTATTTCACATTCTCACTTCATTCCAAATACACTAGGGAATAACAGACTATTCTCAATTATTGCTAGAAAATGTGTCAAAGGTAAAACTAGTTTCAAGTCTCTCCCATTAAACATTTGCTGCCACCACTCTTCAGCGTTAAGGGATGGATGGGAGTCACTCCAAAGGCCCAGATGTCGAGTTCTTTCTGTTCGTAAACCACTGCAAAATAGCACCAAGTGTTTTAATGTTTCAGGTTCTTGAGTGCAGCAACGACACATCGGATTCAAGTTTGCATTGGTTAGCCAAGCTCGCAGCCGTTCTTTGGTTTTAAACCCATCCAGCCGAAAATGCATGAACAGACTTCGGGCATTAGGAGCAGGAAATAGTTCAATATATTTTTGTACGCTATTATATGTCTGAGCTTCAGGCGGAACCTCACTCATCATTTTAGAGGATGCTCTTTTGGAACAGGTCTGATCCCAATCTGCACGCCAAATTTTTGTTTTTGCTGCATTCGGATTTCCTTGAAGCACCTCAGGTCTGTTGTCATACTCGGACATTAAAATTTCGCAGCGATTCATCCACATTGACATAACGTCTGATGCAGACGAGGTGGAACTATGAAAAATTTCAAATTATAGTTACCGCTGCTATTCCTTTCGGTAAACCCAATACTTTAGTCCAAAAGATATTTGAGTGTAGGCCACACTTCCCATGAGCAGCCCAGAACATTTTCAGCCCCGTACGTTAGTCCTGGTATTACCTTTTGTTCGTAGAATCGCAAAACCGCTTTGAGAAAATTTCCGAAATCTGTTTTTTATCATCATAGCTTGACACGCCAATTGCTTGCATTTCCGTTTTGTCTCCGTTATCCACGGACCATCGTTGATACAGGAACTAAAAGTCATTCCAAGGTATTTTACACAGGGTGAAATCAGCAAATTGACCTGTCCCATCGACCACAATGTTCTTTTTGCAAGCCTTAGTCCTTTCACTTTTCAGATTTCTTAGAATCAAGATTTCTCATTTCCTCGTATTAATGAGCAGCCGGTTTTCAGCCACATATTGTTGGATTGCATTGACTTTCCTTTGTAGGCCAATTGGTGTTAAATCCAACAACATGAGGTCGTCAGCGTAAAGGATCCAATTTAGCTGGGTTCTATGCAACTTTGGCGGAAAGGAATTTACAGCCTCGATGGAATTGGCAATATCAGATATAAACAGGCTAAATATTGCCGCCGCCACTGGACATCCTTGTTTAACCCCCTTAAAAGTATGGAACGGTGACGACAGAGTACCCGTTTGGTCCAGGCGTACTCTGATAGATGTTCCTGTGTGCAGTTCTTTTATTGCAGCCACTAGATCTTCCGGGGAACCCCATGCACGCATTTTGTTCCATAAGAGTGCTTGATCAATTGTGTCAAACGCATAGAAAAACATCAATGAAAGCGAAGTATACTGTAGTTTTACATCTAAATGCCTCCATTTTAAGTAAGTTCAACAGCAGCAAATTCAATGAGCATCCAACCTGCTACACGAAATCTGATTGTCTAACGTCTACGTGTTTCAATTGCGTTGCCCAGTTTACTAATTTGTGCTGTAGCATGGTTACATACACTTTCCCTAGGACATCAAGTAAAGCGACTGGACGGTTATTTTTCAGACATGTTCTGTCCTCTTTTTTAAACACCGGGATAATCACAGCAGAATTCCAAGATTGTGGCGTCTTCCGCTGGAAAGTTACGCTCTGAAAGAGGGCCACACAGACGTCGCCCATAACTCTGGATGCTGCTTAATCGTGAAATTAGTCCGTCCGGCCCGGGAGCTCTCGAATTTTTCACTTTACTAATTATTCTTACGATGTCATCTTTGGGGAATGTTAGTGACCATTTTGGAGAAATATGATCATCTGGATTGGGGGGGTCTTTCGTTTTCTTTATATAATTCTTTGAAGTGGGCTATCCACGCTCCTTCAGATACCATAGACGCTTGTAAAGCCTCTTGGGGCGGCTTGTGTGGCATTAATAATGTTCCAAAAGTCTCTGGTGTTATTATGGAGGCTTGCTAACATGTGTTCAGAGTCTCTGTAACATTAGACCTTTATGCGATTTGATCCAATTTTTGAATCTTTGTCTGGCCGCTCTTATCTTTGCACCACTTTTTGCTTTATCGGCTTTACACACCTGCCGAATTGTTCTTCTCATTAGACGTTTTTGTTCAATGTCCAAATCAAAACAATGAGACCGTTTCAAGATCATATGTTTGGCTCCGCCATTAATGGTTTTGAAGTTAGCCAGTAGATGAGCATATTCTAATGCAGTTCCGTCGGTGCAAAATCGATTGGCTAGCTGCGCAACTTCTTCCTCCGCTAGTTGTAATCGCACCCTGGTGGCTTCCACGGCAATCTTCCAAGACCATTTTACTTTATCGTCGACTGGTGTGTTCACAAATTCCATACTCAGCATATCGTGGTCGCTGGTAGATTTTTGCACCACTTTCAGCAATGTAACTCTTTGAAGGAAATCTGCTGTTACAAAAATATAGTCAATAGTGGATCCCTGATTTGCCCGGTTCCACGTTGGGGCAGGCGGTATGTCCCCCAGTGTACAGCCATTAAGCAAGTGTAGATTTCTTACACCCATTTCCTTCATCCATTGTGTTGCCACAGTTTCGTTCCGGATCGTTTTTGGATTAAAGTAATCTATGTTCAAATCACTGCAAAGTATTATGTTAGACCCTTCTTGGACAACCAGTAAGCGATCTATAATACTTAAAACTGTATCCATGAACTCATGTATTCCCGCCCTAGCATGATTCCAATACAGGTTTATTATGGTCACTTGCTCTTTAATACGGGACTGGTTATCCATTTTAACGATTGTTGATTCTTGGATAAAAGTTGAATGATTTACTGAGTTATTGATGCCATAACCAGATGAGCGTCTTACTAGAGTTATAAGCCCTGCCATGGGGCGACCCTTTTCTAATTGTATAGCCGGGTTTAGAGCTATCTCAAAGTCTGGTATAACCGAAATATTACTTAACCAGGTCTCTTGTAAACAATAGCCAAACCATCCATCCACTCAACGTTCATCAGGTGAGTGAAACCATGCGTGTTCCAAGAGCCCAATACACAATGCTGCAAAGCGGAAACCTTCTGGCTTTATTGATGAGGTGTTATTTAACGTCTCCGCCAACCATAGCCAGCCATGTGTAGAATCTTGAATGTGGCTAGTTTTAGACCGGTTTTGCTGAGGAGGCTCACCTCCCTAACCACAAAGGCAGTGGCTCCCCCTAGGGAAGAAGGGGTGAATAATCCAGATTCTCCAGCATTGGATCTTTCATGGATTCACATGCTTTGATATTCCCTGTCAGGCTAGGAACCTCGGTCCTTTTTAAAATAGCGTTTTCCCCTGGAAAACTTCAACACTTGTGTCCTATCAATGTCGTTTTGGGTGCTTAGCCACCACCCAATAGGACGTAGGGTATAAATAGCCCCGCCCCCGCGGCTTCCCTTCAGATTTTAACCATCTCCAAAGTGTTGGGATCACCTCGTGCTCGTTTTGATTCTGCATGTATTGGTGTGTTGTGGTCGTTTTTTCCTAATGTCTTGGTTTCGGCCCTGCGCGACTTGCCGGCTGAAGTTATATGAATGGGACAGGCACATGGATTGTCTCTACCCTCATCACTCCGTCGATTCCTGTGACATCTGTAAAGGCTTCTCTCAGAAAACACTAAAGGACCGCAATCGGCGGTTGGTGTGTTGGCTAAATGAGGGTGCCTACCCTTCATCTGAGGTTGGATCGGTTCCCAGCTTGGTGTCTGAGAGACCTGCTCCAACAGTTCCTCACCGGTCAGTGTCGACTGAACCACCGGCTAAGAAGTCTCTGCCTTCCGGTGCAGAGAAGAGTGGTCGCCCCTCTTCAGGCAAACACCTGACGAAAGGGGCTCCGTCTTCCAAGCATGGTCATTCGGACCAGTCACGTAGGTCAGAGGGAAGGCCCGAAAAAAACATCTTCAGTGAAGGACAAAAAGGATTCTTCGAAACGCTCCTCTTCAGGAGACCATCGTAGGTCATCCTCCAGTAGAGAGTCGTCAAAGCATCGATCCAGTGGGACCAAACGGGCGGGATCGCCTAAAAAAACTATGCCACAAGTGTCGGCGCCGTCAACGGGCGTCCCGTCGGCAACTGTTTCACTGCCGGCTACGGTGTCTGCCTCCACGATTGTGTCTTCAGCTCCATTGGTTACAGTCGAAGAAGGCCCGAGGTTTGTTGTCGACTGGCAACTTGCTACCAACGGGTGCGGGGTAGCAGCCTTTGCCTTTTGGCGCCCTTCTGCCCGACACTCTGCTACAGCAAGGGGTGGCCCTTTCAGTGTCGTCGGTGGACGATGAACGGGAGCCACTGGTGATCCCAATGGGCCTCGGCTTACAGTGTGTTGGCCCTTCGACGACAGGAGTGAAGTCTGGTCCAGCCACGTATCCTCTGGTGAACCCACAGTCTGTGCTGTTGCTCCAAATCCTATCTACACTATAGTCCCTGTTGAGTCAACTAGATTCAAGATTGCCTCCTTTAGGTGCTGCCCCGGTGGCCCCTATCGTCGACGTGGCAGGTGTCCCTCCGTGTTCAAAATCTGCAGCCAAGTTGCCGACTCCTCGGCCGATGAGTGAAGAGCCTCCTCGTTCCCATCCGGAAGAGGGTGAGCTGCCGGACTCTGATTCGGACTGTGGCCGTAGGGACTCTATTTCTAATGTCTCCTCGTCACCGTCGAGAGACCAGACATGGAAGTCGGATGTGGAAATGGAAATGCCTCCTAGTCCAGCACAACCGTCGCCTTTGGATGATGAGGGGGCATTCCATGCCATGATGGCAAAAGCCTGTATTGAATTTGGTCGGACTCCAGAGGAGGAACGGAAGGAATGTTGGCTATTTGACCACATGGGCTAGAGACGGAAGGCGGTATTCTCCATTCCAATCCTGGACCATGTCTGGCAGGAGGGCCTATGCACAATGCGCCATCCCTTCTCAGAACCAGCAGTCAAAGGGAGGCTAGAGAAGAAATGTAAGGCATCGGACTCTACACCGAAGTGCTTGGTTTCACAACCCACCCCTGAATCGGCAGTGTCGGCGGCAGCGAGTCGGAAAGCCAGAACCCAGCACAAGTGTAATACACCTCCTGACAGTGACGCTAGAAGACAGGATGCCTTCGGAAAGAAGGTCTCGACGGTGGGGGCGATGACAGTAAAGGCAGCCAACTCGTTGGTGATCATGTCTCGCTACGATCGCGAGATGTAGCATCAGCTGGCCCTCCGTTAGAGGACCTACCTGAGGAACACCGAAAAGATGCCATGCTGCTGGTACGTGAAGGTGAGGAGGCGTCGAATCACAGCATTAACATTGCTGTGGATTTAGCAGAATTTGGTTTCAAGCAGATTAATAATGGTGTAGTACTACGTCGGCAAGCCTGGCTGAAGTGCACAGACTTAAGACCAGAGGTTCATTACAAGGTTTTGGACGTCCCTGCGAGGGAGAACAATTGTTTGGGGGGAAAATAAATAAATAAATCGCAGAGGCCCTCAAGGGCATGAAGGAGGACTCCGACACGCCAAAAACGTTGGGGGCTTTGCAGAGTTGGCAGTTGTTTCGCCCCTTTCCGCCCCTTCTGTGGAGCGTCAGGAAACACCCGATTTGCTTCCTCCAGAGACCAGGTTTACGGCCAGTCTGGATACTCCTCACAACGGTATAGACTGGCAGTACAATCGACGCGTAAGAGCCGAGATTTTCAGGCATCCAGAAGGAGAGGGGGACAGGCCTCTTCTGCCAAAGGTAGACAAACTAAATCACAACAATGACTGTTTTCGGAGAAATGTGCTGGGGGGAGAGGGGGGCAGAGTAGCTCTACACGTCGACAAATGGAACAAGATTACATCAGACCGCTGGGTGTTGGACACGGTACGGTTGGGCCACTCTGGAATTCAAGGGCTCACCGGTTCCCATTCCTCCCGTGTACTCTGTACAACCTCATCTTCACATCTTACAGCAGGAGTTTGTACTTATGCTACAGAAAGGGGCTATAGAATTGGTTCCAGTGGCCAAAAGAGGCCAGGGTGTTTACTCCCGTAACTTCGTGGTGAAGAAACCCAACGGCAAGTGGCGACCCATTCTGGACCTTCGGGCGCTGAACAAGACTCTGCAATGCCTGAAGTTCAAGATGCTCATACTTCAAGAAGTCATTCGGTCGGTGCAGCCGGGCAAATTTCTGGCCTTGTTGGATTTACAAGACGCATATTTCCACATACCCATGCGTCGACGGCACCGAAAATTCCTGCAATTTGTAGTAGGTCAAGATCATTACCAGTTCCGAGTGCTCCTGTTCGGTTTGAAATCGTCCTCCAGGACGTTTACGAAATGTTTGGTGCCGGTGGTGGCGTGGCTCCGATGAGAAGGTCATCATGTCTACCCTTACCTCGACGACTGGCTGGTGCGAGGCTTCTCTCCGGGTGCGACACAGGCAAGTCTCAGCGCTACCATGCAGCTGTTGCAATGACTAGGCTTTGCTGTCAACTTCGAGAAGTTCTATCAATCTCCCTCCAGGAACTTGGTATTTCTGGGCGCAGAATTTCAGACTCAACTCGGCCTGGTGAGGCCCTCCATCGAGAGAATTCAAAAGCTCAAGCAAAAAGCGGCAGAGTGGAAGGTCGGAACAAGAGTGTCGGTCAGAACATACATGTCACTATTGGGAGCCATGGCGTCCTGCATTCCATTGGTGAAGAACTGTCATCTCTTCATGAGGCCGGTGCAGGAGTTCCTTGGAGACCGATGGCCTCAGAGTCGCGGATTGCGGTCCGACAAGATGGTGGCCAACAGTGACTTAGTGGACGCTCTTCGATGGTGGCAACTCTCAGACAATCTGGATCGGGATGTGCCATTGCTGGAGCCAGAGTTTCAGGCTCCGTGGTGAGGGTGTTGACAGACAATACCACCATGATGTTTTACCTCAGGAAGCAAGGGGGCGCTCCTTCCAGCTCTCGAAAGAAGCTCAGGAACTTTGGCATTGGGCCCTGTTAAGACGATGCATGGCCATCTACGAATTTAGTTTAGAGTGGCAGAGTCTTCAAGGTCCTTGCCAGAGATGGGCAGGAGGATGTGTGTATCATCAGCATAAATAGTGTAAAATACGCAGATGTTGTCTTTTAGGTCGAAGAGAGGTTTGGTGAAGATGTTATAGAGGGTGGGGGATACGCATGACACTTGAGGTACACCACAGGAGATGGGAGCCGGTGGGGCACTGGCATTCTGTGCAAAGACTTGTCAGTTCTATGGTTTAGAAAAGAGGCAATCCAAGCGGTGGCTTCAGAAGACAAGTAGGCTGCCATGGTAAGGTGGTGGCACAGGAACTTGTAGTGCTCCAAATCAAAGGCGGCTGAAAGATCCAAGAGTATAAGGAGGGCCAATTTCCCCATGTCCCTGATCTCAACTATCTTTTTTTTTTTGTTTGTTTTTTTAAGTCTTACAAGGCAGATTCAGTTCCGTGGCCTGAGCGGAAACCGGACTGGCGTATTCCAAAGATATGGTTAACTTTTAGGAAGTGCTGTATTTGAACGTATGCCAGTCTGTACAGGATCTTCAATAGCAATGGGACAGTAGCCACAGGTATAGTTTTTTCTCCAGCATTGGATCTTTCATAAATCCAGATGCTGGAATATTCCCTGTCAGACCAGGAATCCTCGGTGATTTTAATAATTATTACAAATTTCAAATACATACATTATTTCCATAGAAATATGACTGTAGATTTCCCATTATGATCTATTAGCCATTCACTTGTGTAGTCCCTCCACCTTACTTTGGTCCTCTATGGCCCCAAACAATGAGGTGGCAGGGCTTAAGCTCCGCCCCAGACAGCCATCTTCAGACTTTTCACCGCAGTCTAACACACAGAGGGAATCCCCCAGCTCTCTGAGCTTTTCGTATATTTTTTCCTGTTAGGTATATTTGTTTTACACAAATTACAGCGTTTTGAGATCTCCTGTTAAAGATCTTTCTGCTCAGTGTTTCTGGGCTCAGAGAACACTATCATAAAATTGTCAAGTGAAATCCTCTTCAGAACATGGCTGAACTGCCAAGAAGCCTTCCCTATTCAGGGACTGCACGAGGTGCATGAAGAAACTTGTCTACATGAAGGATCCTCATGATCAATGCATCTACTGTTTATATCCTCATGATATAAATTTGACATTTGCACAACTTTTTCCAACAAGACCCTGCAGGATAGATACAGAAGGCTTCTCCTCCATTTAGAAGCCAAAGGTCTATCTTCTGACAAGGAATCTGTAAAAACAGCTCCTGTACATTCTTCTAAACCATATGAGAGACAAACTTCTAAGAGAAAGGCCTCTTCAGTGGAAAGGAGTGTCTCACCTTCTCACATAAGTAAAAAGAAGGTGGATATACCTCCTTTGAAATCTGGGGAATCACAAAAAACGGCATCCTGAAGAAAAAACGCCTCCAGAGGTAAGGCAGCGGTTTCAAAAAACCCAGGGGGTTGGGGGGACGGGGGCAATAGTCCACGAGCGTTCATGGTAACAGAGGTCCATCGACGACCAAGCAGTCGGCGAAAATCGCAGCGTCCACGACACTTCAAAATCAGCTTCCATGAAGCACTCGTCGACAAAAGAAGTCCCATCATTCGTTCACGATTCGCTCATCCACGAAGATCCCGTCAACGGATAAACACACTCACCCGTCGACAGTCATTGTCCACGAAACCGTCGACAAACCACATTTCGGCGCCATTGACGGCAAAATCAACTCCTGTTGAGAAACCAAAACCCAAAACAGACACCGCAGACGCCACTGTTACACCATCCAATGAAAAGAGAGTGCTAGTATGCCCTTTATAGGATGAACCGATAGGAGCACAACTTTCTCCGTTGGGATACATAACTTCCAGACATCATTCTTCAGGAGGAGTTTTCAGACACAAATTGTTGGCGGGCAACCTTGCCTCACCCCCAAGGGACATAGCAACCAACCTGTCGATCCTTATGATCTAGTCATCATAGAATCGATGCAAAGGATCATTGAATAATTCAACAGACGTCAAGTGGAAAAGAATCAGTCATCCATACCAAAAGAGGTAACACCCCCTCAGAGCATTTCACCTTGACAAGCACGCCTAGACAGTCTCCGTCCAGTAGCAGACCACGTAAAAGGACACATTCACCCGAGCCTCCTCGCAGATCCAGGAGCAGAACGCGCAGTGCTTCACCGACAAGTCACATCTCCTAGATTATCACCTAGGCCAAGGTCACCGGTTCGAGATCCGACTATTGTGCCTTCAACCGCATCGTTCTCAGACTGGCAAGAGGATCCTTTCTGAGAATTTTCTGACCCCGAAGAAGGGGCAAGCACTCATGAACCTGACACTCGGAGCGAATGGGATGATTACATAGTTGAAAAACCCTGTAAGAAAGACTCTCCAGGAGATTCTTCACCACCAGACGATTTGGTATCTTTCCATTCCATTATTGGCAAAGCTGCAGACTTGTTCAAGCTTCAAGTCACATTGAAAGAGAAAAAGTCAGTGCTTTATGAGCACAGGGATAAACACAGAAGGACCGTCACAACAATTCCTCTTCTTGATACCATATGGGAATCAGGGTCAAAGATATTGGCTACACCTTTATCTACCCCTGCTCTGGTTTCAAGACCGGAAAAGAAATACAAAGCTCCGGACATGGTGCCGCTTTGTCTAAGAGGACACACCAAACCAGATTCTGTCATCACAGTGGCACTGAGGAAAAAATTGGCCAATCCTGCATCACCCTTATCAGCACCTCCTGACAAGGAAGGATGCAAGTTAGAGGCCATGGGCAGGAAGGTATCTTCGTCAGCCTCTCTCACCATCAGAGCGGGCAACGCACTAGCCATGACAGCGCGTTTTGACCGTGAACTATGGTTGCGTATGTCTAAACTAGCCAGACATTTACCAACGGATTTTCAGGAAGAAGCCAGATCAATCAGACAGGGAAGCTACCTCAGATCATATGATTGACAGCAGTGGATGTGGTGGAATCAGGTTTCAGACAAATGGCTCACGGAACGGTACTGGAGGAGACTGGCCTGGATGAGGGCTACAAATTTCAGACCGGAAGTACAAGCTCAAATTTTAGACATGCCCTTTGATGGTCAAGACTTATTTGGCAAAAAGATTGACAACCACCTCAAAGGAATTAAGACGGACATGAACACGGCTCAAGCCATCAGTTCCCTTAAAGATAAGGACATAGACTGCAGATCCTTTCGAGGCTCATCCTCCAAATTCAGAGGTTTCAATCATCCTTCCTATGGCCAGAAAACGCAGGGAAACTCTTAGCAGGACAACAGATACCAACAAACCTCTAACAGGTACTCCCACAGGGGAAAACGTGCTCTACCCAGGCCAAGTCCCAGGGTGAGCAAAATTGACACATCTTACCTTTTCCCTCAACGTCACACCCCGGTGGCGGGCGGGGGGGTGTTGGGGGGTGAGTAAGCCGATTTCTCCATCATTAGCAGTCAATAACATCAGACAAGTGGGTGTTATAGGTGATCCGAAAGGGTCACACTATAGAATTAACCTAGATTAACCTCCATCCCTTGCTACCACACCTCACAAGGTACATCTTTTAAGACATGTCTTGTCTGAGATTCGAAAACTGCTCCTAAAAGCAGCCATCGAACCAGTCCAAGACCAACAGAAGGGAAGAGATTTTTACTCCAGTTTCTTCCTGATCAAGAAGAAAAACGGTCAGTGGAGACCTATTATGGATCTAAGAGTGCTCAACAAGTTCATCAAGCGCATCGAATTCAAGATGATATCCCTACAAAGTGCCTTACCTTAGCTAAACCGACATGACTTCCTGGCCACTCTAGATTTGGAAGACGCCTACTTGCACATCCCCATTCATCCTGCCCACAGACAGTTCCTCAGGTTCGCAGTGGGGGGGTTACACTTCCAATTCCCTGTCTCCTGTTTGGCCTAAAATCAGCTCCAAGAGTTTTTACCAAATGCCTTGCACCGGTAGCGGCAAAACTCAGAAGGACAGCAACAGAAGTCTTCCCATATTTGGCGACTGGTTGATAAGGGCAAGCTCCTATAAACTCGCACGCTTGGCAGTCTCGAGAACAATAAAACTCTTAAAAGGGTTAGGTTTCTCCAACAAAACGAAATCCTGCCCAGTGCCCAGCAAAACAGTTATCTTCCTGGGTGCGGACCTTAACACCTGCATCCCCAGAGTAAGACCTCTGCGGACAGAATAACAGCTATTCTACACTTGACCTCATGCTTCCTAAACAGAACGGCAACCATGGTACGCTCTTACAAATCTCTCCTGGGCATGATGTCCTCATGTATATTCCTCATACCAAATTGCAGGCTTCACATGAGACCGATCCAGGAGGCCCTGGACCACCAATGGAAACAGGCAAGCAGCTTGTGGGAAGATACAGTTCAACTACCACAGACATTACTCAAAGCACTTTGATGGTGGAACTGACCTCAGAACCTGTCACAGGGAATGCTCTTTCAGGCACCAACATCTACCCTTCTCCTCAGGACAGATGCATCTCTGTCCGGCTGGGGGGCCCATCTAGAGGACCTTCAAACCAAGGGCACTTGGTTCGTTCAAGAATCTCAACTGCACATCAGTGTCTTAGAACTCAGGGCAATACGATGGGCACTGAAAGCCTTCCTTCAGGTATTAGCCGGCCAGGTGGTTACCATCCAGACAGACAAAACGACCTCCATGCATTACACGAACAAACAAGTCAGAAATCCTGTCACAAGAGGCTTTGAGCATGGGCACTGCACCACAGAGTACAAATTAAAGTGGAACATCTCCCCGTAGTGGACGTCCTAGCAGACAAACTAAGCAGAGAGTTCACAACTTCCTACGAGTGGGAACTAGACGAGAAAGAAGTCCAACTAATATTTTCCAAATGGGGTCATCCGCAGATCAACCTGTTCGCCACCAAAGCCAACAAGAAATGCCACAAATTCGTCTCCAGGTACCCAGAACATCGGTCAGTAGAAGATGCGTTCTCGGTGGATTGGACAGGGAAATTCCTAAATTCCTTTCCCCCCATCCCTCTCATATTGAGAGTGCTACGCAGACTGAAAGAACAGAATTGTTCAATGATCCTGATAGATCCGGATTGGGCCTGGCAGATCTGGTACTCAACTCTACAACACCTCTATTTTTGGCCCCTGATTCACCTCAAAGCTCATCAGGAGCTTTTGACACAGCAGAACCGTAAGGTCTTCCACCACGATCCAGTAAGTCTCTCTCTCAAGGCCTAGTTCCTGAGCAGCGAAAATGTATGAATCTACACTTACCTGCAGATTTTTGGGATATTATCAAGGCATCTAGAGCTCCTTCAACTCGAATTACTTATAATCCGAAAATTGACTTGTTTCTCCAAGTGGTGCGAAACATCCTTGGTGAACCCTCTCAGCATCGGTCGAGCAAGTGCTACCATACTTACTGCACTTGGCCAAAGCACTTATCTATAACCTCTATCAAGGTTCATCTATCGGCCATAGCGGCATATACAATGAACCCAGATAAACAGTCATTGCTCACTCTACCAGCAGTTAAGATCTTCCTAAAAGGGCTGATACGTACTTTCCCTCCCACGCCTACATCGGTGCCATCCTGGAGCCTAAACACAGTACTGACAGCTCTAATGGAACCACCTTACAAGCCTATTCATAGGTGCGACATGAAATTCTTATCGTGGAAAACAGCTTCCTTGATAGCCATCACATCTGACAGGAGGATCATTGAGTTACAAGCTTTATCATCAGAACCTCCTTTCACCTTGTTCCGCTAAGACAGAGTCCTTCTGAGAACCCATCCAAAATTCCTTCCCAAAGTTTTGTCGGAGATGACTCTCACGAAGTGCATTGTCCTCCCTACTTTCTTCCAGAATCACACATCTGAGGCAGAAAGTACTCTACACTCTTTAGATGTGGCGAGGGTCCTAAAGTTTTACAAGGAACTAAGGAGTTTCGCTCCTCCAACAGATTGTTCATTGCTTTCTCTGGACGCACTAAATAACAACATATTTCAAAACAAAGCTTGGCACGTTGGGTCTCTCTATGCATCAACCATTGTCACCAAACCGAAGTCGACCCCCTCATCAGACCTCCTTTGGCGCACTCCACCAGAGGGAGAGCAGCTTCAGTGGCTTTTCACGCAGTGGTAGCTTTGAAGGACATTTGCAGAGCCGCTACCTGGAGCACTCTGCACACGTTTGCCAAGCACTACTGCCTGACAGAAGATACCAACAAAGAATCTGCAGTTGGCCAGGCAGTGCTCCGCCATCTCTTTGCATAATGTAGGATCAGCCTTCCTCCCACCTTTCCCTGGGTATGTAACCTTAGTGTTGCTGTATGGCAAAGGCTCACAGAAGTTATTTCTGCATATTGATGTAAGTGAAAATAAGGGTGCCTGGCGGGGTCCTGATCTACCCAGGAGGGTACGTATATAATAATCAAAAATAATCAGGGTGTGAGATCCTACAAAAAGCAAGTTACGGTTCTGAACAAATGAGTTTATTTCAAAAAACCACAAGTGTTACTGTTCAACTAGTTTACATAGCTTTCAATAAGCACGAAAGGCTCAAAGGAACGGACAGGAGTTATTAAATTTGGTGGAAATACAGAATGAGTATCAACCTCTTGTATTGAGGTACAGAGTTCCACCTAAGGGCACAGTGGTATACAACAGTTTGAAGAACATATAGTTAAACAATAGTGCACCCGGGACATAGGGTGGTCCAGGGCATGGTTAACACGGGGTGTACACAACATAATATACAAGACATACACAAAATAGGGTTTTTGCAGTTGTGTCACTGGGGATCGACACAGGTGTGTTTCGGCCATGAAGGCAGAATTGTCGCCTGGATAGGATGAGCACCAAATGTGGTGTAGTCCGTGTTGTCTGCGAATAGAGAAGGATTTGTAAGGATCTCCGGGTCTAATTGTGTTATTTGTGGTTTCATAATTGAGGCCTAGTGTTGCCATGTCAAAGGACAGCTTACCTGCTGCTGTGGTAGCAGTAGTGATGCTGTACAAAACCATCCAAGGATTAGTGCTGGATGGTTGGTGCGAGACTGCACTTGGGGGAGCCGTGGGTTCCTGAGGTATCAATTTCGGTCAGGATCCTATTGGCTAGAGGAGGGCCTAAAAAGGTCCCTCATCTGTAAAAAAAAACAATGATGGAAGTGAGTTTGAGGCATCGGTTCAAACGTCTAGAACTAGGGCGAGGGCGTCGGTGACCCTGGTCTAGTTACCACTGTTGGACGGTGGTGCAGTGGTGGGTATCTGGAGCGGACCATAGTGCCTCAGCTTGTGCCTAGGGAATAGATCCAGTATAAGGCTCGTAGTGTGATAACGGGCGTTTGTGTAATGGCGAATACCATACGCACATAAACGCTCCAGGGCGTGTGGGCAACGTGGCATCAACTGCTGCCCGATGTGATCTAGGGCGTGAAGGGTATTACAGCCCCATGGTGTGTGGACAAGTTGGTTCAAACTAGCGCATGAATAGTGCCTTTGTTGGAAAACCATGATGCAAAATGCAGAAGTGCGTCTGGACTGGTAGTGCGTATGTGTTCCTCTGATGGATGGCAGTGCGCTGGAGGGGCCGAATAGCAACAAGTGCTGTAGCACTTCTAGTAGTTTCAGTCCTTCACGGAGACCACTTTGTTTCCATTTGCGGCTCGTCTCGGACCACTCCCATTGGTCCAAGCACCTCACGCCCCCGTGCCATTGGCCCAGGCACCACACTGGGACTAGCTTATTAGCTGAGCTGGTTTCACTCGGTTGTTACAGCTACCATTACAGCAGCAGATCCCCCGACGATGCACGTTGCTCTCATGGCTCGCGGTAAGTGTACAAA
The DNA here is from genome assembly GCF_040938575.1 of Ambystoma mexicanum. Taxonomy (NCBI): domain Eukaryota; kingdom Metazoa; phylum Chordata; class Amphibia; order Caudata; family Ambystomatidae; genus Ambystoma; species Ambystoma mexicanum. The sequence continues at coordinate 53,868,083 of NC_090929.1, read as the reverse complement.
TCTAGCGGTCACGCCTCCAGAGGCTTTGCCCTCTTTACTAATTCGTTTACTCACTTACGGGAAGTCTTTGATAGCGGAACCACCTCCTTCACTGTGTTGATCCACATTACCATCTTGTGTATAAAATGCACAGCAACCACTTGTTGCTATTCGGCCCCTCCAGCGCACTGCCATCCTCTAATGGATGGCAGTGCGCTGGAGGGGCCGAATAGCATTTCTGCAGAAAATGCAGAAGTGCGTCTGGACAGACGCACTACCAGTCCAGACGCACTTCTGCATTTTGCATCATGGTTTTCCAACAAAGGCATTATTCTTGCGCTAGTTTGAACCAACTTGTCCACACACCACGGGGCTGTAATACCCCTCACGCCTTAGATCACATTGGGCAGCAGTTGATACCACGTTGTCCACACGCCCTGGAGCGTTTATGTACATATGGTATTAACCATTACACAAACGCCCGTTATCACACTACGAGCCTTATACTGGATCTATTCCCTAGGCACAAGCTGAGCCACTATGGTCCGCTCCAGATACCCACCACTGCACCACCGTCCAACAGTGGTAACTAGACCAGGGTCACCGACACCCTCACCCTAGTTCTAGACTTTTGAACCGACGCCTCAAACTCACTTCCATCAGTTTTTTTTTTTTTTTTTTACAGATTAGGGACCTTTTTAGGCCCTCCTCTAGCCAATAGGATACTGACGGAAATTGATACCTCAGGAACCCACGGCTCCTCCAAGCACAGTCTCGCACCAACCATCCAGCACTAATCCTTGGATGGTTTTGTACAGCATCACTACTGCTACCACAGCAGCAGGTAAGCTGTCCTTTGACATGGCAACACTAGGCCTCAATTATGAAAAAATAAATAACACAATTAGACCCCGAGATCCTTACAAATCCTTCTCTATTCGCAGACAACACGGACTACACCACATTTGGTGCTCATCCTGAAGAAAGCCAACACTATCCAGGGGACATTTCTGCCTTCATGGCCGAAAGACACCTGTGTCGATCCCCAGTGACAACTGCAAAAACCCATTTTCGTGCATGTCTTGTAGATTATGTTGTGTACATACTGTGTTAACCATGCCCTGGACAACCCTATGTCTCAGGTGCACTATTGTTTAAATATATGTTCTTAAAACTGTTGTATACCACTGTGCCCTTAGGTGGAACTCTGTACCTCAATACAAAAGAGGTTGATACTCATTCTGTATTTCCACCAAATTGAATTACTCCTGTCCGTTCCTTTGAGCCTTTCGTGCTTATCGAAAGCTATGTAAACTAATTGAACAATAACACTTGTGGTTTTTTTAAATAAACTCGTTTGTTCAGAACCGTAGCTTGCTTTTTGTAGGATCTCACATCCTGATTATTTTTGATTATTATATGTATATTGCTGTATATAATAACGTGAGCAAGTTTTAACTGCTTGGTATTCTATTCAAGCATCTGAATCTATGAAAGATCCAATGCTGGAGAAGTCTTAGTTACTTACCTGTAACTGTACTTCTCCAGCATTGGTATCTTTCATAGATTCACATGTGCCCACCCGCCTCCCCTAGAGGCTGCTCCTACGTTCAGCATCCATCATACTGTAATCTCTACGGTTCAAAATCTGAAGATGGCCGTCTGGGGCGGAGCTTAAGCCCTGCCTCCTCATTGGTTGGGGCCATAAATGACCAAAATGAGGTGGAGGGACAACACAAGTGAATGGCACATACATCATAATGGGCAATCTACAGTCATACGGGGAATAATCAAGCATCTGAATCTATGAAAGATACCATTGCTGGAGAAATACAGTTACAGGTAAGTAACTAAGACCTGTGTTGAAATCCCATTCTTTATCATCACTGTTTGCCCCATACTATGAACCTCCTGTTTTATAAATCTGTTATGTTTCTTTTTGTAAGCCCTTATATATCTTATAGATGTCGGGCTCTATTGGGTGCAGTCTGTATTAGCGAATTGTTCCAGCACCTGGTATCCAACCAATGCTCTTCACCGTATGGGATTTTCTTATCTGTCTTTTCTTCGTCAGTCAGACGGCTCAGCATAACAAATTCATCTTCTCGCTCAGACACCATATCGGACTAGCTCCACTGCCTAAGAAAGGTGTTGTGACTGCACAAAGGTCCCAGCTGTACTAGCCCCAAAGTAGACTGCCCAGTGCTTTTCCTTTCATGTTTGCAGTTTCTTAGGTCTACACCGTTGATGCGTTTAACACAAATCTGTGGAACACACCAGACGTATACCCGGTGTTCGTCAATCCACAAACATTTGCATTCAAATTTATTGTCGACCTTTGATAGGCAGCATCTCCCAGAAACCCCAATGCACACTGATCTAGAATGTCGCACTTCAAATTTGATTTTCGATGAGTGGATTACTTGTGTCACCTGGTACTGTAACTACAGTACACATAGTTAATATCTTTGTTGTGTGCTATGATCATTTACGGTTTCCAGCTTCTTCCAACACTGTGTGTTTTAATGGATAGACTATAGTATTTTGACAGTGTAAAACACTTTGCAGTGGGACTCTGCCAACCATCAATAGTTCCTTTGTAAAATTCTTCTTGGCAAAGAAATGTTTTCTTTTCAGTAACTACACAGAGAATGGAGAATGTCACCAGTTTTCAGCCTGACATTGAAATTCATTCTTCCATTGGGGCCCCAATTGTGTCAAATTTAGAGCCTTTGTTTGAGCCTCCAAAGTGATCACAGGCTTTGTTTGGATTGTGTCATTTCGAACGTTGCATGCTTTGTTGTACCTTCACCCGATTGGTGTGTTAATTAGCAAGATCTTCTGTGATACACTGGATTTGGAACTGGTAATATTGGGCTAAAAGAGCCAGTGTCTATTTTCGGAGTCCCAGGTTCCAGTTCGTCATGGTATTCTTTAACAAACTGCTCAACTTCAGTGTTCAAATACTTGGCCTCTGCAGTCATCAACCACAGACAGGCCATGCCCAGATCGCATGCATAAGCAGTCCCTCGCTATGACATGCAGGTCTTCAATTTTCTGATCTTAAATCTCTCCTGCAAGCGGTTCATGGTAAATTGTATATCGTCTTGAGACTACCCAGCTCTTTCTTGTGTCTCGAAATGAGGACTCTAACAGAAACTGGCAGCTCTGTCTATGTCCATCTCTCCCACCTGCACCTGTGCAAGAGAGAAATGTCAATGTCATTTACAATGTCCACTGTGCATTGTAATGACACAATAAGGCACTGCATTTACTTTTAGACAATTAGTATCTTGAACTGAACAATGGCAGGCCACCACTCATCAAATTCTTTAATGTCATTTGTAAAGGTTGTTGCCGAGGCAAAGATTTGTTCTAAAATGGCTCCCCACAGAGGCACATTCTGGGTTCCTTTTTTGGGGCCAATTTACATGTTTAGATGTGACCTAATGCTATTCATGAAGGTTGCACACAGGATTACTTCAATGTTTTCATTTAATGATGCATAAACTAACGGGTCCTCGTCGATAACACCCCAGCATGACATTGAAGGTATTGCAAACATGCATATTTGAACATCCAAATTTAAATCAGAAAAACAAGCAACTATTCTGGACCCAACGATAGAACGCAAGTTTTCGAAGCCATGTAAATCTGCTAGAGAACCATGCTGCAAAACCAGCATTTTTCAGAGCAATGTGGAAACCAATGGTCGAGCACTTCCACGTCTTTGGAGCTTCGTATGCTTGGATGCGATGGACACAGATGAAAGACTGTGCTGAAACATTTTCATGTGGGTTTATTTAAAAAAAACATACTACAAGAACAATTAAGGAGAGAAAATGAGATTTGAAGCAATGCAGAAAAGATTTTTTTTAAAAAAAACAGGACAGGTGAACTTAATCTTGTGCAGGTCCCAAGATGTTAAGCAGGTGAAAAAAACGCAATTTACAAGAAACAAAAACTAACAATTAGAGCTATTTACAGAAGAAAGTTACAAAAGCTGTAAAATGTCTGTCACCATAGAAAAATGTAATCAAACGGAACACGTACCTTTGCAAAAAGAATCTGAAATCTTCAGAATTTTTAAAAGGCAGCTTGGGTTTAGTACATTTCTAGACATACATTTCCACTTTTTGTTCCCCACACATCAAAGTCTTTGAAGTCTGTACAGTGTGCAGGGGAAGTGCGTTTTAAACGGACAGGCATACTGTAGAGCACAGTGTCGAAGATGTGGAAGTTGCTGGAGAATCTGATTGCACAATCCTAGGGCACTGGTTTGGGCACGCGACTTCTGGTCACATCCCAATTGCTTTTGTGTCCCAAAGCAGAGTAATGTTCAGGAAAGCACACCCTGATATGTCGAACAAGATCTGCAGCAAAGGCGAGCAGGAGAAATCGTGCACCATGCAGGGAGTATTCATTCACTTGGGGTAAAGCACCTGGCCCGATTTCTAGAATGTCCACTATGAAGCCTGTATTTAAGGCCCCCGATTACATTGAAATGCTAAAACACAAATCCCTTAAGACAATTCCCCCAATATCCCTCTCCCAAGGATACTCTAGGGGACACTGCCACAGGATAAAACAGTAAACAACTCCCCCATGACTTCTCAGTAACATTACCACAGGATAACTCAGTCACACACAGGATGAAGAGATCCACTAGTGCAAAAGTGGTGAAAAGACCTTTGCTTCAAATCAGCTGCTTGCCCTACAGAAGGAAGGCTGCACCAAGTGTACCCGCGAGAGTATTCTTGCATAGAGCTTTTGCTACATGTGCCTTAGGACATTCAGAGGAGTCAGTGGCAAAGGTGCTGTGACCATCTGTTGCTGAGATACACTGGTTCTGCACACAGGAAGGCACAACGCACTTGAGCTCTTGCATCTTTGAATGAGGACCCATAATTTCGTCCCCACTGGGTGCCCATGAAGACCCTTTCTCTGCCTCTATTTTGCATAGTAGTACGGCACCGGATGCAGAGCCGAAATCCTGCAGCTCTGCATGGACGAAGGGAGGCTCGCACAAACTGCAGAACATTCCAGGTTTGTAATAGGGGGAAGGACTGATCCATCAAATATTCTTTGGGAGGATTATTTACCTTCTCTGCATCTCAAAAAAGTCGTCTAAACATATTGCTTCCGGTTACCCAATGAACAGGGGGTGGGCGGGCTAGTGTCTTTCATCATTGGAACTCGTGGGGCTCAACCGTATCAAACAGAGGTGAAATGATATTGAACACATAGCAAGGCATGTGCTAGGGATTATCGTAACCCACTACTTATGTATAGGTCTGTGGCAGTCTGTGCAGACTCATTAAGCACTACAGGAGATGAATCTAACATACCTATAGGGCACTCTTCCTAGACTGCCCACTGCCACTGGTGAGTCCTAATGGTAGTGAATAACTACAGACTCAGTGAGGTAACTGGTGGGTTTCTCTCTCGGGGATAGGTAGGCCTGGTTAAGATGCAAGACTAGCTAATGTCGCGTTCATTTTCACAGTAAGAATAATATCCTGCCTTGACAGTTTGGGGGCAGGACGGACATTATCAACTCCGTTCCAATTTCCCCTCATTTAGTCACACATTAAATACGGATCTGTACAACTAGGGAATGCTGCAAGACTATTCAAGGTGCCGCACTTAATCAGGGACTGTGGCCATTTTCACACCCTGCATGTTGCTCAATGATGGCAATAATGCCAAAACTATAAATAATTAACAGTTGAGAATCAAGAACCCCATTCCACAAACCGATTGTCTAGGAAATTCGCAAACAACTGCTTTCATGTCCTTTCCATGCATTGCTCTTTCTTTGAGTTGAAGGTTCGCAAATATGATCTACTCCCCGTCCTCCACAGACAGGTTGCTCATTTCGTGCATAGAGTATAGGGCAGAGACACCTGAAGTAAACCATACCCACGCAGTTGACGGCAATCACCAGGCCGCAGACCTCCGATTCTGGTTGATATTGCTGTAGAATACTGCCTCTATAGAGTACCCAGTGTCTGCCATGCAGTTTTTGCTCTAGTTCACAATCTACACCCATATTGATCCGGCTAGCACTTTCTAGACACTAGCTCTTAGTTCAAAGATGGGTGTGTTATACTGCCTCCGAGAGAGTGTTGAAATGCTTAAGGGCATGTCATTGCTTCAGCATTGGAATATTCCACTGATTCGCGTGCTGGATTGAAGACTTCAGTGCCATATGAGGAAATGCTACTTAGGCCTTGCCTCATTCCAGAGAAGTATCTGATCAAACATGTGAAATCGTTTCAGAAACAATTGCTTAAGAACTCTTAATCCACTCCTCGCAGAGGTGCCAACCCAAAAAACATGAGACCACTAGCTGGAGCTCCAAGTTCTCTTTGGTGGGACTAGCAGTGCTGCTGATCTGGAGTCAATCTTCTCTACTCACTGTAGAGTATGTAACCATGAAATGCTTACAGCTGTAGAGTATGTAACCATGAAATGCATACAGCTGTAGAGTATGTAACCATGAAATGCATACAGGGAGGTTACTTCCTTCACTTAAGCATTTAACCATTGCCATCACTTCCTAGGCAAATGTTGCCATCAAAAATGAGTATTTACAATGTGCCTAATCCATTTGTTTCTACGTGTAGTGGAAGCTCTCAATCGAATACATTGTGGCAAGTTAAGAATGAGGGAGATCTTCACTCAAGGTTATAAAGACAGGGTCTGTGTACACATTCCCTTTGCCTGAATCATTGCACTGGGAGATGGCACTCAGCCGGTTCACGGCTTTAGCACGTTTCCGGCAGCACAAAGCAATTCTTTGGACCCAGGGGAAGTGCCAAGCGCTACCTCTGCACTATATCGCTGATCTCCTTTACAGACGACAGGAGCTTGCTGAAGTCCTGCGTGGCAGCAGGCCCGCTGGCGGCTGTGGCCGGACAGATCTGCAGCTCCCGTAGGCTATTCTCCAGCTTGTTGATGGCCTCTCTGAAGGCAAACTTGTTCCTCATCTGCTGGATGGAGTCCACATAGCTGACACAGAAGGTGTAGAGGTTTTTTCCCGCCTCTAGGACAGAACTATGGCTGGCCGTCTGCTCAGAGTTTTTGGTGATGGCTACCCGGAGTACCTCACTACTTTCCAGCACAACTTCCTTGGTGACTGTGCCACTGGCAATCCTCTCTGGCGGCTGGCGAGTTTTTCGGAGAGATGCACGGGCAGGAATGTGAGCGATGAAGGCAGTGGAGGACAGCAGTTCCCCACCTGTGTTAGCGGATGTTGAAAAAGAGGATGAGGTCATGCCCGATGGTGCTGCTGTGGTTGGTGCTGCCTTGCTGGAGGGCTGGTGCTTTGATACAGAGGGAAGAAGGGGTCGCTTAAAACACTCACCTGTCGGGGAGGATTTGGTATTATCACTGCCTGGAGTGTCCGAAACTTGAGGCAACTGTTTGTGTTTTGTGCTTGGCACTATGTCCCCTGCCACCTCATGACTCGGACTGTGTAAAGGCTTGCCCGATTTACCTCCAGAGGCCACAGAGGATGATGACTGAAGGGGGGAAGCCCTGAATTTTGAGGCTTTTACCTTGTCCTTTGCAGGTGGCTCACAAGTCTGTTTAAGTCTCCTTAGCCTCGATTCCTCCACTAGTGGCTTAACAGTACATGGGCCCACATTGGGGTTCTGTTTTGTGCTTGGTGTTGAGTCTGATGGTGCTATAGGAACCACTGCACTGGATTTGACAGCATCGTCTTTCTGGGTCTGTGTGGAAGGGGAAGCTGTGGCCTGTCGGCGCCCAAGCCTGGGGGTCAAGCAGGGTGGACTCGATGCAGGGCTATGCTCTGTATCTTTAAAAACCTCATCAGATGCTTCTTCATTTTTCTTTAGGAGCCGGGGAGGGGGTGTTGCGATTCCTCGTAAATTTGGGTCCGCCTTGGTTTCATTGGCTCTTTTACGGGGTAAGGCTGGCTTTTCAGTTTTATGGCCGCCAAATGTGGAAGAGTCAAAAAGTCGCCCAATGGATTGTGGGTCACGGGGCAAGGTTACAGATTTCCACTCAGTATCTTTGGCTCCATGAGGCACGCAGGAGGCAGAGCAGGACCTCAGGAAGCGACGGGTCGAATTTAAGCTGCTTTCATCCTCGTTGGTCGTCTGCCTACTGGCTGCAGTACTGGTTTTCTTCCACACATGGGGTGATCTGAACCCTGAATTACCTCCAACAACCCCATTAGTTACTGCCAATCCGTTGCTTGGGTCCTGTAACTTTAAGGACTCTAGAGGCATCCCTGCAGGGTCCAGGCACGTTGCATTGCTATGGTCGCGTGCCTCGTCTTCACTTTTGAGCACAGTGGTGTGGCTCTCTATTTCACGGAAGGAGCTGCTGCGCTTTGGAGGAGTGGGTGCCTTCTTTTTCTTATTTTTTCTCAGGGCACCGAAGATGTTGCTTTTCTTGTCCTTCGGGATTAGGCGCTCGTCTTCATCCACAGCCAAGCGTTCCTTGCGTGGAAGCAAAGGGGAGACCGAAGGCTCATGGTCTGGAAGATCTGGGAAAACAAAAAGGTCAAAAGGTTGTTAAAAAATTAGCCGATGACTCCAGCTAAAAGTATAAAAAGTTTCAACCCATGGTACAATTGCACCTACATAGCAATAACATTAACAATTTATAAAGGACAAAGCCAACCTTGTAGCAAAATATTAGTTAGACTGAATGAAAATGAAAGCCCATCTAAATACATGATACCCTCATCACTAGGTAATAGCACTGTTGCAAGCTGTGTTCAACATGAGGCAAAGTCTCCAGCTGGTGAGCTATCAACGCAGGGAGCACGTAAGCCGCTTGTAGTTTCTGCTGAATACCAGAGGCAAGCCCTTGATGTGCACTCAAAAAATATATTCTTTATGCAAATAACCTATGAAGAACTAAATACAATGTTGACATGTTTCATTACAGATTTTACGATTCCAATCATATTGCTGAATAACAATGTACACAACCATCAAGTAACAATTTGAAACATAATTCAGCCTAAATAACAATATACACAACTATCTAGCCATCAACAGTGAACCACAATGCAGCCAATACTGGGTTTGCACTCATCTGTGCTTTCTCAAAGCTCTCTCAAGGCTCAATAGGTTTCTGTTGGAAATCAGTTTTCAATATCCATCATTTTCTTTTTCATCAATTAATTCATGGCCTGTTTCCCTAAGCTCATCTCACATCAATCATTCACTAGTCATTCCAAATTGAACTAATTTCTTACGTCTATTTGGCTTAATCAACCCCACATAGTGGTTTCAAAGCCCCATTCCGGGTCCTGTAAAGAGCGATTCATCCTTGGCACTCACGCAAATGAATACCTCCTGGCGGAAAATCTATCTCCTTGTCAAATGATTACAGGTGCTTCATTACCAAAGAATCTGTTCACTCCTGACAAGGTCACATAAGGTACTGCAAGGAGTGTCAATTCCTTCGCAACAATCTCACCAGGCTTTCAGAAGTAGAGTCCACCTCCTACCAGAGCGCAAACAATCTGAACAGAGGCTCATAAGTTATCTGCAAAGGGTCTAAAATCAAGCAAACCTTCGCGACTTGCTCAAGCAAGCAAAGAACAGACAACCGTACTAACACTACAGGCCCATATCAAATGTATCTCACCAAGCAAAAATCCTGGTGTGCCATGTATACAAAGAAATCCTCTACCATGTGAAATCAAAGGAGCACACAGCCTTTAGACCAATGAGAGGAATAGAATCAGCACTCCTATCCATCTGGGATGGTCTGAAAATGAATTCAACAATAATAGATCCCCACGTTTACTTGACATTGGCAGCCTTCAACACCATCAGCCACACAACCTTAAACAGACTACAAGAATCTGGCATTCACAAATCTACACTGCAATTAATAAAATCCTTCCTCTGACAGAACCAAAACAAGATCACCTCACGAACAAGAACCATCAAAGGAGCGGCCCCACAAGGAGCAAGTCGAACACCACTTCTATTCAACATTTACATGTAACCCTGCATCACATCTACTAATAAAAAACGGTGTGTGCAGTGTGTCATGTCTCAAGTTACGCTGTTGGACTCGAGCTAACGTGGTGAAGTCTCGCTACCATCCTAAGACCTGCCTGGAGGTGGACCTTTCATAAAAAAACTCACTGGCATCGTGGAGCATGCAGTGTGTGTCTTGTGTCTGCAAGCTACGCTGTTCGACTCAAGCCAACGTGGTGAAGTCTCTCTACCATCCCCAACTGCTGCCTGGAGGCAAAACTTTCATACAAAAACTCACTGGCAGCACGTGCGGTGGTGTCTCGTTTCTCCGGCAGAGCTGGAGCAGTCATCTAGTTGTCACCTTGGGGGAACCGATCCCTGACACCTCAACGGATGTCACCGGAAGGCCTGCGCACAAGCCAGCAGTCGAGACTGCAGGAGGTCTACCCAACAAATGCATCTAAGGTGAGTAAGCTGCAGCAAATTGACCATGAGTCCCCAGATCTCCCAACCTCATTGGTTTCTCCAACTCCACCGGTCAGTGACAAACAGGCTGATAACGTACCTAAGGCTACCGCAGAAGCCAAACAAGGCATTGTCCTTGAATGAAACCCGGGAAACAAGGGGAGGAGCCTCAACAGTGGTAAGCAGGGCCACGGGGCCGATTCAGGCTTTACCGGAAACCGTTGACCTGCCCTCTCCGATGCCGCCTGTGTTTACGGTGCAAGCTCAGCCCTGTTTGGCAACTATGACTGCGGGTGCGGACATTAGCACCTTAACAGGAACCTTGACTCCTTCAATGGAGGGATTACCAAAAAAAAAAAAACACTGATGTCTAGGGAGTATAGTTCAGGGGCAACGCGCTCGCCATGAAAGCAAGACGATGTGAAGCAACACAGGTTCGAAGCCAGGGCCCACGCTTAGAAACCGATGGGTATTCAGCACGTTATAAATAACCAATTCCAATTACCGATATTGGAACTTCGGTCACCTGACTGCCATAACCCTTGTGGAATAAATGAAATCCATCCCCCAACCTCTACAGCATGTTTATCCGGCGACATCGAGCACTTGTACACAAATTGCGAGTCATAAATAGATGACATCAACAGGACGCTTGGCCTTATGCCCCGCCCAGAATCACTCTTGTGCTCGAGTCACTGTCTGGCACCCCGGAAGTTCCAGGAATACGCCGGTCAAACTTGTTTCAGCTTAAAAGTGCCCTGATAATGGAAGGAAACTCATCTATGTCACAGCAGATCTCTGCCTCAGTCTTTCTACCTGGTGATATGGATAGTGGGCTGGATCCCCGCATGAAAGCAATTACTCATGGATCTTTAGCTTCCCTTTCTGATGCAGAAATCCTACAAATGCAGAATGTTATGGCTGCCCTTACAATGTTCCTGGTGCCTTTCTCCAAGTTATAGGAGTCACCAAATTACTCCATAATGGACCAAGCCACGCTCCTGGCTATGATTCACTCAAAACTAATCTACATGGAAAATTTACCCAACGTTGTCCATAAAAGACTAGATAATGAGGCTCGAACTTCAATGGCATGGGAAAATAGACTGACTTGGCTGGGCGCGAGGAAGGGGTCAAGAACACATTAATGGCGGCCTTGCTGGAAGATTGCAACTGGATGCGGTCCTTCCACAAATTCACAACATCTTGCAATTGAATGATGGAGAATGGTGGTACCTCGCACCAACGGATACCCGCTGCCCCAGGTACATCTAAACTAACAGGAAGATCAAACATGGAAGTAACTATACCAACCCTGGAATCATCCGCGATGGGGCCCCCTCCAGCCAATGATAAATCTCCTGAAGACCCCCAGCCGGTCAGCAATGGAGGGTTGCCGCTATACTCGCAAGTCAGGGCAGCGGGTACTTTCCCAACATTGGTCCACTCAGATTCATCAAACTCCCTGATAACGATCTCCCCGGAGCCCGTCTCCATATTCAAGAAACCGGATCAATTGCTCCCAGGTAAGATAAACCCTAAGCCTGAACCCTATTCCCCCCCCCCCCAAAAAAAAAAAATCTAAAACCTGTGGCTAAACCCAAATCCAATGGATCGAGAGCCTTCTTGAGAAATCTAAAGACTCCTCCTAAAAGCCCACAGAGCACTACAAAAAACACAGACCCTTGTCAAGTCCAGTCCCCCCTTGTTACAAGATCGTTGGTGCCAAGTTTGCTCCTGGTCTCTGAATTACCTGACAAAGGGGCTACTTCATCATTGATTGACACAGGAATAACAGATCTATTAGAGGCTGTCAGCACCTATGAAGAGGATGGATCATGGGAAGCCCAGGAGTGTGCGATCGATAGGCCCATACCGCACGACGGCAGGGTACCCCATGAAGAGTAGCATTATGGCAACGCAGAGACAAAAACAGACATTTTTCTAACACTGAAACAAAAAAGACATGCCATAAATGCAAAACTGAAAATTGCAAACAATGCGAGGGCACCCCCCAAACACAGACAAAATTAGAGATTAGTGCCATTATTCTGACCAGATACAATGAACAGGCCAAGAAGGGGAATCTGCTTATGTTGGAGGCATATATTACCAGCAAATGATAAATTAATCCTAAATAGGAGAAACGTCTTGAAACTTACATCATACCCCTAAACTGTGATCCATTCATTCAGATGACATTAGGGTAGTTCAATTTGTTAATGAACTAAGAACGGACTGGGTCATTTTACATTTGAACTCAGCAGTGATCAAATCAACTTTAATGGAGGTTGGGCTGGACTTGTTGCCCGTGGGCTGTGAGCTAACGGATTATACGGATGTTACAGGATTTGGTCGACCGCTATTTCGGTTGTTAATTGAGACCTTTTGGGACCTGATAAAAGGTTAAAAGATCATGCCTGAGATTCCAACTAGCTTAAACGGGAAGGCGCTCGACACCCCCCACAATATGTTCCCTTGAACGTGAAAATCTGGGGCGTAATATTGGCCTACCAAGTCAAGCCAGAGGGTGAAAGACGGAGGGGCTCACCCACTCCATTGCCGACCTACAAGATTGGTCATGGCTACCCGGTGCCTTGAAACCTTCTGGTATCCATTAGAGACAGGACCCTCACCCTTTGGGTGATCTTCGTATTAGCTCGTGGGACTCTAGAGGCGTTGTTCATTTGTTTAATAGCAATGAGCAAAGTATGGGTCTATTTGACATCTTGTGCCTGCAGGAGACTTGGTTAAGAAAGAATCCGTATTGTGACAGTTTCAAGTGTTATTCAAATCCGGCACAAAAGGGACTGACGGGTAGACCATACTCAGGACTTTGACCCCCTTTAGGCAATGGGTTTTCTGTCCAGGGAAATTATCGCTCTAACATTTGTGCACAAACATTGATTTGGGGGAAGAAAAAATAAGAAGACAAGGGCACAAAAGGCACCATCTTTGTGGTTTTCAGCCTTTACTGGAACACGGCAATATTTAATGAGGATGTTTTTATTGATTTTATGACTAAGCTGCTGGATGAATGTCTCACTACATAAACTAATCCAAATATAGTTGTGTGTGGCGATTTAAACAAACTCTTAGATGGGGAGGGACACTTGGCTTCCAAAAATGCGCTAACAAAGCGCCAGAGGCTGGGTACAAGAGACCTCAATGCGTGGGCTTCACATGTTGAATGGAGTCACGAAAGGAGACTCCCCGGCAGTGTGTAGGTGGGGTAGGGGCAATTGGAGGGCATGCTTAGATTACGGTTTGGTATCACTTAACATCTTGTGCTCTGTGACCCAAATGACTGAAACCAATGCTTTCTAGAGATCATGAACTAGATGTGAAATGTGCAGGAACCCCGTCTCTCCCCGGGATGTCATCACAGCTGGATGTGGAAACTATGCAGGGAGAAAACAGACTCATTTTTAGACCTGGGTCTGTTCAATCGTTCATGTCAAAGCTGGGTATACATTTGGTGAAAGGCACTTCTGAAGTGGAATATGCATGGATTCTGAAAGACTTTAGTAGAAAATCCCCCCCCCCCCCCCCCCATAAGGTGAAATTCAAGCACCTGCACGAATACAACAGTTTAGTGGCAGAGGCTAAGAAACTCCTCCGTTCTGACGTGAGGAAATTAAAGAGATGAAGTTGTGAGGGTTGGGAAGGCCTCATTAAAAAGCGCAAACAAAGTTTAGGAATTGCCAGATTACATCAAGGGGCTTAATAGCTCAGCGGGATGTGGAAGCCATGTTAAAAACACCCTGCAAATCTAACACTAGATCCCTATGGGACTTGATAAACAACAATGGCAACTTTCAATTTGCACTGCAGTTAACCTCAGTATCCGAAAGTGACTGAACTTCACACTTTTCTAAGCTTTTTGCGGATTGTAATCTTGTGCCTGGTATAATAAATCCAACATCGACCTCTGTATGGTCTATAGTTTGATGTGGAGGTCATTGCATCAAGGCTCAGGGGATCGAGCTCCCACCGTGCACCTGGTCCCGATGGCTTGACCAACTTCCTGCTAAATAAGGCTGTGGAGCCCTGGGCAGAGTTCATCTTTATGGTCCTCGCACAGGTTGTAACTATGCCTACGATTCCCAGATCTTGGCGGACTGCTAGTATAGTACCCATCTTTTAAAAAGGGAATGAGGGAAGACCCTAGAAATTGAGGCCCATCGCCCTTTTGGATATCATGGACAAGATCTTTGCTTCACTTGTATTGCAGGATTTGAATATCTGGGCCTAGAATTCGAGGCACTTAAACTCCAAACAGGCAGGGTATGTAAAGGGGGTGGGTACCAACCTAAATATTTTTTTGCTAAACCTCCTGAAGATTAATGCAAATAGGACCAAGTATAGCTGCTATCTGGTCTTCATCGATTTAGAGCAGGCTTTTGATAGTGTTAATATAGAGCATCTTTGGGCCAAAACCCTACAGCTGGGCCTGCCCTCCAGCCCTGGTAGACGCCATTATAGCCTTATACTCCCAACACCTCAGGTAAGACTTGCAAGAAGTGGTATAATGACTAATGAAATCAAGACTTCTAAAGAAATAAAACAGGGATGCCCTTTGGCTCTGATTTACGCGAGTCACGGGAGCTTATTTCAGCTTTCCCAGCGAAACTTCAAGGTATACCTGTTCCATGGGTTTTATATGCAGATGCTTTGGTCCTCATCGACCAAACACTAGTAGGTCTTCAGCGAAGACCAACCCAAATGATGAATTATACAGCATCTAATAACCTTAGAGTTAACATTAGGAAATCCAGCATTTTAGTTTTAATATCAACCAATAAAGGATTGGCAAAGAGAAAGGGCTACCAGTGGTCACCTCGATGATCTATCTGGGGATATTGATTAATCGGAATATAAGTGAGAGCCTGGTATCTAATTTTGAGGACAATAATGAAAAGACTCGCAGCACAAGGTCTAGCCCTGCACAAACTCAATGGTAAATTTACACTTACCCTGGTGGTGACCTCTTATAAGCAGAAAGTGATCCCGATTTTGCCATATGGGGCAGAAGCTCTGTTCAATCCTTCATGGGAAGTTAGGGCGCTATTGGAAGGGTACTTTTGGAGGACAGTATGACCCTCCCAAAGTCCTTATCAACCAGCATTATATGATATGAACTCTGGTTCCAATCAATGGAATTTATTGCTAGGTGGAAGTTGATTACTTTTTTTAGGAAATGCGTCATGTTGGATGTTCTCCCCCCTTTCGGGGTCTTGGGAAATGTGCTCAACAGAACTGGTTGATATAAAAATGGGCAAAAAAATATACAGATTGTCTAGAGCATCTACATGTATCGTTAGAGGTCTTACTAACAAACCCTGATAAGGTGAAGACCAAATTAAAGTTTCAAGATTGGATTGATACATTGGCTAGCAAATCCAAATATAAACTCTCGCTAGATCTACTTTTTGAAGCGGGAGTAGTGATCAGATGCCTGCATATTTGACCAAATTTCCATCACCCTTCTACTGGGATCTATTCATGAGACTGCTGTTAAACATCCTACCTACAGGAGAAGTGCAACATCTAAGGAAACAGATTCCAACTCCGGTGTGTAGATTTTGTGGGCTGGGAAGTATTCCTGATCTCTTGTTCAGTAGAGATAAGAACAAGATACTTAGTAGACTTTGTTAACAATCTAAGTGCCCAAGAGTGATGGGAAAGGTTCCTAATTGGGGGGGAATTGCAGTCTTGTCATTGCTGCCATGAGGTTCATGCAAGAAATATTGTCTCTGTAGTAGGGGCTGATGAAGGGTAGAGAGTGGATTGACTAAGGGAGATGGGGAAACATGATGAAATTATTTTTATCATATTTGCTGTACTGTGTTATGGCTGTAAGTAGATATAAACAACAAAAACATAGATTAACATGTTACACCAATGTGTATGGCACTCAATTTTCAACATGACAACAGATACAGAACCAAATAACTCCCTTGCTCGCTGCCTCACAGATGAAAGTCTGGATGATCAACAACCTGAAGCTAAATCCAAACTAAACAGAAATCAGGATCACCCCCACTCAGTAGTGGACAGAAACCTCAACAGTGATAACAAAACATTGGTATCTTCATGGACAGTAGACACTCACTAGAACCACAAGTGAATGCCATAATACGGAAATGCTTCCACCAACTACATTCAATCAGAAGCATCAATTCATACCGTATCATCCCACACAGAACCTTTGCCATCATTTTGCTATTATTGTCAAGAAACTACTATGCAAACAGCATATTTCTAGGTATGCAGGACTACTTCACAAAGAAAATACAACTCATTGCCAGACTAAATAGAAGGGAACACTTGACCCCAGCTCTGACAAACCTCCACTGATTACTTACTGGTGAAGAAAATCGTACCTTTAGAGCACTTTGCAATGCATAAAGATCACTGTATGGACAGGGAGCACATTTTTTACAATCTAAACTCAAGTCACCCACTACCAACCAACTAGATCTAGCAAAGACATATTCCCCGAATCCAGGAGCAATGAGAAAAGCAAACACTGAGGCACAGCTTTCTCCACCATCATAGCAAAACTGTCCTCAAAGAAATCTGTACTACAGCAGACCACCTGGCGTTCAGAAAACTGTTGAAATCCTGGATTTTCCATAAACCGCGATTGAGAACTACAACACAGCAGGAGAGAAACACTTCAGCGCACTGCCACAAAATCAGAACCTGATACCCCATTCACCAAACACTGCATTGGATTGACCACAATGGCCAAATACTCAAAAATAAACAACCTGACAGACACCAAATCACTGTAGGTAAATAAAATCGGGATAGCATGTCAATAAGGGACAACCCCTCCAGCACCACCACCAGAGGATTTGGGAACTACATGAATATTAAGGAAAGACAAAACTGATCCCTCTATCAAAAAAGCTTCCACACCACCAAGACCAATGAGAAAGGAAAGTATGCCTAACCAACTTTGCTCAAAAACCACATGCAAAGACCTCAACCTAACAACTTTGTTTCATCCACCCTCACTCAACACATGATCACAAACTCGCAAAAAATAATGGTTAAACAAAACCCTCAACCCACACCAATATAGTCTCAACACTACATCTTTCCAATCATCCTGTAGACTGGCCAAAAAACACAAAGCCTCCCCAGGACTCCCATTGAGTCAGACTGTCTCATCTGGAACGGGTTGCAAATCACAATCGACTTAGAAAACACATCGACAAAGATGCCAGTCGTTTCTGGTTTTACACACACCAGCAGATCTGGACTTTTCACTTTATTCCTTAAACGTTCACCCCCACAGCCCCCCATTTTTGCATTACAGGTCCACCTAAGTGCCTGCAGACCATGAAAATGGAAGTGGTGCACAGTACAAAATCCCACCAACATGAAGACAAATGAGACCGTAACATTATCAGTGGCAAGTCTGGTCCCGGAGTCTGCATCGGCTCATAGTATCAGGGTAGTATAAGAAGCATAAGAGACATCAAAGCAAGGATAGAAGCTAAAAGAAATCCCCTAGATTCAAACAACAAAAACATGTCCTCTCTAGTACACATTCACAAGTAACCACAGATCAACCAGTTTTAGTTTTGAGAAGAGACCTCATCACCACATCAGCCCTGGAGGATTTTGATGGACTGTCAAGAATGAAAGCACAAGATTCTGTGTGTCCAACATTTACCCCCTTAGACTGAAGAATATGACCACAGCTATTTGTTTGGCTCCACTGCTGGGATACCACCATCCTCTCCTCAAACAGTCACCTGTCAGTCTCCTCTTTTGTATAGAAAAGGACAAGTAACAAGGGATGCGTTCTTTTACATTTATCAATGCTCTTGCCTGCAAAGAATCCATTTGAAGACCTGTATTCTGCTATATGAACTATGCCGGCAGGGCCTTCTTCCTCTCAATTTCAACATGAAAGATTGTGTTGCAAGACATTTCCAGTTGACCGAAACATGTGTTAACAGGACAATTCCTAGACAGCTGTGGCACAAAATCAAAGACTGCTTGGACAGTCCATAGGGCATTGAACCTGTTTCTGCTCGCCCTCCAGCGCTTCATAAGGATGCTCTAACGGTACAGTTGGTTCCAAAATGTCCCATACTGGTGAAAACACCTAGGGGGGATATAGATATTGGCACCAATTCTCAATTGACTGTCTCCATCTGGAAACGGATCACATGTGGGTTACGAATCACAATCCACACTTTCCTTCTCTGCCCACATCGCTAATGTCTCTAAAAAGTCAAACTTTGTACTGCACCTCCTCAGAGGTACTCTGCCTTTCCTTTCCTTCCCCCAGAAGCTCACTGTCTCCCAAGCTCTGTTTCTCTCTAGGTTGGACTATTGTAACAGCCTCTTTCTAAACCGCATAGAGTTGCTAGGACGCCTCCATGACCATCCTTTGCAAGTACACTCGCTGGAACATCAGAAGATCCTCCTCAAGGAGATTGCAGTTCTGCTAGCAAAGGACGCCATAGAAGTCGTCCCGGACAATCAGGTAAACAGCGGGTTTATTCAACCTACTTCCTTGTGCCAAAAAAAGATCCGACAGTGCGCCCAGTATTAGACTTGCGCCCTGCAAACAAGTATGTCGAGCCACAAAAATTCTGCATGACTACACTACAAGAGGCAATCAAAAAAAGGGGGATTACATGCAACATTGGATATGAAAGATGCCTATTTTCATATTTCAATGTTCCCAGCTCACAGAAGATTCTTGCGTTTCAAGATGCACAACCAGCACTACCAATTCAAGGTGCTGCCCTTCGGATTAGCCTTGGCTCTAAGGGTATTCACCAAGGTACTGGCGGTGGTGGCAGCGCACCTACGCAGGGAGGCAATCCCAATGTACCTTACCTGGACGACTGGCTCATCACAGGGGAGCCCCCCGCATTTGCAGAATAAACATCTAAAGAACTATCAACCTCCTCTTCCAATTGGGCTTCTCAATCAATGAGAAAAAGTCAAGCCTGGTGCCAAGCACCTCAAAACAGTTCCTAGGAGCTGTCTAAATACCCAATGATATGCCCAGAAGCTGTTCCCCCTCCTCACAAGTCGTAAGTCTTTGTTGGGCCCCCTCTCAAGTAAACTGTAGTGCAAACGGGAAGGGGTTTGGCCCTTCCATCAGAGGAAAGAATTTGAAATTTGTTGCTGCAAATTCCTCAATATCAGACCGGTTGCCAGATAAGGATGCGCAAAGCTATGCATTTGCTAGGCATGATGGCATCTTGCATTTACCTGGTTCCCCACGCGCGCATGCGACCCATGCAGGAATGGTTGGCGAAACAGTGGTCTCAGGCAAGTGGTCAGTGGGACGATCTAGTCGTCGTTTCGACAACACTGGTTCAGAGTCTTCACTGGTGGACAAGAGAAAAATCTTACAAAGGGGAAACCCTTCTATGATCCAGAGATGCAGGCCGTCGTCACAACAAGGGATACATTACTCACCGTAATCGTATTTTTGATGCTTGTATCTGCTTAGATTCACATGTGCCCGCCCTTCCTCCCCTCTGAGAGTAGGCGCATGGGATGCTTGTAGTCTTACCTATCTATCTGGTTGGATACTCTGTACTCGCGCTACTCCTCATGCCAGGAAAAAAAAAATACAATCTGAGGGTCCTACATGTGTGAGGGATCATGGGTACAGAGGATGTCACACTAGGGATAGTATTACTGGCACGCCCTATTCGACGTCCCTTTTCAAGTTTCGAAAAACAAACTAATACTCTGCAGCTTCCACTAGACGTTGGCCTGTGCACAGCATGTGATCTAAGCAGATTTAACAAACATCAGAAATATGACAATGCATTACTTACCGTAAAAGCATTTCTGATGGTTGTATCTTTTTAGATTCACATGCTGTGCATAGTCCAACATCCAGTGGTCACTGCGGAGTATTGCATTTTGTTTTTCGTAGTCGAAAAAGGGGACATCGACAAGGCGTGTCTGTAACACTATCCCTATAGTGACGTGCAGTGTACCCACAACCCTCACACGTCGAGGTCCCTCTCTATTTTTTCTGCCCTGAGGGAGCCTTCTATACGTGAGTGAGTACAGAAAAGAGAGAGAGATGTAGAAAGATGTCTATGTTCCTTCCATCCGAGCGGGGAGGAAGGGTGGGCGAATGTGAATCTAAGCAGATACAACCATCAGAAATGCTTTTACGGTAAGTAATGCATGGTCTTCTGATGTTTGTTAATCTGCTTAGAATCACATGCTGTGCATAGACTAGCGAGCAGTACCCGGAGTTGGAGGTGGGTTGTGAGAAGGAACAGTAGAGAAAAGATGTCTTAATACTGCTTGTTCCTCCTGGGAATCAGATCTAGAGTGAGCATCTAGACAGTAGTGTTTTGTAAAGGTGTGTACAGAACTCCAGGTTGCTGCTTTGCAAATGGACTCAAGGGGAACGTTTGCAATGAATGCTATGGATGCCCCAGTGCCTCGAGTAGAGTGTGCTCTTGGCTTGAAGGGTAGTTCTCTCTTAGCAAGAGAGAAACAGAGTGATGCATTGGACCATCCATCTAGATATAGTGGACTTTGAGACTGCATCTCCTTCTCTTCCTGCTGCCACCGAGACAAAGAATGGATTAGTCTTTCTCAGTGGCCTAGTTCTTTCCATATAAAACATGACAGCTCTGCGCACATCGAGTGTATGCAGGCTCTTTTCTCCCGAATTGGAAGGGTTTTGAAAGAACGTTGGTAGTTCTATTGACTGGGTGACATGGAATTTCGATATGAATTTCGGTGCAAACCTTGGGTGTGTGCGTAGAACCACCTTATCTTTGTGAACTGTTAGGAAGGGGTCTAGAATAGAAAGAGCCTCTAGTTCACTTACTCTCCTAATGGAGGCGATAGCTATTAGGAAAGCAGTCTTAAGAGTGAGGTCCTTAAGAGTTGCCTTGTGCATGGGTTCAAAGGGTGAGCCCATGAGCCTGGTAAGTACCACATTAAGGTCCCAGCCGGGAGCTGGGTTTGCCATCGGAGGGTGTATTCTCTTTACCCCCTCCATGAAGGCTTTGATAACTGGGACTTTCCACCATGACACCTTAAGTTGAGAGGTGGTGTATGCAGAAAGTGCCGCTAGATGGAATTTAATAGAATTGAACACTAGACCCGAGTCCAGTAAATGGGTCAGGTAAAGGACAATTTGTGTGGGAGAGCAGTGGACTGGGTTGATGCTCTTAACACTACACCAGATGACAAATCGGTTCCACTTGCTAGAATAGCAGTGGCGAGTGTTGGGTTTTCTAGCTTCCCTGAGAATGTCCATGCATCTCTGAGGGAGTTGTAAATGGCCAAATTCGATGACCTCAGGAGCCAGGCTGCTAAATTCATGTTCTGTGGGCAGGGGTGTAGTGTCTTGCCCTTGTCCTGTGACAGCAAGTTTCACTGGTGGGGACAGGGACATCTCCATCAGGTGCGCAAACCATGGTTGGCGGGGCCACAGCAGGGCTATCAGTATCATGGTGACTGGTTCCTGTTGCATCTTGTGCACTATCTTGTTCAGCAGAGGAGTCGGGGGGGGGGGGGGGGCGGGTGGTGGAAATAAACAAATTTCCCTGACCATGGTATCCAGAGACCGTTCCCCTTGGAGCAGTTCTGTGGGTATCTGGAGGCGTAATCTAGGCATTGCGAGTTCTCCAGAGTTGCGAACAGGTCTATTTCTGGCAAGCCCCATTGTGTGAAGACATCGAAGACGAGGTCTTCGTGTAACCGCCATTCGTACTCTGAGGGCAGAGGGAAGTCTCTGCTGAGTTCGTCTGCGAGCAGATTGAGTTCCCCTGGTACATGTTGTGACAATAGGAACATGTTGTGTCTGAGAGCCCACTTCCAGATGTTCTGGGACAGCTTGGACAGTCCTGGAGAGTGAGTGCCCCCTTGCTTGTTGAAGTAGTACATGGCTGTGGTGCAGTCCGTGAGGACCATCACTGCCTTCCCTTGTAGGTGTGTCTGGAAGGCTTTTAGTGCCTTGAACACCGGAAGTAGCTCTAATAAGTGTATGTGCTTGGAAGCTACGCTTGGAGTCCAAACTCCGTTAGCAGTCTGATGGGATAGGTGAGCCCCCCCCATCCTGTGAGGGATGCGTCTGTGGTTAGAGTGGCCTTCCACTGCGGGGGTGGTGAATGGTTTCCCTATTACCAGGTTTTCCTTCGACCACCACCGTAGCGAGAGAACCAAGGCCTGCGAGACCACCACTAGATCGTCCCATTGTCCGCTGGCCTGACACCACTGGCTGTTGAGCCACTCTTGCATTGGGCGCAGGCGCGCGTGAGGTACCAAATACATACATGACGCCATCATTCCTAACAAGCGCATTGCTTTGCGTACCGTCACCTCTCGACCGGCCACATATTGAGGGATCTGAAACAGCATATTTTGGACCCTCTCCTTGGAGGGGACGATGAGGCCGCCCTTTGTTCGAATTAGAGCCCCTAGGAATTGTTTGATTTGGCGGGGGTGTAAGCTGGACTTCTTCTCGTTGATGGAGAAGCCCAGTTGGAACAAAAGGTCTACTGTCTTCTGGGTGTTTGAGAAGCATGTCTCGTAGGACTCCCCTGTTATGAGCCAATCGTCGAGGTAAGGGTATACCGGTATGGACAACCTGCGCAGGTGGGCCGCTGCCACTACCTTCGTGAATACCCTCGGTGCAGACGCTATGCCGAAGGGTAGCACTCTGAACTGGTAGTGTTTGCCCTCTATCATGAACCTGCGGTATTTTCTGTGCGCTGGCAACATCAAAATATGAAAGTATGCATCTTTCATGTCTAGTGTTATCATGTAGTCCCCCCGAGATAGCAGGGGAATTACCTCCTGTAATGTTATCATATGAAATTTTTGTGGTTTTACAAATTTGTTCGCTGGGCGCAGATCTAGTACAGGGCACATGGTTAGGTCCTTTTTGGGTAAAAGGAAGTACACTGAATAAATACCTTCCATTACCTGAGAAAGGGGCACGACCTCTATTGCTCCTTTCTGTAGCAGCTGTTCTACTTCTTGCAGGGGGATGACGAGGTGTTCTGGTGACAGGCGTCGTCCCCTTGGAGGTCTGTAGGTGGGGGACCGATTGAACTGTATACAGTACCCGTGGGCTACGGTTGACAATACCCACCGGTCTGATGTTATTCCCTCCCATGCTAATAGGAACAATGTTATCTGGCCCCCAACCAGAGACGCACGGGAGGGGACCCGAACCTTCGGGTCATTTGGTGTTACTTGCCGGGGTGCCTCTGGGGCTGGAGCCCCGGCCTCTGCCCTTGCCACGGTGTTGTCCTCTTTGGTTATACTGGTTACCGGTACCCTGATTAGAGGGCCAGTTGCCCGCAGTATAATGCTGTTGCTGCTGCTGCTGTTGGCGTTGGCCATGAAAAAAGCGCTTGTTCCCAAATCCCCGCCTGTTTGGAGGCTTTGAGACGAGGAGCGGGAACGTTCCTTCGAGAGGTCTACAACCTCCGTTGCGGAGGCCGTGTAATCACTGGCCTCGTTACAGTCGGCGGCGGCAGCTGGCGAGGAGTCAGACCTGGACATCGCATAGGCTTCCCACCTTTTAACCCTGCGGTCCTTTAAAGTTTTGGGTTTAAGTAATTTATAGGCCGCACAGCCGTCCTCTTTGACAATTTTGCAACGCGGGCAAAACCTAGAGGGCGTCCTCTCCATAGCTGAGGGCATGAAATGTGATTACGACCTCGAAAGAGAGGGAGGGGAAAGAGAAAGATATTCTCAGAGTGAAACAAAGAAATGAGCAACAACCCCACTCTCCCTACTGTGTTAGGCCGGCGAGGCCAGACCACGTGTTCGGCAGCGCCAAAGGATCTCCTCCGCTCGTCCCTCCATCGAAGATCTTGCTGTAGTGATAGTGTTACAGACACGCCTTGTCGACGTCCCCTATTCGACTATGAAAACTATGAAAAACAAAATGCAATACTCTGCAGTGACCACTGGATGTCGGACTATGCACAGCATGTGATTCTAAGCAGATTAACAAACATCAGAAATATATTTTTTAGAAGACATTGACCAACACTCAAAAGCGCCCACTAACGCGTCAGCGGAGCAGAAGTGGTGCGCATGTGGGGTTGTCGGTTTCGGTACTTGACCCCCTTGCTGCTGCCTCTTCATTTCACTTGCTGCAAAAAGAAAGAGATTGACTTTCTTCACGGATGTTTTGTTTTCTTGGATTTGTGTGGTGAGGAGTCTCCTTTAAGGGAAAGGAGGAGGAATGCGTGGTGACCCGACCTGACCAACACTCAAAAGCGCCCACTACGCAAGTGGTGTTGGTGTTGCCGAGGGCGCCGGCACGGGTGACTGATAGCGCTACTCCACACCCTACCTACCTTTGGCGTAAGAGGAGCTGCACTACGAGAATAACCCAGCGCGGAATGAGCAATTCGGCGTCCGTCGAGACTGAGGCCAGGATCAAGACCAGGCAACAGGTAAAGCAGCGCCTTGCCTCTTGTCCCGCCCCTTCGACTATGAAGACGCCTGTTACCAGACTAAATCTTAAAGCTCCCTCATCTCTGAAGCAATCCCACCTGCCATTTTTTTAACAAATCACTAGAAAAGGTAGGTATGGCGGGGCCCCTGACTATATTGGGAGACCCAATCTCGGTGGACACCCCTGAGGACATGGAAGAAGTCCGACCGGGGTCGGGGGTGCCCAATTTGGGCACCTGGACTGTCTCTAAATCTAGAAGAGGGGTCAAACTTAACTGAACATACCATCTCGGCAACTGACCCTGCCATCGCCATATTAGACATCTCTGGCGAGGCGAATCGGCCACCTCTCCCGGAAATTATACTGGATGCAAAAGGGAACCCTTTGAACGATGCCATTGTCTCCCCTCGAAGGCTGGGGGAACAGCAGAATAACAACCAGGAAGACTACAGTGTGGCAAGATCACTTTTGTTAAAATCTAGACCTAACGAGGTATTTGATCTAACTGCCAATATTGACTTACATCCTCCTAAATTGCCACCTTGTAAAATCCAAATCGCAATCACCTGGAGGCTTTGGGTCCTGGGAGAACTGGAAGACCCTGCTAAACAAGCCGAATCGGTAGATGTGTCAATCCCGATTCTCACAGTTTTGGGGGGACGACCATTGGGACCTGGTCAGTTAATTCTGAATGTTCTACTGGATCTAGGTGGCCCGGATTTGATAAGTGCAGTGAAGACCCGGGAAATAACAAGCCCCCTGAAGGCGAGGATGTTGTCTGGGAAAACACGCTGGATCCTACATTGATCCATCATGACTTTTCAGATGAACTCTGCCAAAATTAATCTGATCTTCCACCGGTTGTCAGGAATTCAACTTCGCCAGTGAAGGCGCCTCTACCTCCTGTTTCGCCGAGGGGGCCTCCGGGGTTAGGAACACCTCTCCGGCCAACAAACTGATTCAAGATATCTCGAATCTTACAGGGAGAATTATAATGGAGAAAAGGAGAAGTCTATCGTTCATCATGGACATAATCGCAGCCCTGGACGAGGGCTCACCCGCGAGCCTCGACTCTTTGACTCTAGATGCCCATGAGTCAATACAACCAGAGGTTCTAGGGAAAAAAATCAGAGGAACTACTGAACCAATCAGTGTCAAATGGGGTTAAAGTTGTAACCAGTCTAGTGATTGACGAGTCCTCCTTGACAAAAATCAGCGATATTTGTAGTAAAGGAAGGATGGATGACTTTATCCACACCCAAAATGTGGTGATGGCAGCACTCAACATCGCGATTGCTCCATTCCTGAAATTATACGAGAATATCAATGACTCACTGAACTCGGTTCATGCATCCAATCTATACATTAAGGACAAGGTCCACGAACTGACGAGCTTCGTGAACAAATTGGATGCTCGAACCGAAAAGGAATCAGATCATTTTTGCATGTGGCAAAATCGACTGTGCGATTTGGCCCGACAGGAGTCGAACGATAAACTACTCATGGAGGCTATTCTGGAGAATCATAAGTGGATCAGGAAATCTACAGAGGATAAGGCCTCCATATATATTAACCCATCAGCAAACCATCAAGAGTATCACCTACCCAAATCTTCAACAATGAAGATGCTCCCAAAACAGAGCGGGGGACCAATGATGCTGGGTTAAGGCCTGGCTGATTTAAGGAAAGGAAACCAAGCATGTACTGCGAAACTGGATGCAAAGGGGTCTAAACCCAGTTATGCACTGTTCCAAGACCCAAACCTACTGATGCATCCCATAAAAGGGCTGGCCAAATCTATCTCATCGCCAGCTCCTCCGACTCCTCAAAAGAAAACAAAAAAAACCTACTAAACGTAAAGCTAATGGTTCTCGGGCTTTCTTAAGGAATATCCACATTCTGTCTCAGGATGAAAGGCAACCACCGGCAAAAAAAAATCAAGACAAGAAATAAAATTCAATCAAGAATCAAGTGGCACTCCTGAAGAACGGACTTGTAACGGCAAGGATGAAGGTTCAGTAGTGGACCTGGACTCATCGGGCTCCCTAGGCGACCTGATTGAAATAATCAAAATCAATCAAGACGAAGAACCTTGGGCCAACATCAGTTTGCCGGGCTGGCAAGTAATAGATATTCGAATCAGGAGGACCCCAAGGAGACAACGACCGAGGGGAAATACACATTGGAAAAGGAAGAGAAACAAGGGCCTGCCCACAAGACTCTAGGCAATGGTAGAAGGCCGCCATCTAAGGTGGGAAAATTAAACAATCTCCTCAAGTAACTTGCGGATAAAAGATAATTGCGAACTAAACATCAATCTCATCCAGAAAGAGGAGCAAACCAGATGAAAGTCAAGAGCTCCTCGTCTGCAAAAGTCCAAGATGACTCTTATACAAAATCCCAGGATCACCTGAGATGCCTGGAGCTTCGTAGACACCAAAGACGTCACAAAGGGAAGTCTGATAATAGAACAACTATCAACAAAGAGAGGCTGAAAGAGAAGGAGCCCCTGAGAACTTGAACAGTGTCCGATGATCGACCCGGTTCGATCACAGGAGGAAAAATATTGCGAAAACTTTTCAGGTGAAACTGGAAATATCTACAAAAAGATCAGAAAAAGATCCTCCTAAATAGGAAAAACACATTAACTTTGCTTAACCAGGGGATGTCTCCGGGACCCTATAACCTGATGATATTGCGATCATTGAATTTACAGAAGAGCGTAGCCTAGACCTTATCACCATCCATTTTTGATCACAGAACATAAGGGATAAGGTGATGAAAACAAGGGACAAGCTGGGGGACCTGGGCTTCAGGCTTGCAAAACTGGAGCCAGATGAAGGAAGAGGCCGGGACAAGGACCACTCATTCTCGACCCACCAGGTCCACCGATAAATCCCAAGTAAGGAGGGCCAATACATCGAATTCAAGCACAAGGCTTAATCTAATCTGTACCCCAACAGAACTCCATGCACGGAACGATCCAGCAATTCCAGATCTGGTAAACGCCCTCTGCGAGATGACCGCCAGAAAACAGTCAACAACCCCATGACTAAGCTAAGGTTTACGGTTGACAACGCGAACTCCAAAGGGAACTATCCAAGAGCAAACCCCTCTAAAGAGGCCTGTGAAGTAGAGACTGACACTCGGTGGGAAAAAAAGAAGCAATAGAGCCCGAAGAAAGGTGCTGAGGTACGATCCTTTCTGGCCTCTTGGAACACCAGGGGTTTTAGACATTTCTACTGTGGGGAATGTAACTTCCTGAGCGACTTTGAAATGATTTGCCTGCAGGAATCATGGGTGATAAGTCCGGTATGCCAGGGTTACCAAATTTACATCAACACTGCATTGAAAGGACCTCTGGGACGACCCCGAGCGGGGATTTTGATTTTAATCAAAGATGACAGCGAACTACAGGTATTGCCACATCAGACACCCAATCCATTCACTCAGATATTGAAACTGGTTAAAAATAGAGGGAGCAACAAAACCAGAATGCTCCGTAACACCTAACGGAGCAGCCAAGATTGTGAAATGGAAAAATATCACTCAGACATCATGGAAGCTATTGATGAGTCTATGCTCGAAGATCCATCTCAATCGATCCTAGTTTGTGGAGACCTGAATTTGAAGCTCCTCGATAAAAGGGGGCACCTGAAGCAAAGAACACTCTTGCAACCATGGGAAAACAGATGGACAATGGAAATGTCCATTAGAAACATGGAAATGCTAAACAGGCAGACACAGGGTGATATCCCAGGTGTGGATACCTGGTTTGGTAATCGAGGTAGCGCTTGTCTGGACTATTGCTTTGTAGAAGAAACAAACTTGAGTGGATTGAGCTATTTACTGTTAAAAAACAGCTCACCAGCGACCATGCGTTATTGGAACTCAACTGGAAATCCAAGGCCACAAAGCAGCAGTATGTGTGCGCAATTGAATTATCGTGGGGCACCAACAGACTTGGTATCAAAGCATCTGCTATCCCAAAACTCAGGTCTCAACTAGAGGGCCATATCAAAAATTCCAGGAATTCAGTGGAATACAAATGGTTGCTGAAGGATTATGAAATTAAGAGAGATTCAAACCATTCTGTGGCAGTGGAAAGAAAACATGCCTACAATAAAGAATTTTTTATAAGGAGATGAGAATTGCGTACTGACCTAAGAAGCCTATCTCGAAGAAATTCGCCCAAAAGTGAGGCGAAGAAGAAACAATATAAACAACGCTACTAACATTGACTAAAATCCTCAAAGATCTGGAGAGCCCAGGCCGATGCAGAACATATGTTAGCGGCACCAAGTGCTGCTAACACTAGATCCGTATGGGAAATTATAAATAAGGGCAAAGACTTTCAGATGGCTTTAACTACCAACCAAGTCTCAAAAGAAGATTGGGTGAAGCATTTCACAGCTCTATTTGGAGAGGGAGAAATTACCAACCCACCCAGCAAAAAGACCACGCAATCTCCATGGTTGATTGAGAAAGATCGACAGAGATGACATACTATACTGAATCAAACACCTGAGCTCCTCAAGAGCGGCCGGCCCAGGCGGCATCTCAAATTACATTCTTAAAGAAAATGGGGAGACATGGGTGGACTTCATCTTGCCCTTGTTCCAGCAGATCTTGAAATCCAGAATTATCCCGCAATCCTGGAAAGAAGCCCTGATAGTTCCTATTTTTAAGAAAGGTGACTGGACTAATCCAAGGAACCACAGGCCTATTGCGCTTTTAGATTCAATTGGCAAGATATTCACCTCAATCTTGCTGCAAGACTTGAAAAACTGGGCTATTAAGGCAGAAATCCTGGATAAACGCCAGATGGCTTTCATGAGTGGAGTCAGAACTTCGCTGAATCTTTTTCTACTAATTCTCCTAAAACAGAGCCCTCGAAACAAAAGGAAATATCTACCTGGGATTCATGGACCTCGAGCAGGCTTTTGACGCAGTTAGCAGAGAACACCTATGGGCTAAACTTGAACATTGGGACAGCCCTGGACACCTCTTGGAAGCTATAAAAGCTCTGTACTTTGACACTTCAGTTTGAATAATTGTCTCGAAGGGTGGGGATGCAACAGAGAAAATCCTGACGTCAAGAGGCATCAAACAGGGCTGTGCGCTTGCTCCCTTTCTGTTTATCCTGTACCTGGCGCATATAAAAGATTCACAGGAAAAAACTAGAGCTTTTCCACCAAAGCTCGAAGGGTCTGACCTACCCTGGATTCTCTATGCGAACGACATTGTTTTCATAGACTTAACAGAAATCGCACTCAATCGCCGAATAGCGGAATTCAAGGCTTACCTTGATACAAATAGAATGAAAATCAATGCCGATAAGTCGAACATCCTCGTTATGCAATCTGCCTTAGGGACAAGGAAGAAAAAGAATGTCTTCACGTGGAAATTTGAGCATCAGGAGCTGAAAGTAGTGGATACTATAACCTATCTTGGGGTCAAAATCAACAAAAATATAAATGAATAGGCCCAAATCAATTTCATCAGAGAACGGCTTCAAAAACTAACAAATCAGGGGAGAGCTCTTCACTGGAGATACGGCACTTACTCTATGTTACCGATCATCTCCTTTTACAAGCAAAAGGTTGTTCCTATTTTGACCCATGGTGCTGAGACCGGTCTAAAATTGGCATGGGCTGAATGGGGGAAGTTGGAAGCCTATTTTTGGTTGGGAAATTCTAAGACTACCAAATTGCCTAAAAGTTGAAACGATCAGACATGAGTTAAGGCTACAATCCATGGCCTCGACAGTCCGATGGAAAACCGTCTCCCTTTATCGCAAATGTCTTTTGGATCCACCGCCTATTCCATTTGAGATAGTGGCAAATCCTGGAACAATCTTGTGTAAGTGGAAACAGCAATGTAACGACCTACTACAACAAAACAATATCCTAACAGAGACACTCAAGGATAATCTGGAAAAGGCTAAGAAATTGCTACGCAAGAAGGGCCGGATAGATACGGACACGCATAAGGCGCAAAATATCTACTGCCATAACATTATACGGGAAAGAAAACTAAACCATCCCCCGCCGTATCTTACAAGATTTCCATCATCCCAATACAGGAATCTTTTGATGCGGTGCAGACTCAATCTACTGCCGTCAAGAGAAGTGCAGTATTTAAGAAAACAGCTCACGATTCAAGATGCGGGCTGTTGCTTTTGTAGGAAATCAGAAATCTTGAAAACTATGAGGCACCTGACACTTTCCTGTCCGAGAGTCCAAAAAATAAGGACCATATTTCTGAATAATTCCACGGGACCTTTGGATGCCAAAGTCGAGGAAGAATGGTGGGAGCGTCTAATGACAGTCGACAAACTTGGACAGACTTTGAATGCCTTAAAATTGGTGGAACGAATTTGCCTTTCTCTCTCGGAGATCAAGGAACAAACCCCTGAAGAAAAGGAGAATCTGGAAGACTTTAAAGAGGCTTAAGGGGCCAGATGATCCTGGAATTTGGAATCTTTTTTTTATATGTTAAAGGTTGAAAAATGTATTCGACCAATAAAACAAAATAAAATAAACAAACAAAAAATGTTTTTAAAGGTCTCAAGAGAAAAGAGCTTTACGATGCTGGTTTTCCGATCAATATCAAATTGGGCATTGTAAATTGATATTTTTCTCTGGAGACTTTTAAAATTAGATCTTTCCACATAGAACCGTTAATTCAGCTGTAGATATGAGGAGACCTGCTTGGTTGGACATGTAGAACTTACAACCAGATGTTCAATCCAGCTACAGACAGGATGCAAGATACGGGTGGGTATAGCTGAATGCTTCAGCGCATTACCTCTTTCTTTCATCCCATAGGATACCATACAAGCCTTATTTTTTTTTCCAAACATGTTTTTATTGTTTTTAAACAAGCAAGTTATACATATTGACATGTGAAATGAGGGTGTGTTTCAATCTGTAAAGTCTCGCTTGAGAATACAAATCAAAGAAACAGAAAACAAACAATAACAGTGGGACAGCGAAGAAGGTGTAACTGCATGGGGAGGCCAGAGTTCCGTGGGGGTGAGCCTCTCGAGGCCTCTCGTCGGATTCAGAGCTCCTGGAGGTAGATCATGCTTCAGGATCCTGCTGGGGGAGGGGAGAAGGCATCACTTAGTTCAAGGCCTTCGATGTTTCGACTCTGATTTTGCTAGCAGGGGCTGACCTCCCCAGATGGGTATCCCCGACTACTCTTCCGTCTTTTAATTCAGTCATATTTGTCCATCCAACGTAAAGAGGGAGGTTGTCGGGCCAGGCCTGGGAATGTCTGTGCGTAGTCCAGGAAGGGAGACCAAGTATGGAGGAATTTGTCTCTTTTCCCAAACCTGAGGGTGGTGATTTTTTCCGCTGCTATTATGTCCCAACATTTAGTCCACCACATTTGGACTGACGGGCCCTCTGGGTTTTTCCAAAGCCTTGCCACTGAAATCTTGGCAGCCGTCAGCAGGTGGGAGCAAAGTTCTGCTCTGTGGCCTGATCGAGGGAATTGGCCCTCGCTGCTTGCTCCAAGCAGTACGATACCTGGGTCCCATGGGATTGATAAGCCCGTGATCGCATTGATTTGATCTAACACTGCTTTCCAAAATTGCGTCGACTTGGGGCATGTCCAGAGTAGATGGTATAGTGTGCCTTTGTCCAGGCAGCCTCTTCAGCACGTCGGTGGGATCGCCGGGTTACATTTATTGAGAGATTCTGGGGTTCGGTACCACCTGTAGCATACCTTGAATGCCCCCTCCTTATTGGATACACATTTAGAGCTTCTATTTGCTCTAGTCCTTGCTCAGGTCCCATTCCTCCGGATCAATGGGTCTCCCAATGTCTCTCTCCCATTTGAGCATGTATGGTTCCTTGCGGGTCGGGTCAGTTCTGTCTATGATCTTGTAGAGGGTAGAGATCTTGCCCTCATACAAGCCTTATTAAGCCATATAAGCAGCAAAGGACTGGTTGCATCCTGCAGAAATCCAGATAACAGCCAAAATCAAAATCTGCCACTAGCGCAGATTCCCTCATAGTATAGGAGTGTTGGGAACAGAGTGCCAACATCCTCTAATCACAATCGTGTATCTTTTCGAACATTTGGCAGCCACCTAATCATTAGTCGGGTAGCCACATTTAAACTTTCTTGTGCTTGATCCTGTGCAAACACACAAGATGTGGACTCGGTCTTGAATCGCAAACATCCTTTACAAATATTCATCAGACCTAGTCTTAACTGCTTTGGCTCCTGCTTCACGGGTTCAAGGTGGCCAATGCCATACACATGGGCACAGTTTCCTTTCACACAAAGAAACCAGCTTTAGCTGTGCAGTTTCTTCAAGACTACAGATGTAAGGGTGCCACCTAGAGCGGTTAATGCCCCGGTGCTTTTAAGTTCATGGCAAGTGCATTGGGTGACTTGCCATGGTGTCTCACTGACACACCCAACTAGGCCAGTGCACTAGCCTAGGAAAACAATGGTACCTTTCGGGCACCCAACCCTGCAAGGCCTACGGTCTCTCAGTGATCACCGCTCACAGAGTAGCAAATTTAGCAAGCCTTTGGATGAGTGCCAACTACGGGAACTATTTGAGACGAGCACAATTATCAGGGGGTTCACGTCAGAGCCACGATGCAGGACTTTTGCCCTACCAATGGCACCTTGCAAATGTTTTGAGATGTCTCAGCATACGCAAAACACAGCAGTCTTCCACTTATTCTTTTCTTTATGCCTGGTCTTTCATGCACTCACAAATAACATTCAAACCACCTACTAGCAACCTTCTTTAGATGAGCAGCCCATCAGGTTTCTTAGGTCATGTGCATGGACTACTGTACATGTCCGTATTCTGAGCTGCCTGATTAGTTGCTCTGCCTCTCTACCCCTTATCCCCCAGACCCCCTCCTGCTAGCCACACCAGTCTGCACTTAGTTTTATGTGTTACACTTCATCATCTCCCGAACTGCTTTCGGTGGCCATCAGAGAAATGGAAAAACACCCCCTCTACCTCCACAACACTCTCCCATTTCAATCATCTTGGGAGGTTTTGGGAGAAAAATCGAGGTTGTGCAGGTTCTGTTACCCCTCCCAAAAAGCTCTTAGTACCCAGGACGTTGTGCCAATGGCCAGAATAACTAGTTTGGCGGGCAGCACCTGGAGTTATTACATGATTGGACTCTTTAATTTGAAATCATTCCATTACCCAATTGTATCCTTTATGCAAGTATCCTCAAGCCCTATGAATTCTTTCTCCAATTGACAATTAGCTCTTGCATGCATCACATTTCACCCCCATGTCTTTTGTATCTAGACGGCTCCCTGCACATCCTTCAGCCAGGCGGTGGTGTCTTTAGAATATGCTTGCGCTTGTGCTCCGAATGCACTCTTCTCTTGCGCATGTCTTCCCTGATAGTGCCTCAACGTTTGTCCTCAGGCCAGTTTGATTGCGCATTCATATGCACTCTATTTTATGCTAATTTTCATATCAGCCGCCTGTGCTCAAGCATTTACCACTCTCTATTATCATGGCCTTTTCTGAATGTACTCCCAGCTCCCATGTGTTCTTTGCCCCCATCGCGCACACATAAAACTGCATTTCATCAGTAAAAATTATAGTGCCTTGCTGTTTGCATTTCTTTTTAATAAAAAAGGTTTTATTAGATTTTGATCAAGCAAATGGTACAAGAACATGAAACATTTTTAAACAATATGATGTTAAGTATCAGATTAAATACAATCGATCATAACAAGTTGAGTAAGTTAGGATCAATGAACTTATTAAAGTTGGAAAATGTATAAGACAAAATGTGGGGTACAGAGACAACGACAAGACATAAGCCAATAGGAAAGGGTAGTGATAACTTGACTTAAGCAATATGACCCGAGCGGCGGCGGCATTACCGACTCAGGTAATGCCCCGGGGCCCATAGTAATAGGCCCGAGCGAAGCAAGGGCCTTAACAAAGGCCGCGAGGGTCATATTGCTATTAGTACCCCGGCCTGCATTATGTGCGTGACCGGGGCACTAAAAGAATTTTTTTCTGTCCCGAAACGCTGCAGCCTTTCGGGACAGAAATAAAAAAAGAGAAGACCAAGAAAATGGCCGCCATGCAAAGGGAAAACCGAGTCAGTTTTCCCTTTCCATGGCGGCCATCGGGAGCGGACGCGCTGGGAACACAACTGTTCCCAGGGTGTCCGCTCCCAAAAAAGAAAAAGAAGCAGAAGGTAAGTGGGATTGGGAGGGAGGGGAAGTAAAAAATAAATAAAATACGTACCTGCGTCCCCGGCAGGGGACGATGGAAGCTTTCAGCCGTGTGCTCCGAGTCTCCACACTGCTGGATGCTGCTATCATCCCCCACCGGGGACGCAGGAACAAGCAGGTAAGTGGGGTGGGGAGGGCAGGGAAGAAAAAAAAAAAAAAGAATCTTACCCGAGTCCCCCGCTGGGGACGAAGGCAGCCTCTTAGCCGTGTGGAGGCTCGGAGCGGGGATGGCCCCGCTTCGAGCCTCCTCATTGGCTGAGGGACTGCCACGCCCCCTGCCGAGGACAAGGCAGCTGGAATCCTGGCCGAGAATCTAAGGATTCTCGGCCGGGTAAGGACCCGGCGAGAGCCAATCAGAATGCGTGTTGCATTCTGCTTCGCTCTCGCTGGGTACTAATAAAGGTTAATAATATTTAATCATGAGTGTTGAGGTATTGAACAAACTTTCCATTTTCTATTCAATTTATGCATACCATCAAAGGAAAAAGTAGGACATTTTTCCATTTGATGAGTACAGTGAATTGAGTTCCACCAAGTATTATAAAATAGGTTAGTTGCATTCTTCCAATTATGGGTCATATTTTGAAAAGTCAATCTGACTTATAACTGGATTAACAATAGAGCCAATCATTAGGTTGGCGAGCATTAGGGGTTCTGTTAAATGAAAGATTGATTGTAAGTGAGACCAGGTCATAGACCAATTAGGTTCATTGCATGACCAGCAGTTGTTGGGTAAATTGTCTATAGCTTTGGCTATATGCAAAGGAGTAAGAAAAGCACAGTGAAAAATGAAAAAATAGGTTTGGGTGAGATTGGCGGCAATGGATGTTGAATGACATTCTGCAAATTTTGGTCCAGTGATCCGGGGTAGGTTGCAGGTCCCAATCAATTTCCCGTTGTCTACTAATATGAATATTGCGTGAATTGGGAGAAGCGGGATCATTTAAGAACGTATTTAGTTTGGCTGCAGGAATAGAAGGATTGCCAATTAAAATCATAAAACGTGATGGGGATTTTTGGTTGAGAGTGGGCAGGGATTTATTTAACAAATGACTCGATGAAGGATGAGTGACAGGGTAGATCTGAAGCAGGGATATTGTATTGTGAGCAAATCTGTGGAAAGGGCATTACTTCTGAATTTTGGAAAAGTTGTTGAACATATTTGATTCCAGATAAGTACCATCTATAAATAATTATGATTAGATTTGGTGGGCTAAGGAGTTGATGAGGAGTTTATTACAAATATTTTTTTTTTAAAATGCAATGTAGGGAGAGTAGGGATATTGGGTCAGGAAGAGGTAATTAAAAAATGGGAAAGGCAGAGCTGAGAGAAAAGGCTAGTTTCAATGTTAATCCATAGGGGAGCACATTCAAGGTGGGATTCATAATGTTTAAGGACAAAAGCTTCGAGATATAATTTGACTCCTCCCGAGGACTTGGGAAGTCTCAATTTATTAATGGCAATACATGGTACTTAATGATTGCATAGGAATTTAAGAAGGATGGAGTCACTTTTTTGTAAAAAGATGATCGTATTACAGTGGGAATCATGGATAAGAAATAGAAGATAATGGGACTGATCATCATTTTAATATTATCAAGGCGTCCCCATCAAGATAGGAAAAGAGGAGACCATCTTGAAGTCATTTCAGTAACTTTTTCAATTAAGAGGTTAGTATTGAGTTGAATCAGTGTAAATATCGTTAGCGACGAGAAGCCCTAAATATTTAATATGAGAGGGTTGCCAAGATAAACCAGACAAAGCAGTATTGGTAAGGTTACAAGCATTAGTGAGAGGCAGGACTTCAGATTTATCAAAATTCAATTTGTATCCTGAGACGATGGAAAAGTTATTCATGGTAGTTATTAAATGGTGGATGGAGGAGGCAGGGTTAGAGAGGTAAAGTAGGATATCATCAGAATAAGCAGTTTAATTTCTATATTATTTATAAAAATACCTTTGATGTTAGTATTCGTCCTAATGCTTAGAAGGGGTTCTAAGGCGAGATTAAAAAGTAGGGGAGAAAGGACAACCTTGGTGTGTTCCTCTTACAATTTAAATGGAGGGCGAGGAAGAATTATTGATAAGAATACAAGTGGTTGGAGAAGAGTAAAGAACTTTGATTAGGTTGATCAAGTACAAGGGGAGGCCATGCCAAATCAAAGCGTGGAACATGAAAGGCCAAGAGAGACGATCAAATGCTTTCTCATAAAGGACCAGAAGGGCTAAAGGGTCATTAGAATTTTGGGAATGAGATCGCGTGTTAAATAAGAGACTGGAATTAGAGAAGTGTAACAATCTTTGATGAAACAAGATTGATCAGGGTGTATAAGTTTGGGAAGGTAAAGTTCTAGGTGTTTTGCGAGAATTTTAGCAAAGATTTTTTAATCGGAATTGGTAAGATAAATGGGCCTATAATTTTGAACTAAAGAGAGGTCTTTCTCAGGTTGGGGAAAAAGTACTAGGAGAGCTTTGCCAAAGGAGCCAGAGCTTTGACCATCTCAGCAAAGTAGGAATATAGGTCTAAAAGTTTTGGTGCAATTGAATCAATTAAGGTTTTGTAGAAATCTGTGGTACGCCCATCAAGGCTTTATTGGATTTCAGGTTGAGTATGGCTTGTTTGATTTCAGTAAGGGAGACAGATGTATAAAGAGTAGATATGTCGATTGGGTTAGAAAGATTTTTTTATTTATTTTTTTTTTTTAGAAGAATGAATCGATTTCAAAGGAACCAATAGAGGGATCAGAGGCATAAAGGTTAGAGTAAAAATCAAGAAATGCATCGTTTATGTCTTTTGGTTTAGTTGGTTTATTCCCATCAGAAGCGAGAATATGGGTAATGAGGGATTTTTCTTCTTTCTTTTTTAGATAAGAGGCTAACATTTTACAAGCTTTGTTGGATCCACTAAGCAGTTTAGTTCTAGATACAAGTATGGAGTTGGCAACTCTATCAGTGCACATTTTGTTGAATTCAATATGTTTAATCATGAGTGCTTTCATGGTGTTTGGATAATATGATTGTTCAAGGTGTTTGAGTGAGGTTAAGAGGGCATTATGAGT
Source organism: Ambystoma mexicanum (assembly GCF_040938575.1). Lineage (NCBI taxonomy): Eukaryota > Metazoa > Chordata > Amphibia > Caudata > Ambystomatidae > Ambystoma > Ambystoma mexicanum. The sequence goes on along the minus strand of NC_090929.1, from coordinate 53,829,908 downwards.
TAGTTGAGACTGGCACTTTTTGATGGCAACAAATTGGATTATAAACCCATGTAGGGTTGCTTTAAAAACATCCCAGTTATTTATGGAGATGTGTTCAGTACGGTTATTATAGAAGAGTTTGTAATTTTGTCGACAAAGGTTTTGTCTTTAAGCAGGAAAGAATTTAATCTCTATCTTGGAGAAAGTTTAGTAATGGGTATGCATTCTAGAGTGGTGGAAACATGTGCATTGTCTGAAATATTTATGGGGCCAATTTTGGAGTTTAGAATGGTAGAATTTAGTGAGGAATTAACAAAAATATAGTCTAGCCTGGAAAAGGATTGAGGGAGGTGGAGAGTAGAACGTAAAAGTGTCTGGATGGCAAAAGCACCAGGAATCTATTAGATTTAGGTTTTGTAATAAAATAAGGAAGCTGTTCCGAGATTTGGAGTTGATCAAATTCGAGGTGGATGTTAGGGAGAACTCTCTGTTAAGGCTAATTTCCCAAAGATAGTGAGTTCCCCAGTAGCTTTGCTGGATTTTTTGGGGTTTATTCTTTTCTCCTGCTAAGAGTGAGACTCTTTTTCTCCCACTCATAGGCATGATTTGAGAATGTCCTTTGACTATGTAATGTTTTTTAAGGGCTATGGGGTATTTTACTCCATAGGGCTTCGTGTTTTTTTGGTATGTGTGTTACACAGCACCCTCAGTGCAGTAACACGGGTGTCATAGTGACCCCCAAACATGGACTCCATACCCTGGGACTGACTACTGTCTCCCAGGGCATGTAAAGTCACCATTGGCTTTACTAGTCTTAAATGGTGAACAGAACCAGTACAAACCATCATATTGTGGAAGTACTGGTAGGGGTAATTCGATTGCCCCTGGTTCTGTTTTCCAAGGGGGCACCGTCCAGTCCCTCCTTGTCGAGTTTCTGGCTGGTGGCAGTGGATACCATGCGAAATATTCCACCAGAATATTTCCTATGGGATTTTCCCATTCATTTTAAACGCACCACTTTTTGGTGCAATGTTAAAGATACCGCTGGGTTATTTATTTAATATTTATTCCCCGGTTGGGTCATTTTGCCAGGACTCAGTTTTAAAATGACATTTGTGTTCGCCTCTGAAACTCTAACCCAAGTTGAGCCCTTTGTTCCACTTTTTGGCGGGCTTCTCCACAGAAGCCCTCCAAATGGTGCCACTCTGTCTGGGGTCAACAGGATGTGTGGGAGGGGGATTAGGCACCCTGGACTGAGTTGCCTTTGCAACTCAAGTCGCACTCTTGTGTGATTGGCCCAGTGGTGAGCCGCGCGGCTCACCACTTAGTATGTTTGAGTGACAGCTAGGCTGATGAATGGGGGTTTTGCTGCATAAAAGCAGGGCTTTGGGGACTGGAACTTTAGACGTCAGCACAGGACCTAAAGAATCCGAAGAGGGGAGAAGCTGAGCCATCTACGACGACACCACCGGTGGAGCCCTGCTGTACGAATGTCACCACTTTCCCGACGACAGAGGAGATCTTCTTCCAGGAGAGTCTTCTTCCCTTTGAGCTGGTGGGACCAGCCAGTTCGCCTTTTTGGCCTTCCTGGATCGTCTCGTGGTCGAATCGCCTGTGCCAAGCACCCCGGCGGCCGGATAGCCACGCTTCACCACTACCGCAAATAAAAGGGTAGTACCTTTTAACCGGGAAACTCCGCGGCTAGTTTGTTCCCTGGCAGTGCAACGACCTTCAGCTTTCCTCCACGACGAGATCCTCCCTTCGCCTGGACAAAGCTTTGACTTGCACCCGCTGCCAGGAACAACTGCCTCCGCTGGAGCTTTCTCACCATTTCAGGTACTGTGTCCCGCCTGGTCTCCCTTGCAACAGACTGTCCAAGGTGTCCCGTAAATCCTTGACTCTCTATCCTGGGGTAACCTCGGACCTGCTAACATTACCTTTCTGACTTTATCCAACCTCTTGACTTTGCTGCAAAGACTTTGAGTGCATTTCCACTGTGTGATCTTGGGCACATTCCGCCTTGCTCTCTCCAAGAGTGGGCCTGGCCTATGAACTTTTTGCTCTACTGTAGACCCTGCCTTTCTTGACTTGCTGTGGTTTCTTAAAAGTGTTGGTACTGTATGTTTTCCCTATTTTGCCTTTTCTCTCCCTTTTTAAACAAATTATTGGAGTGCCATCTACAGTTACGCGCTCACCTCTGTTTTGCTAAATAAGTGGTGTCTTAACCTAGACTTGACGAATAATTAACTAGGGAGGTGTATATACTTATAGTGACTGAACTTGCTTGACATATTAGTGCCAGTGTATTTTTACAAGTGTATTTTTAAATAAATAATTCTATACTTTTATACCAAAGCTCTGGTCAGTGTTTGCTTGTGCTACTGTATTTTTAGCCCTATTGTGTATACTCTATAAATTGCCCAACTCTTCTTGAGAGAGGTCTCATTGCTCAGCCACAGCTACCAGGTAAATATGGGTGGTGCAGACTGCTACCAATTGGGTTTACTGCTAACTCATGTAGTCTTAAACTTTTTGCAGTAGTCCCTAAGGGAACTGCACAGGTTTCTGCCTAACAGTGGATTTGCGTTCTATGACAAAGTCAAGAATCTGGTTCATATCATCACAAAAAATGAGTTTGTCAGGGTTCTTCTGACAGATTTGTGTAATAAATTTAGACCAAAAAAAGGTGTTTGGAGCATTAGGGCCATAAACATTAACATTGTTAACAGTTAAGTTGTTAATAATAGGATCAATAATGATCCATCGTCCTTCAGGGTCTTGATCTTCATTGACTAATGAAAAGTTCAAATATTTATTAATCAATATAGAGACTCCACTCTTCTTATCTAAAGGATTTGAAAAGAGTATGGCTGACCCATGGAGCTCTAATCTTGAGATTCTCACCCTCCAAACTCAAATGAGTTTCTTGGAGACAAACGACGTTGGGTTTTTGCTTAGAAAGTTTAGAAATAATCTTGCTACGTTTGATAGGATGACCCAATCCTTTAACATTCCATCTGATAAACTTAATGGACATTTCAATAGGTAATAGGAATGATGTCAGAAGTAGGCTAAAAAGCAGTAAAAAAAATAAAACATTGCAAAGAGAGAAATGTCAAAGATTGCAAAACGTCAATGGAATGAGAATTACTAACAAACGGCAACATTAAAGAACAAGGGGAAGGACAGAAGGAAGGGGAGACGACAAAGAGGAAAACATAGGAATGTATAAACTGTATGAGAAGGGATAGATTGGAAAACGTTATGGTAGAAAGATAGAGGTGAGAATAGCTAGAAAGTAAGTAATCAAGAGTATCATGGGGATAGAGTACAGAGCAGGCACATGCGAAGAGAAGCAAAGAACGAGAGGAGAGAATAATAGCTGAAGTTATGATGGTATGAACAAGTAGAACAACCAGTAGAACTACAAAGGGGTGAAAAACCAGACGATTAATTAAACAATAACTTGTAAATCGGATAAGGTAGAGGAGGAGTAAACTCCATATTTTAAGGTCAATCAAGTTTGTAAAATTGCAAAAGGGGATCAGTGGATTTAATGGGAGATCTTGACGTCTCAGATGAGTTGAAGTGGATGGAGCATCAAATGGGATTGAGGAGGTAGATCTACTGCGTTTAGGAGTGTATTTGACGTGTTGGTTCTTAGGAATTCGGGAAGTTACAGAATGAAGCAGAGGATCCAGAGTGGAATTGCTAACCGAGGAGTTCGGGGAGGAAATATCCATCAGAGACATTTGAAGAGCTTGAATCAGATTATGAAGAACACTTGATTCCCTGAATTCTTTAGTGTGACCATCAGGAATGGTAATCATCCATGCAGGATCGAAAAGGCCATATTTAATATTGAGGGATTTCAAGACAGGTTTTATATCTAGAAATCTTTTCCTTTTGACTTGGGTAATCCTGGAAAAGATGAAGATTCTGTTCTGGAAAAGGATAGGGGAATTTTTCCTGGCAAATAGAAGGATTTGACATGCTTGCTGATGACGTAGGAAGCAAGCAATAAAGGGTCTTGGTGAGGAGCATGTTGCAGTTCCAAAGGGGGAGAGAAGATAAATCCAAGAGCAGAGGGGATCCAATTGGTAAGGAAAATGATAGGGTCATCTCCTTCAACCTTGTCAGGGATCCTGTAGAAGCGAAGGTTGTCCCTGCGATTCCTGTCTTCCAATTCTGTAACTTCACTTTCCAATTGTGCGAGTTCCGCTTGCAGGTTCTCGAGGCTCTTTCTGTCCTCCACAAAACCGACTCTTTCTTCCGTTTCACCAATGAAAAGGTCTTGATATCGTTTTTAAAAGCTTTAAGTTCTTCTTGTATGGAAGAGGAGCCAGAGTCTAATGTGGAAATAGAGGACCGAATATTGCCAAGTTCCTCTAAAAATGTTTCCATGCAGGCATTGAATGGTGCATTGTCAGATGCAGTCGTAATTTTCACAAAGTCCGCCATGATAGGGGTAGAAGATATTCACTGAGGTCAATGGTGAATATAGCCCTTTGAGTTGAGTAAATGAAGTCTGGTGATGTTATTGAAGCACCGCACAATGTAATGAGAGCAGCACGTCAAAGAAGGTGAGTAACGGGTTCTGTCATAAGTTTAAATGGTGGATCCAAGGATATAGAAATGGTGAAGTTCACCAAGATTCACGGCAAAATTGGATTGTCGTTTTTTTTGTAAAAGAATGAGCTGCTATCCTTTATAAAGATGTAATAGTTAATGTTCAGGTGGACCTAATATGACTGTGCAAGTCCAACTAAGGCGTGTTTCTATTTCGTTGCATAATCCAGGTAGTAATAAGATCAGATGTTTGAATTATTTTCCTTGTGCAGCCGTATAGTTTTCACTAATAAAAGATTCAAGTGACGCAAAAGATCCAAAATACAAGGCTACTTCAAGCGGCTCTATGTCGCACCATTCAAAAGCTTCAAAATGAGGGAAAAGTCAGAAATGACCAAAATAGTTTTCTGCCTGAGGACCCACTTGCCTCTACCCATCCAAGGAGCAGGAGCTCCTTCGACCAGGACTGTCCTTGCAGGAGCAGCGGGCACCCTGCACAAAGCTCACCTGATCTGCCCAGGAATAACAGTAAGCGCTGTGATCGTAGCGCTAGCCCACGAAAAATCACCATCCAAGACACTGCAGCCTTACATAGGAAAGATCACTGAAATATGAGGAAGAATATACCTGCCTTGCCATAATACAGCTGGAAATAGTGATGCTGCACCCTTCTTCACCATTAAGGTACATGAGGTACCTAACACCCTCAAAGATGGCCGACCGTTCTTTGTTGCAAGCCTCCAGAGCCTAACCAGGCCCCCAGCAGCCATTGCCATCCGCCGATTGGCCAGTCGGCCTATTTCTCCCCTGATTGGCAGGCGTAGCCGGCCCACTCTCTCCAAGGCCCAAGTAAACAAGGCCATCACCTGTTTTCTGCCTGTTTTTGCCGTGACCGCTGTCTGCCAGACCCCCTGGCCCTCATGCCCTGGTCTCACCTAAGGTAACATTACTAGCCAATTACAATCGCCACACCTCGCTGGGTGACTACCAATGCTGCCTATGCATCATCAAGCACACATGACTCCCCTGTGCTCCTGACTTAACCTATCGCTGTTTAACTTACTATATTGTTTATACATTGGTGTGTGTTTGTCTCCAGAAATAACTATATAGTTGCCGCTACATAGTCCCTAGCGATGCGCTCTACTTCCCATACTTCGGTCATACAACACAGCCTCACTTCACTATCAAACACACACGCATTGCCCTAATTCCAACCACCTGCAATGTTTATAATATTCCTAAGCGACGCCTGCTATTTGCCTGCATTGCGACATATCCTAGCGCTTCGATTCACCGCCACCCAGTAAGGAAAATCTTTCCTCCCCCTGTGCAGTACCCACCTGTCAAACCTTTACAAACTTGCTTGAGGTCACAGGCTGAAGGAGACCTAGCTGCCCTTACCATCAGTATTGTTGCTCCTACCGTCGGATAATGCAATGCTGCGTTACCTACATTTGCAAAGCTGCTCCTAGTGTGCAAAAACTCGTTCAGTGATAGTCCCCGGGAAACCCACTCCAGCTTCAGCAGCAAAGCCGCCTCTATCCAGTGTGAACAACTGCTTATACAAATTGCCTCTACCAACCAGTCCCGACTACAGTAGCAAAGTATGCTGCCTATTTTTTTTGCACCTAGCCATAGTTGAACCTGCCTAATTGTATGTACCTAGCCAAAGTTGAACCTGCCTATTTTTGTGCACCTATCCAAAATTGAATCTGCCTATTCTTATGCACCTAGCCAAAATTGAATCTGCCTGTGTGCACCGAGCCAAAGTTGAACCTGCCTATTTTTGTGCACCTAGCTAAAATTGAATCTGCCTATCTGTGTGCACCTAGCCAAAGTTGAATCTGCCTATCTTTGTGCACCTAGCCAATATTGAATTTGCCTATTTGTGCGCATCGGTAGCCCCTGTCGAACCTGCCCTCTACATCCCTTCACCCTAGATCACACCCTAGCAAGACTATGCTCACCTGGCTCACACGCATCATGTTCCCCTTCTGTGTCATGCAATATAGTGTACCTTGCAGCGGTAATAACTACATAGCCTTCAGTAATGGCCTAGCCAAACTTGGTTGTCGGAGACATTCACCCATCTCCTACCCCACACCATTCCTGTCTACCAGGCTACCCTTCCTACCTAGCTACCTCCAAAACCACACCACCACAGTCAAAGATAGCCCAGTTGTCACCCCCACCAACTTTAGCTCTGACAGAACTCTGTGCCATCCTAGACCTTATGTTCAATGTCTGACAGGAGGCACTAATACTAGTACTAATCCCAACTACACCAAACCTAGTATTAAGCCTTCTACAACCCAGCCTCCAGGAAACACACTCGCAGTCAACCCTAACCTCAC